>NC_137460.1:260372181-265372181 GCF_964235325.1 Thermobia domestica | reverse complement strand
AAAAATGATACAAAAGCTAACATATTTTCTTTTGCCTGTTTCTCGTAAGTGGAAAGAGATAATGAAATGTAACTTACCACAATAATAGATAATGTTATTCTACACCCGAAATATGAATCGGAAGAATTTTCAGTGTTGCCATCATAGAAATTAAAGTGTGGCCAGAATATGAATTACCCAAAAATCTAGGTTAAGGCAGGACAAGAAGAAAGAACTCAAGGATATTTGATGACTTATCATGTACTGGTTCCTTGTTAACTACTTTCTAAATAATATTTGTAATTATTTTGTAATAACTTTCTGTATTTGTATTTATTATAAATTTTCTGTATTTGTGTTTATTATAAAGTTTATTAATCATCTCTGCCGATGTTTGAATGGTGCAAAATTTCAACGTTTTCTGTCTTAGTTTTTCAGATATTTCCAGAGTTTTAAATGCCTCACCCTATATATAATAGTAGCTTCACATACCCACTTCGCGGCGTCTGACCAACAATTCCACCCTAGTAAACAGAATTTTCGAAATTCCCATTTTTACTAAGATATCAAAAACCACTGAAACACGTGTCAAATTATTTAAAATCAGAATTCCAAATACACAACTTCAAAATTTCTAACTTAATGGCCCAAAAGGGTATTCCGAAGAATGCTAATGATTAGGAAATATGCCCATCTTATTAAAATACTTTCCCCTCTTCCTCGTCGAATTTCCATAAATCATTCCTTAGAGATACTCTATGTCACGAATCCTACGTCCCTTCAAGTTTCTAAGTTAAGCAATTAAAATCTTATTAAAATATTTCGCACCCCATTTTCCCCCTGCCATCCTTTTATTTTCTTCTAGGCAATATGTCAAAAAACCCCGAAGCACGTGTCTAATTATTTTAAATGAGAAGTCCAAATCCCAAATTCCATGTTTTTAACCTTCAATGTTTCGACATATCGATATTTTACTATAATACTTACAAACACACACCTCTCTTCATTTTCTTTTTTTTCTTCCCATTTTTTGTAAAATATAATAAAAAACTGAAACACGTGTCACTGTTTAAATCAGAAGTCCAAATACAATTCGTCAAGTTTCTAACCTTAAAGAATTAGGAGATACGGCCATCTTTACAATATTTCCCACCCCCCTTTCCCACATACCCGCCGAATTTCCAGAAATCCTTGTTTAGTACTACCCTACGTGACAAACCCTATGTACTGACCAAATTTCAAGTTTCTAGCCTAAGCGGTTTGGCTTGTGCGAGGGTCAGTCATTCATTCAATCAGTCACTCAAGATTTTGCATTTTATACATAAAGATCTGATATTGACCCATTGCACGATGGCACCATACTTCAAAAGAGGTTGGTTTTAATCCAAATTAATATTAGCTTTCGTATAAAGTAATTGTATCACCATATAGTATAAGGGAATCGTTTAAAAAATCACTCTCCATTATAAAGAATATTGTATGTACACAGCCTTAAAATTTGTAATAATTTCAAAATCGAATAAACTAATCACCATATAGTATAAGGGAATCGTTTAAAAAATCACTCTCCAATATAAAGAATATTGTATGTACACAGCCTTAAAATTTGTAATAATTTCAAAATCGAATAAACTAAGTTGAAGGCTATGAATTTGTACTACTTCCGTTGGTAATGAGTGCTGCGTCTCAAGCACTTACAGCAAAAGCCAATAACTACCATTATCGAGCATCGAACAAATGAACCACAGTGGGGACTTGTGGTCTTGCACTATTAACTTTGTCCTCTGGTTATTATTTTGACTAAGACACAGCCACAACAAGATTTTAATAAAATCTATTTAAACTTTCACTTATTAAAATTTAACTTTTTTAAATACCGGAAATCAAATACGGAGTAAGTTCAATATCTGAAAGGAGCATGCAGCACTGAACACTTTGACCTTAGTAGAAAAAAAAAATATCTTTTTTTTTTAAGATACTTTCAATATTCACACTCTAAAACTATAGTATGACTTACTGAAAGACTTTATGCCTAATTTCTACCATCTTAAGACGTATAGTACGTATAATAGTTAAATAACAATAAAATACATTGTATTAACACATTTAACATTACTAGATCCTAAAGACAACTTTCAACTTTATGTCGTTTAGCATTTATTAAAAATTCAAATTGTGATAAAATTTAGTTGTGATTAAATTTACACTTGTTGATCTTCCACTTAAGATTTAAGAAAAGTAATATTAAATTATTAGAAGACTAACATTGCCCTGCAGACAAGTAGGACAAATTCAAAGAAACAAATTTTATCACATGATCTCACCCCACTCCCTTCTTCTTTGCTCCTCCGAGTGCGAGTTATTCGTTAGAAAATCTTGTTTTTGAACAACCATTCTTTAAGCTATCAGAAAACATTTGAAGAAATCGGTGTATAAACTGAATTTGTTACATGAAACCTTTTATCTAAATTTTTCTAAATGATTATTGTAAGCATTACAAAAGATTTTTTTTTTTTTCGCAGCGATTTGACCTCTTCATTATACATGTAGTTAAAGCTCTGTTATTACAATTTTGCGGCTATTTACTGATTCCTTTAGTTTTAATATTAATAAAAGGAAACAGCTACTATGGAGGCTAGTCGTGAATGTATCATATCCAATTAAAAATCTGCGGAGAACACATAAGAACATATTCAATTTCTACAATATTTATTATTTTTATATGTATACCGTTGGAGAAGGTAACTTATATTATTTATTTTCATTACTTTTACTTTCGCATTCTCTGTTTGTTTATATTTCTTTTCAACACCCACATTATACCTAAGCAAATAGACTATTGACAAAAAGCTTCAGACACTCCGCGCTCTCGGTCCAGTCGTAGCGTTTTAGCATCTTGGAACCTGAGAGGATGCAACTTTATTCTTTTGATAACATATACACTGGTTAACCCATTGTAGATTTACTACCGGTATTTTATATGCAAGTCACAACAACTTTTCACTTGCACTTACTAGAATCTCATAAAGATGCATAAGCTATTGAACATTTCATGGACACGGTTAATTAACAGAGCTGCAACATCGTACACTAACACTAATTTTTAATTAATAAACACGGAAGAGAGGAAAGGACTCAAAGCAAAAGGGGAGAAAATACAAAAACTGAGACTTTCTATCATAAACGAACAGATTCACATTATGGGCCTCTTCTATATTCCCTTTCTTTTCATATTAAAAGCAAGAATAAAACAACTCCTAACCAAAATTGACACTTTACAACACAAAGATATATATATTAGCTGAACGTACTCGATTCGCTGCGTCAAACAAAAGAGCCCCTTTCACCTTCAGTGTTGCTAACAACCTCTGAAGAAAAAAAGGCTAGATGGCCCTAACAAGTAAGCTTTTTTTGATTTTGAGCTGCTAACCTAAATTATAGATTCTAAATGGCTTTTAGTGTGTGCGATTAAAAGTAAGTTATAGTAAAATTTGAAATGTTGAATTTTATTCAGTGAAGACTAACAGGTAACATATATGACTCTCAATAACAAATTACTTTGTGAAGGTAGACAGCCAGAATTATCAGTCGAATATAAATAAATCATAGATGACGTCGCAGCTAGCAGAGGTGTGGAACTGGATGCACCGTCGTTGGATTGCGTATTGGTTGTGTAGGCTGGAGGGCGCCATGGTTTAGTGGTAGAGCATGCGCGTAGCCTCTGGTTTGATCTTAGCTCGTACCAAGTAGGGTTTGTGGTGGACAAACACCGTGTGCATGGGTTTTCTCAGTATCCTCCCACTTTCTAGATTCCACCATTTCATTCATTTCTCATAACCAGTTGTTTTAACCTATGTGGCGCGGCATATTTGTGGGTCGTAAAACTCAAAGATTTTTTTTTTCTTTGTGTAGGCTGCCATTCTCCCAATTTTCAGTAGTATTTCTTTCGATCCTTACAACAGTATAATTTCTCCGCAGACCCACACGAATCATCATGGTTGCATTGAGTGTTTTCAAGCTAATTAGAAGTCCTATTTGTTTCCTTTAATAAACTAAAACAATCTCCGTAGCATGAAGAACCGAAAAAGTTAATAAATTTGTATGAGGAAACTCTCATTCTTGCAATGAAATGCGAAATTTAAAATAATTTAAAAGCACTTCACCGTTACGGGAGCGACATTAAAATTATTTCTCAGTCGACAATTATTGTTAAGTACCTGTAAAGCTGTAGGTAGGAAGAGAGAAGAAGAAAAATTAAGAGTTTGTTGCGTAATAAAACACCCTTTCATGGGAAATCAATTAATGCGATTGTATATAATGACAAATATTCTTCTCTTTTTATGTTTACACTTTATTTTCAAAGAAACAGTATTTTTAGAATTAATTTAAGGGCTAACAAAAAAGGGAAAAAATGGCAAAAGAGCTTCATCAAATCAACTATATTTAAGGTTTTCGTAAATTTGCATAGCTAAATGCCTCTTCAAATAGACTAGATTTTGTTCTTTCCGCCTCTTTTCTCCTCCTTTTCACTAAAATATCAAAACAATTAAACACGTGTCAACTTATTTTAAATAAGTCGTCGAAACAAACAACTTCAAGTTTCTAAGCCTAAGGGATTCAGAGATATGGACATCTTATTAAAATAATTTCCACCCTCTTTTCCACACCTACGCCGTCAAATTTCCAAAATTTCTTCCTTAGCGGTATCCTACGTCACAAATCATATGTACTGTCAAAATTTGAAGTTTCAAATTCAAGGGTCACTCAATAATAATGCCGGAAGGGGCCGCGGTGGCTCAGTGGTAGAGCGTTCACCTCTGGTGCTTGAGGTCCTGGGTTCGATCCCAGCCCCCCCAAAGTGAACTTTGTGGTGGACAACACCATGTGCGGGGGTTTTCTCGGGGTTCTCCCGTTTCCTCCCACATTCTTCATTCCACCATTTCATTCATTACTCATCATCACCGTCTCCTTTAGCATAACCGGCATAATCGTGGGACGTAAAACAAAGATTTCATTTCAATTCATTTCAATAATGCCGGAAAGGATCTTAAAAATTTCGCTAGTTTTTACGAACAGCCTCACTTGTGCTGATACATTTCATTTTTCAACACTATGATACCTCCCTTGCATTGCTTTTGCAAATTATAAATCTTGTCATTCAGTTACACCAACTATTTCTCAATTAATTGTTATTCTGGTTAAATTCATTCATTCAATTTCTTTCGTCTTTATAATCATGCATATTGCACGAATTTGTGCTGGTGAAGAAGACTCGTCAGGGTAAAAGATACATAAACATATATACCAATTAAATTGAAATACTAAGCTACATCTACTACATAAAAGAAACACAAAAATAGGCATTGCAAATACTATCAGTAATCAAATTCATTTACACATCGTATATAAAAGAAATGAAATAGATATCAAAGGGAAATTCAGTTTGTAACATGCAGTGACTTTCGGCATTACATACTGCATTAAATACCATATTCGCCGTCACTGTCATGAAGCCAACAAAATAAGCCACAATTCGGTGCTGTAGTAGTTTTGGAGCACCACATTTTGAAAGATTTACAGGCAAATTTTTAATACTTTCCATGAAAAGACATTTATCAGGATGAAATTTCTGCAGGCTACAGAATGAAACAAAATAATACGACTATATTTCAGGTTTACAAGTGTAATAGCGTTACAAGTTCTTTACGACCGATAAAATAATTGAAGTTTCTATTTTCCACCGGCTGCATATTTCTCCACCGTGTACAGATCCTGTTATGTTTAAAAGTGGAGCATTATACTACTATGAAATCATGACAAGCTTTAATGAAACTTGTATCCTGGCCTAAACCCACTTTCTGCTACCCTTGCCTTCGCGTATACCCACCATCGCCAACGCGCAGTCCCTTCGGATTCAACCCGCGCTAAGCGACGGCGAGTCAGCTTCGCCCTTCCATCACTCGGTTAGATACGATTCGTGCTTTTAGTGGCCGCCTATCATAAGTTGGTTTGTGTTTTGTGCACTATAGTTTTTACGTTACACATCCGAAAGCCGTATTTATGCACAACTTGTAATTTTTTAAGAACTTTTTTGTTTGCCTCCTTGAATTTTATCTATGTCACGTGAAATATTTTTATACTGCCCAGTAGAATCCTTTTAGGACACAATAAGAAGAAAACTAGTGAAAGAATTTTAATTTTCCAACAATTCTTTCGGCTTAGTCCAGTTTCAAACCTTCAAAAATGCAGTTAAACCATTAATAATTGTTCGGTTAGGTTAGTTTAGGGTTCCCGGTAATACTTTACTTACACTAGAACTGTGACTTTAGCCGCTTTTCACAGAAGTTGGTTTTCACTTAATAATAGATTCTATTTTCTTGTGTAATTCGGTAAAAGTCAAAGTCAAAGTAAAAGAAATATCATATTCAACGTACCGATTCACCATCCTATACGATTATCATGCTCCTTGATCATCGGAACATTCCTCGTATTGCAGATAGTATCAACTTCTACATGCATTTTCTCTGTGTTAATGAAATTCGTACCCTTGCCAAAACCCAGTTTCTAGTATTCTAGCCTATTAAACATAACTTTACTGCCAAGAATACACACATAAATAACACATAAGAACTCCAAATCACCATTTCTTACTTAATTTCTCTTTTTTTTTTTTTTTTTTTAACCTTTAAACTTAACCCATCCTTCCTAGTGGTGCGCCAAAAGTAAACCTGTACGCACAATTCAACAGCATTATCACATCAAATTTATGTGTGAGGTGTCTCGTACAGACGTAAAGTGAAAGCTACGTTTCAGTTTATGTTAACAACTAGCAAGACACTGCTATTTTTCGAAGGTCTATGAGCCGGGTGTAACGATACATACATACATGATCAACACAAACTTACCTTCGAATAATGGTATATATTGTTCCAATTTCCATGTTGTTAATAATGTTCTTGTTTCCTGCATCTTAATCGATTTAACGGAAATATTACACCACTTTCCTCTGTGATTACACTATTGCATACACATATGCCGCCTTACAGATAACCGCGACAGAACAGGGGTTAAGTTCCAAAGTTGGGCGTCCGTTTCGAGCAATATTTTTAATTTACAGGAGATATGGATAATTTGTTCGTTTGTGTGCTTGATAATACATAAGGGTCTCGAAAAATCTTGTTTATTTGTTATATATAAGCGGTTATAAACATGGGATTATACGCCGAGCGGAGGGAACTACTTGGCGCAAGGTAACCGAACAGTTGTATTGTGGGAAAGTAACGACCACTTATGTTATCAACATGGCGAATGTACAAGGGCAATGAACTAAAAGTTTTAACATTTGTGAAACAATATGTTGATAACGAGCAAAATCTTTTAAAAATTTGTGAAGAGCACGGATTAATGAACCTAATAAATTACAGAAAATGTGGAAAGAAGATAAGAACGACAAAACGTGGCGAAAGAGGACGCCCAACTTTGGAATAAATGCCCAGAACAGCGATGTTATTTTTTCTTTATCATAAAGCAGAGCGCCAATTTCCCTGCAACGGCAATTTCATTGTCTAAAATACCACACGTACTCGGTAATTATCAAATGCGTTGCGTGTTTACCGATCTCTCTTTATTTGAAGTAGCCGAGTAAATTAGTTAGATATAATTTTTCAAAATTAGTAGCCTAGAATTAGGTTAAAACAGCAAAGTATGATTTAACCGAACACTGCTAGGTTACAATAACCCAGAGAATTTCTTCAATGAGAGTATTTTTAACAGAAATTCGGCTACTGTCAAACGAGTTTTCATTTAACCCTGGCTTAGCAAACCCTCCATTTTCTCAGTGTGCATAGCAGAGAATACAGGAAATCGCGAATGTAGGAATCAAGTCATGAAATGCTCAAGAAATATACCAACGTTGCAGAACAGTTTACAAAAAGGCTGAAATGTACTTTAGGCCTGGGCGAATGGTCCACAACCTGAAAATTATCTGTCCAATGCCATAAAAGTACTACAGTTTGAACACAAACAAAACATTTTTTCTCTAAGATTAACATTTAGAAATAACTCTTTTTAACGGAAAGAGCAAATCAATGTACTTCTGTCTGCTGGTGACAATCGCAGTTAGCTTACAGTTGTAACGATGGCAAAAGTTTTAACATTAACTGTAAGAATGTACCATTCACGCCCATTTGATAGTTTTACTGCTAATAAAGAAAGTTGGTTTACTTTATATATGTTTTCATTTCATGTTATCAACTGCACAGCTCAATGATTACCAGGTAAATCCTTTAGGCGTCCAGTGACAGAGGGATCTTCGAAACAGTTCTAATTTGAGCTTTTCAATGTTCAAATACACAACAGGTATAACATAAACGATATTTCGGAAACATGGCTGTAAGTCCTGAATAATTGTGGGATGAAAGAACATGACAAACTGGGAATAGCATTGAAGTTTTCGCCAACATACATATTTAAGTCTCTCTTCCACGGATGCTTATATTTAACCTGTCAGTTGAAGATGTGAAAATTGCACGTTTTGCCAAAATGAGGACTTCCAACGTCTTTTAAATGCTATAACAGCGGTTGTAGTACATGCTTTTGGGAAATAAAGTTTACAGGAAGATGGTTTGGGCAAGTATTCATGGCAGAATGGTATATATTAAAAGGAAAAAAATGGGCAACTGAAAGATATTTTTGACAAACATTTAAACATAGAGTATTCCTTTTCAAATGCCAAGTTCTACAATTTTCCACTGTGAAAATGAGATTAAAGAACAATAGGGAGAGTTTATTACCTATTATTGTGTTAATGATTAATGAGCGAAAACTCTCTCTCCTTTCGCAATAACAAATTAATTGCTCAGCTACTCCATTTGTTATTTTTTTCTTTTATATAATGTTTGTTGTAATGGCTTCTAAGCTGAGACCTCCAAGTCTTTGATATCTTAGATCTGTAACGAAATGCACACTAAGCACTCAATGGTAATGGAAATTTAGAACATACAACTGATGCCCTTAAACAAATTACATTGATTTTAGAATATATTTTCACCGAATCAGTTGCAATTGGAGTATCCCCAAAATTGATATTTGTGCTGACGTTTCGGTTTTTTTAATAAAAGAGAGATTACATGTTAATTCTCAAGGAAGTGTAAATCATGAATTGGTGAAAGCAACGTATCTATAAAAATATTACGAAATCTACAGGAATACAAGGAATAATTCAACTCTTTTTGTTGTCAATATAGAGAATGGTTGTAAAGTCAATATCTATTTTTAATTTAGATTGTCCTAGAAACCAGTATCAGCTCCTGCTGGCGTGTAACACTATTAACGTTTTAGAACTTTGTGGAAAATGCGGGTGCATACTCTAAAAATGGTATACTCTAATAATGTATTCCTTGGAAACAAAACTGATAGGTTGTTTACTTTTAGAAATATTCATTTTTACAAATGACATCTGACTTTACACCTACGCTGTATTCAGGGAGTAGTAATACAAAAAACACAAACTACTAGCGAATTTAAAAAAGGATGTTTTCAGTATGCATTGAATAGCAAGTCACGTCTTTTCAAATTACTTCCGAAGCAAAGCCTACACGAAGTTGTTCTATCAAATTTCATAAATGTCAAATTCTTCGGAGAATTGTAGGCACTAAAACTCCAGCAACCTATATTAATACACTATTTTCTAACCTATATTAATACACTATAGCATTGTTCACAGATTTAAAATATTACATATCTCGAACTCAAGAAATAGTGGAATAAAGTAAGTGGGAGGAAACGGGAGAGCCCGCAGAAAACACACGCAGATGATTTGTCCACCACAAAGTCCACTTGGCGCGAGCTGGGATCGAACCAACAAGACCATGTATCAACGACGAACGCTCTACTACTGAGCCACCGTGGCCCCTGTAAGGATTTCTAAAAAACAAATATAGTTTAACTAAAATTTATTGTTCTTTGGTATAACTTGGTAAAATTTTATTTTATGTCGAACTTCAGTGAAACCTCCCTTAACGGACACCACTATAATACGGACAGGTGTTTTGACTCGGCAAAAATAAGTTCTACGGAACAAAACCATCCATTTTACGGACAATGTTTCAGGTACGCAGGGACTTTTTTTAAACGTTACAATAACTTCTTCATAACAGACAAAAATTATTCTCGGTTCTGCGACATATTACAGTTCACAAAAAAGTGTTTTTCCCATAAGTGTATATGAGTCTAGACCTGGAAAACCATCAAACAGAACAGCTTCGAACTGAAATTGAAAATCGTTCTTTTCTCACCAATAAACTGCCTTCTCGTGAAAACCTTAACAAAACTTCAATAAGCAATAACACTCATGCAGGGTCAATCGTATGGACAAGAATTCTATGCGAAGGATCTTTCACTCCCTAACAAGTTTAGTCCTTTTTCATCTGGACTTTGAATCTTTCCCGATAGTTTCATAGATAACAAAACATTCTTTGTTTTACAATAACATTTTCAACGAGCAATATTTCCTCTCGTACTTTCTTGGAAAAGCAAACTTTTACTTATGATACTGGAACAAGTCTGGGAAATGAAAATGAAATGCAATTTGTAAGTTTTACGTCCCACGCTATGCCGGTTAAGCTAAAGGAGGCGTAGATGATGAGAAAGGAATGGAATGGTGAAATGAAAAAGTGGGAGGAAACGGGAGAACACCGAGAAAACCCATGAGCACGGTGTTTGTTCACCACAAAGTCCAACGGAGGGAGCTGGGATCGAACCAGGATTCCAAGCACCGGAGGTGAACGCTATACCACTGAACCACTACGGCCCCTTGGAACAAGTCTGTTAGAGTTTTCCGGGCTACATTTTTCACTTTCTCTAAGAAGATATTCTTTGTGACTGGGGCTGGGTCAATAAACATGTACACTCCCAATAAATTGTCTTTTTATCCATTCCGCCAAGAAATATACAACTCCAAAACACAAATATACACATACACATATTTCTTCCGCAACCGTACTCAGGATTATCAGAATATACTTCCTAATGAATTTTATTACGATTTAGAGGAGAAAGCATGCCTTTTTCACTAAACAAAAGCATTTAGCCTGTTAGTTAGTTCCTAACGCAACTTTTGAGAATTTGAAATAAATGAAAAACACTTCAACTCCAGCTTTCCCCTCGCATATTGGAAAATATCCAAATATCTTTGGTATATTACTCTTCATCAGTTGATAGGCAGCGTGTGAATAAATTTACACCTCATTAAATGCCTTCTCTAAATCAAAGAGTACCAGACAGAATGGCTTGGTGGTATTATACTGCTTACGGATGCAGTTGAGGAGACGCAGAAGCTGATCGTTGATGCTAATTAATGGGCGGGAGCCTGCTTGATGGTGTGGTAAAGATGGTATTGAGAAAGATGAGCATGAAGTCATTTGACGATATTTTTTCCTAGGATTTTGCTGAAGATTCTGTTGAGCTGTATCGGACGGTGTTCTTGATTTTAAGGAACAAGAGAAATTTGGATGATTTCTAATGAGCTGGTACATAATTGTTCCGTGGAATAAATATGACCAAGAAAATTGAGCAGTATTGGTGGATTGTCTTACATGTCGATAGATGTTATTGATTCTAGGGGCATTATAACGTTTATGATAGATGACATTAGTGATTTGTGTGGTAGAAATGGAGGGAGTGAGTGCTTTGTGAGTAGATATGTTGTGCGCCATGTTGGGTTGAAGATGAATATGTGGTGAATTGAATTTGAAATGGTATATAGGAAGATAAATAAAATGCTAAGTGAATGACAGGGGTGTGAAAATCTCCTATAATTAGGAAGCAAAGGTTTTAGCTTTTTCTTGGTCTCTGTGCAATGCGTGATCGTGGTGCAAGAGAGGATAACAGGTTTGGGTAATTTTACCAGCTAATGTGTTGAAACGCATCTAATATTGCGAAGGGTGTGATATGGCAGAAATTTTGTTTCAGGTTTTAATCCACTGTTATAATTTGTATACTCTAAGATAATTACACACTGTTCGGTGGATGGCTCTGCGATGCTGAAGAGCTACGCGGTTGCCAGGACAAACATATTCTGTATAGATTTGAGGAGAGTGTTTAACTATACGAAATTAGCGCGGAGGGATTTTAGGATGATGAGGTGATACATATGCGGTTTGAGGGATGAACTGCTCGGTTGCGAGTTGAATGATTGGTGGTAGAGATTAGAGTCGATTAACCCTTAGAGTACCAAGCCTACAATGTTAGGTAAAGTACAAAGCCTGGGTTATTTTGACCCATTCATGCTTCTAGTAGAATAGAGTGCGGATAGAAGGTCGAGTCAGCGAAATTTGATCTTGTTTTCCTAGAAATCGATATCATTTCCTGGAATTGTGAGGCAAGTTTCGACAAGCCTGTAGTTGCTATGTTCATATCCTTTTATGGCTAGTACAGAAGTTCGTGGGAAAATGTTTTTTTTATGAGAACAGTCTGTTTCTATGGTGATAGTCTTGGATGGCTTCATCGTCTTGGATGGTCATACTCTTGGACGGATCATAGTCCTATCAGTTATCATGATGGAAGTTTTCCAATTGATTGATTGATTTTTGCTTTTCGTTATGTATTGAATAGCTAGATGCTCTTGGCCTTCATAGTCTTGGATGCTCATACTGTTGGACGGATCAGAGTCCTATCAGTTATCATGATCGAAGCTTCCCAATTGATTGATTGATTTTTGCTTTTCGTTATGTATTGAATAGCTAAATGCTCTTGGACGGATGAGAGTTCTATTAGTTATCGTGATCGAAGCTTCCCAATTGATTGATTGATTTTGTCTTTTCGTTATGGATTTGAACGCCCCAAACCCCTCCACTCCCTCCTGCGAAGAACGTAAGCGAACGATGTTACTATGCTCATACTCTTGGACGGCTATCGGATCTTCATGAGAGTCCTTTCAGTTATCACGTTCGAAGCTTCCCAATTGATTGAATATCAAGTTCGAAGCTTCCCAATTGATTGATTGATTTTCGTCTTTTCGTTATGTATTGAATAGCTATTTTGCATAGCGAAGAGTATACTTAATGTCTTAAAATATTCAATGCTTTCTCATCGAGAATCGAACCTGTACACTAAATATGTTTTGATTTTGAAAGCTCTCTCATTGAAATTGAACGCAAGACCCGTACTTCACGATTTAGAGTTGAATTAATTCTTGCCTGAAAAAGAAAAAAAAAAAGAATTTCATGTATTGATTTTAGCGTAGCATATGATATGTATCCTCGTCGCCAAAAGTGCCTTTACATCGCTGTGACGGGTATGTGATCGCGCAGTACTGCAAGGAAGGGATGGTTGCATAAGAAATTGTGATTAATTTTGAAGAGTTTTTATTTTGACTAGGGAATTAGCATAGGTGAAGGGAGAAAAGACACAGATTTGAAGCATCAGTGCACTGTTATTGAAACATCAGTGCACGAAAAGATTCGTATTCTCAGTTTTTCTATTTATTGTTTTATATGTTAAGTTAAACACCACAATATGTATCACTGATATCGCAGATCGTATTATTTTTAAAATCGTGTTTGTAACCTATTGTCAAAACATTCATCTCCAGACATGATGTAGAGAGAAGAGAAAGAGATACGACATCTGTAATATATGTATATGTGATTCACTAAGTAGCTGTAGAAATTAGTTAAAGGACACATAAGAGAGCGAAAAGCAGGTCTAGAAGTCTGAACTTTTTAAAAACGTCCTAGATAGGTGAAAATATAGTTAAAAATTGCGAAAGGTATCATGTAATTTACCTTTCTTATCTAGTATACTTTTTTCTTTCACATCCAAACATCTCTATTCAGAATTACGAGATAAAGGTGAGGAGAGAAACATTTCCATTTCAAGAATTATATCAGGAAAAAAATCTTTTGACTTAGACTAGTTTCGAACTCGCAACCCTTGAATCCATAGCTCAGCGCTACACCGATTGAGCTAACAACTTCTGCAGGAAAAGCCTGATTTCTACAACTACCGGTTGCTGAATGGTGTGTATTAACCAAGTTGGCCGAGATAATTGCTTCATATAGCTATTGCAATAATAATAATAATAATAATAATAATAATAATAATAATAATAATAATAATAATAATAATAATAATAATAATAATATAAAGCAGAAGAACAGAATTTAAAAAGTCGCATATGTTAAATGTTTGACGTGCAGAGTAAGTCCTAATATGAGATTTTATTAATTATATATAATCAATGTAAGCGTGGGTTATTCGTGCATGCTACTCAAACTGCGTAACTCACTACCGTAGTCCCATAAGGGTTGTACGCGCATGGTACCGTAGCCTTGCGTCCTCCAACCGTGAAGAATGTTTCGGTTTGAACCTATGCGTTTCCTAAGAGGAAGGAGGAGATTCAAAGAAAGAAAAGTGGTTTAGAAATTATGCAAACGTAGAATATCTCACGAGGTGAGGTGATACAGAGTTCAGCGTGTCTTTTAGCTACTACTCTATACAAGACGTGCATCTACGCCTTAACGTGAAACCCGAACCACACGACTCCTGACGAGAATCCAAACCCGTATCACCTCTAATTCTATTATGGGAGACACAGGAACATGTAAAAATAATCGAAAATGAACTATATTAATGTTAAATCCATAGCTTTTGAGTACCAAATTTCTCAAAATTAAATCCCCACGTTAAGCGGGTTTGCATATCCAGGCTCCTAACTATGAAAACATTTACGATCACTCTAACCCCAATCATTTCACAGATTCAACCTGTTGTATATAAGTTATTAGGACGTAAAATTGAACATAATTTATACGAAAAAGACTTTTATGCATTGCAAGACCTGTAACTGCCAAATATTCACCACAAACTTATAGTCGTATCGACATAAACAAAAAGAAGTGTGAAGCAGGAAACTACTTTACCCAAAAGTCAAAAGAGACGCACTGAAGACATAGGAACGGGTCGAGCGGTTTGGGTCATTCTTTCAATTACAAGTTTATGTGTTCAAACCGTGAAGTGTGTATTCGTTTTTTTTTTTTTAAGTGTGTTCCTATTTTCATGAGAGAACTGAGAACATTTCTTTAAATAAATCTTTGGCAACTACTTTTCTCTCAAATTCCATTAGAAGGGAACATTATATGAATTGCAAATCTAAAATCCACAGCTGAGAACAAAATATTATGTTCAATATTTCATTATTATCCTTTGATTTGTAATGAAAAACTAACTATAAGCATTGACGATTTCAGAAGATTCTCCCAGGGTAATGGTCAATATATGAATGAGAGAAAACTGATAAAACATTATTAGTCCACTTTGAGCATGATCGAAGATAACTTATGGCCACGAAGGGGGAAATTTATGTCGACAGAGTCTCAAATTCTCCCACAGGTCATGCCCTGAAATCATCACTGTTTGAAAGGCTTCCTTAACAAATAGAATATTACATTTATTTCTCGTTCTACGTTTTGAAATGGAAAAATCAAGTGAATTATAATACGATAAACACAAAGATTTATAGAACTAATGAAGCAAATATTCTTGTGTAAGTTATCGATTTCTAATCAGATTAAAACTCGAATATTCGTTTGCATCGCACTTTAAAGTAAATCCTCTCTCTATATAATTCTTACTGGAAAGTATGTTTAACTCCAATTATTAATCAATATTTTTAATAATATATTTTTATTGTAATACTTTTACTATTCAGTGTTGTATACGCTACATTTTCCAAAGCAAAACCTCGCAAATGTATAGTGGACTAGTGAATATTATCAAATAAATTATCATTTTGTTTACGTAAATACTTCATCGTCTCATTTGCAACTTCGTACTTTAAATAATAATAATAATAATATTATTAATAATAATAATAATAATAATAATAATAAAATCATAACCATACCTTTATCAGAATTTCAGGCTTAGACAATAAATGAATCCAACGTGGTCTCTATTCGAAGTTCTATTTAATCAAAACCGCTAGAAATACAGATAAAAACTTCGAGAACAGATAAAAGAAAAATGTTACCTTGGTGGGACTGGGACTAACCTTTAAGAGTTCCTTTCAATTTACAGACAAATGCCTTAGGCAGTTTTTTTCTTTTCTTTAAGTTAACTGATTCACCGAATGTATCTGAGTAACTTGTCTCGATTTTCTGGTCGGTTATATACGTTTTATAATCATTTCCGTTAATTTTGAACGACAGGAACACGAATACAAAAACATGTAAGAGAATTAAAATTCCAAACTCCCCCACCGGGAATCGAACGCGGGACCCCATACACCTAACGCACACGTGCTAGCCACTAGACCAGCGGGGAAGCTAGTGAAATGCATTTTGTAGTATCTGAAATTTACACCTATTTCATCCTGCTGTAATAATGTTTACCGTATTCGTTACTTTGAGGAATGATATATGTTATTGATATAGGTTCTCTTACGTATTCGTCCGTAAATATTATATAAATTATCAGAATTATTCATGGTCTTCCATGGAAATTCACTGGCGCATGCACAGTAGACAGGCAGTGTAATTGAAAGGTGAGTTCAACAGATATTATATATTTCGCCGACATTATTTAATAGCTATGTAGAAGAGATAGCAAAAAATGAGTTTTCATAATGAAGATGGAATTTCGGTAGGAGATAGAATGATGAGGTGTACACGGTTTGGGGTTGATATGATAGTTGTTGTAGAATCTACAAAGAAAATTAATAAGATGTAGAAAACTTGAGAAAGGCTTGTGAAGAATATGGAATGAAAATAAATGTTAGAAAGACAAAATCCATAGTGATAGAAACGAAGCGATCGGTGTCAAATATAGAAGTAGGAGCGGGGAAAAAAACAGGTGACTAGTTTTTGATGTCTGAATAGTATTATTAGTGATATGACATGCGACGTGAAAGAAAAGCAAGGATAGAAATGGTGAAAGAAGCCTTTAGGATGAAGAAAATACTATTTTGTGGGGCCTTAGAGTTGAAAAGAAAAGACTCATAAAATGCTTCGTGTACTGTATTTTACTGTATTTATAGGACAGAAACATTGACATTACGCAGAAATGATGAGAAACAATTGGAGGCTTTCGTAATATGTGCGTGGAGAAGAATGGAGAGAAATAGCTGGGTCGAGAGGAAAACGAATGAGATGGTTGGAAATGGAAGGAGAAAAAATATTATTAAGAAGAGGAAGAGAAACTGGTTGGAATATTGGTTAGGAAGGAACTGTATCATGAGGGATGTGCTGGAGATGGAGAGGACGAATTAGACTACATAGAAACATAATTAGGCTATTGGCGATATCAAAACAGAAAAATCGTATGTGAAGATGGAGAGGTTAACAGAAGATTGTGGAGCATGGCAGCTTCTCAGCTACGGTAAGTGACCGCTGGTAATGGCGGAATACTTCTGATATAATGATGCTGATTATGCACAGAAGAAACAGAAAGATCCACTTTACTGTCATTGCTAATACGAATCACAATGCAAATTTCTACAAGTTGTCAAAATGCCTAGCTCTAAAGGCTGTAGAGAACTATCTGTTAGTCTGCGAGGAGAAATTATAGTCGAGTAAAAGTGGAACAAACTCTCATTCAGATCGCTTGGGTTTTGGGCTGCGACGAGAAAGCAGTGAAGAAATTGATTTAATGGTATGAATAATAATAATAATAATAATAATAATAATAATAATAATAATAATAATAATTTATTTCACAATTCATTTCTGCCAGTAGCTTTCGCCCCTTACTCCCACTTCATGCTTACTCAGGAGGAAGTTGCGCGTCCCCAGGTTGGGAACCACTACTTTCCAATAAGGAATTCTGATAGCCTGTTAGAAATTTGCATTCTGACTAATATCAGTAAACTGCATTCTTCTGTTTCTACTGCGCATGCACCAGTGAATTTCCATGGAAGATCATGAATAATTCTGATAATTTATATAATATTTACAGACGAATACGTAAGAGAACCTACGGTAAACATTATTACAGCAGGATGAAATAGGTGTAAACTTCAGATACTACAAAATGCATTTCACTTGCTTTCCCCGCTGGTCTAGTGGCTAGCACGTGTGCCTTAGGTGTATGGGGTCCCGGGTTCGATTCCCGGTGGGGGAGTTTGGAATTTTAATTCTCTTAGATGTTTTTGTATTCGTGTTCCTGTCGTTCAAGATTAACGGAAATGATTGTAAAACATATATAACCGAGTAGAAAATAGAGACAAGTTACTCAGATACGTTCGGTGAATAAGTTAACTTAAAGAAAAGAAAAAACTGTCTAAGGCATTTGTTTGTAAATTGTAAAGAACTCCTACAGTCGGCGAGAACTATCTTGGCAGTGACGTCAACGCTCTCAGTTGCAAGGCTACCAACTTACGCTATTCACAAATAGTGCTTAGATGGCACGCTTCGCACGCCACGTCGTAACTACAGTTTAAAATAGCGAACTAGAGAGAATTTAGATAACAATGTATTTGAATAATGCTAGCATATATATGTGCATTGTTACGACAAAGAAAGAAAAAATAAGATTAGATCCTATATTTATATCGTCAAACGACGATATCTTTCCTTTTAAAAAGTAGTTTTCTATTTCCAATAGATTTTTTTTTAAAACCTAAATCCCAACATGCGCAGTATTTGTTGTAATGCCCACTCAAAACCTTTGAAGTCAATGCTTTTCTTAAGTTCGCACAATAATTTATTTAAGGTGGCGACAATGTCTTCAGCATAGAGATTGTGAATTGTTCTACGAACTACTACTTCATCGAAAGAATCTAAATTTATTTGTCTTTTCTGTATATTTGGCCTTGCTTTACAGGGTGTTACGACGGGTTGTCCAGACTTTACTCCTTCTCTTTCACAATTCGCCACACGGATCTCTCACTGACACATGTTGCTCGAGAGGTTTCATGAACACTGTCAGATTTATTATTGTTTGCTGCAAGAAAAGTTGTAAACATTAAAAACAATGTCTCCTGCATCGAAATGCAACGGCTTGCCTTTCTTTAAGGTACTATCACCCATTCTTATACACTAAATTTCGAGAACGAGAATAAAACAAAGGATTGACAACTTTCACCAGTCAGCATAGACTGTACAGCCCTACACAAAGAAAACACGCGCTTTTCAGTTCATTTCATTTCGCTTTTGTTTTTTAATTTGTTTGTGTGTTTTCCCTGGAATGCTGTTCTTATGTCCTATTGGTAAATGTTATACTTTTCGAAGCTACACTCACTAACCCCCACGCTCTGTTTCCGCGACCAGGAAACACATTCATATATCATCCTCTAACTCAAGAACCGTGATAGGTAAAGACATGGGAGTTTCTTTAAAATAAACTTTGGACTCCCCCTTCTCATTTCGTCCACAGCATGTTTGTGTCTATCTTCAATAGAACGAAAGTTTGTAGCATGTTGAAATCTGAGTATTATTAGAAAAGAATAAACATAAATGGCTATCATTTAAAATTATTTTCTACATACTTATAATATAAAATTCAAATATAAAATAACCATATTCTTCATGAAAGTTATGCAAATATAAAAGCAAAAAATGTAGCATTTATGTCTCCTCGAACTCCAGTTATCGTTATACAAAGATGACAAGTATATTTGTTAGAAACGAATCTCCCATATTCGGTTCATTTCCTTTCGCTTTTCTGTTGTAGAGAACGGAGCGTGCTTTTAAGTTGGTATTTGTGTTCGCGCATTTTCTCTTTCCTGGGATTGGACGTTGAATTGAACGAAGCGTCTGCTTTAACCAGTGGGATGGCATTTGAACAAGAGCGAAGTCTACGTCACTGCCAGGACAATTCTCGGGCACTGTAAAAGTTACTTCCAATCCCACCAAAGTAACATTTTTCTTTTACTTGTTCTCGAAGTTTCTCTCTGTATTTCTGTCGGTTTCGATTAAATAGAACTTCGAATAGAGACCACGTTGAATTCATTTATTGACTAAGCCCGAAATTCTGATAAAGGTATGGCTATGATTTTATTATTATTATTATTATTATTATTATTATTATTATTATTATTATTATTATTATTATTATTATTATTATTATTTAAAGTACGAAGTTTCAAATGAGGCGATGAAGTATTTACGTAAACAAAATAATAATTTATTTGATAATATTCACTAGTCCACTATACATTTGCGAGGTTTTGCTTTGGGAAATGTAGTGTATACGACATTGAATAGTAAAAGTATTACAATAAAAATATATTATTAAAAATATTGATTAAGTAATTGGAGTTAAACATACTTTCCAGTAAGAATTATATAGAGAGAGGATTTACTTTAAAGTGCGATGCAAACGAATATTCGAGTTTTAATCTGATTAGAAATCGATAACTTACACAAGAATATTTGCTTCATTAGTTCTATAAATCTTTGTGTTTATCGTATTATAATTCACTTGATTTTTCCATTTCAAAACGTAGAACGAGAAATAAATGTAATATTCTATTTGTTAAGGAAGCCTTTCAAACAGTGATGATTTCAGGGCATGACCTGTGGGAGAATTTGAGACTCTGTCGACATAAATTTCCCCCTTCGTGGCCATAAGTTATCTTCGATCATGCTCAAAGTGGACTAATAATGTTTTATCAGTTTTCTCTCATTCATATATTGACCATTACCCTGGGAGAATCTTCTGAAATCGTCAATGCTTATAGTTAGTTTTTCATTACAAATCAAAGGATAATAATGAAATATTGAACATAATATTTTGTTCTCAGCTGTGGATTTTAGATTTGCAATTCATATAATGTTCCCTTCTAATGGAATTTGAGAGAAAAGTAGTTGCCAAAGATTTATTTAAAGAAATGTTCTCAGTTCTCTCATGAAAATAGGAACACACTTAAAAAAAAAACGAATACACACTTCACGGTTTGAACACATAAACTTGTAATTGAAAGAAGAATGACCCAAACCGCTCGACCCGTTCCTATGTCTTCAGTGCGTCTCTTTTGACTTTTGGGTAAAGTAGTTTCCTGCTTCACACTTCTTTTTGTTTATGTCGATACGACTATAAGTTTGTGGTGAATATTTGGCAGTTACAGGTCTTGCAATGCATAAAAGTCTTTTTCGTATAAATTATGTTCAATTTTACGTCCTAATAACTTATATACAACAGGTTGAATCTGTGAAATGATTGGGGTTAGAGTGATCGTAAATGTTTTCATAGTTAGGAGCCTGGATATGCAAACCCGCTTAACGTGGGGATTTAATTTTGAGAAATTTGGTACTCAAAAGCTATGGATTTAACATTAATATAGTTCATTTTCGATTATTTTTACATGTTCCTGTGTCTCCCATAATAGAATTAGAGGTGATACGGGTTTGGATTCTCGTCAGGAGTCGTGTGGTTCGGGTTTCACGTTAAGGCGTAGATGCACGTCTTGTATAGAGTAGTAGCTGAAAGACACGCTGAACTCTATATCACCTCACCTCGTGAGATATTCTACGTTTGCATAATTTCTAAACCACTTTTCTTTCTTTGAATCTCCTCCTTCCTCTTAGGAAACACATAGGTTCAAACCGAAACATTCTTCACGGTTGGAGGACGCAAGGCTACGGTACCATGCGCGTACAACCCTTATGGGACTACGGTAGTGAGTTGCGCAGTTTGAGTAGCATGCACGAATAACCCACGCTTACATTGATTATATATAATTAATAAAATCTCATATTAGGACTTACTCTGCACGTCAAACATTTAACATATGCGACTTTTTAAATTCTGTTCTTCTGCTTTATATTATTATTATTATTATTATTATTATTATTATTATTATTATTATTATTATTATTATTATTATTATTATTATTGCAATAGCTATATGAAGCAATTATCTCGGCCAACTTGGTTAATACACACCATTCAGCAACCGGTAGTTGTAGAAATCAGGCTTTTCCTGCAGAAGTTGTTAGCTCAATCGGTGTAGCGCTGAGCTATGGATTCAAGGGTTGCGAGTTCGAAACTAGTCTAAGTCAAAAGATTTTTTTCCTGATATAATTCTTGAAATGGAAATGTTTCTCTCCTCACCTTTATCTCGTAATTCTGAATAGAGATGTTTGGATGTGAAAGAAAAAAGTATACTAGATAAGAAAGGTAAATTACATGATACCTTTCGCAATTTTTAACTATATTTTCACCTATCTAGGACGTTTTTAAAAAGTTCAGACTTCTAGACCTGCTTTTCGCTCTCTTATGTGTCCTTTAACTAATTTCTACAGCTACTTAGTGAATCACATATACATATATTACAGATGTCGTATCTCTTTCTCTTCTCTCTACATCATGTCTGGAGATGAATGTTTTGACAATAGGTTACAAACACGATTTTAAAAATAATACGATCTGCGATATCAGTGATACATATTGTGGTGTTTAACATATAAAACAATAAATAGAAAAACTGAGAATACGAATCTTTTCGTGCACTGATGCTTCAATAACAGTGCACTGATGCTTCAAATCTGTGTCTTTTCTCCCTTCACCTATGTTAATTCCCTAGTCAAAATAAAAACTCTTCAAAATTAATCACAATTTCTTATGCAACCATCCCTTCCTTGCAGTACTGCGCGATCACATACCCGTCACAGCGATGTAAAGGCACTTTTGGCGACGAGGATACATTGTTCGAAGCTCTTCATTTCGAAGCACTATAATGCTTTCAAGTGTTCAATGCTCCTTTTCTCTCTCTCTATCATCGAGAATCGAACCCGGACCAAAGTGGTATTAAAACATAAATAACAACCATAAAAATAAATTTAAAAAATACAGCATCACATTATTATTATTATTATTATTATTATTATTATTATTATTATTATTATTATTATTATTATTATTATCATTATTATTATTATTATTATTGTTATTATTATTTTGGGAGTGAAAGTGAAGCAGACAACTAACCTTGATTGTAGCTTCGTTAACTTATGAAATAAAGATTGTACACAAAAATCTACTTTGGTAGGGAGCTGGGATCGAATTTGGTACTTCATAATTTTAAAGTTGAACTAGTCCTTGCATGGAAAAAAGAATTTCACTTCGTTTTCACGACAGAAAGGATCGAATTAACTTCATGCCTTAAAATGTGTATTGTTTTCTCATCGAGGATCGAACCAGCAGTTATCTCATCGGAATCGAACGCGAGACCAGTACTTCACGATTTAGAGTTGAATTAATCCTCGCATGAAAAAAAAAGAATTTCACGGAGTAATCCAACCTGAGGTGAGCACTTTATCACTGAACGTCAGTGCCTCGCATATAGATTAGATGTTATTTTAAAAAAAAACTTTTCGTCTTCTTTTTTTCTAGTCGTCTTGTATTGGGTAGCTAGATTCCCCCTCAGCCCCCAGACCCATCTTGTAATGCTAAGAATAGAAGTTCCCAGATTTTCTGCGAAGAGTTTGAGGAGTTTCTTAGGAAACGTCTGGAAAATTTTCGTCTGGAACCTTCTCAGGAAATTGAGTTGATAAGACGATTGTTGCAGTTCATGGATGTTTTTAAAACGCATTGGTAGCGGAAGCTTCTCATAGCATATCATAATGTTTTAAAAACGTAGGATGAAAAAATTTGTATGCTCAATTCAGCAGGGTTGATTGTATTGCATGTGAAAAGTATTATATAGATATTCACATGATGATGTCTGTTATGACAAGTAATTAAAATCACTTAAGTTGAAGCCGTGATGAGATTTGTGTTATAACATATTCAAATAGCACAAAAGATTACGTCCCACGAAATGTCTGTAGGTTATGAACTATTTGCTTTATCTAATTTGGTCTTGGGATTCTCACGAATTCACTTGTAAGTGTTCCTGGGAATAGAATTTGTTTGCAGACTGTTCTTTGATCGAATAGACCTTAGTTGCTCAGGGGAATATCGCATTGCATGAATCGTAAATATCGTATTTTCAAACGTATACAGCATTTGAGATTACATGTATGTTTGTTGTCGTCTTCACATACGAACATACTCACGTGCGACTGAAGATAGTGTAATCTGAATGCGAAAACGCTGAGTTATGTGTAATGTAAAATAAGTTTTTTAATAGATAAGATTTACTAAAGATGATATTTTGATACACATATCGAATAATATGTGTGAATAAGGAAATGAAACTTTGTTTCAGATGTGAAACTGAATAAGGATATTAAATGTAGTAGGGGAGAGGTGGGAAGATTTTATTCGCTTGGAAAAGCTCATATGTTTCTTGAAAACAGTTATCATAATAAACTTGCTTTATTTTTGACTTCAGATATAAGTGTTCGTATTGCTTTGCGATTGCGTTTACCTTTAATGTATATATGGGATTTATGAATTTTTTGTTCGTGTGTTTGTGAGAAATTCTATTTTCGCTGAGTACATTTAATCACGGTGGTAACAGTTTATTCTTGTTGATGTAATTGAATATATTTGTTCTTCGATTAGGACATTTCCTGAGAAATGTAGAGACGAAAGACATGAAATTCTGATTAGGGCTTGTGAAATTTCGTATGTCCCCTTTCTCAGATAGGTGAGTACTTCGTCATGTCGCTGCGGTGTAAGTATACATTAAATCATTATTTTTAAAAAGAAAGAAGAAACGGTTGTATTGAAATGTAATATTTGAAATGTTTAACTTTCGTGTGACGTTTTTATTTGACGTCAAACGAATGTAGAATAAAACCATTGAACAGAGTGAAGTGTGTGAAGTAGACTTTTACGAATTGTGTTGTGCTCATCTATGTATTAGAAGAGATTGTCAGCATACTGAAGCTCTACGTTCTAGTAAGATAAAACATAGTTGCTATTCTCTAGAATAAAACCATTGAACAGAGTGAAGTGTGTGAAGTAGACTTTTACGAACTGTGTTGTGTTCATCTGTGTATTAGAAGAGATTGTCAGCATACTGAAGCTCTACGTTCTAGTACGATAAAACATAGTTGGTATTCTCTCTTTCTTTCTCTTTTAATCATCTCTAAGGTGTTACCTAATTTCTATAGATGGTGATTATTTGAATTTATTATACGTATTATCATTTAACGTTGTAATTCCACATTTGAATTAGCTTTTCTTGTCTGTCTTAAAATATAATTTGAAATGGAGTCCCTCTTACATAACCATTCAGTTCATTTTCCTATACTTCAGGCTGATGGAACTCCAGCTACTTTGTTTACACAATCTAAGTATTACAAAGGGAATTATGGTGTCTTATGTTCCTTTAAAGAGTATGTACCATCATATTCAGAAAAGAAAGATAATGAAATTAGAAAATTGTACACGCAAACTCGTTATCAGCGATGGTTTTTGATTTATATTACCCCTGATAGCATTGACTTTGAGGGAATGCTAGAGTTAAGTGGACATAGATAATTTTTATTCGTAGTGTCATCACTTATCAAAACTTGATGGCCATTACGTGATGCAAGTTTATTTTGCATTAAAGGTTCATCTGAAAAATTTCAGATTTTTGCAATTTATCAAGGTGTGGGTAATCAGATACAGTTACAGGAATGATTAGTCAGATATAAGTGTAGGTACATCTTTAAAAGTGTAATACAAATTGCGGACCTATTGTCAACATGTGAAGAAATGTGTAAGAATGCATCATGCATTATATCACAGAATACTACACTGATAGACCTATCCGCTTTCGCAGATGTTTGCCTTAAAAGCAATATATCTTCGCGGGTAACCACTTAGCGTACGGACAGATATGAAAAAGTATTCTTCAGTTGAGAAAATATCGTATTTATATAGTTTAATACTAGTGGTTTTGATTATTATTATTTCAGTGCTTATTTAAGTGATATTTTATAGGTATAGTATTCTGATTCTTGTAGAATAGAATGAATTTTAAATGTAATACTTGTTCTTTGACACTAATTGCTGAAAGCAATACATATTCGCGTCAAATCACTTAGCGTACGTACTTTCTGTGTAGGAAACTTGAGTTCGACTCTTGACGGATTCCAAGATAATCTGTAGATTCATGTTTCGTATAGTCTCGAGATATTCTGATTCTTGTAGAAGAGAATGACTTTTAAATGTAATACTTGTTCTTTGACACTACTTACTGAAAGCAATACATATTCGCGTCAAATCACTTAGCGCATGTACTTTCTGTGTAGGAAACTTGATTTCGACTCTTGACGGATTCCAAGATAATCTGTAGATTCATGTTTCGTATAGCCTCGAGATATTCTGATTCTTGTAGAATAGAATGAATTTTAAATGTAATACTTGTTCTTTGACACTATTTTCTGAAAGCAATACATATTCGCGTCAAATCATTTAGCGCACGTACTTTCTGTGTAGGAAACTTGATTTCGACTCTTGACGGATTCCAAAATAAACTATAGATTCATGTTTCGTATAGCCTCGAGATATTCTGATTCTTGTAGAATAGAATGAATTTTAAATGTAATACTTGTTCTTTGGCACTACTCACTGAAAGCAATACATATTCGCGTCAAATCACATAGTACACGTACATTCTGTGTAGGAAACTTGATTTCGACTCTTGACGGATTCCAAGATAATCTGTAGATTCATGTTTCGTATAGCCTCGAGATATTCTAATTCTTGTAGAATAGAATGAATTTTAAATGTAATACTTGTTCTTTGACACTACTTACTGAAAGCAATACATATTCGCGTCAAATCACTTAGCGCACGTACTTTCTGTGTAGGAAACTTGATTTCGACTCTTGACGGATTCCAAGATAATCTGTAGATTCATGTTTCGTATAGCCTCGAGATATTCTGATTCTTGTAGAATAGAATGAATTTTAAATGTAATACTTGTTCTTTGACACTATTTTCTGAAAGCAATACATATTCGCGTCAAATCATTTAGCGCACGTACTTTCTGTGTAGGAAACTTGATTTCGACTCTTGACGGATTCCAAAATAAACTATAGATTCATGTTTCGTATAGCCTCGAGATATTCTGATTCTTGTAGAATAGAATGAATTTTAAATGTAATACTTGTTCTTTGGCACTACTCACTGAAAGCAATACATATTCGCGTCAAATCACATAGTACACGTACATTCTGTGTAGGAAACTTGATTTCGACTCTTGACGGATTCCAAGATAATCTGTAGATTCATGTTTCGTATAGCCTCGAGATATTCTAATTCTTGTAGAATAGAATGAATTTTAAATGTAATACTTGTTCTTTGACACTACTTACTGAAAGCAATACATATTCGCGTCAAATCACTTAGCGCACGTACTTTCTGTGTAGGAAACTTGATTTCGACTCTTGACGGATTCCAAGATAATCTGTAGATTCATGTTTCGTATAGCCTCGAGATATTCTGATTTTGTGTACATTAGAATGAATTTTAAATGTAATACTTGTTCTTTGACAATACTTACTGAAAGCAATACATATTCGCGTCAAATTACTTGGCGCACGTACTTTCTTTGTAGGAAACTTGATTTTGACTCTTGACGGATTCCAAGATAATCTGTAGATTCATGTTTCGTATAGCCTCGAGATATTCTGATTCTTGTAGAATAGAATAAATTTTAAATGTAATACTTGTTCGTTGGCACTACTTACTGAAAGCAATACATATACGCGTCAAATCACTTAGCGCACGTACTTTCTGTGTAGGAAACTTGATTTTAACTCTTGACGGATTCCAAGATAATCTGTAGATTCATGTTTCGTATAGCCTCGAGATATTCTGATTCTTGTAGAATAGCATGAATTTTAAATGTAATACTTGTTCTTTGACACTACTTACTGAAAGCAATACATATTCACGTCAAATCACTTAGAGCACTTACTTTCTGTGTAGGAAACTTGAGTTCGACTCTTGACAGATTCCAAGATAATCTGTAAATTAATGTTTCGTATAGCCTCGAGATATTCTAATTCTTGTAGAATAGAATGAATTTTAAATGTAATACTTGTTCTTTGATACTACTTACTGAAAGCAATATATATTCGCGTCAAATCACTCAGCGCACGTACTTTCTGTGTAGGAAACTTGATTTCGACTCTTGACGGATTCCAGGATAATCGGTGGATTCATGTTTCGTATAGCCTCGCGATATTCTGATTCTTGTAGAATAGAATGAATTTTAAATGTAATACTTGTTCTTTGACACTACTTACTGAAAGCAATACATATTCGCGTCAAATCACTTAGCGCACATACTTTCTGCGTAGGAAACTTGGTTTCGACTCTTGACGGATTCCAAGATAATCTGTAGATTCATGTTTCGTATAGCCTCGAGATATTGTGATTCTTGTAGAATAGAATGTATTTTAAATGTAATACTTGTTCTTTGATACTACTTACTGAAAGCAATTTATATTTGCGTCAAATCACTTAGCGCACGTACTTTCTGTGTAGGAAACTTGGTTTCGACTCTTGAGGGATTCCAAGATAATCTGTAGATTCATGTTTCGTATAGCCTCGAGATATTCTGATTCTTGTAGAATAGCATGAATTTTAAATGTATACTTGTTCTTTGACACTACTTACTGAAAGCAATACATATTCACGTCAAATCACTTAGAGCACTTACTTTCTGTGTAGGAAACTTGAGTTCGACTCTTGACAGATTCCAAGATAATCTGTAAATTCATGTTTCGTATAGCCTCGAGATATTCTAATTCTTGTAGAATAGAATGAATTTTAAATGTAATACTTGTTCTTTGATACTACTTACTAAAAGCAATACATATTCGCGTCAAATCACTCAGCGCACGTACTTTCTGTGTAGGAAACTTGATTTCGACTCTTGACGGATTCCAAGATAATCTGTAGATTCATGTTTCGTATAGCCTCGAGATATTCTGATTCTTGTAGAATAGCATGAATTTTAAATGTAATACTTGTTCTTTGACACTACTTACTGAAAGCAATACATATTCACGTCAAATCACTTAGAGCACTTACTTTCTGTGTAGGAAACTTGAGTTCGACTCTTGACAGATTCCAAGATAATCTGTAAATTCATGTTTCGTATAGCCTCGAGATATTCTAATTCTTGTAGAATAGAATGAATTTTAAATGTAATACTTGTTCTTTGATACTACTTACTGAAACCAATACATATACGCGTCAAATCACTTAGCGCACGTACTTTCTGTGTAGGAAACTTGATTTCGACTTTTGACGGATTCCAAGATAATCTGTAGATTCATGTTTCGTATAGCCTAGAGATATTCTGATTCTTGTAGAATAGAATGAATTTTAAATGTAACACTTGTTCTTTGACACTACTTACTGAAAGCAATACATATTCACGTCAAATCACTCAGCGCACTTACTTTCTGTGTAGGAAACTTGAGTTCGACTCTTGACAGATTCCAAGATAATCTGTATATTCATGTTTCGTATAGCCTCGAGATATTCTAATTCTTGTAGAATAGAATGAATTTTAAATGTAATACTTGTTCTTTGATACTACTTACTGAAAGCAATACATATTCGCGTCAAATCACTCAGCGCACGTGTTTTCTGTGTAGGAAACTTGATTTCGACTCTTGACGGATTCAAGGATAATCTGTAGATTCATGTTTCGTATAGCCTCGAGATATTCTGATTCTTGTAGAATAGAATGAATTTTAAATGTAATACTTGTTCTTTGATACTACTTACTGAAAGCAATACATATTCGCGTCAAATCGCTTAGCGCACATACTTTCTGTGTAGGAAACTTGGTTTCGACTCTTGACGGATTCCAAGATAATCTGTAGATTCATGTTTCGTATAGCCTCGAGATATTCTGAGTCTTGTAGAATAGAATGAATTTTAAATGTAATACTTGTTCTTTGACACTACTTACTGAAAGCTATTTATATTCGCGTCAAATCACTTAGCGCACGTACTTTTTGTGTAGGAAACTTGGTTTCGACTCTTGACGGATTCCAAGATAATCTGTAGATACATGTTTCGTATAGCCTCGAGATATTCTGATTCTTGTAGAATAGAATGTATTTTAAATGTAATACTTGTTCTTTGACACTATTTTCTGAAAGCAATACATATTCGCGTCAAATCACTTAGCGCAGGTACTTTCTGCGTAGGAAACTTGGTTTCGACTCTTGACGGATTCCAAGATAATCTGTAGATTCATGTTTCGTATAGCCTCGAGATATTCTGATTCTTGTAGAATAGAATGCATTTTAAATGTAATACTTGTTCTTTGGCACTACTTGCTGAAAGCAATACATATTCGCTTCAAATCTCTTAGCGCACGTACTTTCTGTGTAGGAAACTTGAGTTCGACTCTTGACGGATTCCAAGATAATCTGTAGATTCATGTTTCGTATAGCCTCGAGATATTCTGATTCTTGTAGAATAGAATGAATTTTAAATGTAATACTTGTTGTTTGGCACTACATACTGAAAGCAATACATATTCGCGTCAAATCACTTAGCGAAAGTACTTTCTGTGTAGGAAACTTGGTTTCGACTCTTGACGGATTCCAAGATAATCTGTAGATTCATGTTTCGTATAGCTTCGAGATATTCTGATTCTTGTAGAATAGAATGAATTTCAAATGTAATACTTGTTCTTTGGCACTACTTACTGAAAGCAATACATATTCGCTTCAAATCACTTAGCGCACGTACTTTCTGTGTAGGAAACTTGAGTTCGACTCTTGACGGATTCCAAGATAATCTGTAGATTCATGTTTCGTATAGCCTCGAGATATTCTTATTCTTGTAGAATAGAATGAATTTTAAATGTAATACTTGTTCTTTGACACTACTTACTGAAAGCAATACATATTCGCGTCAAATCACTTAGCGCACGTACTTTCTGTGTAGGAAATTTGGTTTCGACTCTTGACGGATTCCAAGATAATCTGTAGATTCATGTTTCGTATAGCCTCGAGATATTCTGATTCTTGTAGAATAGAATGAATTTTAAATATAATACTTGTTCTTTGACACTACTTACTGAAAGCAATACATATTCGCGTCAAATCACTTAGCGCACGTACTTTCTGTGTGGGAAACTTGATTTCGACTCTTGACGGATTCCAAGATAATATGTAGATTCATGTTTCGTATAGCCTCGAGATATTCTGATTCTTGTAGAATAGAATGCATTTTAAATGTAATACTTGTTCTTTGGCACTACTTACTGAAAGCAATATATATTCGCGTCAAATCACTCAGCGCACGTACTTTCTGTGTAGGAAACTTGATTTCGACTCTTGACGGATTCCAAGATAATCTGTAGATTCATGTTTCGTATAGCCTCGAGATTTTCTGATTCTTGTAGAATAGAATGAAATTTAAATGTAATACTTGTTCTTTGACACTACTTACTGAAAGCAATACATATTCCCGTCAAATCACTTAGCGCAGGTACTTTCTGTGTAGGAAACTTGGTTTCTACTCTTGACGGATTCCAAGATAATCTGTAGATTCATGTTTCGTATAGCCTCGAGATATTCTGATTCTTGTAGAATAGAATGAATTTTAAATGTAATACTTGTTCTTTGGCACTACTTACTGAAAGCAATACATATTCGCGTCAAATCACTTAGCGCAAGTACTTTCTGTGTAGGAAACTTGGTTTCGACTCTTGACGGATTCCAAGATAATCTGTAGATTCATGTTTCGTATAGCCTCGAGATATTCTGATTCTTGTAGAATAGAATGCATTTTAAATGTAATACTTGTTCTTTGGCACTTCTTACTGAAAGCAATACATATTCGCTTCAAATCTCTTAGCGCACGTACTTTCTGTGTAGGAAACTTGAGTTCGACTCTTGACGGATTCCAAGATAATCTGTAGATTCATGTTTCGTATAGCCTCGAGATATTCTGATTCTTGTAGAATAGAATGAATTTTCAATATAATACTTGTTCTTAAACACTACTTACTGAAAGCAATACATATTCGCGTCAAATCACTTAGCGCACGTACTTTCTGTGTAGGAACCTTGGTTTCGACTCTTGACGGATTCCAAGATAATCTTTAGATTCATGTTTCGTATAGCCTCGAGATATTCTGATTCTTGTAGAATAGAATGAATTTTAAATGTAATACTTGTTCTTTGACACTACTTACTGAAAGCAATACATATTCGCGTCAAATCACTTAGCGCAGGTACTTTCTGTGTAGGAAACTTGGTTTCGACTCTTGACAGACTCCAAGAAAATCTGTATATTCATGTTTCGTATAGCCTCGAGATATTCTGATTCTTGTAGAATAGAATGAATTTTAAATGTAATACTTGTTCTTTGACACTACTTACTGAAAGCAATACATATTCGCGTCAAATCACTTAGCGCACGTACTTTCTGTGTAGGAACCTTGGTTTCGACTCTTGACGGATTCCAAGATAATCTTTAGATTCATGTTTCGTATAGCCTCGAGATATTCTGATTCTTGTAGAATAGAATGAATTTTAAATGTAATACTTGTTCTTTGACACTACTTACTGAAAGCAATACATATTCGAGTCAAATCACTTAGCGCAGGTACTTTCTGTGTAGAAAACTTGGTTTCGACTCTTGACAGACTCCAAGATAATCTGTATATTCATTTTTCGTATAGCCTCGAGATATTCTGATTCTTGTAGAATAGAATGCATTTTAAATGTAATACTTGTTCTTTGACACTACTTTTTGAAAGCAATACATATTCGCGTCAAATCACTTAGCGCAGGTACTTTCTGTGTAGGAAACTTGGTTTTGACTCATGACGGATTCCAAGATAATCTGTAGATTCATGTTTCGTATAGCCTCGAGATATTCTGATTCTTGTAGAATAGAATGCATTTTAAATGTAATACTTGTTCTTTGACACTACTTACTGAAAGCAATACATATTCGCGTCAAATCACTTAGCGCACGTACTTTCTGTGTAGGAAACTTGATTTCGACTCTTGACGGATTCCAAGATAATCTGTAGATTCATGTTTCGTATAGCCTCGAGATATTCTGATTCTTGTAGAATAGCATGAATTTTAAATGTAATACTTGTTCTTTGACACTACTTACTGAAAGCAATACATATTCACGTCAAATAACTTAGAGCACTTACTTTCTGTGTAGGAAACTTGAGTTCGACTCTTGACAGATTCCAAGATAATCTGTAAATTCATGTTTCGTATAGCCTCGAGATATTCTAATTCTTGTAGAATAGAATGAATTTTAAATGTAATACTTGTTCTTTGTTACTACTTACTGAAACCAATACATATACGCGTCAAATCACTTAGCGCACGTGCTTTCTGTGTAGGAAACTTGATTTCGACTCTTGACGGATTCCAAGATAATCTGTAGATTCATGTTTCGTATAGCCTGGAGATATTCTGATTCTTGTAGAATAGCATGAATTTTAAATGTAACACTTGTTCTTTGACACTACTTACTGAAAGCAATACATATTCACGTCAAATCACTCAGCGCACTTACTTTCTGTGTAGGAAACTTGAGTTCGACTCTTGACAGATTCCAAGATAATCTGTATATTCATGTTTCGTATAGCCTCGAGATATTCTAATTCTTGTAGAATAGAATGAATTTTAAATGTAATACTTGTTCTTTGATACTACTTACTGAAAGCAATACATATTCGCGTCAAATCACTCAGCGCACGTGTTTTCTGTGTAAGAAACTTGATTTCGACTCTTGACGGATTCCAGGATAATCTGTAAATTCATGTTTCGTATAGCCTCGAGATATTCTGATTCTTGTAGAATAGAATGAATTTTAAATGTAATACTTGTTCTTTGATACTACTTACTGAAAGCAATACATATTCGCGTCAAATCGCTAAGCGCACATACTTTCTGTGTAGGAAACTTGGTTTCGACTCTTGACGGATTCCAAGATAATCTGTAGATTCATGTTTCGTATAGCCTCGAGATATTCTGAGTCTTGTAGAATAGAATGAATTTTAAATGTAATACTTGTTCTTTGACACTACTTACTGAAAGCTATTTATATTCGCGTCAAATCACTTAGCGCACGTACTTTTTGTGTAGGAAACTTGGTTTCGACTCTTGACGGATTCCAAGATAATCTGTAGATACATGTTTCGTATAGCCTCGAGATATTCTGATTCTTGTAGAATAGAATGTATTTTAAATGTAATACTTGTTCTTTGACACTATTTTCTGAAAGCAATACATATTCGCGTCAAATCACTTAGCGCAGGTACTTTCTGTGTAGGAAACTTGGTTTCGACTCTTGACGGATTCCAAGATAATCTGTAGATTCATGTTTCGTATAGCCTCGAGATATTCTTATTCTTGTAGAATAGAATGAATTTTAAATGTAATACTTGTTCTTTGACACTACTTACTGAAAGCAATACATATTCGCGTCAAATCACTTAGCGCACGTACTTTCTGTGTAGGAAATTTGGTTTTGACTCTTGACGGATTCCAAGATAATCTGTAGATTCATGTTTCGTATAGCCTCGAGATATTCTGATTCTTGTAGAATAGAATGAATTTTAAATATAATACTTGTTCTTTGACACTACTTACTGAAAGCAATACATATTCGCGTCAAATCACTTAGCGCACGTACTTTCTGTGTAGGAAACTTGATTTCGACTCTTGACGGATTCCAAGATAATATGTAGATTCATGTTTCGTATAGCCTCGAGATATTCTGATTCTTGTAGAATAGAATGCATTTTAAATGTAATAATTGTTCTTTGGCACTACTTACTGAAAGCAATATATATTCGCGTCAAATCACTCAGCGCACGTACTTTCTGTGTAGGAAACTTGGTTTTGACTCATGACGGATTCCAAGATAATCTGTAGATTCATGTTTCGTATAGCCTCGTGATATTCTGATTCTTGTAGAATAGAATGAATTTTAAATGTAATACTTGTTCTTTGACACTACTTACTGAAAGCAATACATATTCGCGTCAAATCACTTAGCGCACGTACTTTCTGTGTAGGAAACTTGATTTCGACTCTTGACGGATTCCAAGATAATCTGTAGATTCATGTTTCGTATAGCCTCGAGATATTCTGATTCTTGTAGAATAGCATGAATTTTAAATGTAATACTTGTTCTTTGACACTACTTACTGAAAGCAATACATATTCACGTCAAATCACTTAGAGCACTTACTTTCTGTGTAGGAAACTTGAGTTCGACTCTTGACAGATTCCAAGATAATCTGTAAATTCATGTTTCGTATAGCCTCGAGATATTCTAATTCTTGTAGAATAGAATGAATTTTAAATGTAATACTTGTTCTTTGATACTACTTACTGAAACCAATACATATACGCGTCAAATCACTTAGCGCACGTACTTTCTGTGTAGGAAACTTGATTTCGACTCTTGACGGATTCCATGATAATCTGTAGATTCATGTTTCGTATAGCCTGGAGATATTCTGATTCTTGTAGAATAGCATGAAATTTAAATGTAACACTTGTTCTTTGACACTACTTACTGAAAGCAATACATATTCACGTCAAATCACTTAGAGCACTTACTTTCTGTGTAGGAAACTTTTTTCGACTCTTGACGGATTCCAAGATAATCTGTAGATTCATGTTTCGTATAGCCTCGAGATATTCTGATTCTTGTAGAATAGAATGAATTTTAAATGTAATACTTGTTCTTTGACACTACTTACTGAAAGCAATACATATTCGCGTCAAATCACTTAGCGCACGTACTTTCTGTGTAGGAAACTTGATTTCGACTCTTGACGGATTCCAAGATAATCTGTAGATTCATGTTTCGTATAGCCTCGAGATATTCTGATTTTTGTAGAATAGCATGAATTTTAAATGTAATACTTGTTCTTTGACACTACTTACTGAAAGCAATACATATTCACGTCAAATCACTTAGAGCACTTACTTTCTGTGTAGGAAACTTGAGTTCGACTCTTGACAGATTAAAAGATAATCTGTAAATTCATGTTTCGTATAGCCTCGAGATATTCTAATTCTTGTAGAATAGAATGAATTTTAAATGTAATACTTGTTCTTTGACACTACTTACTGAAAGCTATTTATATTCGCGTCAAATCACTTAGCGCACGTACTTTCTGTGTAGGAAACTTGGTTTCGGCTCTTGACGGATTCCAAGATAATCTGTAGATACATGTTTCGTATAGCCTCGAGATATTCTGATTCTTGTAGAATAGAATGTATTTTAAATGTAATACTTGTTCTTTGACACTATTTTCTGAAAGCAATACATATTCGCGTCAAATCACTTAGCGCAGGTACTTTCTGTGTAGGAAACTTTTTTCGACTCTTGACGGATTCCAAGATAATCTGTAGATTCATGTTTCGTATAGCCTCGAGATATTCTGATTCTTGTAGAATAGAATGCATTTTAAATGTAATACTTGTTCTTTGGCACTTCTTACTGAAAGCAATACATATTCGCTTCAAATCTCTTAGCGCACGTACTTTCTGTGTAGGAAACTTGAGTTCGACTCTTGACGGATTCCAAGATAATCTGTAGATTCATGTTTCGTATAGCCTCGAGATATTCTGATTCTTGTAGAATAGCATGAATTTTAAATGTAATACTTGTTCTTTGGCACTACTTACTGAAAGCAATACATATTCGCGTCAAATTACTTAGCGAAAGTACTTTCTGTGTAGGAAACTTGGTTTCGACTCTTGACGGATTCCAAGATAATCTGTAGATTCATGTTTCGTATAGCTTCGAGATATTCTGATTCTTGTAGAATAGAATGAATTTTAAATGTAATACTTGTTCTTTGGCACTACTTACTGAAAGCAATACATATTCGCTTCAAATCATTTAGCGCACGTACTTTCTGTGTAGGAAACTTGAGTTCGACTCTTGACGGATTCCAAGATAATCTGTAGATTCATGTTTCGTATAGCCTCGAGATATTCTGATTCTTGTAGAATAGAATGAATTTTAAATGTAATACTTGTTCTTTGACACTACTTACTGAAAGCAATGCATATTCGCGTCAAATCACTTAGCGCACGTACTTTCTGTGTAGGAAATTTGGTTTCGACTCTTGACGGATTCCAAGATAATCTGTAGATTCATGTTTCGTATAGCCTCGAGATATTCTGATTCTTGTAGAATAGAATGAATTTTAAATATAATACTTGTTCTTTGACACTACTTACTGAAAGCAATACATATTCGCGTCAAATCACTTAGCGCACGTACTTTCTGTGTAGGAAACTTGATTTCGACTCTTGACGGATTCCAAGATAATATGTAGATTCATGTTTCGTATAGCCTCGAGATATTCTGATTCTTGTAGAATAGAATGCATTTTAAATGTAATACTTGTTCTTTGGCACTACTTACTGAAAGCAATACATATTCGCGTCAAATCACTCAGCGCACGTACTTTCTGTGTAGGAAACTTGATTTCGACTCTTGACGGATTCCAAGATAATCTGTAGATTCATGTTTCGTATAGCCTCGAGATTTTCTGATTGTTGTAGAATAGAATGAAATTTAAATGTAATACTTGTTCTTTGACACTACTTACTGAAAGCAATACATATTCCCGTCAAATCACTTAGCGCAGGTACTTTCTGTGTAGGAAACTTGGTTTCTACTCTTGACGGATTCCAAGATAATCTGTAGATTCATGTTTCGTATAGTCTCGAGATATTCTGATTCTTGTAGAATAGAATGAATTTTAAATGTAATACTTGTTCTTTGGCACTACTTACTGAAAGCAATACATATTCGCGTCAAATCACTTAGCGCACGTACTTTCTGTGTAGGAACCTTGGTTTCGACTCTTGACGGATTCCAAGATAATCTTTAGATTCATGTTTCGTATAGCCTCGAGATATTCTGATTCTTGTAGAATAGAATGAATTTTAAATGTAATACTTGTTCTTTGACACTACTTACTGAAAGCAATACATATTCGCGTCAAATCACTTAGCGCAGGTACTTTCTGTGTAGGAAACTTGGCTTCGACTCTTGACAGACTCCAAGATAATCTGTATATTCATGTTTCGTATAGACTCGAGATATTCTGATTCTTGTAGAATAGAATGCATTTTAAATGTAATACTTGTTCTTTGACACTACTTTTTGAAAGCAATACATATTCGCGTCAAATCACTTAGCGCAGGTACTTTCTGTGTAGGAAACTTGGTTTTGACTCATGGCGGATTCCAAGATAATCTGTAGATTCATGTTTCGTATAGCCTCGAGATATTCTGATTCTTGTAGAATAGAATGAATTTTAAATGTAATACTTGTTTTTGACACTACTTACTGAAAGCAATACATATTCGCGTGAAATCATTTAGCGCACGTACTTTCTGTGTAGGAAACTTGGTTTCGACTCTTGACGGATTCCAAGATAATCTGTAGATTCATGTTTCGTATAGCCTCGAGATATTCTGATTCTTGTAAAATAGAATGAATTTTAAATGTAATACTTGTTCTTTGGCACTACTTACTGAAAGCAATACATATTCGCTTCAAATCACTTAGCGCACGTACTTTCTGTGTAGGAAACTTGAGTTCGACTCTTGACGGATTCCAAGATAATCTGTAGATTCATGTTTCGTATAGCCTCGAGATATTCTGATTCTTGTAGAATAGAATGAATTTTAAATGTAGTACTTGTTCTTTGACACTACTTACTGAAAGCAATACATATTCGCGTCAAATCACTTAGCGCAGGTACTTTCTGTGTAGGAAACTTGGTTTCGACTCTTGACGGATTCCAAGATAATCTGTAGATTCATGTTTCGTATAGCCTCGAGATATTCTGATTCTTGTAGAATAGCATGAATTTTAAATGCAATACTTGTTCTTTGACACTACTTACTGAAAGCAATACATATTCACGTCAAATCACTTAGAGCACTTACTTTCTGTGTAGGAAACTTGAGTTCGACTCTTGACAGATTCCAAGATAATCTGTAAATTCATGTTTCGTATAGCCTCGAGATATTCTAATTCTTGTAGTATAGAATGAATTTTAAATGTAATACTTGTTCTTTGATACTACTTACTGAAACCAATACATATACGCGTCAAATCACTTAGCGCACGTACTTTCTGTGTAGGAAACTTGATTTCGACTCTTGACGGATTCCAAGATAATCTGTAGATTCATGTTTCGTATAGCCTGGAGATATTCTGATTCTTGTAGAATAGCATGAATTTTAAATGTAACACTTGTTCTTTGACACTACTTACTGAAAGCAATACATATTCACGTCAAATCACTCAGCGCACTTACTTTCTGTGTAGGAAACTTGAGTTCGACTCTTGACAGATTCCAAGATAATCTGTATATTCATGTTTCGTATAGCCTCGAGATATTCTAGTTCTTGTAGAATAGAATGAATTTTAAATGTAATACTTGTTCTTTGATACTACTTACTGAAAGCAATACATATTCGCGTCAAATCACTCAGCGCACGTGTTTTCTGTGTAGGAAACTTGATTTCGACTCTTGACGGATTCCAGGATAATCTGTAGATTCATGTTTCGTATAGCCTCGAGATATTCTGATTCTTGTAGAATAGAATGAATTTTAAATGTAATACTTGTTCTTTGATACTACTTACTGAAAGCAATACATATTCGCGTCAAATCGCTTAGCGCACATACTTTCTGTGTAGGAAACTTGGTTTCGACTCTTGACGGATTCCAAGATAATCTGTAGATTCATGTTTCGTATAGCCTCGAGATATTCTGAGTCTTGTAGAATAGAATGAATTTTAAATGTAATACTTGTTCTTTGACTCTACTTACTGAAAGCTATTTATATTCGCGTCAAATCACTTAGCGCACGTACTTTTTGTGTAGGAAACTTGGTTTCGACTCTTGACGGATTCCAAGATAATCTGTAGATACATGTTTCGTATAGCCTCGAGATATTCTGATTCTTGTAGAATAGAATGTATTTTAAATGTAATACTTGTTCTTTGACACTATTTTCTGAAAGCAATACATATTCGCGTCAAATCACTTAGCGCAGGTTCTTTCTGTGTAGGAAACTTGGTTTCGACTCTTGACGGATTCCAAGATAATCTGTAGATTCATGTTTCGTATAGCCTCGAGATATTCTGATTCTTGTAGAATAGAATGCATTTTAAATGTAATACTTGTTCTTTGGCACTACTTACTGAAAGCAATACATATTCGCTTCAAATCTCTTAGCGCACGTACTTTCTGTGTAGGAAACTTGAGTTCGACTCTTGACGGATTCCAAGATAATCTGTAGATTCATGTTTCGTATAGCCTCGAGATATTCTGATTCTTGTAGAATAGAATGAATTTTAAATGTAATACTTGTTCTTTGGTACTACATACTGAAAGCAATACATATTCGCGTCAAATCACTTAGCGAAAGTACTTTCTGTGTAGGAAACTTGGTTTCGACTCTTGACGGATTCCAAGATAATCTCTAGATTCATGTTTCGTATAGCTTCGAGATATTCTGATTCTTGTAGAATAGAATGAATTTTAAATGTAATACTTGTTCTTTTGCACTACTTACTGAAAGCAATACATATTCGCTTCAAATCACTTAGCGCACGTACTTTCTGTGTAGGAAACTTGAGTTCGACTCTTGACGGATTCCAAGATAATCTGTAGATTCATGTTTCGTATAGCCTCGAGATATTCTTATTCTTGTAGAATAGAATGAATTTTAAATGTAATACTTGTTCTTTGACACTACTTACTGAAAGCAATACATATTCGCGTCAAATCACTTATCGCACGTACTTTCTGTGTAGGAAATTTGGTTTCGACTCTTGACGGATTCCAAGATAATCTGTAGATTCATGTTTCGTATAGCCTCGAGATTTTCTGATTCTTGTAGAATAGAATGAAATTTAAATGTAATACTTGTTCATTGACACTACTTACTGAAAGCAATACATATTCCCGTCAAATCACTTAGCGCAGGTACTTTCTGTGTAGGAAACTTGGTTTCTACTCTTGACGGATTGCAAGATAATCTGTAGATTTATGTTTCGTATAGCCTCGAGATATTCTGATTCTTGTAGAATAGAATGAATTTTAAATGTAATACTTGTTCTTTGGCACTACTTACTGAAAGCAATACATATTCGCGTCAAATCACTTAGCGCAAGTACTTTCTGTGTAGGAAACTTGGTTTCGACTCTTGACGGATTCCAAGATAATCTGTAGATTCATGTTTCGTATAGCCTCGAGATATTCTGATTCTTGTAGAATAGAATGAATTTTCAATATAATACTTGTTCTTAGACACTACTTACTGAAAGCAATACATATTCGCGTCAAATCACTTAGCGCACGTACTTTCTGTGTAGGAACCTTGGTTTCGACTCTTGACGGATTCCAAGATAATCTTTAGATTCATGTTTCGTATAGCCTCGAGATATTCTGATTCTTGTAGAATAGAATGAATTTTAAATGTAATACTTGTTCTTTGACACTACTTACTGAAAGCAATACATATTCGCGTCAAATCACTTAGCGCAGGTACTTTCTGTGTAGGAAACTTGGTTTCGACTCTTGACAGACTCCAAGATAATCTGTATATTCATGTTTCGTATAGCCTCGAGATATTCTGATTCTTGTAGAATAGAATGAATTTTAAATGTAATACTTGTTCTTTGACACTACTTACTGAAAGCAATACATATTCGCGTCAAATCACTTAGCGCACGTACTTTCTGTGTAGGAACCTTGGTTTCGACTCTTGACGGATTCCAAGATAATCTTTAGATTCATGTTTCGTATAGCCTCGAGATATTCTGATTCTTGTAGAATAGAATGAATTTTAAATGTAATACTTGTTCTTTGACACTACTTACTGAAAGCAATACATATTCGAGTCAAATCACTTAGCGCAGGTACTTTCTGTGTAGAAAACTTGGTTTCGACTCTTGACAGACTCCAAGATAATCTGTATATTCATGTTTCGTATAGCCTCGAGATATTCTGATTCTTGTAGAATAGAATGCATTTTAAATGTAATACTTGTTCTTTGACACTACTTTTTGAAAGCAATACATATTCGCGTCAAATCACTTAGCGCAGGTACTTTCTGTGTAGGAAACTTGGTTTTGACTCATGACGGATTCCAAGATAATCTGTAGATTCATGTTTCGTATAGCCTCGAGATATTCTGATTCTTGTAGAATAGAATGAATTTTAAATGTAATACTTGTTCTTTGACACTACTTACTGAAAGCAATACATATTCGCGTCAAATCACTTAGCGCACGTACTTTCTGTGTAGGAAACTTGATTTCGACTCTTGACGGATTCCAAGATAATCTGTAGATTCATGTTTCGTATAGCCTCGAGATATTCTGATTCTTGTAGAATAGCATGAATTTTAAATGTAATACTTGTTCTTTGACACTACTTACTGAAAGCAATACATATTCACGTCAAATCACTTAGAGCACTTACTTTCTGTGTAGGAAACTTGAGTTCGACTCTTGACAGATTCCAAGATAATCTGTAAATTCATGTTTCGTATAGCCTCGAGATATTCTAATTCTTGTAGAATAGAATGAATTTTAAATGTAATACTTGTTCTTTGATACTACTTACTGAAACCAATACATATACGCGTCAAATCACTTAGCGCACGTACTTTCTGTGTAGGAAACTTGATTTCGACTCTTGACGGATTCCATGATAATCTGTAGATTCATGTTTCGTATAGCCTGGAGATATTCTGATTCTTGTAGAATAGCATGAATTTTAAATGTAACACTTGTTCTTTGACACTACTTACTGAAAGCAATACATATTCACGTCAAATCACTTAGAGCACTTACTTTCTGTGTAGGAAACTTGAGTTCGACTCTTGACAGATTCCAAGATAATCTGTAAATTCATGTTTCGTATAGCCTCGAGATATTCTAATTCTTGTAGAATAGAATGAATTTTAAATGTAATACTTGTTCTTTGATACTACTTACTGAAAGCAATACATTTTCGCGTCAAATCACTCAGCGCACGTGTTTTCTGTGTAGGAAACTTGATTTCGACTCTTGACGGATTCCAGGATAATCTGTAGATTCATGTTTCGTATAGCCTCGAGATATTCTGATTCTTGTAGAATAGAATGAATTTTAAATGTAATACTTGTTCTTTGATACTACTTACTGAAAGCAATACATATTCGCGTCAAATCGCTTAGCGCACATACTTTCTGTGTAGGAAACTTGGTTTCGACTCTTGACGGATTCCAAGATAATCTGTAGATTCATGTTTCGTATAGCCTCGAGATATTCTGAGTCTTGTAGAATAGAATGAATTTTAAATGTAATACTTGTTCTTTGACACTACTTACTGAAAGCTATTTATATTCGCGTCAAATCACTTAGCGCACGTACTTTCTGTGTAGGAAACTTGGTTTCGACTCTTGACGGATTCCAAGATAATCTGTAGATACATGTTTCGTATAGCCTCGAGATATTCTGATTCTTGTAGAATAGAATGTATTTTAAATGTAATACTTGTTCTTTGACACTATTTTCTGAAAGCAATACATATTCGCGTCAAATCACTTAGCGCAGGTACTTTCTGTGTAGGAAACTTTTTTCGACTCTTGACGGATTCCAAGATAATCTGTAGATTCATGTTTCGTATAGCCTCGAGATATTCTGATTCTTGTAGAATAGAATGCATTTTAAATGTAATACTTGTTCTTTGGCACTACTTACTGAAAGCAATACATATTCGCTTCAAATCTCTTAGCGCACGTACTTTCTGTGTAGGAAACTTGAGTTCGACTCTTGACGGATTCCAAGATAATCTGTAGATTCATGTTTCGTATAGCCTCGAGATATTCTGATTCTTGTAGAATAGAATGAATTTTAAATGTAATACTTGTTCTTTGGCACTACTTACTGAAAGCAATACATATTCGCGTCAAATTACTTAGCGAAAGTACTTTCTGTGTAGGAAACTTGGTTTCGACTCTTGACGGATTCCAAGATAATCTGTAGATTCATGTTTCGTATAGCTTCGAGATATTCTGATTCTTGTAGAATAGAATGAATTTTAAATGTAATACTTGTTCTTTGGCACTACTTACTGAAAGCAATACATATTCGCTTCAAATCACTTAGCGCACGTACTTTCTGTGTAGGAAACTTGAGTTCGACTCTTGACGGATTCCAAGATAATCTGTAGATTCATGTTTCGTATAGCCTCGAGATATTCTGATTCTTGTAGAATAGAATGAATTTTAAATGTAATACTTGTTCTTTGACACTACTTACTGAAAGCAATACATATTCGCGTCAAATCTCTTAGCGAACGTACTTTCTGTGTAGGAAATTTGGTTTCGACTCTTGACGGATTCCAAGATAATCTGTAGATTCATGTTTCGTATAGCCTCGAGATATTCTGATTCTTGTAGAATAGAATGAATTTTAAATATAATACTTGTTCTTTGACACTACTTACTGAAAGCAATACATATTCGCGTCAAATCACTTAGCGCACGTACTTTCTGTGTAGGTTACTTGATTTCGACTCTTGACGGATTCCAAGATAATATGTAGATTCATGTTTCGTATAGCCTCGAGATATTCTGATTCTTGTAGAATAGAATGCATTTTAAATGTAATACTTGTTCTTTGACACTACTTACTGAAAGCAATACATATTCGCGTCAAATCACTTAGCGCAGGTACTTTCTGTGTAGGAAACTTGGTTTCGACTCTTGACAGACTCCAAGATAATCTGTATATTCATGTTTCGTATAGCCTCGAGATATTCTGATTCTTGTAGAATAGAATGCATTTTAAATGTAATACTTGTTCTTTGACACTACTTTTTGAAAGCAATACATATTCGCGTCAAATCACTTAGCGCAGGTACTTTCTGTGTAGGAAACTTGGTTTTGACTTATGGCGGATTCCAAGATAATCTGTAGATTCATGTTTCGTATAGCCTCGAGATATTCTGATTCTTGTAGAATAGAATGAATTTTAAATGTAACACTTGTTTTTGACACTACTTACTGAAAGCAATACATATTCGCGTGAAATCATTTAGCGCACGTACTTTCTGTGTAGGAAACTTGGTTTCGACTCTTGACGGATTCCAAGATAATCTGTAGATTCATGTTTCGTATAGCCTCGAGATATTCTGATTCTTGTAAAATAGAATGAATTTTAAATGTAATACTTGTTCTTTGGCACTACTTACTGAAAGCAATACATATTCGCTTCAAATCACTTAGCGCACGTACTTTCTGTGTAGGAAACTTGAGTTCGACTCTTGACGGATTCCAAGATAATCTGTAGATTCATGTTTCGTATAGCCTCGAGATATTCTGATTCTTGTAGAATAGAATGAATTTTAAATGTAGTACTTGTTCTTTGACACTACTTACTGAAAGCAATACATATTCGCGTCAAATCACTTAGCGCAGGTACTTTCTGTGTAGGAAACTTGGTTTCGACTCTTGACGGATTCCAATATAATCTGTAGATTCATGTTTCGTATAGCCTCGAGATATTCTGATTCTTGTAGAATAGAATAAATTTTAAATGTAATACTTGTTCTTTGGCACTACTTACTGAAAGCAATACATATTCGCTTCAAATCACTTAGCGCACGTACTTTCTGTGTAGGAAACTTGAGTTCGACTCTTGACGGATTCCAAGATAATCTGTAGATTCATGTTTCGTATAGCCTCGAGATATTCTGATTCTTGTAGAATAGAATGAATTTTAAATGTAATACTTGTTCTTTGACACTACTTACTGAAAGCAATACATATTAGCGTCAAATCACTTAGCGCACGTACTTTCTGTGTAGGAAACTTGGTTTCGACTCTTGACGGAATGCAAGATAATCTGTAGATTCATGTTTCGTATAGCCTCGAGATATTCTGATTCTTGTAGAATAGATTGAATTTTAAATATAATACTTTTTCTTTGACACTACTTACTGAAAGCAATACATATTCGCGTCAAATCACTTAGCGCGCGTACTTTCTTTGTAGGAAACTTGATTTCGACTTTTGACGGATTCCAAGATAATCTTTAGATTCATGTTTCGTATAGCCTCGAGATATTCTAATTCTTGTAGAATAGAATGAATTTTAAATGTAATACTTGTTCTTTGACACTACTTACTGAAAGCAATACATATTCCCGTCAAATCATTTAGCGCACGTACTTTCTGTGTAGGAACCTTGGTTTCGACTCTTGACGGATTCCAAGATAATCTTTAGATTCATGTTTCGTATAGTCTCGAGATATTCTGATTCTCGTAGAATAGGATGAATTTTTAATGTAATACTTGTTCTTTGACACTACTTACTGAAAGCAATACATATTCGCGTCAAATCACTTAGCGCAGGTACTTTCTGTGTAGGAAACTTGGTATCGACTCTTGACAGATTCCAAGATAATCTGTAGATTCATGTTTCGTATAGCCTCGAGATATTCTGATTCTTGAAGAATAGAATGAATTTTAAATGTAATACTTGTTCTTTGGCACTACTTACTGAAAGCAATACATATTCGCTTCAAATCACTTAGCGCACGTACTTTCTGTGTAGGAAACTTGAGTTCGACTCTTGACGGATTCCAAGATAATCTGTAGATTCATGTTTCGTATAGCCTCGAGATATTCTGATTCTTGTAGAATAGAATGAATTTTAAATGTAATACTTGTTCTTTGACACTACTTACTGAAAGCGATACATATTCGCGTCAAATCACTTAGCGCAGGTACTTTCTGTGTAGTAAACTTGGTTTCGACTCTTGACGGATTGCAAGATAATCTGTAGATTCATGTTTCGTATAGCCTCGAGATTTTCTGATTCTTGTAGAATAGAATGAATTTTAAATATAATACTTGTTCTTTGACACTACTTACTGAAAGCAATACATATTCGCGTCAAATCACTTAGCGCACGTACTTTCTGTGTAGGAAACTTGGTTTCGACTCTTGACGGATTCCAAGATAATCTGTAGATTCATGTTTCGTATAGCTTCGAGATATTCTGATTCTTGTAGAATAGAATGAATTTTAAATGTAATACTTGTTCTTTGGCACTACTTACTGAAAGCAATACATATTCGCTTCAAATCACTTAGGGCACGTACTTTCTGTGTAGGAAACTTGAGTTCGACTCTTGACGGATTCCAAGATAATCTGTAGATTCATGTTTCGTATAGCCTCGAGATATTCTGATTCTTGTAGAATAGAATGACTTTTAAATGTAATACTTGTTCTTTGACACTACTTACTGAAAGCAATACATATTCGCGTCAAATCACTTAGCGCAGGTACTTTCTGTGTAGGAAACTTGGTTTCGACTCTTGACGGATTCCAAGATAATCTGTAGATTCATGTTTCGTATAGCCTCGAGATATTCTGATTCTTGTAGGATAGAATGAATTTTTAATGTAATATTGACCTGAATATAGTGATTAGCATTGTATTATATATCCCGTAGTTAGTTATTTAATTACTATTACTGCTAGTATATGTAGGACTTTATTTCTTGCTCTTTAACATTACGGAAAGAAATCATTTTATAAGTATAGTATTTATATAGTTTAATAGTAGTGATTTTGATTATTATTATTTTAGTGCTCATTTAAGTGATATTTTATAAGTATAGTATTCTGGTTCTTGTAGAATAGAATGAATTTTAAATGTAATACTTGTTCTTTGACATTACTTGTTGAAAGCAATACATATTCATGTTTCATTCTATGTGGTAGTAATTCAGCTCTTTCTTTTTTTTTTATTAAAATGTAAATTTCCAAACCTAACCATAAGAACAGAAACACGACTAAATGTAGAATGTTACACATGTTGATCGGGAAAACAATTGTGTAGAATAAAGGAGAAGTTAACTTTGATTTTTCATGCTAAGTAAATATAGTTGTAGCATTTTGTTCAACAGCAAAGCTATACGAGTGAAAATTTCTGTAGTATTTAGAGAGAAAACATATGTATATTATCAGTATAAGATAGGTGTACTTTTAAAGTTTAATTTATATTTTGTGATAATAAAATTGGTATCTTTTTATTTCAGGAAAAAGATGGTGGCAAGCCCATGCACTAGTGCATTTACCGTTGAAGACTATTGTGAAGAAAAAATAAGAAAAAGGGGACAAAAAACGGCTTATTTTCTTTCATACGCGTGCCCAAATAATAAAAGGAAGCAAAAGTGGCACACATGTACTATATGTGTTAATTACACATTAATAAAACTTTATCAAGAAGAAAAAAAGAGAGAAAGTAATGAAAAATTAATTTGTGGGTTAGGGGCGCGGTGGCTCAGTGGTAGAGCGTTCACCTCTGGTTCCCGTGTTCGATCCCAGCCCTCGCCAAGTGAACTTTGTGGTGGACAAACATCGTGCTTGTGGGTTTTCTCGGGGTTCTCCCGTTTCCTTCCACTTTCTTCATTCCACCATTTCACTCATCTCTCATCATCACCGTCTCCTTTAGCCTAACCGGCATAACCGTGGGAGTAAAAGTCAAAGATTTCATTTCATTTAATTTGTGGGTTAAAATGGGACTTAGAGAGGCGAAGTGCATAAATGAAGTAATAGAAGAAAAAGAAGAGGAAGAAAGCAACAAAAGAAGAAAAACAGAAGAAAAAGAAATGGTTGAGGGAGAGGTAATTTTTGGCCTCCCATAAAAAAGAAAAACTTGTAAAAAGATGTATATAGACAAATAATAATAATAATAGAAAAAAGAAAAAAAGAAAGAAAGTAGAAAATGGCTTTGGTTATAATTTATTGTTTTATTTTATAATTATTCCTTGACCTATCGATTAGTATTGGATATTTGTTGCTGACCGTAAAGATTTTTTCTTGTTGTGTTTGACAATGGTTTCTAATTTTTAACTTTAAAGGTGTTTGTGATTTTCAATTAACAAACTTGAAGGGTAACCCATAGCGATAATTTTTCCCTCTTTGTGACTGTTTGCTCATTGTTTTTTAAAAAGACAACTATAAGGCTGTGGCAATGGATTTTGCAGCACTTAAGGTATTGTATTGAACTGTTTTAGGAAAATGAAAAGTAAAATAATTAACTGAATTTGGGCGTTCTAGGAAACATCTGGTTTAACTTGAATATTTCTTTTAGGCGACTGCATACTTTTAAAATAAAGGACATTTACCTGATTTTCTCCAAGAGTTGTTTGTTTGAAACGAATTTGACAATGGTTTTACATTAAAAGTATTCTAATCTTATTATTACTTTTAAATATAACTTATAAGAATTGTGTTGTTAGGTTTTTCCAATATATTATTTTTACTAAAATAATATCTTAGCAAAATTTCTAACATAGTTTCACTGTAATTTTAACAGGACTTCAATGTAATTTTTAACATGGTTTTACTGTAATTTTAACAGGATTTCAGTGTAATTTTTAACAGGGTTTCACTATAATTTTAAAGATTTATGAAAATGAATTATAAAGAATAATTCAAAGCAAATGAATGATGATCATGTGATTGAAGAATCAGTGAAACTTTGTTACTTGTGAGTAAATTACTTTAAATTATTTTGTTCTTTATAAAAGAACGGCTGAATCTATTCATTTGAATAAATTTTGCTGTAAAGAAGAATGGGGAATTCTGAAACAAACTAGAATCTTTTATTGATAAAATTTTAATTTTTTAAAATCTCAACAATAGCTTGAGAAGCTTTCACAGGTTGCGCAAATGTATATTACAGATAAACAGTTTGGATGAGATGAGTACTAGTTAGGATTTAGATTATGTCTATTTAGCCTGTTACGTTTGAGGGATAACGTTTTGATGAGTCCGGGGAAATGGAAGGGACTTACATATTATGTATTGTTTGGACATTTGCCTGAGCACAGAAAACTGTATTGAAGGTGAATGGGGTGAAAAAGCTGTTATAATTTTATGACCGCCGGGAATCGAAACCGAAACCGCTTGCAGCTTTGTATTGTTCTTCTACTCATAAATTCAATGGAATTCAGGATGCATGATGACTCAGTGATATAACGTTTATTCACATTGTCATTCTATCAACTAATATTTTTTCGTCATTCATTTGTCTTAATCATATGTCCTTTTACCGAGAAAGGGTATATTTGTGGGACGTATCTTTATTTCTCCGGGGGGTCTTTACATGATGTACAAACCTATTACATTTTAGGTTTGAGGAGTATGGTGGCTCAGTGGTAAAGGGTTTACAATCAGTACTTCGTTTTTCAAATGCTGAAGCTTCTTGGTATGTATCCTGCTGGAACTTAATGGCGATCCGTGCCTCAAATTTGTCATCATCACACCTTCAGTTAATTACTCTAAAAAAAAGAAAGATAACGAGTTCGGAATTTGCTAGATTCATGTTTCTCCAAGGCTACTGATGATGATGATGGTAATGTTAGGTGTTCAGTATAATTATAATAAGGGCATAAACACATCTCTCTTTGTTTCAGACAATTCTCATAGTTCGTGAAGAAAAAATTATTACTTTTAGATTTATTTGCCAACGAATGGAGAAACTTTTCGGTACGAAAAGACAAAAGTCGCAAATCGACAAGTACATTTTTTCAAATTCGAAATGAAACAGAAACATCCGAGACGCGTAGTATTGTCACTAATGTACCTTCAAAAAACATGTTATGCTAAAAGAAAATGGCAACGTTGATTTTCACTGAAGAGTGGAAATACGAAGAAATTCTGTTAGGTGGAACGTTAAACTAAAAATATTTCATCTCTCTCTCTCTCTCTCTCTCTTACGAAGGGCATGATGTCTCAATGATTGCGAAAACTATTACTTATCACAATATGATGTTCTTATTCCATAGCAAATACGAAAACTCAATTTAGAGGTACGTTCAAATCAGTTTAACGTACCACGACTATGCCCATTATGCTGAGGGAGATGGATGATTAAGACAAATGAATGAATGAATACTTGTAGAATGAGAATGTATGAGTAGATCATGAAAACTCACGGACACGATGTTCGGAGATGAAACTAGGGGCTGCATGCACTTTGTCACAGTGCACGGCAATTAGTAATAAAAAAATTATAAGCTTACTTGATCGGAGATCGAACTAGGGACCGCATGCATTGGGTTGCGGAACAATGCTCTACTATACTAAGTATTCATCTGAAAGAATAAGTCATTGCTTTATCACTGAGCCACACACAAACTTTCACATATTTCTTACGTTCGAAACGTAAGAAAATATTTCAGTTTAACGTACCACGATTATGCTCATTATGCTGAGGATGACGGATGATTAAGACAAATGAATGAATGAATGAATACTTAGTAGAATGAGAATGTATGAGTAGACCATGAAAACTCACGAACACAATGTTTGGAAGTCGACCACAGTGCACGACAATTAGTAATAAAAAACTATAAGCTTACTTGAGCGGAGATCGAACTAGGGACCACATGCACTGGATTACGGAACAATGATCTACCACACTAAGTATTCATCTGAAAGGGTAAGTCGTTGCTTTACCACTGAGCATCACACATACACACACACACACACACACACACACTTCTCTCGTTCCACATTTTTTATTCTATTATCATTACTTAAAGGTGAAGTGATTCGATGTTCCAAGGAGGCTTCCGCCAAGCACACACTACAGGCACATATAACATTTTAAGACATAATATGATTTAACATACAATTAATTGTACTGTACCTTTTATCAATCGTTTAGCAGGGCTGTAGGTCAGTCTGTTACGAATCATCAAGACATTTGATAATGTTATCTTATCTGTTGCTCTTGAAACTAAACCATTTTAAGATGGAGTTCAATGTGCTAGCAAACAGAGAAAAGAAAGAGACTAGCAAAACAGACATTCACATATGTGTATGTGTTTTTTTGGTTTGACGAGTATGATGGCTCAGTGATAGAAGATTTACATCCAGTATTTTTGGGTCCCTGATTCGATCGCGGTTCACACCGTATGGACTTTCTGATAAATTCAAAAATCTACAAACACAACGTTCTTCATCGTAAACGTACGTTGTGCTGTGATCGAAAAAAAGACGTCCGTACGGTTTCTTTTCAGATCAACCATTCTAAATGAAGTTTCTTAATTCCTAAAAGAGAAGTATCGGAATAACAATATCATTAGTATACTAATTTAAAAATCCTACCGTATTGATCGATCACAAAATACAAATTTTATGTGAAAATAATAAAGGATTTCAATTTTACTATATTATTATTATTATTATTAAATGCACTAGAATTAGTACTACACTGTTCAGTATAAATGAAAAGTATTTTCTGCTTCTTTATGAACAGAAGTCCACTTCATTGATACTCATCAACTTTAAAGTTCGTTTTCCGTCAAACTTGACTGTGTTTGTACACTATCCAATAAATCAGTCATAATTGAATCTATGAGTTTTTTGTTTATAGTCTGAAAAGAAGCGGAATCAAATGTACAAGTTTTCTTTCCCATTCTGTTAAAATTTCACTTAAATCCAAATACAAGGTCTTTAGAAACACGATTCACTTATTCAAATGTTCCACTTTTCAGTACAATACACATTAATTTGACTTTCATTAAATTAAGACCTTATGCACCATTTAATATGACAAGGAGGAGAAACAACCATGTTTCGTCTTGTTTATATATGTCCTATACACTTACGATTATGATATCAGTTCAGTAAATTCAAGATCGTGCATGTTACGTCCAAATAAATTAATCTTCATTCCTTTATATATTAAACATATATTTCCATTTTTCCAAATAAGATGCTAATGCATCTGGAGGTTATACATAATAGCACATACGTAAATTATTTGTATAAATACATATTGTTTTGATAACTTTAGAATATGTACATGTACTTTTTACAGTTATATACAAAGAAAAAGTATGTAATGGAACTTTATTCAAGTTTCACTTCAAATTCTACCATATTGAAAATTAAGTTCCTTACTGCAACTTTTACTAGCATTTTTATGTATATCATCATTCGGAGCACTACGAAATACTTGTATATCAGGGCACTTTTCCTGTATTTGTTTAATAAAAGCATATCCCTTCTTAAGGTAAAGAAATGGACAATTAGGAAATCATTTCGCATGTTCTATCCATGGAACATCGTTATCAGTCCAATCTTTTAATCCACCAGCACAATAGAAGCATATAGTTTGGTCTCTTGTCTTCGTGTAAAAAAATCCAGCATCACTTAATTGATCCGGGCATTGTTTTGATGAAATAGGCAAGTGTTCGAATGTTCTTAAACGCAATTCCTTTGTACAATACTGATTATATTGAGGGGCAAAACATTTATATGCACCACTATATGGTAATTCTGGCATTTGTTGGAATGGTATTCTTTCAGATACAGAATTTGGTCGCAGTTTCATTCTTAATCTTCCACTATTCGTATTTTTCTAATCGTCTACTTCAATGAAATCTTGCTTACGTTTCTATGTTCAATTATGTTCGAAATCTATGGAAGTCAATATTATAAAGTAACTTATGATTTACAAAGCCATGTTATTTCAGCAGCTGATCAACAGAGACTAATGACACTATGCATACAAATATCTGTGCACACATGCATGATGCAGGAAGGGATGACGAAGAGGAAATCATGTTTCATCTTGTTTATACATGTACCATACACTTACGAAAGACCACGTTCGTTTCGGATGGGGGTTCGATTCTCGATGAGAAAGCATTCTCTTTTTTCTTCGCAGAAAATCTGGGAACTTCTATTCTTAGCATTACAAGATGTGTCTGGGGGGCTGAGGGGGGAATCTAGCTACCCAATACAAGACGACTAGAAAAAAAATAAGACGAAAAGTTCATGATGCAGGAAGGGATGATGAAGAGGAAATCATGTTTCATCTTGTTTATACAAGTACCATACACTTACGAAAGACCATGATCGTTTGGGATCCGCGTTCGATAGATAAAGCAAATAGTTCATAACCTACAGACATTTCGTGGGGCGTAATCTTTTGTGCTATGGGAATATGTTATAACACCAATCTCATCACGGCTTTAACTTAAGTGATTTTAATTACTTGTCATAACAGACATCATCATGTGAATATCCATATAATACTTTTCACATGCAATACAATCAACCCTGCTGAATTGAGCATACAATTTTTTTCATCCTACGTTTTTAAAACATTATGATATGCTATGAGAAGCTTCCGCTACCAATGCGTTTTAAAAACATCCATGAACTGCAACAATCGTCTTATCAACTCAATTTCCTGAGAAGGTTCCAGACGAAAATTTTCCAGACGTTTCCTAAGAAACTCCTCAAACTCTTCGCAGAAAATCTGGGAACTTCTATTCTTAGCATTACAAGATGGGTCTGGGGGCTGAGGGGGAATCTAGCTACCCAATACAAGACGACTAGAAAAAAAGAAGACGAAAAGTTTTTTTTTAAAATAACATCTAATCTATATGCGAGGCACTGACGTTCAGTGATAAAGTGCTCACCTCAAGTTGGATTACTCCGTGAAAATCTTTTTTTTCATGCGAGGATTAATTCAACTCTAAATCGTGAAGTACTGGTCTCGCGTTCGATTCCGATGAGATAACTGCTGGTTCGATCCTCGATGAGAAAACATTACACATTTTAAGGCATGAAGTTAATTCGATCCTTTCTGTCGTGAAAACGAAGTGAAATTCTTTTTTTCCATGCAAAGACTAGTTCAACTTTAAAATCATGAGGTACCCAATTCGATCCCAGCTCCCTACCAAAGTAGATTTTTGTGGACAATCTTTATTTCGTAAGTTAACGAAGCTACAATCAAGGTTAGTTGTCTGCTTCAGTTTCACTCCCAAAATAATAATAATAATAATAATAATAACAACAACAATAATAATAATAATAATAATAATAATAATAATAATAATAATAATAATAATAATAATAATAATAATAATAATAATAATGTGATGCTGTATTTTTAAAATTTATTTTTATGGTTGTTATTTATGTTTTAATACCACTTTGGTCCGGGTTCGATTCTCGATGATAGAGAGAGAGAAAGGGAGCATTGAACACTTGAAAGCATTATAGTGCTTCGAAATGAAGAGCTTCGAACAATGTACATATCATATGCTACGCTAAAATCAATACATGAAATTCTTTTATTTTTTTTCTTTTTCATGCAAGAATTAATTCAACTCTAAATCGTGAAGTACTGGTCTTGCGTTCAATTTCAATGAGAGAGCTTTCAAAATGAAAACATATTTAGTGTACAGGTTCGATTCTCGATGAGAAAGCATTGAATATTTTAAGACATTAAGTATACTCTTCGCTATGCAAAATAGCTATTCAATACATAACGAAAAGACGAAAATCAATCAATCAATTGGGAAGCTTCGAACTTGATATTCAATCAATTGGGAAGCTTCGAACTTGATATTCAATCAATTGGGAAGCTTCGAACGAGATATCTGAAAGGACTCTCATCAAGATCCGATAGCCGTCCAAAAGTATGAGCATAGTAACATCGTTCGCTTACGTTCTTCGCAGGAGGGAGTGGAGGGGTTTGGGGGGTTCAAATCCATAACGAAAAGATAAAAATCAATCAATCAATTGGGAAGCTTCAATCATGATAACTAATAGAACTCTCATCCGTCCAAGAGCATATAGCTATTCAATACATAACGAAAAGCAAAAATCAATCAATCAATTGGGAAGCTTCGCCGTCCAAGAGTATGAGCATAGTAACATCGTTCCCTTACGTTCTTCGCAGGAGGGAGTGGAGGGGTTTGGGGGCTTAAATTCATAACGAAAAGACAAAAATCAATCAATCAATCAATTGGGAAGCTTCGATCATGATAACTGATAGGACTCTGATCCGTCCAACAGTATGAGCATCCAAGACTATGAAGGCCAAGAGCATCTAGCTATTCAATACATAACGAAAATCTAAAATCAATCAATCAATTGGAAAACTTCGATCATGATAACTGATAGGACTATGATCCGTCCAAGAGTATGACCATCCAAGACGATGAAGCATTCCAAGACTATCACCATAGCAAAAGACTGTTCTCATAAAAAAAACATTTTCCCACGAACTTCTGTACTAGCCATAAAAGGATGTGAACATAGCAACTAAAGGCTTGTCGAAACTTGCCTCACAATTCCAGGAAATGATATCGATTTCTAGGAAAACAAGATCAAATTTCGCTGACTCGACCTTCTATCCGCACTCTATTCTACTCTTCTTGTTAAAAAATATCAAGTTTCATTTAGGAAGTTAAAATTTCTAGCGTAAAATGAAAAGGGCAATGTATCTGATCGTTCTTTATATTACAGTAAATTTCATACGGCCGTTGACAGTGGCAGCCGGCACCCGCCCGTGGCGGCACGACGATCTACTTGTTCAAAATTGCCGACCTTTTGCCGAGGCGGCAAGTGGTCGAAAATCGTTAGAAAAAATGCCCTTTGCCGACTGTTGCCGACCATCAGAGTCGGCAAAACAGTCGGAAAGGCCTCTTTCCGACCCTCAGACGACTCCTTATGACGGCCTCTTTTCGACAGCGGCGCCGGCGCATTTACTGCGTCTTTACGGCTGTTGCCAACTGCCCGGCAAGGCAACTTTCCGACGGCGGCGCCGGCGCATTTAATGCTCATTTCCGGCTGTTTGCCGACTGCTCTGCAAGGCAACTTTCCGGCGGTGGCGCCGGCACATTTAATGCTCATTTCCGGCTGTTTGCCGACTGCTCGGCAAGGCAACTATTCGACGGCGGCGCCGGCGCATTTTATGCACCTTTCCGGCTGTTTGGCGACTGCTGGCGAGGACCTCTTTTCGACGTCGGCTTCCCGATTCTCCCGCAGGCGGCATCCGACCTCTTGCCGCCGTCGAAAAGTGGCCTTTTGCCGACTGGAAATCAACGCTTCAGGAAGGCAAAATTTTCATTATCTTTTACATTAGTCTTGCCTAAGTCTTCCTCCATGCTATGATTTCTCGACAAGGAGCATCCTTGCAAGTTCTTGAAGTATAATACTTGCATTTTTTGTGTGCGTCCCAGTATAAAACTTGTTTCTTTTTGCTTTTTTGCAGCACTCTCAGCCAAAAAAGAAATTGAATGGGACATGCAAGTATTATATACTTTCAGAATTAGCAATTGTGCCCTTCATGAGAAATCATAGCACGGAGGCAGACTTATGCAAAGCTACTGTAAAAGATGGTGAAAATTTTGCCTTCCTGAAGGGTTGATATCCAGTCGGCAAAGGGCCACTTTTCGACTGCGGCAAGAGGTCGGATGCCGCCTGTGGGAGAATTGAGAAGCTGGCATCGAAAAGAGGTCCTTTCGAGTAGTCGGCAAACAGCCGTAAAGGCGCATAAAATGCGCCGGTGCCACCGGTGGAAGGTAGCGTTTCCGAGCAGTCGGCAGACAGCAGAAAAGGTGCGTAGCAATGCAATGAAAATCATGGCGGATTTCCACCAGTAATGTTCTACTCGGTACATACGCAGTACATTTGCACAATTCTCAGTACGATTTAAGTGCTATATAGAGGGAAAGTATCTGGGAATGAATTACAAATGCTTCAAAGCGAACTAAAAGTAACAACTGAGCAGCTAATAATGATCGTTAAAAATAATTCAATTAACACATCTGCGGGCGTAATGTGAGAAACGTACAACAGTCAGTACATTTTCCCCCTGAAAGCATATTTTTCACTGTCACGACCACTAGGAACAACACTGTTCTATGCATTCAAAATTTGCTAGTTGCAAACGCTTTCTTCGAAAAAAAAAAAAAAAAAAAGCCGCAGCAATCCGTTAGAATACGGTCTTTTCAGGTTGTCGTTTTCCCATCAACTATTTTAAAAAGGATTTTAAACGTTAATGATTTTCTAAATTTTTTAAAATACACGGGTCACACTCCGAATGGAAAATGGGATTTAAAAAATTAATTAAGTAAAAACGATAAATAAAAATACTGTAATAAAAGGTATGTGGTGGCGGAGAGATTCAAACCGGGCCTACACGCAAAAAAAGAAAGGTTATTAGTAAACAAGAAAAAGGTGGACAGTAACCAAATTAGTTTGTCAATATATGGACAACAGAAACGTGTGTCTAAGCAGCCAAGTCAACAAGGTTAACGAGAGAAGGTGACAGCAACCTTGCGTTACAGGTTAATATTTCTAGGTTACAGTGTAATAACTCACAGGGGTACGGTAACCGATCACGTAGTTACCACTATCAATCATAACCTGCAGCCGGTAACCTAGTTAGTATGTTGGAATAACCGACTGCTCGGTTAATGAAACAGGGTGCATCAACTACAGTAACCGAGTATTTTGGTTAATATAACATATTCAATTCGTGAAAGTAACTCTTTTTGAGTTGATTTTCAGTTTAACGTCCCTTGCAGTAGCGAGGCTATATGAGACTGTACCTGTTGATTAACGTGGAATCCGAACCACATGAGCTCCCACCAGGAATTTAACCCAGGTCTCCCACGCCAAAGGCTCGTACGCTAACAGTTTAGCCACGAAGGAGCTCACGGATTGTTTTGAGTTTAGTGGATCTGTGTATACTGATTCCGAAAAATATAATAGTATTAGATGGGGAACTCATTCTTAAAATGAAAGAGCAAAAGGTATATCAGTGGTTGAGCCTTCAACTCTGGTCGTGGGGCCCCTTTTCGATCCCAGACCAAGTGAGCTTTGTGGTGAACAAACATCGTGCGCATAGGGTTTTCTCGGAATTCTTCTCTTTCCTTCCCCCTTTCTTCATTTCATTCATTTATCATCATCACTGTGTACATTAGCCTCAATGCGTAATTGTGAGACGTTAAACTAGATTTTTCATTTCATTCTTAAAGTGAAAGCAGTCATTCGCTTCTAAATTCCCAGTGTTATGCTCTAATAAAAATATTGGCTATTGAAAGTAGCTAATTTTAATGGATAGTACAAAAATGTTTACAAAGCAGCTTTACTATGACAGTGATACGCGAAGAACACGGAGAACCGAATACACTGATAAGTTACTTTGATACAAATCAACATTTAAAAATTTACAAGAAAACCTGTAAGAGCAATCAAAACTATATAGTCACTGATGAAGAATTCAATTAACAGTTGAAACAGTTAACTTTTACTTAATCTTTATTACAACAGTACGGTCGCCACACCAAAGGAGAATCAGAAAAGAAAAGAAATCCTGCCATGTATCCAATGGTAGGAATCGGAGTTTCTTGCAAAATCTTTGAAACATTACTTTGAAGCTGCAAGTTTAACAATAAATTCTTAAGTCCCTCACCAGACAAAAAGATGTATTAAAATAGAATATTATATTTAGTGAAGATCGCATTATATTACTTTGAAATAGAACTTCGATACGCATCAGGGGTTTGCGACACTATTGTATTGGCAATTGAGAATTTTATATTCGGCTGAATACAAAATATTACACCTTAAAAGAAAACTTTGTTAGTGGAACAAATAAAATGCACATATACTTAAATAAACTACAGGTGAAATCGATCAGGTGGGCAAAAATGATAAAAGTTTTAAAACAAATACATTTTATTTATCCCTAGGAGTCAATTTGAGTAACGTATCTAAAACAGAAACCATCTGTAATAAGAATTCAATCCAATGAACAAATAACTTTGAGAAACCAAAAAAAAAAAAAAAAAAACCGTCGATGGCGGCAATCCCGGCGGTAAATTTCATACGGAGATCACAAAGCTATAACTCGGCAGCAGAAACTCCAACATTTAAAGAATAAGTCATAATACATAAACCTTGTTACGTTATTAAAAGAACATATTTAATATACAGCAAACAATTTATATACAGCAAATTATTTTATTATTACATATGCTTGAGTTTAAACGAAGTTTTATTTATTATTTTTATTTTTATGTTTAATCTTTGTTCGAATTGAAATAGTCTTAAGTTTCCAGTTAAATAGGTATTTGTAATAAGTTTATTGAAGCTAAGCCGAATAAATTGAAGCATATTTGAACAAAGTACAGTTCTAGTAGTATTTTAGATTACTCGTAAATCGTTATGAAAGTCAACTCTTCACTCTCGTTTCCGCCATGATTGTTGACTCGAAACTTTGCTATCTTAGTGACGCGAAGCGGGCAGAGTAGGTGTGGCGAAACTGTAACGTATGGCTTCATGATTTTGTTGTATGGGCAGATCCTCAATTTTATAGCATCCTTGACCATGACATTGACGGCAAACGGCACAGCAACTTTGTTCGTCAGTGCAGGGAGTTTCCCTCGTGGATTTATGGTTGTTACGGAATTCGGATATGAGGGCACGTTGATGATACGCAAGGTCAAAGAAAACCTGAAGGTGGATGACAAATACTTCCAAGAATCCATTCTGATATTCACCTACTGGAGAGATATCCTACAATTGTATCTATGAGACGCGAACTAAGTGATGATCCATATGGATACGGCTTTGACTTAAACCGCCAGAACATCATCAGGTTTTAATGAGGAAGTGGCACGCGAATTAGGAATTCGTGTCATTCTGTTTGAAGACATTTGCTTTATTCTCTTTGAGAAGTATTTTGGTATGACTTTTTTTTCTTAGAAATTATATAAAATCAAAATTTAAAAAAAATCTATGACTTTGACCTCCCACGTTTATGCTGGCTAGGCTAAAGGAGACGGTCAAAATGAGAGATGAATGAAATGGTGGAATGAAGAAAGTGGGAGGAAACGGAAGAGCCCCGGGGAAACCCACGCACATGTTGTTTGTCCACCACAAGTTCACTTGGCAGGAGCAGGGTTTGAACCCGGAAACCCATGCACCAGAGGTGAACGCTCTACCACTGAGCCATTGCTGCCCGCAAAAAATCAAAATAAGACAGTCTGGTGCAGGTGTAGTTTTCGTGCACTACATGTTGTAAGATTTACAGGTAGAATTCAATACTTTCCATGAAAAGACATATTTATAACGAGAATTAACTTTTCCTGTGCTACCCATAGCATCGCTATTTCTGTCTTACTTTCAAAGTTACTGCCTACGTCCTTATCAACTATTTCGCAAATTTTAGTACTTAATTCATCCTTACCCTTTTGATTGAGATGCATACCGTGCTGCGTGTACATTTCTCTACCTAACTTACTGATATGCACAATTACAACATTCTTAAAGTGATTGCACATTGTTTTTAATTTTAAGTTAATGCTTTTTACAGCTTGATTAACACACGAGTCTTCAGTAAGATCATGGCGATAAGGGATATTTACCACAATTGTTTTACAGTTATTCAACATAGAGGGTTGATTTGCAATTCTCCTAACCGCCTCACTACCTTCATTCTTGGCTATATCATTTGTTCCACTTAATATTACTATAAATTTAATAGGGGATGATAGGAGAACAATAGAAAGAAATGCAGAGATCTTATTAAACGCTTGTAGGGACATGGGTTTAGAAGTAAATGCAGAGAAAACTAAATACATGGAAGTGCGTCGGGACCGGAATACAGCAAATTATAGATGCGTTAAAATACTAAGTAATACTTTTGATTAAGTGGATACTTTCAAATATCTAGGATCAATATTAACAGAGGAAAAACATATTCACGGAGAAATTAAATGTCGACTAAAAGCAGGGAATTCGTGTTACTATTCGGTTCAAAATCTCTTGTCGTCGCGAATTCTGTCGAGGAATTTGAAACTTAAAATATACAAAACGATAATCATGCCTGTTGTCCTGTATGGCTGCGAAACATGGTCACTTACTCTGAGGGAAGAACATAGACTGAAAGTATTTGAGAACAAAATCCTGAGACGAATATTCGGACCCAAGAGGAACGGGAATGGGGAATGGTGGAAACTTTGGTTTACCTAACATTGTTAGGGTCGTCAAGTCTAGGAGGCTTAGATGGGCGGGTCATGTAGCTAGAATGGAAGAAAGTAGAGACGCTTTCAAAGTCTTGACTGGAAGACCAATCGGAAAACGACCATTAGGAAGACCTAGGCGCAGATGGGATGACAATATTAAGATGGATCTCGCAGAGATTGGAATACAGAGTAGAAACTGGATGCAGTTAGTTAAGGATTGAAGTCAGTGGAGAGCTTTTGTGAACGCGGCATTGAACCTCCGGGTTCCATAGGCCATAGAGTTAGTTAGTTAGTTAGTTAATATTACTACACAATTATCTTCCTTATTTACAATGTTGGGATTAATACCAGAAAACACAACAACGCTTTTAGCTCCAGGCTTGATATTTCCTTGCACTACCAACTTGTGTTTAGAATTACTATTCACTTTCTCGACAGTCCACGACCGTGACTATCACCATATATGTGTATACTTGTGCGTCTTTCTTAGTCTTTCTTCTTGCATTATTTTCATTGTTTGTAATTTTCGGCACGTTTGGTTGCGTAATAGTTTTTCCCATTTACATCCTTGCACTATTCTTCTTTTGTGAGTTTCTTACCGGTTTTACTTTTGAATTCACGTCTCCTTCACTTCCGATGTTTTCAAACACACTCATTGTATCTGTTTTCGCATATAATTGTTTTACCTGATACCACATTAGAATATTTGGGTCTGAGCCTACTGTAACTTATTTTTGTCCACTGGTTGGAGATATTTTGAGTTTCAACAAATGATTCTACTGACTTCACTTTTTGTTTGAATACTTCATTTTCTGATTTTAGTGTCCTCATGTCCTCCTGTAACATATTTATTATTTGTAAAACGCTGTCAATGTCTTCGTTAATATCACAATGGTTTATGTTTACCATGTTTGTCCCTTGCACTTCATTGCTATTAATCACGCTGCCTTGTGCTATTAATCAAATTAGAACAAATGGAGCACCAACTATTTAACTTGCTTTCTTACATTAACTGATGATTTCAAGGTTGTGGGGGCACTGTCGCAAATCCTGGGGGAACGAGGGGCACATGACACCCCAATCTTGAACCTGGGGGACTGTCCCCCCAATAATCTGACGTGAAATGTGCTTTTTGGGATAAAAGATATGATTCCTGTTGCTACAAAGGAAAGTAAGATGAAATTGGTTTCTCTTTTTTTTTTTCATTTTTTAAAAAAGAATCGTATTCTGTAGTATTTCAAACTGAACTTCGTGCTGTAGTGCGTTTAGTAGTCTCATCAATATGTATTAATTCCACTTCCGCTACTTGGGCACAAATAGCAATAAATGCCAGCGGAAGATATGCCCATCTCCTAATGCTGAAAAGTTGTCTCAGCTGTAGGTACGAGTACAAATTCCGGGGAAATGGGGCGGCATCTGCTCCAACGATTGGAATTGGAGGCTCTCCCAATAATCCTTTCTGAAAAGTACTTTTTGCAGATAAGTTTGATTATTTGTGCCCGACTGCAACAAAGGAAAGTAAGATGAAATTGGCTTATCTTGGCTTTTCCGTTTTTAATGAAAATCATGGTGTCTCTCTCTGAATAACGTAACCTGATGCGAAATCTTACCTCCTCCTCTCCCTAGGCCCTAGCACACGAAGAGTATATAGACTACCCAATGTCAGTAGAACCCATCTTTTCAGTAAATGCGTATTTCATCTATTTGTTGTATCAGCCTAGACATCTACTCATGCTTCTTAAGCTAACTAACTCTATGGCCTATGGAACCAGGAGGTTCTTTGCCGCGTTCACAAAAGCTCTTCACTGACTTCTATCTTTAGTGAACTGAATTAAGTTTCTACTTTGTATTCCTATTTCTGCGAGATCCGTCTTAATATTGTTCCCCCATCTGTGTCTTGGTCTCCCTAATGGTCGTTTTTCGATTGGTCTTCCAGTCACGACTTTGGAAGCGTTTCTACTTTCTTTCATCCTAGCTACATTACCTGCCCACCTAAGCCTCGTAGACTTGATTATCCTAACAATGTTTGGTAATCCGTATAAATTATGTAGTTCCTCTTTATGAAGTTTCCGCCATTAACCATTCCCGTTCCACTTGGCTCCGAATATTCGTCTCAGGATCTTGTTTTCAAATACTTTCAGTCTATGTTCTTTCCTCATAGTAAGCGACCATGTTTCGAAACCACACTGAACAACAGGCATGCATATCGTTTTATATACTTTAAGCTTCAAATTCCTAGGCAGAATTCGCGACGACAAGAGATTTTGAACTGAATAATAACACGAATTCTCTGTTTTTAATCGGCGTTTAATTTCTTCGTGAATGTGATTTTTGTTTGTTAATATTGATCCTAGATATTTGAAAGTATCCACTTTATCAAAAATATTATTTAATATTTTAACGCATTCATAATTTGCCGTATTACAGTCCCGACGCACTTCCATGCATTTCGTTTTCTTTGCATTTACTTCTAAACCTATGTCCCTGCAATAAGACCTCTGCATTTCTTTCTATTGTTCTGTTATCATCCCCTATTAAATTTGCATCAGCGTACGCCATAAACTGGTGAACACAGTTTAACTATAGGCCCTGTTTGCTATCTTTGATTTTCCTTATAGCGTATTCAAGGACAAAGTTGTATAATAATGACAACGCATCTCCTTGTTTCGTGAAAGCTCGTGGACAAAAATTCTCCTACCCGGATTTTACTTTGGGATTCATTTAAACATGTTTTAATTAATCTAATTAGCTTTTCCGATATTCGAAATTATGTAAGAACGTTGTACAATGTTTCTCTCCTAACTGACTCGTAAGCTTTTCTAAAATCAATAAAGAGTTGATGTACCGGGGTATTGTATTCCCATTCCTTTTCGCGCCAATGGTCGATAGTTGGTCGATTTCGTCTAAATCTGCACTGATAATCCAGAATAATTTCATCTGCGTATGGGGTCAATCTTGCTAATAGAACGTTTGAAAGGATTTTATTTGAAGTTGACAGAAGAGAGATGCCTCGATAGTTATTACAGTCAGTATTGTCGCCTTTCTTGTGGATTGGAACAATTGTTGATTCTTTCCACTCTTATGACAATTCTTCCTTGTTCCAGATAAGGAGAACCTTGTGTATTTTGTTCCACAATTTTTCGCCTCCAGCTAAAATTAACAGCCGGAATTTCGTCTACACCCGGATATTTGTGTTTCTTTATAGCGATTTCTACTTCTATTCGGTTAGATTCTGGAATATACGGTTCTGCGATGTGTATTTCCCTTTCTGCACGCACGTTTGTTTTTGGCTGCGTGTTAAACAAATCGTCAAAGAAATCTTTCCATCTATTTAAGATTCTCTCTATATCAGTGAGAACTATTTTGTCAGATTTCTTTAATATGTAAGCACGAGGTTGATAGCTTTTCTTAAATTTGTTGATCCTCTTATACTTGTCCGGAATATTTTCATTTTTTCTATTATCTTAATTCCTTAATTTTAGCTCGAAAAATCGCGTTTCTTTGTTCTAAAAGTTTTCGAAGTTTCCCGCCTGATATCAATGAAATTTTGTGTAGTTATTTCTTTCGAATTTTGTAGCCACCGTAAGTTTGCCTGTTTTCTTTTCTTTTCTAGTTTAATGTATTCCTGGTCGAACCATTTTTTCTCCTACGTCCCGTGTCCCAATTTCTTTTTTGAGAGAGAGCATGCTTCGCAAGCAAAGAAAAGAATTAAATTACTGGAATATTTTTCTCCATAATCTTAAGGTTACGTCTGTTAAATAAAGAGAATATGACATGCGTCATATTTTTGTAACGATTCCTGTAATGCTATTGAGATTATCATCATTATGCTCAAATAAGAGGATTGTTGCGTCATACATAATTGATATTCTTTCTTTATAGTTTTGGTGAAGTCATTATTTATATTATTATATTATTATAAAACAATTTTAACGTGGATTAACATACCAATTATAAGTATTCATGTATTCAGAGTTCAGAATATGTTCACGGCAGTGATTTGTAATACTGATGTGTACCACTACTTCATCTACATCGCCTGACGCGGTGTGGACTTTGTGGTGGACAAACACCGCGCTCGTGGGTTTTCTCGGGGATCTCCCGATTCCTCCCATTTTCTTCTTCCACCATTTCATTCATTTCTCAACATCACCGTCTCCTTTAGCCTAACTGGCATAAGCGTGTGACGTAAAAATAAAGATTTCATTTCATTTTCATCTACATCGCCTAATATATAATATACTCTACAACAGGTTCACCTCAGAAATCAGATTCATTTACCGTAATATGAGTTTCATCTGCCTTTCCTAGAATAAGCCTCAAATCTGCTCACTTCCCAATATTGAAGACAGCCAATGGCGTACTTAGGATTTTGTTTCGAAGGGCTATCCCCAACACAGGGAAGGATATTGCCTACATGAGTTTGAGAATCCTATATAATATGATACAAAAATTTAGGAGTGAATCTAACCCTTTATTCTATTCATACAAGAAAAAGGAAGCACCCTCTTGGCCTACCTAATTTCCCGGGCTAATTATTCCCCCGTTTTGATTTTCTTTAATTCAAACATTTCCTTCTTTTAAAAATAACTAAACGATATAATTTTACCTTTGTTATAATAGCTAAAGTCCCATTATGTTGATATTAGCACATCACTTATCAACTTCTCTTAGTTTTGGTGTTACTGATGACGGTCGACTTGAATCACGACTGACAACGGTCGATAAAGTATGATAGGCGAAACGAAAGAAAGTAACATCAAGAAAAGATATATAAAATACAAAGACGAAAGAAAGAGCAAAAGGATGCAGTTCTTACATGGAATGAAATTTGACAAATACAGTATTATTTCTGAACAAAAAGCATAAGAAAATGGAAAATCAATGATATTCTTAGAAATTGTAAGAAGGATTATTGTTGTACGTGAAATGCGAAAAACTAACAAATTTATTTCAGGAGGAGCTTGAGCCTCCCCTATAAATACGCCACTGAAGACAATTCTACTTCCTTGATCCTCCACAGCATTGTTTTTCAACTTCCTAAATATTTTAAACATCGGTTACATATGGGAACGGTTTTACCCGTCCCCCACAATGTTGAAGACAGATTTGCGCCGGTGTGTGGGGGCCAAGTCGACGTTATGTAGCCCCACCACAATTATTTTCTTTTATTTTTGAAACGGTTAAAGAACAAACTTTGATAGTCTGGAACAAATTAGAACTAATGATTAAATCTTTATATATATATATATATATATATATATATATATTGTTACACAGTTGTGCCTCGAAGTCCTAAGCCGGACTCCAAATTATGGGGCGAGACGCCCGCGCTTTTCAAATTGTGTGTGTAGTAAGGAAAAGAGAGATAGGGAGAACGGAGTCAGTTGAGGGTCAGATTGAATTAGTGACCTGATGCCTCATTGACACCAATCCACACGCATGTATTAGTGGTATGACCCTAGCTATGATTTACTCAGATCACAGAGCTGGGTCCTAGATGCAATATTTAGGGAATACCACGAAAGCAATAAATACAGGAAATCTATTATGTAGTTAGAGTTAGGTGTAAAATAAAACTGTAAAAATAAATGTAAAATAGGAATTCCAATCCCGGCGTGATAGAGAAAAATCATAGAAAAACCTAGAAGTCTTAACCACTATTGAGCATGCGCCTCCCATGCTCGATGAGGCTCGTGACGTCGCCTTCGAGCTACGTCAAAACTGGCAGAAATGCGTGGGACGAAACGCCTTTATAAACGAGGCCTGTTCGCCGCTCCGGTTGATTCTACAGTAGAACGTCGACGAGTGTGTGTGCTCCCAAGACCCGGACGCTTAGTAGAACAACAGGTATGTGATTATTTTTTCTAATTTCCCCCTTTAAGGAGAGATGAGCACTTTGAGAATGTTTGTGTCGAATACGAAGTCCCTTCAACTTGAGACCAAAATCCCTCTTCGAGAATTAATAGTTTTCCCTTCGGGCCAATGCAAGTTGCGATGTACGAAGTCATATCTCACTATATTCAATAAATCGCGGTTTAGCATAAAACCTTCTAGCACCCATTGAGTATTATAGGGGTTGTGCTCCCACTTAGATGATGTAGTAAAACTACCAAGTTGTAATTCCAAGTAACCGATTTTGTTAAATTCATCTGTATTTCTATTTTTACTTTTTTTTAATAAAACGAAAAGTGAAATGGTCTCTTTGATTTAGTCAAGCTATCCCACCTAATTAGATTCAACTCACAGTCTTCATGTGTTACCTGGGTTTCGATTTCCAGTACCAAGCTCTACCACTAATAGTGCACTTTCTCATCATCTTCGAACCAGTAAGCTAAAGACGTTTTTCGAGACCGAGGCTAAAAGGGAGTTGGACTCCGAACCAACTTTGTAATACTGGGTGGAGAGTGAAGAAGTGATCTCAATTACGATTTCACAAAAGAAAGTGTACACAATTGCTACTCCAATCTCAGAACAACAAAAACATCATATAACATTTTATGGTGTTCGGTGTTCGCCGGGTAACCAACTGTGTGTTCTTGAATCACTAAACAAATCTCTGGTGCTCATTCACTTTATAGGGGAACCAACTATCTCAGTTGTCCTAAAACGCGATTTTAGCCAATCGGGAGTGATTTTTTTACCGAAGAGCGTTCAATAGATAAAAGTGAAAAGTATACGCGAAGTTTTTCTTTTGACTAGTCAAGTGGTGAATCGATACTATGTAAAGTCAGTACAGTTCAGTGGCGTACTTGGACTAGGCGGTGTTCAGCCTATGACTCTGATATACAAGTATAATTTTTCTGCTCTAAGTAGTGCGTTTCACAAGTAGTGAAGTGGCGATGATTTTTTTTATTCTCAACTTCTCTCGCTTTAAGTTGTTATAAGTCAGCGGAATAGTTGCTAGGTTCCGCAGAGCAAGACTCAGTTCACCTCCCGACGTTTTTCTTGTGTAGTAATGGAAATGAAAAACCGGGACGCAAGTGTTAATACAGAATTCAGCTCTTGTCTCATGTACTTGCAAAACCCTAAGTCTGCTTATGCTTCTGCTCGCTTTGGTAGGGTCACAGTCAGTTTTATCTCTATTCAACAGAACCTCCCGTTTTACGGGATGAAAGTTCGACTCGTTTGTCCGGCGATAAGTGGCTAATACCCTTACCACTTCTTTGGGGAGGATCACAGGCAGTTTATCTCTAGACAGTAGAACCGCCCGTATTACGGGATGAAAGTTCGACTAGTCTGTCCGGCGATAAGTGTCTAAAATCCTTTCCCATGCAAAGCTTGGGGGTCACAGGTATCTTATTCTCTAGGTCCAGCAGGGCCCCTCTGTACTAGGGGTGCAAGCCCGACGGCTGCCTGGGAATAACTGCCTAAAACTCACCATTATGCAAATGCAATACCTAAAATCAAAAATGCAAGTACATGAACCAATGGTTGGATGATTGAAATCCCCCTTGTGAATTTAAAAACAAAATAGTTTAACACAATGTTGTTTGGGGATTGTTTAAAAAAGAAAACAAGTTAAAGAATAGAAGTAAAAAGTAAAACTCCTCATAAGTGAACAAATAGGCATTATCTGTTATAAACAGCTGTCTAGTCACTTTCCGTTTTCCGTTCTAAAAAGTAAAGCAAAATTTATAAAGAAAGGGAAGTTGAGTATTTCAAGTTCAAAGGAAGTTAAATGAAGATATTGAAATAATAATAAGTCTCATAATATGTAACAATTTGACGTAGTATTTCCGAAGGAAGTAGCTATCAGTGAATAAATTCTTATTATATCAGAGGAAATAGTTTGATTACCCACTGCCCTGGTTTAGGAGGCCACTGACTTGCGAAAAACAGATTTATTATCAAAAATGAGTTTCGCGCAGAAAATAAAAGAAAAGCTATTAGATTTAGGGCTATCTCATTGTCCTAAGACGCCCACGGGCAAGCACCGTTATATTTTAGATCGGTGGAATAATTATTATTGTATTGAATGCAATAAAATAAAAGTACACGGGCATTCTCCTCCTGAGTTTGGTCGTTGGAAAAAGAATCCATTACCGAGATACTTGGATACGTGGAGTCAGCCAAGATATCGTGAACCAACGACCGCGAGCCCGCAAACCCCAGACACACCAGCGAGTGGTTGCGATCTAACGCCGCTGGCCGCGTCTAGTCCTATCCCGACTAGAAATGATATGGAAATACAAAGTGCTGGTTCAAGTGAAAAACCAACGCCAGCTCCTAGGACGATCTATGTAAATTCAGATACGGACGAGACCCCACCGGAGGTAGATCCAAAAACTCTAGTGAATGAAGTAAATTTAAAAAATGAACTAGAGATAGCTGAACTAATAACTGCAGGTCAGGAATGGCCTAAGGCAACAATTGAGATAGAAACAACAGCAGGTGTAATACCTGATGTCCCCTCGAACCAAAGTCCCTTAGATAATAATAAGTTAGATGATAAGGAAAATAGATTAAGTAATTTAGTGTTAAGTGTAGAAAATAAAGATATTGGTGTATCCAAAAGCCCAGATAGCCCAGTAGCGCTATATTTTCCTATAAAATACGAACCGTCAGATCCTAGAACGCCGTTAGAAATGCAAAGACCGACCTTTCAATCTTTTTATGCCCGTAGTAGTGATGAAACGGTTTATGCCGAGATCGGTCCTAGAACCATGTATGCTAACTTAGATACTGAATCACGAATTTCAGCGAGTAAAGAGCCAATTTACGAAAATATTGGTCTCGAACCCAAAACTTCAACGAATAAAGAGCCAATTTATGCAAATATACGAACCGAACCAAGGGAAACGAAAATTGAGAACTCTGACGAGAATAATGAAAATGAATCGCGTTCTTTGTCACAATCTAACGATAAAGCGTTAATAGACCAGATTAAGCATTCATTACAAACAGAACTGTCCCCAGCAGTAGGAAACTTAATTCGTCCTTTAACTAAACAACTACGAAACAAGAAAGTACAGGTCACAGTTGTTCGTCGCCAAGGTGACGAAGAAGAGAAATTAGGCATTTTATTTCAAGCGGACCCCTCAGCCCCCTTTGAAGATTTATTACCTGAGGAAAATGTAGTTGGAAATTTTGATATGGAAATACAGACCGACGTTTTTCAAAAGAAAGATGTTAGCGTTCAAACTGAATATAAGTTCCCTAAAATGACCCGGATTGATACAGACCGTGAACTTAAGGTCCTTCGGACAACCGCTACTCAAACCAATCCTGTCATGTTTGAAGATAGCCTTACCCTCCAAGAGAAACTGCAATATTTGGACAGTATAGATAATATACTCAGTGTAGTTAGTAAAGTTAGGTGGTCAAACGGCGATATTAGTAGTGCAGATTCAGATGGGGGTGAATCGTTGAAGGACGATTGGTTAGGATACGAACTACAGAAATTACAAAACGAAGAAATAGCGAAATTACAAGACGACAACCCGGGGTCTTCTCCTGAGTCATCCCTGGAGGATGAGTCAAAACCTTCATGGAACTCCGAAGAAGCACTCCGATATGACCATTGGGATCCTCTCACGGTCTCTACTCCCCGAGCAGCGAACCAAGACCCTCCCACAGAGGATGCTGACCAGAGAAATGACATCGTCGCCCCTGCTCAAATTGAGAGGAGGTTAGGCGAAGAGAAGAAAAGTGATGATGTTTTTCCCTCAGTTTGCTTTGAACACCAGAAGCAAATTGAAGAGGAAGAAAAAGAAGATAGCGATTCCTGGTCTGAGAGTAGAATAAATTAAAACGTTGGTAAAATTTTTGATTACGCGGAATTTGGTGCGTCAGTAATTTGTTTAGATGAAGTAGAAAATAGAGACGATTCCTCAACCTCTCCAACCCAAAGTGAATCCAACAAACAAACTGATAGTGTTAAGAATATTGGTTTACAACCTTCAGCTAGTGCTAGTTCTACATTTAGTTCCTATAATGAAACTGGTGAATCACCTGCGACTAAAGAAATGAAAAAAGTACCAACAAGAGGAAAGGTTAAATCCCTTACAGATAGTGTTTGTTTCGCCACCTAGTAACGTAGTTACACCCATGACCCACATGGAGAAATTAGAGTTTAGCGAAGGGGAAAAGACAGAAAAATCAGTATTTAGCAAACATGATAGAACTTATACATCAGAATTTAGTTCAGAACAAACCTCCGAGTTAGAAAATGGAAGCGTAACTGATACCGACTATAGGTCCGTCTATGAAAATTTCAACACCTCGGCTTCTTTAGACAGGTCCTTAGATCTGAAAGATGAGCCCGTCTCACATTCATCAAGTGAAGATAAGACCTCTGACAAGCAAAAATCAAATTTTTCGTCCTTTTTAAAAGTAGATCCTGAGGATAAGCCTCGTATAAATTTAAAATCTGAGCAAGAAATTAAAACTAGTCCGGTTACCGAGCCCTCAATACCATATAGTTTTGAGAAACCTAAATTTACGGATACAGTAGTAACAGGCAAAGTTAGCAACCCTCCTCCCGAGGGTGACAATCAAAATTCTACTATTGGTGCTAAACCACAAGCCTTTAAGATTTATCCAAATGTTGAAATTCCCTCCTTTTCTGGTAATAGACATGAGTGTGTGGAACTTTTCCTGCAAGAATATGAATTAGTGGCTAGCATATACGAATGGTCAACCCTAGAAATAGTAAACTACCTTCCCTACTGTCTAAAAGGGGAAGCTTTCTCTTTCTATTTAGTAGACCTAGCAAACATTTTACCTTTAAACTATAGCGAGATGAAGGAAAAACTTAAAAAGGCTTTTCCTAGTATTGAGTATACTGCAAGATTAGAATATGACGTTGATACAAGAAAACAACAACCCCATGAGAGTACTTTAGCGTTCATTTATAAGTTAATAAAGGATTTGAAATTCTTGCGAGGTAGGTTAATGAAAGTGAATTGATGAGTAAACTTAGAATGAGTCTGTTGCCAGACATCCTCAATAAGCTGATGCTTGAAGTGGATGATTGCAATAATCTCGAACAGTGCCTACAATATCTTAGAAAATTTCACACAGCGCGACGATTAGTTACTCAGAGAATTAGCCATGACGTAATATGGGAAAATGACCGCTTGGACTGGTCAAGCATTAAAGAACAACAACAACCAGGATTTGTACAGATTAGTTCTTGTTACACAGACGAAGTAGTAGCAGAACCGGGTTACAAAACGTATAGGAACAATCACCAAAATATCTATGGCCTTGGCCATGGGCAGGCGCAGCTTTGTACAGTCAAGATAAAAATAGGAGACCGCTGGGCGCAAGCTCTTATAGATTCTGGCTCTGAAATTTCAATAGCTTCGAAAACCCTCTTACCTCCAAAATTTCCACTAACGGAAAGACTGAAGGGTTATGTTAAGCTTCGTGGCGTAGGGGCCCAACCCACAGATTACATTCCTGTGGTGAGAATAGCGTGTTGCTTCAAGGATCACTTGAAAACAACCAAACGAAGATTTCTAGACGTAGCTATAGTTGACCCACAGTTTTGCGCCTATGACGTTATTTTGGGGATAGATTTTTTGCACAAGTATGTCACAACCATTCATTCCAAATATATGGAACTAGCAGATAAAGACGGGAATCATGTCGAAGATCTCGGGTTTACAATCCCAAAAAGTACATATGGGAATCGTCACGGTGTGATTCATACCTTAGATTTAAAACACGTTAAACGATACCCACCATCAGTAGGAAAGAGATCGTTTAGTGATTCCCAATCAAGACGGAACGATAATGCTAGACAAACGGCTTTTTCTATCCCCCCTTATACAAACAAACCACTTTATAGGAAACGGAACCTCCCATACAGGAGGAAGGATCTGTCTCCAGAATTGGTCACCGGAAATCACATAAATCCCGTTGTTAGGGTACCTGATAAGAGACAAAAACTCCATACTGAAGAAATTACATCTCGGGTATTCGTGTGTTCCAGGGAAGCTACAAAAGTTCCCTCGGAGCCTACGAATAGAACCAATGGAAAAGTCAATAGATGTAGAAAGGCAAGACGTAAACGAACTAAGAAAAGCAAGGTGTCTTCCAGTGCTCCTGAGCTGGAACTTACCAATTCGCCTGACTTAGAGAAAGAGGAAAAGAATCTGTCCAACTTTGACCCTCAGCCAGGCCCTAGTGGAACTTTGGCAGTTAGTCCTACAGAAAGTTCGGATACAGAGATTATTTTTAAAAGGAAAAAGAATGCGCCTTATGTGACAAAACATAACAAAGAGAACCAACACTCTGTAAAGCCACCCCTGGCCTCACAGGCGCCAGATGAGCCTGTAGAGGACCAATCAAATAGTGGACAGTTAGAAACATTAGAAAAACAATTGATAACGCAAGGAAGTGTAAATGATCCCGCAACTCTCCCTGATCTAGAGAGTTCTGCTCAGGATCATAGTCAGAAAGAGGTCGTGCCAGACCCCTTGGGGCTGAACGACGAACTTTTTGATATCTATCCGGACACTACCTACAAAGTACACCTTCCAGCAAACGTCCGCGTGCCGTCCAAGGCTTCATATGACATAGAAATTACCGCACCAACTGGGAACGTGCATCTTTGGGAATTCTTACCGTCCCAAGGAATTCGATATTGGCACTCCTGTTTGATCCCAAGACGTCCAGTTTTTACTGAGAATGGAAATATTACTCTGACTATTTTTAATAGTTCAGATCGAACCAGATCTTTGTCTAAAAATCTTTATTTAGGGAAACTTGTACCCCAGGCCGAGTCCTCAAATGATGAAACGGAGAATAACGTACAGGCCGTTAATCAGATCATACACCTTACTAACAAAGATGAAACAGATGACGTGTAAGTCCCTGAACAACCCCAGAAAGTCCCTCAAACCAAGGAAGAATTAGCTCAAGTACTAAATATTGGTCCAAACTTAAACCCCGAAGAAAGAAACCAATTACTGGACTTATCGATGGAATTTAGGGACGTTGTAGCCTGGGACAAGTCTCGTCTGACTGCGGCTACCGATAAATTTATGTGCCCCTTAGAGGTCATTACAGATATACCTGTTTCTCACCCCCCATATAAAGAAACACCAAAACAGAGAGAGATAGTCGCGGCAGAGATCCAAAGAATGTTAGACAGTAATATTATCCGAGAAAGTCAAAGCTCATATTCTGCACCAATTGTGATAGTAACTAAAAAAGATGGCTCCCCGCGCATATGTACAGATTTTAGGGGTCTAAATAGGATATTAAGGCCCAATTATACGCCAGTGCCGCGTATAGATGATATATTAGCATTTCTGAATGGTACCAAATACATAAATATGCAAAATGGTTACAACCAATTATTAATCCGTCCGTGTGATATAGAGAAGACTGCATTCATCTGCAGCCGTGGAAAATTCGAATTTTTGAGACTACCATTCGGCCTAAGCACGGCCCCGGCCCTTTTTCAAAATATGATGAATGTTATATTTGGTGACATCATGTGGAAGTATGTAATTTGTTATTTAGACGATTTGGTTTGTCCTAGTCCTTCTTTCCCAGAGTTAATAGAAAGAACGAGAATTATTTTATCTCGACTCCGGGAGGCCAACTTAAAACTCAACCCTAAGAAGTGTTACTTTGGGTACGAAGAAGCTTCTGTGCTTGGTCACATCGTCGGTAGGCGAGGAATTTGTGTAGATCCCGCAAAAACGGAAGCTATAGCAAAGGTACCATACCCTACCACAGTTAAAGAAATACGTAGTTTCATTGGACTCTGTTCATTTTACAGAGCTTTTGTCCAAGGATTTTCTTCCATTGCAAAACCACTCATTTCGTTGACTAAAAAGAACGCCAAATTCGAATTTGGAGAAACTGAGAAACAAGCATGGGATACTTTGAAATCTTGTCTTATATCTGCTCCCGTCCTTGCCCACTTTGACCCGAATCAGGACGCCATAGTTTATTCGGATGCTTGTCGAGACGGAATAGGTGGATATGTCGCACAAATTAAAGAAGATAACCAAGAACACCCAATAGCGTATTTTTCGAAATCATTGTCTCCAGCGGAGCTCAACTACTCCACGGTTGAGCTTGAAGCGCTAGGAGTTACTAAGACAATTTTGCATTTCAACTTTCTATTGGCAGACCGTCCCTTTATTGTGCGGACCGATGCTCACGGCATATGTTACCTCAGAAATAATAAGATGCTAAATTCTCGTTTCATGCGTTGGGCAATTCGTTTGCAGCCCTATCAATTTACGATTCAACACGTCAAAGGCCGCAATAACGTGACCGCCGACTTTTTGTCAAGATGTCCGCTAAAGGATGAATTACCCTCCAAATTTGGTCAAGAAGAAGATTGTGCAGAGGTGTGCAACCTAGCGTTATGTCCCAAAATAGATATCAAAACAATGCAAAAAGAGGACGACAAAATTAGAGAACTAATACAACAGAAGAAAGATAACCCCACTGATCGAGCTCTAAAACCCTATGTTGTAGTTGACGATGTTTTATATCGAGTCATGAACAAAGATAAGAAACTAGTGATACCAGAAAAGGCTATTCCCGACATATTACAAGAGGCCCATTCCTCTCCGCTGTGCGGAGGTCATACGGGATTTTCTCGCACTTACTCTAAAGTGAACGAACGTTACTATTTTCCGAACATGGGGAAAATAGTTAAGGAATACGTGCGCTCTTGTGACGAATGTCAGAGGGTGAACATCCCTCAAGAAAAGAAACAAGGTTTTCTTCACCCTTTACCTGTTAAAGAGGAATTGTTTTCCCGCTGGAGTTTAAATATTTTTGGCCCGCTACATAGTAGCGCAGGCTACAGCTATATCCTAGTTATGATAGAATATCTCAGCCATTTCGCAATATTAGTACCGCTACGAAATATTAAAGCCCCGACAGTGGTTAGAGCCATGTTGGACGAGTTAATCACGCGCTTTGGCCCCCCTAAAGAGGTCTTGACGGATAGAGGAAGTAATTTTCTCTCAACGATAATGGCCGAAATAAATGACTTATTTGACATTAAACATGTTCGAACTGCAGCATTTAAACCGTCAACCAACGGACTGTGTGAGCAATTTAACTCTGTTATTGCAAATTTCCTAACTAAGTACACGGCTAAGCAGCCTACTAAGTGGGCAGAATATGTACGCTTGTGTGCATATTGTAAGGATCCCCACGTTGCCGTACCAGGCAATAACCACGTGTGAACTACATGTGTTGATAATAAACACAAACAAACAGACGACGTTCCCGAAGAGGAGTCGATCACCATCGCCATCAGTCGGAAGGACGAATACCCACGATGGAAGCCGACAAGACAGAATAAAAAGGACCTGCACACCTCGACCAACATCAATCTTCACGGATTGATCACAACACCTAAAACCCCTCTCACGACGCTTGGTCACCGAGAGGTACCTATCCTTATACCCACGACGCACGGTCAACGGGTTCCTATCCTCTTTCTCACGACGCACGGTCACCGAGAAAGAGAAACCTAATCTACACCCCTCTCACGACGCACGGTCACCGAGAGTACCTAACCCCAAGGCCCACGACGCTTGGTCACCGGGCTCCTATCTAATCTCACCTAAATATTACAGGAAATTCTTACTATAATTTGTGTACATAAAACTTTTGTAATAAAAAGGTGAAGGGAAAAAGTCCAAATCCCGAGTACATTATTTGCTCTACCCGAGAAATCTTTACATGGTAGATGCGTCGGCGTCTATTTGCAGACACTAAAAGGACTTTCCTACGGGGCGCACTTTTTATTAACGAAAACACGGACTTAAAAACTTTTAACATACAGTGTAAGTGTTACTAAAAGCAGGATCATATAAAAGATAGTATCCGTATTCTCATAAATACTCTCATTACTCTTAACGGTAGATTGATTTGTTACAGGCTGGCAGGTATTTATGCCGACAACTAGATCTGGGAAAAATACATATAAAGAAGGCGATAACAATATGGCAGAATCAGGCTCCCGCATACCTCTTAATATTCCTCACTTAACTAGATATTCTGGTCACAGTACTGACGATCCCGATCGATTTTTCATGCTGTTTGATCATTTGGCTTTACTTCAGGCTTGGACCCCCGAAAAGAAGAAAGAAATTCTTCCTATGTATCTACAGGACGTAGCTCTTGACTTTGTCTTACAATTGCAAAATCTGAATCAATTCGACACACTAAATTACGAACAGCTGAAAACCAAATTAATTTCTCTGTCCCGCCCAAATATACCAGCGTATAAGGCGGAATTAGAAATTTTTCAAATTCAACAAAGCGAGAATGAAGCAGTCGATTCATATTTCTTAAGGAAATTGAGGGCTATTAGACAGCTGATGCCAGAGGCTTCAGAGGAACAGAAAATTCATTTTCTTTCGTTAGGACTACAACGAAATTTGCTGCAAAAGATAGCGTTGGAATCCTTGCCAACAATCCAGCGGCTGCAGGAACGACTCCACGAACTGGAAAAAGCTCAAGATCTCATGCAAAAGAGGAATTATGTAGAATTGTCACAGGCAATTCATTCTTTGATCGGCCAACCTAACCGCCCCTCACCACTCCCTTTGTACGACCATTATAGCCAAATGAATTCTAATTCATGCATGCCAACCCATGCACAACAGCCAACTTCTACTGTGCATCACACCCAACCTGCTCCTAGTTATTCGCAATCGTTACCTTCTGCACCTCCATCGCAGAATATCTTCCCTCCTCAGTCAACTTCCTCTGCACCTGAAGTTTCGAATCCGCACCCCCACCATAGTCAAAACCCGCCCTCACAACCTCCTCACACGGACCTTACCAAATTAGCAAATCAAATGGCCGAGTTATCGTTAATGGTAGCACAGAACGCCATGAAGTCTAATTATAGGCGTAACAACGGAGGAAAAATTCGTAAAGGAAACGGACAAAAAGCGGATGCGAAGAATAGCAATAAAGGAAACAACGGTGGTAGAAAAAGGAATAATTTTGTAAAGGGCGACAAAATATCAGTCTGCTCAATTTGTTACAAGAAGAACCACGGAGCATCCACGTGTTTGAATAATCCAAAAAATTCCAACCAGGGAAACGCCTAGATGGGCTCGCAGGCCAAAGTCAAGCCTCGCGGGCCATTTCCGAAAAGTCGGCGCGGGCCACACAGACACCACCACAATTAAGATGTGTTGGCAATCAAGAAGAGCAGGCAACAGCGAAAACTCTTAAGGACACGAACGCCAAATTTTTCACCCAGACGACCAATAATGAACATCGTGAACATGTTAGATTGGGAATAGAAAATAATAAACTGTTACTCAATATTAATATAAGTACAAACAGTCTACCAGCTATAATAGACACTGGTTCTAGTCTTAGTCTATGGTCAAGACGGGACGTACCCCCAAAGTGTACGCTAATACCATTTGAAACGCGTATCAAGGGCATTGTCAATAAAGTTCTAACTTTAAAAGAAATAGCTTTAATTAAATTTAAAATTGGCAACACCACTTTCTCACATTACTTCCGCATCATAGATGCTGACTTTAATCCGATTTTTGGGAATGACATTCTCACAAGACTTTTCTCTCAAATAGACTTGGAGAATAAATCTATATCATTATACAGAAAACCTAGGAAACCTACGTTTCCAACAGAAAAGCAAGAATCGGAAGAAATGTCACGAGACACTATTCACTCATTGCACTTGCAAAGGAATGCAAACGTCATCACAGCAAGTAAAGTTACGATACCAGCGAAATCACATTTCTTCTTTCCTGTATCGATTCAAAGAGAAACAATTCATGACGCTGCATTTTACATTACTCCTTTGCAATCATTATTAGACCGATACGGCTTACAGGCAATGACCATGAGAGTACCGAGTAACGACCTCACATTACTCATTTCCAATCCCACGTCACGAATAATAACATTAAATAAAGGCACACCAGTGGCATATACAGAGGAGGGCGTGGAAGTATTTTCATTTACAATAGAAGAAGACGAAAAGAAAGCGCATCAATTTCGTACTCAAGAAGAGATAAAGGAAAGATTAAGGCAAACTGCTAAATCTTTTAACATTAACCTTTTTGATATAAATCCGGATTTACCAGAAGACCAGCGAATAGCTGTAACCAATTTATTGTATAAATACAGGGATGTGTTTTCATACAGCCCAGAGGATATAGGCTATTTTAGAGGATATGAACACAAAATTCGTATAGATAAAAGTGCGTCATTCCATCACCGTTCCCCACCGATTCCATTAGGGGTAAGAGATCAAATTGATAAGCAGATACAACAGCTGTTAGATGCAAAAATCATAACGGAGACGCAGACTAGTAATTTCTCCTCACCTTTAATTGCAATTAAAAAGCCAAACAGTTCAGATTTCAGGCTTGTGTTGAACCTCCAGGCATGTAATGTTTATACAAAATACCTAAGCATACCATTTCAAAATACAGAGGACGTTTTACAGGTTTTAAAAGGAAAAAACCTGATTTCAAGTTTGGACATTTCCCAGTCGTATTTTCAAATAAAATTGCATCCAAAAAGCATTAAATATATGACTTTCGAGGTAAATCATACACGCAAAAGTTATAAATTCCTTAGATGCTTAATGGGCCATTGTTCCTCTTCCCAATCTTTAACCATAGTAATAAAAATGCTACTAGACGGCTTACCTAAACGGATAACCAATTTCGCAGATGACATCGTCACCGGTTCTTATACATGGGAACAACAACTTTCAGATTTGGAGTTTTTATTTCAAAAATTAAGGAAACACGACTTCCGAGCCAATCCCAAGAAGACGCACCTGTTATATACAGAACTACCAGTACTAGGATTCCTTGTATCCGGAGAGAAGATAAGCATCTCACCAAAAATCGCTAAGAAGATCAAGAATTTTAAAAAGCCAACGACCAAACGCATACTTAAGAGCTTTATTGGCCTATGCTCTTATTTACGAAGTCATATCAAGGACTTCACGATCAAGGTAGAACCTTTCCAGCAACTTCTTACTAAAAATGCCAAATTTAAATGGACAGAAAAACATGACGAATTATTTGAGAAGTTGAAAGAAGACATTTTGAATGCCCCTTCTCTCTATCATTTCGACGAAAAGCTAGAGATAAGGCTATACACAGATGCATCCTCTCACCAGATTGGAGGGCTATTAGCTTGTTTTGATCCCAAAACTAACGAAGAAAGAATCGTTTCCTATTGTAGCAGACGTCTCACAAAAACTGAGATCAAGAGCTCACTATGGCAAAAAGAACTGTATGCTATTATATATGCTTTACGCAAATTTAGATATTTTTTACTCAATCGTAAATTTAAATTGTTCACAGACGCAAAATGTCTAACCTCTTTACGTAGTCACCCGGACAGGGTAGGGAAATACACTCGCTATAGACTTTTCCTAGCTGACTATAATTTTGATATCTGTCACATCGAAGGAAAGAAACATCCGGCTGATATCATTAGCCGCTTAGAGCAGAATAGCAGTGATATTTCAGAACCCATGGACCCACATCAGGCAATCGAAGATCTACATGCATACAGATCTAATTCATTAGAGGAACCCATTCTCCAAATAGAATACTCAGGATCTTTGAAGAACTTACGAGAAGAACAGCGTAAGGATGACGCATACGCTGATATTATAACAGTTTTAGAAGGGGGAGAACCGGCTAAAAGTTCCACCACGAGAGCAGCCAAATATTTCCAATTAAAAGACAACATATTGTATCGAACACAAAAACATCCAGAACTTGGGCTACTTCATCTTTTGTGCATCCCGAAAAGCTTGGCAGGACATTGGTTCGAGTCTATTCATAAAGACCCGTCAGCTCCTCATTTTGGGTTTTCTAAGACATATAAGACTGTCCTTAACAAATACTACATGCCAAACATGAAATCATACTTGGCATTCAGAATCAAGAACTGTAGGGAGTGCCAACTATTGAAAAAACTACCCAGAAAACAACAAGGTGAACTTCTGCACCACCCGATAGGCCATATAGGAGAACGATGGATGTTTGACGGCTTAGGTCCCTATCCGCACGAAGAAGGAAAACCAAAATATGTTTTAGTCGCCATCGAAACAAGTACACGGTATATAGTGACAAAGGCTGTTAATGGGATTACAGCAGATACAATTGAACAATTCTTATTGGAAGAAATCATTCTGAAATTCGGCGCCTTTCGTTTCCTTCATCTGGACAGGCATCCTGTGCACAGAGCGAAGAAACTTCAAAAACTAGCAGATATATAACTTTGAATTTAAGTTTTGCCCTGCTTTCAACCACCAAGACATAGGATTAGTCGAAGTTATGAACAAAACACTGCAGAATTCCTTAAAATTTTTCGTCCAACAAAATCACGAAACATGGCCAAAGTTATTACCTCATATTACTTTTGGTTTAAATAGTTTCGCTCAATTAGGAACGAAGAAATCCAGCTTCTTACTCATGTTTGGATACGAACCCAGGACCATCAGCGATTGCAAACTAAGGATTATCCCTCAGCTACAGCTTGAACGGGACCAACTCGTAAAACTTCGAGAAAAGACACGGCATAACTTACTGAAGGCTCACGAACAACAAAAGAAGTACTTTGATAGAAGACATAAACAACAAATTTTTCACACTGGAGATAAAGTACTCATTTACTTTCCCTTTCGAAGAATTGGAGAGTCATCACAATGGACCGATAGATACTGCGGACCGGCTACAATAATCTCAAAACTAAACAATAATCTCTATCGAGTTCGCATGCCCCATAATTTCAGGGAGAGAGAACAGAATATTTCCATTGACAGGATTAAGCCATTTCATGCAGCAGAAGAATACATATACAATCATAATGATGACGAACGCACCAGCTAAAGAAGGAAAGAGAAGATAAGAAGAGAGAAAACCAGGATCATCATCCTCTCAGCAGATATAAACAAGCGACATGCGAAGCGCACTCTTCATGTTTCAGCGGCAAAGAAGAAAAGAAAAAAACAAAGAAATAAAACATGGAATAGGAGAAAACAAGATACAGCATATGATACAGCTAACTATTTGAAGTGACCAAATCTAGTACCCACCTTAGTATTCAAATCTCAAGCGATCCCTTGTCTTTTTTTCTTTTTTTTCTCACTCTTATAATTCCTAACCAACCTGCATTCTGTCATATAAATAAGCATACATACTATTTCCTTCAGTGAACAAAATTGCAAGCCAGCATTTTCTTTCGACTTCGAGCGAACGAACTTCACAAGGCCAGCTACAACATTTTTTCTCTTTGCTCCTCCGCTGCGTATCATATAACTGTCACTAACACATTAACCTACATATACAGAGCGTTCAGAAAATCAGGACTTTTGATTGGCAACCTTTTTTCCGCCGTCACTACAATTATCAATGTAATGACTTTAGCCATTCTCTAAGTATGTTCTGTCATCTATTAACTATTACTAGCCTGAACTAGACCAATATTAGAAACTTTTATATAATAGCACCATATGACGTGCGAACTTCATAACATATACTACGGACATTACCATCAGTGACGTAGTTATAACTATTAACTGTAATCATCAGAGCTTCGACAGCCTCTCCTTTGAGGGAAGTGACGTGACATACGGATCCTGCTTAGATTAAGAGGACAAACTGTCAGTGCTCCAACTTCAACTTTAAAACTTATGTGATAATATCTCAAACAGTGATATCAGTGACCAGTGCTTTTTAACTTTGATTTTGTGTTTCAGTGTTATAGTGCTTTCCAGTGTATACTGTGCCCAATGCTGACTCCAGATGCTGGCACAAACACGAAAAAATAATCCAGTGGCTTATTTTTTTCTACGCCCCGGGGGTGTAAGGATCCCCACGTTGCCGTACCAGGCAATAACCACGTGTGAACTACATGTGTTGATAATAAACACAAACAAACAGACGACGTTCCCGAAGAGGAGTCGATCACCATCGCCATCAGTCGGAAGGACGAATACCCACGATGGAAGCCGACAAGACAGAATAAAAAGGACCTGCACACCTCGACCAACATCAATCTTCACGGATTGATCACAACACCTAAAACCCCTCTCACGACGCTTGGTCACCGAGAGGTACCTATCCTTATACCCACGACGCACGGTCAACGGGTTCCTATCCTCTTTCTCACGACGCACGGTCACCGAGAAAGAGAAACCTAATCTACACCCCTCTCACGACGCACGGTCACCGAGAGTACCTAACCCCAAGGCCCACGACGCTTGGTCACCGGGCTCCTATCTAATCTCACCTAAATATTACAGGAAATTCTTACTATAATTTGTGTACATAAAACTTTTGTAATAAAAAGGTGAAGGGAAAAAGTCCAAATCCCGAGTACATTATTTGCTCTACCCGAGATATCTTTACAATATGCTTATAATATATCAACATCCCCTATTAGGAAATATTCCCCATATGAGATTGTCTTTGGTCAAAAGGCAAGGTTTCCCACTCAGTTGGACACCCAGTATCAATTCACGAAAATACAGGAACATCAGAAACAACTAAAGTTAATCCGTAAACTAGCCCAGAAGGCTATGACACATGCACAGCAGCAGACTAAATTACGCGTTGATCGCACTAGGCAGCCTATTAAATTAAAAGTTGGTGACTTAGTATTGTGTAGAGATTATTTACCTAAGAAGGATATTTCTCCAAAATTGACACCCAAGTTTATGGGACCGTATTACCTAAGGAGTATTTCTCCCACAAATGCTTGTAAAATCGAATTAGTAGCAAACCCTAACCACACTCAGATTGTAACTATTGAAAGGTTAAAGAAGTATTTCCCCCGAGACAACTCACGCGAGCCGGAAGATTCTAGCGATAGTGAGGACGAGGAATGTTAAGCGTAACATATAGGTCGCTCATGAAACTTAGTCGCATCAACTTAAAAAAAAAGAGAAAACAGAAACTTGGCGTATATTCATTAGTGAGTGTGTCGAATTTCTCATACGTCACATAGACCACTAAAAGGTGGAGTACACGTAGTTATGCAAGACCCCTGGCATACCGGAACACTTGCATACCGGGCTATAGATAGAGCCTGAAAGAAATACATTGTAAAAAAAATATAATATACTATTCATCGGTCTGAAAACAAAACGTTATTTCCTGGAATCCATTCTCCCCTCCCTTCGATGCTGTAGACGGCATTAGATACCCATGGTCTACTATGGATAATAGGCACTCATCTCAGTCAGCGGCGCTAAAAATTGATCTGAGGAGCAAATATGTCATCTTTTAGAATCAGGGCCCTTCCATAACTACAATACCAAGGAAAAGTTAGACGCGTCACAGAAAAAGTTATGTCGAATTGATACCAAAATGAATGTTTTGCCAACATATTGGGATGAATATTTTTTTTTGTTCTTTGTGTGAATGTGCCCGGGCACGAATGAGTTACCCTTCTTCTTCTCCTATAGGACTCCCAATATGCTGCCAAACACAGAGAACCTATAAGGAAAATACGTGTTGACATAGCTGAACAGTACAATATTATTAGTAGCTACTAACATTAATACGTACAGATGTAATTTTTTTTTCTTCTTGTAATACTTAACTCCGACTTTAAGCATACGTCGTTGCAGCTGCAGGTTCCTCATTCACAGTATAGGATTCCATCCGTTGCTGCCGCCTGATTATTTCATTTCTCTCTTACGAGAAATCCGCCGCTCTCCCTCTTCGTGTCTAGGAAAGCGTTAACCTAGAAAATAAAGCAAAGTCAATATTGCCTGCTCTGGGTTGTTCCGCTACAAACTTATGCCTACTTATGATACACGAGTGCTTACGGGTTGCTTTCTTGTGAAAAAAAAGAGAGGAAAAGGGAAGTTGGATTCCCCCCACCAGACATTTACATAGGTTACTCCACACCATGCTTACCCCATTTGTTTTTCCTTGAGCAATTATTATTTTTATTTTATTTTTTTTCCGCGTAGTTCGGACGGGAAGCATATTGGTTAAATTAAAAAAAATAAAATAAAATATACTAAAATACAATAAAGTAGAAAACGAAATATAGAGAAATACGCCTTAGTCTCTGACATGTTGTTCTCTGCTGCTGCTGTTATTACTGCTGCTATTCATTGATATGAGTGAAATTTTTCGGCGACCCCTTCTGGGTGAACACAAGTGACCCTTTTGCTGTTGTAAGGATGGCCAATCTATTGGCAAACTACGGCAAAGTACGAGCATACTGCGCATATTGTACATAATGTAACATTATGTCTTCCATTTTCTTAAAAGAATGTAAATAGCTACTTGTGTACTATACTTGCTACATTTAGTCTGTAAGATTTCATTACCTTTAAGTTATGCTCAGTTAATGTTGAATTATGATCAAGTATTAACAGTGATGCTCATTTTAGAATAATGTTTTCAGTGATGTTTATCAAAATGCTAGATAGTATCATATTGTATCATTATTTCATTGTGGTAAGATAAACTTAGGTTAGTGTTAAGGCTATCATATGTATTTCGTAAGAATATTGGGAGTAGATTGATCCCCCCCATTTTATCACCATGTTATGTAAAGTCACGGTTACAAAATGGACATCATTGTGGGCTATAGTAACATTCAAGATGTTGTCCTACCACTACACCACTATACTCGTGTTTCTCAATCATCCCTGTGTGACTGCCTTCATTCAAGTTAAAATCTTGGCTTGAATCGAATTAAAAAGGCACACCACGCTGATAGTACCATGCAGAGTGGTATTAAATCACGTTATCATTGGTACATTAAAATAATAATAATAATAATAATAATAATAATATTAGTAATAATAATAACAATAATAGTATTAATAATAAAAATAATAAAACATTGGAAGCGAATCAGTATGTGTACATCATTTCGTAATTAGGTTCGATACTCGAATAATAGAGATTTCCATAAATTAAAGGACACAAGATTTAAAATTATTAAGGATATTCGGGCTCTGTCAACTTGTTTTTAATGAATCTAGTATAAAATAAATTAATTCTGTTTAGAATTACACTTATGATTATGCCCGCCAAAAGGTTTAAACCTACAATTCAAGAGACTTTCAAAATTCGGTGGCCCCCTCAATAAGCGGCCCTGTTTAATAGGTGGAAAACACTGCTTCACAACAGCGCATGGCGCACACGAACTTTGGGATATAACTATATGAACGTGACAGTATTTAAAATTTTAAGTGAAACAAAATGTCAAAATAAACAAACAAAAGGGTAATTTTTAAAAATTAAAAGTTAATCGAATAGCATTTTGTTTTGATGCAAATATTTATAATGTTCACAGATACTTCCTCAACACTCGTCTTTCATTCTGCCTTAAAACTAACAGCAAATCACCTCTTATCGGGTGACGGAAGTGAGTCCAGCTGTTAACAAGGACTCAGGATGTTGTTGCGTGTAGCTTCTATACACACCAACATTTATAACGGGAAAATAGATAAGTAAGAAAATAGGGAAATGACGTCACAACGAAATGAATAATAACAATAAGGTTGCCCCATAAATCATTACGATTGGGATGACCCATAGTCTCAGATAAACAGTTGATTCTTAGCGATTCCTGGTTCGATCCCCTAATGGATCATTTCTTTTATCCTATATCTACATTATCGCTCCTCACGAGCGCAAGTTTGTATTTGAATTGGTTATGAGAAAGTAGGTTCGAATCTAATACTTTCAATAGACACTTAGTTTTCCACATATCATCACTACCTACACTAGAGGTCCCGAGTTCGAGACCCGGAATAGTCCTGTCAAACTTAATATTGTTGTAAACATGGTCTCAATTACCGGTGATTATTAGCAGTTACGCGATTGTATCTCACGTTGTAAGGAAACAGATAAGTCGGAGATCGAGTCCCGACTCAAGCACTTTTTGTATGAGTGACACACACTAAACAACGTTTTTGTTTCTCTTTAGGGAATCACTTACTAAAATCACAAGTAATGCAACACGCACTTCTTATAATCACTGATTAACTATGACTTTGGTCACTATCTTTCATTGTGGCTTTCACTTAACCTAGTAATAATAACAATCGGTATGGGATACTCCCAGGATATGAACTGTGATGTCATTGCACTCGAGTTAGCACTCAACTAAGTTAACACTCACTAGTAAAACAAATTGGTAGCCTGACGTGAAGAAATTGAAAACGCATGTTCCAAAAATAATACTCTAACAATTCAGGGAGATAGTACTTACCACGCAACAGAAGACCTCCATTCATTGTCTTTGGAGACGTAAGCCTTCCCTTCTCCTCCCTGTGCGCTCTTCAAGCAAAGGATGATACGTATACCCCAACAAGCTGAAAAATATGAACCACAAAGTTAAGTTCTCATTTAAACTCGTTGGTTATCATACTTAATAATTAACACAGTGCAATAATTAGCATCATACTTAATAAGATAACTCTACTATCTAAATCCAGTCACGCCTTAACTACCAAGTTCGTTAATTGTCGGCCAATAAGTAGCCGGGACACTACCCTCAACTTCAGGTCCCCGCGTCCAGCCTGTAATACTATGTGTGTGTGTGAGCATTTTTCGTTTCAGGTTTTTCCTTTCAGAAGCCGAAGTAGCAGAACCTGCCCAGGTACAAGCAGTGTAAGGACCTACGCCTTGGAGATAACTGAGTATTCGTTTTCCTTTTTATACTTCTGTTAAAAATTATAAGTTTCTAATCACTTGAATAACACTCTATTTCAAAACAGAAAAAGGGAATTTGACATTTTTCTTTGTTATTCTTATTAAGCTACCTACAAAGGGTGGCAAATATAATGAACAAATCACATTGTGCGCAAGATAAGACTGCCTCCTCTGAGGGTCTTAGTATATTAATTAACTTTATAGAGCTCAAAACCCTACAATGTTATTTCAAGAAATCTCTAACAATTGAGATAACATGCACGTTAACCGAGAATTTCTCAAGTGCTGGATTGCCCTATTGTGAGATACGTCTTATCTTGAACACTATGGGTATACAAGGTGTAATAAGGTGTAAAAATAGAAATGACTAACAATTAGGAAGTAATACACGATTCAAATTCATATTAGTCTGATTGATATAATTGGAATTTTCAATAAAGTGTAAACAATGTTATAAAGTGTAAAACTATGCCATGAATTTCAAGTATGAAACAACTATAAAAAAAATTGATACTAGTTTGCTTGAGTTTGTTTTAAATTTTTAGTTAAGATTGATTGATATAAATTTTGAAGATACTTTGGAACTAATTATGTTAACTGGCGTATTTGTAAAAGTATAATTAGATCTAATTAAATCTTGTTGAATCTCAACTCTGTTTAATAGTTCTGTGGTTTACGAAGTAACCTAAATTCAAATCTCACAATCTTTGTTATAGTTTAATTAAAAAAAAAGAAAGAAAAGGTAGATAATACTAACATTTCAAGGTATAAAAGATGGTATACAATAGACTTCTTGTACTCATGCATGAAAATCTGAACGACTGACCACTTCTTAGTCTCTAAATGAGGAAAACAATGCAAAAATACTTATCTGACAATGTCAAGAAGTCCCTGGTCGGAAACCGGCGTCTGTAACAGTATACTAGCTGTATTCTCTCAGTTGCGATGCAAAACCCCTTTTTTTCCCTCTCTCTCTGAACATTCGTCAGCTGAGCTGATAATTTACAAGCCACTTATCATTATGCCAAGCTATATAATTAGCTCATTTCCGCCACGCTGGCCAAATCCAAACTTCCTTTAAACACTCTGGTCCTCAACCAGCCTACATCTGAAAACAAAATATACGGCCAATGTATGTCAATATGGCCATTGCGTCCTGACGTTTTCATAACAAACCAGGTATTGCCCATCTTGTAAAGTGCCTTGGAGTTACTCACCATATGATTCATCACCCATTAATCATTACAGTAAGTGGAAAGAATATTTAACAATTCAGTTTCCTCCATCATTATCATTCCACTCACAAAGAAACAAACCGAGTTAGATACATCAATCAATTTGAGAAGAACTTGTCTTACCGTGATGTTGTTTTTGATCTTCATCCACAGTCACTGCTTGAACACAAGAGGCATCCTAACAATAATGTGTGGTCAGCGCACCCACACTTAATTCTAGGCTTCCGGTTTATTTGTTCAATGATACAAAATTGATTTTTGTGATATTACTACAATCACATACAATATTTAAACAGGTTTCTATACCTAGATTCGATGTGTGGTCAGCCCCGTTAAAATATATATATATATATATATATATATATATATATATATATATATATATATATAATGAACCATTGCAAAAGGGATTCGGTGGACATCTTATATAAACAAGTACTTCGCATAAGCCAAAGATTATTATGTAACGCATTAATGATTATGTAGTCTAATAGCCTATTTGATTGCAGATCCATATCCATTGCCTACCCAGTGTGATGTCTAGAGTAAGGCCCCCCCCTGGTATCTGGAGGTACCCAAGGATCCAGATTGCAGCCTGTCAGCCCCCTCCAGGGCTGATCCAGAGGGACGATATGGAAATTGATTATTATTATTATTGTTCAATCCATCACTGTTATTAGTGGACAACAGTGACCCAAAAACTAAAACTTCCATCCGGATACAGAACTTTCTCTGTGCCGTAAGAATTATAAACTTCTACTGTGACAAGAAAGTCTCTTTTATCTACGGACAGACTCCCATTGATTTACCTCAGTTCATTGCCTACAGGTGAAAAACTCTCCTCGTATCAGTACAAACACAAAATTTGGACAAGTGATAAGACTCAAACTAAAAGGAATAAAAACTCCTTCAAATCAGCGTTGTGAAAAAATCATAAGAAGATTGTAAGCAATGTCAAGAGACGTTAAAACTTTCTCAATATATGAAACAACTCTATCTCATTGTAATGACCACGATCTAACATACCAAAAAGCATGGAAAGTTATTGTCTAAATGTAAAAATTCAATTTCTATTGTTTGGTCAAGTAAAAGCACAAGTTTGTTTTTAGACATTTAAAGAAGTCTATATGTGAGTATGGTAACCGAGTTTACACATTTTCATTCCACCATGTTAAAAACCGTAAGTTTTGGAACCCTCTGTATAGCTATCTTTTGGCAAACACCGAAGCTAAAAAGACAAGGAAGTAATTTATTAAATCCTCCATTGCACATTATATTTAACTGTGCTCAACAACAGGTCACCGTGACGTCATCATATAGAGTTATTCTCCGCATAACTATATCCCTTACACTAGGCATTTAAGATTCAAAAACAGAAAAGTTCACCACAACGGAAACCGAGGCCGGTTATCAGTCAAGGCTAGTAGAATTAAAAGAAAGAACGGAACATACTTCCGGTGTGTTTTAAAAACACAGCAACCGTAGCTTATGTTGTGGTTAACTTTTGCGTTTACAATCTAACCTATAAATCAACAAGATCCACTAACATGATGAAACATGATGTAACTTGACTTCGTAAAATTTCCTTCGTAACCGCCAAGAAATCCCTTTCGATTTCGGTGTGTATTTAAAAAAAAAGAAGACATAACATACGTTAATATTAGTATCAATAATACTAAGACTAACAATACTAACCTATAACCCCCCTAACATTCCCCCCTAATTATAAACAAACGTTATGTCGTCCCCTGCAATAATATGTGCTCTGGTATAGCAAATGTAACTGCATCCCTGATTATTAGACTTTGTATCTGTTATTACCATAGGCCTTTAGGGCATAAGCTAACACACTAACCATAGGGTCAGTATTTTAACCATTCAGACTCCCCCTCTGCTAACAGAACCACTCATGGAAAAAGAAAGCTAAAGTAATGGCATATAAATCTCTAGGTGCGCTAAATCGCACCAATCATTTGTAATGTCTGTATATTGTCAGTATACGTAAAAGTAATCAATGTGTATAGTGTATTGCATACCACACAGGATGAGAGAAACCAAATCTAGGTCGAAATAGCAATCAAGCTGAGTAGAAGCTTAGAAAAAACACATGTATATACTATGCTTCCCCTGTATAGAATAAACCTATACGGTAAGTTTGTAATATATTACATTTATTGCATTATCACTGTAAAGAGCAATAACTAATAATGTGCGATTCATTCTCCGATATCATTAAGATGAGTTTAAATATATTATGCGTATAGACGCACTTAAAACATTTATTAAGCATTAAGCCACTGTTTTAATCGCTAGTTGTTAATTACTCAAGTTATTTTACATATGCGGTTCAATCATTTAGTATGCAATCGCTCCTATGTTACAAATAAATATATTACCAGATATGTAAAGGAGTACTCAAATACTTACAGTACATCACAGGTTATAAAATATTCACTTGATTCTGGAAAGTAGAGTATAGCCTATGATTTATGGAGTATCACTGGTATATTGACACAACATAAGAAATGTTGTTCACAAACTGTAAGGCACAACCCCGCAATAATTTAAAATTGGTTTCAGGCAACACAATTGAGTGTCCTAGTCTAGATCATTGCATGTTTTTCCCATTTGGTTTATACTATAAACAATGAGAACTACTCTTGTAATTTTATCGTTCATCACAGTCAAACGTTAAAGCGCTTCACGGTATTCTTGTTTAAGTGTATTTAATGTTAAATTTCTTTCATTTATAGTTGAATAAAATTAGTAGCCTGAGACAATCACATTTGACACGTATATCTATAATTGTACCCAGTACAGCAAAGACAATTGTACTTAAAAAATCAGTAAACTCACAAAATATTAATTTTCTTTATAATACTAGAAGTTGTACTCATAATCGGTTCGAAGTCATACTTAATAATATGGTTAGGAATGGTTTAAAAAAAATTATACCATTGTGAGTTCATACGAAACCTTTGATAGTTATAAGCTAGAAGGAATCCACGATTGTAAGGTTTCATCCTACATAGTTTTAGTCTACTAGTTTGTTAATGGAATTGAGTAACATTTAAATGTACTATAATTAGTTAAGACACATGAAATCTTACAATCCCGCTCTCTTGCAGTTTAGTCGTGCATAATCTCCCAATCCCTCAAGAAAGTTTGTTTTTTGTTTCCTAGCGCCTGACGTAAGGCCAGTTCTATATTAACCCTTTAACTCCCAGCAACTTGCCTTGGACAACCGTTTCTGTAATTGAATATAGATGCCAGAAAGATAACTTTCGACATTTTTTTTGTTTATTTTTTTTTACCGAGGTCGGCGGATAACTGTTACACAGTTGTGCCTCGAAGTCCTAAGCCGGACTCCAAATTATGGGGCGAGACGCCCGCGCTTTTCAAATTGTGTGTGTAGTAAGGAAAAGAGAGATAGGGAGAACGGAGTCAGTTGAGGGTCAGATTGAATTAGTGACCTGATGCCTCATTGACACCAATCCACACGCATGTATTAGTGGTATGACCCTAGCTATGATTTACTCAGATCACAGAGCTGGGTCCTAGATGCAATATTTAGGGAATACCACGAAAGCAATAAATACAGGAAATCTATTATGTAGTTAGAGTTAGGTGTAAAATAAAACTGTAAAAATAAATGTAAAATAGGAATTCCAATCCCGGCGTGATAGAGAAAAATCATAGAAAAACCTAGAAGTCTTAACCACTATTGAGCATGCGCCCCCCATGCTCGATGAGGCTCGTGACGTCGCCTTCGAGCTACGTCAAAACTGGCAGAAATGCGTGGGACGAAACGCCTTTATAAACGAGGCCTGTTCGCCGCTCCGGTTGATTCTACAGTAGAACGTCGACGAGTGTGTGTGCTCCCAAGACCCGGACGCTTAGTAGAACAACAGGTATGTGATTATTTTTTTCTAATTTCCCCCTTTAACGAGAGATGAGCACTTTGAGAATGTTTGTGTCGAATACGAAGTCCCTTCAACTTGAGACCAAAATCCCTCTTCGAGAATTAATAGTTTTCCCTTCGGGCCAATGCAAGTTGCGATGTACGAAGTCATATCTCACTATATTCAATAAATCGCGGTTTAGCATAAAACCTTCTAGCACCCATTGAGTATTATAGGGGTTGTGCTCCCACTTAGATGATGTAGTAAAACTACCAAGTTGTAATTCCAAGTAACCGATTTTGTTAAATTCATCTGTATTTCTATTTTTACTTTTTTTTTAATAAAACGAAAAGTGAAATGGTCTCTTTGATTTAGTCAAGCTATCCCACCTAATTAGATTCAACTCACAGTCTTCATGTGTTACCTGGGTTTCGATTTCCAGTACCAAGCTCTACCACTAATAGTGCACTTTCTCATCATCTTCGAACCAATAAGCTAAAGACGTTTTTCGAGACCGAGGCTAAAAGGGAGTTGGACTCCGAACCAACTTTGTAATACTGGGTGGAGAGTGAAGAAGTGATCTCAATTACGATTTCACAAAAGAAAGTGTACACAATTGCTACGCCAATCTCAGAACAACAAAAACATCATATAACAATATATATATATATATATATATATATATATATATATATATATATATATATATATATATATATATATACAGGGTGTTTCAGATAAAACGTCCAGTGCTTATAAATCCGAAACGGCTGAGAATAAAAAGATGAAACAAAACTGAGATAGGAAAATGTCATAGGGCGCATCTCGTGGTGTTGTTGTGGTGACCCCAGGGCCCTCCTTCAAGAGGGCCCAGGGGCCAACTTCGAATTTTCAAATAGGAACATGTGTTGAATCATACCTCATTCAATAGTACTTAAAAAACAAAACAACTTTTGTAGGAAACAATTTTCGATTTGGGCCACCGTTTTTAAATGACCGCAAAAAGTGGGTCCTATATTAGATAAAACGTCCAGTGCTTATAAATCCGAAACGGCTGAGAATAAAAAAATGAAACAAAAACTGATATAGGAAAATGTCATAGGGCGCATCACAGGGCGAGGGCCCTGGGGGTCACCACAACAACACGACGTGATGCGCCCTATGACATTTCCCTATCTCAGTTTTTGTTTCATCTTTTTATTCTCAGCCGTTTCGGATTTATAAGCACTGGACGTTTTATCTGAAACACCCTGTATGTATATACCGTTGATTTCAAGGATGCGGGTGGGCAGGGCGCCCTCTTTCTAGCGCCATCACAATTATGTTTCTTAAATTTTCTGAAACAGTTAAATAACAAACGTTGAAAGTGTAGAACAAATTAGACCAAATGGAGCACAAACGATTTAACCTGCTTTCTTACATTAACTGATGATTTCAAGGTTGTGGATGGGCCAGGACGAAGTCGTAGCCCCACCACTATTGATTGTCAATTTACTTGGAGAGTATAACAGAACTAATTCAGTTGCTTTGGAACAAATTAGAACAGATTTAGTACAAACGAAATAATATGTTTTCTTTCCTTGTGGCAAATGGGTTAGGGGGAGGAGGACACAAATGCAGGGTGCCTTTCTTTGGAGTGTTTTCTGTAGGTGGGCGAAGGGCCATATGCATAGTTATTCTGTAGGCTACTTAAGGGTCACGTACAAGACCTTGATAATTTTCGTTGCAGAGTTCTCCCACAGGATCAAACTAGCCCGCAACCTCCCCGTAAATCAAGGGAAAGGCTACGGGAGCTTGAAAGCACCCCTTGGTAGCCAGTAGCAGTGTGTTTTGCTATAGAAGATGGATATGCTTGGTGTAAAAGATATATTTTATAATAATTTTGAAGATTGAACAATTGGGTGAAGGGAATAATTTAGTTTCCGGGGGTGGGGTATAATCAGCAACGAAACATATACAATCTATATTTCAATCGATACAGCTTGATAAAGCAAATCGATCGATACCAAACTCAACTACTTCCGGTTAACCACTTTCGGTTTACTGAACTTAATTTAGTTTCCGGGGGTGGGGTATAATCAGCAACGAAACATATACAATCTATATATCAATCGATTCAGCTTGACAAAACAAATCGATCGATAACAATTTCAACTACTTCCGGTTTAATTAGCCTAATTTAGTTTCAGGGGGTGGAGTATAATCAGCAACCAAACCTATGCAAATTATAGCTATATCAATCGATTCAGCTTGACAAAACAAATCGATCGATACCAAATTCAACTACTTCCTGTTAACCACTTCCGGTTTACTGTACTTAATTTAGTTTCTGGGGGTGGGGTATAATCAGCAACGAAACATATACAATCTATATATCAATCGGTTCAGCTTGACAAAGCAAATCGATCGATACAAAATTCAACTACTTCCGGTTAACCACTTTCGGTTTACTGAACTTAATTTAGTTTCCGGGGGTGGGGTATAATCAGCAACGAAACATATACAATCTATATATCAACCGATTCAGCTGGACAAAACAAATCGATCGATACCAAATTTAACTACTTCCGGTTAACCGCTTCCGGCTTACTGAACCTAAATTAGTTTCCGTGGGTGGGGTATAATCAGCAACGAAACACATACAATCTATATATCAATCGATTCAGCGTGACAAAACAAATCGATCGAGAACAATTTCAACTACTTCAGGTTTAATTAGCCCAATTTAGTTTCTTGGGGTGGGGTATAATCAGCAACCAAACATATGCAAATTATATATCAATCGATTCAGCTTGACAAAACAAATCAATCGATATCAATTTTTACTACTTCCGGTTAACCACTTCCGGTTTACTGAGCCTAATTTAGTTTCCGGGGATGGCGCGTAATCGGCAACGAAACAAATAAATCTATATATTAATCGATTCAGCTTGACGAAACAAATCCATCGATACCAATTCCGGTTAACCAGTTTCCGTTTACTAAGCCTTATTTTGTTTCCGGGTTCGGGTTATGGAAGTGTCAAAATTCAAAAATTCTTTCAATAAAGTTGATACCTTGAAATATCTACCATAACAGCACAAGATATGCTAGGCATGTGCCATTTAGGTTTCTCAGCTAGATTTTAGGTACCCGACACTTGGTACATATGGTATAAGGGACGGCGCCAGAAACGCTTCATGGGGTGGGCGTAAAGAAGCGGACCTAGTTGCCGGGTGGGCGGACAATGGAAATGAGAACTGGGCAATGTAGACATGTTTTTGACAATAATTAAATTTCATTTTTATACTCTTTAGTTAGTTAAAGCTCAGACGGAAATAGGGGAGGAACAAGAATTTGGATAACAGCTGTTTTGATCTTATAGAAGGTACAATTCCGGCATTGACCTGGTGGGACTGAAGAAATGCAAAACTTAGGTGGGACTTTGGGAGTTCGTGGCTATATGCTCGACCTACCGCATTCCGCGTGGCAGACACACTACCTCTATTTACAGTTTTAAAAAACAATAATAACGGTATGTATTATCTGTCAGGAAAGTAAATGTACACATATTTTTCGAGTCTGGCATTCCTGCGCTCCAGCCGTAGAGAGTATGAGAATTAAATCAATCAAATGTTTACTGAGGGGCAAAAAGAAAAGTTTAATCTGAATAAGACATTGCAGAGGGCACAAGCTGTGAATACGAATAGTGCATAGTGTAAAAAAAGGACGACACCGAAAGAAAAAGCCAGAAACAGCTGTTACATTTAGAAAAAAGAGTAAAAATTGTCGAAGTGGGAACATAAAACACAAATACAACAAATACACCGACAACTAAACATTCACCGCGTCATGATCTTGGAGTAGTGGTTAAGGTGCTGGCTTACAAATGCAAAGGACGCCAGTTCGAATCCCCGTCAAAGACGTTTTTAGAAAATTTTGTTAATAATACATACAGCTCATGAGAGATGGTAAAAGAGGTTGTATTTAGTCTTTCGTAGCAAATATTATTGGTAATGTTTAGTACTGATAATACTTTTTGTCTTTGCGTTTTCCTTTTATTCTTGTCTTCATTTTGAAAGAGAAGAATATCCGAACAAATGCCATCAAAATTCCTCCTATTTTGAATGTAAACGCCATTTGCAATTAGTAAAGAATAAAAATTGAACGTTCCGATGTAGCTGCAAAAAGTAAGAAAAAAAAACATGGAAGTGGAGTGTTCGAATCCATACTCATGGTTATTAAAAATACAATTTCTACATGCCATACACCTCCCGACCACGTTTCTACGTTAGCAAGTAAGAGGTTTCTGTTTAGGTTAGGCTGGTCAATACGTTTTGCGAGGGGCCCGGTTTAGCTCTGACGCACCACAGGTGCGAGAAGGGAGCAAAACACTTTTTCTTTCTCCCTTTGTGTGTCTATTTATCTATCTATCTGTATATATATAACGCTATTTGTGAGTGCCATAACCACCCTAATTTTCAGCGGATTGAGACGAAACTTGGTACAAACATTAATTGTTGAAATATCTTGATGAGTTCGTTACCCAGAATAATCAGGTGAAAATGTTCAAAATAGCGGCCCTTCAAACTCTTAAACACTTCCAAGGGAACAAAATTTCGCCCATAAATTTCGAAACAAATTTCGCCCACGGTCAGGCTTTTTTTGTCTTTTCAGGAGGGGGTTATTTTCGTATTAGAAAAAGATGATTGTTAGTGATGATATGAAATTACACATTGAAAGTGAAGTAACTTGTAAAACGTGTTATTTCAAAGAATAATGTAATAAATGCGCTTTCCCCTAACACAGAGAACTGTAAATCATGTATTTCAAATTCGGGAGCGTGAATGGCGAGTAGTGTTATTTGATTTCCTTTTCAGTAACACATTGCATTGCAAATAAAGGTAAGCAACATCAGTGGTAAGAAAAATAATAATAATAATAATAATAATAATAATAATAATAATAATAATAATAATAGGTGTTGTTTGTGGCAAGGCAATATCTTCTTCAATTCTTCTTCAAACGTAATGATTGTAACGAGATATCTCCCTTACAAACAAAATATTAGCAACTTTTATCGAGAGAACGGGAAATTGTAGACTGATGGGAGCAACGTTGGACAGTATGCACTCATAGTACTCAGAAAAATAAGCGATTTGAATGCAAAATGAACGAAGAGTCATTGTCATGGGTAGTCAAGGAGCCCTCTTTAGACAATATGTCAATAACTTATATCGAGAGAACAGGAGGTGATACTGAGATGGGACCAACGTTGTACACCGTGGACCCATAAGGCGCATCGAAAAAATTAGGGGGCGGGCGCAAGCCAGCCTTACTTATTTCCACATAATAATATAAAATTATACTGTCGAAATACACGAGTTAGCTAGTAGTATTTCATATTATTATTATTATTATTATTATTATTATTATTATTATTATTATTATTATTATTATTATTATTATTATTATTATTATTATCGACAGCGAGTTTTCATTACGTGTGCATGTTTGACATGAAGCCAAAGAGAAGATCCATCATTCGTAGAAAGAATAAGAATACCAGTTACTTTAACTGTGAACGACGGCGAAAAATACGAAAAGAGTGTCTACCTGTAGCGAAAAGAATCAATACTTTCTCTCAAATGGATAAAAAATCAAGCCGAGATAGATTCGAACTCACATGGACGGCGCGAAAAGCCAGTTCATTGTCCACTGTTTTTTTAACTGACTCACCGAAGGTGTTTCAGTAACTTACTTATTGCTAATTTTACTTGCTTTACTCGTTTAACTTGCTTTTTCTAATAACTTATAACAACAGGGACACGAACACAGAAACATCGAGAACAGTTAAAAATCATAGATGCTCTCCCGCCAGGAATCGAACCCGGGACTCTATACACGAAAGGCGCACGTGCTAGCCACTAGACCAACGGGAAGGGCACTGCTCACTCCCTGTGTCGTTAGAGATTACGACCACTGTATTGCCAGCTATCACTTCTGTGGGTTGTATACTATGATCACATGTTTCTTCTTTGCTGGAAGAGTTAAACCTACATTCTATGTAATACATGAGGTATTGAGACCTACATGCTCTTCATATAATGTAATAAAAGGGTCATGCTGGGAATAAGAAAAAGAACATTCCTTGGACAAAACGGAAACTATTGGCATCAGAAATATTTATCTACGAGGCATGCGCAGTAGTATATTTCAGAATAGTTACTGTTTAGTTCAGTAAACGAAGAAAGGGGTATAAAAAGCAAATATGTTGCGTCAACGAGATTGACCAGAGTTGACAGAGGCGGAAGCAGATGTGTAGTAATACAACAACTTGGTTAAATTGATAGTTGGTTCTTTTTTCTGTAGTAGATCGTATCACAACTTTACGGGAGAGCAGAGAAAGACTTACTAACGCTGTCATAATGTAAGTTTTAGTAACAAGATCATATAGATACAAATGGATGTAACTGTCAGTACTGCAACTTGGATTTAACGAAAGCCGTTTAGATATTCAGTGGTTTGCAGGGCTGTATAAGACACGAAAAAATTAGACACAATACAATTCTTCATACCTCAGCTTCCAGTAGCTAGATACATGCAATTTCTGGATAGTTACTGAAACTGCTGTCGAATTTTAATACATGACGTACTGCAGGATACAAAATGCTTTGCACTACCTTAGTGTTCTGAAAGGTTGTGTATAAACTAGGGATAGCCAATTCCGTAATTACTACTTTTCAGACTCCCGAAAGTAAATCCGGAGAAATTCCGGAATTCGGAAAATTCCGATTTTGAAATAATTCCGGAATTCGGAAAAATACGGAATTTAGAAATTCCTGTTTTCGTTAACATTCCGGAATTCGGAAAAATCTGATTTTTTTGAAATCCGGAGTTTTTCTCAATTACGGAATTTTCTAAATCCTCGATTTTTTCCGAGTTCCGAAATTCTTTTGAATTTCGGATTTTAACTGAATTCCATAATTTTCCGAAATCCGGAAAGTGAAAGTTCTGTTTCCGAAAAATGATTTTTTTTTTGTTAATATGGATCGTGGCGGAAATAAGTCTTTGACCAGGTAATGGCGACTGCTTTGAAAGAAATGGGGTGTATGAGAATTCAATCTGTCGTGTGGAAAAAAAAGAAACTTGTGAACCAGCGGTTTAAGAACAACTCAAGTTATTAATGTAAACTTTTCCGACTTCATAAAAGAAATACGAAAGACATTTTGAATTGAAGTAATATAACATACAAGTTTGCAAGCGGAGACAAAGAAACCTAACGTAACCAGACTAAAAACGAATCTTTTACCGCGTAGCGATCGCGGTTCAGTGGTCAAGGTGCTTGTGCGAATACACAATGTACTTTTTTTTACTTTAGGATTTTTGATGGCGATTGATCGGCGATAACATACGTTTTATTATATTCTGATATTTGAATATTCGGATGTTTCAATACTTGAACTATGAAATCTTCAGGAATAATAATAGTAATAATAATAAACTAATAATAATTATTATTATCTCGTAGAAGATTAAAAGCTAGGCGCTAATTATCGCTCAGGTCATACCATTACAAGCAGAAACGTGACATTTGGAAAGAATATTTCGGTTTGGTTTAATGTTACCCACGAGAAGAGGAATTTCTCATCTCGTTTCTAAAACAAATAAAATAACATGAGAATTAACATTTTACATTCGAGACGGGTTAAGGCTAACTCAAACTTTTCTTCTCTCTTTGGAGATGAGAATCGAGACGAGACGAAAAGTATCGTAAACATTTCCCGTCTTGTCTCGATTCTCGAAATAGTGTATGTCCATTCTTTAAGTAACAGTTGCTCTGTAGACTGAATCTCATAGGCTATTTCGTTACATTATATTTCAAAGCTCATTGAATTATGCTCTGTGTAGGTGTTTTGTAGCAAAGCTTTTATATTTACCTCTGCATATCCTAAAAATTATTTTATTATATGCCTTACTGTTGCGTGATATTCAGTTATATTTATTATAGTTATTTTCCTTAAAACATACAGTAGAATACTTTCTACATGAAACTTCAATGGAACGTTGTAGCGGAACTCACAACAATGGAAATAATTAAGAAATCAAAATTTTGCACGGATAACGCACTAGACGACGTATTAGTGCATATGTCTGCGTGATTTGAGATCCATTGGTGAATTACTGACCGAGATATCGTGCCCAGCGTTTTCAACAATGGAGTGCTCACAACAATGGAAATAATTAGGAAATTAAAATTTTGCAGGGATAATGCACTAGATGATGTATTAGTGCATACGTCTGCGTGATTTGAGCTCCATTGGTGATTAACTGACCGAGGTATCGTGCCCAGCGTTTTCAACAATGGAGTGCTCACAACAATGGAAATAATGACTAAATCAAAATTTTGCAAGGATAATGCACTAGATATTGTACTAGAACATATGTCTGCGTGATTTGAGATCCATTGGTAAATTACTGACTGAGATGTCGTGTTCCGCGTTTTCAACAATGAATGGCTGTAACAATGGAAATAATGCCTAAATCAAAATTTTGCACGGATAGTGCACTAAATAATGTTGAGGTACGATAATGTTCTAAGTTTGGTTTTATTATTGCTTGAAATAAAGTAGTTGTCTTTCAATCCTTTTTTTGAATTTTCTAATACACTTGTATTGGCCGAGGGTTGCGCCATCTAATGGCTCAGCTTCAAACTACTTAGAGATATTGAAGAACCTTAAAATTTTAATAGTTGGAAAGATGTATCTTGAAGGTACGGAACCCTTTCCCCGAAATCTCTACTTTTAAGTAAGTTTTGCCAAGTTTCAATGGCAAGTTTAAAACTTCTATTATTATCATTATCATTATTATTATTATTATTATTATTATTATTATTATTATTATTATTATTATTATTATTATTATTATTATTATTATATCAGCACCGTGTATAATCTTTAAAAGATATACGGTTTGTATCTGAATAGTAAAACCTACTTGACTGTCGATCTCGGTCGTCGAGAAGTCTTCAGGAGGGAAAGACATCGGTCACGTTCTGGGTTTAAGTTCCAAAGGGGCAAGTATTCGGGCTCGAGCCAAAAATTGTTAAAAGTTATAGGCTTCAGCCAAACATGCTCAAAACAGCTGGGACCGGGTTTAGGCATGTCATCGGCTCGAGCGGCTCGGCTTACAGCTCATTCACTATCGAACCGAACCAAGAAGTGAGCCGAGCCAACAGGTCACACAACCGAGCCGATTTGAGCCATCGGCTTAGTTGAGCTGAATCGAAACGTGCCGATGGATTAGTTTCAACTTAGCTGCCTTGAACCGGTTCACATGAGCCGAGTAGGGGAGCCATTCCAACGGAGAAAGCTCGAGTCATCGGCTGAATTGAGCTGAGTCGATGGCTCGTTACAACTGAGCAGGCTCGGGTCATCGGCTCATCCCAACCGAGCCGACTCGAGCTGTTCGCTCAGTTGATACGAGCCGAGCCGGTTGATATCACTACCCGAGTTGGTCTTCTGCTTGGGCTCAAGAACTCGACTGTGCAGGTCTTAGCCTTGATTTTAAGAACTACAGTATATACTTATATTGGTGATTACGACATTTGAGGCTGTCTCCTAATAATAATAATAATAATAATAAGACTAGACGAGACAAGATACACTAAAATTGCCCCACGAGATGCACTAAAATTACGAGACGAGACGCACCCCTGTAGTGAGCAACACTGAAAGTATTCCACATTATTGCTTACATTTCTCATGGCTTTCGCTTTCCAGCCTAATGAGGCCATTATTTCAAAACGAGTTAAAACAAGCTGAACGAGCAAGCGAGCCATTATCAAACTCGACTCAACTCGAAACTCGACCTCGAAAACAGCTTGACCTTGATCGCTACGCGGTAAACGATTCGTCTTTAGTCTGGTTACGTTAGGTTTCTTTGTCTCCGCTTGCAAACTTGTATGTTATATTTCTTCGATTCAAAATGTCTTTCGCATTTCTTTTATGATGTCGGCAAAGTTTACATTAATAATTTGAGTTTTTCTTAAACCGTTGGTTCACAAGTTTTTTTTCCTCCACGCGAGACTACAAATATGAGAGATTGAATTCTCATACTCTCTATTTCTTTCAAAGCAGTCGCCATTACCTGGTCAAAGACTTATTTCCGCCACGATTCATATTAACCAAAATAAATTCTTTTTTTTGGAAGCGGAACTTTCACTTTCCAGATTTCGGAAAATTATGGAATTCAGTTAAACTCCCTAATTCAGAAGAATTCCGGAAATCGGGAAGAATCCGGAATTTAGAAAATTCCGAAATTGAGAAAAACTCAGGATTTCGAAAAAATCCGGATTGTTCCGAATTCCGGAATGTTAACGAAATCAAAAATTTCAAAATTCCGGATTTTTCCGAATTCCGGAATTATTCCAAAATCGGAATTTTCCGAATTCCGGAATTTGTCCGGTTTTACTTTCGGGATTCCTAGTTTATACACAACCTTTCAGAACACTGAGCAAGTAGCTGTCTACAAACAAACAAGTAATGCAAAGCATTTTGTATCCTGCAATACGTCATGTATTAAAATCCGACAGCAGTTTCAGTATCTAACAAGAAATTGCATGTATCTAGTTACTGGAAGCTGAGGTATGAAGAATTGTATTGTGTCTTATCTTTTTGTGTCTTATACAACCCTGCAAACTACTGAATATCTAAACGGTTTCGTTAAATCCAAGTTGTAGAACTCACAGTTACATCCATTTGTGTCTGTATAATCGTGTTACTAAAGCTTACTATATGATAGCTTTAGTAAGTCTTTCTCTGCTCTCCCGTAAAGTTGTGATACGATCTACTACAGAATAAAGAACCAACTATCAATTTAACCAAGTTGTTGTATTACTACACATCTGCTTCCGCCTCTGTCAACTCTGGTCAATCTCGTTGGCGCGACATATTTGCTTTTTATACCCCTTTCTTTGTTTACTGAACTAAACAGTAACTATTCTGAAATATACTACTGCGCATGCCTCGTAGATAAATATTTCTGATGCCAATAGTTTCCGCTTTGTCCAAGGAATGTTCCTTTTCTTATTCCCAGCATGACCCTTTTATTACATTATATGAAGAGCATGTAGGTCTCAATACCTCATGTATTACATAGAATGTAGGTTTAACTCTTCCAGCAAAGAAGAAACATGTGACCATAGTATACAACCCACAGAACTGATAGCTGCCAATACACTGGTCGTAATCTCTAATGACACAGGGAGTTGGTCTAGTGGCTAGCACGCGCGCCTTTCGTGTATAGAGTCCCGGGTTCGATTCCTGGCGGGAGAGCATCTATGATTTTTAACTGTTCTCGATGTTTCTGAGTTCGTGTCCCTGTCGTTATAAGTTATTAGAAAAAGCAAGTTAAACGAGTGAAGCAAGTAAAATTAGCAATAAGTAAGTTACTGAAACACCTTCGGTGAGTCAGTTAAAAAAAAGTGGACAATGAACTGGCTGTTTGCACCATCCACGCGAGTTCGAATCTATCTCGGCTTGATCTTTTATCCATTTGAGAGAAAGTATTGTTTCTTTTTGCTACAGGTAGACACTCTTTTCGTATTTTTCGCCGTCGTTCATAGTTAAAGTAACTGGCTATTATTATTCTTTCTACGAATGATGGATCTTCTCTTTGGCTTCATGTCAAACATGCACACGTAATGAAAACTCGCTGTCGATAATAATAATAATAATAATAATAATAATAATAATAATAATAATAATAATAATATGAAATACTACTAGCTAACTCGTGTATTTCGACAGTATAATTTTATATTATTATGTGGAAATAAGTAAGGCTGGCTTGTGCCCGCCCTCTAGTTTTTTCGATGCGCCTTATGGGTCCACGGTGTCCAACGTTGGTCCCATCTCATTATCACCTCCTGTTCTCTCGATATAAGTTATTGACATTTTGCTTAAAGAGGGCTCTGCCGTGGCTCCATGACTACCCACGACAATGACTCTTCGTTCATTTTGCATTCAAATCGCTTATTTTTCTGAGTACTATGAGTGCATACTGTCCAACGTTTATCCCATCCCTCAATAGTTTCTCGTTCTCTCGATATAAATTGCTAATATTTTGAGTGTAAGGGAGATGTGGCGTTACAATCCTTACGTTTGAAAAAGAATTGAGGTAGATATTGCCTTGCCACAAACAACATCTATTATTATTATTATTATTATTATTATTATTATTATTATTATTATTATTATTATTATTATTATTATTATTATTATTATTATTTTACTTACCACTAATGTTGCCTACCTTAATTTGCAAAGCAATGTGTTACTAAAAAGCAAATCAAATAACACTACTCGCCATTCACGCTCCCGAACTCGAAATACATGATTTACAGTTCTCTGTGTTAGAGGAAAGCACATTTATTATATTCTTCTTTCAAATAAGATGTTTCACAAGTTACTTCACTTTCAATGTATAATTTCATATCATCACTAACAATCATCTTGTTCCAATACAAAAATAACCTTCTACAAAAAAAAAAAAAAGAGCCTGACCGTAGCGAAAGGGCGTGAACCTTTTTTATGTGATTAATCGAGTCCAATACCTCCATAAGTCTCTGCACACAAATATTTCAGTAAAAGCGGAAAAGTTATTCAAACTTTCTTAATAACTATTTATGGGCGAAATTTGGTCCCCTTCGAAGTTTTTAAGAGTTTGAAGGGCCGATATTTTGAACATTTTCTTTGGATTATTCTGGTTGGAGAACTCATCAAGATATTTCAACAATTAATGTTTGTGCCAAGTTTCGTCTCAATCCGCTGAAAATTAAGGTGGTTATGGCATTCACAAATAGCGTTATATATATACAGATAGATAGATAAATAGACACACAAAGGGAGAGAGAAAAAGTGTTTTGCTCCCTTCTCGCACCTGTGGTGCGTCAGAGCTAAACCGGGCCCCTCGCAAAACGTATTGACCAGCCTAACCTAAACAGAAATATCTTAATTGCTAACGTATAAACGTGGTCGGGAGGTGTATGGCATGTAGAAATTGTATTTTTAGTAACCATGAGTATGGATTCGAACACTCCACTTCCATGTTTTTCTTTTTACATTTTGCAGCTGCATCGGAACGTTCAATTTTTATTCTTTACTAATTGCAAATGGCGTTTACATTCAAAATAGGAGGAATTTTGGTGGCATTTGTTCGGATATTCTTCTCTTTCAAAATGAAGACAAGAATAAAAGGAATACGCAAAGACAAAAAGTATTATCAGTACTAAACATTACCAATAATAATTGCTAGGAAAAACTAAATACGACCTCTTTTAGCATCTCTCATGAGCTGCATGTATTATTACAAAAATTTTTAAAAATGTCCTCGCCGAAGATTCGAACTGGCGTCCTTTGCATTTGTAAGCCAGCACCTTAACCACTACACCAAGATCATGGCGTGGTGAATGTTTAGTTGTCGGTGTATTTGTTGTATTTGTGTTTTATGTTCCAACTTCAACAATTTTTACTCTTGTTTCTAAGTTTAACAGCTGTTTCTGGCTTTCTCTTTCGGTGTCGTCCTTTATTTACACTATGCACTATTCGTATTTACAGCTTGTGCCCTCTGCAATGTTTTATTCAGATTAAACTTTTCTTTTTGCCACTCAGTAAACATTTGATTGATTTAATTCTCATACCCTCCACGGCTGGAGCGCAGGAATGCCAGACTCGAAAAATAGGTGTACATTTACTTTCCTGACAGATAATACTGTATAGTTGATGAAGTTCAAGACAGCTCTCCCTCCAAGAATGCTCATTAATGCATAGAAATAAAAGAAGGTTCAAAAAACACAAACAGATACTACTCTTCCTTTCATTAATAACATAAAATACACAATAAGTAATTAAAGTAAAACAAGAGTTTTTTTACGGTATCTCTATATGCAACAGCAAAGACCTATGTTACTTAAAAAATAGGCAAATTCGACAGCATGGTTGTTTGAACATAGCTTACAGAGATATCTTTGACACTGAAACTCAAGTTAGCAATAAATAAATAAATAAATAAAACTATTATAATTTGGATAAACAAGTAATTAGCAATTAACAAAACTTCATCATTATCCACAGAATGAACAATATATTTTTAACTATGAAGGGCTGGTCACATGGTACGAAGAAGCTTACAATAAACTTTTATACTTGCACTTTAATGAAGAGCAATGCGTCGATTTTTATGTCCAACATCGAATGCGTTTACATCCTCTACATTTATTACAAGTTTTCATTCTACTGAGAGGAAACAAAAATCGCTTAGAAGACCGTCAGTGGCGGATCTAGCCCGGGGATGTAGAGACCTAGTCCCGCCAGTTTTCTAAATAAAAAAATAATTTAAGGTCCCGATATATATCTTTTGATGCTTATAGTAAGCTCATGATACACCTATCAAAGTTTGGGGTTTGGCTGCCCCCACTTTTTACCTTCTAGATCCGCCTCTAGCGACAGTTTGCCATTCGATTTCTTAGGTATGTTTTAACCCGTCTAAGACACTAGAAAGAACGCTCACATGGTGAACTAGATACAGGAATGGTGACAACAATTACGGCTTATTTGTGAATTTCATGAAAGCAATTTTGAAACTATCCCTTATTTCAGTAAACTGAGAAATGGAGGAAATTTTGCATTGCTTTTCCTTCTTATAACGTTTCAAAATTTTCGGAAGACGCTTCAGTTCCACCTCTACACTATCGACACTATTCATAATAACGTGCAAGTAAGAGGAAGTGTTCACTTTTAGGGTGAAAACTGCTTATCCCACATAGAATACCTGTATTTTCTGTAAAACGCCGATTCATTTCTGCAAGTATTCTGTCAAGTACAGGAAGAAATATCTTAAGTCTGTAGTCTTCTTGGGATTAGATATTTTCTTCCTGAACCGATATTTGCTCAGTCATAATATACAGACGTAAATGGTGGGGCAGTGATCGTGTTCTGGACATTAGACCCGTTAGAAATATACCGTTATTTTAAGTAAGACTCAAGGACTCACTGAAGATTTTTTCGAACTCCTCGACTGTGTTTCAAATTTCAGTAAAGTAATCAACTACACCCTTCGTAACTAAAACAGCATCAGCTAGTGTTCTCTCCTTATTTTGTAGATAATCTGACAATCTTTTCAACTTTCCAAGGAAAAGTGTGAACAAGTTGAGTTGGAACACAAACTGAAAAATAACTTCACTCAATAGACGTCTTGCTTCAGAAGAGCGACTGCGATTTTCATTGCTTATCTCAGCAAGTGTTAGAACAACTGCCCTAAACGTTCTCCTCATAGCCACAAAAGCTGCAACTTTAAGAGGGAGAAGGAGTGAACCACAGTGGCCAGAATATTGGTGTTCAATTTAACATGAGATCTCAAACATTTTTTAGGCAAATCATGGTTTCATTTCGTTCTTTCGCAAAAGTGTCTCAATAGCTCACTAAATATGATGCATCTCATTTTAAAGGTACAATTTGATCACTTTACGTTGTATTTTCTTCTTATAAATACGGATAATTATAATCCAAATTCCCATAAGAAAATGATCAAAATTAGAGGGAAAAATCTTCTGTTTTTTATAGTAAGGAAAAGAGCTAAAAACTTCGAAGTTTTTTTGAGAATGGAGTACTATCTTTGTATTTGTGCGCTACTGTACTACTTTTTCGCTGTTTCCAAAGACATCCATTCCACAATCGATGAGAAATTATATCCTTAATCATTGAATCTAGAGAAATCAGAAATCAGATTTTTTCGTGTTCACGTACTTGGCCGTCTAACTGCTAGATGGCACTATAGTCATTTCTCATCCCGCCTTCCTTCTCAGCGGGAGCCAGTCCTTTTGGAAACACACTTTGAACTTCTTAACAGGAGGGGGGAGGAAGGAAATCATTGTAAAGAACGGAACCTCAAACACAAGGAATGGCAAAATTTATGACCTCTTTTGGTGATGGTTTCTGTTTTAGCAGTTCAGTGTATTTGAATGGTTTCTGTAAGAAGGAGTGATTTGTGCTTGAAGCGATAATGCCGAACTTTCGACAAAGATTTGCGAAGGACAAACCAAACCAGAAAAGACTTCGTTTATCTATTCCAAGAAAGAAAAGAAAACTTTCTCCCAGTCTGAGAAAATATATGCAAGAGAAAAGGTAAGACACGTTATTAGTTATTATAATAAATTTTATAATATGCAGTAGTAATATAGAAATGCACCATATGGTACCTTATCAAAATAAACATACCATATGCCAAGGATGCGAACATTAACAATAATAATAATGCACCTTTTAAAGGCATTCTTTTCTTAATCAAGTCGCGCTAAAAAGTAAAAAACAATTTTGTTTATGCATTGCTAAAAAGAAAAGAATGGGACGCGCTCTCATATAATTTTACTGTATAAATTCTTAAAATGACACGCCTCATTCCTTTTGTTAGTTTTGCATAAACTTTTTTTTTTCATAAGCTAGGAAGTTAGTTATAGGTCATCCAAATTGGACGGTGGCAACTGAAGCCTAGCAGTAGCACATGTTCATACTATGTACGGCTCACTTATGTATACATCCATTCGTAGTTTCATGGACGTAACAGCACATATTTGGCTTTTTGGTCATTTTTTGCATCAATGGTGTTTAGAAAACCAGAATGATCTGTCCGTAGACCAAGGGCGCTGATTTCTCTGTAAATTTGGGGAAACCCATTCAGATGCAGAAGGTATATATATTAAGACAAATCGCACTAAAATTACGCCAAATATTGTATATTCATAAATATAATAGGGGGACCCACATGAGCTTTGGGGGGCCAGGGCCTCCTCGACTCCCCAGGATCAGCGCCCTTGCCGTAGACGGATAATTCCTTGTGTAATTAAAAAGTCACTTCAATTATACATTGAAAGTAAGTTTAAATATCGCTTAAGTATAAAGTAATTAATTCCTTAGGAACACAACATAAAGTAATAATTTATTTTAGGTCAGTACCTGCAACCGAAGAAGTAGGAAATGAAGCGTGCAACAATGAAGTGAAAAGTAAAACTGACTGTATTTTATCTGGTCGAAGGATCATAGACATTCAGCATTTCCTAGAAGCTAGGAAAAAAGATTAGACAGCCACAGTCCAATTGGTTGCACTTTCCAAAATATGAAACTAGTACGAGAGAAGCGAATAGGATTGGAAAGCACTCTTATTTTCAAGTGTTCTATGTGCAATTTAGAAATTCCAATTTCAACTGAAAGGAATGATGAAAGTAGTATGGATGTGAACACTGCGGCTGTTGCGGGAACTATATTAACAGGTGGTGGACATGCACAATTGGAAGAAGTACTATCAGCAATGAATGTACCGTGTATGTCTTCAAAAACTTTTAAAAAGTATCACGATGTTGTGTGTGAAGCCTGGGAGCAGACAGCAGAGAATGAAATGAAACTTGCTGCAGAAGAGGAAGCGAAAATAGCACGAGAGAAAAATAATGTGGATACCGATGGCACACCTCTTATAACTGTTGTTGCCGATGGAAATTGGGGAAAACGATCGTATACAAAGAATTATAATTCACTATCTGGAGTGGTAAGTTCAAAATTCAATTTATTATTATTCAACTCTCTAAATTCATAATCAGTACAATAACCCATTCGGGGTAAAGGAAACAGTAACGCAAGAATTATATTCACAAAAAAGTGATATCCATTTTGCAAGTGACTTTCTTTGTATCACTATCGCGGAAGTGTTTCCTTTGTAATAAAATTAAGAGACTTAGTATCCTCTCTTGCTACACAGTGAAAAAAAAATCTTTACCATTGTATATTGTAAAGATCTGATCCACGGGCAGTGGCCTATTTACGATTTTGTTTCGGAGGGGAGGGGGCTTCGCTAACTTTGTTCCTGGAAATGTGAAAATTATGCAAGATATTTCATTTACTTTAATGTAGTAAATACAATTTCGGGGGGACTTAAGCCTGGAAGCCCTCCTTAAATACGCCACTGTACACCGGTATTGTAACAGAGCGGTGCGTGAGATAATGACCGTACAAATGCAAACTCCGTTTAGCGATTATTTCACAGCCTTGTTTTATTACAAGTGTAAACTTTTTACTAAATGGAAAGGAGGGCGTGGATCTTGGGTCAGAGTTGATGACGATGGGTTTTGGTGGGTCGGAGTTGTTCAGAATCGTTCATGGTGGGTGGTGAGTCAAAGTGGGTCATGGTGGGTTGTGGGTTACGGTGGATCGTGGATCACGATGGGGTGGGTCAGTGGACCAAGAGTCACGTTTTCATTGACCCATGCCATCTCTGGTACAGGGATGCCCATTGTACGAATTCAGACATCCACTGGTCTACATATGGACTCCACTGGATGTCCGTGTAATGTCTGGGATGCTTGAAATGTTCGAAATCATAGTGGTAGGATGTTCGTTGTTATGAAGTAACTATTTAGTGAATGTACAGTTGAACAATAAATGTGGTGTGCTCTGTAGTTCGCGACACTAAATACGAATGGAAGAGGTATTATTTATTAAAGGCATATATATTAAAGTTTAATTTCCCTTATACATGTTAGGCTCTGCAAGTTTTAATATTGTTAGTACTTGCAGTGGACCTCGCCAACTGTACTTTAGTAATAAACATTATCGATGTCCACTGGATTCGAAACTTCCATTGTCTGTACGTCTATTAGACGTTTATTTCATGTGCAGTATGCATATATGGATATAAAATGGACGTCCTGTACTTTAGGCAATAAAAATGGTTGAGTAGATATGCGAGTTTCTTTCTTTAAAAAAAAAAAAAAAAAAGCTAAGTACTTTGAAAATATTGTTCAACAGATTTGCTTTCTGAATTCAAACTTTAAAAAACAAAAATATATTTGTTGCAGCACATAAAGACTGTTTATTCATAAATTCATTACTTTATTTATTTATTTTTTTCAGGGAGCTGTTGTCGGTTATGAAACTGGAAAAGTTATCTATATCGGCATAAAAAATAAATATTGTTACACTTGCACTCGAGCAGCTGCCCAAGGTGTTTCACCGAAGAAACATACGTGTTTCAAGAACTGGAGTAGCAATCAAAGTTCAAGTGGCATGGAAGCAGCCGTAATAGTTGACGGATTTTGCAGAAGTGAAGAAATGTATGGAGTACGCTACAATAAACTTATAGCGGATGGTGATAGCAGTGTATATAAAAAAATTTAGATGCTCGCCCGTAAAACATTTGACAGTTGAGAAAATTGAATGCTGCAATCACTTGCTTCGTAATTTTTGCAACAAACTTAGAGACATAGCCACTACAAGCGACAAGAAAAAGGAAAATGTTGTACTGAGAAATATGTTAGGAGACAGGATTTTACGATTTAGGAAAGCAGTAGTCAGTGCCGTCAAACATCATAAAAGTACAAACTTTGAGTTCCATGGAAAGACAGAAAATTTAAGAAAAGACATTTTAAATTCAACCGACCATATATTCGGTAATCACAGGAACTGCGCAACATATTTCTGCAAACAAGACGGCGTCAAGGATGACAGAAATATTATTCCTGATTTGGCAAGCCATGGACTTCTAGAAAAGATCAGGGAAGTTGTGCGACACCTAAGTTTGAACTGTAGAAGTTTTATACATGATGTTGACAGCAACCGTGTGGAACACTACAATGCTGCATTGGCCAAATTTATTGGAGGCAAGAGGATTAACTTTTCTGCAGGTCGTTCATATGCAGGGAGATGCGCTGGAGCTGTTGTGAGGCACAATACAAGTATGGCTTTTTATAAATTACATAAACAAATGTACCAATCCAGTCCAGGAAATGTGGCTAAAAGCACTGAAATGCGAAGGAAAAGGAAGTCGGAGTTACAACGACTGCATCGTGCTCCAAAGAAAAGATGTTGTAAATCACTAGCCTGATCCAGACTATGGTCCTAACGCGCAAAGACCTGATCTCTCTCCAGATATATTTCAATCTGAAAAAGAAGCTTTCATGCAGGAACTCCGAAAATCGGATGCAGAAAGGAGACTAATTGAAAGATCAACGATAGCCCAACGGGAGAGTGGCGAATGGATGAAATATCGAAGGAAACTCCTGACAGCATCAAATTTTGGAAGAGTATGTAAGATGCTACCAACAACAAGTTGCGGAAGAATTGTTAGGGCCATGTTATATTCTAAATTCGATAACGACCATATGGCATATGGGCGAGATAATGAAGCGAAGGCAAAAGTAGTGGTTGAACAGGTGTGCAAAGTAGCTATCGAAGATTGTGGGTTGTTCATTGATCCTGAGATCCCTTTTCTTGGAGCAACTCCGGATCGACTTTGTAACGTATGATCTCCATCTTTACGTTATTATTCTTACCTAAGTCTGTTTTCTATTTAATTTATTACATTGTACTTTATATTTAAACGTTGGTAAACAAATTAAGATGGAATGTATGAACTTTTGTTCCTTGGTGTACTTGGAGAATGTATCTATCTACGTAAACTTCTATTGTATTGCCCTCTGGTGGGAATTTTCATGGTTTCTGGCCCTTGTCATCTATGACCAGGTTAGAAACCATGAAATCTACTTGACCTACGGGAGCAATTTTTTTCTTCTTCATTCACAGTGCATAGTAAAGGGGTTGTTAGTTACTGCTATATTTTGAGTGAAAGTGATAAATAATTCATTGTTTAATATGGTGCTCCACTGAAAATATTTAGTCGAAGGCATTAATAATAAGAGTGTGGTTTGATAATTGTAACTTTGTGTCGGCATTAGACGGATTTATCAACCATATGCCCTACGTGATCCAACAGGAAACGTAAATATTGCATTTTTTTGCAGTTTTCTATAATTTAATTAGTTGCTTTCATTTATCATATTTTGCTTGTTAATTGATTTTTTAAAAATCTAATATTGCTATACAGTGCGTACTTTCTTTGGTCTGTTGTATCACGAGGTATTTCTGGTTCATAATCCGTGCTGGTGACCTATCGAAGTACGAGAGTATTTGACCAATGAAGAGTATGTAAACTTAATATAATGCTATTCTGACAGGGTACCTTCGATTTAGAGTATTTTGCGGTACTTAAAATTATAGTTGGATTGTTATTATTGTTTGTATCGTTAATTTTGTTGGAGAATTTGTTTCAAATATATGCCTCACACATATTTGTAGTAAGTTTGAAATTATCATTTAAGTCAAAATTATATCCAAACCTCATATAACTTATTTTAGTAATTTATTAATCTATTTTCATTGGACAGACTTTATTTATATTGGTGTGGGGGAGACCTTTATTAATATTGCGTATCCCTCTCCCGGGTGTAAGCCTATTTGTGTTATTTCATTCAACACTCAGCCTTACATCACACACATTTCATGGCTTCTCACCTCTTTGATTGTCTGTCTATTTATCGCCCTAACTTTCAGGCGTACAGTTGTGAAATATCGAGTAGCATGCAAGAGTAAGCTTTTAATTGTCATATGCTTATGTCAATGCATTAATTATTGCCTTTGATACAAGGTTTTCCTATGCAATATTGTTAGAGTGCACCGTAAGAATTTTGTGCCTTGTCTCAGTATTTATCTTGGTTTATGACTCTGTCAAAATCTGAATTTATAACATTGTTAACTATTCAGGCTACGGAGCGAACGGGTAGCTTTGAAAATGCAAATATTGGTGACCCTAATATTGTCATAGACGATGAGGTTTGCTTACGAAATGTTCAAGTTCCTGTTAATACTGGACGGACTGTACATTTTACTGATGGTCCGACGGATGTGAATACTTTGATAAATCAGTTGCGAAATGTAACCTTGGATGTACCAATAGATCTAACCACGAGTGTACAAAGAGACGATATTGAAAGTGCCTCACAAACGAAAAAGAAAAAGTTGATATTAAATCCTGTTCTTGCCGTTAACCTTCTGTTTTGCTATCACAGCCGTTACATACATCCACAAAATCTCAGTTTATTGAGTCGCGTGCCCTGCCAACAGCTGATCATCCCTCTTCCTCGTTGCACGTGAGGGAAGAAAAAGAAAAAACTTCGTTGCCTTGTTATAGGAATGTTTGTTTGGGACATGGTTTTGACCAGCAAAGCGATGTTTATCCTTTAAAATCTGATAAGTTTTATCATTCTGTGGCATTTTTGCCCTTCGAACAAATGATAGCTAAATTACCATTATGTAATGGTAATAATGAAAAGGTGTTGTTTGAATGGTTATTGGGCATTCACAGAATTATAAAAACTGGTCTTTATTCATCTGATGTTGTATTAAGGCAGCTTTTGCTCGAACGGAGGGTTCTTTGCGTCAAGTGTTGTTACATAATTTTGCCGCAAATGCTGAGTGGGGAAGTGTCTTGACTCGTATACGTGAACAGTTCATTAGTAGCACGGGGCTACGTGTAATAAAAAGAGATTATTTAGAACGTTTCCAAAATAAACATGAAAATATTATGGATTACTATTATCATTTGTGTGATACCCATTACTTACTGCTTGGAGATCACGATCCAGACTCGCTTTTACATTATATTATGAATGGCATGCACCCAAAGTTAAGATATGAAATTTTTCGGTATCGTTACCCAGACAGTTTAGATGAACTAAAAGAGCAGTTGTTACATTATGTTAATTATCAACGGGCTGTATTAACGTATGAACAGTCATATCAAGATTCGCCGCCGAAAATTAAGTGTCATTTTTGTTCTGGTGCGCATAAGATAATAAACTGTCCAAATAAACGGTATGCGGAAACGGTTAATAAGAAACTTTGTCAGTATAAACATCAAATTAATGATTCTTCTAATGAACAGTGGTGTAACGGTATGAGTGGTGATAGAAAAAAGATGCAAGACCAAAGGCCTCTTGCTATTTTTATGAAAGCTCGTATCTTCGGAAAGGTGATTGAAGGCGCAATCGATACGTGTTCGACAGTATCGTTAATAGATGATGGATTAGTGACACAATTTGAACGATTTCATAGTGTAAAGCGTAAGAAAGAAACCTTTTCAGGCATGGGAATAGATGGCGTAACTATTACTATGACAGAATATGTTGAATTAGCGTTAGTGTTGGAGAAGAGAGAAGTGAGTGTTAAATTCTTTGTTCGTCCTGGATTGAACCCTAAATTTATTTTGGGTGTAGAAACTATATCAAAATATCGCATGATCATTGACACACATAATGATCGTATAACGTTCAATAATAATCGTGATTATAACGATATTTATTATAAACAAAATATTTGTGGTGCAGCGAAATCTAATTCCTTTTCGAAGTCTCTTCCTAGTAAACGAGGTGCGTCATCGAAACCAGGGCAGGGGGAAGGTGAAGTTATTTATCCCTGCAGCTTCCAACCCTAATCGAAGACCTTCATGTCTTCCTGGCGTAAGTGGTATGGTGACGATACATCATGCATCTGGTGATGTCCAAGGATCAAACCACATGGGCAGTTTAAAGTCATCGGGTGAACATGGGACCACGTCAGCATTTCCGTACAGTAATGGGGCGTCACATCAAGCATGTTGTGGGAAAGATGATGATTCTTGCCAGCGGTTTAGAGTGGATTCCAAGCTCAATGATCCCCAAGACCAACTTCAAAAATATATAAACCAACTAGCATTGTCATATGACGATGTTATTACTAAAAAGGTAGGCACTATTAAGAATTATGAATTAAATATACATGTAACAGATGACACCCCAATAAGATTGAAACCATATCCGATATCGAGGCAGGACCAAAAAATTCTTGATGGCATCTTAGATGATTTGTTAGAAAATAATATAATTCAGAAATCTAATAGCCCTTGGGCGTTTCCAGCCTTTTTAGTCAACAAAAAATCAGGAGAGAAAAGATTAGTAATTGACTACTCGAAATTGAACCAAAAACTTAGTATTATTAGTCAGCCTTCTCCTATTATAGAGGATGTTTTGTCTTCATTGAGTAGTGGTAAAGTTTTTTCTGCAGCGTATCAACAAATTTCTTTGACTGAAAATGTTAGGAAATATACTTCCTTTGTCACCCATAGAGGTAGTTTTATGTATAATAAGTTACCTTTTGGTTTAGCTATGGGGAGCTTTGCTCTGATGGAAGTAATGAATAAACTTTTGTATCATTTACGGGACAAAAGTGTTGAATTTTATTGTGATGATGTCATCTTGTATAGTGATAATGTGGAAGAACACAAAAAGTTATTTACAACAGTTCTTGATATTTTCAGAAATAGTGGTATAACCATTTCACCTACCAAGAGTACATTTTTTCAGACAAGTGTAAGTTATTTGGGTTTCATAATATCAAACGGAAATTTGGAAATGGATCCTCAGCGTTTGGACATTATTCGAAATTTACCTGCTCCCAAAAACAAAAAGTCGTTAATTTCATTGGCAGGATTTGTTCAGTTTTACGCTCGTTTCATTCCAAATTTTAATGGTATTATGTACCCAATACATAAGTTGCATACGGCAAAAGTGAAATTTGTTTGAGGAGAAGAACAACAAGCTTCATTGGATAAAGTAAAGGAATTATTTGAGAGTCATGTGAAATTACCTGATCTAAACCGAAAGTTTACTGTCAGATCAGATTCATCAATGCGGGCCCTCGGGGGGTCCTCGAGCAAATTGATGGCGATGGAAATATTAGGCCTGTGTCGTTTTTCTCCCGCAAACTTAAACCTTCAGATTTTCATAAGAGTATTTATAATTTAGAATTATTAGCGGTGGTTGAGAGTATAGAACGTTTCAAGTTGTATTTACATAATAGATTTGATTTATTGATTGATAATCAAGCTTTAACATTTGCATTAAGTAATGTAAGACGAATGAAAAAGTATGGAAGTCTTATTTATAGACTGTCTTGTTTTAATTTTGATGTAAAACACCAATCATCTGTCCAGAATATAGGTGCAGATTTTGTTTCACGTGTCCATGATCCCTTCGATTTTGATATTTATCAAACATCGTTAGGAAAAGAGGATGTAGATCGAAATCTAGTTAATATTAATTTATGGGATAATCCTAGTTCCTCAGTTTCTATAAAACAGCATCAATTAAAAGATCCAGAATGTTCTTCAATCATAGAGCGTCTACAGAAAGGGGAAGAAATTAAAACGTCTAAGCTCGTCAATGACATCTTATGCAAGAGGACAAAAGCTAACGTTCGACCATATAAAATATGTATTCCTGTCTCTCTTCGGCCAATGATTATAGATTGATATCATAATGATCCTCTGCTCGGAACTCATTTAGGAGTAAGGAAATGTATAGCTAGGATATCGAGACGTTATACCTGGGAGAAAATGTGGGAGGAAATTAACGCCTATATAACCTCATGCGAGTTGTGCCAAAAGGCAAAGGCTGCAAACACTCGTCCGAGAGGTGTTTTATCCTCTGAAATAAATAGTATTATTAACTCTGAATGGCACGTGGACGTCATTGGGCCATTGGTTCAAAGTAAGTCAGGACGTTATATTTTAATTATAGTGGATCGTTGTAGCAAATTCTTGATGCTCGAGCCATTGAGGGAGTTAAAAAGTTTTTTGATTATCAAAATTATCCGGAAATTAATGAATAGACACGGATATATTCATTGTTTGGTTCATGACAATGCTTCAGTGTTTACTTCACAAGTTTTCGTGGATTTTTTGCATAGCTTGGGAATCCGGGATTGTAGATTGTCGCCATATTTTGCTGCGTCTAACTCGTCGGAACGTTACATTCGTGGTGTTAAGAACGCGCTCAAAATATACCTACATAATAAGCAAGATCAATGGGATAGGATGTTGGGGGAGATTGAATTTTCTTTTAACAATTCTGTTCACGAAGAAACGAAAGTCTCTCCTACGGAATTAAAATACAATTATAACGTTAATGACCCATTAGATGTTAAATGGAGGCTCGATAAAGTATTTGCATCGAAACCTAATAGGAATGTATTGGAAATAGCAATGCAGAACATGGAAAGGGCTTGGCACCGTCGAAAGCTCTTATATGATAGAAATCGAACGCCTTCAGATTTTGAAGTGGGGTCTAAAGTTTTACTAAAATCTCCGATCAAGTCATCTCTGTTGGATAAAATTAATAAAAGTTTATCATTAAGATGGCTTGGGCCGTACCAGGTGTTAAAATACTTAACACCCAATACCTTATTGCTTCGGAATGTTAGCGATGATCGTGATGTTCGTAAGAGTCATGTATCTTTAGTAAAGAAATATCGTGAAGCTCGATCAGTAATGTAAATTTGTAGGTTATTGAGATGGATTAATTTAACATGACGCATGACTTTTTCCAATAAAATTATATATATATTGCTGCTCTCAACATTCTAGTCATTTTGTATATGTATGTATTTATTTGTTGCAGAATACTGTTTTTTCTTTTCTTGTTTTCTTCAGGAGGCCTCCTCTCTTTCTTCTGCTTTTCTACTTCTTTTTCTTCGTCGACGTACCTGATTTTAGAGCTCCTTTTTCTGCAAGTAATTCAGAATATAAAACAGAAATTGACGTCAGTTCTATTTGTTAATACTGCTATTATTGTGTAATGTTTGGAAAATACTTGATCACCAAACTAAAATGTTGTTATTGTTTGTTGTAAGACAAGGTGATATTAAGGTATGTAAGAAATTTATTCTAGAGTATTTTTATGAGGATTGTTCCATTTATAGGGTAAATTAGTGTTTCTCATATTTATTATTTATGTGTTTGTTATATTCAATATTTACGTATTATCTTCGGTGCATGCAACAATGTTCGATAAGAAATTTGGATATCTAGTACTTATCCGACACTAATATCCTTTCCTGGTATGACTGTTTTGGTATGAATGAAGTGGGTTTCTTTTAGGGGTTGGATTTTTTCTGGGGGAATCTTATGTATGGAGTGTGAGTCGATGTAGTTTAGTTTTCACTAACAAGATATTTAGATTCTCTGAATCCAACAGTTGCTATTATCGTCTTGGGTTACAAAAAAAACTTTTTTTTGTCTGCTGGGTGAGGGTGTAACTTATGATCTCCATATTTACGTTATTATTCTTACCTAAGTCTGTTTTCTATTTAATTTATTACATTGTACTTTATATTTAAACGTTGGTAAACAAATTAAGATGGAATGTATGAACTTTTGTTCCTTGGTGTACTTGGAGTATGTATCTATCTACGTAAACTTCTATTGTATTGCCCTCTGGTGGGAATTTTCATGGTTTCTGGCCCTTGTCATCTATGACCAGGTTAGAAACCATGAAATCTACTTGACCTACGGGAGCAATTTTTTTTCTTCTTCATTCACAGTGCATAGTAAAGGGGTTGTTAGTTACTGCTATATTTTGAGTGAAGTGATAAATAATTCATTGTTTAATATGGTGCTCCACTGAAAATATTTAGTCGAAGGCATTAATAATAAGAGTGTGGTTTGATAATTGTAACTTTGCGTCGGCATTAGACGGATTTATCAACCATATGCCCTACGTGATCCAACAGGAAACGTAAATATTGCATTTTTTGCAGTTTTCTATAATTTAATTAGTTGCTTTCATTTATCATATTTTGCTTGTTAATTGATTTTTTAAAAATCTAATATTGCTATACAGTGCGTACTTTCTTTGGTCTGTTGTATCACGAGGTATTTCTGGTTCATAATCCGTGCTGGTGACCTATCGAAGTACGAGAGTATTTGACCAATGAAGAGTATGTAAACTTAATATAATGCTATTCTGACAGGGTACCTTCGATTTAGAGTATTTTGCGGTACTTAAAATTATAGTTGGATTGTTATTATTGTTTGTATCGTTAATTTTGTTGGAGAATTTGTTTCAAATATATGCCTCACACATATTTGTAGTAAGTTTGAAATTATCATTTAAGTCAAAATTATATCCAAACCTCATATAACTTATTTGAGTAATAACTCACTTATTGTTAAATTTATTAATCTATTTTCATTGCACAGACTTTATTTATATTGGTGTGGGGGAGACCTTTATTAATATTGCGTATGCTTCTCCCGGATGTAAGCCTATTTGTGTTATTTCATTTAACACTCAGCCTTACATTACAACTTATAGGAGACAATGGATTGGTAGAAATAAAGTGCCCATCATCAGCCAGGGAAATGACACCAGATGAAATTATAAAACAAGGCAAAGCTACAATATGGAAAGCGAAAAACGGTAATATATTGGGCATAAACAAGAACCATGATCACTTCTTCCAAGTGCAAGGCCAGTACACATTACCAGAAGAGACTACTGCATCTATGCTATTTTGACACCAAGAGGAACAAGAACAGAAAAGATTGTGCGTGATGACAAGTTTTGGGAACAAAACATGCTTCTAAAACTTGAGAAATTTTATATGAACTGTCTCCTCCCCGAGTTAGTAGATCCAAGGAAACCAAGAAATATGCCCATCCGTGATCCACAATACATCACTGCAGCAATAGAAATGAAATCTCAGAGGAAGAACAAAAAAAGCCAAGTGCAATGATTTTGCAGATCTGTCAATCACTTTACAAGATTGACTGAAGCCGCTGCTCCCAAATTCATTGGACTATACAATGCGAATTCTTCAATCTTTACGTTAAACTTAAAACTCCCAACCTATGCACCTATTCATTCTTTTAATTTGTAGGCCTATATACATTACTGCATTCAATTTTAGTTTGAGTATTGTATAGTAAAACAGCAATCAATAGAGCTTTGAGTAATTCTTTGAAAATGTAGTCACAAATGCGCATGATCAAAAGGTTGGGTGGATGGGAGGGCATGGGTGGAACACGTCATGCAGCCACTTCCTCGTGGTGTGTTCTGGGTTGCGAAACTACTGACGGTGGTACCGCAAGCGAAGAGCTGCATAGCCTATTACATAGTTTGTATCAATGCTATAATTCATTAACTCAAAAGTCAACAGTTTGTTCATTTTGAACACATTTTTTCAAGAAACCTTCCCAGAGGAAGTGAACATAGACATGGGAGGTAAAAAGATGGAACGAAAATTTACCAATGTACCTACGGAAGAGAGATGTACCGTCAAGTTAGAATAATGCTGTTATCATGTTGTTGTACAAAAAGGGGACAAAGAACGCGTCGAAAACTACAGACCAATTAGTTTATTGTCAGTTCTATACAAAATGTTCACCAAGTTTATTTTAATCGTATTCAATGAGACGGATTTTAACGAAGGAAATGAACAAGCTGTACTTCGTCGTAGCACATTGTATCACATACAAACATTGAATGAAGTTATGGAAAGAACTAATAAACTTCTACTATGTCTGGGATGCATAGATTTTGATTTCCTTGGCAGCAGTATATAAATTCTTGAACATCAAGGCATCGATAAAGCATACATCTAGTTACTGCGAAACATTTACTCCACTGCTAGATTTGTCATTAGACTAAGAAAGTGAAAATTTTGAAGTTGGGAAAGGAGTAAGGTAAGGAGATTCACTTTCTCCAAAACTGTTTACAGCTGACTTATAGACAGTTTTCCAAAATTGAAACTGGAATGAAATTGGAATAATGGTCAATGGTGAATATCTTCATCACTTACGATTCCTTTATCATATAGTCCTGTCCTGTTAGCTTCAAATGCACAAGAACTAAACACCAGAATGGAAGAGCTGTGTAATGAGAGTTCGAAAATTGGCCTTAAAACGAATTTAAGTAAAACAAAAGTAATGTACAATCAACAAGCGGCAAAGAACGAAATAAAGATTAGTGGAGAGACAATAGGCATAGTTGATGATTATATTTACCTCTACCAATATGTCTCAAACGTCAAGTTTATAACCGATGTGTCTTACCTGTATAGCTGTGAAACTTGGGTATAGAATGCGCAAACGGCTCAAAGATTAAGAGTTACACAAAGAACAATAAGAGATGCAAGAGAACCAGGAAAATAAATGAATGGATTCACGTCCAAACAAATGTAGGAGAGATAAACAAGGCTGTGAAGTGAAATAGAGATTGTCTATTTACATAACTAGAGGAAAGATGGAAAATGGATGACAAATGTACTATAATGGATTCCTAGAGAATAGAAACGACCGAGACGACCTCCAAATGCATGATGGGTGTATGAAATCAAGCGTTTTTCTGGAGCTACATATATGAGGATAGGAGCAGAACGACATAACACAATTATACAAGAAAAAAATCCACAAAATATTTACTTTGTGTCGCCATATTCTAAGAATAAAATATGAGCCACTAGCCCGTCTGTTAGTTCAGAATGAGTACAATATGTTGGCAACACTAGAAGTCGTACAACTACTACAACCACTACTACTATCACTACTAGTGCTATAACAACTACCACTCATACTACAACTACTAATACTACTGCAACTACTAATTTTACAACATTAAATTATTAATGACATCACATAAGCTATTTTAAAATACTAAATCTGTTCATTCGTCTGGGGACTTCAGGTTTCGTATAAATGCGTTCCGCGGAGAACAAAAGCTGTGCTAAGTGGAAATGGTGACCCGGCACATTAATAATGGAAGAGTATGAATTTCATAGGTGTTTGTATTGTCTGCTCAATACTTGTGTATAAAGAAAAAATAATATATAGTAAGACACCTAAAAGGAAGAACACAATGGAATGGCATTTTCTATTACCTAATTTAAACTACTTCATCGAAATTGCTTTACAAATTCCTTCAAACAATCCTTTTATTGTCCCAGTCAAGGCGGGGGCGGGGGGGGCACAATTCTTTAAACCATCTGATCTTTTGCCCCATGGCTACGTCTTTATTTGATGTGCACCCACTAAATATATTAATACTTATTTAATGTTTGAAACAAACACCTGTTACGCAGTGTTGCCAATTTAGCGACTTTGTCGCTAGAACTAACGACTTTTGGAAGTGTCTAACGACAATTTTTTTTATCTAGCGCCTAGCGACAAATCTAGCGACATTTAGGAATTCAAATATTTTGTTCTATATTTATATTAAAGTATCCAACATTTTGCAGTTCGTGATACTAATAATTACTTTTACACACTCGGTTGCACTACTGCTATGAGCGATCTACTTCGTTGGATTCATCGCTGCTATGAGGATTATGCCCTTCTTCACTGCAGTTCGCAAATCCGGGAATTTCCCGTATCTAACTAGTTGCGTAATAGCTGGTAACCTCTTGCATTCCACAGTGCGTACAGTGACAGTGACGCTGGAGAACATTGTGCCTTTCTGGTTCAGTGTAGTGCGTGAGATTTATATATTAATTGAACTGCGGTTGTTCTTAATATAAATTATACAGAAATTTCGTGGGGTGAGTTCGGTGAAGTGTTCCAATACGAAAGCAGCATGAATTCTCCAACCCCCCCCAAAAAAAAGATAATCGTAGTCAATAAGAGGGAATGTGGAAAAGTGATCCAAAATTTTAAGTATTTGCAAACTTTCAATGCTATATTTATTAATTTTGTATTCTTCAAAGCGCATAGTGCAGTATTTTTGTCAAGATGGCCATTTTTTAAAAGAAAGAATACTCGACTCTTCCATTGTATATGAAAAGTATTTAAATTATTTTAATTCCTTTGTAAAATTGTATAGCGACTTTTCTAGCGACTTGGCAGGAGGCGTTTAGCGACTTCTAGCGACTTTAGAGTACTAAACTAGCGACATTTCACACTGGCGAGTTGGCAACAGTGCTGTTACGTCCTTGCACCTTCCTGAAGAAGGTGACGCTTCTTTTAATTCTATTGTTAATGAAATGGTATATTTCCCCAAATAAAAGCAACACCAAGCAGGGCATATGCTCCCTCCTGTCCCTCTAAGCCGGCCCGCGGCCCTTTCCTGTTGTAACAGGAAAGACGTCAGGATGGTCGGCTACTGGTATCGAACCCAGGACCATTTTAATATGAAGGTGAGAAAGTAAATTTGGTGGTCATATTTTAAAAAGAAAATGAGATGGATTCCATTAACAAAAGAGTCACATTGTCAATACATTTCAGATCTTTGCTTGGGTTTACTGCCTTTCAATTACAAGTTTTTTTATTTATTTATTTTACCACGTAGGCCTTAAATAAATTAGAATATCGACTCTCCTGTGTATTTTAATATTAGCATGGTTCTTCATTTTATAGCAGACTCTTCCCGCACTATTCTGTTATTTACCATAGGTAGAATCCTTTGAGAACGAGACAGGCGACAAGTGCTTTAGTTCTCTATGGTAGGTTAGTGACCATTGTAAATATTTGAGTGGCTGGAGACACGGGGTTGACGGCTGGTATCATGTTGGTCCCTCTTATTTATTTTTTTCTTCGGTTCTGTTTCTCTTTTAGCCAAAGAAAGGAATTTAACTCTCCTCCCGTTCACAGCCATAACCATCCCCCCTCCTGGGTTGTCCAACTTGGACCACATGCAGGGGAAAACGAAGGAAAAGGAGGGGTGCCATTTGCTTTTACGGCATTTCAGCAACAACCCCATCTGTTGTCAAAATAAGGAAACACTTTGCACTGCTGAGGAAGGCTGATATCTTCGATTAGTCAAGGTCACTTGAGTCCCACCGGCTCTTAAATAAACGGGTAAAAATATTTCGTTAGCAGTTCAGAAGATATTTAATGCCATAAATAATACTATATATTGAATACCATACGAAGATAGTACATCAGAAGCCGTCATTTTCTGTGTAGTATCATTGACGACACCTCAGCAATATACAAAGGACGCGATGACCGATTAGTGGAATTTCATTATGATGATGCAGTGTCCTGTCCGAAGATCGATCTTTGGCCCGAAGTTCCCTGGGCAAAGTGAACCCATGATGGTTTGCCATAGTCTTCCATGGAACGATGCTAACCTCCTAAGACCGGAACTTAGAGTAGGATCCAAATCACTTGTGTTCCCACCGGGAATCAAATCCGGAACTCCTCGGGGACATTCGAAGGTCAATAGAAGCAACATTATTTCGAATCTGTTTATTTTCATGGTAACTGTGCGGACAAAATGCGGACCAGTAATAATCTTCGATAACTACAGCAGGAAGCTCGCGTTAATCCGAATATTTGCTTGAGCTGTTCGGGTTATTAAATTGTTTGGCGTAAAAGGGAGTGCTCTAAAGCCACAAATCCAGTTACAAACAAATATTTGTCAAGGTTTATTTCTAATCTAAAATATGTACAGTACCGTATATGTAGCTGAGTATTCAAATAGTCTTGTATTAAAAAAAAAAATTGATCTGATTTAGTCACACAATTCACAACAGCTGTTTCTGTTTGACCAACCAGTCTAAAAATATCAACCCCACCGGCTAAATACACCTTGCGGGGGGAAACAATGTTAGCAATTCTAGCCGTGCTAACTTTATTGGTACATCAATTTGCGAATTATCTGGGAATGATGGGGAAATCCCCCTTTAAAACTAGTTACACCATGTAAGTTTTATTTTTGTGTGTGTGTGTGTTATTTCCTTCTGGAGTAAAAACTGGAATTAGAAGGGCATTTTTACATGGATTGTGATGTCAAATAATGGACTTCAAGTAATAATAAACACGTAATCCTCCTATTGCTATATTTGAGGAGAGGTGGGGGAGAAATTTTAGTTTTCTTTCCTAAAAGGAAATTTAAAGTAACAACAATACAACAATACATAAAACAATAAAAATCAGGTATATATCAATAACTGAAATTCAAGTAGAGATATTAAGTAACAAATTTTTTTCATATGTCTGCGGCAATTACGAGTGATTATTTTTACATTTTTTCTCAACCCTACGAAATCGGTTTAAATAGCTTCGTAGTTCACGAGGTGTTTTAATTTAAAACCCACGTAATTTAAAAATTAGTCACGACTTTGGCGTCATTATATTACTACAAGTATCTGTTTTAAAATCGTTCTTCATTGCAGAGTTAAACAGGGTCCTTTTACATTGCAATCCAAAGTAATACCTATTGCTTTTGAAGTACAGGATGTCACCTTCGTTACTCTAATTCTGTTGGGGTGGGCGAGGTCATCCATCGGTGGGTGGTCGCCCACTCCCGCCCAGCCGTAATGCCGTCCCTGTATGGTATTCATGTGTTAAGTATGTACTTCAACTAGCTAAAGTTTTAGGTGCTTGTTACACCTAATTGGTATTTGCGACTATGTACCTCAAATGTAGCATTTATATACCTGGCTCAGTATAGCACCGTGATAATCATATTTTTTTTATATCGTCACTTGGGACATATATCTTTCATGTTCGAGGTACTTACTTTAGGTGCATACTTTTTCAGATACTTATGACATAATTGACATCTGCAGAGACGCACGAATGACAGCCAGCTCTTTGCATTTGCTCATGCGCACTAACATGCAACGGTTTCTCGCGCTTTTTGCTCCGCTTTCTGTCCTAGTACACAATTCCTTAGAAAAAAAGTAGCAACAAATGCATGAAATTTGGGAGATAAATGTACAAGAAAGAAATGACATAACTGATGAATAAAAATTAATATGAATCATTCATACATATGTGAACAGTTAATTATTTACGTAGATAGGGATAAAGAATTGTATTTTTTAGATGCCAACTGTCAGCGATCATTTGAAAGTGAAAATGGAAGAACCATGAAATAAAGTAAAGAGAAGCGCGTCATTTTGTTATAAAATTACATGGCGAGCGGATTTTATCTGATCCCAAATGGTTATCGTCGAATATATAGGGTTACAACAGCACTCTGATTAGCCAAATTAAAAAGACCTCAAGGATTTATCCCTGTACAAGCAACATTTTCCCCATCGACTTTGTGGCCATATCGGAAGAGAACGCGCCTAGTAATCAAATGGTTGGTGGTTCACGTCCACCCTGAGGCACATTTTTTTACTTGGTTAAAGTGTTTTTTAGACTCACCTTAATGTAAACATATTACGCATATAGGCGATTTAACATATTTTGGGTGAATAATTATGTGGTCCATTGATGCTTGCGGCATGGGGAAACTACTTGGAACATACTAGGTAAGTTTCCCAGGTACATATAAGGCATGTGCTTAAGGGCGGACATAGACTGTGACTATCACTTGCCATCCATGCGGCTTCTTTCTTACAGGTACATAAGGAACATAATGGCCACATTTCCATGTACTTGAGGGAACATGATAGGCATATGCCTGCTATATAATTGTGCTGTTAGGGTAGGATCAATATTAACAGACCAAAACTATATCTGCGAACAAATAAGATCTCGACTGAAAGCAGGGAATTTGTGTTATTATTCAGATCAGAATCTTTTATCTTCAAGAATTCTGTCGTAGATTTTGAAGTTTAACATCTACAAAACAATACTCATCCATGTTGTACTGTATGGTTTTGAAACTGGTCGCTTACTCTGAGAGAAGAGCACAGACTGAGAGTATTGGAGAATAAAATCCCTAGCTGAATATTCGGTACCAAGAACGACAGGAATGGGAAATGGCGGAAATGTCATAACGAGGAACTGCATAACTTATATTGTTTACCAAACATTGTTAAGATTTTTGTTTACCAAACATTGTTAAGGTTATGAACAGTGGCGGAGAGTGATACTTTCAACAGGGTAGGTCCAATGCTCAACTACTACTACTACTATTACTCCTCGTTCTTCTCCTTCTCCTCCTACTAGTATTACTACTACTACTACTACTACTACTACTACTACTACTACTACTACTACTACTACTACTAATAATAATAATAATAATAATAATAATAATAATAATAATAAAATGAAACAGATTAGACATAGATATTTTACTACAGAAACACAAGAAGACAAATTCACATAAATTTAACGTAATTGTAGTCCATCGACAGCACTTATTCGATCCGGATCTCAATTTTCATAATGAAATTCACGTATGTGACTCATAGCTGATCTTAATTCGCCGTAATACAGTTTAATTGTTTTAATTGGGCGTGATCGGGTGGGGAAGATGGATTATCACATTATTTGCACTTTGCAAGAAACTTATGTTGTTTAAGACTACTTGTACTGAAACAAACTCTGCTTGTAAAATTTCGTCTTTAATTATATTGTTCAAAACACATGACAAGCATTCAATCAAGTCATTTTGTGTGTCACCTAATTCCCCTTTAAAAGCAGAATCATACTTAAATATTTTTTTTTCATATGCCGCTCTTTATATGTCAACAACTCCAAATAATTGTTTATACCAATGCATGCAGAACTCTCTTGCCCTTTGTTAGTTCTATTTTCAACACAGGCGTTAGTATTCGTTCCTTAATAACACATTAATTTTCAAAAGACCACTGACATAGAAGATTCTTTAATAGGAATTATACAGAGCGTTCAAAACGTCTCTATACACCTGAATCGTATGCAAGCATGTTTGGAGGCGCATGGGGGACATTTCCAACATTTGCTGTGAAAATGTGTCTTAAAATGTGTGTGTATATGCTACGCCCTGTACACAGTGCTTTTATGCCATAAAATATAATAAATTTTGAGTAAAATAATTTTCTCGTTGCTTTGAATATGTGACAATTCAGGTGTATAGAGACTTTTTGAACACTCTGTATTATGTTCATATTCTCCACTTACTGACATTTTCTCTCATTCACTTTTGCAAATGTAAGAAAGTAAATGTCACTCATAATATCTCAAAAACATACAGGGCCTTATATAGAGTCGTTTTGATCTGTGTTTAGGGTCATACTAAAGGCCTGACTACTGTAGGAAACATACGTTAGTCGAACTCTTCAGTATGGCAATAATCATGCGTCAGAATGATTCTGCATATGGCTCACAGTCTCCACTCAATTCTAATGAGCTCAACGAGTCTCATTTCGTACAGGTTTACGCCAACGTAACGGAATAAAGGGGCATTAGCTTGCGATAATAGGCGTAGCATCTTTAGAATTGATTCTTCCAGCTTTTACGTTGCGTTAGAGTCCGCAAAATTAAGCAAAGTTGGTACGGAAGGAGTTTCCCTCCTTTGCACTTTATTTGTTTGACATATCGAATCGAAATCGAACGTCGCGAGAGAAACGCTTTATGTAGAAACAAAAGTCGATAAGCGCTGAGGCCGGTCTCTTTGGCTGGTTATTTCCAACATCTTCTCTCGCGTGATTTTCTGAGTAGCTTGACGGTAGTTCTACCGCCGCCTGAGACACTGCTCGGTGAGCCTCCCAGCAGTGGTGCTAACCACTATTTCTTTAACAATCAATATTTTTTTCAACTTAGAACACTCATACATTGTGTGCAAGGAAAGTGAATTAATTATAAATTATAATTTCTGAAATAAATGGGTAGGCCGGACCTCAGGGCCTCTTGCGACCCTTCGCCACTAGTCATGAAATCTAGGTAGCTCAAGTGGGCAGGTCATATAGCCAGAATGGAAGAAAGTAAGAGTGGTTTGGAAGTTTTAACTGGAAATCCAATTGGAGAAAGACCAATAGGAAGATCCTAGGTGAAGATAGGAGGACAATATTAAGACGGATCTCGCATAATTGGAGTATAAAGTAGAAACTGCATCCTGTTGCCTAAGGAGAGAAGTGAACGGAGAGTTTTTGTAATGCAACATTAAACCTTCAGCCTCTATAGTCCATAGAGTTAGTTAGTTAGCAGGCCTTTTTTGCTTAAGAACAAAACAGAAACAATTATTTTTTTAAGCATTACATGAACAGAGAACATTAAGAATTTTGATGTTTTTATTTCGGTTATGTAGTTGCATCTACATGAAGTTAGCCCTTGCTTTCAATTATCGATTCGATACCAAAATCTTTTGTTATTGATTGTTTTAAAGAAAAACTCGTTTGTTTCGAAAAAATAAAGAGATATTTACAAAATAAAGTTGAGGGGGAATGATAACTTTACACTGGCCCTGTACTTTCAAATATCGATTAGAAATCGAAGTCAATCATTTGTGTTTCGTTTGATATTGATTGTTTTGTAGAAAATAAATGTTTCAAAAAAAAAAAAAAGAAACGTATGGGTTACAAAATACAGTTGGGGGAGTAACTTCACACTGGACTCTCTTACTTTCAAATTTTGATTGAAGAGTTTGTTTTTCGTTTGTTATTGATTGTTTTGAAGTAAAAATCGTTTGTTTCGAAAAACGTAATGAGATATTTATTCAATAATCAAGGGAGTCCCGAGGCAACTTCACATTGACCTCTCCAATACTTTCAAATTTTGCTTTAAAAGTAAAGCCAATCATTTGTTTTCTGTTTCGTATTAATTGATTTGAAGAAAAAAATAGCTTGTTTCGAAAATAGTAAGAAGATATTTACAAAATAAAGTTGACATGTGGCCAAATTTAGCTAGGTCCCTATACTTACAAATTTTGATTGAAATCCAAAATCAATTGTTTGATGTTCGATTGTTGATTATTTTGAAGAAAAAACAGTTTTCGAAAAACATAAAAAGTGTTTACAAGAGAAATGGGTGATTAAACTTCACACTGTAAAAAATCGTTGTGTTATTTCAACGACATGTCTATGTGTTAACGCAATTGTGTTAAAATATAACACAAAAAGGTGGTTAGAACAACTCACTGTCCATTTGGAGTTGTGTGTCAAATGCCGGTAATTGAAATGACACACAGCCTGTGTGTTAAATTAACACAAGTGTAGAATCTTCGGTGTTGTTTTCTGCGTGATTGCCAAATATGTTGGGCATCTAATTATAAAGGCTTATGAATTGAAGCTACAGAGAAACACAGGAGAAAGAAATATTTAAACAAATCCAGGCATACGCAACATTTCAACATGCAAACCGCGTGATGTGTTTTCAATTGTTTTACATAATGTTTCTGAATAAACCCTAACAGCAGAAGATTTGCTAGGCATGTGCCATTTAGGTGTTCTAAATTTATCTCTCAGATTTGATGCATTTCTTGCTTATTTTTCTAAGTGATTGTGTACTAGAAGCAACAAACGCATCAACCTTATTAGATGGCAACTGGCCCTGATCATTTGAAAGTGAATATGGGAGAACTATAAAATAAAGTAAATAGACAGTCATCATTTTGTTATAGAATTAGGTCAACATGGCGAGCAGATTTTATCTTATCCCGAACGGTTATCGTCGAATATACGCGGCTTAAGGGAGCAATCTGATTAGCCAAATCCAAAAGACCTCAACAATTTATCCCTCTACAAACGACGTTTTCTTCATCGCCTTCGTGGCCAAGTCGGAAGAGCACGCGGCTAGTAATTGAAAGGTAGGTGGTTCGTGCCTCCCTCCGCCACTGAAGTACATTGTTTTACTTGTTTAAAGTGTTTTTTTAAGCATAATGCAAACACACATATAGGCGATTTAACTTATTTTGGGGAGTAAGTTTGTGTTCATTAACTCTTACGGCACGGCTCAATACCGGTTGTGTGTTAAAGACGTAACACACCCCCTGTGTTAAACGCCAACACTGCGGCGTATGTGTTGAACTAACACAATATAATGGTAGTCACGCTGGAACCACTGCCCTGTGTTAAAATTGAGCTGAATTAACACAACCATTTTTACTGTGCACGCTGGTAACACCGTCATGTTTCGAATCAAAGCAAAAGGCAATTAGGTTGTTATTGGTTATTTTGAAGAGGATTTTTTTTGTTTGTTTGGAAATATAGAAAGAGAGACTTATCTGTTGTTGATTGTTTTGAAGATAAAAATCCCTTTTCCAAAACACAAAAATACACGTTTGAAGATATATTTGGTGGTCAACATCACACTGGTCTTCACACTACTTTTTCTGCTTTTAGATTTCGATTCAAAACTCAACCAAATTATTATTTTTCCCTTCTTATTGACTGGCTTTAAGAAAAAATATTTTATTTCGATAAAATGTTAAAGGTTATATACAAATAAAAGTTGGGTGAGCCAATTCACACCGATCCTTATTTTTAAAAAAAATCCATAAAAACAATAGATAAAATAATTCTTAAATGTTGACATTGCCAAGAACGTGCTCATATTATTGTTTAACAGTTGTCCCCACAACATTTGTTTCTTTGAAGGCACACGACTTTCTTAGTTAAGTTTACATAAAACACAAAAAGAAAAGGGGCGAAAGAAATAAAGCTAACCGGAAGAAGTTAAAATCTGTATCGATCGATTTGCTTGGTCAAGCTGAGTCAATTGATATACAGATTGTTCGTTGCTGATTAAACCCCACCCCCGAAAATTAAATTAGACTCAGTAAACCGGAGGTGGTTGTCCGGAACTAGTTAAATTTTGTATGGAACGATTTGTTTTGTCAAGCTGTATCGATTGATATATAGATTGTATATGTTTCGTTGCTGATTACACCCCTACCTCGGAAACTAAATTAGGCTCAGTAAACCGGAAGTTGTTAACCGGAAGTAGTTAAATTTTGTATCGATCGATTTGTTTTGTCACGCTGAATCGATTGATATATAGATTGTATATGTTTCGTTGCTGATTATACCCCACCCCCGGAAACTAAATTAAGTTCAGTAAACCGGAAGTGGTTAAACGGAAGTAGTTGAATTTGGTATCGATCGATTTGTTTTGTCAAGCTGAGTCGATAGATATATAAATTCTATATGTTTCGTTGCTGATTATACCCCACACCCGGAAACTAAATTAGGTTCAGTAAACTGGAAGTTGTTAACCGTAAGTAGTTAAATTTGGTATCGATCAATTTGTTTTGTCAAGCTGAATAGATTGATATAGAGATTGTATATGTTTCGTTGCTGATTATACCTCACTCCCGGAAACTAAATTATTCCCTAGATGAAATATCTAGAAGATATGTAACGTCGAGAATGTTCATTTTTTAGTACATCGATTGAGTAGAAGATCTGAAATCCAGCTGACTGCCATCCTCGAGTACTGATGAATACCAGGTGAGTGTTATGGTTATTTTCTACATATAGGCTATAATATATTAATATTTACAATATTGTGCGTGCAGAAACTAACGTTCAATGTTAAACCAATATTAGGCCTACTGTTTATCAATGAAAATAAGTTTGGAATCATATTATTTCTGATTTCCCGGGATTAGGCAGCTAAGTATGTGTAAATTTTAAGGAAAAGGTATGTTTGTACAGTAACATGTCGAATATAAAATATATCAATTAAGAGGTGAATCTATGCCAATAGAAAATATCAAAGGTAAAAAAAAAAGAAATATCACTTCTAAAATCTGTAACCGAGCTAAATAAATTTAGGTAGAAATTAAAGCGCAGATTAAGAATACGAGGCCAATTTTGAAAATGATAATTCACAAAGGAAGAGTAACGTTTAAACGTAAATCGAGAACATGTAAGTCGTATGTAGAGATAGAAACAGCGTAAAAAATGTAGTTCAATACTATGGAGTCATAATACAAAGCTACCTATATTGAACAAGTAGGTCCTTAGATTTCACATTTGTTTATCTTTATGCACATATCCATCATCACTGATGTTCGTGTTGGATAAGGACGCGTGAGCGGGTCGTTCAAGCTCACTTTGCTCTGATTCGGAGTAGATCTAATGCTGGCCACGTAGCACAGGCTTTTGCGCTTGTCTTTTTTAATATCTAACAAGTTTGTAAGTATACTATGAATCAAGTGTGTAGTTAGTGGGTAGGCGCCAACAAAATAAGAGAGTAGAAAGTATTAGGAGGAAAATAGTGAAAGACTTGTAATCAGTGGCGAATCTTGAGGGATGTTACAACAGTAAAAATTAAATTTTTATCACTTCAAATTAAGATAAGAAAATTTACCCAATTTACTAACCATTGTATAGTATATGTAATCAAAACATTAGGCAAGTTTGTTAAGTTAAATTGAAACGATGCAACTAATTTTAACCGATGTGACTTTCTTCTAAAGGAATCATTGCTTATAACTTTTGTTGGCGCCTTTAACATAACCTGTTCCTAGTAGGTTATTGGCATACGCCAAGAAAAGAGTTTTTTAGAACGCATGATGACACTAAACCATCAAGATGCCGCGGTCGGCAAGAAGGATTGCCGCCGTCGACGGTGGTAGGCAGCCGGCACCAGTCCTCGGTGACACGACGATCTACTTGTTCAAAATTGCCGACCATTTGCCGACGCGGCAAGTGGTCAAAAATCGTAAAAAATGCCCTTTACCGACCCTTTGCCTACTCTTGCCGACCGTCCGAGTCGGCAAAACAGTCGGAAAGACCTCTTTCTGACCCTCTGCCGACTCTATATGCCGGCCTCTTTTCGACGGCGGCGCCAGCGCATTTACTGCACCTTTACGGCTGTTTGCCGACTGCTCGGCAAGGCAACTATTCGACGGCGGCCCCGGCGCATTTTATGCACCTTTACGGCTGTTTGCCGACTGCTGGAAAGAACCTCCGGCTTCCCGATTCTCCCACAGGCGGCATCCGACTTCTTGCCGCGGTCGAAAAGTGGCCCTTTGCCGACTGGAAATCAACGCTTCAGGAAAGCAAAATTTTCATCAGCTTTTACATTAGTCTTGCCTAAGTCTTCCTTCATGCTATGATTTCTCGACAAGGAGCAGTCTTGCAAGTTCTTCAAGTATAATACTTGCATTTTTTGTGTGTCCCAGTATAAAATTTGTTCCTTTTCCTTTTTTGCAGCACTCTCAGCCAAAAAAGAAGAAATTAAGTGGGACATGGAAGTATTATATACTTTCAGAACTAGCAGTTTTGCCCTTCATGAGAAATCATAGCACGGAGGCAAACGTAGGCAAAGCTACTGTAAAAAGTGGTGAAAATTTTGCCTTCCTGAAGGGTTGATATCCAGTCGGCAAAGGGCTACTTTTCGACTGCGGCAAGAGGTCGGATGCCGCCTGTGGGAGAATTGAGAAGCTGACATCGAAAAGAGGTCCTCTCGAGCAGTCGGCAGACAACCGGAAAGGCGCATAAAGTGCGCCGACGCCGCCGGTGGAAAGTTGCCTTTCCGACCAGTCGGCAGACAGCAGAAAAGATGCGTAGCACTTTAATGAAAATCATGCAGTAATGTTCCCACCAGCAATGTTGCACTCGGTTCATAAGCAGTACATTTCTACAATTCTCAGTACAATTTAAGTGCTATATAGAGGAAAAGTATCTGGGAATGACTTACAAATGCTTAAAAGCGACCTAAAAATAACAACTGAGCAGCTAATAATGAACGTTAGAAATAATTCAATTAACATGTCTGTGGGCCTAATGTGAAAAAACTTATAACAGTCAGTACATTTCCCCCCTGAAAGCACATTTTTCATTTCACGACCACAAGGAACAACACTGTTCTATGCAATCAAAATTTGCTAGTTGCAAACGCTTTCTTCGAAAAAAAAAACCGCAGCAATCCGTCGGAATACGGTCTTTTCAGGTTGTCGTTTTCCCATCAACTATTGGAAAAAGGATTTTAAACGTCAATGATTTTCTAAATTTTTTTTGTACAGGGGTCACACTCCCAATTGAAAATGAGATTTGAATAAAAATTAATGAAGTAAAAATTATAAAAAAAATACTGTAATAAAAGGTATGTGGTGGCGGAGATATTCAAACCGAGGCTACACGCAAAAAAAAAAAGGTTACTAATAAACAAGAAGGTGGACAGTAACCAAGTTAGTTTGACAATATATAGAAAACAGAGACGTGTGCCCAAGCAGCCAAGCCAAAAAGGCTAACGAGAGAAGGTGATAGCAACCTTGCGTTACAGGTTAATATTGCTAGGTTACAGTGTAATAACTCACAGGGGTACGCTAACCGATCACGTAGTTACCACAATCAATCATAGCCTGTACCGGTAACCTAGATAGTATGTTGGAATAACTGACTGCTCGGTTAATGAAACAGTTTGCATCAACTGCAGTAACCGAGTATTTTGGTTAATATAACATATTCAACTACTTAAAGTAACCCATTTACTGGGTTAAAGTAATACGGTAGGACAAAAGTATAACCAAGTAGATCGGTTAATATAACGAATTAACTTAGTTAAGATAACATATTTACTCGATTAATATAATAAGGTAGGGCAAATGTTTAACCGAGTAGATCGGTTAATTTAACCTGTTCAGTTAATTGAAATAACCCGTTTACTCGGTTAATGTAATAGGGTAAGTTAATTCTAGTAACCGAGTATTTCGTCAAATATGACCTCCTTTATTAGTTGAAATAACCATGACTCAATTTCTTATAACCTCTTTTGCTTTGTTGTCCATATATTGACAAAGTTTCCAGGGTTAAAATTGTGTTTAACTTTTCTGAATGTTAAAATTTTATGCCCAATTCAAAATTGTTCTCGCTTTATAATTTTTGAACCACTTAACGTAGCGATGTGAAACAAACGTTTATGTACAAAACTAAATTTTTCTCTAGTTTATAAAACCACATAAAATGACGTACTTATTATCAATATGAATCCGAGGACGGTGTTCTATACAAAAAGGTAAAAGCGTTGTTTAAAATGATTCAGAATGAATAATTGGAAATATTAATTAATAATAGTATAGAAAAGGATTATCAATACAATGCGAAATGATAATTCCTTAATTTCCTATAGTAATTTGCTAATTGAAATTTGAAAAATGATTTCGGCTGCAACATAACAGATTTCTAAAAGTACAGTAGAGGGTGTACTTAATAATCCATAAAATTATGTTACTACCTTTCTGTATTGTTTAATTTATATGAGTTTGTTTACTTTTAGTATAGTGGTTAGTATCTTTTCTCATGATAACAGTAAAATACTTAATTCAGTAGTATGTGTGAAAAGAAAAGAATTTTCAAAATATAAATTTATTACAAAGAATAAAATGTCATTTTACAATATGCAGACATAATAAATCAAATGTTAATATTTAATTGAGCTCAAGCTTGTCTGCAGTGATTTACAATAATGTCATAAACAAATAAAGCAAGACTTTGGACTCTGTTATCTATGAGACATTTAGCAGGAGACTGCCATAGAAGAAATTACTTCTTCTTAGAGACTGAAATTATACAAAAGAATAAAACTTACATGTGTAGTTCGGAGGTCTCTCTCTCAACTCAATGTTCACCATCTTCGTCTTGGCTTCTAGTCCAAATGCGAGACACAGGTTACAGACGCAAATAGCGAAGGAAGATGAATGATGTAAGAGATAGATGTCTGTTCCCGAATCCCAAAAGTTCTAATTTTTCGAAGCTTATATACTGGTTGGAGAGAGTGAACTACGTGACAAACAACTAGTCCTTATAACTTGTTTGTCTCATGAAGTATTTTTGTTATTTTCTCTAGTACTACACTATTTAAAAGTTCGTGTTCGTACATTCATATAAAGAAGTTTTTTTAATATTTCAATAAAATAATCATAACATAGCCTCTTCTGCTAAAATTGTTCTTTCATTTGAATGTTTAGCATCAAAATAAAAAAAATATTTTTAATATTTCAAAAAAATTCGAAGTGATGTATGTGTACTGTATATAGTGGGTACACTGAAAAGAGTAAGACGAAAATGAAAACACGTTCACTTTCTGAAAAGCACTTCACTAGTGTCTATAAACATAGAAGCATAAAGGTTAACGGTGACTTGAAAACCTAGTTCATTGTCTTGGAGAAAGTTGACCTTGACAGTGAATAAAACAGCAAATTGGATCGGCTGAGAAGGAACGTCTTCCTTTGATGACAAACTGCGATGATCGGTGACATGAGAAATGGAGCATCTGGTGAGAGACGAAACCATGGGCAGGAGCGTATTGATTCTCATGGTCGCGACTCCATAGAATCACGCTGACTGCGTATGAGGCAGGGGCGACGTAAAGTGGAGCATCCTTGGTGAGAGTTCAGCTCTTCGTGGGATGACTGCACTGAACATCATGTCGGACGACGGAAACCCTGGCTGGGAACTGATGTCCTAAGATGTTAACACTGCCGCTGGTTATCTGCAAGTCTGTTAAGGACGCTAGCAGCCAAAACAGTGATGCTGGAGAGCGAAGATAAACACAAGATGTAACACAAACGATAGTCGAAGACGATATTTTGTGGCTTCTTGTTGTGAATGTAATGAGTAAAACACATGGGGGTTGGGTGGGAATTGAACTGGGGTCCATCAGGTGAGACTGGATCACTGGAGGTGACTGGTTTGTGTCCATGCTGAGTCCACTTCGATTAGGCATCTGCTGGAGAACCACTGGAAACACCTGCTGTAAACTGGAAACGTTGACTGCATGGGAAGCTCAACAACGAGGAACGCACAAACAGTATTACAGGAAATCCCGTAGTGTTTCTCCTCACAAGAATAAACATCAAAACACTGATCAAGGTAGACAAAATAACTCACAACACAAAAATAAGAAGAAACATAAGTTTTCAAATGGAAAACAAAATTCTAAGAAGTTTTATCAACAGTATTGTGCTGTTCCTCCTTTTCCATATTACATGCAACCTTTTGGACAGCCATATGGTTCCTACATTCCATCTTTTACTCCACGAAATAACAATCCTGCGTTAGAATATGAACCATTATCAAAAAAGGGGAATCAATAAGGGATGGGCATAGTATGTTTTTTCGGACTCCTACCCCGCAATTTAATGAATTAATCCCAATATATTCTCCGCCAACTAGAAAAAATTCTGTATATCCCACCTCAAATTTAAATCTGGAAGCATCTTTTATACCTACTGCACACACAAGCTTGCACATTCCTAGAAAAAGTGACGACACTTTTCATGATAGGAAATCATTTCACTTGCCGTTCAAGGCACCAGCAAGTCAAGAGTCACATACCAGTTTCTTATATTCACTAACTAATTCCCTTGCAAGTGATATACATAATGCTACTACTAAGTGTATGAAACAACACGAGCATGAAACACATCCGGTTCAGCCTCAGCAATCCCATACTAAAGTAACAGTCCCTTTAGTATTTATAAATCAACTTCCTTATGTAACTGGTGGCATATCAAATCAACAGTATAACTTCTTGCTGGACACAAGCGCTGTGACATCTCTGATACATTACTCCTTAGTGCCGCGTAATTGTAAGATATTTCAACTCACTACTAAAGTATATGGCATCAGTTCTACTCCATTACATTTAACAAAGGCAGCATACATTCCGATAGTTATAGCGGGTAAAACTTTTCAAGTTTTATTCCGTATTTCCCCAATTGCCAATATTCCGATTTTACTTTCTAACAGATTTTTGACCAATCATGAGGCTAATATTTCATATAAAGCTAACACAGTCACTCTTACCCATTATGGGGACACCCATAGATTTCCTAAGGAAATTGACAAAGAAACATCATTGTCTGCTAAAGTGAGTAGAAACTGCAAATTCAACTTCTCTGTTCGACAAGGTACAGCCATTCCTCGAAATTCAATAAGGTATGTTCCTCTTACTCTTGATACTCCAGTTTCGAATACTGAATTTATTGTTCAAAATCCAATCATTAGAAATATGCAAGGTTGTGTATTCATGCAAACAGCAGTAAATTCTAAAAATATGTATTTACCGATAGTAAATCCGGGAAATACTAAGGAATATTTGCAGAAAGGAACTCATATAGCTCAGGGCGCTTTATTACCAAAGGATACACAGAAGGCTCATGTATATCTCATACATAAACTTTTCGAACCAACGAAACCAACAGACACGTGATAGGGTGGCCAAACGTCTCGAAAAAATCAAACCATACATAGACTACAGTAAATTTAATATTAATCCTGATTTAACGCCAGATCAACAAGATAAGATCCTTTCAGTTTTGAAAAGACATCCAACATGTTTTTCTTGGCATAATAAGGATTTTCAAATTATAGACTGCTACTCTGCTACACTTAATGTAGTAGACATGGAACCATGGACAGTTCCTACATATACCATTCCTTTTCGTCTTCGTGCTAAAGACAAAGAAAAGATACAGGAAATGATTGACAATGGAATCATATCAAAATCAAACAGTTTCTATAGAAACAATCTCATTGCAATTCCTAAACGAGATTCAAACCAAGTACGTCTCGTCTTAGATCTTGAAGAACTTTCGTCCCGTTCTAAACCTGTCAGCGAATTTTCCCCTGGTGTTCAGGACATTTTAGATCAATTAGCACAGGCTCGTTACTGTATTAAAACAGACATGGAGCAGAGATTTCACCAAGTCAAATTAGACGACGCTGATCAGGAATTAACCAGTTTCAGCGTGCATCAGTTAGGGTTACCTCACAGTCTTTTTAAAATGAACACTTTACCCCAAGGTTTTCGGACATCAACTTTAATTTTGCATAGAATAGTTAAAGATATGTTTAGAGATTTTACCCATAAAAAATTTCTTTCGTATGTGGACGATTTGATTTAATAGTTGCCGCACAATTACACAAATTTGCTGCAACAAAAGAAAAGCTGTTGAAGTGGACAACAGAATTAATTGAAACCTTTGAGAAATTAAAACAAATGGTCACTTCAGCTCCCATTTTACAAATTTACATACCGTCCGCTGAACATATGCTTGTCACCGATTCCAGTTCCATTGGCTGTGCTGTAGCGCTTTAGCAGAAACTTCCTAATGAGAAACATTGGTCTATTGTACAATATGCTTGCGTTACTTTCCCACCTAGAGTAAAAGCATACCCTATTTATTGTGCGGAACTTTTTGCAGTGTTTTTCGCTCTTCGTAAGTTTTGTAGATATCTCATAGGTGGACACTTTACTATTTTGACAGATAATTTGGCATTAGTAGCTGTCAAGAAAACTACAAATCTCACAGCACAAATGGTCAGGTGGTTAAGCTACATACAAATTTTTGATTTTAATATTCACCACATCAAATCCAAGCAGAATGCCCTTTTGTGATTATCTTTCACGTCATCCTTTAGACTTATCCCCGGAAGAATATGAAGAAATAGAACCAGAAGAACATCCCTATGCTTTCTTGGTTTTAGCTTTCCCTATGCAATAAAGAAAATCGTTCAAATTTCTGAATGAATGTTTCCGCATCTTGACCTTCGAAATTTGCAAAGGTATCTATGAACATGGGAAAAGCTATAGAAGGAGGAGTTGATGAAGTATTGCTATTTTGTTGTCTACGAGCCATTGTTTACAAGTACTTTAAAAAACAAAAGAAATATAAGCCACAAATCATTAAGACATGCAGAAATATTCTATATGTTGTATTTCAATGCTCATGAACAAGTAGTTTCGTAACCTTTTATTTAGCATAGCAAAAGCTAATGTGCTTCTTGAATATTTTTAGTCTCTATTGCTTGCGGGGATAGCCATGTTTAATTTATAATGTTTAATTTAATGAGTTTGTTTACTTTTAGTATAGTGGTTAGTATCTTTTCTCATGATAACAGTAAAATACTAAATTCAGTAGCATGTGTGAAAAGGAAAGAATTTTCAAAATATAAATTTATTACAAAGAATAAAATGTCATTTTACAATATGGAGACATAATAAATCAAATGTTAATATTTAATTGAGCTCAAGCTTGAATGTGCTTCTTGAATATTTTTAGTCTCTATTGCTTGCGGGGATAGCCATGTTTAATTTATAATGTTTAATTTAATGAGTTTGTTTACTTTTAGTATAGTGGTTAGTATCTTTTCTCATGATAACAGTAAAATACTAAATTCAGTAGCATGTGTGAAAAGGAAAGAATTTTCAAAATATAAATTTATTACAAAGAATAAAATGTCATTTTACAATATGGAGACATAATAAATCAAATGTTAATATTTAATTGAGCTCAAGCTTGTCTGCAGTGATTTACAATAATGTCATAAACAAATAAAGCAATACTTTGGATTCTGTTATCTATGAGGCCTTTAGCAGGAGACTGCCATAGAAGAAATTACTTCTTCTTAGAGACTGAAATTATACAAAAGGATAAAACTTACATGTGTAGTTCGGAGGTCTCTCTCTCAACTCAATGTTCACCATTTTCGTCTTGGCTCCTAGTCCAAATGCGAGACACAGGTTACAGACGCAAATAGCGAAGGAAGATGAATGATGTAAGAGATAGATGTCTGTTCCTGAATCCCAAGAGTTCTAATTTTTCGAAGCTTATATACTGGTTGGAGAGACTGAACTACGTGACAAACAACTAGTCCTTGTAACTTGTTTGTCTCATGACGTATTTTTGTTATTTTCTCTAGTACTATACTATTTAAAATTTCGTGTTCGTACATTCATATAAAAAGTTTTTTTTTAATATTTCAATAAAATAATCATAACAGTATCATTTGAAGAAAGACGAAAAATGTATAGTTTTATAAAAGAGAAAGAATTTAGCTTTGTGGAGTGGATTTGTTTCACGTCAAACATAAGTGGTTTAACGGTTTATACTTGTACACACTTCTGGGTTCGACATAAAATCTTAACCTTAAAATCAATACAAAATTTTAACCCTGGGAAAATATAAAGCACTATCCTGTAAAATATAAAGCTTTTAAAGTCCTGTAAAATTCAGCAGAACAGGAGCTCTATGAGTTTTTACACATTGTGAACAATATGAAACAATTGAAATAAAAGCAGAACAATGTTATAAAGAGTCATGACAATATCCCGCCGCCCTTAATGTGAATTCTACTTTCCGTTTCCATTCTGCACAGTTTTTGATATTCTGTTCAATTTACTGCAAATAGATGGTGAATATAAAATTAACTCGAAAAATTATTCACAGAGTCAAATGAACTAATTAAAATATAATATTACTGCAAAATATAAGTTATCTGTATAGCTCAGCCGTTAGAGATTATGTGTATGAATCAAGCTTCAAATACTGGCCACAATGTTAAACATTTTTCACTAGCAATTCCACGCCTGCGTCTCTGAATGTATTCATTTTCTTATACTACACTGGAAACAAAGATGTCTCTGCATGCATTTGTTGTAACTTTGGTATTAAAAAAAAGTGGCCGAAGCGATCACTTTTCTGCTTCTCCGGCTATGGTCGAAAGTGTGGGGCAATAATTTAAAATCTCCGATACTAATGCACCATGTATGTATTGCTGAAACCAGGGTCAAGGGCGCCGATCCTGGAGGACCTCGCCCCCCCAAAGCTCATGTGGGCTTCCTCGCATTGTATTTATGAATATACTATATTTGGTATAATTTGAATGCAATTTGTCTTTAAATCACTAGATATGCCTTTTACATATGGATGCCCCCTCCCCCAGATTTACAGAGAAATCGGCACCCTTGGCCAGGGTACTGCTTTACTTGCACCCAGGGGTAAAAGTGGATTTGGAAAGGTAGGGAGACGCATGAATACCCCGTACCTACCTTTGCACATTGTAATTAAGTTAGAAATTGGGGAGACGCCACGGATATTTCCTGGAAGCGAGGGGACAGCGTCCACCCGCATTCTCCACACTTTTACCCCTACTTACACCCATGACTATATTCGTAGAAACCAAACACTGAAATGCACCAAACACAAGTTCTAACTACTAAGCTATCAGTTCTAACTCTATGCCTTAAATATTTATTTAAATACACTTTAAAAGTGGAAACCATATTAAGATAAAATAACAATTAAGTACGTAACTAATTGTTCATTTAATTCGTTTCTATATGATTTATACATTAATTGTTATACAATAAAACAGAAAAATGTGAGAAAATAATTTACATCGTAAGTGAAACAGCCACATGTACAGTATACACATAGTGCATACCCATTATATAGAGAAAAAAGGCTAATGAAGTCATTTACATCAAAAATGAAATGTTTTAACATAATACTTTGCAAAGATCCTTTGTTTTGAAGGAATTCTTTAAGAGAATAAATGAACAGAAAATCACAATTTTTTCTGGTCTATATTAGCACTAAAATCACACCAAATTGCATTAACAAAATGCAATGCACATCGTATTAACTTATATACATTAGCCTATGTAATGAACCTTATAATTCAATAGAAGTTATATGTAATATACCTTCGGATGTTTAATGCATTCTTGGTCGAACCATTTCTGGTCGAGAAGAGAAAACAGGCAAAATTACGGTGGCTACAAAATCCGAATGAAACAACTACACAAAATTTCGCAGATATCAGGCGGGAAACTTCCAAAACTTTTAGAACAAAGAAACGGGATTTTTTGAAAGCTAAAATTAAGGAACTTGAAGATAATAGTAAAAATAAAAATATTCGGGACATGTATAAGGGGATCAGCGAATTTAAGAAAGGCTATCAACCTCGTGCTTATATATTAAAGAAATCTGACGGAACAATTCTCACCGATACGGATAGCCTCTTAAATAGATGGAAAGATTTCTTTGACGATTTGCTGAACACGCAGCCAAAAACTAATGTGCGTGGAGAAAAGGAGATACACACCGCAGAACCGTATATTCCAGAACCCAATCGAATAGAAGTGGAAGCCGCTATAAGGAAATTGAAGAAACATAAATCTCCGGGTGTAGATGAAATTCCGGCTGAGTTAATTTTAGCTGGAGGCGAAAAATTGTGGAACAAGATACACAAAGTCATTCTCCTTTTCTGGAACAAGGAAGAATTGCCACAAGAGTGGAAAGAATCAATCATTGTTCCAATTCACAAGAAAGGCGACAAAACTGACTGTAATAATTATCAAGGCATTTCTCTTCTGTCAACATCCTATAAAATACTTTCAAATGTTCTGTTAGAAAGATTGACCCCATACGCAGATGAAATTATTGGAGATTATCAGTGCGGATTTAGACGAAATCGATCAACTATCGACCAAATATTTACCATTCGCCAAATACTCGAAAAGAAGTGGGAATACAATACCCCGGTACATCAACTATTTATTGATTTTAGAAAGGCTTACGACTCGGTTAGGAGAGAAACATTATACAACGTTCTTACAGAACTTGGAATACCGAGAAAGCTAATTAGATTAATTAAGATATGTTTAAGTGAATCCCAAAGTAAAGTCCGGGTAGGAAAATTTTTGCCCACGAGCTTCCACGTCGAAAATGGCCTGAAACAAGGAGATGCGTTGTCGCCATTATTATTTAACTTTGTGCTGGAATACGCCATAAGGAAAATCAAAGATAGCAACCACGGCCTAGAGTTGAACGGCATTCACCAGGTTATGGCATATGCTGATGATGTAAATTTAATAGGGGATGATAGGAGAACAGTAGAAATAAATGCAGAGATCTTATTAAACGCTTGCAGGGACATGGGTTTAGAAGTAAATGCAGAGAAAACTAAATACATGGAAGTGCGTCGGGACCGTAATACGGCAAATTGTGGAGGCGTTAAAATATTAAATAATGCTTTTGATAAAATGGATACTTTCAAATATTTAGGATCAATATTAACAGACGAAAATCATATTCACGAAGAAATTAAATGTCGACTAAAAGCAGGGAATTCGTGTTACTATTCGGTTCAAAATCTCTTGTCGTCGCGAATTCTGTCGAGGAATTTGAAGTTTAAAATATATAAAACGATAATCAAGCCTGTTGTTCTGTATGGTTGTGAAACATGGTCGCTTACTCTGAGGGAACAACATAGACTGAAAGTATTTGAGAACAGGATCCTGAGAAGAATATTCGGACCCAAGAGGAACGAGAATGGGGAATGGCGGAAACTTCATAACGAGGAACTACATAGTTTATACGGTTTACCCAACATTGTTAGAGTCGTCAAGTCTAGGAGGCTTAGGTGGGCAGGTCATGTAGCTAGAATGGAAGAAAGTAAAAACGCTTTCAAAGTCTTGACTGGTAGACCCATAGGAAAACGACCATTAGGAAGACCTAGGCGCAGATGGGAGGACAATATTAAGATGGATCTAGCAGAGATAGGAATACAAAGTAGAAACTGGATGCAATTAGCTAAGGATAGAAGTCAGTGGAGAGCTTTTGTGAACGCGGCACTGAACCTCCGGGTTCCATAGGCCATAGAGTTAGTTCGTTAGTTATACCTTCGGATGTACTACTATTTTTTTTTTTTAAAAAAAGAAAAATTTGTAGCATTTCATAACATTGAGTTTTAACACAGATAACCTTCATACAGTCAGAAAAGCAAATATATATGAAGTGATTACAATGTTCAAAAAAGCACTATATTATTCTAAATAATTCGTGCTATCCATATTTAAGTGTCTTGAATAACTCCGCCTTTTTCCTTTTTTAGCCCATTGATATATACGAGGAAATCTTACTCTGTTTCTTTGATATTTTAAGGCTTTTACTTTTTATTATTTTTCTTCAGGTCTATTTAAATGTCTCTTACTTTGTGGAAATTAAATTCTGTGTTGTATGTTTTTAATATTCATAAATGACATCTAATTTAAATAATAGTATATTTATATATACTAAAAGATCATTTTAACAAAGCAAAGGACATTTAAATAGATATTCAGAAAAAATCAGCAAAATCAGAACATCAAAAATTTTATTCATTTCAAAGAAAAGGAAGAATGCTTCCCCTACAAATCAATGGGATAGAAAAGAAAGGAGGCGATGGTACTGAACCTCACCGTTAAGGAGCTTGTAGTCTGAGAAATATAATTACACTTTCTCTCTTAACTGATTACACGCAAAAAAAATAGTTAAGAACAATATCAAACAACAGTTGTCTTTATAATTGAAGAAAACTTCAAACCTATGAAATAGTAATGTAGAATTTAAATAGCTCAGAATCAGGATTGTGAGAATATAGAGAGATACAGAAAATTTTACAACACTGCATAGAAAAGATGAAGTAATAATAAAAAAGAATTCAACGACAAAAACTGGGATAGGGAGACTAAGGTAATATTGGCAAAACAAAAATCAATTTCAAAGCCGAAAATCCCATCTCCCAGAATTATGGAATCGGACAACTTTAGCTGACAATAAGATTACATGGAATGGAGCACAATAATGCTGTTACGAAAAAAGTACTTAATCTAACTAAAACGAGAATAACAAATTGAAAAGAAACCTTATTACTTTCGGACTTACTCAATTATGTAACATAACTTAGATACTGAAACGCTCCCTTTTTATTTTATCTGATTAACCTCATCAGAGCAAACTTAAATATTGAATTCAATACCAAAATCTACACAAAGTTTAGTGATTTAGAGAAAATATATTTTACTCTTATATATTCTAATAGAAAGGTAAAAAGGTAACAAAAAAAAAAAAACATTAAGGAATCTAGTCCATTTCCCCTTTCCAAAAAGACATTGTTAATGTGAACAGGAATTGGCTCTAAGAACATAAACACGTGCCTCATATGATTTTTTTTTGAATGGGTGGATTTCACTCGGTCATAACATCTGTAAAGGATGTTCAATTTTAATGTGGTTTGTTGCAAATGACGCAGAAGAGATGAAAATTTTATGCACCATTCGTTGTGGTAGTGTGAGCAACGTGTCAAACTCGCGAGCCCGGCGCTCATGAGCTCGGCACTCGCGCTCACCTGGCTCGGGCTCAATAATTGAGCGCGAGCCCGAGTGAGCCCGAGCCCCAATGAAATAAGTGAGCGCGAGCCCAATCGAGAGAAGTGAGTGCGAGCCCGAGTGAGTGCGAGCCCAGTCAAGAGAGATGAGCGCGAGCCCGAGTGAGTGCGAACTTATTTAAAAGAAATGATCGCGAGTGCTAGTGAGCGCGAGCCCAGTTGAGACAGGTGAGCGCGAGCCCGAGTGAGTGCGAGCCCAGTCAAAAGAGAGGAGCGCGAGCCCGAGTGAGCGATGGCCCAGTTGAGAGAAAACAGCGCGAGCCCGAGTGAGTGCAAGCTCAGTTGAGAAAAGTGATCGCGAGCCCAGTTGAGATAAGTGAGCGCGAGCCCGCGCTCACTTCGCACTCACTTGGACTCATTTGGTTCAGAGCCAAAAAGATAGGAAACGCATTCCATGTGCAGAATTGAAAAGGAAGAAAAAAGCACATTCTTGAGCTAAATCATTCTTGAACTAAATCATTTTTCAATTGATTGAAACTATCTTCACAAGATTGATCCCGAATCCACTTTTTATTTTTCTTAAGTAAACCAAATAAAGGTTCAGATTTTTGAGCGAAACTTTCTACAAATTTAGCACGCCACTGGAATTAACCTAAAACTCTTTGTAATTCTTTCAAATATCTAGGTCTTGGAAGGTCTTTCATACATTGTACATAAGAGGGATTCTTTGTAATGCCTTGCGGACTAATGTCAAATCCTAAAAAGCTAAATTTCGTGTTACAAAAAGTACACTTTTGTAGATTTAAAGTCATACTAGCCTCGTAAACTTTCTGAAATATTTAATCCAAAAAAATGTAACTGTTCTTCAAAAGTCATGGAAATTACTGAGACATCATCAATATACGAGACTACCTTTTCGTACAAACCTGCCCCAAGGACAGTTTGCAAACACAACATAAAAGCAGCTCCTCCATTTATATAACCAAACGGAACTCGAGTATATTGATACATTTTACCATTCCAACAAAAGGCTGTGTATTGTTTACTTTCTTCACTTAAACATACTTGCAAATAACTTCCTACAAAATCTAGACAAGATACGAATTGAATTCCTTGGAATTTGATGAGGAGATCATCAATCTTATTGACTTTTAACTGCTTTAATTTGACAAATTTATTCAACTGACTTAAATCTACAATAGTACGAAGCTTACTAGTATTTTTCTTGGCTACATACAACAAAGGATGACAATGCACGGAGACACGTTCTTCAACTACGCCACATTCTAGCCATTCAGCTATTTGTTGTTCAATATTTTCTTTATACTTAAAGGGTAATGGGTACTGGCGTTTTACAATTCGTTGGTCAGTTTCAATTTCAATAGCATATTTAAATTTATTACATTTACCTGGCAAATCGCTAAAGACCAATCTATGTTTCAATAACAAATCATATAATTGCTGTTTTTGAACATTAGATAAATTTTCAATTTCAAGAACTTTTGTTCTGATTTCATTAACAGAAGGAAAGTGACTTTGGGTACTACAAGTAGTTTTACTTAAATTACAAATATCCTGATTTACTTTTACATTATTATGAGTTTTCTGAGTTTCCTCATCCAATTTGGCTATATGAGTATATAAGTTTGGTGATGTTAAAGATTTCGCTTATCAGATTATTCCAAGAAAACGGTCTTAATATGCTAATGAAGTTAAGTAAACGTCATATTAATTTATCATCTCCACTTTTCTTCACCTTTATTTTTATTAATGTTTCTATTCACCCCATGGGTAGGGGTGAATAGAAACAATGACTTTATTTTCATTGTTGTTTCTTTTGTACTATTGGGAAGGTAAAAAGAAACAGCGTATTTGTTGATACGAACTATTTATTTGATACCTGCAAGATATAAGTTCAATAAGACCAGTATTACATAAGTTACAAACTTATAAAACAATACAATGTACATACAAAGTAGGTACACACGACCGTATAATTTTTATGACATTTGAAAAAAGACTTAACCACTGAAATCACTAGGGAAACTTATCCTATACTTAAAGCGTGCTGACGAACTCCTAATAAGACCCGACAGTTTCGTCAGAATATCCTCATGTAGTATGAACGATTCTTCAGAAATTTCTAAAAATTTCATTGTTTTTGTTCCTCTTATAAAACACTCCCACATACCCACCATGTTCACATTTTCTCATCTTTGTCACTGTCGTGAAGACAATAATAGTCTGAGCTCTCTGATGACGATTGTTCCACATGCATCAACTTTCTTGTTCGTGAGAAATCCGTTTCGTTGCTGTCGGAGTAAGAGAGCTCAGGTTGAGTTTCGTTGTGATTTGATGAAAGTGTATCATTTTCAGAATACAAAAAACCAAAATTCTTACCAGAAACAACATCTATTCGTTCCCTCTTCTTCCGTTGTTTAATTTTTTTCATCTTCTCGCATGTTCTTGAGAAGACCCATAAGGGAACGGTCTACAGTCTGAGATGTCTCTTTGCTGTTCTGTTTCTTCTCGTTCAGTGTCTCTTTTCGGCAGCTTCCTCACAAGTAAACCTTACGTTTGGGTGAATCGAGTTGCTGACTGAGACACATATGAGAAAGTAGTACTAAATGTGGTCAGTATTTCAGTGAAGTTTTAGGTGCGAAGCTTCAGGGGTTTAGGAGATACAGCTACCAGAACATCACATGGAAGTACAGAAGAGTCTTCATACAGTTGGAGGTAAAAGCTCTGTAAGACCTCTTGTAACGACAAAAGGTGAATAACAAATATATGGGTACATATTAGGACTAGGGGGAAGTCATATAGTAAGGGTATACCTGACGGCGGCCATCTTGAAATCCGCCATTTTGAATTATGGTTAAGTTTTTAAAATAGGAATACGGTCATGTGATACATGATTTAAGGCACAAATTTAACCAGAAGAACAATGGAGACGTTAATTTTGATTTACGCGCAATTCGTAAAAAGTTACAGGGAAATTAAATATTGTTGCTGCATATGTATTAGTCCTTCACCCCACCTTGTAAATTTTGTGCTAATGATAATAATTAAATAAAAAGCAGATGGATAAATATTAGGTCTATGGTAAGAGTTGCCTTGATGGCGGCCATGTTCAAATCCGCCATTTTGAATCAGACAAAAGTTTTAAACAAAACGCATAACAGTGACACCTTATTAATAGAAAATTTCCCATAACTCCAACGGTATAACCATTTTTGCTTTATCATTAACCAGCAGAAAATTAAATGGTTCGCTCCTTACTACTACTGCTTTGACGGAATTGTTAACGACAAATGTGAGAAATCTAACTCGATTGCCTTTGTCAGGTGTGCTCACTGTGAGCAGAGCATTTGTGCAAGTCATGCACTCTTTTCTGAACTACATATTGATTGTACTAATTGAGGACCTTTCTGGAAGAAAGGCCCAAGTTCAATTATGACTCAATTCCACTTTGGTCATTTTTCCTTAAATTAGCAACTTGTTTATGCGATAAAAAATGCTGGTTACTGATAAAGCAAAAATGGTTATACCGTTGGATTTATGGTAAAATTTGCTATTAATAAGGTGTCACTGCTATGCGTTTTGTTTAAAACTTTTGTCTGATTCAAAATGGCGGATTTGAACATGGCCGCCATCAAGGCAACTCTTACCATAGACCTAATATTTATCCATCTGCTTTTTATTTAATTATTATCATTAGCACAAAATTTACAAGGTGGGGTAAAGGACTAATACATATGCAGCAACAATATTTAATTTCACTGTAACTTTTTACGAATTGCGCGTAAATCAAAATTAACGTCACCATTGTTCTTCTGATTAAATTTGTGCCTTAAATCATGTATCACATGACCGTATTCCTATTTTAAAAACTTAATCTTAATTCAAAATGGAGGATTTCAAGATGGCCGCCGTCAGGTATACCCTTACTATATGACTTCCCCCTAGTCCTAATATGTACCCATATATTTGTTATTCACCTTTTGTCGTTACAAGAGGTCTTACAGAGCTTTTACCTCCAACTGTATGAAGACTATTCTGTACTTCCATGTGATGTTCTGGTAGCTGTATCTCCTAAACCCCTGGAACTTCGCACCTAAAACTTCACTGAAATACTGACCACATTTAGTACTACTTTCTCATATGTGTCTCAGTCAGCAACTCGATTCACGAAAACGTAAAGTTTACTTGTCAGTACTTGGTCTCGACAAAGGGGAAAAATTTTACACTTTTCAAATCCAGCCCTTATATTTATCTCCTTCAGTTTGTCACACATTTTTTTAAGAAGCCTTGGAAATTTGTTCTTAAAGATGGTTGATTCATTCCTATCAGGTCCTTTTTTCCGCTACTCAAAAATTTTCCACTCCTCAAGAAGTGTTTCTATTCACACCATTAATGAAAAATCGTAACAATAACCCAGTAAAGTTAAATTTTGATTACAAATAATTTACAAAAGGAAAACGTTTACTATGAACCTCTTTAACCCTTCAGCACTCGCGCACAGACCGTCTCGCGAGAACTCGCACGCGGTCTAAATGACCGTGCTGTAAATTTGACGTTCAGGAATGAATTACATATTTTCAAATGAATTGTATACTTGCCAAAAGCGGTGCTGTGTTGCAACAATACAGTCTGGGGAAGGATTAGAGAGAGGGGTGAGGGGAAGTTATCTCAAAGTCACTAAACAAAATCAAAGAATATTTATCGGTGTGGTCGAAAAGACTGCGCTGCGAGTTCTCGAGGGTTAAATGAAACAACAAACTACAAAATTGGCTTATGTTTAAATGCAACAAATATGAAAATGTCATACTTGCGAAGAAAGTTTGTGGAGCGCCAAAATACCGTGTAGGATTTCGGTAACATATTAACGCTGCTGCCGTTACCTCAGTGTTCCCAACTCACTAAAACATTTTGTGTCTGCTGTGAACACTTTAGCCATATAAGACTATGTTAAGAAATTTCAGTTTTGTTGATTAATTTATCGTTCAGATAGATCCAAAACTAATCTGGGAGTTTTGTTTCTATAGACTCCCATGTTTCTATTCACCCCATTTGACAGTATGCAAAGTGGCAATAATATCATGAGATGACAGCACATACCCAGTCAGGAATGTCCAGAGAAATAGTAACTGTATTCGCATTAATAGTAGTTGTATTTAAGCGCAGAACTGGACTTTAACAAACTTGAAACCAGAAACTTAATGAAATGACATAATGATCTTACCTTCCTCCAGACGCTATTATGTTTCGACCTTGAATTTACCATGAAACCATTGCCTTCAGGAATCTTGAAAACACACAAATCTTGAGAGATAAGGTTGGTAACTACTCTTTACATCTTTTATACGGTACACCTTCTATACACTATTCATACAGTATATGGTACAGGTTCTACACAATATTCATCTTATCTTCTTCTTCCAACTCTTTCTAGGCTTGGAAACACAACTGCTCGAAACACAAGTACCGTAGTGAGTCATCAAAATTGACAGAAGGCAATTCTATAACGTTTGCATAGAAAAGTTTAATCGAATATTTCTGATTCAGGCCTTCACATCCAGGATAACAACGCTACCAAGTTGAAATGTGCAAAATATAGTTTCAGAATCGAATATTTAAACATGTACAAATTTTAGCATAAATTCCAAATTGAAAAGTTGAATATAGTATAATTCAAAGATAGAGTACTCACATGGATTGATTGTTTTATATCTGAACTCAGAAAATCTTGAGAAAAACGATCATGTGGCATTTCACTATATTTGACCCAAAAACCGTTGTTTGTAGGGAGCGTAAACCCATGGCCGATAGGTTAGTCCGGCGTTTGGTCTACCATGAAGTAACATGTTTAATCATATTTAATCTTCTAGTATAAAAATTACAGGAACCATAACCTGTAACAATTTCCATCGTCTCTTTCCTCATTCCTAATTTTAATAGTCGGAATGTGTTATTCCAATTTTTCCTTTTATGGTTAATTTTCAACATGTTATGCATTTTCTTTTGATGATTGCGTTTAGCTACATTACTAGTCGGAATTTTTACAATGATTCCTTAAATGTTCACTTATTTCTTTTTAATCTTTTTTTATTACTTGTCCTAGTCAGCTAACCACTAACATTTAAATATGTTGGCGTTCTAAAATATAGTAGCTCCTTCATCCAGGTTAATTGTTTCAGTGTATGTCTTATAGCTGGACACCGAACATGACACGGCAGGATATTTCTCCAATTGGATCAAGAAAGAATGCATATTTCGGCATCACTTAGAGAAGCACTAGATAGATAGGATAAATTAGATTCACGTTGAGGTCTAAGAGATGAAAATTATTGCAAACAAAATGAATATAATAATGTGCATTATGCTGAGACAGAGAAAGATGGAGAGAACAACGAAGTTTTAACCCTTAAGCATGGACAGTCTGGATTCCCTCTTGCCCCATTTTTCTGTTTGGGTTTTTCTTTTCCCTTATGGAATAAATCGCTTTTAGTATCAATAGCGAACATAATCTATAGTGCTTAATTCATTGAAAAACAAACTGTAGGCGAATCGAACGGAGAATATTTAGAATGAGTCTCACACGCTATCCAAGTAGGGGCACAATCCAAGTTGTATGCTCAAAACAGCCATACAAATGCACACTGCCATATAATTGCCCCCGGTTCCACTTCAATTTTTTGTTTTACTTATGGTTTTTAGATGTCTGTGGCTAAACATGTGGCTTCAGAAAAAAACCTTGAATCTGTAAATCAAGGTCAGGCAAAAGTTAATCCACAATCTTCAGAAATTACTGTTCTATCTACATATATGCAGGATCAATCGAGGATCTGCATTGAGAAAAGCTAAAATATCCAAGATAGAAGCACTTCAAATTTGGTATTGGCTCACAATGTTGCGTATAACATGGACCACAAAAAAATAAACAAGGACTAAGGGACGCTAGTGAAGAACAACAAATTATGAAAATAATAGCGGAAAAAAGCATGCTTGGCCATCTTATTCCGCACTCCTAATTTAACACCATGCTGATGGCGAGAAATGCAATAGGAATACCAGGAAAACGAAGACTAAGGATATAGTATGTAGACAGTTAGGATGAAGAGACGTTATCAAGTTTTAAAACTGATCTTCCATGGTAGAGAAAAATTTCCTAATTTCCATGTTGTCCACCTACCTATGATTGGGGGGAACAGGAAGGAACCGATGATTTAAATAGTGATCTTCCAAATTTACGATATCTACACTACTTCCTTGAGAATGATTAGAAAGTTGATTTCGTAAATCTACGAAGCCAGTTCTACCTCTTGAAGGGGGTGTCCTCACCAATAATCCATGCGGGAATGACATTTCGTAGCTTTGTAAGGTAATGTTCGTGCAGTGTAAACAAAACTTGCAAAATCATATGTGCAAGCTCTCGCAGGAATACATCGGAACTATGTCGTGTTATTTTCTGAAATAACCCGCGTTCAAATATCGCTTGATACAAGCTATATTTTACTCTCAAAACACATTGTTTTGTTATTAATAATTTGTTTTCTGCATATCTTGTGGATATCTTAAATTTTATTGGCCAGTGATTAGTGGAGGCAAGTTTTGGTCAAATACTTTTATACTTCTATTTCTTTCTTTTGACTGCATGGGTTATTCCTGTGGCCTTGAGACCGTGTTTTTTGTTAGAATCTTGTAAATATAATCGTAACGTTCATTTGGTTTTCACCTTTTCCCCAAAAGTTCGCACATCCCTCTTCTCTCTGTCACTTGTTTATTCCGTTTATCCCAGCTTTGCTACGGTGATGAAGATGTCTTCCGTACCTACGTTTTATCATAAATTGAAGCTGGGGAGAACGGTAGACAAAGCGTAGATATCGTAAAAATGGAAAAGTGAGCCATTGATGAAATTAAGCTCAGATATTAAAAAACTAAAATTATCTTGCAGTGCAAATCACAAAGCTGGTTAAACTGTATGGAAAATCTAATAATACTGAATGTAATTCATACAAATTAAAAGAACATCAAAAGGTTATTTTTACTATAGCTTTTACTGTATATGTTTACGACCGTTTTAACTTCTTTTATTTCCCTCTTTATCTTTTTTTATTTTCTTTGAATACAGGTGGCCGTGTGGCACAATGGATAAATTAAGATTTCACTTACAATTATCTTCGACCGCTCAACTCATTCACGGGCATTGCAGTTATAACGATCTCAGACGTTCCACGTCTAATAATCCCAAGGGTCCTCTGGAGTCCTATGCTGATAGTAATAAGCGATCGTCCAAGGCGGAACAATTATTCCTTCCTTTTCAATCATTTGGAGCCAGAGTTTGTCACACAAAACTAAAATTACAAACGAATGTTAAGATGCTAACACATTTGTACTAGTCACTTCACTGCTGATTTCTGCACAATATTAGAAAAAAATTTACACGAAGGCGTATGAAAATATCGCACAATCACTGATGATAAACTAAACAAATTGGCTCCCACGCATGCAAACGGCGGATTTGCCTTGCGAAGCTCAATCCGTACAAGGGGAACACTCATAAGAGCATAACGTGTGCTTACTTTAGAACACTGCACCCACTCGCCTTCGTGTGTAACCTTCCGAGCGACGACCAGGCTTTCGTGCAAAGCACTGAAGGTTCTTTTAGCAAACCAAAGCTTGTATATGGCCAGCCGGGAAAAACCCGATTTTCACTCCTAGCATCGGAACCGGAATAATCGTCCTATTAGCTTTAAGTTATAACAGTGCGTAGGTAAAAGGTGATTGTCCCGAAAGTCAGATATAAGGAAACAGTCAACAGAAATGCAGTACTCACGTGATCACTGTCCCTGCTTCTTGAGCATATGTGGCCATAAAACAGGAGCTAGTCTTACTAACACAAATGTACAAAATACGAAACTGATGAAAAGTGGTTCAAGATTGCTCCTTCAAATACGAGAATTGGCAAAAATATACGCACAGACCATAATTCAGTGGGGTCTGAAATACAAAGTAACAAAATAATATATAAGATTCAGTCTACAGAGCAATTGTTACGTAAAGAGTGGCAAATACTCTTTCGAGAATCGAGATGAGACGTTGAGTTTTTATGATATTGTGAGATTGCCTTGTTCCATCTCGAATTAAAATGTTAAGCTTCATCCCGATTTTGTCTGGTTTGTTTTAGAATCGAGATAAGAAATTCCCCTTTTAATGGGCAACATTACACAAAACCGAAATATGTTTTTGCCTAATATCACGTCCCTGCTTGTAATGGTATGACCTGTGCGATAATAAGTTCTTATTGTTTAAAAATTTCAGGAGATAATTATTATTATTACAAGTATTGTTCCTGAAAATCCGATAGTTCAAGTATTGAAACAAACGAGTATTCAAATATTCGAATGTAATAAAACGTGTCATTGCCGATCAATCGTAATGAAAATTCCTAAAGTAGAGAAAAAAAGTTGTTCGACGTTTATTTGGTGGAAGAACCTCCAGATTACTGGTCAAGCGTATAGGCCACTGAACCACGATGACTGCGCTGTAAATGATTCGTCTTTAGGCTCTGCCTCAGCTTGGAAAGTTGTATGTTATTTTTTTCTTCGCTTCAAAACGACTTTCGTGTTCAACTTATCATGATATAAGTGAATAATCTTCAGTAGAGTTTATATTAATAACTTGAGTTGTTTTTAAACCTTTGGTTCGCAAGTTTGTTTTTACTCCACACGAAACTACATATATGACAGATTTAATTGTCATACTATTTGTTTCAAAGTAGTCGCCATTACATGGTCAAAAGCTTATGACCGCTACGATATAAATGATTGTTCAATTTGATATAGTGAAAAATCTACATCTTCTTATTTTGAAAGTAGAAGGATATGAAGACTTCACAGTGGTACTCCATTTCATATTTCTACGGTAATTCATGTAATAAAACAAATTGAGCGCTATTTTATCATGAAATATAGGGAATGATGTCATACTTTTCTGTTGCTACATATTCACTACATTTCATGCTCCAATCACATTTCGTTGTTTGTTGAATATGTTACAGGCCCGATAAGGTATTTGCTTCCCACGGAGAAGAGAATACGTTTATAATATTAAAGGAAGCCATTTCTCATTCAGAAGAAGAATCTCATACTTCGATGCAGTTTGGCAAAAGATTTCATCGATCACGTTTGTCATGACTTATGCTGACACAGGGAAGTGAAAAGCGTCGTACGTACCAAATCAGTGATAAACGCTTTAGTCAAAGTTCAAGTTTATCAACCGGTAAGTTACTGCATACGGGTGAGAAATCCCACATCTGCGGAGTATGTGGAAAGGAATTTCGTGTTTGTTCAAGTTTGGCTAAGCACATGTTAATCCACACAGGAGAAATACATTATACATGCCAAGAGTGTGGTTATGGATTTAAAGATCGTTCAAATTTGGTTAGACATATGTTAATCCACAGAGGAGTAAAACATCAAACATGCCAAGTGTGTGGTTTTGGATTTAAACTTCGTTCAAGTTTGGTTACACACATGTTAATCCACACAGGAGAAAAAACTTACAAGTGCCAAGAGTGTGGTAAGACATTTAATCAACGTTCTAATTTGGTTAGACACATGTTAATTGACACAAGAGAAAACCAACACACGTGCCAAGAGTGTAGTGAGGCATTTAATCAACGTTCAAGTTTGGCTACACGCATGTTAATCTACACCGAAGAAAACCTTACAAGTGCCAGGAGTGTAGTAAGACGTTTAGTCGACGTTCAAGTTTGGCTACACACATGTTAATCCACACAGGAGATAAAGCTTACACATGCCAAGAGTGTAGTTAAGCATTTAATCAACGTTCACATGTGGTTAAACACATGTTAATTCACACAGGAGAAAAGCATCACATATGCCAACAGTGTTGCAACGCATTTATAAAACGTTCAAATTTGGCTAGATACATGTTAATCGGCACAGGAGAAAAAGATCACACGTGCCAAGAGTGAGGTTCGGCATTTAATCCACGTTCAAACTTGACTAGACACATGTCAATGCATGCAGGAGCAAAATCTCAGACGTGCCCAGATAATGGAATGGAATTTATTCAACGTTCATACATGTTGACCCACAAACGAAGAAAACGTCATACGTGAAAAAATGTGAGAAAAAAATAAAGTCTAAGCTCAAACCTCTGAAGACCTTAATATAAAGAAGTATAAAACTACAGAAATGCAAGGAGCGTAGATGGCGTTTACTGAAGGTTCACACATAGCGTAACGTATGTTAATCCACACAGGACAATCATCACACGTACGGAGAGTGTAGAAATCATTTACTGGCAGTTCACATTTGGCATGTGGCAATATTAAAACATTGCAATAACCAAACATGCAAATGGTGTTGAATAGGATTTAGTTTGTAATCAGCTTTGGCACGACAATTTACTAGACATAGGATATAGAAAGCGATTTACGAACTCACAAGATGTCAAGTCAAGTTTTGAAGTTAAGTTCATGATAAATATCCTAAAAAAGAGGTCTACAATAATATTAAGTATTAAAGGAAACATTAAGTCTTTCAAATGTTTTGGAAGACAAATTTTAAGTTCGTAATTTGGGGGCAGATAAGACGGCAAATTTGGTCTGCATCCACTCTACGAGCTGCGCTTCTGCCTTGCTGTCAAAGGGATTGCAGCATAGTGAAAAAGTGGCTGACGCCGAGGAAAATTCGAATGACGATTCCTCAAATGAATGTTTATCTTAAAATAATGATTCCATATATACCCTTCTTGAGTCTTCCTATATGTAATGGAGTCAGGTTAACAAGTTTAAGTGACATCGATAATGAGGGTGCACCTTCCTCATCAGCTACAAGTGTAGATCCAGCGGAACAAACATTTTCCAAGTCTATTCCAACACTAGGACCTTCTGGACCATCTGCGATTTGGCTCTAATGTCAAGCTTTGAGGTGGTATTTTCTTCAAGAGGAAATTCTTCTACCCTACTCTCGAATATAGAAAACTCGAGAAATGCTATTTCTAATTGCATTGAAGGTACATAGCAGTGTCACTTGTTCAACACGTTTTGCTGAGGTTACCTGTCCGACTTGTTTCTGTCCTTGTTAAGCTATCACTCGTGGTATTCTGTGTACAGTACTAAATCCAGTTTGATCACAGTTAAAGGTACACTTCAGAGTGAACTTACATTTCTCATATGCTAACTTCAAATTGTTCAAAAAGTCGTTCACGTTCTACTTATTGAAGCTGGTACTTCTTGTTAAACTTTTGATTCCAGAGATCGCAGTGATAACTGTGGGGGATGCTCCATAAAACCATTAAGCCAGTCGTATCCCGCACTTTTGTGCACAGTTTAAGATTCCGGCATATTCTTCTTCAAGGCATTTGCATATGCGTAAGTCAAAGTTCGTCCGTGCCTCGTTCTAAGCCCATAGTTCGTCTTACCTGCGCTAACGAGAGTTTCCCACAAAAAAGATTTCCTTGAAATATTACAGCGTCTCTATTTTAGTCCTCCTTGTACTTTTTAATATGTCTAGCAAAGGCTGATTTCGATATGTTGTGTTCTCTTGCTACCTCTCATATACTCTTCTTTTTCTCTCTTACTATCTCTACGGCTTGCAGAATATCACTGTTTGCTGTTTGTATGTAGTCTAGGTTTATCTTCTTCCACTTGCGTGGCATTTTTCTGAAACACAGATGTGAAAAAGTACTAAATAAATATAGCGTTAGCCAAGCGGAAACACAGGAATTATAATAAAGATACTCTTGTGAGTAGAAAGGAGTGGGACAGTGTCCCAATCCTCCTCAATTCATCATGCATAGTCATCCCTGTATACCCACTTTCACTACTGTCACTATAAAACCACGAACTCTGGTATTAGAATCATACAAAAATGTTCTAAATATACTCTCAATACCTAACTATATACTCTCAATACCTAACTATCTGCTCTTATATTAAATCCTCTACTACCTCTTCATATTGTCAAATATTTTTATAATAAAAATCTCACATAATAGTTATCAGCGATGAAGGAAAATTTATCTTTACTTCTAAAAGTTGTGCACATTCAGAACCTGGTAGCAATGCTTTTTAAGTTTTGCCACCACATCTGCTAGCAACCACTATGGCCTAACACAAATCACAATAAAGATATGCCACTGTCCCACATCTCCAACTGCCCCAAACCTCACACTTTTCCCCTATGTTTGTGTTTGCTCGTGATACAGAATTTTATTTAAAAAGATCAATATCTGAAAGTGCCAATGGGGTACATATTAGGCGAATGTCTACTTTCTGTCTCACACTGACTTCAGTCTTTTGATAAAGATATAAAACAAATAACTCTACGTTATCTAAAGACATAAGTTACCTATAAAACACCCTTTAGAAATAACATTCTAAGTGAAATTATAACGTAAAGGTATGGCGCATGTTTGTTTTAGATAACCACCCTCTTGAGGTTTTTGCCCTCCATGGGGGAAAGAAAAGTCAAGGTTACTGCGAGAAAGGAGTTAGACATGGTATAAGGGATTCTCAACATTTTGTAATAACTTTGTCATAAATAACGTAAGCAAATAGGACATTACGGTCTTTACAATCGTAATCATAATGACAGTGGAGAAAGGAAATTGTACAATGAATTATACATCATGATTAAAGTATTTGGATTTACATTTCATTATATTGCGTTGATGAGTGACATATCTACGAGATGAGGTTCATTTGGACGAGACAAATAGGATATTTTATTATGACGGATATAGGCTATTCTTCTCCCTTGGGGACTGCTTCAAGTATTATTGAAACGGAATGGGAAGCTCCCTTAGTGACAAAGGTATTATTGTGTAGAATATGTATGATATTGTGTTGAGGGTGAAAGAGAAGAAACTTTCAGATGAGCGGAAGATCTTGATGATTCGGTGGTAAGGAATAATGATACATTAAAAACAGGAGGAAGAGATAGAATTACTGATGCTGTGAACGATATAAAAATAAATATGGGTGTTGATGGAATCGTAGATGAGCGGATGATGAGGATTGAGCAGTCCGGAAGTTTGGAAGCAGTCCAAATGTACGGAAAAGTAACGCGAGAATAGAGCTTTGGAGCAGAGCTCGGGAGTTCGATGTGGTATGGAATTCTGAGTATGTGATGTTCGAGAAACTTAATTTTTTTGATGAAAGGGTTAGCTGCCGAGTCTTAACGGTATGGCCGTAACTAAGCACAGGTCGAAGAAAGACTATATAAGTGTTAGCGAGTAGCTTTGCAGAAATACTCCAGGTTATGCCATTAATTCGTTTTGATAGATTGAGTCGATAGTATGCCTTTTTGTTGATGTCCTGAACATAAGTGTTCCATCTGAGGTATCTATCTATGGTGAGTCTTAAGTATTAACGGTCTTGGAGATTCTAAGACGGTTGTCGTTAACAGTGATGGAAGTGAATTACTGTGAAATGTGGAACGTTTTATATGAGGCAAAAATACTGTGGTTTGGGTTCAGCAGCATTGAATTTCAGTCGCCATTTATTGCACCACAAAACAAAAGTGTGTATTGTTGGTTATAAGGCATTGTTTACTTTGTGTATAATACGGCAAATTGCAACAAAAGCTGTATCATAAGCTTATGGAAATAACTGAACATTTTGTGGGGGAAGAGGCAAGTCAACAACATAAAGTAGATATAATAAGGGTGATAGTAAAGAGCCATAGTTACGCCTGAGTGCATAAATATAGTTTGATATAACTCTTGATTAATGTATTCGTAAGTACGGTGGCCAAACAAGAAATTGTAAATAAAACGGATATATGCGATAAAAAGGCGAAACTGTAGCAGTTTTGAAAGCAAACCCTAACGCTACAACTCATTAAATGCCTTCTCTACATCAAAGAGTACCAGACAGGATGGCTTGGTGGTATTATACTGCTTACGGATGCAGTTGAGGAGACGCAGAAGCTGATCGTTGATGCTAATTAATGGGCGGGAGCCTGCTTGATGGTGTAGTAAAGATGGTAATGGGAAAGATGAGCGTGAAGTCATTTGACGATATTTTTTCCTAGGATTTTGGTGAAGATTCTATTGAGCTGTATCAGACGGTGTTCTTGATTTTAAGGAACAAGAGAAATTTAGATGATTTCTAATGAGCTGGTACATAATTTTTCCGTGGAATAAATGTGACCAAGAAAATTGTGCAGTATTTTTGGATTGTCTTGCATGTCGATACATGTTATTGATTCCAGGTGCATTATAAAATTTATGATAGATGACTTTAGTGATTTGCGGGGTAGAAATGGAGGCTGTGAGTGCTTTGTGAGTAGATATGTTGTGCGCCATGTTGGGTTGAAGATGAATATGTCGTGAATTGAATTTGAAATGGTCTATAGGAAGACAAATAAAATGCTAAGTGAATGATAGGGGTGTCAAAATCTCCTATATTTAGGAAGGAAAGGTTTTAGCTTTTTCTCGCTCACTATGCAATGCGTGATCGTGGTGTAAGAGAGAATAAGAGGTTTGGATAATTTTACCAGCTAATACTTGAAACGCATCTAATATTGCGAAAGGTGTGATATGGCAGTAATTGTGTTTCAGGTTTTAATCCACTGTTGTAATTTGTATACTTTAAGATAATTACGCACTGTTCTGTGGAGGGCTCTATGATGCTGAAGAGCTTCGTGGTTGCGAGGGCAAACATATTCTGTATAGATTTGAGGTGAGTGTTTAACTAGACGAAAGTAGCGCGGAGGGATTTTAGGATGATGAGGTGATATATATGCGGTTTGAGGGATGAACTGCTCGGTTGCGAGTTGAATGTTTGGTGGTAGAGATTAGAGTCGATTAAATTCATTTTCAGTAAAAGAGGGATAGGTCGCTGACAGCGTATGAGTTTAGTAAGTTTAGTAGCGAAGTATGAGAAGAGGGGGTTGTAAGACAGAGGAGGAAGTAGTGGAAACTTCTAGTGAGTGTAATGGGCACATGTTCACTATCCAGGAGATCTAAGAGGTAGATGAAAATACTGTGGGCGAGAAATGAAGTGATTACTATGTCAGGAGTAGTGTTATATCAGGAAAGGTTTGGTTTTGGTAATGGGTGAGTGAAGCCTGTGGTGGAGGCAGTAATAAAATTGTTAAAAGCTGTTTCTCTCGGTCTGAGCGGCTATGGATGTTAATATTGGAAAATATCAGGTAATGTGGGAAATTATTAGAAATATATTGGAATGGGAGAGGAATATGACGAACTGGTCGAACATAGATGACTGTCATTGTGACACATAAAGATTTGTAGTAAATAGTTATGATTACATGGGATATTACATGGAGAGTCAATACTATACAATGGGTAAGGATAAAATACTATGCCACGCCGCTGGTGGTGCGACAACCCGGAAGCTTCTTTTCGTGTCGAATGAGTTGATAGCAGGTAAATTTGCAACTAAGTTTGGGAGTGAGATTCGTTTTACTGATATGTGATATGTGAAATTGTTCCTCGTGTAATAGTTGTTCAGATATGAGTATAAGAGGTAAGTACAGGATAATGTTGAGAAATAGATATAAAAATCATAGTCAAATACCTAGGTGTATTATCACTATGAAGTTAAATAATTGTTTCGAGTAAAGATAGATTAAAGCGCATGTACTACAAACATCAGAACGGAGCATACGTTTTCCGTATGCTACATAGGCACTGCCCTTAGGTGTTACATCATGCCGTTGCAGGATGTTTGATTTCTAACAGTACTACACATATGTGTGTTATCTTCGTCAGCTATATATTAGATCCGTCCATTTGTATGTGAGATCTTGACCACCTATATTGTTTCATACGGAAACTATGTATGGATGGAGCACTTATACAGAAAGGATTACAAAACATGCGTTTTCACTTATACGCTTGCTGGACGTTATGTCCAAAAACTACAGAATTTACAAATGTAATCTACGATATGCCGCATACATTTTTTTCTCCGTGTAGGTTTGGATAACGTTATAGTATTTTTTTAAAGCTGTTTTGATATGTGTATTCTTGGTATGCCTATAGTGTGCTGGTGGTTCATTCATATAAAACACGCGGAGCACGGTTGTATGTAGTTAATGGAGAGTGCGGAGTTGAGAGGGAAGAACGAGCGAAGCGAGAAGCCGAAGCAAGGTGGGATAACGCACTACTAGGTTACTAAGGTTAGGTTATGTCTTCTTCGCACTTACCTTAGTACGTACTTAGGTTTGCAGAGCTTTCCAATCTCAAACAGAAAATCGTGAACGATTGTTGGTGGTCTTTGTTCTTTTATTCATTACGCCATGAATATTCAAAAGATTAACCCTTGTCCGGGCAAGAAAGTTTTGTAACGTAGACGGGCAACTGGGTCTTACCAACTCTATTAGCCTTACCAACTCGATATGTTCATGACTTTAACTTCGACTAAAGATAGAAGAATACAGAATTATATGTCATGGGAATATTTAGGAATATTGAGAAATTCAAAGAAATATATGAAGCTACTGGTCCTGGGAGGCCCCGCTTGCCCGGATAACATCATGTTTTACAAATGTTAGTACTGTCAATTCACATCGAGCGCAAGGGCCCTGTACACTTGCAGTCATATTTGCTCGAAAATTATCCACAATCCAACCGTCCTGAACCTAGAGACAAGTAGTTCCCTCTACTTGCGAATTAGTCCCGTCTTTATAACCGCTTATCAAAAGGTATTACACATAAATTACGCTTCACTTGCATGTTATCAAGCACACAAGCAATCAAATTATGAAATTTTTCTAGGTAAATTTTCAAAATTTTGATAAAAACGGAAGGGCAACTTCGCAAATAAGCCCTAAACCAGAACCTAAGTAAAGTTGAATTTCCTTATTTATATCTCTTTCTTGACCTTAATATTAGTATTATATGTTGGACTATTAAAACATTTATATTTTAATTTTAATTCGTGTAGTTTGCAATACCCATTCAATAAACTCCACGTTTTTTAAAATGTAGATTACAAAATGTTAATTTGATGTGTGCGTGTAGAGGGGATAATAGAATTAAGTAGAAGCAAAATACTTAAACATTCAGGAGCAAAGATGATGAATTGCTGATGTTACTATTTGATGAATTATAATATGGTTGCCTCGCCCCCCCTAACTTCTACCGGGCCCCCTCTATATTTTTGGCCTGCAACGGGCCTGCAGGTTCATAGGATGCAGTTGTTAGTATTATGTTCTTTGTATTCTTGACAGCATTTACCTCGGAGAGGAAGTGGTCGTAATGAGCAGGATAGTTCAAATCGGCGTCTCTTAAAAACGAAGATTTGTTTATGCAAAAGGTCGTTGATAGTATCCTATGATGTGCTTAGGGTGCATTTTTAAAGCTGCATCTCACTTCAGGTAGTTCAGCTTATATATCGTCATGTGTTATAGATGGAGAAACCCCTCGTAATACTATTGACATGGTATGTGGCTGAGGTTGCTAGTGGATGTTTTTGAGAGAAGTTAAAGTTGCAGTTTTCGTGAAAATTTCAAAACTGGATTGTCACGAATTATTTTGCGAAGTTAGCCGACTGTGATTTAATGATGATTTTTTTTGTCTCTACCATTTGCGAAATATCTTGCGTTGCCGATACTGGAGAAGTTACAGAAGTAAACGCTTTGGAATCAAGTACTTTGGATTGTAGTTTTGCAGTAGGAAGCTGTGGACATGGTGCAGAGAACGATAAGCCGGTAGGAGTGAGAGTCAGAGCTCGAGATTCTATGTGCATTTGTATGCTTCCTAAATGGTGGTGAACTCGTTGATGATACTTGGTGGTTGCCACTGATTGGAGAATGAAAACTCTGAGAAATTGGTTCAGTGTATGCTCTGTCTCGTCGATTTCTCCGCTTCTAGTTTATCTTCAAAGGATGCGTTAAAGACTGTCCATCATCAATTATCATATGGGATAAAATAACCGAACTGAAACAGTATCCAAAACTATGAGATGAGATCAGTATAATAATGAGAATGGTCATAATGGTGATGAAAAATTATACTACTTGTATACTCCAGCTACCTTCCGCTCGTGAAAGCTCTCAATTTCAAGCAACCTGTCGCCTGTTAATGTGTCAGCAGCACCGTGCGCCAACACGAGTGCAATAAACACAGCCTAGACTTGGCAAATAGGCCTCATTACATGTAATCCAGCTGGGAAAATTTGCGAATGCACTACTTTTTACCGGGCAGTCAAAATGGCTAGTAACTTATGAGCAGGTTACGCCATCTGTGATGTGAGTGCTGAAAAGGAATTTACGTGCAAAGTGTAAGTGGTGGTCTCTGTTCTATCGAAATTTTACCATTATACGATATAACATGTAACAAAAAAATCAAAAAGAAAATCAAAAAATTGGGCGTAAGGAGCTTCGATCCTTAGCATTATGAAAGGAGTAAACATATATAGCACACAACTTAATATAAACAGATTGATTCAATATAAATACAATACAAATAGAGAAAATGAAAAATCTGTAAAGTGATAGCGAGGATGGAGAATGATGGGAGCTGGGAAGCAGCAGATAACTCATGGGTATTTTAGTCTGACAAATGAATGTGTCTTCTGTGTGGGGTCATCTCTACGTGATTATGGGAACTGGGGAAACCAAACTGAGTAGAAAGTGGTTACTGTGCAGGATATGATGCATGAAAGAGTGGAAGATGCTAATGAATAAAATAATCAGATATAACCTTCAGCCCCAGATTAGCTACATTTCGTGACTTTTTTTTTAATTATTTGTGAAGAACTGCAATAACAGTTTTCTTAATTGGTATGTTAGCAATTTTGGATGTGGCACTTGTCTGTTTCCGGGGAAGATGTAGATTTCGTATGTATATGCCCAAAAGATCTGCAAAATATGGCAATAGAATTTTTAGTTTTGTTGGGGAAACATTATACTACACAACATGGAAATGTATGTGAAAACACAACCAGAAGGTCCGTTCCAGATAGATAACAAACCTGAGGAAGTAGTGAAGAGATTGTGTTAACCGATTTATGGTTCATTTAGCAACATGACCTTTGACAATAATCGGTTTGCAAGCTGCAATTTGGTTAAATCAATGGAATGGGACGATAAGTAACCAATTATAGGGACAAATCGTAAAAACAAGGAAGAGTTGTCCCCCGCATTTCTGAATGCCAAAAAGAGAAAAGAATACAGGAGTGTGTTTGGTTTTCATTAGAACTGCACCATTGTCCCCTACGTACCTAAGAAAAATCGGTGTGTATTTCTGATTTCAAGTATGCATAATCACAACATATTAGATTAGAGTACCGGAGATAAGAGGAAGTCAAAGATCGTCACACTTTGCACTGAAACAAAATTGGGGTGGACACAGTAGACCCGATACGTACTGAATATGACGAAGACAGAAACACTAGACGATGCCCAAAGGAGTTATTTTATCACTTCTTAAATGTACAGAAGAATGCAGATCAAAAGTGCAGGGAACAGAAAACCACATTTAAGGTATACTACCATAATACACGAAGCATTAAAACAATTTTAGACTCTGCTATGGATATTAGTTTGTTGCCGGAATATGGCTGCTTAGTGGTGAGTGAAACGTGGTCGAAAGAATCGGTGATGAGCAGTGGAATGCCGTTTCTCATACAATTGTCTACATAGATAAAGGATCGCAAGATAATAGGGGCGGAGTGTTCGTAGTATTAAAATAATGGTTCAGCAGAGCACACAATCATCTTGTACGTGAGTGTGAAATTATTTGAGCTAAGGTAAGTATGTCCAAAAACAGAAATTTCGTCGGGTGTTTCTGCAGACCATATAGAAACAGTCCTCAAAATTTACTTGAAACATGCCACGAATCACTTCCAGTTGCCATTAGAAGGTGACATAGTTGCTCATTTTGGTGACTATAACTTGGGCTTAGATATGGATCGACAGTAAACATGGGATAACATCAGACCCTTTGTCGACAATTCTATTCAAGGACTCGATTTGGGATAGTACAATATTCATAACGTGCGTAAAAATAACAGCTTAGGTTATGTCATCTGTATATTTCCAACAGAATGTCATCTCATATACAGAGTTGCTTCTCCCAGACCGCGAGTTCCCCGTTCCATATGTTACTCCCGAAACCAGAAGCCAGCAATCCAGCTCAAAAAGAAAGTTTGTGCCTGACTGAAGGAAGGCCTTTTTGGGTGAAATTTGTAAAAAACTACAGGTGTTACAGTGAACACTTTTACTAGATGGAACAATAGACGAGACTGGGTTATTTCTCCGATGGTTTTAATGCAACAATAATAAATACTTTGTACTGTTTAAAAAAGTGAAATCAATGAAATTTCCAACAAGGCACGGCGAACAGAGTTGCCATACATTCCGAAATAAGTAAAAGCTTTGGGAATTGTGGCGTGCATTTCCAAATGAACACATATTCTTAAAAGAATTTCTGATATAGGAAAAAAGCTATTGAGAAGCAGCGAATACTATATTTTTTACAACTAAACTATATTTTTTTTAAAAAAATCAGACACCAGCATCAACAACACTAAACAATTTTGGTCTTAGGTCTAAAACTTCTAGCATACCTCTAGTAAGGTACAATGATGCATCAGGTGCAAACTTGAGGGAAAAACAGAAAATTTTAATGAGTTATTTTGTAATAAATTCTAAACTGCATAATTAACGTACTTCCCTTTTCAGTCCGTTTGCTCGTCCATTTTATCTCATTTATCTATCACTTCTGTACTTTTGTTTTCTCTCCGCCCTGAGAGCCTCTGGCCAGGACAACATAAACAAAACCTTTCTGCGTTCGACGTCATCATTATTTCTTTTCCGCTTTCGCTCATTTTTCATAGATGCATCAGGGAAACCTTTTTTCCCTGTTCTTGGAAAACAGCCCGTTTCTCTCCCATTTATAAATCTGGATTAGAAAGTTATGTCTCATCCTGAAGCAATACATCGCTGCCCTGAAACATATGAATCCTCTACGAGAAAATTATCGAAAACATTACTTCCGGTTCAGTACAATGCCAGAGTTTGTATTGGAGGGTGGATGGCCCATCTGCCATCAGAGGTAGCCAAATCGTGATTTTTTTTGGTTCGCATTTCCATAAAATGTAAGTAAAACTTTCATTAGGTTTCAGTCGCTGTTTCATTTTTAACATCCCTAACATCAAAAATAATACAAGAAGACCACATCTGTATAAGTTAGCATTAGTACTAATAAATGAAAACCTGATAGCCCGTTCTGAAATCTCAACTTTGAAAAAAAAATTGCTGCTGTTCTTGGCACATTATAGAAAGCAAAATACCGATGATGAACCAGTCTAACATATCCGAAGAGATATCTGCTACATCTCCTGTTCAAGACAAAACAGAACTCGCCTTCAATGTAATGGTTGTGGAAAAAATGTGTTCAGAAGACAGTCAACAATTACTACTACTTGCAATACATGCCAGCAATCTCAGAAAGACGGCAGAGACATGGAGGTTGATTAATTTTGAACTCGCCTGGCATCTACATATTGTGGAAAAACATGTGCAAAAAGCACTCAATGATTACTGCTCCCTGGAATAAATATCAACATTATCACAGCTAGCTCACTGACATGGATGTTGATTAGGTTAGATTCTGTTCTTTTGTGTTTTGTTCAGTGTGTTCACTCATACTGTGTTGTAATTTAATTTAAAGCAAAAGTATACTTTTGGTCAACAATGATTTGTTTTAATTTACTAAACCTAAATGCTCCAAAACATACATTTTGCATGATGCCCAATGCTGAAATATTTGCCAGGACGTTCTGTGCCAGCAAAAAGCACCATACAGGAATTGATTGAAAAATGGCAGCGTACAGGATCGGTTCAAAATGCTCCCAGAAACAAACGACCATCTGTCTACACAACTGAATTAAAGATGCAGGTGGAGGAGATAATGACAAGTACGTCGAAAGTCAACCAGGAGATTGAGTCAACAGGTTCATACGGGTGAGAGAAGTTGCAGATGTGTTTTAAGGGGACTGTAGTTAAACCAGTACCGGATAAGTGTTGTGGAAGAGCTGAAGGAGCCTGACCTGCAGAAGAGGGTGCATTTCTGTTCATGGCTGTTGAGCAATGTCACCAGACTTGTCCACGTGTGACTTTTACTTATGGGGACTGTTAAAGGGAAGAGTATACGAAACAAACCCACACACAATGGAAGAACTCAAGACCAGGATCCAGGATGTCATCAATTGCATTACAACACAAGAACTGACAAGGGTATATATTAATCTCCTCAATCGTGCTCACGTGTGTGTTGAAGTGGGCGGAGGACACTTTCAGCACCTGCTGTGAAGGTGAGTAGTCATATTCAATACATTACATTTCATTTCTGTGTTGTAGTTAATCATATTCAATACATTGCATTTCATTTTGTGTTCACTTTACGGGTCGCGCCCTGTATAAATATATGCGGTAAAAACGGGCCTGCGCAAACACGTATCATCCAGCAAGATGCAGCCAAATCGCAGATGATCCAGAAGGCCTTAGTGTTGACATAGACATGGAACATGTTTGTTCCGCTATATGTACACTTGTAGCTGATGAAGAAGATGCACCCTGATTACAGATGTCGCTTAAACTTATTTCCGTTATCTCCATTACATTAATGTAGACTCAAGAAGGGGTATATTTGAAGTCATTATTTTCAGGTAAACATTTACTTGAGGAATCGTCATTCGAATCTTCCTCGGCGTCAGTCATTTTTCACTATGTTGCAATCCCTGTGACGGCAAGGCAAAAGCGCAGTTCGTAGAGCAGATGCGGCACCAATTTGCGGTAATATCTGCCAAATTTAAGAACTTAAAACGTCTTTCAAAGCCCATTCCGTAACAAAGTAGAGGTATGCCATTTGAAATACTTAATATTTCCTTTAATATTATTGTAAATCTCTTTTGTAGGACTAATCGAGAACTTATCATTTTTTTTCAGAATTTAACATCTTGCGAGTACGCAAAATCTTTCTATATCCTATGTAAAGTTACATGTCTTGCCAAATCTGATACCAAACTATATCCTATTCAACACCGTTTGCATGCTTGTTTATTGAAATGTTTTAATATTGCCACTTGCCAAATGCGAAATGCCTGTAAGTTTTTCTACACTCTCCGTAAGTGTGGTTATTGTCCTGTGTGAATTAACATGTGATTTATTATGTGAACCTTGAGTAAAGGCAATCTTTGCTCTTGAATCTCTGTGGTCTTTTACTTTGTTACTGAAGTTTCTTCTAAGTTTGAGCGTAGACTTTACACTTTTCCACATCTTTTCGCGTATGACGTTTTCTTCCTGTTGGTCAAAAACGTATAACGTTGAATACATTCAATTCCAGCGTCCTTGCACGAGACATTTTTTTCCTCTGTGGATTGACATGTGTGTAGATAGATGTGAACGTTGAACAAATGCCTTTCCACACTCTTGGCACGTGTGATGATTTTCTGCTGTGCGGATTAACATGTGTCTAGTAAAATCTGAACGTCGATTATATGACTTATTACTCTCTTGGCATGTGTGATGCTTTTCTCCTGTGTGGATTATGTGTAGCCAAATGTGAACGTTGATTAAATGCCTCACCACACTATCGGCACGAGTGATGCTTTTCTCCTGTGTGGATTAACAAGTGTCTAGTCAAAACTGAAAATCGATTAAATCATTTGCCGCACAGTTGGCATGTGTGATGCTTTTCTCCTGTGTGGATTAACATGTGTCTAGTCAAATCTGAACGTCGATTAAATGATTTGCGGCACACGTGGCAAGTGTGATTTTTTCTCCTGTGTGGATTAACATGTGCGTAACCAAATCTGAACGTCGATTAAATGACTTACCACACTGTTGGCAGGTGTGATGCTTTTCTTCTGCATGTATTGACAAGTGTGTAATCAAATGTGAACATCGATTAAATGATTTGCCGCAAACTTGGCAAGTGTGATTTTTTTCTCCTGTGTGGATTAACATGTGCGTAACAAAATCAGAACGTCGATTAAATGACCCACCACACTGTTTGCATGTGTGATGCTTTTCTCCTGCGTGGATTGACAAGTGTGTAATCAAATGTAAACGTCGATTAAATACCTCACCAGACATTCGGCACGTGTGATTCTTTTCTTTTGTGTGGATTAACCTGTGTGTAGTCAAATTTGAACGTCGATTAAATGATTTGCCGCAAACTTGGCAAGTGTGATTTTTTTCACCAGTTTAAATTAATATGTGCCTAACCAAATCTTTGTCTTTCGGGCGTCAACTGTGAAAATTTTGGGGTAGATTCTCTTGAACCTAAATCATTTTTCCGTAGAAAATGAAAACTTGTATTCCTTTATTTTTTGAGTATTGTAAATAAAAATAGTTTCGTTGCAATTCTTCATGTCCTTTACACACATCTGACATACTGTTACTAGCACTTTGATATTTCGTGATCCAGAATTTTGTGGGTCCGTGCCCACCCAACCGGTTCCTCCAAAAAATACGAAACCCATATCCTCGTTTTACGTATGAAATATATATGCACAATTTCATTCACTTCGATTCACTTCTTGCTTTCCGGGCGTGAACTGTCAAATTGAGGAGGGAGCTTTTGAACCCTAAAACATTTTTTTCCGGAGAACATAGAAAACCCATATTTTTCCTTTTGTGTATCGTCCATACACAAAGTTTCGTTGCAATTCTTCTTGTCCTTTACACGCATCAGACATATTGTTAGTAGAACTTTTGATATTTCGTGATTAAAGGTTTGGAGGGGTGGGTTCCCCACCCAAACCCTTTGTTTTGGAATACACTAAACCCGTATTCCCTCATTTTATGTTTACAATATCTGTCCACAATTTTTTTCTCTTTGGTTCACATCTTTTTGCCTTTCGGTTGTCAACTTTCAAAAGTTTTGGTGGGGGGTTTTGCCCTTATTTTTTCCGCTGAACATAAAAAACGCGTGTTCATTTATTTTTGCGTATTGTTAATACACAAAGTTTTGTTGCAATTCTCCATGTCCGTCACACACATGTGACATACTGTTAATAGCACTTTTGATATTTTGTGGTCAAAGGTTTGTTGGGGTTCGTGCCCCACCCAACCGTTTTTTCCAGGAAAATACAAAACTCGCATTTCCTCGTTTTTCTTCTGCAATATCTGCGCAGAATTTCATTGACTTTGGTTCAGTTGTTCTTGCATTTCGGTTGTCATCTTTCACAATTTGGAGTGGGGCATTTATACTAAAACTTCACGTTATGTAACTTTTCCTTTTTATGAGATTCTTTTTTGGGTGGAGAGGAGAGAAATGCTTTCCTCTGATATCTGTTTCTTGCCATTCGTCTTGTTTGAACTGCTTGAGTAAGATAATTTTGTAACTTTTTGTGTCATCCAACTCTGTCACGATAAAGATTTTCATTTTTAACAATTTGTTTTATTTTCTTATTTTCAGTTTCCCATACTGATATATTTGGGAATTGAGGTTTGGTTCAACGCCTTTCGAATTTACAATCAACCGAACCGCCAAGCTGTTTTGGGTTGCCTGCTATTGCAGGAAAAAGAGAATTGCAGGTGGTAATGCACTTTTGGAGTCATGTATACATAAATGTATGCGGTGACCTAGTATTAAAACTAATTAAATTTTAAATATGTGGAACGGTCGAACCTCGAGTTGTGTGCAATGAAATATTTGATCTCTGTTTCACCTCAAGTTGACCACTTGGAACATCGATATGTCACTAGATTCAAACAACATTGATTTGTGTGATATACAAGTGATCGGATGTGACGGCACACCGGTAAATACAGGATGGAAAGGTGGAGTCATCCGTTTGATTGAAGAAAAAGTCGGCAAACCACTCCAACACGCAGTTTATCTTCTTCATTTGAACGAATTGCCGTTTCGCCACTTATTTACAACATTAGATGGCGCCACAAAAAGTCCGTCAAAACTTTCAGGACCAATTGAAACAGCCATACAAAGCTGTGAAAATCTTCCAATTTGTAAGTTTGAACCTATCACAATCCCCTGGGTGAAAGAAATGTCAGGTATAACAGATTTAAGCACGGATCAACAATATATGTTGGATATCTCTTCAGCTGTTTCGAGCGGAGTTGGTCCTCGCAGTCTAGCAAGGAAAAAGCCTGGGACACTTGTCCAGTCACGATGGTTAACGACAGAATGTCGTGTTCTTCGGCTGTATGTAAGCACACACCACCCCTCTGAACAGCTGCAACTTCTTGCAAGGTATATAATGAACGTGTACGCACTGGTGTGGTTAGAGATAAAGAAGAAACCATTGATAACTGACGGAGCCCGATACCTCTGGAATATTATCCACTTGTCCCGATTTCTTCCAGACCTCTTGAGAAATCTGACTGATAGGGTCATTCAACAAAATGCATTTTTTGCTCACTCTGAAAATCTTCTGCTGGCTTTAGTAACGGATCAAAATCCAGACATCAGAAGTCTTGGCTGGAGAAGAATTAAGAAAGCTGGAGAAGAATTTGTCAAGAGGATTGACAAAAGGCAAGAGAATACGAACTTTTGGTTTACCAGTCATCAATTTTAATGCAGAGCAATACTATGAGTTCATTGATTGGGCTTCATGCTCCCTCTACGAGCCTCCGCTCACCAAGGAGATGACAAATGAAGAAGTAGATGAATACATTAAAAACAACAAAAAAAAAATAGTACAATTTCAAGACTTCCCCTGTCACACCCAAGGTGTAGAGCGACTTGTGAAAATTGTCACAGAGGCTGCTGCTTCCGTTTTCGGCGCCAGTGAACGTGAGGGCTACATCAAAGCAAAATTGCAATCTAGAGAACATATGCCGACATTTCAAACAAAAAGTGACTATAAAGATAAAGGAGAAAACTAAAAGAAAATCCTGGCTAGCCTCTTAGTAAACTTCTGTTTACTATGACAATTTGGAGTGGGTGGGTGGGTGTAGCTCGCAGTCCAGCTAACTCCTCGTGGTGAGCTCTGGGTTATTTGCATAGCACAATTACCAATGAAAATAAGCGAAGAGCTGGACAAAGACTGAGAAACGGTAATAAATTTGAACGCTGAAAAACCGTCTTTAGTGTTTTATATCGAGAAATTATCGAAAAAATTCAAACTGAAAAGAAATTAGAAAAAATCCATAAAAAGAAAAGAATTTTAGCCGAAAATCACTTTTCTAGCCAAAAATAATACGTAAATAACATAGAACCCCTCCTTGAGGCACAAATTTATTATATGTGCCAGGAACAAATGAAAAATTACTTTAACCTACAAATAATTACAAAAAAATAATCAATTATTAAGAATTTTGTGAAATTGTTGTGCGTGGTTGCATAACCAAAACTTCAAAGTAGATGCTCGCCACCTAGACGACCTCCAAAAAATCTGAAAAAAAAAATCTGGCCTTTTTTTGGTCACGAATGGCCACTTTTTCGCACTACCCACCTTAACATTTCAAAAAAAAGTTTTTTTTCAGTACACCCTAGCCCAGATTTGAACGGTTTTCACCAGGTTATGGCATATGCTGATGATGTAAATTTAATAGGGGATGATAGGAGAACAATAGAAAGAAATGAAGAGATCTTCTTAACGCTTGCAGGGACATGGGTGGGAAGAGGGTTCAAAATCTCTTGTCGTAAATGCAGAGAAAACTAAACACATGTTAATGCGTCGGAACCGCAACAAAGCAAATTATGGATGCGTTAAAATATTAAATAATACTTTTGATAAAGTGGATACTTTCAAATATCTAGAATCGATATTAACAGACGGAAATCATATTCACGGAGAAATTAAATGTCGACTAAAAGCAGGGAATTCGTGTTACTATTCGCTTCAAAATCTCTTGTCGTCGCGAATTCTGTCGAGGAATTTGAAATTTAAAATATACAAAACGATAATCATGCCTGTTGTTCTGTATGGTTGCGAAACATGGTCCCTTACTCTGAGGGAAGAACATAGACTGAAAGTGTTTGAGAACAAGATCCTGAGATGAATATTCGGACCCAAGAGGAACGGGAATGGGGAATGGCGGAAACTTCATAACGAGGAACTACATAATTTATATGGTTTACCCAACATTGTTAGGGTCGTTAAGTCTAGGGTACTTAGGTGGGCGAGTCATGTAGCTAGAATGGAAGAAAGTAAAAACGCTTTCAAAGTCTTGACTTGACAATCGGAAAACGACCATTAGAAAGACCTAGGCGCAGATGGGAGGACAATATTAAGATGGATCTCGCAGAGATTGGAATACAAAGTAGAAACTGGATGCAGTTAGCTAAGGATGGAAGTCAGTAGAGAGCTTTTGTGAACGCGGCATTGAACCTCCGGGTTCCATAGGCCATAGAGTTAGTTAGTTAGTTCTTATAGTTTATGCGTGTACGCCATTTTTATGAAAATTTTAAACAATTTGGACAAAACTCGATCTACCGGGTTTTTTGTACATGCTGACTGTGAATAGATATTTATTTTTACCTAGGTCTTGTAGTTTATGTGAGACACACCCTTATATGACAATTTCTACCGATTTGGACGAAACTCGGCATATAGAAATTTTCGGACACGATGATTGCGAGTAACATGTTTATTTTTAGCTTGGTCTTATAGTTTATGTCGGATATGCCATATTTATGACAATTTTAACCGATTTGGATGAAAGTCAGCACATAGAGGTTCTTGGATACGCTGATTACGAATACCATATTTATTTTTACATAGGTTTTATAGTTTATGTAGCATATGCTCTTTCTAAGACATTTTAGCAGATATGGATGGAACTCGGTATATAGGGATTTTCGAACATGCTGAGTGCGAATACCATATATATTCTTACCTAGGTAATGTAGTTTATGTGGGATATGGCCTTTTATGTCAATTTTAACTGATTTTGATGAAACTCGGCAAATAGGGTTTCTCGAACAGGCTGAGTACGAGTATCATATTTGCTTTTACCTAGGCCTTACAGTTTATGGGTGATACACGTTTTATGAAAGTTTTAGTTTTTGTAGCCTTTTACGACCATTATTAATTTAATAGCTTAAATAATTTAAGCTATTATTGATATAGTTTTGAAAATTTATAGTAAGGTCATGATATACTTATCATAGTCTAAATTCAGGCTGCCCCCCAGTTTTTACCTTCTAGATCTGCCACTGGTTTCGTGGCTATCCCGGTGTCATCTCGTGTTTCCTAAACGAGAGAAATTGTTATCTAGTCTCCTTTCGTCTATTTTTTTCGGAAACCTCATAATAATAGAAGTAAAATTGGAAGTCATGCGGCTTCGAAATGCAACGAAGTTTACAAGTTAGAATAATCGGACAAGAGAGGGCTGTGGAATGGTTTCAAGACATTTAAAACGCGATGAGTCCAGACAAGGATTTAACCCTTAGAATCCCGGAAAATAATACTGATGAACTGTCAAACATAGTCTTGGGGTCCATTGTACCCCACTGGGAGTCCTAGGGTTAACAAAACCTATATTGTTTCGCCCATGCTGGATTGGAAGCCTCTCACCAGAGATGAAATAGATCGTGGGCCGTGGGTCAACAGGACGTGACCCATTGCAACCTACCATCCGCCGTGATCCAACATAATCTACAAACCTACTACGACCCACCAACACACTCTGCTTAGTGCATTGTATATAGCATCCTCTGAAGAGTGGCGAATTTGTCTAAATTTTACTTTTAGGATCTCCATTTTCTTCTTCTTCTTCTTTTGCATTTGTTTCTGTTTACTTACCTGAGATGAGTATATCTAACAAGGACAAGGCAGACTTTGTTAAATGAACTTAGGGGCCAACTTTCGCGAGGTAGTAGTGCACAGTTAAACTGGGAGAGCGCAATAGCCAGAAATAACTTAGAAAAAGCGTCTCAAAATTTCGACTCGCCGTATACATGGTACGATGCCTAAAATTGTCAAGTAGCGGTGTGGCAGAGTGTGGAGCATTGACGACTCTCGTGTAAAGGGTCCAGCGTTCGATTCCCGCTCAAGTCAACTTGTTTTTGCTTTTTACCAATAAAGTAGGTATTTATAACTACAAGTAAAATATTAATTTACTATATGTTCATATATTCTAAACGATAGAAATTTCAAATCAGTTGTAAAGTTTTTAATGTTTTATGTGAACTAGATAAAAAATATAACCTAATTCATAAATGTATTGATATCAAGCTGTATTACGGTTACCACAGTCGTTGTGTCCGAAGTTTCGTGTCTATATCTGTGGACAGTGTGAGAATTGCAAGTGGGATGAGGGAGAAATCCGCTAGGGAATACTGGATGTATGCTATAGCCAAAGGGGATTTCCGAATATTCCCCCTTGCAATTCGCACTTTGTCAACAGATATAGACACGAATCGTCAAGAAAATTTTTCATTTAACGGCTTTACGCAATAGGTTATATTTGTATCTAGTTCACATGAAACATTGAAAAGTTTTACAACTGATTTAAAAATTGCTATTTTTTTCATGCATTATAAACATATGGTGAATTAATATTTAACTTGTAGTTATAAATGACTACTTTATTGGTGAAAGCGGGAATCGAACTCGCGATCCGTTACGCGTGAATCATGAATGCTCCACTCTCTGCGACACCGTCACTTGGGAATTTTAGGCGTCGCATCATATATACGGCGAGTCGAAACTTTAAGACGCATTTTCTAGGCAATTTCTGGTTATTGCGTTCTCCCAGTTTGTAATATTAATACTTTAAATATGCACTACTACCTCGCGAAAGTTCATTTAACAAAGTCTGCTTTTTCCTTGTAAGATATAGGGCCGTATGCATAGTTATTCTGCGGGTTACTTAGGGGCTACGTACGGGACACGTGATAATTTGCGTTGCAGAGTTCTCCCGCAAGGTCAAACAAGCCCGCAACCTCCCCGTAAGTCAAGGAAATGGCTAGGGGTGCTTCAACGCACCCTTTGCTAGCCCGTAGCTGTTTCTGTTGTTGTATACAATGCATATTCTCCGTGCTGACAAAATATTTGAGTATGTTAATGACTTTACCGAATTCGTTGAGTTGATTAAGCAATAATAAATGACATATTTTGACGGCAACCAATTTTAAAAATATATAGCAATTCCTGAAAGAAGATTGCAGGATATTTTGCTTTCGCTCGTATAAATATTGAATACAAGATCAAAGGGTGGACTAACAACTTCTACCTGAAATAAAATAAGCGAGAGATACTTGTTGTTACAATATTGGTACTGTAGTAGATTTTAGATTAGCTTAAGAATTGATTTTAGGGGACCAGTGGGGACTTCAAGGATCGGTCGGGGGGGATTTCTTCCCGAGAAGCATGACATTCACTCAGGACCACATAACCTATCGTGCTCAATGTGAATTCTCAGTATTCCGCAGTATATTGAAATCGCCAGCACCACAAAAAAAAAAAAATAAAATAAAATAAAATAAAATAAAATAAAATAAAAAATAAAAAAAAATAAAATAAAAATAAATGGAATCATCACTGATGGGAAAAATTGATTCAACAGTTATACATATTTCATCGTGGAAATGTTATTCTAATATCTTTTACATCCTTCTCCCTGTTTGTATTTGCCTCATTTCTCAGTTAGCATAGGTAAAGTTGAGGAGCGCTACCATCCCTTTTTTCCACTTATGATCTATCGTCTTCTGCATTCTTGGTTTCTTACCTGACCACCAGCTGCGTACACATTTATAATATGCTTCCAAACGTATATGTTCTAAACAAACAAGTGCGAAAACCATCCTCAACACAAGCTAAGTTTGCATTTATTCCGATTTCAAGCTGGGAACAATTTGAGGGATCATGCGTGATTTTGTCCGCGGAAGCAGGCACATTAGCGATGGTGGTGTGTATATAAGGAAAGACAAGTGGGAATCATCGACCTCCTGTTTGGTGCTGTAATTGCCCAAGTATGCATCGGTTCACATGTACCTGTGACCATCTACTACAGATTGATGCATATTTTTTTTATACTAATTTGATCATTATTCGAGCAAACAGTTCTACCAAATTTTGACACATTTCTTACATTTTCAGGTTAGGTTAGAGCTTTGTATTTCTTTAAGCAAAGCATGCACTATATGAAAAGCTGCATTACTACTTGCGACTTCATGAGGGCTCAGTATAAATACAGTGTGGGCATATGGCATAAAAACTACAGTGCATAACATACGAATCAATTTGTGCTATGTGGCTAAAAGCACGAATGCTACCTAACTGAGTTATGGTAGGAGCGCATCAGGGGGCCCCAAGTGATAGTGAGCGGGTGCGTTCATACGGAGCAGGCGCGTCAGCGATGTGGGTTCCTACGTATATACGAGGATAATGGAAGAGCACACTTACACATACAATACTTTCATTATCACTTAAAATTAATTTCAATATGCTGCCATTGATAGAAATTAATTTTATTTACTCTCATTCCTTCACGAAAAATGTAGGGATTCACATCGTATTTTATCTATAAATTTTCTATTTCGTGGAAGTGCCTGCTCGAGTGAACCCCTAATTCGCTTACACGTATAACCACCATCGCAAACTCGCCCGTTCCCTACGGACGTACCTCGACTATAGCCCTCCAGCTTCACCTTGGCATAAACCGTAATAGATGCAAAAATCGCTTGTAATAAGCAGCTTGCAAAGTTTGGTGCGTGGTTTTGAGACGTGTGGCTTCCACTATATGCATGTAGGATGTCTTATACAATTGTACGCAATTGGATGATGATACTCTGGGAATAAGTAGATAAGAAGTTTTACGTTATTTACATGGAATACCCCCCAAAAATACTGTATTTATAGACAGAACATTGATGCTCTCCTAAGGTTAACTTTTACTAGCAAATTGTTTAGAAAATACATTCTCAAAAATACTATGGGCTGATTTTGTCAAAAAAAAAAAAAAAATAGTGTATATGTAATTTATTTCTAGTGGGATCTCTATTATAAAGGTACAGCCTCACACGTTTTCTAGCTACATATCCTTTTTATTTCTTTTTGCGAGTTAACAGACTTTACCTAAAAATTAAAAAAAAAGAAATGTATTGCTAATCTACACCGATATTTTTCCGCTTTTCTATATCACTTTATATAACTATTTGCAAATTAACAGACTTTATCTGAAAATTAAAAAAAGAACTGCATTCATAATCTACACCGTTATTTTTCCGCCTTTGCATGAACAAAGTTCAGAACATTTATTTCATTTTTTGATTTCACATACGTTGTATCCATGCAGTTGCTGTTTCGATGTTAACTCTTTATCATTATCATAGTAGAATTGAGCTTCGGAGTTTTACCTTCAACTTTTTTTAACAAAATTTTAGCCTCGCTCGAGGTGTGACTAGACCAATCAGCCCTCAGTGTTAACCGTACCTGAGGGATCACTTTGGAAGCTTTATGCATTGCACAGTCAAGGGTATGGTTGAGGAAGCCCACAGGTACGGTTCGTCTAGGGGACACCTACGTGGTCGACTATGCATATGGCCCATAGTCATCTCAGGTAAGTAAATAGAAACAAATGCTAAAGAAGAAAAAAAGAAAATAGAGACCCTAAAAGTAAAATGTAGACATATTCACCACTGTTCAGAGGATGCTATATACAATGCACTAAGCAGAGTGTGTCGGTGGGTCGTAGTGAGTATTGTAGGTTATGGTGGATCGCTGGTTTATGGTGGGTCACGGCGGGTGGAGGATTGCAGTGGGTCACATCTTGTTGACCCACGACTTGTGATGAGAGGTGGAAAATTTTCCGGAAAATTTTCCGCTGTATTTTTCCGGAAATTTTTCCGTTCTAAAAAAATATCAGTAATCAAGAAACAATTCCTCAGCAGTCATAAGATAGGTTGAATTCATGTACAGAAATGTAAAAATGTGAAAGATCGTTTAAGGAATCTGAAAATTTTCATCGCTCACAAAATTTTCAGTACTATGTAGTAACAAGTTAAACCATTTTTCATGAAATATTTTCTGTCTTATATGGAAAAATTGAAGAACTTTTTATGAGTCGGAAAATTTTCATCATTTTGAAGCAAAGAGTAAAAGAACTTTTTGTGAATCGGAAAGTTTTATTGCTCTGTAGAAACAAGTGAAAGGATTTTTCATAGATCGGAAAATTTTCATCACGATGTAGAAACAAGTGGAAAAATCTTTTCATAAGCCAGACAAATTTGGATATTATGTATAGTGATGTTAGGTGGAAAATTCTCCACTATATTTAACTGCACATTCAGCTACAAAATTGAATATCTGTAGATTAAAGTTAGTCAACAACAAATTGTAATTTACCAATTAGCTTTCGGGAACGGAAAATTTTCTAATATTTCAAGTTGGGAAGTAAGTTTTACACAATGTTTTTCTCTCTCTCTTCATCTGCGAGCTCCTTCGTTCCTAAGCAGTTAGCATACGCGCCTTTGGCATGGAAGACCTGGCTTTGATTCCCAGCGGGAGCTCATGTAGTTTGGATTTCACGTTAATCATATTATATCGTCTTATAGAGTCTCGCTGCTGAAAGGGACGTTAAGCTCAAAATCAACTCAATTCAACTCCTCTCTCTCTCTCTCTATCTATCTATCTATCTATCTGCGTGTCTGTGTGTATGCAAAGTGCAGAGAACATGAGTTCGTAGAGATATCCAATTCTATTATTTAAAATTTCAATAGGAATGATAATCAAGAAAGAGATTCAAACTATTTTGATCATTGTAAAGTACAGAATATCCATTTTCGTATTTCTAGAAATGAGTCTTTTCCTTTAGAATTTTTGAACTTAGATTTTGAAAAGCATAAATATCTCAAAGCTTAGGAAATGTATACAATATAGGCCTACAAGAGAGTTACAATTGTAAACACTGAGATATTTTATTATCCTAAAGAGTTTTTAGAAAATAGACCGATGTTTGTGATTAACACAAGCAAGCATAAATCAGTAACTGTAAATGATAGAACCAATTTGAAATTAACTGTTACTTTTGAAAGCGATGTACCAGATAAAACGATTTGTTATGTTGTAATGATTGGCAACAAAAACCTTGAATATGATGTTCAAGAAGAAAAAATAATGGAGAAGGTATAAATCAATTACATGTTTAGTTTGTAAAGTGTTTTTATGGTAATTATCAAGAAAATAAACAGATAAACCCAGAAGTATAGACCAAGAAGATAAACAGATTGTGATCCAAACCGTACAAAACGGAACGAATTGTTCCACTTGTGTTTAAGCTAAGATGAATGATGAATTGTGTTTACTAGGAACGAAAATTTCCACTTGTGTTTAAGCTAAGATGAATGATGAATTGTGTTTACTAGATTAGAGAAAGGTTAGAAAACAGTTCGTTGAGAAAAGAAACGCATAGACATGATAGCAGACAAGGACGGGACTACGCTAATAGAAGACAAGCAGATAACAAGAAGATGGAAGGAATACATTGAAGAAATCTACAAAGGAGATAGAGTGACCGAAGAAGAGATAGAGAAGGATGAAGACATCAATGAAAATGAATTAGGACCATCAATTTTAAAGTGCGAATTCGATAATGCTTTGGAGAAAATGGAACATGTTAAAGTCCCAGGAATAGATCAAATACCAACGGAAGTGATTAAGAATCTCGGAATAGCAACAAAGAAGAAACTATTTAATCTTATTAATGAAACGTACATCTCGGGAAAATACCAAGAGACTTCAAGAAAAGCATATTGGTACTTATTCCGAAGCGAAAAGTCGCAAGGAAATGCGAAGAACACAGAAAGTTAAATTTGCTTTCCCATGCCTCAAAAATACTGTAAAAAGTTATCGCACAACGAATAGAAGGGAAAATTGAAGAACGGCTATCGGATGACCAGTTTAGATTCAGGAGGAAAAGGGGAACAAGAGAAGCAATACTGAGTTTACGGTTGATCATGGAATAGCACATCAGGATAAACAATCCACTGCGATAGCATTTGTAGATACAGAGAAAGCTTTTGACAATGTAGATTAGAGTATCATGTTCAGGGAGTTAAAGAATTTGAAAGTTGATTACAGAGACAGAAGAACAATATACCAACTTTATAGGAACCACGCAGCTGTTATGAGAAGAGATCCCAAAGAAACAAGAATAAGTAAAGGAATAAGCCAAGGATGTGCACTTTCACCTCTCCTGTTCAACGTCTATAATAGAAGAGTCTATAAAAGAATTCTTTGATAAAAACGAGAAAGGCGTAGAAGTAAATGGTCAGGTTTTCAGCACAATAAGGTTGCTGATGACACAACATTGATACCAGAGAACGAAAATGACTTGCAGGAAGCACTTTCAAACCTGAACAGTGGGAAAAACATGCAAAATGAAGATAAATAAGGAGAGAACCAAGGTGGTAAAGTACACAAGAGCAGGACAGGAAGAGATGGTGAGAAAATCGAAGACTTTAAGACGTTTCCCTATTTAGGAAGTCTAATATCCTCAGACGGAAGAAGTGAAAAAGACGTAAGTTCTAGAATAGCTCAGGCTAAACAAGCATTCAATAGGAAACGAGGACTACTAACATAAGAAAAATGTGTCGCTGGACGTTCATAAACGATTTATTAAGACACAGGTATGGAGAGTGGCGCTTTACAGTTCAGAGACGTGGACATTGAGAAGCTGAAATATCCAAACTGAAAGCATTTGAAATGCGAAGAATAATGCACATATCATGGGCCGAAAGGAAAAGGAAGGACGGCAGATTATGAAGATAATAAGAAAAAGAAGAAACAGCATGCTTGGCCATCTTATTAGGCACTCCGATTGGATTACCGTGCTGGTTGAGGGAAAGGCAGAAGGAAAACCAGGAAGAGGAACACCAAGGATAGAATATATAGATGCAGTTACGAAGAAGAGGCCTTATCAAAGTCTAAAACAGAGAAAAGATTTAAAATTTCCATGTTGCCCATAAATCTATGGTTGAGGTGAAAAATAAGAAGGAATAAAATGTAAAAATATCATTACGTTAAATGCTTACTTTAGGACATGCTTTCTTGCCAGTAAGTCTTTGATGAGGTACGCAAGTGAATATCAGTACAATAAAATTTGTAATTATTTATTAGTTGTAGATGTTAGCAAACAAGTTACTATTCAAAGGGAGCTCATGACTTTTAAGGGAAACGGTCTGTTTAGATACTAAAGCCAAACCCAAAATATTCTTCCACAATATGAATCTTTTCCTCACGAGATAGCGTTAGTGTTCCAAAACTCAGAGTATATCAGTCGTAGCTGGTTTTCTCTGATAGTTGATCCTATTGGATGAATACTGAATTATTGCAAACACTAATAGAATTATTATGATCAGACGTAAAATAATTGCGTCCTTGAGTGGTATTTTCACGAAACTGCGCTACATTCTACAGTTGCATTTCGATAAAGGCATTAATGTTGCGCAAGGTAGTGAAGAAATTTGTGTACTTCATGGATAAGATACGTTATCAAAAGCAACAGTCCAGATACGGTTTATTTGCTTTCTGTCCGGATATTTCAATGTCCAAGATAGTCCTCGAAGTGAATGACCAATCATAGCAAAAAAGGGATGGTATTCCAGCAAAAATCTAGCAAGACCAGCATATAAGGAGTTATGACATCGTTAATTATCTAACATTCATAATGAAACCATTTAGAGTAAGTTGGCTACAAAATGAAGCTCGACTACTAGAAGCCTCATGATCTGCCTTACTCAGGGAACCTCTACGGAATCGAGCTATTCCTGAAGGGGATAATCTTAGATAAGAATGTGTGAAAATTGGCGTTGCCAAAGCGAGTGAAAACTCTACAGTACGTGGCGAGGCGTACACTAACACTCAGAAAGGTTATGCTTGGAGTTCGGTGGGATTGGAAGGGCACCGCGCTGACAAAACCATCGCTTACATCTTTAATAACCCGTCTTATTGGGAAGTTTTAATGGATTCACCTTATAGCCCGTACTTGGCACCGTCAGATTATCATTTGTTTTGGTCTCTGTCAAACTCATTGAATAGTGTTAACTTAGTTTCAAAAGGGACCTGTAAAAACCACGTAACATAATTGTTTAATCAGATACAACAAAAGATCTATACGAAGTTGATTATGGTGTTGCTGAAAAATGATAGAAGGTAATCAAAGAAAATAGATTATATATGAATTCATAGCGTTAATTTAAAATTACAATAAATATTTTCTCAATTTTGATCATCAAAAGCTCAATAATTTTTAGACAACCCGATATTATTAATGTATTTTGAATGTGTCACATGTTTGGCAGCTCGGTATTGGCAATAGGTGACATTAGAATCATAACTTGTAAGGAACGTACATTTAAGCTCGTGGGTGGCCTTATGATGTGTTGGGCTCAATTGGGAACACTTTTGTTCGAACCCAGCTACCTCATCAATTTGCATCAAGATCTATAAAATACAAAAATCGCACCGCACTAATGGTTCGGATCACCGCACTATACATTTTCGCTTAAGTTTCTCAAATTGACTCACGACATTCTGCAGTTATTACTCGAACGTTTATTTACGAGATATTAATAGACGTTTTTGGAAAACTTTGAAGGAAACTTATAGATTATACTGTCAATTTTAGATTTCGTTAGGAAATATTACTTACACCATCTTATAAGACAAATAACGAAATATTTATTTATGAAATATGAAGACAATACCTAAGCAATTTTCGGAGATTTTCCGAAAAAAGAAATAAACTCACTCCAAGAATAATCCACCTTTTGTTGAAATTTTTAGGACAAATTATGTACGGAACATTATAAAATTATTAATGATATATTTATTCGTGAAATATGGGTAGAAGAGTCTGCGTCGTATTTCAAAAAATTATCCGAAAAAATCCCATCCACAAGAGTAAGTTAGCTTACCTTTTGCGAATTAGTGTTAGTCATTAGTTCCACACCATTACCTAATCATATGTCCTCTTACTGTTAGTAGTGTTTTGTTCCCCATTCTTTAGTATTCATACCCAATCGCCATCAGTAATACAATCCATTACAAGGGAATAGATCTATGGTCTTGCACAACAACTACTGACCATGGGAAGTAAGGCAGTTTTTGACGGTTTCATAAAATTGTTGTAGTTATTACACTAAAAATTACATTTTTTTGTCAAAATATATTTGCAAGTATATGTTACATGAGAACACAAGAAAATGCAAATAATCAAACATAGGGTTGTTACAAATGAGTGGAGCTGTTTCATGAATTTGCTGTAGTTATATTTAGTGTAATATTACGAAGTTTTACAATAATATTGTGCAGTCGCCCCTTGTCAGTCTGAAAACTCAGACAACGCGGTAACGGATAGTGTAAGTGAGGATGTCAGAACTGACAAGTTGCGCCCAGGATTTTGTAAACATAGAACTTGGTAGAGCGTAAAGTACAGGATCTGACCTGGGTTGCATATAAATAAAATCAAACATATACAAAAGAAACAGATTGTGATGTCAAAAGGGTTGAAAAGGGTGAGAAGGGGGAAACTGTTAGGACTGGTTAATCTACTTGCACTTACTTGTGAATCTTAGTGTTTCCTTTTCGATGATTCTCCCAGTGGATTGATGTCCGTCCAACCTCCTCTCTGGTCAGCTGGTAGTCCAAGTAATTGTGAGTTAAGGGTTTGCGAAACCCGGGCAGGAAAACTAACGTTGGGAATACAGTAAATCTAATCAAAGTCGAAATTGCTCTTTAACGGATTATCCATCGCAACTGATAGCTACAACGCTAGGTAAGGCAAAGTGCTCTCTAAGTTAGAGCAAGGTCAACTTCTCGTAAACTCGGAAACTTGGTTCTTGATCCAACATGTTGTCTCGTCTCTCATACATTCCGGACTAAATCTTACAAAAGTCTCTCAATGATTTTTGTCCCATTTCCCTTTGGGGTTAATATCCTGGGTCGTTGGCTATTTCTTCAGTCTCGATGAAAAGTTCGTGCTCATAGATTAACCAAAGGTGAGGTAATGATAGAAATGCTGATAGGAAAATAATCTGTCGTTTCTATTGATTAAGAAAATACATGTGTTGAAGAAATTAACAAAAAGCAAGAAAACTACCTTGTAAGAAAACTAAATGATCTTAGAAAAAAATTAAAAGTGATTTAACTTTAAATAAACGATGATGAATTTTACTGCATTGAATTTTGAAATGAAATATCCCAAAGTCCGAAATAAAATGCTTCATTGTGTGTGCTAATACACATATCGTCACAATATATACCTTAATTTATTTAATTTCGAACAAATAGTAGTCAAATTTGATCCAAACATTGGCAATTCACAACCCTCTATTCTCAAATTCGACAAAGATTGGGTTGAAAGATTTCGAGCAAAATTAAAATATTTAAAACGACTGGTTTCTTTAAATTTGACTACATGCTGGTACAAATCCAATTGCATATTAAAATCAATTGAGAACTACCCAATCCTGGTTCAGTTTTTTAACAAATAAAGTTTAAACTGTTAAACTATTAAAGACATTTTGAGCCAAATCCATTCATTGGTTTAAGTTTATTTATTTTTACTACATTTGGCTCACGAACTACGCACCAATGATCCAAATGAATCTAGGTCGGAACGGTTTCCGTTTTCTGCTTCAAAAAATAAATTTGTTTTACTTTAAATTTTCATTTTTTTCAGTTTACAGGTTTCGTCAAATTGTATGATTTTTATGCTCGCAGTTCTTGTATTTAATGGATAAGGCATATTTCTCTGTATGAAGCATAGTTATAAAGAATTAAGGCGAAAGTAAAGTAAAGTAAAAAAGGGGAAACAAACATATGTTATTCTGGAGATACAAAAATGAAAACAATCAAATTACAAATTAATTTCAAAGCTATAGTAGTCGAACTGAACCACACACACACAACTGAATTGTCCGAGATTTTATTTCTTACTTTGGGTCCAAGTGAGATTGGCTGGTAGATTGACCGAAATAATTTTATGTCATGTAGCTATTTTTTGCAACAAAGATTGTGGTTTCGGACTGTGTTTACGAATTGTGTATTAACACACATTCTGCCCGCGAAGGTTGTTCTTAACAGCATCTGCCATTAGGAAACTACTTCATCTGAGCCGTTTTAATGGACTCTATATACCCCCGAAGTTAAAAGCAACCATACTTTTCCAGCGTATAATAATTCGGTACGTAACCTTATGACAGGTCCCACACACGAACATATTGACAGATGCTAACAAACATACTCTATGAAATTTTATGGTTACGACTGAAGAATACGCTAGTGTATGGGTCGCCTAACAGAAAGTGTCATTCTTCTCTTTTCAATCGTAAACACAAAGACATTGATCTTCAGAGTTCATTTATTGTCATCATTCTAGCTAACCCGTTGGCCGAATAATAAATTTATATGAACGATTATGCCACATCTGCAGAAAACAAACAGGGATATAAAAAATAATATTTTGGTCCTCGGAACCTCATTAATTACTGTATATTTTATCCCATTCATAAATTTATATAAAGACAAGCCTCATCGCTCCTTCGAATCTGCAAACAGAATTTTTTTTATTTGATTTTTATATCTCTACTCACAGGCAATGACGTTATTAATTCTACAAGTTTCGCACCAATCTCTCCACTCCTTCTAGGCTAAACTCAAAAATCGAACCATAGGATTTTATGGAGAAATATGCCCCCTTTTCTCCCTTCAAATAGCAGCAAGGAAATTTCAAAAATTATTTATGTCTTCAGTGCGTTTCTCTGATTAATATTTATGAGTGTTGTGCCCTTTGGAGAATTTTTTGGGGTTTTGCTCCCGTCCCCCCTTTGTATTTGCAAATGGAAAATATAATTTTTCCGCACTTTTATTGGTGTTTGATGGGCTATAAGTCCTGCAAGTTTTGTTGCAATCGCTCAATTCCTTCTGGGGTAGACCCAAGAGCCGAACCATATGATTTTGGAATGAATAGGCCCACCTGCTCACTCGAAATATTAGTATAAAAAATTTAAAAATTATTTCTGTCTGCAGTACATTAGTCTGATTAATGTTTATGAGTTTTGTGCCATTTGGACAATTTTTAGAGTTATACTCCCGTCCCCCCTTTGTATTTGCAAATGGAAAATTTAATTTTCCGCGGCTTGGTTGTTGCCCAATGGGCTATTAATCCTGGAAGTTTCGTTCCAATCGCTCAGCTCCTTCTAGACTAGACCCAAGAGCCGAACCATAGGATTTTATGGAGGAATATGCCCCCTCTGGTCCCTCCAAATAGCAGTAGAAAAATTTTAAAAATTATTTCTGTCTTCAGTACATTAGTTTGATTAATATTTATGAGTTTTGTTAAATTTGGATAAGTTTTTAGGGTTTTGCTCCCGTCCTCCCTTTGTATTTGCAATTGGAAAATTTAATTTTTCGCGGCTTGGTTGTTGGCCAATGGGCTATTAATCCTGGAAGTTTCGTTCCAATCGCTCAGCTCCTTCTAGGCTAGACCCAAGAGCCGAACCCTTACCTGATGAACTTTCTTACTCATATTCTAGTGGGATAGCTTAGCGAAAAAATATTTCACTTCCGGATAACAGTCCTTGGATAAACAGTCCTTGGAAAATAGTCTTCCGGATAACAATACTTTGTCGGAAGCAACATTTCATTTATTTTGCCAACTACACTCCTTCAGTATTTTTATAAAAATAAACCAGAATAAACCAGATGGTTTTGTCTTCTTATTCTGTTTCAACCCGATTGCAGTTGGTATACAAAGAACGCCGTTGTCAGGCCTGGTATCTTGTGCCATAAATAAGTCATCTTCGAATTCAAGGAGGAAGGTTAGGGATGGAGAGTTGCTGTTGTAAAATGAGTTGGGGGAGGGGAAAGCCACCAAACGAAAAGAGAATGAGAGGAAATGTTTTGTCTTTTTCCCCATCTTGGCAATTTTCATCGGCGTACAACAGAGGTTTGAAAATATAGATTTTTGATGGCAGTACAGTAAATCTTCTTCTACGATCCACAAGTACTTTCGTATGTAGGGTCAGTATAGTAGGCGGAGTGGCTGTTTTATTGACCCTTCTACTGCCTCCCTTGGTGCCAGTCGGTAGCCACCAGATTTTCTTCGACATCAATAGATTACATTTGTTCATACGCGCAGTTCGTGTGCGTGCGTTAGAGAAGTCAATGTTCCGCAATGGTGGGTGTTTGTGCTTTAGTGCCGCTCGGAGATACGCATAACTTTGTGTCTTAGTGGAAGCTGTTTGAGTTTTCAGTGCATTAATGACTAATGACTTTTATGGTAATTAAGCGTCTGTTTTAACTGATTGCGTGCACATCGTGATGTGTTTTGTGTCCTTTCTGCAAGCACAGTGCGTTTTTTTTTTTTTTTTTAAATTAAGGTTTCAGTGTACAAATGGATAAATTTATAATACGTACGAAAGTCACTAGTGACCCCGTTGTTTCCGTTCCATCATCAGCGAATGACAAAAACAAGAATATCAGTACTATACCACAAGATATTTCAAAACCGGGGGAAAATATTAAACAAATAAAACTGGAATCTTATCCTCGGAATAAAGACGGACGATACTTTCAAACGGAATGGTTTCAGAGATTTACGTGGTTGGAATATTCGCAATCCCGGGATGCCGCGTTTTTTACGCATGCAGACAGTTTCAACCTCATGGATGTAAAGAAGTAGCCTTTACATCTAAAGGTTTTAGTAACTGGAAGGCCGCTCTTGACAAATCAAAAGCAGGTTTAATAAACCATGCCGCAACAACCACACATATCGTTGCGATGAATATGTGGGCAGAGAAACAAAAGCGCACAGCTGTAGGGAAACCAGTGTCACTTTTGGTAAATCAAAGTGTACTTGAAAAAATCAGTATTATGCAAAGAGCATCGCAAAAATTATTCAGGTCCTACATGTGAATGAATTACCAATGAGAGCGACTTATAATGTTGAAGAACACGAGGAAGAGAGCCTCTTCCGAAATATGTTTGAATATACACTAAGAAAGGACGAGAAACTGGCCGATTATTACAAACAAATTCCTCAAAATGCTCCCTATTTATCTCCGGAAATCCAGAATGATATAATTCAAGTGATGACAGATACTGTTCGAGAAAATATTGTTGATGACATTAACAGTGCAGATGTGCCATGGTTCACTCTATTGGAGGATGGAACACGTGACAAAAACAATCGAGAAAATGTGGCTATCGGTATTCGATATGTGAAGGACGGAAAAGTTCGTGAGTCTATTTTAAGCATAGAAACTCTGCCATCTCTTAGTGCCGATCTCACACTTAATGTTCTTCGAGACTATGTTTTAGATTGCACAAGACTGTTAAACCAGTGTTACAATGGAGCTTCTGTGATGAGCGGGAAGAATGGTGAAGTGCAAGCAATAATACAGTACGACTAGGAAGTGATATTCCTTACATACCTTGTTTCAATCACAGATTGCATTTAGTAGTAATTAAATGTGTGAACGATATTCCACTTGTCAAACAACATTTTGATCAGCGTGTCATGGTTTTATACTTTCCTTAAAAGAAGTAAAATTGCTACTTTGTATGAAGGTTGGAATCATGCTCGTCATTTAGAACACCGTTGGTCAGGACATTTACGGGTAATACAAATAATTCGCGAGAATTATATGGAAATATTGGAGGTGCTAATTCGGTTAAGAACGGGAATTTTAATGGTGATGAATTACTAGAAAGTACTGGACTTATTCTGACTGTTGGGAAATTGCAGTTCCGATTTTGTTTATTATTGATGAAAAAAATACATGAAATTCTTCATCCTGTTGATAAAATTCTCCAGTCGCATGAAGCAAGTTTAAGTACCGCACGAAATCTGGTTGATGCTGCTGTGGAAACATTGAACAATATTCGAAATGATGAAACGTTTCGAGATATTGTAGGTGAAGCAAATCGCATGATAGAAGATACCCACATTGAAGAAGCTTGTCAATGCCCCTCAAAGAAAAGAAAATTAAATACGCTACCACACGATTTTGTTGTAGCAGAAACAACTGGTTTAGGGAATACAGAAGTTGAGTGTTTGCGACAGGTGTCCTACGAGCCGACTGGTTTAGTTCTTATAGAAATTAACAGACGATTCCACAGTAACAATGCTTTGTTGGACGCAGTTAATTCAGCAGAAAATCTCGAGCTTCCGAAAACAGACTACTTATCTTCATTAGGAATTACCATACCGTCTAAAGAAGAACTTGCTGTTGGAAGCGCTGTAACAACTACTACAATCTATGACCTAGTCCAAGGGAAGGCTCAACTATTGCCAATACGTAACAACCGCCTCCCTTGAACTCACCTTCTTGATCCCTGGTTCGACGTTCTGGCAACCGCGAAAGGAACCAAGAAGGGAATTCTTTGCGCAACGGAAAAAGAAAACGAAAAACCAGAAACTTACCTCCAGAGGATGCAGATTAGAGAAAAGAGTACTAGCTCCAGATAGTTGATCCCTTTTTAATAACGCTTTACCTTAAATATATGTACATATATGTATTTTACCTTAATTTGTCTTAAGTACTTTGAGGAAAAAAATTCATTTCTAGATATAGTTTATTAACAATACTTCAAGTCTTTACTACTCCATCGCTGTAGTTAAACCCGATACTACAATCAGAGTAAGGTGCCTTGACATATAAGATAACTGACTTCTGTCTGTCAGTTTCACATTACTTTCGTTTTACAATACAAGCCATTATCAGACTTCCATCATTCAATTTTCATAACAGGACTGTCATTAAAACAATTGCTTGGAGTAGATTGCATCTTAAGTATTAAAACAGTTACTTGACACTTCGTCACGCCGTTTAACCCTTAATTAGTCGCATGCGGAATTTTGTTCCGCAATTTTACATTTCTCTTTTTGTTTTACTTACCTTCGATCGTATGCTTTTGAACTTTTGTCTAGCTGTCTTTTAAAGTTTCATGATTAAACAACAATACATATTTGAATTGTTGCCCAAGCCACTAGTGAATATTTTGTTATTTATTTTGGAGTGATGCAGTTTGCGGAGCAAAGTTCCGCGCGCGACTAAATAAGTTACCCTTTTTTCTCCTACAAATTCTACGCTTTCTTTCAGTTTATTGTTTTAGCCGACAACAATTAAGCGATTCGGTGACTACGAAACATATCAGAAGCAAGCGCCACCACCACTATTTTTTAAAATTTATTTTACAAAAATATATTTTCAGGTACAGTTCATTTGTAAGCAACTGTCGTTATAAGCGGTTTATATGTGCATTGTGCGCTCTGAAAATAAAAACATAGAGAAGAGAGTTAGTCTTCTCTTTCAAAATGGATCATCATGAACGTGATGTGGACAGAATTAGAAACATGTTGCTGGAAGTTCTAGCTGAAGACGACAATTTAGATGTTCCGGATATGGAAGATGGCGATGAAGAAAATATCATTGAAGAAAGCGACCATATCTCTGCCAGTGAAGAATCAGCAGATGAAGGTGAAGTGTTGCCACAAGCAGATCATGTGAAATCACTCTCAAATACTACTGCACGGGGACCATATCTTCTAGGAAAGGACAATGTCACTAAATGGTACGCACATGCTCCACGGCAAATTATACGAAGAAGAAGTCAGAATATTTTGACCCATTTACCAGGAGTCAAAGGATATGCTAAAGAAGCAAAAACGGCGAGCGAATTTTGGAGTTTGTTCTTTAGTACGTCTACGCTGGAGAGAATCGTTGAATTCACAAACCAGTGCATTGAAACACATAGGGACGCTTCTAGCAGAGAAAGAGATGCTCAAAATACTAACAAAACAGAAGTAAAGGCCTTGCTGGGCCTTCTGTATCTTGAAGGAGGACTGAACTTGCAGGAGGAGGATAATTAGTCAATAGCATAAAATAACTTAAGACGACTATTAAAACAAATATTTTAACCTAAAATTAAATAAAAAATTTTAAGAAACAAATATTACATTAGTTTTTCTATCTAGTTATTATGCGGAACAAAATTCCGCACGCGACTAATTAATCAACCTTTTTCACGCGACTAGTTAAGGGTTAAGAGAAACACTTGTAATTTAGTCACAAACCAGCTGAATAAACATTAAGAACTTAACATCACACTTCATACGTACAGCGCAATAATCTGAACGGAGTAGTTCTCGCCTGAGCTAGCGCCGATTGAAAGAAGTGTTACCACCTCCTGGCTCAGTTCAGGTGCCGAAGTCAACAACCAACGAAGGAAAGGAGGAAATATTTACTGAACCTACCCGCTCGGCAGCTCCAACCATGGGCGCACTTTACTACTAACTTTAATGTCATAATGTTAAGGAAGTCAAGTATTTTACACCTGAAATCTCAATCACCACTTCAGCATGATCGAACTCTTGTTCACACATTTCACAAAGCTCACTACGCCGTAACAGCTTAGATAAGAACGTGTACAGCCGAACATTCAACCGGGCCAACACAGCAACCGGTGACTTGAACTTTGATAATAATGTTCCCTTCCTTGCGGACAAGTAAGACGGACAGTATAAACAGTAGATAGTAGGTAGACAATCTAAATTTGGCAATGGACAAGAGGATATATAGTACACTTAGTAGACGACGATGGGATGAGATATTTATGTATTAACTGGATAGACGTTGGATGGATGGACGTGAATATATATATATAGACAGACAGCTAACTGACAGATAGCGAGTGGACTTAACGTAGCTTAAAATAGCTATTAATTCAATGAAAGAACAACAACGTTAAGTCTATTTACTCTTAACATAGAATTACCAAAAGGCGGACAAAACTTCTGGAAAACGTGTAAACTCTATTTAAGAACAACACCTGTAACTTGGCAACCTTATCAATCCAGCCATACGAACATATTACAGACAGCGATGAGCACTGGTAAATACCATCAATCTATGGAATACAAAGCTTTATTTAAACTGGAGCTTTTAACAGTATGTAATTAAACTAATAAACTGATAATTCGGTTCAACACAAGACTTAATAGACGTCACAGCAGAGCGAGAGAGAGAGAGAGATTAACACAACGTGTGAATTACATGATGAGACGACTGACTAGGACTGTTCGAGGCCGTGCACAGGCCAGGCCCCTGGGAGAGGGTTCCTCCCATAGGAACTCTTTACCCGGACATCGTGTCGTGTGTGAAATACGATTGTAAAATATACATTTTAGAACTCACTAATATTATTTTGTACATATGGAAAACGGCAATACTCTATTTTTGTTTATCTCAACTATGCTAACCCACTATAGTGATCTAAATGGAATAAATGGTTTCTTTCAGAACAATCTTGTTTCTTAATAATTTAACTGAACTAAACACACCAATTAACTTCCCACGAGTTCTAGTTTCAAGATTCCATATTTCCAATAGAGAAAGTGAAATTCACTTCACTTCGATGTTTCCAATGCAGAATAGTCACCGTAGATGGACTTAAAGTTAATCATATTACCTGGGATGCAGCTACCAGAGAATTACCATTATCGCTACATAAATCCGAAGCACAAAGAAATCACCATGTGCTCACTTTCCTACTCACTTAACGTCATAATTATCCACTTCTCGTCAACAACAATGGACTAACAACATTATTTTCAGTAACACAATGCTTTCGATAATCATGTTAAATGTAAGAGAATAGCAGGATAAGTCTCAACACTTCAAATAACTAAATTTCTTTCACTAGGGAAAGAAAACACAAGTAACAAGTTCAATCTGGTGTAGGTGAAGTACACAGTATATAGTTGCGAAATGTGATAAACATAAGAAACTCTGAATCGCGCTGGTAAAATACAATAACAATATGAGTAATATAATCCAAAATTTACATTGAGCCTATTAACTTGTCTGTAACAAAAAAGGTATGTTACAATACGTATGTTAGCAAATGTAATTCTTCTGACGCCTTCAGTGAAATCTATAAGGTTAAAATGACTTATGAAGATGCTTATGCTCTACTTGCTTCTATTCGACCATTTGCATGCAGTACCGCTTTATGTGAATCTTCGTTTTCTGTGTTGACCCGCATAAATAGCCCAGAAACACTTTCCATGAGTCAGAAACGATTGGCCAACCTGGTGTTTCTTGCGTTTGAAAAGAAACGAACTGCAAACATAGACATCATGAAAAAGTTCTGCAGAAGTTCAACGCAATGAAGAATAGGCGATAGCAGCTTTTTCAAGTCAAGTAAGTAGACACATTTTCTTTTCCTTTTTTTAAAGAATCTTTGAGTTTTACGGGCCACGGTTATGCCGAAGATGCTAAAGGGGACGGTGATGATGAGAATAATGAATGAGCTAGTGGAATGAAGAAAGTGGAAGGAAACGGGAGAACCCGAGAAAACCACGCACACGGTGTTTGTCCACCACAAACTTAACTTGGCCCTCCCTGCCCTCCCCAAATAACGCCCCTGGGCGTGAGCTGGGATCGAACCAGCGTGAACGCTCTAACACTGAGCCACTGGTGTCTTCCTCCCTATTGTTTTATTCACAAGAAAAATAAATTGATGAATCAGCTATACATTCATTATTTGTTATTGGCTTTGATAATTTATCTATTTAAATAAAATTTTAAACTTTTACACACAGTACAAAATTATAGAGGAGTACAGATTGTCCAAATTGTAACTATAGTATAGCTTATTTATCTATTTTATTTCTGTATTAATTTCTTCATATGAATCCTTTATATCTTACTTCAAACAATTAGATATCATTGTTTATTCAGTTTTCAATGTAATTCAATTTATACAAACTCTTAGAGTTACCATTTCTCCAAATTTGTCTTAGAAAAAATTAATTTAATATACAGTATGTTTCACATTACTGACCTTTAATTATTTTCTGTGTAGTTTTCGATTATTTCTACTCTGAATTCTTGTTGGGGAATACAATGATCGTAAGTTAATCTTTAAACGCCAAGGGACGCATCTGCTACGTTGGACTTTAAACCTTAATAACTCAGCCCCTAATTAAGCTAGGAAAATAATGTTGGTATCAAAGTCTTCGTGAAAGATGAAGCTTGTCGCCGATATGCATTTTATGTGTGTTGGGAGTATTACGGCCGAGACGAGAAAGGTAAATTTCGTGTTTATTTTTCGTTAATTTTTTGGGGGGCATTCTCCATTGGAGGTAAAGTCACAAAAATTTCACCCTAATACCCTCGGAAAAGTACTTGTTACTTATATGAGGGAAGTAGGAAAGGGACGAGGTTGGCCTAGATTTTAAGTATCATTTTTTTAACGTAAATTACATTTATTTTCTGGACTTCCATATAAGACGAGATATTTTCTCGCTGAATTGGTCTACAAGCATAACTCTTGTTGCCTCGTTGCAATCTGTGTTCCATAACATATCCAACGGTGTTTTAATCATGATTAGAGGGGTCACCAGAGCCGCCAACAGGGACGGCGCCAGGAACGCTTGATGGGGTGGGCGGAAAGAGGCGGACCTAGTTGCTGGGTGGGCGGACAACGAAAATGAGAACTGGGCAATGTAGACATTTTTTGACAATAATTAAATTTCAATTTTTATACTCTTTAGTTAGCTAAGGCTCAGACCGAAATAGGGGAGAAACAAGGATGTGGAACATCTGTGTTGGCCTTATAAAGGTGCCATTCCAGCATTCACCTGGTAAGACTGAAGAAATGCAGGACTTAGTTTGGGCTGCGGGAGTTCGTGGCAATATGCTCGACCTACCGAATTCCGCGTGGCACACACACTACCTCTACTTTCAGCTTTTTAAATAATAATAACGGTGTGTTCTGTGTAGTCGAAGAAGTTCAAGACTGCTTTAACTCCTCTCCCTCCAAGAATGCACATGAATGCATAGAAATAAAAGAAGGTTCAAACAACGCAGACTAACAGATAATACTCTACTTTTCGTTAATAACATAAAATACACAATAAGTAGGTAAAGAAAAACAAGGATAAAATAGGCTGCTGCAAACATTTTTATCTTTGAAGTATTTATTACAAGAAAGCAAGAGGCAAAAAATATAAATGAGTAACTTCAGAAGCAATGCTGTCGTCTTCGCTCTCTCCAACATCTAGTTCATTTTCACTTTCCTCGAAATCGAACACTTCAAATTGCGAATCCTGGTTGCCACATGTATTTGTATTTTTTGTCTTTTTCCCCATTGAAGTAGAAGGATTATCACTAACATCAACGGATTGAAAATCGCGCTTCTTTGAACACGAGAAAGACACCGAGCCTGAGAAGAAATCGCTAATTTTTTTTCGACATATTAGCTGAACAAGCACCGACCGCCAAGACTTCTGAACGCAACAGAGATCAACTCAACAATGCTATAATAAGGGTTTTTACAAATTTGTTTAATGCCACACGGGTAAGACATGTGGTACATTGCTGTAAACAATTGCAAGTTGGAACACTCTTATAAGAAGCTATCGCGCCAACACAAAGCAAGGGCGCCGATTTCTCTGTAAATTTGGGGGGAGGGCATTCAGATGCAGAAGGCATGCATGAGGATTTTAAGACAAATTGAATTCAAATTATGCCAAATATTGTATATTCATAAATAAAATGCGGGGGCGCACATGGGCTTTGGGGGAGCCCGGGCCCCCTTGGGCCCCCATGATCGGCGCCCTTGACACAAAGCACTACTGTCCTCCCTCTCTTTCTCAAAATGAGACAATAGATAATACTGGCCAGCTCTGTCCATTATTTAGTTGGCTTTTTAGAAAGCACTTTTTTTTTTCAGTGCAGCACATACAAACACTGGCATTTCAATAGCACGATTGTGCGTGTGTGTTAAACTTCAATTCAATAATCACGACTTTTGGCATCCATTATATTACTACAAGTATCTGTCTTAAAATCATTGTCCATTGCAGAGTTAAACAGAGTCATAGAACCTATTACATTACAATCGAAAGTAATACCTATTGCTTGTGAAGTACAGGATGTCACCTTCAGTCCCGGATTTGCGTATAAGCTAAACAAGCTATAGCTCTCTTGGGGGCCCCAAAAATTTTAAAGAAAAAGTGGCTGTAATGTCATTTCCAAATAATAAGAAAAAGCAAATAAGATAAAACGCACATACAACAACGGTGTTCTGTACTGTTATGTATTAAGCTCTCATGAAGCAAGTAATAGGGCCCTGTTTTCTAACGCGCCTGCAATGGGATTTCTGTTGCCCAGTCCCGCTTATAATGGAACCCTCGTTTCCCAGCTCCGCTTGTAATGGGGATTTTGTTTCAGAGCCCCATTTGTAATCGGGACCCTGTTTTCCACCCATTACACTTAGCTACTTTAATAAGACTTCACAGCGTAAGTGATACAGTATCTTGTATGCGGATAGAACTCTAGTGCTACCCTTTCTTGTACTATTTGGAATTCGACAAGAAATTGAGTCTGGTAACAGTGGATGCTTAAGAAGAAGGCATAAAACGACAAGCTCGCGAAATAATAGTAAAATATAAAGGGATTACAGCCCTAAGCGGCAATAATCTTTACATCGCGAAATTATAGCTATTTTATTTCGCTGTACGTAAGTATGAAAAGTAGTTTGCAGAACTATTTTCATAACTTTCAGAACTTGGCACTGATTTTCATAGTGATCTATAGAGTTGAGTTGATTTTGAGTTTAACGTCCCTTTCAGCAGCGAGGCTACATGAGACGGGACCTACTGATTAACGTGGAATCCAAACCACATGAGCACCCACCGGGAATCGAACCCGGGTCTCCCACGCCAAAGGTGCGTACGCTAACCGCTTAGCTACGGAGGAGCTCATATAGTGATCTATAGAGTGCGATAATGGATCACTAAAGGCAGGGGCGGATCCAGGTGCGGAGAGGTCTACGATCCCAGTTTTTTGAGTGACAAAAATAATTGAAGCCATTACTTACATCTTTTTGAAAGTTTAGAGGAAACTCACGATATATCTATCATAATCTGGGTTTTAGTTGCCCCTTCTCCAGTTTAAACCTTCTAAGTTCGCCTCTGGTTCCAGCGAATTTGTGTCGTATTACACCTTGTGTAATCTTCGAGGGTTGCATTCCATTTTGAGTTACTCCAGTAACCTGACCTGGAAAAAGCTCACATGATTAGTTGAGCTTCAGGCAGTAATTACCAACCCTGGATGATATTTAGACTGTATTTACTTACACGGATCCCTGGAAACGTTTCAAACTTTACCAAACCGAATAGAAACAACTTGAAATGAGAAATGATGCGGTCTCCACATATTGTAGAAGCATGGCGTGGAGCGTGGATCATAGTTGGTGCAAAAAGATCGGCAAGGGACTTTATTGGTACCAAATTAAACTACCGCTAATTTTACAAATTTTACAGTTTTTCTGTAATGTATTCAAAACAGTAAGTTAAGTTAACGAAATATACACGAAAACGTATTTACTTAATAGATATGTATTAGGTCCATAAATTACCATATAGCATATATTCAAACAGAAAAGGCGAAATTTTGTCGCTGAAAAAGAATGCTAGAAATAAATTGGCCCCATTATCTTCAATAGCTTAGGGCCCCATCAAACCGAAATCCGGCACTGGTCACCTTTATTCTTCTTCTTCTGTTGCAGGGGTGTCATTTCAGACTTCGCTTGAGGGGGCAAGAACACCAACAACATAAGACTTTCACAGTTTGCACTAGTATATTAGTAGACAATCGATAAAGTATATGTATTCCTCAAAATCTTGCGGGGGGCAATTGCCCCCTCCTGTCCCCCTTTTATGACACCCCTGTTCTGTTGGGGTGGGCGGATGGGTGGGCGAGGCCATCCATCGGGTGGGCGGTTGCCCACCCCCGCCCACCCTTAGCGCCGTCCCTGGCCGCCAAAGCGAATTTCTCTAACAGCCCTTCGAAAATTATATACAGGGCGCTTTATAGATTTTTTCTGAATTTTTCTCTCGCTTTGCATTACAGCAATTGCTACCATTTTGTAAAGTAATATTATAACAAGCGTATTGCATATACATTATCATCGTTTTGTCAGCATTGGTTGTCTGTGTGGGTTGCAAGGGCCCCCCAAGTTCTAATTTTTCGTATTTTAAAAAAGTTTTATGACAACCTTCTTCTACGATTAGGGTGGGAATTCCACAGTGATACCTCGTTGGAATCATTGTTCCGTAAGCTTTCCAACGAACTATAGATACGGGGGAATTTGTAATTAGGGGGTTCCCTAGGTCCCCAGCGTGAGAGCCTACGATTTCATTCAAATTCTTGCCAATTGTATAAAGGTTAAATAGCAACAATAAATATGAAAACGTGGAATCAGGTTGGGCACCGCAGAATACACAATCAAAAGTAGCACTTGAAGCAACAATAGCACGTATATTAAATAAAAATCAGTATACGAAACGGGAGTTCGACAGTCAATCAAACCGCAATGGCATACAGAAATACAGGATTTGCTATTCCCGCTAAAACGATAAAGATGGATGGATACCTTCTGAAACACGAGAATAGCGGTATGCGAGAGTGAGCAACACTAGCGACAAAGATCTCACTTGAATGAAATCTGAACTAAAAAAGTATACATCCGGGTTCCATTTTACTTTCCTCCGGCTGCTACAAACAAATAAACAATTGCAGAGAGAGCGATCAGGGCAAAGTAAATAAGCAAAATCAGAAAAACAGATTTGAAATATAAAGTTGCATTTGTGAACGTTCTTGTAAACCATTTCATTAACACTGGCAACATAAAATATAAGGAAAGTATAAGAACAGTGTTAAATTCTTATTATATTTCAATTCACAATGGCTGATGAGGTGTCTGTTAAGGTGGAATTGATGTGCAAAGAAGAAATTGCTTATGACTTACCTCAGGATGACCCACTCGAAGGGAAAGGGTGGACATTGGAACTGATGACTGACAACAAAGAGTTAATATTATCTACAACGGAAGAGGAGGAAACAATGGACAAGGATACAGCTATGTGTTCTTTGGATGTGAAACTAAACGTTGATAGGGTGAAATCAGAATTAGCAGTAGAAGAAGATCCTAAATTTGAAAGGAATATAGAAACGCCTAGAAAAATAGAGGTTCAGGAGACTTGCGCATCGTACTCTAATGACTCCCAACAATTAACAACAAAAAGTTTAAATTCAGTTCGGGCAGCAAGGTAATGTTTAATTCTTTATATACTAATTGGCTCAGATTGATAAAACGGTTACATGCGTTTGGAAAATTTGTTGGTTAAAAGCAATACTTCACGAGAAATGTTTAGATATGGGGTATATCTCGAACGTAAGTTAGAAACATACAATTTCGAAATGGCATGGCACACATAGACTAGCTGTATACCAAATAAAAATAATAATAAGATCGATACGACTCATACAAATCTTATGTAGTTCATATTTTGATAAAATAATTAATTCTTTATTATTGATTAGACACTTCTCACTAATTGTTGCACATATTTAAAATATAGGTGGTCGACAATATTGTTTTATTTATATAGAGACTTATGGTATGGTGAGAATGGTATTTATCGTAAAATTTTCCAAATTTAAACGTGGAATGTATTATATTGGAACAAAAACTATGGACATTTGAGTTTTTACTTAGGATTTAGCTCAAATGTGTCTAGCCTCATTTTTCCGGTGCACTTCGAAAAACATTAGCAATATACAAAATATGTAATATTTTAACCATCAATGGATGTTCATTAATTGTAGAGGTCCATACATCAATCCATTTCATAGCTGCACCTTTTTCTTTCAAGGAAGTCGATTATTTACATTCCCAGGAATCATTTCTATAGTATGGACCTCCATTTCTCAATATATAATCACTTTGAGGGCTTAGTGAAGTTGCATGATATATGAATTATTGTTCAAACAACGCTAATCAGCATGTGCTAGATGGCCAGTAAAAATAAGATTGCTATGCAGATTTGGCATTACGCAGAATGTTGGTAGACGAGGATAGCGCAAAATTCTTTATTTAGGATAAACTTACATATCTTACGTGTTGAATGTGTTCTTGTATGTGTTTAATGTGTTCTTGAATGTATTTTATAGGTAACACCCTGAAATGCTTTCTTTGCTTGTATATTTGTGTTCCAAATTACACAATATATTAATTTCTTAATTATGGATTCCCTCCTCCCCAAACGTTTTTGTAGTTTTGTATCATGATTTACCACATTGAGTTTTGATACTTCGTTTCGCTACCGTAACACGGGGTTCCTTTGCACAACGGGCATTACTTCCCAAAAAATATGAAAAGAGATTCAGTCATCTGTTAGTAAAACCCTGAACTGTAAACAGATTGGTGGTAGTTCATATTTTTCTCACTGGGTGTCTCTGTACAGTCATATGGTACTTTGTTACTGTGGTGTCACATATTCCGTCGGCTTGTATGTGCGGAACGCGGTGAGCGGGAAATTGAATTTTTGTTTCATGGCGACGATCGTGGCAACTATTCTACAACCAACATTACTGAATAAATAACTTATTTATTTTCATTTGTAGTAGTTAAGTTTAACAAATTAGAAGTTTGTGCTTTTTACAATTTAGAAATTTGTAAGAACATCTCTAGATGGAAACTACAAAGAAAGTTTGAATTCGTTTTATTTCAAGCGCTTTCCATTTTTTTTTTTTTTTTTTTTTTTTTTTTGCGCTGCTCTGAGCCTATCGCAGGAGTATATATTTGACATCCTGCTATTCCAAGTAGAAAAGGCAAGTAACACGTGAGTATTTTTTTTTAAATGAAGAAGGAAGTATTAATGTCCGTACTGACAAACAATGAAAGAAATTTTGATTCGTAGCATTAAACTTGTTTCAAACTTCGTCATCAGAACGGCTCCTACTCTGCGGATGGTATAATTTGAGATCGTTTCATTTCTTTTAGGCGAGTAAAATGAATTGAGATCTTATTTGAGAATATAAAGGAACGTAAGAATATCTCAGGTACAAACCATGAAAAATTTAACAAACATTCTATTTCAAACTTCTTTCGAACTATTTCCATTTATTTTGCTTCTAACTACAGTGAAAGTAATTTGAGATCACGTCTTTCTTATTAGGTGAGCGAAATAAATTTTGTTACTCTGCTTTTAGATTTTAGATAGAAATGAGAATGGCCAGAGATACATGTCCTGCAGGATTTTTTTTTATTATTATTTAAGAAGAGAAGGTTAAGAATAGATTTATCAATACAAAATATCTATGCTAAGTATCTTTTTTTAGAAAATAGAATCTTATAATGTTTAAAAAATGTGCCCAACGTCGGCTTCTTCTTTTTGGGTTCCCTGTAAAGGGGGTGGTCATTATGATTACAAATCGATTTCTAAGTAACGTTAGTTTCAATTTTTGTTATGGTTTATCAGATAATGTTTTCGTTGTACTTTTGAAAAGGGTATTTTATAAACGGCTTTTCGTTCTTCTATATAGAACTCTTGTAGAACTTCTACATAGATCATCATTATTATTTAAATTCATTTCAAAGAGATGTTAAGTCAAATTTCATTGTGGGTTAATGAGATGTACTCATAAAATGCCAGCAAAGCGTTATTTACTTATTTATTATTTAGCCCTGTGCAGTCCACATTAAGAATATCGTAAATGAGGTATTATTAAGTACATCCCGATTTTCCAATAAAATCTGTTAGTAGGATAGAAAACTACACCGTCTAAGCTTCATTTTATTCTTGAAAGTAGGTTTACATTAGGGAAGCACGATGATGGTTGATTCCAAGTTTTTATGAGAGAAAGATATAAACTGCTTTAAGAAAAATTATTGTCAACTTTTATTTTATTTCTTACACGGGGGAGTATATTCTATGATCCAATCGAAAGTGCAGGAACGAGAGAGTACAATGAACCAAGTCAGACGAGAAGGTTATGGAGCTAATGGTTTATAGTTTATTTTTGTATCAGTTTTCTGATATATTTTGAGTTTCGACGTAGTTTTTTCTTTCTTTAAGTTGCTCTTCTCTCAAATTTTAAGATTTTTTCACACTATTTTAGATTGAATTCCACCAAGATACGAGTTTTCTATCATTTTGTCAGTACTAGTGTGTATTGATAGATTTTCCCATACTTCATTCTGCATTTTTGAACAGGTCAACATTTTTGCACTTGATGTAGTAAACGCTGAGCTATTCCATATAAAATCAGGAAGATCACGATTGAAACCTTAAAAATTAAAATTAGATTTTACATTCCAAATAAAAGTGACGTTTGTTCGATTTGCTCTTGCTGATGGCTCAAAGCTCTTAGGATACAGGCATGGGTGTCGTTCTTAAGCTTATGCATCATCCTTTACAAGGATTTCCATTAACAAGCCTGGATTTCTTTAAATTGTACTATTGTTTTCTTTTAAGATTTTAAACTGCATTTTCCGTTTCTTTGTTGACTACTTACAGTCTTCTCTAGGGCACTTGCCTCATGCCTTTTTTACCTTGTAATTGTCTATTTCCGTTACAATTCTTTTCTGGTTTGTTATAACTCAGTAGGTTACGTTTATGCATTTTAAACGTTGCATCGTCTCTGAAGTTTAAACTCAATTCCTTTTCCCTTCGTTTCCGTCTGTTTTTAAGATATTTTCTGAATTTAAAAATTACTCTAATAGCATATACCTTACCAAAATGGGAATCCTAGAAGAGCTGGGAGTGAATCCAAAAACTACTCTCTCTTCTTTGTCTTCAGTCAAATATAACTGCTGGCAATCATCAAGGATATCTTCTAAAAGTTTGTTCTTGGCTTTCTTTTTATCCTTCCGAATATCTTGTTATGGTTTGTTTCTCTTTTCCATTTGGTCTATTGCGAAACAACATCTGGAATTACAAACATGTATTATAACGAACACTAAGAAAATGGAAGTGATGTTCACCTGTTCCAGGTTATTTCGAGAGAAGATAATTTTGTTTATAACAAGTTTTCGTCTTCGTTTATAAAGATATATAGTTTCTGCTAAAGTAATGTATGCTTTTTTTCTTGCTTTCGTTGTTTTTTTCTTCTCGCGATATTCTTTACTATATATTGAATTAAGTTCTGAAATTAATTTTCTATCTTAACATTTATGTTATCCCATGTATCTGCATTATTTTTTAAGTATCAATAATGTTCCTATTTCTACCAGGGTCATAATAAGAAGCTGTGAGGGGCGTAAACCTAAAATCAATAATTAGCCGCACTGACTCTAACATAGGAACGTTATTACATATGCGTATTTTTTCTTAAACTGGTTTATCAACAGTTGTATGTGGAGTATTATTAAAAACTATCCTCGCAGACGGTTTAAACGCTCAAAATTGTAAGTTTCAGTAAAACGCAGCGAAATGATAACTATTCCATAATAAGTTACTAGGTTTGGAAACACCTGCTCGAAACACAGGTACCGTAGTGAGTCATCAAAATGGCCTTCTGACAATTTTATAACTTTTACGTTTGTAAAGAAAAGTTTAATCGAATATTTCTGATTCAGGCCTACACATCCAGAATAACAATGCTACCAACTTGAAATGTGCAAAATATAGCTAGAGGACCAAATATATAAACATGTACAAATTTTACCCTAAAATTCAAATTGAAATGTTGAATATATGACAATTCAAAGATATGGTAGTCACTTAGATTGATTATGTTTTCTCTGTGGGTTCAAAGTTCAGAAAAACGATCATGTGGCATTTCAATATATTTGACCCAAAAGCCGTTGGTTGTAGGAAGCGCAAACTGTTGGCCGCTAGGTTAGTCCGATGCTGATTTCTTCCGGCGTTTGGTCTACCATGCAGTAACATGTTTAATCATATTCGGTATATAATCTTCTAGTATAAGGATTACAGGAACCATGACCTGTAAACACTTCCATCATTTCTTTGTTTAATTCCCTTTTCCCTTTCCTAATTAGAATAGTCGGTATATTTTATTCCAATTTGTCCTTTTATGGTTATTTTTTTACCATGATATGCATTTTCTTTTAATGATTGCGTTTAGCTACATAATCGGAATTGTTCCAAATATTTTTTAAATGTTCACTTATTTTTCTTTAATACAATTTTTTATTGTCCTAGTCAGCTAACCGCTAACATTTAAGGAGACTGGCGTTCTAAGAAATAGTATCTCCGTCCTCTAGTTGAACATGGCAACACGCATGCCCCAAGATACGACATGCCAGTACATTTCTCCAATTGGAGCAAGAAAAAATGAACATTCCGCCATCATTTAGACACGCACTAGGTAGATTTGATAAACTACATTCACGTTGAATTTTAAAAGAGGAAAATTAATGCAAACAAAATGAATATAACAATTTGCATCTGCTGAGACAGAGAAAGCATGGACAGAACAACGAAATTTTACTCTCATGAATAGACAGTTTGAATTTCCCTCCTGCCCCATCTTTCTGTTTTGGGTTTTTCTCTCTCCTTTAAGGAATATATCGCTTTTAGTGAGCAACAGCAAACATAATTTACAATGCTTAACTCCCTGAAAAACAAACTGTAGTTCCAGGCTGCCAATCGAACGGAGAATAATTAGAATGAGTTTCACACTCTGTCTAAGTAGGTGATCAGTCTTAGGCGTATGTTCAAATCAGCCATAAAAGTCCACACTGCCATATAGCTGTCCCCGGTTCCATTTCAATTTTTAAGTTTATTTACGGCTTTTAGCTGTTTATGGGTTAAGATCTTTCTTCAGAAAAAAATATTGGATTTGTAGATCAAGGTCAGACAAATTTAATCCACTATCATCAGAACTTACTGTTGCGTGTACATATATGTAGTATTACTAAAGGATTTCCATTGAGAAAAGCTAAAATATCCAAGTTAGGAGCACTTTGAATGTGGTATTGGTGCACAATGTTGCGTATAACATGGACCGAAAGAAAAAGAAATGAACAAGGACTAAGGGACAAACAGGACAGGTCACGAAAATAATAGGGTACAGAAAAAACATTATGCTTTGCCTCCTTATTTAGCACTCCGATTGGATCACCATGCTGATAGCGGAAAAGGCAATAGGAATACCACTAAAAATAGGACCAGGGATACAGTATATAGACAGTTACGAAGAAGAAAGGTTATCAAGTTTTAAAACTCATCTCCCAAGTTAGAGAAAAGTTTCAAAATTTCCATGTTGCCCACCTACCTATGGTTGGTGTGAACAGGAAGGAATCGACGATTTAAAGAGTGATTTATTAAATTTACTATATTCTCACTAGTTCTTGAGGGAGGATTAGAACGTTGATTTCATAAATCTACGAAGCCAGTTCTACCTTTTGAAGGAGGTGTACTCACCAATAATCCGTGCGGGAATGCCATTTCGTAGCTTTGTTATGTAACATTTTGCAGCGTAAATAAAACTTCGAAAATAATATTTGCAAGCTCTCGCATGAATACGTTAGAACTGGGTCCTGTTGTTTTTTTCAAATAAACCGCGTTCAAGTATCGGCTTGTACAAAATACATTAGTTTGTTAATAATAATTTGTTTTCTGCATTTCTTGTAGATATCTTAAATTTTATTGGCCAGTGGTTAGTCGACGCCAGTGTTGGTCAAAAATCTTTACTCTTCTATTTCTTTCTTTTAACTGCGTGGGTTATTCGTGTGGCCATGAAATCGTATTTTCTGTGGTTGTTAGAATCTTGTAAATTTATTCGTAACCTTCATATTGATTTTCGCTTTTTTCCCAAAAGTTTACACATCCCTCTCTCTCCCTCTCTCTGTGTCACTTGTTTATTGCGTTTATCCCTACTTTGGTATGGCAAATCACGATTTCTTCCGTACCTACGTTGTGTCATAAACCGAAGCTGGGGAGATCGTAGAAAAACATAGATACCGCAAAAATGGAAAAGTGAGCAAATGATCAAATTAAGCTCAGATATTAACACACTAAAATTATCTTCTGGTGCAAATCATAAAACCTGGTTAAACTGTACAGAAAATATAATAATACCGAATATAATTCATACAAATTAAAAGAACACTAAAAGGTTACAAATGAAAAAGTAGCTTTTACTGTATATATTTTCGGCCGTGTTAACTTCTTTTATTCCCCTTTTATCTTATTTTATTTTCTTTTAATACTGTACTGTGTGACACAATTGATAAATCAAGATTTCACTTATAATATTCTTCGACCGGTCAACTTCTTCCGGGGTGTTGCAGTTATAAGGATCTCATTCGTTTACGTCGGATAATCCCAAGGAGTCCTCTGCTGATAGTAATAAGCGATCTTCCAAGCCGACACAATTATTCCTTCCTTTTCAATGATTTTGAGCCAGGGTTTCTCACACAAAACTGTTATTACAAACGAATGTTAGGGTTAAACAGTGGGGTGCATTGTTCCAAAGTAAACACACGTTATTCTTGTATAACTGCTCCAATTGTACGGATTGATCTTCGCAAGCTAAATAGCAGTTTGCATACGTGAGAGCCAAATTTTTTAGTTTATCATCAGTGTATGTACGATATTTTCATACGCCTCCGTGTAAAATATTTTTTTCTAATATTGTGCAGAAATCAGCAGTGAAGTGACTAGTACATATGTGTTAGCACCCTAACATTCGTTTGTAATCTCAGTCTTGTGTGACTAATTCTGGCTCCAAATCATTGAAAAGGAAGGAGTAAATGTGTGTGCTTGGAGGATCGCTTATTCCTATCAGCAGAGGACTCCAGCGGACACTTGGGTTTATCCGACGTGGAACGCCTGAGACCCTATTAACTGCAAAGCCTCTGAAGGAGTTCATCGGTCGAATATTATTGTGTGTAAGTGAAATTTTAACCCTGTTTTTCTGTTCGGGTCTATTTGACCCGAAATGGATTTTGATTTCTCATAAACTTTATGATAATTTTTGTAGTTTGGATCAAGTTTGTGACTTTGTTTTATTCAATCCAAATTATATTTTCTGAAAATCTCAAACTTTTATTAATGACGGTTTTCCAAATTTTTCTATATATTACTAATGTACTGTTCTGGCCGTGACTAATGTAATATGACCCGAAGAAGTATTTCTGTGGTGTGTATGTGAATATTCAACTGCTGTCTTATATTTCTCGCCGAACTTGTGCATCTAATTTCGTGATGTATGGGAAAAGTGGATGGAAGTACTTCGTAAGATATATTATCCTGATGCAAACGTTACTCTTGACGAACAATTATTAGAATTTAGGAGGCGTTGCCCGTTCAAGGAATATATACCCAGTAAACCTGCTAAATACGGTTTAAAAATCTGGACTGTATATGATAGCAAAACATCTTACGTACTCAAGCAACATGTATATATATAGGAGGTCTATGTAAGGAACGCGGTGCATAGTCTGAAATGAACTAAGGTATGCTTGTTGTAAGCAGTGGCGAAGGGTGATAGTTTCAAGAGTGTAGGCCCAATGTTCATCTTTAACTTTTTAATCTTCTACTAATACTACTACTGCTACTACTACTACTACTACTACCACTACTGCTACTACTGTTACTATTACAACTACTACTACTACTACTAATAATAATAATAATAAATGAAACAGATTAAACATAAATATTTTACTACAGAAAGAAGACAAATTCACATAAATTCAACGTAATTGTAGTGCATCGACAGCACTTATTCTATCCGGATCACAATTTTCATAGTGAAATTCACGTATGCGACTCTCAGCTGATCTTAATTCGCCGTAATGCAGTTTAATTGTTTTAATTGGGCGTGATTGAGTGGGGAAGATGGATTATCACATTATCTGCCCTTTACAAGAAACATATGCCGCCCTATGCAGAGTCGTTTTGACATATGATTAGCATCATACTAAAGGCCTGACTACTGCAGGATACATATTAGTCGATCTCTTTAGTACAGCACTAATTTCGCGTCAGAACGACTCTACATAATAGGCCCATGTTGTTTGTCTACTTGTACTGAAACAAACTCTGCTTGTAAAATTTCGTCTTTTATTATATTGTTCAAAACACATGGTAAGCATTCAATCAAGTCATTTTGTGTGTCACTTAATTCTCCTCTAAAAGCAGAATCATACGTAAATATTTTTTTCATACGCTTCTCTTTATGTCAACAACCCCAAATAATTTTTTGTACCAATGCATGTAGAATTCCCTTGCACTCTGCTCTATTTTCAACAGAGGCATTGATCTTCGTTCCTTAATAACACATTGGTAATTTTTAAATGACCACTGACATAGAAGATTCTTTAATGGGAACAACGTAACGGAATAAAGGGGTATTTGCGGTAATACGCGTAGAACCTTTAGAATTGCTTGTCCCAGCTTCTGCGTTCCGTTAGAGTCCGCAAAATTAAGAAAAGTTGGTACGGAAACGAGCCCTACATTCACTTGTTCATTATTTGTTTGATATAACGATTCGAAATCGAAAGTCTCGAGAGAAACGCTTTATGTAGACACGAAAGTCGATAAGCGCTGAGGCCGGTCTCTTTATCAGGTAATTACCAACACGTTCTCTCACGGGATTTTCAGAGTAGCTTGGCTGCAGTTCTATTGCCGCCTGAGGCACTGCTCAGTTTGCCTCCCAGCAGAGGTGCTAACCACGATTTCTTTATCAAACATTTTTTTTTTCAACTTAGAAAGTATCATACATTCTGTGCAAGGAAAATGAATTAATTATAAATTATAATTTCTGAATGTAAATGGGTAGCCAGGCCTCAAGGCCTCTTCCGACCCTTCGCTACTGGAATTTTTTCGTCTCGTTCACTTTAGGACAGCATCTTCTTGGAAAGGAAATAACTATGCTTAGGACATTAAGGAAAAACAAACCTGAACTTCCGAAAATTTTGTCAATCAAAGAACTGTATTAACCGTCGTTTCGTTTTGCAAGCAATACAAGCGTTGTACATTATATCTCTAAAAAAAAAATAAATAAAAAAAAAATAAAAAAAGATGTGCTCATGAGTATTCTTCACACAGAAGAAATCAGCAACCGAGTTGACAAGAAACCCAACATAATATTGGATTGTAATTCAACTAAAAGAGCTGTAGACACTTTATATCAACTTGTGAAAACATACACATGTAAACGCAAAACCAACAGATGGCCCATAATATGATAGATGTATTAGCTTACAATAGATTTATTTTGTGAACTCCAAACAATCCAAGCTGACAAGTAGGAAATCTCATCAAAAGAATATTGTATTTGGAAGAACTTGGAAAATCTCTCATTTTACTTGAGATAAAATCTAGACAATATATGCTGAGAAGTGACGACACTCGAAGGATTGTAGCCAGACCAGAAGGAAATGCTGAATCTGAAACTACAGTGATAAAACCCGAAGCAAGTTCTTATCAAGCGTGCAATGTGCAGATACTATCCATCACCTAACGACAACAAGATAAATTTTGTTTCCTTTATTTGCAAGAATAATATGAAATCACATACTGCATATTACTGTCCGCTCTGTAAATAAAGAGTGGTATGATCGCGTCTAACGCTTACCAAATTATTTCATGGAAGCTTGTTAATATTACCGCTTACCAAATTTACCAACAAGTGTTATGCGTGTCTAATGTGTTATATTCTATTTACTAATTACCAATCTTGTGGAGACTAAAAACAGTGAAGCAATGCAGTGACATTTGGGCTTTATGAATATGAACAGCTGCATAGTAATACAATTCTTAGTACATTGGGCCGCGGTGGCTCAATGGTAGAGCGTTCACCTCTGGTGCTTGGGGTCTCGGGTTCGATCCCAGCCTCCGCCAAGTGAACTTAGTGGTGGACACACACCGTGTGCGTGGGTTTTCTCGGGGTTCTCCCGTTTCCTCCCACTTTCTTCATTCCACCATTTCCTTCATTATTCATCATCACCGTCTCCTTTAGCCTAACCGGCATAACCGTGGGACGTAAAACTCAAAGAGTTCAGTTCAATTCTTAGTACAATATGCCATCTTGGTTTAGGTGAAAATAACTAATGTTCCAAGTTAAAATACTTTTAACCATTAGCAAATGTCGAAATTTTGTGTCTAATTCAAAATTTCCTACATTTTGGTTTCATAGAAAGTATGTACATATGACGACGATGGTGAAATTTTCTGCCCGAAGGTCCCTGTGCAAGGAAAACCCACGACGGTTTGCTATTGCCTTTCATGGGATGATAAAAAATCCTAACGACGGGACCTACAGTTCAAAGTGAGATCCGAATCACTTGTGTCCCTACCGGAAATCGGAAATTGAACTCGATAACCGTTGATTATAAGGCAACGAGTGTAACCACTCATCCACCCGGGCAAGTATGTACACTCATGTCCAAAATTATTCTCGCATGTCTATAAATATGTTGTTGTAGGAATATAATTTGATAACGAATTCGCTCGGTATTTCTTAAAATGTTAGTATGTGTATAATTGGCAAAGACATGTATGTGGCAAATTTCATCTCAAAAGATCAGTAAATAAGAACAATAAAGCGAAATTAAAACTTTCTTATCCATTTAGCAACATTTTGATTTACTCATTTTAATTTTAGTATTTATAATTCTTTTCCTATGATATTTACCACAAATATGTATTTCTCGATTATAAACATAGTATCAGTATTAAAAGTATAATGCAAAATCATAATCAAATTGAATTCTTACAAGAAAATAGTTATATATATGCGACAGTCATTTTGGACATGAGTGTACGGTTACCCACATAAGTACCTGGACCCCTGAGTGTCATAATTCTATTACTTGGGGTCCACGTACTTATGCGGGTGACTGTACTTGTAATGCATTGTAAAATATTTAAACACAATTAAAATATCTTCCTAGCACTAGACTATTAAATAAACTAGTCATTGTTTGAAAACCTGGTCCTTTTCCAATACAATTTAATTATGGGTCATATTGACCCGAATGGTATATGTGTGGATAGTAAATGGGAACAGAGCAGCAGGGTTAATTTATCAATTGTGCCTCACAGTAGAGTATTAAAAGAAAACAAAATAAGATAAAAGAGGGAATAAAAAAGTTCACACGGCCGAAAATATATACAGTAAAAGCTACTTTTTCATTTTTAACTTTTTGATGTTCTTTTATTTGTGTGAAATACATTCAGTATTATCACATTTTCTGCACAATTTAACAAGGTTTTATGATTTGCACCAGAAGATAATTTTAGTGTGTTAATATCTGAGCTTAATCTGAATATTTGCTCACTTTTCCATTTTTACGGTATCTATGTTTTTCTACCGTTCTCCCCAGCTTCGGTTTATGACACAACGTAGGTACGGAAGAAATCGTGATTTGCCGTAGCAAAGTTGGGATAAACGTAATACACAAGTGACACACACACACATAGAGAGAGAGAGAGCGGTGTGTAAACTTTTGGGAAAAAAGCGAAAATCAATATGAACGTTACGATTATATTTACAAGATTCTAACAACGAAAAAGAAAAAAACGATTTCATGGCCACACGAATAACCCACGCAGTTAAAAAAAAGAAATAGAAGTAAGATATTTGACCAACACTAGTCTCCACTAACCACTAGCCAATAAAATTTAAGATATCTACAAGAAATGCAGAAAACAAATTATTATTAACCAAATCATGTGTTTTGAGAGTAAAATATAGCTTGTACCAGCCGATACTTGAACGCAGATGTTTTCAGAAAATAACACGACCTAGTTCCGACGTATTCATGTTAGAGCTTGCAAATAATATTTTCGAAGTTTTATTTACGCTGCCAAAATATTACATAACAAAGCTAAGAAATGTCATTTCCGCGTGGATTATTGGTGAGTACACCTTCTTCAAGAGGTAGAACTGGCTACGTAGATTTATGAAATCAACTTTCTAAACATCTTTAAAGAACTAGCGTGAATACAGTAAATTTGAGAAATCACTCTTTAAATCGTCGATTACATCCTGTTCACACCAACCATAGGTAGGTGTGTCACGTGGAAATGTTGAAATTTTTCTCTACCTTGGAGATGAGTTTTAAAACTTGATAACGTCTCTTCTTCGAAACTTTCTCTATATTGTATCCTTGGTCTTCTTCCTCGTATTTCCATTGCATTTCCCCTTATCAGCATGGTGAACCGGAAATCGGAGTGTCTAATAAGATCGCAAAACATGGTGTTTCTTCTTTACCCTATTATTTTCTTGACCTGTTCTGTCCTTGTCCTTGTCCCTTAGTCGTTGTTCATTTCTTTTTCTTTCGGTCCATGATATACACAACATTGTGGGCCAATACCATATTCAAAGTGCTTCTAGCTTGGATATTTTAGCTTTTCTCAATGGAAATCCTCGATTAATCCTACATATATGTAGACGCAACAGTAAGTTCTGAAGATTGTGAATTAAATTTGCCTGACCTGGATCTACAAATCCAATGTTTTTTTTTCTGAAGCCAGATGTTAATCCATAAAGTTCTAAAAGTCGTAAATAAACTTAAAAATTGAAATGGAAACCGGGGCTACTATATGGTAGTATGGAGTTTTATGGCTGATCTGAACACACGTCTTAGATTGTGCACCTACCTAGACAGGGTGTGGGACTCATTCTTATTATTCTGCGTACGATTGGTAGCCTGGAACGACAGTTTGTTTTTCAGGGAGTTAAGCATTGTAAATTATGTTCGCTATTGCAGCTAAAAGCGATTTATTCCCTAGAGGAAAGAGAAAAAACCAAAACAGAAAGATGGGGCAGGAGGGAAATTCAAAGTGTCTTTGCATAAGAGTAAAAATTTCGTTGTTCTGTCCATCCTTTCTCTGTCTCAGGATGATGCATATTATTATATTCATTTTGTTTGCATTAATTTTCATCTCTTAGAATTCAACGTGAATGTAGTTCATCAAATCTATCTAGTGCGTCTCTAAGTGATGGCGAAATATTCATTCTTTCTTGCTCCAATTGGAGAAGTATACTGGCATGTCGTATTTTGGGGTATGCGTGTTGCCACGTTCGGTGTCCAGCTATCAGACATAAATTGAAACAATTCAACTGGAGATGGGAGATACTATTTCTTAGAACGCCAGTCTCTTTAAATGTTAGTGGTTAGCTGACTAGGACAAGTAATAAAAAATTGGATTAAAGAGAAATAAGTAAACCTTTAAGAAATATTTGGAACAATTCCGATTATGTAGCTAAACGCAATCATCAAAAGAAAACTCATACTTTGGTAAAAAAATAATCATAAAAGGACAAATTGGAATAAAATATATCGACCATTAAAAGTAGGAAAGGGAAAAAAGGATTAAGCAAAGAAATGATGGAAATGTTTACAGGTCATCGTTCCTGTAATTCTTACACTAGAAGATTAAATGCCTAATATGATTAAACATGTTACTGCATGGTACACCAAACGCCGGAAGAAATCAGCGTCGGACTAACCCAGCGGCCAACGGTTTACGCTTCGTAAAAGCAACGGCTTTTGGGTCAAATATAGTGAAATGCCATACGATCGTTTTTTCTGAAGTTTGAACCCACAGAGAAAAAATAATCTATCTGTGTGACTACTCTATCCTTGAGATGTATTATATTCAACTTTGCAATTTGGATTTCAGGGTAAAATTGTACATATTTAAACATTTGTTCCTCTATCTATAGTTTGCACATTTCAAGTTGGTAGCATTGTTATCCCGGATGTATAGGCCTGAATTGAAACTATTCGATTAAACTTTTCTTTACAAACGTAAAAGTTATAAAATGGTCTTTTGGCAATTTTGATGGCTCACTACGGTACCTGTGTTTCGAGCCGGTGTTTCCAAACCTAGTAACTTATTATGAAATAGCTATCATTTCGCTGCATTTAGTTTCGGAAGCAGTAGTTAAGATGAATACTGTGTAGAAGTTGTACTGTATACTGTATGAATACCGTATAAAAGCTGTACCGTAAGAGATGTAAAGAGTATTTACCAACTTTATCTTTCAACATTTGTGTGTTTGTAAGATTCTGAAGGCTACGGTTTCATGGTAAATTCAAGGTGAAAACATAATAGCGTCTTGAGAAAAGTAAGATCATTATGTCGATTCGTTATGTTTCTGGTTTCAAGTTTTTTAAAGTTGAGTTCTGCGCTTACACACAATTACTATTGATGCGAATACAGTTACTAATCCTCTGGACATTCCAAACTGGGTATATACTATTCATTTCACTCCGTTTGCTTGTTGGCAAATAGTTCCGCAGGTGTGAGTTCGTTTTGCTAATGATTACACTAGGAAAGTAGTACCCGAATCATGTGCTGCCATGTGCTGATATTATTGCGACCTCGCATACAGTTATGATATTTCGTGACTTTTCACGTCACACTCAGTTACAACATAAATTGACTTTTTAACAAATTGTTCATTACCATAAACAAGTAATAAAAATATCATTTAAATTACGTAGACGATTCTCATAGTGCTTCGATACAAAATACAAATATGTATGTTGCATCAGTTAGTGCGCTCCAGTTTTGAAACTGAGTTGTTGACCGCGCAGAATTTACGGGGCATTTCACACCAGGTGTTGACAATAAGGTAACACTGGTTAACAAAAAAATGTCCTTGTAATCCACAAGGAGCGTAGCAGATTGCATGTCGCGCGTAGCGTGAGGTTGTAGGGGTAGTAGGGACTGTGAGAGGGGTAGGTCCCGAAGAAACCAGGAGGAGGCATGAGTCTTGCTGTGAACAAATCATATAAACCGTGCCTACCTTTCCCTGCGATAGTGTAAGACTTTTCTTTTCGTAGAATGTAATCGTTCGATTGTAACATTAAAATTAAATTTAACGTATTTTTCGTCACATTAGCCCAGTTCGAATACTAAGATAAGTTACTACTATCAGGCACCCTTAATTTATACGTATATTTGTAATAACTAGTGATTGCATAACTTTCAAATTAGACACATCATATTCACCGCAAGCACTTTTTATTCTGTAATCTCCATTAATAATTACCAGTTGCACAGGAAACCGAAACAAAAATTATATTTTATTACTGTTACCACAATTACAGATTATCTATCTAAAGTCAACATATATTTTATATATTTTTTCTTCTTCTTAACAACAGATTGTGCACTTTTAAGTAGCACCTTTACCCAAAATAGCTACAAGAAAAATAGAAGTAATTTACAAGTATAAAATATCGTTGTATGATCTGAATTGGCATGTCATGAAATCAGAGAATACTGAAGAGAAAACTTTCAGACTGTGGGTTTTCAGTGATGTTCTTAACAAAATCATTCAAAGTGTGTCTAACCGGTTTTCGAAACACGAAAACCTTTACCACGAATTGGTGTGTTTCGATCCAAGGTAGATTTCGGATTTAAAAGACGAACTACCCTCAAATGCAATGAACAAAATTTGCTGCATAGATAAATGGAAAACTATCGAAGAACTAAAATTTTATGCAGATATTTAGTCCAAGACATCGCAAGATGTTGTGAGGGAATAAAATGTTGAATATATAAGTAGTGAGTATGAAGTGGAAGCATGGTGAAGCGATATTGAACCCGGGATGTAGGAAATCAAAGTAAGCTTGCAAGTTCTGCCTCACGTGTGTGTTCAAAATTACATATGAATATCACATCTATGCCTTATGTTATACATACCTTTTTAAAATGTACAAATTCCTCCTTACTATCCCTCTTACACATGTAGAAAGAAAGTTGTAAATAAACTTTTCTTGAAATTCAATATTATAAAATAAGGATTAAGAGCGAACCTCGGGAAAGACAACCTTCAATCGTTTATGTTAATGCAGTGTGAAAGGGATATACTAAATGAAGTGAATAAAGATATCTTAAAAAATAAATTCTGTCATAATAATACAGAATTGAAAAGATCTCTGATATAAGGTAAGGATGTCCTTGCCTCTTGTCGTGTAAACAGATCAAAGTAATAAAAGTTAAATGCTATAAATATATGATGCACTGCCACATTGTATATATATATATAGTGGCAGTGCATCAATAATAATTAAGCTGTCTGAAACCAAAGTGAACTATCATAACTTATTTTCGAGCTGTCATCAAGTCAAATACCACAAAAAAGGTAGATCGCCACATTGTTACATCACCTTTTCATGTGAGTTTATCCACCTCTGTTTCCAAAAGTAATAATTTATCACAAATTATGGAAAACTACAATGTTTAATCTGGTTACTGATATTTTGAAAATGCATTTAGTTCACTGTTTTTAGACAGCTCAGTTGAGGTCCCCATAATGAAATGGATCCAAGCTATTCATAACGTTTCCAATAACGTTTATTTATATTCGAAAAACTACCATCCGGATCACAATATGCAAACTACAAGAACCACATTGCACTCCAACCGTGGGTCTATCAACGAGTGAATTGCGTCGTGGTGCTCCTACCAGCTTATATGTTTCACTATGAAGACTTACTTTCCTAGGCATAAATATACCCACTTCAAATGTCAGTTCCCTTGAACTCCAAGGTCTTCACCTTATGTTTGATGTAGATGTTTTATTTAGTGTAACGGAATAAAACTATATGGTTTTGAAACTTACAATTTTGAGCGTTTACATGGTCTGCGAAGACAGTTTGTAACAATACTCCACATACAACTGTTGATCAGCCAGTTAAATAAAAAAAATACGCATATATTATAACGTCCCTATGTTACATTCAGTGCGCCTTATTAATGATTTTAAGTCTACGCCCTTCACAGCTTCTCGTTATGATCCTGGTAGAAATGAGAACACTATTGATATTAAAAAAAACTAATCCAGAGGCATAGGATAACATCAAATGGTAAAATAGAAAATTAATTTCAGAAATTAGCTCAACATATAGTAAAGAGTATCGCGAGAAGAAAAATACAACGAAAACAAGAAAAAAATCATACATTACTTTAGCACAAATTATAAATCTTTATAAACGAAGACGAAAGCTTGTTATAAACAAAATTAACTTCTCTTGAAATAACCTGGAACAGGTGAACATCACTTCCGCTTTGTTAATGTTCGTTATAAAACATGTTTTAACTCCAGATGGTTGACAATAGACCAAATAGAAAAGAGAAAGAAACCATAACAAAATGATATTCGGAAGAATGAAAAGAAAGCCGAGAACAAGCTTTTAGATAATATCCCTGTTGACTGCCAGCAGTTTCTTCTTGTTTTAATTCCATTTTACTCACGCTTTATCTTGTCGATTTTAAGACAATACTGATCAGATTTAATCGCGAAGGATTCACCCAAATAGTAACATCATATTTAACTGAAGGCAAAGAATAGAAAGTAGCTTTTTGATTCACTCCCAGCTCTTTTAGGATTTCCATTTTTGTAAGGTATATGCTATTAGAGTAATTTTTAAATTCGCAAAATATATTTAAAAAACAGAAGGAGACGAATGAGAGAGGGATTGAGTTTAAACTTCAGAGACGATGCAGCATTTAAAATGCATAATCGTAACCTATTGAGTTATGACTAACCTTAAAATAGAGGCAATGGAAATAGAGAATTACAAAAAAGAAAAAGGCATGAGGCAAGTGCCCTAGAGAAGACTGTAAGTGGTCAACAAAGAAACGGAAAATGCAGTTTAAAATCTTAAAAGAAAACAATAGTACAAATTAAAGAAATCCAGGTTTGTTAATGGAATTTCTTGTAAAAGGTGATGCATAAGCTTAGGAACGACACCCAAGCCTGTATCCTATGAGCTTTGAGTCATCAGCAAGTTCTAATCGAACAAACGTCACTTTTATTTGAAATGTAAAATCTAACTTTAATTTTTTAGGGTTCACTCGTGAACTTTCTGATTTTATATGGAATAATACAGCGTTTACAGCTTCAAGTGCAAAAATATAGACCCGTTAAAAAAGGCAGTATGAAGTATGGGAAAATCTATCAATACACACAAGTACTTACAAAATGATAGAAAACTTATATTTTGGTGAAATTCAAACGAAAATAATGTGAAAATAATCTTAAAAATTGAGAAAAGTATCAAATTAAAGAAAGGGAAAAATACGTGGAATCACGAAATATATCAAAAAATTGGTATACAAGCAAACTATAGACCATTAGCTCCATAACCTTCTCGTCAGTCTTGGTTCCTTGTACTCTCATGTTCCTGCACTTTCGATTGGATCATAGGATATATTCTCCCGTGTAAGAAATATAATAAATGTGGACAATAGTTTTTCTTAAAGCAGTTTATATCTTTCTCTCATAAAACCTTGGATTCAGAGCCATCATCGTGCTTTCCTAACGTAAACTTGCATTCAAGAATGAAATGAAGCTTAGACGGTGTAGTTTTCTATCCTACTAAGATTTTTTTTTTCGAAAATCGGGATGTACTTAATAAATTCGTATTTACGATAATATTCTTAATGTGGACTTTATAGGGCTAATTTATAAATAAATAAATAACGCTTCGCTGGCATTTTATGAGTACATCTCATTAACCCACAAAGAAATTTGACTTAACATCGCTCTGAAATGAACTTAATTAATAATGATGATGTCAGCCTACAGGAGTTATATATAGAAGAACGAAAAGTCGTTTATAAAATACCCTTTTCAAAAGTACAACGAGAACATTATCTGATAAAATTCAGCTGCCCCATAACGAAAATTGAAACTAACGTTACTTAGAAATCGATTTGTAGTCATAATGAGCCCTCCCTTTGAAGGGAACCCATAAAGAAGAAACCCACGTCGGGTACATTTTTTAAATATATAAAGGTTATATTTTGTCAAAAGATACTTTGCATAGGTATTTTGTATGGATAGATCTATTCTTAATCTTCTATTCCAAAGCTGTTCTTAAATAAAAAATACAAAATCCTGTGGGACTTGTATCTATAGCCATTCTCACTTCTGTATAAAATCTAAAAGCAGAGTAACAAAATTTATTTAACTCACCTAATAAGATGGACGTGATCTCATATTACATTCTTTGCATTTTGAAGCAAAATAGCTGGCAATAGCTATTAAAGTTCGTAAGATGTTTCAAATAGAATGGTTGGGAAATTTCTTGTGGTTTTTACCTGGGATATCCTTACATTCCTTTATATTCTCAAATAAGATCTCAATTCATTTCACTCGCCTAAAAGAAATGAAACGATCTCAAATTATACCATCCACAGAGTAGGAGCCGTTCTGATCACCAAGTTTGAAACAACTTTAATGCTACGATCAAAATTTCTTTCATTGTTTGTCACTACGGACAATAATACTTCCTTCTTCATTTAAAAAAAATACTCAAGAGTAATTTGCCTCTTCTACTTGGAATAGCAGGATGTCAAATATATACTTCTACGATAGGCTCAGAGCAGGGCAAACAAAAATTCGATTTGGAAAGCGCTTGAAATTGAACGTATTGAAACTTTCTTTGTAGCTTCCAGCTGGGAATATCATTACAAATTGCTAAATTGTTGAAAGCAAAAACTCCTAATTCGTTACACTTAACTGCTAAAAATGAAAAGAAATAAAATATTTATTCACTAAAGTTGGTCGTAGAATAGTAGCAAGTAAAAGGTACAAATCCGAAACAAATTTAGAAAATATTTCCAATCCTTACTCTTGAAATATTATCTAACTTGTTGATGGTAATAACTGTTTTCCCGCTTCTCAACACAAAGGATGCAACTTGAATTTGTCTTATCCGTAATAAGAGAGGGAAACACATTTGTTGCTATATGATACAATATAAAATGTAGAAGTATGTCCGTAGATAACAGAAACTCAAATTATCCATTTCTTCTATTCTTTACCTACTGTAAATTTTGGCCTCTCATTTACGCGCTCTGAGGAACTGACGTGGAAGTGTTTCACCTCAGATCACGTTATCGCTATCCGATGAGTGAAATACGAGGTGTGACACAAAAAAAAAACGAGACTAAGTGCATAGCTTGAAAAAGGATTGGAGTTAGCAACAACTGTTTTGGTGACGTAATGCCACACCCCTCCTCTATCTATGCTGCCAGTTTCGACTCAGCCGGTGGTGACAGTTGGGAGTATTGCATCAGTTAGTGAACACGTGCAACTGCATTCTGCCGGAAAGATGTCTAGTGTAAAAACTGAACATCGAATCAACATCATGTTTCTTTTGAAACTTAAGAAATCAGCCACAGAAACATTTCAAATGTTAACTGAGGCTTATGGAGATGAAACTTTGTCTCGAGCACATGTGTTTGAATGGCATAAACGGTTTTCGAAAGGAAGGGAATGTTGAAGATGATGATCGTTCTGGGCGCCCAAGGTCAACGATTACAGACCAAAACATTGCCAAACTTCGTGAGGTGATCCCGGGTGACCGAAGATTAAGTGTTCGTGCTGTGGCGGAGTTGGTTAACTTGAAAAGGAAAGCTGTTCGACGTATTTTAACTGAGGAATTACACATGAGGAAGATTTGTGCGAAGGTTGTTCCAAAAGTTCTGTCCGATGACCAAACCAGTGCCGTAAAAACTTGTGTGTGAACATGCTAGAACGCATGAGAAACGAGCCAAATTTGTTGGAATCTGTTGTAACTTGTGATGAAACATGAATTTTTACCTATGATTCTGAAAGTAAGCGCCAATCGATGCAGTGGAAATGTCCAAGATCCCCAAGACCCAAAAAAAGCGCGCATGTCAAAATCAAAATTCAAGGCAATGTTGATTGTCTTCTTCGACATTAAGGGAATTCTAATAATTGAGTGGGTTCCCAGTGGTCAGACTGTTACTCAGCACTACTACATTGAAGTACTAAAAAGACGTCGTGAAAAAATTAGGAAAAAAAGGCCACAGTTGTGGAGTGATGGATGGCTGTTGCATCAGGACAGTGCACCGCTCACAAGGCCCTATCTGTCAAGCAGTTTCTGACCAGCAAAAACATTACTGTAATGGATCATCCACCTTACTCGCCAGATTTGGCTTCCTGCGACTTTTTTATTTCCAAAAATTAAATCTTGCATAAAGGGAACCTATTTTACCACAGTTAAAGATGTTCAGGGGAAAACGGAGAATCTCCTGAAGGGCCTTCCAGACACCTCGTTCCAGGAATGTTACAAGCAATTGCAGCACCGAATGCAGAAATGTGTGAATACTGAAGAGGACTACTTTGAAGGTGGTAACATCACAGAGAAGTAATTCTGTAAGTACATTGACTTATTGGAACAGTCTCGTTTTTTTTTTTTTTTTTGTGTGTGTGTGTGTGTGTCACACCTCGTAATTAGTTATTTTCTACAATCTAGGAAAGAATAAAAATATAAGGTAAGGTAATATGGACAACCACAAGCACCTTTGTGACTCTTTTTTTATACTAGTGCTTCTATGTTTGTGCTCTAAACAGAATTTATCATAACCTGCTGTAATGCTATTCCCAAAAATCGAAATATATACCCTACTAGATTTGGAATCCTGCTTTTACAGAATTTTTGCAAACAATGCCCCTCGTGTGCTATTAGCATCGTGAAACACTCTTCATTATTGTCTTTTACGCTAAATGTAAAAAGGGCATGCGAAGATAAATACTACACTCTGAATACCGAAAAATTTAAGAAATATGTTATGCATCACATTATAAAATACAGGGAGTTGAACTGTTTGAAATAAATAGTTTACTATGTTGAGCGTATACATTTAAGTGACATTTTATTACGTTACTTTCATTCAAATGGGTATCATAAGGACGGGAAGAAGATTAAAATTGTACGTCAAATACTATAATCTGAGTGGTCTCTCTTGTTAGAGAAAGGACAGTTGGCACACTAGCTTTTTTTTACTTTTAAAAAAGTATCGCGTGCAGCATTGTTTTCGAAAATAAACATTCAAGAGAGAGAAGACGAACAATCTGCATACTACACCTAAGTACAAAAAATTTGACATCAACCTAATCTGGTGTTAACGACAGAAATAACTGAATCGATTGATATTAAATTTTACATGTCTGCAGTTAGCCAGACGTCTAACTCATTTAGAGAACTTGTTATCTTTTCTTACGTTACTGTCACTAAAATGAAGATCCTACGAGTAAAAGAACATATTTAAATTTTACGATAAAAGTTTTGAGTGGATTATGCTTAGGAGGTGTCTTTACGCTATACCAGTGAACAAGTGATCTACTACTAATGAGATGAAAATGGGCAATTTCCGCAGATTACATAATACATAAATTTACCATGTGATATAAAATTAGTATGAATGTACAGAACTTCATCATGCATTGATGCACTCAAGTGATCACAATTTTGCTAGCATAAAAAGCATTATGGAAAAACTACGTTTTCAAGGGGATATTGTGAAATTAAGCTTTAAACTTCAAATCAACTTATAGACTACTTTAGCTGTTTTAACAAGAACAACGTAAAACCAGCAGAAAGACATGTAATATACTACTTAAAGATTATTTATTTTGAAAGAAAGTATTTTCAACATTTCCCTTTAAAACAACGCCTTTATCCTTTCCGAACGTGCTTCTTTATATATGTGGAGCAATCTACTTATATCCAGAAGTATATCTGCGTACTTCTTGGGGAAATAAATATCGAAGAATCACTATTTCTTCCTTCGTAATTCACATTAACATTACCTGTATCATTCCCGCGTTACTTCACTACGATACTCACGGAAGAACACTTACGGACACTCTTGATTAAGTATATCTACGTACCTTTAACGGCGTCATATATAATATACCATCTTTAAACTCAACCTTGTAGGAATAAAATTACGTAATACTGTATGTCTAATGTTGTAATGAACACTGGACGCTTATAAACACTTACAACGTAAAAACTACAAAACAACAACAATAATAATAATTAACATTTGAAATAAATTTTCAACAAAATCTTTTCCCGATTTTAGCATCGCATTTCGAAGAAAGTATACATTTTATTTATACTATTTCAGACAAAGTGTATTTTCTTTGGTCTTGAAACTAGTCACCATCCCATTAAACTACGAGTTAAGATCAAGATCCTGCACAAATCCTGAACCAGGGACAATAAGCCTAAGCTTGGTCCTGGTTGTATTTACTGTACAATCTGTGAAATTTAAAAGTTGAAGTTAAGCATTGGTTTGTGCACATTCTTTTGCAGAAGTATCACCCTCGTGATCAGATGTTTGTTTCGCTGGTTACAAGAAAGTACAGCGTACTGAGCATACGTTCGCAAAATTGTGAATGAAGGCCGAAAAAGTCTATTAATTGCAACAAACGTGAATTTCATTTGAAGTTTTCATAGTAATTTTCAGTGTGTAATTTTACCAGCAAATATTAAAATCTTAAAAATAAAATATATATTCCACTTTAAACTTTAGTATACATTCAAGAATATACGAAACTCATTTCCCCAGTGGTTAACCAAACCCGAAGTCCCACACCTCATAAATTTAACTTCCAACTGGATATCATCCTACACTAAACCATGGCAACTTGGATTATTATAGCCCTTTCTTAGAGTATCGTATTGTATCATATTATCTTATCGTTTTTGACACACCAACTTTCACAAAGGTTTTACAGTTCACATGCATATTACTGACGCAAGTGACGTTACTCGCCTATAGTAGGCATATCGATTTCATTATTTGTGTAAAAATATGTGATGTCTTTCTAATGTAAATGTTAACTATATATATAGCATGTGAACTTTCGTTCCTTCATCTCACGACAAGTAAGTTATTCCAAATTTAAAGTATTTTTGCTGATTGTTAATAAGCATTCTTAACCCTTTCATCCCTGACCTACACAATTGTGCAGGTAGATAGAATCAACAATATATACAATACCGGCCGAACATGCACAATTGCGCAGGTTATTTTTTCCGAAAGCTAATAGATTAAAAAAACTATTAGTAGATCAAACTAGATTATGGAAACCACGGTTCTTTCGTTGCATTTTTTTGAGATAAAAGAGATGATCATCCTTTTCTCAATCTGGTCTTTCTGTAGAACTGTTCACAGTTTGGATGAGATTTTGTAAAGCCGGTCAACAGATATTTTCTCCTTCCTCATCGATTGTAAGTAAAACTGTAGCTGCGTGATACGTCTACTCTAACAACTAAATTTATTCCATTGATTAGAGCAACACCCAAATATTACAAAAATTATTATACATCAATGCAAATTTCTCCTGCAAAGTTATATTACTGGTATTAACCTATAGAATTTTACAAACAAGTAAACTTTGGGAAAACATATATCAACTGAAATCTGCTGAACCGGACAAAACTTCACTGACATAATTATTCATGCACTAAGGGATATATTATTATATAGCAAAAAATTGACTCAAACTGGAATCAAAGACATGAGTTAAGGTTTTGTAAGTTCTGGGTTTTACCAGAGAGCTGATATTTTGAGCTTTTATTTATATGGTAGTTAGTAGTGGGGAAGAAAAGGGATAATGTTGCATACAAATGGAAAAAGGAAATAAAGAAGTGTTTAACAATGTCTCAGAAATATTATGTATACACTAAGACAACTATAATGAACAAGTTCAAAAAGTTATAAAATTCGTAAAATATTTGCGTTTACGAACAACTGATAAGGTGTTAGCGGAATGTGTGAAATAACCAACGTAAATGTCGGAATGGTAAAATCTTGTAGTGTTTAAAACATACATGATTGGCTGGAAAACGAACAAAATAACAGCATTGCTTAGTACTAGAATAATATTTCAAATCACGATAAACGTTAAAATTTATGGCAGTAACAAAGAAAGTGTGAAGGCAGCACATTTTTTATTAACCATTCACATAACTTCTGCCACATATCTGTTACATAGCTGCAACTTTTTTATGCATGACTAAAGGTTTCAACTTAGTGGGGTGTATTAAACGTGTTATTAATACCCAAATTAAACAAATGAATATCGTTTCACAGTGTGGATCTAAGACTTCCAAATTATGGGAATTCAATACTCAAACTTGAGGTCGTTCATCTGTAATAATTGGTTTCCATATAGAAAGAAGATCAAAGAAGGAATCTGTTCCTTGGACGCTGGATCTATCTCAAAAATCTATTACTAGTTATCCGTTACTCTTTCACTTCTATAGAGATAAATGTTGAAAAGATCGTTAATTTGAAGCATTTCTAATTTGAACAGAAGGTTAGGGAAGATGATAGGACGTATCGTTGGGACGCTGATCCGATCGCAGAAGAGCTGCTCGACATCTTATACAGATTTCTGTATGAAAATTAGATAACAGGATTACTAATCACTTACTAAACAACAGCTACTACATATCTGTTACCATTTTCCTTTTGTAGCGATAAGTGTTGGAACGGGAGAGGGATAATTTTAACCACGTCCAGTTTGAATTGAATTTCAACGGAAAAGATAAACATACTATTTGAATGTGGAATCGATTACAAGAAACTGCAGCGTGATAGATTTTAGCATTCTATCTGTAAGAAAATAAGTATTGAAATTGGATGTAATAGTAAATTTAAACTACCTCCATATTCGGCAGTGTCGTGAATGGTCATTATATATTGTATTCAGACGCTCAGTGGCTTGCAGAAAACTTGTCTGCTTATCTGCTTGTTCTATGGTAACGAAAGTTGAAAACTATATCGAATCGGATGTAACAGTAAATTTGAAAGCCGTTCGGTTTTGGGAGAGCTCTGTGGTAATCATGATATGTACAATTTAAAAATCGAAATGTTTCCAGAAAGCTGCACTTCGCTGTCTGTTACGTTCTCAGTTCTGTAGGGATAAATGTTGAAATCAGAAATGACTAATTTGAAACGCTCACAGTTTGAGTGGACGGTGGACGGAAGAAATGAACCTATTTTTGAGAAGCTGTATCGATTGTAGGAAACCGTATCTCGATATCTCTAATCGCCCTGACTCTACAAAAATCAGTATTGAAATTACCACTGTAGAAAATTTCAAAAACTTCCGATTTCGTAACGTACTGTTGGTTGTGATATGTCCACTACAGACTCTCAATCAGTTGCACAAACCGTTTGTTAATGGCTGTTACAGTTTCCATCCTACGATGACAAATATTAACACTACAAATATTTAATCTAAATTGCTCCGCTTTGAATAGGGCTTAGTGGAAAATGTAGCTTAGCTGATTGTAAATACGCACCTCCATTACTCTTACCGCGATTGTCATATAGAAATAATTATTGAAACCTAAATAAATATTAAATTTGAGTGTTTCTTCTTTTGGTAGAGTGTTGTAGAATCATATGTTCGAAGCTCAATTTAATATGGTATAATTTATAATAGTTGTTTTTTGAAAGATGTCTCCTTGCTATGTTTCCGTACTATAGCGATGGAAGATCAAATTGGAAGTGGCTAGTATAACCTTGTTTGGTTTGATTAGGATTTCAACACAGAAGATGTAACCTATGCTTGCGATGCTTCATCCCATGCAAAAAGTCGCTTCCTGATAGCTTTATCAGTGTTCTTTCTACGGAGATCAATTTTGAAACAAGTAGTACTAGTAGTATCCAGGATAGTAGCGATATATTGTTTTGAGACGCTGAATTTTTGGCAGCAAACCGCTTCTTGTTTCCTGTTATCGTCTTCGTTCTACAGCAATAAATGATGAAACCGGTACGGAAACTGGCAGCAATAAAAAATTTGGAAAAGAGCCCATTTTGGCAGAGCGTCTACTCAGTCAATATTTGTTATGTATAGACACAGGATCATTTGGAAGAAGCACTTCTCGTTATCGTTTACCATTCCGTTCTACGGTTTCTTTAGCTAAGTCAGAAACTAATGGCTAGTCTCAATCTTACATTACAAATTTAGCATTATTTCCCATTATACAATTACATCAGATGAAAAAATTCATTATCTGTAGAGCACACTTTTCTAATTACCCAAAATTTTAACTTTATGACTAATTGTAGTTATTACTAGTACTTCTCTAACTATGTTCGTAAATATCTCTAATTGCCTAACATTTCTCTAAATCATTGATTGTATGGGAACAGTTAAATGTTAATATAAACATAAAGTAGAATGAATTAAAACTCAAAACAAGATTTGATAATAAATTTTTATTATGAAGTCTGGTTCCCAAAACTGGAAACACCTGAAGAGAAAAAAATATATACAAAACTTGTACATTCTAACAAGAATTCGATACAAGAAGTCCGCATCCAAAACGGGATAGCAAAACTTTTCAAAAATGATGGGGTATTATTACTATTTCAAGGTCCAAAATTGCGTTCTAAATAAATTTCCTGTTTAAAATTTCCAGTGCCGTCCTTCTTCTGCTTTCCACATTCATCTTTCATATCCAAAAGCTTTAAGGAAACCAAAAAACATGACATCTAAGTGAACGTACCTGATTGCAGAGCGATATTGATGGTTTCTTGGACTGGCGCGTCAGTGGCGGTGGGCACACACTTAGAATATTAAAAGTATATACCTATCCTTCCAAATACGAGGGGAATCATCAAATAAATTATCAATAATCATTTTCTCATTCTCCCTGAAAGTTTAAAAGGTCAAATTCGATATTTCTGATTTCTCATCGCTCCGGGTTTTAGTCCGAGTTCGGGTGAAGTTCACGCTTTTTTTTTTTTTGCGCAAAGATTTTAATTTTCCATCTATACCGGTTACGCTTGTAAGCTGTAATTTACCACGTTTCCGTTTACTTTTCCAGTTAGTTTCTTTAATTTGCGGAACTTTTCTCCTTTTTACAGCGCATTTACAAAATTTCGCCTAATGGCACGCTTAGTTTACGACAATTGGATTTACGCTGCATTGCGATACCTGGCATAAATTTCTTTTTATATTTGCTCTTACTATTACTGTATTTCCCATGTAGTTTACTATAAAATATTCGTACGTGTTTCGGCTTAATCTTTTTAGTACTCTTCGGAGTCGATGTACACTTTTTTCCGCATGTTTGACTCACCTACAGCTCGACTTTAATTTCCGTCTTGTTCGTCTGTGGCCGGGTTTAGTTCGTTCCGTATTACGCTTACCAAAGCACTTTTCTTCTATTCTCAAATTATTTCCTACTGGACACCTAATGCGTGTTTACGCGCTGAGAGTACACTGTACGTGGAGGTCGACGAACATTGTTATCATCACGAGTAATCAACTATTCTTCATTTTGAGCAGCCATGCACTTAAATTTTTGCTCTTTACTATTTAGCGATAGTGAAGTATTAGCCTGAAAATTCACACATTTCGGCAACTGAATATTAACAAATATTACATTTAATGTACTGATAGTATTATTACGTCTGCTGATTTTAATTCTGCTGATTATGCTCCTCGAAACAGAGTTTACGTTAACTGATGTATTGACAAAACTCAACTGGGTATCATTAGCTTTCGTATTTTTCCTCTCAACCTTAGTGCTACATTTTAGCTCTATAACGGAAAAAAACTTTCGACTGCGTGTGCTTTATTGAAAGTGTTACTGTTACGCGTTTTACGGTAAACATTTCTGTCCGACTGATTATGTATGAGACGTTCACTACGTAAAACACAATTCGCTTCGCGGGCCTACACTCTAAACTGAATTTGAAACCTTTTTCTTCTACAATACTCAAAGTTGATAAAGTCGGAATGGATTTGCAGCACTAAAATGCAACTCACGTTAGACGGTTATGAAGAGAAATTTGAATTTGTTAAGTCGCGCATTGTCAAATAGTTCGTTTTCTTCAAAAATGACCTATGGATTATTATTCTAACAAAATATAGAAAGTATCTGTGTTAAAATTGTGTTGGTTTTATTTAAAAAATTTTACACACACATATTTACACATTTTTACACTAATTTTTATTCCAAAACTGGTGTTGAGTCTAGCGTAATATCAAGACTATTTTTCAAACTATATGTTAATAGGTTCCTTCTTACTTAACTCTCTATTCAAACCTGAATTTGTTCAGTTTAACCATTTCGAATTTCAATTTTAACGCTGTACAGCGAGTATTGTAATATAGCGAAAAGTATTTGTTTGCAAAGATACAGAATCTTAACACAATTTCACTACTATAAAATGTACCTTACCGAAAAACGAAGATGGTTCAAATTTACTATTGCATTCAATTTCAAAAATGCTATTTCTTGTGTAGAATAAACGGTAAATGCTTTCATGATGCTGTTTCTTATAAATTTTTCAGCGTCCCTCGAGCAGATTCAAATTCCTCGGTTGCCGTATACTGAAACCGAAGTTTCTTCAGACTAGCCATTAGCTTGAGACTTAGCTAATGAAACTGTAGAACGGAACGGCAAACAATAACGAGAAGTGATTCATCCAAATGATTCTGTGTCTATACACAACACATAATGACTGGGATTCTGTCAAAATGGGCTCTTTTCCAAATTCTGTATTTTTGCCAGTTTCATTACCGGTTTCATCCTTTATTGCTGTAGAACGAAATCAGTAACAGGAAAGGAGAAGCGGTTTGCTGCCAAGAATTCAGCGTCTCAAAACAACATACCGCTACTATCCTGGATATTACTAGTACTGCTTATTTCAAAATTGATCTCCATTGAAGGAACACTGTAAAAGTTATCAGGAAGCGACTTTTTGCATGGGATGAAGCATCGCAAGCAGAGCTTGCATCTTCTGTGTTGAAATCTTAATCAAACCAAACAAGGTTATACTAGCCTCATCCAATTTGATCTTCTATCGCCATAGTACGGAAACATAGCAAGGAAACTTGTTTCAAATAATAATTGAGCTTCGAACATAAAATGATTTTACAACACTACCAAAAGAAGAGGTGGCTGAAATTTAATATTTATTTAGGTTTCAATAATTATTTCTATATGACAATCGCGGTAAGAGTAATGGAGGTGCGTATTTACAATCAGCTAAGCTACATTTTCCACTAAGCCCTATTCAAAGCGGAGCAATTTAGATTAAATATTTGTAGTGTTAATATTTGTCATCTTAGGATGGAAACTGTAACAGCCATTAACAAACGGTTTGTGCAACTGATTGAGAGTCTGTAGTGGACATATCACAACCAACAGTACGTTACGAAATCGGAAGTTTTTGAAATTTTCTACAGTGGTAATTTCAATACTGATTTTTGTAGAGTCAGGGCGATTAGAGATATCGAGATACGGTTTCCTACAATCGATACAGCTTCTCAAAAATAGGTTCATTTCTTCCGTCCACCGTCCACTCAAACTGTGAGCGTTTCAAATTAGTCATTTCTGATTTCAACATTTATCCCTACAGAACTGAGAACGTAACAGACAGCGAAGTGCAGCTTTCTGGAAACATTTCGATTTTTAAATTGTACATATCATGATTACCACAGAGCTCTCCCAAAACCGAACGGCTTTCAAATTTACTGTTACATCCGATTCGATATAGTTTTCAACTTTCGTTACCATAGAACAAGCAGATAAGCAGACAAGTTTTCTGCAAGCCACTGAGCGTCTGAATACAATATATAATGACCATTCACGACACTGCCGAATATGGAGGTAGTTTAAATTTACTATTACATCCAATTTCAATACTTATTTTCTTACAGATAGAATGCTAAAATCTATCACGCTGCAGTTTCTTGTAATCGATTCCACATTCAAATAGTATGTTTATCTTTTCCGTTGAAATTCAATTCAAACTGGACGTGGTTAAAATTATCCCTCTCCCGTTCCAACACTTATCGCTACAAAAGGAAAATGGTAACAGATATGTAGTAGCTGTTGTTTAGTAAGTGATTAGTAATCCTGTTATCTATTTTTCATACAGAAATCTGTATAAGATATCGAGCAGCTCTTCTGCGATCGGATCAGCGTCCCAACGATACGTCCTATCATCTTCCCTAACCTTCTATTCAAATTAGAAATGCTTCAAATTAACGATCTTTTCAACATTTATCTCTATAGAAGTGAAAGAGTAACGGATAACTAGTAATAGATTTTTGAGATAGATCCAGCGTCCAAGGAACAGATTCCTTCTTTGATCTTCTTTCTATATGGAAACCAATTATTACAGATGAACCTCAAGTTTGAGTATTGAATTCGCATAATTTGGAAGTCTTAGATTCACACTGTGAAACGATATTCATTTGTTTAATTTGGGTATTAATAACACGTTTAATACACCCCACCAAGTTGAAACCTTTAGTCGTGCATAAAAAAGTTTTGGTTTGTAACAGATATGTGGAAGAAGTTATGTGAATGGTTAATAGAAAATGTGCTGCCTTCACACTTTCTTTGTTACTGCCATAAATTTAACGTTTATCCTGATTTGAAATATTATTCTAGTACTAAGCAATGCTGTTATTTTGTTCGTTTTCCAGCCAATCATGTATGTTTTAAACACTAAAAGATTTTACCATTCCGACATTTACGTTGGTTATTTCACACATTCCGCTAACACCTTATCAGTTGTTCGTAAACGCAAATATTTTACGAATTTTATAACTTTTTGAACTTGTTCATTATAGTTGTCTTAGTGTATACATAATATTTCTGAGACATTGTTAAACACTTCTTTATTTCCTTTTTCCAGCGTTTTTGCAATCAGCTGAGCGTTCTAAGATAAGGTTCCATATTTTCCACTAAGACCTATTCAAAGCGGAGCGATTTAAATTAACCATTTCTGGTGTTAATATTTGTCATCGTAGGATGCAAACTGTAACAGATATTAACAAACGGTTTGTTCAACTGATTGAGGGTCTGTAGCGGACATATCACAACCAACAGTACGTTACGAAATTGGAAGTTGTTGAAATTTTCTAAACCGCTAATTTCAATACTGATTTCTGTAGAGTCAGGGCGATTAGAGATATCGAGATACAGTCTCGTACAACCGATTCAGATTCTCAAGAATAGGTCCATCTCCTCCGTCCACCCTCTATTGAAACCGTGAGCGTTTCAAATTAGCCATTTCTGATTTCAATATTATCTCTACAGAACTGAGAAGGTAAAAGACACCGAAGTGCGGCTATCTGGAAACATTTCGATTTTTAAATTGTACATATCCTGATTACCACTGAGCTCTCCCAAAACCGAACGGCTTTCAAATTTACTGTTACATCCGATTCGATATAGTTTTCAACTTTCGTTGCCGTAGAACAAGCAGGTAAGCAGAATCAGTTTTCTGAAAGCGATTGAGCGTCTGAATACAATATATAATGACTATCCATGAAACTGTCAAATACAGAAATAGTTCAAATTACTATTACATCAAATTTCAATACTTGTTTTCTTACAGATAGAATGCTAAAATCTATCACGTTGCAGTTTCTTGTAATCGATTCTGCATTCAAATAGTATGTTTATTTTTTCCGTTGAGATTCAATTCAAACTGGTCTTGGTTAAAATTATCCGTCTCCGGTTTCAACATTTATTCCTACGAAAGAAAATGGTAACAGGTAGGTAGTAGCTGTTGTTTAGTAAGTGATTAGTAATCCTGTTATCTAATTTTCATACAGAAATCTGTATAAGATGTCGAGCAGCTCTTCTGCGATCGGATCAGCGTCCCAACGATACCTTCCATCTTCTTGCTTAACTTTTTATTCAAATTAGAAATGCATTTAGTTAACGATTGTTTCAACATTTATCTCTATAGAAGTGAAAGAGTAACGAATAACTAGTAATAGATTTTTGAGATAGATCCCGCGTCCAAGGAACAGATTCGTTCTTTAATCTTCTTACTATATGGCAACAAATTGTTACAGATGTACTACCTCAAGTTTGCGTATTGAATCCGCATATTTTGGAAGTCTTAGATTTAGACAGTGAAACGATATTCATTTGTTTAATTTGGGTATTGTATAACACGTTTAATACACCCCACCAAGTTGAAACCTTTAGTCATGCATAAAAAAGTTGTAGCTATGTAACAGATATTTGGCAGAAGTTATGTGAATGGTTAATAAAAAAATGTGCTGCCTTCACACTTTCTTTTTTACTGCCATGAATTTTAATCAGTATCCTGATTTGAAATATTATTTTAGTACTCCCTGTATTTTATAATGTGATGCATAACATATTTTTTCAGTTTTTCGGTATTCAGAATGTAGCATTTATCTTCGCCCGCCGTTTTTACTTTTAAGGTAAAAAACAATAATGACTAGAATGTTTCACGATGCTAATAACACAGGAGGGGCATTGTTTGCAAAAATCCTGCAACAGTATTCTAAACCTAGTATATACTTCGATTTCTGCGAATAGCATAACAGCAGGTTATGATAAATATCTATGTTGAGAGCACAAACATAAAAGCACTAGTAATAATCTAAGAGGGACGAAGGTGCTAGTGGTTGTCCACATTAACCTGGGATTCTGGAATCATTATATAATGTATTTCCAATAAGAACATAAGGATTACAAGAAATTGAAGACTCTATGCTTCTCAAAAGTATTTATTTTATTAGAATGTATCAGATGTAACTACGTAGCTACATATCAATATACGCAAAATTTTACTATCTCAAGTTTTCAGACTATAAAAAAACGCAACCAAAATTGGTATACTGAAGGAAATATCGTATCTTGTGCAAAATTTTAAAAGTTGTTATATCGTTCCTTTGTTTATTTGTACTCATAGTGACAGTTTCTTGTAGCTGCAACTGCAAATCCTCTTCCGATTTTTAAATTTTATGACACAAAAAGTAATAATGTTAGTGACAACGGATCTCTATTTTCACTCGTAATAAATATTCCACTTAGCACAAAATAAGTATTTTGGTATGTACCTGAGTTAACTGTGATATCGTATGTATCGTGACGGACATAAATCTTTAACCAGGTAATGGCGACTGCTTTGAAACAAATGCAGGGTGTGAGAATTAAATCTGCCATATCTGTTGTTCCGTGTGCAGAAGATACATCTGGGTCATGATCGCAGTAGGTCATGGTGAGTGGTGGGTCGTAGTGGGTCATGGAAGTGGTGGGTCGCAGCGGGTCACGTGCTGTTGACCCATGATCGACTGACCCAGCGACTCAATGACCAACTCAACTGTGGCACTTTCCAAAATATCCGTACAGATTTTGGAAAAGTCCGAAACGATATGTTATTGTTACATTTTAGGTTAAGGTATTGCTAGTCTTCTATTTCATTTTTGAATAGAAATTTCGGAAATACTTTCCGTCTTTTTAAAATTTAATTTTGAATTCTCTGGACTGCGCTATGTTATCATTGGACTGCGCTATATTATCTTACTTAAAAGAGCGGTCTTAGGGTAGTGGCTTGAGCATTCGCTTTGTGTTAGTGGTCGGCGGTTCGGTTCTCTGAGGATATTCAGAAAATAAATTATAATTTAAATTTTACATGTTTCTGATGTATAATAAAATGAAGAATTGTCAATATCTCTCGTTCTTACAAGTTAGGGTTGAAACGACTTCCTTCACAAGGAAAAAGTAGTTACATGTCACAGTCTATAACCCCGATTTCTACTGTCAGAAAATTTTCCTTGTTTCTCAAACAATTCATGAATAGAAACGGGTAATTCTTCAGGCCTAGAATGAGTCATAAATTTTCCTGGAACGTCATTGTGTAATTGTTACTATGTGTCCTTCCACTCTTACTAAAAATAATAATAATGTTTTCGTTCTGCATTTACAAGTTCCATACATTCGCTTAAGAAAAATTGATGAATAATAACTATTCCTTTTTGTATATTTTAATAATATATCAATATAACGCATACATAATCCAATGTCTTTTAACCAAAGAAAGGGTGTTACTTCGAACGGGTATTGTGAAGAAGACAAATCCTACTTAGCTTCTGTTAAGGCATCCGAAGATTTCTTTTTCACATTATCCAGTAGCTGACACCTTTTTCCCATCTTTCTTTTGCAAGTATCTCTCATAAATCAATTCATCCCTATATGGGGTTGAAAGAGTTTATTTTCTTTTCGCAATTTCTGTATGTTTATTTGCATTGCAGTAGGACGTAATATTCAGGTCTCAAATATTCAATAATAATAATAATAATAATAATAATAATAATAATAATAATAATAATATTCCGTATGAGGACACATTGTATTAAATCCTGTAAAATCGCCCGTAGCGTTGACCAGAAGTTACAAAATAGTCGCAATTAGAAAGAAGTGTCAGGGCCATCAAGACATACGCTCCCCAAATGTTCCTACAACTAGCTAAATGTTATAACGGAAAGTTTCCCTACAACTAGCTAAATTTTATAACGGAAAGTTTCCCTATAAGTAGCTAAATGTTATAACGGAAAGTTTCCCTACAACTAGTTAAATTTTATAACGGAATGTTTGAAGGCAAATTTCGTGTAGAAAGTAAGGACTCTGTACTCAAAAGAGCCGTAAGAAAATTTGTTTTCAAGTAATGGTTATGCCGGCTAAGCTACAGAACACGTCGGTAATGAGAATGAAAGAAAAAATTTAATAAAGAAAGTGGGAGGAAGCAGAGCACGGAGAAAACTACACACACGTTGTTTGTTCAGTACAATGCCCACTAGGTAGGAGCTGGGTGAAACAGATTGTACCATTAACTTTACAACACTTCAGTAATAATAATAATGCTATTAAAATTTGGCAAAACTTACTTAACGTAGGGGTTTCGGGGAAGGGGTTCCGTACCTTCATGAAATACCTCTACAGCTACTCAGATCTAAACGAAAGCTTTCCGCTAATATTTCGTGTAGAAAATATCCTACTGTACGTTTTCAGGAAAATAACTTTAATAAAAAGAACTGAATGTGATTGAACTCTAAAACTTGTAATAAACTAACTTCTGGAGTTTGCAGATGTAACTATAAAAGCTTTTCTACGAAAATGTCTAAACAGACCATAATTCAGTCAGCTCTGAAATGCAAAGTAACAAAATAATGTATAATATTCAGTCTACAGAGCAGCTGTTGCTTAAAGAGTGGCATAGAGTATTTCTAGATTCGAGATAAGACGAGAAATGTTTACGTTACTTTTCGTCTTCTCTCGATTCTCATCTCCAAAGCATGACAATAGTGTGAGTCAGCCTTGTCCCGTCTCGAATTAAAATGTTAAGTCTCATCCCGATTTTGTCTGGTTTGTTTTAGAATCGAGATCAGAAATTCGTCTTTTCATGGGCAACATTACGTAAAACCGAATTTTTTTTTGTCTAATATCACGTTTCTGCTTGTAACGATATGACCTGAGCGATAATATTTTTTTAAATTTCTAAATATTCTTAGACAGTATTATAATTATTACTAGTATTATTCCTGAAAATTTGATAGTTCAAGTGTAGAAGCAAACGAGTATTCAAATATTTGAATATAATAAACCGTGTGTTACCGCCGATCAATCGCCATCAAAATTCCTAAAGTAAAAAAAAAAAAAATAATTGACGTGTATTCGATCGAAGGATCTTCATATTCCTGGTCAAGCGCCTAGACCACTGAACCAAGCTTACTACGATGTAAGTGATTCGTCTTTATTCTGGTTACGTTAAGTTTCTCTACCTAAGCTTGGAAAGTTGTATATTAATTTTTTTCTTCGCTACAGAATGCTTTCGTGTTCTCTTATGATGATATAAGTGAATGATCTTCGGTAGAGTTTATATTAGTAAGCTTAGTTTTTCTTAAACCTTTGTTTTTTCTCCACACGAAACTACAGATAAGGCAGATCAAATTCTCATACTGTGCATTAGTTTCAAGGCAGGCGCCGTTATGAGGTCAAAGATTTATAACTGCCACGATGTGAATGGTTGTTCAATTTAATATAGTGAAAAAACTATAGCCTCTTATTTTGAGGATAGAGAGATAAGAAGACTTCTCAGTGTTACTCTATTTCATATTTCTACAATATTTCATGTAATAATACAAATTAAGCGTAATTTTATCATGAAGTATAGCGAATGATTATATTTTTTTTGTTGCCACTCAATCATTATCTTCATTCACATTTCCTTGTTTCTTGAATTTGTTACAGGCGCGATAACATATTAGTTTTCCACGCAGTAGAGGATACGTTTATTACATTAAAGGAAGCAATTTCTCATTCAGATGAGGAATCTCATACTTCCATGCAGTTCAACAAAGCATTTCATCGCTCACGTTTTTCAAGAGATATGCTAATACAGGAAAGTGAAAGGCGTCATACGTGCCGAAAGAAATATAAGGACTTTAGTCAAAATTCAACTTTGTCGAGCGAAAAGTTAGTACATACAGGTGAGAAGCTATACATCTGCGGAGTGAGTGGAAAGAAATTTAGTGTATGTTCAAGTTTGGCTACGCACATGTTATATCATACAGTGGCAAGGTCACACACAAGCCAAGAGTGTGGTAAGGCATTTAATCGACGTTCACATTTGGTTAGACAGATGTTAATCCACACAGGAGAAAAACGTCACACATGCCAAGAGTGTGGTAAGTCATTTACTCGACGTTCAAATTTGGCTACACACATGTTAATCCACACAGGAGAAAAAAGTCACACATGTCAAGAGTGTGATAAGACATTTACTCATCGTTCATATTTGGCTACACACATGTTAATCCACACAGGAGAAAAACATCACACATGCCAAGAGTGTGATAAGACATTTACTCAACGTTCAAATTTGGCTACACACATGTTAATCCACACAGGAGAAAAAAGTCACACATGCGAAGAGTGCGGTAAGGCATTTAATGGACGTTCAAATTTAGCTAGACACATGTTAATCCACACAAGAGAAAATTATTACACATGCGAAGAGTGTGGTAGGTCATTTACTCGACGTTCAAATTTGGCTACACACATATTAATCCACACAGGAAAAAAACGTCACACATGCCAAGAGTGTGGTAACGGATTTACACAGCGTTCAACTTTGGTTCAACACATGTTAATCCATACAGGAGAAAAATCTTACACATGCGAAGAGTGTGGTAAGTCATTTACTCGACGTTCAAATTTGGCTACACACATGTTAATCCACACAGGAGAAAAAGCTCACATATGTCAAGAATGTGGTTTGGCATTTAATCAGCGTTCAAATTTGGCTAGACACATGTTAATCCACACAGGAGAAAAAGCTCACATATGCCAAGAATGTGGTAAAGCATTTACTCAACGTTCAAATTTGTCTACACACATGTTAATCCACACAGGAGAAAAACGTCACTCATGCGAAGAGTGTGGTAAGTCATTTAACCGACGTTCAAATTTGGCTACACACATGTTAATCCACACAGGAAAATAGCATCACACATGCCAAAGTTGTGAAAAGGGGTTTGAACATCGTTTAAGTTTGGTTAAACACCTGTTAGTCCACAGGTGAAAAACGTCACACATGTCAAAATTGTGTTTCGGATTTAAACATCGTTCAACTTTGGTTCAACACATATTAATCCACACAGGAGAAATAATTACAGATGCCAAGAGTGTGGTTAGGGATTTTATCGACGTTCATCTTTAGCTACACACATGCTAATTCACACCGGACAAAAACCTGACGCATACCAAGAATGTGGCGGCATTTAATCGACGTTCAAATTTGGATACACACGATAATCTACACAGGAGAGAAACGCCACACATGCCAGGAGTGTGGTTAGTCATTTACTCGGCGTTCAAATTTGGCTATACACATGTTAATCCACACAGAAGAAAAACTTCACCCTTCTCATGAGTGTGGTAACGCATTTACTCGATGTTCAAATTTGGCTACAAACATGTTATCCACACAGTAGGAGAAACTCACACGTGTCGGGAGTGTGGTCCAGCATTTAATGAACGTTATTTAATGAAAGTTTGGCTATACACATATTAATCCACACAGGTGGAAAACCTCACACCTGACATGGGTGTGGTGACGCATTTAATCGACGTACAAATTTGGCTACACACATGTTCATCCCAACGGGAGTAAAACATCACACATGCCAAGAGTGTGGTAAGGGATTTAAATATCTCCAATTCGGTTACACGCACGTTAATTCACTCGGGAGGGAAACCTCACACATGCCAAGTCATTTACTCGACGTTCGCATTTGGCTACACACATCTTAATCCACACAGGACCAAAAGCTCACGCGTGAGTAGATGTGGAAAAACATATAGTCTACGATTAAACATTGCAAGGCATTTCAAGACATAAGTGGAAACCAAAGAGATGCATTGAGCGTACCATGGCATATCCTCAAGGTTCACATACAGCAAATTAAGTACTAATCCAGACTTACTGGCAGCTCAAATTTGGCAAATCACATGATAAAATACACATTTGAGTAACCAAAGTCATGCGAAGGTTGTTCAATAGGATTTAGTTTCGAATCAGCTTTGAAGAAACATGTAATTGGACATAGCATACAGAAAACAATTGGCCGCACTCACGAGTTGTTAAGTTTTAGAAGAAACTTTAAATGCACGATAAATGCCTTGCTAAAGAGGTCTGCAATACAATTAAGTATTAGAGGAATCAGACCACATTAAGCCCATCAAATGTCGTACAAGCCCTTTGTAATAGAATGTGAGTTTTGGAAGACAAGTTGTTAAGTCCGTATTTTGGGGGCAGATGTTACGGGAAATATGTTCCACGTCTACTGTACGAATGGAGCTTCTGCTTTGCCGCCATAGGGATTGCTGCATAGTGTAAAAGTGGCTGACTTCGACGAAGATTCGAGTGACGATTCCACAAATGAACATTTATCTAAAGATTCCAAACATACCCTTTCTTGAGACTTCTTATATGTAAGGGAGTTAAGGGCAACAATTTTAAGCGACATCGTAAATGACGGTGCACCTTCCTCATCAGCTACAAGTGTAGATCCAGCTGAAAAAGATGTTCCATGTCTATTCTAACACGAGGACTTTCTGAACCATTGCGTTTTGGCTGCATCTTGCTGGATGATACATTGTTGCGCCTTTCCGTTTTCACCGCATTTATTTATATTTCCCGTTTCCAAGACATTCTTTCATGCTCATTAAGAAAATGTTTTTGCAAATTGAAGATAGAAGCGATCAAAACCTCAAGTCCTCGTCCCTTCCACATGGGTTAAACTGATCACACAAACTTTACGTAAAAATCGTAATAAGGTTATATGTGTCAGAAAATGACTCATTAATAATAGGGAACATGATTGCATTCCAGTTGTGTTCATCTTTGATTTCAAAGCGACATTAATGGCATTCTTATCCAGTGTTTATGATTTTACCGGAATTCTGTTGTATGTTCGAAAAGAGGGTGTGTACCAAAACTTCGTCACAAAGTATTTCTACTCTTTCTCTCTCACAGTCGTTTCTGAAGCGCGGGGTGATGATATAAAGTGAATGTTTGTGTGGGTTGTTAAAAATAAAGTTCCAAGCTATGTTTTGTATTCCTTCCCTATTCTTTATTATACATTCAGAAGTTGTTTAGTATACTGACTTACCAACTTTTCACTCGTTTTATAAGACAAGTTGTTAAATCAGGTTTTAAACTATTCAAAAACGTTCTGTTTACCTTATAAGTATCTGGTACTGTGAGACATCGCATACCTGTCAAAACAAACCAGAACAAAATTTTAGACAATTGTATTAATATATCGGTATTTCAACACATTTCTATAAAATTTAAAGCGTGATCCTGTAAAATCTAGCAATAGTGAATTAGGAACTTGTGATTCTAGTGCGTCACATGATTCGCGTTAAAGCTTGGCGTAACAAATTTTAATAGACACAAGAGGAAAACTTCACATATACAACGAGTTTGGAAAAGTATTTGGTCTATGTTCAAGTTTTGCAGGACATTTTAATACACAGATGAAACTTTCACACACACGAAAACACACTGGTGACAAGATTTATAAGGACCTCTCGTTTTACAACACATGTTAAAACACACAGTAGAAAACATATCCTCAAATACTAAAGGAATAACTAAAGCGTTCCACGTGTGTAGAAAGGACTTAATTAAAGTTTATGTTTCGCAACAGATACATTAATACAAATGGGGAGGAACTGCTCGTGTGAAGACTATGAAGAATTTTATAATCGAAGTTCAATTTTGAGGAACATTCTATCTCATACAGATATGTAAAACTACTTACTGAAAAATCATGTTTGCAAATAAAAAGGTATATTCAACTTACACACGTATTCACGTATATTCAAGTATATTCACGTTTTCTCTCGCGACGACAGCAATTCGTACGTGAATGATTATTTACATTTTTCAGCATTGTGCATGATGCAAAGTGCATGTTTTGGAGCATTTAGGTTTAGTAAATTAAGTCAAATCATTGTTGACGAAAAGTATACGTTTAAATTAATTTCAACACTGCTAAATATGAGTAAAAACACCGAACTAAACAAAACAGAATCTAACCTAACCAATATCCATGTCACTGAGCTTGTTGTTATAATGCTGATATTTATTGCAGGGAGCAGTATGCATATGCTTTTCCTCAATAAGTAGACTCGCGAGTTCTGTTGTTTTCCCTTGACCCGCAGATGTAGCAAATATTTCCTCGAATTGGTTAGACTGGTTCATCATCGGTTGTTTGTTTTCTGTATTGTGCCAATCCCACCAGCAATTTGTTTGCAAAGTTATTTTTCGAGAAGCTTTCAGGCTTTCATTTATCAGTTCTAATGCTAACTCGTACAGATATGGTTTTCCTGTATTATTTTTTATGTTAAAGCAGTTAAAAATGAAACAGCGACTGAAAAATAATGAAACTTTTATTTACATTTTTATGTAAATGCGAAACAAAAAAAACTCACGTTTTGGCTCACTGTGACGGCAAATTGGCCGTCCACCCTCCACTACCAACTTTAGGATCATACTGAACGGGAAGTAATGTCTTTGATAATATTCCCGCAGAGGATTGATATGTTTCAGATTAGCGAGGTATTGCTTTAGGATGATACATAACTTTCTAATCCACATTTAGAAATGGGAGATTAACGGGCTGTTTTCTAAGAACAGGGAAAACAGGTTTCCCTAAAATCTATTAAACATGAGCGAAAGTGGAAAAGCAATAATAATGATGTCGAACACCGAAAGGTTTAGCTTATATTGTCCTGGCAAGAGGCTCTCAGGACGGAGAGAAAATAAGAATAACTCATCCTCTGGAGGAGTGATAGATAAATGAGATAGAGTGGACGAATAAACTGATTGAACAGGGAAGTACGCTGATTATGCAGTTGAGAATTTATTAAAAAGAATTCATTAAAATTTTCTGTTCTTCCCTCAACTTGTGCACCTGATATAACATTATACTTTACAAGAACTATGCTAGAAGTTTTAGACCTAGATCGGATAAGATACCATAATTGTTTAGTGTTGTGGATGCTGGTGTCTGATATTTTGAAAAATATAGTCTAGGTATTTGCTGCATCTCAAAAGCTTTTTTATATTAAGTCCTATATCAGAAATTCTTTTTAAGATATATATTCATTTGGAAATGCACACCACAGTTCCCAAAGGTCTTTTTTATTTCGTAATGGGTGGCGACTCTGTTCGCCGTCCCTCATTGGAAATTTCATTTTTTTTTTTTTTTTTTTTTTACTTTTTTGAATAGTACAAAGTATTTAATGCTGCATTAAAGACATAAGGAGAAGAATACCGTGCCTCTTCTATTGTTCCATCTACTAAAAGTGTCCACTGTATCACCTGTTGCACTTTACAAATTTCACCCAAAGGGGCCTTCCTTGAGTCAGGTGCAAACTTTTTTTTGAGTTGGATTGCTGGCTTCTGAGGTTGGGAGTAAGATAGGGAACGGGGAATTCGCTGATTGGGAGAAGGAACTTTTTATATGAGATGCATTCTGTCGGAAAAATAGAGAATACATAATCAAAGGTGTTATTTTTACGCGCGTTATGAAAATTGTACTATCCCAAATCGAGTGCTTGAGTAGAATAGTCGACAAAGGGATGTCATTTTTGTGATCTTTTCCCATGTTTACTGTAGATCCGTATCTAAACCCAAGTTATATTCACCAAAATGAGCAACTTTGCCACTTTGTCGCAATATCTGGAAATGATTCGTGGCATGTTTCAAGAAAACTTTGAGGACTGTTCGTATATAGTCTACAGAAACACCTGACGAAGTTTGTTTTTGTACAGACTTACCTCGGCTCAAATAATTTCGCACTCACGTACGGGATCCTTCTGTGCTCTGCTACCCCATTTATTTTAATGCTACAAACGATCCGCCCCTGTGGTCTTGCGGTCGTTTATCTATGTAGAGAATTGATTGAGAAATGCCATTCCACTGTTCCTTACCGATACTTTCAGACATATTTCACTCACCATTAAACAGCCATATTCCATTAACTAACCAAATTCATAGCACAGCCCGTAAAATTGTTTTTAATACTTTTTATATGTTGGTAATATAGTTTAAACGGGGTTTTCTGTTCACTGCACTATAGATCAGCATTCTTCTGTTCATTACCACATCAAACGCAGAATATGGAGCACCTGATTTGCCACACATCTCTAGCGTTTGATCATGTTGTCCTAGTCACTTTTTTCTTCCCATCTGTGTTGAACATTGTAAATTATATTAATTGAGCGTTCTTTAGCAATAAGTGATAACGGTATTTCACTGCATTTCCAGCTGGAGATACTGTTAAACGCAAACTCTAGCCGTAACCTTACTAGTGGGTTCACAATGGAGATGATAAAGCACAGAGACAGCACAAATATTTTTCCCGAAGCAGTAGCACGAACTTTAACTTTTCTACGGTTTGATGCCATCTTTTAGAACTTTGTGCATAGACGATGCTAAGTGCATACAAAGATTTCGTACTGCCAAATTCAACATACAGATTTACGGTGCGGATAGCCGTCATCCAAAATTTATCAAAAACGTTTGATCCTCTAACCGAAAGTTTTCCACACAGCTTTCCTCGTCCGATTACCTAGTACCACTCTGGGGCTATACCAACGCATAATTTTCCCCATATTAAAGTACTATATCGAAAAGCTAAATCTCACCTATATCAACGAACGCTTCCAAACTCAGCACTCTTTATTCATGCAATATCTAGTACCTCACTTTAGACTCCACATCAAATCGCTATCAGCAGACCCCTTGTCCCTAATGTTTACGCTCTGTCAGTACACTTTACCATCGTGAGATTTATCGTCCTTAACCCTACAATGGTAACGTGAAAGAAAATTTTATGAATGGTAACCTTTTGCCTCCTGGACCCAGAAACATTTTTGCCTGATAAGATGTGAAATGGGATTTAAATTTTTATTATATTTACAATACTAAATACAAACACCAGATAGTGGATAGTCTTTTAGCGGAACTGTACATTCACTTAATTGAAGCAATATCTTTCTTGTTATAATTAGGTTCGATACCTATGTGACTATTTTATTAGTTAAATACCTTCACTCAAAATAAAACGTGTATTAACTAGAAAGAAGTAAACCAGAATTTCTCCTAAGAGCGGTGTATTACACATAGGGAAATTCAAGTTTCAATTCTGCAGCAGTCTACACACATCATTTTTGCGTGACTTAGGCAAATCCAGTTACAGCACTTTTGGCAAAATATCTGCTCTTACTGTTTTTATACATGTAACATCGTCCTCGCTTTCCTACTTGAAGAGGGACAGGAGCATCTTCTTCTAGAGTCAGTCCAAACAACCTTGCCTCCGATTTTCTAAGCTCTGTGGGATTTCGATTATTCAGTGCTCTCTGTTTCACTCAACTTTCCTCAGTTGCTTTTTGTATTTTCGCTATTGGAATTTAGTCGTTGTGTTGGCTGAATGTTTAACATTCCCGTTGATCGGTTCTACATTTTAGAAGTGATAAAATAACGCCATTGGTCATCGTGTAGTGTTTCTGTCTTCGTCATATTCAGTACTTAACTGGTCTACTGTGTCCACCCCACCTTTAGTATCGTTGTAAAATGTGACGATCTCTGGCTTCCTGTTATCTCCGGTATTCTCATCTAATTTGATGTGATTGTGCATACTTGAAATCAGCACTAAACACCGATTTTTCTTAGATGCGTAGGAGACAATGGTGCAGTTCTAATGAAAACCAAATACACAACTGTATTCTTTCCTCCTTCAGCCATTCACAAATGCTGGGGCAACTCTTTCTTGTTTTTACGAATTGTCCCTATAATTGTTAACTTATGGTCCCATTCCATTGATTTAACCAAATTGCAGCTTGTAAACCGATTATTGTCAAAGATCATTTTGCGAAATGAACCATAAGTCGGTTGACACAATCTCTTCACTACTTCCTCAAGTTTGTTATCTATCTGCAACGGACCTTGTGGTTGTGTCCCCACATACACTTCCATATTTATTGTGTAGTATAATGTTTCCTCAACGAGACTAGACATTTTAATTCCATGTTTTGGAGGTCTTTTAGGCATATACGTACGAAATACACATATTGCCCGGAAACAGACGAGTGTCTCATCCAAAGTTGCTAACATACCAATTAAGAAAACTGTTGTTGCAGTTGTTCACAAATAATAAAAAAAGTCATGAATTGGGTATTCTGGGGCTGAAGGTTATATCTGATTATTTCATTCATTAGCATCTCCCACTCTTTCATCCATCATATCCTGCACAGTAATCACTTTCTACTCAGTTTGGCTTTCCCGCTTCCCATAATCACATAGAGATGACCCTTCGCAGAAGACATATTCGTTTGTCTTATTAAAATACCCATGACTTATCTGGTGCTTCCCACCTCCCCTCATTCTCCATCCTCGCTATCACTTTACAAATTTTTCATTTTCTCTAGTTGTATTCTATTTATATTGAATCAATCTGTCTATATTGTGTGTTATATATGTTTACTTCCTTCATAATGCTAAGGATCAAAGTTCCTTACGCCCAATTTTTTGTTTTTCTTTTTGATTTTTCGTTACATGTTATACCGTATAATTGTAAAATTTCGATAGAACACAAACCACCACTTACACTTTGCACGTAAATCCCTTTTCAGCACTCACGTTACAGAGGGGTAACCTTCTCATAGGTTGTCAGCCATTTTGACTGGCCTGTAAAAAGTAGTGCATTCGCAAACTTTCCCAGCTGGTTACATGTAGCGAGGCGTAGTTGCCAAGTGTAGGCTGTGTTTATTGCACTCGTGTATGCGCACGGTGATGCTGACACAGGTTGCAAGAAATTGAGAGCTTTCGCAAGCAGCCGAAGCTAGCTGGGTATACAAGTAGTATAATTTTTGATCATCATTATGACCATTTTCATTCTTATACTGATCTCATCTCATAGTTTTGGATATTCAGTTATTTTATCCCATATCATAATTGACGATGGACAGTCTTTTACGCATTCTTTGAAGATAAACGAGAAGCGGAGAAATCGAAGAGACAGAGCATACATTGAACCAAGTTCTCAGACTTCTCATTCTGCAATCAGTGGCAACCACCAAGCATCATCAACGAGTTGACCACCATTTAAGAAGCATACAAATGCACATAGCATTTCGAGCTCTGACTCTGAATCCAACGGGTTATCTTTCTCTGCACCATGTCTACAGCTTCCTACTGCAAAACTACAATCCAAAGTACTTGAGTTCGAAGCTTTTACTTCTGTAACTTCTCCACTATCGGAAAGCAAAGATATTTCGCAAATGGAGGAAACAAAACAAAAAAAATTGGATTCATCATTAAATTCATTTTGAAATGTTCAGCAAAACTGCAACTTTAACTTCTCTCAACAAGGTCCGACACTAGCAACCTCAGCCACATACCATGTCCATAGTAGTACGAGGGGTCCCTCCATCTATAACACATGACGATATATAAGCTGAACTTCCTGAAGTGGGATACATCTTTAAAAATGCATCCGTATTCGAAACAATCACGGACCAACGAACATAGTTCGAATTCTGAGAACATCACAGGATACTATCAACGACCTTTTGCATAAACAAATCTTCGTTTCCAAGAAGAGACGCTGATATGAACCATCCTGCTCATTACGACCACTTCCTCTCCGAGGTAAACGGTATCAAGACTACAAAGAGCATCCAACTAACAGGTGCATCCTGTGAACCTGTTATCCTACTAAGAAGTGCACACTTTTCCTATGAAAACCTTTCCGAATCTGCAATAAGCTCCAACCTACAACACTTGGCATCAATTCCCGCCTCCGACATACAACTAGAAGTGTAAGTCTCGGTTTGCTCCACAAGAATTCAAGCCGAAACTTGTAGTGCCACTATTGACTCATTATTTTCAAAATCGAAAAGGCGAGACTTCACGAGAGGCTAATCAATTCCTTTTTATTCATGAACTATTAGCATTTGTCACCCGCACTCTTCAAAACGTTCATCTTTTGCACAACCACACGTTCAGCACGCAGCTCGCAACATTCTTCACCTCGATCTTCATGCCACTTACAATGGTTCGTACGTGCACTTTCATCTATCTTCACTCGAAACAATTATTTAACTTCATAGTGATCATATACCACGGTATTTTACTATGACTTTTATTTCTATTTCTCAACGTTCTCCTGTACTTACCTCATATATTGATATTTGAACAACTATTACACGAGGAAAAATTTCATATATTACTTATCAGTAAAACGCATCTCACTCCCAAACTTAGTTGCAAATTTACCGGCTATCAACTCATTCGACACGATAAAAAGCTTCCGGGTTGACGCGCCACCAGCGGCGTGGCATAGTATTTTATCCTTACAGATGGAATAGTATTGACTACTCATCTAATATTCCAGAACATCTAATCATAACTATACAAATCTTTAATTGTCACAATGACAGTCATCTATGTTCGACCAGGTCGTCCTATTCCCCTCCCATTCCAATATATTTCTAATATTTCCCACATTACCTGATATCTTCTGATATTAACATCCATAGCAGCTCAGACCGAGAGAAACAGCTTTTAACAATTTTATTACTTCCTCCACTACAGGCTTTATTCACCCATTACCAAAACCAATCCGTTCCTCATCTAACACTACTCCGGACATAGTGATCACTTCATTTCTCGCCCACAGTATTTTCATCTACATCCTAGATCTCCTTAGTAGTGAGCATGTGCCCATTACACTCACTCTAGAAGTTTCCACTACTTCCTCCTCTGTCTCACAACCCCCTCTTCTCATACCTCCCTACTAAACTTACTAAACTCATACATAGTCAGCGACCTATCCCTCTTTTACTGAAAATGAATTTAACCCTTCGAATATCAAGACTGTGTTAATTTGGCCCAGATGTTCTTTTATAAAGAAATGCTATAATATCAAAGAGAGGTAGTGGGATAATATTTAAGGTATTCCTCCATTAAAAACCATTTTTACTTTCGGAAATCGTTTCAGTAGAATTTATGTAAAAATAAACACAAATACCCAAAAAACGACAGAAAAGGTAGCTAGGTCATGTTGACCTAGCCTTGGTAACCCGTGGCATTGCTAAAAAAACATATTTTATTATTATTATTATTATTATTATTATTATTATTATTTTGCGTATTGAAATGGTATTTTTCTTTCACCTGCAACAATCACTTCCTCGTTCTACCGAGCTTTGATTGGGGTGAGAGTAGTAGAAAGTTTTGTTTTATCAAACTTTTTTCCACTCTTTCCCCCATCCGCACACACCACTACACATTTCTTTATCAGCAATTGCTATATATTTGTTCAGCTCCCTAAAACATCTGTTTTTATTTTTAGCAAGCCACATGATTCTTCACTGTTCAAAAGAATGTAATCTGTCAGAAGCTAGTTTGCAAAGCGCATTGTACCAGCAAACCGCTCTGCACGGACTGTCAGGTGTAATTAAAATACAATGTGCGACAGAATTTATTCCTAACAAAGACAGTGTATTTTCATGTAAAAATTGCTAATGTTACAGTACTATTATTCAGGAATTGTTTGAAAGAATCACGAGCCGCCACTGACAGTGTACACAGCGTATAAAATTTACTATAGGCCTAATATACAGAGCGATCAGGCACAGTCCGCGGCTTAGAAATTGTTACAAAAATTCAAAGTCCAAATTAATAACAAATTCTTGCCCCGTTTGCTTATGCAATCCACAAATACACGTCTCGATCGATTAATTATTTCTTATGTTCAATCCAGCTCCCTCCACCTCTCCTTGTCTAAAGCAGCGTATGCGACGTAATACACTCTTTCCATTTAGAAGAAAAAAACAGCAATCAAGTTTACAATGTTATAGCTCTAAAACAGTCCTTTTCATTCGTTTGTTCTGAAATATCTTTTAAGAGCCTAATTTTTTTTAAAAAAAAGTCATACAATCTTACCACAGCTTCATTAATATCTTTAGTTTCATTCTTTCCCTTCTTTAAAGACTGCAAGCTAGTAAGATGCTCCCTAAGAAATTTATGGAAATTGCCAATAACGGTACTAAGTTTTCTGCTTCCTAAAGTCTGTAATGCACGCACAGAACTCGACAATATCTACTGACAGAAATGAGTGTTATTCAATGACTCATTTCATTTCTTTTCAGGAATTGCAAGCAAATGTTCCAAGAGCGTCATTTGTGAGCTTCATAAGTACATATTGTTTCAGCAAATGTATAGTAATACACTAATAAAAAAAGTGAAAAATTTTTGTTGGCGAAGAGTCTCGCCCCCCCCCCCCTTCCCCGAATAAAATCTAAAATGACACTGCTTTTAGCAACAAACCTTTAGAGTTACGATAACACATTGCTAGAGAGCTTACATTTGGTTTCAAGAGTCGAAGGTTTGATCTTAAGCCATATGAGTTCCTGTGTGACATTGAGAGAGATAGACAGACAGAGAGATTGAAATATGGAGACCAGAGAGGAATGATTTATATACACAGATATAGAACTGGGGAAAAATGATCGGACAACCTTCGTATTATGACGAAAATTGTGATTTTGTGAAACAGAAGAAGGGAAGGTTTCGAACTGCGAGGATCACATTAGGCAGTTGTCGAATTAAGGTGGAGAACACTTTTGAGAGCATCAGATGATTACGAATGGAGAGAAAGATCTTGAGAACTGAGGAATTAAGAATTTAAAAAATTTGCAGCTTCCGAGACGGGTTTCGAACCGCGCACCTTGTAGTTATCGAACCATGGCTTTATCCATTGTGTTCAGGAGAACTCTGTACTCATGCACATAGGTTTCCTTTAGCTACGTTGAAAGCTGACTTAATGGGATATTTCAAAAGTTGACTTGGTGGATTCGCCGTTTTGATATGACATAAACCTCCTGTAAATTAGTTACAATGTGCATAATGAACTTCTCCTTGTTCAGAACACTTTTTAGGGCAGTAAAATTTGTTACTATTGTGTTAATTATTTTACATTTGATAGAACCATTTGATAAAGTAGTGCCCCACCCTGTGTGTCATTGTCTGTTAGGTAAATGGTTAAATTAAGTTACTCCTACTTCTATGGTCCGAGCTTCGAACCAAGACCATTCTTATTGATTATATTCTTCGAGGTACGCACATGCTGTGCATTCCACAAATTCAATTTTGAAGTAATGTAGTCACAGCTAGTTTAATTTAAAATTATTTTCAGATATGATGTTTGTTATTACATGCGTATCTTTAACTTGCGATATTTCAAACTTGATATTAAATCTTACAACATTAATGCAACTCATTTCCCTACGATATATCATCATGAATATTTAGACAACGACGACAGGCAGGCGTTAATACAAAATTCAGTTCTTACTGTAATGTTTGTATATATATTTAGAGAGTTTGACTTAGAAAAAAACGTACAGTGCAACATTGACTTTTGGAAGAATTTCAAACGAATTTACTATACGTATAAATTACAATCACAACAATCTACTTAGGGGGCTAAGACACTGAAACCATTCCAGATAGGGAAAGAGGTTATACGTATAAAAAATAATATAATACGAAAAATATTGGTGTAAAATTTATAGTTCTCTGATTCGAAGAGAGGAATAGTGTCTACCAGATGGCATTCCTCACTTGTTTGTAGCCTTGCATAAATGGAAAATTGTTTTAAAAGTATATTTTACATTCAAGTATGATTGTTTAAAAAAGCTTGTCCTTCTACATTATGTTTTATAATTATGTTCTACTGTATTTCTTATTTATAATAACATATTATCTAAATATATTGTATACGTTATACGTTTCTTAATTATACACAGAATGCAGTACTTGGCAATCCAGAGCTCCTACCCCACGAAATCACTATTTTTCCGTAAATTATATCTAATTTTAGAGATGATGATAGACATTTTAGTAAAACATGCCCTCAAAAAGACTTGTCTACGCCGCTGCAAAACAGTGAAAATTTTAGAGTTCGAGCAGTTCGTAATATTTCTCCAGACGTTACATCTCCGATAGTTCCGAATGTGATATCAGTATCTGTGGATTATCATTTTTCACCCGCAGTGTATTGAAACGCACTATAAATGAACAGTTCTGAACTCTTCACTGGTTCCCCCTATGACCTCATGCCAATAGGGTCAACCTTGGACATATCCACAACTGAAATATCACGTTTTATTTCAGTGATTCCGAAAACTATCCATTCGACACAAATATAGGATATTTTCGATTCTTTTTGCCTGTCACTCTCCCATTGTTAACTCTATGCCAACCAAGGCTCGATTTGGACTTACACAGTGTCACTATTCATCTTTGCACATGAATTCGACACGAATATCGTTCGTATTTGACGTCTTTACATGTCATCTTCACCTATTGGTAGGGGTGGTTTCAGTGTCTCGCCCCCATAACTATGGAGGAATTTCAACCAACATAAGTATAATTATAAATTACCATTTGAAAACTAAATGTACAGGTGATCTTTTTCGGAGAGGAATTCGTTAACAACTTTATCGATATCAATGTATTGCCGTTTTTGCTTTCCATGGTAAAAATTGCCAAAGGGCTCAACTTCATCTGCACAATTGGGCTATGAATATAGGGTCTAGTGATTTAATTCACTGAATGCTCGCTTAGATGTTGCTCTCGTCACAGAAAAAGTGAGATACAGTTATAAAAGAAAAATGAAATGAAATATTTAAGTTTTACGTCCCACGTGTATAGGATTACGCTAGAAAAGTTCTCTAACGACCTTACAGGTAAATTAGAAATGTTAGAACATAGGATGGATGGGCAAATTCAGATACTGTCGACTGAGTTAGTACAAATGAGAAGTGAAATAGACAGGGTTAGTCGTACTTGTGCGGATAACTTTGAAAAACTGTCAGCACAGTTTCAGGAGAAATTAAATGTACAAGAAACAAAAGTTGGTGAGGTTAAGCTTGCCGTGAAAAATAACGAAGACAAAATACGTTTAGTCAATGCTAAAGCTAATCAGTTAGGAGATCAAGTTAGGAACACCGAGGAACGTATTATAATGATTGGAAATAAAGTTAAGGATTTAAGTTCCGATGTCAGTTTAGTAAATGATAAAGTTCAGCGAGCGCAGGAAAAAGTGGGAGAACACGAAAGTAGAATCATGAAGTTAGATCAAAATGTTCGCGAGATTTATGATGTAAGTATTGCAACCCGTGAAATAGCTCATCATACTCAAACGATGTTAGATGATGTAAAGGGTGAAGTAGAAAGTAGGTTCGATATAGTGAATCAAGAGGTCAGGAACTTGCGTGTAACTGTGATTGAAAGTCAAATTAGGTCATCAACGCTTGTGGGGAACGTAAAATCTGAGGTGGAAATTAAAGAAGAAAAGGTTGACACTAGCGTACGTAAAAACACCAACCCTTTTCTTGATTACGATGTTAGTTCTGTGTTGAGTGAAAATGATTCTTCGGATTCTCACAGTGATAATAGCTTTGTTGGGGTAAAAACAATCAAACGGAGGAAAAAGCGTGAAAGAAAAGTCGCTATAAAGTTACGAGATTTAGATTCTTTCGAGAAATTCTCTGGTCACGAAAATGAATTGACTGCTACTGCATTCTTACGTAAGTTTGAAGATCAAGCTTCGCTTATGTCAATTTCTCGTAGTCAATATTTAGATATTATCAAATTTTTGTTGACTGGTTCTGCGCAAAATTGGTACATTAACAATTGTGGTTTTTTCACTTCTTACGATCGTTTTGCCGAATTGTTCAAATTAGAGTTTGAGAATGAACAGGTTCGTGCTAACAAATTAATGGTATTGCAATACAAACCATATGATGCAAAAGTCGACGGAAGTGTATACAATTTTGTGTCATATAGATGTAATAAGATTCAAGAAATTAATCCCGACATAAAAGAATCGTTAGCTATCAGTATGATTCTCAATTTGATTCCACCTTACTACCGACGTCAGTTAACAACTTTGTCCACTATGAATTTGTCTTCTGTATTGTCCGTCATACAAAGATTGGAAGCAATTCCCAGGTCTGATAACCGTAACAACGGCAATAATCATAGGTTTCTGAAAGTCAACCAGGTGTCTGTTGATAAGAATGGTAAGCGTAAAAGCAATCAGAATAACGTTAATGACTGTGATGAGTTAGATCAGGTACATTCGAACGAAAATTCAAACAACAGAAATAATCGGAAAAGAAAAAATTCCTTTCGTAGAAACAAAAAGAAAAAGTGGAATAATGACAGTAGTTCTGATAGGCATGAAGGAAGTGTGTGTTTTTGTAATCATGGTTCAAATGTAGATAATAACAATGCTAACGTAAACCAAAGTGAAGCCACTAGCGGTGTGAATAATAGGCCAGCGAATGGTAATTCCCAAACGAGGAATTCACCTCAGACCGGTTTCAGTAATGGAAATTTTGTAAATCCATCGAATTTTGGTAATCCAACTGGGTTTAGGCCACCGAGACCAAATTTCATGAATTCTACTGCAGGCAATTTTGGGTTTCAAAATAGATTTCCTCCCCCAAACTAGAAGCACCCTGCCTGAAGAGTGCTCATAGCAGGGAATTAATTCAAACGTGTAGTAATGAGTTAAATAATGCATTCCTTCCAAATGGTCAGACTGTTTTTGTAAAGCTTGATAAAAATTTAATAAACTTAGTACAGTGGGATGATATTTTCTCATCTGAGGAAGAGGAAAGTAAAGATTTTTGTAAAACTAATGTAAATTCATGTGCCACTGCTGAAATTCTTGTCAAAATCATGAATGAGAATCTGTACGCTCTGTGCGATTCAGGTGCTTCGGCTAGTTTGTTAAGTTAAAATGCATGGAAGAAAATATCTAATATAGTGTCAAACGCTGTATTACAACCCGCTCCTCAAATTGTTCTAGTAGATTATAGTGGAAAAAGAACGAAATCTGTTAAGGGCGAGGTTACCCTCTGTGTAGAAATTGGACCTGTAACTTGTGATGTTAGATTTATTGTTGTCAGTGACCTTAATTGTAATTGTCTGCTTGGCAGAGATTTCTTATCGCTAGCTAATGCGAAATTAGACTTTGGCGAGAAATCCGTTACTGCAGGTTAAGACCCTAACACTTGTAAGGTACCAATGAAAGAGTATGAGCACGGATTTGGTAGTGACCCCCTTCTGAGTAATGAAAGTAAAGGTAAAATAAAAATACTTACTAGAGAGGGTGTTAATAAGGTTGGTTTTCATTTAAAAACGTGAATTGTGTTGACACTGATTCTGCTTTTGAAAGCGAAAACGAAGATGTAGTCGAACCTGTGCTAGAGTGTCCAATAGTTAAGAATTTAGAAATGCATAAGAAGCAGCTGACGCAGGAATGGATGGATAGTTTGTTAGAAAACAGTAAAGCATTTGAACACGTAGATAAGTAAACTGTCAACAATGATTTAAATGTAGAGCAAATAAAACAAGCACGTTTGAACAAAGCTGCTAAATTTTTTGTATCATTTTTATGGGGAACAAATTCATAAATTGGATGAGGAAATTCGAAAGTCTCATAATAATGTAAAAATAAATCAGATTGTTTGTAATTCAAGTAAAATTTCTCGTAATACCCAAAGTCACTTTCCTTCTGTTACTGAAATTAGAACAAAAGTTCTTGAAATTGAAAATTTATCTAATGTTCAAAAACAACAACTTTATGATTTGTTATTGAAACATAGATTAGTTTTTAGCGATTTGCCAGGTAAATGTAATAAATTTGAATACACTAACGAAGTTGAAACTGACCAACCGATTGTAAAACGTCAGTACCCATTACCCTTTAAATATAAGGAAAATATTGAACAGCAAATAGCTGAATGGCTAGAATGTGGCGTAGTGGAAGAATGTATTTCTGTGCATTGTCATCCTTTGTTGTGTGTAGCTAAGAAAAACACTAGTAAACTTCGTACTGTTGTAGATTTAACTCAATTGAACAAATTTGTGAAATTAAAGTAGTTAAAAGTCAATAAGATCGATGATCTTCTCATCAAATTTCAAGGAATTCAATTCGTATCTTGTTTAGATTTTGTGGGAAGTTATTTACAAGTATGTTTAAATAAAGAAAGTAAACAATACACAGCTTTTTGTTGGAACGGTAAAATGTATCAGTATACTCGAGTTCCGTTTGGTTACATAAACGGAGGAGCTGCTTTTATGTTGTGTTTGCAGAATGTCCTTGGGGCAGGTTTATATGAAAAAGTAGTCTCGTACATCGATGATGTCTCTGTAATTTCTATGACTTTTGAAGAACAGTTACAATTTTTGGATCAAATATTTCAGAAAGTTTACGAGGCTGGCATGACTTTAAATCTACAAAAGTGTACTTTTTGTAACACGAAATTCAGTTTTTTAGGGTTTGACATTAGTCCGCAAGGCACTACAAAAAATCCTTCTTATGTACAGTGTATCAAAGACCTACCAAGGCCTAGAAATTTGAAAGAATTACAAAGAGTTTTAGGTTTGTTCCAGTGGTGTGCTAAATTTGTTGAAAATTTCGCTCAAAAATCTGAACCTTTGTTTGGTTTGTTAAGGAAAAATAAAAAATTGATCTGGGATCAATCTTGTGAAGACAGTTTCAATCAATTGAAAAGTGATTTAGTACAAGAGGTGATGCTTGCACATCCTTTGTTAGATCATGATTTTTGTTTAATTACAGACTGTAGTTCAGTTGCTTTGGGAAACATTCTTTTTCAAAAAGTAGACGGTAAGAAACATATTTTAGGATTTTATAGTAGAACGTTAAAACCTGCAGAGAAAAATTACACTGTGACTGAACGTGAGTGTCTTTCAATTGTAGTCGCGCTAAAACGTTGGTCTCAATTGTTGTATGGAAGACATGTAAAAATTTACACGGATCATAATTCATTGCTATATTTGCACAAAATGAGACAGTGGAATTCTAGACTTGCTCGTTGGAGTTTACAAATTCAGGGATTTGATGTACAAATTGTATATATTAAAGGTCAAGATAATCAAGCTAGCGATGCATTGTCACGTATCATTCTGTTTCCTGAGGTTGAAAAGCATGAAGTTAATAAGTACGAGGTGTTGCCTTCTTGTTTTAAAAATTTGACTGTCAAAGAGAACATCCGGAGTATGAAAATATCATGAAGTACTTAGAGAATCCCAATGATCCTTATGTTAAAGTCAAGAATCGTAATATTGGTGAATTTTACAAAATTGAAAATGGAATTTTGTTGAATCGCAGTTACCATTTTCCTAATCAATGGAAAATTTGTATTCCTCCTTCACTTGTGAATGATGTAATTCAAAATTATCATGAACAAGGTCATTTTGGTTTTGAAAAGGTTTTAGGCTTTGTAAGTGATTGTTGTTATTGGAAGTCCATGCGTAGAGATATCAGCAACTATTTGCGCGATTGTGTTGTCTGTAAACGTACGAAGGTTGAAACTTCACCACCAGCTAGACCTTTACAAACTGTAGCTGTAAAGAATGTAAGAGACATGGTCTCGATTGATTTGTTAGGACCTTATCCACCTTTTCATACTGGAAATAAATTTGCATTGTCATTTTTAGATGTATTTAGCAGATATTACACAATGTTCCCAATCAGAAATGCAACGACCAAATGTGTTTTGAGATGTTTAGAATATTATTACTTTGTAACCATGGGAATTCCAAAATCCATACTAGTAGACAATGGTGGATGTTTTGTATTGGCAAAATTTAAATCTAAAATGGAAGCGTATGGTATTAAAATTCACTATGTAACTCCCTACCATCCTAAGAGCTCAATTGTAGAACGAATCCATAGGGAGACGAATAGGTTGTTCAAATTATTGTGTAACGAAGAACATACTTCTTGGGAGAGATACATACCTCAAATTGTCATTTTGTTAAATTATTCTGTGTGTAGTAGTTTAGGTGTCAGCCCTGCTAGTCTTCATTTAAATGTGAAAGCAAATTATTCTGTGTTGAAGCATTTTGCCATTGTAACAAACGAAAGCTATGATGAAAGTGAACCTGTAAATTGGGAAAATAAACTCATAATGGCTGACTACCGCAGAAGTGAAAAGGTTAGAAAAAGAAACGAGAAATATAATGCATCCCGAGAAAGAAAATATAAAATAAAAGAAAATGATTTGAGTAGATAGATAATGGGGATTCTGCAGACAAATTCATTATTAGCCCATTTTAACTATATGTCACCCTATCATCTCTAATAACTTCTAATCTACTCCCTAATAATTTGCAGCGCACTCCCTGCCCCAAATAACTTCTATCACATCTCAAATAACTTCTATCTTACTCATAATAACTTCTAATTCATTCTATCACTAAATCTAGTTACAAAAAATCACTAAATCTAGTTACAAAAACAAAAAATTACTAAATCTAACAACATTTAACAAGAATAAACAATTGCATTTTAAACTCTGATACATACTCTTTTAAATGCCGTTTGAATTATTAAAATCGGATAAAAAATAACGAAATTAGCATTTTGCCGCCTGTATTTATACAACCCAACACAGAAGGTTTGTGCACACACACACATTTACAATTCAGTTTGCTTGAGAGAAGCAACAGCATACATGTGTGTATTAAGATTTGTATAGCCTCTCCCTTTTTCTTTCTTTTTTAGCATGGGAACGTGACTTGCTTACATCATCATACACTCATCCACACTCACATTCTCTTCAGTCAACCGGAGCAGCAACAACATATTTTCTTTCTTATTAGTAATCAAGCAGTATATGGAAGTGTAGTAATAACAACACCAAAACTGTCACGTTATAACTAAAACTAAGAAGTTTAAAACTTTTTCGATTGTGAAGAGAGGAAATTGTACCTAGATAACGTGACAATGTAACGTGATGATTTTTACCTTCACGTGACAAACAGGGTTGGAAACTAATTCTTTTTATCATGTTTTTCCAGAATTGTTAAAATTATGAATTAAGCTCTGAAACTATTACAAATGAACTAGTACTAAATAAGGTAAATATGATAATTTTTTGGAAACGATAACCAACCCTGTTTTAATGGCGTACTCGAGGGTTGTTATTTTTTTAAGTCGTTATAACTTTGTTGTTTATTAACCGATTTTGAAAATTCAAACGACATTCGACAGAGAAAAAAATTTGCCATTTTCTGAATGCATTGTGGGTTGCATCCCTGTAAGGATACTATTCCAAATTTGCTACAACATCGTCAAATATTAACCGATTTTCAAAATTCAAACGGTAAATGGTTTCTATTTTCTTATAATTTTTTAAGTGCTTTACTGGTTTTCTATGTCTAAGGATAAAATTATAAAAAATCAAAAATCTTCACTATGTAAGAATGTTTTAAGGAAATGTAAACAGGACATAAATACTAGACTACAAAACAATTATTTTCATGCATTACTGGTTGCCTATGTCTAAGGATAAAATTACAAAAACAACTTTTATGACTTAAAAATATAAATTTTATCTAAAACTAAACTATACGTAAAAGTTAATTAGATTTTTATCTAAAACTAAACTATACATAAAAGTTAATTAAATTTACCTAAAACTAAACTATACATAAAAGTTAATTAAATTTTATGTAAAACTAAACTATACATAAAAGTTAATTAAATTTATCTAAAACTAAACTATACATAAAAGTTAATTAAATTTACCTAAAACTAAACTACACTACACATAAAAGTTAATTAAATATGACCTAAAACAAAACTACACTACACATAAAATTTAATTAAATTTTACCTAAAACTAAACTACACTACACATAAAAGTTAATTAAATATGACCTAAAACTAAACTAAACTATACATAAAAGTTAATTAAATATGACCTAAAACTAAACTACACATAAATACATTTTAACTATATCTTATAATGCCCCCAAGCTAATGTACTTATACCACCCTCTAGTATATATCTTTTGTCATCATTCGAATCTAATGCTAACTTATTTACAGCTATAGTATATACATCATGCTTACAACTTCGAATTAGATTTATATTTTTGTATGTTTTCACATCATTGAATAGGGTTTGCTTATAATCATCAAATTGTAACTTTTTGCTACTACACATTTTGTTATTCCTTTTGCTATTTTCTTCTCTTTATTTTCAACTTTAAAGGCATACATCTTTGATCTTAACCCAATAAATTCTGTCATTATTTTACCATTGTTTTCATCCTTCATTTTTCCTAATACTTTTTTGTTTACTAATGGTATTCCATATTGATTATCCTTTCCATATTCACTTGTATCAAATAAATCAACCATTTCTTTTAAGTCTTTGTAGAAATCATCTGTATTAATTTCATATATAAAACTATCAGTATCCATATAACATAAGCCTATATCAATATCATATTTAGGTTTCATAATATTGTAATGGAAGTCATACATTAATAGTTTTGACAAATCTAGCACACTCATACCAACATATATAGGTTTGTTGAAGGTCAATTTTTCTTTTTTCATATGTATCGCACACAAATCTTCAGTAAATATTGTTCTATAATCAAAGTTCGGTTTCGCTATTAACTTTTCCACCCTCATTGGATCACATTCTAAGGTAATAGATGGCCTCTTTCTAATGTTTTCCATTGTTTTACCAAATACACTATTGTTCATTAACTTGTAAAAATCATTCTCGAAATCATTCTTAGCTTTTGTTCTCATATTTGTATTTAGATCAATATATTCCTTTAACCAGTTTGATTTCTTGAACTCTAATACTCTATGAATTTTCCTTAATATCATCCCAAGTGACATATACAATTTTAAGTTTCTGTAGCGAATAACATATCTTTCTTTATTGTAAAGCGTTGTTAATAATTTTGAATGTTTCGATCCTGGTGGACACATATTTTCTGGAGCTAATGGCAGATCTGTATGTTTATCATGTAAGTATTCTGGATATTCTAAATCAACTTCTAATATGTAGCCAGTTTCTGAATCATCTGGAACATTCATTATGTTTTTGTAAGGTTGAACCCATTTAAAGTCTTTGTAAGGCATGTACTGACTCATAGCCCATCCATATAAATTATTTGCATTTAGATAAGCTAAATACATTGAAAGTTCGTCTTTGTTATAATTTTTCATATACTTATTATTTGCTTTTACATATCTCTTACTACAATGTGAAATTCCACCTCTTATACCTTTTTCTATCATTAATATTTTGTCATAGTCAGTTAACATTTCTAGTTTGATCTTAGTCATCTTTAACATTGAATCCCACGATAAACCAGGAGCAGTGAAATACCAAGCAGGATCTAAACCATATGCTTTTAAACACACATCTCTAAAACTTTCAAATACATCAGCTAATATTAATACATCTGTCTTGTTATAAAGTTCTGTATATTCACCTAGATTTTTAATATTGCATGACTTCCAAACATTTTTCGCATGCTCATAATCTTCATCACTGATGTGGGTTTTAGTAAGTTTATTAAAGAACATTTCTTTTGAAGGTAGTTTTGTTTCTTCTAATCTTTCAATTGAGTCAATATAATCATATGGGTACACACCTTTTTTTAATTACTAAATCTAACAAATCATTAGGGAAGTACTTTGACGTTTCTCTATATTGTTCTTTTGTAAGGTTATTTGCTAGTTCTGCTAAACTCCTTGGCATAAACCTAAATGAATCTAGAAATCGTAAATTAATTCCATTATTTTTATCAACCTTCACATATTTTGAGTATGTTATATATTTTCCTCATTATTTGCAATTAGTTTTATTTCATTCTTATCATAAGCAAGTTCTTTAACAAACAGGTGAGTATCATAACCACTTAAGTTGTGAATAAATACTGGAATAAAATTAGGATTTCGATAGCTTAAGTTACAATAACTGTGAGCTGCACCTCTAAACTTCCCAGTTAAATGATCATGATCTCTTACTTTTGCTTTATTTTTATTTATATCCTTTAAACATTTTCCTAATTCATGTTTCCATTCTTCTAACTTTTCAATCATGCTATCATTATCTTTAGCGAATTGTATTTTTTATTTAACATATTTATTTGTTTTTCAATTGCTGGTGGTAAATCATTCAAGTTTCTCTCACATATATGACAACTATTGGAATTATTATATCTATTTTCTTCATCTTTAGTTAGACCATTCATTTCAACTCTTTTGTTATATACTTTCTTTATTTCTATTGCTTCTTGTTTTAACTTCTCCACAAACACCTTTGCAGCATCTAAACCAATATAACTAACAGGACTTTTATACACACCATTTGAGTATTTAATATAATAACAGAAACTCATTGGTAAATGCTTTTGATACTTCACAGTTTTAGAACAATTATGCTCTACTTGCATTTTACATAACAAACATTCAAAATCGGCATATATCGCAAATGGTACTCTAAATGATCTATTATAATTTTGGAACTGTATTTGATTATCATATGGTTTTGGAAGTTCTATTCTAACAGATTCATGCTCCTTACAATATAGTTCATGTTGTTGTAATTGCTCCTCATTTCTAAAATGTCTTACCAAACATCTATCACAAAAGTACAATTTTTCCTTATGTTTTGTTACTTGACTTCTTATTAATCTCGATAAATCCTTTATCCAACAAAAATGACTATTATTTTCATCTTTTACATATAATAAATTAACGTGCTTGTCCTGCTTATTTTTTGTGATTTGAAGTGGGTATATATTATATTCATCATCATAACTATACACGTTAATGGATATGTTACTTCTCTTTTCAAACTTTACTATATCTTTTAATTGTACAGGAAATTCAATACCATTACAATATTTATCTTGTAACTCATTCACAATTTCTGTATAGTGTGAAGGTCGTTGATATTGAGAACATCTATCAATAGGTTTTAAATAACTTGCAATAGAATATAAGAAACATTATTATCTTGATTTTTAATATTGATTACTGCTTTCTTATCTTTAATTGGTTTAGGAAGGTCAATGTAGGAAGAAGCTCGTAATGGCACATATTTATTTAGTCTGATTTCTAAATGTTTAATTTGATGTAATGTCCATCCTGATCCTCTACCTTGAAATTCCTCCATCTCTCTACATAGTTTTTGTTTAGCATAGGTTATATATTCATCTAAGTCAGTTGATTGTAATATTCTTTCATTCATAGTTTTAAAATTGCGTTCTTGTACTTCTTTATCTTTAATATAAACACAAATGAATACAAGGTTGACTTTTAATGGGTGGTGCTTTAATTCTTCCTTGATTTTGTTAATAACTACTTTCCCACTTATATTTAAAAACTTCACTGGATCTTTATATCCTCCTATGTTTTCAATTGTGATAGTTTGTAATCGTTTCTGTATTGCTGTTTCCTTTGTTTCTACTTTAATTGGTATTCGTTGTGGTTTCGATTCTTCAAATACTCCTTCTTTAAATGGAAATATGTTTCTAATTTGTGATCTGTTTTGTTCATCTTCATATTTTTTAATACGGTCAATAAGTTCAACCTTTCTTAATTTAGAATAACCTTTTATTCCTTTCCTTTTACAATGTTTTTTTTTTAGTTCATCAACTTTCATTGTGTATATAACTTTCAATTCATCTGGTTCGATTTTTTTGATTAATTCACTCTTATTTAAAGAACTATAATTACGGATTTTCTTGACTTTACATATTAGTTTTAGTTTTGTAATCGACATCTCCTTCATCTCCTCACCAGTAAAATTAACATTATTTATACTCATCTTTTATGAAAAAATACTGTATCGTTTATTTATATATTTACCAAATTTTTTAGTTCATTTTCATAATATTTTTCTCATGTTATATATACCAACATTAGCATACTTATTTTTTCTAACACAACTGCTAATACTTGTACACTCCTGCAATTGTCTACATATATTAGTGTGTTGTGTTAGTATAGGGCTTTTATGGGATCACCCCATCAAAGTCATTATTAATATGATAAAAACTGAATCATTTTCATAAACTCACTTATCATCATAATTATCATTTACCTTCTTATCCTATTTACCTTTAATTAAATAACTATAAAAGATAACATTTATAATATATTACTTTTATTTATTTAATTATTATACAAATTATTAAATCCTAACCATTTAATAAACCCTAATTATTTAATAAACACTTTATTACCTTTTATGAAATAACATTTATAATATTATATTACTTTTATTTATTTAATTATTATACAAATTATTAATTCCTAACCATTTAATAAACACTTTATTACCTTTTATGAAATAACCATAAAAGATAACATTTAAAATATTATATTACTTATTATGCAAATTATTAAACCATAACCATTTAATAAACACTAACCATTTAATAAACAATTTATACCTTTTATGAAATAACATTTATAATATTATATTACTTTTATTTATTTAATTATTATACAAATTATTAAATCCTAACCATTTAACAAACCCTAACCATTTAATAAACAATTTATACCTTTAATGAAATAATCATAAAAGATAACATTTATAATATTATATTACTTTTATTTATTTAATTATTATGCAAATTATTAAACCCTAACCATTTAATAAACAATTTATACCTTTTATGAAATAATCATAAAATATAACATTTATAATATTACATTACTCTTATCTATCCAACTATTATGTGAATCACCAAACCCTAACCATTTAACAAACACTTTATTACCTTTCTTTCTCAATATTTTTTCAACCAAATACTCATCCTTATATTTAGTTTTCAGTAATTCTGGTTCATAAAATCTTCCTCTAACTTCTTCATTGTTTAAATCTTTAATTTTATATGTTGGTGGTTTAGATGGTATAACCTCATTAATAACAAACACTTCTGTTGACCAATTTTGTGTATAACCTTTCTCAAACAAACCTTTAATTTTACTTATACGAACATAATCACCAATCTTATACTTTAACTTAACAGACTTATATTCTTTCTTATATACTTTTTTCAATATCACATGCTCATTTTTCTTATTCACTTCTACAGGTTTCATGCCAATTGTTCTATGTACTTATTATTATATTCATCAACCAAACCTTGCAATATTTTTAACCATTTATAATTACCTTGAACAGTAATTTTTTCCACATATTTTGTTTAAGTGTTTTGTTAAACCTTTCAACAACAGAAGCTTTTTTACCACTATATGTTGAGTAATGATTGATATTGTTTTTTCCCATCAAATCTTCAAATTCTTTATTATAAAACTCTTTACCTTGATCAGTTTGTAAATTATTAGGTTTTCTTACTTTTAACACTGATTCAAATGGTTCTGTAACATTCTTCCCACTCTTATCTTTAACAGGAACAGCAAATGCATATTTTGAAAACACATCTATAATCGTTAGCAAATACTTATAACCTTTATTTAATTTTGAAACACCTTTTAACACACCACTATCCATTTCCACAAGATCTGCTTGCCATAAATCATCTATACCTTTAACAATAACACTTAACCTAGGATAATTTTTTCTAGATGGTTTATGAATTTCTCTATAATATCTTCTCTAATACCTTCACCTTCATATAGTCAATCGCGCTTTTTAATGAATTGAGATTTATTAGTACCACATACAACACATATACCTTTCTTAACATATCTTCCATTCTTTGTTTGTTCTATTCTAATGTTATCTATTTTTGTATCTGTTGATTTCTTACACTTAACACAATACATCATTATTTATTAAAAGAAAATAATTAAGGTTCTCTTTCTATATACATAATAACTTCCAATAATTTTCCTTCTTCCATAGCTGAATTTTCTTGTGCTTGAAACACAATTTTATCACCCTTTTTAATGTTTAATGGCAAATGTACCACTAAAGTATTGTTCAAAAATATATCTAAAAAGTATCTATCCAAACTTAATTCCATATGCATTATTTTTCCATTGTAGAGAAACTCATAATCATTAGATAAATTAAATATTCTGAAGATTGGATTTGGAACTCTTTTAGTTCTCAATCGACATAATAAATTTATAGTTTCTTTTTGCATAATTAGATTAAAAGTTTCCTTTTTCATCATTTGAAAATCTTGTTTTGTTGTAAGTGTATTTAATTGGGATGATATTTCTGACTTATATTGATTAAATTCTGAAACAGGAACTTTTGCTTTAAATAGAATAGTAACATTATTATTGGTCTTTTTAAATTCTTCCATATATTCACCTTTTAAAACCTCAATATCATCTTTCTTTATATGTGTGTCTTGTAATGATTTTAATACATCTTCAAATTTGTTTCTATCATTTTCTAATTGGTTGTTAATATCGCTTTTCACTAACTCGAGCTGGTTTAACGTAATAGCATCTTGTTGATCAATACCATTAGTTATATTAACTAATCTTTTTTGTGTAAAATCAATCCACGATCTATAATTTGTTGTGAAAATTTTATTTAGTTCAGATTTAAAATTTGTACGACTCATTAAATTTTCATGTGTGTCTCTTTTATATTTTTCAAATTCTTCATTCTTAACATTATCTAAATTCCTTAACTGTTTCAGCTGCTCTTCACTAATAACACTTACCTTACTTTTAATATTACCAAAAATATCCATATTTATTATATAATAATTTGAGTTATTTAACAGCAAGTAAAACAGTTATACGAGCTCCACCAAAATCAATCAAATCACCATTCTCATCTTTAATTGAAACTTTGAAATTATTAAATGTATTGTGATGTATTGGGAAAAATATCTTTTCATTAGGTTCTTATATAATTGGTTCTTTAAACTCTGCATTTGTTCTAAATGTTGCAATTAAGTCTGTTTCGTTGTGTGTTGTGTCATTATGTTTTAAAATCATACATTCTGCTAAATCACAGTGAATATTTATAGTATCAAACGGATGAAACATTGGCACCTTATCTCCAACATGTTCTATATTTTCAGCCAAGTTCTTTTCACTAAAACCTAATACAGTATCTAAGGTTATATCACATTGTTGGCTAAATATTTTAACTCTATTTGTCCTTCTATCCTCAGTAAATTGAATATTTTTAAAAGGATCGTTGGTATATGGAAGGTTTGATTTAATATATTCTTCTAATTCTTGTAAACTATATTGACCAGGCTGAATTATGAGTTGTTTTGTAAATTTTGAGTTACTATTACTAAACGTTAATTTGTTGTTCTTTTCTGTAATGTTTGGAGTTAAGTATGTTGTGTAAAATCCTGCAACAGCTACTTCTAAATCGTTTTCAAATGGGTAATGCAATGACATGTTTAATACAGATGAATAACCATTTAAATTAAATACCTTCATTTATTATATAATAAATAACTATTATGTATAATTGGGATATTAAAGTAAGGTTAACAGAAGAAACGGCGAAGAAAAAGAGGAATGGTGAGTTGTTACCTGATGATATAAGATGTTTAATAGTTGGGCCTAGTGGTTGTGGTAAAACGACGTTAATGATTGATAATTTTTTGTTGGCACCTAAATGGTTAAAATATGCAAATGTTTATATATATTTTAAAAGTTTAAATCAACCTAAATACCAACACTTAATACAACTTTTTCGAGATATAGAACGTAATATTAAAGACACAATAGTAATAATAAAAGGAAACAATGAAGAGATTATTCCATTAGATGAATGTGAGGACTATTCTGTGGTAGTATTTGATGATTTCATATTAGAAGAACAAAATCACGTTAGAGAATATTTTACTCGAGGGCGTCATAAGGGTTTGAACTGTTTCTATCTTGGACAAACATATTCTAAAGTGCCAAAACAATTAATTAGGGACAACTTAAACTTTCTTTGTATATTTAGACAGGACAATGTAAATTTAAAACATATATATGATGAATTTGTTGCATCTGATATGTCGTTTGAAAAATTACAATTATTATGTAGCAAGTGTTGGAGTGAAGAACATGGTTTCTTAACAATAGATATGACTAGGAAGGTGAATAATGGTAAATATAGAAATAAAATTAAAGAATTTCTAAAAGTGTAAACTAAACGTATATGAATGCAGGTGAACGTATATGTTATGTTATGTTATGTTATGTTATATTATGTTATGTTTTTATTTTTTTCTTTATATAATAAATAGATGTTAATAAAGCTAAGAAGTATATTAAGTTAAAAGAAGAACTTATTAAAAGATTTAAGGAAATTAAACAAAGTAATCGAAGTAAGTATGAAAATTTAAAGAACAAGATCAGCCTGTTATTGATGCAATTAAAGATTTAGGGCAAGATATATCAAAAGTAGCAGAAGAAAATAAAAATCTAATTCAAGAGTTAGTTCCAGTTGTGTATAAAACTACGAGAGTGGATTCAAGCTTATTAGAAACACCGCCTATGTATGATAGTTCTATAAATGAAAGTGATACGCTATAACAGAAGAAATAAAACACATGAAAAAACAAATTAAATATAAAGTAGAAGGAATAGAATCTTTAGCAACAACTCATTTTGGTAATATTGCCTCAAGATATTATGCAACTAGAGATGATAAAAGTTTTGGAATACAACCATATGATGAAGCTGGAAAAATTATACATATGATAGGAAATGCGGAAGTTAAAATTCATGGTGATGATTTAGTTATTAATAATCGACATTATACAGGAACAGAAGGTTTATGGGAATTATTGACAAAACATAATCCAACAAATTATAATGATGATGATCTAGAAAAATATAAACAAATAGTAATTGATTCTAGTGTTGCATTTCATAATAATGATCCGAATACAAGAAAACAAAAGTCTAGTAAAGGTAAAAAATATAAAGAAATTATCAAACCTATTTGGGATGAATATATAAAACCAACAACACCTTCAAAAAAGACACCAAAATCTGGAGAAGGAATGAAGGTATATAACGAATTATCAAAAGAATACATATGGATGGATGATGTGAGAAAACTGATTGATCGCTTGATTGTTATTGATGGGGAAGAAAAATCTGGAAATGATAACTTTTATAATGAGAAAGTAGGTATTATGGATATGATTAATTCTAAACTTGCACAATTTATACCTAATGATCCAAAAGGTATAGGTTATTTGATAAAGATTTTGAATACGCTGCCACCAAAATTTTGGAATAGTGAAAAGTATGGAAAAGGATTAGTAAATGATGTGATTAATAAACATCCATTTGAGTTGCATATTCCAGGATTTCAATATTGTGGTCCGGGTACAAAACTTCAAGAAAGGTTAGAGAGAGGTGATGAAGGTATTAACCCATTAGATGAGGCTTGTAAAGAACATGATATATACTATAGGGATAATAAAGATACAGAATCAAGACATATTGCAGATAAGGAATTAGAAAATAAAGCTTGGGAAAGAGTTTTTGCTAAAGATGCTAATTTAATAACTGAAAAACTACCTGCTCTTGGAACTGCTTTAGTGATGAATACAAAAGTAAGATTTGGTTTAGGTTTATAAGTAATGAAAGTAAGATTTGGTTTATAAGTATTTTTTAGATTTAGGTTTATAAGTATTTTTTAGATTTATGTTTATATGTACTTTTTATGGAAATTTTTCATATAAAGCTTTTAATTATCTAATAAATATGCAGTTAAAAGGTTTTACATTTACGATTCCTAATCAGGAACTTAAACAATTAAATATAGATCACATTTTAACTAACAAACAACTCAAACAAAAGGAAGCAAAACTAAGTAAAGGACAGTGTATGTCTCTATCTCTTTCTATACCACAACTTAAGAAAATAAACAAAGAAATGAAGGCAAATGATAATAAAGTTCACTATGGTGGTTTTATATTTACTATTCCAACGATTTTAGCTTTAATAGGTGCTCTAGGTTCAGTTGCTGGAGGTGCGGCTGCTATTGCTAAGACTGTAGATGATGTAAAAAAGAATAAAATGGAATTGGAGGAACAAAAACGACATAACTTAGCAATGGAAGAAAAACAAGGTGGTAAGCTTTCAAAAAACGTAAACTCCAAAACAGTAAAGAAAAAGAAGAAATTAAACCTTTAAGTAATTTAGACCTAATACAACTTGTTAAAAAACTTCAGATAAGAAACTTTAGAGGTGTATTTATGAGTGATGAATTGCCTAAACAACCAAGGAAGAATGAGTGTGGTATTGTTAATTTTGATACGTCTAAAAATATAGGAACGCATTGGATTTGTTATTGGAAAAAAGGAAATAGAAAGTATGTTTGATTCATTTGGAGGTAATCCACCAAAAACACTCGTAAAATATCTTGGTCATAATATAGAGTACAATAGCAGCCGTATACAACATTTTAACGAGGTAATTTGTAGACATTTATGCATTACAGTGTTAAAAATGTTTACAGATGGGTATAGTTTTTCAGAAATTATTAGTCAGTTGAATAGGAATAAGGATATTTGGAGAAGTTATATTTAAGTTTTTATGGGTTTAATTCATATAACGATTACAAATATTTTTTTAATAATAAATATGGATAAGATAGAATCATATGAATTACAATCCTTTAAACCTAATCAAAAAACAATCGAGAATTTAAATAAGCCAAACAGGTCTATTGAATTTGATATTGACGTGGGTGATGGCTTCATACATCCTTATTATGCTGATATTTATGTAACTTTTGAAATTAGAGGTAGAGATGGTGATGGGGAATATACTACTGGTCAAAATATTAGACTTATTAATAATTTCTTTCCACATTTGTTTTCTCAAATTCAAGTTAGTAAGCATGGACAGATATTGGATATTATTGATTATCCTGGTTTAACTTCAACAGCTGTAAACACATGTACGATTTCAAAACCAGAGGCAAATCACTATGATGAATGTGGATGGGAAGGAATTACGTGGGCAAGAACAGATGAAGAAATAGTGTTTTTGCTAAGACTTTTGCCAGGATTTTGTTCAGATTTTAAAGATATTATGTGGAAAGGAGGATTGAAATATACATTTAAAAGAAGTGGTTCTGATGATAATGCATTTGCTATTTGGAAAACAAAAAAAGCAGGATGGAACATATGAGAATGATCAACCACATCCAGGTAAAATTAAGATTACAAATATGGAGTTAAGAATGCCTATTATTAATTATGAACCTAACTATGCCACCTTGTTAAGATCTAATATGTTAAAAGAAGGTAAGATTCCTATTTCATTTAACACGTATCAATGTTTACAGAAATCAGTTAGTGGTAAATATTTAGAATTCGATTTAACCACACAATTTAACTCAAGTGAATTTGATATGCCTAATTTTGTAATTGCCTTTTTCCAAACTGATAGAAATGATAATCAAGAAAGAGATTCAAGCTATTTTGATCATTGTAAAGTTCAGAATATCCATTTTCGTAATTCTAGAAATGAATCTTTCCCATTAGAATCTTTAAACTTAGATTTTGCAAAACATAAGTATTTGAAAGTTTATGAAATGTATACGGTATATAAGCGAGCTACAATTGGAAATACTGAGATGTTTTATTACCCGAAGGAGTTTTTAGAAAATAGGCCGATGTTCGTAATTAACACAAGCAAGCATAAATCAGTAACTGTGAGTGATAGAACTAATTTGAAACTGACTGTAAATTTTGAAAGCGATGTACCAGATAAAACAATTTGCTATGTTGTTATGATTGGTAAGAAAAATTTAGAGTATGATGTTGAGAAAGAAAAAAATAATTGAGAAGATATAAACCAATTATATGTTTATTAGATTTGTTTAGTTTGTAAGTGTTTTTATGATAATATCATAAAAACTTATTTAATAAAATGACTATTCCAGATAACATTCCACGTGAGAATTTAATTGTATTAATTGAAGATACTATATTAAATCTTGAGAAGTTATTAATGAAAAACAAAAGGAAGTTTAAGAGAATAAAATGTGTTTATATTACTCTTATTACGCTATCAATTCTATTATCAGCTTCTACAGGGTTCATCAATGTATTTATTCCTGTTACAGTGTATTCAATTATTACAACTGCATTTGCTTCGGCTTCTGCTGTTATCACTGGCCTATCAACACGGTTTAATATAGCTTCAAAGAAAGAATATTATAAAAATATGGTGAATCGAATTCGGCTGTTTAAAGATGAGCTTAATGTAATTAAGCTCATGAATGGTGAATTAACAGATGAAAATGTAAGAGATATTGTTAACAGAATCAATGACATACTTAACGAAATTCGAGGCTATTAGAAACTGATTTTTAAAAAGTTTTAATATAATAAATACGATGGCGAGTCATATTGAACTTTTAAATAAACTTGGAAGTCTTGAACAAAAACAGGTTATTGGATTAAGAGAATTAGAATTAAATACAGAATATAAGATTGTGAAAATGGAAAAGATTAAAACTAAGTTTGGAAAGAGCATTTTAGTTGAATGTGAGGAGTTTAAGGTATTTCTTCCACCTAGATTTACAAAACACTTAACAGATAAAATGATTGATGAGATCGTTAAAGATTGAATAAAAATCAAATACACTGGTTTAAAAGATAATTATCCAACTGTTGAGTTCTGTATGTAATTTCAAATGATGATCGGTTTTGTGAATCCAAAAAATGATCAAAAATATGTTGTCAGAAGTAAAAAATGGAGTGAATAGAATGGATCCTCAAAAGAAATTCATACTTACTAATAACTTTAATGTAATTGTGAAAAATGTGCAAACCGAAATTCAAGTTGTTTTTGATATTAACGGCTGTCTATTCAGCTTCAATTATGATCAGTGGACAGAGTTTAAGAAGTCATTGTTTCCTATAGAGAACGAGGTTAGCAGACGATTCCATTATCAGTATCCGAACTTGTAACTATTAATATACTAATTTGTAACTATTATGTAATTATGTAGAATTTAGTTAACTTTTATGGTAAAATCATAAAAGTGTTTTGTAATTTTATTTTACTAAATTTAGTGATTTTTATAACTAGATTTAGTGATTTTTTTTGGTTTTTGTAACTTGATTTACTGATTTTTTATAACTAGATTTAGTGATTTTTTGTAACTAGATTTAGTGATTTTTTGTAACTAGATTTAGTGATAGAATGCATTAGAAGTTATTATGAGTAAGATAGAAGTTATTTGAGATGTGATAGAAGTTATTTGGGATAGGGAGTGCGCTGCAAATTATTAGGGAGTAGATTAGAAGTTATTAGAGATGATAGGGTGACATATAGTTAAAATGGGCTAATAATGAATTTGTCTGCAGAATCCCCATTATTTATCTACTGATTTGGTATTTCTCTTGCAATCACATTTGAGTTCAGCAGTAGACAAAAAGATCCGCATGTTTTTCATGCTTTACAAAGGTCCACTGTTTTGTAAAAATAAAATTTCAGATAAAGTCTTTGAACTTGTAGATCCTTTAACTGGAGAATCTTGTGGCGTACATTCTGTTGATCGTATGAGAGTGTGGAGACCCACTCAGAAAACTAGGAACATCTGGTTAGAATTAGCTAAGAAACATATACATGAAAGAGAATTTGATTCTGCAAAAGAAAATAGTGAAAAAACTGATTCTTGTGAACCGGAAACTTTAGTAAATGTTAATTCTTTGAATATAACAAAAGTTAGTTTGTCTGTATTCAACCAGAGCGAAAGTAATAAGTTCAATGTTCAGTTGTTGTTGAAAGAGCTATTGAAATGTCATACATATTTGCAATATTTAAACGATTGTCGGTATCGTACTGTTATGTTAGCTTTAAATCATTTGTTGAATCCTAAGCTAAACAGACGTGACGTGTAAAAAAAAAAGTCACGGACATAGTTATTTCCTAAATGCTAATATGTATGAAAATGTTGTTTATTAGTATTCATATCTAAAGGAAATGTGAGATAGAAACTCGTTTACATAATTATCGTGTTGTCTTGTTGACGCTTTGCGATAAGTTATCAAGACTAACTGTAAGATCTTAAAACACCAAATGTACGAGCTGAATTGTATAGCATTCATGTATTATTAGGAATGTAAACGATGCTAAGCTCTGATTTAGTCAGAGTGAGAGTAAGTTTTTATGTGTGAGTGGAACACTGTGACACGAGAATTGAATTATGAATGGCAACACCCTCCCCCTCATTTATTTTTAACCTTTGAGTTCATTTTTTCTATGTTGTTTTATATTCCTACCTCACTAGAAGGTCTTGTTGCCATTCCAAAGGGGTGGGATGATAATATAAATGTAAAATGGGGAAGGGAGACTTAAAAGTTTAAGTGGATAGGCGCTCATTAGCGTAAAAGTGTGTCAGACTTACTTCTATCCGGCCTCACTCTTGTTGTAACAGTACAAAAGAGTGGTAATAAACTTATTTCGTGTAGTTATTATGTTCAAATGATGTGTAATCCTTGTATTTGTGAATAACAATTTTGTTTTCGTAACTTCTTTGTCAGAATAGCATGAGAAGTGCAAGTATGCTTTGTTATTTACTCAATTTAAGTATAATGTGTGTAGAATAAGTTTGTTCATTTCCTCTTGTGGAATATTGAAATATATCATTCAAATAATGTTTGTTTTATCTATTTGTTGAAAAGTTGAGTTATTCATGATAATGATTTGTTCATGTTCTATAGTTTTCATATAATATCGTAAAGTAAGTAATGTGAATATTTTACGTCTAAATAATGCCATGATTACGTATAATGTTTGTGTTATTTTTAATAATAAGAGCGCATATAGCAATATTGTAATTCGTATATTAAAGGTATATCATGAGAATTATTCGTATATCGATTGTGAGTCATGCACATATAAGTGTTTAACTTAGTGGCAGTGCCGAATGTAAAAAAAAAAAAAAAGAGAGAGAGAGAGACTTTACAGACTTTACATATAGAAGCCCCATAAAACTTTTATGTAAGTGTATAAATGCCCCACGCGTTTGTCGCTTTTCCACGTTAAATGAAATTTAATTAAACATTTTCATCTGATGAGGTGTAACTCGACGAAAGTTCTTATAAACTTCCTTGTGAACTAGTGCTCGTCTTCACTTTGGAACAGTGGTGATTGTTGAAGTGAAACTACAGTCAAGGTTCTTGAACGTTTACCATTATTCAATGGTGCACGTTCATTCCTTTCGACCGCCAATGTAACTGTACCAAAATTTTGCTTAAAATATTTTTCGTATAAACGCAAATTCTGCGTTGGTGCATTATGTGACGTTCATCTGAATTTGTACACTTTGTGCGGTGTATGCTTCTTGTTGATCGTGCTGGAGCCTGGTGGTGCTAAAAGTCAGATTAGAAGAAAAGGAAAAGGAAAGAATGGAGTTTTTAGTTGGACTTCAATGTGTGTTGGTGTGTGTGGAACATGATTCAGCAATTTTCTTTTGCTGATCATGTTATGATCTTGTTACCAGACGTTATGTAAAAAGGAGTGTTAGTTGTCATATGATTTGGAAAATCTATCGTTATCTTCGAATATGCGTAAAACTCATTAAAAATAGTATTGCAAAACTGAATATTTTGGTGATTTCAAGTAAGTCATTATTAAAGTAAATCGGCCCCAAGTAATATTTTATAACGAAGAGGGGGCGTGATCGAGATTAAGAGTGAAACAAAGGACTTGGCAGGTGGTACTTGAAGGTAATGGACATATAGTCAGCGACTAACACAAAACTTTGTCGAAATAAGTCAATTCTTCAACAGAAATCACAACATAATGCTGTCTCTGCGTTCGCATGGAATGACTGTCTGTTAAATTCTCTGAATCGGAAGAAAGGACTGTTTCTGTGAGCGGGTTCGACGGATATACAGTGTTTCAACTTAAAATGTGATCACACCTACCGACGAGCCATGGCGGACAGAAAATATTGAAGTGAGTAATAAAAGTATACTTACGAATTCATTACGCAAATGGGGCGACTAATGTAAAGAAAAGTTTGTTTATCTCAGGTACGTTTGTTCATTTCCAATAAATGGCACTGTAATATTTAATTGTGTCAGTTTTTTTTCTTTCACAGATTGCATGACGTGGTGAGAACGTAATTGTTAAATAACTTGTGTTCAATTCATGAAAGTAGGTGATGCTCTCGTGTATTTTCGTAATACGCCTTAGGTCTTCGCCCAGGTGATTCCCGTCCGAGTCTGGACCGTACGGTGAGGTGCATCGCGCCTTCCTTGAGCGATTGTCGTGGGGACGAGCTTTCTGAACCCACAAAAAAAATAGTGCAAAGCTATATTATTTGGGGGCAAAGAATAGAGAGTTCTCCGCGGTGGCCGGTTAAGGAGGGTGGGTACCGAACAGCATTATGCTGGACCGTAATAGAATGGCGTTTCCCTCCAGGGACGAGTCAATTAATAATAATTCACGTTTTTGTTAATTGATTCGTAACGGATGTAACATCTGGGAGAGGACCTAGGTGTTGTAATATTTGACAGATTTTATTTCTCATGATATGCTATATGCGCTAACTTGAATATATTATTGGTGTTTTTTGTGTTTGTGAATTTGTAACTTGTAATCATGGCAGAAAGTGAAAACTTAAGTTTGCAAACTTTGCTTGAAGCTATTAATAAAATTAACGCTGCTGTTAACGATACTAAAGAACAAATGCAATCACTTAATGGTAGTGTGAATGATACTAAAGAACAAATACAATCACTTAATGGTAGTGTGAACGATACTAAAGAACAAATGCAATCACTTAATGGTAGTGTAAATGACACTAAGCGACAACTCAATGATGTCATTACCGAGTCGAAAACTGAAACCCAAGCTCAGATAGAAAAGTTCTCTAACGACGTTACAGGTAAATTAGAGAGAGAAAAGTTTGAGATTATATCGGCCAGGAGCCAATGGGAAGGCAACTCTGAAAACAAATCAACAAGTTTACCTAAGAGAGACAAGCGGGGATGGACTCATTGGTTTGGTAAACGGAAAAACAGAATGCCAAGGAAGGAAAGCAGTTTTCATAAGGATGCAACGTCTCAGGATTAAGCGAAGTTGATGGAATCTATTCGGTATAAATCGGGACGACAAACACATGAAGTTACAAGATGTCTGATAGAGAATCAGAAACACAGAAATACCTCTTTACCGGATCAAGCTCAAGTGAACAATGAACTAACGTTTGAAAAAGCTAGAACATGTTCTGTGGATGCGATGTGCTATTCAGATTTTTCGTGTGTACGAGCACAGGCAAAAAAAATCCTTATACTTTTGGAATGGAGTTATAATAAGAGACACCTGAAATCCCCTTTTCATAGGTGGCCAAAATAGAACATAATGCCTACATAACCCTCCCTGTCGCTTTCTCGAGTATGAATGCCAAGTAAACTGACTAAACATTTGTATAGAAAAGGACGCTTTCCAGTCACAACACCTTGTTTAAAATTATACGTTTGTCTGGGCTGCCATGGAGATACTAGGGCATCATCTCTGCCAGTGTCAAACAAACATGCCTGATCACTTAAATCAACATAATTCCTAATATCTTTGGGATCATAGCTGATCACGTCACTTAAGACACTACCAGAAAATGTGGAATCAAATTTGGGACATTTAGAGGAAAATGCACTCACTTTGCTGGCATTTGATAACACCACTTCTCTAATATCACTTAACTCTTCTTTTGCACCAACACTTACTGCAGAAGGCTATTTAGAATAGGTAGTTTTTTAAGAATATATCAATTTTTGTTTGTTTTTCCTTTTCCTGTTCACTGCTGCAGCAGAGAAAAAAAGCTACTATTGTTTGAATTAAATGCACAAATTAAAATAAATTGGAAACACATATCAACAATCGGATTCCACATTGGTAAGAACTCAAGTGAACTAACTTGACTTCTTTTACTTGAAACATTGACAAGCTACTACAAATAGAAATTTATAATGCCTAACTGGCAACAGATGGTGTGTTTTATTAGAATCCTTTCTTTATTAGCCGAAAATAGCATTCCATAGAAAGGAAGTTTGGTAGGCAGTTAATTTACCCAACCTTGAAATATGGATTAGAGAATAGTCATTATTGGTGACAAGTAGCAGGTCATAGCTTTATAGATACGGGTAAGGGGGAGGAAAGAGGGAGGCAATAAATACAGTCTCTTGTATCAACAAAGAAACAATAGAGAGCGAGCCAACACCAAGCCAGCGAACTCATGTCCTCCCTTTCCGTTTTGCGTGCTAGTCCTTGCTTTCCTGGGAAGACACAAAAAACGCCTTTGCTTGATTTATATAGGAAACCGCCCGCTGAATTCAAATATCTATTTTAAGCTGTGCACTTGACCCAATCCAAGTCACGTGTTTTAAAGGATTTCATATAAGCAAAGCAGAGATTGAGGGAGAACGAGAGCAATGCATATTTTTAACAATGAGTGTGTCTCCTCCACCTTCTTAAGAAGTTTTGGTCACTTGGGAACACGGAGTAATGCTACCTTGTTTTGGTGACATTTAACTAGGAAAAGCCAACAAGAGGTCTAGCAGGTCAAAGTAATCTGTTCTTGACTGCCAAAAAAAAATTCAGGATATTGACATAATAAGCTGTACATCTGTGCACCAGGTCGATATATATATAACACAAGTAAAAATGCGTAGATAAGACTTTTTATGTATTTAAACAATATGAAGTCCAGTTTTATAAACATCCTTCTTTCTTTAAAAAATACATACATTTTTATTTGAAACCATTACTTCTTATTTCAGAGATATTAGCCTATACCCTCCCTGCGGACTCCCGTGAGTACGCATAAATGTATATTTACTTAAAATGTGTTCTATGCAAGCAACTATTTGAAAAAAAAATGGTACAGTAAGTCCACACACTTTTACACGGCTAAACAGTTTAAATTTATATATAAGTAGATTTTCTAAACTAGTTCTCTACTACTGATAATTTAAACATATTACATTTTAAAAGGTTATAAACCTCGTCTCAGAAGATACATTTGTGCATACATAGTTATGTTAACAATACAAGATACTAAACTATTTTTGTTATCTAAACTATTTTTATTTAATATCTACATTACTTTAAAAAATGGTTTCTCTTCATCATTTCTAAATTAGTACTTTGCTACTTTTTAGTGTAAATGGAAATGGAACTTGAAATATCATATTTTTAGTTATATAAAGTATTGTCAACGAATTTTATATTTTTTAAATTTGCAAATTATTTAAAACTTAGAAGTAAATCATAATGAATGAAAAGAAAGCATTTAGGCATATGTTTCTTATAATTTGGAAGATAAGGTAAAGAAATGGAAATAAATTCCTTCCCGGGAATGTATATGCCAGGAAAAAAGCCGGGATTTTCCCATTTTTTATTTCCCTTCCCACCGGGAATATTATCACTGCTCTTCACTAGTCACTCACAACATTTCCTACTTTCTTCATTCTATTTGACCAGGTTCAACCCATACGCAGTTTATAAAAGTTTCAGCCCGATCCCGACTTTCGGCAACACCTCGTATATTCATAAATGTGCTACTGTGATTGGCAGAAAGTATTGGCACAATTAACTGTAATGCTTAACTATTAAAATATCACTTTTTTGATCAAAGTAGTATGAATTCACTGACTTCAGACGACACCATCAATATCCTTGCACAAGATTTAGATGTGTGTTACAGCAAATTAAACTAAAACTAGGCATGCACAAGAGTTTTTAAATCGTGCAGAAAATAAGTAAGAAAACACTTTCGTTTACATAAAAATAAGATGATATGCAGTTATCCTCCATTCCTACACAAAATACGGATTCAATATTACGATCACTGCTATCCTCACTGTTAATGGAAGCAGCCAGTGTAACACCATATTCTTGATTTCCTGTCTGATCAGAAATATTCGTAAGAGGTCCTCCCACCTCATTTGAAATGTTTATGTGTAACTGCGGTTTCCCGATCACTTTTGGAACTTTAGACTTACTGAGAGAGAGAGAGAGAGAAAAGTAACACGAAAAAAAATTACACAACACACCACAAGAGAAACTAAAGTGCAGTAATTTAATTGTCTTCTTTCAGCATACCATGTTCGAATCGCTGAGGTGTATGTTTCAACCAGACTTTAAACTGCTACTACCTGAAAGGAAAAGATACAAAGCTTTAACATTGTTTTTTTGTACTTTCTTGATCTTTCAATTTTCAATATATGAATGTTTCTTCCTGAATTACATCACAATGTAATTCTGCACTTCTGTAGCACAGAGTTAAGTTGTTTAAATGGAAAATGTACTTTCGGAAAAGAGTAACAGAGATTATGAATACATAAAATACAAAAACATACTCTTTTTCTTACGATAGCGACAAAATTGATTTCTATAACCATAGCCGCTCGCAGCAGAGGCAGTTGATTTCCCATGGATTTTAGAAATACTTATCAAAATATGTTTGATTTCCTTATTTACACACTACAGTTAGCAAAGTTAGCAGTGTGTATAAATAATTATTGTTTTGCATTAAATATTCTATGGTTCAAAGTGTTTGTACTCGCGACTTTGCTTGTATGTCGGTCCTTTTATCCCCTCCCCCTGTAAAAAATCCTGTGGGAGATACTATATCTACATTTTCCTATAACCCTATGGTCCCAGCGTGCACATTAATGTACACAATTTTATAAATATTTTATAGGGATTTGGGCTACTTTTTTCAAGAAACGCACCCGAGTGCGCACTCGTGTATGTATGGGGGGGAGAAGTAAGAAATACGTTTGTTCTGGCAATATTTGCAGCGGAAGCGATTGTTAATTTGTTTACCATGCAGGACGGAGGAAAAGTAGTGACTCTCAAGGCTCTAAAAGTAAGTATTTTTTAAAATATTTCTTTTTGGTCTGTTGCTTGGAAAATTTCAGGGTGAAGAACTAAAACATGAAAGATCACTCTAATGTAATTACATGTTTAATTACGTTTTATGTTTCTCATCTATTACGTTGCCCTTTTGTGTACATTGGTTCAGTAAACTACATTCATGTATCCACATTCCTTCGTATTTTGAAACACTTTTTTCCTTACCATTTTAACAGTTCGTTTGAAATCTTTTCTGATGTTAATGATTGACAAAGAACTTACAACATATATAGTAAATTCTAATAGTACGATAGAACTATATATATCGAACTGTTGTGCGTAAAGTGTAGTTGTTTGTAGCTTACTTTTTTTATTTCAGGAAAACTAAACCATGGTGAAATTTTGGAATTACTGCACGATTCAGATATTGACGATGTAGATGATGATGCTGACTTTATAACCGATGAAGAATCGAATGTGAGATCTAATAATGATGATGATAATCAACAGGTAGAATATACTGAGGATTCCTAATGAGGAACTTAATGATTCAAGTTCAGCTATGGATTATAATTCCACTCCTAGGAATTATTGGCATAGGTATGTCACCGCTGATTTATTCGAAAGGTTTACAGACGAAACGAATATTAGGTATATGCAAGTTCATGGTAGTAGCCTCGGTACAAACAATGAAGAAATAAGACGACTGTTCTGCGCGCGCATTCTAATGGGTTGTCTTGGCTTATCAAGAATAAAACTGTATTGGAGTAGGGTATACGGTACAAGAATACCTGTAATTGCAGATTCTGTAAGTAAAAATCCTTTTCTTATATTCGTAATTATTTACATCTTGTAAATAACATGGAACACAAGTAGAGGAAAAATTATCGATCTGGCTCATACTAGAAAAATGCAAGTCCCGCCTGATCCGAAGTACTCGAGAGTCCAGTGTGTCACGATACGCCATGACCCACGTACCTTCCAACCATCGAACATAGAACACCCCGAAATTTTTTTCTCTTTTATGACCCCGTTTATTGGTGTATTGGTTCCGTTATATGAGCACTTTTTGAGGGAGTATTCGTTCACTTTTATGAGCACTTTTTCAACCCCAATTTTAACTTAGCAGAAATTACACAGAGACTACGAACATAACAGAGCTAATAAAAGACTATGAACACATTTTCCAACACCTATGTAACATAGCAAAGGATACTAACATAACAGACAATAATGGGGATATCTCTTTTCTAACGTTCTCTTTTATGACCATTTCTTTCAAGCCCTATTTTAACATAACAGAACTTGCTTAATACAATGAACACAAAATTTAATCAGATATTACACAGAGACTACGAACTTATCAATGCTAATAAAAAACTATGAATATATTTTCCAACCCCTATGTAACATAGCAGACATCACATAAGACTACGAGCACGTAGCATAGCTAATAAAAAAGTTTGGCTTATTTTTCCACACCTATTCCATAGCAAAAATTACGTAAGCCAATGAACACAAAGACTAGGAACGCATATTTTAACAGCACTCCTATGTAACCTAGCAAATAAGTAGTAAGTGCCCCACTTGAGGACTACTTTTCCCCCCTGGAGCGTGGCATCCGCCTCGCGCGAAAATTTTGCGCCCCGGGCGCCCGGTGCCCACCTCGAGATTAAGTGGTAAGACGTCGTGTAGTCACGTGATGTTAAAACACGCTTCGTTAGATCGCGTGATGTTAGGTGACTCCTTTTGGGGTTACGTGGTGTTAAGCTCTGCCTTTAAGGGGCTCTGCCTTTAATAGACAAAGAAAACAAATATCTAAAACGAGAGAGAAAAAAAGCAAGAATTAAAATTCAATTCCCAAATCAGAGATTGCTTACATGTTTAACGGTATCAAAATGACTACACGATCAATACTAAAAGAATTATCATATATTACGTAGTTCTGCTGTTAAAAAAATTTATTGTAGTCATACTGGAAATAAAAAACCCGGGATCAACATCAACATGTAACTGACCTAAGTTTCTGTAGTCATTAAAGGAATGAATGAAATTAGTTTCTAACTGTACTGAGAGAATTTTTGTAGTAAGCATTTTTTGTCCTCACACTGAACTTTGCAACGTATAACAACGTGAAACTGAGACAAAATCTCATGCTCTTGCTTTTTCCGCTCTTGCTTAAGCGGTTAGACAAGGAATACTCGAATTCGATTCACGGCTAGAGATCAGAACCCAGTTTAAGCTGTAGATCCACGTCTCGCTGTTAAAAGGCGCGCTGTAGGGAAACAAATTCGTGCGTGTTTTTTGAAAAGCTAAAATTTTGTAATTTTAAAATTACGTTAATGGTAACTTTCAGAAACTGAGCTTCCTCATACCTAAGTGGTGAGCGTTACGCAGCTCTGGCTCGGGTTCAACAACCAGTATGCGATCAGATTCAACATTAAGCTGTGTTCCTAGCCTCACAGCTGAAGGGACGCTAAACCAAAATCAACAAATCATATCATTTGTCCTGCTTACTTCTAATGTGTGGGATTCCTGGTTCGATACCTGGTCAAGTAAGTGAAAGGTATGCCACTAATTCTTCCATTTGCTCTCCCATAGACTAAATATCTCATGCTAAAATAAAACAGTGTGTTAGTGAAAACAATGTTATCCTCGTGCGTAGTACATTTCAAAAGTACTCCATTGATATTAAATAACGTGGTTGTTAAAATTGTCTCACAATAAAATCTTAATGAACGTACCTCAAATTCAAGGAACGCAGTTAAGTCACGCTGACAGAAGAGGTACGCCTGCTCAATTTCAAGATCTTCGTGAAAGTAGGACTTGAAAAATGAAAAATGGACTTTTATTTAGGTCAGAATCGTGTCCAACTATAAAGTGACGCCACTATCAGCCTACCAAAAAACAAGGAAATTAATAAATGACTTCACGGAGAACCAATGATAACACAGCATTCATCATGTATCATAGCCTAAACGTGATGTAAGAAACTGATTGGTTGTAACATTATTCACGTTTCTCCTGACACATAAATACTTACGATATATTTTATTTAATCATCTAGTATCGCATTCTGATCATGACATCATACCGTTGACAAAAAATATGCCTTGGATGATTTATTACGAAATTGAAATTAACACATCTAAAGTGATTCATTTTCGTTTAACTTCATTGTAAAAAGTAACACTCATCGATATGTTACCAAACTGTCTTTGACGTAAATGTAAAGTTGAGTTTTAAAAGCTCTTCGTCGCACTAACAGCTGAGCAAAAATGCTGATGTAGTACTCTTCGTAAAAGCAGATTCTGCAATTTCACAATAACAAACTTCTGTGCGTAACAACAAGCAGAAATGTGTAATGTAACATAACTTGTTTAAATCTGCTCAACTTCTTTTCATACGCGAAACTGCTCGCACCAAAAATTAAAACTTCTCAATGGGGCACGGCGGCTCAGTAATAGAGTACTTATCTCTAAAGTGTGAGGTCTCTGCTTCAATCCACAACCAAGTAAGTTTATGTTGTTTTCTCATTTCACCATTTCTTATTCTTTTCGCTTAGCTTCGATGGGACGTTAAATTCAAAATTTCCTAAACTAGCACCAAAAATCGAACTCGGGACGATTTCAATGTCTATAACGTAGTAATCAACACATGTAAGGTATCCATGTTCACCCCTGAAGCGGAACAAAATGGATCACAAAGTACTTTTAAAATTTAAGGGAATAATTTTACGTAAGCCTCCATATAATTATATAACGTAATAATTCCCCAATATCAATCATTAATACTCATCAAAGGGAACGGACTATCCATACAACCTGTAAGGTAAAAATAAATATAACAATCTTCAAAATTTTATAGCCATGAAAGGAAGCAAAATAAACCCCTCAGTGGACTACCCCAGAAAGGTGGGGCATATGAACACAAAAAGGCATTGGCTAACATCACGTGACTCCATGAAGTGATCCTAAAGGCAATGCTAAGGTGGGCGCAGGGGCGTATCAAAGGGAACAAAAATAAGGTAGGCTATACATACACTGTATAAGGTAAGAAAGGAATAACATTCTTCAAAAATGTACCCATAAAAAGAGAAAATAAACCCATAGGTGGGACTACCCCATAAAGATGGAGCGTAGAACTATGTAAACTAGAGGGGCCGGGGACGCAGAATTTCAGCGGGCGTCACACTATAGGGAACGCAAAAGTTAAAGTCAAACACTGCAAGGTGGTTTATATATACACCGGTATTCCATCAAAACGTAACAATGTACAAAATGTTATGCCGTAAAAGGGACCAAATCAACCTCTCGCTGGAACTACTTCATAAAGGCCTGGCCTAACACCACGTAACCCAAAAAGGCGTTGCCTAAGAGCACGTAACCTAAAGAGGCGTGGTCTAATATCACGTGACCCTACGACGGCATACCACATAATCCCGAGGTGGGCGCCGAGCGACTGGGGCACAAAATTTTGGCGGGCGCGGGACGCCACGCTCCAGGGGGCGCGAAAAATTGTTCTCACGTTTACTACTAAATACTACTAACATAAAAGAGAATAATGGGAAATTGTTCTCGTTCCCTTTTTATCAACCCCTATATAGCATAGCATAGAATACATAACACTGTAAATACAGAGACCGCGAACGCATATTTTAGCAGCAATCCTAGCTAACATAGCAAAGACTATAAACACATCTATGGCATAGTAGATATTACACAAGAAAGAATAGATAACATTAGTCTATGAACACATTTTCCAACCCTATTTAACCTAGCAGAGATTTGACGAGGTATAGTAAACACTTTTTATGACACATTTTTAGGAGAGTACTAGTTCTCTTTTATGACCACTTTTTAACCCCTATTTTATCATAGCAGAAATTACACACTATACGAACACCTATTTTCGCAATCCATTATGCAAAACAATATTGCTTACTTTTGACCACTATTTAATATAGCACAGATTACAACCCCTTCTTAATATAGCAGAAAGTATGAACCAATAGCAGAAGCGCACTACTTCCCTTTTATCAACCCCTATGTAAGATAGCAGAAATTACAAAAACATTCATCAAGTACTACAAGACATAAAAGTACTGAACATCCATGCCAAAGGTAAAATATTTAAACCCGAATAACTCATAAAGGGAGCTACATATTAAGGTGGGGTTTCCACAGTTAACAATAGGTCTTCATCTGCTACATGTTCCGAAAGTACTGACCATCGAGGTCAAAGATCAACTATTTAAACTCGAATAACTCGTAAACGGAGTGACATATTGAGGTGTCGTTTCCAAATTTAGTAACACGTCATCAACTACTACATGTCTCAAAAGTACTGAACATCAACGACAAAGGTTAAATATTTAAACCCGCATTACTCGTCAGCAGAGCCACACATTGAGGTGTCGTTTCCTAGTGATGGGTAAATTCCCGGGAAGATATTTTTTGGGAATATTCCCTGGGAATATTCCCGGGAAGATTCCCAAAATGGGAATTTATCCGGGAATTTATGCACAACCAGAAAGAAAATTGCATTCTATTACTATATTATGATTTCAAAGTTGAATTAATTTTGTATCACAGCATATTATTACTGTTGTTCACAGGGAATTCTTTAAAATCTATATATTCTGAACGGTGCTATGTTACTTTATTCACACTCTTTTATATTTAGAGAGTACGCATAAATGTATATTTATATACAACATATTTTATCAATTAAATATGTGTGAAAAATTATATAGTAACAGTTTAAATTTAAATGTAAGCGGATTTGCTCAACTTGACTCTACTACTGATATTATAAACACATTAAATTTATAAATGTTATAAACCAATTAGATTGAGTTAATGTTAGAAGATACATGTATCACCAATTTATCAACATTTGCGCATATATATTTATGTTGACAAAATTTGCAAGATACTCACTTATCTTTATATTTTAGCACGTAACATTGTCATACACGACCTTTCATTCTACCTATTTCTCGAAATTCCATACGTTAATTCATATGTAAAAGAAGTCCGAGTACCTCTTCAGAAATTCGAGTCAGAGAGAGGAGACAGACCGACGTCTAGCATTGGGGGCCAGCTTCTGTACCTACTTTTCTTGCGATATTCTATTCAGATGCGGTTATTTTATGGTTTCATACGTTAAACTACGTTACCAACTTTAAATTCAGTCAGCATTGCAGAGCGAGCGTTAGCGAATGAAGGTGGGTTAGAGCCCCGCATGGCACGTTGTTTTCTATCTTCGTTACCAACAATTCACTTTCTTTTCTCACATAAACCACTTCCACTGACCTTTCCGTTTTGTATAAATCCCCTACTGCCCTAAAAAAACAAGGTGTTCGATACTTTTTTGACTACTTGAGCATCACTATCAACTCATTTCTTCCGTAAATCATCCTACTTTTTGCTAGTTTTGCCCCCAATACTAAACATTTACTTTATTTTCAGTGCAAATGGAAATGGAACTTAAAAATTATATTATTAGTTATATAATGTACCGTCAAATAATTTAAATTTTTTAAGCTTCAAATTCTTTAAAACCTAGAAGTAAATCCATAATATATTAAAATAAAGTTATTAGTCATATGGTTCTTATAATATGGAAGATAAAGCAAATAAATGGAAATAAATTCCTTCCCGGGAATTTATAGGCCAGGGAAAAAACCCGCGAATATTCCTATTTTTAAATTCCTTCCCACCGGGAATATTCCCACTGCCCATCACTATCGTTTCCACATTTATTAATGGATCATCAACGACTACATGCCCCAAAAGTACTGACCATCGAGATGAAAAATCAAATATTTAAACCCGAATAACTCGTAAACGGAGCAGCGTATTGATTTCCCGTTTCATCATTTAATAACAAGTCATCAACTCTTACATTTCTCAAAAGTACTGACCATCGAGGTCGAAGGTCAAATATTTAAACCCAATTACTCGTAAACGGAGCGACATATTTAGGACCTGTTTCCAAATTTAGTAATGGGTCATCAACTACTACATGTGCCAAAAGTACTGAACATACAGGTCAAATGCGAAATATTTAAACACGAAGAACTTGCAAACGGATACAATATTGAGATGGAGTTTCCACATTTGGCAACAGATCAAGTCCAGCTTTATAAACGTACTGCCCATTGAGGTCAAAGGTCAAATATTTAAACCCTAATACCTTGTAAACGGAGTAACTGTGTATTTTATTATTAAAAATTGAAGGGACAAATTTGACTGACTTATTTAATCTTTTTGCCAATGCGAAATGCCATTTCAATTAGCTGAGTATTTTATACCATTTTGGAATATTTAAACAAACAAAGGAATATATTTGTAGTAAACAAAAGGGCGGAAAAGGGCCATTTTAAGAAGTTCACAATGCAAGTGCTTTTTGTAGCATTCCAATAAACGAAAGAATATGTTTAGGTATTCTACATTTTATACACATTAAAAAAGTTCATTTTAAAAAGCTGAGTGTTTCATACGATTTTGTACTATTTAAACAAACAAAATAAATTTGTACTAACCAGAAAAAGCGGAAAAGAATCCTTTTAACTTTTTCAGAAGTTCTATACCACTTTGTACTATTTAAACAAGCGAAGGTGATAACTTTTCAGTTACTTATTCAATTTTGCAGAAGAAAAGCAAAGAGGGTTCATTTTTAAAAATCTTAGCTTTTTATACCTTTTTGTGCCATTTAAAGAAATGTATATATAAATTCGGGTGTCCTATTTCCTTTTGTACTAACGAGAAAAAAGCAAAGAAGGACCGTTTAAATTGGTTTCGAATTTTATACCTTTTGTAATATTTAAACAAACAGAGGGTTAAATTTCTGTGACCTATTTAATTTTGTACCAAACAGAAAAAGAAATACCATTTATTAATTAATAATTTTCGTACTTCACAAATAAACAAAGGAATAAATTTCTAGTAACCAGGAAAAGCGAAGAAAGATCATTTTAAGTAGCTCAGCATGTCATACCTTTTTGTGTTATTAAAAAACCGAAGCAAAAAATTTGAGAGGGTTATTTACTTTTGTGTCAACGAGGAAAAAGGCGAAGGATCATTTTAACTAGCTCAGTATTTTATACCTGTTAGACTACTGAAACAAACGAAGGGATAAATTTGTACGAACCAGGAGAAAAAACGACGAAATGTAATTTTATATAACTGAGAATTTTATATATTTGTACTACGCAAATAAAGGATAGAATAAAATTGAGTGGTCTATTCTGTGACCAATCGTAGGAAAAACAAAGAAGGTCCATTTTAAATAGCTCAGTATCTTCGTTCCTTTTGTACTACTAAAATAAAACGAGTGAATAAATTTGGATGTTCCACTTTTTGCACCACCCAGAAAAAACGAAGGCCCATTTTAACTTGCTATGCATTTTCTACCATTTTGTACTACTCAAATAAACAAAGGAATAGCTTTGAGTGACCTATTCATTTTTGTACCAACCAGAAATGTAAATTTAACTAGCTGAGTATGTTATATCCTTTTGTACTACTCAAATAAACGGAAAAATAAATTTGAATGACCTATTCAAATTTGTACCAACAAGAAAGCCATTTTCACTAGCTGAGAATTTCTATACCTTTTTGTTCTATTCAAATAAACGAAGGTGTAAATGTGTACTACTCAGAAAGAGCGAAGAAGTTTCATTTTTAAAAAACTCCGAATTTTATATCATTCTGTAATACTCAAATAAACGAAGGAATAAATTTGTGTGACGTATTCAGTTTTATAGAAACCAGAAAAAGGGAAAAATTAATATTTTGTACTACTCAAAGAAACGAAGGAATCAATTTGGTAGGCCCATTTAGTTCAGTACCAACCATTAAAAAGCAAATTTAACTAACTCAGCACTTTATAGCTTTATGTGCCATTCAAATAATCAAGGGAATAAAATTGAGAGGTCTATTTTATTTTTGTACCAACCAGAAGAAAAGCGAAGAAGGTCCATTTTAGCTAGCTCAACATTTTACACCTTTCTGGGTGGATTCAAATAAACAAAGAACATATTTGAGTGGTCTATTTTTTGTGGTGCTACATATTGTAATATCTTGTATATTATTTTGTCACCCAGAAAAGGGCTACTTTAAACTAGCATTGCCATAAAATTTCAGTTGCGCTCCCTTCACGTACAAAAGTGCACAATGTAAGAAGCTTTTGCCTTATGAAATTGCACTAAAAGATAATGTTAATAGCCGTTTGCCTTCCACACTAGTAAGGTGTCATGTGTTATATTTAAAAAAATACTTGCGTTCAATAAACTCTACCATATGACCCTTACTATACTATCAATATAAATAATAGGTAACTCATCCGTAACGTCCCTTTTGTATTTAAGGTCCATTAATATTAAGAAGCGTAAATATCTGCAGCAACAGATAGAATAATAATTTAGGAGTTGAATAAACTGTTAGAAGCTAATAATTCAGCACGTTTTATGGATGGTGTGCAACATGGAACTTTGAAAACTATTCTTTTCCTTTGTTAGCTGATTTTTACTTTGATATGATCTTTTCTTCGTCTGGTTTTCCTTCTGCCTTTTCCTCTAAATCACTGTGATCCAAAATGGCCAAGCATGCTGTTTCTTCTTTTTCTTTGTACGTCTTCATCTCTTAACAACGGTAATTACTATGGTGTCTGTTGTACAAAATTAAGTTAAAATTGAATCTAAGACGCTACTCTCTTCTAATTGAATATTTTTCGTTTATATCCAACGACGTTGGATAAATCTCACATTCAAAAATTTAGCTAGTGACAAGGAAACTACGGACTTTAGCGTCTCCCTTAGTATTTTTTCAATCTATACTAAATGTAAGACGTAATTCGCTAAACTCACATCCATTAAGTTCATAAGTATGAGCCTTACTTAGTGATGGGAGAGGCAATTAAATTTTATTTAGCAATGCTACTATAAAGTAGCCCCTTTTACTGGGTGACACAACAATATACAAAATAGTACAAAATCTAGCAGCACAAAAAATAGTCCACTCAAATCTGTTCCTTCGTTTAGTTGAATGTCCCATAAATGATAATACTTGAAATGATATAATTTGAAATTTTCCTATCTCTATTAGCTGAGGGAAAGATATTATTTATTATTATATTACACAATATAAAAGATATAAATATGTCCGTAAATAACCGCAATGAAATGTAATCGTTTCTTCTATATTTTACATATTCTAAATTTTTACCTCGTTTTACGCCGCTCTGAGAAATTAAGGTGGAAGTGTTTCACTTCAAATCACATTACCAGTACTCGAAAAGTGAAATAAATAGCTTTATTCTTACATTCCAAAAAAGTGCAAGAATTCCCTAGTCCTGATATCCAATCCTATTATTTGTAAGATTGGATATTTTGAATTTGAGTCTATTCCTCGCAAACGTTCTGCGTCTAACCATAAGTTGTTCAATTTTAAATCACGCCGTTTTTAAAGTCAAGTAAAATGACTTAATATTTTATCGAATCTTACAGCAAGAATTGACGTAGATATGGGTCAGAAACTATTTCTTACTTTTTTATTGTTTGAAACGTGTTCGCAAACTGTGGGGATTGCTAAGACCACTATCAATTTTAAGGGGTGAATGTTTCCAAGATTATTATATATTTCTTATACACGAGTTGAAGAAATTACACTCTGTATTGACTTCGATTCCTCAAAAGAGTATGATTATCAATGCATACTTTGCAGTTATAACTCTTAAAAGCTATGTTCAAAGGTTATTTACAATAAGAACGACTTGGAACAAGTTCTAGTAAAAATCGTTATTGTAAGACCACCCAAACTTCGTGTGTCAGCCGAAATAGCAATTGTTTCCGGAAAAAATGCGTATAAAATATTCTAAATTTACAAAACCTGATGAGAATAAATAAGGACTAAGAATAAAATCGTTTGGAACCCATTCCTAACATTAAAAGTTTTGTTGGTAAACAGAATTATAGCTATTATTGTTTGGAAGCGTATAATGGTTTGTCATATAAACACAAGTGTGAAATAAACTACACATGTTTTGTACGAATACAAAACCCCACTACAAATTAATAGGCTTATGTACATCGCCTATGACGTAGAAACTATGCTAAAGGCACCGAATGCGCGCGGTGAGAGGGAACACGAAGTAGTGTTGGTCTCTTGCAAGCATGTCTGTCACGCATCTATAAGTGAAGGTATCGATGAGCGCTGTAAAACGTGGTGACAGCAATAACAATCTTATTAATTTATGACGGATCTTATTAATCATGTTTTAGTAGAGCGTTCCGTTTTTAAGCTTATAGTATGCATAGCTCACAACTCTAGTCACTACGATGATCTCTTCAACCTTATAAATGTAATAGAAGAGCAGCATATTATTCCTAATGTTCTTATTCAGGGTCAGAAATTTTTTTAATATTAATATTGGAAATCGTATATTTTAGAGATTCTTTCCTTTTCCCCGGTTGCAAACTATCCAATGTACCCAAGAATTTAGACTTTAATGAAAATTTAAAGAAGGGAGATTTTCCATATTTATTTAACACAGAAGAATATCAAAATTATGTTGGTCCTTATCCCCCACTTGAATTCTATGACCACGGGGGCGAAGCACTGAAAGAAAGCGAGAGTTAGAAGGCTGGCACAAACAACGTGCGCTAAGTGGCGAAGAGTTTAACCTTGAAAAGGAAATTCTCTCTTATCGTGAGAATGACTTTAGAATTCTAACAGAAACGATCACCAAATTTAGCGATATTATTGAGGAGAAAACGAATGGTTTGCAATGTTTTATTTCGTCCTCCACCATTGCAAGTATCCTAATTTGTACTTACGTTAAAATACTATCAATGTAGACGTAATTCCAGCATTTGGTTTCCATCATACGATCTAGTACTAAAGCTATGCAATGGCTTATGCATATGGAAGAACCATTAGGGATAGAAATCCAACGTGCTAGGAGAGGTGGGGAAAAGCGTATTGGTAGGTAAACAGTTGATGGATGGCACGAAAGACTCAAGGCTGCCTTTGACTTCATCGGATTTTGTTGGCACAGTTGCCGGCGCTGTTACCATTTTAACTTACGTGAATTCCTTGTTTCAAATGAAGCAGGAAACCACTGGTTTTCCTACTTATTGCAAAAGCGAAGAAGGCAAGCAAAAACTATATTGTGGAATATTATGCCCGTGAAGGCATACAGATGAATTATGATAATATTAGGAAAACCTGGGATTGAGGCAATGTGCAAAACTTTGCCTCAACTCATTATATGGTAAATGGAAGCAGCGCACTCATATGTCACATAGTGTAATCGTTAGTGATGAAATCACGTTTCTTAGGCTTTTAAAAACGGCACGATATGAAATTCAAAGTGTGGTCCCAATTAATGATGATCATTTTATTGTCACTTACAGAAACATTGAAACTGAAAACGTGCCTTTAGAGTTTCCCAATGTAATTCTGTCTGGGTTACTTCGTGGGCTAGACTAGAAATGTATAAACTACTGACGGCTGTAAGACCAGACAGACCAATTTTCTTTGACACCCACAGTATCATGTATATACAGAAAAAAGATGAACTTTTGTTGCCGCTTGCAAACTGTTTGGGTGATTTAACAGATAAAATTCCAGAAGGTTGGGAGTTTACAGCTTTTTTGAGTTTAGGCGCCAAAAATTACAGTTATAGGCTAATTAATGCCCAAAGGAATGTTCGGTAAATACTCAAAATTAGGGGGCTAACACTAAAGGATAGGGCCTCTCAGAAAATTAATTTTGAGAGTTTCTATAAATTACTGTTTGGACAATTAGAGTCCACAGTAATAGAAAACCCAAATAGTATCGCGCGTAGACCAGGGTTCGGTATCTTTAGCTATACACATACAAAGACACACCGTGAGGTCAAAAAAGACGTAAAAGTATTGACGAACGTGACGTGACTGATGACGAACTCATACGAAAACGTGCAAGTGTGCCTTACTTACGTAGGACAACGAACAAGTGAATGTGAGCTGTATGAATGTCTCTTGTCTAAGCATTTTTTTCTTGTGGATTCTTATAAGAACACTTATGGTGTGAAAATATTAAAATTTAATTTATTTTTAATTTATTTCTCTTATTAACTAGTTTGTTTCTTATAGAAACTCCGAGCAATCTTCGATTGTGAAAATATTAAAATTCTTGTAGAAGCTTATATTATTTATTGAATCGGTTTCTCAGAAAGATCGAAAGTTTTAATATTCTTATATTTCCAGTGAATTTTAATCGTTACGTTTCTTAGAGAAGCTCTGAACAAACTATGATTGTGAAAATATTTAAAATTATTATAGAAACTCATAAAAACACTTATAGTGTGAACGTACTAAAATTCCTATGGAAGCTCGGTGTTAATTATTTATTGGATCATTTTCTTAGAATTTTCTGTTAGACTTTATTCATCACAAGCTCGGTGTTAAATGTATGAGTGTGTGTATATAAAGCAAAAGCTCTATTGTATGCATTCACCTGATTCCAAGATGTTAAAAATTTCAACATCCCCCTACCATTTTTAATCGCAGGCCCCTCAAGAACAGGGAAGACATGTTTTGTAAATCGATTACTTAATGGACGTGATCAAACATTTAGTATAAAATGTAATGATAAGGTATGATTTTATGGTGCAATAATACGAAACGTAGGTGCATATGGAAAAGTACGTTCTGTGAAGGGAATGCCCGACATGGATAATTTTGAAATGAAAGAAAATTCATTATTAATTCACGATGATTTAATGTCAGAAACTAATGGTAATGTTGCTTATATATTTACAAAGTATGAATATCATAAAAAGTTGACTGTAATATTTATTATTCAAAATTTATTTCCAAAAGAAAAACACGCACGTGATATTAGTTTAAATTCACATTATAATATAGTATTTAAAATCCTCGTGATAAATTACAAGTACAATATTTAGCTAGGCAAATAATGCCCCGATATAGTAAGGGAATCTGAATGTGTTCGAACGAGTAACACGTGAGCCTCACGTTTATTTATTATTTGACTTAACACAAAAGCAAACGATGCATTGCGAATACGTACAAATATTTTTCCTAATGAATCATGCATGTGTACGTATCGTAAAAGACATGCGTACAGAAGCTTTTGTTTAGTTTGAGTGAAGAAGATGTTGGAGGTGAAACAACTAGAACAACTCCGTGCTCCGTGCAAATGCAAGAGTGCAAAACGAAAGCAAACTTATAAAGATGCTTCAGAGGATTTAATAAGAAAAATTTCTCAAGTAGCTGAAGACACAATAAAAGGAAACATGAATTTAAATTCTCGTCAGAAGGAACGTTTACATAGACAAAGAAGATCTTACATGCTTTAGACTTAAGATCTTACGGTATTAGAAAAGAAAAAGAAGTTGTTAGTACGAAAAGGTGGCTTGCTTCTTCCATTAATCTGGGGACAAATTCTTGCAGCAGTAGGAGGTAGTATTTTTAGTCCATAACAATATCAGAAATACGTAAAATGATTTTAGTTCCTGAAAATGCTATACATGAGTTTTGATCCAATCTTAAATCTATAGATTCACATCAATCACGTTTAGATGAAGAAATGAATAATTTTAAACATCATGGTCTTAGTGTACAACAAGAGTGGAAATTATATCAACAAGCTTTGCATCGTTATTTACAGCATACTTCATCTTCACATAAACCTATTTCATTACCAGTTGTTCAGAAGGAAGAAGAAGAAGAAAAAGAAAAAAAAACTTTTCAACATAATAACTATACTTCTATATTACCATTTTTATCAAACATTTTAAAACCAGTACCGAAAACATTACGTAGGAAAACAGATCTATTATTAAAACAGTTGACAAGTTCAGATAAACCAAGTGAACTTTGTGGTGGACAAACACCGTGTGCGTTGGTTTCCTCGCGGTTCTCCCGTTTCCTCTCACTTTCTTCATTCCACCATTTTTATTACTCATCATCACCGTTTCCTTTAGCCTCACCGGCATAACTGTGGGACGTAAAAACTCAGGGATTTCATTTCATTTTTTTAATTCAAGTTAAGAAAAAATTCAGTCTGATAAATCTGGTATAGTACGTATCCAAGGAAAAATACTACCCGGTTTAAATATTATAGACTTAGAAATTATGTTACTCGTACAAGAAAATATTCAAGAAATCCTATAGGTATTCACGAATTTAAAAATTTATTAGATCTTAATTTTCCTAACGAATTTATTGGCACACCTATTAGCACACCATCATCAAAAGTGGATATTAGTAGTAGTGGTAGTATTAATAGACAACGCAATCGTAAAGTAAGAAAATCGTCTAGTCCTGCAGCAGTAGCTAATTTATTAAAACATTGAAAAGAATATTGTTTGTAAAAATAACAAAATTATCAAAAATATATTATGGTTATTCACATCCTGATACTTTATTAAGTATACAGATATTACAACGCAAAAGAAAATTGTCTAAAAAGAAAATTAAGAAATGGTTAGCTACTCAGCATTCTTATACATTAAATGCCCCAGCTCGTAAAGTTTTTGAACCTAAAATGTATTACATTAGTGAATCATATGAAACATTACAAATGGATTTAGCAGACATGCAAAACATTGCAAATTATAATAATAATTATAAATATATATTATGTTGTATTCATATTTTTTCATATTGTGTTCCCTTTAAAACAACGAAAGGTCCTGAAATGGCAAAAGCGATAACAAAAAATGTTTAAAACTTCAAGTTGCCCATGTTTAAGGTACACACAGATTTCGGTGGTGAATTTTATAATGGCCATGTAAAATAATTGTTTAAAAATATGAAATTAATCATTATAGTGTTCATTCCGTAGTTAAATGTGCTTTAGCAGAACGATTTATTAGAACATTAAAAGAAAAATTATCGTTACTTTACTGCAAAGAATACTTATAGATATATTAACGTATTAGATCAAATTGTAAATGATTGTAATAATTTATATCATACAAGTATTAAAATGGTACCAGAACAAGTAAGTGATCCTAACGTTAATCAGACATGGGAGACATTATACGGAAATACAGTAAATAAAAAGAATATAACTTGTAAATTTAGACCGGGTGATAATGTCTGTGTTACTAACTATAGACATGTATTAGAAAAAATATATTTACCTAAATGATCACAAGAAATATATATTGTTGATAAATGTATTAAATCATATCCAGTCACTTATAAATTAAAAGATTGTAATGGCCAAGAACTTATAGCAATTTACGCACAAGAATTTAAAAAGTAATTATAAATTCAGAGAAAACTTATCTAATTGAAAAAGTAATAAAACAAAAATGCTTGGATCTGTGTAGAATGGTTGGGATATCCATCAAATATGAATTCGTGGATTATATCACATTCTATTCATTCTGCAAGATGAATTCAAATTTATACACGACTTTTACGTTACTCTTCCTTCAAATGCAAGTAGTAAACTTTTCCATAATAACACTAAACCTTCATTTCGACTTAGATTAGCATAACCTATTGATTTTAGTGATGAGGGACGGGGTGTTGCATTAACAGAAATTAATATTCTGTGGATTTTTTATGTTGGTGAAAATGAAGAAATTAGTTGAACGTCAGTATGTTCGAATAACACCAGAATATTCTTCTTCTATTGAATCTATTCTTCAGTTAATTCCTGAAAATGTTCGTATACTACAATATTTAAAAAAATAAAAATAAATTGTTATTGAATAGTCTTTAAAATTGGAGGATCAATGTATTTTGTATTACACCGGGATTACAGCATGTTAGGGATTTATTAACGAAAATACACTTGATATTAAAAATGTTGTATTCACAAAAGTTAGAAATGTTGATTTAATATTAACACGTGGAAAATTTCCATGTAATTTAGATTACAATATTCCCAATACAATTAATGTATGCTTTGATATTGTAAAACAACAAAAATATAGGCCCGATAGTTCGAAAATTTAGTGTATGTAATATACAACACGATCATGTAGTTTTTTTTTTTGTTTCACACACCGCATTATGTTAAAGTTGGAACCAATATTTCGGTACAATAGAAGTAAACTTAAAAGATGAATATAATTTAAAATTACCATTTCCTTTTGGGACTTCAATTTTGACGCTTCACTTTAAACTAAAATGATTTCTGAAAGTATTTATGATTGTTTTTACATTACATTAGTTTCAAACGGTAGTAAAAATGTGTATTCAACAAATAGTACAAAACATTTTACTATTCAATTAAAAATTATATACGATTATCAGAATCCGATTTATATGTGAGGTAGAATCAGTTACATTGTCAGCTCTATTAGCTTTACAATTAGGTTTTTCTAAAAATTCAGACCTTGTAAAGAAACGTCGTGGATTCAAAAAAGCACACATAGATATCGGATATCCCTATAAATTTTTTATACAGATGTTATACAATATCAATTTTTAGGTGATACAAAAACACATTTATTACGTATAGCAACAATCTCTGATAATAAGTACGAAAAACTACGATCACCTTTGAAGATATTCACTATATGCCAATTGTAAAATTTCGTTTTAACACAATTGGAATACCAAAAAAATATCACGCAGGGCGAAATTTGCAATTTCCATCTGGGGCACTGACCGTAGCACTACATTTTAAACGCTTTCCTGCATCTGCTAAATAATAATAATAAAGATGTGATGAATACATGATTCTTATTACCGAGGTCATGGAATACCATGGACATGGTATAGGAAATTTCTTTAAAGGATTATTTCGTTTTGTTTTACCATCTCTTATACAATGAGGAAAGCTGTAGTACGTCAGGCATTACAAACTGGTATACGTGTTGCGCGTGATGTATTGGAAAATCGTCCGTTTAAAGAATCTGTTCGTACACGTGTAAAATAAGCTCTCGACAGTTTAAACACAAAAGCCATTAATAAAGTTGCACAGTTTTTAGCTGGTAGCCGTAAGAGACGGTCACGCAAAAGGAAGGCTTCGGCTATTGTAAAGTTTGGACCACCAACAAAACATAAACGTATAAACGATATATTCTTATAGTGTCGCTCCTAAATTCAGATAATTCTGAATATTGCACCAATGAATTTGATTTATTTTCTATACCTTTGACACAACCAGCTATTGTAGCAACAGCCAATGCAGAATATCGCCCTATCTTTTCATTATACTCAGAAGGCCCTATTTGATTTATTATTTCTGAAGAAACAGGGGATTTTATTCATCTTGCATATATATCTTTATGTACGTTCTAAAATTACAAAAGCTGATGGTACAAAATTAACTTAAGATTATAATGTTGGACCAGTAAATAATTTCCTATATTGATTTTCTTCTCAAATTGACATTTCGTTAAATGATAGATTAATAAGTTCTTCATCAGGATCTTATCCTTATTGTGTATAGATTGAAACATTATTAAATTATTTTTATGATGCTTCTCAAACACATTTAGAATGTGCCATTTGGCATAAAGACACTGCAGAAAAATTTAAGAAATTAGATAATACAAATGCTGGTTATGAAAAACTTGATAATAACGTGGATATAGTAAATCTTTAGAAATGTATGGCCGTCTTCATACTGACATTGTAAGTTTAGTCGTATGCTTCCCAATAAAGTAAGTTTGTCTGTAAAATTATATCACAGTAAAGATAACTTTTGCTTAATATATCCTGAAAATACAAATTATAAAGTTGCAATTGATTAAGTTATTCTTCATGTACTTTGCTTTGATGTAGCTGCAGATTTAGCTATTCAATTAAATACGCGAATTGTTTCAGAAACGGCCAAGTTACCTCTCACAACCGTATAGACAAGATCGTATACTATTCCTACACATGTTAAGTCTACAACCTTGATAATCTATTCCTGGGTTATGTTCCCAAAGGCCTGGTAATTGGTTTTGATCTCCAACACAGCCTTTAATGGGAAATCACATCTCAATCCCTATTAGTTTCGAAACTTAAACGTTAACAAACTGCAATGTCGGCTCAAAAACATTTCCTCCCAATCCCCTCACCCCTGATATTAATAATGATTTATACTTTCTAAGTTACTATACTCTGATATCTGGTACTGGTATATATTACCAAAATTCTTCACATACTGTTACTCTTGATAAATATACAAATGCATATAATCTGTATGCTTTTATTTTGTCTCCAACAGGACGTTTAGATGATAATACATGGGATGTAGTTCGTGATTCCTCTATAACTTCAAAAGTGCCTTTTTCAAAAACTTTAACTGAACCTGTTACAGGCATCGTGTATGCAAAATTTGATTCCTTATCAGAAATAGACAAAGATAGAAATATTTATTCTGATAACACCTTCTAATTTATTCACTTGAGTATAATGAGGGTTGTTGTGCACTTCTCTGCTTTCCACGATAATGAATAAGATTTTATTGTGTAGAAGCTAGCAATTGTATATTCTGACGTTCCCTTTCACCAAAATTGGATATTTAAACCAACATATCCATTAAATAAGTTATCTGAGCCAATCATAAGTAGAAACACGTATCTAAGTGAGAATGTTTATGGCATTACCAGGCATGAAGGCGATGTAGAGTATTCTCATCATAAGGAAACTTCAATCATATTGTTCAAATACTACAGGTATTTACACTTAAGGAACAACCAGAAAGTTTTTTCTTCAAGAAATTATTTAAAGAAATGTTACAAATTAAGAAGAAATAGAATGTCCAAAATATACTGCATTAAGTTTTTCCGTTCACAAGTGTGCATATAATAAACATTGTTTTGGACAATATAGGTGCAGTGTTCATGAATCATTACTGTATAGTGAATAAGGAAAAGTGTATGATTACGTTTTACATGCGAATAATAATGATAATTACATACCTATTACTGCAATTAAGAAATATAATCATCATGTAGAGTAGGGCAAGCCAAAATATTAATTGGTGCAAATTTAATGAAGATCGCTGCTCTTGCATGTCCTAAGCACACTTTCAGTACGATTTCTAAAAAAATCACACTTCTACTGGTCGCAACTGGAATTTGATTCAGTAATTTTATTATTTTGTAATTTTCCAATTTCTCGCTAGATGGCACCACAAATGTCAGTGTATTTTTGTAAAACAAAAAGTTTTGCGTGTAGTTGCAGAATTTCCTTATCACATATTTTAATTATAGCTTATAAATTTTTCATTTTTCTGTTGTTTTGCTTAAAATAAATGTTTGTTCGATGCAGTTAACGCAGTTTTATCCTAAAACTTGCAACAAGTTTTTACCAAAAAAGCAGAGAGGAAGGACCAGGAAGAGCGGTTTAGGACGCAACCGCGTATTGTTACCGGCACTACACGGCTAGTACCAACTACCACCACTGTTCCTAGCACTTATGCAAACTGTGTCACTGCCGGACAACGAATTCGATCCAGATCCCTCTCTGACGGCGAACAAACCTTAGATCCCAAGAAACAACGGCTTACACCAATAACAGATCCTACTGCTACTAATGTCACCAACAATATGGATTGGGCATCCACTTCCACTGGAAATCAATCAACTTTACACCAAGAAACAATTTATAACTTCCTACTAACTGATTTCGATCCAAAATACGACACAGTGCGCGCTGTCTTTCAACAACTAGTAAAGTATGTTCCTCGTCCAGAAATACGAGAAATCATAAAGACGCGCCGGGGTATCATTCTGAAATCGACAAATCCGAACTTCGCTACACATGTCCGCAACAAAGCTACTTTCGAAATTTTTGGGTTAAAAGCAAAAATATCAACATTAAGTTCCAGCGGACGAAAAACACCACCTCCACCACGGCGTCCTCCAATGTTATCTGTCGTCATACGGGGAGTGGAACCTGAATTCACTGATGAGGAAATTTACTCCGAATTACACCAAGAAGGACTACCTGTCAAGCGTTGTATACGTATCAAGAATAACCAGGGTCCAACATACTTAGTCCGCATTCTTACTGATCGACCAACTGCTTCTCCTCGGTGCCTATATATACCGGCGTCGTTACAAGGTGGAACCATCTCGCACACCAGCACCTCTGCCTGTCAGATGCGAGAAATGCCAACAATACAATTCCCATCCGACATCTGAGTGTCCGAACACCATCAAATGTGGCTACTGTTCACTTGACCATCCCACAAAGAGCTGCCCTAATCTTAAGGAGCCACCACATTGCGTTCGATGTTCTGAGGGACACCCTACCTATAGCTACAAGTGTAAAGCTAAACCTAAACCCGATCCAGCTAAACCAGAACTCGTTGTACCCATACGCTCTGTTGACACTCCAACACCGCCAGCAAATTCGCTGCGCCATCCAATAACTGTTGAAGACCTATTACGCTTCCTCACTATTTCTCTACAAAATATCCATCCTTTTGATCGCAATCATATCCTGAATCAGATCATGTATGCAGCCAAATTACTGTTTAACCTACAACTTCATGCTACATATTCCGGACCTACAGTTCACTTTCAAATTCAACCGCTCGAAGTCTACGTTTAATATGGGTACTTCTGCATACGCTAGAATAATACGTATCATTATGGCTTATAACTTACTTTTTCTTAACATTTGATCAGTCTTAACACACCATGTGCTCTTTACACAACTTCTTCAAGAAGAACAAATTGCAGCCTTTGCACTTAACGAAACGTACCTCGCACCACATTTGAACTGTTACTTTCCGAAATATCACTTGCTCCGACATGATGCTCCATCTGGTCCAAGAGTCTACGGAGGTACAGCTATAGGTGTTAGCCAACGCCTTCCTTATAGAGCAGTCACGGTTCCACTTCCGCTCACACTCCACCTTCCTGAGCATAATGTCACGACTATTTATTTTCGAGGCCGCACTGTTACCTTCGCTACCATATATTTTCGACCAGGCAAACCAATCAACTACGACTTTTTTCGATACATCGATTCTACCTTTCGGCACTACATTATCATGGCGGATCTAAACATTCATAGTCGGTCACAGAGGGACAAAACTAACTTTTTAGACTTTCTTCACACTGAAACAGTTGCTGAGTTCCATGTTCTACCGAAACCTACACGCCCCGTCAGCAATACTACTCCTGATGTTGTCATCACATCAACATCTCTTTCGCAGAGTATTCATATCGATGTGCTTGATTCAATTGGTAGTGATCATGTGCATATCAAACTTACACTTCACTGTTCTCCTCGCTCTCACTCTAACATACCTCCTCAGAAAGTATTCTGCTACAAACGAGCCAATTGGGAACAATATCGCTCCGATCTGGACACTGCTGTTAATAACTTGCTCATACCTACTACACAATACGATCTTGATCACACAATTGCTAATCTTACTGAATCTATTCAAGAAGCAGCACACCGTTCCATTCCAACAGCAGAAGTACAATTACATAAACCAAAATTGCCTCCGCACTATTTACCTTTCATATCCGCTTCTCGTCGAGCACATCGTGAGTACCTCGCTACGGGTAATCTTGAAGCGCTTAGACTTCACCGCCAATACCTTAAAATTACGCACAATTATATTGTTGCCTATAAGAAACGCCATTGGATTCAAACTTGCAACACACTTGCAAGTGAATCACACCCCAGTAAATATTGGCGAAAATTCCATCAACTCACCGGTACAGTATCCCGCACACCATACCCCATTGTTCACAATAATCAGGCAGTGATCACTGATATGGATAAAGCGAATACGTTTGCATCATTTTTTCAAGATATTTTTACACCTCTTCCTGGTTGGCATACACCGCAGCGCCTACAAAATTCAATAAACAGACGTACAGATCCAACATCTGTTTCTCTGCGCCCATCTATCAGCCACTCTTTAGAGCCCAATAATCAACTTACCACTCCGATCCAACCAGATGATATCCGACAAACATTGCTCCGTAAACGAAACACTGCACCAGGCTTTGATTCTGTTACCTATGTGCTCGTCAGGCAAGCATCACCTGCTTTTCTACTTTTTCTCAGCGCCATATATACTTTCATCCTGCGAACTGGATTTTTTCCAATCGACTGGAAATACTCGAAAGTTCTTCTATTTCCCAAACCTAACAAACCTTCAACTGACGTACAGTCCTATCGCCCTATTCATCTCACCAGTTGCCTTTGCAAAATATTAGAACGCATTCTAGTCCGCCGCTTGCACGCTCATCTTGCAACTCATAATCTACTTCCTATTCATCAAGCCGGTTTTCGACCCCATTTCAGTACAATGGATCAGTTATTACGACTATCTACGGCTATTTATGATCAATACAACACAGGTTTTCCTTCTTGTCTGGTAGCCTTTGATCTAGAAAAAGCTTTCGACAAAGTTTGGCACCCTGGTTTACTGTACAAACTCCGTAACTATCTTCTACCATCCTCTTGTATCAGATTCATCCATTCTTTCTTACTAGGGCGACTAGCATATATCTCTATTAACGAAACACTTTCTCATCCGATCTTCATCCAATCTGGCGTTCCTCAAGGCTCGTCACTGTCTCCTTTATTATACCTACTGTATGTTGCCGACCTTGTGGTTCCAAACAACATCAACATATTTCAGTTTGCTGACGACACCGCCTTTTTTACGACAGCCCGCACAGTACAATCCATTAGTAAAACTATGCAAACGGCAATTGATGCATTCGTTGACTGGTGCAATGTATGGCGATTAAGTATTAATTCTACCAAAACTCAGGCTATTGTTTTCCTGCCACGTAGACGCCGTTCACGTATCTACAGGAATCCAAGTCGATTAAACCTCCAAGTAGACCATACACCTGTCGTGCCGTCAAATACTCTTACTTATCTTGGTGTCATATTTGACTCCAAACTTACTTGGACCCCACACCTCACCAAGATCATACGCCAAACGCAAAATCGGCTCAACCTCCTCAAGCGCCTAGTTGGTACAACCTGGGGTTTAAAACCGTTAACAGTACTTTATACATATAAAGCATTTATGCGCAGTACATTAACATACGGTCACACTGCCTGGACATCTGCACCGCCCAAATTCTATCAGAAGTTGGCTATCCTAGAGCGCCATGCTCTACGCCTAGCACATCGCATCCGCTTACCGCATCCGACACGGTTACTTTACGAGCTGATTGACTTTCCACCTTTATTGCACCATCTCGAACAGCTTCGTACAAGGTACGTTTGCAAGCGAATTGACCAGCAGCATCCCATGTTACTTGATATCCTACGGTACGATCGGGATCACGACGCACCCTCAGCTTACGTTGATACTCCCCTACAGCACTTCATGACTCTTTATCATTTGCAACTCGATGATGGTGTAGTGGATAACGAAATCTTTCACATCTACGAACCACGTGAGCTTTCATCATTCATATATCCATCACACGCACCGTAACCACCTATTAACATGGGCTTCCTCTGTCTCCATCAGTTCCTGAATCGCCCCAGGAACAGAACATAACTCGCATTCGTCTGTACTAACAAATACCTTGTGATGTGGCGTATTCACAGAGCACTTCATTTCATCTTCATCTGCTTCTCTCCATATTGCCTCCTGTACCATATTCATTCCAGTTTTGCACTCGTCTTAACTCCGCACTACATGGTAATAAACTTATTATTTTCAACAATATTGCTGTCTCATGCTTATAGTCTGCTTGAACTTCATTAGATGTTATTGTCACCCTTCCATCTCCTCTCTGTTTATATGTATTTAATAAATAAATAAATATTATATACTTGTGCACCTCTTAGACCGACCACATTAAATTGCAACCTACATTTTATATAAAGCACTTACCCGAAGAAAGGGCAAAACCCTTTAGCGGGACGACGGACAAAAAAAAAGCGGTTTAGGAAAAAGCATTTGCAAAGCCTAACTACGACTAAAACTGGTGCCTGTCAGATAAACTTTATGGAAGAAAATGAAGCAAGTGGTGTGGGTTTGGAAGATGAATCACCTTATGAAGCAAACACATCCGACTCTGAAGACACATATTCCGAAAAACGGTCAGCACAAAATAGGCATCAATACCCAAACTTAAGCCAAATGATGGAAAGAACTGGCGTTAGTAACCGAGATGTTTGCAAATTAATTAATGCATGCCTGAAAGACCTGAAACCGGATAAACCGGAAAATATACTAAAAGCAATAAAATTGCGGAGACAGCGAATTTATTGGAGAGACAAGCGAGCAGAATCTCGTTCGTTTGACTTGCGCAGGCTAATTTGTGTTGGTTTTGATGGGCGCATAGATGAAACCAGACTATTTGGACTAAGTGGAGGAAACTAAAAAAACGAGGATCACTGCGTTATTACTGCATATCCTAGTGAGCAATACGTGGATCATATTGCTCCACAAAGTGGCAAAGCAGAAGATGTTTCAAATGAAATATTCTCTGTTATACGTGACACGGATTCGACAGCTACTTTGCGTGCTGTGGTATGTGATGGAACAAATACAAACACCGGCGAACATTCTAGAATTATACGTCGACTGGAAACATCTTTAACCCACAAACGCCCCTTGTGCCACCAGTGACCCACTTTATGTTTCACTACGTTACATTGGCTGTATCATTCATTTAGGCAAAAAAAAACCGTTGTTCCACTTCAGGCACACTACCCGTTCTCTTGTAAGAGTTTCGTTCACTTCTCTTCTCAGGTTTTCGATGTAACACAGTATTGTTCAGGCAGTTGCTAGTGTATGCAAATTTTTGTTACCTAACTGGTCTTGGGGGGCCGCGGTGGCTCAGTGGTAGAGCGTTCACCTCTGGTGCTAGGGGTCTCGGGTTCAAACCCTGCTCCCGCCAAGTGAACTTTGTGGTGGACAAACACCGTGTGCGTGGGTTTTCTCGGGGTTCTCCCGTTTCCTCCCACTTTCTTCATTCCACCATTTCATTCATTACTCATCATCACCGTCTCCTTTAGCCTAGCCGGCATAACCGTGGGACGTAAAAGTCAAAAATTTCATTTCTAACTGGTTTTGGGCGTTTGTGGGTTAAATCAAATTTTACAGTGGCTCATTTGTATATTGCATCTGAATGAGCTTCCACTAAGAAAACTTTTCAAAAATATTTATGGCAAAAGAACTGGTTCAAAGGAATTTTGGGGGATATAGGAAAGATGCTAAGTTTTGATCCACGGGATGTTCCAGTAGTTGATTTCCAGCCTGTCACTGGAAATGTCAAGGAATTTTGTGTGAATATCACAAAAGATTTTAGCGCTGATCAAAAGTATTTGCTGAAAGCTTGCATCGCAGTACAAAAGGGAAAGGACAACGCTGATGCTGCTGTTATAAAATTTTTACAAACTCGCTCTCCAGGTGCCCTTAATCACGACAGGTGGTTGACGCTCGCCAATCGAACCCTTCGTTTTTTCATGAGCACAAGAAATCCATCCAAAAACCTATTGCAGCTTGTAACCTACATCGTTAGAGTGTATGCTCCAAGTTGGTTCGAGATAAAAACCCGCTCCAACTGCACTGATGGATTACGTAACATCTATTTTATTTTGGAGAAAGTTAGAAATTTACCCGATAGTAAGATGAAGGAAGCTGCAATGAGATCTCTGAAATTAAATTGTTACTTTGTCCACACTGAAAATATTCTTCTTGCAGCTCTTGCAGATCCAGACATTGAAGTAAGAAAAGATGCAGTAAACAAGATTGTTGCTGTAAGAACGACCAATCAAGCTGGAGTGAGAAAATGTTGTAAATCAAATATTATGATTCATCTCGAAGCAGAAAACTACTACTATAAGATGATTGATTGGGATGCTTTCGTCACGACGCCACCTCCCCTTGTTTTAAACTCAATGTCAGATGAAGAATTGCTAACTAAAAAGATTGAAATAGAGCCACTAGAATTTACAGGAATTCAATTGGATTCACAAGCAGTTGATCGAGTCGTAAAAGAGGTTTCCAGGGTTTCCACAAAAGTTTTTGGTCATAAAGCCAGACATAGAATGATTGCTTCATCCGAGGAATCAAGAAGGAAATTTGGAAATTTGGATACTAAGCATGCGTTTCTGAAAGCAGATAATTCGTATGAGCGTCTAGCTCCTTCGGGAACTGATGCAGCTTTACGTATATTATAACCAAAAGTTTGCTCGCTTTAATAAATCGACGCCTTTGCGGAAAGGAATATTTTTCAGTAATGTGAACTTGAGTATTGCGCATGTCTTCTTGCTATCTTATTTTTCTGTGAATCATCAATTATGAGTTCATTATTCACGAGTGTTCTAGTATAGCGAAACGGTGAGTGCTTTCCATTTTTAATTGATATTATTTTTATTCTTGATTTGCTTTGCATTTTAGTATCGGCAAAGTATTTGTTTTGCTGCTGGTGGTTCCATTCTCTTGGTGAGATGTAATTTATTCTGACAAGCAATAAAAGAAATTTTGATCGTTGCATTAAGCTTGTTTCAAACTTGGTGATCAGAACGGCTCTAACTCTGCGGATGGCATAATTTGAGATCGTTTCATTTCTTTAGGCGAGTGAAATGAATTGAGATGTTATTTGAGAATATAAAGGAATACAAGAATATCCCAGGTACAAACCATAAAAAATTTCCCAACCATTCCATTTGAAACATGTTTCGAACTTTAACAGCTATCGCCAGTTATTTTGCTTCTAAGTGCAGAGAATGTAATTTGAGATAACGTCTTTCTTATTACGTGACTGAAATAAATTTTGTTACTCTGCTTTTAGATTTTAGACAGAAGTGAGAATGACCATAGATACAAGTCCCGCAGGATTTTGTATTTTTATTTAAGAAAAACTTTGGATTTGAAGATTAAGAATAGATTTGTCAATACAAAAGAACTATGCAAAATATCTTTTTTTTTTTTTTTTTTTTTTTTTTACAAATTAGAATCTTAATATTTTCAAAAATGTGCCCGACGTCGGTTTCTTCTTTTTCGGTTTCCTTTAAAGGAGGTTGGTCATTATGACTACGAATCGATTTCTAAGTAACGTTACTTTCAATTTTTGTTATGGGGCAGCAGCATTTTATCAGATAATATTCTCGTTGTACCTTTGAAAAGGGTATTTTATAAACGTTTTTCGTTCTTCTATATACAACTCCTATACTCTATATACTCTTAGTAATGACATGAAATGTGAACGTGAAATAAAAGCAAGAATAGGAATGGCGAAAGAAGCCTTTAAAAGAAAGAAAAGTCTGTTTTGTGGGACCTTGAACAAAGAGTTGAGAAAAAGACTCATAAAATGCTTCGTGTGGAGTGTTGTGCTGTATGGGGCGGAAACGTGGACATTGCGTAAGGGTGACGAAAATCGACTGGAAGCCTTCGAAATGTGGGTGTGGAGAAGAATGGAAAGAGTTAGTTGGGTCGAGCGGAAAACGAATGAGTGAGTGTTAGAAATGGTGGGTGAGAAAAAAACACTTTTAGATATTATTAGGAAGAGGAACTGGTTGGGAGTTGGGACATTGCCTAAGAAGAGATTGTATCATGAGGGACGTCCTCGAGGGTATGGTGGCGGGAAAGAGAGGGAGGGGGCGAAGGAGACTACAATTAATGGATGATATAAAAACAGAAAGATCATACGTGAAGACGAAAAGGTTAGTGGAGGACCGTGGAGCATGGAAGCTTCTCAGCTGCGGCAAGTGACCTGCCAATTAAGGCAGAATACCTATGATGATGATGATATACAACTCCTGTAGGCTGACATCATCATTATTAATTAAGTTTATTTCAGAGCGATGTTAAGTCAAATTTCTTTGTGGGTTAATTATTTATTTCTATATTTATAGCGTTATTTAGCTATTTATAAATTAGCCCTGTACAGTCTAGATTAAGAATATTATCGTAAATACGATACTATTAAGTACATCCCGCCTTTCGAACAAAATTTCTTAGTAGCATGGAAAACTATACCGCCTAAGCTGCATTTCATTCTTGAATGCAGGTTTCCATTAGGAAAGCATGCTGATGACTATGAATCCAAGGTTTTAGCAGAGAAAGATATAAACTGCTTTAACGAAAACTATTGTCCATTTTTATTATATTTCTTACACGGGGTAATATGTTCTGTGATCCAATCGAAAGTGCAGGAACGTGAGAGTACAAGGAACCAAGACTGGCGAGAAGGTTATGGAGCTAATGGTTTATATTTTACTTGTGTATCAGTTTTTTTTATATATTTTGTGTTTCCATGTATTTTTTCCTTTGTTTAATTTGCACCTTTTCTCATTTTTTATATTTTTTAACACTATTTTCGATTGAATTCCACCAACATATGAGTTTTGTATCATTTTGTCAGTACTTGTGTGTATTGATAGCTTTTACCACACTTCATACTACCTTTTTGGACAGGTCCATAGTTTTGTACTTGAAGCTGTAAACGCTGAGGTATTCCAAATACAATCAGGAAGTTCACGAGTTAAGCCTTAAAAATTAGAGTTAGATTTTGCGTTTCAAATGAAATTGACGTTTGTTCGGTTAGCACGTGCTCACATGATTAGGGTTCCTGTTTCTTGACCATATATGGCCGTAAGACCGGAGCTAGTGTTACTAACACAAACGTACAAAATAACAGACTGCTGGAGAAAGATTCAAGATTGGTTCTTTATATACAAGATATGGTTTATAAAGTTTAAAATTAACATTGTTTTATTTCTTTAAAATTCCAAAAAGTGAGCCTCTGGTCGGTGATATCCTATTGTTTCCGAACAAGGGAGTGAACAAATTGATTCAATTGTGAAGATTACCGTGGGCATCAGAGTGTTAATGGTTTCTGTTAAGTATCACTAAAGAAAACACTATATTTTGAAACATCCTGTATATAGGTTCAATTCACTGGAAGTTCAACATGGAAATCGGTATATTGGGACTTCATTGTACATTATAAATCACTTCTCACTTGTTAACTATAAGGTTATCAACCTGTATGATGATATCACACCTGTTGTTAAAGCCACCTGCTATATATATAATCCCCATTTAAGCCACCATTAATAAAAATGTTCCTATTTTTTCATTCATTTAAATTTGCAGTTTATAAGTCCTTTTCTTTCATTCACTTATTTATTTATTTTTCTTTCAACTATGAGTTTCTCACCGTGAATGGATGTTTCAATTGATTTTCCAATCCTTTTCACTGAACATATAACATATTTGGAATCATAGTAAACAGTTGAAACTAAATGGATATACAGGTAGACATTAACACAAAAATACTTAATTACTAAACAATAATAGAAAATGTGTAAATTTTGGGAATGTTGCCTAATTGACGGTGTGAACGGTAAAGCCGAAATTCCTAATATGTGTATCTAGTGTAGTGTAATCTGTGTATATGCAACTTTTTTTTACAACAAACTTATTCAATACCCAAACCTATTTATTCAAAAATATTTTGTAATATTCAATTACTAATTTTAATGCAACATACAATGTTGCATTAAAACTATTATATAAGTTATATATTCATGCACATAAAAATATTAATAAAGCAAGAACATTTTAAAAACAAACATTTTGCAAAAACATTAACAAAACAAAGAAAATTTTCAAAACAAGCATTTCGTAAAATAGTTATAACATTACTTGTATACTGATTATTTAAAATACTGTATTACATCTTACTAAATATAAAAAAATCTAAAGGAATACAAAATCATTTAAAGTTTCAAGTTTCAATAATAATATTGCTCATACGACAAAACGAAAGATTCATTAAAATGTTTTAAATAAATTGGAAATCACAGGTCAACTCACGAAACGATCGATCTCTTGTCTTGCTGTTATTTAAACCAGTATACCAAACTTACCTGTTTAAATTGTCAGTAGTACTCGCAAACAAACTTTGTTTTACCAAACCATTAACTATAACAGGTACATGGGCATCAACACTAATGCACGGATCTTTACAATATTAGCGAACACGCAATTTTTGGCTGATGCAATCATTACCTAATCTTATTTTCAACAAACATTTCACTGGCAATGGCAAAATAAAACTCTAATAACACATTTATGGGCATTCATCACAAACATGCATCACAAGAGGGATGTTCTATACACCTCCAAAATATTAAAGATGCACAGCAAATGCTTCCTACTCATCTAGCATGCACAAGCTACGCATTCGCGAAGCAAGAAGGACTAACTATTACGGAGTAAGCCGCCCTCTAACAGCCTTTGGCATCACGTTAAAATACGCATACATTATAACAGTAAATTCATGTAAGGATGCCACTCTACAACAGCCTTTCGGCATCTTAAAAATAGCCCTAAATCATTTATAATGCTCAATTGCCATTTAGTTGAACTCAAACATACACAGCTCCAAAATACTTGATACGCAATCATTTTGTTCGCTTTATGAACGTCATCAATTTTCACGTGCCTAGTTGGCTCATGCCTTACTCCCTTAACACACCATGAACAACGGGACCTACCCATCGCTAGATTACGCAACGAATCAAAAAATATCTTATATCGTTTTTTTAACATCAGAATACTCAAATTGAATTTAAATTTCGTTACATAGTATTACTATTGTGTGAGTTTATTGACAAGTGCTAGTTTAAAGCAATATTTTCACTCCTTTAAACTAATTAACACAAAAACAATCAGTTAAACATTAAAATAATTCGTTAGCTATGACTATTGTATTCATAATAATCTTATAGCGAAAGTTTTAACTATTGCTTCATTTGTTTTGAAGTGAATAAAAACTTCAGTAAAGTTAACTAACCAAATTATTCCAACTATATAAATACTTAACACAGAAGGAAACAAAAAATTTAAATATTCTTTCCTTTGGGTGAGTCGTTGAGCAATAGATAAATCCAAGAAAATAACGAAAACAACATTTTTAATACGTTTTCCGCACTAAAATTTCTAGTTTCGTTTTCAACATTCATTTTTTTAAGAAAATAATTAAAATGTTCTAACATAATACGTAAATACGTATATTTAAAAGTAATATACAAGCAAAAATTAGATACTAATTATGTTTTCATCACTAAATATATAAAATCTATTCATGGAATTAGTAGAATTCAAAACTAAAGAAAATCTATATACATATCACTACAAAATAATTAAAATATCTATCTATATACTTACATTATACAACGTAGCTAAAAAGCGTTTGAATATTTTAAAACAATAAATTAGTTAAACGACTGTTAATCCCTACGGAGCGCCATTAATTGACAACTCAGGTTGTAAGTCGTTCATAAAAAGAGATAGGTTAATGAATTGGTTCCTAAAGCCAACGGCGCTCTCTTAGTCTCCTACACTTGATGCTCGCAGTGCCCCTGACGATTGGAATGAATCGCTTCTACACTAAGACCTTACATACCACCCTGGTTGCATGCCTTCTGCATTCAAGTCATGACACCTCCGGGTTAATTTCCCAGCCTTAATTGGGCTGTTAACATTCAGTGATATACCCTGGGAGAAGATTTAATGCTACAGCTCCGCATTTCAATCCATAAATCATTTAATCATTAGTATTACTTCAGGCTCGCTCATACCTAGAAGATTGTTAGGTTTACAAACGTAACCTTTTAAAGAGCGCTAGCCAATACTTATGTGTGTCATACTATCAATTGAATTTATGTTTATCGAGAAAAAAGTCACATCCGAGAACATTTGTCACTGTCGTGAAATACAAGATATCAGTAATATTAAATTTTTCATTAAACATTAATGTTGTTGAGGGCCTACTCGTACGTAGCAATCTTAATATGTTCTCATAACATAACGCTTAATTTTACAATATACTGCCTACCTGACGTAGGCACATCGTACTATCGATAAATCGTAATATCCGGTGTTTATCGTAGTAAAGTGTACGGTGGAATCGTAAGCGGATGTCCCTTTTTTTCTCCAGATCGGTTTATGATTCCCGGCACAAGAAAACAAAGAGTTATTTTTAAAAATTAAAAAGAATAACATCTAATTTACTTTCTCTAAATCCAAACCAAAACTAAGTATTATATCAAAATCTAGAATCCGAACATCAACTATATTACTATTATACTTTTCTCTCCATATGCCAAACATTAAAAGTTAGAACAAAATTTTGAAATGTGTAGGCAATTGCCGAATCTACACATTAGCTGTAACCCAACCAGGCGCCGCATTGGTTTGCTCACTTTAATTTTGTAACGAAAGTAGTGATGGATTATATTTAACTTTCAACTCTTCTTAGCTTTTAATATCGCTTTCTCTGAACTCAATTAACTTCAGGTCTCTTTAGTCACAATGGATGCACATTCACTTTTCATAATATACGTCATATATATATCGAACGACGAACAAATCAACAAACAGCTTTATCGAATTCAACGTTATTGTCAATTACTTTCAATATTATACTGAATTGTGTTTAATTTACAGAATTTTGACAGCGACTTAATCTTACATTACAAATTTGGCATATTTTCACATTATACAATCACAACGTCTGATGAAAAAATTCATTATCTGAAGAGCACATTTTTTTAATTACCCAAAATTTTAACTCTATGATTAATTGTAGTTGTTACTAGTGCTTCTCTAATTTGTTTGTAAATATCTGTAATTGCCTAACATTTCTCTAAATGCTTAATTGTATAGGGACAAGTAGATGTTAATATAGACATAAGAAAAAGAATGAATGAAAACTCAAAAGAAAATTTGATAAGGGGCCGCGGTGGCTCAGTGGTTTTGTTCACCTCTGGTGCTTGGGGTTCCGGGTTCGATCCCAGCCCCCGCCAATTGAAATTTGTGGTAGACAAACACCGTGTGCGTGGGTTTTCTCGTCGTTCTTCCGTTTCCTCGCACTTTTTTCATTCCACCATTTCATTCATTACTCATCATCACCGTCTCCTTTAGCCTAACCGGCATATCCGCAGGACGTAAAACTCAAAGATTTCATTTCATTTCATTTCAAGATTTGATAATAAAATTCTATTATGAAGTCTGGTCCTAAAACTGGAAACACCTGAAAAGAAAAAAAAAACATACAGAACTTGATCATCCTGACAAAAATTCGATACTGAAAGTTCGCATCCAAAACGGTATAGCCATACTTTTTAAAAGTGTTGTTGTATTATTACAATTTCAAAGTCCGAAATCGCTTTCTAAATAAATTACCTGTTTAAAATTTCCAATGCTATCCTTCCTCTGCTTTCCACATTCATCTTTAATCTCCAAAAGCTGTAAGGAGACCATAAAACATGACATCTAAGTGAACGTACCTGATTGTAGAGCGATATTGATGGTTCCTCTCTTTTATCTCAAAAAATAGAAAGAAAGAATGGTGGTTTCCATAATCTAGTTTGATCGACTAAGCTTCAAAAACATGATTTATTTTTTTAACTATTAGCTTTCGGAAAAATTAACCTGCACAGTTGTGCATGTTCGGCCGGTTTTATATATATTGGTGATGCTATCTACCTGCACAATTTTATAGGTCAGGGCTGAAAGGGTTCAAAATGCTTATTAACAATCAGCAAAAATACGATAAATTTTGAATCACTTACTTGCCGTGAGATGATCGAAAGAAAATTTAGGTGTTATATATATATAGTTAACATTTACAGTAGGAAGACATCACATATTTTTACACTAATAATGAAATCGATATATCTACAATAGGCGGGTCACGTCGCTTGCGTCAGTAATATGTACGTGAACTTTAAAACTTTTGTGAAATGTTGGTGTGTCAAAAGCGATAAGATAATATTATACAATACGATACTATAAGAATGCGCTATAATAATCCAAGTTGGCATGGTTTAGTGTAGGATGATATCCAGTTGAGAAGTTAAATTTATAAGGTGTGGGACTTCTGGTTTGGTTAATCACTGGATGAACGAGTTCGGTATATTCTTGAATGTATACTAAAGTTTAGGTGAAATATATATTTTACTTTTTAAGCATTTAATATTTGGTGCTAAAATTACACAGTGAAAATTACTTTGAAAACTTCAAATGAAGGTCAGGTTTCTTGCAATTAATTGACTCTTTCGGCCTCCATTCACAATTTCGCGAACGTATGCACAGTATGTTGTCTGATCAAACAAACATCTGATCAGGAATGTGCTACCTCTGCAAATGAATGTGCAGATAACCAATGCTTAACTTCAACATTTAAATTTCACAGATGGTACAGTAAATACAACCAGGACCAAGCTTATGCTTATTGTCCCTGGTTCAGGATTTGTGCAGGATCTTGATCGTACTTTAATGAAATGTGGACTAATTTCAAGACGCATGTATGCGAAGAAAATACTGTTTGTCTGAAATAGTATAAATAAAATGTATATTTTCTTCGAAATGCGATGGTTAAATCGAAAAAAAATTGTCTTGAAAATTTATTTAAAATATTATTATTATTATTATTATTATTATTATTATTATGTATTTTTTATGTTGTAAGTGTTCATAAGCGTCTAGTGTTCATTACAACATTAGGCATAGTATTACGTTATTTTATTCCTCCAAGTTTGTGTTTAAAGATGGTATATTATGTATGACGCCGTTGAAGGTACGTAGATATACATAGTGAAGAGTGTCCGTAAGTGTTCTTCCGTGAGTATTGTACTGTAGTAACGCGAGAAAGAAACAGGTAATATTAATGTGAATTACGGAGGAAGAAATAGTGATTCTTCGGTATTTTTTCCCAAGAAGTACAGAGATATACTTCTCCATATAAGTAAAAAAGCACGTTCAGAAAAGATAAAGGCGTTGTTTGAAAGAGAAATGATGAAAATATTTTGTTTCCCAGTAAATAATTTTTTAAGTCTTATACTAGAAGCTTTTTTGCTGTTTATGATGTAGCTCTTGTTAAAACATCTAAAGAAATCTATAAGTTGATTTGAAGTTTACAGCTAAATTTCACTATATCCCCTTGAAAACGTAGTTTTTCTATAACTCTTTTTATGCTAGCAAAATTGTGGTTACTTGTGTGCATCAGCTAAACATTGGATTTTAATTTTATATCATATTTTAAATTTATGTATTATGAAATCTGCGGAAATTGCCCGTTTTCATCTCGCTTTTATAGCGCTTTTATAATGTGAAGTAGTAGATCACTTGGTCACTGGTATAGCGTAAAGAAACCTCCTAAGAATAATCCACTCACAACCTTTAGCTTTAATTTCAATCTATTCTCTTACTCGTAGGATCTTCATTCTAGTAACAGTAACGTAAGAATAAATAAAAAGTTTTCTAAATGAGATACCTGTCTGCTTAATTCTTTCTCTTGAATGTTTATTTCCGAAAATTCTGCTGCACGCGACACTTTTTTAAAAGTTAAAAAGCTAGTCCAGCTGCCCTTTCTCTAACAAGAGAGACCACTCACATTATAATATTTGACGTACAATTTTAATCCTCTTCCCGTCTTTATGATACCCATTTGAATGAGCATAACGTAATAAAATGCCACTTAAATGAACACGCTCAACATATTAAGTTATATATTTCAAACAGTTCAGCTCCTTGTATTTTATAATGTGATGCATAACATATTTCTTAAGTTTTTCGGTATTCAGAGTGTAGCATTTAACTTCGCACGCCCTTTTTTACTTTTAGGGTAAAAACCATAATGCCTAGAGTGTTTCATGATGCTAATAACTAGAGACCGGATGTTTAGGCACTAAAAACCTGGAAAATAGGCAATAAAAATTTAAGAAATAGGCAGTAAAATAGGCACTAAAATGTAACTCGAAATAATGAAGATAAATACTCGATATAATTAAAAAATAGATTCAAGTCATAGATAATGTTCGAAGAATATAGAAACATACTTCTTTGTTAATATCTTCTTTTATTGTACATATCAAAACGAAGCTTGTTATGCATTCCGTATATACTGGGAGAACCTGAAAGATGTGCACATACGTCAGGAGGTGATTCATGATATCAAAAGAAGACAAAAAGTCCTCTTGTATGTTGTCGAATTCTACGTCGTGTAGGAGTGACAGGGGGCGAACTTGGAATCCAAAATCAAATCCTGACAATTGGAACGAGACATAAAGGCGTGCACATACTTCGGGAGGTGATTTCTGACATTCAAGAGGACTTTTTGTCTTCTTCTCATGTTACGAATCACCTCGAAGTAAGTGCATATTTTTCGGTTTCGTTCCAGTTGTCAGGATTCGATTTTCGATTCCAAGTTGGCACTCGGTCACTCGTACACGACACGGAATTAGACAAAATACACGAGGACTTTTTATGTTCTTTTGATATCACTAATCACTTCCCGAAGTATGAGCATATCTTTGAAGTTCACTCTGTATATATATTGTAACGTACCACGTGCTTGTGTTTACAAACACCTAATATACATATATATGTGTGTATTATTTATGTTATATAAATTAATTTTTTTCCCAATGAAGGCTTAATTTAAAGAAAATGCATAGAATAGGCAACATTAGGCACTAAAGCAATTATTTAGGCAGTAAATGTCGAAATAGGCAAAATAGGCAAAATAAAATTGGCTTAAATCGAAATTATAACACTCCATATAAACTTTAAAACGTTATTTTTAATCATATCTTTAATATTAAAGAATAGGCATTTAGCCTAACATCCGGTCTCTACTAATAACACTCGAGAGGCATTGTTTGCAAACATCCTGAAATAGCAGGATTCCAAACCTAGTATATATTTCGATTTCTGCGAATAGCATTACAGCAGGTTATGATAAATTCTATGTTGAGAGCACAAACATAAAAGCACTAGTAATAATCTAAAAGTAACGAAGGTGCTAATGGTTGTCCATATTACCTTAACGTGAAATTCCGGAATCATTATATCATGTATTTTAAATAAGTACATAAAGATTACAAGATATTGAAAACTCTATGCTTCTCAAAAGTATTTATTTTATTAGAATATATAAGCTGTAACTACGTAGCTACATACCAATATACGCAAATTTTACTATCTCAAGGTATCAGACTATATAAAAACGCAACTAGAAATTGGTATACTTAATTAAATCACGTATCTTGTGCAAAATTTTAAAAAGTTATTATATCGTTCCTTTGTTTATTTGTAATCATAGTGACAGTTTCTTGTAGCTGCAATTGGAAAAATCTCTTCCGATTTTTAAATTCTCTGACACAAAATGTAATGATATATAAATAATGTTAGTGATACCGGTCTCTATTTTCAAGCAAGTGAGTTACGATGGACGAATTGGTGGAACGAGGAATTGGGAGTGTCCCGAGAAAACCCACGAGCACTATGTTGTCCATCTCAACCTTACTTTCAATGGTAACGAAACAGGTACCCCACCCATCTGATTGTTTAGTAGGCGGATCTCACTTTCGATTCCATATGGGAAAGCCTTTGAAATATAAAATGCTCTCGATGTATCTGTGTCCGTGCCCCTGTTGTTCGAGGTTGTTGAAATTACCTGTAAAACAAGAATAACCGAATATAATAGAGATAAGTTACAGAGACACTTTATTACGGTACAGCTTTGCGCTGCCCGGTACGCACCATCCTTAGTCGACTACCGTAGAGAACTCTATTCTTTGCCCCCAAATAATATAGCTTTGCACTATATTACTTGTGGGTTCAGAAAGTTCGTCCCCGCGACAATCGTCCAAGGAAGGCAAGATACACCTTACCGTAATGGTCCAGATTCGGACGGAATCACCTGAGAGGATACCTAAGGCGCGTTATAGAAAATAGATGAGAGCATCACCTACTTTCATAGATTGATCACAAGTAATTTAATAACCTCGTTATGCAATCTGAAAATAGAGAGAACAAACAGAACTAAATGTTTCAGTGCCGTTTATTATAAATAGATGAACGTACCTGTAATATAGTAAGTATTTTACATTTCATTGCCCCAATTACGTAGCAAGTTCGAAGATATGCTTTAAAATTACTCACAAGAACAGTCTTAGTCCATGATGGCACGCTTTTGTTCGTGATCACATTTCTAAGTCAATACACGATGAATCCGGCGAATCTTCTTGCAGAAATTGTCCATTCTTCCAATTTAAAAAATTTACTAAACTGACTTCCCTGGTGAACGTGATGAGCGCATTATGTCGCAATTTCTATTTAAGAAAATGACTTATTCAGACATTTTTCGTGTTAGTCGGTAATTAGATGTCCATTTCCTTCAGGTACCTCTTGCCAAGTCCTTTGTTTTTCTTATTGTCTTGTTCATAACCCCCTTTTGTTATAAAGTACTACTTGGGGCTGATTTACTTTAATAACGACTTACACAACACTTGCGAAAAACACTAGTATCTGCATTACTATTCTCAGAGATCATTTATGGAATTTCGAAGACAGTTCTAGTTTTTCTAAAACATAACGTAATTTAAATCATTAAAAAGAATTTTGGCGTTGAGATAATATTATGATCAGCAAAACTTGCTGAATTATGCTGCACACACACACTTACACCAACATTGGTTTACAAGTCAACAGTTCTTTTCGTTTTCTTCTTCTTCTTCCTCTACTCTCTTTCTCTCTGTACCACCAGGTGGTAGCACAATCAACGGGAAGCATACACCACACAAAGTGTACTAATTCAGATGAACGTCACATACGCAGTAACGCAGAATTTGCGTTTAAGCGAAAAATATATCAAGCAAAAATTTGGTACAGTTACATTGGCGGTCGAAAGAATGTACGTGCACCATTGAATAATGGTAAACGTTCAAGAACTCTGGACTGTAGTTTCACTTCAATAATCATCACCCTTCCAATGTCAATATGAATATATTAATTCACTGCGAATTTTATAAGAACTTTCGTCGGGTTACACTTCATCAGATAAAAATGTCTCATTTTAGCGTAGAAAACTGACGAACTCATGGGGCATTTATACGCATACATAAAAGTTTATGGGGCTTTTATATGTAGTCTCCTTTTTTTTTACATTCGAAACTGTCACTAAGTTAATCATTTATACATGCATGACTCACAATTGATATACAAATAATTCTTTTGATATACTTTTGATACTAGACCTACAATAATGCTATATGCGCTCTTATTATTAAAAATTACACAAACATTATACGAAGTTATGACATTATTTAAGCATAAAATGTTTACATTACTGACTACGATACTATGCAAAAATTACAAGACATGAACAAATAATCATTATGAATTACTTCGCTTATCAGATATTAATTAGAATAATATTTTTAATATTCCACAAAAGGAAATAAACAAATTTATTCTACACATATTATACATAAAATTGCATAAATGACGAAGCATACTTACACTTCTAACGCTATTTTAACAAAGAAGTTAGGGAAAGCAAAATCGTTATTCACAAATATAAAGATTACACATCATTTAAATATAATAACTATATGAAATAAATTTATTACTACTCTTTTGTACTGTTACAATAAAAGTGAGGCCGGATAGAAGTAAGTCTGCCACACTTTTACGCTAATTAGCGCGTATCCACTTAAATTTATAAGTCTCCCTTCCCCATTATACATTCATAGTTTCATCCCACCCCTTTGGAATGGCAACAAGACCTTCTAGTGAGATAGGAATATAAAACAACATAGAAAAATGAACCCAAAGGTTAAAAATAATGAGGGGGGGAGTTGCCATTCATAATTCAATACTCGTGTTACAGTATTCCATTGACACAAAAAAACTTACTCTCACTCTAATCGAATTAGAGTTTATTATCGTTTACATCAATAATAGTACATGAATGCTAAACAACTCACCTTATGCAATTGGTGGTTTAAAATCTTATTGTTAGTTTCGATAACTTGTCGCATAGCATCAATAAAACAATACGATAATTCACATAAACGAGTTTTTTTTAACATTTTCATACATAATAATATTCGGAAAACAGTCAAGTCCGTGAATTTTTTTTTACTCGTCACGTCTGTTTAGCTTAGGATTGAGCAAGTGATTTAAAGCTAATATAAGAGTACGATACCGACAATCTAGTTTATCATTTAAGTACTGCAAATTTGTCTCACATTTTAATAGCTCTTTCAACGACTGAACATTGAACTTATTACTTTCACTCGTGTTGCAAACAGACAAAATAGCTTTTGTTACATTTAAGGAATTCACATTAACTAAAGTTTCAGGTTCACAAGAATCAATTTTTTCACTACTTTTATTTACAGAATCAAATTATTTTTTATGAATATGTTTCTTAGCTAATTCTAACCAGATGTTTCTAGTTTCCTGAGTGGGTATCCACACTCTCATACGATCGATAGAATGTACACCACAAGATTCTTCGGTTAAAGGATCTACAAGTTCAAATACTTTGTCTGAAATTTTACTTTTACAAAACAGTGGACCTTTGTAAAGCATGAAAAACTTACGAATATTTTTGTCTACTGCTGAACTAAAGGTGATTGCAACAAGAATACCAAATCGTTTTCTTTTATTTTATATTTTCTTTCTTGGGATGCATTATATTTCTCGTTTTTTTCACTTCTGCGATAGTCAGCCATTATGAGTTTATTTTCCCAATTTACAGGTTCATTTTCATCATAGCTTTCGTTTGTTACAATGCCAAAATGCTTCAACACAGAGTAATTTGCTTTTACATTTAGATGAAGGCTAGCAGGGCTGACACCTAAACTACTACGCACAGAATAATTCAACAAAGTAACAATTCGAGGGATGTATCTCTCCCATGTATGTTCTTCGTTACACAGTAATTTGAACAACCTATTTGTCTCCCTATGGATTCTTTCTACAATTGAGCTCTTAGGATGGTAAGGAGTTACATAGTGAATTTTAATACCATATTCTTCCATTTTAGATTTAAATTTTGCCGATACAAAACATCCACCATTATCCACCAATATGGATTTTGGAATTCCCATGGTTACAAAATAGCAATATTCTAATCATCTTAAAACTCATTTGGTCGTTGCGTTTCTGATTGGGAACATTGTGTAATATCTGCTAAATACATCTAAAATTGACAATGCAAATTTATTTCCAGTATGAGAAGGTGGATAATGTCCTAACAAATCAATTGAGACCATGTCTCTTACATTCTTTACGGCTACAGTTTGTAAAGGTCTAGCTGGTGGCGAAGTTTCAATTTTCGCACGTTTACACACAACACAGTCATGCAAATAATTGCTGATATCCATACGCATAGATTTCCAATAACAACAATCACTTATAAGACCTAAAACCTTTTCGAAACCAAAATGCCCTTGTTCATGATAATTTTGAATTACATCGTTCACAAGTGAAGGAGGAATACAAATTTTCCATTGATTAGGAAAACGGTAACTGCGTTTTAACAAAGTTCCATTTTCAATTTTTTAAAACTCACCAATATTACGATTCTTAGCTTTAACATAAGGATCATTGGGATTCTCTATATACTTCATGATATTTTCATACTCTTTTTTTACTGATTAAATCTTGAACAGACAAAGGTTTAAAACAAGAAGGCAATAGTTCGTACTTATTAACTTCATACTTTTCAACCTCAGGAAACAAAATGATACGTGACAACGCATCGCTAGCTTGATTATCTCGGCCTTTAATGTACACAATTTGTGCGTCAAATCCCTGAATTTGCAAGCTCCAACGAGCAAGCCTAGAATTCCACTGTCTCATTTTGTGTAAATGTGCCAACGAATTCTGATCCGTATAAAGTTTTACATGTCTTCCATACGACAATTGAGACCAACGTTTAAGTGCGAATACAATTGAAAGACATTTACGTTCAGTCACTGTGTAATTTTTCTCTGCAGGCTTTAACGTTCTACTATAAAATCCTAAAATATGTTTTTACCATCTACTTCTTGAAAAATAATATTTCCCAAAGTAACTGAACTGCAGTCAGTAATTAAAAAAGATCGTGATCTAACAAAGGATGTGCAAGTACCACCTCTTGAACTAAATCATATTTCAATTGATTGAAACTATCTTCACAAGATTGATCCCAAATCCACTTTTTATTTTTCTTAAGTAAACCAAATAAAGGTTCAGATTTTTGAGCGAAACTTTCTACAAATTTAGCACGCCACTGGAATTAACCTAAAACTCTTTGTAATTCTTTCAAATATCTAGGCCTTGGAAGGTCTTTGATACATTGTACATAAGAGGGATTCTTTGTAATGCCTTGCGGACTAATGTCAAACCCTAAAAAGCTAAATTTCGTGTTACAAAAAGTACACTTTTGTAGATTTAAAGCCATACCAGCCTGGTAAACTTTCTGAAATATTTAATCCAAAAATTGTAACTGTTCTTCAAAAGTCATGGAAATTACTGAGACATCATCAATATACGAGACTACCTTTTCGTACAAACCTGCCCCAAGGACAGTTTGCAAACACAACATAAAAGCAGCTCCTCCATTTATATAACCAAACGGAACTCGAGTATATTGATACATTTTACCATTCCAACAAAAGGCTGTGTATTGTTTACTTTCTTCACTTAAACATACTTGCAAATAACTTCCTACAAAATCTAGACAAGATACGAATTGAATTCCTTGGAATTTGATGAGGAGATCATCAATCTTATTGACTTTTAACTGCTTTAATTTGACAAATTTATTCAACTGACTTAAATCTACAACAGTACGAAGCTTACTAGTATTTTTCTTGGCTACATACAACAAAGGACGACAATGCACGGTGACACGGTCTTCAACTACGCCACATTCTAGCCATTCAGCTATTTGTTGTTCAATATTTTCTTTATACTTAAAGGGTAATGGGTACTGGCGTTTTACAATTCGTTGGTCAGTTTCAATTTCAATAGCATATTTAAATTTATTACATTTACCTGGCAAATCGCTAAAGACCAATCTATGTTTCAATAACAAATCATATAATTGCTGTTTTTGAACATTAGATAAATTTTCAATTTCAAGAACTTTTGTTCTGATTTCATTAACAGAAGGAAAGTGACTTTGGGTACTACAAATAGTTTTACTTAAATTACAAATATCCTGATTTACTTTTACATTATTATGAGATTTCTGAGTTTTCTCATCCAATTTATGAATTTGTTCCCCGTAGAAATGATAGGAAAAAATTACTTCAGCACCTTCGTTCAAACGTGCTTGTTTTATTTGCTGTACATTCAAATCATTATTGATAGTATACTTTTCTACATGTTCAAATGCTTTACTGTTTTCTAACAAACTATCCATCCATTCCTGCGTCAGCTGTTTCTTATGAATTTTTAAATTTTTAACTATCGGACACTCTAGCACAGGTTCGACTACATCTTCGTTCTCGCTTTCAATAGCAGAATCAGTGTATCACCTTTTGCACTTTGCAAATTTCACCCAAAGGGGCCTTCCTTCACTCAGGTACAAACTTTCTTTTTGAGTTGGATTGCTGGCTTCTGGGGTTGGGAGTAACATAGGGAACGGTCAACTCGCGGTCTGGGAGAAGAAACTCTTTATATGAGATGACGGATTCTATCGGAAAAATAGACATGACATAATTTAAGTTGTTATTTTTCGCGCGTTATAAAAATCGTACAATCCCAAGGCGAGTGCTTGAGTACAATGTTCGACAAAGGAATGTAATTTGTGTGACGTTATCCCATGTTTACTGTAGATCCATATGTAAGCCCAAGTTATAGTCACCAAAATGAGCAATTTTGTCACCTTATGACAACATTTGGAAATGACTCGTGACATGTTTCAATTAAACATTGAGGGCTGTTCGTATATGGTCTGCAGAAACAGCGGACGAAGTTTGTTTTGGATAGACTTACTTGGGCTCAAATAATTTCACACTCAAGTACGAGATCATTCTGTGCTTTGCTGCCCTATTTATATTAATACTGCAAACAATCCGCCCTTGTGGTCTTGCGGTCGTTTATCTATGTAGAAAATTGGTTGAGAAAAGGCATTCCACTGTTCCTTACCAATACTTTCAGACATGTTTCAATTACCACTAAACAGCCATATTCCAGCAACTAACTAATCATACCACAGTCCGTAAAATTGATTATAATGCATTGTACATTTAGGTAGTATAGTTTAAACGTGGTTTTGTTCACTGCACTTTTGATCAGCATTCTTCTGTACATCACCACATTAAACGCAGATTATGGAGCTCCTTATTTGACACACTTCTCTAGCGTGGGATCACGTTGTTCTAGTCACTCTCACTCTTTTCTTGCCATCTGCGTTGAACATTCTAAATTATATTAATTGAGTGTCCTCTTGCAATAAGTGAAAACGGTATTTCACTGCATTTCCAGCTGGAGATACTGTCAAACGCACACTCTAGCCGTACCCTTACTACTGGGTTCACAATGGAAATGAAAAAGCACAGAAATAGCACAAATATTTTTCCCGAAGCTGGAGCTCAAACTTTAACCTTTCTACGGTTTGATGCCATTTTTTGTAACTTTATGCATAGACGATCCTAAGTACACACAAAGATTTCGTACTGCAAAATTTAACACACAGATTTACGGTGCGGATAACCGCATCATCCATAATTTATCAAAATCTTTTGATCCTCTAACCAAAAGTTTTTTAAAGAGCTTTCCTTGTTCGATTACCTAGTCCTACTCTGGAGCTATACCAATGCATAACTTTCCCCATATTACAGTACTATATCGAAAAACTAAATCTCACCTATATCAACAAACGCTCCCAAACTCAGCACCCTTTATTCATGCAATATCTATTACCTTACTTTAGACCCCACACGAAATCGCTATCAGCATACCCCTTGTCCCGAATGTTTACGCCCTGTTAGTACACTTTACCCTCGTGACATTCATTGTTCTTAACCTTACAGTGGTAACGTGAAAGAAAATTTCATGAATAGTAACAGTTTGCCTCCTGGACCCAGGACCATTTTTGCCTTATAAGATATGAACTACGATTTCTATTATATTTACAATATTAAATACAAACACCAGATAGTGGATACGCTTTAAGCGAAACTGTACATTCACTTTATTGAAGCAATATCTTTCTTGTTATAATTAAGTTCGATACCAATGTGACTATTTTATTGCTTAAATACCAGCACTCAAAATAAAATATTTATTAACTAGAAATAAGTAAACAAGGATTTCTCCTAATAAGGGTGTATTACACATAAGGACACTCATTATGTTCACTATTGACTCATTATGTTCCATATCGAAAAGGCGAGACTTCACGAGAGACTAATCAATTTCTTTATATTCATAAACTATTAGCATTTGGCAACCACACATTTCAAAACGTTCATCCTTTGCACAATCATTAATATTAAAACACGTTCAGGACGCAGCTCGCAATATTCTTCACCTCGATTTTCATTCCACTTAGAATGGTTCGTACGTGCACCTTCATGTACCTCGACTCGAAACAAATATTTTTCGAAACAAAACCAGTGGCGTGACAATAGTATTTTATCCTTGCACATGGTATAGTATTGACTCTCCATCTAATATTGCAGAACATCTAATTATAACTATTTATTACAGATCTTTATGTGTCACAATGACAGTCATCTATGTTCGAACAGGTCGTCCTATTCCAATCCCATTCCAATATATTTTTAATAATTTCCGACATTTCCTGATCCCTTCCAATATTAACATCCATAGCCGCTCAGACCGTGAGAAACAGCTTTTAACAATTTTATCATTGCCTCCACTACATGCTTCATTCACCCATTACCAAAACCAATCCGTTCCTGATCTAACACTACTTCTGACATAGTGATCACATGATCTCTCGCCCACAGTATTTTCATCTACATTCTAGATCCTCTGGGTAGTTAACATGTGCCCATTATACTCACTCAAAGAGCTTCCACTACTTCTTCCTCCGTCTGAGCACCTCCTCGGCTAATACTTCGCTACTAAACTTACTAAACTCATACACTGTCAGCGGCCTATCCTCCTTTTACTAAAAATGAATTACACCTTTGAATACCAAAATTGGGTCAATTTGGCCCAGATGATCTTTTATAAAGAAATGCCACAATATCAAAAAGAGGTAGTGGGCTAATATTTTTGGTATTCTTCCATTAGCAACCATTTTTACTTTTGGAAATCATTTCAGTAGAATTCATATAAAAAAAAACAAAATACCCCAAAAATGGCAGAAAGTGTAGCTAAGTCCTTTTCGCCCAGCCTTGGATACCTCGCGGTAAGGCCCACAAAAATAACATTTTATTATTATTATTGTTATTATTGTTATTATTATTATTGTAATTATTATGGGAATAATTTAGTTTCCGGGGGTGGGGTATAATCAGCAACGAAACATATACAATCTCTATATCAGTCGATTTAGGTTGACAAAACAAATCGATCGGTACCAAATTTAACTACTTCCGGTTTACTGAGCCTAATTTAGTTTCCGGGAGTGAGGTATAATCAGCAACGAAACATATACAATCTATATATGAATCGATTTAGATTGACAAAACAAATCGATCTGTACCAAATTTAACTACTTCCGGTTTACTGAGCCTAATTTACTTTCCGGGAGTGGGGTATAATCAGCAACGAAGCATATACAATCTATATATCAATCGATTTAGGTTGACAAAACAAATCGATCGGTACCAAATTTAACTACTTCCGGTTTACTCAGCCTAATTTAGTTTCCGGGAGTGGAGTATAATCAGCAACGAAACATATACAATCTATATATCAATCGATTCAGCTTGACAAAACTAATCGATATATACCAAATTTTACTACTTCTGGCTAACCACTTCCGGTTTACTGAGCCTAATTCAGTTTCCGATTCACAGTTGGTATATGTTTCGTTGCTGATTATAACCCACCTCCGGGAAGAAAATTAGGCACAGTAAACCGGAAGTGGTTATCCGGATGTAAATAAATTTGATTTCGATCGATTTGTTTTGTCAAGCTGAATCGATTGATATATAGATTGTATATGTTTCGTTGCTGATTATATCCCACTCCAGGAAACTAAATTAGGCTCAGTTAACCGGAAGTAGTTAAATTTGGTACCGATCGATTTGTTTTGTCAACCTTAATCGATTGCTATATAGATTGGATATGTTTCGTTGCTAATTATACCCCACTCCCGGAAACTAAATTAGGCTCAGTATACCGGAAGTGGGTAACCGGAAGTAGTTAAATTTGGTACCGATCGATTTGTTTTGTCAACCTAAATCGATTGATTTATAGATTGTATATGTTTCGTTGCTGATTATACCCCACCCCCGGAAACTAAATTGGGCTCAGTAAACCGGAAGTGGTTAACCAGAAGTAGTTAAATTTGGTACCGATCGATTTGTTTTGTCAAGCTGAATCGATTGATATTTAGATTGTATATGTTTCGGTGCTGATTATACCCCATCCCCGGAAATTAAATTATTCCTATTATTATTATTATTATTATTATTATTATTATTATTATTATTATTATTATTATTATTTTGCTGATTGAAATGAAACCTGGAATAATCACTTCCCCGTTTTACCGAGCTTTGATTGGGTTAAGAGTAATAGTAAATATTATTTTTTCAAACTCTTTTTTTTTCACTTTTTCCCACGTCCACACACCACTACATTTTTCCTTGTCAGCAATTTTTATATTTTGGTTCAGTTCCCTAATATATCTGGTTTTATGTTTAGCAAACCACGTGATTCTTCACTCCTCAAAAGTATGTAATCTGTCACAAGCTTGTTCACAAAGCGCACTGCATCAGCAAACCGCTCTGCAAGGACTGACATGTGAAATCAAAATACAATGTGTGACAGAATTCATTCCTAACAAATCGTATTTCTATGTAAAATTTCTAATGTTACAGTACTATAATTCAGGTATTGTTTGAAAGAACCACGAGCCGCCACTGACAGTGTATGCAGCGTATAAAATTTACTGTAATATAAAGAAAGATCAGGTACTTTGCACTTTTCATTGTACGTTAGATATTTTAACTCGTCCCTGAATGAAACTTGATATATTTTTTACAAGAAGCAGGAATGGGTCAAAATAACCCACACTTAGTACTTTACCTAACATTGTAGGCTTGGTACTCTAAGGATTAATCCAATCTAATCTCCACTACCAATCATTCAAACCTTGTATCCTCTCTTACATCACAATCAGGAATTGTACAGAGACCAAAAAAAAGCTAAAACCTTTGTCTCCTAATTATAGGAGATATTCACACTTTTATTATTCACCTAGGATTTTAATTATCATCCTGTAGTCATTTCAACTTCAATTCACCACGAATTCATCTTCAACCCAACATATATACTCACAAAGCACTCACTACCTTCATTTCTACCACACAAATCACTAATTTCATCTATCATAAATGTTATAATGACACTGAAGTCAATAACATCTACCGACATGTAAGACAAAGTCCACGAAAACTGCTCAATCTTAGAAATCATTCAAATTTCTCTTGTTTTTACAATCAAGAATACTGCCCGATACAGCTCAACAGAATCTTCATCAAAATCCTAGGAAAAAAATATCGTCAAATGACTTCATGTTCATGTTTCTCATTACCATCTTTACCACACCATCAAGCAGGCTCCCGCCCACAAATAAGCATCAACGATCAGTCTCTGCGTCTCCTCAGGTGCATCCAGAAGTAGTATAATACCACCAAGTCATCTTGTCTGGTACTCTTTAATTTTGAGAAAGCATTTAATGACGTGTAGCCTTAGGGTTTGCTTTCAAAACTGCTACATTTTCGCCTTATCGCATATATCCGTTTTATTTACAATTTCTTGTTTGGCACCGTACTTACTTATACCATATTTATGCACTCAGGCGTATCTAAGATTCTTTACTATCACCCTTATTATATCTACTTTATGTTGTTGACATGCCTCTTCCATCAAAAAATAGTCCGTTATTTCCATACGCTGAAGATACAGCTTTTCTTGCAATTTGCCGTAAGTAAACAACGCCTTAGAACCAATAATACACACTTTTGTTCTGTGGTGCAATAAACGGCGACTTAAATCCAATGCTGCTAAAATCCAATCTCCAAATCTTAGAATCTCCAAAACCGTTAATGCTTAAGACTCACCATAGGTAGACACCTCAGACGAAAGACTTATGTCCAGGACATCAACAAAAAGGCATACAATCGACTCAATCTATTAAAACGACTTACTGACACAACCTGGAGTATTTCTGCGAAGCTACTCTTAAACACTTATGTAGTCTTCCTTCGACCTGTGCTTAGTTACGGCCATACCGTTAAGTATCGGCAGCTACCCTATTTTATCAAAAACTTAAGATTCTTGAACATCACACACTCAGAATTCTATACCACATCAAACTCCCGAGCTCTGCTCCAGGACTATGCTCGCGTGACTTTTCCATACATTTGGTTCCATGTAGAAGAACTTTGCCTCAAATACGTCCGGAACGTTCAATCCTCATCATCCACTCCTCTCCGATGCCATCAACGCCCATATCTATTTCTATATCGTTCAAAGCATGAGTCATTCTACCTCTTCCTCCTCTTTACAATGTATCATTATTACTTACCACCAAATCATCAGGATCTTCCGCTCATCAGAAAATTTCTTGTCTATCACCCTCCGCACAATATCATACAATCATATTCTACACAATAAGTCCTGTGTCACTAACAGAGCTTCACATTCCCTTTGATTAATGTTCCAAGCAGCCCCAAGGGAGAAGAATAACCTATATCCGTCATTTTACAATATCTTATAGTTTGTCTCGTCCAAAGGCATCTCATCTCATAGATATTTCACTCATCAACGCAATATGATGAAATGTAAATCCAAATACTTTCATCATGATGTCTCTAATTCATTGTACAATTTCCTTTCTCCACCGTCATTATGATTACGATTGTAAAGACCGTAATGTCCTATTTTCTTACGTTATTTATGACATAAAGTTATTATAAAATGTCGAAAATCCCTTAGACTATGTCTAATTCCTTTCTCGCAGTACCCTTGACTTCTCTTTCCGCAATGGAGGGCATAACCCTCGACCGGGTGGTTAGCTAAAACAAACATGCGCCATACCTTTATGGTATAATTTCACTTATGATATTTTTCTAAAGGGTGTTTTATAGGTAATTTATGTCTTGAAGCAATGTAGAGTTCTTTGTGTTATACCTTCATCACAAGACTGAAGTCGCTGTGAGACCGAAAGTAAAATATTGCCCAAATGTGTACTCCGTTGGCACTTTCAGATAGTGAATTTTTTTATAAAATTTCTTATCAGGGAGCCAACACAAATGTAGGGGAAAAGTGTGAGGTTAGGGACAGTTGGAGATGTGGGACAGTGATATATCTCTCTGGTGATTTGTGTTAAGCCATAGTGGTTGCTAGCAGATCTGGTGGCAACATTTAAAGAGCATTGCTACCAGGTTGTGAACGTGCACAAGGTTTTAGAAGCAAAGACAAATTTTCCTTCACCGCTGATAACTATTATATGAGATGTATATTATAAAAATATTTGACAATATGAAGAGGTAGTAGAGGATTTAATATAAGAGTATTGAAAGTATATTCAAAACATTTTTGTATGATTCTAATACCAGAGTGCGTGGCTTTATAGTGACAGTAGTAAAAGTTGGTATACAGGACGGATTTTGACATGATGAAGAGGATTGGAACACTGGCCCACTCCTTTCTACTCACCAGTGTGAAAACATTAGGTAGCTTTATTATAATTCCTGTGTTCCCGCTTGGCTAACGCTGTATTTTTTTAGTACTTTTTCACATCTGTGTGTCAGAAAAATGCCACGCAAGTGGAAGAAGATAAACCTTGACCACATACAAACAGCAGACAGTGATATGCTGCAAGCCGTAAAGATAGTAATAGAGAAAAAGAAGAGTAGACGAGAGGTAGCAAGAGAACACAACATATCGAAATCCGCCTTTGCTAGACATATTAAAAAATACAAGCAAGACTCAAATAGAGATGCTGTAAAATTTCAAGGAAATCTTTTTTGTGGGAAACTCTCCTTAGCGCAAGTAAGATGAAATATGTGCTTAGAACGAGGCACGTACGATCTTTGGTTTACGTATATGCAAATGCTTTGAAGAAGAATATGCCGCAATCTTAAACTGTGCACAAAAGTGCGGTTTATGGCTGCCTTAGTGGTTTTATGGAGCATCCCTTTCAGTTATCACTGCCATCTCTGGAATCAAAAGTTTATCAAGAAGTACCAGCTTCAATAAGCAGAACCTGAACGACTTTTTGAACAATTTGAAGCTAGCATACGAGAAAGGTAACTTCACTCTGAAGTGTACTTTTAACTGTGATCAAACTGGATTTAGTACCGTACACACAACGCCACGTTTAATAGCTGTACGAGCACTGAAACAATTCGGACAAGTAACTTGAGCGGAATGTGCTAAACAAATGACAGTGCTTTGTACCTTCAATGCAGTTAGGAATAGCATTCTTCCAGTTTTCCTATATTCAAGAGTAGTGTACAAGAATTTATTCCTGAAGAAAATAACACCTCATTGCTTGACATTAGCAAGGATCACTGGATGGATGATTGCTGAGATATTTGGTGTTTGCTTAAAACACATTAACTAAATTTCAAAATATTCGGAAGAAAATCCAAACATATTGCTCCTCGAACACCACCAAACCAGGTAAACATCATTGTGGTATGAATCTTACGAAAATGGCGTGTTATGAACATATCCCTCCGCATTGCAGTTACAATCTGCAACTGGTAGATGTTTCGCTTTATAGACCTCTGAAGACCCATTACAATCGGGTGTGCAATGACTGGCTGATTAATAATCCAGGAAAAAACTATTTCTCCTGATTCTATTGATGAGTTTATAGGACGGGTATACCCCTGTGCTACGACACAATACATTATCGTATCTGGATTTTAAAAGACTGTAAAATACCCTTTTAACAGTGCTCCTTCTATAGAAGACTAATCTATGATATCTTCGGTAAATGACCGTCCAGATCCCTCGTTGAACAGAAACGCACCGTTTCACCAGCGAAAATTATAAACAACCTTACCACGCAGAATGTGTCTGGCATATCTGAGGGTATGGACCATGGTTCATTGTAGCTTCTTCCTCAAGGCTACCTTACTTCAGCTATCTAAGAAACTACATCTGTTATATTTTGCAGAAATATCTTCCACTTAAATAGTAACCACTCAGAATATCCGTTCTTGCCCGAAGGCTGCCTACCCCTCTTAATAAAACTAACCGTGGAAAAAGAGTTGTGGTCGAACAAGAATACTAACAGCAACTCCACGAAAGATGAAACCAAAGAAGAAGGCTTTGCAAAGCAAAAGCGAAAGAGATGTCGGTATTATAATTCAATTACAACAAGTAATAAGAAGGTTGATACAAACTCAGTGTCCTCAATCGAAGACAGTATTTTCTCTCGAGAACAGTGTGTTGATATATCCTTTAGTACTGTTAGTGATGTAGGTCTATCAATGAACGAAATAGGATGAGAAAACACTAATGTCAATGTTGAAAACAGTAATATTATACTTCTTAAATTTTTGCAATAATGCGTACAGTTTCTGCCAGGTTTTCCAGACCTATTGTTAATGGATGAGATCACTCAATGGTAAGGGTTACTTCTTTTCAAATTAAATAATATGTTTCAGAGTAACTTCCAAATTTCTTTTCATGAAGTGAGTAGTGTGTTTTCTTGGAATTTAAATAATTATAGAATGGAAGTTATTATGTTTATTGTTGAAATTATTGAAAGGTCAGGCGATGTACTTGTAAACTTAATTAAAAAAAATAAAAAATAGCTCAACTCTGCACTGCACTGCATTATTATTTTGATACAGATTATTATTATTGTTCGATGTGTCCGATTCTGTTCTGACGTTATGAGAGTTGGTGATGGTGATAATGGACATCATGGTAGACTGAAGAACGTGAGATAAATCGAGTTCGGGACAACCCCGAGAAATCAAACGCATAGGATGTTTACCTAAATGACCACTTAACAAGAGCTAGGATCAAAACAGAAACCCTACACATCAGAAATGATCGGTCTACTATTGAGCCACTGCGACAATCGGAAACTTTCATGTTGGAAATGAACGTAATTCTTTCTACTCCATATCTTATACCGAATTGAATCCAAAGCACCGAGAATTATCAAAAAAAAAAAAAAAAAAACCTAAAGAAAATACACATATTTCATATTATGTGAAATCAAATGTACATTCTAATTCTCCATATTCTTCTCCACACCCACATTTTAAAAGCCTCCAATCTTTTATCGTCCCTTTTGCTTAAGTCCATGTATCTGCCTCATTGAGAGAAAATGTATAAAGCGATCTAAACATCTGAAAAGAAAACAGGTTCGCAATTATAGTATCGGTGTCTAAACGTATGAACAAGTACTATGACTATGGGGGGCTATCTAGAAGCAAATGTGATTAAGAGGTTTGGATAGTTTATCTATTCATGTTACAATGTTCAATATTAAGTCTTACAGCGTTGAATATTAATGAAAAACGCAAGTGCAACTCTGCAAATATTGAGTCACTCACAACATATTATAGTAATGCTTAAATATAGTTAGTGATGCGCACGAGACAAGATTTGAGGATGTCTCGTCTCGAAAAAATTGTATCGAATGTCACGTCTCGTCTCGAAAACCGTATATATTTTCTATTGTAATAGATCTTTCTCGTCTCGAATCTTGTAACGAAAATTCTGCATCATCTGTGCGCATCACTAAGTATAGTGCGCGACGTAACAAAAAATCAAAATCACGAACATTCCACCTTCAATAAATCCCAAGTTTTAATTAACCTTTAATCTAGTTTTTAGATAGATTTTACAAATGTTAAAGTAACTTATTCATATATTTAGTTTGTACCCTCAAAAGCTTTGGATCCCTTCCGAAATAAGTTCCTGCGCACGTGACTGAATATTAGGTGTTCATGATGTTTGTATATACATAGTTGGACTTCCGACCTTGTTCAGTTTTATCCCTTAGTAATTATAATACTTCAATATGAACGACTCGATTATGTTATATACACAAACAGTATCAATCAATATTGTATCCGCTTAGTTAACTATCTACTCTCTTCATTTCCCAATTCATCGCCATATTTAATCTTACTCTATTAATAGAAAAGCTCCAATTTGATGTCAGGTGGCTAAAGCGCGTAGCCTCATGGCAGATTCATAATAATTCGCGATATGCTTTCCGGACTGACTGAAAATCTTGCCTGGTGAGGGATAACGCGGTCCTTAGTGTCCGAATTCGCGTTTATATTCGCGAGATCGGACGAGTTAAAGCTCTTTGCGATGTTACCTCTTAGAGTTCATTTTAATATATTGCTATTATTGCTATATTTTAGTTACTTTCTTGTTAAGCGTTTTATATTTTCTAATATATATATATATATATATATATATATATATATATATATATATATATATATATATATATGGGTATTTTTATTCTATTATTTTGTCGAACTTATATCTAAATATCGTTTTTTTCTAGAAGGCTTTGCTTTGAAAAAGGTGCATGTTTTGAACATTGGCCTTATTGTAACAGGACTAAATAGCCTCGATACTGACATCATATTAAACCTTAATGAATTTATCAGTCAATTTTAGATATCGTGCTATATAGGATCGGTGCTAAAGAAGGACATTAAATTACTGTCAATCAATCGATATAAGATAATAAAAAACAGGGTGAAAAATATTCCATTTTATACTCTTAAACAATTCTTGTGAATTGAATGATGTCAATTACTGTGTGGCTGGTCATAAAGTGATTCAGCCACTAGATGTCAATGTAGGAAAATCCATTCAAAAGGAGATGATAATAAACCATTTCCATTGTATTAGGGATATATAGATACATGCGATCTACCAATTCCAAAGACTTTCATCAAATATTGCGCATTTGTCATTTCCATCAAGTTAGAAATCGCTTTAACTTCGGAGGGAAATCATGTATACTTAGTGATCTGCGTGGGCCAGGCTCAGTCCGAGACCTGCATTCCGCTCCGGCCTGCGGGTCGGACTTGGGAGGACCATCCCATTTCCTTCTTCGGGCCGGGCCGGACGATACTGCTTTCTCTTCAGGGCAGGCCGGGTTCGAGACGATTTATTGCAGTTCTTTAATAATTAATGTTTCTTATTAAATGATACTTGGAATAAAGCTAAGCGTTGAAGTCTGTTTGCACGGCTGCACGTGTACTGAAAAACATTGCAAACAATGCAATTTGTACAGTTAGTGTTCCTTAACTGTCAGACCAGGCAGAGCCAAGAAATTTTAAAACTTAATGGCTAGGTTGGGTTCGAGCCATAAACCTCCAAAATTTTCGGGTCCGAGCTGTACTGGAGTTAGTTACGTTAGGGATGGTTTGGGCTTCGGGCGAAAAGTTCGGCTCATGTAGGTTTCTAGTTCAACTTTAGCAACCCTAGTTCATGGAGGAAAAAGGAGGGGGTGTAGAAAGGAAAACCTGCAAACCAACAATTCTGATGAAATAAGACTTATTTCCTAATTTATAATATCAGGGTATGACAGATCGATTCACATTGGTTTCATATTATATGAATACCAAACTGAAGTGTTATTGAAGTGTAGAACGGATATGTACCCACATGCGCAAAAAAATTGCGCGTATACTGTAACTAACGATTTTCGCATTTATTTCATTTTCCTTGCGTTTATGGGTAGAATTCAGTTATTAGTATGTAGAGATAACAGAACGCAATCCATCTAAGGAAATATTTCCAAAAAGAAAAAATAATAAAATAAAAAATATAAGCAAAAAACAAAATTATTCTCGGTTTTGTGTATACTGGCAACGATGATTTCTAGGGATTTTTTCATTAGCAGAGCACAATTGCGGAAGGAATTCAGTAGGGGAGTCGAGGAGTCGGATCAAGAAACTGGATAGTGGAGTAAAATGTTGCATTTATTGGTTAAACCTAGTGTGTAGATTGCCTGCCAAATATAAATTAGCTTCTGTAACTAAGATGTCGTACGAAATTATAGAATTAAACAGAAAAACTCTTAATGTTCGAAGCGATACGAACCATGGTTATGAATATTATTTCTTAAGAAAAAAGAGCAAACACAAGGTAGCCTCCGTGGTTAGGTGGATAGAGTGGCGGACTCGTAGTTATTTTATTTTTTGACAACACAACGAATCCCATCACATCCCATATATTTTTTTACAAAACATTATAGGAAGTGTATAATTTATATATCCTTTAATCGACGTATTTATTCAGTATTAGAATACGTGTACTATTGGAAAAAGTTATTGTTTTAATTTATGGTCTTGTATCTTAAACCTCCGCTGCCCATTCTTGAACAGCAGACAACTCACTTCGGATTTGTGTGTCAGTAACAGGAAAAAGAACATACGCCACCTTCACAGTCTTTCCAGTCTTACCCGTTGTTATATCGACATGACGTTACATCGAATGATGCTTATTGCCATGAAAACAAATTTGAAAGGAAAAAAGCTTATGTCAAATTATCGTTTGTGTGTGTGTGCTTGTGTTTTTTCTTTTTAGAGTCTTGATTTCTCCTCTCCCTCTTTCTTTTCTTTCATATCCAAAAGTGCAAGAAATGCAATCAAAGTGTGTAAGAAATGTTTTCGTTCAACGAAACTAAATTATAAAGATCTATGTATGCGGAACACGAATATTTCCAAAAGGTAGCATGAATATGAACGATAATCATACCATATTTCTACATTATATAGTAGCGTGATAAACTATATTAAAATGATATAAAAACAGATATTAGCTTTTTTCTAGCATGGCAACACATTAAACGTAACGTATTAAATTTTCGGAATTACAAATTATCACCTTACGTGTCGTATTCCTATTTTCACGTTCGAGCGACGAAAGAAGAAATTGTAGTAATAGTGATAAAAATCGAATTCGAGATTTCAATGAATTCAAGGTTCATGCCACCACATATCGAAAAAAGTGATTTTGATGTCTGTCCATCTGTTCGTCTGTCGGTTCGTCACGCTTTTACATGCATTCAAATAGAGGCCATACTGTTCCACGTGTCTGGACCAAATTCTAGACATGAAGTTTTTATAACACTTTATCGTTTCGAATTCTACATCCCCCGACACCTAAAAATAAGGTTAGTTTACTGAAGGATGAACATTTAAAATAATTGAATTGTCTCAAAAACAACTGTAAGGAATTTGCTTTTTTTTTTGCAAATATAGTATGAATCATTGCTCTGAAAAAAAATACATAAGTTGTAATTTACTCTATGGGATGCGTTTTTTCGAGCAATATTCTCAATCACATTTCAAAAATAAATGTATCATTAATAACCTAATAATATGACACAACTTGTTCGTCTTGTAAACATTCAAAAGGGGTAGTTTACTCTTCTCCGACGATTTTCTCATTAACGCCTGGCGCAATTTTGTTCATATTTCATAAATAAATGTTAGCCTACATAAATAACCTAACGATATGGTATAGTTCCATCATCCTAAAAAGCTAGAAGTTGTATATTACTTTTCGGAGCAAATTTTACCCTACGATTTTGAAGAGAACGACTCAGGCAATTTTGTTCCTATTTCATAAATAGCATAACTCGTTTGTCCAGAAGAGATACACAAGGGATATTTTATTCTTTCGGATGACTTTTTTGACGATTTTCTCAGAAATTACTTAGACGCTTTTGCTCATAGTTCACATACAATTATTTCCTTAATAATTCTAATATATGGCATAAGTTATTTCTAACAAAAATATAACCAATCCGTACTTTACTTTTGGACGTAAGTTGCTTCCAACAAAGTTTTCCAAAATACATTATTTTATTCGCATTTCCCAAATAAATGTTTCAGTAATAGCTGCAGCCTAACACGAGTCAGTTTAAGAAATTGGAGCTAGAAAATTAAGTGCGTTTCATCCGTTCTTAAATATATTTTTAAATTTTACACCTAATCACAATTTTCATAACAAAATCGAAACTAATTTTAAAATATTCCTTGTTGTGGCCAAATGGTTCAAGTGCATTGGATCTGGATTTGCTTGTCGGAGAGAGCTAGTGTGTTTTTATCCAATATTAAAGTATCGGCGATAAGTAGGTGCAAAGAGAAAAGTGTTTAAACAAGCCTAACCAAGCCAATGAACAATACAAAGAAATAATACAATATTGCGAAGTTATAGAAGAAACGTTGTTAATATTAGATATTTGCGTGTGAAATGTCTAACCGATGACTCTCAACTCCAAAGGTAAGAAAGTGAAACATCCAATACCAGGTTAATCAGTGGTCTCTAGTTAAAGCGGTTGTAATTAATTTGCAGTCTACAATACGATAGGTTTTATTAATTTCTAAGTCTTGTAATTTTGTAAAAGATACTAACGACGCTGCATTAAGTTTGGTTAATAAATCCATTGACGATGCCATCTTTAACTAATGGATTATGTGTTCACTCTCGAAGATGTATTCTATATGTATGACCATTAAATCACCTTGCCCTCATTGTCTTAAGAATTCGCAGGATACCTTTCTTATCTCTCGGAGGAAATAATAATAAAGGACTCTCTTTAATGGTCAAAGAAATGAACAAAGATCATTTCTTTGATCACATAGGAAGTAAATTGTAAACGAAATAAGCTGAATTGGATAAATAATGAAATTTGCAACTAAGTAAGTTAACGAATAGTGTAATGAGAGAATTTGATTATCATGGGTACAAAAGATTTATTACACTAATTTTACAGCTAAAAAAGGTGCTAATGCTATATCCATGCATATCAATTATTTATTAACTTGAGAAAGGCGTACGATTCGATTATGTGGGAAACAAAATTTGAAATACCGAAAAAAGTTATTTAAACTTATTAACATATATTTAAATAAATCTAAAAGTAACAAATTTTTCTTCACGAACTATGAGATAGGTCTGAAACAAAGAGAGATGCGTTTACGCCCTTATTATTATACTGAGCATCTAGACTAGTATTACATGAAGGCAAAATTTGTATGTGATGTCTTGTACTTCCAAGTCGAGTTGCCATATTACATGATTTAACGGATATCTTCCGATTAAAGCCTTAATTTACAACAGTGAAAACAGAATGAATCCTTTTTCTATGACTTTTATAAGGAGTTCTGTCCGACATTGGATCTCATAAATTTTTGTAAAAGTATCGTTGATCTTGCTTCTCGATGTATTCTATCTCGTCTCGAGAATGAACTATATCATGAGGAACGTACCCTCGCCACAGAATTAAGATTTCTTGTTCAAAGTAATTCTACTTAAGGAACGTCTAAGACGATTTTTTGTTTGTTTTATTTTTTATTAAAATGTAAATTTCCAAACCTAGCCATAAGAACAAAAACACGACTGAATGTAGAATGTTACACATGTTGATCGGGAAAACAATTGTGTGCAACGATAAAGATGAAATCTTTCAGTTTAACACCCCACGAATATCTCTTTTAAGCTAAGATGAAAGGATGATTAAGGTAAATGAAATGATATTATGAGATGAAGCGGAAATACCACATGAGAATCAACGAACACGATGTTGTCCATCACAAATTTATTTGATGTCCTACGATTATGCCCCATTATGCTAAGGCACCATGAGCTAATATATTCGGTAGACGAACTAGGGAACCCCATATACCAAATGTAAGCGCTTTGCCTCTGTACCGTCTGCTCATCTTTTCAGCACCCCAGCTGATCTAATAGCTAACACGGAAATGTGGTGAACGTGGTCCTGAGTTCGATTTACGGATGATAGAGCATTAGAAGTAAAAAATAAAGCAAGCTTATTATGATAACTGTTTTCAAGAAACATATGAGCTTTTCCAAGGGAATAAAATCTCCCCACCTCTCCCCTGCTACATTTAATATCCTTATTCAGTTCCACATCTGAAACAGTTTCATTTCCTTATTCACACACATTATTTGATAGGTGTGTTAAAATAGCATCTTTAGTAAATCTTATCTATTAACAAACTTATTTTTCATTACACATAACTCAGCATTTTCGCATTCAGATTACACTATCTTCAGTCGCACGTGAGTATGTTCGTATGTGAAGACAACAACAAACATACATGTAATCTCAAATGCTGTATACGTTTGAAAATGCGATATTCACGAATCATGCAATGCGATATTCACCTTAGCAACTAAGGTCTATTCGATCAAAGAACAGTCTACAGACAAATCTCATTCCCATGAACACTTACAAGTGAATTCGTGACAATCCCAAGACCAAATTAAGTAAAGCAAATAGTTCACGCCTTCAGTTCATAACCTACAGGCATTTCCTGGACGTAGTTTCTTGTGCTATGGGAATATGTTATAACGGAATATCTCATTACGGCTTCAACATATGTAGCAAATTCATTTGGCATATTTTGATCTTTCATTTCTCTACATAAGTGATTTTAATTACTTGTCATAACAAACATCATCATGTGAATATTTATATAACACTTTTCACATGCAATAAAATCGACCCTGCTGATTTGAGTATACAAATTTTTTCATCCTACGTTCCAACTCGTTTCAAAACAACCATGAACTGCGATAATCGTATTATCAACTCAATTTCCTGAGAAGGTCCCCAGACGAAAATTTTCCAGGCGTTTCGTGAGAATAAGACCAGGTTTAAATCCTCAAGCTCTACGCAGGGAATCTCGGAACTTCTATTCTTATCATTACAAGATGAGTCTGGGGGGGCTGAGGTGGGAAGGAATCAAGCCATCCAATACAAGACGACTTAAAAAAGAAGACGAAAAGGATTTTTTAAAATAAAATCTAATCTATATGCGGGGCACTGAGGCTCAGTGATAGAGTACTCACCTCAAGTTGTATTACTCGATGAGCAAGCATTCAAAACTTTAAGACATTGTTCCTCTGGGGAAATCGGTTCCGATGATGTGCAAGTCAGTCGAAAATGTTAATACATGTCCAATACACTTACGAAGAACCGCTACCCTTGGGGGTCCGGGTTCGATTATTGGTGAGAATACATTAAATATTTTAAGACATTAAATTAATTCGATCCCTTCTGTCGTGAAAACGAAGTGTTTTTTTCAAGCAAGGACTAGTTCAACTTTAAAATCATGAAGTACGAAATTCGATCCCAGCCCCCTACCAAAGTAGATTTTTGTGTGCAGTCTTTATATCGTAAGTTAACGAAGCTACAATCAAGGTTAGTTATCTGTTTCACTTTTCACTCCCAAAATAATAATAATAATAATAATAAGATTCAGGTTCGATTCTCGGTGAGAAAGCATTGAATATTTTAAGACATTAAGTTAATTCGTTCCTTTCTGTCGTGAAACGAAGTAATTTTTTTTTCACGCAAGGACTAGTTCAACTCTAAAATCATGAAGTAACAAATTCGATTTCACTTTCACTCCTCCAATATAATAATAATAATAATAATAATAATAATAATAATAATAATAATAATAATAGTAATAATAATGATAATAATAATAAAGTGATGCTGTATTTTTTAAATTTATTTTTATGGTTGTTATTTATGTTTTAATACCACTTTGGTCTCGGTTCGATTCTCGCTGATAGAGAGAGAGAGAAAGGGAGCATTGAACACTTGAAAGCATTATACTGCTTCGAAATGAAGAGCTTCGAACAATGTAGGCCCCTATATCATATGCTACGCTAAAATCAATACGTGAAATTCTTTTTTTTCATGCAAGGATTAATTCAACTCTAAATCGTGAAGTACTGGTCTTGCGTTCGATTCCGATGAGAGAGCTTTCAAAATAAAAGCATATTTAGGGTTCAAGTTCGATTCTCAATGAGAAAGCATTGAATATTTTAAGACATTAAGTATGCTCTTCGGTTTCCAATGAGGAACGAATCGGGGAAAGACGAAAACCAATCAAATTGGAGTGCTTCGATCACTAAATATCAAAGGATTGAGGGTAAAGGTCTACCGTATGCTATGCAAAATCAATGAAAATCAATCAATCAATTGGGAGAATTCGAACGTGATATTCAATCAATTGGGAAGCTTCGATCGTGATAACTGATAGGATTCTTATCAAGATCCGATAGCCGTCCAAGATTATGAGAATATTAACAACGACGGCCGCTTACGTTCTTCGCAGGAGGGAGTGGAGTGGTTTGGGGGTTCAAATCACTAGCCAATACACGACAAGAACACGAAAAAGGCATGTTTTATCTTGTTTCTATGTCTGGTAGGCATCCAAGACTATGGGTATACCAGCAAACATTTTCCCACGGATCCTGTGGTAGCCATAAAAGGCTATGAACATAACAACTAAAGGCTTGTCGAAACTTGCCTCCAAATTCCAGGAAATGATGTCGAATTCTAAGAACGGGAGGGATCAAATTTCTTCCATAGTGCCTAATATCTACTCGGACGTTCTCCTTGGAACGCCTTTTCTGAAGAAATACAATTGTGTGGTGGACTTTTCTAACCGTATTCTCACCTTTAAGGATCTCTATGGTAAGCAAGCGACGTTAAATATGAACTCTTTATGGATAAGTTCAGTTGAACCTCAACCTATCGTACATGAAGTGAACCAGGAGGAAGATTATCTTGTACCAGTGGATGAGATTCGAGATACCATTCTTTCTAGAACCGACTTACCTGATGATGTTAAGTTTAAATTAGCCGACTTACTAATTCGTTATAAAGATGTATTCTCAGAGCGGCCTAGACCAGTGAAAATAAAGCCTTTAAAGATAGAGCTTACTGACAACGAACCAGTGGTGTATAAACCTTATCCAATAGCCTATTGGATGCGAGAACCGTTTAGGAAACTCTTGCAAAAGTGGCTTGAATGGGGAGTAATAGGAGAAAGATTATGTCCTTACTTAAATCCCGTACACTGTGTGTACAAGGCAGATGAACAGTCAATCAGACACACTTTGGATTTGAGACATTTGAACAGGAAAGTCGTTACTGCTAATGTACGTGTGGAGCCTATACAAGATATTCTGGCTCGCCTCAATTGTTCTTTTGTGTTCTCTTCTTTTGACTGCAAGGATGGATATTACTGTCTACCTCTGGAAGAAGAATCATACGAGAAGACAACCTTCTTATTTGAAGGAAGACAATACTGTTTTCGATACTTAGTGATGGGATTGAAATCCGCCACGAGTTTGTTCCAGTTCGTCATGGACAGCATTTTTATCTGTCCACGAAGCATTTGATTTCATGCTGTTTAGATGACCTTTGTTTTTCGCCTTCCATAGATCAGCACTTTGAACAACTTGAATTTATCTTGTACACTTTGAATAAGCTGAATTTTTCTTTGAATTTTCGCAAATGAAGATTTTTGTTTCCTGAATTACTGTTTCTAGGACATCTAATATCTGGAATAGAAGTTAAAGTTAACTCTAAGTTAAACGAAAATATCAGAAATTTTCCTGTACCGAGGAATCGTAAACAATTGCGGCAATTTTTGCGTATAGGCAACTGGGGTCGTAAATTTATTAGTAACTATGCTCAGTTAATTGAAGATTTAGTAAACCTCCTGCGTAAGGATGCAAAGTTTCAATGTGGGCCGAAGCAACTGGAAGCTTTTGAGTTATTAAAGCAAGAGTTAACATCTCCTACCTTAGCATTGCCTGACATGAGTAAAACATTTCATATCTTCTCCGATTCGTCTGAAGTAGCTATTGGCGGTTATATTGGCCAATACGAAGATGATGAATTCAAAGTAATTTATTATGCAAGTATGCGTATAAAACCTACTGAGATGTCACTATCTATTTTTCAAACTGAACTTTTAGCTGTAGTATTTCTTTGTGAAAAATTTGCTGATTATATCCTTGGTAGAAGAGCTGTTGTCCATACAGACAACAAAGCTATAACACATTTGAAAACCATACGTAACCTAGACTCTAGAACTACTAGATTGTTGTTAAAGCTTCAGGATTATAAGTTGCAATTTGAACACCTATCCTCTAGTGAAAATTATATTGGTGATGTTATTTCACATAATCCTCCTCACGAGGATGAATCTTGTAATACTATGTATATTGTAAATGTTTTATTTCGAAACTTAACACAATCTTCTTTCTTACAATTAATGTCAAAAGAGCAGCAAAATGACACTTTTATAAGTAACTGTTTAGCTAAATTAGAAGAGGGCAACTCTAATTATTGTAAGCATATAAACTTAATGTATGTCAAGCAGGCCAATGTCTGGAAATTAATTATACCTAGGAGTTTAGTACATGTAGTGACTGATAAAGTTCATAAGGAGCACATTTTGGTTCTACAAAATTTTATTTACATTGTAAAAAGCTATTTTACTGGCCTAACATGAAACGAGATATTACCAAATTTATAAACGACTGTAAAATTTGTGCTACAACTAAATCATGTTCTCAAGCAAAAGTGCACCAAATTTGTCATGTAGAGGCAGACCGCCCACATTCTAAGTTAAGTGTTGACCTCATGGAATATCTACCAAAGAGTAACACATATTCTTAAATACTGTTCATTTTAGATGTTTGTAGCAAATTTTTGGTATTGTACCCTGTAAGAAATGCTAATGTTAGAGAAATCATTTCAATCTTTACTAAAATATACTTTTACCAGTATCCAAATCCCCAGGAAATCATTACTGACAGGGGAGCACAGTTTGTTTCTTGTTTATGGCGTCGTTTTTGTCGTAGGAATGGCATTCAGCATTTGTTGTTAAGTCCTTATAATCCTAAATCTAATGCTGTGAAAAGGTACCATCCTGAAGTTTCTCATTTATTGCGATTATAGATCATACTCAATGGAGTCAAAGATTGTCAGAGGTTCATTCATTGTTAAATAACTCTGTGTCTCTTACTACTGGGTACGCTCCCTCAGAGCTTTTTCTTAATTTCTCAGCTTTAGATAATTTCAAAAAGGAATTTGATTGGCCTTCTGAGTTTGGTGAAGTAAATCCTAAGTTTAAGCATCAATCAGTATTGTTAAATACTAAGAAAAGCCTTAGAAAGAATAACTCTAAAGTCAGAACCAAAGGTGATGAAACCAAAATCGGAGATCTTGTTATCGTAAAAAACCAAAAGCATAGTTCTGTGGTAGCTAAAACCATTAGTAAAGTTTTCATAAAATATTTGGGATCTTTTCTTGTAATAGGTGTAGAAAATAATGCTGTAAGTTTGGTAAATTTGGAGAATGAATGGATTGATACACATAACATAGACAATGTTAAGTTGTTTATTTATTCTCTGAAAAGGGAATTTTTTTTGCAAGATATAAACTACTACTCATACAAATCTTACGTAGTTTATATCTTGATAAAAAATTGATTCTTTTATTATTGATTACACATTACTCACTAATTGTTGCACATATTTAAAATATAGGTGCTCGACGATATTGTTTTGTTTATATATAGACTTCTGTAAAATAACAAATCGCAAGAATGATATTCATCCTAAAATTTTCCAAATTATACGTGGAACGTATTATATTGAAAAAAAAATGGACGTTTGTAATTTTATTCAGGATTTAGCTCAAATGAGTCTAGCCTCAAAGCTTAGAAAGACATTAGCAAAATACAACATAAAGAATATGTTTACCAACAATGGATGTTCATTAATTGTAGAGGTCCATACACAAATCCATTTCATATTGTCATTCATTTCTTTCAAGGAAGTCAACTTTTTCTATTTCCAGCAATTACTTCTACGGTATGGACCTCCATTTCTCAATATAGGATCCCTTTAGGAGCTTAGTAAACGTACATCATATATGAATTATTGTTAAAACAAGTCTAACGAGCATGCGCTAGATGACCAGTAAAAAGAAGATTGCTATGCAGATTAGGGCATTACGCAGAATGTTGGTAAACGAGGATAGCGCAAAACATTTCATTTAGGATAAACTTACATGTCTTGCGTGTTGAATATGTACTTGAACGTTCCTAAGTATTTTATAGGTAACATTCTGAAATGTTTTCTTCGCTTGCTTATTTGTGTTCCGAAGTACCATAATACATTAGGGACGTAATTTCTTAATTATATGGATTCCTTCATTCCCTAACATTTTTCTGGTTCCGTATCATGATTTTACACATTGAATTTTGATACTCCATTTCGTTTTCAGTGGTTACTAGATACCGTAACACGGGGTTACTTTGCACATTGTTCGTTACTTTGCAATTATCGATATTTGTAAAGAAAATTATGTATTTTCTGGTACCGACTCTGGAACCACATTCTAATAGTTTAACATATGTCCCACAAAAGTGCCAACTGATGAAGAGAAAATATCATTTTCGTAAACTTATTTGATTTAGTTATTCCCTTTGTCCAAGAATATGATCCGAACACTAATCAGTTCAAGATTTACGGGGTTTGTAACTTTCAGGCTGAATCCCACTCAAAATCGCATGTTTTTTTTAACGGCAAGTCTGTGATTAGACTAAAAAACAATGACTTTAATCGGTTTTTACAGGTTTAGTCACTTCCTGGAACTGTTTCTGCGTGAGTCACTTGTTTGAACTGTTCATGCCTTTGGTGTGAAGTCTTAGTTCAGAGATTGGTGGTACTCAGTACTTGTGTGTATTAATAGCTTTTATCATACTTGATACTGCCTTTTTGGACAGTTCCTTATTTTTGCACTTCAAGATGTAAACGCTGAGCTATTCCGTATAAAATCAGGAAGTTTACGTATGAAGCCTCAAAAATTAGAGTTAAATTTTACATTTCAAGTAGTATTACCAGTTGACGAAAAAAAGTGGAAGGCTGAGATTTTTTCGAAGTCAGTTTTGAAATTACAGGATCTAAAAATACTGATAATTTACCAGCAAAATATTCCATTCTTGACATTTGTTCGATTAGCACTTGCAGAGAGAGAAGTGGCGTAGGATACTAGCAGGTAGCGGCATAGCACTTGCGACCTAGATATTTTCTATTTTGTATCCAAGTAGTATGAGAATCTTCAAGGTAATTTAAATGAAATTTTTATTAATTGTTTATGGTAATGAACAATTTGTTAAACAACTAATTTATATTTTAGCTGAGTGTGACGTGAAAAGTCACGAAATATCAAAACTGTACCGTCGAATGGGGTGAATAGAAACACATTTTTGGCTATATGAGTATATAAGTTTGGTGATGTTAAAGATTTCGCTTATCAAATTATTCCAAGAAAACGGTCTTAATATGCTAATGAAGTTAAGGAAACGTCATATTAATTTATCATCTCCACTTTTCTTCACCTTGATTTTTTTTTAATGTTTCTATTCACCCCATGGGTAGGGTGAATAGAAACAATGACTTTATTTTCATTGTTGTTTCTTTTGTACTATTGGGAAGGTAAAAAGAAACAGCGTATTTGTTGATACGAACTATTTATTTGATACCTGCAAGATATAAGTTCAATAAGACCAGTATTACATAAGTTACAAACTTATAAAACAATACAATGTACATACAAAGTAGGTACAAACGACCGTATAATTTTTATGACATTTGAAAAAAGACTTAACCACTGAAATCACTAGGGAAACTTATCGTATACTTAAAGCGTGCTGACGAACTCCTAATAAGACCCGACAGTTTCGTCACAATATCCTCATGTAGTAAGAACGATTCTTCAGAAATTTCTAAAAATTTCATTGTTTTTGTTCCTCTTATAAAACACTCCCACATATCAACCATGTTCACATTTTCGCACTTGGGTAGCGAATAGCCTCACCGAGTATTTTAGCTTCCCTTAAACCTTTACCACAGCAAAATCACCAGCTTTAGAAAACCATGATCTAGTTCAAGATCGTCTGGAATGTTGTTTTCTGGAGTGTTGTCTCACTCCTTTTCCGACAATACGCGGGTTATAAAACATTCCCACATACCCACCATGTTCACATTTTCTCATCTTTGTCACTGTCGTGAAGACAATAATAGTCTGAGCTCTCTGATGACGATTGCTCCACATGCATCAACTTTCTTGTTCGTGAGAAATCCCTTTCGTTGCTGTCGGAGTAAGAGAGCTCAGGTTGAGTTTCGTTGTGATTTGATGAAAGTGTATCATTTTCAGAATACAAACCAAAATTCTTACCAGAAACAACATCTATTCGTTCCTTCTTCTTCCGTTGTTTAATTTTTTCATCTTCTCGCATGTTCTTGAGAAGATCCATAAGAGAACGGTCTACAGTCTGACATGTCTCTTTGCTGTTCTGTTTCTTCTCGTTCAGTGTCTCTTTTCGGCAGCTTCCTCAGTACTTGGTCTCGAGAAACGGGAAAAATTCCACACTTTTCGAATCCAGCCCTGATATTTACCTCCTTCAGTTTGTCACACATTTTTTTAAGAAGCCTTGGAAATTTGTTCTTAGAGATGGTTGATTCATTCCTATCAGGTCCTTTTTTCCGCTCCTCAAGAAGTGTTTCTATTCACACCATTAATTAAAAATCGTAACAATAACCCAGTAAAGTCAAATTTTGATTACAAATAATTTACAAAAGGAAAACGTTTACTATGAACCTCTTTAACCCTTCAGCACTCGCGCACAGACCGTCACGCGAGAACTCGCACGCGGTCGAAATGACCGCACTGTAAATTTGACGTTCAGGAATTAATTACATATTTTTAAATGAATTGTATACTTGCCAAAAGCGGTGGTGTGTTGCAACAATACAGTCTGGGGAAGGATTAGAGGGGGTGAGGGGAAGTTATCTCAAAGTCACTAAGCAAAATCAAAGTATATTTATAGGTGTGGTCGAAAAGACTGCGCTGCGAGTTCTCGAGGGTTAAATGAAACAACAAACTACAAAATTGGCTTATGTTTAAATGCAACAAATATGAAAATGTCATACTTGCCAAGAAAGTTTGTGGAGCGCCAAAATAACGTGTAGGATTTCAGTAACATATTAACGCTGCTGCCGTTACCTCAGTGTTCCCAACTCACTAAAACATTTTGTGTCTGCTGTGAACACTTTAGCCATATAAGACTATGTTAAGAAATTTCAGTTTTGTTGATTAATTTATCGTTCAGATATATCCAAAACTAATCTGGGAGTTTTGTTTCTATTGACTCCCATGTTTCTATTCAGCCCATTTGACAGTATGCAAAGTGGCAATAATATCATGAGATGACAGCACATACCCAGTCAGGAATGTCCAGAGAAATAGTAACTGTATTCGCATTAATAGTAGTTGTATTTAAGCGCAGAACTGGACTTTAACAAACTTGAAACCAGAAACTTAATGAAACGACATAATGATCTTACCTTCCTCCAGACGCTATTATGTTTCGACCTTGAATTTACCATGAAACCATTGCCTTCAGGAATCTTGAAAACACACAAATCTTGAGAGATAAGGTTGGTAACTACTCTTTACATCTTTTATACGGTACAGCTTCTATACACTACTGATACAGTATACGGTACAGGTTCTACACTATATTCATCTTATCTTCTTTTTCCAAAAAAAGAAAAAAAAACTCAGCGAAATGATAGCTATTTCACAATAAGTTACTAGGCTTGGAAACACAACTGCTCGAAACACAAGTACCGTAGTGAGTCATCAAAATTGGCAAAAGGCAATTCTATAACGTTTGCATAGAAAAGTTTATTCGAAGATTTCTGATTCAGGCCTTCACATCCAGGATAACAATGCTACCAAGTTGAAATGTGCAAAATATAGCTTCAGAATCGAATATTTAAACATGTACAAATTTTAGCATAAATTCCAAATTGAAAAGTTGAATATAGTATAATTCAAAGATAGAGTACTCACATGGATTGATTGTTTTATATCTGAACTCAGAAAAACTTGAGAAAAACGATCATGTGGCATTTCACTATATTTGACCCAAAAACCGTTGTTTGTAGGGAGCGTAAACCCATGGCCGATAGGTTAGTCCGGCGTTTGGTCTACCATGCAGTAACATGTTTAATCATATTTAATCTTCTAGTATAAAAATTACAGGAACCATGACCTGTAACAATTTCCATCGTCTCTTTCTTCATTCCTAATTTTAATAGTCGGAATGTAATATTCCAATTTTTCCTTTCATGGTTAATTTTCAACATGTTATGCATTTTCTTTTGATGATTGCGTTTAGCTACATTACTAATCGGAATTTTTACAATGATTTCTTAAATGTACACTTATTTCTTTTTAATCTTTTTTTATTACTTGTAATAGTCAGCTAACCACTAACATTTAAATATGTTGGCGTTCTAAGATATAGTAGCTCCTTCATCCAGGTTAATTGTTTCAGTGTATGTCTTATAGCTGGACACCGAACATGACACGCCAGGATATTTCTCCAATTGGATCAAGAAAGAATGCATATTTCGGCATCACTTAGAGAAGCACTAGATAGATAGGATAAATTAGATTCACGTTGAGGTCTAAGAGATGAAAATTATTGCAAACAAAATGAATATAATAATGTGCATTATGCTGAGACAGAGAAAGGTGGACAGAACAACGAAGTTTTAACCCTTAAGCATGGACAGTCTGGATTCCCTCCTGCCCCATCTTTCTGTTTGGGTTTTTCTTTTCCCTTATGGTATAAATCGCTTTTAGTATCAATAGCGAACATAATCTCTAGTGCTTAATTCATTGAAAAACAAACTGTAGGCGAATCGAACGGAGAATATTTAGAATGAGTCTCACACGCTATCCAAGTAGGGGCACAATCTAAGTTGTATGCTCAAAACAGCCATACAACTGCACACTGCCATATAATTGCCCCCGGTTCTATTTCAATTTTTTATTTATGGTTTTTAGATGTATATGGGTAAACATGTGGCTTCAGAAAAAAACCTTGGATCTGTAAATCAAGGTCAGGCAAAAGTTAATCACAATCTTCAGAAATTACTGTAATGTCTACATATATGCAGGATCAATCGAGGATCTGCATTGAGAAAAGCTAAAATATCTAAGAAAGAAACACTTCAAATTTGGTATTGGCTCACAATGTTGCGTATAACATGGACCGCAAAAAAATAAACAACGACTAAGGGACGCTAGTGAAGAACAACAAATTATGAAAATAATAGGGGAAAAAAGCATGCTTGGCCATCTTATTCCGCACTCCGATTTTATCACCATGCTGATAGCGGGAAATGCAATAGGAATACCAGGAAAACGAAGACTAAGAATATAGTATGTTGACAGTTAAGATGAAGAGACGTTATCAAGTTTTAAAACTGATCTTCCATGGTAGAGAAAAATTTCATAATTTCCATGTTGCCCACCTACCTATGATTGGGGGGAACAGGAAGGAACCGATGATTTAAATAGTGATCTTCCAAATTTACGATATCTACACTACTTCTTTGAGAATGATTAGAAAGTTGATTTCGTAAATCTACGAAGCCAATTCTACCTCTTGAAGGGGGTGACTTCAGCAATAATCCATGCGGGAATGACATTTCGTAGCTTTGTAAGGTAATGTTCGTGCAGTGTAAATAAAACTTGCAAAATCATATGTGCAAGCTCTCGCAGGAATACATCGGAACTATGTCGTGTTATTTTCTGAAATAATCCGCGTTCAAATATCGCTTGATACAAGCTATATTTTACTCTCAAAACACATTGTTTTGTTATTAATAATTTGTTTTCTACATATCTTGTAAATATCTTAAATTTTATTGGCCAGTGATTAGTGGAGGCAAGTTTTGGCCAAATACTTTTATACTTCTATTTCTTTCTTATGACTGCATGGGTTATTCCTGTGGCCTTGAGACCGTGTTTTTTGTCGTTGTTAGAATCTTGTAAATATAATCGTAACGTTCATTTGGTTTTCACCTTTTCCCCAAAAGTTTACACATCCCTCTTCTCTCTGTCACTTGTTTGTTCCGTTTATCCCAGCTTTGCTACGGCAAATGAAGATTTCTTTCGTACCTACGTTTTATCATAAATTGAAGCTGGGGAGAACGGTAGACAAAGCGTAGATATCGTAAAAATGGAAAAGTGAGCCATTGATGAAATTAAGCTCAGATATTAAAAAACTAAAATTCTCTTGCGGTGCAAATCACAAAACTGGTTAAACTGTATAGAAAATCTAATAATACTGAATGTAATTCATACAAATTAAAAGAACATCAAAAGGTTACTTTTACTATAGCTTTTACTTTATATGTTTACGACCGTTTTAACTTCTTTTATTTCCCTCTTTATCTTTTTTTTTTATTTTCTTTGAATACAGGTGGCCGTGTGGCACAATGGATAAATTAAGATTTCACTTACAATTATCTTCGACCGCTCAACTCATTCACCGGCATTGCAGTTATAACGATCTCAGACGTTCCACGTCTAATAATCACAAGGGTCCTCTGGAGTCCTATGCTGATAGTAATAAGCGATCGTCCAAGGCGGAACAATTATTCCTTCCTTTTCAATCATTTGGAGCCAGAGTTTGTCACACAAAACTAAAATTACAAACGAATGTTAAGATGCTAACACATTTCTACTAGTCACTTCACTGCTGATTTCTGCACAATATTAGAAAAAAATATTTTACACGAAGGCGTATGAAAATATCGTACAATCACTGATGATAAACTAAACAAATTGGCTCCCACGCATGCAAACGGCGGATTTGCCTTGCGAAGCTCAATCCGTACAAGGGGAGCACTCATAAGAGCATAACGTGTGCTTACTTTAGAACAATGCACCCACTCGCCTTCGTGTGTAACCTTCCGAGCGACGACCAGGCTTTCGTGCAAAGCACTGAAGGTTCTTTTAGCAAACCAAAGCTTGTATATGGCCAGCCGGGAAAAACCCGATTTGCACTCCTAGCATCGGAACCGGAATAATCGTCCTATTAGCTTTAAGTTATAACAGTGCGTAGGTGGAAAGTGATTGTCCCGAAAGTCAGATATAAGGAAACAGTCAACAGAAATGTAGTACTCACGTGATCACTGTCCCTGCTTCTTGAGCATATGTGGCCATGAAACAGGAGCTAGGCTTACTAACACAAATGTACAAAATACGAAACTGATGAAAAGTGGTTGAAGATTGCTCTTTCAAATACGAGAATTGGCAAAAATATACGCACAGACCATAATTCAGTTGGCTCTGAAATACAAAGTAACAAAATAATATATAAGTTTCAGTCAACAGAGCAATTGTTACCTAAAGAGTGGCAAATACTCTTTCGAGAATCGAGATGAGACGTTCAGTTTTTACGATATTGTAAGTTTGCCTTGTTCCATCTCGAATCAAAATGTTAAGCTTCATCCCGATTTTGTCTGGTTTGTTTTAGAATCGAGATAAGAAATTCCCCTTTTAATGGGCAACATTACATAAAACCGAAATATTGTTTTTGCCTAATATCACGTCTCTGCTTGTAATGGTATTACCTGTGCGATAATAAGTTCTTATTGTTTAAAAATTTCAGGAGATAATTATTATTATTACAAGTATTGTTCCTGAAAATCTGATAGTTCAAGTATTGAAACAAACGAGTATTCAAATATTCGAATGTAATAAAACGTGTCATTGCCGATCAATCGTAATCAAAATTCCTAAAGTAGAGAAAAAAGTTCTTCGACGTTTATTTGGTGGAAGAACCTCCAGGTTACTGGTCAAGCGTCTAGGCCACTGAACCACGATGACTGCGCTGTAAATGATTCGTCTTTAGGCTCTGCCTCAGCTTGGAAAGTTGTATGTTACTTTTTTCTTCGCTTCAAAACGACTTTCGTGTTCAACTTATCATGATATAAGTGAATAATCTTCAGTAGAGTTTATATTAATAACTTGAGTTGTTCTTAAACCTTTGGTTCGCAAGTTTGTTTTTTTTTCTCCACACGAAACTACATATATGACAGATTTAATTCTCATACTCTCTGTTTGTTTCAAAGCAGTCGCCATTACATGGTCAAAAGCTTATTACCGCTACGATATAAATGACTGTTCAATTTGATATAGTGAAAAAATCTACTTCTTCTTATTTTGAAAGTAGAAAGATATGGAGACTTCACAGTGGTACTCCATTTCATATTTCTGCGGTAATTCATATAATAAACGCTTTCAGTGATAAACGCTTTAGTCAAAGTTCAAGTTTATCAACCGGTAAGTTACTGCGTACGGGTGAGAAATCCCACACCTGCGCAGTATGTGGAAAGGAATTTCGTGTTTGTTCAAGTTTGGCTAAGCACATGTTAATCCACACAGGAGAAATACATTACACATGCCAAGAGTGTGGTTATGGATTTAAAGATCGTTCAAATTTGGTTAGACATATGTTAATCCACAGGGGAGTAAAACATCACACATGCCAAGTGTGTGGTTTAGGATTTAAACTTCGTTCAAGTTTGGTTACACACATGTTAATCCACACAGGAGAAAAATATCACCTCTTTAAGAGTGTGGTAAGGCATTTAATCAATCTTCAAGTTTAGCTACACACATGTTAATCCACACAGGAGAGAAATCTTACATTCGCCAGGAGTGTGGTAGGGCATTGAATCGACGTTCACATTTGGTTACACACATGTTAATTCATACAGGAGAAAAGAATCACACATGCGAAGTGTGTAGTAAGGCGTTTAATCGACGTTCAAGTTTGGCTACACATATGTTAATCCACACAGGAGAGAGAGATTACACGTGCCAAGAGTGTGGCAAGGCATTTAATCAACGTTCAGGTTTGGTTAGACTCATGTTAATTATCACAGGAGAAAAAGCTCACATCTGCCAAGAGTATAGTAAGGCATTTAATCAACGTTCAAGTTTGGCTACACACAAGTTAATCTACACAAGTGAAGAATCTTAGAAGTGCATAGAGTGTGATAAGACATTTAGTGAAAGTTCAAAGTTGGTTTCACACATGTTTATCCACACAGGAGAAAAACATCACACATGCCAAGTGTGTGCCGGGGCATTTAAAGATCGTTCAAGTTTTGTTAGACACATGTTAATCCAAACAGGATAAAAAAACTTACAAGTGCCTAGAGTGATGTAAGACATCTAATCATCGTTCAAATTTAGTTAGACACATGTTAATTCACACAAGAGAAAACCATCACACGTGCCAAGAGTGTAGTAAGGCATTTAATCAATGCTCAAAGTTGGCTACACACATGTTAATCCACACAGGAGATAAAGCTTACACATGCCAAGAGTGTAGTTAAGCATTTAATCAAAGTTCACATGTGGTTAAACACATGTTAATTCACACAGGAGAAAAGCATCACATATGCCAACAGTGTTGCAGGTCATTTATAAAACGTTCAAATTTGGCTAGATACATGTTAATCGGCACAGGAGAAAAAGATCATGCGTGGCAAGAGTGAGGTTGGGCATTTAATCCACGTTCAAACTTGACTAGACACATGTCAATTGATGTTACTATTTGGTGAACAATAATATAGTTGGCTCGCCCCCCCCCCCTAACTTCTACTGGGACCCCTCTATATTTTTGCGCTGGCAACGGGTCTGCAGGTTCATAGCATGCAGTTGTTAGTTTTATGTTCTTTGTATTCTTGACAGCGTTTACCTCGGAAAGGAAGTGGTCGTAATGAGCAGGATGGTTTAAATCGGCGTCTCTTAAAAACGAAGATTTGTTTATGCAAAAGGTCGTTGATAGTATCCTATGATGTGCTTAGGGTGCATTTTTAAAGCTGCATCTCACTTCAGGTAGTTCAGCTTATATATCGTCATGTGTTATAGATGGAGGAACCCCTCGTAATACTATTGACATGGTATGTGGCTGAGGTTGCTAGTGGATGTTTTTGAGAGAAGTTTAAGTTGCAGTTTTCGTGAAAATTTCAAAACTGGATTGTCACGAATTATTTTGCGAAGTTAGCCGACTGTGATTTAATGATGATTTTTTTTGTCTCTACCATTTGCGAAATATCTTGCGTTGCCGATACTGGAGAAGTTACAGAAGTAAACGCTTTGAAATCAAGTACTTTGGATTGTAGTTTTGCAGTAGGAAGCTGTGGATATGATGCAGAGAACGATAAGCCGGTAGGAGTGAGAGTCAGAGTTCGATATTCTATGTGCATTTGTATGCTTCCTAAATGGTGGTGAACTCGTTGATGATACTTGGTGGTTGCCACTGATTGGAGAATGAAAACTCTGAGAAATTGGTTCAGTGTACGCTCTGTCTCGTCAATTTCTCCGCTTCTCGTTTATCTTCAAAGGATGCGTTAAAGACTGTCCATCGTCAATTATCATATGGGATAAAATAACCGAACTGAAACAGTATCCAAAACTATGAGATGAGATCAGTATAAGAATGAGGATGGTCATAATGATGATGAAAAATTATACTACTTGTATACTCCAGCTAGCTTCCACTCGTGAAAGCTCTCAATTTCAAGCAACTTGTCGCCTGTTAATGTGTCAGCACCACCGTGCGCCAACACGAGTGCAATAAACACAGCCTAGACTTGGCAAATAGGCCTCACTACATGTAATCCAGCTGGGAAAATTTGCGAATGCACTACTTTTTATCGGGCAGTCAAAATGGCTAGTAACTTATGAGCAGGTTACGCCCTCTGTAATGTGTGCTGAAAAGGAATTTACGTGCAAAGTGTAAGTGGTGGTCTCTGTTCTATCTAAATTTTACCATTATACGATATAACATCTAACAAAAAATCAAAAAGAAAATCAAAAAATTGGGCGTAAGGAACTTCGATCCTTAGCATTATGAAAGGAGTAAACATATATAGCACACAACTCAATATAAACAGATTGATTCAATATAAATACAATACAAATAGAGAAAATGAAAAATCTGTAAAGTGATAGCGAGGATGGAGAATGATGGGAGCTGGGAAGCAGCAGATAACTCATGGGTATTTTAGTCTGACAAATGAATGTGTCTTCTGTGTGGGGTAATTTCTATGTGATTATGGGAACTGAGGAAACCAAACTGAGTAGAAAGTGATTACTGTGCAGGATATGATGCATGAAAGAGTGGAAGATGCTAATGAATAAAATAATCAGATATAACCTTCAGCCCATGATTAGCCACATTTCGTGACTTTTTTTTAATTATTTGTGAAGAACTGCAATAACAGTTTTCTTAATTGGTATGTTAGCAATTTTGGATGAGGCACTTGTCTGTTTCCGGGGAAGATGTAGATTTCGTATGTATATGCCCAAAAGACCTGCAAAATATGGGAATAGAATTTTTAGTTTGTTGGGGAAACATTATACTACACAACATGGAAATGTATGTGGGGACACAACCAGAAGGTCCGTTCCAGATAGATAACAAACCTGAGGAAGTAGTGAAGGGATTGTGTTAACCGATTAATAGTTCATCTAGCAACATGACCTTTGACAATAATCGGTTTGCAAGCTGCAATTTGGTTAAATCAATGGAATGGGACAGTAAGTAACCAATTATAGGGACAAATCGTAAGAACAAGGAAGAGTTGTCCCCCGCATTTCTGAATGCCAAAAAGAGAAAAGAATACAGGAGTATGTTTGGTTTTCATTAGAACTGCACCATTGTCTCCTACGTACCTAAGAAAAATCGGTGTGTAGTTCTGATTTCAAGTATGCATAATCACAAAAAATTAGATTAGAGTACCGGAGATAAGAGGAAGTCAAAGATCGTCACACTTTGCAATGAAACTAAAGTTGGAGTGGACACAGTAGACCCGATACGTACTGAATATGACGAAGACAGAAACACTAGACGATGCCCAATGGCGTTATTTTATCACTTCTTAAATGTAGAAGCGACGAATGGTAATGTTATATACTCTGCGAAAAGAGCGAATAAATTCTAGGGGTGAAAATACCTAAAGGAACTGGGAAAAGTGTGATTGAAAGAGACAGCACTGAATAAATGAAATCCCACAGAGCTTCGAAAATCGGAGGCAAGGTTTTCTGGATTGATTCTAGAAGAAGATTCTCCTGTACCTCCTCAACTAGGAAAACGAGGACAATGTTACATGTGTAAACACAGTAAGAGCAGATACTTTTGCCAGAAGTGCGTAAGTGGATTTACCTGTCACGCAAAAAAAAAAAAAAAAAAAAAAATGTGTGGAGACTGCTGCAGAATTGAAACGTAAATTTCCCTATGTGTAATACACCGCTATTAGGAGAAATACTGATTTACTTCTTTCTAGCTAAAATATTTTATTTTGAGTGCCGGTATGTAGGCAAAAAATAATCACATAGTTATCGAGCTTATTATAACAAGGAAAATATTGCTTCAATGAAATGAATGTATAGTTTCACTTAAATTGTGTCCACCGTCTGGTGTTTGTATTTAATATTGTAAATATAATAAAAATTTAAATCCTAGTTCACTTCTTATCAGGCAAAACTGTTTTTGGGTCCAGGAGGCAAAATGTTACCGTTCATGAATTATTTTTCACATTACCACTGTAGGGTTAAGAACGGTTAATCTCACGCGGGCAAAGTGTACTGACAGAGTGTAAACATTAGGGGTAAGGGATGCTGCATGAATACAGGATGCTGAGTTTTGAAGCGTTTGTTGATATAGGTGAAATTAATTTTTCGAGATATAACTGTAATATTGGGAAAGTTATGTGTTGGTATAGCTCCAGAGTGGGACTAGGTAATCGGACAAGGAAACCTATGTGGAAAACTTATGGTTAGAGAATCAAAAGTTTTTGATAGATTTTGGATGATGCGGCTCCACACCGTAGATCTGTATGTTAAGTTTGGCACTAAGAAAACTTTCAAAGTACTTAGGATCGTCTATGAATAAAGTTCAAAAAGATGGCGTCAAACCGTAGAAAAGTTAAAGTTCGTCCTCCTGTTTCGGGAAAAATATTTGTGGTTTCTCTGTGCTTATCATTTCCATTGTGAACCCAGTAGTAAGCTTACGGCTAGGGTCTGCGTTTGACAGTATCTCCAGCTGGAAATGCATTGAAATACCGTTATCTCTTATTGCTACATAACACTCAATTAATATAATTTACAATGTTCAACACAGATGGCAAGAAAAGAGTGAGAGTTACTTGGACAACGTGATCCTACGCTAGAGAAGTGCTCCATATTCTCTGTTTAATATGGTGATGTACAGAAGAATGCAGATCATAAATGCAGGGAACAGAAAACCACATTTAACGTATACTACCATAATACACGAAGCATTAAAATAATTTTAGACTCTGCTATGAATATTAGTTTGTTGCCGGAATATGGCTGCTTAGTGGTGAGTGAAAAGTAATCGAAAGAATCAGTGATGAGCACTGGAATGCCGTTTCTCATACAATTGTCTACATATGTAAAGGATCGCAAGATAATAGGGGCGGAGTGTTCGTAGTATTAAAATAAATGGAGAAGCAAGTAGTAGAAAATGGATTGATCTGGAACAGCTTCGCACAACATCAATCAATTCAGGAGCCCCTGGGAAATTGAGCACCTTACACCGTGAGCCCACGGTCTTTTACGACCTCCATTTTAGAGGTGAATTTATTCCCTTTTATGACCACTTTTTAGGGGGTGTATTCGTTCTCTTTTACGAGCCCATTTTAGGGGGTGAACTCATTCCCTTTTATCAGCATATTTTCCACATAGCATAACATCAGACTACGTAACATATCGAACATACATCAGAGCAGATAACACATAAGACTCATTCTCTTTTATGACTCCATTTTGGGGGTGTACTCGTTCCCTTTTATGAGCATATTTTTCAACCCCTATTTTAACATAGGAGATAACACATAAGATTACGAACATATAGAAGAGAAGATAACACGTAACACTACGTAACACACAGCAGAACAGATAACACATAAGAGTACATAAAATAACAAGGGTGTACTCGTTCTCCTTTATGAGCATATTTTTCAACCCCTATTTTAACATAGGAGATAACACATAAGATTACGAACACATAGAAGAGAAGATAACACTACGTAACACACAGCAGAGAAGATAACACATAAGAGTACCTAACATAACAAGGGTGTATTCATTCCCTTTTATGAGCATATTTTTCAACCCCTATTATAACATAGCACAGATTACATAGCAGATCTAATATAAGAGTATGGCTTATTTTCCAACCCTTAATTTACCATAACAGAGACTACGAAACATAGCGGACATAGCACAGGGGGTGTATTCATTTTCTCCATTCCTAGACTACGAACACACAGCAGACCAGAGAATACATAAGGTTCATTCCCTTTTATGAGCATATTTTTCAACCCCTATTTTCACATAACAGAAATGACATAAGAATACATAACTTACTCCAACCCTTATTTTAACATAAGGAGCAAAGATTACAATCAAACACCCACGGTCTACAAATAATCATTTTAGAGGGTGTATTCATTCATTCTCTTTGATGACCATTTTTTCCACCCCTAATGAAATTACATAGCAGAGCAGATAATACATAAGATTCGTTCCCTTTTACGAACACTTTTTAGGGGGTGAACTCGTTCCCTTTTATGATTACTTTTTCAACCCCTATTTGAACATTTTAACATAGCAGAAATGACATAAGCATGTTCTCAAACTACTGACCATCGTGAACAAAGGTCAAACTCGAAAACGAAACAACATATCGAGGTGCTGTTTCCACATTTAGCAATTGGTCATCAGGTACTACAAGTTCCAAAATAATGACCATCGAGGTCAAAGGTCAAAATACTTAAAACCTAATATCTCGAAAACGGAGCCACATACTCAGGTGCTGTTTCCAAACCTAGTAATAGATCATCAACTAGTACAAGTTCCAAAATAGTGGCGATCGAGGTCAAAGGTCAACATACTTAAAACCCAATAACTCGAAAACGGAGCCACATATTGAAGTGGTGTTTCCACATTTAGTAATTGGTAATCAGGTACCACATGTCCCAAAATAATGACCATCAAGGTCAAAGGTCAAAATTCTTAAAAGCTAATAATTCAAAACTAGAGCCACTTATTGAGGTGCTGTTTCCACATTTAGTAATCGGTCATCAGGTACTACAAGTTCCAAAATAATGATCATCGAGGTCAAAGGTCAAAGTATTTAAAACCTAATAACTCGAAAATGGATCCACATATTGAGGTGCTGTTTCCACATATAGTAATTGGTCATCAACTACTACAAGTTTCAAAAATAGTGGTCATCGAGGTTAAAGGTCAAAATACTTAAAACCAAATAAGTCTTAAATGGATCGACATACTGAAGTGCTGTTTCCAAATCTAGTAACTGGTCATCAACTACTACAAGTTCCAAAATAATGATCATCGAGGTCAAAGGTCAACATACTTAAAACCTAATAACACGAAAACTGAGCCACATATTGAGATGATGTTTCCACATTTAGTAATCGACCACCAACTACTACAAGTTCCATAATAATGATCATCGAGGTCAAAGGTCAAAATACTTAAAACCTAATAACACGAAAACTGAGCCACACATTGAGATGCTGTTTCCACATTTAGTAATCGGCCACCAACTACTACAAGTTCCAAAAATAATGATCATCGAGGTCAAAGGTCAACATACATAAAACCTAATAACTCGAAAACTGAGCCAAATATTGAGGTGGTGTTTCCACATTTAGTAATCGGTCACCAAAGACCACATGTCTCAAAAGTGTCAACCATCGAGGTCAAAGGTCAAACTCGAAAACGGAGCCAAATATTGCGGTGGTGTTTCCACATTCTGTAATAGTTCATCAATCACTGCAAGTTCCAAAATAGTGACCATCGAGAGCTTGTAGACGGAGCAACTGATAAATTTTGTACAAAGCAGAAAAAGTGAAGGAGGAATAAATTTGAGTGGGCTATTCAATTTTGTACCAACGAGAAATGCCATTTTAACTTGCTGAGAATTATAGGTCTTCTTGTACTAATTAAATAAACGAAGGAATATTGTATCAATGAGAAATGTCGTTTTTTCTAGACCATGTTCTATTATTTAAACAAACGAGGGGGTGAATTTGAGTGACCTATTCAATTTTGCACCAACGAGAAATAATTGCGTATTTTAAATCATTTTGTACTATTTAAAGAAACAAACAACCGGATAAATTTAACCGGCTCAGAAGTTCAATACTATTTTGTACTCTTGAGTGAGCTTTCCAATTTTGTAGCAAGAAGGACTATTTTCTAACTAACTCAGAATTTCATTTCATTTTTGTAATACTCAAATTTGGATGGAGTGTTGAGTTTTGTACGAACCAGAAAAATTTGATTGTATTATTTCCTTAGGTACCAACTGGAAAAAGTGAAGGACCATTATTCAAATAAACGAAGGGATAGAGTATTTTGTTTTTGTACCAACTAGAAAAAAAGAAGTGAAGTATGAATAAAATTTAAGTTGACTATTTTCTTTTGTACCAACTGGAATGTTCTATTTTTGTATCAATCAGAAAAAACGAAGAAGAGCCATTTTAACAAGTTCATAATTTCTGTAACGAAAGAATAATTTCGATATTCTACTTTTTATACCAACGAGAAAAAATGAACTAGCTGAATATCTAAATATACGAAAGAATAAATTTAAGTGACCTATTCAATTTTGTACCAATGAGAAATGTCATTTTTAACTGGTTCAGAATGGAATATTTTGTTCTATACCACCGAGAAAAAACAAAGAAATTGTACCATTTTGGGGTATTCAAATTAACAAAGAACTTATAATTTGTGTCAACTCTAAAAAGGGTCATTTTGTATTATTTCAACAAACAAAAGGAAAAAAGCAAAAAGGACCATTTAAAACTAGTCTAGTAAACGAAGGCATAAATATGAGTGAGACCAGAGGAAAAACCGAAGAATTCCCATTTTAACTAGTTCAATATTTCTGTACAATTTTGTAGTACCCAAATAAACGAAAGAAGGGTCATTAAAAAAACTTAGGATAACTTGAGTAGTCTAAGTTTTTGTACTCATTCGAAGAAAAGCAAAGAAGAACCATTTTAAGTAGCTCAGCTTTTTTATACCTAATGTTCTAACCATTTATAACAGGCTTAGATTTTTATACCTTTTTGTAATATTTGCAAACAAAAAAGCAAGGAAATACCATTTTAAATAGCTCAGAATTTCTTGACCATGTTGTACTATTTAAAGAAGCGAAGGGATAAATTCAATTTTTCACCAACGAGAAATGCCAGTTTAACTAACTCAGCATTTTATATCATTTTGTATTATTTCAACAAACAAAGGAATAAGCAGAAAAAAGGGATCATTTTAAACTAGTCTAATAAACGAAGGCATAAATATAAGTGAGCTATTTAATTTTGTAGCTGAGTATTTTCACGAAAGAACAAAATTGCACTAATCAGAAAAGGCGAAGAAGACACATTTTAACTAACTGAGAATTTCTGTACCTTTTTGTACTATTTAAACAAACGATGGGATAAATTTGAGTGACCTGTTTTTTGTACTAACCAGAAAAATCGAAGAAGGTACCTTTATACTAGCTCAATGAAAGAAAGAACAAATTTGGGTGTTCTACTTTTTTTATACCAAACAAGGAAGAACCATTTTGTACTACTCAAATAAACGAAAGAAAAAGCGAAAAAAGACCTTTTTAACTAGCGCAGAATTTCTGTAACGCAAAAATTAATTTGGATGGAGTAACAAGAAAGAAAGCAAAGATATGCCATATTAACTATTTAAATAAACGAAGGGATAAATTTAAGTGATCTATTCCATTTTGTACCAAGGAGAAATGCCATTTTTATCTAGCTTAGAATTTCTAGTGCATGTTGTATTATTTAAACAAAACGAAGGGTTAAATTTGAGAAAGCGAACATGAACCATTTTACTCAAATTTGGATTGAATATTTAGCTTTGTATGAACCAGAAAAAAAGTGAAGAAGGACCATTTTAAAAATTCAGACTTTTATACCATTTTGTACTACTTTTTGTACCAAACAGAAGAAAATCAAAGAATGGTCATTTTAAGCAGCCAAGCAGAAAAAAGTAAAGAATTAACACATTGTACTGACCAGAAATGGAGAAGACATTTATTGAGGTGTCCTATTTCTTTTTTTTTATCAATATAATTTTGTATATTTTTGTGTCATCCAGAGAACAATTTAAATTGACTCTCCCGTCACTAAGAAAGGCTCATAAAATATTTCAACGTAAGATTTAACAAACCAGAGTTATGTCAAATTGTGTATAACAGACTCCATAGCAATTAGCGTTCTAAAGATAAAAGAAGAAACAGCATACTTGACCAATTTGAATCACAGCAGAAGAAGAGATTATATCAAAGTAAGAAAAGTTTTCAAAGTTCCATGTTGCTGCAGATATTTAAGCAACGTTGCGAATGCGTTACCTAACATTTGTCTTGCTAAGGTACTGCCTATTGCTCAACGATTCAATTATTTTGTAGAACTTTCTTTCCTCGTCTAAGTCCAAAAACACAAATATATATTTTTGCATTTATGTGTTTTTTTATAATGGAATATAAGTTTATGGAGTATATTTGGAAATAATAGAACATACATCATGATGTTGTATTGTTTTGAAACATATTATTAAACACGGAGAATGCATAGAATGCTTTTATTCTAGATATATAAATAGATGTATCACATTTTATTTGATTTTGCTGAAGAGCAGAAAAATGACTAGCATGGAGATTGTTTATGTTTCATCTAGAGAAAAAGAAATTCAGCGTGAAAACGAAAAACCTATACTGTTAATCCAGCCGTCTGACCCCGATTTGCCAGATGAATTACGTGATAAAGTGAGAATCATATATCCAACACAAGAAATAGAAGAAGTGTATTATTTTAGACGCTATAATAGATACAATGATGAAATACTCCCGGAAAGTGATGATGACAGTGTTTCAAATATTACCTGTTTTGAACTGGAAGCTAACGAGTGCGACTGTACTAGTGAAACTATTAGTGATACATGTGTTATACAATTATTTAATGAGTATACACCAAATTCAATATTATTATGTGAAGCATGTTCTAAACGTAATGAAAATTAAAAAGATCACAACTGTTTGCTGCAGCATGATTACGAATTATTGCAAAAGGGGTGGACGATCTCAATTAAACGTGAAATGAGAGAAAAAATCTATAAACTTTATTTAAAGAAGAATTTTAAAAGTTGTAATATTAAGAACACTTATACTTTGGAGAAAAAATTTAATCTGGTATATGAATACATTACAGAGTGTGATTATTATATCAACAAAATAGTAGAAATGTTTTTAGAGAAAGATAAACAATTATTTAATTCTGTAAATGAACACTGAGCCCACTGTAGCATATGCATTTGATTGTGTAAAAATAGAAGAACTTGAACTATTAAATGGATCAATTTGTAGTATTGTAATATTACAAACATTGGACTCTGGCAACTGATTTGTCAGGGAGAGGCAGTTTAAATCGTTCTCTGGATGACACAAAAATAATACAAAATGTAACACCACAAAGGTATATAATTCTGAGCTGTTTTCTTCTGATTGTTACAAAAATGAAATAGAGTAATACAAAATGGTATAAAAATATCTAGCTTTTTATAATGAACCTTCTTCCCTTTTTTTCATGCTTTTTCTGCTTGCTATAAAAGTGAATAGGTCAAACAAATTTGTTTTTCTATGGTTGGTACAGAAAGTAGACCTTCTCCGCTTTTTTAATTGCAAACAAAATTTATTCATTCTTCAATAGGTCACTCAAATTTAATAGCACAAAAAGGCTAGTTACCATTGACCTTTCTTGCTTAAGCTACTCAAATTTATTCTTTCCTTTTTCTGCTTGCTATAAAAGTGAATAGGTCACACAAATTTATTCCTTTGTTTGTTTAAATAGTACAACATGGTCAAGAAATTGGGTAGACCAAAAACACAAGAAGCTATAACATGCTGAGCTATTTAAAATGGTATTTCCTTGCTTTTTTCGATTTGATACAAATTTTTCAAAAAGGTATAAAATTCCAACCCAGTTAAAAATGGTTCTCGTTGATAAAAAAAGAAATAGGACACCTCAATAAATGTCTTCTCCGTTTCTGGTCAGTACAATGTGTTAATTCTTTCCTTTTTTCTGCTTGGCTGGTTAAAATGACCATTCTTTGATTTTCTTCTGATTGGTACAAAAAGTAGTACAAAATGGTATAAAAGTCTGAGTTAGTTAAAATGGTCCTTCTTCACTTTTTTTCTGGTTCATACAAAGCTAAATATTCCATCCAAATTTGAGTAAAATGGTTCATGTTCGCTTTCTCAAATTTAACCCTTCGTTTTGTTTAAATAATACAACATGCACTAGAAATTCTAAGCTAGATAAAAATGGCATTTCTCTTTGGTACAAAATGGTATAGATCACTTAAATTTATCCCTTCGTTTATTTAAATAGTTAATATGGCATATCTTTGCTTTCTTTCTTGTTACTCCATCCAAATTAATTTTTGCGTTACAGAAATTCTGCGCTAGTTAAAAAGGTCTTTTTTTCGCTTTTTCTTTCGTTTATTTGAGTAGTACAAAATGGTTCTTTCTTGTTTGATATAAAAAAGTAGAACACCCAAATTTATTCTTTCGTTCATTGAGCTAGCATAAAGGTACCTTCTTCGATTTTTCTGGTTAGTACAAAAAACAGGTCACTCAAATTTATCCCATCGTTTGTTTAAATAGTACAAAAAGGTACAGAAATTCTCAGTTAGTTAAAATGTGTCTTCTTCGCCTTTTCTGATTAGTACAATTTTGTTCTTTCGTGAAAATACTCAGCTACAAAATTAAATAGCTCACTCATATTTATGCCTTCGTTTATTAGACTAGTTTAAAATGATCCCTTTTTTTGCTTATTCCTTTGTTTGTTGAAATAATACAAAATGATATAAAATGCTGAGTTAGTTAAACTGGCATTTCTCGTTGGTGAAAAATTGAATTTATCCCTTCGCTTCTTTAAATAGTACAACATGGTCAAGAAATTTTGAGCTATTTAAAATGGTATTTCCTTGCTTTTTTGTTTGCAAATATTACAAAAAGGTATAAAAATCTAAGCCTGTTATAAATGGTTAGAACATTAGGTATAAAAAAGCTGAGCTACTTAAAATGGTTCTTCTTTGCTTTTCTTCGAATGAGTACAAAAACTTAGACTACTCAAGTAATCCTAAGTTTTTTTAATGACCCTTCTTTCGTTTATTTGGGTACTACAAAATTGTACAGAAATATTGAACTAGTTAAAATGGGAATTCTTCAGTTTTTTCTCTGGTCTCACTCATATTTATGCCTTCGTTTACTAGACTAGTTTAAAATGGTCCTTTTTGCTTTTTTCCTTTTGTTTGTTGAAATAATACAAAATGGCCCTTTTTAGAGTTGACACAAATTATAAGTTCTTTGTTTATTTGAATACCCCAAAATGGTACAATTTCTTTGTTTTTTCTCGGTGGTATAGAACAAAATATTCCATTCTGAACGAGTTAAAAATGACATTTCTCATTGGTACAAAACTGAATAGGTCACTTAAATTTATTCTTTCGTATATTTAAATATTCAGCTAGTTCATTTTTTCTCGTTGGTAAAAAAAGTAGAACATCGAAATTATTCTCTCGTTACAGAAATTATGAACTTGTTAAAATGGCTCTTCGTTTTTTTTTCTGATTGATACAAAAATAGAACATTCCAGTTGGTACAAAAGAAAATAGTCAACCTAAATTTTATTCATACTTCACTTCTTTTTTTCTAGTTGGTACAAAAACAAAATACTCTATTCCTTCGTTTATTTGAATAATGGCCCTTCACTTTTTCCAGTTGGTACCTAAGGAAATAATACAATCAAATTTTTCTGGTTCGTAGAAAACTAAACACTCCATCCAAATTTGAGTATTACAAAAATGAAATGAAATTCTGAGTTAGTTAGAAAATAGTCCTTCTTGCTACAAAATTGGAAAGCTCACTCAAGAGTACAAAATAATATTGAACTTCTGAGCCGGTTAAATTTATCCGGTTGTTTGTTTCTTTAAATAGTACAAAATGATTTAAAATACGCAATTATTTCTCGTTGGTGCAAAATTGAATAGGTCATTCAAATTCACCCCTTCGTTCGTTTAAATATTAGAACATGGTCTAGAAAAAACGACACTTCTCATTGGTACAATATTCCTTCGTTTATTTAATTAGTACAAGAAGACCTCTAATTCTCAGCTAGTTAAAATGGCATTTCTCGTTGGTACAAAATTGAATAGGCCACTCAAATTTATTCCTCCTTCACTTTATCTGCTTTGTACAAAATTTATCAGTTGCTCCGTTTACAAGCTCTCGATGGTCATTATTTTGGAACTTGCAGTGATTGATGAACTATTACTAAATGTGGAAACACCACCTCAATATTTGGCTCCGTTTTCGAGTTTGACCTTTGACCTCGGTGGTTGACACTTTTGAGACATGTGGTCTTTGGTGACCGATTACTAAATGTGGGAACACCACCTCAATATTTGGCTCAGTTTTCGAGTTATTAGGTTTTAAGTATGTTGACCTTTGACCTCGATGATCATTATTTTTGGAACTTGTAGTAGTTGGTGGCCGATTACTAAATGTGGAAACAGCATCTTAATATGTGGCTCAGTTTTCGTGTTATTAGGTTTTAAGTATGTTGACCTTTGACCTCGATGATCATTATTTTGGAACTTGTAGCAGTTGATGACCAATTGCTAAATATGGGAACACCACTTCGATATTTGGCGCCGTTTACGAGTGATTGGGTTTTAAGCATTTTGACCTTTGTCCTCGATGATCATTATTTTGGAACTTGTAGTAGTTGATGACCAATTACTAAATGTGGAAACAGCACCTCAATATGTGGCTCAGTTTTCGTGTTATTAGGTTTTAAGTATGTTGACCTTTGACCTCGATGATCATTATTTTGGAACTGGTAGTAGTTGATGACCAGTTACTAGATTTGGAAACAGCACCTCAGTATGTCGATCCATTTAAGACTTATTTGGTTTTATGTATTTTGACCTTTAACCTCGATGACCACTATTTTTGAAACTTGTAGCAGTTGATGACCAATTACTATATGTGGAAACAGCACCTCAATATGTGGATCCATTTTCGAGTTATTAGGTTTTAAATACTTTGACCTCGATGATCATTATTTTGGAACTTGTAGTACCTGATGACCGATTACTAAATGTGGAAACAGCTCCTCAATATGCGGCTCTAGTTTTGAGTTATTAGCTTTTAAGTATTTGGACCTTTGACCCCGATGGTCATTATTTTGGGACATGTGGTACCTGATTACCAATTACTAAATGTGGAAACACCACTTCAATATGTGGCTCCGTTTTCGAGTTATTGGGTTTTAAGTATGTTGACCTTTGACCTCGATTGCCACTATTTTGGAACTTGTACTAGTTGATGATCTATTACTAGGTTTGGAAACAGCACCTGAGTATGTGGCTCCGTTTTCGAGATATAAGGTTTTAAGTATTTTGACCTTTGACCTCGATGGTCATTATTTTGGAACTTGTAGTACCTGATGACCAATTGCTAAATGTGGAAACAGCACCTCGATATGTTGTTTCGTTTTCGAGTTTGACCTTTGTTCACGATGGTCAGTAGTTTGAGAACATGCTTATGTCATTTCTGCTATGTTAAAATGTTCAAATAGGGGTTGAAAAAGGTAATCATAAAAGGGAACGAGTTCACCCCCTAAAAAGTGTTCATAAAAGGGAACGAATCTTATGTATTATCTGCTCTGCTATGTAATTTCATTAGGGGTGAAAAAAATGATCATCAAAGAGAATGAATGAATACACCCTCTAAAATGATTATCTGTAGACCGTGGGTGTTCGATTGTAATCTTTGCTCGTTATGTTAAAGTAAGGGTTGGAATGAGTTATGTGTTCTTATGTCATTTCTGTTATGTTAAAATAGGGGTTGAAAAATATGCTCATAAAAGGGAATGAACCTTATGTATTCTCTGGTCTGCTGTGTGTTCGTAGTCTAGGGATGGAGAAAATGAATACACCCCCTGTGCTATGTCCGCTATGTTTCGTAGTCTCTGTTATGGTAAATTAAGGGTTGGAAAATAAGCCATACAAGGGTTGAGAAATATGCTCATAAAAGAAAACGACTACACCCTTGTTATGTTATGTACTGTTACGTGTTATCTGTTCTGCTGTGTGTGACGTAGTGTTATGTGTTATCTTCTCTTCTATGTGTTCGTAATCTTATGTGTTATCTCCTATGTTAAAATAGGGGTTGAAAAATATGCTCACAAAAGGGAACGAGTACACCCCTAAAATGGAGGTATAAAAGGGAACGAGTCTTATGTGTTATCTGCTCTGCTGTATGTTCGTTATGTTACGTAGTCTGATGTTATGCTATGTGGAAAATATGCTCATAAAAGGGAATGAGTTCACCCCCTAAAATGTGCTCGTAAAAGAGAACGAATACACTCCCTAAAAAGTGGTCATAAAAGGGAATAAATTCACCCCTAAAATGGAGGTCGTAAAAGACCGTGGGCTCACGGTGTAAGGTGCTCAATTTCCCAGGGGCTTCTGAATTGATTGATGTTGTGCGAAGCTGTTCCAGATCGATCCATTTTCTACTACTGAAGCAGAGCACAGAATCATCTCGTACGTGAGTGTGAAATTATTTGAGCTAAGGTAAGTATGTCCAAAAACAGAAATTTCGTCGGGTGTTTCTGCAGACCATATAGAAACAGTCCTCAAAATTTACTTGAAACATGCCACGAATCACTTCCAGTTGCCATTAGGATCTGACAAAGTTGCTCATTTTGGTGACTATAACTTGGGCTTAGATATGGATCGACAGTAAACATGGGATAACATCAGACCCTTTGTCGACAATTCTATTCAAGGACTCGATTTGGGATAGTACAATATTCATAACTTGCGTAAAAATAACAGCTTAGGTTATGTCATCTGTATATTTCCAACAGAATGTGTCATCTCATATACAGAGTTGCTTCTCCCAGACCGCGAGTTCCCCGTTCCATATGTTACTCCGGAAACCAGAAGCCAGCAATCCAACTCAAAAAGAAAGTTTGTGCCTGACTGAAGGAAGGCCTTTTTGGTGAAATTTGTAAAAAACTACAGGTGTTACAGTGAACACTTTTAATAGATGGAACAATAGACGAGACTGGGTTATTTCTCCGATGTTTTTAATGCAACAATAATAAATACTTTGTACTGTTTAAAAAAATAAAATCAATGAAATTTCCAACAAGGCACGGCGAACAGAGTTGCCATACATTCCGAAATAAGTAAAAGCTTGTGGCGTGCATTTCCAAATGAACACATATTCTTAAAAGAATTTCTGATATAGGAAAAAAGCTATTGAGAAGCAGCGAATACTACATTTTTTACAACTAAACTATATATTTTTTTAAAAAAATCAGACACCAGCATCAACAACACTAAACAATTTTGGTCTTAGGTCTAAAACTTCTAGCATACCTCTAGTAAGGTACAATGATGCATCAGGTGCAAACTTGAGGGAAAAACAAAAATTTTAATGAGTTATTTTGTAATAAATTCTAAACTGCATAATCAACGTACTTCCTTTTCAATCCGTTTGCTCGTCCATTTTATCTCGTTTATCTATCACTTCTGCACTTTTGTTTTCTCTCCGGCTTGAGAGCCTCTGGCCAGGACAACATAAACAAAACCTTTCTGCGTTCGACGTCATCTATTATTTCTTTTCCGTTTTCGCTCACTTTTCATAGATGCGTCAGGGAAACCTTTTTTCCCTGTTCTTGGAAAACAGCCCGTTTCTCTCCCATTTATAAATCTGGATTAGAAAGTTATGTCTCATCCTGAAGCAATACCTCGCTGCCCAGAAACATATGAATCCTCTACGAGAAAATTATCGAAAACATTACTTCCGGTTTAGTACAATGCCACAGTTTGTATTGGAGGGTGGATGGCCCATCTGCCATCAGAGGTAGCCAAATCGTAATTTTTTCTGGTTCGCATTTCCATAAAATGTAAGTAAAACTTTCATTAGGTTTCAGTCGCTGTTTCATTTTTAACATCCCTAACATCAAAAATAATACAAGAAGACCACATCTGTATGAGTTAGCATTAGTACTAATAAATGAAAACCTGAAAGCCCGTTCTGAAATCTCAACTTTGAAAAAAAAAAATTGCTGCTGTTCTTGGCACATTATAGAAAGCAAAATACCGATGATGAACCAGTCTAACATATCCGAAGAGATATCTTTTACATCTCCTGTTCAAGACAAAACAGAACTCGCCTTCAATGTAATGATTGTTAAAAAAATGTGTTCAGAAGGCAGTCAACAATTACTACTACTTGCAATACATGCCAACAATCTATGAAAGAGGGCAGTGACATGAAGGTTGATTAATTTTGAACTCGCCTGGCATCTACATATTTTGGAAAAACATGTGCAAAAAGCACTCAATGATTACTGCTCCCTGCAATAAATATCAACATTATCACAGCTAGCTCAGTGACATGGATGTTGATTAGGTTAGATTCTGTTCTTTTGTGTTTTGTTCAGTGTGCACTCATACTGTGTTGTAATTTAATTTAAAGCAAAAGTATACTTTTGGTCAACAATGATTTGTTTTAATTTACTAAAACTAAATGCTCCAAAACATGCTGAAATATGTGCCAGGACATTCTGTGCGAGCAAAAAGCACCATACAGGAATTGATTGAAAAATGGCAGCGTACAGGATCGGTTCAAAATGCTCCCAGGAACAGACGACCATCTGTCTGCACAACTGAATTAAAGATGCAGGTGGAGGAGATAATGACAAGAAGTACGTCGTAAGTCAACCAGGAGATTGAGTCAACAGGTTCATACGGGTGAGAGAAGTTGCAGATGTGTTTTAAGGGGACTGAAGTTAAACCAGTACCGGATAAGTGTTGTGCAAGAGCTGAAGGAGTCTGACCTGCAGAAGAGGGTGCATTTCTGTTCATGGCTGTTGAGCAATGTCACCAGACTTGTCCACGTGTGACTTTTACTTATGGGGACTCTTAAAGGGAAGAGTATACGAAACAAATCCACACACAATGGAAGAACTCAAGACCAGGATTCAGGATGTCACCAATAGCATTACAACACAAGAACTGACAAGGGTATATATTAATCTCCTCAATCGTGCTCACATGTGTGTTGAAGTGGGCGGAGGACACTTTCAGCACCTGCTGTGAAGGTGATTAGTCATATTCAATACATTACATTTCATTTCTGTGTTTTAGTTAATCATATTCAATACATTTCATTTTATGTGTTCACTTTACGGGCCGGTTTTACGTGCCGCACCCTGTATAAATATATGCGGTAAAAACTGGCCTGCGCAACCACGTATCAACCAGCAAGATGCAGCCAAATCGCAGATGATCCAGAAAGCCTTAGTGTTGAAATAGCCATGGAACATGTTTGTTCCGCTATATCTACACTTGAAGCTGATAAAGAAGATGCACCCTGATTATAGATGTCGCTTAAACTAATTTCCGTTATCTCCATTACATTAATGTAGACTCAAGAAGGGGTATATTTGAAGTCATTATTTTCAGATAAACATTTACTTGAGGAATCGTCATTCAAATCTTCCTCGGCGTCAGTCATTTTTTACTATGTTGCAATCCCTGTGACGGCAAGGCAAAAGCGCAGTTCGTAGAGTAGATGCGGCACCAATTTGCCGCAATATCTGCCAAATTTACGAACTTAAAACGTCTTCCAAAGCACATTCCGTTACAAAATACAGGTATGTCATTTAAAATACTTAATATTTCCTTTAATATTATTGTAAACCTCTTTTGTAGGACTAATCGAGAACTTATCATTTTTTCAGAATTTAACATCTTGCGAGTACGCAAAATCTCTCTATATCCTAAGTAGAGTTACATGTCTTGCCAAACCTGATACCAAACTATATCCTATTCAACACCGTTTGCATGCTTGTTTATTGAAATGTTTTAATAAAGCCACCTCCAAATGCGAAATGACTGTAAATGTTTTTCTACTCTCCGTACGTGTGGTTATTGTCTTGTGTGAATTAACATGTGATTTATTATGTGTGAGCCTTGAGAAAACGATATCTTTGCTCTTGAATCTCTGTGGTGTTTTATTTTGTTACTGAAATTTCTTCTAAATTTGAACGTAGACTTTACACTTTTCCACAATTTTTCGCGTATGACGTTTTCTTCCTGTTGGTCAAAAACGTATAACGTTGAATAAATTCAATTCCAGCGTCCTTGCACGAGATATTTTTTTCCTCTGTGGATTGACATTTTGTAGATAGATGTGAAAGTTGAATGAATGTCTTTCCACACTCTTTGCACGTGTGATTCTTTTCTCCTGTGTGAATTAACATGTGTCTAGTCAAATCTGAACGTCGATTATATTACTTACCACTCTTTTGGCATGTGTGATGCTTTTCTCCTGCGTGGATTGACAAGTGTGCAATCAAATCTGAACGTCGATTAAATGCCGCACCACACACTCGGCAAGTGTGATGCTTTTCTTTTGTGTGGATTAACGTGTGTGTAGTAAAATATGAACGTCGATTAAATGATTTGCCGCAAACTTGGCAAGTGTGTTTTTTTTCCTGTGTGGATTAACATGTGCCTAACCAAATTTGAACGTCGATTAAATGATTTACCACACTCCTGGCATGTGTGATGCTGTTCTCCTGTTTGGATTGACATGTGTGTAGCCAAATGTGAACGTTGATTAAATGCCTTACCACAATCTCGGCCCGTGTGATGTTTTTCTCCTGTGTGGAATAACGTGTGTGTAGTAACATATGAACGCCGATTAAATGATTTGCCGCAAACTTGGCAAGTGTGGTTTTTTTCACCTGTGTGGATTAATATGTGACTAACCAAATTTGAACGATATTTAAATGCTTAACCACACTCGTGGCAAGTGTAATTTTTTTCTCCTGTGTGGATTAACAGGTGCCTAACCAAATCTGAACATCGTTTAAATGCCTTACCACACTCTTGGCAAGTGTAATTTTTTTCTCCTGTGTGGATTAACATGTGCCCAACCAAATCTGAACGTCGATTAAATGACTTACCACAATCTTGGCATGTGTGATGCTTTTCTCCTGTGTGGATTACCATGTGTCTAGCCAAATGTGAACGTTGACTAAATGCCTTACCACACTCTTGGCAAGTGTGATTTTTTCACCTGTGTGGATTAATATGTGCTTAACTAAATTTGAGCGTAGATTAAATGACTTGCGACACTGTCGGCATGTGTGATGCTTTTCTCCTGTGTGGATTAACGTGTGTCTAGTGAAATTAGAACGTCGATTAAATGACTTTCCGCACTCTTGGCAAGTGTGATTTTTTTCTCCTGTATGGATTAACACGTGTTTAGCCAAACTTAAACTTACACGAAATTTCTTTCCACATACTCCGCAGATGTGGGATTTCTCACTTGTATGCATTAACTTCCCGCTTGACATATTTGAGCTTTGACTAAAGCGTTCATCAGTGTCTTGGTACGTATGACGCTTTCCACTTTCCTGTGTCAGCATATGTCTTGACAAACGCGATCGATGAAAACCTTTGGCAAACTGCATCGAAGTATGATATTCCTGATCTGAATGAGAAATGGCTTTCTTTAATATAATAAACGTATTCTCTTCTCCGTGGGAAGCATATACGTTATCGGACCTGTAACATATTCAACAAACAACGAAATGTGATTGGAGATAATGATTAAGTAGCAACAATAAAAAAAAAATATCATTGGCTATATTTCATGATAAAATTACCCTCAATTTGTTTTATTACATGAAATATTGTAGAAATATCAACTGGAGTACCATTGAGAAGTCTCCATATCTTTCTACTTTCAAAATAAGAGCCTGTAGCTTTTTCAATATATCAAATTGAACAATCCTTTGTATCGTGGCTGTCATAGCTCATTGACCATGTAAAGGTGACTGCTTTGAAACAAATGGAGAGTATGAGAAGTAAATGTCATATCTGTAGCTTCGTGTGGAAAAAAACAAATTTTTGATCCAAAGGTTTAATAACAACTCAACGTATTAATAAAAACTGTACCGAAGATTATTCACTTATATTATCATAAAAGGAACACGAAAGTCTTTTTCAAAAAAAACAAAAAAAGAACATACAACTTTCCAAGCTGACGCAGAGAAACTTAACGTAACCAGACTAAAGATGAATCGTTTAAGCGTGTTGATCGTGGTTCAGTGGTCTAGACGCTTGACCGGTGAACTGGAGGTTAACCGGGAAGGAATTTATTTCCATTTCTCTACTTTATCTTCCAAATTATAAGAACAATATGACTAATTACTTTATTTTAAAATAATATGAATTACTTCTAAACTTTAAAGAATTTGGACGTTAAAAAATTTAAAATTATTTGACTGTACTTTATACAACTAACAATATGATTTTCTTAAATTCAATTTCCATTTGAACTAAATGTAGGGTAATTGTTTAGTATAGGGGCCATAAACTAGCAAAACGTAGGACAATTTACGGAACAAATGAGTCGACAGTGATGTACAAATACTCAAGAAAGTACCGAACACAATTTCTTTTAGGGGGTACAGGATTTTCACGAACCGTAAGTGTAAGAGGAAGTGATTTATGTGAGAAAAGAAAGTGAATTGCTGGTAACGAAGATAGAAAACAACGTGCCCTGCGGGGCTCTATCCCGCCTTCACTGGCTACGCTCGCTCGGCAATGCTGTCTGAATTTAATGTTGGTAACGTAATTTAACATATGAAATCATAAAACAACCGCATCAGAATAGAATATCGCAAAAAGTAGGCGCATATGCATGTCCACCAATTAAAAACAATAGCCAAAATAGCAAAGTACTAAATTACAAATAATGAAAAGGAACCATTTTAAAAGTAATTTAGAATTACGTAGAAATAGAGATGTAGCACTATTAATAAACCCTGAAATAGTGTTAGTAATAGACGTCGGTCTGTCTCCTGTCTCTGGCTTGAATTTTTGAATAGGTACTTGGACTTCACTTACATGTAAATTAAAGCATGACATTTCGAGAAATGGGCTGGAAGAGAGGTCGTGTGGCAATATTACATGCAAAATTATAAACATAAGAATTTTTCCTGCAAGTACTGCGAACATACATATTTAAGCCCCAATGTTGAAAAAATTGTGGGACATGTGTCTTCTGGCAGTTACCCAACCTAATTTATTTATAACATGTAATAATTTAATATGTTTATATCAGTGGTAGAGTCAAGTTTCGAAAATCCACTTACATGTAAACTTAAACTTTTTAGCCGTTTAAAAGTATGCGGACTTACTATACCATTTTTGAAACATATATTCTTTCGTAGAACATATTGTAAATAAATATCAATTTATGCGTACTCTCTAAATATAATAAACTATTAATAAAATAACATAACATCGTTCAGAATATACATTTTAAAGACTCCTCTGGGGACAACTGTAATAATATACTGTGATATAAAAACGAATTTAACTTTGAACTTATATAAACAAACAGAATGCATTTTCATGTGTTAATGTTCATAAATTGCCGGAAAACTCTAATTTTTGGGAATCTTCCCGAAAAATATCTTCCTGGGAATTTACCCACCACTAGTCTTGTCATTTTCTCGTCATAGGACAGTTTGTGCATGTGGATAAATCCTTGGCCGTTGTTCGAATTGCTAGCGCGTGCCATTTGTGCACAGGGTGCCGAGTTCGATTCCCGACGTAAAAGTGCTAAAAGTTAATATTACAATCAGTTACTTTAATTAATTACCCGTCATCAGCGCAGAAGTTAGAGGCAAAAAAGATACAAAATCTATTAGTTTCGAGTAGCATGTTCTTAATTATATGATATTGTACTTAAATTCTGAGTTGCAAAATAAATTAATATCAGTATAGAATATGTATTGTAGGTGAGCTGCAAAGTGGTACTATTCTATTTTTATTTAAGACACGGTGTCTGAGTGGTAAAGCTCTGCTTTTTCGTTTAGCTTCCATCAACCGGGTTTTGTAGTTGAAGAACAAAAACGTGTACGTGGGTTTTCGCGGTATTCTGCCGTTTCTTTCCACTTTTCTCACTCTACCATTCACTGATTGGTGTCGTCACCGTCTGCCTCGCTGCATAATTAAGTAACATTAAAGTAGAAGTAATAAAAACTAGAACCCTTTCTTCTTAATATATAAAATGATTAGCCCGCTGGGCGGACTGAGGCTTAAAAAGCATAAATCACATTTGGCCTAAGTAGTAAATTTTTAAATATACAACCATATTTCTCAGGCCTAACTTTGTAAATATGCTTTACAACGACATTTATTGGACAGTTCTTTCTGGAAAACCTTCAAAGCACAACTGCAAAATTAAACCTCCAATTGCTGTAAATAAAAATATAATACAACTTTCAACAATACAATACAATACAAAAAAAATACAACTTTCTTTACAGTTTCCAGCTAAAGATATTCTTACAACTTTCTAAATTGTAGAAAGCACAAACACCTTATTTGTTACACTTAACTCCTAAATATGAAAAGAAATAAATTATTTATTCAGTAGAGTTGGTTGTAGAATAGTTGCAAGTAAAAGGTACAAATCCGAAACAAGTTAGGAAAATATTTCCAATCCTTATTCTTGAAATATTATCAAACTTGTTATTGGTAGTAACAGTTTTTCCGCTTCACAACACAAAAGATATAATTTAAAATTGTCTTATCGGTAATAACTGAGAGAAACAAATTTGTTGCTATATGATACAATATAAAACATACAAAGTGCAAAATACAACTTAGATAGGAAACTATTACCACTGGAGCCTCCTGTGTTTTAAATTTAGGTGAATTTCCTATTTAGGTAGATGCTGGAATGGATTGTTTGTTAGAAAACAAATTACGAACAGTGGCAGATCCAGAAAAGTAGTATGAGAGGTGCTTGATTTAAAAAGACTTTTTTTTTTTTTTTTTAAGAAAACACTAGACTTTTGGAGACTGGGCTTGCAGCTTATACACGTAGGAATCACTAGCAATAGATTTTTAGGCGTATCTTTACTTTGACTCAAACAGTGACTGCAACGATTTAACTGATCCGGTGTTGGGAGCAGTTTAGGAATTATTCCCAATTACTCCAATTTGCTCCCAGAACTGGATCAGTTGAATCGGTTATAGTTACTGTCCAAGTCAAAATAATGTACAATGTTAAGAATTATATTATAAAGACAAGGGCCAAAATGTTACTAAACACCATTCTTAATCAATCCAGGTGAAGTGGTGACTATCAATATTGATATCTATATGGGGACTACCAACCCACCTACACCCTACTCAAGTACAATAAAAAGATCCAAAAAAAATCATATTTAGTCAAACCACTACTATAAAGCTAACGTAAGAAGGAAAAAAAATTAAAAAATCATTCATCACTAATTATAAATCAGTGAAGCATGACAAGGAAAAATAAATTGCATTTCACCAAGATGATGGAACAACTACAAGCAAAGCAAATACTTCGCCAAATACTCAAATGCAAAGCAAATCAAGAATAAAAATAATATCAATTAAAAAACGAAAGCACTCGCCGTTTCGTCATACCAGAACACTCATGAATAATGAACTCAAAGTTTCTGATTCCCGAAAACCTAAGATAGCAGCAACACATGCGCAATACTCAACTACACATTACTGAAAATGTTCCCTTCTGCACAGACGTCGATTTCTTAAAACGAGCTAACTTGTTATTATGACAAATAAGACTAACCAATAAACGCTCACTTTTACCATACGTCGGAATATCTTCAGCGTTCGACCACAACCATCACAGGTTTTCTCTAACTCAATTGAACCACAGTACTGAAAGGCGATTTGAGTTCATATCCCAATCTAATACAAACTTATTTAAAAACGACAAGTTCAAATTCTTTATATTAAATTCATGTTACGGTGTCTCAATCGCACTTGCTAACTCGATCGTCGCCATGAAACGAAAACTCAGGTACCCGCTCACCGCATTCCACCAGCAACAGCACACAGGCACAAGCAGACAGAACATGTGACCTCACAGTACCAAACTGCCATATGACTGTACAGAGACACTTAATGGGAAAAATATGAACTACCGCCAATCACGGAACTAAGAAGTTACACCAAAAACTAGAACAATTCCAAGTGACTCACAAATAACAGTTCCCCCGTGACTAAACCTGTAAGAACCGATTAAAGTCACTGTTTTTGTGTTTAATTACAGACTTGCCGTTAAAAAAAAAATCAATTTTGGGTAGGTTTCAGCCTGAAAGTTACAAACCCCGTAAATCTTAAACTGATTAGTGTCCCGATCATATTCTTGGACAAAGCAAATAACCAAATCAAATCAGTTTACGAAAGTGATTTTTTTCTTTTCGTCAGCTGGCACTTTTGTGGGACATATGTTAAACTATTAGAATGTGGTTCCATAATCGGTACCAGAAAATACATAATTTCCTTTACAAATCTCGATAATTCAAACTAAGTACTGATACCGGTACCATCATTATAATATCAATGTTACTAAAATGCATGCAGTTTTGTGTAGAATGTAAAATGTTTAAATTCTGAATGAAAACATTGCATGGAAACGTATGTTCAACATACCTTTTTGTAAGTTGTTGAAAGTAACCACACCTATGAAACATTTCACATTTCAATTTCAACAATTGCATCGAAGTCCAATTATAAGCGCTAGTATTCTACGAAACTGACTTAACTTTGACAGAAATTCTTTTAGACAGGGTGTTTTTACAGTAACTGCTATCCATACTACTATAACAAACCCTCCCGGTAATTAGAACTGATGCTAACCCCCAGCAATATATATATATATATATTTTACTGCGTAGTTGAAACTTCCTGTTTACAGTTCATGGTTCTACCGATAAAGGACTATGAAACTCTTTTCATATTTCGTGCAAACTAACGACCGATGTGCAAAGTAACCCCGTTTTACGTTATCTAGTAACCACTGTAAACGAAATGGAGTATAAAAATTGAATATGCCAAATCATGACACGGAACTAGAAAAATGTTTGGGAATGAAGGAATCCATATAATTAAGAAATTACGTCCTTAATGTATTGTGGTACTTCGGAACACAAATATGCAAGCAAAGAAAGCATTTCAGAGTGTTATCTATAAAATACTTAGGAACGTTCAAGTACACATTCGACACGCAAGACATGTAAGTTTATCCTAAATAAATTATTTGCGCTATCCTCGTTTACCAACATTCTGCGTAATGCCCTTATCTGCACAGCAATCTTCTTTTTACTGGCCATCTAGCGCATGCTCGTTACAGTTGCTTGTACATCGATTCATATTCATGTAGGTTTACTAAGCCCCTAAAGTGATCCTATATTGAGAAATGGAGGTCCATACCATAGAAATGATTCCTGGGAATTTAAAAAAGTAGACTTCCTTGAAAGAAATTAGTCCAGCAAAAATGGATTTGTGTTAGGACCTCTACAATTAATGAACATCCATTGTTGGCTCATTATTCTTGATTTTGTATTTTGTCAATGTCTTTCTAAGCCCTCCGGAGGAATGAGGCTAGACTCCTTTGAGCTAAATTCTGAGTAAAATTACAAACGCCTATAGTTTTTATTCCAGTATAATACATTCCACGTTTAATTTGGAAAATTTTAGAATGAACATTATTCTCGCAATTTATTTTACAAGTCTCTATATAAATAAAACAATATCGTCGAGTACCTATATTTTAAACATGTGCAATAATTAGTGACTAATGTGTAATCAATAACAAAAGAATCATTTATTTAAGATATAAACTACATAAGACTTGTTTGAGCTGTAGTTTATATCTTGAAAAAAAAAAATATTCCTTTATATCTTGACAAAACATCGATTCCTTGTTATTATTTGGTATACAGCTAGTGTATGTGTGCCACGCCATTCCCAAATTGTAGATTACTAACTTACGTTCGATATATCTCCCATATATAAATACTTTTTGTGAAGCATTTCTTTTAACCAACAATTTTCCGAACCCATGTGACCGTATTATCAATCTGAGCCAATTAGTATATGAAAAAATGAACATTACCTTTCTGGCCGAACTGAATTTAAATTTTTTGTGGTTAGTTGTTGGGAGTCATTAGAGTACGACGCGCAAGTCTCCTGAACCACTACTTTTCGTAGCGTTTCTATATTACTTTCAAATGCAGGATCATCTTCTACTGTTAATTCTGATTTCACCTTATCAACGTTTAGTTTCACATCCAAAGAACACATAGCTGTATCCTTGTCCATTGTTTGCTCTCCTTCCGTTGTAGATAATATTAACTCTTTGTTGTCAGTCATCAGTGCGTTTGTCCAACCTTTTCCTTCGAGTGGATCTTCCTGAGGTAAGTAATAAACAATTTCTTCTTTACACATCAATTCCAACTTAACAGACGCCTCACCAGCCATTGTGAATTGAAATATAATAAGAATTTAACACTGGTCTTAACTTCCCTTATATTTTTTGCCAGTTAATGGAATGATTTACGAGAACTTTCAGAAAAGTAACTTTATTTGTCCAACCTTCTTCTGCGGTTGCGTATTTCTTTCGTAAAGTGATTCTAGGTTACTAGAATTAATAAGGTTGGAAGTGTTGCCAGATATGAAGATTAAAAAGTAGCGTAGCTGTGCTTCAAGAGTAGCGGATTTGAACTACTTGTAGCCCAAACATAAAAATAAATTATATTGTATGTGCTTTCACACACACACACACACACACACACACGTGTATATATATATATATATTATATATATATATATATATATATATATATATATATATATATATATATATGGGGGACACGCAGTAATGTTTTCTCTCTCTTGACAAAATGAGTCATTTTTCAGCGCGGGGCGACTCATTATTTTTTAACTTAGGGATGTAGCGACTACAGCTTTTGTTGTTTATTATGCAGGTTATTTTACGTAAATTTATATTTATCATTTCATTCTTATTTAGGGTAGGTTAGATTACATTTTGTATGGTTGGGTCTGGTTAGACTAGGGAGGTAAGTTGGCTTTATGGTTAAGTTAGGTTGGAATAGGATAGATAAGATAAGCATAAAATTTAATACTAATTATCAGCAAAGAGTTCACTCGCATAAAGATCACATACTACTGAATGCTTAGTAATAAACTTAATCTATATTCTTTTTCTGTCTAACCCAGCAATATTTTACTATTTTACATATCGTAAAATTAGTTAATAATATAACAAATACAAAATCATTTATTACTCACCACATATTTAAAATTGTATAGCAGAGAAAATGTCGGTAGTCTCCTCATCTTCGTTTTCGGCTGGTTGTTATAGATTGATGAATTAAACCTGAACATTTTTGTTGATGGTGTAAAGTTAAAACAGCATATATTTCTGTCTTCAAACATCATTTTAACTCGGAGAATCGTAGAAATAAGTTTTAACCCCATTCTGTTTCGGAGTTTTGTTTTTGTTGCAGTTACTTTCGAAAACACTCTTTCAACTGTTGCATTGCTAATTGGTAAGCTGTACATAGTCAGTGCAAATTGAAACAATTCTTTCAGAACGAGAACACCAGCAGAATTTTTAATCGTTATTCCTTTGCACCAGAAATCTGCTCCATTTGTTGGTACGCCATCAGGAAAAATATTATCACAGTCCATTGTCAGCAGGGAACACCACTGATTTTCTATCTCACCAACCTGAGACCCCTTAGATAATAATTGTAATGGTAGAGCGGAAAATGGCGGTCGCGTGTGAGACAAACAGATTTTAGGAGAAAGGTTACGAATCTTTAGTAGAATTTCAATATTTCTGGGAATACGATTTAATAGTTCCTTACACGCCCTTTCTAAGAATTGGAAACAACGCTGTTGTATGTAGCGCCCTTGTTCTGAAGATATATTGCCTGAAGCTAAGTTTTCTGCTAATAAATTGGAAAATTCATGACCGAAATCAGCATTTTCGTATGAAAAGTAATCATTTTCATCAACATTATTCAAAATACTTTCAATGTCAACAATTGCGCAAGTAGGACGTAAAATTCTTCTCAACAATGATGACTCGAAGCTGCGTAAATCTTCTAACACACTGCAGATATCGGCGGTATCCTTTTGGAATAGTAAATTTATTTTCTCAAACTCACTTAGTACCGGCATCATGAATGTTAAATATAATTTATTCCCGACATCAGAATACATAGCAGATAACTCCCTAGCATAATATCTATCACAGTTAGAATAAACTATATTAAAATGCAACTGCAAAGCATCGCACTGATGTAGGATTCTCTTTACACAGTTGCTTCTTGCTAGCCACCGTGTAGAAGAAAGAGGAAGAATTTTCAAGGATTCCTCCCCATCGTTTATCAATTTATATAGTTCCATATAGGAATCATTACGCAAAGCAGATCTGTGAAACCAGTTATATGTTTCTCTGAGCAAATAACCTATATTTCCAGGTAATTCCTCTGATGCGTGTGAACACGATAAATGAAGAGAATGGCAGATGCACTTTATTAATATTATATTTGGATTTTCCTTTTTTATGTGTGTGTAAAGAGAATTATTATTACCGCACAGATTAGATGCACCATCAGTTGCAATAGAAAAGCATTGCTGAATATTTATATCAATAGCGGCCCAAGTAACCAAAATGGCTGGGCCAACGTTAAAATATGGTTGCGTTGATTTTTGGTGACAAAAGCAACGTTGGTCCAGTGTTGTTTACGCCGTTATTTGCTACCAACCAAGTCCCAGTGTTGGCCCAACATCATTTTACGTTGAAATAATTGTTGAATTCAACCAACCTTTTTGCAACCGTGGGCCATTGTTGATTTTAGGTGTATTTTTTATTTATATATAATATATATTAATGGAAAGTAAAACAAATATTAAAACAGAAGAAAACACAATTACGTAATTTAGATGATATTTTTCATGTTGAAATTACCAGATTTTCACGTCTAGTTCATACTGTGGACGGTAGGAGGCAGGAGTGATTCCTACCCAGAGTGCATCAGGCGAACCGGCAGACGTCAGCCCAGCGTAGTGTATATACGCAGGGGCGGATCCAGAATATGATCAAGGGAGGGGCTAAACCATATTTTGCCGTTTTATCCAATGTAAAGCAGGATTGAAGCCCATTTTATCCAGTGTATACCTCGGCGTCAAGGGGGGGCTATAGCCCCTATAGCCCTCCCCTTGGATCCGCCACTGTATATACGAACAATGCGCCGAGCAGTGGATTCCGTTTGCTGGATTTCGGTAAGTTTTCATGCAATTTTATAATTATTTCATGTCATTGTAGATATGTTCAGTAGCATGCCTAACTTATATATAATAAGTGGTTGTAGTTCAATACGCAATTAAAACTTTCGGTGTACATAAAATCCCGTGTTGTGCTCGCTAGGATCATAAACAAAGCGGCAGGTAATTCTATTGATATATGATTTCCCATAATAGGTGTACGTAAATTTAAAAACGGGTAGAGCAATGTGGGAAGCGTTGTGTTAGCTGGTCCTCCATCCTCATGGGTTCGTTAAATTTATGTGAGTTTGTTTCAGAAGTAGTAAAATAAACACACATGGTGTCAGTAAAACTTTACCGTGAGCTGCACACGATATACGCCGTTAACGCGATTGTACCAAGTAATTTCGGAACAGGTTTGATTTTTTGAGTACGGTATCTTAAAAAAAAATGCGATAATAGGTCAGATTAGCTCCTGTCGCACATCGTCTGCTATGGTGCAAATCATCGTTATTTCATTGCTAGTGATGTGCATAGTGCTAAAAAGGGTGGCATGCAGTGGGTGTATATATGAGTACAAGGGCACACCTAATTTCGGCAATGTGTCCTTGCCCGCAAAAGACAGCGTAGCTATTGTGCAAATTATCGTTATTTCGTTGCTAGCAACGTCCACAGTTAAAAAAGGAGATAGTGTGTGAAGTTTTGAGTGCAAGGTCACATTGCCAAAAACGTTTATGTGCCCTTGTACTCAAACACACACCCTCTTCATCACCCTTTTTAGCATTGTGGACATTACTACCAACAAAATAACGATGATTTGTACCATATCAATGCTGTATGACGGAATGAGCAAACCCAAAGAACAAACCTTAAAAAGCCTGGGGGAGGTACCCCCGTGTTACGAGCGCGCTATACACAGTATCGCTACTCCCAAATAGCGCTATTTGGTTATAAATTATGTCCACAACCGTGCAAGCATCAGTAACTACCTATTTGGTGTTAGTTTACATTAGCCTCTTCTCACCCTTGTACAACGCTAGCTGGCGTGAGGCTTTTCAGGTGATTGGAGTTTACAGTTAAAATGATCTACCTTTATTTGATTACCACCTTAAGTTCATGAAAACAGAAAAAGAGACCATGATAGTTAGCTCTGTTGAATTCCTATTCGGGAGATCATGAGTTCGATTCCTACGGCCGACGATCCTAACCGGGTTTTCCAGAGTTTCTCTGTCCTAGCAGGCAAATGGTGAGATGGTACCTGACAAATAGCACTGGTCGGCCCCTTTTTGTAATTAATGTGGTAATGTATCTAGTGTAAAATGGCATTAAGGCATATCTCGTGTTCGTTAAATTAATTAAATCAGGTGGTATGATTTTTCATTATATTTCTTCCTAACCACCTATTACACTAATGGACTCACATATTTAGACCCTATTATAGCCTCTATCTCGTTTAAATGTGTAAATAAAGTTCAGGTATGCAGAAAAATATCAACGCCCCTGTTTCGTCCTCAACAAAAAGTTCAATCAGCGTTCCCACTGATCTGGGAAATTCTCGCAATTTGAAGTACGGATTTATATTTCTCAAACCGTTTTTACAGCGTTATTTTCCTACAGCAGTTTTTTTTTTTAAATAATTATTCGTCTTGCGACGAGACACACGTTTCATATTTCCACTTTAAATTAGATGTAACGGCATTTTAACGCCGAGTACACATGTACATATACAACTGTACTTGTATAATCAACTTCCGCTCGGAAAAATAGAACTTTTAAAAAAAAAGTACTGGAATTGGGCAAATGTCGGAAAAGTCGGGGAATTCGCGGTCGACAAATCAAATAACTGGGAACGCTGACTATTATATACACTGATATTTTAATTATCGTCTGATTTTCATTAAATATCGAAGTTTGGAATTTAAAATTATATATATATATATATATATATATATATATATATATATATATATATATATAGATAGATAGATAGATAGATAGATAGATAGATAGATAGATAGATAGATATAAACAAAGCAATAAATATATATATGAACATGTAAAGACGTATTTTTGTACTTTTCAGTGTATACATTTCTAATTTTTGGTGCAAATCCGGGGTCTAGTTATCACAACCTTGAAGTGATTGTCTAAATATGTCATTATTAGATCAGTCCGTTTGAGCAATTGAAGTTGTAGCACCTGGCGATTAGATATATGATGCGGCTCGTGCCATATTATGATAGGTTTAATAGCACTAGTTTGGCCATCACTGGGATAGATGTATTTTTTCAGTTTGGTTAGGTTTTGAAGCAAGATCCCGGTTTGAACTCTTTCCTTCGAACTGATGATAAATTGATCGAAAGTGATTTCAGATTTACTGGAATAATAATGACAATCATTAACGTATTTGATTGTTTCAGTGTATTAAATAGGTTCCAGATCAACACCTTTAAAGAGGAAAATGGAATTGTCATATCATGTTGTTGAGTTTAAAGAAGACAGTGGCGGAGGTTTTGGGATCGTACATGAGTCTTGGCTGACTCCCAGGAAAAGAGAGACGTATTGGCCACCTCGCACGTTAATGTTTAAATATAATAAACTCTTAGCGGAGAATAGTACGCCTACGGAAGTTTGGCCTCTACACACCATAAAGAGGTTTTTTCATCACACAGGTTTGTTCTCATTATCATTGTCAGCGATATGGAATAACAAAATGTAGATGTTATTGAAAAAAAATTGTTAGTTTGTTTAATGAGATAATATTAACGCGATAATCTTAGTAGCTGATCTTGTGTCGAGTCGGCCCTATGCCCTTCTTTTGTGCCCGAAGTTTAATGTTCATTTGATATTCAAATTTGTAGAGAATGAAACGTAATAGCCCATTACCGGGTTCTGTTCGTGCGTGTTTGCTTTCTTTATTATTGAAAGAGTTTTATTGTTAAATGTATAAGGAGGCATTTCATACGAATTCACCAGAGGCATGTTGCTTCATAGTCACCGATTTGGCTGATATTTATTTTACTGAAAGCTAGTGTTATATAGGTAAGAGAAATACAATATGAAATTATTCTAACAGATACTGCAGAAAACACAGGGTGTTCAAAGAGTGATGAATCTTCCCAAATTGGTCGTTTCTAAAACACACCCAAGAACAGGAAAAGAAGCACATCTCAAAAGCTATATTTGGACAATTATATAATGATTGTGGTTTTATTTGAAAGCGAAAAAACTTCCAGTTTTACGTCCCATGCTTATGCCGGATAGGCTAAAGGAGACGGTATATTTGAAAGCGAATGATATGTGTAAACTAAAAATGGAGTTTTTGCATGTCAATTATTTTTTGTATAATGCTGAAGATTTTTCTCGGATTTTTGGGATTGGCTTACACAGATCATTCGCTTTCAGATAAAACCCAAATCATTATAACTGTCCAAACGGTTTTTGAGATATGCTTCTCTTCCTTTTCTTAGGTGTGTTTCAGAGACGACCAATTTGGGAAGATTCATCACTTTCTTGAACACCCTGTATTTTCTGCAGTATCTGTAAGAATAATTTCATATTGCATGTCTTTTACCTATATAACACTAGCTTTCAGTAATATAAATATCAGCCAAATCTGTGACTATGAAGCAACATGCCTCTGGTGAATTCGTATGGAATGCCTCCTATACATTTAACAATAAAACTCTTTCAATACTCTGTGATTACTATAGATATTCAAGGTATAAGTGAAGTGATTTCCACGAAGTAGGAAAAAGTCGTAACTGATACAATTGTTTAAAGTGTTATGGAGTTGAAGTCTCTTGCTGGATGGAAAAGTGAATGTATATTGATTCAGCTAATACTTAGAGTAAAAGCATATTCCTATAAGTCACATTAAATAGGCTACTTTTCGTTTTTAATTAGTTTCCAGTCGAGTGTAATAGGGAATTATACCCGTTTCAATTAATCGTTTTGCGTTCAAATTCGTTTAGTCAGGATGAGCGAACAAAATGCAGATATAACAAGTCTCATCGAGTTGTCTCCTTGTATGTCTTGGAAACTTACGTTAGTGTGTGTTTCTTCTTTATGTTATATATATGAATTGTTGCTTTCTTTGTTTTTTTTTTTTTTTTTTTTGTTTTGTTTTTGCACTTTTCCTTTCTATCGAAGTTTCTGGTCTCCCGTTTCAAAACGTCCACGACTTTCTGTAGCCGTAAACTCTGTTTGAAAAGTGTCAATGTTCTTCCTCGTGAACAAAGCCTTAAATTCACAATTGCAAAGGAATACTCGAAAAATGAATCCGAATAACATTTTTACATATTTATCGCGAGGTCTACTGTTAAAATAACCTTCATACTAGTTAGATTTGAGCACAGTTGCAGACAGGGTGCAGTTTCCTGCCGTTTGTGATCAAATATTCAATTTTGACAATAAGGCTTTCCTTTTTTTACCTGTGCAGCGTGACTGATTTGTGGAGTTGGAAGTGCATTGGAAGGGCATCTAAAATGTACCAAGGTCTATCCCCGGTCCTGTCACATAGTTTTCACTGTTTAAAATAAATATCTGCACCATACAGAGTATTGGCACAAAAGAAAGACCAAAGCAATGCTATTTAAAAAAACGCACACCCTTACGTAACAACTCAGTGCGTCTGAGGAAGGTCTTGTTACAAATTGCATCTTGTCAAGTAAGGTTTTTTTGGGAATAAATAAAATTGCTTTCGTCATATATGTTTGCTTTTAGTGAATAATATTCCAAAGTGGTATACAAGTTCACTCAAAGTCGTTCCATGCAGAGTCCACACTTTATTATTGTTAAAATTGAGTTTGTTTCCCTATATGCATACATTGACGAAACGAATCTTCGTGTCATTTCAAACTGCGATAACGTAGATACAACTATAGAAAAGCAGAGTGGAACTGAAATTTAAAGCTGCTGAAATTGTAAACATTATTCATTGTATGCAATAGGTATATTCCTGAAGAAATCTGCCTATTGGCAGAGACCCTCATGTCTGAAATTCCGGAAAATTTCTAGGCAGTTTCTTTGATCACATCCGGACACAAAAACTTTGCTTCTGAACGACATAGCTGCCACAATTTTGAAACGGGTTAAAACCAAACTTGGCTCAAAAGTCGGTTTGTAAAATATTTCAGATAATATAATTAGTATACTTATACTTTGTGTCCAACTCTTTTAATCCGGATAAGTTCATTAGCCAGAATGATCGGATGGCAAATTTTAAAATGGTGGGCATTCAAAAAAAACTAATTTCCACGATTATTACCCAAACAGAACCAAATTTGGCTGGGGTGTTTGTAATATGTGAGTTGACCAAGATAATCACAATGATCCATCAAAAAAGTCCAAAATAGTTGGCATTTAATTGTCTAAAAAAACATGAGTGTCGCAATTACGAACGTTTCGGAACCAAATTTTGCCCAAAAATTGATAGTTGCAGTACAATATGTTGGTTGAGTGTGAAACTTAGAATAATTCTTTAAAAAAAAATGGCTGCCACGTGTACTTGTTAGAACTGATTGGGACCAAAGTTCGTACAAAACATTAGATATTTACGATATCTGAGTTGAATGTGAAAATTGGCATGATTCAACAAACTGCTTTGAAAGTAGAGGTCATTTGAAATGTTGAAAGAATATACCTGTTCTTTGCGGCCCTGTTCCAAAAAGCGTATTTTTTAATGTATGACGGTGAATATGATCTTAATATTTTGAATAATCTGCGAAAGTTTTCATTTCAGTTTATTTTTTTATTTATTTTTTTTCTCAGCAGAAGTTACAGAAGGTCGACCAAGTTCAGATGGAAATACATCACCTGACAATCGGCTGTTAGAAGGCGGAACATCAAGAATCATTTCGAACTCGACCTATCCACAGTCGTCCACAGTTTCGGAATGCTCGTGCAGTAAGTTACTTTGATTGATTTTAATATTGCATTTTTGCCAAAATTTTATTTTTTTCATGTTGTTTACATAATATTAAAATTTCGAGTTACACGTTCGTTTTAACCATCGCAGCTATGCAACGCGGGACCGAATGAATAACTTTGGATTCCAACCACCCTCAGAACTTTAATGAAGTAACAGTTCATGAAGTGACAGATTTGTTCCCACGTTTCTACACCATTTTATTTTGCCTGAACAGAAGCTGAATTACAAAGCATTCCCATTATTCATGGCAATGAAATTGCAATTATGTACCCACGCCTCCAAAAGAGCATATCCATCTTATTCTGCATATGATCTAATATCAGACAACCAACCATGAGTGAATGATATGAGGTTTAAGAATTACAAAGGCTTTAGAAGATATTTTGTAATTCTGAAACCCTGAAACCGCCCACTATGGTTTGTTGTCTAATATTAAAGAATGTGCAGAATAAAGATGCATTTGCTCTTCTGGAAGTCTGGGTACAAACTCAAATATATTGGCTGGCACAATGACACGCTGGTGACTCCATGTAAATAGTCCGTTTCCTTTAATCTTAATTTAGTTTTCCCTGAGTTTCTTTTGCTTCATGCCTGATGAAAAACGTAGCTCTGTTCGAAAAATCCCTTCTAAAGTTTTAATTGTTAAAAGTAGTTGTAGTACATGCCAGTTCAGGCAAATTAACACGTATATACATTAGGTAGGCATTTTCGTGTTTTCTTTTCAGCTTGATCTGAATATAGACTCACCTAGTTGGTAGGTATTACAAGAATGTAATACTGTAATTAAAACAAAGAGACATACTTGATAAGTATACAAACAATGGAGGATAATAAAAATCACTTAAATATCTGGAGAAATAAAACTTCCCGTAGTTGTTATTTTTTCTTCTACTTTCGACTTTTAGAGAATAGTCGTGTAGTGCAAAGTAACGGAGTACAATTTTAACATATATGAATACTATACTATATGTTATTTTACATTAAATATTTACAATGTTAAAATATATGTTATTAACTTCTCAGTACCTTTGTTTAACAAAACATTTTCTGGGGTTGGACGTAGGGCCAACATATTCACATGATTTTGGACGTAACTTAATGTCAAGGGTTTCAGTAAAAATCAAGTATTTACCAGAGGCGGCTCCTGGTTAATTAAATAGGTGAGGCACAGAGAAGGTGAGGTCGTAGTGTTAAGTGCAGGGCCGCAACTACAGGGAGCAGGCCCCCCTAAACTTTTCGTAGCCTTTCCAGACCTCAATACAAAATGCTATTATTAATACAAAAAACAATTTGTAGGAGAATTTTTAATGACTTGCCCCCCCATCCCAACTTATTCATGACCCCCCAAAGCTCTGAGGCTGGTTGCAGGCTTGGTTAGGTGGCGGTGAATTGGCTCTTCACCCCCTGTTGCAGGATTTCCCCCCGATTTTTCCCCGCTGCTAGTAATGTTGTGACATTCTTGTTATATTCTAATTTTCTTTGCTTTTCATGCTCATTTATCTGTTCTAAGATGGTTGCAGCTTGTTTGCTTATGTGTTTTAAACCAATAAAATTATTGATGTGCTCTTTCGATTTAGAATGTTTTTCTAAGCTCCGCGCCAAGTTCTTTAAATCAAAATAGCCTTCAGAACACCATACATTTTTCTTCACACTTAAAAGCAAGCACGGCCAACAAAACAATCTACCAATTACAGTACTACCGCATAGCCACTTATGAATGTCATACCAAGATTTCTTAAAAGTTCTAGCTTTCTTACCGTCTACCTGGATCAATGATAAATCAGGAGTAGGGTGTCCATTGTTAAGAATAGCCCGTTGAGCCACTTCACTTCGCCTAGAAAATGATATGTTTAACAACGAAACTATCACATCACAAGAACCAATGTCTTCCATCATGTACACATTAATTCAGCACAAGATCAATGTCCTAAACACTGTTCCAAACTCACAAAAAGTACCCTACACCCACAATGTCGCTCGAAAACAACTCACTGTCCTAAACTCAGGAAAAACACTACACGCGTAAACTTGTTACAAACGCACATTGCCACTCGCTTGAAAACAAGATAAAACATGCAGAAAACCATGATGTTACACCCGCTATCCGTCGATTTTCGCGCTCTTACTACAAAAATGTGTTTCACAGTATTGCTATAACTATTATAGTTTTTTTTTTTTTTTGCTTCTGCCATCAGCATTTTTAGCATATTTACTAGAAATTAAGTGTAAACTACTATATATTTTGAAACCATATATTAAAAATTCCCTTTAAAGGAAATATACTTCCTCAGTAAAACGTTCTAGAAGTTTAAATGTTCATATGAAGGAAATAGCAAATGTAATTCATTACTTCTTTATAATCAAGCTTACGTTTAAATTTATTCAATTTGCTACACTGCATACCCTTGTCTGGGCAACAACGGAGAGTATAACAAGTGTCCCTCTCTGGTTCAAGCATGCGCAGTGCGTGTCAGCGGCACATTTTCAACAGGCCTCCCTTGAAACACAGAACATTGGAGTAATTCCGAACCCAAGATTTTCCCCCTTAGGTTACCCCTCTCCCCTTTCAAACTGCAAGAGGGATGTTTTCGTTGCAACTGCTTCGCTGTTGAGGAGGCTCAATCTGTTTCAGGCCGCACTACAGGATTGGAATTTTTAAAACTAAAATTATCATGCCAAAGAATATAAATTTTCTCTTTTGCATTTAATTTCTCTTAAATTCTGTAATATTTTATAAACATTTTCTGCACTTGAGTAAATGAATTTTAAGAAGTCTGTTTGCTGTTATACATTAAATAATTTGAAATAAGTTTTATTTCAAAAACTACACAGTAATATTGAGTTAATTTGGAATTTATTGGATATAGTTCATTTACTTTTGCTCAAGAATATAGGTGAGGCCAGGCATCACATGCCTCACCTGACGAACCGCTAGTGGTATTTACCAAGATGTGAGTGAGAGTAAATTAAAAATTACTTATTTCTTTTGTACTTCAGGTTTATTTTATTTATTTACTATCTCTTTTTCTTTTTATTTTAAAATACAGCAACCCTAGATATACTTAGGTCACTTATTCCCAATTTAAACAGCAAATGGTGTGTTTATGGTATTCTGGCGCTTCGGCCTACCGTCCCTTCCCACCGCCTATCTTTTCTAACAAGTATTTTCTTTCATCCAAAAATTCATACACGTCATGCTTAAACACAACAAGAACATAATATTTGAGAGTAATTATTACAAAAATTTGAGTAATAATTTTCTCCCATTTTGTTTTCATTCTAGGTTTTACAGTAGTTGCAAGACACCTTGCAGAAATGAAAAATATGCTAATAGATTTAAGCAATGATGTTTGTTTACTGAAGGACCAATTAAAAACGGCAAATTCTACATCGCCTGCAAAAGTGAACTTACCGGAAAACTGCACAATTCCATGTACATCAGTAGTTGACGTGTTAAACTTAGAAGAATGGCTTCAAGTACGTGATAATGCAACGACGCTGGTAAGCTTGTGTTCTAAATAATAGTATATTTGCATTTTTACGCTAATTTTGTTTCCGTGCATCAATATTTAAAAATTGAATTAAGGAGACAAATTAAATATCATTCAAGCTGTCTACTTTAATGAACATCTTGCCAATTTTAGATACTTTGTTCATTCCGGAATATCGTAAATTGTTTATGTAGGAAGATATTTCTAGTTTTTCCTTGGGAGGGGGGGGGAGGCTCACAGAATCCAGAGTCAAAATTTATTTTTGGATTTTAGGCAACTGTGGATGAACACAGGGGAAGGAAAGGGCGTGTTAGATATTGGGAAGAAGTCGTAATAAGACCTACTCATGTAAGGTAACAGTGCAGTAGGCAGAAACAGACCTGCAACTAAACTGCCCGTCATTTTTATCTTACACCCTTCCTTGTCCCGTGTTAACCCAAAGTTGATTAAAAAGAAGGAATAAATATCGAATGTGGATTCTTCAAGGGATCGTACCGGCGAAAGGAGCCCCCACCAATGAAAAGAGGCCAATTCAGTACGTTTGAAATACTGAAGAGGACTTCATTTAATTAATTAGTAGAGTGAATTTAAGAATAAGTTAAAGTGAATCGGGGACTGGGTGGAAGGATACCTAAAAGATTTGAAACCAAGGGGATAGGGCCTTAAGTTTCTTTTATTAAAATAAAATCCCATTAGAATAACGGAGAATTTGGCAAATTAAAAATAATACCTAGAGATGAATTTAACGTGTAAACGTGTCTAGGAGTTTAACCTTTCGTTGTGCTACGTTCATGAATTGTTCAATTAAGTTTACCGAACCCCATTATTTATTGTTTACGCGTCTTAAAAACACGTCAACTTTCAAATTTCGTCCAAGGCAATACATTTTAATTTTTAACATCCTTCTTTAAAAACACTGAAGTACCAAATTGTGTAAACTCGTACCCACAAAGTAGTTCACACTATTGTAGTTTATTTGTGGCAGCCCTGCTTCTAAACAATTATACGTTCAGATAATAAAGATGGGTTAGAAACTTTTTTTTTAAAAAAAACGAAATCAATGGTCCACTTAACGAAGAACAAACCCTGGTAATATTTAACCGGATGGAATGCCTAGAGGAGGCTTTTTCCTTCATATTCAAAACTCTATCACGCACACGTATTCATGATTCAAAATATTCAACATGAAGCACACCGTCGTCTCTTACGTTACAACTTCGACCTTAAGTACAACGGCGATGTGTGTGTGAAATGTTCTTTGAGCACTCCCTGTTCATAGGTAGTTCCCACAAAGTATTAGAGCTTTAGAGCAGTTGCCAATGGGCAATCCCGTGTGTCAAACTATTCTAAACATGGGAGATCAACCGATTCGTGTGCTGTGTGCTTTCAAATTCAATGAATGTGTCGTACATCATCATGATTGTATCTGTACGCAAGAATGGGATCGAAATCATCCTTTATTCATCTCTGAACAGTTATTCTCCGTGAATAATGTTTTATCTTTTCAAAAATACGGAGTTATTTGCTTACTAAACAGTTCATTCTGAAAAATTGCATCTTAGTTACCGACTAAACACCTCCAAACAGTAACTAGATTACTTGGGCTTTCAAGCGACGGCTGAACCGTCGCATTCCTTAAATGATGTCTTTGCAACAAAAATTGGACTTTTAAACAATCCTCATCCTAGTCAGTGCGTAAGTAATGTTATAGAAATCCACCCTTAGATGTTAAATAGTTATTGCAATTGACGTGAGGCCATTGGTCTGTAGACCCACTAGTGGTATATTGTGATTGCTTGACTTACAACGTGAAGGAAGTGTTTCATTTCTTTTCTTATTTTTATAATTGTGTTTCAGGAAACGTACCTTGGCACTTTTGGTGGGAGAAATCTTGGCCACGTCGTGAGAAACATATTAAGAAGAGTTTTTACTGACGAAGTAGCTGTCTTGTACAATTGGACTGGGAAATGTAAAAAGAGATCCCTGGAGAAGTTGACCATTTCAAGAATAATAATAGGTAGGATATTACCTTATCTCGATACTTATCGTAAATTTGATGCAGTGGCACTAGTCGACGCCTTTCATTTCACTGAAGGAAATTCAATGTTACTACTATGTAAGGAGCAGAGGTTGATGAAATATATTTGAATTATTTCATGTTAAAAGGGCATATCTGCAAAATCAATGAAGCTCATTTTCGCATTTCATCACCCACTTCTAGCCTGGGCCGCCAGAAGGAACAAGAGTAGCGAGACCTGCCTTCATTGGTGGGAGTTCTGTACATTTTCAATAATTTTCTTCAATGCGGAAGAGAGCAATGTTGCAAAATGAGAACTGACAGTTGTATTGTATTTGGAGATGGTAGATTCGGTTTGGGGATATTCACGTAGCCCTATGCGATATTTACTGTACAGAAGATTGTGTGTAAGCAAACCTGGTGTAAAAGGAAATGTGTTTTCAAGTAGAAGCGGGCAGATGATATATTCGACTTAACAAATTTTAAAAAAGAAAAGGTTAATAGCGTTCTCGACGCCGAAATTAAATTGCCGCAAATTTTAAACGTTTCCCTAAATATTTCATAAACTTATAAAGAGGAGAAAAAATGCAAGTTGTTGTTCTTTTAACAATGTGATTTTCCAAATGATAGCGTAGTTACAACTCCTCTGAATGTTTTGGTTATGTAAAAACCCACACAGCAATGAAATATTTTCAAAACGTTTCTAAAACGTGCCATCATTTTCCTTGAGAAAATGTATCCTACTTCCCTTAAGGAAATATATTCCATATGTTGTTGAAAACATTTTCCACATAATACTGAAAACATTCTTTGAATATACTCAAAAACGTTGTAGAAATATTTTATACGCCGTTAGAAAAGATTTCCAAAAAATGTTTCCTGTACGAATTCCAAACATTACTGAAAATGTATTTGGAACGTTTTATACAATGTTAACGGAATGGTTTTTAAAATGTTACTCATGGAATATTTTAAAATTATTTACTGGTAACACAGACAATATTTTCCTACATATGCCAAAATATATTTAGTGAATATTTTTTGTACATCTCAGAAAATATTTAGAGAATAGTTTCTGTGCATGACAAAATATTTAGGGGATATTTTCTGTACATGACAAAATATTTACAGAATATTTTCTGTACATGATAGAACCCGAAGCCCATAGGCCAACCCGGTTATTATTGCAGACACGGAAACAAGGTAAGATATAGAAGGAAATTTTTAAAATGCAGCAAGTTTTGTATTTATATACCGGTATTATACCGCTAATATATTGGGCGGTATATTAGTATACCGCCCAATAGTAACGAGAAGTACAACGCTGCCACTGTTGGATAACACTGAATGAAAGAAAGTGTGGTTTGAAATTATTTTGACCAAAGGGAACGGAAAGACACAATGAAAAATATAGTGCAAGACCCAATTTCACGTCCTTCGTATCTGCTCTTCCTCCCCCCCCCCAACACCGTGGTTGCTACGCCACTGGCGTAGATATTGCATTTGAATGTTTATTCTTCACTGTGTCTCCTTTCAATTCTTCTCGGTGTAGCTAATTTTAAACTACACATTATTTCATTCGTGTAGCCCAACATGATGTATGGTAACGCATTTTATTTATTGAGCGGTACACTAGTACATAAACAAAAGTCTTGGTGGAATTTAAAAGTGTCCTTACATATCTTACCTTGTTTTCATATCTGCAATAGTAACCGAGTTGGCCTATGGGCTCCAGCCTTTTGCGTCATTGTGTATATATAATGGCTTCTTGCTGGGAACAAATAGTGGGTCGAAAACAAGGCGGCCAGACTGTGACATAGCAGCTGGAAGAAAGCATAATATTCTTCTGTCCAATTTTACCTGCTTAGACGCCTTTGCCTCACTCTGTCTTCATGACGAAAAACCATTGCGGCCCACAGACTCAGACAAGAAAAAAATAAATATATAAATAAATAAAAATCAAATAAACATTAATAATAATAATAATAATAATAATAATAATAATAATAATAATAATAATAATAATAATAATAAAAAAGTGTAAATTGTAACTACAATAATGTTAGCTTGTTCTCATAATTTTAAGCATTATTTTTTACTAAAAATCTTATTTATAGAAATGGTTTCTGGGTGTTCCACTGCTGCTACTGGTATGTGGCCACGCCGTGCATATATGTTGGGCTGTCTTATGTGACTTACGAGATTCAAACTGGATATTAGTGTGTTCACAATCGTCGCCTGCCAGTTTTGAAAGCGGCTGTATTGGATCCATTAAAAAAAAAACGAAAAGGATTGAGGATTAGACATCCAATTCAAGAAACAATTGTTGGCAATCCTTTTCCTATCTTAAAAATAATAAATTCAATATAGCCGCTTTGAAAACTGGAACGCGATGATTGTGAAGACTAATTTGCAGTCTGAACCTCACAATATGACATAAGACACCCCAACATACATACAAAGCGTGGCCACATACCAGTAGTAGCAGTGGAACACCCAGAAACATTCTGTGCATAAATAAGATTTTGAGGAGAAAAAAATATGAGAGCAAGCTAATATTATGTAGTTATAATTTACACTGTCCACTATAATAAATATACATATGTATCAGTTTATATCGGTTAGTAGTTTAATAAAAATATAAATATACACTATTCTGGCTTTATTTATTTAAATTCTCTTCAGCAGAATCTTCATGCTGCTCGTATTATTTGTTTCTATACATTAAGAACCATCTTCTCAAACATCAGAAATTCACATTTTAACTTCTAAAAACTTGTTCTAGGAAATTATGTCACTGACACGCTAATTCAATAAAAATCAACAACAACAATATTTATGTGTGTTGCTAAAAATATGTTCCACAAATCTACGGCGCATGGGGAATAAATCTTTTCACGAAATGTCACTTTCTTGCTACTTTCAAGAAATATCACATTACTGAATAACCAGAGATACTCATTTGCTTCTGTATAATCTCACTTTTGATTACCACAACTAACTCTAATTTCGACGCTGGGAATTGTCCCTTCAAGTTCTGTGGAACTGCAGCTGAATTCTTAACGGATTTTCTTGTTCGTCTCTGTATGGCATGTTGAAGCCAAATCCCAATAATCCACGCGATCTCATCGTTAGTTACGTTTCTCTCGTGTTGCAGTTTCTGAAAATAAAAATAATAGGTAGTGTTTAATAACATAATAACAGCAGGGAATGATTAGAGATCAATTATTACATCTTAAACTTATAAAAATATTTAAAATGTTTGTGTAGGACCTACAGCAGGTTGTGAAGACAATAATGTGTTACAAAAGTAACATCCTGAAGAAAGTGTAAAGGGCAAGGAAGACAAGAGCTAAAGCTGAAACTGACATACCTCAGACTGTAGCTTAATTACGGACGTTGTAACATGTTGAAGTTGTCGCACATTTATTTTTAAAAAGAATAGCATCTTATAAATATTAAAGCTAATATTAAACATAATAATAATTTGAAAACATGTGGCAGCATTTGAGTTGATGAACTAGCGTCTCATTCCGAAGGCTCCGATCTCAAATCTGGGCCCGATCATTCTTTTTCCCTCAGTCGCACAAGATGAATGCCGAGATGGTTACTAAGGCTTTGATGACCGCTACCTTGCTCGATTTCTTGGCCACGGAGCAGGCCATACATATTACTTTGCCTTATACAAATGAATAATTTTGATAATGTAGGAATTAATCATGAAATGCTCAAGAAAACTACCAACATGACAGAACAATTCAGTAAAAAGATGAAATATATTTTATACATATTCAGCTCTCTCTTCCACGGGCACTTAAATGTAACGTGTCACTTGAGGACAGGAAAATTGCACATTTTGCTAAAATAAGGATTTCCAAAGCCTTTTAAATGTTATAACAGCGGTTGCAGTATATGCTTTTGGGAAGTAAAGTTCACTGGAAGATGGTTCTGAGAAGTATTCATGGCACAATAGTAATTATTTAAAGCGAAGAAAATAAAAAGGGCACCAGATTTTTTTTATATACAATATTTTAAACATAGTGTATCCCTCTTCAAATGACAACTTCTATATTTTGTTTTCCACTCTGAAAATGAGATTAAAGAACAGTAGGGAGAGTTTCTTACCTATTATTGTGTTAGTGGTTAACGAGGAAAGCTCTTTCCTTTTGCAACGTGCCAACTAAATTGCTCAGCTATTGCACTTGTCTTTTTCATGATGTTTCTTGTGATGGCTTCTAAGCTGTGACGGTGGTTTTCTTAGACCTGTAATGAAATACACATTAAGCACTCAAGTAATAGTAATGGAAATTTAGAGCATACAACTGATGCCCTTAAACAAATTACATTGATTTTAGATGACAGTCTCACTGAGTCAGTTGCAATTGGCGCATCCTCAAAAATTAATATTTGCACTGACGTTTTATTTTTCCAATAAAAGAAAGTTAAATACTACTTTTCAAGCAGTTGTACAGGGTTGGCAAAAACCATGGTTTTTATTGAAAAAAAAAAGTTTTTTTTTCCTAAAATAACTTACTCTTTGTATTTATATTAGATATGGACAGAAATTAATTTGTTTCGTCTTGGTGTTATTATGCAACAACAAGGTTATGCTGAAAGGGAATCCAAACCGCTTCTCGGCTTACATCCAAGAGAAATTGTCCATGTCGACACGAAACCGGGACTAATTGGTCACAAGTGAGATTGTCGACTCACTCACGAAGGATTCCTGATAAAAATACGTTACACTGATCTTTACATAGGCCTAGTTGTTAATATAATTGTCAAAAGTTATTTCAGAAGGACAAAAAGATAAGGAGTTACAGAAGTAAAAACATTATACAGAATTACATATAAATCAGGAAACTCCCGCCTTAGCCATTGGGAAAATTCTATTATTAGTTTAAATGTATTTGTACGTAAAATCTTAAGGTCAACGTATCATATTAAATGACAAGTTTATTATGTAGATAACATTCAACAAAATTAAAACAAAGTCGAATCCAAGCTGATGTTGGAAGCTACGTAGGCAGTTGATACATTTTGTCAATTTCTATCAATATATTTAAGCAACCTTAGCTTCTTTATAAAACAACAGACATTCAGGCAAGTAGAAATATAGAATTTGGTTTCGTTTCGTATGTTTAGGCTTAACATCCTTATGAAATACCAAAGTTATCACGGAGAAGACTTTCGCTTAAAGGGACACCGAATCGCTACTTGGTTTACACTTGAAAGATGGGTTGTGGTTCGACCGAGAATTGAACACGGGACCCCTTGATTAAAAGATGAAAAGTAGATAAACATAATACATATGGTGTGATAAGTGGAGACCACATCATGAAGTTCACACGATTTAAAGCATTTTTCGTTCTATTTTTCTTTTTTGGCTTAAACCTGTTTTTTTGAAAAAAAAACAGCTGTTTAAACCAGCCAACCCTGCCGTTGTAAATTAGAAATTAATGAAAGCAACGTATCTATAAAAAAAATATTACGAAATCTACAGGAAGACGAGGAATAATTTAACAGTTTCAGAATATATACGGTGGTTATAAAGTCAATACCTATTTTTAATCTAGATTATCCTAGAAACTGGCATCAGCTTGGCTCGCGTGTGATACTGTTAACATTTTAGAAGTTGTGGAAAATGCGGGTGCATACGTTGAAATGTAACTTAATAACCAAATGGTGCACTTTAATAATGTATTCGATGAAAATAAAACTGTGATAAGTTGTTTAGTTTTAGAAATATCCATTGTTACAAATAAGAACTGACTTTACACCCACGCTGTATTCAGGAAGTAGTAATGCAGAAAACAAACTATTCGCGAACATGGATGAGAGATACTTTCTAGCATGCATTGTTTAACAAGTCACGTATTTCCAAATTACTTCCAAAGCAAAGCCTACACGAAGTTGTTCTATCAGAATTCATAAATATCAAATTCTGCGGAGAATTGTAGGTACTATAACGTCAGCAACCTATATTAATACACTAGTTTAGCATTGTTCACAAATTGAAAATATTATGTATAACTCAAGAAGCAGGTATTGTACATGGAAATTAAGATGAAATGAAACATTTAGTTTAACGTCCCACGTTTATGCATCCAGGGTGAGAAGACGCTGATGATGAGAAATGAATGAAATAGTGGAATAAAGTAAGTGGGAGGAAACGGGACAGCTCCGAGAAAACACACGCACACGGTTTGTCTACCACAAAGCCCGCTTGACGTTAGCTGGGATCGAACCAAGGACCCTATGCAGCAGAGATGAACTACGTTCTTTCTAAACGTTTCAACTAGTTCTAAACGTACTCGCTTCACTGTCGGACCAACAATTGAGCCTCTTTCACTCTAATATACGGAATTTTCAAGAACTCTCAGACACGTGTCTACTAACTTTTACCACCCATCTCCCTTAGGCTTATAGACATAATCGTGGGACGTTAAACTGGAAGATTTCATTTTTATTTCATTTCATATTTTTTAACACCTCCATTGCCGTCAGCACCCTTCTTCTTCCCTTCTTTTTTTGAAAAAGCCCAACACACCTGAACCCATATGGGGTTTTTCGGGTTTGTTTTTTCTTCGGGTTTAATTGAGTTTTTTTTTAATTTTCCAATGGCTTTAGGGTAAAAGTGTTAAAATGTGATTTATATTCAAAGATTATGATTGTCACAACTTGCAACAATTTTATATTCACTGCTGTTTTGAAAAATGACTGTCGCCAAAATATATACAGACCGCCAAAATATATACAGTTAATTTAGAGTGTCTTGTGCTTCTATTCTGAAAATTTCAACTTGAAAAACTGAAAATTGCGCCGTGGATACCCGCTATTTTGAAATTTTAGGTTGGTATGCCGCCAAAATCTGAACATGAGAAATTTAGTTTGTCTCGTACTTGTACCCTGAAAACTTAAACTTAAAAGACGGAAAGTGGTACCCTGTTGTACGTGTGGTACATGCAGACGAACGAACAAATATAGAACGAATCAGCCTAATACCCTTACTGACATTCGCCAAATATATGAATTGAAAATTAATATATTAATTTAATTTAAACAAATCAATCTAGAAATCATGATTTATAAAACAAAAGTTTCAAAATGTCTTAATTAAAATTAAATATTTTCTAGCGTAAAATAAATGGTTCTATTGTTGAAGTTCACTGCCGAAAACATAAACAAGCGGTAGTTGGCCAGTACTCCAAATTATATGCCAGTAGCAAGGCTAACTCTATAAAAATTGTTGCGTGAGTACCGCAGGATTCTGAAACGTGTAGTTTTGGAGAGTGCACATCTCAGTTTTTAATTGAAGTCTCGACACGACTACGGTAGGTCCCATAGTTTTGGCGCTATAGACCTTTAAAGTTCATCTTTTCATATTTTCGGCAGCCTACAAGTCCGAAAGGAAGCAATTGTGCACCCAGGTTTGTCTATACTTTTTGTCTTATCTTGGTGTCAGGAATCATCTCAAAAACGTTGTCGGTGTTGTTTTGAAACACCCTGTATAATTCAATTTCATAAAGTAAATGTTTCAATTGTCTTAAATGAAACTAAATATCTTACAGCGTAAAATAAACAGATTTATTAGGGACGCGGTGGCTCAGTGATAGAGCGTTCACCTCCGGTGCTTGGGGTCCCTGGTTCGATTCCAGCTCGCGCCGTGTCGACTTCTTGGTGGATAAACACCTTTCCCGTGAGTTATCTCGGATTCTTCCGTTTCCTCCCACTTGGTTCATTCCATTTCATTCATTTCTCATAATCACGGTCTCCTTTAGCCTAACAGGCATAATCGTGGGACGTAAAACTGAAAGAGTTCATTTCATTTTTTCAAATAGTTTTATTGTTGAAGTACCGGTATTCAGTTTCGATGCTTTGTGCGTTTAATTGCGGGAATTTCCCGAGCACTTCTTCCGCGACGAAGGTTTATTATTATTTTCCGAAAATGCAAGTGTTCTTTACTGTACATCGAAACTTCCAGTAGTACAAAGTTTGAATTCAGCACTTGAAATAGTAAGCGTTACGCACTCTTCGAAACTCCGAGCACTAAGATTCTTAAATTTGACACGAATTTTTACACTATTGCTGCTGTTGATTCTACAGAAAGCTTAATTGAAAAGTAGCAACAAATAACTAAACTAAACTGTTGTTGGAAAACCAAACTCTACTGAAGAATACCAGTGTTACCATCAAAGATAATAAAAAATAATACTAATAGTTTTATCAATACACTACTATTTACTAGTACTACCAGCACCTATGACACTAAACACATCAGATGTATGAGGGATAATGTCCTTCGGCGTCGCGAAGTAAGCGAGCACACTATTCACGGAAAGTATTTTCTAAAATATAAAATTGCATATTTTACTTCATATTGGATAAGCACATTCCATAAATGAATTTGTTCTATAATTATCTCAATCTAAGGTACGGCTTTTTTTAAATGCATTCAGTGCATTAAGAACTTCATAAAGGCCTTACTTTGGATGTTGTATACCTTAACGTGAAAGCACCTAATGTGCCCAAGGAAAGTCCAAAATTTGATAATAATCACTTCCAACGTGATCACGTTAATCGCACCAATAATATACTAAAGAAAATCTCAAAAACTCAGATGGGTCCAACCCGAAAAAACCCGGTGTTTTTTCCGGGCTGGGCCAACTTGGGCAAACCTTGAATACAATACAATACAAGAATAATTGTAATTTTTCGGCAAATCTAGTCTGATGGCCCCCTTGAATTTTATATACGCTAGGTTAAATATTTACATTCGCCTGCCGCAAATCACTTAAGAGACAATAACAAAATCAGCGAAAGAATTATAATTTTTCAACAAATATTTCGAGCGGCACGCCAATAGTAAACCTGCACGCAGAATTAGGCAATACTCGAGCAGGCTGTTTTACCAAATTTTGACGCATTTCTTGCACCTTTCGGTTTCTTTTTGCAGAACATGGACTAAATGAAAAATCCTTAAGTTTAACGTCCCGCCGCTTAGGCTAAAGAAGACGGTTATAATGAGAAATGAAGAAAGTGGGGGAAAACGGGATAACCCCGAGAAAACCCACTACCACGTTTGTTCACTACAAAGTCGACACCGCGCGAGCTGGCAACGAACCAGGGACCCCAAGCACCGGAGGTGAACGCTCTACCACTAAGCAACCGTGCTCCCCTATGCACTAAATGAGGAGCTCTAAAAGAAAAAGCGAAACAACTTGTGCTAGGTGGCCAGTAAAAAGTAAGAACGCTATTTAACCGAGTCAGGGCAGAAGCACAGCAGGGTGCCCGAGCGACAGCGTAGGAAGCAGGCACATCAGCGACAGGGGGGTGGGGGGTACGCATAAAAAAGTACGGATGGTCATTTACAATATTTGTAATTATTCGTATCTTCAAAAACACTTAATTTCTATCCTTAAAAAAAACCTTTCACAGCTAATACACTTTCTTTCTCACCTTTACGACTGAAAATAGTGTATGTAGGGCTATTGCCGCTGTTCTGAATTTTTCTTCGTGAATACATCTTTTCCACACTTTGCGCAGTTGATTTTACGCGCTTCACCATACCATGACTCTGCAGAAACTTTATAATCCTTCTCTCTTTATTACACATTTCTTTATATATAAAAAAATCACATTACTGCCATCGCAGATGTTCACAGCTGACGTATGAACCGGAAATTCCCGCCGCTTACTCCTACCCTGTGCAATGACAGAAATAACTTACATTCACACTCTTATTCCTTCACGAAAAATACTTCACATTTTACCTATAAATTTTGTTCTCGGTGTAAACGTCTGCTCGAATGATCCCCACAATTTTTATAACCCAGTGGTGTATTTAAGGGGGCCTTCCGGGTTTAAGCCCATTGAAATTGTATTAAAGTAAATAAATTATCTTCCAGAATTTTTTTCATCTCCAGGAACAAAGTTAGCCAAGCGCCTGTCCCCTAAAAAGAAATCGTGAATACGTCATTAAAATGGTAATATACGCGCCATTATCCCGTGATCAAAATAGAAGAGTACGTGCCTGCTCCCTTCGGAAGCACCCCCTTGGGCACCCGCCTTCACCCTCCATGACTCGGTTAGATGGTATTCGCGCTTTTTAGTAGCCCGCTAACACAGATTGATTTCTATTTTTGTACTGTACTTCTTATCCACTTATCAGAACTCAGTATAAATACGCAAATCGTAAAGGAATTGTAAATTCTGACGGTCCCCTTGAATTTTATCTATGCCAAGTGAAAAATTTATACTTGGCGAAAATCATTGAATACACAACAAGAAAGAAAGTGGCGAAAGAATTATATCTCACTAAGTATTTCGAGCAGTGTTTCTTCCAGACCTGTTTTTGGGAGGGCAGTGCCCCCCGGAGCATTCAAAACAGTACGTTTATAATAATAACTAGAATAGTATTAGCAATGCCCCGGGAACATTACTTCTGAAAGAAACACAGATTTCGAGTGGCACGCCAGAAGTATAACTACACGCAGAATTATTGTAACCTGTCATTAAAATGGTAATATACGCCTGGTAACTCTTTACTTTGGGCAAGACAGTAATATTATGAAGTACAAATCCCCGAGCGAGCGTTAGCGAGTGAAGGCGGGTTAGAGCCCCGCAGGGCACGTTGTTTTCTGTCTTTCCTTCTTGAGAACTGTAACTAACTGCAGGAACAGGTTCAGATGAATTGTTTATTGCCACTTCCTTGCCTGAAGCAAAGTCTTGCCCACATCCTTTCCCTTTGGAAAGCATCCACTCGCTCCTGCTGTCCTCCACATTTGTCCTGCTCTGATTCAGATAGTATTGTTGCGGGAAGGTTCTAGAACACAGATTCCCATATATGTTAATAGATTTTTTCTCTGTACCAAAGTAAAATATTTAATTCACATAGTATTGCCGAGCGAGCGTTAGCAAGTGAAAGCGGGTTAGAGCCCCGCAGGGTACGTTGATTTCTGTCTATATTACAGATAAATGGGAAGAGAGACCTGTGTTCTAGAGCCCTGCCTATTGGTGCTTTTTAGTGGCCACGTAGTACAGGCTGATTTGTATGTTTTGTACTATAGCTTTTACGTGATATATCCGGCCCCGTATATATATACGCAAATCATAAAATAATAACTGTAATTTTTCGACAATTACTTCTGACGCTCCCTTTGAATTTTATCCATGCCATGTGACGTATTTCAAATCGCCTATCGAAAATCACTTAGGAGACAATAAAAAGAAAATTATTAAACATTTTTCAGCAATTATTTCGAATGGTGAACCAAAAGAAACCTGCACGGTATTTTATGTTTAAACATACAAAAATGGAAATCTAGCCTCCCACATGAATTTACTAATTTGTAAACAAATTTCTCATAACTTTTACAGACAATAAAGCTAAATTATTTTATGTAATCGTTCTACTTACCGACTTTTCTTGTAAGCTCTTGCGTTGTTACAACTTCTTCTTCTTGTTGTTGCTTTCCTGCCCCGGCTTTTACCTTTGAACAGTTTATAAACTGATGATTTTGACGGTATTGGTGCACTTTATACGGTCCACTAAGATAAACTGATCGTGTAAATATGTTCACAACTTCACAGGGACAGATCAACATTCAAATTCAACATATCGCGCAAGGAATGCTGGTACTTTTGAGAAACAAAGACGGTTGATGTAGCGATGCTATTTTGCGATCGCAAATAAATGCCTGTGCGATGCCACCAGGATATTGTAAATTTCAAATTTTTAACAAATATTTATTTGATGCTGCTATAGTTAGTATAATGATTGGTAATAATGCTACTACGATACACTTGTGAGAGAATTTATTCAACATTCGATAAAATATTCTGGAAATAATTCTGAAATATTGCATGAAAATATTTTATTTAAGTTACAGGACAAGGTAACAAAAACATTTCCATACAAAATTAATAGGCGTTTTAAAAATATTTCTGAAAAATATTTCTCATATTACGAACGAATTTATTTTTAAAATATTCGATATATTTTAAAAATTATATTTCATATGTTTCCTTGTAAGAACAGAAAAGATTGCATATGACATGTTGGAAAATATTTTATTCTGTTCACAGGCCTATTCTGTTTTCTTTATCATGTAGGCCCTATGTAAAACATTTTTAGTGTTACTTCGAAAACATTTTCTCTTTCAACTAGAGGTAAAAAGTGCAGGGGGACGCCGCCCCCCACCTGGAAAAAATATGTACGACGTCTCCCCAGTTCCTAAAAAAAATACAATGGTCAAAGATAGTCAGGGGCAACGGCGTGACGTCATCCGCTACCTACCGTCCCCCCACCTTTTCAGATCCAATTTTACCACTGCTCTCAACATTGAAAACATATTACATTACATTCAACACAATATTTCTATTACAATTTGTGAAAATTTTCCTTATATTATTTTCCTACTAACGTTCTAAAAATGCACATCCTGTCAGTGGCGTATTTAAGATTTTGTTTCGTGGAGGGAATTTTTGCTAACTTTATTCCTGGAAATGTGAAAATTGTACAGGATATTTCATTTACTTTAATATAGTAAAACAAGTTCCGGTGGGGCTAAGCCCGGAAAGCTTATTTAACGCCACTGCTTCCTGTACTTCATTAAATGTTCTCCAAACACATTTTAAAAAATATTTCCGGCAAATATTTGGGATACTTCTCAGATCTAACAAGGAATGTTTTCTCCAGTAACGGAAGAGTATATTCTGAAAACAATGTAAAAATGTTTCTATAATAGACCTATATCAGAAAATGTTGTTCACTAAAGACACAAAATATTTTCCAAAACAGAATGGAAAACATTTTTCTATTCATTTTTAATGTTTTCTTTTATCTGCTTTAAAGTTTTATATTCAAAATTTGATAAAATATTCTGGAAATAATACTAAAATATCATACGAAAATGTTTCATTTAAGTTAAAGAAGATGATTACCAAAATACTTTTGTAAAAATTAAGTAAACCTTTTTAAAACATTTCTGAAAAATATTTCTTATATTACGAAAGATTTTTTTAAATATTCTAAATGTTTTTCATAATATATATTTAATACGTTTTCTCGTAAAAAATAGAAAATATTGCAAATAACGTGTTAGAAAACATTTTTTTAAATATGTGGAGTATATTTCGTTTCATTGTTTTCCGTATCACATATAGAAAACATTTTTAGTATCATTTCAAAAATATTTCCCTTCTCAACAGTGAAAATATATTAAATTAGATCCAAAACAATATTTCTAATATATTTTGTGAATATTTTTCTGGATTTACTTTCCGGCAAGCATTCTCAAAATGTACTCCAGGTAATTTCTGAAATGTTTTACAAACATTTTTGGGAAAGTATTTTCGGGAAATATTCGGAATACATTGGAGAAACCAGCATGGAAATGTACAGAAAAGGAAAATCTTTTGGAAACCAAGGAAAATATTTTCTTTTGATTGAAGAAATTTTCCTTGCTGTGTGGGAAGCGAGGAATGAGTTGTTTTTCCGCGTTAAAAAGTTTATTTCCTAACTTTCAAACAACGGAAAATATTCAGAGAAGTTTTAACTACGCTATCATTTGTAAAATCATGCGTGCAATTTAATTTCGGCGTCGAGAGCCCTCTTAAAACCCACCACTTAAAAGAAAGAAAAAAACTCGATGACCTATCATCAATTTTTATGTTGTAAAGAATTAAAACTTGATACAGAGTTTGGGAATAAAAATTAACTGTTATCAACGTTGAACGTAGTTAACTTTTTTTTTTGACACGAATTTCCTCCAGTTTGCCAATATCTCAGAAGAAAGCATAGCAGTGATTCTTGCAGTTGTTTACGTAGACTGTGACTTATCTCTAGTATTCGTGCATAGCTTACACAATGTTCTGACTTAAAGTGTTGTGAAATTTCCTTCATGATTTTTACCCATTTTTATTTTTTGACCTCTCTTCTTTACTTAATTACAACCAAATATTATGATTTGAGGCCGTTAAAATTACTATTTCTATGTGGTGAGTGCTCAGATTTTATTTCATTGTGTAGAATCGTAATTTTTTAAAATCAACTATCATTAAGACAATGGTTTTATTTTCAGTCACGCCAGTCTGTTACATAGAACATTGTGGTAAGTTTGCGTGTTCATATTTCAAGTGTTTTCGAACCGTTACTGAAGTACGGATAATAAAGAATTGATGTAATCTATTGGTTCTATTTGTAGTATATCTAGTATTGTTCTGTTGACTTCACAAATTATTTTCATTTCAGGGGCTGTGCGTCTTAATGGAATAGCCAGGAAAGCAACAGACCAGGAAATAAAAAAGAAAGGATTCAGAACTGGTTCCGCTGGGGAAGAGATAGAAATGGAGGAAGGGAACGAAGGCGTACGTCATCCAATTTCCAAGAGACACAGGAGGAGACTAATCGAGAAGGAGGAATAGACCATTCTTGAGGCATTGCGTCTATCTGGGAAACAGGTTGCAGGATGTTCTACGAATTTTGTGAACTTTCACTCAGGTACAAGTGTTGCTAGTAATGTAAATATTTACAGTCCTTGTATAACAAGCGCTGATCTGAACTTTAGGCTTAGCACCAGAATTAATGACGTTGCAAAATGATTCTTTCTGTATGTTAAAAAAAAGCTTTTGTTTTCGTTGTGAAATCATGACTAAGGCTTCTTACTTCGATGAGACACGTTTGGTTTTGGAGCTATACAGCTACTGTCTGTTTTTCAGAATCTGGTTTTAACGGTATTCCAAGAGAGAAAAAATTGTGAGCAGAGAAGACCACTGAATTCTTTTAGAAAGGTCGCTAAAAATGAGTGTCCCAAACTTCACGCAAGAATTAATTTTGACATAAAATACATATTTATACTTAAAACTTGATTGTATTTATTTATTTATTCATTCATTCATAAACTATACAGTATACGGTTATGCATGGAACAACACATCGGGTAAATACACTGTTGAAATTTTCCATGACCATTTTAAATGAATTTGGCTGACTTTCGTTCATATACGTTCATTTTCCTTGAAGTACTACGATTGTTGGCATTCCAAGGCGTTAATTCGATTTTCTGAACTACAAATGCAACGATTTTGTTGATTAACAAAGCCCTCAAAGTGTAATCGGCGATAAGGCTCATTTTCAGCTCAAGTCAAAATGTAACAAGTACTTTTGTGTGAATTTTGGGACACTTTCGTATCAAGCATACAGGAGACATATTTTGATCCAAGCCTGTACTACAGTATTAACTAGGGATGGGAAATTTCGGAAATTTTACTTTCTAGATTCCGGAAAATAAAATAGAAAATTTCGAATGTCGGAAAAATCTTAATTTTGAAAAAAAAACGGGTGTTTAGAAAATAATCCAGTTTTTTTAATCCCAAGGTCAAGAATCAACACGTTGAGTTAATGTGTTTAACCAACCTCCAGTTTTTTTTTTTTTTTTTTTTTTTTGGTGTGTGTGTGTGTATGTTAAGGCAGTGAGAAACCAGCTTTTGTAAAGTACGCCAATTCCCCACGCGACCAATTGAATAAATAGACATAAGAAATTATATTTAAAAAAAAAGCTTTCAGTTCGTAAACACTGCTCAAAGTTTTGGTCCAACTTTAATCCGCGTGTTGTGGGCTTGTTGCTCTTTAGCTTAAACCGCCGCAGTCGGATAGGGACAAGCCATTTTACTGAACAGGAAGTATTGGGGCGCGTCACCTGGCCAGTTACATCATTGTTGTCGCCTTCCGTCTTCTGCTACTCAAGGCAACCCGAATGAAAAAAGTGGCTGCCCGACACTGTCAAAAGCTCTGTCGCTGATTTAAGCAAAACGCGGAAATTTTCTATTTTGTATTTCGATCGCATCTGCTTCTACTTTCCGTATGTTGGATATATCACCGACGGATGCGTCGGGCGGCCCGAAATACATTGTCAGGTAGCTTGTTTCATGTGATTGGCCTTGCGTAGCAGAAGCCGAAGGTGCATGCAATGATGCCATTGGCTAGATGGCCCGCGCCATAATATCCCGCTAAAACATGGCTTCTCCCCCCCCCCCCCCCTTCCATTTGGCTGTGACGGTGAGCTCAAGAGCACCACGCGGCTTAAAACAAAATTCAGAATCTCGAAACCCAGACTGCTTGTTTCATCTAAGTACGGATTTTTTTTTTTGAAAGCCGGATTTCGGAAATTTTTGGCCTAGTATTAATGCTTTCAATGCGTTTGTGTGTGTGTGTGTGTGTGTGTGATGTATCATTCCTGTCTAAATCGTATCAGTATTTAATAAGAAATGAAAAGTATTTAATATTTTCTTGGTATGCCATAGCAGAGTTCTGGGACCAACGTTGATAACTGGTTGCAAGTTGAATATTGGTTGTGTCATCATTTGTATTGTCGTTGACCCAACGTCGATCTATAGTTGATAAATGGTTGACGTTCATTAACGGTTGTGTTATCATGTGTCCTGCCGTTGGCCCAATGTCGATATATGGTTGATAAATGGTTGAAGTTGTAGTGTATTCTACTGTAATATCTTTAAAAAAATGATTCTTTCATTTTTGTGTTCTATTGGTTAATTGTTCTGGTACTATTGTATTGAACATGATGTCATGCCTGGCTCCGTGATTTGAATTCCTTCTGCCGTTTTTCAGATTGACTTCAAATCGGGTGCGTATTAGTTGGATTTTTTTTAGTGTAAAATTGTGCCTCGCAATTCAATGGACAACGAGGGAATGGATCGAAGACGGAAGTGTTCATTTATTTAGTTCGGTAGTTTGTGATTTTTTTAATTATAGTTTTTTTCCTCCAGTGTTTTACTTTTCTTTTTTAATATATGATATTTTGTGTTTGTGAAACTTCCTGCCATCGTTCGTTCCCGAGTTGACCATTGGAAGTTGCCCTTTTCATATACAGGTAAAAGTAGTGTTAATTTAATGTATAATTAAATTCAATTATTTCTGCTAATTTGATATGAACCTATTGTTACTACCGTGTTTTATATATATATATATATATATATATATATATATATATATATATATAGAGAGAGAGAGAGAGAGAGAGAGAGGGGTTAATTGAAATTGAAATTTGAGAATATATACTATATATTTGCATATTGTTCTATATGAGCTTCACTTATATTTATATTTGTTGTTTACTTGTTCTATATGACCTCGTTAGTAAATTGTTCATTGGTATACCTTTTAATTGAGGATCATGTTTTGATTTGGAAAAGCCTCTGGTTTCTACTATATCTGCCTAAGGGGGGGGTATCCAATCTAATAGCGTGCCGTTATGTATGTGTTGTATATGCTCCTGCTATGATGCGAGGAAATATTGCGTATTATTAAATTATCTAACTAGTGGTACAGTTCCTTCCTTGACTTCCGGTGGGGCATGTATGATACACTACATATAAATCGTTTGAAGTCAATCTCACCAATTCGAGGCCTTTTACATATTGAATTAGTTTGTTAATGCCCTTGCTGTTCGTATTATATATTAAATATGGCCGAAGGTGTAGATAAAGATAAGGTAGCCTCAGATACTATATCCGGATTTGATGATGATGGTGTAAAAACGCCGCCTCTAAATATAGATAAAAGTGATAAGTTATTTTTTGGAATTGAAAGATTAGGAGAAATGTTAGAAGACATAGCTGGAAAAGTGGGTCCGATGTCTTCTGGGATACTTGTTAATAAGGATAACACGGGATTTGATAGGTCAACGGGTGCTATTCCTAAACGTACTAGTAAAGTATCTGGTAATAGATGCCATAGTGATTATACAAAGGTAATAGATGATGACGCTCATCTCGGTACCAATTCTTCTCGTTTGGAAGATAATACTGCTTTGACGGTGTTAAATAGATTTGTGGAAAATCTTCCAATTTGTGATGGTAATGACCCTGACAAGTTGTTCAATTTTATATGTAAAATTGACGATTTTTTAAGTGGTAATGAATTTCCAATTCGTTGTGTGGTATACGCTTTACAAACAAAAACTAGAAATCCATTACTACAGTGTCTTAAGGATAGCGTTAAAACAACGAGGAACTGGGGAGATTTATGTAAATATGTGATGACTGAGTTGCTTTCTGACGTGGCTATACAGCAACTTACCACAAGATATTTTTATAAACCTCAAGGCGAAAGTGAAGGGGTCTTGCAATATTCACGTAGACTTGATCAAGTATCACGTATATTGGATATTCAAATCTGTGATGAAACGTACATCTTAACGGTGGCTAGTGGTTGTAGACCGGATGTGGGATTGCATGTATTTTATAGTGAGCATCCTCAAATGCGTGATGAACTTATGAACTCTTTAAAGGCTTACTCACAGTTAGAACTTTTTACGAAGCAGCATCAAACAACTGTTGTTGGATCATCATTCGATATAAATCGTACAAGGAGTGACTAGATCGCGTAGTATAGTTCACCCTCATGTACGAAACACATCGGGTAATTTCCACAAAGGACAGGTGTCTAATTTTCAAAAGGTTTCTGATACTCAGCAGATTCGAACCTTGGACTATGGTGTACGAACCGTACCTCCATTAGTTGGGAAAGGTGGTATATTTATTGAAGTCGATTTGTATGATAAAAATACTTTGCATGTTTGGATAGTGCTTCAAGTGTTAATTTTATAAGTAACGAAGTGGTACAGTATTTACTACAACGGGATTCGAACCTAAAAATACATGTTAAAAACTTTGTGGGACGTACTGCTACAAATTATCGTTTAGTGTTGCACAATTAGTGTTTGCTCCCGTTGAGAATTAATAAGCAAGATTTGACTGTTTGTGCGCATATAAACGAACATTGTCCCAGTGGCCAACATATTACTTTAGGAATGCCTTTTATTGAGCAGACTGCCTTTAAATTGGATGTTAAGGAACGAAGTATATTCTTTCCTGATCACAATTTCAACATTACGTAAGTTTCCAAGCCTTCTTTTGGTGGACAATATTCTGGCCCTTTTCCTTTTGGTTGCAGGAAGACGGATCCTTATTCTACGTCATATTTGATGGGTTATCTTACAAGGAACCGCACATCCTGCAACAAACCAAATGTTCAAAACCAGCAGGGCAGTGAAGATAAGAGCCTTTTTCATGGTCAAGGTCATAACACCTGTTGCATTCCTGATACAACGAGCGAGTTCTCACTAGACCAGGTGCCACGTAATGCAGCCTTGCCAGCCGGTCAACAACCTGTTGGAGATAAGGAAGCAGTACTACAGCAAGGTAAAGAATGTGTTGCCAAATATAAACAAAACTTTGCTTTATCTGAAGAACCTGTTATTTTTAAAAATGCTTGTTCTGCTTTAAATCAATTTAATGACTATAATTCTTTTTTAAATTCTTGGTCTTTAACGTCACAGGCTACTCATAAAGATTTTTTTTTCAAAATAAAAAAGTAATAGAATATAAAAATGAGTTAAAAGTTAAATCACCTGTTGAATGTAATATTGTACAGGATGTTTCAGAAATACCTTCGAACAGCAATGAGGTATTAGCGATTGATAGTAGAGTTATGCATAATTTAAATAACAAATCATCTGTTAATCAACTAGATAATACAAATAGAAAATTTATTATGGAAAACATTGATAATGGACTTATTAAGGAAGATAGTACCTTACCTTTATTTGTACAGGATATTATAAATAATTATACTGATGTGATTACATCAAATATCGGCAGAATTAAAGATTTTAAGTACAAGTTTCGGGTTAAGGAGGATACTGTGTTTCATGAAAAACAAAACCCTATGTCTAGTAAACAAAAGCAAGAAATGCGTGTAATTTTAAAAGAACTTTTGGATAACGGGGTTATCGTGGAGAGTACTAGTGAGTGTCGTTCCCCTTGCTTTATTGTCAAAAATAGTGCAGGTAGAGGACGGCTAGTTCTTAACTTTGGTAAATTATCTAAGCTTGTGGAAGCCGATAATATAGTTACACCTAACATGGAAGAATCTATTGCTACACTGGCTACTGCTCGTATTATGTCCCGATTCGATTGTAAAAGGGGATTTTTTCAGATAGTATTGGATGAATCCTGTCAGAAATATACGTGCTTTTCTTTTGACAATAAAAGTTATCATTTTCGGGTACATCCTATGGGACTCTGTACTGGGACGGCGGCTTAAGCGCGCGCTATTGATAATGTATTAGGTGGTTTGAAGGAACAAGGTGTCGAAGTATATGCTGATGATATTGTACTCTATTCTGATACAATTGAACAACATAAAACATTACTTAAGACTGTGCTTGATCGACTTCGATCACGAGGTCTTACAATTTCACCAGAAAAATTTTCCTTATTTCAAACGGAGATAGATTATTTGGGATTTCGTGTAGGTGGAGGAACTATGCAAATGATTCCGGATCGACTTGAAGCGATACGAAATTTACCTGCTCCTCGTAATAGGAAGGGTGTCAAATCTCTTGTTGGGTTTTTGTCTTTCTATAGTCGATTTATTAGTAATTTTGCTGAGATTATGCGTCCCATAACCGACTTAAAATCACCTAAAATTCCCTTTGTTTGGGGTAAAGAACAATCTGAGGCATTAGCTCCTATTAAGGACGCTTTTGAAGAGCAGGTTATCTTGAAGATACCGGATATGAGTAAAAGGTTTTATATAGAAGCAGATTCTAGTTTGCGAGGGTTCGGGAGTGTGATCCTACAGAAGGATTCCAGCGGTGTCTATCAACCTGTTGCGTTCTATAGCAGAAAACTGAAACCTTCGGACTATAATCGTCCTATCTTTGCCTTGGAGTTGGCTAGCTTGTACAATACTATTACTCGTTTTCAGCACTATCTTGTTTCAAGATTTACAATATTAACTGATAACCATGCTTTTGCTTGCGTGTTGCGTAACCCTAAACAATTCACACGATATAGTACTATGATTCATAGATTGTTAGAATTTAAATTCGATATCTTACATGTACCTAGCAACAAGATGATTAACGCAGATTTTTTGAGTCGAATATATGATTCAAATTTGTATGACCTTATAGATGAACCTATGGATGAGGAGGTATACCAACGTGAATTTTTGGCTTCAAGCCTGTTGAATACACCTTTGGCATTTTATAATGTAAAAGAAGAGCAAATAAAGGATCCGGATATCTCTGATACTTATAAGAAGACTGAAGCTGCAGGAAATGTCTGGAAAGAATATCGTTTGTCACGTGGTTTATTATATAAAAGAACAAAAGCACGGTATAATCCTTACAAGGTTCTATTGCCTAAGTCTTTACGACCTTTTATATTGGAATATTATCACTCTGGAACTTTGGTGGGAACACATACGGGAAATTTTAAAACACTTAGTAAAATTAAACGTTATTTTACGTGGCCTTCTTTGATTCGTGATGTGCATCAGTACGTGCGCTCATGTCATGAATGTCAGATTTCGAAACCACGTTTTGAAAAGCCCCAAGGTCCTTTGTCTTCTAAATATGTAACACAACCCCAGGGGCACTTATACTGTGATTTGGCAGGTCCCTTAATGCCAAGCAATGGCTATAGGTACATAATGTTACTTGTGGATAACGCCTCCCGTTTTTTGCACTGAGTTCCATTACGTAATGCGACCAGTAGAATTATTATTAAAGCAATGAAGGAGATACTTTGTCGTTTTGGTCATTGTTTTGCTTTATCCACGGATCGGGCTAGTTATTTTTGTAGCGAGGAGTTTCGACGTTTTCTCTTTGGACTAGGGATTAAACATATACGTAGTTCAGCTTACTTTGCGTCCGGAAACGCAGCTGAAAAATATGTTCAGACGGTAAAGAATGCCTTAAGATGTTATTGCTCTGAGAATCAGACGGTATGGAGCAATTTCCTATATCCGATCCAATTTTCTCTTAACGTTTCTGAACATTGTGAATTAAAGGCATCACCATTTGAACTGTATTTGGGACGCGAAGCCCTAGATCCTTTGTTAGTTAAATAGTCTGTAAAGGATTCCGACCTGAACTTACATAATTCAGTGGAGGTATGGTCCGATGCCTTAAATAATATGCATAGAGCTTGGGAAGATAGAAAGCACCTTTCCTTGCAGCGTAATAACCCAGTTACTTTCCAGGTAGGCCAATTAGTTCTTTGGAAATCTCATTTTAAGTCGTCCATAACAGATAAAATTAGTAAATCATTGTCGTCTCTCTGGCTTGGTCCTTACCGCATCGACTCCTTTGCTGGTCCGAATACTATAATTCGTTTAGACGAAAGTAAAAACCGAAAATTTTCTTCTCATATTAGCCAATTAAAAAAGTATGAAATGCGCGAAACTCCTGAACCCGAATTGTAAATTTTGGTGTAATATTTGTGAGGTTCTTACACTTATTTCTTTTTCAGGTGTAAGGGAGTTGTTTGTTTTTATAAAAAAATCCGTTTGTTCCAATTTGTAAAGACTGGCCAGTCTACACTTCTATTTGATATATATATATGTATGTATATAATTCTGCGCCTTATGGATATGAATCTCATCGTCTATGGATATTTAAGGTTTATTCAAGCCTATGTTATATTTACATTCTATAACATGGTATAACTCTATTCTGTTTTCTTTTGTATTTAGTACTGTACTCTGGTTTTGTGTTTTACCAAGACTAAATTATATTTAATGATATGCTTGAATATATTTGGTCAATTTGGCTTTATATTATTCGGTGGTCCCTTTCATTATTTATTTATGGTTTGTTGTTTTGCCTTTTCATACTTCATATTCATCTATCACCCTTGCTAACAAAATCGTTTTCATTTCCATAAGTGTTCCATGTTTCTGGTAATTCAAAAAATGTTTCTTACATTTTTTGAATTCCGGGGGGACCCACCATGTAGTGTATTCTACTTTAATATCTCTAAAAAAAAGGTTCTTTCATTTTTGTGTTCTATTGGTTAATTGTTCTGGTACTATTGTATTGAACATGACGTCATGTCTGGCTCCGTGATTTGAATTCCTTCTGCCGTTTGTCAGATTGACTTCAAATCGGGTGCGTATTAGTTGGATTTTTTTTAGTGTAAAATTGTGCCTCGCAATTCAATGGACAACGAGGGAATGGATCGAAGACGAAGTGTTCATTTATTTAGTTCGGTAGATTGTGATTTTTTTAATTATAGTTTTTTTTCCTTCAGTGTTATTCTTTTCTTTTTTAATATATATTTTGTGTTTGTGAAACTTCCTGCCATCGTTCGTTCCTGAGTTGACCATTGGAAGTTGCCCTTTTCATATACAGGTAAAAGTAGTGTTAATTTAATGTATAATTAAATTCAATTATTTCTGCTAATTTGATATGAACCTATTGTTACTACCGTGTTTTATATATATATATATATATATATATATATATATATATATATATATATATATATATAGAGAGAGAGAGAGAGAGAGAGGTTAATTGAAATTGAAATTTGAGAATATATACTATATATTTGCATCTTGTTCTATATGAGCTTCACTTATATATATATATATATATATATATATATATTTGTTGTTTACTTGTTCTATATGACCTCGTTAATAAATTGTTTATTGGTATACCTTTTAATTGAGGATCTTGTTTTGATTTGGAAAAGCCTCTGGTTTCTACTATATCTGCCTAAGGGGGGGTATCCAACCTAATAGCGTGCCGTTATGTATGTGTTGTATATGCTGCTGCTATGATGCGAGGAAATACTGCGTATTATTAAATTATCTAACTAGTGGTACAGTTCCTTTTTTGACTTCCGGTGGGGCATGTATGATACACTACAAAGTGCATTAACGGTTGTGTTATCGTTTCTATTGTCGTTGGCCCAACGTGGATATATGGTTGATATGTGTATAAAGTTGAATAATGGTTGTAATTACGTTTGACTTTTTGTTGAGCCAACGTTGTAAAATGCTAACCGTTGTCAAACGGTTGCGGTAACGGTTGTTCTTTTGTTGGCCCAACATTGACATAAACATTAACGGGTGAAACGTGGTTGAACAAATGGTTGACGCGACATCAACGGTTGGGAAATTGTTGAAAAACTGTTGTTTTCTTCGTGGGACCAACGTTGAGAAATGGTGCGTTGGCCCAACAAACGCAAAGCGGACATGCCCAATCATCGTTTCAACGGTTGATAATTGGTGATGTCAACTAAAAATCAATATTGGGCCAACCATGTTTGGTAATATGGGGGACAATTTTTTTTAACAGCATCATGCAGTACCTCTGCAGTAGTAACTGTGACAGGAATTAATCCAAGGAATTGAGATACTATTCGATTATCCTTTGTGTTATAGTATCTAATACACAAGCATAAATGTTTCACACCAGAAATATCGGTTGATTCATCAATAATAAGAGAAAAAACATGATCCCTAACACCCTCAATTTGTTCCTGCAGTATTGCAGGAGCTATGACATTCTTAATAATATCAGAGCACTTAGTTCGATAAATTTTAAGTTGCCCGTGTTCATCGCCATTGACGAATGAACTGGACGAAGGAATTTCACGTTTCATCAACTCAGTTAAATGATCAACATTTCTAATGTTTGTATGGCAAGCAACAAACGCAGCTAACTTGAGTTCAAGAGTAGTAATCATACACTTTTGGGAAAATACGGTTGTCAGTCTTTGTTGAGATGGAGAAGTGATGCAAGAGGCATTTTTAATATGCTTTGAAGCTGATGCGTGTTTGCTTAAATCCGTCTTGTGAGCTCTGAGATACACTTTGCAAAGTTTACAGTACGCTTTTTTATTATCATTCTTCCCTTCTTCAATCCACTTACTAAATTCCCTAGAATCAGAAAGCCATGCAGTCTGGAAGCTTTTATTGTATTTACTCCACTTACCCATTATGTTAATTAATATGGAGCAAAACCCTTTTCACAAACATTTACACTAAGGCTAGTTTTAGACGGAAGCATTTATCGTAGCAAAAATCGTATCATCGATATCCTACCGTGTAAAGTAGCAAATGCTATAGCATATCCCATGCCATGGCATATCCTATGGTATTTCTTGTCGATAGAACCTGCTTTATTTCGTAGCATTTTCCCCAGAATTTCGGCTGCGATTGAAGCGCCGTGGTGTGTTAAAAGGAAGCGAAAGATTTTGGGTCAAATATTCATGCTCTTTTTGTGTGGGAAATTGAATTGTAGTAAGGAAACATGAGTTGGAGTAGGGATACTATTATTATGTTGATTAAAAAATATAAGGAACATTCTTGTTTGTACAAAGTTAAAAGCGTGCAGTTTCTCTATACGGATTCACACAGAAATCCATTTTTAAAAAATGCTTTTCGTTTCATTTATTGTACTTTCAGCAATAATTTCTGAGGTGTGCTCTTGCATTCTCCGGTGCAGGTTCACTTTAACAGGTGGCAACGTGTTGTTTTACTATACGGATCCATAGTATAAGTAGTAGTAGTAGTAGAAGGAGGAGGAGGAGCAGTAAGTAGTAGTAGGTGTATTATTATTATTAGTAGTAGTACTAAGAGTAATAGTAGTAGAAGTGAGTAGCAGTACTAGGAAGAGTAGGAGGAGTAAGTAGTAGTAAGAGTAGAAGTAGGAATACTTGGTAATAGTAACAGTAGCAGTAGGTGTAGTAATATAAAGAGTAGTAGTAGTAGCAGTAGTAGGAATAAGAGTAGGAACGGGTAGTAGTAGTAGTAGTTGGAATAGGAGTAATAGAAGTAGTAGTAGCAGTAGTGGGAACGGGTTAGAAGCCTCGAAGGGGTTTTGATTTGATTAATTTGCGTTCATTTGATCATACAAAGTACACAAATTTGTACATATGGTATAGAACATGTCATTTCACAATAATACATAGGTTAAATACAGAGCTAATAAACACATACAAACAAACTATAAGCATACGAATATAAAAACTAAAAAAATTACAATAAAAGAAGGAAAAAATAAAGATTTATTATTTAATCTAGTGGTTAAAATGTATCTACATACCAAGTTTTATAGCCTACAGAAATAATAAAGGATTATTCACCTATATACTCATCTACAGAATAATAAGATTTACAAATTAGCATATTTTTAACCTCTCTCAAAAACTTTATATCATCTTTCATGTGTTTCAATTCTCTTGGTAATTTATTATATAGCACCGCACCTCTATAAAATGTAGTTTTTCAAACATACTTGTTCTGTGTGACGGCATTACAAATTTATCACAGTTTCTAGTTCTATATTCATATACGTCGGCATGCGTTAAGTAGTTATCTGTGTTTTTTCTGACTAATTTTAATACATCATATATACAAACTCGGTATCGTGAGCAATCTGAGTTCACGAAAGTTACTTCTACAACTACTACGAAAATGGGAATGTGTAATGATACGAATTTTTTTCTTTTGTAATCTAAATATTGTAAGCAAATCATTAGTGACACCCCAGAAGGCAATACCGTACTGTACTTGGGAATAAAATGACGCATAATATAATGAAATTAAAGTGTCTAGGTTAAGAACAGAGTAAAGTGTATAAGCCATATAAACAATAGAAGATAAATTTTGGCATAAATTGTTTATATGATGTTTCCATTTAAGTTTGTCGTCTAAGTTTAATCCTAAGAATTTCGTATTTGAAGCACATTCCACATTATTATTATTAATTGTAAACGAAGGTTTAATCGGTGATGAATTAGTTGGGAAAAAATATAAACATTTGGTTTTTTCGGTGTTAATAATTAAGTTATTGTGGCGTAACCACGTTTCGAGCTCTCTTGCTGTTATATTCACATTATTTTGCAGCTCAGTTAAATTACTTCCTTTTACAAGTATATTTGTGTCATCTGCATACAGAAATAACTTACCATGAGTGATATAAAGTGGTAGATCATTAACATATAAAAGAAATAATATTGGTCCTAAGACTGATCCTTGAGGAAGTCCTGTGTTAACCATAGAAGGTGTTGATCTGAGAGTTTCGATATACAAGTTGTCTTCATTAATGAAATTTATCTCTACAAATTGTTTTCTATTTGTAAGGTAAGTTTGAAACCAGTGGTTAGCAACACCTCTTATTCCATATGCATTTAATTTACTTAAGAGTAACGAATGGTTGACACAGTCGAAAGCTTTACTTAAGTCACAAAATATAGATAGTGGGTATGATTTACTTTCTATTGAGTATACTACTTCTTGCAAGAAATGAAGGGCAGCTGTAGATGTGGATCTATGTTTAAGAAAACCATGTGGCGAGTCAGATAAAACATTGTTACGTTCCAAATACGTAATTAATCTATTTTTCATTATGGATTCTATAATTTTCGAAAATTTAGAGGAGAGAGCTATTGATCTGTAATTTTCGCATTTCTTTTTGTCACCCTTTTTTTGTAATGGTTTTATGAGGGCCCATTTCAGGCTGTCTGGGAATATATCTAGTAAGAATGAGTCATTAATTATGTGAGACAGAGGCTGTGCAATTGCGTGGATACATCTTTTGATTATAAATTCCGTGATGTCATCTGGTCCCCTTGATGATCCGTATTTGAAATTCCTTACTACTGATACTATTTCAGAAGGATTTGTTGGAATTATAAATAAAGAACTACTTATTTGATTAATTCGATTAGGGTTATTGTTAATATCATTCGATGGTGTTTGCGATTTAAGTAGGTTAGTAACTATATTGCTGAAGTAAGAGTTGAAAAGCTCAACAATAACATGAGAGTCTTTACAGTTTTTGCCGTTCGCGAGTTTTATTTCAGTATTTTGAACACGTTGTGGTTTTTGATTTGTTTCTTCTTGAATTATTTTCCAGGCCATTTTGGTCTTGTTTTCTGCATTAGAAATTACATTATTATAATAGGACTTTTTGGCTTGTTTTATTACCTTTTTATATATGTTTTTATAATTTTTACAGTAAATCTTAATACTAATATCCTTAGTAGTTTTGCTAAGATGATTTAGTGACTTCATCTTTTTACTACTCACCATTATGCCTTGCGTCACCCAACTCTTTTGTTTATTGTTCTTGGTTGCAAACGTTGCGTATGGGAAACACTGATCAAATATCAGCTTAAATTTACTGAAAAATTTACTAAACTTATCGTTCACCGAATAAGATGATTTTGACATTACACTTGACCAGTCCTCGGATTCAAGACACTGATTAAATTGTAAAATATTGTCTTCACTGAAATTTCCTTTTCTCATTTTTATTATTTTTGAACAGCCAGTTTTTTTGTTTTGTGGATTAACTAACACATTTGCATTGTAAGAGTTCACAGTGGCTATTTGTGCTCTACGATCAGAAAACCCGCTATTGAAAACATGGTTCTGTTCTCGATACGAAATGGAGAAATTACAGACTTGCCAAAATTTTATGACAGATTATTGAAGATTACGTGCATTTCAGGTTCGACTTTAATTTCTGTTTCCACGTAAATACGCATCTCAGATATAATGCACACCATATTTCCATTACTTATACACTAATCTATTACAATGTTAGAAATTTCTTCTGTAAATTTTAAAATCTATGGATCTGTATAGTATAACTGCTTCGTTAAAAGTCCTTTGTATCATAATAAGCATATTCGAAAAAGAGCTTTAGAAGAAATAGTGACTGAAATATCTGATTTAGTTTTCGAGCCATAATTACGCTCTTCTCCAGTGATTTGTTTCCTACGTCACAACAAAATGCTTATCAAAATGCTACCGTTTAAAAGCACAATATACTTTTCATGCCATAGAATATTACACGAGATTTTTGGCAGCACATCTGCTACGAGAAATGCTACGATAAATGCTTTCGTCTAAAACTGGCCTTATACACTTAAATTGGTGATGTTCACTTCACATAACACCGTTGAACTACTACTCATGTAAAATATTTCAGGCAGTAACACGTAACCACGGACACAGTGATCCTATACGATAAGCGTTATGTTACTTAATTTCCGCTTCAATTATATTTCAAATACTAAAAGAACTTACAGAACGTGTAAATACTCAAAAATCGTTCACACGACATAAACACTCCCGACACTTGATGTTCAGACTAAATCTCTAGCTTCTTGCCGTGAAATTCCCGAATGTGTGGTGCCAACTCAGGACTCAACAAGTCTTCAGTGCTTCCAGATCTTAAGATTAAAAAGTACTAAGAAAGAATTGAATGAATATCGAACATGTTGCGTTTTAGTAAAATTATCCTTCATTGTGAATAGAAATATTCAACAAACAAAACTATTCAAAATATAATGTTTTGTAATTTTATACATGAAAATTTTAAAAAGTAGCGTATTTTGAAGATTTGTAGCTCACAGAAAATTACATGTAGCTCAAAAAGTAGGGTGTCGCCCAATTTGAAATTTTAGTAACGGGAGCACTTTAAAAAACGCCCAATCCGCTACTTGTAGCCCAATCTGGTAACACTAGGGGTTTTATCGGTTAAGGGACGTTGATTGGCTGGTGACACGACGTCACTGCAAGAGCAGCTAGGAGGACGACAAAGTGTAGAGGAGCAGACAAGCAAAGCGCGCAGCCACAGGCAACACAAGACTAGGTTTGCACAGGAAACAAACAATAATAAATGATATTAAATAATAATACTACGTACCTTTTGCTGTTTAGTTTTTTGTTGTAGGCCTCACTGTGGCTGAGGCTAGTGATAGGCAGTGGGAATATTCTCGGTGGGAAGGAATTTAAAAATTGGAATATTGCCGGGTTTTTTCCCTGGCCTATAAATTCCCGGGAAGGAATTTATTTTCATTTCTTTACTTTATCTTCCAAATTATAAGAACCATATGACTAATTACTTTATTTTAATATATTATGATTTACTTCTAGGTTTTAAAGAATTTGGAGGTTAAAAATTTTAAAATTATTTGACGATACTTTATATAACTAATAATATGATTTTTTAAGGTCCATTTCCATTTGTACTAAAAAGTAGGGTAATTGTTTAGTATAGGAGGCCAAAACTAGCAAAAAGTAGGATGATTTACGAAAGAAATGAGTTGATAGTGATGTTCAAGTTGTCAAGAAAGTATCGAACATATTTTTTAAGGTAGTAGAGCATTTGTACAAAACGTAAAAGTAAGTGGAAGTGATTTATGTGAGAAAAGAAAATGAATTGTTGGTAACAAAGATAGAAAACAACGTGCTATGCGGGACTCTAACCCGCCTTCATTCGTTAACGCTCGGTGTGCAATGCTGTTTGAATTTAATGTTGGTAACGTAATTTAACGTATGAAACCATAAAACAACCGCATCGGAATAGAATATTGCAAAAAAGAAGATGCAAAAGCTCGTCCCCAATGCTATAAAACAGCCAAAATTAGCAAAGTACTAATTTACAAATAATGAAAAGGAACCACTTTGTAAAGTAATTGAGAATTATGTAGAAATAGAGATGAAGTGCTATTAATAAACCCTGAACCATCATTAGTAATAGACGTCGGTCTGTCTCATTTCTCTGACTCGAATTTCTGAAGACGTACTCGTACTTCTTTTACATGCGGATTAGCGTATGAAATTTCGAGAAATGGGTAGAATGAAAGGTCGTGTATGGCAATGTTACGTGCTAAAATATAAAGATAAGTAAGTATCTTGCAAATTTTGTGAACATAAATATGTATGCGCAAATGTTGATAAATTGGTGAGACATATAAGGGAGAGGGGGGTACATTTGAACAGGGGGTACCTTTGAACATTAAGATAACAGGCTAGAAATAATAGCATATCTGGTGGTTTCAAAATTTTTAATTTGGTAAAACTGCATTGCGTGACGGTCAACTGTTATCTGCCATTTTAATGTAAGTGTTGATGAACAGCAGTATTTTGTTACATTTGTGGGATGGAAAGTTGGAATTTTTGTGAAGTTTTGTAAGATTTTTGACAGAAGCCTGTGTTTTGATATTATCTGCCATTCATTGCAGAAGCAAGTACATTAATTTACTTATCTAATATTGCCCTTTGTATTTCACAATAGTTTGTACTATCTGGGTATTACCAAATTCCGCTTGGTCATGCCGGTTGGGGTAGTTTTGAACAAAAATTAGGGGGCACATTTGAACAATGTTCTACCTCTACTTTTCTGAAACTTATAAGTACCACCAACATGTTTGTGTTCTTAGACAAGGAAGACAAATGTTCAGTGCCAACTGCTGATATTGTGTGTAGACTTTCTAATCCCACAACATCTGGAGAGACAAAGCGTACTGCCAAAATTCTGACGTTTCATTTTGATTTGCAGAATTTTAGGGTAGAATAAATTTTGTGTTCAGTACCCGGTTAGTGGTGGAAAAAATGTAATTTCTTAGATCTCTTAGATTGCTAGTAGTAATAGGTTTTCCATTAAGCCTATCAGGTATGACGAGCAAAATTAAAAAGTGAATCATAATCATATTTTCACAGATATGCTACGATGATCGTATTTATTTAAATTTTTCTTCAGATCACACCTACGCCTATAGATATGTTGTCCACATATAATTTTGTGTGTGTGTGTGTAACGTATAACGTACAGCATGCAGGCCCGTATTTAGGTAACTACTATTCTGTGCTCGAACACAGGACGTCACAATTTAGGGCGCGGCAAAATTTTGGATTTTTTTTAAAAAAAAAGATTCACAGTAAAGTTATATTTAATACTATCACACTCAGAGTCCCGCGCAAGAGCGAGAAAATGTTTAATTCGTTCTAATTACAGTAGTTATTAATTAGCTAGCTTATCTGATTATTTTTAAAAAAGTTAGTCCGTCCTACTCCCACCCCAAGGGGTGAGGATGAAATTGAACATCATGAAAACTGATAGCCTTAAACTCAGCGACCTCGAAAACAATGAATTCAACTCTAATATCTGTCGTTTTCGATTAGTTTAAACTCTCGCCCGCCTCACTCGGGAGTTGAGTATGACCTTGAAGTTGATATGGTATAAAACTGTCACTATTCATCTCAGTGACCCCAAAAACTATGAATTCAACTCAATTCAGATGTGTTTCCGAAGGGGAGACAAATTATTTAGAGCACAGAGGCGCACAACATACAAATACGGGCCTGCATATATGTTTCCGCAATTATTAGTATTATTATTATTTCCTTGCCATACGCGATTGGTTAATTCTTGTGCCTTAAACCGTTAATGGTGCTTTGTTACATTAGCCTTGTTGTTCGTAAACGAATTCATCCTGAAAATAACGATTATTCTAGTAAAATAATGGTTTGTTCAAAACTGCCCCACGTATGTTTAAATCTACCCCATGCTTGTTTAAATCTACCCCCCAAGGGGGTACATTTGAACGACCCCCCCCCCTGCGCCCTTGCACAGAATGACAAGATCAAACAATGTACTCTTACCCAACTTACAATACCAACATATCCCCTCCTCAATGTTGCAATTTTGATTTTAACATAAATTCAACATTGTACAAAACTGTTTTATTTTGGAGTGGTTTTGTTAACATATCAGCTATCATTACAGCAGTTGGACAATATTGAAATTTTACCTCTTTTTTACACTCGAAATCACGAATAAAATGAAATTTTATTTCTATGTGCTTGGTTCTGGGATTTATTTTGTCACTACTTATTAGTTTTAGACAGCTTTGGTTATCCTCATTAATTACAATCGGTTCACAAAAGCTTTCATGCAAATCACTCAACAGATTTTTAAGCCATTTTGCCTCCTGACAAGCTTCAGACATTGCAACATATTCTGCTTCAGTAGATGACAAGATAACACATGACTGTTTACGACTTGCCCAACTAATAATACCTCCGGTATATTTAAAAATATAACCACTGTTTGATTTTCTGTCAGTTAAATCGCCTGCCCAATTTGCATCTACAAACCCTATTAGTTTGCTGTTACATTCTTTCTTATTACCCAACTGCATTTGGTCCCTTTCAAATACCTGAGAGTTCTTTTTACTTCAACCCAATCTTGTTGAGAAGGATTATTAGTTTTTCTACTTATTATGGAAACACTGGCAGCAATATTTGGCCTACTATTATTGCTTATATACAGTAATGCGCCAATAGCCTTTTGATACAAACTTTCATCAACTTTATTTAATGATTCCGCACATGAGACATTTCTAATGTAACCAGGATCTAATGGAAATTTTGACTTTTTAGCATTTTCTAGCCTAAATCTTTTTAGCACTTTACCGATGTAACTTTCTTGCGAAATCACAAAATATCCATCAACATTTCTGCTGATTTCCAGCCCTAAGTACCTGCTCAAATCGCCAAGACAATGAATCTGAAACTCTTTTGCATGCAACTGCTGTGTTTCATCAATAATCCTATTATCGGTACAAGCTATAACTACATCATCAACATATATTAACACATTTTCCACTTTGAGTCCACCTTCGTGGCATTTTCTTCATTCCTATTGTGACCTTGCACTTCCTTTCGCCTCTTTTACTTATCTATAAACTTTCCTTTGACTAATTCTAGTGTTAGTTCGTTTTCTGGACGCGTTTCCAATGCTGTTATCAAAGTTTCATAGCTGTCCGGTAAACTGCATAATAGCATCGCCACTACCAAATGATAGGCCAATGTCTCTCCTAGTCCGGTAAGCTGAGCCACGATGTTTAACATACTATTAATACTAACTATAACATACTAACTTTAAAACACTGCTCAAAGAGTTTCCCAGATACCGAAACAAACAATAGTCTGATAGTGCCATGTCCGTGCTATACGGTGGATACATTCATACTATACGGTAGCAAGAAAGCTTTTGTCCAGTTGGTACGTGCTTGGCTTCTGGCTTTCTACGCTTGCTATATTAACACGTGCTTTCATACAATCTGACTTTTGTTGTATTTGCATGCGATATTTTAGGTAATTCGCAGAGCGTCATAGCATCACTGGTCGTTCATTGTCTTATTGGCTTGCTGTCAGCGTAAAACTCTTGAGTCAACCTTGAATGGAACACTGAATCCAAGGTTGCACACATATAACTTAGTTACTAGAATCCAGTTTGCGGCATGCTTGCACGCTTTCCAACCAAGCCGGATGCAAGCTTACAGTAAACAGTTTGCAAGATGTCTGTGCTCTTATGGTCATATATTCTGAACCGAGTTGTCTCAGTTTCTGACAGGTCAAGTATGCAAGCGCTCTAATGATGTTAGCTTGGTTTACCACACTCTTTCTGTTGATAAGTTCCGGTCGTTTAATTTGAATTCCTAGGCACACTCGCACTAATTGTCGACAATTCAGTTCCGAGTCTGTCGTTCTGTCCGACATCATCAGTTCGTGGTGCAAGATACTCTTTCAATTCCACCAAACGCACAGCTTAATCTACCGGGGTGAAGTGTAAGCTTTGCCACAGACTGTAAAACTTCTGGTCTCTTCGACTTCAATCTTTCTCTTATATTGGTGTTATAGGTTATATGCTTTTCATCACTTGTGATCAACTGTATGAGAAATGGCTCGAATTCGTTACGTTTCAGTAAGATTCTCAGATAGAAATTTAATCGTGTATATCTCTTGGAGTCAGATCATATGCCACCCAAGTGTCGAGCTCTCTTTCTACCTAGCTTTATCCAAATGATTTAATACTATTTGATGATGGATATTCCCCATGCCGTAAGAGTCGCTGAAAATCAGTTGGCCACTGGCAGGGAAATGGTCGACTCGTCGCCATAGCGACGTATCAACAGTGGGCCGCCGGCGGCGGAGTTCCGACAAGTCGAATAGACATATGTAGCAGCGGCATAGTGACGGTGCCACCACGTGACAGCGTGTACTTCGTTGCAGTCCGCGTTTCTTCGATTCGCCGAAGAAGGAACGCGTCAACATCGCCGCGCGCATGCGGAAGGAGGTCTTCATTTGTTTTTTACAGACGGCGGGTCTAAAATGTGGCGGGCAGGATGTGCAAATTATTTTCAGTTCTATTTAAGGAAGAAGACACACTTGCCATGGAACAAAACGACACGACAGATAATATTTCATGAAGAACCAGATGAGGGAACATGGGATACCTACGAAGTGGCAGTAAACTACACTAAAGGTAAGATTTTTAAACTTACTTGCTATACTCGCTGGAGCAAATCGAGGAAAATTGTAACCTTTGCGTAGAATTGGGTTTAGAGAGGCATTAGTGCCTTATCGCAGGACCAGTTTGAAAAGTAAAAAAAAAAAGCACCAAAACGTACTGCACTCGGTTATATTTTGTCGGATTACATTAAGTTACGTTAGATGACGTTACTTTACGTTAGAGGCATAAAACTACAGTGCAAAAACACCAACCATCCTGTGGCCACTAAAAAGCACGAATGGTATCTAACCGAGATAATGGTATGGCAGGAGCACAACAGAGGGGCCCGAGCGGAGCGACGGGATGCGCCCGAAGGGAACAGGCGCGTCAGCGACGATGAGTATGCGCGTAAGCGAAGATAGTAACAACATGTGGGTTTTGGCGATCATTAAAATTTCAATAGCACTTGTCATTTAAGTCACCTGTAGTCAGTTGAAAGTCAATTACCTTCTAAACTGAGGCTTGTAAGCTTTCCCAATTTCAAGAAGAAAATCGTGTACAACACTTCCCTGGGGTTTCCTTTCATTAAATGAGTACTCCGCTAAATAGCCCTTGAAATGCTCTTCCCCAACGCCATGCCTTTCGCGCTACTATATCATAAGTAATGTACCTCTCCGCGAAATAATCCTTCCGCCCCCACATACAGTGCCTCTTACAACATCAAAAACAACTTTCTTCACTTTTACTATTTCACTTACCTTACTTTCACTCATTCCTCCTCACAAACTTAAATAAATTCTCCAATTGACCCGGTAAAATTCCTAAAATTGGTTCGGCGATACGGCACTTAACTCTTTAGAAATGTACTAAATTGTTTGCCACATACTAGTAAGACACTAAAAAATAAATGTTATAGCCTCGAAATAAAAAAAATGTGCACATATTTCCTGTATATTGTGAAACAAGTAAAGGCGAAGGGTGTAGATGCCTGACCCCCATGTATCCTCGTCGCCATAAGTGCCTTTACATCGCAGTGACGGGTATGTGACCGCGCAGTACTCCAAGGAAGGGATGGTTGTATAAGAATTTGTGATTAATTTTGAAGAGTTTTTATTTTGACTAGGGAATTAACATAGGTGAGGGGAGTAAAGACACAGATTTGAAGCATCAGTTCACTGCTATTGAAGCATCAGTGCACGAAAAGATTCGTATTCTCAGTTTTTCTATTTATTGTTTTATATGTTAAGTTAAACACCACAATATGTATCACTGATATCGCAGGTCGTATTATTTTTTAAAATCGTGTTTGTAACCTATTGTCAAAACATTCACCTCCAGACATGATGTAGAGAGAAGAGAAAGAGATACGACATCTGTAATGTATGCATATGTGATTCACTAAGTAACTGTAGAAATTAGTTAAAGGACAGATAAGAGAGCGAAAAGGAGCTCTAGAAGTCTTAACTTTTTAGAAACGTCCTAGATAGGTGAAAATATAGTTAAAAATTGCCAAAGGTATCATGTAAATTACCTCTCTTTTCTTATATTCTAGTATACTTTTCCTTTCACATCCAAACATCTCTATTCAGAATTACGAGATAAAGGTGGAGAGAGAAACATTCCCATTTCAAGAATTATATCAGGAAAAAAATCTTTTGACTTAGACTAGATTCGAACTCGCAACCCTTGCATCCATGGCTCAGCGCTCTACCGATTGAGCTAACGACTACTGTTGGAAAAGCCACATTTCTACAACTACCGGTTGCTGAATGGTGTGTATTAACCAAGTTTGCCGAGATAATTGCTTCATATAGCTATAATAATAATAATAATAATAATAATAATAATAATAATAAAGTAGAAGAAGAACAGAATCTAAAAAGTCACATATGTTAAAAGTTTGACGTGCAGAGTAAGTCCTAATATGAGATTTTATTAATTATATATAATAAATGTAAGTGTGGTTTATTCGTGCGTGCTACTCAAAGTGCGCAACTCACTACTTAGTCCCATAAGGGTTGTACGCGTATGGTACAGTAGCCTTGCGTCCTCCAACCGTGAAGAATGTTTCTGTTTGAACCTATGCGTGTCCTAAGAGGAAGGAGGAGATTGAAAGAAAGAAAAGTGGTTTAGAAATTATGCAAACGTAGAATATCTCACGAGGCGAGGTGATATAGAGTTCAGCGTGTCTTTCAGCTACTACTCTATACAAGACGTACATCCACGACTTAACGTGGAACCCGAACCACACGACTCCTGACGGGAATCGAAACCCGTATCACCTTTAGTTCTATCATGAGAGACACAGGAACATGTAAAAATAATCGAAAATGAACGATATTAATGTTAAATCCATAGCTTTTGAGTGCATGAATTATGTATGATACCCTCTATATCGTTCACATCAATTTTAGCATTATCTGTATGGAGGTTTAATAGGAGGGGTGAAAATTAAAAAATCCTAATTGAAATATATGAGTGGCTATTCAATAGCTTTCGGGGTCACTGAAATGCATAATTACACTCCCGATACTATTAAAGCCCAAAGCTTTACTCTTTCGTTAGCAGGAAGTTTATTCATTTACTTAACTCAGGACACCTTAAAGTTACGGATATGAAACTCGATGCATGTATTTCTAATTCAAAATTATTAGATACGTATTGTAGCTTAGACTTCTAAGGAAGGAAAGGGTCAATTTACGCAATGATTTCCTTCACATTCGAATAAAATACTGCCTCATTATATTGCAAAAACTCATTTCGAGTGGTGTCATTGCTAATAGTTTTCCGTATTTGCTTATATCCCTACTCATTTATAACAGTATATCAATTTTCCTGTGACGGGAGCAACACCTAAGCGAGCATTCAGTAAAGTAAATGCCATTAAAATCTATATTCATAGCACAGTGGTGCAAATAAAGTTGAGCTCTTTGGCAATTTTTAGCATGGGAAGCGAATAAAGCCACCACATTGGAAAAGCAGCTAATGAATTCCTCTCCGAAAAAGATCACCCGCACATTTATTTTACAGGGGTGGTTTATAGCTATACTTAAGTTTGACGAAATTGCTCCAGTGAGGCGAGACACTGAAGTCATTCGTAATAAGGGGGAAGGGACATGTAAAAGTAGTCAAATATGAACAATATTAGTATCGAAATCATAGTTTTCGTGGTCGCAGATGAATAGTGACGCTGTCAATGTTGCTTAGGTAGAAGTTAAGCCTTGGTTGGCATGGAGGTCAGAGTGGGAGGGTGACAGGTAAAAAATAAATAAAATAAAATCAAAACATCCTATATTTGTGTCGAATATATATTTTTCGGTATCTCTGACATAAATAGTAATATTCCAGATGTGGTATATGACCAAGGTCGGCCCCATTCGCATGTGGTTTCAGAGGAGAGAATCGGTGAAGATTTCAGAACAGTTCCTTTGACTTAAGTTTCAGTACACTGAGAGGGAAGAGTGGTAACACACAAATACTGGTGTCACATCCGGACCTATCAGACGTATGATTTCTGGGGAACTGTCGTTGCTCCAGGGAGGCATTACCCCCTGATCAGTCCCTAACATTCTTACTGCTTTACAGGGGCGTAGGCAGGAATTTATTTCAGTGATCGAAAGCATTTTTAGGGGTAAATTGTGCACCCTCCAGGAGCCCATGTAGCATCATACGTTCAACAGTACTTTTTCTGAGTCAAAACTTTCTCTCTCTCTCTCTCTCTCTCTCTCTCTCTCTCTCTCTCTCTCTTTCTATATATATATATAAAACAGTAACAGGGGCGGTTGTAGACATTTCGTAACTGTAAGCAAATAATATTTAGGCGCCCCGCCTATATGATAATAAAAGAATTGAATGCTGTAATGGACAAAAATTCTTCAGATAATTGTTACAATTACAAATTTCTTCAATATATAATAATTCAGTCTTCTAGTGAGTATTAGAGGAAGATGGCAAAATTAAACCTAATTAACTGTGGATGAATCATGACCAAAGTTCCAGTTTTAATAATTTATATCTTTTTATTATTATTATTATTATTAATTAAGCACAGGAAACAACTAAAATGTATACCTAAGATGTATTTTGACAAATACAGTTGAAACATAAAAGTCGAAATAGAATAAAACTAATGAGCTTCAAGTCTAACATTATCACAGGTTTGATTTTGACAAAGAGATATGCTCTTACACTTCATTAAAAGCATATTTAAATAGTGTTTTCTAGTGATACAAATATGGTAATTAGCTTAATTTCTCGTTTTCTTTGTTACTGTAAAGTTCATGTTATAAAGACACTTTTCTGGCTTTCAATTTGGCAAAATCTCTTATTATTGCATCCATATCAATTTCATTCAGAATGTCATCTTCAATGACCATCAAAGCTAGTCCATTTAATCGTTCTTGAGATATACTTGATTTCAAATAATTCTTTATTAATTTTAGTTAAACTAGTTCAATACACAACAAATGACAAAAGTGTGTCTTAATTTATATGTAATTTGTCCCCGATCAGTGGCAGAACTTTAAAATCATGTTTCTCCGCAAAAATTCTTTTCAGGACCCCTTATGCCTATAGAACAATTCAATTCTTTCATGTTTCTTTCCAACATAGACGTTCGAAATCAGGCAGTAACACAATGTAAACACAAGTAATGATGCACCCATTGAGGTCCGAAGATTTTTTCGCAATAGCCTACAGAATGCAAATAATTTTGTGTATTTGCCCCCTGAAATTATGCTAATTGGGGATCCAGACTCTCAGACTGCCTGTTCAGTGCTTCGTCCACACATATTTTAGGGGGCCACTCCCCCCGGGAGGAGATCAAAATAATACGTCTATAATATAATAATAAATAAAAGAGTACCAGCAGTGGCCCTACTAAGTGTGCCCCCCGGAAGATGTTTTGTGAATAGAAAACTGCACCTATTAGGGATGCGCACGATACAAGATTTGTGGCTGTCTCGTCTCGAAAATGTGCTGTAAAAGTGATGGCTCGACTCGAAAAATGTATATTTCTCTATTGGAAGAGCCGTGTCTCGACTCGAAATTTGTCTGGAAATTTCTGTCTCGACCTGGCCCCTTGCGCATCCGTAGCACCTATGTCGTTACATCCCTGAACACAAGTAACTAATAATCAAAACTCTACTTTGCATTAGAATTATTACTAATTTAAAATATCGCTCCATCTAAATTTATTAGCAGAGAATGGATTAATAATTATTGTTATCTGTCATAATAAAACGAGCATCTGTATACGCTCCTGTGATTGAAAGTGAGAGTACTGAAAAAAAATACTTGTCATCCAAATGACCTTTCGTCGCTTTCGATTATATCCTTTCAAGTTCTATACTTATATGCCACGTGAAAACTAATTGTATTCAAACAAATTTTGAAATACATGAAATTTAATTCAGACCCGTAACCGAAATGACCGTATCGTTCCATTTTAATTCAACAATTAAATTACTGCAATCAGGTTAAAATAAATTTGTCAGCTTCAAAAGAATGTCGACCTGCAAATGCTTCGTTAACAGTGACTGATATTGACAACTCCCCACCTCAATATTTGTCTAATTTGGTCCAGCACTCGAAAGAAACTTTTTTAGAGCCTTCGGTTGCCTCTTATCTTCTTTCACGTTTTGTAGCTTTCTTTTCCGATAAAATGCTCACTTGGTTTTATATTGTTGGTCATTATTATTACATGAAAAACAAAGTACTATTAAAAAGTGAAAGCACACATCATTATAAATTAAAAATATAAACAAAAACAAAATGACTTAGGATAGAAATGAAAATGTTGACGAATGACAAATGACTAATAGATATTAACAAAGTGAGCATTAAGCACTGGACAGCGATTGTGAGTCATTACGAACTTAAGTTAAAATTTCCCTCAGAAATGATTTTTAAAGAACCCATTTGTACCGCCCGTCTTTTCTTAGTATTCGCTCCACTCCCTGGACGAATGGACAAGAAAGCCTACTTGCTTGCATGGGGGCCCGAAGAATGTTTTTAGGGGAGTCATCTCCCTCGTTACTATATTACGTTTGGTATTTTTATTTGTATTAAGAAAATATTAAGAAATTATGCATATACATTATACTTATCGTAAGCCAGGTGGGGCCTGGCCCTTTCGTCCCCTTTTGGGTGCCCATGCTTGCTTCAACTTTGATAATGTGCATTTCATTTACGGTGATCTTTCTCAACCCTTAACTGTTGAGAAAGGAATGAAGAGTCTGTTATATTTGTATTTTGTGCATATGGTGGGATTGGGGAAAGAATACCAGTCTTTACCTCTACGGTCATAGTGCTTAATACAACATCTATTGGAAAGCTAAATTTACATTGATTTTATCTCATATTCGTAAAATATCCCTTTTCCCTCTTTAAAAGGTCTATCCTGTGCCATGGAAATTTTCCTCAAACTAGCATCTCTTGTGAGTGTCGCATTGGCATCAATTTCTAGAGGATATCAGGCTTAGCGCCTATTTTGAATTCTCCCTGTATGTTGTTATTGTTCTTCAAACAAGAAATTGTAATTATTAAATAATAAAGAAGAGATTTCCCTATGTTGTTACCTCATCCCAATACAAATTCATGCTTACCATTCTCTTCCTAGTTTCCGTAACTTCATCAAAACAAGCTCAGCCACGCCGTTTCAGCAATTAACAAACTTCCCTATTGACCAAGATAATTGTGATGAGCTGGTCACCCACGTGCGGAGCACCAGGAAGAAGCGAAAGCAAAGAAGTAGAACAAAACCAGGGGACACGGGACCCTCGAGGTGAGAAGTGTGACAGAAGCCGCCAGAAACACACTTTGGACCCCTATTCAGAAGAGTCGTCGTAGCAGCAATTGAAAGACGGTCGGCACGCCTGGGCCCTCACCAACCATTGCATGACAGAGGTGTCATTCTGAAGAGGCCAGGACATCTGGGAGCTGTTGCCCTGAGGTCGAGAGGTTCTTCACTCTCGAACGTGAGGTCCGGGATCGATACCAGACGGAAACACTCAACGAATTGGAGGATAAGGCTTCACCCGATATTTGAAGAGGCTCATCATATCGAAATGGCTGAGGTACAGTAAAACCCTTTCCTTTCCTAACCTTTGTGTCTCTGTGATTTCTTCTATTAGAAAACATGCATTTCATTTCATTCATCCCCAATTAAGTACTTCAGCGCTGTACTGCTCAGATCCCCACGTACTTTCTCTCTTGCCATGCAAAGTGCTATCCCCACATTCTTTCAGTAAAGAACTGATAATTGAGCAAATAACTGTGGTTGTAACTCCACAGTACAATACAGCAAGAAATTGATGTGCGAGTCCATTTCATTTGTAAAGGGGTGTTTTACAGCCAACCAAGCGAAGATTCGACTTTATTGTCCTTTTGATGTATTTTATCTGTATCTCAGTCTGTACAATATTTATTCGAAGCTATATGAGGAAAATTTTTCATCATAACATTTTTAAAATGAATATTTACATTTAAAACAAAATTCATTTTTCTAATTTGGTGCCCTGTTCACCTGGCGCCTCCTGCGAACGCGTAGTTCGCAGGATTCAAGATCCGGCCCTGCAGTAACAATGGAATTCTGTATTACCACCCGACTATCGTTGTTGTGAAAACATTCATCATAATATGACGTAGGAAAATGAGTTACATTAAGGTCTAAGATCTAATATCAAAGTTGAAACATCGCAAGTAAAACAAGAACATATAATAGCAAAAAGTTTTGAAAATAATTTCAGTTTAAACTAGCTGCAACTACATTTAATTCAAAATTGAACTTCTGGAGCGCAACATATGAGCGTAACTAAAAGAAAAAATCAATAAGAACAGTCGGGATTTGAACCTAAAGAAAACAAGTAGGAGTCCCTTATACTAACCATTCATCTACTATATTTTGTTTACTAAAAATATTTTCCATGCAGCAAAATGCCATTTCACACTGAAACATTAACAACATAAGAACAAAGTTTTCAAGAAAATTTCCCAAAGCTTATGTATTAAAAGTATCCCGGTATTCGCCCAGTGGTACTGCAAAATCACTAGTCAGGATGCCTCGTATCGAAATTTGAACCTGGAGACTCCCAATTACAAAGGTCAACGCTAACCAGTAACCTACGTTCGCTCAGTAAATGTCATGAAATTACTTTTCTGTAATTATTTTTGGAAAATGTTTATTATTTTCATGAAGCAAAGAGTGCATCTTCTACTTCGGTTGAGAACTATATACTATACTTCTAAGAGTCAACTAATAGTTGATGTTTATTATTTCCGTCGATTTTCTACGTCTGCTAAGTTATTTCAATTTTTTTTAAAGCTTTCCCTTCCGGTTATGACAATGATTAGAAATGAAGAGTCCTCTTCTTATACAATTCTTGATCATTGTAACATTTTTTAGTCTAAATTCTGAGTTATTGAAAATATTTAAATTAGTTAGAATGAAGAGGATAATACTAAGAAACATGATTAGAAAAAAAAGAAACATTGTTGTTTAACGAATTGATAGAATCAAGCTTTTTGAAAACATAAAAAATACTGTATGGTATGGGATGATCATGGAAAAAGTAAAAATAGCCATCGAGGACACACTAACCAATCACTGTACGCAGGTAAGTCAAGGTTCGTTAACTTGAAAATGAAATGAAATGAAATCTTTGAGTTTTACGTCCCGCGGTTATGCCGGTTAGGCTAAAGGAGACGGTGATGATGAATAATGAATGAAATGGTGGAATGAAGAAAGTGGTAGGAAACGGGAGAACTCCGAGAAAACCCATGCACACGGTGTTTATCCACCACAAAGTTCACTTGGCGGGGACTGGGATCGAACCCGTGACCCCAAGCACCAGAGGTGAACGTTCTATCACTGATTCGTTAACTTGGTTATATGAAGAAATCACTAACAGAAAATAGCTGATAGCTTTACGCCTAACCATCTCAGCGACCTCGAAACTATGAACTCTACATGAACACCGGTTGTCGTTTTCGATCATTTTATATGTTACTCCCTTCCCAAGGTTGCTTGAAGCTCCCTTCCAAGGTCGCAAGCTGTCTTGCCCCTTATCCTAATGCATGAAAAGCAAATAATATTTTCGCCAGCGAGGGGCAGGGAAGGAAGAACGCACACAACTCGCTGTATAGCTTTAGGGCAAATACCTAAAGGCACAAGCAATAAACCACCTGACCAAGAGCAATGTTGCGAAACATAAGGCAGGGTAAGCCCACGCTCAGTCTGTTCGGCACAAAATCACTGACCCTTCGAACAAGATAACATTATTGCGCTCTCAGAGTCAGGTTTTAATTGCATTTGTGTTGAAGTACGTTTTCTTTGATTTTTAAACATTTGATGAATTTCTTACACACTGTTGTGTATGATATTTTCTATGTGGAATATTATTGAATATTTTCTACTGTACACATTGTGTAAATAGAACTCATCTGTATTTCTTACATTGACTTTGAAAACTTTAGCAATGCTCTCATGCGCTGTGTACGGCTTTAAAATGAACACACGAAATAGAAAAGTTGGTGAAGCGAATGTCAAGTTCCGTTCATTTCCAAAGCAGGGAGATTTACAGCAATTGTAAAGCAATAGGAGTGTAATTTTGTCATCTGTGGTTGGACCCAAAAAGCCGTAGGTCCACGCTGCTTATGCCCTTAGCAGAGCTGAGCTGATTTTGAGTTTAACATCCCGTTCAGCAGCGAGGCTATATGATATGTAGACCTACTGGTTAACGTGGAATCCGAATCACATGAGCTCCCACCGGGAATCGAACCTGGGTCTCCCACGCCAAACGCACGTACGCTAAGCTTGTGCCCTTAGTTTTATGAAATTTACCAAATGAATGAATATCTTCATATTTTAACACAGTATATGAGTTCTTTGCTATATTGCTTTTGTAGTAATATTTTTGTCATTAATTTGCTTTATTATGTATCTTTCTATATAAAATAACAAGTTCTGGCTGGCTGATTGATCAACGCTAGGCCAAACCGCTTAAGCTAGAAACTTGAAGTTTAGAAAGGGCATATGATTTGTAATGTAAGGTTCCACTAAAAGAAGAATATTTGGAAATTTGAAGGGAAAAGAGAAAGAGGAGTGGCAATTATCTTAAAATGCCCATACCTTGGAATCTTTGAGTGTTAACGACATGACATTTGGTATATGGACTTCTCATTTAAAATAATTAGATATGTATGTAAGCGTTTTTATGATATTTGCCCTAGAAAGGAAGAAAATAGGGTAAAGTTACAATTGTTATAATTGGATGGTCATAACTCGAAAATCGTTAAGGTTATTGACATGAAAATTGGTTGAGTTGATTTTGAGTTTAACGTCCCATTCAGTAGCGAAGCTATATGAAACGTTAACCTACTGATTAACGTGGAATTCTAAATACATGAGCTCCCGCCGGGAATGAAAATTGGTGTTTAGGTTTTGCAAGTAAAACAATTAAAGACATGTTTCTGCGTTTTTTTCATTTTTCCTTAGAAAAAAAAAGTTTAAATTGTAATTGGTAAAATAGATTGGCCATATTCCAAAATCCCTTAAGAGTATATATATTACGGTTAGAAGAAAAACAGCAGGAAGTCAAAGTTGGGAGTTGAAATTGTTACAATAAGATAGCCATATCTCGAAACCACTTAAGATCAGAGGTCTTAGGGATATGAGAAGTGAGAGGTCGGAGAAAGAGCAAATGCAAGCGTCTGGGGGCGGACTCCCCGCCTAGACGAAAGCAAGTTATGCAATAAAAAAATTTGCATCAGTTAGACTTTACACGGCGGTTTCTGGGTGTTGGTTTTTGAAGCTCCAAGTTAATCACATAACTTCAATTTACATATCTTTATTTTCTAAAATTCAGCAGTTGTTTATAAGTGGGTATTTTGGACTCAAATTTTACATTTAAATTCATATGTTTTTTCGTTATTTATATCTGGTATCAACTTTGTTTTCTTTATCAGAAAGATAGAAGAAATTTTCGATTATTTTTACATGTTCCTGTGTCTCCCATGATAGAACTAGAGGTGATATGGGTTTCGATTCCCGTCAGGAGTCGTGTGGTTCGGGTTCCACGTTAAGTCGTAGATGCACATCTTGTATAGAGTAGTAGCTGAAAGACACGCTTCTAAACCACTTATCTTTCTTTCAATCTCCTTCCTCTTTGGGCACGCATAGGTTCAAACAGAAACATTCTTCACGGTTGGAGGACGCAAGGCTACTGTACCATAAGCGTACAACCCTTATGGGACTAGGTAGTGAGTTGCGCAGTTTGAGTAGCACACACGAATAAACCACGCTTACATTTATTATATATAATTAATAAAATCTCATATTAGGACTTACTCTGCACGTCAAACTTTTAACATATGTGACTTTTTAGATTTTGTTCTTCTTCTGCTTTATTATTATTATTATTATTATTATTATTATTATTATTATTATTATTATTATTATTATTATTATTATTATTATTATTATTATAGCTATATGAAGCAATTATCTCGGCAAACTTGGTTAATACACACCATTCAGCAACCGGTAGTTGTAGAAATGTGGCTTTTACAACAGTAGTCGTTACCTCAATCGGTAGAGCGCTGAGCCATGGATGCAAGGGTTGCGAGTTCGAATCTAGTCTAAGTCAAAAGATTTTTTTCCTGATATAATTCTTGAAATGGGAATGTTTCTCTCTCCACCTTTATCTCGTAATTCTGAATAGAGATGTTTGGATGTGAAAGGAAAAGTATACTAGAATATAAGAAAAGAGAGGTAATTTACATGATACCTTTGGCAATTTTTAACTATATTTTCACCTATCTAGGACGTTTCTAAAAAGTTAAGACTTCTAGAGCTCCTTTTCGCTCTCTTATCTGTCCTTTAACTAATTTCTACAGTTACTTAGTGAATCACATATACATATATTACAGATGTCGTATCTCTTTCTCTTCTCTCTACATCATGTCTGGAGGTGAATGTTTTGACAATAGGTTACAAACACGATTTTAAAAATAATACGATCTGCGATATCAGTGATACATATTGTGGTGTTTAACATATAAAACAATAAATAGAAAAACTGAGAATACGAATCTTTTCGTGCACTGATGCTTCAATAGCAGTGAACTGATGCTTCAAATCTGTGTCTTTACTCCCTTCACCTATGTTAATTCCCTAGTCAAAATAAAAACTCTTCAAAATTAATCACAAATTCTTATACAACCATCCCTTCCTTGGAGTACTGCGCGGTCACATACCCGTCACTGCGATGTAAAGGCACTTATGGCGACGAGGATACATAGTACTGGCTTTAGGTTAGTTAAATTTAAACAAGTTTGGTTTACAAATGATAAAATGAACTCCTGGGAAGATTCTAGAACACAGGTCCCCCATATAGGGTAACAGTTAGGTTGTATTTTTTTCTGTACGAAAGTAAAATATCTAATTCACATATTATTGCAGAGCGAGCGTTAGCAACTGAAGGCGTGTTAGAGCCCCGCAGGGCGTTATATTCTGTCTTTATTACAGATAAATGGGAAATTTAGACCTGTGTTCTAGAACCCTGAACTTCTTCATAGTGTAAAGATTATTACTTTAACACATTTAGGCCCTTGTGCTTCAAGAACAAGCAATTACTTCTTTTTATTCTTAGCTATGGTTACTATAATTCAATCACATCAGATAATGTTTGGACTACAAAATGCGGTGTTCCATGTTGGAAGAAAAAGCATCTGCTAATTGGTGGAACACAGGCGTTTCGTGGCGGCGGGACCGCCGATTTCTGTCACTGGTGGGCCACCCAACAGTAAAATTGGAAAAACGGAAACCGGGCCGCCCGCGAGCGTCGCCACTGACCCACCAATTTCTAACGACGCGTCGCTGGTGGGCCATCCAACTGTAACATAACAAAAATATATAAGCGGGCCGCTGGCGATTGTCGCGGCGGGACAACCGATTTCTGTCGCTGGTGGGCCACCCACCAGTAAAATTGGAAAAACGGACACTGGGTCGCATGCGAGCGTCGCTTCCGGGCCACCACTTCTTAGCGACGTGTCGCAGGCAGCCCATCAGTGGCCCACCGGTGTTTACGGCATGGGGTTAGGTCATTGGTGATGTCATTACTGCTCACATGCCGATCATATTCCTGGACTTTTCCCAGAATATTATCCATTTTTTCTGTGATTGGTCGCGCACAGCGTGTGGCATTCTGAACATCAAAATTTCTGGAACTTAAAGCGACTGAATTGTGTTATTGCTGTTTTTTTAACGTATGTTGTTCATAAACAACATTAATTTCTTCGCAGGCCTGCGCAGCATTTACATCTTTATTGCAATAAAATCGTAATGCAGAGCGTTTACCTCTGGTGCTTGAGGTCCCGGGTTCGATCCCAGCCCCCACCAAGTGAACTTTGTGGTGGACAAACACCGTATGCGTGGGTTTTCTCGGGGCTCTCCCGTTTCCTCCTACTTTCTTCATTCCACCATTTCATTCATTACTCATCATCACCGTCTCCTTTAGCCTAACCGGCATAACCGTGGGACGTAAAACTCAAAGATTTCATTTCATTTCAAAATCGTAATGCAGCTTTGCCGAAAGCACACTCATTTTCACGACATAATGTCTTACGTCTGAATGAGAGAATATCGATACATTTTGCATATACTTGCTTCAACCGTCGGCTAACGAATGATATCTAGCCTTACTCGCTGAGACTCATATAATCTGAGATTGGGATACTCACGCCATCTTTTGTACAAAAGGCTCACTATTTTTGAACCTGAAAGTGAAATTATGCCCCTATTGCATCAGGACTTGAGATTCATAACAGCAAACTGTTATAGGTCTTCTCCAAGCCCTTTATCAATGCATTTTCTACTACTATGCCGCTCACTAAAACGTTTCTTGGGAGGAAATGGGAGTATCCCGAGAAAACCCACGGACACGATGTTCTCCACAACAAAGTTACTTGGTCGGGGATGGAACCAAGGACCCTACGCAAAATGTGGCAACGTAGCACTCCGTATAAACTGCGATAGCGAAGGGCGCAATGCTGAGAAAATCATAATGTCATATTTGTGATTATTTATCTCTTAAAACAAGTCAAAACAGTTTGGTTGAAAAAGCTACTTTAAGATCTTTCTAAAAGTTTTTTAAGATTGTTAATACACCGCAGCAATTCAGAGATAATGATGTCTCACTTTTTACGAAATAACAAGAAAATTACTATGTGTTGAGTAATGAAATTTTCTGAACTTACAGGTAACATATGCATCTACATATGGTGCACAGGAAATTATTTCATGTTATCTCCTTTCCGAGATATAGTCCTATAAACATTGATTTACCAAAAAAGTACGAAAAAATACGCACTTTTTCATTAATTTCTATTTTTTTCTCACTAATACACAGTACAAAGAAAATTTGTATGTCTTAAGTATTGAAAAGACAACATTACAACAATTCCAACGAGGTACGACAATATAATATAAGTTTTGACTGGACGTCACGGCAGCACCGCCAAGTCAGGGGCCTATCTTTATGAAATGGATAGTAGATAGTGTACCCATTGATGTGTCGTATTTTCTTCCTCGATGAGCGATGTAGCCAGCAAGAAATCGAAACCCTTCCACTGAGCAATCTGTCTGTTGTTCAATAGCCGGTGATTCGGTAGGTGTTCTGTCATCTGATACAAAGATATTTTCGATTTCGGTTTCGCCTTCAATCATTGCCAAGGGTTGTGTCATATCTGGTAGAATTCATTCTAATAACTCGATGTCAAGAAATCTCCATCATCTTCTTGCGTGATAGGAACTTCATTTGAAAGAGGGATTTCATTTATATTTTTCCTCATAAGCAAAAGCCGCAAACGGTGTTTAAATTCGATTGGTGTCGGATGGTCATAGCCCATGTAACCAAAATGGCTGGGCCAACGTTAAAATCAGGGTTATGTTTAAAACAAAATGTATAAAACATGTGTTTTAAACGAGGGACATTGTTTTATTCAGTTTGTTTTAAACGTGTGTTTTTTTTTTTCGACTATTCTAACGAACTATTCTAAGATCCAAATTCACAAATTTAAAACTTGGGTATTTTTTGATCACTATCATTTCCATAATAATGAAGAGTTCTCGCATCATAAGCTAGAAGAAATTCTCTGACAAATACAACACAACTCAAGGAAAAGAGCAGTGACTAGCCTACAAGGAGCAAATGCCATATTTTAACTAAACAGTTTTTAAGATACATCTTCATCTGCAACATGGGCAGCTAATAATGATTAATGTCTATGGCATAACAAGATAATTAACTCTAGACGCCCGCCAGGGATTTTAACAAAATGGTAGACTCTCACGTTCGGGGCTCTGGTGACCTCCCTAATTTTCACAGTCATGAGTTATACACCATTGGAAAGCTTATAGACCACAAATTCCAATGAGGTAACATTCGTGAAATTCCCGCCGTATTCGTAGAAAAAGAATACATTGAAAAAAAAGACATTAAAAATCATTAAATATATGAAAATATTGATTTTGCGGGGACCTGGTACCCTTGCAGCCACCCTACGCTGACAAAATGATGAATGTGTAGGCCACATACGTGGCCGGGTGACATCCAGAAGTCCTAAAAATATAGGCACTAGACCTAAATTTTAGGTCTTCTGCAGTTTAGGACTTCTGCCGTTTAGGACTTGTGCCGCAATATGATTTTTAGGACTTGTGCCGTTTAGGTCTTGTGCCTTTTCCATTCACTTGCTTTAGTTCTGAAATTCGCCACCACCACACGAAATTGCGACGATGCAGCAACTAGTAGGCAATAATGTTACGGACGTAGCTAATTTCAACAGTAATAGTTATATTTGTACTACTACGATTATTATTATCACTATCTGTTCTGCACTTATACACAAATTACATAATACAACCAATTTAATTCTAAGAATTAAATACATAATTAGTTAAGAAATTCGTTTCTTTCGAATGGAGATACGAGAATCCCAAGACAAATTCCTAAACCAAAAATAAATAAATAAACAAAAAATTTAAAAAAAAAATGTTAAAAAGCATATTTTACCAGAATCCTGAAACCAAGCAAACATTCAGAATGCAATATAAACTGTGCGGAGCGTATTTTATTAAGAGTAGGACAAAAATCCATCGAAGTTTACTTAATTGGGACAAAAGCTCACTAGACATTTCACGAATGAACATTAAATACTAACTGTATACATAAAGAACGTAGTAAATTCAAAATTGAACAAAGAACATTTATTATGGAATACAGTGGGTGACATTTATAAGTACTAAACGGCACAAGTCCTAAAAATATAGGCACTAGACCTAAATTTTAGATCCTGTGCCATTTTTGCAGAAATTACTACATACGGTAGTCATTTAGTGGTGTAGCCTGCACATTTTTCTAGGGGAGCAGGCTTTTTATATATTAAAAACAAATCAAAAGTTTATTTCCAGATTACGAAAGCTTCAATAAGACAATAAATTTATACATATTACACATGTACATAAATACATAATATTATTATATTTCCAGTTAGTTTTTTTTTTTTTTAACCTGGACCTTGACAGATCGTAAATTTAAAACACAGCTTGTGGGAAATGTACGAATAAGTTAGTTATAAGAAATCGGAAACTGTTCATGGAAGTCCTTTTGTTTGACTGTATTTATCTTCTGTACTCTTATATAAAAGAGTAAAGATGAGTGATTCTTTGGGCATACTACTACAAGTAGAATCGTTAAATTTTAATTATAAAATATAATTTTCTTATGAAAGCAGTACATAAGGTAGAATTTTTGGAAATAAGTATCGTAAAAAGGGTGGGGCAAGATTCTTTAAAGGGTAGTGTATCTCGCAAGTTTTTGAAGCTAGTAAAATGAAACTTGGCATATAAACTTTCCCGTTTAAAAAAAAACTGAAAATTGAACACATAAAAGGTAAAGAGCAGAGGAACCACTTTTTTATATTTGAATTCCCCATTACTTACTCAGAAAATATGTAAATAAATTAAGGAAGGATTTGTTTGAGCTAGATGCGTGAATCTCGGTATTTGAACTTTTAACTAATAGTAATAAAATACTATATGTTTCAGCGTCTTAAAAATCCTTCCTTTGTTTTAATTATTAAACACGTTTAATAAACATAAAACAGACTAACCCCCGGTCCCGGCCAGGAATGTGTTTTTGGTGTTAAGCCATCATTTGCCGTCCGTAACATAACCTTTGATTTTAACTTGACGTACTATCAAGACTCAAGTCTCAGAAATGTAGCATATATGAAATGTACTACTACTACTATTACTGCTACTATACTACTACTACTACTACTACTACTACTACTACTACTACTACTACTAATAATAATAATAATAATAATAATAATAATAATAATAATAATAATAATAATAATAATATGTACTTCTGAAATACGTATGTATCTATGTGTTATTAATTCTTTCATAATCTTGAAAGAAACTTTTGATTTGTTTTTAGTTTGTAAAAATCAAGGCCGTCTAGAATAACTTCCTGGCTACTCCCTGAATGACCATGTATTGGTTTCTGTACACGTATTGTGTTATCACTTACTAGTCTAGTGTTATTTGTAGAACAAGACAATGGTTCTTGTCTTGGAATATTACTAGTTTGGTGTGGTAGTACAGTGATGGAGTGTGACCTATAATTTAATTTCTCTGTAGGGTATGCTATCTGCAATGCAATAAAATGTATATGCTTCTTCTTCCTTACAAGGCTGAGCGATAAGCCCCTGAAATTCCGTTACAAATAAAGACGAAATTATTTTATAAACTACTTGGTGAACCTTTGTTAATATAACGCTATTAGTTCTTACAACCTTTTGTTAATCTTATTTAACAATTGCAAAATGGAATAAGGGAGAAAATATATAATGATGATGATCGTTTATTTACATAAGGTATACATACAACAAAAGGGAATCTGTTGGTCACTACTGCGTATCTGCTAAACCAGGGTCAAACTCTGTGTGTCATAAAAGTTAGTTTATCAGAGTTTAAAATAATATATATTTTGTTTGACTTACAAAGATTATCATATTAGCAAAATGATTTAAAATAACACGCCAGGCATAAGATAAGCCTTAGGCTATATCGCTTAGAACTGTTTTAAGAGTGAATCTATCATTTATGCATTATATTTCACTACTGGCTACTTACACGTTTCGGCCTCATATTGGAAGTCAGCTTCTCGTGTTCTTTTCCTATCCCACGATAACTGTTTTAATTGCACACTAATTACACTGCTCAACAAAAAATTGTTTATCTTAATGTTTTTACATTTCCCGAATGATTTTGACGTGCTAATTACGAATCTGGTATTAGTTTTCCTCAAATGTCGATTGTTTGGAAGGAATTTTACAAAATCGTCTTTGTTCAAGAACGCCATTTTAGAGGAAGAATTTCAGCCTTACTTCGGATGTCCATAGATGTGAATACAGAACAAACGCTTGTGGACCAAGTTCCATTTAGTAACATGCGTTTTACGATTACAAATTTTGAATACAGCATTTATTTTGATCGAAAATAACTGTCTAGAAAAACACATTTTTTTATTTTTTCCTTTACAAAAAATATTAACTTTTACTTAAGTAACGGCAGTAAATTTCTATATGACTCCACTTGGATAGCCAGCTGCATACAATATTGAGTAACTATAGGGATAACTATATTATATCAGTGGCATTTGATTTAATGTCACTAGTTGCTGTGTAGAAGATGTCTACCAGGAGGAGTTGTAAATTGTCAACAGACTCATTTTGTTATGTTTGTGAATTTTACATAAGCCCCAAACAACTTAAACATAACATTGTGCTTGTGAAGCTTATTTGCTAGTGCCCGTAGTTGATCAACACAAACATTGGGTTCCGCATGTGTGTTGCGGTAGTGGCCGCTCTACATTAGAAGGTTGGTTACCGGGATCCAGGAAGTATATGCCAATTGCTGTTTCTTGAATTTGGAGAGTGTCTACTAATCACCATAATGACTGCTACTTCTGTTCAGTTGACGTGACACACTATAAAAGCAGAAAGAATAGGGGAAAAATAGAATACCCCAGTTTACTTTCATCCATTGCTCCAGTTCCACATAGTGACGAACTTCTTGTACCCAAACCTCTAGAGATATTGTCATCTGAAGGAGAACCAGAGTAATCTTCCGATCTTGATATTAGTTTTTCGCATGAAACCAAAAAAGAGGAACCACATTTGTTTAATCAGCAAGAACTTGATGACTTGATAAGGGATTTAGATCTTCCAAAATCAAAGGCAGAACTACTTGCTTCACGTTTAAATGAGTGGAATTTTCTCCTTCCAACATGTAAAATATCAAAATATAGGAAAAGGCATAAGACTTTTTCACAATTCTTCAAAATGGAAGGAAGTTTGTGTTATTGTCATGACGTTAGTGGTCTATTTGAAGCTATCAGTTTTCCACATCAACATGAGGAGTGTCGTCTTTTCATAGAGTTCTTCTAGAAGTTTGAAGGCAGTTCTTCTGCACAATGGAAATGTGAATCATTCTGTACCTGTTGCACACTCAGCCCACATGAAGGAAGACTACGGAAACGTGAAATTATTGTTGGAAAAGATTGAGTACCAAAAATATAAATGGGATATTTGTGGAGATTTTAAGATGATCGGTTTTCTTCTAGGTTTGCAGAATGGCAATACTAAATATTCGTGATTTCTTTGCCTTTGGGATAGCAGAGCTATTGACCGTCATTATAGACTATAAGTGTGTCCAGAAAGGAAACATTTACTTCCTGGCACTCACAATGTCATATACGAACCTTTAGTTGAAAGAGAAAAAATCTTACTGCCACCACTCCACATAAAATTAGGACTTGTAAAACAGTTTGTTAGAGCATTAGATCCACATTCTGCAGCTCTTTCTTACATAAGACAAATGTTTCCACTGTTAACTGGCGCTAAAATCAAAGCTGGCTATTTACTGACCCACAGATACGTGTGATGCTTCAGGCTAAAAAACTTCAGAATAGAATGACTCGAGAGGAAAGAAGTGCTTGGGAAGCTTTTAGGGAGGTAGTGTAAGGCTTTCTTGCTAAAAATAGGAGTGAAAATTATAGGGAGTTAATAGATTCTTTGATTGACCTATATCGCAATTTGGGTGTAGAATGCCGTTGAAATTGCACTTTTTGTTTTCCCATCTTGATTTTTTCCGTCCAAATTTAGCAGATGTGAGTGAAGAACATAGTGAACGCTTTCATTAAGACATTGAACAAATGGAAAGAAAATACCAAGGGCACTGGGACAGGGCGGTGATGGGAGATTACATTTGGACATTGATTTCTGATGACAAATCAGCTTCGGACAAACGAATAAACAAGCGTGCTCATTTTTAAAATTTTCTGCATTATGTGCTTGTAGTGAAAGTGGATATATTTATGCTAATTTTCTTTATTTTGTACGCTGTGTTCGTACTCCATAGTGACTATGTTAATTCTGCATAATTTCTTCAGTGAAGCATATTGTAAGATAGTAATTAGCTCTAAATTTCCTGATAAAAATCAAAACCGGGCCAAAACTCCGTCTTATATAAACTAACCATTTAATATTCACTTCTTCTGAGTACGAAAAGTGTTAGAAATGTAATATATTTTAGTTGAAAATAGAGGTTAGGAACTATTACACGGAAATGAAAAATGACTTTTTTCGTTTTTCTTTATCAAGTTCCAGTTGATTTCATAACCAAATTTCTAAGTTTGTCCCCAACATTTTGTGTCATCTCGTGAATGCCAATTTAAAACTTAGAGAATCAATTTCTGATCAAAAAATATCTGATGTAATTTGACTAACTGTACAAACAGTGTCGCCAACTCCAGAAAGAAAAAATACTTAATTATGAGGAAAAATTAAGAATTTTCTCAAAATTTGTTGAATAAATTTTCTTTCGCATGTAATATTGCAAATAAACTTACACAGTTTAAAAGCCTGTTCCTTTACTTAAAAAGCAAAGCATAACCGGTTCTGTTAGGGCAAATGGTTTCTTAGTTATTACTCTTTAACGAAAAATAGAGGAAAAATTCAACTAATTACCCGATTTCTAAGGGTTAAAGACGAATTTTAAGGCGATTTTTGACATTTAGGGAAAACTAATGTTATGCACGTTATTACTACCACCCAACGATATTTAAAACAAAGAAAAAATCAGATAAACATAAAGTTGCTCAAAATTTGTTACCCAGTGTTATAGGCACTACAATTCATTAGATGTATCACGTATTCCTCTTCCAAGCCTAGAGTAGCGATCAGGTTTGACCCCACTACAAACCTCTTTGTGTGGCTACGTAGTCGGGATCGAACTTTTGACCTCTAAAGACAGCTTCAGTGGTAGCCCACAGCAAACCTCTTTGGGTGGCTATATAGAACTGTATGGATCTCAGGACCTCTGAGGTAGGCAACAGTCACAGCCCTCAGCAAACCTTTTAGCGTGGCTTATGGAGCTGAATAATACTGAATTTAACTCTGGGCCTCTCTCTTCCGAAATCGAGGCAGCCTGTTAATCAAGAACCCCTCGGCAAACGTGCAGCACCTTGGCCTTACCCTCCGAGAAGGACCTCCGTGACCTCAAAACCCGAAGTTTAAATACTCCTTACTGTTCTTGGTTGTTCAGGTCACGAACTACTTTCTGTAACTAAATTTTACTGCGGTGCGGAATTGATTAAACGTAATGTTCTTGTATTAAATAAATTTATTTTAATTATATATCTTTTTCATTACTTACAATTAAGTTGCTTTCCAAAGATCCTCTAAAATTTCAGTGACGCACTATGGGCTATAAGCCATTAACTTCTATGGCCACCCTGCTACAAACTGCAGACTTAAATAATCGATAAAGCATTTCAGTAGTAAGTAGTTCCCACAATACCAATGTGAACGTATTTAATTCCAACGGTAATAACTATCTTAGTAACACTAAAATTATTATTAATAATGATAACGAGTAAGGAGTAGTTAATTTCGAGTATGACAATTATTTAGTACAGAAAGACTTCTGTACAAGAAATATATGTGTAAAAATAATTTAATTCAAAACAACACAGGAAAGCAAAATTTTTGACGTACATAACTAAAACAATATTATGTTACTAATATGAGGTCAATGGTGTGGGAATAGAGAAAAACAGACATTATGAAAGATCTTGGAATCACATTTGCTAGGAAGTTAAAATTTTGTCAAAATAGAAATATATCATGGAAAGAGCCAGAAAGGACAGTAGGCTCCTTATTTATTATTTCAAAACGGTAGAATATATGTTTATACAAATAACTTGTAAGAACTAAGGTTCTGTAGTATGAAACAGTACGGTATATCTAAAACTTTGACTAACAGCTTGGTAGCGCCACAAGAGATTTTTAGGACTTCTGCCGTTTAGATCTTGTGCCTTTTAGGATTTGTGCCGCGAAATGATTTTTAGGACTTGTGCCTTTTAGAACTTTTGCTATTTAGGACAGTGTTGGGCAAATTTCAATTGAATTAACAATTAACAATTAATCTGTAAATTTAATTGTTAATTGCAATTAACAATTGAAATAAGTAATAGTTAATTGTTGATTTCAATTGGCCATTGAAAAAGGAGAATCAATTGCAATTGATCAATTGATTGAAAGTAATTGCAGTGGAAAGTAATTGCAATTGAATTCTGTAATTCAATTGCAATTGAAATTAATTGGCAATTGATTCAATTGCAATTGATTTCCACAGCAATTACTTTCAATTGATTGATCAATTGCAATTGATTTTCACTGATTAATTTTCAACACTGTAGTTCAGAGAGGGCGTAGGGCAATGAAAACTTTAGCCACGACCAATTGACTCACCACCCGTCGTGACCCACGACCCACCGTGACCCACTCTGACCCACCATCCATCATAAACCACTCTTACCCACTGTGACCCACAGACCCACCAAAACCTATTGTCATCAACTCTGACCCATGATTCACGCCCTCTTCTCTACTGACTAAAGAGTTTAAACTTGTAATAAAACAAGCCTATAAAATTATCACTCATCGGAGTTTGAATTTCTACGGTCAATCGCTCAAGCACCGCACTAATACAATAACGGCGGATCTGACCTTTCTAATATAAATAAAATAGAGTTTGTTCGTGTGTCTGTCTGCCTATCTTTGTGCGGCCTGTGGACGAGACGAGTGGACCGAAACTTTTCAAAATTTGGTCACGGGTAGCTTGGTCTAGGCCCCAGACCAAGATGAAGAGTTTTTTTTTAATTCCTTACTAGGGGGTCTCCAGGGGACGTTTACCGGGACCAGCCTGGGGACCAGAAAAGTCGACCGAGAGTTATCAAATTTTGGTCAAAGATACCTTGGTCCTGGTCCCACACCAAGACAAAGCGTTTTCAACAAAATTCTTACCAGGGGGTCTCAGGGGGCGTTTACCGGGACATGTAAAAGTAGAACGATATCAGTGTCGATTTCATAGTTTTCGCGGTCGCTGAGATCAATGGTGAAACTCCGATCGCATTAACTTCCAAATTCACCGTATTCGGCTGCGGGCCGTGGGTCAACGGGAAGGGGATACCGGAACGTAAAAGTAATCCAAAATGACCGATATTAGTGTCAAATCCATGGTTTTCGCGGTTACTCATATCAATGGCGACACTACCATTAGCGATGACTTTCAAATTCATCCACCGTTGTATGCGGGCCTTGGTTCAACAGAGGGGGGAATTCCGAGAAATGTAAAAATAATCGAAAATGACCGATATTAATGTCAAATCCATAGTTTTCGGGATAGCAGGAAATTTTTTGTGTCGTTTTGTGCGCCTATTTCCTCGTTTTCTGCGTCACCGGAAATGGGTCAATGTTATCCTACAAATATGGCGGAACAAGTTAATGCTGTTCCGTCAGGAACGATTTCGAGGTCGTTTCCTTCACATCATCTTGTGCGTGTTTTCTACCGTTTTGTAAGCCTATTTCCACGTTTTGTGAATCAATGGTAGTGGGTCAAAATGAGCATTCAAAGTGGGAAGAAAAATGATCCACTCTCCCACCAGTATCGAATTTCAAGGTCGCTTTTTCGCATTGTTTAGTGCATGTTTTTACCGTCTCTGTGCATATTTTTACGTTTTGTAGGCCAACAAAAGTGGGTCAAAGACGACCTACTAATATGGCAGAAAAAGACATATCCATTCCACTTTTAAGGTCAATTTTGACCATCTCCCACTGATGCACAAAGCGACACAAATCATGCATAAAAAATGTGAAGAAAACGATCTCGACATTCGATGGTGACGGAACAGCATTGTGTTATTCCGCTATACTTGTAGGCCCTTTTGACCCATTTTCGTTGTCGCACTAAAGTGGAAATAGGAGCACAAAACAGTACAAAGCAGGCACTATACGATGCGAAAGAAACGACCTCCAAATTCGATAGTGGCGGAACAATGGCTCTATTTCCTCACACATTGATGGACCATTTTGACGCATTTCTGGTGATGCTCAAAACGTGGAAGTACGCGAACAGAACGGTACAAAATACACACTAAACGATGCGAAAGAGCCAACCCCGAAATTCGATAGTGGCGGAACAGTGAGCCATTTAACTCCCACTTTAAAGCCCCGTTTAACTCACCTCGGGTGATGCACAAGACGAGAAATAGGCGCAGAAAACTAAAAAGAAAGGCACTAAACGATGCGAAAGTAACGACCTAGAAATTGGATAGTGTCGGAACAATGGGTCATTTTGGTCACACTTTGGAGGCCCATTTTGACACACTTTTGGTGACGCGCAAAACGTGGAAATAAGGGCACGAAACGGCACGAAACATTAACTAGTCGATGCGAAAGGAAGAACCTCAAAATTCGGTAGTGGCGGAGCAGTGGGTCAATTTCGTCCCACCTTTGAGGCCCATTTTGACCGTCTTCAAGTGACGCAAAAAACGTCGAAATAGACGCACAAAAGGGTACGCGATGTGAAATTAACGACCTCGAGATTTAATAGTGGCGGAACTCTTGGTCATTTTCGTCCCACCTTGGGGACTCATTTTAACCCACTTCCCATGACGCACAAAACGGAAGTAGACGCACAAAACGGCACAAAACGATGTGAAGGAAACGAACTCGAAATTCATTGGTGGCGAAAGAGCAATAATTTGTTCCGCCATATTTGTAGACCCATTTTGACCCACTTCCGGTGATGCAAGAAATGTGGGAATAGGCGCACAAAGCGACACAAAACACGCACAAAAGATGCAAAACAAAGTACCTGGAAATTCGTTGGTGGTGGAACAAGTTAATGACGCCGTGAGCACCAATATAACTATATACTGTAGTTCTTACCAGGGGGCGCGGTGGGTCAGTGGTAGAACGTTCACCTCCGGTGCTTGAGGTCCCTGGTTTGATCCCAGCTCGCGCAGTTTGGACTTTGTGGTGGACAAACACCGTGCTCGTGGATTTTCTCGGGGTTCTCCCGTTTCCTCCCACTTTCTTCATTTCATTCATTTCCCATCATCACCGTCTCCTTTAGCCTAACCGGCATAGTCGTGGGACGTAAAACTAAATATTTCATATCATTTTTTGTAGTTCTTACCATCAAGGCTGAGAACTGCACGGTCCAATTTTTTAGCCAAAGTAGAAGCCTAACCGGAATAGTGATGATGTCAACCGGCCCGGCTCGGTTCAACTGAGCGTACAGCTTGAGCTGGCTTGGTTGGGATTACCCATCGACTGGGCTCAATTGAGCCAGTGGCTTGAACCGGCTCGGTAAAGACGAGTTATCGACTCGGCTCGATTGGAGCCAATGGCTCGAACCAGCTCCGTTGAAACGAGTCCATAGGCTGGGTTCGAGTTAGCTTAACTAAGCCAATCGCTCGAACCGGCTCGGTTGGGGTAAGCAATCAGCTCGGTTCGGTTCGGCTCGTGTGAGCCTTCGGCTAGAGCTGGCTCGGTTGGATGAGCTGTTTGCTCGGCTCACTTCTCGGTTTGGCTCGATAAGTGAATGAGCTGTGAGCGAGCCGCTTGAGCCGTTGATAACCTTAAACCCGGGTCGAGCAGTTTTAAACATGTTTGGCTGCACTGAGAAAAATCCATTATCCGGACAGCGGTATATTGTACAAATACAAGGATTCGTTATGTTTACTAAGGAAATCTGTACGGAGCGTACTTTATCCATATGCTACACAGCTACTGCCTTTAACGCGCTTAGATGTTATATCATGTCGCTGCAGGATGTCTGACATCTAACAATCTTCCGTATTTTATATACGTATACGTATGTTAAATATTTCAGCTATATGTTATATACGTCCATCTGTGTGTGAGGTCCTGACCGCCTATAGACACCTCTTTCTTGCACCATAGATGACGTCATGAAACAACTGTCGTATGCTTGCGAGCTGGTTTATAAACGAGGTTGTTTACAAACGGAAAAGAAGAGCGGAAGGAAACAAAAGCCTGGGTAAGTGCAATAGTAAATTATCACTTTAGTTAAATATTCCATTAATTATATATTCCTTTAGTATAACTTGCTTTAATATAGTACTAAACAAGTAATGTTATTTATGACTACAATTCTTACTATTGTAACTCGTTAATGGTTGAGGAGAAAGAAATGGGTTAATCTGAATTTTGAGAAATCTTTGAATATTAATGTTTTGTAACTTTTTACATTTCAAGGTACGCAAAATGAATGTTATGTGTTTATTCTTTCCTTTTTATATGTGACGGTTTATTACTTGATGGAGATTTACTACAGGACTGCTTAACATAATTGCTAAGAAACCGTTTTCAGCGCGAACATTTTCTTGTGTAGTGAAGATTTAGGCTTTAGATTTCTGGGCTTTCGGCATCAATGACCTTGTTAGCCCGTCACATGTGAGTTATGACGTCCCTCGGTGAGCACACTATCCGGGGAAAAGGAAGGAAGCAAACGGCCTGGGACCTATATGTTGGGTACCACCCGGCATTTGCCTGGTGTGAAATGAGGAAAACCCAAGAAAGCCTCATTCAGGATGTCTGGACTTAAAAGCTTTTGATACTTTTTCGACCGAGTGCCCCTACCGGAATCGAACCTGGGTCCGCTCGTACCGAAGGCGAGAGCGTTAGCAACTACGCTACGCGGAGCCACTTGTGTCTAGGAAACCTATTTTTACTAGGATATTTGCAACAAAATTTATTTCCTTTCTTTCTTTATTTTTCTTTTTCTTATTGTTTTTTAACAATAAAACAAAACATATTTTACAGCCTCACTGAAATTTAAAAACAGCAGTCAGGGAGAGCTCACGATTAAGGTTCTTTTTGTTTTGTTTTGTTTTGTTTTGCTTGTTATGTTCTCTAGTTAACTAATGTTTGAGTTTCTGAGAATTACATTATTATTATTATTGTTTCATAATTTTCGAACCAAAAATTAGATGTTTTTCTTTTTTTCCTTGTGTTGACGTCATTGTGGCAAGTTGGGGTGTTTGTATCGTACCTTGGCATTAATTTGGTTACTAGCACATAGTTTCAAGGTCATAAGTTGTAGGCCGCTTGAAACAGCTATTACACAGTTTGAAGAGTTAGGAGTGTCAGGCGTTTGACTTGCAGCTTTCGTTACTGCGTCTAAATTGCAGTATTGGATTGCGTCCAGCTTCTATGGCTGGTAAAAAAGTTATATCGCTTTCGTAATATGGTAAGAAATACAATGTAACAGTTAGGTATAGTATATATGACTAGTTTAATTAGTCGGAAATTACTCTGTTTCCTTGTCTTATTCTTTCGATTATGTTTAAGTACTGTGTCTTCATAGTATTGTTTCACTATTTCTAGAAGGAATTAAGTATTAACGAAGTAAAGAATAAGCAGAAGCCCACTTTGATTGACGTTTACTATTTCTCATACTTCATTGAGAATGTTTTGATCCCCAATTGCGCAAACTTCTAGTATGTGTGTGTGTTTCTTTTTGTTGTTGTTGCTTACACTGCTTTAGATATGAGCTCCTTCATGGCTAAGCGGTTAGCGTACGCGCCTTTGGTGTGGGAGACCCGCGTTCGATTCCCGGCGGGAGTGGTTCGGAGTCCATGTTAATCAGTAAGTTCACGTCTCATACAGCCTCGTTGCAGAAAAGGATATTAAAATCAACTCAGCACTGCTTTACAGATGGAGTTGTTTGATTCAGGGTTCGAATGAAGCTTTTTACGGGAAGCAGGCACGTAGCCAAGGGGTGGGTCCAGACCCCCCCTTCGGATCCAGAAATGAAAAATATTAAGGAAAGATGAAACAGAAAGAAACAGATGAATCAGCCTCAAAAATATAAAGCTACAATAAGCGTTTTGGTTACTCTTTCTTACGAGGAGCTTTTGTGGAGGAAACGGGAGGGGGGAGCGGATCAAGTTGAAATTGGATATTATTGTAACGGAACATTCCGAATTCCATCTAGCTCCATGTTAACCGTATGCAGCGGCGCAAATCTGTCTTCATAATTGGGAGGGACGGGTAAGACAGTTCTCATATTTTTTTTAAGGATGTTCAAAATATTTATGAAGTTGAAAAACAATGCTGCGGAGGATCGGGGGAGCAGAGTTGTCTGCAAAATTGTGAGGCGGGCAGATTTAAGGCTTATTCTGGGGTGGGGACATCAATTTCATCTTACTTTCCTTTGTGGCAATCGGACACAAATCATCACATTTCTCTCCAAAAAACGCATTTCAAATCGGATTATTGAGGGGAAAGTCCCCCCCAGTTCTAAGAGTGGAGGGGACATGTCCTCATCCCCCCGGGATTTGCGCTAGTAACCCTATGGACTACAAATGACGATCGATAAACCGGTTCTTTCAGATAGCCTGTCAGAACTTAAGCAATGCCCAGAATTACCAATAATATGAACCATTTTGAATTTCGCGGCAACACTAATCCATTTTATAAAATGTCTTTACTCCCGAAAGAGATCTCGTTGCTATCCTTGACGGCACTGAACTAAGATAAGAGAAATAGAAAGAAGACGAGAAGAACCGAGTTCGAATGACCTCGGAAGACTATGTCTTTGTCAATACTTTTTTCTATTCTTTTACGCAAGATTTCTTCATAATTCTTTAATTAAAATACTTACTAACATATCCTCATTTTATTGTCCTAACAAATCAATATGGATATGTTGTCAGTAAAATAGTTTAGATTGATCGAACCCCTGGTGTGATAACCACAGTATTTCGTCACGGACCTCCCGTATTGCGAAATCGTGGCTACGTGCCTGCGGGGAGGGGACGACTTTTCAGATATACAATCCAAGCATTTTATTTCTCAGTGATGCAAGATATAATATATAGTATATAATATGTAAAATATGAAATGAGGGAAAATATTTTCCCGGCAAGGGAGAAATTCTTTGGCGAGTTGGGGAAATTACTTGACGAGAGGGAAAATCTTCATCCTCCCGTTGATTCAAATCTTGATCGAAGATCATGCGAGTAGGATTCCATATTATGCTGTAGGTGTAGGTAGTACACAGTCTTGGCGCTGAATAGGACGCTAAGCTTCAAGCCAACCACACGTCTGTAATAACCTATTGCGATTGAATGGTAATGTAACGTAATGTACGATATTATGTGCATTTTCTAGATGACATAAAATTATAATTTTAATTAAACATTCCACGATTATGTACTTCAGGTTAAAGGAGTTTGATGATTAATTGAAGGGAATAATCGAGGCAGTGATTCTCAATCTTCTTGACTTACGATACACTTTACTAAACCCCAATGACATCGATATATTTGTTTAGATTTTGGATTGCTTTCCAACAAGTCGAGCCGCGCCAAAGCTGTGTAGGCTTACTAAGTTAAGTGAACTAATCCTAATCTAAATCCATTGTTTTTGGGGGCGCAGAAATGGACAGTGACACTTCCGATACTATTTAAATCAAAATTCAGCCAAGCAACTTGGGGAGGGAAAGCGGGGAGACGGATCTTACAAATGATCGAAAATAACCGATATGAGAGAGCGTTTCGTAATAGCAAAAAAAGTGACTGACTAACGTAACATATTACTGGTTTTCTTATTTTCACCCAACGAAGCAGGTAATTAACACTGGTACTAGGTATGTGTAGACTAAATGAGGTGATTTGTTTCGTGACCATTCGAACAATGTACGAAGCGGATGCAAGCAGTTAATACATGGAGTTAGCTTACCTAAATTTAGATTTCGCCTTCCGAAATCTTAATGGATGTATTAAGTGATTTCGTTACTTACACTCTCAATCTAAATACAAGGATTCGAAACTCACATTTTCGATTCCAAACTATGACTCTGCTAGACAAAGAAAGCATAGGCCAGTGTATGTTTTACTTCATTTTCATATACGTGCTCGTAGGTTTTCTCGGGGACTTGGTTTCCTCCCACTTTCTCATTTCACCAAATATTCCATAATCATTAACTTGCTTTAATCACCGACTCCCTTAGCCTAACAGCATAATAGTGGGGCATTAAACTCAAAGACTTTATTTTTATTTTCAAGTAATTACTTTTCTCTCCCTTATTTATTTTTAATTTAATTTCTCTTTCAATTTCCCTCTTTTAGGAACATGAACATAATTTGCAATTCTTTCTCATTATAATAACACTATTAAAAGTCCCATATGCAGCTCACCACGTTGGAACCCAGCGGAAACAGATGAACAACGAATATTGTCGAAAATATGTATTGCTTACAGCGGCGTAGCGAGCATTACAAGATTGGGAGGGGGATGAAACTTGAAATTGCCAAGTATTGATTTTTTTTCTTAAAAAAATGTCAAGTCTTGATAAATAAAAATTGCCATGTGTTTCGAAAATCTTACAAACCCTATGAAAAACTATTACAGCAACCTTATTTTCATATTCGTTCCATTCCATGCCCCTTCTGAGACACGAATAACATCAGCCCTTGTTCCGCTCTCGAGTCCAATTTAACATCTAACCTCAGGATCATTATCATCACCCACGAAGCACAACTGTTAATTTGATAACTCATGGCTATGTTAGGTAACCTCCGCCAGCTAATCTTCACGAGAACCTTTAAAGTTACAATCAGTTGTAGAAATGCATTTAAAAACGTAGAATAAGGTAGGTTATATTTACTGTTTTTGATGTAGAAGTGCCTAATTTACATATTAAACATTCAATTGAGGGGTTCAGTGAGAGACCAGACTAACTTACATCCAGGTCAAGATTGAGATTTTGACGGAACAGCATACTAATGTCATTAATTGACCTTTGTCTCAACCACTTGTCTGTGTGGCTTGTCCTGAGACAGGGGCGGATCCAGGGAGAGTCTATCTCCCCCAAGAAGAGGAAACTTTGTGTATTTTAATATAAAATAAAAACCCACCCAGAGTTGAATCTCTTAAAAGTAGCTCTATCTTGTAAGTAGTGGCATTACAACCCACCGCCCCCCAGTAGTCCATCCTGGATCCACCCCTGTTGTATACTAAGCCAAACTATGAATATCAGTCGTATCCTTTGTAACGTGCTGTTTTCATTTGTTTCCTTTTCTTTCAGAAAGTTAAAATTGTCAGTTAGCCTAGTCTCTCGCTAAACTGTCAATTGTGACAAAACACACCAATAATTGTTGATACCAACTAAAACATACATATCTAAAGCCTACAAAATATATCACATTATTTGTTTTTTCTTTCTTTCTTTTTCTTTTTTTTTTCAAAATTGCTTGCAATGTTTTTCTTTGTGCCAAGCATCCGAATGTCATCTTGAATTCTGACCTTCTCATTTCACTACAATTCTTTGAAGTGTAAGACTGCGCAGCTTTTTTTCCCCTCTCTCTCGCTCTCTTCAGTCCTTCAGTCTCCCCCACTTTGATTTCATGATTTCGCACTCTGATGAAAAGTATTAAACACCAAAATGGAAAAGTACTAATATATAACCTCTCTTTTAGTAGCCCCTCCAACCACACGCCCGGGGCACGTGCCTTGCTTGCTCGCCCATAGCTCTGTGAGCTATATAAGTAAAATACAATGCGCGCGCATATGTAAACTTGGTGCCAGCTTTGATTCTCGCTGAGAGAGTATACATATAATGTTGGTTCGAATTCCATCAAAACCATAGGCTCATTTTTGTGTAACCTTGGTACTGAAGAAGACAGTAGACTTCAACAAATATTCCTGTCGGGCCTCGATGGCTCAGTGGTAGAGCGTTCACCTCTGGTGTTTGGGGTCTTTGGTTTGATCTTAGCTCGCGCCAAGTAAACTTTGTGGTGGACAAACACCGTGTGAGTGGGTTTTCTCGGGGTTCTCCCGTTTCCTCCCACTTTCTTCATTCCACCATTTCATTCATTATATCATCAGCGTCTCCTTTAGCCTAGCCGGTATACCCGTCATTATTGATACAACTATTATATACAGGATGCATCAGAAATCCCTTGTCATCCTTTCTGAAAACTACAGGGATGTAGTTTCATTGATTGCGAGATAAGAGATACACATTAGGCCCAGAGGGATACTTTCGGATTACATCACGCGGACGGTCGCCATCTTAGATTCGAAATTGTAATACGGACGATAAGTGGGTAGTGTGATACATGGCCATGCACTAAAATGTTCTGAGGATGTCAAATATGCAATCAGATATCATGTAACTTATTCTGGTGAAATGTTATTGGCAGTGAACCAAGTGAGACTATATGTAGTGGTATGTCATACCCTTCTGTTTTTTTCCAGTGATAGAGACATACCGTTTCTGGTTTTTTAGTGATCAAGATATACCTTCACGGAAGAATAAATGCTAAATACCATTAATAAATCCATTTTTTATACGTATTGACGAATAGCTTTGCACATAAAAAGATTTTATTTCTTATGTAGATTCTAAGTTGACAATACTGACATTTTTACCTTTTTCTACCTTTTGTTTGTAAAATGAGGTGTTTTCAAAGAAGTTCATCTAGTTTATATTTTGATGTGCCGTATTGAATTGTTTCTTTCGTATGTATGTATGTTTCGTCTTGTCTGAATTCTTATAAGCGTCGTGTTTTGAGCATGGGCGGATTTAGGGGATTGCTGTGGGGGCAGATCTTACGGGAGTTTGAAATACCCCTCATTCGAGTGTGTGGTCCAGGAGTTTTCCCGCTGGAAATTGTTAATATTAAAAGTCGGTTTTTGAGCACTTTCGTGTATAATTCTCTGATACAAGGTAAGGGCTATTTTCATTTATTTTTTTCCAGAAAGTTGTTCACGATGGATGGATCAACCTCTCCGTTTTTTCTCCGTAACTAAAAGAAGCTTTCCAGTGGTTTTCAGACATTATGTAAATAGAAATGCAATCTTGTAGGCTTCACGCCTCACTGCATTTGAACATTTAGATAGCCGATATATCGAGTCAAAATCGTAATAAAACACACCGCCTCTGATTTTTCCCACTTCGAACACATTTCCCTGTTATAGTCAGGGGTGAAAGCGAGGGGGAACGCGAGGGACGCAGTTCCCCACCTCGAAAAATATGTAGGACGTCCCCCAGATCCTAATTGGTACAATGGGCAGAGATAGGCAGGAGGAACGGCGTGGAGTGATGCCGCTACCTACCGTACCCCCACCTTTTCAGGTCCACTTTTACCCCTGGTTATAGTATATGTTCCACATGTTCCTACTGAGCAATAAACATTTGCAGAAGCTTCTTCCAATTGCTGTGGACACAAAGTAGGATATAGGGTCAAATTTGTGCACAGACGATGGCGATACTTTGTTCTAGATGATAAAAATTATAAATATTTACTGCACAAACCATAGCCTTAACTTTTCCACTTAGCTAGAAATTGAACAGCGTTAGGTCCGATGATCGAGCAGCCATTCAACTGCCTCTCGTCGATCAACCCATGTTCTAGAGAATTGTTCAAGTAGTGACGCAATACGAATCCATAATGAAGAAAGCGCCATGGTGTTGAAAAAACTGCGAGAATGTACCATCCTCGGGCATCGCAGCTCGCAATATCTATCCCTGTACGAGCGTGAGGTATTATTCCGCAGTTAATTTTATGGAATGAAAAAGTGACTGATTAGACGTATTCCTCATTTGTCTGCCAACACCATAATTAATTTTCTTTGCGCTGGTCATGTTGGAGGGGTCTTGCACGCGGGTTGTCAGGTGACAAAATTGTGCATGTTCTGCCTATTAACCTCCCCATTTACGTAGAGGTCAGCTTCATCTGAAAAGAGTATTTGCATAAAAATGTTAACCATAATTACTCACTGCACTTGGCGATCAACATCGTTCTCGTGGAGATGTTGCTTCATTTGCACCTTGTACGGATGCACTTATACACGCGCAGACCCTATGACTCAACCCACATTGCATTAATAAATGACGTGTGCTCCTCTGGGGCCACATCGAGAAAGAAGTCAGCACTGCCGTAGGCGTTGCTTCATCTGTAGCTGTATACGATCGTCCGCTACGACGTATGTCCACGAATGTGCCCGTCTCCTCAAATTTAGTTAATTACTGTGACAGTGCAACATGTAACACAGTCACATTGTGGATGATTCTGTTTGCAATCGGTAACCACTGTACAGGCACTCCTCCCGCTCCACAGTTTGAATATTTCGATGCATTCCTCACGTGCTAACGGTATGAAAATGAAATCTTTAAGTTTTACGTCCCACGGTTATGCCGGTTAGGCTAAAGGAGACGGTGATAATGAGAGATGAGTGAAATGGTGGAATGAAGAAAGTGGGAGGAAACGGGAGAACCCCGAGAAAACCCACGAGCACGGTGTTTGTCCACCACAAAGTTCACTTGGCGGAGTGCTAACGGTATGGTTCTACATCTAGAAGAAAGAGGTAAATACAACGTTCAATTGGCAATAACTTTTCACCAAATTAAGCTCCATGGAATCTGATTGCATATTTGACATACTGAGAAAATTCTAGCCCGTGGCCATATATATATCACATTACCCACCAGTTTATAACAAACAAATTTAATCCAAAATGGCGGCCGTCTGTGAGAGTATTCCCAAACGGCCTAATGTGTATCACCCATCTCACATTCAATTAAACTACACCCGTGTAGAATTTAGAAAGGAACTTCGTATGATGTATACAGGGTGTTTCGAAAGTCTTCTGACAGAGTTACAACAAAACGTAAGAGGAAAAACCATTTCTAAATATGTTGTTTTCAATCTAAAGTGAACACTTTTTAAATCGGAGGAGCCGTTTGGGCTGTACTCTTTATGCGTCCAATGTTAAATGAAAATGCGACGTTGCCATTTACCTGGACCCACAACATATGTGAATGAAGTTACTGTTTGAAATGGGGGCTAGCCATCGACATGTTAGCGTAAAAATCAGTAACTTCATTCACTTATGTTGTGGGTTCCGGTAAATGGCAACGTCGCATTTTCATTTAACATTGGACGCATAAAGAGTGTACAGCCAAACGGCTCATCCGATTTTGAAAATTCCTTCAACTTACATTGGAAACATCATATTTGGAGACGGTTTCCCAATTACATTTTGTTGTAACTCTGATAATAATCGAGTTACTTTATGTCAGGGGACTTTTGAGACACCCTATATATCTTATGGAATATATGTTTGATGTCCCTATAACTGTAGTATAATTTAGTTTGTTTAAATTTACAAGTTATTACAAGTAGATTCTGACTTACATGCGTAAGAGTTTGTATGTAACTAACTAATGAATTCTATTTCATGAAATTTACATTGAAATGTTTAACACAAAATCTTTTATATTCATGCTTAACTTAGTGACTTTGCTTTGGACTGCAACTGATTATTGTACCCCATTATTGCTTGAGAAGAAAACCGATGTCCGAATCTTCATTTGGAGAAACCAAAGAACTATTGGAATGCTGAGGATTGCAATCATTAATTTCTACACTTCAAGGTGCGTAAATTATATCTAGGTATATTCTGTGTTTATTGTTATAATTACTATTACTATTATTGGGTTTAGAATCAATCAAGTACTTCATGATATTTTAGAGGGATCAACATGGCTGCCAGATAGATAAATATTTGAGCGTCAGGCCCTTATTTCTTTTCAATTTTATATTTAATCAATGTCTATTCCCCCTCCCTCATTATTCCACCAAATCGTATTCCAAGATCATCAATTTTCAATACTCATTTGTGACTGTCAGCATACATAGCATAACCGTAGGACGTAAAACAAAGATTTCTTTTTCATGTTTATTTTTCGTTTTCATGTCTTTTCTCCATAGCTGTGAAAAATAACGCCTTCAACATCATAAATTTGTATGCTACTTGTCTGCTTTCGAGCACAGTAATCAACTATTTGGACATTACGAAGCAAAGCAGGTCTACGTTGCAGTTAGCATAGTTTTTGAAAGGATGTGACATAATGATATTGGTGTTGCGATGTTCAGCCTAAACAGTGCAAGTAAATAAATCTGTAACAATTGTATTGGTGTTTAGCTTACATGTCCTCCAGACGGGCCAATTTTTTTTTACATCTTGTTACTTCTACTCTATATGAGGGGTCGCGGTGGCTCAGTGGTGGAGCGTTCACCTCTGGTGCTTGGGGTCCTGGGTTCGATCCCAGTCCCCGCCAAGTGAACTTTGTGGTGGACAAACACCGTGTGCGTGGGTTTTCTCGGGGTTGTCCCGTTTCCTCCCACTTTCTTCATTCCACCATTTCATTCATTACTCATCATCACCATCTCCTTTAGCCTAACCGGCATAAACGTGGGACGTAAAACTCAAAGATTTCATTTCATTTCTACTCTATATGAAGTATATTCTGAGGTTGTGTTTTTGGGGACGTGGTAGCTCAGTGATGGAGCGTTCACCTCTCCTGCGTGGAGTTCCTGGATCGATCCCAGCACGTGCCAAATGGGCTTTGTGTTGGACAAACACTGTGTGTGGTTTTCTCGGGGTTTTCCCGTTTTCTCTCACAGTTTTCATTCTACTATTTCATTCATTCTCATGATTATAGTCTCCTTTAGCATACCCGGCAAAATCGTGGAACGTAAAACTCAAAGATTTCATTTCATATAAACTTTGGTGCAAAGTAACCCATAGATGAAGATATTTTGCACCACGTACAAAAAAGTATGTTCAACATACTAACATAATGTTTGTTTGCAATGTTTTCTCTCCTGTATTTATACATTTCACTTTTTACACAAAACTGCATGTGTAACGAATTTTTGTTACGAAATTCGAGACGAGACATAGCTCTTCCAATAGAAACAGATACAGTTTTCGAGACGAGACAACTTTCGCGACACCTTTGCGAGAGGTGACAGTCTCAAATCATTTCTCGTGCGTACCACTAGCCCATATTGTGCGTTATCAAAAAGCATGTTAATGAGAAATAACAACATGTAAATACAATATAGGTAGTTAAAAACATTTTTGTTTTCATTCTTCAGTAATGCATTATTATTAACCTCAGTATTTTATAGTCCATTCTTAATCTTAAGGTGATATATAATTAAGTTTTGAATTCGGTTAACTTATTTTGTTTCTCAAATTGTATTAAAAATGTATGTACAAACATGTTTATTTTCATTCTTGAGTGCTTAAAGTCACTATAGTTATTAAACATAGTAATTAATATTGTACTCTTAACGTTAAAATAATATACAGTTAACTTTTGAATTCAGTTAACATTTTTCTTACTGAAATTGCTTTAAAAAGTATGTAAAAACTTTTTTATTTTCTTTCTTGAGTGCCAAAAGTGATGCACAGTTATTAAGATTAGTACTTTATACTCTATTCTTAATTTTAAACTGATAAACAGTGCGTTTCTGAATAAATTATGTCAAGTTATTTGAGTGACGAACACTGGTACAAAACCCTAACTACCACTGGAACATTTCGATTTTGAGATGACTACTACCGGTGCAATACAAGGGATTTTAAAATATTGTTTTTCCTTCAACGGCTATTCGATTTTGAATTCTGACTACATGGTCATATATAGGAAGGATCAGTGTCTCTTTCCAACTATGGTACAGCTCCGACCGATTCACGGTGCTCACAGAAGAGACAAAAGAGTATGTTTTCAACCTTAAAGTAACGACCACTGGTGTTTTTGCCCTGGTATGCAAAAGTAAGTGGGTACCCCAATGGGGTAGAGGGGTACTATGCGGTACATAATTTCTGCATTTTAGATATATGGAAATACATGTGTCTAAAATGTAAAGAACTGATATTTGTTTACCGAAAACTGCAACTCGGTAAGCCTTACGGATACCGAGATATGGGAAAATAAAGAGCGACACGATATGTATGTGGGGCTTGCATACTTGAAGGTACAATTTGGAAAATAAATTCAAATATGACTAACGGCTATCAAGATATTGTCAAATAAATAGAGGACCAATACAGGTATGGGATTTTCGTATTAGATGATAAAATTTCCGAGACCGGTCATGGAAAGTTAATAAACACCAGTAGCAATTCCATCTTCAAGTAATTAGATATTTCCATGGGGTGTTAGAACATCTTACAGTCTACCAAGATTAAATTTTAAAAGCTTTTGAAAATATAACTTGACATTTGTAAAGAGTATTAGAAATATGTATTTACCTAAAACTTGCAGCTAGTACATCTAACATATAGAGAAACACCGTGAAATAAAAGAGTATGAGATGTTGAAACTTCGGAAAAATTATTGGTCCCAACAAAATTAAATAAGATGGTATTTCTATGGGTTAAGTGAGTACCTCAGTACAATTTCGATGGAAAGATTAGTTCTAGGTTTTCTTCAGGCAGTTCCAAAGGTTCATCGAGCTGTGTAAAAGAGTGAAAATTCCCTGTGAATATCTAATATAGTAACCAAAATATAACGAGTCATTTATTTTATGACGTAAAAATAGAGATCTTTAAGGATTTGTACTTCTGGGTCTTTGCTATAAGAAAGAAATTCAAAAACCTACTGTATATACCTTAATATACAATTAAATCAGTGAGGACACAGTAACTTAGTGGTGGGGTGTGTACCTAGTATGTTTTGCAGAAACTACACTGGAGTATTCTCTTAATCCATAGAGATACGATCACACTTAACTGCCGATTTAATCTTAAAATGAAATTAAGGCAAGTGAATGTTGATGATAGAATTGATGGAGTGTAAAGGTGGGAGGAAACGGAAGTACCCCGAGAATACCCACGAATACAATGTCGACTACAAACTGACTTGGACACGGATCAAACCAGGGACCCAATACACCAAAGGTACGCACTCTACCACTAAGCCACCGCGCCTCCACCCATTTAATTGTCTATTAAGGTATATACGGTAGTTTTCTGAAATTTCTTCTTCTTACAGCAAAGACTCAACAGTACAAATCCATGTGGGTCTCCATTTTTACGACGTCGTAAAATACATAATTATTTATATCTCGGTTGCTATATTAGATATTGACAAAGAATTTTCATTCTTTTTGTACGCTAGGAATTATCACGCTTGGATTTACCCGAAGAAAACTTCGAGCTGAATTAATCTTTCGATCGGAATTGCCCTGACGAGTGTGAGGTACTCACTTAACCCATATAAGTACCATCTTATTTAACTTTTATTAAGACCAAAAGTTGTTTTATGAAATTTCAAGATCTAATACTCTTTTATTTCACGGTGTCTCTCTAGCTGTAAGATGTACTGGCTGGAAGTTTTGGGTAACTCTATTCTCTTTTCTAATACTCTTTACAAATGTCAAATTATATTTTCCAAAGCTTTTAAAACTTAATCTTTTTAGACCCATGATGTTCTAAAACCCCATGGAAATACCCAGTTACTTTAGGATGAAATTGCTACTGGTGCTTATTCAGATTTCATGATCGGTTTCGGAAATTTTACCACCTAACACGAAAACCCTATAACTGTGTAGGTCCTCCCTTTATTTGACAATATCTTGATAGCCATTAGTCATATTTTCATTAATTTTCTAAACTACTGTCAAGTATGGAAGCCCCACATACCTATGGTGTTCCTATTTATTTCACCATATTTCAGTAACTGTTAAACGTACCGACTTGCGGCTTCGGTAAACACACACCTGTAACGTTCTTTATAAGTTTATTAAGATATATTTTAGAATGTTTAGAAATATGAGGTCTGCGAATGCCATAGTACCCGAAAACCCCCATAAGGACGTGTGTGTAGTGTATTGAATTGAAACTACTTTTGAGGTTGTTGTTAGCCCTCAGTAATTACGTTTTCGAAACTGCACAATCTAGTACGCAAAACTCACACTTCTATGGTGTTGTCCTTTATTTTCCCATACCTCGGTATCCATAAGGCTTACCGAGTTGCGGTTTTCTGTACTAAACAGATATCAGTTCTTTACATTTTAGAGACATATATTTCCACATATCTAAAAATGCAGAAATATTAGGTACCCCATGGTACCTCGAACGCCAGTGGGTACTCACTTACTTTTGCATAGTAATACATTTCGAGTTGTTCAGCATCAGCAAACACTTTTTTTTAATTCATCATTTTTCTACATGAAACCCAAAAGTCCATACCTGACCGAACAGATTTTGTCCATTTAATCTAAAAAATGTTAAATATTTTAAAATGTAACATTTTAAATATTTTTGGATTTTTGTTTTAGGTATTTCATGCATCAAAACAAAACCAGGATTCTGCATGAAAGACAGCGAAAAGAAGCAGTGTAATTTGTGGCTAAAAGCACGTCCTTTCTGAAGACAGACCCGATTGTATATACATTCTTTTGTACAAATATGTAACCTTAATAAATACTGCTCCGCAAATTATTTCTTTCTTCCATAAATTAGAATAAATGTATGTCTGTTTAAAGAAAATGTTTGTTAGCGTTAAGTCCTTTCAACTCCTTTTCTCTGTAAATAAGAACATTATACCTTGCAACTTTTTTTTTATCATTGTGCAATTCCGATTGGATAAAGTAAATCTGCACGAAGCACTATTATTTCAGTCATACATTAATAACTAATGTATTGTTCTGTGAATAAGGCAATGGTATAGTGAATATGTTTTAACATAAAATCTGTAACTCAGCTTTTCAGTAGTCAACTTTATTGAGAATCCGAAGAAAGAAAGAAAAAATGTTGGACTTAACGAATTTCAAAATTATTTTTGTTCGAATTCTGGACTAATCCAAATTATCCAGAGATATCATTTATGTTGCTCTCTACAGATGTATCCTTTCTCCAAATCGTATGAAAAGGAGACTTCATACATCGCTATATTTTGTATGTACTATGTTTCGTATTTATTTAATCACTTTGTACCTTTCTCTAGTGTTGACAAGGCCGTAAGTGTCAATCGAATAATTTAGTGTTTCACTCATGTAACCTTGTGACTAACGTACGTCCTGTCGGTATATATATGTTACTGGGTTCGATTAGCGACAAACAATTTTTAGTGTTAAACAAATACCAAAATCTACACGCAATGAGATACGATGATCTTTGCCTCATAGACAATACCAAGCAACTAACGGTACTGAATGTGGTTGAGTTTACTAGTGGTATTATCTGGCTAAAATCAATGTTCCGAGAGATATACTTCTTTTTGTGCTCTGAATGCAAACTTTGATATAACCGTTTTAAATTATTGTACATCTATCTATCTATATAGCTATATCTATATCTATCTATCTATCTATATATGTATATAATTGTAAACTAGAAACTTCCGAGTAATTCTGAGAATCATCGCTCTTTCTTTAAATAATGTATGAGACTATTACACTGCTCGTTACTTAAAATGTTGAACTAAGAAGGATACATCCAGGAAAGTCCAAATTTGCAGAATGTATAGAGCAGGGAAGGATAAATATGTTTGGTCGATGGCTGCACAGCTTCTCATACCTGTGAACTCCGCCAGCTACAGTTGATGAGCTGTGGCATTGGATCGTAAGACGCATGGCTTACCATACCAGAAGAGAACATCCTCTCGATGTCTCGCTGTGTTAGAGTCGTTCTGGTTGTCAATGTTGGGTCAGTTCTGCTCCTTTGTCACCACGTTGTCACACAGCGAAAACAGCGGTAAGTTTAACCCTTAACGTACCAAGCCTAAGTCGTCAAAGTTGTTTACCAAGCTGGATTCTTCTGGGGACCCCAAGTATTATTTTAATTTCTCAACATAGTATTGCAGAGGGTTACTCCAACTATTATTTTTTGGATGTCTAGAAGCATACTTAAGTTAAATGAACATTGTTGACGTCAAATATTATGTATATTTGAACACTATTCAGTTCTTCATACAATTTCATACTTTTGTGTTCGTAAATCTGAAACACAGGTTTAACAATGGAGTTTTTACATTTTGAAGTGTTTTTTTTTTTTGTATTTTTTAAAGAAACGCATCGTTGATCTAATCATGTAATTGATATCTCGAAGGGTTGCAGGATACATATAAAAATCGAGAATAAATTGATTCTTATAATTGCGGCAGTATCACCAAATATCACTCTCTGGGGTCCCTAGAGTACCCCGCTTGGTATGTTAAGGGCTAAGCATATTCGACACTTACTATTAGATATCGGCTTGGGAACTTTGGCGTAGCTACCCTGTCTCCTTGAAGTTGCATTTTTAATGGCGAGTACTGTTTAGGAATCATCTTGTGAGGGAAAACGTTTTCAGCTGACACCATGTTTTTAATTATAGCGTCATTTAAAAAATAACTTATCTGTTAATTAAAATGTGCAGAGAAGTTATTTCTGGAAAATCCTATTCACGCCTCTTGTGGTAACAACTTCTGCATTTTGGAAGAGGATATTATTAAGGAAAAGAATGAGGTAAAGTCGTCTTTATATAGTACACACGGAAAAGAAAGTATTTGACAGTTGACAAATTTTCTTTTGCCAATAGCTCGGCAACAAATTAATTAATTTGGATCTTTTTGTTGTTATTCTTCGAATAGTTATAACTTGACAACCTGCCAAAGTCGGTACTCTGATAGGTTAATTTATTGTTGAGTTTTTAGGAAAACAAATTTTGTCAACTGAAGAATATTTTCTTTCGTGACTGTACAAGCAATGGATGATAACGGCTTAATAAATGACTGTACGTAAGTCTTTTTTGAGTTTGAACATAGGATTGTACATGGCTGTGCATTTTGCATTATTATTGAAGTGCTGCAACTAAGTTATTGCAAAAGGTATGATAAATTCTTACAGTAATGTTGTTACATATTGATTTACTCTGTATGAAAACTAAAATACTTTAACATATGGTTACCCTCCTTTGTGCCAATAATTTTAAAATTAAATCTTGTGCCACTTTTCAACACTTGGCTTTGCAGTAGCTTTCCAAAGAATTAGCAGGAAGTCCAAACTTACACCCTGCAGATAAATACATTTCTCTGGACAGTTTCACTGCTCCAAACTAAGATTGAAAAATGTAGTATTTTTAATTTTATTATTATTGGCACAAAGGAGATCAACCATATTTTAAGCTATTTTTGTTTCCATACAGAGAAAAACAATATGTGGCAACATTACAGTAAGAATGTATCATGCATTTCTCAGTATGTTGCAGCACTTCAATAATGGTGCACTATACGTACAATCTAGATCCTGAATATGTCCAATTCATATATTTCAACAAGGCAATACGTATGCGATACAGGTAAAATCCGTATATTTCATATGGACAATCTATAAGCTACATACATCCAATCCATACATTACATATGGCCAGCCTGTACGCGACATACGTGTAATCTATATGCCGCATGCAGACAGTCTGTAAGCTGCATATGTGCACTCTGTATGGTGCATACGGATATTCTGTATGCTGTATCGGGACAAGCTGTGTGCGACATAAGGAAAACCTGTATAATACATAGGTACAATACGTACACTGTATCTAGTCGTACGTACGGGGCACAAGTACAATATAGATGCTGCCTCGGGGTTGAACGCAAGAAACACACGTACAGAACGTATATTGCATACTTCTTGAAATTATGCTCCGTCCTGATAGTCAGTGAGTGTCGTCATTATTAACCCACATGCTACATACGATCGTGACGTCACAAAGCTAGATATTACCTCCGTATATACTTGTTACTGCAGATGACGTCACACGAATGACGTCATTGCACTTATGCAGACAGTATGTATAATACATACTTTTTCAGCTATACGTTTGCTGCAGGATGTTATATACGGTTGTACGTTAAGTCCGGAAACTACAGGAATTACGAATGTAACCTACGTTTTTAAGTATGCCACCTACATTTTTTTTCTCAGTGTGGAGTCCCATAACTTCTAACAATTTTCGGCTCGAGCCCGAATACTTGCTCCTCCTGAACTCAAACCAAGAACCTCGTGACCGATGTCCTTTCCTACTGAAGATTTATTGACTACCGAGATCGACAGTTAACTAATTTTTAGTATTCCGATACAAACCGCCTATTTTCCATGTTTATACATGTACACGGTGTTATAATAATAATTAGTTATAGTAGTAGTAGTAGTTTCATTGATAATTATATTGTCTATGTAGGATACTTGAAGATAGTAGTACTTGGAACTACACAAAGGATTTAGCTCGAATTGGCTAGACTCGACTGGAAACTCGATCCGAATTCGAGTCAAGTTGGGGTAATTTTTCGAGCCGAGTTCTCGAGTCGAACTCAAGGATGTCTGCTTCGAGTCGAGTCGAGTTTTAAAGAAAACTCGCTCGAACTCGCTCGTGCTCATTCCTATTGTATGCATGACGGGCATATAGAGTTCTTTCGAGGGGGGATAGAACCATAAACATAATATATTTAAAAAATACTTACTTTGACGGCTTTCTTCCCAGGGGGGAAAAGGGATGGTAGGTATCCAGCATTTCTTATAAGTACCTTATTTGAAATATGTAAAACAGTAACAAGTGGACAATACAATATACACTCATCTTCTTATCTTCAGTTTTAATTGCTGATTTCAATTGCAATTAACAATTACAATTAACAATTACAAGTTTCAATTGTCAATTGCAATTAACAATTGAATGTTTCAATTGCACCCTTTGCAATTGACAATTAACAATTAAAAGTTTCAATTGCCTGGTGACCAATTAACAATTAACAATTGACGAAAATTTAATTGCAAATTTTATGATTGAATTCAATTGCAATTGAAATTAATTGTCAATTACAAATTGAAATCAATTGCAATTGAAATCAATTGCAATTGATTTTCAGAGCAATTACTTTCAATTGATTGATCAATTGCAATTGATTTCAATTGATTTTGCCCAACACTGATTTAGGACTTGTGCCGCGAAATAATTTTTAGGACTTGTCCATTTTAGGTCTAATGCCGTTTAGGTCTTGTGCCGTTTAGAACTTCTGCCGCGTCCCCATATTTGTGACAATAATGTAAGAAATGGTTGCCATTGGTAAGGAATTCGTTACATGTAGGAAATATTTTCAGAAAAAATATGCGCAGAAAACATTCATTGAATTAGACATTCTCTCCCCTCCCCCACTAGTACCACGTCCATATGCAAATCAGTTTTGCTGCACACATCATGTATACGAACAAGAATTATTCTCTAGACCACTTCAGTGAAATATATCTTGTGTTGTATGGGACCGTCCCAAAATAAATGTAAACTAACCAAATTTGACCCACCCTTCTTCTATAAACAAGTACACATACAGGTTACTACCATTTATGGGACTACCTCATTGCTCCACATACCAATTTTTATGGATGAACCAAAAAGGGGAGAGAAATACCCGCCAAAACTTGATGAAAAAAATAATGAAAAATTAAAAAACTAACTTCATCCTCCCTTTCTCGGCCGTACATACGTACCTCCTATATACATAAAATGCAACTGACGGAAAGCTTCATCCCTCAAAAATACTTTGGTACCAAATCATCTCTCTAGCTTAATTAAAGGCTGAGCTATTGATGTTTGTTGTAAAAATAAATTTAATTTACGCCAAAAAACTTAAACTCCAAAAAATGGCTAACTTTGTCCCCTCCCTTCTCCCCCATATAAGCAAGAAGTACAAATACACGATATTACCATGTAGTGGCCTACTTCATTGCTTCACACAACAATTTTTATGAATCTATCCCCCAAGAGGGGAAATGTGTAACAAGATGGATTGGCGTGAATTTTTAAACCAACCCTCGTATTATTCCAACATCAATTCTTGGAAATGAAATGCGACTAAACAACAGTTGGAAAAGAACAATGCTTAAGAATTTCTCACCCAAAAGGTACCTCACTTTTCCAGACAGTCTTACTTCCTCCCGTCAGTCCATATTAAGAAGAAAAATTTTGCTACCCTCGAGAGAAACGCCCACGCACAAGTCCTCATGATGATGACAGAGTTTTACGTGACAATGTGAAAATTATTAATAATCGTGAATTCTACAATTTATTGGAACAATCAGTGTTTCTAGTGTGATTTCTATTAACCTATGGACCATTCATTATATATTATTAGCAATATAATAACGTAAAAACTTAATGTTCTCTACGAACTATATTTTAGTTTTGTCAGTGTATTCTGGCGCCGCTGACTGGCAACTGTGCATCGCAGGTAGAGGTCCAGAGAGAGGACTCTCAGTCTCCCTCGATATGTGAAACAGCAAATGTATACACCCTCAAAAGGGGAGAGAGAGAGTATTCATCGTAATGTGAGAGAGAGCGTCAACACCTACAAAGGAAGACAAACGCAAAAATACTAGCTCTCTAACATTGAAATAATATTAACAAATGTATAAAGTGATGCATATAGTATATTCTTAAGTTCCCTTATAAGTTTCACGCAATATTTACAATGGCATAACTACCAAAATTAGTAATTTGCAATTTTGTTGTGTGAGGAATGCATATTCGTCTCATATTTGTGGTCGACTTTTGAATGAACATACGCAGAGAGGAGTGTCACTGTAAGCCGTACCATGAAAACATCAAATAAACTTATCTTCATATAGTGATGAAGTGAAGTGTCTGCAGTGAATAGTATAGTCGCTAACCGATCCATCATTTTCGTTCGGTCGAAACTGCGCGTATTATTCCGGTATCGTCTCGGTACGTTCACCACAGTGATTGGGCCATTCTTTTCATTGAAATATTGTGTTTTGTGTTTTCATAAGTTTGTAAATGTTTTATATTCCTGGAATTGAGAAGCTAAATATAAGTGATTTCATAAATATTTTTTTTTTCAATATGCAGTGAAAGCAGTTTTTCATAATGTCAAAGTGTGTGATTTATATTGTCTTTCTCAGCTAATGGAGAATATCACTTCCTTATAGTGTACATGGTTTAGATTAGTACCAAGCAGGTAAGGTATCTATAAGCAGTGAAGGACAAACATTACTTTCGTCTCCCACTATCCATCTGGTGTAAACCATGCATTGCTGCCCCACTTGTATTCTTTTACAGGTATTTACTGGTATACCTTGAAGCTGACGCAGCAGCGAAGGTGGGTAAACGGCAAATGTCTCTAGTTAGTGCTACGCCCGAATCCTAGAACCGTGGAGGAGTGAAGATACTTGTTTATTGCTAGCCTCTTACTTCATTTTACTAATTTGTGCATTTGAATGATGATGTAAAGGAGATTTTGAGAGATCCAAGGTTCGGATCCCAATATTATTATTAGTTAGTCTTCTCGGACTGGAACAAACGAGTATCGAACCCCATTATATCTGGCGTTTCGAATACGGACATCCGGAGCTCGAACCCAGGACCGGCACTCCCCTTATATCTGGCTTCCCTCACAGGAACAGACCTTATATCTGACGCACCGAACAAAGACAGATGCTTTAGTGGGAAGAAAGCGAATTTTTGAACTTCACTGTTTTGCATTCAATGCCATCCCAGTGATTTTTTGTGTTGTGTTTTGTAGTATAATATTTTGCAATGTCAAGTCCTAACGAAATGGAAACACTGCTTGACGCGGTGAAAAAATTGTCCGCGGATTTAGCTAATACTAACCAAGTGATAAAAGATAATCATAATGAGTTAGTCAAACAAGGTAATAGTGTAAAAGCAGAAATTACAGAGTTACGTGAAAAACATGAATTTTCAACTCAGGAACTTTCAACTCAAAATGCTCATGGTAATATCCAAAGTAAACAGGAAATTTGTGGGGATAAGGTATCAAATGATAGTTATTTTTGAAAATGTGTGTGCTGTAGCAACAATAAACGAAATTAGGGAAAAGGTACATGAATGTGATCATTTAAGTAATGAGGAAAAACAGCAATTATTTGATTTGTTGGTAAAACACCGTGATATATTCACAGATTATCCAGGTAGATGCAATTTATATGAATATTCCATAGACGTTGACACTACTAACCCCATTGTAAAACGGCAATATACGTTACCATACCATTTTAAAGAAAGTATTGACAAGCAAATTGATGAATGGTTAAGAGTAGGTGTTATTGAACCAGCAGTGTCGATACATAGCCACCCAATTTTCTGTGTACCTAAGAAAAACACAACTAAACCTAGAGTCGTAGTTGATCTGACTGAGCTGAATAAGCATGTTAAATTAAAACAATTGAAAGTAAACCGAATTGATGATTTATTGTTGAAATTTCAAGGTGCTAAATTTGTAAGTTCAATTGACCTTGTGTCATCGTATTCACAAATTCCCGTGTCTGAGGAATCTCGTGATTTCATTGCCTTCTCTTGGAACGGCCATATGTACAGATTTACTGTTATCCCATTTGGATACATCAATGGTTCTGTCGCTCTCATAGATGCATTACAGAAGGTGCTAGGTTATGCATTGTATAATAAACTTGTTTCATACATCGACGATTTAAGTATTCCAACCTTTTCTTTTGAAGAACAATTACACTTATTAGATCAGTTGTTTACTAAGCTGAGTGAAGCTAACATGACTATTAATCTTTCAAAATCTTCATTTTGTAAGACTAGTTTTAAATTTTTGGGTTTTGTCGTAACACCTGAAGGTATTTGTAAAGATCCTTCTTACGTAGAAGTTATTCGCCAACTACCTCGTCCAACCAATATAAAACAATTGCAACGAGTTTTAGGTCTTTTCGAATGGTGTTCTAAATTTGTACACAAGTTTGCTGAACTAGCTGTTCCTTTATTTGAACTTATCCAGAAAAGGAAAAAATCGATTTGGACTCCAGAATGTGAACATAGTTTTCAGTCCCTTAAAGACAGTTTGGTTCAAGATGTATTACTCACTCACCCAAAACTTGATTCTGATTTTTCATTGATCACCGACAGTTCACAAGTGGCCGTGGCTGGCATACTTTTTCAAGAAATTGATGGTAAACGTAACATTATTGGCTTCTGTAGTAAAACTTTAAATAAAGCGCAGCGTGCGTATACTACAACTGAACAAGAGGCGTTAGCAATAGTGATTTCTATTCGTAAATGGGGACATTTACTGTATGGCAAACATGTTAAAGTGTATACTGACCATAATTCTTTAGTGTACTTACATAAGATTAGAAATTGGAATTCCCGTTTAGCTCGTTGGAGTCTTGAATTACAAAGTTTTGATTTGGAAATTGTTCATATTCGTGGAATTGACAATAAAGCCAGTGACGCCTTGTCACGTATAGTTTTAGCTCCTAAAACTGAAACTCATACGGTGAATAACCTCGAAGTGTTACCGTCATTTTTCGGAAACATGACCATACAGGAACTAATCGAAAAACAACGTGAACATACAGAATATGATTGAATAATGAAATTTCTTCAAAATCCTAATGACCCATACTCTAAGGTGAAAAACCGAAATCTTGAAAAATTTTATAAACTTGAAAATGGTGTACTTTTGAACAGAAATTTCCATTTCCCAAATTCTTGGAGAATTTGTATCCCACCTTCATTAGTTCGTTTTGTCGTAGAACATATGCATTGTCAACGAGGTCACTTTGGAATTGAAAAAACATTTGGTTTTGTAAATGAAATTTGTTACTGGAAATCCATGAGAAAAGATATCAGTAATTTTATCAATGATTGTATTGTATGTAAAGAAACGAAAGTAGAAACATCACCTCCGGCTAGACCAATGGAAAGTATTACTGTTAATGGTCCTCGTGTACTCGTTTCAATCGATATTTTAGGACCATACGTTTCTTCTTCCTCAGGTTATAAATATGCATTGTCAATTTTAGACGTTTTCACTAGATATTACACTTTGTATCCTATGCGAAACGCTACCACCAAATGTGTATTACGCTGTTTAGAATCATTGTATTTCTTGCATTTAGGTATTCCTAGTGCTATTCTGGTTGATAATGGTAGCTGTTTCATTTCTCGAAAATTTAAAGAAAAAATGTCAGAATATGGTATCAAAATACATTACGTAACACCATATCACGCTTCTTCCAACCCAGTTGAACGAATCCATCGCGAGACTAATCGTCTATTTAAATTGTTTTGTAGTGAAGATCATACTGCTTGGGAAAAATTCATTCCCCAAATTGTAATTTTGTTAAATTATTCAATCTCAAGTAGCTTAGGTGTAAGCCCCGCCAGCTTGCATTTGAATGTAAAACCCTCTGAATCAGTATTTAAGCATTTTGGTATTGTGGTCACTGAAAAGGACACAGATGAATATGTTTTGTGGGATAATAAATTAGTTATGGCAGATCTGAAAAGAACTGAAATAATTCGTAAAAGAAATGTTAAGCATAACCTGAAACAAGAAAGTAAATATAAGGTAAAGGAAAATGATTTAGTTTTCTTGAAGCAAACGAATTTGAGTTCAGCCATAGACAAAAGAATTTCAAAATTTCTTTATCTGTACAAAGGTCCCCTGTTGTGTTCTAAAAAGGTCTCAGAAAAGGTTTTTGAGTTAACGGATCCACTCACTGGTAAATGTTTAGGATTACATTCAGTTGACAGATTAAAAGTTTCGAAACCTACTAAAGAAACAAAGAGCATTTGGCTTAATTTAGCTACTAAACACTGTGGAACCAAAAGTGATGAAATCCTAAAAGAACAGAGTAAAAGCTCAGAGTTGAATAGTTGTATCGAAGAAGTGACATATGATTCTATCAATGCTGTAAGGGTAAATCTTTCAAACCAATGTGATTCCAAAATTAACTCCAATAGAATCGCCAAGATCCTTGATGAAGTTTTAGAATTAGATTCATATTTAAAATATCTCACTGAATCATCATGGTGTAACGTACATAATTTAGAATTTGCATTGACAAATTTTATTAATCCTCTCGTTTTGTTTAATTAGCATTCTGGTAAGATCACAGTGATCAACTTAGAATGACTGACTCCTACTGATGTGGTGGGCTACCGCAGCCTTGTTTTCCAACTAAACACGCCTACGTGGTGAACCACTGAGTCACAAGCGGGAGAATTAAAAAAAAATCACAGAATCAATGTTCAAATGCAAATGTGAGATTAGTAAAATGAATACTTACATGATAATTGGTAGCAACTATTGTTGCATTCACTTTGTAGTAATCTTTTCGTTGAATACGAAAATATTTCAAGTAGTACTTGAAGACATTGAAGCAAAGGTCCCTCCACTATTATGGGTTATTCATATTGTGTAATGCCCGGAGTAGGCAATTTTCTTATTAGTCCCCTCTATATTATTTTTGAATTTTAACCAAACGTTCTATCTTTTCACTTTGCTTCGGGGATGGAAACATGTTAATTAATAATTGGGGTAGGGTCTTGCAAATGTTATGCAGGCAGTATATTTTTATATACTTTGAGCGTGACGAGCTCACATGTGCCCAGTCTTTCATTTCGTAGTAAATGAAATATTTCCAGTGTTATATTTACACATGTACTTTATCATATGTTTTAGTTGTGTTGAATTATTTTGAGTATTCTTAGTGAATAGTTTGTGTTGATATGTCAAAGAACATATACTTTTGAATTTTATGAGTAATATTGATGTTTCAAATATAATAAATTTTTATGCATTACATTTTATCTTCATGAAAAATAAAATCATGATAAGTTGAATTATTTAGTGATATATGCTATTCTTGAGTGATATTGTGTGTTTCATTTTAGAAATTAAGAAGCATTATTGCAAAATATTAAAGCAATTTTACCATTTCAAATTTATTGGTATACATTTAGTTTGTATTGTCGTGTATTTTTAAATACGGCATTGAATACGGTACCTTACCAAATGTATTCTCTTATTGAACATGCTGTTTACTCATTGAAATATTATTGTATTGAATATATTAATATGTTTGTGTAATTTAGTTTGAATTTCGGAAAAACATTATGAAGTATAATGCTGAATAGTATTTTGAATTACAAATAACTATTGATTTATATTCAAATATTGAAATTATCTTTGTGTTTACATTTCAAAAAAAAGATATAAACTAATAATGAAAATAAAAGGGACTCAAAAGACATTTACGAAATGGCCCTCGCGTTATCGTAAATGGCCCTCGCGTTCGTTATTCTTCGAATTTCGCGATCATGTGCGTTCGAGTGAAGCTATAAACTGTTATTCTTCAGTGAAAACGAACTTCAAATGATATTAACCCTCTATGGACTAATGGAATGCTGTGATTGCTGTTGTGTTGCAATGTGGTTAGGAAGATTTGGATTCCAGGGTTCTTGCCCACTTCTGTAATACCTTCAGTGGACAGTCCGTTCGGCGCCATCTGTAACAAGATGGATTGGCGTGAATTTTTAAACCAACCCTCGTATTATTCCAACATCAATTCTTGGAAATGAAATGCGACTAAACAACAGTTGGAAAAGAACAATGCTTAAGAATTTCTCACCCAAAAGGTACCTCACTTTTCCAGACAGTCTTACTTCCTCCCGTCAGTCCATATTAAGAAGAAAAATTTTGCTACCCTCGAGAGAAACGCCCACGCACAAGTCCTCATGATGATGACAGAGTTTTACGTGACAATGTGAAAATTATTAATAATCGTGAATTCTACAATTTATTGGAACAATCAGTGTTTCTAGTGTGATTTCTATTAACCTATGGACCATTCATTATATATTATTAGCAATATAATAACGTAAAAACTTAATGTTCTCTACGAACTATATTTTAGTTTTGTCAGTGTATTCTTGCGCCGCTGACTGGCAACTGTGCATCGCAGGTAGAGGTCCAGAGAGAGGACTCTCAGTCTCCCTCGATATGTGAAACAGCAAATGTATACACCCTCAAAAGGGGAGAGAGAGAGTATTCATCGTAATGTGAGAGAGAGCGTCAACACCTACAAAGGAAGACAAACGCAAAAATACTAGCTCTCTAACATTGAAATAATATTAACAAATGTATAAAGTGATGCATATAGTATATTCTTAAGTTCCCTTATAAGTTTCACGCAATATTTACAATGGCATAACTACCAAAATTAGTAATTTGCAATTTTGTTGTGTGAGGAATGCATATTCGTCTCATATTTGTGGTCGACTTTTGAATGAACATACGCAGAGAGGAGTGTCACTGTAAGCCGTACCATGAAAACATCAAATAAACTTATCTTCATATAGTGATGAAGTGAAGTGTCTGCAGTGAATAGTATAGTCGCTAACCGATCCATCATTTTCGTTCGGTCGAAACTGCGCGTATTATTCCGGTATCGTCTCGGTACGTTCACCACAGTGATTGGGCCATTCTTTTCATTGAAATATTGTGTTTTGTGTTTTCATAAGTTTGTAAATGTTTTATATTCCTGGAATTGAGAAGCTAAATATAAGTGATTTCATAAATATTTTCTTTTTCAATATGCAGTGAAAGCAGTTTTTCATAATGTCAAAGTGTGTGATTTATATTGTCTTTCTCAGCTAATGGAGAATATCACTTTCTTATAATGTACATGGTTTAGATTAGTACCAAGCAGGTAAGGTATCTATAAGCAGTGAAGGACAAACATTACTTTCGTCTCCCACTATCCATCTGGCGTAAACCATGCATTGCTGCCCCACTTGTATTCTTTTACAGGTATTTACTGGTATACCTTGAAGCTGACGCAGCAGCGAAGATGGGTAAACGGCAAATGTCTCTAGTTAGTGCTACGCCCGAATCCTAGAACCGTGGAGGAGTGAAGATACTTGTTTATTGCTAGCCTCTTACTTCATTTTACTAATTTGTGCATTTGAATGATGATGTAAAGGAGATTTTGAGAGATCCAAGGTTCGGATCCCAATATTATTATTAGTTAGTCTTCTCGGACTGGAACAAACGAGTATCGAACCCCATTATATCTGGCGTTTCGAATACGGACATCCGGAGCTCGAACCCAGGATCGGCACTCCCCTTATATCTGGCTTCCCTCACAGGAACAGACCTTATAAATGGCCCCCCAAAATACTGTTGAAAAAACGATATTTACCCTCCTCCCATATACATAAAATTCACACCAGCAAAGCTGCATCTTTCAGGAATAAATTGGTACCAAAACCATCTTCCTGCCTTAATTTGAGGTTTAAGACTGAGGCATTGAGGTTTAAAGCCCTGACACAGCAGTTGCGTCAATGGGCGTTTAAAGATTAAGAATGCAGACGACAGTAGTTGATACAGGAAAATATAACTAAAATTCGCCCCATGCGGTCTCCCCCAGACAATGGAGAAGGTTAGAATTCGAAAGAGAGAAGCATCATCCTACTGCCACATAAATTTGATCCTTCTAGGTTTAAAAGAATAGAAGTTATTGTCATTTGAAATTGACAGATTGCTTTGGAACAATACTGTAGTTGTTGGAAGTAAAAAGACAGCATTATGAAGGTGTCACATAATTTAGATCATTGTATTTGTAAAAGTATTAAAGTTATTCACATTTGAAATGGATAAATGGAATGGAAGAATGCTGCATCTTGTGGAGGATGGATAGAGGACAAAAAGATGCCAAGTTTAAGAAAAAATAGCACTCATTAATGTCACGAACTGAAATTTTTAGACTAACACCTGGCCAAAATTAGATGTCAGTTTGAAAAAGTTAGTGCAACATTTGCGGAAACCCCATACTGTTGGGCACCACCTGCATGTTGGTGGACACTATTGTACAGAAGCAAACAGAATAAGATGAGAGAAAAAGGTGGCAGAAGTTAGAGGTCAGTTTGACAAAGTTATTGTGACAATTATTTTTGAGATTTCATTGGAACAATGTTGGAGACCGGAAGCCACATTCTGTTGGACAGCACTGTATACAACCGATGAGAAAACTTATGTGACATTTATTGTTGGGGAGATAGAAAGAGAATCTTATATGCTACTTGTGAGCACCTGTGTGTTACGATTTTTGAGATGAATGCACACTTGTTTTAACAAAGAAACATTTGAAATAGATGAAAAAGATCTTTTCACTTGTTAGACAGATAAATGTGACATATAGCATCCTTAGCTTTGCCATGTTGACTCTCTTTTTTGCCCTACCGGTAGCAGAAAAGAAATAAAGACCCCTTTTATGTGGAAAGAACCTTGTTAACTTGAACAAAACCTATTGTAGTAGTTTTGTGAAAATAACGGAAGGCGGAAAACAGATGTGTACCTGTGTGAATGAAAGCACGTAGCTTAAGGTATATATACGCCTGCTTGAAATAAGATAAAATTAAATACTGTGATTCTGGTTTTGTGGAAAGTTGGGTTGTGCATTTTAGTGTGTGTGATCTTTGGCGAATAAATTTGGAATTACTGGAAGTATAGGTAACTTAACATTTTCCGTTTATATAAACGAATAGGATAAAAATATTGAACTGCAATTTTAATGTATGTACATGAATTAAAATGAGTTGTTTTTGCTTTTATTTGTTGGAGAACTGTAGCTTGTAAACATTATTATGAACGAAAAGGACACTGAGATTGGCCTCCGAATAAATTAAGAATGAAGATGGAAAGAAGCGGAAATGACTGTATTTGCAGGACTTTCATAGAAATAATTGGTAAAATAAAGACTTGTGTGTGTGTAAGTTAACAGAGAGAAAGACAGGTATATATCTATCTATCTATCCATCTATCTATCTATATCTATATCTATATATATATATATATATCTATATATATATCTATATATATATATATATATATATATATATATATATATATATATATATACATCAGCTAATGCTTATGGCAACAAATACTATTCGAAGCTTTCTTGCACCCACTGGAAAACGTGAAGTATATTCATATTTATTTGCATATATTGTTATTGTAGACTGTTCTCATAATGCCCACCGACTTCGATTTTACAAAATTTGAGAAATAAATTTCACTTTTTATTTAGTGGTTAATTTGAAGACATTTTGTTATACTACCATTAAGAAACCCATATACATCATATTACAAATCAATCATTATGAAACAATCTCATGTGTGACACTCAGCAGTGGTACCAATCTTTGAAAGTTTCATTTACAACTCTTTTCCTTTTTCTTTTTTAACTGATTTTGTGAGTAATGGTGCATTCAGTATAAAGGTACAATAAGATATTCTCTCTCTCTCTCTCTCTCTCTCTCTCTTTTCTCTCTCTGAGTGTGTGTCTTTGTGTGTGTGTGTGTGTGTGTGTGTGTTTGTTTCTAGTTTCCGGCGTAAGCGTGTGGATACTACCAGGTATACTTTCGTGTGTACAAATGCTGGTGTGTGTGTGTGTATGGTGCGGGTATATGAACTATTAATTGGGATCGCGTAGTGGAAATTATCAATATTAGTACGTACATACAAACGGCTGTTACTTCACACGATAACTTTGGATGAATGCGAATTTTTAAATTCTGCTTTTTGCAATAAATAAGTAGAGTGATTCCTCTCGAGGGAGTTCCCCTAATTGGTAGCCCCTACCATATCCAATTGAATCACAAATTTCCGCAATCGTTTGTACATTGTTTGTACAGAAATATGCAGGCCAAATTTTCGTTTGTACACTATTAGGGGCGCCGCCAGAACGAAAACAAATTGGGGCTGTTTAACTGGTAGCCCCCCCACCAACATGTTCTATTCAACCACTAATTATCGCAATCGTTTGTACTTCGTTTGTACAGAAATGTGCTGGCAAAATTTTCGTTTGTACACAATTAGGAGAGCCGCCACAACAGAAAAAAATGGGGGCTGTCTAAGTGGTAGCCCCCCACCATGTCCAATTGAATCACAAATTGTCGCAATTGTTTGTACTTCGTTTGTACAGAAATGTGCAGACGAAATGTATGTTCGCACGCAATTAGGGGCGCCGCTAGAACGAAAACAAATTGGGGGCTGTCTAAGTGGTAGCACCCGACCATGTCCTATTCAATCACAAATTGTCGGAATCGTTTGTACTTCGTTTGTACAGAAATGTGCACGCGAAATTTTCGTTTGTACATAATTAAGGGCGCAGCCAGAAGAGAAAAAAATGGGGGCTGTCTAAGTGGTAGTTCCCCCACCATGTCCAATTCAATCACAAGTTGTCGCATTCGTTTGTGCATCGTTTGTACAGAAATCTGGAGGCGAAATGTTTGTTTGAACAAACTTAGGGGCGCCGCCAGAACAAAAACAAAGTGGGGGCTGTCTGAGTGGTAGCTCCCCCCACGATGTCCAATTGAGTCACAGAGTATCGCAATCGTTTGTACATTGTTTGTAGAGAAATGTGGAGGCCAAATTTTCGTTTGTACCCTATTAGGGGCGACGCCAGAACGAAAACAATTTGGGGGCTGTCTAGCTGGTAGCCCCCCACCAACATGTCCTATTCAATCACAAATTATCGCAATCGTTTGTACTTCGTTTGTACAGAAACGTGCAGGCAAAATTTTTGTTTGTACACAATTAGGGGCGCCGCCAGAACAGAAAAAATGGGAGCTGTCTAAGTGGTAGCCCCCCCCCCCCATCATGTCCAATTGAATCACAAATTGTCGCAATTGTTTGTACTTCATTTGTACAGAAATGTGCAGGCGAAATGTATGTTCGCACGCAATTAGGAGCGCCGCCAGAACGAAAAAAAATTGGGGGCTGTCTAAGTGGTAGCCCCCGACCATGTCCTATTCAATCACAAATTGTCGCCATCGTTTGTACTTCGTTTGTACAGAAATGTGCAGGCAAAATTTTCGTTTGTACACAATTAGAGGCGCCGCCAGAACAGAAAAAATGGGGGCTGTCTAAGTGGATTGTAGTATACGACTTAAAAAAATATTTACTGGGAAACAAACTATTTTCAACACCTTTATCCTTTCCGAACGTGCTTCTTTACTGATATGAACATACATGGAGAAGTATATCTACGTACTTCTTGGGAAAAAATATCGAAGAATCACTACTTTTTCCACCGTAATTCAAATTAATATTACCTGTACCATTCCCGCGTTACTACAATACAATACTCACAGAAGAAAACTTACGGACACTCTTCACTACGTATATCTACGCACCTTTAACGGCGTCATACATAATATACCATCTTTAAACACAAATTTGGAGGAATAAAATCACTTAATACTATATGTCTAATGTTATAGTGAACACTGGACACTTATAAACACTTACAACGTAAAAACTACAAAAAAATAAAATAATAGTAATAATAATAATAAACATTTGAAATAAATTTTCAAAGTTTTTTTCCGATTTTACCATAGCATTTCGAAGAAAGTATACATTTTATTTATACTATTTCAGACCAAGTGTATCTTCTTTCGTCTTGTAACTAGTCTACATCTCATTAAAATACGAGTTAAGATCAAGATTCTGCACAAGTTCTGAACCAGAGACAATAAGCATAAACATATTCCTGGTTGTATTTACTGTACTATCTGTGAAATTTAAAAGTTGAAGTTAGCATTGGTTTTCTGCACATTCTTTTGCAGAGGTAGCACCCTCGTGATCAGACCATTGTTTCGCTGGTTACAAGAAAGTACAACATACTGAGCATACGTTCGTGAAATTGTAAATGAAGGCCGAAAGAGTCAATTAATTGCAACAAACGTGATCTTCATTTGAAGTTTTCATAGTAATTTTCCCTGTGTAATTTTAGCAGCAAATATTAAAATCATAAAAATAAAATATATACTTCACTTTAAACTTTAGTATTCATTCAAGAATATACGAAACTCATTCACCCAAGCGATTAACCAAACCCGAAGTCCCACACCTCATAAATTTAACTTCTAAACTGGATATAATCCTACACTAAACCATGCCAACTTGGTTTATTATAGCCCATTCTTAGAGTATCATATTGTATAATATTATCGTGTTTGATACACCAACCTTTCAAAAAAGTTTTACTTTTCACATGCATATTACTGACGCAAGCGACGTGACCCGCCTATACTAGACATATCGATTTCATTATTTGTGTAAAAATATGTGATGTCTTTTATTGTAAATGCTAACTATACATATAGCATGTAAACTTTTTTCGTTCATCTCACGCTAAGTAAGTTATTCAAAATTTAACGTCTGTTTCTGATTGTTAATAACCATTTTTAACCCTTTAAGCCCTCCCTACACAATTGTGCCGGTAGATAGAATCACCAATATATACAATAACGGCCGAACATGCACAATTGAGCAGGATAATTTTTCCGAAAGCTACTAGTTAAAAAAAAAATCATGTTTATGAGGATTAGTAGATCAACTTAGATTATGGAAACCACGAACCTTTCTTTCTATTTTTTGAGATAAAAGGGATGATCATCCTTTTCTCAATGTGGTCTTTCTGGAGAATTATTCACAGTTCGGATGAGATTTTGTAAGGCCCGTCAACAGATATATTCTCCTTCCTGATCAATTGCAAGTAAAACTGTAGCTGCGTGATACGTCTGTTCTAACAACTAAATTTATTCCATTGACTGGAACAACAACCAACAATTACAAAAATTATTATACATCAAAGCAAATTTCTCCTGCAAAGTGATATTACTGGTATTAACATTTTCAATTATACAAACTGGTAAACTTTGGGGGGACATATCAACTGAAGTCTGCTGAACCGGACGAAACTCCACTGACATAATCATTCATGCACTAAGGTATATATCATTATATACCAAAAAATGACTCAAACTGGAACGAAGCTGATGAACGTAAGGTTTTGTTGTAAGATCTGCGTTTCACCAGAGAGCTAATATCTTGAGATTTTATTTATATGCTAGTTAGTAGTGGGAAAGAAGCGGGCTAATATTGCATACAAATGGAAAGAGAAAATAAAGAAGTGTTTAACAATCTCTCAGAAATATTATATTTACACTAAGACAACTATAATTCAAAACTTCAAAATGTTACAAAATTTGTGAAATATTTGCGTTTATGAACAACTGATACGGTGCTAGCGGAATATGTGAAATAACCAACGTAAATGTCGGAATTGTAAAATCTTGTAGTGGTTAAAACATACATCATTGGCTTGAAAAAGAACAAAATAACTGCATTGCCTAGTACGGAAATAATATTTGAAATCAGGATAAAGGTTAACATTCATGGCAGTGAAAAAGAAAGTGTGAAAGCGGCACATTTTTTATTAACCATTCACATAACTTCTGCCAAATATCTGTTACATAGCTACAACTTTTTTATGCATGACTAAGGGTTTCAACTTGGTGGGGTGTATTAAACATGTAATAAAATACCCAAATTAAACAAGTGAATATCGTTTCACAGTGTGAATCTAAGACTTCCAAAATATGCGAATTCAATACTCAAACTTGAGGTAGTACATCTGAAACAATTTGTTCCCATATCGTAAGAAGATCAAAGAAGGAATCTGTTCCTTGGACGCTGGATCTATCTAAAAATCTCTTACTAGTTATCCGTTACTCTTTCACTTCTGTAGAGATAAATGTTGAAAAAATCTTTAACATGAAGCATTTCTAGTTTGAATAGAAGCTATCGTTGGGACGCTGATCCGATCGCAGAAGAGCTGCTCGGCATCTTAGTATATAGTTTTTCTCTATGAAAATTAGATAACAGGATTACTAATAATTTACTAAAGAACAGCTACTAAACACCTGTTACCATTTTCGTTTTGTAGCGATAAATATTCAAACCGGACACGGATAATTTTAACCACGTCCAGTTTGATTTGAATTTCAACGGAAAAAACAAACATACTATTTGAATGCAGAATCGTTTGATACATTTTTGCATTCTACCTCTAACAAATCAGATATTGAAATTGGATGTAAGAGTAAATTTGAAATACTTCTGTATTTGACAGTGTCGTGAATAGTCATTATATATTGTACTCAGACGCTCAATCGCTTGCAGAAAACTGGTTCTGGTGATCTGCGTGTTCTATGGCAACGAAAGTTGAAAATTATACCGAATCGTATGTAACAGTAAATTTGAAAACCGTTCGTTTTTGGAGAGCTCTGTGGTAATCACTATATGTACAATTTAAAAATTGAAATGTTTCTAGAAAGCCGCACTTTGATGTCTGTTATCTACTCAGTTCTGTAGGGATAAATGTTGAAATCAGAAATGGCTAATTTGAAACGCTCACAGTTTGAATAGACGGTGGACGGAAGAAATGAACCTATTTTTGAGAAGCTGTATCGATTGTACGAAACCGTATCTCGATATCTCTAATCGTCTTTACTCTACAGAAATCAGTATTGAAATTACCAGTTTAGAAAATTTCTACAACTTCCGATTTCGTAACGTAATACTGGTTGTGATTTGTCCACTACAGACCCTCAATCAGTTGCACAAACCGTTCGTTAATGTCTGTTAAGGTTTCCATCCCACAATGACAAATATTAACACCACAAATGGTTAATTCAAATCGCCCGGTTTGAATAGGACTAGTGGAAAATGTGGAATCTTATCTTAGAACGCTCAGCTGATTGTAAAAACGCACCTCCATAACTCTTACCGCGATTGTCGTATAGAAATAATTATTGAAAACTAAATTTATATTAAATTTTAGCCACTTCTTCTTTTGGTAGAGTCTTGTAGAGTCATTTTATGTTCGAAGCTCAATTGTTTTTTGAAAGACGTCTCTTTGCTATGTTTTCGTACTCTGGCGATAAAAGTTCAAATTGGAAGTGGCTAGTATAACCTGGTTTGGTTTTATTAGGATTTCAACACAGATGATGGAACCTATGCTTGTAATGCATCGTCCCATGCAAAAAGTCGCTTCCTGATAGCTTTTACAGTGATCTTTCTACGGAGATCAATTTTGAAACCAGTAGTACTAGTAATATCCAGGATAGTAGCGATATGTTGTTTTGAGACGCTGAATTCTTGGCAGCAAACCGCTTCTTTTTTCCTGTTACTGTTTTCGTTCTACAGCAATAGACGACGAAACCGGTAGTGAAACTAGCAGCAATACAGAATTTGGAAAAGAGCCGATTTTGGCAGAAAGTCTACCCAGTCATTATGTGTTGTGTATAGACACAGGACCATTTGGAAGAATCACTTCTAGTTATCGCTTACCGTTCCGTTCTAGGTATCATTAGCTAAGTCTGAAACTAATGGCTAGTCTGAAGAAATTTCGCTTTGACTATACGGTTAATCGAGGAAATTGAATCTACTCGAGGGAAGCTGAAAAATTTATAAGAAACAGCATAATGAAAGCATTGACCGTTTATTCTATACAAAAATTACTTTTGAAATTGGATGCAATAGCAAATTTGAACCATTTTCTTTTTCGGTAAGGTACATTAGATAGTAGTGAAATTGCGTTAACACGCTGAATCGTTTGCAAAGAAATACTTATCGCTATATTACAATATGCGTTGTAAAGCGATAGACTTTGAAATTCGAAATGGTTATCTTGAACCAATTCAGGTTTCAATAGAGAGTTAAGTTAGAAGGAACCTATTAACATATAGTTAAAAAAAAATTAGTCGTGATATTACGCCAGACTCGACAACAGTTTTGGAATGAATGTTCTAAAAGATAGAATAAAAATGTGTGCGTGTTCAAACAAAACCAATACAATTTTAACACAGATACTTGCTATATTTTATCAGAATAATAATCCATTGGTCATGTTTGAACAAAATCAACTGTTTGACAATGCGTGTACGTCCGGAAAACTGATGCCACCGGCACTAACAGTGAGTGAAAGGTTTAGATGCATAGCACACACTCGCAGTAACTTTCTGAATAAAGGAAAAATAACGCATTTCTGTGTAAAAAATGTGCTTTGGCATCGTTCTCTATTTTCTGCAAACATATCCCTACCTAATCACCCGCTAATCTACGAACACTAAAATTGAAATATATAAATAATTATTAACCAATGTGAACATATAGAAATAAATTTTGAAGAAAAGATAGGAAACTGTCAGTATACGTAACGAAACCTGGTTGAAACTATCCTAATCCATGAACACATGATCTAATATAACATACGTGAAATGCTAGAAAAGAAATATTATTAATATATGTGAATATATAGAAACATATTTAGAAAGAAAAATGTTACAACTGCTTTGACTTGAAACCTTGACCATTTATTACAGACATCAACGCGTTAACCATCTGACCACCGAATCAACCTTGGACGTATTGGTTTTGTCCCTTTTATTTACTGTGCAAAAATGCGAAATTAAATCAAGATGTAAATTGTTTCGTACAAAAATTAAGTACTATAGACAGCATAACCCGTTAATGTCAAAGTTTCGGATATCACCGATCTGAGGTTTTTTTTTTTGTAATTTAAAAGAAATAGGACAATTTTAATTTTAAACTTGAGAGCTCCTCCGTGGCTAAGCGGTTAGCGTACGCGCCTTTGGCGTGGGAGGCCCGGGTTCGATTCCCGGCGGGAGCTCATGTGGTTCGTATTCCACGTTAATTAGTAGGTCCACGTGTCATATAGCCTCGCTGCTGAAAGGACGATAAACTCAAAAAATCAATCAATCAATTTTAAACTTTATTAACCAAGCCTCGTATATAGAGAAGCAATCTTGAATCTTTTTCCAGCAGTTTGGTATTTTGTACATTTGTGTTAGAAAGCATAGCTCCGGTCTTACGACAATATATGGTGAAGAAACAGGAGCCCTGATCACGTGACTCCTGCATTTCTGGTGACTGTTTCTTTATATTTGACTTTCGGGACAATCATTCTCCACTTACGAACTGTTATAACTAAAAGCAAATTGGACGATAATTCTGGTCCCGATGCTACGGGTGAAAATCGGGATTTTCCCGGCTGACAATATACAAGCTTTGATTTGTTAAAAGAACCTTCAGCGCTTTGTACGAACGCCTGGTCATCACTCGGAAGAGCACCCACGAAGGCGAGTGGGATGTATTCAAAGTAAACACAAGTTATACTCTTATGAGTGGTCCAATTGTACGGATTGAGCTTCGTAAGCTAAATCGCCGTTTGCATACGTGATAGCCATTTTTTTAGTTCATCGTCAGTGATTGTACGATATTTGCATACGCCTGGGTGTAAAATATTTTTTTTTCTAATATTGTGCAGAAATAAGCAATGAAGTGACTGGTACATATGTGATAGCACACTAACATTCGTTTGTAACCTCAGTTTTGTGTGACAAGCTCTGGCTCAAAACAATTGAAAAGGAAGGAATAACTGAGCCGACTTGGGCAATCGCTTATTACTATCAGTATCCCAAGGGAAGACTCCAGCTGACCTTTGTGATTCTCCGATGTGGAATGCCTGAGATGCTTATAACTGCACTGCCCATAAAGGAGTTGACCGGTCGAAGAGTATTGTAAGTGAAATCTTAATTTATCAATTGTGTTACACGGCTACATATATTTAAGAAAATAAGACAAAAAGGGAAATAAAAGAAGTTAAAACGGCCATAAACATATACAGTAAAAGCTACTTGTTCATTTGTAATCATTAGATGTTCTTTTAATTTGTATGAATTACATTCAGTATTATTACATTTTTTATACAGTTTAACAAGGCTTTGTGATTTCCACCTCAAGATTAATAATATCTAATAATATCCTATCAAGATTAATAATATAGTTTATTAATATCTAAACTTAATTTGATCATTTGCTCACTTTTCCATTTTTACCGTATCTATGTTTTGTCTACCGTTCTCCCCAAATTCGGTTTATGACAAAAGCAGTTATGAAAATTTTCCAATTCATAAAAACATACTCCACATATTCCTACATCGTTGTATAGCCGTGATGTGAGGTCAAAAATTTTCTTCTGTATTTTCCGGAAATTTTTCCGTTATTAACAAATATCAGTGATCAAGTAACAATTCCTCAGGATTCATAAATTGATTAAATTCATGTATATAAATGTTAAAAATTGAAAGATTGTTGAAAGAATCTGAAACTTTTCATGGCTCGGAAATTTTTTTGTACTTTGCAGGAAAGAGCGAAACAATTTTTCATGAATCGAAGAATTGTCTGTCCTGTACAATGATGAAAATTTTCAGGAAAATTTTGAAACGGAAAATTTTCATATTCATAAAAACATACTCCACTTATTACTACATCATTGTTTAGCCGTGATGTGAGGTGAAAACTTTTCTTCTATATTTTTACGGAAAATTTTCCGTTCTTAACAAATATAAGTGATCAAGTAATAGTTCCTCAGTATTCATAAAATTGATTGAAATCATGTATAAAAATGTAAAAATGTGAAAGAGCGTTTAAAGAATCTAAAAATTTTCATGGCTCACACAATGTTCAGTACTATGTAGGAACAAGTGAAACTATGTTTCATAAATCGAAATATTTTGCGTCTTGTCTGGAAAAATTGAAGAACTTATGAGTCGGAAAATTTTCATCACTTTGAAGCAAAAAGTAAAACAACTTTTTGTGAATCGGAAAGTTCTATTGCACTGTAGAAACAAATCTAAGGAATTTTCATGAATCGGAAAATTTTCATCACGATGTAGAAACAAATGAAAACGCTTTTCACAATCCGGACAGTTTTGGAAATTATCTATAGTGATGTTAGGTGGAAAATTTTTCACTATATTTAACTGCACATTGAGATATACAATTTCTATAGAGAAATATTAGACAGCAACAAATTATAATTTTCCAATTAGATTTCGGTTGAGTTGAGTTGATTTTAGTTTAGCGTCCCTTTCAGCAGCGAGACTATATAAGACTTGACCAACTGATTAACGTGAAATCCGAACTACATGAGCTCCCGCTAAGAATCGAAGCCAGGTCTTCCATGTCAAAGGCACGTATGCTAAGTGCTTAGCAACGAATGAGCTCGCAGATGAAAAGAGATAGAGAGAAACACTATGTAAAATTTACTTCCCAACTTGAAATATTAGAAAATTATCCGGTTCTCGAAATCTAATTGGAAAATTATAATTTGTTGTTGACTAACTTTCCTCTACAGAAATTAATTTTTGTAGCTGAATGTGCAGTTAAATATAGTGAAAAATTTTCCACCTAACATCACTATACATAATATCCAAAATTGCCCGGCTTGTGAAAAGTTCTTTCCATTTTTTTTCTACATCGTGATGAAAATTTTCCAATCTATGAAAATTGTTTTCACTTGTTTCTAGAGAGCAATAAAACTTTCCGATTAAAAGAAAAAGTTGTTTTATTTTGCTTCAAAATGATGAAAACTTTCCGACTAATAAAAAATTCTTCAATTTTTCCATATACGACATAAAATATTTTGATTCATGAAAAGTGGTTTAACTTGTTCCTACATAGTATTGAAAATTGTGTGAGCCATGAAAATTTTCAGATTATTTAAACGATCTTTCACATTTTTACATTTCTGTAAATGAATTCAACAAATGTTATGATTGCTGAGGAATTGTTACTTGATTACTGATATTATTTTAGAACGAAAAATTTTCCGGAAATATATACCGGGAAATCCTCCGGAAAATTTTCCGAAATAGAAAATTTTCCACCTCACATCACTGGACAAAACGTAGATACGGAAGAAATCGTTATTTGCAAAGTTGGGATAAACGCAATAAACAAGTGACAGAGAGATGTGTAAAGTTTTGGGGAAAAGACGAAAATCTATGTTAACGTTACGATTATATTTACAAGATTCTAACAACTACCAAAAAACGTATGCAACCACATGGCTACCGTTTTCCGGATTAAATTATAGTAGTCTTCCTACGACCGCTTTTACAATACCATTAGTTATACAGATAACGTGTTAAGTTTTGAATCTGATTAGCCTAGTGTCGACAGTCAATTTCCATCAGCTCATGCGCGAACACAATTAATTAAAAATAAACAACAGGAATAGATAAACACAAAAGTAAGTAATGTAGATTCTTCACGTAAGTATATAGGTTTTGACTTTGAGAGTGACAGAGAGATTAATGTAGCTTATGAAAAATTTTCTTCTTGATTTTTAATGCTATGTAGATGTGAGTGGATAGCAAAAAGCTGATTGACTATACATACACACGTACATGTATTACACTCTGCACCTTCCTATGAATTTATGAATAAGAGACAATGTCTTGTGTATGGTACTAGTTTACATCTGTGTAAATTTTATATCGAAGCACTTCGCAAAGTAAAACCTGAGTTGCGTAAAGAAGGATTGGTCGTTAATGGTCGTAATATAAATGTTTTAAGTTCATGTTTCTTATTTTCGTATTAAACTTAGACATTTATATTTCTGTACTTTGAATTGCTAGTAATTCATATCAATATGGAGGCTAGTGTTTTAGAAAAATTTCAAGCAATGTTGACAGAGGAATTACGGAAAATATTAGAAACTATTGCTCAGAAAATGGAAATGAATATTGGACGTGTAGGAAAGAAAAAAGCTGAATCAGTAGGTAAATTTCAACAGTCTGTAACAGAAGCGATTTGGGAGCGTAGAAAAGAGCGAATTGAATGCCAAAGCCGACAGTTTACGTAATAATATCAAAGTAAGCCAATAACTCCTTAACTAAGGTACGCTCTGAATTAGTAAAGGCTGCAAATCATATTGATTCAGTAACCACCGAGTTTAAGAATAGTGTAGCGGAATGAAAAAAATGACTTACTGAGTTCTGTGAATATATGCGAACGGCACAGGTTGAGTGTAGGCAAGCCAACAAAATACAACAGTGCGAGGAAGTGCAAGGCGAAAAAGAAACTGTAAATACTCTTGAATTCGAGAAGGCCCACGTTGTGGAAGATATGTGCCAAATAAACCAGAAAGGCGATTTCAGTCAGGAAAAGGAAATATGCAGTGTAGAGATAGCGAAGAATCGTGAGGTGTACCTTTAGACAATTATGTTTTTAATGTAATTGTTTTGCCAGCAAGGGATGCCGATGTTTCACACGTGATGAGGTGTTGCGTTGAGGTTGCGCGTACCCATCCTCTCGAAGAAGCTAGCGATGGCTTGTGAGTTCAATCGTTGGTTTTGTGTGATAATGATATTGCAGTTTTTTTTTTTTTTTTTTTTTTTTTTTTTTTTTTGTCGCAGGCAAATGGTATTGCGCAACTTAACAAATTGAAGTTTGTCTTCGTAACCGTGTATGTCTAACGTGAGTTGCATTTTAGTGCTACAAATCCATTCCAACTTTATCAACTTTGAGTATTGTAGAAGGAAACGACTTCATACTCCCATTATAGAGTGGACGCCCGCGAAGCGAATTGTGTTTTACGTAGTGAACGTCTCGTATATAATCAATCGGTCGGAAATGTTTACCGTGAACAAGCGTAAAAGTAAGACTTCCAATAAAGCACACGCAGTCGAAAGTATATTTCCGTTATAGAGCCGAAATGTAGCACGAAGGTTAAGAAGAAAAATAAGATAGCCAATGATACCCAGTTGAGTTTTGGTAATATATCAGTTAATGTACACTCAATTTCGAAGAGCGTAATCACCAGAATTAAAATGAGCAGACGTGATCATAATATCAGTACATCAGAGCAATATTTATTAATTTTCAGTTGCCGAAATGAGTGAATTTGAAGATAGTACTTCACTATTGCGAAATAGTAAAGAGCGAAAATTTAAGTGTGGGGCTGCTCAAAATGTAGAAAGGTTGATTGCTCGTGATGGTAACAATGTTCGTCGACCTCCACGTACAGCGTACTCGCTGCGCGCATCCACGCATTAGGCGTGTAGTAGGAAATAAGTTGAGAATATAAGAAAAGTGCTATGGTAAGCATAATTCGGAACGAACTAAAAACGGTCACAGACGAACTAGATGAAAATTAAGGTCGAGCTGTAGGCGAGCTTATTTCGAATCAAACATGCAGAAAAAAAGTATACATCGACTGCGAGGAATACTAAAAATATTAAAAGAAAACACGTACGAACATTGTACAGTAAACTACATTGCAAATATAGTAAAAGTAAGCGGAAACATAAAAAGAAAGTTATGCCAGGTATCGCAATGCAGCGTAAATCCAATTGTCGTAAACTAAAGCGTGTCATTAGACGAAATTATGTAATTGAGCTGTAAAAAGGAGAAAAGTCCCGCAAATTACTTTATAATTTATACTTTTAAAGTATGTGCCCAACCGCCACTAACGCGCCAGTCCAAGGAACCATCAATACCGCTCTACAATCCGGTACGTTCACTTAGATGTAATGTTTTATGGTGTCATTACAGCTTTTGGAGATGAAATATGAATGTGGAAAGCAGAAGAAAGACAGCATTCGAAATTTTAAACAGGAAATTTATTTAGAACGGGATTTCGTACTTTGAAATAATAATAATACCCCACCACTTTTGAAAAGTATAGCTATCTTGTTTTGAATGCGGACTTTCTGTATCGAATTCTTGTTAGAATGTTCAAGTTTTCTGTTTTTTTTTTCTTTTCAGGTGTTTCCAGTTTCAGGAATCAGACTTCATAATAAAATTTTATTACCAAATCTTGGTTTGAGTTTTTATTCATTCTCCTTTATGTTTATACTATCATTTAGCTGTTACCATGCAATCATTCAATTGGAGAAATGTTAGGCAATTAGAGATATTTTCGAAAATAATTAGAGAAGTACTACTAATAACTACAACTAATTATAGAGTTAAAATTTTTGGTAATTAAAATTGTGTGCTCTTCAGATAATGATTTCTTTCATCTGATGTTGTGATTGTATAATGGAAAAATATGCTAAATTTGTAATATAAGGTTAAGTCGGTATCAAAATACTGAAAATTAATCACAATTTAGTATAATGTTGAAAATAATTGGCAATAACGTTGAATTTCATAAAGCTGTTTGCTGATATGTTCGTCCTTCGATATATGCCGTGTATTATGAAAAGTCAGTGTTCATTCATTGCGACTAATGGACCCGAAGTTAATTGAGTTCAGAGAAAGCGATATTATAAGTTAAGAAGAGTTGAAAGTTAAAATATAATTCATCCCCTATTGACATCACTACTTTCATTACAAAATTAAAGTGATGAAACCAGTACGGCCCCTGGTTGGGTCCCAGCTAATGTGGAGATTCGGAAATTGACTACACATGTCGAAATTTGTAGTATTAACTTTTGATGTTTGGATATTTAGAGAAAAGTATAATTGTAATAAAATTGATGTTCGGATTTTCAATTTTGATATAATACTTAGTTTTGATTTGAATTTAGAGAAAGTAAATTAGATGTTATTCTTTTCGATTTTCGAAATTAACTCTGTTTTCTTGTGCCGGGAATCATAAACCGGTCTCGAGAGAAACAAAAAGGTAAGCCCGTTTACGATTCCACGGTACATTTTACTGCGACAAACACCAGATACCATGATGTATCGATAGTACGGAGTTCCTACGTCAGTTTGGCAGTATATTGTAAAATTAAAGGTAAGGTTATGAGAATATATTAAGATTGCTACGTACGAGTAGACCCTGAACAACATTAATGTTTAATGAACAAGTTAATACTATTGTAATCTTGTATTTCACGATTATGACAAATGTTTTCGGATGCGACTTTATTCTCGATAAAGGTAAGTCCAATTGATAGTAAGGCACGCATAAGTATTCGCTAGTGCTCTTTACAAGGTTGCATTTGTAAAGCAACTAATTTTGTAGGTATGAGCGGGACTGAAGTAATACTAATATTTAAATGATTGGTGAATTGAACTGCAGGCTGTAGCATTAAACCTCCTCCCTGGGTATGTTTCTTGTTGTCCTTTACATTATATTTATGTTCTTAAAATATCTCCTAAAGGCCTGAATATTGACAGCCCAATTGAGGTTGGGAAATTAACCCGGATGTGTCATGACTTGAATGCCGAAGGCATGCAACAACTGTGGTATATAAGGTCTTAGTGTAGAAGCGATTTATTCGAATCGTCAGGGAGCTTAACGAGCCTGCAAGCTTCAACTGTAGGAGATTAAGTCAGCGCGGTTGGTTTTAGGAACCATTTTATTAACCTATATTTTTTTTATGAATGACTTACAACCTGAATTTTCAATTAATGACGCAGAGAATGGAGCTCCGTAGGGCCTAACCGTTTTTTAACTCATTTATTTGTATTAAAATGTTCAAACGCATATTAGTTACGTTGTATGATATATATTGATATTTTAATTAATTTATATGTAGTGGTATGTATATAGATTTTGTTTAATTTTGAATTTTACTAATTCCATGAATAGATTTTACATATTTAGTGATAAAAACATAATTAGTATCTAAGTTTTGCTCGTATATTATGTGTAAATATACGTATTTGCATATTATGTTAGTACATTTTAATTATTTTTAAAAAATGAATGTTTGAAACGAAAATAGTAAGGGAATTTTCGTTTCAAATTTTTATCAGGGAATTCAGGGAATTTTTATCAAAATATACTTCTGTATAGGGGAATTTTGGACATTTTTGGTACTATTTTTGTGCTGGCTTATTTTTGCACCTAGAAGATTTAAAATTGTGCACAAACATTCAGTCTACCGAGTAGTATTTACCAGATTTTTTTTCAGATTTCTGCGTTAAAACAGGGGGGGTCCGGGGGGGCTAAAATTTGAAAAAATGATTTTTAGACCCAAAAAAGTCCCCTTTTTCCTCAGTTTCCCGTCTTAGATACATGGTGGAGACACGTGAGTCATACCGCCCGAAAGGCAGTTCTATTCTGAAGAGAATGATGGGCGAAACATGACCCTAGGGTATTTAGGGATGTCTCAGGAAATTTTTTACCTGAGATCATGGTGTTTTACGGTAATTTGGGGCATGGTGGGAATTCCTGATAAAATTTCTCCCGCACTTGGTATTCAAGATAGAAACTTGAAATTTGGCACACACATTCAGTATACCAAGTACTATTTATCAGATTTTTTTAGATGGCTACGTTCACACAGGGTAGCTCCAGGAGATTCCCAATTTGCGAGAAAAGAAAAATTCGCTCCGAAATTTTCCCTTTGACATCAATTTTCTTGCTCCTGGTAAATGGTATGAGCATGCAAGTAATATCATTTGAAAGCCAGCTCCATTCTGAAGAGAATGAGGTATGAACCATGATCCTAGGATAAATAGTGACGATGCAGTAGCTGCTTGACTGAAAGTCAAAAAAATAGACCCAAAAGCCGGGATTCGGAAAGGTTTAAAGGAAAGAATACCTAAATTTTGTTTCCTTTTGTGTTAAATATTCATACAGGAGGAATAATTTCGTTAATTCACTTTACTGAAGTTTTTATTCACTTCAACACAAATGAAGCAATAGTTAAAACTTTCGGTATATGATTAATATGGATAGAATAGTCATAGCTAAGGAATCATTTTAATGTTTAGCTGATTGTTTTTGTGTTGATTAGTTTTAAAGGGGAGGAAATATTGTATTAAACTAGCACTTGTCAATAAATTCACACAATAGTAATACTATGTAACGAAATTTAAATTGAATTTGAGAATTCTGATATTAAAAAAAAACGACATAAGACAATTATTTGATTCGTTGTGTAATATAGAGATGGGTAGGTCCCATTCTTCATGGTATGTTCAGGGAGTAATGCATAAGCCAACTAGGCACGTGCAAATTGATAACGTTCATCAAGCGAACAAAATGATTGCGTATAAAGTGTTTTAGAGCTGTGTACGTTTGAGTTCAACTTAATGGTAATTGAGCATTATAAATGATTTAGGGCTATTTTCAAGATGCCAAAAGGTCGATTTAGAGCGGCATCCTTACATGACCTTACTGTTATAATGCATGCGTGTTTTAACGTGATGCCAAAGGCCTTTAGAGGGCGGCTCACTCCGTAGATAGTTACTCCTTGCTTCCCGAATGCCTAGCTTGCGAATGCTAGATGAGTAGGTACCGTTTGTTGTGCATCTTTAATATTTTGGAAGTGGATAGGATATCCCTCATGTGATGCATGTTTGTGATTAAGGCCCATAAATGTGCTAGCAGAGTTTTACTTTGCCGTTGCTAATAAGATGTTTGTAGAAAATAAGATTAAGTAATGATTGTATCAGCCAAAAATCGCGTGTTCGCTAATGTTGTAAAGATCCGTGCATTAGTTGATGCCTATGTACACCTTGTCTCAAAAAGGTTGAGCGCATTCTTTATTGCTGTTTCGAGGCAAAAAATTTCTAAGTCCAACTTCGGGTATCTTCGGGAAAAAGTAAACCAGGTTCGAACCTCGAAGCCAACCTTTGCAATCGGTAAAAATCTTGCAGATGTGTTTTTCTTCTTTTAAATATAATAAGACTTGTTACCAATTATATGTAAAAAGCAACATTGATTGAAATACTTAATGATACAGTATTTCGAAACTTTGTATTATGTCAGCACAAGCTTGTTTGTCATTTTGCTCTCCATACTTAATGGAATATTTAGATACGTAAACGAATCTTTCCATATGTAAAAGAATGGTGAAAGTTAAGATATAGAACATAATTCTCTCCTGAGTACTAAAATAAAAGTCAAAGTAGAACAAAAACAGCATTTGCAGTGGATATGAATGTAATTATTATCTTAAATACAGCTATATACCGCTAGAACCATTTTCCGAAAAGCGTTTGTGTTAGCTCAGTGGTACGCCGTTGGATTCCAAATCGTAAGGTTGAGGGTTCGGTTCCCATGTGGGTCAGTGCTTTTTTTTACGAAAATCTATTTTCCGCAATGCATGAAAAATTATATAAAATAATTACATTAAAATGCGTTAGTTGTATATAACATATAATCATTGCAGAACATAGTGATTATTATGTTTAAAATATAACAGGTGTTCACAGTACGTTGGTATTCTATGATATACGTGAATGTTAAATACAAATTAAGAATTGATTTGAGTTGATTTTAGTTTAGCGTCCCTTTCAGCAGCGAGGCTATATGAGACGTGGACCTACTGATTAACGTGGAATCCGAACCACATGAAATACAAATTAAGAAAATAATATCAACGCAATAAATAATGTAGTGTATTTATTTGCAGCTATTTGTCATATAGAGGTTACTTCTCAACATTCGCATTACAGCATGTCATTGATATTCTTGAAAAATTATCCGAGGCATAAAAAGAGGGTATAAACAGAGAATGCAAAGTCGGAACGCTCGCAAGAAATTCATGAACCCCAAAGGTCACGTGAGCAGACTAGAATTGTCCTTATGAAGCATGCCACAGCAGAAGGTCTTTACATAGATTTTCAATTCAATACCTGAGATATGCTTTTGCAATGTGGAAGTGGTGATGCCTTTGGTCGCTCTCTCTCACTTTCTCGCTCGCTCACTTTGTATTTAAATATATGAAAGTGGATGTGCAGTGGTGCCCCCCCCTCATGTCCATGACGCACCCCCCTCAATTTTCTATCTGTAGGTGTTCTTCCATGAAAAAAATCTTTTCGATTAATTTTACCCCCCCCCCTCAAACATATTTATATGGATTTTTAACCCCTCCAAATATTTCAATGACGCAGTTTGCGTCATAGCCCTCCTTGTGGGCACCCCTGGGATGTGTGTGTGTGTTTCGACATAATTCTGATATGTCTAGAGCAATTTTAACCATATTTCTTACAATCTGGAAAAGAGTACTGTCGGGATACATATCAAGAATGCTAGAAAAGGATCGATATTAGTATCGAATCCATAGTTTCGTGGTCGCTTAGGTAAACAGTTCTACTTTCAATTCAAGACCAATTAAGCTCCCATTAGCACCCATTGTGGTTACATAGCGACAAAAAATATCGACATCAACCGATATTAGAGTCTAAGCGTAAGTTTTCAGTGCCGCATTTCCCATTAGTCCAACTAGGCCCGTGCCTAGAGGGCAACATATTTGAAGAGCGCAAAGTTTAACATTTTAATTTTTTTCGTATGAAAAAGTTTAAAAAATCGAGAGCAAATATACTATTTCATGAGCAATCCTCTTTTATTATTCTAATATATTTAATGAGAGCGTAAGAAATCTGAAAATAATTCAGAACATGTTTCCCATTTATCTTCTGTTACGTAGTTGTAGCTGTAGCATCTAGTGAGTGGTATTTAACTGCAATAAATTCACTAATTAAGCATATTCAAATTAAGTTTTATTTGTAAGTTAGTTATCAAGGGGCGGAGAAATATGTAGTTATTGGGGGCGCCGAGAGCAAAAGTGCGTAGGGACGCCGAGCTTCTAAATGCAGCACTGTTCGCTAAATTAATTGGTAGAAATTTTAATGCGATTTAAGACCAAATTTAGTCCTAGCGGTGGCAGTATCCGTTTGCTGTCCTAGGAGGAATGAAAGGGGCTGACATCAAAATTATATAAAAAAGACCTACATTAGTGTCGAATCTATAATTTTGGGGGTCTCTTAGATAAAGAGTGGCACTTCAGATGCCATGTAAGTTAAGCCCTCATTAACACAATGAAGGAGTGTGTGAAATTTGCGACATGTAGAAATAATTGAAAATGACCAACGTTAGTATACAACCCATATCTTTCGTGGCCGCCAAGTTCATTGGGAGCAGTTCTGATGACCTTTAAGTTTAAGTTCAACTTCCAGTAGGAGTAAGATCCCCCAGCACATCTAATGAGAGTTGAGTTGAGTTGATTTTAGTTTAGCGTCCCGTTCGGCAGCGAGGCTATATGAGACGTGGACCTACTGATTAACGTGGAATCCAAACCACGTGAGCTGCCGCCGGGAATCGAACCCGGGTCTCGTCTTTTAAATGAAACAAGACTTGTTAAAATCAAAGATGGAGTGGGTCAGTGGGTCGGTTGGTAAGTGGGTGAAATGGGTCAAGATTTGTGAGTGGGTCAGTGGATCGTGGGTCAAAAGTACGTGACCTACTGCGAAACACCACTCACCGTGACTCACACGGGCGCACCGGGTGGCCACCCTTTTAGTCCAAAGATATTTCGTCCAAAGAACATTTCGTCCAGAGACATTTAATTCAAAGACATTTGTTCCAAAAGACAATTCGTCAAATGACATTTCGTCCAAAAGACAATTGGTCTAAAGGACATTTCGTCCAAAGGAGAATTGGTTCAAATGACATTTTGTCCAAAAGACAATTAGTCCAAAGGACATTTCGTCCAAAAGACAATTGGTCCAAAGGACATTTCGTCCAGGGATGTTTAGTTCAAAGCACATTTCATCCAAAGAACATTTTGTCCGGTAACGCTTTGGGGTCAAGGGTTTGTATCTATTAAAAGAGTAAAAGTGATTCATATAATATTATGACTCAGTAGCTTCTTATTTCTAAAGGAAATTTGAAATAGAGATTTATTTCGCAATTTTCATTTCGATAGAACAAATAATGCTGAGATATTCAGAAAAACGTAAACGCCAGAAAACAATATGGCCGAACAACAGGAGTGAGGGAAAGGTTGCAGTGTGAAGTATGTTGCTGTAATAACTGCTAACATGACATCTAAAATGTTCATGTTGTGAATGAAATAGTTCTAAAATAAGTACCGGTAACTAAAATTAATGGAGTTTAAATTTGAGTAAGCTAAATATTAGGTATTCAAACCCTTGTGTTAGAAAAGTGAAAAATTATGTGTCAAGTATCTTTGAAGAAATACTGAGAATAGAAAAATGCACATGCGTGAAATATATTCTTAGCGTCCAAAGATAATACTCTTAAACAGTCACATTCTTGGCTGCAACATTGTGAAAAGTGATTGGCAAATATAAGATGAAAGTTGGAACATTTCGTGTAGAATATACGTATCTTTTGAGGTTAACCACAAGTCTGGTTTCTATTGATAGTGTGTAACTTCGGCAGACGTTTCTACATAATTAGTGAGTTGTATGACAAACCAAAATTGTTAACTTGTTTAGTATTTTTATTTCAGTGTTACTCCTTTTGCAAATATAGTATATACTTTTGCTTTTATATTAATTTTCTCGGTACAACACAGTACATTTAAGATATCCATTGCAAAGTCTCAAACCAAATACAAGATTCACATGACCATGCGGAGGCAATGTTGTCCACAAATGAAGAGGAAGTATGCTCTTCAAAGGGTCGTTTATCATCTTGGGAGGTGAATTCCTTAAGCAACGAAGCTACAACTGTATTTCTGCGAAGCTTAAACTGTATTTTTGTAAAATTATTAATGACAGCAAAGAAAGGTGGCCATTTAGTTTTCAGGCGTTTAGTTTTTTCTGAATGTCTCAGCATATATTTGTTTTATCGAAAAGATAATTGCAGAATAAATCTCTATTTCAAAATATCCTTTAGAAATAAGAAGTTACACAAGTAACACTTCCCAAGTGTAACACTCCAATTTTGATAAAAATTTGGCAGGCAGATACTACACACAAAATAAGTAAATACGTGTTTTTTTACTTACTGCGGAAAAACGGTTTTAGGGGGCAAAAGCCTCACCCAAAATTTTGAAAGTTTTCGCCCAAAAGGCAAGAAGTAGTGGACCGAAATGAATGAAATCGTGCACAAGTATTGTAGACGAAAAATGAGGGAATACGGGTTTCGTGTTTTTCTAGAAAGAATGGTTGGGTGGGGCGCGAACCTCTCCAAACCTTTGCTCATGAAATATCAAAAGTGCTAGTAACAGTATGACAGAAGTGCCTAAATTTATATGAAGAATTGCAACGAACCTTTGTGTATGGAAAATACGCAAAAAATAAATCAACACGGGTTTTTTATTCTCTGCGAAAAAAGGGTTATAGGGTGCAAAAACTCCCACCCAAAGTTTTGAAAGTTGACGCCCGAAAGCCAAGAAGAAGTGGACCGAAAGGAATGAAATTGTGCACAGATATTGTATTTTCCTGAAAAGAAAAAAACTGTTGAGCGGACCGAGGCGTTGAGTGGCGGAAGGTGTGAACCGAAGCGAATGAAATTGTATGTAGATATTGGATACGTAAAATAAGGCCTTTCGTGTTTCACAAGTGTCTCCATCTGATTTCTTCAAATTTGGCAGATTAACAACAAGTACAAACAGTATAGTGTATTTTATAGTATTTTTTGGAGGCAACTTTAACCCTTACAATGTTTTTCCGCATAAAAAAACACGTGTCGATTAATTTCCTGTTTGCTGTTGATGTGCCAAATTTGAAGCAAAAGGGATAGGGATACTTCAGAAACACGAAAGATCTTATTTTACATAGGGTCTCTAAAATGTCTACCCACAATTTCATTTGCTTTGGTCCTGCGCTATTACGGTAATATTTACTTTTTTTCCAAAGAGGCCTAGGCCCCAACACTGTTTTCCGCACAAATTAAAACACGTTTCGTTTATTGTTTTGCGAATTGTCCCTATACGAGGTTTCGTTGCAATTCTCCATACTCTTTACGAACCTCTGACGTAAGTAGAGAGTTGTCACTTGGCGCTGTTTTTTCCTACTGCGCATGCGCAAACGCTTGACGCTGATTGGCTGGCACAGGTCACGTGACCCCGCCTCCTTGGCCACGCCTCTCGACGCTGATTGGCTGGCCGCGCCCCTTGACGCTGATTGGCTGGCACCGGCCACGCCGCTTGACACTGATTGGCTGGCACTGGCCACGCCCCTTCACGCTGATTGGCCACGCTCTTTTATGACCTCCATTTTAGGAGTATCTACTGCGCTGACTGGCTGGCACCGGACCCAAACCGATTGGCTGGCGCAGGACCCTCCCCCCTTACGCCGATTCGCTGGCACCGGACCCCAGCCCCCTTGACGCTGATTGGGGGGCCACGCGCACAGTCTTTTAGGAGTGCCGCGCTGATTGGCTGGCGCAGGACCCCGCGTACATGGCACATAAGATTCGTTCCCTTTTATGAGCACTTTACGAACACATAGCAGATCGATAACACATTCTCCATCCACCTATTTAACATAGCGCATATAGAATAGCAGGGGTGTATTCGTTCCCTTTTATGAGCACTTTTAACATAGCAGATATTACACAGAGACTACGAACATATAGCAGATCGATAACACATAGCACATATAACATAAGACTATATAGCGTAGCAGGGGTGCACTCGTTCCCTTTTATGAGTACATCTTAAGTGGTGGGCTCATTCCCTTTTATGTGCACTTTTAACATAGCAGAAATTACATAAGACTAGCAGAGCTAATAAAAGACTATGGCTTATTTAGCATAACATAGCAAAGATTCGTTCCCTTTTATGAGCACTCTTTTTAAACATAACAGAGAATAATTTGGGTGTATTCGCTCTCCATTTTGAGACCAATTTTTGACCTACTGCGCATGTGCGCAAAACTGTTCCGATTCCGCCGTTAAAAAAACAACACACACACACACATACACACAGCAGACCGCAGACTGTTCCAGTTTAGGAGCAGATTACGGCTATGCGCAGAAACATAAAATAAGACATAACACCCCCGGTCTCTTTTACGAGCACATTATAGCAACATAATAGAGCAGAGAATAAAAAAATAACCACACACACACACACACACACTTGATTCTTTATGCACAGTAAAATTAAATTTCCAATTAATTACACATTGCACGCATGCGCAAAAAAATTACAGTCACATAACAAACTGTTCCAGTTGCAATGCCAGTTCCGGTTCAGGAGACGATTACGCAAACTGTTCCGATTTCCCCGGAGAAGACTACGTGCAACAAGTAGCCCGTAAAAGACTATGACCTATTATTCATTCCCTAAATAACATAGTATAGACCCACGCTTGGTTGTGTATGCCAAATCCAATTTAGTAGAAATAACACGCATGCGCAAAACCATTTACATTTCCGATTTTTATGATACTCGGCATATGGGGGTTTCCGATCATGCTGATTACGAATACCACACTTACTTTTACCTGGGTCTTATAGTTTGTGGGATACGTCGTTTGTATGACACTTAAAACCTAATAACTCAAAAACGGAGCCAACTATTGAGGTCGTGTTTCCACATTTAGTAATTGGTCATCAACTAGTACAAGTTCCAAAATAATGACCATCGAGGTAAAAGGTCAATATACTAAAAGCGTAATAACTCGAAAACGGAGCCACATATTGAGATGGTGTTTCCAAATCTAGTAATTGGTCATCAGGTACTACATGTTCCAAAAAAAATGACCATCGAGGTCAAAGGTCAACATACTTAAAACCTAATAACTCGAAAACGGACCCACATAGTCAGATGGTGTTTCCAAATGTAGTAACTGGTCATCAGGTACTACATGTTCCAAAAATAATGACCATCGAAGTCAAAGGTCAACATACTTAAAACCTAATAACTCGAAAACGGACCCACATAGTGAGATGGTGTTTCCAAATCTAGTAATTGGTCATCAGGTACTACATGTTCCAAAATAATGGCCATCGAGGTCAAAGGTCATCATACTTAAAACCTAATAACTCGAAAACGGAGCCACATATTGAGATGGTGTTTCCACATTTAGTTATTGGTCATCAACTACTACAAGCTCCAAAATAATGACCACCGAGGTCAAAGGTCAAGATACTTAAAACCTAATAACTCGAAAACGGATCCACATATTGAGATGGTGTTTCCAAATCTAGTAATTGCTCATCAGGTACTACAAGTTCCAAAATAACGACCATCGAGGTCAAAGGTCATCGTACTTAAAACCTAATAACTCGAAAACGGAGCCACATATTGAGATGCTGTTTCCAAATGTAGTAATTGGTCATCAGGTGCTACAAGTTCCAAAATAATGACCATCGAGGTCAAAGGTCAACATACCTAAAACTAATAACTCGTAAACGGAGACACATATTGAGATGGTGTCTCCACATTTAGTAATTGGTCATCAACTACTACATGTTCCAAAATAATGACCATCGAGGTCAAAGGTCAACATACTTAAAACCTAATAACTCGAAAACGGAGCCACATATTGAGATGCTGTTTCCAAATGTAGTAATTGGTCATCAGGTACTACAAGTTCAAAAATAATGACCATCGAGGTCAAAGGTGAACATACTTAAAACCTAATAACTCAAAAACGGAGCCACATATTGAGGTCGTGTTTCCACATTTAGTAATTGGTCATCAACTAGTACAAGTTCCAAAATAATAACCATCGAGGTCAAAGGTCAACATACTTAAAGCGTAATGACTCGACAACGGAGCCAAATATTGAGATGGTGTTTCCAAATCTAGTAATTGGTCATCAGGTACTACATGTTCCAAAACTAATGGCCACCGAGGTCAAAGGTCAACATACTTAAAACCTAATAACTCGAAAACGGACCCACATAGTGAGATGGTGTTTCCAAATCTAGTAATTGGTCATCAGGTACTACATGTTCCAAAATAATGGCCGTCTAGGTCAAAGGTCAACATACTTAAAACCTAATAACTCGAAAACGGAGCCACATATTGAGATGCTGTTTCCAAATGTAGTAACTGGTCATCAGGTACTACAAGTTCCAAAATAATGACCATTGAGGTCAAAGGTCAACATACTTAAAACCTAATAACTCGGAAACGGATCCAAGCAGAAAAAAGTGAAGGAGGAATAAATTTGAGTGGTCTATTGAATTTTGTACGAACGAGAAATCTCATTTGTAACTAGCTCAGAATGTCTGTACTTGTTTGGGTTATTCAAAATTTGGAAAGACTAAGAAAGCAAGATATGCCATTTTAACCAGCTGAGAATTTAAAGAAACAAAAGGAACGTACTCAATTTTCTATCAACAAAAAATGCCATTTCGACTAGCTCAGAATTTATGTGCCTTTTTGTACTAAGGTCTGTTTTAACTCATCTTGTACTATTTAAACAAACGAAAGGATAAATTGAATGACCTATTCAATTTTGTACCAACGAGAAATACCATTTTATCTAGCTCAGAATTTTATATCATTTTGTACTACTCAAATAAACGAGGGAATAGAATGTTTAGTTTTGTACCAACTAGAAAAAAAGAAGTGAAGAATGAATAAAATTTTGGTGGATTATTTTCTTTTGTACCAACTGGAAAAGAGAAGAAGAGCTACTCTAACTAGCTTAGAATTTTATATCATTATGTACTGTGTAAACAAACGAAAATTGACCATTTTAACTAGCTCAGAATTTATGTAAGAATAATTTCGATGTTCTACTTTTTATACCAACGAGAAAAAATGAACTATTTAAACAAACGAAGGGATAAATTTGAGTGACCTATTCAATTTTGTACTATTTACAAATGCCATTTTAACCGGCTCAAAATTTGAGTGGTCTATTTAGTTTTGTACCACCGAGAAAAACAAAGCAATTGCACCATTTTGGAGTATTCAAATAAACAAAGGACTTATAATTTGTGTCAACTCAAAATCAATTAAACGAAGTAATGCATTTGAGCGAGCCAATTTAAATTGAAACACCGAAGCACGATCGTCTTAACTAGCTGAGTATTTTATTCTATTTTGTATTATTTCAACAAACAGGGGACCATTTTAACTAGCTGCGAATTTTATATCATTTTAAACTAGTCTAATAAACGAAGGCATAAATATAAGTGAGCTATTTAATTTTGTAGCAACCAGAGAAAAAACCGAAGAAGACCTATTTTAACTAGTTCAATATTTCTGTACAATTTTGTACCACGCCAAATTTTATTTTGTGCCATTAAAAAACAGGATATCTTGTGTAGTCTAAGTTTTTGTACTCATTCGAAGAAAAGCAAAGAAGAACCATTTCATACCTAATGTTGCCATGGCTATAAGGGAAGGAATAAATAAATATGGGTGTCCTAACAATTTATATCAGGCTTAGATTTTTATGCCCTTTTTTGTAATATTTGCACCAAACAGAAAAAAGCTACACAAATAAACAAAGGAATAAATTTTTAATAACCACAAAAAGCGGAGCTCAGCCTGATATACCATTTAAGTGGCCTATTGAAATTTGTACCAACGAGAAATCTCATTTCCAGGCCATGTATTACCATTTAAACAAACGAAGGACTAAATTTGAGAAAGCGAACATGGACTCAGCATTTTATACCATTTCGTAATACGCAAATTTGGATGGATTATTTAGTTTTGTACCAAGCAGAAAATGGAAACAAAGGTATAAATTTGTACTGACCGGAAAAACCGAGAAGGATCGTTTTATACCAAACCGAAAAAAGCAAGGAAATACCATTTAACTAAGTAATAATTTTTTTGCTAACCAAAACAGCGAAGAAAGACCATTTTAACTAGCCCAGCATGTTACAACTTTTTGTGCTACACAATTGAGTGGTCTACCCTATTTCTTGACCATGTTGTACTATTTAAACAAAGGAATAAATTTGTACTAACCAGACTCAAAATTTTATATCATTTTGTAATACTCGAATGGCCGAAGGAATAAATTTGTGCTGCCTATTTAGTGTTGTTCGGTTGCCAGAAAGTCAGTATTTTAGCCCAATGTTTGTAATCTATTAAATCTTAATATTACAATACTACAAATTCATCCAATTAAAAGTTCAATTCGCTGTAACCCTTTGTAATTTAGGCACTAACATGTTCGTCTATTCATACACAATCAAATGCATATGCTACAGTGTCTCAGTGTTCATTTTTAGAATTAAATAATTGTTCATCTTTTTCTAAAAACATTTTTACTATTTCTTTGATGTAATAATCACACTCTGTAATGTATTCATATACCAAATTAAATTTTTTCTACAAAGTATAAGTGTTCTTAATATTACAACCTTTAAAATGCTTCTTTATATAAAGTTTATAGATTTTCTCTCTCATTTCACGTTTAAGTAAGATCCTCCACACCTTTTGTAATAATTCGTAATCATACTGCAGCAAACAGTTGTGATCTTTTTCATTTTCATTATGTTCAGAACATGCTTCGCATAATAATACTGAATTTGGTGTATACTCATTAAATAATTGTATACGGCATGTATCTCTAATACTTTCACTAGTACACCCGCACTCATTAGCTTCCACTTCAAAACAGGTAATATTTGAAACACTGTCATCATCACTTTCCGGAAGTATTTCATCATTATATCTATTACAGCGTCTAAAATAATACACTTCTTCTATTTCTTGTGTTGGATATATGATTCTCACTTTATCACGTAACTCATCTGGCAAATCGGGTTCAGACGGGTGAATTAACAGTATTGGTTTTTCGTTTTCACTCTGAATTTCTTTTTCTCTAGGTGAAACATAAACAATTTCCATGCTAGTCATTTTTCTGCTCTTCAGCAAAAACAAATCAAATAAATAGTTTTTTTTTCAAGTGTGATACATCGATTTATATACCTACAATAAAAACATTCGATGCATTCTCCTTGTTTAATGATATGTTTCAAAGCAATACAAAATAATTCGTTAATATAACATCATGATATATGTTCTATTATTTTCCACATATACTCCATAAACTTATATTCCATTATAATAAAATACATAAATGCAAATATATATATTGTTCTTTTTAGACTTAATAAGTATCATATAATTTAGCTTAGACGAGGAAAGAAAGTTTAAAAAATAATTCCATTAATCAAATATAATTGAATCGTTGAGCAATAGGCAGTACCTTAGGACCCTCACTATACTAGCAATACAAATGTTAGGTAACGCATTCTTAACGTTGCTTAAATATCTGCAGCAACAGAATGAATAATTCAGCACTTTTTATAGATGGTGTGCAACATGGAACTTTGAAAACTTTTTTTACTTTGATATGATTCCTTCTGCTGTGATCAAAAATGGCTGACCATGCTGTCATGATTTGTCGTCCTTCATCAGTTTTCTTTAGAACGCTAATTGCTATGGATTAAGTTATAATTGAATTATGACGCAATTTTGGTTTGTTAAATCTCACGTTTAAGTATTTAGTTAGTGAACGGGAAACTTTGGACTTTAGCGTCGCCGTTAATTTTTTGTAAACCTAATTCGCTAAACACACACCAATACCCATATAGCGACGGGAGAGGCAATTTAAATTGTTCTCTGGATGACACAAAAATATACAAATGTAGCACCACAACTAAATGAACCACTCGTTTTTTTTAATCCGTCACAAAGGTATAAAATGTTTCATCTTCACTTTTCTTCTAATTGTCACAAAAATGAAATAGACCACCCAAATTTATTAGAGTAAGACAAAATGGTATAAAAATTCCGAGCTTGTTATAATGGGTCTTCTTCCCTTTTATGTGGTTGGTACAAAACTAAAAGGTGGTATAAAAGTGAATAGGTTTATTCCTTCGTTTATTTGAATAGCACAAAAAGGTATAGAAATTCTGAGCTTATTCATTCGTTCGTTTGAGTAGCACAATATGGTCTTTCTTTGTTTTTCTCTGGTTTTGAGTAGTACAAAATGTACATAAATTAGACCTTCTTCCCGCGTTTTTAATTGCAAACAAAATTTATTCAATCTTCAATTTTTTCTACTTGGTACAAAATTGAATAGGTCACTCAAATTTAACCCTTCGTTTATTTTAATAGCACAAAAAGGTACAAATTGACCTTCTTTGCTTAAGCCACCCAAAATTTGATTAGTACAAAATGTTAGTTTTTTCCTTTTTCTGCTTGCGACAAAACTAAATAGGCCGCACAAATTTATTCCTTCGGCCATTCGAGTATTACAAAATGATATAAAATTTTGAGTCTGGTTAGTGCAAATTTTTTCCTTTGTTTAAATAGTACAACATGGTCAAGAAATTGGGTAGACCACTCAATTGTGTAGCACAAAAATTTGTAACATGCTGGGCTAGTTAAAATGGTCTTTCTTTGCTGTTTTGGTTAGCACAAAAATTATTATTTAGTTAAATGGTATTTCCTTGCTTTTTTCGGTTTGGTATAAAACGATCCTTCTCGGTTTTTCCGGTCAGTACAAATTTATACCTTTGTTTCCATTTTCTGCTTGGTACAAAACTAAATAATCCATCCAAATTTGCGTATTACGAAATGATATAAAATGCTGAGTCCATGTTCGCTTTCTCAAATTTAGTCCTTTGTTTGTTTAAATGGTAATACATGGCCTGGAAATGAGATTTCTCGTTGGTACAAAATTCAATAGGCCACTCAAATGGTATATCAGGCTGAGCTCCGCTTTTTGTGATTATTAAAAATTTATTCCTTTGTTTATTTGTGTAGCTTTTTTCTGTTTGGTTCAAATATTACAAAAAGGGCATAAAAATCTAAGCCTCATATAAATGGTTAGGACACCCATATTTATTTATTCCTTCCCGTATAGCCATGGCAACATTAGGTATGAAATGGTTCTTCTTTGCTTTTCTTCGAATGAGTACAAAAACTTAGACTACTCAAATTATCCTCAGTTTTTCAATGGTACAAAAAGTATAAAATTGCCCTTCTTTGATTTTCTTCTGATTGGTACAAAAATAAAATTTGGCGTGGTACAAAATTGTACAGAAATATTGAACTAGTTAAAATGGGCCTTCTTCGGTTTTATTTCTCGGGTTGCTTTTTTCGGTTTGGTATAAAACGATCCTTCTCGGCTTTTCCGGTCAGTACAAATTTATACCTTTGTTTCCTTTTTCTGCTTGGTACAAAACTAAATAATCCATCCAAATTTGCGTATTACGAAATGATATGAAATGCTGAGTCCATGTTCGCTTTCTCAAATTTAGTCCTTCGTTTGTTTAAATGGTAATACATGGCCTGGAAATGAGATTTCTCGTTGGTACAAAATTCAATAGGCCACTAAAATGGTATATCAGGCTGAGCTCCGCTTTTTGTGGTTATTAAAAATTTATTCCTTTGTTTATTTGTGTAGCTTTTTTCTGTTTGGTGCAAATATTACAAAAAGGGCATAAAAATCTAAGCCTGATATAAATTGTTAGGACACCCATATTTATTTATTCCTTCCCTTATAGCCATGGCGACATTAGGTATGAAATGGTTCTTCTTTGCTTTTCTTCGAATGAGTACAAAAACTTAGACTACTCAAGTTATCCTCAGTTTTTAATGGTACAAAATAAAATTTGGCGTGGTACAAAATTGTACAGAAATATTGAACTAGTTAAAATAGGTCTTCTTCGGTTTTTTCTCTGGTTGCTACAAAATTAAATAGCTCACTTATATTTATGCCTTCGTTTATTAGACTAGTTTAAAATGATATAAAATTCGCAGCTAGTTAAAATGGTCCCCTGTTTGTTGAAATAATACAAAATAGAATAAAATACTCAGCTAGTTAAGACGATCGTGCATCGGTGTTTCAATTTAAATAGCTCGCTCAAATGCATTACTTCGTTTAATTGATTTTGAGTTGACACAAATTATAAGTCCTTTGTTTATTTGAATACTCCAAAATGGTGCAATTGCTTTGTTTTTCTCGGTGGTACAAAAATAAATAGACCACTCAAATTTTGAGCCGGTTGAAATGGCATCTCTCAATAGTACAAAATTGAATAGGTCACTCAAATTTATCCCTTCGTTTGTTTAAATAGTTCACTATTTCTCGTTGGTATAAAAAGTAGAACATCGAAATTATTCTCACATAAATTCTGAGCTAGTTAAAATGGTACATTTTCGTTTGTTTAAACAGTACATAATGATATAAAATTCTAAGCTAGTTAGAGTAGCTCTTCTTCTCTTTTCCAGTTGGTACAAAAGAAAATAATCCACCTAAATTTTATTCATTCTTCACTTCTTTTTTTCTAGACGGTACAAAACTAAATATTCTAGTCCCTCGTTTATTTGAGTAGTACAAAATGATATAAAATTCAGAGCTAGAGAAAATGGTATTTCTCGTTGGTACAAAATTGAACAGGTCATTCAAATTTATCCTTTCGTTTGTTTAAATAGTACAAGATGAGTTAAAACAGACCTTAGCACAAAAAGGCACATAAATTCTCAGCAAGTCGAAATGGCATTTCATGTTGATAGAAAATTGAGTACGTTCCCTTTGTTTCTTTAAATTCTCAGCTGGTTAAAATGGCATATCTTGCTTTCTTAGTCTATCCAAATTTTGAACAACCCAAACAAGTACAGACATCCTGAGCTAGTTACAAATAAGATTTCTCGTTGGTACAAAATTCAATACGACACTCAAATTTATCCCTCCTTCACATTTTTTCTGCTTGGATCCGTTTTCGAGTTATTAGGTTTTAAGTATGTTGACCTTTGACCTCAATGGTCATTATTTTGGAACTTGTAGCACCTGATGACCAATTACTAAATGTGGAGACACCGTCTCAATATGTCGCTCCGTTTACGAGTTAATAGGTTTTAAGTATGTTCACCTTTGACCTCGATGGTCATTATTTTTGAGTTTGTAGTACCTGATGACCAATTACTAAATGTGGAAACATCATCTCAATATGTGGCTCCGTTTACGAGTTATTAGGTTTTAAGTATGTTGATCTTTGACCTCGATGGTCATTATTTTAGAACTTGTAGTACCTGATGAGCAATTACTAGATTTGGAAACACCATCTCAATATGTGGATCCGTTTTCGAGTTATTAGGTTTTAAGTATGTTGACCTTTGACCTCGATGGTCATTATTTTGGAACTTGTAGTACCTGATGACCAATTACTAGATTTGGAAACACCATCTCAATATGTGAAACCGTTTCGAGTTATTAGGTTTTAAGTATGTTGACCTTTGACCTCGATGGTCATTATTTTGGAACTTGTAGTACCTGATGACCAATTACTAAATGTGGAGACACCATCTCAATAGGTGACTCCGTTTACGAGTTATTAGGTTTTAAGTATGTTGACCTTTGACCTCGATGGTGATTATTTTGGAACTTGTAGCACCTGATGACCAGTTACTACATTTGGAAACAACATCTCAATATGTGGGTCCTTTTACCAGTTATTAGGTTTTAAGTGTGTTGACCATTGACCTCGATGGTCATAATTTTGGAACATAAAGTACCTGATGACCAATTACTAGATTTGGAAATGCCATCTCAATATGTGGCTCCGTTTTCGAGTTATTAGGTTTTAAGTATCTTGACCTTTGACCTCGATGGTCGTTATTTTTGGAACATGTAGTACCTGATGACCAATTACTAGATTTGGAAACAGCATCTCAATATGTGGGTCCTTTTACGAGTTATTAGGTTTTAAGTGTGTTGACCTTTGACCTCGATGGTCATAATTTTGGAACATGTAGTACCTGATGACCAATTACTAGATTTGGAAATGCCATCTCAATATGTGGCTCCGTTTTCGAGTTATTAGGTTTTAAGTATCTTGACCTTTGACCTCGATGGTCGTTATTTTTGGAACATGTAGTACCTGATGACCAATTACTAGATTTGGAAACACCATCTCAATATGTGGCTCCGTTGTCGATTTATTAGGTTTTAAGTATGTTGACGTTTGACCTCGATGGTCATAATTTTGGAACATGTAGTACCTGATGACCAATTACTAGATTTGGAAATGCCATCTCAATATGTGGCTCCGTTTTCGAGTTATTAGGTTTTAAGTATGTTGACGTTTGACCTCGATGGTCATAATTTTGGAACATGTAGTACCTGATGACCAATTACTAGATTTGGAAACACCATCTCAATATGTGGCTCCGTTGTCGAGTTTTACGTGTTAAGTATGTTGACCTTTGACCTCGATGGTCATTATTTTGGAACTTGTACTAGTTGATGACCAATTACTAAATGTGGAATCACGACCTCAATATTTGGCTCCGATTTTGAGTTATTAGGTTTTAAGTGTCATACAAACGACGTATCCCACAAACTATAAGACCCAGGTAAAAGTAAGTGTGGTATTCGTAATCAGCATGATCGGAAACCCCCATATGCCGAGTATCATAAAAATCGGAAATGTAAATGATTTGCGCATGCGTGTTATTTCTACTAAATTGGATTTGGCATACGTAACCAAGCGTGGGTCTATACTATGTTATTTAGAGAATGAATAATAGGTCATAGTCTTTTACGGGCTACTTGTTGCACGTAGTCTGCTCCGGGGAAATCGGAACAGTTTGCGTAATCGGCTTCTGAACCGGAACTGGCATTGCAACTGGAACAGTTTGTTATGTGACTGTAATTTTTCTGCGCATGCGTGCAATGTGTAATTAATTGGAAATTTAATTTTACTGTGCATAAGCAATCAAGTGTGTGTGTATGTGTTGTTATTTTTTTATTCTCTGCTCTATTATGTTGCTATAAAGTGCTCGTAAAAGAGAACGGGGGAGTTATGTCTTATTTTATGTTTCTGCGCATAGCCGTAATCTGCTCCTGAACTGGAACAGTCTGCGGTCTGCTGTGTGTGTGTGTGTGTGTGTTGTTATTTTTTAACGGCGGAATCGGAACAGTTTTGCGCCCATGCGCAGTATTTCAAAAATTGGTCTCAAAATGGAGAGCGAATACACCCCCATTATTCTCTGTTATGTTTAAAAAGAGTGCTCATAAAAGGGAACGAATCTTTGCTATGTTATGTTAAATAAGCCATAGTCTTTTATTAGCTCTGCTAGTCTTACGTAATTTCTGGTCGTGTGCTCGTAGTCTCTGTGTAATATCTGCTATGTTAAAAGTTCTCATAAAAGGGAACGAGTACACCCCTGCTGTGTTAAATAGGTGGATGGGGAATGTGTTATCGATCTGCTATGTGTTCGTAAAGTGCTCATAAAAGGAAACGAATCTTATGTGGCATGTGCGCTGGCGGGGTCCGGCGGCAGCCAATCGGCGTGGCACTCCTAAAAGGCCGTGCGCGTGGCCGACCAATCACCGCCAAGGCCGACCAATTTTACCAGCCAATCAGCGTGAAGAGGAAGGGTCCCGCACCAATTACTTTTTTCATGCAAACACCTGATTTTTGCGAGAAGAGTTTTGCAAGAAATTCAATATTAATTATTAGGGAAAAAATTTTTATAAGCATTGCTTTCAATATAGCGTTACAGTGAATAATTGTTGATCGTTTAGAATAATAGGTTATTAGAAAAAATACTAATTGGTGTTCTATAGTTGGAAGACCGGCTCCGTTTACGAATTATTAGGTTTTAAGTATGTTGACCTTTGACCTCGATGGTCATTATTTTGGAACTTGTAGTACCTGATAACCAATTACTAGATTTGGGAACACCATCTCAATATGTGGATCCGTTTACGAGTTATTAGGTTTTAAGTATGTTGACCTTTGACCTCGATGGTCATTATTTTGGAACTTGTAGTAGTTGATAACCAATTACTAAATGTGGAGACACCATCTCAATATGTGGCTCCGTTTACGAGTTATTAGGTTTTAAGTATGTTGACCTTTGACCTCGATGGTCATTATTTTGGAACTTGTAGTAGTTGATGACCAATTACTAGATTTGGAAACACAATCTCAATATGTGGATCCGTTTTCGAGTTATTAGGTTTAAATTATGTTCACCTTTGACCTCCATGGTCATTATTTTGGAACTTGTAGTACCTGATGACCAATTACTAAATGTGGAGACACCATCTCAATATGTGGCTCCGTTTACGAGTTATTAGGTTTTAAGTATGTTGACCTTTGACCTCGATGGTCATTATTTGGGAGCTTGTAGTACCTTATGACCAGTTACTACATTTGGAAACAGCATGTCAATATGTGGCTCCGTTTTCGAGTTATTAGGTTTTAAGTATGTTGACCTTTGACCACGATGGTCTTTATTTTGGAACATGTAGTACCTGATGACAATTACTAGATTTGGAAACACCATCTCACTATGTGTGTCCGTTTTCGAGTTATTAGGTTTTAAGTATGTTGACCTTTGACCTCGATGGTCATTATTTTTGGAACATGTAGTACCTGATGACCAATTACTAGATTTGGAAACACCATCTCAATATGTGGCTCCGTTGTCGAGTTATTAACTTTTAAGTATGTTGACCTTTGACCTCGATGGTCATTATTTTGGAACTTGTACTAGTTGATGACCAATTACTAAATGTGGAAACACGACCTCAATAGTTGGCTCCGTTTTTGAGTTATTAGGTTTTAAGTGTCATACAAACGACGTATCCCACAAACTATAAGACCCAGGTAAAAGTAAGTGTGGTATTCGTAAACAGCATGATCGGAAACCCCCATATGCCGAGTATCATAAAAATCGGAAATGTAAACGGTTTTGCGCATGCGTGTTATTCCTACTAAATTGGATTTGGCATACGCAACCAAGCGTGGGTCTATACTATGTTATTTAGGGAATGAATAATAGGTCATAGTCTTTTACGGGCTACTTGTTGCACGTAGTCTGCTCCGCGGAAATCGGAACAGTTTGTGTAATCGGCTCCTGAACCGGAACTGGCATTGCAACTGAAACAGTTTGTTATGTGACTGTAATTTTTTTGCGCATGCGTGCAATGTGTAATTCATTGGAAATTTAATTTTACTGTGCATAAGCATTCAAGTGTGTGTGTGTGTGTGTGTGTGGTATTTTTTTATTCTCTGCTCTATTATGTTGCTATAAAGTGCTCGTAAAAGAGAACGGGGGAGTTATGTCTTATTTTATGTTTCTGCGCATAGCCGTAATCTGCTCCTAAACTGGAACAGTCTGCGGTCTGCTGTGTGTTTGTGTGTTTGTGTGTTGTTTTTTTTAACGGCGGAATCGGAACAGTTTTGCGCCCGTGCGCAGTATTTCAAAAATTGGTCTCAAAATGGTGAGCGAATACACCCCCATTATTCTCTGTTATGTTTAAAAAGAGTGCTCATAAAAGGGAACGAATCTTTGCTATGTTATGTTAAATAAGCCATAGTCTTTTATTAGCTCTGCTAGTCTTACGTAATTTCTGGTCGTGTGCTCTAGTCTCTGTGTAATATCTGCTATGTTAAAAGTTCTCATAAAAGGGAACGAGTACACCCCTGCTGTGTTAAATAGGTGGATGGGGAATGTGTTATCGATCTGCTATGTGTTCGTAAAGTGCTCATAAAAGGAAACGAATCTTATGTGGCATGTGCGCTGGCGGGGTCCGGCGGCAGCCAATCGGCGTGGCACTCCTAAAAGGCCGTGCGCGTGGCCGACCAATCACCGCCAAGGGGGCGAGGTCCTGTACCAGCCAATCAGCGTGAAGAGGAAGGGTCCCGCACCAATTACTTTTTTCATGCAAACACCTGATTTTTGCGAGAAGAGTTTTGCAAAAAATTCAATACTTAATTATTAGGAAAAAATTTTTTATAAGCATTGCTTTCAATATAGCGTTACAGTGAATAATTGTTGATCGTTAAGAATAATAGGTTATTAGAAAAAATACTAATTGGTGTTCTATAGTTGGAAGACCGGCTCCGTTTACGAATTATTAGGTTTTCAGTATGTTAACCTTTGACCTCGATGGTCATTATTTTGGAACTTGTAGTACCTGATGACCAATTACTAGATTTGGGAACACCATCTCAATATGTGGATCCGTTTACGAGTTATTAGGTTTTAAGTATGTTGACCTTTGACCTCGATGGTCATTATTTTGGAACTTGTAGTAGTTGATAACCAATTACTAAATGTGGAGACACCATCTCAATATGTGGCTCCGTTTACGAGTTACTAGGTTTTAAGTATATTGACCTTTGACCTCGATGGTCATTATTTTGGAACTTGTAGTAGATGATGACCAATTACTAAATGTGGAGACACCATCTCAATATGTGGTTCCGTTTACGAGTTATTAGGTTTTAAGTATTTTGACCTTTGACCTCGATGGTCATTATTTTGGAACTTGTAGTATTTGATGACCAATTACTAGATTTGGAAACGCCATCTCAATATATGGATCCGTTTACGAGTTATTAGGTTTTAAGTATGTTGACCTTTGACCTCGATGGTCATTATTTGGGAGCTTGTAGTACCTTATGACCAGTTACTACATTTGGAAACACCATCTCAATATGTGGCTCCGTTTTCGAGTTATTAGGTTTTAAGTATGTTGACCTTTGACCTCGATGGTCATTATTTTGGAACATGTAGTACCTGATGACCAATTACTAGATTTGGAAACACCATCTCACTATGTGTGTCCGTTTTCGAGTTATTAGGTTTTAAGTATGTTGACCTTTGACCTCGATGGTCATTTTTTTTTGGAACATGTAGTACCTGATGACCAATTACTAGATTTGGAAACACCATCTCAATATGTGGCTCCGTTGTCGAGTTATTACCTTTTAAGTATGTTGACCTTTGACCTCGATGGTCATTATTTTGGAACTTGTACTAGTTGATGACTAATTACTAAATGTGGAAACACGACCTCAATAGTTGGCTCCGTTTTTGAGTTATTAGGTTTTAAGTGTCATACAAACGACGTATCCCACAAACTATAAGACCCAGGTAAAAGTAAGTGTGGTATTCGTAAACAGCATGATCGGAAACCCCCATATGCCGAGTATCATAAAAATCGGAAATGTAAATGGCTTTGCGCATGCGTGTTATTTCTACTAAATTGGATTTGGCATACGCAACCAAGCGTGGGTCTATACTATGTTATTTAGGGAATGAATAATAGGTCATAGTCTTTTACGGGCTACTTGTTGCACGTAGTCTGCTCCGCGGAAATCGGAACAGTTTGCGTAATCGGCTCCTGAACCGGAACTGGCATTGCAACTGGAACAGTTTGTTATGTGACTGTAATTTTTTTGCGCATGCGTGCAATGTGTAATTCATTGGAAATTTAATTTTACTGTGCATAAGCATTCAAGTGTGTCTGTGTGTGTGTGTGGTTATTTTTTTATTCTCTGCTCTATTATGTTGCTATAAAGTGCTCGTAAAAGAGAACGGGGGTGTTATGTCTTATTTTATGTTTCTGCGCATAGCCGTAATCTGCTCCTAAACTGGAACAGTCTGCGGTCTGCTGTGTGTTTGTGTGTGTGTGTGTTGTTTTTTAACGGCGGAATCGGAACAGTTTTGCGCACATGCGCAGTAGGTCAAAAATTGGTCTCAAAATGGAGAGCGAATACACCCAAATTATTCTCTGTTATGTTTAAAAAGAGTGCTCATAAAAGGGAACGAATCTTTGCTATGTTGTGTTAAATAAGCCATAATCTTTTATTAGCTCTGCTAGTCTTATGTAATTTCTGCTATGTTAAAAGTGCACATAAAAGGGAATGAGCCCACCACTTAAAATGTACTCATAAAAGAGAACAAGTACACCCCTGCTATGTTATATAGTCTTATGTAATATCAGCGATATTAAATAGGTGGATGGAAAGTGTGTTATCGATCTGTTATGTTAAAAGTGCTCATAAAAGGGAATGAATCTTATGTATTATCTGCTATGGTATGTGTTCGTAGTCTCCACGGCAATGTGGCCAGTTCGAGAACGAGTACACGCCCTTATATTTTTGCTATGCGCAAACAGAGGTTGAAAAATAAGATATCCTCTTTTATTAGCTCTGCTATGTTATATGTGCTGTGTTAAATAGGTAGATGGAGAATGTGTTATCGATCTGCTATATGTTCGTAGTCTCTGTGTAATATCTGCTATGTTAAAAGTGCTCATAAAAGGGAACGATTACACCCCTGCTATTCTATATGCGCTATGTTAAATAGGTGGATGGAGAATGTGTTATCGATCTGCTATGTGTTCGTAAAGTGCTCATAAAAGGGAACGAATCTTATGTGCCATGTACGCGGGGTCCTGCGCCAGCTAATCAGCGCGGCACTCCTAAAAGACTGTGCGCGTGGCCCGCCAATCAGCGTCAAGGTGGGCGGGGTCCGGTGCCAGCGAATCGGCGTAAAGGGGGAGGGTCCTGCGCCAGCCAATCGGTTTGGGTCCGGTGCCAGCCAGTCAGCGCAGTAGATACTCCTAAAATGGAGGTCATAAAAGAGCGTGGCCAATCAGCGTGAAGGGGCGTGGCCAGTGCCAGCCAATCAGTGTCAAGGGGCGTGGCCGGTGCCAGCCAATCAGCGTCAAGGGGCGTCGCCAGCCAATCAGCGTCGAGGGGCGTGGCCAGCCAATCAGCGTCGAGGGGCGTGGCCAAGGGGGCGGGGTCACGTGACCTGCGCCAGCCAATCAGCGTCAAGCGTTTGCACATGCGCAGTAGGGAAAAAACAGCGCCAAGTGACAACTCTCTACTGACGTATATTTATTTGCACTTTTGACATTTCGTAATCAACAGTTTAAAAGGTCCGTGATATACGCAACCGCTTTTTTTTTATTTTTTTTAAGGAAAATATGAAACCCAATTACCTTAATTTACGTCTACAATATCTGTGCACAGTTTCATTCAACTCTGTACACTTCTTCTTGCCTTTTAATCCTCAAATTTCAAAATTTTGAGTGGGGGATTTTGTCCCTTAAAACCGTTTTTCCTCAGAAAATAAACTCGCATTCGTTTTTTTTTTGCGTATTGTCGTTCCAATTCTTCATGTCCTTTAAGCACTTCTGACATACTGTTATTCGCACTTTTGATATTTCACGATCATAGTTTTGTAGGGGTCTGGGTCCCATCCAAACCTTTTTCTTTTTTCAGGAAAATACGAAACCAGTATTCCCTTATTTTATGTCTACAATATCCCTGCACAATTTCATTCACTTTGGTTCATTTCTTGTGACCTTTCGGGCCTCAAGTTTCAAACTTTTGGATGGGGGCTTTTGCCCCCTAAAACCGTTCTTCCACAGAAAATAAAAAACGTTTTTATTAATTTTTTGCGTATTGTCCCTACTCAAAGTTTCGTTGCAATTCTTCATGTTCTTTACACACATCTGGCATACAGTTATAAGTACTTTTGGTATTTCGTGATCAAAGGTTTGGAGGGGTCTGTGCCCCACGTAACCATTTTTTCCAGGAAAATACGAAACACGTATTCCCTCTTTTTATGTCTGCATTATCTGTGCACAATTTCGTTCACTTCGGTCCACCTCTTCTTGCCTTTCGGACGTCAACTTTCAAAATTTTGAGTAGGGTTTTTTGCCCCCCTAAAACCACTTTTCCGCAGAAAAACACGTATTCGTTTATTTTATGTGTAGTATCTCCCCGCTTATTTTTTTTCAAAATTGGAGTGTTGCACTTGGGAAGTATTACTTGTGAGTCATAATGTTATATGCATCACTTTTACTCTTCTAATAGAAGCAAACACTTGACCCCCAAGCGTTACCGGACCAAATGTTCTTTGGACGAAATGTGCTTTGAACTAAACATCCCTGGACGAAATGTCCCTTGGACCAATTGTCTTTAGTAGTAGGGGATGGTTACTACGAGCACACTTCCTCCTTCCACCCCCTAACTACCAAAAAATTATGAACCCGCCACTAACCATTACACTTTAACGCAGAAGGAACCAACTAATTATTCAAAGTTACACGGTGCAAAGTATTCCCATAACTACATTGTTAAAGTGAGATTGAATATGCTTTTATGACATTTAAAATCATAAAAACTTACATCTAAAATTACAATTAAATTATTCTACGCATTTACAAATATAATCATATCCATAATTTTCACATCTACTACATCTTCCAAAGCTACAGAAGTCACTTGTACATTCTTTTTTAGTTTGCGTTGCAATTGATTTACATGTTGTGCAATAATATCGAAAATAGTCTAATTTTATTATGTTTTGTTTAGGCATTTATTATATAAATGAATTGTATATATATATTTCATTTTTCTTCTAACTTATAATGACCCCATGGTAGGGTATTGATCCCATCCTTTAAAACACATCTCTTATCATCCACGCAACTTAAAGCTAACTTATTTACTTCTATACTGTACATATCGTGCTTATAACTTCTAATCAAATTCATCTTCTTATAATATTCTTTTTGGCTAATCAAACAGTCCTTATATTCGTTAAATGTAAGTTATTTATACACGACACTCTTCTTAACACCTTTAGCTTTCTTACAACACTTTTCTTTATCGAACTTACCTTTAAAGTCTTTATCTGTTAAATCTATTTGAGGTGCTTTTATACTGTACATCTTACTTCTTAAACCCACAAACTCTTCTATGATTGTGCCTTTAATTTCATCCTTCATCTTACCAAGTATTTTCTTATTGATTTGTGGTATCTTATATTTGTTATCTTTAGGGTAATCACTCGTGTCGAAGTAATCAATATAATTTTTCATGTCCTCGTACACATCTTCTGTTTGGATATGGTATATATAACTATCGGTATCTGTATAACATACTTCTATTTTGTCTTGGTATTTTGGCTTCATCACATTATAATGGAAATCATACATTAAATATTTTGACAAATCTAGAATTGACATACCAACATAAATTGGTTTGTTAAATTGCACTTTAACCTTGTTCATGTGAACTGCTACTAAATTTTCCGTAAAAACTGTAGTACTCTTATAATTCGGTTTTGCTACAAGCTTCTCGTATCTTTTCTCATCACTTACAAGTTTAATATTAACTCTCTTTCTAATATTTTCCATCGTTTTCCCAAATACTGAATTATTCATGAGCTTATAAAAGTCTTTTTCAAAATCATTCGTTGCTTTCGTTCTCATTTGTGTGTTTAAATAAATATATTTATTTAACCAATCTGATTGTTCGAACTCTATTACTCGATGTATCTTGTTAAGTTTTAATCCAAGTGAAAGACATTGTTTTAGGTTTCGATAGTGAATTACATATTTTTCTTTGTCATATAGGATTGTTAATAGCTTCGATTGTTTTTTGAACCAGGCGGACATATATTTTTGAGGAGGTAATGGATAGTCTTTGTGATAGTCATGTAATTCTTTAGGATATTCAAGATCGACTTCTAATATATAACCAGTATCAGAATCATCAGTTATACTTGTAAAATCTATTTCTTCAATCTCATCTTCACTTAACCATCTAAATCCCTTATACGGTAAATATTGACTCATTGCCCACCCATACAAGTTATTGGCATCTAGATACATTAAGTAAGAATCTTCTTTATTCTTATCATAATCTTCCATATACTTATTGTTTGCTTTTACATATCTTTTTGAGCATTGACTAATCCCACCTCTTATACCTTTCTCTACCATTAATACCATATCATAATCCCACAACAATTCTAATTTTATATTTGTCATCTTTAACATTGCATCCCAAGCTAAACCCGGTGCCGTCATATACCAAGCTGGATCAAGATCATAAGCTTTAAGACATGTTTCTCTAAAATTCTCGAACACATCTGCTAACAATAATACATCTGTTTTTAAATATAAATCATGGTATTGTCCGAGATTCTTAATGTCAAATGTTTCCCATACTTTCTTTGCATGTTCATAATCTTCATCACTTATATGTGTGTTCATAAGCTTGTTGAAGAATGCTTCCTTTATCGGTAATTTTCTTTCTCTAAACCTATCCCAATTGATAACATAATCATATGGGTAAACACCTTTTCTTATTACAAGTTGAAACTGTTCTTGATTAGGATAAAAGTGTTGAGTATGTATCATTTGTTCGCGTTTCAAGTTCGATGATAATTTATCTAAACTAGAAGCCATAAATCTAAATGAATCTACAAATTTCAATGTAATAGTTCCAACCTTTTTACTGAATGATATGTATCTTTCCTCGTTATTGGGTATTAGATCTATTTCTTCTTTATTACATCCAAGCTCTTTTATGAACAAGTGAGAGTCATATCCCGTCAAGTTATGTATGATCACTGGTACAAACTTTGGTACTTTAACTTTTAAATTGCAGTTATTACATAGTGGTGCTATAAATTTTCCTGTTATATGATCGTGATGCTTAACTTTATGATTTTCTTTAGTATACTCCTGCTTACAGTAATAACAACATTTAGATTCATTGAACTCTTTTCTCTGACATTTTGTTAATGGTAACTCGTTATTTTGTTTGTATATGTTCGATATGTGTTTGGCTTCTTTTGTTAACATTCTTATAAATTTAGTAGCAGCGTTCTTACCTCTATACAAAACAGGATTAGTTTTACTTCCATCGCTCTTTTCTACATAATAACAAAATCCAGATGGCTTATGTTGTTGATATTTTTTCGTATATGGCTCGTTATCCGGATAACATTCTTCACAACCCATAACTTTATGTAGCAAACATTCAAAATCAGCATAAATCACAAATGGCATTTTCATTGTGTATTGGTAGTTTTTAAACTCAACACATTTACCTTTTTCAGGCATTATTATTTTTACTGGATCATTTAACGAACAATCTTGCTCATGTTTATTTAAAGCGTCTTGTGAGTAAAAGTATAGCAAACATCTATCACATAAATATTTTCGAGCTCTCTTTTTTGTTATTTGAGTACTAACTAATCTACTTAGGTCTTTAATCCAACAATAGTGTGTTTTAACTTGGTCTTCATTTTGTTCTTTTATATATAATAAATTGACATGATTTTCTGGCTTGTTTTGTGTGTGATGTAGTATATAGATTGAATAGTCTTTATCATATGCATAAACATTTATAGAAATATTAAGTAATTTTTCAGCTCTTGGAATATCACTTAGTTTTACAGGATAATTGATGCCTTTTAATTTTTTTTCCAAGTCTATAACAACATGCTTATACTTCGGTGGTCGTTGTGGATTTTTTTCAACAGGATGTAATGCAGAAGCGATTGAATATAAGAAACATTTTTAATCTTCGTTCTTTACATTTATGATTGCTTGTTTATTTTTAATTTTATCAGGTAATTCTATGTATGTTGATCCTCTATATGGTGTATATTTGGCGATTGCTAGTTGTAAAAAGTTAATGTTTATAAGAGCCCAGCCAGAACCTCTAGCTTGGAACTCATCCATTCTTGTTCTTAATCTTTGTTTCATCTTAGTTATTTCTTCTTTTAAATTACTTGATTGATATATTTCTTGGTTTTCAGTGTTAAAATAGAAGTTTTGAGTTTCTTTACCTTTCTTATATGTACAACTTATATAAAGATTAGCTTTCAATGAACTGTGTTTACTTAAGCTAATTTGTAATCTGTTTAATATAGCTTTAGATGTTGCAGTAATATATTGTTCAAGTGGATCTTGTGGTTTGTAATCTGTTGTAAATTCCCATGTTTCTAATCTTGATTTCACTGTCGTTTCTTTAAGTTTTACATCAATTGGTACTGATTCAGCTTTGATTTTTGGTTCTTCAATTACTTCTTGTTTAAATGGGAATATATCTCTAATCTGCCTTCTGCTTTGTTCATCATCATATTGTTTAAGAAGGTTTATTAGTTCTGCTTTTCTTAATCGGGAATATTTTTTGATTCCCTTTTCTTTACATTGTCGTCTTAACTCTATTACAGTAAATTTACTATAATTACTCATCTTATTTATTATATAGAAAATTCTACTACTCAATTTTTATCTTCGCCGGATTATTTCGGTTCATTTTTTGTACTATTTTTAGTTCCATATATCCTAATACAACGCTTAACACTGTACACTCCTGCTATTGTCTACATATTACGCGTTGTATTAGAACACGACTTTGATGAGAATACCCCATCAAAGTCACATATACACATATTAAAATTAAATCATTTTTGTAAACTTACTCATCATCATCATCATAATCATCACTACCATATTTATATTCATCATCACTATTCAAATCAGATGTTTTTTGTTGCATTATTAAAAATGCTTTTTCCTTTAACATTATTTGCTTCTCTACTAGTGCTGCTAAGAGTTTAAGATCATGATGAATAAGTTTAAGTCCATCATGTAATAAATCAAATTCTTTCTCCATATTTGTTATATAGAAAACCAACAAAAAAATGAAATAAATTTAAAAAATCTAAGAATAAAAACAAACATGACTAATGCTAAGGAAATATTATCTTAGAAACCTGTATTTGATTGTGTATGTAAATATTTAGATATTGGTGGTTATAATGATGAAGACAAAATAAATTTTAGCGTGTCCATAGGTATGTTAGATCATTTGTTCAAGAAAGCCACTAAAGAAAACAACTCATTTCTTACACAAAACATTCTCTATACAAACGTTAAGAATTTGTCTGATGAAATATTAGATTCACTGACTGATAAACAATGGTTATCTATAGGTTATGATGATTATGAGGAGGAATATAACTATGATCACATTACAGAAGATTTTATACGCAAATATCTGCAGAAAGTTAATTTGAGCGAAATATGTTTATGGAAAAAGTTATCGGAAGAGTTTATAAGAGAATTAGCTGATAAAGTTGATTGGGAAATTATTTCAGGAAGCCAAGACTTATCAGAAGACTTTATAAGAGAATTTGCAGATAGAGTTGATTGGAAGGAAGTATCGTATAACCAAAAGCTATCTGAAGAATTTATTAATGAGTTTATAGATAAAGTTGATTTTGATGCTTTATCTTATGGAAGCAAACTCTCTGAAGCCTTTATACGAAAACATGCAGATAAAGTTTCTTGGTGGCGCTTATCTGGAACTCATCAATTATCAGAAAACCTTATAAGAGATTACGCTGACAAAGTAGATTGGGAAATAATTTCATTGTTTCAAAATTTAACAGAAGGATTTATTGCAGAGTTTAAAGACAGAGTTCATTGGCATAACATTTCAATTTTTCAACACCTCTCTATAGAGTTTATATATATATTTAGACATTACGTAGATTGGAGAGTTATAATAAGAAAATATCATAATAATCCTGATTTAGGTGGTATATTGAATTTAGCATTCGATGTTACAACAGATGGTTTGTTTAATGTTTAACTAATTACCTTTTATGACTATTATATCATAAAAGTCGTAACCTTAATTATTAGATATTAACCTTAATTATCTTTTATGATTATTATATCATAAAAGTTGTAACTTTAATTATCTAATATTAACCTTAATTATCAGATAATAACCTATCATATAAACAATCAATTTCTTTAATCAATTCTTCTTCTGATAGTGGCGTAAAACTCATTACCTTTTCCTTTTTACACCTATTCATCTTTTAACTCCAATCCTTTTAATTTTTCGATTACTTCATCATCTTGAATTTCTTCTATAACTTCTTTGATCGTGTTGAGTTCACACTTGAAAAATTCACCTTTATATTTAAATTCATCTAATTGTTTATGTACAAGTGACTCTAACTTTTTAGCATCATTTGTCTTATAGGTTTCTTCATAATGAAATAGCTCGAAGTCAAGTCTACACTCATTAAACTGACCTAGGCGTTGTTCAAGATTTTTTGTATAACCCACTTTATATATATATTCTTCTCTTGGTGCTGTTTGGTAGTTGCTATATAAACAAAACCTGACTTATCATCATCTTTTTTCAATTGAGACCATCTTTTTATTTCTTGGAACAAGTCTGGATGAGCATATGTACCCCTGATTATTGTTATTCTTCCTCCACTAACCACGTAATATATTTTTTTGAGATTGATGTCCTTCTTCTAATCTTTTTATTAATGTTCTTGATTCTTTATTTCTCAACCACTCTTTAAATCTCTTACCTCCATCTTGACACAGTTTAGTAGCATTGAAGTATCCTGTACTCTTATCTATAATCAACTTGAAATCACCAAAAACACCATACCAATAATTACTCTTAATCTGCTCATAACAAATATCATTTAAACTATACGAATTATCCATAGTACTCATATTTATTATTTAAAAATAATTATTTATTTCATTTTTGATTATCTTTTATGGAATAATAACCATAAAAGACAAACATTTATATTTACACTACAACATTACTTTTATCTATCCAACTATTGTGCGAATCATCAAAACCTAGCCATTTAACGTATACTTTATCACCTTTCTTTCTTAACACCTTTTCTACCAAGTATTCATCCTTATGTTTCGTCTTTAATAGTTCTGGTTCATAAAATCTACCTTGTACATCCTCTTCTTCTAAATCTTTAATTCTATATGTAGGTGGATTAGATGGAATAACTTCGCTAATAACAAATACTTCTGTTGACCAATTAGGTGTATATCCTTTCTCAAATAACCCTTTCGATTTACTTATACGAACATGATCACCTAATTTGTATTTGGGCTTAACACGTTTATATTCTTTTTGATACACTTTTTCCAATATTGTTCGCTCATTCTTCTTATTAACTTCTATAGGTTTTAAACCAATTGTTCTATGTACTCTATTATTATACTCACTAACTAGTGTTGGTAATATCTATATCCATTTATAATTTCCTTGTGTTGTGAACCTTTTCCACATGTTTTGTTTAAGTGTTCTATTAAATCTCTCAACAACAGAAGCTTTTTTACCACTATAGGTTGAGTAATGATTAATCTTATTTTCCTCCATTAACTTCTTAAACTCTTTATTATAAAACTCTTTACCTTGATCAGTTTGTAAGTTATTAGGTTTTCTCGTTTTTAATATGGATTCGAATGCTTCTGTAACATTCTTACCACTTTTATCTTTAACAGGAACAGCAAACGCATATTTTGAAAACACATCTATAATCGTTAGCAAATACTTATAACCTTTATTTAATTTAGAAACACCTTTTAACACACCACTATCCATTTCAACAAGATCAGCTTGCCATAAATCATCTATACCTTTTATAACTACACTTAATCTGTTAAAGTTTTTTCTAGATGGTTTGTGAATTTCTTCTATAATATCTTCTCTAATACCTTCACCTTCATATAGTCAATCGCGCTTTTTAATGAATTGAGATTTATTAACACCACATACAGAACAAATACCTTTCTTAACATACTTCCATTCTTTGTTTGTTCAATTCTAATGGTATCTTTCTCCGTATCTGTTAACTTCTTACACTTAACACAATACATCATCATTATTTATTGTATAGAAAATCAACAAAAAAATTAAAATTTATCATTACCTAATACTATACTTTTAACATTATCATCATCATCATCACTTGATTCGTTTTCATCTTCTATTTCTACATACAAAATAATCAATATTAACTTACCTTCTTTCAATTCAGAATCTTTAGATGGTCTAATTGCTAACTGATCATTTATATTAAAGTGTAATGGAAAACTTTCAACTAAAACGTCATTTAAAAACAAGTCTATAAGATGTTTATTAAAACTCGATTCTATATGCATTAACCTACCTCTATAAAGAAATTTGTAGGCAGCAGCTAAATTATGTACAAAAAAGACTAGTTTCCCAAGATCATCTTCTGCCAATCGACATGGAACTTCAAAAATTTCTTTTCTTGTAAGTAAATTAAACTCTTTTTTCACTGATTCAAGCTGTTCTAATGTCACAAGATCTTGTTTATTAATAGCATTAGATATATTACCAAAAATATCCATATTTATTATATAGCAAACGTCTTTAGGAAAGCTCTCTTTCTATGTACATCACAACAAACAATAATTGACCTTCTTCCATAGCCGAATTTTTAGTTGGTTTAATCGGTTTTAGTTGGTTTTAGTTGGTTTTATCATTCTTCTTAAAACCAAAAGGTATATTTTCAATCAAAGTATCACCTAAATATATGTCTAAAAAGTATTTATCCAAACTTAAGTCCATGTGCATTATTTTCCCATTATAGAGAAATTTGTAACCGTTAGAGGGATTAAATATTCTAAAGATTGGCTCCTTAACGTTTTTAGCTCTTAATCGATATAGTAGAGGTAGAGTTTCTTTCTGCATAACCAATTTAGTAGTATCCATCCTAATCTTTTGAAAATCTTCTTTCTTTATGTATGTGTCTTGTAACGTTTCTAATGCATCTTCAAATTTGTTTCTATCACTTTCTAATTGGTTGTTAAATCGCTTTTCAATGACTCGAGCTGGTTTAACGTAATAGCATCTTGTTGATCAATACCATTAGTTATATTAACTAATCTTTTTTGTGTAAAATCAATCCACGATCTATAATTTGTTGTGAAAATTTTATTTAGTTCAGATTTAAAATTTGTACGACTCATTAAATTTTCATGTGTCTCTCTTTTATATTTTTCAAATTCTTCATTCTTAACAACATTATCTAAATTCCTTAACTGCTCTTCACTAATATCAACATTATCTTTAACATTACCAAATATATCCATACTCATTTATTATACCGAAAATGTCCATCCTAGTTTTTCAAAACATTTCTTTAACATCTCTATTTGTTTAGATGAATGTTTAAAATCAATATCAACATGAACATCGTGCTTTTTCAACACATAGTACAATACACATTTTAAGTTAATAAACAATACTCTTTTAGGATACAGTTCTTTAAAGGTTTTGTATAAGTTTTCGAAATCCGTTATAAGTGTTTCTTCCATATGTTGTAAGTTTAATGGTCTTTGATCGGTAAGGTGATAGTGTATTAAATAAACATCATCATAATATTTTGTGTATTTGTTTTTCTTTAATACTTTTAGAACATCTTTTATTGATATTAAATCTTTTGATATATCTCTAAATTCATCATTTAACACCTTGAACACATCTTCAGGAATAATTCTATACTGTAAAGCTTGTAAACGAGATAACTGTAACTTAAATCTTTTTATAGTATCATACCATGGTTTTCTTACGCAAGCTCTCATTCCTTCACAAGTACTGTAAACAAAACCATTCGCTACAGAACAATTATCACAAATATATGTACTCCTACCTTTTGTTAATGACTTACAACCACAATTACTGCATTTTAATGGTCTAGAGCTATAATTTTTCAACAACTCCTTTAAGGTAATTATTGGATATAACTTTACCAACTCTTCTTCCGTGTACAAAAATTTAGGTATTAACATTTTCCATAACTGAACAACTGTATATGCGTTGTTTCTATCTTTTAAGTCTATCTTACTGACATCCCGAAAATACCAATTAAAATTAAATCTAACTAGTGCATCTAGTTCATCTTCATTTTTCTCAAGATAATCTAAAAATCTATTGTGTATAGCTTCCATCTTTATCTTAAAACAAAACTTTTATGAATATAAACCATAAAAGTACTTAAACTTAATAATATTTAATCATTTTTAATCATATACATAACATCACTAAAAGAATACCCTTGATTTAGAAGATTTAAAACCTTAACACAAAGATGACCACATATAACTGAACTAGTCTTGTATTCGTTCGTCATTGTAAAATAAGTTTTCGGTACCAAGATATTGTACTAGTTGTTTAGAAGGAACACCACCATAAGAATCGAACACGTACTTTATGTTGTTATCTTTCCAATAGCATATCCAATGAGTACCAATGTTTTCTGATTTATCAAAGTTAACTACACCACATTCATTTATATATGGTTTTTGTGGAAGTTCATCACTCATAAATACACCTCTAAATTGTTTTATCTTTAATTCTTTAACCAACCTCTCTATATCGAAGTTGGTCAATGGTTTTAGTTTTTTGATTTCTTTGGTTTACCTGCCCCTTGCTTCTCTTCCATAGCCATATTGTGTCTTTTTTGTTCTTCAAGTTCTTGTTTATTCTTCTTAGCATCCAGTACAGTTTTAGTAATCGCTGCTGCACCACCTGCTAATGAGCCAACTGCTCCTAAAGCTGCTAAAATGGCTGGAATTGTAAAGATAAAACCACCCATATGCTCTTTCTTAATCTTTTTCATTTGTGCAGTAGTTAATGTTAAATCCATTCCTTTGCCTTCTTTAATTTTCTTAGATTTATCGTTAAGTTGTTTCTTAGTTAATACATGATCAATATTTAAATCCTTTAGTTCGTTATAAGGAACACTAAACATACAACCTTCAATAGAACACATATTCCTATTTATTTAAGAGAAAATCTTAGTTTGTAAAAATACAGTTGTTGTTGCTCCACCAAAATCAATTAAGGAATCATTCTCATCTTTTATCCTTATCTCAAAATTGTCAACCTTGTCTTTGGATATAGGGAAAAATAATGGATAAGTAGGCTCGTAAATAATACTATGTTTGAACTCAGCATCTGTTTTGAATGATGCTAAAATTCCTGTTTCCCTATGTGTATATTCTGTATCTTTAACAAACATGCCATCTGCTATATTACAGTGAACATTTATAGTATCAAACGGATGAAACTTTGGCAACTTACTTCCAATATGTGTTTTGTTCTTTTTTAAAACTTCAAAAACATTAAACCCGAGGACAGTACCTATACTCCCAATTGTAACATCATTACTATCAGCTTCAACTTTAACACTATTTCTTAAATGATCTTCTGATAATGTTATGTTGATGGATTGAGATTTTAAATATTCATTAAGTGATTTTAAATTATATTGACCTTCTGGTATAAAAACTTGTCTATTACCATATGAGAAACTGTTTTTTTCTGTTGTTATGTTTGGAGTTAGATATGTACTATAAAACCCAACTAGTCCTATACTTAAATAGTTGCTACTGTTGTCTAATTCGTAATGGAGTTTCTTCTTTAAAACAGAAGTATCACTCGTTAACTTAAATACCTTAGCCATTTATTATATAATAAATGAATGAGTTTGATTTACCTAGAGATATTCCAAGAGAGAAAGTAATCAAATTAATAGAAGATGTTATTCAAAAGTTAGAATACAGTTTAAAGAAGAAAAAGAGAAAACTACGAATTGTTAAATATGCATACTACACTTTGATCACGTTATCAGTCATACTTTGTGCAACAACTGGATTTATTAATATTTTTATACCTGTAACAATTTACTCAATATTAACAACGTCTCTTGCAACTGGAAGTGCTATAATAACAGGTTTGTCTTCTAAGTTAAACATAAGCAAAAGAAAAGATGAATATAAAACCATTGTCACTTGTATTAACTCATTTAAAGAACAGTTAGAGATGATAATAACATTAAATGGTGAAATGGATAACGAATATATAAAAGATACGTTGCTTAAGATCAGAGAACAACTTAAAGATATAAGATCATAAAAAAGTCGATTTTCTCTATAATAAATGACTAAGAAAACTATTAATTGGGATGTAAAAGAGATGATGAAAGAAACAACAGCTAAGAAAAGAAATGGAGAGCTTATACCTGATGATATTCGTTGTCTTATCGTAGGTTCATCTGGGAGTGGTAAAACGTTTTTGCTATTTAATTTTTATTACAACCAGGTTGGTTAAACAATAATTACTTCTACATATATTCTAAAAGCAAGAATCAGCCAAAGTATGAGCAGTTAAAAGATCGATTTGAAAAGGCAGAACTAAAGTTTAAGAAACAAATAGCAACGTTCTTAAGCGGTAATGATTCTATTGTACCTAATGATGAATGTGAAAAATACTCTGTAGTAGTGTTTGACAATTACATTTTGGAAAATCAAGATACTGTTAGAAATTACTTTACAAGAGGTAGGCATACACATTTAGACTGTTTCTATCTTGCACAAACATATTCAAAAGTACCTAAACAGCTTATAAGAGATAACGTTAACTTCCTATGCATATTCAGACAAGATGATACTAATCTTAAACATGTTTATAATGAGTTTGTTGGAGGAGATATGTCTTATGATAAATTTAAAGAGATGTGTTCAAAATGTTGGCAAGAAGATTATGGTTTTATAGTAATTGATATGACAAGGAAGGTAAACAATGGTAAGTATAGGAACAAGATAAAACACTTCTTAAACGTTTGATGTTTATTGACGTTTATTTATGTTCTTTGACGTTTATTGACGTTTATTTATGTTCTTTGATGTTTATTGACGTTTTGTTCGTTTTCTATAAATAATTGGATGAGAAAGATATTAATAAGAATATCAAGTTAAAGGAGTTCTTGATAAAGGGCTTCAAATCTTGGAAGAAAGAAAGAGCAGGTATATATGATAAATTTAAGACACAAGAACAACCTGTAATTGATGCTATTCAAAACTTGGGGAAGTGAGATCAAAGAAGTAGCAGAACAAAATAAAAATCTAATAACTGAACTTGTTCCAGTTGTACATAAGACGGCTTCAATAGATCCTAGTCTACTAGAAACACCTAAAAAGATAACTTATGATAGTTCTCCAAGTAGTAGTGATACGCCTATAACAGGAGAAATAAAACAAATGAGAAAACAAATTAAAGACAAAGTTGAAGGAGTAGAGCCTTTAACAACATCACAATCATTTGGTAAGATTGCAACGAAATATTATAGTAAAAGAAATGATAGTGTGTTTGGAATAAGAACTGTAGAAGAAGATGGAAAAATAATAAATAAGATAGGAAATTCTGAAGTTAAAGTGAATGGTGATGATTTGATAATTAATGGTAAAACTTATAAGGGAACAGATGGTCTATGGGAATTGTTAACGATGAATACTAATAAAACCATTGAAGATTATGATGATGATGATTTTGAACAGTACAAGGAAATAATAATAGAATCAGATGCTGCCTTCCAAAAATATAATCGGGATAAAAAGTAGCATCTAATAGAGGTTCTAAGTACATTAATATTATCAAGCCTATTTGGGATAATTATATTAAACCATCTTTACCTCCAACTCCTAAAAGGACTGGTGAAGGAATTAAACAATATACAGAGATACCTAAAGAATATATATGGATGGATGATGTGAGAAAGTTAATTGATCGGTTAATAGTTATAGATGGAGAAGAAAAGGCTGGTAATAATAACTTTTATAATGAGAAAGTAGGTATAGTGAGTATGATTAATAATAAGCTTTCACAATTTATTCCTAATGATCCAAAAGGTATAGGTTATTTGATTAAGATCTTAAATACATTACCACCACGATTCTGGAATGATGAGAAGCTTGGAAAAGGACTAATGAATAAGATTTTAAACATGAAGGGAATACCGGATTTACATATACCAGGCTTCAGATTTTGCGGGCCTTTTACGAAGCTTCAAGAAAGGCTAGAGAGAGGTGATGAAGGCATTAACCCATTAGATGAGGCTTGTAAAGAGCATGATATATACTATAGGGATAATAAAGATACAGAATCAAGACATATTGCAGATAAGGAATTAGAAAATAAAGCATGGAAAAGAGCATTTAGTAATGATGCATCAATTGGTGAACGATTAGCTGCTTTTGGGGTTGGTACTGCTATGAATGCTAAGGTTAAGTTAGGATGGGGATTATAAGTTTTTAATTGTTATTATGTATGATTCTTTTATGGGTATATCCCATAAAAGCGTTGTTTCAAGATTTTCTTTATAATAAATGGATAGTGTTGAGAGTTACGAGTTACATAGCTTTAATGCTAACACAAGAACATTTAATAATTTGAATGAAGCTAACAAAGATCTTGAGTTTGATTTCGATGTGGGGGATGGCTTTATACATCCACACAAAGCAGATTGTCATATGACTTTTGAAGTTGTTGGTGCATCAGTCGGAGGAACATTTGGTGCAAATGATACTATAGAACTTGTAGATAACTTCTTACCATTCTTCTTTTCTCAAATTGAGGTTAGAAAGCATGGTGTTGTTATAGATAAGATTGAGCTACCAGGAATAACATCTACAGCTATTGGAACATTAAAGATTTCCAAACCAGAAGTTGAATATCTAAAACAAGCAGGATTTGAAACAGATGATAAACTTGGTCTAAGAAAGGACTTTAGTCTTTTATACCCATTAAGATTAATTCCTGATTTTAAGTGATTATAAAGAGGTTATGTGGAAAGGTGGATTGAGAATAACATTTACAAAAGCTAACAACAATAACGATGTCTTGTATAAATGGACTGGATCAGGAGCAGGTGCAGCAGCTCCTCATGATGGGAAAATAACAATAAAAAGTATGGAGATAAGAATGCCTATTGTTGAATACGAATCTAATTATGAAAACAAGTTAAAGTTGAATATTCTTAAAGAACTTAAATCATGTTTTCCTTCCATACTTATCAATGTGTTCAAAAGACTGTTGTAGGTTCTTTCTTGGAGTTTGATGTTACTACTCAATTTAATTCTAGACAATTCGATATGTTTGATTTCGTAGTTGTAATGTTCCAAACTGATAGAAGTGGCAAACAAACAGCAGAAGCAAGTAAGTTTGATCATTGTAAGGTAAAGAATATCTATCTTAAGAATGGAAGGAATGAGGTATTTCCAAAAGAATCAAGAAACTTAGATATTGCTAACAAGGATTATTTTAAGATGTACGAAGATTATACTGCATTTAAGAGAAAAACATGTGGCAATATCGAAATGTACTATGATCCTAAAGAGTTTATAGATAACAGACCAATGTATGTGATTAATTGTAGTAAGAGGAAAAATGTATCGGTAAATGAGAAAACAAACATAAAGATTGTAGTAGACTTTGCGGAAGCTGTGGCTGCTAATACTATATGTTATGCGATTTTAATTGGACAAAAGAACTTTACATATAACCCTAAGAATGAGAAAGTAGTAGAAGAGTTTTAGATAGTTAAATGTATTAAAGTTTTTCCATAAACAAAATTGATAAAAAAATGATTAAATATTTTTTGGTGAAGAGTGTTCATTGATTTTCTATATAATAAATACGATGGCAAGTCATATTGAACTTTTAAATAAGCTTGGAAGTCTCGAGCAAAAACAAGTTATTGGATTAAGAGAATTAGAATTAAATACAGAATATAAGATTGTGAAAATGGAAAAGATTAAAACTAAGTTTGGAAAGAGTATTTTAGTTGAATGTGAGGAGTTCAAGGTTTTTCTTCCAACTAGATTTACAAAACACTTAACAGATAAAATGATTGATGAGATCGTTAAAAATGGAATAAAAATCAAATACACTGGTCTAAAAGATAATTATCCAACTGTTGAGTTCTGTATGTAAATTTTATGTAAATTTTCTATATGTAAATGAGGATTGGTTTTATGAATTTCTCATAAAACGAGCATTTTCCTTATAATAAATAAACTATGGCTAATTATTTGAATAAAAAAATGATGTTAAAGCATTGAGATTCCTTCGCATAGATGAGTTAGAAAAAGGTAAAGCGTACGAGATAACATTATGGAAATTGATTCAAACACAGCGTTATGGTCAAAGAGTTTTAGTTCATTTAGATGAGAAATATAAGACATTATTACCACAAAGATATAATGATGAAACTGAGCAAGTATTGAAAGATTTGAAAAAGTATAAGCTGTTTGTTAAGTATGAGAGTTTGAAAGATTTAGATAATGGTTATAAAATACATTAGTTTTACTTTAGAAATGAATCCAAAAAATAAAACTTGTAATTTTAAGTGTATAAGTGTTCATTATCAATATCCGAACTTGTAATTTTAAGTGTTTTTATAGTATCAGACTATAAAAAACTAAGACCTTTGGATATATAGAACATAATGTCATTTAAATTTTAAAGATACATATATAAATAAGGGATTTATTTGAGTTTTTTGTAATTATATCCTTAGAGTTATGCAATTTATAAGACATTCAATAGATAGGAAATTTATTTGTCTATTGATTGTCGTTTGAATTTTGAAAATCGGTTAATAAACAACGGAGATATAACAAATTCGGAATATTATCCTTAGAGGTATGCAACCCACAATACATTCAAAAACATTTCAATTGGTTTCTCTATTGATTGTCGTTTGAATTTTGAAAATCGGTTAATATTTGACGATTTTATAGCAAGTTCAAAATTTCGGGAATTTTTTACGGGTTTATTTTTGAGTTTTCGGGAAAATGTTATTCTTTAAAAAAGTCTTAAAAATTTATTTGACTTATGGTAGTATTTTTATTTTTTCGATTTGTTGAAATTTTGTGGAGATATTGAAAAAGGGAAAAGTATCTTTTGGGTTATGGAGCCATTTATGCATTTTAGAAAATTGGTTATGTTATTAGTATTCATTTACTGTTCGAATTTTTGAAATCGGTTAATTAGGAGCCGAGGAATTAATTAATAACGTTATTTGGGGGTGGGACTCCCCAGTGTTGCCAACTCATTTTTAACAATTATCATATTTATTAGTAATGGGGTGAATTCATCCCGATATGTTTTAAAGCGATATCTTGAAAAATTAAAATCCTGGAACGTTCCGAAAAAATATATGGAGTTGGCAACCCTTATGTGACGTAATCTAACAGCTATTATACAACGTCATCGGTGCAGCGCCTCCTGTCCGCTGCTAGCTAAAAATTCTGTTGAAGGAAGACCGACTAATGTGTATATATGAATGTTGTCGTGAGAAGAAGGAAAGAGAATCGGATTGGAATGGTCCTGTCCTGGTACTGGAATCGTTCAAATGAATCAGTGACAGATCACCTATTCCAGAGTTGTATGTATTCTTTGTATGTATTCCTTCTCATTGAGTTTTTAAAGCTAATTATTAACGGATTTTCATGATTCAAGTGTCAAATGAAAGCTTATAAACTGGAGATTAAGATACAATAAATATATTTTGTGTGGGATTCCATTATAAGTTTTTAAATGTAAGTTTTTATGATTTTAAATGTCATAAAAGCATATTCAATCTCACTTTGGGGTATCCCTCTGTGTTAAAGTACAATAGTCAGGGGTGGGTTCATAATTTTTTTTTGGTAGTTAGGGGGTGGAAGGAGGAAGTGTGCTCGTAGTAATCATCCCCTACTACTGTCTTTTGGACGAAATGTGCTTTGAACTGAACATCCCTGGGTGAAATTTCCCTTGGACCAATTGTATTTTGGACGAAATGTCCTTTGGACCAAATATCTTTTGGACCAATTGTGTTTTGGACGAAATGTCCTTTGGACCAATTGTCTTTTGAACCAATTGTGTTTTGGACGATATGTCCTTTGGATCGATTGTCTTTTGGACGAAATGTCCTTTGGACGAAATATCTTTTGGGCGAAATGTTCTTTGAACCAATTGTGTTTTGGACGAAATGTCCTTTGGACCAAATGTCTTTTGGACGAAATGTCCTTTGGACCAATTGTCTTTTGGACAAAATGTTCTTTTGACAAATTGACCTTTGGACCAAATGTCCCTGGACCAAATGTTTTTGGACTAAATGTCTCTGGACGAAAATCCTTTGGACGAAACGAACCCCAACTACCCACCGTCCCATTCTGTTCAGCGCATTGTAGACAGCATCTTCTGAACACTGGTGAGCTTGTCTACGTTTTACTTTCAAGATCTCCATTTTTCTTCTTTTTTCATTTGTTTCTAATGAAAAAAGCTCAGGCATTTTTGGATTTTGATATTTGCAATTGTAAGAGTGGCAATAGCAATAGGAGTTCAATTTTGAGATACAGCTTGTGAGCTTTTAGAGGAGTTAACTGCTGGGAAAAAATTTTGAATCACCTGTAATATATGAATTATTATACCTAGTATAAAAAACTGAAAGTAACTATGTCTGCGTGATTATCACGGTCAAATTGCAAAGTCAAATGAAATGACATTTGGTATATAATCAGGCCCCAATCCCAACTGGGAAGTTATCATACGCGTATCACTTTCATTATAACACATATACTTAGTAGGGAGTAGGTGTCCGAATTTTTGCGAAAAACTGAGTATCTTACAAGCCGTTTAACTTAAAGAGCTGAAATTCAGTATATAACTCTTTAATAAAAATAAACAGAACGTGTCCTGGCATTTTTAAAAATGTGTTTTATAAGCGAATGATTTTCTAATTATTGGAAATTGGTAGTGGGTTGATTTATTGTAAAAATTATCGAAAACGATTGATATTAGTTGAGGAACTAATTGAGGAATGAAAACTACAGTCCTTTGCATTTTATACCCACTGCTTTCTATTATAATAAATGCTGAAGCTGGTGTTTAATATATGGATCGTTCAGAGCATAAGGCAATCAAACCATAAAGTTGTGAGAAAAATGGACATAACATTTGTATTCCAAGCTTAATTTCATGAGCATTTTAAATTAGTACGGCATGCTTAATATGAAAAACTAGTTTTTCTTTTTTTTCTTACCTTGGTCTATTTTATCTTGATTTGATACTTTCAAATTTCATCCTGTTTTTCACTGAAATGTATATGTAAGCCAAGAAAGAAATAATTATATATGATAAATTTAAATTCATCTTAATTTGAAAGATGAGAAACACTTTACCATTGTATATCGTAAAGGTCAGATCCACCGGTATTGTAACAGAGCATTGCTTGAGCGATTGACGGTAGGAATTCAAACTCCGATAAGTGAAAATTTCACAGTCTTGCTTTATTTCAAGTGTAACCTCTTTAGTCAAAGGGGAGAAGGACGTGGATCATGGGTCAGAGTTGATTACGTTGGTGGGTCGGAGTTGGTCACAATGGTTCAGAGTGGTTCATAGTTGGTGGTGGGTCCATTCTGTATTCTACCATTAATTTCATAATTCGAAACCACCCTGTTCTTTAGCTTAAAGACACAATCGTGGAACATAGAATTTAATATTAGTGATGTAATAAGCCCATAATGGGTCGCTTCTTGTTTTACCTTGGTGCATTATACTTTTGCAATGGTAAGACAAGTTTTTACCTATTCTGGGTAGTTTCACAGTTTCACATTTGTAGAGGTGGTCACGCAGTTTTCAATGAAGGATTTATTACCATCTTGAACGCTCGCTATTTTGCACAAATTAGCATAAAGACTCGAGACTCTTACCATTTTTTAAAAAAATTTTAGTAATACTCTTAAATGACATACTACTTGATTCCCCTTGCCATTTTCAAATTTTGAGTTGCACCCCTCCTGAGACCCTCCGGGGAACCTTAGGGCAAATGTTTTTCCTCGACACGGGGTACCTTTGAAATTATAAAATACATGTTTTCCGGTGTTGACATCTGTTTCATCGTTTCAGAGTTTTATTAGTGCCAACGGGCTTCATGGATACCATGCTTCTTTATTCTCTTAGTTTTCAGATACAAGCCCCCATGTCGTAAGCGTCAGTGGACCACCGATGCGCAACTGGTGACATTTCGCCAAAAGTTGGATCCCGCAGCTACGATCCGTGGTGGCCCCACTTCGGTTTTGAAAATTATACCACCAGCGGCAGAGACTCGACGAAACGCCAACGAACTACAAAATTCCTCCCCCAAAATATGTTAAATCGCCCATATGCTTGATTTGTTTATATTCAGGCGAGTGTAAAAAACACTAGGGGAAAAAAGCAAGTATCCCAAGGTGGGCGCGAACCTTCAACCTTAAGTTTACTTGCCGCATATTCTTCTGACTTCGCCACGGAAACGATGAAGAAAATCTCGCTTGTAGAAGAATAAATTGTTGAGGTCTTAATTTAGCCAATCAAACAAATCCCTCTATCTTGAGTTCTGTGAGATGGTACTGTGAACCGTTTCGAGATTTATTGCTTTCTGGTGGGGTACTATCTATGTGCAAAATTTGAGAAAATCGCCAACGCGAACCTTCGGAAACTCTCCTCTTGAGTGCAATGTTGACCAGAGATGGTGTGGGTCAATGAAGCCTTGATCCACAACATACTGACCTAGCACACATCGTGACTCACAATGACTCAACACCCAACGTGACCCATTCACCCACCATGACCTACTCTGAACAAATGGAGGTCTTGAAAGTAAAACGTAGACAAACTTGCCAGTGTTCAGAAAATGCTATCTAGAAGGCACTGAGCAGAATGGGTTGGTGGGTCAATGGGTCAGTGTGAGTCACAGTGATGGTGTTTCGCAGTGGGTCACGCCTTGTTGACCTACGATCCACTGACCCACTCACAAATCTTGACCTATTTGACCCACTGACCAACTTAATCTCTGATTTTACATTTAGTATATCATTTAAAAGACGAAACATACATCTACACATTTTTTTTCTCGATTGCGAAGGCTAGCTTGATACATATAGTAGTTGAGATGGTAATTTCTTCTTAAGGTGAGAAATTGATATGATTAAAGAGCCCATCTTGAAGTGGTTACGAACTACATTCCAAAGTTGTTAGAAACTGTTGAATGTTTATTTACTAGTTAAAACATTCCCTTACCTACTTGGTAATAACCTAAATCAACAGGCTTCCGTTTTAAGCTATTAGTTTACTTCACAAGCCATAATACATTTCTTCTTAGTAACAAACTTTCTTTCGAAAAGCACATCGCCATTTACAACTCTTTTTACAACTCTTTCTTTTCTTTTTTAGATGAGTGCATGTGCAATAAACCATAACACTTTCTGCCCTCAACATCCTCCTCCCCTTCAAAAAGACGACTATTGTACATATCCCCATCTATCAGGCGGTCTTCTTATTCTTTGTGATTTTCTACCATACCTTTGACCAATTGTCTCTTTTTGTTGCTCTGTATCTTCATTGTTTTTTTGACTTTCATGAACAAACATAGGCTCTTGTATCTCTGCATCATTCTGATATTTTGTCTCCAACCTTCGATCTACTCCTCTACGAACTTTATTCTTGTACTCGTTACATACTGATTCCACCCCGCACTTATTGCCTGAGTCTTTTATTACTTCATTTTCTGCACTTGATTTCCCATCTGCAATCCTTATCTGATGTCTGTGAACCCTTCTGATTGAACCATCTACTTGAACCTCTAAAACATTATTTCCCTTGTAACGTACAAAATAAGCCTTAATAAATTTTGGTAAGACAGCCCTGTAATTTCTCACCCATATAGGTGTTCCTTTTTTCAAGCCTAGTTTTCTACGCTCTATACAGTCTTGCTCTTTAACATTATTGACAATTACTGCTGGAGAAACATTGTACCAAGTACGAGGCTTAAAAGAATACAAAAGGGAAGCAGGTGAACAATTGATGACTTTAGTAGGAGTATGTAGAAGAGCATAATTAATCTCAGCTAACCAGTTGACCACGCTTTGGCTGGAGACTCTACAACCATTTTCTAAATATCTTTTCTTTAATAGTTTTTTAAAAGTCTGCACCGCTCTCTCTGCACTGCCGTTACTTTCTGGAGAGTATGGTGGAGTAAAAACTAACTTAATGCTCCTCTTCTTACAATATTCTTGAAATTCATTACTCCTAAAGGGTGATCCATTGTCCGATACCAAAGTATTAGGAAACCCCACCAAACTGAACAACTCTTCCAGACAAGTTAAAGTGGTAGAAGCGTTCGTGGAATTTACTTTCCAAACCTTAATCCAGTGAGTGAAAGTATCTATCATAATAAGGAAGATAAAACCGAATATTTGACAGTGGTCTACATGGATTCTATCAAAAGGTTTTTCCGAATTAGGCCAAGAACTATAGTTAGTTTTGGGAGAGCAGTTAGCCATTGCCAAACAAACTTCACAACTCCTAAGGTAACTATGTAATTCATTATTCATGTCGGGCCACCATACTTCATTATTTGCCAATTCTAGTGTGGCAAAAACTCCCAGATGTCCCTTATGTAATTTCTCCTTATAGGAATCTCTTAATTTTCTAGGAAGTACAATCTTTCCTTTCCAAAATAAGCAGTCATTATTCAACTCTAGTTGATATCTTCTCTTATACATCTCCTGATATTCCTTAAAGTCAAGGCTAGCCGGTAGTCTCTTAGGCCAGCCGTGTAACATCCAGTCTTTAACTCTTGTAATCGTGGGATCCTTCTTAGATTCGTCTTCTACTTCTGATTTATCCAAAATACTCGACGAAATCTCACTTATATAATCAGGAGCTAGTAGCTTCTCCTCAGTAGATAACTGTAAGGGAAATCTGGACAGAAAATCAGCCACCTTTACCGATTTGTTATAAACAATATCAAAGTCATAATTGGCTAAAAGAAGAAACCATCTTTGAAGTCGAGGGGAAGCTCCATCAGGAGGAGCCTTTAGACCAAAGATCCACTTAACTGGTTGGGAATCCGTTATAACTTTGAAGTTTCTACCCAATAAGAACTTGTGAAATTTCCGAACAGCAAATACCACCGCTAAAGCTTCTCTTTCAAATTGAGGATATTTTTTCTCTGCTTCAGACAGAGTAGCCGAGGCACACGCCACTGTTCTCAAGTATCCACCTATCTCATTATACAATACCGCTCCAACTCCATCTGGCGAGGCATCAGTCATGAGTACCACTTTCGCTGTTTCATCAAAGGGTTGCAAAATTCGGGCTTTATTAAGCATGTCTTTAGCCAATATAAATTCTTTTTCTTGTTCACTAGTCCATTCCCATGATACTCCCTTTTTTAGTAACTTGTACAGCGCTGGAATGCGTGACGGTAATGAAGGTAAATGCCTGTGATAAAAGTTGAGCATACCAAGGAAGGACTGTAATTGTATTATATTTTTAGGAGAAGGAGTCTCCAGTATAGGCTGCAGCTTGTCTTGTGCAGGGAGAATACCTTTGGGGGAAATATCATATCCTAGATATTTTATGGCATCGACAAAGAAAAAACTTTTTTCCTTGTTCACATGAATGTTGAAATCAATGAATCTATTTAATACTTGCACAGTTCTTTGATAACACTCCTCAACTGAACTTCCCCAAATTAGTACATCATCTAGATAGCATGCTACTCCTTCTAAATCTTGTATAACATAGTCCATAAACTTTTGGAAAATTTGTGCTGAGCAATTAAGTCCAAAAGGCAGCCTGTGTTGCATGTACAATCCCCAAGGTGTATTTATGACTAAATATTTCTGTGAGTCTTCCTGAACTTCCAATTGTAAATAGGCTTGCCTCAAGTCTAACAATACATACTGTTTTGCATGAGATAACTTGTTAAGTAAGTCTTCTATTTTAGGAAGAGGGTAACTAACCTTCTCCGTGACTAAATTCAGCGTACGCTTGAAATCTAAACATAGTCTAACCGACCCATTCTTCTTTTTAACTATCACCATTGGAGTAGCCCAATCTGACTGTGAAATCTTCTTTAGCACACCAGCATTACATAAAGTGTTCAACTCTTTTTTGACTTGTTCCCTTAATGAATAAGGTACTTCGTATGCCTTTCTAAATATCGGCGTGACTCCTTGTCTTAAGGGAATGGTTACTTTATACCCTTTAATAGGAACATTTATAGATTCATCAAATACTTCCTTAAACTGATTCAAAATCTTATCTCTTAGTACATTAGTAGACTGACTTTGAACAGATTGAATCTGTTTCAATTCACTTATACTGTCGAACATAGAAGTCAACTGATTTCTCCACTCCGGAACCATTAGATCTAGCCAACTTCTACCCAGAATTGGTTGAAACGACTCTTGCTGAACAACCATTAAAGGCATATACTCTTTAAATTCTTGGTGTTGCACTTTTACTGTACACCTTCCCAATGTTTTAATTGGCGAACCATCAGCATTATTCAGTCTCCCTTTAAATGGTTCTATCAATATTCCCTCTAAAATTGAATCAGTATAACCAATTGCTGAAACTGCTGCTCCCGTATCAATAAGAAATTTTACCATTTGATCATTGCACTTTAATGAAATATACATAGGATCTCTAGACTTCATCATGGTCTGGCCGACTAAAAGAAACGTGGTTCAAAATTACCTCTTGCGCCAGCTGTTGAATGTTTATTTACTAGTTAAAACATTCCCTTACCTACTTGGTAATAACCTAAATCAACAGGCTTCCGTTTTAAGCTATTAGTTTACTTCACAAGCCATAATACATTTCTTCTTAGTAACAAACTTTCTTTCGAAAAGCACATCGCCATTTACAACTCTTTTTACAACTCTTTCTTTTCTTTTTTAGATGAGTGCATGTGCAATAAACCATAACACTTTCTGCCCTCAACAGAAACGCTTTCGCGATCCCAGAAAACTATTACTTCAACAAATATTTAAGTAAGTTTTTACATTTTATTAATCATATCTCGAAGCTCCTCATCCTGTGCAGATGGGGATGAATTTGGATATAACGCCATTGAGTGCCTCACTACTCATCTCAACGACACAGAAAACAATGGATAACACGCTACAATCAGTCATTTTACACTATTTTTACATGTCACTCCTCCCAACTTCCATTCCTTGAGGTATCTGAATTCCACAATTTTTTTTCTTAGATTGAAAGTAATATGTCACCCATGTTAGGTAAAACTTGCTCCAGACATTCCGGAGTTTCGCTGGAATATACACGTATACATACATCAAAACATTTAGAGCTGTGTGAGCAATGCTTTCGATGTTGCTCCTGCTGTAAATTCAAAATCCAGGTGCCATAGTCGCTCATACCAAAACGTGGCATTCAATAACATTGTGTTTGTAATAGTGTCACGAACTCAAACTATGGATTTGACACTAATCTCAGTCACTTGAGACATTTTATTTTTCATCCTTTATCGTCCGCCATAATAATGGGTTTTGAATCAATTGAATTGATTTTGAGTTTAACGTCCCGTCAGCAGTGAGGCTATATGAGACGTAGACCTACTAATTAACGTAGAATCCGAACTATATGAGCTCTCGCTGGGGGCTGAATCTTGGTCTCCCACACCGAAAGCGTGTGTGCTATACGCTTAACCACAAAGGAGCTTTACGATGAGAGTTAAATTTGGACTTTAACGCTTTCGGAGTTGTAATTATTAATTTCTGCAACAACGAGAACTATGGATTCGACACTAATATCGATCGCTTTTACTTATATATATATCTATATCTATATCTTTATATATATATATATATATATATATATATATATATATATATATATATAAGGGACCACATCCATATACAAAAGCCTTGCAGATTATTGAACTCAAATCCTTTGGAAAGAAATCCTATTCTGCCTTCTTTCTCGAGTATAAATAAGTCTCTTAGACATGACTTCGTGTTCGTAAATTTCCTGTTTACATAGTTTTGGGGATCGGGAGTTTTGTGTCTGTAACGAAAATTTGAGTTTGTATAATAATTTCTGTTTATACCCGAATAGTCTCTTAACTTTTCAGAAAGCGTAAATCACTTGCTGTAATGAGAAAATTCAGAAGTAACTTCCGATGACAAATAGCTCCAAATAAATACACTACATAATTTGTTCATTGCAATGATATTATTTTCTTAATTTGTATTTAACATTCACATATATCATAGAATACCAACGTACTGTGAACACCTGTTATATTTTAAACATATTAAACACTATGTTCTGCAATGATTGTATGTTATATATATACAACTGACGTATTTTAATGTAATTATTTTATATAATTTTTCATGCATTGCAGAAAATAGAATTTCATAAAAAAATGCATTGGCCCACTTGGGAATCGAACCTTTGGCCTTACGATTTAAAATCCAACGGCGTACCACTGAGCTAACACAAACGCTTTTCGGGAAATGGTTCTAGCGGTATATAGCTGTATTTAAGATAATAATTACATTCATATCCACTGCAAATGCTGTTTTTGTTCTACTTTGACTTTTATTTTAGTACTCAGGAGAGAATTATGTTCTATATCTTAACTTTCACCATTCTTTTACATATGGAAAGATTCGTTTACGTATCTAAATATTCCATTAAGTATGGAGAGCAAAATGACAAACAAGCTTGTGCTGACATAATACAAAGTTTCGAAATACTGTATCATTAAGTATTTCAATCAATGTTGCTTTTTACATATAATTGGTAACAAGTCTTATTATATTTAAAAGAAGAAAAACACATCTGCAAGATTTTTACCGATTGCAAAGGTTGGTTTCGAGATTCGAACCTGGTTTACTTTTTCCCGAAGATACCCGAAGTTGGATTTAGAAAATTTTTGCCTCGAAACAGCAATAAAGAATGCGCTCAACCTTTTTGAGACAAGGTGTACCTGTTATACTTGATGATTTGATAAAAATAGAAGTTTGTTTGCGAGTACTACTCAATTAAAAAAATGTAAGTTGTACACCGTATATGGGTGATTCTGAAATTAAGGGGAATTTTGGCATTGGAAAAATCTTAAAATTAAAAATCGGAGAAATAATGTATAATTTATTTTTTTACACACTTGAGGGCTAAACAAATACAATCAATTCAGTGGATGAGGTCAAGAAAATATTTTTTTAATGATAATTTATTATTTTGACAAACACGGTGGTTACATTAATATCCACGGAGGTTACAAAACATACTCAGTGAAGATATATTTAAGTTTTATTCACTGGTAAAATGTAAGACAAGGTAATATTTTGAATTGAATGCTTAATATAGACTTGTGCACACAGCTAAAATTGCAGTAAACGTAAACCGGAATGTTCTATTTTCCAAGAAAAGCTGTTCCAATCACGCAAGAATGTCTTTAGTATCCACAGTGGCTCTATTTGCTTTCGAGGGAAGCACAATTATGAGTTCTGCTTCTATTCTGTAAAAAACTCGACTTTATTCGGAGATGTTAATAGACATTTTAAGGCCACTTAATGTCTGATGGTGTTTCTGGAGTACATAATTTCAACATAACAAAAGAGTTTACTGTGCAAGTTCTGTCGATATCCCAAAAAATTTGGCATCGTTTTCGTTGTCACTGGCGGATTACACATCTTGATAGCACAACGTTTCTTTAGATTTATTTGGTACTGGGTGCAGTAGTTAAGTAAAAATACGGAACTTTTAACACGTAACTATAATGAAACTTCTGAACATCGTTAGGTTAGAGTAAGAGTACGAAGATTTGAAAACAAGTTGTAGCAGTTCATAAATGCTGCTACATAAAAGAATACACTTTATGGTTGAAATACACTAAAAAAAATTCTAGGTGGCGTACTTAAAAAGATAGGTTATATGGCGTACTTAAAAAGATAATTCCCGTAGTTTTTGGACTTAACGTACAGCAGACGTATAACTGAAAACGCATGTTTTATAATACTGTCTGTATAAGTGTTCCATCTATACATACTTTCCGTATCAAACAATGTTAGCGGTCAGGATCTCACATACAAATGGACGTATATAACATATAGCTGACGAAGGTTACAGAAGTATATGCATGTGATATACGGAAAACTGTTAGATGTCAGACATCCTGCAACGGCATGATGTAACATCTAAGGGTAGGGCCGCGGTGGCTCAGTGGTAGAGCGTTCACCTCTGGTGCTTGGGGTCCCGGGTTCGATCCCAGCCCCCGCCAAGTGAACTTTGTGGTGGACAAACACCGTGTGCGTGGGTTTTCTCGTTGCTCTCCCGTTTCCTTTCACTTTCTTCATTCCACCATTTCATTCATTGCTCATCATCACCGTCTCCTTTAGCCTAACCGGCATAAGCGTGGGACGTAAAACTCAAAGATTGCATTTCTTTTCAACATCTAAGGGCAGTGCCTATGTAGCGTGCGGATAAGGTATGCTCCGTACTGATTTCTATAGTAAGCAAGAGGATACCGTAGATTTGTTACCGCTGTCCGAAGAACAAATTTTTCTCTGTTCAGCAGGCACAGAGTTGTATTGTCCCTCATGAAAATGACTGCATTTAGTGTCAGGATTACATTGAAAGCAGGTTAGACTGCGCATATTTAATGCCAATGTGTTTCTTCCCCAGGTCACTTGACGGCACTTGCATCCCCTTTGGTAGCTATAACCAAAGGAGATTTCCCCCTCATTTCAGTTGTAATTCGCACACTGTCAACAGGTCTGAACACGAAGCGTGAAGAACATTTTTTACACAATGACTGGGGCAACCATAATATAACTCGTGATATCAATATATTTACGGAATACATTACATTTTGTTGATAGTTAACATGGAACATTGAAGGATTTTACAACTGATTTCAACATATCTATTGTTTTATTCATTATAAACATATGGAGAATTAATAGTTTACTTGTAGCTACAAATGGCTATTTTATTGGTTGAAGCAAAAAAAAAAGTAAAGTTGACTCGGGTGGAAACCGAACCCGGCACCCTTTGCACGTGAGTCGTAGATGTTCCTCAATCTGCCACGCCGTCACTTGATAACTTCATGCGCCGTGCGATATATGCGGCAAGTCGGAAACTTCAAGATGCTCTTTCTCCGTTATTTTTGGCTGTTGTGCTCTCCCAGTTTGTAACATTAACACTTTAAATATGCACTACCACTTCGCGAAAAATGGCCCCGAAGCTCATTTACCAAAGTCTGCTTTCTCCTTGTTAGTTTTATTTCGTTTTGCAATTTTCTTACCACTTTTCTTTCGGCTGGTTTCTACCCGGTCAAAATTAGGCCCAACAATATCATTCCTTACGACATTTCGATTGTTACCACCATTATCACTGTCAGGAGGAGTTGCCTCTTCCAGCATTTTATTTACTGCTTCCTTCTTTTCTTCGTTTCTTCTTTCCTTTATGCCTTTTAACTTTTTCACGTATTTTTTTCTGTGGGCTCTTTTCTCTCGTTTACTCACGTCTGCTATTTTTAAAATCATTCCGCTTGTAGTTTTGGCTTTGTATCTCTCTCTCTCTTTTCTTTTGAATTTTTCGTATAATACAGGATCTGCTTTTATTTTTTCTCTTCTTCGTCTTTCTGATTCTCTTTTCATTTTTCTTCTCTTTTCTATTTCTCATACCTTACTTGGCTTTTTCTCTCTACAATTAACGCTTTTATTTGATTCCATTGTTACTTTTTCACTAGCATTCTTTTCTTCTTGGTGCTATTCTCTCTATAAAATAAAAAAGTAAATCAATAATTTTAATAATCCAGGTTTAATCAGCCTATTTTTATTACAAACCTGTTTTTATTACCTTGGACTCTTCAAAGTGCACATCCTAACACCTAACTTCAAACATTTAGTGCTTTTGTTCAAAGAGATAAGCAACCCCAAATGGTACAGATGTTATATTTCGAAATTTTACTCATGTATAACATTTAATTAAATTTTAATTCAATATACATCAACCAAATCATATATTATTGAAGACAACATGTAATTTATATTATAGTAGCATCTTTAGCAAACATATGATGGAATTTTGGGAATTTTTCCTCCGGGTAGCTCTAATAGGTAGCATTTCAATAAGAAGCTCATAGTAACTCAAATATATAACTATTTTTTATAATAATATCATGAACTGCTCATTATGGTAACCATCATGGATCATGTGTAACCTCCATGCTAGATAGAAACCATGGAGGTTACTTCCATGGAGGTTACAAAAGTGCACTTCAGACAGCCTGATACTCAAAGCTAGAAGACTATATATGCAATGACTTCGTTTTTAGTAGGAAACCTGCTATTTCAACAATAATCAATTGAAAAAAAAACATTTTCAACATTTTTAATAATAAAACTAGCAAATACATGGAGGTTACAAGATCAAAGAGTACGCATCTATTTTCCACAATATGTGAAGATTTTTCACGAACACAATACTGCACACACACTTATCAACATATCACTCACAAAATGGCTGCTCTGAATTTCACTTTCAGATCTAGAGACTAGACAGTGTTGCTTCCTAGTAGAGTTTCTGGTAATTTTAAAAGTACTCCATGGAGGTTACCTCACAACCCAGGGACAATATTTCCGCATTAAAATAGGCCATGAAAATGACCTTAAAATTTAATTTATTGCTAAGTAGTTCCATTATTTATGTCTTACAGTGGTAAATTATGCGGATTTTTCACGAATTTTCTAGTGAAAACATGTTTTTCTCTTCTGTTAATGTTGAAAAATGTTGGTGGGGACACTCCACGGAGGTTACATTTCACATATTTTTCGCTTTTTTAAAAGCAGAAAAATAAAATAAATGTTAAAATAAACTCTGGGAACATAAAGTACTAATTATTTTTTATTTAATAAGAACTTTGTTACTTTAATATTGTATATCTAGAGGCTGAAAAATCAGAGGGACTGAAAATTCCCCTTAATTTCAGAATCACCCATATATTTGTTTAAATAACAGCACGACGAGAGAGATTGTATTGTGAGTTGACCTATGATTCTAAATTTATTTGAAACATTTTAATAAATCTTTCGTTTCGCCGTATGAGCAATATGATTATTGAAACTTGAGACTTTAAATGATTTTGCATTCCTTTAGAATTTTTGATATTTAGTAAGTTGTAATACAGTATTTTAAATAATCATATACAAGTAATCTTATAACTATTTTACGAAATGCTGTTTTGAAAATTGTCTAGCTTTATTAATGTTTTTTGTGTATGAATATATATATTAATTTATATTATAATTTTAATGCTACATTATGTGTTTATACTTAGTAGTTGAATATTACAAAATATTTTGAACAAAAAGATTTGAGTATTGAATGAGTTGTTTTAAAAAAGGTGGAAATACACACATTACACTACACTAGGTATACATGTTAGGAATTTCGGCTTTAGGGTTTACACTGTAGTTAGGCAACACTTCCCAAATATACACATTTTCTATTGTTGTTTAGTAATTAAGTATTTTTTTGTGTGTTAATGTGTACCTGTATATTCATTTTGTTTCAAGTGTTTACTATCATTTCAAATATGTTAAATAATCAGTGAAAAAGATTGGAAAATCAACTGAAACATCCATTCATGGTGAGAAACCTACAGTTGAAAAATAAATAGATAAATAAATAAATGAAAGAAAAGGACTTATAAACAGCATATTTAAATGAATAATATGAACATTTTTATTAATGGTGGTATAATGGTGGCTTAAATGAGGGATTATAAATATAACAGGTGGCTTCTCGTCATATCGGTTGTATAACCTTATAGTTAACAAGTGAAAAGTGATCCATTATGTACAGCGAAGTACCAATGTACGGATTTCCATGGTGAACTTCAAGTGAATTGAACCTATATACAGGATGTTCCACAATATAGTGATTTCTTCAGTGATACTTAACAAAGACCATTAACTCTCTGACGGGCGCGGTTCTTTTCACACTTGAATCAATTTGTTTGCTCGCTTGTTCGGGAACAATAGGATATCACCGGCGTCAGGCTACTTTTTGGAATTTAAATGAAATAGGACAATGTTAATTTTAAACTTTATTAACCAAGGCTCTTATATGGGGGAGCAAACTTCAAGCTTACTCCAGCAGTTTGGTATTTTGTAGATTTGTGTTAGTAAGCATAGATCCGGTCTTGCACCTGGATCAGTTCGTTCCGAATTACGCTTACCAAAGCTTTTCTATTATTCTCAACTTATTTCCTACTGTAAGCATAATGCGTGTTTGGGTCCGCTGAGAGTACGCTGTACACGGAGGTCGACGAACATTGTTATTATCATGATCAATCAACTGCTCTACATTTTGAGTAGTCCTACACTTAAATTTTTGCTCTTTATAATTTTGCAATAGTGAAGTACTAGCATGAGAAATTCACACATTTCCGCAACCGAAAATTAATAAATGTTGCATCTGATGTACTGGTATTATGATCACGTCTACTCATTTTAATTCTGCTGATTATGCCCTTCGAAATTGAGTGTACGTTAACTGATGTATTACCAAAACTCAACTGGGTATCTTATTTTTTTCATAACCTTGGTGCTACATTTCGACTCTATAACGGAAATATACTTTCGGCTATTGGAAGTGCTTTATTGGAAGTACTCTTACTCTTGTTTACGGTAAACATTTCCGACCGATTGATTATCTAGGAGACGTTCACTACGGAAGACACAATTCTCTTCGCGGGCCTACACTCTAAACTGGGAATTTGAAGTCGTTTCCATCTACAATACTCATAGTTGATAAAGTCCGAATGGATTTGCAGCACTAAAATGCAAGTCACGTTAGACATACACGGTTACGAAGACACATTTGAATTTGTTAAGTCGCGAAAAACAATTTGCCTGCATCACAAAAACGACAACACTTTAACTTCCAACATTTGAACACAAAACCAACATTTGAACTGTCAAGACATCGCTGGCTTCTTCGAGAGGACGAGTACGCGCAACCTCACACTACCGCTCATCATGTGTGTAACATCGGAATCCCTTGCCGGAAAAACAATTACATTAGAAACATAATTGTTTACATATACACGTCACGGTTCTTCGCTATCTCTACACTGCATACTTCCTTTTTCTGACTGAAATAGACTTTCTGGTTTATTTAAACATATTTTCCTCAAAGTGGGCCGGATCGAATTCAAGATTATTTGCGGTTTCTTTTTCGCCTTGCACTTCCATGAACTGTTGTACTTTGTTGTCTTGCCTACATTCAACCTGTGCCGTTCGCATGTATTCACAGATACCAGTGAGACATTTTTTTTCATTCAACCACACTATTTTTAAACTCGGCAGTTACTGAAGCAACACAATTGGCCGCGTTAACGAAATCATACCGTACCTCACTTAACAAGTAATTGGCTTACTTTGATATTATTACGTAAACTGTATGCTTTGGCATTCAATTCGCTCTTTCCTACGCTCCCAAATCGTTTCTGATACAGACTGTTGAAATTTACCTACTGATTCAGCTATTTTTTACCCTACACGTCCAATATTCATTTCCATTTTTTGAGCAATGGTTTCTAATTGTTTCCTTAATTCCTCTGTCAACATTGCTTGAAATTGTTCTAAACACTAGCCTCCATATTGATATGAATTACGAGCAACTAATTCAAAGTACAGAAATATAAATGTCTAAGTTTAATACAAAAATAAGAAATATGCACTTAAAATATTTAACATTAAGAATTTTGATATTACGACCATTAACAACCAATTCTTCTTTTATTCACAACTCAGGTTTCACTTTTCGAAATGCTTCGATATAAAATTGACACACATATAAACTAGTACCATATAAAAAACACTGTCTCTTAGTAATAAATGCATATGAAGGTGCATAGTGTAAAACATATATATGTGTGTGTGTATACTCAATCAGCTCTTTGCTATCAACTCACATCTACATAGCATTAAAAATAAACACGAAAAATTTTTATGAGCTACAATAATCTTTGTCGCTCTCAAAGTCAAAACCTATTTACTTAACTTACATGAAAAATCCACATAACTTAATTTTTGTGGCTATCAATCCCTGTTCTTTATTTCTAATTAATTGTGTTTGCGCACGAGCTGATGGAAATTGACTGTCGAAACTAGGCTAACCAAATTTAAAACTCAACACGTTATCTGTATAACTAATGGTATTGTAAAAGTAGTTATAGGAAGATTAATATAATTTAATCCGGAAAATGGTCGCCACGTGGTTGAAATCGTGTTTCTTGGTAGTCGTTAGAATCATGTAAATATAATCGTAACGTTCACATGGATTTTCGTCTTTTTCCCAAAAGTTTACAGATATATATATATCTTTCTCTTTGTTACTTGTTTATTTCGTTTATCTCAGCTTTGCAAATCACGATTTCTTCTGTACCTGCGTTTTGTTATAAACCATAGCTGGGGAGAACGTTAGACAAAACATAGATACCGTAAAAAGGGAAAAGTGAGCAAATGATCAAATTAAGCTGATATTAACAAAGTAAAATTATCTTGTGGTGCAAATCACAAATCCTGGTTAAACTGTATAGAAAATGTAATAATTCTGAATGTGATTCGTACAAATTATAAAAACACCTAAAGATTACAAATGAACAAGTAGCTTTCACTGTATTTGTTTGTGGCCCTTTTAACTTCTATTATTTCCCTTTTTATCTTATTTTTTTAATACACGTAGTTGTGTGGCACAATTTATAAATTAAAATTTCACTTACTCACAATAATCTTCGACCGGTCAACTCATTTATGGCCCTTGCAGTTATAAGGATGTCAGACGTTCCACATCGGATAATCCCGAGGGTCCGCTGGAGTTCTTCCGTCCAAGCCGGCAAAATTATTCCTTCCTTTTCAATGATTTGGAGCTGGAGTTTGTCACACAAAACTGAAATTACAAACGAATATTAGGGTGCTATCACAAATGTACTAGTCACTTCATTGCTTATTTCTGAACAATATTCGAAAAAATATTTTACATGGATGCGTATGCAAATATTCTACAATCTCTTACGATAAGCTAGAAAAATTGGCTCTCACGTATGCAACCGGCGATTTAGCTTCCGAATCTCAATCCGTACAATTGGAGCACTCATAAGAGTATAACGTGTGTTTAGAACAATTCATCCCACTCGACTAGGTGGGTGCCCTTCCGAGTGTCGACCAGACATTCGTACAAAGCGCTGAAGGTTCTTTTAACAAATCAAAGCTTGTATATTGTCAGCCGGAAAAATCCCGATTTTCACCCGTAGCATCGGGACCAGAATTATCGTCCAATTAGATTCTAGTTATAACAGTGAGTAAGTGGAGAATGATTGTCCCGAAAGACAAGTATAAGGAAAGAGTCACCAGAAATGCAGGAGTCACGTGATCAGGGTTCCTGTTTCTTCACCATATATGACCGTAGGACTGGAGCTATGCTTACTAACACAAATGTACAAAATACCAAACTGGTGGAAAGAAATTCAAGATTGCTTCTCCATATACGAGGCTTGGTTAATAAAGTATAAAATTAAAATTGTCCTATCTCTTTTAATTTCCAAAAAACAAGACTCAGGTCGGTGATATCCGAAACGTTGTCTTTAAGAAGTTATGTTGTGTATAGTACTTAATTTTTGTACGAAACAATTTACATCTTGATTTAATTTTGCAGTTTTGCACAGTAAATAAAATGAACTAACCAATACTTCCAAGGTTGATTCGGTGGTCAGATGGTTAACGCGTTGATGTATGTAATAAATGGTCAAGGGTTCAAGTCACAGCAGTTGTAACATTTTTCTTTCTAAATATGTTTCTATATCTTCACATATATTATTAATATTTCTTTTCTTGCATTTCACGTATGTTATCTTAGGTCATGTATTCATGGATTTGGGTAGTTTAAACCAGGTTTCGTTATATATACTTACAGTTTCCTATCTTCTTTTCAAAAGGGATTTCTATATGTTCACATTGGTTAATAATTATTTATATATTTCAATTTTAGTGTTCATAGGTTAGCGGTGATTAGGTAAGGATATGTTTGCAGAAAATAGAGAACGATGCCAAAGCACATTTTTTTACACAGAAATGCTTTATTTTTCCTTTATTCAGAAAGTTACTGCGATTGTGTGCTACGCAGTTAAACCTTCCACTCATTGTTAGTGCCGATGGCATCATAAACCATAAAAGGACAAATTAGAAACAAATATACCGACTTTTAAAATTAGGAAAGGGAAAAAAGAATTAAACAAAGAAACGATGGAAATGTTTCCAGTTCATGGTTCCTGTAATTACTATATTAGAAGATTAAATACCGAATATGATTAAACATGTTAGTGCATGGTAGACCAAAGGCCGGAAGAAATCAGCACCGGACTAACCTGGCGGCCAACGGTTCACGCTTCCTACAAGCAACGGCTTTTGGGTCAAATATAGTGAAATGACATATGATCGTTTTCCTGAAGTTAGAACCCACAGAGATAAAATAATCAATCTATGTGACTACTCAATCTTTGAGCTGCATTACATTCAGCATTTCCATTTAGATTTCAGGGTAAAATTTGTACATGTTTAAATATTTGCTCCTCTAGCTACATTTTGTACATTTCAAGTTGGTAATATTGTTATCCCGGATGTGTAGCCATGAATCAGAAATATTCGATTAAACTTTTCTTTACAAACGTAAAAGTCATAAAATGGCCTTCTGGCAATTTTGATGACTCACTACGGTACCTGTGTTTCGAGCAGGTGTTACCAAATCTAGTAATTTATTATGGAATAGCTATCATTTCACTGCGTTTTACTGAATCTTACAATTTTGAGCGTTTAAACGGTCTGCGAGGATAACAAAACTGCACAAACAACTGTTGATCAGCCAGGTTAATAAAAAAACGCATATGTAATAACGTCCCTATGTTACAGTCAGTGCGCCTTATTAATGATTTTACGTCTACGCCCCTCACAGCTTCTCGTTATGACCCAGGTAGAAATGAGAACAATATTCATATTAGAAAAAACTAATCAAGAGGCATGGGATAACATCAAATGGTAAAACAGAAAATTAATTTCAGAACTCAGCTCAATATATAGTACACAATATCGCGAGAAGAAAGAACAACGAAAACAAGAGAAAAATCATGCGTTACATTAGTACAAATTGTAAATATTTATAAACAAACACGTGAAAACTTGTTATAAACAAAATTGACTTCTTTCGAAATAACCTGCAACAAGTGAACATCTCTTCCGTTTTGTTAATGTTCCTTATAATACATGTTTGTAATTCCACATGTTGTTTGGCAACAGACCAAATGGAAAAGAGAAACAAACCATAACAAAATGATATTTGGAAGAATGAAAAGAAAGCCGAGAACAAACTTTTCGATGATATCCCTGTTGATTGCCAGCAGTTCCTTATTGTTTTAATTCCATTTTACTCGCGCTTTATTCTATCGATTTTAATACAATACCGATTAGAATTAATCGCGAAGGATTCATCCAAATAGTTGCATTATATTTAACTGAAAACAAAGAAGAAAAAGCAGTATTTGATTCACTCCCAGCTCTTTTATGATTTCCATTTTTGTAAGCTATATGCTATTAGAGTAATTTTTAAACTCCGAAAATATCTTTAAGAATAGAAGGAAACGAAGGAGAAAGGGATTGAGTTTAAACTTCAGAGACGATGCAACATTTAAAATCCATAATCGTAACCAACTGAGTTACAACTAACCATAAAAGAGGGGCAACGCAAATAGACAATTACAAGAAAGAAAATGACATGAGGCAAGTGCCCTAGATAAGACGGAGAGTAGTCAACAAAGAAACGGAGAATGCAGGCTAAAATCTTAAAAGAAAACAATAGTACAATTTAAAGAAATCCAGGTTTGTTAATGGAAATTCTTGTAAAGGGTGATGCATAAGCTTAAAAACGACACCCAAGCCTGTATAATATGAGCTTTGAGGCATCAGCAAGTGCTAATACAACAAAAGTTAATTTCATTCGAAATGTAAAATCTAACTTTAATTTTTAAGCTTTCGTTCGTGAACTTCCTGATTTTATATGGAATAACTCAGCGTTTACAGCTTCAAGCGCAAAATTATGGACTTGTCCAAAAAGCCAGGATGAAGTATGGAAAAAGCTATCAATACACACAAGTACTGACAAAATGTTAGAAAACTCATATCTTGGTGGAATTCAATCGAAAATATTGTGAAAAAATTCTTTAAATTGGAGAAAAGGTGCAAATTAAACAAAGGGAAAAATACGTGAAAACACAAAATATATCAGAAAACTGTTACACAAGTAAACCATAAACCATTAGCTCCATAACCTTCTCGTCTGCCTTGGTTCCTTATACTCTCACGTTCCTGCACTTTCGATTGGATCATAGAATATATTCCCGCGTGTAAGAATTATAATAAAAGTGGACAATAACTTTTCTTAAAGCAGTTTATATCTTTCTCACATAAAAACTTGGATTCAACCATCATCGGGCTTTTCTAATGTAAACCTGCATTCAAGAACGAAATACAGCTTAGACGGTGTAGTTTTCTATGCTACTAAAAAATTTTGTTCGAAAGGCGGGATGTACTCAATAATTTCGTGTTTACGATAATATTCTTAATGTGGACTTTACAGGGCTAATTTATAAAGTAATAAATAACGCTTCGCTGACATTTTATGAGTATATCTCATTAACCCACAATGAAATTTGTTAACATCGCTCTGAAATGAATTTAAATAATAATGATGATATCAGCCTACAGGAGTTCTATATAGAAGAACGAAAATTCGTTTGTAAAATACCGTTTTCAAAAGTCAACGAGAACATTATCTGATAAAATGCTGCTGCCACATAACAAAAGATTGAAACTATCGTTACTTAGAAATCGATTTGTAGTCATAATGACCCCCCTTTAGAAGGAACCCAAAAAGAAGAAACCGACGTCGGGAACATTTTTTAAAGATATTAAGAATCTATTTCGTCAAAAAAGATACCGTAGATGCGGGCTACTTGGACCAAATTTTGCAATAAATTCGTTCTTTCCGCCTGTTTTCATCCACGAAAACTTGAAAGTTATTATCATAACCCATATTAAGTGGAACTACAGGCTTTATTGTACATATCGATGACAGTTTTAGCGACATATATTGAAAACAAAGCACAGGCGATTATAATAAGAAAATGGTCCAAGTAAGACTCGCGTTCAGGCTACTTGAACCCACCCCCATATTTTCCTACAGAAAACCATTGAAATCTGCTCTGAGACTAAGTAGGACGTAGGTGTTCCAAGAACAACACTTTTTGTTTACTGCAAACCACAAAGAGAACATGTTAAGAGGTACTATCAAATATAATGACTGTAATAGTTGATTACGTTGTTTTTTTTTTTCTACAGCTGCACGAGCCCTATCTATATTAGCAGCGAATCTAGTCGTTGACTGGAGGTGCAGTTTCTAAAATAACTTCACCCAATCTCGACTGAGAAGATTGTCTTAGAAAGCAATGACAGTTCTCCCATACATGGCTAAATAGGACTTTACAATAAATCTAAAATCAAGTTAATTAACGAGGACTCCGAAATCACAAACCTTATCAAGATGTCTAGCGAAGGCTAATTCTTCTTCTTCAGTGAACACTTTCAGATGGCCCGGATTCTGCCTTGACCTGTTCTTTAATCTTCTTTCTATGATGGAACGACTTATCTTGAAGTGAGATTCTGTTTCTTTTTGCAACATTTTACCCGACTGAATTGCTGGTAAACATTCTTCAATCTGTTATGAAAAATCAGCATATTTTCGACCTGCAGGCAATCTTTTACATTGATGTACCATTTCGTACCGGTATTCCTAAGGAAACAATGAAAAGTCCTTACTTGTGTGACACGAGACAACGGACCTTTATTTTTCATTGATAAAGATAACAAAGGATGGGGTGGGATAAAGATAAGAAAAGATGTGGGACAAAATATCCATGTTTTCCAGGTCATATGTACACACTTCATAAATAATGCAATTACGCACACATCTTATTGTAAATGAGAAAGTTTACCATGTCAGTTTCATTAACCTATATGTAACTACTTATGTGTTTACTTAGCATTGGTTCCACTTTCTTGCAAATAGTGTCCACACATAAAAGTTTGGCGGTCAATAAATACACCTTTCTCACCAGTACTGCTCAATCGTAGCCTACCACAGAACTAGTTTCAATGTGTGTACGCCTGCATTATGATCCCATCTAACGGATCTAACTCTGAACTCACTCATTATTGCATTGGATATGGGACTTTAAACGAGTTTTTGGTATGGGTCCAAGTAGCCCCTTAAGGGTCCAAGTAGCCCGCAATTACGGTACTTTGCATAGTTATTTTGTATTGATAAATCTATTCTTAATCTTCTATTCCAAAGCTGTTCTTAAATAAAAAATACAAAATCTGCGGAACCAGTATTTATGGTCATTCTCACTTCTGTCTAAAATCTAAAACCAGAGTAACAAAATTTATTTCACTCACCTAATAACAAAGACGTGATCTGAAATAACATTTTCTACAGGTAGAAGCAAAATAACTGGCAATAGCTGCTAAATATTGAAAGATGTTTCAAATAGAATGGTTGTTACATTTTTCATGGTTTGTACCTGGGATATTCTTACATTCCTTTATATTCTACGTCCGTGAACTTGGCCCCCCCACTTTGAGCACTAACGATAAAATTAGTGTCAATCGTTAGTGCATCGTTAGTGCTTCTTAGTGCACCAACCCGTGACGTTAGTGCTTCATTAGTGTAGGCTCTAAGGCCTAAACAATGGTACAGGCTAGCCCCCCTACTTCAAGCAAATAGGAAAGGAATAGTGGCGTTCGTTAGTGTATCGTTAGTGCTTCTAGAAAATACTAAAAGTTTCCTTAGTGCTTCACTATTAGTGTAGATATAGCCAATTGTAAGTCACGAAACTCCCATAAGAAATGCATGGAGAATTTTAAATTGGGTCAAATTACCGCCAAATTCAAAAGCACTATTGACCTCTGCTAGTTCAATCGTTAGTGCATCGTTAGTGCTTCTTACTGCAAAAACCGCTAAAGTTAGTGCTTCATTAATATAAGAGTTATAAATACAAAACTTTTGGGGGGGCCAAGTTCACGCTGCCCCCCACTTCAAGCATTAACGATAAAATTAGTACCATTCGTTAGTGCATCGTTAGTGCTTCCAGAAAATACTAATAGTTTCGTTAGTGCTTCACTATTAGTGTAGATATAGCCAATTGTAAGTCACGAAACTCCCATAAGAAATGCATGGGGAATTTTTCATTGCGTTAAATTACCGCCAAATTCAAAAGCACTAATGATCTCTTTTAGTGCAATCGTTAGTGCATCGTTAGTACTTCTTATGCAACAACCCTAACGTTAGTGCTTCATTAGTGTAGGAACTAGAAGTGAAAACCCTTTGGGCCTAGTGTGAACTTGGCCCCCCCACTTTGAGCACTAACGAAAAGATTAGTGCCATTCGTTAGTATATCGTTAGCGCTTCCAGAAAATACTAATAGTTTCGTTAGTGCTGCATTATTAGTATAGATATAGCCAATTGTAAGTCACGAAACTCCCATAAGAAATGCATGGGGAATTTTTCATTGCGTTAAATTACCGCCAAATTCAAAAGCACTAATGATCTCTATTCGTGCAATCGTTAGTGCATCGTTAGTCCTTCTTAGTGCACCAACCCTAACGTTAGTGCTTCATTAGTGTAGGAATTAGAAGTGAAAAACCCTTTGGGCCTAGCGTGAACTTGGCCCCCCCAATTTGAGCACTAACGAAAAGATTAGTGCCATTCGTTAGTGTCGTTAGTGCTTCCAGAAAATACTAATAGTTTCGTTAGTGCTTCACTATTAGTGTAGATATAGCCAATTGTAAGTCACGAAACTCCCATAAGAAATGCATGGGGAATTTTTCATTGCGTTAAATTACCGCCAAATTCAAAAGCACTAATGATCTATTTTAGTGCAATCGTTAGTGCATCGTTAGTACTTCTTAGTGCAACAACCCTAACGTTAGTGCTTCATTAGTGTAGGAACTAGAAGTGAAAACTCTTTGGGCCTAGTGTGAACTTGGCCCCCCCACTTTGAGCACTAACGAAAAGATTAGTGCCATTCGTTAGTATATCGTTAGTGCTTCCAGAAAATACTAATAGTTTCGTTAGTGCTTCATTATTAGTGTAGATATAGCCAATTGTAAGCCACGAAACTCCCATAAGAAATGCATAGGGATTTTTTCATTAGGTCAAATTCTCACGAAATTCAAATGCAATAGTGGTCTCTTCTAGTAGCATCGTTAGTGTTTCGTTATTGCTTGCATGTGCATCAAGACCAAACATTAATGCTTCTCATCGTGAATGCTTTTATATGGTAGCGTATAGTTAGCTTCCCCTAAGTTTTATTTTCTACCATCCATACTGTTGATGCACTAATGTTTGGAGTTCTGTAATAAGAGATACCGGTACTAACACTACACTACACCATAACCATTACACTATATGTAGTTATTAGTGCTTTTAAATATGTGGGAAGTTTACAAAATTAAAAATGCTAAGTGTCTAAATTTAGTACTATCATACTTTAGAAGTTATTAATGAATAACTCGTCCGGGGCTAATTTTAGATTTTTCAACTTTTACACATTTTTTTAGTAATTGTGCCACAAAAGTGGGACTAAAACCAGTGGGTTGTGCATTAATAGAGCCCTATTAAACACTGATTGCTATCATAGTTTAGGAGTTATAAGTGAATAACACATTCCGGGCTAAATTTAAATTTATCGAAGTTTACAATAATTGTCTCACAAAGGCGGAATAAACGTCAAAGGTTAGTACAGCGTTAATACTCCAAGAAGCTCTAACACTAGTGAAATCGTAGTTTGGGAATTATTAATGAATTACTCGGACGAGACTGAATTTAAAAGTATCGAAAAACACTAATTTTCTCATAAAGGTAGGACAAACGCTAAAGGATAGTGCATCCTTAACGCTTCAAAGAATATTAAGTACTAACGTTAGTGCTATCATATTTTTGGACTTATTAATGAAAACTCAACCCGGTCTAACTTTAGGTTTTTCTATTTAAGCAGTTTTACACTAATTGTACCACAAAAGTGGAACAAACACAAGCTCTTACTGCATTGCTAGACCTCTACAAAACATTAAGCATTGTCGTTAGTGCTTTGATGAATAGTCAGGATAGGATTGAATTTAAATTTTCGAACTTCACACTAATTGTCCCACAAAGGTAAGATAGCCACCGAAGATTAGTGACTGTTAGTGCTTCATGAAACACTAATCACTTAACGTTAGTGCCGTCACAGTTTAGGAGTTTTACCAAATAACTCGAGCGGGACTAACTTCAGGTTTTTCAATTTTTACACAATTATTGTAAAATTAGATAAATTTTAATTGAGTTCCGTCCGAGTTATTCACTGATAACTCCTAAACTATGATAGCACTATCGTCAATACTTAGTATTTTTGAAGCACTAAAAACGCACGATCCTTCAGCGATTATCCTACCTTTTGATTGACAATTATTGTAAATTTCGACAAATTTGAATTTAGGCTCGTGCGTGTTATTCGTTAATAACACTTAAATTATGATAACAGTAGCATTAGTGCTTATTCAGCGGAGGACTAAACGCTGGTTTGCTCCATTTTTGTCGGACAATTAGCGAAAAATTGTACAAAATTTAAAGATCTAAAGTAGCCCCCCCCCCCCCCCGAGTTATTCATTTTTAACCCCTAAACTATGATAGCAGTAACATTAATGCTTAGTGTCTTTCGGAGGACTAACGATGTACTAATCTTTGACGTTTATTCAACCTTTGTGGGACAATTATTGTAGAATTCGCTAAAATTAAATTTAGCACACAGTGACTTATTCACTTATAACTCTTAAACTATAATTGCGCTAACACTAATGCTTCGTGTTTCGGGAAGCAATAAGGATGCATTAACTTTTGACGTTTATCTCACCTTTGTAGGACAATAATTGTAGAATTAGAAAAATGTATATTTAGTCCTGCAAATAATATTCACTAATATAGAGTTGAATCAAAGCACTAACGTTAGAGTTTAGTGTACTAATGGGTACTAACGATGCACTAACCATGTCCAACGTTTTTTTTTTAAGTATTTGAGATGCGTGCGAGGCTAAATTTAGACACGTCGCATTTTCCATTTTGTAAAATTCTTCCACCAAATTTAAAAGCACTAATAACCATATATTAGTGTAATGGTTACTATTATATTCGGGAAATTAACACAGTGAAAAATACCCCATGCATTTCTTTATGGGGGTTTCGTGACTTATAATTGGCTATATCTACACTAATAGTAAAGCACTAACGAAACTATTAGTATTTTCTAGAAGCATTAACGATGCACTATCGAATTGTAATAATCTTTTCGTTAGTGCTTAAACTGAGGGCCAAGTTCACGCTAGGCTCAAAGGTTTTTTTACTTGTAGTTCCTACACTAATGAAGCACTAACGTTAGAGTTGGTGAACTAAGAAGCACTAACGATGCACTAAGGATTGCACTAAAAAAGATCATTAGTGCTTTTGAATTTGGCGGTAATTTAACGCAACGAATAATTCCCCATGCATTTCTTATGGGAGTTTCGTGACTTACAATTGGCTATATCTACACTAATAGTGAAGCACTAACGAAACTATTAGTATTTTCTGGAAGCACTAACGATATACTAACGAATGGCACTAATCTTTTCGTTAGTGCTCAAAGTGGGGGGGAGCAAGTTCACGCTAGGCTCAAAGATTTTTTCACTTGTAGTTCTACACTAATGAAGCACTAACGTTAGGGTTGGTGTACTAAGAAGTACTAATGATGCACTAACGATTGCACTAAAAGAGATCATTAGTGCTTTTGAATTAGGCGGTAATTTAACGCAATGAAAAATTCCCCATGCATTTCTTATGGGAGTTTCGTGACTTACAATTGGCCATATCTACACTAATAGTGAAGCACTAACGAAACTATTAGTATTTTCTGGAAGCACTAACGAACGGTACTAATTTTATCGTTAATGCTTGAAGTGGGGGGGGCAGCGTGTACTTTGCCCCCCCCAAAAGTTTTTTATTTATAATTCTTACACTAATGAAGCACTACCGTTAGCGGTTTTTGCAGTAAGAAACACTAACGATGCACTAACGATTGCACTACAAGAAGTCATTAGTGCTTTTGAATTTGGCGGTAATTTAACGCAATGAAAAATTCCCCATGCATTTCTTATGGGAGTTTCGTGACTTACAATTGGCTATATCTACACTAATAGTGAAGCACTAACGAAACTATTAGTATTTTCTGGAAGCACTAACGATATACTAACGAATGGCACTAATCTTTTCGTTAGTGCTCAAAGTGGGGGGGCTAAGTTCACGCTAGACCCAAAGGGTTTTTCACTTGTAGTTCCTATACTAATGAAGCACTAACGTTAGGGTTGTTGCACTAAGAAGTACTAACGATGCACTAACGATTGCACTAACAGAGATCATTAGTGCTTTTGAATTTGGCGGTAATTTAACGCAATGAAAAATTTCCCATGCATTTCTTATGGGAGTTTCGTGACTTACAATTGGCTATATCTACACTAATAGTGAAGCACTAACGAAGCTATTAGTATTTTCTGGAAGCACTAACGATGCACTAACGAATGGTACTAATCTTATCGTTAATGCTTGAAGTGGGGGGGCTGCGTGAACTTGGCCCCCCCCAAAAGTTTTTTATTTATAACTCTTATACTAATGAAGCACTACCGTTAGCAGTTTTTGCAGTAAGAAACACTAACTATGCACTAACGATTGCACTACAAGAAGTCATTAGTGCTTTTGAATTTGGCGGTAATTTAACGCAATGAAAAATTCCCCATGCATTTCTTATGGGAGTTTCGTGACTTACAATTGGCTATATCTACACTAATAGTGAAGCACTAACGAAACTTGTAGTATTTTCTGGAAGCACTAACGATATATTTACGAATGGCGCTAATCTTATAGTTAGTGCTCAAAGTGGGGGGACCAAGTTCACGCTAGGCCCAAAGGGTTTTTCACTTGTAGTTCCTACACTAATGAAGCACTAACGTTAGGGTTGGTGCACTAAGAAGTACTAATGATGTACTAACGATTGCACTAAAAGAGATCATTAGTGCTTTTGAATTTGGCGGTAATTTAACGCAATGAAAAATTCTCCATGCATTTCTTATGGGAGTTTCGTGACTTATAATTGGCTATATCTACACTAATAGTGAAGCACTAACGAAACTTTTAGTATTTTCTAGAAACACTAACGATGCACTAATGAACGGCACTATTCCTTTCCTTATTGCTTGAAGTGGGGGGGCCAGCCTGTACCATTGTTTTGGCTCTAGAGCCTACACTAATGAAGCACTAACGTCACGGGTTGGTGCACTAGGAAGCACTAACGATGCACTAACGAATGGCACTAGTTATTTCGTTAGTGCTTGAAGTGGGGGGGCAGCGTGAACTTGGCCCCCCAAAGTTTTTTTGCTTGTAGCTCCTACACTAATTAAGCACTAACGTTAGGGGTTGGTGCACTAAGAAGCACTAACGATGCACTAACGATTGACACTAATTTTATCGTTAGTGCTCAAAGTGCCAAGTTCACGGACGTTTATATTCTCAAATAAGATCTCAATTCATTTCACTCGCCTAAAAGAAATGAAACGATCTCAAATTATACCATCCGCAGAGTAGGAGCCGTTCTGATTACGAAGTTTGAAACAAGTTTAATACTACGATCAAAATTTATTTCATTGTTTGTCAGCACGGACATTAATACTTCCTTCTTCATCAAAAAAAAAAAAAAAGAAAAAAAATACTCATGAGTTACTTGCGTCTTCTTCTAGGAATAGCAGGATGTCATATATACTTCTAGGATAGGCTTAGAGCAGCGCAAGCAAATATTGGAATTGGAAAGCGCTTGAAATAGAACGAATTGAAACTTTCTTTGTAGTTTCCACCTAGGAATGTTCTTACAAATATCTAAATTGTAAAAAGCACAAACTCCGATTTTGTTAAGCTTAACTACTAAAAATGAAAAGAAATAAGTTATTTATTCCGTAAAGTTGGTTGTAGAATAGTTGCAAGTAAAAGGTACAAATCCGAAACAAGTTAGGAAATATTTCCAATCCTTATTCTTGAAATATTATCAAACTTGTGATTGGAAATAACAGTTTTTCCGCTTCTCAACACAAAGGATATAATTTGAAATTGTTTTATCCGTAATAACTGAGGGAAACACATTTTGCTATATGATACAATATAAAAGATACAAGTATGTCTGTAGAGAAGAGAAACTAAAATTATTAATTTCTCCTCTTCTTTACCTATTCCTAATTTTGATTTCTCATTTGCGCGCTCTGTGGAACTGACGCAGAAGTGTCTCACTTCAGATCGCGTTATCGCTATCCGGTGAGTGAAGTAATTAATTATTTTCTACAATTTAGGAAAGGATAAGAATATCGTCGGTAAGAGTTAAAAATATATGCTCAATCGTTCATTTGTACCATGTTTTGAATTTGGATCTATTCATGGCGAGCGTTCTTCTTTTCACCACAGGGGTTATAATTTGAAATCACACCATTTAAAAGACAAGTGAAATGACTTAAAATTTTTGAGGATCTTACAGAACGAATGGGCTTAGATATAAATCACAAACAATTTGTTAACTTTTTATTTATTTGATACTTATTTCCAAACTGTAGTGATTATTGATGCCATTTTCGATTCGAGTGGTGAATGTTTTAAAGATCGTTATAAATATTTTTACACATCATTTGAATCATTATGTATTGTCCTCGATTACTCAATAAGTTATGATTAATTATAGATATATATATATATATATATATATATATATATATATATATATATATATATATATATATATATATATATTTCGGTTATATCTTGTGTATGTTATGTTAAACAAATGATACACAATACGAATTTTTTGCGCAGTATTAGGTAAAATTGCTTATTATAATACTGTCCAAACTTGTTTTTTTACCAGGTGCCAGGCGAAATAGAACTAGCTTTAGGGAAAGAATTTTGAAATAAGAAACTGATGAGAATAAATATATATAAAAAAAACACATTCTTGCGATTTCAATGTTTTTTCCGGGTACATTTGCAATTCCTTATCGTAATTATATTAATAACTATTATTATAAAAACTAAGCAAAGTAAATACCAATGAGCAACATTTACTGCGCCAGAAGACTATGGATTCGATACTGATAGCGGCCCTATTTGATCATTTTATCATCTATACTTTTCCTAATACTTTGGGGTCTTTCACATCTATAGTACCCTTCTCCATAATGTTAGTAATAAGTGCATATTAGCTTGCTGTTATAATTAGTATACGAATCGAGCTTCATACTCCGAACGTGATGACAGAGAAAGAGGAAGAGTAAATTAAGAACATCTTCTTAGCACAAACTCTTCCCCAGTTAAGGTAAACCAAATAATCATATATAGCATACTGTTTATTCAAAACTATGATGTCTTCCATAAAACTACTTTGAATTACCATAATACTTTGCACAAAATTTGAAAAGAGTTTACAATTTTCTGTCGGGAAAACCATGAGCAGTGTAGAGTAAGTTTCAACTGCCACCGTAAGATAGAACATGTAATTGTATGTTGGTTATAATGTTGGCGGTCAAATTCAGTTCCAATTACAGGGAAGGTTTGTTGTTGTAGAGGTATTGAAAGCAGTCACTGTAAAGGTTGATAAAATTTGAAAGATATCTATATGAATTTCCGTCAAAGTTAGTTTTGTAGAATACTACCATGTATAGTGGGACTTTGATGCAGTAGTTGAAATTGAAATGTGTAACGTTTTAAAGTCATAAGAAACGTAAAACTGGGAGAAGGCGTTTCAGCCTCTCCTCGTGGTAATTTCGCACCGGTCCAAAATAACGCTTAGATAGGAAATTATTACCACTGAAGCCTCCTGTGTTTTAAATTTAGGGAAATTTAATATTTAAATACCCTAATAGCATCCGATATCCATGGGATGTTCTGAACAAGTCCCATTGATGTCACTATGTCGTACGGTGTAACGCTCCCGCGCTTAAAAGTGAAAAACCATCTAGTTCGTCCAACGATCCCACAAAAAAATTCGGTAATAAGAATTACAAGAAAGGACGATTCGGCAAATCACAATACAGTGGGGTGCTTTAAGAATCGCAGCCGTGCTCCTGAAAAATTGTCAGTCTCTGTATATATATAAATATATATCCCTTAAGTAAATTACCTAAAGTCAAGAATTAACAATTAAAGAATTAAGATCTTAAATAATTACACTAGCAATATATTAATTCAAAATCAACGAAATTCAATTTAACAATTTATTTTCTTTAACAGTTTGCATTAAAACCAGAAGAAAATATTACAGCAAATATTACTTTTTAATCACCCTATATATGATTCAGATCTCATTCAATCCGTAGTATAACAACAGCTCCAAAAATTTATAAATATTGAAAGTTCACAACTCTATTATAAATTCTTATATTAAATAGAATTATTTAATTTGGTCACACCGTCAATCACAGACTTCTACAATTAATCAAATTATAAATTGATAGAATTATTTATAAGTAAGCCAATAGTCAACCGACCAAATTAGATAAATATAATTATTTTAAAACTTAACAAAAGTTAATTAAATGAACCAAACAGATTTGAATCAAATAATTAATTGCTATAATTCGGAGACTGATTGTTACAGTTAATCAACGAGTTTTTTTTTTTTTTTTTTTTTTGTGAGTGGTGTTCAAACCTAAATATTTAGTTTGGGACGCTATTTCTAAATCGAGAACTTTCAGAAGAAACGTTATCAATAACAGATTAATCAAACAATAATATGCGAAAGACCCTAAACAGAACCTAAAGCAATATAATTAAGTTTCAAAAAAAACCCAGGAAAAAAAAGGAATCCGACAATTTCAGAACTGAGCTAACTCCCAATAAATAGTTTCAGAGAACAATGATAATCCAAGAAAACTATTAGATCTGGCCGAAGATTTTACAGAACTAAGCTAAACTTCGAACCAAAAAACTCACGTGAACTGGGAATAAAATTTGCTACTCTAAAGCCAACCGGAAAATTAATTGCAAACAAACGATAAATTATAAGTTCAAAGAATATAAATTAGGACTAAAAATTGTAACAAACAATTTTTAATGAACCAATTCAGACGGTTGATTTAACAAATAAATAAAACCAAATTGAATACGAAATAAACCCCAACAACAAGAAACGTCGTTAAAGCACTGAATCGAATTTATTCTTCCGTAATTTTAATTTGAAAGCTAGCTTCATTCAACTAGATCAAATAAACCAAGAGTACCGAACTTTAATAATAGTCCAATGTACCAACTATGAAAGAAACCTTCAAACAATAAGGCTGACGTCGCAAAAGTACTAGCAACTAAAATCCGAATGGGACACTAAATAAAGAAACTATCCACAAACTAAATTACTACGACAAAATTACTCAAAACTGAAAGAACTAAAAAGGTCGCTAAATATAAAAAAAACTTTTACAGAATTGACTATTAACGGAAGATTACTCAAAATCGAAAAGAATTAATTGTGACACTAAAGTAAACTAACCGAACTTAAAACCTAATTAATTACAAAGACCCTGAAACTGAAACAAATGAGACGAAAAACCAGAACTACTAACCTCCCAATTAATTATACAAAAATAGTCGAAATTGAAGCAACTAAATGGGGACGCTAAATTAAAACAACCTTGAGACCAATTAACCAAGAATACTAGAAATTGAAGCAATTCAATGGGAACGCTAAATTAAATTAACTTTCAGACCAATTAAGCAAAAAATATTAGCAATTGAAGCAACTCAATGGTGACGGTAAATTAAATCAATCTTTAAGCCAGTTAACCAAGAATACTAGTAATTGTAGCTGCTCAATGGGGACGCTAACTTAACTCAATCTTAAACCAATTAACCAAAAATAACAGTAATTGAAGCAACTAAATGGAGACGCTAAATTAACTCAATCTTTAAACCAATTAACCAAAAATAACAGTAATTGAAGCAACTCAATGGGGACGCTAAATTGAATCAATCTTTAAACCAATTAACCAAAAATAACAGTAATTGAAGCAACTAAATGGAGACGCTAAATTAACTCAATCTTTAAACCAATTAACCAAAAATAACAGTAATTGAAGCAACTAAATGGAGACGCTAAATTAACTCAACTAACTAAACCAAAGTCAATAGTACCTCAAACAGAATATTGAACACAAACTATGAAAAATCCACTCCTTAAAAGCAGAGAACTTAACAACCCAAAAGAAAAACAGAGAGAAAGAAATACAAAAATAATATTTCTTCACTTACCGCAATTACGTTAACTGCTGGGCTTTCTTTTCCTTTCTTCTCAATAGAAATTACAGCAAACAATCTTTCTCAATCGGAAATAAATCCAAACGATGAATAATCAAAATGATTCAAAAAGTCCAAAGATTTCGATAACAGTACCAAGCGATGTAAAAGCAAAAACCACAAAAACAGCAATGAATTCAATTAGAATAAGTCCCTCTTAGATTTCAAACACACACACTCAAACATGCATACAGCAACTCGTTGACGTGGCAGTACAGAAAGCACGGTTGGGATTCCTTCGGTGCTGCGAGATAGCACCTCAGGCAACGTTGGGACGTACTCAGGATAGCCTGAGGATATCCTATCGGGATAATCCCGGCTTTGTCAGTAGAGCGATATCCTGTGGATATCCTGGCAGGATAATCCCGACTTCGTCAGTAGAGCGATATCCTGTGGATATCCTGGCAGGATAATCCCGACTTCGTCAGTAGAGCGATATCCTGTGGATATCCTGGCAGGATAATCCCGCGGTTGTTGATATTATTATTATTATTATTATTATTATTATTATTATTATTATTATTATTATTATTATTATTATTATTATAAATACTTCAAAGAGTAAATATAGTAATTATATAATACTTTTCTATTATAGTATTATTATTATTTATTAAATAATAATATAATAATAGAAAAGTATTATATAATTAGTATATTAGTCCATCGTATTGTATAATTCTGCAATAACGAAGTAATAATGTTCAGAAAATTAATAATGATAATAAAGTTCAATCAGTATATAATATTTTCATACTATGTTTGAAGAAACTTCCAGCGCGGCGCGATCGTTCACTGTTTCTGCTGATGTCCGCGAAATGTTATGCAGTTCTTTCCATGATGCACTGCGCAAGGTGAGCCGTGATGGTAGTAAGTAGACTCAATGTTGTAACTGTGAAGGTTGCTTTAGCTATTTAAATTTTAGGGCTAAAGAATATAGGGTAAGTAATTTTAGTATATTCAATACATACTTGTTGCAAATAGATTAATACACATCAAGTGTAAATGTGCAATAATTTCACTGCTTGTGAACTAGATAGTCGCAGCGTGTATTTTCGACAGTTACGAGAAACAACAGAAGTTGCTGATGCAAATGAGCGAAGCAAAATTGAGGTATTTAATGTGATAATTTATGCAACATAGCTCGATTCAAGTCTAGATAATATAACTTGCAGTGCTTTTTAAAGATTTATGCAGTTCAATCCTCCCAAAAGAATCGAATATGTCACAGTGAAAAAAAAAATGTAGTTTTGGATACCGTAAACTATTATTTCTGACTATAGGTTAGTTAAAGATAGGTTTGTTTACTGTAGCGATAAAAAAATGTTACTTCTAATGCAATAAATGGGATGTAGACCCTTTTGTGTACTACTTTAAAGAAAATACAGTGATATATGTTCCCACCTGTAACAGTTCCAGTTCAATGAACAGCAAGGAGCGGGCTGTTGGAGAAGCAGTAAAACACATTAATGCCGGTCAGTGAAAATTACTGGTTTAAAAATAGTACATTTTATTTACGTGACAATTTTGTTCTCTGTAACAATTTCCCGACTGGCAAGATTTTAGAATGTGTAGACCACTGCACATTTGCAATCGTGCAATAGTGCAATAGTAATAATGTTAGCATATTTTTACTCCCAAGGGCCAAAATGTTACTAAAATTATTTCTGAAACGCGGTATCGGCACTACTTTAGCAGATGGCTCTACCAAATTTATCGACATTTCTACTTTCTTTTTTTTGGGGGGGGGGATTTTCGTGCTGTTAGACTATACTACGTTCTGTTTGCTTCTGCAATACGATTCGTTTGGTGGGTTAGGTTGGGTAGGTTAGATTAAGGTTCTACTAATAATTACGGTCCTTGTACCGTTATGGCCCTAATAGCATCCGATATGCATGGGATGTTCTGAACAAGTCACATTGATGTCACTATGTCGTACGGGATATTGGGACATAGTCAGGATAGCCTGAGGATATCCTATCGGAATAATCCCGGCTTTGTCAGTAGAGCGATATCCTGTGGATATCCTGGCAGGATAATCCCGCAGTTGTTGATATTATTATTATTATTATTATTATTATTATTATAAAATACTTCTTCAAAGAGTAAATACAGTAAGTATATAATACTTTTCTATTATATTATTATTATTATTATTGTTTATTAAATAATAATATAATAATAGAAAAGTATTATATAATTACTTGGTCCATCGTATTGCATAATTCTGCAATATTGAAGTAATAATGTTCAGATAATTAATAATGATAAGTTCAAACACACTGTTTGAAGAAATTTCCAGCGCGGCGCGATCGTTCACTGTTTCAGCAGAGGATCGCGAAACGATAAGCAGTTGTTTCCATGATGCACTGCGCAAGGCGGGCCGTGATGGAAGTGAGTCAGTGTAGTAAATGTGTTAATCGCTTGTAACCAATTAAAATCCATTGGGCTGAAGAATATAGGTTAAGTGATTTTAGTTTATTCAATACGTATTGTTGCAAATAGTTTAATACACATCAAGTGTAAATGTGCAATAATTTCATTGCTTAGCGTGTATTTTCACGGGCAGTTCCGATAAACAACAGAAGTTGCTGATGCAAATAAGCGAAGCAAAATTGAGGTGTTTGATGTGATAGTTTATGCAACATAGCTCGATTCAAGGCTAGATAATATAACTTGCAGTGATTTTTAAAGATTTATGCAGTTCAATCCTCCCGAAAGGATCGAATACGTCAGAGTAAAAAAAAAATAATAAAATAAAATAAAATAAATAGTTTTTGATACCGTAAACTGATTTCTGACTACATGTTAGTTAAAGTTAGGTCTGTTTACTGTAAGGATAAAAAAAATGTTACTTGTAATGCGACAAATGGGATGTAGGCCCTTTTGTGTACCACTTTAAAGAAAATACACAGTGATATGATATGCTCCTATCTGTAACAGTTCCAGTTCAATGAACAGCAAGAAGCGGGCTGTGGGAGCAGCAGTAAAAACATATTAACTTAATGCCGGTCAGTGAAAATTATTGGTTTAGAAATACTACATTTTACTTTCGCGACAATTTTGTTCTTTGTAATAATTTGCCGACTGGCAAGATTTTGAATGTGTAAACCACTGCACATGTTAATAATGGTAATAACCGTGCAATGGGAATAATGTTAGCATATTTTTACGCCCAAGGGCCAAAATGTTACTAAAATTATTTCTGAAACATGGTATCGGCACTACTTTATTAGCAGATGGCTCTACCAAATTTATCGACATGTGTACTTTTTTTGGAATATTTTCGTGCTGTTACACTAGGCCTATATTACGGTCTGTTTGTTTCTGCGATACGATTCTTTTGGTGGGTTAGGTTGGGTAGGTTAGATTAAGGTTCTGCTAATAATTACGGTCCTTGTGCGGTTACGGAGGTCCAAAACCAGCAGAAAAACAGTATGATCTACCGGAAGGAAGAGTTGATTGTGATGTAAGGTGAATTGGGAAAAAAAGGAGGAACTCATGGAAAGATTGGTAATTGCCCGGAAGTCCACTATGATGCAAATTATCGTTCTTTCGTTCCTAATGATGTTAACAATGCTTAAAAGGGCAGTGCAGATTGTGTATCTTTGAGTACAAGAGTACATACACGGTCCTGGTAAAGTGTCCTTGCATTAAAAACACTCGGTTGTATACCCCACTTTCAGAATTTTAGACATCACCTGGAGCGAAACAAGGAAATAGCACACACAGAGGGTGCAGAGTCGGGTGTTTTGATTGCAAGGACACTTTGCCAAAACTGTATGTACTCACACTGCACCTTCTTTTTAAGAGTTGTGTACATCACTAGGAACGAAAGAACGATGATTTGCATCACCCGACACTGTATGAAAGAAGGAGTTCTTCTGGGCAATTAGCGAAGGATATTTGGCGGAATATCTGTCTCAATGTTCAGGGAAGCAGGAAAACACCGTCCGGTAAAAGTCCACTTTGTGCCTCCCAGTATGATTGGCGTTAAGTATTCTGACGTATTTCTTAAGTACAGGGCCAAAATTAGTAAATGTCATTCGTTGTGTCATAAGTATGATTATTTACTATTATTACTATTAGCAAAGCAATGTTAACGTAATCTATCAAGGGAAGTGGAAAAAATGTAAATTTCGCACGTAAAACACTGGACCCCCGCAACGGCACATTGACCATAATTACTTATAAATTTCCTCTATTGACTTCACTGACAATTACTTCAAACATATTTCACGTGGGCATTGGACTATATTTGGTAGGGTGATAATGTGAACACGTGGAATTATATTTAGTAACATTTTAGTCCATAAGAATATAAAATTAATATTGCATCAGTCACTAGTCTGCACATTCTAAAATCCTGCCATTTGGCCCTTGTACTTAAAAATACTATAAAAATGCTATACTAGATATCTGCATCATTCTTCATACAGCATAGCCTGTGGTGAAAATAAAGGTTCTTTTTGGTATGCCACGGTCTTCAACACGAGGTACGGCTTGTGTAGCCCGCTACTTGCAGTTCTAATCTGGAACTGTCACTGGTCGGAACATGTGTCAAGTGACCATGAGCAATGTCGTTCACACAAACATATGTGAATGGCTCATGTGTGCAATGAACAATCCCAAATTATTTATTAAAACAATGCATTCTGAGCAAGGCTATTCACATTTAAATATGGCGTCGTGTATACAAAATTAATCCTATGAAAGTACAAGAAATCGACCATAACTAGAACCGTTAAAAGAAACAGCAATGACTTCTTCACCCTTGGAAAGATAATTTTGTTCCCATTTAGTAGTGGTAAGCGCGTGGCAGTACAGCAAACTGAACTGCGGAATTTCTGAATTTGAAAAGGGGGCGGGGCTAAAAATAATGGACAAATTTCCAAAACTGATTACACTTTTTTTTGTGGAAAACCCGCGAAAGTGTGCAATAAAGGGTCTACGTTTAAAAAAAGCTTTCAAAAAGGTAATATTTTCGCAGTATTTTAACTATTGATAAAATTGTAATGTGATAGCACACGGTTTGGAGTACAAAATCATTCGCATACATACAGTTTCCTAGCGAAGTGTGAACAATCGAGGAATTAGTGTAGACAGTTAAATTAAAACGAAGAATGTGAACATTATTCAAAAAGCAAATCAACCCCTTTTCCTAAAGCTGAAAGCTGCCTCAGCCTGTAGTAAACGGAAAGAACAGCATCAACTATCTAGGATTTGAAAAAACAAGAAAAAGAAAAAAAGAAACTACAAAAACACGGTGTAAGGTTAAGATCAGTTCACTCGATGCATTCTACGATACTACCTGGATTCCAACGTGGCACCACATCATCCATGCCCTGTTCAAAGTAATGTTACTCAAGGTTCCCTAATAGGTCAGTGTGGCCTGTGGTGCCTCTTTCAGTGTATGGAAATGGAGGTGTTCTTCAGGGGGAATCCGAAACTTCTACGTCCGGGCTATACGGAGAGTGATAGACAGTTTACTAGTTAAACCCCCGGGGATGTGTTCTGTTCCGTTTGGCTGTATGTAGGCGTGCGTTGTCGTGCAGTAACAACAAACCCTCTCGGAGTGCCCCCCGCCTCCCCTCCCCGCCGCATATTGTTCTGGGAATGGAATTTAGCCGGACAAATATATTTGCTCTGGAACTGATTCTACAAGAGCATTGAAAATGTTAGAACAGCTTAACACTGTCGTGCGGTGGGGTGGCACTGGGCACACTAGCTGGGTTTAAAAATAGTAGTGTTTTTTTTACGTGGCCAGACTGTCACTGGCAGTAACTTGTCAATTAATATTGGCAATTTTCAGTGATTAAATATCGAAAATAGGCATTTCTATTTGCAGCACTGTAATGCAAATGTAAAAAGGGTAAGGTAATATTTTATAATACCCTTTTATTTGCTGCATATTTTTTTTTAGAAGTGTTCCGTAATGTAGGGATTGTAGTTTTGGTTTCTTGTTAGCGTGGTCCTGGTTTCAATCCTCAGCCGGAATATCCCACTTCCGGCGTCCACTCAGGGTCAGGAAGCAGCAGGGATAATGTATTCAGGGTTAGGCAAAAGTATCGGGACAGGCCAATAATACGAGACAGCATCGAATGCGGTGTCGTCATAATCGCTACACTATATGATACCATCCATTATGTCATCCAGTGATCAGAGAAATTTATTTTATGTAATCTTAATATGTCTATATTCCTTTAAGGAGCTGCTGAACCGATTGTCGGTAAAAAAAAATAAATTCAAAAGTCAAAATATTTGTTTACAATTTGTGTACTTACTATTCATGCATATGTGATAGGTTTCGTGTTAAATTTTCCATGTATTGCTATTTTCGATAGCATTGTTCTGTTCCATTGATCAGAATAACCCAATATAACGATTCACTCTACGGACCAATAATTCTTTTTTACGCAGGGCTCGAAATGGAAAGTTTCTCGAAACGGAACGCTAGATACTTTCTGAAGTGTGCTTCAATTTGTATGAGTTTTTGTGTGGTTCATTGAATCTTCCCACGAGACGGAACGGAATGGTTCCTGCATTTCACGAACCGGAACGCCGTCCGGTCCGCTCCGGGCCATTTTGAAAGAAAGGAAAAGGGGTAATTTAACGTCCCACGATCGTGCCAGCGATAGGGCTAAAGGGGACGATGAAGGAGAATGATGAAGAAAAATGGTGGAATGAGAAAGTGGGAGGAAACCCACGAGCACGGTGTTGGCCACCACAAGCTCACATGGCAATGCCTGGGATCGAACCTGGGACCCCCCCGGTCCATTTCGAGGTCTGTTTTTACGTCAGTGTTTGAATTTCGTCCTTGAAATTAGAGCTGAAATGGTTTCAACTGATTCGTTAACAGTTTTCTGAGAAACAAACTGAACTCATAACCAGAAGTTGCTGATACGTTCAGCTGTACAGTTATGGGGGAAAAAATTATCATATTTTTGCATGCTTAAACTCTTTATATATCTGTGTTATTCGTTTTTACCTGTTATAGAATTCCATACCGTCAGTGCAAAATGTCTGAAGAAAAGATTCCAGAGGCACAGTATTATGTTGTTGAATTCTCCGACGGGATACAACTAGTGCCGGTTAATTGGTTACTAGATGGGAAAAGAAAATGCTATTGGCCGAACTTCAGCAGTTTTACAAAATACTATAAGGCAGTAGAGCAGAAATTAGAACCAAAGGAAGACTGGAGTATCCATAGGGTTTATGAAATTATTGGTCAATCATGTGAGTGTTTTAATATTTTCTTCACCACTTTCTTAATTATATAAATACTTCCATTTTTTATATGGATTTTTTTTTAAATTTGAATTTATTGAAACTGAAAAGAAAAAGGAAAAGAAAAAAAATGTCAAACGTACAATTTTACAATAATATCTGTCACAAACAAAAAGTATGATTTTTTAATATTATTGTAGATATTAAGGGTCTTTCATACAGCAAAATTAAACTATACTAATTTTACAGTATTTCTGTAATATCCTCAAAATCGATAAAAAATAACTTGAAAAATGGAAATGTAGTGCAATAGACAATATTATTGTGCATGTTATACCGTTATCACGACTCATCTATCTCGTTTTGCTGTGTAGTTATTAATAGATGCGGCATGGATTTGTGAGATACACCTATAAGCTGCAAAGGGACGGCTAGATGATTCGTAAAAAGCTAGGTGCTAGGTGATTCGTAAAAATGCAAAATTATATTGTCTAGCGCACTGGGTTCACACTGTTCAATTTCTTTATCTGTTTTGAAGATATTACAGAAAAGCTAAAATTAGTATAGTTTAATTTTGGTGAATGGAAGATCCTTGGTAATCGTAATAAAAATGAGACTGTAAACTAAGTTGTGTTTGCAATAATTCAGCATGCTTGGTGAGAGTAATAGTAAATTTCAAGATGATATATTTGCTGTCAAAAACCTACCACTTGTGGATCAATTCCTCACTATGACATTCTTGCATTTTTGCATTCTTACGTTGAAAAACACTCATGTAATAACCTGTTAACAAAGTTTATCCATACAGATGTAATACTTTATTTTACTCAGAGCGAACGCTCTGACCATGAGGCTATGGGGGAAACTACCAAAATTTTATTGTAACATTTTATTTAGAAAAAATGCGGTGCCTTATAATGAAGTAAGGTAACACCAACGTAAATTACAGAAAGTAGAGACAAAGAATATTTTACTTACGATTTGGTCTGTCCTAAGTGGCAGATAGTTTCTATTAACATTGTTTAAATCTATTTATTGCTTTACTTATTCAACGGTATCAGTGATATACTGATCATTGGATATTTGTGACATCCGAGAGAGGATTATTCCCGAAAGTTAATAATGTATCAATGTTTTATATCCATGCTTTATATGTCATATATCTATGTTTACGTGCACTTCATGGACAGCAGCAATATTCCTATTTCCAGAACTCCGTTTATGGAAGTAGGATACATACACGTGTACTTAACAATACCTTGACAAAAGAAAGAAAGAAAAAATAAACAGGAAAAGTGCTCAATGGTACTGTTTTTTAAAAGTTTCATCTGATGACTACGTCCGTATCTCTTGGAAATAACCTGGATAACGAGAGTTAATGTTAAAAAGGAAGTTCAAAAATCTCAAATATTACAAGATCGACGATTGTGTTAAATTCTCATTCTTATTGTAGACAACTATTAGATTTGTACTAAGTACAAAGATGTTCAGGAAAAAGGGTCAGAAAGTTTCAGGGCAGAAAGATTGCATCAAAAGAAGGAAAAAGCCGTACTAAACATGTCTTTTGCGCTTCGTTTTGGAGATATGAGCTGCCGACAATGTGGGAAATCGAATTTCATAAACTATTCAACGTACAGAGCGGGGCCGCGGTGGCTCAGTGGTAGAGAGTTCGCCTATGGTGCTTGGGGTCCCGGGTTCGATCCCAGCCCCCGCCAAGTGAACTTTGTGGTGGACAAACACCGTGTACGTGGGCTTTCCCGGGGTTCTCCCGTTTCCTCCCACATTCTTCATTCCATCATTTCATTCATTACTCATTATCACCGTCTCCTTTAGCCTAACCGGCATAAACGTAAAACTCAAAGATTTCAACGTACAGAGTGCGGTTTAAGCTTTCGCACTGAGTCATACCTGCTCGATTTGGAAATATATATATTCCAAAACTCTAATGCGTGCGTAAGGAACTCCTTTAAAAAATTCTTTATCGCCTTTCAGAGTAATCCCGTCCGAACGCATTGTACAGTTTTGAAACACGCATTTCCTAACTAATGAGGTATGACTTCAAGTGTAAGCTTTACACAACACTAATTAGTACCATAACGTTAAATAGTTTCTGAAGTTCAGTTTCCCACGTTTTCGGCACCTTTTATCTCCGAAGCGACGCGCTTCTTTACTAAAAGAACTTTTCTTTTTATCTGCCCGGGAAGTTTGTGACCCTTTTTTCTGAACATGTTTTATATTGTACATAATCATTTACTTCATAGTTTGTTTTTATTATTGCAGGCACTGTGCGGTATCACAAGCATTGCAAAGCATCAATAGATGCAGAGATATCAGATGTAATAAAGAAGTGGCTTCGTCATGCTAAAGAGCGGGCTCTCAGGCAGAAGAACAACATTAACAACGATTAATTATGCAAGAAAAAGTGTAAAATAAAACTAAAAACGCATCGTTTTGATGTTCTGTCATGCAGATTTAACGATCTGTGAAATCTGCAGTTAACGGTGATTTTTTTTATTGCAGGAACAAAAGACAACAGTTTTTTAAGAAGTGTGTTTGAGTGATAATAATACCCAAGTTATTTATTCTAAATTAAAGTCGGTCGTCTTCTCCTTCTTACAACTTAGTCACAAATTGATTATGTTGAATGATTTTTTTTTAAACATTCGTCGCTCACGGCAAAGACTTTGGGATAACCTTTTATAAGGTTACATATCCTCTTTTTTTTATTTTTAATAGAAGTGTAGGATTTACATGGATTAAACTTGAATTACTAGACTTTTTATGAGATTCAGTGCGTAGTGGTACTGTATGTAACTGCTATTTTGTAAGTTTTGAAATTCACTCAGAATTTTGCATTTTTTCAACAACTTTGGTAATCGAGCTGTTGGATTGAAAAGGTTGAGAACCAGTCTCTTGGATTCATGTTGCATTTATTTTTATACTGAAAAAAACTTTTGTGATGTATGTCATATTTTGTTTGTATCATTATTTGCATATGTAAATAATACTATGTGGAAGCAATCATTGTACTGAGTAATTTAGCATAGTTTTAGCATTTATTGAAATAAAGAAAGAAAATCTACTGTATTTGGTTTTTAGCCTTAATGTAAAGTATGAAATTGAAAACAAAATTTTAATCAATCTTTCAATTAATAAGTATCACATACTGTACAATATATATATATAAAATCTTCTGATATTTGATTTTCCGTTTCTCTTCATTAATTCTTTGTAACTTTGTTGCGCAGCTGATAGGATTCGGTACCGGTGACTGATAGTTCGCAAACTAAAATCCTGTCGACACTAAACTAAAATTTAAAAAACCGTTCACTATTCTCGCTCAGCCATGGAAATGCATTGGGCGTATGGTTGCGGAGCTGCTTTCGTGGTTTATCACGACATATATTTTGAACCCGCAACTATTTTTTTTTAATCTTTTGGTATATTATATAATAACACCACATTTCCACGAAGTTCTGAATTAGTACGTCCACTAGAATGCTACGTCGAAATTAATTACATAAGTATTACAGAAATTACATTGTTTGCACCCTTTGTCTTTTCTTTTATTACTAAATGAAGATCTAATTAAATTTCCATTATGGTGCGAGAAATGTCCTGGTTCCGAGTGACGGACTTCATATTAGGAGTCATAGTTGGATGGACATTCAACTAGGACTCTTGACAACGGAAATTCCGTCTCTCGGAAGCAGGGTATTCAAGCATCATAAAGAACATTTATATCTTCATTTAGTAATATAAGGAAGGGCAAAGGGTGCTCCCTCCCTTCTCCGTCCAGCTAGGCGATTTGATATATCCATGTGACATCCACTGGACGTCCCATCGCGATGTACAAATCACGTCTCCCAGACATCACACGGACGTCTCGCGGGACGTCCATGGGATATCCATGAAGCGGACATTCGGCCGTCTGATCAACAGCTACAGGACGTTCTGCTGATATCGTGGGATGTCGCATGGACATCGCAAATATCCCATCGGGACATCCCATTGGACATCCTGAGGATATTGAATGCTATTAGGGTAGATGCCGGAATAAATTTCTTGTTAGAAAATAAATTATGAACAGCGGCGTGTCCAGAAAAGTAGTTTGACAGAGCCTTCATTAAAAAAAATCTTTACTTTCAGTCAAACGGTGACTGCAACCGATTCATCTGATCCGGTTACCAGAGCAGTTTAGGAATCATTCCTCAACTGCTCCCGGAACCGGATCAGATGAGTTGGTTGCAGTTACTGTCCGAGTAAAAGTAATATAAAATGTTAAGAATTATGCTATAAGAACAAGGGCCAAAATGTTACTAAACACTATTCCTAACCAATCCAGATGAAGCGGTGAGTATCAATATTGATATCTAAATGGGAGCCACCGCTCCCCACAAGTGCCATAAAAGCATCCCAATAAAACAATATTTAGTCAAATCAGTACTTTAAAGCTAACGTAAGTGGGGAAAATTTAAAAACAAAACAATCATCATTAATTATAAATTAGTGCAGCATGACAAGGAAAAATGAATTACATCTCACCAAGATAATGCAACCAGCAGCAGCAAAACAAATACTTTGCCAAATACTCAAATGCAAAGCAAATCAAGAATAAAAATATCAATTAAAAATGGAGGATATAGTATACATGAAGCTGTATCAGTTTCCGAAGGAGCAGGTCGTTCATAGTTTTAGGGATTCTTCACTGAGTATGTTCGAACTTACAAAGGGGGTAACAAAGCGACTTTTATTTACTTATTGACTGATACGAAAATAAAAAAGAACGTACTTGTACTTTATATCTGCATGTTTAGTGCCCTTGTACTTTATCTATGACTAGTGATGGGCAGTGGGAATATTCCCGGTGGGAAGGAATTTTAAAAATGGGAATATTACCGGTTTTTTTCCTGGCTTATAAATTCCCGGGAAGGAATTTATTTCCATTTTTTTTTACTTTATCTTCCAAATATTAAGAACCATATGACTAATTACTTTATTTTAATACATTATGATTTACTTCTAAGTTTTAAAGAATTTGGAGCTTAAAAAAATTAAAATTATTTGACGGTACCTTATGTAAATAATAATATGATTTTTTAAGTTCCATTTCCGTTTGCATTAAAAAGTAGGGTAATTATTTAGTATTGGAGGCCAAAACTAGCAAAAAGATTATTTACGGAACAAATAAGTTGATAGTGATGTTTAAGTAGTCAAGAAAGTATCGAACATATTTTTTTTTAAGGCAGTAGGGGATTTATGCAAAACGGAAAGTAATTGGAAGTGATTACTGTGAGGAAAAAAAAGTGGATTGTTGGTAACAAAGATAGAAAACGACGTGCCATGCGGGGCTCTAACCCGCCTTCATTCGCTAACACTCGCTCTGCAATGCTGTCTGAATTTAATGTTGGTAACGTAATTTAACGTATGAAACCATAAAACAACCGCATCGGAATAGAACATCGCAAAGAAGTAGGTGCAAAGGCTGGCCCCCAATGCTAAAGAGCAAGCAAAATTAGCGAAGTACCAATTTACAAATGATGAAAACGAACCATTTTGTAAAGTAATTTAGAATTATGTAGATGAAGTACTATTAATAAACCCTGAACCAACATTAGTAATAGACGTCGGTCGGTCTCCTCTCTCTGACTCGAATTTTTGAAGAGGTACTCTGGCTTCTTTTCCATGTGAATTAACGTAGGGAATTTCTAGAAATAGGTAAAATGAAAGGTCGTGTATGGCAATGATACCTGCTAAAATATAAAGATAAGTAAGTATCTTTCAAATTTTGTGAACATAAATATGTATTCGCAAACATGTATCTTCTAGCAGGGGTGGATAACTTAACGTAACTGTAACGTAACGAAAATAGTTCTCTGTAACAAAATTATTGGTTATTTAATGTAGGTAGGTACACCTTGTCTCAAAAAGGTTGAGCGCATTCTTTATTGGTGTTTTGAGGCAAAAATTTTCAAAGTCCAACTTCGGGTATCTTCGGGAAATAGTAAACCAGGTTCGAACCTCCAAGCCAGACTTCGTAATCGGGAAAAAGTTTGCAGATGTGTTTTTCTTCTTTTAAATATAATAAGACTTGTTATCAAGTGTTGGAAAAAAGCAACATTGATTGAAATACTTAATGACACAATATTTCGAAACTTTGTATTAATGTCACCACATGCTTGTTTGTCATTTAGCTCTCCATACGTAATGGAACATTTAGATATGTAAACGAATCTTTTCATATGTAAAAGAATGCTTAAAGTTAAGACATAGAACATAATTATCGCCTAAGTACTAAACTAATAGTCAAAGTAGAACAAAAACAGTGTTTCTAGTGGGTATGAATGTCATAATTTTCTTCAGAACCTTTATACATCGCTAAAAGTACCTTAGCAGAAGTCCTTGTGTTAGCTCACTGGTAAGCTGTTGGATTTCAAATCATAAGGTTGTGAGTTCGAATTCCTTCTGGGTCAATGCTCTTTTAAAATTATATTTTCCGCAATGCATGAAAAATTATATAAAATAATGACATTAAATACATCAGTTGTATATATATAACATAATCATTGCAGAATGTAGTAATTATTATGTTTAAAATATAACATCTGAAATAGGTAGGTGTCCACCGTAGGTCTGTATTATATATAAGAGAATGTTAAATACAAGTTAAGAAACTCGTTCACTAGCAATAAATAAATCATGTAGTGTATTTATTTGCAGCTATTTGTCATATAGAGGGTAATTCTCAACATTCATAATACAGCATGTCATTTATGTTCTTGAAAACTTATTCGATGCATAAACCGAAGGTTTAAACAGAGAATCCAAAGTCGCAACGCTCGCAAGAAATTCATGAACCCCAAAGGTCACGTGAGCAGACTGGAATTGTCCTTATGAAGCACGCCACAGCAGAAAGTCTTTACATAGATTTTCAATTCAATTCCTGATATATGCTTTTGCAATGTGGAAGTGGTGATGCCTTTAGTCGCTCTCTCTCGCTCGCTCACTCACTCTCTATTTCTACAGAATATAAAAGTGGATGTATGTGTGTGTGTTTCAACATAATTCTGATATATCTAGCGCAATTATAACTATATTTCTTACAGTCTGGAAAAGAGTACTGTCGGGATACATATCAAAAATGCTAGAAACTGGTCGATATTAGTATCGAATCCATAGCTTCGTGGTCACTTAGGTGAATAGTTCTACTTTCAATTCAAGTCCAATTAAGTTCCCATTAGCACCCAGGGTGGTTACGTAGCGACATAAAAATATCGAAATCAACCGATATTAGAATCGAATCGTAAATTTTCAGCGCCGCTAACAGTGCCGCATTTCCCATTAGTCCAGATTAGTCCACATTTCACATTAGTCCCATTGCCTAGAGGGCAATATATTTGCAGAGTGCAAAGTTTAAAACTTGAATAATATTTTAATTTTTTCCGTATGAAAAAGTTAAAAATCAAGAGCAAATATACTATTTTATGAACAATCCTCTTTTACTGTTCTAATATGTATAATAATAGCGTAAGAAATCTAAAAATAATTCAGAACACGTTTCACATTTGTTATTTTTTGTTACGTAGTTCTAGCTGTAGCATGTAGTGAGTGGTATTTAAATGTAATAAATTCACTAATTAAGCATATTCGAATTAAGTTTTATTTTTAAGTTAGGGATGAAGGGGCGGAGAAATATGTAGTTATTGGGGCGCCGAGAGCAAACGTGCGTAGAGGCGCCGAGCTTTTAAATGCAACACTGGTCGCTAAATTAATTGGTAGAAATTTTAATGTCATTTAAGACCAAATTTAGTCCTAACGGTGGCAGTATCCGTTTGCTCTCCTAGGAGAAATGAAAGGGGCTGACATCAAAATTATATATATACATATATTTACATATATATACATATAAAAAAGGACCGACATTAGTGTCGAATCCATAATTTTCGAGGTGGATTAGATAAAGAGTGGCACTCCAGGTGCTTAATGATATAGAAAATTAGTTTTTCTTTCTTTTTTACGTTGGTCTACTTTTCCTTGATTTGAGACTTTCAAATTTCATCCTATTTTCTTCTGAAATGTGTCTGTAAGGCAACAAAGAAATAATTATATATGATAAATTTAAATTCATTTTAATTCGGAAGTTGAGAAACACTTTGCCATTATATATCGTAAAGGTCAGATCCACCAGCATAGTAACAGAGAGGTGCTTGAGTCATTGACGGTAGAAATTCAAACTCCGGTAAGTGATAATTTCACAGTCTTGTTTTATTACAAGTGTAGCCTCTTTAGTCAACGGAGAAGAGGACGTGGATCATGGGTCAGAGTTGATGTCGATGGGTCGGAGTTGGTCGCAATGGTTCAGAGTGGTTCATAGTTGGTGGTGGGTCAGAGTAGATCACGATGGATGATGGGTCAGAGTGGGCCAATGGGTCATTTGGGTGGTGGGTGATACTGGATCATGGTGGGTCGTGAATCAAATTTTCATTGACCCACACCATCTCTGGTTAATATTGTACTAAAGATAAGAGGCACCGCAGATGCATGTCGGCTATTATGCTGAAATTTTGCACATAGATAGTACCCCACCAGAAAGCAATAAATCTGAAACGGTTCACGGTATCACCTCCTAGAACTCGAGATGTAGGGGTTTGTATGATTGGCTAAATTAAGACGTCAATGATTTATCCATCAACAAGCAAGCTTTTTATGATCGTTTCCGTAGGGAAATCAGAAGAACAGGTGCCTAGTAATCGTAATATTGATAGTTCGCGTCCACCCCGGGGTATTTGTTTTGTGTTTTTTTGACTCACCTAAATATAAACAAATCACATATATAGGCATTTTAACATATTTTGGGAGAGTAATTTTGTGGTTCGTTGTCGTTTCATCGCGTCTCTGCCGCTGGTAGTAAAGTTTTCAAAATGGAACTGGGGCCACCGCGGATTGTCGCTGCGGGGCCACCAATTTTTGGCGAGAGGTCAATAGTTGACCATCTGTAGTCCACCGACGCTTACAGCTTAGGGTAATGAACGATGTCTTTGCCTTGTAGACGTCATGACTTCCGACGTCGGCAGTCAACTAGCTTTTAGTATTCCTTTACTAACCATCTATCGTTCATGTTTATACACGGTGTAATAATAATAATAATAATAATAATAATAATAATAATAATAATAATAATAATAATTATTATTATTATTATTATTATTATTATTATTTGTAGTAATAGTAGTATAATTGATAACAGAATAAATATATTGTCTATGTATTGTCTAGGTAGGACTACACACAGGATTTGGCTCGTTTTAGTTTGACTCGACTCTAATCCGAGTCGAGTTGGAGGATATTTTTCGCGCCGAGTCCTAGAGTAGACCTCAAAGATGTCTGTTTCGAGTCGAGTCGAGTTTCAAAGAAAAGTCGCTCGTGCCCATCCCTACTAATGAGAGCTTAATCGGAGTTAAGCGAAATCGAAAGTCACACTATTTATCTAAGCGACCCCGAAAACTGTGAATTCGACACTAATACCGATCATTTTCTAGCAATCTTTTATATGTATCCCCCTCCCATTCACCATAGGTAACCCGACAGAACTCTTTTTCAGACTATAAGAAATTTGGTTAAAATTACTCTAGGCCAGTGGTTCTCAATCTAATTCCTATCACGATCCCCTTTTATCACATCCTCTTGCCAGCGACCCTTTTATAATTTGTGTTTTATAATAAGCTTGTGTGGGATTTTTAACATACCTATTTCTATATTAGTAGAATCCATTTCTTGTTTATAGTGAACAGTGCCGTGGCATGGAAAATCAGCGCTCGGGGCGAGAGTATACGACGATGTCTCCGTACATATGAGTGAGGTCGACAGACTAGCTGCGAAGCGCCACCATGGTTGGCACGAAGCTCAATAAAATTTTCAAAAGTAAACTCTGCCTTTTCTTGATTTTGAGCACATTTTATTACGTTTTTCCTTCTATTTTATACATGTGCACATGCACTTTCCTATAGGGATGCACGCGAGACGCGAGAAGTCTCGTCTCGTCTCGCATTTGCGATACGAGACACAAGGCGAGAGTGAAAATTTTATGCGAGACGAGACTAAACCATGCGAGACGAGACGCTAGACGAGACTCGGTTAAGTCTCGCACGAGAAGTCTCGCGAGACTTCTCGCAGTCTCACAACATTTATGAATTACATTTAATTGTATATTTAGTAATTTTACATTTATTGAGTTTTCTAAGTTGAGCGTTAATGCCTCCAGGAACAAAAAAGTGATTGGGACAATAGACATTTTATGAGATTTATTATTAATCAAGGTTAATTTTCAGAATTAAAGCCTTCTTTAGTTTCTAAAAAAGAAAAGCTTTGTAAATTGGAAATTTATTACAGCATCGATTTAGGACTTTATTTTGCGACACAAACATATACACGCGGGCGCGCACGAATACATGAACTTCTATTTTTGGTCTGAAAAGCGAATAAGACTCCCTATTGCTGCGAAATATGATATTTCTGTTGTTTCTGTTAGACGAGACCTTACTACTAGCGATTAATGTTGGGGGATGGCGGGGAAATCCCCTCTCGTCAAAGTTTATCCCCGACCCGGCTCGCAGAAATAACATGATATTTTTACATGGAATAAGTATTTTCTTTCTATATATTTATCAAAAACATCCCCCTCTAGTTCGGAAGTTTAATTCAAATACTGGTTTGGCAGGATGTCCCTATAGGTTTCGTGGGAGATGGTAGGAATGGCCCTATATCTGTCAGTAATTTTATTTTCTAGATCTGGCAGTATAAGTTGAAAGCGAAAGTTGATAAAATGCGATAATCCAACATTGCTACAAGCCCAAACGAACCAAAAGAATTGGGTCGTATTGTGTTGTGAGGAGTTCTTTTGTTGTGTACAAGCGCTTTTGGTGGTATGAAAACATCTTTATACTGGAAAATCACCCTTCAAGGAAACGACCAAAACGTGTAAATGTTGATAGTGGCGACGATATTTTAGAAGAGGCAAATATTGCTGGAGACCTCTAAGCTGGAAAACAATGTTGGATCCAGCAACAATTTATGCTGGTTTTGCTGTAAATTATGCTATTAATTTGACGAAAATTAATGGTCCAGCGATCAAATTCCAGCACAACTTTTCTTTTAATTTGGAGCGGAGGGGACACAAGTTCGGATACCATATTGAACTCTAGGTTCCGTCTCCTTAGGATGTTATGAACATTCATCCCATGGAAAGCAATGGCAAACCACCATTCACCTTGCCAAGGGACTTTTAGGTCAAATACCTGCCTTCGGACAGAATATCACATCATCATTCATTAACAGCCATAGAATAAAACATTGCAAAATTTTGACCTAGAATATATGTGAGACCATGCAAGAAAGTCTCGCGCGAGACGCGAGATGAGACTCAAAATTTTATGCGAGACGCGAGTAGTAGTCCCCCCGTTATGCCCGAATGACTCATCCTCACTCTCTTTTATGACCGGGGTGAAAGGTCAATGACCTGGCCCGGGGTCAATGACCTAGGGGTACCTAGGACCACCCCCTCTAAATTTTGGCAGGGGTACCTTGGCCCACCCCCTAAATTTTGGCAGGGGTACATAGGACCACCCCCCTTAAATTTTGGAAATTGCCAAATCTAAAAATTTGGTATGGTAGCCTAGGACCATAGTATGTACCTCTATCAGTATTGGGTGTCTATGTCGTTCCCTTTTATGGGTAAATATTGCCAAAAATTCAAATTTCGGGGTTTTTTGACCTAATTTATCCCCTTTGATGAGGTGTTATTACCCTATATAGTTATATGGGCGTATACAGGGGTCCATTACCTTTCATAACATATGGGTATATTAATGCACCCCTTTAAATTTTTGGGAGGGGTACCTTGGCCCACCCCTTAAATTTTGGAAATTGCCCAATTTCAACATTGGGTATTATAGTATAGGACCCTAATATGTATTAGGTTAAATTTGGGCGGTCCACCTCATTCCCTTTTAGGGGTACAAAATTGCCAAAATATAAACGTAAGCAATACGTTATACCACGTGTTTGGTTTTTGGTCGATTTTATCCCCTTTGATGAGGTGTTATTATCCTATATAGTTATATGGTCATGTATAGGGGTCCATTACCTTTCATAAGATATGGGTATATTTGTGCACTCCTTTAAAAATTTGGGAGGGGTACTTTGGCCCACCCCTTAAATTTTGGAAATTGCCCAATTTAAACATTTGGTATTATAGTACCGGATCCTAACATGTATTATGATAAATTTGGGTGGTCCACCTCGTTCCCTTCTAGGGGTACAAAATTGTCAAAATATAAACGTAAGCAATACGTTATACCATGTGTTTGGTTTTTGGTCGATTTTATCCCCTTTGATGAGGTGTTATTATCCTATATAGTTATATGGGCGTATACAGGGGTCCATTACCTTTCATAAGACATGGGTATATTAATGCACCCCTTGAAAAATTTGGGAGGGGTACCTTGGCCCACCCCTTAAATTTTGGAAATTGCCCAATTTAAACATTTGGTATTATAGTACTGGACCCTAACATGTATTATGATAAATTTGGGTGGTCCACCTCGTTCCCTTCTAGGGGTACAAAATTGTCAAAATATAAACGTAAGCATTACGTTATACCACGTGTTTGGTTTTTGGTCGATTTTATCCCCTTTGATGATGTGTTATTATCCTATATAGTTATATGGGCGTATACAGGGGTCCATTACCTTTCATAAGACATGGGTATATTAATGCACCCCTTGAAAAATTTGGGAGGGGTACCTTGGCCCACCCCTTAAATTTTGGAAATTGCCCAATTTAAACATTTGGTATTATAGTACCGGATCCTAACATGTATTATGATAAATTTGGATGGTCCACCTCGTTTCCTTCTAGGGGTACAAAATTGTCAAAATATAAACGTAAGCATTACGTTGTACCACGTGTTTGGTCTTTTGGCCCAATTTATCCTCTTGGATGAGGGGCTATTACCTTATATGGTTATATGGTTATGTATAGGGGTCTATTCCCTATCATAAGACATAGGTACATTTGTGCACTCCTTTAAAAATTTGGGAGGGGTACTTTGGCCCACCCCTTAAATTTTAGAAATTGCTCATTTTATATATTTGGTATTATAGTACTGGACCCTAACATGTATTATGATAAATTTGGGTGGTCCACCTCGTTCCCTTTTAGGGGTACAAATTGCCAAAATATAAACGTAAGCAATACGTTGTACCACGTGTTTGGTATTTTGGCCCAATTTATTTCCTTGGATGAAGTCCTATTACCTTATATGGTTATGTATAGGGGTCTATTCCCTATCATAAGACAAAGGCACATTTGTGCACCCCTTTAAAAATTTGGGAGGGGTACTTTGGCCCACCCCTTATCTTATGATAGGAAATGAACCTATATACATGACCATATAACCATATAAGGTAATAGAACCTCCTCAAGCATTTGGTATCATAGTACAGGTCTCCAATATGTACCACTATAAATTTGGATGGTCCACATGGTTCCCTTTTCATAGGTAAAGAACTACCAAAAATCAAATTTCGGAGGTTATTGACCTCTATTTAGCATGTTATATGGATATGTACAGAGGTTTATTACCTTTATATGTTTATGTTCCCTTTTAAATTTGGGAATTATCAAATAACAAAATTCGGTAAACGTTTTCTAAGCCCCATTGTAGATGTTGATGTTCCTCTTATGGCCAAATATTCAAAATTTAAATGTTATTGACCGGCTTTATTATTGAATAAGTACAGGATTTATTACTTTTTCATAAGACACAGGTGTATTTGTGTACCAATCTTAAATTTTGGAAGGGGTACATTTCTTATTGTCGTATCAATAATTGGTAATTGGATAGTATTTCATTCATTGGGTAAATCATTAGGATCACGTGATCGGTTATTGACCTATGATGGGATTAGGAGTCCAGGACATTGGTACATTGAAACTTTGTAGGATAATTTGATAATGCGTCATTGGTTTTGATTATTCCCGCCAAATATAAACGTAAGCAAGACGTTGTACCACGTGATTGTTCTTGATGAGGTAGTGTACAGGGATTCATTTCCTTTGTTGTGGTACTTCTTAAGTTTGAGTACACACACACACTTATAGAAAACAGTTGGTTCTACTCAGGTAAACAATTGACGGACATTATTGACCTTATTGAACATATAATGATATGATTAACTCTAAGACTTAGGTATATCAAGAGAAGTATTCTTTAAATTTGGGAATGGTGATAAACAGAATTTTAACATAAGGTGTGAAATTTGAAACAATACATTGAACTTTAGTCACAGCTCATAGTCTAAGATCATTGGTGGTGATTGATTTGAAATCTGATAGCTAACCTTATTGAATCTTATGATTCATAGACGAAAGGCAATACATGCTACAACAGTTTAAAATTTAATCATAAGGTGATGTAATCTGACACTAGCAAAGTTATTGTTAATGCAATTTGATTGGATGATCACTATCTTTCCTGCAATCTGATTGGTTGATCACTATCTTTCGTGCAATCTGATAGGTTGATGAGTTTTAAATCTTTTTCTGCATTCAGTTTTGTTTTAACATTTAAAAAATTTGAAACTTTGGTTTGACATTTTTTCGTTTCCAAATTTTTTGTTTAAATTTTTTTGTTTCGAAATTTTTGTTTGTTTCAAAATTTTGTTTGAAACTTTTCGTTTGAAATTTTTGTTTGAAAAATTTTTGTTCGAAAATTTTGTTTAAAATTTTTTGTTTGAAACTTTTCGTTTCCAAATTTTTTGTTTGAAATTTTTTGTTTGAAATTTTTTGTTTCAAAATTTTGTTTTAAATTTTTTCGCTTCAAAATTTTGTTTGAATTTTTTTCGTTTGAAATTTTTTGTTTGAATTTTTTTTTCGTTTCAAAATTTTGTTTCAAAGATTTTTGTTCTAAATTTTTGTTTTCAAAGTTTGAGTTGACATTTTTAAAAGTTTGTGCACTTATTAGTAAAGAACTGGAACTGTTTAGAGCAAAAACCTTTGACAACATTGTGGTGCAATAGTACACGTCAGAATATGGGTTTGTACTTGAAATGAAAAAACACAATTCATTGAAATGGATCATTTTATTACACTCCACATACATCCATACCAGATAGTGGTTCTGGATATTGTCGATACAATGTATTTTGAACTTCTTGCACTAGTTTGTCTTTAGCATATAATTTTAATTCCAGTTGAAGTCTTTTAAGGTCTAATGCAATATCAATTGGTGGAAACTCAATGTCCATTTGATCACAAATAAACTGTTTATCAATACAGTTATGCACCCAAGAACGATGTTGACAACCATCACAATATCTAGATACATGTTGTACAATATGCATAACACATTTTTCAAAATAGTACTTTTTCAGGAATATACTAGTTTTGTTGCACACTTCCACTGCATGTTTCACACACTGAAATACGCTGATGAATTTGTTCCATTCCGTTTGTGTTAGATACACCATATTGCGAGGGACATGAAATGTACTCTTTTTACGTAACAGCACCATCTTCTCTTCGAGGACTGTACGCAGCACCACTTCATGATTTGAGCCTAATGTTTTGACTATGGTCACATTTAGCTCATCATGAAAATAATCGTTCATTTGGTCGATTCGTGAACATAATATTTGCCATTCTTCACAGGTCAGTTGTACACCAAATTGTTCTGCTTTGCCCAATCGAATCACAGGTTCAAATGTTTTAGCACTGATACCAATCATCACATGTTTTGTTTGAAATATATTTATTGGATAATAGCTTGCGAAGATGAACTCTTTATCGTTAGAAGTACACATCTTTCCTCCTGAAAAGCACTTGCTCAAATGATTTCGTGGGATGACACTGTATTTGCTGGTTTATAGTTATTGCTGACGTCATTGGTAAGGAATGTGCTGACGTTTGAATTCATGATTTCATCACAGTTGCTGACGTCATGCCGACCAACCAAATTCATACAACTACGGCTGACGTCATTGGAAAGAAATGTGCTGATTCATGATTTCATCACAATGGCTGACGAATCTGGCTGTGTACTAAATTCAAGTTGATGACTTCGACCCAAGAATCCTTTGTAACATAAAGATACAGATCCAGTATTTAAGAAACGCAGCAGTTCTTCTTGTTTTGATGCTTCCATGGGTAAATATCTTGCTGGTAAAATTATATTCTTATCATTTTCAAGCTTCACTACGATTCTTAATCCAAACTTTGTAGGGATCATTTGGCTAGCTAAGATTCTATAAGGTACATTCTGTTGTAAATCGGTAATTTTGGTAAATGATTTCATCACATCACGCGTGTTTAGAAACTGCAGACAAGTAGCCATGATGACGTTATCATGAATACTAACTCGAACGATACTTATATATGATGCAAAACTGATGACGTTGCATTATCATGTTCTGACGTGCACCACAATGTTGCCAGAGGTTTTAGTTCTAAACAGTTCCAGTTCTTTACTAATGAGTGCACAAACTTTTAAAATGTCAAACAAAAATTTCAAAAAAAATTTCAAACAAAAATTTTCAAAAAAAATTTGAAACAAAATTTTCCAAACAAAACTGTTCAAACAAAAATTTTTTAAACAGAAAAAAATTTTGGAAACGAAAAATTTCAAACGAAAAAATTTTAAACAAAAAAAATTTTGAAACAAAAATTTACAAACAAAAAAATTTCAAACAAAAATTTTTTCAAACAAAAATTTCAAACGAAAAGTTCCAAACAAAAAATTTTAAGCAAAAAAATTTCAAACTAAAAAAATTTTACGTTTCACGGTTAACCGTCAAACTTTATCCGGTTTTTAACTATTCGATTAACAAATAAACGGTTTTGATCATATTTATCAGTGAGTGCAAAATGTTGAAAGAAACCAAGATTTTTAAATGTTAAACAAAACTTAAAACTGAATACAGCAAAGATTTGAAAATCATCAACCTATCAGATTGCACGAAAGATAGTGATCAACCAATCAGATTGCAGGAAAGATAGTGATCATCCAATCAAATTGCATTAACAATAACTTTGCTAGTGTCAGATTACATCACCTTATGATTAAATTTTAAACTGTTGTAGCATGTATTGCCTTTCGTCTATGAATCATAAGATTCAATAAGGTTAGCTATCAGATTTCAAATCAATCACCACCAATGATCTTAGACTATGAGCTGTGACTAAAGTTCAATGTATTGTTTCAAATTTCACACCTTATGTTAAAATTCTGTTTATCACCATTCCCAAATTTAAAGAATACTTCTCTTGATATACCTAAGTCTTAGAGTTAATCATATCATTATATGTTCAATAAGGTCAATAATGTCCGTCAATTGTTTACCTGAGTAGAACCAACTGTTTTCTATAAGTGTGTGTGTGTACTCAAACTTAAGAAGTACCACAACAAAGGAAATGAATCCCTGTACACTACCTCATCAAGAACAATCACGTGGTACAACGTCTTGCTTACGTTTATATTTGGCGGGAATAATCAAAACCAATGACGCATTATCAAATTATCCTACAAAGTTTCAATGTACCAATGTCCTGGACTCCTAATCCCATCATAGGTCAATAACCGATCACGTGATCCTAATGATTTACCCAATGAATGAAATACTATCCAATTACCAATTATTGATACGACAATAAGAAATGTACCCCTTCCAAAATTTAAGATTGGTACACAAATACACCTGTGTCTTATGAAAAAGTAATAAATCCTGTACTTATTCAATAATAAAGCCGGTCAATAACATTTAAATTTTGAATATTTGGCCATAAGAGGAACATCAACATCTACAATGGGGCTTAGAAAACGTTTACCGAATTTTGTTATTTGATAATTCCCAAATTTAAAAGGGAACATAAACATATAAAGGTAATAAACCTCTGTACATATCCATATAACATGCTAAATAGAGGTCAATAACCTCCGAAATTTGATTTTTGGTAGTTCTTTACCTATGAAAAGGGAACCATGTGGACCATCCAAATTTATAGTGGTACATATTGGAGACCTGTACTATGATACCAAATGCTTGAGGAGGTTCTATTACCTTATATGGTTATATGGTCATGTATATAGGTTCATTTCCTATCATAAGATAAGGGGTGGGCCAAAGTACCCCTCCCAAATTTTTAAAGGGGTGCACAAATGTGCCTTTGTCTTATGATAGGGAATAGACCCCTATACATAACCATATAAGGTAATAGGACTTCATCCAAGGAAATAAATTGGGCCAAAATACCAAACACGTGGTACAACGTATTGCTTACGTTTATATTTTGGCAATTTGTACCCCTAAAAGGGAACGAGGTGGACCACCCAAATTTATCATAATACATGTTAGGGTCCAGTACTATAATACCAAATATATAAAATGAGCAATTTCTAAAATTTAAGGGGTGGGCCAAAGTACCCCTCCCAAATTTTTAAAGGAGTGCACAAATGTACCTATGTCTTATGATAGGGAATAGACCCCTATACATAACCATATAACCATATAAGGTAATAGCCCCTCATCCAAGAGGATAAATTGGGCCAAAAGACCAAACACGTGGTACAACGTAATGCTTACGTTTATATTTTGACAATTTTGTACCCCTAGAAGGAAACGAGGTGGACCATCCAAATTTATCATAATACATGTTAGGATCCGGTACTATAATACCAAATGTTTAAATTGGGCAATTTCCAAAATTTAAGGGGTGGGCCAAGGTACCCCTCCCAAATTTTTCAAGGGGTGCATTAATATACCCATGTCTTATGAAAGGTAATGGACCCCTGTATACGCCCATATAACTATATAGGATAATAACACATCATCAAAGGGGATAAAATCGACCAAAAACCAAACACGTGGTATAACGTAATGCTTACGTTTATATTTTGACAATTTTGTACCCCTAGAAGGGAACGAGGTGGACCACCCAAATTTATCATAATACATGTTAGGGTCCAGTACTATAATACCAAATGTTTAAATTGGGCAATTTCCAAAATTTAAGGGGTGGGCCAAGGTACCCCTCCCAAATTTTTCAAGGGGTGCATTAATATACCCATGTCTTATGAAAGGTAATGGACCCCTGTATACGCCCATATAACTATATAGGATAATAACACCTCATCAAAGGGGATAAAATCGACCAAAAACCAAACACATGGTATAACGTATTGCTTACGTTTATATTTTGACAATTTTGTACCCCTAGAAGGGAACGAGGTGGACCACCCAAATTTATCATAATACATGTTAGGATCCGGTACTATAATACCAAATGTTTAAATTGGGCAATTTCCAAAATTTAAGGGGTGGGCCAAAGTACCCCTCCCAAATTTTTAAAGGAGTGCACAAATGTACCCATATCTTATGAAAGGTAATGGACCCCTATACATGACCATATAACTATATAGGATAATAACACCTCATCAAAGGGGATAAAATCGACCAAAAACCAAACACGTGGTATAACGTATTGCTTACGTTTATATTTTGGCAATTTTGTGCCCCTAAAAGGGAATGAGGTGGACCGCCCAAATTTAACCTAATACATATTAGGGTCCTATACTATAATACCCAATGTTGAAATTGGGCAATTTCCAAAATTTAAGGGGTGGGCCAAGGTACCCCTCCCAAAAATTTAAAGGGGTGCATTAATATACTCATATGTTATGAAAGGTAATGGACCCCTGTATACGCCCATATAACTATATAGGGTAATAACACCTCATCAAAGGGGATAAATTAGGTCAAAAAACCCCGAAATTTGAATTTTTGGCAATTTTTTACCCATAAAAGGGAACGACATAGACACCCAATACTGATAGAGGTACATACTATGGTCCTAGGCTACCATACCAAATTTTTAGATTTGGCAATTTCCAAAATTTAAGGGGGGTGGTCCTATGTACCCCTGCCAAAATTTAGGGGGTGGGCCAAAGTACCCCTGCCAAAATTTAGAGGGGGTGGTCCTAGGTACCCCTAGGTCATTGACCCCGGGCCAGGTCATTGACCTTTCACCCCGGTCATAAAAGAGAGTGAGGATGAGTCATTCGGGCATAACGGGGGGACTACTACTACGCGAGACGAGACTTCACATTTGCGAGACGAGACCTTACGCGAGACGAGACCAACGCTTGAGGTTGCGAGACGATACTTTTCCATTTCTCGTCTCGTCTGTCTCGCGTGCATCCCAACTTTCCTAACATGAGTAACACACTTCCTACGAAATTTGTGCCCCCTTTTTTCGGCGCCCGGCATTGACAGTGGATACAGTAACTGTACTATCTATATTTCCAACGACGAAGGTGCTGGTTCAAGATGGATGTTAAACTCCTTCTTTGAAGAGGCCATTAACGTATCTGATCTAAGCTTACAACTTCTTAACCAAATAATAGAATGATCATGCTACAAGTCTTTGCAACTGGTTTTCTGTAACAAAGACTTGGACAAGTTCTGCCTGATGTGGAGAGAAGAATATCCTGGTCTGGTATCTGCTGCTTTAAAAGTAATAATTCCATTTGCTACATCGTACTTGTGCGAAAGTTTTTTTTTTTCATGGTAAACATTAAAACAAAGACAAGAAATCGCTTATCAGTTGAAAATGGCTTCAAATTGTTCGACACGAAGATTGAACCGGGCATTGCTGCACTAGTGAAATTACACCATGCTTAGGTATCTCATTAGGTTTCAATTTTAATTGTATTTCTATGTGCAGGTTTTGTTCCATGTGTATTTTTCTAGTATTTCTATATGTAGTTCTCATTAGTATCATATCATACGTCTTTCATTTAAATTCATTTTTAAACAACTCTTCACCCTTTGACAATGTTCAGTAGACTTATTTTTTATTGTTCTGTACAGTATGTATAAAAAATAAAAGTATGTCTATCAGAACAAAATTCAAAATAATTTCCGGTATTAGATTCTAACTATATTTATCTCTTCCGCTTATCTTCGCGACTTCCTAGGGGCCACGACTCCCAGGTTGAGAAACCCTGCTCTAGGCATACATGAGTTATGTTGGAACATATATACATACACTTTTATATGTATAAATGCAGATCAGAGAGAGTTGAGAGAAAGCGATTAAGGTATTACCGCTCTCAATCTCTTTACTTTACTTTTGCGATTCGTGAATTTCTTACGTGACAGTTTGCGGCTATCTAGTTTTTTGTCTTGAACCACGATCCGATTTTCGATATGCTCTACCTAAATGCTGTAATGCGAATATTGAGAAGTTACCTGCGTATGAAAATAGCTGCAAATAAATACATTACATAACTTATTTATTGCTATTACACGATTTTCGTAATTTGTATTTAATATTCACATATAACATACCGACGTTCTGTCAATATCTCAAATGTTATATTTTAAAGATAAGAATTGCTTATGTCGTGAAATGATATGAATATATATATTCAACTGATATATACAACTGATGAATTGTAATGTAACTATTTTACATAATTTTCATGCATTGAGGAAAATAGAATATCATAAAATAATCTCACCTGAACGGGTATCGAACTCACGATTTAAACGCTCGGGGGTGTACCACTGAGCTAACATGACCGCTTTTCGGAAGCTGCTTCTGAAATATAACTGAGCTCATACGTAAATTATTTTTTTCGTATGGAAATCACAATGACGAAACGAGAGTGTGAATATAAAGTTTCGAAATATTGTATCATTAACTATTTCAATCAACTTTACTTTTTTTCTACACTTAATACCATTTCAACATGTCTTATTATATTTAACAGAAGGAAAAACATATCTGTACATTTTATCCCGATTGCTAAGGTTGGCTTGGAGGTTCGAACCAGCAGCTTTAGTTTACTGTTTTCAGAAGATACCCGAAGTTGGACTTCGAAAGTGTTCGTCTCAATACAGCTATCATCATATCGCTCAATCTGTTTGGTATATGGTATATGTTTTTATACGTGTAAAGTCAGTATAACAATTCATTCTTTAAACAGCTTTTCGTATGTATTAATACTCCTTTATATAAACTGTTTTTAATATTATTATTACGGCGCACCATTTTCAGATTTCTTTCGCGAGTCGTTGACCAAGTCGTTCCCCACAATAAGCGTGTCGTGCAATTAACCAACCACGCGTCAGGTATTAGCTTTTACCTATTGCTTCCTGCTCACAGCTCAGAACATTGGTAACTATGGATAGACGTACAGCAATAATTACTTTATGGGAGTTGGAAGGCTATTCTGCAACTGCAGCTAGCAGGCGAGTAGGTGTCCCGGCCTCTACAAGAAAGCGATGACTTCGGAAATATGGTCCTACACGTCAAACTGGTAATTTACGATCTTCTGGTTGTCCGCATGTGTCAACCGAAGCCTAAGATGCGAGATTAGTAAACGAAGCCCGGCTAGACCCACTAAGGACGTCTAGATAGCTAAGGGAAGCTTCTCTTTTTCCTGGTAGTAAGCATACAGCTCTGCGAAGGATTCGTCATGCCGGGTTACGTGGCTGTGTTGCTGCCGTGAAGGAAAAACTCTCAGACGACCACAAAATTTACCGTCTCGCGTTTGCACAGGCGAATGTGGGTCGCAATTGGGAAAACGTAGTTTTCTCAGATGAATCCATATTCACATCATCAAATGAGGGACGCCGTTTTGTGTATCGCCCGAGAGGCACCCGATATGACCCTGGATGTGTTGCTGCTTGAAATCGCAGTGGCCATGTATCTATTTCATGTTGGGGTTGGATTTTCAGGCGCGGAGCAGAACAGCTTCACAGAATTGAAGGACACCTGGACAGTGCTCAGTACTTAGATATTATGAGTAATATCATGGTGCCATCTGTACGAGTATTTCAGCGTGATGGTGTAATTCAGTTCCAGCAAGACCAGTCGCCAATACATACTTCCCGTGTGGTTTCGGAATGGTTCGCAGGGCAGCCTGAGATTGATTTAATTGACTGGCCGCCTCGTGGAGCAGACCTCAATCTCATGGAAAATATGTGGGCAGAAGTGAAGAGCACTCTAAGGGATAGTTGGCCTGAGGCAGATCCACCAGAACCCAAGATGACCTGTGGCATCTTGTTTCCGAAGCATAGCTGGAGGTAGGGAAAGGAGATAAATTTGTCACCCATTTAATAGATTCCGTGCCCAGAAGAATAGGGCGTGTAATAAATTCAGAAGGGTGATTTTTTTTATTCTAGTGTTTGTTTTAAATTGATAACATAGATGTAATATTTTATGTAAGACTCCTGTAATTGGGATTCTTCTGTTGGAGTCAGCGGATTTAAATAAATAAAATAAGTATTGGACACAATGTTAATGTCCCCGCCTTAACTCCCGAAAACAGTCCTTTTCAGGGCTACCTAAACGCTTCTGAAAATATTTCTAGAAGTAAACCACTCCTTGAATCCGATTTCTGTGCAATTCTACTAACAAAAAAAAAAAAAAAAGATAATTCTCTGCAGGCTTTGAACTCAAGACGACCTCATTAACAAGCCCGTACTCTACCAGTGAGCTAATATTAACACGCAAATCCAACCCGAAGAAACACGACTTTCAATTTCCGGTATTCCATTACACTGATGGTCATATACTTTGCAAATGTTGTATTCAACTTGGGATATTCCGCAACACATAAACAAAGCGAAAGAAAGAAAGAAAGAAAGAAAGAAAGAGAGAGAGAGAGAGAGAGAGAGAGAGAGAAATGAATATACAAAAGCATATTCAACGTATTCGAATGAGACTCTAAGTAACGATATTCCGTTCTAAAGAGAATTTCTGTTTCTTCCCGTGACGTTAAGGGGATCGGGAAAAGTTATGTGTCTTGAAGCAGAATCCGACTTTGGATACTCTGTTTACACACTTTCTATATTCGTAGGAATATACTGTATTTCACGAATGTAAATGACATGCTGTATTGAGAATATTGAGAAGTTACATCTGTATGACAAATAGCTGCAAATAAATACACTACATAATTTATTTATTGCTATTAAACGATTTTCCTAACTTGCATTTAACATTCTCATATATAATACCGACCTATTATGAAAATTATCTCAGATTTTATATTTTAAACATAATAATTACTACATTCTGCAATGATTATGTTATATATATATATATATATATATATATATATATATATATATATATATATATATATATATATATATATATATATATATACAACTGATGTATTTAATGTCATTATTTTATATAATTTTTCATGCATTGCGGAAAATATAATTTTAAAAGAGCATTGACCCAGAAGGGATTCGAACTCACAACTTTATGATTTGAAATCCAACAGCTTACCAGTGAGCTAACACAAAAACTTTTGCTAAGGTACTTTTAGCGGTGTATAACGGTTCTCAAGAAAATTATGACATTCATACCCACTAGAAACGCTGTTTTTGTTCTACTTTGACTATTATTTTAGTACTTAGGTGATAATTATGTTCTATGTCTTAACTTTGAGCATTCTTTTACATATGAAAAGATTCGTTTACGTATCTAAATGTTCCATCACGTATGGAGAGCTAAATGACAAACAAACATTTGCTGACACTAATACAAAGTTTCGAAATATTGTATCATTAAATATTTCAATCAATGTTGCTTTTTTTCTACACTTGGTAACAAGTCTTATTATATTTAAAAGAAGAAAAACACATCTGCAAACTTTTTCCCGATTGCAATGGCTGGCTTGGAGGTTCGAACCTGGTTTACTATTTCCCGAAGATACCCGAAGTTGGACTTTGAAAATTTTTGCCTCAAAACACCAATAAAGAATGCGCTCAACCTTTTTGAGACAAGGTGTACAAGGTATAACACCAATTTTTGTTACGACACCGTAACGTTATTCGAGCATGTAACGTTATTGTACCGCAACTAATTGAAGGAACAAATCTGTTTCGGGTATTCCTTTCACGCTTGGTGGGAGAAAATCAACAACTGGTACCAGCTGAATGAGATTCTTTCCTCTGCGGGTATTTAATGGAACGAAAATGTGTGGAACAGAAGCTATTTCGTTACAAATACTATTTGCCACATGAGTAACACAGTTGATCAGACAGGTTTGGTAAAGGTATTGTGTTCATCAGTTACAGATCTTATCAGATCTTTGGAGAGTTCCTCGGACATGGTATCTATTGTATTGTTCTTCAGAGGGTCACATTGAATTTCGTTCTTCAGGTGGTGAAGCAGAATGAACATTTCACTTTCATAAGTTATTATTGCAAATATGAAGTAGAGACAGGGAGAAAAAAAGAGGTCGATTTCTGTGAATATCATAGGAGGAAGTCAGTCACATACAAGGAAAAAGGCAGGTGGAAGGGGATAGCAGGGTCAGGGGGAAGCACAGAGTGAGACAAAAGTAGCAAAGGGGAGGGAAAATAGACAATCTCTTTCATTCTTCATCTTGCTTTGTTTTCATAGCGCTCTTCGCTGTCCAGAACAAGAGTAGGATTAATTTATGTAAGAACTGTTCCATGAATGGTGGGCGCAAGCCTGTGAAAATTATATTATTATTATTATTAAAACAAAGCCCACAAAATAGCTAGGAAATTGTGTGATGCATGGCCACGTCATTGGCTATCAATCTGCATTATTTTTGGAATATTTCACCGTTGTTTGCTGATTCTTAATCCAGGCACATCCCCAATTTGTTCACTATATTGAATCAAACTATATTATTATTATTATTATTATTATGTCTAGCGAGCATAGCCTAGTGGCTAGCGTTCTTCTTTCGCAAAAGGGAGATTCTGGGTTCAAAGCTTGTGGCCTGCTACCCTGACCGGTTTTACCAGCTTTTTTCGTTGTTCCACAAAGTGAATGTCGGGATGTTATCTTTAAGCATAAATCCTGCCTGATTTTCTCATTTCCTTTTTCCATTATTGATGTTAAAATATTCTGTTGGAAATTGGCCTTAGAAGCTGCATTTGAAATATTTTATATAAATTAATGAATGTTTAGAGCATGCCAGGAACGTGCCCAGATTTTTTTTTTTTTTTTTTTGGAGGGATCCGAAGATTTTTGCACGTCTAATACGTATATGTTGTATTTAACTTGTGTTATTTAACACCCGAAAAGACGACAAGTAATTGTTAATTAGTGCCTCTTATTAAACATAATAGAACTAAAGATATTAAAATTTTTAGGCTATGTCAATCATTTCGATGACAAAGAAGTATACTTATAGTAAGAAAGTTCACAAATGTTCGTCGACTTGCGAAGTTTTGTGGGGAGGAATCTGAATCCTGTGGATCCCCACATAGGCCTTGGTTTCAATTCCCATTGGGAGCTAAAGTACTTTTCCGGCGTTGATTCAGTATCTTGAGACAATGGAAAAGCTTACGGTAGACTAGCGGAGTCCGGTTACGTGCTATGCGCCTTCCTTTTACTCAAGGAATAATGCTGTTGTTTGAGGTTGCAATCCATCAAGTATAAAAGGGGGAAGGGAGTTAGTAAAATCAATCTCATGTTGAAAGTTTACACATGTAGGCCACATGGAAGACAATATTTCAATATACACTATGTAAAATATTTATAAGTCAAAACTTGGTGTATATTTTCGGGTCGCGGACATAAGCTCACCGGCATTAAGCTCACCTTTGTTAATGCAAAAGCGGACAAAAGCTTCCCGGACATAAGCTCACCACTAGTAATATATTTGTGTTATAAGATAATTTACGAAATAAAGAAAACAATAATGATAAGTAATTACATTTATAGATTAACTAATTTAATTGCAAAGGAAAATAAACCTGAATAAAATAAATAAGAAACGGAAAAATGACAGACGGAAAATATGACAAAAATGAAACTAGAGTTTGAATATTAGTATGAAGTAGATTTTTAATATTAAAATATAAACTGAAAACAGATCTGGACAAACAAAAGAATACTACTTCCTCTTACTGAAGAAAGCAATCCAACTCCCTCCCCTGTGCTGATACTTTCGTGCAGGAAATTTTGTTATCTATTATAGATTTATTCTATAACTCTCAACGTTAAAACAGGAAGTTTCTGATTTTCGACCACTTCCGGTTTGAATAGAGGCCCAAGATAGAAGATGGCAGCTATTTTAGAACGCTGAATAGAACGCAGAAAACCGCTTCTTACTGTTACAATTCCTGTTCTATGGATATGACTATTGAAACCGGAAGTGGCTCATTCCTACGACTTCCGGTTTCAATTGAAGATCAATAGAGGACATGAAAGGTATTCTTGCAGTTGCGTAGCGAGAAACTCATCAAGGTGGCGTTCACACACAAGCATTTCACATATATATATATATATATATATATATATATATACGGGCATGGGCGCCGATCCTGGGGGACCAAGGTGACTCGGGACCCCCCCAAAGCACATGTGGGCTCCCTTATTGTATTTAAGAAGATATAATATTTGGAATAATTTGAATGCAATTTGTTTTAAAATCCTCGTATATGCCTTCTCCATCTAAATGAGGCCCCCCATTTTACAGAGAAATCGGTGCCCTTGTATACAAGCGCGGATCCGAGGGAAGGCAATAGGAGCTATAGTCCCCCCTTGACGATCAGGTATACACTGGTTAAAATGGGCTTCAATTCTGCTTTACACTGGATAAAGCTGCAAGGTATGGTTTAGCCCCTCCCTTGTTCATATCCTGGAACCGCCACTGTATCTATCTATATATATATATATATAGGGCCGGATTTAGGGACTGCAAAGGTGCACTTCCCCTCTTTGTTGTAAATATACACTATCTAAAATGAGAAGCGAGCAGTGAAAATAGCAACACATTCCGAAACTTTTTGTCATCATGTTTCTGTTTGGGGCTTGAAAGAAAGCAGAGCTTTGCAAAAGCATGACTTTCTGAAGGTTGAAGGAAAAGAATTCACCAAGCAAAATAATATAACTTTTGTCAAGTAAGTAAGAAAACATAAGGCAAGAGGAGAGAAGGACATTTTTGTCCTGCATTCCACTTGCGTCCCTGTTTAAAATATTTCGGCCAGTAGTTACTGAAAAAGAAGATACAACGTATAAGACAAGTCGAGTCGAGACTGTCGGCGACCGAGCCCAGACATAATATATAATGATCTTTATTCCTTAAGCGATACTTGGAAACCAAATTTGATTTAAATCTGACCAATAGTTACCGAGAAATAAAGTACAACATACAAACAGAGCCGAACCGAGCCTGTCCTTTGCCGAGTCGGCCACCAAGTATAGATATGTTTATTCTTTGGATAATGGGCTATCTGCACACCAAATTTCGATTATATTTGGCCAGTAGTTACGGAGAAATAAAATAGAACATACAAGGCAAGCCGAGCCGAGCCTATCGCCGACCAAGCTCGGCCATCACATGTAGTGATCTTTATTCCTTAGATGATTGGGTATTGTCGCATCAAGTTTGGTTTAAATTTAGCTGGTAGTTACCGAGGAATAAAGTACTACATACACACATACTTAATTACATCTGGAGTAAAACTACAAGCTCCCTTATGCTTACTAAGGAAACTAAAAAGAAAAGTTCTAACATCACAAATGGAACATACTTCATGTAAGCAGAATCCACTTTCAACATTACAACACTAATGGGGAGAGCTTGAGGCGGGTGAGCCCCCCTGACTACGCCACTGCACTTTTGAGACACTTGATTGCTATCCGAATGGAGAAAACTGCTTTCATCTACCGCTCTTGCTCTATGTAGACCAATATTTATTGAAACGAGAAATTATAGTTGAATGAACCACTTCCGGTTTTATTAGAGAGTTAATAATAGAGATTAAATATGTTCTTACGAAACTGAAACCCGGATCTTAATACGTATTACGTTTTTCGATCTATGATGATCAATGATCAAACCGGAAATGGTTTATTTAAACCACTTTCGGTTTGAGAAGACTATTTTAATAACAAACTCACTTCCTAATTCTTGACTCTGTATTTTTACCAAATTTGGTGATGATCCATGAAATACTTTATTTATTTATTTATTTACTTTTTGTGACACACGGACACTCGCGAATATCGTAAATATGTAATGGAGTTTTGATAAACCAAACTAGTTATTAAAAAAAAAAAAACTACAACGAAACTTGATTTTTGTCATCCCTGCACACAATTAATCCGTTCTAACCACAGAAACAATGTACTGTGTGTGTTTTTGTGATAAATATTATAAAATGAAAAGAAATCTATCCTTCCAGAAAACAAAAGAAATAGGCAAATATATAAGAAACATTTAGACATTTTTTGGTTGTACATTTGTGAGTGGAAGAGATTAAAGCTACTGCTTCGAAGGAGAATCAATCCGTTTCAACCAACAAAAGATGTAGAAAAGCAATTGGAAAGACATTCCATACTGAGGTTTCAAAGATCATTATCTTTGTTCTACGAAGTATTTTGTTGACACGTGAATTATACCAACTTACGCCGAAAAAGCACATTCAGATAGTTGTGTCGTAAAATTGTGGGAAATCAGTGGGAAGTGGGAGTGGAAAGGGAGACTGCTCAAGGCATAAATGGTTATGAAACTGGAGGGGTAGACACGGGTTTCACTTTTCATATTGTCATAATACATCCCTCCTCAGCATTTGTTCTTCAAAGAATGTCATCCATAGTAATTCATGAGGTTTGCAAGTGGTCTTTTGACTCTTTACCTGCAGTAACTCAATACGGAAGAATGCATTACAATTAATCCAAGTAATTAGGTGCAAAATTGTGACAGTCATCTGAATTGTATTACTCTTTGGCAATAAAATTACCAGTTCCTAAATGCAGTATTTTCTAAGATATTTATGAATTAAATTTTACATGTTATCTTATGAAGATTCTGAAGCCTCTGATGATGGGAAGACATCTCCTTAAGCTGTAGGTCATGTCTGACAGTGGCATAGTCAGGGAGGATCACCCGGCTCAATCCCCCCCCCCATTAATATTGCGATGGTGAATGAAAGTGAATTCCGCTTACATATAGTATGTTCTACTTGTGATCCTGATGTTAGGACTTTTCTTTTTAGTTCCCGGCGTAAGCTGACCGGATGTTGTACTTCTACTCCAGATGTACTGTAATTATGTGTGTGTGTATGTAGTACTTTATTCCTCGGTAACTATCAGCTAAATTTAAACCAAACTTGATGCGAAAATACCCAATCATCTAAGGCAGCGTTTCCCAACCTTTTTCAACTTGCGGTACACTACGGGTGTAACTTGAATTCTCGCGGCACTGTCATAGATTTTATCATTTGTAAATATAAAACACTGTGGTATTTTTCTGTAATTACTCTCTCGCAGAGAAGAAAGCTCGATTACTGGTTTTCCCCCGTGGTAAATCATTATGCTTATTTTTCATTCTAATTTAAAAATACGAAACAATTGCAATGAAATATTGGACTGAAGTTTTTCAAAAATACGCTTTCTTTTTTGAAAACTGTATCCAACCTTTCACTAAGAAGGAAGATCACTAAATAACAAACGAACAAACAAATCTCTTTAACTTTTAAAACACAAATGTAGGTAATTTGTATGCATACATTGCTTTGTCGAAATGATTGAATGATATTTTCAAATTTCAAATTACGAAATAGTCCGCAACAATAAAGGAGCAATAATGGTCACAACAATGATAAATACTTTTTTCAACATTAAACATGTACAGAAAAGTAACACGGTACGAAACAAAATTGTAGATTCATAGTAGAGGTTCATAGTAATGTGTAATACAAATATGCATTTTTCCTTTGTCTTGCAATTTGATTGCTATAGAATTAATAATTTTGTGTCGATTTCCTCGCGGCACACCAGCGCTACATTCACGGCACACCAGTGTGCCGCGGCACACCGGTTGGGAAACGCTGATCTAAGGAATAAAGATCACTACATGTGATGGCCGAGCTCGGCCGGCGATAGGCTCGGCTCGGCTTGCCTTGTATGTTCTATTTTATTTCTCCGTAGCTACTGGCTGAATATAATCGAAATATGGTGCGCAGATAGCCCATTGTCCAAAGAATAAAGATCGCTATACTTTACAAAGCGACAGGGCAATGGACAGGTTCGCCTTTACAACAACAAAAGAACTACGAATATATTTTGTTTGATGGAAGGTGAAGGGGCTGAAGTATAATCTTGGGTGTGAGAATGTGTTCATTTGGCCCTGCACATTGTCAGTTATTCGCTTCAAACGCCATATTTCTTACCTTTTCATGCCGGCATATGTAATGATTTCTATATATTGATTTGCTATATATTACAGGCACGCCACGAAACCTCAAGTCTGAATCCAGCAACAAGATCATGTAGTTTTTTCTTTTTTCTCTTTTCTTTTCTTTCTTTCTTTTCCTTTTTTCTTTTTTTCTTTTTTTGCAAGATATAATTTATGCAAATGTCTATCGCCAAACTGAAATATTCAGTCATCATTGGCGATCTGGCGATCGAAAATTCCAACCTGGCGACTAATTTGGTAGGTATACATGGTTTAGTTTTATATTACTTAGGCACCAGACAAGGGTTTGAAAAAATAGTTTTATATTTTTTAAAAAAGTGAACAAAACATGTGTTTAAAACATTAAAAAAAAGATGTTCAAAACGTTTTAAACATGTTTTAAAACACAGACGGAAAAAAAACATGTCAAACATTTTGAACAGTTTAAAACACGATTTTTAACATGTTTCAAAATCATGTAATAACTTATTTCTTAGGACTTTTTGCTCTTTACTAGCAACCGACCTTTTCATTTATTTTATCCTGATTAATAACACTGTGCTGGGTACAGAATATTTCAGTATAGATTAGTAATTCTCAACTTATTTCATATTCCAACCCCTTTTTATTACACCCTCTTGCCAGTGATTCTCATAAGTACTTTCTTGGTTGTAATTAGCTTTTTAGGTAGATTTTAAAATCTACCTACTGTGGAGATTTCACACAATCTATCAATATGCATGGTGAAACAAAAGTCCTCACCACCCTTGTGCGTTGAGAACGGGTTGAGGGAGAATGATGAAACTTTTAAGTGGTCTGACACATCAGATAGTGCTATCAAGCATCATGGCTGCCATCTTTGATTGGAATTCAAAATTTCAAATACAAATGGAGTCATGTTACGTGTTTTAAGGCTAGAACTTTACCAGAAATACGCTTGTGCGGTTACTTTAGCCTTAAAACAAGTCATTTCGGAGTTACTGCTTCTGAAAATTTCCTAATTATGCTCTTAGGGGCTAAGATCGCGTTTCATGGAGGGGGGTGTGATTTTTAATTGCAAAAATTTGATTACTATTTCGGAACACTCATACTAATAAAATTATCTTAAAATAATAAATTTTCGAAAAGTAATGATAGTTTGAAGCGCACTTCATGTTGTGCTAACTTTAGAATATTTTCTGCAAGCTTATGTAATTGGTTGTGTTTTAAGTCAATAATTCATTGAAGAAAAGTAATACATGAGGCGTTCAGAGCACTATGGATCCAAGTCCATTTTCAATAAGGTTCAGGTTTGCTCAGCAAATGAATTCTATTTCCAAACGTAATATTTTCGCAGTCAAGAGTCCGCAATAAGAATAACTAAAACCACGTTAAAGGCCGTGGGATAGTTTTATATGACAGCCGCTAGATAGGGGCGTCAATGGGCAGGAGGGCATCCGCCCCCACCCCACCCTGAATCTCAGACTTTGGGGGCAGTAAGGCAGTTTTAAAAACCTTTCGATAAGCAAGATCCAACAAAATAAGTTTGAGGTCCTTACACCGAATAAATAAGGAGGAAATACAGATGATCGAAACTGGAAAGTTGTTCCAAATGATGTCGTTTTTTTCTTCCCGTAAAACTAATGTTAAGCGATTCCAAGTTGTACGGAGACTGACAAGGTATTCGCGAAGTGTCCCCTCGGGATTCGTGTAACATTGATTCAAATGCAAAGTTCTCCGGGGCCCAATGTGTATTGTACTAATTTAAGCGGCCCATACCGGTAATTTCCATATTTATGGGCCTTCATATATCCGGAATCAAACATACACTACTATAACACTCGGACACAAAGTTGCTTTTAGTTTCTTTAGATTTCACTGGATATGAATATGGGCATATGCAGAACAAATTGAATCAAGTACTCCTTCTCTGACATATGTTACCCACCTTGGCCGCCATCTTGGATTTAACTTTCAGTTTTTCAAATGGCAATAGGTTCAAATGATATATCAAATTATTGTAAACTTTTCTCGGAATTTCATTGGTGTACTGAGTTTTATCGTAGCTTGTATATACCATTAAATGTTAAGCACTTCATATTGAGCCAAATAGAAAGTTGTACAGAGCCCCGTGTGTATATGCAATCTTTTATGTGTTATCGTTGATGAAATATTCTCTGAACTTATATACATGCAGACACACAGATGTCAATACGGAAATGGTAGGTCTTCACCCAAATCTGGCCGTATCTGGATCTACATTAGGCATTTTGACAGTAATACAATACTTTCTTATTATAGTATAACATGGAAGTAATAACAATCACTCATGGAAATGTAATAAGATTATAACACCTATGTTGTAAGGAGTTTACCAGTTAGAAATTGTTTTGATTTGTCAACATCAAAAACGTAAGCGTAACTGATATTAACCTGCAATGTTTATTCGCAAAGTGGCTGGAGGGAATGAACATGTAATACCTTCCAAATGGTACAAGCTACGGTAAAATACATTACACCAGTGAATGTAATCGTAAATGTCCGATGTAACACTTGCACCTATTTCCATTTGAAAAAACAAAAGTAAAATCTAATATGGCGGATCTAAGATGGCGGCCGGGATGGGTAACATGTGTCAGAAGCAGTACTTGATCCAATTTGTTTTTCATATGCCCATAATTCATGTCCAGTGAGTAACATCTAAAGAAACTAAAATGAATTTTGTGTCCGAGCGTTATGGTAGTGTATGATAGAATTCCGGATATATGAAGGCCCATAAATATGCCAATTACCGGCATGGGCAGCTAAATTTAGTACAATACACATTAGACAGCAGAGAACTTTGTATTTAAATCAATTTTACACGAATCTCGAGGGGACACTTCACGAATGTACCTGGTGAAAACCAACATGTAGGCTACTATATCAACGAATGCCTGGGATATATTAATTTCAGAACCACAATTTAAAACCGCAAGAACCCTATGTTTGTTTTCTGAATGCAACATAAAAGTTTGTTTCCATGATAATTCTTTTATTTACTTTTTAATATCAGTTCTACAAGTAGTATAACCTTCGACTATGACACTTTCTCGCAAGTTAACTTATAAGCATTTAAACCATACAATGAACATAAAAAATCAAAGGGAGAAAAAGAGACAAAATAAACTGTAGATTACCATATTGCCACGAGAAGTCAAAACATTCACATGAGAAGAAAATAGTCTTCTGAATGGGTAGCACTTTTTGACAATTTTCTTTCTCTGGCAGATTTTTTTTTTTTTACAAAAATAAGATAAAATAGAAATATGTTTAAAGATGCAAAGGTGCACGTGCACCCCCTTCCTTGTAAATATACACTACCTAAAGTGAGAAGCTAGGAGTGAAAATAGCAACACTTTACGAAATTTTCCTCTGTCATGTTTCGATTTGGGCTTAAATCAAAGGGAAGTTTTGCAAAATCGATAGTTTAAGTCAATTTTCTAAAAGTTCAACAAAAGGATTCACCGAGAACAGATATTTAGGATATCCAGGGCATTTCCTCATTCACACCACAGGTGCCTAAAGGCATTTAAAAAAATCCAATTCAATTCAAATGTAGGCCTACTGGTAGTTATTGATGCACCCCTCAGAAGATCCTTTCTACCAAATCTTGTGTGTTGGCCCCCTTGATGAGTTTCTCGCTACGCCACTGATGTCTGATATGTATTTGATTTATAAACTAAATTGCTTGCAAGCAAATGAAATGTCCTTCCTGCTTCCCTGGGGGCCAGTATATATATGTAACTTTGGTGTATGTAGCTCCGGGTTCGATCCTTGTTGGGAAGTGAGCTCGAGCTTCAACCACATTGGTCAGTGCAAGACTGTTGTAAAATAAACATATATGGTGACTAACGGCAGTGAACTCCTTCATGCCTAAGCGCTTAGCGTACGCGCCTTTCGCCTGGAAGACCCGGGTTCGATTCCCGGCGTGAGCACACGTGGTTTCGATTCCATGTTAATCAGTAGGTCCCATCTCATAAAGCCTCGCTGCCGAAAAGGACGTTAAACTCCAAATCAACTCAACTATCGGCAGTGTCATCACAAGAAGTAAAAATCTTATCAATAAGCTTACATTAAAAACTTCACTCTTTGACCATTTCTCTTTTTCCTCTTTTTAAATACAGAGCAATGAAAGTAATGCTATTCTCAAAGGACATGTGCCTGAGGGCCTAAGGTGTTTACTGAATCTTAAGTATGAGGAAAAAGAAAACAGACTGAAAAACGTGGAATTTATTTACTAGTATAATGGAGATTCTTTTAAAGCCAACCTTAGACTCCCTGTCGCCAAGGATGTTTAAACGTTACTCAAGCGTAACTCCAAGACCATCAGAATTGAAGAAGATGAAATACAGGTACAAAAGGTAACCGATAAAGAAAAGAGAAACATAGAAATGATACTCATCATAACAAAAATATGTCTACTTACACAAAAATGTTCTGCAGAATTTCAATACGTTTCATATCGCTAAAATCAAGGAACAAAACCCTTTGGGTTCGAGAGAGAACTGGTATTCAGTGGAACCAGTTTTATCTTAACAATCTCAAGCAAGTACGACATACGTGGGTATTTCGAGTAACGCTAATCCCTTGGTGACCGTAACTACAATACCAAAATGCAGAATGTTCCATTGAGTAACGTTACTCAGCGTAGCATAATTCAGAGCGTATCATTTTAAAAGTTACACTGACCAATAACGTTATTAACTAGGTGCAGAAATGGGTTACAAAATAGTAACCGTAACAGATAACAAATTGTAAATATTGCACATTTCGTTAAGTTATCCACCCTTGCAAACAATAGCGTGTCCATCGACGTTATGTGAAGTCAGTGTTTTTACAAAAGTTCATTTATATGTAATTGTTTTTCATGTACAATTTTTATTTTTATTTTTTTCTTAGGCCTATAAATTTTAAGTGTGACTTACAAGAACAGTGTTATTTAGAGTACAAGCAGGTTCTTCAGAAACACTAAATGTAAGCAGCCTTACGTACGATATTGTAATTACTGTATGTACTGAATAACCACTGTATCGATAGAAGAACATACCGTACAGTATATGTAAGCCTCAATGGCATTTTCTTGGTCATTTTCGAAAATCCGAACAATTTGAAAATCCGAAATACCTGTGGTCCCAATTAGTTCGAATTTTCGACTTCCCACTGTATATGTTGCAGACATGTTACAGCAAGTAAGATTACTAGCATCAGGCCAACAAATAGTTTTTAAACTATATTTTCCTGCTTTTGCCATTTATTTCCGAACAAATGATTTTTTTCTAATGGTTTCAAAATTTCCGGAATTTTACATAGAACAATGAAGATATCTCTATGAAATATGTTTGATTTAACATATTAACTAAAATGATTCTGTGATTAGCAAAAATGATGATTCTGATAATACCCAAATTTTCCGTTTTTTCCCCAGCTCGGAAAAACCGTAAGAAAACTGTTTTTTTTACCCAAAATTTCTGTTTTTTTTTCACAGACCTTCACAACACTAGTCTGAACACACAGTGCACCGAACACTCCTACCGATGGCGAATGTTAACACCACGACATCGGCAACTACTGCTACAAATTGCTTAGCGGTATCTTTATACCACATACCTAATTTCAAATGTGTATCAGAAGCATCACGGGAATAATTTAATAATGTTTCAAGGTATGCACGATAAAGATAAAATCCTGATAAAGAAGTAATTAATTTATCATTTAATGAAATGTCAATTTGACTAAATAATGAATGTGTAGGAAATTATTTGTTGGTGCTACAACATCAGTGTCAGTTAATGGTGCGTCATCAGGTTTTGTAATTTACAACGTACGTAAAGATAAAGATATGCAGTATGAATAAATTCTCCTGTTTCACCGGGAATAAAAAATTCAATAGGTCCATCAGAACTTCCTGTTGAAATTGGTCGGTATTCCGCATTAAAGGAACATTCAAAATCAGTTTGTGTCATTGGAGTACTAAATAAATCGAAATCGTTGGTACAGCATTCCACACTGCTTGAATTAAGTAGTGCCATTATGAAAATATATCTGTAACACGAGTTATTTTTCTGTTTATTTTTCTTTTGCTTTTGCTTTTGTTTGTACGGTTAAGTTTTGTTGGAGGTCCGAAACCAACAATTGCCGGGGCTTTACGCTTGCATGGCCGTCTTTTACCACTTCCAGTTAATAACTGACCAACTTTGTTAACAGCTTTTGTCTTTAGTGTTTCACCAGCTTGTTTTACACGTGCACGAACATATTCTTTAAATGGCTTATCTTCTAACACATCACCCGTTAATTGAATTCCCGTTTGTAATGCTTGACGACCTAAAGTATTTGCACCCTGTTTAAGAAATGGTAATGCAAAACGAAATAATCCTTGGAAGAAACTACATATACCATGTCCCCGTTGATATACAGGTCCTGAAAAGTATGAGTAGGGTACATATGTATGTTCTGCAGACAACTTTCCCCTTAACCTTCCCTAACTGTAAAAAAAATATGAAGCCACCACTGACTATTGTACTTTAACACAGAGGGATAACCCAAAGTGAGATCGCATAGGCTTTTATGACATTTAAAATCATAAAAACTTACAATCTAAAAACTTACATCTAAAACTACACTACACTATACATAATTACAATTTTATTCTATCCCATAATGCCCCCAAGCTAATGTATTTACTCCATCCCGTAATATGTATCTTTTATCGTCTGAGGAATCTAGTGCCAGCTTATGAACGGTTATACTATACATATCGTGCTTATAACTCCTAATGAGGTTTATGTCCTTATACGTTTTAACATTTTTAAATAAGCTCTCTTTATAATCATTAAACTGCAACTCTTTTGATATTACAGCTTTAGTTACTCCTTTAGCTTTTTCTCTTCTTTATCTTCTACTCTATAAGCATACATCTTTGATCTCAATCCAATAAACTCTGTCATTATCTTAAATTTATTCTCATCTTTCATCTTACCTATTACTTTTTTGTTTATTAGTGGTAGTCCATATGTTATTTTCCTTGTATTCACTCGTGTCAAACTAGTCAACTATTTCTGCTATATCTTTGTAAAAGTCTTCAGTCTCAATCTAATATATAAAGCTGTCAGTATCCATATAACATAAATCTATATTGTTTCCATATTTCGGCTTCATCGTGTTATAATGAAAATCATACATTAACAGTTTTGATAGTTCTAATACACTCATACCAACATATATTGTTTTTTTAAATGTCAATCGCTCTTTTTTCATATGTATAGCACATAAATTCTCTGTAAATATTGTTCTGTAATCAAAATTAGGTTTTTCAATTAATGTTTCTACTCTACTTTTTCTACTTCTACCGAGTTATTCATGAGCTTATAAAAATCTTCTTCAAACTTGTTTTTAGCTCGCGTTCTCATATTTGTATTTAAAATAATGTATTTCTTTAGCCAGTCTGATTGTTTGAATTCTAGTATTCTATGCACTTTCTTTAATATCATTCCAAGTGGCATATATAGTTTTAAGTTCCTATAGTGAATTACATATCTTTCCTTATTATAAAGTGTCGTTAATAATTTTGATTGTTTAGATTCTGGTGGACACATGTTTTCTGGAGCTAATGGTAAATCAGAATGTTTGTTGTCTAAATACTTCGGATATTCTAAATCTACTTCTAATATGTAACCAGTTTCTGAATCATCTGGAATGTTCATTATATCTATGTAAGGTTTAATCCACTTAAAGTCTTTATAAGGCATCTATTGACTCATAGCCCATCCATATAAGTTGTTTGCGTCTAGATATGCTAGGTATGTTGAACACTCATCTTTATTATAATCTTGCATATATTTGTTGTTAGCTTTTACATATCTTTTACTGCATTGTGAGATTCCTCCTCGTATACACTTTTCTAGCATTAGTATTTTATCATAATCAGTTAACATTTTTAAGTTAATTTTAGTCATCTTTAACATTGCATCCCACGATAAGCCTGGTGCTGTATAGTACCAAGCAGGATCTAATCCATATGCCTTTAAACACACATCTCTAAAGTTTTCAAATATATCTGTTAATTGGAGGACATCTGTTTTGTTATAATGTTCAGTTAAGTCCCTCACTAACTTCAGATCGAATTCTTTACAAACTCGTACATGAAGCTTATGACGTTCAGGACTCATTTTTTCTCCTGTTAATCTATTTGTAAATTTGTCTGGAGATAGTGGAACGGGTTCTTCTAATTTTTCAAATGAATCAACAAACTCAAATGGATAATCACCTTTAGTATTAACTGGATCAAGTTTATCAATCGGGAGAAAGTTCAATGTTTCTCGAAATTGTTCTGGTTTTAAATTACTAGTTAACTCTGCTAAACTCTTTGGCATAAATCTAAATGAATCAACAAATCTTAAATTTATTCCATCTTTTTCTGGTCCTGCTTTTACATATTTTTCATATGTTATGTACCTTTCCTCATTATTAGCGATTAGTTTAATTTTCTGTGTATCATAAGCTAACTCTTTAATAAACAAATGCGTATCATAACCAGTTAAATTGTGAAGAAATACAGGAACAAAGTTGGGATTTTTATAATTTAAATTGCAATAACTGTGAGCTGCACCTCTAAACTTTCCAGTTAAATGATCACGATTTCTTACTTTTGCTTTATTTTTATTTATCTTATACAAACACTTTTTTAAGTCATGCTTCCATTCTTTTATTTTTTCACTCATATCATCTCTATCCTTGTAGAACTCTATTTTCCTCTTTAATATATTTATTTTTCTCAACAGCTGGTGGTAAGTCATTCAAGTTTTTCTCACATATATGACAAGTATCCGAACTGTTATAAGCTTCTATTTCCTCCTCACTAAGCGGAGTCATATCAACTACCCTGTTATATATTTCCATAATTTCTATTGCTTCTTTTTGCAACATTTCAATAAATACTTTCACAGCATCTGGACCTATATAACTAACAGGGGCTTTATAGTTCCCATTTGAATATTTGACATACTAACAAAAGCTTATTTGTTCATGCTTTTGATATTTTACTGTTTTTCTACAATTATGCTCTATTTTTAACTTACATAAGATACATTCAAAGTCGGCAAATATGACAAATGGAACTCTTAATGAGCGATTATAGTTTTGAAACTCTATTTGATTGTCGTATGGTTTTGGAAGTTCTATTCTAACAGCCTCATGCTCTTTACAATATAGCATATGGTTTTGCCACTGCTTCTCATTTCGAAAGTGTCTTGTTAAACATCTATCACAAAAGTATAACTTCTCGGTATGGTTTTTCACTTGACTTCTTATTAATCGTGATAGGTCTTTTATCCAACAAAAATGATTATTATTTTGATCATCTTTTATATATAATAAATTAACATGTTTTTCTTGCTTTGTTTTTGTGATTTGAAGTGGATATACATTATAGTTCTTGTCATAGCTGTAAAAATTGATAGAAATATTACTTCTTCTTTCAAATTTTGGAATATCTTTTAATTGTACAGGAAATTCAATGTTATCACAATACTTCTTTTGCAACTCATTAACAAGCTGTTTATAATGTGAAGGTCTTTGATACTGAGAACATTTGTCTATAGGTTTTAAATAGCTTGCAATAGAATACAAGAAACATTTGTTGTCTTTATTTTTAATATTATTCACTGCTTTGTTATCTTTAATTGGTTTAGTAAATTCAATATAGGAAGAAGCTCTTAATGGTACATACTTGTTTAATCTGATTTGTAAATATTTAATTTGATGCAATGTCCATCCTGATCCTCTACCTTCAAACTCTTCCATTTCTCTACGAAGTTTATGTTTTGCATGATGTATATATTCACTTAAGTCAGTTGATTCTAATATTCTCTCGTTTGATGTTTTAAAATTGCGCTCTTGTATTTCTGTATCTTTAATATAGTCACAAATGAAAACAAGGTTAACTTTAACAGGGTGAAATTTTAATTCCTCTTTGATTTTGTTAATAGCAACTCTTCCACTTGTATCTAAAAATTTTATTGGGTCTTTATATCCTCCTGTGTTTTCAACTTTAATGGTTTGTAAACGCTTCTTTAATGCTGTTTCTTCTAATTCTACTTTTATAGGTATACGTGTTGGTTTCGGTTCTTCAATTACTTCTTGTTTAAATGGGAATATATCTCTAATCTCTCTTCTGCTTTGTTCATCATCTTATTGTTTAAGAAGGTTTATTAGTTCTGCTTTTCTTAATCGGGTATATCTTCTGATTAGCTTTTTTTTACATTGTCGTCTTAACTCTATTACCGTAAATTTACTATAATTACTCATCTTATTTACTATATAGAAAATATTACTACTCAATTTTTATCTTCGCCGGATTATTTCTGTTCATTTTTGTACTATTTTTACTTCCATTTATCCTAATAAAACACATAACATTGTACACTAATGCCATTGTCTACATATTACGCGTTGTATTAGAACACGACTTTGATGAGAATAACCCATCAAAGTCACATATACGCATATTAAAATTAAATCATTTTTGTAAACTTACTCATCATCATCGTCATCATAATCATCACTACCATATTTATATTCATCATCACTACTCAAATCAGATGTTTTTTGTTGCATTATTAATAATTCTTTTTCCTTTAACAGTATTTGCTTCTCTAGTAGTGCTGCTAAGAGTTTAAGATCATGGTGAATTAGTTTAAGTCTATCATGTAATATATCAAATTCTTTCTCCATATTTATTATATAGAAAACCAACAAAAATGAGATAAATTTAAAAAATCTAAGAATAAAAACGAACAGGTAAATATGACTAGTGCTAAGGAAATATTATCTTACAAACCTATATTTGATTGTGTATGTAAATATTTAGATATTGGTGGTTATAATGATGAAGACAAAATAAATTTTAGCATCTCCATAGGTATGTTAGATCATTTGTTCAAGAAAGCCACTAAAGAAAACAACTCATTTCTTATACAAAACATTCTCTATGCAAATGTTATGAATTTGTCTGATGAAATATTAGATTCACTGACTGATGAACAATGGTTATATATAGGTTATGATGATTATGAGGAGGAATATAACTATGATCACATTACAGAATATTTCATACGCAAATATCTGCAGAAAGTTAATTTGAGTGAAATATGTTCATGGAAAAAGTTATCGGAAGAGTTTATAAGAGAATTAGCTGATAAAGTTGATTGGGAGATTATTTCAGGAAGCCAAGACTTATCAGAAGACTTTATAAGAGAATTTACAGATATAGTTGATTGGAAAGAAGTATCATATAATCAAAACCTATCTGAAGAATTTATTAATGAGTTTATAGATAAAGTTGATTTTGATGCTATATCTTATGGAAACAAACTCTCTGAAGCCTTTATACGAGAACATGCAGATAAAGTTTCTTGGGGACGCATATCTGGAACTCAACAATTATCAGAAAACCTTATAAGAGATTACGCTGACAAAGTAGATTGGGAAATAATTTCAATATTTCAAAATTTAACAGACGGATTTATTGCAGAGTTCAAAGACAGAGTTCGTTGACATAACATCTCAATTTATCAACACCTCTCTGTAGAGTTTATATATTTATTTAGACATTACGTAGATTGGAGAGTAATAATATGGAAATATCGTAATAATCCTGATTTAGGTGGTATATTGAATTTAGCATTCGATGTTACAACGGATGGTTTGTTTAATGTTGAACTAATTAACTTTTATGATTATTATATCATAAAAGTTTTAGCTTTAATTATTATATCATAAAAGTCGTAACCTTAATTATCAGATAATAACCTATCATACAAACGATCTATACTCTTAATCAATTCTTCTTCTGATAGTGATGTCCAAAACTCATTACCCTTACCTTTACGAATATCTAGTTCTTGCTGCAATAGGTCGAATAGCTTAATACTGTTAGGATCTCTAAACTTTTCATATATTATTACATGATTAGGATATTTTTCTTCTGCTTCATTAAGAGGCTTATATAGAATTCTCTTTTGGCATCTGATAGCATAATAAGGGAAAGGATCATTAGGATTGTTCTTTTTATATATGATTAGACAATTATCTTTTAAATTATCGTCTGTATATTGTGCTGCGATTGTTTTAAGATGATTTATTTCCTTTCCTTGTTTCTCATTGTTTATACGTAATTCATTCATTTGTTGTTCTATTTCTTGTAGTCTTGTTTGAAGTTGATCGTTGTTAGTAAGGTATACCTGCTGAATGTCTTTAACAAAGTAGTTAATAATGATTTTATTACATTTAAGATAAAACTCTGGAGATAACCATCGTGATATATCTAGAATCAATTCTTTACAAACATACGTTCCTCTTATTTCATTCCATATTTCTCCTTTACCACCTGCTACTTTTTTAATAATTTCCACAGCCGGAATACTGACCCTGGAAATATATGTTATGAGTTCTTTCGATTCTTTATTTTCTAACCAATGTTTAAATTCTTTTCCACCATCTTGACACAACTTAGTAGCATTGAAATATCCTGTACTCTTATCTATAATCAGTTTAAAATCCCCAAAAACACCATACCAATAATTATCTTTAATCTGTTCATAACAAATATTATTTAAACTAGGAGAATTATCAATAGTACTCATATTTATTATATAGAAAATGTTGATTTTTAGCCTTTTATGGAATAATAACCATAAAAGACAACATTTATATTTACACTACAACATTACTCTTATCTACCCAACTATTATGTGAATCATCAAATCCCAGCCATTTAACATATACTTTATCACCTTTCTTTCTTAACACTTTTCCACCAAGTATTCATCTTTATGTTTCGTCATTAATAATTCTGGTTCGTAAAATCTACCTTGTACATCCTCTTCTTCTAAATCTTTAATTCTATATGTTGGTGGATTAGATGGAATAGCTTCGCTAATAACAAATACTTCTGTTGACCAATTAGGTGTATATCCTTTCTCAAATAACCCTTTCGACTTACTTATACGAACATGATCACCTAATTTGTATGTGGGTTTAACACGCTTATATTCTTTCTTATACACTTTCTCCAATATTGTTCGCTCATTCTTCTTATTAACTTCTATAGGCTTTAAAACAATTGTTCTATGCACTCTATTATTATACTCACTAACCAATGTTGGTAATATCTCTATCCATTTATAATTCCCTTGTGTTGTGAACCTTTTCCACATGTTTTGTTTAAGTGTTCTATTAAATCTCTCAACAACAGAAGCTTTCTTACCACTATAGGTTGATTAATGATTAATCTTCTTTCCCTCCATTAACTTCTTAAACTCTTTATTGTAAAACTCTTTACCTTGATCAGTTTGTAAGTTACTAGGTATTCTTGTTCTTAATATGGATTCGAATACTTCTGTAACATTCTTACCACTTTTATCTTTAACAGGAACAACAAACGCATATATAGAGAACACATCTATAATCGTTAGCAGATACTTATAACCTTTATTTAATTTGGAAACACCTTTTAATACTCCACTATCCATTTCAACAAGATCAGCTTGCCAAAGATCATCGATACCTTTTATAACTGCACTTAATCTGTCAAAGTTTTTTTCTAGATGGTTTGTGAATTTCTTCTATAATGTCTTCTCTAACACCTTTACCTTCTTCTAGTCAATCAGGCTTTTTAACGAATTGAGTTTTAGTAACACCACATACAGAACAAATACCTTTCTTTAGATATCTTCCATTCTTTGTTTGTTCTATCCTAATGGTATCTTTCTCCGCATCTGTCAATTTCTCACACTTAACACAATACATCATCATTATTTATTGTATAGAAAATCAACGAAAAAAATTAAAATTTATCATTACCTAATACTATACTTTTAACATTATCATCCTCATCACTTGATTCGTTTTCACCTTCATCTTCTATTTCTGTATACATAATAATCAATAATAACTTACCTTCTTTTAAATCAGAATCTTTAGATGGTCTAATTGTTAATTGATCATGCATATTAAAGTGTAATGGAAAACTTTCAACTAAAGCGTCATTTAAAAATAAGTCTATAAGATGTTTATTAAGACTTGATTCTATATCCATTAACCTACCTCTATAAAGAAATTTGTAGGCAGCAGCTAAATTATATACAAAAAAGGCTGGTTTCCCAAGATCATCTTCTGCCAATCGACATGGTAATTCAACAATTTCTTTTCTTGTAAGTAAATTAAACTCTTCGTTCACTGATTCAAGCTGTTCTAATGTTACAACATCTTGTTTATCAATAGCATTAGATACATTAACCAATCTTTTGTTCTTAAAATCAACCCAGGATGTAAAAACTTCTCTAGATTCTTCTATTATGCTTTTAACATTACCAAAAATATCCACATTTATTATATAGCAAACGTCTTTAGGAAAGTTCTCTTTCTATGTACATCACAACAAACAATAATTCACCTTCTTCCATAGTTGAATTTTTAGTTGGTTTGATTGTAATTATATCATTCTTGTTATAGCTAGAAGGTATATTTTCAATCAAAGTATCACCTAAATATATGTCTAAAAATATTTATCCAAACTTAATTCCACGTGCATTATGTTCCCATTATAGAGAAATTTATAAAAATTAAAAAAATTAAATATTCTAAAGATTGGCTCCTTAACGTTTTTAGATTTTAATCGATATAATAGGGGTATAGTTTCTTTCTGCATAATCAATTTAGTAGTATCCATCCTAACCGTTTGAAAATCTTCTTTCTTGACGTATGTGTCTTGTAACGTTTCTAATGCATCTTCAAATCGTTTTCTATCGTTCTCTAATTGAGCTTCTATTGATCTAAGTTGACTTACGCTAACATCATCATTTATATTCTCCAACAATTTTAATTTTTCTTCACTAATATCAACATTATCTTTTCTATCTTTAACATTACCAAATATATCCATACTCATTTATTATGCAGAAAATGTCGATCCTAATTTTTCAAAACATTTCTTTAACATCTCTATTTGTTTAGATGAGTGTTTAAAATCAATATCAACATGAACATCGTGCTTTTTCAACAGATGGTAAAATACACATTTTAAGTTAATAAACAATACTCTTTTCGGATACAGTTCTTTAAAGGTTTCGTATAAGTTTTCGAATTCATTTATAAGTGTTTCCTCCATTTCTTGTAAGTTTAATGGTTTTTGATCGGTAAGGTGATAGTGTATTAAATAAACATCATCATAATATTTTGTGTATTTGTTTTTCTTTAGTATTTCTAGAATATCTTTTATTGATATTATATCTTGGGATATATCTCTAAATTCATCATTTAACACCTTGAACACCTCTTCAGGAATAATTCTATCCTGTAAAGCTTGCAAACGAGATAACTGTAACTTAAATATTTTTATAGTATCATACAATAGTTTGCTTACACAAGCAGCTCTCATTCCTTCACAAGTACTGTAAACCAAACCATTCGCTACAGAACAATAATCACAAATGTAACTGCTCATACCTTTTGTTAATGACTTACTACCGGAATTACTGCATTTTAATGGTTTAGAACTATAATTTGATAACATATCCTTTAAGGTAATTATTGGATATAACTTTACCAACTCTTCTTCCGTGTACAAAAATTTAGGTATTAACATTTTCCTTAACTGAACAACTGTATATGCGTTGTTTTTATCTTTTAAGTCCATCTTGCTAACATCCCGAAAATACCAATTAAATTTATATTTAACTAGTTCATCTAGCTCATCCTCATGCTTCTCAAAATAATCTTAAAATCTATTGTGTATAGCTTCCATATTTATCTTAAAACAAACCTTATGGATATAAACCATAAATTTACTTAAACTTAATAATATTTAATCATTTTTAATCATATACATAACATCACTAAAAGAATACCCTTGATTTAGAAGATTTAAAGCCTTAACACAAAGATGACCACATATAACTGAATTAAAGTCTTGTATTCGTTCATCATTGTAAAATAAGTTTTTGATACCAAGATATTGTACTAGTTGTTTAGGAGGAATACCACCATAAGAATCGAACACGTGCTTTATGTTGTTATCTTTCCAATAGCATATCCAATGAGTACCAATGTTTTCTGATTTATCGAGGTTAACTACACCACACTCATTCACATAGGGTTTTTGTGGAAGTTCATCACTCATAAATACACCTCTAAATCGTTTTATCTTTAATTCTTTAACCAACCTCTCTATATCGAAGTTGGTAAATGGTTTTAGTTTTTTGACTTCTTTGGTTTACCTGCTCCCTGCTTTTCTTCCATAGCCATATTGTATCTTTTTGGTTCTTCAAGTTCTTGTTTATTCTTCTTAGCATCAAGTACAGTTTTAGTAATAGCTAATGCTGCACCACCTGCTAATGAGCCAACTGCTCCTAAAGCTGCTAAAATGGCCGGAATTGTAAAAATAAAACTACCCCTATGCTCTTTCTTAATCTTTTTCATTTGTGCAGTAATTAAAGTTAAATCCATTCCTTTACCTTCTTTAATTTTCTTAGATTTATCACTAAGTTGTTTCTTTCTTAATACATGAACAATATTTAAATCCTTTAGTTCGTTATAAGGAACACTAAACATACAACCTTTAATAGAACATCTTCTTATTTATTTAAGAGAAAATCTTAGTTTGTAAAAGTACAGTTGTTGTTGCTCCACCAAATTCAATTAAGGAATCATTCTCATCTGTTATCCTTATCTCAAAATTGTCAACCTTGTCTTTAGATATAGGGAAAAATAATGGATAAGTAGGCTCATAAATAATACTATGTTTAATCTCGGCATCTGTTTTAAATGATGCTATAATTCCTGTTTCCCTATGTGTATATTCTGTACCTTTAACAAACATACCATCTGCTATATTACAATGAACATTAATTGCATCGAATGGGTGAAACTTTGGCAACTTACTTCCAATATGTGTTTAGTTTTTTTCTAAAACTTCAAGAACATTAAACCCGAGGACAGTACCTATACCCCCAATTGTAACATCATTACTATCAGTTTCTTTGGTAAGATTGCAACAAAATATTATAGAAAAGAAATTATAGTGTGTTTGGAATAAGAACTGTAGAAGAAGATGGAAAAATAGTAAATAAGATAGGAAATTCTGAAGTTTAAGTGAATGGTGATTATTTGATAATTAATGGTAAAACTTATAAAGGAACAGAAAGTCTATGGGAATTATTAACGATGAATACTAATAAAATCATTGAAGATTATGATGATGATGATTTTGAACAGCACAAAGAAATAATAATAGAATCAGATGCTGCCTTCCAAAAATATAATTGAGATAAAAGTAGCATCTAATAGAGGTTCTAAGTACATTAATATTATCAAGCCTATTTGGGATAATTATATTAAACCATCTTTACCTCCAACTCCTAAAAGGACTGGTGAAGGAATTAAACAATATAGAGAGATACCTAAAGAATATATATGGATGGATGATGTGAGAAAGTTAATTGATCGGTTAGTAGTTATAGATGGAGAAGAAAAGGCTGGTAATAATAACTTTTATAATGAGAAAGTAGGTTTAGTGAGTATGATTAATAATAAGCTTTCACAATTTATTCCTAATGATCCGAAAGGTATAGGGTATTTGATTAAGATCTTAAATACATTACCACCATGATTCTGGAATTATGAGAAGCTTGGAAAAGGACTATTGAATAAGATTTTAAACATGAAGGGAATACCGGAGTTACATATACCAGGCTTTAGATTTTGCGGGCCTTTTACGAAGCTTCAAGAAAGGTTAGAGAGAGGTGATGAAGGTATTAACCCATTAGATGAGGCTTGTAAAGAACACGATATATCCTATAGAGACAATAAAGATACAGAGTCAAGACATATTGCAGATAAGGAACTAGAAACTAAAGCATGGAAAAGAGCATTTAGTAGTGATGCGTCAATTGGTGAACGATTAGCTGCTTTTGGGGTTGGTACTGCTATGAATGCTAAGGTTAAGTTAGGATGGGGATTATAAGTTTTTTAATTGTTATTATGTATGATTCTTTCATGGTTATATCCCATAAAAGCGTTGTTTCAAGATTTTCTTTATAATAAATGGATAGTGTTGAGAGTTACGAGTTACAGAGCTTTAAAGCTAACACAAGAACATTTAATAATTTGAATGAAGCTAACAAAGATATTGAGTTTGATTTCGATGTGGGGCGTGGCTTTATACACCCACACAAAGCAGATTGTCACATGATTTTTGAAGTTGTTGGTGCATCAGTTGGAGGAACATTTGGGGCAAACGATACTATAAAACTTGTAGATAACTTTTTACCATTCTTCTTTTCTCAAATTGAGGTTAGAAAGCATGATGTTGTTATAGATAAGATTGAGCTACCAGGAATAACATCTACAGCTATTAGAACATTAAAGATTTCCAAATAAGAAGTTGAATATTTAAAACAAACAGGGTTTGAAACAGATGATAAACTTGGTCTAAGAAAGGACTTTAGTGTTTTGTACCCATTAAGATTAATTCCAGGGTTTTTAAATGATTATAAAGAGGTTATGTGGAAAGTTGGATTGAGAATAACATTTACAAAAGCTAACAACAATAACGATGTCTTGTACAAATGGACTTGATCAGGAGCAGGTGCAGCAGCTCCTCATGATGGAAAAATAACAATAAAAAGTACGGAGATAAGAATGCCTATTGTTGAATACGAATCTACTTACGAAAACAAGTTAAATTTGAATATTCTTAAAGAACCTAAAATCATGTTTTCATTCCATACTTATCAATGTGTTCAGAAGACGGTTGTAGGTTCTTTCTTGGAGTTTGATGTTACTACTCAGTTTAATTCTAGACAATTTGATATGCCTCATTTCCTAGTTGTAATGTTCCAAACTGATAGAAGTGGCAAACAAACAGCAGATGCAAGTAAGTTTGATCATTGTAAGGTAAAGAATATCTATCTTAAGAATGGGAGGAATGAGGTATTTCCAAAAGAATCAAGAAACTTAGATATTGCTAACAGGGATTATTTTAAGATGTATGAAGATTATACTGCATTTAAGAGAATAACATGTGGCAATACCGAAATGTACTATGATCCAAAAGAGTTTATAGATAAGCGACCAATGTATGTGATTAATTGTCGTAAGAGGAAGAATGTATCGGTAAATGAGAGAACAAACATAAAGATTGTAGTAGACTTTGCAGAAGCTGTGGCTGCTAATACTATATGCTATGCCATTTTAATTGGACAAAGAACTTTACATATGAACTTAAGAATGAGAAAGAGTAGAGTACTTAAACTTAATAATATTTAATCATTTTTAATCATATACATAACATCACTAAAAGAATACCCTTGATTTAGAAGATTTAAAGCCTTAACACAAAGATGACCACATATAACTGAATTAAAGTCTTGTATTCGTTCATCATTGTAAAATAAGTTTTTGATACCAAGATATTGTACTAGTTGTTTAGGAGGAATACCACCATAAGAATCGAACACGTGCTTTATGTTGTTATCTTTCCAATAGCATATCCAATGAGTACCAATGTTTTCTGATTTATCGAGGTTAACTACACCACACTCATTCACATAGGGTTTTTGTGGAAGTTCATCACTCATAAATACACCTCTAAATCGTTTTATCTTTAATTCTTTAACCAACCTCTCTATATCGAAGTTGGTAAATGGTTTTTTTTTGACTTCTTTGGTTTACCTGCTCCCTGCTTTTCTTCCATAGCCATATTGTATCTTTTTGGTTCTTCAAGTTCTTGTTTATTCTTCTTAGCATCAAGTACAGTTTTAGTAATAGCTAATGCTGCACCACCTGCTAATGAGCCAACTGCTCCTAAAGCTGCTAAAATGGCCGGAATTGTAAAAATAAAACCACCCCTATGCTCTTTCTTAATCTTTTTCATTTGTGCAGTAGTTAAAGTTAAATCCATTCCTTTACCTTCTTTAATTTTCTTAGATTTATCACTAAGTTGTTTCTTTCTTAATACATGATCAATATTTAAATCCTTTAGTTCGTTATAAGGAACACTAAACATACAACTTTTAATAGAACATCTTCTTATTTATTTAAGAGAAAATCTTAGTTTGTAAAAGTACAGTTGTTGTTGCTCCACCAAATTCAATTAAGGAATCATTCTCATCTGTTATCCTTATCTCAAAATTGTCAACCTTGTCTTTAGATATAGGGAAAAATAATGGATAAGTAGGCTCATAAATAATACTATGTTTAATCTCGGCATCTGTTTTAAATGATGCTATAATTCCTGTTTCCCTATGTGTATATTCTGTACCTTTAACAAACATACCATCTGCTATATTACAATGAACATTAATTGCATCGAATGGGTGAAACTTTGGCAACTTACTTCCAATATGTGTTTAGTTTTTTTCTAAAACTTCAAGAACATTAAACCCGAGGACAGTACCTATACCCCCAATTGTAACATCATTACTATCAGTTTCTTTGGTAAGATTGCAACAAAATATTATAGAAAAGAAATTATAGTGTGTTTGGAATAAGAACTGTAGAAGAAGATGGAAAAATAGTAAATAAGATAGGAAATTCTGAAGTTTAAGTGAATGGTGATTATTTGATAATTAATGGTAAAACTTATAAAGGAACAGAAAGTCTATGGGAATTATTAACGATGAATACTAATAAAACCATTGAAGATTATGATGATGATGATTTTGAACAGCACAAAGAAATAATAATAGAATCAGATGCTGCCTTCCAAAAATATAATTGAGATAAAAGTAGCATCTAATAGAGGTTCTAAGTACATTAATATTATCAAGCCTATTTGGGATAATTATATTAAACCATCTTTACCTCCAACTCCTAAAAGGACTGGTGAAGGAATTTAACAATATAGAGAGATACCTAAAGAATATATATGGATGGATGATGTGAGAAAGTTAATTGATCGGTTAGTAGTTATAGATGGAGAAGAAAAGGCTGGTAATAATAACTTTTATAATGAGAAAGTAGGTTTAGTGAGTATGATTAATAATAAGCTTTCACAATTTATTCCTAATGATCCAAAAGGTATAGGGTATTTGATTAAGATCTTAAATACATTACCACCATGATTCTGGAATTATGAGAAGCTTGGAAAAGGACTATTGAATAAGATTTTAAACATGAAGGGAATACCGGAGTTACATATACCAGGCTTCAGATTTTGCGGGCCTTTTACGAAGCTTCAAGAAAGGTTAGAGAGAGGTGATGAAGGTATTAACCCATTAGATGAGGCTTGTAAAGAACACGATATATCCTATAGAGACAATAAAGATACAGAGTCAAGACATATTGCAGATAAGGAACTAGAAACTAAAGCATGGAAAAGAGCATTTAGTAGTGATGCGTCAATTGGTGAACGATTAGCTGCTTTTGGGGTTGGTACTGCTATGAATGCTAAGGTTAAGTTATGATGGGGATTATAAGTTTTTTAATTGTTATTATGTATGATTCTTTCATGGTTATATCCCATAAAAGCGTTGTTTCAAGATTTTCTTTATAATAAATGGATAGTGTTGAGAGTTACGAGTTACAGAGCTTTAAAGCTAACACAAGAACATTTAATAATTTGAATGAAGCTAACAAAGATATTGAGTTTGATTTCGATGTGGGGCATGGCTTTATACACCCACACAAAGCAGATTGTCACATGACTTTTGAAGTTGTTGGTGCATCAGTTGGAGGAACATTTGGGGCAAACGATACTATAAAACTTGTAGATAACTTTTTACCATTCTTCTTTTCTCAAATTGAGGTTAGAAAGCATGATGTTGTTATAGATAAGATTGAGCTACCAGGAATAACATCTACAGCTATTAGAACATTAAAGATTTCCAAATAACACGTTGAATATTTAAAACAAACAGGGTTTGAAACAGATGATAAACTTGGTCTAAGAAAGGACTTTAGTGTTTTGTACCCATTAAGATTAATTCCAGGGTTTTTAAATGATTATAAAGAGGTTATGTGGAAAGGTGGATTGAGAATAACATTTACAAAAGCTAACAACAATAACGATGTCTTGTACAAATGGACTTGATCAGGAGCAGGTGCAGCAGCTCCTCATGATGGAAAAATAACAATAAAAAGTATGGAGATAAGAATGCCTATTGTTGAATACGAATCTACTTATGAAAACAAGTTAAATTTGAATATTCTTAAAGAACCTAAAATCATGTTTTCATTCCATACTTATCAATGTGTTCAGAAGACGGTTGTAGGTTCTTTCTTGGAGTTTGATGTTACTACTCAGTTTAATTCTAGACAATTTGATATGCCTCATTTCCTAGTTGTAATGTTCCAAACTGATAGAAGTGGCAAACAAACAGCAGATGCAAGTAAGTTTGATCATTGTAAGGTAAAGAATATCTATCTTAAGAATGGGAGGAATGAGGTATTTCCAAAAGAATCAAGAAACTTAGATATTGCTAACAGGGATTATTTTAAGATGTATGAAGATTATACTGCATTTAAGAGAATAACATGTGGCAATACCGAAATGTACTATGATCCTAAAGAGTTTATAGATAAGAGACCAACGTATGTGATTAATTGTCGTAAGAGGAAGAATGTATCGGTAAATGAGAGAACAAACATAAAGATTGTAGTAGACTTTGCAGAAGCTGTGGCTGCTAATACTATATGCTATGCCATTTTAATTGGACAAAGAACTTTACATATGAACTTAAGAATGAGAAAGTAGTAGAAGAGTTTTAGATAGTTAAATGAATGTTTGTATTGTTTTATGGAAGTTTTTCCATAAAAGAAATTGATAAAAAATGATTAAATATTTTTGGTGAAGATAAAAATTGAAGAGTGTTCATTGATTTTCTATATAATAAATACGATGTCGAGTCATATTGAGCTTTTAAATAAACTTGGAAGTCTTGAACAAAAATAAGTTAATGGATTAAGAGAATTAGAATTAAATAGAGAATATAAGATTGTGAAAATGGAAAAGATTAAAACTAAGTTTGGAAGGAGCATTTTAGTTGAGTGTGAGGAGTTTAAGGTGTTTCTTCCACCTAGACTTACAAAACACTTAACAGATAAAACGATTGATGAGATCGTTAAAGATGGAATAAAAATCAAATACACTGGTCTAAAAGATAATTATCCAACTGTTGAGTTCTGTATGTAAATTTTATGTAAATTTCCTGTATGTAAATGAGAATCGGTTTTTATGAGTTTCGAATAAAACGAACATTTTCCTTATAGTAAATAAACTATGGCTAATTATTTGAATAAAAGATGGCGTTAAAGCATTGAGATTCCTTCACATAGATGAGTTAGAAAAAGGTAAAGCGTACGAGATAACATTATGGAAATTGATTCAAACACAGCGTTATGGTCAGAGTTTTAGTACATTTAGATGAGAAATATAAGACGTTATTACCACAAAGATATAATGATGAAACTGAACAAGTATTGAAAGATTTGAAAAACTATAAGCTGTTTGTTAAGTATGAAGGATTGAAAGATTTAGATAATGGTTATAAAATACATCAGTTTTACTTTAGAAATGAATCCAAGAAATAACAAAAATAAAACTTGTAATTTTAAGTATGTTTTAAGTGTATAAGTGTTATTGTGGTTTCATTATCAGTATCCAAACTTGTAATTTTCAGGATGTTTTAAGTGTATAAGTGTTTTTATAGTATCAAGACTATAAAAACCTAAGACATTTGGATATACAGAACATAATGTCATTTAAATTTTAAAGATATATGTATAAATAAGAGATTTATTTGAGTTTTTTGTAATTATATCCTTAGAGTTATGCAATTTATAAGACATTCAATAGATAGCCAATTTATTTCTCTATTGATTGCCGTTTGAATTTTGAAAATCGGTTAATATTTGATGAAGTTATAGCAAATTCGAAATTTCGGGATTTTTTACGGGTTTATTTTTGAGTTTTCTGGAAAATATTATCCTTTAAAAAAGTCAAAATTTTATTTAAATTATGGTGGTTTTTTATTTTTTCGATTTGATGAAATTTTGTAGATATTGAAAAAGGGAAAAAATATCCTGCGGGTTATGCAACCATTTGTGTATTTTATGAAATTGGTTATGTTATTAGTATTCATTTGCCGTTTGAATTTTTGAAATTGGTTAATTAGAGACCGAGCTATTGAATTTTACCGTTATTTTGGGGTGAGGCTGCCAGTGTTGCAAACTCACTTTTAACAATTATCATATTTATTAGTAATGGGGTGAATTCATCTCTGTATGTTTTAAAGCGATATCTTGAAAAATTAAAATCCTGGAACGTTCCGAAAAAAATATTGAGTTGGAGACGCTGATTCTAAAAAGAGATCTAGTGAGAACAGCATGTACAATTTGACAATTGTGAATTTCTTTCTTTTATTTTAGGAAAGCATGTTGAGCTATATGTAAGTCATTCTCTCTCTTTCTTGCTGGAGGTGCAAGGATATATGTCGTATATCTATTAACATCATAGTTAATACGTAGTCCCATCCCGTGGGATTACGTCATAGTTATTTCGTAGTCCCATCCCGTGGGATTACGTCATAACAGCTCCATCTGGTGTCTACTGCAGCTAGAAGTTCTGTTGGTGTGAGGAGAAGAAAAGAGAGAGGCTATAATTTCATGTACATATATGTTATTGCTTCTCTCAACTGAAACTGGTTTGTAACCTGAATATATGCATGTGCGTCTGGTATAAGTGTATATATGTATGTAACAGCGAATCAACATACTTAACTTTAACTTTTCATCATTCAGCCATGTGTGGCCCGATTTCGATCAAACAAAAACTACTTTTTCAATCAAAGACAGCACTATAAGTTATAAGTTTTAGATGTAAGTTTTTATGATTTTAAATGTCATAAAAGCCTATACGATCTCCCTTTAACATTGTAGTTATGGGAATACTTTGCATTAGTTTCTTGTGCCCTTATGTGCTAGTCAACTAATGTTAAAGCAAAAGAAATATTCAAAGAAAGTGCTTAGTAATTACGTTAGTCATCTAGTGGTGATTTGTAGTTAGTGATGATATATCCCTTTTCTTTAAATTCTGAGAATCTTTTTTGTATCCAATCATGTAGTTTTATATGGGATATGGAGTAGATGTCCCCGCGTATAGAAGGCCGAGTCATCAAAAAATTATCTTGTTTTCCTAGAATTCGGTGTCATTTCCTGGAATTGGGAGGCAAGTTTCGACAAGCCTTTAGTTGCTATGGTCATAGCCTTTTACGGCTACCAGAGAAGTGCGTGGGAAAATTTTGGTTTATCTGAACGTGTATGAGAACAGTTTGTTGTTATGGTGATAGTCTTGGATGGTCATACTCTTGGAGGGATCATAGTCCTATCAGTTATCATGATCGAAGCTTCATGATTGATTGATTGATTTTTGCTTTTCGTTATGTATTGAATAGCTAGATGCTCTTGGCCTTCATAGTCTTGGATGCTCATACTGTTGGCGGGTCAGAGTCCTATTAGTTATCATGATCGAAGCTTCCCAATGGATTGATTGATTGATTTTTGTCTTTTCGTTATGAATTTGAACCCCCAAACCCCCTCCACTTCCTCCTGCGAAGAACGTAAGGGAACGTTGTTACTATGTTCATACTCTTGGACGGCGAAGCTTCCCCATTGGTTGATTGATTGATTTTTGCTTTTCGTTATGTATTGAATAGCTAAATGCTCTTGGACGGATGAGAGTTCTATTAGTTATCATGGTCGAAGCTTTCCAATTGATTGATTGATTGATTTTTGTCTTTTCATTATGGATTTGAACCTCCCAAACCCCTCCACACCACTCCCTCCTGCGAAGAACGTAAGCGAACGTTGTTACTATGCTCATACTCTTGGCCGGCTATCGAATCTTGATGAGAGTTCTTCCAGTTATCACGTTCGAAGTTTCCCAATTGATTGATTGATTTTCGTCTTTTCGTTATGTATTGAATAGCGAAGAGCATACTTAATGTCTTAAAATATTCATTGCTTTCTCACCGAGAATCGAACCTGTACACTAAACGCAAGACCGGTGCTTTACGATTTAGAGTTGAATTAATTCTTGCATGAAAAAAAAAAAAAAAAAAAGAATTTCATGTATTGGTTTTAGCGTAGCATATGATATGTACATTGTTCGAAGCTCTTCATTTCGAAGCACTATAATACTTTCAAGTGTTCAATGTCCCCTTTCTCTCTCTTTTTAACATCGAGAATCGAACCCGGACCAAAGTGGTATTAAAACATAAATAACAGCCATAAAAATAAATTTAAAAAATACAGCATTACATTATTATTATTATTATTTTGGGAGTGAAAGTGAAGCAGACAACTAACCTTGATTGTAGCTTCGTTAACTTATGAAATAAAGATTGTACATCGGAATCGAACGCGAGACCAGTACTTCACGATTTAGAGTTGAATTAATCCTCGCACGGAGTAATCCAACTTGAGGTGGGCACTCTATCACTGAACGTCAGTGCCTCGCATATAGATTAGATTTTATTTAAAAAAAAACTTTTCGTCCTATTTTTTTCTAGTCGTCTTGTATTGGGTAGCTAGATTCCCCCTCCACCTTAACCCCACCAGACCCATCTTGTAATACTAAGAATAGAAGTTCCCAGATTTTCTGCGAAGAAAAAAGAATACTTTATCATCGAGAATCGAACCCGGATCCCAAACGATCGTGGTCTTTCGTAAGTGTATGGTATATGTATAAACAAGATTATACACGATTTCCTCATCGACATCCCTTCTTGCATCATGCATGTGTGCACAGATATTTGTATGCATAGTGTCATTAGTCTCTGTTGATCATCTGCTGAAATAACATGGCTGTGTAAATCATAAGTTACTTTATAATATTGACTTCCATAGATTTCCAACATAATTGAACATAGAAACGTAAGCAAGATTTCATTGAAGTAGACGATTAGAAAAATACGAATAGTGGAAGTTTAAGAATGGAACTGCGACCAAATTCTGTATCTGAAAGGATACCACTTCAACAAATGTCAGAATTACCATATAGTGGTGCACATAAATGTTTTGCCCCTCAATATAATCAGTATTGTACAAAGGAATTACGTTTAAGAACATTCGAACACTGGCCTATTTCATCAAAACAATGCCCGGATCAATTAAGTGATGCTGGATTTTTTTACACGAAGACAAGAGACCAAACTATATGCTTTTATTGTGCTGGTGGATTAAAAGATTGGACTGATAACGATGTTCCATGGATAGAACATGCGAAATGGTTTCCTAATTGTCCATTTCTTTACTTTAAGAAGGGATATGCTTTTATTAAACAAATACAGGAAAAGTGCCCTGATATACAAGTATTTCGTAGTGCTCCGAATGATGATATACATAAAAATGCCAGTAAAAGTTGCAATAAGGAACATAATTTTCAATATGGTACAATTTGAAGTGAAACTTGAATAAAGTTCCATTACATACTTTTTCTTTGTATATAACTGTAAAAAGTACATGTACATATTCTAAAGTTACCAAAACAATATGTATTTATACAAATAATTTACGTATGTGCTATTATGTATAACTTCCATATGCATTAGCATCGTATTTGGAAAAATGGAAATATATGTTTAATATATAAAGGAATGAAGATTAATTTATTTGGACGTAACATGCACGATCTTGAATTTACTGAACTGATATCATATTCGTAAGTGTATAGGACATATATAAACAAGACGAAACATGGTTGTTTCTCCTCCTTGTCATATTAAATGGTGCATAAGGTCTTAATTTAATGAAAGTCAAATTAATGTGTATTGTACTAAAAAGTGGAACATTTGAATAAGTGAATCGTGTTGCTAAAGACCTTGTATTTGGATTTAAGTGAAATTTTAACGGAATGGGAAAGAAAACTTGTACATTTGATTCCGCTTGTTTTCAGACTATAAACAAAAAACTCATAGATTCAATTATGACTGATTTATTGGATAGTGTACAAACACAGTCAAGTTTGACGGAAAACGAACTTTAAAGTTGATGGGTGTCAATGAAGTGGACTTCTGTTCATAAAGAAGCAGAAAATACTTTTCATTTATACTGAACAATGTAGTACTAATTCTAGTGAATTTAATAATAATAATAATAATAATATAGTGAAATTGAAATCTTTTATTATTTTCACATAAAATTTGTATTTTGTGATCGATCAATACGGTAGGATTTTTAAATTAGTATACTAATGTTGTTAAGCTCCCAGATTTTCTGCGAAGAAAAAAAAAAAGAATGCTTTCTCATCGAGAATCGAACCCGGATCCCAAACGATCGTGGTCTTTCGTAAGTGTATGGTACATGAATAAACAAGATAAAACTATTTAATGCTCTTTCACTAAGAATCGAACTAGAGTAAAATAATATATTTGTCTTTATTTTTTAGTCTTTGTCTTTAAAAAAAAAAAGAATAAAGTTATAAAGTGTATTTATTCATAGTTGTTTCGTGTGTGATAAAGAAACCAGATTCTACAGACACAGACAGTCATACATATATACAGCGTCAAAGAAATGTGTTTTCCCAGTATCTTTTTTTTTCTTTGTCTGTTGCTTCGTATTCAAGAGAAGAGAAGATTAGCTTATCGGAAAGCAAAACACTGACCTACCTACCGCTTTATCAACCAAGCGATGATAAGAAAACGTTGCATTGAAGTGACAAAATGTCAGCGAACACCGGCTGACGTTTGTCTGTCTGTCTGTCTGTAGCATATGCTAGGAAGATGAATAGACCAATGAGTCATTGTGTCCCCCTAAATTTAGGAAAGGGAGCCGCCATAAGACTGGTAATTAGGATATATGTATATCACTAGTAACGGAACTTCATGGTTTATTTTTAGTAATAATAATAATAATAATAATAATAATAATAATAATAATAATAATAATAATAATAATAATAATAACTTCCAATTTTAAGTTTCATGAATATATTGACTAGACTGAAGAAGACGGTGATGATGAGAAATGAATGAAATGATAGAATAAAGAAAGTGGGAGGAAACGAAAGTACACCGAAAAAAACCTACGCACGTGTTGTTTGTCCAACACAGAAAGTTCACTTGACGGAGGGAGCAGGGGTTTGAAACCAGGGCCCCCCCTCAAACACCGGAGGTGAACGCTGTACCATTCAATCAACGTACACTCAAAAAGTGGGAGGAAACGGAAGTACTCCGAAGAAAATCCACGCATACGGTGTTTGTCTACCTTAAAATTCATTTGTTGAAAGCAAAAGTTGAACACGGGGGAAGGAGGGCTTCATGCTCAACTCAAGGACCTATGCACAAAAGATGAACGCTCTTGTTCACCAGAAATTTCACTTGTTGTTAGCTAGGATCGAATTAGGGATCCCAATGCACCAGAAATATTCGTTCGAGTCGAATCATAGTTTTACGTCCAATTTTTAATTATGTCTGTTAAACTAGTAATTTTGTCTACCAGAAAGTTCACTTGTCTGGGGCTGGATTACACCCTGGATACACCATATATCAAAGATGAGCACTGTACCATTGATTCACTAGGGTCCTCAACCTGCGATGAGAGAGAGAGAGAGGTCAAATCATAGTTTGACAAGAGAGTCAAAGAGAAAAGTCTTAGATACAATGTTGTCTAACACCCAAAGTGAGTTTTACGTTCCACGATTATGACTGTTAAACTAATGATTTTGAAAGACGGAACTTTATGATGTGAATGATGTAATAATAATCATAGCTTGTGTGTCTTAAAATTTTGATAATATGTCTACTTGTTTCTCCGTTTGTCTATGTATCTGTAGTACGTGGAGTCCAGACGAAGCGAAGATATGTGTGTTTTAGCAAATGAAAATAGTATAATCTGTGTGGGTGGGACAAGTGAAAAGTGAGTTTTACGTCCTACGGTTACGTCTACTAGACTAGTGAAGGAGAGGTGATAATGAAAAAATGAATGAAATGATGTAATGAAGAAAGTGGAAGGAAACTGGTGAACTCCGAAGGGAAATCGACGCATACGATGTTTGTCCACCAAAAGTTTATAGGGCACGAACTGGGATCGAATCAGGGACCCAAGCACTTGAGGTGAACGCTCTACCACTGAGCCACTGTGCCATCTGGAACGTAAAAATGAAATGATAAGGACGGTTTTCCGGGGGTCAGTCAATAGCATCTTTTCGTTAAGTTGTAAAGGAAGCAGGGAATTTGTGGTCGCTAAAATTAATGACAAGTATATAGAAAAAAGACATGTGATTTGAACACGGGACCTCATGTACCAGAGGTGAACACTCTACCACTGAGGCACTGAAGTTAATTTCATAATTTTCTAATGTTAATAAGAGTGAAATCTAACGTTAAATACACATACACAAGTCAACGAACTGAGAGAGAGTTTCTGTATCTGCAATGTCTACTTGCAAAGAGCAGAAAAATAAGATAACAGAACATGTTTTGTATTTCAATGTTGTTCTCCAGCTGTCGCGTCAACATTATCTTAGGTCATGGTTTCAGACAACACGAAGCGAAGATATGTATGTGTGTGTGTGTGTTTTAGGTAATATTAAAACAGTGTTTGAGATCTAAAACTTGACAAATCTAGTGTTGCTTATACATCTCGGATGCCGTTACTCATGTACACATGATGTTGATTGATTTTTGAGTTTAACGTTCCGTTCAGCAGCGAGGCTATATGCATCACAAAGTTCACACGACGAAAGTTAGGATTGAACCAGAGACCCCAATAACAGAAGGTGAACGCTTTACCACTGATCCACAGAACCCCACGATTTCATCATGGGGCACAAATCTTCAAGTTAAAACAATTGACTATTCTCAAATAAGAGAACATTTCTTCATTTCTTTAAGTGGATCTAGGAAGTTGAACTTTATACAGTTTTCTCCATATTATAGTCTAAGCTGTATGTGATATTACTTTAAAAGGACGAAAGTAGTTAAAATATTCCCTATTATTATCATCAATTTCTTCTAAAATGCTCAGATTCCCGTCATAGAATTCGTATACTAGCTATGTACACAGGCGTACATTAAGAAATTTTTTGTTGGGAGAGGTCCAAGCATAGGGCGACGGGGCTCAAACACTACAAACCTCTGTGTAGTATTGAACGCGTATTATTCTGCACTCGAAAAGACAATAAGTACTATCTAAGTGTATATCTTTCTCTCTGTCTATCTGTATGATGAGCATAATCGTGGTACGTTAAACTGAAATATTTTCTTACGTTTCGAACGTAAGAAATATGTGAAAGTTTGTGTGTGTGTGGTTCAGTGATAAAGCAACGACGTATTCTTTCAGATGAATATTTTATTACTAATTGCCGCCCACTGTGGTCGACTTCCGAACATAGTGTCCGTGAGTTTTCATGGTCTACTTATATATTTTTATTTTACTAAGTATTCATTCATTCATTCATTTGTCTTAATCATTCGTCTTCCTCAACATAATGAGCATAATTTATTACTAATTGTCGTGCACTGTAGCAAAGTGCATGCAGTCCCTAGTTTCATCTCCGAACATCATGTCCGTGAGTTTTCATTGCCGCCCACTGTGGTCGACTTCCGAACATAGTGTCCGTGAGTTTTCATGGTCTACTTATATATTTTTATTTTACTAAGTATTCATTCATTCATTCATTTGTCTTAATCATTCGTCTTCCTCAACATAATGAGCATAATTTATTACTAATTGTCGTGCACTGTAGCAAAGTGCATGCAGTCCCTAGTTTCATCTCCGAACATCATGTCCGTGAGTTTTCATGATCTTCTCATACATTCTCATTCTACTAAGTTATAGCAAATTCCGAACTCGTTATCTTTCTTTTTTTAGAGTAATTAACTGAAGGCGTGATGATTGCCAAATCTGAGGCACTGATCGCCATTAAGTTCCAACAGGATGCATATCAAGAAGCTTCAGCATTTGAAAAACGAAGTACTGATTGTAAATCCTTTACCAATGAGCCACCATACTCCTCAAACCTAAAATGTAATAGGTTTGTACATCATGTAAAGACCCCACGGAGAAATAAAAATACGTCCCCCCAAATATACCCTTTCTCGGTAAAAGGACATATGATTAAGACGAAAAAATATTAGTTGATAGAATGACAATGTGAATAAACGTTATATCACTGAAATTTATGAGTAGAAGAACAATACACGTACTAGAAAGAAAAGATACATGTTCTTCTAACCTGACATAATTGCTTTAGAAAAATAACAAAGTAGAAGTAAACAGGAGAACTAATGATCACAGTTTTTTTGTTTACCACAATTACCTATTAACATGAACTCGGATTGAGACAGGAACCACAAGTACCAGAAGTATTCACTTTACCCATGCCCTTATCCACAGGGATGACGAGCGCCCCTAAAATTATCACGGTAGGCTTGCAAATGAACTAAAATATGATTGAATTGGGTCTTTCCTAACTTCTACTGCACATCTCCCTACATTTGGGGGCTGACTGTTGCCAATCTACCAATGGGACTCAACCATTGATCCATCATGGCCGTTAAAAAATTAAATTGTGATTACTCATCACTCTTTTACAAAAAGTTACGAATACCGTCAGCGAACTTTCCATTGTGATAATACCAAGGAGACAGGAGGCTAATGAGGTAATGCTTAAAATTACTAATATTTGGCGAACATGTGAGCCATGATTAGCAACCAAAAATTGGCATGTCCATGCTCCCTTTTAGAAAATTTTGTTCCAACTGGACCTGATTCAAAACGTTAGTGGTTACATTAGATAGTATTTGCAAAGATGTGATGTGCACAAGAGTAACATGTAATCGTTTCTTAGAAAATTAATTACTTTTCAAAACGAAAATCTAACATTAAAAATGAATCGAATGACTTCATTAAAAGATTGAAATCTATTGTACACGTTCACCATCATCATCTTTAAACATCACAAGTTTACTTTTTAAAAAAAAAGAATGAACTACATACGTATGAAGATAAATATTAAACCAAGACATTCGTCAACAAAAATGAGAAGTGTTAACGTGATGTTCTGACGTAATGCTGAACAGCAAAAGATAGCATATATCTAAAGAAACACTGACCTATCCTATATACAGAAGGAGTAGCAATGTAATATTCTGCGATATAATACATGATTCATTTTTATATAACTCTGCACATGTCGACATCAGGTCCGCAATTTGAATTACTAGCGAAAAAAGATAGCAACACATAATGGCCAATAAGTTTTGATCTACATTTGTTGGAGAAACAGTAGATCAATATTACGTATAGTCATATAATCTTCCTGTACACACGAAAAAGAAAGTATTCTTCAGTTGACAAATTTTCTTTTTCGCATTAATTCGTGAACAAATGAATTAATTTGTTTTCACGTTATCTTTGGAATAGTTATAATTTGATAACTTGTCAAGTCGGTACTATAATAGGAAAAGAAATTTTCTCAACTGTTTGTATGGGCGCTAAATGATTATCCGCGAAGATGTATTGCTTTTTTAAGACAGGTAAGAAAAGGTAATTCAGATAACGAATTACAATAGTCTTGTGTTACGTTTTTTGAACAAATCTGAGAAAGTGGGTAGATCTAGCAATGTAGTATTCTGTGATATAATACATCATGCATTTTTACATAGCTCTGCACATGTTGATATTAGGCCCACAATTTGAATTACACTATTAAAGATGTACCTAGACTTATATTCTGTTAATCGAATCTGTAACTGTAACTGACCACTTACACTTCGAAAAATTGCACAAATCTGAAATTTTCAGATGAACCTTTAATGCGAAAAAAAGTTGCATCACGTAATGGTCAACAAGCTTTGATAAGTGATGACACTACGGATAAAAAAAATATCTATATCCGCCTAACTCTAGCAATTCCCCCAAAGTCACTGCTAACAGGGGTAATATAAATCAAAAATCATCGCTGATAATGGGCTTGCGTGTACAAATTTCTAATTTCGATATCGTTTTTTCTAAAATATATTGGATCTTGGATCAAGTTATCACAAACTTTTTTGAACGTACCTATGTTTTTGTATCATCTCGAATTTGAAAATGTACTTATCGAATTGAGACTTGCCTCTTTTTGTATCGAGAAGTTTCTCTCGTTTCGTTGGCATTACTCGTTACCCTAGTAATAGTATTTTGAGGTTTCAGCTTTAGATCTTCATAATAAATCTTTCAATCCACCCCTTCATTTGTACATTTTGTTTCTACTTTTATATCTCTGAAGTTATTAAATAAAATATAAAATGTGAACGTGATTTAAAAACAAAGATAGAGTAGAAATGTTGAAAGAAGCATTTAAATAAGAAATAACCTATCTTGTGAATCTTTGAATAAGAAGTTAGAAACATAAACGTTACTCACGCACACACGATGTTTGTACATCACAAAAGTTTACTTCATGGGAACTGTGATTAAACCGAACCCGTACACATCATTTGAGGTACAATTCATGCTCATTCCTGTTCTTTGTTTACTGTAATGAAAAGGTATGTTCTAGGTCAGATCACCATCAATCCTTAATATTCCGAATTTTCTGTAAATTTTGTCTAATGTGGGCATCTTCCTCATCACAAAAACTTGGGCGAACTAGTATTGCTCATAAGTCTCGGATGTGTGTGAATTAGTAATGCTAATAAATCTCGGATGTTTCTGTATTGTCTTGAGTTTGAAAATACATCGTGTTCGTGCAATTACTATATCAATTTAAAGCTTTTATATATACCACATGTGACATTAAAACAGTGTCTGAGGACTAAAACTTCAGTGAACTAGTATTGTCTATGAGTCTCGGATGTTTCTGTTTCATTTCGAATTTCAAAAAAAATGTACTTGTCGATTTGCGACTTATCTCTTTTTCGTACCGAAAAGTTTCTCGAATCGTGTCTCGAATGCAGGTACGCTACATAGTTTTTTTCTTTGTGGCATCAAGTCTGTATATAATTGGTTCATATTGAGCCTCAAAGTCTTTCAAAATCCTCAACTTCAGTCCATATAATGGAAATTTAATCCATTTTGAGAAATGTTGGATAATGTTGTGTGTTGTGTGTCATCTTCTTTTTTTGTCCATTGACTTATAGAGGATTTATTTTTCTTTCTTCTTTGAAATGAACTGGAATGTTAATAATTTATTCTACTAATATCTTCTTAAAATATTTCTTACTTAATAAAAACTAAATTTTGGTAGATCTACATCAATTGTCTGAAAAGCATTGTCCTTTGAAGTTCAAAATTTGAGAATACACTTGTGATTTGAAAATAACGCAATGAAACTTCAAATACAAATGATCTGCCATTTTTCCGGTAACAGAATTAACCTGTAACTGTAGAACAAGTATTTCAAACTTGTGAGCTGCATGTGGCCCTTGAATCATTTCTTTGTGACCCTCGGTTCACCTTCAGAAAACAAGAAAGAAGTACTCGTATATATATATATATATATATATATATATATATAATGGCCCAAAAGTAGATATACAGCCCCGTACTGATCAGCTCATGGAATTTTCATTTACTTATTACAACCCATACATACAATATATTGACTTAGTTTCTTCATTATTTGCTCTTAATTCCTTTTCACTTATGCCTAAACTCGGAATAGACCGAAGCATATAAATTCATTATCTTAATAAATTAAAATGCCATACTTGATCAATGCAGGTATGTATATCTACTTTGGGTCATTTTGTGATACGTTCAAAGATAGTTCACATAGACAATGTTCATATGGCTTAAACCAGCGACAATTTGCTGTTTTCTTGGAAGGTTTTGCATAAATATTCTAGGTTTCCCTATCGCAGAGAAGTGTGCTCGGTATCCTGTGCTCCACGGGTCTGAAAAGTTCCTAGAACTTGAGAGATGGAATTAGCAATTTTCTTCAAATCAAAGAACAAAGCACAAACTTACTGACAGATTCTTTATGGTTACAATATGTTTCTTTCATGGCAGATGATATTACGAAATATTTGTCACATTTTAATTTGAAACTTTAAGGAAAAACATAATTACTGCAAACATTACGTAAATAAAACGTTAGAACACAAGTTGCAGCTCTGGGAGAAACTGTTACAAAACGAAGGCTTCATACATTTACCAATTTGTGTTAAGTATGAAACAAGTACAAGACATTTGCTTTGTACAGGTTGCATACCAAGAAGCTTCAGTAATGGAAAAATGAATTCAAAGAAAGATTTCGCGATATCAAAGATTAGCTGTCCCTGTATTCTGCTTCTTTCTGAACTGACATTAAGGAATGATCAACTCTCAGTCCTTTCGCGTGGGAGGTGTAAGTTCGATTCCCATCGGAAGCTCATGTGGTTCAGATTCCACGTTAATCAGTAGGGCTACGTCTCATATAGCCTCACTGCCAAACGGGACGTTAAACTCAAAATCAACTGATATATGCCACATGTAACATTAAAACAGTGTCTGAGGGCTAAAACTTGAGTGAACTAGTATTGTCTATGAGACTCGGATGTTTCTGTTTCATTTCGAATTTGAAAAAAATGTACTTGTCGATTTATATCAAACGAATCTACTCCCCCAAATTAATAATAATAATAATAATAATAATAATAATAATAATAATAATAATAATAATAATAATAATAATAATAATAATATTCAAACGGTGAATTTGGTACATAACTTTTCACAAATTAAGATTTCCTGCTCTAAGTGATTCTACCTAAGGAACGTCTAAGATGATTTTTCGTTTCTTTTACTTTTATTAAAATGTAAAACTTCCAAACAAATGTACAAGATTAAATCTAAACCTAATAACTCTCTCTCTCTCTCTCTCTCTCTTTTTCTCTTCAATTAGTTTTTTATTGGTGAATGAATTCAAATACGATTTTTAATACAACATAAAATATTAGTGAACTAATGAATGATACATAATTGGAAATGTATAAAATATATCACTTTCACTAAAATCACTACACTGAAAAAAATATTTTTTTCTTTTCATAATAATGAATTCAAATACGATTTTTGCATACAACGTAAAATATTACTCACTAATGAATGATACATTTTTCAGAAATGTATAAAATTTATCACTTTAATAAAATCACTAGACTGAAACATATGTTTTCTTTTTTTTTGCGTGTTTCATTTCACTATTGGTATAGTAAACTTGATAATGTATATAATTTTCAGACAGTTAGATATCCTCTTGTCACTCAATTTACGTCATAAAAATATATATCACTTTTCACTAAAACCACTACACTGAAAAATATTTTTTCTTCTTTTTTATCAACACGTATCCATCTCATCGATGTCATCCACAGGTTGAGTATCAGTTTCACCCCACCATGATTGTGTTTGAATTGTGTCAAATAATTCATCCCTGATTGCTTCTATAATTTTTTGTTTACATAATACTTTCATTTCCAATTTTAATCTTTCATCATCAATGTTTATATCACCGTCCTTCTTCAAAGCCGGAGATACATTCGGAAAACTATTGTTCATTTCACTAATAATATTTTGTTCATTTACACACGTATGAATTGCCTCAAGTCCAGTACATGCAAGACATTGCGATTCTACATGATTGCGAATAGTCACTGTACACAAATGAAAATATTCACGTACCACCTCAATGCAAAGTTTACTTTTTTTACAGCATGCTCAATACATGGTAATATTTCCAAAAAATGAAACCACTCGCTTGAATTTAAGTATACACTGTTTCGAGGAGCATGAAGTGTACCTTTTTTCTCTATTATAACTATTTTCTCACCCATCAAGTTTCGCAACAGCAGTTCATTATTTCGTCCAAGAGAATTTATAGATGTACTTTCAACTTGCGAATTTAAATAATCCGAAACAAATGGGATCAAATGTACAAGTTTTCCCCACTCCGACAAATTTAACTCGACTCCAAAAATAATTCCTTTACCAATACGGATCACTGGCTCAAATGTATCATTATCCAAACCAATACAAATTAATTTTGTTTTCATTGAACTAAGTCCATATTGGACACTTAACAGCAAACACTCTTTCTTAGTCACCATCGTCGTTGATGCCATCTTTAACTAATGAATAATATGTTCACTCTCGAAGACGTATTCTATATGTATGACCATTAAATCACCTTGTCCTCATTATCTTAAGAATTCGCAGGATACCTTTCTTATCTCTCGATGGAAATAATAATAATAAAGGACTCTCCTGCGTGAGACACAAAACTTAATACATTCACACAGGATTGAAAATTTTCAAGCTCATCGATTTTCCTTAACATTGTGTGAGAACATGATGTCTTAAGAAATCCCACGAACAAAGATCATTTCTTTGATCACATAGGAAGTAAATCGTAAACGAAATAAGCTGAATTGCATAAATAATGAAATTTGCAACTAAGTAAGTTAACGAATAGTGTAATGAGAGAATTTACTTATCATGGGTGCAAAAGATTTATTACACTAATTTTACAACTAAACAAGGGCTAATGCTATATCCATACATATCAATTATTTATTAACTTCAGAAAGGCCTACGACTCGAATATGTGGGAAACAAAATTTGAAATACCGAAAAAAGTTATTTAAACTAATTAACATACATTTAAATGAATCTAAAAGTAATAAATTTTTCTTCACGAACTTTGAGATTGGTCTGAAACAGAGAGAGATGTGTTGACGCCCTTATTATTATACTGAGCATCTAGGCTAGTAACACATGAAGGCAAAATTTGTATGTGATGTCTTGTACTTTCAAGTCGAGTTGCCATATTACACGATTTAACGGATATCTTCCAATTAAAGCCTTAATTTACAACAGTGAAAACAGAATGAATCCTTTTTCTATGACTTTTATAAGGAGTTCTATCCGACATTGGATCTCATCATAAATTTTTTGTAAAGGTATCGTCGAACTTGCTTCTCGATGTATTCTATCTCGTCTCGAGAATGAACTATATCATGAGGGACGTACCCTCGCCACAGAATTAAGATTTCTTGTTCAAAGTAATTCTACTTAAGGAACGTCTAAGACGATTTTTCGTTTCTTTTATTTTTTTTATTAAAATGTAAATCTCCAAACCTAATCATAAGAACAGAAACACGACTAAATCTAGAATGTTACACATGTTGATTGGGGTGTGCAACGATAAAGATGAAATCTTTCAGTTTAACGTCCCACGAATATCTCTTTTAGGCTAAGATGAAAGGATGATTAAGGTAAATGAAATGATATTATGAGATGAAGCGGAAATACCACATGAGAATCAACGAACAAGTTGTTGCCCCATCACAAATTTATTTATTTAATGTCCTACGATTATGCCCATTATGCTAAGTCATCATAAGCTAATATATTCGGTAGTCGAGCTAGGGACCATCATATACCAAATGTAAGCGCTTTGCCGCTGTGCCGTCTGCTCATCTTTTCAGCACCTTCAGCTGTTCTAATATCTAACACGGACATGTGGTGAACGTGATCCTGAGTTCCATTACGGATGGGAGAGCATTGGAAGTCAAAAATAAAGAAAGTTTATTATGATAACTGTTTTCAAGAAACATATGAGCTTTTCCAAACGAATAAAATCTCCCCACCTCTCCCCTGCTACATTTAATATCTTTATTCAATTTCATTTCCTTATTCACACACATTATTTGATAGATGTATCAAAATATCATCTTTAGTAAATCTTATCTATTAACAGACTTATTTTTCATTACACAAACTCAGCGTTTTCGCATTCAGATTACACTATCTTCAGTCGCACGTGAGTATGTTCGTATGTGAAGACGACAACAAACATACATGTAATCTCAAATGGTGTATACGTTTGAAAATACGATATTCACGATTCATGCAATGCGATATTCCCCTGAGCAACTAAGGTCTATTCGATCAAAGAACAGTCTGCAAACAAATTCTATTCCCATGAACACTTACAAGTGAATTCGTGAGAATCCCAAGACCAAATTAGATAAAGCAAATAGTTCATAACCTACAGACATTTCGGGGGGCGTAATCTTTTGTGCTATGGGAATATGTTATAGCGCAATATCTCATCACCATCATGTGAATATCCATATAATACTTTTCACATGCAATACAATCAACCCTGATGATTTGAGCATACAAATTTTCTCATCCTACGTTTTTAAAACATTATGATATGCTATGAGAAGTGCTTCCACTACCAATACGTTTTAAAAACATCCATGAACCACAACAATCGTCTTATCAACTCAATTTCCTGAGAAGGTTCCAGACGAAAATTTTCCAGCCGTATCGTGAGAATAAGATCAGGTCAAACTCCTCAAAACTCTTCGCAGAAAATCTGGGAACTTCTATTCTTAGCATTACAAGATGGATCTGGGGGCTGAGGTGGGGAATCTAGCTACCCAATACAAGATGACTAGAAAAAAATAAGACGAAAAGTTTTTTTTAAAAATAAAATCTAATCTATATGCGAGGCACTGACTCTCAGTGATAGAGTGCTCACCTCAAGTTGGATTCCTCCGTGCGAGGATTAATTCAACTCTAAATCGTGAAGTACAGGTTTCACCTTCGATTCCGATGAGAGAACTTTCAAAATAGAAGCATATATTAGGGTTCTGGTTCGATTCTTAGTGAAAGAGCATTAAATATTTCTATTTCGTTCCTTTCTGTCGTGAAACGATGTGCTATATACGTGAAATTCTTTTTTTTTTTCATGCAAGGATTAATTCAACTCAATGGTCGTGAAGTACAGGTCTTGCGTTTGATTCTCAGGTCTTGCGTTTGATTCCCGTGTCCTGCTGGTTCGATCCTCGATGAGAAAACATTACACATTTTAAGACCTGAAATTAATTCAATCATTTCTGTCGTGAAAACGAAGTGAAATTCTTTTTTTTTCATGCAAGGACTAGCTCAACTTTAAAATCATGAAGTACCAAATTCGATCCCAGCTCCCTACCAAAGTAGAATTTTATGTAAAGTCTTTATTTCATAAGTTAGCGAAGCTACAATCAAGATTAGTTGACTGCTTCACTTTCACTCCCAAAATAATAATAATAATAATGTGATGCTGTATTTTTTAAATTTATTTATTTATTTTATGGTTGTTATTTATGTTTTAATACCACTTTGGTCCGGGTTCGATTCTCGTTGATAGAGAGAGAGAGAGAGAGAGAGAGAGAGAGAGAGAGAGAGAGAGAGAAAGGGAGCATTGAACACTTGAAAGCATTATAGTGCTTTGAAATGAAGAGCTTCGAACAATGTACATATCATATGCTACGCTAAAACCAATACATGAAATTCTTTTTTTTTTCATGCAAGAATTAATTCAACTCTAAATCGTGAAGTACTGGTCTTGCGTTCAATTTCAATGAGAGAGCTTTCAAAATGAAAACATATTTAGTGTTCAGGTTCGATTCTCGATGAGAAAGCACTGACTATTTTAAGACATTAAGTATGCTCTTCGCTATTCAATACATAACGAAAAGACGAAAATCAATCAATCAATCGAGAAGCTTCGAGCTTGATATTCAATCAATTGGGAAGCTTCGAACGTGATAGACGTCCAAGAGTATGAGCATAGTAACAACGTTCGCTTGCGTTCTTCGCAGGAGGGAGTGAAGTGAAGGGGTTTGGGGGGTTCAAATCCATAACGAAAAGACAAAAATCAATCAATCAATCAATTGGAAAGCTTCGACCATGATAACTAATAGAACTCTCATCCGTCCAAGAGCATTTAGCTATTCAATACATAACGAAAAGCAAAAATCAATCAATCAACCAATGGGGAAGCTTCGCCGTCCAAGAGTATGAACATAGTAACAACGTTCCCTTACGTTCTTCGCAGGAGGAAGTGGAGGGGGTTTGGGGGTTCAAATTCATAACGAAAAGACAAAAATCAATCAATCAATCCATTGGGAAGCTTCGATCATGATAACTAATAGGACTCTGACCCGCCAACAGTATGAGCATCCAAGACTATGAAGGCCAAGAGCATCTAGCTATTCAATACATAACGAAAAGCAAAAATCAATCAATCAATCATGAAGCTTCGATCATGATAACTGATAGGACTATGATCCCTCCAAGAGTATGACCATCCAAGACTATCACCATAACAACAAACTGTTCTCATACACGTTCAGATAAACCAAAATTTTCCCACGCACTTCTCTGGTAGCCGTAAAAGGCTATGACCATAGCAACTAAAGGCTTGTCGAAACTTGCCTCCCAATTCCAGGAAATGACACCGAATTCTAGGAAAACAAGATAATTTTTTGATGACTCGGCCTTCTATACGCGGGGACATCTACTTATGGAACAAAAGTTCTCATTATAATATGCAGGAATTCCACATACAACACATTTATTATTAATATTTCTTTCATTAGTTAAGTCATAACAAGATGTAGTTTCGTTCCTTCTAGTAAAACATGGTGGGAAACCAACACGTATTATATCTTTAAATAAAATAACTTCTGGAGCCGGTAATGTAAAACCTACGGGGTTATATATTGGATCTACAAACTTACATTCTGATAATGTAGCTGGTCTTAAAATCTTAAATTGTGTGTTTATGTCCTTAAAGAAAAGATACATTATTTTTACAAAGTCATGCTCAAACATTTTATTATGTATTTCCATCACTCGCTCTATTGATGAGAGTGAATAATCTATCAACGGTCCAGAATATTTTAAACCCTGTTCAACTTTATTGAGATTCTCTGCTCTATAACATCTTTTACAGTTATCAGACCTCTTGTTTCCATTTCTAGCGAACTCTTGGAATTGTTTTAGTTCTCCACAAATTACACACTTTTTCATGATTTATTAAATATAAAATATCCAAAATAGTTAGCTCATTTTTGTTTGATTTTAAATGTCATAAAAGCATATTCAATCTCACTTTGGGTTATCCCTCTGTTAAAGTACAATAGTTAGTGGTGGCTTCATAAATTTTTGACAGTTATGGGGGTTGAGGGGAAAGTTGTCTGCAGAACATACATATGTACCCTACTGAATGGGATACCATGTAATGTCGTCTAAATGTCATTTTTTTAATATAATTAATTAATTTTTATTAGGAGAGCGCTTAAAATGAAGTGTAACATTTAGTCTCCCAGAACGAAATGACAAATTTCGTCCTGCATGGTCTTTTAATAGTATTTCAATACTGTTGAATGAAAACTTTGCAAGTGGAAGATAATGAATATCTAGAAATGTTAATGTTTGCACTATACCGTATTTTACATTTGATATTGATGCAATACGTAAAAAGGTGCTTTTGTATCACCTAAAAACTGATATTGTATAATATCAGTATTAATAAAAAATTGATGTGGATACTCAATATCAACATATGGTTGTTTAAATCCACGTTTATACAAAACAAGATCTTGACGAAATCCTAATTGCAATGCTAATGTTGGTGATAGTAAGTCTGATACAACACGATCATTACAATCTACATGCACAATATTTAATTCATCAATGATATGATGTACGGAGTGATAATATCCACTTACAATTTTACTTTTTTGTGCTTCTTCATTTTTATTTTATACCATGTAACATTTATTCCATCGTTAACATTATAACATGTTAAAGGAACATGTAATTCACTTAATCCTACATACCAATCGGTTTCTGATAATTGAATATTATTTTTTAGTTGTTTAATAAAATGTGTTGGACTACTTGTAGGATGTACATCAGTACTTGCGTTTGATACAAATGTGATTTAAAAACTATCATCAATACTTTCAGAAATCATTTTCATTTAAACTGAAGTGTTAAGTTTGAAGTTCTAAATCCAAATGGCAATTTTTAACCGCGCTCATCTTTTAAGTTTACTTCAATCGTGTTAAAAAAAGATTTTACAACTTTAACATATTGTGGGGTGTCAAATAGAAAACATTTTACATCTCCATGCTCAATATTATATGCACTAACTTTACGAAGTAGTGGTCCAATATTTTCTTGTAGTTTTACAATATCAACACAGACATTAAGAATGTTTCGTATATTATATTCTAAATTGCATGGAAATTTTGCACGTGTTATTGTTGGAACATCTTCATTAACTGCTTTTAGAAAAACAGTATCTGTTAACTCGGTTGTATTTTCATTTATAAATCAAGTAAATGTAATCCACGTGTTATTGCTATAACACAAAAATGTTTTAATTTTAAAGAATGTTTAATTCCATCCTGATTTTTATTTTTATAATATTTTAACATGCATACCTTTTTAGGAATCATATCTAAAATGGACGGAATAGAAGTATAGTATCCTGGTGTAATATCAACGTGTGCAATTTCAAGTTCATCATTAATGATGGTTTCAATTACATTTTTTCATTTAGCGAACATTACAAAAACCAAAAAAACATTAAGTTGTGTTACGGCAACATTCCATTTTCCTTCACTTAAATGAATAGGTTGTGCTAACTTTACTATAAATGAAGAAGTTGTATTATTAGTAAAAATTTCACTACTAGCATTTGAAGGAAGAGTAACATAGAAATCATGTTCTATCATCGAACTCATTTTGAAGACTGAACAGAATTTGTTTTAATCCACGAATTCATACTTGATGGATATCCCAACCACTTTACATACATCATATCTTTCTTTCGTTTTAATACTTTCTCAATTAAAAATGTTTTGTTTAAATTTACATTTACTTTGTTATTCCTCTGTGTATATCACTTTAATTTCTTCGTCATTCCAATCTTTTAATTTAAACTGTAATAGGATTTGCCGGAATACATTTATCAACAATAAAAATTTCTTGTGACCATTTCGGTTAATATTCCTTTTCTAATTTGTTTATATTTTCTAACACGCACATAATCACCAGGATGAAATTTACATGTTAATTTCTTTTTATTCATTTTATCACCGTACAACGTATTCCAATCTTGATCAACATTAGAATGATTTACATCTGCCGGTGCCATTTTAATACTACTATGATACGAATGATTATGATTTTTTACAAGTTGATCTAACACATCTATATAACGATTTGTATTTTTAGCAGTAAAATAACGATACAATTTTACTTTTAATGTTCTTATAAACCGTTCTGCTAATGCACATTTAATTTCTGAATGTACACTATAATGATTAATTTCGCATTCTTTAAATAATGGTTTTACGTATCGATTATTTTTTCTCTAACTAAATCCGTTTGTACATTAAACTCGGGTAGTTTAAATTTTTTTTAAAAAAAATTATTTGCTATTGTCATTTCAGGACCTCTTTTTGTTTTCAAGGGAACACAATACGCATACCGTGAAAAAATATCGATACAACATAATATATATTTATAATTTTTGTTATACTATGCAATATTTTGCATATCTGCTAAATCCATTTGTAATGTTTCATTGGTGCACTAATATAATATTGTTTACGTGCAAACATTTTACGGGCTGGTGCACGTAATGTAAATGCATCTTGAGATGCTAACCGATTTTAATTTTCTTTTTCGATAATTTTGTTTTTCCTTGTAATGTTTTAATAGTAGATAAAGAAGCAGGATTCCTATAGTCATAATATAATTTTGAAATTTTACCATTTTTATGTACATTTTATATTCTTTCGAATTTTTAAAAAATATTTGCTACTAGTGTTGGACTTTGTGATTTTACATGTATGGCGATGTATAGATTGTGAGAAGACCCGACGAAAATCCATGTCTGGTGACAGTTCTGTGGATAAGGCTGAAAAACTGTCCACTTTGTCTGTAGTACACAATTTGTTACTATCAATCAAAACGGAAGTCGACGAAATTAAAGGCTCTAATAAAAGATTGGAGGATGAGTTAGGTGCTTCCTTAAACACCATCCATGAAAAACTTGACCAGAATTGTAACCTCATCAAATATGAAACTGAGGAATTGAATAAATGCATGAATACAATTGACGAATTAAAGAATCAAAATCTATCGTTAAAAAACCAATTGACAAATTAAAAGTTCAAGTAGATGAATTGGACCAGTATAGTACAAAGAACACAATTGAAATACAAGGTATACCTGTCTTACCAAATGAAGATGTTAATAATATAATTAAGGGAGTAGGTACTGCATTGGACATAACTGTTACTAATGATATGATAGATGTATGTCATAGGTTGAAGAAATCTCCCAGCCAACCAGAACCAGGTTATATTGTTAGATTTGTTAGGAGATTAGATAAGGATAAATTTATTGCAAAAAGAAAAGTGAAAAGAAATCTCAATTGTAAAGATGTGGGTCTGTCAGAGGGTGGGACTATTTATGTCAACCAGAGTTTAACATTACACCGTAGAATAATCTTTAGTGAGGCCAGGAAAGTTAAGAGAGAGAAAAACTGCTTTTCTCTGGGTTGACTATGCGGGTAATATCAAATTAAGGAAAAAGGCTGATGACTCCTTTGTATATACTCTCACTACTATTGATAAAGTCAGAAGCTTAACGTAAAATATGAACAGCAATGATCAGACGTTATTTTTAAATTATCAAAATGTTAGGGGTATTCGAACCAAATTACATAAACTGTACACGGGTATTGCAGCCACTAATTTCGACATAATACTTTTGACCGAAACTTGGTTGTGTGACGGTATATATAATAATGAATTTATTGACGAAAAGTATAATGTATTTAGATATGATAGAATTCACAAAGATGGAGGAGGTGCACTTATAGCAATTTTAAAGAACTATAGTGTTACTGAAATTCCAATTGCTATAAATTATGTTGAAGCATCATGTATAAAAGTTAAAAAAGCAACTAAATATATTTATGTCATTGTTGTATACTTTCCACCGAATTCTAAAGTGGAAAAATATCTTGAATTCTTTGAAAAAATTAAACAAATAGTTGAAATACAATTTAATATTGTTATAGTTGGTGATTTTAATATCCCTTCAATTATAGACTGCACGTTTGATTTGTTAGATGGTGACGTTATCTGTAAGTCCTTGGCAAACTTTATCTAATTCATAATTTAAGATCAATGAACTCAGTAAAGAATGCGTATGGTAAAACTCTTGACTTAGTTCTCTCTAGTCTTGAGTTGGAAGTTAACGTATCTAGAAATATGTATCCCTAATTAGAAGAAGATAAACATCATCCCTCATTACATTGCCAACTGTACCTTAATAACTCTATTCCGCATATCAAACTAACTACTAGTATTGCACATAATTTTAGTAAAGCTAATTTCCTTAATTTATATAGTTCTTTAAGGCAACAAAACTTTTCAGAGTTACTTGCTATAAAAGATATTAATCTAGCAGTAAAATACTTTTATAATATTTAAACCAATTTTTTTTCTTTTTTTGCTCTGTCTTTGTTAACCTCAATATTCGTTTCAAATTGTAGGTAAGCCATTTCAAGCCATCAGCTTTCATTCACTCACTTTAAACCATCTTATACACCTAGTAAACAAGTATATATATATATATATATATATATATATATATATATATATATATATATATATATATATATATATACCTGTCTTTCTCTCTGTTAACTCACACACACACAAGTCTTTATTTTACGAAGTATTTCTATGAAAGTCCAGCAAATACAGTCATTTCCGCTTCTTCCCATCTTCATTCTTAATTTATTCGCAGGCCAATCTCAGTGTCCTTTTTTATCATAACAATGTTTGCAAGCTACAGTTCTCCAACAAATAAAAGCAAAAACAACCCATTTCAGTTCATGTACATACATTAAAATTGCAGTTCAATATTTTTATCCTATTCGTTTATATAAACGGAAAATGTTAAGTTACCTTTACTTCCAGTAATTCCAAATTTATTCGCCAAAGATCACACACACTAAAATGCACAAGCCAACTTTCCAAAAACCAAAATCACAGTATTTAATTTTATCTTATTTCAAGCAGGCGTATATATACCTTAAGCTACGTGCTTTCATTCACACAGGTACACATCTGTTTTCCGCCTTCCGTTTTTTTCGCAAAACTACTACAATAGGTTTTGTTCAAGTTAACAAGGTTCTTTCCACATAAAAGGGGTCTTTATTTCTTTTCTGCTACCAGCAGGGCAAAAAAGAAAGTTAACATGGCAAAGCTAATAATGCTAAATGTCACATTTATCTGTCTAACAAGTGAAAAGATCTTTCTCATCTATTTCAAATGTCTCTTTGTTAAAACAAGTGTGCATTCATCTCAAAAATCGTAACACACAGGTGCTCACAAGTAGCACATAAGATTCTCTTTCTATCTCCCCAACAATAAATGTCACATAAGTTTTCTCATCGGTTGTATACAGTGCTGTCCAACAGAATGTGGCTTCCGGTCTCCAACATTGTTCCAATGAAATCTCAAAAATAATTGTCGCAATAACTTTGTCAAACTGACGTCTAACTTCTGCCAACATTTCTCTCATTTTATTCTGTTTGCTTCTGTACAATAGTGTCCACCAGCATGCAGGTGGTGTCCAACAGTATGGTTTTTCCGCAAATGTTGCAATAACTTTTTCAAACTGACATCTAACTTTGGCCAGGTGTTAGTCTAAAAATTTCAGTTCGTGACATTAATGAGTGCTATTTTTTCTTAAACTTGGCATCTTTTTGTCCTCTATCCATCCTCCACAAGATGCAGCATTCTTCCAATCCATTTATCCATTTCAAATGTGAATAACTTTAATTCCTTTACAAATACAATGATCTAAATTATGTGACACCTTCATAATTCTGTCTTTTGACTTCCAACAACTACAGTATTGTTCCAAAGCAATCTGTCAATTTCAAATGACAATAACTTCTATTCTTTTAAACCTAGAAGGATCAAATTTATGTGGCAGTTGGATAATGCTTCTCTCTTTCGAATTCTAACCTTCTCCATTGTCTGGGGGAGAGCGCATGGGGCGAATTTTGGTTATATTTTCCTATATGAACTACTGTCGTCTGCATTCTTAATCTTTAAACGCCCATTGACGCAACTGCTGTGTCAGGGCTTTAAACCTCAATGCCTCAGTCTTAAACCTCAAATTAAGGCTGGAAGATGGTTTTGATACCAATTTATTCCTGAAAGATGCAGCCTTGCTGGTGTGAATTTTATGTATATGGGAGGAGGGTAAATATCGTGTTTTTTCAACAGTCTTTTGGGGGGCCATTTTCCCTCTTGGGGGGATAGATTCATAAAAATTGTTACGTGAAGCAATGAAGTAGGCCACTACATGGTAATATCGTGTATTAGTACTTCTTGCTTATATGGGGGAAAAGGGAGGGGACAAAGTTAGCAATTTTTTGGAGTTTAAGTTTTTTGGGGTAAATTACATTTATTTTTACAACAAACATCAATAGCTCAGCCTTTAATTAAGCTAGAGAGAAGATTTGGTACCAAAGTATTTTTGAAAGATGAAGCTTTCCGTCAATTGCATTTTATCAGGCCCGTGCTGGGACACCGGGACGTGTCCCGGTGCGCCCTCCGAAATATCACAGTATAAGTAAAGTTACAAGTTTTAGTAATAAATTCTTACAGTTTTATTGGTAAAGAACCCGGGAAAGGTGCAGTGCGCCCTTTACATTAGCGCGCTTTGAAGACCACATCAAAGATGAACGATTTTATTTACTCTCCTGTATAACACAGTTCTGTACAATAAATACTCACAGTTACTGTTGGTAAATAACCTTTGAAAGGTACAGTGCGCCCTTTACATAAGGCGCCCTACGAAACATCACACTATAGATAAGTGGTTTTAGTTATCCTGTATACCAGCTTTGTTTAATAAATTCAAATACTGACTGTTAGTACAGAACCTATCAAGAATACAAGGCGCCCTTTACATAAGATGCCCTGCGAAATATCACTTATTTTTTTTTTAATTTTATTCTTCTGTATTTCAGTTTTCTATTATAAATTCATACAGTTGGTATTGGCAGAGAACAGTAAGGATTAGAATCACAAAAATATTATAAAGTTATATAGCTATAAAACGAAACAATGTCAACAATAGTTCGTATAGTCAAACTTACGATGCATTTATGTAATACTACACTAACACTAGTCTCTAATGTACGATTTTTACGGCATCGAAGCTTTCACAGTCTTAATATGCATCCATATATCCGAACATATTGGTTGTTCCTGTGTGTTTTAAAGCAGTGTTCGGAAAATCAGTACCTGTTGTATTTCTGAAATATAGCTGTATCAATTTCCGCAAAATGTGGTCTTCCTGTCACCACGGCACGGAGCATCCTCAGGTTGTGAATCGAGGAAAAGTCTTCTGGGCTATAGAGGTTAACTGCTAATATACTGAGTACGTAGTCGCGGACAGACAAGGGGTGATAATCCAGCTTGAGAATTTGGTGTGAGGCTAACAACCTCATCCTGTAAAAAGTTAAAAAAAAAGATTGTTCAGATAAGTTTGAAGAATCCTCGGATCAGAACTGAAAACTTTGCACGAACTCCGCAAAGTAAAATCGACATGAGATTTGGAGCATGAAATATAAGAAGTCTCTATAGGGCAGGCGCGTTAAAATTTGTAAAAAATGAGTTTAGAAATAGAAGTTGGACCTATTGGGATATGAGGAAGTTAGACGAAAAGGAAATGGAGAAGTCAAGTTCGGAAATGTTACGTTCTTTTACGGGGAACAAATTAAAAATTACCAATTAGAAACAGAGCTTTCCGTTCACAAACGAATACGTAATATCAGCAATTACATAGGTTGAATTTGTTAATGATAGATTTTCTTTTACTTCTCTTAAGGGTCGGTGGTGTAATATTATTGTTTTAAATGCACATGCCACAACAGAAAATAAGGATGGCGATTAAAAAAATTCAGTTTTTACGAAAGAAAAGAATGGGTATTTGATCATCTCCTGCAATACAATATGAAAATTCTGTTAAGCTGTTTCAAAGCAAAGGTAAGACCAGAGGGTATTTTTCAAACCGATTATAGGGAATAAATGTTGTATAAGGAAGGTTATGACAATGGCGTTAGACTCGTGAACTGTGCAATATTCAGAAACCTTATCGCGAAGATTACAAAATTCAACATCGCGACATTCATAAGTATACTTGGACTTCATCAGATGGAAAAACACGTTGTCAAACTGATCATGTTTTAGTAGACAGAAAAGAACGGTCAAGCACAACTGATGTTCGGTCGTTCAGAGGAGTTGATTGTGATAGTAAGAGAGAGACTATCGTGGAATAAAGGAAATATTCAATATCTGAAAACGAAGGTTTATTTTTGTTTTACATAAAGGGGAGTCAGGTGAGAGGGTAGCCAGATTGAAGTGTCGAATAGATTCTCGGTTTTAGAAGGTTCGGAGTGCACTAGTGTTCAAGATACTTGGTTGAAATTAGAGATAACATTAAAATTTCAGCCAAAGAAATATTGGAACACGCAGAAAAACGTAGGAACAAACCATGGTTCAACCAGGAATGTACTAAAGTAGCAGAGAAGAGAAAACAGAAGAAACTGTGTTGGCTACAAAATCCGAAGGAAATAACTACATAAAATTTCATTGTCATCTGGCGAGAAACTTCTAAAACTTTTAGAACAAAGAAACGCGACTTTTGAAAGTTAAAATTAATTAACTTGAAAATCAATTAACTTAAGATAATAGTGAAAACAAAAACATTCGGGATATGTATAAATGCATCAACGAAATTAAGAAAGACTATCAACTTCGTGCTTATATATTAAAGAAACCTAAAGGAACAGTTCTCACTGATACAGATAGCATCTTAAATAGATAGAAAGATTTCTTTGACGATTTGCTTAACACATAGCCAAAAATTAATGCGTGTGGAAAAAGTGAAATGCATGCAGCATAACTGTATATTCCAGAATCTAACCAGACAGAAATAGAAATAGCTATTTTTTTAAAAAATTAAACACACATCTCCTGGTGTAGACGAAATTCTTGAGTTGAGTTGATTTTGAGTTTAACGTCCCGTTCAGCAACGAGGCTATATGAGACGTGGACCTACTGATTAACGTGGAATCCGAACCACATGAGCTCCCGCCAGGAATCGAACCCGGGTCTCCCACGCAAAAGGGAGCCACGCTTAGCCTCGGAGGAGCTCTAGACGAAATTCTGGTTGACTTAATTTTAGCTGGAGTGGAAAAATTGTAGAGCAAGATAAACAAACTCATTCTCATTATCTGGAAACAAGGAGGAATTACCACAAGAGTGAAGAGAATCAATCATTATTCCAGTTCAGAAGAAAAGCAACAAAACATATTTAATAATTATCGAGGCATTTCTCTTCTGTCAACATCCAATAAATCCTCTTAAACATTGTATTAGCAAGATTGATTCCATACGCAGATGAAATTATTGGAGATTATCAGAATGGATTTAGCTAAAATCAGTGTGCGAATTAGATAATCTATATTAGGGGGGATAAAATTAGTCCAACAGGACGTAAAGTCTGAAGGTGCAATACTTCAAAATGAGACAATAATGTCTTACCCACCCACACATAAATATGACATCTTTAATAAGTAAGAGATTTATTTATTCAATAATCTACTGACAATAACTATGTATATATTCTCTGACATGCACACACCACACCTAATCTTTCTGAACGTGTTTAAATGTACTCACCCTTGTGCCCGTAGTTCTCTAAGGTTCATTTACTTAATAATTCGGCCCAAGCGATACCATTATCACAAGCATATGTTAATTTTTCTACTCATATTGATATCTTCCATTTCGCGTTATTACACACAGCTTGAAAAACAAAACTACTTCAGTATTATGAAAACCAGGAAAATTATCAGTTAAACCGGACTTACTTTAAAAAAAAATCTAGGTATTAGCCTATCATACGAGAAAAGTATTTGAAAAATCTCAATTCAAATTTCGAGCTTGCGCTTCTACTCCCCGCTAAAGCTGCAATTTTTATGCCTTTTTAAAAAATAGCAATTCCGTGACAGCTCGAAATTCAACACTTACAATTACTTTACTGTTAAGTAACAGATGAGTTGATTCACTATGTGCTACGTTATTCAAATAAAGTAAAACATTACATTGGAGTTTTCCAGACAACATTATTGCCGTGGACAGCAAACTGTACAGCGAAAAGAAAGATGGAAAAAGTCCCCTCCAGTTGAAGTGCTTATACAGACACAGACAATAACATGGAGAACCAGTCGTATTAGCAAATGCTGAAACAAATATTCAATTATGCGCTTACTCACACTCACATGTCTGCTCACTAGGGGCCCATCCCCAGCGTGTATGTTAACATATAACCACAAGAGAATATATATCTCAGATTTTGAGTAGTTTCAAAAGTTAATTTCCGTAAACTGTAAAATGCTACGATTACTCTAGCGATCTCTGCTAGTGATTACTATGCTAATTACCACAAATCAAACGCAGCTTTTGAGTTGCATACACACAAACTACTAGGCAATGAGGACCATGTGCTAATAAAGAATACACTGGAGAATGAAAAAATATAACAAAAATAAAAATAAGATGGCAATCGATACAAATGTAGAGAATGAATATGACATGTCCGAACTTCCCTAAGTATGGTGGAAGAAGCTATTTGTTTACTTCCTTTTGGCCAACCACTAAGAGCACTTATAAATCCATATATGACTTTCTTATGCTCAATTAGTACATTCAAATTCACGAACGACGATGAACTGAAGGGTACGAGGTTACGGTTGCATATAACAACTGTAGTCATAGTAACAAAGTTCAACTAAACAACGGTGAAAATAGTGGGGAAATTAGAAAAGACCAAAACTGAATAGTTTACATCGCTCATTTCGAAATACAGACAGAAGATTAAACTTACAAGAAATGACAAAAATCAGTGAAATTTGGCGTTATACTAAGCATAGTTTGGGAGGAAAGTGAGCATCCCCGGTGGGAATACTTCAGCTGACTTCTTTTGGGGGAACAAAATGTGATTGAGGGAGAAAATCCCCCTCATGCCCCCCGGCAATTCGCACCCTGGGTAAAATAGATCAACTATCGACCAGATATTCGACTAATACTTGAAAAGAAATAACAGAATACAACATCCTGGCACATCAATTATTGACTTTAGACTCCCGTAGGAGGGAAACATTGTACAACATGCTTACAGAATTTGCAATACCGAAAAAGGTAGATTAATTAAGATATGTTTAAATGAATCCCAAAGTAAGGTTCGAGTAGAGAAATTCTTGTTCGTGAGCTTTCACGTTGAGAATGACCTGAAAGAACGAGATGCGTTGTCGTCATTATTATTTAACTATCTTTTGGAGAACATGATAAGGAAAATCAATGACAGCAATCAGGTCCTAGAGCTGAATTGTATTTGCCAGGTTATAGCGTATGCTGATGATGTAAATTTAATAGGTAATGATAGAATAATAGAAAGTAATGCAGAAATCTTAATTAACACTTGCAGGGATATAGGCTTGAAAGCAAATGAAGGGAAAACTAAATAAATGGAAGTTTTTCGGGATCGTAATAAGGCATTTTATAGATGCGTTAAAATACCAAATAATATTTTCTTTCGACAGAGTGGAAACCCTCAAATACCTAGGATCATTATTAACAGACCAAAACCAAAATCACTAAAAAATTTGATGTCAACTGAAAGCAGGGATTTCGTGCTATTATTCAGTTAAAAATCTTTTGTTGTCGCTAATTCTGTTAAGGAATTTGTAGCTTAAAATATAAAACGATAATCATGTCTGTTGTGCTGTATGGTTGCGAAACATGGTCACTGACTCTCAGGGAAAATCACAGACTGAAAGTATTTGAAAACAAGATTCTTAAACCAATATTCGAACTCCAAAAGGAACGGGAATGGGGAAAGGCGGAAACTTCATAAGGAGGAACTGCATAATTTTATACCGTTTACCAAACATTGTTAGGGTCATCAAGTCTAGAAGGCTCAAATGGTCAGGTTATGTAGCCAGAATGGAAGAAATTAGAAACGCTTTACAAGTTGTAACTAGAAATCAAAATAGGAAAATGACCGTTAGGAAGACCGAGGCGCAGATGGAAGGACAATATTAAAATGGTTCTCGCAGAGATTGAAATATGAAGTAGAAACTGGGCCCAGTTGGCTAAGGACAGAAATCAATGGAGAGCTTTTGTAAACACGGCATTGAACCTCCTGTGTCCATAGGCCATAGAGCTATATTAAGTTGTTGATACATTTAGCTTCTTTTTATTTGACAGAAATGTTATTACAGGAACTAAAAGTTTTTCTGTAGTAAAGAGGATTTCGATTCGAGGTTAGCTATTTACGTTAATATTAAAACAAATTTGGTGGTGATTTTGATATAAAATGGCACCCATACTCTTTCAAAGTCTCTCTCTCTCTCTTTCTCTTTCTTTCTCTCTCTCTCTCTCTCTCTCTCTGACAAAGGGAGAATGAAGTTCGACTTTAATTTTTCATTTTTTTTCATCAAGTTTTGGTGGGTATTCCTCTCCCCTTTGTGGTACATCCATAAAAATTGGTATGTGAAGCAATGAGGTTGTCCCCTACATGGTAGTAACCTTTATGTGTACTTGTTGTTTATAGAAGAAGAGTGGGTCAAATTTGGTTAGTTTACATTTATTTTCGGGACGGTCCCATACAACACAAGATATATTTCACTGAAGTGGTCTAGAGAATAATTCTTGTTCGTATACATGATGTGTGCAGCAAAAATGATTGGCATATGGACGTGGTACTAGTGGGGGAGGGGAGAGAATGTCTAATTCAATGAATGTTTTCTGCGCATATTTTTTCTGAAAATATTTCCTACATGTAACGAATTCATTACGCAATGGCAACCATTTCTTACATTATTGTCACAAATATGGGGACGCGGCAGAAGTTCTAAACGGCACAAGATCTAAACGGCATTAGACCTAAAATGGACAAGTCCTAAAAATTATTTCGCGACACAAGTCCTAAATGGAAGAAGTTCTAAAAGGCACAAGTCCTAAAAATCATTTCGTGGCACAAATCATAAAATGCACAAGATCTAAAGTTCAGAAGTCCTAAATATCTCTTGTGGCGCTACCATCGCGTCCATAAGAAGAATACTGTCAATCTGTTAGTCAAAGTTTTAGATATACCGTACTGTTTCATACTACAGAACCTTAGTTCTTACAACTTATTTGTATAAATATATATTCTACCGTTTTGAAATAATAAATAAGGAGCCTACTGTCCTTTCTGGCTCTTTCCATGATATATTTCTATTTTGACAAAATTTTAACTTCCTAGCAAATGTGATTCCCAGATCTTTCATAATGTCTGTTTTTCTCTATTCCCACACCATTGACCTCATATTAGTAACATAATATTGTTTTAGTTATGTACGTCAAAAATTTTGCTTTTCTTGTGTTGTTTTGAATTAAATTATTTTTACACATATATTTCTTGTACAGAAGTCTTTCTGTACTAAATAATTGTCATACTCGAAATTAACTACTCCTTACTCGTTATCATTATTAATAATAATTTTAGTGTTACTAAGATAGTTATTACCATTGGAATTAAATACGCTCATATTGGTATTGTGGCAACTACTTACTACTGAAATGCTTTATCGATTATTTAAGTCTGCAGTTTGTAGCATGATGGCCATAGAAGTTAATGGCTTATAGCCCATAGTGCGTCACTGAAATTTTAGAGGATCTTTGAAAAGCAACTTAATTGTAATTAATGAGAAAGATATATAATTAAAATAAATTTATTTAATACAAGAACTTTACGTTTAATCAATTCCGCACTCAGTAAAATTTAGTTACAGAAAATAGTTCGTGACCTGAAAAACCAAGAACAGTAAGGAGTATTTAAACTTCGGGTTTTGAGGTCACGGAGGTCCTTCTCGGAGGGTAAGGCCAAGGTGCTGCACGTTTGCCGAGGAGTTCTTGATTAACAGGCTGCCTCGATTTCGGAAGAGAGAGGCCCAGAGTTAAATTCAGTATTATTTAGCTCCATAAGCCACGCTAAAAGGTTTGCTGAGGGCTGTGACTGTTGCCTACCTCAGAGATCCTGAGATCCATACAGTTCTATATAGCCACCCAAAGAGGTTTGCTGTGGGCTACCACTGAAGCTGTCTTTAGAGGTCAAAAGTTCGATCCCGACTACGTAGCCACACAAAGAGGTTTGTAGTGGGCTCAAACCTGATCGCTACTCTAGGCTTGAAAGAGGAATACGTGATACATCTAATGAATTGTAGTGCCTATAATTAGTGTGCAATTAAAACAGTTATCGTGGGATAGGAAAAGAACACGAGAAGCTGACTTCCAATATGAGGCCGAAACGTGTAAGTAGTCAGTAATGAAATTTAATGCATAAATGATAGATTCACTCTTAAAACAGTTCTAAGCGATATAGCCTAAGGCTTATCTTATGCCTGGCGTGTTATTTTAAATCATTTTGCTAATATGATAATCTTTGTAAGTCAAACAAAATATATATTATTTTAAACTCTGATAAACTAACTTTTGTGACACACAGAGTTTGACCCTGGTTTAGCAGATACGCAGTAGTGACCAACAGATTCCCTTTTGTTGTATGTATACCTTATGTAAATAAACGATCATCATCATTATATATTTTCTCCCTTATTCCATTTTGCAATTGTTAAATAAGATTAACAAAAGGTTGTAAGAACTAATAGCGTTATATTAACAAAGGTTCACCAAGTAGTTTATAAAATAATTTCGTCTTTATTTGTAATGGAATCCAGGGGCTTATCGCTCAGCCTTGTTAGGAAGAAGAAGCATATACAGTTTATTGCATTGCAGATAGCATACCCTACAGAGAAATTAAATTATAGGTCACACTCCATCACTGTACTACCACACCAAACTAGTAATATTCCAAGACAAGAACCATTGTCTTGTTCTACAAATAACACTAGACTAGTAAGTGATAACACAATACGTGTACAGAAACCAATACATGGTCATTCAGGGAGTAGCCAGGAAGTTGTTCTAGAGGGCCTTGATTTTTACAAACTAAAAACAAATCAAAAGTTTCTTTCAAGATTATGAAAGAATTAATAACACATAGATACATACATATTTCACAAGTACATATTATTATTATTATTATTATTATTATTATTATTATTATTATTATTATTATTATTATTATTAGTAGTAGTAGTAGTAGTAGTAGTAGTAGTAGTAGTAGTAGTATAGTAGTAGTAATAGTAGTAGTAGTACATTTCATATATGCTACATTTCTGAGACTTGAGTCTTGATAGTACGTCAAGTTAAAATCAAAGGTTATGTTACGGACGGCAAATGATGGCTTAAAACCAAAAACACATTCCTGGCCGGTACCGGGGTTTAGTCTGTTTCATGTTTATTAAACGTGTTTAATAATTAAAACAAAGGAAGGGTGTTTATAATAGAATGTGAAAGAATACAATTTTAAAAGAATTAAACTACGTCAACATGTTAAAATAATTAAAAGAACCTAATTAATCAGCCACTTAGTACTCTCGTTAGGTTTAACTTAACTGGATGAACCGAGGCCTAAAGAGTTTTCTACCCAAATCTCATAAGCAGTGGGATATTTTAATATTATAGAAACTGACCCTCCCCCTTAGAAGTGTAATTTTTAAGACGCTGAAACATATAGTATTTTATTACTATTAGTTAAAAGTTCAAATACCGAGCTTCACGCATCTAGCTCAAACAAATCCTTCCTTAATTTATTTACATATTTTCTGAGTAAGTAATGGGGAATTCGAATATAAAAAAGTGGTTCCTCTGCTCTTTACCTTTTATGTGTTCAATTTTCAGTTTTTCTTTAAACAGGAAAGTTTATATGCCAAGTTTCATTTTACTAGCTTCAAAAACTTGCGAGATACACTATCCTTTAAAGAACCTTGCCCCACCTTTTTACGATACTTATTTCCAAACATTCTTTCTTATGTACTGCTTTCATAAGAAAATTATATTTTATAATTAAAATTTAACGACTCTACTTGTAGTAGTATGCCCAAAGAATCACTCATCTTTACTCTTTTATATAAGAGTACAGAAGATAAATACAGTCAAACAAAAGGACTTCCATGAACAGTTTCCGATTTCTTATAACTAACTTATTCGTACATTTCCCACAAGCTGTGGTTTTAAATTTACGCTCTGTCAAGGTCCAGGTTTCAAAAAAAAAAAAAAAAAAAAAAAAAAACTAACTGGAAATATAATAATATCATGTGTTTATGTACATGTGTAATATGTATAAATTTATTGTCTTATTGAAGCTTTCGTAATCTGGAAATAAACTTTTGATTTGTTTTTAATATATAAAAAGCCTGCTCCCCTAGAAAAATGTGCAGGCTACACCACTAAATGACTACCGTATGTAGTAATTTCTGCAAAAATGGCAAAGGATCTAAAATTTAGGTCTAGTGCCTATATTTTTAGGACTTGTGCCGTTTAGTACTTATGAATGTCACCCACTGTATTGCATAATAATTGTTCTTTGTTCAATTTTGAATTTACTACGTTCTTTATGTATACAGTTAGTATTTAATGTTCACTCGTGAAATGTCTAGTGAACTTTTGTCCCAATTAAGTAAACTTCGATGGATTTTGTCCTACTCTTAATAAAATACGCTCCGCACAGTATATATTGCATTCTGAATGTTTGCTTGGTTTCAGGATTCTGGTAAAATATGCTTTTTAACATTTTTTTTTAATTTTTTGTTTATTTATTTATTTTTGGTTTAGGAATTTGTCTTGGGATTCTCGTATCTCCATTCGAAAGAAACGAATTTCTTAACTAATTATGTATTTAATTCTTAGAATTAAATTGGTTGTATTACGTAATTCGTGTATAAGTGCAGAACAGATAGTGATAATAATAATCGTAGTAATACAAATATAACTATTACTGTTGAAATTAGCTACGTCCGTAACATTATTGCCTACTAGTTGCTGCATCGTCGCAATTTCGTGTGGTGGTGGCGAATTTCAGAACTAAAGCAAGTGAATGGAAAAGGCACAAGACCTAAACGGCACAAGTCCTAAAAATCATATCGCGGCAGAAGTCCTAAACTGCAGAAGTCCTAAAATTTAGGTCTAGTGCCTATATTTTTAGGACTTCTTCCGTTTAGGACTTCTGGATGTCACCCGGCCACGTATGTGGCCTACACATTCATCATTTTGTCAGCGTAGGGTGGCTGCAAGGGTGCCAGGTCCCCGCAAAATCAATATTTTCATATTTTTAATGATTTTTAATGTCTTTTTTTTTCAATGTATTCTTTTTCTACGAATACGGCGGGAATTTCACGAATGTTACCTCATTGGAATTTGTGGTCTATAAGCTTTCCAATGGTGTATAACTCATGACTGTGAAAATTAGGGAGGTCACCAGAGCCCCGAACGTGAGAGTCTACCATTTTGTTAAAATCCCTGGCGGGCGTCTAGAGTTAATTATCTTGTTATGCTATAGACATTAATCATTATTAGCTGCCCATGTTGCAGATAAACATGTATCTTAAAAACTGTTTAGTTAAAATATGGCATTTGCTCCTTGTAGGCTAGTCACTGCTCTTTTCCTTGAGTTGTGTTGTATTTGTCAGAGAATTTCTTCTAGCTTATGATGCGAGAACTCTTCATTATTATGGAAATGATAGTGATCAAAAAATACCCAAGTTTTAAATTTGTGAATTTGGATCTTAGAATAGTTCGTTAGAATAGTCGAAAAAAAACACACGTTTAAAACAAACTGAATAAAACAATGTCCCTCGTTTAAAACACATGTTTTATACATTTTGTTTTAAACATAACCCTGATTTTAACGTTGGCCCAGCCATTTTGGTTACATGGGCTATGACCATCCGACACCAATCGAATTTAAACACCGTTTGCGGCTTTTGCTTATGGGGAAAAATATAAATGAAATCCTTTTTTCAAATGAAGTAACTATCGCGCAAGAAGATGATGGAGATTTCTTGACATCGAGTTATTAGAATGAATTCTACCAGATATGACACAACCCTTGGCAATGATTGAAGGCGAAACCGAAATCGAAAATATCTTTGTATCAGATGACAGAACACCTACCGAATCACCGGCTATTGAACAACAGACAGATTGCTCAGTGGAAGGGTTTCGATTTCTTGCTGGCTACATCGCTCATCGAGGAAGAAAATACGACACATCAATGGGTACACTCTCTACTATCCATTTCATAAAGATAGGCCCCTGACTTGGCGGTGCTGCCGTGACGTCCAGTCAAAACTTATATTACATTGTCGTACCTCGTTGGAATTGTTAGAATGTTGTCTTTTCAATACTTAAGACATACAAATTTTCTTGGTATTGTGTAGTGAGAAAAAATAGAAATTAATGAAAAAGTGCGTATTTTTTCGTACTTTTTTGGTAAATCAATGTTTATAGGACTATATCTCGGAAAGGAGATAACATGAAATAATTTCCTGTGCACCATATGTAGATGCATATGTTACCTGTAAGTTCTGAAAATTTCATTACTCAACACATAGTAATTTTCTTGTTATTCCGTAAAAAGTGAGATATCATTATCTCTGAATTGCTGCGGTGTATTAACAATCTTAAAAAAACTTTTAGAAAGATCTTAAAGTAGCTTTTTCAATCAAACTGTTTTGACTTGTTTTAAGAGATAAATAATCACAAATATGACATTATGATTTTCTCAGCTTTGCGCCCTTCGATATCGCAGTTTATACGGAGTGCTACGTTGTCACACTTTGCGTAGGGTCCTTGGTTCCATCCCCGACCAAGTAACTTTGTTGTGGAGAACATCGTGTCCTTGGGTTTTCTCGGGATACTCCCATTTCCTCCCAAGAAACGTTTTAGTGAGCGGCATAGTAGTAGAAAATGCATTGATAAAGGGCTTAGAGAAGACCTATAACAGTTTGCTCAAGTCCTGATGCATAGAGTATGAATCTCAAGTCCTGATGCAAAAGGGGCATAATTTCACTTTCAGGTTCAAAAATAGTGAGCCTTTTGTACAAAAGATGGCGTGAGTATCCCAATCTCAGATTATATGAGTCTCAGCGAGTAAGGCTTGATATCATTCGTTAGCCGACGGTTGAAGCAAGTATATGCAAAATGTATCGATATTCTCTCATTCAGACGTAAGACATTATGTCGTGAAAATGAGTGTGCTTTCGGCAAAGCTGCATTACGATTTTGAAATGAAATGAAATCTTTGAGTTTTACGTCCCAGGGTTATGCCGGTTAGGCTAAAGGAGACGGTGATGATGAGTAATGAATGAAATGGTGGAATGAAGAAAGTAGGAGGAAACGGGAGAGCCCCGAGAAAACCCACGCACACGGTGTTTGTCCACCAAAAAGTTCACTTGGTGGGGGCTGGGATCGAACCCGGGACCCCAAGCACCAGAGGTAAACGCTCTGCATTACGATTTTATTGCAATAAAGATGTAAATGCTGCGCAGGCCTGCGAAGAAATTAATGTTGTTTATGAACAAGATACGTTAAAAAAACAGCAAAAACACAATTCAGTCGCTTTAAGTTCCAGAAAATTTGATGTCCAGAATGCCACACGCTGTGGGCGACCAATCACAGAAAAAATGGATAATATTCTGGGAAAAGTCCAGGAATGTGAGCAGTAATGACATCACCAATGACCTAACCCCATGCCGTAAACGCCGGTGGGCCACTGATGGGCTGCCTGCGACACGTCGCTAAGAAATGGTGGCCCGGAAGCGACGCTCGCATGCGACCCAGTGGCCGTTTTTCCAATTTTACTGGTGGGTGGCCCACCAGCGACAGAAATCGGTAGTCCCGCCGCGACAATCGCCAGCGGCCCGCTTATATATTTTTGTTATGTTACAGTTGGATGGCCCACCAGCGACGCGTCGTTAGAAATTGGTGGGTCAGTGGCGACGCTCGCGGGCGGCCCGGTTTCCGTTTTTCCAATTTTACTGTTGGGTGGCTCACCAGTGACAGAAATCGGCGGTCCCGCCGCCACGAAACGCCTGTGTTCCACCAATTAGCAGATGCTTTTTCTTCCAACATGGAACACCGTATTTTGTAGTCCAAACATTATCTGATGTGATTGAATTATAGTAACCATAGCTAAGAATAAAAAGAAGTAATTGCTTGTTCTTGAAGTAATGGGTATTCAAATGTACTTTCTCTCATTTTTATTCATAGAGGCTTCACAGCTTTGGCTCAAAATCTGCAGGAATATCATTTGCTTCATTCTGTTTCTGCAGATTTTGAGTCAAAATCTCTATGAATAAAAATGGGAGAAAGTGCATTTGAATAACCAATTATAAGCATAAAACAATTGCACTAAGAACAAGCAATTTTCTTTTCATTCTTACTATAGCTATTGTTAAAAAAAATTCAATCAGGTCAGGCATTTTGGGACTTTAAAGTACAGTATTCTGTGTTGGCAGAAGCCTCCTGCTAATTGGTGGAAAATTAAGGAGGCGGACAATATGGCGAGTGGGACGAGGACGGGGAGAACAAACTGACGAAGGAGTTTTGACAATTATTAACGATAACAAAGAATTTCACATAATTTGAAGCAAAATATAATTCAATAATTATTTATGCTATTCAGGATATTGGGGAATTGTTGGACACCAACTAAAAAGATCCAATAAAGAAAAAATTAACCTATAGGCGTTCCTCCATCGCTTCTACATCTTTCTATCTCCCGAATGTATTTTTTACTCTAAAATATAATTCGTCGCTTTCGATAAAAATGTCAACCGAGAATGTTAAAATTGTCAGACATGGTGAATTCCACAAGGTTATATTTTGCTATTATTGTCTGATGATTTTTTTTTTTTACTTTACATTTGCGTTATCATTTTTGAATGCAAAGTTTCAACAATTAAGCTTCTTGAACTGACCTTGGTTGAAGCAACAAATAAGTGTAAAAAATACATCGAGGAGATAAGAATTAAGACATGTGTTGCCAAACAGAGTTAAAAAATAAACCCTTTTCAATCGTGACACACATCCGATTCATTCGATTTTATTCGATTTTAGATTTAAAATATACATGTTGATAAGCTATTACATGTTGGAATGTTTGACTGTAGGGAGTAAAGTGCACAAACTGTAAATATAAATTATGAGAGATCCTGCACTTATGAGCCACGAGTTCTCACTTCCATTTGTGTGGCAAATTGAACTATAGCCTTATTAGAAAATAATGCATTGATTGTGCATCACTACGAGAGTGTTACAGAAGTTAATAATGAATTTTAAAGTAAATTTACGAAGGCATAAAATCTGGAAAGAACCAAAGGAAGTAATTAAAACTAAAATCTCACTTTATTCAAACAAACGCTTATTTATAAACACAAAAGAAGAGGAAATCTAAAGAAAAGTGCAAATGGTCAATATCTTCAAGTTATATCACAGAAAAATGTATGTGCTTAATTCTAAGGACCCCGCCCTTTTCTTATGGAAAATGACTCTTGGTCAAATTATTTCTAACTATGCGCAAACGAAAGGCCTTGATGTGTCGATAAAACGTCTCCATGGGCACGAATTTCTAAATATTATATTTCTCGAGTTATATGGGTTTACAGTACGTCATGAAAACCGCGTGAAATAAAACTATAATGTGCCCATGACTGGACTGCGCAACATCTGTGATCGCATCGTGAACTACAAGCTACTTCGACAACCCGCGTGATGCATTATTCGCGAAAATGCAGCTTCGAGGGGATCGAAAGCCAGTTAGCCAATGCCATTATGAGTTTCTGCTAGCTTTGATGTCATTGACTAACTGCCATCGTATCCTCCGAAGTAATATTTTGGCGAATAATGTATCACGCGGAATGTCAGTGGAGTACGCGCAGATTGCAGTTTCATTTCACGCGGTTTTCATGACATCGCGTGACTTTAAACCTATATAACTCGAGAAATATAATTGTTAGAGATTTGTGCCCATGGAGACTTTCTACCTACACATCAAAACCTTTCGTTTGTGCATACAGGGTTCCTACTTATTTGGAAAGCACGAATTCCCTGACTTTTGCTGGTTTTCCAGGGCACAATTTATAAATTTCCAGGTATGTATATAATATAAAAAAGGAACTTTATTTCTTCTGACCAGAGGTATATTGTGCATGTACATTTATATTCGTCGTTTAAAAGCCGTAACATCATTTTAAAAAAGAAATGTCAAACTACTGGCTCGTCTTGCGATGAACCAGAAGAAATTCCTGCTTAGCACTATAAAAGTTAAAAATTGGATTTGAAAGTCATAAACTCATATTGAAATTCCCTGACTTTTCCAGGATTTTTTACGAATAAGGTGAATTCCCTGACTTTTCCCGGTTTTTCAGGTGGGTGGGAACCGTGGCATAGTTAGAAATAATAAATTGACCGAGAGCAATTTTCCATAAGAAAAGGGCAGGGTCCTTTATGACTGAAAAAATAATACCAGATTTACGGGTGTAGAACGTGCATATGCCTATCTGGCTTTTCCTACGGAAAAGTCAGAAAAATAAATTGTATCTTGAATATATATCGCGCAGTCACTGTGTGCACTACTTTCAACATCACTAATACTGAATTCACTACATTCATTAATTCGATGTCACTAACACTGACTTCATGTGCTGATGTACATGTGCTGTTTTCTTGTACGAATTGAAACTTATCTTTGTCACAAACAATGGTACTGTCTGATTCATTATTCCTAGAGAGTTCAACACTTGCCACTATATCTTCAAACTGTCGGTTGACCTCTCTCCTTATTCTTTCGTATGCAGTTGAAGATAAAACACAGTGGTCACTCTTAGGCATCTGTATTCAATAGGATTTTTTCTGTAAAAGAAATAAAAATGCTTCTATTACACATTAACTCTAGATTTCATTAGGGGTAGTTCTGCAACAAAATTTCGTGCAAGACCAGTTATTTGTAATTTTTGTGTATTAGAACTTTTTCTTTAAACCATCTAAGGGAATAATAGTTGATCCAAACAAGTTTGAAACCCACACTTAAACCAGCAGCACTGGCAGCAAGTGCTGCAGACTCTTTGTCATCTATTTTTGTACCCTGAGATCAGTAGACAGTTCTTAGAAAACCGGATATGGGGCTTTTAAATGAGTATTTATAAAATCAGGAATATAAGAGAACAAATAGGATAGGATGCCGTTACACGGACGTATACGTATACGGAAAGATGGGAGTCCACATCGGGGTAAAAACTAACACTAGTAAAATCTCAATCACGAAGAAATGAAAAATAATGTTAAAAAGGGTTGGCAAATTGGATAAGTACCCTCATTTGTTACACCATGTACCCTTTCAATTCATGGTGCCACTGGTGAAAAATCAAGAGATTTTACTGGAGGTGCTGCAGAAGTTAATTTTATTAGCAATGCTGAAATTACTTGTCTAATTTTCGCAAATAAAGTGTCATTTTTGTATCAGAAATGTATTAAAATTTTAAGTGTTGGAAAGTAGTTAGGGCTAAAATAGTATTACTAAATGTTCGTTGGACATTTCTGAAATTGCTTTACAACCTTTTAGTAATATAAGAACACTACTGAGGTTTGTACAGTTCTATCGTGTATGAGAACTTCAGAAAAGGCTATTTTTCCCTTGCAATGATTAAGAAGTAGTAGGCCTAGCAAGAAAAAAAAATGTGAAGATAGTGTTTGAACACTGATTTGGTGAAACTAAGTAAAGCTCTGAGAAACTTAGACATTTAGCAAGATTAGAAGCCATTTTCTCAGGAAACAGTACATTCTTAGTTTTCAATTACAACCTGGTGCTTAAGCAGTGAAACTACTAAAAATATATTATCAAATAACCACTAGACCGCCCCGGTAGTGGTCTAGTGGTTAGCGTCGCTGACTACGGACTGAGGGGTCCCGGGTTCGATGCCCGACGCTACGATGGTTTCCGAGGCGTGGGTCTGGAACGGTGCCCACCCAGCATCGTAATGCAATTGGGGAACTGCTATGAATGAAGATAGTGACGATCACAGTGAAAGCTTCGGCTCTCCTCTCCCAACCCGTCTGGTCAGCGTGGGAGCAGTAGACCAATTCCTTCCTCTGGGAGGAGGCCTCATCCAGTAGTGGATCGAATATGGCTGTGATTTATTATTATTATAAACCGAATTAAAATTAGATGAAGGGTCTTGTTATTCTTAGGAAAAATCGCAGTACATATAAATAGTGATGACAGATACAGAGTTAATCTATATTTCTTGTACGTCCTGCATGATTGGTCACGAACATCAACAATACATTGAACTACAGAGGGCTAACCAGAATTCAGACTATCCCTACGGTATTGAAAAATTAGAAGGTATCCTGTGAAAAGGGGATACAAACCCGTGAATCTGTCTCGTTGACTCAGCTAACACAAACTTCTTTGTTGTTTGCGCTTACTAACTGCTGGACAATTATTACGACAGGAAAATTTTAAACTGCTTTTAAAATTGCTTATATGTACATACAGAACAACGAAAGGTGTCTAAAGGCAAATTGGAAAATCAAATAGGGGAAATAGCTTTTACGAATATGCTCGCAAAGAAAATGTAGCTACCTTTCGGTATCATCATCAGCATCATATCATCATATTTTAGTCCTTTACGTAACTCCTTCCTCGGGACGTAGCATTAAAATAATAATAATAATAATAATAATAATAATAATAACCATTGCCCAAAAACGAAACTTTTCAGGAAGATGAAAATAAAACTTTTCTTAGTACACACTAGGAGAAATTGTGCACATGAGCTTCCTTAAGCATGCTCTAGAAAGACTGACTCATGATACACATGAACAAAGATATTTGAAGAATTTCTTAGTTTGTACCAGGAGGAGTTCTATTTTTACCATCCTCCCCTCCCCTGATTTTTAGGTAGTTTTCTTTAAAAATTGCCTATTACAGAGACTCTCATGGCAGCACTTCCGGAAAATTTCTATATATTTGGCCGATCATGACTCCTGACACTAAAATCACCCTCAGTTCCTATATATATATATATATATATATATATATATATATATATATATATATCAGGCCCGTGCTGGCCCTCCGAAATATCGCGGTATAAATAAAGGTACAAGTTTTTAGTAATAAATTCTTATAGTTTTTATTGGTAAAGAACCCGTGAAAGGTGCAGTGCGCCCTTTACATTAGGTGCCCTTCCGAGACCACATCAAAGATGAACGATTTTATTTACTCTCCTGTATAACACAGTTCTGTACAATAAATACTCACAGTTACTGTTGGCCAAGAACCCGTGAAAGGTACAGTGCGCCCTTTACCTAAGGCGCCCTACGAAACATCACATTATAGATAAGTGGTTTTAGTTATCCTGTATACCAGCTTTGTTTAATAAATTCAAATACTGACTGGTAGTACAGAACCTGTGAAGAATACAAGGCGCCCTTTACATAAGATGCCCTGCGAAATATCACATTATTTTTTTTAATTTTATTTTTCTGTATTTCAGTTTTGTATTATAAATTCATACAGTTGCTATTGACAGAGAACAGGTAAAGAGTATAATCACTTACAAAAATATTATAAAGTTATATAGCTATAAAGCGAAACAATGTGATGCATCAAGAATAGTTCGGATAGTCAAACGTACGCTGCATTTATGTAATACTACACTGACACTAGTCTCTAATTTACGATTTTTACGGCATTGAAGCTTTCACAGTCTTAATATGCATCCATATACCCGAGCATATTGATTGTTCCTGTGTGTTTTAAAGCAGTGTTCGGATAATCAGTACCTGTTGTATTTCTGAAATATAGCTGTATTAATTTCCGTAAAATGTGTTCTTCCTGTCACCACGGCACGGCGCGTCCTCAGGTTGTGGATCGAGGAGAAGGCCTCTGGGATATAGAGGTTAGCTGTGAATATACTGAGTAAGCAGTCGCGGACAGACAAGGGGTGATAATCCAGCTTGAGAATTTAGTGTGAGGCTGACAACCTCATCCTGTAAAGGAAGGATTGTTCAGATAAGTTCGCAGAATCCTCGGATCAGAACTGATAACTTGGCACGAACTCAAGAAAATGAAATCGACATGAGATTTAAAACATGGAATATAAGAAGTCTCTATAGGGCAGGCGCGTTAAAATTTGTAAAAAAATGAGTTTAGAAATAGAGGTTGTACCTAGTAGGATATGAGGAAGTTAGATGAGAAGGAAATGAAGGAGTCAAGTCGGAAAATTTTACGTTCTTTTACGGGGAACAAATTAAAAATTACCAACTAGAAACAGGGCTTTTCGTTTACAAACGAAACGTAATATCAGCAATTACATAGGTTGAATTTGTTAATGATAGATTTTCTTTTACTTCTCTTAAGGGTCGGTGGTGTAATATTATTGTTTTAAATGCACATTCCCAACAGAAAATAAGGATGGCGATTTAAAAAATACAGTTTTTACGAAAGAATAGAACGGGTATTTGGTCATCTCCTTCAATATCATATGAAAATTCTGTTAAGCGGTTTCAATGCGAAGGTAGGACCAGAGGGTATTTTCAAACCGATTATAGGGAATAAATGTCTGCATAAGAAAGGTTGTAACAACGGCGTTAGACTCGTGAACTTTGCAACATCCAGAAACCTTATCGTGAAGATTACAAAATTCCCACATCGCGACAATTATAAATATACTTGGATTTCATCAGATGGAAAAACACATATTCAGACTGATCATGTTTTAGTAGACAGAAAAGAACAGTCTAGCACAACTGATGTTTGGTCGTTCAGAGGAGTTGATTGTGATAGTAAGAGAGAGACTATCGTTGAATAAAGGAAATATTCAATATCTGAAAACGGAGCGGTTTAATTTTTTTAAAATAGAGGAGAGTCAGGTGAGAGGAGAGCCAGATTGAAGTGTCGAATAGATTCTTGGTTTTAGAAGGTTCGGAGTGCACTAGTGTTCAAGATACTTGGTTGAATTTAGAGATAACATTAAAATTTCAGCAAAAGAAATATTGGAGCACGCAGAAATACGTAGGAACAAACCATGGTTAAACCAGAAATGCACTAAAGTAGCAGAGAAGAGAAAACAGAAGAAACTGTGTTGGCTACAAAATCCGAACGAAATAACTACATAAAATTTCATTGTCATCTGGCAGAAAACTTCTAAAACTTTTAGAACAAAGAAACGAGACTTTTGAAAGTTAAAATTAATTAACTTGAAGATAATAGTGAAAACAAAAACATTCGGGGCATGTATAAATGCATCAACGAATTTAAGAAAGGCTATCAACTTTGTGCTTATATATTAAAGAAACCTAAAGGAACAGTTCTCACTGATACAGATAGCATCTTAAATAAATGGAAAGATTTCTTTGACGATTTGCTTAACACATAGCCAAAAACTAATGCGCGTGGAGAAAGTGAAATGCATGCAACATAACCGTATATTCCAGAACCTAACCAGACAGAAATAGTAATCGCTATTTAAAAATAATAAACACATATCTCCGTTTGTAGACGAAATTCTGGTTGACTTAATTTTAGCTGGAGGAAAAAATTATAGAGCAAGATACACAAACTAATTCTCATTATCGGGAACAAGGAGGAATTACCACAAGAGTGAAGAGAATCAATCACTGTTCCAGTTCACAAGAAAAGCAACCAAACAGATTTAATAATTACCGAGGCATTTCTCTTCTGTCAACATCCAATAAATCCTCTTAAACATTGTATTAGCAAGATTGACTCCATACGCAGATGAAATTATTGGAGATTATCAGAACGGATTTAGGTAAAATCTATCAACTATCGACCAGATATTTACCATTCGACTAATACTTGAAAAGAAATGAGAGAATACAACATTCTGCCACATCAATTATTGACTCTGGTAGGAGGGAAACATTGTACAATATGCTTACAGAAAAGGTAGATTAATTAAGATATTTTTAAATGAATCCCAAAGTAAGGCTTGAATAGAGAAATTCTTGTTCACGAGCTTTCACGTTTAGAATGACCTGAAACAAGGAGATGCGTTGTCGTCATTATTACTTAACTTTGTTCTGGAGAACACGATAAGGAAAATCAAAGACAGCAATCAAGTCCCAGAGCTGAATTGTATTTGCCAGGTTATGGCGTATGCTGATGATGTAAATTTAATAGGTAATGATAAAATAATAGAAAGGAATGCAGAAATCTTAATTACCGCTTGCAGGGATATAGGCTTAAAAGTAAATGCAGAGAAAACTAAATAAATGGTAGTTTGTCGGGATCGTGATACTTCATTTTATGGATGCGTTAAAATACCAAATAATATTTTCTTTCGACAAAGTGGATACTTTCAAATATCTAGGATCATTATCAACAGACCAAAACCATAATCACTGAAAAAAATTGATGTCAACTAAAAGCAGGAATTTCGTGCTATTATTCAGTTAAAAATCTTTTTTGACGCTAATTCTGTTGAGAAATTTGTAGCTCAAAATATAAAACGATAATCATGCCTGTTGTGCTGTATGGTTGCGAAACATGGTCACTGACTCTGAGGGAATATCGCAGACTGAAAGTATTTGAAAACAAGATTCTTAAACAAATATTTGAACTCCAAAAGGAACGGGAATGGGGAAAGGCGGAAACTTCGTAAGGAGGAACTGCATAATTTTATACCGTTTACCAAACATTGTTAAAGGTCATCAAGTCTAGGAGGCTCAAATGGTTATGTACCCAGAATGGAAGAAATTAGAAACGCTTTCGAAGTTGTAACTGGAAATCCAAATAGGCAAATGACCGTTAGGAAGACCGAGGCACAGATGGGAGGACAATATTAAAATAGTTCTCGCAGAGATTGAAATATAAAGTAGAGACTGGGTTCAGTTTTCTAAGGACAGAAATCAATGGAGAGCTTTTGTAAACGCGGCAATGAGCCTCCTGCGTCCATAGGCGTGCTATATTAAGTTGTTGATACACTTAGCTCTTTTTTATTTGACAGAGATGCTATTGCAGAAACTAAAAAGTTTTTCTGTAGTAAAGAGGATTTCGATTCGAGGTTAGCTATTTACGTTAATACTAAAACAAATTTGGTGGTGATTTTAATATAAAATAACACCCATACTTTCTGTCAAAGTCTCTCTCTCTCTCTCTCTCTCTCTCTCTCTCTATATATATATATATATATATATATATATATATTCCCGTTTGTATGGGCGCCCTTTTAGTAGACTTGTCCACCGCCCTCATTAGTATCCCAGCACGGCCCTGATATATATATATAAGAGGTTTCTTGTGAACGCTCTAGCTGCCGTAATTTTTCACGGATTGAAACCAAGCTTGATATAAAAATTGGTCGTATCAGTAGCTCGAACGAGTTCGTTAGCCAGAGTGATCGGATGAAACATTTCAAAACAGTGGCCATTTGAACTTTTGAAAAATTCGTAATTTTTACAATTATGAACCGATCGGCTCCATATTTGACCAAAATATCGAGGTTAACAATACACTAGATGTGTGTGAAAATCAGAATGAACCGTTAGAAAATTTCAAAGTGGCGGCCGTTCTAAGACGCAAAATAAAAAAAGAAAAAGCTATCTTCCCGTGAACGAGGATCGAACTAGGGACCCTTGCATTAATGAATCTATGCTTTAGCCCACCTATTTAACATTCACGCTGATCTTTGCTACATATTCATAGCACATAAACTGATTTCTGATTACAGATTTCCGCTTAATACATTCCACAAGAACAACCACGACACTACGCAACAACACCCAAGCCCAAGGGGTGCATTAAAAACCACTACCCTCACAACCGTGCGGACAGCAGCCGAACGCGTCTAACGCCACGGAGGTGGCTCCACTCGGGCAACTGTGACGCGAAGAGGGAAAAAGGTTTTTTTTATCAGTATTTGTATATTGCATCTATCAAGAGCAGACCGTGCAATAGGTCGCGCATCAATAAAATACATGCTTGAAAGAAATTTACCTGTCCTTTGCGGCCTTGTTGCAAAAGCTTTTTTTTTTCTTTGAATAGGGAAATTTTTTGAAAAAAAAATGACATTATAAGCCAGTAAATTTGCAAAGGACAAAATTAAGTTTCCAACATTTAAATTCTTCCCCCCACAAAATATTTTTTAGTTTAAAAAATAATAATAAAGCAATTTATAATCTCTGTTTTCTGGCCTTGGGCTGACATGAAATCTAGTCGTTAAAACGACCGACTGCCAATCTGACAACCTGTGTTCCATTCCGGGCGAGAGTAGAAAGAACTTTTCAACTGAGGTTCTAAGTCCTACGGGCTTTCGTCCGCATGATTCTGGTTTCTTATCCAAAAGCTTGCTCCAATATCTTCATGTGTATATTCGTAAGTACTCTTTTCCTATATACAAACATTTGAACGGAGAGCTTAAATGCAATGCAGCGTGAACAAAAACTTTAAGCTTAGAGCCAAACGGTGAATAAAATAGGACAAATGTTACTAGGTTTAAAAATACTAGGCCAGTAACTAATTTTACTGCTCTGAGCTATGCATGTTTTACAGCCTAAAGAGTTTGAAAATATACTGCTCAAGTATACCTGACGTCTTCTTTCCCTTCATCCGTTCCTGTCTACCGCACCTTTTAACCACCTTTGGGTAATGTGTATAATACGGCGTGTTGTGACTAGTGATGGGATTTTTACCGGAAAATATTTTTTGGGTATTTACCTTGGGTAAATACCCAGGCATTTACCCAAATTGGGTAAATATAAGGTTTTTTTTCTTTTCAATCATATAAGTGATACAAATCTTCTTGAGCAATACATAAAAATAATGAAAAGATAACCAGTATATCCAGTAGAAGCTAGAACAATTGTCAAAAGGCATTAAATTTATTATTTTCTTTAATAGAAATGAGTTATGTTGTCATTCCTGTTTTGATATTTCTCCAGAGAGCACAGTTTTAAGAACTGATCACTCTGATAAAGACTACATTTATTATTATTATTATTTTTTACAAATAAAGAAACTAAGCAAGTACATGGAACTCTGATAAAAAGCTTTTCTTTTAATTTACATTCTGTAAGTGACTATGGGCGACTAGCCATTACAACTGAATATATTTTTTGAAATACTTGAAATATATTTTTTGTTATATCATACATGCTTTGATAACTACAAATTGAACGCAGCAAGAGTAGGAGTATATACGAAGACTTTCACACTTCACTACACTTGCTCGCTAGGCATCACAATATAATGAAAAATGAGCTGTCTGAAGCCTGAATGAAGTAACTGCATTTTCATGTTTTGCGGGAAACTAGCATTCTTGGGAACAAAATAGATAAAATGCCATTGGTTAATTGGTTTATGATTGGGTGGCATGAGATTCATACGCGTAATTAAATGATTTCATGCTTTAATTTAGAATTGGGCAAAATTCAGTTAGTTTTCTCTGGTTTCAAGCACCTCAATTGGCAGTATCAAGCTAATAAAAGTCCTGAATTACAGAACATTCAGGACTTAGTAACGTTCTCGAAATATTCTATACACATAAGGACAAAATATTATCTCGTTATGAGATGGCATTTCTACCAAGATTACTCATCATATTCATCGGATACATGAATATATGGAATCATCGCTGGTAATGTCTCCATTTATCTCACACATCTAAGAAGTGTCACTTTCACTGTCTTCCTAATGGGTTTTCCTTTTCTTTGGTACCATGGTGCATTCCAAGTGTACTTGTATCTTCCGATAACTTATTTTTTAAGTCTTCCTGCTGCTCTGACTCAACAGTCTTCTCAGTCTCTTTACGATGTGTTGATACTTTTGGTTTCTGTTTCCGGTGATGCAACTTCCAGTTATAGCTTTATACGTAATTTTTCGGCTCTGGAAGCAGTCAGTCTATTTCTTCACTTAGTGTAAATTTTTGAGAAAGTACTGAAGGATCTTTCTGTGGCGGCTGATAATGCCGATGCTGTTAATATCCGCTGTGCGACTTCAGATAATGGGTACTCCCACACAAACCTTGCCACCAAATTACTGGGTTCATTTCATCAGAACTTGTCCAAATGAACTTCTTGGCCCCAAAACTTTTCTGTGTCTTGTAATGTGCGAAAACCTTCATAACATTTACAAGATCTACTTTCATGTTCTCTGCAACCTTGTATATGAACTCCAATCCATCGAGATGTTGTTCTGGAGTCAAGTCAAACCCCTGTGATGATGGATGGCTCTGGTGTGGTGAATCAGCTGAAGTGCTGTAACTTTTTCGTAACCTTTCGAAATTATTAAGAATATTTGTTTCTTATGCTTTGAACAATGGGAATTCGGGTACAGCCTTTCTTAGTTGTTCTTCGATTTCTTTGACAGCAGGAAAAACTCGGTGTATGTTACATTCATCAGATTCTAATATATTCATTCAGGACACTACTGACTTAAGAACATATATTAGCTTTTCAACTGTCACCCAGAAAACCTCATATTCAAGCAACCTTGCTTTGTGGTCTTTGATAAATGCTATATATTTTGCAGTGGTTTCATGAACAGCTAGATTATGTGAAGTGATTTTGTAGCTTTCAGACTTTCAAGAGATTGTAAAAAGCTTCCTCAGCGGGTTTTGCATGGAAGAGTAAGAGAAGTGTGAATGTTTTTCTCATTGTTAATTGCATGAAAAGGCATTCAATTTCTGAGTATTTTTAACTATTTTAATATCGTCTACAACATTTGCCATAAGTGAGGAAATTGGAGAAAACTTCAAAATATCACTGCAGACAAGGTTCAACGTGTATGTTTTACGTGACAATGGTTGCAAATGGATATACTTTTCTTGGACAAGAGAAAAACCCTTCTGCATATTTGCTGCACCATCACAAAAAATTAACAAAGAACTTGCTGGGGTCGCATTTTTCAATGACATAAAATACTTATCTCTAATGCACTCAGCATTGTGACGGTTACCTTCCGTGTTGATAAAATGAACAAATATTGGATGGGAGTTTGTAATATTAAAGTTGATTATTCTCTCATTAGGAACATTACTCCAAACGTCACATTGAAGATTTAGATACTTCCAATCTTGTTGTGTTTACATTTCATTAAACTTAGCATCAAGTTGTCCCTAAAATTTTTAAATTATTTGACCATGTGGCCATTATTTTGCAAACTATAAGCTATTTGAAAATACTTCTAAATTGTTTTACCAACCCCTTTTCAGCCATCGTTTTTTGACTCTTTTACAAGATCATATGGCAAGTCCTTGAATTATAAGAAATAAAATTACGTGTACATTAATAGAAAACACTTGCGCTGTGCTAGGGTAAATGCAATGTCATATATAAGAAATTAATTGTTGAATTTATTACATAAGTAGTTAACTATCCTTTGCCATTTGCAATTTTTATCTGAACTTTGAGACAACTTATAGACACTGCAAGCCAGCAAACTACTCCATTATCGCTTAACTCAAAACGTAACTTGATATGCGATGTGTGTGTGAACTAATTAACTCATTAACTTACATGTGTTACGGTATGCATATAAAGGTTACTTAGGTTTTCATCAGGTGTCATTTTATCCATAAAAGTGATAATGCTACTAGATTAACTTTGTACATTGGTGGAGGAATCTTCATATATGAAATTATAAGACACCCTCTTCACTAAAGAGTCATCAATGCTTTTATTGTTACTACAACTTGACGTAGGTTATACACTTTCATTCATTTGTTCTGTCCCAGTATTTTGCCAACAATCAGACAAACTTCTTCCTTGTAAACCTATTAAAATTGTTTTCTTTAGACTTTTAGGATACTTAAAATATGTATACACATGATCTGACATTTCATTTACATATGCATGCTTATACTTTCTATCACATTACTTGCAGTTTACTGATTTACCACTTCGTACATTATATGCGCTCCAAACATTACTTTTCTTTCTATCCATTTTCAGTTTTTCTCTCTCCCTGAATAGAAGAAAACTTAGGAATTCAAGTAAGAAAAGAGACACGTCTACTTTTAAGTCTCAAATCAGTACCAGTACTGAACTGAATTAGGAAAGGAATGGTTTGAAGCAATTTTACCAGATATATATTATGAGTTTCCAGTGTTGCAGGTTTTCATCTTTCTTTAACCACATTTCTATCTGGAAGATTTTATTCTGCTATTTTAGAGCCCACTATGTCTTCTTATTATGTAATCTTGAAGTTTGTAATAAATACCCATTTTTGGGGTAGGTAAATAAAATTTCGGTATTTACCGGGTATTTACCCAATTTTTATTTACCTACCCAGTGGGTAAATACCCAAGTCCCATCCCTAGTTCTGACATTATATCCTGGGAAGTTTGCAGCGACATCTGGAAAATGCGGAGAATTTGATTTAGAAGTACAAAAGTGGAGCAAAAATGGCGCACTGTAAAATATTCGTATTGACTAACTGTAAAAGATGATCACTTTCTAGTATTCATTTTTGTTTTCGTTCTCTTTCCAGTGAGCTTTTCAGACAAAATAACACCAGAAATGCTATTGGCTAAAAATGGTAGAAATTATATTGGGCCTTATGAAGAGTCGTTTTGACGAGTGATTAAATTCATACTAAAGGTGTGACTAATGCAGGAAACATATGCTAGTTGAACCCTTTAGTATGGCACTAATCACGCGTCTGAACGATTCTGCATAAGGCCCATTGTATTTAAGCGCGTATAATGGAACGTATGCTCCTGAAAAAAAATGTTACAATTTGAAAACAATACGAAACACTCCAACTCAGAGCGGGTGATAATATACCAATCACTACTCACCTCAATGTTAAAAAAAAAAAAGAATAAAAAATAAAATTTTAGAAAAAGTTTTTATCTTGTGTCTGCAATACATGCACGAAGCATCGTTTTTCGCTTACGGTGTCATTGAACGTACTATGTTTTAAATAAAAATATAAAGGTAACTACAGATAGCAATGTAAAAACTAAACAAAAGCAATTTAGGCTGTTTGACATTGTCATCATCTGTTGAAAATGGATATATAAGTAATACTACTTTGTACGTTTAAAACACGCTGGGGGAATAAAAAATCACGAACAGAATTAAGGATTTTATACTGTGGTGATCTCAAGTGGATTAAATCTCATCTTAATGTTTCCTCTCCAGCGTGTTTTAACCATTCATTAACGCTTTTCCTATGTATCTTTCTTAAACAGATAACCGATGATGACCATGTCAAAGAGCCGATTTTTTTTCTTTTTAAATGCAATCACTAGTTAGTTTTATGCGTAATACGTTCAGTCGCACCCTAGGCGAAAATTCTGGTGCTTCATGCATTTATTGTACGCACTAGATGAGAAGAAAAGGATAATTGCAAACTGAATATGCTCACTATTCAAAAGAAAAACTGTATAATCACTCACCAAATCGCAAATATGGAATTCTAAACAAATTAGAAGCTCCGGTAGAAGTAGCGCAATTGTGATGACCAACTTAGAGGATATTTTGAGCTCTGTTAATTTAAATTGAAAGAACACAATATCGGAAGGAAGTTAACATTTATCAAAAGTGCTATGAACACAAAAATAAATAACCTTTCATACCTGATTCTCCTGGTGAAAGTGCACCGGATGTGTGACTGCTTTTAACACTCGGTGTTGTATCACCTCGGTACTTGAAGTATTCTGATCATGACTGTTGACGCGAGTGGAGCCACAGTGTTACAGCGAGAACCTGTAAACAGAAAGAAAGAAAAAAAGCATTCTGACACCAGAATTTAAAGTGACACAAATGCTGTTACGACCATCTACCAATGAAACCCGGAAAAAACCCATTTGGGTCTAAGTGGGTTGGGCTTTTTTTTTTTAAAAAAAAAAAGGTGTTTTCAAACCCTGCGCAATTGTGCTAAACATTACGCTTTACAATCAAATTAAAATTGGTATAAGTTTAACGTCCTTTTTCCGCAGCATGGACCATACCAGACATGGATCTACAGTTTAAAGTGGGTTCCGAAACACTCTATTCACGATGAGCTCCCAGCGGGAATCCAACCCGCGACCACGCGCACTAAAGGCAAACGCGCTAAGTATCCGACTATGATGAAACCCACTTCACAATGCATCCACTGATGTATACATAACGGATGTTGAAAGGTAATGTTCGTCATCTAGACACTGTTGCCTGCTGACGAAAAACCACTAATTTGTATATTGTTAGCCCGATACGCATGTCTGTATTCCAGACATTTGCTGTCCGGAATTGACTGCTGTGAATTGCACTTTTCAAGGCCAATCCAGTAATATAAAAATCATTCTTGTCTGACATTTTCATGGCTAAATAAAATCTGCACTCGTGTCCGGATGAGTCGCTATCTGTGTACATATGCAAGTGAAATTAAAGTTTTACGAAATTTTCTATCTGGTGGACCGTCTGGTAAACTGAACCCTAATTTCTAAACCTGATGGAAGTGGGATGGAACCTACATTTTGAAAACAGGGTATTTCATGGATTTCCTTCATGGTAGAACTAGAGGAGTTCTATAGTTTTACCAGGGCTGTGAGAGTTTCAACGGGACCTTTTTGACCTATAATTTTTACAGTTTTGAGTTTTTTTTTTTTTACTTGGAAATCTTAATTTGAACCCTCCACATAACGTGTGAGTTGCCACTATGTGGTACCTTTATTAACAAATAAGATATAATTTTTTAAACCTTAAGTTTGCAGCTTATTGTCAGCGTTTACCATCACGTATATCTTGTAACAGTCCTTGCGTTGTTAAATACAAGAGCGTAAATCCCATATTTCGCATCACAAGAAACTGTGTATTACGATTAGTAAAGCAAACGAACCTAATTTTAACTGTTGTCAAGCCAGAACTCTTACGGAAAGATCCAAGGATTTTACCTGTCTCCAGACATAAGTTAAAGAAATGGCGCTAACGTATATTTTTTAAATGTATATCTCGGTTATTCATGAAGATACACCATTGTAGCAACTCACCATTATGTTGAAATTCAAAATTCCAAGAAAAAAAAAACTCATATCAAAACAGTAGAAATTAAAGGTCCAAAAGGTAAAGTTACACTGTTTCAACAAAGATTGCACGAACTGCAATTTGTGACGGTGTTGCGGACCAGTGATCTAGAACCTTCCCATTAAGGGTTGCTGCAACAGGAGGGCAATACTCTCTCCATCCTCCCCTTCCACTCAAGTTTCACTTGGTTTAGCACCTTCTTTGGAATTCTCATAGTCCTCTCATACAGAAAGGCACAGGTTCTATTGGTCAACGCTCCTGCGTAAGACAAGCGAACCACAATTGCAACCTTTCCATGAGTTTATAATGAGTGGCCTGTGTTCTAGAACAGCTTTAACTAACTTTTATTTGACAAGAGTGTAAAATAAACTGACCCCCCATATATGCACTAGCACGAATTTTATTAGTTTTCGAAGTACAAGGGCCTAAATGTGTTAAAGTAATAATCTTTACACCATGAAAGAATTCAGGGTTCTAGAACACAGGTCTAAATTTCAGATTTATCTGTAATAAAGACAGAAGACAACGTGCCCTGCGGGGCTCTAACACGCCTTCGCTTGCTAATGCTCGATCGGCAATACTACGGGTGTGTGAATTAAATATTATACTTTCGTACATAAAAAGAAAACTAACTATTAACCTATATGGGGGACCTGTGTTCTACAACCTTCCCAGGAGTTCATTTGATCATTTGTAAACGAAACTTGTTTAAATTTAACTAACCTAAAGCAAGTACTATGTATATGGGTGTCGGGCATCTACACCCTTCGCCATTATTTGTTTCACAATATACAGGAGGTATGTGCATATTTTTATTTCGTGGCTATAACTTTAATTAGTGTCTTACCAGTACGTTGCAAAAAGTTTTAGTACATTTCTAAAGGATTAAGTGCCGTATCGCCGGACCAATTTTAGGAAATTTAGGGGGTCAATTGGAGATTTTTTTTTTTAATTTTGTGAGGACGAATGAGTGAAAGTCAAGTAAGTGAAATAGTAAAAGTGAAGATTATTGTTGTTTTTGATGTTGTAAGCGGCACTGTATGTGAAGGCGGAGGACTATTTCGCGGAGAGGTACATTACTTATGATACAAAAGCGCGAAAGGCATGGCGTTGGGGAAGAAGGAAGAGCATTTCAAGAGCTATTTAGCAGAGTATTTATTTAATGAAAGGAAACCACAGGGAACTGTTGTACACGATTTTCTTCTTGAAATCGGGAAAGCTTACAAGCCTCAGTTTAGAAGGTAAGTGACTTTTAACTGACTACAGGCGACTTTTAAATGACAAGTGCTATTGAAATTTTAATGATCGCCAAAACCTACATGTTGTCACTACCCTCGCCTACACGCATACCCACCGTCGCTGACACGATTGCTCCCCTGCTGTGGTCCTGTGCAGACTCGGTTAGATAGCATTCGTGCTTTTTAGTGGCCACGTAGCACAGGTTGGTTTGTTTTTGCACTGTGGTTTTTATGCCCCTAACGTAAAGTAATGTCATCTAACGTAACGTAATGTAATCTAACAAAATATAACCGAGTGCAGTTCGTTTTGGTGCTATTTTTCAGTTTTCAAACTGGTCCGGCGATACGGCACTAATCATTTCTAATCCCTATTCTACGCAAAGTTTACAATTTTCCTCGATTTGCTATAGGGTTGTAGCAAGTAAATTTAAAATTCTTACCCACTGGCGATACTCTTCGATACGTTTCTATGGCGACGAATCGACCATTTCCCTGCCAGTGGCCCACTGGTTTTCAGTGACTCTTACGGCATGGGGAAGTACTGGTGCTGTAGTCAATTTAATACATTATGTATCTCATGTGTTAATACAGCACAGGGTGGCGAGCTTGAGATGTTTCTGAAATTCCCTGACCAATTTAGGGTTTTGTATCCTGGAATACCCTGTTAAGACTCCCCTCCCCCTGTGTGTGACATTAAATATGGTATTTCATTTAGCGCAAGGCCCAAAACGTTACTATAACCATTCCTCATATCGTCATTATACATTTTTTATGCAATCTAACCTAACTTTATATAACATGAAGTCTGTAGTATGTATGGAGAACCAAATAGTGTAACTACCGAATTTACGGTAATTGTGTTCCCTGCCTAGATCTTCTGTTTTGCTTCACCGCTAGTAAGTAGTGGTACCAAATTATGAGACTGACCCGAAAGAAGAGTGTTATGATTACCTGAGGAAACTGCATGAATTAATATTAGATTTATGATTATAAAAAGTTAGTGATTCCAAATGTTATCATTGGGCTAGAATAGCACTGAATCGTAATTCAACTGTCAGTGAATTGTAACAAAAATTTAAACGAATTTAGCGAGAAATACAATAAACTAATGAAAGTGAATCACGATATAGCCGTGAATAAGTACCTAAATCGCCGAATCTTGCATATCGTGCGATATTTCAATATCAAATTTCGTGCTTACTTATGTGGGAAGAGAGACTGAGCAGTTGTACAAATCATGTACGCTCACCGCGTCTCCGCCCTTTAAGGACCTACCCTTATAAGACACTTAACCATCTTCTCTCGCTCACAGAGTTGGCTGTGGTAATCAAATAAAGGTAGATCATTTTAACTGGCAACTCCAATTGCTTAAAAGCTTCATGCCAGCTAGCGTTGTACAAGGGTGAGAAGAGGGTAATGTAAACTAATACCAATTAGGTAGTTACTGATGCTTGCACGGTTGTGGACATAATTAATAATCAAATAGCGTTATTTGGGAGTAGCGGGACTGTGTATAGCGCGCTCGTAACATGGGGGTACCTCCCCCAGCCTTTTTAAGGTTTGTTCTTTGGGTTTTGTGTTTTTCACATTTATTAGCAACCAAAATAACACTGATTTGTATCATAAGCTACATATATGAGAGAAGTGGCTAATGTAAAATATTGCCAGAATTGCTCCTTCCGTCATACAGCATTGATTGGTACAAATTATCGTTATTTTGTTGGTAGTAATGTCCACAATGCTAAAATGGGTGATGAAGAGGGTATGTTTAAGTACAAGGGCACATAAACGTTTTTGGCAATGTGACCTTGCACTCAAAACTCCAAACAATATATCTCCTTTTTGAACTCTGGACGTTACTAGCCGAAATAACGATAACTTGCACAATAGCCAACGCTGTCTTCTGCACGGAAGGACACATTGCCGATATTATGTGTGCCTTTGTACTCATATACACGCACACTGCATGCCACCCTTTTTAGCACTATGCACATCACAGGCAATGAAATAACGATGATTTGCACCATAGCCTACGATGTGCGGCAGGAGCTAATCTGACCTATTATCGCATTTTTTTAAGATACCGTGCTCAAAAAAGTAAACCTGTTCCGAAATTACTTGGTACAATCGCGTTAACGGCACATATCGTGCGCAGCTCACGGTAAAGTTTTGCAAGTTTTATTGACACCATATATGTTTATTTTACCACTTCTGAAACAAACTCACATAAATTTATCGAACCTATAAGGAAGGAGGACCAGTTAACGCAACGCTCCCCACATTGCTCTACCCGTTTTTAAATTTACGTACATCTATTATGGGCAATCACATATCAATAGAATTACCTGCCGCTTTGTTTATAATCCTAGCGAGCACAGCACTGGAATTTATGTACGCCGAAAGTTTTGATTGTGTAATGAACTACAACCACTTATTATATATAGGTTAGGCATGCTACTGAACATATCTACAATGACATGAAATAATTATAAAATTGCATGAAAACTTACCGAAATCCAGCAAACGGAATCCACTACTGGGCGGACGTCTGGCGGTTCACCTGATGCACTCTGAGTAGCAATCACTCCTTCTTCCTACCTTCCACAGTATGAACCAGACGTGAAAATCTGGAATTTCAACATGAAAAATACCATATCTAAATTTTGTAATTCTGTTTTCTTCTGTTTTAATATTTGTTTTACGTTCCATTAATACATATCATATATATATATATATAGATATAGATATATACATATCATTTATTTTGTTTAAAACGTTTTAAACGTTTAAAACAAAGTACTTTTTTTAAACAAAAAAAAGTTTAAAATGTTTATTTTGTTTAAAACAATAATCTAACATATATATTACATTTTTACACTCTTAGGTATTGCTTGCCATCTATATTCAAACGCTAGATCAAATTTCGGGAACATCCCTAATCTTGATCCGCCCAAATGTTCAATTCCGGAGAAAGAAATTTGGATTTCCCGATATCCGTTCACAGATTATGTAGTTTAGTTTCTTTGTGTTACGTTCTACCGGTCGTCAGTAGTTGATATAGGAAAATTTAACCAAAATTCGCCCCATGCGATCTCCCCCAGACAATGGATAGAGAGTTTAGAAGTATAGAAATACAATATTATTTAAATGACATATGATGACAGGTAACGGGTGGGGTACTATTGTATGTGTAGGAGTTACATAAAAGAGAATAATAAAAGATGTCAAAGTTGTAAAGATAAATGATTAGTAAAAGAAAAGAATAATAGAAAAGAAAAGGCATTGGAAACTTGTTGAACAATGGTAGATGGTTATAAAGAATAATAGAAGTACACAATACATTATAGTTGCATGAAAAGAATTTTGAATAAAAGAAAAAGAATAATAAAAGAGAAACCTTGCAGCTGTATGTTTTAAAGATAATAATAATGTAGTTGCTGAACAACGTTAGATGGTTATAAATAAAAGAAGAGAATAATAGCAGATGTTGATGTGATGGAATTTGAAGAGAACATTGCCCAATATTTGAAATATTTATGAAAAGACTTTTAAGCCGGCGGCGAATACCGGAAAAGCGGACGCGGCGCGGGAATGCGCGGGGCGCAAACGAAAAATAACGGCGTGCGCGGGCGCGAGAGCGTGACGTCATTTGAAATTTTTATTTAAATATTGGTTTTAAAAAATAGACATGTATAGTTTTGTTAGCGATGGAGAACCTTCAGTTTGTAGAAGACGTTGATGTGAAGCATAAGTTAGACGTTGAGAATAGGGATGCGCTCGAGTCGGGACACTCTTTGTAAAATTCCAGACGAGTCGAGACAAACGTATTTCTCGACTCGAATTTTCCAGTCGAGACTCGAGTCAAATAGAGACAGCTGGTAAAAATCTCGACTCGACTCGAATGTCTCGAAAATCTTTCTATAATTTTTAATATTATTTTCAAGAAAGTACTCGCTCAGAAACACTCGCCACGAGAATTTCGGAAACTGCAGGACTTTTCAGGTGTTAGAAGAGTGCTGTGGTGATTGTCTTCAACAAGTGGCGAAACCAAGAGGAAAAGACGTCCAAATGTCGAGGGGTTGGGCGCCCCCTACTTTATTAAAGATGTGGAGAATAAGAACGAGGACAGAAAAAGAGAACACTGACCGTTGGGAATTATCCCTTGTTGAAGCGATGGTTGGAGTAATAAAACTAGTTAGTATTTTCGCTGTTGTATTGTTGATTTCACAGAAATGTTGAAAAATAAGCAAAACGTGACTCTGTACAAGATGTTTACATACCCATAGTTTTATTATTGTCAACTGAACCCTGAGTGTCTGGGATGTTTCTGTCCCTTCTCACTTCACAACTTGAGAGGGGAGGGGGTATTATCATCAGGGTACCACTAGTAGTACACCGCTAAAAGAAATGCTTTAGTGCTGCGTGGGAAGCGGCATGTTTTGTATATATTTCTTAAAATGTTATCCATTCATAAAGTATAAACTCCCCCACCCTCCCCTCATTCTGTTTCCAATACAGAGAACCGACTCTTTAAATGAAGAACGAACCCTGAACCTTCCCGAAAATGCTAAAATGATTGATGCGTACAAATAACAAATCTGTGGATGAATCAGAAAATGCAGATACATGAGAAGATACTTGATGCAGTGCAGTCCAACACATGTAAATAGATTTGTAGTGTTCATATTTGTGTATGTGTACGTGTGTATGTGCTTGTTTCTGAGTATTTATATGCGCGTGTGTCTCGTAATTGTTATATTAATATCCACTGGATTAAGTGAAAGTATAAAATGGATTTGATGACTGCCAAATTGACGTCACATTGATAAGTCATTATTTTTTTAATATTAATAATATTAAATTAGATTATAGTTTAGCGTCGTTTTTAGGAGCAAAGCTCTACAAGACGTGAACGTACAGTTTAATGTCGGATTTGAAACACATGAGCTCCTACCATGAATCAAACCTCGTTCGAGAAAGGCGCATCGCTACCAACATAGCAACGGGGAGCTAAACATTTAGTAATATGTATATTAAGTTGTAAAATTATATTCGTTTAATTTTCACTAATATTATCTTCATAATGTAAGGCATTCGCTAGACACGTTATCTTGTTTAAAAACAAAAAGCCTATCTCTTATGTTTCCGTCTCGGGGTTGGACTGCGGGATGATAGAAATCCGAAAGAGATGTTTTTATTATATTTTGTACAGTAGATCTGCTCCTTCATAATCTCCAAATTTGATAAGAATGAACCTCCCTGGCTCACGAAAATATATACGTAATATAACAAGCCATGCACATTAAATGCCAGACTAATATAGCAAACATTGAAGATGTTCCCCTAGAAAATTTTCTTCGGCCGTCCATGTCTGGAGGTACACAATTTCGCAACTCAGTGGATACGATGTGGATGTATCAAAGTCCACTGATTTACCCATCAAATTTAAATTTTATAAAAATATTATCAGTGAATACTAACCTGAGGAGAACTATTTTTTTTAAAATTCGAACGCAAAAGCAGTTTTTTTTTTCCACCAGGCCTCGGTAATCATCCGGTACGAAAACTGAAGTTTGTACAAGTGTTTCCCCAGCAATTTCTTTGAGAAAGGGGTCCTCCAGGAGCGTTATTTACGGGGTAATTCCTGCGTTTGTTATATACATATATAGATATAAATATAGATATACTGTATACATATAAAGATAAGTAGGAGCGGGTCTTTAAAATTAGTTCGGAAAGATATTATGAAAATCTGGTATAATTTCCAAGAATCTATCTAGTCTAATATAAATAAAATAAACAGTTTGTTTGTGTGTTTGTCTGTCTTTATGCGGCCTGGGGACCAGACGAGTGGACCGAGAGTTACCAAATTTTGGTCAGGGGTACCTTGGCCTAGGCCCGAGATCAAGACGAAAAGTTGTCTTCAAATTTTGAACCAGGGGAGTTTCATGGGGAGGCGTTTACCGGAATCGGCTTGGGAACCAGACAAATTGACCGACAGTTACCAAATTTTAGTCACGAATACCTTGGTCCAGGCTCCAGACCAGAGTTAAGCGATTTTGTCAAAATTCGAACCAGGGGGGTCTCAGGGGTTTTTTACCGGGACATGTAAAGTAGTAGAAAGTAACAGATATTAGTGTTGAATTCATAGTTTTCGCGGTCGCTGAAATCAATGGTGAAACTCCGATCGCAGTAACTTCCAAATTCATGCTATGCGGCAACGAGTCGGGGGTCAACGGGAAGGGGGAGTTGAGATATCGAGACATATAAAAGTAATCCACAATGACCGATATTTGTGTCAAATCCATAGTTTTCGCGGTCTCTGAGATCAATAGTGACACTTCCATTAACGATGATTTGCAAATTCAGCTACAATCGCATGTGGGCCGGGAGTCAGCGGGGAGGGGGGAGGAACCGAGACAAGTAAAAGTAATCCAAAATGACCGATATTAGTGTCAAATCCATAGTTTTCGCGGTCGCTGAGATGAATGGTGAAACTTTCATTAGTGATCACTTGCTAATTCAGCTACCATTGTATGTGGGCCGGGAGTCAGCGGGGGGTGGGGATACCGAAACATGTAAAATTAATCCACAATGACCGATATTAGTGTCAAATCCATAGTTTTCGCGGTCCATGAGATGAATGGTGACACTTTCATTAGTGATCACTTGCTAATTCAGCTACCATTGTATGTGGGCCGGGAGTCACCAGGGGGTGGGGATACCGAAACATGTAAAATTAATCCACAATGACCGATATTAGTGTCAAACCCATAGTTTTCGCGGTCCATGAGATGAATGGTGACACTTTCATTAGTGATCACTTGCTAATTCAGCTACCATTGTATGTGGGCCGGGAGTCAGCAGGGGGTGGGGATACCGAAACATGTAAAAGTAATTGACAATGACCGATATTAGTGTCAAATCCATAGTTTTTGCGGTCGCTGAGATGAAGGTGACACTTTGATTAGTGATCACTTGCTAATTCAGCTACCATTATATGTGGGGCGGGAGTCAGCGGGGGGTGGGAATACGGAAGCATGTAAAATTAATCCACAATGACCGATATTAGTGTCAAATCCATAGTTTTTGCGGTCGCTGAGATGAATGGTGACACTTTCATTAGTGATCACTTGCTAATTCAGCTACCATTGTATGTGGGGCGTCAGCGGGGGTGGGGATACCGAAGCATGTAAAAGTAATACAAAATGACCGATATTAGTGTCAAATCCATAGTTTTTGCGGTCGCTGAGATGAATGGTGACACTTTCATTAGTGATCACTTTAGCTTTTTTTCTCTTCTTTATTTTCTACTCTATAAGCATACATCTTTGATCTCAATCCAATAAACTATGTCATTATCTTAAATTTATTCTCATCTTTCATCTTACCTGTTACTTTTTTGTTTATTAGTGGTAGTACATATGTTATTTTCCTTGTATTCACTCGTGTCAAACTAGTCAACTATTTCTGCTATATCTTTGTAAAAGTCTTCAGTCTCAATCTCATATATAAAGCTGTCAGTATCCATATAACATAAATCTATATTGTTTCCATATTTCGGCTTCATCGTGTTATAATGAAAATCATACATTAACAGTCTTGATAGTTCTAATACACTCTTACCAACATATATTGTTTTTTTAATGTCAATCGCTCTTTTTTCATAAGTATAGCACATAAATTCTCTGTAAATAATGTTCTGTAATCAAAATTAGGTTTTTCAATTAATGTTTCTACTCTACTTTTTCTACTTCTACCGAGTTATTCATGAGCTTATAAAAATATTCTTCAAACTTGTTTTTAGCTCGCGTTCTCATATTTGTATTTAAATTAATGTATTTCTTTAGCCAGTCTGATTGTTTGAATTCTAATATTCTATGCCCTTTCTTTAATGTCATTCCAAGTGACATATATAGTTTTAAGTTCCTATAGTGAATTACATATCTTTCCTTATTATAAAGTGTCGTTAATAATTTTGATTGTTTAGATTCTGGTGGACACATGTTTTCTGGAGCTAATGCTAAATCAGAATGTTTGTTGTGTAAATACTTCGGATATTCTAAATCTACTTCTAATATGTAACCAGTTTCTGAATCATCTGGAATGTTCATTATATCTATGTAAGGTTTAATCCACTTAAAGTCTTTATAAGGCATGTATTGACTCATAGCCCATCCATATAAGTTGTTTGCGTCTAGATATGCTAGGTATGTTGAACACTCATCTTTATTATAATATTGCATATATTTGTTGTTAGCTTTACATATCTTTTACTGCATTGTGAGATTCCTCCTCGTATACACATTTCTAGCATTAGTATTTTATCATAATCAGTTAACATTTTTAAGTTAATTTTAGTCATCTTTAACATTGCATCCCACGATAAGCCTGGTGCTGTATAATACCAAGCAGGATCTAATCCATATGCCTTTAAACACACATCTCTAAAGTTTTCAAATATATCTGTTAATTGGAGGACATCTGTTTTGTTATAATGTTCAGTTAAGTCCCTCACTAACTTCAGATCGAATTCTTTACAAACTCGTACATGAAGCTTATGACGTTCAGGACTCATTTTTTCTCCTGTTAATCTACTTGTAAATTTGTCTGGAGATAGTGGAACGGGTTCTTCTAATTTTTCAAATGAATCAACAAACTCAAATGGATAATCACCTTTAGTATTAACTGGATCAAGTTTATCAATCGGGAGAAAGTTTAATGTTTCTCGAAATTGTTCTGGTTTTATATTACTAGTTAACTCTGCTAAACTCTTTGGCATAAATCTAAATGAATCAACAAATCTTAAGTTTATTCCATCTTTTTCTGGTCCTGATTTTACATATTTTTCATATGTTATGTACCTTTCCTCATTATTAGCGATTAGTTTAATATTCTGTGTATCATAAGCTAACTCTTTAATAAACAAATGCGTATCATAACCAGTTAAATTGTGAAGAAATACAGGAACAAAGTTGGGATTTTTATAATTTAAATTGCAATAACTGTGCGCTGCACCTCTAAGCTTTCCAGTTAAATGATCACGATCTCTTACTTTTGCTTTATTTTTATTTATCTTATACAAACACTTTTTTAAGTCATGCTTCCATTCTTTTATTTTTTCACTCATATCATCTCTATCCTTGTAGAACTCTATTCTCCTCTTTAATATATTTATTTTTCTCAACAGCTGGTGGTAAGTCATTCAAGTTTTTCTCACATATATGACAAGTATCCGAACTGTTATAAGCTTCTATTTCCTCCTCACTAAGCGGAGTCATATCAACTACCCTGTTATATATTTCCATAATTTCTATTGCTTCTTTTTGCAACATTTCAATAAATACTTTCGCAGCATCTGGACCTATATAACTAACAGGGGCTTTATAGTTCCCATTTGAATATTTGACATACTAACAAAAGCTCATTGGTTCATGCTTTTGATATTTTACTGTTTTACTACAATTATGCTCTATTTTTAACTTACAAAAGATACATTCAAAGTCGGCAAATATGACAAATGGATCTCTTAATGAGCGGTTATATTTTTGAAACTCTATTTGATTGTCGTATGGTTTTGGAAGTTCTATTCTAACAGCCTCATGCTCTTTACAATATAGCATATGGTTTTGCCACTGCTTCTCATTTCGAAAGTGTCTTGTTAAACATCTATCACAAAAGTATAACTTCTCGGTATGTTTTGTCACTTGACTTCTTATTAATCGTGATAGGTCTTTTATCCAACAAAAATGATTATTATTTTGATCATCTTTTATATATAATAAATTAACATGTTTTTCTTGCTTTGTTTTTTTGATTTGAAGTCGATATACATTATAGTTCTTGTCATAGCTGTAAACATTGATAGAAATATTACTTCTTCTTTCAAATTTTGGAATATCTTTCAATTGTACAGGAAATTCAATGTTATCACAATACTTCTTTTGCAACTCATTAACAAGCTGTTTATAATGTGAAGGTCTTTGATACTGAGAACATTTGTCTATAGGTTTTAAATAGCTTGCAATAGAATACAAGAAACATTTGTTGTCTTTATTTTTAATATTAATCACTACTTTCTTATCTTTAATTGGTTTAGGAAGTTCAATATAGGAAGAAGCTCTTAATGGTACATACTTGCTTAATCTGATTTGTAAATATTTAACTTGATGCAATGTCCATCCTGATCCTCTACCTTCAAACTCTTCCATTTCTCTACGAAGTTTATGTTTTGCATGATGTATATATTCACTTAAGTCAGTTGATTCTAATATCCTCTCGTTTGATGTTTTAAAATTGCGCTCTTGTATTTCTTTATCTTTAATATAGTCACAAATGAAAACAAGGTTAACTTTAACAGGGTGAAATTTTAATTCCTCTTTGATTTTGTTAATAGCAACTCTTCCACTTGTATCTAAGAATTTTATTGGGTCTTTATATCCTCCTGTGTTTTCAACTTTAATGGTTTGTAAACGCTTCTTTAATGCTGTTTCTTCTAATTCTACTTTTATTGGTATACGTGTTGGTTTCGGTTCTTCAATTACTTCTTGTTTAAATGGGAATATATCTCTAATCTCTCTTCTGCTTTGTTCATCATCATATTGTTTAAGAAGGTTTATTAGTTCTGCTTTTCTTAATCGGGAATATCTTCTGATTCCCTTGTAGTCTTAACTCTATTACAGTAAATTTACTATAATTACTCATTTTATTTACTATATAGAAAATCTTACTACTCAATTTTTACCTTCGCCGGATTATTTCTGTTCATTTTTGTACTATTTTTACTTCCATTTATCCTAATAAAACACATAACATTGTACACTAATGCCAATGTCTACATATTACGCGTTGTATTAGAACACGACTTTGGTGAGAACAACCCATCAGTCACATATACGCATATTAAAATTAAATCATTTTTGTAAACTTACTCATCATCATCATCATAATCATCACTACCATATTTATATTCATCATCACTACTCAAATCAGATGTTTTTTTGCATTATTAATAATTCTTTTTCCTTTAACAGTATTTGCTTCTCTAGTAGTGCTGCTAAGAGTTTAAGATCATGATGAATTAGTTTAAGTCTGTGATGTAATCAATCAAATTTATTCTCCATATTTATTATATAGAAAACCAACAAAAATGAGATAAATTTAAAAAATCTAAGAATAAAAACGAACAGGTAAATATGACTAGTGCTAAGGAAATATTATCTTACAAACCTATATTTGATTGTGTATGTAAATATTTAGATATTGGTGGTTATAATGATGAAGACAAAATAAATTTTAGCATCTCCATAGGTATGTTAGATCATTTGTTCAAGAAAGCCACTAAAGAAAACAACTCATTTCTTATACAAAACTTTCTCTATGCAAATGTTATGAATTTGTCTGATGAAATATTAGATTCACTGACTGATGAACAATGGTTATATATAGGTTATGATGATTATGAGGAGGAATATAACTATGATCACATTACAGAAGATTTCATACGCAAATATCTGCAGAAAGTTAATTTGAGTGAAATATGTTCATGGAAAAAGTTATCGGAAGAGTTTATAAGAGAATTAGCTGATAAAGTTGATTGGGAGATTATTTCAGGAAGCCAATACTTATCAGAAGACTTTATAAGAGAATTTACAGATAGAGTTGATTGGAAAGAAGTATCATATAATCAAAACCTATCTGAAGAATTTATTAATGAGTTTATAGATAAAGTTGATTTTGATGCTATATCTTATGGAAACAAACTCTCTGAAGTCTTTATACGAGAACATGCAGATAAAGTTTCTTGGGGACGCTTATCTGGAACTCAACAATTATCAGAAAACCTTATAAGAGATTACGCTGACAAAGTAGATTGGGAAATAATTTCAATATTTCAAAATTTAACAGAAGGATTTATTGCAGAGTTCAAAGACAGAGTTCATTGACATAACATCTCAATTTATCAACACCTCTCTGTAGAATTTATATATTTATTTAGACATTACGTAGATTGGAGAGTAATAATATGGAAATACCGTAATAATGCTGATTTAGGTGGTATATTGAATTTAGCATTCGATGTTACAACGGATGGTTTGTTTAATGTTTAACTAAATAACTTTTTTGATTATTATATCATAAAAGTTGTAGCCTTAATTATTATATCATAAAAGTCGTAACCTTAATTATCAGATAATAACCTATCATACAAACGATCTATACTCTTAATCAATTCTTCTTCTGATAGTGATGTCCAAAACTCATTACATTTCCTTTACGAATATCTAGTTCTTGCTGCATTAGGTTGAATAGCTTAATACTGTTAGGATCTCTAAACTTTTCATATATTATTACATGACTAGGATATTTTTCTTCTGCTTCATTAAGAGGCTTATATAGAGTTCTCTTTTGGCATCTGATAGCATAATAAGGGAAAGGATCATTAGGTTTGTTCTTTTTATATATGATTAGACAATTATCTTTTGAATTATCGTCTGTATATGGTGCTGCGATTGTTTTAAGATGATTTATTTCTTTTCCTTGTTTCTCGTTGTTTATACGTAATTCATTCATTTGTTGTTTTATTTCTTGTAGTCTTGTTTGAAGTTGATCGTTGTTAGTAAGGTATAGCTGTTGAAAGTCTTTAACAAAGTAGTTAATAATGATTTTATTACATTTAAGATAAAACTGGAGATAACCATCGTGATATATCTAGAATCAATTCTTTACAAACATACGTTCCTCTTATTTCATTCCATATTTCTCCTTTACCACCTGCTACTTTTTTTAATAATTTCCACAGCCGGAATACCGACCCTGGAAATATATGTTATGACTTCTTTCGATTCTTTATTTTCTAACCAATGTTGAAATTCTTTTCCACCATCTTGACACAACTTAGTAGCATTGAAATATTCTGTACTCTTATCTATAATCAGTTTAAAATCACCAAAAACACCATACCAATAATTATCTTTAATCTGTTCAAAACAAATATTATTTAAACTAAGAGAATTATCAATAGTACTCATATTTATTATATAGAAAATGTTGATTTTTAGCCTTTTATGGAATAATAACCATAAAAGACAACATTTATATTTACACTACAACATTACTCTTATCTACCCAACTATTATGTGAATCATCAAATCCTAGCCATTTAACATATACTTTATCACCTTTCTTTCTTAACACCTTTTCCACCAAGTATTCATCTTTATGTTTCGTCATTAATAGTTCTGGTTCGTAAAATCTACCTTGTACATCCTCTTCTTCTAAATCTTTAATTCTATATGTTGGTGGATTAGATGGAATAACTTCGCTAATAACAAATACTTCTGTTGACCAATTAGGTGTATATCCTTTCTCAAATAACCCTTTCGACTTACTTATACGAACATGATCACCTAATTTGTATTTGGGTTTAACACGCTTATATTCTTTCTTATACACTTTCTCCAATATTGTTCGCTCATTCTTCTTATTAACTTCTATAGGCTTTAAACCAATTGTTCTATGCACTCTATTATTATACTCACTAACCAATGTTGGTAATATCTCTATCCGTTTATAATTCCCTTGTGTTGTGAACCTTTTCCACATGTTTTGTTTAAGTGTTCTATTAAATCTCTCAACAACAGAAGCTTTCTTACCACTATAGGTTGATTAATGATTAATCTTCTTTTCCTCCATTAACTTCTTAAACTCTTTATTGTAAAACTCTTTACCTTGATCAGTTTGTAAGTTACTAGGTATTCTTGTTCTTAATATGGATTCGAATACTTCTGTAACATTCTTACCACCTTTATCTTTAACAGGAACAATAAACGCATATTTAGAGAACACATCTATAATCGTTAGCAGATACTTATAAGCTTTATTTAATTTGGAAACACCTTTTAATACTCCACTATCCATTTCAACAAGATCAGCTTGCCAAAGATCATCGATACCTTTTATAACTACACTTAATCTGTCAAAGTTTTTTCTAGATGGTTTGTGAATTTCTTCTATAATGTCTTCTCTAACACCTTTACCTTCTTCTAGTCAATCAGGCTTTTTAACGAATTGAGTTTTAGTAATACCACATACAGAACAAATACCTTTCTTTAGATATCTTCCATTCTTTGTTTGTTCTATCCTAATGGTATCTTTCTCCGCATCTGTCAATTTCTCACACTTAACACAATACATCATCATTATTTATTGTATAGAAAATCAACGAAAAAAAATTAAAATTTATCACTACCTAATACTATACTTTTTACATTATCATCATCATCACTTGATTCGTTTTCACCTTCATCTTCTATTTCTATATACATAATAATCAATAATAACTTACCTTCTTTTAAATCAGAATCTATAGATGGTCTAATTGTTAACTGATCATGCATATTAAAGTGTAATGGAAAACTTTCAACCAAATCGTCATTTAAAAATAAGTCTATAAGATGTTTATTAAGACTTGATTCTATATCCATTAATCTACCTCTATAAAGAAATTTGTAGGCAGCAGCTAAATTATATACAAAAAAGGCTGGTTTCCCAAGATCATCTTCTGCCAATCGACATGGTAATTCAACAATTTCTTTTGTTGTAAGTAAAATAAACTCTTCGTTCACTGATTTAAGCTGTTCTAATGTTACAACATCTTGTTTATCAATAGCATTAGATACATTAACCAATCTTTTGTTCTTAAAATCAACCCAGGATGTAAAAACTTCTCTAGATTCTTCTATTATAATTTTAACATTACCAAAAATATCCATATTTATTATATAGCAAACGTCTTTAGGAAAGTTCTCTTTCTAAGTACATCACAACAAACAATAATTCACCATCTTCCATAGTTGAATTTTTAGTTGGTTTGATTGTAATTATATCATTCTTGTTAAAGCTAAAAGGTATATTTTCAATCAAAGTATCACCTAAATATATGTCTAAAAATATTTATCCAAACTTAATTCCATGTGCATTGTCTTCCCATTATAGAGAAATTTATAAAAATTAAAAAAATTAAATATTCTAAAGATTGGCTCCTTAATGTTTTTAGATTTTAATCGATATAATAGGGGTATAGTTTCTTTCTGCACAATCAATTTAGTAGTATCTATCCTAACCTTTTGAAAATCTTCTTTCTTGACGTATGTGTCTTGTAACGTTTCTAATGCATCTTCAAATCGTTTTCTATCGTTCTCTAATTGAGCTTCTATTGATCTTAGTTGACTTACACTAACAACATCATTTAAATTCTCCAATAATTTTAATTTTTCTTCACTAATATCAACATTATCTTTTCTATCTTTAACATTACCAAATATATCCATACTCATTTATAATACAGAAAATGTCGATCCTAATTTTTCAAAACATTTCTTTAACATCTCTATTTGTTTAGATGAGTGTTTAAAATCAATATCAACATGAACATCGTTCTTTTTGAACAGATGGTACAATACACATTTTAAGTTAATAAACAATACTCTTTTCGGATACAGTTCTTTAAAGGTTTCGTATAAGTTTTCGAATTCATTTATAAGTGTTTCCTCCATATCTTGTAAGTTTAATGGTTTTTGATCGGTAAGGTGATAGTGTATTAAATAAACATCATCATAATATTTTGTGTATTTGTTTTTCTTTAGTATTTCTAGAACATCTTTTATTGATATTATATCTTTGGATATATCTCTAAATTCATCATTTAACACCTTGAACACCTCTTCAGGAATAATTCTATCCTGTAAAGCTTGCAAGCGAGATAACTGTAGCTTAAATATTTTTATAGTATCATACCATAGTTTTCTTACACTAGCAGCTCTCATTCCTTCACAAGTACTGTAAACCCAACCATTCGCTACAGAACAATAACCACAAATGTAACTGCTCATATCTTTTGTTAATGACTTACTACCAGAATTACTGCATTTTAAAGGTTTAGAACTATAATTTGATAACATATCCTTTAAAGTAATTATTGGATATAACTTTACCAACTCTTCTTCGTGTACAAAAATTTAGGTATTAACATTTTCCTTAACTGAACAACTGTATATGCGTTGTTTTTATCTTTTAAGTCCATCTTGCTAACATCCCGAAAATACCAATTAAATTTATATTTAACTAGTTCATCTAGTTCATCCTCATGCTTCTCAAAATGATCTAAAAATCTATTGTGTATAGCTTCCATATTTATCTTAAAACAAACCTTATGGATATAAACCATAAAAGTACTTAAACTTAATAATATTTAATCATTTTAATCATATACATAACATCACTAAAAGAATACCCTTGATTTAGAAGATTTAAAGCCTTAACACAAAGATGACCACATATAACTGAATTAAAGTCTTGTATTCGTTCATCATTGTAAAATAAGTTTTTGATACCAAGATATTGTACTAGTTGTTTAGGAGGAATACCACAATAAGAATCGAACACGTACTTTATGTTGTTATCTTTCCAATAGCATATCCAATGAGTACCAATGTTTTCTGATTTATCGAAGTTAACTACAGCACACTCATTTACATAGGGTTTTTGTGGAAGTTTTTCACTCATAAATACACCTCTAAATCGTTTTATCTTTAATTCTTTATCCAACCTCTCTATATCGAAGTTGGTCAATGGTTTTAGTTTTTTGACTTCTTTAGTTTCCCTGCTCCCTGCTTTTCTTCATAGCCATATTGTATCTTTTTGGTTCTTCAAGTTCTTGTTTATTTTTCTTAGCATCCAGTACAGTTTTAGTAATAGCTAATGCTGCACAACCTGCTAATGAGCCAACTGCTCCTAAAGCTGCTAAAATGGCCGGAATTGTAAAAATAAAACCACCCCTATGCTCTTTCTTAATCTTTTTCATTTGTGCAGTAGTTAAAGTTAAATCCATTCCTTTACCTTCTTTAATTCTCTTAGATTTATCACTAAGTTGTTTCTTTGTTAATACATGATCAATATTAAATCCTTTAGTTCTTTATAAGGAACACTAAACATACAACCTTTAATAGAACATCTTCCTATTTATTTAAGAGAAAATCTTAGTTTGTAAAAGTACAGTTGTTGTTGCTCCACCAAATTCAATTAAGGAATCATTCTCATCTGTTATCCTTATCTCAAAATTGTCAACCTTGTCTTTAGATATAGGGAAAAATAATGGATAAGTAGGCTCATAAATAATACTATGTTTAAACTCGGCATCTGTTTTAAATGATGCTATAATTCCTGTTTCCCTATGTGTATATTCTGTTTGTTTAACAAACATACCATCTGCTATATTACAATGAACATTAATTGTATCGAATGGGTGAAACTTTGGCAACTTACTTCCAATATGTGTTTAGTCTTTTTTCTAAAACTTCAAGAACATTAAACCCGAGGACAGTACCTATACCCCCAATTGTAACATCATTACTATCAGTTTCTATTTTAACTCTATTTCTTAAATGATCTTCTGATAATGTTATGTTGATGGATTGAGATTTTAAATACTCATTAAGTGATTTTAAATTATATTGACCTTAAGGTATAAAAACTTGTCTAACACCATATGAGAAACTGTTTTTTTGTTGTTATGTTTGGAGTTAAGTATGTTGTGTAAAACCCAACTAGTCCTATACTTAAATAGTTGCTACTGTTGTCTAATTCGTAATGGAGTTTCATCTTTAAAACAGAAGTATCACTCGTTAACTTAAATACTTTAGCCATTTATTATATAATAAATGAATGAGTTTGATTTACCTAGAGATATTCCAAGAGAGAAAGTAATCAAGTTAATAGAAGATATCATTCAAAAGTTAGAATACAGTTTAAAGAAGAAAAAGAGAAAACTACGAATTGTTAGATATGCATACTACACTTTGATTACGTTATCGGTTATACTTTCGGCAACAACTGGATTTATTAATATTTTTATACCTGTAACAATTTACTCAATATTAACAACGTCTCTTGCAACTGGATGTGCTATTATAACAGGTTTATCTTCTAAGTTAAACATAAGCAAAAGAAAAGATGAATATAAAACCATTGTTACTTGTATTAATTCATTTAAAGAACAATTAGAGACGATAATAACATTAAATGGTGAAATGAATAACGAATATATAAAAGATACGATGCTTAAGATCAGAGAACAACTTAAAGATATAAGATCATAAAAGGTGATGATTTTTTCTATAATAAATGAGTAAGAAGACTATTAATTGGGATGTAAAAGAGATGATAAAAGAGACAACAGTTAAGAAAAGAAATGGAGGGCTTATACCTGATGATATTCGATGTCTTATAGTGGGTTCCTCTGGGTGTGGTAAAACTTTTTTGCTATTTAATTTTTTTTTACAGCCAGGTTGGTTAAACAATAATTACTTTTATATATATTTTAAAAGCATGTATCAGCCAAAGTATGAGCAGTTAAAAGATCGATTTGAAAAAGCAGAACTAAAGTTTAAGAAGCAAATAGCAACGTTCTTAAGCGGTAATAATTCTATTGTACCTATTGATGAATATGAAAAATACTCTATAGTTGTGTGTGACGATTACATTTTGGAGAACCAAGATACTGTTAGAAAATACTTTACAAGAGGTAGACATAGACATTTAGACTGTTTCTATCTTGCACAAACATATTCAAAAGTACCTAAACAGCTTATAAGAGATAACGTTAACTTCCTATGCATATTCAGACAAGATGATACTAATCTTAAACATTTGTATAATGAGCTTGTTGGAGGAGATATGTCTTACGATAAATTTAAAGAGATATGTTCAAAATGTTGGCAAGAAGATTATGGTTTTATGGTAATTGATATGACAAGGAGGTAAACAATGGTAAGTATAGGAAAAAGATAAACATTTCTTAAGCGTTTGACTTTTTACGTTTATTGATGTTCTTTGACGTTTATTGACGTTTGTTCGTTTTCTATAGAATAAATGGATAAGAAAGATATTAATAAGAATATCTAGTTATAGGAGTTCTTGATAAAGAGCTTCAAATCTTGGAAGAAAAAAGAGCAGGTATAGAATAAATTTAATATGCAAGAACAACCTGTAATTGATGCTATTCAAAACTTGGGAAGTGAGATCAAAGAAGTAGCAGAACAAAATAAAAATCTAATAACTGAACTTGTTCCAGTTGTACATAAGACGGTTTCAATAGATCCTAGTCTACTAGAAACACCTAAAAAGATAACTTATGATAGTTCTCCAAGTAGTAGTGATACGCCTATAACGGGTGAAATAAAACAAACGAAAAACAAATTAAAGACAAAGTTGAAGGAGTAGAACCTTTAACAACAGCGCAATCATTTTTTAAGATTGCAACAAAATATTATAGAAAAGAAATGATAGTGTGTTTGGAATAAGAACTGTAGAAGAAGATGGAAAAATAATAAATAAGATAGGAAATTCTGAAGTTAAAGTGAATGGTGATTATTTGATAATTAATGGTAAAACTTATAAAGGAACAGAAGGTCTATGGGAATTATTAACGATGAAATCTAATAAAACCATTGAAGATTATGATGATGATGATTTTGAACAGTACAAAGAAATAATAATAGAATCAGATGCTGCCTTCCAAAAATATAATTGAGATAAAAGTAGCATCTAATAGAGGTTTTAAGTACATTAATATTATCAAGCCTATTTGTGATAATTATATTAAACCATCTTTACCTCCAACTCCAAAAAGGACTGGTGAAGAAATTAAACAATATACAGAGATACCTAAAGAATATATATGGACGGATGATGTGAGAAAGTTAATTGATCGGTTAAAAGTTATAGATGGAGAAGAAAAGGCTGGTAATAACTTTTATAATGAGAAAGTAGGTTTAGTGAGTATGATTAATAATAAGCTTTCACAATTTATTCCTAATGATCCAAAAGGTATAGGGTATTTGATTAAAATCTTAAATACATTACCACCACGATTCTGGAATTATGAGAAGCTTGGAAAAGGACTATTGAATAAGATTTTAAACATGAAGGGATTACGGGAGTTACATATACCAGGCTTCAGATTTTGCGGGCCTTTTACGAAGCTTCAAGAAAGCTTAGAGAGAGGTGATGAAGGTATTAACCCATTAGATGAGGCTTGTAAAGAACACGATATATCCTATAGAGACAATAAAGATACAGAGTCAAGACATATTGCAGATAAGGAACTAGAAACTAAAGCATGGAAAAGAGCCTTTAGTAGTGATGCGTCAATTGGTGAAATATTAGCTGATTTTGGGGTTGGTACTGCTATGAATGCTAAGGTTAAGTTAGGATGGGGATTATAAGTTTTTTAATGGTTATTATGTATGATTCTTTTATGGTTATATCCCATAAAAACGTTGTTTCAAGATTTTCTTTATAATAAATGGATAGTGTTGAGAGTTACGAGTTACAGAGCTTTAAAGCTAACACAAGAACATTTAATAATTTGATTGAAGCTAACAAAGATATTGAGTTTGATTTCGATGTGGGGCATGGCTTTATACAACCACACAAAGCAGATTGTCACATGACTCTTGAAGTTGTTGGTGCATCAGTTGTAGGAGCATTTGGCTCAAACGATACTATAAAACTTGTAGATAACTTCTTACCATTCTTCTTTTCTCAAATTGAGGTTAGAAAGCATGATGTTGTTATAGATAAGATTGAGCCAGCAGGAATAACATCTACAGCTATTGGAACATTAAAGATTTCCAAATAAGAAGTTGAATATTTAAAACAAACAGGATTTGAAACAGATGATAAACTTGGTCTAAGAAAGGACTTTAGTGTTTTGTACCCATTAAGATAATTCCAGGCTTTTTAAGTGATTATAAAGAGGTTATGTGGAAAGGTGGATTGAGAATAACATTTACAAAAGCTAACAACAATAACGATGTCTTGTACAAATGGACTGGATCAGCAGCAGGTGCAGCATCTCCTCATGATGGAAAAATAACAATAAAAATTATGGAGATAAGAATGCCTATTGTTGAATATAAATCTACTTATGAAAACAAGTTAAAGTTGAATATTTTTAAAGAACCTAAAATCATGTTTTCATTCCATACTTATCAATGTGTTCAGAAGACTGTTGTAGGTTCTTTCTTGGAGTTTGATGTTACTACTCATTTTAATTCTAGACAATTTGATATGCCTCATTTCGTAGTTGTAATGTTCCAAACTGATAGAAGTGGCAAACAAACAGCAGATGCAAGTAAGTTTGATCGTTTTAAGGTAAAGAATATCTATCTTAAGAATGGGAGGAATGAGGTATTTCCAAAAGAATCAAGAAACTTAGATATTGCTAACAGGGATTATTTTAAGATGTATGAAGATTATACTGCATTTAAGAGAATAACATGTGGCAATACCGAAATGTACTATGATCCTAAAGAGTTTATAGATAACAGACCAATGTATGTGATTAATTGTCGTAAGAGGAAGAATGTATCGGTTAATGAGAGAACAAACATAAAGATTGTAGTAGACTTTGCAGAAGCTGTGGCTACTAATACTATATGCTATGCCATTTTAATTGGACAAAGAACTTTACATATAATCCGAAGAATGAGAAAGTAGTAGAAGAGTTTTAGATGTTTGTATTGTATTATGGAAGTTTTTCCATAATAGAAATTGATAAAAAATGATTAAATATTTTTGGTGAAGATAAAAATTGAAGAGTGTTCATTGATTTTCTATATAATAAATACGATGTCGAGTCATATTGAGCTTTTAAATAATCTTGGAAGTCTTGAACAAAAACAAGTTATTGGATTAAGAGAATTAGAATTAAATACAGAATATAAGATTGCGAAAATGGAAAAGATTAAAACTAAGTTTGGAAAGTGCATTTTAGTTGAGTGTGAGGAGTTTAAGGTGTTTCTTCCACCTAGATTTACAAAACACTTAACAGATAAAACGATTGATGAGATCGTTAAAGATGGAATAAAAATCAAATACACTGGTCTAAAAGATAATTATCCAACTGTTGAGTTCTGAATGTAAATTTTATGTAAATTTCCTGTATGTAAATGAGAATCGGTTTTTATGAATTTCGAATAAAACGAACGTTTTCCTTATAGTAAATAAACTATGGCTAATTATTTGAATAAAAAATGACGTTAAAGCATTGAGATTCCTTCGCATAGATGAGTTAGCAAAAGGTAAAGCGTACGAGATAACATTATGGAAATTGATTCAAACACAGCGTTATGGTCAAAGAGTTTTAGTACATTTAGATGAGAAATATAAGACGTTATTACCACAAAGATATAATGATGAAACTGAACAAGTATTGAAAGATTTGAAAAAGTATAAGCTGTTTGTTAAGTATGAAGGTTTGAAAGATTTAGATAATGGTTATAAAATACATCAGTTTTACTTTAGAAATGAATCCAAAAAATAACAAAAATAAAACTTGTAATTTTAAGTATGTTTTAAGTGTATAAGTGTTATTATGGTTTCATTATCAATATCCAAACTTGTAATTTTCAGGATGTTTTAAGTGTATAAGTTTTTTTTATAGTATCAAGACTATAAAAACCTAAGACCTTTGGATATACAGAACATAATGTCATTTAAATTTTAAAGATATATGTATAAATAAGGGATTAATTTGAGCTTTATTGTATTATATCCTTAGAGTTATGCAATTTATAAGACATTCAATAGATAGCCAATTTATTTCTCTATTGATTGCCGTATGAATTTTGAAAATCGGTTAATATTTGATGTAGTTATAGCAAATTCGAAATTTCGGGATTTTTTACGGGTTTATTTTTGAGTTTTCTGGAAAATGTTATTCTCTAAAAAAGTCTTGAAATTTTATTTAAATTATGGTAGCTTTTTTATTTTTTCGATTTGATGAAATTTTGTAGATATTGAAAAAGGGAAAAATATCCTGTGGGTTATGCAACCATTTGTGCATTTTATGAAATTGGTTATGTTATTAGTATTCATTTGCCGTTTGAATTTTTCAAATCGGTTAATTAGTGACCGAGCTATTGAATTTTACCGTTATTTTGGGGTGAGGTTGCCAGTGTTGCCAACTCACTTTTACAATTATCATATTTATTAGTAGTGGGGTGAATTCATCCCTATATGTTTTATAGCGATATCTTGAAAAATTAAAATCCTGGAACGTTCCGAAAAAATATTGAGTTGGAGACGCTGATTCTAAAAAAAAAGATCTAGTGAGAACAGCATGTACAATTTGAAAATTGTGAATTTCTTTCTTTTATTTTAGGAAAGCATGTTGAGCTATATGTAAGTCATTCTCTCTCTTTCTTGCTGGAGGTGGAAGGATATATGTTGTATATCTATTAACATCAAAGTTAATACGTCGTCCCATCCCGTGGGATTACGTCATAGTTATTTCGTAGTCCCATCCCGTGGGATTACGTCATAACAGCTCCATCTGGTGTCTACTGCAGCTTGAAGTTCTGTTGGTGTGAGGAGAAGAAAAGAGAGAGGCTATAATTTCATGTACATATATGTTATTGCTTCTCTCAACTGAAACTGGTTTGTAAGCTGAATATATGTATGTGCGTCTGGTATAAGTGTATATATGTATGTAACAGCGAATCAACATACTTAACTTTAACTTATCATCATTCTGCCATCTGTCGACCGATTTCGATCAAACAAAACCTACTTTTTCAATCAAAGACAGCACTATAAGTTATAAGTTTTAGATGTAAGTTTTTATGATTTTAAATGTCATAAAAGCCTATACGATCTCCCTTTAACATTGTAGTTATGGGAATACTTTGCATTAGTTTCTTGTGCCCTTATGTGCTAGTCAACTAATGTTAAAGCAAAAGAAATATTCAAAGAAAGTGCTTAGTAATTACGTTAGTCATCTAGTGGTGATTTGTAGTTAGTGATGATATATCCCTTTTCTTTAAATTCTGACAATCTTTTTTTTGTATCCAATCATGTAGTTTTATATGGGATATGGAACAAAAGTTCTCATTATAATATGAAGGAATTCCACATACAACACATTTACTATTAATATTTCTTTCATTAGTTAAGTCATAACAAGATGTAGTTTCGTTCCTTCTAGTAAAACATGTTGGGAAACCAACACGTATTATATCTTTAAATAAAATAACTTCTGGTGCCGGTAATGTAAAACCTACGGGGTTATATATTGGATCTACAAACTTACATTCTGATAATGTAGCTGGTCTTAAAATCTTAAATTGTGTGTCTATGTCCTTAAAGAAAAGATACATTATTTTTATAAAGTCATGCTCTAACATTTTATTATGTATTTCCATCACTCGTTCTATTGATGAGAGTGAATAATCTATCAACGGTCCAGAATATTTTAAACCCTGTTCAACTTCTTTATTGAGATTCTCTGCTCTATAACATCTTTTAGAGTTATAAGACTTCTTGTTTCCATTTCTAGCAAACTCTTGGAATTGTTTTAGTTTTCCACAAATTACACACTTTTTCATGATTTATTAAACATAAAATATCCAAAATAGTTAGCTCATTTTTATTTGATTTTAAATGTGATAAAAGCATATTCAATCTCACTTTGGGTTATCCCTCTGTGTTAAAGTACAATAGTTAGTGGTGGCTTCATAAATTTTTGACAGTTAGGGGGTGTTGAGGGGAAAGTTGTCTGCAGAACGTACATATGCTACTGTATGGGATACCACGTCCGTAATGTCGTCTAAATGTCATTTTTTTAAAATATAATTAATTAATTTTTATAAGAGAGCGCTTAAAATGAAGTGTAACATTTAGTGTTCCAGAACGAAATGACAAATTTCGTCCTGCATGGTCTTTTAATAGTATTTCAATACTGTTAAATGAAAACTTTGCAAGTGGAAGATAATGAATATCTTGAAATGTTAATGTTTGCACTTTACCGTATTTTACATTTGATATTGGTGCAATACGTAAAAAAGGTGCTTTTGTATCACCTAAAATCTGATATTGTATGATATCAGTATTAATAAAAATTTGATGTGGATACTCAATATCAACATATGGTGGTCTAAATCCACGTTTATACAAAACAAGATCTTGACGAAATCCTAATTGCAATGCTAATGTTGGTGATAGTAAGTCTGATACAACACGATCATTACAATCTATATGTACAATATTTAATTCATCAATGATATGATGTACGGAGTGATAATATCCACTTACAATTTTACTTTTTTGTGCTTCTTCATTTTTCTTTTATACCATATAACATTTTCTCCATCGTTAACATTATAACATGTTAAAGGAACATGTAATTCACTTAATCCTACATACCAATCGGTTTCTGATAATTGAATATTATTTTTTAGTTGTTTAATAAAATGTGTTGGACTACTTGTAGGATGTACATCAGTACTTGCGTTTGATACAAGTGTAATCTAAAAACTATCATCAATACTTTCAGAAATCATTTTCGTTTAAAGTGAAGTGTTAAGTTTGAAGTTCCAAATCCAAATGGCAATTTTGAACCGCGCTCATCTTTTAAGTTTACTTCAATCGTGTTAAAATAAGATTTTACAACTTTAACATATTGTGGGGTGTCAAATAGAAAACATTTTACATCTCCATGCTCAATATTATATGCACTAACTTTACGAAGTAGTGGTCCAATATTTTCTTGTTGTTTTACAATATCAACACAAACATTAAGAATGTTTCGTATATTATATTCTAAATTGCATGGAAATTTTGCACGTGTTATTGTTGGAACATCTTCATTAACTGCTTTTAGAAAAACAGTATCTGTAAACTCGGTTGTATTTTCATTTATAAATCAAGTAAATGTAATCCACGTGTTATTGCTATAACACAAAAATGTTTTAATTTTAAAGAATGTTTAATTCCAACCTGATTTTTATTTTTATAATATTTTAACATGCATACTTGTTTAGGAATCATATCTAAAATGGACGGAATAGAAGTATAGTATCCTGGTGTAATATCATTGTGTGCAATTTCAAGTTCATCATTAATGATGGTTTCAATTACATTGTTTCATTTAGCGAACATTACAAAAACCAAAAAGAATATTAAGTTGTGTTACGGCAACATTCTATTTTCCTTCACTTAAATGAATAGGTTGTGCTAACTTTACTATAAATGAAGAAGTTGTATTATTAGTAAAAATTTCACTACTAGCATTTGACGGAAGAGTAACATAGAAATCATGTTCTATCATCGAACTCATTTTGAAGACTGAACAGAATTTGTTTTATTCCATGAATTCATACTTGATGGATATCCCAACCACTTTACATACATCATATCTTTCTTTCGTTTTAATACTTTCTCAATTAAACATGTTTTGTTTAAATTTACATTTACTTTGTTATTCCTCTGTGTATAATATCACTTTAATTTCTTCGTCATTCCAATCTTTTAATTTAAACTGTAATAGGATTTGTCGGAATACTTTTATCAACAATAAAAATTTCTTGTGGCCATTTCGGTAAATATTCCTTTTCTAATTTGTTTATATTTTCTAACACGCACATAATCACCAGGATGAAATTTACATGTTAATTTCTTTTTATTCATTTTATCACCGTACAACGTATTCCAAACTTGGTCAACATTAGAATGATTTACATCTGCCGGTGCCATTTTAATACTACTATGATACGAATGATTATGAGTTTTTACAAGTTGATCTAACACATCTATATAACGATTTGTATTTTTAGCAGTAAAATAACGATACAATTTTACTTTTAATGTTCTTATAAACCGTTCTGCTAATGCACATTTAATTTCTGAAGGTGCACTATAATGATTAATTTCGCATTCTTTAAATAATCGTTTTACGTATCGATTATTTTTTCTCTTACTAAATCCGTTTGTACATTAAACTCGGGTAGTTTAAATTTTTTTAAAAAAAATTGTTTGCTTTTGTCATTTCAGGACCTCTTTTTGTTTTCAAGGGAACACAATACGCATACCGTGAAAAAATATTGATACAACATAATATAAATTTATATTTTTTTATATTATGCAATATTTTGCATATCTGCTAAATCCATTTGTAATGTTTCATTGGTGCACTAATATAATATTGTTTACGTGCAAACATTTTACGTGCTGGTGCACGTAATGTAAATGCATCTTGAGATGCTAACCGATTTTAATTTTCTTTTTCGATAATTTTGTTTTTCCTTGTAATGTTTTAATAGTAGATAAAGAAGCAGGATTCCTATAGTCATAATATAATTTTGACAATTTTATCATTTTTATTTACATTTTATATTCTTTCGAATTTTTAAAAATATTTGCTACTAGTGTTGGACTTTGTGATTTTACATGTATGGCGATGTAAAGATTGTGAGAAGGCCCGACGGAAATCCATGTCTGGTGACAGTTCTGTGGATAAGGCTGAAAGACTCCCCACTTTGTCTATAGTACACAATTCGTTACTATCAATCAAAAAGGAAGTCGACGAAATTAAAGGCTCTAATAAAAGATTGGAGGATGAGTTAGGTGCTTCCTTAAACACCATCCATGAAAAATTTGACCAGAATTATAACCTCATCAAATATCAAACTGAGGAATTGAAGAAATGCATGAATACAATTGACGAATTAAAGAATCAAAATCTATCGTTAAAAAAACCAATTGAAAAATTAAAAGTTCAAGTAGATGAATTGGACCAGTATAGTAGAAGGAACACAATTGAAATACAAGGTATACCTGTCTTACCAAATGAAGATGTTAATAATATAATTAAGGGAGTAGGTACTGCATTGGACATAACTGCTACTAATGATATGATAGATGTATGTCATATGTTGAAGAAATCTCCCAGCCAACCAGAACCAGGTTATATTGTTAGATTTGTTAGGAGATTAGATAAGGATAAATTTATTGCAAAAAGAAAAGTGAAAAGAAATCTCAATTGTAAAGATGTGGGTCTGTCAGAGGGTGGGACTATTTATGTCAACCAGAGTTTAACATTACACCGTAGAATAATCTTTAGTGAGGCCAGGAAAGTTAAGAGAGAGAAAAACTGCTTTTCTCTGGGTTGACTATGCGGGTAATATCAAATTAAGGAAAAAGGCTGATGACTCCTTTGTATATACTCTCACTACTATTGATAAAGTCAGAAGTTTAACGTAAAATATGAACAGCAATGATCAGACGTTATTTTTAAATTATCAAAATGTTAGGGGTATTCGAACCAAATTACATAAACTGTACACGGGTATTGCAGCCACTAATTTCGACATAATACTTTTGACCGAAACTTGGTTGTGTGACGGTATATATAATAATGAATTTATTGACGAAAAGTATAATGTATTTAGATATGATAGAATTCACAAAGATGAAGGAGGTGCACTTATAGCAATTTTAAAGAACTATAGTGTTACTGAAATTCCAATTGCTATAAATTATGTTGAAGCATCATGTATAAAAGTTAAAATAGCAACTAAATATATTTATGTCATTGTTGTATACTTTCCACCGAATTCTAAAGTGGAAAAATATCTTGAATTCTTTGAAAAAATTAAACAAATAGTTGAAATACAATTTAATATTGTTATAGTTGGTGATTTTAATATTCCTTCAATTATAGACTGCTCGTTTGATTTGTTAGATGGTGACGTTATCTGTAAGTCCTTGGCAAACTTTATCTAATTCATAATTTAAGATCAATGAACTCAGTAAAGAATGCGTATGGTAAAACTCTTGACTTAGTTTTCTCTAGTGTTGAGTTGGAAGTTAACGTGTCTAGAAATATGTATCCCTAATTAGAAGAAGATAAACATCATCCCTCATTACATTGCCAACTGTACCTTAATAACACTATTCCGCGTATCAAACTAACTACTAGTATTGCACATAATTTTAGTAAAGCTAATTTCCTTAATTTATATAGTTCTTTAAGGCAACAAAACTTTTCAGAGTTACTTGCTATAAAAGATATTAATCTAGCAGTAAAATACTTTTATAATATTTAAACCAAATTTTTTTCTTTTTTTGCTCTGACTTTGTTAACCTCAATATTCGTTTCAAATTGTAGGTAAGCCATTTCGAGCCATCAGCTTTCATTCACTCACTTTAAACCATCTTTTACACCTAGTAAACAAGTATATATATATATATATATATATATATATATATATATATATATATATATATATACCTGTCTTTCTCTCTGTTAACTCACACACACACAAGTCTTTATTTTACGAAGTATTTCTATGAAAGTCCAGCAAATACAGTCATTTCCGCTTCTTCCCATCTTCATTCTTAATTTATTCGCAGGCCAATCTCAGTGTCCTTTTCGTTCATAATAATGTTTACAAGCTACAGTTCTCCAACAAATAAAACCAAAAACAACTCATTTTGATTCATGTACATACATTATAATTGCAGTTCAATATTTTTATCCCATTCGTTTATATAAACGGAAAATGTTAAGTTACCTTTACTTCCAGTAATTCCAAATTTATTCGCCAAAGATCACACACACTAAAATGCACAACCCAACTTTCCACAAAACCAAAATCACAGTATTTAATTTTATCTTATTTCAAGCAGGCTTATATATAACTTAAGCTACGTGCTTTCATTCACACAGGTACACATCTGTTTTCCGCCTTCCGTTTTTTCACAAAACTACTACAATAGGTTTTGTTCAAGTTAACAAGGTTCTTTCCACATAAAAGGGGTCTTTATTTCTTTTCTGCTACCTGCAGGGCAAAAAAGAGAGTCAACATGGCAAAGCTAAGGATGCTAAATGTCACATTTATCTGTCTAACAAGTGAAAAGATCTTTTTCATCTATTTCAAATGTTTCTTTTCTAAAACAAGTGTGCATTCATCTCAAAAATCGTAACACACAGGTGCTCACAAGTAGCACATAAGATTCTCTTTCTATCTCCCCAACAATAAATGTCACATAAGTTTTCTCACCGGTTGTGTACAGTGCTGTCCAACAGAATGTGGCTTCCGGTCTCCAACATTGTTCCAATGAAATCTCAAAAATAATTGTCGCAATAACTTTGTCAAACTGACGTCTAACTTCTGCCAACATTTCTCTCATTTTATTCTGTTTGCTTCTGTACAATAGTGTCCACCAACATGCAGGTGGTGTCCAACAGTATGGTTTTTCCGCAAATGTTGCAATAACTTTTTCAAACTGACATCTAATTTTGGCCAGGTGTTAGTCTAAAAATTTCAGTTCGTGACATTAATGAGTGCTATTTTTTCTTAAACTTGGCATCTTTTTGTCCTCTATCCATCCTCCACAAGATGCAGCATTCTTCCAATCCATTTATCCAGTTCAAATGTGAATAACTTTAATACCTTTACAAATACAATGATTTAAATTATGTGACACCTTCATAATGCTGTCTTTTGACTTCCAACAACTACAGTATTGTTCCAAAGCAATCTCTCAATTTCAAATGACAATAACTTCTATTCTTTTAAACCTAGAAGGATCAAATTTATGTGGCAGTTGGATAATGCTTCTCTCTTTTGAATTCTAACCTTCTCCATTGTCTGGGGGAGAGCGCATGGGGCGAATTTTGGTTATATTTTCCTATATGAACTACTGTCGTCTGCATTCTTAATCTTTAAACGCCCATTGACGCAACTGCTGTGTCAGGGCTTTAAACCTCAATGCCTCAGTCTTAAACCTCAAATTAAGGCTGGAAGATGGTTTTGATACCAATTTATTCCTGAAAGATGCAGCCTTGCTGGTGTGAATTTTATGTATATGGGAGGAGGGTAAATATCGTGTTTTTTCAACAGTCTTTTGGGGGGCCATTTTCCCTCTTGGGGGGATAGATTCATAAAAATTGTTACGTGAAGCAATGAAGTAGGCCACTACATGGTAATATCGTGTATTTGTACTTCTTGCTTATATGGGGGGATAAGGGAGGGGACAAAGTTAGCAATTTTTTGGAGTTTAAGTTTTTTGAGGTAAATTACATTTATTTTTACAACAAACATCAATAGCTCAGCCTTTAATTAAGCTAGATAGAAAATTTGGTACCAAAGTATTTTTGAGGGATGAAGCTTTCCGTCAGTTGCATTTTATCAGGCCCGTGCTGGCCCACCGGGACGTGTCCCGGTGCGCCCTCCGAAATATCACAGTATAAATAAAGTTACAAGTTTTAGTAATAAATTCTTACAGTTTTATTGGTAAAGAACCCGGGAAAGGTGCAGTGCGCCCTTTACATTAGCGCGCTTTCGAGACCACATCAAAGATGAACGATTTTATTTACTCTACTGTATAACACAGTTCTGTACAATAAATACTCACAGTTACTGTTGGTAAATAACTTTTGAAAGGTACAGTGCGCCCTTTACATAAGGCGCCCTACGAAACATCACACTATAGATAAGTGGTTTTAGTTATCCTGTATACCAGCTTTGTTTAATAAATTCAAATACTGACTGTTAGTACAGAACCTATCAAGAATACAAGGCGCCCTTTACATAAGATGCCCTGCGAAATATCACTTTTTTTTTTTTAATTTTATTCTTCTGTATTTCAGTTTTCTATTATAAATTCCTACAGTTGGTATTGGCAGAGAACAGTAAGGAGTAGAATCACAAAAATATTATAAAGTTATATAGCTATAAAACGAAACAATGTCAACAGTAGTTCGTATAGTCAAACTTACGATGCATTTATGTAATACTACACTAACACTAGTCTCTAATGTACGATTTTTACGGCATCGAAGCTTTCACAGTCTTAATATGCATCCATATATCCGAACATATTGGTTGTTCCTGTGTGTTTTAAAGCAGTGTTAGGATAATCAGTACCTGTTGTATTTCTGAAATATAGCTGTATCAATTTCCGCAAAATGTGGTCTTCCTGTCACCACGGCACGGCGCATCCTCAGGTTGTGAATCGAGGAAAAGGCCTCTGGGATATAGAGGTTAACTGCGAATATACTGAGTAAGTAGTCGCGGACAGACAAGGTGTGATAATCCAGCTTGTGAATTTGGTGTGAGGCTAACAACCTCATCCTGTAAAAAGTTAAAAAAAAAGATTGTTCAGATAAGTTTGAAGAATCCTCGGATCAGAACTGAAAACTTTGCACGAACTCCGCAAAGTAAAATCGACATGAGATTTGGAGCATGAAATATAAGAAGTCTCTATAGGGCAGGCGCGTTAAAATTTGTAAAAAAAAATGAGTTTAGAAATAGAGGTTGGACCTATTGGGATATGAAGAAGTTAGACGAAAAGGAAATGGAGAAGTCAAGTTCGGAAATTTTACGTTCTTTTACGGGGAACAAATTAAAAATTACCAATTAGAAACAGAGCTTTCCGTTCACAAACGAATACGTAATATCAGCAATTACATAGGTTGAATTTGTTAATGATAGATTTTCATTTACTTCTCTTAAGGGTCGGTGGTGTAATATTATTGTTTTAAATGCACATGCCCCAACAGAAAATAAGGATGGCGATTAAAAAAAATACAGTTTTTACGAAAGAATAGAATGGGTATTTGATCATCTCCTGCAATACAATATGAAAATTCTGTTAAGCTGTTTCAACGCAAAGGTAAGACCAGAGGGTATTTTTCAAACCGATTATAGGGAATAAATGTTGTATAAGGAATGTTGTGACAATGGCGTCAGACTCGTGAACTGTGCAATATCCAGAAACCTTATCGCGAAGATTACAAAATTCAACATCGCGACATTCATAAATATACTTTGACTTCATCAGATGGAAAAACACGTTGTCAAACTGATCATGTTTTAGTAGACAGAAAAGAACGGTCAAGCTCAACTGATGTTCGGTCGTTCAGAGGAGTTGATTGTGATAGTAAGAGAGAGACTATCGTGGAATAAAGGAAATATTCAATATCTGAAAACGAAGGATTATTTTTCTTTTACATAAAGGGGAGTCAGGTGAGAGGGTAGCCAGATTGAAGTGTCGAATAGATTCTCGGTTTTAGAAGGTTCGGAGTGCACTAGTGTTCAAGATACTTGGTTGAAATTAGAGATAACATTAAAATTTCAGCCAAAGAAATATTGGAACACGCAGAAAAACGTAGGAACAAACCATGGTTCAACCAGGAATGTACTAAAGTAGCAGAGAAGAGAAAACAGAAGAAACTGTGTTGGCTACAAAATCCGAAGGAAATAACTACATAAAATTTCATTGTCATCTGGCGAGAAACTTCTAAAACTTTTAGAACAAAGAAACGCGACTTTTGAAAGTTAAAATTAATTAACTTGAAAATCAATTAACTTAAGATAATAGTGAAAACAAAAACATTCGGGATATGTATAAATGCATCAACGAAATTAAGAAAGACTATCAACTTCGTGCTTATATATTAAGGAAACCTAAAGGAACAGTTCTCACTGATACAGATAGCATCTTAAATAGATGGAAAGATTTCTTTGACGATTTGCTTAACACATAGCCAAAAATTAATGCGTGTGGAAAAAGTGAAATGCTTGCAGCATAACTGTGTATTCCAGAACCTAACCAGACAGAAATAGAAATAGGTATTTTTTAAAAAAAATTAAACACACATCTCCTGGTGTAGACGAAATTCTGGTTGACTTAATTTTAGCTGGAGGGAAAAAATTGTAGAGCAAGATAAACAAACTCATTCTCATTATCTGGAAACAAGGAGGAATTACCACAAGAGTGAAGAGAATCAATCATTATTCCAGTTCAGAAGAAAAGCAACAAAACATATTTAATAATTATCGAGGCATTTCTCTTCTGTCAACATCCAATAAATCCTCTTAAACATTGTATTAGCAAGATTGATTCCATACGCAAATGAAATTATTGGAGATTATCAGAATGGATTTAGCTAAAATCAGTGTGCGAATTAGATAATCTATATTAGGGGGGATAAAATTAGTCCAACAGGACGTAAAGTCTGAAGGTGCAATACTTCAAAATGAGACAATAATGTCTTACCCACCCACACATAAATATGACATCTTTAATAAGTAAGAGATTTATTTATTCAATAATCTACTGACAATAACTATGTATATATTCTCTGACATGCACACACCACACCTAATCTTTCTGAACGTGTTTAAATGTACTCACCCTTGTGCCCGTAGTTCTCTAAGGTTCATTTACTTAATAATTCGGCCCAAGCGATAGCCATTATCACAAGCATATGTTAATTTTTCTACTCATATTGATATCTTCCATTTCGCGTTATTACACACAGCTTGAAAAACAAAACTACTTCAGTATTATGAAAACCAGGAAAATTATCAGTTAAACCGGACTTACTTTAAAAAAAATCTAGGTATTAGCCTATCATACGAGAAAAGTATTATTGTTGGTCCCGATTTCTGGCATAAAAGTCCAATCGAAGGCCAAATATTTGAAAAATCTCAATTCAAATTTCGAGCTTGCGCTTCTACTCCCCGCTAAAGCTGCAATTTTTATGCCTTTTTTTAAAAATAGCAATTCCGTGACAGCTCAAAATTCAACACAATTACTTTACTGTTAAGTAACAGATGAGTTGATTCACTATGTGCTACGTTATTCAAATAAAGTAAAACATTACATTGGAGTTTTCCAGACAACATTATTGCCGTGGACAGCAAACTGTACAGCGAAAAGAAAGATGGAAAAAGTCCCCTCCAGTTGAAGAGCTTATACAGACACAGACAATAACATGGAGAACCAGTCGTATTAGCAAATGCTGAAACAAATATTCAATTATGCGCTTACTCACCCTCACATGTCTGCTCACTAGGGGCCCATCCCCAGCGTGTATGTTAACATATAACCACAAGAGAATATATCTCAGATTTTGAGTAGTTTCAAAAGTTAATTTCCGTAAACTGTAAAATGCTACGATTACTCTAGCGATCTCTGCTAGTGATTACTATGCTAATTACCACAAATCAAACGCAGCTTTTGAGTTGCATACACACAAACTACTAGGCAATGAGGACCATGTGCTAATAAAGAATACACTGGAGAATGAAAAAATATAACAAAAATAAAAATAAGATGGCAATCGATACAAATGTAGAGAATGAATATGACATGTCCGAACTTCCCTAAGTATGGTGGAAGAAGCTATTTGTTTACTTCTTTTTGGCCAACCACTAAGAGCACTTATAAATCCATATATGACTTTCTTATGCTCAATTAGTACATTCAAATTCACGAACGACGATGAACTGAAGGGTACGAGGTTACGGTTGCATATAACAACTGTAGTCATAGTAACAAAGTTCAACTAAACAACGGTGAAAATAGTGGGGAAATTAGAAAAGACCAAAACTGAATAGTTTACATCGCTCATTTCGAAATACAGACAGAAGATTAAACTTACAAGAAATGACAAAAATCAGTGAAATTTGGCGTTATACTAAGCATAGTTTGGGAGGAAAGTGAGCATCCCCGGTGGGAATACTTCAGCTGACTTCTTTTGGGGGAACAAAATGTGATTGAGGGAGAAAATCCCCCTCATGCCCCCCGGCAATTCGCACCCTGGGTAAAATAGATCAACTATCGACCAGATATTCGACTAATACTTGAAAAGAAATAACAGAATACAACATCCTGGCACATCAATTATTGACTTTAGACTCTCGTAGGAGGGAAACATTGTACAACATGCTTACAGAATTTGCAATACCGAAAAAGGTAGATTAATTAAGATATGTTTAAATGAATCCCAAAGTAAGGTTCGAGTAGAGAAATTATTGTTCATGAGCTTTCACGTTGAGAATGACCTGAAAGAACGAGATGCGTTGTCGTCATTATTATTTAACTATCTTTAGGAGAACATGATAAGGAAAATCAATGACAGCAATCAGGTCCTAGAGCTGAATTGTATTTGCCAGGTTATAGCGTATGCTGATGATGTAAATTTAATAGGTAATGATAGAATAATAGAAAGTAATGCAGAAATCTTAATTAACACGTGCAGGGATATAGGCTTGAAAGCAAATGAAGAGAAAACTAAATAAATGGAAGTTTTTCGGGATCGTAATACTGCATTTTATAGATGCATTAAAATACCAAATAATATTTTCTTTCGACAAAGTGGAAACTCTCAAATACCTAGGATCATTATTAACAGACCAAAACCAAAATCACTAAAAAATTTGATGTCAACTGAAAGCAGGGATTTCGTGCTATTATTCAGTTAAAAATCTTTTGTTGTCGCTAATTCTGTTAAGGAATTTGTAGCTTAAAATATAAAACGATAATCATGCCTGTTGTGCTGTATGGTTGCGAAACATGGTCACTGACTCTCAGGGAAAATCACAGACTGAAAGTATTTGAAAACAAGATTCTTAAACCAATATTCGAACTCCAAAAGGAACGGGAATGGGGAAAGGCGGAAACTTCATAAGGAGGAACTGCATAATTTTATACCGTTTACCAAACATTGTTAGGGTCATCAAGTCTAGAAGGCTCAAATGGTCAGGTTATGTAGCCAGAATGGAAGAAATTAGAAACGCTTTAGAAGTTGTAACTAGAAATCAAAATAGGAAAATGACCGTTAGGAAGACCGAGGCGCAGAAGGAAGGACAATATTAAAATGGTTCTCGCAGAGATTGAAATATGAAGTAGAAACTGGGCCCAGTTGGCTAAGGACAGAAATCAATGGAGAGCTTTTGTAAACGCGGCATTGAAATTCCTCTGTCCATAGGCCATAGAGCTATATTAAGTTGTTGATACATTTAGCTTCTTTTTATTTGACAGAAATGTTATTACAGGAACTAAAAGTTTTTCTGTAGTAAAGAGGATTTCGATTCGAGGTTAGCTATTTACGTTAATATTAAAACAAATTTGGTGGTGATTTTGATATAAAATGGCACCCATACTCTTTCAAAGTCTATCTCTCTCTCTTTCTCTTTCTGTCTCTCTCTCTCTCTTTCTCTCTCTCTCTCTCTTTATATATATATATATATATATATATATATATATATATATATATATATATATATATATATATATATATATATATATATATATATTCCCATTTGTATGGGCGCCCTTTTAGTAGACTTGTCCACCGCCCTCATTAGTAACCCAGCACGGCCCTGCATTTTATGTATATAGGAGGTACGTATGTACGGCCGAGAAAGGGAGGATGAAGTTCGATTTTTAATTTTTCATTTTTTTTTTCATCAAGTTTTGGTGGGTATTCCTCTCCCCTTTGTGGTACATCCATAAAAATTGGTATGTGAAGCAATGAGGTAGTCCCCTACATGGTAGTAACCTGTATGTGTACTTGTTGTTTATAGAAGAAGAGTGGGTCAAATTTGGTTAGTTTACATTTATTTTCGGGACGGTCCCATACAACACAAGATATATTTCACTGAAGTGGTCTAGAGAATAATTCTTGTTCGTATACAATATGTGTGCAGCAAAAATGATTGGCATATGGACGTGGTACTAGTGGGGGAGGGGAGAGAATGTCTAATTCAATGAATGTTTTCTGCGCATATTTTTTCTGAAAATATTTCCTACATGTAACGAATTCATTACGCAATGGCAACCATTTCTTACATTATTGTCACAAATATGGGGACGCGGCAGAAGTTCTAAACGGCACAAGACCTTAACCGCATTAGACCTAAAATGGACAAGTCCTAATAATTATTTCGCGGCACAAGTCCTAAATGGCAGAAGTTCTAAAAGGCACAAGTCCTAAAAATCATTTCGTGGCACAAATCATAAAATGCACAAGATCTAAACGGCAGAAGTCCTAAAAATCTCTTGTGGCGCTACCATCGCGTCCATAAGAAGAATACTGTCAATCTGTTAGTCAAACTTTTAGATATACCGTACTGTTTCATACTACAGAACCTTAGTTCTTACAACTTATTTGTATAAATATATATTCTACCGTTTTGAAATAATAAATAAGGAGCCTACTGTCTTTTCTGGCTCTTTCCATGATATATTTCTATTTTGACAAAATTTTAACTTCCTAGCAAATGTGATTCCCAGATCTTTCATAATGTCTGTTTTTCTCTATTCCCACACCATTGACCTCATATTAGTAACATAATATTGTTTTATTTATGTACGTCAAAAATTTTGCTTCCTTTGTGTTGTTTTGAATTAAATTATTTTTACACATATATTTCTTGTACAGAAGTCTTTCTGTACTAAATAATTGTCATACTCGAAATTAACTACTCCTTACTCGTTATCATTATTAATAATAATTTTAGTGTTACTAAGATAGTTATTACCATTGGAATTAAATACGTTCATATTGGTATTGTGGCAACTACTTACTACTGAAATGCTTTATCGATTATTTAAGTCTGCAGTTTGTAGCAGGGTGGCCATAGAAGTTAATGGCTTATAGCCCATAGTGCGTCACTGAAATTTTAGAGGATCTTTGAAAAGCAACTTAATTGTAATTAATGAGAAAGATATATAATTAAAATACATTTATTTAATACAAGAACTTTACGTTTAATCAATTCCGCACCCAGTAAAATTTAGTTACAGAAAATAGTTCGTGACCTGAAAAACCAAGAACAGTAAGGAGTATTTAAACTTCGGGTTTTGAGGTCACGGAGGTCCTTCTCGGAGGGTAAGGCCAAGGTGCTGCACGTTTGCCGAGGAGTTCTTGATTAACAGGCTGCCTCGATTTCGGAAGAGAGAGGCCCAGAGTTAAATTCAGTATTATTTAGCTCCATAAGCCACGCTAAAAGGTTTGCTGAGGGCTGTGACTGTTGCCTACCTCAGAGATCCTGAGATCCATACAGTTCTATATAGCCACCCAAAGAGGTTTTGTTGTGGGCTACCACTGAAGCTGTCTTTAGAGGTCAAAAGTTCGATCCCGACTACGTAGCCACACAAAGAGGTTTGTAGTGGGCTCAAACCTGATCGCTACTCTAGGCTTGGAAGAGGAATACGTGATACATCTAATGAATTGTAGTGCCTATAATTAGTGTGCAATTAAAACAGTTATCGTGGGATAGGAAAAGAACACGAGAAGCTGACTTCCAATATGAGGCCGAAACGTGTAAGTAGCCAGTAATGAAATTTAATGCATAAATGATAGATTCACTCTTAAAACAGTTCTAAGCGATATAGCCTAAGGCTTATCTTATGCCTGGCGTGTTATTTTAAATCATTTTGCTAATATGATAATCTTTGTAAGTCAAACAAAATATATATTATTTTAAACTCTGATAAACTAACTTTTGTGACACACAGAGTTTGACCCTGGTTTAGCAGATACGCAGTAGTGACCAACAGATTCCCTTTTGTTGTATGTATACCTTATGTAAATAAACGATCATCATCATTATATATTTTCTCCCTTATTCCATTTTGCAATTGTTAAATAAGATTAACAAAAGGTTGTAAGAACTAATAGCGTTATATTAACAAAGGTTCACCAAGTAGTTTATAAAATAATTTCGTCTTTATTTGTAACGGAATTTCAGGGGCTTATCGCTCAGCCTTGTTAGGAAGAAGAAGCATATACAGTTTGTTGCATTGCAGATAGCATACCCTACAGAGAAATTAAATTATAGGTCACACTCCATCACTGTACTACCACACCAAACTAGTAATATTCCAAGACAAGAACCATTGTCTTGTTCTACAAATAACACTAGACTAGTAAGTAATAACACAATACGTGTACAGAAACCAATACATGGTCATTCAAGGAGTAGCCAGGGAGTTATTCTAGAGGGCCTTGATTTTTACAAACTAAAAACAAATCAAAAGTTTCTTTCAAGATTATGAAAGAATTAATAACACATAGATACATACGTATTTCAGAAGTACATATTATTATTATTATTATTATTATTATTATTATTATTATTATTATTATTATTATTATTAGTAGTAGTAGTAGTAGTAGTAGTAGTAGTAGTAGTATAGTAGTAGTAATAGTAGTAGTAGTACATTTCATATATGCTACATTTCTGAGACTTGAGTCTTGATAGTACGTCAAGTTAAAATCAAAGGTTATGTTACGGACGGCAAATGATGGCTTAACACCAAAAACACATTCCTGGCCGGGACCGGGGTTTAGTCTGTTTTATGTTTATTAAACTTTTTTAATAATTAAAACAAAGGAAGGATGTTTATAATAGAATGTGAAAGAATACAATTTTAAAAGAATTAAACTACGTCAACATGTTAAAATAATTAAAAGAACCTAATTAATCAGCCACTTAGTACTCTCGTTAGGTTTAACTTAACTGGATGAACAGAGGCCTAAAGAGTTTTCTACCCAAATCTCATAAGCAGTGGGATATTTTAATATTATAGAAACTGACCCTTCCCCTTAGAAGTGTAATTCTTAAGACGCTGAAACATATAGTATTTTATTACTATTAGTTAAAAGTTCAAATACCGAGCTATACGCATCTAGCTCAAACAAATCCTTCCTTAATTTATTTACATATTTTCTGAGTAAGTAATGGGGAATTCGAATATAAAAAAGTGGTTCCTCTGCTCTTTACCTTTTATGTGTTCAATTTTCAGTTTTTCTTTAAACAGGAAAGTTTATATGCCAAGTTTCATTTTACTAGCATCAAAAACTTGCGAGATACACTACCCTTTAAAGAATTTTGCCCCACCCTTTTTACGATACTTATTTCCAAAAATTCTTCCTTATGTACTGCTTTCATAAGAAAATTATATTTTATAATTAAAATTTAACGACTCTACTTGTAGTAGAATGCCCAAAGAATCACTCATCTTTACTCTTTTATATAAGAGTACAGAAGATAAATACAGTCAAACAAAAGGACTTCCATGAACAGTTTCCGATTTCTTATAACTAACTTATTCGTACATTTCCCACAAGCTGTGGTTTTAAATTTACACTCTGTCAAGATCCAGGTTAAAAAAAAAAAAAACTGGAAATATAATAATATTATGTATTTATGTACATGTGTAATATGTATAAATTTATTGTCTTATTGAAGCTTTCGTAATCTGGAAATAAACTTTTGATTTGTTTTTAATATATAAAAAGCCTGCTCCCCTAGAAAAATTTGCAGGCTACACCACTAAATGACTACCGTATGTAGTAATTTCTGCAAAAATGGCACAGGATTTAAATTTAGGTCTAGTGCCTATGCGCCTTATGCAGAGTCGTCTTGACGCGTGATTAGTGCCATACTAAAGAGTTAGACTAACATAAGTTTCCTGCAGTAGTGAGGTCTTTAGTATGACGCTAATTTTACGTCAAAACGACTCTGCATAAGGTGGTATATTTTTAGGACTTGTGCCGTTTAGTACTTATAAATGTCACTCACTGTATTGCATAATAAATGTTCTTTGTTCAATTTTGAATTTACTACGTTCTTTATGTATACAGTTAGTATTTAATGTTCACTCGTGAAATGTCTAGTGAGCTTTTGTCCTAATTAAGTAAACGTGGGTGGATTTTTGTCCTACTCTTAATAAAATACGCTCCGCACAGTATATATTGCAATTCTGAATGTTTGCTTGGTTTGAGAAGTCTGGTAAAATATGCTTTTTAAACATTTTTTTATTATTTATTTATTTATTTTTGTTTTAGGAATTTATCTTGGGATTCTCGTATCTCCATTCGAAAGAAACGAATTTCTTAACTAATTATGTAATTAATTCTTAGAATGAAATTGGTTGTATTTTGTAATTCGTGTATAAGTGTAGAACAGATAGTGATAATAATAATCATAGTAGTACGAATATAGCTATTACTGTTGGAATTAGCTACGTCCGTAACATTATTGCCTACTAGTTGCTGCATCGTCGCAATTTCGTGCAGTGGTGGCGAATTTCAGAACTAAAGCAAGTGAATGGAAAAGGCACAAGACCTAAACGGCACAAATCCTAAAAGGCAGAAGTCCTAAACGCCAGAAGTCCTAAAAATCATATCACGGCAGAAGTCCTAAACGGCAGAAGTCCTATAATTTAGGACTAGTGCCTATATTTTTAGGACTTCTGCCGTTTAGGACTTCTGGATGTCACCCGGCCACGTATGTGGCCTACACATTCATCATTTTGTCAGCGTAGGGTGGATACAATGGTGCCAGGTCCCCGCAAAATCAATATTTTCATATGTTTAATGATTTTTTGTGTCTGTTCTTTTTCAATGTCTGTTCTTTTTCAATGTCTGTTCTTTTTCTACGAATACGGCGGAAATTTCACGAATGTTACCTCATTGGAATTTGTGGTCTATAAGCTTTCCAATGGTGTATAACTCATGACTCGGTAGAAATTAGGGAGGTCACCAGAGCACCGAACGTGAGAGTCTATCATTTTGTTAAAATCCCTTGCGGGCGTCTAGATTTAATTATCTTGTTATGCCGTAGACATTAATCATTATTAGCTGTCCATGTTGCAGATAGAGATGTATCTTAAAAACTGTTTAGTTAAAATATGGTATTTGCTCCTTTTAGGCTAGTCACTGCTTTTTTCTATGAGTTGTGTTGTATTTGTCAGAGAATTTCTTCTAGCTTAAGATGCGAGAACTGTTCATTATTATGGAAATGATAGTGATCAAAAAATACCCAAGTTTTGAATTTGTGAATTTGGATCTTAGAATAATATATAGTGTGTTTAACCTCCGTTATTCTTGGAAATTAAGAAATGTTTAAATACTTCATTCGAATTTCTGTTGGTTTAGTTATATGCGCATTGATGTGCAGAATTTCGTTCAATAATTGCTGTTATAATAAGAATATAACTCTGCTTGTAATTTACTCCATGCTCAAATCCTGCGGGAGATAGGTTGTTTGTTAGAAAATTAAATTAACTTACTCAACCTGATATTTTAGTTGTTTTAAACATGTTCAACCACCATCGAAAAAAACACGTTTAAAACATTTTGTTTAAAACGTTTAAAACAAACTGAAAAAAACAATGTCCCTCGATTTAAACACTTGTTTTAAACATTTTGTTTTAAACATATCAACCCTGATTTTAACGTTGGCCCAGCCATTTTGGTTACATGGGCTATGACCATCCGACACCAATCGAATTTAAACACCGTTTGCAGCTTTTGCTTATGGGGAAAATATAAATGAAATCCCTCTTTCAAATGAAGTTCCTATCGCGCAAGAAGATGATGGAGATTTCTTGACATCGAGTTATTAGAATGAATTCTACCAGATATGACACAACCCTTGGCAATGATTGAAGGCGAAACCGAAATCGAAAATATCTTTGTATCAGATGACAGAACACCTACCGAATCACCGGCTATTGAACAACAGACAGATTGCTCAGTGGAAGGGTTTCGATTTCTTGCTGGCTACATCGCTCATCGAGGAAGAAAATACGACACATCAATGGGTACACTATCTACTATCCATTTCATAAAGATAGGCCCCTGACTTGGCGGTGCTGCCGTGACGTCCAGTCAAAACTTATATTACATTGTCGTACCTCGTTGGAATTGTTAGAATGTTGTCTTTTCAATACTTAATACATACAAATTTTCTTGGTACTGTGTAGTGAGAAAAAAATAGAAATTAATGAAAAAGTGCGTATTTTTTTGGTAAAGCAATGTTTATAGGACTATATCTCGAAAACGAGATAACATGAAATAATTTCCTGTGTACCATATGTAGATGCATATGTTACCTGTAAGTTCTGAAAATTTCATTACTCAACACGTAGTAATTTTCTTGTTATTCCGTAAGAAGTAAAACATAATTATCTCTGAATTGCTGCGGTGAATTAACAATCTGAAAAAAACTTTTAGAAAGATCTTAAAGTAGCTTTTTCAACCAAACTGTTTTGACTTGTTTTAAAAGATAAACAATCACAAATATGACATTATGATTTTCTCAGCTTTGCGCCCTTTGCTATCGCAGTTTATACGGAATGCAACGTTGCCACATTTTCCTGGCGCGTATACACTCTCAGACGGACGGGTATTTAAACTTGTCACGCACACTGTCCGGCACTTTTTAGAGATATTTTTAAAATTTTATGTCTCCACAGATTTTAAACCAATTTCTTAGAAATTCATAGGATATACAGAAAATGTGCCAAATGTTCAAAATTAAAAAAAACGAACTCTTATTTTGTTTGGATTTGCATGTGATGGTCTTCGAAAATTTGTTGCTTTTTGTCAGTTTTTCACTTACTGCACGCAGTACAAAATACACTTGCACAGAAACAAATACAAGCATAGACTTTATTATATGATACAACTTTAGTTGATACGTAATATTGAGTTTACACTTCACAGAAAATCTGTTCTCAGATGTAGGAGTACTTCTCTTTAGTGTTGTACATTTCGATGCACTTTCCCACGCAAAGTCCAACTTTATATATCAGACAATAAACCAAGGATGCAAATAAGCAACAAAAGTTTACTCGCCCAAGACAAAAGTTACTAGCCCACATCACATAATAAAATAATTTACTTAACTTCCGTATGATATTAAATACTCGCCCGCACCGATGAACCACATGCCCCGGGCGAGTGGTTATTTGCATCCCTGCAATAAACGCTAATATTTATTAAAAACTTCCTTTCACCTTGCGGACGCTACGCACTTTTCATTTCCTTTGTCATACTCTGTTAGGATTTGCTGAAATTGGGGAAAAATCTTTATGGGTAATGGCCCCTTCCTACCAGCCTTCTACCGGGTGAAGGTCCCTGTACTTCAATGCCTGCTGAGTGCAGCAGTTTATCTGCTACATTGGCATAAAATGTTCGAAGTGTGATATGTTTTCCTGCTTTCTTCCTGTACAGTATGTGAGCATTGACATGTGTGATAAGTCAAACAGCAGAAAAAAACAGCTTCTTCCACCACTTGACAGACATACTAATAGCTCTTGCGTAGTCGATTTGTAAAAATCGAGTAAAGCTGGCTTCCGTACAAGACTTATGTGTAGGGATGCGCACGAGACAAGATTTGTGGGTGTCTCGTCTCGAAAATGTAACAGTGATATCTCGAATCGAAAAATGTAGGGGAAAGTTGTATAAAACGGGGACGGCGGTTCAAACGGGGACATGGTGTTTCTACATGATTAGCACTGCTTACAGCGGCAAGGCTATGCATTATTGTTCAATACAACAATTACACCATTTTGGGCAGGAATAAAAACATCACTGTACAGTTAGTGTAGATGAGTATTGCTTTGAAGTTTTTGGCAAAATATTTTTCGATGTGTTGCCTTTGTACTATTTGACTTACTCTCTGATTACATGTAGAAATAAATTTGGTAAATACACTAATGTATTCATTAGATTTATGCTATTGTTTACACGTTTCACTTATTGGGTTATATAACCTATGAGCATAGGGAAGCCATGTTTTTCCATGTATGTCACATTCTGCCAAAACGGGGACATAGAAGGTAGTACAAATTGGGGATGTCCCCATTTTATACGACATGTAACATCATTACAATTTACTTGTAGTTCGCGTATTACAGTCCGCTTGAGGCTGCGTTACAGTCCAGCACATACTAACACTAGAAGAAAGTCTTTTTGGCCTAACACTAACCGATTTACGTTGTCTTGCGTTTGAGTTAACTGAAGCAAACCGTATTTCCCACTCGTTTAACAGGGACAAGAATATTGCTGGAAAACACTGGCTTACGGTTTTCTCTGAGGCAACTTAACCTTTCTTCGCGACTGGTAATTTTGTGCCTAGCATGTTTGTTTTCCCCAGGTGTTTTTTTTTTTTTACAACAGACTCTATAGTCATTCAAAAGCAAAAGAAGGATGGATTAGGTGTTCTGGCTGCAATGGGTGGGCACACGATGCCTGTTCTAACGTAGACGAAAAGGATGACATATCTGTTTGTAACTTTTGTAGCAAGTAAAGTTTAAATTGTTGCTTACTAGACAAAAGTATTTTACTTCTAATTGGTTTTATTTAGTACGAAAATCTTATTTTTATTTCTTTTTTTGATTAATTATAAACAAGATATTTGTAAACTAGATATATGTATAAGATATAAACAAGTTGTAAACAAGATGTAAAAAGTTTTAAGCAAGATATTTGTAAGTTTTGAAAGTATTTGGTAAGTTTTTAAAGGCAACCCCATTTTACCCGACTAGTAGTATAAAACGGGGACTTTCACCCTTTTTCAGTTTCCCTTATTTTTTGTTAAAATAAACATTCTTATGATACAAAAAGGCCTGTTTCGTGGTAGCCAACACTCCACTGAATGTTTTGATTTACATCTAGCAATTTTATCATTGATAGTTTTGGTTTTATGTACTAAACTATATAAGGGTCCCCATTTTGTACAACTCTCCCCTATATTTCTCTATTGGAAGAGCCGTGTCTCGACTCGAATTTTGTCTGGAAAATCCTGTCTCGACTCGTCTCGTGCGCATCCCTACTTATGTGAATAATTAGTGTAAAAAGATCCTTGTTTTTAATTGAAGTAACACGCTTTCATTTAGAAAAAAAGATTTTATTTTTAGTATTTTTTTTCAATTTCTCAATATGCTGTTTTGCGTATTGATTCATAACTTTTACTACTATTCCTGGGGGGAGCTCATGTAGTTTGGATTCCACGTTAATCAGTAGGTCGACGTCTCATATAGCCTCACTGCTGAACAGGTCGTTCAACTCAAAATCAATTCAACTTTTTTTTTTACTATAAAACTTCATCGGTAAAAACAGCTGAAACACTTTATATGCGGAATACTCTGTAGATAGCCCAGCATTTTGATCAATTCCCGGGATACCACTAAACAGGGGTTTTGTATTTACTTGCATTATATCGCTCCAAGCTACATCAGAATCTGTCTTTGAATAGGAACGACACGTTTTTTCTCTCTTTTTCGGCGCAGCCTCAGGTTCACTTGAAACAGAGTTACTATCTTGTTCACTCCCGAATACGCCACTGAGCACAGAATAATCAATGTCATTAGTATTTATTACTAACTCATAACCGTCAGTCGGAGTCATTCATCAGGTCTGGAATTTCATTATCGCTAAAAATTTTGCCTCTTCTTTTTGTAATACCGCCGCTCGTACAGGAATATCCATATATATATATATATATATATATATATATATATATATATATATATATATATATATATATATATATTCACGGCATTGTCAGGGCTCTATATTTGTATTTTACTTTTATTATTGCAACCGGGTGTTTCTGACTTCCGTATACGGTAGCCCGATCACCACCCCTCTTCTTCGCGCGCAGAGTTATTCGGAGAACTGAAGACGTACTCTGCACACAAACAGTTTATGGTTGTGAACTCGGAAAACCTGGTGCTTCTGCTTGTCAAGGTCAAAAAGTGGGAGAAAAAAAAGGATGTGTAGAATGTAAAGAGGGTGCAGCAGTGACTGATGCTTGTAAGGGAACATATTCATTTGTAGTTCGTGCACATTCCGCCTGTAGCTCTACTGTGGCACAACGTATATTGTAACTGTATAACTCTTGTACACCGCTAGTAGGTGTATTGGCGTTAGTGACGACCGAAACTATGTTGTCAGCTCTGACTGCGATAAGGCACTGTCGTGCTGCTTTTGCTCTTCTTTTTTCCCCCTTTTCTTTTGTGAGACGACAAACATGTTGTTTTTGCTTGTTGCACGCGCTGAACGGGTTCCTGCGAGCGAAGTATTTAAGAAGTTGACTACATATTCTTGTTTGCGATAGTTTTAAATTGGTTAACTGTTGAAAAATATACGAAAATAAAGCTGTACTTGTTAAGGTACAGCAGTCGACGACGTAGCTACTGACAGTGTTGATTACAGATTTTCTCGAGGAAGAATCTAATTACAGTAGAGGTGAAAAGGAGACGTCCATTTAGACAGCCCCCCCCCTTACCAGACTCAATCGGAAATGGTCTCAATCGTTTGTACAAAAATGTGCAGGCGAAATTTTCGTTTGTACACAATTAGGGGCGCCGCCATGGCGAAAAAGAAGTGGGGGCTTTCTAAGTGATAGCCCAATCACCATGTTCAATTCAATCACAAATTGTCGCAATCGTTCCTACATCGTTTCGGCAGAAATCTGAAGGCTAAATTTTCGTTTGAACACAATTAGGGGCGCAGCCAGAACGAAAACAAAGTGGGGGCTGTCTAAGAGATAGCCCCCTACCTATGTCCAATTCAAGCACAAATCGCCGCAATCGTTTGTACATCATTTGTACATAAATGTGCAGGCAAAATTTTTGTTTGTACACAATTAGGGGCGCCGCCATGGCGAAAAAGAAGTGGGGGCTTTCTAAGTGATAGCCCAATCACCATGTTCAATTCAATCACAAATTGTCGCAATCGTTTGTACATCGTTTGTACAGAAATATGCAGGCGAAATTTTCATTTGTACACAATGAGGGGTGACGCGAGAACGAAAACAAATTGGGGGCTTTCTAAATGGTATCCCCCCACCATGTGCAATTGAATCACAAATTGTCGCAATCGTTTGAATATAGTTATACAGAAATATGCAGGCGAGATTTTCGTTTGTACACAATAAGGGACTCCGCCAGAACGGAAAAAAGTGGGGGACTTTGTAAATAGCCCAATCACCATGTTCAAATCAATCTAAGAAAATTATCTCAATTGTTTGTACATTGTTTGAGCAGTAATGCGCAGGCGAAAAATTTTTTTCTACGCTATCAGGTGCGTGGACAGAACGAAGAAAAGGGGAGTTGTCTAAGTGCTAGCCTCACCATGTTCGATTGAACCACAAATTGTCGCGATCGTTTGTACATCGTTTGTGCAGAAATGTGCCTGTAAAATTTTCGTTTGTATTAAATAATATACGGTTGTGAATATTTTTAATATCTGCGATCAACGTTAACCGGTTTGAATAACGGTTGCTGAGTTTGAAAATGGTACCTATTACACTAGTCGAAAAAAATTGTTTTTCTCTGGCACACGGAAGAAAATACCTGATTCTAATAGAACATTTCACGTAGAATTCGAATCTGCAATCAGTTTTTCTCCATCACCCTTAGTTTTCCCGTGACAGAGGTGTTTTCGGAAAATTTCCCCTCAAATTTCTTTTCTTTCTCTTTTTTCTTTTTTTAAACCATTTTCATATTTGTAGCTTGGGTACCTTAGGTATATAAACACACAAATTATATTGTGTGTTAGCTTGATTTATACTTAGTATGCCCTCTAAGTTTCATAAGAATAGCATTATTCCTTCTAGAGAAATAAACATATTTATATAAGAAGTATGCTATATGTACTGTTCATTTTACCATATTCATTAGTGCAGATAAAATCACATATTACTTCCACGAGAATTACAATATAAGAACGGTTTATATCTTACTGGATTTGAAATAAAACATATTTTCAATGATGTATTTTCAATGACGGGACGAGACAGAATTTTCATGAAGGGGTACGAGATGAGACAGAGCTCTTTCAATAGAAACATATGCAGTTTTCGAGACGAGACTACCTTCACGACACATTTTCGAGACGAGAATGCCCCATACCTGGTCTCGTGAGCAATAGTAGTAAGTATATCCAACATACTACTTGGCTGTGGCTGTTCAGATACACTGTGAACGTGCGTAAGAACTGAGTGAACATGGGGCCTTCACAGAGCGTCATAAGGGCTTGTTTAATGTACGAGTTCAAATTGCTGCTCCGCGGGGCGGAAGATATGACAGGCCTTTGATGAGGGTGTCGTGACTATGCGGAGAGTGCAGTGGTATGACGGTTTAAGGACGGTGACGAAATACTCGAAGACGCACCACGTGCCTGAAGACAAACAATGTTCAAAATAAAGATCTTCAGGCAGCAATTGAGGCGAAGACAGACATGTGAGGAACTGGTACTACAATTAAGTGTGAGTGTAGAAAGCATTCGGCACCACCACCATCAACTTGGAAAGCACTGCAAGTTGGGTTGATGGTTCGTACATGATTTAACTTGTGGCCAGAAAGCAACGTGAGCAGACACCTATGTTTCTTTGGTGTCTCGTCTGAGGAAGGAGCAATTTCTGGACAGGTTGTTGACATGTGATGGGAAGTGGGTTCTGTACGAAGCTCCACGGCGCCGTCATTGTTGGTTAGCATCCCATGAACCGGTTCAAGAACAGCCCAAGCCAGCACTACACCAGAATAAGGTTCTCCTGTGCATTTTGTGGACTGCTCGAGGCATCGTCCATCGGGAACTGCTATCAGCTGGTCAGATCATCAATGCAACTGTGTATTGTCACTATGTACTATCTGGATCCAGCAGTTCTGAATCGCAAAGGGGTCCCCCTGTTACAAGGCAACGCTAAGCCCCATGTGGCTAAAATGACCCAGTACATCATTCTACGCCTTGGATGGTAAACACTATTGGATCCGCCATACTCCACGGACATTGTACCATCCGATTATCACCTGTGCTATTCCTTGGACAATCACCTTAGAGAACGCCAATTCAAATCGCTAGTAGAGGTTCAATATGCACTTGATACCTTCTTCACTTCACGTCCCACCAAGTTCGACTGCGATTGAATCCATAGCCTTCCAGAACGTCGGCAGAAGGTCGTCGAGGCTGATGGAGACGATTTTTGATATTCCAGATACGTCTTAGGTTACATACCAATGTTCGAAGGTGTTGGTGAAAAGGCGGCGGAACTTTCTTGGGCACTCTTAAAGTTATAATAATAATAATAATAATAATAATAATAATAATAATAATAATAATAATAATAATAATAATAATAATAATAATAATAATAATAATAATAATAATAATAATGTGTCCTGCCCAAAGGCAGATGTTTGCCCCGAAAATCCATGGGTATTGATTCCAGCTCGTACCAAGTAAGTTTTCTGGTGGACAAACACAATGTGCATGGGTGTTCTCCAATTTCCTCCCACTTTCTTCATTCAACCACTTCAATTATTTCTCATCATCACTGTCTCTCTTAGCGTTGGTGCATAACGTGGGACGTTAACTAGATATTTCCTTTCAATTTCACTTAATGTGACATTTAACTTGACATAAAAACTCAGAAAGGAAAAAAGTCAGTAGTTATATTATTTACAATTACAATGCCAATTAGTTAATATAGGGTTAAATTAAAATTTTATTACTATTTCACCTTCAATTAGTCACAATTATCATTCATTCACCAACTTCGAATTGAATTCTACAACAAAGTTCCTTATAGTATTCCGTATAGAAAATAAGTGAAGAATGTGACGACCCGACCCGAGTGACCCGACACAAGCTAACCCGACTTACCCGACTCGACCCGTTTGAGAGCACTATCAGAGGGGTAAAATTTACAGTACAATTTATTTTGTATGGTTTAGCATACTTTAAGGCTACCATACTTTTTGAAAACAGAAAAAACGGGACATCTTACAAATTAGTAGTAAATATTGCATTTTGTATTAATTTTATCTTTCGAATTTTACTACAATATCGCACTAGTTATACAACTTAAAATAATGTATTAATATAGTCCATACTTAATCAACAGTGCTAAAAATTATTATAGAAGCTAGAAGCTGTTATACAATATAAACAATCAGTGAACATACAATATTTAGGCAAAAATTATATATTTCAATATTATTACACATACCACCTTTACATGCTCTACATGTCTATAAAGAAAAAAATCCAGATTTAGGAAGTTGTTTCGAAATTTCAATAGACTGATTTATTTTTGTTAACCTAAAATGCGAACTAAGAGAAAGCAATTTGCATAATTGTTTTCCTGAAGCAGAAAAAAATGTGTTTTCGGGGCCGGTCTGCAACGTCACAAGAATTTGTTGTCACCTCGTGGCATACATTCTTACTTTTAGTGATAAGAGTGCTATTTAGGAGGATTTAAACATTGCATGTTATATCCGGGGAAGCAGCGATTGGAATAATAATAAAAATTAGAATGAAATTGTTCCTATAGTATTGTCGGAATTGAAAGCAAAAGGAATAATTCGATTTTATTATCTTTTCAGAAATTTTGATATGTAATTAATAATAATGATAAAGAAAAAAAAACAGGACAAGAAGGAAAATTTCTGCACACCGGGAAAAATTTTAAGAAACCGGGACGTATGGTAGCCTTACATTCCATGCGGAGTGTCAGTACGGAGCCACTACGTAGCAGAGTTGAAACAAAAACCTCGTAAATAGGTTGCCAACTCAGGAAAACCAAATTACCGGCACACCCTCAAAATTCTCTGTACAAATGAGAAACTGAAGACTATATTGATCGTTATTGTATTTACCAGCAATTGCCACTTTTTTAAAATTATCGAAACAGATGAATAATACTGGATATTAATCTTTATGAAACAATAGTTGATTCATAAAATGAAATTTACTCTATAAACTTACACTTCAAACAAAGAAAATTGCTTTAAAAACTCATTTTCTACTCTCAATAAATGTATAAAATTCTTTTACAATAAAATATAAGTGTTATCAAATTTCTTATGTTAAATAAATAACAAAAACTGGCATACATTAAAAAAATATCGATAATGTATAATACAACGGAAATTTGTGTTTGTAAAAACCCGGTTGAAAAATTTCGATGTTCAATATTATATTCTGCATTGCAGATTTCAAAATACCGGTCAGAAGGGGGCTAATAAGAAGTTGGTACCGGTCACCGGCCTTAATCAAAATCACAGCAAATATCGGCCATTTAGCAACTCTACTCGTAAATCAGAATGCTGAATGCACCAAAATACTTCACCATGCATTCTATAGTTTCTGCAAAATGAGTTTAATGAAGATGATCAAATAAAACAAAATACTGTCTTATAATTTTCCCTTTAACGGTCTACTTTGTGAATTTGTTATATCTTCCACTTATCAATTTCCTTTACGAGATGAGAATAACGGTTTCTGCGCAAGATAGAAAGAAAAAAATAAATGTTTCTCATAAGGATTCAGCTCACGTACGAAATAATGAATAAGTTTAATAATAAAAGCCAAGGAGTGATAAACTAACTCAGCAATTCTTTTAATAAGTATAAATATAAACATAAAAAAACAAACAAAAAAAACATTTAATTCCATCATCGTTAGAATAAGATCAATATTGTGAATCACACCATAGTGTGAACATACCAAGCCACACAATAGTGTGAACAAAGTCCTGTTAGAAAAATACTCCATAAATGTGACACATTTTTTTAATGTTTCTACCATATATACAGTACCCCACATTGTTTTCGTTCTGGCGGCGCCCCAAATAGAGTATAAACGAAAATTGCGCCTGCACATTTCTGTGCAAATGATGTACAAGCGATTGATATAATTTGTGATTGAATTGGATATGGTGGGGGCTACCATTTAGACAGCCCCACATTGTTTTCGTTCTGGCGGCGCCATTACTTGTGTACAAACGAAAATTAAGCCTGTATATTTCTGTACAAACGATTTATAAACGATTACGACAATTTGTGATTGAATTGCACATGATGGACGGGGTACCACTTAGAGGGACCCCACATTAATTTCTTTCTGGCGTCGCCTCTAATTGTGTACAAAAGAAAATTTCGCTTGCACATTTCTGTACAAACGACGTACAAACGATTGCGACAATTTGTGATTGAATTGGACATGGTCCGGGGCTACCACTTAGATAGCCCCCACTTTGTTTTCGTTCTGGCGGCGCCTTTAATTGTGTACAATCAAACATTTCGCATGCACATTTCTGTACAAACGATGTACAAAAGATTGCGACAATCTGTGATTGAATTTTACATGGTGGGGGGCTACCACTAAGACAGCCTCCCACTTTATTTTCGTTCTGGCGGCGCCCTTAATTTTGTTCAAACAAACATTTCGCCTGCACATTTCTGGACAAACGATGGACAAACGAATGCGACAATTTGTGATTGAATTGGACATGGTGGGAGGGCTACCACTTGGACAGCCCCCATATTTTTTTTGTTCTGGCGGCGCCCCTAATTGGGTATAAACGAAAATTTCGCCTCCACATTTCTGTACAAACGAAGTACAAACGATTGCGACAATTTGTGATTCAATTGGACATGGTGGGGGTACCACTTAGACAGCCCCCAATTTGTTTTCGTACTGGCAGCGCCCCTAATTATGAGCAAACGATAATTTTGCCTGCACATTTCTGTACAAACGATGTAGAAAAAATTGCGAAAATTTGTGATTAAATTGGACATGGTGGCGGGCTACCACTTAGACAGCCCCCACATTGTTTTCGTTCTGGCGGCGCCCCTAATTGTCTACAAACGAAAATTTTACCTGAAAATTTCTGTACAAGCGACGTACATAGGAGTGCGACAATTCGTGATTGAATTAGGCATGGTAGGGGGATTCCATGTAGACAGCCCTCCCACTTTGTTTTCGTTCTGGCGGCGCCCCTAGTTGTGTACAAATAAACATTTTGCCTGCACATTTCTGTACAAACGAAGTACAAACGATTGCGAAAATTTGTGCTTGAATTGGACATGGTGGGGGGCTACCACTAAGACAGCTCCCATTTTTTTCTGTTCTTGCGGCGCCCCTAATTGTGTACGTAGTAATTGCATGACCTGACTTAACTTTTGATTATCCAATTTGGGGCCACTATGGACCATAGTCAATGAATCAGGGATGCTTTGGCCCGGGATTTCGTCACCTATTGAAATTTTGCTTATGCTTATTGAGGGGTCATGCAGGCTGGTGCAAATGAATCAGAGGTACCTTGGCCGGGATATGACGTTATTGAATTGGGAGTTTTGGATTAGAGGTCATGATGATTCTCTAAAATTATTAAAAATATGGTCTTGATGATTGATTACGTTATGAAATAGTACAGGTTTATGAATGCTTTTTATTTTTCGTTCCCTTGTATGGCATAAAATTTGGAGATTGTTATCCCATGGGCTAACACTGATGCAAATGAAATCTTTAGTTTTACGTCCCATGATTATGCCGGCTAGGCTAAAAGAGACTGTGAGGATGAGAAAGGAATGAAAGTATGGTCGAAAATTGGGAGTATACAGAGCATAATGTTGCCCACCACAAAACTTTTTTCCCGAGGCTTTGAACCAGGGACCCCATACAGCAGAGGTGAACGCTCTACCACTGAGCCACCAAGTCCCTACTGGTGCGAATGAAGTAGAGGTATTTGGTTCGAGCTAATGTGTTTGTTTGACGTCGGGGTGACCCTATTTCACCTTTGGGACCCCCACATGGACCATAGCGAATGAGTAGAGATGCTTTGGTCCGAGATTGCATTACCTATTGAAATTTTTGCATGAATTATTTAGCAAATGGAAGAATAACCCTCACTTACTTGACCGAGGGTCTAATTAGGGATCCCACACATTACAAGTAAGCACGAGGTATGACATGATTTGTTGATTTTGGTTTAGCGTCCCTTCAGTAGTGGGGGCTAGGAATACAGCTTAATGTTGAATCTGAGTGCATACTGGATGTTGAACCCGGGCCAGAGGTGCGTAACGCTAATCACTTAGCTCAGTTTCTGAAAGTTACCTCTAACGTATAAAAAAAATAGTTTTTCGAAAAAACTACGCACGAAATTGTTCCCCGAAAGTGATACGTGGACCTGCAGTTTATCTCCCGCCGAGAAACGAATTCGAGTATTCCTTGTCTAACAGCTTGAAAAAAAACGCATGAGATTTTGTTTTCGTTTCATGTTCGTGATACGTTTTAAAGTCCAGTGTCAGGGGAAAAATGCTTACTACAATAATTCTCTTAGCACGGTTAGAAAAAACAATTTCATTCATTCTTTTTATCACTACAGAAACTTAGGTCAGTTATATGTTGATGTGGTCCCGGGTTTGGTTTCCACTATGATAATACTAATAAAACGTTTCAGCAGTTGGACTATTTGAGATATGATAATTCTTTTAGGATTGATCGTGTAGTCATTTTGATACCGTTAAACATGTAAGCGAATTCTGATCTGGGAATTCAATTTTAATTTGTGCTTTTATTCTTTTTCGTTTTAGATATTTGTTTTCTTTGCCTATTCCTTTCTGTTTTACCTTACCTTTTCACCTATTTGAATATGGCTACTTCTGGCTTTACTGCCTTGCGAGAAATCAATAGACGTTATCGGCGTTTTAATCTTGAAGGACGAATGCTGGAAATTCAAATTAATGCTCCAATCAGTGACACCGATATTGTTGAGTGGGTTCAGACCTCCTTTCAACAGATGTTGGATAATTTATTGGAAAATATCGACGAATCATCGATGGTTGGATTATCGATTTTATCTCATGATGAGAAGAACAAGCCGTTTTATTTATCTTTTCGGCGTGCAAGTAATCTGACACTGGAAACTTTATGGGCTTCCTTTGATCGCATCCTTCAAAGTAATGATAGTTGTCTCATGAACGAACCGTTCATTGTACATTTTCATCATGTGGATGTGCTCCGTGGATTTGGATTGGTCCGTCGAGGTCTTTTATCAAACGACGAGTTACTAAAACGCAAGAATGGTATTTTACGAGTGAAAAACATCGACAAGAAATGTTTGGCTTATGCGACTTTGATTGCTATTGGCCTAAAGAAATATAAGGATACGAACAAAAAACTGTAGAGACAATATGAGAACCAGGGCAAGTGTGTTGTTCTCCCTGATGATGGAAGAACATGAATTGAAACCTACTTTGATCTTGAACGGAGCAAAAATTTTAAGCATGAAAGTGAATCTTTATCGTTTATTGATTTCTTAAATTTCATGCCAATGGCTTTAAGTAAATTATCCAAGGCATTTCATTTACCAGCGACCAAAGGATATTTTCCACACTTTTTAAATACTGCTGCAAATCAAGCGTATGTGGGAAAATTACCGGACATCCATTATTATGGTGCAGATGAAATGAAAGTGGATGAACGAGAAAAATTCATGACATGGTACAACGAACACCAGAACGATACGTTTATTTTCCAAGAAGAATTGGTGAACTATTGTGTCCAGGACGTCAACGTACTTCGAATGGCTTGTATATCTTTCATGACCACTTTTGAACAAGAAACTCACGTTAATCCTTTCCTGGAGGCTATCACTTTGGCGAGGGCGTGCAATTTAGTATTTCGACGAAATTTGTTAAAACCCAACACTATTAGCATTCTCCCTGCAGGAGGATACTGTCACAGAAACAAACAGTCACGGATTGCTTTGCAGTGGCTTGCCTACATGGAAGAAAAAGAGGGCCATGCAATTTTGCATGCGGAACAGGAAAAGAAGTTTATGTTGCTGGTTTTCATCTGGACGGCTACTACAAACATCCCGACACTAAAGAGGAACACGTGTACGAGTTTCAAGGTTGCAGAAGCTTGTACTCTATGCGCCCCTACAGGCCGTGATCAGCCCATTTATGAGAACTTCGAAGAAACGATGAACTATCGCTACGAGAGAACACAGCGTGAAATGAAATTATTACGATCCATGGGATATAAAGTACATGAAATGTGGGAATGTGAATTTCGTCAAGTGTTAAAATCCAATCCAGCATTGGCCTCTTCTTTAAGCACACATTCTTATACTAATAAGACACCATTAAATCCAAGAGACAGTTTCTATGGTGGCCGTGTTAATGCCATTAAATTGTATCACGTCGCAAATGAAAATCAAGGCGAAGAAGTTAAATTCTTGGATATCGTTTCCCTGTATCCTTATGTGAATAAATGTGGACGATATCCAATAGGGCATCCACGAATATATCTACAGGGAGATCCAGAAATGCCCGCCATTAAAGATGTCAACGGATTAGTCAAGTTAAAGATTTTGCCTAGCAGGAATGTGTCTCATCCAGTACTTCCATTTCGCTCAAATAAGAAGTTGTTGTTTCCACTTTGTGCTGCCTGTGTCACAACATTAAATCAAGATTCTGAATGTACACATACCGACAGTGAACGAAGTCTAACAGGAACGTGGGTGTCCTATGAAGTTCAAAAAGCCATTGAGCTTGGGTATCAAGTCATTGAAATTCACGCAATTTGGGATTACGACATCACCGTATATGATCCTGAAACCAAGACTGGCGGATTATTCAGCGAATACATTAACATATTTTTGAAATCTAAGCTGGAAGCTTCTGGTTGGCCTGCCAATTGCGTCACCGAAAAAGAAAAGCAGCAGTATATTCAAGTGGTACAACAACGTGAAGGCATTACTTTGGATGCAACAAATATAATGACAAATTCATCACGTCGTAGTCTTGCAAAACTCTGTTTGAATGCCTTCTGGGGACGACTCGCTATAAGAGACAATTTCAGCCAAACGACCATCATTAATGACCCCAAAGAACTGTATCAGAAATTAACTACTCCAGACATAAAAGTCAACCAAATTTTACCTGTTAGTGATTCGTTGTTATACCTTTATTGGCAGTATGAAGATGATGTTCCAGTACAAAATCACAATGCTAATGTTGTCCTTGGAGCATTTACAACGCGTCAAGCTCGTCTGGAACTCTACAAATATTTAAAATTGCTGCAAAAAAGAGTACTATATTTCGATACAGATTCCGTGATATTCACGCAGCGACCATCAGAGCCCACAATAGAACCAGAAGTATTCCTTGTTCAATGTCAAATGAACTGGAATCAATTGGACCAAAAGCATACATTAAAAAATTCGTGTCTGGTGGCCCAAAACAATACGCTTTAGAAATCTACGACCCCGACACGAAATCAACCAGTTATGTATGCAAAATTCGTGGATTCACACTCAATTATATTGCAAGTCAAAAGTTAAATTTCAATAGTCTGGAGCAAATGATCGTAAATCAATCGAGTGAAAAATTCTCCATTAGCACGCCACACAAAATTTACAGAACCCACGATCATCATCTTGTCACAAAACCTGAAGGAAAGAAGTACAGTTTCAACTATAAAAAACGCCGATTAATACCAGACACATACGAGACATTGCCCTATGGGTGTACAAAAGTCAGAACAGAATAACAGCCATATTTTTCCGTAATCCCACCAACATCACCTCCCAAAGACGGGGCAAAGAATCAAGACGGTGCATGGGACATGCTTCAGCGATGCACGAGTTTTTTGATGCCACAGCGGAGACAAACTCAGATGACATCACCTTGCAGAAACCCGTGGAGAAAAAGAAAAGGAATTCAGGTACGTCACATTTGCTTTTCTTTTTCTCACCTCACTCTCTCTTGATCAGTTAGTTCGGTGTTAATAATCTGTTTTTCTTCCTTCACAGGAAACAAAATAAATATTATCATGTATATTCATATATTTTATTTTCTCTTTACAGAATTTGTACCCGTCACGGACAGGTCTTTCTTTGAGAAAAATAAATTCTGTATTCTATTTCGCATGCTTAAATAAATGTACAGAAACATGATTCTGTGTTTTATTTCACATCCTAAAATCAAATTCTTTTTATGTGCTGCGATTTAAATTTCTTTTTCTGAATCAGTTTACCGGTAAAATATCAATGTTTTGCAGGAAAAAATCAAACTAAATTTTTATTTCAGAACTTTTTTCGTGTACGAAATAAAAAAAAAATTGTGTACAAAATAAAATTCTGTTGCAGATTTTTTTTTGTGTACGAAACAAAATTGGTTTCAGAAAATTTTTTGTATGCGAAACAAATTGGTTTCAGAAAAAAATTTCTGTACGAAACAAAATTCTTTTCAGAAAATTTTTTGTTTACGAAATCAAAATTCTATTTCAGAAATTTTTTTGTGTACAAAACAAAAACTGTTTCAGAAAAAATTTTATGTACAAACAAAATTCTGTTTCAGAAAAACATTTTGTGTACAAAACAAAAATCAGTTTTCGTCACGAAACTGCTCCGACTAATTGAATCGATTCATTCTGATAGTGTTGGCAACACTGGAAAATCTCGGTAAGTATTTCTCAGGCACTGAGTTACAGCGAACACAACTAGATTCGAACCAACAACCTTAAACGTCTGATTCATCTCTAAATACAGCAAACTAAACAATAAGATTATGTGTATACGTTTTAATGCCAATGCTTAGCATTGAGTCAGCAAGGTTTTCTTCAAGGTCAAAGTCACACACGAAGTAAAAAGATGACAACATAGATCTTCTATGATTCTATATGAAACATAAACCTAGTGTAAACTGCTCGCACTGAAATGTGTAATGTAACATAATCTGTTTAAATCTGCTCGTCTTCTTTTCATACGCGAAACTGTTTGCACTGAATAGAGTACGGTCGCTCAGCGCTTGTCTGTAATGTGTGAGGTTCCTGCTTCAATCCACAACGAAGTAAGTTCATGTTTCCTCCTATCATTTCTCATCATCGTTTCAAGGGGACGTTAAACTCAACATTTCCTGAAACTAACACCAAGAATCGAACTCGGGACCATTACATAGTAATAAACAAACTGAACTTCTCAATGGAGTACGGTGACTCAGCTCTTATTTCTGATGTGTGAGGTCTCTGCTTCAATCCGCAAGCAAGTAAGTTTATGATGTTTTCTCATTTCATCATTTCTCATCATCGTTTCAAGGGGGCGTTAAAATTTTCTAACGTTAGCACCAAGAATCAAACTCGGGACCATTACATTGTCTGTAACGTAGTAATCAATACACATGTACGGTGGCTTAGCGTTTCTCTCTAATGTGTGAGGCCCCTGCTTCAATCCTCAGTCAAGGAAATTCATGTTTTCCTCTGTTTCGTCCTATCATTTCTCATTACCATCGTTTTCGCGGTGACGTTAAATTCAACATTTCCTAAACTAGCACCAAGAATTGAACTCGGGACGAATGCAAGGTATCCATGTTCATCCCTGAAGCGGAACAAAATGGATAACAAAATACTTATCAAATTTTAAATACGCCTCTATATAACGTAATAAGGCTCCAAAATCAATACTCGTGAAAGGGAACGACGACTCCCAAATTTAAAAAAGTAAACCATTGTACTCTATTATACAACGAAAATGTCTCGTGAAAGATAATAGGATAAGTTAAAAAACTACCAAATTTTAATATTTTTATACTCATCAAAGGAAACGAGGTCGTATACTCCCCCCAACTCCTGATGTAAATCAATGTGATCTTAGGTGTCCTTAGTGATCACTGCCCCCTGAGTAAGCACAAGCAAAAAATTCAATAGGTAATGCAATCCCGGACCAAAGCATCTCTAACTCATTCGCTATGGTCCATGTGGGGGTCCCAAAAGTGAAATAGGGTCACCCCGACGTCAAACAAACACATTAGCTCGAACCAGATACCTCTACTTCATTCGCACCAGTAGGGACGTGGTGGCTCAGTGGTAAAGCGTTCACCTCTGCTGTATGGGGTCCCTGGTTCAAAGCCTCGGGAAAGTAGTTTTGTGGTGGGCAACATTATGCTCCGTATACTCCCAATTTTCGACCATACTTTCATTCCTTTCTCATCGTCACCGTCTCCTTTAGCCTAGCCGGCATAATCATGGGACGTAAAACTAAAGATTTCATTTGCATCAGTGTTAGTCCATGGGATAACAATCTCCAAATTTTATGCCATACAAGGGAACGAAAAATAAAAAGCATTCATAAACCTGTACTATTTCATAACGTAATCAATCATCAAGACCATATTTTTAATAATTTTAAAGAATCATCATGACCTCTAATGCAAAACTCCCAATGCAATGACGTCATAGCCGGCCCAAGGTACCTCTGATTCATTTCCACCAGCGTGCATGACCCCTGAATAAGCATAAGCAAAATTTCAATAGGTGACGAAATCCCGGGCCAAAGCATCTCTAATTCATTGACTATGGTCCATAGTGGCCCCAAATTGGATAATCAAAAGTTAGGTCTGGTCATGCAATTACTACTGTGTACAAACGGAAATTTTGCCTGCATATTTCTGTACAAACGAAGTACAAACGATTGCGATAATTTGTGATTGAATAGGACATGTTGGTCGGGGGCTACCAGTTAGACAGTTCCCGACTTAGTTTTCGTTCTGGCGGCGCCCTTAAAATTGTACAAACAAAAATTTAGCATGCACATTTTTGTACAAAACTAGTACAAAACATTGCGACAATTTGTTATTGAATTGGATATGTTAGTGGGGGGCTACCACTTAGACAGCCCCCAATTTGTTTTCGTACTGGGGGCGCCCCTAATTTTGTTCAAACAACATTTCGCCTGCATATTTCTGTACAATCGATGTACAAACGATTACGACAATTTGTGATTGAATTGGACATGGGGGGGTACCACTTAGACAGCTCCCCACTTTGTTTTCCTTTTGGAGGCGCGATTCATTGTGTACAAATGAAAATTTCGCCTGCACATTTCTGTACAAGCGACGTATATAGGAGTGCAACAATTGGTGATTTAATTAGGCATGGTATGGGGCTTCCATGTAGACAGCCCTCCTACTTTGTTTTCGTTCTGGCGTTGCCTCTAATTGTGTACAAACAAACATTTCGCCTGCACACTTCTGCACAAACGACGTACAAGCGATTGGGACAATTTGTGATTGAATTGGACATGGTCTGGAGCTACCACTTAGAGAGCCACCCCTTTGTTTTTCGTTCTGGCAGCGCCCCTAATTGGGTACAAAAGAAAATTTTGCTTGCATATTTCTCTAAAAACGAAGTACAAACGATAGCGACAGTTTGTTATTGAATTGGACATGTTAATGGGACGCTACAACTTAGACAGCTCACACTTTGTTTTCATTTTGGAGACGCGATTCATTGTGTACAAATGAAAATGTCGCCTGCACATTTCTGTACAAACGACGTACAAAAGATTGCGAGAATTTGTGATTGAATTGTACATGGTCGGGGGCTACCATCTAGACAGACCCCATTTTTTTCTGTTCCGGCGGCGCCCCTAATTGTGTACAAACGAAGATTTTGCCTGCACATTTCTGTGCAAACGAAGCACAAACGATTCCGATAATTTGTGATTGAATAGGGCATGTTGGTGGAGGGCTACCAGTTAGAGAGTAACCGACTTTGTTTTCGTTCTGGCGGCGCCCTTAATTATGTACAAACAAATATTAAACCTGCAAATTTCTGTACAAACGAAGTACAAACGATTGCGACAATTTGTGATTCAATTGGACATGGTGGGGGGAGCTACCAATCAGACAGCCTCCACTTTGTTTTCGTTCTGGCGGCGCCCCAAATTTTGTTCAAACAAACATTTCGCCTGCACATTTCTGTACAAATGAAGCACAAACGATTGCGACAATTTGTGATTGAATTGGACATGTTAGTGGGGGCTACCACTTAGACAGCCCCCAATTTGTTTTCGTACTGGCGGCGCACCTAATTGTGTGCGAACCTACATTTCGCCTGCACATTTCTGTACAAACGAAGTAGAAACGATTGCGGCAATTTGTGATTCAATTGGACACGGTAGGGGCTACCATTTAGGGGAACTCCCTCGAGAGGAATCACTCTACGTATTTATTGCAAAAAGCAGAATTTAAAAATTCGCATTCGTCCAAAGTTATTGTGTGAAGGAACAGCCATTTTGAGACGGACTGATTTTCCGCCTCAGTTAATTATATATTATTGTTCTTTGCACGAAAGAATGCATAAATATTTCAGTAACTTTCACACCGAAATTTCCGAAGCTTGTAAATTCCGTTGCAAATATTGCGTTGCAAATATTGCGAAGTTATTGTGTGAAGGAACAGCCATTTTGAGACGGACTGATTTTCCGCCTCAGTTAATTATATATTATTGTTCTTTGCACGAAAGAATGCATAAATATTTCAGTAACTTTCACACCGAAATTTCCGAAGCTTGTAAATTCCGTTGCAAATATTGCGATTTGCGCTATTCAGAATGTGCAAAAGCACCCGGCGCGAGGCTAGCTTGTGTTAGTCAAAACTTGCGAAAGCGCACCCGGTGGGAGAGAGTTCAAACCCCATTACTCAAAAGTCTAAAAAAATTAGTAAAAAAAATCGTCACCTCTTAGTGAACGAAAACTTGCCCTATAAAAAAACAGCAAGTAAAAAATCAAAACGGAAAATTGTCCTTAAAGTAGGCAATCTCGTAATGGTACAAACGCATTACTTGTCATCAGCTTCCCGCAAAAAAAACGTCAAAATATTTAAATTCCTTTGTTAGTCCATACGTCATAGTAAAAATTTTGCAAAATAGTGCTATTTTACACAACCTTATTAAAAAAACAATCAAAACACATAATTTCCAAAACATAGAATTGTTCAATTGCTCAGCAAAAAAAAGAAAAAACAAAAACTTTTAACTCCTTATCCTCACAAACTAAGTTTCACAATGTAAATAAATTTAATTAGCTGTATTTCTTATATATAAATATTAGTGGTAAATGTTTAAAAAAATAAATTTACTCAAAATGTTCATTTATTTTCTTTTTGGCCTAGAGCGAGGCTGAGACGGACTGATTTTCCGCCTCAGTTAATTATATATTATTGTTCTCTGCACTAAAGAATGCATAAATATTTCAGTAACTTTCACACCGAAATTTCCGAAGCTTGTAAATTCCGTTGCAAATATTGCGATTTGCGCTATTCAGAATGTGCAAAAGCACCCGGCGCGAGGCTAGCTTATTAAGGAAGACGTAACAATATGAGTTTTTGTACAATATATTACGCACAAAATTACGCTGAAGCAGTGTTAAATAGATTTAATGTGAAAAAACAATAATGCAACAAAGTTTACAAGCCATACAGTGTTTAGTGTGTGTTAAAGGAACTTCGTTATTTATATAATCACAACAATATCTTAAAAAATGGAAAGCCGTGTAACATCAACTTGCAGATACACGTGTTTATAATTGCTGAAGTAACGTATAAGTGGGAGTTTGAGTTCTTGGTGGCTTGTTTTACATTCTCTGCTTCTGCTTCATATGCAGGTAAAGTTTAGTTACTAAGTATATTCATATATATCCAAGATGTTCTGGAAGAAACTCGTTTTATTTGCATGACCAGTGGGACGAACTGCATGGAAACACATTCCTAATTATATTTGAAATACTGTGATTTTCATAGAAGTACAAACAAGGAAATTCATCATCGAATATTCAGAAAGTGATAGTTTATAGTGCATATCATCACCTGGAAATTCTTGAACCAAAAGCCAGCTCTCAGGGGGCTTGTGATTAAAAACAAAAAAGAAAATTGTAAGGTCCGAGTACTGCTGATTTTTTAAAATATTAATCCCACGACTTCTTACTGGTTTATTGAGGTAATCTATTGCATGAATTACTATCATTTAACAAGGGATCTATTTATGTTTGAGCAGTCTCGTGGCAAAATATTACAATGAGTGCTTAATTACAAACGCGTTTTCCCGCAGTGAGCTCCAACAACTTCAATAATCTTCATTCCTATTAGCTTAAACGTCTGTCCTCAACCATTAAAAATTCAACAACCAAAAGTATTTGGAAGGAATTTATGTATGTTTCTTGATTGTGTATTGTAAAAATGTCTATATGTTTATTGTTGCTTATTGCTATTATCAGTATTTAATACAGTATATAATTTGCTTCGAAATATTCACGCTTTTATGCTAACGACGTTCTTTTGATTTGATGTTTATCATTATTATTCCATAAACAGAGTGGGATATGTCAGTGGAGATAATACCAAAGAGCAGTTCCTCTCAGATAATTTGTCAGGTTCATTCTACGTATTTCAGTGCATTTTAATCAGAATTGGCTTCTGATAAAAAAAAAACGTGTATCTCCTCGATACTCTCTAGTAAAAATTAAGAAAGTAAGCGTTTACCATCAGTTTCAGCAAATCTACCTACTTCAATCTGAAAAGTCATTACGAAATATTTCTATCACACCTGATATTTTGTTAAAGTGCACCATCAGAGTACAGTGGAGTCCGTCAAGGCTATGGGCATAAATAGATGCTAATACAGTGGAGTTCCGTCTACACAGGTTACAATTCAGATGTATGAAAGGTAAGTAACAGTTGCTGAGTAAATTGCACGTATCACCAGTGAACATATTTGGGTGACGGTTGCTAAATAAATCGCACGTCCCGTTGTCAGAGTAATACTAACTTGTTTTGTATTTTAAAAGTGTAATCCCGTTTGTAGTGGTTCAAAACTAATTTTTGATAGTATTACTATTTATTGTAAGTCACGACGGCTGCGCTAATACATTAATAATAAAGCAAATAAGTAAATGTTATTACTCTTACTGCTAATTATATAATTAAAGCAAATTTATAGGTGTATTGTTTCACGCTCTCATAAAAAAAACAAAAGTGTGTAAAAAAATCATTAATATGTTCAAATTTAATAATTAAATGATGTAAAGGAATATACTTGGCCATTGCTATTATGTACGTCGTCCTTGTCTTGTGTCCCTGAGAGTGGGTTAGTGCGTCGTCTTCCTAAAGTTGGCTAGAGCTACATATTATTCCCCAGGTGTCAAATTTAGTCATTCATCACCTTGGATATAACAAACTTATCAAGTACAATTACATAAAAAAAGATTAAAGGAAACTCAAAGTCTAAATACTGAGTTAATGTTTATGGACGGTTTTTTTAATAGTGTAAATTGACATTTTTTTCCTTTTCTTCGTTTTTATTTTCCTGTTTCTCCAAAGACATAACCTTGTATTATCAAAGATTTGTAAATAATAAACATATTCCAATTAATGTATATATATGTTTCCAAAAATACCAATAAAATAGATAGACTGCCAACAGACTATCGAGGAATTATGTAGTAAGGTAAGATTGATTACATTTCTTATAATATTGTTTATTATGTTAGTAATTTCATTTGGTTGCACCAGAATGCAAGAGCCTTAAAAGGTTATCCAAGTCAAACATAACTTGTAGAACGTAAGAAAGTAAGTTACAATTTGTATGTACGTACTAATATCGATAAGTTCACTACGCGATCCCAATTAATACTCCATATACCCGCACTACACACACACACACACTAGCATACGTACACACGAAAGTTTACCTGGTAGTATCAACATGCTTACGCCGGAAACTAGAAACAAAAAAAGAGAGAGAGAATATCTTGTTGTACCTATATACTGAATGCACCATTACTCACAAAATCAGTTTAAAAAGAAAAAGGAAAAAAGTGTGTAAATGAAACTTTAAAGATTGGTGCCACTGCTGCGTGTCACACATGAGATTGTTCCATAATGATTGATTCGTAATATGATGTATATGGGTTTCTTAATGGTAGTATAACAAAATACCTTCAAATTGACCACTAAATAAAAAGTGAAATTTATTTCTCAAATTTTGTAAAATCGTAGTCGGTGGGCATTATGGGAACAGTCTACAATAACAAATATGCAAATAAATATTAATATACTTCACGTTTTCCAGCGGGTGTAAGAAAGCTTCGAATAGTGTTTGTTGTCATAAGCATTAGCTGATGTAAAAATATATATATATATATATATATATATATATATATATATATATATATATATATATATTAAACAAAAAGCACAACATATACTAAGGAAAATATAAATTCCCAATCGTCCGTCTCATTGAAATGAACGCATATGGCGTGAGTGCATGTCTAAGTTATTGACGCCTACCAACCGAAGGGAAGTGTTGAAGACGTAATCAGTGCAGCGTGATTAGAAGCAAATGAAGCCCTCGTCACCTACACATTGCATAGTTTTCTTTAGTTGAAAGAAAACAGAGGACCCATTCTGTGTTGTTGTGTATACATTCGGCAGGGGAATTGATCGCAGCTGCCAAGGATACATTTCTTTTTACCCTTTAACATGTTCGTAAGCTGGAAAGTTTGTATACTGATAGATCTTGAGGTAGAAATGGAGCCATTGCTAATAAGTATACAGGAAGATAACAGGAGCAGCGATAAGTCAACAAACCCATTACAGTAGTATTCATAAAACCGGTTTGGGGCCACTGCCTCAAACCAGGCTTTTTTTATATATGAAATCCTCCAGCATAGAATCTAATTATACACATTGACCCCATACAGGACACATCTTCAATCTACTTTTATGATATATAACCATAAAAGAATTTTACACCTACACTTACATCTAAAACTTATATCTAAACATTTCTTAAACTTTCTATTCTTCGCTTTTCTTTTTCTTGTCTCCCTTTGATATAGCTATCCATTAGTTCTTTTAGCTTTGTTAGTAAATCTTCTTTCCTTAAATCTATCGAATAATGACCCCAAGCTAGAGTATGTATCCCATCTTCTAATATGTATCTTCTATCATCGTAAGAGCTTAATGCTAGCTTGTTTTCTTCTACTGAATATACATTATGCCTTTTACTCCTAATAGTATTTTGCATTTTATATAATTCATAATCTTTTAAGACACAATCTTCGTAATCTTTGAAAGTTGTTTCTGATTTAACAATATTCGATTTTATTCCTTTTGCCTTTTTACAACATTTGTCTTTATCAAATTTACTTTTAAAGTCTTTATCTTCGATGTTTATTTGAGGTGCTTGTATTGAATACATCTTTGATTTGAGACGTACGACTTTTCCTATAATTTCACCTTTCAGTTAATCTTTGAATTTTCCTAATACTTTCTTGTTAACTTGTTTTATCCCATATTTGTTATTATCTTTGTAATCAGATGTATCTAGATGCTCATACATAGCTTTCATATCCTCATATACATCTTCTGTTTGTATATGTGCTATAACCGAGTCTGTTTCACTCATTAATAGTTTGACTTAATCTCCAAATTTATTCTTCAACACATTGTAATAGAAATCATATAGACAAATTTTAGATATATCCAGAACAGACATCCCACCATAGATAGGCTTGTTAAAAGTAATTTTTGTCTTATACATATGAATAGCAGCTAGATCTTCGGAAAATATAGTTCTATCTTTAAAAGTAGGTTTAGCTATTAGTTTCTCTGGTGATTTTACATTAGGTGCTAGTATTATATCTACTCTCTTTCTTAAGTTTTCCATATCTTTCCAAATACTGCATTATTCGCTAGTTTATAGGAGTCTTTTTCAAAATCATTCCTTGCGTGCGATCTAAGTTCTGTATTTAATTCTATATATTTCTTTAACCAGCCTGATTGTTTAAATTCTAATATTTTATGTATCTTTTTAATTTTGAGACCTTGTGACACATAGAATTTTAAATTTTGATAATGCAATATATAGTTTTCTTTATCGTAAAGTGTTGTTAATAATTTTGGAATTTTCTTGTTGTATATATAATTTTCAGGAGCTAATGGAAAATCTGAATGTTTATTATGAAGTTCTTTTGGATACTCTAAATCGACTTCTAGTATATATCCAGTATTAGACTCATCGTATGTCTCTAATATTTTATTTATCCAGTATTTATCATTTACACCATTAATAACCTTTTTCCATTCGAATTCTCCATAAGGCATATAAAGATTCATAGCCCATCCACATTCGTTATTTGCATCCATGTACATTATGTAAGAACTTTTCTTTTTAGGATTATAATTTTCTAGATACTTATTATTAGCTACTGCATATCTATTTGAACATTGGGAAATTCCACCTCTTATACCTTTTTCTATAAAGAGCAGTTTATCATAATCAGTTAACAATTCTAATTTTTGTTGTGTCATCTTTAACATTGCATCCCAGAAGAAGCCTGGACTTGTGAAATACCATGCAGGATCTAATTTATATGTATTAAGAGCTGTATCTCTGAAGTTTTCAATAATGTCTGTTAATTGAAGTACATCTGTTTTGTTGTAGAATTGAGTATATTCTCTTAAGGTTTTTAAATTGAATATCTTACAGATTAATAGATGATGGTTATAATCCTCGTCACTTATATTTTCTCCTGTTAATCTATTCTTAAACTTGTCTCTAGATAGTGGAACAGGTTCATCTAGTTCTTCAGGCGAATCAGCATAATCATATGGATAGATACCTTTTCTTTTTACTAAATCAATTACACTTTTAGGAAAAAAATTTAATGTTTCTCTAAATTGTTCTGGTTTTAAATTTTTTGCTAATTCAGCTTGACTTCTTGATAAAAATCTAAACGAATCTACAAATCCTAATTGGATTGATCGTTCTTTATTTTCTTTATTCTTGTATCTTATTGTTTTTGAGAATGTAATATACTTTTCTTCTGTGTTAGGTATTATAGTTATCTTTTCTTCTAATTCTCCGCCTCCTAAACTTTTTATAAATAGATGTGTATCGTATCCAGATAAGTTATGAATGAACACAGGAATAAATCTTGGGTTTGTATATTTTATGTTACAATAAGAATGAGCAGCTCCTCTAAATTTTCCAGTTAAATGATCATGATCAGCAACTTTGGTTATACATGCTTTTATATTGTTTATAGTCTTTTTCAATTCTTTAGTACATTCATGAAGTATAACTTCTATATCCTCCTTTTGCTCTTTTATATCTATTAATATGTCATCTATATCATCAATATCATCATCATCTTTTTTCATATACAATTCTTCTTCTAGATGTTTATAACCTTCTTCGATTTTCTTTTTAAAAAAACTAGTTAAAATATTTAACCTTTCTATTTTCTTTTTTTAATAAACGTGGAAGTTCTTCAAAAGTTCTTTCACAAATATGACATTTTTCAGATGATTCAAATATATTTCTTTCTTCTTCTGTAAGGCGATTCATAGGTTTATAAGTATCATAAATCTTTGCAATTTTAATAGCTTCTTTTAATTTTTCTACAAATACATCTGATGCATTATCTCCTATATATTCTACTGGTTTGCTTTTATAAGAATCTAAAGTACTTTTGACATAGTATGTAAAACTATTTGGTTTATGTTCTTGATATGCGTTTGAATAAGATCTTTCTGGATCAGGTTGGCATGTAATAATTTCCTTTAATAGTGATTCAAAGTCAGCAATAAATGTAAATAGAATTCTCAAAGATCGTTTATGATTAATAAATTCAAGTATCTTATTCCATTCTTTTGGTAAAACGATTTTTGCAGCTGAATATAATCCACAATATTTTTCATGCTCTTTTAATAACTCTTCTGATTTAAAATGCTTAGCTAAACATCTTTCACATAGGAATCTTTTATGACCATCTTTAGTTATTTGACTGCCTACAAGCTTCCACAAGTCTTTAATCCAACAATAATGAGTTTTCTTTTCACTTTTAAGATATAACAGATGAATATGTTTTCCTTTCTTTTCTTGTGCAATTCGAAGTGGAAAAATTGAATAGTTATCATCAAAACTAAATACACTAATGGAAATATCAGTTCTCTTTTCAATCTTGGCTATATCAGTAATTTGTACAGGAAATGGGATATCTTTAAACTTATCTTCATGTTTTTTATATGTAGAGACCCTGTCTCCATGCTGCCCATGTTTAACTGGATATAATGCAGATATGACTGAGTATAGGAAACACTTTTGATCATTATTCTTTATATTAACACATGCTCTTCTCTTCTTAATCATGTATGGAAGTTCTATGTAAGAGGAACCTCTCATTGATACATACTTATTAATTCTTAATTCTAAAAAGTCTATAGAATGTAACATCCATCCAGATCCTTTACTTTGAAACTCTTCCATTTCTCTTATGAGTTTGTATGAAGCTTTTTTACAAAAGTCATCTAAATATGTAAATTCGAGTATAATTTCATTTGAAGTTTTAAAATTATGTTCTTGTATCGTATTTTCCTTTTTAAATTTACAAATAAATGACATATTAACTTTAAGCGCATTGAAAAGTTTAAAACTGTCCTTGATTTTATTTTTAACAATCCTACTACTTGCATTTAAGAATTTCAAAGGATCTTTATATCCATCAATGTTTTCTATTCTAAATGTCTGTAATCTATATTTCAATGATGTTTCTTTCAATTCAACTTTAACTTAGGTCTTTTCGGTTTCGGTCTTTCAAATACTTCTTCTTTAAATGGGAATATATTTCTAATCTGTCTCCTGCTTTGTTCATCGTCATGTTGTTTAAGACGGTCTATCAGTTCTGCTTCTCTTAATCGGGAATATCTTCTGATTCCCCTCTCTTTACATTGTCGTCTTAGCTCTATTACAGTAAATTTGTTATAATTACTCATCTTATTTATTATATAGAAAATCTTTATCAGTATCGTTTTTTACCTTCGTCGGATTATTTCAGTTCATTTTCATTTATCCTAATACAACACTTAACATTGTACACTCCTGCCATTGTCTACATATTATGCGTTGTATTAGAACACGACTTTCATGGGAATAACCCAACAAAGTCACATATACACATTTAAAATTAAATCATTTTTGTAAACTTACTCATCATCATCATCATAATCATCACTGCCATATTTATATTCATCATCACTACTCAAATCAGATGTTTTTTTGTTGTGCTATTAATAATTCTTTCTCCTTTAACAGTGTTTGCTTCTCTAGTAGTGCTGCTAAGAGTTTAAGATCTTCATGAAGGAGGTTAAGTCTATCATGTAATAAATCTAATTCTTTCTCCATATTTGTTATATAGAAAACCAACAAAAATGAAATAAATTTAAATATCTAAGAATAAAAACGAACATGACTAGTGCTAAGGAAATATTATCTTTCAAACCTATATTTGATTGTGTATGCAAACATTTAGATATTGGTGGTTATAATGATGAAGATAAAATAAACTTTAGCGTGTCCATAGGTATGTTAGATCATTTGTTCAAGAAAGCCACTAAAGAAAACAACTCATTTCTCATACAAAACATTCTCTATGCAAACGTTATGGACTTATCCGATGAAATATTAGATTCACTAACTAATGAGCAATGGTTATCTATAGGTTATGATGATTATGAGGAGGAATATAACTATGATCACATTACAGAAGACTTCATACGCAAATATCAGGAGAAAGTTAATTTGATTGAAATATGTTTATGGAAAAAGTTATCGGAAGAGTTTATAAGAGAATTTGCAGATAAAGTTGATTGGGGGATTATTTCAGGAAGCCAAGACTTATCAGAAGACTTTATAAGAGAATTTGCAGATAGAGTTGATTGGGGAGAAGTATCGTATAAAAACCTATCTGAAGAATTTATTAGTGAGTTTATAGATAAAGTTGATTTTGATGCTATATCTTATAGAACCAAACTCTCTGAAGCCTTTATACGAGTTTGCGCAGATAAAGTTTCTTGGGCGTGCTTATCTGGAAATCAACAATTATCAGAAAACCTTATAAGAGATTACGCTGACAAAGTAGATTGGGAAATGATTTCAATGTCTCAAAATTTAACAGAAGGATTTATTGCAGAGTTTAAAGACAGAGTTCATTGGGATAACATTTCAACTTATCAAGACCTATCTGTAGAGTTTATATATGCATTTAGACATTACGTAGATTGGATAGTTATAATAAGAAAATATCATAATAATCCTGATTTAGGTGATATATTGAATTTAGCATTCGATGTTACAACAGATGGTTTGTTTAACGCTTGAAATTGTACTTTGATGGATTAAACCATAAAAGTCGTAACCTTAATTATCAGATAATAACATATCATACAAGCGATCTATACTGTTAATCAATTCTTCTTCTGATAGGGGATGTCCAAAACTCATACCCCTTACCTTTACGAATCTCTTATACTCAAAAACAAATCAACAACAAACTCGTCGTCTTCTTCTTCAATATCCACATGACAACCATACGAAACAACACAGCTGTATTTTTTTGACTTTGTTTAGGAGGTTGACGGAGTTTGGATCTTTGGTTTCTGACAACACTGACATTCTTGGGTACTTTTCTTTGAGACACTGAAATCTTGCTTTGATGTTTCGCTGCTGAACCCTTCCAACCCAATATTTGTATGACTCGTAACGCCGAACCTGATCATGTTTGTCTGTGTCGTACTTGTCTACTATGTCTTGAAGCTGACCAGCCGTGAGGTTCTTTTTAACGATGATTAACTTGTGTACTTTTCCTGGGTCTTCTGTGTGTTCAGCTGCTATTGATTTTAGCTCTTCGTTTTGAATTCTTAATTTCTCCATTGTTTGTTCTATCTCTTCTACTCTCGATTGTAACTCTTCTTGATCTTCTTGAATGTGTTTAAAACTAGAAACGAAATAGTCTTCGATGATATCATAGCATTTGTCATAGAAGTCTCGTGATATCCATAGAGCAATAGCAAGAAATATCTTCCTATAGACATATGTTCCGGAGATAATAACATTTGTTTTTGTATCTCCTCCACCCTTTACTAGATACTTAGAGCGACTCCTATGATTAGAGGGGTCGGTCATTTTTTGATCGTAGTATCTCATCAACTCTTGCGATTCTTTATTTTTCAGCCAGTTATCAAACCTCTTACCACCATCTTGACACAACTTAGTAGCATTGAAGTACCCAGTGTTCTTATCTACAATCAACTTGAAGTCAGCAAAAACACCATACGAATAGTTGTCCTTGATCTGTTCGTAGCAAATATCGTTTAAACTAAGAGAACTATCCATGGTGCTCACATTTATTATATAGAAAATCTTTATATAGAAAATTTTTATTGTATAGAAAATTTCTTTATTATATAGAAAATTTTTAACTTCATTTTCGTTACCGGCTAGTTTTACTGTGTAAGATGAGTTTCTGAAGTGGTCTGAATCCTGACCACTTCGAAGTTTGTTAAACCAGCCTTTTATACTTAAATGTTTCTTAACTGAATAAACCTGTCAACAAGATCTATATCACTTAAATCTGTGTTCATATGCGAACCATGCCAAGTTATTCTATCATCATATCTTTCTTTAGCTCTGTTGTATAAGTTGACAGAGTTTGGATCGTCGACGTTAAGCAGAATACTCATACTTGGATACTTAAGTTTGAGTTGTTTAATCCTACTTTCGTAATTGCATGTTTGTACTCTTCCAACCCAATACTTATATCGTTCTATTCTTTCTTTTTGATCTCGTTCTTCTTCGTCATAGTAAAAGAGTATATTTTCAAGTTGTTCTTTAGTAAGGTTTTTCTTGATAATGAATAGCCTATGTATCTTTCCTGGATCTTCTGTATATGGTGCTGCAACTGTTTTAAGATAATCAACTTTGCTTTCTAGTTCTTGATTGTACAATCGTAATTGCTCCATTTGTTGTTCTATCTCTTGCACTCTTGCTTCTAGTTGTTCCTGTTCATCCTTGTATTGTTTAAAGTCTTTTGTGTAATAGTCAATAATGATTTGATTGCATTTAAGGTAAAACTCAGGAGAAACCCATCGAGATATATCCAAAATCAACTCTTTACATACATATGTTCCTCTTATTTCGTTCCATGTTTCACCTTTACCTCCTGTTATTGTTTTGATAATTTCATCTCCTATTATTATAGTAGATGAAATATACTCTAAGAGTTCTTTTGATTCTTTATTTTTCAGCCAATTATCAAATCTTTTCCCACCATCTTGACACAATTTAGTAGCATTGAAATATCCTGTACTCTTATCTATAATCAACTTGAAATCACCAAAGATGTGGAAAAGCAACTCCCAGGAAGCCGGGAGTTGAATTTTTCATCATAATACCTCATTAAATCTTTTGATTGTTTATTTTGTAACCAGTGATCGAACCTTTTACCTCCATCTTGACACAACTTGGTTGCATTGAAGTACCCAGTGTTCTTATCTATAATCAGCTTGAGGTCACAAAAGACGCCGTACCAATAGTTGTCTTTAATCTGTTCGTAGCAAATATCGTTTAAACTAAGAGAACTATCCACAGTACTCATATTTATTATATAGAAAATGCTGATTTTTAACTTCATTTTTGTTACCAGCTAGTTTTACTGTGTAAGATGAGTTTGTGAAGTGGCCGGAATCCTGGGAGCTTCGAAGTTTGTTCTACATAGTAAAATGGGTTTTGCAGCTCCCCGGAAAACTGGGAAGCTGGTTTTCTTTGATAATTTCATCGGTCCGCGACCCTGGAAATATATGCTATGGGGGTATCGTTTCGTTACCCCTATCTCATTCAAACCAGAATTTTATGGAATAACCATAAAAGACAACATTTATATTTACACTACAACATTACTCTTATCTATCCAACTATTATGTGAATCATCAAATCCTAACCATTTAACGTATACTTTGTCACCTTTCTTTCTCAACACCTTTTCCACCAAGTATTCATCTTTATGTTTCGTCTTTAATAGTTCTGGTTCGTAAAATCTACCTTGCACATCCTCTTCTTGTAAATCTTTAATTCTATATGTAGGTGGATTAGATGGAATAACTTCACTAATAACAAATACTTCTGTTGACCAATTAGGTGTATATCCTTTCTCGAATAACCCTTTTGATTTACTTATACGAACATGATCACCTAACTTGTATTTGGGCTTAACACGCTTATATTCTTTTTGATACACTTTCTCCAATATTGTTCGCTCATTCTTCTTACTAACTTCTACAGGCTTTAAACCAATTGTTCTATGAATTTGATGATTATATTCTTTAACTAGTGTTGGTAATATCTCTATTCATTTGTAATTCCTTTGTGTTGTGAATCTTTTCCACATGTTCTGTTTAAGTGTTCGATTAAATCTCTCAACAACAGAAGCTTTCTTACCACTATAGGTTGAGTAGTGATTAATCTTATTTTCATCCATCAACTCCTTAAACTCTTTATTGTAAAACTCTTTACCTTGATCTGTTTGTAAGTTACTAGGTTTTCTCGTTCTTAATATGGATTCGAATGCTTCTGTAACATTTTTACCAGTCTTATCTTTAACAGGAACAGCAAACGCATATTTCGAGAACACATCTATAATCGTTAGCAGATACTTATAACCTTTATTTAATTTGGAAACGCTTTTTAATACTCCGCTATCCATTTCTACAAGATCAGCTTGCCAAAGAACATCGATACCTTTTATAACTACACCTAATCTGTCAAAGTTTTTTCTAGATGGTTTGTGAATTTCATCTATAAGGTCTTCTCTAACACCTTTACCTTCTTCTAGTCAATCAGGCTTTTTAACGAATTGAGTTTCAGTAACACCGCATACAGAAAAATACCTTTCTTTAGATATCTTCCATTCTTTGTTTGTTCAATTCTAATGGTACCTTTCTCCGTATCTTTTAACTTCTTACACTTAACACAATACATCCTGTTTATTATATAGAAAATCAATAACTATCGCTGTTTAATATTATGCTATCAACATTCTCACCATCATCATCACTATCTTCATCTTATCTTTCTACATGCATAAGAAGCAATAGTAATTTACCATGTTTTAGATCGGAATCTTTAGATGGTCTAACTGCTAATTTGTCATTTATATTAAAGTGCAATGGAAAAGAGAATCATTTAAATATATATCTATATAATACGTATTGTAAGATGACTCTATATGCATTATTCTACCTTTATAAAGATATTTGTATGTGATAGATAGATTATGTATTAAAAAGAACGGAGTTTCAACATTTTCTGATATCAATCGACTATGAAGCTCTATAACATAACTCCGTTTGATGAAGTTAAGCTCTTCTTTCAACATAGCAATATCTTTTCTCACAGCTGTATTATCTAACTCTGATGTCATTTTAACATTACCAAAGATGTCCATATTTATTATATAGCAAACGTCTTTAGGAAAGCTCTCTTTCTATGTACATTACAGCAAACAATAATTGTCCTTCTTCCACAGCTGAATTTTTATTTGGTTTAATCGTAATTATATCGTTCTTCTTAAAGTCAAAAGGTATCTCTTTAATCAAAGTATCATCCAAATATATAACTAGAAAGTATTTATCCAAACTTAATTCCATATGCATTATTTTCCCATTATAGAGAAATTTGTAACCATTAGAAAGATTAAATATTCTAAAGATTGGCTCCTTAACGTTTTTAGCTCTTATTCGATATAGTAGAGGCATGGTTTCTTTTTGCATAACCAAGTTAGTAGTATCAATCCTAACCTTTTCAATATCTTCTTTCTTTATGTATGTGTCTTGTAACGTTTCTAATGCATCTTCAAGTCGTTTTCTATCGTTCTCTAATTGAGCTTCTATTGACCTAAGTTGACTTACGCTAACAACATCATTTAAATTCTCCAACAATTTTAATTTTTCTTCACTAATATCAACATCACCTTTTCTTTCTTTAACATTACCAAATATATCCATACTCATTTATTATACAGAAAATGTCCATCCTAATTTTTCAAAACATTTCTTTAACATCTTTATTTGTTTAGGTGAGTGTTTAAAATCAATATCAACATGAACATCGTGCTTTTTCAACAGATAGTACAATACACATTTCAAGTTAATAAACAATGCTCTTTCCGGATACAGCTCCCTAAAGACCTCTTGTAAGTTTTCGAACTCATTTATAAGTGTTTCCTTCATATGTTGTAATTTTAATGGTTTTTGATCGGTAAGGTGATAGTGTATTAAATAGACATCATCATAATATTTTGTGTATTTGTTTTTCTTTAGTACTTCTCGAACATGTTTTGTTGATATTAAATCTCTTGGTATATCTCTAAGTTCATCATTTAACACCTTGAGCACCTCTTCGGGAATAATTCTATCCTGTAAAGCTTGCAAACGAGATAGCTGTAACTTAAATCTTTTCATAGTATCATACCGGGTTTTCTTAAGCAAGCAGCTTTCGTTTCTTCACAAGTACTGTAAACCCAACCACTCTCTACAGAACAATCGTCACATATGTATCTACTCATACCTTTTGTTAATGACTTACTACCACAATTACTGCACTCTAATGGTCTAGAGCTATAATTTGACAACAACTCCTTTACGGTAATTATTGGACGTAACTTTTCCAACTCTTCTTCCGTGTACAAAAATTTTGGTATTAGCATTTTCCATAAATCAATAACATTAGCATTATATACGTTGTTTTTATCTTTTAAGTCTATCTCGCTAACATGCTGAAAATACTGATAAAAATTATATCTATCTAGTGCATCTAATTCATCCTCATACTTCTCAAAATAATCTAAAAACCTATTGTGTATAGCTTCCGTATTTATCTTAAAGCAAAACTTTTATGGATATCCTTATCTCGTTAAGACGTCGCCACAATTTTAGAGTATTCACGACCAAGAGATGCTATTCAAGATCATGTAGACGAAGATGATAAAACACAACTGTCGTATATAAAGGGGGGTGTACAGGAAACGCCCCTTGTTAATTCACCGCCTCATACAATCTTCATCAACGAATCTGGTCTGTATTCCTTAGTGTTATCATCAAAGACGCCCAAAGCCAAAGAGTTTAAGAGATGGATAAAACTTTTATGGATACAAACCATAAAAGCGCTTAATAATTTTTAATCATATACATAACGTCGCTAAAAGAATACCCTTGATTTAGAAGATTTAAAAACTTAACACAAAGATGACGACATATAACTGAGTTAAAGTCTTGTATTCGTTCGTCATTGTAAAATAAGTTTTCAGTACCAAGATATTGTGCCAGTTATTTAGGAGGAACACCACCATAAGAATCGAACACGTACTTTATGTTGTTATCTTTCCAATAGCATATCCAATGAGTACCAATGTTTTCTGATTTATCAAGGTTAACTATACCACACTCATTTACATAAGGTTTTTGTGGAAGTTCATCACTCATAAATACACCTCTAAATCGTTTTAACTTTAATTCTTTAGCCAACCTCTCTATATCGAAGTTGGTCAATGGTTTTAGTTTTTTGACTTCCTTGATTTACCTGCCCCCTGCTTTTCTTCCATAGCCATATTGTGTCTTTTTTGTTCTTCTAGTTCTTGTTTATTCTTCTTAGCATCCAATACAGTTTTAGTAATCGCTGCTGCACCACCTGCTAATGAGCCAACTGCTCCTAAAGCTGCTAAAATGGCTGGAATTGTAAAGAAAAGGCACCCATATGCTCTTTCTTAATCTTTTTCATTTGTGCAGTAGTTAAATTCATTCCTTTACCTTCTTTAATTTTCTTAGATTTATCACTAAGTTGTTTCTTTGTTAATACATGATCGATATTTAAATCCTTTAGTTCGTTATAAGGAAAACTAAACATACAACCTTTAATAGAACACATCTTCCTGTTTATTTAAGAGAAAATCTTAGTTTGTAAAAGTACAGTTGTTGTTGCTCCACCAAAATCAATTAAGGAATCATTCTCATCTGTTATCCTTATCTCAAAATTGTCAACCTTGTCTTTGGATATAGGGAAAATAATGGGATAGTAGGCTCGTAAATAATACTATGTTTGAACTCAGCATCTGTTTTGAATGATGCTATGATCCCTGTTTCTCTATGTGTGTATTTTGTATCTTTAACAAACATGCCATCTGCTATATTACAGTGAACATTTATAGTATCAAACGGATGAAACTTTGGCAACTTACTTCCAATATGTGTTTTGTTCTTTTCTAAAACTTCAAAAACATTAAACCCGAGGACAGTGCCTATACTCCCAATTGTAACATCATTACTATGAGTTTCAATTTTAACTCTATTTCTTAAAGGATCTTCTGATAATGTTATGTTGATGGATTGAGATTTTAAATATTCATTAAGACTGTTTAAGCTGTATTGCTCCTCTGGTATAAAAACTTGTCTATCACCATATGAGAAACTGTTTTTTTTCTCTTGTTATGTTTGGAGTTAGATATGTACTGTAAAACCCAACTAGTCCTATACTTAAATAGTTGCTCCTGTTGTCTAATTCGTAATGGAGTTTCTTCTTTAAAACAGAAGTATCACTCGTTAACTTGAATACCTTAGCCATTTATTATATAATAAATGAATGAGTTTAATTTACCTAGAGATATTCCAAGAGAGAAAGTAATCAAGTTAATTGAAGATGTCATTCAAAAGTTAGAATACAGTTTAAAGAAGAAAAAGAGAAAACTACGAATTGTTAAATATGCATACCACACTTTGATCACGTTGTCGCTTATACTTTCTGCAACAACTGGGTTTATTAATATTTTTATACCTGTAACAATTTACTCGATATTAACAACGTCTCTTGCAACTGGAAGTGCTATAATAACAGGTTTGTCTTCTAAGTTGAACATAAGCAAAAGAAAGGATGAATATAAAGCCATTGTCACTTGTATTAACTCATTTAAAGAACAGTTAGAGATGATAATAACATTAAATGGTGAAATGGATAACGAATATATAAAAGGTACGTTGCTTAAAATCAGAGAACAGCTTAAAGATATAAGATCATAAAGAGTAGATTTGAAGACCTGGAAACTACAAATGGCGTCCGTAATCCGGACACCCTTCCAAATGAACAACCTCACACAACCTTCATCAATGAACCGGGTCTGTACTAGTACTATGAGCAGAAAATTAATCATCGCATTTCCGAGGGTTTTAAACAAGCATCATATGAGGTCAAATTAGCAGGTAATCAATAACACCATATCAGGCACATACGTTTACAAGAAGGCAGTCCAGACTCATTGATGAAGATTGTATCTGGATGTGTTTTGTATCTGGAAGGTTATGCAGCCATCTATGCATTTTAGAAAATTGGCTATGTTATTGGTATTCACTTACCGTTTGAATTTTTGAAATCGGTTAATTATCAGCCGAGGTATTAAATATTAACGTTATTTGGGGGTGGGACTCCCAGTGTTGCCAACTCATTTTTAAGAATTATCATATTTATTAGAAATGGGGTGAATTCATCCCTATATGTTTTAAAGCGATATCTTGAAAAATTAAAATCCTGGAACGTTCCGAAAAAAATATTGAGTTGGAGACACTGTATGGTAAAAAGAGATCTAGTGAGAAGAGCATGTACAATTTGTGAGTTGTGAATTTCTTTCTTTTATTTGAGGAAATCATGTTGAGGAAATCATGTTGAGTTATATGTAAGTTATTCTCTCTCTTTCTTGTTGAAGGTGGAAGAATATAATGACGTGTATCAACTAACATCATAGTTATTACGTAGTCCCATCCCGTGGGATTATGTCATAGTTATTGCGTAGTCCCATCTCGTGGGATCACGTCATAGTTATTGCGTAGTCCCATGCCGTGGGATTACGTCATAACAGCTCCATCTGGTGTCTACTGCAACTAGAAGTTCTGTTGGCATGAGGAGGCTAATGTGTATATATATATATGTTGATGTGAGGAGAGGAAGGAAAGAGAGAGGTTGTATGCTCTTTGCTTCTCTGAACTGAAACTGGTTTATAAGCTGAATATATGTATGTGCGTCTGATGTAACCAGCGAATCAACATACTCAACTTTAACTTATCATCATTCAGCCATCTGTGAACCGATTTAGATCAAACAAAAACTACTTTTTCAATCAAAAACAGCACTATAAGTTATAAGTTTTAGATGTAAGTTTAGGTGTAAAATTCTTTTATGGTTATATATCATAAAAGTAGATTGAAGATGTATCCTGTATGGGGTCAATGTGGGGAAGATGTAATTTTCGATGTGTATAATTAGATTCTATGCTGGAGGATTTCATATATAAAAAAGCCTGGTTTGAGGAAGTGGCCCCAAACCGGTTTTATGAATACTACTCATTACGAAAGTGAATGAAGTAAATAGATTAATAGATGAGTTTTTGGATGTTTTGCTTCAACGTTTTATTCCGATTAAATTGAGATGTGTAATGCATGATTATTATTTTTGTGATGTTTTGAAAGGTTATAATAAATACTTTTTCCTATTACATTCTTATGAAGTAAGCTTTGCGCTACAATCTTCCTGAACGCGACAACACTGCACGACAGCGTTGCCGCACTTCCACTTACTGTATGCTGTTTCTTCATATAAGCGCGGGGAATTTAAAGATTGGGCTGCAACATGGCTCACCGCTTAACGCAGAGAACATGTTAAAGTAAAAAAAGAATTAAAAAAATAAATACTCTACCAACTAAACCCAGTGCCGGTGTGGAGCAATCACGGGCCCTCGGCTAAAGTTGGTTGTGGGCCCCCTGATCGAGAAACTTTTCAGAGTGTATCTTCGGTACTTACAACAATGATTAAAGGTTTGTTTATGAAAAAAAGCTTCTGAAGTATTTTAAATCTATCTAGGTTACGGTAAATGACAAGGTAAAACATACTTAAGCAATATAACGTAGATATAAATCATGATATAAGTTTCGGCGTCAGTTCAGCGTTGTACTGTATGGTGTAATGAGGCTATGAGTGAAATAAAGAGAAATGTGTTGATATGGCAAAATTATGCGAAACCCGTACAGTTATAAGCATTTTTTTATTCTATGAGAACTAATGACAAATATTTAACGTGCATTACAACATTTATATCACCACATAACTGTAAAAAGGTATTGGTATGCACTAACAAAGTGAAGCTTATTCTAGATTTATATTAATACAAACAGGCAAATTATTGATTACTACTAATAAATGAATGCAATATCATAAAGCACATAATAGTAAAATTGAAAATGACTCAGACACACACAGGAATTACAAAGTATCAGGAACAGGTCCAAACATAAATTTTCTTTTCAAAACTTCGCTTGTCACCGCAATTTCATCAGTAACTTTATTTTTGTCCAAATTTGTACACAAGTCTCTCTCAACATTCATCAACATGAAAGGAGATAGTAAGTTCTCGCTTAAAGAATATCTGAGTCTGGTTTTTACAATTTTCAATTTCAAAAAAAAGTCGTTCACAAGTCACATGAGTGGATGTAATGGTCATTATATATTTAAACACAGTATATAAATTACTAAATAATCCAGACTGTGACGATAGTTCATAGAGAATGGGAAATGCAGATGAAAGACATTTGAAACATTTCCTTTTAGTACCACATTGAGTTTCAGACTTTTTCTTCTTATCTTCAGATGTCACACTTTCATCTGAATCACCATCACTATCATTACTTGTAATTCTCACAAGTTTAAACACCTCGTTCTCTTCTAGTTCTTCAGACTTGTCACTAAATGTGCACTCAAATTACGATACTCGCTTGCAAACTGTTTCAGTTCTAACAACAACTCACTTCTATTCATGTTTGCTAATTGAGAAACAGTTTTCAAGCAATCATCTGGAAAATCTTCCACCTCCATTGCAACTATATCCTCGTACCTTTTTGGGTCTAACCAGGAACAATCAAGCAGTAGAGTCTTGTTGGGTACAAACCGTTCTTCTATACTTTTACTCGCATAATCGATAATGTTTAAGTATAGTACTTTGTATTTCTGGTCATGTGACAAATTTCTAGCCTCGTCAGAAACTTGCTCACAAGGCATTTTTTTCACCTTGGGAATTTTTTTTCTAGCAAATCACATTCTATATCAATTTCCCCATTCATAATATACGCTTTGATGTCTTTAACCAGGGGTTTACATTTGTCATGCAATCTTTTAAGATTTTGGTCACTTTTTTTTTAATTTCGTCTAATAATACATCTACCGACTGCCAGACCTTTGCACAGTCTAAGGACTTGCTTTGGAGAGAGATGGACACAGGAGAAGTAACTGAAAACATGTCTAGAATGACTACAGCTGGAAGAACAAATTTTCGAATTTGCACCACTGTTAAATTTTGTTTTGCAATCGAAATTGCCTGCTGACATATCTAACAATACTGACAGAAATTAACGAATTTAGAAGATTCAACATTATCATAATGTAAATCTATTATGGATGATAGAGCTTTGTGTTTGCTCCACCACCTAGTAGCAACTATTTTTTTTAATCGGTGTAGCTTTGCCCACCCAGAATGATATTTCTTTGTAAATTTCTCCCACATGATCATTCTCTTGTATGAATTGCTTAAAAAGCAAGCGGATTCTTCCACAAGCCCGAATAAATGTTCCGCTTGGAGGCACTTTACAGTAGAATCTGCGATAACTAAATTGAGAACGTGTCCCATGCAATGAGTGAATATGATTTTTGGATTTACCTTCTTCAAATGTGCCTGAAGACTATTAGTCTGGGTTTACCTACCCTTTCATATTACTGGCTCCATCAAAAGAGCATGCAATCATATTTGAAAGAGGTATATTGAATTTTTCAAGTGATGATTTTAATTGTTCAAATAGTGCTTTGCCAGAATTTTAGGAAAATACGAAAAGAAAGAAACAATAAATCTATGAAAACTGTCACAAAGGAAAGAGTGGCAACTATAAAGTCCGAAGGGAAATAGTATAACAGATAAATAGTTTTCGGTACTGTATCTAGGTAATGTTATTAGAGAAGATACCGTATGAACTGTGAACTGAAAATTAAAGTTAGATAGGAAAAAATGTCATTATATCCAACTTACTCTTTTAATATTTTGGGCGCCCCTACAAGAGTGGCACCTTAAGCTATAGCTTGTTATGTGTAAATCTGGTCTGGTTGTTTTATAACTGGTTTTCAAGCATTACATTAAACAATGTTGTTGTGTTTTAAAATTAGTTAATTCTGTTTTTGTATTCTAAACATCTGATAATTAAGTTATTTTTTAGGTTTTAAATAGGCCTACTTATTTTCCTATGCGTCCGGGCCCTCCCAAAGGCTCTCGGACCCTTCGGGCCCTCGGCGATTGCCGATCAGCCGACCTGCCCAGACCGGCACTGACTAAACCTTTTTTTGTTAATAGTTTCAAATATTTGGAACACTAGTCTTCCAAATTTTCGAACACTGTTTTGTACGTTTCTCTACCTACCATGGTAAAGGAGATCAGAGCGTCGTTTTAATTACACAAAAAGTATCAAGTGATGAAAATTGAACTTTTCACAACTTACAGTTAACGGATGCATCTACATATTGTACACATGAAATTATTTCACGTGATCTCTTTTCTGAGATATAGTCCTATAAACATTGATCTACCAAAAAGGTACGAAAAAATACGCACTTTTTCATTAATCTTTATTTTTTTCTCACGGCATAGTACAAAGAAAATTTTTATGTCTTAAGTATTGAAAAGACAACATTTCAGCAATTCCAACGAGGTACGACAATGCAATATAAGTTTCGACTGAGCGTCACGGCAGCACCACGAAGTCAGGGGCCTATCTTTATGAAATAAATAGTATAGACGTACTTCCTCCCATTCCCGGTACAGCATCTGAAGGTTGGATCGAGTTTCTGTCTTCTCGTTCCATCAGAGGAATGGATGTCAAAAATGAAGGGTTTTGAACCTATTTTCAATGACATTAATGGTACCCGCACAATGTCCGGTGAAAGAAAAACATTGTAAAAAGACTAACCGCGAAAATAAGTGAAAAGTATCCTGATGTGAATGTACAATTAATTGGGATATCTGTAAGAACTAGGATGTTCATTCGCATAAAATACATGAATAATAGAAATAAAATTCTAAAATCAACAAATGCCCATAGAAGAAAATCTCGACTAGGCATGCCTCAGCCACAGTGAGGCCTACACCAAACAACTAAGCAGAGAAAGGTACGTAAAATTATTATTTAAAATTATTTATTTCTGTGCAAACATCTGAATTGTGTTGCTTGTGGCTACTCGCGCTTCGCTTGTCTGCTCCTTTACACGTTGTCGTTCTTTTAGCTGCTCTTGCAGTGACGTCGTGTTAACAGCCAATCAGCGTCCCTTTACCGATATGACCCAACCTTATTAATGCTAGTAACCTAGAATCACTCTACGAAAGAAATACGCAACCGCAGAAGAAGATTAGAAAAATAGTTACGTTTCTGAAAGTTCTCGTAAATCATTTCATTAACTGGCAAAAAAATAAAAGGGAAGTATAAGACCAGTGTTTAATTCTTATTATATTTGAATTCACAATGGCTGGTGAGGCGTCTGTTAAGTTGGAATTGATGTGCAAAGAAGAAATTGCTTTTGACTTACCTCAGGAAGATCCACTCGAAGGGAAAGGGTGGACATAGAGATGGGCAGAATCGAGTACTTTTGAGAATCGAGTACGTACTCGATTCTGCAGGGAGAGAATCGATTCTGGACTCGGATCGGAATCGGTTTTCTTCATATCTCCCCCCCCCCCAGCGCGCTCTTGCGATCTAACGGTACTTAAGGTGCAAACAATTTATATTCAACGTTAAGTAATAACAATTTTAAGTAGTTGGGATTGTAGTATATCTATATCTATCTATCTATCTATCTATCTATCTATCTATCTATCTATCTATCTATATATATATATATATATATATATATATATATATATATATATATATATATATATATTTGGTAGGATTTTAGTTAATCAAGTACACATGTCTGTCTTTTTCACGATTAGCAACACGAATTAGAAGAATCTTTTTATATTGCTCACCCTCTTTTTTTATGCATACCTATATATTTCATTGTTTACCCTCCTTTTCACATTTATTTACATTCCCGTTGTTTCTGTACACTGAATCCCACGCTTTGTAACCCGCAAGCACACGAGGCTAACTGAAGTTCACTCTCACTCTTTACCACTCGCCAAGTGTCGCCAAGCGAGTGGGTGGAGTTCTGGTGCAGGCTGTTCACTCTACGGTGCATGCTGTTCAAAGGAATTCGGAATCAATTCCAGCCAATCAGAGCAAGCGTAGGGAATCGAGTACGGAGCTCAGAACTCATTTATGAGAAAACAATTCCGAGCACAAACAGAATCGATTCTGGATTCAGATGTCCTGGACTCGGTTTGTGAAAAGTGAGCACAAGCAGAATCGAGACCAGTTGTGCTCGGAGTGGAAGTACAGGAAAGCAGGTGCTTTATCAGCCTATTTGTTCGTTACTGGCCAGTCAGACTTGAATAAAGGGACAACATTAACACCATCAATGGCACCAATATACAAGATAATTACAATTTCTAAACTGCAGGTGTTCCATACGTGTATTTTAACACACACATTTGCTATAATTATTGTAGCCTTCATTCTATGAATGGCTTTATCGCGCCAAATAATAACGTTCAACAGAATGATATGTGGTCAGTACCAAGGACGTACGCAGGGTGGGTTCTTGGGGTTCGGACCCCCTCCCCGAAATCTCGATCTGTCTGTAAATTTAATATAATTTTAGGGGTAATTTTACAAATTTTAATATAATTTATTCTCATATTGAATTTGAATGCACCCGGAAAAACTTTGGACCCCCTCAAAATAAATTCCTATATACGTCGCTAGTCAGTACAACGACTCAGTGTCGTTTCTTGTTTTTGACTAATTCAGTGGCGGTTGTAGCCCGGGGCCAGGGCCCTCGGTCCCCCAGTTTTTGAGTGACAAAAATAATTTAAGCTATTATTTATGTATTTTTGAAAGTGTATAGTAAACTCATGATATGCATATCATAGTCTGAAGTCTGGCTGGCCCCCCACAGTTTTTAATTTCTAGAAAAGCCTCTGGACTCATTACTCACAATTCACTAGTTAAAATACACTCACAATAATAATAATGAACCATAGGAATTATGAGATATGTAGTAAGTCCAGAGTTGAATTACGCATGCAGCAGTTGTGGTAGGTACTGCAAATCCTACCACAAATCAGTGGTGGATCTAGTCTGGGGTCGGGGGGCCTAGCCCCCCAGTTTTGTAAGTGACAAAAATAATTTAAGCTATTATTTATATACATTGAAACTTTATAGTAAACTCATATTATTCCTATCATAGTCTGAGACCTAGTACCCCCCCCCCCAGTTTTTACCTTCTAGATCCGAAACTGCCACAAATGCCATCAGATTGCTATACAGTTGCCTATAATTATAAAGAAAGATGCAGGAAACTAGGAATAACTACAGCTGCGATCAAAATTGCACTTCTCTGCTAAAAGAAGAAGTGGGCTTTGTGGTGGATAAACACTGTGGGGGGGTTTTATTGGGGTTCTCTTTTTTCCACCCACTTTTGTCATTCCACTATTATTATTTTATTATTATCCACCTCATTATTACCGTATCTCTTAGCCTCGGTTCATGCTCGCAGAATGTTAAACTTAATAATAATAATAATAATCGATTACGAGTAGAGTTCATTTATAAATCATAGTTTATTCTGTTGGTTAAATGTAAGAATGATTAGTTATAATTAAATCGTCTACATTGCAATACGTTACAGAGAAACTGAGCTGATATCCTCATTTAATTCGATTCTACTTTTTCGTGTAGGCCTATAGGTAATTACTTCATTCTTCCCGATATTCATTGATTGATCGATTGGTTTAATTCTAATGCGCTTTTTCACAACCCAAGCTGATATGGAAAGTATTGTTTAAAGAAGGATACAAATTTATGCGAGTTACAGGCATAGCATTTTCACTTGTTGTAATGACATTACACTCATCTGCTGGGAAGGGTCGTATTGTTATCCTATGTAAAAATATTTCTAAGCTAATAACATCTTGTTTCGGCTGGGTGAATGCGTAATTGGTCACAGAGATGTTAAAGAAATATGACGAATGTTGTCATTTACCTCAATTAGAAAGATATTATTTATATTTACTAAAATCTTCCTTTATTCTGTTATGAAATATTTCCTTCTTCGATTAAAATTCTCTTCAACTGAATCGGACAAACTTATGTAATAAATCATGGCTCCAAAGTGAATAAACAAACATTCTACGCTATATTAAAAAAAAAAAAAAAAAAATGCCCATCATATGCACAGAAGCATGTTGCAATTTGCTGTGCCGCATTTGTTGCTTCCATACTTCTTATCTTACTGTTTCTGCTGGACTCGATTCTTACTCCTTCCATGGCTTGCTTTACTGGTCTTTCCCTCTCTCCGCTGATAACAAGACGAAACAAGGAGTACGCTACTTTAGCGAATTCAGTCAAAGCTCTTTACGCTGCGTAAGGGTTAGTTTCCCATCAGTTGATATATGAATAGCAAAAATGTGTTCTGTATACGCAGCTTGTTGAATGCACTGCCAGGGAGGTGAGCCACTGATTGAGCATAATAAAACCGAATACAGAACCGATCCAGAATCTAATCCAGAAAGCGCGTACATGAAGTCATGAACGTAGGATCATCAACGCAGGCCACTGAGTGAGAGTAATTAAACCGAATCCAGAATCGAGTCCAGAGAAACCGAGCACAGAGAATCGAGTACAGTAAGGAATCGAGTGGAATCGATTCTTGGACTCGATTCTGCCCATCTCTAGGTGGACATTCGAACTGATGACTGACAACAAAGAGTTAATATTGTCTACAACGGAAGGAGAGCAAACAATGGACAAGGATACAGCTATTTGTTCTTTGGATGTGAAACTAGACATTGATAGGGTGAAATCAGAATTAACAGTAGAAGATGATCCCGCATTTGAAAGTAATATAGAAACGCTACGAAAAATAGTGGTTCAGGAGACTTGTCCGTCGTACTCTAATGACTCCCAACAATTAACCACAAAAAATTTAAATTCAGTTCGGCCAGAAAGGTAATGTTCATTTTTCATATACTAATTGGCTCAGATTGACAATACGGTTACACGGGTTGGGAAAATTGTTGGTTAAAAGAAATGCTTCACAAGAAGTATTTATATATGGGAGATATCTCGAACGTAAGTTAGTAATCCACAATTTGAGAATCGCGTGGCACACATACACTAGCTGTATACAAATAATAACAAGGAATCGAAGTTTTGTCAAGAAATAAAGGAATATATTTTTTTCAAGATATAGTGATGGCCAGTGGGAATATTCCCAGTGGGAAGGAATTTAAAAATGGGAATATTCCCGGGTTTTTCCCTGGCGTATAAATTCCCGGGAAGGAATTTATTTCCATTTCTTTACTTTCTCTTCCAAATTATAAGAACCATATGACTAATTACTTTATTTTAATATATTATGATTTATTTCTAGGTTTTAAAGAATTTGGAGGTTAAAAAATTTAAAAATTATTTGACGGTACTTTATATAACTAATAATATGATTTTTTTTTAGTTCCATTTCTATTTGCACTAAAAAGTAAGGTAATTCTTTAGTATTGGGTGGTCAAAACCAGGGTCAGACTTTGCTTGGGAAGGGCAAGAGCACCACCGACGTAAGAGTTTCTCGTTTTGCACTAGTATATTAGTAGACAATCGACTAAAGCATATATATTCCACAAACTCTTTGGGGGGCAATTGCCCCCTCATGCCCTCCTTAAATGACGCCCTGGTCAAAACAAGCAAAAAAAAAAAGGATGATTTACGGAAGAAATAAGTTGATAGTGATGTTCAAGTAGTCAAGAAAGTGTCGAACAATTTTTTTTTTTTTTTTTTTTTTTTTTTTTAGGGCAGTAGGGGATTTATACAAAACGGAAAGGTAAGTGGAAGTGATATATGTGAGAAAAGAAAATGATTTGTTGGTAACGAAGATAGAAAACAACGTGCCATGCGGGGCTCTAAATTCGCGTTCATTCTCTAACGCTCGCTGTGCAATGCTGTCTGAATTTAATGTTGATAACATAATTTAACGCATGGAATCATAAAACAACCGCATCGGATTAGAATATCGCTAAAACGTAGGTGCAAAAGCTTGCCCCCAAAGCTAAAGAACAGCCAAAATTAGCAGAGTACTAATTTACAAATGATGAAAAGGAATCATTTTGAAAGTAATTTAGAATTATGTAGAAATAGAGATGAAGTACTATTAATAAATCCTGAACCACAATTAGTAATAGACGTTGGTCAGTCTCCTCCCTCTGACTCGAATTTCTGAAGAGGTACTCGGAAAAATTTTACATGTGAATTAAGGTATGGAATTTCGAGAGATAGGTAGAATGAAAGGTCGTGTATGGCAAGGTTAGGTGCTAAAATATAAAGATAAATATGTAAGTAATTTGAAAGTTTTGTGAATATAAATCTGTATGCGCAAAAGTTGATAAATTGGTGAGACATGTATCTTTTAGCATTTACCCAATCTAATTGGTTTATAACGTTTATAAATTTAATGTGTTTATAATATCAAGAATAGAGTCAAGTTGAGCAAATCCATTTAGATATAAATTTTAACTGATTAGTGGTTTAAAAGTATTAGGACTTACTATAGAATTTTTTCACACATATTTACAATAATTGATAGAAGATATTGTAAATAAACATACATTTATGCGTACTCTCTAAAAATAATAAAGTGATAAGAAAGTAACATGGTACCGTTCAGAATATATATATATTTTAAAGAATCCTCTGTGGACAACAGTAATAATATGCTGTGATATAAAAATTAATTCAACTTTGAAATCATAATATAGTAATAGAATGCAATTTTGTTTCTGAATGTACATAAATTCCCATTTTGGGAATCTTTCCGGGAATATTCCCGAAAAATATCTTCCCGGGAATTTACCCATCACTACTCATACAAGTCTTATGTAGTTTATATCTTGATAAAAAAAAATTGATTCTTTTATTATTGATTACACATTACTCGCTAATTGTTGAACATATTTAAAATATAGGTACTCGACGATATTGTTTTATTTATATAGAGACTTTTGTAAAATAAGAAATCGCGAGAATAATATTCATCCTAAAATTTTCCAAATTAAACGTGGAATGTATTATATTGGAAAAAATTATGGACGTTTGTAATTTATCTCAGGATTTAGCTCAAATGGGTCTAGCCTCATTTCTCCGGAGGGCTTAGAAAGACATTAGCAAAATACAAAATCAAGAATATTTTTACCAACAATGGATGTTCATTTATTGTAGAGGTCCATACACAAATCCATTTCATAGCTGCACTAATTTCTTTCAAGGAAGTCTACTTTTTAAATTCCCAGCAATCATTTCTAGGGTATGGACCTCCATTTCTCAATATAGGATCACTTTACGGGCTTAGTAGACGTACGTTATTTATGAATCGATGTACAAACAACTCAAACGAGCATGCGCTAGATGGCCAGTAAAAAGAAGATTGCTGTTGAGATTAGGGCATTACGCAGAATGTTGGTAAAGTGGGAATCTTCCCGGGGGAATTATACCCGCTAGTATCTTCCCAAAATACTAGCGCGTATAGTTGGACTTTGATGCAATTGTTGAAATTGAAATGTGAAATAGTTCATAGGTGTGGCTACTTTCAACAACATACAAAAAGGTATGTTGAACATACGTTTCAATGCAATGTTTTCATTCAGTATTTAAACATTTTACACTCTACACAAAACTGCATGCTTTTATTAACATTGATATTAGGGTGGATTGATTTAAATCAGTCTGATTTAAATCACGATTTTAATCAAGATTTAAATCACTTGATTTTTTAAAATAAAAATCGTTGATTTAAATCTAAATCCGAAATAAATTAATTTAAAGTGAAAATAAATAAAATCCCGTTTTTGTTCTGTTATTTCGGTTATGGAAGATAATAATCATAATACAATGAGTCTCAAATTTCTGCAAGCACAGTATGAAAACGAGTATCATGCAAAGGATAATTAGGGAAAATCCCGTTTTGAACGGTTAACGGATGAATCCTGCTTTCTTCTCCTCGTAACATAAGGTTTTTATATCGTTGACTATTCTTATGGGGAAATCACCACGGACATTTAAGCGGAAAATTCTCTTGTGTCCACGTCTATTTGTTTGTTTCCAGATAATAGGTGCGCATATAAAGGGGTCCGATCCCCCCTCCTAAAAAATTAAAACTAAGCGAAATTTATGTACTAAATGCATAGAAGTTCCTCCGGATCATAATTCGTCAAATTTTGGATGCGATAAAATATTGAATAATACTTTTGATAAAGTGGATACTTTCAGATATCTAGGATCAATATTAACCGACCTAAACCATATTCACGAAGAACTTAAATGTCGACTAAAAGCAGGGAATTCTTGTTATTAATCAGTTCAAAATCTTCTGTCGTCGCGAGTTTTGACGAGAAATTTAAAGCTTAAAATACTGTATATAAAATGATAATAATACCTGTTGCTCTGTATGGTTGCGAAACATGGTCGCTTACGAGAGAAGAGCTTACACTGAAAGTACTTGAGAACAAGATCCTGAGACGAATATTCGGACGCAAGAGGAACGTGAATGGGGAATGGCAGAAACTTCATAACGAAGAACTACATAATTTATACGGTTTACCAAACATTGTTAAGGTCATCAAGTCTAGGAGGCTTGAGTGAACAGGATATAGCCAGGATGGAAGGAAGTAGGAACGCTTTTAAAGTCCTAACTGGAAAACCAATCGGAAAAAGAATTAGGAAGACCTAGGCGCAGATGGGGGGACAGTATTAAGATGCATCTCGCAGAAATAGAAATACGAAGTAGAAAGTGGATCCAATTCGCTAAGGCTAGACGTCAATGAATAGCTTTTGTAAACGTGGCATTGAAACTCCGGTTTCCATATGACATTATTTAATTTTAGGCGAAATTTGTTTTTTATATGTATTTCGTGCCGCTAGCTAGTTCCAGTTTTTAAATGTGCCCCTGCGAAATATCAGTAACTTTCGTGAAAAAAGAAAGTGTCATGTAGATGAATGTTGGTTTAGCTTTTCCTTAATGTTGAAGAAACATTGTTTGGGATTGAAATAGGTTAACTATTTGGGATTAATTCAAAATTCAACCCCAATACTTTCACTTAAATGTCACAATTAACATTTAAAACTAATTACTAATGTTTTTCCTTTAATTCGCGACTTGTATTATACGAGGAGAAAGATTTGAATTAAATCCAAAAAATCGATTTAAATCAACAAAATCAACAAAAATGATCTAAAAAATAATCATGATTTTTTACCACCTTGATTGATATTGATAATGATGGTACATAATCAGTACTTAGTTTGAATTATTGATATTTGTAAAGGAAATTATGTATTTTCTGGTACCGACTATGGAACCACATTCTAATAGTTTAAAATATGTCCCACAAAAGTGCCAACTGACGAAAAAAAATCATTTTTGTAAAATGATTTGATTTGGTCCTTTGTCTAAGAATATGATCCGAACACTTATCAGTTTAAGATTTACGGGGTTTGTAACTTTCAGGCTGAAACCCAACCAAAATTGCAAGATTTTTTTTTTTTTTTTTTACTGGCAAGCCTGCAATTAGACTCAAACAGTGACTTTAAACGGTTCTTATAGGTTTAGTCACTTCCTGGAACTGTTTCTGCGTGAGTTACTTGGAATTGTTCGTGTTTTTGGTGTAACGTCTTAGTTCAGTGATTGGCGGTAGTTCATATTTTTCGCATTAAGTGTCTCTGTACAGTCATATGGCAGTTTGCTACTGTGACTTCACATGTTCTGTCTACTTGTATGTGTGTGCTGTTGCTGATGGAATGCGGTGAGCGGGTAATTAAATTTTCGTTTCATTGCGACGATCGAGTTAGCAAGTGCGATTGAGACACCGTAACATGAATTTAATACAAAGAATTTGAACTTGTCGTTTTTAAATAAGTTTGTATTAGATTCTTATATTAACTCATATCGCCTTTCACCACTGTGGTTCAATTGAGTTAGAGAAAACCTGTGATGGTTGTGGTCGAACACTGAAGATATTCCCGACGTATCGTAAAAGTGGGCGTTTATTGGTTACTCTTATTTGTGATAATAACAAGTTTGCTGGCTTTAATAAATCGACGTCTGTGCAGAAAGAAACATTTTCAGTAATGTGTAGTTGAGTATTGCGCATGTGATGCTGCTATCTTAGTTTTTCGGGAATCAGAAACTATGAGTTCATTATTCGTGAGTGTTCTGGTATGGCGAAACGGCGAGTGCTTTCGTTTTTTAATTGATATTATTTTTATTCTTGATTTGCTTTGCATTTGAGTATTTGGCAAAGTATTTGCTTTGCTGCTGGTTGTTCCATCATCGTTGTGAGATGTAATTTATTTTTCCTCGTCATGCTGCACTAATTTATAATTAGTGATGAATGTTTTCTTTAATTTTTTTCCTTCTTACATTAGCTTTATAGTAGTGGTTTGACTAATATTATTTTTTTCGGATCTTTTTATTGTACTTGTGTAGGGTGTGGGTGGGTTGGTAGTCCCCATATAGATATCAATATTGATAGTCACCACTCCACCTGGATTGATTAAGAATGTTTTTTAGTAACATTTTGGCCCTTGTGTTTATAGTATAATTCATAACATGGTACATTATTTTGACTCGGACAGTAACTATAACCGATTCAACTGATCCGGTTCTGGGAGCAAACTGGAGCATTTTGGGAATCATTCCTAAACTGCTTCCGACACCGGATCAGATAAATCGTTGCAGTCACTGTTTGAGTCAAAGTAAAGATTCGCCTAAAAATCTATTGCTAGTTATTCCTACGTGTATAAGCTGCAAGCCCAGTCCCCAAAAGTCTAGTGATTTCTTAAAAAAAAAAGAAAAAGTTTTTAAATGAAGCCCCTCTCATACTACTTTGCTGGATCTGCCACTGGTCATAATTTGTTTTCTAATAAGCAATTCAGTCCAGCATCTACCTAAATAGGAAATTTACCTAAATTTAAAACACAGGGGGCTCCAGTGGTAACAGTTTCCTATCTAAGCTGTATTTCGCACTGGTGCAAATTAACCCTTAGTACAGGCTTAAACGCCTTCTCTCAGTTTTACGTTTTTTATGATTTTAGAACGTTTCACATTTCAATTTCAGCTACTGCATCCAAGTCCCATTATACATGGTAATATTCTACGAAACTAATTTAACTTCGACGGAAATTCTTATAGATGTTAGCTGTTAAATTTTATTATCCTTTAGAGTGCCTTTACAGCCTTTATCAGCCTTTACCTCTACTAGAACAAACTTTCCCGGTAATTTGACCTGAATTTAACCGCAAACATTATAGCTGAAATACAGTTACATGTTCTATCTTACGGTGGCAGTTGAAACTTCCTCTCTACTGTTCATGGTTTTACCGACAGAGTACTGTGAATCTCTTTTCAAATTTTGTGCAAAGTAACGCCCGATGTGCAAAGTAACCCGTCTTATGGTACTTTAACGTAGTTTTTTGCAAGACATCATAGTTTTGATTAAACGGTAGGTTATGTATCATTATTTGATTTACCTTAACTGGGGAAAATGAAGTGTTTAAGATGTTATTAACTTACTCTTTCTCTTTCCCTGTCATGACGTTAGGAGGATAAAGCTCGATTCGTATACTAATTTATAAGAGCTAGTTAATATACACTTATAACTAACATTATGGAGTAGGGTATTATAGATGTGAAAGACCCCAAAATATTAGGAAGAGTAGAGATGAGAAAATTATAAAATAGGGGCGCTATCACTATCGAATCCATAGTCTTCTAGCGCAGTAGGTGTTGCTCATTGGTATTTATTTTGTTTATTTTTTATAATAATAGTTATTATTATAATTATGATAAGTAGTTAGAAATGTACCGGAAAAGATATTAAAATCGCAAGATTGTTGCTCCTCTTATTTATTATCAATTTCTTATTTCAAAATTTTTTGTATGCACATTTTTTTTTTCCTGAAGGTTGTGCTATTTCGCCTGGCGCATGGTAAAATACAAGTTTGTACAATACTATAATATGTATTTTTACTTAATACTGCGGAAAAAATCCTAATGTGTATTATTTGTTTAACTTAAAAAAAACAACAAAAAAATATATATATATATATATATATATATATATATATATATATATATATTAATAATCATAACCTATTGAGCAATCGTGGACAATACATAATGATTCCAGTTATGTATAAAAATATTTATAATATTCTTTAAAATATTCAACACTCGAAATCGAAAATGGCATCTGGTATAATTGTATAGCTCTTACATAGGATATTATTATATCTTCCTAGATTGTAGAAAATGATCACTGGTAGCGATAACGTGATTTGAAGTGAAACACCACCACCTTAGTTCCTCAGAGCGCGTAAATGAGAAGTCAAAATTTAGAGTAGGTACAAAAAAAAAAAAAGAAAAAGATAAGGATAATTTTAGTTTCTGTTATCTGCGGACATAATTGTATGTTTTATATTGTCTCATATAGCAACAAATTTTTTTCTCTCAGTTATTACCGATAAGACAGTTTCAAATTATATCTTTTGTTTTGAGAAGCGAAAAAACTGTTATTACCAATAACAAGTTTGATAATATTTCAAGAATAAGGATTGGAAATATTTTCCTAACTGGTTTCAGATTTTACAGTTTACTTGCAACTATTCTACAACTAACTCTACTGAATAAATAATTTATTTCTTTTCATATTTAGAAGTTAAGTGTAACAAATTAGGAGTTTGTGCTTTCTCCAATTTAAAAAGTTGTAAGAATTTCTTTAGCTGGAAACTACAAAGAAAGTTGTATTTTTTGTATTGTATTGTATTGTTGAAAGTTGTATTTTTATTTACAGCAATTGGAGGTTTAATTATGCAGTTGTGCTTTGAAGGTTTTCCAGAAAGAACTGTCCAATAAATGTCGTTGTAAAGCATATTTACAAAGTTAGGCCCGAGAAGTATGGTTGTATATTTAAAAATTTACTACTCAGGCCATATGTGATTAATGCTTTTTAAGCCCCAGTCCGGCCAGCGGGCTGATCATTTTATATATTAAGAAGATGAGGTTCTAGTTATTATTACTTTTACTTTAATGTTACTTAATTATGCACCAAGGCAGACGGTGATGACAGCAATGAATGAAAGGTAGAGTGAGAAAAGTGGAAGGAAACAGCAGAATACCGCGAAAACCCACGTACACGTTTTTGTTCTTCAACTACAAAACCCGCTTGACGGAAGCTAAACGAACTAGCAGAGCTTTACCACTCAGACACCGTGTCTCCAATTAAAATAGAATAGTACCACTTTGCAGCTCTCCTACAATGCATATTCTATACTGATAGTAATTTATTTTGCAATTCAGAATTTAACTACAATATCATATAGAGTGGACTCTTTTTAATTCGAAGTCCAAGGGGAACGAAAAAACTTCGAATTATCCAAAATTCGAATTATCCAAGAACATTCATTTTCACATATTCTATAACAACAAACAAACCACAGTACTGTGCATCAAAAACATATTCATATGGTGTAGACTTTACCTTTAAAGGAGCTTATTATTTGTGTTAAGACATTGACTCCACATAATTCAGACTACGTGTACAATGGAAAATATATTTACGTACAACACTACAACATACATTGAATAGCCCAAACAATTAATCACCAGTAACAATTTGCATATTCTGTTCTCACTTTTAAGAAGTCGTAAACCTTATTTGCTTAAATTTGATTGTTTTTGTACGGTTAATGAATCTTGAATTTCATGTATTGCGTGGAATACGATATTAATAAAATTTGGTTGACTTTATCGATAATTCACCTCAAATTTTCAACCAATTCTGAAACAAGATGAGATTGGCACACGTTCTTTATCTTTACTTCTTCCCCAACTCACCTTTATCTTCATCATTAATAGATTTTCTATTTATCTTTTGTATTTCTCTTCCCTATCGCTGCATCTGGATAACTGAAAACACGTTAAAACTGTATTTCTCTGTTTACATCTGTCCAACATTAAAAATTTTCAACTGTATTTACTTCGAATTACCCAAAACATAGGTTCAAAAGTTCGATTTATTCACAATTTTTTTACTATTGTTTTCAATACAGTTTTCAAGGGGAATGGACTTCTGTTCGAATTATCCAAGTTCGAATTAACGAGAGACTACTGTAATTAAGAACAAGCTACTCGCAACTATTGGCAGAATAGATTTTGTCTCTTTTTTTTCTCTAACTTCTGCGGTGATGACGGGTAATTAATAAAAGTAACTGATTGTAAAATTAATTTTTAGCACTTTTACGTCGGGAATCGAACTCGGGACCACGTGCACAAATGGCACGCGCTAGCAATTCGAACAACGGCGAAGGTTTTATCCACATGCACAAACTGTCCTATGACGAGAAAATGACAAGACTAGTGGTGGGTAAATTCCCGGGAAGATATTTCTCGGGAAGATTCCCCAAAATGGGAATTTTCCGGGAATTTATGAACAATCACAAATAAAAGTGCATCTGTTTCTATATATAAATTCAAAGTTAAATTCTTTTTTATATCACAGTATATTATTAAAGTTGTCCCCAGAGGAGTCTTTAAAATGCATATTCTGAACGATGTTATGTTATTTTATTAATATTTTATTATATTTAGAGAGTACGCATAAATGGATATTTATTTACAATATGTTCTACGAAAGAAAATATGTTTCAAAAATGGTATAGTAAGTCTGCATACTTTTAAACCGCTAAAAAGTTTACGTTTACATGTAAGTGGATTTTCGAAACTTGACTCTACCACTGATATAAACATATTAAATTTTTACAAGTTATAAACAAATTAGGTTGGGTAACTGCCAGAAGACACATTTCCCACATTTTTTTTAAACATTTGGGCATAAATATGTACCTTCGCAATACTTGCAAGAAAAATTCTTATCTTTATAATTTTGCATGTAATATTGCCACACGACCTTTCTTCCTGCCCATTTCTCGAAATGTCATGCTTTAATTTACATGTAAGTGAAGTCCGAGTACCTCTTCAAAAATTCAAGCCAGAGACAGGAGACAGACCGACGTCTATTACTAACACTGTTTCAGGGTTTATTAGTAGTGCTACATCTCTATTTCTACGTAATTCTAAATTACTTATAAAATGGTTCCTTTTCATCATTTGTAATTTAGCACTTTGCTATTTTGGCTATTGTTTATATTTGGTGGACCAGCATATGCGTCTACTTTTTGCGATATTCTATTCTGATGCGGTTTTTTAATGCTTTCATATGTTAAATTACGTTACCAACATTAAATTCAGACAGCATTGCCGTGCGAGCGTAGCCAGTGAAGGCGGGTTAGAGCCCCGCATGGCACGTTTTTTTCTATCTTCGTTACCAGCAATTCACTTTCTTTTCTCACATAAATCATTTCCTCTTACACTTACGGTTCGTGAAAATCCCTTACCCCTAAAAAAAATTGTGTTCGGTACTTTCTTGAGTGCTTGTACATCACTATCAACTCATTTGTTTCGTAAATTGTCCTACGTTTTGCTAGTTTTTGGCACCTATACTAAACAATTGCCCTACTTTTAGTTCAAATGGAAATGGAATTTAAGAAAATCATATTGTTAGTTATATAAAGTACAGTCAAATAATTTTAAAATTTTTAACGTCCAAATTCATTAAAATTTAGAAGTAACTCATATTATGTTAAAATAAAGTAATTAGTCATATTGTTCTTATAATTTGGAAGATAAAGTAAAGAAATGGAGATAAGTTCCTTCCCGAGATTTTATAGGCCAGGGAGAAAACCCGGTAATATTCCGGGTCTCAAATAAAAAAGTAAGAAATTGTTTTTGATTCATATCTAGGCCCATTCTTTCTGTAAGACCCTCGAAAAATTTTAGTCATTTCACTTGTCTTTTAAATGGTGTGATTTCAAATTATAACCCCTATGGTGAAAAGAAGAACGCACGCCGTAAATAGATTCAAATTCGAAACATGTTACAAGTAAAACGATTGAGTATAGTTGTATAGCTCTTGCCTAGGATATTATTATTCCTTCCTAGATTGTAGAAAATGATAACTAATTATTTCACTCATCGGGTAGCGATAACGTGATTTGAAATGAAACACCTCAAACTTAGTCACTCAGAGCGCGTAAATGAGAAGTGAAAATTTAGAGTAGGTAAAAAAATAGAAGAAAAGGATAATTTTAGTTTCTGTTACCTACGCACATAATTGTAAGTTTTATATTGTATCATATGGCAACTAATGTGTTTCCTTCAGTTTTTACGGATAAGACAATTTCAAATTATATCCTTTGTGTTGAGAAGCGGAAAAAGTATTATTACCAACCGGACGTTTGGTAATACTTCATAAAGAAGGAATGGAAGTATTTTACTGACTTCGGATATCTTTGTTTCGGATTTTACCTTTTACTTGCAGCTTTTCTACAACAAACTTTACCGAATAAATAATTTATTTATTTTCATTTTTAGTAGTTAAGTGTAACAAATTAAGAGTTTGTGCTTTCTACAATTTAGAAATTTGTAAGAATATCTTAGGTGTAAACTACAAAGAAAGTTTCAACTCGTTCTATTTCAAGCGCTTTCCAATTCGATTTTTTTTCGCGGTGCTCTGAGCCCATCGTAGAGGTATATATTTGACATACTACTATTCCTAGTAGAAGAGGCAAGAAACTCGTGAGTTTTTTTTTTTTTTTAATGAAGAAGGAAGTATTAATCTCCGTACTGACAAACAATGAAAGAAATTTTGATCGTAGCATTAAATTTCTTTTAAATTTGGGGTTCAGAACGGCTCCTACTCTGCGAATGGTATCATTTGAGACCGTTTCATTTCTTTTAGGCGAGTGAAATGAATTGAGATCTTATTTGAGAATATAGACGAATGTAAGAATATCCCAGGTACAAAGTTTGAAAAATTTTCCAACCAATCTGTTTGTAACATCTTGCGAAATTTAACAGCTATTCCCAGCTATTTTGCTTCTAATTGCAGAGAATGTAATTTAAGATCAAGATTTTTTATTATTTGAGTGAAATAAATTTTGTTACTCTGCTTTTAGATTTTAGACAAGTGAGAATGGCCCTAGATACAAGTCCCGCAGGATTTTGTGTTCTTTATTTAAGAAAACCTTTGGAATAGAAGATTAAGAATAGATTTATCAATACAAAATAACTATGCAAAATATGTTTTTTGACAAAATAGAATCTTATTACCTTTAAAAATGTGCCCAACGTCGACTTCTTCTTTTTAATTTTCCTTTAAAGGGAGGTGGTCATTATGACTACTTATCGATTTCTGAGTAACGTTAGTTTCAATTTTTGTTAAGGGGCAGCAGCATTTTATCAGATAATGTTCTCGCAGTACATTTGAAAACTGTATTTTATAATGGACATTTCGTTCTTCTATATAGAACTCCTGTAGCCTGACATCATCATTATTATATAAATTCATTTCAGAACGATGTTAAGTCAAATTTCATTGTGGGGTAATGAGATGTACTCATAAAATGCCAGCGAAGCGTTACTTATTTATTTATAAATTAGCCCTGTACAGTCCAGTTTAGGAATATAATCGTAAATACGAAATTATTACATGCCGCCTTTCGAAGAAAATATTTTAGTAGCATAGAAAACTACACTGTCTAAGCTGAATTTCATTCTGGATAGCAGGTTTACATTAGGAAAGCACGATGATGGCTATGAATCCAAGGTTTTATGAGAGAAAGATATAAACTGCTTAAAAAAAAAAAACTTTTGTTCACTTTTATTATATTTCTTACGTGGGGGAATATATTCCATTATCCAATCAAAAGTGCAGGAACGTGAGAGTACGTGGAACCAAGAATGACGAAAAAGTTATGGAGCTAATGGTTTATAGTTTACTTGTGTATCAGTTTTTTGATATATTTTGTGTTCCCACGTATATATCCTTTCTTTAATTTGAACTTTTCCTCAATTTTTAAAAGTTTTTTCACACTATTTTCGATTGAATTCCACCAGGATATGAGTTTTCTACAATTTTGTCATTACTTGTGTGTATTGATAGCTTTTCCCATACTTCATACTGCCTTTTTGGACCCTTCTATATTTTTGCACTTGAAGCTATAAACGCTGAGGTATTCCATACAAAATCGGGAAGTTCACGAGTGAAACCTTAAAAATTAGTTAAATTTTACATTTCAAGTAGTATTACCAGTTGGCGAAAAAAACTTGAAGGCTGAGATTTTTTCGAAGTCTGTTTTGAAATTACAGGTTCTCAATATACTGACAATTTACCAGCAAAGTATTACATGCTTGACATTTGTTCGATTAGGACTTGCAGAGAGCTCAATGTTCATAGGATACTAGCAAGTAGCAACATAGCACTTGGAACATAGATATTATCTATTTTGTATCCAAGAGATATGAGAATCGTGAAAGTAACTTAAATGATATTTTTATTACTTGTTTATGGTAATGAACAATTTGTTAAACGATTAATTTATATTTTAGCTGAGTGTGACGTAAGAAGTCACGAAATATCGAAAGTGTATGTAAGGTGGCAATAATATCATATGACAGCACATGATTTGGGTACTACTTTCTTAGAGTCATCATTAGCACACCTACGGAACTATTTCCAAACAAGCAAACGGAGTGAAAATGAATAGTATATACCCAGTCAGGAATATCCAGAAGAATAGTAACTGTATTCGCATCAATAGTAATTGTATTAAGCGCAGAACTTAACTTTAACAAACTTGAAACCAGAAATTTAATGAAACGACATAATGATCTTACCTTCCTCCAGACACTATTATGTTTTCACCTTGATTTTTCCATGAAACCATTGCCTTCAGGAATTTCAAAAACCACAACTCTTGAGAGATAAGGTTGGTAACTACTCTTTACATCTTTTATACGGTACTGCTTCTATACACTATTCATACAGTATGCGGTACAGCTTCTACACAATATTCATCTTACGTTCTTCAAAAAAAAAAAAAAAAAAAAAAAAAAAAAAAAAAAAAAAAAAAAACCGCAGCGAAATGATAGCTATTTCACAATAAATTACTAGGTTTCGAAACACACCTGCTCGAATCAGAGGTACCGTAGTGAGTGATTAAAATTGGTAGAAGGCAGTTTCATAACTTTTACGTTTGCATAGAAAATTTTAATCGAATATTTCTGATTCAGGTCTACACATCCAGGATAAAAATGCTGCCAACTTGAAATGTGGAAAATATAGCTACAGAATCAAATATTTAAACATGTACAAATTTAAGCATGGATTCCAAATTGAAAAGTTGAATATAGTATAATTCAAAGATAGAGTAGTCACATTAATTGATGGTTTTATATCTCAGGGATCAAACTTCAGAAAAGTGATCATATGGCATTTCATTATATTTGACACAAAAGTCGTTGCTTGTAGGGAGCGTAAACCCATGGCCGATAGGTTAGTATGGCGTTTGGTCTACCATGTAGTAAAATGTTTAATAATATTTAATATTTAATCTTCTAGTATAAACATTACAGAAACCATGACCTGTAACAATTTCCATCGTTTCTTTGTGTAATTTTTCTCTTTCCCCTTTCCTAATTTTAATAGTCGGAATGTATTATTCCAATTTTTCCTTTTATGGTTAATTTTCACCATGTTATGCATTTTGTTTTGATGATTGCGTTTAGCTGCATTACTAATCGGAATTTTTACAATCATTTCTTAAATATTCACTTATTTCTTTCAAATCCAATTTTTTATTACTTGTCCTAGTCAGCTAACTACTAATATTTAAGGAGGTTGGCGTTCTAAGAAATAGTAGCTCCTTTATCTAGGTGAATTGTTTCAGTGTATGTCTTATAGCTGGACACCGAACATGACACGCCAGGATATTTCTCCAATTGGAGGAAGAAAGAATGAATATTTCGGCATCACTTAGAGAAGCTCTAGATAGATAGGATAAATTACATTCACGTTGAGTTCTAAGAGATGAAAATTAATGCAAACAAAATGAACATAATAATGTGTATCATGCTGAGACAGAGAAAGATGGACAGAACAACAAAGTTTTAACTCTTAAGCATGAACAGTTTGGATTTCCCTCCTGCCCCATCTTTCTGTTTCGGTTTTTCTCTTCCCTTATGTAATAAGTTGCTTTTAGTATCAATAGCAAACATATTTTACAATGCTTAATTCATTGAAAAACAAACTGTAGGCGAATCGAACGGAGAATATTTAGAATGAGTCTCACACGCTATCCAAATAGGGGCACAATCTAAGGCGTATGTCTAAAACAGCCATATAGTTGCTGCCGGTTCCATTTCAATTTTTAATTTTATTTACGGTTTTTAGATGTCTATGGCTAAACATGTGGCTCCAGAAAAAAAATCTTGGATCTGTAGATCAAGATCAGGCAAAAGTTATTAAACACAATCTTCAGAACTTACTGTTGCGTCTACACATATGTAGGATTAATCGAGGATTTGCATTGAGAAGAGCTAAAATATCCAAGTTAGAAGCATTTCAAATTTGGTATTGGCTCACAATGTTGCGTATAACATGAACAGAAAAAGAAAGAAATTAACAAGGACTAAGGGACGCTAGTGAAGGACAACAGATCATGAAAATAATAGCAAAAAAAAAAAAAAAAAAAAAAGAAAAGAAAAAGCATGCTTGGCCACCTTATTCCGCACTGCGATTGTATCACCATGCTGATAGCGGGAAATGCAATAGGAATACCAGAAAAACGAAGAACTGGATATAGTATGTAGACAGTTACGAAGAAGAGACGTCTTCAAATTTTAAAACTGATCTTCCATCGTAGAGGAAAATTTCATAATTTCCATGTTGCCCACCTACCTATGGTTGGGAGAAACAGGAAGGAACCGACGATTTAAAAAGTGATCTCCCAAATTTGAAATAGCCCGCGTTCAAATATCGCCTGATACAAGCTATATTTTACTCTCAAAACACATTGTTTTGTTATTAATAATTTGTTTTCTGCATTTCTTCTAAATATCTTAAATTTTATTGACCAGTGGCTAGTGGAGGCTAGTTTTTGTCAAATACCTTTACACTTTTATTTCTTTCTTTTGACTGCATGGGTTATTCCTGTGGCCGTGAAATCGTGTTAGAATCTTGCAAACATAATCGTAACGCTCATATTGATTTTCACCTTTTTCCCAAAAGTTTACACACTCCTCTCTCTCCCTGTCACTAGTTTATTCCGTTTATCCCAGCTTTGCTACGGCATATCAAGATTTCTTCCGTACCTACGTTTTATCATAAATTGAAGTTGGGGAGAACGGTAGACAAAGCGTAGATATCGTAAAAATGGAAAAGTGAGCAAATTATCAAATTAAGCTCAGATATTAAAAAAACTAAAATTATCTTGCGGTGCAAGTCACAAAACCTGTTAAACTGTATGCAAAATCCAATAATACTGAATGTAATTCATACAAATTAAAAGAACATCAAAAGGTTACATATGAACAAGTAGCTTTTACTGCATATGTTTACGGCCGTTTCTACTTCTTTATTTCCTTCTTTATCATTTTTTTCTTTTAATACAGGTGGCTCTGTGGCACAATTGAAAAATTAAGATTTCACTTACTCACAATAATCTTCGACCGGTCAACTCCTTCAGGGGCGTTGCAGTTATAATGATCTGAGACGTTCCACGTCGGATAATCCCAAGAGTCCTCTGGAGTTTTCTGCTGATAGTAATAAGCGATCGTCCAAGCAGGCATAATTATTCCGTCCTTTTCAATGATTTAGAGCCAGAGTTTGTCACACAATACTGAAATTACAAACGAATGTTAAGGTGCTAACACATTTCTACTAGTCACTTCACTGCTGATTTCTGCACAATATTAGAAAAAATATTTTACACGAAGGCGTATGAAAATATCGTACAATCACTGATTATAAACTAAAAAATTGGCTCTCGCGCATGCAAACGGCGATTTAGCTTGCGAAGCTGAATCCGTACAAGGAGAGCACTCATGAGAGTATAACGTGTGTTTACTTTACAACAATGCACCCCACTCGCCTTCGTGGGTGCCTTTCCCAGCGACGACCAGGCGTTCGTGCAAAGCACTGAAGATTCTTTTAGCAAACCAAAGCTTGTATATGGTCAGCCGGGAAAATCCTGATTTTCACTCCTATCATCGGGACCGGAATTATCGTCCTATTGTCTTTTAGTTGTAACAGTGCGTAGGTGCAGGGTGATTGTCCCGAAATTCAGATATAAGGAAACAGTTTTAACAGTCACGTTAAAACATCAGTGTCCCTGTTTGTTCAGCATATATGGCCGGAAGACCGGAACTGGGCTTACTAACACAAGTATACAAAATACCAAACGGATGAAAAATGTTTCAAGATTGCTCCTCCAAATACGAGGCTTGGTTAATAAAGTTTAAACTTAACATTGTCCTATCTCTTTTAAATTCCAAAAAATGAGCCTCAGGTCGTGATAGCCGAAACGCCTTTCTGGTGTTATGCTATGTATAGTACTGAATTTTTGAACGAAACATTTTACATCTTGATTTAATTTTCCATTTTTGCACAGTAAATAGAACGGACAAACCAAAAACTTCCTAGGTTGATTCTGTGGTCAGTTTGTTAACGCGTTGCTGTCTGGAATAAATGGTCGTGGCTTCAAGTCACGGAAGTTGAAACATTTTCATTCTAAATATGTATCTATATGTTCACATATATTATTAATATTTCGTTTCTTGCACTTCACATACGTTATCTTAGACCATGTGTTCATGGATTAGGGTTGGTTAAACCAGGTTTCGTTATATATACGTACAGTTTCCTATCTTTACTTCAAAATGGATTCATATATGTTCACATTTGTTAATATTTATTTAATAAGTTAACAAGTTAATAATTATTTAACAAGTAAGGATATATTTGAAGAAAATATAGAACGATGCAAAGCACATTTTTTTGACACAGCAATGCAGTATTTTTTCGTTATTCCGAAAGTTACTGCCAGTGTGTCCCATGCAGCCAAACCTTCTACTCACTGTTAGTGCCGGTGGCATCAGTTTTCTGCACGTACACGCATTGTCAAATCAGTTTTTCTCTTCAAAAATGATCTACCGATCATTATTATGATAAAATACAGAAAGTAAGTGTTAAAACTGTAATCGTTTTATTTACACACGAATATATTTTAACACTATTTTAGAAAAGACATTCCAAAACTGGTGTCGAATCTGGCTTAATATTACGGCTAATTTTTTTTTTTTTTTTTTTTTTTTTTTTGACTGTGTACATGTCAAATAGGAAAGTAGTTGAAATTCACTGTTATATCCAATTTCATTACTTATTTTCTTAGAAGAAGAGTGCTAAAAATCTATCACGTTGCAGTTTCTTGTAATCGATTCAGCATTCAAATAGTATGTTCATTTTTCGGTTGAAATTCAATTCAAACTGGACGTGGTTAAAATTATCCGTCTCCGGTTTTAGCATTTATCGCTATAAAACGAAAATAGTAACAGTATGTACCAGCTGTTGTTTTGTAAGTGATTAGTAATCCTGTTATCTGATTTTCGTATAGAAAAACTGTATAAGCTATCGAGCAGCTCTTCTGCGATCGAGTCAGCGTCCCAACGATACGTTCTGTCTTCTTCCTTAACTTTCTATTCAAATTAGAAGTGCTTCAAATTAACAAGTTTTTTCAACATTTATCTTTAAAGAAGTGAAAGAGTAATGGATAACTAGTAATAGATATTTGAAATAGATCCAGCCTTCAAGGAACAGATTCCTTCTTCCATCTTGTTAATATATGGGGACAAATTGTTACAGATGTACTACCTCTTGTTTGAATATTGAATTCGCATATTTTGGAAGTCGACTGTGAAACGATATTCACTTGTTATTTGGGTATTGTATAAAGTGTTTAGTAAACCCCACCAGTTTGATACTTTTAGCCATGCATAAAAAAGTTGTAGCTATGTAACAGATATTTGGCAGAAGTTATGTGAACAGTTAATAAAAATGTGCCGCCTTCACACTTCCTTTTCACTGGCACGAATTTTAAACTTTATCATGAGTTAAAATATTATTTTAGTACTAGACAATGCTGTTATTTGTTCGTTTTCGAGCCAGTGATGCATGTTTTAACCACTACAATATTTTAGCATTCCGACACTTAGGTTTTTTTTTGACACGTTCCGCTAACACCGTATCAGTTCTTCACAAACGCAGATATTTAGGAATTTTGTAATTTCTGAACTTGTTCATTATCGTTATCTTAGTGTAAACATTATGTTCAGCCGGTATTCTATACGTTGGTCATTGTACTTACCTGCACAATTGTGTAGGTCAGGGCTGAAAGGGTTACAGATGGTTTTTAACAATCAGGAAAAAGACGTTAAATTTTGAATAACTTACTTAGCGTGATATGAACGAAAAGAAATTTTACGTGCTATATATTTAGTTTACATTTACAATAAGGAGGCATCACATTTTTACACTAATAATGAAATCGATATGTCTACGATAGGCGGGTCACGTCGCTTGCGTCATTATGGTTGTGAATTGTAAAACTTTTGTGACATTTTGGTGTGTCAAAAAGGAAAATATAATATTATAGGATACGATACTCTAAGAGTGGGCTATAATAATCCAAGTTGGCATGGTTTAGTGTAAGATGATATCCAGTTGAGAAGTTAAATTTTTAAGGTATGGCACTTCGGGTTTGGTTAATCAATGGGTGAACGAGTTTCGTATCTTCTTGAATGTATACAAAAATTTAAAGTGAAATTAGTAAAGTAAACATTTAAGTTTTACTTTTTAAACTATCACTGCTAAAATTACACATTGAAAATTACTATGAAAACTTCAAATGGAGGTCACGTTTCTTGCAATTAAGCTACTCTTTCATCCTTCATTCACAATTTCGAGAACGTATGTTCAGTATATTGTACTTTATTGTAACCAGCGAAACAAACACCTGATCACGAGGGTGCTCCCTCTGCAACAAAGTGTGCAGAAAACCAATGCTTAATTTCAACTTTGAAATTTCACACATAGTACAATAAATACAACCAGAACCAAGCATATGCTTATTGTTCTTGCTTCAGGATTTGGGCAGGAACTTGATCTTAACTCGTACCTTAATGACATGTGGACAAGTTTCAAGACGCATTTGTGAGAAGAAAACATATTTTTCCTTAAATAGTATAAATAACATGTATACTTTCTTCGAAATGCGATGGCAAAGTCGTTAAAATATTTTCTTGAAAATTTATTTCAAATGTTAATTATTATTTTTATTTTGTAGTTTTTCCGTTGTAAGTGTTTATATATGTCCAGTATTCGTTAAAACATTAGTCATATAGTATTACGTAATTCTAATCCTCCAACTGTGCTTAAAAAAAGGTATATATGTATGATGCCGTTAAAGGTATGTAGATATACTTAGTGAAGAATGTCCGTAAGTGTTCTTCCCTGAGTATTGTATTGTAGTAACGCTTGAATGAAACAGGAAATATTAATGTGAATTTTCGAGGAAGAAGTAGTGATTCTTCGATATTTTTCCCCAAGAATTAGGTAGATATACTTCTCCATATATGTAAAAAAAGATCGTTCGGAAGTTATAAAGGCGTTGTTTGAAAGAGAAATAATGAAAATACTTTGTTTCGCAGTAAATTTTTGTAAGTCGTATACTACAAGCCTTTTGCTGTTTTTGACGTTGCTATTGTTAAAACATCTAAAGAAGTCTATAAGTTGATTTGAAGTTTATAGCTTAATGTCACAACATCCCCTTGAAAACGTAGTTTTCTACATTTTTTATGCTAGCAACATTGTGATCACTTGAGTGCATCAGGCAATGCGTGACGAAGTTCTGTACATTGCATATTCATTTTATATCATATGGTATATTTATGTATTATTAAATCTGCGGACAATTGTCCGTTTTTATCTCGTAAGTCGCAGATAACTTGCTCACTGGTATAGAGTAAAGATTTTTCATGGCAATTTTCACCTCCCAAGCATAATACACTTATCAGATACTCTGCTTTTAGTGTAACATTTATAACTTTTCTCTTACTCGTAGGATGTTCATTCTAGAGACAGTAACTTAGAAAAAAAAAGTTTTCTAAATGAGATACATCATACATGTCTGGCTAATGACATACATGTAAAATTTAATTTCAACGGATTCAGCCATTTCTGTAGTTAATACCAGATTAGGTTGGTGTCAGATTTTTTGTATTGAGGTATAATATGCAGATTGTTCGTCTTTTCATTCTTGAATGTTGTAATTCTGAAAACACTGCTGCACGCGACACTTTTTTAAAAGTGAAAAAGCTATTGTGCCAACTGTCCTTTCTCTAACAGATTATAAGAGTTGACGTACGAATTTAATCCCCATTTGAATGAACGTAACGTAATAAAATGCCTCTTAAATGTGGACGCTCAACATATTCACTTATTTATTTTAAATAGTTCGGCTCCTTGTATTTTATGTGATGCATAAAATATTTCTTTAATATTTCGGTATTCAGAGTGTAGGATTTATCTTCGCACGCCCTATTTACTTTTAATGTAAAAAACAATAATGACTAGAGTGTTTCACGATGCTAATAACACTCGAGGGGCATTGTTTGCAAAAGCCGTGTAATAGCAGGATTCCAAAGCCAGTATATATTTCGATTTCTGCGAATGACATTACACCGGGTTATGATAAATTTAAATTCTATGTTTAGAGCACATACTAAAAGCACTAGTAATAATCTAAGAGTAACAAAGGTTTTAATGGTTGTCCATAATACCTTAACGTGGAATTCTGGGATCGTTATATCATGTATTTCAAATAAGTAGAAAAAAATTACAAGAAATTGAAAACACTATGCTTGTCAAAAGTATTTATTTAATAAGAATGTCTCAGATGTAACTACGTAGCTACATATCAATATACACAAAATTTTACTATCTCAAGGTATCAGACTATATAAAATCGCAATTTGAAATTGGTGTACATAAATAAATCTCATATCTTGTGCAAAATTTTAAAAGTTATTATATCGTTCGTTTGTTTCTTAGTAATCATAGTGACAGTTTCTTGTAGCTGCATTTGGAAAAAGCTCTTCCGATTTTTAAATTCTCTGACACAAAAAGTAATGATATATAAGTAATGTTAGTGACAGCGGTCTCTATTTTCACTTATAATAATGAAATGTTTATTCCACATAGCACAAAATAAGTATTTTAGTATGTGCCAGGTTAACTCTGATATCGTATATATCGTGACGGACTTAAGTTTTTGACCAAGTAATGGCGACTGCTTTGAAACAAATGCAGCTTATGAGAATTAAATCATTCATATCTGTAGTTTCCTGTGCAGAGGAATTATACTTCTGGGTCATGATCGCAGTGGTTCATGGTGAGAGGTGGGTCGTAGTGTGTCATGGTGGTGGTGGTTGTTCGCAGTGGTTCATATGCTGTTGACCCATGACCGGCTGACCCACCGATTCAACGAACAACTCTAACAGTGGCACTTTCCGGAATATCCGTACAGATTTTGTAAAAGTTTCAAAGGATATGTAATGGTTACATTTTAGGTTTGGGTATTACTAGTCTGCAGTTTCATTTTTGAATGGAATTACGATTCCCGTGACTTTTTCTACATAATTTTAGTGGGAAAACGTTAATGACCAATAGAAAATACAACTTTTTCGATTCGAATTGGTTTGGGTTAACAGCTTGAAAATTAAATCCTTTAATGTTCAACGATTATGCCTGTTAGGTTAAGGAAGACTATGATTAAAGCAAGTGAATTATGATGGACGAATGCTTGGAATGACAAAGTCAGAGTATCCCGAGATAACCCACAAGCACGATGTCCGTCTCAACCTTACTTGCCTTGGGAGCGAACCAGGCACCCCACACATCAGATTGTTTTTATGCGAGGTCTTATTTTGGATTCCCGATTGGAAAGACTTTTAAATATTAAATGTCCTCGATGTATCTGTGTTCGTGTTCATGTCGTTCAAGGTTATTGGAAACACTTGTAAAGCAAGAATAACCGAATATAATAGAGATAAGTTACGGAGATACTTTGGGTCTTTTTAAAATTTAATGTTAAATTCTCTGGACTACACTATGTCATCTTGACCAAAATCAGTGATTCATGGTTAATAGCACGTTTGCAATTCGCTACATAGAAACTCTTACATAAAAGAGCAATTCGCAACTCTTAATTAAAAGAGCGTTCTTAGGGTAGTGGCTTGAGCATTTGCTGTGTGTGTTAGGGGTCCACGGTTCGATTCTCTCCGAGGATATTCAGAAAAAATTATAATTTAGAATGTTAATATTTCTGATGTATAATAAAATGAAAAATTGTCAATTTCTCTTGTTCTTACAAGTTAGAGTTGAAATGACGTTTTTCACAGGAAAAACTAATTACATTACGTCACAATCTCGATTCCTACTGTCTGAAAACTTCGCTTGTTTCAAAAACAATTCATGAATACAAATGGGTCATCCTTCAGACCTATGAGTCACAAAATTGCCTGAATTGTTACTAACTGTTCTTCTACTCATACTAGAAACAATAATAGTGTTTTCCTTCTCCATTTTCAACACGTTCCATATCATTGTTCAAGAAAATTTATAAATAATAACTATTTCAATTGTATATTTTGATGATATTTCAATATAACGCATCCATAATCCAACGTCTTTTACCCAAATAAAGGGTGTTGCTTAGGAAGAGTATGGTGATGAAGACAAATCCTACTTAGCTTCTTTTAAGGCATCCGAAGTTTCGAATTTCATATTGTCAAGTAGCTGACACCTTTTTCCTCTCTTATAACTCTCTTGAAGTATCTCTTTTAACTCAATACCTCCTTATAGAGGGTCAAAAGAATTTATTTTCATTTTCGTAATTTCAGTATGCTTATTTGCATTGCAGCGGTAAATAATATTAAGGTATCAAATATTCGGTCATAGTAATAATAATAATAATATAGATAAGAAATTCCATACGAGGACATTTGTATTAAAGCCTGTAAAATCGCCCGTAGCGTTAGCCAAAAGTTTCAAAATAGTCGGGATTGGCGAGAAGTGCCAGGGCCATCATTACATACCCTCTCCATACGTCCCTACAACAAACCAAATGTTATAATGGAAAGTTTCGAGACAAATTTCGTGTAGAAAGTAGGAATTCTGAATTCAGAAGAGCCGTAAGAAAATTTATTTTAAGTAATGGTTATGCCGGATAAGCTACAGAAGACGTCGATGATGAGAATGAAAGAAATATTCGAAAAAGAAAGTGGAAGGAAGCGGAACACGGAGAAAACCAATACACACGGTGTTTGTTCAGCACAATACTCACTAAACGGGAGTTGGGTGAAACAGGTTAAACCCTTAAATTTACAACACTTCAGTAATAATAATAATAATAATGATATTAAAAGTTTTAAAGATGTCCTGAAATTTACCAAAACTTACTTAAACGTAGGGGTTTCGGAGAAGGGGTTCCGTACCTTCCTGAGACATTTCTGCAGCTACTCAAATGTAATCGAAAGCTATCCGCTAAAATTTCCTGTAGAAAATATTGTATTGCACGATTTCAGAAAAATAACTGTAAAAAAACAACTGAATATCATTGAACACTAAGGGTTATAATAAACTAACTTGTGGAATTTGCAGATGTAACTATATAAGCTTTGCTAAAAATATATATATATATACACAGACCGTAATACAAAGTAAGAAAATATATAAAATTCAGTGTACAGAGCAATTGTTACCTAAAGAGTGGCATACACCCTATCGAGAATCGAGATAAGACGAGCAATGTTTACGATACTTTTCGTCTCGTCTCGATTCTCATCTCTAAGGCATGACGATATTGTGAGTTAGCCTTGCCCCTCTCGAATTAAATTGTTAAGCCTCATCCCGATTCTTTTCGGTTTGTTTTAGAATCGAGATGGGGAATTCCCCTTTTAATTGGCAACATTACACAAAACCAAAATACTTTTTCCCTAATATCACGTTTCTGCTTGTAATAGTATGACTTGTGCGATAATAAGTTTTTATTGTTTAAATATTTCACGATATAATTGTAATTATTACTAATACTATTCCTGAAAATTTGATAGTTCAAGTATTGAAACAAACGAGTATTCAAATATTTAAATGTAATAAAAGTCTGTCATTGCCGATCAATAGCAATCAAAATTCCTAAAGTAGAGAAAAAAAGTTTCTCGACGTGTATTCGGTGGAAGAATCTCCAGATTACTGGTCAAGCGTCTAGACCACTGAACCACGATCATTACGCTGTTAACGATTCATCTTTAGTCTGGTTACTTTAAGTTTCTCTGCCTCAGCTTGGAGAGTTGTATGTTACTTTCTTCTTCGTTTCAAATCGACTTTCGTGTTTCACTTATGATGATATAAGTGAATAATCTTCGGTAGAGATTATATTAATAAGTTGAGTTGTTCTTAAACCATTGGTTCACATTTTTTTTCCACACGAAGCTACAGATATGACATTTAATTCTCATACCATCCATTTGTTTCAAAGCAGTCGCCATTACATGGTCAATGACTTATGACCGCTCAGATACAAATGATTGTTCAATTTGATATATTGAAAAAGCTACAGGCTCTTATTTTGAAAGTAGAAAGATATGGAGACTTCTCAGTGGTACTCAATTTCATATTTCTACAATATTTCATGTAATAAAACAAATTGAGCGTAATTTTATCATGAAATATAGCTAATGATGACTTTTTTTTTTTGTTGCTACTTAATCACTATCTCCAATCACATTTCGTTGTTTGTTGAATATGTTACAGGACCGTTAATGTATATGCTTCCCACGGAGAAGAGAATACGTTTATTATATTAAAGGATGCCATTTCTCATTCAGATCAGGAATGTTATACATCGATGCAGTTTGGCAGAGGATTTCATCGATCGCGTTTGTCGAGACGTATGGTGACACAGGAAAGTGGAAAGCGTGATACGTACCAAGACACTGATGAACGCTTTAGTCAAAGCTCAAATATGTCAGACGGTAAGTTGCTGCATACAAGTGAGAATTCCCACATCTGCGGGGTATGTGGAAAGAAATTTCGTGTATGTTCAAGTTTGGCTAAACACATGTTAATCCATACAGGAGAAAAACATCACACTTGCCAAGAGTGTGGCTGTAGATTTAAAAGTCGTTCGTGTTTGGTTACACACATGTTATTCCACACAGGAGAAAAGCGTCACACATGCCAAGAGTGTAGTAAGGCATTTAAACGACGTTCGCATTTGGCTAGACACATGTTAATCCACACAGGAGAAAAGCATCACACTTGCCTCGAGTGTGGTAAGTCATTTAATCAACGTTCACATTTGGCTACACACTGGTCAATCCACACAGGAAAAAAACATCATACGTGCCAAGAGTGTCGTAGGGCATTCAATGAGCGTTCAAATTTAGTTCGACACATGTTAATCCACACAGGAGAAAGGCTTCACACATGCCAAGAGTGTAGTAAGGCATTTAAACTACGTTCGCATTTGGCTAGACACATGTTAATCCACACAGGAGAAAAGCATAACACTTGCCACGAGTGTGGTAAGTCATTTAATCAACGCTCACATTTGGCTGCACACACGTCAATCCACACAGGAGAAAAGCATCTAACATGCCAAGAGTGTGGTAAGTTATTTAATCGACGTTCATATTTGGTTAGGCACATGTTAATCCACACAGGAGAAAAAGCTCACACCTGCCAATTGTGTGGTCGGACATTTATTGATCATTCAAATTTGACTAGGCACATGTTAATCCACACAGGAGAAAAGCATCACACATGCGGAGAGTGTGGTAAGGCATTTTTTCAACGATCAGGTTTGGTTAGACATATGTTGATCCACACAGGAGAAAAGCGTTATACATGCCAAGAGTGTAGTAAGGCATTTAAACGACGTTCACATTTGGTTACACACATGCTAATCCACACAGGAGAAAAAAAGTCAGACTTGCCAAGAATGTGCTAGGACATTTAAACGAGGTTCACATTTGGTTAGTCACATGTTATTCCACACTGGAGAAAAAAGCACACTTGCCAAGAGTGTGGCAAGGCATTTTATCAACGTTCACATTTGGCTACACACACGTCAATCCACACAGAAGAAAAGCAACACATATGGCGAGATTGTGGTCGGACATTTAATCAACGTTCAAATTTGGCTACACACATGTTAATCCACGTAGGAGAATAACCCTACACATGCCGAGAGTGTGCTAGGAATTTAATCAACGTTCACTTTTGGCTACACATGTCAATTCACACAGGAGCAAAATATCACACGTGCCAGGACACTGGAATGGAACTTATTCAACGTTCTTACGTTTTTACCCATAGGAAGAAAACGTCATACGTGAAGAAATGCGGAAAAGGATAAAGTCTACGCTCAAACTTAGAAGACATTTCAATAACAAAGTAAAAAACCACAGAGATGCACAGAGTGTAGATTTCATTTACTCAAGGTTCACACATAGCAAAACACATGTTAATTCACACAGGACAATAACCACACGTACGGAGAGTGTAGAAAAACACTTACAGGCAATTTACATTTGGCAAATGGCAATATTAAAACATTTCAATAACCAAACATGCAAATGGTGTTGAATAAAATATAGTTTGGAATCAGCTTCGGCAAGACATGTAACTAAACATAGGATATAGAAAGATTTGACGCACTCAGAAGGTGTTGAGTTCTGAAAAAACTGATAAGTTCACGATAAATATCCTACAAAAAATGTTTAAAATAATATTAAAGGAAACAATAAGTCCTTTAAATGACATACCTGCCCTTTGTAACGTAATGTGTTTTGGAAAACATGTTTTAAGTTCGTAATTTTGGCAGATATTACGGCAAATTGGTGCCGCATCTACTCTACGAGCTGTGCTTCTGCCTTGCTGTCGCAGGGATTGTAGCATAGTGAAAAATGGCGGACGCCGAGGAAGATTCCAATGACGATTCCTGAAGTAAATGTTTATCTAAAAATAGTTACTCCAAATATATCCCTTCTTGAGTCTTCATATATATAATGGAGATAGGGGTAACAAGTTTAAGCGATATCGATAATCAGGGTGCATCTTCCTCATCACCTACAGGTGTAGGTGCAGCGGAGAAATATGTTCCATGTCTATTCTAACACGAGGACTTTCTAGACTATTGCGTTTTTGCTGCATCTTACTGGCCGATACCTGGTTGCGCAGGCCCGTTTTTACCACATATATTTCCCAAGACATTTTTTCATGCTGATTGACGGAAAATATGGCAAATTGAAGAAAAGAAGCGATCAAAGAATCAAGTCCGCCTCTCTTCCACATGGGTTAAAATGATCAGACGAACTTCACGCAAAAATCGTATTAAGGTTGTATGTGTCAAATGAAGACTCACTAATAATAGTGAACATGATTTCACTCCAGGTGTTAACGTCTTCGATTTTAAAGCGACCTTAATGGCATTCTTATCTAAAGTGTTAATGCCTTTAACGGAATTCGTGGTGTATGTTCGGAATGAGTTTGTGTACCAAAACTTCGCTACAAAGTATTTTCTACTCTTATTCGCTCACTGTCGTTTCTGAAGCGGGGGATGATGATGTAAACTGAATATGCATGTGGATTGTTAAAAATAAAGTTCTATGTTTCGTATTCCTTACATATTTTTTATTGTGTACTCAGAAGTTACTGACTTGCCAACTTTTTATCGGTTTTATAAGTAAAGTTGATAAATCAGGTTTTAAATTTTATTCAAAAACATTCTGCTTACCTTGTCCGTATCTGGTACTGTAAGAAAACGTCACACCTGTCGAAGCGAAACAGCATACAACATTTTAGTCCATTTATTAATATAACTGTATTTCAACACATTTCTATAAGGTTTAAACCGCGATCCTGTAAAATTAGCAATAACGAATTACCAGCTTCTGATTCTAGTGCCTCATTTTATTCGCGTTCAAGCTTGGCAAGAAAAATTTTAATATACGTAAATGGAAAACCACACATACGACGAGTTTAGGAAAGTATTTGGTGTATGTTCAAGTTTGGCAGGACGTTTTAATACACAGATGAAAATCTCACGCACATGAATAGACGAAGTTGAAAAGAAGATTTATATGGAGCTCACATTTTCCAATGCATATGTTAAAACACGCAGGAGAAAACATTAAGAACTAAATCGTTCTAAATATGTAGAAACGACTTCATTACAGTTTATATTTCGCAACATACATATTAACACACATGGGAAGGAACTGCTCGTGTCAAAAGTATGAAGATTGGTATAGTCGAATTTCAATTTTGGGGAAACATGTTTATCTCATACACGTAAGAGATGGCTATGCATAATTGTGAAAACCGTTTACATGAAGTCCATATTTTGTTATGGATAAGATGTAGCAAGTTATGTGAATCGATTTACTGAAAAATAAAGTTTGTATATAAAATGGTATAGTTAAGTTACACACGTGATAAATATGCAAATGGGAAGCATCTTAGTTGTGAAAAGTTTGCGATAAAATTCCTTAAATATCACGTTTTTTAACCTTCACCCGCTAACGTACTGCCAATTCACGTTTCCACTCGCGACGACGTCAATTCGGCCGCCATCGATTAATCACATATTTCAGCATTGTGCATGATGCAAAGTGTATATTTTGGAGCGTTTAGGTTTAGTAAATTTAAACAAATCATTGTTGACCAAAAGTATACTTTTACTTTAAATTAAATTACAACACTGTATGAGTGAACTCACTGAACAAAACACAAAAGAACAAAATATAACCTAAGCAACATCCATGTCACTGAGCTAGCTGTGGTAATGTTGATATTTATTGCAGGGAGCAGTAATCATTGAGTGGTTTTTGCACATATTTTTCCACAATATGTAGATGCCAGGCGAGTTCAAAATTAATCAACCTCCATGTCACTGCCCTCTTTCTGAGATTGCTGGCGAGTATTGGAAGTAGTAGTAATTCTTGACTGTCTTCTGAACACGTTTTTTCCACAATCATTACATTCAAGGCGAATTCTGTTTTGTCTTGACCAGGAGATGTAGCAGATATCTCTTCGGATATGTTAGACTCTTTCATCATCGGTATTTTGCTTTCTATAATGTGCCAAGAAGAGCAGCAATTTTTTTTTTTTTCAAAGTTGAGATTTCAGAACAGGCTTTCAGGTTTTCATTTATTCGTTTTAATGCTAACTCCGATGTGGTCTCCTTCTATTATTTTTGATGTTAGGTATGTTAAAAATTATACAGAAACTGAAACATAATGAAAGTGTTACTTATATTTTATGTAAATGCGAACCAAAAAAAAAATCACGTTTTGGCTACCTCTGATGGCAGATGGGCCATCCACCTCCAATACCAACTTTGGCATTGTACTGAACCGGAAGTAACGTCTTTGATAATTTTCTCGTAGAAGATTGATATGTTTCAGGGTAGTGAGATATTGTTTTAGGATGAAACATAACTTTCTAATCCAGATTTATAAATGAGAGAGAAACGGGCTGTTTTCCAAGAACAGGGAAAACACGTTTCCCAGACGCATCTATGAAAAGTGAGCGAAAACGGAAAAGAAATAATAGATGACGTCGAACGCAGAAAGGTTTTGCTTATGTTGTCCTGGTCAGAGGCTCTCAGGCCGGAGAGAAAATAAAAGTGCAGAAGTGATAGATAAATGAGACAAAATGGACGAACAAACGGATTGAACAGGGAAGTACGTTGATTATGCAGTTTAAAATTTATTACAAAATAACTCATTAAATTTTTTTGATTTTTCCTCAAATTCTGCACCTCATGCATCATTGTACATTACTAGAGGTATGCTAGAAGCTTTAGACCTAAAACCAAAATTGTTTAGTGCCGTTGATGCTGGTGTGTGATTTTTAAAAAAAAAAAATAGTTTAGGTATTCGCTGCATCTCAATAGCTTTTCTCCTATATCAGAAATTCATTAAAGAATATGTGTTCATTTGGAAATGCACGCCACAATTCCCAAAGCTTTTTCTTATTTCGGAATGTGTGGCAGCTCTGTTCGCCGTGCCTTCTTGGAAATTTCATTGTTTTTATATTTTTGAACAGTACAAAGTATTTATTATTGTTACATTAAAAACATCGGACAAATAACCCACTGTCTCGTCTATTGTTCCATCTAGTAAAAGTGTCCACTGTAACACCTGTAGTATTTTACAAATTTCACCCAAAGGGGCCTTCCTTCAGTCAGGCACAAACTTTCATTTTGAGTTGGATTGCTGGCTTCTGGGTGTGGGAGTAACATATGGAACGGGGAACTCGCGGTCTGGGAGAAGCAACTCTTTATATGAGATGACACATTCTGTTGGAAAAATAGAGATGACATAGATATTTTTACGCGCGTTATGAATATTGTACTACCCCAAATCGAGTCCTTGAATAGAATTGTCGACAAAGGGTCTGATGTTATCCCTTGTTTGCTGTCGATCCATATCTAAGCCCAAGTTATAGTCACCGAAACGAGCAATTTTGTCACCTTGTAATGGCAACTGGAAGTGATTCGTGGCATGTTTCATGTAAATTGTGAGGACTGTTTCTATATGGTCTGCAGAAACACCCGACGAAGTTTGTGTTTTTGCACATACTTACCTTAGTTCAAGTAATTTCACACTCACGTACGAGATGATTCTGTGCTCTGCTGCCTCTTTTATTTTAAATCTACGAAAACTCCGCCCCTATTATCCTTTCGGTCGTTTATCTAGGTAGACAATTGGTTGAGAAACGGCATTCCACTGTTCATTACCGATTCTTTCAATCACGTTTCACTCACCACTAAACAGACATATGCCGACAACAAACTAATATTCATAGCACAGTCCGTAAAATTGCTTTTAATGCTTTGTGTATTTTTGGTAGTATACTTTAAATGTGGTTTTATGTTCCCTCCACTTTTGATAAGCATTCTTCTGTACATCACCACATTAAACAGAGAATATGGAGCAGTTCTCTAGCGTGGGATCACGTTGTCCAAGTCACACTCACTCTTTTCTTGCCATCTGTGTTGAACATTGTAAATTATATTAATTGAGTGTTATGTAGCAATAAGAGATAACGGTATTTCACTGAATTTCCAGCTGGAGATACTGTCAAACGAAGACCCTAGCCGTAAGCTTACTACTGGGTTCACAATGGAAATGATAAGCACAGAGTAACCACAAATATTTTTTCCCGAAACAGGAGCACGAACTTTTCTGTAGTTTGATGCCATCTTTTTGAACTTTATCACAGACTATCCTAAGTACTTTCAAAGTTTTCGTAGTGCCAAAGTTAACATACAGATTTACGGTGTGGAGCCGCATCATCCAAAATATATCAGAAACTTTTGATCCTCTAACCATAAGTTTTCCACATAGGTTTCCTTGTCCGATTACCTAGTCCCACTCTGGAGCTATACCAACACAAAACTTTCCCCATATTACAGTTACATATCGAAAAACTAAATCTCACCTATATCAACAAACGCTTCAAAACTCAGCATCCTTTATTCATGCAGTATCTAGTATCTCACTTTAGACACGAAATCGCTATCAGCATAACCCTTATCCCTAATGTTTTCACTCTGTCAGTACAGTTTGCCCGCGTGAGATTCATCGTTCTTAACCCTACAGTGGTAATTTGAAAAAAAAATTCATGAATAGTAACATTTTGCCTCCTGGACCCAAAAACAGTTTTACCTGATAAGATGTGAACTAGGATTTAATTTTCTATTATATTTACAATATTAAATACAAACTCCAGACGGTGGACACAATTTAAGTGAAACTAAACATTCATTTTATTGAAGCAATATTTTCCTTGTTATAATAAGCTCGATAACTATGTGACTATTTTTTTGCCTAAATGCGGGCACTCAAAATAAAATATTTTAAATAGAAAAAAGTAAACCAGTATTTCTCCTAATAGCGGTGAATTACACATAGGGAAATAGGGAAATTTACGTTTCAATTTTGCAGCATTCTCCACATATTCTTTTTTTTTTTTTTTTTTTTTTTTTTTTTGCGTGACAGGTAAATCCACTTACAGCACTTTTAGCAAAAATATCTGAACTTACTGTGTTTACACATGTAACATCGTCCTCGTTTTCCTAGTTGAGGAGGTACAGGAGCATCATCTTCTAGAATCAATCCAGAAAAACTTGCCTTTGATTTTCGAAGCTCTGTGGGATTTCATTTATTCAGTGCTCTCTCTTTCAATCACACTTTTCCCAGTTCCTTTAGGTATTTTCGCCCTTAGGATTTATTCGCTCTTTTCGCTGAGTGTATAACATTACCATTGATCGCTTCTACATTTAAGAAGTGATAAAATAACGCCATTGGGCATCGTCTAGTGTTTCAATCTTCGTCATATTCAGTACGTATCGGGTCTACTGTGTCCACCCCAACTTTAGTTTCATTGCAAAGTGTGACGATCTTTGACTTCCTCTAATCTCCGGTACTCTCATTTAATTTGTTGTGATTATGCATACTTGAGATCATCACTACACACTGATTTTTCTTAGGTACGTAGGAGACAATGGTGCACTTCTAATGAAAACCAAACACACTCCTGTATTCTTTTCTTTTTGGCATTCACAAATGCGGGGGACAACTCTTCCTTGTTTTTACGATTCGTCCCTATAGTTGTTAACTTTTGTCCCATTCCATTGATTTAACCAGATTGCAGCTTTTAAACCGATTATTCTCAAAGCTCACGTTGCGAGGTGAACCATAAATCGGTTAACACAATCTCTTCACTACTTCCTCAGGTTTGTTATCTATCTGGAACGGACCTTCTGGTTGTGTCCCCACATACACTTCCATATTTGTTGTGTAGTATAAGTAGTGTTCCCCCAACAAGACTAAAAATTTTATTTCCATATTTTGCAGGTCTTTTGGGCATATACATACGAAATCTACATCTTCCCCGGAAGCAGAGAAGTGCCTCATCCAAAATTGCTAACATACCAATTAAGAAAACTGTTATTGCAGTTCTTCACAAATAATTAAAAAAATCACTAATTGGGGCTAATCTGGGGCTGAAGGTTATATCTGATCATTTTATTCATTAGCATCTTCCACTCTTTCATCCATCATATCGTGCACAATAATCACTTTCTACTCAGTTTGGCTTCCCCAGATCCCATAATCACATAGAGATGACCCTACACAGAATACTCACTCATTTGTCAGATTAAAATCCCCATGAGTTATCTGGTGCTTCCCACCTCCCCTCATTCTCCATCCTCGCTATCACTTTACAAAATTTTTCATTTTCTCTATTTGTATCGTATTTATATTGAATCAATCTGTTTATATTAAGTTGTGTGCTATATATGTTTACTTCTTTCATAATGCTAAGGATCAAAGTTCCTTACGCCCAATTTTTTTTATTTTCTTTTTGATTTTTTGTTAGATGCTATATCGTATAATTGTAAAATTTCGATAGAATACAGACCACCACTTACACTTTGCACGTAAATTCCTTTTCAACACACATTAGAGAGGGCGTAACCTTCTCATAAGTTACTAGCCATTTTGACTGGCCGGTAAAATGTAGTGCATTTGCAAACTTTCTCAGCTGGATTTAATGTAGTGAGGCCTATTTGCCAAGTCTAGGCTGTGTTTATTGTACTCGTGTTGGCGCACGGTGATGCTGACACATTAACAGGCGACAGGTTGCTTGAAATTGAGAGCTTTCACGAGCGGAAGCTAGCTGGAGTATACAAGTAGTATAATTTTTGATCATCAGTATGACCATTTTCATTCTTATACTGATCTCATAGTTTTGGATACTGCTTCATTTCAGTTATTTTATCCCATATGATAATTGACGATGGACAGTGTTTTACGCATCCTTTGAAGACAAACGAGAAGCGGAGAAATCGACGAGTCAGAGCATACACTGAACCAATTTCTCAGAGTTCTCATTCTCCAATCAGTGGCAACCACCAAGCATCATCAACGAGTTCACCACAATTTAGGAAGCATACAAATGCACATAGCATCTCGAGCTCTGACTCTCACTCCTACCGGCTTATCGTTATCTGCACCATGTCCACAGCTTCCTACTGCAAAACTACAATCCAAAGTACTTGATTTCGAAGCGTTTACTTCTGTAACTTCTTCAGTATCGGGAACGCAAGATATTTCGCAAAAAATACAAAATCAAAATACAAATCTATTTTTCTTTCTGCTGAGAACTTCAATTATTTCTGTTTATGCAGGTGTTCTTCAGTCGTATCTTATCGTGTCTCACGATGGAACAAAGCACTTCAATGCAACGCTTATCCTCTAGCCAGAAGGCTCCGTCGCAGCAACCTTTTTTTTCCTTAAAATAGTTTCCAACTTATAGTTTTCGTCACCATGACTGTTCCACATATACTTTTTTATAATAACATTGATTAAGATTGCGAATATTTTTGGATACGAAGTTGATATTGTGTGTGTCGTGTTCTCATGCACTCATATTACGTCATCCTTCCTGCCGTGAAAATAAGTGTTCATGTCCTGCAGGAGTCGTAGGTGAAATGACTCATACACACAATTACCATCCAGGGGCGTCATTTCGGACTTCGCTTGGGGGGGCAAGGGCACCACCGACGTAAGACTTTCATCTTTTGTACTAGTTTATTAGTAGACAATCGATTAAAGTATATGTATTACTCAAACTCTTAGGAGGGGCAATTGCCCCCCCCCCTGCCCCCCCTTAAATGACGCCCCTGTTACCATCGTTCGCTCCTTTTCACTAAACTGTTTTATGTATAACAGTAGTGCATAAAAAGCCAGTAACCATGGGAAAAATTTATCAGTTTGGACTGCTACACTTTTTTTTAACTATTATTTCCAAGCTTCATTCTCACGGGGAAAAATCAAATGTTGCCAGTGTTCTCTATTATAACATAGACCTATTGGCACTGTGTATGAATGCAGAAAACTGAAACATTTTTTTTATTATTTGATATAGAGCATTGTCAACCCTAAGTGTAGAAAACGGGTTGTTCCCAAGAGTCAGTAGAAGGAAGGAGTTAGCAATAAGAGTTCATCGTAAGAGGAGTTAGATAAAGTTCGTAGTAGAGAGAGGCAGTGCAAGACATCGTATGTAGTGGGAGTATGAAGAACTTTGTGGTGCTACATTAATATATAGAATGTGAAGCATAAGGACAAACAAATTCCTTCTGGATATGTAGGTCCTTTAGGAGTCAAGATACTTAATTCGTCAGTATTTCCCCTTGTCATTACTACATAGTGAAAGTCTCGATTCAGTGCGAAGAGTCAATTTATAGTGCAAGTGATATTTAAACAAGGGCTACGTTTCTAGTGTTCGTAAATAGTGTGCGCATATCTACATTTGCAATGCTGTGTTAAGAATTTATTCTTCATTTCGTTTATTCGATTGCCTCAGTGCAATTCCTTCTGTTTGAGCATTTAGCTCTATAAAGTGAGAATTTTGTGTGTTGTTATAAATATATTTTCCGTTCCATACCCACATATATTCATATTCAATAAATAGGAATTGACCTAAGTAAATATTATCGTCTTCATTCATGTGTGTGTGAATTCCTGCGAGCAGACGGCTTGCCAGTTGCCTATATGTATGTGTGTGCATACGCAAAAGTAAGTATTATATAACCTGAGTCTCAAAAGCACCAACGTGGCTCATGTCAAATCACTTGTCATATTTCCATGTTATCAATCTTCGCCCAAACAGAGTATGAGCCTGGACCAGAATTGTTATCAGCTGTTTTCTTAGGGAGTTCTTCGGGATTCAGCACAAAAGGGAAACGGTAGGTAGCGATTTTAATGACGCCCGAACTAGCGAAACGATCCAAGACCGTCAGTGATTTGTGCATGGAGACAGTAGTTATATATGAATAAGTACTATTAATATTGGAATAGGAAATTTTATTAATTATATTTTCTTTTTACAGGTTGCCCCAATATAAATAATAATAGTAAAACTTAGCATTTTCCTACCCATATAATGTTCTGTAATATATGTACTTTATTTGAATTCTATTTACATTTATTATCTGCGACTAGTAATTGTATTTTCATTATGGCTCACCAACAAGTTGACATACTTAAGATGCGTGAACAAACGCAAGTTGAAAATAGAGCATATTTTTAGAAAACTGAAGAAAAATTAGATAGGCAAGAAGAAAAATTAGATAGACAAAACAGGCACATATTGAGAACAAGGAAAACTTTGCAGAAATAAGAGAACATTTAGATAGAAAGGTAGAAAATCTTGCAAAGTTACAGGTACATTAGAAGCAGTCGAAATTAAATGCGATGAGGGAACTACAAAAATAGGCGATACAATACAAGCGTCAGAAACTAAAGTAGATTAAAATATTGAGAGAGCTCAGAGGGGAATTGAACGTAATACAGTAGCTATTCAGAAGAATAGAAATAACATAAAACTCATGGTCCGCGATGTACAGTCAATAGGAATGAAAGTAACTAAAAACTCTAATCATTTAAGGGAAAGATTAGAATTGACACAAGGACAGGTAGAGTCTAATCACACCATTTGTAACGCCAATAAAGAACGTTGTCTCGTAGCGCACAGAGAAATCGAAAGTCACTTAGACGAAATACACGACGAAGTCGTAGTTTTAAAAGAGCAGGTTCGAAAAAATGAAGGGTCACTTAAGATGTGCTATGAAGAGATTAGACAGTTAGATTATCACGTCAAACTTAAAAATTAACAGGCTTTCGAGAACAACGCCGAAATTAAAGTAGCACAGCGTGAAATAGGAGAAATTATTCACGACTTGGCGTTAGTATACCAAAAAGAAGAAAGAACCGAAAACAAATCACGGGAATTGGAACCTAATACCGATAGTGACATTCATGTTAGAACTGGATACCAACCTAACAGTGATTCAGCTTACACCGAACATAGTTAAGTTAGCAGTAGCAACGAAACTCATGTTAAGCGCATTACTAATAGAAATTTTAGACGTAATAATAGGGAAACTAGACATAGAAACGTAGGAACAGGTAAATTGAAAGACCACCTTACACCGAAAATTATCGCATATTTACCCAAGTTTAAAGGTGATCCTCCTACTGAGTCAGTACACACATACCTGCGCAAGTTAGCATTAGCCGCGGAAGTTGCAAAATTGTCAGAAAAAGCTTTAGTACAAGCCATACCTCATGTATTGGAGGGTGTAGCCTTAACACTAGAAGGACCAAGCCGTCATTTTGACTGCATCACGTAAAACAATTTTCTATATCTCATAAATTTCTTTGACTTACGCAACCATATTTTAGGACTTTTATTATTTTAAAGAGAGGTTTGACATAGCATATAAACATTGTGTGTCTATTTTAAATAAGTACATATTTTTCTTATATATCCCTAGAAGGACCAGACCGTCAATTTGACTGCCTCATTTTAAAAATCTATATTTTGTTGTTGATGTGGACTGTTTTATAGATGGTACGCTATATGGCAGTGTCTCTGTTGGAAATAATGCATTTTGAAACATTTTACATTAATTTTTTTCAACGAGTTTGCTATTTGATATGTTTTATTTCTGCTTTTCAAAGCTGTACGGATATATATATATATATGGCACTTCTTTGAATGATTTTCTTCTTCAATTATGTTCGTATCTTGTTGATAACATTGTTCTCTGTAGAGATAAATGATTCCTTGAAGGTACATATGTATAATTACAAAATTAACATGAGACCTGATAAAATTTGTCTTTTCTAAGATTTGAGTGAAAATGAATTTCACTTGGAAGAACAACATGGAGACTGCTTCGATGAAGACAACAGTAGTAGCGAGAATGCAGTGTCTCAAGCTACTTATTCGGATAAGAGGAAGGAAACAGATACAGAAGTTTATAGAAGTAATCGATCAATTATTTTTAGAGCAGCTCACGGGACACGTTGGAGTAAAGTGGACGGACAGAACAAAGCTGGGCGTACTGCCTCACACGACATCCTTCGCGAGAAACCTGTTTGTCATAGTATGCGTTACATCATATTAAAGATGGTGAATTTGGTAGTATTTTTCGCTTGTTCATAGACGAAACAGTGTTGAGAAACATTCTGAAATGCACCGTTGTTGAAGCTCAGACAGAGTCAAGCTTCTCTTTGGCAACTGTCAATTGCAGAACTCGTTTCATTTCTAGCAATATTGATATTTCGTGTAGCTTCAGATATACCCGTAAAGGAACTATAGAACGTGAGCTGTGGACCGGTGTTTTCAGAAAGATTATGGAAAGAAAGGTATTTCTTGAAATAATGAAGTATCTTTGATTTGACGAAAAATGTCCTAGCTCTTCAAGGCCAAAAGCAAACTTCATCTGTGTAGAACTTATTCATTGAGAATTGTATCAGGCACTATAAAACCCACGACAGTGTTTGTGTAGATGAACAGTTGTTCTCTACTAAGATGAGATGCAAATTCATGTAATGTATGTCTAACAAGCCTGAAAAATTTGGATTCAAATTTGGTTGCTTGCAGTTGTAAAGTCACGGTATGAACAAAAGGTCTTTCCCTACCTGGGAAACTGCTAAGAATAACGTCGGGACTCACATTTAGGAGAATATATTGTTCTGAAAATGATGGATCTTTTTCTCAACACAGGACTGAATGTTACTTGTGATAACTTTTCTTACAGGTTAAAGATGAGCCGAATCTTTGAAAAAGAAACAGATTACCTTGATTGGTAGTCTGCGTCCAAGTAGAGGAGAAATTCTCAATATGTGCTTGAAACAGGAAGAAAAGGATATGTTCACTACAAACGTTTATGGATAGTAATCAGGAAATCTACTCACAGTACACAACTGTAACGGCGAGAAAAGTGTTTCTGTCTTGCGTTCAATGCATACAAGTTGAAAGAAAAATGCATTGAAAATGTAAATTCACTTCCGTGTAAAAAATAAAAAAGAAAAGTTCGATATAAAACTAATTATTTTGGTTCATTATACACAGGGTCTGTGCTAAAGAAAAGTAGCTCAGCCAATGTCTACAGGACAAGTACGGTGATCACGTGACTAGTATGAAAAGGATTTCATACGTAGAAATATAAGTATTATTCCTTTATTTTAACTTTTCATGTCACTGTCCTGTGGGCGAACTTCCGATATTAATATGATATTTAATATATTGACGGGGTTTAGTGGATCACCCTGTATTATATCGTGAAAAAAATTACGCAAAACATAAGCTAGTCGATTAAATAGATTAAATTCAAGCTAAAATATGAGAAATATGAAGAAAAATTATATACATCTTGGAATTAAATACCCGTCTACATGATGGCTCGGTACTTCTAGGGGGATAAAAGTTTTGGTCGTTCTACTGTTTAGCTGACATTACACAAGTAATGAGGAATTTAGAACTTTAGAAGAGGTTAGAAAAGCGTTAGTTGAATCTTTCGCTGGAGGCGCGATGATACAGCACAGGCTGTCAGCTTGTAAAGCAACTCGATTAAATCCCAAGACCCATGACTCAGTACATGCTTTTGCTTTAGATCAGTTTAATAAGCTTAGAGAATTGACACCGCAATTACCCGAGAATTTGATATTAACAGACATTATACACATGTTACCTCAGAGATTTCGTACAGAACTTTATTTGCATTCTTGTACTAATATTAGGGAATTTTTGGCGTCTATCCAGAAATTAGAAACATTGTATTTTCAACAAACTAGAGAGGAAAAATATCCACAAGGTAACAATTCGAACAACAGGCAGAATCAAACTTCTCAAAACTATCAGAGATCTTTTAGTTATAATAACAATAATCAGAATAGGTATTACAATCAGAAAGTTAATAATAACAAGGCTCAAAGAAACGGTAATTGGAACAGGAGAAATGCAAATGATCGTGACAACAACGATCGACAACCACGTTCCCGTAATCAGAATACTAACCACGAGCAAAATCGGAATCGTAATCCTCTCACTCATGATAAACGTCGGAAGCAATATAACGGTAATTCTAAGGATAAAATGAATGATCACCGAAAAAATAAAAACAATAGACAATTTTGTGATCGTGTTAATGACAAAAATCACCGGGACAACGAACGAAATTATGAAATGTCTAATTATCGTCACGAACGAGATTCCGACTTTCAGGAAAACTAGATTTAATGTTCACTTTTTCTTTTTAGGTTACTTGGGTATAATTTAGTGTATATTTAGAATTTTTAAACTTTATATTAATACTTATCGATCCTACGAGAGACGAATATATAGGTTTGCATTCCATGGACAGGACAAAACTTTGGAATCCGACGCCTGAAACTCGCAAACTCTGGTTAACTTTGGCACAAAGGCAACTCCCAGGACACATTTTACAAGATTTAAATTCAGTAACACCTGACACTCCGAATAATCTTACTTCTCTTACTCCTAGTGGGAAATTTCATTTATCCAAACTCAATGAGGAAACAGAAGAGGAAAGTCTGAATGGGAATCCGAAAGATGATTCCCAGGTAAAGCAAGTTCAAACCAATAATTTGACATCTACCCGTTTGTTATCTTTATATTTAGGAGATCCTTTGTTGAAATACTATTTCAACACTTCTTACTGGCAACCTATTTTGAAAAAAAAAAGCCAGATTCAGCAGACTTTTTATTAAACTTCTTGACTTTTAATATGATTAAATGTGTTGGCAGAATATGGTACAAATGTGTCTAATATGGTACATTGATATTTTATATCGAGATCTGTCAAACAGTGTAGACTATTAAGTCTTAAGATGTTTTACATTACGATTTTACGTAGTTTTTTCCTTGTCATAGGAAACACAAAGATATGTATTCAAAGCGTGGGGCCGTATCCTTCAGTTGCGGTAGTTACCGTAGCTAAACATTTCTCTTGGAATCTATCCAATCTATTTGGGTTTATTATTAACATTTCTTTTTGCTTCTTTAGCATCTTGATACGACCGATTCTTCGGGAAGGAATTTTAGGGTATATTAATAAGGGATGATTAAATTTATTTTCCAAGCTACATTCTAGGTAGACATGGCGTGGTAAACCATGAAATACTTGGACACCCCAGTAATTAACCCATCATTCGGTAATTATTGGAAATTTTCTCCTTCTTTATGCACACATTGAGATTCCGTTGTAACCTGTGTATTCATATCCTGTATTTGAGACATATACTTCTGTGTATATTGAATATTAAAATTTAATGATGTTTCATTGTATTACTATTATAATGTATTTTATGGATGAATCTTTTAACATTTGTGAATTTATGATACGTATTAATGCCATTTGTATATATTAACAGATTTCCGCGAAGAATCTGAAGTATTTCCGTATAACTGATATTTTGATTTTGTGAAATATTTGTGTATTGATATTTTGTCTCATGTATTTTAAAACTATGTTAGTATGTATCGTGATATATTTCGAATATTTCTTTTATTGCATTTCAGTAATCGTAACTTTTGTCTATTTAGTGAAACAAGAACGCATACAATTTTAAGAACTAATCACTCGTACCATGCAAACTAATTCCCGTTAATTTTTGTCGATGTCAAAATTTAAAATCTATTTAGGTGAAATAATATTCACGTTATTATTCTTGTTGTTAACCATTTATTTGAATTTACAGCTAAGGAGTTAAAATGCTTATTCGAGAAATATTATTAAAGTCTTTATATTATTTCAATGTTTCGACCTATAGCGTCCTATTTTCATCGATAGTGAATATTTCAGGAATGTTTACATCTTGTGTCTTTATCTTGACATCGTGTGTGTTACCAGTGTTTTCTCTATAATCCTCCATACCCAGTGAAGCAAGAACAGTGTTGCCAATTCCGTATTTTGGAAAAGAAGCCACAAAACTCCAAACTTGTTTTCCCATATGTGTTTACCCAGGATTCTCAACGCATTACTTCGCTAACTCGCAATGTGTTGGTCCCTTGCGGCTCGCCAAGTTGTGACCGTCTGCCCGGCCACAAAACTGTTTTTGGACGACCAGTGTAATTCTTTTTAACTTTTATTCATGCAACGAAATTATTATTTTACTCATAGAAACGAACAGCTATTTTTCTTTCTGGTAACAACTTCAATTCTTTCTGTTTATGCACGTTTTTTTTTTCAGTCGTATCTTATCGTTTCTCACAATTGAACAAAGAACTTGTTGTTTTTCAATGCAACGCTTTTCGTCTAGCCAGAATGCTTCGTCGCAGCAAACTTATTTTTCTTTCCTTAAAATAGTTTGAAACTTATACTCTTCGTCACCATGACTGTTCCACATATACTTTTTTATAATAACATTTATTAAGATTGCGAATATTTTTGGATACGAAGTTGATATTGTGTGTGAATGATATTGTGTTTGTCGTGTTCTCACGCAGTCATAGTATGTCATCCTTCCTGCCGTGAGAACAAGTGTTCATGTCCTGCAGGAGTCGTAGGTGAAATGACTCATACACACAATTACCATCGTTCGCTGCTTTTCAATAAACTGTTTTATGTATAACAGAAGTGCATAAAAAGCCAATAACCATGGGAAGAATTTATCAGTTTAGACTGCCACGCTTTTTTTAACTATTATTTCCAAGCTTCATTCTCACGGGAAAAAAATCAAATGTTGCCAGTGTTCTCTATTATAACATCGACCCATTGGCACTGTGCATGAATGCAGAAAACTGTAACATTTTCTTTATTATTTGATATAGTGCATTGTCAACGCTAAGTGTAGAAAACGGGTTGTTCCCAAGAGTCAGTAGAAGGAAGGAGTTAGCAATAAGAGTTCATCGTAAGAGGAGTTAGATAAAGTTCGTAGTAGAGAGAGGCAGTGCAAGACATCGTATGTAGTGGGAGTATGAAGAACTTTGTGGTGCTACATTAATATATAGAATGTGAAGCAAAAGAACAAACAAATACCTTCTGGATATGTAGCGTCCTTTAGGAGTCAAGATACTTCATTCATCAGTATTTCCCCTTGTCATTATTACATAGTGAAAGTCTCGATTCAGTGCGAAGAGTCAATTTATAGTGCAAGTGATATTTAAACAAGGGCTACGTTTCTAGTGTTCGTAAATAATGTGCGCATATCTACATTTGCCATGCAGTGTTAAGAATTTATTCTTCATTTCGTTTATTCGATTGCCTCAGTGCAATTCCTTCTGTTTGAGCATTTAGCTCTGTAAAGTGAGAATTTTGTGTGTTGTTATATATATATAATTCCGCTCCATACCCGCATATATTCATATTCAATAAACAGGAATTGACCTAAGTAAATATTATCGTCTTCATTCATGTGTGTGTGTGAATTCCTGCGAGCAGACGGCTTGCCAGTTGCGTATATGTATGCGTTTGCATACGCAAAATTAAGTATTATATAACCTGAGTCTCAAAAGCACCAACGTGGCTCATGTCAAATCACTTGTCATATTTCCATGTTATCAATCTTCGCCCGAACAGAGTACGAGAATGGACCAGAATTGTTATCAGCTGTTTTCTTAGAGAGTTCTTCGGGAGTCAGCACCCAAGGGAAACGGTAGGTAGCAGGTCACTGCAGTTAAAGGAAGAAAACATTCTGTCCAATAGGAGTTCCAAGACCGCAAACAATAAGAGTGCAGACATGCCAAAACCTTACAAAAGTAAACAAAATTTTCCAGTTCATCACTAAGGTCTGGCGCTGATATTAATTATGCAGCAACTTGGCACAGTGGTGACGGAACCGGTTTTGTCTTATCCATCTGTAGACTAGAACTGTGATGGGCAAACTACGGCCCACGGGCCAGAGACCACCGGCCGAAGCATTCTGTCAGGTCCACAATATGATTCCTGATCTATAGAATTTAACTTCACTTCTGAAAATCCGAAAATCCCACTTTAATCAATATTGTGAAAAACTTGTAGAAATGCACGAATTTCATTTACCACTTCCACTTTGTAGCCTTTTAATCATAGGGCTTAGGACTACAATAAGTTTTTTTTTTTTAAGAAAATGTATAGGCCACCTAATTGTTCTTTTTGTTTGAATATTGGCCCGCCAAAGTGTTATTTTTTGGCCCCTTCCTAAATAAGTTTTCTCATCACTGGAATAACACCCAAGCCGTGTGCAAAACAGTTTCGAGGTTTACCCTCCTCCAGGGGTCTGCAGGATCGTTGCTACCACCTGCTTGCTTGAAAATATTATTAGCACTGTAGTTTATTTAATAGTGTGCATGCTTGTGATAGAAGAACACAAATTTATCGAATTAAAAAATTGGCGATTTTAAAAAAAAGTTCGATCATTATATAATAGTTAAGAAGCAGTTCTTATCGACAGTGAACCATAATGGCAGTCAAGTTTTGCTTCTCATCGTTCTCTCTAATTAGACCCGATACAAAGAATGTATTGATTTTATTATATTTAAGTCTGATATACGAGGGGTATTCAAATGGAAAGGTGAAAGATTACACTGTGGGTATAATCGAAGTCTGTTCAACAGTAATTAATTACCAGACGCCTGAGCACAACTATCCCACTGTATTATGCACCGAAAGATTCCCTGTTCCCAGAAATCCGGTGGGTGTGATAGCAGCCAGTCTTCCACTGTTCCTTTCAGTTCTCGTCCGAGTTCAAGCGCTTGCCTTTAAGATGTCTTTTTTAGCAAGCCAAACAGATGGAAGTCGCAGTGAGATATGTCCAAACTGTAGGGCTGATGCTCAAGCTGCTCCCACTTCAACTTATTCAGTACACTTCGTGTGACCTGCGAGACGTGTGGACAAGCGTAATCGTGACGCAGAATCACTCCACCTTATCACTGACATGTTGGACACACAGTCTCTCCCGTATACAGTCTCCATCCTGCGATGAATATCTACCGATTAAACCCTTTCTCCAGTTAGAAATCAGATAATACCTCGCTGCTCCTTAATCGTCGAATCTTTCATTGTGAACGCTATTATTTCTTCACACACACTGCCGCGTCTGTTCGACTTGGACGGAACACATAATTGCCCGATTCTCTCCTGCATTATGTGAAAGACAGCCACGCATGGGCACAACCAGACCGGGCACTACATTCTCTCCTTAGATGTCGCAGTATTTTATTTCAAAGCCATATATTCCTATTTCAACATACGACGTTTGATTTCTACGACGTTTCGTGCCTTCTCATTTGAAAGTTGCTTGTATATATGACCTCGGGGTACGGCATACAATATCAATAAATTCACATAACACCGCCATTGTATGTTGTAACAGTGATGTTCAAAAAATGAAAAAAAAAGTTTAATCCCGATATAAAAAGGAACATTGTCTTCGTAGTTCATTGAGTCATGGTAGATGTCAGGTTTGCTTGTACTTATAATTAATGCTCTATCTTGTGCTGCCATCTATGGACAGTAACATTAAATATTGCAGCATAGAACTCGATACAGTGTGAAAGGTAATTGCATAGTATCAAATTTTTGCTGGGACAGTGTTGCGGTGATTTACGTATAATGGAGGAAACTATATTCCTTTGGGTTTGTAAATGATCGAAAGAGAACCTGCAGTTTACAGTATGTAGAAATTCATTTCTAAAGTAGTATTTATTTTATTTTTTTCTCTAGTATTTTGTTACTTTAAATTTCATATTATTATTTCAGCATAAGGTTAATTACTGGTTGCCTATCAATCATAGTAGAGTAAAGATTTGGTAATGTTAAATTGTTCTTTCGGAACAACCTCCTCAAAATCTAGAATTAAAACTTATATAGTTATAAATTCACCACGTCCAACATATACACGGTAAAATTGATCCAGCAAGAATTTCACTAATCCCTTTCGATATTCTTGTATATAATGCTAGTTGTTTCATATTTATTTGTTGTAGAATTCAGTTTGTTTGTTACAATAAATTGTTAATTATCGAAAGGAGAATTTATCTTTGTAAGCCGGTTCCTGCAACTATATTACAGCTGGGCATATTAAACCTAACCAATAAGCTGTTGGTAACTCACAGTACCGTTACACAGCATAAATATAAGTTACCTTTCGCACTGTTTGCCTTGCCATTACTTAAAGGCTGGTTATAATATGGTTGCAAATAAGGTTAAAAGGAACCGTAAAAATAATGAACGTCTATATTAAAAGGGAGTTATGGAAAATGAAAGTGAAGCATTACGTAGAATCTAATGGGAAGTGTCTATTAAAGTTAAAGTTTGTAAGGTTCAACTGCGTAATTAAGACGTAGATGCAAAGGCGTGAACGTGACCTTTCTATACTTGGTTATTTAATTAGAAATTATCTATCTCATCGAAAATGGAAAATAATGATTTGGTTGATTTTTCCGAGGTAGACGAGTTTTGGTCACGCTTAAGTAACGGGCCACGGGAGGCCACCAGCTCCGGCTCCCGGGAGGTTCGTCATGATGACGTGTCACGTGAGTTGAATGGTGGTGTCATTCGAGAACTTGATAATTCACGCTCGATTGAGTCCACTACCCAGCACCCGGCTCAAGGTCATCCGTCCGATAAAATGTAATATCACTCGGCTCTTTTCAGAAAAAATATTTAACTCATTGAGATTACAAGTTAAAGAATTGCCTGAAGTAAATGGAAATAATGGTTTTCTTTTATGTGAATTTCTTCTTCGTTTAGATATTATGATACATAGAAAGATAGCGCCCGTTGATGTAATTTTGATAGCTTCATTAGAAAGGTGTAATGGTAGAGTATATGAAGAAATGCAACGGCTACTTTCAACCACTACAGATTAGGACTATATCGTAGAAAGGGTTTTTGAGAAATTTGTAACACCTCTTGTTAGTCTGGAGTTTTATAAGAATAAGTTTTTTTCGCTTAATGACAGAGAATGAATCATTAGTCGGGTTCATTATTGAAAAGAATGCTGTATTGCGTATCTTAGGTAAAGAGATGGAAGATCTCAAGTTTTGTCGATTAGTAATGAATTTGATAGACCTGATATTAGAAATACCATGTTGTTAACTAAGTTACCGTTGACATGGGCGGAGCTCATGGATTTTGCGGAATGTTACGAACTTAATTATCAATATGATAGTGAATATTACTAGATGCTAGGTAAACAAAACTTGTGTAATAAGATATTAATGGGGAGAAATAAGTATCAGAATGTGCAACGCGCTTGTACGTATTGTGGATTGTCATCCCATATATGGCGTTTTGTTCCCTTTAATTAAAATAAAAGGGACTCTCATAATACGTACTGTGGACCACGTGATGAGGAGAGTACATGTTTGCTCCAGATGCTGATTTCTATTTGTCACGATATTTTTTTTCGCTATTATTGATACTGGATCGAGTTTGAACATCGTTGGGAGAAAAGTTTTAGATATAATACGTACTAAGTGTAAGCCATCTTCTAATACTGTGAATCATAGAGTAGTGGTAATGAACAATGAATCGGTTCACATATGTGAAATGATTCAGTTAATGTTTTTCGTTCATGGACCCCGGTTCGTGGCTTGGTTTGGTGTGATTGAACATCCCGTGCTTAAAATATTATTAGGCTTAAACTTTCTGCGTGAAAATCATGCGCATTTGGACATTCCTAATAAAACTTTATTTTTCCAAAAACTAAAACAACTGCTTTATTTAAGTGATTGGAACAGTAGCTCACCTGTTCCCAGTGATCTGTTGCCTTTGAACTCTCACTGCAGGTCTCCTTGTGTGGAATCCGCACCGTTAGGCGCCAGTGGTGTGCGGGAAGTGCAGGGGCCAAGGCCTGTATATGGATCGAAATATGGTGATGGTGGATAGCCTAATCATTTCGAGGCTAATCAACCTGACTACGGCAAAGACACTGTGAGGAGAAGAAATGGAGCGAGAAGACCACAGCGAGGGCGATCTTGTCAGTGGCGGTTCCAGAGGGAAGTCGTCCAGTCTACCTTAAAGCAACCTAATGAAGCCAGGGGTTTCCAAAACAGCATACATAATGTACCACGAACTACGATGAGTACTACATCTCAGCAGAAGAAACGGTCCAGAGGAAAATCCTTAGGGACCAACAACATCCAAAAAGAGGGAGACGTGATATTTCAATCTTCTTCATCCCAAACATCTACCTTCCATGGTGAATGTGATTGTGGTGGCTCTTCACAGTCCAGACCAGCCATTCCAGTGGTGTCACAAGAAGTTGGCCAGCAGTCTACTGTGTGTTCCAGTAGATCCCTAGAGGCGTGTTATAGCGGCCGTCATACCACACCCCAGCGTCCAGCAGAGGTCTATGAAACGGGTCCAGGTGGTTTCCTGTCGTAAATCCTGTTCGGCATGAGTTTGAACGGAGAAATCAGGAACGACCAAATATTGATCAAGGTTCGTTGCATACGTTGATATCTTTTCTCCTTCCTTAATATCTTATGTAAACACTCTTTTACAGGATTATAAAGATGTAATTAATGAAGAACTTGTGGAGATACGTGGATATCAACATAAAGTACAGCAGTCCTTGTATAACTCAACCGTATCAAATACCAAAGCATAAGCTTCGAGAATTAGACTCATTTATCGATTCTTTGATAGAACGCAATATTGTAACTGAGGTTGAGAGTTCTCCCTTTATATCACCATGCTTTTTGGTTACTAATAATGACGGTTCTAAGAGATTAGTTATAAATGACGGTCAAATCAACAAACGTGTGATTGTAACAGGGTTTCCAGCTCCACATATAGATTCGATTATTGCAAATATTGGGAAACATCGTATCTTTTCCTGTTTAGATGCAAAACATGCATTCTATCAAAAAGCCCTTCATCCAGACTCTAGAATTTATACTACCATTGCTACTCCTACTCGTCTACTAATGTTCAAACGTATCCCGATGGGTTTCTTAAATTCCGGGTTTGTGTTAGCAAGTTTAATGCATAAAATGTTAAGAGATTTAGAGGGAGAATATTTAGACATTTTTGCAGATGATATAATAATTCATACTGACACTATAGAGAAGCATAATGAAATTCTAGAGAAGGTATTACAACGTTTACGAGAATATGGAGTTACTGTTTCGAAACGTAAGATTAAATTATGTAGAAAGAAAATCAAAATCTTAGGGTATGGATTTTCAAATGGGAATAAGTGTATAGATGAGGATAGAGTAAAGGTAATTCGAAATTTACCACGTCCAAAGAATAGAAGAGCATTAAATAAATTATTGGGATTTCTAGGATATTATCTTCGATGTGTAAAGAATTATGCTGAGGTACTTGGTCCATTGTATAAATTAAAGAATGATAAAATTCCCTTTGTGTGGGGTAAAGAAGAGGTCAATTACTAGAAAAAATCAAAGAAAACATTCTAAACCATATAGTTTTGAAAGTCCCGGATTTTTCAAGTCCCTTTGTGATTCATGTTGATTCCAGTTTCAGATGTTATAGCGCCATCTTGTCACAGTATAATGCTATTGGGTTTTTGAGACCAGTATATTTCTTCAGTAAGGTCATTCCTGAATCTGACTGGTCCAAGAATATCTTCGCCTTGGAAATGACAAGCTTAGTTTTAGCGTTAGAGAAATTTGATATGTATTTACATAATAAGTTCACTGTTTATTGTGATAACTCGAGTTTAATCTGGATACTGAAGAACCACAAGAGACAGAAAAAATATGGAACTTTAATTGAGAAAATAAGTAAATGTAACTTTAATATTATTTTTGTTCGATCTAGGAGTAATTTTTTAGCAGACTTTGTCAGCAGAATGTATAGTTACGTTGATTTTGAACCACTAGATGGCGAGATTGAGGAAATTGAAAAGGTTAATAATCAAAGAATTCATTTGTCATTTGTTAATTTTTGGAAATTACCTTTGTTTAATTCTCTTTTAGGTGATTTGCAGAGGCAAGACCCTAAATTGGGACCAATTATTGCCGAGTAAGAACAAAATAAGAAAGTTGAATCATATTTATTGAAAGAAAATGTATTGTTAAAACGTACGTATGGGAAAGTATATGGTGGATTGAGAGCAGTAATAACGGAATCCTTACAATATTCGGTGATCAAATTCTTCCACGATGAGATAGTTGGAGGTGACACGCTGGTCGAGCCCGCACTTATAGCAAGCTAGCTTCCCGACTTACGTAGAACGATATCTACCGTCAGGTGTCCGAATATATTCTCAGCTGCGAAACATGTCAACGTATAAAATATAGAAATCGTCCTTTGTACGGCAAATATTACGCTGAGAAGGATTCTTTTGCAAATAGCTGCTATCACGTAGACATAGCTAGTCCATGGTTACCTAGTAATGGATTCAAATACATATTATAGTAACAGATGCCTATAGTCGGTTCGTAATTATTGAACCATTGAGAACTGTAACTCCTCAAATAATATGTAAGAAGCTTGATTAGATCTTTTATATGTACGGATATTGTCATAAGCTTTTGCATGACAATGCTTCTTACTTCGCCTCAGATTACTTCAAGCATTATTTATTCAGTCTCGGTATTCAGAACATTTCTACAGTCCCTTACTCACCGTCGAGCAACCGTACGGAACGTCAAAATCGTAATATAAATCTGGTTTTGAAAGCGAAGTGGGCCGAACATTAAAGTAAAGATCAGACGAAGTGGGCCGAACATATTTACAAGGTTCAATATACTTTGAATGCCAGCGAGAATGCTGAGACTAGGAAGACACCAGCAGAGATTTTCCTTGGTCGTCATTTATTAAATTATTGGATATTCGTTGGATTGTAGACCTAGGAATATTAGACAGTTCTCAAAATAAGGAACAAGTAACTTCCACGATAGTGAATAATATACAAAAGGCGTGGAAGAGAAAGGAAATGGTTTACAATAAAAAAACATGTTCCTATTACTTTACCTGTAGGTGAACAGGTATTAGTTAAGAAGGTATTGAAGGCATCTATTCAAAAGAAAGTTATGCGAAGTGTGTCAAAGATATTTGATGGTCTTTACCAGATCCTTTCCTACCCGACACCAAATACCATGTGGTTAATGTTTATGAAGGATAATAATGTAAAGATTAAGCGACGTGTTTCATTTATTAAGAAATATTATCCTCGAAGAGCTGTGTCATAACGTACTTTCATTTGTTTGAAAATTATAACTTCATGAAGTAATGTAGTATGAGTTAGTATTGACTTTCATTTCATAAAGAAAATTGTACAGAACTAATTAATGGTAAATTTTGTAGTTAGTGTTCGACTCATGTTTCTTATATTTGTATACTGTGTGTTTGTATTCCTGCAGGATGTCCTAAATGTCCCAGATGTCCCAAATGTCTTAAATGTCCGAAATGTCCGGAGTATCTGTTTCTCTCGTCGTTTGTCACAACGTCCGTAAAAGGATTGGAAATGGTACCTGTCATTTGTATGGGGAATCCATGACTTCTATGCGAGCTGAGCCAAGAAATCATCCATGCTACCAATCAGCAACTTCTCTGCTACAGCATTTAAGGTTGTAAATCGAAACTCGAGCCAATGGTGTGTTCTGAATCTTGTGGGCCCGAACTTTGTCAAGATCAAGTAAGATAGTTGGAACTACATGGTGGTGAGTTCGAAACAATTTATTGTGCATGTGTGATTCTACCGAAACTAATTCAATTATAAAAGTTTATTTTTTTAACATTTAATATCCTGTTTATAAATTTTGACCCGAGCAGGGCGATATGTAACAGTGATGTTTAAAAAATGAGAAAAAAGTTTCATCTCGATATAAAGAGGAACATTGTCTTCGTATTTCATTGAGTCATGATAGATGTCAGGTTTGCTTGTACTTATAATTAATGCTCTATGTTGTGCTGCCATCTATGAACAGTAACATTAAATATTGCAGCATAGAACTCGATACAGTGTGAAAGGTAATTGCATGGTGTAAAGCAGTCAAATTTTTGATGGGACAGTGTTGCGGTGATTTACGTATAATTAGGGAAATTATATAATCCTTTGGGTTTGTAAATGATCGATAGAGAATCAGCAGTTTGCCGTATGTAGAAATTCATTTCTATAGTAGTATTTATTTTACCTTTTTTTCTTTAGTGTTTTGTTACTTTAAATTTCATATTATTATTTCAGCATAAGGTTAATTACTGATTGCCTATCAATCATAGTAGAGTAATAATTTGGTAATGTTAAATTGTTCTTTCGGAATAACCTCCTCAAAATCTAGAATTAAAACTTATATCGTAATAAATTCACCACGTGGAACGTATACACGGTAAAATTGATCCAGCAAGAATTTCACTAATCCCTTTCAATATTTTTGTATATAATGTTAGTTGTTTCATATTTATTTGTTGTAGAATTCAGTTTGTTTGTTATAATAAATTTTTAATTATCGAAAGGAGAATTTATATTTGTAAGCCGGTTCCTGTAAATATATTACAGCTGGGCATATTAAACCTAACCACTAAGCTGTTTGTACCTCACAGTACCGTTACAATGTCCTTCGTGACAAATTATGCTTATGGGTTCAAATCAGTTATGCTAACTTCAAACGTTATAAAATCCCATCTCGTGGTGTAGAAATTCCCATTTTCCTCTTGAATTTCCCACATTATGCTAATTATAAATTTACGAAACTTGCAAAGTAAGAAAAACAGAAGTACCAAATGTTATTTTCTGCCATATATAATTAATTATCCGCAAATATCTGTTTTTACGTTTATCAAATTGCTTTTAAAGAATGATTTACCTTGAAACAAGTAATTTAGTATGTTGACAGAAACAAAAATATTTTGTTTTCAACACTTATTATTTTTGCCACTCCTTTGTGTCATCATCTTCTACCGGATGTAACTACAAAAATAATATGAAAATAACAAGAAAAGAAAATAGAAAAAAATAAAAAAAATCATTTCCCAGTATACTTTTTAATACCGGAGCACAATTTACGGATTTTGGCGGCCGACAGCAGTTTTTTTTGAAAGACATTTCCCTCTAGCATGTGTTTTCTTGTAGCATAAAATTATAATTAACCTGATTTCAGATTGAAGTTTTACTAGGCTATTTTTGGTCCATAAAATAATTGTTGGCGTCGATAAGGTGTAAAAATCCCACATAAACATACGCTGTCAATTTCGACGAAAACTTCCCTTATCCCTTTTCTAAAAGCAAATGTTAATAATCCTACAGTATGTATTTATCCCACGAGTTGGTATCATTGGTTCAAGTTTTAGTGGTGGTACTTGCCTCAAATACAAACCCGAGCAATATGTTTTGGTTATTACATTAGTGTGCCCCTTGTCATATAGCCTAGGTGATAAAAAGGGAGATTTAATTACAACAAATCGATCAATGAGCGTCGTATGCTATTAGTAATCTTCATACATGTATAACCAAAAATAATTTGCGACTGGAACCGTAGTGCTAATGAAATGTCATTATAAAAACCCCTCCGTCTTGCCGTAAATTTTCGTGGCTTGTAATGTTAGAACTAGTGTTGTAAAGGCCTGAAATAAAAACCGGAAATTTTGGTTAAGAATCATTTTTTTAGTTTTTTCCCGAGCTTGGAAAAAAACGGAAAAATTGGGGAAAATTGAAATATTTGAATATTTTACTACAGTATGCTTTCAAAATGAAAACTATTTTATATTTACTAGTTTACGGTTAAGATCATTGAGTAGTTATGTTTCTCGTATTAGAATAAGGAAATTTTGTAGCAACAAATATATTTGTACCACTCCTTTAAGTTAGCACCGTGATAGAATGGAATTATGACTGCGAAAGATTGTAAAATATAATCCTGGTTAGATTAATTAATATGGAAGCATTTAAATTATTTAAGTAATATTATAAAGTTACCGTTTTATGGCAAGGAAGTGTTAAAATAACAGGGTCAGAATCATTTTAGTTAATACAAGTATGTTAAGATCAAATATATATTTTATGGAGATAAGTATCTTCCTTGTGCTATGTATAATTTCCGGAAATTTTGAACCCATTAGAAAATATCTTTTGTTTGGAAATATTGGCAAAACCCGGAAAATATAATTTAAAAACTATTTATTCGCCTGATACTAATCTTATTTGCTGTAACGTGTCTGCAGCATATATACAATGTATTTCGCTAGCGGGAAAAAGACTTAAGCAACAGTTTTTAATTTTACTTTTTAGTTTTCTGGTTTCTGATAAAAATCCCTCTTTATTATTTGTAATTATATTTTTCGAACAACTCAAAAACGGAGATGATCTTATTTACATATACACACATACATCGCACAAATGCGTAAATTTAAGAAGCAATAAATATATTACATGTGAAATTTCCGTTCATTATTATTAAAGACTGGAAGAATGTCCGTTGTTCGCACGTTGAAAATACGTTTGCTTTTGGGGTATAAAGGGCACCAAAACTTTCACTAATGAACTTAGGGACCCCAAAAGCTATGAATTTGTTACTAGTATCGGCCATTTTCAATTACTTTTACATGTCAACGTCCCCTTTATTAGTAATAATGGGGGTTTAATATGGATTTAAACGGCATCGGAAGTGTCACTGTTCATTTCAGCCACCCCGAAAACTATGGGTCCGACACTAATATAAGCCACTCTGGATCATATTTATGCATCCACCTCTTCTCCCTCCCCAAAGTTGCGGCGCTGAATTTTGATTTAAACAGCATCTGGAGTGTTAATGTTCATCTCAGGATCCCAAAAGCGAAGGATTCGACATTAATATCGGTCATTTTCGATCATATTTATATATCTCCCCGCTCCCAAGTTGTTGGATGAATTTGGATATAAACAGTATCTTAAATGTCACTGCTCATCTGAGCGACACCAAAAACTATGGATTTGACACTAATATCGGTCATTTTCATCCATTTTTATATGTCTTCCTAGCCAAGTTGCGGGCCTGAATTCGGATTTAAACGGCGTCGGAAATGTTACTGTTCATCACAGCAATCTCAAAAACTATGGATTCGACACTAATATCGATCATTTTAGATCATTTGTATATCTCCCCTCTCCCCCGCCCCAGGTCATGGCGCTGAATGTGGATTTAAACGGTATTAGAAGTGTCACTGTTCATCTCAGCGACCCCGAAAACAGGATTGGACATTAATATCAGTCATTTTCGATCACTTTTTATATATAACCCCCTTTGTCCTCACTAAAGTTTCGGCGTTTAATTTTGATTTTAACTGCAACAAAAATGTTACTGTTGACCTCATCGACCCTAAAAACTATAGATTCACACTAATATCAATCATTTTGCATCATATATATATATATATATATCTATATATCTATATATATATATATATATATATATATATATATATATATATATATATATATATATATATATATGAAATGGGTTGAATTTGAATTTAAACTTCATCGGAAGTGTCCCTGTTCATCTCAGCAACTCCGAAAACTATGGGTTTGACACTAAGATCGGTACTATCAATATATATCCGCGCTGCCTTCCTCCAAGTTGTACTTTCAAAGTGAAATAGTAAAATCCATCCCAGGCCCGAACCTCATCTACGTTGAAAATTTTTATCGAGATCAGTCTGGTGGTTCAAGAGTTGTTAAGTTACAAATATAGTCAATTTCATTTTTATGTATTTAGATAATTTCTCGCACTAGAAAACAGGTATTTGTTTACATACAAAATGTTGTACATAAAGTTTATATTAGCATCTGTATTTGAATAGTAAATAATATTAAATACGTGTTTTAGTGAATGAGTATTAGTAAAATTTGCCTACTGCTCTTTCTTTTAAGAAGTAATTTGGTTAAAATCAACAAAATTTCACCAGATCAAAGAGCACATTAAGAACTCAGTTTCGTTCGAGAGCCCTATTTGTTGCAACAAAAACGCTTCATGATGGTATATGTGCATGGAACTGTAAAAGTTCTGTAACTAATGCACAACCAGGAATAAACGACTAAAAAGGTATTTAAAGAAAATGAGTCCAGACTATTAATTTTCAAGAATAATTACAACAGTTTTATTTCCAAATGCTTCTTTTTTAAATATTCACAATATTGAAATTTCACAATTTACATTTTTACGCGTTCGAAAAAAAAACGGTTCCATTACTTGTAAAACTAACCTAATACAAAGATTTTTGTTATTTTCCCAATTTTTCCGGAAAGAAAGCGAAAAAAAGGTTTTCTACCAGTCGCTTCAAAATTTCCGGAAATTTTACAACACTTGTTAGAACGTTTATCATTATACTAACACCAAAATTAACCTCTTCTTTTCTTAAAAAAGAAAATCTCTTCTACATGAAAACTTATGTCAACTGTCTATTTTTAATATGAAGTTTTCCTTTTAATGAGCATCCTCCCGGTTTCTCCGCAATTTACCTATTACACTTCTAGGTTCTGCTCTATGACTTCATCCTCACTATAATTATCGGTTATACCTAGGTATCTTCCAGTTCTTTGCAATTCCTTCTCTTTTCCATCTCTCTATATGTCCATTTCATTACTTTTCTTTCCTCAGCTTTCGATTCGATTGTAAAACCATCTTAGACTGTTATTTTTTACTTTTTACTTTTGAACGACGAAGGAGAGAAAGTATGGCGATCGTGAAAAAAAAATCGAGAACTCAACGGATTTACATCTTTCATGAACCCCACATATCGAAAACGTGGTTTTTCGGTATAGATTCGTCCGTCCGTTCGCGAAGTTTTCTTCAAATTAGAGTAGCTTACTGAAGAGTAAAAATCGAAAAACACGATTTTCTCAAAAATGGCTCCAACATTTTTTTATGTCCCATAAATCAATATTTAATTAAGAACCCTATATTGTGGTATAAGACATTTCTCTGGGAAAAATCTGCGAGGGGGATTTTATTCTTGGGGTTGAGCTTTCTATCGAAGCTTTTCTTAAAAACGGCTCAGGCTATTTTATTCGTATTGCATAAATAAGTATTTTATGAATAACCTGGCAATATGGCATATGTCACTTGACGCGAGGAAATATACGAGGAACAGTTTGTGAATTGGGGTGAATTGTTTATCGACGATTTTCACAAAAATGTCTCAGGCGATTTTGTTGATAATTCATAAATATTTCTTTAACAGGCCTATATTGTGGTAAAAATCATTTCCCTGGGAAAAGCCTATTACGGGTAGTTTATTCTTGTGTTTTCTCGGCTACTTTTGGTTTCATAAAACAACTCAAGCGATTTCATAAATAAGTATTTTATTACTAATTTAATAACATGCAATAACTCATTGTTCCTGTAAAAAAACACATACCATTCTAGGTTGTGTTTTTTCCTGACAATTTTCTCAAACGACTCACATTATTTTGCTCGTTTTGTAAATAAATGTTTCATTAATTAGTTAAAAATATGGCTAAACTCGCATGATTAAAAATAATCCACAATACGTAGTTTACTCTTGGGGTGAAATTTCTAACGATTTTCTCAAAAATGGCTCAGATGATTTTCTTAATATTGCAAAAACAATTATTTTGTTAATTGCTCTAATATACAGTAAGATATACGTCTAATAAAAATATCTGAAGGTGTGGAACATTTTTTGGGAGGAAGGGTGAAGTTTATTCAGTTGAGTTTTCCAAGACGAATTATTTTATTCCTATTTCCCAAACACAAGTTTCAATACGAACTGTGGCGTAACAGTTTAGGAAATTGGAGCGACAAAGTCTAATGCGGTGGCCCGTACCTTTTATAAGAAATCAAGGCTATAACTTCTCCCTACTCCTTGTTTATCAAAGCAGAATTCTGTCCTTATTAGTTACACAAGACGATAATTTTATCATTTTCATTACCGTTTATGTTGTTCTCTTATGTTTACTTAATATGCATTAAGCATTATTTTTATAATCAAGCATCAAATTAAGCAAATCATGTTGTAATTTTCAGCCGCGGTCGTGAGATTTATAATCAATAAAATCCTACTGGTTGTTTTCATTGCATCTAAATCAGTGACATAGCCAAGATATATATATTTAGGGATTTCGACTTTATACTGAAAATAAAAAAAAAATATCGAACCTACATTACAGTGTGAGTTACAATCCTCGCCTTACTAATGTATTTCCAAAGTCCTGACCTGTTTGGTGGTGAAAGTCGCCGGGAATCTATCTTGAAGCAGCTTTAACAATGAGTAATATATACGATATATACGGTATACTCGTATATCCTTCAGATTAAACAGAAAAACACTGTAAGCGTTTAACACTGGACACCTTACAGTGTGGAGCGGAAACGGTTGGTGCGATTGTATTAAATCCGAGATTTTAGATTGAAAATCTTCAATTTCCAACAACTTTCCTTTTTCTGTTCTATCTTTATCAGTACAAAGTTTCGGTCTTTTGATGCACCCAGTATACTAGACGAGTGATCTGCAACCGGCGTACCGCGGCGCCAGAGTGCGTTAACAAGGTGAGAAATGTGATGCAAAATTTTACACTTCGTAAGAAATTATTTTTTGAATTATTATTATTATTATTATTATTATTATTATTATTATTATTATTATTATTATTATTATTATTATTAGACTATTATTATTCCAGTTACTATGCTTCATACGCTTGTACAGTATTTCGTTCGCTGTCGTATTTTGTTCTCTATATATTAATTTCGTCGGTTGTTGGAACAAAAACCGAAGACGTTAGTGACTGCTACGCAGTTACGACGCTAGAAAGGACCAGGAGAACTGGCGCCTTCCGATCACATCGTCCACCTTCTGTCCTCGTGACAACTCCCCCCGATATGCTGTATTATCATACAGCAGTTTTTCGGTACATAAAAATATAACTGGGTTTCCAAAAATGTATCTGCGTATTCACACACACCCGCTCCCGCAAGAAAGTAAAGCTGGTGTCGTCACCGTTCCTACGGTTCGTGTTTCACAAAAAGTACAGAAAGCTAATTATAAGATATCCGAACTTGCCGACAAGACCAATGGATCACACACAACAGCTGAAACGTTGTTAATGCTACTTGTAAAAAGATAGTGAAAATAGTCCTAGACTCAGCTAAGAGTGAAATTTCAAACTTTCTCTCTCAGCCGACAATCAGCCTCCGAGTTCGTTTTCAGCTAGGCAAGAGCACGAAAGATACAATTTCGTTATTTAACGGACTCTGAACTGCAGTTCGTAGAAGGAGGGACTATAACAGAGTCCAGATATTGCATTGATGTCATTCTCCGATATGTTCGTTTGTTTCGTGGAGCTATCCATCCAAAGGTTCGTCTTATGAATGTCAATGCTTGTCCGTATCGTGCAGCTGCCGTGGCCGCCCTCCTTGAAGAAGAGGATATTCATTAAATCTGACGGCCAGCCTATTCCCTGGAGTTCAACCCATAGAGCGTGCATGGGATACTCTAGAGAGACGTGTTGCCGAACGTATACCTCCACCAAGCACTCTTCCAGACGTTCGACAAACTCTCACTGAAGCGTGACAGGCCCTGCAACAAGAATTGCTGGTCAACCGTTTCCACTATGCTACGTCGACGTCAGTAGTGCGTTTCTCTTCGAGGAGAGCATATTCCATACTGAGTCCTGCATATGAATGCTCTACTGTCCTAGTCTTTTTTGCATTTTGAACACGAGGTTCGGCATAAGATACGGTTTCCTTAAATATTGGCGGTATTTGATACACTGTTTTAGTAGAACAATAAATATTTATAGAATACTCGTATAGAATACTGATATATAGATATATATATAGAGAGAGATAGAATACTGAATACAATACTGACACGAAGCTAAATCTGCTGATACCTCAGTTGATTAAGTTACGATAAAAAGGCAACTGAAACTTTATCCAAACCGAAATGATCAACAAAATTTTACATACATTTTTCTTAGGTATTCTTGTGTTTAAAAATAATTGAATTATCCAAAGTTTTATAATGGCCTAACATTTTATGATAAAGGGAAACATTCCTGTAAACACTGAGGAAACTTTGAGGGGCATAGAATTACTCCATATAAGCATGGGCGTCTCTTGAATGTTATAATTGATGGGTACAATAAAAGCTTTATAATGCTTGTAGACTTAACTAAAGTTATGTTGAAATGGTAAGGCAATTGGATGGATATTTGAATTAAAAACTAGTGAGTTTCAATTTTTAGACTTCCAAACTATTCTATATATAAATATTGGAAGTCTTACAAAACGGCTATACCCGTCCCTCCATTTTTCAACGGGGATTAGAGCAAAAATGGTAAGATATATCAAGAAGTGGTTTTCGAAAATTGAGTCAGCGTCTCAAGAATAGGCAGCATCTTATCTTCCATTAATCCACTATTGAAGTCCTAAGTGGTAAAAGTCAACCTTATTCAGTTTCAACATTGATCGCCTTAAAACTAACACAGTAATAACAGTAATAATCGAAAATCTTTTCAAACGACAAGGTACATGGCCTTGAGCGCACTTTATGCTACATACAATAGCAGTGAAGCGTTGTTATCATTTTGGAGCAGGTATATAGACATAAGGACTTTTCGCACTACTATGATTATTGTCAATGCCAGATGAGCTACCTGGAAACATCTCGTATCATTGGCTACCACCCATGTAACTCCTCAATTCAAAAGAGTTGCAGAACACATTTTTGTTTTCGGGAATCAATTCAATTTTTGAAAGATTTTAGAATCTTCATCCATATGGTATTAAAACCGAAAGCATTATAAATTTACTATTACTTCCGGTTTCAATATTGATATCCATAGAGAAAACGGTAAGATATATCGAAAACCAGCTTTTTAATCATTTCAGCGTCCCAAGATATATTCCTTTTTACTCCGTTAATATGCTGTTCAAACAGAAATGGTAGAAATTAAGCATAACAAAAGTTGTATTAGATATTGGAAATAGTTTCCAGAAATCGATTCAATGTCTCAAAAAAGAATCTGTATTTCTTTACTATCATCCAAAATTGTAATATTTTACTACTGTTTATGGTTTCAATATTGATCTACATAGAGAGAGAGAGAGAGAGAGAGATAGAGAGAGTAAGATATAGAAATTGCGATTTCTGGAATCTATTATGCAGCTGAAGAATAGATTCAATCCGCTCTGATAAGTCTCTAAACTGGAAGACGTCAACTATATCCTGTTTCAAGATTAATTGTCATAGAATAAAAACGGCAATATATAACGACAAGTTGTTTTTTTTAATGGATTGAGCGTGTCAAGGAAAGATAACATCACCCGTGTCTGCTAAAACCAGAAATTTATTACTATACCTTTTTTCAGATGAGAACCTACATGAGCGGTTGCCAATGATACGGATATTTCTAGGTACTGCTTCAGATATTGACAAAAATCATAGTAGTACGATATTCCGTGTGTCTGCCTACTGTCATGTCCCAAAATGATGATAACGTCGCTTCACTGCTATTGAAGAAGGAGAAAACCTTCTCAAAACTATTTAACTTGACATTCGAAAAGAGCTACAATTAACGTTTCAATATCGATCTCCGCACAGGATTAAAACCGTAAGGTATATCAAGAAGCGGTTTTCTAAAATTGATTCGCCATTCCAACAATAGGTCCCATTTCCTCCGTTAACGATTTTCTAAAACCGGAAGTAGTAGAAATAAACATTTTACGGTTTCAGCACTGATTACCATACAAAGAACGCAGTAACAGATAGCGACAGGCGATTTTCTAGAATTAATTGAGCATCTCAAGAAAACATACCAACTTCACTCTTTCTATATATTAAACCACAAATGGTAAAGAAATTACTACTGCTTCTAGTGTCAGTATTGATTCGCATTGAGATAAAACTGAAAGATATGTATGAGAATCGGTTTTCTGTGATCGATTCAATGTCCCAAGGATCCATCCCGTCTTGGACCAATTTAAATAGGAAGTGATAAAAGTAGACAATTTCTGGTTTTAATGTTAATCTCTATACAGCAAAAATGGAAATATATTTGGAAAAGCTTTTTTTACCTTCAACTCATCTTCCCCAAAAAAATATTTTTTTCACTCTTATCTCGGCACTAAAAGCGAAACTAGTAAAACCGAATACTACTTCCGGTTTCATTGTTGATCTCCATAGAGCAAACATGATAATACATACAATTTTTAGTTGTGTATTCAGCGTCCGAAGAACATGTTATCTCTCATCTTATTCCTCTAATATAATCGAAAGCTACATATCACCTGCAAACAGTTTTAATATTGAATATACATAGTTTCAAACTCTACCGTGTTCACATTGTGAAACGAAATATATTTGTCGTCTCTACTGCAGTATTATATGATTCATTATAGTTCTTTGCCATCACAAGTAGAATACTTGAAACGTATTTCCATCGTTGCGATTCTAAGCAATTTTATCGTCTTTATACGCGAAAAGAAAAATGAAATATTTGAGTTTTACATACCATGGTTATGCCGGTTAGGCTAAAAGAGACGGTGATGATGAGTAATGAATGAAATGGTGGAATGAAGGAAGTGAGATGAAACGGGAGAACACCTATGAAACCCACGCACGTGGTATCCGTCCACCACAAAGTTCACTTGGCGGGGGCTGGAATCGAACCTGGGACCTCAAACACCAGAGGTGAGCGCTCTACCACTGAGCCACCGCGGCCCCCTCCTGATATGCGAATTGTCAGCTTTAATACCACTATAAATTGTAGTATTTGTCCCTTTACCTCTCCCATGTATTGCCGCCTCTCCCACAATACAATTTGTTCTGCAGTGATGGCCTATCCTATTTCTGTCTCCAGTTACGTTCTTTTCTTCTCCATTAATTCTTCTTTATTAGGTTAAATAGAAAACGTGTATATATTTTACGAAATATTGTGAAACATGAACATATTAAAGCATTAAAAGTATCGAAAAATCGTAATATCGTAATACTGAAAAATACCGAAATATTGAAAAATATTGAAATATTAAAAACATCGATCTTAAAAGTTTTCGATACTTAAAAATATCTGTCAATCGATATATCGAAATATCTCACAGTTGTACGTGGGACCTGTCATCGAGGATTTTCTTTAACCACTTTTCGAGGATATGATTTCCCCGTAAATTTTGTAGGATTTCATCACTTTGACCGCCGCCTAAATGTTGTTACTCGCGACACACTCAGCATATTTACACCTTTCACAACGATAACACCATTTGTCCTCTTTGGAAATTAGAGTTAACTTATTTTACTTTATGACAGCTTGCTGGATACAGGCCCACTACTATTGTACTGAGACTCACAGAATACATAGTTCGCCCTATCACCCCCACCAACAATCAAGGGCTGCGGTCGCTGCCTGTCCTTTGCCAACCCAGACATCTTACGTGTTTCCTACTCCATATGTTTGAATTAATTTAATAAATCTGTATACGACATATTGGTAAAATACGGTTGTTTTTTATTTGTTAAAGGTTAAAGTAAATATTTAATTTATTATTATTTTTAAACTAATGAGTTCTGTTTGACCAAAGAAGGAAATAAAATAGTGTGAAAGTTGGAACATATCATATGTAGGCATGTATGAATCTGTGATCTTCAAATGTGCTTGGACGTCTCAAATGTATCCTTAGAGGTACACTAGAATGGTCTAAGATTGGTTTTAGCTCTTGTTCAAATGAATTAACTTTCACTTCAGACACTGGTTCCAGAACCTCTTATCTGGAGCAAAAGAAAATTGAACTACCTGTGTAGATAGAAACAATAATCGTGTCCCGATAAGATCATGTGCTGTGTATATATTTTACGCTAGCCTCTCTTCCATTCATTTATCACAATCTTTGTTTCTGTTCCCATCGTTTCTTTAAGTACGAGTTGTAAATATATGCATCTACGTTTCTCCAATTGTGATCAATGCCTCCCTTGATTTCAACCCACCTTCTGTTCTTTAACTATGTCATGTGACAGGCAGGCTACTGGGAGTCGACGCGACTGTGCAAACGAAAATGTCAAGGTTGTATCGGTCGGTACCAACAAGCACTGTGCAAATTTGTTCGTATGTTTATTCCCCCCACGACTCACCTCCTCTTTCCACTCCCCTTACCTTTCTCCATCCCGTAAGCAGGGCAGTGCCAATAGATGCGGCATGAGTCATATTTACACACTGTTTCTTAGCTAAAGTGTGAGACCACCAGGAGGCAGCTAATTCGGCAGAGCATACACATGGTTTACACAGATTCTCACATTTTTCTATAATTATTGGGACCTTCCCGAAATTCGGCTAGGAGGCCCAAAGGGTCGTCACGAAGCCCCTGTGGGCTTAAAAATTGTTGGCACCGGAAAATGTCCCAACAATTTTTCCGGTCCCAACTGGTAAGGTGTTAAACCATATGCAGGTACCAACAAGGATAGGAATACGGAAACACACATCCGCACACACTTGATTGCTCATGTGCAGTAAAATTAAATTTCCAGTTTATTAGACATTACACGCATGCACAGAAAAATTACAGTTCCAACTCCCACTTCCGGTTCCGATTAAACACAGCACTACCACCAGCAGCAGACCATAGACTACAACATACAACTATGAACACACATTTCAACTCCTATTGAACATAGTAGAGCAGTGATTCGCTTCCCGTTTGCGTGGGTTTGCCCGCACATAGTATGATCTATCTCTCTCTTTCTCTCTCTCTTACACGCGCGCGCACACACACACACATACTTGTTTTACGGAGCACTTGGAAACGCATAAGCAATGCAATGACAGTCACGGTTCCGAAGCAGACTACCGAACGAGGACCCTTTTACGACTGTTACCTATTGTATTGATTGCGTAAACTGTTCCGACTCAAGTTCCAGTACTATTACCGGTTTTGGAGCAGACTGCGAAACGAGTAGGCTGTTACGATCCCTGTTTTGAAGCGTTATAAAATACTATGACAGATTTTTCATTCCCTAAATAGCGTAGTACACACTTGTTTACGCATGCGCAGTTCCAATTTATTAGAAGTTACAGTTAGTCTCCATGAAATGGACTTGAAGTTATCGTTCCTTTATAGGCATAATTTTGAGAAAACACTGCAATCATTCGAGTAGGTAATACTCCCATAAATAAATTATCAATTGGTTTTGATTGAAGATCCTTTGGAATGGCGAAAGACTTCATTTGCATTCTTGTGAGAGGATATTTGGCTAATGTTGATTGCAGAAGCTTCTTATGTGCTAGTTTTATTGTAGGACTAACATTAATCTTTTTAATATGTAAAGCAGCGTCTAAAATATTTACTTTAGCCTCAACAGAAGAATCACTAGCGATGAGACAAAAATTTGGCTTTCCAGGAATTAACTTGATGCTTAATTATACTCCTTAAATTAAAAATTTATCCTGATTAAAGATATGACAATGAACATGTCCAAGCATGTCGAATTTTGCACTGTTTTTTGTTAATTCACAACGTTGCTGAAATCCTCTATCACCACTAGATGTTGCATCCATATGTCCATCAGTATCTTGAAAGCGGAATGCATATTTTTAGCAGAATCATCATAATCTAACAGTTTTTCAATGTATGATCGATATGGATGATTATGAGATGGAAATGAAATCAGTTTGTTATTTAAATACACTTCCACTTCACTGAACATAGAATTTAAAAAGTCATTAATAGGAGCCACACCTTCATCACTTTCACCAAATGCTGATCCATCGATCTTAACGATTTGAGCTTTAATGTAAATAAGAGTATGTGGTAGATCTATGTATTCATCACTTGTTCCTGGGATGATAAATTCTATAGGTGCATTATCAGCTAGTGAACTGATTGGTTTGTATGTAACAACATGATTATCCAATGTACTGGTTTGCGTCAGTTTTGTAGAAAAAATATCCAGTTCACTTTTTACACACTTGCAGGACTGATGTTGTAAGAAAAACATGCTGGTGATGATTTTATGAAATATATTGTGTGATACTTCTCTCTTCTTATACGACTGCTTTTTCTTTGTTTTCTGCGTAAGTTTCGCCTTGTCGTTCCTCTTCTTGCGCTCGATGATTTGTAATAATGAAGGGTTAAAGATGGAGTAACGTGCAATTCTTCTTTTCCTTCGTTGATATCCAGATCCTAGCATCGATTTCAGTTAATTTTTAGCTTTTTCTTGTAAGATGAACTTCGTTCTCCAATTCGTTGATGAAAGGAATCGTTAATACGTTGTTTATTAATGATGACATCATTAATAACGTTTGCTCCAGATTTTAATAATTCCTTTCCTATTGTTTTAGCTCCTTGTTTTATTAATGGCGTGACAGAACGAAATAATCCTCCAAGGAAACTTCCAATACTATGTCCAACTTGATACGGTGATCAAACATAAACGTTTCCAGTTCCGGAAAGAGCTTGGATTTGATATTTTAAATATGGGTTATTCATATTTGTTGATCTTGACGCACTGATCGAAAATGTAGTTTAACCCATGCAGTTCCGAAAATGAATGCCAGTGGAGAGCCTGTACTATCTCTCATATCTATTTTGATATGTTCAAAATGCATTTTCTTTATAGGCACATAATATGGAGGTTTAAAAATTTCTATTACACTACTTCCAAATGTATGATTCACGGGATTCATATTTGTGATTCGTGATAGTGGTGCTACTTTATCTCCATCAAATACGGATTGAATTATATCACAATATGCATACATTGTAGCTGGAAGTCCTAAACGCAAATTTGGAATTCTTTGGCCTTGTTCCATATCCTTTAAATTAACGTTTGGATCAAATCCCCACATCGCACTAGCACTTGGTGATAATGCAACGTCTATATCTATGTCTTTATGAAGACGTCGTATAAAACAGGTATTAATCTCATGAGTGTAGGAAATGTGTAAATTTGTGAATCTGTTGTGCGTATTAATTATCTTTTTCAATTCTGAAATATGAGTGTAATAACGTACAGGAATAGTTACAACTTTCCATCCATTACTTTTTGCAGGTTTGTAAAACAATATTTTCTTCATTCATATTTAATATTGAATGAGGATAATAAATCTCAACAATAGACACTTCCCACTTTTCACGGAATTCCTTTCTTCGATGAAGTTTAGTAGTGTATGATGTTAAGGTGTTGTCAGGAAAATATTCCATAGAACTATCACTGGGAAGCGTAACGTAAAAATCTCCATCAGGTTCCATCCTACTTCTCAATCTTGTTTACGAATGATGCAGGTATCAGGGAATGGAAAGAAGAAGGATATCCTTTCCAATGAACAAGATATTCTTTTCTGCTACCATTTCTTCTTGTACGTTAGGTTTTATCTATGTAAAACGTCTTTCCTAACGTAACAAGTTGTAATTCCTCTTTATAAAATAATCCATCCAGTGGTTTATTGTTTAAATCTTCAATTTAATAAACAGGTGGATCTCTTGGTACTATCTTCTTCACTTTAAATATTTCCCAAGTCCAGTTTTGCATGTATCCTTTATCAAATGTACGTTTAGTTTTCGTACTGTATCACCTAATTCGTACTGTATCACCAATCCTAAGATTTTTGAGAAATCTGGATTCTTATTCTTTATTTTATTATCATACTAATTATGCCATACTTGTGAAAGGTTATTTTGCGAAACATTTGCAGGTGACATCTTAATGCTTGAATGATAACCTTCATTTTATAATTTCACAAGAAGAGGTAATACATTTAAATAATTATACGTTTGATGATTTGTGAAATACTTCCACATTTTTTTTCTTTTAGAATTCTGTTAAAACGCTCTACGATACTAACCTTTATATCAAGATTTTTAGTTGTAATATGTTCTTTTTTTGGTTTCGTCTAAATACTTCTGTATTTTTTTATTAGTAAACTCTTTGTTTTATTAGTAAACTCTCTGCCTTTATCTGTTCATAATGTAGTTGCTTTCTGTCTTTGAAAACAATTTTTAATGGTTTTGAGACATCATTTGCACTTTTAGGTTTTAATGGTAAAGCCCAGTTATATCGACTGAACACATCTATTACTGTCAGAATATAACGATATCCATCATTAAATTTATGAAGAGATTGAAGATCATTAATATCACTTTCCCACTGATCATCAATATTATTCACTACACTAAAATCTCTTTTAAAACAAGGACGTACTGGTTTGTGTAACGTATATGTTGTTTGCTTTAGTAACAACTTTCCTATACAGTGTACAAGAATTTTCTTCTTTATAGCTTACCACAATTTTTTGGCAGTTGAAAACAAAGCAGGATGTGAAGGGTTCTAGTAAATCTTGCTTAATTGTTTGTTTATGGTTTCCATACTAGTCATACTGGACGTTTTCACGTATGTTTCCTTTTCCTTATTGGAGATACTAATTTTTCCTTTTCTTCTTTTTCTGCTTCTTCTTCGTCGTCTTCTGCAAACGATTTCAGAGGTATTTTTTCCCTTGACGATGATTCTACTGGTGATGCTTTAGTTTGTCGTAAAATATATGCCACACGTTTTGGATTTCCAATAAGTTCTTGAGATGTGATATTAGAATATAAATAATTACAAAATTGTTCTCATCCTGATGGATTTGTGTGTTTCCGTGGTCGTGACACTTCACAAATTAAATCTACAATGTAAGATCCTTCTAGTTTATCACCTTTGATGTAAACAGTTCGTTTATTATCCCACGTGATATTATCATCATGTTTCATTCTATGTAGTAGTAATTCAGCTTTTTTACGAAACATTTGCTGCACCCTGCTGCACTAATATATGATTCTTCTTCTTTTGGATGGTGTTTCCTTTCTTCACAAGATATCAATGCCTCCCCTTGTATTGCTTTAATCTTGCTTTCTGTGTCTTTGTAAGAGGTACATTAACTTTTGAAACATTATAACAACATTCGCAAATACTACGAATTACTGAATAGTCTGCATTGGCCACTATAGCTTTACGCAATTTAAGATTTGCTTTGCACACCGTACGAAGAAGATCTCCGTGTTTCACTGTTGGATACATATTGTCAGAATGAACAAACACAGTTTAAAATTAACATTATAAACACATATTCTTCTTCTTCTCTTTCGTTGGAACATAAACGTGATGATAAATATAATCAGGGAAGATATTTGTTTGAAAACGAAGTTCATCTGGTGTATCCTCTTTTAAATCAAGAAATAAATATCCATATGCTAACTTTTGTTACGTCGTTGAAACTTTCTTGAAGAAATTTTGGATTCTCAGGGGTTAGTTGGTAACTCATATGTTTAATTTGTGATTTATCTTTTGGATTTTTAAATAATACGAGATAAGAATAATTCAAGCTCATATCTCTGCTTTCTTTTCCCTGATGAAATATGTTTTGTGTAATAAATAGTACACTAAGATTTCTATGATGATAACCGTTTTTAAAGAAATCAACTATATTACGGTTCATTTCAAACACATGGTCATCAATAATAATGAGTTCCAGTTTCGGGTAAAAAGTCTTTTGTTCGTGGTAATTCTTCAATAAATTGTACTTTAGTCGAAATTTCTCTGTATGCATTTTGCCATTCTGCGTAGTACCAATAAACATGACGAAACGATGTATTAACCATACGTGGTAAATTAGACAGGAATCGTATTACAAAGGAAGTTTTTCCACATACACTTGGTCCTGCAACAATACATGAAGAGGGATATTACCACGTCGTATCCATATTAAGAAATATGATAATTCTCTTTTCATGCGTATATTTATAAACGGCCGTATTACATTTGTATTCTTCATTTGTTGGAATGAGTGTAGCCATATCGAAGAGTTTCATATGAATTTGGAATTCTTGGTCGTTTTATATAATTTATCTTTATAAGCTTTTGTTTCGGACATGCTGACGATAGTATGATCCTTCCTGCGGCCAATTTTTCTTGTTGGTTATTTTGACTTCAGTGGGACGAGATTATTGTTCTTCTTCTTATGCCTCCAGTTCATTATCTACTATCATTTACTTCATTACACCAGAAATTAGGTGTTTAGAAGATTCATAGTTTAATGAAAAGTCCCATATCCTGCATACTTGAAAATCCTTCTTCGTACTGGGATCAAAAATACGTTACGCATAGTTCTTGGATCCTGCCGAAACGTATTCTGAAATATAGGTCTCTTCGCCATATTCGAGCAATTCATTTGTTAAATCACCTAAAAAGTCACCAGTTGGAATTGTACTCTCGCCAGGTTTTTTGTGTATAAATTACCTAATCAGTATCAAAATACAATACTCTTTCTTGTAGTTGATCTAAATATTTATACAATTCTAATCTTGCTTGCGCTGTTGTGTGCGCGGCTATGACGACGTTTATTGTTGGTAGTGAAACAGGGACTTCATCTATATATTGCCAATATACATATATCAGGTCATCATTTACTGAAAATATTTGATATACCTCTATATTATGAGATGTTAATTTATCATAAAATTCCATGACGTCATTCATAATGCTAAAATGCTCCACGTTTTGTCACGTTGACCAAATTTTCCCCAAAATAAATTTAGCATTAATTTAGCGAAACTCCTATGTTCTGGATTATGTTTAATTTTCTTTTCATCTAGACATATTCCTTCCTTTTCATTAATTTGCTGCATGTACGTATCCTTTAGCTCATCTGTTTCACACCATGATGGTTAACCACTAGCTTCCGTTTTTGCTTTCAGAAAGGTGTTTATATACTCTGCAAATAAGCCACCACTTTTTGTTTCTTCATCATATTGAACAACATCATATGCCCAAAGTTCATGAATATATATTACTTTTTATCCTTTTTCTATTCCTTTTCTTACTTTATCTGCTACCCATGTACCATGTAGAACTCGGTCTTCATCGCTGTAATTACAAGGTGTCTAGTTTAATTCATCACAACATGTACAACAAAGTGGAAACATGAATCTATGATTTGGTTTCTAAGGTAAAACCGCATGAAAAACTGTTTTCGGAGGAAGGAAAATGAAATGAAATCTTGAAGTTTTTCGTTCTACGGATATGCCGGTTAGGTTAAGGAGACGGTGATGATGAGAGATGAGTGAAACGGCGAAATGAAGAAAGTGGGAGGAAACGGGAGAACCCTGGGAAAACCCAGGAGCACGGTTTGTGTCCACCACAAAATCCACGTAGCGCGAGCTGGGATGGACCCAGGAACCGCAAGCACCAGAGGTGAACGCTCTGCCACTGAGTCATCGCGCCCCCGGTTTTCGGAGGAAGAATACTTACCTTAACTAATCCTTCTACTTCTTCAATGCTGGGAATATTTGAATCTCCAGGCAGATAGATAGTGGGATGACGAATTGGAAATTTCTTAGTCTTACTTTTATACGGATAAAGGGAAATAACATCCTTGTATGAAATAGTTTCTTCTTCAGACTCTTGTGCTTTATGATACAAACGTGTGGCACTCACACGTTCTCCATAAAAAGCGTCACGAGGATTGAACGGTGTTTTCTTTGTATGTGGATGGTTACTAACATACTTCCTCATCTCTTCATTTCCTGTAAATTCTTTTTTCAAATTCACAGCCCCATATTTCATACACTTCATAGCCAAAATCTCTTATTTTTTGAATCTTCTTCTTGGTTGCTTCATATGGAAATTGCTTGGTATCTGTAACATTGCTATATATGGGTTTACCTCTGTCGTTACTGTAACAGAAAATACAGCCATGCGTCCAAAAGCCTTAATGGTCCCACACGTGTATTCTTCCTGTATCGTGATCTGTCCATTCCCCATCTACTTTCATTGATGCAATTTGTTTCTCCTTACTACGTGCAGCTTTGGTAATTTGGATGTTTCTTGTTTTTTGAACCCATGCTATCCATTGTACTGCTTCAATTGATAGTACATTTCTCCATCGATACTCATTCTTTGGTATGATACGAATCGGGTTTTCCTTTAAGAAATTTCTTCGATACACCAAGTTACATGCACTGGTGAATGTAATGGATTCAAGTAAGGGATTTACATTTGCTTCAGATTCAAATGTATTCATAAAGAAAATACATGCTTGGCGTCAGTGTTGGGCAAATTTCAATTGAATTAACAATTAATCTGTAAATTTAATTGTTAATTGCAATTAACAATTGAAGTAAATAATCGTTATTTGTTAATTGCTGTTGGCCATTAATAATGGAGAATCAATTGCAATTGATCAATTGATTGAAAGTAATTGCAGTGGAAAGTAATTGCAATTGAATTCAGTCATTCAATTGCAATTTAAATTAATTGGCAATTAATTCAATTGCAATTGATTTTCACAGCAATTACTTTCAATTGATTGATCAATTTCAATTGATTTTCACTGATTAATTTTGAACACTGTACTTCAGAGAGGGCGTGGGACAATGAAAGCTTTAGCTACGACCAATTGACTCACTACCTGTCGTGACCTAGGACCCACCGTGGCCCACTCTGACCCACCACCCACCATGAACCACTCTAACCCACTGTGAAACACAGACCCTCCAAAACCCATTGTCATCAACTCTCACCCATGATTCACGCCCTCTTCTCTACTGACTAAAGAGTTTAAACTTGTAATAAAACAAGCCTATGAAATTATCACTCATCGGAGTTTGAATTTCTACGACCAATCGCTCAAGCACCGCTCTATGACAATAACGGCGGATCTGACCTTTCTAATATCAATAAAATAAAGAGTTTGTTCGTGTGTCTGTCTGTCTATCTTTGTGCGGCTTGTGGAACAGACGAGTGAACCGAAACTTTTCAAAATTTGGTCACGGGTAGCTTGGTCTAGGCCCCAGATCAAGACGAAGAGTTTTTTAATTTCGAACTAGGATGTCTCAGGGGGACGTTTACCGGGACCGACCTGGGGACCAGACAAGTTGACCGAGAGTTACCAAATTTTGGTCGAAGATATTTTGGTCCAGGTCCCACACCAAGGCAAAGCGTTTTTGACAAAATTCGAACAAGGGGGTCTCAGGGGGCGTTTACCGGTACATGTAAAAGTAATAGAAAATGACCGATATCAGTGTCGATTTCATAGTTTTCGCGGTCGCTGAACTCAATTATGAAACTCCAAACGCATTAACTTCCAAATTCACGCTATTCGGCTGCGGGCCGTGTGTCAACGTTGGGGGGATACCGAAACGTGAACGTAATCCAAAATGACCGATATTAGTGTCAAATCCATAGTTTTCGCGGTTGCTGATATCAGTGGTAACATTACCATTAGCGATGACTTTCAAATTCATCCACCGTTGTATGCGGGCCTTGGGTCACCAGAGGGATGAATTCCGAGACATGTAAAAATAATCGAAAATGACCGATATTAATGTCAAATCCATAGTTTTCGGTGTCACTGAGCTCAATGGTGAAACTCAAGACCGCGTTTACTTTTCAGATTTAACCCCCATCAGCTAAGGAACGGGGACATTATAAAGGGGATCACGAGACATGTAAAAATAATCCACAATTACCGATGTGAAATCCGTAGTTTTCGCGGTCGCTGAGATCAATGGTGACACTTTCATTAGCGATGATTTTCAAATTTAGCCACCATTGTAGGCGGACCGGGAATTACCGGAGGTGAGGAATTGTGAGATATTTAAAAATAATGGAAAATGAACTATATTAGTGTCAAATCCATAGTTTTTGCTGTTGCTGTGATGAATGTGTAAGGGGTCTGTCCTGGTTCGTATATTAGTAATCTTCAAAATAATTCGAAATGTTTCAACACTTTCTTAGCTGGTTTTTAATAATTGACCCTGAGAAGCATACATAAACTGCAACTTTTCTGCATATTCAACAAGATATCTACACCTTTATATATACACTTATTTAATCGACAAGATGTCTACGTACATGTTCATTTTACTTACGACGTTGCTATAGTAACAACAACTCTCTTATTTTAGTTACCGATTACCATAATAAATATCTCGAAATCTCTATATGTCTTTCTTTTCTTTATACATAGTATTGGTCAACTAATTCGCCTCTGATCCCTTTCTGTAAATTGGCACAGATTGTTAATATTACATACAACGTTATCGTTGTAAATGGTGATACTTCCACAGGCGTTGACTTCCAAATATAACCCCTATCGGCTGCTGACCAGAGGCGTTGTTTGTTTTTCAAAATTGGAACCAGAGGATCATAGGGGCTTTTACCGGGATATGTAAAAAGTAATTAGTAGAAAATGGCAGGTGTTAGTGTCAGATTCATAGTTTTCACGATATTGGTTGGGGGTCAGAGGAGATTTTTTTTCACAACTCGAACCAAGGGAGTCTGAGGGGGCGTTCACCGGGACATGTCAAAGTAATAGAAAATGACCAATATTTGTGTCGAATCCATATTTATCGGGATTTCTCAGACGTATAGTGACAGCCCCGATAGTATTTACGTTCAAATTCAACCCCCATTGCCTTCCCAATGAAAACACATGTACGTTGTTGGATATATATTCACACAAAATATATCCAATTTTAGAAATGTTTCTTAATTGTACTCCTGTTGTTCAGTTTGTTTACATTGATATTTTATCTGATCCGTGCGAAGAACGGGCATAACAGCTAGTACGAAATGGTAAAGTGTTTGTTATGGACCAAATTACAATGAATTCAATTATATAGATAATTATTATAATTATAATTAATAATTATTTCTATGTTGAATTATAGATACTTTTCAGTGGAAAAAAGAATAAAATTTGAAAGTCCCAAATCAACGTAAAGGAAAAATGTATAAAATTTTTCATATAATTAAGCTTACAAACTTAAAATTTCTATGTAATTAAGCTAAATTTCCATTTTTGTGTCGTTTTGTGCGCCTATTTCCTCGTTTTCTGCGTCACCGGAAATGGGTCAATGTTATCCTGCAAATATGGCGGAACAAGTTAATGCTGTTCCGTCAGAAACGATTTCGAGGTTCGTTTCCTTCACATCGTCTTGTGCGTGTTTACTACTGTTTTGTAAGTCTATGTCCACGTTTTGTGAATCAATGGTAGTGGGTCAAAATGGGCATTCAATGTGGGAAGAAAAATGACCCACTCTCCCACCAGTATCGAATTTCGAGGTCGCTTTTTTTTTACATTGTTTAGTGCATGTTTTTACCGTTCTGCGCATATTTTCACGTTCTGTGCGCCAACGAAAGTGGGTCAAAGACGACCTACAAATATGGCAGAAAAAGACATATTCATTCCACTTTCAAGGTTCATTTTGACCCACTTTCACTGATGCACAAAGCGACACAAATCATGCATAAAAATGCGAAGGAAACGATCTCGACATTCGATGGTGACGGAACAGCATTAAGTTATTCCGCTATACTTGTACGCCACTTTGACCCATTTTCGTTGTCGCACTAAAGTGGAAATAGGAGCACAAAATGGTACAAAACAGGCACTAAACGATGCGAAAGAAACGACCTAGAAATTCGATAGTGGCGGAACAGTGGGTCATTTTCGTCGCACTTTGGAGGCCCATTTTGACACACTTTTGGTGACGCGCAAAACATGGAAATAAGGGCACGAAAAAGCACGAAACATTCACTAGTCGATGCGAAGCGAAGAACCACGAAATTCGGTAGTGGCGGATCAGTGGATTCATTTTCGTCCCACCTTCGAGGCCCATTTTCACCATCTTCAAGTGACACATAAAACGTCGAAATAGGCGCACAAAAGGATACGCGATGTGAAATTAACGACCTCGAAATTCGATAGTGGCGGAACTCTTGGTTATTTTCGCCCCATCTTGGAAGCACATTTTGACCTATTTCTGGTGACCCACAAAAAGTGGAAATAAGGGCACTAAACGGCACGAAAATTCACTAGTCGATGCAAAAGGAAGTACCTCGAAATTCGGTAGTGGCGGAGCAATGGGTCATTTTCGTCCCACCTTCGAGGCCCATTTTGACCGCCTTCCAGTGACACATAAAACGTCGAAATAGGCGCACAAAAGGATACGAGATGTGAAATTAACGACCTCGAAATTCGATAGTGGCGGAACTCTTGGTCATTTTCGTTCCATCTTGGAAGCTCATTTTGACCCACTTCCGGTGACGCACAAAACGTGAAAATACGCGCTCAAAACGGCAAGAAACTGGCACTAAACGATGCAAAAGAAGCGACCTCGAAATTCGTTGGTGACGAAACAGTGATTCATTTTCGTCCCGCCTTGGGGACTGATTTTAACCCACTTCCCATGATGCACAAATAGTGGAAGTAGACGCACAAAACGGCACAAAACGATGTGAAGGAAACGACCTCGAAATTAATTGGTGGCGGAACAGCAATAACTTGTTCTGCCATATTTGTAGGCCCATTTTGACCCACTTCCGGTGATGCACAAAATGTGGGAATAGATGCATAAAGCGACACAAAACACGCACAAAAGATGCAAAACAAAGTACCTCGAAATTCGTTGGTGGCGGAACAAGTTAATGACGCCGTGAGCACCAATATAAGTATATACTGTAGATCTTACCAGTTGGCGCGGTGGCTCAATGGTAGAGCGTTCACCTCCGGTGCTTAAAGTCCCTGGTTCGATTCCAGCTCACGCTGTGTGGACTTTGTGGTGGACAAACACCGTGCTCGTGGGTTTTCTCGGGGATCTCCCGTTATCCTCCCACTTACTTCATTCCACCATTTCATTCATTTCCCATCATCACCGTCTCCTTTAGCCTAACCGGTATAAACTCAGGACGTTAAACTAAAGATTTCATTTCATTCTTTCTAGTTCTTACCATCAAGGCTGAGAACTGCATGGTCTATTTTTTTTGGCCAAAGTAGAAGCTCAACTGGGTTAGTGATGTCAACCGGCTCGGCTCGGTTCAACTGAGCGTACAGCTTGAGCTGGCTTGTTTGGGATGACCCATAGACTGAGCTCAATTGGGCCAATGGATTGAACCGGCTCGGTTGGGGTAAGCAATCAGCTCGGTTCGGTTCGGCTCGTGTGAGCCATCGGCTCGAGCTGGCTCGGTTGGATGAGCTGTTGGCTCGCTTCACAACTCGATTCGGCTCGATAAGTGAATGAGCTGAGAGAGAGCCGCTTGAGTCGTTGACAACCCTAAACCCGGGTCGAGCAGTTTTTGAACATGTTTGGCTGAATTCCTATAACTTTTAACAATTTTTGGCTCAGCCCGAATACTTGCTTCTCCTGAACTCAAACCTAGAACCTCGTGACCGATGTCCTTGCCTCCTGAAGATTTCTTGACGACCGAGATCGACAGTCAACTAATTTTAGTATTCAGATACAAACCGCCTATATTTCATGTTTATACTGGTACACGGTGTTATAATAATAATTAGTTATAGTAGTAGTAGTAGTATCATTAATGTCCTTGCCTCCTGAAGATTTCTTGACGACCGAGATCGACAGTCAACTAATTTTAGTATTCAGATACAAACCGCCTATATTTCATGTTTATACTGGTATACGGTGTTATAATAATAATTAGTTATAGTAGTAGTAGTAGTATCATTGATAATTATATTGTCTATGTAGGATACTTGAAGAGAGTAGTACTTGGAACTACACAAAGGATTTAGCTCGAATTGGCTCGACTCGACTGGAAACTCGATCCGAATTGAGTCGAGTTGGGGAAATTTTTCGAGCCTAGTTCTCGAGTCGAGCTCAAAGATGTCTGCTTCGAGTCGAGTGGAGTTTTAAAGAAAACTCGCTCGAACTCGCTCGTGGCCATTCTTATTGTATGCATGACGGGCATATAATGTTCTTTCGAGGGGGATAGAACCATAAACATAATATATTTTTCAAAAAAAATACTTAGTTTCACGACTTTCTTCCCAGGGGGACGAAGGGATGGTAGTTATCCAGCATTTCTTATAAGTGCCTTATTTGAGATATGTAAAACAGTAACAAGTGGACAACACAATATACACACATCTTCTTATCTTCAGTTTTAATTGCTGATTTCAATTGCAATTAACAATTACAAGTTTCAATTGTCAATTGCAATTAACAATTAAATGTTTCAATTGCACCCTTTGCGATTACAATTAACAATTAAAAATTTCAATTGCCTGCTGACCAATTAACAATTAACAATTGACGAAAATGTAATTGTAAATTTTGTGATTGAATTCAATTGCAATTGAAATTAATTGTCAATTACAAATTGAAATCAATTGCAATTGAAATCAATTGCAATTAATTTTCAGAGCAATTACTTTCAATTGATTGATCAATTGCAATTGATTTCAATTGATTTTGCCCAGCACTGCTTGGCATAAAACGTCAACATCCTGTACAGAATACTTGATGAGTTCTTCCTTCATTTTAAAGGTGTAGTTTCGATGTTCAGTATACCATTGTAGAAACTTGCGTCTTTTGTCTACTTTCATCGTATCTGCTCCATAATACCTAATGTCGATTGAAAAAGTGTGAGAAATATCCTTTGCAGGATTAAAGACCAAATGCACTACTTAATTTACTTAAGGGCATAGAAAGAAAACTTAGTGAACCAATAAAGGTTACGTTCTCTACTTTAAGAGGTAGAATTTCCGCCGTATTCATGATCACATCTGGAGTCTAATTCATCTTCTCAACCATAGTCTTAATGATAAAATGTGCATCATATCCCTTAGTATTGTGTACAATACATTACTAATTTAATGTTTGGACGTCGGTTTTGTAAATGTTTCAGAAAGTCTTCCATTACATTTTCTGCATCAAATATATTTTCTCCTTTTGCACAAACGATACAATCATTTTTATAGGGTTATCTTCATAACAACGGTAGCATGCATGCTGACTAACTAGGACATTAGGTATATGCTCATTTATGTTTGCGTCCTCTTCTTCTATGTTTTATGTGTGTACATTCAATATCATTAAATACAACCATAGCTTTTTCTCCATGATAATTTTTCCTTTTTTTATTTTCTTCTTTCATTCAGTTTCCTGTAACATTCATGATTAGGTGGTACTGTAGTATAGCAAATATTGCAATACGTTTCTCCACATACGTGAGATCTTTTTTCTTTCACTACATAAATTTCAAACACTGGGCACAACATTTTACAATGGAACATAAAGACTTTTCATTTTCATAAGAAGCTGACTTGTGATAATCATAGCATGACTGGCCATAACTTTCTTGATTACAATCGTTGCAAGTAATATGGGTTTCTTTAAAGTCGCATGGTGGCTTCTGATGACAACGATAACATACAACTGTGCAATGTTTCAAATGTCCATGCTTTGTTGTATATTTCTTATGACAGCTTTCGCAATAATATCCGCAGTTAAAACATGCTGTCAAGCTTTAAATGACGTTGTAAAGGTTATCTATGTAAAGTAAATTTAAAGATGTTCTCTTATTATTACTTAGTAGTCCTCCGAACATGATGACATCACTTCCTGAAAAGCCCCTATACACCGTGATTTTATAATCTTTAAATATTCCTGAAATTTACGAAATTCAGTAATTCCACCACCATGATTGAGATCTACATCGCCAGCTTCATACAGATCTGCTTCTTTTTCTGTGATATATTTATTTTCATTTTTTACATATCTATTAATTCAATTTGATTTCTTCCCATGTGTTTTTTCAGTCCTATGCCAACGACCTTTGCATGCGCTAAACACATTGTACCTGTGTTCTTAACTGTGATAATAACACGTTTTGCCTTTACATATTCCTCAGTATTCATAATTTGTTGTTTCTCCTTGTTCTCTTGGCATACGTACATGATGAAAATTCACTAAACAATCTTTGTTTAAAAGAAAAGACATATTACTTTGCAGTACTTTCTCATAAAATGTCCATAGAACTTCTGCTGAGAGATTTCTCGCTTCTCTGAACGACAACCAAAAAGAACGATGTCCTTATCTCTCATTTGCTATTGCTATTCTTACATAATGATGTTGGTTCACATTACGTAGCGAATAATCTATTAGAGCCCGTAGACTTGTTTCAATTGCAGTAAATACATTTTCATCTGCACGCACGGGAGCTAATCGAAATCGTAGCATTGTACCTTCCATATTTATCTTGTGTATTGTCGTCTACGTTCTTCTATTATATGAAATCTATTGTTTCCATGGTTACACCTTTTATTTCCAAATCCCACTAGTAATTTGTGTTTCGTTCTGCTTGAGAATCAGATAGATATTCATCAATTTTTTCTATTTCGTCTAAATCAACTTCTATTTCTTCATGTTCTGAATTAGCTTTTGCTAACATTTCCATAAATGATGGATATATTTATTCTTCTTGCTCTTCTTTTACAGGATTGGACAACAAATTAAGCCAATCTTGTAATTCATGTAATTCATGTTCGTAAAACTCTTCTTCTTTTGTATTATTCTCTTCTTCATTGTACGTCTCTCCTATTACCTGCGAAAACGTGAGATTTAGCAGTTCTTGCTGCTTTGTCCTTCCTTCCACGTCTTCTTCTTCTTCTTCCTCTTCTTTTGCAGGATTGAGAAATAAATTGTTAAGCCAATTTTTTTTAGCTCATTTTCGTAAAACTCTTCTTCTTCTGTCTTCTTCTCTTGCTCATTGTAAGCTTCACCTATTATCTGCGAAAACGTAAGATTTAGCAACTCTTCCTCATCATTTCTTTCTTCGACGTCCTCTTCTGCTTCTTCTGTTAACCATTTTTTAACACGTTGACGGCCATGAGCATCATATGTGGTGCTCATCTTACTTTTCTGTGGGGTCATGAGCACCATATATGATGCTCATGCTTGATATCACAAATTACTATCCTATTCAGGTTCTTGAGCATCATATATGATGCTCATTGTCACAAATTACTCTGAGACCATGAGCATGACATATGGTGCTGAGCTCTCATTGGTACATTTTGGGAGAAGCATAACATGACTATCCATAATTGAGCAAAAGGTAAGAAGAAATTTGTGGCCTCCTGGGACCAGTACACAAAAATCATCTTGGCAGTCAACCTGTTAATTTTATCAATACAGACGGATACTACTTTTTCCTCTTCCTGTGTTATCATTCTATCGCATCCACTTTCTAATATCCAAGAGTTCTTTATACATTTCTTCTTCATCATCTTTTTCTTCTGCAATTTGAATTTCATTAACTGCACCTCTTCCTTCTTCATCCTCTTCTTCTTTGGCACTGGTGATCACCTTTTCTTCTTCTTCGTCTTTGGTAATGGTGATCATTTCTTCTTCTTCTTCTTCTACTACTATTTAAATTTCATTAACTAGATCTCTTTCTTCTTCTTCTTCTTGATAAATGTATTTGTTGGTAACCCTACTTTTTCCTTATGTATTCCTTTCTTCTTCCTTTCAACATCAGCATCATCATCATCTTCTTCCTTACGAACTCCTTCCTTCCTCTCATGATTATCTTTTTCTTCTAATCCGATTACTTTATATATTTCCCTTAAAAGAACTTCAGTCTCTTTATTTGCTACGTCCTCTTCTTCTTCTATGTCGTTAATAAAGACGGTAATCTCATTTAATAATTCTTGTGTACTCTTGTTTTCTTTTTTATTCCCTTCTTAATGTATATAAGTAGTTGAGAAAATGTTTTCCTATATGTATGTATGTATATTTAATATTTATACAGAAGATATAAGTATTATACGGAATATATATATATATATATATATATATATATATATATATATATATATATATATATATATATATATATATATATATATAAAAGATATAAGTACTTTAAAAGAATGTATATGTATGGCAAAAGAGGATATATATGTGAAAAGAGGCTCTATATTTGTATTTTACATTTAAAGTTGCAACCGGGTGTTTCTGGCTGTCGTATTCGGTAGCCCGATCATCACCCCTGTTCTTCGCGCGCAGAGTCATTCGAAGAACTGAAAACGTACTCTGTACACAAACAGATTATGGTTGTGAACTCGGAAAGCCTCGTACTTCTGCTTGTCAAGGTCAAAAAGTGGGAGAAAAATTGATGTGTAGAATGTAAAGAGGGTTCAACAGTGATTGATACTTGTAAGAAACATATTCATTTGTAGTTCTTGCACATTCCTGTAGCGTTCCTGTAGCGCTACTGTGGCACAACGTATATGGTAACTGTATAACTCTTGTACACCGCTTGTAGGTCTATTGGCGTATGTGACGACCGAAACAATGTTGTCAGCTCTGACTGCGATAAGGCCCTGCTGTGCTGCTTTTGTTTTTCTTTTTTGTCCTTTGTCATTTGTGAGACGAAAAGCATGTTGTTTTTGCTTGTTGCACGCGCTGAACGAGTTCCTGCGGAGCGAAGTATTTAAGAAGTTAACTACATATTCTTGTTTTGGGATAGAAATATGATAAGTACTTTGAATTATAATACGGTTTTAAATTGGTTAACTGTTTAAAAAAATACGAAAATAAAGCTGTACTTGTAAATGTATATTAGTCGAGGACGTAGCTACTGACAGTGTTGCAGGCACGTAGCCAGGATTTCGTGAAGGGGGGGGGGGTCCGTGACATGAAATACTGTGGTCATCATTATTATTTACTATTAATAGAATATGGCTATTATTATTTACTATTATTATATGCAACCCTCTTCTTCGTACGGGTCAGCGGCGTAGCGTAAGGGAACGCCGGTATGCCCGGCATCCCCTGTTAATAAGAAAAAATACGTATTTCATTGTATATAAATTGTTTGCTTGTAATTATTATCACAATTATTTCCACTGCAATCTTCTGGATGTCTTCTCTTGCCTTACTTTGACAAGTGGAACCTACGCATGCGCATCACTCAGATGCACATTTTCTCTCTTTCCTCTTGTCGTATGCTGTGTTCCTTGGGCATCCAGGCCTACTGCAAGCAACGTGGTTTTCGTCTGCTTTCTGTCGAATGCGCATGCCCAACTACTACTCTCTTCATCCCTTGCAACTCTACATTTTGCTTTAGATATGCGCTGGCGTATTCAAGTATTTCCAACTTTATATATCTTGAACTAAGTTATAGTTTCTGTACAGAACGTACGAGCGCTAACATCAAGGAGATAGAACAAAACAAAAGTGGTTAATTCAATGTCTTTTTGAAGCATGCCGGTTATGTAAATAATAGTATCAAAATAGTTATGCTTTAATCGTAATTAAATGCATCGTAATTGTAATCGTAATTAAAGGCAAATTATTAATCTTCATTATAAATACATAGTATGTCCAGTGGCGTGGCCAGAAACTCTTTGAGGGAGCTCACACACACAAGCATAAATATAAAGCATTCTGTAGAATCTCGGTCACCGATCTGGTAGACCAAGAAAGCCAGTACTCCTTGCCCCTCGTAAGGATTGCTTGGAACCTTCAGTCACTGGCACGTATTCCGGCGAGATGAGGAGGACAATCTTGGACTGTCCCCCCCCCCAACTATCCGATTTGAAATTGTGATGATTTGTATCCAACTGCTACAAAGGAAAGCAAGATGAAATTGATGTCCCTTGACTTGTTTTATTTACAAAAAAGAATCGTATTCTTTAATATTTCATTGTCATTAATTATTGTTAGTCTATTTGCAGCTACTTGTTTAATTCCTGTAAAGATTCCTATAATGCTATTGCGATCATCATAATTTTGGTCAAATAAGAGTATTGTTACGCCATACATAGTTGACTTTATTTCATAGTTTTGGGGAAGTCATTATATATATTATTACAAAACAAGTGTCCTAAAATTTTAATGTGGATCATTGTGGATGCGTAAATAGAAACATATAAATTATAAATATGCATGTATTCAGATTTCAGAATGTGTTCACGGTACCGATACGTATCACAATTTCATCTACATCCCCTGGTATATAAAATACAACAGATTCACCTCAGAAATCAGATTCATCTACCGTAATATGAATCTCATCTCCCCTACCCCGGAATAAGCCTCAAATCTGCCCTCCTTCCAATGTTGAAGACAACTCTGGTCCTCTGATCCTCCACAGCATTGTTTTTCAACTTCATAAATATTTTGAACATGGCTTTAAAAAAATAGGAACGGTCTTACTCGTTCCCCGAATGTTGAAGACAGATTTGCGCCCCTGCCTTCAGTATCTGGATATCTGACAACGAAATACATACACAGAAACAGGGCCCCTGAGTTGGTTTAAGTGCTTTCTATTTGCATCTTCAAATGATATACGTATACACTCAGGTCCATATTCACGAGTGGGCGTCTGAGTTCCGGACTCAAGATTACAAATTTATAGGGGCGACGTTTTAAAGAACGAGATTGAAGTATGGTATGCGGAGAAAGAAGCTGCCCACGAGAAAGAAATAAAGGGAACTATACTGGAAACAATGTTCATACAACAGCGGGGCCGAGTTTTCTTGTCACATGGTAGTGGTAAGAAGGAGCTGAGACAATTGCTTATTGGCTTCTAACGTAATCGACGCATTTGCTTCTGTATATCCCACTAGGCCACCAATTAGGGGGCCTCCCCCCTAAATTTTTTAATAACCCTATATTTCCCATCGGTATAGCTATGTATTGCTGATTTTAGTAGTTTTGTATCGCACAAGTGACTAACTTTGGCATCCCCATTTCGGAATACCACGCTACGCTACTGGTACGGGTAGAATAGGTTTATAGGAAATATTTCAAAGTTATATTTGATCACCCTTTCCCCATTACGTAACTTATTTGAACAAAAGTGAAATAAAACCCCTAGCTCGACCATGTTCAAAAATGTGTCTCATATGATGCAGTATTTATTCTTTGCAAGAAATCTAAATTCTCTTCTGCTTTTACGATTCTTTTATTTCGAAGTGAGTTGATAAAATAGAAATGTCCCACATGCTAAATATGTTTAAAAATTCATTTCAGACGTTTCAAACACTTTGACACACTGTAACCTCTTTTGGAAGCAGAATTTTCGAAAACACTGGGGCATGTCCACATGATGACCTCGTTAAGTAAAAAGTTATATACCTAGTTTCATCTCCTTGGCTTGGAAGATATTTAATTTCCGCCATATATATTAACTCCTCCACCCTCTTAAGATACAAATTTTAATGAAACTGACATGATTAAGAAATAGCTTCAGCCAATTGCTAACTATGTTCTAAAATTCTCAATCATTTTTCATGAGATGAGACGGAAGTGGAATTTCCTAGAACGCTGGGTTGCATGTCTACTTGGTTTTTTATATTAAATCTCATCTTCATACATGAGAGATTTGAAAGATACTGTATTTTTAGCAAATATTTTAGACCCTGACCCCGCCCCTTAGGATACGCATTTGAGTGAAAGTGATATGATGAAACCGTGCTCTAGAGTAGTTCTAAATATGTTCAGTAATTCTCCTCGAACATTCTATGATGATAAGACAGCGAACGCCGATTTGAATGTCGAGAAATAAGTAAATTAATTCCTCCCTCCTTCTGCTTAAAAGGAGAATTTCGAAAACTCTGAAATACGTATTCCATTCTTTTTAGTTCAGAGTTGGTACGAAATTTCACATTTAGCCCAGTAAATAAAGGACCGTGAGCTGAAATAATTTAGAAAAAGCTGAAAATTTCAGGATTTGTTTTTCATGTGATCTTAAATGAAATATCAAAAGTTCCCTAAAATCCCGTGTGCGCTTCATCCTCAAAATGGCGGCCAAATATGGCGGCCGTCCGGAATGCTCATGTCTCCCGGTTTTACCTTGTAACTTTGAGACTATTTAAGATATTCCAATTCTGTAAAAGCCCTTTTGTTATAGAAGCTCTAGTCTATAACTTTTCTTAATACTTCTTTCTCGTAAAGTTTCACACAAAGCCACCATTTTCCATTAAAGTATGTTGAAAGTCGTGTTTTGGATTGGTTGTAGAAAATCTCCAAAACCGTTAGGAATACGCAAACAATGCTCCAAATAGTTTAGATTGATTATTTAATTAGCTTTGTTTTTTTTAAAAAAAGAATAATCTAAATCGGAATATAATTAGTCGAGAAATTCGACGTTTTTGAAAAATATAGGTGCACAGAGCTGCTTTCTTGTCACCGAATTGTCCATACTGTGTTCCTTTAAATCTCCTTTTTTCTTTTTAGTAGCAGAAATAAAGTATATATATATTTAGTAGACTCACCCTTAACATCATTGGCGTAACAGCTGGTAGTCTATATATTATTATATTCTAAACATACTTAAATTTTAAGCTAATGTGGTTCATGCTGGTTCGAAAGTAAAGAGCAAACCCCTACCTTCTTATTTCAAAGAATGAAGCAAACAAGAAAGGAAAAGCAGATCATGTCTAAAAATAGAAGCATCAACAATGCATTCGTATCGCGTCTACCTAGAAAGAAGCAATTTCTTCATTGGAAAAATTTACTCCCGAGGATCCACATTTGTTGTTGTTGTTGTTGTTGAAAATGTAACTAGAAGTAAGAAAGGTGATTCAAATATGTTATCTCGGATGCATATCATGATCTGCCATTCAATTATTTCAATTTGTCTGCCCGTACGTTTATATCACCAATCAATCTAGCAATTGGAGTTTCCTGTTTACGATACTATGGATTTCGTCAATATATAGATATATATACTTGCATAGTTTTGGAGTATCAGCCAGCTACGTTGAAGTAAGAAGATATGAATATTCTAGAATGTGTTATATTATTCCAATCTAAACTGATCATTCTCAAAATTTGATTCAGTTTGTTTTTGATAATGCAGTAAGAACATTAGATGGTCACAGTACTTTCCACAGTATGGGTAGGATTAAAATATGCACACCTAAAATAAATAGACAAGATTTACGTATAGAACGTGCTGCACTGCCTTCAGCAGTTATGGTATCCACTCTTGCTGGAAGGGATATTAAATTTTATAACAAACCAACAAACAATGAACTTTTAAGTATTGAAATAAAGTTGAAATAAATATTGAAACAGTTTGATACCGGCAGAAAATATGATAGTACAAAATATCGTATATGCTAATTTTCACAGATGAAGTTTGACTTTTCATGCATCTCATAAAAGATTCACCTAAGGCAAGGTGGAATGGTTCCATGCACACTATCACTATGACCATCGGCAGTTTGAATGAGCAGCATAACTGCAGTTCCTTTTCTCAACTGGAAATCATCAAATTTCTGTACAATTTACACTTCCTTTCTATTTAATTGTGACGAAAGCAAGAAGGTGGGATAGGATTCTTGTATCGTTACTTTTGAACAGCTTCTGTATTGGAAGGCAGTGGAAATAAAATATCTGCTCAACTAGGTAGTGATTTAGCTAAAGTAGTCAGACTGGGGGGATTTCACCTTCTAATGTCATACTTAGGAGTCGTTGGACATATTATCTGTTACTTTAATTGAAGAACTTTGGGGCTTGTTATATGCGCAAAATACTGTGGTACACATGTTAAATGGAACTACATATGCAAGAGCACTAAGCACTTTTTGACTTATGTAGCACCATCAACAGATTTGCAGTTTAGTTAGGGACCTTGAAGAGAGTAATATATGTTTCAGTATCGATGAGTTGATGATAGGTACAAAAACCATTGACGACTTAAAGGATAATCCAGACATTAAAATACTTATGACCTATCTTGCTGAGTCAAAGCTGAACTGTGGTTTCACAGTTTGGAACAAGTAAGATTAATAATACTTTATATTCGAGCGGAGCGTCCTGGAGACTGGGACTTTCATATTTATACGGTGAATTGCATGTTTCCAAACTTTTACGCAGCAGGACATTTGAACTATGAGAAATCTACACAGTTTTATCTGCAACAGATGGAAGAATTGGGGCAATAACACCAAACATGTTGAACGACAGAGAAGAGCAATGTCAAAGATGTCTCTACAATCGCATTTGATGAAAATACGAAAGTAACTACTGAGTAACCACCCTTTTTTATTGAACTCTGGAAACAAAAGACGTTTGATTGATTTCTTCAAAACCCACTTTAACTCTTCAAGCATTACAGTGTACGAAGCTGAAGGACATGCAGATGCTCTGATTGTCAGCACAGCTAATAATCTGAATAAATAAAACACTTTTGTTGCTGTACTAGTAGGAACTGACTCTGATTTATTGGCCATCTTAATTGCTCGAACAATTCCAGACACTACAGTCTACTTTGTGAGGCCGAAAACAAACAAAATTGAACAGAAATGCTTCCACATTGGCAACATCCAAAGGAAACTAGAGTCACTGAAGGACATCTTTCACAGGGTGTAACACATCATCATATTTTTTAAACAAAGGTGCCATCAAAGTCTTCAGAAGTAGCAAGAACTATCTAAAGCGGCCACAGTCTTCCTTCAACCCAATTTAGATCTCCAAACAGTCATTAAAATTTGAGAAAGATTGGTTACGCGGTTGTATGGAGAACACAATCAAATTTCTTTAGACGAACTTCGATATAAGCCTACAACAGGATAATGACTAGAAAACTATCCTCAAAATTCAATTTGGCAAATTTCCCTCTTACAAGTGCTGCTGCCTCTCAACACAGTGTATGTGTCTACCTTCAAGTACACCAATGATTGGAGAATGATTTGAACCCAACAAAATGGGGGTGGCAATTAATAGAAGGTAAATTGTTTCCAGTGGCAATTAATAGAAGGCAAATTGCTTATAGTGCAATAAACTTAAAAGCTGCTCCTGACAATCTGCTGAACCTTGTATCATGCCCTTGTAAGATCAGAGCGCAGAAAGACTGTGACAGCAAATGTGAATATAGAAAGGCAGGACTGACTTGTTCCAAACTTTCTTTCAATTGTCGGGGAAATATTTGTTCAAATATGTTAATTCCTGACGACTCTGGAGACCATGAAATTTTCATGTATATTTAGAAGGTAGATGTAATACATATTTTTAAAACTTTTTAATCCTTTTTTGACTATTTACAATGAAGAATCTACTGTACGAGGAAGTTCAAATGAAATGTAAAAACGGATACTTAATTTTCAACAATGGTGGCTCGTTGGTATGTAATCAGTGAGGCACACTACATAGCTGTAGGTTAGGTAGTGTATCTACAAGCAGACTTAATGTAAATTGACCATTTGGTATCCTTATGAATATACAACCAAACTTAGTTATTCCGTGTGTACCACCGGTTGCATAACAACGAGCCGCCACTGTTTTCAATGTACTTAAAATTATATTACTCAACAAAATTTACAGAATAGGGCTTTTATTTTTCATAATAAAAGTGCTTTTTACAGAATTAATAATAATCCCTTTTCTAGCTGTCAGCTTTCTTTGCGGGGGGGGGGGGGGGCATGTCGGACAAGTGTCCTCTTTGGTCGCTATTTTGGTATGAAATTCACATAGGTTTTATGACAGTTTTGAAATTTCAGTTTGGAATCCAAGGCATGAATGCCATAAATCCAGTACAACTATGAATTTCGAAACTTTAGGTGCTGGACTGATAGCGATTAATACTTATCCAACTACTTTTAATTAAAAACATCGAATTTCTTGACTAATTGTATTCCGATTTAGATGATTCTTTCTTAAAAACAAAGCTAATTAAATTTTCAATCTAAACTATTTCGAGCATTGTTTGCGAATTCCTAACGGCTTTGGAGATTTTCTACAACCAATCCAAGAACAGGACTTTCAACATGTATCACTTTATACTTTAATGGAAAATGGTTTCTTTGTGTGAAACTTACGACTAGAGCTTTTATAACAAAAGTGCTTTTACAGAATTGGAATATCTTAAATAGTCTCAGAGTTACAAGCTAAAATCGGGAGACATGCGCATTCCGGACGGCCGCAATCTTTGGCCGTCCTTTTGAGGATGAAGCGCACAAGGGATTTTAGGGGACTTTTGATATTTCATTTAAGATCACATGAAAAACAAATCCTGAAATTTTCAGCTTTTTCTAAATTATTTCAGTTCGACACCCTTTTTGGTCCTTTATTTACTGGGCTAATTTCGAATTTAAGCGAATTTCACATTTCATGACATTTTCTGAATAAATAGTGGTAAATTTTAATTTATAGAAATCGTGTCTTTTCCCCATCTTTAAGAGGGGAATTTCCGGAAACATACGTTCAATTATTTATAGTTAAGAAATCAAAGCCAAATTTCACACCTCAAACGTAAGCAAATGCAGAAATTTTAATAGGTAGACACTATTCTCCATTCTCATCTAAGGACAGAATTTTCGGGAAACCTAAACATGTATTGGTTCGTTTCTAATTGAGTTTAATTTTGAAATTTCACGTCTCCAATATAAAGAATTCTTACATTTATCCAGAGGGTATTATGATGGCAGTAGAAAATAAGAATGGGAAGGTAGTCAGCGAGAGAAATGAGGTCATAGGAAGGTGCAAAAAATACGTTGAAGACTTATATGAGAGTAGGGATAGACCGTGTAACCTGAATGTTGAAGTAGGAAATGAAGTAGGCGAGGATGATAAAGGATTTAGTATTCTTAGGGATGAGTTTGAAAAGGCTATATCCGAGATTAGAAATGGAAAGGCAACCGCAATAGATAACATACCAATCGAATTCATTAAAAATATAGGAGACAAAGGAAAGAAATAATTGTTCGGATTATGCAATGAAATATATGAAACAGGAGAATGGCCAAAAGACTTTCTGAAAACGATCATGATACCGATGGCTAAGAAATCGAACCGAACCGTACTTATAAACTGAACGTAAAAATTATTTCTTTTTTACTAAAAAGTAAAAATCGTTTGACGTGTTGATATTGTTTGAGAGTAATGTTTGACCGGTTTATGTTTGATAATGTTTCGAAGTTACAACGCACTAGATTGAATGTAGTAAAGTGGATTGCGGTTGCTTTCCGTCGTGACATTTCATTTGTAAACTAATTTGCTTTAAATTAGTCAAGATCTAATTAGTCAAGTAAACTAAGATCTAATTAGTCAAGTAAACTAATTTGCTTTGTCCTTTTTCTTTTTTTAAAATAAGTATCTACGGAAACTTTTCTTTTGATTTGAAATTAAAGGAAATCTTCATTGAGTATTGATTAAAGGTGTGAATTAATTTCTTATTTAAAGGAAAGAAAATTACTAGTAGTAAACAAGAGAGGTCCTAGACTGGCCTGGAGTATAGATATTAGCGTTAAGTAAGAGAGGTCAATGACTGGGCTAGAGTATAGATATTTGCGTCAAACAAGAGAGGTTCCTGACTAGCCTGGAGAATATAGTTCAATGTCGAATTTAAAGATTTACGATACATCGGATGATTTTTTCTGGAATTTTATTATTTTTGTCACTTCTAAAAAAACTGCATGGATATAATAATTGATAAATCCAGATTTGACTGGGCAGTAAGAAAAAAAAACAAAAACAGATTACTGTAAAATTTTGTAATAATTTTTTTCCTGAAATTGTTGTGTTGTTATTTGTTTATATAATTAATATTAATTTGTGTTATAACACCCTCTGGATTTCCGAATTGAAAATAACAGCTGAGCTTTCTAGGTGTTTGTTCGTGTAAAGCCTCTTCTGCGGCCATCTTGGATTAGGTTTTCCCACCTTGTCCGATAGGCTACGGATGGGGACGTTACAAATTGGTTCCAACCCAAGTCCGTTTGTTATTTTTTGTTTTGTTGTAAGTATTTAAACTCGTTGTTATTTTTTCAATTTCGCAATTATTTTTTTTGGATTCAGAATTTAATTAGTGATTGCTATTGAAATTTATTGTTCATTCATGAATTAATGGTAGGTTTAATAAATTGGATTTAAGGTGAAGCAAGGAATTATTAGTTTTATTTCCATTTGGTCAAAAATTCTGGGTCGCAGTAGTGTTCGTAGTTAGTATTGTATTTTTATGTATTATAGTTATATTATTTATGTTGTATTTATATCTGTATTGTTCGACAATATTACTTATGTGTAATCCGATGAAGTATGTGAGCATTGATATTCCGGATCAATATTCAGAATTGATAAAATTAGATAGAACCGGTAATCTTGAAACAGATACTAGATCTGATTTTGGACAGTTGAATATGTCACTGACTCCGCCAACTCAAGGTAGTTTTCATATTAGAGAACCAGCTATGAGAACTAATAGTTTGGAATGTGGGGGTAGTTTGCAGTCACCTGCGGATGAATACAAGTTTAGTAGATTTGTTAATATTGGGAGTTTGAATGAATCTTTTCGAGATCAGAAACAAGTTACTTTTAATGAGCCTTTAAGAAGTTCTAATTCTAATAATGATAGGAATTCGATAAATTTTGGAAATTCAGGTCGTGATAAAAATGAGGTTCCTCCAAGGTATTTGAATCTTAGAGATTATTACCGAAGGGTTTCTCAAATTAGAAATTCAGCTCCCTAGACTTCGTTACATCCGCGGTATTGTTCTCCGCCCAAGAGAAATCAAATGGATGACAATGTATTAACAGGGTTGCCAACGTTGCCTAGTACTAATGAATCTTCAAATGTTGAGCATAATCTCCTGATGAAGTATACATTTAAAAGAACTAATGATTTTTTAGAGTCAAAATTTAAGGAATTTAAAACAACAGATGGCAGTAATAGTTTGCAAGTTTTTGAAATATTAGCAAAAATTGAGGAAACTCTAATGGATACTAGTTACTCTTTGAGTATGATTCTTTCTGTTCTTGTCGGGAAATGTGAAGGTTCGTTATTAAGAGAAATTCTGTTTGCATTAAATCACCAAATATCTTGGAATGAGTTAAAATCTAAGCTTGTTAATAATTTTATTACGCCTGTTGCATTGCATTCACTTATTTCTGATAGAATTTTTAGACGTCAACGGCTGTCTGAATCAGTTAATCAGTATGTGAGATCCATAGTAATTGCTATGAATGTATTGAATTTTATGGATAGTGAGTCAGACATGGTTAATATTATCGTAGGCGGCATGAATCCAAATCATAGATGTAAAATGTTGAATTATTATATCCCAGTTACCCGATCCGAGTTAATGGATATTGCTGATAACATGAATTAAATTTTAGAAATCAGTTGGAATATAATAGGGAGATGGGTTTTTCTCGAAAAAAGACTAATTTAGTAATGTCAAACCATGATCAGGGTTTTAAAAATCCAGAATTGCCAGTGGGAGATAAAAAATTTTCTCTGAATAAAGGATTAAATAATTCTTACCCTACTAATGTAAAGAATCGTTTGAAAGTAGAATCTCAGGTTCATAGAAAAAAAAAGGTTCCGAATGAACGGTATGATCAATTTAATGCACCTAATGCTTCAGTTAAAACTATTCCTAGTGAAATGGATAATACCGTCGCTTCCTTTCTGGTTTTTAAAATTGATAATTATTTAACAGACATTCGTGTGGATGGAGGTTCAAGTTTTAACATTGTTCGACTGGACTTAGTGCGGCTTTGAAAAAAATTATCAGTTTGAGTCCTGAAAAGGTGGTAAATGCTCCGTCCGGGTTAAATTTTTCAACGAACCGGGAGATAATATTGACTTTGAATCTCTCAGGCCATTTTGAGAGAATATCATTTAAGATTGTGGAACAATTGCCTTGCATGTGTCTGCTGGGAACGCCTTTCTTACGATCAACAAATTCAGTTATTGATTATGCTAGAAACTGTTTGATTCTACGCGGTGGTAAAAAACGGGTTAGATTAAATTATAAGAAGATTATTCAACATAATAAACATCTGAGGGGATTTAAATCTGGTGATGAGCCCGACCCAAAGGATGAAATGTTAACTGATCATCACTTTAATAAACGAGATAGTTCTTCTGTTTCGAACTTTATGGCCTCAATTTTTATTTGTGAGGATGGATTTAATTTTTGGAAGAATGATGCGAGTGTACAGTGTGATTTGGATTATTTAGATCTTGAATCCAAATTATTAGAAATTCAGGCGCCTAGTGCTATCCAGCTGAATCATCTGAGATCTATGATTGATTCAGAAGTTGAAGAAGTTTGTAAAATCGAAGATTTCATTGCATCCATGAGGAAGGATGAAACTCATACGAATTTTGGCAAAACATTAGGTGGTGCGATTGAAAGGTCCAAAGTTAAAATTCCAGTTGGGACTCAGTATAGTAATCAATCTTCAAATGGCGATTGTGTCTCAGTGATTGATCGTGTTTGTGAAAATCAGGGTGGTGCAAATGAAATATCCGCAATTAACTTGAATAATTTGGGACAGTGCATTGTGAATTCTCGTTTAATGAACAAATTAGGAAATAAAAATAGTTTAAAGGAAAGGTCGAATCAACCTTTGGTTTTTCGTTTAACATCTGGACTTCGGAATATTGAACTTTGTCAAAATGAACATTCGGCGAACAATGCTAAGTTGCCAGATAATGATCATGATAGTGTTGTGAAACCCGATGCTAATACTAGTGGAAAGAAAATCAGGCGCAGGAATCGTAGGAGGAAAGGATCAAAGAATAAAACTTTGGTGAAAGCTAAGGATGAAAACTTAGCTGAAAAGAAAGGGGAGCTTAGACATAGCAATGGTCCAGTGAATAAAGTAGATAAGCTGATTCATTAGATGGTAGTAGCGGCTCTGATGTATCAGATATTGATGTCGATCAAGCTGAAAACTTTCACAAATTGATTCAGAGAAATAAACATTTTATTTCTGACGAACCTCATAATCAGATAGTTTACATGATCAGACTACCATGCAGGTGTATAACCCGGAATGCACAGTTGAAAAACCACAAAGATACTCGGGATTCTTGGAGATTCAATGAACCGGAGGTGATCTCTTTCATTGATTCTATAAAAGCTAAATATAAAGATGTGATATCAGATAGAGTAGGGTGTATTAAAAATTTTATTGGTAGACTATATCTAAAGAATAATAAACCATTTAAAGGTACACCATTTCCAATTCCAAAAAACAAAGAAAAGATTTTCTATGATCAAATTCAAGAGTTATTGGATCAGGGTATTCTAGAGGAAGTTGATCATTCTTACTTTGCAAGTAGCTGTTTTCTGGATCGGAATAAGAATAATACTCATCGTATTGTTGGGAACTACAGGCTAACTCTCTTATAGTAAATGACGTATATCCGTCTTCTAATTTAGAAGAATGCCTTACAGGGTTAGCGGATAAGCGTGTGTACACGAAAATAGATATACGCCGTGCGTACTTTCAGATTCAGTTAGATAAAGGTTCCCGAGACATTACAACTATTGTAACTCCAAAAGGGTGCTATCAGTATACTCGTCTTCCAGTAGGAATTAAATAAAACGTAAATCTTTCATAATGTTAGTCACTATACATATTGCACAGCTCTAATAATAATAGATATTAAACATTTTATACATGAACAAACAAAAAAGAAAATAAGCCTCAAAATATGGGAAGCGATCAGGCAGTTTGTGGTAGTGATTTTCTAATATTCGTTTACTAGCAGTCTGAACCTTAGCATATCCTCGTAGAGTAGACGGTTATCGCATGCTCCCAAATTATTTTGTTTTTATCCACGATCATCAGTTCGAATCCAATAACCTACGCTTCTTTTTTGAAAAGCTTCATTTTGTCAATTTCTTAAACAGCAATGTTTTGTTCTAATAATTTTACCCCGACTCGCTTTGCTCATATTTCTCCAATTAGTAACTTTCATATTAAATGGAAACACTGCTGTCTACAGTATAGCAGCGCGCTCCGCGCACCATTCATCACACAGTGTATTGTTCCCTCTATATGCGTGGGACCTAGATTTTCTTCTGTCTTATATTTTGCAAGAAAATCTTACGTACTATGAACACATTATAAGTTCATGCAATCTTTAAATACAAAATCTAAAACATGTTTTGTCTTTTTTCCTTTAAAAATTCCTCTAAATGCAGAGTTGCATGAAGCAGTGACCATCAGACTTATAAGTACATTCCACAATTGTTGCCAACTCCCATTTCGAATTTCTTCATGTTTACGGTCAGGAGTTGTGAACGTATAAGCATAATATTGCCCATATTTCCCATCTGGCCATATTTCTCCAACTTACCTTAGTATTTAACGCGGCTCTGGAATAAAGGGCAGAATTGCTCGAATGGGCGCTAATTACCTTCTCAATATCTTTAAACTTACCTTAGTTAAATTATTAATTTTTATACAAAATTTCTCTTGATGATAAGCCACGATAAGCCTTGAGACAAGGCATAACATTTAAAGTGAACATAACAGACAACGACGGGTTCGAACGTTGCTGAATCGCATTTAAAACTATTATGATAACACTTAATTTACCTTACTCATAACCTTAAAAGAACATAAGTTGAGAAATTTAAGCATAAAAACTTAAAAACAATTTAGAGAAAACACTGCAATATTTATTAATTGGTATGAGAATTTTAGACAATAAAAGGATTACTATGCAATGTTAATTCTGGACTTTTCTTTGCTGTTCGTTTAATTTATTACTCCTTAGACTGACTAATTTCTACAGATTTAACGTGAAAATGGAATGACTGCATTTAGTAGGTATCTTTATCTTTATCTCGCTCGTTGCGCTCGTTTTAGAAAGACATCCAGCATTTATGCACAGCATAGCTTGGAAGGTCATTTCTATATCAACTTCATGAATTAAAGGGAACTTGTATTCCTCGAAAGGCATTTGTTTTGTCCTTCAAGGTCAATAGAAGAATGAAAAAGCTGATACTAGGAGTATTTTAACACGCGACTCACTACAACGATATAACAGAATGCTGCCTCCGGCTGTTAATAAAAGCTTTACTAGCTGGACCTCGCTAGTATAGTAGCAACGTTCTATGCCAAACAACCATGTGCTGTGTAAGAAATGCTAGGGGTTGTTTTGTCCATGCGCGCCGACTATGTGGGTACTCCCTGGCTCCAGCACTCACACAAATAATCTTGCCAGGGCGCTGCAGGCAAGATTTTTAAGTTCATATAAACATAATAAAATCAATATTTCTCAGTTGCCACTATCAAAAAATAAAGAATTAAAACATCGAGATGGAAGCTAAAATTTCTAACCTCTAAAGCATAATTGTTTGTTTCAAGTTTGTGCAAAGGCAACCAGGGAACACACTAAGTTAGTCACTTTATACTTTATGTCCACAACAAAATCCTTGCAAGTTCTTTCTGCAATAACATTAAAATTATTTTTTATGATGATTTTTCATTTTAATTTGTATGAATGTAGTTATTTCTTTTAGTAACGTCTTGATAATATCACTGCCTCTTGCACTCAATGTGCATCATGTAAGTTGTTGAAAATATACACTAAATATCACGATTATATATGTTGGGAATATGCATTACAGTAATTAAACTTGAACCCGCATTTAAATCTGTTTCTATACGTTTAAGTTAGCCGTGTTACCGACTGAGCTAGGACAGCCCCAACTTATCCTTATGTTACCGGTATATTTTACTTTATCACAGCACAGCCCTTTATGACAGTGTTCATAAAAGATTTCAACTGAAAAGAAATCAAAATCAAAAATATATCGAGACTCCCCTGAAAACATATAACACGCCCCGCCATTGATATGCACCCACATACATTTTGGAAAGTCGGCGCCGTTGGTTCTAGTTGTTGTGTTTGAAATTAGTGTTTCTTTCAGAAACTATGTTCACGGGGGGCATATTTCCTATTGTGGGGGACACTGTTGATATTATTATATTTATTATTATATTATACACGTATTATTTTGGTCTCTTCCGGGGGTACTCTCAGAGCTCCGGGCGGGCAGTGTCCCCTAAAAACACTTCTAAAAGAAACACTGTTTGAAATACACCTAATCTAATACAAATAAAATAAAAAAGTTTGTTTATGTGTCTTATGTCTGTATGTATGTATCTAGGGATGCGCACGAGACAAGGTTTGTAGCTATCTGGTCTCGAAATCTAAAATGTGCTGTAAAAGTGATGTCTCGACTCGAAAAATGTATATTTCACTATTGGAAGAGCCGTGTCTCGACTCGAATTTTGTAAGGAAAATCCTGTCTCGACTCGTCTCGTGCGCATCACTATATGTATATGCGTGCTGCCTGGAGACCAGACGAGAGTACCGAGAGTTATCAAATTTTTATCTCGGGTACCTTGGTCCAGGTCCCAGATCAAGATGAAGCGTCCTTTTTTAAAAAATTCGAATCATGGGGTTTCAGGAGACGTTTACAGGGACATGTAAAAGTAGTAGAAAATGACCGATATTAGTGCCGAATTCATAGTTTTGGCGGTCTCTGAGATCAGTGGTGAAACTCCGATTGCATTAACTTCCAAATTCACCTCATTTGGTTGCGGGTCGGGGTACCGGAGGGAATACCCTGACATGTAAAAAAATCCAAAATGACCGATACTAATGTCAAATCCATAGTTTTCGCACTCGCTGAAATCAACGGTGATACTACTACAGGCGTTGACTTCCAAATACAGCCACCATGCGAATAATGGGTTTTTCAGATAGTTATTAATAAATGCAAGAAATAAATTATTAATAATAAATGGGAAAAGATAGGAATACATTTTGAAAGAAAGAAACGAATGTGTAAACATACATAACCATATCTGACTTTGCATAATCTATCCTAAACAACGATCACTAATCTAACAAGAAGAAAGTAGACTTTGGTAAATAAATTTCGTTGTCATTTTTCGCGAGGTAATATTGCACATTTAAAATATGAATATTTAGGGATGGGCACGATTCGACATGTCTCGAATCTCGACTGGAATTCGAGTCGAGACACACTTTGTAAAATTCGACACGTGTCGAGACAAACGTATTTCTCGACTCTAATTTTCGAGTCTAGACTGCTCGCAAAAATCACGACTCCACTCGAATGTCTCGAAAATCTTTCTATAATTTTTAATATTACTTTGAATAAAGTATTCACTCAGAAACAGTCTTGAAACCAATTCCAGCATTTATTACTTTAGAAAGGTACAGAACGGATAAACTTAATAGTTAATCTTTCGAAATCAAGATTTAATTTTCAGCTCAATTCAGTTAATTAAAACTAATAATTAATGTTGTGATATTTGATTTTACTTTAAATATAATAATAATAATAATTATAATAATAATATTTTATTATTATTATTATTATTATTATTATTATTATTATTATTATTATTATTATTATTATGCTCTGAGAAAGGCACAATGGAGCTCGACCAAGGCACAATGACGGCCGAGGACTGTCGCACACTGCTTGCAGATTACGTACACCCCTTCATGACAACCATATTTCCCGACGGTAGTGGCATTTTTCGACAAAAAATGCACCATATTACAAGTCCAGGAGTGTGATGAAGTGGTTCGAGAAATGTTCAACAATGTTCTACATCTGTTGACGGTGTGCGAATTACAAGGAGGATGAGGGAAATGCCCATTGTTAATACTGGATGTTGCTATAACCCAAGATTTTGTAATTAAAATGCTGTGAATAGTGTGTATGAAATAAATGGTTAAGAAATGCAACCTATGTGACTTTCCGATTCCAAAAATGGCTTTGGTTCGAATAACATCATGAAACAAAAAAAAGAAATAAGTTTTATTGTCAAACCAGCATCCTTTCAAACCCAGACAGAAAAAGGCTGACACGTTTGTGTCTTTGTTCGGAACGATAAAGTTCATGAAACAATGGTTAGTCACTGATGAAATTGGCATTAAAAGAACTTGTATTTCTATAATGGATTTTTATACATACATATAACCACCAGCCCTCGGAATGAAATCTTCTGAAACACTGATCTCGATAAATGGTTTAACATTTTACTTGAATCTCGAACACTATCACAGAATATTTAAACTTCAATCGATTGGAAAATCGAAATTAAATCTGTTTGTAAGAATAAAAAAAAAAAATTTCAGGTATTCCTTGCTTTTAGGATAGTCCTCATTTGAAATAATAAACGCTGGTATTCTTTCGAAGGCAATAATTAATTCCGAGTTTATAAAGTTTTGAACAATTTCAAAATCTGTTTACATTTTTGAAACACGAGACGAGACGAGGCATTTTAAGAGACGTCTCGTCTCGGAAACCTAGCCGCCGAGCTATGATATGATCAAGGTAGGGACTAAAGCATAGTTTCCAACTTTATCCAGTGTAAATAAAGTAGGATTGAAACCCATTTTATCCAGTGTATACCATAGCGTCAACGGAAGGGCGATAATTATTTCACAACTTCACACACGGCACGATCAAGCACCGAATCTATTGAAATCTTACTATGTAATAATTATCGAGTGTCTTCACTTTTTCTATTGAAACTCATAGTATATTCTATCATAATATAAATTGTCACTCATGTACTGTATGCTTATGTAACTCATGATAAAAGTGTTTTGTTTTAAAACAAAATGAAACGGTTGAGGTGGACTCTGGCGAGTAGAAGACATGCAATTTATTAAATCGCATCGCAACCTACTTGGCCACACATTTAGGTTACACTCTTCACCTTTTCTCCATGCCATCTAAAGTATCGACCAATCTTAAATTCGCATTGCCAATTCGGGGTTTCTAACAATTATTATGTTGCAACTTAATTTGGATGCAAAATCCTGCATTTGAGAACTTTACAGTGTGCATTAAAATGATGACAGAAATATAGTGAAATCTCAGTTTCAAATTTCATGTCTGCCTTGAATCCAAATACCTGTGCCGTCATTTCCTTCAATGTTGAAAGCAGACGAAACTTACAATAGATCTCAATTTTTCGCTTATATAATCTTTAATTCCCACTATTTGTTCATAAAATTTTAGAGAGAAAAAAAAATAAAATGAAATCTTTAAGTATTACGTCCCACGTTTATGCCGGTTAGGCTAAAGGAGACGGTGATGATGAGAGGCGAGTGAAATGGTGGAATGAAAAATATTGGAGGAAACGGGAGAACCCCGAGAAAACACAGGAGCATGGTGTTTTTCCACCACAAAGTCCATGGCGCGAGCTGGACCGGAGGTCCCAAGCACCGGAGGTGAACGCTTTACCAATGAGCCACCGCGCCTCCAAAATTTTAAAGAAAAATTTTAAAACTTCTGATGTGTAACACTTCGATTTTGATAAAATTTGGCAAGTAGATATTACCCATGAAATAAACGAATACGTATAACCTATTTTCTGCGGAAAAAAGTTTTAGGGGGCAAAAGCCCCCACGCAAAATTTTGAAAGTTGACGCCCGAAAAGCAAAAAAAAAAATGAACAGAAGTCAACGAAATTTTACACATATATTGCAGACAAAATTAGGGAATACGTGCTTCGTATTTTCCTTAAAAGAACGGTTAATTGGGCACTGAACCCTCCAAAACTTTCATCACAAAATATTGAAAGTGCTAGTAACAGTATGTCAGATGTGTGTAAAGGACGTGAAGAATTGCAACTAAATTTTGTGTAAGAACAATAAGCAAAAAATAAAGGAATACGGGTTTTTTATATTCTGTGGAAAAACGGTTTTAGAGGGCAAAAGCCCCACCCATTTTTTTAAAATTGAGGCCCGAAAGGCCAGAGGAAGTCAAACGAAGTCAATGAAATTGTGCACAGATATTGTAGACATAAAATGAGGGAATACAGGTCCTTTATTTTCTTGAAAAAAAGAAACCAGTTTAGATGATACACAGCCCCCTCCAAAACTTTGATCGTAAAATATCAAAAGTGCTAATAACAGTATGTCACAAGTGCTTGAAGGACATGAAGAATTGGAAGAACACATTGTGAAGGGGCAAGACGCAAAAAAACAAATACGGTTTCTTATTCTGGGAAAAAACGGTTTTAAGGTGACAAAAGCCACACCCACAATTTTGAAATTTGAGACCCGAAAAGCAAGAAGAACTGCCCCGAATTTAATTACATTGTGCAGTGATATTGTAGACGTAAACTGAGATAACTGGGTTTCGTATTATCTAAAAAAAAAAAAAAAAAAAGCGGTTGAGTAAGGCACGGACCTTCTAAATCGTTGATTTCTAAATATCAGAATTGCAAATAAGGATATGTCAGACCTTTCTAAGGAATATTTCGAATTGCAACAAAACTTCGTATATTCCAAAACAATAAATAAAACGTGTTTCACCTTCAGTTGAAAAACACTGTTAAGGCCTAGGCACCATCCGAAAAAGGAGTTAATAATACCGTAATAGCGCAGGAAGGAGTGGACGAAAGCAAATGAAATTGTGTGTAGATATTATATACACCCTATATAAAATAAGCCCTTACGTGTTTCTCAAGTGCCCCTACCTGTTTTTCTTCAAATTTGGCAGATCAAGAGCAAACTGCAAATAAATCGAAACTCATTTTTGTTTATCCGCAAAAACATTATAAGGGTTAATATTGCCTTCTGAAATACTATAAAAAAAGATATACTGTTTGTGCCTGCAGTTGATATACTGTTTGTGCTTCAAAAAGTTAAAGAAATCGAATGGAGACACGACACATGTGAAACACGAAGGGCCATAGTCCACACAGCAATGAAATATTCTCAAAACGTTTCTAAAACGTACCATCATTTTCCTTCAGAAAATGTATCCTACTTCCCTTAAGGAAATATATTCCATATGTTGTTGAAAACATTTTGCAAATAATACTGAAAATATTTTCGCAATATACTCAAAAACGTTGTAGAAATATTTTATACGCCGTTAGAAAAGTTTTCCAAAATATGTTTTCTGTACCATATTCACACGTTACTGAAAATGTATTTGAAACGTTTTATATAATGTTAACGGAATGTTTTTTAAAATGTTTCGCATGAAATATTTTAAAATCATTTGCCAATAACACTGAAAATCATTTGTCTAAAATAAAGAATTTTATTCTAAATATTTTTGCAATGTATTGGGTGCTTAGTTGAAATGTTTTCTGAAGATTTCTAATCTATTTTTAACAAAAATTAATGTTCTGTAAAATAATAATTTTAAAATGTTTTCCACTCATACCAAAAAAGATTTTCTATACATGACAAAAAAATATTTAATGAATATTTTCCGTACATCACAGAAAATATTTACTGAACATTTTCTGTGCATGACAAAATATTTAGCGAATATTTTCTGTACATGACAAAATATTTAGAGAATATTTTCTGTACAAGACAGAAAATAATCAGAGAATGTAAGGTAGACATATCAAAAACATTTTCAAATTATTTTCCTTGGTGTTTTGTAACAGTAGAAAATGTTTAGAAAATATTAAACTAGTTTCAGATATGAATTTGTGCTAAGAAAGAAAATATTTACGATTCATTTTTCAAATAGCAATTGATATGTTTTTGATTTTTTATTGTATGTAGTTTCAGAATGTACTTAAAATAATTTCTAACGATTTCTAGTTTTCACATAGAATATTTTAAATTCTTTCTGAATATTTCTTCGTCATTACCACCATAACCCCTACAGTTTGAAATACTTTTCTTTCTTCAATACTGAACAGTTTTCCAACACTTGTAAGTTAAAATATCTGGATTTCATTTGTACAAATTGATGGAATGGTAGAAGTCTGTGTATGTTGGAACCGGTTTAGAACACACGGAAACTTCTATCATCACATAAATTTGTTGAAATAAATTCTAGTATTCTAACTTATGAAGAAATGTATTTCAAACTGTCGGTGTTATGGTGGTAATGACGGAAAAATTTTCAGAAATAATTTAAAATATTTCTCTGCGAAAACCAGAAAATGTTAGAAAATACTTTAAGTACGTTTTGAAACTACATACAATAACAAATCAAAAACATATCAATTGCTATTTGAAAAATAAATCGTAAATATTTTCTTTGTTAGCACAAATTCGTCTGAAACTAGTTTAATATTTTCTTAACATTTGCTACTGCTACAAAACACCAAGAAAAGTAATTTGAAAATGTTTTTGATTTGTCTACCTTATATTCTCTGAATATTTTCTATCATGTACAGAAAATATTCTCTAAATATTTTGTCATGTACCCGGGATCCCTTAATATTACAAGGCGACACCACAGGGGGCACTGTGCACTTTAAGTGGAGAAAACTAAATTATCTCGGACACACAGTCTATATCTATGCCAATATTCATTGAAAAATGATATGGAGGAACAATAACAATCGGAACAAATCACATGCATTTTGTGAAAAGTATTCTTAATGGAACTAAAAAAATGCTATAGTACAGTTTCTTACAGAAGTATTAAAAATATACGAAACTTACAAACACGTGTATATAATGAGTTTTTCTTATAAAGAATCACTACAAAATGCAAGACTGGACTAAGATTTGACCCTGTAACTTCAACTTACCGTGTCGATGCATTAACCACTAGGCTACTCACTGTTTCCGAATAGTCATTCATTCTACCACTCCTGAAATCAGTGCTCAAGCAACCAGACCGCATTGACTATACCGCAACTTGTGAAGTACTTGGGCAACCAGTGTCTATACTACTGGTGGTAAGATTTATACATGATAAATGGGGAAAATATGTAAATATTTAATGCGATATACAATCGATTAGTTCTTTGAGTTATCGTATATAATAGAGAAATTATCCTTAAAATGATCTAAATTATACCATCCTACATTACTTATAATTACATAAACCGAAACCCAAATAAAGGACTGAACCTTTAAAAGACAATACATAAAATAAGATCCTGTAGATTTATTGAGAATAATTACAGTAATAATTTATTAAGTTTTACATTAAGTATACATTTGTAGTACACAATATATTTAATGTGAATACATAAACAAAAAGTCTATATTAATTTAAGTCTACTAATTGCATACCGTACATTATAATAGTTTGAAATGTATATACACTTCATCAGTGTATCAATTTTAACAAGTTTTATTTAACATTAAAAAAAACACTTACTTTGTAAGAAAAGTTCGAACAGAGTTGCACCTTACAAACTCTTCCTCACACCCTAATATTGTAGTTCAGAAGATGACTGTACCAATCACAGAAAACCAAGCAGCAGAATCATGCGTTTACTTACGTCCCCCCTCCCCTCAACACACACAAACTAAGTTAAACTATTTCTTGAAAAGTTATCTGTCACCTTCATCTAAGAACATATTTAACGATACAAAGTAGGTATATTATACATTACTTTAGAATCTGAAGTGTGATTTAACTGCCATAAATTGAAACTAAGCATAATATGCACGCAAATTAGCTTAAATGAGTACAATACACATCACACGAAGCGAGCTACGCCAATAAAAAAAATCACAGTCAGTAAGAATTAATTAGATCTTCAGTCTATATTTTTAAATTGGTGTTATGTTCACGCTATGAACTTCGGGCTTCCTATACTAAATGTCTCCTTGCCAAACTCTATATATAAAACGTTTTTCGTTGAATCTGCAAATTGAGCAAGCCGCGCGCTAATGATGGTAGGCTGATGATAGTTCATCACATAGGAAGACACTTTGAAATGCTAGGTGAGTCACAACACTTTCTTCCATTTCTGGGATTCATCCTTACTTACGGTCAAATTTGGTACCGTCTATGTAGTACCTGTGTGTGGCGTACCTTGGAATCATCTCGGTTGATAGCCTTCAATCACAGTGGACTCCTAAAATAAAACAATTGTTGTAAAATTACTATTTGTAGCATGTGTGGCAAAATTTAAAAACGAAAGATATCTCAGAATCGAGGTTAAGTCAAACGAAGCGTTTTATGCGGTTTTTTTTATCTTACCTTAGGCTATTCAAAATACTAAAACATTGTTTGCTATACTTTTGGAAGTTACATACTAAATATCTTAATAACTATCACTCAAACTTGGTATGCTGAATAAAGTTATAGTGTAGATATAGAATTGAAACTATGATCCAAACTTAAAATAATGATATTACAGAACACAATAAACTTAACTTAGGATGAAAATGGAAACGGTATGAGGTGCATGAGTATTACTGAGCGAAGGAAGGAAAGTAACTCAGCTGGGTTATGAGTTTGACAGAGTTCATACACAGAAATCGTTCGGTGGTTTATATTTCCTGCTTCGACTTGAAAGATAAAAAAGATAAGCTCGCTTTAAAAAGAGTTAAAAAAACTTTTAAAAGATTTAATTTATTCTGAATTTTTGTTCAGTATTTTAAATAAATATATGGTGTAGAAAATCTACAGAGCTTGCCCTCTGGACTCTGGCGCCCAAATCCCAACTCCGCTATATGCATGCCTGCCATAAAGTAATAGAAATATAAACTTTTTTAAAACAGTGCAGATTAAGACTAGCTTAATATTTACATTTTTTTAACGATACCTAAAGTATGGCGCTAAATTCGTCGTACAAAAGCAGAGGAGTGTTTCCTGAGAGTAAAACAAACAAAAAAGTTCCAATAAGCTTAGGGCGAAAAGCCCATCGTTCACGTGTTATAGGCTGCCGAAAACATGAAAAAATCAATTCTAAAGGCACATAGCTCCAAAACTATGGGACCTACCAAAGTCGGGTCAAGACTTCACTTAGGAACTAATATGTGCTCTATGGAAAAATACATGTTTTAGAATCCTAAGGTACTCACGCAACAATTTTTATGGAGGAAGTTGTAGAGTACTTTATGTCATAGGCCCGTAGTCAAACTTCCTCTATAAACATTGTTGTAGAAGCACCTCAGGATTCTGAAACACGCATTTTTGGATAGGGAACATACTAGTTTCTAAGTGAAGTCTTCACCGGAACAAGGTAGGTCCACTAGTTTTGGAGCTATGAACCTTTAAAGTTCATATTTTCATGATTTCAGCAGCCTATAACACATAAACGATGGGGTTTTCGCCTCATGTTTATTGGAACTTTTTTCTTTTACTCTCAGGAATCACCCCTCTGCTTTTATACACCGAATTTAGTGCCATACTGTATAAATTAATAAGGTAGAAGTATATGTGGTCGTTCTCACTATGCTCACTTATATCTTAAAGGCTAATGATAAATAACTCCAGCCATCTGCTCCTATACCACCCTGTGATACCGGAGCAGGATGTTTGGGCGCGAGACGTTTGGACGCAAAGCCGTATATCTAAATAGGTTAATCTACTTAAATGGGTCATAATGTACTTCAAAAATAGAAACCGGATGATTACGTACTAAAAGCCTTAAAGATACGCATTAGTATATCACTAAAACTCAAAAAATAACTGCACAACCTAAAATTAAGAAGTTCGGAAAGATTAAATTTGATCCACATTTTCTTTAAATTTCCATGACAAGCAGTCACTGAAAGTCTCAGTTGCAACAAATGCTTAATTTAGTTCTAATATTTTTTGTATAGTGCAGAAAAAAATGGGTCTAATTATTTTGTTTTTTAAAATAATATATCCTAGTTTCAGGAAAATCGGAGACAATGATCTGCAGATTTTTTTTCAGCAAATCTACATTGGGCTAAAATAAAATTTGCTGTAGGCAACCTACAACACCCCAAAGTAAACTTCTGTGAAGTTATCTTTACAATATCTCTAACGTAAAGGATATTCATAACTTCATAGCAATTCATAACAGTGTATTACTGCTTATTACTACGTATTTCCAACAGAGATAATTGGAAAGGAAACAACAGTGAAATCTAATATACCTATTGAATAACTTACTTTCTCTTATGTTACAATTACCATGATATTAACATTCCATGACGGAATTATGGGCCAATCCAGCATTATTCTGCAATGTGAACAGTTTCAAAATTCTGTACGGCGAATTCTTTCATCAGCTTCAATATATTTTCTTCTTTCAGTTCAGTTGATTTTGAGTTGAACGTCCCGTGAACAGCGAGGCTATACAAAACGTGAACCTACTGATTAACGTGGAATCCGAACCACGACGTGAACTCTCGTCGGGAATTTTCTTCTTTTCTTGGGCGGATCGTCTTCTCGAAGCATTGCCTCGTATCGTGCTTCTCTTTTTTCCTTCGAAATGCATCAATAAAGCGCCTAATCAACCAACGTCGTTCCTTTACGTTCGATATATTATAGAGAACAGAGGTTTGTTTATCTTGGGGTGTCATTGGCAGCCGACAGTAAATTTTATTTGACCCACTCTTCCTATTTAAATGTATAGTTAGTGACTATTTCTATGAAAATTCATTATTATAGTATCTCAACTTTCTATCAATACAATAGAGTCTCAACTATATGGTTTAATGAGCATGTCGAATAATAATAATAATAATAATAATAATAATAATAATAATAATAATAATAATAATAATAATAATAATAATAATAATAATAAAACATTCAATAAATACTCACTTCCTGAACCACCCAATACATAGCGTAAAGAACACAATTTTCATCCCAAAACCAGCTCGTATTCATTTTTTCTGATTTCTCGAAACAGGTCAGTACTTAATAAACATTTCTTATGTTTTGTACCGTGTGTTTTAATAATCTATTATAGAAAAAGAAAATGCAAAAAATTAAAATATGTACAGTATTTTACAAATTTTAAGTCACATCTTCATAGTAACTAAAAATTAATGAGAAACGTACATTGTTTTTAACTTAAATTAGATACCTGGTGCCTTCCATTTCGATTCAGGCAAAATGAATAAACAAATAAAAAATAAAATTGTACATCACCATCTCAGATATTGTTCAAACTTTTTTTACAGGAACTAGACATGTTTTTTGGGACCCGTATTTTTTATGGCGAAAAAAATTCCCGCCAAGTAATGGGACATCAAGGACGGGGAGTACAATTCATGAATTGTAGAAAACATGGAAAATGGTCAAATTCAGAGCCTCACAATTCAGCAATGGAGACACGTAGAGTTATAATTCTTGTTGTGCTTTGTACATAGGGATATAAATAAATTATATTTTATTATAGTTTGGTTTGCGCATGCGTATCTTTTTGTACATAAAAGATTTTAACTGAAGAGAAATCAATCAAAAATATATCGAGACTCCCCTGAAAACATATAACACGCCCCGCCATTGATATGCACCCACATACATTTTGGAAAGTCGGCGCCGTTGGTTCTATCTGTTGTGTTTGAAATCAGTGTTTCTTTCAGAAACTATGTTCCCGTGGGGCACATTTCCTATTCTGGGGGACACTGTTGATATTATTATATTTATTATTATATTATACACGTATTATTTTGGTCTCTTCCGGGGGTACTCTCAGAGCTCCGGGCGGGCAGTGCCCCCTAAAAACACTTCCGGAAGAAACACTGTTTGAAATACACCTAATCTAATACAAATAAAATAAAAAGTATGTTTATGTGTCTTATGTCTGTATGTATGTATCTAGGGATGCGCACGAGACAAGGTTTGTAGCTATCTGGTCTCGAAATCGAAAATGTGCTGTAAAAGTGATGTCTCGACTCGAAAAATGTATATTTCACTATTGGAAGACCGTGTCTCGACTCGAATTTTGTAAGGAAAATCCTGTCTCGACTCGTCTCGTTCGCATCACTATATGTATATGTGTGCTGCCTGGAGACCAGACGAGAGGACCGAGAGTTACCAAATTTTTTATCTCGGGTACCTTGGTCCAGGTCCCAGATCAAGATGAAGCGTTCTTTTTTTTAAAAAAAAAATCGAATCAGGGGGTTTCAGGAGACGTTTACAGGGACATGTAAAAGTAGTAGAAAATGACCGATATTAGTGCCGAATTCATAGTTTTGGCGGTCTCTGAGATCAGTGGTGAAACTCCGATTGCATTAACTTCCAAATTCACCCCATTTGGTCGCGGGTCGGGGTACGGGAGGGAATACCCTGACATGTAAAAAAATCCAAAATGACCGATACTAATGTCAAATCCATAGTTTTCGCACTCGCTGAAATCAACGGTGATACTATTACAGGCGTTGACTTCCAAATACAGCCACCATGCGAATAATGGGTTTTTCAGATAGTTATTAATAAATGCAAGAAATAAATTATTAATAATAAATGGGAATAGATAGGAATACATTTTGAAAGAAAGAAACGAATGTGTAAACATACATAACCATATCTGACTTTGCATAATCTATCCTAAACAACGATCACTAATCTAACAAGAAGAAAGTAGACTTTGGTAAATAAACTTCGTTGTCATTTTTTCGCGAATATGAATATATAGGGATGGGCACGATTCAACATGTCTCGAATCTCGACTGGAATTCGAGTCGAGACACACTTTGTAAAATTCGACACGTGTCGAGACAAACGTATTTCTCGACTCTAATTTTCGAGTCGAGACTGCTCGTAAAAATCTCGACTCCACTCGAATGTCTCGAAAATCTTTCTATAATTTTAAATATTATTTTGAAGAAAGTATTCACTCAGAAACAGCCTTGAAAACAATTCCAGCATTTATTACTTTAGAAAGGCACAGAACGGATAAACTTAATAGTTAATCTTTCGAAATCAAGATTTAATTTTCAGCTCAATTCAGTTAATTAAAACTAATAATTAATGTTGTGATATTTGATTTTACTTCAAATATAATAATAATAATAATTATAATATTTTATTATTATTATTATTATTATTATTATTATTATTATTATTATTATTATTATTATTATTATGCTCTGAGAAACATTCACGTGAGCATCCATGTGTCTAGTGGAGCTCGAGCAAGGCACAATAAGGCCGAGGACTGTCGCACACTGCTTGCAGATTACGTACACCCCTTCATGACAACCATGTTTCCCATCGGTAGTGGCATTTTTCGACAAGAAAATGCACCATATCACAAGTCCAGGACTGTGATGAAGTGGTTCGAGAAATGTTCAACAATGTTCTATATCTGTTGACGGTGTGCGAATTACAAGGAGGATGAGGGAAATGCCCATTGGTAATACTGGATGTTGCTATAACCCAAGATTTTGTAATTAAAATGTTGTGAGTAGTGTGTATGAAATAAATGGTTAAGAAATGCAACCTATGTGACTTTCCGATTCCAAAAATGGCTTTGGTTCGAATAACATCATGAAACAAAAAAAAAGTTTTATTGTCAAACCAGAATCCTTTCAAACCCAGACAGAAAAAGGCTGACACGTTTGTGTCTTTGTTCGGAACGATAAAGTTCATGAAACAATGGTTAGTCACTGATGAAATTGGCATTAAGAGAACTTGTATTTCTATAATGGATTTTTATACATACATATAACCACCACCCTCGGAATGAAATCTTCTGAAACACTGATCTCGATGAATGGTTTAACATTTTACTTGAATTTCGAACACTATCACAAAATATTTAAACTTCAATCGACTGGAAAATGGAAATGAAACCTGTTTGTAAGAATCATTTAAAAAAATAATTTCAGGTATTCCTTGTTTTTAGGATAGTCCTCATTTGAAATAATAAACGCTGGTATACTTTCGAAGGCAATAATTTATTCTAAGTTTATAAATTTTTAAACAGTTTCAAAGTCTGTTTACATTTTTGAAACATGAGACGAGACGAGGCATTTTAAGAGACGTCTCGTCTCGGAAACCTAGCCGCCGAGCTAGGATATAATCAAGGTAGGGACTAAAGCATAGTTTCCAACTTTATCCAGTGTAAATAAAGTAGGATTGAAACCCATTTTATCCAGTGTATACCAGTAGCGGCTCGTAGTCTCTACAAGCACCGGTTGCAATGTTGCAATATCAAAGGTATGTAGGTACGCGCAAGTGTTCCCCTCCCCCAGCATTCTTGAGTCTTATCCAAGAAATATTCAGGAAATATGAAGAGGAAAGTCTTTTAACCTCTATTTGTATATTATTGATTAAATTATTTCTCTAATATTAATTTAATATATAAGCTATTTCCTTTTTTTTCAAACAACCACTATCAATGTACGTTTATACACTATTTATATACAAAACCTCTACACTCATGTTATTGAACATAAGATAAATCGAATATATAGTATGTGCTGTAAGCCATGAATGATGGCGTTAATCCGAAAAGAAGAAAAAAAAGCAAGAAAATTGCATGCACGCAGTTAAACAAAATTATTTAATTATATAAACTATGCATTATTTTAGAGTGGAAAGTCTTTCTTCGATCTTTCGGGCTTCAAATTTTTCTATGACTTTATTGAATTTTTCTATGACTTCATTGACTAATCTGAAATGCTGCTCGCCAAGTTTCTCTGAATAGAAAGCACCGCTACCGCAAATATTTTCCGCTTTATTTTCTTTAGGGTCCAGAAACATCTCTCTCCTCCGACAATATACATTTTGTTAGCATTTCTTTGTATAAATATACGGAACAAAAAGTTCATTTTCAGGAACCACGTATTTTTTTTGTCTGTAAAGAAGCATGAAATCTAAGATGTTTTCCTTTGAAAATGAAAAAAAAAAAATAGTTTAACATTCCAGCAAATTAGGCTAAAGAAGACAGATGAGTATTGAAAGTGAATGATTTATGCTCTCCGCCGGAAATCGAACACAGAATCATGTGCACGATAGACACAGAGGTAGGAATTAGACCAGTAGTAAGACATTTTCTTCTTGGAGACTCGATTGCCCCCCCCCCTCCCCAGAATAGGATTTTTTTTAAATAAATCTTATCTCAAGAATTTTCACCTTTGGATTATAAATGTTAAATAAAATCTATTGACTTCGAACGACCGACCCCCAAACTTTCAGCCTGGATCCGTCCCTGCTACCACCACTTATATTTGTTCTTTGCGAGTTTATGTTTTGTGAATAACTTCTTTCTTCCACGCGTCTGTATCTTCCTCACCCTATCAATTGAGTCAAGCGCTGCTAAGCGGAGGAATTCGTAACTATTACAGAAGCTGACCAGTTGCGGTAAAAATGCAACCGTAAGGGACCAATACGGGAAGATAGGAGCGTTGCAAGAATAAATCCACTTCCCCATGTTAAGAGATAGGAGCTCGCTGCCATATGCTCAATGTTACTGCTTCCAGTGGCAACGTTCGCTGCCACTGGAAAGGTAAATCTCTCTCTTTCTTTCGGTTTTTTAATTGACTTTTTTCAGAAATGCATCAATACTGTTTTGCGCTCAAGAGCAAAGGTTTATTTTTTACTGATACACTACTTTAACGCTTAAAAATATTTTTAGTATTAAAAAAAATATCCGGTTGCACAACTATGCAACATATAGTACCAGCCGCCACTGGTGTATACCATAGCGTCAACGGAAGGGCGATAATTATTTCACAACTTCACACACGGCACGATCAAGCACCGAATCTATTGAAATCTTACTATGTAATAATTATCGAGTGTCTTCACTTTTTCTATTGAAACTCATAGTATATTCTATCATAATATAAATTGTCACTCATGTACTGTATGCTTATGTAACTCATGATAAAAGTGTTTTGTTTTAAAACAAAATGAAACGGTTGAGGTGGACTCTGGCGAGTAGAAGACATGCAATTTATTAAATCGCATCGCAACCTACTTGGCCACACATTTAGGTTACACTCTTCACCTTTTCTCCATGCTATCTAAAGTATCGACCAATCTTAAATTCGCATTGCCAATTCGGGCTTTGTAACAATTATTATGTTGCAACTTAATTTGGATGCAAAATCCTGCATTTGAGAACTTTACAGTGTGCATTAAAATGATGACAGAAATATAGTGAAATCTCAGTTTCAAATTTCATGTCTGCCTTGAATCCAAATACCTGTGCCGTCATTTCCTTCAATGTTGAAAGCAGACGAAACTTACAATAGAGTAGATGTCCCCGCGTATAGAAGGCCGAGTCAGCAAAAAATTATCTTGTTTTCCTAGAATTCGGTGTCATTTCCTGGAATTGGGAGGCAAGTTTCGACAAGCCTTTGGTTGCTATGTTCATAGCCTTTTACGGGTAGTACAGAAGCGCGTGGGAAAATTTTGGTTTATTCGAACCCCCGTTACCCCCTACTCCTCTTTAGTTGCTATGTTCATAGCCTTTTACGGTTACCACAGAAGCCCGTGGGAAAATGTTGATTTGCTGTTGCTATGCTCATAGTCTTGGACGTCTGCTAGATGTAGAAAACAAGATAAAACATGAATTTTCGTGTTCTTGTCGTTTATTGGTTAATAATTTGAATCCCCAAACCCCTCACCCCTCCTGCGAAGAGCGTAAGCGGAACGTATGTGCTTGTGTAGATCATTCTGTTAGCAGCTGTTGCAAAGGAAGAAACGTCAAAAATTTTAAAGATGTAATCGTCAATGAGTTTATTAGATAAGCTTAATAAGCCATCAATGGTACCCTTTACAAAAATGCGAGATTTGGAGATTGGAGTACCATTTCGTATTGTAAACTGTGAGATAATTACAACGGTATATGGTAGGAAGGCCTGTGTGACATTTGAAGGAGGTGAAAAAGTGATTTTACCTGGACGTTGTACTGAAAAATTGGAAGCAGATAATGGTGCATTATTAACGTATTTACAAAGTGGGAATGTCTGTTTAATATATAAAGGAATGAAGATTAATGTATCTGGACGTAACATGCACGATCTTGAATTTACTGAACTGGTTTACTCATCGTAAGTGTATGGTGACATGTACAAACAAGATGAAACATGAATTTCCCTCTTCGCCCCTCCTCTTCATGCATGCGCAGTCATCTGTATGCATAGTGTCGTTATTCTGTGCTGACCAGCGACTGAAGTAACATGTCTTTGAGTGCTTGTGCGTCAACTATGGATACCAAGAAAGAGTACTTGTTAAATGTTGAATATGGACTTAATTCAATGAAAACCAAATTAATTTGCATTGGACTGGATAGTGATACATTTGAACCAGTGATTCGTGTTGGCAAAGGACTTGTGTTTGGAGTGGAGTTAAATTTGGCAGAGTGGGAGAAACTTGTACATTTAACCCCATTTGTTACGGACTATTTAAATTCTCAAGTGGAAATTACATTTATAAAATCTCTTGGTCGAAAAAACGAACTGGTGGTACGAAAACTAATGGGTGAAAAATTAGTGATGACAGAGAAGAAAGGAACACTTCATGCTCCTCGAAACACTGTGTACTTATCTTCAAGTGATTGGCTTTATTTCTTGGAAATATTACCGTGTATTGAACATGCTGTGAAAAACAGTAAAGTTTGTAGTGTTGTGCTACGTGAATATTTTGACTTGTGTACAGATACTATTCGTAATCATGTACAATTACAGTGTCTTACATGCAGAGGACTTGCCGGAATCCATACCTGTGTAGATGAACAGAGTATTATTAATGGTATGAACATCAGTTTTCCAAGTGTCTCTCTTGATAAGAACAGTGATGTGAACATTGATGGTGAACGATTAAAATTGGAAATGAAAGTATTTTGCAAACAAAAACTCATAGATTCAATAATGGCTGATTTATTTGATAGTGTATCGACACAGCCATGGTGGGGGGAAACCGAAACTCAACCTTCGGAGGGTATCAATGAAGTGAACGACTCTTCATAAAGAAGGAGAAATTGATTTGTTTTTCATGTATACGAAACAACGTAATATCAAATGTAATAAAAATATATATATAGTGGAAAGTGAAATGTTTTATTTGTGTGTGTGTTTTGTGTTCGTTTCATACACCTCAATATGTTAGGATTTTAAAATTTTTTATAAGAAAAAAATTCCTAACATATTTTTTCCTCGTATATTATAAGTGATACGTATAATAATAATAATAATAATCATAATGAATTCAAATTCTTGAAATGAATGTTAAAATAAAAATTAGTATTTGAAATTATTATTATTATACAACTTTGTCTTAAGTATGATAAGACTTTTTTTAATTTTTAAAAAAGGAACTCAAATAATTAATATTAAAATTTTAAAAAAACAAAAGTCCTATCATAATAATAATAATAATATTGAATTCACATACTTGATTTAATTTACGAAAGAATAACTGATTAAGTATTTGAATTCATTATTATTATTATGTAGTTATATGATTACATCATTGAATTAAAAATCAGTTTTAGAATCTTTTTTTTTTTTAAATCACTATGAAATTCTTTAATTCAATGACTTAAAAACATGTTTTATGATATGTGTATTTAATTACATAACTGATCATAAAACATATTTATTTATTAGGAAACGGAGAAAATAAGAAATAAAACATTTGTTTTCAAAGAGAAAAAATAATACATATTGTTTATTGCTGATGAAACTATTTACACAATTAAAACGACGGTAAGTATAGTACATTTTAAAAGAACGTTAGATTTTCTTTCCATTGTTCCTGTGATGATAACTTTACAACTGCCATATACTGTTCACTGATGATACTACTGCTGTTGATGTTGATGATGAAACGTAGATACAAGTCAATCTGAACATTGAAGATGATGTCCATACACACGATGACGATCTTTTACTCTCTGAAATGAAAAAAAATTGAAAAAACAAACTTAAAATTTATTTTATCTATAATCATGAACAAATAATAATACATACAAACACATTATAATAATAAAGAAGAAGAAGAAATGGCTACCTGCAATAATATGAAAAGAAAGTAATCAAAACAAACGAAGAAGAAGAAGAATGAAGACATGATTACCTGTAAAAGTAAATACAGCAAACGACGATCATTTTTTTCTGGAGTTGATGAGAAAGTGTAATGAAATTCATTTAAGGACTTTCCTTTAGCTTTGAAGCATAGGAAAAGATATGAATAATGTCCACATAGGGATGATTTTACACTTTGAATTTGTTTATTATTAAATGTATAAGAAGTGGAATTTCTACGTAGAAATTGAATATGATGCATTACATATGGAGGAAATCCAAATGTATCGAAGTAGTGGGCACGGCCATCAGTATGAATATATACGGAAATCCAGTGTGTGCCAAGTTTGTTCGAGGGATCTGTATTTATGATGATAGCTGCAGGTAGTGGAACATGTGCTGGTAATTCATTGGCTACATATACGCCAACGAAATGATTGTGAAATAAAGAATTTGTTTGCAAAGCATTCAATAAATCTAGTGTAGAGGACATCATGTATAAAAATGCAGACATGTACATATATGATATGATATTTAAATAACGTACCTTTAAAAATCCATGATGATGTTCCTCTGATGATCCACTTCTAAGAGAGATTGGAATTCTCCATACACAATGCAGGAGATAGGTGCTGGTAGAGGCTTCGTAAAATGAACTTCCAGACGAACACACCCATGACGTATAAGATTCCAATGCTGCACAGCGCTGGCTTCTCCATCTTGAGTAATGTCGAAAACAAAGATCGTGTATCCTTGAGGAAAGTCAAGGCGAGGAATATTGTTGCCATGATTGGAAAAGTGAATGCCTGATCCACAGAATAAGGTATGATATGAGGAAACATAGAGGTTGTTTTCGAAAATTGGTTGTAATGGTTTTGAAGGTACAGGTTTTCCATCAATGTATAGAGAGAAGAAATTGATGTCAAAATGTTTGAAATGAAATGGATTTGAAGTTATTGTTCCTGTATAGGCATCATTTTGTGTAAACGCCACAATCACTCGAGTTGGTAATACTCCCATAAATAAATTATCTATTGTTTTTGATTGAAGATCCTTTGGAATGACGAACGACTTCATTTGCACTCTTGTGAGAGGATATTTGGCTGTTGTTGATTGTAGAAGCTTGTTATGTGCTAGTTTTATTGTAGGACTAACATTAATCTTTTTAATATGTAAAGCAGCGTCTAAAATGTTCACTTTAGCCTCAACAGACGCATCACTAGCGATGAGACAAAAGTTTGGCTTTGCAGGAATTAACTTGAGACGTAATTCTACTCCTTGGATTAAAAATTTATCTTGATTAAAAATATCACAATGAAGATGTCCAAGCATGTCGAATTTTGCACTTTTTTTTGTTAATTCATAACGTTGTTGAAATCCTTTATTACCACTAGATGTTGCATCCATATGTCCAGCAGTATCTTGAAACCAGAATGCACATTGAAGATGAGTATTTTTAGCAGAATCATCATAATTTAACAGTTTTTCAATGTATGATCGATATGGATGATTATGAGATGGAAATGAAATCAGTTTGTTATTTAAATACACTTCCACTTCACTGAACACAGAATTTAAAAAGTCATTAATAGGAGCCACAGCTTTATCACTTTCACCAAATGCTGATCCATCAGGCTTAACGATTTGAGCTTCGATGTAAAGAAGAGTATGTGGTAGATCTATGTATTCATCACTTGTTCCTGGGATGACAAACTCTATAGGAGCATTATCAGCTAGTGAACTGATTGGTTTGTATGTAACGACATGATTATCCAATATACTGGTTTGCGTTGGTTTTGTAGAAAAAATATCTAGTTCACTTTTTACACACTCGCAGGATTGATGATGTAAGAAAGCCATAATGATGATGATTTAATCAAAGATATCGTGTGATAACTTCCTCTTCTTATAAGACTGATTTTTCTTTGTTTTCTGTGTACGTTTCCTCTTGCCCTTCTCCTTCTTCTTCTTGCGCTTGATGATGTGTAATGGTGAAGGGTTAAAGATGGAATGATGTGTAATTCTTCTTTTCCTTCGTTGATATCCAGATCCTAGCATAGATTTCAGTTTATTTTTTGCTTTGTCTTGCAAGACGGATCTCGCTTCACCCATTCGTTGATGAAAGGATTCGTTAATAGGTTGATTGTCGATGATGACATCAGTAATAACGTTTGCTCCAGATTTTAATAATTCCTTTCCTACTGTTTTAGCTCCTTGTTTTACTAGTGGCATGACAGAACGAAATAATCCTCCAAGGAAACTTCCAATACCATGTCCAACTTGATAAGGGGAGCCAACATAAACGTTTCCAGTTCCAGAAAGAGCTTGTTTTTGATAATATTGTAAATATGGATTATTCATATTTGTCGATGTTGACGCACTGGTCGAAAATGTAGTTTAACGCATACAGTTCCGAAAGTGAATGCCAGTGGAGAGCCTGTACTATCTCTTATATCTATTTTGATGTGTTCAAAATGCATCTTCTCTATAGGCACATAATGTGGAGGATTAAAAATTTCTATAACACTACTTCCAAATGTATGATTCACAGGATTCATATTTATGATACGTAATAATGGTGCTACTGTATCTCCAACAAATACAGATTGAATTATATCACAATACACATACATTGTAGATGGAAGTCCTAAACGTAAATTTGGAATGCTTTGGCCTTGTTGCATATCCTTTAAATCAACGCTTGGATCAAACCCCAACATCGCACTAACACTTGGTGATAATGCAACGTCTACATCTATGTCTTTATGAAGACGTCGTATAAAACAGGTATTACTCTCACGAGTATAAGAAATATGTAAATTTGTGAATCTATTGTACGTATTTATTATCTTTATCAATTCTGATATGTCAGTGTAATAACGTACAGGAATAGTTATAAATTTCCATTCATCACTTTTTGCAGGTTTGTAAAAAATTTTATTATTTTCGTCATTAATATTTAATATTGAATGAGGATAATGAATTTCAACAATAGCCACTTCCCACTTTTCATGGAATTCCATTCTTTGATGAAGTTTCGTAGTGTATGATGTTAAGGTGTTGTCAGGAAAATATTCCATAGAACTATTACTGGGAAGCGTAACGTAAAAATCTCCATCAGGTTCCATTGTACTTCTCGATCTTCTTTACGGATGATGCAGGTATCCAGGAATCGAAAGAAGAAGGATATCCTTTCCAATGAACAAGATATTCTTTTCTGCTGCCTTTTCTTCTTGTACGTATGATTTTATCTATGTAAAATGTCTTTGATAACGTCGCAGGTTGTAATTCCTCTCTGTAAAATAATCCATCCAGTGGTTCCTTGTTTAAATCTTCAATTTCATAAACAGGTGGATCTCTTGGTATTATCTTCTTCACTTTAAATATTTCCCAAGTCCAATTTTGCATATATCCTTTATCAAATGTACGTTTAGTTTTACTAATTCGTACTGTATCACCAATCTTAAGATGTTTTGAGAAATTTGGATTCTTTTTCTTCGTCTTCTTTATTTTATTATCATATTGATTATGCCATACTTGTAATAGGTTATTTTGAGAAACATTTGCAGGTGACATCTTTATGCTTGAATGATAACCTTCATTGTATGATTTCACAAGAAGAGGTAATACATTTAAATAATTATACGTTTGATACTTTGTAAAATACTTCCACATTTTTTCTTTTAAAGTTCTGTTAAAACGTTCTACAATACTAGCTTTTATATCAGGATTTTTAGTTGTAATATGTTTTATTTTGCTGTCCACTAAGTACTTCTGTATTGTTTTATTAGTAAACTCACTTCCTTTATCTGTTCGAAATGTAATTGGTTTTCTGTCTTTGAACACAATTTGCAATGCTTTTAAGACATCATTTGTACTTTTAGATTTTAATGGCACAGCCCATGCATATCGACTGAACACATCTATCACTGTAAGAATATAACGATATCCATCATTAAATTTATGAAGAGATTGAAGATCATTAATATCACTTTCCCACTCATCATCAATGTTATTCACTACATAGAAATCTCTTTTAAAACGACGACGTACAGGTTTGTGTAACGTATATGTTGTTTGTTGCAGTAACCATCTTCTTATACAATGTATAGGAATTTTCTTTTTTGTAGCTATCCACAATTTTTTAACAGTTGAAAACGAGGCATGATGTGAAGGGTTGTAGTAAATCTTGCTTAACTGTTTGTTTACGGTTTCCACCTTGACCATACTGGACGTTTACAGGCACGTTTCCTTTTCCTTATAGGAGATATTACTTTTTCCTTTTCTTCTTCTTCTTCTGCTTCTTCTTCGTCGTCTTCTGCAAACGATTTCAGAGGTATTTTTTCCCTTGACGATGATGCTGTTGGTGATGCTTTAGTTCGTCGTAAAATATATGACAAACGCTTTGGATTTCCAATAAGTTCTTGAGGTGTGTTATTAGAAGATAAATAATTACAAAATTTCTCCCATCCCGGTGGATTTGTGTGTTTCCGGGGTCGCGACACATCAGAAATTAAATCTACAATGTGAGATCCTTCTAGTTTATCACCTCTGATGTAAACAGTTCCTTTATTATCCCACGTGATATTATCATCATGTTTCATTCTATGTAGTAGTAATTCAGCTCTTTTACGAAACATTTTGGGTATAGATAATAATATTTCTTCTTCTACTTCAGGCTTCTCTGATTTAGTTGACGTAATTGAAAGTGTCACAGGTTCTTCTTGTTTTCGTATTAAATGTAAATATTTTTGAAGAATATTATTATACTGATTCCACTTTTCTTCATCACTAAGCGATGATAACTGTAAAATCTCTTGCATTTCTTGATCCATATTAGATTCACGTTTCTCCAGGGCTGATGATGATGATGATGTTGGTGTTTGTATACGATTCAGAACTTCAGGTGGAACTAAAATCATCTTCTTTGCGTGTTCCATTGTACTAACGGAATAGTAAACTTGATAATGCACCAGTTAAAATAGGAGCTAATAATGCCGGTAGGAATCCACCCTGCTGCTGCACTAATAAATGCTTCTTCTTCTTTTGGATGGAGTTTCCTTTCTTCACAAGATATCGAAGCGTCCTCTTGTATCGCTTTAATCTTGCTTTCTGTGTCTTTGTAAGAGGTACATTCCCTTTTAATACATTATAACAACATTCACAAATAGTTCGAATCACTGAAGAGTCTGCATTGGCCAGTATAGCTTTACGTAATTTAGGATTTGCTTTGCTCAGCGTACGAAGAAGATCTCCGTGTTTTACTCTTGGAGACATATTGTCAGAATGAAGAAACACAGTTTAAAACAAACATTATAAACACATCTTCTTCTTCTTCTATTTCGATGGAACATAAACGTAATGATAAATATCATCAGGAAAAAAATATTTGTTTGAAAACGAAGTTCATCTGGCGTATCCTGTTTTAAATCAATAAAGAAATATCCATATGGTAACTTTGTTGCGTCGTTGAAACTTTCTTGAAGAAATTTTGGATTCTCAGGAGTTAGTTGATAACTTAAATGTTTAATTTGTGATTTATCTCTTGGATTTTTAAATAATACGAGATAAGAACAATTCAAACTCATATCTCTGCTTCCTTTTCCCTGATGAAATATGTTTTGTGTAATAAATAGTACACTAAGATTTCTATGATGAGAACCCTTTGTAAAGAAATCAACTATATTGCGGTTCACTTCACACATTTGATCATCAATAATAATAAGATGTGGTCCAGTTTCAGGTAAAAAGTCTTTTGTTCGAGGTAATCCTTCAATAAATTGTACTTTTGTCGAAATTTCTCTGTATGCATTTTGCCATTCTGCATAGTACCAATAAATATGACGAAACGATGTATTAACCACACGTGGTAAATTGGACAGGAAACGTATTACAAAGGAAGTTTTTCCACATCCACTTGGTCCGGCAACAATACATGAAAAGGGATGTTTCCACGTCGTGTCCATGTTAAAGAATATGATCATTCTTTCTTCATACGTATATTTATAAAGGGCCTTATTACATTTCTCTTCTTTTGTTGGAAGTAGTGTAGCCATATGGAAGAGTATCATATGAATTTGGTATTCTACGTCGTTTAATATAATTTATCTTATAAATTTTTGTTTCGGGCATGCTGACGATAGTATGGTCTTTCCTGCGGCAAATTTTTTTCTCATTGGTAATTTTTACTTCAGTAGGACGAGATTCTTCCTCTTCTTCTGCATCCTCTTCATTATCTACTATCATTTTCTTCATTACATCAAAATTTAGGTGTTTTGAAGATTCATAGTTTAATGAAAAGCCTCGTATCTTGCATACTTGAAACTCCTTCTTCGTGCTGGGATCAAAAATACGTAAGCTGTAATTCTTCGGGCCCGCCGAGACATATTCTGAAATATAGGCTTCTTTACCATATTCGAGGACTTCATTTGTTAAATCGCCTAAAAAGTCACCAGTTGGAATTGTACTTTCACCAGGTTTTTGCGTATAAATGACGGAATCAGTATCAAAATATAATACTCTTTCTTGTAGTTGATCTAAATATTTGTACAATTCTAATCTTGCTTGTGCTGTTGTGTATGCGGCTATGACAACATTTACTGTTGGTAATGAAACAGGAACGTCATCGGTGTATTGCCAATATACATATAACATGTCATCATTTACTGGAAATATTTGATGAACATCTATATCATGAGATGATAATTTCTCATATAAATCCTTGGGTTCATTAATAATGCTGACATGACCCATGTTCTCACGTTGACCAAATTTTCCCCAAAATGAATTTAGCATTAATTTAGCTAAACTTCTAAGTGCTGGATTATGTTTAATTTTGTTCTCATCTAGACGTATTCCTTCCTTTTCATAAAATTGCTGAATGTACTTCTTCTTTAATTCATCTGTTTCACACCATGCTGGCCATCCACTTGCTTCTGTTTTTGCTTTCAGGAAGGTGTTTATGTATTCTGCAAATAAGCCACCACTTTTTGTTTTTTCATCATATTGAACAACGTCATATGCCCATATTTCATGAATATCTATTATTTTGTATCCTTTTTCTAATGCCTTTCTTACTTCATCTGCTACCCATGTTCCATGTAGCACTCGGTCTTCATCGTTGTGATTACAAGGTGCTTGATTTAATTCATCACAACATGTACGGCAGAGTGGAAACATCAATCTATCATTTGATTTATAAGGGAGGACAGGATGAAACAGTTGTTTTGGAGGCAAAATACTGAGCTTAACTAATCCTTCTACTTCTTCAATGGTGGGAATATTTGAATCTCCAGGCAGGTAGATAGTAGGATGACGAATTGGAAACTTCTTAGTCTTAGAGATAAATGGGTACAATGAAATAACATCTTTGTATTTTATGGTCTCTCCTTCAGATTCTTGTGCTTTATGATACAAACGTATGGCATTCACACGTCCTCCATAAAAAGCGTCACGAGGTTTTAATGGTGTTTTCTTTGTATACGGATGATTACTAACATACTTCTTCATCTCTTCATTTCCTGCCAATTGTTTTTTAAATTCACAACCCCATATTTCATGCACTTCACAGCCAAAATCTTTTAATTTTTGGATTTTCTTCTTTGTTGCTTCATATCGAAATTCCATGGTATCTGTAGTATTGTTATAGATGGGTTTATCTCTGTCGTTAGGGTAGCAGTAGATACAACCATGTGTGAAATCGCCTTCATACTCCCAGACGTGTATTTTTCCTGTGTTGGGATCTGTCCATACACCATCTACTTTCATTGATGCTATTCGTTTTTCCTTACTACGTGCAGCATTGGTAATTTGGATGTTTCTGGTTTTTTCTTCCCAAGCTATCCATTGTACTGCTTCAACTGATTGTACATCTCTCCATCGATATCCGTTCTTTGGTATGATACCAATTGTATTTTCCTTTAAGAAATTTCTACGATATACCAAATTACATGCACTGGCAATTGTAATACATTCAAGTAAGGGATTGACATTAGTTTCAGATTCAAATGTATTCATAAATGAAATACAGGCTTGACGTAATACCTCGACATCCTGTACACAATACTTGATGAGTTCTTCTTTCATTTTAAAGGTGTCGTTTTGATGTTCGGTATACCATTCGAGAAACTTGCGTCTTTCGTCTACTTTCATAGTATCTGCTCCATAATATTTAATGTCTGGAAGCGGCCCTTCATAGGTTTGGTTCTCACGTCGATTAAAGAAGTGTGGGAAATATCCTTTGCACGATTGAAGTCCAAATGCACCACTTAATTTACTTAAGGGCATAGGAAGAAAGCTTAGTGAATCGATGAAGGTTACGTTTCCTATTTTAAGAGAGAGAATTTTTGCTCCATTCATGATTACTTCTGGAGTCCAATTCATCTTCTCAACCATGGTCTTAATGATGAAATGTGCGTCATATCCCTTTGAGTTATGGGCAACACAGGTTACTGATTTAATGTTTGGTCGACGTTGTTGAAGATGTTTTAGAAAATCTTCTATTACATTTTCTCCGTCAAAAATATTTTCTCGCTTTCCACAAATGACACAATCATTCTTGATGTTGTTATCTTCATAACACTGGTAACATACATGTTGACTAATCAAGACATTAGGTATGTGTTCATATATGTTTGCGTCCTCATCTTCTATTTTCGTATCTTGTGTGCATTCAATATCATAAAACAGAATCATAGATTTCCTCTCCACGATGATTTTTTCATTGGCTTTTTTCGATTTTCTTCTTTCATTCACTTTCATGTAACATTCATGATTGGGTGGTACAATAGCATAGCAAATGTTGCAATATGTTTCTCCACATACGTGAGAACGTTTTTCTTTCATTACATAAATTTTCAAACACTGGGCACAACATTTCACAATGGAACATAAAGGCTTTCCATTTTGATACGGCGCTGACTTGTGATAGTCATAGCATGACTGGCCATAAAATTCTCGATTACAATCAATGCATGTAATATGGGGTTCTTTAAAATCACATGGTGGCTTCTGATGACAACGAAAACATACAGCTGTACAATGTTTCAAATGTTCATGCTTTTTTTCATATTTCTTATGACAACTTTCGCAATAAAATTTACAGCTAAAACATGATGTCAAGCTTTCAATGACGTTGAAGTGGTTATCTATAAACAGTAAATTTAAAGCAGTTCTCTCGTTATCACTTGGTGGTGCTTCAAACATGACATCACTTCCTGAAAAGCCCCTATACACTGTGATTTTATAATCCTTTAAATATTCCTGAAATTTACGAATTTCAGGAATTCCACCACCATGACTAAGATCTACATCGGCAGCTTCACACAGTTCTTCTGCTTCTTTTTCTATTATATATTTACTTTGAGTTTTTACATATCTATTATATTCAGTTTGATTTCTTCCCTTGTATTTTTTCAGTCCTATGGCAACGACGATTGCATGTGCTAAACATCTTGTGTCTTTATTCTTAATTGTGATAATACCACGTTTTGCCTTTACATATTCTTCAGTATTCAAAATATGTTGTTTCAAAGGACCTTGTCCTCTCGGCATACGTACATGATGAAAATTCACGATGCAATCTTCATTTATAAGAAAAGCCGCATTACTTTGCAGTACTTTCTCATAGCTTGTCCATAGAACTTCTGCTGAGAGATTTCTTGCTTCTCTGAATGACAACCAAAATGGATGATGTCCTTCTCTCTCGTTTGTGATTGTTATTCCTACGTAATCATGCTGGTCCACATTACGTAGTAAATAATCTATTAGTGCCCGTAGACTTGCTTCAATTGCCGTAAAAGGGTTTTCATCTGCACGTACGGGGGCTAGACGGAATCGTAGCATTCTACCCTCCATATTGTATCTTCTGTATTGTCTTCTTCGTTCTTCTATTATATGAAATCTATTGTGTCCATCATTACGGTTGTTATTTCCGAATCCTACTTGTATATTTGAATTTCGTTGTGCTTGAAATACGACTAGCAATTCGTCCATTCTTTTTTCTATGTCGTCTAAATCGACTTCCATTTCTTCGTGTTCTACACTAGCCTCTGCTAATATTTCCATAATTGAGGGATATATTACTTCTTCTTCTTCTTTTCTGGGATCGGGAAACAAATTGTTAATCCAATTTTCTAGTTCATTCGTGTAAAACTTATCATCTTCTTCTTCTATCTTCATCTCTTCCTTATTGTAATCCTCTCCTATTATTTGGGAAAACGTGAGATTTAGCAGCTCTTCTTCATTTCTCCTTTCTTCGACGTCTTCTTCTGTTCCTTCTTGTAACCACTTTATAATTTCTTTAATACGGCCTGATGCTTCTTCTGTTATCGCTCTATTGCTAGCACTGTTCAATATTTGTAATAGTTCTTCTTCATCATATTCTTCTTCTTTTTCTACTGGAATTTGAATTTCAATAGTTTCTCTTTCTTCTTCTTCTTCTTCTGTTGCTGATGCTGTTGCTGTTGCTGCTTCTTCTATTCTTTCTTCTATTTTCATTTGTTCTTCTCCGTCTTCTTCTTCTTGCATTTTTTCATGATGATCTATTTCCATTTCTTCTTTTGCGTCTTCTTCTTCTTCTTCTTCTTCTTCTTCTTCTATCCCGATTATGGCATTTATTTCACTTAAAAGAACTTGCGTTTCGTTATTTACGTCCATTACCTCTTCTTCTTCTTCTTCTTCAATGTCATTAATGAAGACCGTTATCTCCTTCAGTAAATCTTGCGTACTCTCTTTTGCCATTTTTCTTCCTCAGATGTATATATATACGTAATGCAATATATGTAAATGGTATATGTAATAGTATATAATAGGATATATAAATCTTATTTAAATGGAATATATATATGTATATAAATATTTTGAAAGGGTATATAAGCGTTTAAAAGAATATACGAGTAAGTAAAATGTGATATATATAAGTAATTAAAAAGGAATAATAATAATAATATCAACGGGAATAGGGAAAAGGATTACACTTATCTTTATTTGTATGCAACCTAAAATAAAAAAGAAATGAATTTTGTTACTTATAAATCAATATATATTAGATATATAAATATATACTATATAAGCCAGAACTTTATAATGTCAATGAAATAATCTCTCATCATACCTTTTAAATATTTTTAACTTTTCTTCCTATTCCATGGGATGAAGAGTGAAACAAATGTATGCTCACAATCTCTTTCAAATGTATTGACTAATGAAGATATGTAGATTACACGGCCTTTTATACTTATTCTGTTTTAGAATTTTATCGTTAATTTTAGTGAACGCGAAATCCATATTTCCTCCTCCTCCTCCTCTCTACATGTCTTTCTTTTATACTGTCATTAATTTTAGCGACCACAAATTCAATGCTATCTTCTTTACAACTTAACGAAAAGATGCTATTGACTTTCCCCCGGAAAACCGTTTCTACTTATGTCTTACTTGTCTTATTCATATGCTCCCCTTTTTACGTGTAAGAATACCAACCCCTGGGAGCCCACAACTTTTTACCCCTTAGATGTTATGTTACTGATTTCAAAGTGACTTTATTGAATACAACACCTTCGAAAACTATAGAATCGATACTAACGTTGTTTATTTTACGTGTATGAATATCACCCCCGGGAGCTCAACACTTTTTACCCCTTAGATGTCACGTTACTGATTTCAAAGTGTCTTTATTGAATACAACACCTTCGAAAACTATGGAATCGTTACTAATACTGTTTATTTTAAATTATTTTACGTGTATGAATATCACCCCCGGGAGCTCAACACTTTTTACCCCTTAGATGTCACGTTACTGATTTCAAAGTGTCTTTATTGAATACAACATCTTCGAAAACTATGGAATCGAAACTAATACTGTTTATTTTAAATTATTTTTACGTGTATGAATATCATCCCCCGTGAGCTCATCACTTTTTTACCCCTTAGATGTCATGTTACTATTTTCAAAGTGTCTTTATTGAATACAACACCTTCGAAAACTATGGAATCGGTACTAATATTGTTTATTTTAAAATATTTTACGTGTATGAATATTACCCCCTAGGGAGACCCCGTGAGCTCACCACTTTTTTTTTTTTACCCCTTAGATGTCATGTTACTATTTTCAAAGTGTCTTTATTGAATACACCACCTTCGAAAACTATGGAATCGGTACTAATATTGTTTATTTTAAAATATTTTACGTGTATGAATATTACCCCCAGGGAGCCCCTCGACAAGTAAACTTTATGTTAGATAATATTATTACATGAGTACTGTACTTTGAACTAAGGGGACTCGGTGAATCAGTGGTAAAGCGTTCACTTGTGATGCGATAGGGGACCTTGGTGATTTAGTGTCAACGTCTCATATAGCCTCGATGCTGAAAGGGACGCTATGACAATATAGATGAAAGAATTTTTACAAGTACTAGGGGGTCTCGGTGAATCATTGGTAAAGCGTTCACTTGTGGTGCGATAGGGGTCCTTGGTGATTTAGTGTCCACGTCTCATATAGCCTCGCTGCTGAAAGGGACGCTATGACAATATAGATGAAAGTATTTTACAAGTACTTATTGTCTTTTCGAGTGCAAAATAATACGCGTTCAATACTACACAGAGGCTTGTAGTGTTTGAGCCCCGTCGCCCAAAGCTTGGACCTCTCCCAACAAAAAATTTCTTAATGCACGCCTGTGTACATAGCTAGTATACGAATTCTATAACGGGATTCTGAGCATTTTAGAAGAAATTGATGATAATAATAGGGAATATTTTAACTACTTTCGTCCTTTTAAAGTAATATCACATACAGCTTAGACTATAATATGGAGAAAACTGTATAAAGTTCAACTTCCTAGATCAACTTAAAGAAATGGAGAAATGTTCTCTTATTTGAGAATATACAATTGTTTTAACTTGAAGATTTGTGCCCCATGTTGAAATCGTGGGGTTCTGTGGATCAGTGGTAAAGCGTTCACCTCCGGTGATTGGGGTCCCTGGTTCGATCCTAACTCTCGCCGTGTGAACTTTGTGGTGCATATAGCCTCGCTGCTGAACGGAACGTTAAACTCAAAAATCAATCAACATCATATGACATAGGTAACGACATCCGAGATGAATAAGCAACACTAGTTTTGTAAAGTTTTAGATCTCAAACACTGTTTTAATATTACCTAAAACACATACACACATACATATCTTCGCTTCGTGTTGTCTGAAACCATGACCTAAGATAATGTTGACGCGACAGCTGGAGAACAACATTGAAATACAAAACATGTTCTGTTATCTTATTTTTCTGCTCTTTGCAAGTAGACATTGCAGATACAGAAACTCTCTCAGTTCGTTGACTTGTGTATGTGTATTTAACGTTAGATTTCACTCTTATTAACATTAGAAAATTATGAAATTAACTTCAGCGCCTCAGTGGTAGAGTGTTTACCTCTGGTGCATGAGGTCACGTGTTCAAATCATGTCTTTTTTTCTATATACTTGTCATTAATTTTAGCGACCGCAAATTCCCTGCTTCCTTTACAACTTAACGAAAAGATGCTATTGACTGTCCCCCGAAAACCGTCCTTATCATTTCATTTTTACGTTCCAGAGGGCACGGTGGCTCAGTGGTAGAGCGTTCACCTCAAGTGCTTGGGTCCCTGATTCGATTCCAGTTCGTGCCCTATGAACATTGTGGTGGACAAACATCGTATGCGTGGATTTCCCTTCGGAGTTCATCAGTTTCCTTCCACTTTCTTCATTACATCATTTCATTCATTTTTTCATTATCACCTCTCCTTCATTAACCTAGTAGACGTAACCGTAGGACGTAAAAACTCGGTGGACAAACACCGTGTACGTGAATTTAATGCAACATTTCATTCATTCATTTCTCATTACCATCGCCCCGGCGGGAGCTCATGTGATTCGGATTCCACGTTAATCAGTAGGTCCACGTCTCATATAGCCTCGCTGCTGAAAGGGACGCTAAACTAAAATCAACTCAACTCATCAACTCATCATCACCGCCTGCATTAGCATAGCCGTCATAACTGTAAGACGTAAAACTTAGTGGTTCAGATTCCACGATAATCAGTAGGTCCACGTCTCATATAGCCTTGCTGTTGAAAGGGACGCTGAACTAAAATCAACTCAACTCATCACCATCGCCTCCATTAGCATAGCCGACATAGAAAGACAGACAGACCTTGATGGCTTTATTGTTGGACGTAAATCTCTTCATTGTTTAAAAGATTTCATTTACAAACAGAAAGACAGACGTATACATCATATTATCAAAATTAAAATACCAAGTCTACAGACACTTCTTGCGACAATTGCAATGCGAACCAGAAAACATTCAAGAATTTCATCTTATCATTTTTCTTAGAAGCATCATAGAAGTTCGCTTATGTGTTTTTAACTAGGGCAGTCTTGTTATCTCGTTGTAGTACGTATCATCAAAACATTTGACAATGGCATCTTATCTGTTGCTTTTGAAACTAAACCATTTTAAGATGTAGTTCAATGTACTAGCAAAACAGAGGAAGAAAGAGACTAACAAAACAGACATTCACATATGTGTCTGTGTGTTTTTTTTTTAAATGTTAGAACATGAACGGAACTTTGAATAAATACACTTGTTCTTTCAACTGCCTTTATAACTAAATGAAGAAAGAACATATATATTTTACTTACCTATTTTAATAAGAACGAGCGGTATCACAAAACACACATACACTTCAGTTTTAGGTTGAAAACACAATCAATTGATAGGATTTAATCCTAAGAACTTAAAGCACAAAACACTCACTACAGTTTAAGCTAAAAACACAATCAATTGGTAGGTTTCAATCGTGGTAACTGAAAGGACTCTGATGAAGATCCGGTAGACGTTCAAGAGTCTTTGCGGGAGGTGGGGCGGGGCTTGGGAATTCAAATTAGCTAACCAATACAAGGCGACTAGAAAAGGCGTGTTTTTTCATGAACCTATAGCTGATGGTAACCCTAAAAGGCATGTTTCATCTTGTTTCTAGCAACATGATGTTCTCAAAGGCTATGAACATAACAACTAAACAGGAAGTGATATCGATTTACTTAGCATAGCAGATACCATCATGTGAATATTCATATAACACACTTCACACCCTACGTTTTAAACAATATGATATGCTATGAGAAGTTTCCATTATTAGAATTTGCTCAATCAATGGAATCCATTCGCAGGAGGTGTGGGGGAAAGGAGTGTATAGGTATGTGTTTCGTTATGAGACTTATATCTGGTTTCATGTCTCACGTCTTTAAAAAAATTGTGAAATACAATATTTACCTTAGCAACTAAGCCAATTTCGTGAGAGGCTTTGATCATTTGACTATCACGTCTTCTACAGACACTTTGTGGGAATAGGGCCAAGGGGCTAATCAACATGATTTTGCATGAGTATGTGTTTCGTTATGAGACTCATATAGTGTGTCTCATCTCACGCTTTTAAAAAAATCATGACATATAATCTTTACCTTAGCAACTAAGACCAATTTCATACAATCTCCTGAGAAGCTTCGATCATTTGAATATCATGCTTTCAGTTCATATTCTCCAGACATCTCGTGGGAATAGGACCAAGGGGCTAAATCGCTTATGCTCTTTGAAGACAAAAATCAATCAATCAATCAATTGGGAAGCTTCGATCATGATAACTTCTGTGCTAGCCGTAAAAGGCTATAAACATAGCAACTAAAGGCTTGTCGAAACTTGCCTCCCAATTCCAGGGGCTATGAACATAGCAACTAAAGAGGAGTAGGGGGTAACGGGGGTTCAAATAAACCAAAATTTTCCCACGCGCTTCTGTACTACCCGTAAAAGGCTATGAACATAGCAACCAAAGGCTTGTCGAAACTTGCCTCCCAATTCCAGGAAATGACACCGAATTCTAGGAAAACAAGATAATTTTTTGCTGACTCGGCCTTCTATACGCGGGGACATCTACTAATAGATCTCAATTTTTCGCTTATATAATCTTTAATTCCCACTATTTGTTCATAAAATTTTAGAGAGAAAAAAAAATAAAATGAAATCTTTAAGTATTACGTCCCACGTTTATGCCGGTTAGGCTAAAGGAGACGGTGATGATGAGAGGCGAGTGAAATGGTGGAATGAAAAATATTGGAGGAAACGGGAGAACCCCGAGAAAACACAGGAGCATGGTGTTTTTCCACCACAAAGTCCATGGCGCGAGCTGGACCGGAGGTCCCAAGCACCGGAGGTGAACGCTTTACCAATGAGCCACCGCGCCTCCAAAATTTTAAAGAAAAATTTTAAAACTTCTGATGTGTAACACTTCGATTTTGATAAAATTTGGCAGGTAGATATTACCCATGAAATAAACGAATACGTATAACCTATTTTCGGCGGAAAAAGTTTTAGGGGGCAAAAGCCCCAACGCAAAATTTTGAAAGTTGACGCCCGAAAAGCAAAAATTGAACAGAAGTCAACGAAATTTTACACACATATTGCAGACAAACTTAGGGAATACGTGCTTCGTTTTTTCCTTAAAAAAACCTTTAAGTGGGGAACGGAACCCTCCAAAACTTTCATCACAAAATATTGAAAGTGCTAGTAACAGTATGTCAGATGTGTGTAAAGGACATGAAGAATTGCAACGAAATTTTGTGTAAGAACAATAAGCAAAACAAAACGGAATAAGGGTTTTTTATATTTTGTGGAAAAACGGTTTTAGGGGCAAAAGCCCCCACTCATTTTTTAAAAATTGAGGCCCGAAAGGCCAGAGGAAGTCAAACGAAGTCAATGAAATTGTGCACAGATATTGTAGACATAAAATGAGGGAATACAGGTCCTTTATTTTCTTGAAAAAAAGAAACCAGTTTAGATGATACACAGCCCCCTCCAAAACTTTGATCGTAAAATATCAAAAGTGCTAATAACAGTATGTCACAAGTGCTTGAAGGACATGAAGAATTGGAAGAACACATTGTGAAGGGGCAAGACGCAAAAAAACAAATACGGTTTCTTATTCTGGGAAAAACGGTTTTAAGGTGGCAAAAGCCACACCCACAATTTTGAAATTTGAGACCCAAAAAGCAAGAAGAACTGCCCCGAATTGAATTACATTGTGCAGTGATATTGTAGACGTAAACTGAGATAACTGGGTTTCGTATTATCCAAAAAAAAAAAAAAAAAAATGCGTTTGAGTGAGACACGGACCTTCTAAATCGTTGATTTCTAAATATCAGAATTGCAAATAAGCATATGTCAGACGTTCCTAAGGAATATTTCGAATTGCAACAAAACTTCGTATATTCCAAAACAATAAATAAAACGTGTTTCACCCTCAGTTGAAAAACACTGTTAGGGCCTAGGCACCATCCAAAAAAGGAGTTAATAATACCGTAATAGCGCAGGAAGGAGTGGACGAAAGCAAATGAAATTGTGTATAGATATTATATGCACCCTATGTAAAATAAGCCCTTACGTGTTTCTCAAGTGCCCCTATCCGTTTTTCTTCAAATTTGGCAGATGAAGAGCAAACTGCAAATAAATCGAAACTCATTTTTGTTTGTCCGCAAAAAACATTATACTTAATAAACAAAAACAATACAAAAAAACATTATACATATATCATCAGTATTTAATAAACATTTCTTATGTTTTGTACCGTGTGTTTTAATAATCTATTATAGAAAAAGAAAATGCAAAAAATTAAAATATGTACAGCATTTTACAAATTTTAAGTCACATCATCATAGTACCTAAAATTAATGAGAAACGTACATTGTTTTTAACTTAAATTAGATATCTGGTGCCTTCCATTTCAATTCAAGCAAAATGAATAAATAAATAAAAAATAAAATTGTACATCACCATCTCAGACATTGTTCAAACTTTTTTTGTAGGAACTAGAGATGTTTTTGGGACACGTATTTTTTTGTGGCGAAAAAAATTCCCGCCAAGTAATGGGCCATCAAGGACGGGGAGTACAATTCATGAATTGTAGAAAACATGGAAAATGGTCAAATTCGGAGCCTCACAATTCAACAATGGAAACACGTAGAGTTATAATTCTTGTTGTGGTATGTACATAGGGATATAAATAAACTATATTTTTTTTATAGTTTGGTTTGCGCATGCGTATGTTTTTGTACATAAATTAACAAATGAACGTAAGTTTATGTGAAAAGTCGAAGTTTATGCTGTTTTTCGAGCACCTTCGGTTCGAATTTTGAATTCTGTGTTCACGGTTGGTAACACTCAGTTACCCACTTACCCCCCCAAAAAATGTATCGCTTCTGTGTGCAACCGTTTTATCGCAAAAAATTCGAGAAGTCGTCAAATTTTCAAAAATCACCATTTTCTCGAAAACACCATAATTTAAAATTCTTAAATTTTGTCAGATGGTTTAACTGTACGTCAATAATAAACACACCAAATAGCATTCTCGACCAATGCTTCATGAATGAACTACAGACTTTTTAAGTTAGCGAACTTTCGTTAACTTTGAAGTCACAGTTGGCATCAATGAAAACAATGAAAGTGTAAAAAAATGCTACCGCAAAGCATCGTTTAAAATTTCAAGATACAAAGTCTATTTTACTGCATGTGGACTTAGCTTAAATTGGACTGTTATTCTTCAAAGGGAAGTTCAGAGTGATCACTGGAGAAACGAGCAAATCCCCTTCTTTACGGGAGTGATATATTATTATGAAACAACTGACAGTTTTGCAGTAATAAGCGACGACAAAACACACGATTCGGCTCGTACTCATAGCCATGAATAAGATTCTAAAAATACTCGAAGAAAAGCGAAAATATACGTTATAGAAAAAGGTTCGAATACGTGAAAATAAGTGTCTACAATTTAATAAACCGTTTCAGTGATTTCTGATAGTGCTGCATTCCACTTTAAAAATTGCCTTCAGATGCCCAAGATGCAGACAGGTTTGATAAAGCAGTGGCTTTTCAGTGAAACCGGCCGTGGTAACGGTCTCTGCGACGTATTGGGGAGAGGGGTGATAAGAATGTGCCAACATGGCAAAACGAAAAACAGATTCACAGTATTAAACCTGCAGAAAAATTCGTGAGTATAGTGCAAGTACCAACTCCTGGGTACTACTCTCGTCTTGTTGCCAAAAACCGAATTCGACAATTAAAAAAAAGTGGGAAAGTGTGCGAACGGTAACTGGTATTTACCGAAGTCATCTTTGGCTTTTATGGCAGTAACGGGTCACCATGGACTAACTTCATGCTTTCCCCAAAATCGAGCTTCTGCAATTCAAAGTGTAGATTTAAGAAATTGCAAAAATGAACTTTTGTTACATACATATATGATAACCAGCAGGGGTGCCCAGAAGGGGGAGCAATGACGCACACTGCGTTATTGAAATATTTGGGGGAGTTAAAAATCTATAAAAATATGTTTGAGACAGTGTAAAAATTAATCGAAAAGATTTTTTTCATGGAAGAACACCTTTGGATAGACAATTGAGGGGGATACGTCATGGACATGAGGGGGTGGGCACCACTGACAACCAGTGATGGATAGCAGAAATATTAATAAATCATAAATTACATGAAATTGCAGTGTTTTTTTGTGTTTCCAGGAGGCGCGGCGGCTCAGTGGTAGAGCGTTCACCTCCTGTGCTTGGGGTCCTTGGTTTGATCCCGGCTCGTGCCGTGTGGATTTTATGGTGGACAAACACCGTGCTCGTGGGTTTTTCGGGGTTCTCCCGTTTCCTCTCACTTTCTTCATTCCACCATTTCACTCATTTTTCATAATCAGTCTCTTTTAGCCTAACCGGCATAAACGTGGGACGTAAAACTCCCAAGATTTCATTTCATTTTTTCCCTTTGTTTCCACCTGGACCTTCAACAGGGTACAGGTTTCCAGAAGAGAATAAGAGAAGAGAATAGAAGTGTTTTGTGACTATCGACAACCTGCTACGAGTTGTGAGTACACCAACACCTACTGGAGCGTCAGCCATGGTTACATGCTATTAGCGAAAAAGACACTAAGCAAGCAAATAATTACTTCAGAGTGGAAAAAATCAGTGAAACTTTGTTTCCGAAAACCATTTTAAGTAAGTTTAAAATTTGTTTCGTAATCGTAATTTTCACCTCAGGTTACATCGGTTTAAGAAAACGGAGTAGGGGGAGGCTCATCATTTTATTTGAGAGAGCCTTTTTGATCAAAATAATAAAAAGGAGCCAGGAAAAACTTTTATTCTTTATTTAATGAATGTGAACCACAAACATCATCAAATTGTTGCTCTTTCATTTTTTTCAGTGTTGCAAACGGTAATATTGAAGTTAATGAAACTTCGCTAACTTCAAGAGGCTGTAGTTCATTCATGAAGCATTGGTCGACAATGCTATTTGGTGTGTTTATTATTCATGTAAAGTTGAACAATTTGACAACATTTCAGGATTTTAAATTATGGTGATTTTTGAAAATTTGACGGTTTCACGAATTTTTTGCGACAAAACGGTTGCACACACAAGCTATACATTTTTTTTCGAGAAGCGGGTAACTAGATCTTATTAACCGTAAAATAGAATTCTAAAATTCGAACCGCAAGTGCTCGAAAAAAATCGCAAACTTCGACTTTTCAGATAAACTGACGTTCATTTGTTAATTTATGCACCAAAAGATACGCATGCGCAAACCAAACTATAATAAAGTATATTTTATTTATATTCCTATGTACACTCATGTTCAAAATGATTGTCGCATATCTATAACTGTCTTCTTCTAAGAATATAATTTGATAATGATTTTGCAAGATACTATTGACACTTATACTACATATTGTGGCAGAGCCTGTATATTTAGATAACAAAGCTCATAATTTAACGTTTAATTTCTGTTTATTTTGAGAATATTGGATTTATGTAAGATATTAAAATTGTTGTTTGGTAAAGGAAAATCACAAATATAATTTGTTAATGCAAGTTTTATGAAATTATACTATTTTGTCGTCAGCGAATAAAAACAAGCAAAAGCACATAATTAGTAGTCTGCGAATGCAGGAAGGAAATTTATAAAATGTGTCGGCAAGAACAATTTTAAAATCATGAGTTGCATTTGTACAATGTTTGTGAACACGAAAGACATTCACGGATATGTAGAAATTGTCTAGAATCATGAGATCAGAGCATTCCAGGTATTGCAGTTGTTGTTAGCGAAATGAGGAAGAACCTTCTCCTGGAGAGAATTCTCAAACAAAACCGGAGGACAGGAGGTCTCTAGAGGGAGAAGCACCGAGTCGTTAGACGGAGAAATTCGAATACAACGAAGTCTTTTGATTGTGACTTAAAAGTACCAATTCAATTACGAAGTTGAAACTGAAGTCTCAATGCGCCAATCTTCAAAGCACTAACTTCCAACGTTAGTTGAACTAGGACATTGGTTCGAGAAGCCATTACCAATGTGGATCGTGTCTTAATCAGAGAGACACCTGTCAACCACGATATCAACTTGGCGATATCGACGCTCAATAATCAGCCCAGGAGAGCACCATCAGCGATCATCGACAGAAGACATCATTTGAGGTATGTGTGACTTCGAATTCAGTGTTCAAATGCTCAATGCTTGGTATGCGTTGCTCTTCTGGCAATCTTTCTAGATATCCAATTTTTAACCATGACATTTACACAGCAACACATTTTAACCAGAAATATAACTGTTAATTATCCATTGAAGTTATGAATTAACATTGTAATTTAATCCCCGTATGCTTCGGGTACGATTCCCAGCAGGGGTAGTTAACAGATTGCCATAGTGGAGATGCTGTGAGGCTTATGCCATTTTTGTAGCGATCCCAGTGCAATACAAAGGGTGTAATGGCGGAGATGTTCTGGGTCTTTCTCAGAAAAGCATGTTAAGGCTAGATTATTAACTTAAGTAAATTAATTCCCACCCTCCCACCCTCACTAATGTAATGGTTGGAGATTAATTTGAATATTTGCTGCAATGATAAAAAATTCACACCCACCCACCCTTACTAATGTTACGGAAAGTACAGTGGAAGTGAAGTAGTTGTATAATTATATTAAGCCCCACCTCATATCATGGGTGACATCATTTGAGGTATGTGTGTGTTCGAATTCAGTGTTCAAATGCTCAATGCTTGGTATGCGTTGCTCTTCTGGCAATCTTTCTAGATATCCAATTTTTAACCACGACATTTACACATCAACACATTTTAAACAGAAATATAACTGTTAATTATCCATTGAATTTATGAGTTGTCATTTTGATTTAATCCCCGTATGAAACATGCTTAAAGCATTAACCTCTCGCATAGAAATTAGTAAAGTACCCACTCATTCTAGATAATGAGTGGAAGGTGATCTTCTCAGTTCAAGGATTGCATCCCCATTTCAAGGCACGAACTGAGGAGGTTGTCAAAATACAATTCGTAGTAAATTTCAGAAAAAAAGAATTACAAACACGAAAATTAGAATGAGTAAAACAAAATGTTGCTAAATGGACAAAAAAGTTTTATTGTTCTTATTTACTGCTCTTTTGACATGAAATTTGCCACATACATAGTCTTTCCCGATTATACACATACTAACATTATAAGAAATACGGGACGAATTCGTTATCAAATTATATTCCTACAACAACATGTTTGTAGACATACGACTATAATCTTGGTCATGAGTGTACATACCAGAACAAGAATTATAACTATCTGTCTCCATAGCTGAATGGTGAGGTTACGAAGTTTACCATTTTTCACGTCCTCTAAAATTCGTAAATTGTACTTCCCGTTCTGATGACCCATTACTTGGCGGGAAAATCTTTTCCGACAACAAAAAATACGGGTCGTTTATAAGACATGTATAGTCGCTATAAAAAAAGTTTCAACAATATCTGAGATGGTGATGGTACCTTTTTTTTTTGCTGAGTTGAAATGGAAGGCGCAAAACATTATTTATGTTATTTATATGTTGATTCATTTTGCAGCAGCAATCTACATGTAACTATATATCGGAACCTTACATCTACTATAATATTTATCATAGGTAGAAATACGTAATACGTAATGCATACTATTCCGTAAGGAAGCTATTATGAACTCAAGGCATTATGCAAAGTGATGATGCAGAATCACAGGACTGAAGTAAAGCTATATTAGATGTAAAACATAGTTGTATGGGATATAAAATTTTTGCACTACCCTCGGTTACGTGCATATCCACCGTCGCTGACATGCCCGTTCCATACGGAACCACACCAAGCTCATCCTGCTACGCCCTCGTGCTCACTTTGTTAATAATATTCGTACTTTTCAGTGGCTATCTAGCAGTGGTTGGTTCGTATTTTTCGTACTGTCGTTCTATCATTGCTTTTTTCATGGTAATCTTTACTTTCAATTTTCAATACATATATATTTGCGCCTGATTTACGTAAGAGTTGTACTTCTGCACTTCTGCAGCACACAGTTAATTTGTTCTAAAGGAGAATATACTTTCGGAAAGAAGAACAGGTTACAAATACAAAATATACCTAAAATATAAAAACTTACTCTTTTCTTTATCATAGCACTATCTTATTCTAGATTCCTCGCCCAACTAAATGAGGATTTCAACTTAAGAAGTATCAATAACACTAAAACTGTACTTTCTAACCATACCCGCCCGCTGCAGGGAGCACTTGCTTTAACAATGGATTTTCCTAATTAGTATTAAAATATGCTAAATTTTCTTATTCACACACAACAGTTAGTGAAGTTAGCAATGAGTTGTATTAATTGTTTTTACATTAAATATTATGTGATTCTAGGTATTTGTATCCGCGACTTTGCTTGTATGTCGGTCCTCTTGCCCAGCCCCCGTGTAAAAAAATTCTGTGGGAGTCACTATGTCTACATTTCCCTTTAAAAGTCGCTTATATACTACATATACATCTATATAGCAACTAATTTTTAATAAAGATGAATATATTTATGATTACGCCAACCAAAACGATTAAATTAATCGAGAACTGTAATTAGTAGACACTACTTTAATTGGTTACTGCATCGCACACACGACAACGACAACTAGCATATCTGAGGATGTTTCATACTGTGACCAGAAACCTGAACTTCGAAATATCCCATACTGCAGCTAATTAAACATATAAGAATTTCGATACTCGAAAAGAAAGATCAATTGAGACGTGCTAGTTTATCCTGAATAACTGAGTCCTGCAACCAAGGAAGAAGGGTTAAAATAACTAATTGTCTATAACAACCCAAGTACAGGCAATAATTAAGTGCAATGAGCAATTACAAAGACAGGACGGCTATTTTTACCGCACAACTGTACAGTTCTTATTCCTTTTGCTTAATGTAACCAAGTAAGTTGGGTAACACCTTTTGACAATTTTCTTGGTAACTAAAGGTCAGAAGGTATAACGTCGTTGGCTTCCCGCACTTGGACCTCCTCGTCACTGGTGGTGTGGTAAGAGGATAGTAAACCACCAGCCACCATTCACTGCGCTCAGCGAGCCACGAGTAACCAAGCTGGCAACTCCCCATAAACGTCACTACAGGAAAAGGCAAAGTGTAGTTTCACTGAATACTGCTCGGTTACTATTCGGCTACATGACTTCTAGCATGGTTTTAACCGAAATTCGACTACCAGCAGCTAAGTTATCATTTAATTCTTACTCTGCACACGAAAAAAAAAGTTCATATGGACCCGTTGTCAAACGTCTATAGTTACAGGCTGCCGAAAACGTGGGAAAAGGAAACTTAGAGGTCCAGAGTTCCACTACTGTTTAAGCCAGGTCTACTTTGCTACTTCAAAGTAATTAAATTTGTACAAATAGAAAGTTTACAGATAATATACGATGTGAAACTTTTTTTGTGAAGGAATGACAGTGTGAATATAAGTAATAATCACTGTCACAGCACACAGCACAGCATATTGAAATAAATCTTGAGTAACAGTGAAAGCATTGCAAGTGTTAGTGGGGTTAAGTTCCAAAGTTGGTCGTCCGTAGGTAGTAAAATTTTGAAAATTTACCGGCAAGAAATAAATTTGCTTGTTCATGTGCTTCATCATGTATAAGAAAAGCGAAAGTTGTGTTTATTTTCTTATATAAACGGTTCTAAACATGGAACTATTTTGCAAGCGGAGGGAACTACTTGGTGCAAGGTTACTTCATGGTAGCATTATGGGAATGTAATGAGCATTTCTGTTTGAAAACATTGCTGGTGGTGCTAATCAGGAAAAGCTATTAAAAGTAAGTAAAAGTCATGGCTTAATAAACCTAAAAATAAATTGTAGACAATGCGGTAAGAAAATAACTATAAAGAAACGTGGAGAAAGTTATATTGTTTACTGTAGCGGTAAGTGACATAACCAAAAAGGCAGCAATCTTCTAGAACACAGGCCCGTCTTCACAGTAAGCTGTAATAGAAACAACGTGCCCTGCGGGGCACTAACCCGTCTCCACTCGCTAACGCTCATTTGGCATTATTATGTGATTAAATGTAAAACTAAAAGTAGGCGACGTAGCCAAAAAGTAGGCGACGACCAACTTCGGAATAATTGCCTGTTAGTGTGCTATTCCACTATCATCGTTTATGCGCATACCCCCCGTCGCTGACGCGCCCGCTCCCTACGGGCGCACCGTTATCACTCGGACTTTTTTGCAACACTCCTGCCCTGACGCAGTCAGATAGCACTCACGCTTTTCAGTGGCCACCTAGCACAAACTGGTTTGTGTTTTATGCACGGGTTGACAGCGCCCGCTCCAGCAGGTATACTCACTCAGAAAGGACGGATTGAGTATTGCCCGCTCCCCCCAGTGATTTTTAACGAATCATATTGGTTCTAACAATTCATACTAGTTCATAATGAATCGGAATCGCATGTTATAAAGATTTAAGATGTAAATCTTGTGATAAGGAAGTTTTAGTATAAGTAGTAGTAGTAGTAGTAGCGGTAGTAGTAGTAGTAGCAGTAGTAGTAGTAATAGTTAATATCAATAGTAGTAGTAGAAGTGGTAGTTAGTAGCAATAGTAGTAGTAGTTGTAGTAGTAGGAACGGGTTAGAAGCACCGTAGAGGTTGGTTGGGTTCTGTTCTCGATATAAGTAGTAGTAGTAATAGTAGTAGTAGTGTTAATGACTTCCAATTCCGGTAACACAGAACTGGCGGGAGCGGGCTATACACAAGCCGAAAGGAGAAATTACACATAAATAATTTTATGAAAATGGATCAAAACTTACCTAACCTTAAGCTAACCCCTACCCTACTTATTTATATCTTACTCTACTTTACCTTACCCTACTCTACTAGATTTTTTCAAAGGGCCATACTTATCGATGCGCAGTTGGAGCGTGTCTTGTAGTAAAGTTTACCCTTATGCACTGTAGTTTTTATGTTGTACGTCCACACCGTCATTATACTGATCTCTCCTTATGTCAATCTGCAAGTAGTAATCTATCTATATATATACTATATCTATCTATCTATCTATATATATACTATATCAATATAATCTATCTATCTATATATATATATATACTTACTTGTTTGAAATGTTAGCTTTGAAATCTTCTTTATTAGTACTTCACATCCGCTTCACAAACGAATGATCCACCAATCCAATGTTACTATATTCCCCTAACCACCAATCTAACACTCGTTTGTTTTTAAAACTCGCTAGTTCAAATCAGCGTTGCCAGACTGACAGCAATCAGAAATCAGGAATTATTCCAAAACCTGACCAAAATAATGCTAGATTCGGTCAAATTATGCTAGTTCCTCATAATTACTAATTCAGGAGTTTTAAAAGAAAAAAAAAACGAAGTTGAGATATGATAACGTAATTTAAAATACGCAGAGCGCAAGAATGCGTGGATATAACTCAATACTTCACGCACCAAAGCTTTAAAACAACTAAACTAGTGCAGTCGTTGCCAGACTCAATGGCGTATATATCGTATAAATGAATGCAAAGTGTTTAATACATTTTTTGAATGAAAATTACCTAGCAGCATAAGCGTAGTTGGGAATTGTCTGCTGGGGGGTAATTTTTGGTCGGTCTCGGACCTTTCATTTCAGGAATACAGATGGTAATGAAGCCAGAAATAAAGATGGTGATGTTGTCAAAAAGTTGGAGGGAGAATGGCCCCCATAGCTCCGACCATGCCTCGCAGTTAAAGGATTAGAAAACCCTGGGTGGAACCACAAAAAAAGTCCGAAGTCGTTTTTAACTTACTTCGGAAAATAAGACTGTCTGTATGGTTTACTGACTATATGAATCGATGGAAGAGGATACATTTCTGTCGTTCTTTTTCTTCCCCGAACCAACTTCTTTCTCATCTTCAGGTTTTACGCCTTTTTGATAAATTTGCAGAAATTATGCTAGATTTGGGCAGGATGCTAGTTTCTAAAGAAATTCAAATTATGCTAGATCTAGCATCATTATCGTAGATCTGGCAACGGTGGTTCAAATACTTGCCCCTGGCGCTGCATACTACAGGTAATAAAATGACGCGTTAGGCTGCGCCTCCATTGCTTCCGAATGCGATAGCGAATGCGAATCAAGTTGCAATGTCTCTTTCCACGCTTCAATGTGAAATATATTTGCTTCAAAATTCGTACCTTAAAGTCTTGAGAGCACGAAGAAGACGAATGCGGATAAATGACATGTTTTGCACATTCAAAGGATAAATGGCATTTCCTTTGTGTGCAAAATAGACTGAATGTCGCTCCCTTTATTATTATGCTTTCGTGGTAACCGCTATTTTCACTTTAAAATAAATTAACTAAATAAAATTAGAGATTACAGAATCAATCTACTTTCTAAGAAACTTTTCTCCGTGAGTAAAAGAAACCCGTTTTTGCTATTTCAAACATATTTGTCAATATTTACGTATATTCCTAAAATCACTATTTAAGGAACAAAAAGGAAATATAAATTGAATAAAAAGTTGGGGTTCATGTATTAATTAAATATTCATATTTTAAAGACAAAACAAAGAAAAGTATACATACCTTCCACGCCAAGTTCCTTGCTTACATCTGCCCATAATTTGTTCACGACGTGTCGTTTGTGAATAATCTGGATAAGCTTGGTTCCACAATGCAACTTTATCAAAAGCACAATTTATTAAACCATGAACATCTACTTCCATCTTAATTTTTATTTTTTATTTTATCTCCGCACCTTGCAACGTCGTCTGCTTTCACGCAAAACAAACTTTATTTCTCTCGTAGCGCTCAATTCCTCTGCAGACAAGTCTCCTTCGCACGTATTCGGACGAACAATCCCGACAGGTTGGGATCATTCGCATCTTTTCGTCGGTTTTCGCAATTTCCTGGTCGGAACTAGTCGAGGCCTCTCCAATTTATTTACACGTGCTGGGAAATACGCATTCGCAATCGCATTAGGAAATAATAGAGGCGCGGCCTAAAATACGTCCACATTTAGTTCGGATTCTACGTTAATCAGTAGGTCCACGCCTCGCTGCTAAAAGGGAGGTTAAACGCAATAACAACTCAACAATATATATATATATATATATATATATATATATGTGTGTGTGTGTGTGTGTGTGTGTGTGTGTGTACGTGAGTGTGTGTGTGTGTGTGTGCTTTTGTGAATTTGTTCGCATTTGTAGGGACCGCGCCAAGGTTGGACGACGACAAGCTGGACACTTTTTGTATCCAAGCTTGTCGTTGGCCAACCTTGTCGTCAGCGACCCAAAATGAGATGTGTTAAAGCATCTCGGGGTCGATCTCGACAAGCCTGGACACCTTCAGGAATGTGTCCAGGCTTGTCGTTGGCCAACCTAGTCGTCAGCGACCCAAAATGAGACTAAAATGGTGATTGTTATTCCTGTTACTCTGTACATATATTCATTACCATAGCAAAAAGAAAAAAAAAACGTGGGAATAGTTATACACTTTCGTTTCGGCTTTTTATTTTTCACTTATTATTGTACATTCTATTGTAGAAAATTAAATTCCTACTTTTATGAACCATGATTACTGTATGCCCTGTAGAAGTTAAAAGAGATCGATAATCCATGATAGTGAATGGTTTTCAATAATATCGTGAAACAAGAATATGAAAGGAAATAGGAAAACCCAGAAAAAATACAAAAACGTAATGTTGATCATCACATATTCACATGGCGTGGAATCGAACCAGGGGCACTTACCCTTCCTGCGCACGTGCGTGCCTCACATGAATCTGTTGAAGAAAAATTTAAACAATTTCAGTTTCCACATAATCACCAAATTTACAATTTAACATTGAATGAGTAGTATGGGCTGCACTTTACCTCACTTTTTGGCCCCTGGGTCCCTGCCTCAGGACCCATGGTCCCTGGCCGGGGTCAATGACCTAGGGGTACATAGGACCACCCCCTCTAAATTTTGGCAGGGGTACCATGGCCCACCCCCTAAATTTTGGCAGGGGTACATAGGACCACCCCCCTTAAATTTTGGAAATTGCCAAATCTAAAAATTTGGTATGGTAGCCTAGGACCATAGTATGTACCTCTATCAGTATTGGGTGTCTATGTCGTTCCCTTTCATGGGTAAAAAATTGCCAAAAATTCAAATTTCGGGGGTTTTTGACCTAATTTATCCCCTTGGATGAGGTGTTATTACCCTATATGGTTGTATGGGCGTATACAGGGGGGGTATATTAATGCACCCCTTGAAAAATTTGGGAGGGGTACCTTGGCCCACCCCTTAAATTTTGGAAATTGACCAATTTAAACATTGGATATTATAGTACAGGACCCTAATATGTATCATGATAAATTTGGGCGGTCCACCTCGTTTCCTTCCAGGGGCACAAAATTGCCAAAATATAAACGTAAGCAATACGTTATACCACGTGTTTGATTTTTGGTCGATTTTATCCCCTTTGATGAGATGTTATTACCTTATATGGTTATATGGTCATGTATAGGGTCCATTCCCTTTCATAAGATATTGGTATATTTGTACACTCCTTTAAAAATTTGGGAGGGGTACTTTGGCCCACCCCTTAAATTTTGGAAATTGCCCAATTTAAACATTTGGTATTATAGTACCGGACCTTAACATGTATTATGATAAATTTGGGTGTTCCACCTCGTTCCCTTTTAGGGGTACAAAATTGTCAAAATATAAACGTAAGCAATACGATGTACCACGTGTTTGGTCTTTTGGCCCAATTTATCCTCTTGGATGAGGTTCTATTACCTTATATGGTTATATGGTTATGTATAGGGGTCTATTCCTATCATAAGACATAGGTACATTTGTGCACCCCCGGTAGGGGCACTTTGGCCCACCCCTTAAATTTTGGAAATTGACCAATTTAAACATTTGGTATTATAGTACCGGACCTTAACATGTATTATTATGATAAATTTGGGTGTTCCACCTCGTTCCCTTTTAGGGGTACAAAATTGTCAAAATATAAACGTAAGCAATACGTTGTACCACGTGTTTGGTCTTTTGACCAATTTACCCTCTTGGATGAGGTTCTATTACCTTATATGGTTATATGGTTATGTATAGGGGTCTATTCCCTATCATAAAACATAGGTACATTTGTGCACTCCTTTAAAATTTTTGGGAGGGGTACTTTGGCCCACCCCTTAAATTTTGGAAATTGCCCAATTTAAACATTTGGTATTATAGTACCGGACCTTAACATGTATTATTATGATAAATTTGGGTGTTCCACCTTGTTCCCTTTTAGGGGTACAAAATTGTCAAAATATAAACGTAAGCAATACGTTGTACCACGTGTTTGGTCTTTTGGCCCAATTTATCCTCTTGGATGAGGTTCTATTACCTTATATGGTTATATGGTTATGTATAGGGGTCTATTCCCTATCATAAGACATAGGTACATTTGTGCACTCCTTTAAAATTTTTGGGAGGGGTACTTTGGCCCACCCCTTAAATTTTGGAAATTGCTCATTTTATATATTTGGTATTATAGTACCGGAATAATTGGTAATTGGATAGTATATCATTCATTGGGTAAATCATTGTCAAATATGAGTATGATCAGCCCACCCCTTAAATTTTGGAAATTGACCAATTTAAACATTGGGTATTATAGCACAGGACCCTAATATGTATATTGATAAATTTGGGCGGTCCACCTCATTCCCTTCTAGGGGTACAAAATTGCCAAAATATAAACGTAAGCAATACGTTATACCACGTGTTTGGTTTTTGGTCGATTTTATTCCCTTTGATGATGTGTTATTATCCTATATAGTTATATGGTCATGTATAGGGGGTCCATTACCTTTCATAAGATATGGGTATATTTGTGCACTCCTTTAAAAATTTGGGAGGGGTACTTTGGCCCACCCCTTAAATTTTGGAAATTGCCCAATTTAAACATTTGGTATTATAGTACCGGACCTTAACATGTATTATTATGATAAATTTGGGTGTTCCACCTCGTTCCCTTTTAGGGGTACAAAATTGTCAAAATATAAACGTAAGCAATACGTTGTACCACGTGTTTGGTTTTGGCTCAATTTATCCCCTTGGATGAGGTCCTATTACCTTATATGGTTATATGATCATGTATAGGGGTCCATTCCATATCCCCTTAAATTTTGGAAATTTTCCAATTTAAGCATTCGGTATCATAGTACATGACCTCAACATGTATCATGATAAATTTGGGTGGTCCATCTTGTTCCCTTTCATGGGTAAAAATTACTAAAATATAAACATAAGCAATATGTTGTACCATGCGTTTGGTTTTTGGCCCAATTTCTTCCCTTTGATGGGGTTCTATTACCTTATATGGTTATATGGTTCATTTCCTATCATAAGACATGGGTACATTGACGCACCCCTTGAAAACTTTGGGAGGGGTATCTTGGCTCATCCACTCGGTTTTAGAAATTGTTTTAATATAAGCATTTGGTATCATAGTACAGGACTTCAATATGTACCACTATAAATTTGGATGGTCCACATCGTTCCCTTTTCATGGGTAAAGAACTACCAAAAATCGAATTTCGGAGGTTATTGACACCTATTTAGCACGTTATATGGTTTATTACCTTTATATGTTTATGTTCCCTTTTAAATTTGGGAATTATCAAATAACAAAATTCGGTAAACGTTTTCTAGGACCCATTGGTGTTCCTCTTATGGCCAAATATTCAAAATTTAAATGTTATTGACCGGCTTTATAATTGAATAAGTACAGGATTTATTACTTTTTTCATAAGACACAGGTGTATTTGTGTACCAATCTTAAATTTTGGAAGGGATACATTTCTTATTGTCGTATCAATAATTGGTAATTGGATAGTATCTCATTCATTGGTTAAATCATTATGATCAAGTGATCGGTTATTGACCTATGATGGGATTAGGAGTTCAGGACATTGGTACATTGAAACTTTGTAGGATAATTTGATAATGCGTCATTGGTTTTGATTATTCCCGCCAAATATAAACGTAAGCAAGACGTTGTACCACGTGATTGTCCTTGATGAGGTAGTGTACAGGGATACATAGCTAACCTTATTGAATCTTATGACTCATAGTCTTAAGGGAATACATGCTACAACACTGGCAAAGTTATTTTTGATGCAATTTGATTGGTTGATCACTATCTTTCGTGCAATCTGATTGGCTGATCACTATCTTTCGTGCAATCTGATTGGTTGCTGATTTTCAAATCTTTGCTGCATTCAGTTTTGTTTTAACATTTAAAAAGTTTGAAACTTTGATTTGACATTTTTTCGTTTGATATTTTTAGTTTAAAAATTTTTGTTTCGAAATTTTTTGTTTGAAAATTTTGTTTCAAAATTTTGTTTGAAATTTGTTTCAAAATTTTTGTTTGAAAATTTTTTTCGTTTGCAATTTTTTGTTCGAAATTTTTGTTTGAAATTTTTCGTTTCCAAATTTTTTGTTTGAAATTATTTTGTTTCGAATTTTTTGTTTGAAAATTTTTTCGCTTCAAAATTTTTTTTAGTTTTGAAATTTTTTTTAGTTCGAAAAATTTTTAGTTTAAAATTTCTTGCACTCTGCGGAACCGTTTCGAAAAGAATCGGAGCAGTTTAGGTAAGAAAAAATCTGGCAACACTGTTTCCATTAATGAATCGCTTACTGAGCAATAAATCGCTTAAACTCACAACAATGTGTTATAAGAAATCTACAAGAGACAAGAATGGGCCCTTTTTCACCATTGTTCACTTGAAAGACATAGGCTACTAATTCAAGAACAGGATCTCCATACGTAAACATATAAGGTCTCTCCATCAATGTAAGAAAGCGGGTAATCATCTTATCTGCCAAAGAGAACGATAATATTTAATGTAAACTTCAGTACAATATCATGATACCAAAAAGGTTATTTAAGAGGAGGTTGAACCCTTCATGGGAACTTTAAGGATAACCATAAAAGAGAACAAAATTCTAAAATCCCGGTCGAGGGTGGATCGTCGTCATAGCACTCTGAATGTCTAGCATTGGGGTGGGGTGTAAGATTATGCGATTTCTATCAACCAATCAACATCGCGGTACCAAAACATTCATCTTACCCGTAAAATGAAACAAATGAGTGAGGGGTTTTACCACGTATTCTGTTCACCGTGTGTCGGGTCTAAGATCATGTGACCTCTGTCGGCCAATCAGAATCGAGGTACCAAAGCACTCATCTTACTCGTAAAAAGGGAACGAATTTCAAAAGTCACAGGGCTTAAGATCACGTGACCTCTATCAGCCAATCAGCATTTGGGGTACCAAAAGGATTCATCTTACCCGTAAAAGGGAACGAATTTCAAATATCGCAGGGTCTAAAATCACGTGACAGCTATCAACCAATCAGAAACACACATCTTACCCGTAAAAGGGAACAAATTTCAAAAATCCAGGGTGAGGTCGGGGTGACTCATGACGTCATACCACGTGACCTGGAAAGTTTGAATTTCCCGCGTGGGTGGGGCCTAACGTCACGTGACCTCTCTCAGCCAATCAGAATCGAGGTACCAAAGCACTCATCTTAGCCGTAAAAGGGAACGAATTTCAAAAATCCCGGTCGTAAAAGAGAGTGAGGATGAGTCATTCGCGCCAACGGGGGGGACTACCACTAGTAGTAGTGGCCCCGTTATATTGAGTCGAGTCAGCAAAAATTTTTGTGACGTCATAGGTCAAAGGTCAATGACCTTGGCCCGGGGTCAATGACCTAGGTCACTGGCAAAGTTATTGTTAATGCAATTTGATTGGTTGATCACTATCTTTCCTGCAATCTGATTGGTTGATCACTATCTTTCGTGCAATCTGATTGGCTGATGATTTTCAAATCTTTGCTGTATTCAGTTTTAAGTTTTGTTTAACATTTAAAAATCTTGGTTTCGTTCAACATTTTGCACTCACTGATAAATATGATCAATACCGTTTATTTGTTAATCGAATAGTTAAAAACCGGATAAAGTTTGACGGTTAACCGTGAAACGTAAAATTTTTTTAGTTTGAAATTTTTTTGCTTGAAATTTTTTTGTTTGAAAATTTTTTCGTTTCCAAATTTTTTGTTTCAAAATTTTGTTTGAGATTTTTTCGTTTGAAATTTTTTGTTTGAAAATTTTTTCGTTTGAAATTTTTTGTTTGAAACTGTTTTGTTTCAAAATTTTGTTTGAAAATTTTTTAGTTTTGAAATTTTTTTAGTTCGAAAAAATTTTTAGTTTAAAATTTCTTGTACTCTGCGGAACCGTTTCGAAAAGAATCGGAGCAGTTTAGGTAAGAAAAATCTGGCAACACTGTTTCCATTAATGAAGCGCTTACTGAGCAATAAATCGCTTAAACTCACAACAATGTGTTATAAGAAATCTACAAGCGACACCCCTCTTTCACCATTGTTACTTCCAGAGACATAGGCTACTAATTCAAGAACAGGATCTCCATCAAGGTAAAAAAGCTGGTAATCATCTTATCTGTCAAAGAGAACGATAATATTTAATGTAAACTTCAGTACAATATCATGATACCAAAAAAGGGTTATTTAAGGAGGAGGTTGAGCCCTCCATGGGAACTTTAAGGATAACCATAAAAGGGAACAAAATTCTAAAATACAGGTCTAGGGTGATCACCGACATATCGCTCTATATTTCACTCATGGGGTGTGTGGCGGGTCTAAGATCATGTGACCTCTGTCGGCCAATCAGAATCGAGGTACCAAAACACTCATCTTACTCGTAAAAAGGGAACGAATTTTAAAAATCCCAGGGCTTAAGATCACGTGACCTCTATCAACCAATCAGCATTGGGGTACCAAAGGATTCATCTTACCCGTAAAAGGGAACGAATTTCAAATATCGCAGGGTCTAAGATCATGTGACATTTGTCAACCAATCAGAATCACACATCTTACCCGTGACCACATACCTTTCGTTAAAATACAACAAGTTGAAAAAAATATGTTTTATTATTTCTTGAAACCCTGAACACTTGTTTTCAAATAAATGGTAATCTTGAAAATTTAAGGTGAAAAATATATTCAAGATTTGGTTTACACGATTTTGTTCGAAAAATAATTAAAGAATTTTTAGTGTCCAAAATTTGATTTTTAATTTAGTTCGAAAAATTTTTAATTTGAAAATTTTCAATTGTGGTTTACATCTTTAGTTCGAAACTTGTTTTTAAAAATTGGTTCGAAAATTTTTTGTTTAAATTTTTTTCGTTCGAACAATTTTTGTTTAATTTTTTAGTTTGAAATTTATTTGTAATTTTTAGTTCGAAATTTTTTTTGGGTTCGAAAATTTTTTGTTTGAAACTTTTTTGTTTCAAAATTTTTAGTTTGAAAATTTTTTGTTTGAAAATTTTTTAGTTTTGAAATTTTTTTAGTTCGAAAAAATTTTTAGTTTAAAATTTCTTGTACTCTGCGGAACCGTTTCGAAAAGAATCGGAGCAGTTTAGGTAAGAAAAATCTGGCAACACTGTTTCCATTAATGAATCGCTTACTGAGCAATAAATCGCTTAAACTCACAACAATGTGTTATAAGAAATCTACAAGAGACAAGAATGGGCCCTTTTTCACCATTGTTCACTTGAAAGACATAGGCTACTAATTCAAGAACAGGATCTCCATACGTAAACATATAAGGTCTCTCCATCAATGTAAGAAAGCGGGTAATCATCTTATCTGCCAAAGAGAACGATAATATTTAATGTAAACTTCAGTACAATATCATGATACCAAAAAGGTTATTTAAGAGGAGGTTGAACCCTTCATGGGAACTTTAAGGATAACCATAAAAGAGAACAAAATTCTAAAATCCCGGTCGAGGGTGGATCGTCGTCATAGCACTCTGAATGTCTAGCATTGGGGTGGGGTGTAAGATTATGCGATTTCTATCAACCAATCAACATCGCGGTACCAAAACATTCATCTTACCCGTAAAATGAAACAAATGAGTGAGGGGTTTTACCACGTATTCTGTTCACCGTGTGTCGGGTCTAAGATCATGTGACCTCTGTCGGCCAATCAGAATCGAGGTACCAAAGCACTCATCTTACTCGTAAAAAGGGAACGAATTTCAAAAGTCACAGGGCTTAAGATCACGTGACCTCTATCAGCCAATCAGCATTTGGGGTACCAAAAGGATTCATCTTACCCGTAAAAGGGAACGAATTTCAAATATCGCAGGGTCTAAAATCACGTGACAGCTATCAACCAATCAGAAACACACATCTTACCCGTAAAAGGGAACAAATTTCAAAAATCCAGGGTGAGGTCGGGGTGACTCATGACGTCATACCACGTGACCTGGAAAGTTTGAATTTCCCGCGTGGGTGGGGCCTAACGTCACGTGACCTCTCTCAGCCAATCAGAATCGAGGTACCAAAGCACTCATCTTAGCCGTAAAAGGGAACGAATTTCAAAAATCCCGGTCGTAAAAGAGAGTGAGGATGAGTCATTCGCGCCAACGGGGGGGACTACCACTAGTAGTAGTGGCCCCGTTATATTGAGTCGAGTCAGCAAAAATTTTTGTGACGTCATAGGTCAAAGGTCAATGACCTTGGCCCGGGGTCAATGACCTAGGTCACTGGCAAAGTTATTGTTAATGCAATTTGATTGGTTGATCACTATCTTTCCTGCAATCTGATTGGTTGATCACTATCTTTCGTGCAATCTGATTGGCTGATGATTTTCAAATCTTTGCTGTATTCAGTTTTAAGTTTTGTTTAACATTTAAAAATCTTGGTTTCGTTCAACATTTTGCACTCACTGATAAATATGATCAATACCGTTTATTTGTTAATCGAATAGTTAAAAACCGGATAAAGTTTGACGGTTAACCGTGAAACGTAAAATTATTTTAGTTTGAAATTTTTTTGCTTGAAATTTTTTGTTTGAAAATTTTTTCGTTTCCAAATTTTTTGTTTCAAAATTTTGTTTGAGATTTTTTCGTTTGAAATTTTTTGTTTGAAAATTTTTTCGTTTGAAATTTTTTGTTTGAAACTGTTTTGTTTCAAAATTTTGTTTGAAAATTTTTTAGTTTTGAAATTTTTTTAGTTCGAAAAAATTTTTAGTTTAAAATTTCTTGTACTCTGCGGAACCGTTTCGAAAAGAATCGGAGCAGTTTAGGTAAGAAAAATCTGGCAACACTGTTTCCATTAATGAAGCGCTTACTGAGCAATAAATCGCTTAAACTCACAACAATGTGTTATAAGAAATCTACAAGCGACACCCCTCTTTCACCATTGTTACTTCCAGAGACATAGGCTACTAATTCAAGAACAGGATCTCCATCAAGGTAAAAAAGCTGGTAATCATCTTATCTGTCAAAGAGAACGATAATATTTAATGTAAACTTCAGTACAATATCATGATACCAAAAAAGGGTTATTTAAGGAGGAGGTTGAGCCCTCCATGGGAACTTTAAGGATAACCATAAAAGGGAACAAAATTCTAAAATACAGGTCTAGGGTGATCACCGACATATCGCTCTATATTTCACTCATGGGGTGTGTGGCGGGTCTAAGATCATGTGACCTCTGTCGGCCAATCAGAATCGAGGTACCAAAACACTCATCTTACTCGTAAAAAGGGAACGAATTTTAAAAATCCCAGGGCTTAAGATCACGTGACCTCTATCAACCAATCAGCATTGGGGTACCAAAGGATTCATCTTACCCGTAAAAGGGAACGAATTTCAAATATCGCAGGGTCTAAGATCATGTGACATTTGTCAACCAATCAGAATCACACATCTTACCCGTGACCACATACCTTTCGTTAAAATACAACAAGTTGAAAAAAATATGTTTTATTATTTCTTGAAACCCTGAACACTTGTTTTCAAATAAATGGTAATCTTGAAAATTTAAGGTGAAAAATATATTCAAGATTTGGTTTACACGATTTTGTTCGAAAAATAATTAAAGAATTTTTAGTGTCCAAAATTTGATTTTTAATTTAGTTCGAAAAATTTTTAATTTGAAAATTTTCAAATGTGGTTTACATCTTTAGTTCGAAACTTGTTTTTAAAAATTGGTTCGAAAATTTTTTGTTTAAATTTTTTTCGTTCGAAAAATTTTTGTTTAATTTTTTAGTTTGAAATTTATTTGTAATTTTTAGTTCGAAATTTTTTTTGGGTTCGAAAATTTTTTGTTTGAAACTTTTTTGTTTCAAAATTTTTAGTTTGAAAATTTTTTGTTTGAAAATTTTTTAGTTTTGAAATTTTTTTAGTTCGAAAAAATTTTTAGTTTAAAATTTCTTGTACTCTGCGGAACCGTTTCGAAAAGAATCGGAGCAGTTTAGGTAAGAAAAATCTGGCAACACTGTTTCCATTAATGAAGCGCTTACTGAGCAATAAATCGCTTAAACTCACAACAATGTGTTATAAGAAATCTACAAGCGACACCCCTCTTTCACCATTGTTACTTCCAGAGACATAGGCTACTAATTCAAGAACAGGATCTCCATCAAGGTAAAAAAGCTGGTAATCATCTTATCTGTCAAAGAGAACGATAATATTTAATGTAAACTTCAGTACAATATCATGATACCAAAAAAGGGTTATTTAAGGAGGAGGTTGAGCCCTCCATGGGAACTTTAAGGATAACCATAAAAGGGAACAAAATTCTAAAATACAGGTCTAGGGTGATCACCGACATATCGCTCTATATTTCACTCATGGGGTGTGTGGCGGGTCTAAGATCATGTGACCTCTGTCGGCCAATCAGAATCGAGGTACCAAAACACTCATCTTACTCGTAAAAAGGGAACGAATTTTAAAAATCCCAGGGCTTAAGATCACGTGACCTCTATCAACCAATCAGCATTGGGGTACCAAAGGATTCATCTTACCCGTAAAAGGGAACGAATTTCAAATATCGCAGGGTCTAAGATCATGTGACATTTGTCAACCAATCAGAATCACACATCTTACCCGTGACCACATACCTTTCGTTAAAATACAACAAGTTGAAAAAAATATGTTTTATTATTTCTTGAAACCCTGAACACTTGTTTTCAAATAAATGGTAATCTTGAAAATTTAAGGTGAAAAATATATTCAAGATTTGGTTTACACGATTTTGTTCGAAAAATAATTAAAGAATTTTTAGTGTCCAAAATTTGATTTTTAATTTAGTTCGAAAAATTTTTAATTTGAAAATTTTCAAATGTGGTTTACATCTTTAGTTCGAAACTTGTTTTTAAAAATTGGTTCGAAAATTTTTTGTTTAAATTTTTTTCGTTCGAAAAATTTTTGTTTAATTTTTTAGTTTGAAATTTATTTGTAATTTTTAGTTCGAAATTTTTTTTGGGTTCGAAAATTTTTTGTTTGAAACTTTTTTGTTTCAAAATTTTTAGTTTGAAAATTTTTTGTTTGAAAATTTTTTAGTTTTGAAATTTTTTTAGTTCGAAAAAATTTTTAGTTTAAAATTTCTTGTACTCTGCGGAACCGTTTCGAAAAGAATCGGAGCAGTTTAGGTAAGAAAAATCTGGCAACACTGTTTATATTAATGAAGCGCTTACTGAGCGTTTAAAAAAAATCGCTTAAACTCACAACAATGTGTTATAAGAAATATACAAGCGACACCCCTCTTTCACCATTGTTACTTCCAGAGACATAGGCTACTAATTCAAGGACAGGATCTCCATCAAGGTAAAAAAGCTGGTAATCATCTTATCTGTCAAAGAGAACGATAATATTTAATGTAAACTTCAGTACAATATCATGATACCAAAAAAAGGGTTATTTAAGGAGGAGGTTGAGCCCTCCATGGGAACTTTAAGGATAACCATAAAAGGGAACAAAATTCTAAAATACAGGTCTAGGGTGATCACCGACATATCGCTCTATATTTCACTCATGGGGTGTGTGGCGGGTCTAAGATCATGTGACCTCTGTCGGCCAATCAGAATCGAGGTACCAAAACACTCATCTTACTCGTAAAAAGGGAACGAATTTTAAAAATCCCAGGGCTTAAGATCACGTGACCTCTATCAACCAATCAGCATTGGGGTACCAAAGGATTCATCTTACCCGTAAAAGGGAACGAATTTCAAATATCGCAGGGTCTAAGATCATGTGACATTTGTCAACCAATCAGAATCACACATCTTACCCGTAAAGGGAACAAATTTCAAAAATCCCGGTCATAAAAGAGAATGAGGGATTTCCCCGCAGGGTGACTCATGACGTCATACCACGTGACCTGAAAATTTGAATTTCCCGCGTGGGCGGGGCCTAACGTCACGTGACCTCTCTCAGCCAATCAGAATCGAGGTACCAAAGCACTCATCTTAGCCGTAAAAGGGAACGAATTTCAAAAATCCCGGTCGTAAAAGAGAGTGAGGATGAGTCATTCGGGCATACGGGGGTCCCTACTACTGAATGCAGGTTGCTTTAACAAAGTAGTTTCACAATAAAGTTTGTGTTTCTGAAAATGTTGCTTAGCTTCTTTGAAACGCAGGTGTATATTTTGTTTGCTCTGATTTCATGTTCATCATTGATTGATTTCATTCAAATAGCATAAAGAGATCTCCCTCTTAGCACTGCGTATTCAATGAATTTATATTTAGGAATGTTTCTTCCATGAACACTTTCAGCTCGACGATCTGGTACAAGTTACGATACATCATTCCGGCTGCTATGAAATCCACTTCTTGAATCTGTAACACTAATGATTCGTCTTCCTATCGAATATGTGTTTCTTTAATGACACATTAAACTATTCTAGTAACACATGTCAACAGAGTTTCCCATGAAACATCCTTTCTCTTTTTCGTCATTACCATTTTAGCTCTAATTCTGGCCAAATACGCACTGCTCCTCGTTAAACACGATGTTTGCTACATATTGGCGTATAGCAGTACTCTATAAATATGGTGAATTATCCACTAAGAGTGTACAACTTTTCGCTACACAGGATTCAGCAGACTGACTTAGCAATCGTGGTAATTTTGTGAAATTTTGGTAGTCCCAGGGATAGACCATGTTTGTTTGTGTCGTGTTCTGTAGGAATTTGGATGCAATTTGATGTTGAACGATGCAGCTTTGCAGTGTCAGTCTCTTGCCGCAGTACTTTGACCTGAAAGTTCATTCGGAAGGTTTTTTAATGAAATTTATCGTCCTCGTGTCAGTTTCGTTTTATGCGTAGTGTATTACACAGGATTTTCAATTTTTCATTACAGTAATCCTTTTTCTTGTTGCAATTGTCATCTGTCTGACTGGCTTCTTTTTGTTTATCATTCTTTTCCAGAATAACTGAGAACACGTGATTTCAGGGCGAATATGCTACTATTATCAACTTACAGGCAGACAAGAACACAAAGAATATAACAAATTATTTAATATTACGGCAGTTAAAAAACTACATATTGCATACTATATTAAGTGAGATTATATATGTGCATATGCAATAAGGATACATGCCCTACGCAATACGTTCGAGAGCTGTATAATAACTTCACATACCAGCAGACATGTTTAGAAGTGTATTCATTGTAGAATAGAAGAACAACAAGTATTTTCAAAGGAACATAATGTAATCGAACAACAGTAAAATTATTGCTTTGAATTTTTTTCTATTATACCACGGACCAACAAACCATAAAACCTACCTGGGGGATTTCTCGGTACTGGGATATGTCGTAATACAACTAATGAGAAAATCGAATAGAATAATTTGTATCACTTGTTTTCTATAGAAAAATAAAACGGAACATTGATACAAGGTCATACTCATACCTAAATGGAAATCAATTATTACGAAAATTATGAAGACTTTAAAATATATATTTCCTCTGCTGCTGTTTGATGAATCAAGACAAAAGTTTCAGTTTCAGTTGAACATAAAATAGAACGCATAATTACATTTTATTATTCACGCAGTTTGCAGTGTTGCCACGTAATAACTGTACATTGACACAAAGTCATACTCATACTTCCATGAAAATCCATTATTATGAACCCTGTGAAGAATATAAAATACATATGTCCTCTGCTGCTATTTGATGGATCAAGACGAAATTTTCAGTTTAAGTTGAACATAAAACAGAATACCTAAATAAATTTTTTATTCTCCAATTTGCAATGTTGCCACGTAATAACTAAACGAATCGCGAGAAGGGACTTTTTAAGGGAAATTTGCTTAAATATCCCTCCATTATTTTATCTTTGTAAGGAGAAATGTCTCGTTGGTTACGTACACTGAGAGCCTACACTCTTCCAAATCGATCGAGGTATAACTTGTTCCAGTGTTGCACCGACGGTCAGAATATTGACACAAAGGAATACTCGTACTTCCATGAATATCTATTGTTATGAACTTTGTGAAAACTATAAAAAGATCAAACTTTCCTCTGCTGCTATTTGTTGGATCAAGATGAAATTTTCAGTGTAAGTTAAGCATGAAATGGGATCCATAAATGCCTTTTATTGTCCACGTAGTAACTAAAAGAATGGCAAGAAGGGACGTTTTTAGGGGAAATTTTGTTAAATATCCCTCCATTAGTTTTCCTTTGTACACAGAAATATCAATTTTATTACGTAAACTGAAAGCCTACAGTCGTATAAATCGATTGAGGTATAACGTGTTCCAGTGTTGCCCTAACGGTCTGATCTACAGTTATTTAGAGAGATCCCATCGATGTCTGTATACATACACGGGTGCTAAAGGGTTAAGGGACCCAGGTGTTACAATTATATGTTGACTAATAACTATTTTTTGATTCTAGGGACACTAAGGAACATTCTTAATATAGTGGCAAACGTTCCCTAGGGGGAAGAGTTATCACCCCCTTGGTCGATTGTCTATACGTTTTGAACGCTGAATCGATCCTTGAAAACGGCTCGTCGACAGCTTTTGCCGTTTTGCTGTTGACAGACAGATGGACGTACTCCCATGCGAAATAAAAATTGCGCGTATACTGCAACTCACGTTTTTTCGCATATATTCCATTTTATGGGTAAAATTCACTAATTACTATGTGGAGATAATAGAAAGCAATCCATCTAACGAGATATTTTCAAAAAGTATAACAAAATAAAAAAAATATTTGGTCTAGGAATTAATTCGTGTGGTTGGTACGCACACATTGAAGCTGTAGTACAAACACAAAATACATAAATACCTTAAGAAAAATATTGTCCATCGCTAGCCACCACTTTCGCCCATCTGTCAGGCAATGTACGGATTCCGTGGCGAAAGAAGTCCTCATCCTTGGAAGCGATCCAGTCAGAGACCCATGTTTCGATATCTTCTGAAGAAGTAAACCGCTGTCCAATCAAATCGTTGTTCATGCAATCGAACAAGTAGTAGTCCGAAGGAGCAACGTCTGGTGAATACGGCGGGTGGGGTAAAACTTCCCATCCGACATTTTCTAAATAGGTTTTGACCGGTTTTGCGACATGTGGGCGAGCGTTATCATGTTGAACAATAAGTTTATCATGTCTGTTCTCCCATTCTGGTCATGTTCTGGTCAGTGCTTGCTTCAAACGCATTAATTGTCGTCGATAACGTTCTCCATTCATAGTTTCACCCGGTTGCAGCAGCTTATAGTACACCACACCTTTCATATCCCACCATATGCACAGCATAACCTTTGCACAGTGAATATCTCGTTTTGGTTGTGATGGACCTGGTTCACCTGGTTTCACCCAGGCTTTTTTTCGTTTAGGGTTCTCGTAATGGATCCACTTCTCATCACCCGTAATAATTCGATGCAGAAACCCCTTTCTGCTCTGTCGTTGAAGCAGCAATTCGCAAATGGTTTTTCGTCTTTCAACGTCTTTGTCTTTCAATTCATGTGGAACCCAATGTGACATCTTTTGAATCATTCCCATGGCTTTCAAGCGTTTGGAGACTGTTGTTTGATCAACGCCTAATGCTGCTGCAAGTTGTTCCTGCGTTTGACACAAATCCTGCTCGAGCAATGCTGTCAATTCTTCGTCTTGAAATTTTTTTCGCTGTCCAGCTCGCTCTTGGTCTGCCAAGCCGAAATCACCACTTCTAAACAGTGCAAACCACTTCTGACACGTTCGCTCAGCTAGAGCATGGTCACCATACACTTCCACCAAAATACGATGACTTTCAGTCGCACTTTTCTGCATGTTAAAGTAATGCAGCAGGACACCCCGCAAAAACACTTTATCAGGCACAAATTGCGCCATGTTCACTTAACTACAAACTGGTGTTGTTGACGCTTTAATCCACTGCCCTATACTACGAACGATACGCGATGACAGGGGTTTGCAACACATGTGTGGATACACGGAACTGTGAGACGCTCCGTTCGTTGCGCCATCTCATGTCCACCCGCACGAATTAATTCCTAGACCAAATATAAGCCAAAAAACAAAATTATGCTCGGTTTTGTGTATACTGGCACGATGAATTCTAGGGATCTTTTCAGTAGCAGAGCACATTTGCGGAGGGAATTCAGTAGGGGAGTCAAGGAGTTGGATCAAGGAACTGGATAGTGGAGTAAACTGTTGCATTTATTGGTTAAAACCTAGTGTGTACATTGCCTGCCAAATATAAATTAGATTCTGTAACTAACATGTCGGACGAAAATATAGAATTGAACAGAAAAACTCTTATCTTAAGGTTCGAAGCGATACGCACCATGGTTATGAAGATTATTTCTTAAGAAAAAAAGAGCAAACACAGCGTTGCCTCCGTGGTTAGGTGGATAGAGTGGCGGACTCGTAGTTATTTTACCAACGAATCCCATCCTATCCCATTCTTTTTATTGTACAAAACATTATAATTTTCATGTTAATAAGAACCGAAGCAATATAATAAGGTCAACTTATTGATATTTTGAGGTAATGACGTATTTATCAAGGAATAGAGTACTATTGGTAATAGCTATTGTTTTCAGTTCATGCTGTTGTATAGCTTCTCTCATCCTGTTTTCTTGGAAAGAGAACAATTTTGTCTCCAACAAAGTGTGAAGGATATATACGGACAGAAGAAGACATCTTAGTACCAAGCCTGATTTATCGTGATGAAATGGACTAGTTTGCCATTATTAAAAAAAAAGAAAACTAAATTATTGAAGTTGGCTTCTCTTTAGCTTTTAGGTAAAAAAAAGTTTTTTTTTCTTTATACTTTATGAGGCAAGGTCTGCGATCGTACCCACAAATTTAGCTAAAGAGTGAAAGATAATTGTTTATACAAACATTTTACAAGTTTAGGTGCGTTAAACACCAATACACCATGGTCTTGCTTATCCGACCATGCTTTGTTCCACATACTGTATGATCCAATATATCATTGCAGATAGCACCAATCGGCAAGAAGAACTGCTAGTTGTGGTCTTAATCTATTTTTCATGCTCTGGACTCTATCGCCTATCGCGTCTGTCTACACCTTGACTCATACGTCTATCATGCTGTGCAGACACGTATTCAGGTTTTCTATTCGGAGGGGGCCTAACGCAAATCCTCGTAAGCACGTAATTCTAATGTTTTAAAAATATCAATATCAATAATAATAATAATAATAATAATAATAATAATAATAATAATAATAATAATAATAATAATAATAATAATAATAATAATGCAACAGTTCTGTACTTCTCTTAAACTTTTTCCTACTTTCCATTTTTAAACCGGTTTACTTTGGAAACTGAATTATATCACAAACAAAATGAAATATATTTTCGAGAGAAATGTAACTAAAGAAAACTTCTATTACGTATATCACATAACAAAAATAGCAAGAAGACATTAAGTGTATCGTTCTAATATACTAAAGTTAAAAATAGAACGGAAACGAAATGTTAATCCTATTTGAAACTGTTCTTTAACCCTTAAGTACTATTGACGAAAGTAATCACGTAATCTGTCGGACCGCATTGTTGTTTCACATTTTCTGAATAGTAGTTTTATTGCATATTTCCTTACAATGCTATCCTACATATCTTAGTTGCTTATAGAAAAATAAAACGTAGTAATTTCCCGATGTAGAAAAAGTTTTATACTTTAAAGCAATGAGAAAAAGAATATAGTTAAAATTTGCAACAATGTATTCATTGTTATTCTAAAATTGTAATTGTTGAAATATTCAATTTTTTCTCCGTTTCTATGTAGTCAAAATAACACTAATTTAAAATACACTCTTCTTATAGATGCACTGAGAATAAAAAATACAGTAAAAACGGAGGAGAAACATGAAATATTAGCTTTCAAAACTTACAAGAAAGCACTGTTACAGTTGTACTGTTATATTTTTTGTAGTAAAAAGGTAATGAATAAAACTTATTTTTAGTTTTTATATGATCGCGAGAGTAAAGAAAATTCGTTTTGCCGGTACCGCACTAACTGCTCTGATAGCATGCACTTTCTTCAAGTAGGCACTTACACCTTTTTATTCTGCACTGCAAGGAAATCGGTACCCTACACCGCTGACACGAATATCATTGCTTTGCGCTTACAACATAGTGGAGAGCGGACTATGTTCTCCTCTTCAACTCCTTGTGCGCGATGGTGGGAAACTCACTTTCAAGTTATAGTATGCTCTTGATTGAAAAACTCAGCTCTCATGGCAGATGTTCAATGAACATTCTACGTTCTATGTGAGGCCTAACAAGTCCTTTTGCCAACCTTTTCTTGAAATCAAGTCTTGTCATCACTGCGGACTTAGCATAGACTTGACGCAAGGCATACGCATTGACACCACACTCAACATCCACCAGAAAAAAGAAAATTGTCAATGGCTATCGTCTTGTTTGACGACTTGATGTGTAATCTGTACATGTTTAGTCTAGAGTATCCACTCCGCCTTTACTCATGTTATAAAATATGATTATTTCAGGCTTTCTAGTCTCTGGGTCATTATTTGATGTGTGGTGTAAGACGTGCCACACGGTAAGACTCAATACTGATAATAATCAGTAGATAACAAAAGACAACTGAACAGCAAAATACTCACGTAACTACTATAATACGTCTGTGAGACCGTTCGACCCCTCCAGCGCCGCGCTAAGGGGATCAATTATAACACGAACTTCACACTACGTAACCATTTGCTAGACAGGAAGGTAGACGAAAAGATCCACTTGTAGTAGTGAGACTGTAGAAAATATAATGATACGAAAAGCAGCAGCGGTCTGAGAGACGGTCCATAGTACTTACGGGTTAATTCCACCTGGTATAATGGCATTATGGTATGTTCTTAGAATTATAACAAGACAGCAGCACATTGCCCAAAGTTTGGACACTGACTACTAGTAAACTGATATAAAAGAACCTCAAAAGGGTAAAAGCAAGTTTATTAAAAAGTGCTTGAAATTCGGAGGGGCCAGCCCTCAGGCCCTCACGCTGGATACATCCCTGATTCAGTGCACTGCAGTTTTTTGTTATGAAACATTATTATTAGAGGCGTAATATGTAAAATTATATCATAAGTTTTATTTTTAATAGGTCTTTTCTTAACACATCCATATTATCCAGCGTTCTGCCTGCCTGTTTATGTCGGATAAGCGAAAGCCTACTGTATTTCTAAAGCTAGCATATACATGAACTAGAATTGTATCGTCCTAGAACAGACAATAGTGGGAAATGCTTATAGTAAAAGGGTGGAATAAAAAAGCATAAGTACTGTTTTGGTAGCGTGAGAACAAATTCAAAACAATTCAATATATTTCCTAGTACCAGATTATCATCTTATTGTGTCGGTGTGTATTTTTTTTAAACATAGTTTTAAAAGTCATACCATTCGCATTATTCCTAAGGAAATCGAAAGAAAAACTCCTATGTGCATCTTGTGGCAAAGCGGCATAAGTGCATGGTCCGAAACCGATTCCCACGTTAAGATATAGATAGACCGATTTCTCGTACTTCAAAAATGCAAATCCGGGACGATACTAAATTACGAGAATCTTTGAAATGCTTAAAATTGAAAGAAGTGTTGAATACTAATTTACTTTTCACCATTAGATAGAGTTGTTCAAGTATTACGTTATGACATTTTTATTTATTTCACTAGACCTTTTTCCAAGGACGCCGATTTCTCTGTAAATTTGGTGGGGAGGATTCAAATGCACAAGATACATATGAGGATTTTAAGATAAATTGCACTCAAATTATGCCAAATATTGTATATTCATAAATACAAAGGGGCCTACATGAGCTTTGGTAGGCCCGGCCCCCAGGATCGGCGCACTTGCCTTCTTCCTAGTTAAGCAAACGTAAGCAAATGATTTACTCTCTCCCCCTGGTAAGCAAAATTGTTTTTTCCTCAAGATCTATTGTGTTTCGTGAAATAACAGCAGGAATTTCCTGATTACTTAACAATTTAAATGAATGTTTTCACTTAAAGCATCCCATTGATTCGCGTTGCGTAGGACTAAAATAGATTAAGGGTCAATAATGAAGATGAGACTTCCATATCAAACATGAAGAGATATGTGGATCGGAGATCTTTCTTTTTTCTTCGAACTTTGTTTTTTCAAATCCATGATGGGAAATTATATTATGAGTACAATTTTCGAAATTAATAGTATACAATCGTATACATATCTTACGAAACGATGTCTTATGCAAAATACATTGACTCAAAGAATAAATTACAAGTTGTGAAGTCCCTGGATCTTTTTTAATCTTGGGGATGTTTTAGGTGAACACAGAGAAGTTACCTTCCACTCACTATCTGAAATGAGTGGGAATATGATGTACAACTAAGCGAGAGATAATATTTCGAGATTGTTATTATGGGGATTTCTGTAATAAAATAACAACTCAAGATTTCGATAATTGAATTACTGTTGTATTTTCATTACTTTGTGTAAGTACGTGTAAGGTGTCGTGTATGAATTCGGGTAATTAGAAATTGCCAGTTCTAACACTGCATACCAAACATTGAGAATTCGACTAATGTTTAGAAAGTAGCACATACCTTTTGGTGTTCTGTTCTTATGCTCCTGCAAATGCTGGTCCACCAAAAGCTCCTTCCGATCGTCAAACCACAGGCTGGATGGTACCTCGCTGGCGGTAACTCCAAGGGATGGAACCTCGCTGGCGGTCACTCCAAGGGATGGAACGGAGGTTCGAACTAAGAACGGGCTGCGATATGATTTGATTACGCCGAAGTTTTGCGAACGGTCAGCATCATAATATCTCCTCCGTAACGTATGATAAACTTTCAGAGTTCGTCTTAGCGAAACGTTAACTCGCTTAACTTAAATAAAGCTGCTTCTACACATTCTACTAGTTAAAATTTTAACGTCGATCTCCGACTTGTAGTCGTTGTTCCGTTTCTCCAACTCTCCGTCTCCGACTGATCTCGACTGATCACTCCTGACTGATCTGATCTCGACTGTCCAACTGCTCCAGTGACCTCGGGTCCTCTCGTTTTTGTTGAACATCCTGTGACCTAGAATCTGACGCTTCTGCATGACGTCAGAGGCGTGTGCTCTTTCTTGTCTAGGAAACGCAATGGTTTCCTCATTGTGGTCGACGACTGGCAATGCTTGGAATGCTTCGACTCACAATTCCTGGCAATTCTAACATACCCGACAAGAGTGTCTTGTGTTCACAAACATCTTACAAATTTACTTACAACGAATTCTGCCAATTCTTTTCAATCAGACATTAATTGAATTCTGATTTTAATTTCCTGTAATGAAACAATTTGCTCAAGAAAGCGTGCTACATACCATCGTTACATAAGTTTTAAAAGCAGAGACTACAATATTTATGTAATTTGTTTTTCGTGGATTATTATTTCTTGACACTTTGCTGTTTTTATGAATCTAATACTCAAAATCTAAATCTTTATTAAAATATGATTAACTGAAAATAAACATAAAATAAATAAAATATACAGGCTCTGCCACATGCCCCCTGCTGAAACCCTGTTAGCTCCGCTAACAGACTAGATCTCACAGGAGATCGTTTAATTTGAAACACTCTGTATATAAAAGAATGAAATATATGAAAACTGTACATAAAAATATTGAAAAACATCAAATATTATACATATATATATATTACAATATGAATAAATATCTATTATTAAATCCAACACACCCAAAACTAAATAGATTTATAATGTTCTTAATCTTCATTCATTTTATTAATTAAAAAATATTATATGCATTTTAGTCATGAGTCTGTATTCTCACACCATCTAGCGGCTAAACTGAAAACTATCTCAACTGAACGCATTAGCCGTATTAATTGCACATGAAGTTCTTTTTAATGCTTGCAATTAAGATTATTTACGTTGCCGTTAGTAACAACGTTTGTAATGAAAATTTTCCACTGTCACATATCACCTGATGCTGTTTGCAGTCTTGCCAATTTAAGACAAGTTATCTGTCCATCCATAATTCCCTGCAACATTTATGACAAATTTTCTCACACTTTTTACTAACTTTTCATAGGCTCAACATAATTTAAATTATTATTTTTATGTATATTCACTTATCACTACACTTTAACATCTCTAATTTATTTAATATTTAATTTAAAATAAGTTTCAGCAGACCCACATATTTATGAATCATGAAAATCCACTTTGAGATAGTTAGCAACGCTGAACTTGACTTTGAGAAAAGCAAAATCATCACTTTTCTAATCAAGGTTGACTCAAAAAACTTCCACGTCTCTCGTTCATTTGCGCGTCGGTACCTGGGCAGTTATAAACGGCGTCCTAACACACAACAAATTGTGGTGGATTTTATTAATTTTTAAGCTTAAATTAACATTATATCACAAGGGAAAAATGTTTCCTTTTCGCCGTCTTTTGTGACACCAATTTTACGGTTTGTTTCGGTTTTATTCACTAGTTTTTTCGATATCCGTGTTTGGAAATCAGTGACGTGTCCTATTTGCATTGCCGGGTCTTCTGGATGCAAATTATGATTTTTGGTGTTTATAGAATGTGCTACCTCGTTTCCATGATCAGTGATAGTGTTTAAATATGCATTGCTTGAATCTCGCATTGTTTGAAATGAAGTGTGTTTAATGATTTGTATAATATGTATGTTAGTGTCGTGTCTATGTGCTTTATTCTTCTCTACTCTCGTATACAATGGGAATTATGACTCGGTAAGTACATGAACCTATGCTATTTTGTATTTATGATTTAATTAATAATATTATGATTACGCATATACTTATTTACAAAATTGTTTATATCCTTAACCTACCTGAGTATAAAGATTGAACATTTATTTACACCTATCTATCGATAACTGAAACCAAAACCCGTTTAGAGATTCAGGGGTTGGTGAAAACGATGGAAATTCGCGTTTCCTCAGATTTCAGGTTGAGCATTGGTTGTTCGACGGCTGCTCGACTAGCCGTGCATCTTAAACGTGATTTGTTCCCAGTTATCTTGTTTTCTGTCTACCCAGTATATTTATAAACTACAATGGATATACATCTATAATAAAATCTCACTTTTATCTCTATTTTTTAAAAAGCAAAAAACACTTTTCTCCTCCATACTCGTAAATGGTATTTTTTCATCTATCATTTTAAATCTATGTAAAGTCAAAATAATTATAGCTAAGCTGACTTTTAGCTATTATGTCGTCTAATTAATTATAAACTTCAAATTACCTAATGTGTAGATAATTATTATATATTTTTGTCCAATCTGTATATTCATTTGAAAATCTATGTCTAATCCGTATATTCATTATCCTTAATCGGTACAGTAGCTAAGTCTTTTGCGTCGAGGGCCAACCAACAACAAAATAACTTTCGCCTTCGTCTTAATCGTATATTTCTTATCTAATGTCCAAGTAGAGTAAACAAAATATCCCCTGGTCATAATCTTATAATTACTTCTTTAATCTTATATTATCTTATGTTATTGCCAAATGGCCTAGCTTGTGAAACGGTGACTTTTAAATCTGTCATTATGAACTAGATATTCTTTACCGTCTCGAAACATTTCTTACTTGTTTAGGGCTATCTTTAGACTAGTAAAACACGAATGTCTTTTTAATTCCCTAAAACTATTTTCTTTCTTTCTTTTTCTACTATTTATAATATCGTATACTCTTCACTATTTATTCTATAGCATGCTAACTTCACTTATTTCTATCTTTATTTATTTCTATTTATTTCTATATATCTCTATTTTTATTCATTTCTACTTTTATCTATATCTCTATTTTCTCTATTCTTCTCTATAACAATATTTATTTTATTTTAGCGATTATACTCTTATCTTATTTGTCTAAATCTGGGTATATAAATGTCAATATCGTATCCATATTCTTGTAGTCAATATTCTGTTAATCTATCTCTATGCTATCTCTATTTATCTACTGCTATTCTCCTTCTTTTCAGTCTCTTTCTATTCGGATCCACTCTCTATTACATCTCTTCTCTCATTCCATATTCAAATAAATGTAAATGATCAGCTAGACTCTTAACTATATTTTCCTAAACAAGCACTCCACTAGATATAAAATCTATATTCTATACTGCTATCTTAATCCAAGTTACTATTATCTTAAAAAACACTTATTTATCTTACCTCTATACTCTAATATGTAAATCACATTAACCTTACTCATTTATTTAATTTAAATTTTACTTTTGTATTCGTCGGGTCTTCTGCTAAATAAGTCGGATTCACCTAAAAAAATATTCGCTGCTTTCGAGAGATAAACGAGGCAACCTCTGTGTCTCTTCATTCTTTATCACTGAAGACTTATGTGACGTAATACATAAAATATTCTCTTTGAAGTTTTGGATAATCGCCCACTTTGAACTGAACGAGAATGGGTCTTCCCTCTTATCTAGTACTCTGACCTTCTGAAAGGTTCTCCAAAATTTTATGGTATTTTAACCAATTCTTTCTTTTTCAAATTTTCTGCTAGGTAACTCATTAACATTAATTTACATGATTCATTTTAATATTCCGTTGTTTCTTGCCTTTTCCTATTTATATTAACCTAGATGTTCCTTGTAGATAGCATTTATTATATATTTTTTTCATTCTTCTTCACAGTCACATTTGTTACTTTTTATATACACATAATCACTTTTAAAATTCTCTTTTACTATTCACTCTTCTTAATACAGATGTTAACTTAACATTTCTCTATTTACTACTTTCTATCTCTCTATTAGTCATGTTTATTTATTTGTCTAGTCTTTATATATGTCCTCGAGACATATTTCCATTTTCTAAATTTTAATCTTCCTAACTTTTCAACGTAATATTTACTAATAATATATATATATATAATCCTAATCACTAAAACAGCTGTGTTATCTAACTTACAATCCTTAAACCTATACTTCTTACCTAATCTAATAGTCAAATAATAATGATAATAATAATACCACTAACAACAGTACTAATTTAATTCTAATATAATCTTAACTTAAATGCTACGGTATATATATCAATGCGGAATAAAATATAACTAATATCTAAAATCCTTATATTAACAACTATTTACATTTACCACCGTTTCACTTCTCTACCTACATAACCAAGAATTTCTCTCTCTGAAGAGATTCGCGAATGCTACCAAATCTAGCAATAATTTGTCGCTCGCTATAACCAATTTCGCCCCTTTTTCGTATTGTGCGACTGTTGATACAAATTTCGCTATTTGGATCGCTTGAGAGCAATTGAACCTATTGCGGAAGCGATCAAACCACTTATTAACAGTAACCTGGTCTGCTCTCGACTTGAATAAGGCACATAATATGTAATTGTGCTGTTCGGATTTTAATGCGAAGAAAATGGATTCTCGCAAAACAGTATTTGTCTCTGCAATTCCAGTTATAATAGACAAGAAATGCCTTCTGAATCTTAGATCGATAAGGTCTTCTAAATTAAAATTCTTATCGGTGAACTGCACCATGAAATATATTTTGTACTTTAGACCTAACAAATTATCCCGTATAATGGTTTCATTCTTTTCCCCGTAAGTCGGGCTATACTCTACGAAATGCTTCAGTACACCCAAGTCTAAATAGTAATACCTGGATTTTGAAAACATTGTGGCCGGCTTGCCACTGCTTTTTATCACAGGATAGTGAATTCGGTGATAGTTTTTCAGCGACAGCATTTTGTACAGTATTTATGATAAAATCAAAACAACAGAAAAACGAAGCAAGGGTGGGTGCGTGGGTGAATTTCTTAATCTAGACTAGGCTGGTTAATGTAAACTAGAATTGATTATAAGAATAGTATGACAATCTGTACTATAACAATACAAAATTAAACTCAACGGGGCTTAAACTTAAGTATTCCACTATGACAATACGGTGTAATATCATGTAACATCAAAACAATGATGGTTAATCTAAACTAATATCGAAGGACTCGAACTTCTAGCATCTTAGCCGTGATAAAGTATGCATTAACCGGGAATCGAACAATAGAATTAATGACAATGGTGATCAGTTTTGACTAGGCTCCAACCCAGAACATCTCCGCCATGTGAACCTCCCTGGTTCGTTTCTGATCTTGGGGATGTTTTGAGTGAACGCAGAGAAGTTACCTTCCACTCACTATCTGAATGAGTGGCAATGTAATGTACAACTAAGCGAGAGATAATAATTCGAGATTGTTATTATGGGGATTTCTGTAATTAAATAACAACTCCAGATTTCGATAATTGAATTACTGTTGACTTTTCATTACTTTGTGTAAGTACGTGTAAGGTGTCGTGTATGAATTCGGGTAATTAGAAATTGCCAGTTCTAACACTACATACCAAATATTGAGCCTTCGACTAATGTTTAGAAAGTAGCACATACCTCTTGGTGTTCTGTTCTTATGCTCCTGCAAATGCTGGTCCACCAAAAGCTCCTTCCGATCGTCAAACCACAGGCTGGATGGTATCTCGCTGGCGGTCAGTCCAAAGGATGGAACGGAGGTTCGAACTAAGAATGGGCTGCGAATGATTTGATTACGCCGAAGTTTTTCGAATGGTCAGCATAATAATATCTCCTCCGTAATGTATGATAAATTTTCAGAGTTCGTCTTAGTGCTAAAGACCCCATCGTTAGTGCTAAAAAAATAACATCTCAATTTTAATAGTTACTATTGGCCTGCTACCTTCATGCCACCACGCCAACATACCAGAATCACATCATAAGTGAAGTAGCCGGTTTGAGCATCGTTAGTGCTCGTTAGTGCTGTAAACATTAAAGTTAGTGCTTCTATATATACAGTTTTTAGGGTAACAAAATGGTTCAGTTTTACGAAGCTAGCATGAACTTAGCAGGCCACCTATGGCAGGCCAGAATTTCAATTTCACAGATCGTTAGTGCTTCGTTAGTGCTCGTTAGTGCCGCAAACCCCATCGTTAGTGCTACAAAAATAACGCCGCAATTTTCACCAGTCACTATTGGCCTGCTAATTTTATGCCAATGAACTTGGCAGGCCACATATGAAAGGCCACAACTAGGATTTTACACATCGTTAGTGCTTCGTTAGTGCACGTTAGTGCCGAAAACCCCATCGTTAGTGCTAAAAAAATAACATCTCAATTTTAATAGTTACTATTGACCTGCTACCTTCATGCCACCACGCCAACATACCAGAATCACATCATAAGTGAAGTAGCCGGTTTGAGCATCGTTAGTGCCCGTTAGTGCTGTAAACATTAAAGTTAGTGCTTCTATATATACAGTTTTTAGGGTAACAAAATGGTTGTTTTACGAAGCTAGCATGAACTTAGCAGGCCACCTATGGCAGGCCAGAATTTCAACTTCACAGATTGTTAGTGCTTCGTTAGTGCTCGTTAGTGCCGCAAACCCCATCGTTAGTGCTACAAAAATAACGCCGCAATTTTCATCAGTCACTATTGGCCTGCTAATTTTATGCCAATGAAATTGGCAGGCCACATATGACAGGCTACAACTGGGATTTTACACATCGTTAGTGCTCGTTAGTGCCGCAAACCCCATCACTAGTGCTACAAAAATAACGTCTCAATTTTAATAGTTACTATTGGCCTGCTACCTTCATGCCACCAGGCCAAAATACCAGAATCACATCATAAGTGAAGTAGCCGGTTTGAGCATCGTTAGTGCTCGTTAGTGTTGTAAACATTAAAGTTAGTGCTTCTATATATACAGTTTTTAGGGTAATAAAATGGGTCAGTTTTATGAAGCTAGCATGAACTTAGCAGGCCACCTATGGCAGGCCAGAATTTCGACTTCACAGGTCGTTAGTGCTTCGTTAGTGAAGCAAACCCCATCGTTAGTGCTATAAAAATGTCTCAATTTTTAACAATCACAATTGGCCTGCTAACTTCATGCCAGTGAACTTGACAGACCACATACGGCAGACCAGAATTTCGACTTCACGGATCGTTAGTGCTTCGTTAGTGCTCGTTAGTGCCGCAAACTTCATCGCTAGTGCTACAAAAATAACGACTCAATTTTTAACAATCACTATTGGCCTGCTAACTTCATGCCAGTGAATTTGGCAGACCACATATGGCAGACCAGAATTTCGACTTCACAGGTCGATAGTGCTTCGTTACTGCTCGTGAGTGCCGCAAACCCCATCGTTAGTGCTATAAAAATAACGTCTCAATTTTTAGCCATCACTATTGGCCTGCTAACATCGTGCCAGTGAACTTGGCAGACCACATATTGCAGACCAGAATTTCGACTTCACAGATTGTTAGTGCTTCGTTAGTGCTCGTTAGTGCCACAAACACATCGTAAAAGCTACGAAAATATCGTCTCAAACTTAATAGTTACTATTGGCCTGCTAACTTCATGCCAATGAGCTTGGCCGGCCACCTTATGGCAGGCCAGAATTTCTATTACTCACATCGTTAGTGCTTCGTTACTGCCGCAAACCCCATCGTTAGTGGTATAAAAATAACGTCTCAATTTCTAACAGTCACTATTCGCCTGCTAACTTCACGCCAATGAAATTGCCAGACCTCCTATGGCAGGCCAGAATTTCGACTTCACACAACGCTAGTGCTTCGTTAGTGCCGCAAACTCCATCGTTAGTGCTACGAAAATAACGTCTCAATTCTTAACAGTCACTATTGGCCTGCTAACTTCATTCCAGTGAACTTGGCAGACCACATATGGCAGACCAGAATTTCGACTTCACAGATCGTTAGTGTTTCGTTAATGCTCGTTAGTGCCAGAAACCACATCGTTAGTGCTACAAAAATAACGTCTCAATTTTTAACAGCCACTATGGGCCTGCTAACTTCATGCCAATGAACTTGGCAGGCATCCTATTGGAGACCAGAATTTCGACTTCACACGTCGTTAGTGTTTTATTAGTGTTCGTTACTACCGCAAACCCCATCGTTAGTGCTAGGAAAATAACGTCTCAATTTTAATAGTTAGTATTGGCTTGATTGGCCTGCTAACTTCATGTCAGCAGGCGAACATATCGTAATCACACCAGAAATGAAACTGCCGGTTCGAGCAGCGTTAGTGCTCGTTATTGCGATAAACATTAATGTTACTGCTTCTATATATACAGATTTTTGCGTAACAAAATGGGCCCGTTTCATGAAGCTGAAAAGCCACCTATGGCAGATCACGATGTCAACCTCATATATCGTTTGTGCTTCGTTCGTGCTCGTTAGTGCTATACATCCCTTCCTTAGTGCTTCAAAGACAACGGATATATACAGTATAATATTTAAGAAATCGATTTTCCTCACCTAACTGCATGTCAACACGACCCACAGAAATTACCCCAGAGCACAATCGCGATTGCACCCATTAGTGGTTGTTAGTGGCGCATGCCCCATCGTTACTGCTTTATAGATATTGCCTACAAATTTGTAGAAACTGTTATTGGCCTGCTAACTTGTGGCAGCACGCAAGGACGAAACCTACGACAGATGGTACCCGTGATTAGTGCTTCGTTAGTACTTGTTACTAAAGATTATTATATCTTTATTGCTTCATAGTTAATAACTACATTTAAAAAAACATTAATGGCTGCAACATAATGGCAGCAGACAATGGACGAAATGTACGACAGACCACAATTTCGATCGCATCCGTCATTAGTGCGTCGTTAGTAGTCGTTAGTGTCCCATATCCCACCGCTAGTGCTTCACAGAAAACAAATATATTTTTAAGGAAATACAATATTGCCTGCTAATTTCATGCCAGCAGATCAAGACCAAATCTACGCAGACCACAATTTTGATTACACCCGTTATTAGTGACTTGTTAGTGTTAGCTAGTTCTGCGTATTCCATCGTTAGCGTTCCACAGGTTAGGTCTAAAATTCTATAAACTTCATTTTCCTCTCATAATTTCATGCAAAAAAGCCACGCACTAAACCTACAACAGACCACAATTTTGATTACACCAGTCATTAGTTCCTCGTTAGTGCTTGTTAGTGCACCATATCCAATCGTTTGTGCTTCACAGATAACGGGTACATTCTTGAAGAAAACCATTATTGGCCCGCTAACTTCATGCCAGTAGTCGAGGGACGAAATAGACGGCAACCCAAAAACTTGATTACATCTGTCACTAGTTCTTCGTTAGTGCTCGTTAGTGCCGCACATCTCATCGTTAGTGTTCCCTAGTCCTGCATATCCCATTGTTAGTATTGCATATATAACGGCTACATTTTTTTAAGAAATCCATTGTTGCCATGCTAACCTCAACCTAGGAAACGAGGAACAAGATCAACTGGAGGGTACAATTTTGATTACATATGCAATTAGTGCTTCATCAGCATGCGTCAATCGCGCATATTCCACCGTTAGTAATCCACTGATAACGGCTGCACTTTTTAAGAAAGCCAATATTGATCTGATAATAGTATGGTAGCAGACCAGTGACGAAATCTACGGGAGACCACAGTTTTGATTACGCCCGTCATTAGGCTTCATTAGTGCTTTTTTGTGCATCATATGAAACCGTTAGTGCATCTGTCATTACTTCTTCGTTAGTGCCGTACATCCCATCGTTAATGTTCGTTAGTGCTGCATATCCCATCGTTAATATTCTATATATATGAACTACGTTTTTAATCAAGCCATTACTAGCCATTTAACTTCATTCCAGCATACTAGGGACCAGAGAAGGCCACAACTTATATTACATCCTTCATTAGTGCTTAACGAGTGCTCGCTAGTGCCGCATATTCCATCGTTAATGCTTCACCAATAACAGCTTCATTTTTTAAGAAGCAAGTATTGGCCAGCTAACTTGATACCATCAGAACAGGGACGAAATCTAAAGCAGGTTACAATTTAGATTACACTCCTCATTAGTGCTTCATGAGTGCTCGTTAGTGTCGCATGTCAAACCGTTGGTTCCTCAAAGCTAACGGCTACATCTATCAAGAAAAACATTTTTTGCCTGCTAAATTTATGGCAGCAGAGCAGGGATGAAATCTATGCAGACAACAATTTTGATTACATCTGTCATTAGTGTTTCTTTAGTGCTCTCTAGTGCCACACATCCCATCGTTAGTGTTCGTTAGTGCTCCATATCTTATAATAAGTACTGCACATATGTCGGCTATATTTTTTAAGAAAGGCAGTATTGGCATGCTAATTTTATGGTAGGAGACATAGACCAAATCCGCACAAGAACACAATTTTGATTACACCTGACACTAGTGCTTCTTAAGTGTTTCCAGTGCCGCTATCCCACCATCAGTGATCCACCGATTACGGCTACATTTTTAAAGGCCATTAGTGACCTGTTAACTTTATGCCAGCAGAAGTGTTCCCTAGTCCTGGCCCAGAGGCGAAATTTACGGTAGACCACAATTTTTATTATACCCGTCATTATTGCTCATTAGTGCTGCATATCTCATTGTTAATGCCCTACAGATAACGCCTATACTTTTAAAAAATCATTTTTTTCTTCTAATTTCATGCAAACACGTCACGCAGGAAACCTACAGCAGACCACAATTTTGATTTTATCTATCATTAGTGCTTCGTTAGTACTCGTTAATGTTGTATATCATATCGTTAGTGCAAGACCCATTACAATTAGTATCAAGTGGGAACCACCACTTTTTGACTGGGAAAAATAAATAATGCCATTCGGTTGTGCTGTATTAGTGTTGGTCAGTGCAGAAATTTCAGCGTTTGTGCTATCAAAATAACAAAGTTATGAACAATTTAAATTTCGGGGCCAACTTGACGTCAAGTTAGCCCCGTTTTTTTCCTTAATTAAGATAGAATTGACTTCCTAATGGCAAACTTTGTGCTACGTTAGTGCGGGTTAGTGCCCAAATATGAACGTTTGTGCTGTTCAAATAACGCCAGTATAACGAAATAAATTAGCGTCAAGTTGGCCCCGCTCTTTTTCCTAATTGAGATAGAATTGATTTTGTAATGCCAGACCTTTGTGCTACGTTATTGCAGGTTAGTGCGCAAACTTGAAAGTTAGTGCTGTTCTAATAACATCGTTATAACAAAATCAATTTCCGTCAGGTTGTCCCCGCTTTTTTCCCTAATTGAGATAGAATTCATTTTCTAATGCCAACTGTTTGTCCTACGTTAGTGCTTGGTCGTGATTCAATTTGTCCGTTAGTGATGTTGAAATTATACGTTCATAAACTTTGCGCCTCCACTAATGCATTATCGATAAAATTAGTGTCAATCATTGTTGCATCGTTAGTACTTCTTAGTATACCAACCCTAACGTTAGTGCTTCATTAGTGTACATGCTACAAGTAAAACACCTCTCGGGTTCCAAATTGACACTGGTCCCCACTTTGAGGACTAACGAAATAATTAGTGTCATTCGTTAGTGTATCGTTAGTGCTTCTTACTTCACCAACCGCTAATGTTAGTGTTTCATTAGTGTAGGGTCTAGAGCCAAAGCAATGGTCCACGCTAGTCTTTCCTCACTGTCCAGTAGTGAAAAAATTCGTGCCATTGGTTTTTGTGTCGTTAGTGCTTTCAGAAAATACTCATAGTTTTGTTAATGCTTTACTATTAGTGTAGATATAGGCAATTATCTATCATGAAACTCCCGTAAGAAATGCATGGGTAATTCTGCATTGCGTGACATTCCCGGCCAATTGAAAAGCACGAACGACCTCTTCTAGTGCAATCGTTAGTTCATCGTTAGTGCTTCTTTGTGCACCAACCCCTAGCGTTTGTTCTTAGTGTCGATGCAACAAATGAAAAAGCTTTGGGGATCTGCGTGATCTTGATCCCTACTTTAAGCACTAACAAAGGAATTAGTGCTTTTCTTTAGTGCTTCTAGAAAACACTGATAGTTCCGTGAATGCTTCACTATTACTGTAGACGTAGCCAATTAGAAGTTCCAAAATTCCCATGAGAGAAGCATGGGGAATTTTTATTGCGTCAAATTCCCGCCAAATTCAAAAGCACTAATGATCTCTTCTATTGTAATCGTTAGTGCATCATTAGTGCTTCCTAGTGAATGAACCAATAACGTTAGTGCTTTTTAGTGTGGAGTAGATAGTTTGCCAAATATGACCTTTTGAAGATGGTGGACGTTTAAGTACACTGTAATCACGCTGTATTACGAACTTTGTAACACTGCGGTGTTGACAAATTAGGCCTTAAAAGAACTGAAATTCCCTATATTTTGCATATTTATAGTGTAAATTAGGCAACATTGTAAGATATAATTTAATTAAATTTTGATATCAAACTCTAATTAATTTCATATCAAACTCCTATCAAATTTGATTACCTCTTTAATCAAGAACCTATTAATATATTCAAATAATGATAATTTCTTAGAATTAATTTAATCGGGTATGATGATACACGTACCGCTTTTACCTTATAGTATTGTTTATTTATATCAAATTTAATTATCCCTTTAATCAAACAGCTATTTATTTATTCAATCAAATATGATTTCCTAGAATTAATTTAATCGCGTATGATGATACACGTAGTTTTTACCTTATAGTATTGTTTAATTTTATCAAATTTAATTGACCCTTTAATCAAACACTCCGCTGAAAAATTAAAACCGACCAATCAGAAAACGAATTTTTGGAGCCTACTAAAATTGTGAATAAGGTAAGTAATTAAACACTACTATAAGACAATGGCGTCACGTGTATAATCATACGTGATTAAATTAATTCTATGGAATCATCTCTGATTAAATACTTAAATAAGTGTTTGATTAAAGGGTCAATTCAATTTGATAAAATTAAACAATACTATAAGGTAAAAACTACGTGTATCATCATACGCGATTAAATTAATTCTAGGAAATCATATTTGATTGAATAAATAAATAGCTGTTTGATTAAAGGGGTAATTAAATTTGATATAATTCAACAATACTATAAGGTAAAAGCGGTACGAGTATCAACATACGCAATTAAATTAATTCTAGGAAATTATCTTTAATTGAATAAATTAATAGGTCAAGATCACGCTGACCCCCAAAGCTTTTTCATTTGTTGCATCGACACTAAGAACAAACGCTAGGGGTTGGTGCACAAAGAAGCACTAACGATGAACTAACGATTGCACTAGAAGAGGTCGTTCGTGCTTTTTAATTTGCCGGGAATGTCACGCAATGCAGAATTACCCATGCATTTCTTACGGGAGTTTCATGATAGATAATTGCCTATATCTACACTAATAGTAAAGCATTAACAAAACTATGAGTATTTTCTGAAAGCACTAACGACACAAAAACCAATGGCACGAATTTTTTCACTACTGGACAGTGTGGGGAGACTAGCGTGGACCATTGCTTTGGCTCTAGACCCTACACTAATGAAACACTAACATTAGCGGTTGGTGAAGTAAGAAGCACCAGCGATACACTAACGAATGACACTAATTATTTCGTTAGTCCTCAAAGTGGGGACCAGTGTCAATTTGGAACCCGAGAGGTGTTTTACTTGTAGCATGTACACTAATGAAGCACTAACGTTAGGGTTGGTATACTAAGAAGTACTAACGATGCAACAATGATTGACACTAATTTTATCGATAATGCATTAAGTGGAGGCGCAAAGTTTATGAACGTATAATTTCAACATTACTAACGGACAAATTGAATCACGACCAAGCACTAACGTAGGACAAACAGTTGGCATTAGAAAATGAATTCTATCTCAATTAGGGAAAAAAGCGGGGACAACCTGACGGAAATTGATTTTGTTATAACGATGTTATTAGAAAAGCACTAACGCTCAAATTTGCGCACTAACCTGCAATAACGTAGCACAAAGGTCTGGCATTACAAAATCAATTCTATCTCAATTAGGAAAAAGAGCGGGGCCAACTTGACGCTAATTTATTTCGTTATACTGGCGTTATTTGAACAGCACAAACGTTCATATTTGGGCACTAACCCGCACTAACGTAGCACAAAGTTTGCCATTAGGAAGTCAATTCTATCTTAATTAAGGAAAAAACGGGGCTAACTTGACGTCAAGTTGGCCCCGAAATTTAAATTGTTCATAACTTTGTTATTTTGATAGCACAAATGCTGAAATTTCTGCACTGACCAACACTAATACAGCACAACCGAATGGCATTATTTATTTTTCCCAGTCAAAAAGTGGTGGTTCCAACTTGATACTAATTGTAATGGGTCTTGCACTAACGATATGATATACAACATTAACGAGTACTAACGAAGCACTAATGATAGATAAAATCAAAATTGTGGTCTGCTGTAGGTTTCCTGCGTGACGTGTTTGCATGAAATTAGAAGAAAAAAATGATTTTTTAAAAGTATAGGCGTTATCTGTAGGGCATTAACAATGAGATATGCAGCACTAATGAGCAATAATGACGGGTATAATAAAAATTGTGGTCTACCGTAAATTTCGCCTCTGGGCCAGGACTAGGGAACACTTCTGCTGGCATGAAGTTAACAGGTCACTAATGGCCTTAAAAACTGTAGCCGTAATCGGCGGATCACTGATGGTGGAATAGCGGCCCTGAAAATACTTAAGAAGCACTAGTGACAGGTGTAATCAAAATTGTGTTCTTGTGCGGATTTGGTCTATGTCTCCTACCATAAAATTAGCATGCCAATACTGCCTTTCTTAAAAAATATAGCCGACATATGTGCAGTACTTATTATAAGATATGGAGCACTAACGAACACTAACGATGGGATGTGTGGCACTAGAAAGCACTAAAGAAACACTAATGACAGATGTAATCAAAATTGTTGTCTGCATAGATTTCATCCCTGCTCTGCTGCCATAAATTTAGCAGGCAAAAAATGTTTTTTCTTGATAGATGTAGCCGTTAGCTTTGAGGAACCAACGGTCTGACATGCGACACTAACGAGCACTCATGAAGCACTAATGAGGAGTGTAATCTAAATTGTAACCTGCTTTAGATTTCGTCCCTGTTCTGATGGTATCAAGTTAGCTGGCCAATACTTGCTTCTTAAAAAATGAAGCTGTTATTGGTGAAGCATTAGCGATGGAATATGCGGCACTAGCGAGCACTCTTTAAGCACTAATGAAGGATGTAATATAAGTTGTGGCCTTCTCTGGTCCCTAGTATGCTGGAATGAAGTTAAATGGCTAGTAATGGCTTGATTAAAAACATAGCCCATATATATAGAATATTAACGATGGGATATGCAGCACTAACGAACATTAACGATGAGATGTACGGCACTAACGAAGAAGTAATGACAGATGCACTAACGGTTTCATATGATGCACAAAAAAGCACTAATGAAGCCTAATGACGGGCGTAATCAAAACTGTGGTCTCCCGTAGATTTCGTCACTGGTCTGCTACCATACTATTATCAGATCAATATTGGCTTTCTTAAAAAGTGCAGCCTTTATCAGTGGATCACTAACGGTGGAATGTGCGCGATTGACGCATGCTGATGAAGCACTAATTGCATATGTAATCAAAATTGTACCCTCCAGTTGATCTTGTTCCTCGTTTCCTAGGTTGAGGTTAGCATGGCAACAATGGATTCCTTTAAAAAATGTAGCCGTTATATATGCAATACTAACAATGGGATATGCAGGACTAGGGAACACTAACGATGAGATGTGCAGCTCTAACGAGCACTATCGAAGAACTAGTGACAGATGTAATCAAACTTGTGGGTTGCCGTCTATTTCGTCCCTCGACTACTGGCATGAAGTTAGCGGGCCAATAATGGTTTTCTTCAAGAATGTACCCGTTATCTGTGAAGCACAAACGATTGGATATGGTGCACTAACAAGCACTAACGAGGAACTAATGACTGGTGTAATCAATATTGTGTTCTGTTGTAGGTTTAGTGCGTGGCTTTTTTGCATGAAATTATGAGAGGAAAATGAAGTTTATAGAATTTTAGACCTTACCTGTGGAACACTAACGATGGAATACGCAGCACTAGCTAACACTAACAAGTCACTAATAACGGGTATAATCAAAATTGTGGTCTGCGTAGATTTGGTCTTGTTCTGCTGGCATGAAATTAGCAGGCAATATTGTATTTCCTTAAAAATATATTTGTTTTCTGTGAAGCACTAGCGGTGGGATATGGGACACTAACGACTACTAACGACGCACTAATGACGGATGCGATCGAAATTGTGGTCTGTCGTACATTTCGTCCATTGTCTGCTGCCATTATGTTGCAGCCATTAATGTTTTTTTTAAATGAAGTTATTAACTATGAAGCAATAAAGATATAATAATCTTTAGTAACAAGTACTAACGAAGCACTAATCACGGGTACCATCTGTCGTAGGTTTCGTCCTTGCGTGCTGCCACAAGTTAGCAGGCCAATAACAGTTTCTACAAATTTGTAGGCAATATCTATAAAGCAGTAACGATGGGGCATGCGCCACTAACAACCACTAATGGGTGCAATCGCGATTGTGCTCTGGGGTAATTTCTGTGGGACGTGTTGACATGCAGTTAGGTGAGGAAAATCGATTTCTTAAATATTATACTGTATATATCCGTTGTCTTTGAAGCACTAAGGAAGGGATGTATAGCACTAACGAGCACGAACGAAGCACAAACGATATATATGAGGTTGACATCGTGATCTGCCATAGGTGGCTTCTCAGCTTCATGAAACGGGCCCATTTTGTTACGCAAAAATCTGTATATATAGAAGCAGTAACATTAATGTTTATCGCAATAACGAGCACTAACGCTGCTCGAACCGGCAGTTTCATTTCTGGTGTGATTACGATATGTTCGCCTGCTGGCATGAAGTTAACAGGCCAATCAAGCCAATACTAACTATTAAAATTGAGACGTTATTTTCCTGGCACTAACTATGGGGTTTACGGCAGTAACGAACACTAATAAAGCACTAACGACGTGTGAAGTCGAAATTCTGGTCTCCAATAGGATGCCTGCCAAGTTCATTGGCATGAAGTTAGCAGGCCCATAGTGGCTGTTAAAAATTGAGACGTTATTTTTGTAGCACTAACGATGTGGTTTCTGGCACTAACGAACACTAACGGAACACTAACGACCTGTGAAGTCGAAATTCTGGTCTGCCATATGTGGTCAGCCAAGTTCACTGGAATGAAGTTAGCAGGCCAATAGTGATTGTTAAAAATTGAGTCGTTATTTTCGTAGCACTAACGATGGAGTTTGCGGCACTAGCGAACACTAACGGAACACTAACGACCTGTGAAGTCGAAAATCTGGTCTGCCATATGTGGTCTGCCAAGTTCACTGGTATGAAGTTAGCAGGGTAATAGTAACTATTAAGTTTGAGACATTATTTTCGTAGTTTTAACGATGTGGTTTGTGGCACTAACGAAGCACTAACGATCTGTGAAGTTGAAATTCTGGTCTGCAATATGTGGTCTGCCAAGTTCACTGGCATAAAGTTAACAGGCCAATAGTGATTGTTAGAAACTGAGACGTTATTTTTATAGCACTAACGATGGCGTTTGTGGCACTAACGAGCACTAACAAAGCACTAACGATCCGTGAAGTCGAAATTCTGGTCTGCCGTTTGTGGTCTGTCAAGTTCACTGGCATGAAGTTAGCAGGCCAATAGTGATTGTTAAAAATTGAGGCGTTATTTTTGTAGCACTAACGATGGGGTTTGCAGCACTAACGAACACTAACGAAGCACTAACGACCTGTGAAGTCGAAATTCTGGTCTGCCATATGTGGTCTGCCAAGTTCACTGGCATGAAGTTAGCAGGCCAATAGTGATTGTTAAAAATTGAGACGTTATTTTTGTAGCACTAACGATGGGGTTTGCGGCACTAACGAGCACTAACGAAGCACTAACTATATGTGAATTCGAAATTCTGATCTGCCATATGTGGTCTGACAAGTTCACTGGCATGAAGTTAGCACGCAGTAGTGATTGTTAAAAATTGAGACGTTATTTTTGTAGCACTAGCGATGGAGTTTGCAGCACTAACGAGCACTAACGAAGCATTAACGATCTGTAAAGTTGAAATTCTGGCCTGCCATAGGTGGCCTGCTAAGTTCATGCTAGCTTCATAAAGCTGATCCATTTTATTACCCTAAAAACTGTATATATAGAAGCACTAACGTTAATGTTTACTGCACTAACGAGCAGTAACGATGCTCAAACCAGCTACGTCACTTATGATGTGATTCTGATATGTTGGCCTTCTGGCATGAAGTTAGCAGGCCAATAGTAACTATTAAAATTGAGACGTTATTTTTGTAGCACTAACGATGGGGTTTGCGGCACTAACGAGCACTAACGAAGCACTAACGATCTGTGAAGTCGAAATTCTGGTCTGCCATATGTGCCTGCAAAGTTCATTGGCATAAAATTAGCAGGCCAATAGAGACTGGTGAAAACTGCGGCGTAAATTTTGTAGCACTAACGATGGGGTTTGCGGTACTAACGAGCACTAACGATCTGTGAAGTTGAAATTCTTGCCTGCCATAAGTGGCCTGCTAAGTTCATGCTAGCTTCATAAAACTGACCCATTTTGTTACCTTAAAAACTGTATATATAGAAGCACTAATGTAACGTTAATGTTTACAGCACTAACGAGCACTAACGATGCTCAAACCGGCTCTTTCACTTATGGTGTGATTCTGATATGTTGGCCTGCTGTCATGAAGTTAGCAGGCCAATAGTAACTATTAAAATTCAGACGTTATTTTTCTAGCACTAACGATGGGGTTTGCGGCGCTAAGGAGCACTAACGAAGCACTAACGATCTGTAAAGTTGAAGTTCTGGCCTGCCATAGGTGGCCTGCTAACTTCATGGACATCAACTGCTCCAGTGACCTCTGGTCCTCTCGTTATTGTTGAACTTTCTTTGACCTGGAATCTGCCGCTTCTGCATGACGTCAGAGGCGTGTGCTCTTTCTTGTCTAGGGAACGCAATGGTTTCCTCATTGTGGTCGACGACTGGCAATGCTTGGAATGCTTCGACTCTCAATTCTGGCAATTCTAACATACCCGAGAATTGTGTTTTGTGTTCACAAACATCTTACAAATTTACTTACAACGAATTCTGCCAATTCTTTTCAATCAGACATTAATTGAATTCTGCTTTTAATTTCCTGTAATGAAACAATTTGCTAGACAAAGCGTACATCATACCATCGTTGCATAAGTATTTCTACATTAAAAAGCAATGACTACAATGTTTATGTAATTTGTCTTTCGTGGATTATTATTTCCTGACACTTTGCTGTTTTTATGAATCTAATACTCAAAATCAAAATCTTTAATAAAATATGATTAACTGAAAATAAACCTAAAATAAATAAAATATACGGGCTCTGCCTCAAAGTAATAAACTTGTTATTTTTCCTGAAGAGTCTAAGTCTTCAATGAGACGGAGGCTCTCGAGCGTACTGCTTGAAGCGATTGCGTTACTTGTTCTACCTTCCCGTGGCGCAGCCTTGATTTGAGTTAATCCTAAACGAATCATTCGGAAGTCGAAGTCGGAAGATGTTTCCCATTTTTCCAAAACAGTTTTGGTCGATTGGAATCTGTCTCACTTGTGAGGGGACAACCCCATGCCGTAAGCGTCGGTGGACCACCGATAAGCAACTAGCGACACGTCCCCAAAAATTGGCGGTCCCGCAGCCAAAAATTGGTCCCACTTCCTTTTTGAAAATTATACCACCACCGGCAGAGAAGCGATGGAATGCCAACAAACCACAAAATATTCCCCTAAAATAAGTTAAATTGCCTATATGCGTAATTTCTTTGCATCAAGGTGAGTCTAAAAACATTTTTAAAATGTAAAAGAAGTGCCCTGAGATGTGCTCGGCATGAAACACCAGTCTTGGGGTTACTAGTTGCGTGTTCTTCCGAATTCGCCACGGAGGCGATTACGAAGACAGCTTGTAAAGTGATAAATCGTTGAAGTCGTTTTAATATTTCTAATCAGCGTGCTCCTTTAACCGTGTGTATTTGACAATACCTGTTTGGAATCAGGTCAAATGCACTCGTCATGTAATTTTGTAACAAAATGACAAGCGTCTATTTACTTTTTTCATAGTTCTCCCATATTCACTTGCTAGTGATCGGCGACAGTTGCCAACCAAATTCATACAATTATACGCACCCATCTCAAGATTTTTTACTTCATGATGTAGAAGCAGGAGTTACTCTTGACCCCCGGAGTTCAAGTGTTGTCCTTATAATAACAATTCGTCAGGGAAAATATTATATAATAATAACCGCATGCACATGACTGGGGATAGTTCGTGTTTGTCCCTTTGCCATTCTCTGTGACAAATCAAAGGAGCGCGGATCAAAATGAAGTTCTCGCTGTTACGTGGTGGTAACTTCAATACCCCCGACATTTCCTTCGACTCGACGAATCCCTGCCACTAGTGCTATATCGACGATCGCCGTTTACCGGCAATTGAGCCACTAGATATTGGCGACGTTTACGGCATGGGGAAGCTAATAAACAAACAAACCAATAAACAAACTCTAAAGCCTTATAAAAAGTTTTCCCAAAATTTAAATCTAGCAAAATCATTTGTTGGTATTCCAAAACGGAATTCACCTTTATTCATAGTTTACTTCTATCGTACTTTTGATATGAGAATGATATGTCTGAAACTGTAACAGAGGTCATTAAGACTTTTTCTTTGGCTTTAGTCAGATTTAGCAGTTTTACTTAGTAGTCAGTCAATTTGGATCTGTGATTTCAGAGTTTTAGAGATTTCCTTAAATTTTTCATTTCTACAATAGTTTGAAACTAACACCATTAACGTATCTCTTTCGATATTTCCATAAGTAATGGCTTGGTCACTCCCAGTATATTTCAAACAATAAACTACTTACGATGTTTTATTCCATCAATCCGAACTACATTTAATATCCAACAACTCTGTGCATTTTGCCTTAAATCTGCAAACTTTCTACTTGGTTAAAACTGAGTACTTCCTATTTTCATCTTTTCTTGCTAAAACGAAAGTGTTCTTTAGACAACCTGAATTGATGGATCTATACTACATTATGTTGCATAGGGCATTTTATGTAGCATCTCATTTGACAGTTGGACAATTTCTTCGTATATTGAAAGCAACAGGGATCAAGTCCTTGTACACTTACATGAGAAGGAAACAAATTCTTTTTAATTGTTGGAATTGTGCCAATGCACTAGGTCCAGAGAGTTTTCAATTTATTAATATTATTATTATTATTATTATTATTATTATTATTGACTTAGGTTTTCTTGAATATTAAGCAATATTTCACAAAAAGCTGGTATTTTTAAACAAATGTATTCGATATCAAGTTTTCATAAAGTAGTCATCTCTCCTATAAATAATTTCAGAGGGGCCGCGGTGGCTCAGTGATAAAGCGTTCATCTTTGGTGCATGGGATCCTTGGTTCGACCCCAGCTCGCACCAAGTGAATTTTGCGGTGGACAAACTACATGAGCATTCTCGGGGTTCTCCCGTTTTCTCCCACTTTCTTCATTCCACCATTTCATTCATTTCTCATCATCACCGTGTCCTTTAGCCTAGCCGGTATAACCGTGGGTCGTAAAATTTAAAGATTTGATTTCAAATAATTCCAACCCAAACAGTTGCAGGAGGTATGTCATTTCGAATAAAACAAACTACTGTATAGAATTCTGAGTATTATAATTTTTATATATACAATTCTAGTGGACCTTACTTTCAAATCGAAGGATAAGAAGACTAAATTCACTCTCTTATTATTATAGATTCATTTCAATTGAAGCAGTTAAAATAGCTGGGGAAAAATAGAAAGCCATACCCTATATTCCAGTGAGCCACAACCGGGTAACACGGCACACTGGCGTGCCCAGCAAAATGAACACTGTAACGCAAACTTTTACTTATTATTTACAAGAATATTTGTCGAGTTTATTTTATTTATTATTATCAACGACTCTTCCACGGATCACTTATCTGTATACAGTTAAGCAAACAAGTAACACATTGAGGGAATGAGTATAATTATTTACTTTAAAAGGAAAAGAAAGGTATATTTTCTTGTATATTCTACCGTGAATAACTCATTCGGTCCAAAAAATGGGACTAACAACAAGATTAGCCGATGTGCCAAACACACACCACCCTATAGTCATGAGTGCCACAAGTCCTTTTCTACGTCTTGGTACCCTAAGGGTTGTTGCCTTCAAAGAGAGAGAGAGAAAAAAAAACTTATGTACATTGCAATTACATACTTAAATAAATAAACTATGTAAATAACTGTTTCGTTTTCTGTTTATTATTATTATTATTATTATTATTATTATAAATTTCTTAGGAAGTTGACTGCCAAAAGTATGCACACTGCTCTCCCGTGCACCGCCTCGTGTACGATTTTCCGTACACAAACTATATATTCCAAATTTATTGTGTTCATTCTATACGTGTGTTTGTAATTAGATGCATATGAAGTAGAAGTCAATATTTAATGCCCACGCTACGTATATGCAAAATCATAGACAAAGAAATTTATGAACAAATACATTTATGGCGCTAAAACAAAGGGCAAAATTGAAGAAATAGTAGCGGATTGTTGCCCGTAGTGCACAGGTAATAACGGTTAACAGTGTTAAATTTAAACAAATGGTTTTTAATTAAGCACTTATAGTGTACAGTGGGGAAGGTTCAGGAGTTCGCTAGGATCATTACAATATCGAACTCCGTGAAATGCACTGCAAACCTGTCCGCAAGCCTCAATAATATTCAACAGATATTGTGTATTAATGCTCATTTCAGTGCAACCCTATATAGGCCTACGCACTTCAATACTCAACGAAGGTGCAGACTATTCATGAGTTGCAGTATTAAATTCTCTCACCCACTGTATTCTCCTAACATTTCTCCCAGCGATTACAACAGTTTTTGGTATCTCAATCACTTCCTAGTAAGATAGCTTTACCTAGAGACCACTGATTAACCTGGTATTGGATGTTTCACTTTCTTACTTGTGGAGTTGATAGTCATATTAAAAAAGAAAGATAGAGAGAAAGTCAATACTCTAAAAAGAAAAAAAACACAAGCACACACACAAACGATAATTTGACATCAGCTTTTTTCCTTTCAATCTTTTTTTCATGACAACAAGCATCATTCGATATAACGTCATGTCGATATAACAATGGGTAACACTGGAAAGACTGTCAAGGTCGCGTATGCTCTTTTTCCTGTTCCTGTTACACAAATCCGAAGTGAGTTGTCTGCTGTTCAAGAACGGGTAGGGGAGGTGTAACATACAAGACCATAAACTGAAAACAATAACTGTTTCCAATAGTACACGTATTCTAATACTGAATAAATACGTCGATTAAAGGATATATGAATTATAGACTTCCTATAATGTTTTGTAAAAAATATGTATGGGATGGGATGGGATTCGTTGTGATGTCAAAATAATAAAATAACAACGAGTCCGCCAGTCTGTCCACCTAACAACGGAGGCAACGTTGTGTTTGCTCTCTTCTCTTAAGAAATAATCTTAATAACCATGGTTCGTATCGCTTCGAACCTTAAGATAAGAGTTTTTCTGTTTAATTCTATATTTTCGAACGACATCTTAGTTACAGAAGCTAATTTATATTTGGCACGCAATCTACACACTAGGTTTTAACCAATAAATGCAAGATTTTCCTACAGTGTCCAGTTCCTTGATCCAACTCATAGACTCCCCTACTGAATCCCCTCCGCAATCTTGCTCTGCTACTGAAAAATCCTTAGAAATCATCGTTGCAAGTAAAGACAAAACCGAGCATAATTTTGTTTTTGCTCATATTTTTATTATTTTATTATATTTTTTTGAAAATATCTCCTTAGATAGAGTGCTTTCTATTATTACCACATACTAATAACTAAATTTTACCCATAAACTTACGGAAAATGAAATAAACGCGGAAAATCGTGAGTGGCAGTATACGCGCAATTTTTTGCACATGTGGATACATATCCGTTCTACAAATAAGATTTCAATTTGGCATTCATATAATTTGAAACCAAGCTAAAGCGATCTGCCATACCCTGATAATATAAATTGACAAACAAGTCTTATTTCATTAAAATTATTGGTTTGCAGATTTTTCTTTCTATACCCCCTTCTTTTTACTTCATGAACTAGAGTTGCTAAAGTTGTACTAGAGAAATACATGAGCCGAACTTTTCGCCCCAAGCCCAATCCATCGCTAACGTACCTATCTCCTGTCCAACTCGGACCCGCAAAGATTTGGAGGTTTTGGCTCGAACCCAACCTGGCCATTAAGTTTTAAAAGGTCTTGGCTCGAGCCTGGTCCTACAGCTAAGGATCACTAACTGTACAAAATGCATTGTTTGCAATGTTTTTCAGTACACGTGCAGCCGTGCAAACAGACTTCAACGCTTAGCTTTATTCCAACTATCATTTAATAAGAAACATTATTAAAGAACTGCAATTAATCGTCTCGAGCCCGTCCTGCCCTCAAGAGAAAGCAGTATCGAACCCGCCCGAGCCAGGCCCGGCCCAAAGAAGGAAATGAGCTGATCCTCCCAAGTGCGACCTGTAGACCGAAGCGGATTGCGGGTCTCAGACTGAGCCTGGTCCATGCAGATCACTAAGTGTAAATGACTTTCCTCCAAAGCTAAAGCGATTTCTAACTTGATGGAAATGGCAAATGTACAATATTTGATGAAAGTCTTTCGAATTGGTAGTTCGCATGTACCTATAATTCCCTAATACAATGGGAATGGTTTATTATCAACTCCTTGTGAATGGATTTTCCTACATTGACATCTAGTGGCTGAATCGCTTTGTGACCAGCTACTCAGTAATTAACATCATTCAATTCACAAGAACTGTTTGTTTAAGAGTATAAAATGAAATATGTTTCGCTGTTTTCATTATTATGTTATATTGATTGATGGATGGAAATTTAACGTCCCTCTTTAACACCGATTCTATGTGGCACGATATCTACAATTGACTGATTAATTCATTAAGGTTTAATGTGATGTCAGCATCGAGGCTATTCATTCCCGTTACGATAAGGCCAATGCCCAAAACATGCATCTTGTTCAAAGCAAAGACTTTTAGAGAAAATTGATGTTTAGATATAAGCTCGACAAAATAATAGAGTAAAAATAGCCATATATATATATATATATATATATATATATATATATATATATATATATATAAGATTAAATTAGAAAATATAAAACACTTAACAACAAAGTAACTAAAAAATAAACTCCAACGAGGGAACCTATCCAAGTGTATCTCTAACTTCGAGTCGAGACTATGGCCATTGGATACCTTCTTCCAAAAGAACATAACATGAAAAGGAATAAATCCTCTATCGCAACCTTTGTGAAGATATAAGCGTGAAAATTTAGAAATTGAGCTTCATACTATACATAAAAAAGTCGGATTCCGGGTCAAATTTTTCAGGAACGGTCCCGTAAGGAAAGGTAGCCAATACATATCAAATTAGTGTGGGGAGCCCAGCACCTTTTGAATGAAACATTTGTGTCCCCGGGGCCCACGCAGGGTCCCAGGCGAGGTCAAACTCAAAATTTGCAAATGGATGCTGGGGTCAAGTAGCATACATTATGAGAGCTAATGTTAAATAAAATAAGATAGAACAAATCACAACTCTCTAAGATAACCCTGTGCAAACGGGCAAGTGGTCAAAATGTCAATGCAACCTACATCAGAAAATCTATGGCCAAGCTTCTAAATCCGTTAAGTTGCGACAATAACATAAAAACAAGTTTAAAAGTGCAAAGTATTGAAGTAAAGGAAATTTCTGCAGAGTCACTCTCTTAAAAGCATCCTCCGATATATTTTATTTCTGCACCATTATTCCAGTTTTTTCCAACCTTCCGATAGAAATTCCACGGTGGAATCTGTGAATTTGGGGTCCCGATGTGCGACGCATATACCGTTGGCTTTTGACCTTCTCACCCTCCATGACGGTTGCGGTTAACAATGTAACCTTTCTCTTCTAGGACACGAAATCCAATGGCCATGGTCATTCTATGGTCCATTGGTCATTCGAAGTCAAACTTATACCTGGATAAGGTCCGTTGTTCAACTCTGTGAGAGACTGCAGCAATTTGTTTGACTTCAATACCTTGCACTTTTAAACGTATTTTTCTGTTTTGTTATAGTCGCAACTTAACGGATTTAGAAGCTTCGCCATAGATTTTCTGATGTAGGTTGTATTGACATTTTGACCACTTGCCCGGTTACACAGCGTTATCGTAGAGAGTTGAGATATGTTCTATCTTATTTTATTTAACAATAGCTCTTATACAGTATGCTACTTGACCCCAGGTTCGATTTGCAAATTTTGAGTTGGACTTCGCCTGGGACCCTGCGAGTGCTCCAGGGACACAAATTTTTCATTCAAAACGTGCTGGGCTCCCCACACTAATTTGATATGTATTGGCTACGTTTCCTTACGGGACCGTTCCCGAAAAATTTGACCCGGAATCCGAATTTGTAATATATAGTATGGAGCTCAATATGTAACTTTTCACGTTTTATCTCCGCAGTGGTTGCGATCGAGGATATCCCTTTTCGTGTTATGTTCTTTTGGGACAAGGTATCCAACGGCCATAGTCTCGACTCGAAGTCAGAGTTGCACTTGGATAGGTTATCTCGTAAGAAGTAACACCGCAAAGAATTTTAACTAGTCTGATCTCGCGAATATAAACGAGAATTCGGACACTAAAGAGCGCGTTATCCCTCACCAGGTAAGATTTTCAGTCAGTTCGAAAAGCAAGTCGCAAATTATTATGAATCTACCATGGAAATACGCGCTTTAGCCACCTGAAAAGATTAAATTGGAGTTTTTTTTTATTAATAGAGTGAGATTAAATATGGCGATGAATCGCGAAATACAGAGAGTAGATAGTTAACTAAGCGTATACAATATTGATTGATACTGTTTCTGTATATAACATAATCGAGTCGTTCATATTCAACTATTATAATTACTAAGGCATGAAACTGAACAAGGACGGAAGTCCAACTATGTATATACAAACAACATGAATATCTAATATTCAGTCACGTGCGCAGGAACTTATTTCGGAAGGGATCCAAAGCTTTTGAGGGTCCAAACTAAACATACGAATAAGTTATTTTAACGTTTGTAAAATCTATTCAAAAATTAGACTAAAGGTTAATTAAAACTTGGGATTTATTGAAGAGGGAAGGTTCGTGATTTTGATTTTTTGTTACTTCACGCACTATACTTAATGATACGCACGAGATGATACAGAATTTTCGTTACAAGATTCGAGACGAGATAGATCTATTTCAATAGAAAATATATACGGTTTTCGAGACGAGACAGAACTTTCGAAACTTTTTTGAGATGAGACATTCTCAAATCTTGTCTCGTGGGCATCACTAACTATATTTAAGCATTACTGTAATATGTTGTGAATGACTCAATTTTTGCAGAGTTGCACTTGCGTTTTTCATTAATATTCAACGCTGTAAACATTAATATTGAACATTGTAATATGAATAGATAACCTATCCAAACCTCTTAATCACATTTGCTTCTAGATAGCCCATAGTCATAGTACTTGTTCATATGTATAGACACCGATACTATAATTGCGAGCCTGTTTTCTTTTCAGATGTTTAGATTGCTTTATACATTTTCTCTCAATGGGGCAGAAACATGGACTTAAGCAAAAGGGACGATAAAAGATTGCAGGCTTTTGAAATGTGGATGTGGAGAAGAATATGGATAATTAGAATGTACATTTGATTTCACATAATATGAAGTATGTGTATTTTCTTTAGGGATTTTGATAATTCTCGGTGCTTTGGATTCAATTCGGGATAAGATATGGAGTAGAAAGAATTACGTTCATTTCCAACATGAATGTTTCCGGTTCTCGAAGTGGCTCAATAGTAGACCGATCAGTTCTGATATGCAGGGTTCCTGTTTTGATCCTAGCTCTCGTTAAGTGGGCATTTAGGTAGATAAACATCCTATCCGTGTGACTTCTCAGGTTTGTCCCGAACCCGATTCATCTCACGTTCTTCAGGCTACTATGTCGTCCATGATCACCATCACCTACTCCCATAAACTCAGAGCAGAATTGGACACATCGAATTATAATAATAATAATAATAATAATAATAATAATAATAATAATCTCTATCAAACTAGTAATGCTGTGCAGCGGAGAGTTGAACTATTTCTTATTTTTTTATTAAGTTTACAATTACATCGCCTGACATATTAATAATTTCAATAATATACATAATAACTTCCATTTTATAATTATTTACATTAAAAGAAAACACACTACTCACTTCATGAAAAGAAATTCGGAAGTTACTCTGAAACATATTATTTAATTTGAAAAGAAGAAGTAACCATTACCATTGAATGATCTCAACCATTAGTAATTGGTCTGGAAAACCTGGCAGAAACTGTACGCATTATTGATGCAAAATTTAAGAAGTATAATATTACTGTTTTCAACATTGACATTAGTGTTTTTCAATCCTATTTCGTTCATGGATAGACCTACATCACTAACAGAACTACTAAAGGATATATCAACACTGTTCTTGAGAGAAAATACTGTCTTCGATTGAGGACTCTGAGTTCGTATCAACCTTCCTATTACTTGTGTAAATGAATTCTAATACCGACATCTCTTTCGCTTTTGCTGTGCAAAGCCTTCTTCTTTGGTTTCATCTTTCCTGGAGTTGCTGTTAGTACTCTTGTTCGACCAGTCCTCTTTTTCTCACGGTTGGTTTTATTAAGAGAGGTAGGCAGCCTTCGGATAAGAACGGATATTCTGAGTGAATACTAACGCAGTGGAAGATATTGCTGTAAAATATAACATATGTAGTTTCTTGGATAGCTAATATAAGCGAGCTTTGAGGCAGAAGCTCTGATGAACCATGGTCCATACCCTCAGATATGACAGCAACATTCTGCGTGGTAAGGTTGTCTATATATTTTGCTGGTGAAACGGTGCGTTTCTGTTCAACGTGGGATTTGGACGGTCATTTACTAAAGATATCAGAAATTATTCTTCTGTAAAAGAAGCACTGTTGAAAGGGTACATTAGTCTTTTTAAATCGAGATATGATATTCTATTGTGTCATAGCACAGGGGTATACCCGTCCTATATACTCATCAATAGAATGAGGAGAAATAGTTTGTCCTTGGTTATTAATCAGCCAGTCATTGCACACCCGATTGTAATGGGTCTTCAGAGGTCCATAAAGCGAAACATCCACCAGTTGCAGTTTGACTGCAATGCGGGTTAAAATATTCATAACACGCCATTTTGGTAAGCATTCTCTACCACAATGATGTTTACGAGGTTTTCTTGGTGTTCGAGGAGCAATATGATTGGATTTTCTTTCGAATATTTTGAAATTTGGTTACTGTGTTCTAAACAAACACCAAATACCTCAGCAATCATCCATCCAGTGATCCTTGTTAATACCAAGCTATGAGGTGGTATTTTCGTCAGGAAGAAATTCTTGTACCCTACGCTCGAATATAGAAAAACTGGAGGAATGCTATTCCTAACTGCATTGAAGGTCTTCCCATGCGCAAAAAATATTGCGCGTATACTGTAACTCACGATTTTTCGAATTTATTCCATTTTCCTTACGTTTATGAGTAAAATTCAGTTATTAGTATGTGAAGATAATAGAAAGCAATCCATCTAAGCAGATATTTCCAAAAAAATATAATAAAATAATAAAAATATAAGCAAAAAACAAAATTATGCTCGGTTTTGTGTATACTTACGTTTATGAGTAAAATTCAGTTATTAGTATGTGGAGATAATAGAAAGCAATCCATCTAAGCAGATATTTCCAAAAAATATAATAAAATAATAAAAATATAAGCAAAAAACAAAATTATGCTCGGTTTTGTGTATACTGGCAATCATGATTTCTAGGGAATTTTCAGTAGCAAAACACGATTGCGGAGGGAAATTGACAATAGACAGTGAATAAGCTGGCGTAAGGAACTGGAAAGCGAAGTAAAATATTGAATTTATTGGTCTAAACCTAGTGTCTAAATGGTTTGCCAAATATAAATTAGCTTCTGTAACCAAGATGTCGTACGGAAATATAGAAACAAAGAGGAAATCTCCTATCTTGAGGTTGGAAGTGACATATGCTATTTATATTAGCATTTATTTGTTAAGAAAAAGAGAACAAGCAAAGAGTAGTTTCCATGGTTAGGTGGATAGCGTGGTGAATTAGTAATTCTTGCACTATTTTGACTCAAGATCGAATCCCATCCCGTCCCATCCCATTTTTTATATACAAAACATTATAATTTGCATGTTAATAAGAACCGAAGCAATATAGTAAGGACATAACTTATTGATATTTTGCTGTAATGACGTATTTATCCAGGATTAGAGTACTTTTTCTAATAGCTATTGTTTTCAGTTCATGGTGTTGTATAGCTTCTCTCATTATGTTTTATTGGGAAAAGAACAATTTTGTCTCCAACAAAGTGTGAAGGATATATACGGACAGAAAAAGATGCATATGGCGTAGAAGTCAAAATTTAATGTCCACGCTACGTATATGCAAAACCATAGATAAAGAAATTTATGAACAAAGACATTTATGGCGCTAAAACAAAGGGCAAAAATAAAGAATTACTGGCGGATTGTTGCCTGTAGTACACAGGTGATAACAGTTACCAGTGTTAAATTTTAAAAAAAATAGAGTTTTAATTAAGCACGAATTTAACTTATAGTGTAAAGTGAGGAAGGCTCAGGAATTCGCTAGGATCTTTACAATATCAAACCCTGTGAAATGCACTGCAAACCTGTACGCAAACCCCCCCGTAATGTTCAACAGATATTGTGTATTAATGCTCATTTCAGTGCAACCCTATATAGGCCTACGCACTTCAATACTCAACGAAGGTGCAGACTATTCATGAGTTGCAGTATTAAATTCTCTCACCCACTGTATTCTCCTAACATGTCTCCCAGCGATTACAACAGTTTTTGGTATCTCAATCACTTCCTAGTAAGATAGCTTTACCTAGAGACCACTGACTAACCTGGTATTGGATGTTTCACTTTCTTACTTGTGGAGTTGATAGTCATCGGTTGGACATTCACACGCAAATATCTAATATTAGCAACGTTTCTTCTATAATTTCGTAATATTGTATTATTTCTTTGTGTTATTCATTAGCTTGGTTAGGCTTGTTTAAACACTTTTCTCTTTGCATCTACTTATTACCTATACCTTAACGTTGGATAAAAATACACTAGCTCTCACCGGGAATCAAATCCAGAACCAATGCACTTGAACTATTTGGCCACAACTAGGCACATTTAAAGAGAAGTTTCGATTTTGTTAGGAAATTTGTGATTAGGTATAACACTTAAACACGCGTGTCAAGTTAGACCAACCATCAACACCAAAACGACCGGAACATATCTCAGAATTATGGGCTATTTATGGGCTAATTAGTTGCTCTAATCCCAATTTTTGGGCTCCTACTGTTTAGCGGGAAATCGGATTTAAAATGGGCGAGTCTAGCTTGATATCAAGCTAGAACCCCCCATACGGTTACGGTTAGAATGGTCCAATCGAAAACAATTCAAAGGGCAGAATTATGGGCTATTTATGGGCTAATTAGTTGCTCTAATCACAATTTTTGGGCTTGTTTTGTTTAGCAGGAAATCGGATGCAAAATGCGCAAGTCTAGCTTGAAATCAAACTAGAACACCCTATACGGTTACAGTGGTTCGATCGAAAAAATTCAAACGCCAGAACAATGGACTATTTATGGGCTAATTAGATGCTCTAATCCCAATTTTTTGGCTCTCACTGTATAGCGGGAAATCGGAATCAAAACGGGCGAGTCTACCTTGACATCAAGTAAGAATCCCCCAAACGGTTTCGGTTAGAATGGTTCGATTGGAAAATTTCAAACGTCAGAATTATGGGCTTTTTACGGGTTAATTAGTTGCTGTTATTCTATTGTTTGGCTCCTAATGTTTAGCGGGAAATCGGAAACAAAACGGGTGAGTCTAGCTTGACATCAAGCTAGAAACCCCGATGCGGTAACAATGCTCCGATCAAAAAAAATCAAACACCGGAATTATGGGCTATTTTTGGGTTAATTGGTGCTCTAATTCCGAGTTTGGGGCTGCTACCGTTTAGCAGGAGTTCTTCATCAAATTATGGGATTTGGCTTAACTTCTAGCTATAAACCTAATGCTATAATACTCCGATCAAATAATTAAAATGATGGAATTATGGATTATTTGTGCGTTAATTGGTCACTCTAATGTCGATTTTGGTTCTTCTATCGTTCGCAAGAAATCTCATGCAAGATTGGTATTGATTTCTAGATAACGTTGGATTATAATTTCAAAGTTGCAGTGAGAAAACGTCGATGTCTATTAACTGAAAATTGATTTATTTGTATTCTCCGCGAATGCAAATATATATCTCTACTAGTAAATCCATGAATTGTCTTTTCACGTTTATATGTTCAGTATGTTTGGAAGTAAGTAGTGTATATATAGAATTTATATAGTGAAATATCATATTATTTTTTAAAATATTTTTTTTGTTTATAGGAAATGCCTCTTCGTCGTTCCTGGGGGCCGCAATGGCACAGCGATAGAATGTTTATCTCTTGCGCGTGTGATCCCTAGTTCGATCCCAGATTTGCCAAGTGGTCTTTGTGGTTGACAAACACCGTGTGCTTGGGTTTTATCGAGATTGTCATGTTTCCTCACACATTATTCATTCCACCATTTTATTCATTTCTTATTATCACCGTCTCCCTTAGCTTCGGTTAGTAGGGAACGTTAAACTAGATATTTCATTTTCTCACCGTACCTCCATTTTTTACATTTGTGGAGGCTTTACTTTTCCAAGAAATATACAGGTAATCTCGCCTATGATAAATACATTGCATAAACCATAACTCTATTTGTAGTAGTTCTCGAAGAGTAGGGTAAAGATTGTGATCGACAAGAGTAGGGTATCATTGTATGTTTTAGGACACTTTTCCCCCTTCCACCCCCTAACTACCAAAAAAATTATGAAGCCACCACTGACTATTGTACTTTAACACAGAGGGATAAACCAAAGTGAGATTGAATAGCCTTTTATGACATTTAAAATCATAAAAACTTACATCTAAAACTACACTACACTATACATAATTACACTTTTATTCTATCCCATAATGCCCCCAAGCTAATGTATTTACACCATCTCTTAAGATGTATCTTTTATCATCTGAAGAATCTAATGCTAGCTTATGAACGGTTATACTATATATATCGTGCTTATAACTTCTAATGAGGTTTATGTCTTTATATGTTTTTACATTTTTAAATAAGCTTTCTTTATAATCATTAAATTGCAACTCCTTTGATATTACAGCTTTAGTTACTCCTTTAGCTTTTTTCCCTTCTTTATTTTCTACTCTATAAGCATACATCTTTGATCTCAATCCAATAAACTCTGTCATTATCTTACCTTTATTCTCATCTTTCATCTTACCTATTACTTTTTTGTTTATTAGTGGTAGTCGATATATGTTATTTTCCTTGTATTCACTCGTGTCAAACTGGTCAACTATTTCTGCTATATCTTTGTGAAAGTCTTCAGTCTCAATCTCATATATAAAGCTATCGGTATCCATATAACATAAATCTATATTGTTTCCATATTTCGGCTTCATAGTGTTATAATGAAAATCGTACATTAACAGTTTTGATAGTTCTAATACACTCATACCAACATATATTGGTTTATTAAATGTCAATCGCTCTTTTTTCATATGTATAGCACATAAATTCTCTGTAAATATTGTTCTGTAATCAAAATTAGGTTTTGCAATTAATTTTTCTACTCTTTCAGGATCACATTCTAATTGTATGGGTTGCCTCTTTCGAATATTTTCCATTGTTTTTCCAAATACCGAGTTATTCATGAGCTTATAAAAATCTTCTTCAAACTTGTTTTTAGCTCGCGTTCTAATATTTGTATTTAAATCAATGTATTTCTTTAACCAGTCTGATTGTTTGAATTCTAATATTCTATGCACCTTCTTTAATTCCATTCCAAGCGACATATATAGTTTTAAATTTCTATAGTGAATAACATATCTTTCTTTTTTATAAAGTGTTGTTAATAATTTTGATTGTTTAGATTCTGGTGGACACATGTTTTCTGGAGCTAATGGTAAATCAGAATGTTTGTTGTGTAAATACTTCGGATATTCTAAATCTACTTCTAATATGTATCCAGTTTCTGAATCATCTGGAATGTTCATTATATCTATGTAAGGTTTAATCCACTTAAAGTCTTTATAAGGCATGTATTGACTCATTGCCCATCCATATAAGTTGTTTGCGTCTAAATATGCTAGGTATGTTGAACACTCATCCTTATTATAATCATGCATATATTTGTTGTTAGCTTTTACATATATTTTACTACATTGCGAGATTCCTCCTCGTATACCCTTTTCTAGCATTAGTATTTTGTCGTAATCAGTTAACATTTCTAAGTTAATTTTAGTCATCTTTAACATTGCATCCCACGATAAGCCTGGTAGTGTATAATACCATGCAGGATCTAATCCATATGCCTTCAAACACACATCTCTAAAGTTTTCAAATATATCTGTTAATTGGAGAACATGTTTTGTTATAATGTTCAGTTAAGTCCCTCACTAACTTCAGATCGAATTCTTTACAAACTCGCACATGAAGCTTATGACGATCAGGACTCATTTTTTCTCCTGTTAATCTGTTTGTAAATTTGTCTGGAGATATTGGAACGGGTTATTTTAATTTTTCAAATGAATTAACGAACTCAAATGGATAATCACCTTTAGTATTAATTAGATCAAGTTTATCAATCGGGAAAAACTTTAATGTTTCTCGAAATTGTTCTGGTTTTAAATTACTAGTTAACTCTGCTACTCTTTGGCATAAATCTAAATGAATCAACAAATCTTAAATTTATTCCATCTTCTTCTGGTCCTGCTTTTATATATTTTTCATATGTTATGTACCTTTCCTCATTATTAGCGATCAGTTTAATTTTCTGTGTATCATAAGCTAACTCCTTAGTAAACAAATGTGTATCATAGCCAGTTAAGTTGTGAAGAAATACAAAAACAAAGTTAGGATTTTTATAGTTTAAATTGCAATAACTGTGAGCTGCACCTCTAAATTTTCCAGTTAAATGATCATGATCTTTTACTTTTGCTTTATTTTTATTTATCTTATACAAACACTTTTTAAAGTCATGCTTCCATTCTTTTATTTTTTCACTCATATCATCTTTATCCTTGTAGAACTGTTTTTCCCCTTTAATATATTTATTTTTTTCTCAACAGCTGGTGGTAAGCCATTTAAGTTTTTCCCACATATATGACAAGTATCTGAACTGTTATAAGCTTCTATTTCCTCCTCACTAAGCGGGGTCTTATCAACTACCCTGTTATATATTTCCTTAATTTCTATTGCTTCCTTTTGTAACATTTCAATAAATATTTTTGCAGTATCTGGACCTATATAACTAACAGGGGCTTTATAGTTCCCATTTGAATATTTGACATAGTAACAAAAACTCATTGGTTCATGCTTTTGATATTTTACTGTTTTGCTACAATTATGCTCTATTTTTAACTTACATAAGATACATTCAAAGTCGGCAAATATGACAAATGGAACTCTTAATGATCGATTATAGTTTTGAAACTCTATTTGATTGTCGTATGGTTTTGGAAGTTCTATTCTAACAGCCTCGTGTTCTTTACAATATAGCTCATGATTCTGTAATTGCTTCTCATTTCTAAAATGTCTCGTTAAACATCTATCACAAAAGTATAACTTCTCAGTATGTTTTGTCACTTGACTTCTTATTAATCGTGATAGGTCTTTTATCCAACAAAAATGACTGTTTTTTTCATCTTTTGCATATAATAAATTGATATGAGTTTCCTGCTTATTTTTTGTGATTTGAAGTGGATATACATTATAGTTCTTGTCATAGCTGTAAACATTGATAGAAATATTACTTCTTTCAAATTTTGGAATATCTTTTAATTGTACAGGAAATTCAATGTTATCACAATACTTCTTTTGCAACTCATTAACAAGCTGTTTATAATGTGAAGATCTTTGATATTGAGAACATCTGTCTACAGGTTTTAAATAGCTTGCAATAGAATACAAGAAACATTTGTTGCCTTTATTTTTAATATTAATCACTGCTTTCTTATCTTTAATTGGTTTAGGAAGTTCAATATAGGAAGAAGCTCTTAAGGGTACATACTTGTTTAATCTGATTTGTAAATATTTAATTTGACGCAATGTCCAACCTGATCCTCTACCTTCAAATTCTTCCATTTCTCTACGAAGTTTTTGTTTTGCATGATATATATATTCACTTAAGTCAGTTGATTCTAATATTCTCTCGTTTGATGTTTTAAAATTACGCTCTTGTATTTCTTTATCTTTAATATAGTCACAAATGAAAACAAGGTTAACTTTAACAGGGTGAAATTTTAATTCCTCTTTGATTTTGCTAATAGCAACTCTTCCACTTGTATCTAAAAATTTTATTGGGTCTTTATATCCTCCTGTGTTTTCAACTTTAATGGTTTGTAAACGCTTCTTTAATGCTGTTTCTTCTAATTCTACTTTTATAGGTATACGTGTTGGTTTCGGTTCTTCAATTACTTCTTGTTTAAATGGGAATATATATCTAATCTCTCGTCTGCTTTGTTCATCATCATATTGTTTAAGAAGGTTTATTAGTTCTGCTTTTCTTAATCGGGAATATCTTCTGATTCCCTTTTCTTTACATTGTCGTCTTAACTCTATTACCGTAAATTTACTATAATTACTCATTTTATTTACTATATAGAAAATCTTACTACTCAATTTTTATCTTCGCCGGATTATTTCTAATCATTTTTGTACTATTTTTCGTTCCATATATCCTAATACAACGCTTAACATTGTACACTCCTGCCATTGTCTACATATTACGCGTTGTATTAGAACACGACTTTGATGAGAATAACCCATCAAAGTCACATATACACATATTAGAATTAAATCATTTTTGTAAACTTACTCATCATCATCATCATCATCATCATAATCACTACCATATTTATATTCATCATCACTACTCAAATCAGATGTTTTTTGTTGCATTATTAATAATTCTTTTTCCTTTAACAGTATTTGCTTCTCTAATAGTGCTGCTAAGACTTGAAGATCATGATGAATTAGTTTAAGTCTATCATGTAATAAATCAAAATCTTTCTCCATATTTATTATATAGAAAACCAACAAAAAATGAGATAAATTTTAAAAATCTAAGAATAAAAACGAACATGACTAGTGCTAAGGAAATATTATCTTACAAACCTATATTTGATTGTGTATGTAAATATTTAGATATTGGAGGTTATAATGATGAAGACAAAATAAATTTTAGCATCTCCATAGGTATGTTAGATCATTTGTTCAAGAAAGCCACTTATGAAAAGAACTCATTTCTTATACAAAACATTCTCTACGCAAACGTTATGAATTTGTCTGATGAGATATTAGATTCACTGACTAATGAACAATGGTTATCTATAGGTTATGATGATTATGAGGAGGAATATAACTATAATCACATTACAGAAGATTTCATACGCAAATATCAGGAGAAAGTTAATTTGAGTGAAATATGTTTATGGAAAAAGTTATCAGAAGAGTTTATAAGAGAATTAGCTGAAAAAGTTGATTGGGAGATTATTTCAGGAAGCCAAGACTTATCAGAAGACTTTATAAGAGAATTTGCAGATAGAATTGATTGGGAAGAAGTATCGTATAATAAAAACCTATCTGAAGAATTTATTAATGAGTTTATAGATAAAGTTGATTTTGATGCTATATCTTATGGAAACAAACTCTCTGAAGCCTTTATACGAGAACATGCAGATAAAGTTTCTTGGAGGCGCTTGTCTGGAACTCAACAATTATCAGAAAACCTTATAAGAGATTACGCTGATAAAGTAGATTGGGAAATAATTTCAATATTTCAAAATTTAACAGAAGAATTTATTGCAGAGTTCAAAGACAGAGTTCATTGGCATAACATTTCAATTTATCAACATCTCTCTGTAGAGTTTTTATATTTATTTAGACATTACGTAGATTGGAGAGTTATAATAAGAAAATACCGTAATAATCCCGATTTAGGTAGTATATTGAATTTAGCATTCAATGTTACAACAGATGGTTTGTTTAATGTTTAATTAACTTTTATGACTATTATATCATAAAAGTCGTAACCTTAATTATTAGATATTAACGTTAATTATCAGATAATAACCTATCATATAAACAATCAATTTCTTTAATCAATTCTAATTATGATAGTGGTGTCCAAAGCTCATTACCCTTACCTTTACGAATATCTAGTTCTTGCTGCATTAGATTGAATAGCTTAATACTGTTAGGATCTCTAAACTTTTCATATATTATTACATGATTCGGATATTTTTCTTCTGCTTCATTAAGAGGTTTATATAGGCTTCTCTTTTGACATCTGATAGCATAATAAGGGAAAGGATCATTAGGTTTGTTCTTCTTATATATGATTAGACAATTATCTTTTGAAACATCATATGTATATGGTGCTGCGATTCTTTTAAGACGATTTATTTCCTTTTCTTATTTCTCATTCTTTATACGTAACTGATTCATTTGTTGTTCTATTTCTTGTAGTCTTATTTGAAGTTGATCGTTGTTAGTAAGGTATAGCTGTTGAAAGTCTTTAACGAAGTAATTGATAATGATTTGATTACATTTAAGATAAAACTCTGGAGATAACCATCGTGATATATCTAGAATCAATTCTTTACAAACATATGTTCCTCTTAATTCATTCCATATTTCTCCTTTGCCACCTGCTACTTTTTTAATAATTTCCACAGCTGGATTACCAGCGCTGGAAATGTATGCTATTAGTTCTTTAGATTCTTTATTTTGAAACCAATTTTTAAACTCTTTACCACCATCTTGACACAGTTTAGTAGCATTGAAGTATCCTGTACTCTTATCTATAATCAATTTAAAATCACCAAAAATACCATACCAATAATTACCCTTAATCTGTTCATAACAAATATCATTTAAACTATACGAATTATCCATAGTACTCATATTTATTATATAAAAATGTTAATTTAATCATTTTCAGAGTTTTTACCCACACAAATAAATTTTCATTCACCATCCTGTCATAGCAAGTATTAACTCTTTCGAAATCGTTACACTCTTACATAATCATCTAACACAGAGAGTAACAGTTCGCTAGCCTTTTATGAAATAATAATCATAAAAGACAAACATTTATATTTACACTACAACATTACTCTTATCTATCCAACTATTATGTGAATCATCAAAACCTACCCATTTAACATATACTTTGTCACCTTTCTTTCTTAACACCTTTTCCACCAAGTATTCATCTTTATGTTTCGTCTTTAATAGTTCTGTTTCGTAAAATCTACCTTGTACATCCTCTTCTTCTAAATCTTTAATTCTATATGTAGGCGGATTAGATGGAATAACTTCACTAATAACAAATACTTCTGTTGACCAATTAGATGTATATCCTTTCTCAAATAACCCTTTCAACTTACTTATACGAACATGATCACCTAATTTGTATTTGGGTTTAACACGCTTATATTCTTTCATATATACTTTCTCCAATATTGTTCGCTCATTCTTCTTACAAACTTCTATAGGCTTTAAACCAATTGTTCTATGTACTCTATTATTATACTCAATAACCAATGTTGGTAATATCTCTATCAATTTATAATTTCCTTGTGTTGTGAACCTTTTCCACATGTTTTGTTTAAGTGTTCTATTAAATCTCTCAACAACAGAAGCTTTCTTACCACTATAGGTTGAGTAATGATTAATCTTATTTTCCTCCATTAACTTCTTAAACTCTTTATTGTAAAACTCTTTACCTTCATCAGTTTGTAAGTTACTAGGTTTCCTTGTTCTTAATATAGATTCGAATGCTTCTGTAACATTTTTACCACTCTTATCTTTAACAGGAACAGCAAACGCATATTTTGTGAACACATCTATAACCATTAGCAAATACTTATAACCTTTATTTAATTTTGAAACACCTTTTAACACACCACTATCCATTTCCACAAGATCAGCTTGCCATAAATCATCTATACCTTTTATAACCACACTTAATCTGTCAAAGTTTTTTCTAGATGGTTTGTGAATTTCTTCTATAATGTCTTCTCTTATACCTTTACCATCATATAATCAATCATTCTTTTTAACGAATTGAGTTTTAGTAACACCACATACAGAACAAATGCCTTTTTTTAGATATCTTCCATTCTTTGTTTGTTCTATTCTAATGGTATCTTTCTCCGTATCTGTCAATTTCTTACACTTAACACAATACATCATCATTATTTATTGTATAGAAAATCAACAAAAAAAAATAAAATTTATCATTACTTAATACTATACTTTTAACATTATCGTCATCATCACTTGATTCGTTTTCATCTTCTGTTTCTATATACATAATAATCAATAATAATTTACCTTCTTTCAATATAGAATCTTTGGATGGTCTAATTGTTAACTGATCATGTATATTAAAGTGTAATGGAAAACTTTCAACTAAAGCGTCATTTAAAAATAGATCTATAACATGTTTATTAAGACTTGATTCTATATCCATTAACCTACCTCTATAAAGAAATTTGTAGGCAGCAGCTAAATTATATACAAAAAGGCTGGTTTCCAGAGATCATCTTCTCCCAATCGACATGGTAATTCAACAATTTTTTCTCGTGTAAGTAAATTAAACTCTTCTTTTACTGATTCAAGCTGTTCTAATGTTACAACATCTTGTTTATCAATAGCATTAGATACATTAACCAATCTTTTGTTCTTAAAATCAACCCAGGATGTAAAAACTCTAGATTCTTCCTTTATACTTTTAATGTTACCAAAAATATCCATATTTATTATATAGCAAACGTCTTTAGGAAAGCTCTCTTTCTATGTATATTACAACAAACAATAATTGACCTTCTTCCATAGCTGAGTTTTTATTTCGTTTAATTGTGATTATATCGTTCTTGTTAAAGTTAAAAGGTAAATTTTCAATCAAAATATCACCTAAATATATCTCTAGAAAGTATTTATCCAAACTTAATTCCATGTGCATTATTTTCCCATTATAGAGAAATTTGTAAAAATTAGAGAGATTGAATATTTTAAAGATTGGTTCCTTAACATTCTTAATTCTCAATCGATATAATAAGGGTATAGTTTCTTTCTGCATAATCAATTTAGTAGTATCCATCCTAACCTTTTGAAAATCTTCTTTCTGTATGTATGTGTCTTGTAACGTTTCTAATGTATCTTCAAATCGTTTTCTATCTTTCTCTAATTGAGCTTTTACTGATCTAAGTTGATTTACGCTAACAACATCATTTAAATTCTCCAACAATTTTAATTTTTCTTCACTAATATTAACATCATCTTTTCTATCTTTAACATTACCAAATATATCCATACTCATTTATTATACAGAAAATGCCAATCCTAATTTTTCAAAACATTTTTTTAACATCTCTATTTGTTTAGATGAGTGTTTAAAATCAATATCAACATGAACATCATGCTTTTTCAACAGATAATGCAATACACATTTTAAGTTAATAAACAATACTCTTTTTGGATACAGTTCTTTAAAGGTTTCGTATAAGTTTTCGAAGTCGTTTATAATTGTTTCTTCCATATGTCGTAAGTTTAATGGTTTTTGATCGGTAAGGTGATAGTGTACTAAATAAACATCATCATAATATTTTGCGTATTTGTTTTTCTTTAGTACTTCTAAAACATCTTTTGATGATATTAAATCTTTTGATATATTTCTAAATTCATCATTTAACACCTTGAACACATCTTTGAAAATAATTCTATCCTGTAAAGCTTGCAAACGAGATAGCTGTAACTTAAATCTTTTTGTAGTATCATACCATGGTTTTCTTACGCAAGCAGCTCTCATTCCTTCACAAGTACTGTAAACAAAACCATTCGCTACAGAACAATCATCACAAATGTATGTACTCCTACCTTTTGTTAATGAATTACAACCACAATTACTGCATTTTAATGGTGCGGAGCTATAATTTGACAGCATACCCTTTAAGGTAATTATTGGTAATAACTTTACTAATTCTTCTTCCGTATACAAAAATTTAGGTATTAACATTTTCCATAACTGAACAACTGTATATGCGTTGTTTTCATCTTTTAAGTCTATCTTACTAACATCCCGAAAATACCTGCATCTAGTTCATCCTCATGCTTCTCAAAATAATCTAAAAATCTATTGTGTATAGCTTTCATATTTATCTTAAAACAAAACTTTTATGAATATAAACCATAAAAGTACTTAAACTTAATAATATTTAATCATTTTTAATCATATACATAACATCACTAAAAGAATACCCTTGATTTAGAAGATTTAAAACCTTAACACAAAGATGAGCACATATAACTGAATTAAAGTCTTGTATTCGTTCATCATTGTAAAATAAGTTTTTGGTACCAAGATATTGTACTAGTTGCTTAGGAGGAACACCACCATAAGAATCGAACACGTACTTTATGTTGTTATCTTTCCAATAGCATATCCAATGAGTACCAATGTTTTCTGATTTATCAAGGTTAACTATACCACACTCATGTACATAGGGTTTTTGTGGAAGTTCGTCACTCATAAATACACCTCTAAATCGTTTTATCTTTAATTCTTTAACCAACCTCTCTATATCGAAGTTGGTCAATGGTTTTAGTTTTTTGACTTCTTTGGTTTACCTGCTCCCTGCTTTTCTTCCATAGCCATATTGTGTCTTTTTTGTTCTTCAAGTTCTTGTTTATTCTTCTTAGCATCCAGTACAGTTTTAGTAATCGCTGCTGCACCACCTGCTAATGAACCGACTGCACCTAAAGCTGCTAAAATGGCTGGAATTGTAAAGATAAAACCACCCATATGCTCTTTCTTAATCTTTTTCATTTGTGCAGTAGTTAGAGTAAAATCCATTCCTTTACCTTCTTTAATTTTCTTAGATTTATCACTAAGTTGTTTCTTTGTTAATACATGATCAATATTTAAATCCTTTAGTTCGTTATACAACGATTCACCCAAGGTAATCGTTAACCTGGTTCGGCTTAGTAAGATATATAAATCTTGAGTGGTAGTATTTGTTTGCATGTAAAAATTATCTTTAATAATTATATACCATTATTCTCACCTTTTGTATTAGAATGATAACGTCGATGAACGTTGCTAAAATGGTTTATTAGCTGATATACTTTATAATATATTTTCCTTCAAACTGTCAAGCACACAAACTTGCTGACGAGGTATCCATAAACATTTACATAGCAACTCTTTAGATAATACTATCCCATAATATATCTTGCATATCTTAAAAACATTCTTCTTCTGTTATTATTAAATTAACATTCTATTAAGTATAGTGCACATGTATGAGCACTTTCTGCCCAAGGTACAGGTAATTATTAATCTATCCAAAGTATTTTGTTATATAAAAATGTCGCCCGACAAATGGACTGAATATAAAAGTCATGAGTGAGCTTGGCTTTTATCTTCAAGAACCACTGGTCCGTTTACAATAGTGTTCTTACATTACATATGTTCTTTATATTTTGATCACACCTCGTATATATCTTCATTACATTTCATATATATATATATATATATATATATATAGATACATTTATAACAAATCTTTTCTCTTCATTAATATTTATCTTTTATTACATTAATTATATTTATTTCATTATTATTAAAACATCGTCGCTTATTAATATAATTAACGAGGGTGAAACACAATTTGCTATGATTAATAGTTTTGATTATTATTAAAACGGTGATGTTACAAATAATGTTGGATCTTTCAGGGCGCATTAAATAACAAATAAGTTAGATGTTGTATTTTAATGTATACATTGTAACACTAAGATGTCATAATAAAGAAGAATCTTGTTCGAATAATATATAGGATAGCTCATAAAAACAGTCGTCGAATAATAAGTTTTATAGAATAGATCTTCTTCTTAACATAATCTTTGGCAATTAAATTCTCAACACAAATCAATCTAATATAAATAATCTTTGCTTTTAATCAATTATAAATCGAATTATGATTCTTCACATTAACAAGAAAGAATAAAAAACATTTGAAAATTAATTTTCCAGTCTATCTAAAACTCTATTTAAGCACTTCAAGTATTTATAAGAATCGTTTTCATTATTAATATTAACACATAAACTTAAAAATAAAAATTCACAAGAATCTATAACTGATATGAATTTAACCTAATTTCATTAACGGTAATCAGGTTACGTTCGTACTTGCATACGATTCTAATAAAGTACATTGTACTGCACAATCATGATTATGTCCCGTATTATTGTTCTGTACAGAAATTACTTCAATACCTGGATCTTGATGCGAAGTGCCATCTCTTGTCCTCCCATTACGTCTATCCACGTAGTTCGCTGTATTCCTGGAATTTCGCCATACATTTCGTCTATTTTTAAACCTATTTTGATTATATGGTCTAACATATGGATTGCTACGATTAATTAGGTTAGGCGGATTCCCTACATAACTTTGCCTATTTTGCTCATTTTGATTGCTAGCATTTATTCGACTTAGGTTATGTTTCGTATTATTCACACTTCGGATATTTAAATTTCGAACAGGCACCAAATGATCTGAATTATTCTTATTTTTACCCATTCCTGCTTGTTGATTCATGGCATGGTATTGAGTTTCATAGCATTGGACAAGCATTAATAAATGGTTGAAACTCATACACTGTGTGGAAAATAAGATCTGTTGTAACTTAAATGGAAGTAAATTTCGAATCGATGCTATTATTCTCGATTCCGATTGGAATGGATTAACGACCTTTAATTCGTTGTATGTATTTACAACAAACTCTACAACAGATTTATGCAATCGAGGATTGAAGTGTTGATTTCTAATGGTAGCATCTCTATTCGCAAGCAAAAAGTCATTTTCATAATTTGCGATCAGTGCCGCTTTGAATTCCTCATATGTACTGATGTGATCACGTACTGCTTTAAACCATAATGAACAAGGTGGGAGTAATACATGAGGGATTAATTTCATATATTGTGATCTATCTATACACATTATATTGCATTCGTCCTGGAATTTCTCTAAGAAAGAAGTAGCATTCTCGTTACACTTACCACTGAATTTGCTCATAGCTCGTATTTCACTCATCTTAACACTTAATTTTACCTTCCTTTTATCATTCCATGTACCCATTGGGTGACAGTTCCTATTCATGACGTGATGTGTCGTTACACCATCTATGTTTCGCCCATCTGTACCTTTCGGATAACTTTCTTCTAATATAATATCCTCATCAGACACCGGCAAAGGCGATGCCATCTCTGGTGAGTGGGGAAAATCCAAGCGATCACTACACATGTTATTACGGTATGTGTTGTCCTTAACCTGTAGCGTTCTAATTTCTTCCTGTAACGTAGCTATCAATTGCGTATTTGCACGTATATTGTTAGAATTATTCATGACCTGGATCTTTTGTTGTTGAACAGAAGATTCGGTTACTTCTAAATCCTTTTTTATATCGCTGATTTCTTGGCTCAGGTGGTTGTGACTATCCTGGCATTCCTCCGATATTCCTTTTAACTTTTCCTCGAACTGCGAGGTGATATCGCTCATCGTCTGGATAATTAAATGTTTCGTTTCATCCGACTTCTGTTCCATCCGTCTACTTAATTCTTCATACTGCTTGTTAGATTCGTCGAACTTCTGTTCTATCGTCTGCTTAAATTCTTCGTATTGCTTGTTAGATTCATCAGACTTCTGTTCTATTCGTCTACTTAATTCTTCGTATTGCTTGTTGGATTCTTCAGAGTTATGCTTCATCGTCTGCTTTAACTCGGTAGACATCTGCATCAATTGCCGCTGTAAGACTAGCAAGATTCGGTCTTCCGATGTCAATCCTGATGTTACACTAGGTTCACCGTTGTCACTATTAGTGGATTCATTCTCCATTATTTCAGTGTCCATTTTCCTTATAATTATTCTACCACTTCTCAATACGGTCAAATTTGTATTCATTAATTATATGACAAAAGTAAATTCACCCTTACTTTGCTTCGGGGTAAGAATTTATGAAAAGTCCCGGGTGAGGTAAACCAAAATTTTTACAACGATTCACCCAAGGTAATCGTTAACCTGGTTTGGCTTAGTAAGATATATAAATCTTGAGTGGTAGTATTTGTTTGCATGTAAAAATTATCTTTAATAATTATATACCATTATTCTCACCTTTTGTATTAGAATGATAACGTCGATGAACGTTGCTAAAATGGTTTATTAGCTGATATACTTTATAATATATTTTCCTTCAAACTGTCAAGCACACAAACTTGCTGACGAGGTATCCATAAACATTTACATAGCAACTCTTTAGATAATACTATCCCATAATATATCTTGCATATCTTAAAAACATTCTTCTTCTGTTATTATTAAATTAACATTCTATTAAGTATAGTGCACATGTATGAGCACTTTCTGCCCAAGGTACAGGTAATTATTAATCTATCCAAAGTATTTTGTTATAGTTATAAGGAACACTAAACATACAACCTTTAATAGAACACATCTTCCTATTTATTTAAGAGAAAATCTTAGTTTGTAAAAGTACAGTTGTTGTTGCTCCACCAAAATCAATTAAGGAATCATTCTCATCTGTTATCCTTATCTCAAAATTATCAACCTTGTCTTTGGATATAGGGAAAAATAAAGGATAAGTAGGCTCATAAATAATACTATGTTTAAACTCAGCATCTGTTTTAAATGATGCTTTAATCCCTGTTTCTCTATGTGTGTATTATGTATCTTTAACAAACATACCATCTGCTATATTACAGTGAACATTAATTGTATCAAACGGGTGAAACTTTGGCAACTTACTTCCAATATATGTTTTGTTTTTTTCTAAAACTTCAAGAACATTAAACCCGTGGACAGTACCTATACCTCCAATTGTAACATCATTACTATCAGTTTCTATTTTAACTCTATTTCTTAAATGATCTTCTGATAATGTTATGTTGATGAATTGAGATTTTAAATACTCATTAAGTGATTTTAAATTATATTGCCCTTCTGGTATAAAAACTTGTCTATCACCATATGAGAAACTGTTTTTTCTGTTATGTTTGGAGTTAGATATGTACTGTAAAACCCAACTAGTCCTATACTTAAATAGTTGCTACTGTTGTCTAATTCGTAATGGAGTTTCTTCTTTAAAACAGAAGTATCACTCGTTAACTTAAATACCTTAGCCATTTATTATATAATAAATGAATGAGTTTGATTTACCTAGAGATATTCCAAGAGAGAAAGTATTCAAGTTAATAGAAGATGTCATTCTAAAGTTAGAATACAGTTTAAAGAAGAAAAAGAGAAAACTACGAATTGTTAAATATGCATATTACCCTTTGATCACGTTATCGGTTATACTTTCTGCAACAACTGGGTTTATTAATATTTTTATACCTGTAACAATTTACTCAATATTAACGTCTCTTGCAACTGGAAGTGCTATTATAACAGGTTTATCTTCTAAGTTAAACATAAGCAAAAGAAAAGATGAATATAAAACCATTGTAAGTTGTATTAACTCATTTAAAAACAGTTAGAGATGATAATAACATTAAATGGCGAAATGGATAACGAATATATAAAAGATACGTTGCTTAAGACCAGAGAACAACTTAAAGATATAAGATCATAAAAGAGACGATTTTCTCTATAATAAATGAGTAAGAAAACTATTAATTGGGATGTAAAAGAGATGATAAAAGAAACAACAGATAAGAAAAGAAATGGAGAGCTTATACCTGATGATATTCGATGTCTTAAAGTGGGTCCATCTGGGTGTGGTAAAACTTTTTTGTTAGATAATTTTTTATTACAGCCAGGTTGGTTAAACAATAATTACTTCTATATATATTCTAAAATCATGAATCAGCCAAAGTATGAGCAGTTAAAAGATCGATTTGAAAAAGCAGAACTAAAGTTTAAGAAGCAAATAGCAACGTTCTTAAACAGTAATGACTCTATTGTACCTATTGATGAATGTGAAAAATACTCTGTAGTTGTGTTTGATGATTACATTTTGGAGAATCAAGATACTGTTAGAAATTACTTTACAAGAGGTAGACGTAGATATTTAGACTGTTTCTATCTTGCACAAACATGTTCAAAAGTACCTAAACAGCTTATAAGAGATAACGTTAACTTCCTATGCATATTTAGACAAGATGATACTAATCTTAAACATGTGTATAATGAGTTTGTTGGAGGAGATATGTCTTATGATAAATTTAAAGAGATATGTTCAAAATGTTGGCAAGAAGATTATGGTTTTATAGTAATTGATATGACAAGGAAGGTAAACAATGGTAAGTATAGGAACAAGATAAAACACTATAAACGTTTGATGTTTGACGGTTTTTCATGTTTATTGATGTTCTTTGACCTTTATTGACGTTTGTTCGTTTTCTATATAATAAATGGATGAGAAAGATATTAATAAGAATATCAAGTTAAAGGAGTTCTTGATAAAGGGCTTCAAATCTTGGAAGAAAGAAAGAGCTGGTATATATGATAAATTTAAAACGCAAGACTGGTATTGATTTCTAGATAACGTTGCATTATAATTTCAAAGTTGCAGTGAGAAAACGTCGATGTCTATTAACTGAAAATTGATTTATTTGTATTCTCCGCGAATGCAAATATATATCTCTACTAGTAAATCCATGAATTGTCTTTTCACGTTTATATGTTCAATATGTTAAGAAGTAAGTAGTGTATATATAGAATTTATATAGTGAAATATCATATTATTTTTTAAAATATTTTTTTGTTTATAGGAAATGCCTCTTCGCCGTTCCTGGGGGCCGCAGTGGCACAGCGATAGAATGTTTATTTCTTGCGCGTGTGATCCCTAGTTCGATCCGAGATTTGCCAAGTGGTCTTTGTGGTTGACAAACACCGTGTGCTTGGGTTTTATCGAAATTGTCATGCTTCCTCACACATTATTCATTCCACCATTTTATTCATTTCTTATTATCACCGTCTCCCTTAGCTTCGGTTAGTAGGGAACGTTAAACTAGATATTTCATTTCCTCCCCGTACCTCCATTTTTTTACATTTGTGGAGGCTTTACTTTTCCAAGAAATACAGGTAATCTCGCCTATGATAAATACATTGCATAAACCATAACTCTATTTGTAATAGTTCTCGAAGAGTAGGCTAAAGATTGTGATCGACAAGCATGTTGGAAATTTTTTATTAAACTAATTAAAAGTGGTAAAGTCAGAAAATGCCTTTTTCTGGAGGCATGGTACAGAAAAAACACAAGACCATTTGAAAGATATTATTTCTGATGATTATTTGTCCATTCTTATGCAAAGTTTAAGTTATATTACGAGACTCATTCCGAATGTAATGCCTCCTTTTTGTGTGTATATGTTGAGTGATTTATAATCTAAGGCAGACGGTGATAATATCAAATGAATGAAATGGTGGAATGAATTAAGTGGGAGGAAATGGGATAACTCAGATAAAATCCAATCACATAGTGTATGTCAAACACAAAGACCAATTGGTGCGATCTGGGATCGAACAAGGGATCACACGCAGAAGAGGTAAACGCTCTACCACTGTGCCTCAGGTTCCCCAGTAACGGCAAAGACGCATTTCCTTTGCACAAAAAATTATTTAAAAAATAATGATGTTTCACTATATTGTAAAACTTTGTGTAATTTCGTCTGATATAAGGAAGAGGTAGAAATGTTAATAAAAAGAGTGTCCGGAATCGACTCCCACTACCAGTTTTATTATAAAATCCACTATAACAGTATTTGTACAAAATACTATACAATTTGATTTCTATTTCAAAAGGTAAGTAAAAGGTAGTCTTTGACCGAGTGGTCGCAGACAGGATCTCCAACAGAGCCCCGTAGCAGGCTACGAGGAGTGGAGTTAAGGAACCAATGCTCCGTAGCAAGCAGAGGCAGGTTAGGTTGCCAACAGAGCCCCGTAGCAGGCTAAGCGGCTGAGGTTGGGATTCCCAGACAGAGCCCGGTAGCAGGCTAAGCCAGGAGATAGGATAGGCGTAGTCCCGTAGCAGACTACAGGAGGGTCACCAGAGAACTGGTACTGAGCTGGATCCTTCTGTCCAATTTATAGCGTCCCTTGGGTGGCGGTGGCGCTGCTGCTTCAATTTCGTCTTCTGCTCCTTGGGAGGGGTTAAATGTCGTCTGCAGGTGATTGCAGGTCCCCCTGGTGGAAGTTCCTCTTGATGAAGCACGTGGTGGTGTTTATAAACACTTGATGCGTGCATTTGTTTATAAACGACTTCACATGGGATATTACAATATACATTCTATATATACACTACTTCCAAACATAATGAACACAAACACACGAAAAAAGATTCATGGATTTGCTAGTAGAGATATAGATTTACATTTGCGGAGAGTTCAAATAAATCAATTTTCAGTTAATAAACATCGATGTTTTCTCACTGCAACTTTGAAAGTATCATCCCAATTATTTATCTAAAAATCAATACCAATCTTGCATGAGATTTCTTGCTAACGATAGAAGAAAAAGCTCGACATTAGAGCAACAATTTAGCAATACAAATAACCAACAATTCCGACGTTTTAATTCTTTTGATCGGAGTATTATAGCTATAGGTTTATAGCTAGAAGTTAATCCAAATCTCACAATTCGAGATGTCTAACCTTATGGAGAGTTTTTACTTGATGTCAAGCTAGACTCGCAGACTTTGATTCCGATTTCTCGCTAAAAAGTAGGAGCCCAAAAATCAGGATTAGAGGTAATAATTAGCCCATAATAGAACATAATTCTAGCGTTTGAATTTTTAGGATCGGACCATTGTAACCAAGGGCGGATGTAAGGGGGGCTAAGGGGCTATAGCCCCCCCTTGACGCTTAGGTTTAAACTGGATAAAATGGACTTCAATTCAGCTTTACACTGGATAAAACGGCAAATTAAGGTTTAGTCCCTCCCTTGATCATATCCTGGATCCGCCACTGATTGTAACCGTATGTTTTTTTTAGCTGATGACAAGCTAGACTCGCCCATTTTGAATCCGATTTCCCGTTAAACAGTAAGAGCCCAAAAATTGGGATCAGAGCAACTAATTAGCCCATAAATAGTCCATAATTCTGAGATATGTTCCGGTCGTTTTAGTGTTGGTTGTTGGCCTAGGGATGAAACGCACTGAATTTTCTCGCTCGAATTTCTTAAGCTGACTCGTCTTAGGCTGCAGCTATTACTGAAACATTTATTTGGGAAATGCGAATAAAATAATGGATTTTGGAAAACTTTGTCCGAAACAACTTACGTCCAAAAGTAAAGTACCCATTAGTCATATTTCCGTTAGAAATAACTTATGCCATATATTACAATTATTAAGGAAATAATTGTATGTGAACTATGAGCAAAAGCGTCTGAGTACTTTCTGAGAAAATCGTCAAAAAAGGTTTCCTCAAGAATAAAATATCCCTTGTATATCTTTTCAGGTCAAACGAGTTATGCTATTTATGAAATACGAACAAAATTGTCTGAGTCGTTCTCGACAAAATCGTAAGGTAAAACTTGCTCCGAAGAGTAATATACCATTTCTAGCTTTTTAGGACGATGGAATTATACCGTATCGTTAGGTTATTTATGTAACATTTATTTCTGAAATATGAAAAAAATTGTGTCAGGCGTTAATGGGAAAATCGTCGAAGAAGAGTAAACTTAGAGTAAACTACCCCTTCTGAATGTTTACAGGACGAACGAGTTGTGTGATATTTTTAGGTTATTAATCATACATTTATTTATGAAATGTGATTGAGTAAATTGTTCGAAAAAACGCATCCCAAACAGTAAACGCATCCCAAGCAGTATGGAAGCAGCGAACAGCGTTTGAATAGTTCCATTCAACGAGAGCACAGACTGATGATTGCATTTCTTGCACTTGTGGATATGAAAAAAAGAGAGAGGGAAAAAGTCAATACTCTAAAAAGAAAAAAACACAAGCACCCACATATACACACACACAAACGATAACTTGACATCAGCTTTTTCTTTTCTTCCTTTTTTCATGAAAACAAGTTATTCTAACATTCGATGCAACGTCATGTCGATGTAACAAGGGTAAGACTGAAATGACTGTCAAGGTTGCGTACGTTCTTCCAGTTCCTGACACGCAAATCCGAAGTGAGTTGTCAGCTTTTCAAGAACGGGCAGGGAAAATGTAACATACAAGACCATAAACTGAAAACAACAATTGTCTCCAATATTACACGTATTCTAATACTCAATAAATACGTCGATTAAAGGATACTATCAATAAGTTATTTCCTTATTATATTGTTTCGGTTCTTATTAACATCAAAATTATAAACTTCCTATAATGTTTTGTAAGAAAAAATATATATGGAATGGGATGAGATTCGATCTCGTGTCAAAATAATAAAATCACTACTAGTCTGCCACTCTATCCACTTAACCACGGAGACTACGTTTTGTTTCCTCTCTTTTCCTTAACAAATAATGCTCATAACCATCTTGCGTATCGCTTCGAACCTTAAGATAAGAGTTTTTCTGTTTAATTCTATATTTTCGTATGACAACTTAGTTACAGGAGCTAATTTATATTTGGCAAACCATCTAGACACTAGGTTTAAACCAATAAATTCAATATTTTACTCCATTTTCCAGTTCTTCCCGCCAGCTCGTTCACTTCCTATTGTCAATTTCCCTTCGCGGTTGTGCTATGCTACTGAAAAATCCCTCGAAAGCATGATTGCCAGTATACACAAAACCGAGCGTAATTTTGTTTTTTGCTTATATTTTTATTATTTTATTGTATTTTTTGGAAATATCTCCTTAGATGAATAGCTTTCTATTATCTCCACATACTAACAACTGAATTTTACTCATAAACGTGAGGATAATGGAATAAATTCGAAAAATCATGAGTTACAGTATACGCGCAATATTCTTTGCACATGGGAGTATATAGGACTGTCACTTGTTCAGCACGTTCCGCTCAAGTTACCTGTCCGAATTGATTCTGTCCTCGTGAAGCTATCACAGGTGGCGTTGTGTGTATGGTACTAAATCCAGTTTGATCACAGTTAAAAGTACACTTCAGAGTGAAGTTACATTTCTCATATGCTGATTTCAAATTGTTCAAAAAGTCGTCCACGTTCTGCTTATTGAAGCTGGTACTTTTTGATAAACTTTTGATTCCAGGGATCGCAGAGATAACTGAGGGGGATGCTCCATAAAACCATTAAGCCAGCCATATCCCGCACTTTTTTGCACAGTTTAAAATTCTGGCATATTCTTCTTCAATACATTTTCATATGCGTAAGTCAAAGTTCGTCCGTGCCTCGTTCTAAGCCCATAGTTCGTCTTACTTGCGCTAACGAGAGTTTCTCACAAAGAGATTTCCTTGAAATATTACAGCATCTACATTTGAGTCTTGCTTGTACTTTTCAATATGTTGTGTTCTCTTGCTACCTCTCAAATACTCTTCTTTTTCTATATTACTATCTTTACGGCTTGCAGAATATCACTGTTTGCTGTTTGTATGTAGTCTAGGTTTAAATTCTTCCACTTGCGTGGCATTTTTCTGATAAAGTACTAAATAAATATAGCGTTAGCCAAGCGGAAACACAGGAATTATAATAAAGGTACCCAACGTTTTCACACGTGTGTGCAGAAAGGAGTAGGGCAGTGTCCCAATCCTCCACAACTTATCATGTTATAATCCTCCCTGTATACCCATTTTAACTACTGTTACTATAAAGCTACGAACTCTGGTATTAGAATCATACAAAAATGTTCTAAATATACTTTCAATAAATAACTCTCTACTTTTATATCAAATCCTCTACTACCTCTTCATATTGCGAAATATGTTTATAATATACATCTGATATAATAGTTATCAGCGGTGAAGGAAAATCTGTCTTTGCTTCTAAAACCTTGTACACGTTCAGAACCTGGTAGCAATGCTCTTTAAACGTAGCCGCCACATCTGCCAGCAACCGCTATGGCTTAACACAAATCACCAGAGAGGTATATCACTGTCCCACATCTCCAACTGTCCTAAACCTCACACTTATTCCCTATATTTGTGTTGGCTCCCTGATACGAAAAAAAAGAAAAAACATTATCTGAAAGTGCCAACGTTGTACATATTTCTGCAAAATTTTACTTACGGTCTTACAGCGACTTCAGTCTTGTGATAAAGGTATAAACAAAGAACTTTACTTTGCTTCAAGACATAAATTACCTATAAGACACCCTTTAGAAATAACATAATTGAAATTATAACGTAAAGGTATGGCGCGTGTTTCTTTTAGATAACCACCCGCTCAAGGGTTATGCCCTCCATGGGGGAAAGAGAAGCGAAGGGTATTTCGAGAAAGGAGTTAAAGATGGTCTAAGGGATTTTCAAAATTTTGTAATTTTATGTCATAAACAACGTGAGTAAATAGGACATTACGATCTTTACAATCGTAATTATAATGATGGTGGAGAATGGAAATTGTACAATGAATTATGGACATCATGATGAAAATATTTGGATTTACATTCAATCATATTGCGTTGTTGAGTGAAATCTATAAGACGAGGTGCGTTTGGACGAGAAAAACTATAATATATTTTAAAATGACGGATATAGGATATTATTCTCCCTCGGGGACTTCTTCAAGCATAATTCAAAGGGATGGGTAGCTCTGTTAGTGACAAAGGAATTATTGTGTAGAATATGTATGATATTGTATGGAGGGTGATAGAGAAGAAAGTTTCTGATGAGGGGAAGATCTTGATGATTCGGTGGTAAGGAATAAAGATATATTGTAAAGAGGAGGAAGAGGAAGAATGACATATGCTGTGAACGATATAAAAATAAATATGAGCGTTGATGGAATCAGAGAGGAGTAGACGATGAAGATTGAGCGTTCCGGAAGTATTTGAGGCAAATCTTTTCTACATGGAACCATATGTATGGAAAATTCACGCGAGCATAGAGCTCAGGAGATTGATGTGGTATAGAATTGTGAGTGTGTGATGTTCGAGAACCTTAAGTTTTTGATAAAAAAAGGGGGGGTAGCTGCCGAGACCTAACGGTATGGCCTTAACTAATCACAGGTCGAAGGAATACTACATAAGTATTTAAGAGTAGGTTTGTAGAACTACTCCAGATTGTGCCAGTAAGTCGTTTTAATAGATTGAGTCAAATGTATGCCTTTCTATTGATGTCCTGGACATAAGTCTTCCATCTGAGGTGTCTATCTATGGTGAGTCTTAAGTATTTGCAGTTTTGGAGATTCTAAGAAAGTTGTCGTTAACAGTGACGGAAGTGAATTACTGTGAAATCTGGAGCGTTTCTCAGGGACCAGAAATACTGTAGTTTGGGTTTTAGCAGCAATTGATTTCAGTAGCCCATTATTGCACCACAGACCAAACGTCTGTATTATTGGTTGTAAGGCGTTGTTTACTTAGTGTATAATACTGCAAATTGCAAGAAAAGCTGTATCATCAGCGTATGAAAAGAACTGAATATTTTGTGGGGAAAGAGGCATGTCAACAACATAAAACAGATATAATAAGGGTGATAGTAAAGAGCCTTAAACACGGCTGAGTGCATAAATATCATTTGATATGACTGTTGATTAAGGTATTCGTAAGTACGGTGACCAGACAAGAAATTGTAAATAAAACGGATATATGCGATAAGGCGAAAGTGTAGCAGGTTTGAAGGCAAATCCTAACGCTACACGTCATTAACGCTACATGCCTTTTCTAAATTAAAGAGTACCAGGCAGGATGGCTTGGTGGTATTATACTGCTTATGGATGCAGCTGAGGAGACGCAGAAGCTGATCGTTGATGGTAATTTGTGGGCGGGAGCCTGCTTGATGGTGTGGTAAAGATAGTAATGAGAAACATGAGCATGAAGTCATTTGACGATATATTTCCTTAGAATTTGGTTGAAGATTCTGTTGAGCTGTATCGGACGGTATTGTTGATTTTAAAAAACAAGAGAAATTTGGATGATTTGTAAGATTTAGCAGTATTCGTGGACTTTGTCTTACATGTCGATAGATGTTATTGATTTTCGGGTCATTATAACATTTATGATTGATGAAATTAGTGATTTCAGTGGTAGAAATGAAGGTAGTGAGTGCTTTGTGAGTATATATGTTGGGTTGAAGATGGATATGTGGTGAATTGAAGTTGAAATGCCTACAGGATGATAATTAGGCCTAAAATGCTAAGTGAATGATAGAGGTGTAAAAATCTCCTATAATTAGGAAGCAAAGGTTTTAGCTTTTCCTTGGTCTCTGTACAATTCCTGATCGTGATGTAAGAGAGGATAAGAGGTTTGGATAAATTTACCAGCTAATGCGATGAAACGCATCTAATATTGCGAAGGGTGTGATAAAGCAGAAATTGTGTTTTAGGTTTTAATCCACTGTCGTAATTTATACACTGTTCGGTGGAGGGTTCTATGTTGCTGAAGAGCTTCGTGGTTGCCAGTGCAAACACATTCTGTATAGATTTGACGTGAGTGTTTAACTAGACGAAAGTAGCGCGGAGGAATTTTAGGATGATGAGGTGATATATATATGCGGTTTGAGGGATGAAAAGCTCAATTGCGAGTTGAGTGATTGGTGGTAGAGATTAGAGTGGTTAACCCTTAGAGAACCCAACCTAAAATGTTAGGTAAAGTACTAAGCGTGGGTTATTTTGACCCATTCGTGCTTCTTACAGTAAATTTTATACGCTGTATACACTGTCAGTGGCGGCTTTTGATTTTTTCAAACAATACCTGAATTATAGTACTGTAACATTAGAAATTTATACATAAAAATACGCTTTGTTAGGAATAAATTCTGACACACACTGTATTTTGATTACACCTGACAGCCCTTGCAGAGCGGTTTGCTGGTGCAATGCGCTTTGCAAACAAGCTTGTGACAGATTACATACAAGGGATGGATAAAAAGTAATGGCACAATTGTTATAATTTACAAATGACTGTATTAGAAAGGAAAATACGTTTACATTCCTTCAATGTAATCACCCCCCATGTCCACAACCTTCTCCCACACGTATGGAAGGCGCCGTACTCCGTCAGCACGTTGTTCTCTGGCTATGTCTCGCAGCGACCGCCCTACGGCATTGAGGATGGCCTGTCTGGTGTTGTATCGTTGTCCGCGAAGTGGTTGCTTCATCTTGGAAAACAGGTCATAATCGCACGGACTCATATCCGCGAATATGGTGGAAGTTTCAGAATCTCCCAGTTCCAGGCACGTAAAAGGTCCGTCACGGCGGTAGCTGTGTGACAGCGTGCATTGTCGTGCAAAATGATTGGGGTCCGTGCCAAAAGATCAGGTCGCTTTCTCCGAAGTGTGGGACGCAGATGGTGTTGCAAGAACGAACAGTAATATGGCGCATTCACAGTCTGCCCTGCTGGTACAGCATGGTGCAGGATAACCCCTTGGACATCATACGCCACTATCAACATCACCTTCACTACTCCCTGACTAGGGCAAACAGTCTTTGGCTGAGGGGAACCGGGATGCTTCCATTCGTTGGATTGGCGCTTCAAACATGGTTCGTAGGATGGAACCCAGGTTTCATCAATGGTAACGATCCTGCCCAAGCATTTGTCACCCTCCCTCTGGTGGCGGTAGAGCAATTCTTGTGCCAGTGCATATCGGTACCATTTCTGCACCTCGGTAATGACATGTGGAACCCAACGTGCTCCAAATTTGCGAAAACCCAGGATGTCGTTCAAAATGTGAAGCAGTTTTATGGCACACCTCAACCTCTGCCGATAACTCACGCGCAATCCACCGTCTATCCACGTCCAGCAAGGATGCAAGGAGCTGAATTGTCATGTTGTCCACTGGAAGTCGTCCAGAACGTTGGCGGTCTTCTACGTTCTGTCTGCCTTCACGAAACACTTTAACCCATCGAGCTACGGTGCGGTGTGGCAACGCTGCATCACCACAGGCTTCCCGCAGTCCCTGAAAACATTCTCGTGCACTACGACCACGTGCCACTTCAATTTTGATCCACGAACGCTGTTCATGTTTAGTGAACATTGTATTTAGAGCGCTTCCACTCGCGATACCAATTTGACGCCACTGCTCTCGTTGACTGACTGACTCAATAGCTTTCCAACTCACCTAACTTCCTCAACTGAGATTGTCTTCTCCGGTGCTGCCACCTCGCGGTTCTCAGTCACTAGACTGGCGCGTGCCGACAGGGTTGCCAGTACTTTTTATCCAAGCTATGTACTTTTAAGGGGTGAAGAATCACGTGTCTTACTAAAAAAATATTTTAGGGAACTGAACCAAAATATAACAATTGCTGAGAAGGAAATATGTAGTGACGTGTGCACGTGGGAAAGAGTGGGGAAAAAAGGAGTTTCATAAAATAATATTTACTATTACTCTTACCTGAATCAAAGCTCGGTAGAACGGAGAAGTTATTATTCCAGGTTTCATTTCAATTGGCAAAATAATAATAATAATAATAATAATAATAATAATAATAATAATAATAATAATAATAATAAAATGATATTTTTGCGGGCCGTGCCGCGAGGTATCCAAAACTGGATGAAAATGACCTAGCTACACTTTCTGCCATTTTTGGGGGTATTCTGTTTTTTTTTTTTTTTCATATGAATTCTACTGAAATGATTTCCAAAAGTAAAAATGGTTGCTAATGGAAGAATACCAAAAATATTAGCCCACTACCTCTCTTTGATATTGTGTCATTTCTTTATAAAAGATCATCTGGGCCAAATTGACCCAATTTTGGTATTCAAAGGTGTAATTCATTTTTAGTAAAAGGAGGATAGGCCGCTGACTGTGTATGAGTTTAGTAAGTTTAGTAGCGAAGTATTAGCCGAGGAGGTGCTCGGACGGAGGAAGAAGTAGTGGAAACTCTTTGAGTGAGTATAATGGGCACATGTTAACTACCCAGAAGATCTAGAATGTAGATGAAAATACTGTGGGCGAGAGATCATGTGATCACTATGTCAGAAGTAGTGTTAGATCAGGAACGGATTGGTTTGGGTAGTGGGTGAATGAAGCATGTAGTGGAGGCAGGGATAAAATTGTTAAAAGCTGTTTTTTCTCGGTCTGAGCGGCTATGGATGTTAATATTGAAAGAGATCAGGTATGTCGGAAATTATTTGAAATATATTGGAATGGGAGGGGAATAGGACGACCTGGTCGAACATAGATGACTGTCATTGTGACACATAAAAATCTGTAATAAATAGTTATGATTAGATGTTCTGGAATGTTAGATGGAGAGTCAATACTATACCATGTGTAAGGATGAAATACTATTGTCACGGCGCTTGTGGCGCGTCGAGCCGGAAACTTCTTATCGTGTGGAATGAGTTGATAGCCGGTAAATTTCCAATTAAATTTGGAAGTGAGATGCGTTTTACTGATAAGCAATGTGTGAAATTGTTCCTCGTATAATAATTGTTCAAATGTGAGTTCATGAAGTAAGTAGAAGAGAATGTTGAGAAATAGAAATAAAAGTCATAGTCAAATACCTAGGTATATATGATCACTATGAAGTTAAATATTTGTGTCGAGTGAAGATACATCAAATTGCACGTACGAACCATTGTAAGTGACATGAAAATCGAAGTGAAGAATGTTGCAAGCTGCGTGCGGAACGTGTAATATTCATGGTTGTGCAAAAGATTAACGTTTTGAAGAGTGTGGTTGCCAAATGCTAATAGTTTATGAATATAAAGAAATTGATTAGTTTCTCGTGAAGTCTCGTCTTTTCGATATGGAACAAAATGAGTCAACAATGAACATAATGAGTTTCCTTATGTGTAATACACCAGTATTAGGAGAATCCTTGTTTACTTTTTTCTAGTTAATAAATATTTTATTTTGAGTGCTGGTATTTAAGCAATAAAATAGTCACATAGGTATCGAACTTAACTATAACAAGAAAGATATTGCTTCAATATAGTGAATGTACAGTTTCGCTTAAAGCGTATCCACTATCTGGTGTTTGTATTTAATATTGTAAATATAATAGAAATTTAAATCCTAGATCATATCTTATCAGGCAAAACTGTTTTTGGGTCCAGGAGGCAAAATGTTACCATTCATGAAATTTTCTTTCACGTTACCACTGTAGGGTTAAGAACGGTGAATCTCACGCGGGCAAAGTGTAGTGACAGAGTGTAAACATTAGGGGTAAAGGGTATGCTGATAGCGATTTGGAGTGGTGTCTAAAGTGAGACACAAGATACTGCATGAATAACGGATGCTGAGTTTTGAAGAGTTTGTTGATATAGGTGAAATTTAGTTTTTCGATATATAACTGTAATATGGGGAAAGTTATGTGTTGGTATAGCTCCAGAGTGGCACTAGGTAATCGGACAAGGAAACCTATGTGGAAAACTTATAGTTAGAGAATCAAAAGTTTCTGATAGATCTTGGATGATGCGGCTCCACACCGTAAATCTGTATGTTAAGTTTGGCACTAAGAAAACTTTCAAAGTACTTAGGATCGTCTATTAATAAAGTTCAAAAAGATGGCATCAAACTGTAGAAAAGTTAAAGTTCGTGCTCCTGTTTCGGGAGAAATATTTGTGGTTTCTCTGCTCTTATCGTTTCCATTGTGAACCCAGTAGTAAGCTTACGGCTAGGGTCTGCGTTTGACAGTATCTTTAGCTGGAAATGCAGTGAAATACCGTTATCTCTTATTGCTACATAACACTTAATATAATTTACAATGTTCAACATAGATGGCAAGAAAAGAGTGAGAGTGATTGGACAACGTGATCCCACGCTAGAAAATTCCTCCATATTGTCTGTTTAATGTGCTGATGTACAGAAGAATGCAGATCAAAAGTGCAGGAAACAGGAAACCACATTTAAAGTATACTACCAAAATACACCTAACATTAAAAACAATTTTACGGACTCTGCTATGAATATTAGTTTGTTGCCGGAATATGGGTGTTTAGTGGTGAGTGAAACGTGATTGAAAGAATTGGTAATGAACAGTGGAATGCCGTTTCTCAACCAATTGTCTACATAGATAAACGACCGCAAGATAATAGGGGCGGAGTGTTCGTAATATTAAAATAAATGGGGCAGCAGAGCATAGAATCATCTCGTACGTGTGTGAAATTATTTGAGCTAAGGTATGTAAAAAACACAAATTTCGTCGGGTGTTTCTGCAGACTATATAGAAACAGTCCTCAAGATTTACTTGAAACATGCAACGAATCACTTCCAGTTGCCATTAGAAGGTGACAAAGTTGCTCATTTTTGTGACTATAACTTAGGCTTAGATATGGATCGACAGTAAACATGGGATAACATGAGACCCTTTGTAGACAATTCTATTCAAGGACTCGATTTGGGATAGTACAATATTCATAACGCGCGTAAAAATAACAGCTTAGGTTATGTCATCTCTATCTTTCCAACAGAATGTGTCATCTCATATAAAGTGTTGTTTCTCCCAGACCGCGAGTTCCTCGTTCCATATGTTACTCCCAAACCCAGAAGCCAGCAATCCAACTCAAAAAGAAAGTTTGTGCCTGACAGAAGGACGGACTATTTGGGTGAAATTTGTAAAAAAAACTACAGGTTTTACAATGGACACTTTTACTAGATGGAACAATAGACGAGACAGTGGGTTATTTCTCTGATGTTTTTAATGCAACAATAATACATATTTTGTACGGCTCAAAAAAGTAAAAACAATGACATTTCCAACAAGGCATGGCGAACAGAGTTGCCACACATTCCGAAATAAGACAAAGCTTTGGGAATTGTGGCGTGCCATTTCCAAATGAACACATATTCTTAAAAGATTTTCTGATATAGGAAAAAAGCTATTGAGATGCAGCGAATACCTAAACTATATATTTTAAAAAAAAAATCAGACACCAGCATCAACAACACTAAACGATTTTGGTCTTAGGTCTAAAACTTCTAGCATACATCTAGTAAGGTACAAAGATGCATGAGGTGCAGAAGTTGAGGGAAAAACAGAAAATTTTAATGAGTTATTTTGTAATAAATTCTAAACTACATAATCATCGTACTTCACTGTTCAATCCGTTTGCTTGTCCATTTTATCTCATTTGTCTATCACTTCTGCACTTTTATTTTCTCTCCGGCCTGAGAGCCTCTGGCCAGGACAACATAAGCAAAACCTTTCTGCGTTCGACGTCATCTATTATTTCTTTTCCGCTTTCGCTCATTTTTCATAGATCCGTCAGGGAAACCTGTTTTCCCTGTTGTTGGAAAACAGTCCGTTTCTCTCCCATTTATAAATCTGGATTAGAAAGTTATGTCTCTTGCTGAAGCAATATCTCGCTACCCTCAAACATATGAATCCTCTACGAGAAACTTATCGAAGACATTACTTCCGGTTCAGTACAATGTCAAAGTTGGTATTGGAAGTTGGATGGCCCATCTTCTATCAGAGGTAGCCAAAACGTGATTTTTTTTTTGGTTCACATTTACATGCAATGTAAGTAAATCTTTCATTAGGTTTCAGTCGCTGTTTCATTTTTAGCATCCCTAACATCAAAAATAATACAAGAAGACCACATCTGTATCAGTTAGCATTTGAACTAATAAATGAAAACCTGAAAGCTCGTTCTGAAATCTCAACTTTGAAAAAAAAAATTGCAGCTGTCCTTGGCAAATATAGAAAGCAAAATACCGATGATGAACCAGTCTAACATATCCGAAGAGATAACTGCTACATCTCCTGGTCAAGACAAAACAGAACTCGCCTTGAATGTAATGATTGTGGAAAAAACGTGTTCAGAAGGCAGTCAACAATTACTACTACTTGCAATACATGCCAGCAATCTCAGAAAGAGGGCAGTGACATGGAGGTTGATTCATTTTGAACTCGCCTGGCATCTACATATTGTGGAAAAACATGTGCAGAAAGCACTCAATGATTACTGCTCCCTGCAATAAATATCAACATTATAACAGCTAGCTCAGTGACATGGATGTTGATTAGGTTAGATTCTGTTCTTTTGTATTTTGTTGAGTGTGTTCACTCATACAGTGTTGTAATTTAATTTAAAGCAAAAGTATACTTTTGGTCAACAATGATTTGTTTTAATTTACTAAACCTAAATGCTCCAACACATACACTTTGCATCATGCGCAATGCTGAAATATGTGATTAATCGATGGCGGCTGAATTGACGTCGTCGCGAGTGGAAACGTGAATTGGCAGTAAGTGAGCGGATGAAGGTTAAAGAACATGATATTTAACGAATTTTATCGCAAAATTTTTACAACTAAGATGTTTCGCATTTGTATATTTATCACGTGTGTAACTTGACTATACCATTTTATATACAAACTTTATTTTTCAGTAAATCGTTTCACATATCTTCCTATATTTTATCACTAACAAAATATGGACTTCTTGTAAACGGTTTTCACAATTATGCATAGCCATCTTTTACCTGTATGAAATAGCATGTTTCCCCAAAACTGAACTTCGACTATAGCAATCTTCATAGTCTTGACACGAGCAGTTCCTCCCCATGTGTATTAATATATCTGTTGCAAAATATAAACTTATTCAGTCATTTGTACACACTTAGAACGCTTTAGTTTTTAATGTTTTCTCCTGCGTGTTTTAACATGCATTGCAAAATGTGAACTCCATATAAATCTTCTTTTCAACTGTGTGTATTCAAGTGTGAGAGATTTTCCATTGTGTATCAAAATGTCCTGCCAGACTTAAAAATACACAAAATACTTTTCTAAACTCGTCGTATGTGTGGTTTACTAAACTGCCTAAACTTGTCTGATCAGTTTATCCCATGTGGAAGAGAGGACGACTTGATTTTTTGGTCCCTTTTATTCTTCAATTTGCCATAGTTTCCGTCAATCGGCATGAAAAAATGTCTTGGGAAATATAAATATATGCGGTGAAAACGGGTTTGCGCAACCAGGTATCAACCAGCAAGATGCAGCCGAATCGCAGATGATCCAGAAGGCCCTAGTGTTGGAATAGACATGGAACATGTTTGTTCCGCTGGATCTACACTTGTAGCTGATGCGGAAGGTGCACCCTGATTATCGATGTCGATAAACTTGTTACCGTCATCTCCATTACATATATGTAGACTCAAGAAGAGGTAAATTTGGAGTCATTATTTTCAGATATACATTTACTTGAGGAATCGTCATTCGAATCTTCCTCGGCGTCAGCCATTTTACACCATGCTACAATCCCTTTGACGGCAAGGCAGAAGTGCAGCTCGTAGAGTAGATGCGGCACCAATTTCCAGTAATATCTGCGAAATTACGAACTTAAAACATGTCTTCCAAAACACATTCCGTCACAAAATGGAGGTGTTATTTGAAGGACTTAATGTTTCCTTTAATATTATTGTAAACCTATCTCGTAGAATATTTGTCGTGAACTTATCATTTTTTTCAGAACTTAACATCTTGTGAGTGTGTCAAATCTTTCTATATCCTATGTATAGTTACATGTTTTGCCAAACCTGATACCAAACTATATCTTATTCAACACTATTTGCATGTTTGGTTATTGCAATGTTTTAATATTTCCATTTGCCAAATGAGAACTGCCTGTAAATATTTTTCTACACTCTCGTTACGTGTGGTTATTGTCCTCTGTGAATGTACATGATTTACTATGTGTGAACCTTGTCTAAATGCAATCTACGATCTTTGCATCTCTGTGGTTTTTTACTTTGATGTTGAAATGTCTTTTAAGGTTGAGCGTAGACTATATTTTTTCACATTTTTCGCGTATGACGTTTTCTTGCTGTGCGTCAAAACGTATGAACGTTGAATAAATTCCATTCTAGTGTGATATTTTTCTCCTGTGTGGATTGACATGTGTGTAGCCAAATGTGAACGTTGATTAAATACCTTGCCACACTCTTGGCAAGTGTGTTTTTTTTTACCTGTGTGGATTAACATGTGCCTAACCAAATGTGAGCGTCGATGAAAAGATTTACCGCACTCTTGGCATGTGTGATACTTTTCTCCTGTGTGGATTAACATGTGTCTACTCAAATTTGAACGTTGATTAAATGATTTTCCGCACACTTGGCAAGTGTGATCTTTCTCTCCTGTGTGGACTAACATGTGTGTAACCAAATGTGAACGTCGATTAAATGACCTACCGCACTCTTGGCATGTGTGATGCTTATCTCCTGTGTGGATTAACATGTGTGTAGTCAAACCTGAACGTTGATTAAATGATTTTGCGCACACTTGGCAAGTGTAATTTTTTTCCCCTGTGTGGATTAACATGTGTGTAGTCAAATCTGAACGTCGATTAAATGATTTTCCGCACACTTGGCAAGTGTGATGCTTTTCTCCTGTGTGGATTAACATGTGTTTAACCAAACTTGAACGATATTTAAATCCCTTACCACACTCTTGACATGTGTAATGTTTTTCTCCTGTGTGCATTAACATGTGTGTAGCCAAGCTTGAACGTTGATTAAATGCCTTACCACACTCATGGCACGTGTGAGGTTTTTTCCCAGTGTGGATTAACATATGTGTAGTCAAATTTGAACGTTGATTAAATGCCCGACCACACTCTCGGCATGTGTGATGCTTTTCTCCTGCGTGGATTAACATGTGTCTAGCCAAATCCGAACGTCGAATAAATGATAAGCTGCACACTTGGCAAGTGTGATGCTTTTCTCCTGTGTGGATTAACATGTGTGTAGCCAAATTTGAACGTTGATTAAATGCCTTACCACACTCTTGGCAAGTGTGATGTTTTTCTCCTGTATGGATTAACATGTGCCTAGCCAAACTTGAATATACACGAAATTTCTTTTCACATACTCCACAGATGTGGGATTTCTCACTTGCATGCAGTAACTTACCGCTTGACATATTTGAGCTTTGACTAAAGCGTTCATCAGTGTCTTGGTACATATGACGCTTTCCACTTTCCTGCGTCAGCATATGTCTTGACAAACGCGATCGATGAAATCCTTTGCCAAACTGCATCGAAGTATGAGATTCCTGATCTGAATGAGAAATGGCTTTCTTTAATATAATAAACGTATTCTCTTCTCCGTGGGAAGCATATACGTTATCGGGCCTGTAACATATTGAACAAACAACGAAATGTGATTGGAGATAATCATTAAGTAGCAACAAAAAATTGTCATCATTGGCTATATTTAATGATAAAATTAGGCTTAATTTGTTTTATTACATGAAATATTGTAGAAATATGAACTCGAGTACCACTGAGAAGTGTCCATATCTTTCTACTTTCAAAATAAGAGCCTGTAGCTTTTTCAATATATCAAATTGAACAATCATTTGTATCGTGGCGGTCATAAGTCATTGACCATGTGACTGCTTTGAAACAAATGGAGATTATGAGAAGTAAATCTGTCATATCTGAAGCTTAGTGTGGAGAAAAAACAAATTTGCGAACCAAAGGTTTAAGAACAACTCAACTTATTAATATAAACTCTACCGAAGATTATTCACTTATATCATCATAAGTGGAACAGGAAAGTCATTTTGAAAAAAAGAAAAAGTAACATACAACTTTCCGAGCTGAGGAGAGAAACTTAACGTAACCAGACTAAAGATGAATCGTTTACAGCGTAGTGATCGTGGTTCAGTGGTCTAGACGCTTGACCAGTAAGCTGGAGATTCTTTCACCGAATACACGTCGTGCAACTTTTTTTCTCTACTTTAAGAATTTTGATTGCGATTGATCGGCAGACAGACGTTTGTTACATTCATACTTGAGCTATCAAATTTTCAGGAATAATACTAGCAATAATAATAATTATCTCGTGAAATATTTAAAAAACAAAAATTTATTATCGCACAAGTCATACCATTACAAGCAGGAACTTGATATTAGAAAAAATATTTCGGTTTTCTGTAATGTTGCCAATGAAAAGACGAATTTCTCATCTCCATTCTAAAACAAACCGAACAAAATTGGGATGAGGCTTAACATTTTAATTCGAGATGGCACAAGGGACAAGGTTAACTCAATATCGTCACGCTTTAGAGACGAGAAACGAGACGAGACGAAAAGTATCGGAAACATTGCTCGTCTCATCCCGATTCTCGAAAGGGTATATGCCACTCTTTAGGTAACATTGCTCTGTAGACTGAATTTTATATATTATTTTCTTACTTTGTATTATGGTGTATATATATATATATATATATATATATATATATATATATATATATTAGCAAAGCTTATATATAGTTACATCTGCAAACTCCACAATTTAGTTTATTATAACCCTTAGTGTTCAATAATATTCATTTGATTTATTACAGTTATTTTACTGAAATCGTGCAATACAATATTTTCTACAGGAAACTTTAGCGGAAAGCTTTCGATTAAATTAGAGTAGCTGCAGAAATGTTTCAGGAAGTTACGGAATCCCTTTTCCGAAACCCCTACGTTTAAATAAGTTTTGCCAAATTTCAGGACAACTTTAAAACTTTTAATACCCTTATTGTTATTATTATTATTATTATTATTATTACCATTATTACTGAAATGTTGTAAATTTAATGGTTCAACCTGTTTCACCTAACTCCCGTTTCGTGAGTATTGTGCTGAAATAATACCGTGTGTATAGGTTTTCTCCGTGTTCCGCTTCCTTCCACTATCTTTTTCGAATATTTCTCTCATTCTCATCATCGACTTCTTCTGTAGCTTATCCGGCATAACCATTACTTAAAATAAATTTTCTTACGGCTCTTGTGAATTCAGAATCCCTACTTTCTTCACGAAATTTGTCTCGAAACTTTCCGTTATAACATTTGGCTAGTTGTAGGGACGTATGGAGAGGGTATGTCCTGATGGTCCTGACACTTCTCCCAATCCCGAGTATTTTGTAACTTTTGGCTGACGCTACCGGCGATTATACAGGCTTTAATAATATGTGTCCTTGTATGGAATTTCTTATCTATATTATTATTATTATTATTATTATTATTATTATTATTATTATTATTATTATTATTATTACTGAATATTTGATATCTCAATATTACGTCATACTGCAATGCAAATAAGCATACTCAAATTACGAAAATGAAAATAAATTCTATCACCCTATAAGGAGGTATTGAGTTATGAGAGATACTTCAAGAGAGTTTATAAGAGAGAAAAAATGTGTCAGCTACTTGACAATATGAAATTCGAAACTTCGGATGCCTTAAAAGAAGCTAAGTAGGATTTGTCTTCATCACGACACTCTTTCTAAGTAACACCCTTTATTTGGGTAAAAGACGTTGGATTATGGATGCGTTATATTGAAATATCATCAAAATATACAACTGAAATAGTTACTATTTATAAATTTTCTTGAACAAATATAAGGAACGTGTTGAAAATGGAGAAGGAAAACATTATTATTGCTTCTACTATGAGAAGAAGAACAGTTAGTAACAATTCAGGATATTTTATGACTCATAGCTCTGAAGAATGACGCATTTTTATTCACGAATTGTTTGTAGAACAAGCGAAGTTTTTAGACAGTAGGAACCGAGGGCGTCATGTAATTAGTTTTCCCTGTCAAAGAAGTCGTTTAAACTCTAACTTGTAAGAACAAGAGAAATTGAAAATTTTTCATTTTATTATAAATCAGAAATATAAACATTCTAAATTATAATTTTTTCTGAATATCCTCGGAGAGAATCGAATTGCGGACCCCTAACACACACAGCAAATGCTCAAGCCACCACCCTAAGAACGCTCTTTTAATTAAGAGTTGCGAATTCAACATTAAATTTTAAAAAGACCCAAAGTATCTCCGTAACTTATCTCTATTATATTCGGTTATTCTTGTTTTACAGGTGTTTCCAATAACCTTGAACGACAGGGACACGAACACAGATACATCGAAGACATTTAATATTTAAAAGTGTTTCTAATGGGGAATCGAAAGTGAGATCCCGCATAATAAACAATCTGATATGTGGGGTGCCTGGTTCGTTCCCAAGGCAAGTAAGGTTGAGACGGACATCGTGCTTGTCGGTTATCTCGGGATACTCCGACTTTGTCATTCCAAGAATTCGCCCATCATAATTCACTTGCTTTAATCATAGTCCTTCCTTAACCTAACAGGCATAATCGTTGGGCATTAAAGGATTTAGTTTTCAAGCTGTTAACTCAAACCAATCCGAATCGAAAAAGTTGAATTTTCTATTGGTCATTAATGTTTTCTCACGAAAATTATGTAGAAAAAGTCACGGGAATCCTAATTCCATTCAAAAATGAAACTGCAGACTAGTAATACCTAAACCTAAAATGTAACCATTACATATCCTTTGCAACTTTTCCAAAATCTGTACCGATATTCCGGAAAGTGCCACTGTTGGAGTTGTTCGTTGAATCGGTGGTCAGTCGGTCATGGGACAAATGCATATGACCCTCTGCGATCCTCCACCACCACCATGACACACTACGACCCACCACTCACCACGAACCACTGCGATCATGATCCAGAAGTATAATTCTTCTGCACAGGAAACTACAGATAGGAACGATTTAATTCCCATAAGCTGCATTTGTTTCAAAGAAGTCGCCATTACCTGGTCAAAGACTTAAGTCCGCCACGATATATACGATATCAGAGTTAACCTGGTACATACCAAAATACTTATTTTGTGCTATATGGAATAAACATTTCATTATTATAAGTGAAAATAGAGACGGGTGTCACTAACTTTATTTATATATCATTACTTTTTGTGTCAGAGAATTTAAAAATCGGAAAAAATTCTTTCAATTGCAGCTACAAGAAACTGTGACTATGATTACAAAGAAACAAAGGAACGATATAATAACTTTTAATATAATAACTTTTAACTTTTAAAGATACGTGATTCCCTTATGTATACCAATTTCAAATTGCGGTTTTATATAGTCTGATGCCTTGAGATAGTAAAATTTTGCGTATATTGATATGTAGCTACGTAGTTACATCTGATACATTCTTATTAAATACTTTTGACAAGCATAATGTTTTCAATTTCTTGTAATTTTAAACCACTTATTTGAAATAAATGATATAACGATTCCAGAATTCCACGATAAGGTAATATGGACAACCATTAAAACTTTCGTTACTCTTTGATTATTACTAGTGCTTTTATGTTTATGATCTAAACATAGAATTTAAATTTATCATAACCCGGTGTAATGTAATCGCAGAAATCGAAATATATACTGGATTTGGAATCGTACTATTACACGGCTTTTGCAAACAATGCCCCTCGAATGTTATTAGCATCGTGAAACACTCTAGTCATTATTGTTTTTTACGTTAAAAGTAAATAGGGCGTGCGACGATAAATGCTACACACTGAATAACGAAATATTAAAGAAATATGTTATGCATCACATTATAAAATACAAGAGCTGAACAGTTTAAAATAAATAATTGAATATGTTGAGTGTTTACATTTAAGTGGCATTTTATTACGTTACGTTCACTCAAATGGGGATTAAATTCGTACGTCTACCCGGTCCCGATGCTGGGAGTGAAAATCGGGATTTTCCCGGCTGACCATATACAAGCTTTGGTTTGCTAAAAGAACCTTCAGTGCTTTGCACGAACGCCTGGTCGTCGCTGGGAAAGGCACCCAGGAAGGCGAGTGGGGTGCATTGTTGTAAAGTAAACACACGTTATACTCTTATGAGTGCTCCACTTGTACGGATTCAGCTTCGCAAGCTAAATCGCCGTTTGCATGCGCGAGAGCCAATTTTTTTAGTTTATCATCAGTGCTTGTACGATATTTGCATACACCTTCGTGTAAAACATTTTTTCTAATATTGTGCAGAAATCAGCAGTGAAGTGACTAGTAGAAATGTTTTAGCACCTTAATATTTGTTTGTAATTTCAGTATTGTGTGACAATTTTTCTCTCCAAATCATTGAAAAGGACGGAATAATTGTGCCGGCTTGGACGATCACTTATTACTATGAGCAGAAAACTCCAGAGGACACTTGGGATTATCCGACGTGGAACGTATCAGATCATTATAACTGCAACGCCACTGAAGGAGATGACCGGTCGAAGATTACTGTAAGTGAAATCTTAATTTTTCCATTGTGCCACACCGCCACCTGAATTAAAAGAAAAAAGAAGATACAGGTGGAAATAAAGAAGTCGAAACGGGCGTAAACATATTCAGTAAAAGCTACTTGTTCATTTGTAACCTTTTGATGTTCTTTTACTTTGTATGAATTACATTCAGTATTGTTAGATTTTGAATACTGTTTAACAAGGTTTTGTGATTTGCACTGCAAAATAATTTTAGTTTTTTTTAATATCTGAGCTTAATTTGATAATTTGCTCACTTTTCCATTTTTGCGATACCTACGCTTTGTCTACCGTTCTCCCTAGCTTACGTTTATGATAAAACGTAGGTACGGAAGAAATCTTGATTTGCGGCAGCAAAGCTGGGATAAACGGAATAAACTAGTGACAGGGAGAGAGAGGGACGTGTAAACTTTTGGGAAAAAGGTGAAAATCAATATGAGCGTTACGATTATATTTACAAGATTCTAACAACGAGAAGAAACACGATTTCACGGCCACAGGAATAACCCATGCAGTCAAAACAAACAAATAGAAGTGTAAAGGTATTTGACAAAAGTATACTAACCACTAACCACTGGTCAATAAAATTTAAGATATTTAGAAGAAATGCAGAAAACAAATTATTAATAACAAAACAATGTGTTTTTTTAGAGTAAAATATAGCTTGCAGCAGGCGATATTTGAACGCGGGTTATTTCAATAAATAACACGACATGGTTCCGATGTATTCCTGCGAGAGCTTGTACATATGATTTTCAAAGTAAGCTTTACACTCCACGAACATTATCTAACAAAGCTACGAAATGTAATTCCCGCATGGATTATTGGTGAGGTCACATCCTTCAAGAGGTAGAACTGGCTTCGTAGATTTATGAAATCAACTTTCTAATCATCCTTAAGGAAGTTGTGTAAATATGGCAAATTTGGGAGATCACTCTTTAAATAATCGTTTCCTTCCTGTTCCCCCCAACCATAGGTAGGTGGGCAACATGGAAACTATGATTTTTTTCTCTACGATCGAAGATCAGTTTTAAAATTGATAACGTCCCTTCTTCGTAACTGCCTACATACTATATCCTTGGTCTTCGTTTTCCTGGTATTCCTATTGCATTTCCCGCTATCAGCATGGTACCGTATAAAAGATGTAAAGAGTAGTTACCAACCTTATCTCTCAAGAGTTGTGTTTTTAAGATTCCTGAAGGCAATGGTTTCATGGTAAATTCAAGGTGAAAACATAATAGTGTCTGGAAGAAAGTAAGATCATTATGTCGTTTCATTAAGTTTCTGGTTTCAAGTTTGCTAAAGTTGAGTTCTGCGCTTAAATACAATTACTATTGATACGAATACAGTTACTATTCCTCTGGACATTGCTGACTGGGTATTCATTTTCACTCCGTTTGCTTGTTTGGAAATAGTTCCGCAGGTGTGCTAATGATGACACTACGAAAGTAGTACCCTAATCATGTGCTGTCATATGATATTGAAATGACATGAAATCTCTAAGTTTAACGTCCCACGATTATGCCGGTTAGGCTAAAGGAGACGGTGATAATGAGAAATGAGTGAAATGGTGGAATGAAGAAAGTGGGAGGAAACGGGAGAACCCCGAGAAAACCCACGAGCACGGTGTTTGTCCACCACAAAGTACACCCGGCGCGAGCTGGGATCGAACCAGGGACCCCAACACCAGAGGTGAACGCTCTACCACTGAGCCACCGCGCCCCCTACTGTCATATGATATTATTGCCACCTTGCATACACTTTCGATATTTCGTGGCTTTTTACGTCACACTCAGCTAAAATATAAATTAATCGTTTAACAAATTGTTCATTACCATAAACAAGTAATAAAAATATCATTTAATTTACCTTCACGATTCTCATACTACTTGTATACGAAATAGAAAATATCTATGTTGCAAGTGCTATGTTGCTACTTGCTAGTATCCTATGAACTTTGAGCTCTCTGCAAGTCCTAATCGAACAAATGTCAAGCATGTAATACTTTGATGGTAAATTGTCAGTATTTTGAGAACCTGTAATTTCAAAACAAACTTCGAAAAAATCTCAGCCTTACAGTTTTTTTCGCCAACTGGTAATACTACTTGAAATGTAAAATTTAACTAATTTTTAGGGTTTCACTCATGAACTTCCTGATTTTGTATGAAATACCTCAGCGTTTATAGCTTCAAGTGCAAAAATATGGAACTGTCCAAAAAGGCAGTATGAAGTATGAGAAAGGCTATCAATACACACAAGTACTGACAAAATGGTAGAAAACTCATATCTTGGTGCAATTCAATCGAAAATAGTGTGAAAAACTTTTAAAAATTGAGAAAAAGTGCAAATTAAAGAAAGGGAAATATACGTGGAAACACAAAATATATCAAAAAACTGATACACAAATAAGCTATAAACCATTAGCTCCATAACTTTCTCGTCATTCTTGGTTCCACGTACTCTCACGTTCCTGCACTTTTGATTGGATAATTTAATATATTCCCCCGTGCAAGAAATATAATAAAAGTGAACATTTTTTTAAAGCAGTTTATATCTTTCACTAAAAAACCTTGGATTCATATCCATCATCGTGCTCTCCTAATGCAAACTTACAATCCAGAATGAAATTCAGCTTAGACAGTGTACTAAAACATTTTGCAACTAAAATATTTTGTAGCAAAATACAGTCTATGCTACTAAAATATTTTGTTCGAAAGGCGGGACGTACTTAGTAATTTCGTATTTACGATTATATTCGTAATCTGGACTGTACAGGGCTAATTTATAAATAAATAAGTAACGCTTCGCTGGCATTTTATGAGTACATCTCATTAACCCACAATGAAATTTGACTTAACATCGTTCTGAAATAAATTTGAATAATAATGATGATGTCAGGCTACAGGAGTTCTATATAGAAGAACGAAAATCTATTATAAAATAGTTTTCTAATGTACTGCGAGAACATTATCTGATAAAATGCTGCTGCCCCTTAAAAAAATTGAAACAAACGTTACTCAGAAATCGATTAGTAGTCATAATGACCACCTCCCTTTAAACGAAAACTAAAAAGAAAAAGCCGACGTTGGGCACATTTTTAAAGGTACTAAGATTCTATTTTGTCAAAAAACATACTTTGCAAATTTAGTTTGTATTGACAAATCTATTCTTAATCTTCTGTACCAAACTTTTCTTAAATAAAGAACACAAAATCCTGCGGGACTTGTATCTAGGGCCATTCTTACTTGTCTAAAATCTAAAAGCAGAATAACAAAATTTATTTCACTCAAATAATAAGAAAATCTTGATCTTAAATTACATTCTCTGCAATTAGAAGCAAAATAACTGGCAATACCTGTTAAATTTCGCAAGAGTTTTCAAACAGATTGGTTAGAAAATTTTTCAAAGTTTGTACTTGGAATATTCTTACATTCGTCTATATTTTCAAATAAGATCTCAATTCATTTCACTCGCCTAAAATAAATGAAACGGTCTCAAATTATACCACTCGCAGAGTAGGAGCTGTTCTGAACACCAAATTTAAAATAAGTTTAATGTTACGATCAAAATTTCTTTCATTGTTTGTCAGTACGGAGATTAATACTTCCTTCTTCATTAAAAAAAAATACTCATGAGTTTCTTGCCTGTTATACTAGGAATAGCAGTATGTCAAATATATACCTCTACGATAGGCTCAGAGCACCGCCAAAAAAAAAAAAAAATCGAATTGAAAAGCGCTTGAATTAGAACGAGTTGTAACTTTCTTTGTAATGTCCAAATAAGATATTCTTAAAATTTCTAAATTGTAGAAAGCACAAACTCCTAATTTGTAACACATAACTACTAAAAATGAAAATAAATAAATTATTTATTCCGTAAATTTGGTTGTAGAATAGCTGCAAGTAAAAGGTAAAATCCAAAACAAGGAATTCCGAAGTCAGGAAAATACTTCCATTCCTTCTTTTTGAAATATTATCAAACGTGCGGTTGGTAATAATACTTTTTTCGCTTCTCAACACAAAGGATATAATTTGAAATTGTTTTATCCGTAAAAGCTGAGGGCAACACATTTGTTGCTATAAGATACAACATAAAACATACAATTATGTCCGTAGGTAACAGAAACTAAAAATTTTCCTTTTCTATTTTTTTATCTACTCTAAATTTTCACTTCTCATTTACGCGCTCTAAGGGAGTAAGTTGGAGATGTTTCACTTCAAATCACGTTATCGCTACCCGATGAGTGAAATAATTAGTTATCGTTTTCTACAATCTAGGAAGGGATAATAATAACCTAGGCAAGAGCTATACAATTATACCCAATCGTTTTATTTGTAACATGTTTAGAATTTGGATCTATTCATGGAGTGCGTTCTTCTTTTCACCATAGAGGTTATAATTTGGAATCACTCCAATTAAAAGACAAGTGAAATGACTAAAATTTTTGAGGGACTTACAGAAAGAATGGGCCTAGATATGAATCACAAAAAATTTCTTACCATTTTATTGGAGGCCCGGAATATTCCCGGGTTTTTTTCCCTGGCCTAAAAAATCCCGGGAAGGAATTTATTTCCATTTCTCAACTTTATCTTCCAAATTATAAGAACAATATGACTAATTACTTTATTTTAAAATAATATGAATTACTTCTAAACTTTAAAGAATTTGGACGTTAAAAAGTTTAAAATTATTTGACTGTACTTTATATAACTAACAATATGATTTTCTTAAATTCCATTTCCATTTGAACTAAAAGTAGGGTAATTGTTTAGTATAGGGGCCAAAACTAGCAAAACGTAGGACAATTTACGGAACAAATGTGTTGACAGTGATGTACAAGTACTCAAGAAAGTACCGAACACAATTTCCTTTAGGGGGTAGGGGATTTTCACGAACCGTAAGTGTAAGAGGAAGTGATTTATGTGAGAAAAGAATGTGAATTGCTGGTAACGAAGATAGAAAACAACGTGCCCTGCGGGGCTCTATCCCGCCTTCACTGGCTACGCTCGCTCGGCAATGCTGTCTGAATTTAATGTTGGTAACGTAATTTAACATATGAAACCATAAAACAACCGCATCAGAATAGAATATCGCAAAAAGTAGGCGCATATGCTGGTCTACCAAATATAAACAATAGCCAAAATACCAAAGTACTAAATTACAAATAATGAAAAGGAATCATTTTAAAAGTAATTTAGAATTACGTAGAAATAGAGATGTAGCACTATTAATAAACCCTGAAACAGTGTTAGTAATATACGTCGGTCTGAATCCTGTCTCTGGCTTGAATTTTTGAAGAGGTACTCGGACTTCACTTACATGTAAATTAAAGCATGACATTTTTAGAAATGGGCAGGAAGAGAGGTCGTGTGGCAATATTACATGCAAAATTATAAAGATAACAATTTTTCCTGGAAATACTGCGAACATACATATTTATGCCCAAATGTTGAAAAAATTGTGGGACATGTGTCTTCTAGCAGTTACCCAACCTAATTTGTTTATAACATGTAATAATTTAATATGTTTATATCAGTGGTAGAGTCAAGTTTCGAAAATCCACTTACATGTAAACTTAAACTTTTTAGCCGTTTAAAAGTATGCGGACTTACTATACCATTTTTGAAACATATATTCTTTCGTAGAACATATTGTAAATAAATATCAATTTATGCGTACTCTCTAAATATAATAAACTATTAATAAAATAACATAACATCGTTCAGAATATACATTTTAAAGACTCCTCTGGGGACAACTGTAATAATATACTGTGATATAAAAACGAATTTAACTTTGAACTTATATACACAAACAGAATGCATTTTTATATGTTATTGTTCATAAATTCCCGGAAAACTCCCATTTTTGGGAATCTTCCCGGGAATATTCCCGAAAAATATCTTCCTGGGAATTTACCTACCATTAATCTTGTCATTTTCTCGTCATAGGACAGTTTGTGCATGTGGATAAAACCTTCGCCGTTGTTCAAATTGCTAGCTCGTGCCATTTGTGCACGTGGTGCCGAGTTCGATTCCCGACGTAAAAGTGCTAAAAGCTAATTTTACAATCAGTTACTTTAATTAATTACCCGTCATCAGCGCACAAGTTAGAGGCAAAAAAGAGACAAAATCTATTATGCCAATAGTTTCGAGTAGCAAGTTCTTAATTATATGATATTGTAGTTAAATTCTGAATTGCAAAACAAATTAATATCAGTATAGAATATGTATTGTAGGAGAGCTGCAAAGTGGTACTACTCTATTTTAATTGGAGACACGGTGTCTGAGTGGTAAAGCTCTGCTTGTTCGTTTAGCTTCCATCAAGCGGGTTTTGTAGTTGAAGAGCAAAAACGTGTACGTGGGTTTTCGCGGTATTCTGCCGTTTCCCTTCAGTTTTCTCACTCTACCATTCATTCATTGCTCTCATGACAGTATGCTCTGGTGCATAATTAAGTAACATTAAAGTAGAAGTAATAAAAACTAGAACCCCTTCTTCTTAATATATAAAATGATTAGTCCGCTGGCCGGACTGGGGCTTAAAAAGCATAAATCACATTTGGCCTGAGTAGTAAATCTTTAAATATACAACCATACTTCTCGGGCCTAACTTTGTAAATATGCTTTACAACGACATTTATTGGACAGTTCTTTCTGGAAAACCTTCAAAGCACAACTGCAAAATTAAACCTCCAATTGCTGTAAATAAAAATACAATACAACTTTCAACAATACAATACGATACAATACAAAAAAATACAACTTTCTTTACAGTTTCCAGCTAAAGACATTCTTACAACTTTCTAAATTGTAGAAAGCATAAACTCCTTATTTGTTACACTTAACTCCTAAATATGAAAAAAAATAAATTATTTATTCAGTAGAGTTGGTTGTAGAATAGTTGCAAGTAAAAGGTACAAATCCGAAACAAGTTAGGAAAATATTTCCGATCCTTATTCCTGAAATATTATCAAACTTGTTATTGATAATAACAGTTTTTCCGCTTCTCAACACAAAAGATATAATTTGAAACTGTCTTATCGGTAATAACTGAGAGAAACAAATTTGTTGCTATATGATACAATATAAAACATACAATTATGTCCGTAGATTACAGAAACTGAAACTATCCTTTTCTTTCTTTTTTTTACCTACTCTAAATTTTGACTTCTCATTTACGAGCTCTGAGGAACTAACGCGGAGGTGTTTCACTTCAAATCACGTTATCGCTACCCGATGAGTGAAATAATTAGTTATCATTTTCTACAATCTAGGAAGGGATAATAATATTCTAGGTAAGAGCTATACAATTATACCCAAACGTTTTACTTGTAACATGTTTAGAATTTGGAGATGTTAACGGCGAGCGTTCTGCTTTTTACCATAGGGGTTATAATTTGAAATCACACCATTTAAAAGACAAGTGAAATTACTAAAAATTTTCGAGGGTCTTACAGAAAGAATGGGCCTATATATGAATCACAAACAATTTGTTACTTTTTTGTTTATTTGAGACGTGTTTCCAAACTATAGTGAATATTGATGCCATTTTCGATTTCGTGTGTTGGATATTTTAAAGATTATTATAAATATTTTTATACATAACTGGAATCGTTATGTATTGTCCCCGATTGCTCAATAGGTTATGATTATTAATATATATTTTGTTGGTATATTTTTTATATTATGTTAAACCAATGATACACATTCGGAATTTTTTCAGCAGTATTAGGTAAAAATTCATATTATAGTACTGTACAAACTTGCATTTTACCATGTACTAGGCGAAATAGCACAAGCTTCAGGAAAAGTATGTGCATACAAAAAAAAAATTGAAATAAGGAACTGATAAGAATAAATAAGAGGAGCAAATATCTTGCGATTTTAATGTCTTTTCCGGTACATTTCTAATTCCTTATCATAATTATAATAATAACTATTATTATAAAAATTAAACAGAATAAATACCAATGAGCAACACCTACTGCGCTAGAAGACTATGGATTCGATAGTGATAGCGGCCGTATTTGATCATTTTCTCATCTCTACTCTTCCTAATATATTGGGGTCTTTCACATCTATCGTACCTTACTCCATAATTTATAGCTCTTATAAGTTAGTATACGAGTCGAGCTTCATCCTCCTAACTGACGACAGGGAAAGAGAAAGAGTAAGTTAATAACAGCTTTAACACTTCCTTTTCCCCAGTTAAGGTAAACCAAATAATGATATATAACCTACCGTTTAATCAGAACTATTATGTCTTGCATAAAACTACTTTAAAGTACCATAAGACGGGTTACTTTGCACATCGGGCGTTACTTTGCACAAAATTTGAAAAGAGATTTACAGTACTCTGTCGGTAAAACCATGAACAGTAGAGAGGAAGTTTCAACTGCCACCGTAAGATAGAACATGTAACTGTATTTCAGCTATAATGTTTGCGGTAAAATTCAGGTCAAATTACCGGGAAAGTTTGTTCTAGTAGATGTAAAGGCTGATAAAGGCTGTAAAGTCACTGTAAAGGATGATAAAATTTAACATATCATCTATAAGAATTTCTGTCAAAGTTAAATTAGTTTCGTAGAATACTACCATGTATAATGGGACTGGGATGCAGTAGTTGAAATGGAAATGTGAAACGTTCTAAAATCATAAAAAACGTAAAACTGAGAGTAGGCGTTTAAGCCTGTACTAGTGGTTAACTTGCACCAGTGCGAAATAAAGCTTAGATAGGAAACTATTACCACTGGAGCCTCCTGTGTTTTAAATTTAGGTGAATTTCTTATTTACGTAGATGTTGGAATGGATTGTTTGATAGAAAACAAATTATGAACAGTGGCAGATCCAGAAAAGTAGTATGAGAGAGGCTTCGTTTAAAAAGACTGTTTTTTTTCTTTTTTTTAAAGAAATTACTAGACCTTTGGGGACTGGGCTTGCAGCTTATACACGTAGGAATCACTAGCAATAGATTTTTAGGCGAATCTTTATTTTGACTCAAGCAGTGACTCCAACGATTTATCTGATCCGGTGTTGGGAGCAGTTTAGGAATGATTCCCAAAATGCTCCAGTTTGCTCTCAGAACCGGATCAGTTGAACCGGTTATAGTTACTGTCCAAGTCAAAATAATGTACAATGTTAAGAATTATACTATAAAGACAAGGGCCAAAATGTTACTAAACACTATTCTATATCAATCCAGGTGAAGTGGTGACTATCAATGTTGATATCTATACGGGGACTACCAACCCACCTACGTCCTACTCAAGTACAATAAAAACATCCAAAAATAATAATATTTAGTCAAACCACTACTATAAAGCTAATGTAAGAAGGAAAAACATTAAAAAAACATTCATCACTAATTATAAATCAGTGAAGCATGACAAGGAAAAATAAATTACATTTCAGCGAGATAATGGAACAACCAGCAGCAAAGCAGATACTTTGCCAAATACTCAAATGCAAAGCAAATCAAGAATAAAAATAATATCAATTAAAAAACGAAAGCACTCGCCGTTTTGCCATACCAGAAAACTCATTAATAATGAACTCATAGTTTCTGATTCCCGAAAACCTAAGATAGCAGCAAGACATGCGCAATACTCAACTACACAATACTGAAAATGTTCCCTTCTGCACATACGTCGATTTATTAAAGCGAGCAAATTTGTTATTATAACAAATAAGACTAAACAATAACCGCCCATTTTTACCATACGTCGGGAATATCTTCAGCGTTCGACCACAACCATCAGAGGTTTTCTCTAACTTAATTGAACCACAGTGCTCAAAGGCGATATGTGTTAATATCCGAATCTAATACAAACTTATTTAAAAACGACAAGTTCAAATTCTTTGTATTAAATTCAAGTTACGTTGTCTCAATCGCACTTCCTAACTAGATCGTCGCCATGAAACGAAAATTCAATTACCCGGTCACCGCATTCCACCAGCAACAGCACACACATACAAGCAGACAGAACATGTGACGTCACAGTACCAAACTGCCATATGACTGTACAGAGACAATGGGAAAAATATGAACTACCACCAATCACTGAACTAAGACGTTACACCAAAAACACGAACAATTCCAAGTGACTCACGCAGAAACAGTGCCAGGAAGTGACTAAACCTGTAGGAACCTATTAAAGTCACTGTCTGAGGTCTAATTGCAGGCTAGCCAGTAAAAAAACTTGCCATTTTGGGTGGGTTTCAGCCTGAAAAGTACAAACCCCGTAAATCTTAAACTGATATGTATTCGGATCATATTCTTGGACATGATTTTTGTCTCGTCAGTTGGCACTTTTGTGGGACATATTTTGAACTATTAGAATGTGGTTCCATAGTCGGTACCAGAAAATACATAATTTCCTTTACAAATATCGATAACTCAAAGTAAGTACTGATACCGGTTCCATCATTATACTATCAATTAGGGTGGAAAAAAATCATGATTTTTTTTTAAAAAAATCATTTTTGTTGGTTTTATTGATTTAAATCTATTTTTTTTTTTTTTGTTTTAATTCAAATCTTTCTCCTCGTATAATACAGGTCGCGAACTGAAGAAAAAACATTAGGAATTAGTTTTAAGTATTAATTATGCCATTTAAGTGAAAGTATTGGGGTTGAATTTTGAATTAATCCCCAATTGTTAACCTATTTCAATCCCAAACAATGTTTCTTCAATATTAAGGAAAAAGTAAATCAACATTCATCAACATGACACGAAACTTACTGATATTTTGCAGGGGCATATTTAAAAACCGGAACTAGCTAGCGGCATACATATAAAAAACATAAATTTCGCCTAAAATTAAATAATGTTCTATGGAACCCGGAGTTTCAATGCCACGTTTACAAAAGCTATTCATTGACTTCTAGCCTTAGCCAATTGGATCCAGTTTCTATTTCTTATTCCTATTTCTGCGAGATGCATCTTAATATTGTCCTCCCATCTGCGTCTACGTCTTCCTAATGATCTTTTTCCGATTGGTTTTCCAGTTAAGACTTTAAAAGCGTTCCTACTTCCTTCCATTCTGGCTATATGACCTGCCCACCTGAATCTCCTAGACTTGATGACCTTAGCAATGTTTGGTAAACCATATAAATTATGTAGTTCTTCATTATGAAGTTTCCGCCATTCCCCATTCACGTTCCTCTTGGGTCCAAATATTCGTCTCAGGATCTTATTCTCAAGTACTTTCAGTCTATGCTCTTCCCTCGTAAGCGACCATGTTTCGCAACCATATGGAGCAAAAGGCATTATTATCATTTTATATATAGTATTTTAAGCTTCAAATTTCTCGCCAAAATTCGCGACGACGAAAGATTTTGAATTGATCAATAACAAGAATACCCTGCTTTTAGTCGACATTTAAGTTCTTCGTGAATATGTACAGGTCGGTTAATATTGATCCTAGATATCTGAAAGTATCCACTTTATCAAAAGTATTATTCGATATTTTAACGCATCCAAAATTTGCCGTATTATGATCCCGACGAACTTCTATGTATTTAGTACATAAATTTCGCTTAGTTTTAATTTTTTTAGGTGGGGGGAACGGACCTCTCTATATGCGCTCCTATTATCTGGAAAACAAAAAATAGACGTGGACACAAGAGAATTTTCGGCTTAAATGTCCATGGAGATTTCCCCGTAATAATAGTCAACGATTTAAAAACCTTATGTTACGAGAAGAAAAAAGCAAGATTCATCCGTTATCCGTTCAAAACGGGATTTTCCCTAATTAGCCTTTGAATGATACTCGTTTTCATACTGTGCTTGCACAAATTTCAGTCTCATTTTATTATGATTATTATCTTTCATAATCGAAATAACAGAACAGAAACGGGATTTTATATATTTTCATTTTAAATTAATTTATTTCTGATTTAGATTTAAATCAACGATTTTTATTTAGAAAATCAAGTGATTTAAATCTTGATTAAAATCGTGATTTAAATCAGACTGATTTAAATCAATCTACCCTGATATCAATGTTAATAAAACGCATGCAGTTTTGTGTAGAGTGTAAAATGTTTAAATACTGAATGAAGACATTGCATTGAAACGTATGTTCAACATACTTTTTTGTATGTTGTTGAAAGTAACCCCACCTATGAAACATTTCAATTTCAGCAATTGCATCACAGTCCAATTATATGCGCTAGTATTCTATGAAACTGACTTAACTTTGACGGAAATTCTTTTAATTTTAGGCTGTTTTTACAGTAACTGCTTTCCATACCACTTCAACAAACCCTCCCGGTAAGTAGAACTGATGCTAACACCCAACATTGTAGCCAAAATACAGTTAAATGTTCTATCTTACATTGTAATTGAAATTTCCTGTTTACAGTTCATGGTTGTACCGAAAGCTGACTATGAAACTCTTTTCATATTCGTGCAAACTAACGAACGATGTGCAAAGCAACCCCGTGTTACGTTATCTAGTAACCACTGTACACGAAATGGAGTATCAAAATTCAATGTGTCAAATCATGACACGGAACTAGAAAAATGTTTGGAAATGAAGGAATCCATATAATTAAGAAATTACGTCCCTAATGTATTGTGGTACTTCGGAACACAAATATGCAAGCAAAGAAAGCATTTCAGAATGTTACCTATAAAATACTTAGGAACGTTCAAGTACACATTCAATACGCAAGACATGTAAGTTTATCCTAAATAAAGTATTTTGCGCTATTCTCGTTTACCAACATTCTGCCTAATGCAATAATCTGCACAGCAATGTTCTTTTTACTGGCCATCTAGCGCATGCTCGTTAGAGTTATTTGTACATAGATTCATATTCATGTAGATTTACTAAACCCCAAAAGTGATCCTATATTGAGAAATGGAGGTCCATACCCTAGAAATGATTGCTGGGAATTTAAAAAGTAGACTTCCTTGAAAGAAATTAGTGCAGCTATGAAATGGGTTTGTGTATGGGCCTCTACAATTAATGAACATCCATTGTTGGTAAAAATATTCTATATTTTGTATTTTGCTAATGTCTTTCTAAGCCCTCCGGAGAAATGAGGCTAGACCAATTTAAGCTAAATCCTGAGTAAAATTACAAACGTCCATAGTTTTTGTTCCAATATAATACATTCCACGTTTAATTTGGAAAATTTTAGGATGAATATTATTCTCGATATTTCTTATTTTACTAAAGTCTCTATATAAATAAAACAATATCGTCGAGTACCTATATTTTAAATGTGCAACAATTAGTGAGTAATGTGTAATCAATAATAAAAGAATCAAATTTTTATCAAGATATACACTACATAAGACTTGTATGAGCAGTAGTTTATATCTTGAAAAAAAAAATCCTTTATATCCTTTCTTTTTTTAAAAAAAAAAATTCCTTTTTGTTATTTGGTATACAGCTAGTGTATGTGTGCCACGTCATTCCCAAATTGTAGATCACTAACTTAAGTTCGAGATATCTCCAATATATAAATACTTCTTGTGAAGCATTTCTTTTAAACAACAATTTTCCGAACCGATGTAACCGTATTATCAATCTGAGCCAATTAGTATATGAAAAAATTAACATTACCTTTCTGGCCGAACTGAATTTAAATTTTTTGTGGTTAATTGTTGGGAGTCATTAGAGTACGACGCGCAAGTCTCCTGAACCACTATTTTTCGTAGCGTTTCTATATTCCTTTCAAATGCAGGATCATCATCTTCTGTTAATTCTGATTTCAACCTATCAACGTTTAGTTTCACGTCCAAAGAACACATAGCTGTATCCTTGTCCATTGTTTGCTCTCCTTCCGTTGTACACAATATTAACTCTTTGTTGTCAGTCATCAGTTCGTATGTCCACCCTTTCCCTTCGAGTGGATCTTCCTGAGGTAAGTCATAAGCAATTTCATCTTTGCACATCAATTCCAACTTAACAGACGCCTCTCCAGCCATTGTGAATTGAAATATAATAAGAATTTAACACCGGTCTTATACTTCCCTTATATTTTTTTGCCAGTTAATGAAATGATTTACGAGAACTTTCAGAAAAGTAACTTTATTTGTCCAATCTTCTTCTGCGGTTGCGTATTTCTTTCGTAGAGTGATTCTAGGTTACTAGAATTAATAATATTTGGTTATATCGGTAAAGGGACGCTGATTGGCTGGTGACATGACGTCACTGCAAGAGCAGCCAGGAGGACGACAAAGTGTAGAGGAGCGACAGTGGCGTAGTAAGTTATGAGACACTGAGACACTGTCTACCCTTTCAAATTAAAAGAAGATAGTTTTAGAATTTCTTAATAAGAATCAATATACATTTCATGTTGGAGAAAAATATAGAAATAATAGAGTCCGTGATAGGTTGGTTAATAGCAATAGTGGTAGAATCTAATTTGTAAATAATTTTAATTGTCAAAACTGGGAAATTAAAGTTCTGTCGCCGTCAAACAGGCCACAGAGAGACATCACGAAATCTGTCTCAACGCGGCTGAACAAGTCAGTGGAGCTCCTACTTGAAAGTAGCGCGCATGTGGCTGTGTGGGGTTCTCGCTCGCTGAAAGAACCTGGTAATGAGACATGTTTCAGCTGCAGCTTCTTTTTAGATATTCAATCATATTTCAGAGAAAATTTCAAGAAATAGAAGAAAAAAAACAAATTAATAACTACCGGAACAATTGCTGAAAGTTTTATGAATACCAGTAATTCATATAAATCTTCCACGATTTAGCTTCGGCTTCTTTTTAATCCCAATATCAGTGTATCAACACTGCGAAAGGCAAAAGCGAGCGCAAGATGTTTTATAGTATGCTATTCTGTTGTTGCTTTTAAAATCGTAAGCCAACTTTGTGTGAATTTGGATACGTGTGTCAATAAAGTAATTATGTGAAAACTAAATGATTAGATATAGATTTATTGCACCAGTTGTTATTAAATGTCATTGCACCAGTTGTATGTTATTAATTGTCGTATGAAAATTAGTATTAAGTTTAAAACATAGCCAATTTCTGAGCTTACTTTTTGAATCACAGATCACACTTTACAAAGGCTAAGCAAATAAGAAGATATTACATAAGAAGTAAATTATTAATTCAATTTAACGTATCCAGTGGATATACTGAGATTCTTCAGAATGAATTAATATCGGTATGGTTGTTTGATTTAAACGTTGAGGGCTTTGTTGATCAAAATTAAGTCTCCATATGTTATATACAGTAGTGCAACTTCGCAAAAATCAGTTTATAACGAAATTTGATTAGGAGTTTCATATTCCTTTCTATCACCGAAGCTGTATGAGACATGGCCCTACAACTTAATGTTGTTTCGAACTCGAGAAGAAATAATAATAATATCTACCAGGCACGCACCCAATTTTTTGTTGGGAGGGCGGGGTTGCACCCAACTTTTTGACAAAAAAATATGTTGTGTAGAATGTGTTCCACAGGTCCGACACTGACCAGAAGGTCTTCCCGTGCAGACAATTCCTAACTCCATTCATGGCGGAGGGGTGCAGGGTTTGGGAGGATCCAAGCAGCGCCTCCCTAACTTAGATTTTTCTGGGGGGCAAGCATTAATACGCGTATTTGGGTCCGCTAGAAAAGTTGTTTTTCTAATTCTTGGGCCCCTTCTTTACATCTTTCTCTTACTCTTTATGACCACCCTGGACCCTGTGGGCCCTCAAGTACGACTAGGTCTTCGGGGACGTTAGTCACACCTCTGGGCTCGTTACATACATGACAAATTAATTAAGGGGACAATATTGACAAATCTCAAAACCATACGAATAAATATTATCTCTAGAGCCCCTAATAGCAGACATATTTTTACTAAAATGGGCCCACGACTCTTGTTTTATTTCCTTTTGTGTGCTGTTTTATTTATGTAATTTAGTGAATCTGTTTGATACTTCATTTACAATTTCATGTTCGTATCGTATATGTAGTAAGAAAATTTTGTCTTAAAATGGGTCCCCCTCGAACGGCGGGGAGCTTCTCTGGGGGGCAATTGCCCCCTGCCCCCACAAGTTACGGCCCTGGAACCAAGCCACTAAGTCTATGTATTGAATGGATATTATTCTGCACTCGACAAGACAAGTAACTGTAAAGTACTTTCATCTATATTTTCAGAAAAAATATGGAACTTCATTGTTTTTATAAGAGAAATAGTACAGATGATATGTAAGATCAAATTTTCATTCTACATCAATAATTTCTTTACTAAACAAGCATAGTTTTATTAAGAAAATTAATAAAAGTATATTGACTTAAGAAGTTTTGGGAATGTCGGAACCCGGTTAATTGCCCCCCGCCCTCGTGGGTGCGCTTGTGCTGTCTCCCCTTTGGGAAAGTTAACGCTACGCTACTGGGAGCAGACAAGCGAAGCGCGCAGCCACAAGCAACACAAGACAAGGTTTGCACAGGAAACAAACAATAATAAATAATATTAAATAACAATACTACGTACCTTTTGCTGCTTAGTTTTTTGTTGTAGGCCTCACTGTGGCTGAGGCATGCCTAGTCATGATTTTCTTTTATGGACATTTGTTGATTTTAGAATTTTATTTCTATTATTCATGTATTTTATGCGAATGATCATCCTAGTTCTTACATATATCTCAATTAAATGTTTATTCACATCAGGATACTTTTCACTTATTTTCGCGGTTAGTCTTTTTACAATGTTTATCTTTCACCGGACATTGTGCGGGTACCATTAATGTCATTGAAAATAAATTCAAAACCCTTCATTTTTGACATCCATTCCTCTGATGGAACGAGGAGACAGAAACTCGATCCAGACTTCAGATGCTGTACCGGGAATGGGAAGAAGTGCATCTCTAATATCCATTTCATAAAGATAGGCCCCTGACTTCGTGGTGCTGCCGTGACGATCAGTCAAAACTTATATTGCATTGTCGTACCTCGTTGGAATTGCTGAAATGTTGTCTTTTTAATATTTAAGACATAAAAATTTTCTTTGTACTATGCAGTGAGAAAAAAATAAAGATTAGTGAAAAAGTGCGTATTTTTTCGTACTTTTTTGGTAGATCAATGTTTATAGGACTATATTTCAGAAAAAAGATCACGTGAAATAATTTCCTGTGTACAATATGTAGATGCATCCATTAACTGTAAGTTGTGAAAAGTTCAATTTTCATCACTTGATACTTTTTGTGTAATTAAAACAAATGTACGACGCTCTGATCTCCTTTACCATGGTAGGTAGAGAAAAGTACAAACACTGTTCGAAAATTTGGAAGTCAAGTGTTCCAAATATTTGAAACTATTAACAAAGAAAGGTTTAGTTGGTAGAATATTTTTTATTTATTTAGTTTTTTTTACTTCAACATGTTCTCTACGTTAAGCGGTGAGCCATGTTGCAGCCCAGTCTTTAAATTCCCCGCGCTTATATGAAGAAACAGCATACAGTAAGTGGAAGTGCGGCATCCCTGTCGTACAGTGTTGTCGCGTTCAGGAAGCTTGTAGCGCAAAGCTTACTTCATAAGAATGTAATAGAAAAAAGTATTTATTATAACCTTTCACAACATCATAAAAATAATAATAATGCATTACACATCTCAATTTAATCGAAATAAAACGTTGAAGTAAAACATCCAAAAACTCATCTCTTAATCTATTTACTTCATTCTAAAACTTTTTTAAGATTGTTAATACACCGCAGCAATTTAGAGATAATGATGTCTCACTTTTTACGGAATACATTACTATGTGTTGAGTAATGAAATTTTCAGAACTTACAGGTAACATATGCATCTACATATGGTGCACAGGAAATTATTTCATGTTATTTCCTTTCCGAGATATAGTCCTATAAACATTGATTTACCAATAAAGTACGAAAAAATACGTACATTTTCATTAATTTCTAAACCTCTTTGAGTGGCTATATAGAACGGTATGGATCTCAGGACCTCTGAGGTAGGCAACAGTCACAACCCACAGCAAACCTTTTAGCGTGGCTTATGGAGCTGAATAATACTGAATTGAACTCTGAGCCTCTCTCTTCCGAAATCGAGGCAGCCTGTTAATCAAGAACTCCTCGGCAAACGTGCAGCACCTTTGCCTACCCTCCGAGAAGGACCTCCGTGACCTCAAAACCCGAAGTTTAAATACTCCTTACTGTTCTTGGTTTTTCAGGTCACGAACTACTTTCTGTAACTAAATTTGACTGCGGTGCGGAATTGATTAAACGTAATGTTATTGTATTAAATAATTTCTTTTAAATATATCTTTCTCATTAATTTCAATTAAGTTGCTTTTCAAAGATCCTCTAAAATTTCAGTGACGCACTATGGGCTATAAGCCATTAACTTCTATGGCCACCCTGCTACAAACTGCAGACTTAAATATTCGATAAAGCACTTCAGTAGTAAGTAGTTGCCACAATACCAATATGAACGTATTTAATTCCAACGGTAATAACTATCTTAGTAACACTAAAATTATTATTAATAATGATAACGAGTAAGTAGTAGTTAATTTTGAGTATGACAATTATTTAGTACAGAAAGACTTCTGTACAAGAAATATATGTGTAAAAATAATTTACTTCAAAACAACACAAGGAAAGAAAATTTTTGACGTACATAACTAAAACAATATTATATTACTAATATGAGGTCAATGGTTGGGAAATAGAGAAAAACAGACATTACGAAAGATCTGGGAATCACATTTGGTAGGAAGTTAAAATTTTGTCAAAATAAAAATATATCATGGAAAGAGCAAGAAACGACAGTAGGCTTCATTTATTTATTATTTCAAAACGGTAGAATATATATTTATACAAATAACTTGTAAGAACTAAGGTTCCGTCATATGAAACAGTACGGTATATCTAAAACTTTGACTAACAGATTGACAGTATTCTCCTTACGGACGCGATGGTAGCGCCACAAGAGATTTTTAGGACTTCTGCAGTATAGGACTTGTGCCGTTTATATCTTGTGCCTTTTAGGACTTGTGCCGCGAAATGATTTTTAGGACTTGTGCCTTTTAGAACTTCTGCCATTTAGGACTTGTGCCGAGAAATAATTTTTAGGTCTTGTCCAGTTTAGGTCTTGTGCCGTTTAGAACTTCTGCCAAGTCCCCTTATTTGTGACAATAATGTAAGAAATGGTAGCCATTTCTGCCATTGCGTAATGAATTCGTTACATGTAGGAAATATTTTCAGAAAAAAATATGCGCAGAAAACATTCATTGAATTAGACATTCTCTCCCCTCCCCCACTAGTACCACGTCCATATGCAAATCATTTTTGCTGCACACATCATATATACGAACAAGAATTATGCTTCTAGACCACTTCAGTGAAATATATCTTGTGTTATATGGTACCGTCCCGAAAATAAATGTAAACTAACCAAATTTGACCCACTCTTCCTCTATAAACAACAAGTACACATACAGGTTACTATCATGTAGGGGACTACCTCATTGCTTCACATATTAATTTTTATGGATGTACCACAAAGGGGAGAGGAATACCCGCCAAAACTTGATGAAAAATTAAAAAAAAACAACTTCATCCTCCCTTTCTCGGCCGTACATACATACCCCCTATATACATAAAATGCAACTGACGGAAAGCTTCATCCCTCAAAAATACTTTGGCACCAAATCATCTCTCTAGCTTAATTAAAGGCTGAGCTATTGATGTTTGTTGTAAAAATAAATGTAATTTACGTCAAAAAACTTAAACTCCAAAAAATGGCTAACTTTGTCCATTCTCTTCTCCCCTATATAAGCAAGAAGTACAAATACACGATATTACCATGTAGTGGCTACTTCATTGCTTCACGTAACAATTTTTATGAATCTATCCCCCAAGAGGGTAAATGGCCCCCCAAAAAACTTGAAAAAACACAATATTTACCCTCCTCCCATATACATAAAATGCACACCAGCAAAGGTGCATCTTTCAGGAATAAATTGGTACCAAAACCATCTTCCAGCCTTAGTTTAAGGTTTAAGACTGAGGCATTGAGGTTTAAAGACCTGACACAGCAGTTGCGTCAATGGGCGTTTAAAGATTAAGAATGGAGACGACAGTAGGAAAATATAACCAAAATTCGCCCCATGCGCTCTCCCCCAGACAATGGAGAAGGTTAGAATTCGAAAGAGAGAAGCATTATCCAACTGCCACATAAATTTGATCCTTTTAGGTTTAAAAGAGTAGAAGTTATCGACATTTGAAATTGACAGTTTGCTTTGGAACAATACTGTAGTTGTTAGAAGTCAAAAGACAGCATTATGAAGGTGTCACATAATTTAGATCATTGTATTTGTAAAAGAATTAAAGTTATACACATTTGAAATGGATAAATGGAATGGAATTAAGTACAATAAGAATTTTAGCTTGGCTTATAAGTGATAGGTTTTATTTATTTATTTATTTATTTATTTATTTATTTTAACAGAACATTCATAGAGTATCACTATTTTATTCATTCTATCGTTTGCTGTGCAAACTCAAAGCAACATAGTTGCAAGAATATTAAAATTTCCATGGAACTTTATAAAGAGAAACCATGTTTCGAACTTGTAAATAAATCGTATGGCAAAGCATACTCATAAGAACAGCTATGCTGTGATTCCAGTCATTTGAAGTTTTAATATTTATTTTTAATTTATTCTTAATTTATTTTTATATTCTTCTTTTCTATGAAAAGTCGTAAGAACACATACAGTGTCATTATTTTCTTTGAACGTTTTATTACAATTTTATTGTTAATTGTGTGAGTGTGTGAATGTTTGTATATAAAGTAAAGTATCTATTGTGTGCATTGAATTTAATACAAGATGTTAAAGTTTCAACATTCATAAACCATTTTAATTGCCGGTCCTTCACGTGCAGGCAAAGCATGTTTAGCAAATCGATTATTAAATGAACGTGATCAAATATTTACTATGAAATTTAATGAGATTGTTTGGTGTTACGGTGTTGTCATACCAAATTTAGATGCAAGTTCAGAAATTAGTTTTATAGAAGGAATTCCAGATATGAATAATTTTGAAATACAAGAAAATTCATTATTAATATTAAATGACTTAATGGCTGAAACCAATGGTGATGTTGCAAACTTATTTACAAAATGTGCACATCATAAAAAATAACAGTAATATTTATTGTTAAAAATTATTTCCAAAAGGAAAACATGCTCGTGATAAAAGTTTAAATGCACATTATATTATAGTATTTAAAGATCCTCGTGATAAATTACAAATACAATGTTTAGCAAGACAAATTATGCCACGATATAGTAAACAAGTTGTGAATGTGTTCGAAGATGTAACGACGTGAACCTCACACTTATTTGCTATTTGACTTAACTCAAAAAACAAATGATGCATTACGATTACGTACAAATATTTTTACTAATGAAACACTGCATGTATATGCAAATGTAAAAGACAGTAATTCAGTCGTTTACGTTTAGTTTAGTTCAAGATGTTGAAGGTGAAACAATACTTTGATACTCTCTGTGCTTTGTGCAAATGCAAAAGCGCAAAGCGAAAACAAATCATACGACATGCATCTGGTGATTTAATACGTTCAATTTCACAAGTTGCTAAAACACAATAAAAGGAAACATTCCGTTGAATTCGCTTCAGAAGCAACGTTTACGTAGACATAAAAAGATCTTTATCTGTACAGCGTACAGCACTTAATATGAAAAGGAAAATTTTATTACAGAAAAGTGGAGCATTTTTACCATTAATCTTAGGACCATTACTTGGTGCAGTAGCAAGTGGTTTGTTTGGAAGATATGTTTGACGGAATTTTGTAAAATTATATTAGTTCCTGAAAATGCATTGCAACAAATGCATGCAAATATAAAATCAATAGATGCACATCAATCGCGTTTAGATGAAGAAATTAATATTTTACAACGTCGTAATCTTAGTATTGATGAAACATGGAAATTGTATCAGCAAGCATTACAACAATATTTAAATACTTCATCAGTTTCACAAAATCCAATTACATTACCTATTATTGAAAAAGATGTTCGTGAAACATCATCTGAAGAAGAAAAAATAATTTTATTTTACCCTTTGTATCGTACATTTTACAATCAGTACCAAAAACAACGAAGGAAAACAGATCTATTATTAAAACAATTAACAAGTTTTGATAAAAGTCATTGGGATCAATCAGGAACAGTACGTATTCAAGAAAAATAATACCATGTTCTAATATTATTGATTTAACAAATGATGTTCGTATGCGAAAATATTCAAGAAATCCTATAGATATTCACGAATTTAAAAGTTTATGAGATAATCTTAATATACCACGGGAATTTATTTCTACTCCTATAGTAAAATCACAATGCAAAGTTAAGAAATCACAAAGTCCAAAACTAGTAGCAAATATTTTAAAAAATTCGAAAGAATATAAAATGTAAATAAAAATAATAAAATTGTCAAAATTATATTATGACTATAGGAATCCTGCTTCTTTATCTACTATTAAAACATTACAAGGAAAAACAAAATTATCGAAAAAGAAAATTAAAAACGGTTAGCATCTCAAGATGCATTTACATTACAAGCACGTAAAATGTTTGAACGTAAACAATATTATGTTAGTGCACCAAATGAAACATTACAAATGGATTTAGCAGATATGCATTATATTGCAAAGTATAACAAAGATTATAAATATATATTATATTGTATCGATATTTTTTCACGGTATGCGTATTGTGTTCCCTTGAAAACAAAAAGAGGTCCTGAAATGACAGAAGCAATCAATTTTTTTTTTTAAAATTTAAACTACCCGAGTTTAATGTATAAACGGATTCAGTTAGAGAAAAAATAATCGATACGTAAAACGATTATTTAAAGAATGCGAAATTAATAATTATAGTGTACACCTTGTCTCAAAAAGGTTGAGCGCATTCTTTATTGGTGTTTTGAGGCAAAAATTTTCTAAGTCCAGGTTCGGGTATCTTTGGGAAAAAGTAAGCCAGGTTCGAACCTCCAAGCCAGCCTTTGCAATCGGGAAAAAGTTTGCAGATGTGTTTTTCTTCTTTTAAATATAATAAGACTTGTTACCAAGTGTTTAAAAAAGCAACATTGATTGAAATACTTAATGATACAATATTTCGAAACCTTTTATTAATGTGAGCACATGCTTGTTTGTCATTTAGCTCTCTATACGTAATGGAACATTTAAATACGTTAAAGAATCTTTCCATATGTAAAAGAATGCTCAAAGTTAAGAAATAGAGCATAATTATCGCCTGAATACTAAAATAAAAGTCAAAGTAGAACAGAAACAGCGTTTGTAATGGATATGAATGTCATAATTATCTTGAGATCCGTTATGCTTCGCTAGAAGCTTAGTTCTAGAAGTCCTTGTGTTAGCTCATTGGTAAGCTGTCGGATTTCAAATCATAAGGTTGTGAGTTCGATTCCAATCTGGGTCAATACTATTTTTAAAATTATATTTTCCGCAATGCATGAGAAATTATATAAAATAATTACATTAAAATATATAAGTTCTTTATATATAACATAATAATTGCAGAACATTGTAATTATTATGTTTAAAATATAACATCTGAGATAATTTTCACAGTAGGTCGGTATTATATATGAGGATGTAAATACAAGTTAAAAAACTCGTTCAATAGCAATAAATAAATCATGTAGTGTATTTATTTGCAGCTATTTGTCATATAGAGAGTAATTCTCAACATCCATAATACAGAATGTCATTTATGTTCTTGAAAAGTTATTCGATGCATAAACAGAAGGTATAAACAGAGAATCCAAAGTCGGAACGCTCGCAGCAAAATTCATGAACCCCAAAGGTCACGTGAGTAGACTGGAATTGTCCTTATGAAGCATGCCACAGCAGAAAGTCTTTACATAGATTTTTCAATTCAATTCCTGATATATGCTTTTGCAATGCGGAAGTGGTGATGCCTTGAGTCGCCCTCTTTCGCTCGCTCGCTCGTTCACTCTCTATTTATACAGAATATAAAAGTGGATTTATGTGTGTGTTTCAACATAATTCTGATATATCTAGAGCAATTTTAACTATATTTTTTACAGTCTGGAAAAAGAGTACTGTCGGGATACATATCAAAAATGCTAGAAACGGGTCGATATTAGTATCGAATCCATAGTTTCGTGGTCGCTTAGGTGAATAGCTCTACTTTCAATTCAAGTCCAATTAAGCTCCCATTAGCACCCAGGATGGTTACGTAGAGACATAAAGATATCGAAATCAACCGATATTAGAATCGAGTCGTAAGTTTTCAGCGCCGCTTACAGTGCAGCATTTCCCATTAGTCCACATTAGTCCCATTGCCTGGAGGGCAACATATTTGCAGAGTGCAAATTTTAAAACTTAAATAATATTTTAATTTTTTCCGTATGAAAAAGTTAAAAATCATGAGCAAATATACTATTTCACGAACAATCCTCTTTTACTATTCTAATATGTTTAATAATAGCGTAAGAAATGTAATAGTAATTCAGAACATGTTTCACAGTTTTTATTTTTTGTTACATAGTTGTAGCTGTAGCATGTAGTGAGTGGAATTTAACTGTAATAAATTCACTAATTAACCATATTCGAATTAAGTTTTATTTTTAAGTTCGGAATGAAGGGGCGGAGAAATATATAGTTATTGCGGGCACCGACCTTTTCTACATTTTACTTTCAAGATCTCCATTTTTCTTTTGTCATTTGTTCATAATAAAAAAAAGTTCAGTCACTTTTGGATTGTCATAGGATAGTAGGAGTTGGATTTTGGGATGCAGCCTGTGAGATTCTAGAGGAGCTAACTGCTTGAAAAAATATTTTTGAATCATCTGAAACATATGAAATAAGGATATGTATCATAAAAAATTGAAAGTAACTATGCGTAATCATCACGGTCAAATTGCAAAGTCAAATGAATTGACGTTTGGTATATAATCAGGCTCGATATAAAAGTTATGTACAAAGATGATCTAATAAACGTGTTACTTCGTGATAAACTTACTGGTGCAAATATGCATTGGATTTATCCTGTTGATAGAATACCAAAAAGTGTGCAACCACCGGCTGGACTTATTATAAATTTAAGCAATTCATCTTTAGGTGGTACACATTGGGAGTGTGTATTCATTGATGAAAATCAAAGAGGCTATTACTTCGATAGCTTAGCATTACCATTTCCACAAGAAAGCATTACCATTTAAAAACTTGTTTAAATAAAAATTATATCAAGATGATAATTCAATCTTGTGTGGACAATTTGTGTTATACTTTCTGCATCATATTGTACGCAAGGAAAGCTTTCAGAAATGTTTAAATTTATTCAGAAAAAAATTTTAAAAAAATGATAAAATTGTATTCAATCATGTAACCAATATAATGGAAAAAAACAAGTAGATTAGTTTAATAATATGTTTTATTTTCAATTTAAAATCTTGTATTTTTATTTACAAGAACATATCATACCCTTTTTTTTTTACAACTTTGCAAATGCATTAGTTAATATTATAGTACGTTGAAACTTCCACCAATAACATAATTGTTGTGCATTACGAAATGCACATCCTGATTTTTTATCAAGTTTAATATTTCGTTCATGAAAAGTACAATAATCATTAAATACGTTTGCATGCAATGTGTTTAATGCTGGACACTATTTATTTTCCAAATCAATAACATTAACTAGTGCAAAAATATTTTTAATCCAAAGTGTTTTTTTCTGCACTTTTATAATAAAAGGTTGCATCTTGTTTACAAAGTTGATATATAAGGTTACGTATGTGCGATACAGTATATCCGCATTTATCATTCCTAGTTAATCCATGTAAGTTTAATGATAACCATTGAATTTGTTTTTGACAACCTAACGGAAGTGCATTGTATTCTACTGGTGATTTTATTAAACAATGTAAATTTACTGTATCATCACACGCAGTTAAAAAAAATTCACGTATAATAAATTCATGATTTGAAATCTTAAAACCTTGTATGTCAATATTGTATTCGTTAACAGATGGTGAAATTTTATGTTTACGTTCCAAGAAAAACGGTATAATTTGTCCAACAAATTTAGTGTTCTTTACACAATCACGCGCTTTGCGTATAAAGTTTATACTTGAAATTTCACTATGATGTTCTTCAAACACTTCAAATAAATCAATAAGAGTTATGTCGTTGGATAAATGTTCTACAGCAAAAGTTCCTATTTCATGAAGAAATAAACATTGATGTTCAAGATGCAGCAAACATTGTTCACAAGAAATATTATTAAAACGTAAGTATGCTCTTATAGTTTTTAAAACACAAACTTCACTAACATGTTCTTCACTACATAATACACAAATATTATTTTCGGAATACATTACGTACAGTACGTTTTCTTTTTCCTAACACACTTCACTATACTCGTTCGATCTGTTTTTCTCAAGAAAAATACTTAAAAGTTCTTTTCACACATTCACATCCACTGATAGTTCACCATATGTAATATTAAAATAATCTCTTGTTAATGGTATAATAACAATATGTGTTTCTGCATAAATTTCAAACAATTCCTCCCGTACACGAGGATTCACCATCACAGACCAAATGCGAATGTCTAAAATGTCTTCATTACAATAAACACATTCATGAGATCATTCACATGTATCATGCCAATAACATGCATAACATATCAAATAATCATTTGGATTCCATTTCAGAATGCATTCTCTAACACAGTTCACATCCACATAATTAGCACCACATTCACAGTTCCAACTTAATTTCGATAAAACAGGTTAACATGGCGGCGTACCCACATTTGATAACACTTCGTCATCTGATTCCGCCTCAAAATCTGAGTTATCTTCCGAAAATTCGTACTCTTCATTATCTGAACCCTCTTAACTATCACATGTATAAAGTTTTATATCATCATTTTCATATCTTTCTAATTCATTTTCATTAATTGTAGAATCCGGAGAATCTGGATATACTTTTATATTTTTACAACAACTTTCATTCTCAACGTCTAACTTATGCTTCACATCAACGTCTCCTACAAACTGACGGCTCTCCATCGCTAACAAAACTATACATGTCTATTTTTTTAAACCAATATTTAAATAAAAATTTCAAACGGCGTCACGCTCTCGCTCCCGCGCACGCCGTTATTTTCTGTTTGCGCCCCGCGCATTCCCGCGCCGCGTCCGCGTTTCCGGTATCCGCCGCCGGCTTAAAAGTCTTTTCATAAATATTTCATATATTGGGCAATGTTCTCTTCAAATTCCATCACATCAACATCTGCTATTATTCTCTTCTTTTATTTATAACAATCTAACGTTGTTCAGCAACTACATTATTATTATCTTTAAAACAAACAGCTGCAAGGTTTCTCTTTTATATTTTTTTTCTTTTATTCAAAATTCTTTTCATGTAACTATAATGTATTGTGTACTTCTATTATTCTTTATAACAATCTACCATTGTTCAACAAGTTTCCAATGCTTTTTCTATTCTATTATTCTTTTCTTTTCCTAATCATTTATCTTTACAACTTTGACATCTTTTATTATTCTCTTTTATGTAACTCCTACACATACAATAGTACCCCACTCATTACCTGTCATCATATGTCATTTAAATAATATTGTATTTCTATACTTCTAAACTCTCTATCCATTGTCTGGGGGAGATCGCATGGGGCGAGTTTTGGTTAAATTTTCCTATATCAACTACTGACGACCGGTAGGACGTAACACAAAGAAACTAAACTACATAATCCGTGAACGGATATCGGGAAAATCGCAATTTCTTTCTCCGGAATTGAACATTTGTGCGGATCAAGATTAGGGATATTCCCGAAATTTGATCTAGCGTTTGAATATAGATGGCAAGCAATACCTAAGAGTGTAAAAATGTAATATATATGATAGATTATTGTTTTAAACAAAATTAACATTTTAAACATTTTTTTGTTTAAAACAAAGTACTTTGTTTTACACGTTTACAACGTTTTAAACAAGATAAATGATATATATATATATATATATATATATATATATATATATATATATATATATATATATATATGTATTAATGGAAAGTAAAACAAATATTAAAACAGAAGAAAACACAATTACGAAATTTAGATATGATATTTTTCATGTTGAAATTCCAGATTTATCATCTAGTTCATACTGTGGAAGGTAGGAAGAAGGAGTGATTGCTACTCAGAGTGCATCAGGTGAACCGCCAGACGTCCGCGCAGCAGTGGATTCCGTTTGCTGGATTTCGGTAAGTTTTCATGCAATTTTATAATTATTTCATGTCATTGTAGATATGTTCAGTAGCATGCCTAACCTATATATAATAAGTGTTGTAGTTCATTACACAATCAAAACTTTCGGAGTACATAAATTTCAGTGCTGTGCTCGCTAGGATTATAAACAAAGCGGCAGGTAATTCTATTGATATGTAATTGCCCGTAATAGGTGTACGTAACTGTAAAAACGGGTAGAGCAATGTGGAGACCGTTGCGTTAGCTGGTCCTCCTTCCTTATAGGTTCGATAAATTCATGTGAGTTTGTTTCAGAAGTGGTAAAATAAACACACATGGTGTAAATAAAACTTGCAAAACTTTACCTTGAGCTGCGCACGATATGCGCCGTTAAGGCGATTGTACAAAGTAATTTCGGAACAGGTTTGCTTTTTTGAGCACGGTATCTTAAAAAAATGCGATAATAGGTCAGATTAGCTCCTGTCGCACATCGTAGGCTACGGTGCAAATTAGGGATGGCCAGAAGGATCCGGAAAGGTGGACAGTAACCAAGTTAGTTTGTCAATATATGGAAAACGGAGACGTGTGTCCAGACAGCCAAACCAGAAAGGTTAACGAGAGAAGATGATAGCAACCTTGCGTTACAGGTTAATATTGCTAGGTTACAGTGTAATAACTCACAGGGGTACGCTAACCGATCACGTAGTTACCACTATCAATCATAGCCTGTAACCGGTAACCTAGTTCGTATGTTGGAATAACCGACTGCTCGGTTAATGAAACATGGTGCATCAAGTGCAGTAACCGAGTATTTTGGTTAATATAACATATTGAATTACGTAAAGTAACCCATTTATTGGGTTAAAGTAATACGGTAGGACAAAAGTATAACCAAGTAGATCGGTTAATATAACAAATTAAATTAGTTAAGATAACATATTTACTCGATTAATGTAATAATGCAGGGCAAATGTTTAACCGAGTAGATCGGTTAATTTAACCTGTTCAGTTAATTGAAATAACCCGTTTACTCGGGTAATGTAATAGGGTAAGTTAATTCTAGTAACCGAGTATCTCGTCTAATATAACCTCCTTTATTAGTTGAAATAACCATTACTCAATTTGTTATAACCTCTTTTGCTTTGTTGTCCATATATTGACAAAGTTTCCAGGGTTAAAATTGTGTTTAACCTTTCTGAAGGTTAAAATTTTATGCCCAATTCAGATTTGTTCTCGCTTTATAATTTTTGAACCACTTAACGTAGCGATGTGAAACTAACGTTTATGCACAAAACTAAATTTTTCTCTAGTTTATAAAGCCACATAAAGTGACGTACTTATTTTCAATATGAATCCGAGGACGGTGTCTTATACAGAAAGGTAAAAGCATTGTTTAGAATGATTCAGAATGAATAATTGGAAATATTCATAAATAATAGTATAGAAAAGGATTATCAATGCAACGCGAAATGGTAATTCCTTAATTTCCTATAGTAATTTGCTAATTGAAATTTGAAAAATTATTTCGGCTGCAACATAACAGATTTCTAAAAGTATAGTAGAGGGTCTATTTAATAATCCATAAAATTGTGTTACTACCTCTCTGTATCATTTGAAGAAAGACGAAAAATGTATAGTTTTATAAAAGAGAAAGAATTTAGCCTTGTGGAATGGATTTGTTTCACGTCAAACTTAAGTGGCTCAACGGTTTATAAAGGGACACATTTCTGTGTTCGACATAAAATCTTAACCTTAAAATCAATAAAAAAATTTAACCCTGAAAAATATAAAGCACTTCATAGTCCTGTAAAATATAAAGCTTTTATAGTCTTGTAAAACACAGTAGAACAGGAACTCTGTGAGTTTTTACACATTGTGAACAATATGAAACAATTGAAATAAAAGCAGAACAATGTTATAAAGAATCATGACCTTATCCCACCGCTCTTGATGTGAATTCTACTTTCCATTTCCATACGGCAGAGTTTTTGATATTCTTTTCAATTTACTGGAAATAGATGGTGAATATAAAATTAACTCGAAAAATTATTTACGGAGTCAAATAAACTAATTAAAATATAATAATACTGCAAAATATAAGTTATCCGTATAGCTCAGCCGTTAGGGATTATGTGTATGAATCAACCTTCAAATACTGGCCATAATGTTAAACATTTTTCACTAGCAATTCCACGCCTGCGTCTCTGAATGCATACATTTTCTTATACTACACTGAAAACAAAAATTTCTCTGCATTTGTTGTAACTTTGGTATTAAAAAAAGTGGCCGGAGCGATCACGTGTCTGCTTGTCCGACTATGGTCGAATGTGTGGGGCAATAATTTAAAATCCCTGATACTAATGCATCATGTATGTATTGTTGAAATCAGGGTGAAGGGCGCCGATCCTGGAGGACCTAGGTCCCACCCCCCTAATCTCATGTGGGCTTTCTCGCATTGTATTTATGAATATACCATATTTGGTATAATTTGAATGGAATTTGTATTTAAATCCCTATGTAAGCCTTTTGCATGTTTATGCCCCCTCCCCCAAATTTAGAGAGAAATGGGTACCCCTGGCCAGCGAACACGTACAGCTTTGCTTGCACCCAGGGGTAAAAGTGGATTTGAAAAGGTAGGGAGACGCATGAATTATCCCGTACCTATCTTTGCACATTGTAGTTAAGTTAGAAAGTGGGGGGACGCCGCGGATATTTCCTGGAAGTGAGGGGACGGCGTCCACCCGCATTATCCACACTTTTATTACCTGACCAGCGAACGAGTGCGGGCGGCCGGTTTTGGAACTAAAATACAAACAACAGTGTTTCTAACCTTATTACTTGTAATTAATCTATCACAGTTATTTTTGTCCTGTTCGTAATAAACCACTTCACGCATATGTTCAAGTTAAGACGAACACAGTTTCAAACACGGGAGTCTCTGCCGGAGGACGAGGGGGACGCGTTCCCCCAATATTTAGAAGTACAAAATATTATATATTTTATTCTAATTTAATTTATATATTAACGACAGAATAACATATAAATACTATTATGTTTATTTGGAATATAATATTCAGGTTGTGAAACGATTATAACACAGTTCTTGATACACCTAAGGGAGTCTGTGAAGATAAGCAGAAAGGTAAGAAATAGAATCGAATATTATACACAGATTCGGCTAGGTAGTGCCATTTTAATCACTTTCGTTGATGCCCCCCCCTTCCAATTTTACATGGTAGAGACAAAGTGGTTTCAAAAGTTATAGAAGTTATTTTCAGAACACTTTAAGGGATTGCAAAAAAAAGTGCATACATCCTCTGTATTAATTTGGCAATAACTTGCAAATAAACCTCAGTGTTGTACAAAGAAACACTACTAACTTCGTAGCATTAGAGTGTAAGGAATTCTTACTTGTTCTATTAACAAAACCTCGAAGTTCAACTATATGAATCTAAGTTATACTTTGGTAACTTCGTTTTCGTTGATTAAAGCAAGTTCTATTGTGTAATTTTTGAGATAAGACATCTTCGGAATTGCGATCAAGTTGGGCCATGTAATCTCCGATCGACTCTCTAAGCAGTGTCTTGAGTAACAAAATTCTTTTACATTGAGATCATTTTCGGATGTGCTGCAAAAATCCGGTGAGAGAGAAACTGATAATCTATCACCACCATACTCAAACCACCTCCGAAGGAGACTTGAATCCGCCCCTGATTGAGATGGTAGATAAAGTTAACTCTCTCTGATGTCTAAGCTGCCATTATTTAGCATGGTTTGGCAATTTTAAAAAAATGCAATATTTCTGCCATATTTTGAAAACTTTATTTAAAAGAAATATACGAGTATTACATTGGAGGTGATAGGGGAGCGATTAAAATTTAAAGTGGGGTGCCAAGTGACAATTGAAGTTTTCTTGTCCTTCCAAGGAATTGAACTCCAGTGAAATTCATGGAAAAAAGAATTATGTATTAAAAAAGAAATACAAAATATATATTTTCAGGGTAACTCTTACAGGCATTATGTTACTATAAAATTAATGCTACTTCTCAAACTGATTAGAGTGAACAGATGAATTTTTGAATAACAAAACCAGTTGCATAAGTTTCTCAGAGTATCAAGTTTGAAAAACAAAGTTTGTCTTTCATTGTTATCTCACTGCACAAAGATACCGGTTATGAAACAATTGCCAGAAAATCACGCGGCCGCTTCTTTAATCAATTCATGAAAAAGATGAGTGTCAATATTAGGTACCTAAGTTCATTATTAGCAAAAAAACTCTTGCAACCACACTTAGCACATCTAAATACTTAGACTTGAAATAAAAATACAGCTGTTTAAAGATGATTGCCTTCGTCTTTGAATTTCATATGTGGACAAAAATATAGGGTTTTTCAGATAGAGGAGGGAGAGGTGCAGGTTTTGTTAAACAAGACCGTACATCTGATATGTTTGAACTATATGCAACTTGTGCTTACGGGCTAAGCTCAGTCCTCTGAAGTTAATCGACAAATGATTATGTATTGCAGGCACAAAGATAACACTAGGCTTCCAAGTTCTAAAATTATTTTGTGTGTGAAAACAGACATTAGAATTAATTCTTTGTCACCTGAGACCATGAGTCTGAAAGAAATTTAGAGTGAGTTCAAGGGGAATTTCTGTACTCATAAAAAAATAAAGGTGAGTTTATCATGTGTTGAAGCAATGATACGCTTATATTATCCATACGCTGATGTTTTATCAATACTTTTATTCCACATTTACCAAAAGGCTCGATTACGATAATAATTCTAAAAGAAAGATGAATTGTAATCAGATTTTACATGCCAATGCCGAAAGGCAAGTTATCCAATTCCATAGCCCTTTAAAAAGAATGAAGGAAAAATGTCTTCTTCACCTCTTTTTTCTCCCAAAGGGCTCACATTCATCGAAAAAATGAAATGATTTTTTTTAGTTTAACATTCCATTATTATACTCTTTATGCTAGAGTGAGCTGCTCCGTGGCTAAGCGGTTAGCGTACGCGCCTTTGGCGTGGGAGGCCCGGGTTCGATTCCCGGCGGGAGCTCATGTGGTTCGGATTCCACGTTAATCAGTAGGTCCACGTCTCATATAGCCTCGCTGCTGAAAAGGGACGTTAAACTCAAAATCAATTCAACTCTTTATGCTAGAGAGTACAGATGATTAATGAAAGTGAAAGATTGTAAAATTAATTTTTGAGCTCATTCGGATTTCAACCTAGAACCACGTACAACAAAGGCACATGCGCTAGCCAATAGACCAACGGAGAGGACTTCCACAGTTCTCGAGTGGAAAGGTATCGGAATTCTTCCTTGGCTAAAACTCGAGAAAATAATTTACCAACCGATAAACACACATTTAATACAAATACAAGCATCGCGAGCCTTAACTTTATTTAAACTTACAAGGTATTGCGCAAGTCTCTAAGCTATCAACCCTAATTAATATTTTAGTCATTGGCATTGTTATTCCTGTGTTTTACAGGTTGCTCCTGTCTTATAATGAAATCAAATAAAACGCAATTTTTATCTAATCTGCCTAAAACATGGTAGAAACTCAATTGCGTCCTATGTTGTTCTTAAATTGTTAATTTCCATACTTATGTCATTATCCACAATACATCTGCATTACTGCAGGAATGACCATTCCTGCATACAATAGCAACTATATAATTTATAGCATTCTTATTAAGGGAAGCAGATAAGGCTACTTATAACATGTAAATTGCAACTTTTAGAAATCGTTGGATACATTGCAGAGTGACGCTCTCTTCTCCACTGTCGCACCGCGCTTACCTAGAAACTGATGTAAACACAACAGCAGCGACCTCCACGAAAAACCGCACTAATATCCTGGTCAGGTTATACCCTTACTTACACAAATCAAGAATATCCTTCTGTATCCTACTGTTATATTACCAGATTTTACTACAATGCATGAATATTGCATAAACAGGCTATTCAAAATTCCTTCTCCAATTTACTGTAATTACTGATGACGATCTTAAAGACATCCGAAACATTAATGTTGCAATTTCTAATAAATTTATTTTCAAAATAATAAAAATTTGCAAAAGATAAAAATAAAAGGTTAAAATTTCGTACAATACTATTACCTATGTTAAAGGCTTTAAAAAGTCGACACTGGCCTTATTTGAGGCACCATTACATCATTTGCCTAGTACGACTGAGATAAACCAGGGATAAGCGGTTGCAGAGCGCGAACCCAGGACCTTCTTAAAACGAAGTCAACGCTCTACTCAACTGCCCTACGGTCACTCGCTAATATAAAGCAATACTTTAATATAATTACCCCTAACTCAAGTAAGTAGTCAGATAAATTTTCTGTTGAATTTTCCTGAATGTGATTTCTCATTAGATGAACCGGTCAAGGGTTCATTTGGAACGACACGGGTTTGTTGTTTCTCTTTTGATACCGGGGAAGGTGATTTCGAAGTAGTATATGAAAGCAGAAAAGTTTCACTAAGTTTAACTTGGTGGGACACGAAATTGCGATAAGGCCAATGGGAAATGAAGAAATTAGAAATCCTGCGGCCTATATTGAAAACCTAATGAACTTCGCATTGGATAATGTACTTAATGCGAGACCTAATGATTTTGTTGAAATATACATTGATTCGTCCAATAGTAAGTATAAAAAAGCAGCGTATGCTCCATGGAGACGCCGCAAAAATATTTCTGCTAAGTCCGTTTTAGCTTCGCATTAGAGTGTTAAATAGTAATGAAGACTTCCTTTTAGATAATCATCTCCTCTTTAGATTTCATGTAGTAAATTCAATGTTTGGTGCTTTAAGAACACGATATAATAACTCCTCACTAAACAAATATTTACCTTTAAATGAATTTTTGGTACAACATTTGGTTGAAATCCCGGAAACGATAATGACAAACTTTGTTTGCCTAAAAGTATTGCTTGGGGTATAGCAAAGGATACTGAAACACGTCAAAATTTGAGTAAATTAACAGATCCAACTAGAAAGACATTAAAAGGTAAAGTTATTAAGCTTTGTAGTCGTGCAGGTGTTAGCGCTAAAAGAAAAAATTAATGTGGATTAATTTCAGAAACATTTAAGTTTAAATTATCAAATTATTATTTATAAAAAGTTCCGGAAAGGAAACGTGAATTTAGAGTACGTTACCCAGAAACACACGTACAAAGACCAGAGTTGCAGGATGCGAAACCTATTTATATTTATTACGATCAAAGGTGAAGTATTTGACATTTCCGCCCTATTCGAACAACAACATCAGTTTTAAGAAAGGAGAAGTACTGTTTACATTGTTTAAAGGGTTTTAATTGTTTTAATCGTTTACATAAGTGTGAGTTAATGTGTTCATCTTGTGAACATATGCACAAAGTAGATGTTGCGATGTATAAAATGAAATGCAATGCATGCAATAGATAATTTACTACGGGTGAATGTTTTGAATATCACTCAAAAGGTAATACAATTGGCAAGAATATGTGTGAATATGTTAAAGTTTGCATCAACTTTAATGCACTCTATGATTTAAGAAGACGTAAATTCGGCCCTACATGTGGTGAATACTTTTGCACTACGTGCCATGAACATGTACAGGAAGGTCACTCATGTTATGTGAAGAAACTAAAACCTACTCATATCAAGAGGTTTCTTTATATTGTCTACGACATAGAAACCATGCTCAAACCGGAAAATGAGCGTGGGGAGCGTGAACATGTTGTTTGCTTGGTGTGCCTTAGACATGTTTGCCGTAATTGTATGAACAAAGGCATTGATGAAGACTGCAGTATATGCGGTGATGAAAACGGTAACCGCTCGTTTTCTTTTAAAACAATTGATGAATTTATTACACATATTTTATTAGATAGACCCCTATTTAGTATTGTATGTGTCATCAGTCACAATGGTAGACGTTTCGATAACATTTTCTGTTTGAGGTCTCTCATTAAGTCCCAACATATTATTCCCAAAACCTTATTTCATTGTCAAAAGATTTTTAGTATTTCTATTCATAATAAAATCATTTTTAGAGATAGTTATTTGTTTGTTGGTGTAAAATTATCCAAATTACCTAAGACGTTAGGCCTTCCAGAAAATTTAAAGAAGGGGGATTCCCCATATTTGTTTAATACAGTAGAAATTCAAAATTATGTAGGACCATATCCGGGAATAGAGTACTATGATCCTGAATCGCGATCTGCTGAAGAAAGAAAGCGGCTGGAGGGATGCCACAAAGAATGGGTGCTATTGGAAGAGCAATCTAATTGACAAAAGGAAATGCTGGAGTAATGTGAAAATGATGTGAGAATTCTCACAGAAGCTCTTATTAAATTTAGTAATATTATAGAAAAGAAAACGGATGGTTTACAATGTTTTCTAATTTTGTCTACGATTGCAAGTCCAGCGATGCATACATATCGTACATCATATCTTCCAGAAGAAAGTATTTCTTTTATACCACCTTTTCGATTCCATTATAAAACTAAAACTAGTGAAAAAGGTATGAAATGCCTAAAATATATGGAACACCTATTGGGTATAGAAATCCAGCATGCTGGACGAGACGGAGAACAATCTTTTGGTAGGTATAATGTTGACGGATATAACGCAGAGCTTAATGCTGTGTTCGAATTTATGGGCTGTTATTGGCATGCATGCAAGACGTGTTTTCCAAATAACCGTAATGCCATAATACATAATGCACATGGTCCGTTCAACACATTTGAAAAAACGTATGAACATACGGAAATCCGGCAAAAATATTTCACAGAAATTCTAAAAATGAATTTGTATGAAATATTGGAGTGCTCTTGGGATGATAAAGTACGCACAGATGTAGATTTGCAAAAGTTCCTTAAAAACATTGCGATACTACCACCGGGTTTCTTATTCCTAAGGGTTGCTACAACGGAGGTCGAACTGAAGTTTTTCGTTCATATGTGAATTGTGCGGACGATGAATCAATTTTGTATTATGATATTACATCGTTATACTCCTACGTAATGCCAAGGAAACCTCTTCCGGTGGGGGCACCTAAGGTGCATAAGAGCCCGGTTTTCCCAGATGTGGGAAAAATTCATGGGATTTTAAAATTTACTGTATTGGCTCTTAAACAACTCTTTTTCCCTCTTGCCGTATGTAGCGCAAAGCCGATTAATATTTGGACTTTGTAGGCTACGTATGGAAGAAGAAACTATTGATAATTGCACACATAGCAATACTGAACGTGTATTAACTGGCACTTTTTGTACACCAGAGCTTCACCGTGCTTTTGAAAACGGTTATAAAATCCTCAATATTTATGAAATTTGGGAATTTGAAATCATGGGTTCTGAAGATCGTAATTCACTTAGTTCATTCCAGGACTATGTAAATTAGTTTCTTCAGATGAAGCAGGATGCATTAGGCTATCCTGCTTGGTGTAAAACTGAGGAAGACAAAAATAAATACATTGACGATTACTATGCTCTGGAAGGCATAAAATTAACCCTAGAAAGGCAAACTTCACTATCAACCCATTAAAGGTAAACATACGTAATATTTACGTACACACTAAATAATGATCTATAAAAATACGATTCATATAGAAACTATTATTATTGTTTTGCTCAAGGTTCCATACTTAAAGTTTTATTGTTTAGATAGTATTAGAGCACAACTATTATCCAGGGCCGTAATTTGTGGGGGCAGGGGTGACAACTGCAACCTAGGGAAGCTCCCCGCCGTTTGAGAGGCCCCATTTTAAGACAAAATTTCCTAACCTCATATACGGTACGAACATTAAATTATAAATGCAGCATCAAACAGGTTCGCTACATTACATAAACAAAACAGCGCACAAAAGGTAAATAAAACAAAAATGAGTCGTGAGCCCATTTCAGTAAACAAATATTTACTATTAGGGGCCCTAGAAATAATACTTATTCGTATGGCTTTGAGATTTGTCAATATTGTCCCCTTAATTAGTCATATATGGAACGGGCCCAGGGGTGTAAGTTACGGCCCCGCATATCTTGCAGTGTGGGAGGGCCCACAGGCTCCGGGGCCCATAAAGAGTAAGATAAAATGGAAAGAGAGGGGCACAAGAATTATAAAAACACTTTTTCTAGGGGGCCCAAATACACATATTAATGCTTGCCCCCTCTTCAGAAAAAATCTAAGTTACGGCGCTGCTATTATCCTAAATCTTTTAGAAAAACACAGAAAAAAGCAAAATAAACATTATTAACACTTAAGAACAAACCTCTGAGAAAGTCTTGATATATCACTGATTATTTTTGTTACTAGGAAATATTGAATTCATATTGAATAGTTCTTTCACATTATATGTCAGATTGGTTCGCAAATCACACAGTTATAACACATTTTGATTTGATGTTCACCACATACTGGCTTATTGCAGTTATAGCAGTGTTCCTTCTTGGGATCTTTCCACTTGAATCTGTCATTGGATTTGTGTTCCAGGGACCATTCTTTCCTACCAATTCAGTAACACCACTAACTTTCACTTGCCTTTCGTCAACTGGAAGTTCATTTGCCTTCTCATCTCTAAAATATACTTCCCTCTCTGTCTAATTTTATCCAGATTCTTGTTTTGAATGCGTGGCGAAACTGCTATTTTCGTTTATACTACATGTGGAAACTTTCGGCTTCTTTGGTTGAATTTTGGGTTTCATATTCAACAGTTCGAATTGCTGACACAAAATGTTGTTCAATATCATTTTCACTGGGGTAGTAATCTGGATCTTTGTCGAAGTCATCTGCTTCTTCTTCTGATCTCACATCAAATTCAGCGTTATCTTCCTCCATTTCTGAATCCGAGGTTCCTCTAATATCCGTAAAATAGCTTCCTCGCTATTTATTGCACCACACTCGTCCATTTTTGTAGTAATAAATAAATATTTACGAATGACAATGATCCATTGATGGTAAACATACGTAAAAAATGCGTGCAAGAAAACTAACGCTAAAGGTAAACACACGCTAAACTTACGTGTAAGATTTTACGTTAAAAGGTAAACATACGCCAAATTTACGTATAAGTTTCTACACTCAATTGTTTGGTACAGACAACATAACACCTACCGAAATAATTAACGTCGGAACTTCAAGCCAACTAACCCGCGATAGCATATCTAGAGGTTTGTATTTCTACACACAGTTCCTGCTACGTCACATCAGTGTTTCCAACTCGTACACGTAAAATTTACGTAGTTTACCTTTCTAGGGTTAAATAAAGATAATATTAGGTCGAACCCTGGAATAAGACAATGCGCGTAGTTGTACCTCAATTCCTTATACGGAAATGGGGTCAACGTACACAAATGACGCAGTGTGTAATTATTGATACTGGGACAGAGTTCCATAGGTACCTTGTTACACCGAGATATGAGGTTTATAGTGTAATTCCAGTTGGTGAGGAACATCTTATTCTCACATATAAAGACTTGGAAACTGAAAATGTACCTCTGGAATTTTCCAATGTCGTTCTTGCTGGTTTTATTACTTCATGGGCCAGGCTACAATTATATGACTTACTTGTGACTGTAGGACCTGATGACGTAATTTATTGACAGGGGCAGTATTATGTTTACGTGTAAAAAAATAAGGAACCCCCATTGAAGCTTGGAAACTATTTGGGTGATTTGACTGATGAAATTAAAGAAGGGTGGGAGTTTGTAACGTTTATAGGCTTAGGGCCAAAAAACTACAGTATCCGGCTTAAAAATGCCTCAGGGGAATTTCGGAATATTTCAAAATTCGGGGAATTACGTAAAGAGAGTATCTTTTCACGTAAAGAGAAAAAAACACACCAAGAAGAAAACAAAAAACGTAAACGCATTGACGATATACATATTGACGAACCAATACCAAAGACAAGAAGTTTACCTCATGGTTAGGTGCAATAAGAATTTTAGCTTGGCTTATAAGTGATAGGTTTTATTTATTTATTTATTTATTTATTTATTTATTTTAACAGAACATTCGTAGAGTATCACTATTTTATTCATTCTATCGTTTGCTGTGCAAACTCAAAGCAACATAGTTGCAAGAATATTAAAATTTCCATGGAACTTTATAAAGAGAAAAATGTTTCGAACTTGTAAATAAATCGTATGCCAAAGCATACTCATAAGAACAGCTATGCTGTGATTCCAGTCATTTGAAGTTTTAATATTTATTTTTAATTTATTCTTAATTTATTTTTATATTCTTCTTTTCTATGAAAAGTCGTAAGAACACATACAGTGTCATTATTTTCTTTGAACGTTTTATTACAATTTTATTGTTAATTGTGTGAGTGTGTGAATGTTTGTATATAAAGTAAAGTATCTATTGTGTGCATTGAATTTAATACAAGATGTTAAAGTTTCAACATTCATAAACCATTTTAATTGCCGGTCCTTCACGTGCAGGCAAAGCATGTTTAGCAAATCGATTATTAAATGAACGTGATCAAATATTTACTATGAAATTTAATGAGATTGTTTGGTGTTACGGTGTTGTCATACCAAATTTAGATGCAAGTTCAGAAATTAGTTTTATAGAAGGAATTCCAGATATGAATAATTTTGAAATACAAGAAAATTCATTATTAATATTAAATGACTTAATGGCTGAAACCAATGGTGATGTTGCAAACTTATTTACAAAATGTGCACATCATAAAAAATAACAGTAATATTTATTGTTAAAAATTATTTCCAAAAGGAAAACATGCTCGTGATATAAGTTTAAATGCACATTATATTATAGTATTTAAAGATCCTCGTGATAAATTACAAATACAATGTTTAGCAAGACAAATTTAGCCACGATATAGTAAACAAGTTGTGAATGTGTTCGAAGATGTAACACATGAACCTCACACTTATTTGCTATTTGACTTAACTAATGAAACACTGCATGTATATGCAAATTTAAAAGACAGTAATTCAGTCGTTTACGTTTAGTTTAGTTCAAGGTGTTGAAGGTGAAACAATACTTTGATACTCTCCGTGCTTTGTGCAAATGCAAAAGCGCAAAGCGAAAACAAATCATACGACATGCATCTGGTGATTTAATACGTTCTATTTCACAAGTTGCTAAAACACAATAAAAGGAAACATTCCGTTGAATTCGCGTCAGAAGCAACGTTTACGTAGACATAAAAAAAATCTTGCGTGCTTTATTTGTACAGCGTACAGCACTTAATAAGAAAAGGAAATTTTTATTACAGAAAGGTGGAGCGTTTTTAGCATTAATCTTAGGACCATTACTTGGTGCAGTAGCAAGTAGTTTGTTTGGAAGATATGTATGACGGAATTTTGTAAAATGATATTAGTTCCTGAAAATGCAATGCAACAAATGCATGCAATTATAAAATCAATAGATTCACATCAATCGCGTTTAGATGAAGAAATTAATATTTTACAACGTCGTAATCTTAGTATTGATGAAACATGGAAATTGTATCAGCAAGCAATACAACAATATTTAAATACTTCATCAGTTTCACAAAATCCAATTACATTACCTATTATTGAAAAAGATGTTCGTGAAACATCATCTGAAGTAGAAAAAATAATTCTATTTTACCCTTTGTATCGGACATTTTACAATCAGTACCAAAAACAACGAAGGAAAACAGATCTATTATTAAAACAGTTAACAAGTTCTGATAAAATTCATTGGGATCAATCAGGAACAGTACGTATTCAAGAAAAATAATACCATGTTCTAATATTATTGATTTAATAAATGATGTTGTTCGTATGCGAAAATATTCAAGAAATCCTATAGATATTCATGAATTTAAAAGTTTATTAGATGATCTTCATATACCACGGAAATTTATTTCTACTCCTATAGTAAAATCACATAGCAAAGTTAAAAAATCACAAAGTCCAAAACTAGTAGCAAATATTTTTAAAATTCGAAATAATATAAAATGTAAAAAAATTAATAAAATTGTCAAAATTATATTATGGCTATAGGAATCCTGCTTCTTTATCTACTATTAAAACATTACAAGGAAAAACAAAATTATCGAAAAAGAAAATTAAAATCGGTTAGCATCTCAAGATGCATTTACATTACCAGCACGTAAAATGTTTGAACGTAAACAATATTATGTTAGTGCACCAAATGAAACATTACAAATGGATTTATCAGATATGCATTATATTGCAAAGTATAACAAAAATTATAAATATATATTATGTTTTATCGATATTTTTTCACGGTATGCGTATTGTGTTCCCTTGAAAACAAAAAGAGGTCCTGAAATGACAAAAGGAATCAAAATTTTTTTAAAAAATTTAAACTACCCGAGTTTAATGTACAAACGGATTTAGTTAAAGAAAAAATAATCGATACGTAAAACGATTATATAAAGAATGCGAAATTAATCATTATAGTGTACATTCAGAAATTTAATGTGCATTAGCTGAACGGTTAATAAGAACATTAAAAGATAAATTGTTTCGTTATTTTACTGCTAAAATACAAATCGTTATATAGATGTGTTTGATCAACTTGTAAAAAAGCGTAATCATTCGTATCATAGTAGTATTAAAATGGCACCGGCAGATGTAAATCATTCTAATGTTGATCAAGTTTGGAATACGTTAAACGGTGATAAAATGAATAAAAAGAAATTAACATGTAAATTTTATCCTGGTGATTATGTGCGTGTTAGAAAATATAAACAAATTAGAAAAGGGATATTTACCGAAATGGTCACAAGAAATTTTTATTGTTGATAAATGTATTCCGACAAATCCTATTACATTTAAATTAAAAGATTGGAATGATGAAGAAATTAAAGTGATATTTTACACAGAGAAATAAAAAGTAAATGTAAATTTAAACAAAACATTTTTTGAGAAAGTATTAAAACGAAAGAAAGATATGATGTATGTAAAGTGGTTGGGATATCCATCAAGTATGAATTCATGGATTAAAAGAAATTCTGTTCAGTCTTCAAAATGAGTTCGATGATAGAACATGATTTCTATGTTACTCTTCCTTCAAATGCTCGTAGTGAAATTTTTACTAATAATACAACTTCTTCATTTATAGTAAAGTTAGCACCTATTCATTTAAGTGAAGGACAATGGTATGTTACCTTAACAAAATTTATGTTCCTTTTGGTTTTTATAATGTTCGCCAAATGAAAAAATGTTACTGAAACCATCATTAATGATGAACTTGAAATTACACTCGTTGATATTACACCAGGATACCAAACTTCTATTCCATCCATTTTAGATATGATAACAATTACGCATGTTAAAATATTATTTTAAAAAATCAGGTTCGAATTAAACATTCTTTAAAATAAAAGATTTTTGTGTTATTGCAATGACTCGTTGATTACAACATTTACTTGGATTTATAAATGAAAATACAACCTAGTTTACAGATACTGTTTTTCTAAAACCAGTTAATGAAGTTGTTCCAACAATAACACGTGCAAAATTTCCATGCAATTTGGAATATAATATACCAAACATTCTTAATGTTTGTGTTGATATTGTAAAAAACAAGAAAATATTGGACCACTACCTCGTAAAGTTAGTGCGTATAATATTGAGCACGGAGATATAAAATGTTTTCTATTTGACACCCCACAATATGTTAAAGTTGTAAAATCTTACTTTAACACGATTGAAGTAAACTTAAAAGATGAGCACGGTTTAAAATTGGCATTTGAATTTGGAACTTCAAACTTAACACTTCACTTTAAACGAAAACGATTTCTGAAAGTATTGATGATAGTTTTTAAATTACACTTGTATCAAACGCAAGTACTGATGTACATCCTACAAGTAGTCCAACACATTTTATTAATCAACTAAAAAATAATATTCAATTATCAGTAACTGATTGGTATGTAGGATTAAGTGAATTACATGTTCCTTTAACATGTTATAGTTAACGATGGAGAAAATGTTATATGGTATAAAATAAAAATGAAGAAGCACAAAATAGTAAAATTGTAAGTGGATACTATCACTCCGTACATCATATCATTGATGAATTAAATATTGTACATGTAGATTGTAATGATCGTGTTGTATCAGACTTATTATCACTAACATTAGCATTGCAATTAGGATTTCGTCAACATAAAGATCTTGTTTTGTATAAACGTGGTTTTAACCAGCATATGTTGATATTGAGTATCCACATCAATTTTTTATTAATACTGATATCATACAATATCAGTTTTTAGGTGATACAAAAGCACCTTTTTTACGTATTGCATCAATATCAAATGTAAAATACGGTAAAGTGCAAACATTAACATTTCAAGATATTCATTATTTTCCACCTGCAAAGTTTTCATTTAACAGTATTGAAATACTATTAAAAGACCATGCAGGACGAAATTTGCCATTTCGTTCTGGGACACTAAGTGTTATACTTCATTTTAAGCGCTCTCCTAATAAAAATTAATTAATTATATTTTTAAAAAAATGAAATTTAGACGACATTACCGACATGGTATCCCATACTTTTCAGGACCTGTATATCAACGGGGACATGGTATAGGTAGTTTCTTCCAAGGATTATTTCGTTTTGCATTATCATTTCTTAAACAGGGTGCAAATACTTTAGGTCGTCAAGTATTACAAACGGGGATTCAATTAACGGGTGATGTATTTGAAGATAAGCCATTTAAAGAATCTGTTCGTGCACGTGTAAAACAAGCTGGTGAAACACTAAAGACAAATGCTGTTAACAAAGTTGGTCAGTTATTAACTGGAAGTGGTAAGAAACGGCCATGCAAGCGTAAAGCTCCGGCAATTGTTGGTTTTGGACCTCCAACAAAACTTAAGCGTACAAACAAAAGCAAAGCAAAAGAAAAGTAAACAGAAAAATAACTCGTGTTACAAATATATTTTCATAATGGCTCTACTTAATTCAAGCAATGTGGAATGCTGTACCAACGATTTCGATTTATTTAGTACCCCAATGACACAAACTACAATTGAGTTTCCCTTTAATTCGCAATACCGACCAATTTCAACACTAAGTTCTGATGGACCTATAGAATTTTTTATTCCCGGTGAAACAGGAGAATTTATTCATACTGCATATCGTTATCTTTACGTACGTTGTAAAATTACAAAACCTGATGACGCACCATTAACTGACACTGATGTTGTAGCACCAACAAATAATTTCCTACACATTCATTATTTAGTCAAATTGACATTCCATTAAATGATAAATTAATTACTTCTTCATCAAGATTTTATCCTTATCGTGCATACCTTGAAACATTATTAAATTATTCCCGTGATGCTTCTGATACACATTTGAAATTAGGTATGTGGTATAAAGATACCATTAAGCAATTTGATACTAATGTAGGTTTACAACGCTAATGTAGGTTTTCAACAACGTGCTAATTATATTTAAAATAGTAAATCCTTTGAAATGTATGGACGTCTGTATACAGATATTGCTGGATTACCAAGTAAATACTTGTAAATAAAGTAGGTCTTCGTATAAAATCACATCGTAGTAAAGATGCTTTTTGTTTAATGTCTGCTGCAAATACTTCTCATAGAGTAAAACTTGAAGATGTTACTCTGCATATACGTCAAATTGATGTTGCACCTCATTTGGCAATGGAAATCAATACTAATATGAATCATGAAGAAATAAAATATCCCCTTACAAGTGTACAAACAAGGTCGTATACTATTCCTGCAAACGTTAATTCATACAATCTTGATAATATTTTCTTGGGTAACGTACCTGAAGGTGTTGTTATCGGATTTGTTTCCAATTCGGATTTAATGGTAAATCTGAATTAAATCCATTTCATTTTCAACACTTTAACGTTAACAAACTGCAGCTACAGGTTGGATGAAAATCTTTTCCTCCCAATCTCCTCAACCCCAATTTTAAAAACAATTTGTACCTTCTAAGTTACCATTCTCTGTTTTCCGGTATTGGTTTATATTATAAAGATGATGCACATACTATTACTCATGAAGAATATCCACACGGCTATACTCTTTATGCATTTATTCTATCACCTACAGCAACATTAGATGATTGTACGTGGGACCTTGTGCGTGATGCACCTGTAAATGTCAAAGTTTCCTTTTCTGAAAATTTAACTGAATCTATAACATGTATTGTATACGCGCAGTTTGACTCTTTAATGCAAATTGATAAAGAGAGAAATATATATATATATATATATATATATATATATATATATATATATATATATATATATACTGATAATACTTTTTAAAAGTATCATTTTAATAAAAGAAGCATAACTGATCACTTCTAAGCATATAAATTACACGTGCCCTACTGGTACAAAGTTTGTTAAAGATTTTATATTGTAATATTTTTGCTTGATTATTCAAATAGTTGCAAGGTATCATACTATGAAGTTTGTCAAAAGTATTTTCCGAGCTTTAGCATATTCATCGTTATTCGAAATTTTTTAAAAGTCTGTCATTAATATTTTAAACATTCTATTTCGTTTTATGAGAATATTCCATATACTCCACTAGGTCTTCCAACATATACGCGTATAAAGTGATGTGAATTTAACAAACAAAAGTTATGTACAAAGATGATATAATAAACGTGTTACCTCGTGATAAACTTACTGGTGCAAATGTGCATTGGATTTATCCTATTGATAGAATACCAAAAACTGTGCAACCACCGGCTGGACTTATTATAAATTTATGCAATTCATCTTCAGGTGGTACACATTGGGTGTGTGTATTCATTGATGAAAATCAAAGAGGCTATTACTTCGATAGCTTAGCATTACCATTTCCAAAAGAAAACATTGCCATTTAAAAACTTTTTTAAATAAAAATTATATCAAGATGATAATTCAATCTTGTGTGGACAATTTGTGTTATACTTTCTGCATCATATTGTACGCAAGAAAAGCTTTCAAAGTGGTTAAATTTATTCAGAAAAAATTTTAAACGAAATGATAAAATTGTATTCAATCATGTAACCAATATAATGGAAAAGAAAAAAAGTAGATTAGTTTAATAATTTGTTTTATTTTCAATTTAAAATCTTGTATTTTTATTTACAAGAACATATCATAACCTTTTTTTTACAACTTTGCAAATGCATTAGTTAACATTACAGTACGTTGAAACTTCCACCAATAGCATAATTGTTGTGCATTACGAAATGCACATCCTGATTTTTTATCAAGTTTAATATTTCGTTCATGAAAAGTACAATAATCATTAAATACATTTGCATGCAATGTGTTTAATGCTGGACACTGTTTATTTTCCAAATCAATAACATTAACTAGTGCAAAAATATTTTTAATCCAAAGTGTTTTTTCTGCACTTTTACAATAAAAGGTTGCATCTTGTTTACAAAGTTGATATATAAGGTTACGTATGTGCGATACAGTATATCCGCATTTATCATTCCATGTTAAACCATGTAAGTTTAATGATAACCATTCAATTTGTTTTTGACAACCTAACGGAAGTGCATTGTATACTACTGGTGATTTTATTAAACAATGTAAATTTACTGTATCATCACACGCAGTTAACAAAATTCACGTATAATAAATTCATGATTTGAAATCTTAAAACCTTTTATCTCAATATTGTATTCATTAACAGATGGTGAAATTTTATGTTTACGTTCTAAGAAAAAGATATAATTTGTCCAACAAATTCAGTGTTCTTTAAACAATCACGCGCTTTGCGTATAAAGTTTATACTTGAAATTTCACTATGATGTTCTTCAAACACTTCAAATAAATCAATAAGAGTTATGTTGTTGGATAAATGTTCTACAGCAAAAGTTCCTATTTCATGAAGAAATAAACATTGATGTTCAAGATGCAGCAAACATTGTTCACAAGAAATATTATTAAAACGTAAGTATGCTCTTGTAGTTTTTAAAACACAAACTTCACTAATATGTTCTTCACTACATAATACACAAAAATTATTTTCGGAATACATTATGTACAGTACGTTTTCTTTTTTCTAACACACTTCACTATACTCGTTCGATCTGTTTTTCTCAAGAAAAATACTTAAAAGTTCTTTTCGCACATTCACATCAACTGATAGTTCACCATATGTAATATTAAAATAATCTCTCGTTAATGGCGTAATAACAGTATGTGTTTCTGCATAAATTTCAAACAATTCCTCCTGTACACGAGGATTCACCAGCAAAGACGAAATACGAATGTCTAAAATGTCTTCATTACAATAAACACATTCATGAGATCATTCACATGTATCATGCCAATAACATGCATAACATATCAAATAATCATTTGGATTCCATTTCAAATGCATTCTCTAACACAGTTCACATCCACATAATTAGCACCACATTCACAGTTCCAACTTAATTTCGATAAAACAGGTGAACATGGCGGCGTACCCACATTTGATAACACTTCGTCATCTGATTCCGCCTCAAAATCTGAGTTATCTTCCGAAAATTCGTACTCTTCATTATCTGATCCCTCTTCACTATCACATGTATAAAGTTTTATATTATCATTTTCATATCTTTCTAATTCATTTTCATTAATTGTAGAATCCGGAGAATCTGGATATTCTTTTATAGTTTACAAAAACTTTCATTCTCAACCAGGGATGCGCACGAGTCGAGTCGAGTCGAGATTTAAGCCTGTCTCGACTCGACTCGAGAAAATGTTGTCTCGACTCGAAAATATGTTGCTGTCTCGACTCGACAGTCTCTGTCTCGACTCGACTCGAATTCGAGTCGAGACGTCTCGAAATTTGAGTCGAGACAAAATATACGTGTTAAAATATACACACACATCACCCGGACCATTATGACTACCTACCTAATTGTTAGTATGTCCACCTTTTGGCACGAATAACAACGGCAACGCGTCTTGGCGTGGTCGCAATGTTCCTCAGTGGGTCGCTGGAGAGAGTTGGCACCACATATGCACACACAGGTCATCTAATTCCCGTAAATTCCGGGGAGGGGTTGATGCGCCCTCAGGTCACGTTCAATCACATCCCAGATGTGATCGATTGGGTTCAGATCCGAAGAGTTTGGGGGCCAGCACATCACTTGGAACTCGCTCCTGTGTTCCTCGAACCACTACATCACACTCCTGGCCTTGTGACATGGTGCATTATCTTGTCGAAAAATGCCACTACCGATTAGAAACATGGCCGTCATGAAGGGATGTACGTAGTCTGCAAGCAGTGTGTGACGCCTCGGCCGTCATGGTGCCTTCCTCGAGCTCCAATAGACACATGAATGCTCACCTGAATGTTCCCCAGATAATAATTAAGCCGCAGCCAGTTTGTCTCCGCCCCCCAGTACAGATGTCAAGGAGCTGTTCCCTTGGAACACGACGGATTCGCACCCTCACATCGTTATGATGAAGATGATATCGGGATTCATCAGATAATGCAACGCTCTGCCATTGTGCCAAGCTCTAGTGGCGATGGTAACGTATTCATTTCAGTTGTAATTGCCGATGTCGTGTGTTAACATTCGCCAACGGTAGGAGTGTTCGGTGCACTGTGTGTTCAGACTAGTGTTGTGAAGGTCTGTGAAAAAAAACAGAAATTTTGGGTTAAAAAACAGTTTTATTCCGGTTTTCCCGAGCTGGGGAAAAAACGGAAAATTTGGGTATTATCAGAATCATCATTTTTGCTAATCACAGAATCATTCTAGTTAATATGTTAAATCAAACATATTTCATAGAGATATCTTCATTGTTCTATGTAAAATTCCGGAAATTTTGAAACCATTAGAAAAAAATCATTTGTTCGGAAATATTGGCAAAAACAGGAAAATATAGTTTAAAAACTATTTGTTGGCCTGATGCTAGTGATCTTACTTGCTGTAACAAGTCTGCAACATATACAGTGGGAAGTCGAAAATTCGAACTAATTGGGACCACAGGTAGTTCGGATTTTCAAATTGTTCGGATTTTCGAAAATGACCAAGAAAATGCCATTTAGGCTTACATATACTGTACGGTACGTTCTTCTATCGATACAGTGGTTATTCAGTACATACAGTAATTACAATACCGTACGTAAGGCTACTTACATTTAGTGTTTCTGAAGAACCTGCTTGTACTCTAAATAACACTGTTCTTGTAAGTCACACTTAAAATTTATAGGCCTGAGAAAAAAATAAAAAATAAAAATTGTACATGACGAACAATTACATATAAATAAACTTTTGTAAAAACACTGACTTCACATAACGTCGATGGACACGCTATTGTTTGTTTCTCGCTAGCGTTAAGACAAAATGTAAACAGCTTCTAGGGACCGCGTTCGGATTTTTGACGTTAGGATTATTGACGTCCTACTATATATGCAATGTATTTCGCTAACGGAAAAATACTTAAAGCAACAGGTTTTAATTCTACTTTACACACATATACCGCACAAGTGAGTAAATTTGAGCAGCGAGAAATATATATTAAGTTAAACTTCCGTTAGTTATTATTACAGACTGGCAGAATATCCGTTCTTCGCACGGGGAGAATACGTTTCATTTTGGACGCAAAGGGCACGAAAACTGTCCCCAATGAAGTTGTGGAGCCCCAAAACTATGAATTTGAGATTAATACCGATAATTTTCAATTATCTTTACATGTCACCCCCCCTTAGAGTACTAATGGGGCTGAATTTGTGGATTTAAACGGCATATTCTGTTCATCTCAGCCAGTATGGATTCGAGGCCATTTTCGATCATGTATATATATACACTGCATACAATGGGCTTCAATCCTGCTTTACACTGGATAAAACTGCAAACTATGGTTTAGCCCCTCCCTTGATCATATCCTGGATCCGCCACTATACTGTATATAATGCTCCAAAAATTAGGGGTTCAGCTGAAACATCACACAAGACATTAAGATAGTGTATGAATAAGCTTGTGTTTGACTCATATATATCATACAAGAAGGAATGCTTTAAGATACACTAGAAAAATGGGGCACATACTGGTGTTGGGGCACGGAAAACCTTGTTCACATAGCTCATGACACAAGACGGTTATGTGTGTGCCTCTCGAACTGCTCACAAACAGGCAAGGCAACAACACTGATTGTTCCTTAATATGTCATAAGATCACTCCGAGTAGCCAACAGAGCCTCGCACCTGCGTGGCATGGATTCAATCAGATTATCGATGAGTTCTTGGGGAATGTTGTGCCACTCATCCAGAATAGCGACTTCCAGCTCTGGAATGGTTAATGGATTTACTGGCCTAGCGGCAATTCGTCTGCCATGCATATCCCAGACATGCTCAATTGGTATGAGATCCGGAGAGCATGCTGACTACTTCATCCGAGCGATACCCTCAGCATCCAGCATCTCATCCACTAACCGAGCTCTGTGAGGACGAGTATTGTCATCCATGAAAAGGAACGAATCACCAATGGTACCAGCATAGGGAAGAACAAGAGTTTTTATGATCTCATCCCTATATCTGAGAGCCGTCAAAGAGCCATTTCGGATGATGTGGAGCTGAGTACGCTCACCAATGCTGATTCCTGCCCACACCATCAGTCCAGCACCATGATACTGGGATCTTTCTCGCTCAAACATGGGATTCTGTCGTGCTCCACAATCTCTCCAGATGAAAACACGTCGATTATCAGGCTCCACACTGAATCGAGACTCGTCAGAGAACAAAATATTGCCCCATTCATTGCGTCCCAACCCACGATGTTCCTCTGCCTTCGCTCTTCGATCAACACGGTGTCGTGCAGTTAATGGGACACACACCATAGGCCTACGTGCGTAGAGACCACCTTCTCGAAGGCGATTGCGGACCGTTTAAATAGATATTGTGCGTCCTGTTGTTGTTCGGAAGGCTTGCGGGAGCAGAGTTGTATTCTGACGCCGGTTTCGACGGGCTGTTAACAAGAGATAACGATCGTCTCTGGCTTTGGTTGCTAGTGGACGGCTCTGTCCTTGTCTTCTTCGAACACTTCAAGTTCTTTGTAATCGATTCCACAATCGGGAAATCACACCTTGTACCACTCCTATGGCATGTGACACCTCCCGCTATAACTGACCAGCTTCCAACCTGCCGACAGCTCGCCATGCCAACGATTCTGGCAAATCACGTTGTTGCGCAATTTCACTACGTAGATTTGTGACGCACTAAACACAATGAGAACAAAGGTATCCTGGAGCTGGAATGTGGTGGGAGCGCCACACTACAAAATGATATCTGTTAGCGCCACGTCACTGATCACGTGCAAAGATGTTTCAAACGGTTCGTTTGCACGTTGGGCCTTCAGGATTTTAATCTGAACTGGACAAGATACAGTGTTCTCACTTTATTCGTAAGAAGTTTTACATGTGTTTTCATCTGATTCCCTAATTTTTTTTATCTATCTATCTATCTATCTATCTATATATATATATATATATATATATATATATATATATATATATATATTAGATAAATATACCCATTCTTCGCATGGAAGTCAAGGCCTGTGGAAGTATTACCATCATTTCCGCGACCGCGAAAACTATGGATCTGAGACTAAATCGATCATTTTGGATTACTTTTACATGTCTCGGTATATCCCCCCCCCCCCGCTGATTCTCGGTCCGCATACAATGGTAGCTGAATTTGCAAGTGATCACTAATGAAAGTGTCACTATTCATCTCAGCAACCGCAAAAACTATGGATTTGACACTAATATCGGTCATTGTGGATTACTTTTACATGTCTCGGTATATCCCCCCCCCGCTGACTCCCGGCCCACATACAATGGTAGCTGAATTAGCAAGTGATCACTAATGAAAGTGTCACCATTCATCTCATGGACCGCGAAAACTATGGATTTGACACTAATATCGGTCATTTTGGATTACTTTTACTTGTCTCGGTTCCCTCCTCCCCGCTGACTCCCACATGCGATTGTATCTGAATTTGCAAATCATCGTTAATGGAAGTGTCACTATTGATCTCAGAGACCGCGGAAACTATGGATTTGACACTAATATCGGCCATTGTGGATTACTTTTATATGTCTCGATATCTCAACTCCCCCTTTCCGTTGACCCCCGACCCGGTGCCGCATAGCATAAATTTGGAAGTTAATGCGATCGGAGTTTCACCATTGATTTCAGCGACCGCGAAAACTATGAATTCAACACTAATATATGTTATTTCCTACTACTTTTACATGTCCCAGTAAACAACCCCTGAGACCCCCCTGGTTCGAATTTTGACAAAATCGTTTAACTCTGGTCTGGAGCCTGGACCAAGGTATTCGTGACTAAAATTTGGTAACTCTCGGTGAATTTGTTTGGTTCCCAAGCCGGTTCCGGTAAACGCCTCCCCATGAGACTCGCCTTTTTCCAAATTTGAAAACAACTTTTCGTCTTGATCTCGGGCCTAGGCGAAGGTACCCCTGACCAAAATTTGGTAACTCTCGGTCCATTCGTCTGGTCCCCAGGCCGCATACAGACAGACAAACACAAAACAAACTGTTTATTTTATTTATATTAGACTAAATAGATTCTTGGAAATTATACCAGATTTTCATAATATCTTTCCGAACTAATTTTAAAGACCCGCTCCTACTTATCTTTATATGTAGACAGTATATCTATTTTTATATCTATATATGTATATAACAAACGCAGGAATTACCCCATAAATAACGCTCTTGGAGGACCCCTTTTCAAAGAAATTGCTGGGGAAAGACTTGTACAGACTTCAGTTTTCGTACCGGATGATTACCTGGTGGAAAAAAACTGCTTTTGCGTTCGAATTTAAAAAAAAATAATTCTCAGGTTAGTATTCACTGATAATATTTTTATAAAATTTAAATTTGATGGGTAAATCAGTGGACTTTGAATACATCCACATCGTATCCACTGAGTTGCGAAATTGTGTACCTCCAGACATGGACGGCCGAAGAAAATTTTCTAGGGGAACATCTTCAATGTTTGCTATATTAGTCTGGCATTTAATGTGCATGGCTTGTTATATTACGTATAGGTCTACATTTTCGTGAGACAGGGAGGTTCATTCTTATCAAACCCGGAGATTATGAAGGAGCAGATCTAATGTACAAAATATAAAAACATCTCTTTCGAATTGCTATCATCCCGCAGTCCAACCCCGAGACGGAAACATAAGAGATTGGCTTTTTGTTCGAGAACAGAAACATCCCAGACATTCAGGGTTCAGTTGACAATAATAAAACTATGGGTAAGTAAACATCTTGTGCAGAGTCACGTTTTGCTTATTTTTCAACATTTCTGTGAAATCAACAATACAACAGCGGAAATACTAACTGGTTTTATTACTCCAACCATTGCTTGAACAAGGGATAATTCCCAGCGGTCAGTGTTCTCTTTCTCTTTTTCTGTTCTCGTTCTTATTCTCCACATCTTTAATGAAGTAGGGGGCGCCCAACCCCTCGACATTTGGACATCTTTTCCTCTTGGTTTCGCCACTTGTTGAAGACAATCACCACAGCACTCTTCGAACACCTGACAAGTCCTGCAGTTTCCGAAATTCTCGTGCCGAGTGTTTCTGAGCGAGTACTTTCTTGAAAATAATATTAAAAAGGACCCCGCACTTTTCTTATGGAAAGTGGCTTTCGGCTAATGTTGTTGAAACTTCGCTGGTTGATAGTTCTTAACATGTGGATCAAAAGTCTCAATAGGTACAAAGACCGAAATCCACTCCTTCCCCCCAAAAAACCGCCTCCAATTAGCTGGGGGGATTGAACTGATTTCAGCAAGTAAAACAATTTCTTGTTTTAATCAACTCAACAAGGATCCCAAATAACCACATGTTAGACTATCAAACTACCCCACTTGACACCGCCCTTTGCCCCCACATATCCCCCCCGCGAAATACTTACGGATGTTCCATATTACTGTAGTTTATAGTTGCGCGTATGTGTTGAAATACCTACAGTTTTGGTCTCACCGACGATATAATGGGTTTCACGTATCGCTGATTACGAATCTGAGGTGAGAGTTCTAGAATTCTAGATGGAGGATCAATATGGCGGATCAAAAACACGAAACTCCTGAATGTAGCCACAAATAGCTTTTTACTAGAGTATTTTGGGTCGTTGGTTACGAATCTGAGGTCAAAATTCTTGAATTCAAGATTGCAGATCCAATATGGTGGATAAAAACGTCGAAGCCACAAACCGTAGTAGACTAGAGTGTTTTTAGATCGCTGTTTAAGTACGCAACATTCCTTGATATTTCAGCCACTATGTAGAATTATTCTGAACCCTTGCCCTTTACCAAAACCCACCACAGATATCTTAATGCTGAACGGTGTTAAAATAATTCATCAATTATCTGTTCATTATTTTCATCATTTCGGTTTGCCGCATCTAATGTGGTACTTAGCAATGCGTCATCGGGATATCTAATATTCTGTAAATGTCGTGCATGGCCTAAATACCACAAAACACTTGCAACGTTCGCACATGTACCTAATGTACGAGCACCGCTTTGACATGTACAGTAGTAACCTTGAATAACATTTTGATCATAATCCTGGTCATCTTCATCATTGGCTACATATGCTATGAAAACTTGATGCTTAGTTGCACTGCGGAACCTTGAGTAGAGACGTATGCGCAGGAATCCCGGTTCAGTTACGTTTTCATCAAGCTGGAATTGCTCATCCTTATCTCGTATTAGTTTATCTTGGGCGTAAGAGGATGAGAGATCTACTTGATATGTTCCTACAGTCAAATCTCGTAAGTAGTTTATGTTAAGTACAGAGAAATCAATTAGGCCTTGATCATTCAGCGGTACCCATTGACCGTTCCTTCTAATAAGATTATCTACCTCCACTCTTGCTTTAACAACATTCGGCATGATTGACCTATTTCTCATTTCTCTAGCTAATTCAATGGTTGCATCTTGCATGAAAATAACGGGATGGTATCTGTCCAAAATAGCTCCAGCTATGCGATAGAAACTATTCAGTTTCTTTGCATGTTGCAGATTCAACGTTTGTGCTAGAAACTTAAAAACAGATCTTAGATGCCCGTTTCTTGCCTCGACTATCCATCGACTTTTAGTAACTAGTCGAGAAGTATTCGCATCTTCTATTGATAGTTGTCTTTCACGTGGTAGTAGGAGTGCGGGCATTCTATGATCAATTCCTGAATATTCCAGTAAAGGAATTGCATCGCGGTATCCTCTGTCTACTAACAAAATGACCAGGATTATGATCAAAATGTTATTCAAGGTTACTACTGTACCTGTCAAAGCGGTGCTCGTACATTAGGTACATGTGCGAACGTTGCAAGTGTCTTGTGGTATTTAGGCCATGCACGACATTTACAGAATATTAGATATCCCGATGACTCATTGCTAAGTACCACATTACATGCTGCAAACCGAAATGATGAAAATAATGAACAAATAATTGATGAATTATTTTAACACCGTTAAGCATTAAGATATCTGCGGTGGGTTTTGGTAAAGGGCAAGGGTTCAGAATAATTCTACATAGTGGCTGAAGTATCAAGGAATGTTGCGTACTTAAACAGCGATCTAAAAACACTCTAGTCTACTACGGTTTGTGGCTTCGACGTTTTTATCCACCATATTGGATCTGCAATCTTGAATTCAAGAATTTTGACCTCAGATTCGTAACCAACGACCCAAAATACTCTAGTAAAAAGATATTTGTGGCTACATTCAGGAGTTTCGTGTTTTTCATCCGCCATATTGATCCTCCATCTAGAATTCTAGAACTCTCACCTCAGATTCGTAATCAGCGATACGTGAAACCCATTATATCGTCGGTGAGACCAAAACTGTAGGTATTTCAACATACGCGCAACTATAAACTACAGTAATATGGAACATCCGTAAGGTAATTCGCGGGGGGATATGTGGGGGGCAAAGGGCGGTGTCAAGTGGGGTAGTTTGATAGTCTAACATGTGGTTGTTTGGGGTCCTTGTTGAGTTGATTAAAACAACAAATTGTTTTACATGCTGAAATCAGTTCTTCCCCCCCAGCTACTTGGAGGCGGTTTTTTGGGGGGAAGGAGTGGATTTCGGTCTTTGTGCCCATTGAGACTTTTGATCCACATGTTAAGAACTATCAACCAGCGAAGTTTCAACAACATTAGCCGAAAGCCACTTTCCATAAGAAAACTGCGGGGTCCTTTTAGAAAGATTTTCGAGACATTCGAGTCGAGTCGAGATTTTTACCAGCTGTCTCGACTCGAAAATTCGAGTCGATAAATACGTTTGTCTCGACTCGTCTCGAATTTTACAAAGAGTGTCTCGACTCGAATTCGAGTCGAGATTCGAGACATGTCTCGACTCGAGCGCATCCCTATTCTCAACTTCTAACTTATGCTTCACATCAACGTCTTCTACAAACTGATGGTTCTCCATCGCTAACAAAACTATACATGTCTATTTTTTAAAACCAATATTTAAATAAAAATTTCAAACGACGTCACGCTCTCGTGCTCGCGCACGCCTTTATTTTCCGTTTGCGCCCCGCGCATTCCCGCGCCGCGTCCGCGTTTCCGGTATCCGCCGCCGGCTTAAAAGTCTTTTCATAAATATTTCATATATTAGGCAAAGTTCTCTTCAAATTCCGTCACATCAACATCTGCTATTATTCTCTTCTTTTATTTATAACAATCTAACGTTGTTCAGCAACTACATTATCATTATCTTTAAAACATACAGCTGCAAGGTTTCTCTTTTATTATTCTTTTTCTTTTATTCAAAATTCTTTTCATGCAACTATAATGTATTGTGTACTGCTATTATTCTTTATAACAATCTACCGTTGTTCAACAAGTTTCCAATGCTTTTTCTATTCTATTATTCTTTTCTTTTACTAATCATTTATCTTTACAACTTTGACATCTTTTATTATTCTCTTTTATGTAACTCCTACACATACAATAGAACCCACCCATTACCTGTCATCATATGTCATTTAAATAATATTGTAATTTATACTTCTAAACTCTCTATCCATTGTCTGGGGAGATCGCATGGGGCGAATTTTAGTTAAATTTTCCAATATCAACTACTGACGACCGGTAGAACGTAACACAAAGAAACTAAACTACATAATCCGTGAACGGATATCGGGAAAATCCCAATTTCTTTCTCCGGAATTGAACATTTGGGCGGATCAAGGTTAGGGATGTTCCCGAAATTTGATCTAGCGTTTGAATATAGATGGCAAGCAATACCTAAGAGTGTAAAAATGTAATATATATGTTAGATTATTGTTTTAAACAAAATAAACATTTTAAACATTTTTTTGTTTAAAACAAAGTACTTTGTTTTAAACGTTTAAAACTTTTTAAACAAAATAAATGATATGTATATATCTATATCTATCTATATATATATATCTATATATCTATATCTATCTATATATATATATATATATATATATATATATATATATGTATATATATATATATATATATATACATATATATATATTTACATCAGCTAATGCTTCTGGCAACAAATACTATTCGAAGCTTTCTTGCACCCACTGGAAAACGTGAAGTATATTAATATTTATTTGCATATATTGTTATTGTAGACTGTTCCCATAATGCCCACCGACTTCGATTTTACAAAATTTGAGAAATAAATTTCACTTTTTATTTAGTGGTCAATTTGAAGGCATTTTGTTATACTACCATTAAGAAACCCATATACATCATATTACGAATCAATCATTATGGAACAATCTCATGTGTGACACGCAGCAGTGGTACCAATCTTTGAAAGTTTCATTTACAACTTTTTTCTTTTTTCTTTTTTAACTGATTTTGTGAGTAATGGTGCATTCAGTATAAAGGTACAACAAGATATTCTCTTTCTCTCTCTCTGTCCCTGTGTGTGTGTGTGTATGTGTGTGTGTGTGTGTGTGTGTGTGTGTGTGTTTGTTTCTAGTTTCCGGCGTAAGCGTGTGGATACTACCAGGTATACTTTCGTGTGTACAAATGCTAGTGTGTGTGTGTGTGGCGCGGGTATATGAACTATTAATTGGGATCGCGTAGTGGAACTTATCAATATTAGTACGTACATACAAACGGCTGTTACTTCACACGATAACTTTGGACGTATGCGAATTTTTAAATTCTGCTTTTTGCAATAAATAAGTAGAGTGATTCCTCTCGAGGGAGTTCCCCTAAATGGTAGCCCCTACCATGTCCAATTAAATCACAAATTGCCGCAATCGTTTGTACATTGTTTGTACAGAAATGTACAGGCCAAATTTTCGTTTGTACACTATTAGGGACGCCGCCAGAACGAAAACAAATTGGGGCTGGTTAACTGGTACCCCCCCCCAACAACATGTTCTATTCAATCACTAATTATCGCAATCGTTTGTACTTCGTTTGTACAGAAATGTGCACCCGAAATTTTCGTTTGTACATAATTAAGGGCGCCGCCAGAACAGAAAAAATGGGGGCTGTCTAAGTTGTAGCCCCCCCCAAAAACCAATTCAATCACAAGTTGTCGCATTCGTTTGTGCATCGTTTGTACAGAAATGTGCAGGCGAAATGTTTGTTTGAACAAACTTAGGGGCGTCGCCAGAACGAAAACAAAGTGAGGAGCTGTCTGAGTGGTAGCTCCCCCCACGATGTCCAATTGAATCACAAAGTATCGCAATCGTTTGTACATTGTTTGTACAGAAATGTGCCCGCCAAATTTTCGTTTGTACACTATTAGGGGCGACGCCAGAACGAAAACAAATTGGGGGCTGTCTAGCTGGTAGCCCCCCACCAACATGTCCTATTTAATCACAAATTATAGCAATCGTTTGTACTTCGTTTGTACAGAAACGTGCAGGCGAAATTTTTGTTTGTACACAATTAGGGGCGCCGCCAGAACAGAAAAAAATGGGGGCTGTCTAAGTGGTAGCCCCCCCCCACCATGTCCAATTGAATCACAAATTGTCGCAATTGTTTGTACTTCATTTGTACAGAAATGTGCAGGCGAAATGTATGTTCGCACGCAATTAGGGGCGCCGCCAGAACGAAAAAAATTGGGGACTGTCTAAGTGGTAGCCCCCGACCATGTCCTATTCAATCACAAATTGTCGCAATCGTTTGTACTTCGTTTGTACAGAAATGTGCACGCGAAATTTTCGTTTGTACATAATTAAGGGCGCCGCCAGAACAGAAAAAAATGGGGGCTGTCTAAGTGGTTGCCCCCCACCATGTCCTATTCAATCACAAATTGTCGCAATCGTTTGTACTTCGTTTGTACAGAAATGTGCACGCGAAATTTTCGTTTGTACATAATTAAGGGCGCCGCCAGAACAGAAAAAAATGGGGGCTGTCTAAGTGGTAGCCTCCCCACCATGTCCAATTGAATAACAAATTGTCACAGTCGTTTGTACTTCGTTTGTACAGAAATGTACAGACAAAATGTATGTTCGTACACAATTAGGGGCGCCGCTAGAACGAAAACAAAGTGGGGGACTGTCTAACTGGTAGCCCCCCACCAACATGTTCTATTCTATCACAAATTATCGCAATCGTTTCTACTTCGTGTGTACAGAAATGTGCAGGCAAAAGTTTCGTTTGTACACAATTAGGGGCGCCGACAGAACAGAAAAAAGGGTGCTTTCTAAGTAATACCTCCCCACCATGTCCAATTGAATCACAAATTGTCGGAATCGTTTGTACTTCGTTTGTACAGAAACGAGCAGGCGAAATGTTTGTTTGTACACAATTAGGGGCGCCGCCAGAACGAAAACTAAGTGGGGCTGTCTAAGTGGTAGCCCCCGACCATGTCCAATTCAATCACAAATTGTCGCAGTCGTTTGTACGTCGTTTTTACAGAAATGTTCAGGCAAAATTTTCGTTTGTACACAATTAGGGGCGCCGCCAGAACAAAAACAAACTGGGGGCTCTCTAAGTGGTAGCTTCCCACCAACATGTCCAATTGAATCACAAATTTTCGTAATCGTTTGTACATCGTTTGTACAGAAATATGCATGCGTAATTTTCGTTTGTACACAATTAATGGCGCCGCCAGAACGAAAACAAAGTGTGGCTGTCTAAATGGTAGCCCCCACCATATCCAATTCAATCACAAATTATATCAATCGCTTGTACATCATTTGCACAGAAATGTGCAGGCGAAATTTTCGTTTGTACTCTATTAGGGGCGCCGCCAGAACGAAAACAATGTGAAGGTTTGTATAAATGGTAGAAGCATTAAAAAATGTGTCATATTTATGGAGTATTTTTCTAACAGGACTTTGTTCACACTATTGTGTGGTTTGGTTTGTTCACACTATCGTGTGATTCACTATATTGATCTTATCCTAACAATGATGGAATTAAATGTTTTTTTTTTGTTTTTGTTTTTTTTATATTTATATTTATACTTACAATCATTATTGCTGAGTTAGTTTTTCACTCCTCGGCTCTTATTATTAAACTTATTCATTATTTCTTACGTGAACTGAATCCTTATGAGAAAAATGTATTTTTTTCTTTCTATCTTTCGCAGAAACCGTTATTCTCATCTCGTACAGGAAATTGATAAGTGGAAGATATAACAAATCCACAAAGTAGACTGTTAAAGGGAAAATTATAACACAGTATTTTGTTTTATATGATCATCTGCATTAAACTCATTTTGCAGAAACTATAGAATGCATGGTGAAGTATTTTGGTGCATTCAGCATTCTGATTTACGAGTAGAGTTGCTAACTGGCCGGTATTTGCTGTAATTTTGATTAAGGCCGGTGACCGGTACAAACTTCTTATTAGACCCCTTCTGACCGGTATTTTGGAATCTGCAATCCAGAATATAACATTGAACATCGAAATTTTTCAACAGTGCCTTTACAAACACAAATTTCCGTTGTATTATACATTATCGATATTTTTTTAACGTATGGCAGTTTTTTTTATTTATTTAACATAACAAATTTGATAACACTTATATTTTATTGTAAAAGAATTTTATTCATTTATTGAGAGTAGAAAATGACTTTTTAAAGCAATTTCCTTTGTTTGAAGTGAAGTTTATAGAATAAATTTCATTTTATGAATCAACTATTGTTACATAAAGATTAATATCCAGTATTATTCATCTGTTTCGATAATTTTAAACAAGTGGCAATTGCTGGTAAATACAATAACGATCAATACAGTCTTCAGTTTCTCATTTGTACAGAGAATTTTGAGGGTGTGCCGGTAATTTTGTTTTCCTGAGTTGGCAACCTATTTACGAGGTTTTGTTTCAACTCTGCTACGTAGTGGCTCCGTACTGACACTCCGCATGCAAATAAGTATGTAAGGCTACCATACGCCCCGGTTTCTTAAAATTTGTCCCGGTGTGCAGAAATTTTCCTTCTTGTCCTGTTTTTTCTTTATTATTATTATTAATTACATATCAAAATTTCTGAAAAGATAATAAAATCGACTTATTCCTTTTGCTTTCAATTCCGACAATACTATAGGAACAATTTCATTCTAATCTTTATTATTATTGCAATCGCTGCTTCCCCGGATATAACATGCAATGTTTAAATCCTCCTAAGTAGCACTCTTATCACTTAAAGTAAGAATGTATTCCCCGAGGTGGCAACAAATTCTTGTGACGTTGCAGACCAGCCCCGAAAACACATTTTTTTTTCTGCTTCAGAAAAACAATTATGCAAATTGCTTTCTTTTAGTTCGCATTTTAGGTTAACAAAAATAAATCAGCCTATTGAAATTTTGAAACAACTTCATAAATCTGGATATTTTTCTTTATAGACATGTAGAGCATATAAAGGTGGTATGCGTAATAATATTGAAAATATAATTTTTGCCTAAATATTGTATGTTCACTGATTGCATTTATATTGTACAACAGCTTCTAGCTTCTATAATAATGTTTAGCACTGTTGATTAAGTATGGACAGTGGCGTATTTACAATTTTGTTTCGGGAGGGGCTTTGCTAACTTCCGGGGGTGCTTTGCCTGAAAATATGAAAATTCTGCAAGATATTTCATATACTTTACTATAGTAAGTAAGATTTCGGTGGGGGGCTTGAGCCCGGAAGCCCTTCCCCTAAATACGCCACTGAGTATGGACTATATTAATACATTATTTTAAGTTGTATAACTAGTGCGATACTGTAGTAAAATTCGAAAGATAAAATTAATACAAAATGCAATATTTATTACTAATTTGTAAGATGTCCCGTTTTTTCTGTTTTCAAAAAGTATGGTAGCCTTAAAGTATGCTAAACCATACTAAATAAACTGTACTGTAAATAGTACCCCTCTGATAGTGCTCTCAAACGGGTCGGGTTACGGGTCGGGTTGTCGGGTCGGGTCAGTCGGGTTAGCTCGTGTCGGGTCGTCACATTCTTCACTTATTTTCTATACGGAATACTATAAAGAGCTTTGTTGTGGAATTCAATTCGAAGTTGGTGAATGAATGATAAATGTGACTAATTGAAGGTGAAATAGTAATAAAATTTTAATTTTACCCTATATTAACTAATTGGTATTGTAATTGTAATTAATATTACTACTGACTTTTTTCCTTTCTGCGTTTCTATGTCAAGTTAAATGTCACATTAAGTGAAATTGAAAGGAAATATCTAGTTAACGTCCCACGTTATGCACCAACGCTAAGAGAGACAGTGATGATGAGAAATAATTGAAGTGGTTGAATGAAGAAAGTGGGAGGAAATGGGAGAACACCGAGAAAACCCATGCACATGGGGTTTGTCCACCAGAAAACTTACTTGGTACGAGCTGGAATCAATACCCATGGACCTTCGGATCAAACATCTGCCTTTGGGCAGGACACATTATTATTATTATTATTATTATTATTATTATTATTATTATTATTATTATTATTATTATTATTATTATTATTATTATTATTATAACTTTAAGAGTGCCCAAGAAAGTTCCGCCGCCTTTTCACCAACACCTTCGAACATTGGTATGTAACCTAAGACGTACCTGGAATATCAAAAATCGTCTCCATCAGCCTCGACGACCTTCTGAAAACGTTCTGGAAGGCCATGGATTCCATCGCAGTCGAACTTGGTGGGACGTGAAGTGAAGAAGATATCAAGTGCATATTGAACCTCTACTAGCTGTTTGAATTGGCGTTCTCTAAGGTGATTGTCCAAGGAATGGAACAGGTGGTAATCGGACGGTACAATGTCCGTGGAGTATGGCGGATCCAATAGTGTTTTCCATCCAAGGCGTAGAATGATGTACTGGGTCATTTTAGCCACGTGGGGCTTAGCGTTGCCTTGTAACAAGAGGACCCCTTTGCGATTCAGAACTGCTGGATCCAGACAGTACACAGTGACAGTACACAGTTGCATTGATGATCTGACCAGCTGGTAGCAGTTCCCGATGGACGATACCTCGAGCAGTCCACAAAATGCACAGGAGAACCTTATTCTGGCGTGGTGCTGGCTTGGGCTGTTTTTGAACCGGTTCATGGGATGCTAACCAACAATGACGGCGCCGTGGAGCTTCGTACAGGACCCACTTCCCATCACATGTCAACACCCTGTTCAGAAATTGCTCCTTCCTCAGACGAGACACCAAAGAAACACAGGTGTCTGCTCGCGTTGCTTTCTGGCACCAAGTCAAATCATGTAGGACCTATCAACACAACTTGCAGTGCTTCCCAAGTTGATGGTGGTGGTGCAGAATGGTTTCTCCACTTAAACTGAAAGGTAGTACCAGTTCCTCACATGTCTGTCTTCGCCTCAATTGCTGCCCGAAGATCTTTATTTTGAACATCTGTTTGTCTTCCGGCACGTGGTGCGTCTTCGAGTGTTTCGTCACCGTCCTTAAACCGTCATACCACTGCACTCTCCGCGTAGTCACGACACCCTCACCAAAGGCCTGTCATATCTTCCGCTCCGCGGAGCAGCAATTTGAACTCGTACAGCAAACAAGCCCTTATGACGCTCTGTGAAGGCCCCATGTTCACTCAGTCCTTACGCACGTTCACGGTGCATCTGAACAGCCACAACCAAGTAGTATGTTGGATATACTCACTAGTGTTGCTGACGAGACCTGGTTTGGGGCATTCTCGTTTCGAAAATGTGTCGTGAAGGTAGTCTCGTCTGGAAAAGTGCATATGTTTCTATTGAAAGAGCTCTGTCTCATCTCGTACCCTTTCATGAAAATTCTGTCTCGTCTCGTCTCGTCCAACAACTGACCTTCACCTTATATCCATTCGCATTCAACTCACGGTGTGAGGGCCAATTGAACACAGACCTCCACAAAGAGACAGAACTTTCTTGGTCACCTTCAGATTATTATTATTATTATTGCTGGAGTAGTGATTTGACTTTCTCCGCAATAAAATACTTGCTAATTTTATATAACGTTGCAAATATCTTCTAGATAAATTAATCAAGAAAAAATAAAAGGTAATTCCCTACAGAATGATATTTCAGTGCAATTAGTTCCTTATGATTCTATCAGACAGCAACGCTGTTTTTAAATAGAAAAATCGGAATGTTAACGTGATGAAATTGTTGTTTGTTACACAGCAAAAAATATTAAAAGAAGTTCTATATACATTCCTTACTAGAAAATAATGTTGTCTTCAGAACTTTTATTCTTTTAGCCTTCAGAACTTGTCTTCAGAACTCAGTCAAATTTTATTTTGACTTTTGAACTTGATTGCCTAAATTTTAACCTTGGAAATTTGGATGTGGAGTAAAATAAAGAAGGTTAGCAGGGTAGAGAGGAAAACGAATAAGGAAATGCTGAAAAAATGCAAGAGACGAGAGCAATATTAGACGATATAAGGAAGCGAAAAATGGACGGATCACAAGTTTTGATCTTGCTAAGGGATTGCATTCTGAGGGATGTAGTAAAGGGGGTGATATCAGGAGAGCGAGAGTGTGTAAGAAGGTTGGAATTGATAGATTGTAATAAGGAGGGTGGTACTTTATGTTGGGTTGCGAGGCAGATATTAGCGGGAAATCGCAAAAATGGAAGCTTCTTACCTAATTCACGGAAACTGGCCTGTTTATTAATGGGAGAACACTGAGGAGGAGGAGGAGGATAATTATACTACAAGTAAAAAAAGCCGAAACAATGGTTTATGCATAAGAATTGGTCAGCATTTTTTTTTCTGGTGGCAGTTTTGTAAAGTTCTAGCTCTCTCAAACTGGTTAGATTGTAAGTTCAAGTCACTCGGGTCGGTTGTCGGGTTAAGTCACCTCGGGTTGGTTCACTCGGGTCACTTTGGGTCGGGCCAATCGGGTCAGCTCGGGTCGGGTTGTCGGGTCGGGTCAGTCAATTTGGGTCACGGGTGGGGTCGGGTCGGTCTTCAACACATATAATTTCCACGAAAATTACAATATACCACGGTTTATACCTCATTGGACTTCCAATAAAACGTTTTCAATGATGTGTACACCATGTCACCATTTTTGTATGAGGGAATGTCTAGAGGGATTTTGTTGTAATTTGATGGAGTTTAGATTCCTGTGTGTGTGTGTGTGTGTGTGTGTGTGTGTGTGTGTGTGTGTGTGTGTGTGTGTGTGTGTGTGTGTGTGTGTGTGTGTGTGTGTATGTATGTATGTATGTATGTGTGTGATACCTTACAGGATACAAGATGTCGAGGAAGTGTGTAAATAAACCGGACAATTTCTGTTATGTATGTGGGGAGCTGATATTTAAATCACAACGTCGATGTTTTACTCCACTTGTGAGGAAGTGTTATCAGTTATATTTTGGTTGCTGTGTAGGAGACCAGGATAAGAACTGGGTTCCTCACTACATTTGTTGTACTTGCGTGAAACGTCTGACTGAGTGGGCAAATGGTGGACGAAACATGTACTTCGCAGTACCGATGATCTGGAGGGAACCAAAAGATCATTCTTCAGACTGCTACTTTTGTATGACACAGATAAAAGAAATAAGCAGTAAATCTAACCACACAGTACAGTACCCTAATTTGCATCAGCAATTAGGCCAGTTCCACACAGTGCAGAATTACCTGTACCGGTACCTCCTCCTCATCTTACGGTAAATGAGGATTACGTACTTGAGGCAACTATTGAAGTTCCAAATGAAGATGATGATCCTACTTATGTAGGAAGCACATCTACATTGGATTCCCATCTGATAACTCCGGGTGAACTAAATAACCTCATACGGGATTTAAAACTCTCCAATACACAGACAGAACTTCTTGATTCTAAACTTAAGGCTGGAATCTGCTCCATCGTGACACTAAAGTGTGTATTTTTCGAAACCTTCATACAGAGTTTCAAAACTACTATTCTCAAGAAAATGATTTAGTGTATTGTAATAATGTCTGTGCTGTGATGGATAGACTTGGACATGCACGTATAAGTACAGAGTGGAGATTGCTTATTGACTCTTTGAAAACTAGTTTTAAGGCTGTCCTTTTGCACAATAGCAACAAATTTCCTTCAGTGCCTTTGGCTTATGCAACTAATATGAAGGAAACCTATGAAAACATCGAAATAGTGTTAGAAAAAATTCAGTATGAGAAATACAAGTGGACCGTTTGCTGTGATTTACAAGTCATTTCTTTGTTAATGGGTTTGCAGCTTGGTTATACGAAATATTGTTGTTTCCTCTGCGAATGGGACAGCAGGAACAAAGCGGAACATTACATCAAGAAGGAATGGCCAACGCATGTATTAACTCCTGGACAGAAGAATGCTGTTTATTCCTCACTGGTGAGCCCTGATTAGATAATTCTACCTCCTCTTCACATAAAGTTGGGGCTCTTCAAAAACTTTGTTAGGACAATGGACAAAAGTAATGCAGGATCTTGTTACCTCAAGGAAAAAATTCCTCGGGTTAGTGACGCTAGGGATTTTTGTAGACCCCCAAATAAGATGTTTGATTCGTGACCAAAAATTTGAGGATCTCTTAACTCTGGTTGAGAAAGCAGCTTGGTGTCCATTTAAATGTTTAACAGAGATTTTTTTAGGAAACAAGAAAGCCCCAAATTACCGTGAAATTGTGAGTGATTTCCGGCAATCATTCAATGAAATGGGTTGCAACATGTCCCTTAAAGTTCACTTTCTAGACTCCCACCTGCATTTCTTTCCTGAAAAGCTTGGTGCTGTTAGTGATGAGTATGGGGAACATTTTCATCAGGACATTTCCTCCATGGAGAAGAGGTACCAGTGACAGTGTAGTTCAAAAATGCTAGCTGATTACTGTTGGACACTTAAGAGATGTTCCAGAAACCAAACACAGAAGAAAGTCGACAACTAAAACATATTAGTTGAGGTAAGTAAGTGTCCATTTATTAAGAAGATACCACTCACTTCTTTTGTATTATTTATTAAGTAGATATAAAATGGTGACACGGTGTATACATCATTGAAAATATGTTTTATTTCAAATCCAATAAGATATAAACCGTGCTTATATTGTAATTTTCGTGGAAGTTATATGTGATTTTATCTGCACTAATGAATATTGTAAAATGAACAGTACACATAGCATATTTTTTATATAAATATGTCTATTTCTCTAGATAGAATAATGCTATTCTTATGAAACTTAGAGGGCTTACTAAGTATAAATCAGGCTAACATACAATATAATTTGTGCGTTTATATACCAAAGGTACCCAAGCTACAAGTATGAAAATGGTTTTCAAAAAAAGAAAAAAGAACAGAAATTTGAGGGGAAATTTTCCGAAAACACCTCTGTCACGGGAAAACTGAGGGTGATGGAGAAAAACTGATTGCAGATTCGAATTCTACGTGAAAAGTTCTATTAGAATCAGGCATTTTCTTCCGTGTGCCAGAGAAAAAGAATTTTTTTTCAACTAGTGCAATAGGAACCATTTTCAAACTCATCAACCGTTATCCAAACCGGTTAATGTTGATCGCAGATATTAAAAATACTCACATCCGTATATTATTTAATACAAACGAAAATTTTACCTGCACATTTCTGCACAAACGATGTATAAACGATCGCGACAATTTGTGGTTCAATCGAACACAACTGGTGGGGCTAGCACTTAGACATCTCCCCTTTTTTTTCGTTCTGTCCACGCATCTGATAGCTTAGAAAAAAATTTCGCTTGCGCATTACTGCTCAAACGATGTGGAAACAATTGAGATGATTTTCTTTTGAATGGGACATAGGGGGTGCTACCAATTAGGTAGCCTATACTTTGTTATCGTTTTGGCGCGCCCGCAATTGTGTACAAACGAAAATTTTGCCTGCAAATTTCTGTACAAAACCGTAACAAACAAGTGCGACAGTTTGTGGTTGAATTCGACATGGTGGGAGGCCTATCAATTAGAGAGCCCATAGTTTCTTATCGTTTTGGCGGGGCCACATTTATGTGCAAACGAAAATTTCAGCTGCACATTTATGTACAAAGGCGTACAAACAAGTGCGACAGTTTGTGGTTGAATTGAACACGGTGGGAGGGCTAACATTTAGACAGCCCCCCACTTTGTTTTCGTTCTGACGGCGCCCCTAATTGTGTACAAACGAAAATCTCGCCTGCACATTTCTTTATAACTATATTCAAACGATTGCGACAATTTGTGATTCAATTGCACATGGTGGGAGGGCTACCATTTAGACAGACCCCCCCTTTGTTTTCGTTCTGAGGTCGCCCCTAATTGTGTACAAACGAAAATTTTGCCTGCATATTTCTGTACAAACGATTTACAAACGATTGCGACAATTTGTAATTGAATTGAACATGGTGATTGGGCTATCACTTAGAAAGCCCCCCACTTTGTTTTCGCCCTGGCGGCGCCCCTAATTATGTACAAACGAAAATTTTGCATACACATTTCTGTACACACGATGTAGAAACGATTGCGACAATTTGTGACTGAATTGGACATGGTGGGGGGCTATCACTTAAACAGCCCCCACTTTGTTTTCGTTCTGGCGGCGCCCTTAATTATGTACAAACAATAATTTAGCCTGCACATTTCTGTACAAACGATATAGAAACGATTCTGACAATTTGTGATTGAATTGGACATGGTGGGGGGCTACCACTTAGACAGCCCCCCCTTTGTTTTCGTTCTGAGCTCGCCCCTAATTGTATACAAACGAAACTTTGCCTGCATATTTCTGTAGAAACGATGTATAAACGATTGCGACAATTTGTGATTGAATTGAACATGGTGATTGGGCTATCACTTAGAAAGCCCCCCACTTTGTTTTCGCCCTGGCGGCGCCCCTAATAGTGTACAAACGAAAATGTGGCCTGCACATTTCTGTACAAACAATGTACAAACGATTGCGATACTTTGTGATTCAATTGGACATCGTGTGGGGAGCTACCACTCAGACAGCTTCCCACTTTGTTTTCGTTCTGGCGGCGCCCCTAAGTTTGTTCAAACAAACATTTTGCCTGCACATTTCTGTACAAACGATGCACAAACGAATGCGACAACTTGTGATTGAATTGGACATGGTGGGGTGCTACCACTTAGACAGCCCCCATTTTTTTCTGTTCTGGCGGCGCCCTTAATTATGTACAAACGAAAATTTCGCGTGCACATTTCTGTACAAACGAAGTACAAACTATTGCGACAATTTGTGATTGAATAGGACATGGTCGGGGGCTACCACTTAGACAGCCCCCAATTTTTTGCGTTCTGGCGGCGCCCCTAATTGAGTGCGAACATACATTTCGCCTGCACATTTCTGTACAAACGAAGTACAAACTATTGCGACAATTTGTGATTGAATAGGACATGGTCGGGGGCTACCATTTGGACAGCCCCCACTTTGGTTTCGTTCTGACGGCGCCCCTGATTGTGTACAAACGAAAATTTCGCCTTCACATTTCTGTAGAAACGATGTACAAATGATTGCGACAATTTGTGCTTGAATAGGACTTGTTGGTGGGGGGCTACCATTTAGACAGCCCCCACTTTGTTTTCGTTCTGACGGCGCCCCTAATTGTGTACAAACGAAAATTTCGCCTTCACATTTCTGTAGAAACGATGTACAAATGATTGCGACAATTTGTGCTTGAATAGGGCATGTTGTTGGGGGGCTACCATTTAGACAGCCCCCACTTTGTTTTCGTTCTGACGGCGCCCTTAATTGTGTACAAACGAAAATTTCGCCTGCACATTTGTGTACAAACGATTGAGACCATTTCCGATTGAGTCTGATAAGGGGGGGGGGGCTGTCTAAATAGACGTCTCCTTTTCACCTCTACTGTAATTAAATTCTTCCTCGAGAAAATCTGTAATCAACACTGTCAGTAGCTACGTCCTCGAGTAATATACCTTAACAAGTACAGCTTTATTTTCGTATATTTTTCAACAGTTAACCAATTTAAAACTATCGCAAACAAGAATATGTAGTCAACTTCTTAAATACTACTTCGCTCGCCGAAACCCGTTCAGCGCGTGCAACAAGCAAAAACAACATGTTTGGCGTCTCACAAATGGAAAAGGGGGAAAAAAGAGAAGGAGAAGCAGCACGGCAGTGCCTTATCGCAGTCAGAGCTGACAACATAGTTTCGGTCGTCACTAACGCGAATAGACCTACTAGCGGTGTACAAGAGTTATACAGTTACAATATACGTCGTGCCACAGTAGCGCTACAGGCGGAATGTGCACGAACTACAAATGAATATGTTCCCTTACAAGCATCAGTCACTGTTGCACCCTCTTTACATTCTACACATCCTTTTTTCTCCCACTTTTTGACCTTGACAAGCAGAAGTACCAGGCTTTCCGAGTTCACAACCATAAACTGTTTGTGTACAGAGTACGTTTTCAGTTCTTCGAATGACTGTGCGCGCGAAGAACAAGGGTGATGATCGGGCTACCGTATACGGAAGTCAGTAACACCCGGTTGCTATAATAAATGTAAAATACAAATATAGAGCCTTGACAATGCCGTGAGGATGAATATATATATATATATATATATATATATATATATATATATATATATATATATATATATATATGTATGTATGTATGTATGTATGTATGTATGTATTAACGGAAAGTAAAACAAATATTAAAACAGAAGAAAACACAATTACGAAATTTAGATATGATATTTTTCATGTTGAAATTCCAGATTTATCATCTAGTTCATACTGTGGAAGGTAGGAAGAAGGAGTGATTGCTACTCAGAGTGCATCAGGTGAACCGCCAGACGTCCGCGCAGCAGTGGATTCCGTTTGCTGGATTTCGGTAAGTTTTCATGCAATTTTATAATTATTTCATGTCACTGTAGATATGTTCAGTAGCATGCCTAACCTATATATAATAAGTGGTTGTAGTTCATTACACAATCAAAACTTTCGGCGTATATAAATTCCAGTGCTGTGCTCGCTAGGATTATAAACAAAGCGGCAGGTAATTCTATTGATATGTAATTGCCCGTAATAGGTGTACGTAACTGTAAAAACGGGTAGAGCAATGTGGAGACCGTTGCGTTAGCTGGTCCTCCTTCCTTATAGGTTCGATAAATTCATGTGAGTTTGTTTCAGAAGTGGTAAAATAGACACACATGGTGTCAATAAAACTTGCAAAACTTTACCTTGAGCTGCGCACAAATGCGCCGTTAACGCGACTGTACCAAGTAATTTCGGAACAGGTTTGCTTTTTTGAGCACGGTATCTTAAAAAATGCGATAATAGGTCAGATTAGCTCCTGTCGCACATCGTAGGCTATGGTGCAAATTAGGGATGGCCAGAAAGATCCGGAAAGGTGGACAGTAACCAAGTTAGTTTGTCAATATATGGAAATCAGAGACGTGTATCCACACAGCCAAACCAAAAAGGTTAACGGGAGAAGATGATAGCAACCTTGCGTTACAGGTTAATATTGCTAGGTTACAGTTAAATAACTCACAAGGGTACGCTAACCGATCACGTAGTTACCACTATCAATCATAGCCTGTAACCGGTAACCTAGTTAGTATGTTGAAATAACCGACTGCTCGGTTAATGAAACAGGGTGCATCAAGTGCAGTAACCGAGTATTTTGGTTAATATAACATATTGAATTACGTAAAGTAACAAATTTACTGGATTAAAGTAATACGATAGGACAAAAGTATAACCAAGTAGATCGGTTAATATAACAAATTAAATTAGTTAAGATAACATATTTACTCTATTAATGTAATAATGTAGGGCAAATGTTTAACCGAGCAGATTGGTTAATTTAACCTGTTCAGTTAATTGAAATAACCCGTTTACTCGGTTAATGTAATAGGGTAAGTTAATTCTAGTAACCGAGTATCTCGTCTAATATAACCTCCTTTATTAGTTGAAATAACCATTACTCAATTTGTTATAACCTCTTTTGCTTTGTTGTCCATATATTGACAAAGTTTTCAGGATTAAAATTGTGTTTAACCTTTCTGAAGGTTAAAATTTTATGCCCAATTCAGATTTGTTCTCGCTTTATAATTTTTGAACCACTTAACGTGGTGATGTTAAACAAACGTTTATGTACAAAACTAATTTTTTCTCTAGTTTATAAAACCACATAAAGTGACGTACTTATTTTCAATATGAATCCGAGGACGGTGTCTTATACAGAAAGATAAAAGCATTGTTTAGAATGATTCAGAATGAATAATTGGAAATATTCATAAATAATAGTATAGAAAAGGATTATCAATGCAATGCGAAATGGTAATTCCTTAATTTCCTATAGTAATTTGCTAATTGAAATTTGAAAAATTATTTCGGTTGCAACATAACACATTTCTAAAATACAGTAGAGGGTCTATTTAATAATCCATAAAATTGTGTTACTACCTTTCTGTATCATTTGAAGAAAGACGAAAAATGTATAGTTTTATAAGAGGGAAAGAATTTAGCTTTGTGGAATGGATTTGTTTCACGTCAAACTTAAGTGGTTCAACGGTTTATAATGGAACACATTTCTGGGTTCGACATAAAATATTAACCTTAAAATCAATAAAAAAATTTAACCCTGAAAAATATAAAGCACTTCACAGTCCTGTAAAATATAAAGCTTTTATAGTCTTGTAAAACACAGTAGAACAGGAAGTCTGTAAGTCTTTACACATTGTGAACAATATGAAACAATTGAAATAAAAGCAGAACAATGTTATAAAGAGTCATGACAGTATCCCACCGCTCTTAATGTGAATTCTACTTTCCATTTCCATACTGCAGAGTTTTTGATATTCTTTTCAATTTCCTGCAGATAGATGGTGAATATAAAATTAACTCGAAAAATTATTTACAGAGTCAAATAATCTAATTAAAATATAATAATACTGCAAAATATAGTTATCGTTTAGCTCAGCCGTTAGGGATTATGTGTATGAATCAAGCTTCAAATACTGGCCACAATGTTAAACATTTTTCACTAGCAATTCCACGCCTGCGTCTCTGAATGCATTCATTTTCTTATACTACACTGAAAACAAAAATTTCTCTGCATTTGTTGTAACTTTGGTATTAAAAAAAAGGTGGCCGGAGCGATCACGTGTCTGCTTGTCCGGATATGGTCGAAAGTGTGGGGCAATAATTTAAAATCCCTGATACTAATGCATCATGTATGTATTGTTGAAACTAGGGTCAAGGGCGCCGATCCTGGAGGACCTAGTCCCCACCCCCAAAAGCTCATGTGGGCTTCCTCGTATTGTATTTATGCATATACCATATTTGGTATAATTTGAATGCAATTTGTCTTTAAATCCCTATGTATGCCTTTTGCATGTGGATGCCCCCTCCCCCAAATTTACAGAGAAATGGGTACCCCTGGCCAGGGTACAGCTTTGCTTGCACCCAGGGGTAAAAGTGGATTTGAAAAGGTAGGGAGACGCAAGAATTACCCCGTACCTATCTTTGCACATTGTAGTTAAGTTAGAAAGTGGGGGGACGCCACGGATATTTTCTGGAAGTGAGGGGACGTCGTCCACCCGCATTCTCCACACTTTTATTACCTGACCAGCGAACGAGTGAGGGCGGCCGGTTTTGGAACTAAAATACAAACAACAGTGTTTCTAACCTTATTACTTGTAATTCATCTATCACAGTTATTTTTGTCCTGTTAGTAATAAACCACTTCACGCATATGTTCAACGTAAGACAAACACAGTTTCAAACACGGGAGTCTCTGGCGGAGGACGAGGGGGACGCGTTCCCCCCAATATTTTGAAATACAAAATATTCTATATTTTATTCTAATTTAATTTAAATATTAACGACAGAATAACATATAAATACTATTATATTTATTTGGAATATAATATTCAGGTTGTGAAACGATTATAACACAGTTCTTGATACACCTAAGGGAGTCTGTGAAGATAAGCAGAAAGGTAAGAAATAGAATCGAATATTATACACAGATTCGGCTAGGTAGTGCCATTTTAATCACTTTCGTTGATGCCCCCCCCCCTCCAATTTTACATGGTAGAGACAAAGTGGTTTCAAAAGTTATAGAAGTTATTTTCAGAACACTTTAAGGGATTGCAAAAAAAAGTGCATACATCCTCTGTATTAATTTGGCAATAACTTGCAAATAAACCTCAGTGTTGAACAAAGAAACACTACTAACTTCGTAGCATTAGAGTGTAAGGAATTCTTACTTGTTCTATTAACAAAACCTCGAAGTTCAACTATATGAATCTAAGTTATACTTTGGTAACTTCGTTTTCGTTGATTAAAGCAAGTTCTATTGTGTAATTTTTGAGATAAGACATCTTCGGAATTGCGATCAAGTTGGGCCATGTAATCTCCGATCGACTCTCTAAGCAGTGTCTTGAGTAACAAAATTCTTTTACATTGAGATCATTTTCGGATGTGCTGCAAAAATCCGGTGAGAGAGAAACTGATAATCTTTCACCACCATACTCTAACCAAATCCGAAGGAGACTTGAATCCGCCCTGATTGAGATGGTAGATAAAGATAACTCTCTCTGATGTCTAACCTGCCATTATTTAGCATGGTTTGGCAATTTTTAAAAAATCCAGTATTTCTGCCATATTTTGAAAACTTTATTTAAAAGAAATATACCAGTGTTACATTGGAGGTGATAGGGGAGCGATTGAAGTTTAAAGTCGGATGCCTGACAATTGAAGGTTGTTTGTCCTTCCAAGGAATTGAACTTCAGTGAAATTTAGGGAAAAAAGAATTATGTATTAAAAAAGAAATACAAAATATATATTTTCAGGGTAACTCTTACAGGCATTATGTTATTATAAAATTAATGCTACTTCTCAAACTGATTAGAGTGAACAGATGAATATTTGAATAACAAAACCAGTTGCATAAGTTTCTCAGAGTATCAAGTTTGAAAAACAAAGTTTGTCTTTCATTGTTATCTCATTGCACAAAGATACCGGTGATGAAACAATTGCCAGAAAATCACCCGGCCGCTTCTTTAATCAATTCATGAAAAAGATGAGTGCCAATATTAGGTACCTAAGTTCATTATTAGCAAAAAAAAAAAAAAAAAAAAAAAAAAGAAAGAAAACTCTTGCAACCATACTTAGCACATTTTAATACTTAGACTTGAAATAAAAATACAGCTGTTTAAAGATGATTGCCTTCGTCTTTTTACTTCATATGTGGACAACAATATAAGGTTTTTTCAGATAGAGGAGGGAGAGGTGCAGGTTTTGTTAATAAACAAGACCGTACATCTGATATGTTTGAACTATATGCAACTTGTGCTTACGGGCTAAACTCAGTCCTCTGAAGTTAATCGACAAATGATTATGTATTGCAGGCACAAAGATAACACTAGGCTTCTAAGTTCTAAAATTATTTTGTGTGTGAAAACAGACAGTAGAATTAATTCTTTGTCACCGGAGACCTAGGGTCTCAAAGAACTTTAGAGTGAGTTCAAGGGGAATTTCTGTACTCATAAAATAAATAAATAAATGTGAGTTTATCATGTGTTGAAGCAATGATACGCTTATATTATCCATACGCTGATGTTTTATCAATACTTTTATTCCACATTTACCAAAAGGCTCGATTACGATAATAATTCTAAAAGAAAGATGAATTGTAATCAGATTTTACATGCCAATGCCGAAAGGCAAGTTATCCAATCCCATAGCCCTTTAAAAAAATGAAGGAAAAATTTCTTCTTCGCCTCCTTTTTCTCCCAAAGGGTTCACATTCATCGAAAAAATGAAATGAATTTTTTTTTAGTTTAACATTCCATTATTATACTCTTTATGCTAGAGAATACAGATGATTAATGAAAGTGAAAGATTGTAAAATTAATTTTTGAGCTCATTCGGATTTCAACCTAGAACCAGGTACAACAAAGGCACATGCGCTAGCCAATAGACCAACGGAGAGGACTTCCACAGTTCTCGAGTGGAAAGGTATCGGAATTCTTCCTTGGCTAAAACTCGAGAAAATAATTTACCAACCGATAAACACACATTTAAAACAAATACAAGCATCGCGAGCCTTAACTTTATTTAAGCTTACACTTACAAGGTAATGCGCACGTCTCTAAGCTATCAACCCTAATTAATCTTTTAGTCATTGGCATTGTTATTCCTGTGTTTTACAGGTTGCTCATGTCTTATAATGAAATCAAATAAAACGCAATTTTTATACAATCTGCCTAATACATGGTAGAAACTCAATGGCGTCCTATGTTGTTCTTAAATTGTTAATTTCCATACATATGTCATTATCCACAATACATCTGCATTACTGCAGGAATGACCATTCCTGCATACAATAGCAACTATATAATTTATAGCGTTCTTATTAAGGGAAACAGATTAGGCTAATTATAACATGTAAATTGCAACTTTTAGAAATCGTTGGATACACTACAGAGTGACGCTCTCCTTTCCACTGTCCCACCGCGCTTACCTAGAAACTGATGTAAACACAACAGCAGAGTAGTATGGGCCCCACTTGAGGAAAATTTGGATTTTGACCCCGACCTTTGTGACGTCATAGGTCAAAGGTCAATGACCTTGGCCCGGGGTCAATGACCTAGGGGTACCTAGGACCACCCCCTCTAAATTTCGGTAGGGGTACCTTGGCCCACCCCCTAAATTTTGGCAGGGGTACATAGGACCACCACCCTTAAATTTTGGAAATTGCCAAATTTAAAAATTTGGTATGGTAGCCTAGGACCATAGTATGTACCTCTATCAGTATTGGATGTCTATGTCGTTCCCTTTCATGGGTAGAAAATTGCCAAAAATTCAAATTTCGGGGGTTTTTGACCTAATTTATCCCCTTTGATGAGGTATTATTACCCTATATGGTTATATGGGCGTATACAGGGGTTTATTACCTTTCATAACATATGGGTATATTAATGCACCCCTTGAAAAATTTGGGAGGGGTTCCTTAGCCCACCCCTTAAATTTTGGAAATTGCCCAATTTAAACATTGGGTATTATAGTACAGGACCCTAATATGTATTATGATAAATTTGGGTGGTTCACCTCGTCCCCTTCTAGGGGTACAAAATTGCCAAAACTATAAACGTAAGCAATACGTTGTACCACGTGTTTGGTTTTGACCTAATTTATCTCCTTGGATGAGGTCCTATTACCTTATATGATTATATGGTCATGTATAGGGGTCCATTACCTATCATAAGACATAGGTACATTTGTGCACCCCAGGAGGGGTACCTTGGCCCACCCCTTTAATTTTGGAAATTGCCCAATTTAAACATTTGGTATTATAGTATAGGACACTAATATAGATCACTATAAATTTGGGTGGTCCACCTCGTTCCCTTTTAGGGGTACAAAATTGCCAAAATTTTAGTACAACCACGTGTTTGGTATTTGGTACATTTTATCCCCCTTTGATGAGGTTCTATTACCTTATATGGTTATATGGTCATGTATAGGGGTTGATTATCTATCATAAGACATAGGTACATTGGTGCACACCGGGAGGGGTACCTTGGCCCACCCCTTAAATTTTGGAAATTGCCCAATTTAAACATTTGGTATTATAGTACAGGTCCTCAATATGTATCATGATAAATTTGGATGGTCTACATCGTTCCCTTTTAGGGGTACAAAAATTGCCAAAATATAAACGTTGTACCACGTGTTTTTTTTTTGGTCCATTTTATCCCCTTTGATGAGATCCTATGATTACAAGGGATCTATTTCCTATCATAAGACATGGGTATATTGTTGCACCCTTCTTAAAATTTGGCAATGGGGGTCCACTGAAATTGTCCAATTGAAGCATAGTACAGGACCTCAATATGTTTCGGTGGTCCTATTTTCAAATTTTTAAGTACAACCACGTGTTCGGTTATTGACTCAATGTATCCTATTTGATAAGGTATGGACGGGTATCTCCTTTCAATTTGGTAGTACCCTTCGGGTGTAGTACGGTCACGTGATCAATGATTTGGTTTTGATGCGCGACGAGGTCCCTGGTCAATGTTCTTTAGGAATTAGGTGGAACCTTTGTCCAGGGTTCTCGTCTTATATCGCACAGTTTTTTAGGAGAATCTGATATCGTTGTATATGGAATGGACAATAAAAACACATAAATAAGTATAAATTGTATTTTATTCATATTTCTGGTTTCGTCTTTTTCTTTCTTATTGACAATGTTTGTATATTGAGCTGGGTTTCTTCATTAGACCGCCTCCTCTTCTTGATTGTAATGATTTGTTTCCATGTTTTGCAGCATAGCACCCGTTTGCAAAGCTTCGTATTGTGAATTCTGTAAACAAGAACGAGGAAAAAGATGATTAGTATAGAAATAGATGATGATTAAACAATACATTTGCAATGATAAATATGATAAAATTACCTGGAAGGTATATTGCAGCAGTCTACGATCATTAACCGTGGGTACTGTTGTGAACAAGTATTGAATTTCACGCAGAGATTTTCCTTGGGCTTTACAGCACAAATAAAAATAAGCATAATAGCCACATACGGATGAACCAAGACTTTGCATTTGGCTATTATTATATTTATAGTACATACAATGAAGTTTTAAGAATGCAACATGTTATGGTACATAAGGAGGAAGGCCATAGCTGTCAAAATATTCTCCAACACCGCGATGATCAATATAAATTGCAATCCAATGGCTTCCTAGTTTTGTGGATGGATCTGTATTTACAATCATTGCCAGAGGAAGAGAAATCCGTGAGGGCAACTCATCGCTTGCAAATACCCCGGTAAAATGATTTCTGAATAATGGACTACCGTGTAAAGCACTAGCTAATTGTAATGTATTCAACATCGTGAATGGAAATGATACATAACGTATACGTACCTTGTAATTTAAAAGTCCAGGATAATGTTGCGCTGGTGGTCGATCTCTAGGAGTGAGGAAAACTCTCCATACACAATACAGTTTGCAGGTGCTGCTAATTTCTCTTGGAAATGAACTTCCAATCGGATGGCTCCATGTCGTTGTAAATTCCAATAGTGACAATCTCCAGCAGAAGAATCGGGAGTTAGGTCAAATACAAACAGTGTATATCCATTCTTGTAGTCGGCTCTTGAAATTGTATTTCCAGTATTGGTAAAATGTATGCCAGAGCCTGAGAACAATGTGTGGTACGATGAAATGTAGAGATTTTCTTCAAAGTTGGGTTGCAATGGTTTTGAAGGTACAGCTTTTCCATCCACGTACAGTGTAAAGAAATTAATGTTTAGATGTTGAAATTCAAATGGATTGGTGGTAATAGTTCCACTGGATGCTTCATTCGATGTAAATCCTACAATAATACGATTTGGCAATGTTCCCATAAACAGGTTATCAATAGTTTTGGATTGTATATCCTTCGGGATGGTAAATGATTTCATTTGAACCCTTGTCAGAGGATACTTTGCCGGTGTAGATTGTAAAATTTTATTGTGTGCCAATTTAACACTAGGGCTGATGCTGACTTTTTTCACCTGCAACGATGCATCTAGAATATTGATTTTTGCATTGACACCACTTTCACCGGCCATGAGACAAAAGTTTGGTTTTGCAGGAATAAGTTTCACACGTAATTCCACTCCATGAATTAAAAATTTATCTTGATTAAAAATGTCACAATGAAGATGTCCAATCATATCGAATTTCATACTTTGTTTTGTCAGTTCATAGCGTTGTTGAAATCCTTTGTTCTCACTTGTGGTTGCGTTCATATGACCAGCCGTATCTTGAAACCACATTGCTGTTTGTAAATGTGTATTTTTAGCTCCATCACTATAATTGAGCAGTTTTTCCAGGTACGAACGATATGGATGATTATGTGACGGAAATGAAATCAGTTTATTGTTCAAGTAGATTTGTACTTCACTAAACATAGCATTTAGAAAATCATTGACAGGTGCAATTTCTTTATCCGTATTGATGAAGGAGGAACCATCTGGTTTCACAATTTGTGCTTGGATGTACAATAAGGTTTGTGGTAAATCAATGTATTCATCACTGCTACCACTCACTACAAATTCTATTGGTGAATTTTCAGCTATTGAACTAATTGGTTTGTAGCCAATAATACGATTGTCCAGAACACTGGTTTGCGTGGGCAACGTTGAAAAAATGTCCAATTCACTTTTTACACATTCACAGGATTGATGATGTAAGAAAGCCATCGTTGAATTAATCAAAAATATCTGGTGACGATGCCAATGATCTCTTCTTCTTCTTATGTGATAATTTACGTCTCTTTGTAGGATTGATGGTGTTGTTGATCGTTGGAAGGTCAACCTCAAACTGAGAGCAGTCATCCCATTTTCGTTTATGATATCCACTTCCCAGCATAGTTTTCAACTTATTTTTAGCTTTTTCTTGTAAATTTGATTTTGCCTCTTGCATCCGTTAATGAAACGATTCTTCCAGCGGTTGATTCGAGATCACAACATCATTAATCATATTGGCACCTGATTTTAATAATTCTTTTCCCACAGTTTTAGCTCCTTGCTTCACAAGTGGTAACACTGAACGAAATAAGCCACCAAGGAAACTTCCAATGCCATGTCCTGCTTGATAGGGACTTCCCACATAGACGTTGCCGATACCGGATAACGCTTGGTTTTGGTAGTATTGCAAATACGGATCAGTCATGACGACGACGACGGAAATGTAGTTTTGTAGACACCGTTCCAAAGGTGAATGGCATAGGATGACCTGTGCTATCCCTTATATCGATTTGTATTTGCTCAAAATTCATTTTTTCCACCGGAACATAATGTGCAGGATTAAAGATTTGCACTGCATGACTTCCAAAAGTATGATTCACAGGATCCATGTTGACAATTCGTAGCAAGGGTACCATTGTATCTCCAACAATGGCAGATTCAATAATGTCACAATAGACGTACATTTGTGATGGTAAGCCTAATCGTACATCCGGTGTATATTGTCCCTTTTCCATATCTTTTAAATCACTTTTTGGTTCAAATCCAAGCATTAAACTAACACTTGGTGAAATTTGTACAGAAGTATGGATTTCCTTTTTGGGATGTCTTATGAGGCATATATTATTAGTTGCGTCATCTATATATATAAAAGAGAACGCACAAATCCTTTGTGAACTCATCACGCTAATACGGCTGAACCAATTTCTTTCATTTTTGGGGGGTTATTATGATTTGGACCCTAGATGGTTTTTATCATATCACTTTAATTTTTAATTACCAGTGTCTTGAGATAATTGACCATTCAAGTGTCCATACGTACAAATCCTTTGTTATTAGTTCATCATAGGTAAAAATAAACGTATTTATATGCAACCCGCATGACCATGTGACTCGGCGGGTTAACATAAATGACAGGCGCTATAATTTTAACATTTACTGCAATTTGAAAGCGAAAAAGTAAAAATTATCTAAGTAACAAAGTTTATTGCGTTCCGGGGTGACCGCAGCGAAGCGGGGTGAACGCTGCTAGTGAGATATAAATAAATTGGTTTCTTTATGATGTATATTAATTGCATGAATAAGATCCCGTATATTGTTATAATAGCGTACAGGGATCGTTACAACCTTCCACGGTTCTTGATCATTACTACTTGATGATTTGTAATACATTTTATTGTTTTTACTGTTAATGTTCAGCAAAGAATGTGGATAATGAATCTCTACAATTGCCACATCCCATTTCTGGCGAAACTCTACACGTCGTTGTAATTTCGTAATATATGAAGTCAATGTATTTTCTGGAAAATAATCCATGGAACTATTACTGGGAAGTGTAACGTAAAAATCTTGATCAGGTTCCATTCTTCTTCTTCTTCAATGAAATTGCAGGGATCCACAAATTGAATGAGGAAGGATATCCTTTCCACTGGACGAGATACTCCTTTCTGCGACCTTTTGTTCTTGTACGTAATATTTTATCGATGAGGAACGTCGAAGGGAGCGGCACTGGTTGTAATTCTTCTCTGTAGAAAACACCATCGATGAGTTGATGATTTAAATCCTCTAGTCGATACACTGGTGGGTTTCTTGGTACAATGGCTTTTACTCTGAATATTTCCCAAGTCCAGTTCTCGAGGTAACCCTTGTCAAAGATACGTTTTGTTTTACTTATACGAACAGTATCACCAACAGATAAATCCGTATCTTGTTTTGAACGTTGTAGCTTTTTGTCGTATAAGTTATGCCACACCTCCAGTAAATTGTCCTGAGAAACGTTTGCAGGTGCCATTTTAATACTGGAATGCCGACTTTCATTGTATGCTTTTACAAGTAAAGGCAATACTTTGATGTAATTGTATGTTTGATATTTGGTAAAGTATTTCCACATACGATGTTTCAATGTCTGATTAAATCTTTCTGCGATGCTGGCTTTAATATCTGGATCCTTTGTTGTAACATGTTGCACATTGTGTTTCCTGAGAAACTTTTGTACTGTCTTGTTGGTAAATTCAGTTCCTTGATCACTACGTAGTACAATTGGTTTCCTCTCCTGGAAAATCATTTCAAATGCATTCACTATATCCTCGGCACTTTTTGATTTTAGTGGTACAGCCCACCCGTACCGACTAAACACATCAATCACTGTAAGAATATAGCGGTAATTGTCATTATAGTTTTGAAGTGATTGTAAATCATTTAAATCACATTCCCATTGATCATCAATATTGTTGATAAGATAAAAATCTCTACGGAAACGACGACGCACAGGACAGTGTAACGTGTAGGTAGGTTGTTTGTTTAACCAAAGTTTTATTTTGGCTAGAGGTATAGATTTTCCTGTGGCTTGCCATAATTTCTTTGCAGTAGAAAACGATGCAGGATGTGCTGGATTGTAATAAATGGATTTCAACTTTTTGTTCATGGTTTGTACGTTGACCATTGTGGAATAATACGTTTTCTTTTTGGTCGGACTTCTAAAACATCATCATCATCTTCTTCTTCTTCTTCTTCTCCGGAAGAAAATAATTCAGGTGCCGGTTTTGGTGGTGCAGATCCTTCAGATGCTGTTGTACTATTATGCTTGACAATATAGTTTAATCTTCGTGGATTACCAATCAATTCTTGAGGTGTGTTTGACGATGCAAGGTAGTTGCAAAACAATTCCCAGCCTTGAGGATTAGAATGTTTCCTCGGTCGAGTCACATCACACATTAAATCTACAATATTGGATCCCTGTAGTTTATTATCGTTGATGTACACTGTTCCTTTATGATCCCACGTAATTGCGTCATCTTGTTTTAAACGACGGAATAGTAGTTCGGCTTTCTTACGATACATTTGTGGTATTGCGGCTAAAATTTCTTGTTTCGTGCTATCGTCAACATTCGGGACGTCACCATCAGGTTTCATTGATGTAATTGTAAGTGGTATTGGTTCTTCTTGTTTACGTATCACATAAAGATATTTCTGTAATATTCTATTGTACTGATTCCATTTTTCTTCATCACTTGGATACGATGTATTCAATATGGATTGCATTTCACGATCGAGATTAGATTCTCGATTTTCACTCACACGGGATGATGATGCATGCATTCGTTGAAGCATTTCTGGTGGCACTAAAACCATCTTCTTGCTATGTTCCATGAAGTTTATTGTTTAAACAAAATACTGGATAACACACTTCCTACAATAGGTGCAAGTAATGCAGGTAAGAATCCTCCTTGTTGTACGGCTAAATGTTTCTTCTTTTTATCCAATGATTTTGTATTGTCTACGAGATAGCGGAGCGTGTTCTTGTAACGCTTTAATCTTGACTTCTGCGCACTTGTCAGTGGAACATTGCCTTTTAAGACATTATAACAACATTCACAAATACTATGAATTAATGAAGCGTCTGCATTGGCAATAATAGCTTTACGCAATCTTGGTTTAGCTTTGTGCAGAGCACGTAGCAAATCAGCGTGTTTCACTGTAGGAGACATCGTGACAGACTAAGTCATTCTTTTCACATGCACAATAATTTAAACATGTTTTGTTGGTACGTAAACATAATGATGCAAATCGTCGGGAAAAATATTTGTACGAAATCGCATTTCATCGGGTGTATCTTGTTTAAGATCCATCAGTAAATAGCCATGTGGATTTCTTGTTGCGTCTGCATAACTTTCTTGTAGAAACAGTGGATGCTCAGGCATGATTTGATAACTCATATGCTTGATTTGTGACTTGTCACGTGGATTTTTAAACAACACCAAATACGAACAATTTAAACTCATATTTCTATTTGCTTTACTTTGATGAAATACATTTTGTGTTATAAAAATAACACTAATATTTCGATGATGTGATCCTTTTGTGAACATATCAACAATATCACTATTCACTTCTCGCATATGGTCATCAATAATAATCAAATGTGGTCCATCTTGAGGCTGAAAATCTTTCATTCGTGGAAGTCCTTCGTGAAATTCTACTGGAACCAGCATTGTTGCATACACGTCTTGCCATTCTGCATAATACCAGTATATCTTACGAAATTTCACATTGATCATGGTTGGGAGATGTGACAGTAATCGCTTCACAAAATACGTTTTTCCACACCCACTAGGCCCTGCGAGAATACAGGTAAATGGATGTTTCCACTGTGTATCCATGATGAACACTAACACCTTGTTTCAAAAATGATGCGTATTTAAAGCGAGTACAACAATTCTTACACTCACTGGTGTGAAAAGGAAAAATCCGTTCATCTGTTTATTGAATAGTTGAAAACCGTTTATTTGTTAATCGAATAGTTGAAAACCGTTTATTTGTTAATCGAATAGTTAAAAACCGGATAAAGTTTAACGGTTAACCGTGAAAGTTGATCATTGTTTGATTTAAATTCTAATTGAAAATTTTTCGTTTGAAATTTGTTTTGAAATTTTCGTTTCAAAAATTTTGTTTGAAAATTTTTTGTTTCAAAATTTTTGTTTCAAATTTTTAGTTTGAAAATTTTTTCGTTTCAAAAAAAATATTGCTTCAAACTTTTTTGTTTTCAAAATTCTTTAGTTTGAAAAAAATTTTCGTTTCAAAATTTTTGGTTGAAAATTTTTCGTTTCAAAATTTTTTGTTTGAAAATTTTTCGTTTCAAATTTTTCTTTTGAAAATTTTTTAGTTTCAAAATTTTTGTTTCAAATGTTTTCGTTTAAAAGTTTTCGTTTCAATTTTTGTTTTGAAAAACTTTGGTTTGATTTTTTTTTAGTTTGAAAGTTGCAAAAAAAATTTAAATGCCATGAATCATTCCTATCAAAGTTTCCACCTAATTCCTAGAGAACATTGACCAGGGACCTTGTCGCGCATCAAAACCAAATCATCGATCACGTGACCGTACTACACCCGAGGGGTTATACCAAATTGAAAGAGGATACCCGTCCATACCTTATCAAATAGGATACATTGAGTCAATAACCAAACACGTGGTTGTACTAGAAAAAAATTTGGCAATAGGACCACCGAAACATATTGAAGTCCTGTACTATGCTTAAATTGGACAATTTCAGTGTACCCCTTGCCAAATTTTAAGAAGGGTGCAACAATATACCCATGTCTTATGATAGGAAATAGATCCCTGTAATCATAGGATCTCATCCAAGGGGATAAAATGGACCAAAAAACCAAATACGTGGTACAACATATTTCTTACATTTATATTTTTGGCAATTTTGTACCCCTAAAAGGGAACGAGGTGGACCATCCAAATTTATCATGATACATATTGAGGTCCTGTACTATAATAGCAAATGTTTAAATTGGGCAATTTCCAAAATTTAAGGGGTGGGCCAAGGTACTCCTCCCAAAATTTTAAAGGGGTGCACCAATGTACCCATGTCTTATGATAGGTAATGGACCCCTATACATGACCATATAACTATATAAGGTAATAGGACTTCATCAAAGGGGGATAAAATGGACCAAAAACCAAACACGTGGTACAACGTATTGCTTACGTTTATAGTTTTGGCAATTTAGTACCCCTAAAAGGGAACGAGGTGGACCACCCAAATTTTTCATAATACATATTAGGATCCTATACTATAATACCAAATGTTTAAATTGGGCAATTTCCAAAATTTAAGGGGTGGGCCAAGGTACCCCTCCCAAATTTTTCAAGGGGTGCATTAACATACCCATGTCTTATGATAGGTAATGAACCTCTGTATACGTCCATATAACCATATAGGGTAATAATACCTCATCAAAGGGGATAAATTAGGTCAGAAACCCCCGAAATTTGACTTTTTGGCAATTTTTTACCCATGAAAGGGAACGACATAGACACCCAATACTGATAGAGGTACATACTATGGTCCTAGGCTACCACACCAAATTTTTAGATTTGGCAATTTCCAAAATTTAAGGGGGGTGGTCCTATGTACCCCTGCCAAAATTTAGGGGTGGGCCAAGGTACCCCTACCGAAATTTAGAGGGGGTGGTCCTAAGTACCCCTAGGTCATTGACCCCGGGCCAAGGTCATTGACCTTTGACCTATGACGTCACAAAGGTCGGGGTCAAAGTCCAAATTTTCCTCAAGTGGGGCCCATACTACTAGCAGCGACCTCCTCGAAAAACCGCACTAATATCCTGGTCAGGTTATACCCCTACTTACACAAATGAAGAATATCCTTCTGTATCCTACTGCCATATTACCAGATTTTACTACAATGCATGAATATTGCATAAACAGGCTATTCAAAATTCCTTCTCCAATTCCTAATAAATTTATTTTCAAAATAATAAAAATTTGCAAAAGATAAAAATAAAAGGTTAAAATTTCGTAAAATACAATTACCTATGTTAAAGGCTTTAAAAAGTCGACACTGGCCTTATTTAAGGCACCATTACATCATTTGCCTAGTACGACTGAGATAAACCAGGGATAAGCGGTTGCAGAGCGCGAACCCAGGACCTGTCTAAAACGAAGTCAACGCTCTACTCAACTGCCCTACGGTCACTCGCTAATATAAAGCAATACTTTAATATAATTACCCCTAACTCAAGTAAGTAGTCAGATACATTTTCTGTTGAATTTTCCTGAATGTGATTTCTCATTAGATGAACCGGTCAAGGGTTCATTTGGAACGACACGGGTTTGTTGTTTCTCTTTTGATACCAGTTTTGGCCTCTTTCTTCCTCTGTCAATCTTCTTATGAAAATACCTTACGAAGAAAAAGAGGAGAGAACTGTCAGTTTTATTTTACCAATAATAAGCTAATTCATAATTATAAATCAAAATAAAAGTTAGTGTGCTTAAATATGAAGCAACACATTTGTATTATAATCGCGCTATTTATTCCTATTGCTTCAGACAGCTAAACATTTTCCTACTAATTGATGTCTACGTTCGGAAAAAGATCTACTTTCATATCACTGTGTTGCATAAGGATGTTAAGGCCAAATAAAATTATTTATATCCATATGTAATCTAAATAAATTAAGAAATTTATTTGAACCAAAACACCGCTTCAAAAGAAAAGTGTTTTTTTTTTTTTTTTTTTTTGCTGACCCTGTGTAGCAGAAAGATACTGGCATCCAACAAAATATTTCCCACCAGCTGTATCGAGTAATATTAAATGTTAGTAGCGTAAGTAATTTTGGGGGTCTTATAAATTACACACGAGTAGAATCGCAGTATTTACAGACAAATTGTTGAGTGGATCAGGAAAGTTTAACGAAATTATATTTGTTTGTTTAGTTTGAGATATTGCATTCCCTACTTGAGTTTGCGATACTGAGCAAGAAACACTAAATTTTCGAAGGAACCGTATATTTTATTTTTGTTTGGCCAAGTTTAAGCTAGCACCGTTCATAAAAAGAGAGAGAGAGAAATTTGTAAGTTGTACGCCCAGTTGCTAAATCTTTCCTTCGATCGCTTTCACGTTACTTTTTTTTTTACGAACTCTTGTGGAATAACAGCTAGCGCCAGGCTAATTTAAGTCCTTTCAGTTTTCGTCGTTACTTTCGTGATATAGGCCTATGAGGTGTTAAATCAAAAAAACTGGTTTAAACCAAAAAAGCCTGGATTAAACATCCCCCCAAAACGGGTTTTTGGCATTTTCAAAAACAACCATGGTTCTTGTCAACTCTGCTTACTTTTGTATATAGGAGGTTAAAAAATTCTTATTATATACATTGGTTAATCCTGTGGAATTCATAATGTAAATATGTTGAAGAAAAATTGTTTGAAATATCTTTTCGAAATTAATAGTTTATTTTCGGAGTTTTATATTATTATCAGCACCAACCACTAATTAAATGACTTTTTGTGTTATAGAGAAGCGAAACAAAGTCTCCTTTATCAATTTAAAGCAGAATTTTGAGAAAAAAGCCCACAATTTCCCAAGCAAAAAAGAGAAGCAGAAAAAACCGAGTTTTTTTTCCAAAAACGCCGGTTTTTTTCGAGCCCTTGCATCTCTAGCGTTATATTGAGGACTACATGAAAATACAAAAAAGTACCAAAGTGTACTACACTGGGTTACACTGGGTTGTACTACACTAGATTACATTACTTGAGCCTAGGTTAGGTTCAGTTACCTTCATAACAGAGCCATGTAAACTTTTAGAATTTACATGGCATAAAAAATTACTATTGCGTATAAACACGGTGTCCGGATGTATGCTACAGTGCTGGGTGCGTCCGGAGGAAGCAGGCATGTCAGCGATGGTGGGTATGGAAGTTGGTAGTGAAACAGATAGTTTTTGGCAATGATACTAGCTTCAATAGCACTTCATATTAGTAAAGCTCCACTTGTAAACAGTATACTGTGTCTTTTACAGAATTTCAACAACTGACATTCGTTATTTTTGTGTAATTCTATAAAACGCAAACAAGATATTTCACAATCTTGACATATACGCGCTATTACCACACTGTCTTTCCCACCACTAATCATAGCAAGTGTACTTCTCCGCCAAACAGTCACTTCCGCCTCCATATACAGTATCCCTTACAATATCAAACACAGCCTACAGAAATCACTGTTCCCCTCACCTGACTTTCACTTACTCTTCCTCTCAAACCAAAATAAATTCTCCAATTTACCTTGTAAATTTCCAAAAATTGGTCCGGCGATACAATACTTACGCGGTAAAGTATTTTCACAAGCACAAGGAACAGGGATTTAGTAAACGTTACCTTGAACGTAAGCACCAGAAGCCATAAACACAACCTATACAAACCAGTGAGGTGCAGGTGCACGTAACCATGTACTTACCCTTGCACTTTCAATTCCATACTCTTGATTTTCCTACATATGTTAATGGCACCCACGGAACAGTGGGAATATTATTCAGATAAAGTCACGAAAATTAGCATGTTGTGCATGTTTTTTTTTAAAAAAACTAATTTAAAATTTACATTTTGTAATCAGCTTAACCATGAAAAATTGTTTCAAAGGAACTATGGCTTAAATTACTGTTTGACTACTGAAATATAATATACATTTTAGACAATTTTATCCATATTTCATTTAAAATATCCAGATACATTTATAAATACAAAATATACCATTTACTTTTATATGTGACTCGTTTGATTGGTTGCTGGAATCTTTCCAATCTTCATTCAAATAATGCACAGACAACACATCAACCGATAACACACAATATGGCGTATGTTCATGTTACCTTATTGTCATGGGTACATTCTTCGGTACGAATTTACTGAACCCATAAATCTTCTATGTATCCACTAATTGATGGGTAAGAGGCTGTGATGCGGTGTGTACCCACTAAAGTCTTCGTTACATTGAATTCTCAAACGTACATCAGCGAAGTACCTTCTATTTCATGGGTACTTGTGCAAAATCATGGGTACTGCTTTTAGAGTGTATCAGCAGTGGAACAACTGACCGGTCGAAGATTTATCGTGAGTAAGTGAAACATTAATTATTCGAGCCACCAAGCCACTATTTTATTGAAGGAAAGCAAATAGAAATGAAATGAAAGGTAGAAAGAATCAAATAAAATTGAACAAAAGCTAGTTGACCGCTTGTAATCTCCTAATGTTCTCTTAATTTGTGTAATTCATATTCAGCAACACATGCTTTGCACGGTTTAATTAGGTTTTTTTTGAGTTGTACCGTAAAGTGGTTTCTTTTTTATTTGTTAATATTTGTGTTGAAATTAATAATTTTCACATATTTCTATTTTACGGTCAACCGTATGTGCCCAGCTTCGGGTTTTGGATAAGATATAAGTTCGGATGTAATTGTCATTTGCCGTAGTAAAGCTGGGGTGAATGCTTAGGTTTATAGAGTTTTAACAACGGCAAAAAAAAAAAAAAAAGATTACAAACACATGGTGACCATGACAGGACAAAATCATCAATATTCGGATGTAATTGTGCCCGAAGATACTACTGATTTACTTGGTAAACACGACAGTATTTAGACCAGGTATTGTAGTGTTTACGTATAGAATCCAGAGTTTGAGTCACGTAGTATATGTAGCAGACTAGTTAAATTTAATTTCCTTGGAAATTGTTGAAACTTGTGAAAAAGGAAAGAGAAAATAATAAGCAGGCTTTAAATAACATAAAGTAAATTTAATTACTATAGGAATATTACTAGTATAAGTTTTTCGTAAGACATTAAAATATAACATTTTTATCTTTGTTCGCAAAGTTTTTCTCCCGTCAACTTCCAATATTACGCACAGATGAATAAACACCAATCAGCTGATCACAGCCGAACACACACCAATATAGACATAACCTTCTGTTTGCACCTTTATTTATACTTATGCTAAGAATATTGTGAGAAAATAATTATAGAATACGTGTTAAGATATGAAAAAATAAATTAATAAGTTTCGAGAAGTGTCAAAAAAGAGAAGGTTTTGTGCAATTGAAATAATGACACATTAGTTTCAGAAAGTTGTTTGTTTGCACTTTGTTGTTGACGTTAGGCGTTCGTATTTTTCACTTTTATATTGTGAATTAGTTGTTTGTAAGTTAAATAAATATAGAGAGTAGAATTATATTAGAACAAATTCAAGCATTGTTAGAGAAACAGTCTGCTAAATTAGAGCAGAAACTAGAAAATAACAGTGAACGTTTAAAACATAAAATTGAAAACAATAGAGAATGAGTAGATGAATTAATAGGCGAATGCAAACAGTCAATAACAGAATCAGCAAATGAATGTAAACAGTGCATAAAAAAAAAAAATAGCGAAAGAGTGGACGTAGAATTGAGTTGAATTAGAAAGTAGACTTGATGGTTTGAGTAGTACGATTAGTGATTACTGAATTCAATAATACGATTACTGAAATACGTTTGGAATTAGCTAGCCTAACCAAACGCGTTGAATCACTTAGCGAAGAATATAGGAAAAGTGTTGGGCAAGTACAGGCATCCATACAAGCGGTAGAGATGGAGTGTAGGCAGACCACCGACGCCCAACAGCGTGATATTGATACCTTGAAAGAGGAATTGCAACGGCTAAAAGGCCAAGTAGAGAAAATAGAAGAACACCAGGTGTTCACAGACAGAAAATGCGAGATTGTTAGTTTTTGTATGAATAGACGGGAAAGTGCCGTACGCGAATTAAACGGATATGTAAAGGAACTCGCGGAAAAGACAGGTGAGATAGGTGAAGAAGTACATTCGCAACGGCAAATTCTAAAACTTAACATTGAACGGTCAGATGGAACCGAACAAGCCTTAGAAAGTTTCAGTGAACACCATAGAGCTACTGTTGAAATGATAATGGAGAATTTTGAGAAATTGCCCGCTGCTATCATAAAATCCGAACATGATCAAAATATTACTCAGGAAAAGCATAGATTAGAGAGAGTAAATCGTAAATTATTAGTACGACAGGAACATATTGATAAATTGCGACAATTGCATATTGATACACGTACGTCACCACATAAAGAGAATCAATTCGATCATGAGTACCATGGCTCACATTATCAAAGTGAAGGATTTGAATCCGACGGTCCCCTAGTGTATTTGTGAATATGTAATATTTGGCATAATTTGATTGAAATTTGTCGTGACATCCTCATATATATATATATACCTTCTGCGTGTGAGTGTCCCCCTCCAAATATACAGAGAAATGGGCGCCCTTGCGTAGTACTATATACCTAGGTACTTGCTAGAAATTACAGAAGGTTATTCGCTTTATACCCACCCATTTTCGATTCTGTGCTGCCACCTAACGTATCATACTGGAATTATAGTCACCTTACAAGGGCAGTGTTTGTCTGGCCCGGCATACTAGCAGACAGTTAAAGATGCTTTTATCATGGAATCTGGAAAGTCCTCAAAACTTTTCCTTCTGTTCTTTGAGATATTTGTTAGAGATTTATGGCCCCGTTACATGAAAATCAACGTTGCTACTTCTCTCTATTGTCCCTTTCTTCTATCTTCCATTCATTGTTTTTTTTAATGCTGAGTTTTGTTGTTTACGAAAAGTTACGGAAGTACGGCAACATTGAAGAGAATGACAGCGCACGCGCTGCTTATGATCAGCCCTAGGTTTTGGGGGGAAGTATGTAGTGTTTGGGCGTGAGTGATGGTAGTGACTGTTATCAAATGGCACCGAAAATCAACGTCTTATTCCACGAGACGCTTACACATACACACAAAAGCCACAACCAGTTAGTGTTCTCAAGTGAAAAAATTGTGTTAAAATATTAAATTGTTCGCACTAACTATTTTAAGACGCGGCACAAGTCACAATCAAAAGTAGCACTTGAAGCAATAATAGCACGTATATTAAATAAAATTAGTATGCGCAACGGGAGTTCAACAGTCAATCAAACCGCAATGGCATACATAAATACAGGATTTGCTATTCCCGCTAAAACGATAAAGATGGATGGATACCTTCTGAAACACGAGAATAGCGGTATATGAGAGTGAGCGACACTAGCGGCAAAGGATCTCACTTGAATGAAGTCTGAACTGAAACAGTATACATCCGGGTTCCATTTGCCATTCCTCCGGCTGCTACAAACAAACAAACAATTGCCTAGAGAGCGATCGTGGCTATGGAAATAAGCAGTGTTGCCAATTTAGCGACTTTGTCGTTAGAACTAACGGCTTTTGGAAGTGTCTAACGACAAAAATTTTTATTTAGCGCCTAGCGACATTTAGGAATTCAAATATTTTGTTCTATATTTATATTAAAGTATCCAAAATTTTGCAGTTCGTGATATTAATAATGACTTTTACACACTCGGTTGCACTACTGCTATGAGCAACCTACTTCGTTGGATTCATCGCTGCTATGAGGATTATGCCCTTCTTCACTGCGGTTCGGAAATCCGGGAATTTCCCGTATCTAATTAGTTGCGTAATAGCTGGTAACCTCTTGCATTGGACAGTGCATACAGTGACAGTGACGCTGGAGAACATTGTGCTTTTCTGGTTCAGTGTAGTGCGTGTGATTTATATATTAATTGAACTGCGGTTGTTCTTAATATAAATTATACAGAAATTTCGTGGGGTGAGTTCGGTGAAGTGTTCCAATACGAGAGCAACATGCATTCCCCAACTACCCCAAAAGATAATCGTTCTCAATAAGAGGGAATGGGGAAAAGTGATCCAAAATTTTAAGTATTTGCAATCTTTCAATGTTATATATTTATTAATTTTGTATTCTTGAAAGCGCATAGTGCAGGAATTTTTTTTAAAAGAAAAAATACTCGAGTCTCCCATTGTATATGAAAAATATTTACATTATTTTAATTCCTTTGTAAAATTGTATAGCGACTTTTCTAGCGACTTGAGAGGAGGAGGCGTTTAGCGACTTCTAGCGACTTTAGAGTACTAAACTAGCGACATTTCAGACTGGCGAGTTGGCAACAGTGGAAATAAGAAACTGCAGAAGAAGATGATTTTAAATATAAAGTTGCTTTTGTGAACGTTCTTGTAAATCATTTCATTAACACTGGCAACATAAAATACAAGGGGAGTATAAGAACTGTGTTATATTCTTATTAGATTTCAATTCACAATGGCTGGTGAGGCGTCTGTTAAGTTGGAATTCATGTGCAAAGAAGAAATTGCTTTTGACTTACCTCAGGAAGATCCTCTCGAAGGGAAAGGGTGGACATACGAACTGATGACTGACAAGAAAGAGTTAATATTATCCACAACGGAAGGAGAGGAAACAATGGACAAGGATACAGCTATGTGTTCTTTGGATGTGAAACTAAACGTTGATAGGGTGAAACCAGAAGAAGATGATTCTGAATTTGAAAGGAATATAGAAACGCCTAGAAAAATAGTGGTTCAGGAGATTTGCGCGTCGTACTCTAATGACTCCCAACAATTAACAACAAAAAGTTTAAATTCATTTCGCCCAGAAAGGTAATGTTCAATTTTTCATATACTAATTGGCTCACATTGATAATACGGTTACATGCGTTTGGAAAGTTTGTTGGCTAAAAGCAATACTTCACGAGAAATATTTAGGTATGGGAGATATCTCGAACCTAAGTTAGTAACCTACAATTAGAAAATTGCAAGGCACAGATAGACAAGCTGTAAACCAATAAAAAATAAATCTTATGTAGTTCAGTTCTTGATAAACTAAATATTTCTTTATTATTGATTACACACTTCTCACTAATTGTTGCACATATTTAAAATATGGGTGCTCGACAATATTGTTTTATTTATATAGAGACTTACGTAAGATAAGAAATCGTGTGAATGGTGTTTATCCTAATATTTAGCAAATTTAAACGTGGAATGTATTAAATTGGAACAAAAACTATGGACGTTTGTGTTTTTACTTAGAATTTTGCTCAAAGGTGTCTAGCCACATTAGTAAAATACAAATAAAGAATATTTTAACCATCAATGGATGTTCGATAATTGTAGAGGTCCATACATCAAACCATTTCAAAGCTGCACTCATTTCTTTCAAGGAAGTTGACATCTTACATTCCCAGGAATCATTTCTAGAGTATGGACCTAAATTTCTCAATATATAATCACTTTAGGCGCTTAGTGAACGTACATGATATGTGAATTATTGTACAAACAACGCTAACCAGCATGTGCTAGATGGCCGGTAAAAATAAGGTTGCTATGCAGATTAGGGCATTACGACGAATGTTGGTAAACGAGGATAGCGCAAAATTCTGTATTTAGTATAAACTTACATGTCTTACGTGTTGAATGTGTCCTTGTACCTTCCTAAGTATTTTATAGGTAACATCCTGAAATGCTTTCTTTGCTTGTATATTTGTGTTCCAAATTAGCACAATATATTAGGGACGTAATTCCTTAGTTATATGAATTTATTCCTTCCCAAACGTTTTTCTAGTTTTGTGTCATGATTTGCCACATTGAATTTTGATATTTCATTTCGTCTACAGTGGTGACTAGCTACCGTAACACGGGGTTACTTTGCACATCGGGCATTACTTCCCACAAAATATGGAAAGAGATTCAGTCATCTGTTATTACAACCCTGAACTGTAAACAGATTGGTGGTAGTTCAAATTTTTCTCACTGGGTGTCTCTTACAGTCATATGGTACTATGTTACTGTGGCGTCACATATTCTGTCTGCTTGTATGTGTGGAATGCGGTGAGCAGGTAATTGAATTTTGGTTTCATGGCGACGATCGTGGCAACTATTCTACAACCAACTTTACTGAATAAATAACTTAGATCTTTTCATTTTTAGTAGTTTAACAAATTTGGATTTGTGCTTTTTACAATTTAGAAATTTATAAGAACATCCCTAGGTGGAGACTACAAATAAAGTTTCAATTCGTACTATTTCAAGCGCTTTCCAATTCGATTTTTTTTTTTTTTGTGCTGCTCTGAGCCTATCGTAGAAGTATGTATTTGACATCCAGCTATTCCTAGTAAAAGAGGCAAGTAGCTCGCGAGTTTTTTTTTTTTTTTTTTTTTTTTTTTTAAATTAAGAAGGAAGTATTAATGTCCGTACTGACAAACAATGAAAGACATTTTAATCGTAGGTTTAAAGTTGTTTCAAACTTCGTGATCAGAACGGCTCCTACTCTGCGGATTGTATAATTTGAAGACGTTTCATTTCTTTAGAGTGAAATAAATTGAGATCTTATTTGAATATATAAAGGAACGTAAGAATATCTCAGGTACAAACCATGAAAAATTTCCCAACCATTCTATTTTTAACATCTTTCAATCTTTAATTGGTATTGCCAGTTATTTTGCTTCTAACTGCAGTGAACGTAATTTGAGATCACGTCTTTCTTATTAGGTGAGCGAAATAAATTTTGTTACTCTGCTTTTAGATTTTACATAGAAGTGAGAATGGCCATAGATGCAAGTCCCGCAGGATTTTGTGTTCTTTTTGTTTAAGAACAGTTTTGAAATAGAAGATTAAGAATAGATTTATCAATACAAAATAACTATGCAAAGTATCTCTTTTGACAAAATAGAATCTTAATATGTTTCAAAAATGTGCCCGACGTTGGTTTCTTCTTTTTGGGTTCCCTTTAAAGGGGGGTGGTCATTATGACTACAAATCGATTTCTAAGTAACGTTAGTTTCAATTTTTGTTATGGAGCAGCAGCATTTTATCAGACAATGTTCTCGTTGTACTGTTGAAAAGGGTATTTTGTAAACGACTTTTCGTTTGTAGATCATCATTATTATTTAAATTCATTTCAGAACGATGTTAAATCAAATTTCATTGTGGGTTAATGAGATGTACTCATAAAATGCCAGCGAAGCGTTATTTATTTATTTATAAATTAGCCTTTTTAGAGTCCAGATTAAGAATATCATAAATACGGTATTATTAAATACATCCCGCTTTTCGAACAAAATTTCTTAGTATGATAGAAAACTACATCGTATAAGCTGCATTTCATTCTTGAATTTAGGTTTACATTAGTAAAGCACGATGATGGTTGAGTCCAAGTTTTTATGAGACAAAGATTTAAACTGCTTCAAGAAAAATTATTTTCCACTTTCCACGGGGTAATATACTCTATAATCCAATCGAAAGTGCAGGAACGTGAGAGTAAAACGATCCAAGACCAGGGTTTGCCCAAGTGGGCCCAGCCCGAAAAAACCCAGCGGGTTTTTTCCTGTTGGACCCACCTGAAAAAACCCGCGTTAAAACCCACCTGGGTTTTTGAGCTTTTTGTTAGTATATTATTGTTACAACTAAGGTGATCACATTGAAAGTTATTTTTATCAGATTTTGAACTTTCTTTGGGCGAATTAGATGCTTTCACTTTAAGGTAGACAAAATTCAACATAAGACCTTTGTAAATTTCGGAATAAACAGAATGAATGAATAAAAAACTTCCCTTACCTTGAGATAATTATAGAACAAATTAATGTGTGGATTATGCTTATAGCGTATTTGAAGTAAAATAAGCAATTCTATATTTTAGAGAAGTACTTTCCGTGAATAGTGTGCTTGCTGACTCGGCGCCGCCGAGAGACGTTATCCCTCATACGTTGACGGGTTTAAAATCATAGGTGCCGGTACTAACAGTAAATATGTAAATACATTAGTAAACCTATTAGTATTATTTCTTACCTTTGGTGGTAACAAAAGTATTCAGAAAAATTTGGTTTTCCAACAACAGTCATTTGTTGCTACCCTTCAAATAAGCATTCTGTAGAATCAACACCAGCAATAGCATAAAAATTCTTGTCAAAATTAAGAAGCTTAATGCTCGGAGCTCCCAAGACTACGTAACGCTTACTATTTCAAGTGCTGAATTCAAACTTCAGTGTTAATTGAACTTTCGATGTACAGTAAAGCAAGCTGCATTTTCAGGGAAAACCTGTCGTGAAAGAAGTGTTCGGGAAATTCGTGCAATTGAATGCGCAAAGCATCGGAAGTGAATACTTCAACAATAAAAATATTTATTTTACGCTGGAAGATATTTAATTTCATTTATTACATTTTGAAACATTTAGTTTATAAAATATGAATTTATAGGCCCATCTTTGTTAATTGTTTTAAATTAATTTTCGGAAAAGAATAGGGTTGGTTTTTCACCGGCCTGGCCGGAAATATTTCTGTTATTTTGATTAAAGCCGGTGACCGGTGCAAATTTCTTACCAGCCCATTTATGACCAGATCCAAATCCAAAACTGACCTTTCACCATCTATCAACGATTAATATATTTTGTTCATCTGCTTACATAATTTTGAAGAGATGACACGGACTGTATCACGGAAAATTTGAAATTTATTTGTAAGGAACTTTATACATTTATTGAGAGTAATAAAAAAGGACTTCTTAAAGCAATTTACTGTAGTGAAGTGCAAGTTTAAAGAATAAATTTCATTTTCCAAATCCAAAATTGTCAAGTAAAGATTAATTTATTCATTTGTTTCGATAATTTTAAATAAGTGGTGATAAATACAAAAAAAAAAAAAAAAAAAAAAATCAATGCCGATTTCAGTTTCTCATTTATAGTAAGGATAGCCAATCCTGGAATTCGGAAAAATTTCTGAACTCTGAAATTTTTCGAAATTCGGAAAGTGATATTTCCGGAATCCGGAAAATTTTGGCCATTCCTAATTTATAGCATTAAGATTATTATTGAATGTACCGAGGATTTGCAGAATACAGGTGCTAATGCACTTTTGTTCACGATAGTATTTTCCTCCCCATGGGGGAGGTGGTCCGAACAGAGATACGTTACACTTAGACCTATATCATAGGGAATTTTGCGTTGCGGGGGTGCGGTTTTTCTACTTTCCATAGTTGGCAAACACTAGAAAAGAACCGTCTTGCAACAAGTGCTTGGGAAATTCCTGTAATTGAACGCACAAAGCATCGAAAGTGAACTTCAACAATAAAACCATTTATTTTACGTTGACAAATATTTATTTCATGTAAGACATTTTGATGAATTACGTCTTTGTTTCAAATTAATTCAACTATTTGGTATTCATATTTGCCGAACGTCACTCAGGCTCCTGGGATGATCTACATTTGTTCGTTTGTCTGCCTGTACTACACAGTGTTCAACTTTCGGTCTTTTAAATTTTCAGGATACAAACTGGAGACACTAAATTTTCTGCATAGATTTTGGCGGCATACGATCGTAAAATTACAAAATGGCTCTTTTAAAGAAAATAGCGGATATCCACGCTACAAAGGGCAGTTTTCGGTCTTTCAAGTTAAAATTATCAGAGTAAAAACACGAGAGACTAAATTAGCTGTATATATTTTGGCGGCATAAAATTTCAAAATGGCGGCCATTATTCAAAATAGCGTGTATCCATGCTACAGGGTACAATTTTCTGACTTTTTAAGTTCAAATTTTGAGGGTAGAAGCACGAGACATTCTAAATTTGCTGTATAGATTTTTTCGGCTATCCAAAAAAAAATTTCAATATGGCGGCCATTTTTGCAAAACAGCAGAGAATAGAAAAATGTTGCAAGTTGTGATAATGACAATCTTGAAATGTAAATCATTTTTTAACATTTTTACCCCAAAGACATTGAAATATTTCGAAAAAAACCAATTATACCCGATAAAACCCAATTAAACCCGAAAATACCCTTAAAAACCCACATAGGCCCAGGTGGGTTGGGTTTTTTCAAAAATACCCGGGTTTTTTCAAACCCTGTCCAAGACAGACGAAAAGGTTATGGAGCTAATGGTTTATAGTTTACTTGTGTATCAGTTTTCTGATATATTTTGTGTTTCCACGTATTTTTCCCTTTCTTTAATTTGCACTTTTCTCAATTTTTAAGATTTTTTCACACCATTTTAGACTAAATTCCACCAAGATATGAGTTTCCTATCATTTTGTCTGTACTTGTGTGTATTGATAGCTTTTCCCATAGTTCATACTGCCTTTTTGGACAGGTCTATATTTTTGCTCTTGTAAACGCAAAGTTGAAAACGCTGAGCTATTCCATATAAAATCAGGAAGTTCACGAGTGAAGCCTTAAAAATTAAAGTTAGATTTTATGTTTCAAATGAAATTGACGCTTGTTTGATTTGCACTTTCTGATGGCTCAAAGCTCATAGGATACAGGCTTGCGTGTCGTTTCTAAGCTTGCGCATCACCCTTTACAAGAATTTCCATTAACAAACCTGGATTTCTTTAATTTGTACTATTGTTTTCTTTTGAGATTTTACCCTGCATTTTCCGTTTTTTGTTGACTACTTACAGCCTTATCTCGGGCACTTGCGTAATGCCTTTTTCATTCTTGTAATTGTCTATTTCCTTTGTTTCTTTTTCTGGTTAGTTATAACTCAGTAGGTTACGAAAATGCATTTTGAATTTTGCATCGTCCCTGAATTTTAAACTCAATCTTTTTCTCCTTCGTTTCCTTCTGCTTTTTAACCCTTAATAGGAAATATGTGTATGTCAGACACCTATGGTCTTTCTTTGTATTACATTGACAACACTGATTCACTCAATGTATCGGTTCTCTCAGTACCTTCCCATTATTTAGTTGTATGTGTGTCGCAGTAGTCCTTTGTTGGCGTAATGTCTGAGTGAACATTTATCGATGATTTTGGAAAGAGGCACACATTTCCATTATCGTTTATATTTTTGCGTGATTATTGGTCACACATTTCCTGAAGAGAGTTTTGCTTTCAAAAATTTTTGTGGTTTACTTTTATTTACCTTGAAATAGAAGCTATAGAGCTCTTTAAACATACTATTTTGTTTGTATGAGATTTTATGTATTTGCAAAATATAGACCTAGTACCTCGAGAAAGAAATTTAAGAATGAAACTCTAAGTACAGGAGATCCTTATTTCACGGCAAAAATTCCAAAAATGCTGAAAGTACAGAAGGAATTTATATTATTGTTTTCAGTAGCTTCTGACTGAGACGCGTAATTTTTTCCTCAAAGTCAAGAATTACCTACTGACAGTGAGGGCGATACCAATTCTGATACAGTGCCAGGTGTGAGGTCAAGTAGTAACAGAACTGTCAATGCGAGCAGCCCTAGTCAATTTTCACGTGATAACGAAGGCCTTAGATACAGAGGTAAAAACAGGTTTGTTTGGAATTGAAATGAACCACTAAGAAACCGAAGGGCTCTTCATCAAAACATAGTCAGAGGGATGCCTGGTATAGTCACCCATGTAAGAAATCTGGGGAAAAAAATCCTGTCTAACTTATGTGATGATGATATAATTCAGGACATTTCAATATGAAGTTGGAAGAAAATCGAAACAAATGTGAAGTAAATTAGAGCAAAGTCAAACTACAGATCTACTGACCTATCTGAAAATAAAGCCCTGATTGCTCTCCTAATATTGTGTTCTATTCGCAAATCAGGATACGAAGACATGTGTTCACCATTTTCAAGACACTTTGGGTCGACCTCTATTTAAAGCTATCATGTTCTTTAAACTTTTCCAAGCTCCTGGACAAATAGCACATTTGAACAGGGCAGCTACATGTGGACAAATAGCATATTTGCAGGGTAGTAATGTGTAGAATTATACTAGCTTAAAATTTGTCAGTTTTTAAATTTATGCACTATTTTTATTTAGATATTGAAATATTTTCCGAATTTATATTACAATAAAACCGAATTGTTATATTTAATTCTCGTTTATCATATTTTGCTCGAAGTACAAAATATAAAGTTTCATTATTCTACATTACATATACGTTTTTTAAAAAAGATATTGCTTTATACATGTCCGTGTCCCACAGTCACGCATTTCCTGTAAGCGAACAAAAATAACGTTCCTTGTTAAGGGTTAAGATATTTTTTGAATTTAAAAATTACTCTAATAGCATATATTTTACAAAAATGGAAATCTTAAAAGAGCTGGGAGTGAATCAAGAAACTACTCTCTCTTCTTTGTCTTTAGTTAAATATAATGTTACTATTTGGATGAATCCTTCGCGATTAATTCTAATCCGTATTGTCTTAAAATCGATAGGATAAAGCGCAAGTAAAATGAAATGAAAACAAGAAGAAACTGCTGGCAATCAACAGGGATATCATCTAAAAGTTTGTTCTTGTCTTTCGTTTCATTCTTCCGAATATCTCTTTTCCATTTTGTCTATTGCCAAACAACATCTGGAATTACCATTACCATTTGATGTTATCCCATGTATCTTCATTAGGTTTTTCTAATATCAATATTGTTCTCGTTTCTACTAGGGTCATAATGAGAAGCTGTGAGGGGCGTAGACATAAAATCATAAATTAGGCGCACTGACTGTAACACAGGGACGTTATTTCATATGCGTATTTTTTATTAAACATGCTGATCACCAGATGTATATGCAGTATTATTACAAACTATCCTCGCAGACCGTTTAAACGCTCAACATTGTAAATAAGTAAAACGCAGCGAAATGATAACTATTTCATAATAAGTTACTAGGTTTGGAAACACCTGCTCGACACACAGGTACCGTAGTGAGTAATCAAAATTGCCTGAAGTCCATTTTATAACTTTTTCGTTTGTATAAAAAAGTTTAATCGAATATTTCTGATTCAGGCCTACACATCCGGGATAACAATGCAACCAACTTGAAATGTGCAAAATATAGCTAGAGGATCAAATATTTAAACATGTACAAATTTTGCCCTGAAATCCAAATTGAAAAGTTGAATATAATACAATTCAAAGTTATGTTAGTCACATTGATTGATTATTTGATCTCTGTGGATTCAAACTTCGGAAAAACGATCATATGGCATTTCATGTATTTGACCCAAAAGCCGTTGCTTGTAGGAAGCGCAAACCGTTGACCGCTAGGTTAGTCCGACGCTGATTTCTTCCGACGTTTGGTCTACCATGCAGTAACATGTTTAATGACATTAGGTATTTAATCTTTTAGTATAAGAATTACAGGAACCCTGAACCTGTAAACATTTTCATCGTCTTTTTGATTAATTCCCTTTTCCCTTTCTTAATTTTAATAGTCGGTATATTTTTTTCAATTTGTCCTCTCTTGGTTAATTTTTACCATGATATGCATTTTCTGTTGATGATTGCGTTTTGCTACATAATAGGAATTGTTCCAAATGTTTCTTAAATGTTCACTTATTTCTCTTTAATCCAATGTTTTATTACTTGTCCTAGTCAGCTAACCACTAACATTTAAGGAGACTGGCGTTCTAAGAAATAGTATCTCCTTCCTCGAGTTGAATCCTTTCAGTTTATGTCTGATAGCTGGACACCGAACATGGCAACACGCATGCCCCGAAATATGACATGTCAGTGTATTTCTCCAATTGGAGCAAGAAAGAATGAATATTTCGCCATCACTTAGAGACGCACTAGATAGATTTGATAAACTACATTCACCTTGAATTCTAAGGTATGAAAATTAATGCAAACAAAATAAATATAACAATATGCATCATGCTAAGACAGAAAGCATGGACAGGACAACGAAATTTTAACAGTTAAGAATAGAAAATCTGCATTTCCCATCGTTTTGTTTTTGGTTTTTCTCTTTCCTTTAAGGAATAAACCGCTTTTAGTTTCAATAGCGAACATAACTTACAATGCTTAACTCCCTGAAAAACAAACTGTAGATCCAGGCTGCCATTCGAACGAAGACTAATTAGAATGAATTTTACACGCTGTTGAATTGGGTGCACAATCTAAGGCGTATGCTCAAATCAGCCATAAAACTCCACACTGCCACATAGTTGCCTCCGGTTCAATTTCAATTTTTAAGTTTCTTTACGGTTTTTAAATGTTTATAGGTTACCATCTGGCCTCAGAAGAAAAAAGACATTGTATTTTTAGATCAAAGTCAGGCAAATTTAATCCACTATCTTCAGAAGTTACTGTTACGTCTACATATATGTAGGTTCAATCAAGGATTTCCATTGAGAAAAGCTAAAATATCTAAGCTAGAAGCACTTTGAATGTGGTATTGGCGCACAGTGTTGCGTATATCATGAACCGAAAGAAAAAGAAATGAACAAGGACTAAGGGTTGCTAATGAAGGAAAACAGATCATGAAAATAATTCGAAAAAGAAGAAACAGCATGCTTTGCCATCTTATTCGGCACTCCGATATGATGACCATGCTGATAGCGGGAAATGCAATAGAAATACCAGGAAGAAGAATACCAAGGATACAATATATAGACAGTTACGAAGAAGAGACGTTATCAAGTTTTAAAACTGATCTCCGAAGGTAGAGAAGAGTTTCAAAATTTCCATATTGCCCACCTATCTATGGTTGGTGTGAACAGGATGGAATCGACGATTTAAAGAGTAGTTTCCCTAATTTACTATTTCACACTAGTTCTTTAAGGATAATTAGAACGTTGATTTCATAAATCTACGAAGCCAGTTGTACCTCTTGAAGGAGGTGTACTCACCAATAATCCATGCGGGAATGACATTTCTTAGCTTTGTTATGTAATGTTTGGACAGCGTGAATAAAACTTCGAAAAGAATATTAGCAACCTCTCGCATGAATACGTCGGAACTAGGTCGTGTAATTTTTTGAAATAAACCGCGTTCATGTATCGGCTGGTACAAGCTATATTTTGCTCTCAAAACACATTATTTTGTTAAAAATAATATGTTTTCTGCATTTCTTGTAGATATCTTAAATTTTATTGGCCAGTGGTTAGTGGAGGCTAGTGTTGGTGAAATATCTGGGAGAACGGCAGACAAAACATAGATACATACAGGGGCCGCGGTGGCTGAGTGGTAGAGCGTTCATCTCTGGTGCTAGGGGTCTCGGGTTCAAACCCTGCTCCCGCCAAGTGAACTTTGTGGTGGACAAACACCGTGTGCGTGGGTTTTCTCGGGGTTCTCCCATTTCCTCCCACTTTCTTTATTCCACCATTTCATTCATCTCTCATCATCACCGTCTCCTTTAGCCTAACCGGCATAACCGTGGGACGTAAAACTCAAAGATTTCATTTCATTTCAAAACATAGATATAGTAAAAATGGAAAAGTGAACAAATGATCAAATTAAGCTCACGTATTAACAAACTAAAATTATCATATGCAAATCACAAAACCTGGTTAAACTTTACAGAAAATATGGTAATACCAAATATAATTCATACAAATTAAAGAACATCAAAAGGTTACAAATGATAAAGTTGCATTTACTGTATATATTTTCGGCCGTTTTTACTTCCTTTTTTTCCCCTTTTATCTTTTATTGTTTTCGGTATTATCAAAATATCTTGTTATTTTATTGTCGGCTTTGTCACACAAAACTGAGATTACCAACGATTGTTAGGATTAAACAGTGGAGTGCATTGGTAAACTCATGTTATACACTTATGAGTGCTCCAATTGTACGGATTGAGCTTCGCAAGCTAAATTGCCGTTTGCATACGTGAGATCCAAATTTTTGTTTGTTAATCATCAGTGGTTGTACGATATTTTCATACGCCTCCGTGTAAAATATTTTTTTCTAGTATTGTGCAGAAATCAGCAGTGAAGTGACTAGTACATATGTGTTAGCACCCTAACATTCGATTGTAATCTCAGTTTTGAGACAAATTCTGGCTCCATATCATTGAAAAGAAAAGAGTAATTGTGCCTGCTTGGATGATCGCCTATTATTATCTGCAGAGGACTCCAGCGGACCCTTGGGATAATCCGACGTGGAACGCCTGAGATCCTATTAACTGCAATGCCTCTGAAGGTGTTGACCGGTCGAAGATTATTGTGATTAAGTGAAATCTTAATTTATCAATTGTGCCACACAGTACAGTATTAAAAGAAAATAAAATAAGATAAAAGTGGAAATAAAAAAGTTAACATGGCCGAAAATATATACAGTAAAAGCTACCTTTTCATTTGTAACTTTTTGATGTTCTTTTATTTGTGTAAATTACATTCAGTATTATCACATTTTCTGCACAGTTTAACAGGTTTTATGATTTGCACCAGAAGATAATTTTAGTTTGTTAATATCTGAGGTTAATTTGATCATTTGCTCACTTTTCCATTTTTACGTTATCTATGTTTTGTCTACCGTTCTCCCCAGCTTCGGTTTATGACACAACGTATGTACGGAAGAAATCGTGATTTGCCGTAGCAAAGCTGGGATAAACGCAACACACAAGTGTGAGAGAGAAAGGATGTGTAAACTTTTGGAAAAACAGCGAAAATCATTGTGAACGTTACGATTATATTTACAAGGTTCTAACAACGACAAAAACCACAATTTTATGGCCACAGGAATAACCCACGCAGTTAAAAGAAAGAAATAGATGTGTAATTGTATTTCACCAACACTAGCCTCCACAAAGCACTGGCCAATAAAATTTAAGATGTCTACAAGAAAAGCAGAAAACAAATTATTATTAACAAAATAATGTGTTTTGAGAGTAAAATATAGCTTGTACCAGCCGATACTTGAACGCTGCTTATTTCAAAAAATAACACGACCTAGTTCCGACGTGTTCATGCGAGAGCTTGTAAATATTATTTTCGAAGTTTTATTTACGCTGTCAAAACATTACATAACAAAACTAAGAAAAGTCATTCCCGCCATCCTTTCTCTGTCTCAGCATGATGCATATTATTATATTAATTTTGTTTGTATTAATTTTCCTCTCTTAGAATTCAACGTGAATGTAGTTTATCAATTCTTTCTAGTGCGTCTCTAAGTGATGGTGAAATATTCATTCTTTCTTGCTCCAATTGGAGAAATATACTGGCATGTCATATTTCGGGGCATGCGTGTTGACATGTACGATGTCCAGCTATCAGACATAAACTTAAAGGATACAACTCGAGGAAGGAGATACTATTTCTTAGAACGCCAGTCTCCTTAAATGTTAGTGGTTAGCTGACTAGGACAAGTAATAAAAAAATGGATTAAAGAGAAATAAGTGAACGTTTAAGAAATATTTTGAACAGTTCCTATTATGTAGCTAAACGCAATCATCAAAAGAAAATGCATATCATGGTATAAAATAATTATAAAAGGACAAATTGGAATAATATATACCGACCTTAAAATTAGGAAAGAAAAAAAAATTAAAGAAGGAAACGATGGAAATGTTTATAGGTCATGCTTCCTATAATTCTTATACTAGAAGATTAAATACCGAATATGATTAAACATGCCACTGCATGGTAGACCAAACGCCGGAAGAAATCAGTGTCGGACTAACTTAGCGGCCAACGGTTTGCGCTTCCTACAAGCAACGGCTTTTGGGTCAAATATAGGAAATGCCATATGATCGTTTTTCTAAAGTTTGAACCCATAGAGATAAAATAGTCAATCTATGTGACCACTCTATTCTTGAATTGTATTATATTCAACTTTTCAATTTGGATTTCAGGGTAAAATTTGTACATGTTTAAATATTTGATCCTCTAGCTATATTTTGTACATTTCAAGTTGGTAGCATTGTTATCCCGGATTTGTAGGCCTGAATCAGAAATATTCGATTAAACTTTTCTTTACAAACGTAAAAGTTATAAAATGGGCTTCTTTCAACTTCGATAACTCACTACGCTACCTGTGATTCGAGCAGGTGTGTTTCCAAACCTAGTAACTTTCTATGGAATAGCTATCATTTCGCTGCGTTTAGTTATGGAGAAAGAAGTTAAGATGAATACTGTGTAGAAGTGGTACCGTATACTGTATGAATACTGTATAGAAGCTGTACCGTATAAGAGATGTAAAGAGTATTTACCAACCTTATCTTTTAAGATTTGTGTGTTTCTAAGATTCCTGAAGACAATGGTTTCATGGTAAATTCAAGGTGAAAACATAATAGTGTCTGGAAAAAAGTAAGATCATTATGTCGTTTCATTACATTTCTGGTTTTAAGTTTGTTAACGTTGCGTTCTGCGCTTAAATACAATTACTATTAATGCGAATACATTTGAATTTCCTGACTGGGTATATACTATTCATTTCACTCCGTTTGCTTGTTTGGAAATAGTTCCGCAGGTGTGAATTTGTTTTGCTAATTATTACACTAGGAAAGTAGTACCCGAATCATGTGCTGGCATGTGATGGTATTATTGCCACCTCGCATACAGTTTTGATATTTCGTGACTTTTCCCGTCACACTCAGTTAAAATAAAAATTAATTGTTTAACAAATTCTTCATTACCATAAACAAGTAATAAAAATATCATTTAAATTACTTTGACGATTCTCATAGTACTTAGATACAAAATTCAAAATATGTATGTTGCATCCGTTAGTGCGCTCTAGTTCTGAAACTGAGTTATTGACCACGCGGAATTTACGTGGCATTTCACACCAGGTGTTGACAATAAGGTAACTCTGGTTAACAAAAACAATGTCCTTGTAATCCACAAGGAGCGTAGCAGATTGGGTGTCGCGATAGCGGGAGGTTGTACGGGTAGCAGGGAGTTGGAGAGGAATAGGTTCCGAAGAAACCAGCAGGAGGCATGCGTTTTGGTGTGATCAAATATTATCAAACCATAGAATGTATTCCTTCGATTGTAACGTTATAATAAAATTTAACGTATTTTTCGTCACATTAGCCCAGTTCGAATACTAAGATAAGTCACCACTATCAGGCACCTTTAATTTATTCGTATATTTGCAATAACTAGTGATTGCATAGCTTTCAAATTAGACACATCACATTCACCACAACTACTTTTTACTCTGTAATATTCATTAATAAATACCAGTTGCCATAGCAAACCGAAACAAAAATTCTATTTTATTACTGTAACCACAAATACAGATTATCTATCTAAAATCAACATATATGTTTTTTCTTCTTCTTCTTAACAACAGATTGTGCATTTTTAAGTAGTACCTTTCCCCAAGATAGCTACAAGAAAAATGGAAGTAATTCACAAATATATAATATCGTTGCATGATCTGAATTGGCATGTCATGAAATCAAAGAATACAGAAGAGAAAAGTTTCAGACCGTGCGTTTTCAGTGATGTCCTTAACAAAATCATTCAAAGTGTGACTAACCGGATTTCGAAACACGAAAACCTTTACCAGGACTTTGTGTGTTTCGATCCAAGGCGGGTTTCTGATTTAAAAGGTGTACTACCCTCAAATGCAATGAAAAAAATCTGTGGCATAGATGAAGGAAAAACTATCGAAGAACTAAAATTTTGTGCAGATATTTAGTCCAAGACATCGCAAGGAGGTGCTGTGAGTGAATATGATATTGAATATATAAGTGGTGAGTATGAAGAGGAAGCATGTTGAAGCGATGTTGAACCAGGGATGTAGGAAATCAAAGTAAACTTGCAAGTCCTGCCTTACGTGTGCGTTTAAAATTATATATGAATATCACATGTATGCCTTATGTTATATATACCTCTTTAAAATGTGCAAGTTCCTCCTTACTATCAGTCTTACACATGTAGAAAGGAAGTTGTAAATATGCTTTTCTTGAAACTCAATATTATAAAATAAGGATTTAGAGCGAACCTCGGGAAAGAAAACCTTCAATCGTTTATGTTAATGCAGTATGAAAAGGATATACTAAATAAAGTGAATAAAGATGTCTTAAATAATAAATTATGTCATGATAATGCAGAATTGAAAAATTTCTGATATAAGGTAAGGATGTCCTACTTTCTTGTCATGTAAACAGATCAAAGTAATAAAAGTTAAATGCTATATATATATACATGATGCACTGCCACTATATATATATATATATATATATATATATATATATATATATATATATATATATATATACAGTGACAGTGCATCAATAGTAATTAAGCTGTCAGAAACCAAAGTGAACTATCATAACTCCATTTTCGAGCTGTCAACAAGTATGTGTAAAACTGGAAACCCGGGATGTCAAGTACCACAAAAAAGGTACATTGCCACATTTTTACATCACCTTTTCATGTGAGTTTATCCACCACTCTTTCCAAAAGTGATAATTTATCACAAATTATGAAAAACTACAAAGTTTAACCTGGTTGCTGATAGTTTGAAAATGCCTTTAGTTCACTGTTTTCAGACAGCTCAATTGAGGTCCCCATAATAAAAGGGATCCAAGTTTTACATGACGTTTCCAATAAGTTTTATTTATAATCGGAAAACCACTTTCCGGATCACAATATGCAAACTTCAAAAACCTCATCGCACTCCACTCGAGTCTCTACCAATGAGTGAATTGTGTCGTGGTTATCCTTTCAGCTTATATACAGATGGTGATAAGAAAAATGAAAACACCTGTTGTTGGCAACACGTCAGATATATGGGTTGGCAGTGATGTGGCACGTGCAGCGCAAGACCGCTGGTGGTGGTGTGTTAGGTCGGTCTCCATACTACGTCAGGCGCAGTGGAACAGCAGTGTCCAGTGGCTGCCTCAAACGGAGGTAGTGTAAAATGGGGCATCTATCACATTTTCAAAGAAGGCAAATTGTTGGTGCGCGGTAATGTGGAGTGAGTGTGACGGCAGTGGCTACTGTGTTAGGTGTGTCGCGTGGGACAGTGTCGAGGGTGATGACGGCCTACAGAACACACGGGAAAACCACATCGGGCAAGCGGAATAAAATCATGATTGACAGGTCACGCCGGGTATTAAAGCGCATTGTCACCCAGAACCGTCGTGCAACTGCGGAGCAAGTGGCGGAGGAACTCAACAAGCACCCCCCCCCACCCTGTTTCGACAATCACAGTCCGCCGCGAAATACATGACATGAATTTAAGGGGTCGTGTTGCACGTGCCAAACCGCTCATCAGGGACCATAACGCTTTCACACGCCGCAAATGGTGTTGCGACCATGCAGCTTGGACCGTTGAGGACTGGAAACGTGTAATATGGTCGGATGAGTCATCCTTCACCCTATTCCTAACCACGGGCCGTGTTTATGTGTGGAGAACACTCAAAGAAGCTTATGCTCTGGAGTGTGCCTGCCCAACTGTGAAACATCTCGGTGGCTTGGTGATGCTGTGGGCCGCAATATCATGGTTTTCATTGGGTCCTATGGTCAAACTTAGCGGACGAATCACTGCATTATGTCGATTATGTCGCAATTTTGGAGACCACTTTCATCATATGGTCCGGATGTTGTTCCCGGACAATGATGCCATCTTCCAGGAGGATAATGCACCCATTCACACAGCTGGAGTTGTTGCAGAGTGGTTTGAAGAACATCGGGATGACGTTCAAACACCTTCCCTGGCCCGCCCAATCACCAGATCTCAACATAATTGAACATCTGCAGTCCATCTTGGAAACACGACTCCGGCGACGATTTCCACCTCCATCCTCTCTCACAGAACTGGCCGATGCCCTGCACGAGGAATGGTGAAAATTCCACTTGGTACCATTTACGACCTCTATGCCTCCATCCCACGTCGCATCAAGGCTGTTCTGAAGGTGAAAGGCGGCCCGACACCTTATTAATCTGGTAAGTTGCAATTTCGTTCAGGTGTTTCCAGTTTTCTGATCACCATCTGTATTTCACTATGGAGAGTCAATTTCCTAGGCACAAATTTATCTACTTCAAAAGTCACTTCCCTTTTCCTCCAACCTTATGTTTGATGTAGATGTATTATTGAGTGTAACTGAATAAGGTTATGTGGTTTTGAAACTTTCAGTTTTGAGACTTTAAACGGTCTGCGAGGATAGTCTGTAATAATACTCCACATACAACTGTTTATCAGCAAGTTAAATAAAAGATACGCTAATGTTATAACGTCCCTATTGTACATTCAGTGCGACTTATTAATGATTTTAAGTCTACGCCCCTCACAGGTTCTCACTATGACCCTTTTAGAAATAAGAACACTATTGATATTAGAAAAATCCAGAGGCCAGACTAATCCAGAGGCATGGGATAACATCAAGTGGTAAAATAGAAAAATAGAAAATTAATTTGGGAACTTAGCTCAATATATTGTAAAGAATATCGCGAGAAGAAACAACAACGAAAAGAAGAGAAAAATCATACGTTACTTTAGCAAAAATTATAAATCTTTATAAACGAAGCCGAAAACTTGTTATAAACAAAATTAATTTCTCTCGAAATACCCTGAAACAGGTGAACATTCCGTTTTGTTAATGTTCGTTATAATACATGTTCGTAATTCCAGATATTGTTTGGCAATAGCCCAAATAGAAAAGAGAAACAAACATAACAAAATTATATTCGTAGGAATGAAAAGAAATCCAAGAACAAACTTTTAGATGATATCCCTGTTGATTGCCAGCAGTTTCTTCTTGTTTCAATTCCAGTTTACTCGCGCTTTGTCCTATCGATTTTAAGACAATACTGATGAGAATTAATCGCGAAGGATTCACCCAAATGGTAACATCATATTTAACTGAATACAAAGAAGAGAAAGTAGCTTTTTGATTCACTCCCAGGTTTTTTAGAATTTCCATTTTTGTAAGGTATATGCTATTAGAGTAATTTTTAAATTCAGAAAATATCTCAAAAAACAGAACGAAACGAAGAAGAAAGGAATTGAGTTTAAACTTCAGAGACGATGATCGTAACCTAGTGAGTTATAACCAACAAGAAATGAGAGGCAACGAAAATAGACAATTACAAGGAAGAAAAAGGCATGAAGCAAGTGCCCTAGATAAGACTGTAAGTAGTCTACAGAAAACGGAGAATGCAGGCTATAATCTTAAAAGAAAACAATGGTACAAATTAAAGAATTCTAGGTTTGATAATGGTAATTGTTGTGAAGGGTAATTCATAAGCTTAGAAACGACACCCAAGCCTGTGTTCTATGAGCTTTGTGTCATCAGCCAGTTCTACTCGAACAAACGTCAATTTCACTTGAAATGAAAATCTAACTTTAATTTTTAAGGCTTCCCTCGTAAACTTCCTGATTTTCTATGGAATAACTCCGCGTTTACAACTTCAAATGCAAATAAATAAATAAATAAATAAAAATAAAAAAGGCCCTGTCCAAAAAGGCAGTATGAATTATGCGAAAATCTATCAACACACACAAGTACTGAGAAAATGATAGAAAACTCATATTTTGTTGGAATTTAATCGAAAATAGTGTGAAAATAATCTTAAAAATTGAGAAATGTGCAAATTAAAGAAAGGGAAAAATACGTGGAAACACAAAATATATCAGAAAACTGATACACAAGTAGACTATAAACCATTAGCTCCATAACCTTTTCGTCTGTCTTGCTTCGTTGTACTCTCACGTTCCTGCACTTTCGATAGGATCATAGAATATATTCCCCCGTGTAAGAAATATAATAAAAGTGGAATATAATTTTTCTTAAAGCAGTTTAAATCTTTGTCTCATAAAAACTTGCATTCAGCCATCATCGTGCTCCACTAATGTAAACCTACATTCAAGAATGAAATGCAGCTTAGACGGTGCAGTTTTCTATCCTACTAAGAAATTTTGTTCGAAAATCGGGATGTACTTAATAAATTCGTATTTAGGATAATATTCCTAATGTTGACTTTAGAGGGCTAATTTATAAATAAATAAATAACACTTCGCTGGCATTTTATGAGTACATCTCAGTAACTCACAAAGAAATTTGACTTAACATTGCTCTGAAATGAACTTAATTAATAATGATGATCTACAGGAGTTCTATATAGAAGAACGAAAAGTCGCTTATAAAATACCCTTTCTAAAAGTACAACGAGAACATTATCTGTTAAAATGCTGCTGGCCCATAGCGGAAATTGAAACTAACGTTACTTAGAAATCGATTTGTAGTCATAATAACCACCCCCCTTTAGAGGGAACCCAAAAGGAAGAAGCCGTCGGGCACATTTTTTTAAATATATTAAGATTCTATTTTGTCAAGAAATACACTTTTCATAGTTATTTTGTATTGATAAATCTATTCTTAATCTTCTATCCTAAAGCTGTTCTTAAATAAAAAATACAAAATCCTGCGGGACTTGTATCTATGGTCGTTCTCACTTATGTCTAAAATCTAAAAGCAGAGTAACAAATTTTATTTCACTCACCTAATAAGAAAGACGTGATCTCAAATTACATTCTCTCCAGCTAGATGCAAAGTAACAGGCAATAGCTCTTAAAGTTCCAAACATGTTTCAAATAGAATGGTTGGGAAATTTTTCATAGTTTGTAGGTTTGTACCCGGGATATTCTTACATTCTTTTATATTCTCAGATATGATCTCAATTCATTTCACTCGCCTAAAAGAAATGAAACTGTCTCAAATTATACCATCCGCAGAGTAGGAGCCGTTCTGATCACGAAGATTGAAACAAGTTTAATACTACGACCAAAATTTCTTTCATTGTTTGTCACCACGGACATTAATACTTCCTTCTTCATAAAAAAATACTCACGAGTTACTTGCTTCTTCTACCAGGAATAGCATGATGTCAAATATGCATACTTCTACGATAGGCTCAGAGCAGCGTAAACAAATATTCGAATTCGAAAGTGCTTGAAATAGAACGAATTGAAACTTTCTTTGTAGTTTCAAGCTAGGGATATTCTTACGAATTTCTAAATTGTATAAAGCACAAACTCCTTATTTGTTAAACTTAACTACTAAAAATGAAAAGAAATAAGTTATTTATTCCGTAATGTTTGTTGTAGAATAGTTGCAAGTAAATGGTACAAATCCGATACAAGTTAGGAAAATATTTCCAATTCTTATTCTTGAAATATTATCAAACTTGTGGTTGGTAATAACTGTTTTTCCGCTTCTCAACACAAAGGATATATTTTGAATTTGTCTTATCCGTAATAAGTGAGGGAAACACATTTGTTACTATGTGATACAATATAAAATATACAACTATATCCGTAGATAACAAACTAAAATTATCCGTTTCTTCTATTCTTTACGTACTTTAAATTTTGGCCCCTCATTTACGCCCTCTGAGGAGCTGACGTGGAAGTGTTTCACTTCAAATTACGTTATCACTATCCGATGAGTGAAATAATTAGTTATTTTCTACAATCCATTAAAGGATAAGAATATATGGTAAGGTAATATAGTCAACCACTTGCACCTTCGTTACTTTCTGATTATTGCTAGTGCTCCTATGTTTGTGCTCTCAACATAGAGCTTATCATAACCTGCTCTAATGCTATTCGCAAAAATCGAAATATATAGCCTACTAGGTTTGGAATCCTGCTTTTACAGAATTTTTGTAAACAATGCCTCTCGTGTGTTATTAGCATCGTGAAACATTCTTCATTTTTGTTTTTTACGCTAAAAGTAAAAAGGGCATGCGAAGATAAATACTACCCCCTGAGTACCGAAAAATTGAAGAAATATGCTACGCATCACATTCTAAAATACAGGGAGCTGAACTGTTTGAAATAAATATTTAATATATTGAGCGTGTTCATTTAAGCGGCATTTTTTACGTTACGGTCATTCAAATGGGTATCATAAAGACGGGAACAGGATTAAAACTGTACGTCAAATATTATAATCTGAGTGGTCTCTCTTGTTAGAGAAAGGACAGTTGGCACACTAGCCTTTTTACTTTAAAAAAAGTGTCGCCTGCAGCAGTGTTTTCGGAAATAAACATTCAAGAGAGAGAAGACGAACAATCTGCATACTATACTTCAGTACAAAAAAATTGACATCAACTTAATCTGGTATTAGCAACAGAAATGGCTGAATCGATTGATATTAAATTTTACGTGTCAGCAGTTAGCCAGACATGTAACTCATTTAGAAAACTTTTTAATCTTTTCTTACGTTACAGTCACTAGAATGAAGGTCCTACGAGTAAAAGAACAGGTTTAAATTTTACGCTAAAAATGGTGAGTGGATTATGCTTAGGAGGTTTCTTTACGCTATACCAGTGAGCAAGTGATCTACGACTTACGAGATGAAAACGGGCAAATTCCGCCTTAATATGCATTTATAAATAACAGACAATGTTTTGTATACGGTACTAGTTTATATCTGTGGTTATTTTATATAGAAGCGCTTCGCAAAGTGTAATCTGAGCTGTGAATAAAACAAGGATTGGTCTTAATGTTCGTTATATCAAAATTCTTAGTGTTTCGTGTTTTAAGTGCGTGTTCCTTATTTTCGTATCAAACTGAGACATTTATATTTTTGTACTTTGAAATAGTTGCTTTTAACTCATATCAATATGGAGGCTAGTGTTTTAGAACAATTTCAAGCAATGTTGATAGAGGAATTAGAGAAACTATTAGAAACCATTGCTCAGAAAACGGAATTGATAATTGGACGTCTAGGACAAAAATAGATGAATCTGTAAGTGATTCAATTGTGAAGAGAACCGCGGCCGCCAGAGGGTTAATGGTCTTTGTTAAGTATGACTGAAGAAATCACTATATTCTGGAACATCCTATATGTAGGTTCAATTCACTGGAAGTTCACCATGGAAATCGGTATATTGGTACCTCACTGTACATAATGGATCACTTTTCACTTGTTAACTATAAGGTTATTCAACCTATATGACGATAAGCCACCTGTTGTTAAAGCTACCTGTTATATTTATAATCCCTCATTTAAGCCACCATTATACCACCATTAATAAAAATGTTCATATTATTCGTTTAAATTTGCAGTTTATAAGTCCTTTTCTTTCATTCACTTATTTATTTATTTATCTATTTATTTTTCAACTGTGGGTTTCTCACCATGAGTGGATGTTTCAATTGATTTTCCAATCTTTTTCACTGAACATTTAACATATTTGAAATCATAGTAAACACCTGAAACTAAATGAATATACTGGTAGACATTAACACAAAAATACTTAATTACTAAACCATAATAGAAAATGTGTATATTTCGGAAGTGTTGCCTAACAACGGTGTAAACGCTAAAGCCGAAATTCCTAATATGTGTATTTAGTGTAGTGTAATGTGTGTATATGCACCTTTTTTTTAGAACAAACTTATTCAATAAATCAAATCTGTTTATTCAAAAATATTTTGTAATATTCAACTACTAAATATAAACACATAATGTAGCATTAAAATTATAATATAAATTAATATATATATTCATACACAAAAAACATTAATAAAGCAAGACAATTTTCAACTAAGCATTTTGCAAAATAGTTATAACATTACTTGTATACTGATTATTTAAAATACTGTATCACAACTTACTAAATAACAAAAATTCTAAAGGAATGCAAAAAGATTTGAAGTCTCAAGTTTCAATAATCATATTACTCATACGGCAAAACGAAAGACTCATTAAAATGTTTCAAATAAATTTAGAATCACAGGTCAACTCACAAAACAATCCCTCTTGTCTTGCTGTTATTTAAACACATATATATGAAAACTTAAATTTTTTTAAAATTATCAGTAGTACTCGCAAACAAACTTCTAATTTTTACCAAATCATCAACTATAACAGGTACATAGGCATCAACACAAATGCACGGATCTTTGCAACGTTAGCGAACACGCGATTTTTATCTGATAGAATCATTACTTAATCTTATTTTCAACAAACATCTTATTGGCTACGGCAAAGTAAAACTCTACTAGCACATTTATGGGCATTGATCACGAACGAACATCACAAGAGGGATATTATATCCACCTCCAAAATATTAAAGATGCACAACAAACGGTTCCTACTCATCTATCATTCACAAGCTTGGCATTCGGGAAGCAAGAAGGAGTAATTATCTACGGAGTGAGCCGCCCTCTAATGGCCATTGGCATCACGTTAAAATATGCATTCATTATAACAGTAAATTCATGTAAGGATGCCACTCTAAATCAGCCTTTTGGCATCTTGAAAATAGCCCTAAATCATTGAAAATGCTCAATTGCCATTTAGTTGAACTCAAACGTGCACAGCTCTAAAATACTTCATATGCAATCGTTTTGTTCGCTTGACGAACATTATCAATTTTCACGTGCCTAGTTGGGTCATGCACTACTTCCTCAACATACCATGAACAACGGAACCTACCCATCACTAGATTCCTCAACGATTAAAAAAAAAAATTCTTATGTGGTTTTTTAATATCAGAATTCTCAAATTCAATCTAAAATCCGTTACATAGTATTACTGTTGTGTGAATCATTCGAACCGTAATCAGTGAAAGATTTATGGGGTTTGTAATTTTCAGGCTGAAGGCCTCCCAAAATTGCATGATTTCTTCTTCTTCTTTTTTTTTAAAAGGAAAATACCTAATTAGCCTCAAACAGTGACTTTAGACGGTTCTTATTGTTTCAATCACTTCTTGGAACTGTTTCTGCATGAGTCACTTGCTGGAAGTGTTAGTGCCTTTTGAGTGACGTCCTTTTTTAAAGCTTGGTGGTAGTTCATATTTTTCTCACTATATGTCTCTGTACAGTCATATGGTAGTTTTTTACTGTGACGTCACATGTTCTTTCTGTTTGTATGTGTGGAATGCGGTGAGCGGGTAATTGAATTTTCGTACCATAGTGACAATCGAGTTGGCAAGTGCGATTGAGAAACCGTAACATGAATTTAATACAAAGAATTTGAACTTGTCGTTTTTTAAATAAGTCTGAATTAGATTCGGATATTCACTCATATCGCTTTGCAGCATTGTGTGGTTTCATTGAGTTAGAGAAATCCTAATATGGTTGTGGTCGAAGGCTGAAGATATTTCCGACGTATGGTAAAAGTGGGCGTTTATCCGACGTATGGTAAAAGTGGGCGTTTATTGGTTAGTCTTCTTTGTAATAATAACAAGTGTGCTCGCTTTAGTAAATGGACGTCTGTACGGAAAGGAACATTTTTCAGTAATGTAAACTTGAGTATTGCGCATGTGTTCTTGCAATCTTATTTTTTCGTGAATCATCAATTATGAGTTCATTATTCATGAGTGTTCTGTCATGGCGAAACGGTGAGTGCTTTCGTTATTAATTGATATTAATTTTATTTTTGATTTGCTTTGCATTTGTGTTTTTAGCAAAGTATTTGTTTTGCTGCTGGTGGTTCCATTATCTTGGTGACATGTAATTTTTTTTCCTCGTCATGCTGCAGTAATTTATAATTAGTGATGATTCTTTTTTCTAAATTTTTCCTTCTTACGTTAGCTTTATAGTACTGGTTTGAATAAATATTGTTTTTTTGGGATGTTTTTACGATACTTGAGTGGGGGATTGAGGGAGCGGTAGTCCTCATTTAGATATCAATATTGATAGTCATCGCTTCACCTGGATTGATTAGGTATAGTGTTTAGTAACATTTTGGCCCTTGTACTTATAGCAACATTCTTAACATTGTACATTGCTTTGACTCGGAAAGTGACTGTAACCGAATCATCTGATTCGGTTCCGGGAGCAATTGAGGAATGATTCCTAAACGTCTCTGGTAACCGGATCAGAGGAATCGCTTGCAGTCACTGTTTGACCGAAATTAAAGATTTGCCGAAAAATCTATTGTTTTTGATTCCAACATGTATAAGCTACAAACCTACTCACAAAAGTGTAGTGATTTCTAAAATAATAATAATAAAAAAAGGATTTTTGAATAAAGGCCCTGTCAAACTACTTTTCTGGATACGCCGCTGTTCAGAATTTTTTTCTAACAAGAAATTCATTCCGGCATCTACCTAAATAGGAAATTTACCTAACGTTAAAACATAGGAGGCTCCAGTGATAATAATTTCCTATCTAAGCGTTATTTTGGACCGGTGCAAAATAACCGCGAGTATAGGCTGAAACCCCTTCTCCCAGTTTTACGTTTTTATGACTAATACGTTAGACATTTCAATTTCAATAGTCTACGAAACTAATTTAACCTTGACGAAAATTCTTATAGATGATATCTTTCAAATTTTATCAGCCTTTACAGTGACTGCTTTCAATACCTCTACAAAAATAAACTTTTCCGGTAAGTAGAACTGAATTTAACCACCAACATTATAGCCAAAATACAGTTACATGTTCTATGTTACGGTGGAAATTGAAACTTCCGGTTTACTGATCATGGTTTTCCCGACAGAAAACTGTGAAACTCTTTTCTAATTTTGTGCAAAGTAACGCCCGATGTGCCAAGTAACCCCGTCTTATGGTACTTCAAAGTAGTTTTATGCAAGACATCATAGTTTTCAATAAAGAGTAGGTTATATATCATTATTTGGTTTAGCTTAACTGGGGAAAAATAATTCCTATGATGTTATTAATTTAGTTTTTCTCTGTCTCTGTCATCACGTTAGGAATATAAAGCTCGATTCGTATACTAAGTTATAACAGCAAGTTAATATACATTTATGACTAACATTATTGAGAAGAGCACTATAGACGTGAAAGACCCCAAAATATTATGAAGAGTACAGATGAGAAAATGATCAAATAGGGTCGCTATCAGTATCGAATCCATAGTCTTCTGGCGCAGTAAATGTTGCTCCTTTTTATTTATTTTGCTTAATTTTTATAATAATAGTTATTATTATAATAACGATAAGGAATTGCAAATATACCGGTAATAGATATTGAAATCGCAAAAATGTGTATTTTTATTTATTCTCATCAGTTTCTTATTTCAAAATTCTTTCTATATGCGTTTCTTTTTTGAAGCTAGTGCTATTTCGCCTGGCACCTGGTAAAATACAAGTTCGTACAGTATTCTGATAAGAAGTTTTACCTAATACTGCGCAAAAAATTCGTATTGTGTATCATTTGTTTAACATAGCATACAAAAGGTATAACAGAAAAATATATATTAATAATCGTGACCTGTTGAGTAATCGAGGACAATACATAATGATTCCAATGATGTGTAAAAATATGTATAACAATCTTTGAAAGATCCACCACTCGAAATCGAAAATGGCATCAATAATCACTACAGTTTGGAAACACGTCTCAAATAAATAAAAAGCTAAGAAATTGTTTGTGATTCTTATCTAGTCCCATTCGTTCTGTAAGATCCTCGAAAATTTTAAGTCATTTCACTTGTCTTTTAAATGGTGTGATTTCAAATTATAACTCCTATTGTGAAAAGCTGAACGCACGCCATTAATAGATCCAAATTCAAAACATGTTACAAATAAAACGATTGAGCATATTTTTATAGCTCTTACCTACGATATTCTTATCCTTTCCTAGATTGTAGAAAATAATTAATTATTTCACTCATCGGATAGCGATAACGTGATCTGAAGTGAAACGCTTCTACGTCAGTTCCTCAGAGTGCTCTAATCAATGGAATAAATTTAGCTGTTAGAATAGACGTATCACGCAGCTACAGTTTCACTTGCAATCGATCAGGAAGGAGAATATATCTGTTGACCGGCTCTGAACTGTGAACAATTCTACAGAAAGACCAGATTGAGAAATGGATGATCATTTCTTTTATCTCAAAAAATAGAAAGAAAGAATAGTGGTATCGATAATCTAGTTTGATCTACTAATCCTCCTAAACATGATTTTTTTTTTAACTTTTAACTTTCGGAAAAAATTAACCTGGACTCTGGTGCATGTTCGGCTGGTATTGTATATATTGCTGATTCTATCTACCTGCACAATTGTGTAGGTCATGGCTGAAAGGTATACAAATGGTTATTAGCAATCAGCAAAAAGACGTTACATCTTCAATAACTTACTTAGCGTGATATGAAGGAAAGAAAGTTTACATGTTATATATATATAGTTAACACTTACAGTAGAAAGACATCACATTTTTTACATAAATAATGAAACCGACATCTCTACTATAGGCGGGTCACGTCGCTTGCGTCAGTAATTTGCATGTGAACTGTAAAACTTTCGTGAAAGTTTGGTGTGTCAAAAACGATAAGATAATATTATACAATACGATATTCTAATAATGGGCAATAATAATAAAAGTTGGCATGGTTTAGTATAGTATGATATCCAGTTGAGAAGTCAAATGTATGAGATGTGGGACTTCGGTTATGGTTAATTACTGAGTGAATGAGTTTCGTATATTCTTGAATGTATACGAAACTTTAAAGTGAAGTATATATTTTATTTTTAAGCTTTTAATATTTGCTGCTAAAATTACACAGGGAAAATTTCTATGAAAACTTCAAATGAAGGTCACGTTTGTTGCAATCAATTGACTCTTTCGGTCTTCATTCACAATTTCGCGAACGTATGCTCAGTACGTTGTACTTTCTTGTAACCAGCGAAACAAACATCTGATCACGAGGGTGCTACCTCTGCAAAATGATGTGCAGAAAACCAATGCTTAATCTCAACTTTTAAATTTTACACTTAGTACAGTAAATACAACCAGGACCAAGCTTATGCTTATTGTCCCTGGTTCAGGATATGCTTATGCTCATTGTCTCAGGTTCGATATTTTTCCCTAGAAGTATGTAGATATATTTCCCCATATAAGTAGATTTCTCCATATAAGTAAAGGAGTACATTCGGAAGGAATAAATGCGTAGTTTGAAAGAGAAATGACGAAAATACTTTGTTTCCTAGTAAACAATTTTTAAGTCGTATACTACAAGCCTTTTTGCTGTTTTTGACGTTGCTCTTCTTAAAACATCTAAAGAAGTCTATAAGTTTATTTGAGGTTTACAGCTTAGTTTCACAATATCCTCTTGAAAACGTAGTTCTTCTATAATTCTTTTTCTGCTAGCAAAATTGTGATCACTTGAGTGCATCAGGCAATGTGTGATGAAGTTCTGTACATTGCATATTAATGTTATATCATATGGTAAATTTATGTATTTTGAAACCTGCGGAAATTGCCCGTTTTCTTCTTGTAAGTCTTAGATCACTTGCTCACTTGTATAGCGTAAAAACACCTCTCAAGCATAATCCACTCACCATTTTTAGCGTAAAATTTATATCTGTTCTTTTACTCGTAGTAATCTTCATTCTAGTGACAGTAACGTAAGAAAAGATTAAAAAGTTTTCTAAATGAGTTACATGTGTGGCTAACTGCAGACCTGTAAAATTTAATATCAAACGGTTCAGCCATTTCTGTAGCTAATACCAGATTAGGTTGACGTCAAATTTTTTGTACTTAGGTATAGTATGCAGAATGTTCGTCTTCTGTCTCTTGAATATTTATTTCCGAAAACACTGCTGCACGTGACACTTTTTTAAAAGTAAAAAAGCTAGTGTGCCAGCTGTTCTTTCTGTAACAAGAGACCACTCAGATTATAATATTTGACGTACACTTTTAACCCTGTTCCCATTTTTATGATACCCATTTGAATGAACGTAACTTAATAAAATGCCACTTAAATGAACACGCTCAACATATTAAATATTTATTTCAAACAGTTTAGTTCCCTGTATTTTATAATGTGGTGTATAACATATTTCTTCAATTTTTCGGTATTCAGAGTCTAGCATTTATCTTCGCACTCCCTTTTTACTTTTAGCATAAAAAAGCAATAATGACTAGAGTGTTTCACGATGCTAGTAACACTCGAGGACATTGTTTGCAAAAGTCCTGTAACAGCAGAATTTCAAACCTATTATATATTTCGATTTTTGCTAATGGCATTACAGCAGATTGTGATAAATTTATGTTGAGAGCACAAACATAAAAGCACTAGTAATAATGTAAGAGTAACGAAGGTGCTGTTGGGTGTCCATATTACCATAACGTTGAATTCTGGAATCATTATATCATGTATTTCAAATAAGTACATAATAATAACAATAATTTACAAACTCTGTGCTTGTCAAATGTATTTGTTTATTTAGAATGTATGAGATGTAACTACGTCGCTACATATCAATATAAACAAAATTTTACTATCTCAAGGTATCAGACTATATAAAACGCAACCTTAAATTGGCATGCTTAATGAAATCACGTATCTTGTGAAAAATTTTAAAAGTTATATCGTCGCTTTGTTTCTTTGTAATCATAGTGACAGTTTCTTGTAGCTGCAATTGCAAAGGCCTCTTCTGTTTTTAAATTTTCTGACACAAAAAGTAATAATGTTAGTGACAACGGATCTCTATTTTCACTTATAATAAATGTTTATTCCATATAGCACAAAATAAGTATTTTGGTATGTACCTGAATTAACTCGGATATCGTATGTGTCGTGTCGGACATAAGTCTTTGACCAGGTAATGGCGACTGCTTTGAAACAAATGCAGAGTGTGAGAATTAAATCTGCCATGTCTGTAGTTTCGCGTGCAGAAGATACATACTTCTGGGTCATTATCGCAGTGGGTCATGGTGAGTGGTGAGTTGTAGTGGGTTACATGCTGTTGACCCAGTATCGACTGCCCCACCGACTCAATGACCAACTCCAGCTGTGGCACTTTCCGGAATATCCGTACAGATTTTGGAAAAGTTCCAAAGAATATGTTATTGTTACATTTTAGGTTAAGGTATTCCTAGTCTGCTGTTTCATTTTTGAATGGAATTACGATTCGCCATGACTGTTTCTACATACTGTTTTTGTGAGAAAACCTTAATGAGCAATAGAAAATACAACTGTTTTCCGATTCGGATTGGTTTGGTTTAACAGCTTGAAAACGAAATCACTTAATGTCCAACGCTTATGCCTGTTAGGCTAAGGAAAACTATGATTGAAGCAGGTGATGATGGACGAATTGGTGGAATGAGGAATTGGGATTGTCCCGAGAAAACCCACGACCACTATTTTGTCCGTCTCAACCTTACTTGCCTTGGAAACGAACCAGGCACCCCATCCATCTGATTGATTAGTAGGCGGGTTCTCACTTTCGATTCCCGATGGGAAAACCTTTCAAATATACAATGCCCTTGGTGTATCTCTGCTTTCCAGGTTATTGAAATTACCTGTAGAAGAAGAATAACCGAATAGAATAGACACAAATTTCAGAGATGCTTTCAGTCTTTTTCAAATTTAATATTGAATTCTTTGAACTGCACTATTTTATCATGACCAAAATCAGTGATTCATGGTTAATAAAACATTGGATTCGTAAACGTTTGCATTTCCTACATAGACGAGTGATTCTTCACTCTTACTTAAAAGAGCATTATTAGGGTAGTGGCTTGAGTATTCGCTTCGTATATTAGGGATCCGCGGTTCGATTCTCCGTGGATATTCAGAAAAGAAACTATAATTTAGAATGATCTTATTTCTGATTTGTAATAAAATGTAGAATTGTCGATTTCTCTCGTTCTTACAAATTAAAGTTGAAACGATTTCCTTCGCAGGGAAAAGGTAATTACATGATGTCACAGCCTACAATCTCGATTTCTTCTGTCTGAAAACTTCGCTTGTTTCGCAAACAATTCATGAAGAGAAACGGGTCATTTTTCAGGCCTAGTTTGAGTCATACATTTTCCTGGAACGTCATTGTGTAATTGTTACTAAGAGTTCTTGCACTCTTACTAGAAATAATAATAATATTTCCGTTCGGCATTTACAAGAAGTTCCGTATATTCGTTCAAGAAAAATTGATAAATAATAATTATTCCTTTTTATATATTTTGATAATATATCAATATTGCTCATACATAATCCAATGTCTTTAGTATTGTAATAACCTAACTTCTGGGCCAAAACTCTGGCCAACCCATTTTGGAAATATCTTTTACCAGCACAGATTGAGTAGGGTGAGATTGAGCAGGTTGCTTTGCGCATAGGCTTTTATGCCATTTAAAATCATAAAACACTTACATCTAAAACTGCATTACACTATACATAATTACATTTTTACTCTATCGCATAATGTTCTCCTGATTGTTTATAACATCTAGACCATTTCTTGAGTGTCTATAAATTTCAGCACACCCGTTATCGCAATGCTTTGATCAAAACATAAGAATAGCGTGAAGTATTTAATAATTAGAATGCTAAAGTGCTTTGAGGTTAAAGCTAAATACTGTACATTGCGTCTGTAACTCATAATTAAATTTATCTTATTATATTACTCCCTTTGATTAGCTAAACAGTTTTAGTTTCGTTCAAATTGGTTCACAGATAGCACACGCTTGACCTGATCTTACAATCAAACTAGTTTAAGAGAACTAGAACCTTACAAAGCTGCCACCAGAAAAAAAATGCTGGTCAATTCGTATGCATAAACATTGTTTCGGCTTTATTTGTAGTATAATTATCCTCGTCCTCCTCGTCTTCCTCCTCTTCCTCCTCAATGCTCTACCATTAATAACAGGCCAGTTTCCTTAAATGCAATTCTTTAGGATATTCAAGATCAACTTCTAATATGTTTCACGCATCAGTATCATCAGGTATATTTGTGAAATCTGTTTCTCTTATCTTGTCTTCATTTAACCATCATAATCCCTTAAATGGCAAGTATTGGCTCATTGCCCATCCATACAAGTTGTTAGTATCCAAGCACATTATGTATAAATCTTATTTATTCTCATCGTAATCTCCCAAATACTTATTGTTTGTTTTTACATATCTTTTACTACATTGTGAAATTCCTCCTCTTATACCTTTCTCTATCATCAGCGCTATATCATTATCTGTTAATAATTCTAATTCTATATTTGTCATCTTTAACATTGCATCCCAAGCTAAACCTGGTGCTGTCATATACCAAGCTGTATCGAGACCATAAGCTTTATGACATGTTTCTCTAAAGTTTTCAAACACATCTGCTAATAACAACACATCAGTTTTTCCATATAGGTCATGGTACTGTCCGAGATTATTAATTTTAAATGTTTTCCACACTTTCTTCGCATGCGTATAATTCTAATAACTTATATGTGTGTTGGTAAGCTTGTTTAAGAATGCTTCCTTTGGGCTTAATTGTCTCTGTCTAACCTTTTTCCAGTCACTAACATAATCGTACGGGTAAACACCTTTTCTTGTTACAAGGTTAAATTGTTCTTCATTAGGGTAGAAGTGTTGTGTGTAAGTCATTTGTTCTCTTGTTAGGTTTGATGATAATTTGTCTAAACACTCCATAAATCTAAACGAATACATGAATTTTAATTTGATAGTTCCAACCTTTTTACTTAATGAAATGTAGCATTCCTTGTTATTAGGCATAAATCAATTGTTTCTTTATTACATCCAAGCTCTTTAATGAATAAATGTGAGTCGTACCCTGTTATGTATAATGATTGGTACAAACTTTTTGAATTATAACTTTAAAATACAATTATTACAGAAAGGAGATATAAACTCTCCTGTTACATGATCATGATGTTTAACTTTATAATTCTTTTTAGTGTATTTTTCTTTACAGTAATAACCAAATTCTGATCTATTAAACTCTCTTCTCTGTTTCTTTGTTAAGGGTAATTCATTATTTTGCTTATAAATGTTAGATATCATTTTAGCTTCTTTCTGTAATTTATTTATGTACCTTTTATCTGCATTTTTACCTCTAAACAAATAGGTTCGGTTTTAGTTCCATCGCTTTTTACAATGTAATACAAAATCCAGAAGGTTTGTGTTGTTGATATTTTTTTGTATATGGTTTATTTTCTAGACAACATTCTTCACATCCCATAACCTTATGCAATAAGCATTCAAAATCGGCATAGATTACAAAGTTCTTTCTCATTTTATACTGATAATTCTTAAGTTTAGCATGCGTTTTCTTCAGGCATTATTATTTTTACTACTTTATTCGATGAACGATCTTGCTCATGTTTATCTAATGCACTTTGTTATTAAAAGTATAGCAAACATCGATCACACAAATTTTCGAGCTCTCCATTTACTTATTTGAGTACTATTTAATTTGCTTATGTCTTTAATCCAACAATAATGTGTTTTAGCATTTTCTTCAACAAGTTTTTATATATATAATAAATTCACATGTTTTTCTTTTTTGGTCTGTGTGTGATGTATTATATACATTGAATAGTCTTTATCATACGCATAGACATTTATAGAAATATTAAGTAATTTTTCGACTTTTGGAATATCGCTTAGTTTTACAGGAAAATGAATATTTTTTAGTATGGATTCTAAGTTTGACAATAGTTCATCATCTTTTGGTATTCGTTCAGGATGTGAATTTGTAGGATATAAGGCACTGTATAATGAGTATAAGAAGCATTTTTCGTCTTCATTTTTACATTAATTACAGCCTTTTTGTTTGAATCTGTTTAGGTAATTCTATGTATGATGATCCTCTGTATGGTACATATTTAACGATTGCTAGTTCTAAAAAGTTAATGTTTATAAGAGCCCAGCCAGAACTTCAAGCTTGAAACTCATCCATTCTTGTTCTTAATGCTTGTTTCATATTAGTTAGTGGTTCCTTTACATTGGTTGATTGATATATTACTCGGTTTTCAGTATTGAAATAAAACTCTTGAATTTCTTTTCCTTTCTTATATTTAGAACTTAAACATAGATTCAATGAGCCATGTTTTTGTAAGCTGAGTTGAATAATTAATTTTCAATGAGCCATGTTTTTGTAAGCTGAGTTGTATTGTGTTTAATATAGCTTTAGATGTTGTTTTAATATTATGTTCTAATGGATCTTCTGGTTTGTATTGTGTTGTGAATCTCCATGTTTTTAATTTTGATTTAAATGTAGTATTTTGACGATTTACATCGATTGGTATTGATTCAGATTTGGTTTTTGGTTCTTCAAATACTTCTTTCTTAAATGGATACAGTTTTAAAGCTTTCTTCCTACCTAATCTCTTAGCTTTTGGTTTTTCCAATATGCCTCTCTTAAATGGGAAAGTTTTGCTAAAGTTTAATCTGTTTTGTTCATCTTCATGTTCTTTAATACGGTCTATGAGTTCTGTTTTTCCTTAATCGGGAATAACTTTTAATACCCTTTCCTTTACATAAGTTTTTTTTTTTTTAATTCCACTACTATGCGCTTAATTAAATTCATAATTACTCTCTTGTTTTTATTTAAAAAAATAATTTTTAATCATTTTCTTTATCTAATACAACAGCTAATATTCATGTGACGTAGGAAATCTCGATGTCTATTAGCGTACTGTATTAGAACATGGCTTTTATGGGAATAACCCATGAAATTTACTGATGATCTAATGAAAACTAATTCATTTTTGTTATTCTTTTTTCAAATCTACCTCATCATGTTCATCACTATCATTTGTAGGCTGAAGTTTTTGTCACTATCATTTGTGGGCTAAAGTTTTTTGTCGCTATCCCAATTTGATTCTGGTGTATATCTTTCTAATATTCCATTCTCATTTTCTTTAATTAGCATTTCTTGTTCTTTTAATATTTGTTTTTCTAGTAGTACTGTTATGAGTTGAAGATCTTGATGAATAAGGTTAAGTTTATTTTGTATCAATTCACATTGCTTATCCATATGTATTAAATACGGAAATGAACAAAAATGAATAACTATTTTTTTTATTATTATAAAAAAAGAGGTTATGAAAAGGAAAATTATCCCCCAACTTAAGCAATGATGTAGAGAGAACGGAGTACATGGTTATTCAAAGCTTAGAAAAGCAGAAATAATAGCCTTAATCAACGAGCACAGAAATAAGACTTTAGCAACAACTGCTGCAAATTCACAACATCCAAGTAAACAAGATAAAACAATGATGAATAAAAATGAGCTTATAAGACATGATTCAAAGATTAAACCCTGAGCATATTGTAAACTACTTTCAGAATCCGCTTTGTAGAAATATAATTATAAATGCACTTAGTAGTCGAAAATTCAAAGAATGGAAACAAATTTTAGAAATAAAGAACTTACCCGATAACTTTCTACATATCTTCAAAAACAAGATACATTGGTGTTCAGTTACATCAACCCATAAACTGTCACTTCCTTTTATAGAACGTTATGAAGAACACATCAATTGGGTCAGATTATCAAACAGGAGAGACTTAGTTAGATACGAAAACATTATTAATAAGTATAGTGATAAACTTTTCTGAGAAAATTGTGTGAACGAAGGTATGGTTCATGTTGCTATCATCATTTAAAACCAGTACGAAACCATAAAAAACATACAAGACAACATATTCATTGGGAAGACTACACGTACGAATACGCTCAACAAATGAGTGAAGATTATGTTAATGAATTTAAAGAAGAAGTTGATTGGCTCGTGTTTGGTGAAGAAAATAACTGGAGAAATATTCGCAAAAACAAGCTATTGAGATTTGCACACAATTCCAAGAATACTTACTTTGGAGCATACTCTCTTGCAAAACAGATTTGCTTAAACTTACATTCCTAAAAACCTTTAAAGACAAACTCTGTTCGGATATAGTTTCTAAAAATTGTCGCATCTCAGGAAAAGAACTAACAGCCTTCTTGAAAGAATTTGATTCTGTTATCGATTTGTACGTTATTACACCACTGCTAGATGAAGCACATGTGGGAAATAACAAAATAAAATTTACTGGTCAAGTGTTAGTTTACACGATAAAAGCGAAAAAATCGTTCTCGAGTTCGAAAGCAAAGGTTTAGAATAAATAGAGCATAATACGCACTTGTTGCGATAGGAAGTTCTCAGAAGACTTTCTAATGAAAATCACAAGTAAGATTGATATGTTTAAATTCTTAAGAGTAAATAAGCATGTTCACGAATCCCTCAGAAACAAACTAATGCTACTCTTAACAGGTTTACATTTAATAGAGAACTCAGAAGAATGCTCAAGAAACAAAAACTGAATTGTGTAAAATGGCGTGTAAGCTTGTGTTCTGTGTTGAATATATGCTTACCAAGTTAAGAATTAATAACACTTGTCCTTTCTGTAGAACAGTTATTATACTTAACAACAACAACAATGAATATCCTGAAGAAAATCCTGATTTTGATAATCCGTTTTTTTCTGTGGAAGATTGGAAATAATAACATCGAAGATTGATGTTAAGTTTTTATGAAATGATAATCATAAAAGTTATATCGAAAGTTTTTTACGTAGGATTAGATGTTAACCGATAATAGAAACAATCAATTTCTTTAATTTCTTTAACCAAATCTTCTTCTGATAGGGACGTCCAAAACTCATTACCCTTACCTTTACGAATATCTAATTCTTTTTGCACTAGGTTGAATAACTTAATACTGTTAGGATCTCGAAACTTTTCGTATATTATCTCATGATCTGGATATTTTTCTTCTGCCTCATTAAGAAGCTTATATAGACTTCTCTTTTGGCATCTGATAGCATAATAAGGGAAAGGATCATTAAGTTTTTTCTTCTTGTATATGATTAGGCAATTATCTTTTGAATCATCGTCTGTATATGGTGCTGCTATTTTTGTAAGCCCTTGTTCTTAAGACTTAACTTTTCCGTCTGTATTTCTATATCTTGCATTCGTGTTTGGAGTAATTCGTTGTTAACTCTATATTGCTTAAAGTATTGGATGAAATAGTCTTCGATAATATTATTTGGACACTTATTGTAAAAATCTTTAGATAACAAAAAGGCAACAGCTAGAAATATTTCTTGTGTACATAAGTTCCACATATCCATAGTACTCGTTTAAACTATCCATAGTACTCGTATTTATTGTTTAGAAAATACTTTTTAACATTATTTCGTTACCAGCTAGTTTTACTGTATAAGGTGAGTTTTGAAGTGGCCCGAATTCGGTCCACTTAGTTTGTGATTGTAATATTCTGACATTTCATTTGAACCTTTATTTTCTAACCTTTTTTTTAAATCTTCTACCTCCCATTGCACACAATTTAGTAGCATTGAAGTAACCTGTGTTCTTATCTATAATCAGTTTAAAATCACCAGAGATACCATACCAATATCTTTAGTCTGTTCGTAACATATCTCATTCAAACATTGATCCATACTAATCTATTATGGTTATTATTCCATAAAAATAATATTTAAATTTATAATACAACATTACTTTTAACTATCCAGCTATTATGTGAATCATCAAATACTAACCATTTAACGTATGCTTTGTCACCTTTCTTTCTCAACACCTCCACTAAGTATTCATCTTTATGTTTCGTCTTTAATAGTTCTGGTTTGTAAAATCTACCTTGCACATCCTCTTCTTCTAAAATTTTAATTCTATACGAAGGTGCATTAGATGGTATAACTTCGCTAATAACAATTACTTCTGTTGACCAATTTGGTCTATATCCTTTTTCAAATAACCTTTTCGATTTACTTATTTGCTCATTCTTTTTTTTCACTTCTATAGGCTTTAAACCAATGGTTCTATGCATACGTTTATTATACTTGTTAACTAGTGTTGGTAATATTTCTATCCATTTATAATTTCCTTGTGTTGTACATTTTTCCACATGTTGAGTTTAAGAGTTATATTGAATCTCTCAACAACAGAAGCTTTCTTACCCCTATAGGTTCAGTAATGATTAATCTTATTTTCCTCCATCACCATCTTAAATTCTTTATTGTAAAACTCTTTGCCTTGATCAGTTTGTAAGTTACTAGGTTTTCTCGTTCTTAATATGGATTCAAATGCTTCTGTAACATTTTTACCGCTCTTATCTTTAACAGGAACAGCAAAAGCATACTTCGAAAACACATCTATAATCGTTAGCAAATACTTACAGCCTTTGTTCAACTTGGAGATACCTTTTAACATGCCACTGTGCATTTCCACAAGATCTGCTTGCCATAAATCATCTATATCTTTAAAAATAACATTTAACCTAGGATAATTCTTTCCGGAATGTTTGTGAATTTCTTCTATAATCTCTTCTGTAATACCTTTCCCTTGTTCTAGTCAATCTTTCTTTTTAACGAATTATGATTTAGTAACACCACATACTGAACCGATACCTTTCTTACTATATCTTCCATTCTTTGTTTTTTCTATTCTAATAGTGTTTTTCTTCGTATCTGTTGATTTCTTACACTTAACACAATACATCCTGTTTATTACATAGAAATTTAAAATTCATCATTACCTAATACTACCCTCCTAACATTATCATTATCACTTGATTCGTTTTCGTATTCATCTTCATCCTCTCTTTCTATATACATAATAAGCATTAATGATTTGCCTTGTTTCAAATCAGAATCTTTGGATTGTGTAGGTGGTAACTGATCATTTATATTAAAGTGTAATGGAAAACTCTCAAATAGAATGTCATTTAAAAATGTGTCCATAAGTTATGAATTGAAACATGATTCTGTATGCATTAACTACTTCTATAAAGAAATTTGTAGGCAGCAGCTAAATTATATACAAAAATGACTGGTTTCTCAACAGCATATTTTGCCAATTGACATGGTAATTCTACAGTTTCTTTTTTTGTGTGAACTCTTCGTTTGTTTGGGGCCGCGGTGGCTCAGTGGTAGAGCGTTCACCTCTGGTGCTTGGGGTCCCGGGTTCGATCCCAGCCCCCGCCAAGTGAACTTTGTGGTGGACAAACACCGCGTGCGTGGGTTTTCTCCGGGTTTTCCCGTTTCCTCCCACTTTCTTTATTCCACCATTTCATTCATTACTCATCATCACCGTCTCCTTTAGCCTAACTGGCATAACCGTGGGACGTAAAACTCAAAGATTTCATTTCATTTTTTTTCTTCGTTTGCTTATTCAAGCTGCTCTAATCTTACAACATCTTGTTTATCGATAGCATTAGGTACATTAACCAATCTTTTATTCTTAAAATCAACCCAGGATGTATAATTTGACGTAAAAACTTCTTTTTTACTTTTAATGTTAGATGTAAGTTTTAGATGTAAGTATTTTATGATTTTATATGTCATAAAAGTCTATGCGCAAAGCACCCTGCCTAATCTCACCCTACTCAATCTGTGCTGGTCAAAGATATTTCCAAAATGGGTTGGCCTAGAGTTTGGCCCAGGAGTTAGGTTATTACACTACTGTCCTTTACCCAAAGAAAGGGTGTTACTTCGAAAGGGTGTTGTGATATAGACACATCCTACTTAGGTTATGTTCGATTTTCACATTATCCAGTAGCTAACACCTTTTTCCTATGTTTTCTTTGCATAGTATTTCATAACTCAATTCATTCTTATATAGGGTTAAAAGAATTTATTTTCATTTCCGTAACTTCAGTATGTTTATTTACATTGCTTTAGGACTTAATATTGAGGTCGCAAATATTCAATACTACTACTACCACTAATAATAATAATAATAATAATAATAATAATAATAATAATAATAATATAGATAATTTCCCTATGAGGACAGATTGTATTAAAATCTGTAAAATCGCCCGTAGCGTTAGCCAGAAGTTACAAAATAGTCGGGATTAGAGAGAAGTGTCAGGATCAACAGGACATACCATCACAAACGTCCCTATAACTAGCTAAATGTTATAACGGAAAGTTTCCCTAGTACTAGTTAAATATTATAACAGAAAGTTTCGAGGCAAATTTCGTGTAGAAAATATGGATTCTGAACTCACAAGAGGTATAAGAAAATTTGTTTTTAAGTAATGGTTATGCCGGCTAAGATACAGTACACGTCGATGATGAGAATGAAAGAAATATTGAAATAAAGAAAGTACCAGGAAGCAGAACACGGAGAAAACCTATACACACGTTGTTTGTTCAGCACAATGCATATTAGGCGGGAGCTAGGTGGAACAGGTTGTACTTTTAAATTTACAACAATTCAATAATAATAATAATAATAATAATAATAATAATAATAATAATAATAATAATAATAATAATAATAATGCTATTAAAAGTTTTTAGTTGCACTAAAATTTGGCAAAACTTACTTAAACGTAAGGGTTTCGAGGAAGGGGTACAGCTACTCTAATTTAAACGAAAGCTTTCTGCTAATATTTCGTGTAGAAAATATTCTACTTTACGTTTCCAGGATAATAACTGTAATAGAAAGACCTGAATATAATTGAACACTAAAGCTTGTAATAAACTAACGTGTGGAGTTTACAGATGTAATTATAAAAGCTTTGCTACAAAAATAAATACACAGACCGTAATTCAGTGAGCTCTGAAGTACAAAGTAACAAAATAATATATAAGATTCAGTCTACATAGCAATTGTTGCTTAGAGTGGCATACTCGATTTCTAGAATCGAGATAAGACGAGACATGTTTACGATACTTTTCGTCTCGTCTCGATTCTCATCTCCAAAGCATGACGATAGAGTGAGTTAGCCTTGTCCCGTCTGGAATTAAAATATTAAGTCTCATCCCGGTTTTGTTTGGTTTGTTTTTAGAATCGAGATGAGAAATTCGTCTTTTCATGGGCAACGTTACACAAAACCAATTTTTTTGGCTAATATCAGGTTTCTGCTTGTAATGGTATGACCTGAACGATAATAAATTTTTAATTTTTAAATATTTTTCCGGATAATATTTAGTATCACTAGTATTATTCCTGAAAATTTGACAGTTTAAGTGTTGAAACAAACGAGTATTTATTTATTTATGTATTTATGACTTCTTTTAGGTGGCGAAGTTACGGCTCTGCAGCCTTCTCCGAGCACTTAACCACGTGCATACATTATATATATTTAAAAAAAAACACCAATATATAGAAAATATTAACAATTACGAAAGAAAAGTATTGAACCACATAAGAAAACAATATACTACTTAATTAAAAAATGGTTAAGCACTTCAAAAACAAAAATTGAAAAATAATATTCAATAGTGGAAACAAAAATAACATGGAGAAACCAAAGTTGCATATTGCATATAGCGGTACCAGAAGTATGAATAAGCTGTACAAATTAACATAGGTTACCTATTGGTTGTGTGTTCATATGTGGGTTATTAATAATCTGGTAAAACGAAGATGCCTCATGTGCTACCAGTGTCCTTATCTTTACTTAAGAGAAGGGAATATTCCGATTTTTTTTTAAAATTTGGCAATTGTGGAAACGTTGTGTATTAATTGATTAAACTGTTCCAGAGGCGTGTAATACTTACTGTGAAGGATTTTGAGTATGAATCAGAATTGTGACTGGGGATGGAGAGCAAGAAATTATCTTGTGATCTTGTGCTTCTAGTATGAAAATCTCATAAATATAAAAATCTACGGGCTAGATACGATGGTTCTGACGTAGTAAGTATTTTGTACAATAGAGTAAGATTATGTAAATTTCTTCTTCCGACTAATGTCAGCCATGACAGTTTTTTTTTTTAAAAAGATATGACATGTAAATTATATTGAAAATAAATCTATTGCAGGCATTTTGCACTCTTTGCAAGTGCTTTTATTGATTTTCTGTTAGATCAGAATAGACTGAGTCGCAATAGTCAAGATGTGGGAACACCAGTACCTTGAGAAATTTGATCTTCAAAGATACTGGTAAGAAAATTCTTAGTCGATTTAACGTATGTAGGGCACCAAATGCTCTCTTACAAACTCCCTTTATTTGATGTGACCAGGAGAGATTTTGATTTATTATGACTCCCAAATATTTGGCAGCTGTAGAGAATGGAATAACAGTATTGGACAATATTATATTTGATAGCTGATAGATATTAATAGAAGAAAGAATTCTTGGGGAGCCAATTAAGATGCACTGCGATTTTTTGCATTTAATTTTAACCCATGAGCCGTAGACCACTCGCTGATTTTGTTAACTCAGTATTTATTTTCTCAATCGCATTATTAATATCTTGTTGGGGAAATGAAACATATAACTGAAAATCATCAGCGTAAATATGGTATTTACAATAGGTGAGAATTTTAGGGAGATCATTAATGTAAAGGGCAAAGAGTACGGGCCCTAGTACGCTACCCTGGGGCACTCCACTGTTGATACAATGCCATGTCGATATGTGATCCTGATTGATCACTACTCTTTGTTTACGTTCGTGAAGGTAAAAATGAAACCACTTAACCACTGATTCAGAAAAATTAAACAATAATGATAATTTCTGAAGTAATATGTCAAAATCAATAGTTTGAAAAGCCTTACTATAGTCAAGTAGAGTAAGGAGCGTCAGTTTTCTGTTATAAATAGAATGTCAGTTTTCTCTTATATCCTCCGTTATGTTTACTAATGCAGTGCATGTGCTATGATTACTTCGAAAACCAGATTGAAATGTATCCAATAAATTATTTGTTAAGTATTCCCGAATTTGATCATTTACAATATATTCAAAAACTTTTGAAAGCTCGGGAAGGACACTGATAGGACGATAGTCTGCAATATTATCAGCGTTGTTTTTTTTTTTTTTTGGAAGTGGGGGAACTTAGCGAGTTTCCATACTGTGGGAAAAGTACCTGTGGCAAGAGAGTAATTAAAAATGTCAGTGATAGGATTAAGAACATGCGGTAGGATTTTCCTAGTCATGGTTATTAAAATATCATCTGTACCAGTGGCTTTAGATTTAATTCTTTGGATCGCTTTTAATACATGTGCAGGCTGTACGTGAGAAAACGAGAACAGAGAGTTAATTTCCGAAGCTAGAATATTATTTATTGTTTGCAGTTTCATGGAGGCTGGTACCATACAGCTTTAACAGAAAAAAGTGTTCAATTCATCTGGCGTATAGTTAAAAGAGTTCTTGGCTATGTTTCTCCCAACACCTAATACTTTAGCCATTTCCAAAGAACTGCTCCATTATTTTGGAATCAAGTATTTAATAGGCAAAGCGCCGTTTTGCCTTCCTTACTTCTTGAGTGCAACGGTTTCTTCATATCCTATTGTTTTCGAATTTCGTATTAGAATTTATTGTGCTATCACTGGAAGGATCACTATTTTTAACATGTCTCCTGTATGGTCTATAAGCTTTATCTCTCCACGCCATTAACGAACGTAATTCATCAGTTTAGCATGGTGATGGATGTTACGAAACACGTTTCTTAACTACAGGGGTGTGTCTATCATAGAAATTTATTATTAAAGAATTATTAAAGAACTATTCAAATATTTGAATGTAATAAAGCGTGTGTTATCGCTGGTCAACCGCCATCAACATTCCTAAAGTAAAAAAAAAAAAAATGCTCGACGTGTATTCGATCGAAAAAGTTCCAGATTACTGGCCAATCGCCTAGACCACTGAACTACAATCACTACGCTGTAAATGATTCGTCTTTAGTTTGGTTACGTTAAGTTTCTCTGCCTCACCTTGGAACGTGGTATATTATTTTTCTTCTTCGTTTCAAAATGCCTTTCGTATTCCTCTTATGATGATATAAGTGAATGATCTTCGGTAGAGTTTATTTTAATAAGTTCAGTTGTTCTTAAACCTTTGATACGCAAGTTTTTTTTTTTTCTTCACATGAAACTACAGATAAGACAGATTTAATTCTCGTACTGTGCATTTGTTTCAAAGTGCCACGGTCAAAGACTTATGACAGCCACGGTATAAACGATGGCTCAATCTGATATATTGAAACAAACTACAGCCTCTTATTTTGAGAATAGAAAGATATGGAAACTACTCAGTGGTACTCCATTTCATATTTGTACAGTATTTCATGTAATAAAACAAATTGAGTGTAATTTTATCATGAAATATAGAGAGTGATTATTTTTTTGTTGCTACTTAATCATTATCTCCATTCACATTTCCTTGTTTGTTGAATTGGTTACAGGCGCTATAACGTATTACCATTCCACGGAGAAGACGATACGTGTAATACTTTAAAGGAAACCATTTCTCATTCAGAAGAGGAATCTCATACTTCGATGCAGTTTGGCAACGGGTTTCATCCATCACATTTGTCAAGGCATATTCAAGCTCAGGAGAGTGAAAAGCGTCATACCTACCGAAGGAGTGAAAAACACTTTAGTCGAAGTTCAACTTTGTCAAGCAATAACTTAGTGCACACTGGTCAAAAATCCCACATCTGCGGAGTATGTGGAATGGAATTTAGTGTTTCTTCATGTACGCACATGTTGAATCATACAGGAGCAAGGTTATACACATGCCAAGAGTGTGGTAATGTATTTAACCACCGTTCATCTCTGGCTAGACACATGTTAATCCACACAGGAGAAAAACCTCACACGTGCCAAGAGTGTGGTAAGGGATTTAAACGACGTTCACATTTGGCTATACACATGTTAATCCACACAGGAGAAAAATCTCACACGTGTGCAGAGTGTGGTAAGGCATTTAGTGTACGTTCACATTTGGCTACACACATGTTATTCCACAAAGGTGAAAAATGCTATACATGCCTGGAGTGTGGAAAGTCATTTAATCAACGTTCCAATTTGTCTTCACACCTGTCAATTCACACAGGAGAAAAACCTCGCACGTGCCAAGAGTGTGGTAAGGGATTTAGTCTACGTTCACATTTGGTTACACACATGTTAATCCACAAAGATGAAAAACATCACACATGCCAAGAGTGTGGTAAGTCGTTTAATCAACGTTCATATATGGCTAGGCACATGTTAATCCACACACGAGAAAGATGCTACACATGCCACGAGTGTGGTAAGGGATTTAAACTTCGTTCAGGTTTGGTTAAACACCTGTTAATCCACAGAGGAGATAAAACACACACATGCCAAGAGTGTGGTATTGTATTTAACCAACGTTCATATTTGGCTAGACACATGTTAATCCACACACGAGAAAAACCTCACACGTGCCAAGAGTGTGGTAAGGGATTTAAACGACGTTCACATTTGGCTACACACATGTTAGTCCACACAGGAGAAAAATCATACACGTGTCAAGAGTGTGGTAAGAGATATAAACATCGTTCAACTTTGATTACACACGTTAATTCACACAAGATATAAAGCTCACACTTGCCAAAGTGTAATTAAGCATTTACATGAAATTCAAAGTTGGCTACACATGATAATCCACACCCTAGCCAAAATCACACGTGCCAAAACCCTGGAATGGAATTTATTCCACGTTCATACGTGTTAAGCCACACAGGACGTAAATCTCACACATGGGAATTGTTGAAAATGATTTAGTCTACGCTCAATCCTTGCAAGGCATTTCAATACAAAAGAGACAAACCAAAGAGATTCATAGAACGTAGCCATGCATTTACTCAAGGTTCACCTTGAGCAAGTTAAATGTTAATCCACACAAGACAAGAGTCACACGCGCGGAGTGTAGAAATACATTTACTGGCGGTTCTCATTTGGCAAATCGCATGGTAAAACACATAGTTCAATAACCACAGATATGCGAAGGAAGTTCAATAGTATTTAGTTTAGAATCAGCTTTGGCAAGAGATGTAACTAGACATGGCACATAGAAAAGAATTTGCCGCTCTCACAAGTTAAGTTTTGGCAGAAATATTATGTGCACGATAAATACCGTGCTAAAGAGGACTACAACAGAATTAAATATTAAAGGAGTCAGACCACATTAAGCCCTTCAAATGTACCTGCCCTTTGGAATGGAATGTAAGTTGTGAGGGACAAATTGTTAAGTCCGTATTTTGAGGGTAGATGTTACATGAAATTGGTTCTGCATCTACTCCAATAGCTCTTTTGCTTTGCCGCCACAGCGATTGTTGCATAGTGTAAAGGTGGCTGACGCCGACGAAGATTCAAGTGACTTTCGCAAAGGAACATTTATCTAGAGATAAAAATTCCAAATATAGTCCATGAGAGTTCTTGTATGTAAGGGAGTTAAAGGCAACAAGTTAAAGCGACATACATAGTGAGGGCGCAACTTCCTCATCAGCTATAAGTGTAGATCCAGCGGAAAAACATGTCAATTGCAACACTAGGACTTTTTGGACCATCTGCATTTTAGCTGCATCTTGCTTGTCGATACATGATTGCACAGTTCCATTTTCACCGCATATATTTATATTTCTCGTTTTTACGACATTCTTTCATGCTCTTTGACAGAAACTTTATGCAATTTGAAGGTAAGCGATCATAAACTCAAGTCTTCGTCCCTTCCACATGGGTTAAACTGATCAGATAAACTTTACGTTAAAATCGTATTAAGGTTGTATGTGTCAAAAAATGACTCTTTAATAATATTGAAAACGATTGCATTCCAGTTGTCGTCTTTGATTTCAAAGCGAGATTAATAGCATTTTCATCCAAAGTGTTAATGACTTGACCAGAATTCGTGGTTTTTGTGCGAAAAAAGAGTCTGTAACAAAATTTCGACGCAAATATCTCCTACTCTTTCTCGCCCACAGTCGTTTCTCAAGCGCGGAATGATGATATAAAGTGAATGTGCATGTGGGTTGATAAAAATGAAGTTCGAATTTATGTTTCGTATTCCTTACTTATTCTCTTGTATACTTAGAAGTTTTTGAGTATACTGACTTACCAACTTTTCACTCGTTTTATAAGAAAAGTTGTTAAATCAGGTTTTAAATTTTATTCAAAAACGTTCTGTTTACCTTATAAAAATCTGGTACTGTAAGGCAACGTCACACCTGTCAAAACGAACCAGCATACAAAATTTTACACCATTGTATGAATATATCGGTATTTCAACACATTTCTATAAAATTTAAAGCGTGATCCTGTAAAAACAAGCAATAATGCTTTAGCAACTTCTGATTTGAGGGCGTCATATAGTTCGCGTTCAAGCTTGGCAAGACAAATTTTAATATACACAAGTGGAAAACTTCACCTATACGAAGAGTTTGGAATACTACTTGGTTTATACTCAAGTTTGGCAGGACATTTTAATACACAGATGAAACTCTCACACATATGACAACACACAGGCGAAAAGAAGATTTATATGGAGCTCACGTTTTACAATGCACAGGAGAAAACATTATTAAATACTAAGGAAAAAACTAAAGCGTTCTACGTGTGTAGAGATGGTTTAATTAAAGTTTCTATTTCCCAACAGATATATTAATACAGATGGGGAGTAACTTCTCAGTCAAGACTATGAAGAACGGTATAATCGGAGTTTAATTTTGAGGAAACATGCTATTTCATACAGGTAAAAAATGGCTGTGCAAAATTGTGAAAAGTGTTTACATGAAATCCATATTTTGTTAGTGGAAAGACATTGTAAGATATGTGAAACTAATTACTAAAAAATCATGATTGTACATAAAAAATATATTCAATTTACACACGTGATAAAATATACAAATTCTAGGTGTTTGCTTCATATCAATAGCATTTTTATATTATGTCGTATATCAGAAATTATTTTAAGATATGTATTCATTTAGAAATGCACACCACAATTCCCAAAGGTTCTTTTTTTATTTGCTAATGTGTAGCGACTCTGTTCGCCGTACCTCATTATAAATTTCATTGATTTACTTTTTTTTGAACAGTACAAAGTATTTATTGTTGCATTAAAAACACAAGGGAAAGAATCCAGTGCCTCGTCTATAGTTCAATTTAGTAAAAGTGTCCACTGCATCACCTGTTGCAATTTGCAAATTTCACCCAAAGGGGCCTTCCTTAAGTCAGGTACAAACTTTCTCTTTGAGTTGGATAGCTGCCTTCTAGGATTGGGAGTAAGATAGGGAACGGGCAACTCGCGGTCTGGGAGAACGAACTCTTTATATGAGATGACGGATTATATCAGAAAAATAGACATAATTTAAGCTGCTATTTTTACGCACGTTATGAAAATCGTACAATCCCAAGTCGAGTGCTTGAGTAGAATGTTCGACAAAGGAATGTTATTTGTGTGATGTTATCCCATGTTTACTGTAGATCCATATGTAAGCCCAAGATAGTCACCAAAATGAGGAATTTTGTCACCTTGTGACAACATTTGGAAATGATTCGTAGCATGTTTCAATTAAACGTGAGGACTGTTCGTATATGGTCTGCAGAAACACCGGACGAAGTTTGTTTTAGATAGACTTACTTGGGCTAAAATAATTTCTCACTCACGTACGAGATCATTCTCTGCTCTGCTGCCCTATTTATTTTAATACTACAAACAATCCGCCCCTGTGGTCTTGCGGTCGCTTATCTATGTAGAGAATTCTATTTCCCCCACGGAGTGCATAACCCTTGAGCGGGTGGTTATCTAAAGCAAACATGCGCCATACCTTTACGTTATAATTTCAATTATTATGTTATTTCTAAACTGTGTCTTATAGGTAATTTATGTCTTGAAGCAAAGTAAAGTTCTTTGTTTATACCTTTATCACAAGACTGAAGTCGCTGTAAGACCGAAAGTAAAATTTTGCCCAAATATGTACCCCGTTGGCACTTTCAGATAATGATTTTTTTTTTTAATTCCGTATCAGGGAGCCAACACAAATATAGGGAATAAGTGTGAGGTTTAGGACAGTTGGAGATGTGGGACAGTGATATACCTCTCTGGTGATTTGTGTTAATCCATAGCGGTTGCTAGCAGATGTGGCGGCTACGTTTAAAGAGCATTGCTACCTGGTTCTGAACGTGCACAAGGTTTTAGAAGCAAACACAGATTTTCCTTCACCGCTGCTAACTATTATATCAGATGTATTATGAAGAGGTAGTAGAGGATTTGATATAAAAGTAGAGAGTTAGGTATTGAAAGTATATTTAGAACATTTTTGTATGATTCTAATACCAGAGTTCGTGGCTTTATAGTGACAGTAGATAAAATGGGTATACAGGGAGGATTATAACATGATGAGTTGAGGAGGATTGGGACACAGTCCCACTTTTTTCTGCTCCCAACTGTGAAAACGTTGGGTACCTTTATTATAATTCCTGTGTTTCCGCTTGGCTAACGCTATATTTATTTAGTACATTTTCACATCAGTGTTTCAGAAAAATGCCACGCAAGTGGAAGAAGATAAACCACGTTAGAAGATAAATACAAACAGCAAACAGTGATATTCTGCAAGCCGTAAAGATAGTAATATAGAGAAAGAAGAGTATTTGAGAGGTAGCAAGAGAACACAACATATATTGAAAAGTACAAGCAAGAATCAAATGGAGATGCTGTTATATTTCAAGGAAATCTTTTTTGTGAGAAACTCTCGTTAGCGCAAGTAAGACGAACTATGCGCTTAGAACGAGGCACGGACTAACTTTGAGTTACGCGTATGAAAATGCCTTGAAGAAGAATATGCCAGAATTTTAAACTGTGTAGAAAAGTGCGGGATATGGCTGGCTTAATGGTTTTATGGAGCATCCCCTCAATTATCTCTGCGATCCCTGGAATCAAAAGTTTATCAAAAAGTACCAGCTTCAATAAGCAGAACGTGGACGACTTTTTGAACAATTTGAAATTAGCATATGAGAAATGAAACTTAGTTCTGAAGTGTACTTTTAACTGTGATCAAACTGGATTTAGTACCATACACACAACGCCACCTGTGATAGCTTCACTAGGACAGAATCAATTCGGACAGGTAACTTGAGCGGAACGTGCTGAACAAGTGACAGTCCTATGTACCTTCAATGCAGTTAGGAATAGCATTCCTCCAGTTTTTCTATATTCGAGAGTAGGGTATAAGAATTTCTTCCTGACGAAAATACCACCTCATAGCTTGGTATTAACAAGGATCACTGGATGGATGATTGATGAGGTATTTGGTGTTTGTTTAGAACACAGTAACCAAATTTCAAAATTTTCGAAAGAAAATCCAATCATATTGCTCCTCGAAAACCACGTAAACATCATTGTGGTAGAGAATGCTTAGCAAAATGGCGTGCTATGAACATTTTAACCCGCATTGCAGTCAAACTGCAACTGGTGGATGTTTCGCTTTATGGACCTCTGAAGACCCATAAATCGGGTGTGCAATGACTGGCTGATTAATAACCAAGGAGAAACTATTTCTCCTCATTCTATTGATGAGTATATAGGACGGGTATATCCCTGTGCTATGACACAATAGAATATCATATCTCGATTTAAAAAGACTGTAATATACCCTTTCAGAAGTGCTTCTTTTACAGAAGACTAATTTCTGATATCTTTAGTAAATGATCGTCCAAATCCCTCGTTGAACAGAAACGCACCGTTTCACCAGCAAAATCTATAGACAACCTTACCACGCAGAATGTTGCCGTCATATCTGACCCTAATAGCATGTTGGTTTGCAGCAAGTCTTTCATTATATTTGGTTTTAACTTCCTAGACTTTCCGTGCACTGTACACCTGCTGCAGGCTTTTTGAAAGAGTTACCCGCACATGTCTTAATTTGATTTTCACTTGCTAGATTTTACTTACCCCGGAGGCTTGCTAGAGATTTGTAGCAAGTGTATCAGTTCTAGTTTCTACCAACAGGTGGCACAAAAGTTTAATTTTAGAAATTTCGCGCCAGGTCGCCATTTGTACAGGTGCTAAGCTAGAAGCAAAGTGCGTATTTAGGTAGAAGTGGATAATTAAGATAATTACGTAAGTATCCAGATGTAGAGATAATTTATATTTTAAACGTGTATTGTTTGACTAAGTTGTTGAGAAAAATATACTGAGTGTATGTTGGTATGCAGTAAATGTTTACTTGCATTATACCCTTGTGTACGGGAAGGTTCTAGATTACTGGTTTGTAAATGACATTCAAAATTAATCAGTTTCTACAGCACAATATGTCTTTATATACGTAAAAACACACACATATATCTTAATTATCTGATATGAGCCGTAATTCCTACTGTCTAGTTTCAGTTGTTACTATGAAGTGGACAATCAGGACAAAATAAAAAAAATTCAAAATAACTTATCACTGGTCCATCTCTATCATTATTCGATGTTACTATATATTGGTTAATAAAACCAATGTAAAAATATATTTTGTAACATTGGCTACAATGTGACTTGTGTATTTAATATGTACTCGAACTCATGTTTAAATACTGTGCTACTGCAAGTGAAGATTTGCTGTGAAGTTTACTTGCATTATACCCTTGTGTACGGGAAGGTTCTAGATTACTGGTCCCCCATGTAGATTAGTAGCTGGGTAGGTTTTAAAGTTTATATATTAGCTTATACAGTATTGCCGAGCGAGCGTTAGCGAGTGAAGGCGGGTTAGAGCCCCGCAAGGCACGTTGTTTTCTGTCTTTATTACTGCTCAATGGGAAGGGGGACCAGTAATCTAGAACCTTGCCCTTGTGTACATTGATAGTTAATTGAATACTTACGTAATTGTAGCTTTTTGATCCTGATTTCCACTTCATTAAAATCGAGAACGGGGGAAAGATACCGATGGTAATTGCAAATAATGGCTTAACTTTAATTATTCCCCTCCACTATCAAAAAATCGAAATACTTAATTCACAGAGTACTATTACCTTTTAGATGTATCCCTGCTCTATCAAACCTACGAAAAAGTGCAATAGCCTACTCAATTCACACAGTATTGCCGAGCGAACGAAGGTGGGTTAGTAGCCCCGCAACGCTCCTTGTGTTCTTGAAATTCATTGCCGTGGTGGTAGTAGTAGTAGTAGTAAGAACTCGAAATTACCATTCCTTACCTCATTTCTCCTACAAATTTTGCAGACGTCTTGTCAAAATGGAGGGGAGTAACTAAAGTTAATGCAAAATAATGGAGAAGTCTAGGAACGCCCCTCCAGTTTCACTGTGCAAAAAGCTGCGGCATTACTCGAGCAGACGGCTCTACCAAAATTTCACACATTTATTGCGTTTTCCGATTTCTTCTTGCAGAGCTTGCACTAAATGAGGAGCTAATGCATAAACCACGAACTAATTTGTGCTAGGTGGCCACTAAAAGCACGAATGCTATCTAACTGAGTCAGGGCAGGAACGCAGCAGGGGGCCCGAGCGGAGCGAGAGGTGCGTCCGTAGGGAACAGGCGCGTCAGCGACGGGGGCATACGCATAAACAAGGATAGTGTAAAATACATAAGACATCCGCAATAATTTTCACCTTCTAAAACACTTAAATAATTGTAATAACTCTTACTTTCAAAATTGCTTCACTGGTTTCCCGGGTACAAATGGCCCGCTGCGAGGAGAAATTTGTTTGTTTTGAATTTTTACTTCTTTTCCACACGTCACATAGTTGATTTTACGTTTTAACACACTATGACGCTGCTAAAACTTTATAATATGACACTTTTTATCACCCAAACGACATAAGTGTATTAACCGCTTGCCCGGAACACTGACATATATTGCCACAAAAGTGCCGAAGCCACCCTCCCCCATCCTGCTTGCTCTGGGGCGAGGAGCAAGGTTCTAGAACACTCTCCCTCTCCATTGAGTTGTAATAAACGTAGAAGCAACGTGCCCTGCGGGGCTTCAAACGCGCTTTCATTCGCTCGGCAATAGTGCGTGTGGATTAAGTATTGATTTGTTGTACAGAAAGCAGCGAATCTGACTCACGTGAGAGGACCAGTGTTCTAAAACCTTCCCCGAACTAAGCTAACTGAAGCTCGTAATTTGTTTGGGAACCATGGATCCGCTTCCAAATTACCCGATCGACTCACCATAGCAAAACCGGGAAAGGGGGCATGTGTTAATTTTAGTCAAAGTTTTGAGAAAATTACCGTGCGAAATGGAGAATTTGTCGTTTGTATGCTTGATAATACGTGAAGATGTATTTGTTTCATAAGTGATGATGGAATTACTTAGCGGAATGTTACAGCATCGTTGGATTGTGGGAAGTTTCCGAGCGGTACGTGCTAATATTTAAGAACGACACCGCGTTTGTTAAATCGAACAGATATTGAAGGAGGTCCAGCAAAAGGTGAACTATTTGTATTTTCCAAAATACAGGGTAAATAATCATAGTGAGTTTTTTTAGCTACAATAACTCTTATCACATCTGTTTACACAGCACATTTAAATAAATAAATAATATGGTATGTATTAGCAGGGTTTGAAAAAACCCGGCCCGGGCTTTTTTGAAAAAGCCCAACCCACCTGGGCCCATGTGGGTTTTTCGGGTTTAATTGGAGTTTTTCAGTTTTTTTCGAAATATTTCAATGTCTTTGGGCTAAAAGTGTTAAAATGTGATTTATATTTGAAGATTGTCATTGTCACAACTTGCAACAATTTTCTTCTCACTGCTCTTTTGAAAAAGTTGCCGTCATTTTGAAATTTTACATTAGATTCCCGAGAAAATCTGTACAGCAAATTTAGCGTAACTCGTGCTTTTACTGTCGAAATTTCAACTTAAAAGACTGAAAATTGCGCTTTGTACCGTGGATACTCGCTGTTTTGAAAAAATGGCCGCCATTTTTATATTTTACGTTAGTATACCGCCAAAATCTATGCAGGAAATTTAGTGTGTCTCGTGCTTGTTCTCTGAAAATTTTAACTTAAAAGGCCGGAAGTTGTACCCTGTAGTGTGTGTGGTAGAGGCAGTCAAACGAGTTGAGTTGCTTTTGTGTTTAACGTCCCTTTCAGCAGCGAGGCTATATGAGACGGGACCTACTGATTAACATGGAATCCGAATCACATGAGCTCCCTCCGGGAACCAAACCTGGATCTCCCACGCCGAAGACGCGTACACTAACCGCTTAGTAATGAAGGAGCTCGGCAGACAAACGAACAAATATACATCAAGTCATCCAGAAGCCTGACTGACGTTTGCCAAATATGAATACCAAACGGGGTCTATTAATTTAAAACAAAGATACAATTCATGTTATATGAAATAAATAAATGTTTCAAAATGTTTTATATGAAATTAACATCTTCCAGCGTAAATGAACTTCCCATATTTTCTCCATGAGAATACGGACACCTCAGATCCCCCCTCAACTTTCCAACACAGTGCAATGAACTGTAGTCTGGTTATGAACAAAAGTATAATAGGCCGCCGTGGCTCAGTGGTAGAGCGTTCACCTCTAGTGCATGGGGTCCCTAGTTCGATCCCAGCTCGCGCCAAGTGAGCTTTGTTGTGGACAAACACCTTGTGCGTGGGTTTTTTGGGAATCACGTTTCCTCCCACTTTCTTCATTCCGTCATTTCATTCATTTCTCATCATCACCGTCACCTTGAGCATAGCAGGCATAACCATGAGACTAAAACTAAAAGATTCAATTTATTTTTTTTTTTTCAAGAATATAATAAGCGAAAGTTCACTAAGCACCAGCTGCTTTTCTCTCTTCGTACCCTGCAATTAATTGTGCGGACTGAAGATGCCTAAAAACTTAAGATGTGCTATAAAAATGCTTTATAGGAAAACAATATGCAAATTATTTAAATCAGTGGTACAATCTGCCTTCAATATTCTTCGCGCGTTTAGCAATATTTATTTACATGGCTGTATTTGCCAAAATTACTTTCGTCAGTTTAATCTGATGAAAAGCTGATTTTTCTCCTTGTGTCGTGTGTAATTGTCAGGACCAGATTTACATTTTTCTAAGACCTGGACCAAAGCAGAATTTTGTACCCTAGCCTCTGAAAAAGATTATAATTCTTGTTAACTTATCTAATGTGTTGCCGTAGAAAAGGTTAGTCATCTTTCCTGTGTTTGTAAATGTAGAAACACTCAAAGCCATCTTTTTTTTTTTTTTTTGTAATGTTCCGGAAATTATTCGAGTTTCCATAAAATGCAATGGAAAAAGTAGCATTGCAAATTTCGCTCGCTATCAAGTCGGATTTTACCCGCTATCAAAGTGGTGTAATAACTTCCTGGAAACTGTTACCTGCAACAGCCCACTGTTCATTCACTAATTACAGGATTTCCAGCCAGTCAGATTTTTTTTTTTTTTAACTTTTCGAATAAGCTGATATTAATAGCAGAAATGGAACGGAGTTAAAATACGGGACATTTCCCTGTCACGACTAAATTTACGGGGACGCGGGACACTCGGGCCCAAAAACGGGACTGCCCCGTTTTTACGGGACGTATGGCAGGCTTAAGCGTAAAATAAACTGTTTTATTGTTGAAGTATTCATTTCCGATCCTTCTGCGTTTAATTTCCCGAGCACTTCTTTCACGGCGTTGAACTCAGCACTTGAAATAGTAAGCGGTACATAGTCTTCGAAACCCCGAGCATTAAGCTTCTTAAATTTGACAAGAATTTTTACGCTATTGCTGGTGTTGATTCTACAGAATGCTTATTTGAAGAGTAGCAACAAATGACTGAACTAAACTGTTATTGTTGGAGAACCAAATTTTAGTTGAAGAAACTTGTGTTTTACATCAAAAGTAAGAAATAATACTAGTAGTTTTACTAATGTATTTACATGTGTACTAATAGTACCGGCACCTATGACCTTAAACCCGTCAAACGTATGAGTGATAATGTTCCTCGGGGTCGCCAAGTCGACGAGCATACTATTCACGGAAAATATTTTCGAAAGTACAAAATCGCTTATTTTACTTCAAATAGGCTATAAGCATAACCCATATATTAATTTGTTGTATAACTATCTCAAGCTAAGGTAAGTTTAAAAAAAAACTTTAATGCATTCAGAACTTTATAAAGGTCTTATGTTGAATGTTATTGTATACCTTAACATGAAAGCCTCTAATTCGCCCAAGGAAAGTCTAAAATCTGATGAAAATCATGTGATCACCTTAGTTGTACCAACAATATACTAACAAATAGGTCAAAAACCCAGGTGGGTTTTAAAGTGTTTTTTTCCAGGTGGGCACAACCCGAAAAAACCCACCGGGTTTTTTCGAGCTGCGCCCACTTGGGCAAACCCTGTGTATTAGTTACAAGTTTTCATCTATTTTGTCGCATAGAGTGACCCTGTCTTTCCGCCATCAATTCGATGGCATTCTTGATATGAACATACTGTTTGACAGTGACATAATCTGACGCGTTCAAGTAGTTCGGCAAGCATCGTATCGTTTGACACAGAATTGCATTCTAATATGCGCTTGTGGTTTTACAATTTATTAATATTTTATATATATTTTTTTAAAAGAATATTTTCTTTCATTTGAAAAGAATTAAAGGAAGTCTGAAACAAATACCTTATAACCCTCTAAACTAGCACCTATCCAGGACGCGGAGCCGCCTCTACATAAACCCATCTTTTTTAAAGTTAATTTTGTGGACGGTCTCATCAGACCCTTACAGGCTTATGGGATATAATACTGCCATATTCTTCTCTGAGTACGGGGCGCGGTGGCTCAGCGATAATGTTCACCTCTTGTGCGTGGGGTCTGGTTCTATTCCAGCTTGCGTTAAGTGGGCTTTGTGGTGAACAAACACCATGTGTAACAGGGGCGTCATTTAGGGAGGGCAGGAGGGGGCAATTGCCCCCCCAAGAGATTGAGGAATGCATATGCTTTAATAGATTGTCTACTAATATACTAGTACAGAACGTGAGATTCTTATGTCAGTAGTGCTCTTGCCCCTCTCAAGCAAAGTCTGAAATGACACCCCTGTGTGTAAGGGTTTTCTCTTGGTTCTCCCATTTCCTCCCACTTTCTTCATTTCACCATTTCATTCTTATCATCACCGTCTCCCTTAGACTCGGAGAAAAGTTTTGGGACGTTAAACTCAATATTTAATTTCATTCTCTGAGTAAAGGAGTCTTTGCTTAAATACTTCGGGTACTGAAGTACCATTTTTTTGTTGATATCTGAAAGTTAATAATCGAAACAACTTCCGCAACGTTATGCGAGAATTGGTACTATTGAACTGTAGCATTTTCTTCAATACTAGTGTGGACAGCTTTTTTTTTTTTTTTTTTTTAAGGAAAACGGAACAGTAGAATACATTATCTGCCATTAATCGATTTGTTACTTTCATTCTTATTAAAAGTTCGTTTCATTCGTATTTAAAGTTATATAGCCTGATCTCTTTCATTATTACTACTACTCAGCTGATGATGTAGGGATAGTGTGTCTGGTTCCCAAGCATCGTTCGGTAGGTTGAGCGTGGGCACCAAGCTTGCTCCGGGCAGCCGTCTTGACTGAAGTTTTCCTAGTTTCTCAGTGCCACCAGGCGAATGCCAAAATAATACCTTTTATAAGGCCATGGCTGCTGCATTTCAAGATCCTTGACCTTCCCCTTTCCCTAAGGATTGTATGCGTAAAGGACTAGAGAAATTGTATTCAATTTATTATTACTATCTCAATTATTTATATATTGGAACCAGAGGGGACGTGGGAAAAAATTGTCGGAGCTGATCTTTGATTTGTAATCTTTAGTTGGGCCGAATGACTTCTTGATATGTCTTCAAGTTCCCAGGTGTGGCAAAACCAAGATGTCAACTAAATCTAATATGGCCGTCACTCTGTCACTCAGGTTTAGTGTTTCTCTCTGTAACTTGGAGATTTAAAGCACATACATTGGCTAAATCTCAACAGAAACACATTACATGTTATGCTGGGTCAACCAAAGAACGTTTGTTTGTTTTTCGTATAGTGTAAAAATTGAACTGTTACATTGTGTTGGGGAATTCTGCTGGACTTCAGTTGGTCGAATTCGACCCTTAATTGGTAATTTCTAACGGGCAGGTTTGGCAGACATATTTCTGAAGGGCCCTATTGTGTTTGCCTGGCTACAGTATCTTTATTAGCTGTTGTCACTCGGATGGTTAAGCCATTTTCCTGTCAGCTCCATTAAAATAGGCGTGGTAAAAATGTGGGTGAATAAGAGCCATAATGTTTTTTTCTCGTAATAACGGTTAACCTTCCGATTTTGATATGCCAAATCCCTGTAGGTGTAAATTATTTTTTTAAGGAGTGTAAGTTACGTGATGAACCGGGGATCAAATCTGGGACCTTCGAGCATACGTCCGATGTGCTACCAACTGCGCAGCCAATCGATTCACTTCTCAACCACATAACTTCCACTCTATAAAAAGTTGTATACATTCTCTTTATTGTTAGTTCCCTTTTTTCTCTACGTAATTACATTCATCAAGCTTTTTGTTGCTGGTGTAACTTTTATTGTAAACTAAGATTATTCTATATATACAGTATATATATACCTTAGAAATCTAAAAAGGAACAGGGTAGTGGTAGCTCATATAATTTCACGGAATGTATACGCTTTGTGAACATTACAATTTATTAACTTTACACTGACGTAAATGAAATTACCTGTTGCAGGACATGAATCGTTTTCGAATCGACAGTGGAGTATTCTACAACAGTGGATGATAGATTTATCAAACAGTGTAAACAATCTGGATAAAAAGGTGAATAATATTCTAGGCAGTAAGGCTGTATCAGAAGAAGACGAGAATGACGACCATTTTGCTTCTTTGGGCGTGCTAACGTAGAAAACATTGGAATACTTCCATAAGTTTGAACAACAGTTGAAGGACAACTCTAAACTCAGATTGAAATTGGTAAGCAACATTTTTCTTTGAATGTAGCTGTGTATATTATATTGTAGTTGGAGTTTATTCTGAGATCCTAATTCTAGAGGTATTCACCTGTTCATCGATATGTCAGGCGTTGCTTTTTATTTTATATTTATAGGTTATACCTTTCTAGCTTGTAGTGAATGCTACTTTCTTTGATCTATGTTTGTTTATTCACTGATAGAAGTCATGGGGAACCTCCCCGATATTTCGTTTTCTCATACAGTCTGAAACTACTTGGCACATACATTATGTGCTTCTCATCTAATGCTGTGTGGTAAACCGTATTCCTCAAAGTACTGTTTACGTGGGCCTGTTCGAACCAGTTGCCCATGGTGGCTCAGTAGTAGAGTGCTCACTTCTAGTTTCAAGGATCCGTGTTCGATCGCAGCCCCTGCCAACATCGTGCTCGTGGGATTTATCGGGGCTTTCCCATTTCCTTCTACTTTCTCATTCCACCATTTCTTTCATCCATCCTTTGTCGTCTCCTTCACCCTAAGCTCGCACAACCATGGGGAGCTAAACTAAATATTTCGTTTCAGTTCGCTTAATTTCTTTTTGAAGCAATGTTAGCCTTAAACAGTCGACGGAATCGATTGAAAGTTAATTTTAAAAGGTGTGGAGCGTTTGGTAATCATTCGCTAGGTTGTGAGTTCTAATTACTTTTATAGTCATCCTGATTTTTTAAAAAGTTTTTTATAGTTCCACGTAGACATTTCCGAAGTGCATCACTGAAAAGAGACGGGGGCTTAGTAAACCCAAGATTTTTTTGAGTTCGACAGTTTCCACTATAGCTTGAAAAACAGAAGGGCAAAGATTGGCACGTGGGAATTGTCCAATCAAATTTGTTAATGCCTAATACATTATGAAATACTTCTATCTTTCTTTTGTAGATGCTAGACATGAGCAACAAGCACCATATTGTTGACATAAGTATTGTATATTATTATGATGATGATGATTGTTTGAAAGTTTGCTCATGTCATGTAAGCTGCGTACTAGATTTTTACGAATAGAATTGGATCATGCATATTTTTAGGCAAATACGATATTTTATTTCTGTAAATACTTTTAGTTTACTAGAAAAGTGAAAAGATAACTAATAGTTGAAACCTCTGTATAGTCTTCCTTAAACAGGTTAATGATCTAGCTTCTTCTGTTGCATGCTTGCAAAACCTGAAGAAGCTTATTCTGAAATAATTTCTCTATTGAAAATTTTTATTACATTACCGAGCTCCAGTTCCTTTACTGATGCTTGAAAAGGGCAAGGAACTATCTCCGATTTTCAGTTTCTGCTGATGGCCTTCACTCGTAGTGATTTTATTTGTGCACCGAAAAAGAGAGAACTTATATACCAGATGGATCTACGAATAGATGGCAGAAACCTCTCTGTATTTTTTTTTTTTAACTTGGTTCAAAATTTCAGAGAAGGAAGCTCATAACCATGTAAAGGGTTCTATTTATTTTCCATATTCTCCATTGTTAAAATCAGTTGACTGATTCGTGATTAGCAAATAATTCAACAGTGAAATTGTTGCAGGAATGAACAAAATAGAAAATCACAATACGCCACGCATTAAATCCTTTATGTGGATAGGAACAGCCTTCTCTGCAAGCTTATACTCTCTAGGTTTAAATTTGTAATATCCACCTTTGTTTAATGTGAGTGGGAAATACACGTTTTAGAGGAAAAAGATAGTTCTTAATAAGACAACTTTAGTCTCTTACATGTAATATGTAAGCTTGTAGTTGCTTATTGTGAAAAATAGAAGCATTAAGTATCTGCATTTTTTCAGGTTCAAATGTTAATCAGTACTGGTGGTCGTGATGAGAAGACGCTCGTCTATAATATGCTCCGACGCCTCTTACATGATGAATTGGCCCAGATGTTCACGTTAAGTGGGAGATCGACGAAGAAATTGGATAAGAAAGCGTTCATTGGGACACAAATTGGGAATATTGTATTACGTAAGTACTTTATACAAAATTTTCTTTATACTGATACCTATAAATCTCACTACTCCGATCGGACTACCTGATGAGGTTTCCCTTTATGTCTTTAGTTCCAGCAGACGAATGATGGGATGGTAGATTCTGGGACTCTGCCTGTCCACATTCTTCCCTTCCCTTATCCCGGCCTGAGCCTTAGATACCCAAGAGGTATAAATACATTCTTTCAAGTTTAGTTTGTGAGTATGTCTAAGATTTTAAAAGGTGAGGGCAGTAAGCTATAAATAATATGCATTTTAAAATTTTTGAAATTTTGGCAACTTTGTTATGCTATCACCCACATCGTATATTGCACCAAGACACCAACATGGCAATTCTTCATTAAGATGTCAGGTAGGTGTTGCTGAAAGAAACTGAAATAATTGCTGGGAGTAAATTAACTTTGGAACATCGGTGATTCTTGACGCTACATTCGAATTATTGAATTAGGCAGCTGTTTAGCGTGATTTTATTTTAAATAAATATTGAAATAGTTGTCATGACTTATGACTTAACCCTCGTATTAAAAGAGGTTCCATAAAAATATTAAATGTAGTTTTAAAATATTTATATAGGATTGCGCTTTACTCACCAGAAGGAAGACATTTTTCAGTTTTACCTATATATTGTCTTTTTACCAGAAATGTGGAAATATCTGCAAATTTGTGTAGCTATCAATATCGGGCCTGATATTTTAGTCGTAATTTTTAACAAGTGACAAACCTGTAAGACGAGTCCGAGTTTCTTTCAACAAAATGTGTCGTTGGAAGTTTAAATTTTTACTATTCTTTTTTGTTACTTTATACGTAGGACGACCTTTGGCTCTTAGAAGTTGTCTGTTGCCGTTTAAATAAGTTTTCGGGGCCAATTTACTGCTGAAATATTCGCTTGTCGCCTGCGGTGACGTTAGGGTTGGGAAGTGCTTTCTCCCATGTACAACAATGATCCGGTAACTTACCTTGATTCGAGGCATTGTTTGCCTTTAGAGGCGCGTCAATATTGTCACTAACGAAGACGTAAACACATCCGCTTCCAACTCAAAAATACGAATTTGAGAGAAAAATCTATTAAAAAAAAAGGTCCGATTATTGAAATTCGAGAAAAAACTTGCGAGTTTTTCTCGCTTTTAGAATTTCAAATTTGATCTTTCTTTGAAAGATAGAATCGTGGGAAGCGCTCTCATATAAATCAAATAATAAATCTTTATATACTAATGATAGTGCTCTCCATGCTTTTCCCTTCGAAAGTTTTTTTTATTTTTATTTTATTTTTAAACTTGTTTTGCATAGTTGTTTGTAAGAATTTAGATTTTAATTCTCACAGCCAATAGAACTACATATTGTATGAATAAATTTTATATTTTTTTTTCGCGCTATAGTTTACAGTTTTTAAACTGCAGCAATGTCCGTGGTGTTTACCTTGTATTTTTCATTTAAAATGAGAAAACAAAGGGATGGAATTAACTCCATGTCCAAGCTGCTTTGTACAATATGAATAATGAATTCCAGATCTTTCTGTCCTTACGAAAAAATGTGAATATATTGATGTAGTCTTGTTCATAAAACTTCGTCCTTACCAGTGTCTTGCATTGCTGTGTATACTCAAATACAATTTTTTAAAAATAATTATTTCTGTTTTGAGATGCGTGTAAGAAAGTGTACATTAGTACTACTGATGAGAAAGTGAAAGAAAACATAGGCGATTGGCTGCACCAAGCTAAAACTAGGTTGACTAGGCTGTAAGTAGTATGCAATTTTATAATTTATGGGTTTGTAAATGAAAACTAGATTTTGGGTTTCGTAAAAGGAAACTAGACTGGATATTTAATAGATTTCTTAATCGCGTCAGCGACTGATAGATCCCTGTATTATAACGCAAATGCCACCTATAATGCAGCCCTTTATTACACACTTAAAGAAATCTTTAATAATTGTCAAATATCATATAAGGGTAATACGTACTTCTGCTTTGTAGTAAAAGTTATGCGTTTCGCTTCTTTAAGCTGATTCGTTGAATGGCTCGAGGGCTGATTAGATACGCAGTAAATCTTTTTAAAATATTGTCGAGGACCCAAGTTTTGTCCTCGAGTGTACCAGCTAGATTCAGAAGGATGATGAAGTCGGAGTGTAGTACTGAAGTACAAGATGGTCATACAGGTGTCTTATTTAGAATTGAATTTAGAAACAAAAGTAACATGCAGGACCTCTTTTATCAATTTGTAAGAATGAAACGGAAACACACTTGAGAATAGGTGATTGTTTGAAGACAAAGAATATAGTAAGCTGACTGGACATTCATGAAGTCACGTTTAGGTTTCTTAAACTGAACATTTCAAGAATACAAGACTCGGAGAAGAAACAATAGGTGACGAAGATAACACGCGACAGTGTTGTCCACCACAAAGAAATTATTAAAATCCCTGAAAAGGACACACAGGGGCTCATTCTGGTTCATTTTGCTCACTCTGACTCATTCTGTTCATTCGCGCTTATTTCCCTCAGTCGGATTCGGATTCTTAAGATCTCAGTCTCTACACCAAACTACAGTCTCTCCATATCCATTTATAACCTGTAGCAGTACAGTAAACAACTCTATTGAACCGAGTACCTCAAGGAGCTGATTCAACGTCTTTACGGCCGATGCAATGGAACAGCAGACGTAGAAGATACAAAAGATGCCAGTGTTTATTAACCCTCAAGAAACCTAAACTGTGTACTGAATGTCTCATTCCTTTAAACAATTACACGTTCTAAGTCTCAGTTATTAGAAATAATAATCACAGTCTTTAATCACTCACTTCTCAAACAAATCACCAGAATTTAGAGAAAAAATATCTAGCCAGAGAAAGAAAAAAGGTTTAGTTTGTATATAATATATTAGATTCGGGATAGCGTTGATAGATACTACTTATATAAGATTTAAGGTAAAACGCTGAGATAGTGATGAAGATATTGCACAAGCTGCGTGGGTGGACAATATATCGTAGTAGGCAGTATTTCTAGTAGAACACTCGAAATATAAAAGTAAACTCCAGTAGACACCTTGATTACAGACATTGTGGAATTAATAAAGCGAAAACTATTAAAATTAATGTAATGAAATATGTAATGAATTTATAATATAAGAAATTGACGGTTTGCATTTCCTTTTATATTTCAGTAAGGAGAAGCAGCAAAAAGAGGAAGCAGCTGCAGTTGGTGGGGAACAAGTGGAAGAATTAACGTAGTACTTTGAAAAGCAAATTTTGTATTACATATTTAGCCCATGGACGAAAAAAAAGTTAACTAACAAGGGCAAAATATAATTAATGAAACTAAATTAAGTGTTGTTCATTTATATTATTTAGAATACTTTCCTTATAATATTGAAGTATTAATTTCTTTTATGTTTTTATTTAATTTCCTTTAGAATATGAACACGAGCCTATAAAAGTCGAAATATTTTTAAATAGACATGAAAAGAGCTAAAATCACCGGGAAGCATTCCAGTTTTCACCCTCCGACGTGTGCTGTTCAGTTAAAAAAGTATTTCTTGCTGTAACGTAAGTCTAGGGTGAGCTTTTTCAACATCAAAGGTATATTAAAAAAAAAAGGGGGTATTCTAGAGTCTTATTGATGCATCCATTCTCAGAAGATCAAGGTTTATACACTAGCGTTTAGTTATAGTTTTGTCGAGGAATTCCATGTGGTTGGATTATAACTGCTATAATCAGGAAGCTTACACACATGTTAAAACTGTTTTAACGAACCACAATGCAGATACAAATAATACCACGGTTACAGCAAAAGAATTTGTAGATTATTTTGTCACATTTTGCTGTTGCAGAATTTTAGACCATACTGTCATTTTCTTTCATATCAATTGGATTCCTGTATGAGTGTAAGTTTGCATGCAGTACCTTCTGCAAGCGTTTCACTTCCATAAGTCATGTGTAAGTCAGCAGGCAGTGGCGAGATGAGCATTAACCTTCGCGGCCTAGACTTTCCATTGTAAAAGAAAAATGCATATTTTATTATTTCTTTTACAAGTACATCACTTGGTCTCGCCAAGTGGTATATCTGTATTATAGCAAAATAATGCACTTTTCTTCTGCAATTAAAGTGCAAGCTGTACTCGCTAATGCATCCTTCAATGTGCTATCACTAGCAGAAGACTTGCAAAGGAAGTAAAGTGCTTGCTGCAGGCTTGCTATGCTTAGTTCTGCACACTTGCAGTAGACTTGCAATGTAAGTATATACGTGCAGAAGACTTACTACACTCACTTGATGAAAACCTGCTGTAGCCTTGCAATGTAAGTATATACTTGCAGAAGACTTACTACAAACTTGCTGTAGACTTGTTAGGGACTTGCAGTGCAAGTCGTATCTTTGCAGAGACTTGCTTATAACCTACAGAAACTTGCTGCCAACTTGTTGTGCACTTGCAGTGCAAGTGACATACTTGCTGAGACTTGCGTCAAACCTGGACTAGCTTGCTGGCAACTTGCTGCACACTTGCAGTGCAAGTAGAAACTTGCTTTCCAAACTTACCATACATTTGCACTGCAGGCGTGCTGCAAGTTCGAAGAGCGTCAACTAGGAAGTTTGCATTAAACTTGCATCAAACTTGCATCACAAGTCTGCTGCAAGTTTGCCAGACTTGAATTGCAAATCTGCTGCAAATTTGTTGCAAGTCATTTTTGCTATCTGGGTATGTGATAACGTCTATGTTAGAATTACTTTGTCCTCCTAATGATTTCAGGTCTACGCCCCTAAGAGCTTCTCATTATGACCCTGGTAGAAATGAAAACACTATTGATATCAGAAAAAATAATTCACAGGCATGGGATAACATCAAATGGTATAATATCAAATTAATTTCAGAAATTAGCTCAGCATATAGTAAACAATATGTCGAGAAGAAAATCACAACGAAAACAAGAAAAAAATTATATATTACTTTAGCACAAATTATAAATCTTTATAAAAGAAGACGTGAAAATTTGTTATAAACAAAATTAGCTTCAATTGAAATAACCTGGACAAGTGAACATCACTTTCATTTTGTTAATGATCGTTATAATACCTGTTTGTAATTCCAAATATGTTTGTTTTAGTGTGGCAACAGACCAAATGAAAAAGGGAACAAACCATAACAAACTGATATTCGGAAGAATGACAAGAAAGCGAGGAACGAACTTTTAGGTGATATCCTTCTTGATTGCCAGCAGTTTCTTGTTGTTTTTAATTCCATTTTACTCGCACTTTATCCTATAGATTTTAAGACGATACTGATGGGAATTAATCGCGAAAGATTGATCCAAATAATAACTTTATTTTTAACCGAAGACAAAGAAGAGAAAGTAGTGTTTTGATTCACTCCCAGCTCTTTTAAGATTTCCATGTTTGTAACGAATATGCTATTAGAGTAATTTTTAAATTCAGAAAATATCTTACAAAGTAGAAGGAAGCGAAGGAGAAAGGGACTGACTTTAAACTTTAGACACCATGCAACATTTAAAATGCATAATTGTAACCTACTGAGTTGTAACTAACCAGAAAAGGGAGGCAACAGACATAGACAATTGCAAGGAAGATAAAGGCATGAGGCAAGTGCCCTAGATAAGACTGTAAGTAGTCGACAAAGAAAGGGGGAACGCAGGCAATAATCTTAAAAGAAAACAATAGTATAAATTAAAGAAATCCACGTTTGATAATAGAAATTCTTGTAAAGGGTGATGTATAAGCTTAAAAACAACACCCAACCCAGTATACTATGAACTTTGAGCCACCTGCAAATGCTAATCGGACAAATGTCAAGCATGCAATATTTTGTTGGTAAATTATGAATATTTTGAGAACCTGTAATTTGAAAACTGACTTCGGAAACAATCTCAGCTTTCCACTTTTTTTCGTGAAGTCGTAATACTATTTGAAATGTAAAATTTAACTTTAATTTTTAAGATTTCACTCGTGAACTTCCTGATTTAAATGCAATATTTCAGCATTTATATCTTCAAGTGCAAAAATACGGACCTATCCAAACAGACAGTATGAAGTACGGTAAAAGCTAGAAATACACAAGAGTACTTATAAAATAATAATAATAATAATAAAAAACTCATATCTTGGTGAAATTCAATCGAAAATAGTGTCAAAAAATATTTTTAAAAATTGAGAAAAGCTGCAAATTAAAGAAAGGGAAAAATACGTGGAAACACAAAATATACTTAAAAAACATATACAAGTAAACTATAAACCCCTGTCTAATAACCTTTTCATAAGTCTTGGTTCCTGCACTCGTACGCTCCTGCACTTTCGATTGGATCACATAATATATTCCGACGTGCAAGAAATCTATTAAAAGTGGACAATAAGGTTTTTCAAAGCCGTTTACATCTTTTCTCCCATAAAACCTTGGATTCATAGCCATCATTGTGCTCTTGTAATGTAAGTCTGCATTCAAGAATGAAATGCCGCTTAGGTGTGTTTTTCTATGCTACTAAGAAATTTTCTTCGACAGGCGGGATGTACTTAATAATTTCGTAATTACGATTGTATTTTTAATCTGGACTGTAGGGAGCTTAGTAAATAAATAACCCTCTCCTGGCATTTTGTGAGAACAACATATTACCCCATAATGAAAATTGACGTAACATCACTCTGAAATCAATTTAAATACTAATGATTGTGTCATCCTGAAACAGTTCTATATAGAAGAATGAAAGGTCGTTTATGGATTATCTTTATAAATGCACTACGAAAATATTGCATAAGCAAATACTGCTGCCCCTTAACAAAAATTGAGACTAATGTTACTTAGAAGTCGATTTGTAGTCATAATGACCATTACCGTTTAAAAGAAACCCACAGATAAGAAACTAACATCGGTCACACTTTCTAAAGGTACGAAGATTCTATTTTTGTCAAAAAAGATACTTTGCATAGTTATTTTGTATTGATAAATCTTTTCTTAAATATTATATTCCAAAGCTATTCTTAAATAAAAAATGCAATATCCCGCGGGACTTGTATCTCGGGCCATGTTCGCTTGTTTAAAATCTAAAAGCAGAGTAACAAAATATATATTCACTCAACTAATAAGAAAGACGTGATCTCAAATTACATTATCTACAGTTAGGAGCAAAATAACTGGTAATAACTTTTGAAGTGCTAAACATGTTTCAAATTGAATGGTTGGGAAATTTTTCATGGTTTGTACCTGGGATATTCTTACATTCCTTTATATTCTCAAATAATATATCAATTCATTGCACTCGCCTAAAAGAAACGAAACGATCTCAGATTATACCATCCGCAGTTAGAAGCAGAGTAGGAGCCGTTCTGATCAACAAGTTTGAATCAAGTTTAATGCTACGATCAAAATTTCTTTCATTGTTTTTTAGTACGGATATTAATACTTCTTCCTTCTTAAAAAAAAAAGAGTTATTTGCCTGTTCAACTACGAATAGCAGGATGTCAAATATATACTTGGTACAAATCCGAAACATGTTAGGAAAATGTTTCCAATCTTTATTCTTGAAATATTATCAAACTTGTGATTGTTAATAGTAGTTTTTCCGATTATTAACACAAAGGATATAATTTGAAATTCTTTTATCCGTAATAACTGAGGGAAACACATTTATTGCTATATGACACAATAATAAAAATACAAGTATGTTCGTAGATAACAGAAAATAAAACTATTCATTTCCTTTATTTTATCTTATTCTAAATTTTGACCTCTCATTTACGCGCTCCGAGGAATTAAGGTGGAAGTATTTCACTTGAAATAACGTTATCGGTACCCGATGAGTGAAATAATTAGCCCTTTTAAATTTTTTGGCATGTGTACAGGTCATAGCATCGACTGTCGGAATTTGCTTTATAAATCTCCAGTTCTTGCATTTATTCAAGTATGGAAGCATCAAAAAACATGTTTTATGGGAATTTGGAGTCACGTGTGCGATGACTGGGGGTAGTGACGTCACAAACAACGAAAGCGTGTTTAAAAAAAGAGTAAATTTCAGAGCTTTTTAAAAAAAAATCGTGACGCATCCCTATTAATCTTACAAACATAATTTGCACCTCGTTGGTTTCGGTATGAAGACGAGTTTTCAAATCCCACCCAAATCGAAAAATGATTTTTCAGGAGAAATTTCCTCTTTTTTTATATAAATTTCTCCCCTCAATGACGTATAGACATACTAGAAGTGGTACCGTTGGGAACAAACTCTTATTTGGAACAACGTGAGATACAAATCATGATGCTAGAGTAAATAGAAAGGTGCCAGGTAATTTCCCAATGTTTGAATTCTTACTTTATTTACACATTTTTGGGCAAATTGTTTACTAAAGTATCTACAGTATTATCGATATTTACCCTTAAATAATGAGTTGTACCTTGTTTTCTTCTGCATGAATCTGCCTTTCGAACGGTATAACTTGCATATTCGTATCATGTACATGAGAGGAGAAAATTTTCCCAAGAGGAAATATTTTGTAAAAAGAAATGCTGGTTTTTCAATATTTCGCCCCCCCCCCTGTGTGCCCCGGGTGGTAACGCTCAGCGCCCAAGATATTTCGAAATATACTACATAGCGTATGTAATAACTGTACGAAATACCAATCATATACCTTAACAACTAATGGGAAGAAAAATATTGACCAATGTCTCAACAATTTGCATGTTCCCCTATAGAACCAAATGGATCAGCATTTTTTCTCGACCTCAATTTTCAAAATATGAGATTGGTATTTCGTACTGTTATTACATACCGGTACACTATGTAGTATATTCCGAAATATTTTGGGCGCTGAGCGTTACCACCGGGGGCACAGAGGGGCCCAAAATTAAAAAAGGTACGTTTATTTAAATATATTTGGTGAAACTTTCTCCCCTCAGATGCGAGATATGGATACGCAAGTTAAACCGTTCGAAAGGCCAATTCATGCCAAACAAGACGAGGTACGATTCATGTTCCTACAGTTATTACTCTTTATGCTGAAGGGGATTGGAGAGAAATTGACTGAAAATGTATTATTGAAGGAAAATTGGTAAATCGGCTATAGCGTCAAGACTTTTTTCCACTTTGAGCGGGAATTTCTCGCATTTGGTACGTAATAGGGAAATTTGACTGATGCAGTTGGAAACTGCTTCATTGCAAAAAAAAAAAAAAAAAAAAAAAAAGGACGAGGTACAAATCATGATCCTAGCGGCAACAGTGTTGCTACTGTAGCTGCTTGATTTAAATCCTAAAAATTACCCAAAAAAAATACAAAATTTAAAAGGGTTAGTTATTATTTTCTACAATCTAGGAAAGAATATGACTATTCTAGGCAAGAGCTATAAAAATATCAATAGTTTTATTTTAACATGTTCTGAATTTGAATCTACTAATGGCGTGTGTTCTGCTTTTCACCATAGGGGTTACAATTTGAAAACAAAGTATTTAAAAGACAAGTGAAAAGACTTATAATTTCCGAGCATCTTAAAGAATGAATGGGCCTAGATATGAATCAAAACTACTTCTTACTGTTTTGTATTTGAGACGTGTTCCCAAACTGTAGGGGTTTTTGATGCAATTTTCAATTTTAAGTATTGAATCTTTTAAAGATTGTTATAAATATTTTATTCACCACTGGTGCCATTATGTATTGTCCTAGGTTATTAATTGGTTATGATTATATATATATATATATATATATATATATATATATATATATTGGAGTTATATCTCTTGTATGCTGTTAAAAAATAACATATAACACGAATTTTTTGCTCAAAATCAGGTAAAAATTCTTATTATAATATTGTACAAATTTGAATTTTGCTAGGTGTCAGGCGAAATAGCACTAGCTCCAGGAAAAAAATTAAGCATATTTAAAAGTTTTTGAAATAAGAAACTACTGAAAATAAATACGAGGAGCATCATTCTTGCGATTGTCTATTGAAGGTATACTTGCAAATCCTAATCATAATTATAATAATAATTATTATTATAAAAATTAAGCAAATTAAATATCAATGAGCAACACCTACTGCGCCTGAAAACTATGGATTCAATACTGATAGGTGGAGTATTTGATCATTTTCATCTCTACTCTTCCTAATATTTTGTGGTCTTTCACCTCTATAGTACCCTTCTCCATACTGGTAGTTATAAGTGTATATTATCTTGCTGTTATAAATTATTACACGAACCGAGCTTCATCCTCCTAACGTGATGACAGAGAGAGAGAGAGAGAAAGAGAGACTGAATTGATAACACCTTCTTTAACACTTTCTTTTCCCCAGTTAAGATAAACAAAATAATGATATATAACCTAACGTTTCTTCAAAACTATGATATCTTGCATAAAACTAATTTGAACTACCGTACGACGCGGTTACTTCGCACATCGGGCGATAGTTTGAACAATATTTGAAAAGAGATTCACAGTCCTCTGTCGATAAAACCATGAACAGTAAAGAGGAAGTTTCAACTTCCACCGTAAGATAGAACATGTAACTGTATTTTAGCTATAATGTTGAAAGTTAAAAAAAAAATATATATAACTACCTGAAAAGTTCGTGGTATGGAAACCAGTCACTGAAAAAACTGATAAAATTTGAAAGATGTCATCTATAATAAATCCCATCGAAGTTAAATCAGTTTCTTAGAATACTACCACGTATCATGGGACTTCGATGCAGTAGTTGAAATTGAAATGCGAAACGGTTTAAAGTTATAAAAAACGTAAAACTGGGAGAAGGCGGTTTCAGCCTCTACACGGGGTTACTTTGCACCGGTCAAGAATACTGCTTAGATAGGAAATTATTACTACTGGTATGTTCTGCGTTCTAAATTTAGGTAAATTTCGTATTTAGGTACATGCAGGAACGAAATTATTGTTAGAAAACAAATTATGAAGAGTGGCGGATCAAGAAAAGTAGTTTGAGAGGGGCTTCACTCACAAAGGCTTATTTTGTATAGAAATCACTAGACTTTTGGGGAGTTGACTTGCAGCTTACGCATAAAAATGACTAACATTACACTTTTTAAACAAAGAAATCGTGGAATTTTGTGTGGGCTTCAGCCTGAAAGTTACAATCCCCGTAAATCTTCCACTGATTATGGTTGGGATGATATTCTTGGAAAATGAATAACAAAGGAAAATCAGTTCACGCGAATCCTTTTTTCTGTTCGTGAGTTTTTACAAATATCGATAATTCAAACTAGGTAGTGCTACCTGTATCATCTTTCTAATATCAATATTTATAAACTGAATGCAGTTTTGTGTAGAAAATAAAATGTATAAATACTGAATTGAAAACATTGAACAGAAACGTATGTTCGTATGTCCAACATACCTTTTGGTATGTTGCGCAAAGTAACCTCAGCAATAAAATATTTCACATTTCAATTTCAACTATTGCATGAAAGTCCCATTATACACAGTAGTTTTCTACGAAACTGATTTGACGGAAATTCTTTTAAATTCTAGCGTTCTTTACAATGATGGCTTTCCGTACCATTACAACAACAAATCCTGCCGGTAATTAGAACTGATAATAACTCACAATATCATAGCCAAAATACAGTTACATGTTCTATCTTACAGTTGCAGTTGTAACTTCCTGTTTACAGCTCATGGATTTACCGACACATGACTGTGAATCTTTTTTTATATTTTGTGCAAAGTGACCCCGTCTCACGGTAGGTAGTAAGCACTATAAGCGAAATGGAGTATCAACATTCAATGTGTCAAATATTGACACGGAACTAGATAAATGTCTGGGAGTGAAGGAATCCACATAGTTAAGAAATTACGTTGTTAATGTATTGTGGTACTATGGAACACAAATATGCAAGTAAAGAAAGCATTTCAGGATGTTACGTATAAAATACTTAGGAACGTACAAATACACATTCAACACGTAACACATGTAAGTTTCTTTTAAATACAGTATTTTGCGCTATCCTCGTTTTCCAACATTCTGCGCAATGTCCTAAGCTCCATAACAATTTTATTTTTATCGGCCATATAGCCCATGTTGGTCAGCGTTGTATAATTCATATATCGTGTACGTTTATTAAGCCCTTAAAGTGATCTTATATTGAGAAATGAAGGTCCATGTCGTAGAAATAATTGATGGGAATATAAAAAGTCGACTTCCTTGAAAGAAATGGATACAGGGTTGAAACTGATTTCTGTATGTTCCTCTACAATTAAAAAACATACATTATTGGTTAGAATACTCTTTATTCTGTATTTTGCAAACGCCTTCCGGAGCCCTGCGGAAAAGTGACGCTAGACCCGTTTGAGCTTAGCTCTTTCTTCTGTGTAAACCAACTTGTGGCTAAACATGAACGTACAGAATATCGTCTCCACAGCTTTCGAACTTGTGAGGTTTTCTTGTGTGTAGTGCAATATATATAGAGTAAGCCCGATACTACACTCTTGGTATATGTGATACTTTTGTAATAAGTGTATTAACATGGGTAAATAAATTTGAATGAATATTAAATCCCTATTGTCTCTTGATACGTTTAATATTTTTATTTATATATTAACGTTTTTACGAAATCCGTAGATTGAATGAATCCCTTTGTCGCACTCTTGGCATTTGTGAGGATTTTCTTCTTTCGTGGAATAATATGTGTGTAGCCAAATACCTAAGCACTTTTAATCCTTTACCACATACTTGCTATATGTGAAATTTTTCTACTGATTCAACGTATGTATAGACAAAATTGAACGTACACTAAATAGCCTACACAATCTCGCCTCTGTGGATGAGCAGTTGGCTAACCAAATTTGCACGTACACCAAACCTCCCACTACACTCTTGGAAAGTGTGAGGTTGTTTTTCTGTGAAGTAATGTGTGTTGACAAACGTGAACGGTTCGTAAATCCCTTACCGCACTCTTGGCATGTCTAGGATTTTCCTCATGTGTATCGACATATGTTTTGATAAATTTGAACGTTGATTAAACGCCTTTCCGCACTCTTGGCAAATATGTGGTTTTTCTCCTCTGTGTATTAACAAGTGCCTAACTAAATGCGAACGAAGCTTAAACCCGTTCCCACACTCTTGGCATTTGTAAGCCTTTTCTCCTTTGTGCGTTAAGCTGTGTGTAGACAAATGTGAACGATGCGCAAACCCCTTACCGCACTCCTGGCAGGTGTATGGTTTTTCTCCTGTGTGTACTAACGTATGTTTTGTCAAATTTGAACGTTCTCTAAATCCCTTCCCGCACTGTTGGCATGTATGAGATTTTTCTGCAGTGTGTAATGACATGTGCCTAACTAAATGTGAACGTTGCTTAAATCTTTTTCCGCACTCTTGGCATATATAACACTTTACTCCGATGTGCGTTGACGTGTGTGTAGACAAATGGGAACGTTGACTGAATCCTCTTCCACACTCTTGGCATATATGAGGTCTTTCTCCTGTGTGAATGAACATGTGTGTAACCAAATGTTGTTTATGTTTAAACCTCTTTCCACACCTCTCGCAGGTGTGAGATTTTTCTCCTGTGTGTACTAACGTATGTTTTGCTAAATTTGACCGTAAAGTAAATCCCTTTCCACACAGTTGACATATGTAAGTTCTTTTCCCTGTGTGGATTAAGATGTGTGTAAAAGAAGGTTGAGCGTAAACTAAATTCTTTTCCACATTCTTTGCAATTGTCACGTTTCTTTCCTGTGTGGATCAACATGAGTCTGTTCAAACTAGAACGTATACTATATTCTTTTGTACATTCTTGACATGTGTAAGGTTTTTCTCCTGTATGGATAAGCATGTGTCTAGCTAAACTTGAACGATAATTAAATTTTTTACCACACAGTTCGCACGTATGGGATTTTTCGCCTGTGTGTATCAAAATGTGTCTTACCAGGCTAGAACTATGATTAAATCCCTTTCCACACTCTTGGCATATGTAAGTTTTATCATCTGTATGTATTAATATATTGGTTGCTAAGACTGTACGATGATTAAATTTCTTCTCACACTTTTCGAAACTGTGGGTTCTTTCTCCTGTATGTATTAATTTATGATTTGACGAAGTTGATGTTTGACTATAGCGTTCGTCACTCTTTTCGTACGAATGTCGGTTTTCACTTTTAAGTGTTAGCAAAGGTCTTGACAAACGTGACCGTTTACATCCTCCGCAAAACTGCCTCGAAGTGTGAGATGTCTCATCTGAATAAGAAATTGTTTCCTTATTCACTTCTCTGTGCATAAGCGTATTCACTTTTCTGAGAAGAGCAGGTACGTTATCTCGCCTGCAACAAATTCAATAAAAAAGGATATGTGAATTGAGGTAATTAATAAGTAACAACGAAGATATATCATTCGTCATTTTTCATGATAGAATTACGTACTTTTTGTTCGATTACATGAAATGATGTAAAAATATGAACCGAGAACTATCAGGGAGTTTCCATATCTCTCTATTCTCAAAATAGGAGGATGTACTTTGCTTTACTCTTTCAAATTTTGCATTCCCATAAATATACGATATCAGAGCTAACTCAAGTACATATGAACATACATATTTTTTGCTATATCGAATAAAGATTTCATTATTATAAACGAAAACAGAAATTCGTTGTCGCTAAAAATATTTGTATATCTTTAATTTTCGTGTCAGTAAATTTAAAAATCGCATGAACTTGTTGCAATTGCAGCTACAAAAAAATAATATCACGGCGAAACAAACGAAGTGTATGACAAGTTTATTTATTTTTTTTCACAAAATGCGGCATTTCAATCAGTATCTAAATCTCCAGGTGTGTTTTTAATATAATCTGATACCTTCAGATAGTATATTTTAATAGGTGCTACATTGTTTGCGTCTGTTAATATATAGCTACGCGGAACATCTGATACATATTTAAGACTTGCTATTAAATAAATACTTTTGAGATGTGGTGAGTTTTTAAATTATTGTAATTTTTAACTATTCATTTTAAATACATGATATTATGATTCCAGAACTCCACGTTAAGGTAAAATGGACAAGCATTAGCACCTTTGTCATATTTACATTATTACTAGTTCTCGCAAGTTTTTACTCAGAACATTCAATTTAAATTTCTAATAACCTCGTGTAATTCTATTCCGAGTAATTAAAATTCTATACTGGGTTTGGAATCCTCATATTACAGTTTTTTTTCAAGCAATATCCATCGAGTGTTATTAACATCGTGAAAGACTTTACCCATTATAGTTTTTTACGTTTAAAATAAAAAGGGTGTGCGAACATAAATGCTACATTCTGAATACCGTAAAATGGAAGAAATACGTTATGCATCAGATTATAAAAGACAGGAAGCTGAACTGCTTGAAATAAATTATCTAATATATGGCGATGGACTAAATTTAACTGGCATTTTATCACGTTACTTTCATTGAAATGGGTATCACAAGCACGGGAAAAGGATTATATTTGTGCGTCAAACATTACAATCTGACGGGTATCTCTCGACAGAGAGAGAACAGTTGGCGCACTAACATTTTTACTTTTAAAAAACTTATGTGCACCAGTGTTCGGTAAATACAACGTCCCAGAGGGAGATGATGAACAATCTGCATATTATATCTGAGTGCACAAACTTGACATACAGCTAATCTGGCATTAGCCAAGGAAATGGCTGTATCGATTAAAATTAGATTTTAAACTGCAGTTAGTCAGATCTGTATCTAAGCTAGAAAACTTTCTTTCTTTTTTTCGTTACTGTCATTAGAGTAAAGATCCTACAAATATGAGGTTTATATTTTTCGTGAAAAGCAGACTATCTGACAAGTGGATTAGGTTAGGAATGTGAAATTTTTCATACAAAATCTTTATTCAGTACCAGTTACCAAATGATCTATACGTTAAGGGATGAAAATGGGCAATTTCCGTAGATTTCTTAATATATAAATGTACCATATGATATATAATTAATATGTCATGTATAGAATTCTATCACGCATTGTCTGATGTAGTTAAGTGATCACAATTTTGCTAGTATACGAGAAATTTTAAGAAAACTACGTTCTCAAGCGGATGTTGTTCAACTAAGATGTAGACCCATATAGCTTCAAACCAACTTATAGACTTCTTTAGATGTTTTAACATGTGCAGCATCAAAAACAGCAAATAAGTTTGTAGTATACGACTTAAAAATTATTTACAACGAAACGAAGTATTTCTTTTTCAAATAACGCTTTTAACATTTCCGGACGTGCATCTTTACTTGTACGGAGCATTCTACTTCTTGCGAAAAAACATCGAAGAATCACTGTTTCTTCTTTGCAAATTCGCATTATTATTACCTGTTTCTTTCCCGCGTTATTATATTAAAAATGTCTACGTAGTTTTAATGGCATTATACGTAACATACCTTTTTGAAACTTGACGGCAAAAAAATTACGTAATACATTATGCCTCATGTTGTCATGAGCACTGGAACTAAAATAATAATGATAATAATAATAATAATAATTCAGATTTAAAATAGAGTTTTCAGAAAATCTTTTCCGGACATTACCAACACATTAAGAAGAAAGTATATATTTTGTTTATATTGTATCAGTCAGACTTCATTTTCCTATCAGAAATGCGTCCTGAGATAGGTTCATATTTCATTAAGTAAGAATTAAGATCGAGATCCTGCACAAATCTTGAACCAGAAACAATAAGCATAAGCTTGCTCCCGGTTGTAATTACTGAATGATCTGTGAAATTTCAAAGTTAAGCATTAGTTTACTGCACATTTTGTTGCAGACGTCGCACTCTTGTGATTAAGTGTGTTTCGCTGGTTACAAACCGGTAAAACGTACTGGCAAACGTTTGCAAAATTATTAATTAAGGCTAAAATATTTAATTATTTGCAAGAAACGTGACCTTCATTTGAAGATTTCATAGTAATTTTCACTGTGTAATTTTAAGAGCAACTATTAAAAGCTCCAGAAACTAATATATATACTTCACCTTAACCTTTAGTAAACATTCAGAAATACACGAAACTCATTCACCCAACGATTAACCAAACCCGATATAACACATCTCACAAATCTATCTTCTGCACTGGATATAGCTCTGCACTAAACCATGCCAACTTGGAATGTTATCACCCATTCTTAGAGTGTCGTGTTGTAAAATATTATCTTATCGTATTTGATATACCAACCTTTCACAAGAATTTTACAGTTCCCATGCGAATTACTGACACAAGTGTCATGATCCGCCTATCGTAGATATATCGAGTTCATTATTTCTGTAAAATCGATGTATTTATGTGATGTCTTACTATTGTAAATGTTAATTATACATACAGCGACGTAAGCTTTATTTTTGTTCATCTCACGCTAAGTATGTTATACAAAATTGGATATCTTTTTCCTGCGAGCTAATTACCATATGTAACCTTTCAGCCCTGACCTACTCAATTGTGCAGGTAGATAGAATCACCAACATTTGCAGTATCGGCCGAACATGCAAAATTGTACAAGTTAATTTTTCCGAAAGCTACTAGATTAAAAGAAATATCATAGTTATGAGGATAAGTAAATCGTACTAGATTAGGAAAGCATTTTCTTTTTTATTTATTTTGGAATTTAAAAAAAATCGGCCGAGAGGAAATGAATATAAAAGGATACCCTGGATACCAGAGATACACAGGATATAAATGAATTATCCTTTATGTCAATTTGATATTTTCTAAGAATTGTTTACAGTTGAGATGACATTTTGTAAATCTGGTTAACAGATATTTTCTCCTTGCTGATCGATAGCATGTAAAAGTGTAGCTCCGTGTAAGGTCTATTCTAACCACTAAATTTACTCTTACGATTACCGCAACAACCAACAATTATATAAATTACCATACATTTAAAGCAAATTTCTCATACAACGTGATATTACTGGTATTAATCTCTAGAATTTTACAAACTTATAAACTTTGGAGAAACATTTATCAATTAAAATGTAAAGAACGGGCAAAACTTTATTGACATAATTATTCATGCACTAAGGTGTATCATTATATACAAAACAAATTACCTAAACGAGTCTCAAACTCATGAACTTACGCTTTTATTGTTAGTCCTGGAATTTTCTAGAGAGCTAATATCTTGAGTTTTTCTTTATAAGCTGGTTAGTACAGGGAAAGAAGCGGGAAAAATATCCCGTAAAAGTGGAAACAAGGAAATAAAAATATCATGATAAAGTAAAAAACGTTACAAAATTTATAAAATATTTGTGTTTATGTACAAGTGATACAGTGTTAGCGGAATGTGTGAAATAATGAACGTAAATGTCAGAATGGTAAAAACTTGTCGCGGTTAAAACATACATCATTGGCTGAAAGACTAACAAAATAACAGCATTACGTAGTACTAGGATAACATTTCAAATCAGGATAAAGATTTAAATTAATGGAAGTGAAGGACAAACTCTGAGGGCGGCATACTTTTTTTTAACCAGTGACTTAACTTCTGCCAAATATCTGTTCCATGACTAAAACTATTTTATATATGACTATCGGTATCAACCTGGTGGGGTGTATTAAACATGTTATACAAGTTAAACACGTGAACATATTTTCACAGTGTGAAAGTAAGAGTACGAAAATATGCGAATACTCAAACTTGCAGTGGTACATCTGTAAAACCTGGTTGCCGTAGAGTAACGAAATCGAAGATAGAATCTATTCGCTGGATCCATCTCAAAAAGCCATCACTTGCTATCTGTTACTGATGTACTTCTATAGAGATAAATATTTTTAAAAATCTTCAAATTGAAGCATTTCCAATTTGAACAGAAAATTAAGCAAAGAGGTAGAATGTATCGTTGGGACGCTCATCCAATCGCAAAAAAGCTTCTCGACATCGTATTCAGTTTCTATCTATCATATAAGATAACAGGAGTACAAATCATTTGCAAAACAAGAACTCCTCGATAACTGTTACCATTTTCATTTTATAACGATAAATGTTGAAACCGGAGACGGATAATTTTAACCATTTCCGATTTGAATACAGCTTCAACGAGAAAGACAGATCGTATTCAAGCAAGCTAACTCGAATGTTGAAATTCATATCCCTATATTTATACTATTTCAGCCTTACGGAAATCAGTATTGATATCGGAAGTAATAGTAATTTTCAAGCACTTGCGGTTCAGATATAATGCTGTGAATAGTAGAGATATATTAAAATGTTTTAGATGCTAAAACGTTTGCACAAAACGCTTCTCATTATCTATTACCAGGTTTGTTTTGTGACGATAAAAATTCAAACCAGAAATGGTTCATTCTAAGTACTTCCAGTTTGAATTGAATTTCAACGGAGGAATAACTGATTCTGCTTATATGCTACCATTTTGTTCTTTGGCAATAAAAGTTGAAAAATATATTGAAATCGAAAGTATTAGTAAATTTTAACGAACTTCGTTTCTGGTAATAATTATCGAAAACTAAATTAATATGAGCCATTTCCAGTTTTGGTAGAGCGTTGCCAAGAGTTATGTTTGACGCTCAATTATTTGTTCGATGACGTCTTCTTGGTATGTTTCTGTTCTCTGGCGAACGGAGTTCAAACTGGAAGTGGCTAGTATTAACCAGGTTTGGTTTGGATAAGATTTCAACATAGAAGATGGAACTTATACTTGATATGCTTCGTCCGATTCAAAACGTCGCTTCCTGATAGCTTTTACAGTGTTCATTCTACGGAAATTAATTTTGAAACCAGAAATACTAGTAATACACAGGACAGTAGTATTATGTTTTTTGAGATTCCGAATTATTGGTAGCAAACCGCTTTTCTTTCCCTGTTACCGTTTACATTCTACGGCAATAAGCGTTGAAAGCTGTATTAGTAAAAGGGAATTTGAAAAACTGCCCGTTTTAGAAGAGTGTTGTAGAGTCATTATGTGGTGGGTATAGACACAGGATTATTTGCAAACAATCGCTTCCGGTTATCGGTTACCGTTTCGTTCGTTAAGTCTGAAACTTATCGCTAGTCTGAAGAAATTTCTATTTGAGTAGAGGGTTAATGGGCAAAATTGAATCTATACTAGGGACGTTGAAATATGTATAAGAAACGGCATCATGAAAGCATTTACCGTTTATTCTAAACGGAAATCACTTTTGAAACTGGATGGAATAGTAAATTTGAACTATTTTCCTTTTCGGTAAAGTACATTTGATAGTCGTAAAATTTGTGTTAAGACGCTGAATCGTTCAGAAACAAATACTTCCCGCTACTTTACAATATTCGCTCTATACCGATAAACGTTGAAATTGAAAATGATTAGTTTGAAGCAATTCAGGTTTGAATAGAGTATTAAATAAGAAGACGGGAACTATTCTTTGGAGGCTGAATCAATTGCAACAAAACGTTTCTCAATATATTTTTTTAGCCACTTTGCTCTGATACCTGTTCACAGACGGACGGACAAGCTAATCCGTTCGACAAGACTGCCGTCACTTACACACGGCATAGTTTTAGTTCAAAAACCTGCGTTTGTATTCATATACCTTATGAACAACAGCATACCATTGAGACTTATGTATACGATTCAAAATATCAATCGTGATATTACGCCAGATACGAAACGAGTACTGGTATGCCTCTTCTAGAATGTTCAGTAAAAATCTGGGCGTGTCCAAATAAAACAAATACAATTTTAATATTATTTTATTATCAGGCTTTCTGTTTTTATATGATAATAATCCATAGGTTAGTTTTGAAACAGGTGTTAACACATAATGAGTGGCAAATACGTGATCGGACAGAGCGTGTACGTGCAGAAAATTTATGTTACCGGCATCAACAGAGATCAAAAGGTTTAGTTGCATAACACACACTTGCAGTAATTTTCTGAATAAAGGAAAAATAACGCATTGCTGTGTAAAAAAATGTGCTATGGCATCGTTCTATATTTTCTGCAAGCATAGCCTTACCTAAAAAAAGCTAACCCATGACAAACAACATTGAAATAACTTAATTATTATTAATAAATGCGAGCATATAGAAATCCATTTTTAACAAAATATACAATTGTGTAAGCATATACAACGAAAAATAATTTAACCTACCCTAATCGATGAACACGTTATCTAAGATAACATACGAGAAATGCAAGAAAACAAATATTAACCTTATGACGCGTGTCTGTGGTTTGTTCTCACCCCAGGCTTCACGTTCATATATTTTCTCTGTTTGTTTCATGTTAGTCTCTAGGACTCAGTACATCTCTTTTTAAGAGGTTTTCAATTCATTCATAACAATTTACTTGATGTAACCTCTTTTTGTATTTAGAGATTATAAGAATATTTAAGAACCAAAACGTATTGAGCACACCTGGGGGCCTCAGGGACCTCACGGATTTCCATGATCGTTCATGCGCAGACATAAATAAAGCTTGTTAATGTAGTTCCTAACAACGACAACATAAATAAAAGTAAATACGTATTTATTCCTCTGATAAGTCAGTTGTGTTGTTTTAATATCTGTTAGAAGATGGCAGCACTATCTTTTTGTTATTATTCCATTACAGTTGCGATACCGTCTTGGATGTTCTAAGCACATATTTTAGAAACAAATAAATTATCTTTAACAAAAAGTGTATTTTCTGTATAATATTTGTGAAGAAATTGTTTAATTTTATTTGTATTTCAGTTTGCGGCGTATATTATTACTCAAATACACAGAACACGATGCATTTGAGGTCAAAATTACACTGAAAAAGTTCTATTATTTAGTTGCAGTGGCTCGTAGAGTTCTGCGTAGAGAAAGCCTTCTGTCGATCTTATTAGTAACTGATAGCGATACAATTGAGGTTGAATAGGACAATAGTAAGTATGAACGTGAATTGTCTGGGGAAGGGAAAAGAGACCAAATTACTGATAACTCCAGTGAACTTGACGTGAGCCTGTTTTCCGAATATGACATTCCGCAGCGTTGTAGCCGAAATTTTAGACACGTCAACGTAGCATGGAACAAAGGCTAGAATTTTACAGCTTCACGTGGAAGAAAATCAAGTACACAGGGCTAGTGATGGGCAGTAGGAATATTCCCGGTGGTAAGAAATTTTAAAAAATGGGAATATTCCCGATTTTTTCCCTTGCTTATAAGTTCCTGGGAAGGAATTTATTTCCATTTCCTTACTTTATCTTCTAAATAATAAGAACCATATGACTAATTACTTTATTTTAATACATTATGATTTACTTCTAGGTTTTAAACGATATGGAGATTAAAAATTTAAAATTTGACTATACTTTATTTAACTAAAAATATTGGGCCTTATGCAGACTCGTTTTGGCGTCTGATTAACACCTTACTACGGGGTAGACTAAAGGATGGTTATCAAAATTGTGTTCAGAGTCTCTGATTAGGACGTAGTATTGGACGAAGTTAATCACATGAGACTAATTAATATAAGCAAATTCTAATCTTATACCCACGATTTAGCGTGTGACACAACATTTCGTATTTCGTAATTCATGTATTTTCATTTTTACAGACTACACATGCACTCATCTACTTTTCCGTAGTTGCCACATTTATTTTACTCACCTATGTTTTGGGGCTCTATAAGTTAATCATACTTAAATCATTATTTTTGTTGTACTAAAAGTAGATTATGAATACCAAAAAATGCAACTTCTTTAGTAAAGATTTAGTATGCTTACCAACTAGTCTCAGACCAACCTTCGATTAACGAATTCTCTCTGAATATCTTCCATTATTTTAAAGTTCCGTTTCCATTTACACTGAAAAGTAGGGTAATTGTTTCGTATTTGGGGGGCAAAACTAGGAAAATATAGAATGATTTACGGAAAAAAATAAATTGACAGTGGTGTTCAAGTAGTCAAGAAAGTATCGAACACAAATTTTTAGGGCAGTAGGGTATTTTGTACAAACCGTAAAGATAAGTGGAAGTGATTTATGTGAGAAGAGAAAGTGAATTGTTGGTAACGAATATAGAAACCAACATGCCCTGCGGTGCTCTAACCCGCCCTCACTCGCTTACGCTCGTCCGACTATGCTGTTTGAATTTAATGTTGGTAACGTGATTTATAGTACGAAGGCATAAAACCACCGCATCGGTAGACAATATCGCAAAAATTAGGTGCAAAATCTGGCCCCACAGAGTTAAACAATAGCCAAAAGTAGCAAAGTACTAATTTACAAATGATCAAAGGACCCATTTTATAAAGTAATGTAGAATTATATAGAAATAGAGATGAAGTACTATTAATAAACCCTGAACAACCGTTAGAAATAGATGTCGTTCTGTCTTCTCCCTCGGACTGGAATTTCTGAAGAGGTACTCGGGCTTCTTTTACATGTGAATTAACGCATGAAATTTCGAGAAATGGGCAGGAAGAAAGATCGGGTGTGGGAATGTTACATGCAAAATTATAAAGATAGGAAAGCATCTTGCAAATATTGTGAACATCCATAGTTATGCACAAAAGTTGACAAAATGGGGGGCATGTGTCTTCTGGCAGTTACCCAACCTAATTTGATTATAACATTTCAAATTTTAATGGGCCTTATGCCGAGTCGTTTTGAAGTCTGATTAATGCCTTACTATATAGGTTTGACTAACATATGGTTATCAAAAGTGTATTCAGAGTCTCTGATTAGGACGTAGTTCATTAATTAATCTAGAGCAAAGGGTACCCTTTTAGCCACGGTTTAGCTTGTGTGACACATTTCGGATTTCGTATGTCATATATTTCAATTTTTACAGACTACGAATGCACACATCTCTTTTTCGTAGTTGCCGCATTTATTTTTCTCACCTAATGCATTGGGTTATATTAGTTAATCATACCCAAATCAACATTTAAGATGTACTCAAAGTAGACTCTGAATACCAAAAAGTACACATTCCTTACTGAAGTGCTTGTATGACACTAACTAGTCCGTGACAAAATATTGATTAATGAATTCTCTCTGAATACTGCTGAATATGTTTATATTATCAGTAGTAGAGTGAAGTTTAAAAAATCCAATTACATGTAAAATTAAGCTGATCAGCCGTTTAAAAGTATGTGGACTAACTATACCATTTTTGATATATATTTACTTTCATAGAACATATTGTAAATAAATGTCCATTTATGCGTAATGTCTAAATATAATAAAATAACATCCTTCAGAATATACACTTTAAAGACTCCCCTGGGGACAATAGTAATAATATATTGTGATATAAACCATATTATCGTGTCGGGATTCGAACCTCAGCTATCTCCACCATCTCAACCCTAATATCGTGGGATGTAGATGCTCTTAGGACACGAATAAGGTTGCTTCTGTCTATTGTCCGTAATAGACAGGAATAACAGAATTAACATGCAAGAGGTTATATAGTAAACTAGAATCTGACCACATACTATTAAATTAGGAATTTATTGTAGAGAATTATGATTTATGTGTAATGTGTATGTGTGAGAGAGAATGTTAGTTAAGCTGTTAGATCACATAAAGTAGACTATTGGCTATTCACTCAATTGAGAGCAACCGAGATATAATACCACATACCTGTAGAGATTAGATGCGAACTCATGGACTCTGAGTTCCGTCCTTGAAGGTTATTAGTTTGGATCTCGATGTAGTACTTCGTTGATTCACAGTGGAAGGATTTCCACCGTAAAGACTCGCTGTTGCTGATCCAATTAATCGTGGTATGGTCTCCTTGCAATTGATCAACTAATCAAAATTCTCTCCGACATAACTTTTTTATGTCGTACTCCAGACTATGATGTTGTGTTGTTCTCTTTTACTTAATTTTGGTATTACATCTCTTTGCTGAAACCATTGGTTTCTACACTGTCTCTCAGTGATCAAATTTCCAAACAGTCTACGTTTGTGATTTCAGCAATTTCGTCCAACTTTTAGAATGTGTTCATGTTAACAAAACTTTATAAAAGTTTTACAATTTAATCTTTTCTCAACGTTTGTTGACATTGTGATGACAAGTACAGCCTCGGGTCTGTATCGTTACTTCATACATGAAACAAAACAAACATAAAGATAATGAAATCGTATTTAGTGATTAGTCTGTCACCATTATTTCTTACTTTTGAAATGCAAGCCAATTTAAAATATAATTTACTTTTAATCTTTAACTTCTGATAGCCAAATAAATGAATTTAAAATAGAAAATTTACATTCAAATTTAACGTTCCTTGAGAATATTTACTTTCATAGAACATACTGTAAATAAATGTCCATTTATGCATACTCTCTAAATATAATAAAATAACATTGTTCAGAATATACATTTTAAAGACTCCCCTGGGGGCAATAGTAATAATATACTATGATATAGAAATGAATTTAACTTTGAAATTATAATATAGTAATAGAATTCAATTTTCTTTGTGATTGTAGATAAATTCCCGGAAATTCCCATATTGGGGAATCTTCCCGAAAAATATCTTCCCGGGAATTTACCCATCACCACACAGGACCCGCCAGAGCAATCAGAGGTTCTCAGAAAATGACATTAAGAAATCTACGGGCTTCGAACTAGCGAAATTAAGCATTCGGAATGAGCGACGTGCCTTCAAAGTAGTCCAAACTCCAGATATAGAAAAATCCAGTTGTGCAAGAAACGGAAGCTCGAATTTATGTTCAGAAAGTAAAGGAGAAAATCTCAGAAAGCGACAAAACTGAAACATGTGTGCTCATAGACTTTACTATTTTGGTTCTAGTGCAAAAATCGGCAGGAAAAGGCTTCAGTGAAATGTGATCAAGTGAAAATGGACGTTCAATGTTCCAAGCAACGAGTCACTGAATCGTTTTAAGTGTCTCCTTAGCATTTGTTGATTTGATAATATTCAAACTTGACAGGAAAACTTGAAAACAGACACGACGACAAATATTCGTCTCGGGACAAATATTCGGACGACAAATACTCTGGAAAATATTCGTTCTGATTTTCTATGGCCTATATAGGCCTGGAATATCTAGATTATGCATGAGCAGCTGGTAGCTACGTTGATTTATTTTTTATTTTTTTTTATTTATTTATTTATTTTTGGTGCGTGTTTACATTCCAGGTATGCGCGGACAATATGGTGTAAAGATTTATTGAGGGTGCAATGCTGAAGAAAAATTCATTCAAAAACAAAATATATGATGGTCAGCAAATGTTGCATGAATAAGGCAATGTAAAAGACGTGATGATGTGACTTGGAAAGCCATGATCAAATAAGGGAACAGATACAACCATGAGGATCTATTTCACAAGAACCGGCTGCATCGAAGAGTTTCTCCTTCAGATAGCAACAGATGTTGGCAGATGAGAAGGTGGAAAAGGATATCCATAGGGAAATGGTTGAAAGCCGTGAAAGATCAGAAAATGCGTACAAATAAAGACAATGTAGAATATAGAAAATATCAGTAGAATGTTTCGTTGTACACAGATATAAGTGTGTGTGTGTGCTGGGATCCCAATAATCTAAGCAGGAGAATAAAAGAATAGTTTGTGTTTAGTATTTTTCTCTGGTAAGTATATATATATAGTGTGTGTGTGTGTTTATTTTAACTGTATTGTAGTAAATGAGCCTAAGTATCTATCTTTAGCAATATAAAAATGCCCAATGAAATAGTGCGTAAGCAGTAGGAAAATTCCCGATCTGGATGAGTGTCTGGAGTTTTTTCATTTTTTCGCAGTGATTCCTAGAGCATGTACTCGATTTCTGATTGTCGCACGATAAGCTATGACCCACGTACCGGCCAAAGATGGAAAATCGAAGTTCCCTTTTATGAACACTTCTTCGGGGTGTATTCGCTCCCTTTTATTAGCACATTTTGGGAGTGCATTCGTTCCCTTTTGTGAGGACTTTTTCAAAACCAATTTTAACGCAGCAAAAATCACATAAAAATATGAACTCATTTTTAATCTTTTGACATAGCAAAGGCTACTAGCATAACAGACAATGGGCGTGTATTCGTTTTCATTTATGAGCACATTTTCCAACCCCTATTTTAACATAAAAAAATTACTTAATACAAGGAACACACAATCCAATCACACAATGCACAGAGACTACAAACGGAGCAAAATATTTAGGCGGTGTTTCCAGATTTAGTAATAAGTCATCTAGTACTACATGCCCAAAAGTAGTGACCATCAAGGGTGAGAGTGACCCGAATAATTTTTAAAGGGAGCAACATATTGAGGTACTGTTTCCACATTTAGTAACAGGTCACCAACTACGACAGGTATCCAAGGTACTGACCATCGAGGTCAAAGTTCACATATTTAAACCCGAATAACTCCTAAACGAAGCAACGTATTGAGGTACTGTTTCCCCATTTAGTAATAGGTGATGAACTACGACATGTACCAAAAGTATTGACCATTCGCGTCAAATAGGCACGAAAAAATTTGAGCGACCCCAACTTTGGCGGCAACCAGATTTACTGATATATTGGTATCCAAGTTTAGTAACTTTTTGTTCTCTTTTACGACCCTACAGTGACTAGCTCAATTAGAACATTGATTAAAAAATAAACAAATACTTTACAGTACAATATGCCATTAGCTTGGGAATACATTAAAAAGACACAAAACAAAAGAAACGAATTGCAGCTTAATACCCTGCTGTGGATAAGTATAGCCTAAAACATTCATTTTAGAATACAAACAGAATAAATAATACGCCAATTTTCTAATTAAAAAAAAACAGGTGCTTATTTGATGCAGTCTTAAGAGAATTTCGGCATTATTACACTATACATTGATAACAATAATAGTCTATAGTAGCACAATTAATTTTCCGATCAACAGAAGGTTTTACAGGCACAATAACGGCCGTTTTAAATAGGTTATATTATAAACAAGATTTTCCAATTAATAACGTATTTTACAAGGGCAATTCCACTGCATAAGATTCTCCAATTGTCTATTTCTAAGGTTTTAAACTGTTTATTATAGTGTACATTTTCTAGCCACAGAAAAAATGGCATCTGAGATTTCTACACTTTGTTCTCTTAGAGAGTTACTGGGCAAAGAAAAGACAACAGCAGATAGATTTATCCAATCGTTGCCATTCGAAATCTTACACAATAACGATTTACTTATTACCATTGGTGATATTATTTGTTAGTGCAGAACTAAGATTAGGTCTTTAGAATCAATTACACGGCTATTCACTGATAATTTATTTCTTTCTAAGGTAAACTCCTGGGAACTATGTTATGAGGAACAAAGAGTTAACAATAAATTTCTAATTTAAAAAAATGCTTGTAATTCTTTTAACACTTATATGCGATATGCGATCTTTTAACACTTCTCCGAGTTTTCTTTAGCTTTACATGTTGCTAAGGCTAAGTTACCTTTCTTCTTAAATTCTTCTACAGAAAGATCAAAAAGTGTTCAGCAAATTGTGGAAAAATATTTGGGAGATATAACTAAGAAATAGAAGGATCCGATCATTATATCGTAAGGTGGAGTTAGCAGATGCACCTATAAAAAGATAACTAGAGTGTTTATCAGAGATCCTAGAACGTTTACAAACAGAATATTATTTTCTTCTACATTTCGATATTACACAAGATTTTGCAGGTATTTCTATTAAGTGAGAAACGAAAGAGTATCTCACAAGTAATTTCAATATAGAATGGGTCTTCTATAAGTAATTTCGAGAACGATACGTCTATTAACTCTATTTGCAATAACGATGATTCCGTAGGCTTAGATTGTCTTAGATGGAATACAGGTAATTGTTCTACTAAAATTAACAACAAATTTGTTTGACAGATTACTTCTCCAGGAGTATCTAAAGTTTTGGGTAACCATCTAATTCATTTTATTAATTGTCCAGACAAACGCTTAAAGAGTAACTTCGAAAGTAACTTGGCACAAGAAAATGGAATTACGAGATTAGAATCTACTATATTTAATTATCCTATTCATGAGTGGAAAAATTAAGATAAGTTGGATCCGATACAAGTCTGTTTAGATCTAATTCTGCTCATCAAAAATATTTTACACCAGCTCCATTTTATAAAATTCCGATTTCTGAGATGTGGATGAAAGCTAACAGATACTTTGCAGCATAGTTGTTTAGTAGTTAGCGAGACTCAAGCCAGCATTGCACTAGTTTCGTATCTCCAATGGACAAGTTTTCCTACTGTGAGCAGTGCTTACGCTTTTCGGTAAAGAAACCTACTTAATCGAAATGTTAGCGAAGTCGTATCGCGGCCGTTTTCCGCTCGTCTGTACATAACGGGGTACAATCACTACATTTAGAAATATATATTTTCTTTTTTTAAAATGTGAAATATTTGTGATAATTAAAGGCTTAAAATATGTATATTAAATATACATATAGTGAATTTAATCATCACTACAACCGATACAATGATAAAACTCTGATAGTGTGCATGTTAAATAAGAATAGTTTTTTTCTACAGATTAAGTATTTTCATATTGTGCATGCATACATTTGTATTATGATTCTGTTTATGGTTGGAGTGCAATGGTGCAAGTTCTTTCAAATAAGTATGAGTGGTCACAGGTAGTGATGGGTAAATTCCCGGGAATATTCCCTGGAAAGATTCTCGGGAAGATTCCCAAAATGGGAATTTATCCGGGAATTAATGTACAATAAGGAAGAAAATTGCATTCTATTACTATATTATGATTTCAAAGTTGAATTAATTTTTATATCACAGTATATTATAACTGTTGTCCACAGAGGATTCTTTAAAATCTATATATTCTGAACGATACTATGTTACTTTATTAACACTTTGTCGTATTTAGAGAGTACGCATAAATGTATATTTATTTACAATATGTTCTATCAATTAAATATATGTGAAAAAATTATATAGTAAGAGTTTAAATTTATATGTATGTGGATATGGTCAACTTGACTCTATTACTGATAATATAAACACATTAAATTTATAAATGCTATAAACCAATTAGATTGGGTAAATGCTAGAAGATATATGTCACACCAATTTGTCAATATTTGCGCATACATATTTATGCTCACAAAATTTGCAAGATATTTACTTATCTTGATATTTTAACACGTAACATTGCCATACACGACTTTTCATTCTACCTATTTCTCGAAATTCCATATGTTAATTCACATGTAAAAGAAGTACGAGTACCTCTTCAGAAATTCGAGTCAGAGAAAGGAGACAGACCGACGTCTATTACTAATGATGGTTCAGGGTTCATCTCTATTTCTACATAATTCTAAATTACTTTACAAAGCGGTTCCTTTTCATTATTTATAAATTAGTACTTTGCTAATTTTGGCTGTTCTTTAGCATTGGAGACCAGCTTTGCACCTTCTTTTTTGCGATATTCTATACCGATGCGGTTGTTTTATGGTTTCATACGTTAAATTACGTTACCAACATTAAAATCAAACAGCATTGCAGAGCGAGCGTTAGCGAATGAAGGCGGGTTAGAGTCCCGCATGGCACGTTGTATTCTATCTTTGTTACCAACAATTCATTTTCTTTTCTCGCATAAATCACTTCCACTTACTTTTCCGTTTTGTACAAATCAGCTACTACCTTAAAAAATATGTTCGATATTTTCTTGACAACTTGAACATCACTATCAACTCATTTCTTCCGTAAATCATCCTACTTTTTGCTAGTTTTGGCCTCCTATACTAAACAATTACCCTACTTTTTAGTGCAAATGGAAATGGGCCTTAAAAACTCATAGTATTAGTTATATAAAGTATCGTCAAATAATTTTAAATTTTTTAATCTCCAAATTCTTTAAAACCTAGAAGTAAATCATAATATATTAAAATAAAGTAATTAGTCATATGGTTCTTATCATTTGGAAGATAAAGTAAAGAAATGGAAATAAATTCCTTCCCGGGAATTTATAGGCCAGGGGAAAAAACCCGGGATTATTCCCATTTATAAATTCCTTCCCACCGGGAATATTCCCACTGCCCATCACTAGTCACAGGTATACATAACGCAGTGACCCCCGAATTTCTGTCCGTAGAACTCGGTATCCAATATTGGGATTAATCAGCTGATTTTGGCATAGAGATATACTACGAAAAGAGATATTAACCTAATTTTAATAACCCATGGTTCGAATCCAGACTTTCACTATTTCTGTTCTGTGTTGGTTAACGTATGTAATTCTGGGTTGGTAACATCCAATCAGAGATTTTGCCTTCTTTCATGAATTCGCAAACACGCACATGGATGAAGCACAATACCATTATATGTTTCCTTGAAAAGTAACCCACAGGGAATCTAACCCAGAACCCTCATAAAATGGCTTTCCCGAACACCCCTTTCCCTCCGATAGTTTAAAAATTTTCTTTCAATAGAATTTAATCGTGTTATTTGAATTGGAATCTCCTGAAAATGATACAGAATACAGAAGAAGAAAGTTTTAGATTGTGTTTTCAATGATATGCTTGAAAAAATCAATCAAAATATGACATACTGGTTTTCTAAACACAAAAACCTATATCACGTCTTGGTGTGTTTCGATTCAAGGCGGACTTCTGATTTAAAAGACGAACTAACCTCAAATGCAATGAACAAAATCTGTGAGCCCCAGCATAAATAAAGGGAAAGCTATCGAAGAACTAAAATTATATGCAGAGGTTTCGTTCAGGACATCACAAGAAGATGAGAGTTAATATGGTAATGAATAATTATCTAGTGAGTATGAAGAGGAAACACAGTGAGACGATACTGAACATGAACTTTTACACTTATAATCAATGTTAAATATCTTTTTCAGTGTTAACCTTAGATTTTCGTTTTCATTTTGAAGTGCTTACTGTAATTATGTTGAACCTCATTTACGTCCTTTACCCGATTTTGACTTATTTGAATTTCAAGGATGTTATATTTCGTTCGAAGAGAAAAGTTTAGAAAGGAAAGTAGGCTAATAATTGTAAGCCTTAAACGAGTCAAAACAGAAATTTCCTTCTTGGTTAATAGTGTTCAGGAATGTCATGTGAACAGTATATCTTCCGAACGAAAGCAGTAATCATTTTATTTAAGAATGAACTATATGAACAGATATTCTGATGGTGAACGGTCGTTTTTCTCCCATATTGATATGTATGCGGAAATATGTTTAACTTCTATATTTTCTTGAAATTTCTTATTAACATGTATTTCGTCTTCTTTCGACCACTGAACGACCGTAGGGAAACTTCTTCGGGTAGAATATTTTATGGGGATAAATATTTTTTTAGGGAGGCAGATCTCTTGCAAAAATGGATGTGGCTAATCCATTGGATATTCCATAGCTAACTGTATTTTCGCCATCAATCGCAAAATGTAGTTTTTCATTTCTCTTCTTCCTTTATGGTACTCTCAACTAAGCATGTGTATTCTTAGGTTAAATATTTTGAGTATATTTTATTGTCTAGTAATATTCTAGTGAATATCGTAGTTTATGAACAGTAATTCTATTATGTGGATTTGTATGCTAATATGTTGTAGTTTTTTATTAATTTTGAGAAAAGTATATTTTAGTTCTAGTATGTCCTACAATTCATTCGAATCCGATGTAGATCCCGAAATATAAACTTATTTTCTTTCTTTCCAACAGCATGAAGCCATAATGATTTATCAACATTACTTTTTGTCAATTATTTTATATGCTCGATGACTTTGAATTTTAATGTGTTAATAAAACCTATTTTCAGTATTTTTAGCGGAGATGCCTAAGAAAGTTTAACTGTCGTGGAATGACATAGCTGTTTTGTAGGGAATTTAATTTGGATGTTTCAGACCGACAATAAAGTTGTAATGTCGTTGACTATATTTTTATGTTCGTATCCCATGTTTTTCTTTTAATAGGTCTCATGTTATTTGTCATAGAGACATACTTTTACGATGCTACGAAAGCATTTTTTTGTGTATTTGTTTACACATCTTTTTCTAGGTGGAAGATACGTTATGTTCCAGGGAACATACATGTATTTTACTGATTATTAAAGTCTTGATATTTCAGTTATGTATAGAAACATTTTGTAAGTGCCTATGGTTGCAGGCCTTTTCACGTTCCTAGTTTTGCATCGCAGGTGTCGATGGCATATTTTGTGTGCAAGTACGTGTAGTATTACACATTTTTCCCACCTATAGTTTTGGTCAATTCATGACGAAATAACCATTTATTTTCAGGAATGTTTCGACTAGTGAGTCAACTCTTGATTTAGACCTTTGAGAAACTTGCATCAACACTGTATAGTTTTCAACACTGCACTAATAAGTTCTTTTGAAGATAATACCCATATGTTCTGGTAACCCTACAATGTTTACGTTTTTGGAAGTGAATAACAACTATTATTCTAGGCCCAAGCTAATAATAAATTTGTTTTAGAATAGAATCATTTGTTTCATTGAGCATTATTGAATTAAAGTCACGATTTTCATATGACGAGCAGGTGGCATTATGACCCTATGGCGTGCCGAATTTTCTTCATACATATCAACGAAATCACAGTCTTTTCTTTGATATGCAGAAGCATGCTTAGTTCTTGGAATCACTACGAACGTCATTTTGACACTTAAGTTTATTTTTTTTATTTTTGAAAAACGATTTTTCGTTCTTTTTTGACAAACAACACGAGGCACAGTTAAAAAAAAGGGTCATACAGGTGGAAGTCTTGTTTTGTTTACATATTGTCAGTTTATTATGTGTTTACACTTTCATTCATTTTACTTTTTCAATGATTTTCATATATTCCAAATATATCACAGTAATATTGAAACTTTGACAATAATTCTAATATTTTAATACGTTTAGCCCGTTTGCTATTTGCATATTCATTCATCTTCTAATATTTTAAATACAGATATCAGTATATTTTAAAAAGAAGACACCTACTAACTTTTATTGCAATGTTTGATAATTCTTTAAGTCAATATTTTTATGAATAGTTACTGAGTGTATATTTACTTCATATTTCAAAAAAAAGTGATCGAAATGGAACACTTAAAACATTTTACGAAAAGTATTTTTTTAAAGTAAGAATTAAATAGCCTTATTAACGCTTTCTGCGCACTTTCAGTAAAAAAAAGTTATCACAGGTGTTTTTAAGCATACCTCGTTTCTAACACCAGTGTTAAAAAGAATCTCCCCTTCTCCCTCATCAACTCGCCGTTGGAGAACCATGGAGAATACTCAACACAGGAAAACAGCCTGGTTTCAACATGTTAAGAAACGGAAGATAAGGAAACCCAACTGCGTCAATCGTTCAAGAGGATCTTATTAATTCATGGAACATTTGGATTGGAAATTGCTCATGCAGGAACCTAATCATGTTGTAGTGAGTGAACAAGTTATTTAACTATTTTCAATAGCCATTTTTCAGGTGAAAAACCATTCATCGTTTATGCACGTAAGTCTCACACCATATCACAGTGTTGCCAACTAATTGATTTCAAATTTTTAGTGAAGAAAACTAATGTTATTCATACGTCACTGCGGCCAAGGATTCTCAACCTGTCTACGAGTGCACTTGACAGGTCGTTCCCTTTCAGACACCATATATAACCGCTACCAGGTTATAGAAGGATATTTTGTGGATACTCTGTATATTTCGTAAAGACAGTGACTATTTTTTCGATTTATACTTTATTCTGCGACGCATATAAGTTCTTTCTTCGGTGGGAATTGCTTCTTTCCCACACAATTGGACAAACCAGTCTTTCATCGTTTTTTCATATATTTGTTTAAAACATTGCTTTTGGTGAGAACGTTTCAGTTAGTGACGAACCGTTCCAGTGTTTCTCCCTGACTTATTATATGCACAGTATATATTCTGCAGTTATTGGAAAGTGAATTGTTTTCTTTAATCTCTTATGAAGCATTGCAATAGGGGACGGGCTCACCAGATGTTCGAGTGACCAAAGTGGCAGCAACTGCGTTGTCTCGTAGCTCGTTATCTGTACTTTCTCACGCCAGAGTTATCGCCGTGTCTTGTGCATTGCAGGCAGATGACTAAAATTAACATATTTTTTTCGATATTCTGTCTGTATGTGCATACAGGTAAGTTAACTGAGTCATTTTTTAAATGAGCTGCCAACCCTCTTTAATTGACCACTGCAGAACGTACCTTGAGCTTTGGTGCTCAGGGAGTTTGACTCCGATATTGTACGCAGCCACCACGCACGTTGCGTTGGGAACCAAGTGTTAATTTGTGTTAAGGGGCACAAGCTATTAGCCGGTGAACGACGTTTTCTTACGGCTAGACTCCAACTACTGAAGTCCCAGGTCCACAAACCTTGCGCGTTTAAAAAGTTATACACGCGCCCTCCAACATTAGCATTTTACTTTTTTCTTTATTTTGCTGAAGAATCACCTTTAGGCTTCAGGATTGTTCGGCGCCGCAACTAGATTCATCGTGGGACGATCCAGATAGCTTTTCCCCAGTGATAATCCCCCAAGTGCGTCAATGCTGTGAGAGAAGCATTTGTCGTGAAATCTGAATTATAATCTCATATATATATATATATATATATATATATATATATATATATATAAAGGGCTCTATTGTCTTTAAAGGACAAAGTGTGATTTCCGTGACGAAAATTGTTATACAAATTCAGTGTTTAGTGTTGTGTTCATTTCTCTTCGCTATTTTCTTTATATATGATAGCGTTCTAATAAATAAGTATAGTGTCATTTAATCCAATGTGATTTCGTTGTTTGTATGAGTGATATTTTTGTTCGTTATAGTCAGGATGACCATATGATCGTCCGTGAGATTTTCGAGACGAGACATCCGAACCTCTCGGCGCCTAATGCTCATCTCATTATTGAGACCGACGAGATTTGGAAACAGTTTGTAATCTCCTCTTGGAGAGGTCCTTCATCGTCCTCTCCAGGTAAGTTCAAGTATCAGGAAGATACTTACTGGTAGGAACACGAACTGCGACCAGATTACACGGAGTGGTTACAAATAAATGTTCACCCAAATAGAGACCTCGAACTCAGAATGGTTACAAATAAATGGAAGCCCGAACAGCGACCCGAAATCAATTGGTTACAAATAACTGGCAGACCGGACAGCGACCCGAACACGAGGGCGATTACAAATGCTCCACTATAATGCCGAAATTATGGTTACCTTCGTGATGTCTATCCCGAACGAAAGTTCGACCTACGTACGTAAGAAGAATACAAGAAACGAAATTAAGGTGCTAGCATACATACGTATTGAAATGTGCACTCTGTTCACACAATGCTCTTTAGTGGTAACACTTTTAGTTTTGAAATTATATCGGAATGACAGAATCAAATCTTGACTAGGGTCCGATGTGATCAATTTCTTGATGACACATAGACGTTTAAATTTAAAGATGAAAGGATTAAAAATAAAAAGAAAAAATACTACCACAGACCACTACCCTTCACAGACTACTACCCTTTACAGACTACTACTACTATCACTACTACTGCTATTAGTAAACTATTACTACTGCAACTACTACCCTTTACAGACTACTACTACTATCACTACTACTAATAATGCTACAATTACTACTACTATTACAGCTGCTACTAGTTTTAATACTACTACTATTACTACTACTACAACTTATGCTACAATTCCTATTACTACTAATACTACTATCAGATAATAATAATAAGAAGAAGAAGAAGAAGAAGAAGAAGAAAAGAAAGAATTCCATACTAATTTCACCCATCTGAAACTGCGAGACCGCGAGCAGTCTCGTGAGACTACTCGCACAAGTCAGGCGAAATGATGGCGAAAATCTTCATGATCCCATCGCTTCGGGGGTCGACTTCTGTTACCGCTGGGCAGAAGAACACAGTCTTTCTCATAGCTGTCGTTCCTGAACAGTGGCGGGGCCGTCACGATATCCGCTGCCAAGCCGGCAAATAGGCAACCGCGTTTGAACCAGCACTAACACATCCTTTTCGCTTCTGCCACCCAATAACCGACGAAGGCCAGACGAACTTCGTCGGCAATTGTTCATGGGGAACGTCTCGGTTCCGAAACCTAATAGATGTTCGGATCCCACTTTCAACTGTAGGTCCCGTCTCTCGCGTCCCACTGCAAAAAAGGAACATAAACATCCTAAGAAACCCAATAGTCAAACATTTTCTTTAGTTTTTTGATCACATGTATAGTTATTTCACCATGTCCACAGCATTGAATCTAATTAAAGTTCATATAGGAAGTTCTCCTGATTTCCCCATTACAGCGCCACGTCACACAGCGACAACGATCTTTCGAATAAATCTTATACAGGTTTGAGCGCAGATGCCGACTCTGCAATACGAAATAAAAGCTTTCATTTCAAATGTTTCAGCTAATTCCACCTAGCAGTAGGGTGAGGTAACATATTTGATACCATTGAATAACTTTGTTGATCAGGCGCCTATTTCTAAAAATACTGCACTGCGTACAGACGGTCGGAGCTAATATCAAGCTCATGAACGAAGAGGAGAGCATCTAATTTCGCTCATTACAGCGCGATATCACACATCGACGAAAAAGTTCTGATTATACCTTACATTTTTTTGGGATGTAGTCTCCAAATCCTCAATAAAACATTGGAGTTTCCTTTTGAAAAATTAATGCCCCCTACTCCTTTCCAGAAGGTGGGGTAAAGAGTTGCGTTGATATCATCGGATAGTTTCTTGAAACATATTATTTTTTTGCGCTTTTTTGATTAGAAGTGTATTTTTCCAGTTACTCTACCGTGGCCAAACTTTTGGTTCACCCGTTATTTCAAACATAAATTAACTTGACAGTTAAAGACTATTTTTGGTAATTTCACACCATTCGCACATTTGCACGTTATAGGGCCAATTCTACACTATCCTGATATATTTTAATCGTCAGACAAGATAACACTGGTCGCAGTGGTCATGTGTTATTTTGTGTAAGATGAGATCTACTACCGCGACAAGGTTGGATCTTTCCGATAATTTATCTCTATCAGAGAACGGTACAATCGACCTTAATGAATGTCACATTTTAGCGACTAGAAAACAGTTGTATCAACACATTTTCATCTCAGACACAGAAGTCAAAAAACACCATAGTGCAAGAAGCAGAAACTTCAATAGCTATAATTTTCTTTAATTTTCTTTTTACTTTTAATTGTTTTATTTTTTGTTCTCTACTCGCCGCTTTTGAATTTTCTGGATTGCAACACTGATACTGCTCCAAGCCCTAATGAAGAAAGTATGCCTAGTTCTGTGTCTTATGTCTGTGTGTAGTGTGCTTCTATCCAGTGATGAGAAGGAACAGAGAAGAGAAGCAGTGACACTGAACTAGAACTGAGGTCGGAAATGAGAGTATTTACCAAGCTTATGAAAGAAATGTGAGTATTTAGGGACCATTTATTTTCGCCGATTACTGCGTCGTGTTAGGCATCGACGAAAAAGTGTTGATGAAACTTTACAGTCTGGGCCGTAGAATCCTAATCTTCAATCAAAAATTTGGGTTTCCGTTTGAAATTTCAAAGCTGATCCCACTCGAACCACCACGGCGTGACTTTAGAGGGTTGAGTTTGGTTTTATCAGATAGATTTTTTTTAATATTATTAAACACGTGTTTTTTGGTTTTCGATCCGAAGTTCAGTTCTCGAGTTATTCCACCGTGTCCAGACTTCTGATTCACTGCTATAATGTGGCACTGCATCAATTGTAATTAAGATGTCTGAAACCAAATTAAACTCTATGATAACTGCATTTTCGAGATATCAACACGTGTAAAACTTTAAACCCAGTATAGCACAAAAAAAACTAGATTGACACCGTTTTACATCTCCTTTCCATGTGATTTTATCAACCACCGTTTCCAAAAGTGCTAACCTATTAGTTATAATTAGAAACTACATAGTTCAATCTCGTTAAATATAGTACAAAGGTGCATTTATTTCACTGCTGCTCATTTGATATCCCTATAATAGAAGGGATATATGTTATGCATGACGTTTCCAATAAGATTTTTTTATATTCAGAAAAGACCCTCCGCAGCAAAATATGCAAACTAAGAGAACCACTCGAGGATCTACCAGCAGGGTTGGCAAAAACCATGGTTTTTATTGAAAAAACCAAAAAAAAAAAACAGATTTTTTTGGTTTAAACCAGGTTTTTTTGGTTTAAATAATTTACTCCATGTATTTATATTAGATATGGACAGAAATTAGTTTGTTTCCCCTTGGTGTTATTATGCAGCAACAAGGTTATGCTGGAAGGGGTCACATAAGCTTAAAGCCGAATTCAAACCGTTTCTCGGCTTACATGCAAAAGAAATTGTCCATTTGGACACGAAACCGGGACTAATTGGCCAAAAATGGGATTGCCATCTCACTCACGAAGGACTCCTGATAAAAGTACGTTGTGCAGATCTTTGCATAGGCATGCTTGTTAAAATAATGTCAAGTCATTTCAGAAGGACAAAAAAATAAATAAATAAATAAATAAAATAAACAGTTACACAAATAAAAACATTATACAAAATTATACACAAATCGGGAAATTCCCGCCTCAGCCATTGGGTAAATCCTGATTCTTTAAATGTATTTGTATGTAAAATTTGTGATTGCAAGCGCTATCTTCTTGTTTTAATTCCATATTGACCCTTACTTTATCCTGTCCATCTTAAGACAATAAAATGAGAAGGAATCACGAAGGTTTGATGCAAATAATAACCATTTTTCTAACTGAATACAAAAAAAGAAAGTAGTTTCTTGATTCACTCCCAGGTCTTTTAAGATTTTTATGTTTGTAAGGTATATGCTTTTAGAGTAATTTTTAAATTCAAAAAATAACGTAAAAAATAGAACACGAGGGAGAAGCGGATTGAGTTTAAATTTCAGAGACCATGGAACATTTAAAATGCATAACCGTAACTTACTGAGTTATAGCTAACCAAAATATGGAACCAAAGGAAACAGACAATTACAAAGAAGAATAAGGCATGAGAAGTGCCGTAGAAAGGACTACAAAAAATCGACCAAGACCGGGGGGTTGCCGGCCATAATCTTCAAAGGAAGCAATAGTATAAATTAAAGATATCCATGTTTGATCACTGAAATTCTTGTAACGGGTAATGCATAAGCTTAAAACAATACTCAAAACAGTTTCCTATATAGTTTGAGCTACCTGCAAATGCTAATTGTGCAACTGCCAAGCATGTAATTTTTTTTCTGGTATAATATAAGGGATTTGGGATACTACAGTTTCAGAACTGAATCCGAAAACAGTTTCGTTTCTTCGTTTCCGCCAACTGGTAATACTATTTGAAATGTAAAATCTAACTCTAATTTTAAGAGTTCACCTGTCATCTTGCTGATTTTATAATGAAGAGCCCTACATTTTTATCTCCAAGTGCACAGAGTATCGAGTTGTGCAAAAAGGCAGCATGAAGTATGGTAAATGCTACAGTACTGAAAACATAACTCATATTTTGGGGGAATACTATCGAAAAAAGTGTGCAAAATATATAAAATCGACAAAAGGTGCAACTTGAAAAAAGGGAGAAAAAGAGGAAAATTAAAATATTAAAAATCTGATACATAGTTAAACTATAAACTATTGGCTCCGTAGCCTTATTGTCCATCTTGGTTCCTTGTACTTTGATGCTCTTGGAATTTCAACGACTGGAACACAGAAAATATTCCCCCGTGCAGGAAATCTAATAAAAGTGGACAATAGTTTTATTTAAAGAAGTATACATCTTTTCTCTCATAGAACCTTAGATTCATATCCATCATTGTGCTTTCTTAATGTGAACCTGCATTGAAGAACGAAATGTCGCTTAGAAGGTGTATTTTTCTATGCTACTAACAACATTTGTTCGAAAGGCGGGATGTATTTAATTATATTGTATTAACGGTTATATTCTTAATCTGGACTCTAGAGGGCTAATTTATAAATAAATAAATAACGCTTCGCTGGAATTTTATGAGTACGTCTTAGTACACCACAATAAAAAATGAGTTAAAACGCTCTCAAATAAAATTAAATATTAATGGTGATGTCAGCATACGTGAACTCTATATGCTAAAACGAAAAGTCGAATATATAAAATACACTTCTCAAATGTATATACAACTGTGAGGAAAATAAATGACGCGTCCCTTTAATTTGAAGTTTTTTTGAAAATATCTTCGTTTTCTTTATATGTTGGAAATTTCGGAAGGTTTCCCCTGCTGGACACGTTAATAACAAACCCGTTTTCAATAATTGTGTTAGATATTAGCTTAAAATAAATAAATTAGAAAAAAAAACATTAAATCGACCGAAATCACGAGAATAACCAACTCTGCTAAAGTGGGAATTTTCAAGAACGCGAGGGAATTCTGCAGTTCAAAACAAAGCAGTGACATCTGTCATTGAGAGAAATATGGATTAAATCTACAAACGAAAATTTTAACAAAATATTTATAATATGTCTTACTACATACATTATCTGCGAACTCCAAATATATGAATCTACACTATTAACGTATAGATAAAGCAAAAAGTGGAAATTACCTATGGAAAAGGACGTATTGGCAGCACTATCGTAATGAAAAATCATCTTTACTGTAGAACAGGTTCAGTTCACGTAAGAAAACAAATAGCTCAGTTAGTGAAACCAACGAGTGTGTATGCCGGAGGTGGCTGGTTCGAACCCCCAAAGACGTGCAATTGTCATTTTTACTATGGCTATTTTATTTATTTTTTATATGGGAAAGAATCAAATTGTAACATATGTGTAAAACTCATGACGATAAAAAAAAAAGAAAAATGTCGTTGTCGCACTTGGATTAGTGTCCCTAATTTTTGTTTGCAAAGAGTTTCGTATCTATTTTTCCCTGTGCTCACTGCTCACAATATGCTCGCTGATGCGTAGCGAATGTTTTCCAGTAAACGTTAATTCTAATTTGGAAAAGTTTATAAAGTTTCACAATATTTGTCATTAAATAGACTTCTACCTACTTGTTTAGACATTTTAATAACAGATTTCGCTATTAAATGTTTAATTTCCCTAGATGTTAAATTACGGAAAATTTTACAATGTATTTGTTTTGAATTGAAATTGTTTTGAATATACCACATGAGGTAAATAGCCCGAAGGAGGAGAACTCAAGCAACTGATATTCTACGTAAATGCAACCAATTGTAGGTTGATGATTGCTTCTTACCTTCAGCACATAATCTTTACGTTAGAGAGTCAGACAGAAAAATCCTGTTTTTTCCTCCCCTATGACCACTCATCTTAAAGCTCTAAATGTAGTCATTCGAGTCACATAACTTCGGCTCACCAAAGACATTCATATTTGATTATTATTATTATTATTATTATTATTATTATTATTATTATTATTATTATTATTATTATTGCTGAATATGCCCCCTTACATAATGTAGTAACCTTAGACATCTTAGTTTATAGTGCTTTCTTTAGTAATAATTTGAGCAACCACGTAACATTTAAAATGTAGGAGGTGCACGACGTTTTATTTTGCCCTGTCTTTTCAGCATCCTCCCAAAAGAAGGTATTTAATTTCTGACACGCTGGGCAGACAAAATGAATAACAAATAAATTTAGAGAACCTTTCCTACGTGAATGGAATATCACGTAGCATTTTTTATTCTACCGAAGATCATCCTAGGCCGTTATGGTTAGGTAACAAACAAAAATACATAATATATTTTTAGCGCCTCTTTACTGTAATATTGCCGCTTTTTTATTTGTTCGAATGCGTTCTACACAACCAAGGGTGAAAGAAAGAATAGGAAAAGTATCTAAAGATTACAAAACACTTTATATTTTGTCAGACGTAAGGCACTGTATACACAACATTGCTTTCGTTAACAAGTGTTTCACCCTTGAGTCACTTATAAAATTAGGCACAATAAACTTTTGCCGATCGTTGCTCTAGAGGGATTTGTCCAGGATGGTTTGGTATCTTGCTAATAACGATGGGTATGTTTATTCACATCACCATTAAAGAAATAGCAAACTTTCTCAAAGGAACTTGCTTAGGAAACATCAGATCTTTATACTTAGCCAGAGCCCATTCTGAAAAATTGCATCTGGTGTTTTCGCTGAAAGTTCTATGGGACTATTAGAAAAATATATATTCCCGTTTCCACGCTGATGGTAGAATTTCTGAAACAGTTATTGAATTTCTTTCGAAGCATAGGCGTAAATTGCGCCCCCGCAACCCCGTGGCGTGAGAACCGCACAAGCTGCAAAGCCAAAAAATATATAGAAATTACATAGTGACTTTTTGTCGCTCTTCCCCCTAGTACTAGCCTATATTTTACATTTTATCATAGTGTTTTTAATAGTTTAAACCAATTTTTCAAAAAGACATTCATTACCTAGGAAAACTTCACAAAGAATGTGCCCGCTATAAGCAATACGAACTCTGCCCCCCCTCCAAACCCGCTCGGTCAAATGGCTAGCACGCATGCCTTCTGTGGTCCCGGGTCCAATTCCCGGAGGGTTACTGTTGAACGATAAACGTGGTTCGGATTCCACTATAAACAGTATCCACATCTCCTTTGGCTATTAAGGCATAACAGTGGAATGCTAAACTCAAGCAAACAAACAATACTTACTCCCCCTCCACACTTTATTCTACACGCCATCTCTCCATTTGCCGATACAGTCCCCTCAGTACTATGAAACTCTCTTCTTCCATGGTGAAATGGAAAAAAATTATGTAGTTGCCGCTACTTTGCAAGAATATAAACCAAAAAAAGTCAGTAGAAAACACATTATAAAATTTACTTTTTGAGGCTCCGTTTGGCGCCCCTTTGATTCTGGCACCTCGGGCAGTCGCCCGGGTTGCCCGGCCCTTGGTCCGCCGCTGAAAGGGCGGACGCATAACTAAGGGCTGCGTAGGAGAGGATAACCTTCATGTTATGCCACTGATTTGACGTGTTTGAAATATTCAGTAACTGATCGGTTAGTGAAATAATTTCGACGGTTACTGATATTTAAACTTTAGCTAAAGCAAAGTTAGCTAACCAAATACATTTTATATCGCGATGTCACAATTTGATTTTTTCTCACATAAAAAGGAAAAACAATAGTAATAAAAACCCTTACTCGTATTGTCTTTGCTAATGTGTGTAATAATTTTGTGACAAATATACTTGCTTAAATGTATTGAAATCTTTAAGTTTAACGTCCTACGGTTATGCCGGTTAGGCTAAAAGAGACGGTGATAAAGAGAAATAAGGGAAATGCTGGAATGAAGAAAGTGGAACGAAACGGGAGAACCCCGACAAAACCCACGAGCACGGTGTTTGTCCACCACAAAGTCCACACGGGGCAAGCTGGGATCGAACCAGGGACCCCAGGCACCTGAGGTGTAAGCTCTACCACTGCGCCCCCTTGCTTAAATGTATTATATGCTATGATTTTCCCTGATTGTCTGTTCCTATGGTGGTGAGAAAATACACGTCAAAACTGTTCGAAGTAACACGAACATGGCTTAAGATCAGGGACAGAACTGAGTTATCACTCGATTGACCTTGAGAGCAAATCACCAAAGGGTAGCTATAAACGAAAGTTCAACATGCATTTCTGTGGAATTCTGTTCAGTATCACGGTTCTCTACCAATCACGTTTGTTCTTAGGAGAAATATTTTACAAAGCTAACCTTTCGATTAAGCACAATAGCAGAGAAACAAAGGGAAGCAATTCTTCCCGTGTTAACATGGAGTACCACCATGTGCAATAAAAATGTCGCGTCTCATTGAAGTAATACTTTATCGAAAATAACTCGTTTACCTTTATATATTCAAAGTTTCTGAGGGTTTCAAAATGAGGAAACGTTACTGACAAAGAAGGACGCATTTAGGGGTGGGTTCAGGTTCTCCGAACCCCCTCTGAAATCCCAACTTTTCTGTAAATTTAACCTAATTTTCGGAGTTATTTTTTAAGCTTTTATTATAATTTATCCTAATACTGAAGTCGCACCCTCCAAATAGCTTTGGATCGCTAACGAAATAAATTCCTGCATACGTGCCTGCTGACAAATATATTTTCAATGTATTCGTTAAATAATAAAGTAAAATAACTAAATTAAAAGCAAAAAGCTTCAACACGTACTAACTTTTGTCCACTGCCAATATTGTTAGAAGGGATATTAATAGCCCACTCAATGCTGAACCTTGGAACTTCATCTCGAACAGCAAGCATATTTTTGAAATACATTCAGCCGTAGCCAGAAGGCATTGTAAACGAGTTACGTATGGCAACATCGCACGGAAAAAATGAATGCTGAATTGCATTCTAACCCGTTCCTACTACTATTACTACTACTACTACTACTATTACTTTTGTTATGGATCTGTATAGTACAAGGGCAAACTTATTTTAATGAAGGAACTTTAATGAAAATTTAAAAAAATAATCGTTAAATTACTTTTTGAACATTATTTTTAATCTTTTCTAACGAAACAAGTGTTACAAATTATATAAAAATAATAAAAATAACTCTCCTTATGCAGGGTTTGAACCCACGCCAAAACAAACTTTTCTTACTACCATGTTGCGCTAGCTCACTCAGCTATGAAAGCCAACAGCATCTGGCGTTTACTTTGTGCTATATTTAGGTCATGACTTGTGACGTCACCAACAGGATCACGATATAGACGTCATTATTTTTGCTACATTGCAGAGCCCCCCGAGATTTGATCATCGTCTACTCGGGCTGAAATTGTCATTTGGAACAAACACTTTAATACGAAGCCAAAAATTTCCTTAAATAGAGCAGTAATATTACAATCAAGGGCTCCATATAGTAAGTATTTCTTTAGTTACCTACCCCTAACCACAAAGGGCCATCACGGTAGAATAAAAAATCCTACGTGATATTCCAATCATGAAGGGGGAAAGGATGTTATATTTCTTATTCATTATGTCTGCCGTGCTTATCAGAAATTACTTTCTGTTGGCAAGGTAATGAAATGAGAGGTGCAAAATAAAACGTCGTGCCGTCTCCCACATGGTTGGTCGAATTATTACTAAAGAAAGAATTTTAAACTAAGATGTATAAAGTTACTATATTAGATCAGGATGGAATATTCAGGATTATTATTATTATTATTATTATACAATGTCTTTGGAGCATCGAAATTGTGTAAGACGAACGATGGTATGTAGAGGTTTAAGATGGGTGATTATAGGGGAGGAAAAACCAGGAAAGATTATGTGCTGAAGGTAAGAACCAATAATCATTGTACAATAGGTTGCTTTTACGTAGAATATCACTTACTTGAGTTCTCCTCCTTTGGGCTACTTACCTCATGTGGTAAATTAAAAATAATTTCAATTCAAAACAAATACATTGTAAAACTTTTCCGTAATTAAACATCTAAGGAAAATTAAACATTTAACAGCGAAATCTGTTATCAAAATGTCCAAACAAGTAGACAGAAGACTATTAAATGACAAATATTGTGAAACTTTATAAAATTCTCTAAATTGGAATTAATGTTTACTGGGAAACATTCGTTATGCACCAGCGAGCATATTGTAAGCAGTGAGCACAGGGAAAATAATTACGAAACTCTTTGCAAACAAAAATTAGAGAAACTAATGCAAGTGCGACAACGACATTTTTTCCTTTTTTTGTATCGTCATAAGTTTTACACATATGTTACAATTTGATTCCTTCCCACATAAAAAATAAATAAAATAACCATAGTAGTGAAAATCACAATTACACTTCTATGGGGTTCGAACCAACTAACTCCGGCATACAGACTCGTTAGTTTAACTAACTGAGCTATTTGTTTTCTTACGTGAACTGAGCCTGTTCTACGATAAAGATGTTTCTTCATAGGATCGACTACCGATTCGTCCTTTTCCATACGTAATTTCCACTTTTTGCTCTATCTAGACGTTAATACTTGGCATAGATCCATATATTTGGAGTTTGCAGATAATGCACGTAATAAGACATATTAGAAATGTTTCGTTTTTAGATATAATCCACATTTCTCTCAATGACATAGATGTCACTGCTTCCTGCTGAACTGCAGAATTCCCTCGCGTTCTTGGAAATTTCCCACTTTAGCAGAGTTGGTAATTATCTTGATTTCGGTCGATTTAATATATTTTGCTTCTAATTTATTCTTTTAAGCTAATATCTAACACAAATATTAAAAGCGGGTTTGTTATTAACCTGTCCTGCAGGGGAAACCTTCCGAAATTTCCAACATATAAACAAAACGGAGATATTTTAAGAGATCTTCACAAAAAAAAAGACATACTATTTATTTTGCTGATAGTAGTACTAGTAGAAAATTATCTGAAAAAATGCTGCTGCCCATCAACAAAAATTGAGATTATTGAAGATTCGAAATCGATTTTTACTCATAATGGCCATATCAGTTTAAATGAAAACTACAGAGAAAAAATCATCGGCACAGTTTTCAAATATATTAAGATTCTATTTTGTCAAAAAAGATACTTTGCATAGTTATTTTTTATTGATAAATCTATTCTTTATATTTTGTTCTCAAGCAAATCTAAAATGAAAAATACAAAATCATGCGGAACTTTTATCTAGTGTCATTCTTATGTCTGGCTAAAATCTAAAAGCAAAGTAAAAAAAAAAAAAAAAAATTCACTCACTTAGTAAGAAAGACCTCATCTCAGATTACATCCTCTGCAGTTAGAAGTAACTGGCATAGGTGTTAATGTGTTTCAAAAAGAACGATTGAAAGATTGTGCGTGATTTGTACGAGGGTATTCTCACATTCTTTTAAATTTCTAAATAAAATATGAATTCACTTCACTCGTCTACGATCTGAAATTATATCACCCGCAATTAGAAGTATCGTAGGAGCCGTTCTCAGCACCAATTTTACTCCGCCTTAAGTTGAGCCCATCTCACACGGATCTGAACTAAGGCCTCAAACAAGGCTACAACTTAACAGTGTTGCTTAACTCAAACCTCCATACAATTTATTTTATCTTGAGGTATGTAGGGGTCTCAGACGATCCTTAAAACTAAGTAGGTTTTACCAGCAGAGCCTCTCGTGGTCGCTGTATTAAAACAAACGAAAAGCGTGTTACGCAAATTGTAAACATTATTGTTTTTTTATTTCACGATATGAGTTCATATGAAGAGGATGAAATAGCCATACCAGCGATATCTGTTCTGTTGCTGACACAAAATCCGCCCTCCCCACCCCTTAAAAAAGAGAGAGAGTAAAGAGGAGCTGGTGGACAAGAGAGTGAATTCTTGGCCGCAATAATGCACAGGAAAGCACCGTATTTTCAATTGTGAATAATGGACTAATTACAAATCCTCGTTAATAAAATAATAATTATAAAAAAAATACAGAATGGATTATTCAGTTCCATACCCTATTGAAGTTAGTAACTCCGAAAATTCAGCAGCAAGATAAGAACATGAGGGAGTCTGTATCAACTGAAAAATGGTCTGTAGATTTTTGGATCCACTAGATTGTAAAACTGAAAATCAAATGTCTTGTCCAAATATGTAAATGAGCAGAGTTATCAGGCGCGGAAAAGGCGCTAAAATAAAGAAGAGCAATTTTCTAGTATAGGTATTGAGTGCATCCTCTCAGCTCAGTACCCACAAAAAATGCCCACATAGCCCATGAAATCAACTTATATCCACTGGGAACCCATCTCATGCACTACACCTGGAATTTTTGTATTGAGTTAGCATTGTAGAATTGTTCCCTAAAATTTCACAAAAGCCACATAACACTGATATCCACAAACTTTAAACCTCCAAACAATTTAAATTTACATGTAAGTGGCTTTTCTAAATTTGACTCTACTAAAGATATTATAAACATACTAAATGTTACAAACAATTTTGTCAACATTTGCGCATAAATATGTATGTTCACAATATTTGCAAGATACTTTCTTATCTTTAAAATTTTGCAAGTAACATTGTCACAAACGACCTTTCTTCCTTCCCATTTCTCGACATTTCATGCATTAATTCACATGTAAGAGAAGTCCGAGTACCTCTTCAGAAATTCAAGTCAGAGAGAGGAGACAGACCGACGTCTATTACTAACAGCGATTCTGAGTTTGTTAATAGTATTTCATCTCTATTTCCGCATAATGCTAAATTACTTTACACAATGGTTCCTTTTCATCATTTGTAAATTAGTACTTTGCTAATTTTGGCTATTATTTAACATTCGGGGGGGGCGAGTTCTTGCATCTACATTTTTTCGATATTCTATTCCGATGGGGTTGTCTTACGGTTTCATACGTTAAATCACGTTACCAACATTAAATTCAAACTGCATTGTAGAGCAAGCGTTAGCGAATGAAGGCTGGATAGAGCCCCGCAGGGCACGTTATTTTCTATCTTCGTTAACAACAATTCACTTTCTTTTCTCACATAAATCACTTCCACTTACCTTTACGGTTTATACAAATCCCCTACTGCCCTAAAAAAAATGTTCCGTATGTTCTTGACTACTTGAACACCACTATCAACTCGTTTCTTCCGTAAATTATCTTACCTTTTGCTAGTTTTAACCCCCAAATACTAAACAATTACTTTACTTTTTTGGGCAAATGGAAATGGAACTTAAAACATCATATTATTAGTTATATCAAGAACAGTCAAAGAATGATTTTTTTTAAAGCTTCAACTTCTTTAAAACCTACAAGTAAATCATAACATATTGAAATAAAGTAATTAATCATATGGTTCTTATAATTTGGAAGATAAAATAAGCTAATGGATATAGATTCCTTCCCGGGAATTTATAGACCACGGAAAAAAACGGGAATATTCCCATTTTTTAAATTCCTTCACACCGGGAATATTCCCACTGCCCATCAATATCGTCGAGCACCCATACTGTAAATATATACAAGAATTGAAGAGAAATCCGTAATCAATAATAAAGTAATCATTTTTTCATTAACATACGAACTACATAAGATTTTCATGGGTTGTATCGATCACTCTTATGATTATTACTATTAATTGGTATAGCCTGCAGCTAGTCTATGTGTGTTAAGTCGTTTCCAAATTGTATATTCTTAACTTACGTTCGAGGTATCTCCCATGAGTGTAGGACAAAATCCAAGAGGACAAAATCCAAACTAAATTCTGGTAAGGCGGACAAAGTCCAAGGAGCAGTATCATGTGCGTAGCTGTGGTATGTGCCTGTGAACACCCTAATTAAATTTTATGTTTGTTTCTTTCTTCAATTGTCATGCATTCTAAAGTTTTATCTGTAATTCTTCAATTTATTGAAATAATATTTCATTTACATTTAAAGAACTGAAAATCCAATAAAATATGTAAGATTGACACAGTAAGAGTGCAGATGAGCTTTAATTACTCATAAAATAGTCTGGTCACTGCTAGGACATGCCCAGGTGAATCCAATTTAGGATGATCAGAAATATTTTGACTAAAAAGAGTATATTCACATAAATTAAACAGAAAATGAAAGCACTGGCTTGCTATACCAGAGATAACACATAACAGCAAAGCAGCCCAGTCTTAAAAAGAAGTACACCACTTAATTCTATTATATTTTTTGAGAATTAAAGTAAAAATAAAATTTAGAAGATATAATATAGATAAAAAAATACTTCTCTACCCTCAAAGTATTTACTTCAGTTACACTTGTCAAAATAACCAATAATATATACATTTTCATTTAGTTTGTCTAGACACATTTTCACATTTCCATTTTCTAGATAACACTTTTACACTATTTAATTCACACACATTATTACATTATTAAAAATACACACTACATATTTCACATTTTGATCATTTCTGACGAAAATTTGATTAGTATATCATAATTATTTGGTTCAAAATATACAGTGGCGTGGCGTGACACTTTCACAGCTGTTACCGGTTGTTGTTTTAACAAGTATCTCTAGTTTTTCAATATCAGAAAATCTAGTCCTTTTTTCCTTTTAGCGTATCAATCATAAGCATTGGCAACGATTTTTCAGGGGGGAGTCATCCCACTTCATTTACTTTGATCTTTTGAAAAGTGTGGCTTTTCAAGTTCTTCCATTTTTACTAAACATAATCGAAACCGTCTCTCAGTGAACTTAGATATTCTTCAAACTCATTTATTTTTTTCTGCTAAAACTTACATCATGAATTTCCTTCTGTAAGATAGTGAAAAAGATTTCTTATCTTGATCCTATAACATAAAACAGTTCAAGTAAAAAATTGAAATCAAAATTTTGAAGGGTTTGGTAGAATTTTGCTGCACGAACTCTGGTTTGAGAATCTCATTCGTCGATATTTTCGTCATGGATTTAAAGAGTCCTAACAGTTCATCTTTAAAGCTATACAGCACATAATTTATCCTACTTCTATAGTTCCACCTTGTGTTTGAGGCTGTTGGGATATTTTTCTTGACCACACGGGCCGGTAGCCAGCCCAAAAATGTAGGGAGGCGGCTGAAGTTAAGGGGGACAGATCCAACCTTATTATATTTCATCACCTTATTATAGTTCATTTGCAAATCTTAGGGAGACAGCAAAAATTTAGAGGGACTTGGCCCCCCTAAACCTCCCTAGATACGGGCCTGTGACTACATAGTCCAAAGCATTTGTTCTTTTTGAAGACTTCGAGAATAAAGAAGCAAGTCACGACATGGTTTTAGAAAAAAAACTTACACCGTTTTGTACAGTCAACGGACTTTCCTAAAACTAAATGAAGCCTATGGGCATGACAATGAAAAAAATACACTTCTGTATATCTTTGTTTAACAAGAGGCTGCTGCTTCCTACCTCACCAACCATAACCGAAGCTCCATCGTATGTTTGAGCAACAAGTTTTCCGTCCGTATTGAAAACTAGTCAGACTGTCAAACACAATGCGGGACAGTCAAACTACGGTATAGTGAAGACGATTGCACAGTTCTTTTTCAACACATCAAACTGCATCAAAGTGCAAATTGAACTAGTAGGCAAGAGGCTAGGGCTGGAAATTTGCTGAATCGAAAGTAGGTATTCTATACTAAATTAAAAACAAAATATTTGCAACTTAATGAGCATAAATCTTAAATAATAATAAATATACGAATTAGAAGGAGCGGCGGGAAACATCTCTACTTCTCTCTCATTATCATTACTATGAAATTGTATACTGTTAAGACAATGAAATAACTTTACGAATACGGAAATTACAGCATAATTTCCATACTTGGATTAGGAAGCAAACGATACTGTATAGTTGAATCACACTGCCAGCTCGTCAGCTCGATCCTCTATAGCGAGGGGAGAGCGAGTAGAATAAACATGCTGATGATATTCTAGATTCTCCTTGTTTTGACAGGAAACGTTCCTATTTTTTCCTGTTCCACTCAGCCGAACGGTAACATAAGGGCCATTCCGAAAATACGAGCGCGCAGGATGCTTCTGGCCCTGGCTGGCACGCTAAAAGGTGCTTCTGAAGTGAATGACCGCTATCGGGGTTCGCGTTACCTCTGAAATCTATGGTATCAACAAGAATATGTTCCTATTTGGCGCTGGCAGTGTAAATGCGGCATAGGCCGTCCGAACTTTTTTTTTTAAAAAAAAGAAAAGAAAGGAAAGGAAAATATGTAAACATCTTCCCATGTTGATGATGAAATTTAGACATATTAAAACAACGAAAACTGTCATATTTTTACCGTTACCGCCGGTAACAGCGGTAATATGCACTACACGTCCCTGAAAATATACATAAAACACTACCAACAAACAAACCAAGACTTCTGTATGCCACCTCATAAGAATGGAATTAAAATACTCCAATGATTGGTGTCACAATAATATGTTGAGTGTCTTAAATGTATTATATTGTATATAATAAAATTGAGAAGAAAATACATACTTTTACAATGTATTTGTACACACATAATATTTTTACATACTTTCGTATGGATGTGATAAGTAATTAAAGCTCATCTTCACTCTTACTGTGACAATCATACATGTTTTATTGGATTTTCAGTTCTTTAAAAGTAAATGAAATGTTATTTCAATAAATTGAAGAATTACAGATAAAACTTTAGAATGCATGACAATTGAAGAAAGAATCAAACATACAATTTAATTAGGGTGTTTACAGGCGCATATCACAACTGTGAACATGATACTGTTCCTTGGATTTTATCCGCTTGGATTTTGTCCGCCTTGTCAGAATTTAGCTTGGATTTTGTCCTCTTGGATTTTGTCCGCTTGGATTTTGTCCTCTTGGATTTTATCCGCTTGGATTTTGTCCGCGCCCCATCTCCCATACCTAAATAATTCTCGTGAAATATTATTTTTAACCTATAAACTTTCCGAACCGATGTAACCCTATTATCAACCTGAACCAATTGCAATATAAAAAATTGAACATTACCTTTCTGGCCGAACTGAATTTAAACGTTTTGTTGTTAATTGTTGGTAGTCATTACAGTACGACGCGCAAGTCTCTTGAACCTCTATGTTTCTTAGTACTTCTATACCACTTTCAAATGCAGGACCTTCTACTGCTAATTCTGATTTCACCCTATCAACTTTTAGTTCCACATCCAGAGAACTCATAGCACTATCATTGTCCATTGTTTGCTCTCCTTCCGTTGTAGATAATATTAATTTTTTATTGTCAGATATCAGTTCGTCTGTACACAATTTCTCTTCGAGTGGGTCTTCCTGAGGCAAGTCACAATCAATTTCTTCTTTGCACATCAATAATTCCAACTTAACAGACGCCTCACCAGCCATTTTGACTTCAAATTTAGTAAGAAATGGGCACTGTTCTTATACTCTATTATATGTTATGCTGTCAGAGTTATGAAATGATTACAAGAACTTTCACAGAAGCAACATAAATACTTCCAATCAAACATATGATCAGACAGAATAATTGATATTTTTAAACAATTATATATTCTTCTTCTTCTTCTTCTTCTCAGTTCAAGGTACCTAGTAACAAAGCTCTTTAGCAGTTATTGAGTGTATTAAGCGTATAATAAATTAACAAAAGTGTATTACGTAACAAAGGATTTAAAGTATAGAATAAATAAGTATAGGATGAAAGTTAGTAATGGGTAGTTCCGGAATGATTCGTTCCGAAAGAACGAATCCTTCAGAGGAATGAAAGGAACGAATCTCTGAAAGGAATCGGATTTATTTGGGCGGATTCACTCACGGGATGGATTTACTCAGCAAGTTTACGTATTGAATCAGTGGATTCAGTTGTTGGATCCAGATGGCGGAACCAAACAACAGACGAGTGCATTGCTATGAATGGAATCGGATTGATATGGATGGGACAAAAACAGTAGCAAAGAATAGACCGCCACTGCACAACAAGGAAGCAAATAATGCCCGTACGTGCATGTCTGGAAACAAGCAATCTTTTTACCCGCTCTCCTGTCACTTTTCCGACCACCGCAACTGCTCTCCCAACTTGTGAAGAGGGGAGATCGGCAGCTAGTCTTATCACTATTTTTTCTTTCTTTTCTTTTGTTTTTACTGTTTCACTGGTGTTCGCCGTTACCAGGTCTATAGATTTTTATTGCAAGACAGATAATAAAACTATTTGCTGTAACACACAAGCAATATCTTATTTAATATATTCTGATGTAATGCGCATATAACCCTATACTAATATAAAATTCGCAATTGTTTTTTTGATTAGGTTTTAATGATTATTTCAACACCAAGATAATATGAAATAGGATTTAATGGACAAGATAGGACTTCTATCCAAGGCAAATATCCTCACCGAAATCAAACCCGGGACCACTTACACAAAGAGTAGGTGCATTAACAACTCTCGACCATCAAGAGGAAAAGTACAAGCAAGCCGAAACTCCTTACAATGAATTTTGAAATGAAATGAAATCTTCAAGTTTTACGTCGCCGTTTACGTCGGTTACGCTAAAGGAGGCGGTGATAACGAAAGATGAGTGAGATGGTGGAATGAAGAAAATGGGAGGAAACGGGAGAACCCCGAGAAAACCCACCAGCACGGCGTTTGTCCACCACAAGGCTCACACGGCGCGAGCTGGGATCGAACCAGGGACCCCAAACACCGGATCTTAACGCTCTTCCAATGAGCCACCACACTTTCCCCCCCGAACCACACGAGTTGCCACAGGAAATATAACTCGAGTCTTCCGCGAGGAAAACAGAATTCCGCATAATGTTTGTTGTTATTATTATTATTATTATTATTATTATTATTATTATTATTATTATTATTATTATTATTATTATTTTACATTTTATTAAAAATATGTAATACTCAAAATCAGGATAGAAAATTGCCCCTACCCTCTCCAAGTGACACTCCTACAAATGGAAGCCCGAGATTTCGTTTGTTGTTGCTGGTATTATGTATTTAAATAAATAGTAAGATCGAAAACAACAGAACATTTACTTTTTTTGTGTTTAATAGTCATGTAAAAAAGAATGAGAAGAAGAAGAAAAAGAAGACCACATATTACTCTTTAACAGTTTCAACGTGTAGGCCTACTCTTAGCAAGATGCTTTAATAAAACAAAATGCTTAAAATAAACAAACAATATCTGTATCTGCTCTTGTCCTATGTGCAATATTATCTCTGTCTTCTCAGGAAAAAAATGGAACCTTGTGAACACGTTTGAAAACACCGTAATCCCTCCTTTTGTTTCTACTCATTTCAATTTCTTACACCACCACACTGCAGCAACTTCTCAGGCGATAAGAATGATTTGACTACTTTAGGTGAAAAGACGAAACGAATTGGAGAGCCATATGAAAACTCAGAATTATTCCGACTTATCGGAACAAAAGGATTCGATCTAGAGAGGAATGAATCCTTGTTTGAGGGAATCAAATCAAATAAAAAAAAACACACACACACAGAATCATTTAACTTTGCGGAACGCATTTTCGCCGATCACAAGAGTTTCGTCCAATACATGGCTCAAGTAGAATTCTATTGGCCTAACTCGATGACGTCACGAAGTTTCAATTTCAACTTGCTAAGATTGTTGGAATCATTTCTTTCTCTGTTGTGTGTGTGTGATCCGTGTGTATGTGTAAGAAAGAGAAAGAGAGAGAGAGAGAGAGAGAGATGGAATTATAAATACTTTTAAATGTAAATACGTTGTATTATAGTTATTCATTTACGTTCACTTTCTAAGCCGTACAAATATATTATACTCAAATAATCTTTGAACCAGTAAGAATTTTTAAATAAAAACAGTCCACTTGATTTTTTTTACTATCTACACTTTCAACATTTTTGTTAAATTATATGTCAGTCACTGGCGCACAAATCCCGAGGTATGAGGGGTACACGTCCCCTCCAAATCTTATGGGGCCGCGGTGGGTCAGTGGTAGAGCTTTCACCTCTGGTGCTTGGGGTCCAGGGTTCGATCCCAGCCCCCACCAAGTGAACTTTGTGGTGGATAAACACCGTGTGCGTGGGTTTTCTCAGGGTTCTCCCGTTTCATCCCACTTTCTTCATTCCACCATTTCATTCATTACTCATCATCACCGTCTCCTTTAGCCTACCCGGCATAACCGTTGGACGTAAAACTCAAAGATTCCATTTCATTTTTCCCTCTAAATCTTGAAACTGGGGGAATAATCCAATTTGAAATGTGTTTTTATCGCGGGGGAGGAATGTGATGATTTGTAGCCGATTACCACAAAGGAAAGTGAGATGAAATCGATGTGTCCCCAGAATAAGATTCAAATCTGCCCGCCTCAAAATGTTGAAGAAAACTCTTCTCCTGGTCCTCCACATCATTGTTCTTCAGCTTCATAAATACTTTGAACATCGCTTAAAAACATGGAAACAGTTTTACTCCCTCCCACAATGCTGAAGACAGATTTGCGCCGCTGATGTTGTTTGATGGTGCGCGCATATTAATACACTATGCTTTTACAACGATCGTGTGCTTTGTAATGCAACACCAAAGTCTTGGCCTTGCTACATAACCATAAAGGTACAAAATATGTATTTCAAATGTTTTCCGGACTAATTTTACAATTCGTCTTTTTGTGCATCCAGAAGTATATCTAATTTAGAATTATTTTGCGACAAATAACATTGCTATAAGCTTATAGATAAACCATGTTCGGTACAATTGCGTGAGAAACGTCCACCTACTTGTGCTATTGATATATTGTCATTATTAGCTATAATTGTTTGGTCCATATTACCAATTGAAAAAGGTAATGTAAATTGCATTGCATTCAAGTTCAGCACACTAACATTATATTGAGACCTGGACCCACTGCTTAATGTGGAATCGAAGACTCTGAAAACAAGGACGCGTATGTTAACCAGATGGCCACGAAGGAACTAAGGATTAACATATGGTTACTTCCCTTAATAATAATAATAATAATAATAATAATAATAATAATAATAATAATAATAATAATAATAATAATAATAATAATAATAATAATAATAATAATAATAATATAGATTTGACACCAATGCTGAATCTGAAATCACAGATAGGTCAGACAAAAAGCACATATGTCATTTTGAGCGGAAGGGAGTTGGGCGTGAAATATCACGAAAGAGTGGGTGCTGGAGAAGCAAGGTTGGAAACCACTGTTTTAAACTGTATCTTAGCAAAGGAAGCGACCACTTGAACTTATATAACCACCCGCGTGTCACTTCTGCTTCGCCCTGCCCAAGTGCGAATTAGATTCCCTACTAACTTGTAGGGAGCACCTAGAATACGCACTTGAAAACACAATTACATCAAACAAGCTTTATCAGCAAAGGCACGACAATGACATCTGGCACAAAATACTTGTATATTTCGAATGAATGTGCAAACTGTAGGGCGTCGTCGTCTTTCTTTTTAACTCGTGTTGTAATGATTTAAATAATTTGTTTCGCTTCGAAAGCTTGAAAGAAAAGATTTGTTTCATAACCCACTGGAAACTGTAAGGGCCCTAAGGTTACTTGGGCACATCAGTTACACAGGGTAGGAGAGTTAAACGGAAGGTCAAGAGCTCTGACCCTAAAGAGTCTTAAAAAAATGTGTGTGTTCAAGCCCGTATCCACGGGGGAGGGTGCCCAAAATTTTCACAGTATGCTTGCAAATTAACTATAAAATGGTTGGATCGGGCCCGCCTAGCTTTTACCGCTCCCCCGCACACCCACATATGGGCTGGCTACGAGCCAGCGTGTGTTGCATTCGATGCAAATTACGTCCTGTGCTATTAGTTGGAAATTTACAAAAAAATGTAGTAATTTACATTTGATTTGAGTTTAGACTCCCTATCATCAGTGCGGCTACATGAGACATGACATGGGACCGAACCACTTAAGATCCTGCCAAGAATTACAGCAAGGCCTCTCGCACAAAGCCGCATACGTTATCCATATAGCTACGAGGGAGATTTGTGTAGTAATTCAGAAATAAAGAGGATGTTTTAAGAACTATGTTAAGGTATATACTGAATACGTAAATGAAGTATTAATTTATAAACAATAAAAAGGTTGCCTCATTCCCACGCAACTGTACATAGGAGAAGCAGGCATCCACGATATGCGACAATCGCCGTGACATTAGTAACACGAAGATCTCATTTATTACACTTTTACACTATGTGCTTTTGTGTGGGAGATTCCAGTTCGATTCTCGGTGGGAGCTCATGTGGTTGGGTCAAACGTTAACCTGTAGATTCACGTCTCATATAGCATCGGTTATCAAATGGGTGTTAAATTCATTCTTCCAACACTAGTAACAAAAATCAATAGTGTGAATAAAGTTAGTTTGATTTTATCGAAAAGGGAAATATTGATCATAGAAAAGTACACAGTGAAGTGATCATAAAAGGGAAATCGGAAAATACAGGAGCAGGGCAAACGTGTTCAGATTTCTGTAATTAGTACTTGGGCAGCACGTTTGAACTAGTTGTATAGTGTGTATTATTTTTATTTATACAGTGTTGTTTGAATAACAGCCGCTCCTGTGTATTCGGCTTCTTTCACCTCTATCTCTTCTCACTCTGCTCACTCCAGCTTTCACAATTTACAGTAGACACAATGAATAAATATTCTCGTAAAAGTGAACAAAAAGGAATGGAACAATCACTTCTGTTTCAGTTATTTTCATTGCACTTTTGCATACACATTGTATATCTGTATTTACTTGGTGGGCAAGCGTCAGTTAAATACCGGTACATTATGTACTATTTCTAACTTACCACTACCTCTCCTCATGTGCTGCACACATAACTTATAGCTATTACTTGAATTTAAACTTGGAGATTCCAGCTTTTAATATTCTTTGAAATCTCTACCTTCTTTAGTGATTTTCTTTAGCATGCCTAAGATTAATGAGCAATTAAAGTAAGGAATGTTATTCTTATTCGCTAGTACCAAAAGCTTAGTTGGAGAGTTCAATCATAAAATGAACAGAGTACAAAGTTTCAAGATCAGTGACGGAAGAAGAATCTTGAGCTGCTGTAACGTCACTATGAATCGTCCACATATCGTTGGTCTGTTCTGCAAAAACATATATCCAGTTTCACGTTGAAACCTCTTAGTGATGCTAGATGAGAGAGTTGTATTGATGCTGTCAAATCGTTTCGCTACCAACTAGGAGAAATTTACGATGCTCTTTTCGAAGCATCAAAGAACTCAAAGATAGACGTTATGGGCAAAATTAAGGCTTGTTCCCTGGCTAGGAAGCTCCTGAATTTTAATTTCGTTTGTGCTGTGGTGTTTTGGTATGAAGTTCTTTCTTGTGTTAATGTGGTTAGCCATATTTTCCAACAACAATCAGTGGACATTCAGCAAGCAGTTGATCTGCTTAAGGAAACCAAGTGTCGCCTTGAGAACATGCGAAGTGATGAAGGTTTCCAGAATATTTTGGTTGATGCCAAAGTAATTGCTGAAGAGCTCGACATTCAACCACAATTTGAAAATGAACCAAAACTCAAACGATCTAGAAAAGTCAAACGACAATTTTTGTATGAATCTGAAGACGAACCGATTAACCCTTTGGGGATCCCATGGTACAATTTGTACCATACGGGGTGTTTCATGGTACATTGCGTTATAACTCTCCTATTTGAGCTTTTTTGTCCGTTTTTTTTTTGTTTTTTTGTTTTTGTTTTTCAAGTCCAGAGGCATTGTAGAATACATTACGTATGGTTTCACACCTTCCTACGTCAAGACATAGGAGGTGATGACGTCATAAGTCTAAAATTTATATTTTCGTGTAATACTTTTTTGGGGGTGTTATCCCAGATAGCAAAAATGACTTGCAACAAACTTGCAGCAGATTTGCAATTCAAGTCTGGCAAACTTGCAGAAGACTTGTGATGCAAGTCTGCAAGTTTGATGCAAGTTTAATGCGAACTTCCTAGTTGACGCTCTTCGAACTTGTAGCACGCCTGCAGCGCAAGTGTATGGTAAGTTTGCAAAGAAAGTTTCTGCAAGGGGTTTACTTCCACAGCAAGCCTACTGCAAGTTTCCACTTGCACTTCAAGTGCACAGCAAGTTAGTGCAGGTTTGATGCAAGTCTCTGCAAGGATACCACTTACAGTGCAAGTCTACAGCAAGTTTGTAGTAAGTCTTCTGCAAGTATATACTTGCATTGCATTGCATGTCTTTTACAAACCGAACATTTACTGTATACGAACTCTCACAGTATATTTTTCTCAACAACTTTGTCAAACAATACACGTTTAAAATATAGATTATTTCTACATACTGGATAGTTACGTAATTATCTTAATTATCCACTTGTTTTAATGCTTCACACACTTCACACCTACTACAAATGGCGGCCTGGCGGGGAGATTTCTAAGATTAGAATTTTGTGCCACCTGTTGGCAGAAACTAGAACTGACACACTTGCTACAAAGTTGCAGCAAGCCTCCGAGGGAAGTAAAATCTAGCAAGTGAAAATCAAATTACGACATTTGCGGGTAACTCTTTTAAAACGCCTGCAGCAGGTGTACAGTGCACGGAAAGTCTAGCAAGTTGAAATCAAATATAGTGAAAGACTTGCTGCAAACCGACATGCTATTAGCGATGTAAAGTATTTTTGGCGGGCTTATTTTTGCACGTAGAACATTGAAATTTTGCACAAACATGCAGTCCACCGAGTAGTATTTACCAGATTTTTTCTTTCAGATTTCTACGTTAAAACAGGGGGGATCCAGAGGGTCAAAAAGTTGAAAAAAGGGAAATTTTTACCCAAAAGTCCCGTTTTTCCTCACTTTCCCGTCTTAGATACATGATGGAGACAAGCGAATGGTATCGCCTGAAAGGCAGTTCTACTCTGAAGAGGATGATGTGCGACACATGGCCCTAGAATAATTAGGGAAGTGTCAGGAAATTTTTAACAAAATATACTTCTGTATAGAGGAATTTTGGACATTTTCGGTATTATTTTTTGCGGGCTTATTTTTGCACGTAGAAGATGGAAATTGTGCGCAAACATTCAGTCCACCAAGTAGTATCTACCAGATTTTTTTTCAGATTTCTGCGTTAAAACAGGTGGGTACAGAGGGTCAAAAAGTTGAAAAAAGGGAAATTTTTACCCAAAAATCCCGTTTTTCCTCATTTTCCCGCCTTAGATACACGATGGAGACAAGTGAGACATACCGCCTGAAAGGCAGTTCTAAGCTGAAGAGGATGATGGGCGAAACATGACCCTAGGGTAATTAGGGATGTCTCAGGAAATTTTTTACCTGAGATCATGGTGTTACGGTAATTTGGGACATGGTAGGAATTCCTGATAAAATTTATCCCGCCCTTGGTATTCAAGATAGAAACTTGAAATTTGGCACACACATTCAGAATACCAAGTACTATTTATCAGATTTTTTTATATGTCTACGTTCAGACAGAGCCGCTCCAGAGGGGCCCAAAATGCGAGAAAAAATTTCCCTCCAAAATTTTCCCTTTGACATCATTTTTCCCACTCCTGGTATATGATACGAGCATGCAAGTGGTATCATTTGAACGCCAGCTCCATTCTGAAGGGAACGAGGTATGAACCATAATCCTAGGATAAATAGTGACGATGCAGTAGCTACTTGACTGAAAGTCTAAAAAAAGCCCAAAAAACCAGGTGCCAGAAAGGGCTAATGATCCATACAGTGCGTTTAAATGTAACTTATATTTTTGCACATTAGACACAATTATCTGTTCCCTGAATGAAAGATTTCAACAACTGAAGCAGCACAGCAAAATATTTGGGTTTTTGTATGACATCCATCCAATAACGGACAAAGAGTATTTACTAAAGTGTTGCAAGGACTTACAACTATCTTTAACAGACAAAGAGCACTGTGATATTGACGGATTTCAGTTATATCAAGAGCTCTTACTTTTACCTTCATTTCTCGGTTCTGAAAGTGGGAGCAAACCGTTGCAAGTACTTACATATATTTGCAAGAACTCCCTTATTGGGTTATTTCCAAATGCAACTATTGCTCTAAGAATCTTATTAACTATTCCTGTAAGTGTAGCTTCAGCAGAAAGAAGTTTCTCGAAGTTGAAACTTATAAAGAACTACCCACGATCAAGGATGACGCAAGAGCGTCTTGTAAGCCTTTCTATGATGTCTATTGAATGTGATGTTCTGTGTGAGCTTGAGACTGATACTTTAATTAAAGACTTTGCAGAGAAAAAGACACGAAAAGTTAACTTTACTTAGCATTGTAAACAAGTCAAATGACAATTAAAACTGTATAAAGATATAAAATTATATTACTGATTGTATTATTTGTATTACGAAATCTTTGTACAATGCTGTTACAAAATATATTTGTATGTTCTTTTGTTCATATATGTGTTCTCTTTCGCAGTTAACAAGGTTGTTTATGTGTATGTGTAAATAAATGCTGTATCGCATCATCAATCTTAATTTTATATAAATCGTTGTTTCTTGAATCGTTCTGTAAATTTCAGTGGCGTAGAATATTTTGCATACTCATGTGTAAATAATTGTTTCGTATATCGTTAACCAAAACTTGCTCTGTGTATTTAACTGACAAAAGTTAAGATCTTACTCAGTTTGATAATTGATTCTTATAGTTATAGTTATAGAGTTCAAGAAGTTATCCTTTAAAAGTTGCTATCTGTAAGGTAGCATAGCAAATTTAAACTCAGTAATATCAATGGGTTATAGGGAGCGCCATATGGATTCTTTGCCCGGGTGATATTTTTCCCTTCCGCCGACCCTGCTGATAATTGAATCAAACGTTTAAAGGCATACTATAATCTTCGAACAGTGCTTGCCCCAGCATGGACTGTGATACTCGCCTGTCTCCACTCTTTCCGATCCTCACCAGCATAAGTTCGATAACAATTTTACCCTTGTGGTTACATATATGTGTAAAACATTTGAAACTCTCGATACAATTGAGATTTGCAGGCAATGGATGATTTTGTAATTGGTAAATCGACATTACACATATATGTAAGACAACCGTATTTAAGTAATCACAACCTAACCTAACCGTACCTTACCGCATATGAATTTTGGTAAGAATATACTATAGGCTATATAGTAAAGTTTAAACCGGACTTGTTAATTTCTCTCATCCCGTTCGACATAAAATATAATTGCTCCATCCTATCGATCTACGCTAAGCATGCATGAAAAATACGGGATCACTATTTGAAAATTTATGTCTAAATTTGTCTAATCTACGAAAATGCTTCTGTGTAAGAAAAATATTTATGTAGAGGGAGAACATAGAAACAGCGTTAAAAATATGCCATAGTTACTAAGAAATTGAAATGCAAATCCACTTGTAGTGATTACTAGCCCTGGCTAGTACGCTTTTCGTACCTGTCTTTCTTTCACGCATACCCAAATTCACTAATCAGCCTGCTCCCTACAGATGCATGCTTACATGCGCTCGAGCTTCAAGCAGTGACGACGCCAGCTTTAAGTTCTTAGGGGGCAAAGGAGGGGCAGATACATTTTCTTGGGGGCGGCTATTTGCCATACCAAAAATGGCATATTTATTACGTTTGACTTATTTTACATTAGACCTACATTGTGCAATTTCGCTGCTGTTTTCATATTAGACCTATATGATTATAAATTAAACTTACTTCAAGTAAAATTTGTAACTAACAAATAAGTAACGTCTGCACCTGAAATATTTTTCAATGAAACTTTTGAAGCCTAAACATAAATTGAATTACTTTCACGTATGCTACAAGTAACACATTCGTCTAGTCTACATGATACGTATCTCTCTCTCTCTCTCTCTCTCTCTCTAGAGAGAGAAAATTCATGAGGAGCTGCTGAAAATGTTCTAGTCCAATCCAGAATGAGTGTAGAAAAATAAAACCGTAATTTAGAAAAACATATCTCTGTATGTACAAATACAAATTCTCACATTAATAATGAAATTCTTATTGTTTCTCAGACCTCTGTGTTTATGTGTGCCCAAACAGATAATTTAACAAACATCCAGACCCTAAGTGTTATAACATTTTTGTTACACCAAGGAAAGTTATCGAAGTAAGTTAATTAGGAAATCAGAGTGAAACACCACGGGACTCTCCTTCGTTATATACAGTGGTGAAGAAGTAAGTGGTTTAGTATAAATATGGCGATTTCTCAACAAATTATGCTTTACATCCAGGATGATTAAAAGCAATGTCTCTTCCTAAAATCATGGATGCAATTTGTGACATTATTCTTGAAAATTGCAGCATATCAGTCAATGGTGAATATAGGCCGGGGCCGGAGGGCCTAGGCCACCCCAGTTTTTGAGTTACAAAAATAATTTAAGCTATTATTTATATAGTTTTTTAAAGTGTATAATAAACTCACGATATACATTAGGGATGCGCACGAGACAAGATTTGTGACTGTCTCGTCTCGAAAATGTGTTGTAAAAGTGATGTCTCGACTCGAAAAATGTATATTTCTCTATTGGAAGAGCCGGGTCTCGACTCGAATTTTGTCAGGAAAGTCCTGTCTCGACTCGTCTCGTGCGCATCCCTAATATACATACTATAGTCTGAGGTCTGGCTGCACCCCGCTTTCTCAGTTTTTACCTTCTCAGCAAAACTTGTGTAAGAGATTCTGGGCATTTCTTTGGAACTCGTCGGTAGCATAATTCAGATTGCTTGGGTATGCTCAAGTTCTCGACATAATGGGTTCCCAAAATATCTGTCAGGAGAATAAAAGAGTGACGGCATTAAGAGAACTCTTCTTCCAATTTGTCCGTAATGTTGATCAATTTCGCTGACGAATAGTAACCATAGATGATATATGGTTGGACCACTATGATCCTGAATCGAAACAGTCAATGGAGTAGTAGCACTCATTTCTCCATCGCCCGAAGAAGTTCAAGACACAGAAGTTGGTTAAGACACTGTTTGCAACATTCTTCTGGGATAAGTATGGTGTCGTACTCATAGACTACCTCCGCAACGGTCAGATATTTAAACCAGAATCTCTACATTACTTACAAAACTAAAGAAAAATTCAAAGTTCAACGCCGCAGAAAATGAAAAGAAAGGAATTCTGTTCCTTCAGGAGAATACAGCTGTCCATCATGCCCCTGCGAACACAACCGACATTGCATAATCTAGGATTTCAATGTCTAGATCTTTCTTATTCCGCAGATTTAACTCCGTCTAACTATTACGTGTACTTATTTCCCAAATTTAAATAACACTTGAAAGGACGCCATTTTAGATCTGATAGGGGTAGTGCTACGAACAGTGGTGCGAAATCTTCAGATTTTTTAACTTTTCTGCAAAAACTGGAGCACTGTACAAGGTAGTATACAGAGGCGGATCCAGGACCGACTTCTGGGGGGGGGGCGGTGGGTTGTCATACTGCTACTTTTAATGGCTCCAAACTTTGGGATGGGTTTTATTTATGTATATAAAATAAGAAAGTTTCCTCTTCTGAGGGAAGCGATCGTACCCTGGATCCGCCCCTGGTAGTATATTGACTCTCGGGGGAAGTGTAGAAGAAGTAAAACTTCACCATTCCACGTGCACTCCTTCTGGGTTGGGCTACGAATTTTTCAGCAGTTCCTAGTCAATATGGTAGACGTCACGTTAGTACTTTGTAACAAAATAAGTAAGGGAGCACTAGTATGTACCAATTATTAAAGATCAGCACTCTGACAATACGTTTTATTGGGAATCAATTTAATTCCATAAATTTATTATTATCATTTGCAGGAAGGAAAAACACAACTCTTTTATCCCCTTCAAAAAATTAAGCCCTGGTAGTTGCAAACTAAGCTGTTATAAGCACATCCTCTGAATATTGAAAGCCGAGAATAATGTTTCAGAAAAAAAAAAAAAGTAATTATAGAACCTTTAAATAAAACAAAATATGAAACTGAAAACTTCAAACTGGATAAACACAAACAAGTTACGTAACTGGTTTTACCTTTCTTTTGTTTCCATTCGAAGTTGGACAAGTCGACCAAATCTACTATTGTTCGCTAGGCACAATAATTAAAAATCATAAGAAAGATGTATAGCTAAAAGTTACCTTAAAAGGCGCTAAATTAGAAAACAGAAATATGCGTGCATACCCAGCTGCTCAAATAAGAAAGCTTGAGGACTAATTTGCCTCAAGCTTAGTAAATGCATGGAAAGTAGACTACAGGTATAATGTTTAAAGATTGTAGGAGTCTGGGGGCAGAAGTAGCTACTAGGGGGGCGCTCGCCCCCCTTGTACCCCTCTGGCGTCGTCACTGGCTTCAAGCTGCCCATAATCATCATAGATGTAGTGTTATGTTATACCCAGCGTAAGTTGGTACGTGTTCTCCTTGTGAATTTTAATACATGTATATGCTGGCATGTTACAAATCTGTACGTCGTTTGTGTAGAAGCAAAGAAAATAATGCGGATAACATTAGGACATTATATAGGATAGTTAGAGAGTTATGCCTTTTAAATTATTTAATTATTATTTCTGGTCACACACTTCAACTTTACTAGTGCCAAGCAAAGAATGGACATTTGCTAACAAAAGAATGAGAAATAAATTAGGAAATTATTTCCACGAAGATGCTAAATTTCTGAGATTATGTATTCGTAATTGTATGCTTTAAAATGCATTGGTTATTATAGCGCTGTACTCCCTTGTTCCGAATATCTGTTCACTAATTTTATAAAAACCAAGTTTCTTCCATATTAAACATTTTCACTGAAGCTAAACAAACAATATGACGGAAGTATATAGCATAACAATTTTCAATAATTTTAATTAAACTCAATCTAAAATTATTATTAAGGGGCGCTCATGTACATGCTTGGTATTCTCACTCACTTGTTGTCCAGCAAGTTATTGATGATTGAAGGAATTAAAATGTAGAGTAATTTTATTTCATATTATGATACATATAGCCTTCCTATACGTATAAAGTAAATATATTTACTGCTATAGGTGAACATGTAGCCTTTTTTTTTATAATTTTAAGTTCCTTTCACAAGACTGACAGCTGCCACATACAACGCCATTGAAACTGCCTTAGCAACCACCTTAACAACAGATTGTTTGTAACCAATATGGCTGCAGCAAGTAAAATTCACAGCAGACGACTTCAGCAGCGTATAGAGGACTCGCTTTGGATGAACCTCTTGGGATCGGGAGATCTTAAGTTGACAAAACCGGAGCACTACACAATATGACGTCACTAAATGTGATAGTAAGTTGAGCAGTGTTTGCAGCTGATTTGGTGTCAACTTATTAATTTTATACTAGAGTAACAGACCGGTAAAGAAAATATGTTTAAAACTGATTATCTGTTAATAAAGTAATATACTTAAAGAGATATTTGTATATTTGTATGAAAACATAGTATTTCCACACGCGATATTTGATGATGTGCTCCGCGAAATATTTGTTGCCACAAAAAATTTGGAGATCTACAATATATAATTGAAATAAAAGTTAATGATAGGTCTACAACATATTAATATGTGACAGACCCTTATCTATTGGGTCTAGGGGGCGGACCCCTCTAAATTTTTACGGTGCTGGTCCCCTAAAATTTTCACAGACGCTTGCAAATGAGCTATAACAGGGTGCAAAATTTCGAAGTCAGACGCACTCGCAAATCCAAAAATAATGGTCGCCAGTATCTCTCACGTACAAATTGAGATGTCTCCCCCTCAAACGCCCTTTGGTTTGACAAAGAAAGACTTCACATTCCGTGTTTTCTCTCACTCGGTGACAATTATTTTCTTACGAAACAGAAAATGCGCTGCCCTGTGAGTTCAGGCAGAAACCATTCCTACTGAACACTGGTCGCCAGCTCTAAATTTCTAGTCGCCAATTTCTAGTCGAAACTTTGTACGCTGAGCTATAATATGATGATTAACTATAATACGTTTGGATCGGGACTCCCTCCCAAACTTCTACCGGGCTTCCCCTAGATTTTTGGGCTGGCTACCAGCCTAGTATGTGATAAGTGACAGGGCCGTAACTTGAGGAGGGAGAGGGCAAATGCTTCCCCAAGGAAGCTTCCCGCCGTTCGAGGGGACCCATTTTAAGACATTTTCTTACTCCGTATACGATACGAACATGAAATTATAAATGAAGCATCGAATATGTCCACTATATTACATAAACAAAACAACACATAAAAGGTAAATAAAACAAAAATGAGTCGTGAGCCCATTTCAATAAAAAAGTTTCTATTAGGGGCCCTAGAAGCAATGTTTATTCGTATGGCTTTGATATTTGTCAATATTGCCCCCTTAATGCATTTGTCATGTATGGAACGGGATCAAAGGTGCAACTAACGGCCCGGGCCCATAAAGAGTAAGAGAAAGATGGAAAGAGGGAGCCCAAGATTAGGAAAACAACTTTTTTTCTAGGAGCACCAAATACGGGTAGTAATGCTTACCCACCTCCCAAGAAAACAATCTAAGTTACGGCGTTGGACATATGGATGCAGGTGTAGAATACATAAACAAAACAACAGTAATTTATGATTAAAATGACTGACTGGGTGTAAAAAAGGACTGTACTATTAATTTTTAGAAATTATATAACGTTTACTGTATGTAGAAAACGATGGTGCTGTCCTATTTTATGAGTTTGAATTTGCAAAATTTACGAAAGAAGTATGTAATATATTTCTTGGGTTCTATAGGATTTCGGGGGACCAAAACCACGTAAAAACACAGGTCGGTATTCAGAGAGAATTCGTTAATCGAGGGTTAGACACAGATTAGTTAGTAAGGATACTAAATCTTTACTAAGGAAGGTGCAGTTTTTGGTATTCAGAGTCTACTTTGAGTAGAACTAAAACGATGATTTGGGTATGATTAACTTATAGAACCCCAATGCATCGGTGAGAAAAATAAATGTGGCAACTACGGAAAAGAGATGTGCGCATGCGTAGTCTGTAAAATTGGAAATACATGACATACGAAATCCGAAATGTGTCGCACAAGCTAAACCGTGGCTAAGTGATATCCTCTGCTCTAGATTAATTAGTCACATGTTATGAACTCCGTCGATTACTACGTCCTAATCAGAGATTCTGAATACACTTTTGATAACCATCTGTTAGTCAATCTCGTAGTATTGCCTTAATCAGACGTCAAAACGACTCTGCAAAAGGCCCACAATGTTTATAGGTGGAATGAGTTCATGTTGCGGAAAAATAATTGATATTGATATGTGAGTAATTTGTGAACTGAGTAGACTGGAAATGCCGTGTGCTGAATGGAAAATTTTGCAATTACTATTTGCTATTAATTAGAATGGACAAATATAACGTGCATTGCGGCGTTCTAATCCGACTTCACTTGGCGCTCACTCGTCAATATTTTTTTATTTATTTATTGATACAAGTCATGGCCATTACCGGCATCTATGGCCTTAAGCACGTCAGGTTGGAGGAATGACATCCTCGGCGAGCACACAATCACGGTACGGGGGAGGGATATAAGGAACGGATAAGGAAAGAGGCAGACTGAGGCCTGTAAATTAAATACCATCCCGGCATTTACCTGGTGTGAATGAGGAAATCACAGGAAAAACCTCATTTAGGATAGCTAGCCTGAAAAAGCTGTTACACCTTTTCGACCGACTGCCCCTGCCGGCAATCAAGCCCAGGACTAAAGGCGAGAGCATTAGCGACTACTCATGCTCAGCAATACTGTCTGAAACTCTTTAGTTAGTGGTATGTTTGGCTTTAGGTAGATTAACCTCAAAAACATTTAAGAAAACAGCAATGATTTTCAACAAAAAATGCTTTCTCCCAGTAATCCGACATATGGCTAGTTTCCAAAGCACATACTGAGAAATAAAATTGTAGGTAGCCTACTCAAAACGGTAGTTTACATGCGTAATTCCTGTAGTTTTTGGACTTAACGTACAGCAAACATATAACTAAAAACGCATGTTTTATAATACTTACTTTTCCGTATACGCGTTCCATCTATACGTACTTTCCGTATGAAACAATATAGGCGCTCAGGATTTCACATACAAATCGACGCAGAATGGCCATAGTAGAAGAGAATATAGCTGCAGAATGTAACATTGGTGATATACGGAAAATGGTTAGATGTCAGACATCCTGCAAGGGCATGATGTAACATCTAAGGGCAGTGCGTATGTACCATATGCTCCATACTGATTTCTGTAGTAAGCAAGAGGATTTCGTATATTTATACAATATACCGCTGTCCGGAAAACGGATTTTTCTTAGTGTGCAGTTCATAAGCAAGGGCGCCCATGTTGTGGTTTCCAAGGGGGGGGGGCAAGTACAAGCGACGTTTCAAATATAGTTTCAAATTTTGCTGTAAGTAATGTAAATTTTCTATTGGGTTTTCAATATTCCCAAGTATTTTCAAAACTCTTATAGGGCGAGCGCCCCACCTTGCCCCTCTGATGGACGCCCTTGTTCATAAGTAATGCAGTTATGTGGGTGCTGAACCTATGGGTTCAGTATTTCTTGATAAATCCATTAAATGCTATGCGTGTAATCCACAATACACACAGATATAGGCGGGAATTCATGTCACTTAAGGGCCTCCCCATTTTAAGGCAGTAATAAATGCGAAAATTGTCGATAAGTGATTCGCATACTTTGAGTTTGCGAATAGTTCGTACTATGTGCGACTTTGTCCATGCGGCGTCTAGGGTATGGTGGACGTCGATAAGCTAATAAAACGAAATACTTCAAAAGTTGAAACGGTGGGTGCGTAGACGTAAACCTCGTGTAGCTTAGGTATAGGCTGCATAATTACTTTATTACATTAGTGTTAATGTGCATCCTTAAATTGGGATAGAGCAGTTTCCGCAGTTTAGATCAATAATACGTGGGCAAATTCATATTAGTTTGAAACCCGCATTTCTCGATGAAAATAGTGTCATCACGCCTTCTAGACTGTATATGTGTCGGCACATGCCGGTGATCCACCCGGAACAGGTAAAATTCAGGGGCGCTACAAGAGATAATTGTTCAAAAATTACATTTAAAAAGAATATATGGGTGCACACTTAGTAGTAGTAATAGTAGTAATGATAGTATAGTAATAGTAAGGCAGTAGTAGTAGAGTAGTAGCCAGGACCGCAACCAGAGGGGGCCAGGCCCCTCTAAACTTTTTCTGGCCCCTCCAGACTACAATTCAAAATTTTATTATTAATACAAAAAACAATTTAGATATTTAGAAGATAATTTTAAAGACTTGGCTCCCCGTAACATATTCACGGTCCTTCCAAACCTTTGTAGCTGGTTTCGGCCCTTATAGTAGCAATGATAGTATAATAATAGGCTAGTAGCAGTATTTCTAGTAGTAGTAGTCATGTATAGTAAGGCAGTAATGGTTGTAGTAATAATAATAGTATACTAGTAGTAGTAGTAGAGTAGCAGTAGTTCGGGTTAGGTTAGGGTAGGTTCAAACAGCGAAATAGTCATATTTCAAGTCCCTTGTACATTAGTTTGCAGCCCTGGAATAACTCCCTTATGGAGAGTTTCATAGAATTAAAGCAACATCTTATTGCTGTATCTATGTTCACAGATGACTTACATATTCTGCGCCTTCATAAATAAATTCCCTAAACATTTCTCTTTTGTTCTGAATTAACAACTTTTACCTGTAAATTGTAATTTTAAAAATTTCCACGTATTCTTAATCCCGTTTCTGCCACTCCAAAACACTTACTAAACCTACAAGAGTTCATTTGGTGCTAAAATAAATTTATATATCATGAATGTCAGTACACTTAAAAAATAGAACATAACTGAGGAAACCTGAAATTTCAATCTTGATACACGTATCAATGCGCAGCACGAAATGAGATTTTAAAAAACCGGCGTTCTTCCCGCCTTTGATAGGACAAGCTGCAATTATTTACGCATTATACAGTGCATTGTTTGTGTATAATCTTGTTCGTTTGTTGAATGTAAAACACAACTCTCACAACCACTGTAACAACATAATGTGTTTTTTATTGTCCACCAGCACACGAACAAATTCCAGGTATGTCTTAAATTATAATCCACCTTGGCATATTATCTCAGCAGTAATACTGTCAACAGAGCTGCCTAGGACTAGCTCGGGAGAGTAATGCTCCCGGAAGTAGAAACGAGAAACATATTTCTGATTGGTTGGCGTTATCCACTTCTTGCCACGTTGCATTCAAATAGCAGACAACAAACGCTTGCTGTTGTCGGCGTCAATGGCCGAGTGGGCTAACGCTATATGCTAGTAATATAATCCTGCTTTGGCGCGAGTTCGAACCCCGCCGGAGGAAAGTTTTTTTTTTTACATTTTTATAACACTTATTAAATTAAAATAATATGAAAATAATACTTAAAAAAGTGATTTATTTATTTTTATGCAGATAAGTAGTTGTAGTACTTATGCCCTTGTACTCCATGATATAGGGTCATTTTGTTCCCCTTGCACTTCATGATATAAATTTTGTGACCAACTTAAAACAACTGGCTAGGATAGCGCGTAAAACAGCTGTCTAGAGTAGCGCGTGGAAAAACGTACTTCCGGGAGTATTACTCTCCCGAGCGGGTCGTAGCTGCCTTGCTTATGGATACACTGCGCATTAAGTGATCCAAGCTAGTGACGACATTAAGTGACATCATGTCCTGTTGCTGTGGTTATGTCAACTTAAGAACTCCCCTTGGGATCGGCGAAAATGCTTGCGGAACCAAAGGATTCGATCCGGGGGAACGAATCCTTCTTCGGAACGAATTCAAAGGAATTGATTCCGGGAAAGGAACCAAACTACCCATCACTAGTGAAAGGTGTTACCACCTCCCACAACGTGACATGAATCAGAACACATTTCAACACTTCGTTGGTTCTTCCTACCAGGCACGGTTGGATACAGATAGTTAGCGTTTAGTACTAAAAATGTTCTAATGTATTATTTTTTGTTGTTGTCATTTCATTAAAATTTGTTGCAATAGACATTGTCAAAGATTATAAGTAGATAGATAAATAATATTTACAAATTTTATCCGACTGTAACAGGCCGGCGCTAGAAGGTTTGCCGCCCTGGGCGATACTTTCACATGTCACCCCTTTATCTTTTACTTTCTCAAATTTTGCCACTCCTGCATTCTTTCCTTTTTCAAATTTTTCCGCCCATCAGACTTGCCACTCTGGGCAGTGGCAAGGCTCGACTAGTGATGAGTAAATTACCGGGAAGATATTTTTCGGGAATATTCCCGGGAAGATTCCCAAAATGGGAATTTATCCGGGAATTTATGCGCAATCAGAAAGAAAATTGCATTCTATTGCTATATTATGATTTCAAAGTTGAATTGATTTTTATATCACAGCATATTATTACTGTTGTTCACAGTAATAATATTCATTAAAATGAATATTCTGAACGGTACTATGTTGCTTTATTAACACTTTATTATATTTAGAGAGTACGCATAAATGTACAGAGTACGGTAGAGAGTACGGTATTTATTTACAATATGTTCTCTCAATTAAATATGTGTGAAAAAATTATATAGTAATTTATATAGTAACAGTTTAAGTTTATATGTAAGTAGATTTTTTCAACTTGACTCTACTACTGATATTATAAACACATTAAATTTCTAAATGTTATAAACCAATTAGTTTGGGTAAATGCCACAAGATACATGCAGGAGCGACATTTAAGGGGGCAGGGAAAGGCGTTTGTCCCCCTGAGTTTGAGAGTTACATAGATTTTATCAATAGATTGGTAATAAGTCAGTAAAAAACGCGAAATTTTACTTATATCAAGGGGTCTTGCCCCCCCCCAAGCCAAATCTGAAATGACGCTACTGCATGCATGTCTCACCAATTTATCAACATTTGCGTATACATATTTATGTCCACAAAATTTGCAGGATACTTACTTATCGTTATATTTTAGCACGTAACATTGAGGTACAGGTCCTTTCATTCTACCTATTTCTCAAAATTCTATACGTTAATTCACATGTAAAACAAGTCCGAGTACATCTTCAGAAATTCGAGTCAGAGAGAGGAGACAGACCGACGACTCTTATTAATGGTAGTTCTGTTTCTATTAATAGTACCTTATCTCTATTTCTACATAATCCTAAATTACTTTACAAAATGGTTCCTTTTCATCATTTGTAAATTAGTACTTTGCTACTTTTGGCTATTGTTTATCTTTGGTGGACCAGCATATGCGCCTACTTTTTGCGATATTCTATTCCGATGCGGTTGTTTTATGGTGTCATATGTTAAATTACGTCACCAACATTAAATTCAGACAGCATTGCCAAGCGAACGTTAGCGAGTGAAGGTAGGTTAGAGCCCCCATGGCACGTTGTTTTCTATCTTCGTTACTAACAATTCACTTTCTTTTCTCACATAAATCACTTCCACTTACCTTTCCGTTTTGTATAAATACCCTACTGCCCTAAAAAAATGTGTTTGATACTTTCTTGACAACTTGAACATCACTATCAACTCATTTCTTCCGTACATCATCCTACTTTTTCCTAGTTTTAACCCCCCAATACTAAACGATTACCTTACTTTTTAGTGCAAATGGAAATGGAATTTAAAAAATCATATTACTACTTACATAAAGTACCGTCAAATAATTTTAAATTTTTTAATCTCCAAATTCTTTAAAACCTAGAAGTAAATCATAATATATTAAAATAAGGTAATTAGTCATATGGTTCTTATAATTTGGAATACAAAGTAAAGAAATGGAAACAAAATTCCTTCCCGGGAATTTATAGGCCAGGGAAAAAACCGAGAATATTCCCATTTTTAAAATTCCTTCCAACCGGGAATATTCCCACTGCCCATCACTAGGCTCGACCCTCCCTGCGCCGTCCCTGGACCATAGATAAAGTTATATATATATATAAACATCCTGTATTTAAGAAATCTCTGTTCAGTTTTAATATACGCATCTAGTGATGGACAGTGGGAATATTCCCCGTGAGAAAGATAAAATGATAATATTCCCGGTTTTTTCATGGTATATAAATTCCCGGGTAGGAATTTATTTCCATTTCTTTAATTTATCATCAAAATTATAAGAACGATATGACTAATTACTTTATTTTCATTTATTATGATTAACTTTTACAATTTAAATAATTTGGACGTTGAAAAAGTTAAAATTTGTTGACTGTACTTTTTATAATTAATAAAATTATTTTTTTTAAAGTTCCATTTCCATTTGCACTAAAAAGTAGCAATGTATTAAGTTACAGATAATGAAAGGGGCCGAGTTTGTAAACTATTGTAGATATTATGTAGAAATACATAGTAAGTATTATTAATACACTCCGAACTACCGCTAGTAATATACGTCGGCCTGACTCGAATTTCTGAAGAGGTACTCGGAGTTCCCTTACATGTGTATTAATCCATGAAATTTTGAGAAATAGGTAGGAAGAAAGGTCGTGTGTGGCGATGTTAGTTGCAAATTATAAAGAGAAGTCAGTATCTTGTAAATATTGTGAACATAAATGTGTATGTGCAGATGTTTATAAAATGGTGAGACATTTGTCTTGTGGCAGTCACCCAACCTAATTTGTTTAAAACATTTAAAAATTTAATACGTATTATTAAGTCGTATGTCGTTTAGACGTATGTTTAGGGTCATACTAAAGGTCTGACTACTACAGGATATATATGTTAGTCGAACTCTTTAGTATGGCAGGAATGACGCGTCAGAACGACTCAGCATAAGGCTTAATATGTTTATAATATCAGTAGTAGAGTCAAATTTAGGATATCCATTTGCATATAAATTTCAAGTGTTTATCGGTATAAAATTATATGGATTTACTATACCATTTTTCCACATATTTACTTGCATAGAACATATTGTAAGTAGATTTACCTTTAGGCGTACCCTATAAATATAATAAAATATTAATAAAATAACATAATACCGTTCAGAATATACATTTTAAAAAATCCTCAGGAGATAACAATAATAATATACTGTGAGAAAAGAAAATAACTTTGAAATCATAATACAGTAATAGTGTGATATGATTTGGACTATTAAATGTGTATGAAAAAAGAGAATTTCATGTATTATTGTAAAAATAGGATTAAGTAATACTTCCTGAAAAATAGGAAATTTTCACTTTCTAGGAAGCAAAGACCTCTAAGATTAGAGTAAATCAAAAACAAAAACAAATACAAGTATGAGTACAACAAGTGAAAGGCAAAACGATATATAAACTGGGTGCAAGACAAACAAGAGGAGAGAAAGAGACTTGTTCATATTGGATTGTTGTTGGGTATTCATAATCATAGTAATTCCCTATTCAAGAACGAAGATGGATAAGGCTGTACTACCTTCTAATCTCTTTCCGTAAGTTGAACATTACAGAAAAGAAAACAAATTTACAAGGAGTTCATATGCCAAAAGGTCTCCCTCCGTGCAGGTTTTTTAATTAAAATTAAGATGTAAATGTCTACTAAAAAGTTATCGTATGTTAGCATAAGAAAATAGAAAAGATGCATCTCACTTTTTTCTTTTATTTCTACCAATAGATACACTCTATTTCAGTATTTTGTAATTTATCCAACCGCTACTTAATTTATCTAAATATTTATTTATGTCTGAGAAATTAACTAAACTTAATTCACAAAAGCAACACAACTAAAAATAAAAGTATCGAAACATGGCTCCCAGATATAGGCAAATGGTATAATTATGAACTTCTTGCCTTGGTTTTCTTTTATATAACTTTTATATAGATTTTGGATTATTCGCTTCCCCAATCACGTGTTACGGATAATATATAATGTAACATTTATTGTACATCACATATTATTATACGAGACTATTTTACATGGTATATTACAATAAATGGACTGCTTGGATGCCAAGAACTTGTACAGGTACCTTTCACTTCTATAGATAGGTATTTTTTAAAAGGAGTTTGGTAAACACTAAATAAAATAATAAACCACATACAGTAGTTATGGTTTTGGTTCTCAACATAAAACAAATATGGATTGTTCATGAAATATTGAACTTCAAATTCCGCTTTTGGAAAATTTAAGTTTTGAGTTAGACCATTTGGCATCAAAGCAGTTCACTGTGAGATAAATACACTTCTCACTTTACTCTTCTCGTTGCAACGATATTTCCTTTTCTTTCATTTTTTCATGACAATTCCAGATAGTTTTGTTTTGTGCTGGGAGTATATTTTATATTCACCTAATAAAATTACGGATTCATTTTGTAATCAGTTTTAAATTTACAGAAACTATTAATATAAGTCCACAATCAAATCGAGCTAATTGTTTAATGCATTTCGAAGTCTTCATAATCGTAACATTTATGTACTACGAAACTATGAACGTAAAGTGGACTCGACCTAGCCCCGGGTCCGCTGTGACTCAGTGGCACAGCTTTCACCCTTGGTGTGTGATGACTAAGATTCAATCCCCAGCTGGTGGCAAGTGGGCTTTGTGGCACAAAAACACCGTGTATGTGGACTTTCTCGTGGTTCTCTAGCTTCCTCCCGCTTACTTCATTCCACCATTTCATTCATTCTGAACGTCACTGTTTTCTTTAGCTTACAGGGCAAAATCGTGCGACGCGAAGTAATACTGAAAGATTTCATTTCGGCTTAGGCCAAAATTATCTTGCCCTCTCCTGTTTTAAGTTATGGTTGAAGGCCTGAGTTGGAGGTGTGAAATCCAGGATGCAAACACTTTGCTCATGAAGTAAGAAACAGCAATTCCTATACTGCTCTAACTTCAGTTCTTATAAGCACATAATGTTGAATGTGAGGATTCACTTAAGTCAGAGACGTGAATTATTGATTATAAGCTTCTCAATATGAATGAGCAAACATGTATTCCAGGTTTCCCGTTTTTAAAGGAGGAAAAAAATTATTTCGTATAACTGAAATTTCTGGAATTTTATTCATTAAACTTTTCTCTTCCTCACGTAACTCGGACACTTCTGCTAGTGTATGTACCTAGGTAAACACTGTTGTGCAACTCTTAGGACAAAAGTAAATTCCTCGTGCTATGTCACTTGCGAAAGTAAGTTTCATATGCCCGAAGTGGCATAGATTGGTGGAACATGAACCATAAATAGAAAGTATGACACAGGAAGCAATACAAAGAAACACATGGTTAGAAAATATGACACTTTTATTCAAAGTCAAAGCTGAAACCACTGCGATTCATGATGTCTCCTCAAACATTACAGAAAGTCTAAGTGGTCCTTACAAGGTTCTGCGATTACCACAGACAGTGATGCATGCTCTACACTGTGCTTCCATGCTACTTACAAGGTTGGTAATGAGCAGACATCGGATTTTTACGCAAATGCATATTTTATTTGCTTATATGCATCTCTGTTAGACTTGGTAGGGGTTTCTAACAACGATAATAGAGCTCGAATTTGAAGTTTTATAGTGCATATAAAAGCATATTTCAAAGGTTAATGCATATATTAGTGCTTAAGAGCATATTGAGCACATTGTATGTTTTTATTTAAGATATATGCTTATAGTATGCAAAAATGTCTATGTAACACAATGGCTTTTTTGCATGGGAGCAATCAAGACAAACGAAAGATAAACTTGTTCTGAAATCCTACAGGTTTTTTCTCACATCCCTCATCCCTTCCTCGCTGTCTAGAAGGACTGGGCAGAAAATGGGAATTAAAAAAATGCACGGTCATTCTCTTGTAGAAGGGGAAGGAAAGTTTAGAGGAAGAAATAATTGGTACACTCCCTCCTCCTGCTCTCTCTCACTGCCAAGTATATTTTCTTTATTTTATTTTCTCCGAAACACCATGGCAGACAAATGCTTTTCGGTAGAAAAGTTAGAAACAAACCACCCCACTCTTGGACAAAGTGGGTAAGATGCGGTACTCAGGTCAACGAACTTGCTTTGGAAATTTTCGTGCAATTTAGGTTACTGAGAGGGTATAGTTTCTTCAACTATGCCGCCTTCTACTATGGCTCGTGCCATAAATAAGTAATCGTCTGATTATATGGGAAACACCGCTGCCCTTTCAGTTGTCCGTGTCTGACATCTGTTTCATATTCATATTAGCCAGTGGCGGCGATAAAGGGCCCGCAGACCCGCGAAGCGGGGAAGCAGACTTGAAGGAGCCGCTACAAGGTACGCTCAGCAAGGCATCTTTTACTTGTCATTTATAATTTTAATGCCTTTTGAAAGAGTTTCTACGCAGCCTATAATTAATTCTAACAGTTTCACAGAATTAAATAATGAAGTAATCATTAAAAATAAATAACGAGGTATGACTATGAACATGAATGTCAGGTTGCGCTGCAATTTTCCAAAGATTTTATTTTCCAGTCTAACATTTGCATCTTATTATGTTAGTCTATAATGCCAAATTTTCGTTATCATGTATCTTAGACTACAATTTCTGAGTATTACAATAAATTATCGTGTTAACCAGAAATATCTACCAAGAAAACAATTCGAGATATTGCAACTTGTTATTTGAAGAAGACAGTTGCTTACTGACAAGGGAGTGGCTCCACTGAGATCCGAACGAGACAATTTTGTTCGCATTTGATATGCTATAACTAGACGAATCCCGAAGTTATACGTGTCACCTGGCGGGATATCGTGAGTTACAACATACTCAACGAAGTTAAAAAGTTTGTTACTGAATTCTCTATATCTGTGTGTCTGTCTGTCTGTTATCTGCGATTTTTTTCAATTTTGAAAACTGCGTTCGATAGAGCATCAAAAAGTATCAGGGAAAGTGATTAAATTTTTCGCGTCACTCTTACCGTTCCCGAGATATTGGCCAAAAATGGCCGATTTCCAGAAATTTAATGACCCATATATCGGGAACCGTAAGTTATAGAGAGATCATATTGGTGTTCATCAATATCTAAAAGAATGGTAAACATTTAGGTAAAAAATTGTAAGCAGTGGCCACTGTCCAACTGGCCAGTGGTTTGGCCAATGGCCAATTGGCCTATGGCCACCAATTAATATCGGTACGAAAATGTTTAGCATGCTATTAGGGATTGATTACCACCAATATCATCTCTCTATGACTTACCATTCGCGTGATATTGGCCAAAAATGGCCAATTTTTACATATTTAAATAGCTCGGGAACTATAAGTTGTAGAGAGATGATATTGATGTTGATGAATACCTAAGAGGATGATAAATATCTTGGTATCAAATAGTAACAGGTGGCCATTGATTAACTATCTACTGGCCAACTGGCCACCGTTCCCTAGATATTGGTCAAAAGAGTTCGAATTTCTATATATATTTAAGCAGCCATATCTCGAGAACATAGAGTCATAGAGTCATAGAGAGATGATATTTTGCTAATTTTTGCGAGAAAGAGAAGAAGGTGCGGATAAGAAGACTTACTTCTACATCTAGGAACAATGACAGTTATACTTCCCGCTCCATATCTCAATTCTTCTTAAGTAAGTTGGAGCATTCTCAACTGGTTTGTAATGTAAAAGCTACAAAAAATTACCTGGTAGAATAGCTTGAACCGAGTCATTTGTTCGGAAACGGTTGGGTAAATGGAAAACTCGGTGGACAAGTATCCCATCATTTTCAAGGGCACACTTTTTTTTTGGGTAAAAATGTTTGCCTCAGGATTCCCCGCAGGATCCCTGACGGGGTCCAACTCAAGGGACTTGATCCCAGCTTGCGCCGTGTGAACTTTGTGGTGGACAAACACCATGCTCGTGGGTTTTATCGGGGTTCTTCCGTTTCCTCCCACTTTCTCCATTCCACCATTTCACTCATCTCTCATCATCACCGTCTCCTTTAGCCTAACCGGAATAACTGTGGGACGTAAAACATAAAGATCTCATTTCATTTTTTCAAAAATTTCGAGAGGGGGTTAAGTAGCACATCGTTTGAAAGCTGTTGTAAAATGGAGGAAAATGGAGCAAGTCTCGACTCTCTATGACAACCCTGTGAAAAATGGCAGCGGGTCAAAATTTAAACAAAAACTTAATTGAAAAGTCCACGGCCAGCCCTATAAATAGAAAATGATGAGACAAATGTAAAACCAGGAAAGGACGTATAGCATTACGAGATCGAGCTCAAGAGAATTTCACAGTGAATAAAAAGCTCAAGCTCGAATTAGTGAGAATCTTAACTAGTGTGATCCTCATTGAGATTAGCGAACACGAGCTTCATTGAGGATAGAGAGCATGAGCCCGAGTGAGTCACGGTTGTAAATTCCCCTTTTTACTTCTTTCTTTCTAGCCTTTTTCCTACTCGAATGAATAAGGTAAGAAACTGCAGGACTTGTCGGGTGTTCGAGGAGTGCTGTGGTGAGTGCATTCAACAAGAGGAAACGACGTCCAAACGTCGAGGGGTAGGGCGCCCCACCTCATTACAGATGTCGGACGTCATAAGCTGGCAGACTGGTATAACAGGACAGGCAGCGAACCGTGGCAGAACTAACATCAGACTTTATTACTGGGCAAAGTACAAGTGTGTCTGAACACACAGTGTACCGAACACTCCTAACGATGGCCTCCGAAGTCCATGTCCCATCCATGTGCGAATGTTAACACCACGACATCAGCAACTACGACTGAAATGAACACATGACCATCGTCACTAAACCTTGGCACAGTGACAGAGCGTTGCATTGTCTGATGAATCCCGATATCTTCTTTATCATGACGATGGGAGGGTGTGATCCGTCGTGTTCTAAGGGAAAAGCTCCTTGACACATGTACTGCGGGACGGAGACAAGCTGGCGGCGGCTTAATTATGCTCTAGGGTACATTCACATGAGCACCCATATGTCTAGTGGAGCCCGAGCAAGGTACCATGATGGCCGAGGCGTATCGCACACTGCTTGCAGACTACGTACACCCCTTCATGACGACCATGTTTCTTAACAGTAGTGGCATTTTTCGAAAAGATAATGCACCATGTCACAAGGCCAGGATTGTGATGGAGTGGTTCGAGGAACACAGGGGCAAGTTCCAAGTGATGTGCTGGCCACCCAACTCGCCGGATCTGAACCCAATCGAACACAGATGGGATGGGATTGAACATGATGTCAGAGCGCATCTCCCCTCCCCAGAATTTACGGGAATTAGGTGACCTGTGTGTACACATGTAGTACCAACTCTCTCTCGTGACGTTTCAAGGATCATTGCGTCCATGCCAAGACGTGTTCGCCATTGTTATCCGTGTCAAAGGTGGTCACACTGACAATTAGGTAGGTAGTCATAATATTCTTGCTTATGTGTGCGTATATTTTAACTCGTATATTTTGTCTCGACTCGAATTTCGAGACGTCTCGTCTCGAATTCGAGTCGAGTCGAGACAGGCTCAAATCTCGACTCGACTCGACTCGACTCCTGCGCATCCCTACTCACCCTCCATTGACGGCCTCCCCTCATCCTCCCTCAAACTCACCCTCCATTGACGCCCTCCCCTCAACCTCCCTCACACTCGCCCTCCATTGACGCCCTCATCATCATCCTCCATTGAGCCCTCACCCTCCCTCACACTCACCCTCCATTAACGCCCTCGCCCTCAATCGACGCCTTCACCCTCGCCCTTGCTCACACCCACATTCAAATGACGCCCTCACACTTATCCTTAAGCAACTAAATTAATCAGGACACGACAAACTCAATGTGCCAAATATAGTACGTGTAAAATAGCATGTACGTCTAATTCCCCTCTAAGGTGTAGAATTTTCAAAAAAGCTATAAAAAAGTTACTTTTTTGGTAAATTGGTGTTCCAAGTTTTATTTTCCTAATTTCAGAAATCTGGAAGATACAGTTCCTTGAAAAAAACTACCATTTACTCTTTTAGGATACACGTTTCCGAAAATCCTTCCTTATCCCTTGTTTTTGTGACAAAAGGAGCATTTTATGTAAATTGCACATTCCCCCCTATAGAAATATGGTCTGACTGATAATGAGTCACTCACTTCTACTGTTCTATATAATAGCATAGAATTGTTATTATTACTGAAGATTTGAAAATAAAATACTGCATCTGAAATCCCAGAAAAGGCCAGACAAAAAGTACGTATGACAAACAAGCGGGGTGAAGGAGGGCGGAAAGTATGTAGGAATTACGAAGGGGGAGCGCCAGGTAAAACGATGGGAACCACTGGACCCTAGGATAAATCTTATAAGATTATTTATTTTAAAAGTGATTGGCGGTTAACAGGAGAGGTTTCTCGTATCTATACGAATAGCGTACGCGCCTTTGGCGCGGGAAACACGGGTTCGATTTCCGGCGGGACCTCATGTGGTTCGGATCTCATGTTACGCTGAACGGGATGCTAACTCAAATAAAAAGAATGAAAATAATAGGCGAGGAAAAAGCCTCATTGAATTTGATTGATTTATTTTAAAGTGAAGAACAGAGCTAACTGACTTTGTGTTGTAACACCAGGTGGTAGTCATTTTATCTTCATTAAATCTTTCTTTTTTTTAACGTGTAGTTACCCTTTCATTTCTTACCATGTAGCAGGGCCGGCGCGAGGGGGCTCGAACCGTGCCACCGCCCAGGGCGGCAAGTTTAATGGGCGGCAACATTTGAAAAAAGAAAAGACTACTATCAAAATAGAATACTTCGTAATAGGCCCACATGGAAAAATAAAATTGTGTTTACCTGAGAATGTAATTGAACTTATTTCACTCACATTCAGGAAAATACTCACTGAGGAAATTCAGAGCATCTCCCCTCATTTTTAATTATCAAACTACTAGCCACAGGTACACTATGTGATCATACGTTTCTCATATTATATGCATTGTCATTGTGCTGCCCTCTACTGCCAGGTACTCCATATCAGCGACCTCAGTAGTAATTAGACATCGTGAGAGAGCAGATTGGGGCGCTCCTCGGAACTCACGGACTTTGAACGTGGTCAGGTGATTGGGTGTCACTTGTGTCAGAAATCTGTAGGCGAGATTTCTACATTCCTAAACATCCCTAGGTCCACTGTTTCTGATGTGATAGTGCAATGGAAACGTGATGGGACACGTATAGCACAAAAGCGTGCAGGCCGTCCTCGTCTGTTGACTGACAGAGACCGCCGACAGTTGAAGAGGGTCGTAATGGGTAATAGGCAGATATTTATCCAGACCATAACACAGAAATTCCAAACTGCATCAGAGTCCACTCCAAGTACTACGGCAGTTAGGCGGGAGTTGAAAAACCTTGGATTTCATGGTCGAGCGGGTGCTCATAAGCCACACATTACGCAGGAAATGCCAAACGACGCCTCGCTAGGTGTAAGGAGCGTAAACATTGGACGATTGAACAGTGGAAAAACGTTGTGTGGAGTAACGAATCACGGTACACAATGTGGCGATCTGATGGCAGGATGTGAGTATGGCGAATGCTCGGTGAACGTCATCTGCAAGCGTGTGTACTGCCAACAGTAAAATTCGGAGGTGGCGGTGTTATGGTGTGGTCCTGTTTTTTATGGAGGGGGCTTGCACCCCTTATTGTTTTGCGTGGCACTATCACAGCACAGGTCTACATTGATGTTTTAAGCTCCTTTTGCTTCCCACTGTTGAAGAGCAATTCGGGGATGGCGATTGCATCTTTCAACTCGATCGAGCACCTGCTCATAATTCACGGCCTGTGGCGGAGTGGTTACACGACAATAACATCCCTGTAATGGACTGGCCTGCACAGAGTCCTGACTTGAATCCTATAGAACACCTTTAGGATGTTTTGGAACGCCGACTTCGTGCCAGGCCTCACCGACCTACATCAATACCTCTCGTCAGTTCATCACTCCGTGATGAATGGGCTGCCATTCCCCCAAGAAACCTTACAGCACCTCATTGAAAGTATGCTTGCGAGAGCGGAAGCTTTGATCAAGGCTAAGGGTGGACCAAAACCATATTGAATTCCAGCATTACCGATAGAAGGCGCCACGAACTTGTAAGTCATTTTCAGCCAGGTGTCTGGATACTTTTGATCACATAGTGTATTTTTTTGTTCAATATTTCCGTTGCAGCAGCCTAGACAAGATTTTCAGCTAGGATGGACAATTTTATCAAAATGTCTTTTATACTTTTTCTATTTAGCGATCTCTAACGCTCCACTCCAAGTATGCAAAAGGTACAGTCCCAATTGAGACAGGCCTACAGCCTACAGCAAGGCTCCACATTTTATTGACCTTCGACACGTGGTTAAGATAGTTATGTGGTCGCAAAGAAAGTGCATGGAGCTTTCGATATGACGAAGAGTGTGCTTTCAATTGACGCAGAACACCAGAAAATGTTAAATGCCGAAGCACTACATTGGAAGAACGTAATAGAATGACTAGTAGCAGTAATACAGTTTTTAGGTGAACAATGTCTCCTGTTACACGGGACATCAGATAAACTTTACACAAGTAATAATAGTAATTTTCTGAAACTGGTAGAACTCTTTGCAAAGTTTGACAGCGTCATGGCCGAACACATTAAAAGAAAATGTAGGACAAAAAAATGCCACCATTGCTTGGGAAAATATGTCCAAAGTGAAGTTATTCAAATTCGTAATAGACAAACAAAAAGTAAAATACTGTAAAATAGGTGATATTTTTGATGTCTTACTTAGAACAGATAGAATTTTCGCCCATGGTGCAGGGGTGTCATTTAGGGGGGCAGGAGGGGGCAATTGCCCCCCCAAGAGTTTGAGGAATACATTTACTTTAATAGATTGCCTACTAATATACTAGTACAAAACGTGAAAGTCTTATGTCGGTGGTGTTCTTGCCCCCCCAAGCGAAGTCTGAAATGACGCCCCTGCAGGGTGCCCTGTGTATAGCAAACCAGCTGCGTGACTTTACTTTTCCTTGCTCACTCGTTATCTGACATGACTTTTACTCCACATTACGTAGTAATCAAAAATCTCCAAAGCATTGATTCTAATGTGTTGAATGCAGTCAGGTTTCTTGAAAATATATCTGAGTACTTTGAGAGGAGCAGAAATGATGCAAAGTTTGAATCTTACTTAGTTGATGCGATGGAGTTGGCATCAGCATTAGATATGGATGACCCACGGATAGGTAATACAGTGCAAGCTCGAAGTCCAAACAAGAAGAGATATTTTCAGTATGAGGCAGGGGATGAAGCTATTGAAGATCCACAAACAAGATAAAAGGTTGAATTTTATTACAAAGCTCTAGACATGATTGTGTTAGCTTTAAAAGAAATGTTTCAGCAACTTAAACGTCACAGCGAGTATTCCGTTGTCTTTACGATACAAGTATTCTTAAAGATATGCCATCTAAACTTTTGTCTGAAAACTGTACTAAGCTCGCCAGCATTTTAACACACGAATAATCGAAAGATATTGACCCCAGTGTTTTGAAATATGAACTGAAAGTGTTGTCTACTATAATTAAGCCTAAAGGTTCACCAAGGGACTTTAAAATTAATTAAGGAACATGATTTTCCTCCAAATGTCAGTGTTGCACGTAGGATTTTGTTAACCTTACCGGTAACAGTGACAAGTGGTGAAAGAAGTTTTTCGAAACTTAAGATAAGAAAAAAGAAAACTATCTATGTTCGTCCATATTTGAAACAATCTAGTGATGATATCAAAGAACACAAATTGGCTAAAACATTGGTATATGCGAATGTGATAAAGGAATTTGCTCATATCAAAGAAAAAAGTTTATTTCAATTAAGGTATGTTAAATTTATGTATCTCTATTGTGTTTAGTTCATTATAAGGATTATATTAATCGCTTAGTTTTGTCGTATTATCTGATTGACTATATTATCTTTATGCTTCATACTCTATTGGAAACATCTTTTGATATAAAATTATAACCTTTTAACAGAAGAATCTTAACCGACTTCAAAAAGCACTAAAAATTATAAAATAATAACCAAAAGCACTAAAAAGCAGGAAATAATGTATTAGTATTATCCATAAAAATTTGAAGTCTGTGCCTAGCCAAATAAAAAAAAATCATAAAATTATCATTCAAACTATAATTATATAGTTTGATAGGGCTGCAAACGAATTGCCCAACGCATGAAACAAGAATTTAGCATCTTATTATTTCTGAGGTAACATATACCCGGCGCCTCCACCATAAAACTGTTATATGATGTTTTGTTTGTTCTGAGATTGGCGTAGCAATTGTGTACACTTTCTTTTGTGAAATCGTAATTGAGATCACTTCTTCACTCTCCACCCAGTATTACAAAGTTGGTTCGGAGTCCAACTCCCTTTTAGCCTCGGTCTCGAAAACGTCTTTGGCTTACTGGTTCGAAGATGATGAGAAGGTGCACTAACAGTGGTAGAGCTTGGTACTGGAAATCGAAACCCAGGTAACATATGAAGACTGTGAGCCGAATCTAGACAGGTGGGATTAGCGTGACTAAATTAAAGAGACCATTCCAATTGACTTTTTATTAAAAGAAATAAAAATAAGAATACAGATGAATTTTACAAAATCGATTACTTGGAAGGACAACTTGGAAGTTTTACTACATCACTTAAGTGGGAGCACAACCCCTATAATACCTAATGGGTGCTAGAAGGTTTTTATACTAAACCGCGATTTATTGAAAATAGTGAAATAAGAACTTCGTACATCGCAACTTGCATTGGCCCGAAGGGAAAAATGTTAATTCTTGAAGAGGGAATTTGGTCTCAATTTGAAGGGACTTCGTATTCGTCACTAAACATTCTCGACGTGCTCATCCCGAGTTGAAGGGGGAACTTAGAAAAAATAATCACATACCTGATGTTATACAAAGCGGCCGGGACGATGGAACTCACACACTCGACGTCGGTCTACTGTAGAATCAACCGGAGCGGCGAACAGGCCTCGTTTATAAAGGCGTTTCGTCCCACGCATTTCTGCCAGTTCTGATGTAGCTCGAAGGCGACGTCACGAGCCTCATCGAGCTTGGGAGAGACTTCTTCACGCGCATGCTCAATAGTGGTTAAGACTTCTAGTTTTTCTATGATTTTTCTCTATCACGCCGGGATTGAAATTCCTATTTTACATTTATTTTTACAGTTTTTATTTTACACCTAGCTCTAACTACATAATAGATTTCATGTATTTATTGCTTTCGTGGTATTCCCTAAATATTGCATCTAAGACCCGGCACTGTGATCTGAGTAAATCAGAGCCAGGGTCATACCACTAATACATGCGTGTGGGTTGGTGTCAATGAGGCATCAGGTCGCTAATTCAATCTGAACCTCAACTGACTCCGTTCTCCCTATCTCTCTTTTCCTTACTGCACACACAATTTGAAAAGCGCGGGCGTCTCGCCCCATAATTTGAGTCCGGCTTAGGACTTCGAGGCACAACTGTGTAACAGTTATCCGCCGACCTCGGTAAAAAAAATAAACAAAAAAATGTCGAAAGTTATCTTTCTTGCATTTATATTCAATTACAGAAACGGTTGTCCAAGGCAAGTGGCTGGGAGTTAAAGGGTTAATATAGAACAGGCCTTACGTCAGGCGCTAGGAAACTAAAAACAAAACTTTCTTGAGGGATTTGGAGGTTATGCACGACTAAACTGCAAGAGAACGGGATTGTAAGATTTCTTGTGTCATAACTAACTATAGTACGTTTAAATGTTACTCAATTCCATTAACAAAATAGTAGATGAAAATATGTAAGATGAAACCTTACAATCTTGGAATCCTTCTAGCTTATAATTATCAAAAGGTTTCGTGTGAACTCACAATAGTATATTTTTTTAAACCAATTCCTAACCATATTATTAAGCATGACTTCGAACCGATTATGAGTACAACTTCTAATATTATAAAGAAAATTAAGATTTTGTGAGTCCACAGATTTGCTAATTACACTTGTATGTACTGTACTGAGTACAATTATAGTTATACGTGTTAAATGTGCCTGTCTCAGGCTACTAGTTTTATTCAACTATAAATGAAAGAAATTTTAACATTAAATACACTCAAACAAAGTAGCGTGAAGCGCTTTAACGTTTGATTGAGATGGACGATAAAATTACAAGAGTAGTTTTCATTGGTTATAGTATAAGCCAAATGGGAAAAACATGCAATGATCTAGACTAGTACACTCGATTGTGTTGCCTTAATTTTTTTTAAAATTATTGCGGGGTTGTGCCTTACAGTTTGTGAACATAATTTCTTATGTTGTTTCAATATACTAGTTATACTCCATAAATCATAGGCTATACTCTACTTTCCAAAATCAAGTGAATATTTCATGACCTGTAAGGAAAATCTAACTTTGAAAATATTTGAGTACTCCATTACATATCTGGTAATATATTTATTTGTAACATAGAAGCGATTGCATACTAAATGATTAATTCAAGTATGTAAAAGAACTTGAATAATTAACAACTAGCGATTAAAACAGTTGCTTAATGCTTAATAAATGTTTTAAGTGCATCTATACGCATTTTATATTAAAACTCATTCTAATGTTATCGAAGAATAAATCTCACATTATTAACTATTGCTCTCTACATTGGTAATGCAATAAATGTAATATATTACAAACTTACTGTATAGATCTATCCTATACAGGGTAATCATAGTATGTCCATGTGTTTTTATAAACTTTTACTCAGTTTGATTGCTATTGCGACCTTGATTTAGTTTCGCTCATCCTGTGTGGTATGCCTTACGCTACACACATTGATATTTACGTATACTGACAATATACAGACATTACAACTGACTGGTGCATTTTAGCGCACCCAGGGATTTATATACCATTACTTTAGATTTCTTTTTCCATGAGTGGTTCTGTTATCAAGAGAGAGACTGAATGGTTAACATACTGACCCTATGGTTAGTATGTTAGCTTATGCCCTAATGGCCTATGGTAATAACAGATACAAAATCTAATAATCAGGGATGCAGTTACATTTGCTATACCAGAGTACATGTTTCTTACAGGGGACCACATAACGTTTCGTTATAATTAGGGGGGAATGTTAGGGGGGGTTTATAGGTTAGTATTGTTAGTATTCCTCTTATTATTATTATTAACAATAGTAATTGCGGATTTTAAGTTTTTTTTAAATATACACACCGAAATCGAGAGGAATTTCTTTGCGGTTACAAAGGACATTTTACGAAGTCAAGTAACATCATGTTTCATCATGTTAGTGGTTCTCGTTGATTTATAGGATAGATTTTAAACGCAAAAGTTAACCACAACATAAGCTACGGTTGATATGTTATTAAAACACACCGGAAGTATGTTCCGTTCTTTCTTTTAATTCTACTAGCCTTGACTGATAACAGGCCTCGATTTCCGTTGTGGTGAACTTTTCTGTTTTTTTTAAATCTTAAATACATAGTGTAAGGGATTTAGTTATGCGGAGAATAATTCTATATGATGACGTCACGGTGAACTGTTGTTGAGCACAGTTAAATACAATGTGCAATGGATAATTTAATAAATTACTTCCTTGTCTTTTTCGCTTCGGTGTTTGCCAAGAGATAGCTATACAGAGGGTTCCAAAACTTACGGTTTTTAACATGGTGGAATGAAAATGTACAAACTCGATTACCATACTCACATATAGGCTTCTTTAGATGTCTAAAAACAAACTTGTGCTTTTACTTGACCAAACAATAGAAATTTAACTTTTACATTTAGACAATAACTTTCCATGGTTTTTGGTATGTTAGATCGTGGTTATTACAATGAAATTGAGTTGTTTCATATATTGAGAAAGTTTTAAAGTCTCCTAACGTTGCTTACAATCTTATTATGATTTTTCACAACGCTGATTTGAAAGGAGTTTTTTTTTATTCCTTTCATTTTGAGTCTTATCACTTTTTTGCATTTGTACTGATACAAGAAGAGTTTTTCACCTGTAAGCAATGAACTGAGGTAAGTCAATGGGAGTCTGTCCGTAGATAAAAGAGATTTTCTTGTCACAGTAGAAGTTTATAATTCTTACGGCACAGAGAAAGTTCTGTATCCGGATGGAAGTTTAGGATTTAGGTCACTGTTGTCCACTAAGAAACAGTGATGGATTGAACAATAATAATAATCAATTTCCATATCGTCCCTCTGGATCAGCCCTGGATGGGGCCGACAGGCTGCAATCTGGATCCTTGGGTACCTCCAGATACCAGGGGGGGCCTTACTCTAGACATCACACTGGGTAGGCAATGGATATTGATCTGCAATCAAAGAGGCTATTAGACTACATAATCATTAATGCGTTACATAATAACCTTTGGCTTATGCGAAGTACTTGTTTATATAGGAAGTCCACCGAATCCCTTTTGTAATTGTTCATTATATATATATTTCAACGGGGCTGACCACACATCAAATCTAAGAAAGATATAGTAATCAATGGAACCTGCAGGGGTTACCCAAAAATGAGGCTATTCGAAAATGAGAGTCGAATACAGAATGTTTTTCCTCCAGATGTCCTGAATGTGCTGACCACACATCGTCAGAATCTAGGTATAGAAACCTGTTTAAATATTGTATGTGATTGTAGTAATATCACAAGAATCAATTTTTGTACCATTGAACAACTAAACCGGAAGCCTAGAATTAAGTGTATGTGCGCTGACCACACATTATTGTTAGGATGCCTCTTGTGTTCAAGCAGTGACTGTGGATGAAGATCAAAAACAACGTCACGGTAAGACAAGTTCTTCTCAAATTGATTGATGTACCTAACTCGGTTTGTTTCTTTGTAAGTGGAATGATAATGATGGAGGAAACTGAATTATTAAATATTCTTTCCACTTACTGTAATGATTAATGGGTGATGAATCATATGGTGAGTAAATCCAAGGTACTTTACAAGGTGGGCAGTACCTGGTTTGTTATGAAAACGTCAGGACGTAATGGCCATATTGACATACATTGGCCGTATATTTTGTTTTCAGATGTAGTCAGGTTGAGGACTAGAGTGTTAAAAGGAAGTTTGAATTTGGCCAGCGTGGCGGAAATGAGTTAATTATACAGCTTGGTATAATGATAAGTGGCTTGTAATTTATCAGCTCAGCTGACGAATGTTCGGAGAGAGAGGGGAAAAAGGGGGTTTTGCATCTCAACTGAGAGAATTCATCTAGTATACTGTGACAGACGCCGGCTTCCGACCAGGGACTTCTTAACATTGTCAGATAAGTATTTTTGCATTGTTTTCCTAATTTAGAGAATAAGAAGTGGTCAGTTGTTCAGATTTCCATGCATGAGTACAAGAAGTCTATTGTATACAATCTTTTATACCTTGAAATGTTAATATTATCTTTCAAACCCCCCTTTTTTTAAAATCAAACTTTAACAAAGATTGTGAGATTTGAATTTAGGTTACTTCGTACACCACAGAACTATTAAACAGAGTTGAGATTCAACAAGATTTAATTAAATCTAATTATACTTTCACAAATATGCCAGTTAAAATAATTAGTTCCAAATTCTCTTCAAAATTTTTATATCAAATTTTAACTAAAAAATTTAACACAAACTCAAGCAAACGAGTATAAATTTTTATAATTGTTTCATAATTGAAATTCATGGCTAGTTATACACTTTATTACATTTTTTTTACATTTTATTGAAAACTTTCAATTATATCAATCAGACTGATATGAATTTGAATCGTGTATTATTTCCTAATTGGTAGTCATTTCTATTTTTACACATTATTACACCTTGTGTACCCATAGTGTTCATTATATTTGCAACCCTTTGTAGGTAGCTTAGTAAGAATAACAAAGAAAAATGTCAAATTCCTTTTTTTTATAAGTAAACTGATATTCAAGTGATTAAAACTTATAACTTTTAACAGAAGTATAAAAAGGAAAACGAATACTCAGTTATTTCCAAGGCGTAGGTCCTTTCACTGCTTTTACCTGGGCAGGTTCGGCTTTTAGGCTTCTGAAAGGAAGAACCTGAAACGAAAAATGCTCACACACACACATAGCATTATAGGTTGGACGCGGGGACCTGAAGTTGAATGTAGTGTTCCGAATACTTTCTAGCCGAAAATTAACGAACTTGGTAGTTAATGCATGACTGGATTTAAATAATAGCTACATTTATCTAATTTCTAAATATTAAGTATGAGGCTAATTATTGCACTGTGCTAATTATTAAGTATGATAGCCAACGAGTTTAAATAAGAACTTAACTTTGTGGTTCATATTTTTCAGCTTGTTGGGGTATACGTATCATCTTTTGCTCGAAGGAACGCAAAGGAAGGAGAAGGGAAGACTTACGTCTCCAGAGACAATAAGGGGAGGTTTCTTCTTACAGGGTAAGTACTATCTCCTTGAATTGTTAGTGTGTTATTTTTGAAGCATGCATTTCAATTTCTTCACGTCAAGCTACCAATTGGTTTTACTAGTGAATGTTAGCATAGTTGAGTGCTAACTCGAGTGCAACGAAATCACAGTTCATATCCTGGGAGTATCCCATACCGATTTTTATTACTACTGAATTAAGTGAAAGCCACCATGAAAGAGAGTGACCAAAGTTACAACGTAACAGTGATTATCAGAAGTGTGTTGCAATACCTGTGATTTTAGTAAGTGATTCCCTAAGGAAAAACAAACGTGTGTGTCACTCATACAAAAAGTGCGTGAGTCGGGACTCGATCTCCGACTTATCGGTTGTCTTTCAAAGATAGATACAATTGCGTAACTACCAATAATCACTGATAATTAAGATCATTTTTTTACAACGAAAGTAGTTTTGACAGGAATACTCCGGGTCTCGAACTCGGGACCCCTATTGTAGATAGTGATGATATGTGGTAGACTAAATGTCTATTGAAAGTATTTGATTCTAACCTACTTTCACATAACCAATTCAAATATAAACTTGCGCTCGTGCGGAGCGATAATTTAGATACAGGATAAAAGAAATGATCCGTCGGGGGATCGAACCAGAGACCGTTAAGAATCAATTGCTTATCTGAGACTACGGTGTATCTCACTCGTGATGAGTTATGGGGCAACATTATTATTATTATTCATTTCGTTGTGATGTCATTTCCCTATTTTTTTTCTTTATTTATCTATGTTCCCGTTATAAATGTTGGTGTGTATAGACGCTACACGCAACAACATCCTGAGTCCTTGTTAACAGCTGGACTCACTTCCGTCACCCTATAAGAGGTGATTTGCTTTTAGTTTTAAGGGTGAATGAAAGACGAGTGTTGAGGGAGTATCCGTGAACATTTTAAGTATTCGCATCAAACCAAATGATGTTCGATTAACTGTTAAGTTTTAAAGAGTACTACTTTTGTTTGTTTATTTTGACATTTTATTTCACTTAAAATTATAAATACTGTCACGTTCTTATATTTATATTCTAAAGTTCGTGTGCGCCATGCGCTGTTGTGAAGCAGTGTTTACCACCAATTAAACAGGGCCGCTTATTGAGGGGGCCACCAAATGTTGAGAGTCTCATGACTTCTAGTTGTAAATCGTGTGACGGGTATAATCCTAAATTTTATTCTGAATAGAATTTAGTTAGTTTGTACCAGATTCATTAAAAACAAGTTGACAGCGCTCGAGTGTCCTTAGTATGAAGGATTCTGTAATTTATGAAAGAGTCTATCATTCGATTATTGAACCTCATTGCGACATGGTATACACATAATGATTCTCTTCCAATTGTTTTATTATTATTATTATTATTATTATTATTATTATTATTATTATTATTATTATTATTATTATTATTATCAGTGATAGCGTGGTTTAATACCATTCGGCGGTATATTATCAGCGTTGTGTGCCTTTTAATCAAATCAAGCCAAGATTTTAACTTGTATGAAGGCAGTTACACAGGGATGAGTGAAAAACACGAGTATAGTGGTGGAGTGGTAGGACAACATCTTGAATGTTACTATAGCCCACAATGATGTCATTTTTGTAACCGTTACTTTACATAACATGGTGATAGTAATATACTCAAGTTAGTCACGATCAGCGGGCTCTAGCCCATTACCCAATGATGGGAGGACAGAAAAAAAATGGAGGGGGCTCGATCTACCCCCAATATTCTTACGAAATACATATGGTAGCCTTAACACTAACCTAAGTTTATCTTGCCACAATGAAATAATGATACGATATGATACTATCTAGTATTTTGATAAACATCATTAACGTTATTATAATTAATCTAGAATGAGCATCATTGTTAATACTTGATCATAATTCAACATGAACTGAACATAACTTAAAGGTAATGTAATCTTACTGACTAAATGTAGCAAATTATAGTACACAAGTAGTTATTTACATTCTTTTAAGAAAATGAATAGCCGATACATATATAATTGTAAATGTATTATGTACAATATGCACAGTAGGCTAGTACATTGCCGTAGTTTGCCAATAGATTGGCCATCGCTAAGAGATTGGTCATTTTTACAGCAGCATAAAGTCACTTGTGCTCACCCAGAAGGGGTCGCAGAAAAAATTTCACTTATATCTATGGAGCAGCAGCAGCAGCAGCAGCAGAGAACAACATGTCAGAGACTAAGGCGTATTTCTCCTTATTTCGTTTTCTACTTTAATTTATTTTATTTTATTTTATTTTTTTTAAAATTTAACCAATATGCTTCCCGCCCGAACTACGCGAAAAAAAATAAAATAAAAATAGTAATCTCTCAAGGAAAAACAAATGGGGTAGGCATTGTGTGGAGTAACCTATGTAAATATCTGGTGGGGGGAATCCAGCTTCCCTTTTCTCTCTTTTTTTTAACAGGTAGATAACCAGGGTCACAAGAAAGCGACCCGTAAGCACGCGTGTTTCGTAAGTAGGCATAAGTTTGTAGCGGAACAACCCAGAACAGGCAATATTGACTTTGCTTTATTTTCTAGGTTAATGCTTTCCTAGACACGAAGAGGAAGAGCGGCGGGTTTCTCGAAAGAGAGAAATGGAATAATCAGGCGGCGGCAACGGATGGAATCCTATATTGTGAATGAGGAGACTGCAGCTGCAATGACGTATACTTAAAGTCGGAGTTAGGTATACAAGAAATTACACCTGTAAGTATTAATGTTAGTGGCTACTAATAATATTTTTCTTTCCAGCTATGTCAATACTTATTTTCCGTATATGTTCGCTGTGTTTGGCAGTATATTGGGAGTCCTATAGGAGAAGAAGAAGAATAACTCATTCGTGGCCGGCCACATTCACACAAAGAACAAAAAAAATACTTATCCCAATTAAGGTGGCAAACATTCATTTTGGTATCAACTCGACATAACTTCTTTCTGTGACGCGTCTAACTTTTCCCTGATTCTAAAAACGACTTATTTGCTCCTCAGATCACTTTTTAGCGCCACCCACTAATGCCTTTTACAGCATCGAGGGGAGAAGAGAATGGATTCCAGGAAATAACTTTTTTTTGTTTCTGATTGATAAAGAGTATATTATAACTTTTTGTTTGTTTTCAATTTCACAATGTATTCTTTTCAGGCTCTATCTATAGCCCTGTATGCACATGTTCCGGTATGCCAGAGGTCTTTCGTAACTACGTGTACTCCACTTTTTAGTGGTCTATGTGATGTATGAGAGATTTGACACACTCACTAATGAATATACGCCAAGTTTTTTTTCCTTTTTTTTAAGTTCGCCTAATTGGAGGCGGCGATGCCTCATGGTCAACTTGTACGTCACGTTCAACATTCATCGTCCTCACTATCGCTAGAATCTTCCAGCTCGCGTGAGTTGTCTCGGGGGAAATACTTCTTTAACCTTTCAATAGTTACAATCTGAGTGTGGTTAGGGTTTGCCACTAATTCGATTTTACAAGCATTTGTGGGAGAAATACTCCTGAGGTAATACGGCCCCATAAACTTGGGTGTCAACTTAGGAGAAATATCCTTCTTAGGTAGATAATCTCTACACAATACTAAGTCACCAACTTTATCTTAATAGGTTGTCTAGTGCAATCAACGCGTAACTTAGTCTGCTGCTGTGCATGCGTCATAGCTTGCTGGGCTAGTTTACGTATTAACTTTAATTGTTTCTGATGTTCCTGTATTTTAGTAAATTGATACTGGGTGTCCAACTGAGTGAGAAATCTTGCCTTTTGACCAAAGACAATCTCATATGGGGAATATTTCCTAATAGGGGAGGTTGATATATTATAGGCATATGCACACAAGCGGACATATTCCGCCCACTTAGTATGCTGTTTAGCCGTGTACTTAGTTAGGAAATTTGCGATGACAGAGTTAAATTGCTCACACAGTCCGTTCGTTGACGGTTTAAATGCTGCAGTTCGAATGTGTTTAATGTCAAATAAGTCATTCAGTTCGGCCATTATCGCCGAGAGAAAATTTGTACCTCTATCCGTCAGTACCTCTTTTGGGGGGCCAAAACGCGTGATTAACTCGTCCAACATGGCTCTAGCCACTGTCGGAGCTTTCATATTTCGCAGCGGGACCAATATCGCGAAATGGCTAAGATATTCTATCATAACCAGGATATAACTGTAGCCTGCGCTACTATGTAGCGGACCAAAAATATCTAAACTCCAGCGGGAAAACAATTCCTCTTTTACAGGTAAGGGATGAAGAAAACCTTGTTTCTTTTCTCTAGGGATGTTCACCCTCTGACATTCGTCACAAGAGCGCACGTATTCCTTAACTATTTTCCCCATGTTCGGAAAATAGTAACGTTCGTTTACTTTAGATTAAGTGCGAGAAAATCCCGTATGGCCTCCGCAAAGAGGAGAAGAATGGGCCTCTTGTAATATGTCGGGGATAGCCTTTTCCGGTATCACTAGTTTCTTGTCTTTGTTCATGACTCGATATAACACATCGTCAATTACAATATAGGGTTTTAAAGCACGATCAGTGGGGTTATCTTTCTTCTTTTGTATTAGTTCTCTAATTTTATCGTCCTCTTTTTGCATTGTTTTGATATCTATTTTGGGACATAACACTAAGTTGCACACGTCTGCACAATCTTCCTCTTGACCAAATTTTGAGGGTAACTCATCCTTTAACGGACATCTTGACAAAAAATCGGCGGTCACGTTATTGCGGTCTTTGACATGTTGAATCGTAAATTGATAGGGCTGCAAACGAATTGCCCAACGCATGAAACAAGAATTTAGCATCTTATTATTTCTGAGGTAACATATACCCGGCGCCTCCACCATAAAACTGTTATATGATGTTTTGTTTGTTCTGAGATTGGCGTAGCAATTGTGTACACTTCCTTTTGTGAAATCGGATTTGAGATCACTTCTTCACTCTCCACCCAGTATTACAAAGTTGGTTCGGAGTCCAACTCCCTTTTAGCCTCGGTCTCGAAAACGTCTTTGGCTTACTGGTTCGAAGATAATGAGAAAGTGCACTAACAGTGGTAGAGCTTGGTACTGGAAATCGAAACCCAGGTAACATATGCCGTGAGCATCGGTCCGCACAATAAAGGGACGGTCTGCCAATAGAAAGTGGAAATGCAAAATTGTCTTGGTAACTCCTAGCGCTTCGAGCTCGACCGTAGAGTAGTTGAGCTCCGCTGGAGACAAAGATTTCGAAAAATAAGCTATTGGGTGTTCTTTGTTATCTTCTTTAATTTGTGCAACATATCCACCTATTCCGTCTCGACAAGCATCCGAATAGACTATGGCGTCCTGATTTGGATCAAAGTGGGCAAGGATCGGAGCAGATATAAGACAAGATTTCAAAGTATCCCATGCTTGTTTTTCAGTTTCTCCAAATTCGAATTTGGCGTTCTTTTTATTCAACGAAATGAGTGGTTTGGCAATAGAAGAAAATCCTTGGACAAAAGCTCTGTAGAATGAACAAAGTCCAATAAAACTACGTATTTCCTTAACTGTAGTAGGGTAGGGTACCTTTGATATAGCTTCCGTTTTTGTGGGATCTACACAAATTCCTCGTCTACCAACGATGTGACCAAGCACAGAGGCTTCTTCGTAACCAAAGTAACATTTCTTAGGGTTGAGTTTTAAGTTGGCCTTCCTGAGTCGAGATAAAATAATTCTCGTTCTTTCTATTAAATCTGGGAAAGAAGGACTAGGACAAACCGAATCGTCTAAATAACAAATTACATACTTCCACATAATGTCGCCAAAGATAACGTTCATCATATTTTGAAAAAGGGCCGGGGCCGTGCTTAGTCCGAATGGTAGTCTCAAAAATTCGAATTTTCCACGGCTGCAGATGAATGCAGTCTTCTCTATATCACACGGACGGATTAATAATTGGTTATATCCACTTTGCATGTCCAACGTATTTATGTATTTGGTACCATTCAGAAACGCTAGTATCTCATCTATACGCGGCACTGGCGTATAATTAGGCCTTAGTATCCTATTCAGTCCTCTAAAATCCGTACATATGCGCGGGGAGCCATCTTTTTTAGCTACTATCACAATTGGTGCAGAATATGGGCTTTGACTTTCTCGGATAATATTGCTGTCTAACATTCTTTGGATCTCTGCCGCGACTATCTCTTTCTGTTTTGGTGTCTCTCTATATGGGGGGTGAGAAACAGGTATATCTGTAATGACCTCTATGGGGCACATAAATTTGTCGGTAGCCGCAGTCAGACGAGACTTGTCCCAGGCTACAACATCCCTAAATTCCATCAATAAGTCCAGTAATTGGTTTCTTTCTTCTGGGTTTAAGTTTGGGCCAATATTTGGTGCTTGAGCTAATTCTTCCTTTGTTTGGGGGACTTTCTGGGGTTGTTCAGGGACTTCCACGTCCTCTGTTTCATCTTTGTTAGTAAGGTGTATGATCTGATTAACGGCCTGTACGTCATTATCCGTTTTGTCATTTAAGGACTCGACCTGGGGAACAAGTTTCCCTAAATAAAGGTTTTTAGACAAAGATCTGGTTCGATCTGAACTATTAAAAATAGTCAGAGTAATATTTCCATTGTCAGTAACAACTGGACCTCTTGGGATCAAACAGGAGTGCCAATATCGAATTCCTTTGGACGGTAAGAATTCCCAAATATGCACGTTCCCGGTTGGTGCGGTAATTTCTATGTCATATGAAGCCTTGGACGGCACGCGGACATTTGCAGGAAGGTGTACTTTATAGGTAGTGTCCGGATAGACATCAAAAATTTCGTCGCTTAATTCCAAGGGGTCGGGCACGTCCTCTTTCTTACTATGATCCTGAGCAGAACTCTCTAGATCAGGGAGGGTTGCGGGATCATTTACACTTCCTTGCGTTATCAATTGTTTTTCTAATGTTTCTAAATGTCCGCTATTTGACTGGCCCTCTACAGGCTCATCTGGCGCCTGTGAGGCCAGGGGTGGCTTTACAGAGTGTTGGCTTCTTTTGCTATATCTTGTCGCATAAGACGCATTCTTTTTCTTTCTCGGAATAATTTCTGTACTCGAACTTTCTGTAGAACTAGCTACCAAAGTTCCACTATTGCCTGGCTGAGGGTCAAAGTTGGATAGGTTCCTTTCCTCTTTCTCTAAGTCAGGCGAATTGGTAAGTTCCAGCTCAGGAGCACTGGACGATACCTTGCTTTTCTTAGTTCGGTTACGTCTTGCCTTTTTACGTCTATTGACTTTCCCATTTGTTCTATTCGTAGGCTCCGAGGGAAATTTGGTAGTTTCCCTGGAACACACGAATACTCGGGAGGTAATTTCTTCAGTATGGGGTTTTTTGTCTCTTATCAGGTACACTAACAACGGGATTTATGTGATTTCCGGTGACCAATTTTGGATACGGATCCTTACTCCTAAGTGGGAGGTTCCGTTTCCTATAAATTGGTTTGTTTCTATGAGGGGGGACAGAGTAAGCCGTGTGTCTAGCATTATCGTTCTGTCTTGATTGGGAATCGTTAAACGATCTTTTTCCTACTGATGGTGGGTATCGTTCAACATGCTTTAAATCTAAGGTATGAATAACACCTTGACGATACCCATATGTACTTTTTGGGATTGTAAACCATAGATCTTCGACATGATTCCCGTCTTTATCTGCTAGTTCCATATATTTGGAATGAATGGTTGTGACATACTTGTGCAAAAAATCTATCCCCAAAATAACGTCATAGGCGCAAAACTGTGGGTCAACTATAGCTACGTCTAGAAATCTTCGTTTGGTTGTTTTCAAGTGATCCTTGAAGCAACAGGCTATTCTCACCACAGGAATGTAATCTGTGGGCTGGGCACCTACTCCACGAAGCTTTACATAACCCTTCAGTCTTTCCGTTAGTGGAAATCTTGGGGGTAAGAGGGTTTTAGAAGCCAGCGAAATTTCAGAGCCAGTGTCTATAAGCCCTTGCGCCCAGCGGTCTCCTATTTTTATCTTGACTGTACAAAGCTGCCCATGACCAAGGCCATAGGTATTTTGGTGATTGTTCCTATACGTTTTGTAACCCGGTTCTGCTACTACTTCGTCTGAGTAAAAAGAACTAATTTGTACAAATCCAGGTTGGTGTTGTTCTTTAATGCTTGACCAGTCCAAGCGGTCATTTTCCCATATTACGTCATGGCTAATTCTCTGACTAACTAATCTTTGCGCTGTGTGAAATTTTCTAAGATATTGTAGGCACTGTTCGAGATTATCGCAATCATCCACTTCAAGCATCAGCTTATGTAGGATGTCAGGTAACAAACTCATTCTAAGTTTACTCATCAACTCACTTTCATTAACCCAACCTCGCAAGAATTTCAAATCCTTTATTAACTTATAAATAAACGCTAAGGTACTTTCATTGGGTTGTTGTTTTCTTGTATCAACGTCATATTCTAATCTTGCAGTATACTCAATACTAGGGAAAGCCTTTTTAAGTTTTTCCTTCATCTCGCTATAGTTTAAAGGTAAAATGTTTGCTAGGTCTACTAAATAGAAGGAGAAAGCTTCCCCTTTTAGACAGTAAGGAAGATAATTTACTATTTCTAGGGTTGACCATTCGTATATGCTAGCCACTAATTCATAATCTTGCAGGAAAAGTTCCACACACTCATGTCTATTACCAGAGAAGGAGGGAATTTCAACATTTGGATAGATCTTGAATGCTTGTGGTTTAGCACCAATAGTAGAATTTTGATTGTCACCCTCGGGAGGAGGATTGCTAACTTTGCCTGTTACTACTGTATCCGTAAATTTAGGTTTCTCAAAACTATATGGTATTGATGGCTCGGTAACTGGACTAGTTTTAATTTCTTGCTCAGGTTTTAAATTTATGTGAGGCTTATCCTCAGGATCTACTTTTAAGAAGGAGGAAAAATTTGATTTTTGCTTATCAGAGGTCTTATCTTCACTTGATGAATATGAAACGGGCTCATCTTTCAGATCTAAGGACCTGTCTAAAGAAACCGAGGTGTTGAAATTTTCAGAAACGGACCTATAGTCGGTATCAGATACGCTTTGTAGCGATTTCCACCGGATGTTGTGACTGAGAGAGTGGGCTGTTATAAAAATTTTCAGTGTAAGCTTTATCTTCGAGAATCTGGTTACTTTAAGGATAAGCCTTTTCCCATTCCCAGGGAAAAGCGTCAGATATTTGAAAATGTAATAAAAGAACTTGTTGCTCAAGATGTTTTAGAGGAAGTAGATCATTCTAATTTTGGTAGCTCGTGTTTCTTGGTTAGGAATCGTGATGGTTCGCACAGATTAGTTGCCAATTACGTTAAACTTCACAGTATGTTATCTGACTATGTGTATCCCACTCCAAACATGGAAGAATGCATGGGAAACCTTGCGGGATGTTCTTATATGTCAATCTGTGATTTACGGAAAGCTTATTTCCAAATTGAGGTTGAAAAACAGACCAGGGACTTGACTACTATTGTCACACCCATTGGAACTTATCAATATAAGAAATTGCCTGCAGGTATAAAGCTTGGGTCAAGTATTCTGGCTCGTTGTATGAAAGATGTCCTTGGAGATTTAGAAGACCATGGTATATTTATTTATTTTGATGACATTTTAATAGCAAATCGTACGAAAGAAGAGCATATGAAAGCTATAACTTTGGTGCTTGATCGCCTTAGGGAAAATGGTCTCACGCTCTCGCCAGAGAAATCCTTCTTTTTTCGAAAAAGAATTAAATATCTTGGATTTATTGTAGATGGTGAGAACATTATTATGGACCCCAAAAGGATTGAAGCCATTCTAAATTTACCTGTACCGAAGACTCGTAGAGGAGTTCAGCGTTTTTGTGGAATTTTAACTTTCTACTCTCGTTTCGTTCCTGGGTTTCAGAAAGTAGCTGCTCCTATTTCAGAATTGAGGTCAACTAAAAAGAAGTTTGTGTGGGGTGAAGCCCAGCAGTTTGCCTTCGAAGAAATTAAAAGACTTTTTGCAGAAGAGTTAGTTCTAAAGGTTCCAGATCTTAATAAACGGTTCGTGATCCATGTTGATGCCTCAAGTCGAGGATTAGGAGGGGTAATTTCTCTAAGAGATGATAGCAATGAACTTCGTCCGGTTGGATTTTTTTCTAAGAGATTATGTGAAGCTGATAGACATCGTTCTATATATGAGCTTGAGTTTTTAAGCTTAGTAAAAACGATTGTCCGATTTAAACATTATCTGTTTAAAGAGTTTGATCTTTATACAGACAATAAAGCCTTGAGTTGGATAATCAATAATTCCAAAAGGTTGTTAAAATATGGGTCTTTAACAGAACAGTTGTCTCAATTTTCTTTTAAGATCCACCATCTAAAAACAAACGAAAATAAGGTCGCTGACTTTCTGTCTAGACAATATGATAGTTTCAATTTTGAAGTTGGATCAAAACTTGAAGAAAAATCCGAGAGGAAAGATTTCGTTCTAGTTAACCTTTGGAAACTACCATTCTTGAGTGAACCTTTGACTGAGTTGCAGCGTAAGGACCCTGAGCTAAGCGATTACATTAATAGGATCGAAGGAGGTGAGAATATTGCGGATATGCAAATTAGAAGTGGATTCTTGTTGAAGAAAACTAAAGCCAAAAGGAATGAGTGGAAGATCATTGTTCCAAAGAACCTTCAAAGGAACCTAGTGGAGTACTATCACTTCAGTATCTCACAGGAGGGCATTCTGGGATATACAAGACGATACAGAAGATTATGAAACGATTTACATGGACTGGAATAGTAGATTATGTCAAGGAGTACGTGAAATCTTGTCCAGAGTGTCAGGAATCTAAACCATCGAATTCCAAGGAAATGGGTAGTCTTGGTTCAAGTGTCGTTACTAGTATTAATTCGAACTGGATGGTGGACTGCTTAGGACCTCTTCCGGCTTCCAACGGATTTTCTTATTTGTTAATAGTGATCGACAATTGTAGTAGGTTTTGTATGCTAGAAAGGTTGAGAAAATTGTCATCTAAGATAATTAGTGATAAATTATGATTTATTCACACGTTATGGATTCATTGAATCCCTGTCAAGTGATAATGCATCCGTTTTTACGTCCGATTACTTTCAAAAATTTTTGTATAGTTTGGGAATTCGTCACATTAAACTTAGCCCTTACCACCCAGAGGCGAATGTGGCGGAACGTTACATCAAAACTCTAAAATTCTCCATGAAATCGTATTTCGCTGAACGGCAAAACCAGTGGAGTAGTGTAATACGAGATCTTCAATTTAACCTTAATATGTGTGAACATGAAGATATGCGTGCAGTACCTTCAGAATTATTTTTGGGAAGAATTGTTAATAGCCCCTTGGAAATTAAATGGAAAGTTATGGAGATTGATATTTGTGGAGAAACTTCTGAGGACGTGTGGAAAAATGCCTTGGAAAATATGGTAAAAAGCTGGGAGAAAAGGAGGAAATTGTTTGAACAAACTAGAAGAGAAGTAAATTTGGACGTTGGGAACCTTGTATTAGTGAAAAATCATGAGAAGCCTTCGTTGAAAGATAAAGTTACCAAATCGTTAATGTACCAATGGGTTGGTCCGTTTAAAATAGTCAAGTTTCTGACTCCAAATTCTTTGTTGTTAGAAGATGTAAGCGATCCATCAAAGGTTAAACGTAGTCATGTTACCGATGTTAAGAAATTCTTTCCACGTAGAAATTGAATTCTAGGTTAAGCCTGAACAACTGATTCAATATTTTACTCATTGCAGTTCAACCTTCAAAACAACATCAACGTAATTAGTGATAACTATAGAATAGAGATTAATTTAGATTAAGTTAGATTGTTAGGTTAGATATTAGGTTTAGAATTAGTACGTAGAATTGTTAGAAATGTTAAATTTTTCAACTCATTCATATCCATAATCATCTCATCTTTCATAAATCATTTTCATTGGTGCTAATCATTAGTTGTTTGTAATTATTTGTATTATAAATCTGTTTTTGTATAATTATAGGAAAATCTGTTGATGTACTAAAATTGATGTAAACAGCTGTTTCTTTACCTATGCTATGAAGATTAGAAATCCTGACCAGATATTGACTTCTACCAATGGAATTCCAAATTTCAGACATGTTACTTTGCTTGGCATTGATTCATATCCATGGAGGATGAACGAAGAATACTACTAATTCGCCTGAAGATCTAAAAGTGGAATAATTTTAAATGGTTTGTTATATAATTGTGAAATATTTCCCGAGGAAGACTTAACGGCCGAAAAGACAATTGAAATAAAATGTCAAATAATGAATTTAAAAATGTTCTAACTAATGAGACTTTTCAATTGTTCCAATATGCAAATTTGAAATATAAAAAATTCCGTGTAGTATTTTTTATACTTTTCGGGGCAGTGGTGTTTGTAGCGATTTCCAATACGCTACATTACTTTTATGATATATATATATATATATATATATATATATATATATATATATATATTAAATTGTGGTGTTGTGAAGTAAATTTACTGTTTAAAAAGGGCAGAGAAAGAAATTGATTAAAGTATTTAAAAAAAAGAATTGTAATATGTATGAAGGAATTCGTTTTGTTTTTCTTTCTTTCGCTCATATTTCTGTAAAAGCTTGAAGTTGTAAGCGAAACACCTTTTCTTTTCGTTAGCTGTGTGTTTGAATGACGTAGCACGGGAAGACGAGATAGTGAGTGACACGCCCCCTTTTGTGGCTTCGGTTTCCTCGTGCTAGCTATGCCTCGTCACTTGGTTTGAAGGCGATACGGGAAACAAGTGGAAGATTACGTACATGCAGCAGTGTTTGGTTAAAGTCGGGAAATTCGTATTACATTTTCTCTTTCCTTGTCAGTGCAAAAATATAAAATACCGTGAACTAATGTAGTGATTGTGGAGTGTTTTTTTCTTTTTTAAAAAATGTATGAAGAAGTAACTTAACGTCAGTTTGTTTCAGTTTGATATTGCAAAATTGTTAGGCTATGTAGGCTGTCTCAATTTAATCAAAGTTAAGTTAGGACTCCTCTTATACCGTCTTGTTGCTAGAAATTAACAAAGTTAACAATTAATAGTGAGATTAATTTCTAAAAGTGAGATTAAAAAAACAAAAATATTTTTTTAAAAAAAGTGAGCTTGTAAAGAATAAGTAATTTCTAAATGATTTTTCTACTTCTAAGTTTTAAAAATTGGAATTAAACTACGTAGTGGAATGGTAGTGCTAATACGTAGAAGAGTGCCCAAACACGTTAGTGGGTGTAAATTGAATTAAGTAGTGGTTAAAGAGGTCAAACCTAATTTAATAAACGGTAAATTCTAATTGAATAAATTTAACGAGACTATATAGGGAGCTTCAAGAGCAGTAGGGAAATAAATTACAGTACCAGTTTGATCGAATTGAGGTAGAAATTACGTTAAATTTAGACCTATTAAAGGAAATTACTTAACTGTAAAATTTACATAGTAAGATTATACAGAGCGTTTTAAAATTAATAAGCACTGAAATAATTAAATTTATTGCTAAATCGGGTTGCACTATAGTAGAAGAAAGAAAAGGTCTTAGATTGTGGACCCAGCAGATGATTGGAGCCTTTGGGGTAAAAAAATTATTTCCTTTCTGTTTCTAATTTTCCAAATGTGAAGTGGTAAGTACTTAATTTATTTTTTTATTACTTAGAAACAGTAGAAATAGTCACTGGGTGTTGAATGCACACGTTAAAAAAATCTTAAAGTATACACTGCATCTTTTGAGCCAAATTTCTCCACATCGATTACATTTAAATTTAATAAATTTGTAACAAAGAAAAGGTGTTCGCAATTCAAGCTTATAATTTCTCTATTGGTCATTAAATGTTTGGTTTTATAGTCCAAATTCAACTGATTTAAATACAATGATTTTCACTCCTGATACTATATATATATATATCGTTGAAAGATTAGTAATTGTTAGCTATTGTTATTGTTTGGCTACATTTAATTGTATATTGTAACTTAAATCTAAAAATATTTGAAGCTAATTAAAACTGTCCCAAAAATTTAATTTATCTGTTTAATTCCTATGTTTTTGCATTCACCAACCAGTTTTTTTTATTGTATGAACGAGAGAGAGTGGAGTGCTATGTTGTTAACTATTTGCCTTTCATTTTTTTATTTTTGGGAGGTTTTCAGGTACGCTGCTGCTGTAAATTTTTCACTGGTTCAGAGTCACTCGCGATTACTTTTTGGTTTTTGTTGTTTTTTTTTAATTATTTTCCTCAAGCCATATAGTAATTGCGATACCGAAAAGTGACGCTTCGAATAAACCAAGTCAATATATTTTTTTAAATTCTTTTGATGAAGTTCAGGTTGATTACCTAGGAGATTTTTTTTAAATTGAGATGCTATTTCAATTCCGAACCAGCGGGTATATGGTATTATAAATTGGATCAGTCGAGATATTTATTAATGTTTCACTAATGTACTAAATGCTACAGCTTCTATTTTCTAACTCAGAGGTTTGTTCTGAACTAAATTCTGATGTATAAGATCTATCATGTTCGCTGAGTACTGATTTTTCTGTCTTTTCCCCTTCGCCAAACTCTAATTTCTCCACTGGGGTCGTGGATGTAACTACGCTACTAGGTGGCGAAACAAACACTATCTGTAAGGGATCTAACTTTTCCTCTTGTTGGTACTTTTTCATTTCTTTGGTCGCAGGTGATTCACCAGTTTCATTATAGGAACTAAATTTAGAACTAGTACTAGCTGAAGGTTGCAAACCAATATTCTTAACACTATCAGTTTGTTTGTTAGATTCACTTTGGGTTGGAGAGATTGAGGGATCGTTTCTATTTTCTACTTCATCTAAGCAAATTACAGACGCACCAAATTCCGCATAATCAAAGATTTTACCAATGTTTTCGTTTATTCTACTTTCAGACCAGGAGTCGTTATTTTCTTTTTCTTCTTTCTCAATTTGCTTCTGGTGGTCAGAGCAAACTGAGGGAAAAGCATCATCACTTTTCTTCTCTTCGCCTAACCTCCTCTCAATTTGAGCAGGGGCGACGAGGTCATTTCTCTGGTCATCGTCCTCTGGGGGAGGGTCTTGGTTCGCTGCTCGGGGAGCAGAAACCGTGGGAGGATCCCAGTGGTCATATCGGAGTTCTTCTTCGGGGTTCCATGAAGGTTTTGACTCATCCTCCAGGAATGACGCAGGAGAAGACTCCGGGTTGTCGTCTTGTAATTTCGCTATTTCTTCGTTTTGTAATTTCTGTAGTTCGTAACCTAACCAATCGTCTTTCAACGATTCACCCCCATCTGAGTCGGCACTACTAATATCTCCGTTTGACCACCTAACTTCACTAACTACACTAAGTATGTTATCTATACTGTCCAAATATTGCAGTTTCTCTTGGAGGGTAAGGCTGTCTTCAAACATGACGGGGTTGGTTTGAGTAGCAGTTGTCCGAAGAACCTTAAGTTCACGGTCTGTGTCAATCCGGATCATTTTAGGAAACTTATATTCGGTCTGAACACTAATATCTTTCTTTTGAAAATCGTCGGTCTGTATTTCCATATCAAAATTTCCAACTACATTTTCCTCAGGTATTAAATCTTCAAAGGGGGCCGAGGGGTCCGCTTGAAATAAAATACCTAATTTCTCGTCGTCGTCACCGTGGAGACGAACAACTGTGACCTGTACTTTCTTGTTCCGAAGTTGTCTAGTTAAGGGTCGAATTAAGTTTCCTACTGCCGGGGACAGTTCTGTTTGTAATGAATGCTTAATCTGGTCTATTAACTCTTCATCGTTAGGTTGTGTCAGAGAGCGCAATTCATTTTCATTATTCCCGTCAGGGCTCTCAATTTTCGTTTCCCTTGGTTCGGATCCTATATTTTCATAAATTGGTTCTTTATTCGTGAAAGCCTTGGGTTCGAGACCAATATTTTCGTAAATTGGCTCTTTACTCGCTGAAATTCGTGATTCAGTATCTAAGTTAGCATACATAGTTCTAGGACCGATCTCAGCATAAACAGTTTCGTCACTACTACCAGCATAAAACGATTGAAAGGTCGGTCTTTGCATTGCTAACGGCGTTGTATGATCTGACGGTTCGTATTTTATAGGAAAATATAGTGCTACTGGGCTATCTGGTCCTTTTGATACACCAATATCTTTATTTTCTAAACTTAACACTAAGTCACTTAGTCTATTTTCCTTATCAGCTAACTTATTATTATCTAAGGGACTTTGGTTCGATGGGACATCAGGTATTACACCTGCTGTTGTTTCTATCTCAATTGTTGACTGAGGGCATTCTTGACCTGCAGTTATTAGTTTTGCAATTTCTAGTTCATCTTTTAAATTTACTTCATTCACTAGAGTTTTTGGATCTACCCCCGGTGGGGTCTCGTCAGTATCTGAATTTACATATATCGTCCTAGGAGCTGGCGCTGGTTTTTCACTTGAACCAGCAGTTTGTATTGCTGTGTCATTTCTAGTCGGAATAGGGCTAGACGCGGCCAGCGGCGTTAGATCGCAGCCACTCGCCGGAGCGTCAGGAGTTTGCGGGCTAACGGTCGTTGGTTCACGATATCTGGGCTGACTCCAGGTATCCAAGTATCTCGGTAATGGATTCTTTTTCCAACGGCCAAATTCAGGAGGAGAATGCCCGTGGACTTTTATTTTATTGCACTCAATACAGTAATAATTATTCCACCGATCCAAAATATAACGGTGTTTGCCCGTGGGTGTCTTAGGACAATGGGATTGCCCTAAATCTAATAGCTTTTCTTATATTTTCTGCGCGAAACTCATTTTTGATAAATGAATCTGTTTTTCATAAGTCAGTGGCCTCTTAAACCAGGACAGTGGGTAATCAACCTATTTCCTCTGATATAGTAAGAATTTAATCACTGATAGCTACTTCCTTCGGAAATACTACGTCAAATTTTTACGTATTATGAGACTTATTTTTATTTCAATATCTTCATTTAACTTCCTTTGAACTTGAAATACTCAACTTCCCTTTCTTTATAAATTTTGCTTTACCTTTTAGAACGGGAAACGGAAAGTGACTAGACAGCTGTTTATAACAGATAATGCTTATTTGCTCACATATGACGATTTTACTTTTTACTTCTATTCTTTAACTTGTTTTTTTTAAGCACAAAACAACATTGTTTTAAACTATTTTGCTTTTAAATTCACAAGGGGGACTTCGATCATCCAACCATTGGTTCATGTACCTGCATTTTGATTTTAGGTATAGCATTTGCATAAAGGTGAGTTTTAGGCAGTTACTCCCAGGCAGCCGTCGGGCATGCACCCCTATTACAGAGGGGCCCTGCTGGACCTAGAGAATAAGATACCTGTGACCCCCAAGCGTTGCATGGGAAAGGATTTTAGACACTTATCGCCGGACAGACTAGTCGAACTTTCATCCCGTAAAACGGGCGGTTCTGCTGTCTAGAGATAAAACTGCCTGTGATCCTTCCCAAATAAGTGGTAAGGGTATTAGCCACTTATCGCCGGACCAACTAGTCGAACTTTCATCCCGTAAAACGGGAGGTTCTGTTGACCAGAGATAAAACTGACTGTGACCCTACCAAAGCGAGCAGAAGCAGAAGCAGACTTAGGGTTTTGCAAGTACATGAGACAAGAGCTAAATTCTTTTTTTTAACACCCGCGTCCCGATTTTCCATTTCCATTACTACACAAAAAACGTCGTGAGGTGAACTGAGTCTTGCTCTGCGGAACCTAGCAACTATTCCGCGGACTTATAACAACTTAAAGCGAGAGAAGTTGAGAATAAAAAATTTTTTCGTCGCCACTTCACTACTTGTGAAACGCACTATTTAGAGCAAAAAAAATTATACTTGTATATCAGAGTCATAGGCTGAACACCGTCTAGTCGAAGTACGCCACTGAACTGTACTGACTTTACATATTACCGATACACCACTTGACTAGTCAAAAGAAAACCTTCGCGTACACGTTTCACTTTTATCTATTGAAAGCTCTTCGGTAAAAAAAAATCACTCCCGATTTGCAAAAATCGCGTTTTAGGACAACTGAGAAAGTTGGTTCCCCTATAAAGTGAATGAGCACCAGAGATTTGTTTAGAGATTCAAGAACACACAGTTGGTTACCCGGCGCCTCCACCATAAAACTGTTATATGATGTTTTGTTGTTCTGAGATTGGCGTAGCAATTGTGTACACTTTCTTTTGTGAAATCGTAATTGAGATCACTTCTTCACTCTCCACCCAGTATTAGAAAGTTGGTTCGGAGTCCAACTCCCTTTTAGCCTCGGTCTCGAAAACGTCTTTGGCTTACTGGTTCGAAGATGATGAGAAGGTGCACTAACAGTGGTAGAGCTTGGTACTGGAAATCGAAACCCAGGTAACATATGAAGACTGTGAGCCGAATCTAGACAGGTGGGATTAGCGTGACTAAATTAAAGAGACCATTCCAATTGACTTTTTATTAAAAGAAATAAAAATAAGAATACAGATGAATTTTACAAAATCGATTACTTGGAAGGACAACTTGGAAGTTTTACTACATCACTTAAGTGGGAGCACAACCCCTATAATACCTAATGGGTGCTAGAAGGTTTTTATACTAAACCGCGATTTATTGAAAATAGTGAAATAAGAACTTCGTACATCGCAACTTGCATTGGCCCGAAGGGAAAAATGTTAATTCTTGAAGAGGGAATTTGGTCTCAATTTGAAGGGACTTCGTATTCGTCACTAAACATTCTCGACGTGCTCATCCCGAGTTGAAGGGGGAACTTAGAAAAAATAATCACATACCTGATGTTATACAAAGCGGCCGGGACGATGGAACTCACACACTCGACGTCGGTCTACTGTAGAATCAACCGGAGCGGCGAACAGGCCTCGTTTATAAAGGCGTTTCGTCCCACGCATTTCTGCCAGTTCTGACGTAGCTCGAAGGCGACGTCACGAGCCTCATCGAGCTTGGGAGAGACTTCTTCACGCGCATGCTCAATAGTGGTTAAGACTTCTAGTTGTTCTATGATTTTTCTCTATCACGCCGGGATTGAAATTCCTATTTTACATTTATTTTTACAGTTTTTATTTTACACCTAGCTCTAACTACATAATAGATTTCATGTATTTATTGCTTTCGTGGTATTCCCTAAATATTGCATCTAAGACCCGGCACTGTGATCTGAGTAAATCAGAGCCAGGGTCATACCACTAATACATGCGTGTGGGTTGGTGTCAATGAGGCATCAGGTCGCTAATTCAATCTGAACCTCAACTGACTCCGTTCTCCCTATCTCTCTTTTCCTTACTGCACACACAATTTGAAAAGCGCGGGCGTCTCGCCCCATAATTTGAGTCCGGCTTAGTACTTCGAGGCACAACTGTGTAACAATATATATATATATATATATACAGTGGCGGATCCAGGATATGATCAAGGGAGGGGCTAAATCATAATTTGCAGTTTTATCCAGTGTAAGGCAGAATTGAAGCCAATTTTATCCAGTGTAAACCTGAGAATCAAGGGGGGGGCTATAGCCCCATAGCCCCCCTTGGATCCGCCCTTGTATATATATATATATATATATAAATTTGTTTCGCTAGGCTCATACTTCTCATAAAGTTGGTGATATTTTTGTTAAGTAATTGAAGGGAGGGTCTTGACACTGACGTTGAGGACCACAGAAAATGTATAGCCTATTCTTACAAAACAAGTGATTATCGTTCCAAAGTGTGAAACTATGCAAGTTTAATAGTAAACATGGAAATAGTGTGTATTCATCTTTCGTTCGGGGGTTAATGTCAAGGATGAAACTTATTCTTGGGACATAAATCAATACCAAAAAGCAATTTTTCGAAATGTTTTAGCATTTCTGCTCTATGGAAATCAATAAAAAAAGCTGAAGCAGTAGTATCAAAACACGAGTAGAGATTTCTTTTCTTTCCCTTGAGACACTGAATCGATTTCCAAACACCTTTTGTCTCTAGCTATTACCATTTTTTATTTATGACCATTAATGTTGAAAGCGGAATCCCTACTACTTCTACTACTTAAGTAACAAGTTGTTGAAGAAGATGGAATCCATTCTCGGGATGCTGAATCGATTCCAAAAAACTGCTTCTCGACAGTTTTTACCACTTTTGCTGCAATACCTGTTGACATACAGACAGACGGACATACTCAATCTATAAGACTTTCTATACTTGTGCATAGCATAGTTTGGATATCTAACTAGGGAAGTCCGGGAAGTGGTACGCGTGGATCTGTATGTATTATATATCGTTGGAAAAGTCACACCGAGTACACTTTACATGTGAAGTATCTCGCTTGAATGGAGTCTGTAGGGGCCGTGGCGGCCATGTGAAAATCCGAACAATGCATGCCACGAAACACTAGAAATCGTATACAAAATAGCAAGCTGTGTTGCAATTGGTATCGGACTTGGTAGATATAGATTTGAATATGGTTGACTACGAATAGGACATTACATTTGAAAAATTCAAAATGGCGGATGCAATATGGCGGACATAAATTGCGAAAAAAGAAGCAATGGATCTGAAAACGGATAAATCGAGGTTTTAGTGGTTGCTGAGTACGAATTCAATATCAAAATTGTAAATCGCAATATGACGGATCCAATATGGCGGACAAAAATGGTGAAAAAAGATGTGCATAATGAAGTGGTATGTGACTATTACATATTTAGTACAAAAGTATGCATAGTACATAACAGAGCAAGTTGGAGCACCTGATTCTAGCAAGTAGGACGCCAGGTTGGCGTAACAGGACTAATATATTTAGTGTACTATTAGCTTCACTCTGAAAGATGTGGTGTAATAAGTGTCAAAGTGTGACTAAATGTCAATATAAGGTTCTTCTGAAACAAACTAGTAAATTGTTTATTCTTGTTTTAAAGCAAATTTAAAATTTATATTCTGTATTTACACAAATTTACGCAAGAACATACAAAATTTAAACCATTATTCACTCAAATCGGTACCAGGCGAAACATGTACTTAATTGGACACAAATTTATCATTAATATCAGTGCATCAGTAAAGTTAACCATATCTTTAAAAAAGCCCCCTCTTTTAAGATTACTGTTCTTTTGTAGAATTTAAATGATATATCACTCAAATTGGCACCAGATCCCAGGTAGCACAGTCACGTCATTAACACGTCTTTTTTGGGGGTTCGAATTCAAAATGACGTCTTTTGAAAATTTGGAACGTCTTTATCACGAACCAAAATGGTAACAAAACACGTGTCGAACATCACTAAAAAAAGGACGTATTTTTTAAGTGCTGAAAGCGCGGACATTCCCCGTACTGTAACTGCAGTTTGAGTAGTGATGGGTAAATTCCCGGAAGATATTTTTCGGGAATATTCCCGGGAAGATTGCCAAAATGGAAATTTATTCGGGAATTTATGTTCAATCAGAAAGAAAATTGCATTATATTACTATATTATGATTTCAAAGTTGAATTAATTATTTTATCACAGCATATTATTACTGTTGTTCACAGAGGATTCTTTAAAATATATAATCTGAACGGTACCATGTTACTTTATTAACATTTGGAAAGTATGCATAAATGTATATTTATTTACAATATGTTCTATCAATTAACTATGTGTGAAAAAATTATATAGCAAATTATATAGGGGAGAGGGGGGTACATTTGAACAGGGGGTACCTTTGAACATTTAAGATAACAGGCTAGAAATAATAGCATATCTAGTGGTTTCAAAATTTTTAGTTTGGCAAAACTGCGTTGCGTGACGGTCAACTGTTATCTGCCATTTTAGTGTAACTGTTGATGAACAGCAGTATTTTGTTACATTTGTGGGGTGGAAAGTTGGAATTTTTGTGAAGTTTTGTAAGATTTTTGACAGAAGCCTGTGTTTTGATATTATCTGCCATTCATTGCAGAAGCAAGTACATTAATTTACTTATCTAACGTTGCCCTTAGTATTTCACAATAGTTTGTACTATCTGGGTATTACCAAATTCCGCTTGGTCATGCCGGTTGGGGCAGCTTTGAACAAAAATTAGGGGGCACATTTGAACATTGTTCTACCTATGCTTTTCTGAAAGTTATAAGTACCAGCAACATGTTTGTGTTCTCAGACAATGAAGACAAATGTTCAGTACCAACTGCTGATATTGTGTGTGGACTTTCTAATTCTTGTCTGTCGTTTTCGATTACTTTTAAACTCTCGCCCGCCTCACTCGGGAGTTGAGTATGACCTTGAAGTTGAATTGGATTAAAACTCGAACTATTCATCTCAGTGACCCCAAAAACTATGAATTCAATTCAATTCAGATGTGTTTCCGAAAGGGAGGCAAATTATTTAGAGCACAGAGGCGCACAATATACAAATACGGGCCTGCATATGTTTCAGCAATTATTACTATTATTATTATTTCCTTGCCATACGCGATTAGTTAATTCTTGTGCCTTAAACCGTTAATGGTGCTTTGTTACATTAGCCTTGTTGTTCGTAAACAAATTCATCCTGAAAATAACGATTATTCTAGTAAAATAATGGTTTGTTCAAAACTGCCCCACGTATGTTCAAATCTACCCCATGCTTGTTTAAATCTACACCCCCAAGGGGGTACATTTGAACGACACCCCCTGCGCCCTTGCACAGAATGACAAGATCAAACAAAGTACTCTATTTTATGGCAAATATAATGCATATTATATTTAGTTTTTGCTACAGTTCTAGGAGGAAATTTACTGAGTGTTTGGAAGCAAAAACGAATATTCGAAAATAGATGTTCAAATGTACCCCCCTCTCCCCTAGTAACAGTTTAAATTTATATGTAAGTGGATTTGCTCAACTTGACTCTATTACTGATATTATAAACACATTAAATTTATAAATTTTATAAACTAATTAGATTGGGTAAATGCTAGAAGATACATGTCTCACCAATTTATCAACATTTGCGCATATATATTTATGTTCACAAAATTTGCAAGATATTTACTTATCTTTATATTTTAACACGTAACATTGCCATACACGACTTTTCATTCTACCTATTTCTCGAAATTTCATACGTTAATTCACATGTAAAAGAAATCCGAGTAGTCTTTCCGAAATTCGAGTCAGAGAGAGGAGACAGACCGATGTCTATTAATAATGGTGGTTTATTAAAAGTAATTCATCTCTATTTCTACATAAATCTCAATTACTTTACAAAATGGTTCCTTTTCATCATTTGTATACTAAATTACTACTTTGCTAATTTTGGCTGTTCTTTAGCATTGGGGGCCAGCTTTTGCACCTACTTTTTTGCGATATTCTATTCCGATGCGTTTGTTTATGGTTTCATACGTTAAATTACGTTACCAACATTAAATTCAGACAGCGTTGCAGAGCGAGCGTTAGCGAATGAAGGTGTGTTAGAGCTCCGCATGGCACGTTGTTTTCCATTTTCGTTAACAATTCAGTTTCTTTTCTCACATAAATCACTTCCACTTACCTTTCCGATTTATATAAATCCCCTACTGCCCTAAAAAAATGTGTTCGATACTTTCTTGATTACTTGAACATCACTATCAACTCATTTCTTCCGTAAATCATCCTAATTTTTGCTAGTTTCCCCCCCCCATTCTAAACAATTACTGTACGTTTAGTGCAAATGAAAATAGAACAAAAAATTATATTATTAGTTATATAAAGCACAGTCAAAGAATTTGAAATTTTTTAACCTCCAAATTCTTTAAAACCTAGAATTAAATCATAATATATTAAATAAAGTAATTAGTCATATGGTTCTTATAATTTGGAAGATAAAGTAAAGAACTGGAAATAAATTCCTTCCCGGGAATTTATATTCCATTGAAAAACCCGGGAATATTCCCATTTTTAAAATTCTTTCCCACCGGGAATATTCCCACTGCCCATCACTAGACCAGACCCGTTTGAGAGCACTATGGTCACGACACTGGGTGAACGCCGAAATGCACTCCAATTGGGAATTAAACCCGGACCACGTGTACCGAAGTCTTACACGATAACCACTAGCTAGATCAAGTGGGGGATTTGTATATGCATCTTAATAAACTTTTGGCACTTTTGAGGTTTGGTTATTTCTTTTTGTAACTGGTGCCAGTGTCCGACGTGGGAGAATTTTTTTTTCTTGTTTTAGTTCCATGTGACGAAATTTTTATTCAAGATCAGATTTCGCACCTGCTCGGACGGCAAGGGGTCTTCTTGGAAGGCAGTAGCAAGAGTCTCTTGGTGGAGACAAAAAGAAATCTTTTAACTACAATGATAACGGTTGAGGAAACGGGAGAACACCTGTGATTTTTTCCAACCCTTCAACTTTCATTCCAAAATAGGTTCTTATGATTCCGGGACCCGCGCCACTTTGATTTTTTCTTTCTCGGTAATTAAAACGTATTTTACAGTATATATAGTTGCAGGTAAGAAGATATATAATATGATTTTTTTAATTTAAAATTTAAAAATACAGTATGATAATTAATTATAAAGCACTAATTTTATTTCATCATTTTCAACCCAACAAACGAAATTCAAACAATTCGCACCCTAGGTCTTGGTCATCAATACTGCGTCTTATTCTTTGTCTTGCACAGTCAAGTCTTGGTCCTGCATTTCGTAGTCTTGGTGGTCTTTCATGCTATACAAGAGCCAAGAATGCTCGCCTCATCGATACAAACGAAGACCAAGTGTGATTTTGGTTGTGGTCTTTCATACTATACGGAAAGCAAAAAAATATGCTCATCGCTACTTGGTGTTCACGAAAACAAGGCCAAGATCAAGATTACTATGCACTTCGTATTGCATATCCAATCTTTATCTTGTTCTTGTATCGATGTTCTTGGGCTTGGTGAAATAACATGAAATATTCAGTTTAAGGTCCCTCGATTCTGCTCCGAGGCTAAGGAATATACTGACCATGATAAATGAATGCAATGGTGGAATGAAGAAAGTGGGAGGAAACAGGAGAACCTCGAGAAAACCCACTACATGGCGTTTCTCCACCACAAAGCCCACTTAGCACAAGCTGGGATCGAACCATGGACACCATGCACAAGAGATGAATTCTCTACCACTGAGCCACCGCGGCCCTGCTTGGGCTTGGTCGTCCATGTCCAATCTTTCTTTTGGCCTTGCTTAAACAACTTCTAGTTTTGTTTTAAATCCAGACTCCATATTGGAGTAGATATTAATATTGCAGTCGATTGTTAAAATCAACCTTCCACATTTAAAAATTAAAGTACACACAAGTACAAAAATAAGCATTTATCATAGAAACACTAGCTGGAAGTGTTCAAAATAGATTTATGGCTTCTATAAAATCAATTGAAAATTGCTATTTTTAATTAGGCAGCTGGTGAAAAACAGCAGCTTTCGACTCCAGCCGAGTTTAAGCTCAACCTAAACTCAGTTGACCAAAGTGAACTGACCCGACCACATAACCCGACCCGAGCTGACCCGATTGACCTGTCCCGAGCTGATCTGACCCGACAACCCGCCCGAGTAGCCTGACCCGACAACCCGATCCGACCCGACCCGTAACCCGACTCGAGGTGACCCGACCGACCCGACCCGTTTGAGAGCACTAGTAAAAGCCCTTTATTACATTTACCTATTTTAACGAGGTAAGAATAAAGCAACCATATTTTCACAACATGAAATCGGGACTTTTTGAAGAGCCCAATATCTACATTTGGTACGTTTACCTTTTCTCAATCCATAAGTAAACAAGTCTATATTGATCGATATCTATTGCCGTCTACTAATATTCCCATATGTTATTATTTATTTTCGAATATTTGGGACACAATCGCCATAAAATTATTGCGGGACGTGTCCCTCCTTATCTGTCGTTTGGGTTTGGCACGCTCAACAGGCTTGATAACTACCATATATAACGACACAGAGTATAGAGGAAGCGTAGGGAAGAATTAAAATGGCTACATCGTTGCTCTACGCACATTGTTATAATTACAAATCTAAATTTCATTCCGTGATTCATCATGGTGATAATGCTGCAAATAATTCAGGTCCCTTTGAATAAAGACATCTCTTAGATTATGTTCTTCCCTCACCACTAAAATAAAGTTTAATTGAGTTGAATCTATTTTATGGCCTTTGGGTGTCTATGACTCCGTCCAGGATAGACTACCCTATCCAAGCATGACTGTTAGATACCTAAAGGACATAAAATATATTCAATTCAATTAAGCTTTCGGCCACTGCTTAATTTGGGTATCATTCCGATATTTGCCTGGTGTTTCAGGAAAAACTTGGATTGTCTGCAGCTGGGATCGAGCGTACTACGTCCCGAATACTAAGCGAACACTCTACTATTTAAAACTAATTTCAATAACTATTTATTGTCATAAAGTTAACAATAAAAAACTATATAGAAAAAAACAAATGGAAGAAATACAAATTGAAAAGAAAAATAGAAAGATGAGATTTACTTAGAGAGGCTCAAGAAAGTCACAAGTACATATAAACAGCTTTTTATTTAAAGAACAAGCAATTTGTTTTTATCTTTAATGGTCAATGTAACTTTGAGCCTCGTCCGCTTAGTAATAAAGTAGAGAAATACATGAGTTTTTTTTCTTTTAATTTTTAACTATAATTATTCCTAAAATCACTACCGAAGAGATTGTGGAGGCATCTGCAGAAAACATAAAAAAATGCGAAAATCTTTGCCAATAAGTATAAACAGGGAAAAATAGTTGAAATCTAACTGTAAACTAGATTCAGCTATTTGTGAGTCATGGATTGTCTTTAACAGGTCTTTCTTGGTACGTAACATTTTATGAAAGTTCACACAAGTGTAATCGGAGTTTATTCTTGTAATTAAGACAGATCCTAAAGTTTCGACTAAGAGATTAGAGTTTTCACTTGAGCAAATGTTATTCATGATGGAGAACGCTCACTCTGTCGGGGCGTAAGCTCCTGGCAACTATGAAGCTTTCTTTACTAATTTGCATTATTTCCTATACGAAAGACACTTAACGTGTCTCAATGAATATCTAAAAAATCGGGACATTCTTGTGTACCGACTGCAGTCTGAAAAAAAGTTGGAACAGGGGTTGAAAAGAAAGGACTTTTCCGGCTAAATCGGGACGTCTGGTAGCTTTAGGTAAGAAACACATCAATAATATATCTTTTAGTATAATTGTAAATTTAATTGAACAGATATGCTGGTTGTGAGGTGATGGTTGAATTGCAAACCATGAGAGGATAGAACTGATGAAGTACCTACTCTATTCATACAATAATTTCATATTAATATGGAATCCAAGAGTAGATACAATTAGCAGGGGCAACGTATGAGAGCGCTAACATAATGGCAAAACGAGAAATAATAAGGGGAAACAACAAGCATCTCGCTCGACTCCTTTATAACCAGGTATTCTTGCATTAGAAAAGAAGAAAGAGAGTTGCAGAATCACGAAAACTGTATTATTTCCATAAATTCAATTTAATAAGTATGACTAATATTGAACTTGTACTTAGATAAAAATCAACATCTCATTTAAAGAAAAAAGTTAAAAATAGAAATTTATAGCGTAAGCTCATATAGAGGATAAGAGGAACAGTAATGCATTCTCAACACGACCCGCTCGGGAGAGTAATACTCCCGGAAATACGTTTTTTCGCGCGCTACTCTAGTCAGCTGTTTTACGCGCTATCCTAGTCAGTTGTTTTAAGTTGGTCACAAAATCTATATCATTTAGTACAAGGGGAACAAAACGAGCCTTATATCATGGAGTACAAGGGCAACAAAACGAGCCCTGCGGGGCTTCTAACTCGTTCCTACTACTACTACTACTACTTATCTGCACAAAAGTAAGTAAATAACATTTTTGAGTATTATTTTCGTATTATTTTAATTTAAAAAGTGTTATAAAAATATAAAGAAATGTAAAAAAACTTCCCTCGGGCCGGGTTTGAACTCACGCCAAAAGAGATTTTCGTTTCTAGCATATAGCGCTAGCCCACTCGCTCACGAAGTTCGACAACAATAGTCGTCTGAATTCTGCTATTTGAATGCAACGTGGCAAGACATAGATAACGCCAAACAATCAGAACTGTGTTTTTCGTTCCTACTTCCGGGAGCATTACTCTCCTGAGCTAGTTTTTTCTCAACGGCATCAGTTGCTAGAGAATTTGGGTCAAGATTGAGATTTTCCTTTCCTGTCAAGATTAGAACTTTGTTGCAAAGAGTGGGAAGACAGGGAGTTTCCAACTAGGCTAATTACACATTGAAAGTTAAAGGTGAACAAAAAAGAAAAGGAAAAAGTTACCGGTACTTCTGAAAAATATTTGATTGAGTTGGTTTTAATATTTAATTTGTCATTTTAAATAGCAAGTTTTTTTTCACATCATTGGAAAGGTCAAGAAAAAGGTAAATTTTATAGGAAGAAAATTTTCTTATGGGGAATAGTTTTGTATTATTGTACGATAATTGAATTTTGAATCCGTGCACTGTCCAATGAACACCACGCAAAAATTTTCGCACAAAAGTGTTTGATTTTCGATTATCTTCCCAATGGCTAATACATTATGTATGGTTAAATATTGCATACCTTACCATTACATATATTAGTCTACGCTTGCACACACCACATGTCTCGCATTTGCGAGACGCGACACGAGACGAGAGTAAAAATTTTATGCGAGACGAGACTAAACTATGCGAGACGAGACGCTAGACGAGACTCGGTTAAGTCTCGCACGAGAAGTTTCGCGAGACTTCTTGCAGTCTCGCAACATTTATGAATTACATTTAATTCTACATTTAGTGATTTTACATTTATTGAGTTTTCTAAGTTAAGCGTTAATTACTCCAGGAACAAAAAGGTGATTGGGGCAATAGTAATTTTATGAGATTTATTATTATAAAAGGTTGATTTTCAGAATTAAAGCCTTCTTTAGTTTCTAAAAAAGAAAAGCTTTGTAAATTGGAAATTTATTACAGCATCGATTTAGGACTTTATTTTGCGACACAAGAACATACACGCGGGCGCGTACGAATTCATGAACTTCTTTTTTTGGTATAAAAAGCGAATAAGACTCCCTATTGCTGCGAAATGTGATATTTCTGTTGTTTCTGTCTTTTCCACATTACTACTAGCGATTTGTGGGGGATGGCGGGGAAATCCCCTCTCGTCAAAGTTTATCCCCGACCCGGCTCGCAGAAATAATATGATATTTTTACATGGAATAAGCATTTTCTTTCTATATATTGACAACCTCCCTGGTTCGTGTCTAAATCCGGGGATGTTGGTGTGAACCAAAGAAATCACCTTCCACTCACTATCTGAAATGAGTGGGTACGTTGTTTACTAATATGCGAGAGGTAAAAGGTTTGACTCATAACTTTATGGGGATTTCAGTGATGGAATAACAACTCAGAACTTCGATATTAAATGACATGTGTATTTTCATAATTAAATGTAAGTAAGTGTGAGTGTCGTGTTTTGATTCGGGTAATTAGAAGTTTGCCAGATCGAACATCGCATACCAAACATTGAGCTGTTGATCAATGATTAGAAAGCAACACATAGCACTTTGCTTCTGGTCTGCTATTCCTGTTGGTGCTGGTCCAAGAATTCCTCTCTCGAGACGGTCTTCAGGCTGAACGGTGTCTCGCTGATGGTCTCTCTGCTATACGGGACGATGGTTCGAATCACGAACACGATGTACTCTAAAATGTATAAATGAAGTTCTGCTATCGGCGAGCGTAACGACTATTCTTCGAGACGTACTACAAACATTTAATGTTCGTCTATTTAAATGTTAAAATCGTATGAATGTAGACAAGCCGTACTCAACATGCTGTTTAACGGAAGCTTATAATTTCAAACTTCGGATCTCGACTATCGCGTTCTCTCGTGAACTCTCCATGAACTCTCCGAAAACTCTGTTCGTCAACTGTCCGTAAACTCTCTCGTTGAGAACTCTTGTCCTCCTGGTTTTGTCCAACTTCCTCTCTGCTGGAATCCGCCGTTTCTGCATGACGTCAGAGGCGTGTGCTCTTTCTTGTCCAGAAAACGTGGTTGTTTCCTCATTGTGATCAACGACTGGCAATCCTTGGAATGATTCGTCTCATGATTCCTGGCAATTCTAACATACCCGTAAAAGTGTCTGATGTTCACAATCATCTTACAAATGTACTTACAATGAATTTTGTTAATTCTTTCCATTCAGACATTTATTAGATTTTATCCTTAATTTCCAGACATAAAACAATTTGCTAAAGACGGTGTTCTAAACACCTTGTTACGTAAGATTTTAAAAAGTAATGACTACTACGTTTTATGTAACGTGTTTTTGTTTCCGTATTATTTTGTTATTTTACAATTCTTAAACTCAAAATATAAATCTTTAATAAAATGAAATTGATAAAAATATACTTGAAAATGAATAAGAAATATGGGCTCTGCCACAATATATATCAAAAACATCCCCTTCTAATTCGGAAGTTTAATTCAAACACTACTTTGGTAGGATTGCCCTATAGGTTTGGTGGGAGATGGTAGCAATGGCCCTATATCTGTCAGTAATTTTATTTTCTAGATCTGGCAACACTATATAAGTTGAAAGCGAAAGTTGATAAAATGCGATAATGCAACATTGCTACAAGTGCGAACGAACCGAAAGAATTGGGTCGTATTGTGTTGTGAGGAGTTCTTTTGTTGTCTACAAGCGCTTTTGGTGGTATAAAAAACATCTTTATAATGGAAAACCATCCTTGAAGGAAAAGACCAAAACGTGTAAATGTTGATAGTGGCGACGATATTTTAGAAGAGCCAAATATTGCTGGAGACCTCTAAGCTGGAAAACAATGTTGGATCCAGCAACAGTAATGGTCCAGCAATCAAATTCCATCACAACTTTTCTTTTAATTTGGAGCGGAGAGGAAGGTTCGGATACCATGCTGAACTCTAGGTTCCATTTCCTTAGGATGTTATGAACATTCATGCCATGGAAAGCAATTACAAATCACCATGGATTCACCTTGCCAACGGACTTTCAGGTCAAATGCCTGCCTTCGTACAAAATATCACATCATCATTCATTAATAGTCATAGAATAACATATTACAAAATTTTGACCCAGAATATATGCGAGAAAGTCTCGCGCGAGACGAGACTCAAAATTTTATGCGGGACGCGAGGCGAGACTTCTCATTTTCGAGACGAGACGAGACGCGAGATGAGTCCAACCTTTGATGCTGCGAGACGAGACGATACTTTTCCATTTCTCGTCTCGTCTCGTCTCGCGTGCATCCCTAGTGTCATATCCCCTTCCGATTTTATACTAGGCAAGAATTATCAGAAGATACACGAATATGACTATATAATGATTATACCCATCATTAAATGCCTCCTCCGCACTGCGGTGGTGTCCGCTACGGCCTTGAATATGATACAGCAATAATTGAAAATTACATTTCAACACTGACGTACGGAAAGAGGGTCATCGTTTTGTCTGCTCCCCTTCAACAAAATGCTACCAAAAGAATATATTTTTTACTGTATTAAGTTGTATGTACAAATATCTTTAAATGATATTATTTGGGGAGGTTTAAGCCCCCTTCCCTTCCTCCCTTCTTTCCTCAGATGACTCTGAAATTTGCGTACGCTACTGGATTAAAAGTAATATAAACGAATACACTACATTTTCAAAAGTAAAATGAAAAACACTTACCGATAAATCCTCTTCCTTTTTGCTGCTTCTTGCAGTATTTGCACTCCAACACCACAGTGTGCTTCCCTTCGCGTGAGCGATGTAGTTGAAGTGAGGTTTCAGGCGCGGGCCTAAAATATAATTTGTTATAATATATGTCTCTGTCTTTGTTTTTCGAGGTTCTGGTAGCTCTGTACTAGATCCTGGTACCTCTTCAGGATCTGTCCCATACTCTATATTAGACATGATCCTCTTTTATGATATATCTCGTAAGTATAAATTCTTGTTTTTCGAGAATGCTGACAAAATTAAAAAAAAAAACTTCGTGAAGTTTCAAAGCAACCAATGACAGTTTTCTTCATCTGAAGGCAATCTACGTTGGCACTCATCTAAACTCTGATGAACTGATAAATGTGCCTTCAAGGGTGCCTCAAACTCTCATTATCCCTAAATATGAACAGATCATATGATGCTTTGTATTTACCAAGAATTCGCGGTATTTACGGTTGAAGACACACAGCACAGAGGGGTAAAATAATTCTTTGAAATGCTGTCTGTTGTCACAAAGCAATAGCATTTTTGCACCTGTTACTGTTGTCCACATCGAAGGAAGGTATGAATGTGCATTACAGTTAGAAAAAAAAAGCTGAAGCAATGAATATAACATTTTCGATTTTTTTTCCTATTCCTGGCCAAAGTCTATATAAATAGTTAACAGAGTACAAGTAACTTTTTAAGCAAAATATAAAACTTGTTATTATCCTGGTGCACCTTTGATCCGCGTGGTACTGGCTTCGAATCCTGGTGGGCGAAGTTTTAAACGCATTACGATAATTAAGATTCCACCTTAAACTGTAGGTGTAGGTTTGGTATAACACTGGTGGTGAAAAGGGACGATAAACTCAAAACCTTTGTAAATCAGTAATCGAGTAAAGTTTGGCTTTTAGATTCTACAATGCTTCTATAGAATATTGTATTAATATGACCGTAGTAAGAAATGGAAAAAGAAATAGTGGCAAGCAGGAGAAAAGGCAGGCAGGCAGGCAGGTATTGAAGAAAGAAAAAGAATACTGTGTCCTAAAAGTATTTTTCAAGCAATGCTCTGTTTACTGCTTGCTACTGCAATGCTACTGCATATAATTTTCATAATATATGTTTGCTATTTCATTTTATTTTATTATGTTCGTAAATAAATAAAATAAAGAAATAAATAAATTTGTAAACATACATTATGAAAACCATAATAGACTAAGCCAAATATAGCATTGCTTGAAAAATACTTTTAGGAGATAGTCTTCCTGTACTGACAGAATCCCATCGGTTCGGAGAAGAAATCTTACTGTTTCAACAGAGCTAGTGATGTGCATGGCAAAGCGAGAGATATTATTATTATTATTATTATTATTATTATTATTATTATTATTATTATTATTATTATTATTATTATTATTATAAAATACTTTTATCGCCTCATTCCTCATCAATTTCGATTGCAACTAGCATGAGAAATTCTCAATTTTGAAAATCAGATTTTTTTAAACTAAAGTTAACCCGGATTTTTTTCTTTTAAATCGGGAATGGAATAGATGAATCCACTCATTCACGGCTTAGTTTGAACCCAGGAAATATGGCTATAAGGAAACCTCAGAAAATATGCACCATACTCTATCAAAATAAAATAAAAAAGCTTTTCCGATGGCAGTCGTAGAACACAATTACAAAGTAATAGTAGAGCCACTTGTACACCACATGAAATAGTTTGATATCTATATTGTAATATTTCATTCTTTAATATTAAACCTGGGAGTGTTTCTACCAATTCCGGTTTTAGTATATATACAGAGATTGATTAATGGTATATTGAGACGCATAATTGATTAAAGACAACCGATTCTTTTGCAGTTTTCAGTCTGTAACCTTCAACGTTAAAGCCGGAAGTGCTACTTCCAATTTCAATAGAGGATTAACGGAGAAGATGGAACCTATTCTTGAGACGCTTAATCCATCGAGCAAACCCACCTCTTCCTACACTTTTAAAATCTCTTTTGATGTATGTAGTTGATATTATGAAGTTGTAGTGGACTAAGCTACTTAAGGTTATAGTTGAGAATGAAAAACGTGTTCTTGAAGTACCTAATTGATGGGGCAAAAAATCTCGCTATCTATTACCGATCTTATATTGATCAATGGCAAAACCAGGAATTGTTCATTTGCACCACTTCCGTTTTGAGTATATGGTTCTAACAACAATTTTTCTTCCTAAATTTTAACTCTTTTTTTATATTTTGGCCAAAATTTGGAGATCCATTAAATAGTTCCCGAATTTTTGTCTCCCGGACACACACACACAGACATACGGACATGATAAATATTTTTAAAAAAAGGTTCATTGAAGGGAGCTGTGGTGAAGCTTCTACCATTCGACTCGATTGACATTTATATGTCTGTCCGTATGTCCATCTGTCATTCTGTTTCACTATAACTCTCGTAAAACTTATCCAAGTTTCATGGAATTTTGTATATAGGTTTCTTGAACATTTTCAGATAAGAAATAATCACGGGGACCCAGAAGAAATAATCACGCAAAATGTATACAGTAATACAATTTTCTCTGCTTTGGACTCACTTGCTTCTAATGCGATAATAATTTAATTACAAAGAGTATCTCGACCCGACATTCAGGAAATTGACGAAAGCCTGAAGTACCATGTCTTTTGGTTAACCTAAATTCCAGAAAACGCTTGTCGATAGCTTTTACCGTTTTAAGTCTGTTAATATCGATATAGAAACCGGAAGTAATAGTGAATGACTACCACTTCCGGTTTTAGCAAAATACAGCAATAGAAGTAGTTTGTTTCCATGAGACCCTGAATCGATTTCCGAAAACCATTTGTCTCTAGTTATTGCCGTTCCCATAATATTGAAACCGGAAGTGGTCGATTTCTACCACCCCTGGTTTAATTAAGAAGTTGTTAAAGGAGATGCAACATATTCTTGGGATGCTGAATTAATTCTCGAAAACCTCTTGTCGATAGCTATTACCGTGTTTGCTTGACACCTGTTGACAGATGGACAGACGGACGGAGATAGCCGTTCTATAAGATTTCTTATACTTAGCATAACATAGTTGGAAGTTATATATATATATAGGGCCGGATTTAGGGGGTGCACAGGTGCAGTCCCCTCCGATGTAAATATACACTGTCTAAAATGAGAATTTAACAGTGAAAACAGCAACCTTTTCCGAAAATTTCTGCCGCCTTTCCGTTTGAGGCTTAAAGAAAAGCGGAGTTTTGCAAAAGGAATAGTTTAAGTCGATTTCCTGAAAGCTGAAGGGAAAGGATTCACCGTGCAAAACAATATAATATTTCTCAAAAGAGAAGAAAACATAAGCCAGGAAGAAAAAAGAACATTCTTCCCTTGCATATTACTTGCTGCATCAACGTCGTCAGGGGTAAATGCTGTCAGATACCACTTTGAAGAGTTTCAATGTGATTGGTAATTTGTTCGTTGTTTTGTGGTGCACCCCCGTCAGGAAACCCTGAATCAGGGCCTGTATGTATGTACACAGGGCCGGATTTAGCGGAGTGCACCCCCCTCTTCGTTGTAAAGTTACACTATCTAAAATGATAAGCTAGCAGTGAAAATAGCAACATTTCCCGAAAATGTCCGCTGTCATGTTTAATTTTGGGGCGGTTTACCCCCCCTCAGGAAATCCTGGATCCGACCCTGTATATATATACATATATATCGAAATCAATACATCTGTTCTGATGTTATACCTTAACATAAACACAAATGAAGGTGATTAACCACGGTCTTAACATTACATTCGTTGAGATATTTCATTGTCTAGCTCCAAAGACTATTATGAGGCTCTAGAATGTTACGGTGTTCGGGCGTTTGGCTGTAAAGTACGTTTCTCTCCAAGGGCGTTTCGCAGGCCCGCATTTATATATTGTGCGCCCCTGTGCTCTAAATAATTTGCCTCCCCCCGCCTCCCCCCTTATGTCTCAAAGAAGGAAACAGCCGTGATTTTGCAGACATGCCAGTTCTTGTTGAGAAGTAGTTTAGGTATTACAAGTTCTCTCAATGATGGTGGTGATATGGTGTTAAGCTCGAAGGCAGGTCTTTGATCCAAGGATCCTGGATAAGGTGAACCCATGGTAGTTTGTCATTGTCTTCCATGCAATCATGATGACGTACTGAGGACGGGACTTACAGTTTAACGTGGGATTCGAACCACTTGTGTCCTCACTGGGAATCGAATGCAGGACCCATTGATTAGACGGCAATGAGCTTAACCACTCATCACTCATCCATTGCAGTCACATTCTCTCAATATTAGCACATAATTTATTCACGTAGGGTTTAATTTTTTGTCTGGTGAAAATACATTCTGTTAATTCTTAATCATCCGTTACCCATTTTTTATTTCATAATTTTATTTGAATTTTCATTGAATTTCTTAAACATTTACTCTTATCATTGTAATAGTTGTGACGATGGTGCAGGTCTCTTTCTGTTTGTTTAGCTCGTTAAATTCTACATATTTAGAGAACTGCTCACGCTATATTTTAGCGGTTGTCACAAAAGAGTTATAACTAAATTACACCATGATTTTCATGGGAAAAGAGAATTAATCTAGGGGAATAACAACATAACTTCTAAAATATTTAAGTTTTATTACATGCTTAGTATGGTAATATACAACAACATATGATTTGATGGTATAATTCATATGATTTGATAGTGTATTCTATAGTTTGACAATTTAGTTTAGATTGATTTAACAGATAAAATATTCAGGTATTTACGTTATTGGAGATGAATGATAAAATGCAAGTATGCAACAACAGTTTTTAATCTTGAAAGTTTTATTGTGGGTAGACAGAACATTTTATAGTACTGCATGACATCTCTACTCAAGAAATTATTGATGCAATAAGTGCTCATACATACCTTGCTGTAGTCTGTTAACTCTGAGAACTTTGACGACGCTTCAGATAACTTGCTATCGACGTTCCGTTGATGAATGCCGAGTCTCGAATCTCTGACTTCGAATCATCCGTTTGAGACCTTGAGGTCCCTTTTTATTATTTTTCGAGGGACACACCCAAGCCTCGTATCAGTCATCTCATCCTTTTGCGTCAGATCCCTAAATATGGAAACTTATTGCTCTTTTGCATTCTGATTAGTCCACATATCACAGCCAGGATACATGGCATGACACACATGTACAGACGTGAACAGTCACAGTCGGAAGAATTCAATGGCATGATTTCCAGACTTATCCATAGATCCTTAATTATTTGACCAATTTCCGCACATTAATGGGGTGTCACGTTGTAAAAATCGTGATTATGTATCCTGTATGGTGACTATGTATAAATTCAACAAGTAAACTTCCTACGATAATTGCGCAGTAAAACAACATCAGTCACCTTCAGACGTTTTGCGTATTACCTTTTTCTGTTGCTAGCTGTGGCAAGCCAAGAGAAAACACTCTCTATTAAAGTGCCTATTAATCCAAAATAACCTTTCCGATTCTTTCTAATAAAGAGCAAGGTAACCATATTTTTGGACTGACCTCGAAAATTACCAAGAAGTGAGCGTTAGAGTTGGAACATGGGTAACTTACTTTTTGAGTGGCCCTCGTAGAAGAAATTATATTGAATAAAAATAGAAAATTTTTGCAAATTGAAGAATATAATAGTTCATGCACATAATTATGAGCCTGTTGACTGCATAGTCGCATTTCATCTTTTGTTAAGAATAATACAGAGAACGTTTACAACAACCAAGGATGGTGTCTCTGTTCCATCACATAACACAGCTAAATGGAAAAACAGGTGATCATGTGAGTGAACTTCAAGCTAACAAGTATATCTTAGTCTGACACAACATATAGCTTATTGCGTTAATGATGTACTACATTAAAGTTGAAAAGTCAATAACATTTTAACATGCTACAATTGCAAGAAGGTAACGTTAATGAGGTACTACATTTTAACATGCTACCATCGTAAGAAGTTAACGTTACAACAATCTACATAATGCCCTGAAAGTTCATAACAGCTAACAGTCCTCATCTCCAAAGATTCATTACAAAAGGTTCAAGAACCTAGCATGAAATATATAACGACAAGCACCCATATATTATTGGAATTTGTTATATGCAGAAATAGGACATGGAGTGAAAATAATGACATAAAGTGAATTAGATTATTAGACAATAACAGATAACCGTTCAGAATACCATCCTAACGATAATTTCATAATGCTCAGAACACTATCTCGGATTCGAATTCAGTTCTTTTAGTACATTTGAGTTACTAATGGTAATTCTGAAATTTTATTACAGCTTTGATTAAGTATTGTTATATTTTTACGTATGTTAAATGCTTACAATCTAGTGAGATGTTTACTATCCCATACTCAATGAAATAGGGTTCCATTAGAAATTAGACAATACATAAGTAAGTATGAAATAAGTATTGTTATAGCAACAATTAGCAACATTTAGCAACAATTATAATTAGCAACAATTGTTGTATACTCAAGGGGTACAAAATAGTTTGCAATATTTCATTACATCTTAATGACACATTTTGATATCAATATTGTGATTAATAAGTGATTAAGTGAAATAAGCGTAGTATTAACATTGGGTTAAAAGACTGACGCAAATATGGGCATCTATTTAAGTGACATTAGCAAATCGATTTACAACAAATTTTTATTATGTTCATGAAGAACAAATCTAAACATGAATGGAATGGAAGATATGTAAATACATAGTTCATAGTAGATCACGTAGCAGATCAACCTTATGATGTCATTTACAAAGGTGAGGAGTGGATAATCACAAATTAGTCACCCCAAGTGAGTAGTTATTAACATCAACAATTAATGGTTTAAATAGAGATATCTGTGGTTACATATAGACTCGAGATAACTAAGAGGGCTATTATTGATTGCCATTGATTTGTTAATTTATTATAATAAAATTCCAATATTTAAGTTCATGAAGAATCAAGGTGGACTACCGACACACTGTCGTCTGGATTTTGCAAACCTTTAATACTACAATTTGGAAATCTAAGTTACTACGTTATTGTAGGTTATATTAATTTATGCATGACAAAAAATAAACAAAACGAACAGAAGTTTAATATTGTGTTGATCTGTAGTCGCTGCCTTGAGTCTACATGACATGAAGTTAAAATTACTTTGGAACCCTTTTTCGTCTTAAGTAATCCTCCAAAATAATGAGTAATCCTCTCTCTTTTCTCCAATTATTTGCTTTGTGTACCCAATGGAGCGAAGAAAGAGGATTTGAGATTATTGGCCTGTAACCAAAGGGAATTGAACCGGCGATTACTTGCATTCGAGAATCTGACCGTATTCGTAATACAGATTTTGAATCAACGTATCGAGTGGTTCGCAAATTCACTAGGGTCACGGCGGCTGAACAGGTACATGAAATCTTGGGAAAGAAAAAAAGCAATGCAGTTTTCATTGTGATATTTTTGTATAGCTGGTTTATAGCAGAGAAAAGATTAGTTTAACTAGTAATCGCGTCTTGGATAGACCGCAGTGAGTTGATATAGGCTTCCTGTTTACGCATTAAAATGATATTACAGGAAACTCGTGTTAATGCAACGAAGAAGGCAGAACAATACTTCCATCCGTAAGTGTGAATTTTAAACCAAGGGAGGGTGTTAAGTAAATCTACAACTTATATTCCTCCAATCCTTTTATGTGTGTTGTCGGTATACTAGAGGAAAAATGCTGAGGTGGAAATTCTTAATTCTGACGAATGTTAGCAAGTGAAACCATTTCGCCTAATATGGACTGAAAATGTATTATCTGTCATTCTATTGGTTGGTGCAATTTGTGGAATGTATTAGTGGAAACCCGGACGGGCGTTGTCTGGATGGGCGTTTGATTTTTATAGAAATATAATATTGTTCTTCAAGTATTCCAACAGTGGCCATCATGAAGTACACCACGTATGTATTGAGCAGCGTAAAGTTTGGGCAGTGTTACAAGGATAATTCGGATGCATACTGAAATTAGGAGTGAATTTTGGAGTGAATTAGGAGTGCATACTGAAATTGGGAGGAATACCATGATTATTGACGGGTGAAATTATCCTCGTGAAGACAAAGTCATCCAGATTTCTAATAACGGTTCAGAGTATCTGAGATTTTAATCATTTTAGACGTATCTCCTTCCAGTGCGTTTTGTTGTTTTTAAACGATGCAACTCACATGCAGTAGGCAAAGCTAATCATGAAAAAGACAATTGTAAAATGAATATTAATTCATAATCTTGTAAGCTCTAAATAACAACTAATAAGGTCTAAATAACAAATCGGATGATTAATAACTATTAATCACCATTAATGATATTTAATAATTAATAATGAATGACAGCACAATGCTAATACAAGGTTAGAAAGATAATAAAGAAGGACAATTATTTTATTATTGTATGAGTATAAGAACGTTAGTATTGCATATCTAAATAATTGCAATTTGTGTGTGTCCTTGCGCAGCTGATAGTTGGAACTTGTGATGATAATGCCTTCCGGTCTTTCAACTCTGCATGATAAATTGTTACATAGAATTATATAATAGTTGAGGTTGAAGAAAACAGTGTCTCTAGGTCACTCTATATTAGAATGTTTGCATGTAGTAACCAAATATTATCCTAATGGTACAGTGGTACAGCGTATACATATAGTAGTATTTAATTCTGCATATTCCGTCTTAGGCTTAATAGTAGACCTTAAGTTTTCCTTATATATATATATACACTTGTGTTTTATATAGCATACACTTGTGTTTGCTTTACTTATGCTTTTTCCTTATCCTTTACCGTTCCTTGGGTGTGGATCTGTTCCAGTCGCAACATTAACAGGGAAGTAATAGCCAGATTAGTCTCTTTTGCGATAAAGGATCTTCGCTCTGGTACCTGGTATGCAACGCACCGCTTTGGCGGCTTATGCTTATTTGTTTGTTACATGTATTCCCTACCTATACTATTGTTCTCAAACGGGTCGGGTTACGGGTCGGGTCGGGTCAGGTCAACTCGGGTCGGGTTGTCAGGTCAGTCGGATCAGCTCGGGTCGGGTTGTCGGGTCAGGCTACTCGGGTCGGGTTGTCAGGTCGGGTCAGTCGGGTCAGCTCGGGTCGGGTTATTCGGGTCGGGTCAATCGGGTCAGCTCGGGTCGGGTCAATCGGGTCGAGTTGTCGGGTCGGGTTATCAGGTCGGGTCACTCGGGTCAGCTCACTTTGGTCAACTGAGTTGGAGTCGAAACCTGCTGTTTTTCACTAGCTGCCTATTAAAAAATAGCAATTTTCAATTGATTTTATAGAAGCCATAAATCTATTTTGAACACTTCCAGCTAGTGTTTTTATGGTAAATGCTTATTTTTGTACTTGTGTGTACTTTAATTTGTAAATGTGGAAGATTGATTTTACCAATCGACTGTAATATTAATATCTACGCCAATATGGAATCTGGATTTAGAACAAAACTAGAAGTTGTTTAACACGTTAGCTACCAAGGGTGAATTTTGTTGTTCACCGGTAGAGTGCCAAGCGTACTTACTTACATTATTCTTGTTTTGTTCATATTTTTTAAACATAATATTAATATTGAAACATAATCTAAGGCATGGTAGTGAATCCGCGTGCATAAAAGTTGGGGGTCCGATCGGACCTACGTGTGTATATTTTGTTTATGGGCAAGGGGATAAATTACAGTTGAACTGGCAACTCTGTTAGAAAGTTATTTGTTTATTACTACATGTGCAGAAGTGAGAAATGTGGATATATTCATCTTGCTTTTAGTGCTAATAAGTAATATCTTTGTGCAATGAAAAACGAAGAAATATGCGCAGAACTCGATTTTATTAGTAATAGCAGTGTAGTGATCTAGACTTTTCTGAAAATTCAGCAAATGACAAGGACACTGATATCTTGTGAAAATAAATTAGAATAAATAATGAATCCATTGTTAAACTTTTTAACATGTCACTGAAAAAGCAAAACATAGCTCCGATCGGGTCTACAAAAGCAACAAATGCTTGTTACTTGATATTTAGCGCCCCTAGCGGCGTTAATAATCAATATCAAAGACCAAAACCTACATGTGTAATGAAAACACTACAGTTCAATAACAATAGAGACAGGATTTATCAATACAAGTACTCTAGCGTCAATTCGACGAATTAGAAATTGTGGGTCCGATCGGAAATACAAGAACATTTTCTTAGATCACTCCAGTAGGTCCGATCGGACCCACATGGCAGATAACGTGTTAAGCAAGGCTAAAATAATGATTGGATATGGACGACCAAGCCCAAGCAGGGCTGCGGTGGCTCAGTGGTAGAGAGTTCATCTCTGGTGCATGGTGTCCATTGTTCGATCCCAGCTTGTGCTAAGTAGGCTTTGTGGTGAAGAAACGCCGTGTAGTGGGTTTTCTTGGGGTTCTGTTTCCTCCCACTTCATTCCACCATTTCATTCATTTCTCATGGTCACCGTATCCCTTAGCCTCGGTGCAGAATCAAGGGACCTTAAACTGAATATTTCATTTTATTTTACCAAGCCCAAGGACATCGATACAAGAACAAGATAAAGATTGGATATGCAATACGAAGTGCATAGTAATCTTGCTCTTGGCCTTGTTTTCGTAATCACCAAATAGCGATGAGCATATTTTCTTGCTTTCCGTATAGTATGAAAGACCATAATCAAAATCACACTTGGTCTTCATTTGTACCGATGAGGCGAGCATTCTTGGCTCTTGTATAGCATGAAAGACCACCAAAACTACGAAATACAGGACCAAGACTTGACTGCAAGACAAAGTATAAGACGCAGTATTGATGACCAAGACCCAGGGAGCGAATTGTTTGAATTTCATTTGTTGGGCTGAAAGTGATGAAATAAAATTAGTACTTTGTAATTAAATATCATACTGTATTTTAAATTTTAAATTACAAAATTCATATTATGTATCTTCTTACGTACAACTATATATACTGTAAAATACGTTTTAATTACCAAGAAAGAAAAATCAAAGTGGCACGGGTCCCGGAATCATAAGAACCTATTTTGGAATGAAAGTTGAAGGCTTGGAAAAAATCACAGGTGTTTTTCTGTTTCCTCAACCCTTATCATTGTAGTTAAACGATTTCCTTTTGTCTCCGCCAAGAGACTCTTGCTATTACCTTCCGAGAAGACCCCCTGCCGTCCAAGTAGTCGAGAACACTGACCTTGAATAAAAATTTCGTCACATAGAACTAAAGCAAGAAAAAAAAATAAACTTCTCCCACGTCGGACATTGGTATCAGTTATAAAAGGAAATAACCAAACCTCAAAAGTGCCAAATATTCATTAAGATGCATATACAAATCTACCGCTTGATCTAGCTAGTGGTTAACGTGTAAGACTTCGGTGCACGTGGTCCGGGTTTAATTCCCAACAGGAGTGCATTTTGGCGTTCACCCAGTGTCGTGGCCATAGTGCTCTCAAACGGATCGGGTTGACCCGACCCGACTCGAATCGGGTCAGCTCGGGTCGGATCGGTTCAACTCGGGTCGGGTTGTCGGGTCAGGTCAATGAGGTCGGATCACGGTTCCGGTCAGTCGGGTCGGGTCGGGTCATCGGGTCGGGTCAGTCAATTCGGGTCGGGTCGGTCTTCAACCCGACCCGACCCGACCCGTTGAGAGCACTAACCTATACCATTCCTTGGGCGTTAATCTGTCCCAGTCGGAAAATAGCAGGGAAGTAATAGCCCGATTAGTCTATTTTGCGATAAAGGATTTTCGCTCTGGTATGCGGTAAGCAATGCAATACCTAAGAACATTAAGCTATGATTATCTAATTGACCGCTTATGCACAGAGACGTGTAGAATTAAAAAAAAATAATTTTACAAATTAGTTTTAATCTTCGTAGTATTTAGTTATATATGGTATTATATTATTACATGTGTACAAGTACATAGCATACTTATCAATTCACATTATGCAAGGTCTGCATGGATGGTTTACTACCAGAGTGTCGCGGCTTTATTTGTGCCTTTAGTCATAAAAATGGTATTAAGAAATAATAGGGAATTTTCATCTGCTGGAAGTGAGAATAACATATTAGATAAAATTTATTATACTTATAAACTATGGCAAAATAATGATTTTATCTGCAAGCAAAAGAATTAGATTAGAACGAAACCATTTCATTTTACAAAAAAAATACTTTTCCATATAATAAGAATTAATGTAATAAAATTATTAAGATAAGAACACTAATAGGTAAGATCTCAGTACGCAAAATTAGAATGAAACAACAGCAACTTAGAAAAGGAAAAATGCATTCACAAACTGTCATTGGCATTAAAGAGGACACAAGAATGTTTGAACTTCTGACCACTCCAGACACTGGTGGTACAAGTAGGAATAGTAACACCGACTTGAACACGAGTGTCGGTAGCGGAAGGTATGAAACTTCATCACATAGATGCAGCATGAGCTAAAGGACTGCTTGGTTTGTGGAACCTGACAATTTGCATATTTACTAGTGACCTCCGTTAGGCACTACCCTGACCCAAACAAGATTTTTCATTCACACCGCTTGGCAGCGAAGTCCTTAGGAGAATGTTATTGATTAATCTCGCATGCAAGTGGATGAAGAGAGAGTTGAAGATTTTCACCGATTAACACCTACACAACACGGGAGCATGACTTAAATGCATGGAGCATGTATAGGGTATATGTAAAATTAGTAATTAGAGGGAAATCGAGCATGAAGTAATGACATGTAACATGTAGTATAGACATGATGATTCTATTATCAAATTTCCTTTCACTATTATTATTATCAAATATGTTTTATTATCAGTTATATATGATGTAACGTAAAAGGTTTATGCATGATGCATATACAAGGTGCATGTGGTATTGAGTTTTGTTTTGTTTTTCATAAACTTATATTCCTAACTAGTATATTTACCATTCAAAGAAACTATATCAATATAGGTGCTATATATATAATACGAATTAAATAGTAAGCTTCTATAGAATATTAAATCTAGTGTTTCTATATGAATATGTCAATGTAAATGAATACTTTATATTGCACATAAGTAATAATAATGACTGAACTTTACTAAGGAAATCATAAGGTAATTAATATGAATTGTGTAAGAATATATAGCAAGAATTCTAACAATGGCAATGCCACTAAAACTACTACGTAAGTTTTCTAATAATAATAGGATGTACGGAAACATTCTAGCAATTATGCAACTTCATGAAAACTTATTCAAGACTATATGAATCTAATGATGACTAGTTACTAAACTATTGCATATATATAATATAATATACTCAAACAATTCTAGCGATAATACAACTTGGTATATTAATGCAAAAATATATGAAGCTAATATTGAGGATGTTATAATGACAATAAACAAGTTACTGCAAGCCTAGATATAGATTAGGATATACACAAACAATTCTGATTCTAGAATTCTAATAATATCTAATATCTAAAATACTAAAATTAAGGTAACATTAACCTGAACATAGCTATTTTATTCATTCAAGAGGAATACGCATATATGTACTTACTAATAAAATTCATTATAACTACACTATCATCTATAATCAAAGCATTACTAATATAACGTTCTTAATATTTACATTAATAAAGAGTATTAAAACGAGTATAAAAGCGAGTAGATAGTTTGATAGATGCAAATAAACAGAACTTAGCATGGTAATAGTCAATCCTTATGAGAAAGGAAGTCGCTTGCTAGGGCTGACGCTTCACCCAGTTCAAAGCACTCGTACGCAGAATTGCTTTCTTGGGAGAAGCTACAATGAGGGCACGTTGGTCATAAAATTTCAGACTGTACAGCACATGGTCCTTATTAGCTAGTGGAATAAAATGTTTTAGTGCCAATTTTCTCCTAAGGTGATTAAGACGGTACTGAAATTCATCATAATTAAATTCACTAAAAACAACAAAAGCCAATTTATAGGATAAGGTTTTACTGAAAATAAGATAACAAATGAAGGTCATGAATAAAAGGGAACATTTAAACAGAGTTGTAATCCGAGATAGAGAAACCTGTCTGAGTTCAAAAATAAAGAGATCATGTTTGTCTACCTGTAAATGTTTAAGCTCAAAGAAAAAGCAGAATTTGGAGGAAGATGTGATATCCTTGGTTTGAGAAAAGTCGGTTGAGCTATAACAAGGTATTTCGGGTAATAACTTACAATGTTCAGCATAAAATACATACTTAAAATGATTGTCCAATGAAATGGCCATTTCCGAGAGTTGTAAAGAGTCAACTTCTGATCGTTTTCTTCGCTGTACGGCCTCGCTACGTCGCTGATCACGTCTTTCACTCATTTTATGTCTGGAGATATGTAAACAGTAACAATTAATGTCTGAATTTAACGAATAACGAATAATAGTACAATTTCGTTCCAATATATTCTTCTACATCCTGTTAAAGGATGTCTACATATAATACAATGATTCACCGAGGCAGCGCAAGAGGTACACAATGCGAGGTGATTACAAGGCAATGCCAACACATTGAGGTCATTTTGGTAACATACCTTGCATTTAAACTTATATAAAAGATCATTAAACGAATTTTGATTTGTGTTGTTCCTATATGGATCCCTTCTTTCACTAGTTAACACGTTGGTTGCTGAGCTTGGTCTCATAGGTCGTGGGATATGCTAAAAAATGTTATTGTTGGATATTGTTGCTTTTGCATTGTTTTACAAGAATATAACAGTTTTACTTCAAATATATATGTTTCTTGCGCAATTATTGTAAGGACGCCAAAGGGCGTCCTCAGCATATGCCATCAACTTTCCATCCCATGTGCTGCGGACGCCGATAGGCGTTCTTCATCATTTTCAATTTTATAACCTGAAAGAAATATAATATATAAGAATTTTCACATATATAGTTCACAACAGCTTCTACAATTCTTATTTAGTAATGGTAATCATTAAAGCACAGCTTCAAACACAATCCAGGCAGACCAGGACACTACGCGCAGTGGTAGATGCTATCTTATCTAATGTTCTTCTCTTTGCAGTTCCTGCATTTCTCAATCTTCGTCCTTTTGATCCAACAGGGCATTCTCATTCGTCTTCGTTGGCAGGTGACTCTCTTCCATTCGTCTTTTCTTTGGTACATCCAATGGCGGCGTTACTTGTGCTTTTGGTTTCACTTCCCAAAGGTCGCGAATAATTTCTAGACGAAAATCATAGGGCTACATTTCGTTCATCGAATTGTATTTGTTGTAAAGGAACCTAGAATTCAAATACAGCAACTATAAAAAGCGTAAAAATAATTTCTTGTATCATTTGATGGGTTTACGTTCGCATGGATAATAGGCAAAAATTTGGTCTTGCCGATCAGCACCATTCATGTGAGTTTTTTATTGTGGAACTGGCAGAATTTTTGTTTTGGTTTGTCGCTTTTTGTTGTCGAAAGAGACAATGTCGTTTGGAAATTCGGTCGAAATATAGAAATTCAGTCGATCCTCCAGAAAAGAATCATCCAATAACAATTGCAAGTAATCATGTGGTTCGTTGTTACCTGGTAGAGGCAATAAAAGTGGATTTATTTTATCGAAAGAAAACGATTTCAGAAGCTAAGAATTATCTTGCGAGGTAGGCTGCTAAACATCATGTGTATCGCTTTCTGAATTGCGGTCAGATTCTGATTCTTCAGCTGAGCTAATATATATATATATATATATATATATATATATATATATATTTTAGTTTTCAGAGAGTTCTCTTTCATCACTTGAATTTGAACTGCAAGATATGTTGTCTAATTCGCTCACTGTCAATGTATCAGCGTTAATATAATGTGGATTTGGCTTTCCGTTCGATACCCCACTCATGGTGTAGGCATAAAGAACGAAATACTGAATAAAAAATCAGTACAATATATATTTCACTGGCACAAACACATAAATCAGTATTAAAAAGTTGAAGAACAGATATTATTTTGTTCAGCAATGCCTATATAAACATAGAGCTGTAGACCGAAACGAAGCACATTGCAAGGTACCTTCACTCCTTGGTTGTCACTGTACAAAGTGTGAGTGCACTAGTGTGCACATGCAGGTATTGGCGGGAAAGTGAATCAGCTGCAGTGACAAGCGCTGATGCAAAATACAGTAGTGGACGCCAATGGGCGTCCTGAGCAGCCAACGTGTTAATTCCTTTGGACAAGTTTTAATTGGAGGGTATGACAGCACCTGTTTATGAGCCAAAATAATTAGACCTTGGGTGAGAATCCAATTCCTGATGGACCTGTGGAACAAACTCGGCTCCTTTGAGTAGCAATAAGTAATAACAGGTAGGGGAGTATTTCGAATGTTCGACACAGGAATTATCCATAGATTTCCAGTTAAGGTGGATTACCACCCGGAAGTCAATTCATATTTTAGCTCATTATCTTAACTACTGCGCAATGAAACGTTATATACTATAAATATTGTACTATAAGATAGAGTAATGTTTCAGCTACAGCACAAGAAACTGGTTCATTTGGTTGTGTCTCCTAATATCGAAAAATGGAACAAATAAGAGAAAATATTTGATTCGTTTTACAATGAGCACACAAGATGGCACTTGCTGTAAAATCTTACTAGAAGTGCTCAGTTTTGCGAAATATTTCTTTGTATGTGTAAAGTATTTTAAAGTAACAATCTTATTACGAAATAGATATATTGTTTGACCGATTTTCGTGTTATGTTTCATATTTTAATTAAACATTAATTTACGTTTAAGGAAATAGATTTTGTGACGAAACTTGCGCAGAACGCCATAATACGTTGTTGCCAAATTTGTACCTTTACTGTAGTAGTCACAATAAGAAAATTCCTGGGTTCTAGCGTTGCAGTTCGAGAAGCGGAATTGCGTTAAGGGTCGAAAACTAATTTCTCTAATATGTATCCAAGCAGAATTCCATGATTACTTCCTTTATTATCTGGCATCAGTAAACACTCGACACTATCTGGCAACGCCACATTATTCAAGCAACGTTTAGCATAGCACTGGGAACACCTAGTGATCCACCTTAAATAATCCCAGTCCACAGTAACAACATAAGACCAAATCATGATTTCCGGTATACTATTATCCAGCTCGATCGAGTTCTTTAGGAATTTTGTCCAGTTTCCTTAGGCCATGTAGCGAATGTTTCCAATCGTGATCCTGCTATTACATATTTGGGAAGTAAAGGGGAGTTACATAAATAACTCTGTGTATTATGCAAGTCAATAACATACAAAGGATCTAAATGAACTGTAGGAGGAATAGGTTAGGACCTATTTGGAATGGCGCAGTGGTCGAACAAGGATCATCCTCTATGGGAATATTCTGGGTGTTGAGACGTAATATCAAAGGGCAATTTGGGTGGCATGTAGTATAATCGGCAGTAAGAATTCACCGGGACGGAAGTTGCCGATTATTACCTGACAAAATATACATCTTACAAAATCCGGGGATGAGAAAAATAAAAGCCGTATTTTGCCAGAAAATTAGAATTTAGAGAAACATGAGGCCAATTACAAAAGGTTTTCCTCCTATCCGCTTCCTTGCGGAGATTTAAAGAAGGCTGCATATAGTAGGGAGAGCCTCCGGGTTTGGATTCCTTAATTTTCTGAAAAAAATTAGTTCACTGTATAATGAAATTGTAAGTGTACCTTTTTTAAAACACATTTCCTACATCTTAGCATAAATGAGGTATATTTAGACCTAGCTTTCAAATAAATTCGAACTTTATGTAGACCTAGCTTTACGTTCGAATGTTGCACTAAATCACTTATTCCACCAGTCAAAATATATTGGGTTTATCTATTCCCAATCATGTGAGGGAGTTATTTCCATAACAAACCACTCAGTAGATGTTCTCTCAGAGAGGCGGTTTCACTTTTCTGTTCACTTTCTAATTTTTGATGAGCATACCAATCACACAAAGCTTTGCTTTGGATTAAAGCACATCGAGAGGAGTTTACTCGTACATGAGAATTACAATATTTGCGTGAGCGAGGAAGGCTTTCTAAACTAGGGCATCCTAAATTTTCAAAATCTTCAGCTTTGAGATTGAATAGCTGTAGAAGCCATTTAATTTTGTTGTTTCCTTTGCAGAATAAGTTGCTGTTTGGCGTGATTAAGGTGGAAACCATTTCCTAACTGCTGAAATAGAGATTCCATCAGATCGGGACCATTCCAGACTATGAATATGCTTGGTCTGAAAATGGAAACGTTTTCGTTCGGTTTCTGGTAGCGTTTCTAAGGGATAAGGTAAGTTAATCAGACAATGAAATAAAAAGGTGTTATTTGGGGTGGCTGTCCAAAATTCTCGCACATAGTATGATTTTCCCAACAGAAATCCTTGTATATCTATTATAAATATTGGATGATTTGGAGAGATTCTCAGAGGAAAAGAAAGTGATGACAGAGAAGCGAGTAAGGGGCGATCCTTATGGATCCCTTGATATGTAGTCAGCAAAAAGGAAGATGTAAAAGCGTGAGAGTGTCGGTTTAAAAATACTTCCTTCCATTTATTGAATACGTCCCTGTTCTGTAGATTTTCATCTAACTGCTGTGCTATAGGGTACTGGGGACACACTCCGACCTCAGTAAGACATTCTTTACTTGAGGCATATACACATGTGTCCTTTATATAACCTTCATGACATATCATGCAGTTTTCCTTCCCAGCCATGTTTTTTTTGTTTATGGTAAGTATCGTTAAGAAATAAAAAAAAAGTATTTATAGAACTACTGCTTTTTATGTAGCAATGATGAATTAACTACGCCTATTAATTAATGTAATTAATGCAATGATCTAATTATTATTATATTTCAGTTCACGGAATACTTACACTTATTTATTTGTTCTAATGTTACTAAGAGTACCCATGTATGCTTACAGAGTTTATATTATTATTATTATTATTATTATTATTATTATTATTACGGCGGCAATATCTCGCTATACTCAGGTCTCGCCTGAAGAGTAAGAGGTATTCATATCCGTCGGCTACATTTTGAGGTCGAGGGAGAGTTTTAGGGGGTCGAGGGAGTTTTCTCAATTTTCGATAATATATGGCAGATACAATTAAAAGACAACCTAATATAATATTAATGATCAATCCCACGACTAATGTTATGATGCATCCCAAGCTTTCATTATTCATATCGCTGCAACCGCTATCCTTTCTGATTCTTCAGATACTTCATAATTTGTTATTAGGGTTGGAACTTTATTCGGTTTATACTTTAACCAGGATGATGAAACTATATGCGACAGTTTAGCCATTAATGTTTGCAAGGAGAGACACGGAAATTTAGAAGTCAGGGTTGTGTTTTTAAACATTAATTTGCAATCACAGCCTAAGTGTAGAAATACTGCGCCTACCTTAGGGGTGGAATGCAATGGGATATCCACCGTTGGACATGAAATGGTAAAATCTTGTTCTTCAACTATCAATAGAGATATTGTGGTAAAGTTTATATATGATATATATGAAATTGACATATCCTTTGAATGATTAAAGCAGTTCCTTTTACAAAATTGATCAATATCTTTAGTTCTTCCACTTAATTGGGCTTTAATACACTCCATATATTGTAACATATGAACAGATAGAGTGGTTAGGAGACATAATAAGTCAGTATGGACATTGCAAGGAGTATTAAGGATTTGATTAGTTAACTGTCGATAAACTATGAACAATGGCGGTACATCTAAATGACAAATTTGATAATGTCGCCTGAAAGCAAGAGGGGAAATGATGTATGCACTGTCGTTAGCACATAAGTCAGTAACCGGGAGCTTTATTCCTAACATAGCATACTGAGGTGATATAAGACATTCAGCCAATGGGTAGTTATAATTACAAGACGGGACTGATTGTATTATCTTTAGTGTTTTTCCTTTTTGTTGTAAACGAAATTGAATATCCTTTACTACATAAGACAATTCGGTTACCTTAATCAATTGCGGATGGATCATTCTTCGCTGACAGCCAATCAATAATTTCTCAAATTCAATTTCAGATTTCAACTGCCGATAGGGTAATTGAAAAAAACCATGGTTAATCCGAATATTGGAATATCCTGTTATAAATATAATCCAAATTATCCTTTGTCAAAAGCAGTCGCTTAGTGTGCAATCTTGTAATTGTATGAAAGAATGATCCCGTATTGGGGTCATCGGCTGATATAGTTTCAGATAAGATATTTTGATCAAAATTTTCAAGTTCATATTGTTCCGTGATGGCTGGTGGATAGGTACATTTTGTGAGAATTACTACCGCTGATTCATAGAGGATAGGTAAATCAAATGGAACAATAGACAATCTGCCATGCGCTAACGTGGGAATAGATAATGATTGTATAGAATGATTAAGAACACGAAGCACCGTTACTAGTCATATCACTGTTGTAGCCATACTGGCTGATGGGTTAATTCCTCGCCTCCCAGTTCTAGGGGTAGCTAATGGTCTTACTGAAAATGTGTCTCCTACGTTTTCTAATTCTTTATTATTTTATGACTTCATTTGAGCAAGGGGGAACACAGATGTTTACAATAACAATTATACAGTACATAAAGGCATAGTGCAAATATGACGACTGACAAAAGAGTATATGAAACTACTTCTGCTATGTCGTGCAACAATGTTGCTTCTGTCGGGGTTGGTACCAAAACGAGGGTGGCTATACCCAAATGATTCCTTAGCTTATACCCAATCCATAAGAGTAGCAAAGATATTGTGACATTCCATACATACAATATTGTTAAAGTATGGTCTAGTAGATTGAATTTTTCAAAGGGTATGATTTAAGCATTCAGAGGCTTAACTGAAGATAAGGTTGTTGAAATTTTGAAATGTGGCACCCTTGCTGTCCAGTTTGTATCTAAACACTGATCTAGATGTGTGAATTCAGAATTTTCAAAAGTTGATCCTTTCAATTTCAAGGTTGAGACGAGTCCAAGAAGCGGGTATTATGATTTTCATTTCTAAGTCCTTGTCGTTAATTTCTGGACAGGGGAAAGATGTAGATATTACATGGGTCTCTGTAATAATTGCCTTACATTAACAGGGTAATGGTAATTGATAAGCTCCAGGCATAGTAGAATCGAGTTGCATTGTTCGTTTAAATTTGGGGCATTCTATATAAATTTCAGTAGGGGGGTTGGTTAAAGCAAATAATCCAGGTCTTACTTCAGTGATCAATAACCCATTTGTCTCTTCACATCGAAAGACACAATATTTACTGATCTCTGCTACGGAGGCAGAATGAAAAAGTGTTCTTGCACAACATGGTGAAAGCAAATTATCCGCGGGATAACTCGGAATATAACATAATTTACTACTCTTAGGATCACATGCAGATAATCGATCTGTTGCAAACAATGAAATATCATTAGCTCGTTTTACAACAATTGATGGTTGATGCGAAATTAAACAAGTAGCATTCCCGAACTTATAGGGTACTGTTATCAATTCGTATACTTCGATATTGCCTGGGTTTCGAGTAATAGGCACTTTAATTATTACACTTAAATCATTATTCCTATGGTGGCAAGAGGCAATAGGTAATGTGTAATACTTCATCAGATCTGTTAAAGGTACAACTAATATGTACGAGTAGCGTCTCAATTTAACTTGCAATTTTGTCAAATTTGCTTTTAATTGATCAGGGGCTAATATTGCTTGATCTTCACTTCCCTTAATGACTCGTATTAAGGATCTATGTAAGCCAGCAACTTGCAAAGTTAACAACAATTGTTTTTCTGGAATACCTTCTTCTAACTCACAATTTAATGCTCTCTGAGTCAACTTAATTTGAGTTTCTAATTTAGATATCGTAGCCTTTAACTGCGAATTGAAATTTTGACCCGTTTTACGAACTATACTATGTTTCTATGTTCTTGATATATCTCGGTCTTAATTCCTTCAATAACTTGTTCCATTTCAGTGGTACGAATAGCCACTTTGTCTACCAACGACACTGTAGCTACTGAACACCACTACGAAAGAGCAGATCTTATAAAATCAATCCCACGTTTCACTCTTTGTCCTAAAATGTTGTAATCAAGATGCATTGCATCATGTTCATCAATTAGCAGAGCAAGTTCATTTATGTGTTGAACTACGGAACAATAGGAGAATGTTACATTTTCTGATTGGGAGCATACTTCCTGAGTTAACCCATGTATTAGAGCCAATTGACCTTCATCAGTTGGTATAGTGGTTACCTGCTGATGGTAAATTAAGGGAACTGTAGCCTCTTAGGGAATTACCTTTGACATTCTATTCCAATATGCACCAGTTGTAATGGAGACAGTAAATTGGTTACCTGATTATGGTGATGAAACATCTAGTAAAAACCCTAAGATGATCAGTATACACCCTATTACAAGAAATCCCATCTGCAAAGAACAGAGTTAGTTGGCAATTAAAAATTCATGCCATGTTATTTTTCGTGGCACTACTAACAACATTACTTGCTGAGTTTTTCTATCCACTCTGAATATTAATTTGAAGGCAATTCCATACCTTTTCCGAAGTTTACGAACTATGGAAACTAATCGTCTTTTTGATTTATATAGCCAAAATCTAAATAAACACCCGGAACGTAGTGTGTATATCTTAAATGAGCTTCGGTGGCTAATACTGTTGAGAATTCAAGGGGTATTCTGAGTTTAAAATACCTTTCAGGGATATTTTCAAAACATAACCTTAAGATTTTCTTTACCTAATGCTCGACCAACGATCTTATTGAATTTGGAAACGTACGCAATTCTGCTATACGAGGATGAATCATATAGTAGTTCACAGTTGGTTATCCTACAATATAAGGGTATATAAATTATTGTATTATACTCTAATCAGTGTAATTTTATTTCCTTAGTTAACTCTTCTAATTACTTGTGCATTATAAAATTTTAATGATAAAAGAAAGAAAAAGAAAACAAATAAAAAGGAATTACAAATACATGCTAATTTTTGAGTGTTATTCGAGGTTTCTACAGTTTGAGTTCTATCATTGTTAATCTGTCTTCCTCTATTTGGGCGTCTTCCAAAAGATTGTCCTCTATTAATTGGCTGACCTCTGTTTGAGTACTGATTTCCGTGGCGGGATCTATTTGATTGATTCCAATACTGATTTTGATTTTGTCGAGTTCGGCACTCGCGGGCAAAGTGCCCATATTTACCACAAGCGTAGTATTGTATATCATTAATATTTATATTCTGAAACCTTCGAATCAGATTAGGCGTGGGCCTCTTCTACCACGAACTCTATTATTATAAAATCGTTGTTCTCCCCGATTTATTGATGCTCTCTGTCGATTTGACTCTAGCTTCGGTTGACTAAATTCTACATTGGGGAGCTCCAGGGGAGCATCAGAGAGGGCACGTAAACCTGATTGAACCATAGCAGATTGATACAATTTAAACAGTCTATCGACTTCGTCCACACTATCCGGCTCACGAGTAATGACAAATTCCAATGCAGGGGGTCCCATCCTTTTAATATGTGTCGTTTGCGTTCAGTTTCACTCATGTTAGGATCTACTTTGTTACACAGTCTCAAAACTGCATAAATGTATTCGGAAAAACTTTCATGAGGGATTTTACTCGGTCTTGCCAATAATGCGAATAGTTCACCAAGCTCAGCTGAGGCTGCGAAGGCCTTTCTTAATTGGCCCTCTAAATCTTCAAATTTTGCCAGAGGCACTAATGGTTCTTTTTCCATATGGTACCAGTCAGAAGCACTCCCTTGCAAGTACGCAGGTAAATACTTCCGTTGCTCGGTGTCTGACTGGTAATATAGATTTAAGCATGTTTAGTACGCATCAAGAATTTGAGATATGTCCTCATTTAATTTTCCAAAAAAGGGAGGAATTGTGATGGAAGGTAATTTATTATTTACAGTTATACCAGCCATTTTGTAAGTGTTTCTACTTTTGTTTCTAATGCGCTTTCTTTCACGGGAGAACTAGAAGGAAATTGAGTTTCTACACACTTGTTACCACACTTACTTCTCGTCCTGATTGGACTTCTAACGAATGAAGAATCCTTCTTTGACATCCGTATTGGAGTAGCCGGATGTTAATATTGACTCTAACTGGACCTACAAAATACGAAAGGCGTATGCTATTTTAAGTGTATTCTTTCATTATATTCTTTTATCGTTGATTTTATTTCATAAACATAGTTTTAATCTCTCTAACGGATGGAGTTAAATCCGAGGCTATATGAAAGTCATGTATTTAGTGCTTTTTGGATGCAATTTTATCTGAAAATACGATTGCGAAATGTCCAAGGTTAAAATTAGGTTTTTCCCTTTTTAAAACCTGCAAAACGACCTCTGTATTTTGAAACGGTATGCTTAAATATTTGGTATAGCTATTACATGCCTGTAGATTCAACACAAGCCTGAAATCTGTACTGTTTGGTTTCTTGATCGCAATTAAAGGCGACGAGAAATTACTAGTCTGTGTCTTCGTTATGATTTTGGCATCTAACAGCTGTTGTATCTGCTTATCAATTTGATCTCTTATCCCTAATGGAATTGGTGGGGAACGGTGATGGAATGACGCACTTTTATCTATACGAATTTTGTGTTCTTATCCTCTAAAATAACCTATATCCTCTGGGCTGTATGAAAACACATCCCTGTATTTGTACAATAAGTTGGTTACAGCTATTCGCTGGTATTCCGGTAAATCCGGATTTATATCAAAAAGGTTAATGTTAAAAGTTTTAGCGGTTTGTCTGAATCTTTCCTTTATCTCTTCTTGAGTACGAAATTGATGAGTTTTCTTTTCGTCTTCTTCTATCCTAAATGAAATTTCTTCCACGTCCTCCTCCGTATACGAGACTGGTGTACCTTTATTTAGCGTTATTATTCGTGCCGTAGGATTGGAAATTAGTAACATAAGGCCGTTACTCGGTACTCTCATGGTCATTGCCTGTAAGCCGTATCGGTCTAATAGTGATTGTAGTCGAGTAATATAAAATGCAGCGTCATGAATTGTTTCTCTTTGAATCGATAGAGGGAAGTAGAAATGTGATTTCGCCGGAATCGTAACTTTACTTGCTATGATGACGTTTGCATTCCTTTGCAAGTGCAAACAGTGAGTAATGTTTCGAATATTTCTTCCGATTCTTGTTTCTCCACTGGAAACGTAGGTTTTCTAGGTTTTCTATATAATGGTATGAATTTATTCTCCAAGTCTATTTGAGAGAAAAGTCTTGTGAGAATGTCATTTCCAAAAATTGGATTAAAGTCAGCATCTATGATGCGGATGTAATGTGGGAAGGTGGTGTTGCCAATTTTAAATTTAATTAAAGCTATTTCTTTTAAAGTTAGAACTTTGTTGGCAATGCCCTTGATACGAGTTTGAAATGGTATTAGCGTACATTTCGGGGGTACGTCCCGTCTTGACCATAGACTAAGACTAGAACCCGTATCTATTATAGCTGGTAGATTGCTTGAATTTACATTCATATTGAGCAATAATTTATTATTTTCTATTCCCAGCTTAACATGTTCTCGGTGTTCATTATAGGTCGTCTGGGTGAAAAAATTGGCGTCCGTGTCCTTAAAAGTTTCCGCTGTTGCCTGCTCTTCTTGAATGGCATTCCATTTTAATTGTGGTGGTGTGTGTGTGGCCCGCGCCGACTTTTCTGAAAGGGCCCGCGAGGCTTGACTTTGGCTTGCGAGCCCTATATGCGTTTCCCTGGTTGGAATTTTTTGGATAAATTCCAACACGTTGATGTTTCTTGGTTCTTGTAACAAATTGAGCAGAGTGATATTTTATCGCCTTTTACAAAATTGTTCTTTTTCTACCACCGTTATTTCCTTTATTGGTATTCTTCGCATCCACTTTTTGTCCGTTTTCTTTACGATTTTGTTGCGCCTATAATTGTCTTCATGGCGTTCTGTGCCAGCATTAACGATAACTCGGCCATTTGATTAGCTAATTGGGTAACGTCCGTGTGAGGAGTGAGAAGGTTGTGAGGGCGCGTTTTGACTTCGGTAGGGGCGTGGATTCGAAACTTCAGGGACAGAGGAAGTTGTCTGTGGAGGGGAATATTCTGTAATGGAGGTGCGGAAGGCAACGATTGGGAAGTTGCCTGTTGCATATAGGTTGGCAAGTTTGAATTAGGATTCGTTTGGCTATAATGGTCGTACAAAGGGTGTGATGAGGGGCGGTTAGGTTGGCCAATTGAAGGATGAATTGCCTTTGACAATTCTACATAACTCTTCTTTTGCACGAGATCCTGAGCTTTGTCCAATTCATGAAGTCGATCCTGCATTTGCTGGATTGTTGGAAAGGATTCTAACACTATCTTTTGCACCAAATTTCTTTGTAGTCCAAATGAAAGAAAATGAGTTTTCTGTTCCTCTGAAGCTTTTGGCATTAGCTGTCTGATGGCCGTTAATTTCCTTAAGAAATATTCCTTGAGAAATATTAATTTCGACCGATTCATTTTCGTTTTGATGAATTTGGAAAATTTCAAATTCCGCCTTATACGCTGGTAAATTTGGGCGGGAAAGAGAAATTAATTTGGTTTTCAGTTGTTCGTAACCTAGTGTGTCGAATTGGTTCTGATTTTGCAATTGTAAAACAAAGTCGAGAGCTACGTTTTGCAGACACATTGGAAGAATTTCTTTCTTCTTTTCGGGGGTCCAAGCCTGAAGTAAAGCTAAATGATCAAACAGCATGAAAAATCGATCCGGGTCGTCTGTACTATAACCAGAATATCTAGTTAAATGAAGAATATTAACAGGTATACGGGAACCTGATTCTGCCATATTGTTATCACCTTCTTTATATGTATTTTTTCCCGATCTAGTTATCGGCATAAATACCTGCCAGCCTAAAGCAAATCAATCTACCGTTAAGGGTAATGAAAGTATTTTATGACATTTCGGATACTATTTGCTTTTAATAACACACTGTATTGTGAAAACGTTTTTAAGTCCGTTTCTTCGTTAAGAAAGATAGCCCCCTAGGAAAGTGCTTTGAATGTCTGTAAATAGAATCCGACGCATCTACCATGTAAAATTTCTTGGGTAGAGCAATAAAATGTACTCGGGATTGGAACTTTTCCATTCACTTTTTTATTAAAAAAGTTTATGTACACAAATTATAATAAGAAATTCCACTAATATTTAGGTAAGATTAGATAGGAGCCCGGTGGCCAAGCGTCGTGGGCTTTGAGGTGAGGTACTCTCGGTGACCAAGTGTCGTGAGAGGGATGTTGATAGGTATCACTCTCTCGGTGATAGTGCGTCGTGAGAAAGAGGAAAGGAACCCGGTGACCAAGCGTCGTGGGTATAAGGATGGATACCTCTCGGTGACGAAGCGTCGTGAGAGGGGTTTAAGGTGTTTCGATCAATCCGGGAAGATTGATGTTAGTCGAGGCGTGCAGGTCCCTTTTATCCTGTATTGTCGTCTTCCTTCGTTGATTCTCGTCTTTCCGACTGCTGGCGATGGTGATCGACTCCTCTTCGGGACCGTCGTCTTTTTGTTTTTATTTATTACTAACACATGTAGTTCACACGTGGTTATTCCATGACGTGTAGACAATATAGAGACAAGGACATTATTATCAAATTACATAGAGTATGTAAGCTTGTCATTGAATCCCACTCACTAGTAAGTTTTTGTGACAGAAAGTGGCAAAAGGCTAAGAATGAGCCTTTTTTCTCATTCGATAGAAATATATGGAAATCTGCTGAGCGTCCTACAAATATCACCTCAAGAATATTTAGGAAAAAAAATCGTCCAGGAATAGGGATAGTGTCGTCCATTCAAAGGCTCCGGAGATGAGAGGAATGCTTGCACGTTTGATAACGCATTCTGTAAGTACTGCAGAAAATACTTACAGATTGGCAGCACAAGCAGAAGAATGCGCAAGATCTTCTATTGCGCTCACGGACTTACTGAGAGAACGAAGTAATAGTAGGGATGAAATAATGGAAACGTCTACATCCTGTTTAGTTAACGCTGTACCGGTAACGACCTTTACTGGTAACACAATACAAGAAGTTTGCGGAAGAAAATGCAGGTCTTCCTTCACTGATAGTGAAAGGGAAGTGCTATCAGAGATATTTCATGTTTTCCTAGAGAAAGAAATAACGACTAAAATAATTGATGTGAAGACTTATGTTGATAAAATGAAAGATTAAAGAAATTAGGACAAGATATATGCAGTTGACAACTAGTATGTTTCAAAGGAAAGTGTGGGCCATTGTCGTGGGACTAGTCGGAAAACAGAAAAGACAAAGAAAACCCTAAGGATTGTTTAGTTGATAAGCTAAACAATAAGCTATTAGTAGGGAAAATACATGCATATAACGGTACGATTAAAACAAAAGATGAATTAAATCATTTTTATAATATTATTTCACTGCATATGATTCTTTGTAAACAGTATCTATTTCACATGTGATTATATTTGCAACATTTGTCTTATGTTAATATTGTAAAAACTGAGCAATAAGAAGTGTTTTATCTGGAAATATTAAATCGAAAGTGAATTAAAAGGAATAAACTTAAAATTGATAATAAGTAAGAAACACAAACCGATTATTTACTTTTAAAGTTTTATGTGAATGGATGATGCACTTTTTGTAAAAAAAAAAAAAAAAAAAAAAAAACTTTGTTCTTTTTATGTATCAGTTATTTATATCTTGACATTTCTGATGTAATGTTTCTAAGTAGCTCTATATGGTTCCAGTATTACAGTGCATAAAATAACACAACGAAACAAAGTACCATAAGACTTTTATTGACGGACGTAATTGAAAAACAAATAAGTAAACAAAAGGTTAAGTTCAATGGTGTATGTGCCAAACACCGTGTGCGTGGGTTTCCTCGTGGTACTCCCATTTTCTCGCACTTTCTTTATTCCACCATTTCATTCATTATTCATCATCACCGTCTTCTTTAGCCTAACCGGCATAACCGTGAGACATAAAACTCAAAGATTTCATTTCATTTTTCAATGGTGTAAGTATTTTTCCTAATTTCCTGGTGCAGTTCAATGTAGCTGTTGGTAACATTGGAAGAAAATTACATTAAGAATGAATTTGATGTTACAACTTGTAATTAAGAATATGAAAAATATAATACACATACATTGTAACGTATTTTTATATCTTATTTGTCTATTGTATACATTTTATTTTTTGTTTATTTCATATTGTGGAATATACCTAGGAAGTTTACGCAAAAGTGATTTTTTCTTGAATGTACTTAATACCAAATTGAAATATAATCAATAAAATTTATTAGTATTATTCGGAGTATAAGTTCATAATAATTTATGGCTTACACATGTACATTTTAAGAAATGAACCTAAAGTTAAAGTAGTTTATTATGTTTCATTACGTTTCATAACTAATCATTCATCCATTATCTGTATTACAACTCCTGTTATAAATATAAAAAAAATGTTACATACCTATTTGTCAGACTTTTTGTTTACTTTGTGTATATATTATGCATTTTATTTCGGTTATTTCATTTTATTTAATGTAACTTGCGCAAAAATGTTTTTTTTTTTTAATTTTCAAGTTTTTAGTTGTGAAAGTGAAATATCACCAAAAATAAGTTATTAGAATTCCCCAAATAATTCACAAGAATTTATCACTTACACACTTACATCATAAGAAATAAAGCTATAGTTACTGAAATCTATGTTTAATTGAGTTTCACAACTATCTATTCCATTAACTATAACTAATTCTTTATTATTTATTAATCTATTTATTTTTTTGTGAATTGTATAAGTTATTTACAGACAAATAACTGATCTGTAGACACAACGGATTCTGGTAGATTTCTATATTTGTAAAACGTCGTCACTGCTTCAGCTACCATGGCATAAACGTCGGACATTACTCAAACAAGCAAGCGAAAAAATCGTATATGGAGTTCATATAAATGTTTATTTCGTTATTAACATTTATTTGAATTCCATATACGATTTATTTTAATGTTTACGTTGGTGGCACTAATACTTTAAACGGATGATATGTTTATTATTAAAACCTCAGTGCCACCAAGTGAACTCCGGGATAGTAACTTCTGTAAGACCAGGGCCGCTGCCTTTCCTCATCCTTACTCCTCCGCTATCACGATATGGGCTTTAGGTGTCCAAAAGCCTAAATAAATTAAATTCCATTCATAACAGAACAACCTTTAGGCGCCAGTCCATGCACTGTGGTCTTCCATGCGGTTTTTGTGGGACTACGTGGTCAGGGCACCGCTGTTCTCTGCCGATTTGAGTAGAATTCCCGACCAGGTTTACTCCCGGTCTCATCTCAGAGGGCGAGTCGACCTCTGGCACTTTTGGCATAGCTTTACCTACTGGCAATCGAACCCGATCATTGGATTGTCAGTCGGTCACTACTGACTGTACTACAGGCCAACTCTACATTCAATTCATATTTCTTGTTACAATAACATATCCGAACTAGTGATGGGTAAATTCTCGGGAAGATATTTTTCGGGAATATTCCCTGGGAATATTCCCGGGAAGATTCCCGAAATGGGGATTTATCCTTGAATTTATGTACAATAAGAAAGAAAATTGCATTCTATTATGATTTCAAAGTTGAATTAGTTTTTATATCACAGCATATTATTACTGTTGTCCACAGAGGATTCTTTAAAATGTATATTCTGAACAGTACTATGTTACTTTATTAACACTTTATGATATTTAGAGAGTACGCATAAATGTATATTTATTTACAATATGTTCTATCAATTAAATATGTGTGAAAAAATTATATACTAACAGTTTAAATTTATATGTAAGTGGATTTGCTCAACTTGACTCTATTACTGATATTATAAACACATTAAATTTATAAATGTTATAAAAAAATTAGATTGGATAAATGCTAGAAGATACTTGTCTCAACAATTTATCAACATTTGCGCATACATATTTATGTTCACAAAATTTGCCAAATACTTACTTATCTTTATATTTTAGCACGTAACATTGCCATACAGGACCTTTCATTCTACCTATTTCTCGAAATTCTATACGTTATTTCACATGTAAAAGAAGTCCAAGTACGTCTTCAGAAATTCGAGTCAGAGAAAGGAGGCAGAGCGAAGGCTATTACTAATTGTGGTTCAGGTTTTTTTTAAATAGCATTTCATCTCTATTTCTACATAATTCTAAATTACTTTACAAAATGGTTCCTTTTCATCATTTGTAAATTAGTACTTTGCTAGTTTTGGCTGTTCTTTAGCATTGAAGGCCAGTTTTTGCACCTACATTTTGCGATATTCTATTCCGGTGCGGTTGTTTTATGGTTTCATACGTTAAATTACGTTACAAATATTAAATTCAGATAGCATTGCAGAGCGAGCGTTAGCGAATGAAGGCGGGTTAGAGCCCACCATGGCACGTTGTTTTTTATCTTCGTTACCAACAATTCACTTTCTTTTCTCACATAAATAACAGCCACTTACCTTTCCGTTTTGTATAAATCTCCTACTGCCCTAAAAAAATGTGTTCGATACTTTCTCGACTACTTGAACATCACTATCAACTCATTTCTTCCATAAATCATCCTACTTTTTGCTAGTTTTGGTCCTCCAATACTAAACAATTACCTTACTTTTTAGTGCAAATGGAAATGGAACTATAAAAATCATATTATTAGCTATATAAAGTACCGTCAAATAATTTTAAATTTTTTAATCACCAAATTCTTTAAAAGCTACAAGTAAATCATAATATATTAAAATAAAGTAATTAGTCATATGTATCTTATAATTTGGAAGATAAAGTAAAGAAATTTATTTATTTTTTACTTATTTATTTAGAAAACAACACAACAGGCTTAATGCCTAATTAAAGTGTCGTATAATACATAGGGGTCTACATATACATATATACTTTTACCCGTACAATTAATCAATGCACTTCGAGTGTCAGGTACTCGGTAATAATCCTGTTTTTAAATACATATTCTGACATACTGAATATATCTAATACATCAGTTTTATGACTTAATTCATTGTAGGAGTCACACATTCTCCACAGCGGAGATTTACTGAGAATATTTGTTCGTGCCCTTTCACAGAAAAATATAGCAGTATTCCCTGGTCTTGTTCTGCCTGTTGGAACGCTCAGATATATTTTCGTGAGTAGCTCTGGACAGTCAATTTTATTATTCAATACTTTATATAAAAATAGTAAATCAAACATCTTTCGTCGATTCGTCAACGTTAGGAAATTCAAACTTCTTACTAAGTCCACGTAGGGAATCTGTTTGGGATAGAAAGCTGTTTTCTTGTACGTAAGCATTTTTAGAAATTTAAATTGTATGTTTTCTATTGCTTGTAAGTATTTCTTTACATTCGGTGTCCAAATAACGCACGCATATTCTAATCGGGACCTTACGTATACATTATAAAGTTTAATGAATGTTGACTCGTTTCAAAAACTCTTTACCCATTCTATAGATAAAACCGAGGTTTCTGAATGCAGCGTTAGAGATTGCATCGATGGGACGAGAGAAGATCAATTTTGAATTAAAAATTACTCCTAAATCTTTAACTGAATTTGGTTTATACAGAGATATGCCATTAATTATATACAGATGATTGATGGGATTTTCTTTCCTTGAGAAAGATAAAGACTTGCATTTAGAGATATTCAATGAAAGTTTGTTTTTGTCACACCATTGCCCAACACCCTGTAAATCCTGCTCGAGTTGTGTGCAGTCATCTATTGTGCTTATTTTTGAATATAATTTGAGATCATCGGCAAACAACAGAAAGTGAGACTTTTTAACATAGGTTGAAATATCATTAATTGAAATATCAAGAAGAAATAATAGCGGACCTAAATGGGATCCTTGAGGAACACCTGATAATGTGGCAAATTTCGTGGTAATATATCCCTTGTAAGAGACAGCTTGCTCTCGACTGCACAAGTAGGAAGCGAAGTACTCTATTGCTCGTTTAGAAAAATTAAAAACACCAATTTCTGTAGTAGCACGTCATGGTCAACTCTGTCGAAAGCCTTACTGAAATCCGTATAAATGACGTCCACTTGACCGCCTTTGTCTAACTCTCTTGCTATGTAATCCGTTATTATTGCTAGATTGGTTGTTGTAGATTTATTCCTTAAAAATCGGTGTTGATGTTCAGATGTGACAGGCTTTACATGGTTTAAAATTCTGTTGTATAATATGGTTTCAAGAACTTTTGCAATGGGAGATAGGATGGCTACGGGTCTAAAGTTCTCTATCTCATTCCTGTTTCCAGATTTAGGAATAGGGCAAATGAGACTTTCTTTCCATTTATTCGGAAATATATTGGTTTTAATGGACATATTAAAGATAATGTGGAGTAGATGCTTGAATATATCCAAACAGCCCTTCACCACATACGGTGGAATGTCATCTATACTACAAGACGTTTTGGGTTTCAGCGCTTTAATAGCCTGCTGAATTTCTTCTTATTCTATTTCCTTTATATGAAAGGTGTCTAATATACTACATTCCGAATTATTTATTATTAGATAATCCGTGTAGTATTTAGCGGGTGCACAACTATATACTGACTGAAAATAATGCGCGAATGCCTGAGAAATTTCTTTGTTATGTTTTAGCTCGTTACCATTATATGTTAGAGAATCTGACGAAAGATGGTTGGTTTTACTTTTAATAAAATACCAGGACTGCCGTGGGTCTTTTTCTACAGTAAATTCAGAATGTGAGATAAATGCCTTGTACGCTCTCGAAATTTCTGATTTAATTTCTTTTCGTAGTTCCAGGAACTGTTCACGATGGTATGCAATATTATTTAACCCCTCTTTCCACTTTTTACGATGGTAAGATTTCCGTTTGATTTTTTTGATTATATACCTTTGATTTTTTTTTATTATATCATAGGTAAACCAGCACGGTTAACTGGCATTGACGTGCTTTTTAGGAGGGACGCATCAGCTGAATACGTTATAAATCATTTCGTAGAATTTTGAAACTGCAAAATTAACATCATCATTTTGAGAAAGGCAATCCCAAGATAAGTTTGACAATTCTATATATATTTTGTGAAATCAGCCCTTTTAATGTTGAAACCAGTTACTTTAGGAACTTGCCTTAATTTAGTAATATGATTAAGCGTTAAAGACACTAGAATTGCTGGGTGATGTCTATCCTCTTGAACAAGTGGATACTCTTTAGAAACAACTACATCTTTGATATTAGAAAGTACTAGGTCTAGTGTGCGGCCATTTGTGTTTTGTATGTCGTTGAATGATGATAAATTGTATAAGGACATAAAGTTATACACATCTTTACACTTGGTTGTTGAGGACATAAGATCAAAACAAGAATATAGGCCAGGGAAAGAGGAGGAAAGAGATGGAAATAAATTCCTTCCCGGGAATCTATAGGCCAGGGAAAAAACCGGGAATATTCCAATTTTTAAATTCCTTCCCATCGGGAATATTCCCACTGCCCATCACTAATCCAAACATTCAATTAACCGGAGTAAAATAAGTAAACTCAAGGACCCAATCTCTCACGCAGATTCTGGAACTGGTATGGGTATAAGAATTACATTGAAATGCGAGTAAGAAACGAAAACTCGACATTCTTTGGTTTCTGATAGTATTTGTGCCAGCCAAAATATTTAGTTGTCTATCTTGCAGGCTGTCCGATTTTTTTTTCTCATTTTGCACAAAGAAGTAGTGCGGATATCAAACCATGTTTAACCAGTGACGACGCCAGCTTTAATTTTCTAGGGGGCAAAGAAGGGGCAGGGAGTTTTTTGGGCGCGGCTATTTTTTGCACATAAAAATGATACTTTTATGATGTTCTTGTACTTATATTACAGTACGTGTATTACGTCGTTGTTTTCATATTATAAAATTATAAATTAAATTAATTGCAAGTCAAATTTGCAACTAACAAATAAGGTAACACAGAAGGGGGAATGTTGATATTTGAACCTGTTACAGTAGTTTAAATTCCACGTTAAATTGTATGTCTGGAATTCATATAGCCCGGGTGCTGATAAAGACACTAAACTCTTATCTAACTAACCAAAATTAAGATATCTTAATGAAACTAGAGTTAACAGATTACATCACTACCAAAAAGGTTCTAAAAATGTTTCGAATAAAATTTTCATGTTTCCCCCTAGAAACCGATCTGCAATTAAACTGACGGGGTTCCCATATACTATTTTTCAGTATTCCCCATCGCACCCCTAAATAAGGAACGGGGATTCTAATTTTAGCATAGATAAAAATCTCTCTTTTAAGCATTAACTTTTTTGTTTCCTACATTTTTCCGTTCGATGCTTGTTTCTCAAGATATTTTGCAGTATGTAGTAAGAAAATTCACCCTATCCATAAAGTTATACTCTCATCACTCCTATAAGCGTATTTCTAAGTCGGATAAAAAAAGCGCAAGAGAGGTCAAATGTATTCGATTGTCCGTAAGTCCCTGCAGTAGTGTAGCAACCACTGCAAAAGGCTGCAGAGGCTAATACTTTCAATTACATTCCGAGAGAAGATTGAATAATACAGTACATGCACTTTTAATCAAGCACAATAGGTCAAGCTATGAGGTGGTATTTTCTTCAGGAAGAAATTCTTGAACCGTACTCTCGAATATAGAAAAACTGGAGGAACGCTATTCCTAACTGCCTAGAAGGTACATAGCACTGTCATTTGTTCAGCACGGTCCGCTCAAGTTACCAGTACCTCGTGAAGCTATCACACGTGGCGTTGTGTGTACGGTACTAAATCCAGTTGGATCAGTTAAAAGTACGCTTCAGAGTGAACTTACATTTCTCATATGCTAACTTCAAATTGTTCAAAAAGTCGTTCACGTTATGTTTATTGAAGCTGGTACTTCTTGATAAACTTTTGATTCCAGAGATCGCAGTGATAACTGAAAAGGATGCTCCTTAAAACCATTAAGCCAGCCATATCCCGCACTTTTGTGCACAGTTTAAGATTCCGGCATATTCTTCTTCAAGGCATTTTCATATGCGCAAGCCAAAGTTCGTCCGTGCCTCGTTCTAAGCACATAGATCATCTTACTTGTGCTAAGGAGAGCTTACCACAAAAAAGATTTCCTTCATATATTACAGTATCTCTATTTGAGTCCTCCTCGTACTTTTTGATATGTCTAGCAAATGCTGATTTTGATACGTAGTTTTCTCTTGCTACCTTTCGTATACTCTTCTTTTTCTCTCTTACTATGTTTACGGCTTGCAGAATATTACTGTTTGCTGCTTGTATGCAGTCTAGGTTTATCTTCTTCCACTTTGTCACAATTATCGCTATCACACTTTACTAGAACCATAATTCGCAATAAAGCAAAAAAGATTTTCTTTGGTCGGATTATTTAAAGTGCGAGTGACTTCAGTCGAAGCAGTACCTCTCACCTGTACCTGTAAACCCCCACAAAAATAAACTTTTTCACCTCTTCCAATTAACATTACCCGCTTCAATTAAACTGATTGAATTATTCAGGTAGAAATAAAATTTAATTTTCAATTCAAGACTTTCAATAATTATTGTGACTTCTATATACAAAAATCAAAATTAACTAAATGTATCTCTTGAATTTAATAATTTAAGGTAATGAGCACAGATTAAAAAAATGAAAAATGGTCGTAACTCTGGATTAAAGCAAGCTTAATCTCACCAAATCTTTAATTATAGTAGCTCCTTGAGAAACAATACAGACCTGTCTAGAAGGAATAAAGTATAATTATTTCGAGTCTAATTTTAATTCTTCCGTAATCTATAATTCAAATCACCCGGAATAAGTTTGATAATTTTACTTTAATCGGTTTTATTTTAATTTATTTTTTACTTGTTTAAATCTATTACATTAATGCAATTTATTACATTTAGTTTTACGAATACTATTAACGCAATTGGGTAATGAGTGAGATGAAATTCTACCAGTACTTACTCTACCACTACTCTACTCAACCGTAACCAGTAATATTAAATACTCTGCAATACTCACCAGAATCAAGTATCTACTATAGTAACATTCTTACGCTTTTATCCAGAGACTCCACATCACCACCATTGATTGGAATTTGACTTTCTCCACTTAAATACCAATTGCCATGCAAAAATGAATGAGTCCCAATTTTCTCCAACAGAATATTAATTGCAAAATTTCACGATTTAATTTCAAGTTCATTCTAGAGACAAGAAGTTAATTGGATTTTATATATATATATATATATATATATATATATATATATATATATATATATATATATATGTGTGTGTGAAATTTTAAGCAAGGAAGTATAACTACAGTTCAAAGCTCTGCCTTTATAATTTCCTTCAAACTTCTGGATTTTAATTACCGAATTTTACTGCAATAGAATATTAGACACTTTAAAAATAGTTATTAATTCTAACCATTTTATCACGATCAATTACTTCTTGAAATTGTAAGTTTTATATTCGGCATAAATTTTTAAAAAAATATGTGAACAATTAGATTGGGTATTACTACAATAGTTCAACGCAATAACTTTATCGATTCTAAACAAAATTACCACTGTTTTAAGTTAAATTTATGATAGTCAAACAGGTTACTTACTGTAATTATTTAAATGACAAAGCGACGTAACTATCTGCTTTAACCGAATTTTACAAACTAGCTTTAGTTTGGTCAAAGGGTCTGGACTCCTTTTCCGAGAGTACTCCAATTAGGCACAATTCACATACAAAAATTAACATACCCAGCTAATTTTAGTGTGTTTATTTCATATATTAAACGGATATTCACCACTAAATATTAATTCCTATTCATTTTTTTTATCCCGACTAATGTAGTAACAACATTGAATCACAGCCTTTTTTATATACCTTGTCACGAATTATTTAACCTTGGATTATTTAACCCATCTGATTTAAACATATTAAAGAAAAACAATTAAGCTCCCATTTACTCTCAAAATTAACAAAATTTTACTTTCGGTCTCACAGCGACTTCGGTGTTAAGATAAAGGTATAAAACAAAGAACTCTACGTTGCTTCAAAACAAATTACCTATGAAACAACCAAAGAAATAACATCATAAGTGAAATTTTAACGTAAAGGTATGGCGCGTGTTTGTTTTAGTTAACCACCCGCTCGAGGGTTATGCCCTCCATGGGGGAAAGAGAAGTCAATGGTACTGCAAGAAAGGAGTTATACATGGTCTAAGGGATTTTCAACGTTTTATAATAACTTTATGTCATAAACAACGTAAGTAAATAGGACATTACGGTTTTTACAATCGTAATCATAATGACGGTGGAGAAAGGAAACTGTACAATGAATTATAGACATCATGATGAAAGTATTTGGATTTACATTTCATCATATTGCGTTGATGAGTGAAATATCTGAGATGAAGTGCATTTATACGAGACAAACTAAAAGATATTGTAAAATGACGGATATAGGTTATACTTCTGCCTTGGGGGCTGCTTGAATCATTAATCAAACGGAATGGGAAACTCTGTTAGTGACCAAGGAATTATTGTATAGAATACGAGTGTATGATATTGTGCGGAGGGTGATAGAGAAGAAAGTTTCTGATGAGCGGAAGAACTTGATGATTCGGTGGTAAGGAATAATGATACATTGTAAAGAGGAGAAGAGGTAGAATGGCTGATGCTGTGAACGATTAGAAAATAGATATGGGCGTTGATGGAATTGGAGAGGAGTGAATGAGGATTGAGCGTTCCAGAAGTATTTGAGGCGAAGTTTTTCTACATGGAACCAAAGGTATGGAAAAGTCACGCGAGCATAGAGCTCTGGAGCAGAGCTCGGGAGTTTGATGTGGAATAGAATTCTGAGTGTGTGATGTTCGAGAACCTTAAGTTTTTGATAAAAGGGGGTTAATGCCGAGACCTAACGGTATGGCCGTAACTAATCACAGGTCGAAGGAAGACTATAAAAGTGTTTAATAGTAGCTTTGCAGAAATACTCCAGGTTGTGCCAGAATGTCGTTTCAATAGATTGAGTCGATTATACGCCTTTTTGTTGATGTCCTGGACATAAGTCTTCCATCTGAGGTATCTGTCTATGGTGAGTCTTAAGTATTAACGGTTTTGGAGATTCTAAAACGGTTGTCGTTAACAGTAATGGAAGTAATTTGAATTACTGTGAAATCTGAAACGTTTGTTAGGAGGCAGAAATACTGTACTTTGGATTTTTGCAGCATTGGATTTCAGTCGCTGTTTATTGCACCACAAAACAAAAGTGTGTATTATTGGTTGTAAGGCGTTGTTTACTTAGTGTATAATACGGCAAGTTGCAAGAAAAGCTGTATCATCAGTGTATGGAAATAACTAAATATTTTGTGCAAGAAGAGGCATGTCAACAACATAAAGTATATATAATAAGGGTGAAAGTGAAGAGCCTTAGATACGACTGAGTACATAAATATGGTTTGATATGACTGCTGATTAATGTATTCGTAAGTACGGTGGCCAAACAAGAATTTGTAAATAAAACGAATATATATGCGATAAGAAGGCGAAAATGTAGCAGTTTTGAAAGCAAACCCTAACGCTACCCCTCATTAAATGCCTTCTCTAAATTAAAGAGTACCAGAAAGGATGACTTGATTGTATTATACTGCTTATGGATGCAGCTGGGGAGACTCAGAAGCTGAAAGTTGATGCTAATTTGTGGGCGGGAGTCTGCTTGATAGTGTGGTAAAGATGGTAATGAGAAAGATGAACATGAAATCATTTTACGATATTTTTTTTTCCTAGGATTTTGGTGAAGATTGTGTTGAGCTGTATCGGACGGTATTCTTGATTAAAAAAAAAAAGAGAAAGCTGGATGATTTCTAAGATTGAGCAGTATTGGTAGACTTTGTCTTACATGTCGATAGATGTTATTGATTTCAGGGTCATTATAACATTTCTGATAGATGACATTAGTGATTTGAGTGACAGAAACGAATGTAGTGAGTGCTTTGTAAGTAGATATGTTGGGTTGAAGATGAATATGTATTGAATTGAAGTTGAAATGGTCTACAAGATGATAATTAAAATGCTAAATGAATTATAGAGGTGTGAAAATCTCCTATAATTAGGAAGCAAATGTTTAGGTTTTTTTGGTCTCTGTGCAATTCCTGATCATGATGTAAGAGAGGATAAGCGATGTGGGTAAATTTACCAGCTAATGCGTTGAAACACATCTCATATTGTGTTTCAGATTTTAATCCACTGTCGTAATTTGTATACTTTAAAATAATTAAACACTGTTCGGTGGAGGACTCTATGATGCTGAAGAGCTTCGTGGTTGCCAGTGCAAACATATTCTGTATAGATTTGACGTGAGTGTTTAACTGGACGAAAGCAGCGCGGGGGAATTATAGGATGATGAGGTGATATATATGCGGTTTGAGGGATGAACTCCTCAATTGCGAGTTCAATAATTGGTGGTAAAAGTTAGAGTGGATTAAATTCATTTTCAGTAAAAGGATAGGTCGCTGATGGTGCATGAGTTTAGTAAGTTTAGTAGCGAAGTATTAGCGGAATGGGTGCTGAGACGGATAAGGAAGTAGAGGAAACTTTTTGAGTGAGTGTAATGGGCACACTTCATTACCCAGATCTAGAATGCAGATGAAAATTCTGTGGGCGAATGATGAAGTGACCACTATGTCAGGAGTAGTGTTAGATCAGGAACGGATTGGTATTGGTAATGGTTGAATGAAGCCTGTAGTCTAGGCAGTGATAAAATTGTTACAAGCTGTTTCTCTCAGTCTGAGTAGCTATGGATGTTAATATTGGAAGAGATCAAGCAATGTCGGAAATTATGAGAAATATAGGGGAATAGGATGACCTGGTCGAACATAGATGACTGTGAAACATAAAATTTGTAATAGTTATAATTAGATATTCTGGAATGTTAGATGCACGGTCAATGCTATACCATGTGTAGGGATAAATTACTATTGTCACGCCGGAAGCTTCTTATCGTGTCGAATGAGTTGATAGCCGGTAAGTTTGCAATTAAGTTTGGGACTGAGACGCGTTTTACTGATAGCTAATGTGTGAAATTTTTCTTCGTGTAATAGTTGTTCAAATATGAGTATATGAGTTAAGTACAAGAGAATGTTGAGAAATAGTAATAAAAGTCATAGTCTAATGCCTAGGTACATGATCACAATGAAGTTAAATAGTTGTTTCGAGTGGAAATACGTGAAAGTGCACGTACGAAATATTGTAAGTGGCATAAAATTTGAGGTTAAGAAAGTTGCGAGCTGCGTGCTGAACGTGTTGTAATATTAATGGTTGTGCAAAAGATGAACGTTTTAAAGAGTGCAGGTGACAAATGCTAATAATTTATGAATATAAAGAAATGGATTAGTCTCTCGTGAAGTCTTACCTTTTCGATTTTGAACATAATGAGTCAATAGTGGTACTACAAGTTTCGGCTTCATTCCCTCTGGAGCAAGCCGACACTTACATTTCTAGCTGTATGTCGGAGGCGGGAATTGATACCAAGTATTGTAGATTGGAACTTGCTGCACATTCGGGCAGCGTTTCACAGGAAGAGGAAAAGTATGCACCTCTTTGTAGGATAACAGGTTCATAGGATGCACCTGTTAAAACCGCATCCGTATTCGGAACAATCAGGGACCAACGTACATAGTTCGAATTCTGAAAACATCACAGGATACTATCAACGACCTTTTGCATAAACAAATCTTCATTTTCAAGAAAAGACCCCGATTTGAACAATCCTACTCATTACGACCAATTCCTCTCCAAGGTAAACGCTGTCAAGAATACAAAGAACATCCTATTAAAACTGTATCCCACTTCAGGAAGTTCAGCTTATGTATCAAGTGTTATAGATGGAGGGACACCTCGTACTAATATTGACATGGTATGTGGTTGAGGTTGCTAGTGTCGAATGTTGTTGAGAGAAGTTAAAGTTGCTGTTTTCCTGAACATTTCAAAACTGGATTGTCACGAATTATTTTGCGAAGTTAGCCGACTGTGATTTAATGATGATTCCATTTTTTTTTGTTTCTACCAGTTGCGAAATATCTTTGCGTTGCCGATACTGTAGAAGTTACAGAAGTAAAACCTTCGAACTAAAGTACTTTGGATTGTAGTTTTGCTGTAGCAAGCTGTAGACAGGCGGCAGAGGAGGATAAGCCGGCTGGAGTCTGAGTCGGAGCTCGAGATGCTATGTGCATTTGTATACTTTTTAAATGGTGGTGAACTCGTTGACGATGCTTGAGATGAGATGAGATCAGGATAAGAGTGAAAATGATCATAATGATGATAAAAAATTATACTACTTGTGTACTTCAGCCAGCTTTCGCTCGTGAAAACTCTCAATTTCTTGCAACCAGTCGCCTGTTAATGAATTAGATCACTGTGCGCCCACACGAGTGCTATAAACACAGCCTAGTCTTGGCAGCTACGCCTCACTTCATGTGCGCCAGCTGGGAAAGTATGGAAATGCACTTTTTCCGGCCAGCCAAAGTGGCTAGCAACTTATGAGAAGGTTACGCCCTCTGTAACGTGAGTGATGGAAAGGAATTTACGTACAAAATGTAAGAGATGATCTGTGCTCTACCGAAATTTTACAATTATACGGTATAACAACTAACAAAAAATCAAAAAGAAAAAGAAAAAATGGGCGTATGGAACTTTGATCCTTAGCATTATGAAGCAAGTAAATATATATAACACACAACTTAATAGAGACAGATTAATTCAATATAAATACAATACAATTAGAGAAAATGAAAAATTTGTAAAGTTACATCGAGGATGGAGAATGAAGGAAGGTGCGAAGCACAAGTTAACGCATGGGTATTGTTAATCAGACAAATGATTGCGTATTCTGCGTAGGGTCATCTCTATGTGATGATGGGAACCGGGGAAGCCAAACCGAGCAGAAAGTGATTACTGTCTGGATATGGTAGATGAAAGAGTGGAAGATGCTAATGAATAACATAATCAGATATAACCTTCAGCCCCAGATTAGCCCCAATTCGTAACTTCTTTGAATTATTTGTAAACAACTGCAACAAGAATTTTCTTAATTGGTATGTTAGCAACTTTGGATGAGACACTTGTGGGTTTCCGGGGAAGATGTGGATTTCGTATTTATATGCCTGAAAGACCTCCAAAATATGGAATTAAAATTTTTAGTCTTGTTGGTGAAATATTATATTACACAACAAATATGGACGCACAACCAGAAAGTCCGTTCCAGATAGATAACAAATATGGAAGTAGTGAAGAGATTGTGTCAACCAATTTACGGTTCATCTCGCAAAGTGAACTTTGATAATAATCGGTTTACAAGCTGCAATTTGGTTAAATCAATGGAATAGGACAATAAGTTAAGAATTATAAGGACAATTCGTAAAAACAAGAAACAGTAGCCCACTCGTTTGTGAATGCCAAAAGGAGGAAAGAATAAATTAGTGTATTTTGTTTTCATTAGAACTGCTGCATTGCCTCCTACACATTTAAGAAAAATCGGTGTTTAGTGCTGATCTCAAGTATGCATAATCACATCAAATTAGATGAGAGTACCGGAGATAACAGGAAGCCAGAAATCGTCACATTTTACAATGATACTAAAGGTGGTGTGGACACAGTAGACCAGATACGTACTGAATATGACAAAGACAGAAACACAACACGATGGCCAATGGCGTTACTTTATCACTTCTAAAATGTAAAACGGATCAATGGTAATGTTATACATTCAGCAAACACAGGGACTAAATTCCAACAGCGAAACTACATAAAGCAACTGGGAAAAGTTTAATTGAAACAGAGAGCACTGAATAAACTAGATCCCACAGAGCTTCGAAAACCGGAGGCAAAGTTGTTCGGATTGACTCTAGAAGAAGATGCTCCTGTACCTCCTCAGCTAGGAAAACGAGGACGATGTTACATGTGTAAACACAATAAGAGCAGATACTTTTGCCAGAAGTGCTGTAAGTGGATTTTCCAAATTCACGCAAAAATGATGTGTGGAGACTGCTACAGAATTGAAACGTGAAATTCCCTATGTGTAATATACCGCTATTAAGAGAAATACTTGTTTACTTCTTTCTAGTTATTAAATATTTTATTTTGAGTGCCGGTATTTAAGCAATAAAATAGTCACACAGGTATCGAACTTAATTATAACAAGAAAGAGATTGCTTCTATAAAAATGAATGTACAGTTTCTTTTAAAGCGTATCCACTATCTGGTGTTTGTATTTAATATTGTAAATATAATAAAAATTTAAATCCTGGTTCACATCTTATCAGTGAAAAATCTTCCTGGGTCCAGGAGGCAAAATTTTACCATTCATGAAATTTTCTTTCACGTTACCATTGTAGGGTTCAGAACGATGAATCTCACGAGGGTAAAGTGTGCTGACAGAGCGTAAACAATAGGCACAAAGGGTATGCTGATAGCGATTTGGTGTGGGGTCTAAAGTGAGGTACTATTTATTGCATTAATAAAGAGTGCTGAGTTTGGAAGCGTTTGTTGATATAGGTGAGATTTAGTTTTTCGATATAGTACTGTAATATGGGGAAAGTTAAGCGTTGGTATAGATCCACATTAGGCTAGGTAACCTGACAATGAAAGCTATGTGGAAATCTTTTGGTTAGAGGATCGAAAGTTTTTGATAGATTTTGGATGATGCGGCTATCCAAATCTGTATGTTAAGTTTGGCAATAAGCAATCTTTGTATGTACTTAGGATCGTTTTTGCATAAAGTTCAAAAAGATGGCATCAAACCGTAGAAAAGTTAAAGTTTGTGCTCCTGCTTCGGGAAAAATAATTGTGCTATCTCTGTGCTTTATCATTTCCATTGTGAACCCAGTTGTAAGGTTACGGCTAGAGTCTGCGTTCGACAGTATCTACAGTTGGAAATGCAGTGAAAAATCGTTATCATTTATTGCTAGAGAACACTAAATTAATATAATTTACAATGTTCTACACAGATGGCAAGAAAAGAGTGAGAGTGACTTGGACAACGTGATCCCACGCTAGAGAAGTGTGCAAAATCAGGTGCTCCATATTCTGCATTTAATGCAGTGACGTACAGAAGAATGCTGCTCAAAAGTACAGTAAACAGAAAACCACCTTTAAAGTATACTATCAAAATATACAAAGCATTAAAAACAATTTTATGGACTGTGCCGTAAGTATGGATGTTTAGTTGTGAGTGAAACATGTCCGAAAGTATCGGTAAGGAACAGCGGATTGCCGTTTCTTAAGCAATTCTCTACATAAAATAAACGACCGAAAGACCATAGAGGCGAATTGTTTGTAGTATAAAAATAAATGGGGCAGGAGAGCACAGAATGATCTCGTACGTGAGTTTGAAACTATTTGAGCAGAGGTAAGTCTGTCCAAAAACAAGCTTCGTTGGGTGTTTCTGCAGATCATATAGGAACATTCCTCAAAGTTTACTTGAAACATGCCACGAATCATTTCCAGATGTTGTCACAAGGTGACCAATTGCTCATTTTGGTGACTATAACTTGGACTGAAATATGGATCTACAGTAAACATGGGATAACATCAGACAGAAATGACATCCGTTAGTCGACTATTCTACTCAAGCACTCGATTTGGGTTAGTACAATTTTCATAATGCGCGTAAAAATAATAGCCTAGATTATGTCATCTCTATTTTTTTGAGTGTGGTGGACAAACACCGTGTGCGTGGGTTTTCTCGGGGTTCTCCCGTTTCCTCCCACTTTCTTCATTCCACCATTTCCTTCATTACTCATCATCACCGTCTCCTTTAGCCTAACCGGCATGACCGTGGGACGTAAAACTCAAAGATTTCATTTCATTTTTTCTATTTTTTTGAGAGAATGTGTCATCTCATATAAAGAGTTCCTTCTCCCAGGCAGCGAGTTCCGCGTTCCTCATCTTACTCCCAACCCTAGAAGCCAGCAATGCAACTCAAAAAGGAAGTTTGTACCTGACTGAAGGAAGTCCCCTTTGGGTAAAATTTGTAAAGTACAACAGGTGTTACAGTGGACACCTTTACTAGATGGAAAAGTAAACGAGGCACTAGATTCTTTCGCTCATGTTTTTAATGGAACAATAAATACTTTGTGCTGTTCAAAAAAGTAAAATCAATGACATTTCCAACAAGGCACGGCGAACAGTCTCCACACATTACGAAATAAAAAAAGAAAATTGGGAACTGTGGTGTGGATTTCCAAATTAATATATATCTTAAAAAGAATTTCTGATATAGGACTTAATATAAAAATGCTATTGAGGTGCAGCAAATGCCTAGATTATATTTCAAAAAAATCAGACACCAGCATCAACAAAAATAAACGATTTTGCAATCTTATCAAATCTAGGTCCAAAACTTCTAGCATACCTCTTGTAAAGTACAATGATGTATCAGGTACATAAGTTGAGGGAAGAACAGAAAATTTTAATGATTTTTTTAATAAAATCTCAACTACATAATCAACGTACTTCCCTGTTCAATCCGTTTACTCGCCCACTTTATCTCATTTATCTGTCACTCCTCCAAAGGATGAGTTAGTCTTATTTTCTCTCAGCCTCTCGTCAGGACAATATAAGCTAGACTTTTCTGCGTTCGACATAATCTATTATTTCTCTTCCACTTTCGCTCATTTTTAATAGATGTTTCAGGAAAACCTGTTTTCCCTAGTCTTGGAAAAGAGCCCGTTTCTCTCCCAGTTATAAATGTGGATTAGAAAGTTCTGTGTCATCCAATATCTCGCTACTATGAAAGATATCAATCCTCTGCTTCAAAATATCAAAGACATTACTTCCCGTTCAGTACAATCCCAAAGTTGGTAGTGGAGGGTGGACGGCCAATTTGCCGACACACGGAGCCAAAACGTGATTTTTTTTTGTTTCGCCTTTACATAAAAATATAAATAAAAATTTCATTATTTTTCAGCCGCTGTTTCATTTTTAGCAGCCCTAACATCAAAAATAATACAAGAAGACCATATCTGTATGAGTTAGCATTAGAACTAATAAATGAAATCCTAAAAGCTCGTTCTGAAAACTCAACTTTGCAAGAAAAAAAAAAGTTGCTTGTTGTTTTTGGCACAATACAGAAAACAAACTAGCCATGATCAACCAGTCTAACCAATCCAAGGAGATATATGCTACATCTGCGGGTCAAGGGAAAACAACAGAACTCGCCTTGAATGTAATGATTGTGTGAAAAACATGTTCAGAAGGCAGTCAACAATTACTACTGCTTGCAATACATGCCAGCAATCCCAGAAAGAAGGCAGTGACGTGGATGTTGACTAACTTTGAACTCGCCTTGAATCTACATATTGTGGAAAGACATGTGCGAAAAGCACTCAATCATTACTGGTCCCTGCAATAAATATCAGCATTATCACAACAAGCTCAGTGACATGGATGTTGATTAGTTTAGATGCTGTTCTTTTGTGTTTTGTTCAGTGTGTTCACTCATATTTAGCAGTGTTGTAAATTAATTTAAACGCATACTTTTGGTCAACAATGATTTGTCTTAATTTACTAAACCTAAATGCTCCAAAACATACACTTTGCATCATGCACAATACAGAAAAATGTGAATAATCGATCACGGGAAAATTGCCGTCATCGTGAGCGGAAACGTGAGATTGATAGAACATATTGAACGAATTATATCGCACTTTTCACAAGTAAGATGTTTAGCATTTGTATATTTTATTACGAGTGTTACTTGAATATAAGTTTTGATGTACAAACATGATTTTTCAGTAACTAGTTCATATATATTACGTCTTTCCACTAACAAAATATGGACTTCATGTAAACTCTTTTCACAATTATGCACAGCCATCTTTTACCTGTGTGAGATAGCATGTTTCCCCAAATTGAACTTCGATGCCTTTCTTCATAGTCTTGACACGAGCACTTCCTCCGCATGTGTATTAGTATATCTGTTGCGAAATATAAACTTTAATTAAGTCCTTTCTACACACTTAGAACGCTATAGTTTATTCCTTAGTATTTAATAATATATTTTCTCCTATGTTTTTTAACATGTGCATTGTAAAATGTGGGCTGCATATAAATCTTCCTTTCACCTGTGTGTTGTCATGTGTGTGAGAGTTTCATCTGTGTATTGAAATGTCCTGCCAAACTTGAATATAGACCAAATACTTTTCCACACTCGTCATATGTGTGAAGTTATGCATTTGTGTATATTTAAATTTGTCTTGCCAAGCTTGAACGCGTATCAAAACAAGACGCATTAGAACCAGAAGTTGCTAACTCATCATTCCTAGATTTTACAGGATCGCGCTTTAAATTTTTTTTAGAAATGTGTTGAAATACCGATATATTAATGCAATGGTCTAAAATTTTGAATGCTGGTTCGTTACAACAGATGTGACGTTGTCTTAGAGTATCTTATAACGTAAAGAGAACGTTTTTGAATAAAACTTAAAACCTGATTTTACAACTTTTCTTATAAAACGAGTGAAAAGTTGGTAAGTCAGTATATTCAAGAACTTCTGAGTTCACAATAAAGAATAGGTAAGGAATAAGAAACATAAGTACTAACTTTATTTTTAACCCACATGCATATTCCCTTTACATCATGATCTCGCGCTTCAGAAACGACTGTGAACGAAAAAGAATAGAAGATACTGTGTGACGAACTTTTGGTACACACCCTCTTTCCGAACATACTGCACGAATTCCGGTAAAGTCAGTAAAACTTTGGATAAGAGTGCCATTAATGTCGCTTTGAAATCAAAGACATCAACAACTGGAGTGCAATAAAGTTCTCTTTTATCAGTGAGTCATTTTCTGACACACAACCTTAATACAAATTTATCTGATCAGTTTAACAGATTTGGAAGGGACGAGGACTTAATTTTTTGACAGCTTCTTATCTTCAATTTGTCCACTTTCTGTCAATGAGCATGAAGAAATGTGCTGGAAACGGAAAATATACATATATACGGTGAAAAAGGAACTGCGCAACTATATATCGGCCAGCATGAGGCAGCCAAAACGCCGATGGTCCAGAAAGTCCTAGTTTTGCAATAGACATGGAACAAGTATTTCCGCTGGATTTACACTTGTAGCTGATGAGGAAGGTGCACTGTCATTATCGGTGTCCCTAACTCCCTTACATATAAGAAGTCTCAAGAAGAGGTTTATTTGAATTCTTATCTTTAGATAAACATTCACTTGTGAAATCATCACTCGAATCTTCCTGGGCGTGAGCCATGTTTTCACTATGCAGCAAACCCTGTTGCGGCAAAGCAGAAGCGCCGTTCGTAAAGTAGATGCGGAACCAAATTTCCCGTAACATCTGCCCCCAAACTTGTATCCAAAGCCCATATTCCATTACAAAAGGCAGGTAGGACGTTTCAAGGGTTTAAAGTGGTCTGGTTCCTTTAATATCTAATTTGATTGTAGACCTCTTCAGCACGGTATTTATCGTGCACTTAACATTTCTTCCAAAAATTGAATTAACAATATAAGAGTGCGTCAATTTTTTTTTCTATATGCTATGTCAAGTTAGGTGTCTTGGCAGGTAAGCTAAGCTGGTTGAAAACTAAATCCTATCGAACACCTTTCGCTTGTGTTTGGTTACTGAACTGTGCGATTTAACATGCGGTTTGCCAAATGTGAACTGCCAATAAATGTTTTTCTACACTCTCCGCGCGTGTGAGATTTTTGTCTTGTGAAGATTAACATTTAATTTGCTATATGTGAACCTTCAGTAAATGTCGTGCAACGCTCTTTACATCTCTTTGGTTTCTCACTTGTATATTGAAATGCCTTGCGAAATTTGAGCGTAGATTATATCCTTTTCCATATATTTCACGTGTGAGGTTTTGGTCCTGTGTGGCTGATCACGTATGAACGTTGAACAAATCCTATTCCGGGATCTTAAGCACGAGTGAGCTTTTACCCCTGTGTGGATTAACATGTGTGTAGCCAAATGTAAACGCTGAATAACTGCCTGACCATATTCTCTGCAAACGTGAGCTTTTTCTCCTGTGTGAATTAACGTGTTTAGCCAATCTAGAACGCTGATTAAATGCCTTACCACATTCTTGGCGTATGTGATCTTTTTCTTCTTTGTGAATTAACAAGTGTAGCCAAAATTGACCGTTGATTAAATGCCTTAAAACACTCTTGGCATGTGTGAATATTTTCTTGTGTGGATTAACATGTGTCTAGCCAAATAACAACGTAGACTAAATCCTTTACCACATACTTGGCAAATCTAGGGTTTCTCTCCAGAGTGAATTAAGATGTGTGTAGTCAAACTTGAACGTTGATTAAATGCCTTACCACACTCTTGGCATGTGTGAGGTTTCTCTCCTGAGTGGATTAACATGTGTCTAGTCAAAATTGAACGTTGACTAAACGCCTTACCACACTCGTGGCATGTGTGAGGTTTCTCTTCTGAGTGGATTAACATGTGTCTAGCCAAATTTGAACGTCGATTAAATGCCTTACCACACTCCTGGCATGTTTGATTATTTTCTCCTGTGTGGATTAACATGTGTTTACTCAAATAACGACGTAGACTAAATCCTTTACCACACTCTTGGCATGTGTGAGCTTTTTCTCTTGTGTGGATTAACATATGCGTAGCCAAATTTGAACGTCGATTAAATACCCTACCACAGTGATGGCATAAGTAAGCTTCTTCTCCTGTGTGGACTAACATGTGTGTAGCCAAATTTGAACGTCGATTAAAAACCTTACCACATTCTTGGCATGTGTGATTATTTTCTCCTCTGTGGATTAACATGTGTGTAGCCAAATAACGAGGAAGATTAAATCCTTTACCACACTCTTGGCATTTGTGAGGTGTTTCTCTTGTGTGGATTAACATATGCGTAGCCAAAGTTGAACGTCGATTAAATACCCTACCACAGTGTTGGCATAAGTGAGCTCCTTCTCCTGTGTGGATTAACATGTGTGTAGCCAAATTTGAGCGTCGATTAAATGAATTACCACACTCTTGGCATGTGTGTTTTTTTCTCCTAAGTGGACTAACATGTGTGCAGCCAAATACCGACGAAGACTAAATTCTTTGCCACACTCTTGGCATGTGTAAGCTTTTTCTCCTGTGTGGGTTAACATGTGCGTAGCCAAGGTTGAACGTTGATTAAATACCCTACCACAGTGTTGGCATAAGTGAGCTCCTTCTCCTGTGTGGGTTAGCATGTGTGTAGCCAAATTTGAGCGTCGATTAAATGCCTTACCACACTCTTGGCATGTATGAAAATTTTTTTCTGTGTGGATTATCATGTGTCTAGCCAAATAACAACGCATACTAAATCCTTTACCACATACTTGGCAAATGTAGGGTTTTTCGCCAGAGTGAATTAAGATGTGTGTAGTCAAACTTGAACGTTGATTAAATGCCTTACCACACTCTTGGCATGTGTGAGGTTTCTCTCCTGAGTGGATTAACATGTGTCTAGTCAAAATTGAACGTTGACTAAACGCCTTACCACACTCGTGGCATGTGTGAGGTTTCTCTTCTGAGTGGATTAACATGTGTCTAGCCAAATTTGAACGTCGATTAAATGCCTTACCACACTCCTGGCATGTTTGATTATTTTCTCCTGTGTGGATTAACATGTGTAGCGCCAAGTAACGACGTAGACTAAATCCTTTACCACACTCTTTGCATGTGTGAGGTTTTTCTAATTTATGAATTAACATGTGCGTAGCCAAACTTGTACATACACTAAATTCCATTCCACATACTCCGCAGATGTGGGACTTTTCACCTGTATCCACTAACTTACCGCTTGACAAAGTTGAAAATTGACTAAACCGTTTATCACTCTTTTGGTACTTATCACGCTTTTCACTTTCCTGTGTCAGCATATGTCTTGACAAACGTGATCGATGAAAACTTTCGCCAAACTGCAGGGAAGTATGCGATTTCTCACAAGAATGAGAAATGGCTTCCTCTAACGTAGTAAACGCATCCTCTTCTCCCTGGAAAGCTAATACGTTATCGCTCCTGTAATAAATTCAACAAACAAGCAACTGTGAATGGAGATACTGATTAAGTAGCAACAAAAAAAAAATGTAATCATTCGCTATATTTCATGAAAAAATTACACTTTATTTGATTTGTTACCTGAAATATTGTACAAATATTAAGTGGAGTATCAAAAGGAAATCTCCATATCTCTCTGTTCTCAAAATAAGAGGCTGTAGTTTGTTTCACTATATCAAATTGAACCATCGTTTATATCGTGGCGGTCTTTGACCAGGTAATGGCAGCTGCTTTGAAACAAATGCACAGTATGAGAATTAAACCTGTCTTATCTGTAGTTTCGTGTGGAGAAAAAAAAAAACTTGCGATCCAAAGGTTTAAGAACGACTCAATTTATTAATATAAACTGTACCGAAAATCATTCACGTATATCATCATAAGAGGAACACGAAAAGCTTTTTGAAAAAAAAAAAAAAAAATAACATACAACTTTGCAAGCTGAGGCAGAGAAACTTCACATAACCAGACTAAACACGAATCATTTACAGCGTACTGATCGTGGTTTAGTGGTCTAGGCGCTTGACTAGTGATCTGGAGGTTCATTGATCGAACACACGTCGAGCATTTTTTTTTTTTTACTTTAGGAATTTTGATGGCGATTCATCGGCGATAACACACGGTTTAATCATTCAAATATTTGATACTCGTTTGTTTCAACACTTGAACAATCAATAATACTAGTAATAATAACAATTATCTCGAAGAATATATAAAAATTAAAAAAAAAACTAATTATCGATCAGGGCATACCATTACAAGCAGAAACGTGATATTAGGCTACAAATATTTCGGTTTTGTATAATGTTGCCCATGAAAAGACTATTTCCTCATCTCGATTCTAGAACAAATCAAACAAAATCGGTATGAGACTTAACATTATAATGCTAAACGGGACATGGTTAACTCACACTATCGTCATGTTTGGATATGAGGATCGAGACGAGACGAAAGGTATCGTAAACATTTCTCGTCTTATATCGTTTTTCGAAATAGTGTATGAAACTCTTTAAGCAACAAGTGCTCTGTAGAATGAATCTTACACATTATTTTGTTACTTTGTATTTCACAGCTCACTGAATTATGGTCTGTCTATATATTTTAGTAGCAAATTTTATAATTACATCTGCAAACTCCACAAGTTAGTTTATTACAAGCTTTAGTGTTCAATTATATTCAGTTCTTTTTATTACAGTTATTTTCCTGAAAACGTAAAGTAGAATATTTTCTACACAAAATATTAGCGGAAAGTTTTCGTTTAAATTTGAGTACCTGTAGAGGTGTCTCACGAAAGTACGGAAGCCCTTACTCGAAACCGTTATTACTGGTATGTTGTAAATTTAATGAAACAACCTGTTCCAACCACGTCCCGCGTAGTAGGCATTGTGCTGAACAAACGTGTTCATAGGTTTTCTCCGTGTTCTGCCTCCTCCCACTTTCTTTATTCCAATATTTTTATCACTCTCATCATTGACGTCTTCTGTAGCTTAGCCGGCATAACCATTACTTAAAAACAAATTTTCTTACGGCTCCCTTGAGTTCAGAATAACTACTTTTCACACGAAATTTGCTTCGAAGCTTTCCGTTATAACATTTAACTAGTTGTAGGGAAACTTTTCGTAATAACATTTAGCTAGTTGTAGGGAAACTTTCCTTTATAAGATTTAGCTAGTTGTAGGAACGTATGGAGAGAGTATGTCGTGTTGGTACTGACACTACTCTCCAATCCCGACTATTTTGTAACTTCTCTCCTACGCTACGGGCGATTTTACAGGCTTTAATACAATATGTCCTCATACGGAATTTGTTATCTATATTATTATTATTATTATTATTATTATTATTATTATTATTATTATTATTATTATTATTATCGCTGAATATTTGAGACTTCAATATTACATTCTACTGCAATGCCAATAAACATACTAATGTTACGAAAATGAAAATAAATTCTTTGGACCCTATATAAGGAAGAATTGAGTAATGAGAGATACTTTGCAAAGAAAAGATAGGAAAAGGTGTCAGCTAGTGGATAATGTGAAAAATGAACCTTCGGATGCCTTAACAGAAGCTAAGTAGGATTTTTCGTCATCACAATACCTTTCCGAAGTAACACCCTTTCTTTGGGTAAAACACATTGGACTACGTATGCGTTATATTGATATATTATCAAAATATACAAAATGTAGTTATTATTTATCAATTTTTCTTGAACGAATATATGGAACTTGTTGTAAACGCCGAACCAAAGCACTATTATTATTTCTAGTAAGACTGGAAGAACACTTAGTAACAATTACACTATGACGTTTCAGTCAAATTTATGACTTATATTAGGCCTGAAGAATGACCCGTTTGTATTTATGAATTGCCTGCGAAACAAGCGAAGTTATGAGACGTTAATAATCGAGATTGTAGACTGTGTAGTCATGTAATTACTTTTTGAAGTCGTTAAAACTCTAACTAGTACGAACGAGAGAAATTGACATTTATCATTTTATTGTGCATCAGAAATATGAAAATTCTAAATTATAAATTTTGTTCTTAATATCCTCGGAGAATCGAACCGCGGATCAATAACACACAAAGAGAATGTTCAAGCCACTACCCTAAGACCACTCTGTAAAATAAGAGTTAAGAATCACTCGTATATATAGGAAATTGCAAACGTTTAAGATTCCAATGCCTTATTAATCATTAATCACTGATTTTGGTCATGATAAAATAGTGCAGTCCAGAAAATTCAATATTAAATTTTAAAAGACGGAAATTTGTAACTGTACCAAATTTTTGCTTGATATATATTTTGCTTAAACGCAAATTCTGCGTTATTGCATTATGTGACAGTCATCTGAATTCGTACACTTTGTGTGGTGTATGCTTCCCGTTAATTGTGCTACCACCTGGTGGTACTGAAAGAAAGAGAGTAGAGGAAGAGGAAGAAGAAAACGAAAAGAACTGTTGACTTGTAAACCCTTGATGGTGTAAGTGTGTGTGTGGAGCATGATTCAGCAAGTTTCGCTGATCATAATATTATCTTAACGCCAAAATTCTTTTTAATGATTTAAATTACGTTATGTCTTAGAAAAACTAGAACTGTCTTCGAAATTCCATAAATGATCTCTGAGAATAGTAATGCTGATACTAGTGTTCTTCGCAAGTGTTGTGTAAGTCGTTATTAAAGTAAATCAGCCCCAAGTAGTACTTTATAACAAAAGGGGGTTGTGAACAAGACAATAAGAAAAAAAAGGACTTGGCAAGAGGTACCTGAAGGAAATGGACATCTAATTACCGACTAACACGAAAAATGTCTGAATAAGTCATTTTCTTAAATAGAAATTGCACATTATGCGGTCATCACGTTCACCAGGGAAGTCAGTTTAGTAAATTCTTTAAATTGGAAGAATGGACAATTTCTGCAAGAAGATTCGCCGGATTCATCGTGTATTGACTTAGAAATGTGATCACGAACAAAAGCGCGCCATCATGGACTAAGACTGTTATTGTGAGTAATTTTAAAGCATATCTTCGAACTTGCTACGTAATTGGGGCAATAAAATGTAAAATACTTACTATGTTACAGGTACGTTCATCTATTTATAATAAACGGTACTGAAACATTTAGTTCTGTTTGTTCTCTCTATTTTCAGATTGCATAACGAGGTGAGAACGTGGTTATTATATTACTTGTGATCAATCTATGAAAGTAGGTGATGCTCTCATCTATTTTCTATAACGCGCCTTAGGTCTCCTCTCAGGTGATTCCGTCCGAATCTGGACAATTACGGTAAGGTGTATTGTGCCTTCCTTGGACGATTGTCGCGGGGACGAACTTTCTGAACCCACAAGTAATATAGTGCAAAGCTATATTATTTGGGGGCAAAGAATAGAGAGTTCTCTACGGTAGCCGACTAAGGATGGTGCGTACCGAGCTGCGCAAATCTGTACCGTAATAGAATGGCGCCCGAACAGGGACAGGAATTCTTCACCGTAATAGAATGGCGCCCGAACAGGGACAAATCAATTAATAATAATTCACGTTTTTATTAACTGATTTGTAACGGATGTAGCATCTGGGAGAGGACCTAGGTGTTGTAATATTCGACAGGTTTCATTTCTCATGATATACTATATGCGCTAACGTGATGGTGTTTACTGTGTTTGTGTATTTGTAACGTGTAGTCATGGTAGAAAGTGAAAATTTAAGTTTGCAAACTTTGATTGAAGCTATTAATAAACTTAACGATGTTGTCAGTGACACTAAGGGACAAATGCAATCACTTAATGGTGCTGTTAACAGTACTAAAAATGAAATGCAATCACTTAATGGTACTGTTAATGATACTAAGCAACAACTCAATGATGTTATTAACGAGTCGAAAACTGAAACACAAGATCGGATAAAAAAATTTTCTAACGAACTTACAGGCAAATTAGAAACGTTAGAACGTAAGATGGATGGGAAAATTCAGACACTGTCGACCGAGTTAGTACAAATGAGAAATGAAATAGACAGGGTTAGTGGTACTTGCACGGATAACTTTGAAAAACTGTCAGCAGTTTCAAGAGAGATTAAATGTACAAGAAACAAAAGTTGATGTGGTTAAGCTCGCCGTGAAATACAACGAAGACAAAATACGTCTAACTAATGCTAAAGCTAATAAGTTAGGAGATCAAGTTAGGGACACCGAGGAACGTACTATAATGATTGGAAATAAAGTTAAGGATTTAAGTTTCGATGTATATTTAGTTAATGATAAAGTTGAGCGAGCGCAGGAGAAAGTAAAAGAACACCAAAACAAAATCATGAAATTAGATCGAAATGTTCGCGAGGTTTATGAAGTTAGTATAGCAACCCGTGAAATAGCTCACCATACTCAAACAATGATAGATGATGTAAAGGGTGACGTGGAAAGTAAGTTCGATATAGTAAATCAAGAGGTCAGAAACTTGCGAGTAAGAATGATTGAAAGCCAAATTAGGTCATCAACGTTTGTGGGAAATGTAAAACCCGAGGTAGAAATTAAAGAAGAAAAAGTTGAATCCAGTGTACGCAAAAACACCAACCCTTTTCTTGACTATGATGTTAGTTCTGTGTTGAGTGAAAATTATTCTTCGGATTCTCATAGTGATAATAGCTTCGTTGGGGTAAAAACAACCAAACGGAGGAAAAAACGAGAAAGAAAGGTAGCTATAAAGTTACGAGATTTAGAATCTTTTGAGAAATTCTCTGGTCACGAAAATGAATTGACTGCCACTGCATTCTTACATAAGCTTCAAGCTTCGCTTATGTCAATTTCTAGTAGTCAGTATTTAGATATTATCAAATTTTTGTTGACTGGTTCTGCGCAAAATTGGTACATAAACAATTGTGTTTTTTTCACTTTTTACGATCGTTTAGCCGAATTGTTCAAATTAGAGTTTGAGAACGAACAGGTAAGTGCTAATAAATTAATAGTACTGCAGTACAAACCATATGATGCAAAAGTCGACGGAAGTGTATATAATTTCGTGTCATATAGATGTAATAAGATTCAAGAAATCAATCCCGACATCAAACAATCGTCAGCTATCAGTATGATTCTCAACTTGATTCCACCTTACTACCGACGTCAATTAACAACTTTGTCCACCATGAATCTGTCTTCTGTACTGTCTGTCATACAAAGATTAGAAGCAATTCCCAGGTCTGATAACCGTAACAACAGTAACAATCATAGGTTTCCGAAAGTTAATCAGGTGTCTGTTAACAAGAACGGTAAGCACAAAAATAATCAGAATGGTGTTAATGATTGTGATGAGTCAGATCAGGTACAATCGAACGAAAATTCACACAACAGAGGTAATAGGAAAAGAAAAAATTCCTTTCGTAGAAACGAAAAGAAAAAATGGAACAATAATGGTAGTTCTGAAAGACACGAAGAAAGTGTATGTTTTTGTAATCATGATTCAGTTGTAGATAATAATAACTCTAACGTAAATCAAGGTGAAGTCACTAGTGGTGTGACTAATAGGCCAGCGAATGGTAATTCTCAAACGAGGAATTCACCTCAGACCGGTTACAGTAATGGAAATTTTCTAAATCCTTCGAATATTGGTAATCCTACTGGGTTTAGGCCACCGAGACCGAATTTTATGAATGTCACTGCAGGTAATTTTGGGTTTCAAAATAGATTTCCTCCCCCAAACTAGAAACGCCCTGCCTGAAGAGTGCTCATAGCAGGAAATTAATTCAAACGTGTAGTAATGAGTTAAATAATGCATTCCTTCCAAATGGTCAGACTGTTTTTGTAAAGCTCGATAAAAATTTAATAAATTTAGTACAGTGGGATGATGTTTTCTCATCTGACGAAGAGGAAACTAAAGAGTCTTGTAAAAGTAATGTAATTTTATATGCCACTGCTGAAATTCTTGTCAAAATTATGAACGAAAATCTTCATGCTCTGTGCGACTCAGATGCTTCGGCTAGCTTGTTAAGTTACAATACGTGGAAGAAAATATCTAACATAGTGTCAAACGCTGTATTACAGCCCGCTCCCCAAATTGTTCTAGTAGATTATAGTGGAAAAAGAACAAAATCTGTTAAGGATGAGGTTACCCTCTGTGTAGAAATTGGACCTGTAACTTATGATGTTTGATTTATTGTTGTCAGTGATCTTAATTGTAATTGTCTGCTAGGCAGAGATTTCTTATCGCTAGCTAATGCGAAATTAGACTTTGGCGAGAAATCTGTTACTGTAGGTTACGACCCTAACACTTATAAGGTACCAATGAAAGAGTATGAGCACAGATCTGGCTGTGACCGCCTTTTAAGTAACGAAAATAAAGGTAAAGTGAAAATACTTACTAGAGAGAGTGTTAATAAGGTTAGTTTTCACGTAAAGATGTGAATTGTGTTGACACTGATTCTGCTATTGAAAGCGAGAACGAAGATGTAGTCGAACCTGTGCTAGAGTGTCCAATAGTTAAAAATTTAAAAATTCATAAGAAACAGCTGACGCAGGAATGGATGGATAGTTTGTTAGAAAACAGTAAAGCATTTGAACATGTAAAAAAGTATACTATCAATAATGATTTGAATGTAGAGCAAATAAAACAAGCACGTTTGAACGAAGGTGCTGAAGTAAATTTTTTGTATCATTTCTACGGGGAACAAATTCATAAATTGGATGAGGAAACTCAGAAATCTCATAATAATGTAAAAGTATATCAGGATATTTGTAATTTAAGTAAAACTACTTGTAGTACCAAAAGTCATTTTCCTCCTGTTAATGAAATCAGAACAAAAGTTCTTGAAATTGAAAATGTATATAATGTTCAAAAACAGCAATTATATGATTTGTTATTGAAACACAGATGGGTCTTTAGCGATTTGCCAGGTAAATGTAATAAATTTAAATATGCTACTGAAGTTGAAACTGACCAACGAATTGTAAAACGCCAGTACCCATTACCCTTTAAGTATAAAGAAAATATTGAACAACAAATAGCTGAATGGCTAGAATGTGGCGTAGTTAAAGAATCTGTCTCCGTGCATTGTCATCCTTTGTTGTGTGTAGCCAAGGAAAATACTAGTAAGCTTCGTAGTGTTGTAGATTTAAGTCAGTTGAATAAATTTGTCAAATTAAAGCAGTTAAAAGTCAATAAGATTGATGATCTCCTCATCAAATTCCAAGGAATTAAATTCGTATATTGTCTAGATTTTGTAGGAAGTTATTTGCAAGTATGTTTCAGTGAAGAAAGTAAACAATACACAGCCTTTTGTTGGAATGGTAAAATGTATCAATATACTCGAGTTCCGTTTGGTTATATAAATGGAGGAGCTGCTTTTATGTTGTCTTTGCAAACTGTCCTTGGGGAAGTTTCCATGACTTTGGAAGAACAGTTACAATTTTTGGATTAAATATTTCAGAAAGTTTACCAGGCTGGTATGATTTTAAATCTACAAAAGTGTACTTTTTGTAACACGAAATTTAGCTTTTTAGGGTTTGACATTTAGTCCGCAAGGCATTACAAAGAATTCCTCTTATGTACAATATATCAAAGACCTTCCAAGACCTAGAAATTTGAAATAATTACAAAGAGTTTTAGGTTTATTCCAGTGGCGTGCTAAATTTGAAGAAAGTTTCGCTCAAAAATCTGAACCTTTATTTGGTTTACTTAAGAAAAATAAAAAGTGGATTTGGGATCCATCTTGTGAAGATAGTTTCAATCAATTGAAAAATGATTTAGTTCAAGAGGTGATGCTTGCACATCCTTTGTTAGATCACGATTTTTTTTAATTACTGACTGCAGTTCAGTTGCTTTGGGAAATATTATTTTTCATGAAGTAGATGGTAAAAAACATATTTTAGGGTTTTATAGTAGAACGTTAAAGCCTGCAGAGAAAAATTACACAGTGACTGAACGTGAATGTCTTTAAATTGTACTCGCGCTTAAACGTTGGTCTCAATTGTTGTATGGAAGACATGTAAAATTTTATACGGATCACAATTCGTTGGTACATTTACACAAAATGAGACAGTGGAATTCTAGGCTTGCTCGTTGGAGCATGCAAATTCAGGGATTTGATGTACAAATTGTGTATATTAAAGGCCGAGATAATCAAGCTAGCGATGCGTTGTCACGTATCATTTTGTTTCCTGAGGTTGAAAAGTATGAAGTTAATAACTACGAAGTATTGCCTTCTTGTTTTAAACTTTTGTCTGTTCAAGATTTAATCAGTAAAAAAAGAGTATGAAAATATCATGAAGTATTTAGAGAATCCCAATGATCCTTATGTTAAAGTTAAGAATCATAATATTGGTGAGTTTTAAAAAATTGAAAATGGAATTTTGTTGAGACGCAGTTACCATTTTAATAATCAATGGAAAATTTGTATTCCTTTTTCACTTGTGAAAGATGTAATTCAAAATTATCATGAACAAGGGCATTTTGCTTTCGAAAAGGTTTTAGGTTTTATAAGTGAATGTTGTTATTGGAAATCTATGCGTATGGATATTAGCAATTATTTGCGTGACTGTGTTGTGTGTAAACGTGCGAAAATTGAAACTTCGTCACCAGCTAGACCTTTACAAACTGTAGCCGTAAAGAATGTAAGAGACATGGTCTCAATTGATTTGTTAGGACATTATCCACCTTCTCATACTGGAAATAAATTTGCATTATCAATTTTAGATGTATTTAGCAGATATTACACAATGTTCCCAATCAGAAACGCAACGACCAAATGAGTTTTAAGATGTTTAGAATATTGCTATTTTGTAACCATGGGAATTCCAAAATCCATATTTGTGGATAATGGTGGATGTTTTGTATCGGCAAAATTTAAATCTAAAATGGAAGAATATGGTATTAAAGTTCACTATTTAACTCCATAACATTATAAGAGCTCAATTGTAGAAAGAATCCATAGGTAGACAAATAGGTTGTTCAAATTACTGTGTAACGAAGAACATACTTCTTGGGAGAGATACATCCCTCGAATTGTCATTTTGTTGAATTATTCTGTGCGTAGTAGTTTAGGTGTCAGCCCTGCTAGCCTTCATTTAAATGTAAAACCAAATTATTCTGTGTTGAAGCATTTTGGCATTGTAACAAACGAAAGCTACTATGAAAATGAACCTGTAAATTAGGAAAATCAACTCATAATGGCTGACTATCGCAGAAGTGAAAAAGTTAGAAAAAAAGAGAAATATAATGCATCCCAAGAAAGAAAATATAAAATAAAAAAAACGATTTGATATTCTTGTTGCAATCACATTTACTTCAGCAGTAGACAAAAAGATTCGTAAGTTTTTCATGCTTTACAAAGGTACCCTGTTTTGTAAAAGTAAAATTTCAGACAAGGTATTTGAACTTGTAGATCCTTTAACCGGAGAATCTTGTGGTGTACATTCTATCGATCGTAAGAGTGTGGATACCCACTCAGGAAACTAGAAACATCTGGTTAGAATTAGCTAAGAAACATATTCATGAAAAATAATTTGATTCTGTAAATGAAAGTAGTGAAAAAATTGATTCTTGTGAACCTGAAACTTTAGTTAATGTGAATTCCTTAAATGTAACGAAAGCTATCTTGTCTGTTTGCAACACGAGTGAAAGTAATAAGTTCAATGTTCAGTCGTTGTTGAAAAAGCTATTAAAATGTGACACATATTTGCAGTACTTAAATGATAAGCTAGATTGTCGGTATCGTACTCTTATATTAGCTTTAAATCAGTTGCTCAATCCTAAGCTAAACAGACGTGACGATTTAAAAAAAAAAAATTCACGGACATGACTGTTTTACGAATATTAGTATGTATGAAAATGTTAAAAAAAAAACTCTCGTTTATGTGAATTATCGTATTGTTTTATTGATGCTATGCGACAAGTTATCGAAACTAACAATAAGATCTTAAACCACCAATTGTAAAAGGTGAGTTGTTTAGCATTCATGTACTATTATTGATGTAAACGATAATAAACTCTAATTCTATTAGAGTGAGAGTAAGTTTTTGTGTGTCAATGGAATACTGTAACAAGAGTATTGAATTATGAATGGCAACTCCCCCCCCCCCTCTCATTATTTTTAACCTTTGAGTTCATTTTTCTATGTTGTTTTATATTCCTATCTCACTAGAAGGTCTTGTTGCCATTCCAAAGGGGTGGGATGAAACTATGAATGTATAATGTGGATGGGAGACTTATAAATTTAAGTGGATACGCGCTAATTAGCGTAAAAGTGTGGCAGAATTACTTCTATCCGGCCTCACTTTTATTGTAACAGTACAAAAGAGTAGTAATAAATTTATTTCATATATTTATTATATTTAAATGATGTGTAATCTTTATATTTGTGAATAACGATTTTGCTTTCCCTAACTTCTTTGTTAAAATAGCGTTAGAAGTGTAAGTATGCTTCGTCATTTATGCAATTTTATGTATAATATGTGTAGAATAAATTTGTTTATTTCCTTTTGTGGAATATTAAAAATATGATTCTAATTAATATCTGATAAGCGAAGTAATTTATAATGATTATTTGTTCATGTCTTGTAATTTTTGCATAGTATCGTAAAGTCAGCAATGTAAAAATTTTATGCTTAAATAATGCCACAATTTCGTATAATGTTTGAGTTATTTTTAATAATAAGAGCGCATATAGCATTATTGTAGGTTTAATATCAAAAGTATATCATTAGAATTATTTGTATATCAATTGAGAGTCATGCATGTATAACTTAGTGACAGTACCGAATGTAAAAAAGGAGACTACATATAAAAGCTCTATAAACTTTTATGTATGCGTATAAATGCCCCATGAGTTCGTCATTTTTCTACGTTAAAATAAGACATTTTTATCTGATGAAGTGTAACCCAACGAAAGTTCTTATAAAATTCCCAGTGAACTAATATTCATATTGACATTGGAAGGGTGATGATTATTGAAGTGAAACTACAGTCCAGAGTTCTTGAACGTTTACCATTATTCAATGGTGCACGTACATTCTTTCGACCGCCAATGTAACTGTACCAAATTTTTGCTTGATATATTTTTCGCTTAAACGCAAATTCTGCGTTACTGTATTATGTGACGTTCATCTGAATTCGTACACTTTGTGTGGTGTATGCTTCCCGTTGATTGTGCTACCACCTGGTGGTACTGAAAGAAAGAGAGTAGAGGAAGAGGAAGAAGAAAACGAAAAGACCTGTTGACTTGTAACCCATGTTGGTGTAAGTGTGTGTGTGGAGCATGATTCAGCAAGTTTCGCTGATCATAATATTATCTTAACGCCAAAATTCTTTTTAATGATTTAAATTACGTTATGTCTTAGAAAAACTAGAACTGTCTTCGAAATTCCATAAATGATCTCTGAGAATAGTAATGCAGATACTAGTGTTTTTCGCAAGTGTTGTGTAAGTCGTTATTAAAGTAAATCAGCCCCAAGTAGTACTTTATAACAAAAGGGGGTTGTGAACAAGACAATAAGAAAAAAAAGGACTTGGCAAGAGGTACCTGAAGGAAATGGACATCTAATTACCGACTAACACGAAAAATGTCTGAATAAGTCATTTTCTTAAATAGAAATTGCACATTATGCGGTCATCACGTTCACCAGGGAAGTCAGTTTAGTAAATTCTTTAAATTGGAAGAAGGGACAATTTCTGCAAGAAGAATCGCCGGATTCATCGTGTATTGACTTAGAAATGTGATCACGAACAAAAGCGCGCCATCATGGACTAAGACTGTTCTTGTGAGTAATTTTAAAGCATATCTTCGAACTTGCTACGTAATTGGGGCAATAAAATGTAAAATACTTACTATGTTACAGGTACGTTCATCTATTTATAATGAACGGCACTGAAGCATTTAGTTCTGTTTGTTCTCTCTATTTTCAGATTGCATAACGAGGTGAGAACGTGGTTATTATATTACTTGTGATCAATCTATGAAAGTAGGTGATGCTCTCATCTATTTTCTATAACGCGCCTTAGGTCTCCTCTCAGTTGATTCCGTCCGAATCTGGACCATTACAGTAAGGTGTATCGTGCCTTTCTTGGACGATTGTCGCGGGGACGAACTTTCTGAACCCACAAGTTTTATAGTGCAAAGCTATATTATTTGGGGGCAAAGAATAGAGAGTTCTCTACGGTAGTCGACTAAGGATGGTGCGTACCGGGCTGCGCAAAGCTGTACCGTAATAAAGTGTCTCTGTAACTTATCTCTATTATATTCGGTTATTCTTGTTTTACAGGTAATTTCAACAACCTCGAACAACAGGGGCACGGACACAGATACATCGAGGGCATTTTATATTTCAAAGGCATTCCCATATGGAATCGAAAGTGAGATCCGCCTACTAAACAATCAGATGGGTGGGGTACCTGTTTCGTTACCATGGAAAGTAAGGTTGAGATGGACAACATAGTGCTCGTGGGTTTTCTCGGGACACTCCCAATTCCTCGTTCCACCAATTCGTCCATCATAACTCACTTGCTTGAAAATAGAGACCGACTTTTTGTGTCAGAGAATTTAAAAATCGGAAGAGATTTTTCCAATTGCAGCTACAAGAAACTGTCACTATGATTACAAAGAAACAAAGGAACGATATAATAACTTTTAAAATTTTGTACAAGATACGTGATTTAATTAAGTATACCAATTTCTAGTTGCGTTTTATATAGTCTGATACCTTGAGATAGTAAAATTTGCGTATATTGGTATGTAGCTACGCAGTTACAGCTCATATACTCTAATAAAATAAATACTTTTGAGAAGCATAGAGTTTTCAATTTCTTGTAATCTTTATGTACTTATTTAAAATACATGATATAATGATTCCGGAATTTCACGTTAAGGTAATATGGACAACCATTAGCACCTTACTTTTGGATTATTACTAGTGCTTTTATGTTTGTGCTCTCAACATAGAATTTATCATAACCTGCTGTAATGCTATTCGCAGAAATCGAAATATATACTAGGTTTGGAATCCTGCTATTACAGGATTTTTGCAAACAATGCCTCTCGAGTTTTATTACCATCATGAAACAATCTAGGCATTATGGTTTTTACCCTAAAAGTAAAAAAGGGCGTGCGAAATTAAATGCTACACTCTGAAAACCGAAAAACTGAAGAAATATGTTATGCATCATATTATAAAATACAGGGAGCTGAACTGTTTGAAATATATAACTGAATATGTTGAGCGTGTTCATTTAATTGGCATTTTGTTACGTTATGCTCATTCAAATGGGTACCATAAAGACGGGAAGAGGATTAAAATTGTACGTCAAATATTATGTGAGTGGTCTCTCTTGTTAGAGAAAGGGAACTGGACTAGCTTTTTAACTTTAAAAAAAGTGTCGCGTGAACAATTTTCGGAAATAAACATTCAAGAGAAAGAATTAGCCAGACATGTATCTCATTAAGAAAACTTTTTATTTTTTCTTACGTTACTGTCACTAGAATGAAGATCCTACGAGTAAGAGAATAGATTTAAATTTAAAGCTAAAGGTTGTGAGTGGATTATTCTTAGGAGGTTTCTTTACGCTATACCAATGACCAAGTGATCTACTACTTACGAGATGAAAACGGGCAATTTCCGCAGATTTCATAATACATAAATTTAAAATATGATATAAAATTAATATCCAATGTTTGGCTGATGCACACAAGTGACCACAATTTTGCTAGCATAAAAAGAGTTATAGAAAACTACGTTTTCAAGGGGATATAGTGAAATTCAGCTGTAAACTTCAAATCAACTTATAGATTTCTTTAGATGTTTTAACAAGAGCTACGTCATAAACAGCAAAAAAGCTTGTAGTATAAGACTTAAAAAATTATTTACTGGGAAACAAAATATTTTCATCATTTCTCTTTCAAACAACGCCTTTATCCTTCCTGAACGTGCTTTTTTAATTATATGGAGAAGTATATCTCTGTACTTCTTTGGAAAAAATACCGAAGAATCACTATTTCTTCCTCCGTAATTCACATTAATATTACCTGTTTCTTTCCCGCGTTACTACAGTACAATACTCACGGAAGAACACTTACGGACACTCTTCACTATGTATATCTACGTACCTTTAACGGCGTCATACATAATATACCATCTTTAAACACAAACTCGGAGGAATAAAATAACGTAATACTATGCCTAATGTTGTAATGAACACGAGACGCTTATGAACACTTACAACATAAAAAATACATAATAATAATAATAATAATAACATTTTAAATAAATTTTCAAGACAATTTTTTTCCTATTTAACCATAGCATTTCGAAGAAAATATAAATTTTATTTATACTATTTCAGACAAACAGTATTTTCTTCGCATAAATGCGTCTTGAAATTAGTCCACATTTCATTAAAGTACGATCAAGATCCTGCACAAATCCTGAACCAGGAACAATAAGCATAAGCTTGGTCCTGGTTGTATTTACTGTACCATCTGTGAAATTTAAATGTTGAAGTTAAGCATTGGTTTTCTGCACATTCATTTGCAGAGGTAGCACATTCCTGATCAGATGTTTGTTTGATCAGACAACATACTGTGCATACGTTCGCGAAATTGTGAATGGAGGCCGAAAGAGTCAATTAATTGCAAGAAACCTGACCTTCATTTGTAGTTTTCAAAGTAATTTTCACTGTGTAATTTTAGCACCAAATATTAAATGCTTAAAAAGTAAAACATATATACTTCACCTAAACTTTAGTATACATTCAAGAATATACCGAATTCATTCATCCAGTGATTAACCAAACCAGAAGTCCCACACCTTATAAATTTAACTTCTGAACTGGATATCATCCTACACTAAACGATGCAAACTTGGATTATTATAGCGCATTCTTATAGTATCGTATTGTACAATATTATCTTATCGCTTTTGACACACCAACATTTCACAAAAGTTTTACAGTTCACGTGCATATTACTGACGCAAGCGACGTGACCCGCCTATTTTAGATATATCGATTTCATTATTAGTGTAAAAATATGTGATGTCTTCCTACTGTAAATGTTAACTATATATATAACACGTAAACTTTCTTTCGTTCATCTCACGGCAAGTAAGTTATTCAAAATTTATCGTATTTTTGCTGATTATTAATAAGCATTTTGAACGCTTTCAGCCGTGACCTATAAAATTGTGCAGGTAGATAGCATCACCAATATATATAAAGCCGGCCGAACATGCACAACTGTGCAGGTTAATTTTTCCGAAAGCTAATAGTTAAAAAAATAGATCATGTTTTTGAAGATTAGTCGATCAAACTAGATTATGGAAACCACCATTCTTTCTTTCTATTTTTTGAGATAAAAGAGAGGAACCATCATATCGCTCTACAATCAGGTACGTTCACTTAGATGTCATGTTTTATGGTCTTCTTACAGCTTTTGGAGATAAAAGATGAATGTGGAAAGCAGAGGAAGGACAGCATTGGAAATTTTAAACAGGTAATTTATTTAGAAAGCGATTTCGGACTTTGAAATTGTAATAATATAACAACACTTTTAAAAAGTATGGCTATACCGTTTTGGATGCGAAGTTTCAGTATCGAGATCTTGTCAGGATGATCAAGTTCTGTATGTTTTTTTTTTTTTTTTTTCAGGTGTTTCCAGTTTTGGGAACCAGACTTCATAATAGAATTTTATTATCAAATCTTGAAATGAAATTAAATGAAATCTTTCAGTTTTACGTCCCGCGGATATGCCGGTTAGGCTAAAGGAGACGGAGATGGTGAGTAATGAATGAAATGGTGGAATCAAAAAAGTGCGAGGAAACGGAAGCACGACGAGAAAACCCACGCACACGGTGTTTGTCTACCACAAAGTTCAATTGGCAGGGCTGGGATCGAACCCGGGACCCCAAGCACCAGAGGTAAACACTACCACTGAGCCACCGCGGCCCCTTATCAAATCTTGTTTTGAGTTTTTATTCATTCTTTTTCTTATGTTTATATTAACATCTACCTGTCCCTATACAATTAAGCATTTAGAGAAACGTTAGGCAATTACAGATATTTACAAACAAATTAAAGAAGCACTAGCAATAACTACAATTAATCATACAGTTAAAATTTTGGGTAATTAAAAAACTGTGCTCTTCAGATAATGAATTTTTTTCATTTGACGTTGTGATTCTATAATGTGAAAATATGCCAAATTTGTAATGTAAGATTAAGTCGCTGTCAAAATTCTGTAAATTAAACACAATTTAGTATAATATTGAAAGTAATTGACAATAACGTTGAATTCGATAAAGCTGTTTGTTGATTTGTTCGTCGTTCGATATATATATATGACGTATATTATGAAAAGTGAATGTGCATCCATTGTGACTAAAGAGACCTGAAGTTAATTGAGTTCGGAGAAAGCGATATTAAAAGCTAAGAAGAGTTGAAAGTTAAATATAATCCATCACTACTTTCGTTACAAAATTAAAGTGAGGAAACCAATGCGGCGCCTGGTTGGGTTACAGCTAATGTGTAGATTCGGCAATTGCCTACACATTTCAAAATTTTGTTCTAACTTTTAATGTTTGGCATATGGAGAGAAAAGTATAATAGTAATAAAGTTGGTGTTCGGATTCTAGATTTTGATATAATACTTAGTTTTGGTTTGGATTTAGAGAAAGTAAATTAGATGTTATTCTTTTTAATTTTTTAAAATAACTCTTTGTTTTCTTGTGCCGGGAATCATAAACCGATCTGGAGAAAAAGAAAAAGGGACATCCGCTTACGATTCCACGGTACACTTTAATACGATAAACACCGGATATTACGATTCATCGATAGTACGGTGTGCCTACGTCAGGTAGGCAGTATATTGTAAAATTAAGCGTTATGTTATGAGAACATATTAAGATTGCTACGTACGAGTAGGCCCTCAACAACATTAATGTTTAATGAAAAATTTAATATTACTGTTATCTTGTATTTCACGACAGTGACAAATGTTCTCGGATGTGACTTTATTCTCGATAAACATAAATTCAATTGCTAGTATGACACACATAAGTATTGGCTAGCACTCTTTAAAAGGTTACGTTTGTAAACCTAACAATCTTGTAGGTAGGAGCGGGCCTGAAGTAATACTAATGATTAAATGATTTATGGATTGAAATGCGGAGCTGTAGCATTAAATCTTCTCCCAGGGTATATCCCTGAATGTTAACAGCCCAATTAAGGCTGGGAAATTAATCCGGAGGTGTCATGATTTGAATGCAGAAGGCATGCAACCAGGGTGGTATGTAAGGTCTTAGTGTAGAAGCGATTCATTCCAATCGTCAGGGGCACTGCGAGCTTCAAGTGTAGGAGACTAAGAAAGCGCCATTGGCTTTAGGAACCAATTCATTAACCTATCTCTTTTTATGAACGACTTACAACCTGAGTTGTCAATTAATGGCGCTCCGTAGGCTTAACCGAGGTTTAACTCATTTATTGTTTTAAAATATTCAAACGCTTATTAGCTACGTTGTATAATGTAAGTATATAGATAGATATTTTAATTATTTTGTAGTGATATGTATATAGATTTTCTTTAGTTTTGAATTCTACTAATTCCATGAATAGATTTTATAGATTTAGTGATGAAAACATAATTAGTATCTAATTTTTGCTTGTATATTACTTTTAAATATACGTATTTACGTATTATGTTAGAACATTTTAATTATTTTTTAAAAAAATGAATGTTGAAAACGAAACTAGTAATTTTAGTGCGGAAAACGTATTAAAAATGTTGTTTTCGTTATTTTCTTGGATTTATCTATTGCTCAACGACTCACCCAAAGGAAAGAATATTTAAATTTTTTGTTTCCTTCTGTGTTAAGTATTTATATAGTTGGAATAATTTGGTTAATTCACTTTACTGAAGTTTTTATTCAGTTCAAAACAAATGAAGCAATATATAAAACTTTCGCTATAAGATTAATATGAATACAATAGTCATAGCTAACGAATTATTTTAATGTTTAACTGATTGTTTTTGTGTTAATTAGTTTAAAGAAGTGAAAATATTGCTTTAAACTAGCACTTGTCAATAAACTCACACAATAGTAATACTATGTAACGAAATTTAAATTGAATTTGAGTATTATGGTGTTAAAAAAAACGATATAAGAATTTTTTTTGATTCGTTGCGTAATCTAGCGATGGGTAGGTCCCATTGTTCATGGTGTGTTAAGGGAGTAAGGCATGAGCCAACTAGGCACGTGAAAATTGATGACGTTCATAAAGCGAACAAAATGATTGCGTATCAAGTATTTTGGAGCTGTGTACGTTTGAGTTCAACTAAATGGCAATTGAGCATTATAAATGATTTAGGGCTATTTTTAAGATGCCGAAAGGCTGTTGTAGAGTTGCATCCTTACATGAATTTACTGTTATAATGTATGCGTATTTTAACGTGATGCCAAAGGCTGTCAGAGGGCGGCTTACTCCGTAATAGTTAGTCCTTCTTGCTTCGCGAATGCGTAGTTTGTGCATGCTAGATGAGTAGGAAGCATTTGTTGTGCATCTTTAATATTTTGAAGGTGTATAGAACATCCCTCTTGTGATGCATGTTTGTGAAGAATGCCCATAAATGTGTTATTAGAGTTTTATTTTGCCATTGCCAGTGAAATGTTTGTTGAAAATAAGATTAAGTAATGATTGTATCAGCCAAAAATCGCGTGTTCTCTAATATTGTAAAGATCCGTGCATTAGTGTTGATGCCCATGTACCTGTTATAGTTGATGGTTTGGTAAAACAAAGTTTGTTTGCGAGTACTACTGATAATTAAAAAAAAGTAAGTTTTGGTATACTGGTTTAAATAACAGCAAGACAAGAGAGATCGTTTCGTGAGTTGGCCTGTGATTCCCAATTTATTTGAAACATTTTAATGAAACTTTCGTTTCGTCGTATGAGCATTATTATTATTGAAACTTGAGACTTTAAATGATTTTGTATTCCTTTAGAATTTTTGATATTTAGTAAGATGTAATACAATATTTTAAATAATCAGTATACAAGTAATGTTATAACTATTTTACGAAATGCTTGTTTTGAAAATTACCTTGTTTTATTAATGTTTTTGCAAAATGTTTGTTTTTAAAATTTTCTTGCTTTATTAATGTTTCTATGTGTATGAATATATATATATATATATATATATATATATATATATATAACTTATATAATAGTTTTAATGCAACATTGTATGTTGCATTAAAATTAGTAATTGAATATTACAAAATATTTTTGAATAAATAGGTTTGGGTATTGAATAAGTTTGTTGTAAAAAAAAGTTGCATATACAAAGATTACACTACACTAGATACACATATTAGGAATTTCGGCTTTACCGTTCACACCGTCAATTAGGCAACATTCCAAAAATTTACACATTTTCTATTATTGTTTAGTAATTAAGTATTTTTGTGTTAATGTCTACCTGTATATTCATTTAGTTTCAACTGTTTACTATGATTCCACATATGTTATATGTTCAGTGAAAAGGATTGGAAAATCAATTGAGACATCCATTCACGGTAAGAAACTCATAGTTGAAAGAAAAATAAATAAATAAGTGAATGAAAGAAAAGGACTTATAAACTGCAAATTTAATTGAATGAAAAAATAGGAACATTTTTATTAATGGTGGCTTAAATGAGGGATTATATATATAGCAGGTGGCTTTAACAACAGGTGGGATATCGTCATACAGGTTGATAACCTTATAGCTAACAAGTGAGAAGTGATTTATTATGTACAATGAAGTCCCAATATACATTTTTTCCATGTTGAACTTCCAGTGAATTGAACCTATATACAGGATGTTTCAAAATATAGTGTTTTCTTTAGTGATACATAACAGAAACCATTAACCCTCTGATGCCCACGGTAATCCTCACAATTGAATCAATTTGTTCACTCCCTTGTTCGGAAACAATAGGATATCACCGACCAGAGGCTCACTTTTTAGAATTTTAAAGAAATAAAACAATGTTAATTTTTAAACTTTATAAACCATATCTCGTATATAAAGAACCAATCTTGAATCTTTTTCCAGCAGTCTGCTATTTTGTACGTTTGTGTTAGTAACACTAGCTCCGGTCTTACGGCCATATATGGTCAAGAAACAGGAACCCTAATCATGTGAGCACGTGCTAACCGAACAAACGTCAATTTCATTTGAAACGTAAAATCAAACTCTAATTTTTAAGGCTTAACTCGTGAACTTCCTGATTTTATTTGGAATACCTCAGCGTTTACAGCTTCAAGTACAAAACTATGGACTTGTCCGAAAAGGTAGTATGAAGTGTGGTAAAAGCTATCAATACACACAAGTACTGACAAAATGATACAAAACTCATATGTTGGTGGAATTCAATCGAAAATAGTGTTAAAAAATATAAAAAAATGAGAAAAGGTGCAAATGAAATAAAGGAAAAAATACATAGAAACACAAAATATATCAAAAAACTGATACACAAGTAAAATATAAACCATTAGCTCTATAACCTTCTCGCCAGTCTTGGTTCCTTGTACTCTCACGTTCCTGCACTTTCGATTGGATCATAGAACATATTCCCCCGTGTAAGAAATATAATAAAAATGGACAATAGTTTTCGTTAAAGCAGTTTATATCTTTCTCTGCTAAAACCTTGGATTCATAGTCATCAACATGCTTTCCTAATGGAAACCTGCATTCAAGAATGAAATGCAGCTTAGACGGTATAGTTTTCCATGCTACTAACAAATTTTGTTCGAAAGGCGGGATGTACTTAATAGTATCGTATTTACGATAATATTCTTAATCTGGACTGTACAGGGCTAATTTATAAATAGCTAAATAACGCTATAAATATAGAAATAAATAATTAACCCACAAAGAAATTTGACTTAACATCGCTCTGAAATGAACTTAATTAATAATGATGATGTCAGCCTACAGGAGTTGTATATCATCATCATCATAGGTATTCTGCCTTAATTGGCAGGTCACTTGCCGCAGCTGAGAAGCTTCCATGCTCCACGGTCCTCCGCTAACCTTTTCGTCTTCACGTATGATCTTTCTGTTTTTATATCATCCATTAATTGTAGTCTCCTTCGCCCCCTCCCTCTTTTTCCCGCCACCATACCCTCGAGGACGTCCCTCATGATACAATCTCTTCTTAGGCAATGTCCCAACCAGTTTCTCTTCCTCTTCCTAATAATATCTAAAAGTGTTTTTTTCTCACCCACCATTTCTAACACTCACTCATTCGTTTTCCGCTCGACCCAACTAACTCTTTCCATTCTTCTCCACACCCACATTTCGAAGGCTTCCAGTCGATTTTCGTCACCCTTACGCAATGTCCACGTTTCCGCCCCATACAGCACAACACTCCACACGAAGCATTTTATGAGTCTTTTTCTCAACTGTTTGTTCAAGGTCCCACAAAACAGACTTTTCTTTCTTTTAAAGGCTTCTTTCGCCATTCCTATCCTTGCTTTTATTTCACGTTCACATTTCATGTCATTACTAAGAGTATATAGAGTATAGGAGTTGTATATAGAAGAACGAGAAACGTTTATAAAATACCCTTTTCAAAGGTACAACGAGAATATTATCTGATAAAATGCTGCTGCCCCATAACAAAAATTGAAAGTAACGTTACTTAGAAATCGATTCGTAGTCATAATGACCAACCTAATTTAAAGGAAACCGAAAAAGAAGAAACCGACGTCGGGCACATTTTTGAAAATATTAAGATTCTAATTTGTAAAAAAAAAAAAAAAAAAAAAAGATATTTTGCATAGTTCTTTTGTATTGATAAATCTATTCTTAATCTTCAAATCCAAAGTTTTTCTTAAATAAAAATACAAAATCCTGCGGGACTTGAATCTATGGCTGTCCTCACTTCTGTCTAAAATCTAAAAGCAGAGTAACAAAATTTATTTCAGTCACGTAATAAGAAAGACGTGATCTCATATTACATTCTCTGCAGTTAAAAGCAAAATAACTGGCGATAGCTCTTAAAATTCCAAACATGTTTCAAATAGAATGGTTGGGAATTTTTTTTATGGTTTGTACCTGGGATATTCTTGTATTCCTTTATATTCTCAAATAACATCTCAATTCATTTCACTCGCCTAAAGAAATGAAACGATCTCAAATTATGCCATCCGCAGAGTTAGTGCCGTTCTGATCACCAAGTTTGAAACAAGCTTAATGCTACGATCAAAATTTCTTTTATTGCTTGTCAGAATAAATTACATCTCACCAAGAGAATGGAACCACCAGCAGCAAAACAAATACTTTGCCGATACTAAAAGGCAAAGCAAATCAAGAATAAAAATAATATCAATTAAAAATGGAAAGCACTCACCGTTTCGCTATACTAGAACACTCGTGAATAATGAACTCATAATTGATGATTCACAGAAAAATAAGATAGCAAGAAGACATGTGCAATACTCAAGTTCACATTACTGAAAAATATTCCTTTCCGCAAAGGCGTCGATTTATTATAGCGAGCAAACTTTTGGTTATAATATACGTAAAGCTGCATCAGTTCCCGAAGGAGCTAGACGCTCATACTTTTAGGGATTATGCATTGAGTATCTACGAACTTAAAAAGGGGGTAACAAAGCAACTTTCATTTACTTACCGACTGATACGAAAATAAAAAAGAACGTAGTTGTCTTACACTTTGTTGTTCTTCCTCAGTCGTGTTTACCTTCACGACTGCTGATGTGCAAATGTCTTGACGTAAGCAGCGGTACCTTTTCTTCCGGTAGGTGGCAGTAGGGTACGAGAAAGGACTGATCAAGATGGCTGGAGGGATTGTGATAATTATGCCATGCTGCGATAATTGCTCGTTAACGGAATATGAAGTAGTAGAGATAACGATAAAGAAGAATAGTGAGGAAGCAGTTCGTGAACTACAGGAACACGGGTTACTGCCAGTGGGTAAGTTATGTTCTACATGTGGTAGTGATGCTGTTTTTTTGTAGGGAAAGGAACGTGTTTCGCTGTCGGAAAACACGTTTCATTGGAAATTCGAGGAGGAAGACGAGGTACAGTTTTTCCTCCTCCTTTTCAATGGAACGTTCTTTTCTAGAGCTAAACTCCATTTTTTAACGGTGATGCGCCTTATGGGTTACTGGTGTTTGAATAGTCGTCCAAACGTCAGTAATGCTATTATGAATCTGAAGATCAGCAGAAAAACATGTGTCGATTGGTTTAGTTTCTGCCGTGAGGTTTGCGTGTGCTGGGCTATGGATTCTTCTACTAAACTTGGGGGTCCAGGAATAACAGTTCAGATAGATGAATCCAAGCTCGGGAGACGGAAAAATCACTGCGGTCGTGTGATCGATAGCACCTGGGTTTTTAAAGGTTATGATGTTGGTTCAGGCAATGTATTCGTGTGTGTCGTGAAGAACAGAAGTGCTGAAGAGTTGTTGAGTGTTCTTCAGCAGTGGGTGAAACCTGGTACAATCATTCATAGCGACTGCTGGAAGTCATATGATAGGTTGTCTGAGGTGGGATTTCAGCACTTCAGTGTGAATCATAACCTGAATTTCGTACATCCCGTTACTGGTTGTGGCGAGACGCGAAGGACAGCATTCCGAGATATTGAAACAAAACACACCATTTCGTCGGACACTGGCCTCCTTTCTCTTCAGGAAAAAGTATCCCCTAGAAACGCGGTTTCACAACTTTCTCCTGGAAGTAGCCCGAATATATCCCTCCACTATTTAATGGTGAGTCGAAATTAATGCTTTGTTATTTTTGGCCCTTGTACTCTATATCTGCATGTGTAGTGGCCTTGTACTTTATCTATAGCCCTTGTACTCTATATCTGCATGTGTAGTGCCCTTGTACTTTATCTATAGCCCTTGTACTCTAAATCTGCATGTGTAGTGCCCTTGTACTCTATATCTGCATGTGTAGTGCCCTTGTACTTTATCTATGCTACATGTGTGTGCGGGGGGGGATTATCGCATGTTTTGTGCACATGGATACTTCTTACTGTTGCACTACGTAGAAAATTGATGGTATTTCATGTTGAAGTGGTAATAGAACACAGAAAAACTCGGATCAGACTGTATTCACACTTTATACTGGAGTGTGAATACAACATGATCTGGGTTTCCTCTGTGTTCTATTACCACTTCAACATGAAATAACATCATTTCCCTACGTAGTGCAACAGTAAGAAGTATCCTCGGGCACGGAACACAAGGAGGTTCTGATGTAAACTATTACCAACTTTTTATTATTACAAACAAGACTAACCAATAAACGCCCTCTTTCAACATACGTCGGAAATATCTTCAGCCTTCGAGCATAACCATGACAGGCTTTCTCTAACTGAAATAAACCACACAATGCTGCAAAGCGATACGAGTTAATATTTGAATCTAATGCATACTTATTTAAAAACGACAAGTTCAAATTCATTGTATTAAATTCATGTTACGGTTTTTTAATCGCACTTGCTAACTCGATCGTCGCCATGAAACGAAAATTCAATTATTCACTCACTGCGTTCCACACATACAAGCAGACAGAACATGTGACATCACATTAAAAAACTACCATATGACTGTCCAGAGACACCTAGTGAGAAAAATATGAACTACCACCAATTTTTCAAAGAGGACGTCACACAAAAGGCACGAACAATTCCAACAAGTGACTCAGGCGGAAACAGTTCAAGCAAGTTAGTGAACCGATTAAAGTCACTGTTTGAGTCTAATTAAGTACTCACCTTTAAAAAAAAAAGAAAAAAGAAATCGTGCAATTTTGGATGGGCTTCAGCCTCAAAGTTACAAACCCCGTAAATCTTCCACTGATTACGGTTCGAATGATAATCTTGGACAAAAGGAATAACCAAATCAAATCAGTTCATGAGGATCATTTTTTCTGTTCGTCAGTTGGCACTTTTGTGGGACATATGCTAAATTATTAGAATGTGGTTCCTGAATCGGTACCAGAAATTACATAATTTTCTTTACAAATATCGATAACTCAAACTAAGTACAGATACCGGTACCATCATTCTAATACCAATCTTAATAAAATGCAGTTTTTTGTAGAAAGTAAAATGTTTAAATACTGAAGGGAAACATTGCATAGAAACATCTATTCAACATAATTTTTGTATGTTGTGCAAAGTAACCCCACCTATGACACGTTTCACATTTCAATTTCAACAATAACATCAAAGTTCCATTATACACACTAAAATTCTACGAAACTGACTTACCATTGACGGAAATTCTTGTAAAATTTAGCGCTCTTTACATGACTGATTTTCATACAAGTACAACAACAAACCCTCCCGGTAATTAGAACTGATGCTCGTCCCCAACATTATCGCCAAAATACAGTCACATGTTCTGTCTTACAGGGTAGTTGAACCTTCATGTTTACAGTTCATCGTTCTACCGACAGAGGACTGTGAAACTCTTCTCATATTTTGTGGGAAGTAATGCCCGATGTGCAAAGTAACCCCTTGTTACGGTACCTAGTAACCACTGTAAGCGAAATGACGCATCAAAACTCAAGGTGGCAAATCTTAACACGGATCTGGAAAAATGTTTGGAAATGAAGGAATCCATATAATTGGGAAGTTACGCTCCTAATATATTGTTACTTTAGAACACAATTATACAACCAAAGAAAATATTTCAGGATGTTACCTATAAAATACTTAGGAACGTACAAGAACACATTCAACATGTAAGTCATAAGTTACCCTAAATACAGAATTTTGCGCTATCCTCGGTTACGCACATTCTGCGTAATGACGTAATCTGCATAGCAATCTTATTTTTGTCGGCCATCTAGCACATGCGGGTTAGCGTTGTTTTTACAATAATTCATATATAATGTACGTTCACTAATTCCCTAAAGTGATCCTATATTGAGAAATGGAGGTTCATGCTCAAGAAATGATCTCTGGGAATGTAAAAAGTCGACTTCCTTGAAAGAAATAAGTGCAGCTCTGAAATGAATTAATATATGGACCTCTACAATTAATCAACATCCATTTGTTGGTTAAAATCAGGGTGCGAATTACCGGGGGGAGGAGGGGAATTTTCCCCCTCTATCGCATTTTGTTCCCCCCCAAAGAAGTCTGCTGAAGTATCCCCACCGGGGATGCTCGCTTTCCCCCTCAAACTATGCTTAGTATAATGCCAAATTTCACTGATTTTTGTTATTTCTTGTAAATTTAATCTTCTAGCTGTATTTCGAAATGATCGATGTAAACTGTTCAGTTTTGGTCATTTCTACTTAGGCCTACCACCTAATTACCCACTATTTTCAATGTTGTTTAGTAGAACTATATTATTATGACTACGGTTGTTACTTGCAACTGTACCTTCGTACCCTTCAGTTCGTCATCGTTTGTGAATTTGAATGTACTAATTGCGTATAACAAAGCCACATATAGATTTATAAATGTTCTTAGCGGTTGGCCAAGAGGAAGTAAACAAATAGCTTCTTCTACCATACTTGGCGAAGTTCGGATATATCATATTCATCCTCTATATTTGTATCGATTATCATCTTATTTTAATTTTTGTTATAACATGTTATTTCATTTTCCAGTGTACTCTTTGTTAGCACATGGTCTTCATTCCCTAGTAGGTTGTGTGTATGCAACTCAAAAGTTGCATTTAATTTGTGAAAATTAGCATAGTAATGACTGCTTTTACAGTTTACGGAAATGAACTTTTGAAACTGTACTCAAAATCTGAGATATAGGTATTCTCTCGTAAGTATATGTTAACGTACACGCTGGGGGATACGCTCCTAGTGAGCAGACATGTTAATGAAGGTGATTTTTAGGTGAATAAGCGAATAATTCAAGAGTTGTTTCAGCATTTGTTAATACGGCTGGTTCTCCGTGTCATTGTCCGTGTCTGTATAAGCATTTCAACTGGAGCGGGTTTTTTTAAAGTTAACCCTTCATTTTTCCATCTTTTCGCTGTACAGTTTGCTGTCCACGCAATTAATGTTGTCTGAAAAACTTCAGTGTAATATTTTACTTTATTTGAATAACGTAGCCCATAGTGAATCAACTCATCTTCAACCTAACAGTAAAGTAATTTTTAAGTGTTGACTTTCTGTGCCCATCACGGAATCGATATTTGGAGAAAAAAAGTCGTGATGAGCACAGCTTTAGCGGGAAGTAGAAGCACAAGCTCGAAATTTGAATTGAGAGATTTTAAATATTTGGCCTTCGATTTGACCTTGATGTGAGAAATCGGGACCAGCAACAATCCATTTCTTATTTGGTAGGCTAATAGATTTTCTTTTTTTTTTTTAAGAAAAATGTCCGGTTTAACTGATAATTTTAGTGGTTTTCACAAGACTGAAGTAGGTTTCTCTACGCAACCTGTATGTATTAATGCAAACTGTAAGCTTTCAATATGAGTGGAAAAATTAACATATGCTTGTGATCATGGCTATCGCTCGAGCCGAATTATTAACTAAATAAACCTTAGAGAGCTACGGGGACAAGAGTGAGTACAACATTAAAACACGTTCAGAAAGGTTTAGTGGGGTGTGTGTATGTCAGACAATATATATGTCATAGTTATTGTCGGTAGATTTATTAAATTAATAAATCTCTTATTTACTACAGATGTCACACACACACACACACACACACACACACACACATATATATATATATATATATATATATATATATATATATATATATATATATATATAAGGCATTTATTGTCTCATTTTGAAATTTGAACCTTCAGACTATGTCCTTTGGCCTAATTTTATCCCCCCCAATATAGATTATCTAATTCGCACACTGGTTAAAATATTGTTTATCTTGTATTTTGCTTATATCTTTCGAAGCCCTCCTGAAAAATGAGGCTAGACCCATTTGAGCTAAATCCTAAATAAAAACACAAACGCCCATAGTTTTTGTTCTAATATAATAAATTCCATGTTTAAATTTGGAAAATTTTAGGATAATTACCATTCTCACGATTTATTTTACATAAGTCTCTCTATAAATAAAACAATATCGTCGAGCACCAATATTTTAAATATGTTCAACAATTAGTGAGAAATCTGTAATCAATAATACTGAAATAATTATTTTATCAAAGTATGAACTACATATGATTTGTATGAGTGGTATCGATCTTATTATTATTTTTAAATGGTATACAGCTAGTCTATGTGCGCCATGCAATTTCCAAATTGTAGGTAACTAACTTACGTTCGAGATATCGCCCATATCTAAATATTTCTCGTGAAGTATTGCTTTTAACCAACGAAGTTTCCGAACGCATTTAACCGTATTAGCAATCTGAGCAAGTTAGTACGGTATATGTAAAATTGAACATTACCTTTCCGGCCGAACTGAATTTAAACTTTTTGTTGTTAATTGTTGGGAGTCATTAAAGTACGACACGCAAGTCTCCTGAACCACTATTTTTCTTAGCATTTCTATATTTTCAAATGCAGAATCATCTTCTACTGCTAATTCTAATTTCACCCTATCAACGTGTAGTTTCACATCCAAAGAACACATAGTTGTATCCTTGTCCATTGTTTCCTTTCCTTCCGTTGTAGGTAATATTAACTCTTTGTTGTCAGTCATCAGTTCGTATGTCCACTCTTTCCCTTCGAGTGGATCTTCCTGAGGTAAGTCAAAGGCAAATTCTTCTTTGCACATCAATTCAAACTTAACAGACGTCTCACCACCCAATGTGAATTTAAATGTAATAAGAATTTAACACTGTTCTTATACTTCCCTTATTGAGCTGAGCGAAGCGAAACTCTTATACTCGGGTTAGCCGTTTGGTTGTCCGCGAACTCCTCCTAGACCGTTTGGCCGATCTCAACCAAACTTAGCACGCTGATAGAGTATGTCGTGCTGAGTGACAACATAGTTCGAAATCAAAAATCCGATGTACCATCGAGGAATAATCACCGAAAAACGCTTCCTCCTAGACCGTTTGGCCGATCTCAACCAAACTTAGCACGCTGATAGAGTATGTCGTGCTGAGTAACAACATAGGTCGAAATCAAAAATCCGATGTACCATCGAGGAATAATCACCGAAAAACGCTTCCTGATTACGTAGTATAAGCTCGCTCAGCTCATTTCATTGCAATCGGGTATATCGATTGCATTCCTAGTATTTTATGTTGCCAATGTTAATGAAATGATTTACAAGAATGTTCACAAAAGCAACTTTATATTTCCAATCTTCTTCTTCTGAAGTTGCTTATTTCCTTAGCCACAACACTCTCTCGGCAGCATATTTGCGGATCCCAAACGTTTCAGCATATGAGATTGGTATCCTATAATCTTATTGGACAAGTATATACCGACGTCATGAATAAGAATCCTTGGCTGAATCATGAATCACAAAACGATTATGTTTTGTTTTTTCTCTGGACCCATGTGCTACGACATAGATATATCTGGTCGAGGGCGATTTTTTCGTATTTGTATAATATATTTATGGGCCATTCCACGCGAAAGTGAACCTGAACCAATATTTTCGAAAACTGTCAAAACCAATGAATTTTTACGTATATATGAAGTAAATGGAACGAAATTTACTTTTTCACAAAGAAAAACTTATTTATACTTAGAATTCACGTAAAATTTTAAACCTAAGTTGTGAATTTGTAACATGTCAGCTGCGAGGATTTTTTTTTATTATTATTGTTATCGGCAACATTTTACGGTATATTGTGCATGTTTGGCTGAAGTAACTTCGAGCTACTCAAGATGCTTCTTTTTGCTACAAGCTGCAGTTGAAAAAATGTTTACAGAATAAAAATTGTTTATAATATCATTAAAGATATAAACGTCAACTTGAGTGTCCTGCCCGTGACAGAAAACCACCAAAAGTTATTCTTCTGAATTACTAAATTTGAGAATGTGGTTCGTACTTAGCAGAAGTAACAATTTGCACGTGTACTTCACATTTACCAAATCTTCGATTAAATAATTTCGCTAATAATATATTTCGATTTATTTCAATTTGAAAACTTCTCCTGCCCGTGACAGTGGGCATGCCACTGGCGGGATAGTTTGTGTAGATTGCTTATTCATGATAGAAAATGATTCCATGCGTACTAAAATAAAGTTTTCTAAGCATGAACATTATTTACTTAAATAGAGGATTATCTATTACTGTCAGTATGATGTTTTACCTTAAAATAAATGTCATATAAATATTATCATTAGCGTCACCTCTCTGTTCGTTTCAAGGGAGCACTGGGCGGGATTGTAGTACGTACAGAAAGGCCAGTATGGAACTTAGTGAAACAAAAGAAAGTAATTGTAGAATGTGCTGCTGATTTCGTAGCAGCTTTAAGCTCTTCGTTTCAAAATATATCTGTTTTACCACTATCATCATCAGAAATTGAAAAAAAAAAAAAAGACCCTTTGAATAAAAGACGGGAAAATGCTCTTGTCAATTGAATTTCTCCAATCAAAACAGTTTTTCCCTGCAATTTAACAGCGAAAATTTGGTAGGTTGTCGAACTTTTAAATCAGAACTTCATCCGTGTAAAATCTTTAAATTTCTAGCAGACTTTTATTCAGATTCTGAAAATGATGATTCCGAATGCCATGAAGCTATCCTGATAGACGACTGATGAAGTCGTCGTCCTCTTCCACTGGGCTTGTGTTAGACCAGCTGTTGAAAATATAACACAAGGAACATTTTTGTTGGTGAAATTTTTAACTAGTGGACAGAAAAAGAAAACATAAACATGGTACTTTCGCACAAAGCCCAGTGGAAGAGGACGAAGAAGTCAAGGAAATTCGTATGAAGACCGTAAGCAATTGCGGTAAAATTTTCAAGACTGTTGGAGATGTGTCTTACGTGCATTTCGATCAAATAATACCTGTGATACCAGCAATGCCGTGCCGTGGTGGAAAGGGGACAGCGGAGTGACGGACCCGGGCGTCAAAGTAAGTAGGCGCAAAATTTAGGAGGAAAAAATAAAAGATATATATAAAATGGAAGGAAAAAAGTATTAAAAAGTGCTCAGAATCAAGGAAAAGCAGGGTTTATTTTTGAAAATGTTCTTACGCGTCGCACCAAGCATGGTGACGCTTTGCGGCTGGTCTGTCGATCTCATTCATATTTACGGGGGCGCCGTCGCGACGTGTCGTATACTCTTGACCGGGGGGCACGGGCACTGGATACCAGCACATATTTTATATACTGTTAGACAGTGTTTTGTACGAATTTCCCAACAAGGTGAGTGTAAATGGGCAAATAGAACCATTTCCTAAGGTGTAGGTGGGGAGAAATAAGTGTACGACATATTATTTTTATATGATAAATGCGAGCCTCAAGTAAAGTAAATAGAATTATTTGTGTACAATGCTATAGCAGGACAGCAGAAATTGGCTTATTTTCGATTTTATTTCATTTTTGAAATCATTCTTATTGAGATTTTGTGTCTTGATTCACACGGTGTCCTGCCCGTGACAACCATGTGTCCTGCCCGTGACACAGTAGAAGTTTAGTTTATTTATTAATATAAATATTTGGCAAATTTCTCTTATGTGAAGTTTGTTAAAAAAATTTATCATTTATACATTTCCGATTAAATAAAAACATTTTGAACTAAGAATTCACAGAGTTTTGTAACATTTATTTGGTGTGTCAAAAGTCATTTCTCTTTTTTGTCCCCGTTCGTGACAGACGTATAGGGATTAATATTTTCTACTCTAAACAGAAGAAAATACTGAAAACATATTGAAAATCAGCTACATATACTTCTAAGTCTCTACTGCTCATATATCATACAATTAGCAGAATTTATGTTGTACTTTTAGAAATATACAACATTAAAGCATCAAAAATGTAGTGTAATTGTCCAGCCCGTGACGATGGAATGGCCCTTATTGTTTCATTTTCGCTTTCTTATTTCTGAAGAATATTTTAGTAGAATGTGTGAGAACGTATCCGAGCTTGTAGAAGAAGCTAATCTTCCGAGAAACTACACATACTTAACCCTACAACCACACCGTGCTTTTATTAGGACATGTATCACATTTTTTATTAGGATATGTTTTAATACTGGAAATAACTTTAAGATTAGACCATATGGAAGGTCACCCTTTAAATATTGAAAGGCAGAACTTAAATTATTTTAAGTCCTCGTTGAAAAACCTACAATTAGGCAAACGAGTAAAGAAAATGAAAACGGATAATACAGTACAAACAAAACCCGTAGTAGTAAATATAATGTATGGGAGAGGTAGTTTTATAATAGTAATAATGGAAATTTTAGACCAAATAGAATGTATTGGTCTAATATTTCAAGTTGTAGAAACTGGAACTCGAATGGTAGATCAGTAATCCTCGCCAAAACCAAAATCCTGGCTCCAGTGGTGGATCGACTCCAGGATATGTAATAGATTACAGTACGATTCCTCCACCGTACTTACCTATTAATATCTATGTGTTTAAACCACCTTTTAGTCAGTTTCCGACGGTAACTATGTTTAATCCATCGTTGTCAGTTCCTATAATTACCGCAGTAAATTTGGCATAAAATTCTCTATATCCTACGGTTGGTTTGAATTCTGCAAGTTTGCATTGCTCGTCGGCTGGAAGTCTTCCTAGATGGGACAGCATAGTGTGCAGCCGCCCTAAGAGGAGGATGGAGTCTGCTTGCTGAGACTTCTCTCCCCACAAGAACCCAATTTAGATATAAAAGATCTGAAATCTGAATCACAGCCTTTAATGTTTATTGCGAGTTTTGTATTGAAGGATAGTGGCAATTAAGATAAAGTAAACGTGGAAGTTTTCCCATCACCAGTAGTCAACTGTGATATAAGGGAGGATGTATTTCAATTGTCTTTAGGTATGGACGCGAAATTAAACCTCCTAAATTATAATATATGGTTAGCTTTTTAGAATCAGTAACCTTTGGCTAATTTGAAACCGGTAACAAAAGTGCAATTGAGCACATTTGAGGGTAAAAAAGCTTTGTAGTAAAAGGATCAATAGAATTGACTCTTTATATACAATAAAATTTATTTAATGTTCCCGTGTTCGTAGTAAAAGATTTGAAAGCCAATCTATTACTCGGATACCCCTTTCTTTACTAAATTTAATGCAATAGTAGATACTAAAAACAAACAATTAACATTGAAATCCCATAAATAGAAAAAAAAATAGCATTAGAGTTTTGTGTCCGAAAATGTTACTGGTACATTTGAAACGTGAATATCAGAAAACTTTGGGCGAACAAAAATTATCCTCTTTAGAAAGGAAAAATAATCCGTTGGGTGAACACAATTCTATCTTATCAAAAATTAATGATTATAGTGAAATTTCCGAGAAAAAACTGAACAATTATATTCGAGGTCTTCACGATTTAGTTGACAATACAATATAACAACTGTACAAATTGTTACAGTTATTTGTTAAATATAAATTTCTATTTTGCGAAAGCCTATTCGGTGTAAACCGTACAAATTTGAGTTAATGGATCAGGAGCCAGTTATTGGAAAGATATATCTAATATCGCAGTTGATGCGAACGGCATTTGAAGGTGAAATATGAAAATGGATAGATTTAAGTATTGTCGAAGAAAGTCCAGCCAGTTATCGTAACTTGATACATTGTTTAAAAAATATCAGAAGGTGTTAGGTATGTAATCGATTTTCGGCAATAATAAATAATAAATTTCAATAACAAATTTCACCTGAAATCCAAGTAGAACCTATTAATGAAATTCATGCTCGAATTGCATGTGAAAAATCTTTAGACCAATGGATGCCACAATAGGATATTATGGGACATGGACTTCCTACAATTCATGTTGTCGCTAACTTGATCTTCAATATGTCAAATCGGTAAACAAATTAAAACAATTTTTATTTCGCTGTTCTGTGTATATTTCCTTACTGGATATTTAATATTGGACTTCTGAGAGAAATCTAGTCGAATTTATTGACCGCGTCTACAGCGACATCCCCCAGTCTCAATTTAGTTTAAGTTCTATCTTAAAATAGGAAGAGATTGAGAAATATATACATTAAAGTCAAGAGGAAGGTAGAGGAGGGAGAGAGAAAAGAAGGAGCATAGAAGGAAGAAAAAGGTTTAGAAAGGTATTCTGAAGGAATCTATTACGTTGGCGATAGAGAGAAACCAGAAGAAAATGTTGCAGGAAAGGAATGTTCGATAGTCTATTGTTAATACAGAAGAAGATAAAAAGGTAGAGAAAGAAGAAAATAGAAATGAATTATGGGATATTTTTTTAAATATAGTAAAGAAACTTAAATATATATTAAAAGATACTTCATATCCAAATTTTATTATCCAAGAATCCATTTTAAACTGATCCTGATGAGGGACATGTTCCTCTATACAACTCTGACTCTGACATAACTAGTTATTATTTATTCAGACACACACAAACAAATCGGACAATGTATCAGTACAGGTAAATATATTAAACATATTTGGAAGGAATCTATAACCTAGCTACAATTTTGAAATATTTATTACATATACTAACTGTAAAAAACACAAGGAAAGATATTAAATACATGCGTACACACACGTGCATAGATATATAGGTATATTAGTATATATGGAATGTTAAATTATATCTGTTGATATTCAGAAGTGAAGAACAAAATTTATAAATTTAACTTTATAACAATAAATCGTATATTATATGCTGAAAGTTTAAATAAGAGAAATTGTTAAATGAGTCCTTTCTTCGTTAACTTGGATAATGTTACTTGCTTATTTAAAGTGTTCATATTTCACTCACGTATTGTTCAGGCACGTTATCTTCTTTATTTAACATACACATATCCTGATTCGTATTTATTTCGAACTGACACATATTCGGTATATACAGTTATCAATGTATCCGTCTCTCAAGATACGAAATTTCTATTATCCAATTAAGTTAAACTGAATCGTTAGTTTCGTCATTTTGTTGCGTATTTAGTCAAAATCAGTATCACTTACAGGTTCTACAATAAAGCCATATTCATATAATTTAGGAGCACAACGAGTTAATATGGTTCTTTATTATGGTAGTTGCCAAGTGTGGACTTGTCATAGAACACTTGGAATTATATTGGCGACATTACTTATCACTTTCAAAGTATTAGCACAATCACTAAGATGAAACGCTATTGTTTTTTTTTAATTCTGTTGTAACGAAGAAGATAGGGATATATTTACATGGTAAGAATTACAAAATTAAGGATATGCTTGATATGAATTTCTAGTGCCTTCTTCTACATACATTATGCAATTAATAAGCTCATACATAGTTGTTAGTTACACATAGGTTGGACTACAGTCTAAGGACAAGGATCATATTTAAGTGCAAGGCGGTATATTATAAATCTACAGTTCATATATGTCGTGTTTCCGAAATTAATGCAAAGAACGTAAATTTCACCGCAACCGATCGCGGAAAGTAAGGAAACCCTTTACCAACATCAGACAAAGTATTTTAGGATTATAATATACTCCTCAATATAACAGGTACATTCATTACATATCTGTAACTCCATATACATATATTTACTCGTTTTTTACATTTTTTTTAATTTCCCCGCTTAATATAATTTAAAGGCTGCATAGCTACATCACATACAACGAAAAACACGACATCCGAGATGAGTTACCGCATGACCCGCAAAAACATGTTTACACCTTTCTTAATCCTTAGTAATTCGAAAATAGTACGTATTAAGAGTAGCAGACAGCCATGTAAATTAATTTATTGAAAATTTTTGCAGTTTACAATACCAATTATAAACTAGAGGGAGTCAACAATAAACTCATGGACCAATATATTACACAGGAAATTCATCTCTATAACACGGCATTGCAAAAACAAAAATGTACATAATGAGCACTACAGTGGTATTTAAAATATTTAATGTTATTTCACTCAGAAGAAGGTGAAAGCAAAGTTAAATCATCTACCGGACTATATAACAAACGTAAATAACCCCAAGAATTATATCATGCAACATCCCAAAGAAACGTTTACTTTCAAATCAGATATGCTAAATGCTTACATGAATTTATAAGTTCAAAATGGGGCGCAGGTTAAAAATCACAGAGAACAGAATACAGACGGTTAGAAAAGAGATAGAAGTGCACAGAAGAAGGTAAGATAGATGCTAGATACTTCAAGGAAAGTCTGTGCCCAGTATATAATTTTCACAAAGGCAAAGGCATTGTGGAAATCCTACTGCTTACTGTGTCCGGTCTAACTATTTTTGATCTCGGAAATACTTGAAGGTAAATATGGTTTCTTAATTTGGAAATTTCTATTACAAAAAAGATTCCACCCCTCAGAAAACAGTAAAGTCCATACTATAGTATATAGAAAATAGTGTAGAAGTCAGCAAGAGAAAAAGAGATACTAAATCGGATTAGCCAGAAATTAAAAAAAATAAGTAAATAATATTGTCCTAGCAAGTTGTTTGCCAAATTCTTGCTAGATATTCCAATTCTGCAAGGTCACTAACATTGTACTTCTGCTTCCAAGGAATGTCTAAAAATGGAAACAATAATAGTTATATAATAAAGGGGGGACTAGAGTCTGATACGTAAATTATGAATCTTTACTGCATGATACTATTCACTCTCATTCATCCTGTTACCTCTATGAACAGTGACGAAGTTAACTTAGTAATGTAACGTTGAAAAAAATATCTGAAAAGCAACCAAGTATTAACCCACAAAGCAATGAAATATTTTCAAAACGTTTCTAAAACCTGCCATAATTTTCCCTCAGAAAATTTATCTTACTTCAGGTAAGGAAATATATTCCGTATATTGTTGAAAACTTTTTCCAAATAATACTGAAAATATTCTCTGAAAACACTCAAAAACATTGTAGAAATATGTTATACGCCGTTAGAAAAGTTTTCCAGAAAATGTTTTCTATACGATTTCCAAATATTACTGAAAATATATTTGAAATATTTTATACAATGTTAACAAAATATTTTTTTAATGTTTCGCACGGAATATTTTAATATTACTTACCACTAACAGTAAATAATTTGTTAAGAATAAATATATTTATTAAATATTTACATTGAATGGATAGACTAGCTGAAATGTTTTTTGAAGATTTGTAATCCATTTTTAAGAAGTTGTATAAAATAATTTTAAAATATTTTCCATACGTGACAAAAAATATTTTCTGTACATGACAGAAAGTATTTAGATAATATTTTCCTCCATATGACAAAATATTTTTCTTATATGAGAAAAATATTTTGCGAGTATGCTTTGTACATCACACAAAATATGTAGAGAATACTTTCTGTACATGATAAAACCCAAAGCCCATAGGTCAATTTGGTTACTATTTCAAATATGAAAACAAGGCAACGAAAAGTACAACGCTGCCACTGTTGGACAGCATTGAATGAAAGAAAGTGTGGTTCGAAATTATTTGGACCAAAGAGAAGGGAAAGAAAGATATAATTCAGGACTCAATTTGCCGTATTTTGTATCTGCTCTCTTCTCCAAACCTGTGGTTGCTACGCACTGGCGTGGATATTGAAGTCGTATGTTTATACTAGATTGTGTCTCCTTTATATTCTTCTCAGTGTAGCTATTTTCAGGCCACACATTCTCTCATTAGTGTGGTCCAACATGGCTTAAGGCAACGTATTTTCCTTATTGGGCGGTACACTAGTACAGAAACAAAATTGTTGCTGGAATTTAAAAATATCCTTTCATATTTTCCCTTGTTTTCATATCTGCAAAAGTAACGGAGTTGGCCTATGGGCTCCGGATTTTTGCGTCACTGTGTGTATATACCGCTTCTTTGCTGGGAACAAATAGTGGGTAGAAAACAAGCCGCCCAGGCTGCTACATAGCAGTTGGAAGAAAAGATAAGATCCTTCTCTAAAGTTTCACCTGCTTAGACGCCTTTGTCTCCCTCTGTCTTCATCACGAGGAACCATTGCGGTCCACAGAATCTAAATAATAAAAAAGGGAGTGACAATACTGGTGACTTGCGCTTGGAGTGTATTATGGAAGGAACATCTGCATATAACAGTTCAGTGACGACATCTTAGATTCTCAAAATCGTATTAAAAATTCGATGAAATCAAATATTTTGCTTAATTATTTCTCAATTTCCTGAGACCAGCTTGTTTAGAAAGAAAGGCTATTGCTTAGAAAAGAAGGAAAATGCCTGGTACAAATTCCACGCGACATAAATGTGGCATCTTTGCGATCTCCAAATGTCCGCTCTGTTTACATTTCATGCGATTTTGCTGGGTACTCCAAATATTCGTTTTGGTTACACCCTTGGTATATCCCACGGATGTCCAAGTGCTATCCACGTCATCTCATTGGAACATAAATTGTGGCATGTTCCAATGATGTTGCGCGGTTACTAGTGGTGCGCATGTATGTTGGAGTGTCTTATGTGACGTTACGAGATTCAAAGTGCATATCAGTGTATTCACAATCGTCGCCTGTCAGTTTTCAAAGTGGCCATATTGGATTATTTTTTTAAAAATAGGAAAAGGATTGAAGTTTAGACATCAAATTCAAGAAACAGATGTTAGGAATCCCTTTTCTATTTTAAAAATAATAAATCAAATACAGCCGCTTTCAAAACTGGCAGGCGATGATTGAGAATACACTAATACGCAGTTTGAACCTCGTAAGATCACACAAGACAACCCAACATACATGCATGGCTTGGCTACAAACCATTAGTAGCAGTGGGGCACCAGAAACATTGTGTATATAAATAACATTGAGTAAAAACATTATGTAGTCATAATTTACACTCTCCACCATAATATATATACATATATATATATCAGTTTATCTCGGTTAGGAGTAAAAAAAAATATAAATGTACATTATTCTGGTTTTATTTCTTTATATTCTCTTCAGCAGCAGCTCCATGCTGCTCGCAGTATTTATTTCTCTACATTAAGGGGATCTGATACCTCTTCGCTTAGGTTTCTAACTCTCCATTTGATAACATGTAAAATTTAATATGGTAATTTTTAACCAAGTATTGCAGGTAATGACTTGCAATTTTTAATAGAAATACACAAGACCCATATAAATCCAACCACGGTCTCCAATTTACGTTACATGCGTTGGATTAATTGCAATACATTCTTCAGTAAGTTTGGCAACAGAGAATAAAAAGTATGTTGTATACAGTATATGGATAGATCTTTTTCCAGGAATTGAGAGCCTCCTGAAACTGTAGCCCCTACTACTCTTCGCGACACGTGGTAGTGATTTATGAGCGCTCCTGGCTAAAAACCAATGTTGTCTCTGTTACTTTCCTTCTAATTTTCTGTCTTTATTTCTTTTTCAAAAACTTGTTTTGGGCAGTTTCGCCTTTTGTCGGTTGTCTCTATAGAAATAACAGTGATACTCCCTGAAATTGTTGATTCTTGGTTGGAACGATCACTTCCTCTCCGTGACCCTCAGTGTTAGAATCGAGAAACAAAAATAAACTCGAAGACAGTAAATGTAAAAAGACAACAGCTGCAGTAGTTTGTATTAAAAAATTGGAACGAACAAAAATATTGTATCTAAATAACGTATTTGTGTTAAATGTACTTTATCATGATAAAACTTCTATATTCTTCTCGTATAAGATGCTATAAGTGCTCTACTTTGTAACAAAACTAAAAGTGACGTCTTTGAAAGATGGTATTAGACTTGGCAAAAAATGGTTTTGTGGGGTCAATTTAATAATTCATACATACAATACTTTTAATCAATTTTCAGAAATTAGTGTATTGGTAATATACAAATTATACAGTACATGTAATCAGTGTACAATATTAAGATATTTTATTGATAATTGCTTTTTCGATGAGTTAACTTCAGGCATATAATCATTCTATTCTTTCTATAATGTACTTAATATAAATGTGTACGTAAGTATAAATGTTGTTTGACAATAGTAAGGTATTTCGTTGAAAAAAAATGCTTTTTTTTTTGGATCATTTTAGTTTCAGATATATAGTCATTCTACTCGTTTTCATAAAGTAATTAATATAAACATATCAACAGTATAAATGCCATTAGTGTTAGAAATGTAATGAGACATTTCGTTGATAATTGTTTTTTGTAGAATCATATAAATTTTAAGCTTATAGTCATTCAAAGGGGTTCCATAGTCTAGTGGTTAGAGCGTTCGACTCCTGATCGCCTGGTTCTAGATTCGATTCCCTGCTAGAATACTCAAATTATTGGCCTCTGCCCATCGTCGTGAGGCAAGCTGGGTAGCCATGTGATTAAAAGACATGACAGTCTATATAATTTATATAAATATATACACAGTACAAATGTTGTTTGATTGTAGTGAGGTATTTCGTTGATAATTTCTTTTTGTAAGATGTATACTATTTTTATAATGGTAGAATGTGTGTATACTAGTTATAAGATGTAGAACTATACATTTCTTTGTATAGACTTTTATAATGTATAATGTATTTTTATAATCAAGAACGAACGTTTAAAATCTTAGAATGGGCAAATCTTGCCACAACAGCGAGATGTACCCGTAGAAAGATTAATAATAATGATGATAAGGGAAAAGAATGAAGACGTACTAAAGGAAACTAGTGAAGGACGACAGATCATGAAGATAATAGGAAAAAGAAGAATCAGCATGCTTTAATTTATTCGACACTCCGATTGGATCACCGTGTTGATAGAGGGAAAGGAAGAAGAAAAAACAGGAAGTGAAAGACCAAGGAGAGAAAAATCTACGTCCCACAGTTATGCCTGGTAGGTTAGAGGAGCTGGTGGTGTTGAGAAATGAAGGAAATAGTGGAATACAGAAAGTGGAAGGAGACGGGAGAACCCCGAGAAAACCCCCACATATTGTGCTCGTCCTCCACAAAGTTCACTTGGTGCGAGAGCTAAGATAGAACCAAGAACGCCATGCGTTAGTGATGAACGCTCTACCACTCAGCCACCGCGGCCCGACCAAGGATAGAATATCAAGATGCAGTTACTAAGAAGAGACCTTATCAAATTATAAAACAGCTCTCCCAAGGGAGAGAAAAGTTTTAGAATTTCCTTCTTGCCCACCAATCTATGATTGAAGTGAGGAAGATTATTTATTATAATAATAATAATAATAATAATAATAATTATTATTATTATTATTATTATTATTATTATTATTATTATTATTATTATTATTATCAGTAGTAGTAGTAGTAGGAGTAGTATTACCGAGAATGTCATTCTGGGTTTCCTCCTATAAAAATATACACACTGTTTCCAACTATGGTTATCTTACTTTTACAAATTGGTCTAATTTAATATTGGCAGTAGTAGTCTTTAACACTACACTGCTCGCGCGGATTACTATTATAGTCCAGTGGGTTTAAGTTTTCTACTATCTGAGGGTTGGCGACACTTGTGACCTTGAGCGGTCGTCTACCTTCCACCCCTATTTCTACAACACCATTAGTCGAGTGATAGCACCTAAAGACAACGCACTGATGTTATACGCATTATTTTTTTTCGCATGGACTACTATTGTAATCCATGCGAGTACTGACGTGATAGTTTGTTTTCTGTCTAACGTTTTAACTTTTCTTGTTTTGAATGTATTATTTCATATTATTCGCTCGAATATGTAATATATATGTTTAAAATGCCAGAGCACGAACAGATACGACAGTAGCTAACAAACTGAAAGTGACGACGAAAGTGTTTTGAGTGTAGAAGACTAGGATGAAATAGAGGAAGATGTTGTCGAGTAGTGACTCTGAAGAAAGTGGTAGTGACGATTTGGAAGAAATAGAAGATGAAGAAAGGAACGGTGTTATCCAGGAAGACGGGTTTCATGGCAAATTTTACATTGGAAAGGACAAAATTACCAGATGATATATTGATCCAGTGCACCCAAGAAATACGCGAACACAACGTCATAACACCATACCTACACTGCATAGTTATTACTTCATAGAACAACACTAAATTTGGAGTTGACATATTGGACAAATTGTGTCGCTAGTGTGATACAACCAGGAATTCGCAAAGATGGCCACCCACTCTCTTTTTCCGCGTGTTAAATGTTGCTGGAGTAAACGTTCTCATTGTTTTCAAAGTAAATAACAATGATGCTATGATCAACCGTAGATACTTCCTGAAATCTGTGGCTATGGAACTTATCAAACTTCTTTGTGGAAGATGAAGAAACAAGAGTACTCGAAAAAGATGTTTCCGGTGCAGTAAGTGGATCTGCTCTGACCACAAGTACACTCTTTGCACTGACTCTTATGACTGAAACACCCAAAATGTTGCATACTTTTGACCCTGTTTCCAAGTGTAAAAGTTATACTTGCAAACAATTTAACAACTTTTTTTTTATTTTATATAGCAGTTTTTGACATTTTAAATGCAAATGTCCTTTTATTTCAATTCTTAATCAAATATTAAGAAAATAAACGAACATTTACAAAAATATAGTAAATTGCATACGCATTGTAAAGTTTTGGCTTCTAATTCTTTTTGTACATTAAAAAACAAAATGTTTGCATTGAAATGTGTTCTTTATTGCTTGTGAAAACCACAATAATAATTTAAAAATTTCCAATTGAATAACCACTAAGATATATATATATATATTTATCAAATGGACTACAATCGTAATCCGCGCGAGCACTAATGTTTCAACAATTTCATGCGAGTACTGTAGTGTTAAGCTACGGCTCACACGCCACTATTCAACATTAAATTTAAGATGCCTCGATATATTTGCATAAGTTTATCATTTCCAAAAGAAACATTACGTAAAAGGTCTATTCAAATAAATATCAAGTTTTACTGACGTTTGTATGTTACGCATATCTTTCTTAATTTGCATTACTCACATTACCCCAGAGAACGAACAAATTTTAGAGTTCTCGTTTGAACATCTCTTACAATAATAAGCAAATATACGGGGAACAAATTTACCATTATTGACGATGCGGAAGGGAGGAGATTTTCTGGAGTAGGAAGGAATATGTGCGGGTGCAGAGTAGAGGTCTTCACGGGCCGGAATTATTAGCCCGGGCCCGGCCCGGCCCGTGGATTTACAATGTGAGACCCGAGTCCGAAATATGTCTTAGCATTTAGGCCTGAGCTCGGACTGAGCTCAGCGATAATCAAATTAGCCCGAATCAATTAAAATAATTAATTCAAAATTGTATTTTTATTTACAGCAATTCGAAGTTAAATTTTGCAGTTGTGTTTTAAAAGTTCTCCAGAAAGAACGGTGCAATTTGTATCGTTTTACAGTATATTTACAAAGTTAGGCTGGAAAAAGCCCGGGAAACATGTTTGTATATTTAAAAATTCAGAAACCGAGCCCGATCCGGGCCCGAAGTGATAGATGCTTTGTAGGCCCGAGCGCTGTCTGCGGGCCGGGTCGTGCTTAAGCCCTCGGGCTTGGTCCGAGCTCGTGTAGACCTCTAGTGCAGAGGCGTTTGTCGATGCAATAATAGAAACAAATATGAATTCGGATAAAAAAAATACACAAGGCTTCAAACTAACTTTTAATTTATTCGTAGATATTAGATCGCTAGCATAGGCGACAGGCGGCAAGTGTATTTTAAGATTGCAATAATGAATGTTTTCGATAGCATTGAGATGAATTGTTTTCGATAAATTTTATTATAATTAGCAATTTTTAAAAAGGGGGGCAGGAAAGACTCGTAAACCTTACTCGCCTTGCTGTGCAGATGATATGGTCAAAATCAATACTGGATAGCGAAAATGTAAGTGTAAAGGCTAATATGGAGCAGAGAACTTCTTCAGAAGGGAATTGGGAGGGGAGGAGAGTACAATACTGTAACACTTGAAATGCATCTTGATCTGTATACTTCAACAAACTTTTCTTATTAGATTACGCAATTTCTAGTTTCTTACTCCGATTATTCAAAGTATTCAAATGTTCTCGGAGGGAGTGACCGCCCCTCCCTTTAATTCGTCCGTGGTGTCATTCTGATCTTACTTTTTTTTTATTTTCGCCACTAATTCAAAATGCTTACGGAAACAAGTCTTTTTCTTGTGACTGTAGGGGGTGGAAGAAACAAACAAACTGTGAAAGGAAGAAAGAAGTAGTTTAGGGCTCTTCTAGTCCAGACCATTCTAACCACTGAGAAATGATAATTACAACATGATGTTTCTAGTAATAGATTCCTTTTAAAAACAGCTAACAAGCAAACAGATGGTCAACCTTCTCCCCTAACAAACCCTCGCCCCTCTGCAGCATAATTTTTATTTTCTGTGGCCAATTTTACTGAAGATTATATTGCAATTAATCTAACGCTTGTAACGAAAATTGGAGAACGTGGCTGGATTTATATGGGTCTTGTGTATTTCAATTAAAGATTTCAAGCCATTACCTGCAATGCTTTGCTAGAAGTTAGCATATCAAAAGTTACATGTTATCAAATGGAGAGTTAGAAACCTATGCGAAGAGGTATAAGATCACCCTAAGAACAATCTTCTCAAATATAAGAAATTTGCCTTCTAACTTGCAAACACTTGTTCTAGAAAATTATGTCACTGACCACTAGTTACATTAAAAAGACAATATTTACGTACTTTGCTGAAAATAAGTTCTATGCCACTCTTTATCACTTTCAAGAAATATCACAAAGGTGAATAACCAGAATATTTGCTCCTTTATAATGTTACTTTTTATTACTAACTCTAATTTCGAATCAAACTCGAATTTCGACGCTGTGATTTGTCAGTTAAATTTCTGTGGAACTGCAGCTGAAATCTTAACTGATTTTGTTGTTCGGCATGTTGAAGCCAATTCTCAATAATCTCGTTAGTTGCATTTCTCTTGTGTTGGGGCACAGTTTCTAAAAATAGAAATCGGCAATATTTAATAAAATAAAACAGTAGAGTATGATTAAGGATCAATCATTACATCTAAAAATTACAAAAACATTTAAAATGTTTGCGTGGGAGCTGCATCAGCTTGTGAAAACAATATTGTCTTACAAACGTAACACCCTGAAGAAAATGAAAAGGGCAAGGAATACAACATCTACAGCTGAAAATGACACAACTCAGAGTGTATCTTATTTACGGAAGTTGTAAATTGTTCAAGCAGTCACAATTTTATTTTAAAAAAGTAAATTTTCTTGTAAATTTTACACTTACATAATACATTTAGTTAACACTGTGCTGTAACTAAACTCGTTCACTCTCTCAATCTTACTAGGTAAATCGAAAATGAGAGTGTTACTACTGAGGCAAATTATAATCTCAATTACCTGCATAGAATAGGAAAAAATCATTGAAAATATTTTTAAAAAAATAAAAATAATTTGAAAACATGTGGCAGCATTTTAGTTAATTATGAACTAGCGTCCCATTCCGAAGGCTCGGATCTCAAAACCTTTTTCCTGAGTCGCACCAGGTGAATGCCGAGATGGTTTACTAAGGCATTAATGACTGCTAAATTCTTCGATTTCTTTCCCATGAAGCAGACCTTACATACTAATTTGCCTTATACAAATGAATAATTTTCATAACGTTGCATAGCAGAGAATACAAGAAATCGCGAATGTAGGAATCAAGTCATGAAATGCTCAAGAAATATACCAACGTTGCAGAACAGTTCACAAAAAGGCTGAAATGTACTTTAGGCCTGGGCGAATGTTCCACAACCTGAAAATCATCTGTCCAATGCCATAAAAGTACTACAGTTTGAACACAAACAAAACATTTTTTCTCTAAGATTAACATTTAGAAGTAACTTTTTTTTTAACGGAAAGAGCAAATCAATGTACTTCTGTCTGCTGGTGACAATCGCAGTTAGCTTACAGTTGTAACGATGGCAAAAGATTTAACATTAACTGTAAGAATGTACCATTCACGCCCATTTGATTGTTTTACTGCTAGTAAAGAAAGTTGGTTTACTTTATATATGTTTTCATTTCATGTTATCAACTGCACAGCTCAATGATTACCAGGTAAATCCTTTAGGCATCCAGTGACAGAGGGATCTTCGAAACAGTTCTAATTTGAGCTTTTCAATGTTCAAATACACAACAGGTATAACATAAACGATATTTCGGAAACATGGCTGTAAGTCCTGAATAATTGTGGGATGAAAGAACATGACAAACTGGCAATAGCATTGAAGTTTTCGCCAACATACATATTTAGGTCTCTCTTCCACGGATGCTTATATTTAACCTGTCACTTGAAGATGGGAAAATTGCACGTTTTGCCAAAATGAGGACTTCCAACGTCTTTTAAATGCTATAACAGCGGTTGTAGTACATGCTTTTGGGAAATAAAGTTTACAGGAAGATGGTTTGGGCAAGTATTCATGGCAGAATGGTATATATTTAAAGGGAAAAATGGGCAACTGAAAGATATTTTTGACAAACATTTAAACATAGAGTATTCCTCTTCAAATGCCAAGTTCTACAATTTTCCTCTGTGGAAATGAGATTAAAGAACAATAGGGAGAGTTTATTACCTATTATTGTGTTAATGATTAATGAGCGAAAACTCTCTCTCCTTTCGCCGTAACAAATTAATTGCTCAGCTACTCCATTTGTTATTTTTTTCTTTTATATAATGTTTGTTGTGATGGCTTCTAAGCTGTGACCTCCAAGTCTTTGATTTCTTAGATCTGTAACGAAATGCACACTAAGCACTCAATGGTAATGGAAATTTAGAACATACAACTGATGCCCTTAAACAAATTACATTGATTTTAGAATATATTTTCACGGAGTCAGTTGCAATTGGAGTATCCCCAAAATTGATATTTGTACTGACGTTTCGGTTGTTTTTTTTTAAATAAAAGAGAGATTACATGTTAATTCTCAAGCAATTGTAAATCATCAATTGGTGAAAGCAACGTATCTATAAAAATATTACGAAATCTACAGGAATACAAGGAATAATTCAACTCTTTTTGTTGTCAATATAGAGAATGGTTGTAAAGTCAATACCTATTTTTAATTTAGATTGTCCTGGAAACCAGTATCAGTTCTTGCTGGCGTGTAACACTATTAACGTTTTAGAACTTTGTGGAAAATGCGGGTGCATACGTTGAAGTGGAACTTAATAATCAAGTGGTATACTCTAATAATGTATTCCTTGGAAACAAAACTGATAGGTTGTTTACTTTTAGAAATATTCATTTTTACAAATGACAACTGACTTTACACCTACGCTGTATTCAGGGAGTAGTAATACAGAAAACAAACTACTAGCTAATTTAAAAAAGAATGTTTTCAGTATGCATTGAATAGCAAGTCACGTCTTTTCAAATTACTTCCGAAGCAAAGCCTACACGAAGTTGTTCTATCAAATTTCATAAATGTCAAATTCTTCGGAGAATTGTAGGCACTAAAACTTCAGCAACCTATATTAATACACTAGTTTCCAACCTATATTAATACACTATAGCATTGTTCACAGATTTAAAATATTACATATCTCGAACTCAAGAAATAGTGGAATAAAGTAAGTGGGAGGAAACGGGAGAGCCCGCAGATGATTTGTCCACCACAAAGTCCACTTGGCGCGAGCTGGGATCGAACCAACAAGACCATGCATCAACGACGAACGGTCTACTACTGAGCCACCGTGGCCCCTGTAAGGATTTCTAAAAACAAATATAGTTTAACTAAAATTTATTGTTCTTTGGTATAACTTGGTAAAATTTTCTTTTATGTCGAACTTCAGTGAAACCTCCCTTAACGGACACCACTATAATACGGACAGGTGTTTTGACTCGGCAAAAATAAGTTCTACGGAACAAAACCATCCATTTTACGGACAATGTTTCAGGTACGCAGGGACTTTTTTAAACGTTACAATAACTTCTTCATAACATACAAAAATTATTCTCTGTTCTGCGACATATTACAGTTTACAAAAAAGTGTTTTCCCCATAAGTGTATATGAGTCTAGACCTGGAAAACCATCAAACAGAACAGCTTCGAACTGAAATTGAAAATCTTTCTTTTCTCACCAATAAACAGCCTTCTCGTGAAAACCTTAACAAAACTTCAATAAGCAATAACACTCATGCAGGGTCAATCGTATGGACAAGAATTCTATGCGAAGGATCTTTCACTCCCTAACAAGTTTAGTCCTTTTTCCTCTGGACTTTGAATCTTTCCCGATAGTTTCATAGATAACAAAACATTCTTCGTTTTACAACAACATTTTCAACGAGCAATATTTCCTCTCCTACTTTCTTGGAAAAGCAAACTTTTACTTATGATACTGGAACAAGTCTGGGAAATGAAAATGAAAAGCAATTTGTAAGTTTTACGTCCCACGCTTATGCCGGTTAAGCTAAAGGAGGCGTAGATGATGACAAAGGAATGGAATGGTGAAATGAAAAAAAGTGGGAGGAAACGGGAGAACACCGAGAAAACCCATGAGCACGGTGTTTGTCCACCGCAAAGTCCAACGGAGGGAGCTGTAATCGAATCAGGACTCCAAGCACCGGAGGTGAACGCTATACCACTGAACCACCGAGGCCCCTTGGAACAAGTCTGTTAGAGTTTTCCGGGCTACATTTTTCACTTTCTCTAAGTCTATTCTTTGTGACTGGGGCTGGGTCAATAAACATGTACACTCCCAATAAATTGTCTTTTTATCCATTCCGCCAAGGAAGATACAACTTCAATACACAAATATACACATACACATATTTCTTCCGCAACCGTACTCAGGATTATCAGAATATACTTCCTAATGAATTTTATTACGATTTAGAGGAGAAAGCATGCCTTTTTCACTAAACAAGGGCGTTTAGCCTGTTAGTTAGTTCCTAACGCAACTTTTGAGAATTTGAAATAAATGAAAAACACTTCAACTTTCCCCTCGCATATTGGAAAATATCCAAATATCTTTGGTATATTACTCTTCATCAGTTGATAGGCAACGTGTGAACAAATTTACACCTCATTAAATGCCTTCTCTAAATCAAAGAGTACCAGACAGGATGGCTTGGTGGTATTATACTGCTTACGGATGCAGTTGAGGAGACGCAGAAGCTGATCGTTGATGCTAATTTGTGGGCGGGAGCCTGCTTGATGGTGTAGTAAAGATGGTAATGAGAAAGATGAGCATAAAGTCATTTGACGATATTTTTTCCTAGGATTTTGGTGAAGATTCGGTTGAGCTGTATCAGACGGTGTTCTTGATTTTAAGGAACAAGAGAAATTTGGATGATTTCTAATGAGCTGGTACATAATTGTTCCGTGGAATAAATATGACCAAGAAAATTGAGCAGTATTGGTGGATTGTCTTACATGTCGATAGATGTTATTGATTCTAGGGGCATTATAACGTTTATGATAGATGACATTAGTGACTTGTGTGGTAGAAATGGAGGCAGAGAGTGCTTTGTGAGTAGATATGTTGTGCGCCATGTTGGGTTGAAGATAAATCTGTGCTGAATTGAAGTTGAAATGGTCTACAGGAAGATAAATAAAATGCTAAGTGAATGATAGGGGTGTGAAAATCTCCTATAATTAGGAAGCAAAGGTTTTAGCTTTTTCTTGGTCTCCGTGCAATGTGTGATCGTGGTGCAAGAGAGGATAACAGGTTTGGGTAATTTTACAAGCTAATGTGTTGAAACGCATCTAATATTGCGAAGGGTGTGATATGGCAGAAATTGTGTTTCAGGTTTTAATCCACTGTTATAATTTGTATACTCTAAGATAATTACACACTGTTCGGTGGATGGCTCTGCGATGCTGAAGAGCTTCGCGGTTGCCAGGGCAAACATATTCTGTATAGATTTGAGGAGAGTGTTTAACTAGACGAAATTAGCGCGAAGGGATTTTAGGATGATGAGGTGATACATATGCGGTTTGAGGGATGAACTGCTCGGTTGCGAGTTGAATGATTGGTGGTAGAGATTAGAGTCGATTAACCCTTAGAGTACCAAGCCTACAATGTTAGGTAAAGTACAAAGCCTGGGTTATTTTGACCCATTCATGCTTCTTGTTAAAAAATATCAAGTTTCATTTAGGAAGTTAAAATTTCTAACGTACAATGAAAAGGGCAATGTATCTGATCGTTCTTTATATTACAGTAAATTTCATACGGCCGTTGACAGTGGCAGCCGGCACCCACCCGTGGCGGCACGACGATCTACTTGTTCAAAATTGCCGACCTTTTGCCGAGGCGGCAAGCGGTCGAAAATCGCAAAAAATGCCCTTGGCCGACTGTTGCCGACCGTCAGAGTCGGCAAAACAGTCGGAAAGGCCTCTTTCCGACCCTCTGACGACTCCTTATGACGGCCTCTTTTCGACAGCGGCGCCGGCGCATTTACTGCGTCTTTACGGCTGTTGCCGACTGCCCGGCAAGGCAACTTTCTGACGGCGGCGCCGGCGCATTTAATGCTCATTTCCGGCTGTTTGCCGACTGCTCTGCAAGGCAACTTTCCGGCGGTGGCGCCGGCACATTTAATGCTCATTTCCGGCTGTTTGCCGACTGCTCGGCAAGGCAACTATTCGAGGGCGGCGCCGGCGCATTTTATGCACCTTTCCGGCTGTTTGGCGACTGCTGGAGAGGACCTCTTTTCGACGTCGGCTTCCCGATTCTCCCACAGGCGGCATCCGACCTCTTGCCGCCGTCGAAAAGTGACCTTTTGCCGACTGGAAATCAACGCTTCAGGAAGGCAAAATTTTCATCATCTTTTACATTAGTCTTGCCTAAGTCTTCCTCCATGCTATGATTTCTCGACAAGGAGCATCCTTGCAAGTTCTTGAAGTATAATACTTGCATTTTTTTGTGTGTGTCCCAGTATAAAACTTGTTTCTTTTTGCTTTTTTGCAGCACTCTCAGCCAAAAAAGAAATTGAATGGGACATGCAAGTATTATATACTTTCAGAATTAGCAATTGTGCCCTTAATGAGAAATCATAGAATGGAGGCAGACTTATGCAAAGCTACTGTAAAAGATGGTGAAAATTTTGCTTTCCTGAAGGGTTGATATCCAGTCGGCAAAGGGCCACTTTTCGACTGCGGCAAGAGGTCGGATGCCGCCTGTGGGAGAATTGAGAATCTGACATCGAAAAGAGGTCCTTTTGAGCAGTCAGCAAACATCGGGAAAGGCGCATAAAATGCACCGGTGCCACCGGTGGAAAGTAGCGTTTCCGAGCAGTCGGCAGACAGCAGAAAAGGTGCGTAGCAATGCAATGAAAATCATGGCGGATTTCCACCAGTAATGTTGTACTCGGTACATACGCAATACATTTGCACAATTCTCAGTACGATTTAAGTGCTATATAGAGGGAAAGTATCTGGGAATGAATTACAAATGCTTGAAAGCGAATTAAAAGTAACAACTGAGCAGCTAATAATGATCGTTAAAAATAATTCAATTAACACATCTGCGGGCGTAATGTGAAAAACAAACAACAGTCAGTACAGTTTTCCCCTTAAAGCATATTTTTCACTATCACGACTACTAGGAACAACACTATTCTATGCATTCAAAATTTGCTAGTTGCAAACGCTTTCTTCGAAAAAAAAAACCGCAGCAATCCGTTAGAATACGGTCTTTTCAGGTTGTCGTTTTCTCATCAACTATTTGAAAAAGAATTTTAAACGTCAATGATTTTCTAAATTTTTTAAAATACACGGGTCACACTCCGAATGGAAAATGGTATTTAAAAAATTAATGAAGTAAAAATAATAAATAAAAATACTGTAATAAAAGGTATGTGGTGGCGGAGAGATTCAAGGACAACAGAAACGTGTGTCCAAGCAGCCAAGTCAACAAGGTTAACGAGAGAAGGTGACAGCAACCTTGCGTTACAGGTTAACATTTCTAGGTTACAGTGTAATAACTCACAGGGGTACGGTAACCGATCACGTAGTTACCACTATCAATCACATCCTGCAGCCGGTAACATAGTTAGTATGTTGGAATAACCGACTGCTCGGTTAATGAAACAGGGTGCATCAACTACAGTAACCGAGTATTTTGGTTAATATAACATATTCAATTAGTGAAAGTAACTCTTTGTGAGTTAATTTTCAGTTTAACGTCCCTAGCCGTAGCGAGGCTATATGAGACTGTACCTGTTGATTAACGTGGAATCCGAACCACATGAGCTCCCACCAGGAATTTAACCCAGGTCTCCCACGCCAAAGGCGCGTACGCTAACAGTTTAGCCACGAAGGAGCTCACGGATTGTTTTGAGTTTAGTGGACCTGTGTATACTGATTCCGAAAAATATAATTGTATTAGATGGGGAACTCATTCTTAAAATGAAAGAGCAAAAGGTATATCAGTGGTTGAGCCTTCAACTCTGGTCGTGGGGCCCCTTTTCGATCCCAGACCAAGTGAGCTTTGTGGTGAACAAACATCGTGCGCATAGGGTTTTCTCGGAATTCTTCTCTTTCCTTCCCCCTTTCTTCATTTCATTCATTTATCATCATCACTGTGTACATTAGCCTCAATGCGTAATTGTGAGACGTTAAACTAGATTTTTAATTTCATTCTTAAAGTGAAAGCAGTCATTCGCTTCTAAATTCCCAGTGTTATGCTCTAATAAAAATATTGGCTATTGAAAGTAGCTAATTTTAGTGGATAGTACAAAAATGTTTACAAAGCAGCTTTACTATGACAGTGATACGCGAAGAACACGGAGAACCGAATACACTGATAAGTTACTTTGATACAAATCAACATTTAAAAATTTATAAGAAAACCTGTAAGAGCAATCAAAACTATATAGGCACTGATGAAGAATTCAATTAACAGTTGAAACAGTTAACTTTTACTTAATCTTTATTACAACAGTACGGTCGCCACACCAAAGGAGAATCAGAAAAGAAAAGAAATCCTGCCATGTATCCAATGGTAGGAATCGGAGTTTCTTGCAAAATCTTCGAAACATTACTTTGAAGCTGCAAGTTAAACAATAAATTCTTAAGTCCCTCACCAGACAAAGAGATGTATTAAAATAGAATATTATATTTAGTGAAAATAGCATTTTATTACTTTGAAATAGAACTTCGATACACATCAGGGTTTTGCGACACTATTGTATTGGCAATTGAGAATTTTGTATTCGGATGAATACAAAATATTACACCTTAAAAGAAAACTTTGTTAGTGGAACAAATAAAATGCACATATACTTAAATAAACTACAGGTAAAATCGATCAGGTGGGCAAAAATGATAAAAGTTTTAAAACAAATACATTTTATTTTTCCCTAGGAGTCAATCTGAGTAACGTATCTAAAACAGAAACAAATTTGTAATAAGAATTCAATCAAATCAGCAAATAACTTTGAGAAACCAGAAAAAAAAAAAAACACCGTCGACGGCGGCAATCCCGGCGGTAAATTTCATACGGAGATCACAAAGCTATAACTCGGCAGCAGAAACTCTAACATTTAAAGAATATGTCATAATACATAAACCTTGTTACGTTATTAAAAGAACATATTTAATATACAGCAAACAATTTATATACAGCAAATTATTTTATTATTACATATGCTTGAGTTTAAACGAAGTTTTATTTATTATTTTTATTTTTATGTTTTAGTCTTTGTTCGAATTGAAATAGTCTTAAGTTTCCAGTTAAATAGGTACTTGTAATAAGTTTATTGAAGCTAAGCCGAATAAATTGAAGCATATTTGAACAAAGTACAGTTCTAGTAGTATTTTAGATTACTCGTAAATCGTTATCAAAGTCAACTCTTCACTCTCGTTTCCGCCATGATTGTTGACTCGAAACATTGTTATCTTTGTGGCACGGAGCGGGCAGAGTAGGTGTGGCGAAACTGTAACGTATGGCTTCATGATTTTGTTGTATGGGCAGATCCTCAATTTTATAACATCCTTGACCATGACATTGACGGCAAACGGCGCAGCAACTTTGTTCGTGAGTGCAGGGAGTTTCCCTCGTGGATTTATGGTTGTTACGGGATTCGGATATGAGGGTGCGTTGATGATACGCAAGGTCAAAGAAAACCTGAAGGTGGATGCCAAATACTTCCAAGAATCCATTCTGATATTCACCTACTGCAGAGATATCCTACAATTGTATCTATGAGACGCGAACTAAGTGATGATCCATATGGATACGGCTTTGACTTAAACCGCCAAAACATCACTAGGTTTTAATGAGGAAGTGGCAGGCGAATTAGGAATTCGTGTCATTCTGTTTGAAGACATTTGCTTTATTCTCTTTGAGAAGTATTTTGGTGCGACTTTTTTTTCTTAGAAATTATATAAAATCAAAATTAAAAAAATCTATGACTTTCACCTCCCACGTTTATGCTGGCTAGGCTAAAGGAGACGGCGAAAATGAGAGATGAATGAAATGGTGGAATGAAGAAAGTGGGAGGAAACGGAAGAGCCCCGAGGAAACGCACGCACATGTTGTTTGTCTACCACAAGTTCACTTGGCAGGAGTAGGGTTTGAACCCGGAAACCCATGCACCAGAGGTGAACGCTCCACCACTGAGCCACTGGTGCCCGCAAAAAGTCAAAATAAGACAGTCTGGTGCAGGTGTAGTTTTCGTGCACTACATGTTGTAAGATTTACAGGTAAAATTCAATACTTTCCATGAAAAGACATATTTATAACGAGAATTTACTTTTCCTATGCTACCCATAGCATCGCTATTTCTGTCTTACTTTCAAAGTTACTGCCTACGTCTTTATCAACTATTTCGCAAATCTTAGTACTTAATTTATCCTTACCCTTTTGATTGAGATGCATACCGTGCTGCGTGTACACTTCTCTACCTAACTTACTGATATGCACAATTACAACATTCTTAAAGTGATTGCACATTGTTTTTAATTTTAAGTTAATGCTTCAGTCTTCACACACACGAGTCTTCAGTAAGATCATGGCGATAAGGGATATTTACCACAATTGTTTTACAGTTATTCAACATAGAGGGTTGATTTGCAATTCTCACTACCTCAACCGCCTCACTACCTTCATTCTTGGTCACATCATTTGTTCCACTTAATATTACTACACAATTATCTTCCTTATTTACAATGTTGGGATTAATACCAGACAACACAACAACGCTTTTAACTCCAGGCTTGATATTTCCTTGCACTACCAACTTGTGTTTAGAATTACTATTCACTTTCTCGACAGTCCACGAGCGTGACTATCACCATATATGTGTGTACACTTGTGCGTCTTTCTTAGTCTTTCTTCTTGCATTAGTTTCATTGTTTGTAACTTTCGGAACGTTTGGTTGCGTAATAGTTTTTCCCTTTTACATCCTTGCACTATTCTTCTTTTGTGAGTTTCTTACCGGTTTTACTTTTGAATTCACGTCTCCTTCACTTCCGATGTTTTCAAACACACTGTATCTGTTTTCGCATATAATTGTTTTACCTGATCCACATTAGAACATTTGGGTCTGAGCCTACTGTAACTTATTTTTGTCCACTGGTTGGAGATGTTTTGAGTTTCAACAAATGATTCTACTGACTTCACTTTTTGTTTGAATACTTCATTTTCTGATTTTAGTGTCCTCATGTCCTCCTGTAACATATTTATTATTTGTAAAACGCTGTCAATGTCTTCGTTAATATCACAATGGTTTACGTTTACCATGTTTTACCATGTTTGTCCCTTGCACTTCATTGCTATTAATCACGCTGCCTTGTGCTATTAATCAACTTAGAACAAATGGAGCACCGACTATTTAACTTATTTTCTTACATTAACTGATGATTTCAAGGTTGTGGAGGCACTGTCGCAAATCCTAGGGGAACGAGGGGCACATGACACCCCAATCTTGAACATGGGGGACTGTCCCCCCAATAATCTGACGTGAAAAGTGCTTTTTGGGATAAAAGTGATGATTCTTATTGCTACAAAGGAAAGTGAGATGAAATTGATTTCTCTTGGTTTTTTTCATTTTAAAAAAAAGAATCGTATTCTGTAGTATTTCAAACTGAACTTCGTGCTGTAGTGCGTTTAGTAGTCTCATCAATATGTCTTAATTCCACTTCCGCTACTTGGGCACAAATAGCAATAAATGCCAGAGGAAGATATGCCCCTCTCCTAATGCTGGAAAGTTGTCTGAGCTATAGGTACGGGCACAAATTCCGGGGAAATGGGGCAGCATCTGCTCCAACGGTTGGAATTGGAGGCTCTCCCAATAATCCTTTCTGAAAAGTACTTTTTGCAGATAAGTGTGATTATTTGTGCCCGACTGCAACAAAGGAAAGTAAGATGAAATTGGTTTATCTTAGCTTTTCCGTTTTTAATGAAAATCATGGTGTCTCTCTCTGAATGACGTAATCTGATGCGAAATATTACCTCCTCATCTCCCTAGGCCCTAGCACACGAAGAGTATATAGACTACCCAATGTCAGTAGAACCCATCTTTTCAGTAAATGCGTATTTCATCTATTTGTTGTATCAGCCTAGACATCTACACATGCTTCGTAAGCTAACTAACTCTATGGCCTATGGAACCAGGAGGTTCAATGCCGCGTTCACAAAAGCTCTTCACTGACTTCTATCTTTAGTGAAGTGGATTAAGTTTCTACTTTGTATTCCTATTTCTGCGAGATCCGTCTTAATATTGTTCTCCCATCTGTGTCTTGGTCTCCCTAATGGTCGTTTTCCGATATGTCTTCCAGTCACGACTTTGAAGGCGTTTCTACTTTTTTCCATCCTAGCTACATTACCTGCCCACCTAAGCCTCGTAGACTTGTTTATCCTAACAATGTTTGGTAATCCGTATAAATTATGTAGTTCCTCGTTATGAAGTTTCTGCCATTAACCATTCCCGTTCCTCTTGGCTCCGAATATTCGTCTCAGGATCTTGTTCTCAAATACTTTCAGTCTATGTTCTTTCCTCATAGTAAGCGACCATGTTTCGAAACCATACTGAACAATAGGCATGCATATCGTTTTATATATTTTAAGCTTCAAATTCCTCGGCAGAATTCGCGACGACAAGAGATTTTGAACTGAATAATAATACGAATTCTCTGTTTTTAATCGGCGTTTAATTTCTCCTTGAATGTGATTTTTGTTTGTTAATATTGAAAGTATCTACTTTATCAAAAATATTATTTAATATTTTAACGCATTCATAATTTGCCGTATTACAGTCCCGACGCACTTCCATGCATTTAGTTTTCTTTGCATTTACTTCTAAACCTATGTCCCTGCAATAAGACCTCTGCATTTCTTTCTATTGTTCTGCTATCATCCCCTATTAAATTTGCATCAGCGTACGCCATAAACTGGTGAACACAGTTTAACTCTAGGCCCTGTTTGCTATCTTTGATTTTCCTTATAGCGTATTCAAGGACAAAGTTGTATAATAATGACGACAACGCATCTCCTTGTTTCGTGAAAGCTCGTGGACAAAAATTCTCTTACCCGGATTTTACTTTGGGATTCATTTAAACATGCTTTAATTAATCTAATTAGCTTTTCCGATATTCCAAATTATGTAAGAACGTTGTACAATGTTTCTCTCCTAACTGACTCGTAAGCTTTTCTAAAATCAATAAAGAGTTGATGTACCGGGGTATTGTATTCCCATTCCTTTTCGCGCCAATGGTCGATAGTTGGTCGATTTCGTCTAAATCTGCACTGATGATCCAGAATAATTTCATCTGTGTATGGGGTCAATCTTGCTAATAGAACGTTTGAAAGGATTTTATTTGAAGTTGACAGAAGAGAGATGCCTCGATAGTTATCACAGTCAGTATTGTCGCCTTTCTTGTGGATTGGAACAATTGTTGATTCTTTCCACTCTTATGGCAATTCTTCCTTGTTCCAGATAAGGAGAACCTTGTGTATTTTGTTCCACAATTTTTCGCCTCCAGCTAAAATTAACAGCCGGAATTTCGTCTACACCCGGATATTTGTGTTTCTTTATAGCGATTTCTACTTCTATTCGGTTAGGTTCTGGAATATACGGTTCTGCGGTGTGTATTTCTCTTTCTGCACGCACGTTTGTTTTTGGCTGCGTGTTAAACAAATCGTCAAAGAAATCTTTCCATCTATTTAAGATTCTCTCTGTGTCAGTGAGAACTATTTTGTCAGATTTCTTTAATATGTAAGCACGAGGTTGATAGCCTTTCTTAAATTTATTGATCCTCTTATACATGTCCGGAATATTTTCATTTTTTCTATTATCTTAAAGTTCCTTTTTTAGCTCCAAAAATCGCGTTTCTTTGTTCTAAAAGTTTTCGAAGTTTCCCGCCTGATGTCAACGAAATTTTGTGTAGTTATTTCTTTCAAATTTTGTAGCCACCGTAATTTTGCCTGTTTTCTTTTCTCTTCTAGTTTAATGTATTCCTGGTCGAACCATTTTTTTTCTCCTACGTATTTCCCCGTGTCCCTATTTCTTATTGAGAGAGACCATGCTTCGCAAGCAAAGAAAAGAATTAAACTACTGGAATATTTTTCTCCATAATCTTAAGGTTACGTCTGTTAAATAAAGAGAATATGATATGCGTCATATTTTTTGTAACGATTCCTGTAATGCTATTGAGATTATCATCATTATGCTCAAATAAAAGGATTGTTGCGTCATACATCATTGATATTCTTTCTTTATAGTTTTGGTGAAGTCATTATTTATATTATTATATTATTATAAAACAATTTTAACGTGGATTAACATACCAATTATAAGTATTGATGTATTCAGAGTTCAGAATGTGTTCATAGCAGTGATTTGTAATACTGATATGTACTACTACTTCATCTACATCGCCTGACGCCGTGTGGACTTTGTGGTGGACAAACACCGCGCTTGTGGGTTTTCTCGGGGTTCTCCCGTTTCCTCCCATTTTCTTCTTCCACCATTTCATTAATTTCTCAACATCACCGTCTCCTTTAGCCTAACTGGCAAAAGCGTGTGACGTAAAAATATAAATTTCATTTCATTTTCATCTACATCGCCTAATATATAATATACTCTACAACAGGTTCACCTCAGAAATCAGATTCATTTACCGTAGTATGAGTTTGATCTGCCTTCCCTAGAATAAGCCTCAAATCTGCTCACTTCCCAATATTGAAGACAGCCAATGGCGTACTTAGGATTTTGTTTCGAGGGGCTATGCCCAACACAGGGAAGGATGTTGCCTACCCGAGTTTGAGAATCCCATATAATATGATACAAAAATTTAGGAGTGAATCAAACCCTTTATTCTATTCATACAAGAAAAAGAAAGCATCCTCTTGGCCTACCTAATTTCCCGGGCTAATTATTCCCCCGTTTTGATTTTCTTTAATTCAAACATTTCCTTCTTTCAAAAATAACTAAACGATATAATTTTACCTTTGTTATAATAGCTAAAGTCCCATTATGTTGATATTAGCACATCACTTATCAACTTCTCTTAGTTTTGGTGTTACTGATGACGGTCGACTTGAATCACAACTGACAACGGTCGATAAAGTATGATAGGCGAAACGAAAGAAAGTAACATCAAGAAAAATACAGAAAATAGAAAGAACGAAAGAAAGAGCAAAAGGACGCTGTTCTTATATGGAATGAAATTTGACAAATACAGTATTATTCCTGAACAAAAAGCATAAGAAAATGGAAAATTAATAACATTCTTAGAAATGGTAAGAAGGATTATTGTTGTACGGGAAATGCGAAAACCTGACAAATTTATTTCAGGGGGAGCTTGAGCCCCCCTATAAATACGCCACTGAAGACAATTCTACTCCCTTGATCCTCCACAGCATTGTTTTTCAACTTCCTAAATATTTTAAACATCGGTTACATATAAGAACGGTTTTACCCGTCCCCCACAATGTTGAAGACAGATTTGCGCCGGTGTGTGGTGGCCAAGTCGACGTTATGTAGCCCCACCACAATTATTTTCTTTTATTTTTGAAACGGTTAAAGAACAAACTTTGATAGTCTAGAACAAATTAGAACTAATGATTAAATCTTTATAAACGAAATATATATACCGTTGATTTCAAGGATGCGGGTGGGCAGGGCGCCCTCTTTCTAGCGCCATCACAATTATGTTTCTTAAATTTTCTGAAACAGTTAAATAACAAACGTTGGAAGTGTAGAACAAATTAGACCAAATGGAGCACAAACGATTTAACCTGCTTTCTTACATTAACTGATGATTTCAAAGTTGTGGATGGCCAGGACGAAGTCGTTGTAGCCCCACCACTATTGATTGTCAATTTACTTGGAGAGTATAACAGAACTAATTCAGTTGCTTTGGAACAAATTAGAACAGATGTAGTACAAACGAAATAATATGTTTTCTTTCCTTGTGGCAGATGGGTTAGGGGGAGGAGGACACAAATGCAGGGTGCCTTTCTTTGGAGTGTTTTCTGTAGGTGGGCGAAGGGCCATATGCATAGTTATTCTGTGGGCTACTTAAGGGTCACGTACAAGACACTTGATAATTTTCGTTGCAGAGTTCTCCCACAGGATCAAACTAGCCCGCAAACCTCCCCGTAAATCAAGGGAAAGGCTACGAGAGATTGAAAGCACCCCTTGGTAGCCAGTAGCAGTCTGTTTTGCTATAGAAGATGGATATGCTTGGTGTAAAAGATATATTTTATAATAATTTTGAAGATTGAACAAGTGGGTGAAGGGAATAATTTAGTTTCCGGGGGTGGGGTATAATCAGAACGAAACATATACAATCTATATATCAATCGATTCAGCTTGATAAAACAAATCGATCGATAACAATTTCAACTACTTCCGGTTTAATTAGCCTAATTTAGTTTCAGGGGGTGGAGTATAATCAGCAACCAAACATATGCAAATTATAGCTATATCAATCGATTCAGCTTGACAAAACAAATCGATCGATACCAAATTCAACTACTTCCTGTTAACCACTTCCGGTTTACTGTACTTAATTTAGTTTCTGGGGGTGGGGTATAATCAGCAACGAAACATATACAATCTATATATCAATCTATTCAGCTTGACAAAGCAAATCGATCGATACAAAATTCAACTACTTCCGGTTAACCACTTTCGGTTTACTGAACTTAATTTAGTTTCCGGGGGTGGGGTATAATCAGCAACGAAACATATACAATCTATATATCAACCGATTCAGCTGGACAAAACAAATCGATCGATACCAAATTTAACTACTTCCGGTTAACCGCTTCCGGCTTACTGAACCTAAATTAGTTTCCGTGGGTGGGGTATAATCAGCAACGAAACACATACAATCTATATATCAATCGATTCAGCTTGACAAAACAAATCGATCGAGAACAATTTCAACTACTTCAGGTTTAATTAGCCCAATTTAGTTTCTTGGGGTGGGGTATAATCAGCAACCAAACATATGCAAATTATATATCAATCGATTCAGCTTGACAAAACAAATCAATCGATACCAATTTTTACTACTTCCGGTTAACCACTTCCGGTTTACTGACCCTAATTTTGTTTCCGGGAATGGCGCGTAATCGGAAACGAAACAAATAAATCTATATATTAATCGATTCAGCTTGACGAAACAAATCGATCGATACCAATTCCGGTTAACCAGTTTCCGTTTACTAAGCCTTATTTTGTTTCCGGGTTCGGGTTATGGAAGTGTCAAAATTCAAAAATTCTTTCAATAAAGTGGATACCTTGAAATATCTACCATAACAGCACAAGATATGCTAGGCATGTGCCATTTAGGTTTCTCAGCTAGATTTTAGGTACCCGACACTTGGTACAATCCGCGGCAAAAAACCTGCAACATGAGGATGTAAGTTTATTGTGAAACTACGCCTAACAGCACAGGGAATGAACATAACGTCTAAGTAGAACGAATCACTCCAGGATAAACCTCGGCCTCCTCCCGTGCACACTTATTTTGGAGCAAAAGACTTAGTCATTTCGCAATAAACTTATATGCTCATGTTGCAGGTTTTTTGCCGCGGATTGTACATATGGTATCAGGGACGGCGCCAGAAACGCGTCATGGGGTGGGCGGAAAGAAGCGGACCTAGTTGCCGGGTGGGCGGACAATGGAAATGAGAACTTGGCAATGTAGACATGTTTTTGACAATAACTAAATTTCATTTTTATACTCTTTAGTTAGCTAAAGCTCAGACGGAAATAGGGGAGGAACAAGAATTTGGATAACAGCTGTTTTGATCTTATAGAAGGTACAATTCCGGCATTCACCTGGTGGGACTGAAGAAATGCAGGACTTAGGTGGGACTGCGGGAGTTCGTGGCTATATGCTCGACCTACCGCATTCCGCGTGGCAGACACACTACCTCTATTTACAGTTTAAAAAAAACAATAATAACGGTATGTATTATCTGTCAGGAAAGTAAATGTACACCTATTTTTCGAGTCTGGCATTCCTGCGCTCCAGCCGTGGAGAGTATGAGAATTAAATCAATCAAATGTTTACTGAGGGGCAAAAAGAAAAGTTTATTCTGAATAAGACATTGCAGAGGGCACAAGCTGTGAATACGAATAGTGCATAGTGTAAATAAAGGACGACACCGAAAGAGAAAGCCAGAAACAGCTGTTACATTTAGAAAAAAGAGTAAAAATTGTCGAAGTGGGAACATAAAACACAAATACAACAAATACACCGACAACTAAACATTCACCGCGTCATGATCTTGGTGTAGTGGTTAAGGTGCTGGCTTACAAATGCAAAGGACGCCAGTTCGAATCACCGTCAAAGACGTTTTTAGAAAATTTTGTTAATAATACATACAGCTCATGAGAGATGGTAAAAGAGGTTGTATTTAGTCTTTCGTAGCAATTATTATTGGTAATGTTTAGTACTGATAATACTTTTTGTCTTTGCGTATTCCTTTTATTCTTGTCTTCATTTTGAAAGAGAAGAATATCCGAACAAATGCCACCAAAATTCCTCCTATTTTGAATGTAAACGCCATTTGCAATTAGTAAAGAATAAAAATTGAACGTTCCGATGTAGCTCCAAAAAGTAAGAAAAAAAAACATGGAAGTGGAGTGTTCGAATCCATACTCATGGTTATTAAAAATACAATTTCTACATGCCATACACCTCCCGACCACGTTTCTACGTTAGCAAGTAAGAGGTTTCTGTTTAGGTTAGGCTGGTCAATACGTTTTGCGAGGGGCCTGGTTTAGCTCTGACGCACCACAGGTGCGAGAAGGGAGCAAAACACTTTTTCTCTCTCCCTTTGTGTGTCTATTTATCTATCTATCTGTATATATATAACGCTATTTGTGAGTGCCATAACCACTCTAATTTTCAGCGGATTGAGACGAAACTTGGTACAAACATTAATTGTTGAAATATCTTGATGAGTTCGTTACCCAGAATAATCAGGTGAAAATGTTCAAAATAGCGGCCCTTCAAACTCTTAAAAACTTCCAAAGGAACAAAATTTCGCCCATAAATTTCGAAACAAATTTCGCCCACGGTCAGGCTTTTTTTGTCTTTTCAGGAGGGGGTTATTTTCGTATTGGAAAAGATGATTGTTAGTGATGATATGAAATTACACATTGAAAGTGAAGTAACTTGTAAAACGTGTTATTTGAAAGAATAATGTAATAGATGCGCTTTCCCCTAACACAGAGAACTGTAAATCATGTATTTCGAGTTCGGGAGCGTGAATGGCGAGTCGTGTTATTTGATTTGCTTTTTAGTAACACATTGCATTGCAAATAAAGGTAAGAAACATCAGTGGTAATAATAATAATAATAATAATAATAATAATAATAATAATAATAATAATAATAATAATAATAATAATAGGTGTTGTTTGTGGCAAGGCAATATCTTCTTCAATTCTTCTTCAAACGTAATGATTGTAACAAGATATCTCCCTTACAAAAAAAATATTAGCAACTTTTATCGAGAGAACGGGAAATTGTAGACTGATGGGAGCAACGCTGGACAGTATGCACTCATAGTACTCAGAAAAATAAGCGATTTGAATGCAAAATGAACGAAGAGTCATTGTCATGGGTAGTCAAGGAGCCCTCTTTAGACAAAATGTCAATAACTTATATCGAGAGAACAGGAGGTGATAGTGAGATGGGACCAACGTTGGACACCGTGGACCCATAAGGCGCATAGAAAAAATTAGGGGGGCGGGCGCAAGCCAGCCTTACTTATTTCCACATAATAATATAAAATTATACTGTCGAAATACACGAGTTAGCTACTAGTATTTCATATTATTATTATTATTATTATTATTATTATTATTATTATTATTATTATTATTATTATTATCGACAGCGTCTTTTCATTACGTGTGCATGTTTGACATGAAGCCAAAGAGAAGATCCATCATTCGTAGAAAGAATAAGAATACCAGTTACTTTCACTGTGAACGACGGCGAAAAATACGAAAAGAGTGTCTACCTGTAGCGAAAAGAAACAATACTTTCTCTCAAATGGATAAAAAATCAAGCCGAGATAGATTCGAACTCACATGGACGGCGCGAAAAGCCAGTTCATTGTCCACTTTTTTTTAACTGACTCACCGAAGGTGTTTCAGTAACTTACTTATTGCTAATTTTACTTGCTTCACTCGTTTAACTTGCTTTTTCTAATAACTTATAACGACAGGGACACGAACACAGAAACATAGAGAACAGTTAAAAATCATAGATGCTCTCCCGCCAGGAATCGAACCCGGGACTCTATACACGAAAGGCGCACGTGCTAGCCACTAGACCAACGGGAAGGGCACTGCTCACTCCCTGTGTCGTTAGAGATTACGACCACTGTATTGCCAGCTATCACTTCTGTGGGTTGTATACTATGATCACATGTTTCTTCTTTGCTGGAAGAGTTAAACCTACATTCTATGTAATACATGAGGTATTTAGACCTACATGCTCTTCATATAATGTAATAAATGGGTCATGCTGGGAATAAGAAAAAGAACATTCCTTGGACAAAACGGAAACTATTGGCATCAGAAGTATTTATCTACGAGGCATGCGCAGTAGTATATTTCAGAATAGTTACTGTTTAGTTCAGTAAACGAAGAAAGGGGTATAAAAAGCAAATATGTTGCGTCAACGAGATTGACCAGAGTTGACAGAGGCGGAAACAGATGTGTAGTAATACAACAACTTATAATTGGTTAAATTGATAGTTGGTTCTTTTTTCTGTAGTAGATCGTATCACAATTTTACGGGAGAGCAGAGAAAGACTTACTAACGCTGTCATAATGTAAGTTTTAGTAACAAGATCATATAGACACAAATGGATGTAACTGTCAGTGCTGCAACTTGGATTTAACGAAAGCCGTTTAGATATTCAGTGGTTTGCAGGGCTGTATAAGACACGAAAAAATTAGACACAATACAATTCTTCATACCTCAGCTTCCAGTAGCTAGATACATGCAATTTCTGGATAGTTACTGAAACTGCTGTCGAATTTTAATACATGACGTATTGCAGGATACAAAATGCTTTGCACTAGCTTAGTGTTCTGAAAGGTTGTGTATAAACTAGGGATAGCCAATTCCGTAATTACTACTTTTCAGACTCCCGAAAGTAAAACCGGAGAAATTCCGGAATTCAGAAAATTCCGATTTTGGAATAATTCCGGAATTCGGAAAAATACGGAATTTAAAAATTTGTTTTCGTTAACATTCCGGAATTCGGAAAAATCCGATTTTTTTGAAATCCGGAGTTTTTCTCAATTACGGAATTTTCTAAATCCTCGATTTTTTCCGAGTTCCGAAATTCTTTTGAATTTCGGATTTTAACTGAATTCCATAATTTTCCGAAATCCGGAAAGTGAAAGTTCTGCTTCCGAAAAATGATTTTTTTTGGTTAATATGGATCGTGGCGGAAATAAGTCTTTGACCAGGTAATGGCGACTGCTTTGAAAGAAATGGGGTGTATGAGAATTCAATCTGTCATATTTGTAGTTTCGTGTGGAGAAAAAAGAAACTTGTGAACCAGCGGTTTAAGAACAACTCAAGTTATTAATGTAAACTTTTCCGACTTCATAAAAGAAATACGAAAGACATTTTGAATTGAAGAAATATAACATACAAGTTTGCAAGCGGAGACAAAGAAATCTAACGTAACCAGACTAAAAACGAATCTTTTACAGCGTAGCGATCGCGGTTCAGTGGTCAAGGTGCTTGTGCGAATACACAATGTACTTTTTTTTTACTTTAGGATTTTTGATGGCGATTGATCGGCGATAACATACGTTTTATTATATTCTGATATTTGAATATTCGGATGTTTCAATACTTGAACTATTAAATCTTCAGGAATAATAATAGTAATAATAATAAACTAATAATAATTATTATTATCTCGTAGAAGATTAAAAGCTAGGAGCTAATTATCGCTAAGGTCATACCATTACAAGCAGAAACGTGACATTTGGAAAGAATATTTCGGTTTGGTTTAATGTTGCCCACGAGAAGAGGAATTTCTCATCTCGTTTCTAAAACAAATAAAATAACATGAGAATTAACATTTTACATTCGAGACGGGTTAAGGCTAACTCAAACTTTTCTTCTCTCTTTGGAGATGAGAATCGAGACGAGACGAAAAGTATCGTAAACATTTCCCGTCTTGTCTCGATTCTCGAAATAGTGTATGTCCATTCTTTAAGTAACAGTTGCTCTGTAGACTGAATCTCATAGGCTATTTCGTTACATTATATTTCAAAGCTCATTGAATTATGCTCTGTGTAGGTGTTTTGTAGCAAAGTTTTTATATTTACCTCTGCATATCCTAAAAATTAGTTTATTATATGCCTTACTGTTGCGTGATATTCAGTTATATTTATTATAGTTATTTTCCTTAAAACATACAGTAGAATACTTTCTACATGAAACTTCAATGGAACATTGTAGTGGAACTCACAACAATGGAAATAATTAAGAAATCAAAATTTTGCACGGATAACGCACTAGATGACGTATTAGTGCATATGTCTGCGTGATTTGAGATCCATTGGTGAATTACTGACCGAGATATCGTGCCCAGCGTTTGCAACAATGGAGTGCTCACAACAATGGAAATAATTAGGAAATTAAAATTTTGCAGGGATAATGCACTAGATGATGTATTAGTGCATACGTCTGCGTGATTTGAGCTCCAATGGTGATTTACTGACCGAGGTATCGTGCCCAGCGTTTTCAACAATGGAGTGCTCACAACAATGGAAATAATGACTAAATCAAAATTTTGCAAGGATAATGCACTAGAACATATGTCTGCGTGATTTGAGATCCATTGGTAAATTACTGACTGAGATGTCGTGTTCCGCGTTTTCAACAATGAATGGTTGTAACAATGGAAATAATGCCTAAATCAAAATTTTGCACGGATAGTGCACTAAATAATGTTGAGGTACGATAATGTTTTAAGTTTGGTTTTATTATTGCTTGAAATAAAGTAGTTGTCTTTCAATCCTTTTTTTTCAATTTTCTAATACACTTGTATTGGCCGAGGGTTGCGCCATCTAATGGCTCAGCTTCAAACTACTTAGAGATATTGAAGAACCTTAAAATTTTGGTAGATGCAAAGATGTATCTTGAACGTACGGAACCCTTTCCCCGAAATCTCTACTTTTAAGTAAGTTTTGCCAAATTTCAATGGCAAGTTTAAAACTTCTATTATTATTATTATTATTATTATTATTATTATTATTATTATTATTATATCAGCACCGTGTATAATCTTTAAAAGATATACGGTTTGTATCTGAATAGTAAAACCTACTTGACTGCCGATCTCGGTCGTCGAGAAGTCTTCAGGAGGGAAAGACATCGGTCACGTTCTGGGTTTAAGTTCCAAAGGGGCAAGTATTCGGGCTCGAGTCAAAAATTGTTAAAAGTTATAGGCTTCAGCCAAACATGTTCAAAACAGCTGGGACCGGGTTTAGGCATGTCATCGGCTCGAGCGGCTCGGCTTACAGCTCATTCACTATCGAACCGAACCAAGAAGTGAGCCGAGCCAACAGGTCACACAACCGAGCCGATTTGAGCCATCGGCTTAGTTGAGCTGAATCGAAACGTGCCGATGGATTAGTTTCAACTTAGCTGGCTTGAACCGGTTCACATGAGCCGAGTAGGGGACCCATCCCAACGGAGAAAGCTCGAGTCATCGGCTGAATTGAGCTGAGTCGATGCCTCGTTACAACTGAGCAGGCTCGGGTCATCGGCTCATCCCAACCGAGCCGACTCGAGCTGTTCGCTCAGTTGATACGAGCCGAGCCGGTTGATATCACTACCCGAGTTAGTCTTCTGCTTGGGCTCAAGAATTCGACTGTGCAGGTCTTAGCCTTGATTTTAAGAACTACAGTATATACTTATATTGGTGATTACGACACTTGAGGCTGTCTCGTAATAATAATAATAATAATAATAATAATAAAAACTCTTGTCTTCTCGTTATCTAGACGAGACAAGATACACTAAAATTGCCCCACGAGATGCACTAAAATTACGAGACGAAACGCACCCCTGTCGTGAGCAACACTAAAAGTATTCCACATTATTGCTTACATTTCTCATGGCTTTCGCTTTCGAGCCTAATCAGGCCATTATTTCAAAACGAGTTAAAACGAGCTGAACGAGCGAGCGAGCCATTATCAAACTCGACTCAACTCGAAACTCGACCTCGAAAACAGCTTGACCTTGATCGCTACGCGGTAAACGATTCGTCTTTAGTCTGGTTACGTTAGGTTTCTTTGTCTCCGCTTGCAAATTTGTATGTTATATTTATTCGATTCAAAGTGTCTTTCGCATTTCTTTTATGATGTCGGCAAAGTTTACATTAATAACTTGAGTTTTTCTTAAACTGTTGGTTCACAAGTTTTTTTTCCTCCACGCGAGACTACAAATATGACAGATTGAATTCTCATACTCTCTATTTCTTTCAAAGCAGTCGCCATTACCTGGTCAAAGACTTATTTCCGCCACGATTCATATTAACCAAAATAAATTCATTTTTTTGGAAGCGGAACTTTCACTTTCCAGATTTCGGAAAATTATGGAATTCAGTTAAACTCCCTAATTTAGAAGAATTCCGGAAATCGGGAAGAATCCGGAATTTAGAAAATTCCGAAATTGAGAAAAACTCAGGATTTCGAAAAAATCCGGATTGTTCCGAATTCCGGAATGTTAACGAAATCAAAAATTTCAAAATTCCGGATTTTTCCGAATTCCGGAATTATTCCAAAATCGGAATTTTCCGAATTCCGGAATTTGTCCGGTTTTACTTTCGGGATTCCTAGATTATACACAACCTTTCAGAACACTAAGCTAGTAGCTGTCTACAAACAAACAAGTAATGCAAAGCATTTTGTATCCTGCAATACGTCATGTATTAAAATCCGACAGCAGTTTCAGTATCTAACCAGAAATTGCATGTATCTAGTTACTGGAAGCTGAGGTATGAAGAATTGTATTGTGTCTTATCTTTTTGTGTCTTATACAACCCTGCAAACCACTGAATATCTAAACGGTTTCGTTAAATCCAAGTTGTAGAACTCACAGTTACATCCATTTGTGTCTGTATGATCGTGTTACCAAAGCTTACTATATGACAGCGTTAGTAAGTCTTTCTCTGCTCTTCCGTAAAGTTGTGATACGATCTACTACAGAATAAAGAACCAACTATCAATTTAACCAAGTTGTTGTATTACTACACATCTGCTTCCGCCACTGTCAACTCTGGTCAATCTCGTTGGCGCGACATATTTGCTTTTTATACCCCTTTCTTCGTTTACTGAACTAAACAGTAACTATTCTGAAATATAATACTGCGCATGCCTCGTAGATAAATATTTCTGATGCCAATAGTTTCCGCTTTGTCCAAGGAATGTTCTTTTTCTTATTCCCAGCATGACCCTTTTATTACATTATATGAAGAGCATGTAGCTCTAAATACCTCATGTATTACATAGAATATATGTTTAACTCTTCCAGCAAAGAACAAACACGTGACCATAGTATACAACCCACAGAACTGATAGCTGCCAATACACTGGTCGTAATCTCTAATGACACAGGGAGTTGGTCTAGTGGCTAGCACGTGCGCCTTTGGTGAATGGTGTCCCGGTTTCGATTCCTGGCGGGAGAGCATCTATGATTTTTAACTGTTCTCGATGTTTCTGTGTTCGTGTCCCTGTCGTTATAAGTTATTAGAAAAAGCAAGTTAAACGAGTGAAGCAAGTAAAATTAGCAATAAGTAAGTTACTGAAACACCTTCGGTGAGTCAGTTAAAAAAAAGTGGACAATGAACTGGCTGTTTGCACCGTCCATGCGAGTTCGAATCTATCTCGGCTTGATTTTTTATCCATTTGAGAGAAAGTATTGTTTCTTTTTGCTACAGGTAGACACTCTTTTCGTATTTTTCGCCGTCGTTCATAGTTAAAGTAACTGGCTATTCTTATTCTTTCTACGAATGAGGGATCTTCTCTTTGGCTTCATGTCAAACATGCACACGTAATGAAAAGACGCTGTCGATAATAATAATAATAATAATAATAATAATAATAATAATAATAATAATAATAAATATTACTAGCTAACTCGTGTGTGTATTTCGACAATATAATTTTATATTATTATGTGGATATAAGTAAGGCTGGCTGGTGCCCGCCCCCTAGTTTTTTCGATGCGCTTTATGGGTCCACGGTGTCCAACGTTGGTCCCATCTCACTATCACCTCCTGTTCTCTCGATATAAGTTATTGACATTTTGCCTAAAGAGAGCTCTGCCGTGGCTCCATGACTACCCACGACAATGACTCTTCGTTCATTTTGCATTCAAATCGCTTATTTTTCTGAGTACTATGAGTGCATACTGTCCAACGTTGCTCCCATCCCTCAACAGTTTCTCGTTCTCTCGATATAAATTGGTAATATTTTGAGTGTAAGGGAGATATGGCGTTACAATCATTACGTTTGAAAAAGATTTGAGGAAGATATTGCCTTGCCACAAACAACACCTATTATTATTATTATTATTATTATTATTATTATTATTATTATTATTATTATTATTATTTTACTTACCACTAATGTTGCCTACCTTAATTTGCAAAGCAATGTGTTACTAAAAAGCAAATCAAATAACACTACTCGCCATTCACGCTCCCGAACTCGAAATACATGATTTACAGTTCTCTGTGTTAGAGGAAAGCACATTTATTATATTCTTCTTTCAAATAAGATGTTTCACAAGTTACTTCACTTTCAATATGTAATTTCATATCATCACTAACAATCATCTTGTTCCGATACAAAAATAACCTTCTACAAAAAAAAAAAGAGCCTGACCGTAGCGAAAGGGCGTGAACCTTCTTTATGTGATTAACCGAGTCCAATACTTCAATAAGTCTCTGCACACAAATATTTCAGTAAAAGCAGAAAAGTTATTCAAACTTTCTTAATAACTATTTATGGGCGAAATTTGGTCCCCTTCGAAGTTTTTAAGAGTTTGAAGGGCCGATATTTTGAACATTTTCTTTGGATTATTCTGGTTGGCGAACTCATCAAGATATTTCAACAATTAATGTTTGTGCCAAGTTTCGCCTCAATCCGCTGAAAATTAAGGTGGTTATGGCATTCACAAATAGCGTTAATAATATACAGATAAATAGACAAATAGACACACAATGGGGGGGAAAAAAGTGTTTTGCTCCCTTCTCGCACCTGTGGTGCGTCAGAGCTAAACCGAGCCCCTTTGCAAAACGTATTGACCAGCCTAACCTAAACAGAAATCTCTTAATTGCTAACGTATAAACGTGGTCGGGAGGTGTATGGCATGTAGAAATTGTATTTTTAATAACCATGAGTATGGATTCGAACACTCCACTTCCATGTTTTTCTTTTTACATTTTGCAGCTGCATCGGAACGTTCAATTTTTATTCTTTACTAATTGCAAATGGCGTTTACATTCAAAATATGAGGAATTTTGGTGGCATTTGTTCGGATATTCTTCTCTTTCAAAATGAAGACAAGAATAAAAGGAATACGCAAAGACAAAAAGTATTATCAGTACTAAACATTACCAATAATAATTGCTAGGAAAAACTAAATACGACCTCTTTTAGCATCTCTCATGAGCTGCATGTATTATTACAAAAATTTTTAAAAATGTCCTCGCCGAAGATTCGAACTGGCGTCCTTTGCATTTGTAAGCCAGCACCTTAACCACTACACCAAGATCATGGCCTGGTAAATGTTTACTTGTCGGTGTATTTGTTGTTTTTGTTTTTTATGTTCCCACTTCAACAATTTTTACTCTTGTTTCTAAGTTTAACAGCTGTTTCTGGCTTTCTCTTTCGGTGTCGTCCTTTATTTACACTATGCACTATTCGTATTTACAGCTTGTGCCCTCTGCAATGTCTTATTAAGATTAAACTTTTCTTTTTGCCCCTCAGTAAACATTTGATTGATTTAATTCTCATACCCTCCACGGCTGGAGCGCAGGAATGCCAGACTCGAAAAATAGGTGTACATTTACTTTCCTGACAGATAATACTGTATAGTTGATGAAGTTCAAGACAGCTCTCCCTCCAAGAATGCTCATTAATGCATAGAAATAAAAGAAGGTTCAAAAAACACAAACAGATAATACTCTTCCTTTCATTAATAACATAAAATACACAATAAGTAATTAAAGTAAAACAAGAGTTTTTTTTTACGTTACCTCTATATGCAACAGCAAAGACCTATGTTACTTAAAAAATAGGGAAATTCGACAGCATGGTTGTTTGAACATAGCTTACAGAGATATCTTTGACACTGAAACTCGAGTTAGCAATAAATAAATAAATAAATAAAACTATTATAATTTGGATAAAGAAGTAATTAGCAATTAACAAAACTTCATCATTATCCACAGAAAGAACAATATATTTTTAACTATGAAGGGCTGGTCACATGGTACGAAGAAGCTTACAATAAACTTTTATACTTGCACTTTAATGAAGAGCAATGCGTCGATTTTTATGTCCAGCATCGAATGCGTTTACATCCTCTACATTTATTACAAGTTTTCATTCTACTGAGAGGAAACAAAAATCGCTTAGAAGACTGTCAGTGGCGGATCTAGCCCGGGGATGTAGAGACCTAGTCCCGCCAGTTTTCTAAATAAAAAAATAATTTAAGGTCCCGATATATATCTTTTGATGCTTATAGTAAGCTCATGATACACCTATCAAAGTTTGGGGTTTGGCTGCCCCCACTTTTTACCTTCTAGATCCGAATCTAGCGACCGTTTGCCATTCGATTTCTTAGATATGTTTTAACCCGTCTAAGACACTAGAAAGAACGCTCACATGGTGAACTAGATACAGGAATGGTGACAACAATTACGGCTTATTTGTGAATTTCATGAAAGCAATTTTGAAACTATCCCTTATTTCAGTAAACTGAGAAATGGAGGAACTTTTGCATTGCTTTTCCTTCTCATAACGTTTCAAAATTTTCGGAAGACGCTTCAGTTCCACCTCTACACTATCGACACTATCCATAATGACGTGCAAGTAAGAGGAAGTGTTCACTTTTAGGGTGAAAACTGCTTATCCCACATAGAATACCTGTATTTTCTGTAAAACGCCTATTCATTTCTGCAAGTATTCTGTCAAGTACAGGAAGAAATATCTTAAGTCTGTAGTCTTCTTGGGATTAGATATTTTCTTCCTCAACCGATATTTGCTCAGTCATAATATACAGACGTAAATGGTGGGGCAGTGATCGTGTTCTGGACATTAGACCCGTTAGAAATATACCGTTATTTTAAGTAAGACTCAAGGACTCACTGAAGATTTTTTCGAACTCCTCGACTGTGTTTCAAATTTCAGTAAAGTAATCATTTACACCCTTCGTAACTAAAACAGCATCAGCTAGTGTGCTCTCCTTATTTTGTAGATAATCTGACAATCTTTTCAACTTTCCAAGGAAAAGTGTGAACAAGTTGAGTTGGAACACAAACTGAAAAATAACTTCACTCAATAGACGTCTTGCTTCAGAAGAGCGACTGCGATTTTCATTGCTTATCTCAGCAAGTGTTAGAACAACTGCCCTAAACGTTCTCCTCATAGCCACATAAGCTGCAACCTTAAGAGGGAGAAGGAGTGAACCACAGTGGCCAGAATATTGGTGTTCAATTTAACATGGGATCTCAAATATTTTTTAGGCAAATCATGGTTTCATTTCGTTCTTTCGCAAAAGTGTCTCAATAGCTCACTAAATATGATGCATCTCATTTTAAAGGTACAATTTGAACACTTTACGTTGTATTTTCTTCTTATAAATACGGATAATTATAATCCAAATTCCCATAAGAAAATGATCAAAATTAGAGGGAAAAATCTTCTGTTTTTTATAGTAAGGAAAAGAGCTAAAAACTTCGAACTTTTTTGAGAATGGAGTACTATCTTTGTATTTGTGCGCTACTGTACTATTTTTTCGCTGTTTCCAAAGACATCCATTCCACAATCGATGAGAAATTATATCCTTAATCATTGAATCTACAGAAATCAGAAATCAGATTTTTTCGTGTTCACGTACTTGGCCGTCTAACTGCTAGATGGCACTATAGTCATTTCTCATCCCGCCTTCCTTCTCAGCGGGAGCCAGTCCTTTTGGAAACACACTTTGAACTTCTTAACAGGAGGGGGGAGGAAGGAAATCATTGTAAAGAACGGAACCTAAAACACAAGGAATGGCAAAATTTATGACCTCTTTTGGATTAGTATCAAGTTGGCCCCACCACTTTTGGACGGAGAAAAATAAATAATGCTATTCGTTTGTGCTACGTTAGTGCTGGTTAGTGCCCAAATTTCAGCGTTTGTGCAATCAAAATAAAGTTATGAACAATTTAAATATCGGAGCCAACTTGACGTCAAGTTGGCCCCGCTCTTTTCCCTAACTGAGATAGAATGGATTTTCTAACGTCAAATGTTTGTGCTACGTTAGTGCTGGTTAGTGCCCAAATTTCATCGTTAGTGCTCTTCAAATAACGCAGTTATAACGAATTAATTAGCGCCAATTTGGCCCCGCCTTCTTTTCCTAATTGAGATAGAATGGACTTTCTAATGCCAAACGTTAGTGCTACGTTAGTGCTGGTTAGTGCCCAAATTTCACCGTTATTCCTCTTTAAATAACGCCGTTATAACGAATTAATTAGCGTCAAGTTGGCCCCGCGTTTTTTCCCTAATTTAGATAGAATGGGTTTTCTAATGCCAAACGTTAGTGCTACGTTACTGCTGGTTACTGCCCAATTTTCACCGTTAGTGCTGTTCAAATAACGCCTTTATAATGAATTATTTAGCGTCAAGTTGGCCCCGTCTTTTTTCCCTAATTGAGATAGAATGGATTTTCTAATGCCAAACGGTAGTGTTACGTTAGTGCTGGTTAGTGCCCAATTTTCACCGTTAGTGCTCTTCAAATAACGCCGTTATAACAAATTATTTAGCGTGAAGTTGGCCCCGCCTTTTTTCCCTAATTTAGATAGAATGGGTTTTCTAATGCCAAACGTTAGTGCTACGTTAGTGCTGGTTACTGCCTAAATTTAATCGTTAGTGCTGTTCAAATAACGCCGTTATAACGAATTAATTAGCGACAAGTTGGCCCCGCCTTTTTTCCTTAATTGAGATAGAATGGATTTTCTAATGCCAAACGTTAGTGCTACGTTAGTGCTGGTTAGTGCCCAAATTTCACCGTTAGTGCTGTTCAAATAACCCCGTTATAACGAATTAATTAGCGTCAAGTTGGCCCCGCCTTTTTTTCCTAATTGAGATAGAATGGACTTTCTAATGCCAAACGTTAGTGCTACGTTAGTGCTGGTTAGTGCCCAAATTTCACCGTTAGTGCTGTTCAAATAACGCCGTTATAACGAATTAATTAGCGTCAAGTTGGCCCCGCGTTTTTTCCCTAATTTAGATAGAATGGGTTTTCTAATGCCAAACGTTAGTGCTACGTTAGTGCTGGTTAGTGCCCAATTTTCACCGTTAGTGCTGTTCAAATAACGCCGTTATAACGAATTAATTAGCGTCAAGTTGGCTCCGCCTTTTTTCCCTAATTGGGATAGAATGCATTTTCTAGTGCCAAACGTTAGTGCTGGTTAGTGCCCAATTTTCACTGTTAGTGCTGTTCAATTAACGCCGTTATAACAAATTATTTACCGTCAAGTTGGCCCCGCCTTTTTTCCCTAATTGAGATAGAATGCATTTTCTAATGCCAAACGTTAGTGCAACGTTAGTGCTGGTTAGTGCCCAAATTTCACCGTTAGTGCTGTTCAAATAACGCCGTTATAACGAATTAATTAGCGTCAAGTTGGCCCCGCCTTTTTTCCCTAATTGAGATAGAATGGATTTTCTAATGCCAAACGTTAGTGCTACGTTAGTGCTGGTTAGTGCCCAAATTTCACCGTTAGTGCTGTTCAAATAACGCCGTTATAACGAATTAATTAGCGTCAAGTTGGCCCCGCCTTTTTTCCCTAATTGGGATAGAATGCATTTTCTAATGCCAAACGTTAGTGCTACGTTAGTGCTGGTTAGTGCCCAATTTTCACCGTTAGTGCTGTTCAAATAACGCCGTTATAACGAATTAATTAGCGTCAAGTTGGCTCCGCCTTTTTTCCCTAATTGGGATAGAATGCATTTTCTAGTGCCGAACGTTAGTGCTACGTTAGTGCTGGTTAGTGCCCAATTTTCACCGTTAGTGCTGTTCAAATAACGCCGTTATAACGAATTTATTAGCGTCAAGTTGGCCTCGACTCTCTTCACTAATATAGATAGAATGGATTTTCTAATGCCAAACGTTAGTGTTACGTTAGTGCTGGTTAGTGCCCAATTTTCACCGTTAGTGCTCTTCAAATAACGCCGTTATAACGAATTAATTAGCGTGAAGTTGGCCCCGCCTTTTTTCGCTAATTTAGATAGAATGGGTTTTCTAATGCCAAACGTTAGTGCTACGTTAGTGCTGGTTACTGCCTAAATTTAATCGTTAGTGCTGTTCAAATAACGCCGTTATAACGAATTAATTAGCGTCAAGTTGGCCCCGCCTTTTTTCCCTAACTGAGATAGAATGGATTTTCTTACGTCAAATGTTTGTGCTACGTTAGTGCTGGTTACTGCCCAAATTTAATCGTTAGTGCTGTTCAAATAACCCCGTTATAACGAATTAATTAGCGTCAAAATGGCCCCGCCTTTTTTCTTTAATTGAGATAGGATGGATTTTCTAATGCCAAACGTTTCTAATGCCAAAAAGCACATCAGCACCTGAAATGTTATGATGGTAGAAGACAATATAAAAAAATTGCATAATAATACTTTGCTTTAATGCTTTGTGCACCGCATTCTTTTCTTTTCTTTGTTAAAGGAAATTTGCTAAGGCAATAAATCGTTTTCAAGGTGTAAAATTATTCGTGTAGAGAAATAATATTAAACGGAAAATTTTGCGTCTCATAGCTTCTTTCGCCTTTCCTATTTGCACTGTTTATTTTGTGTTGTCCACTTCATTGCATCTTTTTTCATCAAGAGCTCGAGATCATATATATGATTGTATCCCTCTTTCTCTCTCTCTCTCTCTTTGCAGCTGAAATGGTCTCAATTTGTTATGGTTCCTTCTATGAAGCTATTATTATTATTATTATTATTATTATTATTATTATTATTATTATTATTATTATTATTTTGTTTTTTTGAACAACGGTACATACATATGAACAGACATACTACTACCTTTCGCATTACGATTTATTATTATTATTATTATTATTATTATTATTATTATTATTATTATTATTATTATTATTTTGATTTTTTGAACTACGGTACATACATATGCACAGACGTACTACTACCTTTCGCATTACGATTTATTTTATTATTATTATTATTATTATTATTATTATTATTATTATTTATCTTGAACAAGGAACTGGAAAGTTGACTAATACTACGCCACGATCGGTGGTGCAACTTTGATGTAACTTTGATGTAAGTTTGATGGTTTTGACAGTGGCCGTTACGGCGAGTGCCTCGTGTGCTGGGGATGCTCTGTGGGGAAGAGAGTTGAGTGGGACTTCTTATACAACTACACTACACTCACACTTTTCTTTTACATACACACGTACATACATTCCTTTCTTCTCTTACTCTTTTCCTTTTTCATCTTACACTTCCCACTTTTCTCTAAATTTTCACCCCTCCCTGGGTAGTTAGACCTCTTTCACTGTCTCAACTCCCTTCCCGACTTTGACCCTTTTCTTTTCCAAATTTTGACTTTCCTTTCCCGATTGTGACATTTACTTGTTACCGTTTTACTATAAACACTTTATTACTTTGTCATTAACAATTACCTTTTATTCTTTCTATTTTTACCTTTTTACTACTCTATCTTTACCTGACAACATTTATTACAAACCTTGTTCAAAGGCTTTAGTGCGGGAACATATAAAGGGGGAACATTTTATCCTCCAGATGAAGTGAAGTGAAGTGAAGTGATGTAAGTTTAGCATAACCCAGATGGGAAAACACATGTTGGATTGCTTTCTTTTTTGAAGTGTTAAGATATTGCAAGAAGTTTGAAGAAGTTCTGAAATGTAAGACAAAGTTGCTCATTTTTGTGACTATAACTTAGGCTTAGATATGGATCGACAGTAAACATGGGATAACATCACACCCTTTGTCGACAATTTTATTCAAGGACTCGATTTGGGATAGTACAATATTCATAACGCGCGTAAAACTAACAGCTTAGGTTATGTCATCTCTATTTTTCCAACAGAATGTGTCATCTCATATAAAGTGTTGTTTCTCCCAGACCGCGAATTCCCCGTTCCATATGTTACTCCCGAACCCAGAAGCCAGCAATCAGACTCAAAAAGAAAGATTGTGCCTGACAGAAGGAAGGCCCCTTTGGGTGAAATTTGTAAAAAAAAAAACTACAGGTTTTACAGTGGACACTTTTACTAGATGGAACAATAGACGAGACAGTGGGTTATTTCTCCGATGTTTTTAATGCAACAATAATACATATTTTGTACGGTTCAAAAAAGTAAAAACAATGAAATTTCCAACAAGGCACGGCGAACAGAGTTGCCACACATTCCGAAATAAGATAAAGCTTTGGGAATTGTGGCGTGCCATTTCCAAATGAACACATATTCTTAAAAGAATTTCTGATATAGGAAAAAAGCTATTGAGATGCAGCGAATACCTAAACTATATTTAAAAAAAAATGAAAGATCAGACACCAGCATCAACAACAGTAAACGATTTTGGTCTTAGGTCTAAAACTTCTAGCATACATCTAGTAAGGTACAATGATGCATCAGGTGCAGAAGTTGAGGGAAAAACAGAAAATTTTAATGAGTTATTTTGTAATAAATTCTAAACTACATAATCAACGTACTTCGCTGTTCAATCCGTTTGCTCGTCCATTTTATCTCATTTGTCTATCACTTCTGCGCTTTTATTTTCTCTCCTGCTTGAGAGCCTCTGGCCAGGACAACATAAGCAAAACCTTTCTGCGTTCGACATCATCTATTATTTCTATTCCGCTTTCGCTCATTTTTCATTGATCCGTCAGGGAAAGCTGTTTCCCTGTTCTTGGAAAACAGCCCGTTTCTCTCCCATTTATAAATCTGGATTAGAAAGTTATGTCTCATCCTGAAGTAATATCTCGCTTCCCTGAAACATATGAATCCTCTACGAGAAAATTATTGAAGACATTACATCCGGTTCAGTACAATGTCAAAGGTGGTATTGGAGGTTGGATGGCCCATCTGCCATCAGAAGTAGCCAAAACGTGATTTTTTTGGTTCACATTTACATACAATGTAAGTAAATCTTTCATTAGGTTTCAGTCGCTGTTTCATTTTTAACATCCCTAACATCAAAAATAATACAAGAAGACCACATCTGTATCAGTTAGCATTAGAACTAATAAATGGAAACCTGAAAGCTCGTTCTGAAATCTCAACTTTGAAAAAAAAAAATTGCTGCTGTTCTTGGCACAATACAGAAAGCAAAATACCGATGATGAACCAGTCTAACATATTCGAAGAGATACCTGCTGCATCTCCTGGTCAAGACAAAATAGAACTCGCCTTGAATGCAATGATTGTGGAAAAAACGTGTTCAGAAGGCAGTCAAAAATTACTACTACTTGCAATACATGCCAGCAAACTCAGAAAGAGGGCAGTGACATGGAGGTTGATTTATTTTGAACTCGCCTGGCATCTACATATTGTGGAAAAACATGTGGAAAAAGCACTCAATGATTACTGCTCCCTGCAATAAATATCAACATTATTACAGCTAGCTCAGTGACATGGATGTTGATTAGGTTAGATTCTGTTCTTTTGTGTTTTGTTCAGTGTGTTCACTCATACAGTGTTGTAATTTAATTTAAAGCAAAAGTATACTTTTGGTCAACAATGATTTGTTTTAATTTACTAAACCTAAATGCTCCAAAACATACACTTTGCGTCATGCACAATGCTGAAATATGTGATTAATCGATGGCGGCTGAATTGACGTCGTCGCGAGTGGAAACGTGAATTGGCAGTACGTGAGCGCAGGAACGGATGATATTTAACGAATTTTTTCGCAAACTTTTTACAACAAAGATGTTTCGCATTTGTATATTTATCACGTGTATAACTTGACTATACCATTTTATATACAAACTTTATTTTTCAGTAAATCGTTTCACATATCTTCCTATATCTTATCACTAACAAAATATGGACTTCATGTAAACGGTTTTCACAATTATGCGTAGCCATCTTTTACCTGTATGAAATAGCATGTTTCCCCAAAACTGAACTTCGACTATAGCAATCTTCATAATCTTGACGCGAGCAGTTCCTCCCCATGTGTATTAATATATCTGTTGCAAAATATAAACTTATTCAGTCATTTGTACACACTTAGAACGCTTTCGTTTTTAATGTTTTCTCCTGCGTGTTTTAACATATGCATTGCAAAATGTGAGCTCCATTTAAATCTTCTTTTCAACTGTGTGTATTCATGTGTGAGAGATTTTCTACTGTGTATTAAAATGTCCTGCCAAACTTAAAAATACACAAAATACTTTTCTAAACTCGTCGTATGTGTGGTTTACTAAATTGCCTAAACTTGTCTGATCAGTTCATCCCATGTGGAAGAGAGGACGACTTGATTTTTTGATCCCTTCTTTTCTTTAATTTGCCATAGTTTCCGTCAATCAGTATGAAAAAATGTCTTGGGAAATATAAATGTATGCGGTAAAAACGGGTTTGCGCAACCAGGTATCAACCAGCAAGATGCAGCCGAATCGCAGATGATCCAGAAGACCCTAGTGTTGGAACAGACATGGAACATGTTTGTTCCGCTGGTCCTACACTTGTAGCTGATGCGGAAGGTGCACTTTGATTATCGATGTCGCTTAAACTTGTTACAGTTATCTCCATTATATATATGTAGACTCAAGAATAGGTATATTTGGAGTCATTATTTTCAGATAAACATTTACTTGAGGAACCATCATTCGAATCTTCCTCGGCGTCAGCCATTTTTCACTATGCTACAATCCCTGTGACGGTAAGGCAGAAGTGCAGCTCGTAGAGTAGATGCGGGACCAATTTCCAGTAATATCTGCCAAATTACGAACTTAGACCATGTCTTCCAGAACACATTCCGTCACAAAGTGGAGGTATGTCATTTGAAGGACTTAATGTTTCCTTTAATAATATTGTAAACCTATTTCGTAGAATATTTGTCGTGAACTTATCATTTTTCTCAGAACTTAACATCTCGTGAGTGCGTCAAATCTTTCTATATCCTATGTATAGTTACATGTCTTGCCAAAGCTGATACCAAACTACATCCTATTCAACACCATTTGCATGTTTGCTGATTGAAATGTTTTAATATTGCCATTTGCCAAATGTCAACTGCCTGTAAATATTTTTCTACACCCTCGTTACGCGTGATTATTGTCCTGTGTGAATTAACATGATTTACTATGTGTGAACCTTGACTAAAAGCAATCTACGCTCTTCGCATCTCTGTGGTTTTTTACTTTGTTATTGAAATGTCTTCTAAGTTTGAGCGTAGACTCTAAATTTTTTCACATTTTTCGCGTATGACGTTTTCTTCCTGTGCGTCAAAACGTATGAACGTTAAATAAATTCCATTCTAGTGTCTTTTCTCGTGTGATATTTTTCTCCTGTGTGGATTGACATGTGTGTAGCCAAATGTGAACGTTGATTAAATGCCTTGCCACACTCTTGGCAGGTGTGTTTTTTTTCACCCGTGGATTAACAAGTGCCTAACCAAATGTGAGCGTCGATAAAATGACTTACCGCACTCTTGGCATGTGTGATACTTTTCTCCTGTGTGGATTAACATGTGTCTAATCAAATCTGAACGTCGATTAAATGATTTTCCGCACACATGGCAAGTGTGATTTTTTTCTCCTGTGTGGATTAACATGTGCGTAACCAAATGTGAACGTCGATTAAATGACTTACCGCACTCTTGGCATGTGTGAAGCTTTTCTCGTGCGTGGATTAACATGTGTGTAGCCAATCTTGAACGTAGATTAAATGCCTTACCACACTCTCGGCATGTCTGACGCTTTTCTCCTGTGTGGGTTAACAAGTGTGCAACCATACTTGAACGTCGATTAAATGATTTTCCGCACACTTGGCAAGTGTGTTTTCTTTCTCCTGTGTGGATTAACATGTGCGTAACCAAACTTGAACGATATTTAAATCCCTTACCACACTCTTGACATGTGTAATGTTTTTCTCCTGTGTGGATTAACATGTGTGTAGCCAAGGTTGAACTTTGATTAAATGCCTTACCACACTCATGGCACGTGTGAGGTTTTTTTCCAGTGTGGATTAACATATGTGTAGTCAAATTTGAACGTTGATTAAATGCCCGACCACACTCTCGGCATGTGTGATGCTTTTCTCCTGTGTGGATTAACATGTGTCTAGCCAAATCCGAACGTCGATTAAATGATAAGCTGCACACTTGGCAAGTGTGATGCTTTTCTCCTGTGTGGATTAACATGTGTGTAGCCAAATTTGAACGTTGATTAAATGCTTTACCACACTCTTGGCACGTGTGATGTTTTTCTCCTGTATGGATTAACATGTGCCTAGCCAAACTTGAATATACACGAAATTTCTTTTCACATACTCCACAGATGAGGGATTTCTCACTTGCATGCAGTAACTTACCGCTTGACATATTTGAGCTTTGACTAAAGCGTTCATCAGTGTCTTGGTACATATGACGCTTTCCACTTTCCTGCGTCAGCATATGTCTTGACAAACGCGATCGATGAAATCCTCTGCCAAACTGCATCGAAGTATGAGATTCCTGATCTGAATGAGAAATAGCTTTCTTTAATATAATAAACGTATTCTCTTCTCCGTGGGAAGCACATACGTTATCGGGCCTGTAACATATTCAACAAACAACGAAATGTGATTGGAGATAATGATTAAGTAGCAACAAAAAAATTGTCATCATTGGCTATATTTAATGATAAAATTACGCTTAATTTGTTTTATTACATGAAATATTGTAGAAATATGAACTGGAGTACCACTGAGAAGTCTCCATATCTTTCTACTTTCAAAATAAGAGCCTGTAGCTTTTTCAATATATCAAATTGAACAATCATTTGTATCGCGGCGGTCATAAGTCATTGACCATGTAATGGTGACTGCTTTGGAACAAGTGGAGAGTATGAGAAGTAAATCTGTCATATCTGTAGCTTCGTGTGGAGAAAGAACAAATTTGCGAACCAAAGGTTTAAGAACAACTCAACTTATTAATATAAACTCTACCGAAGATTATTCACTTATATCATCATAAGTGGAACTCGAAAATCGTTTTGAAAAAAAGAAAAAGTAACATGCAACTTTCCAAGCTGAGGAGAGAAACTTAACGTAACCAGACTAAAGATGAATCGTTTAAGCGTAGTGATCGTGGTTCAGTGGTCCAGACGCTTGACCAGTAAACTGGAGGTTCTTCCACCGAATACACGTCGAGCAACCTTTTTTCTCTACTTTAGGAATTTTGATTGCGATTGATCGGCGGACAGACTTCTATTACATTCAAATATTTGAATACTCGTTTGATTCAATACTTGAACTATCAAATTTTCAGGAATAATACTAGTAATAATAATAATTATCTTGTGAAATATTTAAACAATAAAAACTTATTATCGCACAGGTCATACCATTACAAACAGAAACGTGATATTACAAAAAAATATTTCGGTTTTCTGTAATGTTGCCCATGAAAAGACGAATTTCTCATCTCCATTCTAAAACAAACCGAACAAAATTGGGATGAGGCTTAACATTTTAATTCGAGATGGGACAAGGGACAAGGTTAACTAAATATCGTCACGCTGTAGAGATGAGAAACGAGACAAGACGAAAAGCATCGTAAACATTGAAAGGCGATATGTGTTAATATTCGAATCTAATACAAACTTATTTAAAAACGACAAGTTCAAATTCTTTGTATTAAATTCATGTTACGGTGTCTCAATCGCACTTGCTAACTAGATCGTCGCCATGAAACGAAAATTCAATTACCCGGTCACCGCATTCCACCAGCAACAGCACATACATACAAGCGGACAGAACATGTGACGTCACAGTACCAAACTCCCATATGACTGTACAGAGACACTTAATGGGAAAAATATGAACTACCACCAATCACTGAACTAAGACGTTACACCAAAAACACGAACAATTCCAAGTGACTCACGCAGAAACAGTGCCAGGAAGTGACTAAACCCGTAAGAATCGATTAAAGTCACTGTTTGAGGTCTAATTGCAGACTTGCCAGTAAAAAAAAAAAAAAAAATCTTGCCATTTTCGGTGGGTTTCAGCCTGAAAAGTACAAACCTCGTAAATCTTAAACTGATAAGTGTTCGGATCATATTCTTGGACAAAGGACCAAATCAAATCATTTTACAAAAATGATTTTTTTTTCTCGTCAGTTGGCACTTTTGTGGGACATATTTTGAACTATTAGAATCTGGTTCCATAGTCGGTACCAGAAAATACATAACTTCCTTTACAAATATCTATAACTAAAGTAAGTACTGATACCGGTACCATCATTATACTATCAATTAGGGTGGGAAAAAATCATGATTTTTTTTAAAATCATTTTTGTTGGTTTTGTTGATTTAAATCGATTTTTTTTTGTTTTAATTCAAATCTTTCTCCTCGTATAATACAGGTCGCGAACTGAAGAAAAAACAATAGGAATTAGTTTTAAGTATTAATTATGCCATTTAAGTGATAGTATTGGGGTTGAATTTTGAATTAATCCCCGATTGTTAACCTATTTCAATCCCAAACAATGTTTCTTCAACATTAAGGAAAAAGTAAACCAACATTCATCAACATGACACTTTTCTTTTCACGAAAGTTACTGATATTTCGCAGGGGCATATTTAAAAACCGGAACTAGCTAGCGGCACGAAATACATATAAAACACATAAATTTCGCCTAAAATTAAATAATGTCCTATGGAACCCGGAGTTTCAATGCCACGTTTACAAAAGCTGTTCATTGACTTCTAGCCTTAGCCAATTGGATCCAGTTTCTATTTCGTATTCCTATTTCTGCGAGATGCATCTTAATATTGTCCATATATAAATACTTCTTGTGAAGCATTTGTTTTAACCAACAATTTTCCGAACCGATGTAACCGTATTATCAATCTGAGCCAATTAGTATATGAAAAAATGAACATTACCTTTCTGGCCGAACTGAATTTAAATTGTTTGTGGTTAATTGTTGGGAGTCATTAGAGTACGACGCGCAAGTCTCCTGAACCACTTTTTTTCGTAGCGTTTCTATATTCCTTTCAAATGCAGGATCATCATCTTCTGTTAATTCTGATTTCACCCTATCAACGTTTAGTTTCACATCCAAAGAACACATAGCTGTATCCTTGTCCATTGTTTGCTCTCCTTCCGTTGTACACAATATTAACTCTTTGTTGTCAGTCATCAGTTCGTATGTCCACCCTTTCCCTTCGAGTGGATCTTCCTGAGACACAATTTCTTCTTTGCACATCAATTCCAACTTAACAGACGCCTCACCAGCCATTGTGAATTGAAATATAATAAGAATTTAACACTGGTCTTATACTTCCCTTATATTTTTTTGCCAGTTAATGAAATGATTTACGAGAACTTTCAGAAAAGTAACTTTATTTGTCCAATCTTCTTCTGCGGTAGCGTATTTCTTTCGTAGAGTGATTCTGGGTTACTAGAATTAATAAGGTTTGGTTATATCGGTAAAGGGACGCTGATTGGCTGGTGACACGACGTCACTGCAAGAGCAGCCAGGAGGACGACAAAGTGTAGAGGATCGAATGTGGCGTAGTGTGCTATGAGACACTGAGACACTGTCTACCCTTTCAAATTAAAAGAAGATTGTTTTATAATTTCTTAATTAATAAGAATCAATATACATTTCATGTTGTAGAAAAATATAGAAATAATAGAGTCCGTGATAGGTTGGTTAATAGCAATAGTGGTAGAATCTAATTTGTAAATAATTTTAATTGTCAAAACTGGGAAATTAAAGTTCTGTCGCCGTCAAACAGGCCACAGAGAGACATCACGAAATCTGTCTCAACGCGGCTGAACAAGTCAGCGGAGCTCCTACTTAAAAGTGGCGCGCGCATGTTGCTGTGTGGGGTTCTCGCTCGCTGAAAGAACCTGGTAATGAGACATGTTTCAGCTGCAGCTTCTTTTTAGATATTCAATCATATTTCAGAGAAAATTTCAAGAAATAGAAGAAAAAAAAACAAATTAATAACTACCGGAACAATTGCTGAAAGTTTTATGAATACCAGTAATTCATATAAATCTTCCACGATTTAGCTTCGGCTTCTTTTTAATCGCAATATCAGTGTATCAACACTGCGAAAGGCAAAAGCGAGCGCAAGATGTTTTATAGTGTGTTATTCTGTTGTTGCTTTTAAAATCGTAAGCCAACTTTGTGTGAATTTGGATACGTGTGTCAATAATGTATTATGTGAAAACTAAATGATTAGATATAGATTTATTGCACCAGTTGTTAGTAAATGTCATGCTAAGTTGTCGTATGAAAATTAGTATTAAGTTTAAAACATAGCCAATTTCTGAGCTTACTTTTTGAATCAGAGATCACACTTTACAAAGGATAAGCAAATAACAAGATATTACATAAGAAGTAAATTATTAATTCAATTTAACGTATCCAGTGTATATACTGAGATTCTTCAGAATGAATTAATATCGGTATGGTTGTTTGATTTAAACGTTGAGGGCTTTGTTGATCAAAATTAAGTCTCCATATGTTATATACAGTAGTGCAACCTCGCAAAAATCAGTTTATAACGAAATTTGATTAGGAGTTTCATATTCCTTTCTATCACCGAAGCTGTATGAGACATGGCCCTACAACTTAATGTTGTTTCGAACTCGAGAAGAAATAATAATAATATCTACCGGGCACGCACACAATTTTTTGTTGGGAGGGCGGGGTTGCACCCAAATTTTTGACAAAAAATAAAATGCCACCTATATGCTAACTCCACGTTTGTGTAGAATGTGTTCCACAGGTCCGACACTGACCAGAAGGTCTTCCCGTGCAGACAATTCCTAACTCCATTCATGACGGAGGGGTGCAGGGTTTGGGAGGATCCAAGCAGCGCCTCCCTAACTTAGATTTTTCTGGGGGGCAAGCATTAATACGCGTATTTGGGTCCGCTAGAAAAGTTGTTTTTCTAATTCTTGGGCCCCTTCTTTTCATCTTTCTCTTACTCTTTATGACCACCCTGGACCCTGTGGGACTCAAGTACGACAAGGTCTGCGGGGACGTTAGTCACACCTCTGGGCTTGTTACATACATGACAAATTAATTAAGGGGACAATATTGACAAATCTCAAAACCATACGAATAAATATTATCTCTAGGGCCCCTAATAGCAGACATATTTTTACTAAAATGGGCCCACGACTCTTGTTTTATTTCCTTTTGTGTGCTGTTTTATTTATGTAATTTAGTGAATCTGTTTGATACTTCATTTACAATTTCATGTTCGTATCGTATATGTAGTAAGAAAATTTTGTTTTAAAATGGGTCCCCCTCGAACGGCGGGGAGCTTCTCTGGGGAGCAATTGCCCCCTGCCCCCACAAGTTACGGCCATGGATCCAAGCCACTAAGTCTATGTATTGAATGGATATTATTCTGCACTCGACAAGACAAGTAACTGTAAAGTACTTTCATCTATATTTTCAGAAAAAAATATGAAACTTCATTGTTTTTTAAGAGAAATAGTACAGATGATATGTAAGATCAAATTTTCATTCTACATCAATAATTTCTTTACTAAACAAGCATAGTTTTATTAAGAAAATTAATAAAAGTATATTGACTTAAGAAGTTTTGGGAATGTCGGAACCCGGTTAATTGCCCCCCGGGTTCTGTCACCCCTTTGGGAAAGTTAACGCTACGCTACTGGGAACAGACAAGCGAAGCGCGCAGCCACAAGCAACACAAGACAAGGTTTGCACAGGAAACAAACAATAATAAATAATATTAAATAACAATACTACGTACCTTTTGCTGCTTAGTTTTTTGTTGTAGGCCTCACTGTGGCTGAGGCATGCCTAGTCATGATTTTCTTTTATGGACATTTGTTGATTTTAGAATTTTATTTCTATTACTTTTGTATCTTATGCGAATGATCATCCTAGTTCTTACATATATCTCAATTAAATGTTTATTCACATCAGGATACTTTTCACTTATTTTCGCGGTTAGTCTTTTTACAATGTTTTTCTTTCACCGGACATTGTGCGGTACCATTAATGTCATTGAAAATAAGTTCAAAACCCTTCATTTTTGACATCCATTCTTCTGATGGAACGAGGAGACAGAAACTCGATCCAGCCTTCAGATGCTGTACCGGGAATGGGAAGAAGTGCATCTCTAATATCCATTTCATAAAGATAGGCCCCTGACTTCGTGGTGCTGCCGTGACGTTCAGTCAAAACTTATATTGCATTGTCGTACCTCGTTGGAATTGCTGAAATGTTGTCTTTTTAATATTTAAGACATAAACATTTTCTTTGTACTATGCAGTGAGAAAAAAATAAAGATTAATGAAAAAGTGCGTATTTTTCGTAGTTTTTGGTAGATCAATGTTTATAGGACTATATCTCAGAAAAAAAAAAAACGTGAAATAATTTCCTGTGTACAATATGTAGATGCATCCATTAGCTGTAAGTTGTGAAAAGTTCAATTTTCATCACTTGATATTTTTTGTGTAATTAAAACAAATGTACGACGCTCTGATCTACTTTACCATGGTAGGTAGAGAAACGTACAAACACTGTTCGAAAATTTGGAAGTCAAGTGCTCCAAATATTTGAAACTATTAACAAAGAAAGGTTTAGTTGGTAGAGTATTTTTTATTTATTTTTTTTTACTTCAACATTTTCTCTGCGTTAAGCGGTGAGCCGTGTTGCAGCCCAGTCTTTAAATTCCCCGCGCTTATATGAAGAAACAGCATACAGTAAGTGGAAGTGCGGCATCGCTGTCGTACAGTGTTGTCGCGTTCAGGAAGCTTGTAGCGCAAAGCTTACTTCATAAGAATGTAATAGGAAAAAGTATTTATTATAACCTTTCACAACATCATAAAAATAATAATAATGCATTACACATCTCAATTTAATCGAAATAAAACGTTGAAGTAAAACATCCAAAAACTCATCTCTTAATCTATTTACTTCATTCACTTTCCTAATGGGCTTGTTGACTTATCGCTGCTCCTGTTATCTTCCTGTATACTTATTAGCAATGGCTCCATTTCTACATCAAGATCTATCAGCATACACACTTTCCAGCTTACGAACATGTTAAAGGGTAAAAAGAAATGTATCCTTGGCAACTGTGATCAATTCCCTTGCCGAATGTATATACAACAACACAGAATGGGTCCTTTGTTTATTTCAACTAAAGAAAATTATGCAATGTGTAGGTGACGAGGACTGTATTTGCATCTAATCACGTTGCACTGATTACGTCTTCAACACTTCCCTTCGGTTCGTAGGAGTCAAAAACTTAGACATGCACTCACGCCATATGGGGTCATTTCAATGAGACGGACGAATGGACTTTTATATTTTCCTTAGTATATGTAGTGCTTTTTGATTTACATATATATATATATATATATATATATATATATATATATGTGTGTGTGTGTGTGTGTGTGGATATTCCTTTACGAGCGGCGGTATTACCAAAAGGAGAGGCAAAATTTTTAGCGATAATGAAATTGCAGAACTGATGAATGTCTCCGACTGACGGTTATGAGTTAGTAATGAATAGTAATGACATTGATTATTCTGTGCTCAGTGGCGTATTCGGGAGTGAACAAGATAGTAACTCTGTTTCAAGTGAACCTGAGGCTGCGCCGGGAAAGAGAGAAAAAAAGTGTCGTTCCTATTCAAAGACAGATTCTGATGTAGCTTGGACCGATAAAATGCAAGCAAAGACAAAACCCCTGTTCAGTGGTATCCCGGGAATTGATCAAAATGCTGGGCTATCTATAGAGTATTCCGCATATAAAGTGTTTCAGCTGTTTTTACCGATGAAGTTTTATAGTAAAAAAAAGTTGAATTGATTTTGAGTTGAACGTCCTGTTCAGCAGTGAGGCTATATGAGACGTCGACCTACTGATTAGCGTGGAATCCAAACTACATGAGCTCCCCCCAGGAATAGCAGTAAAAGTTATGAATCAATACGCAAAACAGCATATTGAGAAATTGAAAAAAAAATACTCAAAAACGTGTTACTTCAATTAAAAACAAGGAACTTTTTACACTAATTATTCACATAAGTAGGGATGCGCACGAGACGAGTCGAGACAGGATATTCCAGACAAAATTCGAGTTGAGACACGGCTCTTCCAATAGACAAATATACATTTTTCGAATCGACCCATCACTCTTACAGCACATTTTCGAGACGAGACAGCCACAAATCTTGTCTCGTGCCAATCCCTACACATAAGCCTTGTACGGAAGATAGCTTTACGCGAATTTTTACAAATCAACTACGCAAGAGCTATTAGTATGTCTGTCAAGTGGTGGAAGAAGTTGTTTTTTCTGCTGTTTGACTTATCACACATGTCAATGCTCACATACTGTACAGGAAGAAAGCAGGAAAACATATCGCACTTCGAACTTTTTATTCGAATGTAGCACATAAACTGCTGCACTCAGCAGGCATTGAAGTACAGGGACCTTCACCCGGTAGAAGGCTGGTAGGAAGGGGCCATTACCCATAGAGATTTTTCCCCAATATCTGCAAATCCTAACAGAGTAGGACAAAGGAGATGAAAAGTGCGTAGCGTCCGCAAGGTGAAAGGAAGTTTTTAATAAATATTAGCGTTTATTGCAGGGATGCAAATAACTACTCGCCCAGGGCATGTGGTTAATCGGTGCGGGCGAGTATTTAATTTCATACGGAAGTTAAGTAAATTATTTTTATTATGTGATGTGGGCTAGTAACTTTTGTCTTGGGCGAGTAAACTTTTGTTGCTTATTTGCATCCTTGGTTTATTGTCTGATATATAAAGTTGGACTTTGCGTGGAAAAATGCTTCGAAATGTACAACACTAAAGAGAAGTACTCCTAGATCTGAAAACAGATTTTCTGTGAAGGGTAAACTCAATATTACATATCAACTAAGGTTGTATCATATAATAAAGTTTATGCTTGTATTTGTTTCTGTGCAAGTGTATTTCGTACTGCGTGCAGTAAGTGAAAAACCGACAAAAAGCAACAAATTTTCGAAAACCATCACATGCAAATCAAACAAAATAAGAGATCGCTTTTTTAATTTTGAACATTTGGCACATTTTCTGTAAATCCTGTTAATTTCTAAGAAATTGGTTTAAAATCTGTGGAAACATAAAATTTTAAAAATATCTCTAAAAAAGTGCCGGAAGTGTGCGTGACAAGTTTAAATACCCGTCCATCTGAGAGTGTATACGCGCCAGGAAAATGTGGCAACGTAGCACTCCGTATAAACTGCGATAGGGAAGGGCGGAAAGCTGAGAAAATCATAATGTCATATTTGTGATCATTTATCTTTTAAAACAAGTCAAAACAGTTTGGTTGAAAAAGCTACTTTAAGATCTTTCTAAAAGTTTTTTTTTTTTTTTTTTAAGATTGTTAATACACCGCAGCAATTCAGAGATAATGATGTCTCACTTTTTACGGAATAACAAGAACATTACTATGTGTTGAGTAATGAAATTTTCAGAACTTACAGGTAACATATACATCTACATATGGTGCACAGGAAATCATTTCATGTTATCTCCTTTCCGAGATATAGTCCTATAAACATTGATTTACCAATAAAGTACGAAAAATACGCAGTTTTTCATTAATTTCTAAACCTCTTTGGGCTATATAGAACGGCATGGATCTCAGGACCTCTGAGGTAGGCAACAGTCACAACCCACAGCAAACCTTTTAGCGTGGCTTATGGAGCTGAATAATGCTGAATTGAACTCTGGGCCTCTCTCTTCCGAAATCGAGGCAGCCTGTTAATCAAGAACTCCTCGGAAAACGTGCAGCACCTTGGCCTATACTCCGAGAAGGACCTCCGTGACCTCAAACCCCGAAGTTTATATACTCCTTACTGTTCTTGGTTTTTCAGGTCACGAACTACTTTCTGTAACTAAATTTTACTGCGGTGCGGAATTGATTAAACGTAATGTTCTTGTATTCAATAAATTTATTTTAAATATATCTTTCTCATTAATTTCAATTAAGTGGCTTTTCAAAGATCCTCTAAAATTTCAGTGACGCACTATGGGCTATAAGCCATTAACTTCTATGGCCACCCTGCTACAAACTGCAGACTTAAATATTCGATAAAGCATTTCAGTAGTAAGTAGTTGCCACAATACCAATATGAACGTATTTAATTCCAACGGTAATAACTATCTTAGTAACACTAAAATTATTATTAATAATGAAAACGAGTAAGGAGTAGTTAATTTCGAGTATGACAATTATTTAGTACAGAAAGACTTCTGTACAAGAAATATATGTGTAAAAATAATTTACTTCAAAACAACACAAGGAAAGAAATTTTTTGCGTACATAACTAAAACAATATTATGTTACTAATATGAGGTCAATTGTGTGGAAATAGAGAAAAACAGACATTATGAAAGATCTGGGAATTACACTTGGTAGGAAGTTAAAATTTTGCCAAAATAAAAATATATCATGGAAAGAGCAAGAAAGGATAGTAGGCTTCATTTATTTATTATTTCGAAACGGTAGAATATATATTTATATAAATAACTTGTAAGAACTAAGGTTCCGTAATATGAAACAGTACGGTATATCTAAAACTTTGACTAACAAATTGACAGTATTCTTCTTACGGACGCGATGGTAGCGCCACAAGAGATTTTTAGGACTTCTGCAGTTTAGGACTTCTGTCGTTTATATCTTGTGCCTTTTTGGACTTGTGCCGCGAAATGATTTTTAGGACTTGCGCCTTTTACAACTTCTGCTATTTAGGCCTTTTGCCGCGAAATAATTTTTAGGACTTGTCCATTTTAGGTCTAATGCCGTTTAGGTCTTGTGCCGTTTAGAACTTCTGCCGCGTCCCCTTATTTGTGACAATAATGTAAGAAATGGTAGCCATTGCTGCCATTGCGTAATGAATTCGTTACAGTAGGAAATATTTTCAGAAAAAATATGCGCAGAAAACATTCATTGAATTAGACATTCTCTCCCCTCCCCCACTAGTACCAAGTCCATATGCAAATCATTTTTGCTGCACACATTATGCATACGAACAAGAATTATGCTTCTATACCACTTCAGTGAAATATATCTTGTGTCATATGGTACCGTCCCGAAAGTAAAAGTAAACTAAGCAAATTTGACCCACTCTTCCTCTATAAACAACAAGTACACATACAGGTTACTATCATGTAGGGGACTACCTCATTGCTTCACATACCAATTTTTATGGATGTACCACAAAGGGGAGAGGAATACCCGCCAAAGTTGATGAAAAATTAAAAAAACGAACTTCATCCTCTCTTTCTCGGCCGTACATACGTACCCCCTATATACATAAAATGCATATAGGGGCTTCATCCCTCAAAAATACTTTGGTACCAAATCATCTTTCTAGCCTAATTAAAGGCTGAGCTATTGATGTTTGTTGTAAAAAATAAATGTAATTTACGTCAAAAAACTTGAACTCCAAAAAATGGCTAACTTTGTCCCCTCCCTTCTCCCCCATATAAGCAAGAAGTACAAATACACGATATTACCATGTAGTGGCCTACTTCATTGCTTCACGTAACAATTTTTATGAATCTATCCCCCAAGAGGGTAAATGCTCCCCCAAAAAACTTGAAAAAACACGATATTTACCCTCCTCCCATATACATAAAATGCACACCAGCAAAGTTGCACCTTTCAGGAATAAATTGGTACCAAAACCATCTTCCAGCCTTAATTTGAGGTTTAAGACTGAGGCATTGAGGTTTAAAGCCCTGACACAGCAGTTGCGTCAATGGGCGTTTAAAGATTAAGAATGCAGACGACAGTAGTTTATATAGGAAAATATAACCAAAATTCGCCCCATGCGGTCTCCCCCAGACAATGGAGAAGGTTAGAATTCGAAAGAGAGAAGCATTATCCAACTGCCACATAAATTTGATCCTTCTAGGTTTAAAAGTGTAGAAGTTATCGACACCTGAAATTGACAGATTGCTTTGGAACAATACTGCAGTTGTTGGAAGTCAAAAGACAGCATTATGAAGGTGTCACATAATTTAGATCATTGTATTTGTAAAAGAATTAAAGTTATACACATTTGAAATGGATAAATGGAATGGAAGAATGCTGTATCTTGTGGAGGATGGATAGAGGACATAAAAGATGCCAAGTTTAAGACAAAATAGAACTCATTAATGTCACGAACTGAAATTTTTAGACTAACACCTGGCCAAAGTTAGATGTCAGTTTGAGAAAGTTATTGCAACATTTGCGGAAACCCCATACTGTTGGACACCACCTGCATGTTGGTGGACACTATTGTACAGAAGCAAACAGATTAAGATGAGAGAAAAAGGTGGCAGAAGTTAGAGGTCAGTTTGACAAAGTTATTGTGACAATTATTTTTGAGATTTCATTGGAACAATGCTGGAGACCGGAAGCCACATTCTGTTGGACAGCACTGTATACAACCGGTGAGAAAACTTATGTGACATTTATTGTTGAGGAGATAGAAAGAGAATCTTATGTGTTACTTGTGAGCACCTGTGTGTTACGATTATTGAGATGAATGCACACTTTTTTTTTTTAGAAAAGAAACATTTGAAATAGATGAGAAAGATCTTTTCACTTGTTAGACAGACAATTGTGACATTTAGCATCCTTAGCTTTGCCATGTTGACTCTCTTTTTCGCCGAGCTCCTCCGTGGCTAAGCGGTTAGCGTACGTGCCTTTGGCGCGGGAGACCCGGGTTCGATTCCCGGCGGGAGCTCATGTGGTTCGGATTCCACGTTAATCTGTAGGTCCACGTCTCATATAGCCTCGCTGCTGAACGGGACGATAAAATCAACTCAACTCAACTCTCTTTTTCGCCCTGCTGGTAGCAGAAAAGAAATAAAGACCCCTTTTATGTGGAAAGAACCTTGTTAACTTGAACAAAACCTATTGTAGTAGTTTTGTGTAAAAACGGAAGGCGGAAAACAGATGTGTACCTGTGTGAATGAAAGCACGTAGCTTAAGGTATATATACGCCTGCTTGAAATAAGATAAAATTAAATACTGTGATTTTGGTTTTGTGGAAAGTTGGGTTGTGTATTTTAGTGTGTGTAATCTTTGGCGAATAAATTTGGAATTACTGGAAGTAAAGGTAACTTAACATTTTCCGTTTATATAAACGAATAGGATAAAAATATTGAACTGCAATTTTAATGTATGTACATGAACTGAAATGGGTTGTTTTTGCTTTTATTTGTTGGAGAACTGTAGCTTGTAAACATTGTTATGAAGAAAAAGGACACTGAGATTGGCCTGCGAATAAATTAAGAATGAAGATGGGAAGAAGCGGAAATGACTGTATTTGCTGGACTTTCATAGAAATACTTGGTAAAATAAAGACTTTTGTGTGTGTGAGTTAACAGAGAGAAAGGCAGGTATATATATATATAAATAGATAGATAGATAGATAGATATACTTATTTACTAGGTGTAGAAAATGGTTTAAAATGAGTAAATAAAAGCTGATGGCTGGAAATGGCTTACCTACAATTTGAAACGAATATTGAAGTTAACAAAGAGAGAGCAAAAAAAGAAAAAAAGTTTGGTTTAAAGAACGCTGAAGGTCGCAGAGGGGGTTGTTGGGAGACAGTGGAGAGGGAGGGAATAGATTGACTTGGTACTTTTTGCACTTTCAAAGAAAGAGAGATAGGGGAGACAATGTATACCTGTATTGGTGTGTGTGTGAGAGAGAGAGAAAGCGAGCGAAGTTTATTGAATGGGTAGAATTGTTACGCGTGCTTTGAGCTGAGTTGAATGAGAGGTAAATCGGTTAGGTTTTATGACATTCCAATGCAAGGAAGAAAAGAGTAGGGGGAAAAAAACTTGTTTGGAGGGTATACTTTGCGTGTTTTCGTAAACTGAGAATGAATTTTAATACATTTTTAAAAAACGAAGAGCAAATGGTTGGATTTAATTAGTAACGAAACGATTGATTTGTTTGTATGATATGAACGATTTGTTGAGGACAGTGGCGTATGCAGAATATGATTATCTGGGTGGCTTATTGAGAGTAAACTAAAATTGAAGGATATATAGATGTTTTTCAGTGATTATTTTTGGCTATATAGCGTTACTTTAATGCTATTTGTACATTGAAAGGGGGAAAATTATGTTTTGAGTATCATTTATGTTTATATAATGCTACATTACACGCTTATGGCTACTAATGCAAAGCACATGGACGTTAAAGGTTATACAAATGTAGAAAGTTGTAACTTACCTAATACAGACTGTCCTTTTGCATGCCGGTACACTGTATGTTTGAAGGCACGTACGGGAAATGTATACGAAGAAATGAAATATGGCGGGAAAATAAAAACTTGACTAGACAACACGGGAAGCGAAAGAATATTTTTGTCGGTAAACGTATGAGGCATTGCCGTTTGCAAGAACAACAACACGCCGTAACTTACGAAGGTAGACGCACAAAGTCCAACAGAGTAGTGACAATGTTGCCTGGATAGATGGCGGTGATGGAAAAAAGATTTTTTAGCATAATGTATTTAAAATGGCCATAACACCTAACCTATTGACGGTAGAACAAAATGGACTACAGAAATCGATTTGTCGGTTCAAAAACTATATAGAATGACACATTACACGGTGAAATTGAACATTTTTCCGGAACTGTCAGTGGCGTCAGAAAAATGAGGGTTGTCACATTACATGTTTTGCTTTTTACGGCAAACTATTGGTAGTAGAAAGAAAAGAAACATATTTTCTTGAAGTTTAAGACAGAACGAATACTATTATACAAGTTAGCACATTGTAACTCTAAAATAAAAATATGATGATTTTAAGTGGACGTAACTTCTAAACTGTTCATGCTAGAACAAAATGGACTACAGAAATCGATTTGTCAGGTCAAAAATTATATAGTATGGCACCTTACATGATAAAATTGAACAATGTTTTTGGAGGTGTCAGTGGTGTCAGAAAAATGAGGGTGGTCACATTACATTTTTGATTTTACGAAAGACTATTGGTCGTAGAAAGTAAAAAAAGATGTTTTCTTGAAGCTTAGGACTTAACAAATACTATTATACAAGATAAGACATTGTAACTTTAAAATAAAATTTTAATAAATTTGCATAAACAATATGGCGTCGATTTTTTAAGCTTTGGAAATATGTTTATTAAAAGGTATATTTTTACATTAATAGGTAAAATGAATATTATTAAAATAAACACCATTTTCGCGCCTTTTACCGCTACCGCTGCGCGCCGCGTGGTGTTCGCGCCCGGAAAGAAGGTTTTTGCAACGCGGGACGCGTAAAATATTTTCGGCCGGTAACTGCCCGGGGTATTGCCGGTTATGAAAACAAACAACACTCGGTAACTTGCTATGGTATCTGCACACACAGATACAGTCTTATACACACTATTGTGAATGTTGTGTGCACAGATGGCGTTTGAAGAAACAAACATGGCGGTCACTATAGTAGATTTTAATGGGTTTTCTTTGCATCACTGATATATAGTATAACTGGTAAGGTTTACAATATTTGTATATGGCATATAATATCAACCAGGATGTATAACATTACATACTTTATATGTTATATACACGAATAAAAAAGAAAAGTATTTTTTATAGAAGAATACGTATACGTGTAAAAAAAGATACCACTTAGTAAAGGCAGTTAACTGTTTATATTTTCCATTTAATATACATTAACGGTACGACTATACTATACAATAAACACTTCGTTATTTAAAATAAAAATAAATAGTTATTGTGTAACAATTATAATATATATTTAATATTTATTTTTATATTCTCCTTTTCTATGAAAAGTCGTAGGAACACTAACAGTGCGTTTTAAATTATTCCATCGTATCTGTTTAAGTTATTTTTTACGGACCGCTTGCTAAGCAATTGTATGCACGGCATAACCGCGAATATTTTATTCGTTTGCTTCATTAGAAGCTCTGTTTATTAATGGATGGTTTGCTGTGCAAACTCGTTAAATTTGATTGTGAAATATTTAAAAGATCGTAATTTACTCGAACAATCCGTAATTATAGTATTAACGTTCGTATTTTTTGGTTTGTTACGCAAACTTCTTGTTAGTTTTTTCTTAGTGTATTAGAATTATTGTTGCTTGTTTTTGGTATGGCTTTTTCCCTTGTCTTACTGGTTTAAAAAATTCCTTTCTTAGTAGTGCTAAGAATTTCTTTTGTTTACCTTGTTGCAGGTGTTCAAACTGGTTTAAACTAGTTTTATTGTTCCTTTGTTATGCACTGTGTATTTATACCAGTGTTGCTGAGGAAATATTATCATATGGTTGTTGGTAACCATACCTTCAACAGGATATTTACGTAGTGCTTAGATTTATACAAACATATATTAAAAGTTATCATATTAAAAGTTAAAAGAAATAGTAAAATATAATGTTTAGAGAAGAGTACTAATATTAGCTGTATTAGCTTCAAATAAATCAATAAGAGTTATGTCGTTGGATAAATGTTCTACAGCAAAAGTTCCAATTTCATGAAGAAATAAACATTGATGTTCAAGATGCAGCAAACATTGTTCATAAGAAATATTATTAAAACGTAAGTATGCTCTTATAGTTTTTAAAACACAAACTTCACTAATATGTTCTTCACTACATAATACACAAAAATTATTTTCGGAATACATTACGTACAGTACGTTTTCTTTTTCCTAACACACTTCACTATACTCGTTCGATCCATTTTTCTCAAGAAAAATACTTAAAAGTTCTTTTCACATATTCACATCCACTGATAGTTCATCATATGTAATATTAAAATAATCTCTCGTTAATGGTGTAATAACAGTATGTGTTTCTGCATAAATTTCAAACAATTCCTCCTGTACACGAGGATTCACCAGCAAAGACCAAATACGAATGTCTAAAATGTCTTCATTACAATAAACACATTCATGAAATCATTCACATGTATCATGCCAATAACAGGCATAACATATCAAATAATCATTTAGATTCCATTTCACAATGCATTCTCTAACACAGTTCACATCCACATAATTAGCACCACATTCACAGTTCCAACTTAATTTCGATAAAACAGGTGAACATGGCGGCGTACCCACATTTGATACCACTTCGTCATCTGATTCCGCCTCAAAATCTGAGTTATCTTCCGAAAATTCGTACTTTTCATTATCTGATCCCTCTTCAATATCACATGTATAAAGTTTTATATTATCATTTTCATATCTTTCTAATTCATTTTCATTAATTGTAGAATCCGGAGAATCTGGATATTCTTTTATATTTTTACAACAACTTTCATTCTCAACGTCTAACTTATGCTTCACATCAACGTCTTCTACAAAGTGACGGTTCTCCATCGCAAAACTATACATGTCTATTTTTTAAAACCAATATTTAAATAAAAATTTCAAATGACGTCACGCTCTCGCACCCGCGCACGCCGGTATTTTCCGTTTGCGCCCCGCGCATTTTCGCGCCGCGTCCGCGTTTCCGGTATCCGCCGCCGGCTTAAAAGTCTTTTCATAAATATTTCATATATTGGGCAATGTTCTCTTCAAATTCCATCACATCAACATCTGCTATTATTCTCTTCTTTTATTTATAACAATCTAACGTTTTTCAGCAACTACATTATTTTTATCTTTAAAACATACAGCTGCAAGGTTTCTCTTTTATTATTTTTTTCTTTATTCAAAATTCTATCATGCAACTATAATGTATTGTGTACTTCTATTATTCTTTATAACAATCTACCATTGTTCAACAAGTTTCCAATGCTTTTTCCATTATATTATTACTAATCATTTATCTTTACAACTTTGACATGTTTTATTATTCTCTTTTATGTAACTCCTACACATACAATAGTACCCCACTCATTACCTGTCATCATATGTCATTTAAATAATATTGTATTTCTATACTTCTAAACTCTCTATCCATTGTCTGGGGGAGATCGCATGGGGCGAATTTTGGTTAAATTTTCGTATATCAACTACTGACGACCGGTAGTACGTAACACAAAGAAACTAAACTACATAATCCGTGAACGGATATCGGGAAAATCCCAATTTCTTTCTCCGGAATTGAACTTTTGGGCGGATCAAGATTAGGGATGTTTCCGAAATTTGATCTAGCGTTTGAATATAGATGGCAAGCAATACCTAAGAGTGTAAAAATGTAATATATATGTTAGATTCTTGATTTAAACAAAATTAACATTTTAAATACTTTTTGTTTAAAACAAAGTACTTTGTTTTAAACGTTTAAAACGTTTTAAACAAAATAAATGATATGTATATATATATATATATATATATATATATATATATATATATATGATATGTATTAATGGAAAGTAAAACAAATATTAAAACAGAAGAAAACACAATTACGAAATTTAGATATGATATTTTTCATGTTGAAATTCCAGATTTTAACATCTAGTTCATACTGTGGAAGGTAGGAAGAAGGAGTGATTGCTGCTCAGAGTGCATCAGGTGAACCGCCAGACGTCCGCGCAGCAGTGGATTCCGTTTGCTGGATTTCGGTAAGTTTTCATGCAATTTTATAATTATTTCATGTCATGTAGATATGTTCAGTAGCATGCCTAACCTATATATAATAAGTGTTGTAGTTCATTACACAATCAAAAATTTCGGAGTACATAAATTCCAGTGCTGTGCTCGCTAGGATTATAAACAAAGCGGCAGGTAATTCTATTGATATGTAATTGCTCGTAATAGGTGTACGTAACTCTAAAAATCCCAATGTGGGGAGCGTTGCGTTAGCTGGTCCTCCTTCCTTATGGGTTCGATAAATTCATGTGAGTTTGTTTCAGAAGTGGTAAAATAAACACACATGGTGTCAATAAAACTTGCAAAACTTTACCTTGAGCTGCGCACGATATGCGCCGTTAACGCGATTGTACCAAGTAATTTCGGAACAGGTTTGCTTTTTTGAGCACGGTATCTTAAAAAAATGAGATAATAGGTCAGATTAGCTCCTGTCGCACATCGTAGGCTATGGTGCAAATTAGGGATGGCCAGAAGGATCCGGAAAGGTGGACAGTAACCAAGTTAGTTTGTCAATATATGGAAAACAGAGACGTGTGTCCAGACAGCCAAACCAAAAAGGTTAACGAGAGATGATAGCAATCTTGCGTTACAGGTTAATATTGCTATGTTACAGTGTAATAACTGACAGGGGTACGCTAACCGATCACGTAGTTACCACTATCAATCAGCCTGTAACCGGTAACCTAGTTAGTATGTTGGAATAACCGACTGCTCGGTTAATGAAACAGGGTGCATCAACTGCAGTAACCGAGTATTTTGGTTAATATAACATATTCAATTACGTAAAGTAACCCATTTATTGGGTTAAAGTAATACGGTATTACAAAAGTATTACCAAGTAGATCGGTTAATATAACAAATTAAATTAGTTGAGATAACATATTTACTCTATTAATGTAATAAGGTAGGGCAAATGTTTAACCGAGTAGATTGGTTAATTTAACCTGTTCAGTTAATTGAAATAACCCGTTTACTCGGTTAATATAATAGGGTAAGTTAATTCTAGTAACCGAGTATATCGTCTAATATAACCTCCTTTCTTAGTTGAAATACCCATGACTCAATTTGTTATAACCTCTTTTGCTTTGTTGTCCATATATTGACAAAGTTTCCAGGGTTAAAATTGTGTTTAACCTTTCTGAAGGTTAAAATTTTATGCCCAATTCAGACTTGTTCTCGCTTTATAATTTTTGAACCACTTAACGTAGCGATGTGAAACTAACGTTTGTGTACAAAACTAAATTTTTCTCTAGTTTATAAAACCACATAAAGTGACGTACTTATTTTCAATATGAATCCGAGGACGGTGTCTTATACAGAAAGGTAAAAGCATTGTTTAGAATGATTCATAATGAATAATTGCAAATATTCATAAATAATAGTATAGAAAAGGATTATCAATGCAATGCGAAATGGTAATTCCTTAATTTCCTATAGTAATTTGCTAATTGAAAAATTATTTCGTCTGCAACATAACAGATTTCTAAAAGTACAGTAGAGGGTCTATTTAATAATCCATAAAATTGTGTTACTACCTTTCTGTATCATTTGAAGAAAGACGGAAAATGTATAGTTTTATAAAAGGGAAAGAATTTAGCCTTGTGGAATGGATTTGTTTCACGTCAAACTTAAGTGGTTCAACGGTTTATAATGGGAGACATTTCTGGGTTCGACATAAAATGTTAACCTTGAAATCAATAAAAAATTTTAACCCTGAAAAATATAAAGCACTTCTTAGTCCTGTAAAATATAAAGCTTTTATAGTCTTGTAAAACACAGTAGAACAGGAACTCAGTAGTAATGGGGCGACATGGCCTAACTTTTTGGCCCCTGGGTCTCTGCCTCAGAACCCATGGTCTCTGGCCGGGGTCAATGACCTAGGGGTACATAGGACCACCACCTCTAAATTTTGGCAGGGGTACCTTGGCCCACCCCCAAAATTTTGGCAGGGGTACATAGGACCACCCCCCTTAAATTTTGGAAATTGCCAAATCTAAAAATTTGGTGTGGTAGCCTAGGACCACAGTATGTACCTCTATCCGTATTGGGGGTCTATGTCGTTCCCTTTCATGGGTAAAAAATTGCCAAAAAGTCAAATTTCGGGGGTTTTTGACCTAATTTATCCCCTTGCACGAGGTATTATTACCCTATATAGTTATATGGGCGTATACAGGGGTCCATTACCTTTCATAACATATGGGTATATTAATGCACCCCTTGAAAAATTTGGGAGTGGTACCTTGGCCCACCCCTTAAATTTTGGAAATTGACCAATTTAAACATTGGGTATTATAGTACAGGACCCTAATATCTATTATGATAAATTTGGGTGATCCACCTCATTTCCTTCTAGGGGTACAAAATTGCCAAAAATATAAACGTAAGCAATACGTTATACCACGTGTTTGGTTTTTGGTCGATTTTATTCCCTTTGATGAGGTGTTATTACCTTATATAGTGATATGGTCATGTATAGGGGTCCATTACCTTTCATAAGATATGGGTATATTTGTGCACTCCTTTAAAAATTTGGGAGGGGTACTTTGGCCCACCCCTTAAATTTTGGAAATTGCCCAATTTAAACATTTGGTATTATAGTACCGGATCCTAACATGTATTATGATAAATTTGGATGGTCCACCTCGTTTTCTTCTAGGGGTACAAAATTGTCAAAATATAGACGTAAGCAATACGTTGTACCACGTGTTTGGTCTTTTGGCCCAATTTATCCTCTTGGATGAGGTTCTATTACCTTATATGGTTATATGGTTATGTATAGGGGTCTATTCCCTATCATAAGACATAGGTACATTTGTGCACTCCTTTAAAATTTTGGGAGGGGTACTTTGGCCCACCCCTTAAATTTTAGAAATTGCTCATTTTATATATTTGGTATTATAGTATTAGACCCTAACATGTATTATAATAAATTTGGGTGGTCCACCTCGTTCCCTTCTAGGGCTACAAAATTGCCAAAATATAAACGTAAGCAATACGTTGTACCACGTGTTTGTTCTTTTGGCCCAATTTATCCTCTTGGATAAGGTTCTATTACCTTATATGGTTATGTATAGGGGTCTATTCCCTATCATAAGACATAGGTACATTTGTGCACTCCTTTAAAAATTTGGGAGGGGTACTTTGGCCCACCCCTTAAATTTTAGAAATTGCTCATTTTATATATGTGGTATTATAGTACTGGACCCTAACATGTATTATGATAAATTTGGGTGGTCCACCTCGTTCCCTTTTAGGGGTACAAAATTGCCAAATTTTTAGTACAACCACATGTTTCGTTTTTGACCTAAGTTATCCTCTTGGATGAGGTCCTATTACCTTATATGGTTATATCGTCATGTATAGGGGTCTATTTCCTATCATAAGACATAGGTACATTTGTGCACTCCGGGAGGGGTACCTTGGCCCACCCCTTAAATTTTAGAAATTGCTCATTTTATATATTTGGTATTATAGTACTGGACCCTAACATCTATTATGATAAATTTGGGTGGTCCACCTCGTTCCCTTTCATGGGTACAAAATTGTCAAAATATAAACGTAAGCAATACGTTGTACCACGTGTTTGGTCTTTTGGCCCAATTTATCCCCTTGGATGAGGTTCTATTACCTTATATGGTTATATGGTTATGTATAGGGGTCTATTCCCTATCATAAGACATAGGTACATTTGTGCACTCCTTTAAAATTTTTTGGGAGGGGTACTTTGGCCCACCCCTTAAATTTTGGAAATTGCTCATTTTATATATTTGGTATTATAGTACCGGACCTTAACATGTATTATTATGATAAATTTGGGTGTTCCACCTCGTTCCCTTTTAGGGGTACGAAATTGCCAAATTTTAGTACAACCACGTGTTTGGTCTTTTGGCCCAATTTATCCTCTTGGATGAGGTCCTATTACCTTATATGGTTATATGGTCATATATAGGGGTCCATTACCTATCATAAGACATAGGTACATTTGTGCACTCTTTAAATTTTTTTGGGAGGGGTACTTTGGCCCACCCCTTAAATTTTGGAAATTGCTCATTTTATATATTTGGTATTATAGTACTGGACCCTAACATGTATTATGATAAATTTGGGTAGTTCACCTTGTTCTCTTTCATGCGTAAAAAAATTGCCAAATTTTACTACAACCACGTGTTTGGTATTTTGGTTCACCCCTTGGATGAGGTCCTATTACCTTATATGATTATATGGTTATGTATATTGGTCCATTCCCTATTATAAGACATGGGTATATTGATGCACCCTTTAAAAAATTTGGGAGGGGTATCTTGACTCATCCACTCAGTTTTAGAAATTGATTAATATAAGCATTTGGTATCTTCGTACAGGTCTTCAATATGTACCACTATAAATTTGGATGGTCCACATCGTTCCCTTTCATGGGTAAAGAACTACCAAAAATCAAATTTCGGATGTTATTGACCCCTATTTAATACGTTATATGGTTTATTACCTCTATATGTTTATGTTCTCTTTTAAATTTGGGAATTATCAAATAACAAAATTCGGTAAACGGTTTCTAGGACCCATTGGTATTCCTCTTATGGCCAAATATTCAAAATTTAAAGGTTATTGACCGGCTTTATTATTGAATAAGTACAGGATTTATTACTTTTTCATAAGACACAGGTGTATTTGTGTACCAATCTTAAATTTTGGGGGGGGGTACATTTCTTATTGTCAAATATTTTTTTCTAGGATCGAATTTCTGGCTCAGCTATTAAAGAAACAAATTGCTCGTCGTTTGCGAAGAGAGTGAGTCAGAAAGGAAGGAAAGAAAGTGATTACTTTAGTGCTGACGTGAGCGTCCTGAGGTAAAATTGAAATAATTGCAATATTATAGTTTGCTTTCGAGGATTTATTCATATGAAATTTGCTTTTAGTTCATTTGCATAGATATTTATATAAAATGACCCGTCTGATTCAATACAAAACACTATAACGAGTTCTTTTCTTAAGGCAGAATATGTGTAACCTTACACGTGTTAGATATAGATAGAGAATCTGTGGGCCTTATGCAGAGTCATTTTGACGCGTGATTAGTGCAATACTAAAGCGTTCGACTAACATATGTTGCCTGCAGTAGTCAGGCATTTAGTATGACGCTAATTATACGTCAAAAGGACTCTGCATAAGGCCCTGTATATCTTTTATGAGCATTTAATTAAAAGAGAATGTCGAGTCTTCGGTGGCTCAGTGGTAGAGCGTTCATCTCTGGTGCTTGGGGTCCCGGGTTCGTTCCCAGCCCCCGCCAAGTGAACTTTGTGGTGGACAAACACCGTGTGCGTGGGTTTTCTCGGGGTTCTCCCGTTTTGTCCCACTCTTCATTCCACCATATCATTCATCATGACCGTCTCCTTTAGCCTAACCGGCATAACCGTGGGACGTAAAACTCAAATGTTTCATTTCATTTTTTCAAAAAGAAAATGTAATTCTTACTATCATGCAGAAAGAACTTTGGCATTCGGATCCTGTTCAATGGAATGTTGTATCACTTTGTATACAAAACCTGCTGCAATTTGTAACGTAATGATGTTCGCCAAATTATGAATAAAATACAGGTAAGAATGGGTAATTACTTTAATATAGATCAGTGTATCATCTCAATTTGTTTTTGCTCACGTTTGGTATTATTATCATTTATAAATTTCTTGTAATTTTCTAGTTATTTTGTTCATCTTTTATCGATTGTTGTGTTATTTGTTATCATTATCATCGTTAAGGAGGAAAACATGTTTTTGTTTCAACTTCATTGGGAGATCGTAGTGACGGAAAACGGAGTGAGGATCCGACTTTGGATGTGTGTTTAATTTTTGGATAAGTTCTGTAATGATTGTCGTCGCTGCTTCTCAAAGAATAAAGTCAGTTGGGAATCCTTTTTGATGCTGCTATTAATAGGAAATGCACCATCTTTTAGGGTTTCTTGCTGTACTTTGTTGTTTTCGTCATCGTTGGAGGCAGAGATCTTCGATATCACAGCGAGATGTTTTTTTATTTATTTATTATTATTATTATTTTTTGTAAGATTCAATAATTTTATATGGATTACAGATTGTTTTCTTATGCTTAGGGGGCCACTGTAGCTCAGTGGTAGAGCGCACAGATGTGGTATTAAGACATATAAATGTACAGTGATTTGATATTTTTTTAAATGTACAGGTCTATTTATATTTGCTGCTGTAATATTTATGATCATATTTCATTTTACTTCTGATATTTATTTTTCGTTATGTAATATTTGTTGACATATTATTTGATTGTTAATTTCGTTACTGTTGATATGTTTGATGTATTTCCAAATTATATGTTTGTTATTATTAATACTGGGTGAAAATAATGTGATAGACAGGTGTTTTGTGTTTAATTATATTCATAAAGCATCGATTATCAAAAACAATTGGAGACTAGTGGTGTTCGGATAACCAATCGTTTACGAAAAAACTTGTATCAGTGTCATAGAAGAAAGAGGGAACAAAAAAACACAACTTTACATGAAGTAGTTTAGTAAAGGGAGTTGAAACTTTGTGTGCTTCAGAGCTGACACTTTTCTCTTTATTTTTTCCTCGCTAAATCTCATACGTGTTTTAAAGACAGCATCATATTCTTCTTGTTTCTAACAACTTCATAGCCGTCTCAAGGCAGTGAATTTGGCGACTGAAAAAGGATTGTTAAAATTCGAATAACAAGAAAAAATATTCGAATAAATTTGAAGGCACTACACTGGAATGCTTTCAGTTAGCCGTTGTTTTGGGTGATCGATGCTCTACTGTATTTATTGTCACTCATTTATATATATATATATTTCATTGCTTTTAAAATATACAGCTTGGAATTTGAGAGACAATTTTTGTAATTTTAAAGTCTTAATTTTGTCGTTTACGTTCCATGGCAAATAGTAATTTGTTTTGATAACGTATACCACTGAAATTTAAAGAATTGTACATGTACATCTAGTAAAGCAGAGAATGTTGTTATGCTTAATACTACTCTTGGCATCCAAAACAGTCTATAACTAGCTGGGATTTGAAGCATGCAAAATTCTGCATCATGTTCAGTGGAATATTGAATTGCTCATCAGGCGAAAGCTGCTGCAGTTATTGGGAAGGTTATGGTGACGGAACACAGAGTTTGGATTCGGCCTGTGTGCAAAGTAGGATGAGTGCTGGTTTCAACAAGTTGAGAGATTGTCGCCACTGCTTCTCGAAGAACACTAAGCCAGTTGGAAATCCTTTCAGATGATGCTATTATTAAAACATGCACCATCTCCTAGGATCTTTTGCTGTGCTTTGTTACTGTCATCGATTTTGAGGCAAGAACTTTTGAAATGAGAAAGAGAGATGTTTATTTACCAGTGCAAAGTTTACGAAACTTCAGTTAAAATCCATTGTTCGCAATGTTTCTTTACTGCCTCCATATTGATATATAAATTACAAATTATTTTATTATGCTGATGGGCACTGTAGCTCAACAGCATAGCGCTCAGAGCTGATACTAAGACATGCATACATGTTGAACAACTTGGTATTTTGTAAAATGTATTTGTCCATTTATATTTGTTGCTATAATACTCATGACTGTATTATATCATTTTATTTTTGATAGATATGTTATTGGTAATGTTTTTGTTATTTAACATTTAATTTTTTGTTATTTAACATTTATTGCTATATTATTAGTCTTCCAAACTATGCTATGTATAAAGTCGCAAGTCTTATAGAATGTCTTTGTTCGTTCGTCCGTCTATCGACAGATATCAAAGAAAAATTGGAGGATGGTTTCAACATTAATCATAGATTGAAAACTGTAAAAGACAGCGAGAAGCGGTTTATGCCAACGATTCAACATCTCAATGTAACATGATTATCAACAATACTCTACCAAAACCAGAAGTAGTTCAAATTTACTATTACTTCCGATAGAACAAAAACGTTAACGGATATGGAGATGCTGGTTTGTACAATAGATTCAGCTTCTCACGAATAGTGTCTGTCTCCTTCATTAACCAACTATTAAACTGGAAGTGGTTCTAATTAACCATTTCCGGTTTCAACATTCATCGCAAGAGAAAAAGTATAGTAGAAAGTGAAAAACGGTGCTCTGCAATTGAGTCAGGGCCTCCAAGACAATGTATCATCACAACCCGGAACACTACTAAAACCGGAAGTTGAAATTTACTATTAGGTCCGGTTTCAATACTGATTTACACAGAGCAAAAACGGTAAGAAATGGATATGTAGATTTTTTCAATTGTTTCAGCTTACCAGGAAAGGGTTCAATCTTTTCTGTTAACTTTCGGTTCAAAGTGGAAGTGTTTCAGATTTATAATTTCCGATTTCAACATTCGTCGCCATTGAACAAAAACAGTAAGGTATAGCGAGTAATGGCTTTTTGGTATGGATTCCGGTTCTGAGGAACAGGTTGTATTTTAAATCTTATTACTCTAATGCATCCATCAGTTATAGCGTTACTACTTCAAATTTGAGTATTCTTATTACTTCATTCTTATCATGCCAGAACAGCAATTCTCAATCGTTAAACTACAAGCGACCAGTGGATCAAAAGCTCTCGTATCAATATGTACCCTTAGCTTTAACTTTTTGGATGACACTAGCATGTGAACATGACATTTCAGATATAGCATTATAGCATTAAATACTATTTAATGGTAATCTTTATATCCATGTTGTGTGTGAATACGCTTGGCATCAAACAAAAGCAATGTGCTTGTTCAACGTTAAAGATGGATAGTGTTCTAGTAAATACGAGTAGTTACACTTAGAATACGTTCATTACTATTCAAAATATATTTCAATATGATATCCACTGACTGAAATTACTTATATTCCCACTCCTCGTCTTTTACGAAAAGTGTTTGACATCGTATTTTACCTATAAATTCTGTTTTTGGTAAAGCCGTCCGCTCGAGTGAACCCATTATGAGCGTCTGAATATTATTTTCAATTGAAATAAATGTCTGACATTACTGTACTTAGTGGAAAACAATTAAGTTACATTATGGAAATAGAGGCAATTAACGGTGCTGGCGTAGTTTTGGCGCACCACGTTTTGGAAGATTTACAGGTAAAGATATTTTGCATGAAAAGACATGTTTAGAAGTAACATATTTCTGCGCGACAGAATTAAATACAAAGGGGTTAAGTTCCAAAGTTGGTCGTCAGTTCCTAGCAAAATTTTGAAAATTTATAGGAATGAAATGTATAATTTGCTCGTCTGTGTCCTCGTTAATATACAAAGAGAGCGAAGGTTGTATTTATATATAAAAGTGGTTCTAAACATGGAACAATTTGGGAATCGAAGGGAACTATTTGGCGCAAGGTTACTGTATGGTAGGATTGTGAGAAAGTAATAAGGATTTGCCTTATACACATGGGTGCAGGTTTACAGACACGTTCCCCTGGATGTCAATTTAGAGTTTCTGAAACAATGCAGTGATAATCAGAAAAATGTATTAACAGTATGCTGAAGTAATCGCTTAATATACCTAAGAATAAATTGCAGAAAGTAAGATAACTAAATAACTGCAAAGAAACGAGAAGAAAGTTATACATTTCAATGTAACGGCAAGTAACATAACCAACATGGCTCCTAACCCGCCTCCACTCGCTATCGCTCGCTCGGCATAATTGGTAATTAAGCTTTGGTCAAGTAAATTAAACTGAAAAACTGGCGATTTTTAAATTTTCGTTATCTTTATTACCCTTTTGGCCAAAAACTAGAGAGCGATGACCAACTTCGGAATAAATGCAATACAAAATAGATGTATTTAAGGTTTACAAGTATAGGGTTATTAGTGGAAAAATCATTACAAGTGCTTTACGACGGATAACTAAGTGTATAGGAAAGACGACTCTATTAGATTGTATCTTCCATTGGTGGTATATTTCTGTAAATTATCTTTACAAGTGGAGCGTTACCAGATGAAACCATGACAAGTGCTATTGAAACTCGTATCACTGCGAAAAACCTCTTATTTTGACTACACTCGTTTATGCGCATACCCATCATCACTAATGCGCCTGATCCCTTCGGACGCACCTCTGTGCAAGTGCACAAGCTTGGTCCTGCTCTACCTCGGTTAGGTAGCAATCGTGCTTTTTACGGGAAACTTCGCACAAATTAGCTTGTTTTTCTTTGCACTGTAGTTCTTATGCTACACATCCGGAAGCCAATTTATACGCAAATCAAAACAATTCTTCCTACTGGTGCGCCAGAAATAAACCAGTAAACAATTAATTACCTATCTTACTTTCTTTCATTCCTTCCACCTTATCTGGTAAATTAACTACGCTTTAACTACTAAACCGACTGCATTCCAATAGCAAACATTGTCGCTAACATTGACTTCTACATATTCCCTGCATAATTCTATCCATCTCACAAATATTTACAAACATTTCGGTTCAGAATTCGTGTTTCATATATTTACATTTTTACAAGCTACGCATGCGCACGTCCAGTTTTACGTAGTTGCCACATTTATTTTTCTCATCTGATGTATTCGGGTTATATTAGTTAATCGTACCCAAATCAACTTTTTTGCAGTACTCAAAGTAGACTCTGAATACCAAAAAGTTCACTTTCCTTAGTAGACTGCTAGTATGTTACTAACTAGTAGGTTAATAACAATCGATTAATGAATTGTCTCTGAATACCGTCCTAAGCTATCAACCCTAATTTATATTTGGAAGTGGCTGGATCCACACCCAAAGAGAAGAAAGAGACAAGAAGCTATCAAGGTGTGGATAGTATTTCGTATATGACGTCATTATAACTTAAGCCAATGAAATTTGTTGTATGATAGAGATAAGTTTCGGCATGCTTTCAGCCAGTGATGCCAATTGAAGGGAAATTTCCCTTGGCGCAGGGAAATTTAGAGTAAATTTTGGAGAAAAGAGAAAAAGGGAAATTGCTTGTAATCTCTCAATATTGCAGGGAAATTTGAACCTCTCTTCAGTCATTTATAGATTGAATGGGCCTTATGCAGAGTCGTTTTGTAACGTGATTAGTGCCATATTAAAGAGTTCGACTAACATATGTTTCCTGCAGTAGTCAGACCTTTAGAATGACGCTAATAATGCGTATGTGTATGTGTATGTGTGTGTGTGTAAGTTTACAAATTTTCTGGTGACTGTGCGCACAGAATTATAAATTCTTAAGAATTCCGCATCTCTAAACTTTGATTTAGTTTGTATTGTGCTTACGAACATTCCTCGTGTACAGCCAAAGACAGTAGCAGCTAGAGTTTTCTTTGTAACTGTTCGTATTCGTTTCAGTAAATATGGGAATGCTGTTCTTAAGTAAGTACATACCAAACATATATTTAATATTTTCTATGTATCTTAGGTTACATTAATATTAAAATCTATAATGATATCTAGGATAAAAATTAAATTTACATTATTTATTTTATATTTTTGATGATTTATTTAGGTTGTCCGTCCTGATCGAGGTATTTATAGGGTTTTTCCTCAGTCACATCAGGCAAATGCAGAGATTGCACCTTTAACATAGGTCCTGACCTACACCTTTCCATATCCTTTTCCCTCCTCCATCGCGACGCCTTAGATACCTAAACAATAAATCAAGTTCAAATTCTGTATAAGCTCAAAGGAAGGCTGTCAGGTATCTGCTTGTATGTGGTTATAATGTTGGGGTGAGAAGGTGGAAGCGAAAACGATTAAAAATACGTTTACTAAAAACAGTACTTGAACAGTTTGTATGAAGGGAAATTTTGTCCGGAAAAGGGAAATTCTAAAGCTTGTGAAGGGAAAACGGCTCTGAAGGAATTGGCATCACTGCTTTCAGCGGAAAATTTATAATTGAACGCCATTGTTTATTGTCTGTATTGGGTGTGAATTTAATTTTCAGTTCTTTTCTCGAAAAATTATTTGTCGAGACTAAGTGAAGCATGTTCCAAACCACGCTGTATAGTTTATGTTCAGGTGTAGTTCTAATTTTGATAGTTATAATTTTTTCTAAACATTTTTTGAAATTATTTATGTAACTGGATCTACCAAGAAATGTGACTAGGGCTCTTAGAAACTTACTATTGTGTAGTGTGTAAAAGTTAATATGCATGTCTTAGAAAAGTAGTTACTTATTAACATGAATTGCCTGTTATTGTTTTTAAGAATAAAATCGTTTAAGAATTAAACATTCGGTATGTTTTTGGAACTGGGGGATCTTTTCTGTATTATTTTTTGCTTGGGTAGGTTAGTTTAGGTCAGGTTAGAATAGGATATTTGGGGCATTACTCGAGCAGACGGTTCTAGCAAATTTTCACACGTTTATTGCAGCCACGAACCAACTAAAAAGCACGAATGCTACCTAATCGAGTCTAACCTCAAACCCCGAGCAGAGCGAGGGTGTTTGTCCGTAGGGAGCAGGCGCGTCAGCGACGGGTAGGGTTCATACTCTTAAACGAGGATAGTGGAGAAATACATAAATTATCCGCAGTAATTTTTACGTGGTGATTTTATCAGAATTCCTACTTTCTTCCTATATTTTCTGTGTTTTTGATGGTTTAGGCTAGGCTAGGTTCGATTAGGTTATGTTATGTTAGTAATTACACTTACGTAACATCAACTAATTTCTCCTGTAAACATGGTGATTTTACCCGATTTTGGCCCCCTAGTTCCAAAATTATCCCAAACATTCGTGTCTAGGACACGCTCACAAGTTTATAGATAGCATTAGAAAGAATTGTTGAAAATCTAACAAAAAATATTTAAACAATTCAATACAAAACATTGTGCATGGTAACATGATATGCAATCGGCATTACTTGAGCAGACTGTTCTGTCAATTTACATTTTAAGGTTTGCTTAGATTAGGACGAAAACTGTTTCGGCATTTGTGCTGTATCGCGAGACCATATAACATTCGAAAATGTTACAATTTTGGTAATTTCTGTTCGCATTAGGTTAGGTTAGTTTATGTTATGTTAGTGTAGGGGTCCAGAATAATTTTCCAGAAAATGATAGAATTTTGCTGATTTCCACTAATATTAGGTTAATTCAGGTTACCTTACATTAGTTTAGGTTATGTTATGTTACATCTAAGTACTTGTATCATTCATTTCTCCTGTGTTTTTTGCGTGCTTCTGGACCACTTCTGCGAAACATACTCGAAAATAAATACCAAAATGTACTACATTTGGTTCCGTTGGTTAGATTATATTACATTACGTTACATTAGCCTAGGTTAGGTTCAATTACCTTCTAAAATAGATGCGTGGGAACGTTTATGATTTGTAATAGAAAATTACTATTTGCAATTAAATACGGGGCCTTGTTTAGCGATGAAAGGGCCAGCTTTTCACCTACTTTTTTGCGATAATCTACTCAGATTCGGTCGTTTTATGGTTCCATACGATAAATTAGGTTAAGTTACCAATATGTAATTCACATAGTATTGCCGAGCGAGCGTTAGTGAGTCAAGGCGTGTTAGCACGTTGTGTTCTGTCTTCGTTACGAAGAGTTCACTTTCTTTTCCCACATAAGTCACTATAAAGTTCAAGTTCGGTAAACTAGAAGTAATTAGTTAAAATTTTCATAACACTTTACTCAAACATTGATTGCCAGTTTTTGCCCCATCTCTAAACTGTTAACAAATATGGCGTTTGGATGTATGACAAAAACTGAGGTGCAAAACACAAACCATCTTGTGCTAGATAACCACTAAAAAGCGCGAATGCTATCTAACCGAGCAGTCAGTCCAGGGCGAAGCTGGTGGTCCCGCACGGGGGTGCGTCCGAATAGAGTAGGAGCATTAACGATGGTGGTTATGCGAATGAGCGAGAGTAGTGAAAACAGATGGTTTTTGCAATAATATTTGTTATGGTTTATACAATATGAGTTTTTAATTATTGGAACAGATTAAGGATAGTCCGTCATAAAAATTACGGTAGTTGTATGGATAAAATGAATGAATACATATGACAAAGGATTGTATAGGATACTAAATTCCACTAACGCAGGAAGTTTTCAGAATGTAGGAAACCAGTATTTCATGTTTACAAGTGTGAAACAATTACAACTAGGATTAAAATGATTGCGTGGATATCAAAGACGACTGTGTAACAAACTAATACCATCTGTGAAGTATTTATGTAACGATGTAGGAACCTTAGAGCTCCCTCGTGACTAAGCGGTTAGCGTACGCGCTTTTGGTGTGGGAGACCCGAGTTCGATTTCCGCGCGAGCTCATGTGGTTTGGAGTACACGTTAAATTGCAGGTCCACGTCTCATATAGCCTCGCTGCTCAAAGGGACGCTCAATCGATTCTAATCGATGTAGGAAACTTGTAGAGCTACTAGTGTGAAACCAGTACAGGTACTCTAGCCTATGAGATTCTAGGCGATATCAAGTGTTTTTTGCGCTGCCTTTGATTATGTGCATTTCCCGTCGTTGGCGCGCCTGCTTCCTGCAGATGCAGTTTTTCGTTACCCCGCAGGCCACCTAGCAGAAGTTAGCGTGTGCTGTTTCCGCGATCGCTTTTGTCGCATACTTTCAAACGCGTGTTTATGCCTATAAGGGAAAATTGTCGTAAAGTGAATTTTCACCCATAAATGCAAATCCTACCTAAGAAACAGTTTTTAAGACACTATAGTGAATTTCATAATACTATAGTGAAATAATTGAATATAGTAAGATATTAGGTACTAGGATAGCGCATAGTCATTTCTAGGGCACATTAGTTTGTACGCATATTGTGTTTAGTGTTTATACACGGAAATGAACTTTTTAATTTTACGTCGCATGTTTATGCCCTTTAGGCTAAAGGAGACGTATAATTAGAAAACATTGTATGGAATGGCAATATGGGAGTAACCGAAATAACCCGGAGAAAACCCACGGACACGGTGCTGTCCACCACATCGAAATAGATTTGGCGCACCAGAGCTATACCGCCAATCCACCATGCCTTCCTCGTTATGTACTACGTATTAAATATTACCTACCGGTATGAGTTTTACAAATTCTGCTAATCTTAAACTTAGTGCCCGTCGATATAGTTATCATATATAGTATTATACCGTATATTTCTTGCAGCTACATTTACTGTTCCTTGCAAAAGTGTGAAAGGACACTAGATTTGGTGTGCCCTCTCATTCTAAATAGTTAACACTTTTGTATGTTTAGCATACAGGGTTTGCTGGTTTAATCCAGCTGTTTTTTTCAAAAAATCCAACTGGTTTAAACCAAAAAACAAAAAATGTTCGTAAAAGTGTAAGTGTTTGTAAAATCTTGATGAACACACATTTGTTGGTTATCACGTTTCACTCCCGTATATTATTCGTATTTTATTCAGACCTAAATTCCCCATTCATTACTCAAAAAGATTATACTACAAAAGCAACTTTTTTTTTACAAGTTTATAAATGTTTATTTTGTGATTTTTTTGTAGTTGTTATTATTGTTTTGTAATTGCAATCGGAGAAAAATTCTAAATATTGTTTCGTTTCAATGTTTACTATGGATAAAATACATCGAAAATGCCGTACTTTTTGTGTGTGGGGGAGGGGGGTCATACAGACCCCACAAGAGGCATTTAGTGAAATAAGTATCTTTGGTATCTATCTATGTATAAATGAGTTTGAGCCAAAGTGGACTCAAATAATTCGTATCTTTATTCACTTTTCTTATTGATATGCAGATTAAGTCGGTGTATTTCTTTAATTTGGACCAATAAAAGTCGTTGTTAACTAACTTGAACTAAATTAGTTCTTCTGTACTCCGTAGTACTTTGAAATTGTTCATATGTAATTCTGTGTAATGGTTTCACTTGTGCAACTGTTTATCTTTTTGCCCTTCTGAAATGACTCTTGATAGTTATATTAAGAAGCATGTATTTTTTTAAATGAGGATTCCTTCGTGAGTGAGTCGGCAGACGTATCGCATTTGTGGCCAATCAGTCCTGGTTCTGAGTTCAAATGGAGGACAATTTCTCTCGGATGTAACTCGAGAAGCGGTTTTTATTCCGCTTTAAGCTTATGTGACCCCTTCCAGCATAACCCGGTTGTTGCATAATAACATCAAGGCGAAACAAACTTATTTCTGTCCATATATGATATGAATATATAGAGCAAATCATTTAAACCATAAAAACCTGGTTTAAACAAAAATAAGTTTTTTTTGTTTTTTTTTTTTAAATAAAAAGCATGGTTTTTGCCAACCCTGTTAGCATACCATGTTTTAAATTTTTGTATTCCACCTCTTGCAAACCAAGTTCATGAACAGTATGGCCTATTGTAGTGCGAATAACGACGGAGGTTTGAAATCAGTGCACTAGGTGGGTACGCAGACCATCATGCAGGATAAATCCTTACAATATAGGCCATTTCTACCAACTTTTTCAGCTCGAGGAGAGTAGAATTACTGGACCATACCACCAGTTTTGGCTATTTTGCTTTTATTTAAAACTGTTCTTGGTATTGATACTCTACATTGATTTGTTTTAAAATGTACCGCCCACGATAATAATCTGAGGCTAAGGAAGACGCTAATCATGATCACAAACGAAATAGTGCTATGATGAAAGTAGGAGAAACCCGACAAAACTTACCCACACGGTGTTTGACTACCACTAAGCCCACTTGACGCGAGCTGGGTTCAAACCAAGCATCCACGCACGAGAAGTGAGCACTCTGATATACATTGATTAACTTGCTCTGGTTCGTTTGCATGTGCAAGGATATATAATCACTTACGGAATAGTAACGACAGTCCATAATCATAACTCTTTTTACGAATTCAGTAATCTGTTTCAGATGTAGTTCAACTATGAACGGCCTTATCTTGTATCCCGAATGTTTCGAGACTTTCTATGTTTGAGTTGTTTACTATATATCGTAAAGCATCGATCAACAATTATTTCATTCTACTTTACTTTCTAATTATTTGCATATACTGTTCTACTTTGTACGCTCGGTCGTTCCAAAGGAACTCTTATTATGCACGTGTTACTAAACAATTCATCCGTATCTCACGGAATAGGTATTTTAACTACACGAAGCTAAATTAAGTCAATACCTATAGGTGAATTGTAGGAAATCTGTATAAGTCCTTGCACGGAAACTTAAGTTTTGCTATAATTTAGCTCCAACCCAAAAGTATAGACACTAGCTCCAACCCAAAAGTATAGAGACCACAGTGACTTAGTGGTAGAGCCCTCACCTACGGTGCGTGGGGCTCTGGTATATTATAAATTATAAAAACGAAATTACGAGTAGATCTAGATGTAAGGAACACTTGAGTTGCTTATATTAATACTATTTTAATCATGAAATCGTAGTAATGTAATAAAGTGAAAATCTCAACTAATGGCTTATCAGTATTAAGTGGGTACGCTAGCTTGTTTCATGCCATCATAGGCAGCTATATAATCGAAATATAGTTAGGAAATTGTAATTTTGTATAATGTCAGTCGTAAATGTTAACTATGAAACTGTGTTTGTAAAGCGACAATGAAACACTCAATTGAAATGATATATCCACGTCCGACAATCAACTAAAAAAGCAGTAATTGCTTCCAGTTATTTTAAAAAATCTGTGCTTTGGCATTTCAAACGTTTATTTGGTAACACTAAACCATCGTAGAGACTTTGCATACGTATATGCTTCAATATCTCCTGCACTTTTGTAACCCTTATATATAAACATTCATGTGTGTAATGTCCGATCCCGTCCACTTTTCACTCATGAGTAGTTGATAGGATAGTTCGTCTGTTTACCTGGTGCACTTATTTTGATTTCCTTGAATGTGATTTTTTCCCCTACAATTAGTACTGAGTGTATAATTTTATTTATTTATTGTTATAAAATGCACATATGAAGTACGCTGTTTTTGGCGCCCTGCACAACAGTACTCGTTCAAAGTAAGAAGAACCGACTATGACCGTAAACTTAAAATGTTCTCATATACATGCAAGGATTACTTTTATTATGAGTGGAGAATCTATCCTGGAAATTCCATTAACCAACGAATGACAAAATGCTTTGCTCTTGTTTCATTATTCTTGTGTTCTTATAATGGATATATTTCTATATATATACATGACCTTCATACATGTAGATTCAGTTCCGTGGGGAATGATTGATTATTTGGTTAAATTAAAATCTAGCACAAAACAGTAATTTACTAAAAGAATGTATTGATGAAGACCTCAAGACTTTACATTGTGTAAGAGAAGAATTTTATATATCTGTAAGTAGATTGGACATATTTTTCGATAATGTAAAATTCTAATTTCACTATGTGAGTTTATGCGGGTCAGATGTTCGTAATGCACGATCTTACACATTCATCTCGTATATTTGGAAAACGTATATGAGACGAGATGCAAACACAAGAATGCGTACATAATAATTTCAAAAAGGAATTTTCTAACCAGAGTGACCATAAGATGAAGTTCATATGAATACTTGTAAAACAAATTTTAAGTTATGCTCAATCCATATAACAAATCTGGTAACTGCTGTTATGAGTGAAAAACTCTTTTTCTTTCCTGGTTCATTTTTGAGCCTTTGCTTGACCTCTTGGCATCTGTAAAAAATTGTGTACCAAAGTTCTGTTTTTCTTCACTGAGTTGAATAATAATATAACGATTCTCCACTACTTCTAGAAATAAATAAATATGTATCAGATATATCATAAAGACTAGCAGTTCGTACAAGAGGTATATCATATGAATTAAAAGATATATTCAGGAAGTAGTTAATATTTTGAAACTTATAGGGAGGATCGTTCGAAAAAAAGTTGTAGTTAAACTATACTCCTACATCCATATATACATATGAGAATTAAAAGAACTATCAGTACTATCTCCTAGTTGTCAATTTGAAGTGATAGCAAATAGTCAGCTCCATCTGACCAAATTTCAAGCAACCCCTAATAATGATTTATAATTTAACTATAAAATCTTACCTTGTGCAACTACTTCCATTCCTGTTTAAGTCGTTATCCTCACAATATTTCGCTCTTTTCTGGAATCATTCCTGAATCTCAGACGTAATGTTAGCAGGAATCTACTTTTTGATAACATTGTTATATCACTTCATAAGCTGTAAATAGAAAAATCTGCACAAAGTGTTCTACAGTACACTTCTGTAAATTATATTCACCACTCCTGAGCTTCATGCCGACTTTTTCCTTCACAGGTTTTGAAGTGTAAATTAATAAATGATATAGATTATATTTTTGCTTCGCAAATTTTTAATAACATCCTCCAAATATACTCAGCTTGAGGAAATGATGAAATGTTCGAATTGATTATGAACTCTTGTACAAGGATTACAATAAAGAACTTAAGATCCAGTTAAAATTAAAAACTAAAATAAATTAGTCATATTGGTAATATTTAAGCGTAAGCGACGTGAAATAAGTACTTCCTAAATATTTATGAAACATTAACAAAGCACTTAAATTATGACGAAGAAACGTAGAATAGGTATGATTTAGTCTTTCTGATCACGTACAGAATGAACAAAAATAACATTTCGATATTGGTAAAATACGAATTTCAACAAAGCGGTAAAATACGCGAAAAAGCTATACGTGTACGAAACACCGTGTACGTATATATGGTGTTTCAGGGAGAAAGAGGAATACTTTGGAATATAAATGCCAACATAGGTGACTCTAAGCAAAAAAGTTAATTGAATATGAGCCCTATTCTCAGTGGTTTCAGAGTTACAGATTGTGAACTATTTCTGACCTTATGTTGCTTATTGTTCGCTCTGTAGTTAATCTTGGAAGGGAAGTTATTGAAGGAAATTGGAAATCAACGTTACCATACAGTTCCCTTAAATAAATCTTAAATTAATGTTACATGTACTCTACAACTTCCCTCTAAAAGACACCACCTGCCACAAGTTGCAAACCATTGGAAAAGTCATTCCATCAAATTTTAAGTGCGTTGTGTCTCACCGCTGTAGAGTGACGACAGACTGAGGAAGAAGCAGCCTAATATAAAAAGTGGTTCACAACCAATAGCTCTCAAACCGTTCAGTATACGACCAATGCCCATATGAAGTTATCTGTTTAGAATTAGTCATACTACCGTTTCTCAAAGTATTGCCCTTTTCCCTTGAAACACCTTATATGTTTAATAATTTGTAGATACTGTATGTTATCTTTGAAGTAAAAAAAAAGAACATGAGCAAAATATCTATCGTAAGAAGGAAGGAGCCAGAAAACGAGATATAGTGGAATTTTATTTCGCCATGTGTTATAGCTCAATATTCCAAGAAAGAAAGAAAGAGGAATAAAAAAGGGGTTTCTTGAGAAAATCTTACATATTCAGAATTCTTACATACCTGTGTACAAGGTTATATGGATTTTACTGAAAAGCTTGTTTTCTATTCTGGAACTTAAGACAGAGGATGGAAGAAAAAAAGTAATGAAACTAAACCACAAGTATTACAATATTTTCTTCATCACGATCCTATTCTTCAAATCTATACAACACATAAAAATCAAAAATACTGAAATTACAATACGACACCTCACCAAAAATGAGTATGCGAGCCCTAAATATTCCTTTGTCAATAACCTCAGAGATTGAGCCATGTATTTTAAAGTGAAAAAGAAAAATCCGAAGTCCTTATAAAACATATATGGTAAATACACCCTATTTCACAGATTAATTTATGGTGTCATAATTCTTTTCTTCAACCTAAGCAAACAATTGTACGCAATATTGCTCATACTGTTGCGTATATTGTTGATAACATGGTGATCGCTGTTCAAAGTTACCAACACCAATAGCATGCAACTTATGTAATAAGGAATAAAGATGTAGATACTACAATATCTAATAAACTTACCCACAATACAAACATTTCCTTTAATTTATGAATTAATTCAATAACATTTACAATTGATGATTTCAGTTATCACGCGTTAAAATAATTTGTATTTAAGGTGATTGTAGTTTCACAACTTAACTTTTCATTGATACACACCAAAAGTAAGCAATATCAGAAAAACAACACTATATCATCTCAACCTCGAAGGAAGTGGTCATTTCAGAAATATACTGTACATAATTCTTCTAATACTCTTAAATTAAATTTATATTAAATGATTCGTATTTTACATGTTCGTTTTTCTAATCCTTGTCTGTGAAGAAATTTATAGTGTATGAGACATGCACAATTTCATATTTATATGATGAAAACGATAAAATTAAAAAAAGGTATATACTTTCCCAAATACAGAGCGTAGATAGAAAAATAATGGCAACACTGTTCACACAGTAGAAGGATGTGTATCTCAGCACTACAGGAGTTCCGCAGGCGATAAGGGAATGTGAGACGATGAAGCATGGCGAGAGATAACGACTATGTGTTATTCAGTCAAAACAAGCAATGTTCTAGAGAAGGCAACTTGATGCGCCATAACAATATGTTTCGGAAAAACGAACGACGTGCATGGATCGAGATTGAAGTGGCAAGTGTGTGCAGTTCACAACAATGTTTTCAGGGACTTCGTGGCGACCTCTTCGTCAAAAGTGACCACTTCGCGGAAAGCACCACAACACAAGGAAAGACATCACACATACAACATGGTGATCGCTGCGGTACATTGACAAAGATTGACGTGCTGACGGTTATGACGCCTTCCACACGTGTGGTAAAAAAGATACAGAGATGAGAGGCAATTAAATTCAGGGAATGTAACAGATGTTTTTATGCATAAAACCAGATAGGACTTATACACTGTTCTCATTACTTGTATATGATCAGACCTGTGACGACTCTATACGTAAAGGATTCGCAATACTACAACCTACGTTAAAAATTTAAATAACTTTTCACTGATGGTGATGTCCTGTCTGATATCAACCTAGGATCTAACCAAAAAGAAGAAAATATTACATGAATCATATAATGCACTTCCAAACCAGCTTGTCTAAGGTCGACGATATCAATGGACTACAGTAAGATATCAAAACAGATGCTAATAATTGGTTAAAAGCACTACGAATTGATTTTCAACTAGCTCCATTCTTTCTTCGAAGGGTTTGCAGATTATACATACATTTCTAAACATTCAATAGATTTTGGTAATATATTGAATTCTGGAAATGAGATGTTCGGCATGACTCATTGGTATCAAAGAATATGGTGACGTTTGAAGCTATTCCCAATCAAAACATATTAGAAATACTAACCAAATCCAAAGTGTAACATACACACCTAAACGTAAATGTATTCACTATTATAAAGGTAACCAACAAAGTTCTGTCACTTTTTGTGGAGGTCTGCGTTCAATTGGCCCACACACCGTAAGTTGAATGCGAATGGAGACAAGGTGAAGGTCAGTTCTTGGTATGGGTATATCCAACATACTGTGTAATGGTGGCAGTTCAATTACACCGTGAACTTGCGTAAGGACAGAGTGAACACGAGACAGAATGTCACAAGGGCGTGAATGCTGTACGAGTTCAAACTGGGGTCAACTGCACTACGAAGAACTGACCTTCGCCTTGTCTCGATAAGCCCCACGTGGCTAGGATGACCCGGGACACCATTCTACAGCTACACCTTGGATGGGAAACACTATTGCATCCAGCATACTCCCCGGACATTACACTATCCAATTATCACCTGTTCCATTCCTTGGACAATCACCTTAGAGGACGCCAGTTCAAATTCCTAGTAGAGGTGCAAAATGCACTTGATACCTCCTTTGTTTTACGGTCCACCAAGTTCTATTACGATGGAATCCATGACCTTCCAGAACGTTGGCAGAGGGTTGTTGATGCTGATGGGGACTATTTTTGATCGTCCAGGTACGTCTTAGGTGACATATCGATGTTCGAAGGTGGTGGGTGAAAAAGCTACAGAACTTTCTTGATTACCTTTATAGGCAGGAATAAAAACCTAATTTTCGATAATAAACTACTTATTATTTACATTTACCTAAATGCAGTTTAACAAGTTTATACACTACAGAGAATGATGTATGTCATCTCAGATTTGTGCCGCTAATATGGAACTTACATCTTAGCTCTTAACTTAGAACATACCCAGATACTTTCTAATAATTATAAAAGTGGTTTTCTCAATTTTAATGATCATTTATAAAACGAAATACTTAGCTAGTTATCAGCCTACATGTAAAAGGAATACAAAATACCACACACCATGAACGTATTGCAACAAACGGGCAATAAATTCAACAAGTTGTTCAAATGAAGCCATTATAAAAGAAGGAAAAATAACTGGTATTGCAAGAGTTCCGACGATTTTTTTTTTTCAATAAATACGTATTTGGTTTCTACTGATTAAATGGCAGGCTTACATTATACTTGACAAGTTTCATGTGAGCCTGGATAAACGTTAACAATACGTGGAAACTTTTCAAGAAATTCCATAAGCACTGATTTAAGTAAATATGAAGTGCTTTGTCTATCATACATGTTAAGTAAATTTAAATTTACCAATTAGTATATTATGTTTCAAAAATAGAATTTTTATCATGTTCTCAATTTCGTGAATGTTCTATTTGGTCGCACTTGCGTACTCGTTCACACTTCCAGCTTGTGTAAGTTCGTTGATTTGAATGAACAACACCCAGATATCAAAGTGGATGCTCACAACTGATCAAAAGCACCACAGATTGATATCCAACTGACTCCATTCTCTCTTCCAGCCTTGTGCACATCATGCATAACAACAAATTTCTTCATTCTCTGATCCTTACAAGGAAAGTGACAATTTTTGTACTGCAACTCGCCTACCAAAAAAAAGTTTTGGAAACAACGAAAACCATTTCTAAAATATAGAGAAACTAACATTCTAGTATGCAAAAATATCACAAGAAAAAAAAAAGAAACTTATACACGGGTTAGGCAAAACAAATAGTTATAACTCAGCGATCATACAGCAATTATATTAAGAATAATTAATACGTATATAGTGTGACTCTTGGGAATCACAATGGTATTATTATGTTCCTAGTGTTATTACGGGAACCAATTATGTTGCCTTCGATTTCTAGACAGTAAAAGACAGCATCGGCTTCACAAATATTTTTACACTTTATTTAACTCACGTATTCTGTTTAATGCTGTTTAAATAAAAGAATTATTATTATTTTTTTAAGAAAACTTAGCACGAAACAAAGTTTAGTAAATCATTTGCAGTTTTAATTTTCTGTTCTGCATGCGTTTTCCAATTACACTCAAAGAAAAAGTTTTTTACTTGCCTGTTACACGAGAATTTGTATTCGAAGTACATAGAAGCAGTAACTTACTATAATTTGTAGATGTGTTTGAGAAATACCCTTGTTAAGTTATAAAGGCAGAAGGTCAATTAAAGTATATTTTAATAGGTTAAAAAGTACTTTCTTTTTAACACAGTGTTCGAATCCAACTTCGATTCAGTATTAGAAGATTGTGAAGACTCTGCATTAGATGAAGACAAATATTGAAGCTGCATACGTTTAGAAAATTGTGATAACTCTTTTTTAATCTTCTTGTAGAATATTAATATTCCAAGGTCTATTATAGTTATTATTTGGAAATCAGATGTTCCTTTCGTATTATTATAATTATGAGTAAAACATTAGTTGCAGAGCCTTTGACAACAGCGCTTCCAATATACTACGTGTTCTATCAACCTGTCAGAAGCCAACTTTCGTTAACTGTACAGTAGTTTGTTTTTTTTTTCCCTCGAAAGCTCTCCGTTATAACTTTTAATTACTCCCTCCTTTGTCCTTTAATTGTTAGTGACGTACATCTTGCATAAACGCCTAGTTTTAAGCATGGTGAACCTAATACTTCAATTTATCTGTTTTTAAAAATAAACCTCGAAAATAGTTAAATATTAATTGGGGGTTTGATGCAATAAGGGCGTAAGTCTGAAATATGCATTTGGAGAAAACGATGTTGAAAATTTAAGTGGAGTTTTTTTTCTTACATAAAAGAATGTAATATGCAGCATTTTATTCCGATATCGAGTTGAAATTTTGACACGAGGCTTAACAAGCATGATAAAAACCACTCATGTATTTGATGCAAAAAGGGCGTAACCTTTTAAGCGTAGGGCTTATGCCCTTATTACATCAAACTCCTCAATTCTACTACGATACTTCCTAAGTAAATAAATAAACGAAAGAAAATCTAGGACAAATAATCGGGTAAAAATAAAATAAATCTATTATGTTTAGTTTTCTTTAGTGCCTGAATTGTAAAAGTACATTGTGAACTACTTTAAGACGAAAGAAATGTGCTTATCCTGTAGTGCATATAACAACAGTCAATGTATTTCCTCATTCCATTCACTACTCAGAACGTGGAACACAGATATAGCCCAATGATCTTCCCGGAACACATTCCTCATTAATTCAAGCTCAAGCATACGGCTCGAAGCCTGTTAAAGGTAATTCACGATTAACAGAATTACATAGACCAAACCACTAACATAAGATATTGGACCCTCAATTAACGTGGAACTGTAAACTATTAGTTCAGTGTAGATAATAAATACATAAAATAAAATAGAATTATTACTGAAAATACGTCAATAAAAAAAAAGTTTATTCAGTGCGCAACAAACGAACAGAATCCAACGAAAACGAACATCTACAATCTCACAATTTTGAATTTTGAATGCAGGGATCAAAACCTCTCTCAGGTACAATGTGTGATAAAAAAAATAACATTTTTTTTCTTTTAAGCAGCAACTGCTGACGCTACACTCATTTGATGTAGTTTGTTCGATAGCTGATTCGTTGAGACAGCCAGCGTCAAGATGAAACACGTTCTGACTTGTCAGTCCGCGTCCAGAGCCGCTAGAGGGAGGCCGTGTTTACCGTGTCTGTCGCGCATCATGGATTTCGAACTACGCGGAATATTAAGTTCTGTTTCAAGTTGCAGATAAGTGCCACGAAACTTACGAAATATTGAAATGGTGTATGCTGATAATGCTGTAACTCTGAAGACTGTTTACAAGTGGCATGAACGATTTAAAAGCGGAAATGAATCGGTAGAGAACAAGCAATGTTCGGGACGTCGATTAACCACAAAAAAGAAAACGTGCATAAAGTGGCAAAAATTGTTCGTTCAAACAGGCGAATAACTATTTAAGAGCTTACCGAAGAACTTAGCATCTCACAATTTTAGCATTTTAACCACCGATTTGCCAATGAGAAGAGTGGGTGCGAAATTCGCTCTCCGACTTTTGACTGACGAACAAGAGTTTTTGACCGATAAAAATATTGGTTTGTCCACATCCACAGTACTCTCCGGATATAGTACCATGCTAGTTCTGCCTCTTCCCCAAAATTAAAACTGTGCTTAAAGGAAAACGTTTTGACACCACTCCTGACATCAAGAGGGTTACGATAGAGCAGCTGAACGCCCTTCCAAAAGCCTTCCAGGAATGCTTCCAGTAATGGATTCAACGTTGGGATAAATGCATTGCTAGCCAAGAATTACTCTGAATGAGATTAAATCAAATTCCATGTAAACTTATTACTTTGTTTCTAATATGGTAAAATTATTCACCGTATCTTTTGACCACGTCTCGTATATTTCGAAAAATACGGAAATACTTAAATTTTAAAATATGAAAATAAAATTTTTGACACCTTATTCATTAGAAGTATGAAACTTTGAATACAAGGGAACCTTAAAAAAGAAGATATTAAAAATATGTATTTGAACAGCACTATTAAGATAAATATTCATCGGTTTTCATTATGTTACTATGTTCTAATATTCAAAGTAAATTTAGACATAATATTGACAAACAATAAATTTCTTGAAATGTTAATTTGCTGATCGAATATAAACACACTTCTTCATTTCTTCATTCAGCTATATTTCTTTATGTACAGTAAGACAAAATACAATCACTTTTACGTACAAATTCTACATTACTGATCTGTGTTTACATCAACTTCTTTATACTCGTATTTAGACCTTGCATTCTACTCTTACTTAAGCAAGATGCAATTATTGTTGCAAACTTACGGTGAGTCACACGTTAAGCATCATCCATTGAATTCTTCGATTACAGTGTTTGGGGAAACTGGATTACACATCCTATTCATCTTAGCGATGACACGTACTTAACTTACTAAGGTATCCAGCCATAACTGCTAGACACCCTGTAACCGAAAAACAATTATATATATATATGAACTACGGTAGCAGGTTAAAAAATTTTGAATTTGATCGATTTTGTTTATTTATTAATTCGTAGAATAATCTGCAAGTAGGTATCTAATATTTATCCTAGTAATTATTAAGATACATACCCGTTTTCAGAATTCACGTTTTTTCACCATTTTTCTCGGCCTTTTCAGTTTCTCTACGTTCACAATATATTCCACTCCCCGCTTTTAAGGAAAAATTGAATTTTCCGTCATTCATATCTTGTAAACCAGCGAACGTAGAGGAGAAATGGTTAATTAAATTTAAAAAAGGACTTGGGATACAGGAAAAAGTTAACTGTATATTGAACTTCAAAAGTACTAATAGTATTGTATAAATACCTTCCAATGCTATGCAAATTGAATAATACATAGCCAGACAGAATTAACAGTTAGATGTACAAAACATATTCTGAAAATGGTTTATTTTAATGTTGTTCTTTACTGCTAGATATTTAAACTAATCGCAAATAATCTCTGTAAATCTATATACTGTTAATTATATATAGCTTGAAAAGCTTTCCCACCATTTACTCTTTTTCTGTAAGTCCCTTGAAAAGTATAAAACCGGATTTATACTGTATACCAAAAGGTACAACTATTTTGCGGAAATCATCTAGCAGTTTTCGAGGTTTACAGAATAATTTTACACTAAGAGGAATCAGAACTGTAGATACTCTTGATCTCAATTCGGAACTAAACGTTTGAAATATTGGTACTTCAACTAGAAAAGTAGTTTTTTGTATTACTTTTCTTTATTTATTTCTTCGCCAGTGTCACTTAAGAAAGAACAAGGAAGCAAAACAATTTCCACTCTTGACTCAACTGACCTGTTTGTATTTCGTTAGAAACTGTTTAAGCACTGTACAGAAACAGTAAAACTGAAGTTTAGAAAACAATATTATTGTCAGAAGGAGCCTCAATGCGGTCATAAAATTGCTTTCTCTATATGCCCACATTTGATAGTACTAATTTCCTTTTATTCTTCAACGCATTAACTATGCGATTGGGAAGTTGATTTCCCTTGTTCTATGTGAGTAACACTCAATGGCAGCACTATACGACTATTTCTTTAATATGAAAGTGAGACTGTATAACGAAGAATACCTACAAATATGTTTTATACAATGTAATGATGAAGGATGTCCTATATCGGAGTGTTTGATTGTGGCGAAAAAACAGTGAATGGGTGACGATAAGGGATTTTTATGCTTCATACAAGTACTGATGTAAGTTCAAAAATACAATGAAATAAATAATCAGCTTGCACCAGCCATTTATCAGAACATTGTATCTTAATATCATTACCTAAATCAGAGTTCCTCACATTCTGTTTATTTCCTGTATAGATTTTGGTGGCATACCAACGTAAAATTTCAAAACGGCGGCCATTTTATTTTTCAAAATAGCGGGCATCCACGCTACAAAGCGAAATTTTCGGTCTTATAAGTTGAAATTTTCAGGGTAGAAGCACGAGACACTCTAAATTAGCTGTATAGATTTTCTCGGTGATCCAATGAAAAATTTCAAAATGACGGCAATTTTTGAAAACAGTAGTGAATGAAAAACTGTTGCAAGTTGTGACACTGACAATCCTAAAACGTAAGTCACATTTTAACACTTTTACCCCAAAGGCATTGAAATATTTCGAAAAAAAAACAAAAAAAAATTTGGGCCCAGGTGGGATGGGTTTTTCAGAAAAACCTGGGCTTTTTCAAACCGTGACAAGTGCTATTGAAATTGGTATGACTGTGAAAACCGACATGCTTTCACTACCCTCGCATATGCATATACCGACCGTTGCTGACGCGCCTGCTCCCTTCGGACGCATCCCATGCGGAACCACCAGCTTCGCCCTACTGACTTTAAGTATACTCGTGCTTTTTAGTGGCCACCTAGCACAGGTTGCTGAGTTTTTGCACTTGTTTGTATGCCCCAAACCTAACGTAACATAACCTAATGAAATTTAATCTAATCAAACCAAATATAACAGAATGGTGTACATTTTGATACATTTTTTTCGATTTTCGATCCGGCAATACAGCATAAATGGCAATTAGTAAGTTATACATACGTATTTAATATGCACTTATTCATTTTAACCGTAGTATAGATCCTGTAATCGTCCCATACTTACTGTATCACACTTGTATACATGAAATATGATTTCCTGCATGTTGTGTAAAATTCGTCCAACTGTGCAATTAATTATTCTAGTACCTATCTTGTCCGTAACGTATGATAGTAACCTTATTCTTAGTTAACACAAACTAGACAGATTTCGAAGGTACCACAAGTCGATGCCACGAAATATAAACAAATTGCTTCCAGTGAAGGTTAAAAAAATTAGGCCTACGTTTAGCAGAAGGGGTCCAGCTCTTTTTCCTTAAAAAAAAAAAAAACACGATTTTGGTGATTTTTGTTCACATTAGGTTAGTTTAGATTAGTTTATGTTATATTATGTTAGTTTAGCGATCCAGCATAACTTTCCAAAAAGTGATAGAAAGGGGGTTAGTGCTGTTAATCTAAGCCAAACCAATGTGAATAGATTATCGCAAAAAAGTCTGTTAGAAACCTAGCCTAGAGCCCAAAGCTAAACACTAGCGCAGATTAGTTTAGGTTAGCTTACAATAGATTTGTTTACGTAAAAGGTATAGTATACATGAGAACCCCCTGATCTGCGTGTCTTCTGTGTTCTATTACCACTTCTACATGAAATACCATAAAGTTTCTACGTAGTGCAATAGTAAGAAGTATCCAAGTGCACAAGACATGCGATATGCGTTAAATTCACCCCCCCCACACACACATAGTCATAGAAAAAATACAAGGGCACTACAAATGCATATATAAAGTACAGGTACGTTCTTTTTTACTTTCGTATCAGTTCATAAGTAAACAAAAGTCGCTTTGTTACCCCCTTTGTAAGTTCGTACATACTCAATGAATAATCCCTAAAAGTATGAGCGTCCTGCTCCTTCGCGAACTGATGCAGCTTCAGGTATACTATATCCAAAAAAAAAAAAAAAAAAAAAATCTACTACTAAGCGGAACTTCGAATTTTATTTGCTTACCATGAAATTCAACCGACTCATACTTTCACATTTCTTTCCTGCGCTAATTTTTACATTTCAACACATAGCAGACGGCCATTACTTAATCTCCTTAACCCAATAAGAAAGCATGTTACAACTTGTTTATGACGTTTTCCCTTTTGACGTCACTAAAACTGATGTACGAGTAGCTATTGGCTAGAAATGCAACTACCTCGACTTAGTTTTCACACTAATATAGTACCTGGGTGTGGATGCAGCCGCTACCTTTATATTTTAGTCATTGGCATTGTTATTCCTGTGTTTTACAGGTTGCTCCTGTCTTATAATGAAATCAAATAAAACGCAATTTTTATACAATCTGCCTAATACATGGTAGAAACTCAATTGCGTCTTATGTTGTTCTTAAATTGTTAATTTCCATACATATGTCATTATCCACAATACATCTGCATTACTGCAGGAATGACCATTCCTGCATACAATAGCAACTATATAATTTATAGCGTTCTTATTAATGGAAACAGATTAGGCTACTTATAACATGTAAATTGCAACTTTTAGAAATCGTTGCATACATTGCAGAGTGACGCTCTCCTCTCCACTGTCCCACCGCGCTTACCTAGAAACTGATGTAAACACAACAGCAGCGACCTCCACGAAAAACCGCACTAATATCCTGGTCAGGTTATACCCCTACTTACACAAATGAAGAATATCCTTCTGTATCCTACTGCCATATTACCAGATTTTACTACAATGCATGAATATTGCATAAACAGGCTATTCAAAATTCCTTCTCCAATTTACTGTAATTACTGATGACGATCTTAAAGACATCCGAAACATTGATGTTGCAATTTCTAATAAATTTATTTTCAAAATAATAAAAATTTGCAAAAGATAAAAATAAAAGGTTAAAATTTCGTACAATACTATTACCTATGTTAAAGGCTTTAAACAGTCGACACTGGCCTTATTTAAGGCACCATTACATCATTTGCCTAGTGAGATAAACCAGGGATAAGCGGTTGCAGAGCGCGAACCCAGGACCTTCCTAAAACGAAGTCAACGCTCTACTCAACTGCCCTACGGTCACTCGCTAATATAAAGCAGTACTTTAATATAATTACCCCTAACTCAAGAAAGTAGTCAGATACATTTTCTGTTTAATTTTCCTGAATGTGATTTCTCATGAGATTAACCGGTCAAGGGTTAATTTGGAACGACACGGGTTTGTTGTTTCTCTTTTGATACCAGTTTTGGCCTCTTTCTTCCTCTGTCAATCTTCTTATGAAAATACCTTACGAAGAAGAAGAGGAGAAAACTGTCAGTTTTATTTTACCAATAATAAGCTAATTCATAATTATAAATCAAAATTAAAGTTAGTGTGCTTTAAATATGAAGCAACACATTTCCATTATAATCGCGCTATTTATTCCTATTGCATCAGACAGCTAAACCTTTTCCTAGTAATCGATGTCTACTTTCGGAAAGAGATCTACTTTCATATCACTGTGTTGCATAAGGATGTTAAGGCCAAATAAAATTATTTATATCCATATGTAATCTAAATAAATTAAGAAATTTATTTGAACCAAAACACCGCTTCAAAAGAAAAGTTTTTTTTTTTTTTTTTTTTTTTTTGCTGACCTTGTGTAGCAGAAAGATACTGGCACCCAACAAAATATTTCCCACCAGCTGTATCGAGTAATATTAAATGTTTGTAGCATAAGCAATTTTGGGGGTCTTATAAATTACACACGAGTAGAATCACAGTATTTACAGACAAATTGTTGAGTGGATCAGGAAAGTTTAACGAAATTATATTTGTCTGTTTGTTTAGTTTGAGATATTGCATTCCCTACTTGAGTTTGCGATACTGAGCAAGAAACACTAAAATTTCGAAGGAACCGTATATTTTATTTTTGTTTGGCCAAGTTTAAGGTAGCACCGTTCATAAAATAAGGGAGAGAGAACTTTGTAAGTTGTACGCTCAGTTGCTAAATATTTCCTTCGATCGCTTTCACGTTTCTTTTTTAACGAACTCTTGTGGAGTATCAGCTAGGGCCAGGTTAATTTAAGTCCTTTCAGTTTTCGTCGTTACTTTCGTGATATAGGCCTATGAGGTGTTAAATCAAAAAACTAGTTTAAACCAAGAAAGCCTGGTTTAAACATCCCCCCAAAACGGGTCTTTGGCATTTTCAAAAACAACCATGGTTCTTGTCAACTCTGCTTACTTTTGTATATAGGAGGTTAAAAAATTCTTATTATATACATTGGTTAATCCTGTGGTTTTGTATTATTATCAGCACCAACCACTAATTAAATGACTTTTTGTGTTATAGAGAAGCGAAACAAAGTATGTTTATCAATTCAAAACAGAATTTTGAAAAAAAAGCCCAAAACTTCCGAAGCAAAAAAGAGAAGCAGAAAAAAATCTAGTTTTTTCCAAAAAAGCCGGTTTTTTCCGAGCCCATGCATCTCTAGCGTTATATCGAAGATTACATGAAAATAGAAAAAAGTACCAAAGTGTACTACACTTGGTTAGATTTTATTACTTTACGTGAGGCTAGGTTAGGTTCAGTTACCTTCAAAACAGAGCCATGTAAACTTTTACAATTTGGCATAAAAATTACTATTACGTATAAACGCGGCGTCCGGATGTATGCTACAGTGCTGGGTGCATCCGGAGGAAGCAGGCGTGTCAGCGATGGTGGGTATGCGAGTTGGTAGTGAAACAGATGGCTTTTGGCAATGATACTAGCTTCAATAGCACTTCATATTAGTAAAGCTCCACTTGTAAACAGTATACTGTGTCTTTCACACAATTTCGTTATTTTTGTATACAACTGACTTTCGTTATTTTTGTATAATTCTATAAAACACAAACAAGATATGTCACAATCTTGATATTAACGCGCTATTACCACACTGTCTTTCCCACCACTAAATCATAGCAAGTGTACTTCTCCGCCAAAGAGTCACTTCCGCCTCCACATACAGTATCCCTTACAATATCAAACACAGCCTACAGAAATCACTATTCCCCTCACCTGACTTTCACTTACTCTTCCTCTCAAACCAAAATAAATTCTCCAATTCACCCTGTAATTTTCCAAAAATTGGTCCGGCGATACAACACTTACACGGTGAAGTCCTTCACAAGCACAAGGTAGAGGGATTTAGTAAACGTTCCCTTGAACGTAAGCGCCAGAAGCCATAAACACAACGTATACAAACCAGTGAAGTGCAAGGTGCACGTAACCATGCGTATGGAATACTTACCCTTGCACTTTCAATTCCATACTCTTGATTTTCCTACATACGTTAATGGCACCCACGGAACAGTCGGAATATTATTCAGATAAAGTAACGAAAATTAGCATGTTGTGCATTTTTTTTAAAAAAAAAAAACTAGATTTAAAATTTACATTTTATAATCAGCTTAACCATGCAAAATTGTTTCAAGGGAACTATGGCTTAAATTACTGTTTGACTACTGAAATATAATATACATTTTTGACAAGTTAATTCATTTAAAATATCCAGATACAATTATAAATACAAAATATTCCATTTACTTTTATATGTGACTCGTTTGATTGGTTGCTGGAATCTTTCCAATCTTCATTCAAACAATGCACAAACAAGACATCAACCGATATCACACAATATGGCGTATGTTCGTGTTACCTTATTGCCATGGGTACATTCTTCGGTACGAATTTACTGTACTCATAAATCTTCTATGTAGCCAGTAATTCATGGGTAAGAGGCTGAGATGCAGTGTGTACCCACTAAAGTCTTCGGTACATTGAATTCTCATAGGTACACCTTGTCTCAAAAAGGTTGAGCGCATTCTTTATTGGTGTTTTGAGGCAAAAATTTTCTAAGTCCAGCTTCGGGTATCTTCGGAAAAAAGTAAGCCAGGTTCGAACCTCCAAGCCAGCCTTTGCAATCATGAAAAAGTTTGCAGATGTGTTTTTCTTCTTTTAAATATAATAAGACTTGTTACCAAGTGTTTAAAAAAGCAACATTGATTGTTATACTTAATGATACAATATTTCGAAACTTTTATTAATGTGAGCACATGCTTGTTTCTCATTTACCTCTCTATACATAATGGAACATTTAAATACCTTAAAGAATCTTTCCATATGTAAAAGAATGCTCAAAGTTAAGAAATAGAACATAATTATCGCCTGAGTACTAAAATAAAAGTCAAAGTAGAACAGAAACAGCGTTTGTAATGGATATGAATGTCATAATTATCTTGATATCCGTTATACATCGCTAGAAGCTTAGTTCTAGAAGTCCTTGTGTTAGCTCATTGGTAAGTTGTCGGATTTCAAATCATAAGGTTGTGAGTTCGATTCCCATCTGGGTCAATACTATTTTTAAAATTATATTTTCCGCGATGCATGAAAAATTATATAAAATAATTACATTAAAATACATAAGTTGTTTATATATAACATAATCATTGCAGAACATAGTAATTATTATGTTTAAAATATACCATCTGAGATAATTTTCACAGTAGGTCGGTATTATATATGAGGATGTAAATACAAGTTAAGAAACTCGTTCAATAGCAATAAATAAATCATGTAGTTTATTTATTTGCAGCTATTTGTCATATAGAGAGTAATTCTCAACATTCATAATACAGAATGTTATTTATGTTCTTGAAAAGTTATTCGATGCATAAACAGAGGGTATAAACAGAGAATCCAAAGTCGTACGCTCGCAAAAAAATTCATGAACCCCAAAGGTCACGTGAGCAGACTGGAATTGTCCTTATGAAGCATGCCACAGCAGAAAGTCTTTACATAGATTTTCAATTCAATTCCTGATATATGCTTTTGCAATGTGGAAGTGGTGATGCCTTGAGTCGCCCTCTCTCGCTCGCTCGCTCACTCACTCTCTATTTATGCAGAATATAAAAGTGGATTTATGTGTGCGTTTCAACATAATTCTGATATATCTAGAGCAATTTTAACTATATTTCTTACAGTCTGGAAAAAGAGTACTGTCGGGATACATATAAAAAATGTTAGAAACGGGTCGATATTAGTATCGAATCCATAGTTTCGTGGTCGCTTAGGTCCAATTCAAGTCCAATTAAGCTCCCATTAGCACCCAGGGTGGTTACGTAGTGACATAAAGATATCGAAATCAACCGATATTAGAATCGAGTCGTAAGTTTTCAGCGCCGCTAACAGTGCAGCATTTCCCATTAGTCCACATTAGTCCCATTGCCTAGAGGGCAACATATTTGCAGAGTGCAAATTTTAAAATTTTAATATTTTATTTTTTTTCCGTATGAAAAAGTTAAAAATCATTAGTAAATATACTATTTCACGAACAATCCTCTTTTACTATTCTAATATGCTTAATAATAGCGTAAGAAATGTAATAGTAATTCAGAACATGTCTCACAGTTGTTATTTTTTGTTACATAGTTCTAGCTGTAGCATGTAGTGAGTGGAATTTAACTGTAATAAATTCACTAATTAACCATATTCGAATTAAGTTTTATTTTGAAGTTCGGAATGAAGGGACGGAGAAATATGTAGTTATTGGGGGCACCGAGTTTTTCTACATTTTACTTTCAAGATCTCCATTTTTCTTTTGTCATTTGTTCCTAATAAAAAAGTTCAGTCACTTTTGGATTGTCATAGGATAGTAGGAGTTGGATTTTGGGATGCAGCCTGTGAGATTCTAGAGGAGCTAACTGCTTGAAAAAATATTTTTGAATCATCTGTAACATATGAAATAAGGATATGTATCATAAAAAATTGAATGTAACTATGTCTGCGTAATCATCACGGTCAAATTGCAAAGTCAAATGAATTGACGTTTGGTATATAATCAGGCTCCAATCCCAACTGGGAACTTATCATACGCTTGTCACTCTCATTATAATACATATCCTTAGGGGGAGTAGAAGTCCGAATTTTTGCGAAAAATTTAGTATCTCACAAGCCGTTCAACTGAGAGCTGAAATTCAGCATATAACTCTTTATTAAAAATAAAGAGAATATGCCCTGGCATTTTTTAAAATTGTCTTTTATGAGCGGGGGGTCGGGGGTACATTTTCTATATATTGGAAATTGGTAGTGGGTTGATTTGTAAAAATAATCGAAAACGATTGATATTAGTTGAGAAAAAAAAATTGAGTAATGCTAACTAAAGTTCTTTTTGAATTTTATACCCACTGCTTTCTATTTATAATTGCTGAAGCTGGTGTTTAATATATGGAGCGTTCCGAGCATAAGGCAATCATGCCATTGAGAAAAATCCAGTGGGTCAGTTAGAGAAAAATGGCCATAAAATTTGTATTCTAAACTTAATTACATGGGCATTTTCAATTAGTACGGCATGCTTAATTATATAGAAAATTAGTTTCTCTCTCTCTCTCTCTCTTTTTTTTTACGTTGGTCTTCCTTGATTCGAAACTTTTAAATTTCACCCTATTTTCTACTGAAATGTGTCTGTAAGGAAACAAAGAAATAATTACATATGATAAATTTAAATTCATTTTAATTCGGAAGATGAGAAACACTTTGCCATTATATGTCGTAAGGTCAGACCCACCAGTATTTTAACAAAGAGGTGCTTGAGCCAATGACGGTAGAAATTCAAACTCCGATAAGTGATAATTTCACAGTCTTGTTTTATTACAAGTGTAATCTCTTTAGTCAATGGAGAGGAGGACGTGGGTCATCGGTCAGAGTTGATGTCGATGGGTTTTGGTGGGTCGGAGTTGGTCGCAATGGTTCAGAGTGGTTCATAGTTGGTGGTGGGTCAGAGTGGATCACGATGGTTGATGGGTCAGAGTGGGCCAATGGGTCATTTGGGTGGTGGGTGATAGTGGATCATGATGGGTCGTGGATCAAATTTTCATTGACCCACACCATCTCTGGTTAAAATTGTATTAAAGGTATGAGACACCGAAGATGCATGTCGGCTATTATGCTCAAATTTTGCGCATGGATAGTACTCCATCAGAAAGCAATAAATCTGAAACGGTTCAAAGTATCACCTCCTATAACTCGAGATGTAGGGGTTTGTCTGATTGGTTAAATTAAGACGTCAATGATTTATCCTTCAACAACCAAGCTTTTTATGATCGTTTCCGTGGGGAAGTCAGAAGAACACGTGCCTAGTAATCGTAATATTGATAGTTCGCGTCCACCCCGGGGTATTTGTTTTGTGTTTTTTTGATTCACCTAAATATGAACAAATCACACATATAGGCATTTTAACATATTTTGAGAGAGTAATTTTGTGGTTCGTTGGCGTTTCATCGCGTCTCTGCCGCTGGTAGTAAAGTTTTCAAAATGGAACTTGGGCCATCACGGATCGTCACTGCGGGGCCACCATTTTCTGGCGAGAGGTTAATAGTTGACCATCTGTAGTCCACCGACGCTTACAGCTTAGGGTAATGAACGATGTCCTTGCCTTGTAGACTTCATGACTACCGACGTCGGCAGTCAACTAGCTTTTAGTATTCCTTTACTAACCATCTATCGTTCATGTTTCTACACGGCGCTGTCATAATAATAATAATAATAATAATAATAATAATTATTATTATTATTATTATTATTATTATTATTATTATTATTATTTGTAGTAACAGTAGTATAATTGATGATAGAATAATTATTGTCTATGTATTGTCTAGGTAGGACTACACACAGGATTTGGCTCGTTTTGGTTCGACTTGACTCTAAGCCGAGTCGAGTTGGAAGATATTTTTCACGCTGAGTCCAAGAGTAGACCTCAAAGATGTCTGTTTCGAGTCGAGTCGAGTTTCAAAGAAAAGTCGTTCGTGCCCATCCCTACTAATGAGAGCTTAATCGGAGTTAAGAGAAATTGAAAGTCTCACTATTTATCTAAGCGACCACGAAAACTATGAATCTAATATCAATCATTTTCTAGCAATCTTTTATATGTATCCCCCTCCCATTCACCATAGGTAATCCGACAGCACTCTTTTTGAAACTATAAGAAATGTGGTTAAAATTACTCTAGGCCAGTGGTTCTCAATCTAATTCCTATCACGATCCCCTGTTATCACACGCTCTTGCCAGCGACCCTTTTATAATTTGTTTTATAATAAGCTTGTGTGGGATTTTTAACATACTTATTTCTATAATAGTAGAATCCATTTTTTTTTTGTTTATAGTGAACAGTGCCATGTAAAATCATTGCCCGGGGCGAGAGTATAGTACGATGTCACCGTATATATGAGTGACGTCGACAGACTAGCTACGAAGCGCCACCATGGTTGGCACGAAGCTCAATAACATTTTCAAAATAAACCCTACCTTTCCTTAATTTTGAGCACATTTTATTACGTTTTTCCTTCTATTTTACACATGTGCACTTGCACTTTCCTAACATGAGTAACACACTTCCTCCGAAATGCGTGGCCCCTTTTTTCGGCGCCGGGACTGACAGTGGATAGAGTAACTGTAATATCTATATTCCCAACGACGATGGTTCAAGATGGATGTTAAACTTCTCATTGAAGTGGCCATTAACGTATCCGACCTAAGCCCACAACTTCTTGACCAAATAATAGAATGATCATGCGACAAGTCTTTGCAACTGGTTTTCTGTAACGAAGACTTGGACAAGTTCTGCCTGATAAGAAGAGAAGAATATCCTGGTCTGGTGATTGCTGCTTTAAAAGTAATAATTCCATTTGCTATATCGTACTTGTGCGAAAGTGTGTTTTTTTTATGGTAAACATTAAAACAAAGATAAGAAATCGCTTATCAGTTGAAAATAGCTTGATAATGTTCGTCATGAAGAGTGAACCGGGTATTGCTGCACTAGTGAAATTACACCATGCTTAGGTATCTCATTAGGTTTTAACTTTAATTGTATTTCAATGTGCAGGTTTTGGTTCATGTGTATTTTTCTAGTATTTCTATATACAGTTTTCATTAGTTTTATAACATACCTCTTTGATTTAAATTCATTTTTAAACAACTCTACTAACTAACTAACTCTATGGCCTATGGGACTCGGAGTTCAATGCCGCGTTCACAAAAGCTCTACACTGACTTCTATCCTTAGCCAATTGGATCCAGTTTCTACTTTGTATTCTTATCTCAGCGAGATCCATCTTAATATTGTCCTCCCATCTGCGCCTAGGTCTTCCTAATGGTCGTTTTCCGTTTGGTCTTCCAGTCAAGACTTTGAAAGCGTTTCTACTTTCTTCCATTCTAACTACATGACCTGCCCACCTAAGCCTCCTAGACTTGACGACCCTAACAATGTTGGGTAACCGTATAAATTATGTAGTTCCTCGTTATGAAGTTTCCGCCATTCCCCATTCCCGTTCCTCTTGGGTCCGAATATTCGTCTAAGGATCTTGTTCTCAAATACTTTCAGTCTATGTTCTTCCCTCAGAGTAAGCGACCATGTTTCGCAACCATACAGAACAACAGGCATGATTATCGTTTTGCATATTTTAAGCTTCAAATTTCTTGACAAAATTCGCGACGACAAGGGACTTTAACCGAATAGTAACACGAATTCTACACCCTTTGAAAATGTTCAGTAGACTTATTTTTATTGTTCTTTATAGTGTGTATAAAAAATAAAAGTATGCCTATCAGAACAAAATTAAAAATAATTTGTGGTATTAGATTCTAACTATATATACCTCTTCCGCCTATCTTCGCGATCCCCTAGGGGCCGCGACTCCCAGGTTGAGAAACCCTGCTCTAGGCATACAGGAGTTATGACGGAACACACATTCATACACTTTTATATGTATAAATGCAGATAAGAGAGAGTTGAGAGAGAGCGATTAAGGAATTACCGCTCTCAATCTCTTCACTTTACTTTTGCGATTAGTGAATTTCTTACGTGACAGTTTGGGCCTAGCTAGTTTTTTGTCTTGAACCACGATCCGATTTTCGATATGCTCTACCTAAATGCTGTAATGCGATTATTGAGAAGTTATCTGCGATGAAAGTAGCTGCAAATAAATACATTACATAACTTATTTATTGCTATTACACGAGTTTTTAAATTTGTATTCAATATTCACACATAACACACCGACGTTCTGTGAATACCTTAGATGTTATATTTTAAAGATAAGAATTACTTATGTCGTGAAATGATATGAATATATATATATTCAACTGATATCTACAACTGATGATATGAATATATATATTCAACACATATATACAACTGATGATATGAAAATATATATACAACTGATGAATCGTAATGTAACTATTTTACATATTTTTATGCATTGAAGAAAGTAGAATATCATAAAAGAATCTCACCTGAACGGGTATCGAACTCACGATTTAAACGCTCGGTGGTGTACCACTGAGCTAACATGACCGCTTTTCGGAAGCTGCTTCTGAAATATAACTGAGCTCATACGTAAATGCTCTTTTCCGTATGGAAATCACAATGACGAAACGAGAGTGTGAATACATAGTCTCGAAATATTGTATCCTTAAGTATTTCAATCAATGTTACTTTTTTCTACACTTAATACCATTTCAACATGTCTTATTATATTTAACAGAAGGAAAAACATATCTGTACATCTTTTCCCGATTACTAAGGTTGGCTTTGGAGGTTCGAACCAGCAGCTTTAGTTTACTGTTTTCCGAAGATACCCGAAGTTGGACTTCGAAAGTGTTCGTCTCAAAACAGCTATCATCATATCGCTCAATCTGTTTGGTATATGGTATATGTTTTTATACGTGTAAAGTCAATATGACAATTCATTCTTTAAACAGCTTTTCGTATGTATTAATATTCCTTTATAAAAACTGTTTTTAATATTATTATAACGGCGCACCATTTTCAGATTTCTTTCGCGAGTCGTTGACCAAGTCGTTCGCCACCAGCGTTGCCAGACTCACAGCTCGGAATTATCCCAAAACCTGATCGAACTTATGCTAGATTCGGTCAAATTATGCTAGATCTTCATAATTACTAATTCAGGAGTTAAAAAAAAAACGAAGTTGAGATACGATAACGAAACTTAAAATACACAGAGAGCAAGAATGCATGGATAGAACTCAATACTTCACGCACCAAAATTTTAACTCAACTAAATTACTGCAGTCGTTGCCAGACTCAATGGCGTATATATCGTATAAATGAATGCAAAGTTTTTGTTTACATATTTTGAAAGAAAATTACTTCGCAGCATAAGCGGAGTTGGGAATCGTCTGCTGGGGGGGGGGGGGCAGATTTTTGGTCGGTCTCGGAGCTGTCATTTCTGGAATAAATATGATCATGAAGTCATAAAGATGGTGAAGTTGTAAAAAGTTGGGGGAGAATGGCCCCCATATCTCCGCCCATGCCTCGGAGTTAAAGGATAAGAAAACCCTGGGTAGAGCCACAAAAAAAAAGGCCAAAGCCGTTCCGAACTTACTTCGGAAAATAAGACTGCCTGTATGGTTTACCGAGTGTATGAATCAATGGAAGAGGATACATTTCTGCCGTTCTTTTTCTTCCCACGACCAACTTCTTTCTCATCTCCAGGTTTTACGGCTTTTTGATAACTTGCTGAAATTGTGCTAGATTTGGGCAGGATGCTAAAAGCAAGATGCTAGATGCTAGAGACATGCAAATTATGCTAGATCTAGCATAATTATGCTAGGTCTGGCAACGCTGTTCCCCACAATAGGCGTGTCGTGCAAGTAACCAATCACACGTCAGGTACTAGCTTTTACCTATTGCTTCCTTCTCACAGCTCAGAACATTGGTAACTAAGGATAGACGTACAGCAGTAATTACTTTATGGGAGTTGGAAGGTTATTCTGCAACTGCAGCTAGCAGGCGAGTAGGTGTCCCGGCCTCTACAGGAAGGCGATGGATTCGGAAATATGGTGCTACAGGTCAGACTGGTAATTTACGATCTCCTAGTCGTCTGCATGTGTCCGGTTAGATCCACTAAGGACGTCTAGACAGCTAAGGGAAGCTTCTCTCTTTCCTGGTAGTAAGCATACAGCTCTGCGAAGGCTTCGTCATGCTGGGTTACGTGGCCGAGTTGCTGTCGTGAAGGAAAAACTCTCAGACGACCACAAAATTTACCGTCTCGGGACCACAAAATTTACCGTAGTTTTCTCAGATGAATCCATATTCACAACATCAAAGGAGGGACGCCGTTTTGTGTATCGTCCGAGAGGCACCCGATATGACCATGGATATGTGGCTGCTTGCAATCGCAGTGGCCTTGTATCTATTTTGTGTTGGGGTTGGATTTCCAGTCGCGGAGCAGGACAGCTTCATAGAATTGAAGCACATCTGGACATTGCTCAGTACTTAGGCATTATCAGTAATATCATGGTGCCATATGTACGAGTATTTCAGCCTGATGGTGTAATTCAGTTTCAGTAGTACCAGTCGCCAATACATACTTCAGGAATGGTTCAGGAATGGTTCGCAGGGCACCCTGAGATTGATTTAATCGACTGGCCGCCTCGTGGAGCAGACCTCAATCTCATGGAAAATATGTGGGCAGAAGTGAAGCGTACTCTAAGGGAAAGTTGGCCTGAGGCAGATCCATCAAGAACTCAGGATGACCTGTGGCATCTTGTTTCCGAAGCATGGCTGGAGGTAGGGAAAGGAGATAGATTTGTCACCCATGTAATAGATTCCATGCCCAGAAGAATGGAGCGTGTAATAAATTCAGAACGGTCTTGGACACAATATTAATGTCCCTGCCTTAACTCCCGAAAACAGCCCTTTTCAGGGCTACCTAAACGCTTCTGAAAATATTTCTAGAAGTAAACCACTCCTTGTATCCGATTTCTGTGTAATCCTACTAACAAAAGAATGATAATTAGCTGTAGGCTTTGAACTCAAGACCTCTTCAGTGGCAAGTCCGTACACTACCAGTGAGCTAACATGAACACGCAAACCCAACCTGAAGAAACACGACTTTCAATTTCTGGTATTCGATGACAATGATGCTCATATACTTTGCAAATGTTGTATTCAACTTGGGATATTCCGCAACACACACACACACATAAACAAAGCGAAAGAGAGAGAGAGAGAGAGAGATGAATACACAAAAGCATATTCAACGTATTCGAATGAGACTCTAAGTAACGACATTCCGTTCTAAAGAGAATTTGTGTTTCTTTCCGTGACGTTAAGGGGATCGGGAAAAGTTATGTGTCTTGAAGCAGGATACGACATTGGATACTCTGTTTATACACTTTCTATCTCCGTAGGAATATACTGTATTTCACGAATATAAATAACATACTGTAATGAGAATATTGAGAAGTTAAATCTGTATGACAAATAGCTGCAAATAAATACACTACATAACTTATTTATTGCTATTAAACGATTTTCCTAACTTCTATTTAACATTCTCATATATAATATTCATGAATTTTTGGGGTTCATGAATTTTTTTGCGAGCGTTCCGACTTTGGATTCTCTGTTTATACCCTCTGTTTATGCATCGAATAACTTTTCAAGAACATAAATAACATTCTGTATTATGAATGTTGAGAATTACTCTCTATATGACAAATAGCTGCAAATAAATAAACTACATGATTTATTTATTGCTATTGAACGAGTTTCTTAACTTGTATTTACATCCTCATATATAATACCGACCTACTGTGAAAATTATCCCAGATGGTATATTTTAAACATAATAATTACTATGTTCTGCAATGATTATGTTATATATAAACAACTTATGTATTTTAATGTAATTATTTTATATAATTTTTCATGCATTGCGGAAAATATAATTTTAAAAATAGTATTGACCCAGATGGGAATCGAACTCACAACCTTATGATTTGAAATCCGACAGCTTACCAATGAGCTAACACAAGGACTTCTAGAACTAAGCTTCTAGCGATGTATAACGGATATCAAGATAATTATGACATTCATATCCATTACAAACGCTGTTTCTGTTCTACTTTGACTTTTATTTTAGTACTCAGGCGATAATTATGTTCTATTTCTTAACTTTTAGCATTCTTTTACATATGGAAAGATTCTTTAAGGTATTTAAATGTTCCATTACGTATAGAGAGGTAAATGACAAACAAGCATGTGCTCACATTAATAAAAGTTTCGAAATATTGTATCATTAAGTATTTCAATCAATGTTGCTTTTTTAAACATTTGGTAACAAGTCTTATTATATTTAAAAGAAGAAAAACACATCTGCAAACTTTTTCCCGATGGCAAAGGCTGGCTTGGAGGTTCGAACCTGGCTTACTTTTTCCCGAAGATACCCGAAGCTGGACTTAGAAAATTTTTGCCTCAAAACACCAATAAAGAATGCGCTCAACCTTTTTAGATAAGGTGTACATCAACGAAGTACCTTCTATTTCATGGGTACTTGTGCAAAATCATGGATACTCTTTTTAGAGTGTATCAGTAGTGGAACAACTGACCGGTCGAAGATTTATCGTGAGTAAGTGAAACATTAATTATTCGAGCCACCTAGCCACTTTTTTATTGAAGGAAAGCAAATAGAAATGAAATGAAAGGTTGAAAGAATCAAATAAAATTTTAAAAAAGCTACTAGACCGCTAGTAATCTTTTAATGTTCTCTTAATTTGTGTAATTTATATTCAGCAACACATTCTTTGCACAGTTTAATTAGTTTTTTTTATTTGTATCGTAAAGTGGTTTCTTTTTTATTCGTTAATATTTGTGTTGAAATTAATCATTTTCACATACTTCTATTTTACGGTCAACCGTATGTGCCCAGCTTCGGGTTTTCGATAAGATATAAGTTCGGATGTAATTGTGATTTGCCGTAGTAAAGCTGGGGTGAATTCTTAGGTTTATAGAATTTTAACAACGGCAAAAAAAAACACGATTACAAACACATGGCGACCATGACAGGAGAAAATCATCAATCTTCGGATGTAAATGCGCCCGAAGATACTACTAATTTACTTGGTAAACCCGACAGTATTTAGAACAAGTATTGTAGTGTTTGCGTATAGAATCCAGAGTTTGAGTAACGTAGTATATGTAGCAGACTAGTTAAATTTAATTTCCTTGGAAATTGTTCAAACTTGTGAAAAAGGAAAGAGAAAATAATAAGAAGGCTTTAAATAACATAATGTATATTAAGTTAGTATATTAATATTACTAGTATAAGTTTTTCGTAAGACATTAAAATATAACATTTTTATCTTTGTTCGCAAAATTTTTCTCCCGTCAACTTCCAATATTACGCACAGATGAATAAACACAAATCAGCTGATCACAACCGAACACACACCAATATAGACATAACCTTCTCTTTGCACCTTTATTTACACTTATGCTAAGAATATTGTGAGAAAATAATTATAGAATACGTGTTAAGATATGTTAAAATAAATTAATAAGTTTTGAGAAGTGTCAAAAAGCAGAAGGATTTTATGCAACTGAAATAATGACACATTAGTTTCAGAAAGTTGTTTGTTTACACTTTATTGTTGAAGTTAGGCGTTCGTATTTTGCACTTTTATTTTGTGAATTAGTTGCTTGTATCTTAAATAAATATAGAGAGTAGAATTACATTAGAACAAATTCAAGCATTGTTAGAGAAACAGTCTGCTAAATTAGAGCAGAAACTAGAAAATAAGAGTGAACGTTTAGAACATAAAATTGAAAGCAATAGAGAAAGAGTAGATGAGTTAATAGGCAAATGCAAACAGTCAATAACAGAAACAGCAAATGAATGTAAACAGTGCATAACCAAATTAGCGAAAGAGTGGACGTAGAATTGAGTTGAATTAGAAAGTAGACTTGATGGTTTGAGTAGTACCATTACTGATTACTGATTTCAATAATACGATTACTGAATTACGTTTGGAATTAGCTAGCCTAACCAAACGCGTTGAATCACTTAGCGAAGAATATAGGAAATAGCGAAGAATATAGCGAAGAATGTAGTTGCCTGGTGTTGGGCAATTACAGGCATCCATACAAGCGGTAGAGATAGAGTGTAGGCAGACCACCGACACCCAACAGCGTGATATTGATACCTTGAAAGAGGAATTACAACGGCTAAAAGGCCTAGTAGAGAAAATAGAAGAACACCAGGTGTTCACAGACAGAAAATGCAAGATTGTTATTTTTTGTATGAATAGACAGGAAAGTGCCGTACGCGAATTAGACGGATATGTAAAGGAACTCGCGGAAAAGACAGGTGAGATAGGTGAAGAAGTACAAGCGCAACGGCAAATTCTAAAACTTAACAGCGAACGGTCAGATGGAACCGAACAAACTTTAGAAACTTTCAGGGAGCACCATAAAGCTACTGTTGAAATGATAATGGAGCATTTTGAGAAATTGCCCGCTGTTATCGTAAAATCCGAACATGATCAAGATATTACTCAAGAAATGCATAGATCAGAGAGAGTAAATCGTGAATTATTAGTACGAGAGGAACAAATTGATATATTACGACAATTGCATATTGATACACGTACGTCACCACGTAAAGAGAATCAGTTCGATCATGAGTACCACGGCTAACATTATCAAAGTGAAGGATTTGAATCGGTCGGCCCCCTAGTGAATTTATGAATATGTAATATTTGGCATAATTTGAATCAAATTTGTCGTAACATCCTCATATATATATATATATATATATATATATATATATATATATATATATATATATACCTTCTGCGTGTGAGTGCCCCTCCAAATATACAGACAAATGGGCGCCCTTGCGTAATGCTATATACCTCGGTACTTGCTAGAAATTACAGAAGAATTATTAGTTTTTTACCCACCCATTTTCGATTCGGTGCTGCCACCTGGCGTATCATACTGCAATTATGGTCTCCTTACAAGCGCAGTGTTTGTCTGACCTGGTATACTAGCAGACACAGTTAAAGATGCTTTTATCATGGAATCTGGAAAGTCTTCAAAACTTTCCCTTCTGTTCTTTAAAATATTCTTTAGAGATTTATGACCCCGTTACCTGAAAATCAACGTTGCTACTTCCCTCTATTGTCCCTTTCTTTTATCTTCCATTCATTGTTTTTTTTAATGCTGAATTTTGTTGTTTATGAATGGTTACGGAAGTACGGCAACATTGAAGAGAATATCAGCGCACGTGCTGCTTAAGATCAGCCCTGGGTTGTGTGGGGGAAATGTGTAGTGTTTGGAGCAAGAGATCTCTAAGTTTGTCTCCAATAGTTACAGTAGGTACGTGAGTGATGGTAGTGACTGTTATCAAATGGCACCGAAAATCAACGTCTTATTCCACGAGACGCTTACACATACACACAAAAGCCATGACCAGTTATTGTTCTCAAGTGGAAAAATTGTGTTAAAATATTAAATTGTTCGCACTAACTATCTTAAGTCGCGGCACAAGTCACAATCAAAAGTAGCACTTGAAGCAATAATAGCACGTATATTAAATAAAATTTGTATACGCAACGGGAGTTCGTCAGTCAGCCAAACCGCAATGGCATACAGAAATACAGGATTTGCTATTCCCGCTGAAACGATAAAGATGGATGGATACCTTCTGAAACACAAGAATAGCGGTATGTGAGAGTGAGCTACACTAGCGACAAAAGATCTCACTTGAACGAAATCTGAACTAAAACAGTATATATTAGTGATTTGCAAAATGGTTCATTTCGGAGAATTGATTCATTTAGTTTGATTCACTGAAATGATTCGATCATTTAATTCCTTCATATGAATTGGTTGTCAGCGCATTCCCTTCGCGCAAGTGAATTGGTTGGGAATGATTCGCTCATTGAATCAGTTGGGTTTCCGCGCATCTATTTTGCGCAGATGAATTATTCGATCATATGAATTGGTTGGGAATGATTCGCTCATTGAATCAGTTAGGTTTCCGCGCATCTATTTCGTGCAGATGAATTATTCGATCATATGAATTGAGTGGGAATTATTCGTTCATATGAATCGCTTGGGCTACTGCATTGCTTTTCTGCGCAACTTAATAAATTCCTTGTGAGGAGAGGAAGTACACCAGATGACACGGCCAGCGTTGCATTGGGGTGAGTGGTGGCTCAGTGCTATTATGAAGTTTCAACAATATGGTGTTGCTCTGCTCCCATTGTTGTAATTTTTGCATCTTGTTTTGATATTACGGCTTGAGGCAAAAACTAACACTGTTTCAATCTCCACGTTTTTTCTGCCAATTTCAGTTCTTGAGGAAGTACTTTGTTGAAATATACTCCATAAAACTTTCACGGGATACTAGCAGTTTTAAGAATTTATTTGTAACTTCTTATTGTCGTACATATTAATATGGGGAAAATATAAAGTCCTAAGTGCAATGTATAGGGTACATTCATGTTTTTGGTTTTAAATACAAAAGTACTATGCAATGAGTCCGTAGTAGTATATTCATTTCTGGTGCGTATTATTTCCCCAGGTTATGTACACTTTGTAAAGTACACATCATGTTAATGAATTTTATTCTGTTGTTACGTCTTACAGTTTTGCACTATGGGCTAAAGAAGAGGCGGATGATTAATTAAAGTAAATTGTTATCTCGCAATCCATTCTATTCTATCCTGGGGTCACCGTGGCTCACTGATAAAGCTGTTACCTCCGGTGTGTGGTGTTCTTGGTTTGATCCACTGCTAAATAAGTTTGTGGTGTACATCATGATGTCGGTGGGTTTTGTTGGGTACTCCCGTTTCCTCCCACACTCTCATTCCACCTATTCTTCCATAATCATTTACTTGCCTTAATCATTCGTTTTCCTTAGATTAATGGACATAAACGTGGAATGTTAAACTGCAAAATTTCTATTTTATCCTATTACATTCTAAAATATGTTCTATTTTATTCTTGACTGGCAAAAAATATTCATCTTTTTAAATTCTTTTGAGCTAGAGAAGAAAGGGAGTTAACACATCAACATATACTTAATATTATTGTGATCATTTTATAAGTTTTCCCTCTGGGAGACATTGAGTAAACGCGGAATGAGATGAAATGTTAAAAACTTTTACGTTCCATCCCTAACAGCACAAAATCTTCCCTAGGATGTCCCATGGCCCTCCCGCCCGGGAAAACGGGACTATCCCGGGACGATCCCATAGGACTCCTGCGACATCCATGGGACTGACACGCGAATTCCAGATGTCCGCGTTTGTCCCGGGAAACGGGACGACCCGTGGGACTCCAGCGGGAGTCATGCAGGAAGAATCCCGTAGGAAACCAGAGGATATCCTCAGGCAGAACCACGTACGCGAATGGGATAATCCCTGGACGATCCCGTGGGACTCCTGAGACATCCGTGAAATCCTGATGAGAATCCTACGGGACTTCAAACGGAAGCTCATGTGTAACCGTGTAGCATTGCACCAGAAATGACGATGTGAATCTATTGACTGTTTTCAGGCTCTGGTTTCAGATTTGCAAACACAATGTACAGTGCAAATCAAACGGAATATGTGTTATTTCACGTGTAGCTACTTGAGAGGCGCCTTTGAAAAGCCAGAGCCTAAAAATAACCAATAGCTTCACTCTGTAATTACCGATAGAGCTATCGTGCAATACCACAGGGTGGCCTGTACATGAACTTCCGCTTCAAAGTCCCAGTGAGTCCCGTCAGGTACATATTTATAGGCTATAGGCAGTGGCGTATTTACGATTTTGTTTCGGGAGGGGCTTTGCTATCTTTCGGGGGGGGGGCTTTCCCTGGAAATGTGAAAATTCTGTAAGATATTTCATTTACTTTACTATACTAAGTAAGATTTCTGGGGGGAGGCTTAAGCCCGGAAGCCACCCCCCTAAATACGCCACTGGCTATAGGTAAACACTTCAAAAGCAAATGTTTGACTCGTTGACTTGCACTCTCTATTACCGCAGTAACGTTTCCAATGATATTAGCTATGGTTAGGTAAATTTAAATTTCGTGAGAAAATATATCAATTGGTGCCTTTGGACAATCTCCTTGTTGGCGGGATAAACTGCAAAATGTAGCCAGTGGATGCTTGACGCCACATTGTATCATCATCAAATCCTTCAGACGTCTTCCTTGTGACAAAGTGATCTGTACGATTCAACATAGTAATATATGGGACTATGCGAAATAAGAGCGAAGATGTAGCTATTTACAATATATAAGTTATCTGCATATAGTATTTTTCCACATTACTTGTAATAATAACTAACTTAGTGTTGTTCAGCTGTAAATTTCTCCTCAAGAGATAGAAAGAAAATAAGAATGGAACATGATTCAACTAGGGAAAAAAAACTGCCTTTTCTGAAACATGAACCTAATTAATCATTAATAACCGAAGGTCACGTTTGGATCGTAGTTATCTAGCATCTGTATAGCAAAGAAAGATATGCTTAATAAAACAAATGGGTTACACACGTACAATCTTTTATTCAAAAGCTATCATACATGAAGGGATTTTTTCACCCTTTCAAAATATACATCTAGGGTTTTATAATGTGAGCATTTGCATGTTGTGACCAACCTTGGTCCCACTGCTCATCCCGCAAAGAGATCTCTGAGTTAGCAACACTGTAAACAGTGAATAGTCTGTGCATGGTGGAAAGAGAAACAAACGTGCTGCTTGCAGAAACTGTATGTGCGAAGATGAAATAATTGGTTATCTGTACCAATCCGTCTTAGCCTGTGCTTATACAAGCGTGATATAGTATTCTTTCAGTGACAAAGGTTATTAACATATATATTTTTACTATATTACTATACATTAGCAGTTTTGATTCTTGATGTATTCACGAAAACATATGGTGCCGTGAGTTGGTTCTCAGTGTAGCGTTGTATTTATCTGCTATCATCGGGTGTAATAAGTGATAATCCAAGACGCAAATGTGAATATATTGTACCTAACAGTTTATATTATACAAGTGATCTTATATATTACTTGGAATTGCAATAGTACAAGCGGATGACTTACAGTATGTGTGATTGGCGAAAGGTTCCATTGTCATAGGCCAAGATACAAGTCATCCTGTACTCTAATTGTTCTTATGTTATATTGCATAGTCTAAATATATTTAAATACGTTCCAGTGTATATCCTATGTTCTTTTATTAGCACTTATAATCTGTGTGCATGATTACGCTTATATGCGCGTTATCGCTACCAGAGCTCGTTTACTAAGTTTGTGTTGTGTACGATTACTAATCCTCACACACCACGTATACTGTTAAACGATCTACCTCTACAAGGTGAAATAATTACCGTCACATACAAGATTATGAGACTTAGAAAATAGTAAGTGCGTAGAGTTACAAGGTGCAGACGAGAGAAAAAAGAAACATTGGAATACAGTTCCGTGCAGATATATTTTAAGTGAGCCATCAAGATGAGTGACAGTGAGTCAGCGTCATACACAGTAGAACCGATGGACAGACAAGACATGATGTTAGAACTATTGAAAAGTGTGAAGGAACTCAAAGAAACCATGACGACGCAGCAAAACAAAGCAGATGCCCGAATGGAAAAGCTTACAGAAAGTATAGGAAACATGTCCATACATGTCACGGAAATGTATGGGGAAATACAAACAGTAAAGAACAATATTAACCAGGTCACAGAGGAAGTGAAACAACTTAAAGAAGAGGTGCGGGCAGACATTTTGCACATCAACAAGGAAGTGCAAGATGTAAGGCAGGAAACAGAAGCTGCAACGAATGGTATGCGGCAGGAGCTAGATAAGCTACGGAAGAGCTGTGAAAGCCAAATTGGACATATAGAGGCAAAGCAAGATACCATCGAGCACAAGTTCTATATGATGGAGAAGGACTGGAAAGAAGTTAAGAGCCTTGTGGACGCGCAGACACGGAGACAGGCTACAAAGGTGAAAACACGCGACGGTACGATGCAGGCAAGCAGGAATGGATCTAGTAATTTGAACCAAAGATGCAAAGAATCGCACGCATCAGAATCTGAGTTAGCCTATGAGTTTTTGTCGCAGTCATCCAGCATGGAAGAGGACTGGTCAGAAGACAGCGAACTTCTTAAGCTTAGAGCAACAGGTGAACTAACCACTAAGGAGAATGGAGGTAAAAGGAGAGGAAGACGCCAGCCCTGCAGGAAATATAAATGTACCGGTTCAGGGAGTAGGTGTGTAGGTGATGAGTGTAACAAAAGTTCTCAGGAACACACCGAACCAAAGAGGTTAGCTTCTCCAGGATACGGACGGAGTGAAGAAGACTGTATCCCACATCGGGGAAGGAAACCATGCTGTAGGATACGTGTGTTAGGAAATTCTTCAAGGTGCAAGACAAGTCGTGATGCAGTAAGTCTTAACCCCAAGGACATACAATTATTTACAAAGTATTCAGGTGAGTCTAGTAGCATTAGTGCTTCAACATTTTTACAACATCTGAAAGACGAAGCTAGCGCATTTGGTGTTACCACTGACTATTTATTACCAATGTGACCTATACTGTTAACTCACTCGGCTTATAGTTGGCTAAAGTTACAAGCGCAGCCTTTTAAAACTTTTGCAGAATTTGAGACTGCATTACTTTCTACTTTCGAGTCGGATAACGTAACCGCGAACCGACTGGTAACTTGTAAGAATACAGTGTTCGATCCTCGAGTGCACAGTAGTGTGCGTGAGTTTGTGTTAACACAATTTCAGACTCTGAAGGAACTCTTACCGACTGTACCGGAAAAAGTAATTATCGCGGATTTAATATCGCGAGTGCCACGAAGGGTGCGAGAACTACTTATACTCCATCCACCCAATAACCTCATTGAACTTTGTCTATGGTTGACAGACTGGAAACGCTGTATCGTACAGAAGGAAAATACAAGAATAGTGGTGAGAAAAAGCAACAAACTAATGCTCGAAGTGTACCAGTGAACAAGGTGAAGGCAGAAAAGACTGCTCAGCGAACAAGTGAAAACGAAGTGCCGAATAATCAAAGTAGAAGGAGACGTCAGTGGAAGAGGGACCGCGATAAGCGAACCCGGAGGCAAACAAAAGGAAGTGTGACTAGCAGCTCGCCAGAGAACGAAAGATGTGACTGCCGCAAAAGACGAGAGACGGATAGTGGGTCCAGAACAAGACAAGTAGTAGCGGAGAAAGGGAACCCGAACCAAAGGGAAAACCAATGCTCATCTCGCGACGGTTATGGCGTATATACGTCAACACCTTGGCAGGAAAACTAACATGTCCTGGCCAAGACCCCCATCTTGGACCAGTGAAGCAAACTGGGGGCCTGTTCAAGAATATTTAGTGTGCGGGATTTCTAGCATTCCCTCCCAGTCAACCAATGGCAATCATTCGGAAAATGAAAAGGGCAAACTGACGCATTCGCACGCTAGAATTAAAATACACATCAACGACGTAATAGTAATGGCTCTGCTCGACACTGGAAGTGAAGCGTCCCTCCTAGGTTATGACACATGGAGGAAAGTCACGCACGATGTGTACCGGCCTAGAGTTGAAAGGGCAGACGGTGTGGTGCTAGTTGACTTTACTGGACGGAAGAAATTCGGAGTTAGAGGCAGTGCTGTGATTCCGTTAACGATGTGCGGTGTTGAGTGCTCTGTTAAAGTGTACATAGTAGAGCACTTGTCAGAAGAGTTGATATTAGGCATAGACGTGTTAAATGAATTGGGAGCCCTGATAGATTTCCGATCACGTACGTTGAGTTGGGGCGATGGTAAGGTAAGGAGAATTCTCCGCATGCTGCCGCTCCCATCAGAGATGGAGGTGTGCGAAGAACAGGAAGGATCATCTATAAACTACCTGAGTAGGGTGTGTGCCTTGGAAGAGGATGGTGACAAAAACATAAGTGCACGAATCCATGATGCGATTAGGAGCGCGGATGTTCTCAATGGGTTGGAGCAAAATCAACTCCACGAACTACTGATGGAATACCAAGATGTGTTCAGCGAGACACCGGGGTTATGCCGTGACTTTATATACAAGATAGAGGTAAAACGGATCAGCCTATAGTGAGGAAACCCTATCCTGTACCACTGAAGTACCGGAACCAAGTGAGAGAGGAAATAAGGAAACTCTCAAAGAGCGGGATAATCCAGCCCAGTCAGTCCATCCACAATAACCCAATCTTAGTGGTTCCTAAGAAGGATGGAAACAAGATTCGCATCTGTGTCGATCTCAGAGGACTGAACTCTTTCGTAAAGTTGAAGCAAGTAAGAACGGAACCCCTCGAAGATGTCCTGGGAAAACTTCAAAAGAAGAAGTACCAATCGTCGGTGGACATAGTGCAGGGTTACAATTCCCTCTTACTGCACCCAGAGTCCAGAAAATACACAGCGTTCTCCTTCGAAGGACAGCAGTGGGAATTCCGTGTCGTGCCTTACGGCTACATAAACGGTAGTAGTGCACTTAATGCTGCTCTGCAACGAGTGATCCCATCAGAAAAATTTGGTGACTCGTTAATCAAGTACATGGATGATATCCAAATCCTAGACGATACATTCGAAGAGCATCTTGTAATCGTTATTTTGCGTCGTGGTTCGGATTAATTTCTCAGTCTCATACCGCGCCCCTTTCTTCTCTTATTTTCCAGCTACTTTACGACGTATACGATCACTTACCCATGCCTACAGTTTCGTTATGCGGTAGCCGGAAACGCAATAAACGAAAGTGTAGACAACGTAAATAAATTTGTTAGGCTACGAGTACAATAGGATTTGATATCAACTATGCAAATGATAAAATTACCTTTTGATAAAACAAGTATAATGCTACTATAAAAGCACAAATATTACATACGTTTGTATTTACAATATATTCACCATGAACAATCTAACACAGTCTTTACGCTAGTGGCTTTGTTTTAATAATAGACGAAGAGGTGGCATTAAAGGGTAATTAACTCACGTGTCTCTTCGGCCAGCCTGTCGATGTCACTCCTCCGCTGTCCTGTGTTCGACGATGTGTGCTGGTTTTGGCGTTAAGGTCCCAAAATTAATTTACTGCTTCTTCCGTGATGGTTCCCCATAGGATCTACAAATGTAGGTTTTGCTCCAAAAGTTCGTTATCGCTGTATTGTCAAATAAGTGCACTTATAGAAAAAATCACTATGAAAAATATAGCTGTCACTTTGTGTATAAAAAACTAGGCAGCCTGAATGCTGCTTTTATGTAAATGTAATTCGGGCGAGCGAACGTCAACACGTTCCTCTTGAGCTGGTCTACGGCGACTGCCCCTCTTGTTCAGTTAGCTATTGCGTATATGTTCTCGGTGTTAGAGCGCTCAGATGATGACGTATACTACTAAGTTCGCGCTCTTTGGCTGCAGAAGTGCGGGCATTTTAACTAGTCAAATCAGCGTTAAGCAATGACAAGGAGTATAGTATTTCTGCGACTTTCCCGTTGCTCTCGGGACTGAGAGCGTTCACAAAGGAAATCACTGTCTCTGCAACGGATGCCCATATATGGTTACGAAATCTGACGGAAGTCTACCAACACAGATGAACAAGCATTCCAAAGCGATAACAACGAGTTTCTAGAACATTTGGGTTTATTCGAGGGTTGGTTAATAAAGTTCAGAATAAATCTATTTTCTCAATGTTTCTTTTAAATTGCAAAAATAAGCTGTAGGACGGTGACATCCTATTGGGGCCCGAGCAGTGTCCGAGCAAATTGCTTCAATTTGTGAAGAGAACCCTGGCCGTTGAGGGGTTAATGGTCCATACCGGAATGTCACTCAATGATCATTGTATTTTGGGAACGTCCTGTATATAAATCAACTGTCACTGAGAGTTCACCATAACGACTCGATATATCGAGGCCATACTGTATATAGCGTACTTCACTAATGTACTGAAGTGTTACTAGAAAATCACTATATTATGGAACACACTGTATGTGAATCGAAGATCGTTAGGGACTCACTATGAAAATTCGACGTATTGGGACTGCACTGTATATATAGCACTTCACTTATTAACTGTGAGGCTATTCACCCTGTATGACACAAGCCACCTTTGCTAAAACCACCTATTATGTTCCTTTAAAGCCACCTTTGATTTATATAAAGCCACTTTTGAGTTCTGATTAAGCCACCTTTTGTTTAAATTAAGCCACCTTTATGCCACCATTAATAAATTGTTCATTTTTAATTTATTTATATTCTCAGTTTATAGTTCCTATTATTTGTTTATTCATTTTTTTTAACATTGGTTTCTCACTATAATTCAATGTACTTTAGTTTACCTTTCAATTATTTCTCATTGTTTTTCACTAAACACATAATAGATTCACATATATTAAGCCAAATAAATATACAAATAAACATTAATACAGAAAATACTTAACTACTAAACAATAATAAAATATGTATACCAATTTCGAAAGTGTAGCCTCACAACGTAACGAACGGTAATATCGAAATTCCTAACATGTAGTTTGTGTAGTGTAATGTGTGTATATGCACCTTCTTACAACAAAATTGATACTTAAATTTTCTAAAATAACATCAAAATAACTATATTAACTAATATATATATTCATAAATGCAAAATATTAATAATCCAAAAGAGTTTTCAAAGCAAAAATTCGTAAAATAGTCATGAAGTAAATTACATACTAATTATTCGGAATATTATATTTCAACTCATTAAACATCAAAATACTAAAGGAATCTAAATCAAATATACTATCAAGTTTCAATAATCGTATTGCTCAAGCGACAAACAAGAGATTCATCAAATTGTTTCAAATAAATTTGGATTCACATGTCAAATCACTTTTTTTTTTTTTTTAATCAGCTTTACTCACAGCAAACGTAAACTCTTATTTTACTTATTTATTTATTGCAATAAGTATGTGAGCATCACCACTAATGCACGAAACTTGTATAACATTGGCGAACATACGACCTTTGGCTGATACAATCATTTCCGAATCTCATTTTCAACAAGCATCTTATTGGCAAAGGCAAACTACAACTCAAATTCTACGGGCATTAATCACAAACGCATATCACATAATAAAGAGGGATATACAATCCACCTCTAAACACATTAAACACTTGGAAAAGACATTCCCTACTCGTCTAGGAACTAGCTAGGTATTCAGGAAATGATAAGGAGTATCCATCTCCGAACGTGAGTCGCCCTTTAATGGCCTTTGACATCACGTCAAAAAATACGCGTACATAATAAAATAAATCCATACAAGGATGCCGCTCTATACAGCCTTTGGCATCTCAAAATAGCCCTAACTTATTTGTAATGCTCAATTGCCATTCAGTTGAACTCAAACGTATACAGCTCAAAATACTTTGCACACAATCATTTTGTTCGCTCGATGACCATTATCAATGTCAACGTGACTATCAAATTTAAACTTGATTGCCTCAACATACTATAAGCAATAGGATCGATCAATTACTATTAAATTGTACAACAAACCAAATTCTTTCCATTATTATTATTATTACTGTTATTTTTCAAATTCTCAACTCTCAAATTCAAATTCAATCTAAAATTTGTTATAGTCGTGTGAGTTTATTGACAAGTGTTGATTCGAAACGATGTTCTCTCCTTTCAAACTCTTGAACATGAAAATAATCAGATAAACAACAAAGTAATTCGTTAATCACAATCACACTTTTCAAATGAACTATGTAGCGAAAGTTCCAACTGATACTTTTCTCAAATTGACATGAATAAAACTCTAATAAAGTGAATTAAATTAAAATTTTTCCACCTGTATGAATTATTTAAAGCAAGCAAAATATAATTAGGTATTCTCTCCTTTGTGTGAGTCGTTGAGCAATAGATAAACTTGAAAAAACTACAAAAGTAAACTCTTTTTTTTTTTTTTAATATGTTTTCCACATTAAAACTACTTCTTCATTTTTAAATGTCTGTTTTCCAAAATAATAATTGGAATATGCGAATATAATATATAAATGTAATATGATATATGAACAAAATCTAAATTCTAATTGTATTTTCTCACTAAATATGTAAACCATATTCATAAAACTGGTAAAGTTCAAAATTAGACAAAGTTTTCCTATATATTAACATACGTATTGTATCATGATATGCATAATAGTTAAAATATCAATCTATATATTTACATTAGTAATACTTTAAACATTTTAATATATATATATAAGTTAACGGCGGTTAGGCCTTTCGAAGCGCCATCCTGCGTGCCATTGATTGACAAAGCAGGTCGTAAGTCATAAATTAAACAAAAAATAGGTTAATGAGTTGATCCCGAAGATCAATGAGCGCTGACTTACTATTTTCTTACATAACTGGAGTGTGCGGGGTCGTCGAGCTCCCCGACGATTTGGATAAATCGCTCCTGCACCAAATCCTTTATCCCTCCCAGCTAGATGCTTTACGCATCATAGCTATGTCATAACCGGGTAAAATTTTCCAACCCCAATTGGGCTGCCAGTATCTAGACCTACAGAAGGTATTGAGAAAAAAAAATATGAAAAGGACAAGAAGAATACCCTGGGGGAGGGAAAGTTCGATACTACAGCCCTGAATCTCAACATCATTAACCATTTATTAATTATTAATATTTTTCGGCCCGCTCCTACCTACAAAATTAGTAGGTTTACAATTGCATTCCTTTAAAAAGCGCTAGCCAATACGAAATGTGCGGCCTATCTGGCAAAAATGCACTTATCAACATCAGTAATATCGTCACATCCGGGAATAAGTCATAGCCGAGATTAAAGTCACAATCGAGAATACTAGCTTACACATTTAAAACTATGATTACTTACAATCTAAGATAACAATTTTCCAGCAGACTAATAAGATTATGAGTGCGTAAGGGATCGCTAATCGGCATCCAGCACAAACATGTCATGCTTATCTTTTCCTTCATATGAGTAATGAAAAATAAATAACAGAGTTGAAATGACCTTAATGAAACAAGACAACAAGGTCAATACTACAAGTCCGACCATGATAATCAGTGGGTTGAAAATTATACAATGTTCACTTGAGAACCGACGGACTCTTTTAATACAAGAGAAGTTAAGAGAACTGAAATTGGAAAATTTTCACATTCTGAATTAATCGTTACATTCGACAAATATCATTCTTGATTTATTATTCGCACGTTCTATTTCCAAAATGGATTTGTTTCAAAACTTAAAGTAATATTTAGCAAACCTTTTTTTTTTTTTTTTTTTTTAGACTCACCAACATCAATAAATACAAGGCTGATGATAGTTTTGATTATCTGATTTCCATAATATTTTGTAGCCAATTTATATTATACATATTTCCCATTTTGTGAGCCAATTTTATTATAAGTAATCGTTACCTAATTAAAAACAAACACTTTACATATCGATACCAAATTGTGTCGGTTATCATTGGGTCCATCGTACCCATAAAATAATATAACATTTCCTCACAAACGACATGATGGCCTGTCACATTTCATATTTACATAAAACTAATATATTATTTTATTTTATGAGCACGATGCACCCCGAAGAAAAGAAGAAGGAATCGGTTTAATTAAAAATCCAAACAGTTACAATTTATTGTTTTACTTGAGTCAATGAAAAATAAATGTCTGATAAAATATAAAATTTTAAGCGTCAAACTAAATATCTTGTTATTAAATAAATAGATTTAGAATGTCATAAGCCGAAATAGAATTTAGAAGTGTGTGTGTCTAAAGGCCAAATTCACACACTAGCTGAGGCCCAACCGGATGCCAAACCGATTTCGTCACTGTAATTTTGAAAGAGAATAGTAGTGACGCCTCTAGGGGTTGAATTATATCTTTCAACCTTTTACCTCTTCTTAACTTGTAAAACAGTTTTTGTAATTGAGTTGAATTAAATTCAAAGCTTCATTAATGTCGTAACAAATACCCACTGACTTTACATAACGAGCATTATGCGTGAATGGATTCATAGGCAAGTTATTAAATTCAACATTATTTTCAAGTATTTACGAAACCATACTAAGCATTATCTAATTTTCAATGTTCTGACGCCTAGCCAGTCTTATATTACAAAACTCATTATACTTTTGCACATACTTCATGACAAAGTCAGATGGAAGAATTCGTTAACTGAAAACCACACTTTTTTTTTTATTCAAATTTCATAATTAATTGTAACATCCATTAGTGTTTCTCTAATTGAATTTTAGGTATCTTTAATTGCCTAACATTTCTCTAAATGCCTAATGGTATGGGGACAGCTAAATGTTCATATAAATCATACAAGGTAAATGAATAAAAACTCAAAGAAAATAAAATAGTAAAATTTTATTAATGACATTTGGTTCCCAGGACTGGAAGTACCTGAAAAGAAATAAAACATACAAAACATAGACATCCTAACAAAAATTCGATACAGAAATTCCATATCCAAAACGGGATAACCATAATTTTCAAAAGTGGTGGGGCCGTTTTAAAATTTTCAAAGTCCGGAATCACGACCTAAAATGATTACCTATTTAAAATTTCCAATAATGTCCTTCCTCCGGTTTTCCTTTCCTCTTTCCGTCTCCAAGAACTGTAAAGAAAGAATAAAACATGGTATTTAAATAAACGTACCTGATTATGAATGGATACTGGTGGTTCCTCTGGCTGGGCACGTCGGTGACAGTGTGCACACACTTGAGACTGAAAAACAAATTCCTAACTTTCGAAATTCGGTGGGGAATAATGAAAATAAAAGAGATAACAATCTTTATGTTTCTATTGGTGTCTCTAAAAGAAGAATGGCACAACTTCTTACTTTTCCATTTCACCCACAATCTTTTTTTTTTTTTTTTTTTAGTGCCATAATTGAAGTCCACTGGAATAATTGGGCATAATCACCTTAAAACACTCACTGGTCCACTCTGGGGAACGCATACAATAATCAGTGAGATACAAATCACGTGTTTTGTACAAAAAATGATTTATCTTATGCATATTTTTTAATCGTACAGAACATTGTTTAAGCTGTGTTTCGTTACTGTCCTCACTCATTGGTTCTTGGTGGTTATGGATTTCGCACTCTGGTTGTAACAGAGGTAACGGATCATCAATCGTCTCAAGTCGATGGGGAAGATGCTGCAATTTTCCGATTTCGTCTTCAGGTAAGTGTTTTTTGGCCAACAATAACCAAGTATTGTACGTTTGTGGTGTAGGCGTCCATATCTTGACCCTATCCATGGATTGATATCCTATACTTTCACCACTCAAAGGATCCCGTAACTCAACTGCCCTGTCGTTACTCGACACACTAGTGCATATATATGGCCCACGGAAAAGTTCAAAAAACTTGGCAATTTGTTTCTTTATAAGGCTGCTCACATTATGCTGGCGCACAAATACAAAGTCCCCCACTCGCACTAGACGTCTGTGTGTTTGGGTTTCATTCCATCTTTTATTCCTCTTTTTGATTTTTTCAGTTCGTTTCATATTAGCCAAAATTAATTTATTGCTCCAATTTATCCCATCCTCGTCAGATACATCTTCCTTAATATTGACACCAAAATGCAAAAATATGGGACGTGAAGAATCTATGTTCAGGTGTAAACTAGCTGGCGAAACTCCTAGGTTTTGTGAAATAGAGTAATTATACAAAAGTACAGCCTGTGTCAAATTTTCAGCCCACTCCGTATGTGATTGTGAGCATAAGGTTCTTAACGTTTGAACTAGTTCTTTATTCACTCTCTCTACTAAAGAACTCTGAGCATGATAGACAGTACAATACTTCACGACCACATTGTATTTTTTCATAGCTTGAACGAAACATTTTGAGTGGAAAACTGGCGCATTATCTGAAAGAATAAATCGAGGCAGTCCAAGCATAGGAAAGTAGTATTCTTCAAAACATCTAACAATCGCTTTGGCTGTAGAACTCCTTAATGCAAATGCTGTACAATACCGTGTTTACAAATCCATAATAACAAGGGCAAAACGCTTCTGTGATTTTCCAATTGGATACGCTCCTAACATGTCAATGGAAATGCAATCTCGCGGTCGGCGTGACGGGATGGTGCTTAACAACTTAGCTGGGGGGTGTTGATCTGGTTTCATTCGAGCACAAGTGATGCAGTCCCTCACGAAGCTTTTGACCGAAGTTCTTAATCCTTTCCAATGAAATGCTTTAGAAATGAATGCAATAGTTCTATCAGTGCCTGGGTGGCCCACATCGGAATGGTACGCGGTGAGTATGTTGTGAACTAAAACAGGTGGTATACAAATTTTCCATTTATTAGGATGGTGAAAGTCTCGAATTAGCAAGATATCATTTTCTAACTTGTAATTTTGTTTCCATGACCTACTGTTTCTAAATTCAATTTCGTCCACCGTCCCTTCTAAAACACGTATGACGTTTCTGTAATCTGGACATTCTCTTTGAAGGTCTGCTAATCGCTGAGGAGAGATATTAAGAACTTCGTCTTGTAATACTTGAAAGGAATGTACTTTAAGCAATCTATGTTCATGCGATGGAAATAATCTACTAAGGGCGTCACAAAATTTATTAGTCTCTCCCTTTACAAATTCAACGTCATGTTGGAATTCGCTAATTTCCGCACTCCAGCGGGATAGCCTATTGTTCCAAGATTTTACACGTTTAAGAAATAAAAGAGCATGATGGTCAGTGACAATAATAATTCGTCTTCCTAACAACATAGGTCTCCATTTTCTCAAAGCGTATATAACTGCAAGGCATTCAAGTTCCGAAATCGAGTACCGACGTTCGCATGAGGTCAAGGTACGGCTAATACACTGAATGATTCGTGGTTTACCATCTTGTTCTTGCCATAATTTACATCCCAACCCGACAGTCGAAGCATCCACCTGGACGTAAAAAGGTTTTGTGAAGTCAGGATGTGACAGCAAAATATTTGCGCAAATGTCATCTTTAATTTGATTGAAAGCTTTCTCACATTCTTCAGTCCACTGCCATTTTCTACCCTTCTTTTCCAATGCATACAGCGGAACGGCTTTTGTAGCATAGTCCGGTATGAAATTTTGACACCAATTAAATAATCCCAGCGCGGATTGCAAACTTTTAATGTTGGTTGGTACTGGCAATTCCCTAACTGCTTTTATGGTCCGTTCATCTTTCTTTATTCCTTCAGGACTGATGATGTAACCCAAAAATGATACTTCTGGTGCACAGAACAAGCACTTGTCGATATTCAATGTTATATTATATTGTTTAAACTTGGCAAAGATCTGATCTAACAATTGTAAATGCTCCTGGAAACTGTCGTTTGTGATCAAATTATCATCGATGTACCGAATGATTTTGCTGTGTAACTCTGGGCCCAATACATGAGACATCATAGCATTTAAAGCTTGCCCACCATTCCTATACCCAAAAGGTACTCGCTAATATTGATAACACTGTCCCTCAAAATTGAATGCCGTATACGGTTGAGATTTTGGATGTAAAGGACAATGATGATACGAGGAATTTAAATCCAAGACGCTAGTAAAAGGTTTTCCCTGTAATTTGGCTAACAAATCTTCTATGCGTTCTGGTTTGACTTGCCTTAAAACTGAATGTTCATTAACAGCCCTCAAATCAATGCATAATCTTTGTTTATTGTTCTTTTTCGGGACCACTAGAATGGGGTTGCTATGAATAGATTGACTGTTAGTGATTATTCCCAGTTGCAACAACTTTTTAATCTCTCCTCGTACAAACGGTAAATGCTTGTATGCTATGGGATACTGTTTACGAACCAAGGGTTCATTAGTGTCAATCTCCATTTCATACTGAAAACCTTTACATCTACCTGGATAATTCGTGAAAATTTCTCTGTATCGTAACAATAAATCTAAAAGTTGTTCCTTTTGATGGGGGCCTAAAGTACTAGCACGATCAACAGCAGCTTTCAATTGTTGTGATGTTGCTACCCGTTTAAGAACAGTTTCTTCCTGACCACAATTAACATTATTTATACATGGTTGCCTTACGCTGACATCACCTTCGTCAGCTGATCCAACACAAGACTCACTGTCATCGTCACGACCTGGTGATTCGATGGGCAACAGGGAGACAACCACCCTAATGTTTTCATATTCTAATGAAATATTACCTTGACTAAGATTGATGATGCTTTGTAATTGTTCTAATGCATTCAAGCCCATTATAAATTTCTCATTTAAATCTGCCACAACAAAAACTTCCAATGTAAATGTAAGTGAATCTATTTCAACTGGTATAACAGTTCTACCCTTGCACTTTTTCTTAAACTTTCCACTATAATCTACAATGAGAACATCATCAGCTGGTTGTAATTTCGGAAATGAGATCTCCTTTGTAATTTCTTTCCATAGGTCATAGGAGGCTAGCGAAGTCTCTGCTCCCGTATCGCACAGTGTTTTTACTTCAATTCCATTCACACATGTATTAATGTAAGCAGAATATTGCCTACCGTACGCTTTGACTATCTTTTCTTCAAACTTATCGTCTTCAGTGTCACTCCTAGCATCCTGATCTAAATCTGAATTAGATTCAAATGTGAAATTTCGAACACGGAATACATTATTGGGGATTTGATTAGTGGTTATGTCGACGGATGTCCCCCCTTGAAACCCGTCTTCACTTAGTTTTCCGATTCTTCACGTGACTGGTCTTGGGTTGGATCTATTATTATTTTGGGCCCTCCAATTGTGTCTATAATTTCCCCGTCCTCTATTGTTCCCGCGACGTTGTCCTGGTCTTCGGTTATTATTACCACGCCAATTATTGTCCCTTTCGCTACGAAGTTCTTGGGTTCGATTCTGCTCGTTGTTTATTTGTGCATTTTCAGCATCCTGATTGTTCGTATCACGCGAATTGTGTCGAGTACCGTCTCCCTGATTGTTTCGCCTGTTATTCCTTTGTTGAGCATTAGATGAATTATTTGTCGTTCGAGCTTGTAGCACGCGAAATGTACGATTATCTTTATAATTATTACTGTTATACGTATTATAATTTCTCTTCATATTACCGTTTTCAGTAAGTCGTAATGATTCAATTCTTGCAATGCTTGCTAAGAACTGTTGAAAAGAAGTACACGGATGTAACGTCAGTTCTTCGCGATACCTGCGGGGCAAAGTATCAATAATTCTTGCAATAATCTTCGCGGGTGAACTTTCCGGGTTCAAATCTCTCAATTGTTGGTACTGTTTGGTAGCAAAGCTGCGAACATTGTCGTGGGTCTTGGGATCAAATCTTTTGCTTCTGCACGAAGCAATTTGGCTAGCAACAATGGTATCTGAATCAAATGTATCGATTAATGCTCTTTCGAACTGAGTAAAAGTTTCAAATTCTCGAGGGTAATTGGTGACCCATTCTTTAGCAACTTGTTCAACGAGACAGGGGATGAGGTTAACTAAATCATCTTCGTATATCCCTACAACTCGGGCCTTTTCTTTCAAATCCTGAATATATGAGCGTGCAGTTGTGCCATCCGGAAGTCCGGTGTATTTTGGTAAGTACTGTAAATCTCTGACTTGAATAACACGTTTAGGCTTAGAGAATCTACGTGAGTATACTCGTTTCACACTACTATCAGATCCATCGGATTCGAATCCCTCACTTTGATAGTCTGAATCGTGGCACTCATGATCAGATTGACTTTCCTTACGTGGAGACCCGCGTGCATTAGTATGTAGTTGTTGTAGTTTGTTTTCAATGTACTCTTGTCGCGCCAACAATTCACGGTTTACCTTTTCTAACCTATGCATTTCATGCGTGAAGTCGCGATCATGTTCAGATTTTACAATGACAGCGGGTTGTTTTTCAAAATGCTCAATTATCATTTCAACAGTGGCCTTATGATGTTCTCTAAAACTTTCTAAGGTCTGTTCGATTCCATCGGATCGCTCACTATTTAATTTTAAAATTTGTCGGTGCGCATGCACTTCTTCACCTATCTCACTTGTTTTTTCCGCGAGTTCTTTAACATACCCATTTAATTCATGTATTGTACTTTCATGTTTGTTTACACGGAAACCAATAACCTCACATTTCCCATTCATAAGTACTTGACATTTTTCGATTTCATCCACTTGATTTTTCACCCCTTGCACTTCCTCTTTAATAACATTAATTTCGCATTGTTGTTTTTCGGCGGCTTGCCTACACTCAACCTGTACCGTTCGAACAGCTTCTCGTAACTCATCAATACTTTTCTTATGTTCCGCGTTATCTGTCTCGACGCGTTTGGTTAAATTAGCTAATGTAACGCGAACCTCTGTTATGGAATTATTAGTAGTTATAATGTCGGTACTTAGCTGATCGAATTTGCAATCAAACTTGCTTTCCAATTCTGACTTATTATTCGCGCACTCATTTGCCAATTCCTTTATTCGCTCGTTAGTACTATCAATTTTATGCTCTAATTTCTCTGACTGTTTCTCTAATTGTTCTGTTAACATTGCCTGAAATTGTTCTAAAATATTCGCTTCCATATTTACTTTAACTTAAAACAAACCAAATCACAACACAAAACATGCAAAAACAAACACTTGAAGTAAGTAACAATATAAACAAAAACTTTTCTCAAACTATTTCATTATTTCAGTTACACAAAGTTTTTATTTTATTTCAAATTTTCATTTTGTAAAAATGTTTCGATAGGCAATCAACATAAACAAGCAAATTGTTATTCATTTGTCGTGATAAATAAATCGAAAAGGAAGGTGCATACTACTATGAGTGTGTGTGTGTATGTGTAATCAGCTGTTCTGTGCTTCCGTACTGTGAAAAGTTAGCGAAATAAAAGTTCGCGAGTGGACAAAACGTTTTGATCTCGCACAAAACAAATTATGCTACTAATATTTCTGTGGTAATTGAATTTACTTTCTGTTTTCAAACACTACCTTTTACTTTCTTTCCTCTTGCTCTTTTCTTTTCACGAGTTAAAACAATCTGCGCATGATTCTATACCCCGTTGCCTGCTTGCAACTACGTAATTCAAATGTTTACTATTTTCGTATTGTAATAAATGAACTCTGAAATAATTAAATGTAGTTTTATCCGAAGATTAAAGTACGTCCTGTCACGGTTGAGCCATTTCGGGTGTAATCGTTATTTTGCGTCGTGGTTCGGATTAATTTCTCAGTCTCATACCGCGCCCCTTTCTTCTCTTATTTTCCAGCTACTTTACGACGTATACGATCACTTACCCATGCCTACAGTTTCGTTATGCGGTAGCCGGAAACGCAATAAACGAAAGTGTAGACAACGTAAATAAATTTGTTAGGCTACGAGTACAATAGGATTTGATATCAACTATGCAAATGATAAAATTACCTTTTGATAAAACAAGTATAATGCTACTATAAAAGCACAAATATTACATACGTTTGTATTTACAATATATTCACCATGAACAATCTAACACAGTCTTTACGCTAGTGGCTTTGTTTTAATAATAGACGAAGAGGTGGCATTAAAGGGTAATTAACTCACGTGTCTCTTCGGCCAGCCTGTCGATGTCACTCCTCCGCTGTCCTGTGTTCGACGATGTGTGCTGGTTTTGGCGTTAAGGTCCCAAAATTAATTTACTGCTTCTTCCGTGATGGTTCCCCATAGGATCTACAAATGTAGGTTTTGCTCCAAAAGTTCGTTATCGCTGTATTGTCAAATAAGTGCACTTATAGAAAAAATCACTATGAAAAATATAGCTGTCACTTTGTGTATAAAAAACTAGGCAGCCTGAATGCTGCTTTTATGTAAATGTAATTCGGGCGAGCGAACGTCAACACGTTCCTCTTGAGCTGGTCTACGGCGACTGTCCCTCTTGTTCAGTTAGCTATTGCGTATATGTTCTCGGTGTTAGAGCGCTCAGATGATGACGTATACTACTAAGTTCGCGCTCTTTGGCTGCAGAAGTGCGGGCATTTTAACTAGTCAAATCAGCGTTAAGCAATGACAAGGAGTATAGTATTTCTGCGACTTTCCCGTTGCTCTCGGGACTGAGAGCGTTCACAAAGGAAATCACTGTCTCTGCAACGGATGCCCATATATGGTTACGAAATCTGACGGAAGTCTACCAACACAGATGAACAAGCATTCCAAACCGATGACAACGAGTTTCTAGAACATTTGGGTTTATTCGAGGGTTGGTTAATAAAGTTCAGAATAAATCTATTTTCTCAATGTTTCTTTTAAATTGCAAAAAATAAGCTGTAGGACGGTGACAATCTGGACCATTTGAGGAAGTTGCTACAGGCCTTTCGTCTCGCTAATCTCCATCTTAACCTGGACAAAAGTGTCTTCTGCAGAAAAAATCGAAAGTTCTTGGGATATGTGATAACAACAGAAGGCGTGACAAAGGATATGGATGCGGTCAGACCGATCATCAATTTCCCACGTCCAATGACGAAGAAGGCGTTGCAGCGTTGGCTAGGGTTGATCCAATATCAACATCGTTTTTTAGAGAAGTTTGCGGAGACTGCGCAACCTCTTTTCAATCTTTTGAAAGGAAGCAGCAAGTGGTCCTGGACAGAAGATTGTGAACAAGCATTCACAAAACTCAAAGAGCAAGTGCAAAAAGATGTACTTCTGGCACATCCTGACTGGAACAAAGAATTCATCATCCAGAGTGACGCCTCACATGTTTCGTTAGCTGCTTGTCTAAAACAAGAGCATAATGTTGAAGCACGAGTTCTCCAGTATGCTAGCAGGACGTTGAAGCCACAAGAGAGGAATTATAGCTCCAGCGAGCTGGAATGCTTAGCCGTTATGTTCGCCGTGCGGAAATGGTCTAAATGGCTCGTAGGACATAAATTCAAGGTATTATGCGACAACCAAGCGCTGAAGTGGTTGAAGAATGCAAGAAACTGGAGCAGCAGGCTAACTAGGTGGTCCATCGAGTTACAGCAGTACGAGTACGAAGTAGTGCACGTACCAGGCAAAACTAACATAGCCATGGACGCATTGTCACGGGTAGCCATCGATGAGGAAACTTACCTGTATAGGGTGAATACCGTACAGGCTCTATGTGAGGAAATCCAGCATCTAACACCAGTATTATTAAGTCTTCAACAACAACAAGATGAAGACCTAATTCCGATTATCCTAGCCCTCAAGGATCCGCGAGTAGCAAAAGATGATAAGAGGTGGAAGTATTGGAAGGAGAACTACCGCCTGGACAATGGCATCTTGGAGGTAAAACACCCACGGGAACCACAACGATGGAGGATTTGCCTTCCAGCCGGTCTGGTACCGGACATGCTGCGGATTAGTCACGAACGTACAGGACATTTCGGCGTGGGGAAAGTCTACGCGAAATTATCAGAAAACTTCTTTTGGCGGAACATGAAAGAACATGTGCAGAGATTCATACAAGATTGCGTAGAGTGTATGAGAAACAAAGTAGATAGACACCCTCCTGCACAACCTCTTAAGGTATTTCAAGCTTCTAGACCTCGGCAAGTACTATGTATTGATTACTTGGGCGCATGGCCAGCTTCAACTCATGCCTATAGATACGTATTGACAGCTACGGATGCTTTCAGCAACTACATTGTAGTATATCCTAGCACCAAGGCCTCAACCAGCCATGTCATCAAATCGCTATCAACGTACATCACGCACCTTGGGCTACCCGACATGGTAGTGTGCGATAATTCCACCATATTTAGAAGTGGACGCCTCTCCGACTTCCTGGCAGCACAACACATTCAGTTAGGTTTCACTACTGCGTATCATCCTTCCAGCAATAGGGCAGAGAGGAACCAGTCAGAGCTCATCAGGCTATTGAGGCATATTTGCCACGAGAACCACGAGAAGTGGTATTCGCATTTGCAGGAATGTATCATGCTCCTGAACAATTCTGTTTCCAGCTCCTTAGCAGTGACACCAGCTGGATTAATGCTGAATCATTCTCCCCACTACTATGTGCAAAGGTATTTAGGACTAACCCAGACAAATCTCGATCCGGAAGACATAAAAGCGGAATGGGACAGACGACTACTCCAAGCCTATACGAATAAGTTAACCAAACGACAAAGAAGAAATGAAGCCCATAACGAGAGACAAGCCTCCCGAAAGGAGATCAAGGCACGAGATTGGGTGTTCTTACGAACTCATTATCTCAGCAATTTCGCACGAAGAAAAATAAGCAAGTTCTTCCAAGTATACCAAGGTCCCTTCTGGTGCGAGAAGGTGATCGACGACAAAGTGTTGATCTTGAAGGACCCGTTGACAGGAAAAAATCTTCGACCCCAATCCGTCGACAATTGTAGAAAATGGAATCCTACACCTAAAACTGAGCAACAGTGGATAGAGATCCTAAACAAGAATTCGAGAAGTAACTTAGACACGACAGGTGAAAATCGATCGACTGATTAGTAGTGTTGCTAACCTGGGGGAACTAGCTCACACAAACATCAACATACAGGTGATACCATCATGGGTTCTGGAGCTTAGTGCTCAGTAGGACTGACCTAATTAAGCTCGCCCACGCTGGGAAGCCATATTGTGACCAACCTTGGTCCCACTGCTCATCCCGCAAAGAGATCTCTGAGTTAGCAACACTGTAAACAGTGAATAGTCTGTGCATGGTGGAAAGAGAAACAAACGTGCTGCTTGCAGAAACTGTATGTGCGAAGATGAAATAATTGGTTATCTGTACCAATCCGTCTTAGCCTGTGCTTATACAAGCGTAATATAGTATTCTTTCAGTGACAAAGGTTATTAACATATATATTTTTACTATATTACTATACATTAGCAGTTTTGATTCTTGATGTATTCACGAAAACATATGGTGCCGTGAGTTGGTTCTCAGTGTAGCGTTGTATTTATCTGCTATCATCGGGTGTAATAAGTGATAATCCAAGACGCAAATGTGAATATATTGTACCTAACAGTTTATATTATACAAGTGATCTTATATATTACTTGGAATTGCAATAGTACAAGCGGATGACTTACAGTATGTGTGATTGGCGAAAGGTTCCATTGTCATAGGCCAAGATACAAGTCATCCTGTACTCTAATTGTTCTTATGTTATATTGCATAGTCTAAATATATTTAAATACGTTCCAGTGTATATCCTATGTTCTTTTATTAGCACTTATAATCTGTGTGCATGATTACGCTTATATGCGCGTTATCGCTACCAGAGCTCGTTTACTAAGTTTGTGTTGTGTACGATTACTAATCCTCACACACCACGTATACTGTTAAACGATCCACCTCTACAAGGTGAAATAATTACCGTCACAATGTTCATCCCGGCTTCAGTCACATCGCACTTTATGTGTATTCATTTGCCTGTCAACATCGCGCTTTGTTCATCCCCTTTCCCTACAAAATGGAAAAGGAAAAAAATTCTGTTAAAAGACGAAGTGAGTGCAAATATTCATAAAAAATTAGCCACAGAAAAATCTAATAATTACGTTAAATACGTATGGATGTATGGAAAGTAGTAGGGAGATGACACTTGTTGGAATTACTCGCTTTATTATTATGATCCAGTCATAAGACAATGAGACCTGTTTTGCTTGAATTGAAAAATCTTTTCGCTAGAAATATGTAAGTACATGTGATGCTGCGAATCAGTCGCGCTTCTGACAAGAAGTGAATATAATACTAAGTATTAATTATAAACCAACAACGAACTTTAAAAAGCAGAGAAAGCACACCAAGTTTGGATTTAGTTCGCATAGCGATGAATATATAAAGTTAGCCTTTAAATCAGTAATCAAGCCAAAAGGCAAAGACAAGCAACATAGCTAACTGTCCAGGCCAATCGAGGCACACACACATTCCAGTTCGAGCTTTGGATAATGATGTTTGTCTCTTTTATTCATTGTTGAACATTACTATCCCTTGATGTAAGTAAAAAATTGTTTCAATGAAAGAAAAAAAACTCTATCTATTGAATTCATTTACTTTCTTTTGTATCAGATGTCATGTAAAAAGTGGAAAACGGAACATATGAAGCCAAATTACTAGCATTACTTTGTTACAAACCTTGAGATAGAAGTTAAAAAGGAGCAACTAAGTAATAAACAAAATACAATATTGATACAAGTATTTGCAATGGGATGACCAAAAATTACCCGAACCGTACAAAAAAGAACAAGATTTCCGCTGGACACACACACACACACACACACACAATGAAGATAATGTGAATCAACTGTGGTGTAGAAAAGGGTGTCTACTGGTACTTGAAATACTGGTATTTGATTTTCTTACTGGAAATATTGGAATGTACTGGAAATTATTGTCTAATACTGGAGAAATATAAAGATTTCCTTTGAGACCCTTCAAGATGGCAGTCCCATTATCTGGGTGTAGGTGATGATAAAATTAATTGGTCAAACATTGAAAGAACTTGGTAAATCGAGAAAGAAAATCAAGTGTTTCCTTTTTTTTTAACCCACTAGTTTCTATGCATTCTTTCCATCAGAATATTGAAGAACTAGCTTTATCAACACATTTTACAGCTTCTTGAATATCATAGTATGCCTTTTTTTTATCCAGGGTGGTGTTTTGAAAATTTGTAAGTCAAGAAGTCAACTCCAGTAAACACCCTGTAGAATCCCGAAGGACGATCGCCCCCAAGCAGTCTTTTGGCATGTTTATAGTTTATGTGAAAGTATATCGTGTAGGATTTATTGGGACTTGGCAAAATAACATTAAAAACTAAGACTGCCTGACCTGTATGAAGATAAAAATACAGAACTATAATAATTACAATAGCCATCTACACTATTTAAAAGTCATAAAACGTATTTAGTAGACACATCCCACTTCGTAAATGGGTTTCCATGCCTATCGCGGGTGCGTTACACATGCAAAGAGAGTGTACTATTAATTTTACAACGACTTTTCTTAACTATTAAGTAGGGTCGCACAATGGTGTCTTTGGTGCGACATCAACAATACATTACATTATAATACAGAATAATTTTATGTATTATAATTGATTGCTTGAAGCTTCCGTTTACCACGTCGACTAAGCAAGAGCAAGCAATTTACAAACCTAAAAGTGTCAATATGTTACTTACGTTTCTCTCTTTTCATTCTTTCCGTTGCGTGACGAAGCCAGCTTTGAACTGGTCTTTTGATCTCAGCATCTGTAGCAAATTTGCTGGACGCGTGTTGCCTCACTGTCTCTGGAAATATAATATTTCTGAATGAGAAAAACTGGCAAATTTCTGTAATAGATATGTGTTATAACAAGAAGGAATATGAAATATAATATTCGACATGCATTTCAATAGGTGAAATGAGGTTCCAAAAGTTATGGGATACAAAGATAATAGGTCTATTGTGCTATGCTTCTCGAGCATGGCGAGTGCAGCAACTTGGAATGGCATGGACTCGACAAGACTTGGAATGGCAAATCACTATACAGATTATTGAGGTGGGCGAGCTTTTTTTTATTATTTTTTTTATTTATGTATTTATTTTTTTTTATTTAACAGAACTAGTCCCAGGTATTTGGTGACCGAACTTGGCAGGATCATAGTCGACTAAGTTTCAGAACTAGAAGTTGCGAAACCTTATTGGCTACATCCACATCTTATCAATTGGACTTTTCAGTTATAATTTTAAAGTTTCAGCCTTTTTTAAGAAATAAACGTCGGTTTTAGCGAACTGGCTATTATACAGTGACAATAAAATAAATTTTAACACCATGTGTGTTGATTTCCTCGGGGTTTTCCCATTTCCTTACATTTCTTTCATTTCACCATTTCACTTATTATTATCATCAGTCTCCTTTAGCCTAGGGCATAACCCTAGGAAAATTAATATGCAAAATATCTGCTTATGAAAAATCACACCGGCACGATTAAAGCGGGAGCTTTTCGATGTAAAATATATATATACCGCCCAGCTCTGTACTGAAACTGGACAATCCAGATTCACAGAATACTATCCGTATTAGAATAAAGTGAAGTGGGCGAAGCCCAAATTCTGTTGTTCCCTAGTAAAAAATCAGATTGTAATTATGCTAATGTACTGATTGCACCAAACCGAACAAGGTGCTTTTTACGAAAACTTGTATTTTAAGCGCATGACTTAACTTTATTACGTCATTTTTATTGATGTCTACTTTCGGAGCAGCCTTTTATGTTGTGAAAGGGCTCATCAACCTCCTGTTGCATAAGGATGTTAAGGCTACACAAACTTAGTTATATGTAACCTAAATAAATAAAGAAATCAATTTGAACAAAAAGTAACAATGTGAAAACAATATGGTTTAATCAAATTCTTTTCTTTCGACAAAACATGGTTTCTGCCAACCCTGGCAATAACAAGGATTTATGAGCAGTAAGCACAATACGTTGTAGCTTTCCATTACTTTTACATCCAACACCGCCTTCCATCACTCACTGGCGGGTGTAGGACAAAAGCTCACTAGACCTTTTGTCTAAGCTGACTAAATATATAAATAAAAGAAACACATGACTGGGATAGTCATCCATATTTTTCGATTATATTTGCGAATTACCACTTTTACGTAAATCACACCGTGCAGATTAAGAATAAGGTAACATGTTCCAGCCAATATTACCCTTCACAGATATTGTTTTTCTCTTTTCCTCCTCTTTTCAGAATACAACCCTCGCTCAGCTTTTACAATTTGAGTTACTGCAATACTTTTATCTTTTCTTATATTACAAATCGTTGACATAAAAAATCTAAACTAGTATATTTTAATATATTAGCATTAAATTAGGTTTGCGTATTTTGCGAATAAAATATAATAAAGTGCGTGAAGTTGCCTAACTGGGATGGCATTTAGTATTTCCCCCAACTCGATCCATGGAACTGGTACTGCAGCTTAGTGAACCATTGTGCTAATGAAAGAAAGAAAAAAAACTGGGGGGTTCTCACCCCTTTCGCTCGCTCAGCTATATTTCGTAACGCAACTAAGTCACTTTTTTTCAGGGTTGGCAAAAACCATGGTTTTTATTGAAAAAAACAAAAAAAAAGGTTTTTTTGGTTTAAACCAGGTTTATTTGGTTTAAATAATTTGCTCTATATATTCATATCATATATGGACAGAAATAAGTTTGTTTCGCCTTGATGTTATTATGCAACAGCCGGGTTATGCTGGAAGGGGTCACATAAGCTTAAAGCGGAATAAAAACTGCTTCTCGAGTTACATCCGATAGAAATTGTCCTCCATTTGAACTCGGAACCAGGACTAATTGGCCACAAATGCGATACGTCTGCCGACTCACTCACGAAGGAATCCTGATAAAAATACGTTGTACTGATCTTTACATGCTTCTTAATATAGCTCTCAAGAGTCATTTCGGAAGGACAAAAAGATAAACAGTTGCACAAGTGAGACCATTATACTGAATTACATATGGACAATTTCAAAGTACTACGGAGTACAGAAGAACTAATTTAATTCAAGTTAGTTAACAACGACTTAATTTGCATATCACAAAGATACGAATTATTTGGGTCCACTTTGGCTCAGACTCATTTATACATAAATAGATATCGAAGATACTTCTCATTTCACTAAATGCCTCTCGTGGGGTCTGTATGACCCTTCCCCCCCCCCCACACACACACACAAAGTACGGAATTTCGATGTATTTTATTAATAGTAAACATTGAAACAAAACAATATTTAGAATGTTTCTTTGATTGTAATTAGGCCTACATAACAATAATAACTACAAAAAAAAAAAAAAAACACAAAACAAACATTTATAAACTTACATAAAAAGAGTTGCTTTTGTAGTATAATCTTTTTGAGTAATGAATGGGGAATTTAGGTCTGAATATAATACGAATAATATACGGGAGTGAAACGTGATAACCCACAAATGTGTGTTCATCAAGATTTTACGAACACTTACACTTTTACGAACATTTTCGTTTTTTGGTTTAAACCAGTTTTTTTTTTTTTTTTTTGAAAAAAACACCTGGCTTAAACCAGCCAACCCTGCTTTTTTTTAAAAATCAAAATCACTACCGTAAAAGACTGGAGGAGAAACAAAAAGCAACCCCCAAATTGAATTTCATTAAGACTTTAGTTCTTCGCATAAAATCTTTCGTCACTGGTGCCTGATAACCGAATCACGCTTCACAGTCTCGATATTTGGAAATTCTAACCTTTCAACCTCCGTTGCGTTTTTAAGGGGTTCGGCTATTATTTGTATTTCTAAGTCGCAAATATGTTCGGGGGGCTTCTAACCCCGTTCGCTCGCTCAGGTAGACCTGCATTTCGTAAAGTAAATAAACCACTTTTAATTTAAACATTAATATAGTGGAGAGATGTAACTCAAGCTACGTAAAAAAAAAAAAAAAAAAAAGAAAAGGCCTCCACAGTAGCCTTTAAACTGTTTCATTGCATCGTCTTTGCAAATTTCAACACTATGATGAAATTTGCATGAGATACGTCCGGTTAAAATTTGTAAAAAGGCAGATTCTGCTGCGCTGCTTTTAAGTGCAACACTGTTGTGTTTGCTTAAGTCACTTCACAACAGAAAAGAAACACAAAACATGATGAAAGCAGTTTTAATTGAAAATAATCCATGTTCATCAATTTCGCTAACTAACACCTTGGCGGGTTAACTTTAGCAGACGGCTCTACCAAAAGAAAAATTTATAGGTCGAAAAATATTAGTAGTAAAATAGTGAAACGGTAATATAATTGTTTAAACTCATAAACCATATCGGGCCGCGGTGGCTCAGAGGTAGAGCGTTCATCTCTGGTGCTTGGGGTCCCGGGTTCGATCCCAGCTCGCGCCAAGTGAACTCTGTGGTGGACAAACACCGTGTGCGTGGGTTTTCTCGGGTTCTCCCGTTTCCTCCCACTTTCTTCATTCCACCATTTCATTCGTTTCTCATTATCACCGTTTCCCATAGCCTCGATGCACAATCGTGAGACGTTAAAATAAATATTTCATTTCATTCAATTTCATAAACCATATGTGGGAGTAAGTAACATAGGAAAGTATATGTTATGGTGGAACTATTTGCTAAGGCAGAAGGCGGCTGAATACAAGTTAGGAACGAGATGGTAAGTGTTGTATCTGAAGATTTGGGAAATGGTTAGAAACAATGGTTGCAGTGCAAAGGCAAGGTTCTAGATTACTGGTACCCCTTCCCATTGAGCAGTAATAAAGACAGAAAACAACGTGCCCTGCGGGGCTCTAACCCGCCTTCACTCGCTGACGCTCGCTCGGCAATACTGTATAAGTTAAATGTATAAACTTTAGTACAGAAAGAAATCTACCCATCTACTAATCCACATCGGGGACCAGTAATCTAGAACCTTCCCCATGCAAATTATGTGTCACTTCAAAGGTAGAAAACAACTTGCCCTGCGGGGCTTCTAAGCCCCTTCAGTCGATCAGTTATGTAGCGTTTTGTAACACTAGTGCTCCAAATCTAGTAAAAAATAACTAGACAATATTTGCTCATCTTCGCTTTACCACACATATCTTAACAAAATTCCAGAGGCTGGTGCTGGACACTGAATGGCTGCTTATCAGTTTGGTACATCAACAATGCAGGTTTTATGGTAAATCAGTTTGCGTGCTTATTCTTAAACTGTACGCCATAATTTCAGCATGAAATAACAGTGTGAAATAAGAGTAAGAAGGTTTTAGATAATTATTTGAAACATAAAAAGTGAAAAATATTTTAAAAGATTCCGACCTATTGTAAATCTGCCCATTTGTTCATAGCATTCCTGCTCTGTTGAACTTTAAACATTGAGTACTACGGCTGTATGATAACCATTTCATCATTTTTTTTACAACTAGAATAACAACAACTCTTTTTTTTTTTAAACCACTAAAACTTTCATTTCACACACTTACCGAAATCAAGACTAAAATCTCTTGGAACACTTAATATTTCACTAACATCAACCACTGCGTCACCGCTGAACCTCACGTATTCCCTCCAATACCACAATGCAATTGTGACAAACAAATGACGGTTCCGAACGCGCACCACAGCACTGAGGACCAGGCGAAATTTTATGGTTTATATTTTCTTTTCTGCAGATTTTTAAACATATTCTTTTATTATGAGAGAAATACGTATAATTTTGTGAATTTCTATTTCCCGTTGCTAGTGGCCATCCTGCGGGACAACCGTGGGATTCCCATGCATATAGACCCATGCCTGTCCCAAGCGGGACTTCCCTGGGATTACCTATTTAGGCCTATATCCTGGATTTTTTAGGATCGTTGTGGGTCGTACGGGATCATAATGGGACGTCCCGTGGACTACTTGTGCTATTAGGGATGGTTATCTTCGTCGAGACTAAAGGAAACGATGATGATGAGGATGAATGAAATGATGAAATGAAGGAAGTGAGCGAAAACGAGAGAACTCAGAAAAAAACCCACACATATGGTGTTTGTCCATCATAAAGCCCATTTGGCGTAAACAGGAGAAAATCAGGGACCGCATCCACCCGAGGTGAACGCTTTAAGATTGAGCCAATACAACTTCAATAAGCTTGAGATGAACTTATATTTGCGAAAATACTGGTAACCCCAATTGAACCCAATCTGAGAAATGCCCCAGGGAATAGGGGGCCGCGGTGGCTCAGTGGTAGAGCGTTCATTTCTGGTGCTTGGGGTCCCGGGTTCGATCCCAGCCCCCACCAAGTGAACTTTGTGGTGGACAAATACCGTGTGCGTGGGTTTTCTCGGGGTTCTCCCACTTTCTTCATTCCACCATTTCATTCATTACTCATCATCACCGTCTCCTTTAGCCTAACCGGCATAATCGTGGGACGTAAAATTCAAAGATTTCATTTTCATTTTTTTGCTCCAGGGGATAATTCTTAGCCTAGGGCTGTTTTCTCCTCGCCTACCCCTGAAATCATCACTGTTCTTCTATATTCTTAAGAGAAAACCATTAGCTCGTTAAATTTGAGTTGAGTTGATTTTGAGCTTAACGTCCCATTCAGCAGCGAGGCTATATGAGACGAGGACCTACTGGTTAACATAGAATCCGAACCACATGAGCTCTTGCCGGGAATCGATCCCGGCTCTCCCACATCCTCGTGTTTACATGGAAGCTCAGAAAATCATTTGTATCTCTACGTCCATTTCAATAGTACGGTAGTAAAGCGAAAAATATGTGCCACTAAACAAGGGCACCGATTTCTCTGTAACTTGGGGGGGGGGGCATTAACCTGTGTTTGGTTGCAGACAAGGGTCTAAAGGATTTTAAGACATTCAAGTTATGCTAAATATTGAATATTCATAAAAATACATTTAAATATTCAGGGGTCCGGTCTCCCCAGAATCGGCGCCCTTGCCACTAACTTTTTTGCATGTGGATAAGTGTTTCTATTGAAAGATGCAATACATTATCTTCCCAGAAAGAATCTGCGTTCGTCTTTCTATACATGTATATATATTTGTGAAATCCATTATTAGGCCCTACAGTACAAATAGTTTACAGTGCACTTTTTCTGTGTAAATATTGTATTTAGATTGAATATAATATAGTACTTTGAGCTCATTATGAAACATTAAAATTGACTTTTTTGGCTAGTGCAGTTGAAAGTGATGGTAATATCTTTATCCAATGTACGTTTAGTTTCTTGATAAAATAGATAAGCGATTATCAAGGGTATGTTGAAACTAACTACGAAATCGTATTATATCAAATTGAGGAACACTGTCAGTACTTCACGACGAGCAGCAAGCAACAGAGAAGATTATTTTCAAAGTAATCTGCTTCTAACAAAGCGGCTTCCTCTCTTCGCAAGAAGCAACCCTACCACGAAGGATGAAAAAAAAAACACGCCATCTACGAAAGCAGGAAGAAAAAAACGCGCGTACGGTTTGTTTCTTTTACCATTCCCCGTGAATTGCAAGTGCATTTGCAGAAGCAATTCTACCAATTCTTTCACACAAGCTGGCACTTTCTGATTCTCAATTCATTTCGATCACGGCAAGCAATTCAGTGGAAAATACAAATGATTCATTAGAAGAATCGATTCATTTCTAGCAGGAATCATAATTCATTTGATTCACGCCATGATTCGTTCATAATGAGCGAATCGTTCATGATCGACACAACACTAGTATATATCCGGGTACCAATTGACTTTCCTCCGGCTGCTACTAACAAACAAACAATTGCCGAGAGAGCGATCGTGGCTAAGGAAATAAGAAACTGCAGAAGAAGATGATTTTAAATATAAAGTTGCTTTTGTGAACGTTCTTGTACATCATTTCATTAACACTGGCAACATAAAATATAAGGAAAGTATAAGAACAGTGTTAAATTCTTATTGTATTTCAATTCACAATGGCTGGTGAGGCGTCTGTTAAGTTGGAATTGATGTGCAAAGAAGATATTGCTTTTGACTTATCTCAGGAAGATCCACTCGAAGGGAAAGGGTGGACATACGAACTGATGACTGACAAGAAAGAGTTAATATTATCCACAACGGAAGGAGAGGAAACAGTGGACAAGGATAAAGCTATGTGTTCTTTGGATGTGAAACTGAACGTTGATAGGGTGAAATCAGAATTAGCAGTAGAAGAAGATCCTGAATTTGAAAGGAATATAGAAACGCCTAGAAAAATAGTGGTTCAGGAGACATGCGCGTCGTACTCTAATGACTCCCAACAACTAACAACAAAAAATTTAAATTCTCTTCGCCCAGAAAGGTAATGTTCAATTTTTCATATACTAATTGGCTCAGATTGATAATAGGGTTACAAGCGTTCAGAAATATTGTTGGTTAAAAGCAATACTTCATGAGAAATATTTAGATATGGGAGATATCTCGAACGTAAGTTAGTAACCTACAATTTGGAAATTGCATGGTACAGATAGACAAGCTGTATACCAAATAAAAATAAGATCGATACGACTCATACAAATTTTATGTAGTTCATATCTTGATAAACTAATTATTTCTTTATTATTGATTACACACTTCTCATTAATTGTTGCACATAATTAAAATATGGGTGCTCGACAATATTGTTTTATTTATATAGAGACTTATGTAAAATAAGAAATCGTGAGAATGGTATTTATTCTAATATTTTCCAAATTTAAACGTGGAATGTATTATATTGGAACAAAAACTATGGACGTTTGTGTTTTTACTTACAATTAGCTCAAATGTGTCTAGCCTCATTTTTCCGGAGGGCTTCGAAAGACATTAGTAAAATACGAGATAAAGAATATTTTAACCATCAGTGGATGTTCATTAATTCTAGAGGTCCATACATCAAACCATTTCGCAGCTGCACTCATTTCTTTCAAGGAGGTCGACTTTTTACATTCCCAGGAATCATTTCTAGAGTATGGACCTAAATTTCTCAATATATAATCACTTTAGGGGCTTAGTGAACGTACATGATATGTGAATTATGGTACAAACAACGCTAACTAGCATGTGCTAGATGGCCGGTAAAAATAAGATTGCTATGCAGATTAGGGCATTACGCAGAACGTTGGTAAACGAGGATAGCGCAGGATTCTTTATTTAGGATAATCTTACATCTCTTACATGTTGAATGTGTTCTTGTACGTTCCTAAGTATTTTACAGGGAACATCCTGAAATGCTTCCTTTGCTTGTACATTTGTTTTCCAAATTAACACAATATATTAGGGACGTAATTCCTTAATTATATGATTTCCTTCCTACCCAAACGTTTTTCTAATTTCTGTGTCATGATTTGCCACATTGAATTTTTGATATTTCATTTCACTTACAGTGGTAACTAGCTACCATACACGGGGTTACTTTGCAAGGTAATTCTTAAGAACAGCTACTTCTCATCTCCGGTGCACGAGGATAATTCTTACTGTTGCACTACCTACAAAATTGATTCTATTTCATGTACAATAGGTAATAGGACACACAAGAAACCCAAATCATGTTCTATTCTCACTTCAATATGAAGTGAGAATACAAGGTAATCTGCGTTTCTTATGTGTTCTATTACCACTTCTACATGAAATAAAATCAATTTTTTACGTAGTGCAACAGTAAGAAGTACCAACGTGCACGGAACATGCGATATGCGTTCATCCCCCCCCCCAATCATACATTAAGTACAAGGGCACTACAAAGATACATATGTAAGTACAAGGGCGAAATTATGAAATGCAAAGAAAAAGAAAAAGGGACACGAAGAATTAATTTTCACATATCTAAAATGCTTGAAGGATTATAAGGGCACTACAGGGATACACATTTAAGTGCAAGGGTCACACATTTAAGTACAAGGGCCAAATTCAAAAATGCAACGAGAAAGAGAAAAAGGCCCAGGGAGCATTCATTTTCACATACCTCAAATGATTCGAGGATACAACCAAGCGACTTCAAACTGTCTTCTTTCCGTAAGGTAATTCTTATTTCAACAACACCGTACTCAGTAATATTCCATGAGCCACACACTCACATAACTATAATCACTCCCCTGACATTTTTTTCTTAGCGTGTTCTCAACACAAACCACGTGCAGCTCGTCGCCATATTACTCTGCCTCCTTCTTCACTCAGCTGCCGCCTATATCAATCTGCGCAAACGCACTTCCATAATTCAGTGATGTCACATAGAACATGTGAAAATCGCAACTCGTAAAATAAATAAACAAACTCCAAAACACAACGAGAGCGGAATACACACACGTATTTTTTTATTTCGAATCACTCATTAACTAGTTAAAATTCGGTATGTTACCAACTTTTTAAGTAGGCATTACTTCCCACAAAATATGAAAAGAGATTCAGTCATCTGTTAGTAAAACCATGAACTGTAAATAGATTGGTGGTAGTTCATATTTTTCTTACTGGGTGTGTCCGTACAGTCATATGGTACTTTGTTACTGTGGCGTCACATATTCTGTCTGCTTGTATGTGTGAAATGCGGTGAGCGGGTAATTGAATTTTTGTTTCATGGCTACGAGCGTGGCAACTCTTCTACAACCAACTTTACTGAATAAGTAACTTAGTTCTTTTCATTTTTAGTAGTTAAGTTTAACAAATTTGGATTTGTGCTTTTTACAATTTAGAAATTTATATTCTTAATCTTCTATCCTAAAACTGTTCTTAAATAAAAAATACATAATCCTGCGGGACTTGTATCTATGGCCATTCTCACTTATGTCTAAAATCTAAAACCAGAATAACAAAATTTATTTCGCTCACCTAATAAAAAAGACGTGATATCAAATTAAATTCTCTCCAGCTAGAAGCAACTAAGCAAGCAAGTAACTAGCAATAGCTCTTAAAGTTCCAAACATGTTTCAAATAGAATGGTTTGGAAATTTTTCATGGTTTGTACCCGGGATATTCTTACATTCTTTTATATTCTTAAAGAAGATCTCAATTCATTTCACTCACCTAAAAGAAATGAAACGCTCTCAAATTATACCATCCGCAGAGTAGCAACCGTTCTGATCACGAAGTTTGAAACAAGTTTAATACTACGATCAAAATTTCTTTCATTGTTTGTCAGCACGAACATTAATACTTCCTTCTTCATAAAAAAATTACTCACGAGTTACTTGCCTCTTCTACCCGGAATAGAAGGTTGTCAAATATGCTTACTTCTACGATATGCTCAGTGCAGCGTAAACAAATATTCGAATTCGAATGGGCTTGAAATATTACGAATTGAAACTTTCTTTGTAGGGATATTCTTACAAATTTCTAAATTGTATAGAGCACAAACTCTATATTTGTTAATCTTAACTACTAAAAATGACAAGAAATAAGTTATTTATTCCGTAATGTTGGTGTAGAATAGTTGCAAGTAAAAGGCACAAATCCGATACAAGTTAGGTAATATTTCCAATCCTTATTCTTGAAATATTATCAAACTTGTGGTTGGTAATAACTGTTTTTCCGCTTCTCAACACAAAGGATATAATTTGAATTTGTCTTATCCGTAATAAGTGATGGAAACACATTTGTTACTATATGATCAGAAAAATAAACACACTGCTGGACAAGACTGCACTTATTTAATATAAAAACACATTTACACGTGACGTTTCGATCTTCTAGCCAAGATCCTCATCAGACGTACACTGAGTGATACAAAAAATTACTCAAATATATTTACACAATTCATCTCCCTTTCTGCTCTCTCATTGGCCCTTTCAGATAATATTATCAGTTTACGTAATAATATCAAAGTAAGCCAATAACTCATTAACTGAGGTACGCTCTGAATTAGTTAACGTGGCCAATCATATTGATTCAGTAACTGCCGAGTTTAGAAATAGTGTAGTGGAATGAAAGAAACGTCTCACTGAGAATTGTGAATACATGCGAAGGGCACAGGTTGTGTGTTGGCAAGCCACTAAAATACAACAGTGCAAGGCGAAAAAGAAACCGCAAATATTCTTGAATTCGAGCCGGCCCACGTTGTGGAAGATATGTGCCAATTAAACCAGAAAGTTGATTTCAGTCAGGAAAAGGAAATATGCACTGTAGAGATAGCGAAAAAAAAAGAATCGTTATGTGTAACTGTAGACAATTATGTTTCTAATGTAATTGTTTAGCCGGCAAGTGATGCCTATGTTTCACACGTGATGAACGGTAGAGCTGAGGTTGCGCGTACCCATCCTGTCGAAGAAGCCAGGGAAGGCTAGAGAGTTCAATTATTGGTTTTGTGTGGTAACGAATTTACAGTGTTGTCGTTTTTGTGTCGCAGGCAAATGGTTTTGCGCGACTTAACAAATTCAAATTTGTCTTCGTGGCCGTGTATGTCGAACGTGAGTTGCATTTTAGTGCTGCAAATCCATTCCCACTTTATCATCTTTGAGTATTGTAGATGGAAACAACTTCAAATTCACGGTTTAAAGTGTAGGCGCGCGAAGAGAATTGTGTTTTACGTAGTGGACGTCTCGTACATAATCAATCGGTCGGAAATGTTTACCGTAAACAAACTTAAAAGTAACACTTCCAATAAAGCACACGCAGTCGAAAATATATTTCCGATATAAAGACGAAATCTAACACCAAGGTTAAGAAGAAAAATAAGAGAAATTTTGGTAATACATTAGTTAACATAAACTCTATTTGGAGGAGCATTATTAGCAGAATTAAAATGAGCAGACGTGATCCTAATATCAGTACATCATATGCAACATTTATTAATTTTCAGTTGCCGAAATGTGTGAATTTTCAAGCTAGTACTTCACTATTGCGAAATTGTAAAGAGCGAAAATTTAAGTGTAGGGCTACTCAAGATGTAGAAGAGTTGATTCGTCGTGATGATAATATTCGTCGACCTCCGTGTACAGCGTACTCTCAGCGGGCGCAAACACGCATTAGGCGTGCAGTAGGAAATAAGTTGAGAATAATAGAAAAGTGCTTTGGTAAGCGTAATTCGGAACGAACTCAACTCGGTGCAAGACCGGATCTGTGCTTACTAACACAAATGTGTAAAATACCAAACTGCTGGTAAAAGCTTGAAAATTGCTCCTCCATATACGAGCCTTGGTTAATGAAGTTTAAAATTAACGTTGTCCTATATCTTTTAAATTCCAAAAAGAGAGCCTCACGTCGGTGATATCCTATTGTTCCCGAAGAAGCGAGCGAACAAATTGATTCAATTGTGAAGAGAACCGCGACCGCCAGAGGGTTAATGGTCTTTGTTAAGTATCACTGAAGAAATCACTATATTGTGGAATATCCTCTATATATAAGTTCAATTCACTGGAAGTTCACCATGGAAATCGGTATATTGGTACCTCACTGTACATAATGGATCACTTTTCACTTGTTAACTATAAGGTTATTCAACCTATATGACGATAAGCCACCTGTTGTTAAAGCCACCTGTTATATTTATAATCCCTCATTTAAGCCACCATTATACCACCATTAATAAAAATGTTCATATTATTCATTTAAATTTGCAGTTTATAAGTCCTTTTCTTTCATTCACTTATTTATTTATTTATCTATTTATTTTTCAACTGTGGGTTTCTCACCATGAGTGGATGTTTCAGTTGATTTTCCAATCTTTTTCACTGAACAGTTAACATATTTGAAATCATAGTAATCACCTGAAACTAAATGAATATACAGGTAGATATTAACACAAAAATACTTAATTACTAATCCATAATAGAAAATGTGTATATTTCGGAAGTGTTGCCTAACAGCGGTGTAAACGCTAAAGCCGTAATTCCTAATATGTGTATTTAGTGTAGTGTAATGTGTGTATATGCACCTTTTTTTTTACAGCAAACTTATTCAATACTCAAACCTTTTTATTCAAATATATTTTGTAATGTTCAACTACTAAATATAAACACATAATGTAGCATTAAAATTATAATATAAATTAATATATATATTCATACACAAAAAACATTAATAAAGCAAGACAATTTTCAAAACAAGCATTTCGCAAAATAGTTATAACATTACTTGTATACTGATTATTTAAAATACTGTATTACAACTTACTAAATATCAAAAATTCTAAAGGAATGCAAAAACATTTAAAGTCACAGGTTTTAATAATCATATTGCTCATACGGCAAAACGAAAGACACATTAAAATGTTTCGAATAAATTTAGAATCACAGGTCAACTCACAAAACAATCCCTCTTGTCTTGCTGTTATTCAAACACATATATATGAAAACTTACATTTTTTTTAATTATCAGTATTACTCGCAAACAAACTTCTATTTTTAGCAAAGCATCAACTCTAACGCACGAATCTTTACAACATTAGCGAACACGCGATTTTTAGCTGATAGAATCATTACTTAATCTTATTTTCAACAAACATCTTATTGGCTGCGGCAAAATAAAACTCTACTAGCACATTTATGGGCATTGATCAAGAACGAGCATCACAAGAGGGATATTCTATCCCCCTCCAAAATATTAAAAATGCACAACAAACGGTTCCTACTCATCTATCATTCACAAACTAGGCATTCGGGAAGCAAGAAGGAGTAGCTATCTACGGAGTGGCCTTTGGCATCACGTTAAAATACGCATACATTATAACAGTAAATTCATGTAAGGATGCCACTCTAAATCAGCTTTTTGGCATCTTGAAAATAACCCTAAATCTTATATATAAAAGAGAACGTACAAATCCTTTGTTCCCTCATCACGCTAATACGGCTGAACCAATTTCTTTCATTTTTGGTGGGTTATTAGGATTTGGACCCTAGATGGTTTTTATCATATCACTTTAACTTTTAATTACCAGTGTCTTGAGATAATTGACCATTCAAGTGTCCATAACGTACAAATCCTTTGTTAGTTCATCATAGGTAAAAATAAACGTATTTATATGCAACCCGCATGACCGTGTCACTCGGCGGGTTAACATAAATGACAGGCTATATAATGTTAACATTTACTGCCACTTGAAAGCGAAAAAGTAAAAATTATCTAAGTAACAAAGTTTATTGCGTTCCGGGGTGACCGCAGCGAAGCGGGGCGGGTTAACATAAATGACAGGCGATATAATGTTAACATTTACTGCAATCTTCTATGGTTTTTATCATATCACTTGAAAGCGAAAAAGTAAAAATTATCTAAGTAACAAAGTTTATTGCGTTCCGGGGTGACCGCAGCGAAGCGGGGTGAACGCTGCTAGTCTCTTATAATGCTCAATTGCCATTTAGTTGAATTCAAACGTGCACAGCTATAAAATACTTTATATGCAATCATTTTGTTCGCTTGGCGAACGTTATAAATTTTCACGTGAGTAGTTGGCACATGCATTACTCCCTCAACATATCATGAACTACGGGACCTACCCATCACTAGATTCCTCAACGAATCAAAAAAAAAAAAATTCTTATGTCGTTTTTTTATATCAGAATTCTCAAATTCAATTTAAAATCCGTTAACTAACTAAGTAACTCTATGGCCTATGGAACCCGGAGGTTCAATGCCGCGTTCACAAAAGCTCTCCACCGACTTCTATCCTTAGCTAACTGCATCCAGTTTCTACTTTGTATTCCAGTCTCTTCGAGATCCATCTTAATATTGTCCTCTCATCTGCGCCTAGGTCTTCCTAATTAATGGTCGTTTTCCGATTGGTCTTCCAGTCAAGACTTTGAAAGCGTTTCTACTTTCTTCCATTCTAGCTACATGACCCGACCACCTAAGCCTCCTAGGCTTGATGACCCTAACAATGTTGGATAGGCCATATAAATTATGTAGTTCCTCGTTATGAAGTTTCCGCCATTCCCCATTCCCGTTCCTCTTGGGTCCGAATATTTGTCTCATGATCTTGTTCTCAAATACTTTCAGTCTGTTCTTCCTTCAGAGTAAATGACTATGATTCGCAGCAATACAGAACAACAGACATAATTATCGTTTTGTATATTTTAAGCTTCAAATTCCTCGACAGAATTCGCGACGACAAGAGGTTTTGAACCGAATAGTAACAAGAATTCCCTGCTTTTAGTGGACATTTAATTTCTCCGTGAATATGATTTTCGTCTGTTAATATTGATCCTAGATATTTGAAAGTATCCACTTTATCAAAAGTATTATTTAATATTTTAACGCATCCATAATTTGCTGTATTGCGGTCCCGACGCACTTCCATGTATTTAGTTTTCTTTGCATTTCCTTCTATTGTTCTCCTATCATCCCCTATTAAATTTACATCATCAGCATCTGCCATAACCTGGTGAATACCGTTCAACTCTAGGCCCTGGTTGCTATCTTTGCTTTTCCTTATAGCGTATTCCAGAACGAAGTTAAATAATAATGGCGACAACGCATCTCCTTGTTTCAGGCCATTTTCGACGTAAAAGCTCGTGGACAAAAATTTTCCTACCCGGACTTTACTTTGGGATTCATTTAAACATATCTTAATTATTCTAATTAGCTTTCTCGGTATTCCAAGTTCTGTAAGAACGTTGTGTAATGTTTCTCTCCTAACCGAGTCGTACGCCTTTCTACAATCAATAAATAGTTGATGTACCGGGGTATTGTATTCCCACTTTTTTTCGAGTATTTGGCGAATGGTAAATATTTGGTCGATAGTTGATCAATTTTGTCTAAATCCGCACTGATAATCTCCAATAATTTCATCTGCGTATGGGGTCAGTTTTGCTAATAGAATATTTGAAAGGATTTTATAGGATGTTGACAGAAGAGAAATTTCTCGATAATTGTTACAGTCAGTTTTGTCACCTTTCTTGTGAATTGGAACAATGATTGATTCTTTCCACTGTTGTGGCAATTCTTCCTTGTTCCAGATAAGGAGAATGAGTTTGTGTATCTTGTTCCACAATTTTTCGCCTCCAACCAAAATTAACTCAGCAGGAATTTCATCTACACCCGGAGATTTGTGTTTCTTTAATTTCTTTATAGCGGTTTCTACTTCTATTCGGTTGGGTTCTGGAATATACGGTTCTGCGGTGTGTATCTCCTTTTCTGCACACACACTAGTTTTTGGTTGCGTGTTAAGCAAGTCGTCAAAGAAATCTTTCCATCTATTTAAGATGCTATCCGTGTCAGTGAAAACTGTACCGTCATATTTCTTTAATATATAACCAAGAGGTTGATAGCCTTTCTTAAATTGGTTGATTACCTTGTACATATTCGGATGTTTTTATTTTTACTATTATTTTCAAGTTCCTTAATTTTAGCTTTCAGAAAATCGCGTTGCTTTGTTCTAAAAGTTTTGGAAGTTTCCCGCCTGTTATCTGCGAAATTTTGTGGTTATTTCATTCGGATTTTGCAGCCAGCGTAATTTAGCCTGTTTTCTCTTTTCTGCTAGTTTTATGCATTCCTGGTCGAACCATGGTTTGTTCCTACGTATTTCCGTGGGTCCCAATTTTTCTTTTGCTGAAATTATAATGCTATCTCAAATTTCAATCCAGGTGTCCTCAACACTAGTGCACTCCGAATCTTCTAAGGCCGAGAATCTATTCGAAACTTCAATCTGGTATTTCTTTCTTACCTGGTTCCCTTCTAATTTCTTTAAATTGAATCTCTCCGTTTTCGGACAATGAATGATTTGCCCAACACTATTAGTTTCATCTCTTCATAATTTTCTTTTTTAAAAAAAAAAAAAAAAAAAAAAGAAATATTTCAGATAGAACAAAATGAGAAAACAGACGTAAAATATACGTTGAATACACTCTCGGAGCTCGGAAACTAAAGTAATACGAGGGATTTATAATCACTACAAATTCACTGCCCAATTTCCCTCTCCGGCTCTGTAACTTTCTAACTTCACTAAAATCACCTTTTACCTTTCCAAATTCTTCCGTAATCACTGAAAACTTATTCCAGCTTGTGTAATAGAATATATCACTTAATTCAAAAAGACTGACGAACAATATTAACTTCTCTGGAACGGAACACCGAGTGGCCCAAGTAGAAGTATTAAACAACATGTCCTACTGCCACACACAATCTAAGCAAAGAACGCGTAACAGCAAACAACTCCACATCTCCGGAAGACACCAAGATACTAGACAACGTAACCAAGTGTTACGCTGTCAGGAGGATATCGGCGAGTTAAGCCACGCCCCCTAAACGATCGCGCGCAAAGCTCGTTTTTTTCTCCAGTTGTCTAGAGTAGAAGAATTTACAGTCTATTCCTCCATACAGTTTTCTTTTAAATTTTCTTGCACTTTTTCTTTTGTTTTTTTTTAAATTTTTTTACAAATAGTGACCTTCTTATTTTAACAAATAATAAACTCTAACAATAATAATATAACTAGGAATATATTAATATAATATATACAATTTATCTCCTTGTACACATCCATTCTTCGTTTTCCCAGAACTCGGAAGGATGGTATGGTACATAGTACTCCATTCTCTTTTCTTTTAATAGCATTTTATGTTCTTTTAATATTTGTTCTTGTAGTAATACTGTTATGTGTTTAAGATCTTGATGAATAAGGTTAAGTTTATTCTGTATCAATTCACATTGCTTATCCATATTTATTAAATACAGAAATGAACAAAAATGAATAACTGTTTTCTTGTTATTATAAAAAGGATGTTATGGAAAGGAAAACTATCCTCTAACTTAAGCAGTAATGTAGAGAGAACGGAATACATGGTTATTCAAAGCTTAGAAAAGTAGAAATAATAGCCGTAATCATCGAGCACAGAAATAAGTCTTTAGCAACAACTGCTGCAAATTCACAACAACCAAGTAAACAAGATAAAACAATCATGAATAAAGACGAGCTTGTAAAAGACAATATTCAAAAATTTAACCCTGAGCATATTGTAAACTACTTTCAGAATCCGCTTTGTAGAAATATAGATGCACTTAGTAGTCGAAAATTCAAAGAATGGAAACAAGTTTCAGAAATAAAGAACTTATCCGATGACTTTCTACATATCTTCAAAAACAAGATACATTGGTGTTCAGTTACATTAACCCATAAACTGTCACTTTCTTTTATTGAACGTTATGAAGAACACATCGATTGGGTCAGATTATCAAACAGGAAAGACTTAGTTAAATACGAAAACAATATTAATAAGTATAGTGATAAACTTTTCTGAGACAAATTGTGTGAACGAAGGTATGGTTCATGGTGTTATTATCATTTAAAACCAGAATTCGTACGAAACCAAAAAGAACATACAAAACAACATATTCATTTGGAAGACTACACGTATGAATACGCTCAACAAATGAGTGAAGATTATGTTAATGAATTTAAAGAAGAAGTTGATTGGCTCGTGTCAAAATCAATAGCTTGAAATGCCTTACTGTAGTCAAGTAGAGTAAGAAGCGTCAGTTTTCTGCTATCAATAGCCCATCTTATATCCTCCGTTACGTTTACTAGTGCAATGCATGTGCTATGATTACTTCGAAAACCAGATTGAAATTTATCCAATAAATTGTTTGTTGTTAAGTGTTCCCGCATTTGATAATCTACAATATTTTCAAAAACCTTTGAAAGCACGGGAAGGACACTGATAGGACGATAATCTGCAGTATTATCAACGTTGTTCTTTTTTTGGAAGTGGGGGAACCTTATCGAGTTTCCATTCTGTGGGAAAAGTACCTGTGGCAAGAGAGTAACTAAGAATGTCAGTAATAGGATTAAGTACATGCGGTAGGATTTTCCTGATCATGGTTATTGAATTATCATCTGTACCAGTGCTTTATATTTAATTCTTTGGATCGCTTTTAATACATGTGCAGGCTGTACGTGAGAAAACGAGAACAGACAGTTGATTTCCGAAGCTACAATATTATTCATTTGCAGTTTCATGTAGGCTGGTATCATACGGCTTTGACAGAAAAAAGTGTTCAATTCATCTGGCGTATAATTAACTGCGTTCTTGGCTATGTTTCTCCCATCACCTAATACTTTAGCCGTTTCCAAAGAACTGCTCCACTATTTTGGAATTCAAGTATTTCATAGGCAAAGCGCGTTTTGCCTTCCTTACTTCTTGAGTGCAACGGTTTCTTAATATCCTATTGTTTTCGAATTTTGTATTACAATTTATTGTGCTATCACTGGAAGGATCACTATTTTTAACATGTCTCCTGTATGCTCTATAAGCATTATCTCTCCGCGCCATTAACGAACGTAATTCATCGGTTTAGGACGTTTCTTAACTACAGGGGCGTGTCTACCATACAAATTTATTATTAAAAAAGTATTCAAATATTTGAATGTAGTAAAGCGTGTGTTATCGCTGATCAATCGCCATCTACATTCCTAAAGTAAAAAAAAAATGCTCGACGTGTATTCGATCGAAGAACCTCCAGATTGCTGGCCAAGCGCCTAGACCACTGAACCACGATCACTCCGCTCTAAATGATTCGTCTTTAGTCTGGTTACGTTAAGTTTCTCTGCCTCACCTTGGAAGGTTGTATATTACTTTTTTTCTTCCTTTCAAAACGCCTTTCGTATTCCTCTTATGATGATATAAGTGAATGATCTTTGGTAGAGTTTATATTAATAAGTTGAGTTGTTCTTAAACCTTTGGTACGCAAGTTTGTTTTTTCTCCACATAAAACTACAGATAAGACAGATTTAATTCTCGTACTGTGCATTTGTTTCAAAGCAGTCACGGTCAAAAACTTATGACAACCACGGTATAAATGATGGCTCAATTTGTTATAGTAAAACAAACTACAGCCTCTTATTTTGAGAACAAAAAGATATGGAAACTACTCAGTGGTACTCCATTTCATATTTGTACAATATTTCAAGTAATAAAACGAATTAAGTGTAATTTTATCATGAAATATAGAGAATGATTACTTCTTTTGTTGCTACATAATCATTATCCACGTTCTTATTTCCTTGTTTGTTAAATTTGTTACAGGCGCGATAACGTATTAGCTCTCCACGGAGAAGAGAATACCTTTATTACCTTAAAGGAAGCCATTTCTCATTTAGATGAGAAATCTCATACTTCGATGCAGTTTGGCAAAGCATTTCATCGATCACGTTTTTCAAGACATATGCTGACACAGGAAAGTGAAAGGCGTCATAAATACCGAAAGAGTGATAAACACCTTAATCAAAGTTCAACTTTGTCAAGCGGTAAGTTAGTACATACAGGTGGAAAATCCCAAATCTGCGGAGTATGTGGAATGGAATTTAGTGTATGTACAAGTTTGGCTCCGCATATGTTAAATCATACAGGAGCAAGGTTACAAACATGCAAAGAGTGTGGTAAGTCATTTAATCGACGTTCAAATTTGGCTACACACATGTTAATTCACACAGGAGAATAATGCAACACATGCCAACAGTGTGGTAAGTCATTTACTCTACGTTTCAATTTGGCTAGGCACATGTTAATTCACACAGGAGAATAACGTCACACCTGTCAAGAGTGTGGTAAGTCATTTACTCTACGTGCAGGTTTGGTTACACACATGAAAATCCACACAGGCGAAAAATGCCACACATGCCACGAGTGTGGTAAGTCATTTACTCTACGTTCAAATTTGGTTATACACACGTTAATCCACACAGGAGAAAAACCTCACACGTGCCAAGAGTGTGGTAAGGCATTCAAACGACGTTCAAATTTGGCTACACACATGTTAGTTCACACAGGAGAAAAATGCGAACAGTGTGGTAAGTCATTTACTCTACGTTCAAATTTAGCTAGACATATGTTAATGCACACAGGAGAAAAACGTCACACCTGTCAAGAGTGTGGTAAGTCATTTAATCGACGTTCAAATTTATGTTCACACATGTTAATCCACACAGGAGAAAAAAGTCACACCTGCCAAGAGTGTGGTAAGTCATTTAATCGACGTTCAAATTTATCTTCACACATGTTAATCCACACAGGAGAAACGCCACGAGTGTGGTAAGTCATTTACTCGACTTTCAAATTTGTCTTCACAAATGTTAATCAACAGACTAGTAAAGCGACACACGTGCCAAGAGTGTGGTCTGGGATTTGAACGTCGTTCAACTTTAGTTACACACGATAATTCACACAAGATATAAAGCCTTGCCAAAGTGTGCTTAAGCATTGAAGTAACGTTCAAAGTTGGCTACACACATGTTAATCCACACAGCAGCGAAATTTTGTACATGCCAACACCCTAGAATGGAATTTATTCTACGTTCATACGTATTAAGCCACACAGTACGAAAATCACACATGAATAGATGTGGAAAATGAATTAGTCTACGCTCAAATATTGCAAGGCATTTCAATACACAAGTGACAATAAAAGAGATGCATAGAACGTAGCCTGGCATTTGCTCAAGGTTCACATACAGCAAGTTAAATGTTAATCCACACAGGACAAGTGTTATACACGCGCGGAGAGTATAGAAAGACATTTACTGGCAGTTCCAAACAGTTAAATAACCATACATACGCAAAGGGTGTTCAATAAGATTTAGTTTGGAATCAGCTTTGCCAAGACACGTAATTAGACATGGCATATAGAAAAGAATATGCCGCTCTCACAAGTTAAGTTTTGGAAGAAATTTTATGTGCACGATAAATACCCTGCTAAAGAGGACCACAACAGACTTAAATTTTAAAAGAGTTAGACCACATTAAGCCTTTTAAGTATACCTGCCCTTTATAATGGAATGTTAGTTGTGAAGGACAAATTGTTAACTCCGTATTCTGGGGGCAGATGTTACAGGAAATTGGTTCCGCATCTACTCTACGAATGGCTCATCTGCTTTGACGCCACAGAGATTGCTGCATGGTGTAAAGAAGGCTGACGCCGACGAAGATTCGAGTGACGATTTCACAAAGTAACATTTATCTAAAGATAAAAATTCCAAATATAGACCATGAGAGTTCTTGTATGTAAGGGAGTAAAGGGCAACAAGTTTAAGCGACATCGACAATGAGGGTGCACTTTCCTCATCAGCTACAGCGGAAAAACATGTCCATTCTAACGGTAGGACTTTCTGGACCATCTGCAATTTAGCTGCATCTTGCTGGCCGATACATGGTTGCGCAGTTCCATTTTCACCACGTTTATTTACATTTCCCGTTTCCACGACATTCTTTCATGCTCTTTGACAGAAACGTTTGGGCAAATTGAAGATAAGCGATCAGAAACTCAAGTCTTCGTCCTTCCACATGGGTTAAACTAATCAGACAAACTTCACGTTAAAATCGTATTAAGGTTGTATGTGTCTAAAAATGACTCGCTAATAATATTGAACACGATTGCGTTCCAGTTGTTGTTGTCTTTGATTTCAAAGCGAGATTAATAGCATTTTTATTCAAATTGTTATTGACTTTACCGGAATTCGTGGTGTTTGTGCGAAAAGAGGGTCTGTACCAAAATTTCGACAAATATCTTCTACTCTTTTTCGCCCACAGTCGTTTCTGAAGCGAGGGATGATTATACAAAGTGAAAGTGCATGTGGGTTGTTAAAAATGAAGTTCGAATCTATGTTTCGTATTCCTTACTTATTCTCAAGTATACTTAGAAGTTTTCGAGTACACTGACTTACCAACTTTTCACTCGTTTTATAAGAAAAGTTGTTAAATCAGCTTTTAAATTTTATTCAGAAACGTTCTCTTTACCTTATAAGTATCTGTTACTGTAAGACAACGTCACACCTTCATAACGAACCTGCATACAAAATTTTAGACCATTGTATTTATATATCGGTATTTCAACACATTTCTATACAATTTAAAGCGTGATCCTGTAAAATCAAGCAATAATGAGTTAGCAACTTCTGATTTGAGTGCGCCATATAGTTCGCGTTCATGCTTGGTAAGGCAAATTTTAATATACACAAGTGGAAAACTTCACATATACGAAAAGTTTGGAAAACTATTTGGTCTATGTTCAAGTTTGGCATTACATTTCAATACACAGATGAAACTCTCACACGCATGACAACACATAGGCGAAAAGAAGATTTATATGAAGCTCACGTTTTGCAATGCATATGTTAAAACGTACAGAAAAAAACATATTAAATACTAAGGAAAAAACTAAAGCGTTCTACGTGTGTAGAAAGGACTTCATTAAAGTGTATATTTCCCAACCGGTATATTAATACAGATGGGGAGGAATTGGTCATTTCAAGACTATGGAGAATGGTATAATCGAAGTTCAATTTTGGAAAAACATGCTATCTCTCTCAGGTAAAAGATGGCAGTGCATAATTGTGAAAAGGGTTTACATGAAGTCCATATTTTGTTAGTGGGAAGACATTGTAAAGTATGTGAAACTAGTTACTGAAAAATCATGTTTTTACATAAAACGTATGTTCAATTTAAACTCGTGATAAAATATACAAATGCGAAACATCTTAGTTGTCAAAAGTGCGATAAAATTCGTTCAATCTCACGTACTGCCAATTCACGTTTCCGCTCGCGACGACGGCAATTCGGCTGTGATTGATTATTCACATTTTTCAGCATTGTGCATGATGCAGAGTATGTTTTGGAGCATTTAGGTTTAGTAAATTAAGACAAGTCATAGTTGACAAAAAGCATAAGTTTAATTAAACTACAACACTGTTAATATAAGTGAAGACACTGAACAAAACACAAAATAACAGAATCTAACTTAACCAAAATCCATATCATTGAGCTTGTTATAATGCTGATATTTATTGCAGAGAGCAGTAACGATTGAGTGATTTTTGCATATGATTTTCCACGATATGTAGACTCAAAGGGGCTTCAAAGTTAATCAACATCCACTTCACTGCTCTCTTTCTAAGACTGCTGACATGTATTGCAAGTAGTGATAATTATTGACTGCATCTTGAACATGTTTTTTTTCCATAATCATTACATTCACGGCGAGTTCTGTTGCTTTCCCTTGACCCGCAGATATAGGAAATCTCTCTTCGGATTGGTAACACTGCTTCATCATCGGTAGTTTGTTTTCTGTATTGTGCCAAGCACACTGGCAATTTTTTTGCAAAGTTGATATTTTACGAGGAGCTTTCAGGTTTTCGTTTATTAATTCTAATGCTAACACGTATAGATATATTTTTCACCGAAGCAGGAACTCGAACTTTAACTTTTCTACAGTTTGATGCCATTTTTTGTAACTTTATGCATAGACGATCCTAAGTATTTACAAAGATTTCGTACTGCAAAATTTAACACACAGATTTACGGTGCGGATAGCCGCATGATCCATAATTTATCAAAATCTTTTGATCCTCTAACCAAAAGTTTTCCAAAGAGCTTTCCTTGTTCGATTACCTAGTCCTACTCTGGAGCTATACCAACGCATAACTTTTCCCATATTACAGTACTATATCGAAAAACTAAATCTCACCTATGATTGGGTTAAGAGTAATAGTAAATACTATTTTATCAAACTTTTCCACTTTTTCCCACGTCCACACAAAACTACATATTTCCTTCTCAGCAATTGTTATATTTTGGTTCAGTTCCCTAAAATATATGGTTTTATGTTTAGCAAACCACGTGATTCTTCACTCCTCAAAAGTATGTAATCTGTCACAAGCTTGTTTACAAAGCGCACTGCACCAGCAAACCGCTCTGCAAGGACTGTCAGGTGAAATCAAAATACAATGTGTGACAGAATTCATTCCTAACAAAGCGTATTTCTATGTAAAATTTCTAATGTTACAGTACTATAATTCCGGTATTGTTTGAAAGAACCACGAGCCGCCACTGACAGTGTATGCAGCGTATAAAATTTACTGTAATATAAAGAACAATCAGGTACATTGCCCTTTTCATTGTACGTTAGATATTTTAACTCCTCCCTGAATGAAACTTGATATATTTTTTACAAGAAGCAGGATTGGGTCAAAATAACCCACGCTTAGTACTTTACCTAACATTGTAGGCTTGGTACTCTAAGGATTAATCCAATCTAATCTCCACTACCGATCATTCAAACCTCGTATCCTCTCTTACATCACGATCAGGAATTGTACAGAGACCAAGAAAAAGCTAAAACCTTTGTTTCCTAATTATAGGAGATATTCACACCTTTATTATTCACCTAGGATTTTAATTATCATCCTGTAGTCATTTCAACTTCAATTCACCACAAATTCATCTTCAACCCAACATATATACTCACAAAGCACTCACTACCTTCATTTTGTGAAGACGTGGATCGTCACGAATATGTGGGTCACTTGTTATTATGGATTATTTAGGAAGTAGATGGCGCCATCTTTTATTAATATGGAGACATACGACCTTATTCTCCCTTCGCCCTTTTCCATCCTACCTTTTTGGTCTCAAAACAGGTTGGTAGTGTATTATGAAAATATATTCGAAGATCTGGTACCAGCTGATAATGTAAAATGACGAGGTCCTCGTGATCTAAAATCCGGATTGTGATTGGTTGGTTTTGAACCCGGAATGGAAGCCATGGATCAACTGACGTAGATCGTCAGTTGGTCAGTGTTCGAGGTACGTAGAGTTTGTTCTTTATAATTTGTTAAATTAAATTATTGTTTTTTTGTGAAAATTGGTGAGAAATTTATCATTGGAAATTTCGTGAGTATACTCTAATGTATTTGAATAAGGATAAATACTTATGGATTGACATATTTAGTCACGAGCAAGTGTAAAATATTGCTGATTAAAAAAATTAGATTACTGAAAGACAAAATTAGAGGTTGGTGTAGGCCATGTTGGAATGGCGATTTTTTTGTGTGTTAGCCTGTTTTTTTTTATCAGAAACAGTAAGATTGTTTATTATTATTATTACTATTAATATCCAATTGTTAATATTTTGTGTACTATTTGTTTCTTTTTTTATTTTTATTATTATTATTATTTTTTTCCTTTATTCTAATAAATTGTTTATCCTTGTTAAAATTGAAATAGTAGGTTTGTCATTGCTAATGAACTTCCTTAAAACAACTGAGAAATTTTGCTTGCAATTTCGTAAATTAAAGGTGAGAGTTATAGACCTACATATACATATTTTGGGTGCGCTACGCGGCCTTTTAATACAGTACCGGCGAAAGCTCTCTTTCCCTTTTTTTTTTCAGGATTATTTCCCCGGTGGGCGGGTCTGTATTTTGAAGGTTAGATGTGTGCTGTTCTTTTCATTCTTTTCAAGTACGGATTTTGACCCGGGGTGGTCATTCTGAAAGAAGAGGGATTAAGGGTGTTTTTCGTTACAGAACACTGACCAACTCGGTTAAAATTCTCTCACTTATTAAATTTAAATTTAAATTCAGTTGTTTACTTTCATGTTGATGGCATATAAAGTGAGTGCTGTGTATGTAATTACTTGCTCGTATATATTAATTGGGTTCCTTGTAGGAAGTCTTTGTACGGCAGTTCAAGGAATTGGTTCCGGGGATCGAACCCATACTATCTGGTATATAAGTATAGAATCGTATCGAAAAATAAAAACAATGGTTGTAGGTGGTGATTCTAGTTTCTTTCTTGATGAAGAGTTTATAGACGAAATTCCTGTGGATGTTAATGAGTTTTTGAATATGACTATAGAAGAAAAGCAATCAAAAGTATTTTCTATGAATGAAAGTGACGCTAAGAAACTGCTTTTGTCCATAATAACTGCTAACAGCAAGAGTGCACCTGTTGGTTCCGGTGTTGTAGTAGGTCAAGGTAGAGGCACTGATAACACAACCACACAGCCGGGTGGAAGTGTGCGTGTGCAAACAGCTGGAAGTCAGCCAGGTCATTTACCTTTTAGCTCGGTGAACGATAAAGCTAGAGTTGAACCTCTATCTGAATTGACACAAAATAGTTGTTTTAATAAGATGGAATAATCATCAGCATTTTTGGTTTTACGTTCATTCATGGAATCATTAGAGAATTGTGATGGTACGGATCCCTTAAAATTGTATCAATTTATTCAAAAGATTGATGAATTTTGTAATATTGAGCGTTTTCCTTTTTCTGCGGTTTTGTATTCATTGCGTGGGAAAGTTACGGGTCCACTGCAGGAAATTCTGAACGAGCTGTCACATACATGTAAAAGCTGGGATTTTGCACGTGATTTTGTTTTTCACAACTTATTATCAGAATGTGCTATTCAGAGAATAATAGTAGAATACATGTATCGACATCAAGAGAATAACGAGGATTTAAAAGCTTTTGTAAAGCGTGTAACCACTGTTGATAAACTTTTGAAGTTGCGTTGTGGGGACGGAAAGCTGATTAGTTTTATTACCAGTGGCGTTCTTCCGAACATAAGGGAGCGGTTGTTTTACCAAAGAAAACCCAAGACAATAGATGAACTTAATAAACTAGTTAGTGAATATAGTTATCATGAACTTTATATGAAGCAGTTTAGTTATAAAACGAGGTCCCAAACAGGGTTGCCGGATGCTCCGGTAGGGAGTGACTTTAAGAATTCTCGTAGAACTATAAGCTGTTACAAATGTCAGGGTCCACATTCAGTGAGGCTATGCCCAGAAAACAAAACTTCGAAAACATTTTCTTCTTTTTCAAATAAGACTAATAGGAACTTAAATCGTTTAAATAAAAAAGATGATGCGGCATGTATTGAAGTTAAAGTATGTGGAATTGCAGTGAATAGTTGTTTAGATAGTGGGTGTGTGACTAATCTTTTGAATTTGGAGCTCTTCAATAAAATTAAAAACTTTAGTGATGTGCAAGTAAATTATAAAGAGTGTTTTAAAGGAAAGACTATAAATAACGAATCTATGGTGTTGAGACCTTCAGTTTTGGTTCCGTTTACGGTGAATGATTACACCTTTAAATGCAAACTGTTTTTGTTTAAAGAATTGGAATTTTCCATTTTGATGGGACTAGACTGTTTTCGTCAGGAAGGAGTTTTAGTGGATTTCAATGAATCTAAGGTTGTTTTTAGCAAAGGAAGTGTTACAACCCCTCTTGTTGACTTCCCCTCCCCCTCATCTTTCCAAACGAATTCTTCTGCGGCTTCTTGTCATTCCAGGGGTCCTGGCGACGGAGGGTCATCCGCTAGGCTATTTTTGGGAGATCTCTCTAGTCCCGATGGTACGCCCTGGAGCAAAAGAAAGAACAAACGTGGAGTAAATAGGCAATTGATCTTCGCTCGCTCGAGTTTTCCTGAAACTACTGCTGATAGGGAGAGCGACACCGGAACTTCGTCTGGTGGTCCAAGGATGTTTGGTAATGGAGAGGACAATAACAGGTTTGACAAAAAGCATTCATTCCGGAAGAAACAACATAAAACAGCAAACGGTATGAGAAACAATAAACATTCGGTTGCGGAATTAAAAGAGAATTCCAGCTTTAATTCTAATCGAAAAAGTGTATCGGATGTAGGTGGCTCTGTTAGTTCTATGCCAATAGAGGGAGAGAAACAGTGTGTTAATATTGATGTAACGTCTTGTGATAGTAATGACGATTATAATTCTTCTGATGTTTTGGGTCAGGAAGGGGATCCGTTACTATTAGCATTTAACAAATATAAAAGTGAAAAGTGGGAAATTAGTACAGATGAAAAGGTTAAGATTTTGAATGGTATCGATGAGGATATTGTGAAACAAGATCCTACTTTGGTTCAGTATGTAGAATATTTATTAGATAAATATGCGAATGTCATTACCCACCGAATTGGTACTATCAGTGACTTTGAATACACTATTCAATTAAAGTCTGATGAAGTAGTTCGGGAGCGCCAATATCCTTTTTCGAAAAGTCAGCAAGAAGAGTTATCAAACTTAATTGAACAATTATTAGAAAATGGTGTGATACAACCTTTTAAGTCTGAATATAGATCTCCGTGCTTCCTAGTGCGTAATAAAGATGGGTCACCTCGATTAGTAGTCAACTACTCTAAACTGAATCGGCTCATTTGTGGGGACGGCTTGCCATGTCCTAATATAGAGGAATGTATTAGTTCGCTCGCTAAAGCTAAATATGTAAGCAAGATCGATGGAAAGAAAGCTTTTTTCCAGTTACAGTTGACTCCGATAGCCGTAAGCTCACAGCATTCGCCGTACAGGATAAATTATATGAATATTTGCGAATCCCCATGGGTATCTGTGTTGGAGTACAAGCACTTATGAGGGCCTTGGATGAGATCCTGGGAGACTTACGTGGGCGCGGGGTAGAATACTATGCAGATCACATTGTGATCTTTGGTTCTACAATCCAAGAACATAATCAGTTGTTAGAAGTCTTATCGCGTTTTGCGAAAAGAGGCTTAACCATCTCACCAGATAAATGTTTACTTTTGAGAAGTAGTATTGAATTTTTGGGGTTTCTTATTAAAGATGGTGAGATATCTATGTTGCCAGATAGGTTGCAAGCCATACAGGATCTCCGTCCGCCTGTGAATCGCCGGGGGTTGTGTAAAATGTTAGGATTTTTAAATTTCTACGCTAAATTCTGCGATAATTATGCAGGTATCGTAGAACCGATGAATCGATTAAGATCTCCGAAGGTGAAGTTTGAGTGGGGTCCGTTACAGGATGCTAGTCTTGCACTAATAAAAGAGGCTTTTGCTGAAAAAATTATTTTACGAATTCCAGACATGAGTAAGCGCTTTTACTTGCATACCGATGCAACTTTACGTTGCCAAGCGGCTATATTGTCACAAAAGGATGAGCAAGGTTTATTGCGTCCTGTATGGTTCTACAGTAAAACTTTGAAACCAGCCGATTTTAATCGCACTATTTTTCGACTTGAACTTCTTGCTATATATAATGCGGTAATGAGATTTCGCCCGTTTTTGTGTTCGGAGTTTACTATTTTCACGGATAATAGTGCCTTGGTTAATATGCTGCGAAACCCTAAGAACTTAGGAAGATATGCCAATATTGTGCAGAACTTATTTGAGTTCAGATTTAAAATAGTGCATGTCTCGTCTTATAAGAACTATCAGGTAGATTTTTTTTCAAGGATTTATGAGATAAATCCGAATGATATTGATGTTGATCCTTGTCCTTTTAATGACTCAGAGGGATATATGTATAGTCTGTGGAATTTACCGCTAGCACATGAGGACATTAAACAGTATCAGCAATCAGAGGCAGATACTAAGGATATTTATGAGATGGTAAAGAGCCATGGCGGAGAGCATGAACAATATAAGTTAATGAGAGATACTTTATACATAAAAACCAAGGCCAAGGTGTCGCCTTATAAAGTACTCGTCCCACGTATTTTGAGACCTCTACTACTAAGCTATTATCATACTTTATTGCCTAATGGCGGGCACTTAGGTTTGTTCAAGGTATACAAAAAGATTTGTAGATATTTTTCTTGGCCAAATATATTCAACGAAGTGCGGGACTTCGTTCGCTCGTGCCATGAGTGTCAATTAGTAAAGGCACGAAATACTCTTCCGCAAGGACAACTAATTTCGGAATATTGTAAGGAAGTTAACGCCCACTATTACGCAGATTTAGCGGGGCCGTTGCCTTCTAGTTTCGGGTATCAGTATGTCCTTCTGTGCTTAGATAATGCGAGTCGTTATCTACATTTAGTTCCCTTACGCAATGCTACTAGTAAGTTAGTAGTTAAGGCGTTATATGATATTTTCTGTAAATATGGATTTATTAGAGCTATTTCCACGGATCGGGGCCCTTGTTTTTCATCGGCCTACTTCAGACAATTTTTGTTTGGTAATGGGATAAAGCACATACGCTGTTCTCCGTATTTTCCAGGAGGGAACGCAGTCGAAAAATATGTGAGACTGGTTAAAACGGGTCTTCGGGCATATCTGGATGGTAAGCAGGAGAAATGGGTGCGTTTCCTGAATGAACTCAAATTTTGTCTTAATGCTGCGGAACATGCGGAGCTTAAGTTTAGTCCATTTCGTCTGTTTTTTGGGAGAGAACCGATGGATACGTTGATGGTAAAGTGGAGTATTACACCTGAGGATTTGGAGGGTCCTAACAATGCCCAAATATGGGAGCAAGCTTTCGTTAATATGGATAAAGCATGGAAGCAAGGCGTCGGTTGTATAATAAGCGGATGCTTCCAGTCACGTTTGCTGTCGGAGACAGGGTGTTGGTTAAGTCTCAGTTAAAATCTTCCTTGAAAGATAACATAACAAAGTCATTGATGCCACAGTGGTGGGGGCCAATGACAGTCGTATCTAAACCTACTGCCAATACACTTCAATGTAAGACTGAAGATGGTAAAATGGTTGTTACCCATACAAGTTTAGCAAAATTATATAGAGAACAAAGAAATGTTAATAACATCAGTGAAAATTGAAAAGCATAATGAGAATTGAGGGTACCGGTTTTGTGTGTATATTTTGTTGTTATTGTTCACCTTCATAATCAATCAATCATCTACTAACACTTTTTTCCATCATCATTTCATTTCATCTTCATTGTAAAATGTGTAAGGTACTCCTCAAATCTGGCTAAGATGATTTAATTTGTTTATTTTATTGAAAATGGGTTAGTAATGAAAAATTTCTTTGGGTAAAATTTTTCATCTATGGAGGGGGATGTGTGACGACGTGGATCGTCACGAATATGTGGGTCACTTGTTATTATGGATTATTTAGGAAGTAGATGGCGCCATCTTTTATTAGTATGGAGACATACGACCTTATTCTCCCTTCGCCCTTTTCCATCCTACCTTTTTGGTCTCAAAACAGGTTGGTAGTATATTATGAAAATATATTCGAAGATCTGGTACCAGCTGATAATGTAAAATGACGAGGTCCTCGTGATCTAAAATCCGGATTGTGATTGTTTGGTTTTGAACCCGGAATGGAAGCCATGGATCAACTGACGTAGATCGTCAGTTGGTCAGTGTTCGAGGTACGTAGAGTTTGTTCTTTATAATTTGTTAAATTAAATTATTGTTTTTTTGTGAAAATTGGTGAGAAATTTATCATTGGAAATTTCGTGAGTATACTCTAATGTATTTGAATAAGGATAAATACTTATGGATTGACATATTTAGTCACGAGCAAGTGTAAAATATTGCTGATTAAAAAAATTAGATTACTGAAAGACAAAATTAGAGGTTGGTGTAGGCCATGTTGGAATGGCGACTTTTTTATGTGTTAGCCTGCTTTTTTTATCAGAAACTGTAAGATTGTTTATTATTATTATTACTATTAATATCCAATTGTTAATATTTTGTGTACTATTTGTTTCTTTTTTTATTTTTATTATTATTATTATTTTTTCCTTTATTCTAATAAATTGTTTATCCTTGTTAAAATTGAAATAGTAGGTTTGTCATTGCTAATGAACTTCCTTAAAACAACTGAGAAATTTTGCTTGCAATTTCGTAAATTAAAGGTGAGAGTTATAGACCTACATATACATATTTTGGGTGCGCTACGCGGCCTTTTAATACAGTACCGGCGAAAGCTCTCTTTCCCTTTTTTTTCAGGATTATTTCCCCGGTGGGCGGGTCTGTGTTTTGAAGGTTAGATGTGTGCTGTTCTTTTCATTCTTTTCAAGTACGGATTTTGACCCGGGGTGGTCATTCTGAAAGAAGAGGGATTAAGGGTGTTTTTCGTTACAATTTCTACCACACAAATCACTAATTTCATCTATCATAAATGTTATAATGACCCTGAAATCAATAACATCTATCGACATGTAAGACAAAGTCCACGAAAACTGCTCAATCTTAGAAATCATTCAAATTTCTCTTGTTTTTAAAATCAAGAATACCGCCCGATACAGCTCAACAGAATCTTCACCAAAATCCTAGGAAAAAAATATCGTCAAATGACTTCAAGTTCATGTTTCTCACTACCATCTTTACCACACCATCAAGCAGGCTCCCGCCCACAAATAAGCATCAATGATCAGTCTCTGCGTCTCCTCAGGTGCATCCAGAAGTAGTATAATACCACCAAGTCATCTTGTCTGGTACTCTTTAATTTTGAGAAACCATTTAATGACGTGTAGCCTTAGGGTTTGCTTTCAAAATTGCTACATTTTCGCCTTATCGCATATATCCGTTTTATTTACAATTTATTGTTTGGCATCGTACTTATATCATACCATATTTATGCACTCAGGCGTAATCTATCTTTATCTAAGGCTCTTTACTATCACCCTTATTATATCTACTTTAGGTTGTTGACATGCCTCTTCCACCACCAAATATTCAGTTATTTCCATACGCTGATGAAACAGCTTTCTTGCAATTGCCGTATTATACACTAAGTAGACAACGCCTTACGAACAATAATACACACTTTAGTTCTGTGGTACAATAAACGGCGACTTAAATCCAATGCTGCTAAAATCCAAACAACAGTATTTCTGCCTCCTAAAAAACGCTCCATTCCATTCCTTTTGATTAATGTTTCAAGCAGCCACAAGGGAGAAGAATAACCTATATCCGTCATTTTACAATATCTTATAGTTTGTCTCTTCCAAACGCATCTCATCTCATAGATATTTCACTCATCAACGCAATATGATGAAATGTAAATCCAAATACTTTCATCATGATGTCTTTAATTCATTGTACAATTTCCTTTCTCCACCGTCATTATGATTACGATTGTAAAGGCCGTAATGTCCTATTTTCTTACGTTATTTATTACATAAAGTTATTATAAAATGTCGAAAATCCTATGTCTAATTCCTTTCTCGCAGTACCCTTGACTTCTCTTTCCCCAAAGAAGGGCATAACCTTCCACCGGGTGGTTAGCTAAAACAAACATGCGCCATACCTTTACGGTATAATTTCACTTATGATATTTTTTCTAAACGGTGTTTTATAGGTAATTTATGACTTGAAGCAATGTAGAGTTCTTTGTTTTATACCTTTATCACAAGACTGAGGTCCTGTGAGACCGAAAGTAAAATATTGCCTAAATGTGTACTCCGTTGGCACTTTCAGATAGTGAATTTTTTTATAAAATTTCTTATCAGGGAGCCAACACAAATATAGGGGAAAAGGATGAGGTTTGGGACAGTTGGAGATGTGGGACAGTGATATATATCTCTGGTGATTTGTGTTAAGCCATAGTGGTTGCTAGCAGATCTGGTGGCAACATTTAAAGAGCATTGCTACCAGGTTGTAAACGTGCACAAGGTTTTAGAAGCAAAGACAAATTTTCCTTCACCACTGATAACTATTGTATGAGATGTATATTATAAAAATATTTGACAATATGAAGAGGTAGTAGAGGATTTAATATAAGAGTAGAGAGTTAGGTATTGAAAGTATATTCAAAACATTTTTGTATGATTCTAATACCAGATTTCGTGGCTTTATAGTGACTGTAGTAGAAGTGGGTATACATGGCGGATTTTGACATGATGAAGAGGATTGGGACACTGACCCACTCCTTTCTACTCACAAGTGTGAAAACATTAGGTAGCTTTATTATAATTCCTTTATTATAATACGAGAAAGGTAACTTCACTCTGAAGTGTACTTTTAACTGTGATCAAACTGGATTTAGTACCGTACACACAACGCCACGTTTAATAGCTCTACGAGCACTGAAACAATTCGGACAAGCAACTTGAGCGGAATGTGCTAAACAAATGACAGTGCTATGTACCTTCAATGCAGTTAGGAATAGCATTCCTCCAGTTTTTCTATATTCAAGAGTAGTGTACAAGAATTTATTCCTGAAGAAAATAACACCTCATTGCTTGACATTAGCAAGGATCACTGGATGGATGATTGCTGAGATATTTGGTGTTTGCTTAAAACACTTTAACTAAATTTCAAAATATTCGGAAGAAAATCCAAACATATTGCTCCTCGAACACCACCAAACCAGGAAAACATCATTGTGGTATGAACCTTACGAAAATGGCGTGTTATGATCATTTCCCCCCGCATTGCAGTCACAAACTGCAACTGGTGGATGTTTCGCTTTATAGACCTCTGAAGACCCATTACAATCGGATGTGCAATGACTGGCTGATTAATAATGCAGGAAAAAACTATTTCTCCTGATTCTATTGATGAGTTTATAGGACGGGCATACCCCTGTGCTACGACACAATACATTGTCGTATCTGGATTTTAAAAGACTGTAAAATACCCTTTCAACAGTGCTCCTTCTACAGAAGACTAATTCATGATATATTCAGTAAATGACCGTCCAGATCCCTCGTTGAACAGAAACGCACCGTTTCACCAGCGAAAATTATAAACTACCTTACCACACAGAATGTGTCTGGTATATCTGAGGGTATGGACCATGGTTCATTATAGCTTCTTCCTCAAGGCTACCTTACTTCAGCTATCTAAGAAACTACATCTGTTATATTTTGCAGCAATATCTTCCACTGCGATAGTAACCACTCAGAATATCCGTTCTTGCCCGAAGGCTGTCTACCCCTCTTAATAAAACTAGCCGTGGAAAAAGAGTTGTGGTCGAACAAGAACAGCAACTCCAGGAAAGATGAAACCAAAGGAGAAGGCTTTGCAAAGCAAACGCGAAAGAGATGTCGGTATTAGAGTTCATTTACAACAAGTAATAGGAAGGTTGATACAAACTCAGAGTCCTCAATCGAAGACAGCATTTTCTCTCGAGACCAGTGTGTTGATATATCCTTTAGTAGTTCTGTTAGTGATGTAGGTCTATCAATAAACGAAATAGGATGGGAAAACACTAGTGTTAATGTTGAAAACAGTAATATTATACTTCTTAAATTTATGAAATAATGCGTAGTTTCTGCCAGGTTTTCCAGACTTATTGTTAATGGATGAGATCACTCAATGGTAAGGGTTACTTCTTCTTTTCAAATTAAATAATATGTTTCAGAGTAACTTCCGAATTTCTTTTCATGAAGTGAGTAGTGTTTTTTCTTGGAATGTAAATAGTTATAGAATGGAAGTTATTATGTTTGTTGTTGAAATTATTAATAGGTCAGGCGATGTAATTGTAAACTTAATTTTTTAAAAAATTAAAAAATAGCTCAACTCTGCACTGCACTGCATTATTATTTTGATACAGATTATTATTATTGTTCGATGTGTCCGATTCTGTTCTGACGTTATGGGAGTTGGTGATGGTGATAATGGACGACATGGTAGACTGAAGAACGTGAGATGAATCGAGTTCGGGACAACCCCGAGAAGTCAAACGCATAGGATATTTACCTAAATGACCACTTAACGAGACCTAGGATCAAGACAGAAACCCTACACATCAGAAATGATCGGTCTACTATTGAGCCACTGCGACAATCGGAAACTTTCATGATGGAAATGAACGTAATTCTTTCTACTCCATATCTTATACCTAATTGAATCCAAAGCACCGAGAATTATCAAAAAACCCTAAAGAAAATACACATATTTCATATTATGTGAAATCAAATGTACATTCTAATTACCCATATTCTTCTCCACATCCACATTTTAAAAGCCTCCATTCTTTTATCGTCCCTTTTGCTTAAGTCCATGTTTCTGCCCCATTGAGAGAAAATGTATAAAGCAATCTAAACATCTGAAAAGAAAACAGGTTTGCAATTATAGTATCGGTGTCTAAACGTATAAACAAGTACTATGACTATGGGCTATCTAGAAGCAAATGTGATTAAGAAGTTTGGATAGTTTATCTATTCATGTTACAATGTTCAATATTAAGTCTTACAGCGTTGAATATTAACGAAAAACGCAAGTGCAACTCTGCAAATATTGAGTCACTCACAACATATTACAGTAATGCTTAAATATAGTTAGTGATGTCCACGAGACAAGATTTGAGAATGTCTCGTCAAAAAAAAAAAGTTTCGAAAGTTCTGTCTCGTCTCGAAAACCGTATATATTTTCTATTGAAATAGATCTATCTCGTCTCGAATCTTGTAACGAAAATTCTGTATCATCTCGTGCGTATCACTAAGTATAGTGCGTAAATAACAAAAAATCAAAATCACGAACCTTAATCCTTCAATAAATCCCAAGTTTTAATTAACCTTTAGTCTAATTTTTTAATAGATTTTACAAATGTTAAAATAACTTATTCGTATGTTTAGTTTGGACCCTCAAAAGCTTTGGATCCCTTCCGAAATAAGTTCCCGCGCACGTGACTGAATATTAGATATTCATGATGTTTGTATATCCATAGTTTGGACTTCCGTCCTTATTCAGTTTCATCCCTTAGTAATTATAATACTTCAATATGAACGACTCGATTATGTTATATACACAAACAGTATCAATCAATATTTTATCCGCTTAGTTAACTATCTACTCTCTTCATTTCCCAATTCATCGCCATATTTAATCTTACTCTATTAATAGAAAAACTCCAATTTAATGTTGTCAGGTGGCTAAAGCGCGTAGCCACATGGCAGATTCATAATAATTAGCGACTTGCTTTCCGGACTGACTGAAAATCTTACCTGGTGAGGGATAACGCGGTCTTTGGTGTCCGAATTCTCGTTTATATTCGCGAGATCAGACTAGTTAAAGTTCTTTGCGGTGTTACCTCTTAGAGTTCATTTTAATATATTGATATTATTGCTATATTTTAGTTACTTTCTTGTTAAGCGTTTTATATTTTCTAATTATATATATATATATATATATATATATATTATTTTGTCGAACTTATATCTAATCATCATTTTTTTCTAGAAGGCTTTGCTTTGAAAAAGGTGCATGGTTTGAACATTGGCCTTATTGTAACGGAACTAAATAGCCTCGATACTGACATCACATTAAACCATAATGAATCTATCAGTCAATTGTAGATATCGTGCTATATAGAATCGGTGCTAAAGAAGGACATTAAATTACTATCCATCAGTCGATGTAAGATAATAAAAAACAGGGCGAAAATATTCCATTTTATACTCTTAAACAATTCTTGTGAATTGAATGATGTCAATTACTGTGTGGCTGGTCATAAAGCGATTCAGCCACTAGATGTCAATGTAAGAAAATCCATTCAAAAAGAGATGATAAACCATTCCCATTGTATTAGGGAATTATAGATACATGTGATCTACCAATTCGAAAGACTTTCATCAAATATTGCGCATTTGCCATTTCCATCAAGTTAGAAATCGCTTTAACTTCGGAGGGAAATCATGTATACTGAGTGATCTGTGTGGACCAGGCTCAGTCCGAGACCTGCATTCCGCTCCGGCCTGCGGGTCGGACTTGGGAGGACCATCTCATTTCCTTCTTTGGGCCGGGCCGGACGATACTGCCTTCTCTTCAGGGCAGGCCGGGTTCGAGACGATTTATCGCAGTTCTCTAATAATGAATGTTTCTTATTAAATGATAGTTGGAATAAAGCTAAGCGTTGAAGTCTGTTTGCACGGCTGCACGTGTACTGAAAAACATTGCAAACAATGCAATTTGTACAGTTAGTGTTCCTTAACTGTCAGTCCAGGCAGGGCCAAGAAATTTTAAAACTTAATGGTCAGGTTGGGTTCGAGCCATAAACCTCCAAAATTTCCGGGTACGAGCTGTACTGTAGTTAGTTACGTTAGGGATGGTTTGGGCTTGGGGCGAAAAGTTCGGCTCATGTAGATTTCTACTTCAACTTTAGCAACCCTAGTTCATAGAGGAAAAAGGAGGGGGTGTAGAAAGGAAAACCTGCAAACAAACAATTCTGATGAAAAAAGACTTATTTGCTAATTTATAATATCAGGGTATGGCAGATCGATTTATATTGGTTTCGAATTATATGAATGCCAAACTGAAGTGTTATTTGTAGAACGGATATGTACCCACATGCGCAAAAAATTGCGCGTATACTGTAAATCACGATTTTCGCATTTATTTCAATTTCCTTACGTTTATGGGTAGAATTCAGTTATTAGTATGTAGAGATAATAGAACGCCATTCATCTAAGGATATATTTTCAAAAAAAAATAATAAAATAAAAAAATAAGCAAAAAACAAAATTATTCTTGGTTTTGTGTATACTGGCAACGATGATTTCCAGGGATTTTTTCATTAGGAGAGCACGATTGCGGAAGGAATTCAGTAGGGGAGTCGAGGAGTCGGATCAAGGAACAGGATAGTGGAGTAAAATGTTGCATTTATTGGTTAAAACCTTGTGTGTAGATTGCCTGCCAAATATAAATTAGCTTCTGTAACTAAGATGTCGTACGAAAATATAGAATTAAACAGAAAAACTCTTATCTTAAGTTTCGAAGCGATACGAACCATGGTTATGAATATTATTTCTTAAGAAAAAAGAGCAAACACAAGGTAGCCTCCGTGGTTAGGTGGATAGAGTGGCGGACTCGTAGTTATTTTATTATTTTGACACCACAACGAATCCCATCATATCCCATATATTTTTTTTACAAAACATTATAGGAAGTGTATGATTGATATATCCTTTAATCGACGTATTTATTCAGTATTAGAATACGTGTACTATTGGAAACAGTTATTGTTTTCAGTTTATGGTCTTGTATGTTAAACCTCCGCTGCCCATTCTTGAACAGCAGACAACTCACTTCAGATTTGTGTGTCAGTAACAGGAAAAAGAACATACGCCACCTTCACAGTCTTTCCAGTCTTACCCGTTGTTATATCGACATTACGTTACATCGAATGATGCTTGTTGTCATGAAAACAAGATTGAAAGGAAAAAAGCTGATGTCAAATTATCGTTTGTGTGTGTATGTGAGTGTGCTTGTTTTTTTCTTTTTAGAGTGTTGATTTCTCCTCTCCCTCTTTCTTTTTTTCATATCCAAAAGTGCAAGAAATGCAATCAAAGTGTGTAAGGAATGTTTTCGTTGAACGAAACTAAATTATAAAGATCTATGTATGCGGAACACGAATATTTCCAAAAGATAGCATGAATATGAACGATAATCATACCATATTTCTACATTATATAGTAGCGTGATAAACTGATATTAAAATGATATGAAAACAGATATTAGCTTTTTTTCTACCATGCCAACACATTAAACGTAACTAATTAAATTTTGGGAATTACAAATTATTACCTTACGTGTCGTATTCCTATTAGTTTTCACGTTCGAGCAACGAAAGAAGAAATTGTAGTAATAGTGATAAAAATCGAATTCGAGATTTCAATAAATTCAAGGTTCACGCCACCACATATCGAAAAAAGTGATTTTGATGTCTGTTCATCTGTTCGTCTGTCGATTCGTCACGCTTTTACATGCATTCAAATAGAGGCCATACTGTTCCACGTGTCTGGACCAAATTCTAGACATGAAGTTTTTATAACACTTTATCGTTTTGAATTCTACATCCCCCGACACCTAAAAATAAGGTTAGTTTACTGAAGGATGAAAATTTAAAATAATTCAATTGTCTCAAAAACAGCTGTAAGGATTTTTGCTTTTTTTTACAAATATTGTATGAATCATTGCTCTGAAAAAAAAATACGTAAGGTGTAATTTACTGTATGGCTTGCGTTTTTTCGAACAATTTTCTCAATCACATTTCAAAAATAAATGTGTCATTAATAACCTAATAATATGACACAACTCGTTCGTCTTGTAAACATTCAGAAGGGGTAGTTTACTCTTCTCCGACGATTTTCTCATTAACCCCTGGCGCAATTTTGTTCATATTTCATAAATAAATGTTACATAAATAACCTAATGATATGGTATAGTTCCATCATTCTAAACAGCTAGAAGTTGTATATTACTTTTCGGAGCAAATTTTACCCTCCGATTTTGTCGAGAACGACTCAGGCAATTTCGTTCGTAATTTATAAATAGCATAACTCGTTTGCCCAGAAGAGATACACAAGGGATATTTTATTCTTTCGGATGACTTTTCTGACGATTTTCTCAGAAAGTACTTAGACGCTTTTGCTCATAGTTCACATACAATTATTTCCTTAATAATTCTAATATATGGCATAAGTTATTTCCAACAAAAATATAACCAGTCTGTACTTTACTTTTGGACGTAAGTTGCTTCCAACAAAGTTTCCAAAATACATTATTTTATTCGCATTTCCCAAATAAATGTTTCAGTAATACCTGCAGCCTAACACGAGTCAGTTTAAGAAATTGGAGCTAGAAAATTAAGTGCGTTTCATCTGTTCTTAAATATATTTTTAAATATTACACCTAATGACAATTTTCCTAACAAAATCGAAACGTCTTTTTAAATATGCCTTGTTGTGGCCAAATGGTTCAAGTGCATTGGTTCTGGATTTGCTTGCCGGTGAGAGCTAGTGTGCTTTTATCCAATGTTAAAGTATCGGCGATAAGTAGGTGCAAAGAGAAAAGTGTTTAAACAAGCCTAACCAAGCTAATGAACAATACAAAAAAATAATACAAAATTGCGAAATTATAGAAGAAACGTTGTTAATATTAGATATTTGCGTGTGAAATGTCCAACCGATGACTCTCAGCTCCAAAGGTAAGAAAGTGAAACATCCAATACCAGGTTAATCAGTGGTCTCTAGTTAAAGCTATCCTACTAGGAAGTGATTGAGATACCAAAAATGTTGTAATCGCTGGGAGACATGTTAGGAGAATATAGTGGGTGAGAGAGTTTAATACTGGAACTCATGAATAGCCTATACCTTCGTTGAGTATTGAAGTGCGTAGGCCTATGTAGGTTTGCACTGAAATGAGCATTAATACACAATATCTGTTGAACATTACGGGGGGCTTGCAGACAGGTTTACAGTGTATTTCACGGAGTTTGATATTGTAACGCTCCTAGCGAACTCCTGAACCAGCTCCAATGTACACTATAAGTTAAATTCGTGCTTAATTAAAACTATTTGTTTAAATTTAACACTGTTAACCATTATCACCTGTTAACACTACGGGCAACAATCCGCCAGTAATTCTTTATTTTCTCTTTGTTTCAGCGCCATAAATGTCTTTGTTCATAAATTTCTTTGTCTATGGTTTTTCATATACGTAGCGTGGACATTAGATTTTGACTTCTACGCCATATGCATCTAATTACAAACACACGTATAGAACGAACACTACAAACTTGGAATATATAGTTTGAGTACGGAAAATCATACACGAGGCGCTGCACGGGAGAGCATTGAGCATACGTATGACAGTCAAATTTCTAAGAAATTTATAATAATAATAATAATAACAAACAGAAAACGAAAAATTTATTTACATAATTTACTTATTTAAGCGTCTAAGTGCAATGGACTTAGGTTATTTCTCTCTCTCTCCTGCTCTCTTTGAAGGCAACAGCCCTTAGGGTACCAAGACGTAGAAAAGGACTTATGGCACTCACGACTATAGGGTGGTGTGTGTTTGGCACATCGGGTCCCCTTGTTGTTAGTCGCGGATTTCTAGACCGGATGCAGTTATTCACGGTAGAAAATACAAGAAAATAAACCTTTTTATTACTATTAAAGTAAATAATTTAACTCGTTCCCTCAATGCTTGTTTGTTTAACTCTAAACAGACAACTGATCCGTGGAAGAATAAATAAAATAAACTCGACAAATATTCTTGTAAATAATAGGTAAAAGTTTGCGTCACACTGTTCATTTTGCTGGGCACGCCAGTGTGCCGTGTTATCCGGTTGTGGCACACTGGAATATAGGATATGGCTTTCTAATTTTTCCCAGCTAGTTTAACTGCTTCAATTGAAATGAATCTATAATAATAAGAGGGTGAATTTAGTCTTCTTACCCTTCAATTTAGAAATAAGGTCCACAAAAGTTGGCGTTCCGTCGCTTCTCTGCCGGTGGTGGTATAATTTTCAAAACGGAAGTGGGACCAATTTTTAGCTGCGGAACCGCCAGTTTTGGGGACATATCGTTAGTTGCCTATCAGTGGTCCACCGACGCTTACGGCATGGGATTGTCCCCTCACAAGTGAGGAACATTGCATTCAATTGAGTGTTTTGGAAAAATGGGAAACATCTTCCGACTTCAACTTCTGAATAATACGTTTAGGATCAACACGAATCAAGGCTGCGCCACGGGAAGTTAGAACAAGTGAGGCAATCGCTCCAAGCACTACGTTCGAGAGCCTCCGTCTCATTGAAGTCTTAGACTCTTCAGGAAAAGTAACAAGTTTATTACTTGTAATTTATTCTTTGAGTCAAAGTATTTTGCAATTAACCATCGTTTTGTAAATAATTTTTATGATTGTATACCATTAATTTCGATAATTGTGCTCATAATATAATTTCCCATCATGGATTTGAAAAAATTAAAGTTCCAACAAAGAAAGACCTCCGATCCACATGTCTCTTCATGTTTGATATGGAAGTCTCATCTTCATTATTGACCCTTAATCTATTTTAGTCCTAGGCAACGTGAATCGATGAGATGGCTCTAACTGAAAACATTCATTTAAATGGTTAAGTAATCAGGAATTTCCTGCTGTTATTTTACGAAACACAACGGGTCTTGAGGAAAAATGATAATTTTGCTTACCAGGAAGAGGGACTAAATCATTTGCTTACGTTTGCTTAACTAAGAAGAAGGCAAGGATGCCAATCCTGGGGGGCTTGGCATCCCAAAGCTCATATAGGCCCCCTTTATATTTATAAATATACAATATTTGGCATAATTTAAGTGGAAATTCTTAAAATCCTCACATATATATATATATCTGCATTTATGTGCCCCCCACCAAATTTACAGAGAAATCGGCGTCCTTGGAAGAAGGTCTAGTGAAATGAATAAAAATGTGATAGCGTAATACTTGAACAACTCTATATAATGGAGGAAAGTAAATTAGTATTCAACACTTCTTTCAATTGTAAGCATTTCAAAGATTCTCGTAATTTAGTAGCGTCCCTTATTTGCATTTTTGAAGTACGGGAACTCTATCTATACCTTAACATGGGAATCGGTTTCGGACCATGCACTTAAGCCGCTTTGCCACAAGATGCACATAAGAGTTTTTCTTTTGATTTCCTTAGGAATATTTCAAACGCTATGACTTTTAAAACTGTGTTTAAAAAGGAATACACATCGACACAATAAGATGATAATCTGATACCTAGGAAATATTTTGAATTTTTTTAATTTGTTGTAACGCTAACAAAAGAGTATTTATGTTGTTTTTTTTTTATTATTCCAGCCTTTTAATAAAGCATTTCACACACTGTTCGAGGACGATACAATTCTAGTTCATGTATATGCTGACTTTTAAAATACAGTAGACTTTCGCTTATCCGACATAAACAGGCAGGCAGAACGCTGGATAATGTGATTGTGTTAAGAAAAGACCTATTGAAAATAAAGCTTATGATATAATTTTACATATTACGCATCTAATAACAATGTTTTATAGCAAATAACTGCAATGCACTGAATCAGGACGTATCCAGCTTGAGGGCCTGAGGGCCTGAGGGCTGCCCCCTCGGAATCTCAAGCACTTTTTAATAAACTTGCTTTTACCCTTTTGAAGTTCTTTTATGTCAGTTTATTAGTAATGATCAGTTTGGGCAATGTGCTGTTGTGTTGTTATAATTCTAAAAACATGCCATGATGCCATTATACCAGGTGGGATTAAAGAACAGTTTTATATAGGATTAACATTTAATTTCCGTTTTTTTAATTTGTTGTAACGCTAACAAGAGTATTTATGTTTTTTTTTATTATTCCAGCCTTTTAATATAAGCATTTCACACACTGTTCGAGGACGATACAATTCTAGTTCATGTATATGCTGACTTTTAAAATACAGTAGACTTTCTGTTTTTATCTTTTATATATTAGAACGATACACTCAATGTCTTCTTGCTATTTTTGTTATGTGATATACATAGCAGACAGTTTTCTTTAGTTACACTTCTCTCGAAAATATATTTCATTTTGTTTGTGCTATAATGCAGTTTCCAAAGTAAACCGGTTTATAAATGAAAAGTAGGAAAAAGTTTAAGAGAAGTACAGAACTGTTTCATTATTATTATTATTATTATTATTGATATTTTTAAAACATTAGAATTACGTTCTTACGAGGATTCGTATTGGGCCCTCTCCTAATAGAATACCTGGATACGTGTCTCCATTGAATGATAGACGTATGAGTCAAGGTGTAGACGGGCGCGCTAGGCGATAGACTCTAGAGCATGAAAAATAGATTAAGACCACAACTTGCAGTTCTTCTTGCCTATTAGTGCTATCTGCAATGATATATCAGATCATACGGTATGTAGAACAAAGAATGGCCGGATAAGTGAGACCATGGTATATTGGTGTTTCACGCACCTAAACCTGTAAAATGTTTGTATAAACAATTATCTTTCACTCTCTACCTAAATTTGTGGGTATGATCGCACACATTGCCTCATACAGTATAGTCTTATAAAGAAAAAAAAAATTAGCTAAAAGCTAAAGAGAAGCTAACTTCAATAATTTAGTTTTTTTTTTAATAATGGCAAACTAGTCCATTTCATCACAATAAATCAGGTTTGGTACTAAAATGTCTTTTTCTGTCCGTATATATGCTTCACACTTTGTTGGAGACAAAATTGGTTTCTTCCCAAGAAAACAGGATGAGAGAAGCTATACAACAGCATGAACTGAAAACAATAGCTATTACCAATAGTACTATAATCCTGGATAAATACGCCATTTTAGCAAAATATCAATAAGTTGTCCTTATTATATTGCTTCGGTTTATATTAACATGAAAATTATAATGTTTTGTAAAAAAAAAAAAAAAAGAATGGGAATGGATGGGATTCGATGTGGTGTCAAAATAATAAAATTACGACGAGTCCGCCACTCTATAGTATTGAATAATTCACTTCAGCAAATTTGACCTTCATCTATTTTTTTCCCACGGATACGTTCCCTGGGCGCTGTTGCTAAGCTGGTGTACGTATGCCCATACTCTTGGACGCCTACTGGCTGTAGAATCAAGTTGAAACATGCCTTTTCGTCTTCTTCTTCGTGTTCTCGTCGTGTATTGGCTAGTTATTTGAACCGTCCGCTCCTCCTGGAAAGTCAAAGAGCATAAGCGATTTTGCCCCATTGGTCCTATTCCCACGAAATGCCTGTAGGTTATGAACTGAATGCGTGATATACAAATGACCAAAGCTTCTAAGCAGATTGTATGAAATTGGTCTTAGTTGCTAAGGTAAATATTATATATCATGATTTTTTTTAAAACGTGAGATGAGATACGATATATCCCTCTCATAGCGAAACACGTACTCATACAAAATGGTGTTACTAAGTGTTAGAATCACATGTGGAAATATTTTGGACCTGGGAACGTTCCCTGGGTTGCTAAGATGAATATGATTGTTTTAAAACGTGTTGGATTCCATTGGTTGAACATAATCTAATAACGCGAGCTTCCCATACGTGATGAGATATTTTTTGAAACACATTCCCATAGGGATGGCTCTATAGACAAAATGAAACACGGCTTTCTCAAATCTTCATGTGAAATCGTAATGAGATATGTTTTCGATGACTAGTATGCGACCTCGAATATCGTAGGCATGATCGAGCTTGTTATGACGTGATTCTCGAAGCCAAACATGTATGTGTGTGTGTGTGTGTGTGTGTGTCTGTATACAGAGAACATTTGTGAATCAGATTTAAGAGAAAATGTGTGTGGATTTCATCCTCTTCCGCGTATAAACATTGGTGTTCAGCTTACTGTGAAGATAGTGTGATTACCGTCTTTTCCGCCTAAAAACTTTAGTGTATTTCATGAGACGTATTTTGTTAGCTGTGAACAAAGTGTGATACCGGTCGTTGTTATTAAAATAGGTACCGGTATATATTTTTCTTCATTTAATTATAAAGGCAGTTCAAAGAACAAGAAATAAAGTGTATTTATTCTAGGCTCCGTTCGTATGAATCCAGCTTCTAACATTGATAAATTTGAGTGATCCATCACGTTACCTTTCATGGGTAAAGAACTACCAAAAATAAAATTTCGGAAGTTATTGACGCCATTCGATGAGGTCTTATTACCTTATAGCATTATACGGGATGTATAGGGGTCTATTTTATCTTTTAAGATATAGGTATATTGGTGCATCCGTTGAAAAATTGAAGAAGTGCATTGGCCCCTCACCTTAAATTTTGGAAATTGCCAAATGTAAACCTTTAATATAGTACTATAGGACCCTAATACGTATTAGTATAAATTTGTGTTGTCCATTTATCCCCTTTAATGGATAAAAAATGTTAAAAATTCAAATTTCGGAGGTTATTGACCACCTTTGATGCGGTTTTATTAGCTTATGTGAATATATGAATGTATTCAGGGGTTTATTTTCTTTTATAAGGCATGAGAATATCGAAGTTTTCATTTTAAAATTTGGCAGAGATACATTGGCTCACCCTTAAAGTTAGGAAATTACCCAATTTGATATAATAATAGTGGTTTTTATAAATTTCGTTTCCTTTCATGGGTAAAAAATTGTCAGAAATGTAAATGAGCCCTTTGATAAGGATGAATGTGTAAAGAGGTTTATAACCTTTATATTTTTATGTTCCCTTTTAAATTTCGGAATTATCAAATAACAAGTAGGTTTCCCTCTTATGGACAAATATTCAAATTTTAAAGGTTATTGACCTATTTTATTTTCTTTCATACGGATTATTATTGAATGAGTACAGAACTTATTGCTTTTTTCGTAAGACACAGGTGTATTTGTATATCGATATGATATTTTGGGAGGAGTACATTTCTTATTGTCATATCAATAATTGGTAATTGTTCTTAAAATTTGATGGTATCTCATTCATTGGGTAAATCATCGTCAAATATTAGTATGATTACGTGATCAGTTATTGACCTATGATGGGATTACAAGTCCAGGATATTGGTACATTCAAACTTTCTAGGATAATTTGAGAATTGTCCAAATGAAATTCCGTCATTGGTTTTGATTATTTCCGCTAAATATAAACGTAAGCAATACGATGTACCACGTGATTGACCTTGACGAGGTAGTGTACAGGGATTCATTTCCTTCGTTGTGGTACTCCTTAAGTTTGAGTACACACTTCTAGAAAACAGTTGGTTCTACTAGGGTAAACAATTGACGGACACTATTGAACATATGATGATATGATTAATTCTAATACTTAGGTATATCGAGAGAAGTAATCTTTAAATTTGGGAATTGTGATAAACAGAATTTTAGCATGACACGCGAAATTTGAAACAATACTTCGAACTTTAGCCACAGCTCATAGTCTAAGATCATTAGTGGTGGTTGATTTGACCTTGAGCTTTAGAGATCTGATAGCTAATCTTATTGCATCTTATGACTCATAGTCTAAAGGCAATACATGCTGCAACACTGAAATTTAGTCACAAGGTGATGTACTCTGACACTGGCAAAGTTATTGTTGATGTTATTTGATTGGTTGATCGCTGTCTTTTTGCAATCTGATTGGTTGATCACTATCTTTCGTACAATCTGATTGACTGATGATTAGCAAGTGTTTGCTGCATTTCAGATTTTAGTTTTGTTTAACATTTATAGATTACTGTTTAAAAATCTTGGTTTCGTTCAACATTTTACACTCACTGATAAATATGATCAAAACCGTTTATTTGTTAATCGAATAGATGAAAACCGGATAAAGTTTGATGGTTAACCATGAAACGTAAAATTTTTGTTTGAAAGTTTTTCATTTTTTTGAATTTTAATTTTTTTCCTTTCAAAATTTTGTTTGAAAATTTTTGTTTCAAATTTTTGAAAAATATTTTGTTTGAAATTTATTGTTTGAAATTCTTCGTTTCCAAATCTTTTGTTCAAAATTTTTGTTTGAATTTTTTTGTTTCAAAATTATTGTTTGAAAATCTTTTGTTTGAATTTTTTCTAAATTTTTACTTTGAAATTTTTGTAAATTTTTTGTTTGAAATTTTTTTTGGTTTCAAAGTTTTAAGTTTCTGCACTCATTGATAAAGAACCGGAGCTGTTTAGAACGAAAACATCTGGCAACACTGTTTATCATGATGCAATAGTTCACGTCAGGACCTGGGGTTGTATTATCTGTGAGGAAAGTAAATGTACACCTATTTTTCGAATCTGGCATTCCTGCTCTCTATCCGTGGAGAGTATGAGAATTAAATCAATCAAATGTTTACTGAGGGGCAAAAAGAAAAGTTTAATCTGAATAAGACATTGCAGAGGGACACAAGCTGTGAATACGAATAGTGCATAGTGTAAATAAAAGACGACACCAAAAGAGAAAGCCAGAAACAGCTGTTAAACTAAGAAAAAAGAGTAAAAATTGTTGAAGTGGGAACATGAAACACAAATACAACAAATACGCCGACAACTAAACGATCACCATGCCATCATCTTGGTGTAGTGGTTAAGGTGCTGGCTTACAAATGCAAAGGTCGCCAGTTCGAATCTTCGGTAAAGACATTTTTAAAAATTTTTGTTATTAATACATGCAGCTCATGAGAGATGGTGAAAGAGGTCGTATTTAGTCTTTCGTAGCAATTATTATTAGTAATGTTTAGTACTGATAATATTTTTTGTCTTGCGTATTGCCTTTATTCTTTTCTTCATTTCAAAAGAGAAGAATATCCGAACAAATGCCACGAAAATTCCTCATATTTGGAATGTAAACGCCATTTGCAATTAGTAAAGAATAAAAATTGAACGTTCCGATGTAGCTGCAAAAAGTAAAAAGACAAACATGGAAGTGGAGTGTTCCAATCCATTCTCATGGTTATTAAAAATACAATTTCTACATGCCTTACACCTCCCGACCACGTTTCTACGTTAGCAAGTAAGAGGTTTGTGTTTAGGTTAGACTGGTCAATACGTTTTGCAAAGGGGCCCGGTTTAGCTCTGACGCACCACAGGTGCGAGAAGGGAGCAAAACACTTTTTCTCTCTCCCTCTGTGTGTCTATTTATCTATCTATCTGTATAGATATAACTCTATATGTGAATGCCATAACCACCCTAATTTTCAGCGGATTGAGATGAAACTTACACAAACATTAATTGTTGAAATATTTTGATGAGTTCGTTAACCAGAATAATCAGATGAAAATGTTCAAAATGGCGGTCCTTCAAACTCCCAAAAATTTCCAAGGGAACCAAATTTCGCCCATAAATAGGTATTTAGAAAGTTTGAATAACTTTTCCTCTTTTACTGAAATATATGTGTGTAGAGACTTATTGAAATATTGGACCCGATTAATCGCATAAAGAAGGTTCACGCCCTTTCGCTACGGTCAGGCTTTTTTTTTGCAGGAGGGGGTTATTTTCGTATCGGAACAAGATGATTGTTAGTGGTGATATGAAATTACACATTGAAAGTGAAGTAACTTGTGAAACGTGTTATTTGAAAGAATAATATAATAAATGTGCTCTCCTCTAACACAGAGAACTGTAAATCATGTATTTTGAATTCGGGTGCGTGAATGGCGAGGAATGTTATTTGATTTGCTTTTTAGTAACACATTGCATTGCAAATAAAGGTAGACAACATTAATGGTAAGTAAAATAATAATTATAATAATAATAATAATAATAATAATAATAATAATAATAATAATAATAATAATAATAATAATAGGTGTTGTTTGTGGCAAGGCAATATCTTCCTCAATTCTTCTTCAAACGTAACAATTGTAACGCCATATCTCCCTTACAACCAAATATTAGCAATTTATATCGAGAGAACGGGAAATTGTAGAGTGATGGGAGCAACGTTGGACAGTATGCACTCATAGTAATCAGAAAAATAAGCGATTTCAATGCAAAATGAACGAAGAGTCATTGTCATGGGTAGTCATGGAGCCACGGCAGAGCCCTTTTTAGCCAAAATGTCGACAACTTATATCGAGAGAACAGGAGTTGATAGTGAGATGGGACCAACGTCGGACACCGTGGACCCATAAGGCGTATCGAAAAAAAATTAGAGGGGGACGCCAGCTAGCCTTACATATTTCCACATAATAATATAAAATTATATTGTCGAAATACACACACGAGTTAGCTAGTAATATTTCATATTATTATTATTATTATTATTATTATTATTATTATTATTATTATTATTATCGACAGCGTCTTTTCATTACGTGTGCATGTTTGACATGAAGCCAAAGAAAAGATCCATCATTCGTAGAAAGAATGAGAGTAGTCAGTTACTTTAACTGTGAACGACAGTGAAAAATACGAAGAGTGATTACCTGTAGCCAGGGGCGGATCCAGGAAGGGGGGCGATCGGGGCGATTGTTCCCCCAAAAGAGGGAACTTTTTTCATTTTATATATATAAATAAAACCCATCTCAAAGTTTGGAGCCCTTAAAAGTAACAGTATGACAACCCACCGCCCCCCCCCCAGAAGTCGGTCCTGGATCCGTCTCTGCCTGTAGCGAAAAGAAACAATACTTTCTCTCAAATGGATAAAAAAACAAGCCGAGATAGATTAGAACTCGCATGGACGGCGCGAAAAGTCTGTGCTTTGTCCACTTTTTTTTCTTTAACTGACTCACCGAACGTGTTTCAGTAACTTACTTATTGCTAATATTACTTGCTTCACTCGTTTAATTTGCTTTTTCTAATAACTTATAACGACAGGGACACGAACACAGAAACATAAGGAACGGTTAAAAATCATAGATGCTCTCCCGCCGGGAATCGAACCCGGGACACCATACACCAAAGGCGCACTTGCTTGTCACTAGACCAGTGGGGAGGGCACTGCTCACTTTCTGTGTCGTTAGGGATTACGACCACTGTATTGCCAGCTATCACTTCTGTGGGTTGTATACTATTATCACATGTTTCTTCTTTGCTGGAAGAGTTAAACCTACATTCTATGTAATACATGAGGTATTTAGACCTATATGCTCTTCATATAATTTAATAAAAGGGTCATGCTGGGAATAAGAAAAAGAACATTCCTTGGACAAAACGGAAACTATTGGCATCATAAATATTTATCTATGATGTGTTACTAAAAGGCAAATCAAATAACACTCCTCGCCATTCACCATCCCAAACTCGAAATACATAATTTACAGTTCTCTGTGTTAGAGGAAAGCACATTTATTATATTATTCTTTAAAATAACACGTTTCACAAGTTACTTCACCTTCAATGTTGTAATTTCATATCACCACTAACAATAATCTTGTTCCGATACGAAAATAACCCTCTCCTGCAAAAAAAAAGCCTGACCGTAGCGAAAGGGCGTGAACCTTCTTTATGCGATTAATCGGGTCCAATATTTCAATAAGTCTCTGCACACATATATTTCAGTAAAAGAGGAAAAGTTATTCAAACTTTCTCAATACCCATTTATGGGCGAAATTTGGTTCCCTTGGAAGTTTTTAAGAGTTTAAAGGGCCGCCATTTTGAACATTTTCGCCTGATTATTCTGGTTAGCGAACTGAAGATATTTCAACTATTAATGTTTGTGCCAAGTTTAATCTCAATCCGCTGAAAATTAGGGTGGTTATGGCATTCAAAAATAGCGTTATATATATATATATATATATATATATATATATATATATATATATATATATATATATATATATATACAGATAGATAGATAAATAAACACACAGAGGGTGAGAGAAAAAGTGTTTTGCTCCCTTCTCGCACCTGTGGTGCATCAGAGCTAAACCGGGCCCCTTTGCAAAACGTATTGACCAGCCTGACCTAAACACAAACCTCTTACTTGCTAACGTAGAAACGTGGTCGGGAGATGTAAGGCTTGTAGAAATTGTATTTTTAATAACCATGAGTATGGATTCGAACACTCCACTTCCATGTTTGTCTTTTTACTTTTTGCAGCTACATCGGAACGTTCAATTTTTATTCTTTACTAATTGCAAATGGCGTTCACATTCAAAATGAGGAATTTTGGTGGCATTTGTTCGAATATTCTTCTCTTTTGAAATGAAGAAAAGAATAAAAGCAATACACAAAAACAAAAAGTATTATCAGTACTAAACATTACCAATAATAATTGCTACGAAAGACTAAATACGACCTCTTTTATCATCTCTCATGAGCTGTATGTATTCTTAAAAATTTTTTTTTAAATGTCCTCACCGAAGATTCGAACTGGCGACCTTTGCATTTGTAAGCCAGCACTTTAACCACTACACCAAGATCATGATCGTTTAGTTGACGGCGTATTTGTTGTATTTTTGTTTCATGTTCCCACTTCAACAATTTTTACTCTTTTTTCTAAGTTTAACAGCTGTTTCTGGCTTTCTCTTTTGGTGTCGTCCTTTATTTACACTATGCACTATTCGTATTCACAGCTTGTGTCCCTGTGCAATGTCTTATTCAGATTAAACTTTTCTTTTTGCCCCTCAGTAAACATTTGATTGATTTAATTCTCATACTCTCCACGGATAGAGAGCAGGAATGCCAGACTCGAAAAATAGGTGTACATTTACTTTCCTGACATAATACTTGACATGAAAAACACAAATCATATTATGGGTCATTTTATTACACTGCACTGATTAATACCATACACCCCTACCAGATAAAAGATCTGGATATTTTAAATACAATGTATGTTGAACTTCTTGTCTTTAGCGTATAATTTTAATTCCAACTGAAGTCTTTTAAAGTGTATTGCGATGTCAATTCATGGATACTTAATGTCCATTTGATCACAAATAAACTTTTTATTATTACAGGTATGCACCCACGAACGACGTTGACAACCATCACATCATCTAAATAAATGTTGTACAACATCCATTACACATTTCTCAAAGTAGTACTTATTCAGGAATATACTAGTTTTGTGTCACACTTCCACTGCATGTTTTACACACTGGAATACATTGATGATTTTTTCTATTCCGTTTGCGTTAGATACACCATGTTGCGAGGGACATGCAATGTACTATTTCTACGTAACAGCACCATCTTCTCTTCGAAAACTGTACGCAGCACCACTTCATGATTTGAGCCTAATGATTTGACTATGGTCACATTTAACCCATCATGAAAATAATCGTTTATTTGGTCGATTCATGAACATAATATCTGCCATTCTTCAAAGTTCAGTTGTACACAAGATTGTTCTGCTTGGTCAATCGAATCACAGGTTCAAATTTTGTAGCACAGATACCAACCATGTTATGTTTTGTTTTAAATATAATTATCGGATAATAGCTTGCAAAGAGGAATCCTTTATCGTTAGAAGTACATATCTTTCCTGCTGAAACGCACTTTTTCGAATGATTTCATGGGTTGACATGGATTTTGCTGCTTTCATAGAGCTATGGCTGACGTCATTGGAAAGGAATGTGCTGACGTTTGAATTCATGATTTCATCAAATTTGCTGACGTTATGCTGACCAACCAAGTTCATAGATCGCTCTCTGTGATTAACGATTTCATCATACAGCTAAGGCTGATGTCATTAAAAAAGGAATGTCCTTACGTTTGAATTCATGATTTCATCACAATTGCTGAGGACACCAAATTCACAGATCAGGCTGAGTACTAAATTCAAATTGATGACTCCGTCCAACGAGTTTTGTATAGCATAAAGATACAGATCCAGTATTTAAGAAACGTAACAGTTCTTCTTGTTTTGATGCTTCATGAGTAAATATCTTGCTGGTAAAACAATATCCTTATCATTTTCAACCTTCACTACGATTCTTAATCCAAACTTATAGCTAAGGTTCTATAAGGTATATTCTGTTGTAAAACAGTAATCTTGGTAAATGATTTAATCACATCACGTGGGTGTAGAAACTGCAGACAAGTAGCCATGATGACGTAATGAAGAATACTATCTCGAACGATGATCCAAAACTGATGACGTTGCATTACCTTGTTCTGACGCGTACTATTGCATAATGATGAACAGTATTGCCAGATGTTTTTGCTCTAAACAGTTCCCGTTCTTCATCAATGAGTGCAGAAACTTAAAAATTTGAAACCGAAATTTTCTTGAATAAAATTTCAAACATAAAATTTCAGTTTTGAAACCATAAAAAATGTAAAAGAAAAAATATTTCACACAAATTTGAAACGAAAAAATTTCAAACAAAATTTGGAAACAAAAAAAAATTCAAACAAAATATTTACAAACAAAAATTTCCAACAAAATATTTTCAAACTAAAAATTTTACGTTTCACGGTTAACCGTCAAACTTTATCCGGTTTTTAACTATTCAATTAAGAAATAAACGGTTTTGATCATATTTATCAGTGAGTGTAAAATGTTGAACGAAACCAAGATTTTTAAACAGCAATCGACAAATGTTAAAGAAAACTTAAAACTGAATGCTGCAAAGATTTGCTAATCATCAATCAATCCGACTCCACGAAAGATAGTGGTGATCCAATCAGATTGCACGAACGATAGTGATCAACCAATCAAACTGCATCCACAATAATTTTGTCAGTGTCAGAGTACATCACCTTGTGACTAAATTTCAGTGTTGTAGCATGTATTGCCTTTAGACTATGAATCATAAGATTCAATAAGATTAGCTATCAGATCTCTAAAGCTCAAGGTTAAATCAACCACCACCAATGATCTTAGACTATGAGCTGTGACTAAATTTCGAAGTATTGTTTCAAATTTCCCGTCTCATGCTAAAATTCTGTTTATCACAATTCCCAAATTTAAAGAATACTTCTCTCGATATACCTAAGTATTAGAATTAATCATATCATCATATGTTCAATAGTGTCCGTCAATTGTTTACCCTAGTAGAACCAACTGTTTTCTAGAAGTGTGTACTCAAACTTAAGGAGTACCACAACGAAGGAAATGAATCCCTGTACACTACCTCGTCAAGGTCAATCACGTGGTACATCGTATTGCTTACGTTTATATTTAGCGGAAATAATCAAAACCAATGACGGAATTTCATTTGGACAATTCTCAAATTATCCTAGAAAGTTTGAGTGTACCAATGTCCAGGACTCCTAATCCTATCAGAGGTCGATAACTGATCACGTAATCATACTAATATTTGACAATGATTTACCCAATGAATGAGATACCATCAAATTTTAAGAACAATTACCAATTATTAATATGACATTAAGAAATATACTCCTCCCAAAATATCATATCGGTATACAAATACACCTGTGTCTTATGAAAAATTAATAAGTTCTGTACTCATTCAATAATAATCCGTATCAAAGAAAATAAAATAGGTCAATAACCTTTAAAATTTTAAAAAAATAACCTCTGTACACATTCATCCTTATCAAAGGGCTCATTTACATTTCTGACAATTTTTTACCCATGAAAGGAAACGAAATTTATAAAAACCTGTATTATTATAGCAAATTCAGTAATTTCCTAAGTTTAAGCGTGAGTCAATGTACCTCCACCAAATTTTAAGATGAAAGCATCGATGCTCTCATGCCTTATAAAAGAAAATAAACCCCTGAATACATTCATATATTTATATTAGCTAATAAAACCGCATCAAACGTGGTCAATCACCTCCAAAATTAGAATTTTTAACATTTTTTATCCATAAAAGGGAACAAGAATGGACCACCGAAATTTATACTAATACGTATTAGGGTCCTATAGTACTATATTAAAGGTTTACATGTGGCAATTTCCAAAATTTAAGGTGAGGGCCAATGTACTACTTCAATTTTGAACGGATGCACCAATGTATCTATATCTTTAAAAATAGAATAGACCCCTATGCATCCCTTATAATCATATACGGTAATAAGACGTCATCAAATGGTTTTATACCATACCGCCTCTGGTTTTTCAGTGATGAAGGCATACCGCCTCTGGTATTTCAGTGAGCAACACATACCATCACTGGAGAGTAGATGCTAAGTACCTTTAATAAATCCATTTTTACACACAGTAATGCACGTAAAGAGATTCTATTTTTTTAGAAGTAATTCCTAAGTTAACAACACCAACATTTTTGTTATATTTTTCCTACTTTTTGTTTTTAAAATGAGATGTCTTCAAAGAAGTTCATCTAGTTATATATTTTGACCAGCTTTTGGCTAACCGGTGGCTCCACCTCCAGACCCCGCTTTTGCTCGGCTTGCGGCCCGCACCTCTTGTGTATCAACAGTGCATTTCGTGCATTTGATTTTCATAGTCCCTGAATGTGCCCAGCTGGGGCTTCACCCCCACACACAGCTGCTCTATGGCCTAGCAGCTCTTAAACCCACAATTCTTCCGAACTTCAAGTTTGTTTTCCTATTTCAATTATCTAAAAGGTAGACTTTTTATCCGAAGAAAACGACCATTTAAATAACATGGAAATTTTTTCATCTCTTTTAAATCCCTTAAAAAATAAATATTTCACTTTTGGCAATTTTCCTGTCGGTTCGTCCCGGAAGGCTACAATCGTGGCAAATTCCATCATTCTAATCCTGCTGGAAGTGCTTAAACATTTTGGGGTGTAGAAGATGTCCCGTATAAATAACATGGGAAATATTTTTCAGTTCCCCATAAAACCACTCTAAAGTTGAACATTTTTATTTTTAGCGATTTACTTAGGTAACGATAACGAAAACAAGCAAGCATACAGCATTTTACCTGTAAGTTTGTATTCCAATTCCAAGTACCTAAAATATGAGCTTATAGTTCCAAAAAAGGACCATTTAAAATAACATGGGGCTATTTTTCATCTCCCCTTTAGATCCCTAAAAATTAAAAATATTCACTTTTTGCAATTTTTCTGTCTGAAAAGCTACAACCATATCAAATTGAATCATTTTAGCCCTACAGGAAGTGCCCAATAATTTTGGGACGCAAAAGATGTTCCATATAAACAACATGGGAAAGATTTTTAAGTTCCCCATTAAGCCACTCCAAAGTTGGAAAATTTTATTTTTAGTGATCTAGTTAGGTAATGCTAACGAAAACGAACAAACATACCGACTTTCAAGTTTTTATTCCGATTCCAAGTGCCTGAAACATGCGATTATATGTAAAAAAAGAAAAAAGAAAAAAACAGATTTAAATAACACGAGGAAATTCTTCACTCGCGCCACCCCCTTTAGACACCCTAACAATTAAAAATATTAACGTTTGGCAATTCTCCTTTCCGTTAGTCCCAGAAAGCTACAATCATGTCAAAATTCAACTTTCCACGTCAACCGGAAGTACCTCTTTAATTTATGTCAGTTCATGTAGTTTTATTTATAGTCAGGATGTGTCACATTGAATTGCTTCTTTCGTATGAATGTGTGTGTCTTCTTGTCTTAATTTATACAAATATCGTGTTTTGAGCATGAGCGTACTTAGTGTTTGTCTGCTGTGGGGGTGATTCTTCCGGGAGTTTGGAATACACTTTAGTCGAGTGGGGGGTCCGGGAGCTTCCTACAGGAAATTGTTAATATAGAAGTTCGATTTTTGAGCATTTTCGTGTATAATTCTCTATAATACAACATAAGAAGATTTTTTTTCAGAATGTAATTTGCGAAGGATCAAAGTCTCTCAATACCCCCCCCCCAAGAATATCTTCGGTGGTTTTCAGCTATTATGTAAATAGCAGTGCAGTCGTTCAGGCAACATACCACCACTGTATTCACAGCCGGTATGTCGAGTTAAAATCGTGATAAAATATACAACCTCTGTTATACATACATACATACACACACACACACACACACACACACGCACACACACACATATATATATATATATATATATATATATATATATATATATATATATATATATATATATATATCCCATTCACGGGTCGGGCTTGGTCCTACCTGAAGCGAACGGGTCGGCGCTTCAGGTAGGACATACGTTGAAACAAATGTATTGAAATGTAAAGTGAGTCGAATGGAATGTATATGAAAGTCAAAAGTGAGTCAACGGGCGGTCGATATGAGAACATTTTTCGACTCGGGAGAATGGCGGCACAATAGTGGTAAAGAAGTTGGCCAGTCGCCGACAGCTGCAAACCCTAATAGACGCGACGTTCTGGGGATGTCCCACCATAGCCCGTTTGCATCTCAACGGGACACATCCCTGTGAGATGTCACTGGTACATTACTGAGAAATCTTTTCCAAAATAACAAATGATACGTATCTAAGACTGCGACATCCTCAAGTGTACATCATAAATTTTCTCATGAGAATATCCTAGTAACATTAGCAATCACTGTACTAATTGTAGCAGCATCAAACAAATATATTTTGTTAAAAATCTGAAAATTATGTTATCCTGAGTGACATCACATAGACATCTGTGTGGTTGCAAATTAGCATCGCCACAACAACCGTCATTAATTTATCAAAAGTACCAGCATTCCCCGCGCGCTACTTGAATTGGAGATGACTAACAACAAGAAGGGTTCGGGGCAATATTGCGTCTTTATAGCACAGCCCATCTCGAACTCGAGTTTATTTTTCGACAAGTGTAATTTTTTTAGTTTTTGTTGGTGTGATACAAAGTTCTACAGTGTCGTTCTGTAAATCGGAGGCACTCCTTCAACACTAATGATAGTGAAGAAGAAAGAAAGAATTGGGTAAGTACAACGATCATAAAATATTTCAGTTCACTTTAATTCTCTGCGGTTAAAGTAAATGAGTGCATATGTTTTATTCATACAGGAATAGCGAATGCCGTGTGAATTAAATATTGAACGTTTTCTGTAAGCTGCTGAACATTTGAAAAAGTATTCTACCCGTATGAGAGTGACTTCCCAATTCGGTACAGAGGCTTTTTTTATTTATATTTTTCTTTATGCATAAAATTCCGTGCAGGTTTACTTTTGGCTAACCACTCGAAATAATAGTTGAAAAATGTATTCTTTCGTGTAGTACGTAAGTAAGAAGCCATGCCAACCAACCATTAGAAGGCACAGTGTGTCCTGTGGTACCATGAGACACGATCACCAACCACGGTGCAGAGACAGTTCCAGACAACATTTGGGAGGACTTCACCTGATGTCAAGAGCATTAAAGCCTGGTATGAGAAGTTCAAGAACACAGGGTCGGTTGCTGACCTTCCGAGGTCTGGTCGACCAAGAATCTCAGCAGGCACGGTGGAGGCTGTGCGGCAGTCTTTTCTGAGAAGTCCTAAGAAATCGGTGCGCAGGGCTTTACGTGAATTACAGATGCCAAAAAGCTCTATCCATGACATTTTACACAAACGTTTATTGTTTCGTGCTTACAAAGTGCAACTCGTTCAGGCCTTGTTGCCCGACGACGGTACACGTCGATATGACTTTGCGGTCGAAATGCTATCACGTATTGAGGACGATAATGGTTATCTCAGACGAATTGCCTTTTCTGACGAAGCGACATTCTTTGTCAGTGGAGTAGTGAATCGCCACGTGTACCAGATCTTGAAACCCTGCAGCAACGAATAACCACAGTCGTTGCATCGATCCCTCCAGTGATGTTGGGTAATATGTGGATGGAAATTGAATATCGCCTAGATGTGCTACGTGCTACCAAAGGTGCTCATGTGGAAGTGTACTGATGTGACCAAAACTTTTATAGTTTGTAAACAATTCAACACTACTTTCATATTTCTATCTTATTTCTAGCCTGAGTTATCAATTTCTGTAATCAGGGAAGGACTTCTCGGACACCCTGTAAATCAGGTAATTGAGATAATTATGCACAGTATTTGAATACATCGAATTCTCCTCAATGCGATTTCGAGAACCTAAGACGTCCTCACTGGACTGTTATTAGCAGATATACCTTGTATAATAAACTCTAGCGAGATTGTCACTAGTATTGTTGTATTTTTTTTTAAGTTTGTGGGCCGCAATGTTTCCTCGTGATGAAGACAGAGTGATGCAAAAGTGTCTAAGCAAGTAAAATTCTACAGAAGAATCTTATGTTTTCTTCCAACTGCTGTGTCGTTGCCTGGACGGTTTGTTTTCAGCCCACTATTTGTTCCAAGCAAGCAGGCGGTATATATATTCAGTGACGCAAAAGTCCAGAGCCCATAGGCTAACTCGGTTACTATTGCAGATATAAAAACAAGGTAAGGATATTTTTAAATTCCAGCGACAGTTTTGTTGTGTACTAGCGTATCGTCCAATAAAGAAAATGTTACCGCGCGTCATGTTGCACTACATGAATGAAAGAATGTGTGGCCTGAAATTAGTTACACCGAGAAGAATTGAAAGGAGACACAATAAAAGATAAGCATGCGACTTCAATATCCACGCCAGTGGCGTAGCAACCACAGGGTTGGGGGAGAGAGCAGATACGAAAGACACGAAATTGAGTCCTGCATTATATATATTTCATTGTCTTTCTTTCCGTTCTCTTTGGTCCAAATAATTTCAAACCATACTTTGTTTCATTCAATGTTGTCCAACAGTGCCAGCGTTGTACTTTTCGTTACTATTGGGCGGTATGCTGATATATAAACAAAAATTGTTGGAATTTAAAAATACCCTTACTTATCTTACATTGTTTTCATATCTGCAATAGTAACTGATTTGGCCTTCGGGCTCTGGGTTCTATCATTACAGAAAATATTATCTAAATATTTTCTGTGATGTACAAAAAATATTCACTAAATATTTTTGTCATATAAAGAAAATATTGTCTAAATACTTTTTGTCATGTACAGAAAATATTTTTTGTCATGTATAGAAAATATTTTAGAATTATTATTTTACAGAATATTAATCTTTGTTAAAAATGAATTAGAAATCTTCAGAAAACATTTCAACTAATGTACCCAATACATTGGGAAAATATTTAGAAAAAATTTTCTTCATTCGTGACAAAATATTTTCTGTGTTATTGGTAAATAATTTTAAAATATTCCATGTCAAACATCTTAAAAACCATTCCGTTAACACTGTATAAAACATTTCAAATACATTTTCAGTAATGTTTGGAAATCATACAGAAAACATTTTTTGGAAAACTTTTCTAACGACGTATAAAATATTTCTACAACGTTTCTGAGTGTATTCAGAGAATATTTTCAGTATTATTTGGAAAATGTTTTCAAGAACATATGGAATATATTTCCTTAAGGGAAGTAGGATACATTTGCTGAAGGAAAATGATGGTACGTTTTAAAAACGTTTTGAAAATATTTCATTGCTGTGTGGGTTGGCGTTAAGTATTCTGACGTATTTCTTAAGTACAAGGCCAAAATTAGTAAATGTCATTCGTTGTGTCATAAGTATGATTATTTACTATTATTACTATTAGTAAAGCAGTGTTAACCTAATCTATCAAGGGAAGTGGAAAAAATGTAAATTTCGCACGTAAAACACTGGACCCCCGCAACGGCACATTCACCATAATTACTTATAAATTTTCTCTATTGACTTCACTGACAATTACTTAAAACATATTTCACCTGGATATTGGACTATATTTGGTAGGGCTATCTTATAATGTCAACACGGGGAGTTATATTTAGTAACATTTTAGCCATTGTACTTAAGAATATAAAATTAATATTGCATCAGTCACTAGCCTGCACATTCTAAAATCCTGCCATTTGGCCCTTGTACTTAAAAATGCTATACTAGATATCTACATCATTCCCCATACAGCATAGCCTGTGGTGGAAATAAAGGTGCTTTTTGGTATGCCACGATCTTCAACACGAGGTACGGCTTGTGTAGCCCGCTCCTTGCAGTTATAATCTGGAACTGTCACTGGTCGGAACATGTGTCAAGTGACTATGAGCAGTGTCGTTCACACAAACATATGTGAATGGCTCATGTGTGCAATGAACAATCCCAAATTATTTAGTAAAACAATGCATTCGGAGCAAGGCTATTCACATTTAAAGATGGCGTCGTGTATACAAAATTAATCCTATGAAAGTACAAGAAATCGACCATAACTAGAATCGTTAAAAGATACAGCAATGACTTTTTCACCCTTGGAAAGATAATTTTGTCCCCATTTAGTAGTGGTAAGCGCGTGGCAGTACAGCAAATTCAACTGCGGAATTTCTGAATTTGAAAAGGAGGCGGGTCTAAAAATAATGGACAAATTTCCAAAACTGATTACACACACACACACAAAAAAAAACTTTTTTGTGGAAAACCTGCAAAAGTGTGCAATAAAGGGTCTACCTTTAAAAAAAGCTTTCAAAAAGTAATAGTTTCGCAGTATTTTAACTATTGACAAAATTGTAATATGAAAGCACACGGTTTGGAGCACAAAATCATTCGCATACTACAGTTTCCAAGCGAAGTGTGTACAATCGAAGAATTAGTGTAGACAGTTAAATTAAAACGAAGAATGTGAACATTATTCAAAAAGCAAATAAACTCCTTTTTCAAAAGCTGAAAGCTGCCTCAGCCTGCTGTAAACGGAAAGAACACCATCAACTATCTAGGATTTGAAAAAATAAATAAATAAAAAACTCACTCTACAAAAACACGTGAAAATGAGTTTACTCGATGCGGACCGTTTGAGTAGATACTGTGCGTCCTGTAGTTGTTCGGAAGGCTCGCGGCAGCAGAGTTGTATACTGACGCCGGTTTCGACGGGCTGTTAACAAGAGATAACGATCGTCTCTGGCTTTGGTTGCTAGTGGACGACCCTGTCCTTGTCTTCTTCGAACACTTCCAGTTGTTTGAAATCGATTCCACAATCGGGAAATCACACTCTGTGCCACTCCTATGGCATGTGCCACCCCCCGCCATGACTGACCAGCTTCCAACCTCATTGAGGGCCGCGGTGGCTCAGTGGTAGAGCGTTCACCTCTGGTGCTTGGGGTCCCGGGTTCGATCCCAGCCCCTGCAAGTGAACTTTGTGGTGTACAAACACCGTGTGCGTGGGTTTTTTCGGGGTTCTCTCGTTTCCTCCCACTTTCTTCATTCCATCCTTTCACTCATCTCTCATCATCACCGTCTCCTTTATCCTAACCGGCATAACCGTGGGACGCAAAACTTAAAGATTTTTTCCCGGCCCGCATACAATTATAGCTTAATTTGCAAATCATCTCAATGGAAGTGTCACCATCGATATTAGTGATGGCGAAAATTATGGATTTGACACTAATATCTGTCATTTTGGATTACTTTTACATGTCTCGGTATCCGACCCCCCCCCCGGTGACCATCGGCCCGAATAGGGTGAATTTGTAAGTTAATGTGATCACAGTTTCACCATTGATTTCAGCGACCGCGAAAACTATGAATTCGACAGTAATATCGGCCATTTTCTACCACTTTTACATGTCCCTGTAAGCACACCCTGAGACCCCCTGGTTCGAATTAAAAAAAAAGATTCGTCTTGATCTGGGGCCTGGGTCAGGGTACCCCTGACTAAAATTTGGTAACTCTCGGTCCACTCGTCTGGTCCCCAGGCTGCATAGAGTCAGACAAACACAAACTATTTATATAGATTCTTGCAAATTATGCCAGATTTTCATATTATCTTTCCGAACTATTCCGTGCTCCTACTTATCTTTATATATATATATATATATATATATATATATATATATATATATATATATTTATATAACAAACGCAGGAATTACACCCTAAATAACGCTCCTGGAGGACCCCTTTCTAAAAAAAATGCTGGGGAAACACTTGTAGAAACTTCAGTTTTCGTGCCAGACGATTACCGAGACCTGGTGAAAAAAAAACTCCTTTAGCGATCGAATTAAAAAAAATAGTTCTCCTCAGGTTAGTATTCACTGAGAATATTGTTATAAAATTTAAATTTTATGGGTAAATCAGTAGACTTTGAATACATCCACATCGTATCCACTGAGTTGCGAAATTGTGTACCTCCAGATATGGGCGGTCGAAGAAAATTTTCTAGGGGACATCTTCAATGTTTGCTATATTAGTCTTGCATTTAATGTGCATGGTTTGTTATATTACGTATACGTGAGCCAGGGAGGTTCATTCTTATCAAACACGGAGATTATGAAGGAGCAGATCTACTGTACAAAATACAATAAAAACATCTCTTTCGGATTTCTATCATTCCGCAGTCCAACCCCGAGACTGAAACATAAGAGATAGGCTTTTTGTTTTTAAACAAGATAACGTGCCTAGCGAATGCTTTACATTGTGAAGATTATATTAGTGAAAATTAAAGGAATATAATTTTACAACTTAATATACATATCACTAAATGTTGAGCTTCCCGTTGCGTTGCTATGTGGTTAGCGTATGCGCCTTTCTCGAACGAGGTTTGATTCATGGTAGGAGCTCATGTGTTTCAAATCCGATGTTAAACTGTACGTTCACGTCTTGTAGAGCTTTGCTCCTGAAAACGACGCTAAACTATAATCTAATTTAATATTACTAAATATTAAAAAATAATGACTTACCAAGGTGACGTCAATTTGGCAGTCATCAAATCCATTTTATACTTTCACTTAATCCAGTGGATATTAATATAACAATTACAAGACACACGCGCAAATAAATACTCAGAAACAAGTACATACACACGTACACATACACAAATATGAACCCTTCAAATCTATTTACATATCTTCGTCATCATTTCATGTATTTGCATTATTTGATTCATCCATAAATTTGTTATTTGTACGCATCATTCATTTTTGCATTTTCGGGAGGGTTCAGGGTTCTTTCTTCATTTAAAGAGTCGGTTCTCTGTATTGTAAAGAAAATCAGGGGAGGAAGGGGGAATTTATACTTTAAGAATGGATAACATTTTAAGAAATATATACAAAACATGCCGCTTCCGACGCAGCACTGAAGCATTTCTTTTAGCGGTCATACCCCCTCCCCTCTCAAGTTGTAAAGTGAGAAGGGACTGAAACATCCCAGACACTCAGGGTTCAGTTGACAATAATAAAACTATGGGTAAGTAAACATCTTGTACAGAGTCACGTTTTGCTTATTTTTGAACATTTTTCTGAATTCAACAATACAACAGCGGAAATACTAACTGGTTTTATTACTCCAACCATCGCTTCAACTAAGGGATAATTCCCAACGGTCAGTGAGCCATATAAATTTTCGTTCTTTTTCTGTTCTCCAGAGGAAAGAATGAGATTTTGCCAAGATGGTAAAGTCAAGATGTTATATGCTAAATGGGAGTGAATTATGCTAGATCTAGCACCAAGATGCTAGACATGGCTTCACTGGCGGGCTTCGATATCTACAGAACTTTCTGCCAAAGCATAAAAAAACAATAGCACAATAGTTTCGATAACATATGTGTGGTCCTTCGGTAGGCTACACATCTGGTAAGAAGCTCATCCCAAAGAGTAGTTTGGACAAAAGACTCGTAGCCGGCTTGTATAGATAATTGAATTCAAATATTCAAGTATCCATTTACTGAACGCCCATATCGTGTATGCATGCCTTTGCATGCATTATTTAATAAGTAAATAAAGTACATACACAATTAATTATGTCAGTGATAAACGGTGTTTATTGAAAAAAACCCTCTCCAAACAATGAAGATTAATCTTAGAGTGGAGAAATGGTTATCCTTCGTTTTCATTATCATTTGGCCATGAAACAAACGCCTGACAGATATACAACCCCTATATACAACTACTATCCATTTCATAAAGATAGGCCCCTGACTTCGCGGTGCTGCCGTGACGTCCAGTCAAACCTCATATTGTATTGTCGTACCTCGTTGGAATTGTTGGAATGTTGTCTTTTAAATACTTTAGACATACAAATTTTCTTTGTACTGTGTAGTGAGAAAAAAATAGAAATTAATGAAAAAGTGCGTATTTTTACGTACTTTTTTGGTAAATCAATTTTTAGAGGACTATATCTCGGAAAGGAGATAACATAAAATAATTTCCTTTGCACGATATGTAGATGCATATATTACCTGTAAGTTCTAAAAATTTCATTACTCAACACGTCGTAATTTTCTTGTTATTCAGTAAAAAGTGAGACATCATTATCTCTGAATTGCTGCGGTGTATTAACAATCTAAAAAAACGTTTAGAAAGATCTGAAAGTAGCTTTTTCAACCAAACTGTTTTGACTTGTTTTAAAAGATAAACAATTACAAATATGACATTATGATTTTCTCTGCTTTGCGCCCTTCGCTATCGCAGTTTATACGGGGTGCTACGTTGCCACATTTTCCTGGCGCGTATACACTCTCAGCCGGGCGGGTATTTAAACTTGTCACGCACACTGTCCGGCACTTCTTAGAGATATTTTTAAAATTTAATGTCTCCACAGATTTTAAACCAATTTCTTAGAAATTAACAGGACATACGGTAAATGTGCCAAATGTTCAAAATTAGAAAAGCGAACTCTTATCGTATTTGGATTTTGCATGTGAGGGTCCTCGAAAATTTGTTGCTTTTTGTCAGTTTTTCACCTATTGCACGCAGTGCAAAATACGCTTGCACAGAAACAAATACACGCACAAAGTTTATTATATGATACAACCTTAGTTGATATGTAATATTGAGTTTAAATTTCACAGAAAATCTGTTTTCAGATCTAGAGTCCCAGTACTTCTCTTTAGTGTTGTAGTTTGTAGTTGGATTCCACATTAATCAGTAGGTCCACGTATCATATAGCCTCGCTGCTGAACAGGACGTTAAACTCAAAAACAACTCAACTTTTCTTTTTACTATAAAACTTCATCGGTAAAAACAGCTGAAACACTTTATATACGGAATACTCTGTAGATAGCCCAGCATTTTGATGAATTCTTGGAATCCCACTAAACAGGGGTTTTGCATTTAATTGAATTTTATCACTCCAAGCTACATCAGAATCTGCCTTTGAATAGGAATGACGCGTTTTTTTTCTTTCTCTTTCCCGGCGCAGCCTCAGGTTTACTTGAAACAAGGTTCACTCCCGGATACGCTACTGAGCACAGAATAATCAATGTCATTACTATTAATTAATAACTCATAATCGTCTGAGTCGGATTGAATATATATATATATATATATATATATATATATATATATATATATATATATATATATTCAATCAAAAAGCACGATATATACTCAGGAAAATATAAATGCCCATTCGTACGTCTCATTGCAATGAACCCATATGATGTTGAGTGCGTCTGTAAGTTTTTGATGCCTACGAACCGAAGGGAAGTGTTGAAGACGTAATCAGTGCGACGTGATTAGACGCAAATACAGCCCTCGTCACCTACTCATTGTTTTGTTTTCTTTCATTGAAAAAAAACAAAAAACAAAAAGGACCCATTCTGTGTTACTGTACATTCGGCAGGGTAATTGATCGCAGAACTTGGGTGAACACGTGATTGCCAAGGCTACATTTCTTTTTAACCTTTAACATGTTCGTAAGCTAGATCTTGAGGTAGAAATGGAGCCATTGTTAATAAATATTCAGGAAGATAGCAGGAGCAGCGATGAGTCAACAAAGCCATGACAAAAGTGAATGAAGTAAATAGATTAAGAGATGAGTTTTTGGATGTGTTACTTCAATATTTTATTTCGATTACATTGAGATGTGTACACTCATGTCCAAAATTATTGTCGCATATCTATAACTGTCTTCTTGTAAGAATATAATTTTATAATGATTTTGCAGGGTACTTTTAATACTGATACTATATGTGGAGTCGGGAAATGTATATTTATGGTAAATTTCATAGGAAAAGAATTATAAATACGAAAATTAGCATGAGTAAAACAAAATGTTTGCTAAATGGATTTTTTTAAAAAATATTTTCGTTTTATTGTTCTTATTTACTGCTCTTTTGACATGAAATTTGCCACATACATGTCTTTGCCGATCATACACATACTAACATTATAAGAAATACCAGGAGAATTCGTTATCAAATTATATTCCTACAATAACATATTTATAGACATGCGACAATAATTTTCGACATGAGTGTACATGCATTACTATTATTTTTATGATGTTGTGAAAGGTTATAATAAATATTACATTCTTATGAAGTAGGCTTTGCGCTACAAGCTTCCTGAACGCGACAACACTGCACGACAGCGTTGCCGCACTTCCAATTACTGTATGCTGTTTCTTCATATAAGCGCGGGGAATTTAAAGATTGGACTGCAACATGGCTCACCGCTTAACGCAGAGAATATGTTGAAGTAAACATTTTTTTTAAAAAAATAAATACTCTACCAACTAAACCCTTTTTTGTTAATAGTTCCAAATATTTGGAACACTAGACTTCTAAATTTTCGAACAGTGTTTTGTACGTTTCTCTACCTACCATGGTAAAGGAGATCAGAGCGTCGTACATTTGTTTTAATTACACAAAAAGTATCAAGTGATGAAAATTGAACTTTTCACAACTTACAGCTAATGGATGCATCTACATATTGTACACAGGAAATTATTTCACGTGATCTCTTTTCTGAGATATAGTCCTATAAACATTGATCTACCAAAAAAGTACGAAAAAGTACACACTTTTTCATTAATTTTTACTTTTTTCTCACTACATAGTACAAGGAAAATTTATATGTCTAAAGTATTTAAAAGACAACACTCCAGCAATTCCAACGAGGTACGACAATGCAATATAAGTTTTGAGTGAACGTCACGGCAGCACCGCGAAGTCAGGGGCCTATCTTTATGAAATGGATAGTAGGGTATGCTTTACTTTTTCAGAAATTTCAGTACTTCTAGTGAAATGAAATCTTTAGTTTTACGTCCCACGGTTATTGCGGTTAGGCTAAAGGAGACGGTGATGATGAGAAATGAATGAAATGGTGGAATGAAGAAAGTGGAAGGAAACGGGAGAACCCCGAGAAAACCCACGAGCATGGTGTTTGTCCACCACAAAGTCCACACGGCGCGATCTGGGAGCGAACCAGGGACCCCATGCACCGGAAGTGAACGCCCTACCAGTGAGTCACCGCGCCCCCACAGTAGTTCTTGTATACCCCTATAAATGTAATAAAGAACTAATGGTCATATTTTTTTAATATAAAAATATTCAATTAGAACTGGACAATTTACATAAAATTTGGAATCGACAAATGAAAACGGCACGTTTCTAGCACTTGTGGGTTCGAGATCTCATTGTTGAAAGGATTGGAGACAAACATATAAACTTTTCTGTGAGGAGAAACATATACGCGTAAATCTAGTATTTTAATATATAGATAATAATTGGAATAGTTTTATTTTCGAGTGCTATTTTTTAATATTCGCAATATTGAAATTTTTGAACTTAAATTTTTCGCGTGTTTGAAAAAAAAAGAGATATCATTACTAGTAAAATTAACCTAATACAAACATATTTATTTTTTCAATTTTTCCGGAAAATCGAAAAAAAACGTTTTTTTTTAAAAAAAAAGGTTCAAAATTTCCGGAAATTTGACAACACTAGTTCAGACACACTTGTACTTTGCCCAGCATTAAACTCTGATCTTAGTTCCGACGCAGTTCGCCGCCTGTTCTGTTTTACCAGTCTGCCCAGCCTACGACGTTCGACATCTGTAATGAGGTGGGGGCACCCAACCCCTCGACATTTGGACGTCTTTTCCCCTTGGTTTCGACACTTGCTAAAGACAATCACCATAGCACTCCTCGAACACCTGACAAGTCCTGCAGTTTCCGAAATTCTCGTGCCGAGTGTTTCTGATCGAGCACTTTTTTCAAAATAATATTAAAAATTATAGAAAAATTTTCGAGACATTCGAGTCGAGTCGAGATTTTTACCAGATGTCTCGACTCGACTCGAGTCTCGACTCGAAAATTCGAGTCGAGAAATACGTGTGTCTCGACTCGTCTCGAATTTTACAAAGTGTGTCTCGACTCGAATTCGAGTCGAGTCGAGTCGAGATTCGAGACATGTCTCGACTCGTGCGCATCCCTACCTGGAAGTTTGTGACTCTTTTTTCTGAACATGTTTTATATTGTACATAATCATTTACTTCATAGTTTGTTTTTATTATTGCAGGCACTGTGCGGTATCACAAGCATTGCAAAGCATCAACAGATGCAGAGATATCAGATGTAATAAGGAAATGGCTTCGTCATGCTAAAGAGCGGGCACTCAGGCAGAAGAACAACCCTAACAATGATTAGTTATGAAAGAAAAAGTGTAAAATAAAACTAAAAACGCATTGTTTTGATGTTCTGTCATACAGATTTAACGATCTGTGAAATCTGCAGTTAACGGTGATTTTTTTTATTGTAGGCAGAAGAACAACACTAACAATGATTAATTATGCAAGAAAAAGTGTAAAATAAAACTAAAAACGCATTGTTTAGATGTTCTGTCATACAGATTTAACGATCTGTGAAATCTGCAGTTAACGGTGATTTTTTTTTATTGTAGGCAGAAGAACAACACTAACAATGATTAGTTATGAAAGAAAAAGTGTAAAATAAAACTAAAAACGCATTGTTTTGATGTTCTGTCATACAGATTTAACGATCTGTGAAATATGCAGTTAACGGTGATTTTTTTTATTGTAGGCAGAAGAACAATAATAACAATGATTAGTTATGAAAGAAAAAGTGTAAAATAAAACTAAAAACGCATTGTTTTGATGTTCTGTCATACAGATTTAACGATCTGTGAAATCTGCAGTTAACGGTGATTTTTTTTTATTGTAGGCAGAAGAACAACACTAACAATGATTAGTTATGAAAGAAAAAGTGTAAAATAAAACTAAAAACGCATTGTTTTGATGTTCTGTCATACAGATTTAACGATCTGTGAAATCTGCAGTTAACGGTGATTTTTTTTTATTGTAGGCAGAAGAACAATAATAACAATGATTAGTTATGAAAGAAAAAGTGTAAAATAAAACTAAAAACGCATTGTTTTGATGTTCTGTCATACAGATTTAACGATCTGTGAAATCTGCAGTTAACAGTGATTTTTTTTATTGTAGGCAGAAAAACAATAATAACAATGATTAGTTATGAAAGAAAAAGTGTAAAATAAGACTAAAAACGCATTGTTTTGATGTTCTGTCATACAGATTTAACGATCTGTGAAATCTGCAGTTAACGGTGATTTTTTTTTTATTGTAGGCAGAAAAACAACACTAAAAATGATTAGTTATGAAAGAAAAAGTGTAAAATAAAACTAAAAACGCATTGTTTTGATGTTCTGTCATACAGATTTAACGATCTGTGAAACCTACAGTTAACGGTGAATTTTTTTATTGTAGGCAGAAGAACAACACTAACAATGATTAGTTATGAAAGAAAAAGTGTAAAATAAAACTAAAAACGCATTGTTTTGATGTTCTGTCATACAGATTTAACGATCTGTGAAATCTACAGCTAACGGTGATTTTTTTTATTGTAGGCAGAAGAACAACACTAACAATGATTAGTTATGAAAGAAAAAGTGTAAAATAAAACTAAAAACGCATTGTTTTGATGTTCTGTCATACAGATTTAACGATCTGTGAAATCTACAGCTAACGGTGATTTTTTTTATTGTAGGCAGAAGAACAACACTAACAATGATTAGTTATGAAAGAAAAAGTGTAAAATAAAACTAAAAACGCATTGTTTTGATGTTCTGTCATACAGATTTAACGATCTGTGAAATCTACAGCTAACGGTGATTTTTTTTATTGTAGGCAGAAGAACAACACTAACAATGATTAGTTATGAAAGAAAAAGTGTAAAATAAAACTAAAAACGCATTGTTTTGATGTTCTGTCATACAGATTTAACGATCTGTGAAATCTACAGCAAACGGTGATTTTTTTTATTGTAGGCAGAAGAACAACACTAACAATGATTAGTTATGAAAGAAAAAGTGTAAAATAAAACTAAAAACGCATTGTTTTGATGTTCTGTCATACAGATTTAACGATCTGTGAAATCTACAGTTAACGGTGATTTTTTTTTATTGTAGGCAGAAAAACAACACTAACAATGATTAGTATTGAAAGAAAAAGTGTAAAATGAAACTAAAAACGCATTGTTTTGATGTTCTGTCATACAGATTTAACGATCTGTGAAATCTGCAGTTAACGGTGATTTTTTTTATTGTAGGCAGAAGAACAATAATAACAATGATTAGTTATGAAAGAAAAAGTGTAAAATAAAACTAAAAACGCATTGTTTTATGTTCTGTCATACAGATTTAACGATCTGTGAAATCTACAGCTAACGGTGATTTTTTTTATTGTAGGCAGAAGAACAACACTAACAATGATTAGTATTGAAAGAAAAAGTGTAAAATAAAACTAAAAACGCATTGTTTTGATGTTCTGTCATACAGATTTAACGATCTGTGAAATCTACAGTTAACGGTGATTTTTTTTATTGTAGGCAGAAAAACAACACTAACAATGATTAGTTATGAAAGAAAAAGTGTAAAATAAAACTAAAAACGCATTGTTTTGATGTTCTGTCATACAGATTTAACGATCTGTGAAATCTGCAGCTAACGGTGATTTTTTTTTATTGTAGGCAGAAAAACAACACTAACAATGATTAGTATTGAAAGAAAAAGTGTAAAATAAAACTAAAAACGCATTGTTTTGATGTTCTGTCATACAGATTTAACGATCTGTGAAATCTGCAGTTAACGGTGATTTTTTTTATTGTAGGCAGAAGAACAATAATAACAATGATTAGTTATGAAAGAAAAAGTGTAAAATAAAACTAAAAACGCATTGTTTTGATGTTCTGTCATACAGATTTAACGATCTGTGAAATCTACAGCTAACGGTGATTTTTTTTATTGTAGGCAGAAGAACAACACTAACAATGATTAGTATTGAAAGAAAAAGTGTAAAATAAAACTAAAAACGCATTGTTTTGATGTTCTGTCATACAGATTTAACGATCTGTGAAATCTACAGTTAACGGTGATTTTTTTATTGTAGGCAGAAGAACAACACTAACAATGATTAGTTATGAAAGAAAAAGTGTAAAATAAAACTAAAAACGCATTGTTTTGATGTTCTGTCATACAGATTTAACGATCTGTGAAACCTACAGTTAACGGTGAATTTTTTTATTGTAGGCAGAAGAACAACACTAACAATGATTAGTTATGAAAGAAAAAGTGTAAAATAAAACTAAAAACGCATTGTTTTGATGTTCTGTCATACAGATTTAACGATCTGTGAAATCTACAGCTAACGGTGATTTTTTTTATTGTAGGCAGAAGAACAACACTAACAATGATTAGTTATGAAAGAAAAAGTGTAAAATAAAACTAAAAACGCATTGTTTTGATGTTCTGTCATACAGATTTAACGATCTGTGAAATCTACAGCTAACGGTGATTTTTTTTATTGTAGGCAGAAGAACAACACTAACAATGATTAGTTATGAAAGAAAAAGTGTAAAATAAAACTAAAAACGCATTGTTTTGATGTTCTGTCATACAGATTTAACGATCTGTGAAATCTACAGCTAACGGTGATTTTTTTTATTGTAGGCAGAAGAACAACACTAACAATGATTAGTTATGAAAGAAAAAGTGTAAAATAAAACTAAAAACGCATTGTTTTGATGTTCTGTCATACAGATTTAACGATCTGTGAAATCTACAGCAAACGGTGATTTTTTTTATTGTAGGCAGAAGAACAACACTAACAATGATTAGTTATGAAAGAAAAAGTGTAAAATAAAACTAAAAACGCATTGTTTTGATGTTCTGTCATACAGATTTAACGATCTGTGAAATCTGCAGTTAACGGTGATTTTTTTTTATTGTAGGCAGAAGAACAACACTAACAATGATTAGTATTGAAAGAAAAAGTGTAAAATAAAACTAAAAACGCATTGTTTTGATGTTCTGTCATACAGATTTAACGATCTGTGAAATCTGCAGTTAACGGTGATTTTTTTTATTGTAGGCAGAAGAACAATAATAACAATGATTAGTTATGAAAGAAAAAGTGTAAAATAAAACTAAAAACGCATTGTTTTGATGTTCTGTCATACAGATTTAACGATCTGTGAAATCTACAGCTAACGGTGATTTTTTTTATTGTAGGCAGAAGAACAACACTAACAATGATTAGTTATGAAAGAAAAAGTGTAAAATAAAACTAAAAACGCATTGTTTTGATGTTCTGTCATACACATTTAACGATCTGTGAAATCTACAGTTAACGGTGATTTTTTTTATTGTAGGCAGAAGAACAACACTAACAATGATTAGTTATGAAAGAAAAAGTGTAAAACAAAACTAAAAACGCATTGTTTTGATGTTCTGTCATACAGATTTAACGATCTGTGAAATCTACAGTTAACGGTGATTTTTTTTATTGTAGGCAGAAGAACAACACTAACAATGATTAGTTATGAAAGAAAAAGTGTAAAATAAAACTAAAAACGCATTGTTTTGATGTTCTGTCATACAGATTTAACGATCTGTGAAATCTACAGTTAACGGTGATTTTTTTTATTGTAGGCAGAAGAACAACACTAACAATGATTAGTTATGAAAGAAAAAGTGTAAAATAAAACTAAAAACGCATTGTTTTGATGTTCTGTCATACAGATTTAACGATCTGTGAAATCTGCAGTTAACGGTGATTTTTTTATTGTAGGCAGAAGAACAATAATAACAATGATTAGTTATGAAAGAAAAAGTGTAAAATAAAACTAAAAACGCATTGTTTTGATGTTCTGTCATACAGATTTAACGATCTGTGAAATCTGCAGTTAACGGTGATTTTTTTTTTATTGTAGGCAGAAGAACAACACTAACAATGATTAGTTATGAAAGAAAAAGTGTAAAATAAAACTAAAAACGCATTGTTTTGATGTTCTGTCATACAGATTTAACGATCTGTGAAATCTGCAGTTAACGGTGATTTTTTTTATTGTAGGCAGAAGAACAATAATAACAATGATTAGTTATGAAAGAAAAAGTGTAAAATAAAACTAAAAACGCATTGTTTTGATGTTCTGTCATACAGATTTAACGATCTGTGAAATCTGCAGTTAACGGTGATTTTTTTTTATTGTAGGCAGAAGAACAACACTAACAATGATTAGTTATGAAAGAAAAAGTGTAAAATAAAGCTAAAAACGCATTGTTTTGATGTTCTGTCATACAGATGTAACGATCTGTGAAATCTGCAGTTAACGGTGATTTTTTTTTATTGTAGGCAGAAGAACAACACTAACAATGATTAGTTATGAAAGAAAAAGTGTAAAATAAAACTAAAAACGCATTGTTTTGATGTTCTGTCATACAGATTTAACGATCTGTGAAATCTGCAGTTAACGGTGATTTTTTTTATTGTAGGCAGAAGAACAATAATAACAATGATTAGTTATGAAAGAAAAAGTGTAAAATAAAACTAAAAACGCATTGTTTTGATGTTCTGTCATACAGATTTAACGATCTGTGAAATCTGCAGTTAACGGTGATTTTTTTTAATTGTAGGCAGAAAAACAATAATAACAATGATTAGTTATGAAAGAAAAAGTGTAAAATAAAACTAAAAACGCATTGTTTTGATGTTCTGTCATACAGATTTAACGATCTGTGAAATCTGCAGTTAACGGTGATTTTTTTTATTGTAGGCAGAAAAACAACACTAACAATGATTAGTTATGAAAGAAAAAGTGTAAAATAAAACTAAAAACGCATTGTTTTGATGTTCTGTCATACAGATTTAACGATCTGTGAAATCTGCAGCTAACGGTGATTTTTTTTTATTGTAGGCAGAAAAACAACACTAACAATGATTAGTATTGAAAGAAAAAGTGTAAAATGAAACTAAAAACGCATTGTTTTGATGTTCTGTCATACAGATTTAACGATCTGTGAAATCTGCAGTTAACGGTGATTTTTTTTATTGTAGGCAGAAGAACAATAATAACAATGATTAGTTATGAAAGAAAAAGTGTAAAATAAAACTAAAAACGCATTGTTTTGATGTTCTGTCATACAGATTTAACGATCTGTGAAATCTACAGCTAACGGTGATTTTTTTATTGTAGGCAGAAGAACAACACTAACAATGATTAGTATTGAAAGAAAAAGTGTAAAATAAAACTAAAAACGCATTGTTTTGATGTTCTGTCATACAGATTTAACGATCTGTGAAATCTACAGTTAACGGTGATTTTTTTTATTGTAGGCAGAAGAACAATAATAACAATGATTAGTTATGAAAGAAAAAGTGTAAAATAAAACTAAAAACGCATTGTTTTGATGTTCTGTCATACAGATTTAACGATCTGTGAAATCTACAGCTAACGGTGATTTTTTTTATTGTAGGCAGAAGAACAACACTAACAATGATTAGTATTGAAAGAAAAAGTGTAAAATAAAACTAAAAACGCATTGTTTTGATGTTCTGTCATACAGATTTAACGATCTGTGAAATCTACAGTTAACGGTGATTTTTTTTATTGTAGGCAGAAGAACAACACTAACAATGATTAGTTATGAAAGAAAAAGTGTAAAATAAAACTAAAAACGCATTGTTTTGATGTTCTGTCATACAGATTTAACGATCTGTGAAATCTACAGTTAACGGTGAATTTTTTTATTGTAGGCAGAAGAACAACACTAACAATGATTAGTTATGAAAGAAAAAGTGTAAAATAAAACTAAAAACGCATTGTTTTGATGTTCTGTCATACAGATTTAACGATCTGTGAAATCTACAGCTAACGGTGATTTTTTTTATTGTAGGCAGAAGAACAACACTAACAATGATTAGTTATGAAAGAAAAAGTGTAAAATAAAACTAAAAACGCATTGTTTTGATGTTCTGTCATACAGATTTAACGATCTGTGAAATCTACAGCTAACGGTGATTTTTTTTATTGTAGGCAGAAGAACAACACTAACAATGATTAGTTATGAAAGAAAAAGTGTAAAATAAAACTAAAAACGCATTGTTTTGATGTTCTGTCATACAGATTTAACAATCTGTGAAATCTACAGCTAACGGTGATTTTTTTTATTGTAGGCAGAAGAACAACACTAACAATGATTAGTTATGAAAGAAAAAGTGTAAAATAAAACTAAAAACGCATTGTTTTGATGTTCTGTCATACAGATTTAACGATCTGTGAAATCTACAGCAAACGGTGATTTTTTTTATTGTAGGCAGAAGAACAACACTAACAATGATTAGTTATGAAAGAAAAAGTGTAAAATAAAACTAAAAACGCATTGTTTTGATGTTCTGTCATACAGATTTAACGATCTGTGAAATCTGCAGTTAACGGTGATTTTTTTTTTATTGTAGGCAGAAGAACAACACTAACAATGATTAGTATTGAAAGAAAAAGTGTAAAATAAAACTAAAAACGCATTGTTTTGATGTTCTGTCATACAGATTTAACGATCTGTGAAATCTGCAGTTAACGGTGATTTTTTTTATTGTAGGCAGAAGAACAATAATAACAATGATTAGTTATGAAAGAAAAAGTGTAAAATAAAACTAAAAACGCATTGTTTTGATGTTCTGTCATACAGATTTAACGATCTGTGAAATCTACAGCTAACGGTGATTTTTTTTATTGTAGGCAGAAGAACAACACTAACAATGATTAGTTATGAAAGAAAAAGTGTAAAAAAAAACTAAAAACGCATTGTTTTGATGTTCTGTCATACACATTTAACGATCTGTGAAATCTACAGTTAACGGTGATTTTTTTATTGTAGGCAGAAGAACAACACTAACAATGATTAGTTATGAAAGAAAAAGTGTAAAACAAAACTAAAAACGCATTGTTTTGATGTTCTGTCATACAGATTTAACGATCTGTGAAATCTACAGTTAACGGTGATTTTTTTTTATTGTAGGCAGAAGAACAACACTAACAATGATTAGTTATGAAAGAAAAAGTGTAAAATAAAACTAAAAACGCATTGTTTTGATGTTCTGTCATACAGATTTAACGATCTGTGAAATCTACAGTTAACGGTGATTTTTTTTATTGTAGGCAGAAGAACAACACTAACAATGATTAGTTATGAAAGAAAAAGTGTAAAATAAAACTAAAAACGCATTGTTTTGATGTTCTGTCATACAGATTTAACGATCTGTGAAATCTGCAGTTAACGGTGATTTTTTTTATTGTAGGCAGAAGAACAATAATAACAATGATTAGTTATGAAAGAAAAAGTGTAAAATAAAACTAAAAACGCATTGTTTTGATGTTCTGTCATACAGATTTAACGATCTGTGAAATCTACAGTTAACGGTGATTTTTTTTATTGTAGGCAGAAGAACAACACTAACAATGATTAGTTATGAAAGAAAAAGTGTAAAATAAAACTAAAAACGCATTGTTTTGATGTTCTGTCATACAGATTTAACGATCTGTGAAATCTACAGTTAACGGTGATTTTTTTATTGTAGGCAGAAGAACAACACTAACAATGATTAGTTATGAAAGAAAAAGTGTAAAATAAAACTAAAAACGCATTGTTTTGATGTTCTGTCATACAGATTTAACGATCTGTGAAATCTACAGTTAACGCTGTTTTTTTTATTGTAGGCAGAAGAACAACACTAACAATGATTAGTTATGAAAGAAAAAGTGTAAAATAAAACTAAAAACGCATTGTTTTGATGTTCTGTCATACAGATTTAACGATCTGTGAAATCTACAGTTAACGGTGATTTTTTTTATTGTTGGCAGAAGAACAACACTAACAATGATTAGTTATGAAAGAAAAAGTGTAAAATAAAACTAAAAACGCATTGTTTTGATGTTCTGTCATACAGATTTAACGATCTGTGAAATCTACAGTTAACGGTGATTTTTTTTATTGTAGGCAGAAGAACAACACTAACAATGATTAGTTATGAAAGAAAAAGTGTAAAATAAAACTAAAAACGCATTGTTTTGATGTTCTGTCATACAGATTTAACGATCTGTGAAATCTGCAGTTAACGGTGATTTTTTTTATTGTAGGCAGAAGAACAATAATAACAATGATTAGTTATGAAAGAAAAAGTGTAAAATAAAACTAAAAACGCATTGTTTTGATGTTCTGTCATACAGATTTAACGATCTGTGAAATCTACAGTTAACGGTGATTTTTTTTATTGTAGGCAGAAGAACAACACTAACAATGATTAGTTATGAAAGAAAAAGTGTAAAATAAAACTAAAAACGCATTGTTTTGATGTTCTGTCATACAGATTTAACGATCTGTGAAATCTACAGTTAACGGTGATTTTTTTTATTGTAGGCAGAAGAACAACACTAACAATGATTAGTTATGAAAGAAAAAGTGTATAATAAAACTAAAAACGCATTGTTTTGATGTTCTGTCATACAGATTTAACGATCTGTGAAATCTACAGTTAACGGTGATTTTTTTTATTGTAGGCAGAAGAACAACACTAACAATGATTAGTTATGAAAGAAAAAGTGTAAAATAAAACTAAAAACGCATTGTTTTGATGTTCTGTCATACAGATTTAGCGATCTGTGAAATCTACAGTTAACGGTGATTTTTTTTATTGTAGGCAGAAGAACAACACTAACAATGATTAGTTATGAAAGAAAAAGTGTAAAATCAAACTAAAAACGCATTGTTTTGATGTTCTGTCATACAGATTTAACGATCTGTGAAATCTACAGTTAACGGTGATTTTTTTTATTGTAGGCAGAAGAACAACACTAACAATGATTAGTTATGAAAGAAAAAGTGTAAAATAAAACTAAAAACGCATTGTTTTGATGTTCTGTCATACAGATTTAACGATCTGTGAAATCTACAGTTAACGGTGATTTTTTTTATTGTAGGCAGAAGAACAACACTAACAATGATTAGTTATGAAAGAAAAAGTGTAAAATAAAACTAAAAACGCATTGTTTTGATGTTCTGTCATACAGATTTAACGATCTGTGAAATCTACAGTTAACGGTGATTTTTTTTATTGTAGGCAGAAGAACAACACTAACAATGATTAGTTATGAAAGAAAAAGTGTAAAATAAAACTAAAAACGCATTGTTTTGATGTTCTGTCATACAGATTTAACGATCTGTGAAATCTACAGTTAACGGTGATTTTTTTTATTGTAGGCAGAAGAACAACACTAACAATGATTAGTTATGAAAGAAAAAGTGTAAAATAAAACTAAAAACGCATTGTTTTGATGTTCTGTCATACAGATTTAACGATCTGTGAAATCTACAGTTAACGGTGATTTTTTTTATTGTAGGCAGAAGAACAACACTAACAATGATTAGTTATGAAAGAAAAAGTGTAAAATAAAACTAAAAACGCATTGTTTTGATGTTCTGTCATACAGATTTAACGATCTGTGAAATCTACAGTTAACGGTGATTTTTTTTATTGTAGGCAGAAGAACAACACTAACAATGATTAGTTATGAAAGAAAAAGTGTAAAATAAAACTAAAAACGCATTGTTTTGATGTTCTGTCATACAGATTTAACGATCTGTGAAATCTACAGTTAACGGTGATTTTTTTTATTGTAGGCAGAAGAACAACACTAACAATGATTAGTTATGAAAGAAAAAGTGTAAAATAAAACTAAAAACGCATTGTTTTGATGTTCTGTCATACAGATTTAACGATCTGTGAAATCTACAGTTAACGGTGATTTTTTTTATTGTTGGCAGAAGAACAACACTAACAATGATTAGTTATGAAAGAAAAAGTGTAAAATAAAACTAAAAACGCATTGTTTTGATGTTCTGTCATACAGATTTAACGATCTGTGAAATCTACAGTTAACGGTGATTTTTTTTATTGTAGGCAGAAGAACAACACTAACAATGATTAGTTATGAAAGAAAAAGTGTATAATAAAACTAAAAACGCATTGTTTTGATGTTCTGTCATACAGATTTAACGATCTGTGAAATCTACAGTTAACGGTGATTTTTTTATTGTAGGCAGAAGAACAACACTAACAATGATTAGTTATGAAAGAAAAAGTGTAAAATAAAACTAAAAACGCATTGTTTTGATGTTCTGTCATACAGATTTAACGATCTGTGAAATCTACAGTTAACGGTGATTTTTTTTATTGTAGGCAGAAGAACAACACTAACAATGATTAGTTATGAAAGAAAAAGTGTAAAATCAAACTAAAAACGCATTGTTTTGATGTTCTGTCATACAGATTTAACGATCTGTGAAATCTACAGTTAACGGTGATTTTTTTTATTGTAGGCAGAAGAACAACACTAACAATGATTAGTTATGAAAGAAAAAGTGTAAAATAAAACTAAAAACGCATTGTTTTGATGTTCTGTCATACAGATTTAACGATCTGTGAAATCTACAGTTAACGGTGATTTTTTTTATTGTAGGCAGAAGAACAACACTAACAATGATTAGTTATGAAAGAAAAAGTGTAAAATAAAACTAAAAACGCATTGTTTTGATGTTCTGTCATACAGATTTAACGATCTGTGAAATCTACAGTTAACGGTGATTTTTTTTATTGTAGGCAGAAGAACAACACTAACAATGATTAGTTATGAAAGAAAAAGTGTAAAATAAAACTAAAAACGCATTGTTTTGATGTTCTGTCATACAGATTTAACGATCTGTGAAATCTACAGTTAACGGTGATTTTTTTTATTGTAGGCAGAAGAACAACACTAACAATGATTAGTTATGAAAGAAAAAGTGTAAAATAAAACTAAAAACGCATTGTTTTGATGTTCTGTCATACAGATTTAACGATCTGTGAAATCTACAGTTAACGGTGATTTTTTTATTGTTGGCAGAAGAACAACACTAACAATGATTAGTTATGAAAGAAAAAGTGTAAAATAAAACTAAAAACGCATTGTTTTGATGTTCTGTCATACAGATTTAACGATCTGTGAAATCTACAGTTAACGGTGATTTTTTTTATTGTAGGCAGAAGAACAACACTAACAATGATTAGTTATGAAAGAAAAAGTGTAAAATAAAACTAAAAACGCATTGTTTTGATGTTCTGTCATACAGATTTAACGATCTGTGAAATCTGCAGTTAACGGTGATTTTTTTTATTGTAGGCAGAAGAACAATAATAACAATGATTAGTTATGAAAGAAAAAGTGTAAAATAAAACTAAAAACGCATTGTTTTGATGTTCTGTCATACAGATTTAACGATCTGTGAAATCTACAGTTAACGGTGATTTTTTTTATTGTAGGCAGAAGAACAACACTAACAATGATTAGTTATGAAAGAAAAAGTGTAAAATAAAACTAAAAACGCATTGTTTTGATGTTCTGTCATACAGATTTAACGATCTGTGAAATCTACAGTTAACGGTGATTTTTTTTATTGTAGGCAGAAGAACAACACTAACAATGATTAGTTATGAAAGAAAAAGTGTATAATAAAACTAAAAACGCATTGTTTTGATGTTCTGTCATACAGATTTAACGATCTGTGAAATCTACAGTTAACGGTGATTTTTTTTATTGTAGGCAGAAGAACAACACTAACAATGATTAGTTATGAAAGAAAAAGTGTAAAATAAAACTAAAAACGCATTGTTTTGATGTTCTGTCATACAGATTTAACGATCTGTGAAATCTACAGTTAACGGTGATTTTTTTTATTGTAGGCAGAAGAACAACACTAACAATGATTAGTTATGAAAGAAAAAGTGTAAAATCAAACTAAAAACGCATTGTTTTGATGTTCTGTCATACAGATTTAACGATCTGTGAAATCTACAGTTAACGGTGATTTTTTTTATTGTAGGCAGAAGAACAACACTAACAATGATTAGTTATGAAAGAAAAAGTGTAAAATAAAACTAAAAACGCATTGTTTTGATGTTCTGTCATACAGATTTAACGATCTGTGAAATCTACAGTTAACGGTGATTTTTTTTATTGTAGGCAGAAGAACAACACTAACAATGATTAGTTATGAAAGAAAAAGTGTAAAATAAAACTAAAAACGCATTGTTTTGATGTTCTGTCATACAGATTTAACGATCTGTGAAATCTACAGTTAACGGTGATTTTTTTTATTGTAGGCAGAAGAACAACACTAACAATGATTAGTTATGAAAGAAAAAGTGTAAAATAAAACTAAAAACGCATTGTTTTGATGTTCTGTCATACAGATTTAACGATCTGTGAAATCTGCAGTTAACGGTGATTTTTTTTATTGTAGGCAGAAGAACAATAATAACAATGATTAGTTATGAAAGAAAAAGTGTAAAATAAAACTAAAAACGCATTGTTTTGATGTTCTGTCATACAGATTTAACGATCTGTGAAATCTACAGTTAACGGTGATTTTTTTTATTGTAGGCAGAAGAACAACACTAACAATGATTAGTTATGAAAGAAAAAGTGTAAAATAAAACTAAAAACGCATTGTTTTGATGTTCTGTCATACAGATTTAACGATCTGTGAAATCTACAGTTAACGGTGATTTTTTTTATTGTAGGCAGAAGAACAACACTAACAATGATTAGTTATGAAAGAAAAAGTGTAAAATAAAACTAAAAACGCATTGTTTTGATGTTCTGTCATACAGATTTAACGATCTGTGAAATCTGCAGTTAACGGTGATTTTTTTATTGTAGGCAGAAGAACAATAATAACAATGATTAGTTTTGAAAGAAAAAGTGTAAAATAAAACTAAAAACGCATTGTTTTGATGTTCTGTCATACAGATTTAACGATCTGTGAAATCTGCAGTTAACGGTGATTTTTTTATTGTAGGCAGAAGAACAACACTAACAATGATTAGTTATGAAAGAAAAAGTGTAAAATAAAACTAAAAACGCATTGTTTTGATGTTCTGTCATACAGATTTAACGATCTGTGAAATCTACAGTTAACGGTGATTTTTTTATTGTAGGCAGAAGAACAACACTAACAATGATTAGTTATGAAAGAAAAAGTGTAAAATAAAACTAAAAACGCATTGTTTTGATGTTCTGTCATACAGATTTAACGATCTGTGAAATCTACAGTTAACGGTGATTTTTTTTATTGTAGGCAGAAGAACAACACTAACAATGATTAGTTATGAAAGAAAAAGTGTAAAATAAAACTAAAAACGCATTGTTTTGATGTTCTGTCATACAGATTTAACGATCTGTGAAATCTACAGTTAACGGTGATTTTTTTTATTGTAGGCAGAAGAACAACACTAACAATGATTAGTTATGAAAGAAAAAGTGTAAAATAAAACTAAAAACGCATTGTTTTGATGTTCTGTCATACAGATTTAACGATCTGTGAAATCTACAGTTAACGGTGATTTTTTTTATTGTAGGCAGAAGAACAACACTAACAATGATTAGTTATGAAAGAAAAAGTGTAAAATAAAACTAAAAACGCATTGTTTTGATGTTCTGTCATACAGATTTAACGATCTGTGAAATCTACAGTTAACGGTGATTTTTTTTATTGTAGGCAGAAGAACAACACTAACAATGATTAGTTATGAAAGAAAAAGTGTAAAATAAAACTAAAAACGCATTGTTTTGATGTTCTGTCATACAGATTTAACGATCTGTGAAATCTACAGTTAACGGTGATTTTTTTTATTCTTGGCAGAAGAACAACACTAACAATGATTAGTTATGAAAGAAAAAGTGTAAAATAAAACTAAAAACGCATTGTTTTGATGTTCTGTCATACAGATTTAACGATCTGTGAAATCTACAGTTAACGGTGATTTTTTTTATTGTAGGCAGAAGAACAACACTAACAATGATTAGTTATGAAAGAAAAAGTGTAAAATAAAACTAAAAACGCATTGTTTTGATGTTCTGTCATACAGATTTAACGATCTGTGAAATCTGCAGTTAACGGTGATTTTTTTTATTGTAGGCAGAAGAACAATAATAACAATGATTAGTTATGAAAGAAAAAGTGTAAAATAAAACTAAAAACGCATTGTTTTGATGTTCTGTCATACAGATTTAACGATCTGTGAAATCTACAGTTAACGGTGATTTTTTTTATTGTAGGCAGAAGAACAACACTAACAATGATTAGTTATGAAAGAAAAAGTGTAAAATAAAACTAAAAACGCATTGTTTTGATGTTCTGTCATACAGATTTAACGATCTGTGAAATCTACAGTTGACGGTGATTTTTTTTATTGTAGGCAGAAGAACAACACTAACAATGATTAGTTATGAAAGAAAAAGTGTATAATAAAACTAAAAACGCATTGTTTTGATGTTCTGTCATACAGATTTAACGATCTGTGAAATCTACAGTTAACGGTGATTTTTTTTATTGTAGGCAGAAGAACAACACTAACAATGATTAGTTATGAAAGAAAAAGTGTAAAATAAAACTAAAAACGCATTGTTTTGATGTTCTGTCATACAGATTTAACGATCTGTGAAATCTACAGTTAACGGTGATTTTTTTTATTGTAGGCAGAAGAACAACACTAACAATGATTAGTTATGAAAGAAAAAGTGTAAAATCAAACTAAAAACGCATTGTTTTGATGTTCTGTCATACAGATTTAACGATCTGTGAAATCTACAGTTAACGGTGATTTTTTTTATTGTAGGCAGAAGAACAACACTAACAATGATTAGTTATGAAAGAAAAAGTGTAAAATAAAACTAAAAACGCATTGTTTTGATGTTCTGTCATACAGATTTAACGATCTGTGAAATCTACAGTTAACGGTGATTTTTTTATTGTAGGCAGAAGAACAACACTAACAATGATTAGTTATGAAAGAAAAAGTGTAAAATAAAACTAAAAACGCATTGTTTTGATGTTCTGTCATACAGATTTAACGATCTGTGAAATCTACAGTTAACGGTGATTTTTTTTATTGTAGGCAGAAGAACAACACTAACAATGATTAGTTATGAAAGAAAACGTGTAAAATAAAACTAAAAACGCATTGTTTTGATGTTCTGTCATACAGATTTAACGATCTGTGAAATCTGCAGTTAACGGTGATTTTTTTTATTGTAGGCAGAAGAACAATAATAACAATGATTAGTTATGAAAGAAAAAGTGTAAAATAAAACTAAAAACGCATTGTTTTGATGTTCTGTCATACAGATTTAACGATCTGTGAAATCTACAGTTAACGGTGATTTTTTTTATTGTAGGCAGAAGAACAACACTAACAATGATTAGTTATGAAAGAAAAAGTGTAAAATAAAACTAAAAACGCATTGTTTTGATGTTCTGTCATACAGATTTAACGATCTGTGAAATCTACAGTTAACGGTGATTTTTTTTATTGTAGGCAGAAGAACAACACTAACAATGATTAGTTATGAAAGAAAAAGTGTAAAATAAAACTAAAAACGGATTGTTTTGATGTTCTGTCATACAGATTTAACGATCTGTGAAATCTGCAGTTAACGGTGATTTTTTTATTGTAGGCAGAAGAACAATAATAACAATGATTAGTTTTGAAAGAAAAAGTGTAAAATAAAACTAAAAACGCATTGTTTTGATGTTCTGTCATACAGATTTAACGATCTGTGAAATCTGCAGTTAACGGTGATTTTTTTATTGTAGGCAGAAGAACAACACTAACAATGATTAGTTATGAAAGAAAAAGTGTAAAATAAAACTAAAAACGCATTGTTTTGATGTTCTGTCATACAGATTTAACGATCTGTGAAATCTACAGTTAACGGTGATTTTTTTATTGTAGGCAGAAGAACAACACTAACAATGATTAGTTATGAAAGAAAAAGTGTAAAATAAAACTAAAAACGCATTGTTTTGATGTTCTGTCATACAGATTTAACGATCTGTGAAATCTACAGCTAACGGTGATTTTTTTTATTGTAGGCAGAAGAACAACACTAACAATGATTAGTTATGAAAGAAAAAGTGTAAAATAAAACTAAAAACGCATTGTTTTGATGTTCTGTCATACAGATTTAACGATCTGTGAAATCTACAGCTAACGGTGATTTTTTTTATTGTAGGCAGAAGAACAACACTAACAATGATTAGTTATGAAAGAAAAAGTGTAAAATAAAACTAAAAACGCATTGTTTTGATGTTCTGTCATACAGATTTAACGATCTGTGAAATCTACAGCTAACGGTGATTTTTTTTATTGTAGGCAGAAGAACAACACTAACAATGATTAGTTATGAAAGAAAAAGTGTAAAATAAAACTAAAAACGCATTGTTTTGATGTTCTGTCATACAGATTTAACGATCTGTGAAATCTACAGTTAACGGTGATTTTTTTTATTGTAGGCAGAAGAACAACACTAACAATGATTAGTTATGAAAGAAAAAGTGTAAAATAAAACTAAAAACGCATTGTTTTGATGTTCTGTCATACAGATTTAACGATCTGTGAAATCTACAGTTAACGGTGATTTTTTTTATTGTAGGCAGAAGAACAACACTAACAATGATTAGTTATGAAAGAAAAAGTGTAAAATAAAACTAAAAACGCATTGTTTTGATGTTCTGTCATACAGATTTAACGATCTGTGAAATCTACAGTTAACGGTGATTTTTTTTATTGTAGGCAGAAGAACAACACTAGCAATGATTAGTTATGAAAGAAAAAGTGTAAAATAAAACTAAAAACGCATTGTTTTGATGTTCTGTCATACAGATTTAACGATCTGTGAAATCTGCAGTTAACGGTGATTTTTTTTATTGTAGGCAGAAGAACAATAATAACAATGATTAGTTATGAAAGAAAAAGTGTAAAATAAAACTAAAAACGCATTGTTTTGATGTTCTGTCATACAGATTTAACGATCTGTGAAATCTGCAGTTAACGGTGATTTTTTTTTTATTGTAGGCAGAAGAACAACACTAACAATGATTAGTTATGAAAGAAAAAGTGTAAAATAAAACTAAAAACGCATCGTTTTGATGTTCTGTCATGCAGATTTAAAAATCTGTGAAATCTGCAGTTAACGGTGATTTTTTTTTGTAGGAACAAAATACAACAGTTTTTAAAGAAATGTGTTTGAGTGATAATAATACGCAAGTTATTTATTCTAAATTAATGTCGGTCGTCTTCTCCTCCTTACAACTTATACCTGTCACAAACTGATTATATTGAACCCCCCTTTTTTTTTTTAAAAAAAAAAAAGCATTCGTCGCTCAAGGCAAATACTTTGGGATAACCTTTTATAAGGTTACATATCCTCTTTTTTTATTTTTAATGAAAGTGTAGGATTTAAATGGATTAAACTTGAATTACAAGACTTTTTTATGAGATTCAGTGCGTAGTGGTACTGTATGTAACTGCTTTTTTGTAAGTTTTGAAATTCACTCAGAATTTTGCATTTTTTTTCAACAACTTTGGTAATCGAGGTGTTGGATTGAAAAGGTTGAGAACCAGTCTCTTGGATTCATGTTGCATTTATTTTTATACTGAAAAACCTTTCGTGATATATGTCATATTTTGTTTGTATCATTATTTGCATATGTAAATAACACTATATGGAAGCAATCATTGTACTGAGTAATTTAGCATAGTTTTAGCATTTATTGAAATAAAGAAAGACAATCTACTCTATTTGGGTTTTATCCTCAATGTAAATTATGAAATTGAAAACAAAATTTTAATCAATTTTTCAATTAATAAGTATTACATACTGTACATATAAAATCTTCTGATATTTGATTGTTCCGTTTCCCTTCATTAATTATCTGTAACTTTGTTGCCCAGCTGATAGGATTCGGTACCGGTGACTGATAGTACGCAAACTAAAATCCTGTCGACACTAATCTAAAATTTAAAAAAACCGTTCACTATTATCGCTCAGCCATGGAAATGCATTGGGCGTATGGTTGCAGAGCTGCTTTCGTGGTTTATCACGACATATATTTTGAACCCGCAACTATTTTTTTTTATCTTTTGGTATATTATATAATAACACCACATTTCCACGAAGCTGGTATGGTTAAGTCAGTTTTCTTAGAAACTTTTTTCTCTGTTCTGAATTAGTACGTCCACTAGAATGCTACGTCAAAATTAATTACATAAGTATTACAGAAATTACATTGTTTGCGCCCTTTGTCTTTTCTTTTATTACTAAATGAAGATCTAATTAAATTTCCTTTATGGTGCGGGAAATGAGTGACGGACTTCATATTAGGAGTCATAGTTGGATGGACATTCAACTAGGACTCTTGACGATGGATATTCCGTCTCTCGGAAGCAGGGTATTCAAGCATCATAAAGGACATTTATATCTTCGTTTAGTAATATAAGGAAGGGCAAAGTGTGCTCCCTTCCTTCTCCGTCCAGCTAGGCGATTTGAGATATCCATGTGACATCCACCGGACGTCCCATCGCGATGTACAAAGCACGTCTCCCAGACATCACACGGACGTCTCGCGGGACGTCCATGGGATATCTATGAAGCGGACATTCGGCCATCTGATCAACAGCTACAGGACGTCCTGCTGATATCGTGGTATGTCGCATGGACATCGCAAATATCCCATCGGGACATCCCATTGGACATCCTGAGGATATTGAATGCTATTAGGGACTTCCATCGCAAAAAATAATTTTCTCTTTGAAGTGTAGAAAGGGTGGTCGTTGAGATTTTAATATTTCATTCTATTTTTTATTAATGACTTGTATCTAGTTAACTGGGCGAGCACAAATTCTGCTTTGTACTGCACAAATACAAGCATCGGGAGATACTTCCATCGGAAGCACTAATTTCCTTTTTCAAGTGTAGAAAGAGTGGTAGCTGAAATTTTAATATTTCCTTCTACTTCCTATTAAAGCCTTCTACCTAATTAACTGTGTAATCACAAATCCTGCTTTGTGCTGCACAAATACAAGCATCGAGAGACACTTCCATCCCAAGCATTAATTTATTCTTTCAAGTGTACCCCATCAGGATGCCGCGGTCGGCAAGAGGGATTGCCGCCGCCGAAGGTGGCAGGCCGCCGGTAGGCTGCCGGCACCCGTCCGCGGCGGCACGACGATCTACTTGTTCAAAATTGCCGACCTTTTGCCGAGGCGGCAAGCGGTCGAAAATCGCAAAAAAAATGCCCTTTGCCGACAGTTGCCGACAGCCAGAGTCGGCAAAACAGTCGGAAAGACCTCTTTCCGACCCTCTGCCGACTCCTTATGCCGGCCTCTTTTCGACGGCGGCGCCGGCGTATTTACTGCACCTTTATGGCTCTTTGCCGACTGCTCGGCAAGGCAACTTTCCGACGGCGGCGCCGGCGCATTTAATGCTCATTACCGGTTGTTTGCCGACTGCTCGGCAAGGCAACTTTCCGATGGCGGCGCCGGCGCATTTAATGCTCATTTCCGGCTGTTTGTCGACTGCTCGGCAAGGCAACTATTCGACGGCGACGCCGGCGCATTTTATGCACCTTTCCGGCTGTTTGCCGACTGCTGGAAGGACCTCATTTCGACGTCGGCTTCACGATTCTCCCACAGGCGGCGTCCGACTCCTTGCCGCCGTCGAAAAGTGGCCCTTTGCCGACTGGAAATCAACGCTTTAGGAAGGCAAAATTTTCATCAGCTTTTACATTAGTCTTGCCTAAGTCTTCCTCCATGCTATGATTTCTCGACAAGGAGCACCCTTGGAAGTTCTTGAAGTATAATACTTGCATTTTTTTGTGTGTCCCAGTATAAAATTTGTTCCTTTTTTTGCAGCACTCGCAGCCAAAAAAGAAGAAATTGAATGGGACATGGAAGTATTATATACTTTCAGAACTAGCAATTGTGCCCCTCATGAGAAATCATAGCACGGAGGCAAACTTAGGCAAAGCTACTGTAAAAGGTGGTGAAAATTTTGCCTTCCTGAATGATTGATATCCAGTCGGCAAAGGGCTACTTTTCGACTGCGGCAAGAGGTCGGATGCCGGCTGTGGGAGAATTGAGAAGCTGACATCGAAAAGAGGTCCTTTCGAGCAGTCGGCAAACAACCGGAAAGGCGCATAAAATGCTCCGGCCCCGCCGGTGGAAAGTTGCCTTTCCGACCAGTCGATAGACAGCACAAAAGATGCGTAGCACTGCAATGAAAATCATGGCGGATTCCCACCAGTAATGTTGCACTCGGTACATACGCAGTACATTTCTACAATTCTCAGTACGATTTAAGTGCTATATAGAGGGAAAGTATCTGTGAATGACTTACAAATGCTTAGAAGCGACCTAAAAATAACAACTGAGCAGCTAATAATGAACGCTAAAAATAATTCAATTAACACGTCTGTGGGCCTAATGTGAAAAACTTATAACAGTCAGTGATTTTCCCCCTGAAAGCACATTTTTCACTATCACGACTACTAGGAACAACACTGTTCTATGCAGTCGAAATTCGCTACTTGCAAACGCTTTCTTCGGAAAAAAAAAATGCCGCAGGAATCCCTCTGAATACGGTCTTTTCAGGTTGTCGTTTTCCCATCAACTATTGGAAAAAGAACTTTAAAGGTCAATGATTTTCTAAATTTTTTAAAGTACAGGGGTCACACTCCCAATGGAAAATGAGATTTAAATAAAAATTAATGAAGTAAAAATTATAAATAAAAATACTGTAATAAAAGGTATATGGTGGCGGAGAGATTCAAACCGAGCCTACACGCAAAAAAAAAAAAGTTACTAGTAAACAAGAAAAAGGTGGACAGAAACCAAGTTAGTTTGTCAATAGATGGAAAACAGAGACGTGTGTCCAATCAGCCAAGCCAAAAAGGTTAACGAGAGAAGGTGATAGCAACCTTGCGTTACAGGTTAATATTGCTAGGTTACAGTGTAATAACTCACAGGGGTACGCTAACCGATCACGTAGTTACCACTATCAATCATAGCCTGTAACCGGTAACCTAGTTAGTATGTTGGAATAACAGACTGCTCGGTTAATGAAACAGGGTGCATCAAATGCAGTAACCGAGTATTTTGGTTAATATAACATATTCAATTACTGAAAGTAACCCATTTACTGGGTTAAAGTAATACGGTAGGACAAAAGTATAACCAAATAGATCGGTTAATATAATAAATTAAATTAGTTAAGATAACATATTTACTCGATTAATGTAATAAGGTAGGGCAAATGTTTAACCGAGTAGATCGGTTAATTTAACCTGTTCAGTTAATTGAAATAACCCGTTTACTCGGTTAATGTAATAGGGTAAGTTAATTGTAGTAACCGAGTATCTCGTCTCATATAACCTCCTTTCTTAGTTGAAATAACCATGACTCAATTTGTTATAACCTCTTTTGCTTTGTTGTCCATATATTGACAAAGTTTCCAGGGTTAAAATTCTGTTTAACCTTTCTGAAGGTTAAAAGTTTATGCCCAATTCAGAATTGTTCTCGCTTTATAATTTTTGAACCACTTAACGTAGCGATGTGAAATAAACGTTTATGTACAAAACTAAATTTTTCTCTAGTTTATAAAACCACATAAAGTGACGTACTTATTTTCAATATGAATCTGAGGACGGTGTCTTATACAGAAAGGTAAAAGCATTGTTTAGAATGATTCAGAATGAATAATTGGAAATGTTAATTAATAATAGTATAGAAAAGGGTTATCAATGCAATGCGAAATGGTAAATCCTTAATTTCCTATAGTAATTTGCTAATTGAAATTTGAAAAATTATTTCGGCTGCAACATAACAGATTTCTAAAAGTACAGTAGAGGGTCTATTTAATAATCCATAAAATTGTTACTACCTTTCTGTATCATTTGAAGAAAGACGAAAAATGTATAGTTTCATAAAAGGGAAAGAATTTAGCTTTGTAAAATGGATTTGATTCACTTAATTCGTTTCTATATGATTTATACATTAATTGTATACAATGAAACAAAAAAATGTGAGAAAATAATTTATATCGTAAATGAAACAGCCACATGTACAGTATACTCATAGTGCATACCCATTATATATAGAAAAAAGGTTAATGAAGTCATTTACATCAAAAATGAGAAGTTTTAACATAATTCTTTGCAAAGATCCTTTGTTTTAAAGGAATTCTTTAAGAGAATAAATGAAGGGAAGATCACATTTTTTCTGGCCTATATTAGCACTAAAAACACACCAAATTGTATTAACAAAAAGAAATGCACATCGTATTAACTTATATACATTAGCCTATGTAATGAATCTTATCATTCAATAGAAGTTATATATAATATACCTTCGGATGTTCTACTAATTTTTTTTTAAAGAAAAATTTGTAGCATTTCATAACATTGAGTTTTAACACAGATAGCCTTCATACAGTATGTAAAATCAGAAAAGTATTTTTTGTTTGGTATTTTTCTATATGTACCTATAACAGCACTTGCTCCCCCCCCTCCAAACACACATCCTGGGTACGCTACTGCTCTCTGTGGGTCTTCTTCCATTGCAACACTTCTGTCTTTCTTGAGCAACATTTCCCCTTGCTTCCAGAAATAAATGAAGTATCTAAAATAGAACAAATATAATGCTTTGTAAAATATACTCTTCAATGTGTACGGCGGTAGCACATCACGTATATTAATTACATTCGAATATATACTTCATCACACCAAAACCAAACCAAACTACACAGTGTAATAGACCTTGTTGCAATGAACCGTCTTCAACGCTATATGTTAGAGATTGCAGGAACTACGTGTACCTGAGTGACGAATATGTAGTCAACCCATTGTGTTACCTACCTCCAACAGGTGTACCGGGGAAATTCTAGACCAAATAGCCGATACGTCTTTTATTTAAATGATCCCAGTGTACATCACGACGCTGGGTAGATTGCGAAAATTTGGGGTACTCCATCAGGAGATTGAACCCGGGACTATACATACATGAGTCCAACGCTCTAAGCCCTAAACCAGAGATCGTCAACTGAGTGAGACATTTTTATATTCTTCGGAGCTAGTGGGCAGCGAGATGCATAACTGCGCATTTACCTTGAGTGAAATCAGAGTAGCTAACTGAGTGTAAAACGTGTTTGAGCCAGTAGTCACAAAAATGAAAAAAAAAATCTTTGAGTTTTACGTCCCACGGTTATGCCGGTTAGACTAAAGGAGACGGTGATAATGAGAGATGAGTGAGATGATGGAATGAAGAAAGTGGGGGGAACGGGAGAACCCCGAGAAAACCCACGAGCACGGTGTTTGTCCACCACAAAGTTCACTTGGCGGGGGCTGGGATCGAACCCGGGACCCCAAGCACCAGAGGTGAACGCTCTACCACTGAGCCACCGCGCCCCCTCTAGTAGTCACATTAGAAGCAGAAAAAAGTTTTGGCCCTTTGACGTACTGATTATTATTTCAATTTTATCCTTTGTAAATTAAAGCACCGGTTCTCAACTTGGACGGTTCTCAACTAAAGCGCCGATCCTAGACCAAGTGAGCTTTGTGGTGAGCAAGCACCGTGCGCATAGGGTTTTCTCGGAGTTCTTCTGTTTCCTCCCCCTTTCTTCATTCCACCATCTCATCATCACTGTCTACATTAGCCTTAGTGCGTGATCGTGAGACGTTAAACTAGATATTTCATTCTTAAAATGGAAGCAGTCATTTGCTTCTAAATTCTCTAATAAACATATTAGCTATTTATAGTATCTAATTTTAATGGATGTTACAAAATGTTTACAAAGCAGCTTTACTATGACAGTGATACGCGAAGAACACGGAGAACCGAATAGACTGATAAGTTACTTTGATACTAATCAACATTTAAAAATGAACAAGAAAACCTGTAAGAGTAATCAAAACTATGGTCACCGATGAAGAATTCAATTACGACGAAACAGTTAACTTTTACTTAATCTTTATTACAACAGTACGGTCGCCCCCCCAAGCGAGAATCTGAAAAGAAAAGAAATCCTGTCGTATATCCAATGGTAGGAATCGGAGTTTCTTGAGAAATCTTTGAAACATTACCTTGAAGCTGCAAGTTAAACAATAAATCCCTAAGTCCCTCACCAGACAAAAAGATGTATTAAAATAGAATATTATATTTAGTGAAGATAGCATTATATTACTTTGAAATAGAACTTCGATACGCGTCAGGGTTTTGCGACACTATTGTATTGGCAATTGAGAATTTTGTATTCGGCTGAAATCAAAATATTACATCTTAAAATAAAACCTTGTTAGTGTAACAAATAAAATGCACATATACTTAAATAAACTACAGGTAAAATCGATCAGGTGGGCAAAAATGATAAAAGTTTCAAAACAAATACATTTTATGTTCTCCTAGGAGTCAATTTGAGTAACATATCTAAAACACAAACCATCTGTAATAAGAATTCAATCGAATGAACATAACGTTGAGAAACGCTATAAAAAAAATCACAAAACTATACATTTGTTCGTTTGTCTGCCGAGCTCCTTTATGGCTAAGCGGTTTGTGTACGCGTCTTCGGCGTCGGTGACCCGGGTTTGCTTCCCGGAGGGAGCTCACGTGGTTCGGATTCCACTTTAATCAGTAGGTCCCGTCTTATATAGCCTCGCTGCTGAAAGGGACGTTAAACACAAAATCAACTCAACTTTCGGCCTTTTAAGTTAAAATTTTCAGAGTACAAGCACGAGACACTCTAAATTTCCTGTTTAGATTTTGGCGGCATACCAACGTAAAATATCAAAATGGTGGCCATTTTGTCAAATGAACGAGTATCTACGCTACGAAGCGCAATTTTCAGTCTTTTAAGTTGAAATTTTGACGGTAGAAGCACAAGATATGCTATATTTGCTGTGTAAATTTTCTCGGCGGTCCAATGTAAAAAAAAAATCAAAATGGCGGCCATTTTTTTCAAAACGGCAGTGAGTAGAAAATTGTTGCAAGTTGTGACAATGACAATATTGAAATATAAATCACATTTTAACACTTTTACCCCAAAGACATTGAAATATTTCGAAAAAAAAAAGATTAAACCATAAAAACCAATTAAACCCGAAAATACCCGAAAAAATGCGCCCAGGTGGGTTTGGCTTTTTCAAAAAAGCCCGGGTTTTTTCAAACCCTCGTTCATGATGAGCTTTTCTCCTCAAAAAAGTTTTAATAGTAGTCGCTAATGGTTTTCTACAGATGTTAATGTTAAATTGTTTAATTTTTTCAAACTTCCGATGTCCAAGTTTTTGTACCTACACATCGTGAAACAGTGTCAGGAGAAAGGGTAAACACTCGGAAAATGAAAATGAAATATTTGAGTTTTATGTCCCACGGTTATGCCGGTTAGGCTAAAGGAGATGGTGATGATGAGAGATGAATGAAAATGGTGGAATGAAGAAAGTGGGAGGAAACGGCGAGAAAACCCACGCACACGGTGTTTGTCCACCACATCTGTGAAATCTACAGTTAACGGTGATTTTTTTTATTGTAGGCAGAAGAACAACACTAACAATGATTAGTTATGAAAGAAAAAGTGTAAAATAAAACTAAAAACGCATTGTTTTGATGTTCTGTCATACAGATTTAACGATCTGTGAAATCTACAGTTAACGGTGATTTTTTTTATTGTAGGCAGAAGAACAACACTAACAATGATTAGTTATGAAAGAAAAAGTGTAAAATAAAACTAAAAACGCATTGTTTTGATGTTCTGTCATACAGATTTAACGATCTGTGAAATCTACAGTTAACGGTGATTTTTTTTATTGTAGGCAGAAGAACAACACTAACAATGATTAGTTATGAAAGAAAAAGTGTAAAATAAAACTAAAAACGCATTGTTTTGATGTTCTGTCATACAGATTTAACGATCTGTGAAATCTACAGTTAACGGTGATTTTTTTTATTGTAGGCAGAAGAACAACACTAACAATGATTAGTTATGAAAGAAAAAGTGTAAAATAAAACTAAAAACGCATTGTTTTGATGTTCTGTCATACAGATTTAACGATCTGTGAAATCTACAGTTAACGGTGATTTTTTTATTGTAGGCAGAAGAACAACACTAACAATGATTAGTTATGATAGAAAAAGTGTAAAATAAAACTAAAAACGCATTGTTTTGATGTTCTGTCATACAGATTTAACGATCTGTGAAATCTGCAGTTAACGGTGATTTTTTTTATTGTAGGCAGAAGAACAATAATAACAATGATTAGTTATGAAAGAAAAAGTGTAAAATAAAACTAAAAACGCATTGTTTTGATGTTCTGTCATACAGATTTAACGATCTGTGAAATCTACAGTTAACGGTGATTTTTTTTATTGTAGGCAGAAGAACAACACTAACAATGATTAGTTATGAAAGAAAAAGTGTAAAATAAAACTAAAAACGCATTGTTTTGATGTTCTGTCATACAGATTTAACGATCTGTGAAATCTACAGTTAACGGTGATTTTTTTTATTGTAGGCAGAAGAACAACACTAACAATGATTAGTTATGAAAGAAAAAGTGTAAAATAAAACTAAAAACGCATTGTTTTGATGTTCTGTCATACAGATTTAACGATCTGTGAAATCTACAGTTAACGGTGATTTTTTTTATTGTAGGCAGAAGAACAACACTAACAATGATTAGTTATGAAAGAAAAAGTGTAAAATAAAACTAAAAACGCATTGTTTTGATGTTCTGTCATACAGATTTAACGATCTGTGAAATCTACAGTTAACGGTGATTTTTTTTATTGTAGGCAGAAGAACAACACTAACAATGATTAGTTATGAAAGAAAAAGTGTAAAATAAAACTAAAAACGCATTGTTTTGATGTTCTGTCATACAGATTTAACGATCTGTGAAATCTACAGTTAACGGTGATTTTTTTTATTGTAGGCAGAAGAACAACACTAACAATGATTAGTTATGAAAGAAAAAGTGTAAAATAAAACTAAAAACGCATTGTTTTGATGTTCTGTCATACAGATTTAACGATCTGTGAAATCTACAGTTAACGGTGATTTTTTTTATTGTAGGCAGAAGAACAACACTAACAATGATTAGTTATGAAAGAAAAAGTGTAAAAAAAAACTAAAAACGCATTGTTTTGATGTTCTGTCATACAGATTTAACGATCTGTGAAATCTACAGTTAACGGTGATTTTTTTATTGTAGGCAGAAGAACAACACTAACAATGATTAGTTATGAAAGAAAAAGTGTAAAATAAAACTAAAAACGCATTGTTTTGATGTTCTGTCATACAGATTTAACGATCTGTGAAATCTACAGTTAACGGTGATTTTTTTTATTGTAGGCAGAAGAACAACACTAACAATGATTAGTTATGAAAGAAAAAGTGTAAAATAAAACTAAAAACGCATTGTTTTGATGTTCTGTCATACAGATTTAACGATCTGTGAAATCTACAGTTAACGGTGATTTTTTTTATTGTAGGCAGAAGAACAACACTAACAATGATTAGTTATGAAAGAAAAAGTGTAAAATAAAACTAAAAACGCATTGTTTTGATGTTCTGTCATACAGATTTAACGATCTGTGAAATCTACAGTTAACGGTGATTTTTTTTATTGTAGGCAGAAGAACAACACTAACAATGATTAGTTATGAAAGAAAAAGTGTAAAATAAAACTAAAAACGCATTGTTTTGATGTTCTGTCATACAGATTTAACGATCTGTGAAATCTACAGTTAACGGTGATTTTTTTTATTGTAGGCAGAAGAACAACACTAACAATGATTAGTTATGAAAGAAAAAGTGTAAAATAAAACTAAAAACGCATTGTTTTGATGTTCTGTCATACAGATTTAACGATCTGTGAAATCTACAGTTAACGGTGATTTTTTTTATTGTAGGCAGAAGAACAACACTAACAATGATTAGTTATGAAAGAAAAAGTGTAAAATAAAACTAAAAACGCATTGTTTTGATGTTCTGTCATACAGATTTAACGATCTGTGAAATCTACAGTTAACGGTGAATTTTTTTATTGTAGGCAGAAGAACAACACTAACAATGATTAGTTATGAAAGAAAAAGTGTAAAATAAAACTAAAAACGCATTGTTTTGATGTTCTGTCATACAGATTTAACGATCTGTGAAATCTGCAGTTAACGGTGATTTTTTTTATTGTGGGCAGAAGAACAATAATAACAATGATTAGTTATGAAAGAAAAAGTGTAAAATAAAACTAAAAACGCATTGTTTTGATGTTCTGTCATACAGATTTAACGATCTGTGAAATCTACAGTTAACGGTGATTTTTTTTATTGTAGGCAGAAGAACAACACTAACAATGATTAGTTATGAAAGAAAAAGTGTAAAATAAAACTAAAAACGCATTGTTTTGATGTTCTATCATACAGATTTAACGATCTGTGAAATCTACAGTTAACGGTGATTTTTTTTATTGTAGGCAGAAGAACAACACTAACAATGATTAGTTATGAAAGAAAAAGTGTAAAATAAAACTAAAAACGCATTGTTTTGATGTTCTGTCATACAGATTTAACGATCTGTGAAATCTGCAGTTAACGGTGATTTTTTTTATTGTAGGCAGAAGAACAATAATAACAATGATTAGTTATGAAAGAAAAAGTGTAAAATAAAACTAAAAACGCATTGTTTTGATGTTCTGTCATACAGATTTAACGATCTGTGAAATCTACAGTTAACGGTGATTTTTTTATTGTAGGCAGAAGAACAACACTAACAATGATTAGTTATGAAAGAAAAAGTGTAAAATAAAACTAAAAACGCATTGTTTTGATGTTCTGTCATACAGATTTAACGATCTGTGAAATCTACAGTTAACGGTGATTTTTTTTATTGTAGGCAGAAGAACAACACTAACAATGATTAGTTATGAAAGAAAAAGTGTAAAATAAAACTAAAAACGCATTGTTTTGATGTTCTGTCATACAGATTTAACGATCTGTGAAATCTACAGCTAACGGTGATTTTTTCTATTGTAGGCAGAAGAACAACACTAACAATGATTAGTTATGAAAGAAAAAGTGTAAAATAAAACTAAAAACGCATTATTTTGATGTTCTGTCAAACAGATTTAACGATCTGTGAAATCTACAGCTAACGGTGATTTTTTTTATTGTAGGCAGAAGAACAACACTAACAATGATTAGTTATGAAAGAAAAAGTGTAAAATAAAACTAAAAACGCATTGTTTTGATGCTCTGTCATACAGATTTAACGATCTGTGAAATCTACAGCTAACGGTGATTTTTTTTATTGTAGGCAGAAGAACAACACTAACAATGATTAGTTATGAAAGAAAAAGTGTAAAATAAAACTAAAAACGCATTGTTTTGATGTTCTGTCATACAGATTTAACGATCTGTGAAATCTACAGCTAACGGTGATTTTTTTATTGTAGGCAGAAAAACAACACTAACAATGATTAGTTATGAAAGAAAAAGTGTAAAATAAAACTAAAAACGCATTGTTTTGATGTTCTGTCATACAGATTTAACGATCTGTGAAATCTACAGCTAACGGTGATTTTTTTTTATTGTAGGCAGAAGAACAACACTAACAATGATTAGTTATGAAAGAAAAAGTGTAAAATAAAACTAAAAACGCATCGTTTTGATGTTCTGTCATGCAGATTTAAAAATCTGTGAAATCTGCAGTTAACGGTGATTTTTTTTTTGTAGGAACAAAATACAACAGTTTTTAAAGAAATGTGTTTGAGTGATAATAATACGCAAGTTATTTATTCTAAATTAATGTCGGTCGTCTTCTCCTCCTTACAACTTATACCTGTCACAAACTGATTATATTGAACCCCCCTTTTTTTTTAAAAAAAAAAAAAAAAGCATTCGTCGCTCAAGGCAAATACTTTGGGATAACCTTTTATAAGGTTACATATCCTCTTTTTTTATTTTTAATGAAAGTGTAGGATTTAAATGGATTAAACTTGAATTACAAGACTTTTTTATGAGATTCAGTGCGTAGTGGTACTGTATGTAACTGCTTTTTTGTAAGTTTTGAAATTCACTCAGAATTTTGCATTTTTTTTCAACAACTTTGGTAATCGAGGTGTTGGATTGAAAAGGTTGAGAACCAGTCTCTTGGATTCATGTTGCATTTATTTTTATACTGAAAAACCTTTCGTGATATATGTCATATTTTGTTTGTATCATTATTTGCATATGTAAATAACACTATATGGAAGCAATCATTGTACTGAGTAATTTAGCATAGTTTTAGCATTTATTGAAATAAAGAAAGACAATCTACTCTATTTGGGTTTTATCCTCAATGTAAATTATGAAATTGAAAACAAAATTTTAATCAATTTTTCAATTAATAAGTATTACATACTGTACATATAAAATCTTCTGATATTTGATTGTTCCGTTTCCCTTCATTAATTATCTGTAACTTTGTTGCCCAGCTGATAGGATTCGGTACCGGTGACTGATAGTACGCAAACTAAAATCCTGTCGACACTAATCTAAAATTTAAAAAAACCGTTCACTATTATCGCTCAGCCATGGAAATGCATTGGGCGTATGGTTGCAGAGCTGCTTTCGTGGTTTATCACGACATATATTTTGAACCCGCAACTATTTTTTTTTATCTTTTGGTATATTATATAATAACACCACATTTCCACGAAGCTGGTATGGTTAAGTCAGTTTTCTTAGAAACTTTTTTCTCTGTTCTGAATTAGTACGTCCACTAGAATGCTACGTCGAAATTAATTACATAAGTATTACAGAAATTACATTGTTTGCGCCCTTTGTCTTTTCTTTTATTACTAAATGAAGATCTAATTAAATTTCCTTTATGGTGCGGGAAATGAGTGACGGACTTCATATTAGGAGTCATAGTTGGATGGACATTCAACTAGGACTCTTGACGATGGAAATTCCGTCTCTCGGAAGCAGGGTATTCAAGCATCATAAAGGACATTTATATCTTCGTTTAGTAATATAAGGAAGGGCAAAGTGTGCTCCCTTCCTTCTCCGTCCAGCTAGGCGATTTGAGATATCCATGTGACATCCACCGGACGTCCCATCGCGATGTACAAAGCACGTCTCCCAGACATCACACGGACGTCTCGCGGGACGTCCATGGGATATCTATGAAGCGGACATTCGGCCATCTGATCAACAGCTACAGGACGTCCTGCTGATATCGTGGTATGTCGCATGGACATCGCAAATATCCCATCGGGACATCCCATTGGACATCCTGAGGATATTGAATGCTATTAGGGACTTCCATCGCAAAAAATAATTTTCTCTTTGAAGTGTAGAAAGGGTGGTCGTTGAGATTTTAATATTTCATTCTATTTTTTATTAATGACTTGTATCTAGTTAACTGGGCGAGCACAAATTCTGCTTTGTACTGCACAAATACAAGCATCGGGAGATACTTCCATCGGAAGCACTAATTTCCTTTTTCAAGTGTAGAAAGAGTGGTAGCTGAAATTTTAATATTTCCTTCTACTTCCTATTAAAGCCTTCTACCTAATTAACTGTGTAATCACAAATCCTGCTTTGTGCTGCACAAATACAAGCATCGAGAGACACTTCCATCCCAAGCATTAATTTATTCTTTCAAGTGTACCCCATCAGGATGCCGCGGTCGGCAAGAGGGATTGCCGCCGCCGAAGGTGGCAGGCCGCCGGTAGGCTGCCGGCACCCGTCCGCGGCGGCACGACGATCTACTTGTTCAAAATTGCCGACCTTTTGCCGAGGCGGCAAGCGGTCGAAAATCGCAAAAAAAATGCCCTTTGCCGACAGTTGCCGACAGCCAGAGTCGGCAAAACAGTCGGAAAGACCTCTTTCCGACCCTCTGCCGACTCCTTATGCCGGCCTCTTTTCGACGGCGGCGCCGGCGTATTTACTGCACCTTTATGGCTCTTTGCCGACTGCTCGGCAAGGCAACTTTCCGACGGCGGCGCCGGCGCATTTAATGCTCATTACCGGTTGTTTGCCGACTGCTCGGCAAGGCAACTTTCCGATGGCGGCGCCGGCGCATTTAATGCTCATTTCCGGCTGTTTGTCGACTGCTCGGCAAGGCAACTATTCGACGGCGACGCCGGCGCATTTTATGCACCTTTCCGGCTGTTTGCCGACTGCTGGAAGGACCTCATTTCGACGTCGGCTTCACGATTCTCCCACAGGCGGCGTCCGACTCCTTGCCGCCGTCGAAAAGTGGCCCTTTGCCGACTGGAAATCAACGCTTTAGGAAGGCAAAATTTTCATCAGCTTTTACATTAGTCTTGCCTAAGTCTTCCTCCATGCTATGATTTCTCGACAAGGAGCACCCTTGGAAGTTCTTGAAGTATAATACTTGCATTTTTTTGTGTGTCCCAGTATAAAATTTGTTCCTTTTTTTGCAGCACTCGCAGCCAAAAAAGAAGAAATTGAATGGGACATGGAAGTATTATATACTTTCAGAACTAGCAATTGTGCCCCTCATGAGAAATCATAGCACGGAGGCAAACTTAGGCAAAGCTACTGTAAAAGGTGGTGAAAATTTTGCCTTCCTGAATGATTGATATCCAGTCGGCAAAGGGCTACTTTTCGACTGCGGCAAGAGGTCGGATGCCGGCTGTGGGAGAATTGAGAAGCTGACATCGAAAAGAGGTCCTTTCGAGCAGTCGGCAAACAACCGGAAAGGCGCATAAAATGCTCCGGCCCCGCCGGTGGAAAGTTGCCTTTCCGACCAGTCGATAGACAGCACAAAAGATGCGTAGCACTGCAATGAAAATCATGGCGGATTCCCACCAGTAATGTTGCACTCGGTACATACGCAGTACATTTCTACAATTCTCAGTACGATTTAAGTGCTATATAGAGGGAAAGTATCTGTGAATGACTTACAAATGCTTAGAAGCGACCTAAAAATAACAACTGAGCAGCTAATAATGAACGCTAAAAATAATTCAATTAACACGTCTGTGGGCCTAATGTGAAAAACTTATAACAGTCAGTGATTTTCCCCCTGAAAGCACATTTTTCACTATCACGACTACTAGGAACAACACTGTTCTATGCAGTCGAAATTCGCTACTTGCAAACGCTTTCTTCGGAAAAAAAAAATGCCGCAGGAATCCCTCTGAATACGGTCTTTTCAGGTTGTCGTTTTCCCATCAACTATTGGAAAAAGAACTTTAAAGGTCAATGATTTTCTAAATTTTTTAAAGTACAGGGGTCACACTCCCAATGGAAAATGAGATTTAAATAAAAATTAATGAAGTAAAAATTATAAATAAAAATACTGTAATAAAAGGTATATGGTGGCGGAGAGATTCAAACCGAGCCTACACGCAAAAAAAAAAAAGTTACTAGTAAACAAGAAAAAGGTGGACAGAAACCAAGTTAGTTTGTCAATAGATGGAAAACAGAGACGTGTGTCCAATCAGCCAAGCCAAAAAGGTTAACGAGAGAAGGTGATAGCAACCTTGCGTTACAGGTTAATATTGCTAGGTTACAGTGTAATAACTCACAGGGGTACGCTAACCGATCACGTAGTTACCACTATCAATCATAGCCTGTAACCGGTAACCTAGTTAGTATGTTGGAATAACAGACTGCTCGGTTAATGAAACAGGGTGCATCAAATGCAGTAACCGAGTATTTTGGTTAATATAACATATTCAATTACTGAAAGTAACCCATTTACTGGGTTAAAGTAATACGGTAGGACAAAAGTATAACCAAATAGATCGGTTAATATAATAAATTAAATTAGTTAAGATAACATATTTACTCGATTAATGTAATAAGGTAGGGCAAATGTTTAACCGAGTAGATCGGTTAATTTAACCTGTTCAGTTAATTGAAATAACCCGTTTACTCGGTTAATGTAATAGGGTAAGTTAATTGTAGTAACCGAGTATCTCGTCTCATATAACCTCCTTTCTTAGTTGAAATAACCATGACTCAATTTGTTATAACCTCTTTTGCTTTGTTGTCCATATATTGACAAAGTTTCCAGGGTTAAAATTCTGTTTAACCTTTCTGAAGGTTAAAAGTTTATGCCCAATTCAGAATTGTTCTCGCTTTATAATTTTTGAACCACTTAACGTAGCGATGTGAAATAAACGTTTATGTACAAAACTAAATTTTTCTCTAGTTTATAAAACCACATAAAGTGACGTACTTATTTTCAATATGAATCTGAGGACGGTGTCTTATACAGAAAGGTAAAAGCATTGTTTAGAATGATTCAGAATGAATAATTGGAAATGTTAATTAATAATAGTATAGAAAAGGGTTATCAATGCAATGCGAAATGGTAAATCCTTAATTTCCTATAGTAATTTGCTAATTGAAATTTGAAAAATTATTTCGGCTGCAACATAACAGATTTCTAAAAGTACAGTAGAGGGTCTATTTAATAATCCATAAAATTGTTACTACCTTTCTGTATCATTTGAAGAAAGACGAAAAATGTATAGTTTCATAAAAGGGAAAGAATTTAGCTTTGTAAAATGGATTTGATTCACTTAATTCGTTTCTATATGATTTATACATTAATTGTATACAATGAAACAAAAAAATGTGAGAAAATAATTTATATCGTAAATGAAACAGCCACATGTACAGTATACTCATAGTGCATACCCATTATATATAGAAAAAAGGTTAATGAAGTCATTTACATCAAAAATGAGAAGTTTTAACATAATTCTTTGCAAAGATCCTTTGTTTTAAAGGAATTCTTTAAGAGAATAAATGAAGGGAAGATCACATTTTTTCTGGCCTATATTAGCACTAAAAACACACCAAATTGTATTAACAAAAAGAAATGCACATCGTATTAACTTATATACATTAGCCTATGTAATGAATCTTATCATTCAATAGAAGTTATATATAATATACCTTCGGATGTTCTACTAATTTTTTTTTAAAGAAAAATTTGTAGCATTTCATAACATTGAGTTTTAACACAGATAGCCTTCATACAGTATGTAAAATCAGAAAAGTATTTTTTGTTTGGTATTTTTCTATATGTACCTATAACAGCACTTGCTCCCCCCCCTCCAAACACACATCCTGGGTACGCTACTGCTCTCTGTGGGTCTTCTTCCATTGCAACACTTCTGTCTTTCTTGAGCAACATTTCCCCTTGCTTCCAGAAATAAATGAAGTATCTAAAATAGAACAAATATAATGCTTTGTAAAATATACTCTTCAATGTGTACGGCGGTAGCACATCACGTATATTAATTACATTCGAATATATACTTCATCACACCAAAACCAAACCAAACTACACAGTGTAATAGACCTTGTTGCAATGAACCGTCTTCAACGCTATATGTTAGAGATTGCAGGAACTACGTGTACCTGAGTGACGAATATGTAGTCAACCCATTGTGTTACCTACCTCCAACAGGTGTACCGGGGAAATTCTAGACCAAATAGCCGATACGTCTTTTATTTAAATGATCCCAGTGTACATCACGACGCTGGGTAGATTGCGAAAATTTGGGGTACTCCATCAGGAGATTGAACCCGGGACTATACATACATGAGTCCAACGCTCTAAGCCCTAAACCAGAGATCGTCAACTGAGTGAGACATTTTTATATTCTTCGGAGCTAGTGGGCAGCGAGATGCATAACTGCGCATTTACCTTGAGTGAAATCAGAGTAGCTAACTGAGTGTAAAACGTGTTTGAGCCAGTAGTCACAAAAATGAAAAAAAAATCTTTGAGTTTTACGTCCCACGGTTATGCCGGTTAGACTAAAGGAGACGGTGATAATGAGAGATGAGTGAGATGATGGAATGAAGAAAGTGGGGGGAACGGGAGAACCCCGAGAAAACCCACGAGCACGGTGTTTGTCCACCACAAAGTTCACTTGGCGGGGGCTGGGATCGAACCCGGGACCCCAAGCACCAGAGGTGAACGCTCTACCACTGAGCCACCGCGCCCCCTCTAGTAGTCACATTAGAAGCAGAAAAAAGTTTTGGCCCTTTGACGTACTGATTATTATTTCAATTTTATCCTTTGTAAATTAAAGCACCGGTTCTCAACTTGGACGGTTCTCAACTAAAGCGCCGATCCTAGACCAAGTGAGCTTTGTGGTGAGCAAGCACCGTGCGCATAGGGTTTTCTCGGAGTTCTTCTGTTTCCTCCCCCTTTCTTCATTCCACCATCTCATCATCACTGTCTACATTAGCCTTAGTGCGTGATCGTGAGACGTTAAACTAGATATTTCATTCTTAAAATGGAAGCAGTCATTTGCTTCTAAATTCTCTAATAAACATATTAGCTATTTATAGTATCTAATTTTAATGGATGTTACAAAATGTTTACAAAGCAGCTTTACTATGACAGTGATACGCGAAGAACACGGAGAACCGAATAGACTGATAAGTTACTTTGATACTAATCAACATTTAAAAATGAACAAGAAAACCTGTAAGAGTAATCAAAACTATGGTCACCGATGAAGAATTCAATTACGACGAAACAGTTAACTTTTACTTAATCTTTATTACAACAGTACGGTCGCCCCCCCAAGCGAGAATCTGAAAAGAAAAGAAATCCTGTCGTATATCCAATGGTAGGAATCGGAGTTTCTTGAGAAATCTTTGAAACATTACCTTGAAGCTGCAAGTTAAACAATAAATCCCTAAGTCCCTCACCAGACAAAAAGATGTATTAAAATAGAATATTATATTTAGTGAAGATAGCATTATATTACTTTGAAATAGAACTTCGATACGCGTCAGGGTTTTGCGACACTATTGTATTGGCAATTGAGAATTTTGTATTCGGCTGAAATCAAAATATTACATCTTAAAATAAAACCTTGTTAGTGTAACAAATAAAATGCACATATACTTAAATAAACTACAGGTAAAATCGATCAGGTGGGCAAAAATGATAAAAGTTTCAAAACAAATACATTTTATGTTCTCCTAGGAGTCAATTTGAGTAACATATCTAAAACACAAACCATCTGTAATAAGAATTCAATCGAATGAACATAACGTTGAGAAACGCTATAAAAAAAATCACAAAACTATACATTTGTTCGTTTGTCTGCCGAGCTCCTTTATGGCTAAGCGGTTTGTGTACGCGTCTTCGGCGTCGGTGACCCGGGTTTGCTTCCCGGAGGGAGCTCACGTGGTTCGGATTCCACTTTAATCAGTAGGTCCCGTCTTATATAGCCTCGCTGCTGAAAGGGACGTTAAACACAAAATCAACTCAACTTTCGGCCTTTTAAGTTAAAATTTTCAGAGTACAAGCACGAGACACTCTAAATTTCCTGTTTAGATTTTGGCGGCATACCAACGTAAAATATCAAAATGGCGGCCATTTTGTCAAATGAACGAGTATCTACGCTACGAAGCGCAGTTTTCAGTCTTTTAAGTTGAAATTTTGACGGTAGAAGCACAAGATATGCTATATTTGCTGTGTAAATTTTCTCGGCGGTCCAATGTAAAAAAAAAATCAAAATGGCGGCCATTTTTTTCAAAACGGCAGTGAGTAGAAAATTGTTGCAAGTTGTGACAATGACAATATTGAAATATAAATCACATTTTAACACTTTTACCCCAAAGACATTGAAATATTTCGAAAAAAAAAGATTAAACCATAAAAACCAATTAAACCCGAAAATACCCGAAAAAATGCGCCCAGGTGGGTTTGGCTTTTTCAAAAAAGCCCGGGTTTTTTCAAACCCTCGTTCATGATGAGCTTTTCTCCTCAAAAAAGTTTTAATAGTAGTCGCTAATGGTTTTCTACAGATGTTAATGTTAAATTGTTTAATTTTTTCAAACTTCCGATGTCCAAGTTTTTGTACCTACACATCGTGAAACAGTGTCAGGAGAAAGGGTAAACACTCGGAAAATGAAAATGAAATATTTGAGTTTTATGTCCCACGGTTATGCCGGTTAGGCTAAAGGAGATGGTGATGATGAGAGATGAATGAAAATGGTGGAATGAAGAAAGTGGGAGGAAACGGCGAGAAAACCCACGCACACGGTGTTTGTCCACCACAAAGTTCACTGGTGCAGGTGTAGTTTTGGTGCACTACATTTTGAAAGATTTACAGGTAAAATTCAATACTTTCCATGAAAAGACATGTTTATAAGGAACGAATTTCTACAGGTAACTTAATTACATACAATGTAATACAACTGTGTCTTAGGTTTACTAATGTTAAATCATTACAAGTGCTTTACGACGAATAAAACAAATGAGTGCATATGAAAAATGGCTCTATTAGATGTTATTTTCCACGGGCGGCTTATTTCTGCGCCGTCTACACCGGCATCATATTTCTGCACAGTGTGCAGAACCTGTATTTTGTTTACAAGTGGAGAGTTACTAGTATGAAACAACAAGTGTTGTTAAAACTTGTATTATTCTCTAAACGCACTTCCTTCTACTACCCTCACTTCTGCGCATACACACTATCGCTCACGTGCCTGCTCCCTTCGGACGTATTCCCGCGCGGGCCCACCAGCTTCGCCCTATCTCACTCGATTCGATAGCATTCGTGCTATTTAGTGGCCACCCAGCACAGATTGTTTTGTGCTTTTTTGTGCTGTTTTTATGCTAGACATCTGGAAGCCTTATTTATACGCAAATCGTAAAAGAATTATAATTTTTCAACAATTACTTCTAGAGGTCCCCTTGAATTTTATTTATGCCAAGTAAAATATATTCCGCCCATTTGAAACCGACTAGGGGACAATAAAAAAGAAACTGGTGAAAGAATTATAATTTTTCAATTTTTTTTTAGTATTGCGCCACAAGTAAACCTGTACACAAGAGCGTTTAACCACTACCTCATTTCTTTTTTTTTTTAATTGGAAGTTTTCGCTAACGTGTGAAACAAGTCCTGCAGTAGGGCCTATATAATCTAGTGGATCTTATTAGGTTACTAAAGATACACTAAATACTAGAGAATACTAAAGGAACACAAACCTTATCATGGCACAAGCATTATGACAAATTGTCCACGTTTCTCTAACATAATTATCTTCCTTTTTGGTATTTCGGCTTAAAACTTATGTACAAATCCGAATTTGTGTTCGTTCAGGTTTATTTTCGGCGCACCACCCGGAATAATTGATGAAAAATTTTAATTATTTCACCAATTTCCTTCTTATTACTTCTAAAATATTTCCACTGGGTGACATGAAAATATCACACCTGGCATAGATAAAATTATTAACTGCTTCTAGCAGCCAAGTTATCCTTTAACCTCCAGTTGGTTACCGATTAATTTTCTCAGTGTACCACTCATCGCGCTGACGTTTCCCCTGGAGTAGAATTTCTGCTTGGAAATAACGTTCCTTTGATTGTATTATAAAAGTGCAGCCTGTATACCACCTCGCTTTATTAAGTATTTTAGCTATAAGAAAATGTTGCGGGTCACTTTCTCACTCTATTATGCAACAACTATTCACAAAAGACAAAATCAAGCTATCACCTCTAGTAGTACGTCAGAGCACTTAATCTAAAAATTATCTAATCTAACCTAACCTAAATTTAGGGATTTACTGTTGTATCGCAGAACCAATTTGAAAATCGAAAAAAAAAAGTAGCAAAACGTACTCCGATCGGTTATACTTGGTTGGATTAGATTAAGTTACGTTCGATTACTTTATATTAGATTAGGGGCATAAAAACTACAGTGCAAAAAACACAAACCAACCTCTACTCGTCAGGGGCGGATTTCTGGGGGGAGGTTGTAATTCTACTACTTGGAGCTACTTTTGAGTACTCCAAACTCTGGAATGGGTTTTATTTATATATGAGAAAGTTTCCTCATTTGGAAGGGGGGCAATCGCCCCGATCGCTCCCCCTGGATCGGCCCCTGGTGCTAGTTGGCCACTAAAAACCACGAATTCTATATAACTGAGTCAAGCAGGGCAACGCTGGTGGGCCCGCGCGGGGGGGGGTGTTCGAAGGGAACAAGTACGTCAGCGACGGTGGGTATACGCGTAAGCGAGGGTAGTGAAAACATTTGGGCTTTGGTAATCATACACATTTCGATATCACTTGTTATGGTTTCATACTATTAACGCTCCAGTTCTAAACATACATCGGGATGCACTAACATCGCAAGCATTAATTTCTTCTTTCATCTTTAGAAAGGGTGGTCGCTGAAGTTTAAATATATTTTGCTTCATTTCTTTAATGCCTTGTATCTAGGTAATTTTTCTACGACATATTCTGCTTTGTGCTGCACAAATACAAGCATCCGGGGACACTTCCATCGCAAGCATTAATTTTATCTTTCAAGTGTAGAAAGGGTGGTCGCTGAAATTTTAATATTTCCCTTTACTTTTTATTAATGCCTTGTATCTAATTAACTGTGCGAGCACAAGTTCTGCTTTGTGCAGCACAAATACAAGCATCTGGAGACACTTCCATCGGAAGCATTAATTTTCTCTTTAGGGTATAGAAAGGGTGCTCGCTGAAATTTTCATTTTTTCGCTTCTTTTTTTAATGCTTTGTATCTAATTAACTGTGGGAGCACTAATTCTTCTTTGTCCTGCACAAAAATAAGCATCTAGAGACATTTCCATCGCAAACATTAATTTCCTCTTTCTAGTGTAGAAAGGGTGGTCGCTAAAATTTTGATATTTTTCTCTACTTCTTATTAAAGCCTTCTATCTAATTAACTGTGCGAGCACAAACTCTGCTTTGGGCTGCACAAATATAAGCATTGAGAGACACTTCCGTGGCAAGCATGTTTTCCTCTTTTAAGTGCAGAAAAAGTGGTCGCTGTAATTCTAATATTTCCCTCTACTTTTTATTAATACAGGGTATCTATTTAACTGTGCAAGCAGAAATTCTGCTTTGTGCTGCACAAATTCAAGCATCTGGAGACACTTCTGTCGCAAGCAATAATTTTCTCTTTAAAGTGTAGAAAGGGTGGTCGCTGAAATTATAATATTTCCTTTTACTTTTTATTAATGCCTTGTATCTTATTAACTGTGCGAGCACAAGTTCTGCTTTGTGCTGCACATACACAATGATCGGAAGACACTTCCATCGGAAGCATTAATTTCTTCTTTCAAGTGTAGAAAGGATGGTCGCTGAAATTTTAATATTTCCTTCTACTTTTCACTAATGCCTTGTATCTACTTAACTGTGCGAGCACAAATTCTGCTTTGAACTGCACAAATACAAGCATCTAGAGGAACTTCCATCACAAGCCTTAACTTTCTCTTTCCAATGTAGAAAGGGTGCTCGCCGAAATTTTCATTTTTCCCGCTTCTTTTTAATGCTTTGTATTTAATTAACTGTGCGAGCACAAATTCTCCTTTGCCCTGCACAAATATTAGCATCGGGAGACATTTCCACCGTAAACATTAATTTCCTTTTGCAAGTGTAGAAAGGGGGGTCGCTAAAATATCAATATTTCCTTCTACTTTTCACTAATTCCTTGTATCTATTTAACTGTGTCAGCACAAATTCTGCATTGTGCTGCACAAATACAAGTATCAGGAGACACTTCCATCGATAGCATTATTTTTTCTTTCAAATGTATGATCTGTCAGGAAAGTAAATGTACACCTATTTTTCGAGTCTGGCATTCCTGCGCTCCATCCGTGGAGAGTATGAGAATTAAATCAATCAAATGTTTACTGAGGGGCAAAAAGAAAAGCTTAATCTGAATAAGACATTGCAGAGGGGCACAAGCTGTGAATACGAATAGTGCATTGTGTAAATAAAGGACGACACCGAAAGAGAAAGCCAGAAACAGCTGTTAAACTTACAAAAAAAGAGTAAAATTTGTCGAAGTGGGAACATAAAACACAAATACAACAAATACGCCGACAACTAGACGGTCACCATGCCATGATCTTGGTGTAGTGGTTAAGGTGCTGGCTTACAAATGCAAAGGACGCAATTTCGAATCCTCGGCAAGGACATTTTTAAAAATTTTTGTTAATAATACATACAACTCATGAGAGATGGTAAAAGAGGTCGTATTTAGTTTTTCGTAGCAATTATTATTGGTAATGTTTAGTACAGATAATACTTTTTGTCTTTGCGTATTGCTTTTGTTCTTGTCTTCATTTCGAAAGAGAAGAATATCCGAACAAATGCCACAAAAATTCCTCATATTTTGAATGTAAACGCCATTTGCAATTAGTAAAGAATAAAAATTGAACGTTCCGATGTAGCTGCAAAAAGTAAAAGGAAAAACATGGAAGTCGACCATTCTCATGGTTACTAAAAATACAATTTCTATTTATTTCTATATGCCTTACACCTCCCGACCACGTTTCTACGTTAGCAAGTAAGAGGCTTGTGTTTAGGTTAGGCTCGTCAATACGTTTTGCAAAGGGGCCCGGTTTAGCTCTGACGCACCACAGGTGCGAGAAGGGAGAAAAACACTTTTTCTCTCTCCCTCTGTGTGTCTACTTATCTATCTATTTGTATATATATAATGCTATTTGTGAATGCCATAACCACCCTAATTTTCAGCGGATTGAGACGAAACTTGGCACAAACATTAATTGTTGAAATATCTTGATGAGTTCGTTAACCAGAATAATCAGATGAAAATGTTCAAAATGGTGGCCCTTCAAACTCTTAAAAAGTTCCAAGGGAACCAAATTTCGCCCATAAATAGGTATTCAGAAAGTTTGAATAAATTTTCCTCTTTTACTGAAATATTTGTGTGCAGAAACTTATTGAAATATTGGACCCGATTAATCGCCTAAAGAAGGTTCACGCCCTTTCGCTTCGGTCAGTTTTTTTTTTTTTTTTTTTTTTTTGCAGGAGGGGGTTATCTTCCTATTGGAACAAGATAATTGTTACTGATGATATGAAATTACACATTGAAAGTGAAGTAACTTGTGTAACGTGTTATTTGAAAGAATAATATAATAATTGTGCATTCCTCTAACACAGAGAACTCATGTATTTCGAGTTCGGGAGCCTGAATGGCGAGGAGTGTTATTTGATTTGCTTTTTAGTAACACATTGCATTGCAAATAAAGGAAGGCAACATTAGTGGTAAGTAAAACAATAATAATAATATAAAATAATAATAATAATAATAATAATAATAATAATAATAATAATAATAATAATAGGTGGTGTTTGTGGCAAGGCAATATCTTCCTCAGTTCTTCTTCAAACGTAATGATTGTAACGCCATATCTCCCTTACAAACAAAATATTAGCAATTTATATCGAGAGAACGGGAAACTGTAGAGCGATGGGACCAACGTTGGACAGTATGCACTCATAGTACTCAGAAAAGTAAGCGATTTCAATGCAAAATGAACGAAGAGTCATTGTCATGGGTACTCATGGGGCCACGGCAGAGCCCTCTTTAGGCAAAATGTCGATAGCTTATATCGAGAAAACAGGAGGTGATACTGGGATGGGACCTACGTTGGACACCGTGGACCCATAAGGTGCATCGAAAAAATTAGAAAGGCGGGCGCCAGCCAGCCTTACTTATTTCCACATAATAATATAAAATTATATTGTCGAAATACACAAACGAGTTAGCTACTAATATTTCATATTATTATTATTATTATTATTATTATTATTATTATTATTATTATTATTATTATTATTATTATTATTATTATTATCTACAGCGTCTTTTCATTACGTGAGCATGTTTGACATGAAACCAAAGAGAAAATCCAGCCTGTAGCGAAAAGAAACAATACTTTCTCTCAAATGGATAAAATATCAAGCCGAGATTGATTCGAACTCGCATGGACGGCGCGAAAAGCCAGTGCTTTGTCCACTATTTTTTTAACTGACTCACCGAACGCGCTTCAGTAACTTACTTATTGCTAATTTTACTTACTTCACTCGTTTAACTTGCTTTTTCTAATAACCTATAACGACAGGGACATGAACACAGAAACATCGAGAACAGTTAAAAATGATAGATGCTCTCCCGCCGAGAATCGAACCCGAGACTCCATACACCCAAGGCTCACGTGCTAGCCTCTAGACCAGCGGCAATGGCAACGCTCACTCCCTGTGTCGTTAGGGATTACGACCACTGTCTTGCCAGCTATCACTTCTGTGGGTTGTATACTATGATCACATGTTTCTTTTTTGCTGGAAGAGTAAAACCTACATTATATGTAGTACATGAGGTATTTAGACCTACATGCTCTTCATATAATGTAATAAAAGGGTCATGCTGTCGGATTTTAATACATGACGTATTGCAGGATACAACATGCTTTGCATTACTTGTTTGTTTGTAGACAGCTACTAGCTTAGTGTTCTGAAAGGTTGTGTATAAACTAAAGATAGCCCGTTCCGGAATTATTAGTTTTCGGACTCCCGAAAGTAAAGCCGGACAAATTCCGGAATTCGGAAAATTCTAATTTTGTAATAATTTCGGAATTCGGAAAAATCCGGAATTTAGAAATTTCTGATTTCGTTAACATTCCGGAATTCGGAAAATCCGGATTTTTTCGAAAGTCGGAGTTTTTCTCAATTCCGGAATTTTCTAAATTCCGGATTCTTTCCGAGTTCCGAAATTCTTCTGAATTCCGGAGTATAACTGAATTCCATAATTTTGCGAAATCCGGAAAGTGAAAGTTCCGCTTCCGAAAAATGAATTTATTTTGGTTAATATGAATCGTGGCGGAAATAAGTCTTTGACCAGGTAATGGCGACTGCTTTGAAAGAAATGGGGAGTATGAGAATTCAATCTGTCATATTTGTAGTTTCGTGTGGAGAAAGAACGAACTTGTGAACCAGTGGTTTAAGAAAAACTCAAGTTATTAATATAAACTTTGCCGACTTCATAAAAGAAATACGAAAGACATTTTGAATCGAAGAAATATAACATACAAGTTTGCAAGCGGAGACAAAGAAACCTAACGTAACCAGACTAAAGACGGATCGTTTACCGCGTAGCGATCGCGGTTCTGTGGTCAAGGTGCTTCTGCGATTGCACGTTGCAATTTTTGTTTTCTTACTTTAGAATTTTTGATGGCGATTGATCAGCGATAACATACGTTTTATTATATTCAGATATTTGAATACTCGGATGTTTCAATACTTGAACTATCAAATCTTCAGGAATAATAATAGTAATAATAATAATTATTATTATCTCGTAGAAGATTAAAAGCTAGAAGCTAAATTATCGCTCAGGTCATACCATTACAAGGAGAAACGTGACATTTGGAAAGAATATTTCGGTTTGGTTTAATGTTGCTCACGAGAAGAGGAGTTTCTCATCTCGTTTCTAAAACAAATAAAATAACATGAGAATTAACATTTTGCATTCGAGACGGGTCAGGGCTAGATCACAATTTTCGTCTCTCTTTGGAGATGAGAATCGAGACGAGACGAAAAGCATCGTAAACATTTCTCGTTTTGTCTCGATTCTCGAAATAGTGTATGTCCATTCTTTAAGTAACAATTGCTCTGTAGACTGAATCTCATAGGCTATTTCGTTACATTGTATTTCAGAGCTCATTGAATTATGCTCTGTGTAGGTATTTTTGTAGCAAAGCTTTTATATTTACCTCTGCATATTCTAAAAATTAGTTTATTATATGCCTTACAGTCGCGTGATATTCAGTTATATTTATTACAGTTATTTTCCTCAAAACATACTTTCTACATGAAACTTCAATGAAAGGTTCTAGTTTAAAATGTTGGTAGTTGCAGAGTCGTGTCTTGAAGGTACGGAACCCTTTCCCCGAAATCTCTACTTTTAAGTAAGTTTTGCCAAATTTCAGGGCAAGTTTAAAACTATTATTATTATTATTATTATTATTATTATTATTATTATTATTATTATTATTATTATTATTATTATTATATCAACTCCATGTATAATCTTTAAAAGATATACGGTTTGTATCTGAATCAGGGGCGGATCCAGGACGGACTTCTGGGGGGGCGGTGGGTTGTAATACTGCTGCTTAGAGCTACTTTTAAGAGCGTCAAAAAATAAACTGTATATTTTATTTATATATAAAATAAAAAAGTTTCCTCTTCTGGGGGGGGGGCGATCGCCCCGATCACCCCCCCCCCTGGATCCGCCCCTGATGTGAATAGTAAAAGCTAATTGACTGTCGATCTCGGTCGTCTGGAAGTCTTCAGGAGGCAAGGACATCGGTCACGTTCTGGGTTTGAGTTCCGAAGGGGCAAGTATTCGGGCTCGAGCAAAAAATTGTTAAAAGTTATAGGCTTCATCCAAACATATTCAAAACAGCTGGGACCGGGTCTGAGCTTCTCAACGGCTCGAGCGGCTCGGCTTACAGCTCATTCAATATCGAACCGAATCGAGAAGTGAGCCGAGCCAACAGCTCACCACACCGAGCCGATTTGAGCCATCGGCTTAGTTCAGCTGAGTCGAAACGTGCTGATGAACTAGTTTCAACTTAGCTGGCTCGAACCGGTTCACATGAGCCGAGTAGGTGACCCATCCCAACCGAGAAAGCTCGAGCCATCGGCTCAATTGAGCTGAGTCGATGGCTTGTTCCAACTAAACCGGCTCGGGTCATCGGCTCATCCCAACCGAGCCTACTCGAGCTGTTCGCTCAGTTGATACGAGCCGAGCCGGTTGATATCACTACCCGAGTTGGTCTTCTGCTTGGGCTCAAGAATTCGACCGTGCAGATCTCAGCCTTGATTTTAAGAACTACAGTATATACTTATATTGGTGATTACGACATTTGAGGCTGTCTCGTAATAATAATAATAATAATAATAAAAAAACTCTTGTCTTCTCGTTATCTAGACGAGACGAGATACACTAAAATTGCCCCACGAGATGCACTAAAATTACGAGATGAGACGCACCTCTGTCGTGAGCAACACTAAAAGTATTCCACATTACTGCTTACATTTCTCATGGCTTTTGCTTTCCAGTCTGATCAGGCCAATATTTCAAAACGAGTTAAAACGAGCTGAACGAGCGAGAGAGCCATTATCAAACTCAACTCAACTCGAAACTCGACCTCGAAAACAGCGACTTGGCTCGGAACTCAATTCAAGAAAATTACCTTTGACTCGACTCAAATTGTACTCGAGTTTAATTGGATTTTGGCTCGACTCCTGCTCATCCCTATTCGTATTTGTATTTTGTTTTCACTTCAACAATTTCTACTCTTTTTTTTCTTCGTTTACCTATTGTTTCTGGATTTCTCTGTCGGTGTCGTCCTTTATTAACACCATACACTATTCTTATTCCCAGCTTGTGACCCGCTTCAATGTCTTATTCAGTTTAGGCTTTCCTCCTTACATTGACTTCACATGTGATTGATTTAATTCTCACTTTCGCGCACGACCGATGAAAATGTTTTATTATTATTATTATTATTATTATTATTATTATTATTATTATTATTATTATTATTATTATTATTATTATTATTATTATTATTATTATTATTATTATTATACTATTGAACTTGAACGGCGAAATTACTGTATAATACGATATCATTTCAGTAATTTTATTCCATTGTATGTTATTTAATTTATTAATGGGCACTAAATTGTCTCCAGATCAACGAATAAATTAACTACGGCATGCACTTTGGTGGAAATATCATTACATGAACATGTTTGGAACGAACCAATAATCTTATTGTAATGATATTTCCATCAAAGTGCATGCCGTAGTTAATTTATTCGTTGATCTGGAGACAATTTAGTGCCCATTAATAAACTAAATAACATACAATGGAGTAAAATTACAGAAATGATATCGTATTATACAGTAATTTCGCCGTGCAAGTTCAATAGTATAATAATAATACCAATAATAATAATAATAATAATAATAATAATAATAATAATAATAATAATAATAATAATAATAATAATAATAATAAAAAATTTTCATCGGTCCTGCGCGGAAAGTGAGAATTAAATCAATCACATGTGTAGTCAAGGTAAGGACAAAAGCCTAAACTGAATAAGACATTGAAGCGGGTCACAAGCTGGGAATAAGAATAGTGCACGGTGTAAATAAAGGACGACACCGAAAGAGAAATCCAGAAACAACAGGTAAAAGGAGAAAAAAGAGTAGACATTGTTGAAGTGGAAACATAAAATACAAACACGAATGGGGATGAGCACAAGTCGAGCCAAAATTCAATTCGACTCGAGTACAATTTGAGTCGAGTCAAAGGTAATTTGCTTGAATTGAGTTCCGAGCCAAGTCGCTGTTTTCGAGGTCGAGTTTCGAGTTGAGTTGAGTTTGATAATGGCTCGCTCGCTCGTTCAGCTCGTTTTAACTCGTTTTGAAATATTGGCCTGATCAGATGGAAAGCAAAAGCCATGAGAAATGTAAGCAGTAATGTGGAATACTTTTAGCGTTGCTCACGACAGAGGTGCGTCTCATCTCGTAATTTTAGTGCATCTCGTGGGGCAATTTTAGTGTATCTCGTCTCGTCTAGATAACGAGAAGACAAGAGTTTTTTTTATTATTATTACGAGACAGCCTCAATGTCGTAATCACCAATATAAGTATATACTGTAGTTCTTAAAATCAAGGCTGAGATCTGCACGGTCGAATTCTTGAGCCTAAGCAGAATACCAACTCGGGTAGTGATATCAACCGGCTTGGCTCGTATCAACTGAGCGAACAGCTCGAGTCGGCTCGGTTGGGATGAGCCGATGACCCGAGCCGGCTTAGTTGGAACAAGCCATCGACTCAGCTCAATTAAGCCGATGGCTCCAGCTTTCTCGGTTGGGATGGGTCACCTACTCGGCTCATGTGAACCGGTTCGAGCCAGCTAAGTTGAAACTAGTTCATCAGCACGTTTCGACTCAGCTGAACTAAGCCGATGGCTCAAATCGGCTCGGTTGGGTGAGCTGTTGGCTCGGCTCAATTCTCGATTCGGTTCGATGTTGAATGAGCTGTAAGCCGAGCCGCTCGAGCCGTTGAGAAGCCCAAACCCGGTCCCAGCTGTTTTGAATATGTTTGGCTGAAGCCTATAACTTTTAACAATTTTTTGCTCGAGCCCGAATACTTGCCCCTTCGGAACTCAAACCCAGAACGTGACCGATGTCCTTGCCTCCTGAAGACTTCCAGACGACCGAGATCGACAGTCAATTAGCTTTTACTATTCAGATACAAACCGTATATCTTTTAAAGATTATACATGGTGTTGATATAATAATAATAATAATAATAATAATAATAATAATAATAATAATAATAATAATAATAATAATAATAATAATAATAATAATAATAATAGTTTTAAACTTGCCCTGAAATTTGGCAAAACTTACTTAAAAATAGAGATTTCGTGGAAAGGGTTCCGTACCTTCAAGACACACATCTGCAACTACCAACATTTTAAACTAGAACCTTTCATTGAAGTTTCATGTAGAAAGTATGTTTTGTGGAAAATAACTGTAATAAATATAACTGAATATCACGCGACTGTAAGGCATATAATAAACTAATTTTTAGAATATGCAGAGGTAAATATAAAAGCTTTGCTACAAAAATACCTACACAGAGCATAATTCAATGAGCTCTGAAATACAATGTAACGAAATAGCCTATGAGATTCAGTCTACAGAGCAATTGTTACTTAAAGAATGGACATACACTATTTCGAGAATCGAGACAAGACGGGAAATGTTTACGATACTTTTCGTCTCGTCTCGATTCTCATCTCCAAAGAGAGACGAAAATTTTGATTTAGCCCTGACCCGTCTCGAATGCAAAATGTTAATTCTCATGTTATTTTATTTGTTTTAGAAACGAGATGAGAAACTCCTCTTCTCGTGAGCAACATTAAACCAAACCGAAATATTCTTTCCAAATGTCACGTTTCTCCTTGTAATGGTATGACCTGAGCGATAATTTAGCTTCTAGCTTTTAATCTTCTACGAGATAATAATAATAATTATTATTACTATTATTATTCCTGAAGATTTGATAGTTCAAGTATTGAAACATCCGAGTATTCAAATATCTGAATATAATAAAACGTATGTTATCGCTGATCAATCGCCATCAAAAATTCTAAAGTTAAAAAAAAAATTGCAACGTGCATTCGCAGAAGCACCTTGACCACTGAACCGCGATCGCTACGCGGTAAACGATTCGTCATTAGTCTGGTTACGTTAGGTTTCTTTGTCTCCGCTTGCAAACTTGTATGTTATATTTTTCGATTCAAAATGTCTTTCGTATTTCTTTTTTGAAGTCGGCAAAGTTTTCATTAATAACTTGAGTTTTTCTTAAACCACTGGTTCACAAGTTCGTTCTTTCTCCACACGAAACTACAAATATGACAGATTGAATTCTCATACTCCCCATTTCTTTCAAAGCAGTCGCCATTACCTGGTCAAAGACTTATTTCCGCCACGATTCATATTAACCAAAATAAATTCATTTTTCGGAAGCGGAACTTTCACTTTCCGGATTTCGCAAAATTATGGAATTCAGTTATACTCCGGAATTCAGAAGAATTTCGGAACTCGGAAAGAATCCGGAATTTAGAAAATTCCGGAATTGAGAAAAACTCCGACTTTCGAAAAAATCCGGATTTTCCGAATTCCGGAATGTTAACGAAATCAGAAATTTCTAAATTCCGGATTTTTCCGAATTCCGAAATTATTACAAAATTGGAATTTTCCGAATTCCGGAATTTGTTCGGCTTTACTTTCGGGAGTCCGAAAACTAATAATTCCGGAACGGGCTATCCCTAGTTTATACACAACCTTTCAGAACACTAAGCTAGTAGCTGTCTACAAACAAACAAGTAATGCAAAGCATGTTGTATCCTGCAATACGTCATGTATTAAAATCCGACAGCATGACCCTTTTATTACATTATATGAAGAGCATGTAGGTCTAAATACCTCATGTATTACATATAATGTAGGTTTTACTCTTCCAGCAAAAAAGAAACATGTGATCATAGTATACAACCCACAGAAGTGATAGCTGGCAATACAGTGGTCGTAATCCCTAACGACACAGGGAGTGAGCGTTGCCATTGCCGCTGGTCTAGAGGCTAGCACGTGAGCCTTGGGTGTATGGAGTCCCGGGTTCGATTCTCGGCGGGAGAGCATCTATCATTTTTAACTGTTCTCGATGTTTCTGTGTTCGCGTCCCTGTCGTTATAAGTTATTAGAAAAAGCAAGTTAAACGAGTGAAGCAAGTAAAATTAGCAATAAGTAAGTTACTGAAACGCGTTCGGTGAGTCAGTTATAAAAATAGTGGACAAAGTACTGGCTTTTCGCGCCGTCCATGCGAGTTCGAATCAATCTCGGCTTGATTTTTTATCCACTTGAGAGAAAGTATTGTTTCTTTTGGCTACAGGATGGATTATTTCTTTGGTTTCATGTCAAACATGCTCACTTAATGAAAAGATGCTGTAGATAATAATAATAATAATAATAATAATAATAATAATAATAATAATAATAATAATAATAATAATATGAAATATTAGTAGCTAACTCGTGTGTGTATTTCGACAATATAATTTTATATTATTATGTGGAAATAAGTAAGGCTGGCTAGCGCCCGCCTTTCTAATTTTTTCGATGCGCCTTATGGGTCCACGGTGTCCAACGTTGGTCCCATCCCACTATCACCTCCTGTTTTCTCGATATAAGCTATCGACATTTTGTCTAAAGAGGGCTCTGCCGTGGCTCCATGACTACCCATGACAATGACTCTTCGTTCCTTTTGCATTGAAATCGCTTACTTTTCTGAGTACTATGAGTGCATACTGTCACACATTGGTCCCATCGCTCTACAGTTTCCCGTTCTCTCGATATAAATTGCTAATATTTTGTTTGTAAGGGAGATATGGCGTTACAATCATTAGGTTTGAAGAACTGAGGAAGATATTGCCTTGCCACAAACAACACCTGTTATTATTATTATTATTATTATTATTATTATTATTATTATTATTATTATTATTATTATTATTATTATTATTATTATTATTATTATTATTATTTTACTTACCACTAATGTTGCCTATTTGCAATGCAATGTGTTACTAAAAAGCAAATCAAATAACACTCCTCGCCATTCAGGCTCCCGAACTCGAAATACATGATTTACAGTTCTCTGTGTTAGAGGAAAGCACATTTATTATATTATTCTTTCAAATAACACGTTACACAAGTTACTTCACTTTCAATGTGTAATTTCATATCATCACTAACAATCATCTTGTTCCGATAGGAAAATAACCCCTCCTGCAAAAAAAAAGAAAAAAAGAAAAAAACTGATCGTAGCGAAAGCGCGTGAACCTTCTTTAGGCGATTAATCGGGTCCAATATTTCAATAAGTCCCTGCACACAAATATTTCAGTAAAAGAGGAAAATTTATTCAAACTTTTTGGATACTTATTTATGGGCGAAATTTGGTTCCCTTGGAACTTTTTAAGAGTTTGAAGGGCCACCATTTTGAACATTTTCATCTGATTATTCTGGTTAACGAACTCATCAAGATATTTCAACAATTAATGTTTGTGCCAAGTTTCGTCTCAGTCCGCTGAAAATTAGGGTGGTTATGGCATTCACAAATAGCGTTATATATATATGCAGATAGATAGACACACAGAGGGAGAGAGAAAAAGTGTTTTTCTCCCTTCTCGCACCTGTGGTGCGTCAGAACTAAACCGGGCCCCTTTGCAAAACGTATTGACGAGCCTAACCTAAACACAAGCCTCTTACTTGCTAACGTAGAAACGTGGTCGGGAGGTGTAAGGCATGTAGAAATTGTATTTTTAGTAACCATGAGAATGGTCGACTTCCATCTTTTTCTTTTTACTTTTTGCAGCTACATCGGAACGTTCAATTTTTATTCTTCACTAATTGCAAATGGCGTTTACATTCAAAATATGAGGAATTTTTGTGGCATTTGTTCGGATATTCTTCTCTTTCGAAATGAAGACAAGAACAAAAGCAATACGCAAAGACAAAAAGTATTATCAGTACTAAACATTACCAATAATAATTGCTACGAAAAACTAAATACGACCTCTTTTACCATCTCTCATGAGTTGTATGTATTATTAACAAAAATTTTTTAAAATGTCCTTGCCGAGGATTCGAACTTGCGTCCTTTGCATTTGTAAGCCAGCACCTTAACAACTGCACCAAGCTCATGGCATGGTGAATGTTTAGTTGTCGGCGTATTTTTGTATTTGCGTTTTTTTGTTCCCACTTCGACAGTTTTTACTCTTTTTTCTAAGTTTAACAGTTGTATCTGGCTTTCTCTTTCGGTGTCGTCCTTTATTTACACAATGCACTATTCGTATTCACAGCTTGTGCCCCTCTGCAATGTCTTATTCAGATTAAACTTTTCTTTTTGCCTCTCAGTAAATATTTGATTGATTTAATTCTCATACTCTCCACGGATGGAGCGCAGGAATGCCAGACTCGAAAAATAGGTGTACATTTACTTTCCTGACAGATCATACAAAGGGTGGTCGCTGAAATTTTAATTTTTCCTCTACTTTTTATTAATGAATTGTATCTAATTAGCTGTTTGAGCACAAATTCTGCTTTGTGTTGCACAAATTCAAGCATCGGGATGCACTAACATCGCAAGCATTAATTTTCTCTTTCAACTTTAGAAAGGGTGGTCGCTGAAATTTAAACATTTTTTGCTTCTTTTCTTTAATGCCTTTTATCTAGGTAATTGTTCTACGACATATTGTGCTTTGTGCTGCACAAATACAAGCATCCGGAGACACTTCCATCGCAAGCATTAATTTCCTCTTTCAAGTGTGGGAATGGTGGTCGCTGAAATTTTAATATTTCCCTTTACTTATTATTAATGTCTTGTATCTAATTAACTGTGCGAGCAAAAATTCTGCTCTCTCCTGCACAAATTCATGCATCGAAATACACTTCCATCGCAAGCATTAGTTACTTCTTTCAAGTGTAAAAAGGGTGGTCGCTGAAAGTTTAATATTTTTTTCTTCTTTTCAATAATGCATTGTATCTACTTAACTGTGCGGACACAAATTCTGGTTTGTGCAGCACAAATTCAAGCATCGGGACACAGTTCCATCGGAAACACTAAGTTCCTATTTCAACTGTAGACAGGGTGGTCGCTGAAATTTTAATATTTCATTCTATTTTTTATTAATGCCTTGTATCTAATTAACTGTGCGAGCACAAATTCTGCTTTGTACTGCGCAAATACAAGCATGGAGAGACACTTCCATCGCAAGCATTATTTTACTCTTTCAAGTGTAGAAAGGATGGTCGCTGAAATTTCGTTATTCTCGCTATGTTTGAATCTAATTAACTAAGCGAGCACAAATTCTTCTTTGTCCTGCACAAATATAAGCATTGAGAGACACTTCCATCGCAAACATTAATTTTATCTTTCAAGCGTAGTGTGGGTGGTCGCTGAAATTTTAAAATTTCCTTCTACTTTTCACTAATACCTTGTATCTATTTATCTGTGCGAGCACAAATTCTCCTTTGTCCTGCACAAATATAAGCATCGGGAGTCACTTCCATCGCTAGCATTATTTTCTCCTTACAAGTGTAGAAAGGGGGGTCGCCCATATTTTAATATTTCCGTTTGGTTTTTATTAATGCCTTATATCTAATTAACTGTGCGAGTACAAATTCTGCTTTGTGCTGCACAAATATAAGAATCGAAAGACACTTCCACCGTAAGCATTAATTTCCACTTTTAAGTGTACAAAGGGTGGTCGCTGTAATTTTAATATTTCCCTCTACTTTTTATTAATACGGTGTATCTAATTACTGTGCGAGCACAAATTCTGCTTTGTGCAGCACAAATACAAACATCGGAGGACACTTCCATCGGAAGCACTAAGTTTCTCTTTCAACTGTAGAAAGGGTGGTCGCTGAAATTTTAATATTTCGCTCTATTTTTTATTAATGCCTTGTACCTAATTAACTGTGCGAGCACAAATTCTTCCTTGTCGTGCGCAAATATAAGCATCGAGAGACACATCTATCGCATGCATTAATTTACTCTTTCAAGTGTAGAAAGGGTGGTTGCTGAAATTTTCATTTTTCTTGCTATGTTTGAATCTAATTAACTGTGCGAGCACAAATTCTTCTTTGTCCTGCACAAATATAAGCATCGAGAGACACATCTGTCGCATGCATTAATTTCCTCTTTCAAATGTAGAAAGCGTGGTCGCTGACATTTTAATATTTCCTTCTACTTTTTATTGATGATTTGTATCTAATTAACTGTGTGAGCACAAATTCTGCTTTGTGTTATACAAATACAAGCATCAAGAAACAATTCCACTGGAAGCATTAATTACTTCTTTCAAGTGTCGAGAGGATGGTCGTTGAAATTTTAATATGTCCCTCGACTTTTTATTAAAGCCTTGTATCTAATTAACTGTGCGACCGAAAATTGTGTTTTCTGCTGTACAACTACAAGCATTGAGAGACACTTCATTCCCAAGAAATAATTTCTTCTTTCAAGTGTAGATAGGGTGGTCGCTTAATTTTTTTTATATTTCCTTCTACTTTTCACTAATGCCTTGTATCTACTTATCTGTGTGAGAACAAATTCTGCTTTGTTCTGCACAATTACATGCATCGGGAGATACTTCTATCGGAAGCACTAATTTCCTCTTTCAAGTGTAGAAAGGGTGGTAGCTGAAATTTTAATATTTCACTCTATTTTTTATTAATGCCTTGTATCTCGTTAACTGTGCGAGCACAAATTCTGTTTTGTACTGCACAAATACAAGCATCGAGAGGCACTTCCATCGCAAGCATTAATCTTCTCTTTCAACTGTAGAAAGGGTGCTCGCTGAAATTTTCATTTTTCCCGCTTCTTTTTTAATGCTTTATATCTAATTACCTTTGCGAGAACAAATCCTTCTTTCTCCAGCACAAATATAAGCATCGAGAGACATTTCCATCGCAAATATTAATTTCCTCTTTCAAGTGTAGAAAGGGTGGTTGGTGAAATTTCAATATTTCCTTCTGTTTTCACTAATACAATGTATCTATTTAACTGTGTGAGCACAAATTCTGCTTTGTGCCGCACAAATACAAGTATATGAATACACATCCATCGGAAGCATTAATTTTTTCTTTCATGTGTAGAAAGGGTGGTCGCTAAAATTTTGATATTTCTCTCTACTTCTTATGAAAGCCTTGTATCTAATTAACTGTGCTAGCACAAATTCTGCTTTGTGCTGCACAAATACAAGCATCGAGAGACACATCCATCCCAAGCATTAATTTCTTCTTGCAAGTGTAGAAAGAGTGGGCGCTGAAAGTTTAATATTTTTCTCTACTTTTTATTAATACCGGGTATCTACTTAACTGTGCAAGCACAAACTCTTCTTTGTGGTGCACAAATACAAGCATCTGGAGACACTTCCATCGCAAGCATTAATTTCCTCTTTCAAGTATAGAATGGGTGGACGCAGAAATTTAAATATTTTTCGCTTCTTTTTTTAATGCCTTGTATCTAGGTAATTGTGCTACCACATATTCTGCTTTGTGCTGCACAAATATAAACATCGAGAGACACTTCCTTCGCAAGCATTAATTTCCTATCTCAAGTGTAGGAAAGGTTTTCGGTGAAATTTTGATATTTTTCTCTACTTCTTATTAAAGCCTTGTATCTTATTAACTGTGCGAGCACAAATTGTGCTATGTAGTGCACAAATACAAGGGCTTTGAAAAGGAGTTGAAGTTGCAATTCGTGCTGGACTGAAACCGCCCTGTAGTAGAAGCATTTCTCTGAAACTTAATATTGATGGAATCCCACTTACCAAACGTTCCAGAAGTCAATTTTGATCAATTTTGTGCTTAATAACTGAAAGTTGCTTTGTGTACCTTTCGTTGTAGCAGCTTTTTACGGTCATTCCAAGCCGCATAATATTGATCAATATTTGTGTGGCCTTGTTCATGAGTTAAAGTCGTTGGTTAAAGATGAGTTTGTAGTTGATGGTAAACGATATACTTTGTTAATGCATAAATGTTTTTTTTTGTGTGTGTGTGTGTGTATGTGATGCCCTGCTCGTTCATTTGTAAAACATATCAAACCTCACAATTCATACTTTGGGTGTGAGAAATGTTGTGTTGAGGGGTCTTATGAAGGACGAATGGTATTTCCTGTACTTAATGCACTAGCCCGTACCGACGAATCTTTTCTAAATCGCAGTCAAGAAGATCATCACACAGGGATTTCACCATTAGTTCAGTTAGGTTTTGGACTAGTTTCCCAGCTTCCCTTCGATTATATGCACCTAATACTCCTTGGCGTTACACGTAGACTTTTCCATTCATGGCTGAAAGGTCCATTAGAAGTACGGTTAAATTCAGGAAAAGTTAAATTAATATCAATCTATTTGGAATTATCATCATCCTGGGTACCTTCAGAATTCACCCGCCGCCCTCGGAGCATTGACCATATTGATCGTTGGAAAGCTACAGAGTTAAGGGTAATTCTTTTGAATATAAATCCTGTAATTCTTTCATTCGTTCTTAAGAAAACATTTTATCGTCATTTTCTACTTTTATTTGTAGGCACATTTATACTAATCCAAAAATATTTGGACGATGCCTTATGTAACTACTCAGAAATTTTGTTTAGAAAATTTGTAGAAGAAAGCAAAACATATTATGGAAAGAAATGATAGTGTATAATGTCCATTCACTTATACATATTCCTGGTGATTGTAAAAAATATGGTTCTCTTGATAATTTTAGTTCCTTTCCGTTTGAAAGCTTACACAACATCCTCTTCAACAACTGCTCAATAGGATAAATGAACGCAATAATATAGGCAGTTATTCTTCAAATACAACTGATAAATTTCAATGTAGATTTGAACACAATGATTGATTACTAATTGAGCTATTGTGTCCAAGGTGCAAACAATACAAAGTGTTACATTTTAACGGATATAAGTTTAATGTGTCCCAACTAAGAGACAGTGTTTGTATCTTACCAGAACTGAATGTTGTATTAGTGAAAAATTTTGTAGTAGTTGACAATAGTATAAAAATCATTGGTGTTAAATTTCAAGTACGTTCTTACTTTTTTACATATCCATGCAAATCTTCAAAGCTGGGAATTTTAAAAGTTCGTTTCCCTTCAGATCTTGCAAGTTTCGATATTCATGGAGTAAGGAAGTGTGTTCTTTTACCTCTTAAACAGGAAATTAAAACAGCGGACATCGATCAAGATTCGTTTGTGTATATCCCATTATCACATCACATAAATTGAGAACATTGTTTTGTCATAAAAAGGTGTAATATGTTAAGCAATTGAGATCACTTTGTAAAAATGGAGTAAAATATTTAGTTTTAAGTGGTTATGTCGTTTAGAATAGCGGAGACGGATGATCGATGAAAGTAAATGAGTGTGAAATAATTGGTAGAATGCAAGTGTGGGGGAAGCGGAATAACCTCGATAAAATCTAGACGATAATATTTTGTCTACAACAATCATCATTGCCCGTGGATTCAATCATTGCCCGTGGATTGAACAGGGATTCATCGCAAGTCCACTGAACCACCGTCCCCCAGGGAACACATTGTATATGTAAATACAGCACATTGCTTGCAAATATGTATAGATACCATATTTCTTAGATAGTAAATATACCAGTATGATCAGCCTCTTGTATCAAATTCCGAAATTCTATATGTAAATTTTGAACAAAACGAAACAAAATTATAATGAAATATGTTTAATTAAATGGCAGTTAAATCCCTTTTTCAGAAACCAATGAACATACCACTGGAGACATTGCAACATTCTGGTAACACCTCCCACAAACGTCCGCCGTGTTCTTGAACATGAAGGAGGTTTTTCGAAAGACGTTGATATTATGTTGAATGAAGTATTTCACTTAGATATAGAGGCCATGATGAGTCACTAGTAAAGCACTTACCTCTGGCACTAGGAGTCCCTACTTCAGTCTCCTGTAGCACGAGTTTATGGTGGAGAATATCGTATCCATGGATTTTCTCGCCTCTCATTTTCTCCCCCATTCTCATTTCACCAATTATTTCAGCATCACTAACATTCATTAACCACCCATCTCCTTTATTCTAATGTTCATAATCGTGAGACATAAAATTAGAGACTTCGTTTCATTTTCACCCAATGTGGATATGAAACGTTTTCCCACTTTGTCTTCTTTTTACATTAAAGTCATATATTTAGTTTTGTTTGTGTAACACTCAGACGACGAATGATTTTTTATATTGTAGCATAAAGTTTATGAGAATGTATATACATATTTAAATAATCATTGTACCACTGAAAGATGGCAGCTGTATATGTTATTTTTTCTATATGTGTGTGTTAATAAAAGATACAGTAGTTATTAATAAGCATTTTATTTATTATACCATCTCAATATTTTTAATTTAACATAGTTAATACTGTGTTTATAACTGGGTTCGATGTCGTCCGACTTTGTCCACTACAGACAATTTCCTTCCAACGTTCATGGTATGTGTACCTTTATAGCAAATATAGAAATTCAATATTAATTAATATAAAAAAAACGTTGCTACGTTATAGTAGTGAACACATCTAATACGATAGAGGAGTTCTATATACTATTAGTGGGACGTCTCACTTTCTTGGCTACTGCTTGACAAAGGTTGAGAAACACTTTATTACATCATTTTATGATTTATTTGTGCCACCATAGTGATGTTTACTTGAATTGTTAATTCATTAAAACATCTTATCTGTATATTTGTTGTCCAGCACTGCAACTCAGACCTACATTTGAAGTCGAACCCGGCCACAATAGTACACTCAATTTTCGCACCGAGACGAATATCGTACATTACATATACGAGCATTAGCTACTTGGCAAAAAGATGTTATTGCTGCTAAAATTTATAGATTTACAAATAATTACTGTGTGCTATATTAAGATTACGGTAAATGCAGTTAGTCTAGCACCAAATTCTGTCACATATTCACATATGTAATTCATACATGAGATATTTTTCTTGTGCTGTAAATCTCCCGTAATAAACTCATTAGTTCTAACTCTCGCATTGTGCATACTATTTCTTCATACTTTTATAACCTAAAAACCAGTACCAGGGGAAATACTTCTACACACACTACTCCATAAAAGTTTAAAGTTTGAATCGAAGTTCCATTAAAGAGGCTCCTTCGATTCAAACTTTAACCCTCTATGGAGTAGTGTGTAGACGTATTTCCCCTGATACAGGTTTGTAGGTTATAAAACTATAGAGAAATAGTATGCACAATGCGAGAGGAAGGATTAATGACTTTATTAAAGGATTCCATAAATATGCTGAAGAGCGGATCGAAGGCGGCACGCCATCTCACCATGGGGGCTTGAAAGTGGCAACATTGTGGGGCCGATGGCGGGTCGAAGCAGGCCCGCTATAGCAATGTGGTGCCCCGAAGTAGGCCCGCAGCTGCATGATGACATTCCAACTTGTAGCCGCTATTGCATGGTAGCTTGCCTACTTGTAGCCGCCATGGAGGCTCAATAGGTGTTTTTTTTCTTTTTTTTTACAAAAACGCATGGTGGGCATTTATCAAGAGCAGGGACATTCTTACCTTATATCGAAAATCTTTTCAATTCAGCATTATCATGACAGAGATTATTAATTATGACATCTTTATTCACTTTTTTAAGTATATCCCTTTCATATTGCATTAACATAAGCGATTCAGAGTTGTCTTGGCCGAGGTTCGCCCTTAATCTTCATTTAATAATATTGAGTTTGGAAAACGCACGTTTACAACTTCTTTTACTTCTGTTAGAGAGATCGTAGGGAAGAACTTGTACACTTTGAAGAGCTATGTACAGCATAAGGCATACATGCGATATTCATATATAATTTTGAACACACATGTGAAGCAAGACTTCCAAGCATTATTTAAGTTGGTTTCCTACATCGCTGGTTCATTATCGTCTCACCATGTTTCTTCTTCATACTCACTACTTAAATATTGAATATGATGGGCCCGCGGTGGCTCAGTGGTAGAGCGTTCACCTGTGGTGCTTGGGGTTCCGGCTTCGATCCCAGACCCCGCCAAGTGTACTTTGATGTGGAGCAACACCGTGTGCGTGGGTTTTCTCGGGGTTTTCCCGTTTCCTTCCACTTTCTTCATTCCATCATTTCATTCATCACTCATCATTACCGTCTCCTTTAGCCTAATCGTGGGACGTAAAACTCAAAGATTTCATTTATATTGAATATCATATTAACTCAGAACATCTCTTCGCTATGTCTTGGACCAGACCTCTGCATAAATTTTATGTCTTCGATTGGTTTCCCTTTATCTATGTTGGAGCTCCCAGATTTTGTTGATTGCATTTGAGAGTAGATTTTGTTTTAAATCAGAAATCCGCCGTGGATCGAAACACACCGATTCGTGGTAAAGGTTTTCGTGTTTTGAAAACCGGTTAGTCATACTTTGAATGATTTTCTTAAGGACATCACTGAAATCACACAGCCTGAAACTTTTCTCGTCTGTATTCCCTGATTTCATGACATGCCAATTCAGATCATACAACGATATTGTATATTTGTGAATTACATACATTTTTCTTGTAGCTATTTTGGGCAAAGATGCAACTTAAAAGTGCACAATCTGTTGTTCAGAAGAAGAAAGAATATATAGAATATATGTTGATATTAGATAGATAATCTGTAATTGTCCGTGTAACGTGGGTTCCTGTCACCACGGCATGGCGTGTCCTCAGGCTGCGGATCGAGGAGAAGGCCTCTAGATATACAGGTTAGCTGCGAATAAACTGAATAACAATCGCGGACAACCGACTAGGAGCAGTCCTCCAGCTTCGAGGTTTGAGTAAGGCTAACAACCTCATCCTTTAAAAAAAATAAAAAAAAACTTGTTCAGAAATATTCACAAAAGCATCGGACAAGGACTGATAGCCTGGCACGACCTCAGCAAAAGAAAATGGACATAAGATTTGGAGCATGGAATATTACAAGTTTTTATAAGGCCGGCGCGTTAAAATCCGTTACGAGTGAGTTAGATAAATACAGGATGGACCTAGTAGGAGTTCAGAAAGTTAGGTGGGAAGGAAATGGATCTGTGAATTCTGGAAATTTTACGTTCTTTTACAGGGAAGGAAATAAAAATCAACAATTAGTAACAGGGTTTTTCGTTCAGAAACGAATATTACCAGCAGTTAAACGGGTTGAATTTGTTACTGACAGACTTTTTGTTATTACTCTTAAGGAAGAGTGGTGCGATATTGTTGTTTTAAATGTACATGCCCCAACTGAAGTTAAGGATGACGATATAAAAAACTGTATCTACGAAGAAGTAGAACGGATATTTGACCAACTCCCGCGATATCATATGAAAATTCCATTAGCGGGTTTCAATGCGAAGGTAGGACAAAAGGATATTTTCAAACCGATTATAGGAAACGAAAGTCTGCATAAGGAAAGTAATGACAACAGTGTTTGACTCGTGAACTTTGCAACAAAAACCTAATCGTAAAGAGTACAAAATTCCCACATCGCTTCGTTAATAAATACACTTGGCCATCACCAGATGGAAAAACACATTATCAAATTGATCACGTTTTAGTAGATAGAAGAAGGCAATCTAGCATAATTGATGTCCGGTCGTTTAGAGGGGCTGATTGTGACACTGATCACTACCTGGTAGCAGCGATAATACGAGAGATATTATGGTTGATTAAAGGTGATATTCGTTGCTCGAAAACAGAGAGATTCAATTTAAAGAAATTAGAAGAGAGCCAGGTAAGAGAGGAATACCAGATTGAAGTTTCGATTAGATTCTCGGCTTTAGAAGATTCGGAGTGCACTAGTGTTGAGGATACCTGGATTGAAATTAGAGATAGCATTAAAATTTCAGCAAAAGAAAAATTGGGACACTCGGTAATACGTAGGAACAAGCCATGGTTCGGCCAGGAATTCATTAAACTAGCAGAGAAGAGAAAAAGGCAAAATTACACTGGCTACAAAATCCGAATGAAATAACTATACAAAATTTCGCAGAAAACAGGCGGGACATTTCCAAAACTTTTAGAACAAAGAAACGCGATTTTTTTGAAAGCTAAAATTAAAGAACTTGAAGATGAGTAAAAATAAAAACATCCCGGACATGTATAAGGGGATCAGCGAATTTAAGAAAGGCTACTAACCTCGTGCTAATATATTAAAGTAATCTTACGGTACAGTTCTCACTGACACGAATAGCATCCTAAATAGATGGAAAGATTTCTTTGACGATTTGCTTAAGACGCAACCAAAAACTACCCCAGTAGCACAATTGATGGGCCGATGTCGATCAACATGGGATTTTTTTGTGGGATGGATGTCGGTGTCGATGTGGATCGATGCAGAATGGCAAACATTTTGCCGACATTGGTCAAGATCGGTGAATCTATGTCGATCGACATCGACGTCGATATTGATCTATGTGGGTCCCATGTGTATTCTTCCAGATCAATATTGGGCCCACATTAATCCATGTCGCCCCATCTAGACCTGCCTTATATCAACATAATCGGGGATCAATGTCGGCACATCTAGATCTGCCCCATACCCACATCGCCGTCCAAGCTCCCTGCTTGATCTATGTTGAACCACCCAGATCTTCCATGAATCCACATATTCGTTCTAGCTCCCATAGTTGATCGATGTGGATCTATGTGGGATCCATGTCGACCCATCTAGACCTTCCCTATACCCACTTCGTCGTTCTAGCTCCCTGGTTGACCGATGTGGAATCTATGTTGAACCACCCATATCTCCTCCATACCCATCGTCGTTCTAGCTCCCATGGTTAACCGATGTAGCTCTATATGTTCCTTGTAAAAAAAACGGAGCTATTCAAATGTATTTGAATCGCCCAGTACTTTTCACAAGGAACATAGAATAGGCGATATTTCTGATCGCCCAGCTTCTATTCACAATTGCGAAACGTACGAGCTCAGCCTTTTTCTTTTCACACTAAATGATTAAATATAAAATTTTTTATTCAAATCTGAGTGCGGATATGTTCTTTTGAAGGGCATGTTGTAGATCTGGGATCATATAGAGCTACATCGGTTAACCATGGGAGCTAAAATGACAATGTGGGTATGGGGAAGATCAGAGTGGGAGATGCCACCCACATCGGTAAACCAGATGTGACCATATAATTTTTACAGATTCAACACCAGATGGATATGTCACCATATCAGATTTGAATAGGGCCATGTACTGCATCTCTGGCGCACGCTACATGCTTCTCCACCATTTTGGATTCAAGTTATGTTTTTCTGATGAAAGTAGGAGAAAATGACATCAGATACACCGGATGTTTTTTTTTTCAAAATGTCACTGGTGGAAGTAGTTTTGCCGCACTTCTATCTATGGCGGATCCAAGAGGGCGGTCGAACATTTAACGTGTTTCAGAGATGCAGTATTTAGGCTAAAACAAAGAGTATATAATAAAAACATTTTCAGATTGAAGTATTCTCATTTTTATTTTTTAAAAATAATTAAAATAAAATTTACACAAAACATATTCCCTAACCTTTTTTTTTGTGAACTTCACTCATTGAATAGAGGTATTTATTGTACAATTGTTTTGCTGTTTCCAACATAACGAATGGAAATAAATACTTCTAGACACGTAACTTATTAGCATTAATATAGAAACAACATAGAAAAATGAGTGAATCTTCCCTTGCATCAACTTAATAGTTACCAAACGTTGATACTGTCTTTACCATTTTGTTCCCTTCCATATGAAAAGTACGCAGGAAGGACTATGAAGGGCACGTTTTAAAATACTCAGAAAATTCTTTCTCAGCACCAAAATGTATAATGGTGCTGAGACTACGACCTGTTTTCACCAATCATTTTGTATCTTTTGGTGTGGAGAAAATATTTTTTGAGCATATTGAAAATGTGACCTTCACTGTTCTTAACGCGTACTCTTCATATACATCATTGTTTTCTTCCACTGAAGAAGGAACCAGCTGTTGTCTCGCAACGTGTGGAAGCTATTTAGTTTATTCAAAAAAGGGTTCACTGATAAGTGGCCATTTTCCTGACCCTTATATCATTATATCCTATTTATAATAAAATTAAACACGTAAAACTCATATACACTCTACGTCAACAAAAGCCACAATAAATTAATTTATTTCAAACATCGAATTTTTCCGCTACACATCCCGACTAGGGAAACTAATATATAATTAAAGAAACTATGCAAATAATATTTATCTTTCTACTTAACCTGAAATAATTTAGAGAAAATTTAGGAAGTTCTTTTCTTCTGTAAATTATTAGTTTCCCATAAATTTTAAGTTCTCAAAGTTTTTTTTATCCCACTGTAAAATATCCGTTAATTCGCACACTGGTCTGTAGTGTGGACCAGGGGCGGATCCAGGACCAACTTCTGGGGGGGCGGTGAGTTATCATACTCCTACTTTTAAGGGCTCCAAACTTTGGGATGGGTTTTATTTACATATTGTGACAACACTCGTTTTTCGAGTTAATTATTTTGTATATTTTCAATTTTATTTTAATGTTTACGTTACAAGAATCGTATATTAAGGTTAAGGTGATTGAATGTTATGTATGAAATATAATGCAAGCTGCACAATGTTGTTAATTCCAGTGTCAGCATTCTGTTGTAAATAAATGTTAATAAGAATGTCTTCATTGAGAGTCTGGCAATGTAGGAAGGAAATGTAGACAATGCGTCTATTCTCGCATTAGCCAGATTCTATGCATTGTACAAAGAGAATCTGTAAGATTTCACAAATTTCACGAAATCACGGATATGCGGAAATTGCTTAGAATCGAGAAATCAGAGTGTGTCGAGAGTGGCAGTTTTTGAGTCTTGACACATGGAAGGAATTTGTTTTCCATGTGAAAAGGGGTCGCACGTGCCGACAAGCAGACGACAAGCAGACGACAAGCAGACGATGGAGGTTGGACCAAGCTCAACAAAACCAGAGGATGAGAGAGGTTCCAGATCGGCTCTTGGAGATCAGTCCTGGAAGACCAATTCGATCAGTCTTTGGAGATCGGGTCAGTGCTTGGAAGACCAATTCGATAGAGTTCGGAGATCGAGTCCTTGGAGAACTGAGTTAAAAATCGCCAGACAGCCAGATGACAGCGAAAGGAAATTCATCGTAAACTACATTATTTGAACAACGTAGAACGTCACGTCCAGATAAGCTATTGAGAGGATTTCATACCTCAATGCTCGTCCTCGCAGTCCAGCAATCAGGAGTATCATCATAGAGGAGCTAGGTTCGACACCAGGTCGTCGTTGGAGCAACACCAGAGTCATCAGGTATGTGTTACACCTACTCAGGGCTCAAAGGCTCAATACTCGACCATTGCAATACTCGTCTGGCAAATCGTTCCTAATATCCGTTATTAAAAGCATCACGAAATCTTACAGTAAAATCTTAATTATGAGAAATATAGTGATATCAATTTAATGAAGTTAACGTATTCTTATTTGTATTTATTCCCATTAAGAGATCCTCTCGCATATGAATATTAGATTTATCCCACTCATTCTAGATGGTGAGTGGAAGGCATCCAGTTGCACTCAAAATTGCATCCCCAAACTAGGCACTGAGTGGCTGGGTTGTCATGGTGGAAATTGCTGGTTTTGGTAATAGGCCAATCAGTAGCGATCTCAGCGAATAGTAAAATAATTAAGTCCCTCCCGACCCACCCATTTTTGAAATGATAGGATATTACGTTTTATTAGTAAATAAAAACCCACCCTTCCCACCATTTCTACGATGAAGTGTAACATTAAGGATTTTGAACGTATTTTCTCGAATTAGTTTAAGGTATTTAGTTATAAGGTGTTAGTTTATGTAATGTGATTTTAAGGTTTTGCAATAAGAATATAATTTATCCGACCCTCCCGACCAATTAGTTAAAGTAGCTCGAAGTATACGTTTTATATGAATAAATAATTAAAGTAATTAGTAAGTAAATGAGTAACGAAAGTATTCGTACGAGAGCACAAAGAGCCGCAAGAGGAGTACAAGTCGGAAGCTTATTTAATATTGCTACCACGAGTAAGAAAAAGTAAGAAAGTGTCCGTCAAGTCCTGTAGCAAAATCGTACTCAGAAGATTTTGAATCTATCTTTCCGTTCGAAAGTAGTGTAATAGGTGATAAGCATTCAAGTAGTTCAAAAGAAAATAAGATGGCGACAGGTGTAATGTTCTATTCAGACGTAAACAAACTCCCGAAATTTGATTTAAAGGTAGATAATGATATAGTTGGATTTTTCGACGAGTTTGACGACGCGTGTCAAATGGCAGGCGTGAGTGAGGACAAAAGAAAGGAACTGTTACCAAGCGTGTTTAAAGGAAATGGTAGGCAGTGGATGAAAGTATTTTTGAAGAGAAGAAATGTTAGCGATATTGGTTACAAACAATTACAGAAAAGTATTATAGAGGAATTTACACGAACGAACGTGACATTAGATGTAGAAGAAAGAATAAGAGAGAGGTTGCATCTTGAGGATGAACCCATTATAAATTATGTGTACGACATGTTAGTATTATGCGAAAGATTAGATGCTAGCATGGACGATAAAAAGAAGATAGGAATAATAGTAGGTGGCCTTCAGCCATACTTTATGGAAAAAGTAGGAACTAACTCGTATTCGACGATAGACAAATTTGTGGAAGATCTCCAGAAAGTCGAAAAGAATAAGTGTAAAGTGGAGAGACGTGTCAAAAGAGAGAATGGAAAAGTTACAGTCAAAGACCTTCTTAAGAAAATGCGAGAACAAGTAGAAGATGAGGATAGTGATGTTGAAGAAGATAAATTACTATTGAAGAAGGAGATTAGGAATAGGGAAGATGTTAAAATTAAGCAGGAACCACCAAGTATCACTCAGTTGGGTGAGTTAGAGAAAAAGATAGAAAAACTACAGTTAACATTAGCGACTAAGTTTCAGGACCGGAATAATAGAGAGGATAAAAGCGATAGAGATTCGAAGCAACAGAAGAATAGTAGTAATTTTAGAGGAAACAGGAATTTTCGCAATGGAGGACGAAATTTTTATAGAAACAACGGAAATAGGAATTGGAATCGGGATAATAATAGCTATAATAGAAATAGAGGTCCTAATGAATACAATAACAGAAGAGGATTTAGGAATAATAATTGGCGTGGTAACCGAGGTGGAAGAAGGACGAATTTTTGGCAACCACGAAGGAATAGTTGTTGTGCTAACGGTTCTAATGGTCCATCATGGTGCCAGAATCATAGTCAAGTGAACGGTCAAGTACAATACGTACCAGTTGTACCAAACCAAATTAATGGCACAACGTACTATCAGGCTACGAGTGCAAATAATTTAAACTGAGTAATACTGTAAATGACAAAGGCGCATTTACAGGAGGTAAATCGAAAATTAGAGAAATAGTAGCCTCTACATTAACCGAAAATAACATGTTGTACGTTCCGATAGAAGTCGACGGGAGAAGTCATAAAGCATTGATCGATACAGGTTCGCAAATATCAATAGTGAATGAAAAGCTAGTTCCACCTAGCGCAAAGGTAATTCCTAGACCAACACGTATTCGTGGAATAACACAGAATGTGTTAGTGGTGAATAAGATCGCTGTTGTAAGATTTAAAATGGCTGGACAGACGTTTCATTTGGAATTTCGTGTAGTGAAGGATTTTCCGTATCAAATTTTGATCGGGAATGATTTTCTACAAAGCCAGAATTGCCAAATAAATTACGGTCTGAATAAATTGACATTGCAGAGATTTGGAAAGCCAAGGTTTAGGAAAAGGGAAGAACAGGAATCTGTGACTGTATCCGATAATGCAGCTATTGGTATAAAACATTGTATTAGACCAAGATGGGTACTAGGTCATAAGGTACGGTTGTTACCTAGGACTAAGACTACTGTGGAAGTTAATTTAGTTAGTTCTTGGAATAATAGGGAATACTTGTTAGAGCCAGACAGAAAGATAGAAACCCAATACAATGTATTGATCCCGCGTGCACTTTTATCGGCTGAGAATAATAAGATTGAAATCATTAATCCATCCAATAGATCAATTTTATTAAGGCCAAATGTAACATTAGGACAAGCTGAGGAATGTGTAGATGAAGACCAATTGAAGAATGAAGGATTATCGAATGAGGATATAGACGGTATTTTAAGATCACGTAAGAATTTTGACAAATCTCGATTGAAATTTGGAACAGAGACGAAACCTGAAATTAAGGAGCGAATTGAGAGCTTATGTTATAATTTTGCGGATGTTTTTGCATGGCAAGATGATGAATTAGGTCAGGTTAAACATTTCCAGCACCACATCGAGTTGAAAACGAAAGTACCGTTTAGAAGACACCAATATCCCATTCCCATCGCGCTAAGAGATAAAGTGAAGGAACAAATCAACATTTTGTTAAGACAGGGCATAATAGAAGAAAGTGCTAGTGCTTATAACTCTCCTATGTTGTTCATACAAAAGCCATCAGGAGGTATTCGGGCAGTTCTCGACTGTAGATTTTTGAACAAATGTGAGAAGCTGCATAGCATTGCGCTGCCTCCGATCCATCAAATTTTAACTTGAATGGGAGGACATAAATACTTTAGCATTTTGGACGTGAAATCGGCTTATCATCAAGTGCCTATTTCTAAGGAGTCACGAGAGTATACTGCATTCAACATACCAGGCGTAGGAGCCTATTCTTATCGAGTTCTTCCAATGGGTTATCTTCAGGCGCCCGCAATATATACAAAAATAATGGCAATGACCCTGGCAAACGTAAATCCATGGTCAGTTTCCTATTATATGGATGATGTATTTCTTTATACTAATGATCAGGAGAAAATGGTAGACGTACTGCAATCAGTTTTTAAAAGGTTGAGGCATTACGGTCTCAAACTGTCAGTAGAGAAGTGTCAGTTCATAGAAAGGAAAATTTTGGCTCTCGGACACATTGTCCGTGACGCAGGATATGAGGTTAGCCCGAAGATAATAAGGCAATTAAAGCGTGTAAGGCCCCGAATAATATTAAGCAATTAAAATCTTTTCTTGGACTAACGAATTACGTTAGAACATTTTGTAAGGACTATGCCAAAATCACGTCAACGTTTCAACCAATTTTGAAAAAGGGTCACAAGTTTGAATGGAATGAATCACATCAGCAGGCTTTTGAACAATTGAAATCGGCGTTAATGAATGCACCATTATTAGCCCCGTTTCGGGAAGATTTGGACACGAGAGTTTACACTGACGCATCGACTAGTTCGATTGGTGGCGTCTTGATGCAGAAACAGGCTAATGGTGAATGGACACCAGTAGCGTACTACAGTCGCGTGTTACGTCCACAAGAAAAGACCAGACATATAGTGGAGTTAGAAATATTGGCAGTGATAAGTTCTTTAAGAGCATTCAATTATTACTTGTTCAATAAAGAATTCGAACTATATACCGACTGTAAGGCGTTAAAGTATTTACAAACATCGCCGAAGTTAGCTCCGAAACTGGTGAGATGGAGTTTAGATTTAGCCCAGTATAAGTACACACCGGTGCATTGTCCTGGAGAAAAGAATCCTAGTGATATTTTGTCCAGGAACACCGACATTGAACCAACAGTGGATGATATTGAGTTAGAAACGTTGAAAGTGAATTCCGAAGATTTACAAGTCAATTTGACTTTTGACAAGGATATTGATGTTGGCGAGTTACAGCGAAAAGATTCATTTTTCGGTCCGATAATGCACGAAATTGAACATACAGAAGATGCAGACGTAAAAGCCGAAAAACAAGCTCGATGGTATGCGGTGAAAGACAACAGGCTATACAGAACACAACGAATGGCAGGCGGTACAAAGTTATTGTTATGTATCCCTTATACATTAAGAGAACAGGTATTTAAGAACCTACATTGTTCGGTGTATGGTGGTGGACATTTCTCTTACACGAAGTGTTACAGACGTGCACTAAAGTTAATATATTTTCCAAATATGAAGAAATTTTTTATGGAGAAAATAGGTGAATGTATAAGCTGTCAAATACAGAAAAGGAAAACAGGGAGAGTACCATTTGACGCGCAGACGTATCCCTCTTATGCTCCATTCCAGTCAGTTGTAATGGATGAGGTTGGTCCTTTTAAGTTGTCTCGTAATAACAGAAATAAGTATGTTCTAGTATTTGTAGATAATGCTACTAGATTTGTTATCGCTAGAGCGGTACCCGCAGTAACGGCAGAGATCGTTGCTCAAGTAATATACGAAGATCTTATTACGAAACATGGGGTCCCTTCTCAGCTCCATCTGGATAGGTTGTCATCTCACCGCAGCAAAATCTTGGAGGAAATGTCAGAAAAATTTGGAATGCAATTGCATTTTGCGAATACAAGTGCCCATTATTCGATAGGAAGCGCAGAAAGGGCCATTGGCTCATTACAACAAGTAATGAAGCATTACATTGACAAAGATTTTTCAAACTGGGATGAGATACTACCGAGTTTGATATTTACTATTAATACGCAAGTGCATGATGGTACTGGTTCTTTGCCGTACAATCTATTGCATGGAGTCGAACCGAGAACGTTTCTTGAGCAGGACCTAGACATTCCTTGCGAGTTCGTCGACAATGAGGTGAGACTTCAGAGCATAAAAGAGGCACGACAATTGGCGTATAAAAATTTGCAGAGAAAATTTAGATCTCAGAAGAAGCAAATAGAGAAAAAATTTGACCAACCAAGTTTTGAGATCGGTCAAAAAGTTTTAATTAGAGAAATGCCAAGAGCAGGTTTGCCGGCATGCTTCGGAAACCGTTACAATACAAAAGGGGTAATTGTGGACAAAATTAATAATAACTCATACAAAGTGCAGTATGAAACTAAAAAGGGTGAAAAGAAAAGTGACACTATAGACTTAAGACGATTAAAATTGTTTGTAGAGAGTAAAAATGGTGAAAAGTTTGGTGATATAGATCAAACATCGGATGGCGAAGAATAAATTTAAATTTGGTGAAAAAAAAATTTTGGAAATATTTAACATAGGGTCTAATGTAACTATGGTACAAATTGGGTCTACCGATGAAGTGTCAGAAAGGGGGCACTTTCTCAACCAAACCCTAAACCCGAGATTGGAGGAAATGCTAATCTCCATCAGGAAATTTCCCGAATCGATAGACACTTTTTGAATTGTAGTTATTAGAGTTTTGAGTAAATAAATAAATGTATGGAATGTGCAATTAAATTAAAATTAAAATCAGTTGACACCTAGAAAATAAAATAAAATATAAAATACATAGGAATAAATAAATTGTTAACAGTAGGTTAAAACACAAATAAATAAATAAATGAATAGCAACAAGAAAAAATTAATATTAGGTTTTACTAATTACAGACTTTTATTCGAGACTGAAAAGGAATCAGTATAAAATGGAATCAACAATGTTGGTCATCTTTATAAAGTTGATAGTTATGGTTCATTTTGGAAAGTCAGACGACCATCATCAATTAACTATGAAGGACGTAGGAATATCTCTAACGCAAGATTCGTTGGCGGTCCATGCGTCAAATATGGTTTATACAACTGTCAGATTACATGTAAACTTTCACGAAGCTGTGCCTATGCACAAAGTGTGTAGTGAGTCATACGATATTTTAGAAGAGTACGCAGAAAGGGAAAGACAATTTAGAATTAATATAATAAATTCAATACCATGTCAATTTGTGTTTATAAACGGCAGTTCTAAATGTATGGAGTCAACAAGAACTAAACGTTCAATTTGGTCTATGTTATTAGGATTTGGGTCTATAGGTTTGTCAGCCTATAACCTAATACACACGCAGCAATTGTCAACATCGATTCAGAAACTGTCTGAACATGAAAACGTGTTAGCTGAAGAAATTCACAAGTTAAAAATATCACATAATGAGGAAATATCTATAATGCATGGTGTGGTAGTAAAGGTGCATCATGTTCTTCAGAATGTAAGGAGTAAACTGCAAGAGATGTATTGCTACTTGCAGCAAGCTCAAAGGAAAATTTTAACCAATCTATTTTCTCATTTAGCTAGAGAGAGAGTTAATAAAATATTTAACGACATACTTAGCAACCAATTATCCTATCATATTTTATCGAATTTAGATGTGAACAAATTTATAACTAGTCATGATATTTTGAAGCATTCAATTTATCGTTTCGACATAGGAATGTTTTATCGAGTGTCATCGATTTACTTAATGAAATACAACTATAATGAAAACAACATCGACTTATTACTAAAAACGCCTATTGTTTATGAAAATACTGTATCAAAGATGTTTAATGTAATTTCAATGGGTTACCTAATGAACAATTTTCGAACATATTACAAGTTACCGGAAGTGGTATACTTAGCTAATGGAATGTATCATACGTTAGATCGATCAAAATGTGAATTCAAGAGTTTCTTGTATTTTTGCGAACAGATATCATTAGATGATGCAGCTAAGTGCTTGAACAACATTGTTTTCAATGGATCACTAAGTGGTTGCGAACAACAAACGGAGAAATACCTAGGCAAGGTAGTATACAAATATACTCATGCTGGAGTATTATATTCATCATTGGTAGAAGGATATGTAACTAAACTAGGAAAACATCACGAAGTTACATCGACGAAGGTAAATTTTGGGAATAATTGTTCGTACTTCATTGAATACAGTTCATTTGATAACCTAATTTTTGGAGAATTGGCGATTCCAACGAGGAAAGTAATAAGCGTAAATAATAAACATCTAAGTTTGATAGGAAATTGGACGCTCAAGCAGTTAAATTTTAGTATACACCACGAGGAACTCAATAATCTAGCGGAAAATTTATTAAAACTGAAAGTGGATACCACTGTACCACTATTAATAATCAAAACAAATTACATGATGTATGTAATAGCAGCCATCATATTAGTATTAGTTGTTTCAGTCGTTGCTTTAATAGTGCTGTACTGTAGACTGTATAAATCAATAAGAAAATATAAAGTAGAAAACAATGAATCATAATAATAATAATAACAACAACAATAATAATAAAATCATTTAGTGTCATATTGTATAAAAATATTTTAATATTCCGGGCACTAGAACGGAAAAGTCTAGAAAAGGTTGTAAACCACGTTGTAAACAATAGAATTAAGTATTGGTAATTTTGAAAAAAAACGATGAAGTCGAATGTAAACAAACATGTAAAAGTATCAAAAGTGTATACAAATCATGCATTCCATACTCACCAAACAGCCATCACCAATAGTAAACACCATCACCAAATGAAAGTATGAAGTCAAGTAAATAAAGTCTATAGTCTATAATAGTCCATAATAAGTCATACTACCCAAACCGAATAGGTTGTATTATAATACGGTACCGAACGATGTCCCATTTCCGTTTTAGGTGTGAAAGAAATGAAAAAAAATAGTGAAATAAGGATAGAAATAGATGAGAATAGATAACTTAGACAAATCTAGGATAGTAACATCAAACAAGGATAGATAAAGTCAAAAACATTCAAACATTCAAGAAGGGATAAGGAAAATAAATGTAGAAAGTAATAACATTAGTAATAATAACAATAGAAATAGTTAATAATAGATAAGAATAGACAAAATAGTAATAGATTACTATTATGGTAGTAGTAGATAATATATATGCATAATTACTACAAGTGTTTCTATAAAATAATGAATAATGAATTTTATGTAGTATGTACATGATAAATTAAAGGGTTAAAATATGTGAATAAGCATAGATAAAGCTAGAAATAGTTCACAAAGAGTATTGAAAAATGTTTAGTTTAAGAGCCTGCCTCAGTTAAATTTTTTTCAGCATTCAAGGCAAGGTTTGGCAATTGGTTTTATAAACATTGGAAATGATTTTCCGTTTCCCTAACAGATGGCATCTCATTCGGACACCCACTGCTAGTCAGTCACCCCCCACCCCTCTCACCCTACTTCATTCAGATGGTTGCTAAAACGCTTGTGGGCGGAGAAAGGCAGGAGGTTGTTAGGTACCTGCTCTTTTCGTTAGCGCAACTTTTCCATGTATTTTCTTCCCTTTCCTGGCTTTCTGTGTTTGCTCTTTTGTGTTTCTCTCTGATTGCTTTGCATTGTTCAGTGGGACTGCTTTTGCATTTGTGGTGTTGGAACAAAATATTACTACCAGTGGCGATTTACGATTTTGTTTTGGGAAGGGCTTTGCAAACTTTCGAGGGGACCTTTGCCTGGAAATGTGAAAATTCTGCAAGATATTTCATTTACTTTACTATACTAAGTAAGATTTCGGGGGGGGATTAAGCCCGTTAGCCACCCCCTAAGTACGCCACTGATTACTACTTATTTATTTACTTATAGTTTTTTATTTATTTACTTATTCCACAATTCCTGGTAGGAATACAATATGCCTAATAATAATAATAATAATAATAATAATAATAATAATAATAAAGTTCAGTGTTGGCGCTCGGTCGCAATAGTTGGCCCAAGAGGGATGGTAAGAAAAATTTTGGAAAGGCGAGGCAATCACACTTCTTTTGCTATTATTATTATTATTTAATTCTGAGCTGCTACGAATCCAATTTATTTGTGACTGCACACCTTTATGCTTGTGGGTAGCAAATGAACATCGGTACGTTTCTCGATACACTTTAATGTAAGCACAAGACAGGAACATAAACTTACTGCAAATATTGAAATAATCATATCAGACAAATACAGTAAAGTGGATCGTAAATGTTAGAAGCACGTATGTTTACAGCCTACATGCTGTAAAAATGCACAGTACTTGAAACAATTTTATAAAGCCATGTAACAGTATAATGAAAGCAATTACATGTAAAAAAAAGAAAACATTAATGTCCACTACTGTGAGAGTTTTTCAGTTTTTATATAAGGTTCTGTTCACTGTAACGGCAAATATAAAAAGTTAAAGCTCACAACAAATCTAAACAAAAGTCGAATGGATCTTAGGGCAACAAAATTCTTCAGCTGTACAACAGCGAATTCTTTTACAAGTTTTTGCAAATCCAGAACTTTAAAAATTCGTTTTCAATTGAAAGAAAAGCAAGTAAATTTAGCTGAATATCATCAATCGTGTTTCTCAAATATGACTTCAGGATTCTTAGACAAGAGAGCAAGGAAACATGGAAATACTCAATGGTTAGCCATACTCAGGAGAGCTTAGTTAATTATGGATCAAACCAAGGGTGCTGATTTCTCTGTAAATTTTGGGGGGCCCATTCAGATGCAGAAGGTATATATGTAAGGATTTTAAGACAAATTGCATTCAAATTATCCAAATATTGTATATTCATAAATACAGTAGGGGGGCCCATATGAGCTTTGCCCCCTCCCCCCAGGATCAGCGCCCTTGGATCAAACCTGCATTAAAGAATGCGTTAATGAACAAAGGTAGCTTCTATATCTATAAACATGTTAATGAACAACAAAGATTTTAATGTCATATAGATTTCAGTGACAAATTCTACAGCAGCAGTTCGTGACCATGAGTGCAGTGGTTATACATAGAAAAAATGAGAGGGGAGCGAGAAAAATATTAGAGTGGTGGTCGTCCCTCCTCGCCCTGCTGTAGAACAGCCACTGACAAAGTCGTCCTTCTTGAGGGCATATTTCAAACATGAGAAATAGCACACAACCTATTACTGATTTTAATAAGGTGCAAGTAATAGAACAATTTTCAGTTTTTCATTACTGTAAAAATAAACTTGTTTATTTGTTTCTTGAGGAAGAATACAACGGGCGTATACCCAGTTATAGTATTCTTTATAAGGTAAATTACATTTTAGTTTTTGTATCACTAGAAATCCTTAGGAAAATATAATCAATCCATATTGTCAGTAGCACCAACAAAATTTAAACACAATATAATACACATAATATACTAAACGTGATATAATATACTAAACACAAAAGAAATGTATCACAATATAAAGCAGGGGCCGCGGTGGCTCAGTGGTAGACCGTGTGCGTGGGTTACCTCGGGGTTCTCCCGTTTCCTCCTACTTTCTTCATTCCACCATTTCATTCATTTCTCATCATCACCGTCTCCTTTAGCCTAGCCGGCATAACCGTGCGACGTAAAACTCAAAAATTTCATTTCATTTTTCACAATATAAAGCCAATTTAAAATTAACACAGCCAATCCAATTGTTAATATTATACAATGTAGAAACACAAAATAAATATACAAATATAGATACAAGAGTGATATTACAAATACAATAAAATTATTTATAATGTTTTTTTGTGCCCTGCGTAAGCCTGTTTTTTTTTCCATCCTATGTTTATAAACTAGAACTTGCTATATAGGAATTTTGCTTGCTTTAAAATAATGTATTAGATTATTCTGAGAACTTCTTTGGCTTTGATTAAGTATGTTTATCTCGTTTTTCATTTCACATAATCTATTGTAGGAAAAGTACATTTTCCAAATGGGTAACTTTTTTAAAATCTCTGTTCGGGCTTTCATACGGTAGAAAAGGTTTTGGCTATTCACACGAGTTCTAGTACCTGGTATCCGAAATTGGATTTCAGGGAGTAAGTCTATAATATCTACGCTGTTATGAATTAGTTTATAAAGAAAGAGTGAGTCATGCTCAGAGTAAAAACATGAGAAATAGCATACAACCTAACACTATATATGATAAAGCTAAATGATAAATATAAAATGATTTTCAATACTGTAATTACCAACCCCACTAGTCTAGTGGCTAGCACGCGCACCTTTTGTGTAAAGCGTCTCGGGTTCGATTCCTGATGGGAAAACATATTGAAAGAGTGGTTCGGATTCCACTTTGAAATGTAGGCCGATGTCTCATATAGCTTCACTGCTGAAAGGGACGCTAAACGATAACCAATCATTACTGGAATTACAACATAAAGAATTATTGCATACATATACCCTAATACATATAACACAAAGATGTAAATTATTCAATTATACAATGTTTGGCTAGACTCGCTACAATTATCACTCTTTATCACATTTTTCTTTTCCTGTGCCTTATTGCGTTGTGCTTCCAAAATATATGGGGGATCACGGATGGGCAGAGATCGTCTGTGACGTGGGTCTACTAATTCTGGGAGAAGACAATTCATATAGAATTTCTCTAGATGTGGAAGCATGTGCTCTTCCCAAAATTTATCGTCCCGTGAAATTCTTTCAATTTTGAGACCCATTGGAGTCCAAACTGCATATAGGCGAAAATCACGTTTAGTAATATGCAGCTGGCCTTGAATTTGATAAAAGTGATTGTGCTTTCTGTTAATACCAACTATTTTCCCTGCTTTAACGTTCCACATTGTGACCTTTCGTTGAATTATAGCCTCATTGGGTGTCATTGAAACAGCAGACGAAGGACATTTAATTTCAACAATTCCATTACTGCCAATGAGCCCATCAGGAGACGCTCCAAGGTATGGAATCTCTGAATCGATAAAAAGCCCACACTTTTCTATGGTGACGTTGCATTCTTCTTCAATTGCCTTTTGAGCTGTTGCTTCATTGACTCGCCCATACGCCATGGCCTCGCAATCAAATGTGGAGTATAGAAGAGTTCTGACGATAGATTGGCAGCTTGTTGTAGGTAGCATTTTACACACGCGACCGAAATTCGATGCTGTAAGTAACTTTCTTCTGTGCTCCATCCATTCACCACTGGTGCGCTGACCTATGGTTAGTCTTTCAAATAGTGCTCTTTCTTCTTCAGATCTGGAAAGAGTCTGAAGAAACGCTTCCTTCTCAACTTCCAAACGATGGGGAGATAAATCTGGCCTTTGGGCATTTGGGCCGTAATCTTTATCTTTCTTGCTACATGAACCCGGAAAAAGAGACTTCCTACATTTTTTCTTAGAACCCTGTTCTCGTTGCGCACCTATTTTTCTCTTCCTCCTCAGCTCACTTGCTTTTGCAATGTCTCCTGGACTGGATTCATACATATTTTTATGCAAATTGTAGAATGCCATACCTGTGTTGTGCCGAACAACAGCGCCAGCACATCTTCCGGCGTAAGAGCGACCGCCAGCAAAATTTATTCGTTTGCCCCCAATAAATTTAGCCACCGCAGCGTTATAATGTTCCACCCTGTTGCTGTCCACGTCATGAAGCAAACTTCTACTGTTTAAACTCAATAGCCTCACTGCCTCTCTCACTTTGTCCAATAGACCAGAAAGCTCCATTTCACGTACAATATTTACATCCGGTTTTCCATCTTTGTATTTACAAAAGTAAGTGGCACAATTGAGATGACTACCAAAAATGTGGTCTGTGGCATTTATAATGTCTTTCCGTAAATTTTCTATTTTGTCATATAATGACAGGTTTGTCTTTTTGTGATATTGAACTGCCTTTACTACTGCAGTTCGAAACCGCAGTATGTTATCTCCTACCTTTTTCCTCATTGTGATATTTCTGTTCTTTCTATCACTGTTTCTGGCAATGTCCCTTAATTTATTGCAGAAGTTGCGTAGCAAATGGTTACGACACTCAATTTTTTCAACTGTGATATTCTGATAAGGTCGCGCATCTAATATTTTTTTGTATACGCTACTATCCCCATCCGCGATAAGCTTATTGTATCGGATGCCGTACATTTCCTCACTTTTGGTAAAGCCCTCCACTATTGCTGCAGCTTTCATTCCACTGGAGCTATGGTCCGAACTCCAATTCTTGAAGCACATATGGTCCTTTGGATCACAGCCTTGACTAGAAGCTCGAGTGCATGTGTAGCAATATTTGTTTTTTACTTGGATGTATAGAACCTTTCCAGTTTCGAATCCAACAATAGCACCCTGAAATGGAAATAAGTAAATATAATTGTTTCGTCAGTTTTATCATATGTTACAGGGTGTCAATAAAATCAACTGACAAACTTCGGGAGGTAATTCCTCACAGCAAAATAAGACAAGACCCAATAGTAGTCGTCAGCTCAAGACCACTTAGGAACTAGTATGAACCCTATCTGAATATCCATGCGGTAAAGGCGCAACAAATTGCATAGAGGAAGTTGAGATACTTCAAAACGTCTCTTTGAAGTTAGAATATGTGTGTGCTTGCATAACTTCTGAAATTAATATTGGTTGTTACACGAAAGGAAAAAATTAAGTTAGTGATTTTCGGTTACGAATAGAAAAATGAAATGATTTCAAAATATCGTTCACATGAATATTGTCATTTATGCTTAATTAGTACTTAAAAGTGTCTCCTCGTACTCCAATTTCCTTTATACAATTCGTTGCGCAAGTACAGCAGGATTCTGAAACATGGATATTTGGATACGGCGCCTACTAGTTCCAGCGTGATGTCTTGACCCGACTACGATCAATTGCATAGTAATTGAGCTATGGGCCCATAAAGTTAATTTTCTCACGTTTTCGGCAGTCTATAGCTCCAAAACTATGGACTTTTGACTACGGGTTCATATATACTATTTTCTTATTTTGATGTAAGGAATCACCTCCCGAAATTTATCAGTAGAATTTTTTGACACCCTATTTCTAATAGATACTTACTTAGAATTCTATATTTTAGTATACCTTCAATAAATTTTCTGTCTACAATTTTCTTTCTTGTATATAAGGGTTCAATATTAAAATACACCAAAATTCGTAATTATATTGTGTGTATGGTAATTAGAATTCATAACATAAGATTCCCATAAAGCATTTTTAACTGCCTTTATTTTTTTTTCTGCGGATGTTTTTGTACCCGCGTGCCATATGGCAGCTGCATATTCAAGTTTAGTTCTTACTAAACTTTTACATAATATAAGGGAAAGTCAATAATTATCCGCACAATACACAAGAAGATTTCAGCGCAATACACGAGGATAATGTTTTGCCACAGCGAGGTGTTTACCAGTGGTCAAACGAGCGTGAAGGATGAGGAAAGAGCGCGGGGAGAACAGCCACAACTGAGGTCAATATTGAACGCGGTCGTTTGACCAGTTTTGAACTGTTCAATTCACTGGTGAACACTTCGCTATGGCAAAAAATTATCCCCGTATTGTGCTGAAAGTGTTCTATGAATTTCCACTTCTGGTATACCTTCAGACCACAAAAAACGGCCTACGGAACGCTGTTCTTTTGTGATGCAAACAGATAGTGACGCGGCCATCTTTACGTTGTAATAGCGCAAAGTGGACTGATGTGATAACGCTGCAACCTACCACATGCGAAGATAACGGTGCGACGTGCCGGCTGGTGAGCTCACAAAGCCGTAGAGCCAAACTAAAGACAATTAAAGCAAAACTGAGGATAATTATTGACTTACCCTAGTAATATGACTTTGCACTAGCGATTTCAGACCATTGATTACAAACAAAATAATAATAATAATAATAATAATTTCCTGTGTCCTTAACCAAATGTGTATGTGGATATTAAATTATTAGTATAAAACATTTATGGATAATTTACGACACTATAATAATAATAATATTTGAATAAAAATTATTCTAATGAGCTATCATTGGTATAATAAAATATATTAAAATTTTAACATCTGAACCACGTGCACCAAATCAAAGTGCGAAGCTTATTTTCAGACATTGTTTTTCTATAACTTAATGTATTTATTTCCTTACTCTCACAAATACAAAGACCGTCCAAAATTTATAGAAGGGATTCCGAAACGAAAGGTGTCGATCTGTGCGGATTTTTATCTTTTTTTTTTCTCGAGAGCAAGCGAGAGAGAAAGGAAGGACTACAATACTACAGGAGAAGAGAATAATCCATAGTACTTACCACACCAGATAGAGAGCTGTAATTTGTTCTTTCCCCAGCTTCCATCAGCAACAACAGTTACAAGCGGTGTTCCGTCAGTATCCACGTTGTTTTTCTCTCTTGCTATCTTCGCTTCTTCGTCTGCAGCCTGTTTCATTTGTTCTATGGATGTATTTACCCATGAGTCACAAACAGTGTCATGGTATTTCTTAAATGTATTTGGAGACATACATGGAATATTCATTGATGATAACATTTCATCTAATTGTGCATATCCACCACCCGTTGAGATTGTTCCTGCCACGGCTGCAGTATTTACGTCCATGCTTTTCGTTGTATCTCCTTCGGTAAGAACAGAACTTTCTAAATTACACATCGAGCATTTAAAAATTAGGCAACTTTTCAACCCCATACGCTTTTCTCTTACAAACTTCATATCTTGGAAAGTGCAACCTATAGGGCTATGTTTGTCCAATTCTTGAATGGCTTTTACAAAATGTTCGATATCTACGATTCTTCGACCTTTTAAAGCATATTCAATACTATTTATACTTTCACTATTGCTGCTTTCTGCGTTTGTTCCGTGCTCGTTTGGTGAAACTTTTTTCATCCTGTGAAAGACAGAATCTAATCAATTTTCTCAGTCAAAATTGAAATAAAATAATATGTATGTGTTTATTTGTTTCCAAAATAACTTTGTAGGCAAACCACGACTGATAAAAGGATCTTGAGAGAAAGAGAAGAGACGCATTCTGCAAGTTAAAAGTCTGTTCAATTTTCTAGTCTCCAATAAGAAAGCTATTTATTGCACAGACCCTTATGTCAAAAATTCGGAAAATTTCTATGTAATTTTTACAATCGTCATCCGTTGATACGAAAACTAGCTGCAGCTAAAAAGTTTTTTTTTAAGAACACGCACGTTTTTTAAAATAAGCAATTAAACAATTAGGAAGCGGGCAGACATGGTATTATCAATATGAATTTGCTTTCAACTTGCGTCTTGTCTTCGTATATGGGTAACAAGGAACCTTTTCCAATCTCTAAGGCCAGGGCCGCTTCCTTCCCAATTTCTAGACTCACCTAAAGTGTCCATGTGAACTCTGAGTTGGAGGTCTGGTCCCTTTCTTGTATGTCCTTCCTTTGAACAAATTTCAATATTAATAATAATAATTTTCCACTACAACATGAAGCAGTCGTAGAAGTGAAGGTACATGGTACATAAATTCAGCTGCACAATATACATTGAAGAACATAAAGTGAATTTATCTTCAAAGCGGGGTAACACCCTAGTATTTTTCCTGCTATCAGGATCGCACCAAGGCACTTTTTCCAGATAGTTGTTTTAAGTTTACTGATTTGAACATTACTTTGCAGGAAGCCGAATAATAATAAATTATAGTACGCGGCATCGGAACTGGCGTATGACCGTTAGCGCTGCTCTCAAGTCCAACCCGGTTGCAACGACGTTGCCAGAAAGTAGAAGACTACTTCGGCAGGAACTAAGATAGAAATTTGACATTTCTGATATAAAAGAGAACCGAGAGTTATAGAATATATCTTTCTGAGAATATTGGTAAAACAACCACGTTTCTAGCCAGGCCCGTATCCAGGGGGGTCTACGGGACCTAAATTTTTACTGTCCTCCCTACAATTTTCACGGTGGTCTTACAAATGAACTATAATAGAGTTGGATCGCCCCCCCTAACTTCTATCGGGTTCCCCCTGCATTTTTCGGCTGGCTACCGGCCTGTTTCTAGCTTAATTTTTCGTATTTTACGACTGTTTTTATTTTCCTGTAATTTCTTCTTATTATTATTGCTTCATGATGAAAGTTTGTTTTAGCAATGAGAATTAGCTTAAAAAGATTAATTTTATGGATCCCCTGAAATTTTAAATTTCCGTTGTGCAGAGCACTAGATCATTTCTAAATGGAATCTATAACTGTATAGTGTGTTCTGGTACTACCGTGCAGAACTGTTCGAGGATACTAATCTCAATAGTTTTCAAAATCACATTATGAGTATGGGTTATAACAGCTGTTCCTAAACTTTCTTCTGCGAAACCTTGGATCGCTATAAAATATTCAATGATGTAATATGATTACTAATTTTCAGGTACATTGTAATTTTAAATAGTATTTTAATTTTATTTTTAAGTTATATCTATCTAACCATTTTAGCTAAAGCCGGGATGGGTAAGGCGTCTATAAAATACAACATTTCTTGCTTGCTCATATAACGCAGATGGTCACTTGAGGACCATTATTTATTAGGCTAATTAATATTTAAATGAGTGCCAATAATATAGCTTCACTGAAATACCGTTTCTCGTGACATCAGTGAAATCAATTAGTAGTGGTTATGATCAAAAAAATAATGGGTGACTATTCATATTGGCATTATGGCATCCATATAGCATTGTGAGGACAATTGCCAAGTTACTTGGAAAATGAAATATCGAACTATGATCTAGAAAGCCAGCATTAGACCTAATGGCGAGGAGAACCGATGTACCGAACACATAATTTCCCGAAGACATGAGTGTGACAGTGATGATTTTATAAGATTTTTTCCAGCGGAACTTTAAATAAACCGGGAAGATGAAAGTAGTATTGTTAAAATAGTAATAAACCAGGTTGAGGACGGTTGGATAATGCCCCGGGAAGGAGACTTTCCCCTGAGTTTCCATCTGAAATCATCATTAGCCATTAGCCAGCTATTTTGGTCTTTGTCCTGTACGGGCTTCTTGTGCCAGGAGTTCAGTTTTAGTTCTTGATTTAAAAAGCAGAAAAGGAAAAAATCCTTTCTATCAACCAACTGAGTGATGTACACTCATGTCCAAAATCATTGTCGCATATCTATAACCAGGGTGCGAATTGCCAGGGATTTCCCCCCTGACAAAAATCTTTCCCCTCTGGAGAAGAAAAATTTTATCCCTGGCAGGGATAACTTTTTCCCCCTCTGGAGTATTTTTGAATGGACATGAAGATAGAAAAAGGGAACAATTCTTACTTTGTGTAGCTAACCTAAATATTGCTTGACTGAAAATTTATGAAACATCTCACATCTCAAATGTTTTGTACTTGTTAGTAAAAAAAAAAAAAAACTATATTTCAAGTGTGTCTCAATTGGTGTTATGCCGATGTTTGTTTTCCCGTATCTCACTCCAAAGGGGAAGGGACAAGTTGCTGTGATCGAGATCCTTCAATAGTTGGATGCAGACATGTTGCCACATTGAACTACTTCGCGGGTTTCGCTGTGCACTTTAGCCATTCTAAGTAACCTACGATCTTCACTCGCCAAGAACAAATGACTGAATGACAAATTGGAAATACAGCCGAGGTCATTGACTTCCTTCTCCAAGTAAAGGGATGGTTTCCTCCGCAAGAGGGCTGCGGGGGTGGGTCCGAAGTATGCAAGGAAACTCGAAGGGGGTGGAAAGGTCACCAAATGTTTGAGTCTGCAGTTACTGGAAAAGAACCCGTGTTACTTGAAAATAACTTTACTCCAATCGGAAATTAAAATTTCGTATTTTTATTCCACCACCGTGTATATATATATATATATGTATATGTATGTGTGTATGTGTGTGTGTAAGGGGAGGACTGGGTGCGCATATGGGTGAAATTCATCCCCCCCCCTGAGAAAAATTTTCAATTCGCACACTGTCTATAACTGTCTTCTTGTAAGAAAATAATTTGATAATGATTTTGCAAGGTACTTTTAATACTGATGCTATGTATATAATCGGGAAATATATATTTGTGGTAAATTTCATAGGAAAAGAATTAACAATACGAAAATTATAATGAGTAAAATAAAATGTTGCTAAATGGACAAGAAAATTTTATTTTCGTTTTATTGTTCTTATTTACTGTTCTTTTGACACGAAATTTGCCACATCCATGTCTTTGCCGATTATACACATACTAACATTATAAGAAATACTGCGCGAATTCGTTATCAAATTATATTCCTACAACATATTTATAGACATGCGACAATCATTTTGGACATGAGTGTATATAGACTAAAAATAAATCTGATGTCAAAATTTATGTTGTTTTCTTTTCGATGTTATGTTCTTGGTACCTGCCTGGCCAAATCCGTGGGCGGAGTTAGATATTAACATTCCAAAACACCATTCCACAGACGAATTTCGAGGAACTGTATATACGAGATTTGACGAACATATACTGCATTTTATAGAACATATTCATTATTATAAAACCTGTAGCGTTTGCTTTTATGCTTTCCGTTTGTGTGTGTGTGGGAGGGGGTGCGAATTAGTCAATTACAGTGTTTTGAAATTTAGAGTACGAAAAATAAGGACATCAAGGGCGGCACCCTTATTTCAGGCAACTGTGGCTCAGTGGCAGAAGGCTAACCTCTGGTGTATGGAGCCCCTGGTTCGATCCTAGCTCTCGAAGTGTGCCTCATGGACAACAAATATCGTGTGCATGTATTTTCTCGATGTTTTCTTGTTTCCACCACTTTCTTCATTTCACTATCTTTCATTACATCATCGTTTCCCTTAGGCTGGGTAAATAACATGGGACGTTAAATTTAAAAATACATGATTAATTCAACGTACCTCTGTTATGCACTGTGGGTTAAAACAAAATGATAATAAATAAAAATTAATAATGATGAAAGAATTAATGTAGCTAAGATAATAGAAGGAAATGGGAAAATTTCGAGAAACCTAAGAACATATGTCCACCACATACTTGTAAGGGTTTTAGTCGAATCGAAGACACTTATCATTAGAAATCAGTACTTCATCACTGAGCCACCGCGCATTCCGTGTGTATATTTCATGAATTGGTGCATAACACATAATTGTTTTCTTGTTGCCAACTTCCTTTGTCTCACAATTAAAAAAAATCAAAATTCTAGGATATTGGCCATCGGTTTGCGGGGTCCTAAGTTTGATTCTCGGATAGATGTAAATGAGGTTATAAACGACGTACCTAGCCAACGAATATCAAGTATATGTACATTCATGTCCAACATTATTGTCGCATGTCTATGAATATGTTGTTTTAGGAATATAATTTGATAACGAATTCGCCCAATATGTCTTGTAATATTAGTTTGTGTATAATCGGCAAAGACATGAATGTGCCAAATTTCATTTCAAAAGAGCAGTAAATAAGAACAATAAAACGAAAATAAAACTTTATTGTCCATTTAGCAACATTTTGTTTTATTCATTCTAATTTTTGTATTTATAATTTTTTCTCTATGAAATTTACCACAAATATACATTTCCCGATTATACACATAGTATCAGTATTGAAAGTACCCTGAAAAATCTTTATCAAATTATATTCATACAAGAAGACAGTTATAGATATGCGACAATCATTTTGGACATGAGTGTACATTCATTTGCTTATTATGTATTTCGAACCAAATTAAATATATTATTCATACCACATGTGTAGCAGAAAAGATATTATTAATAAAATATATACATTAATGATCTTATTAGTGTCAAAATTTTGTATTGTTATGACATACTGGATGTTGTTAGTGATACGCGTACCTTTGATACATGCAATATACGCCCACTGGAAGCTGTCTTTCTCACCAGAGGCTCCGCAGCGCTAGTTCGGCTGACGCGGACTATAATATTATTTTTCAACACTACATCAGTAAACATAATGAAGAACATAACTGTACATTAAGCAATATTATAAAAAGTATATTACCTTTTGTCTTCTATATGTTTCCATAGTGCATCAGAAAGCTTCCTTTTTCTTCTTTTAATAAAAAGACGAATGCGTGTGCTTTTCCCTTTCAAAAATCTGCCTTTTATAGAAGGCATTATCACTTTACAATCCGAGAACTCGTTTCTAAAAGCAAAACGCACACAAACACAAAATAGAACGGAACAGTAAATTATGTCTCTCCTTTTTCCTTGCAACTTTGGGCCGCTTTTGTGCCAGTGTCACAGTCATTGAAGAGTGAAGGGTCAAGGGTCTCCCTAAAAGGAGCCTCGAGTCTTTCTCGTGTTTAAAATATCCGCGCCGCTATCACAAAAAAGGGAGTGTGCGACCGTAGAGCCATCTTACAAACAAACAGCGAACTGCTTGAACACGAGCAAACATAGAATGTCATTATTTCAAAATCACGGATGATCGATATAATTTTTCATCGATTGTTTCATTACTTCTACTAACTAAACGCAATAAGTAGCACAGTACGAACCAAGTTAAAATATGTTTTTTCATTTCTGTGAACGTCCGAACCTTCTACTTCATTTCTGCAATGTATAATCAGGGAAGGCATTTGCCTATATTTTTATTAATTTCTTATGGGAAATTCAATTTAGGATTTCCCGATTTCTATGAAAAATATAATTAATCAGATCACTCTTTTTAGTTCTCAACACTCGTATACACTATATTGAGGTTCCTATGCTGAATTTTTTTCGAAAAAATATGGCAAAAACATTATATTCCGGTTAATGTATGGGAACCCCGTGTTAAAATGAACGAATTTCAGCCGCTTGCTGCAGCCAACTAAGCCAGGCTCTTAAGTAGTAATAATATATTTACTAATTATTTTTTAAAAAAAAAGTCCAAAAATTTTTGTAAGTTTTAGAAAAGAAAAGAAAAGAAAATAATATATTTTACTACAATTAGTAATAATCAATCAATATTGATTGAAAAGAATGATTAGAATTATTTATTTTATTGTTGAATGTAATTTGCAAACGCTACGAGCAATGCTCACATATAATTCAGTATGGATTTGCGTCAAAGAGCTTTTGGACGTTCTGAAAAGCAAGAGGAAGAATATGAACAAAGAGACCCGCGAGAGAGTATAGACAAGACCCCGCGAGAGGCTAGATTAGTCTCAACTCCAGGTCTCACGGAACACTGCAGACGAAATACGAACAGTTCCGAGTGAACTCGAACGAACACGAAGGATCCAGTGATTATCCCGCCACGCAGAGAATCTCGCAGGATCCGCGTAAAGCTCAGTCCGAGCGTAAATCTATGAAATATATTTTTAAAATTACAGAAAAATTACTATTTAATAAAATTAATGATATTTAATCACGTAGATGATTAAAATAAAGTCTAAACTACATAAATACGTATGAAATAAGAAATAAAAGTTTAAATATAGAGAGATATAGCGAATATAATTTAGTGCTATATTTATGGTAGAAAAAGACTGAAAACACGAGTTTTTAAGTGTGAAACAGAATCTCCGAGTTATGGTTAGAGGGATTTCACACATAGTTAAAGTTTTTACGGTCATGCACGAGAATTACTGAGAAAGTAGCAAGTGTGCTCGACACAGAAAGAACAAAACGAGACTGCTTCAAAAATATGCGAATTTTAGGACGCAAAAAAAGTAAGCAGACACAAGATAGGAATATTAATTATTTAAATAACTATAATAAATGTAATTTTCTACGAATTTTAAGTAGGCCTATCCCGACTTTATCTATTTCTCGTTTATTTCAGATAATATCCAAAAACGAAGGAAATGGACATCAATACAATATTATTATTAATATCAGCGTTAGTTTTAGGAAGTGTATTAGTTGTAATAGTAATTATTACGTGTTATATTTTGATAAGATTAAATAGGATAGAGAGAAAATACGAAAATAGTGTAAGAAATAGTAAAAATAATGTAAGATCAAATATAGATTTAGAAGTATGTGGTAGAGATGAGTCTGAGACTTACGTACTTTCACAAGTTTCACCACTCTACGCCACAATATTAAATAAGAACAAACCAACACTTAAAACTATGCCACAAAGCACTGATATCACTATTTGTAATAATTTGCCAGATCGTAGTAAAGCAGATTGTAGTAAGAGCACTGAAACTGAGTGGGAAAACACACACTTGTACCACATCACTACAGAAGATGAGAAACACACTAATACATTAATGGGACACTATGAAACCACGAAAACCGACGTTTTTCTTGAAAATTTCGACAAACACGGAAAAACCGAGTGCCCGAAAGACATGAAAAGTGAGTTTTTTATCCGTGCGATGTAGTTGTGCTATAAAACACAATATTTTAAGACAAATAACGAAATATTTGGTAGTGCATATTAACATCCAGTGTTATCCGTGCAAGAGTGACGCGCAAACAGAGTTACTGGAGCGGAAATAAGTTTAACCTTGGTCGAAAAATGATGAAACAGCAGTTACCAAGGTGGAACTTTAGCAGCGTAGCAAACGCCCTGCAGCAAGATTTTATTTCCCTCAACTTTAACCTGTAAGTACTATGGACCGTCTCTCAGACCGCTGCGACTTTTCGTATCATTATATTTTCCACAGTCTCACTACTACAAGTGTATGTTTTCGTCTACCTTCCTGTCTAGCAAATGGTTACGTATTGTGAAGTTCCTGTTATAATTGATCCCCTGTGCGCGGCGCTGGAGGGGTAGAGCGGTCTCAGAGACGTACTATAGTAGTTACGTAAGTATTTTGCTGTTCAGTTGTCTTTCGTTATCTACTCATTATTAGCAGTTTTGTGTCTTACCGGGTGGCACGTCTTGCACCACACATCAAATAATGACCCAAAGACTGGAAAACCAGAAATAATCACATTTTATAACATGAGTAAGGGCGGAGTGGATACTCTAGACAAAAAATGTACAGATTACACATCAAGTCGTCGAACAAGACGATAGCCATTGACAATTTTCTTTATGCTGGTGGATGTTGCGTGTGGTGTCAATGCGTATGTCTTGCATCAAGTCTACGCTAAGTCCGCAGTGATGACAAGACTTGATTTCATGAAAACGTTGGCAAAAGGACTTGTTAGGCCACATATAGAACGTAGATTATTCATCGGACATTTGCCACGAGAGCTGCTTATTCCAGGTTTTCAATCAAGAGCATACTACAGCTTGAAAGTGAGTTTCCCACCATAGCGCACAAGGAGTTGAAGAGGAAAACACTGAGTCTGTCCACTGAGTTGTAAGCGGAAAGCAAAGATATTAATTCGAGTCAGCGGTGTGGGGTACCGACTTCCTTGCAGTGCAGAAAAAAAGATGTAAGTGCGTACTTGGAGAAAGTGCATGCTGTCAGAAATGTTAGTGCGGTATTTTCTTTACCGACAAAACATATTTTCTTTACTTTCTCCATCATATAAGAACTAAAAATAAGTTTTATTCATTACCTTTTCACTGCAAAAATGTAAGAGTACAGCTATAACAGTACCTTCCCCTAAGTTCAAAAAAGCTAAACTTCCATGTTTTCTTCTCCGTTTTTACTGTATATTTTATTCTCAGTGTATCTATAGGAACAGTGTATTTTAAATTAGTGTTATTTTGACTACATAGAAACGGAGAAAAAATTGAATATTTCAACAATTACAATTTTAGAATAACAATGAAAGAATTTTGACTATGTTCTCTTTCACATTGTTTTAAAAATATAAAAGTTCTTTTACATCGTGAAATTACTATGTTTTATTTTTCTAAAAGCCACTAAGATATGTAGGATTTCATTAAAAATTTATGCAATAAAACTACCCTTCAGAAAATGTGAAACAACAATGCGGTCTGACAGACCGTTCCATAGTAGTTACGTGATTATTTTCGTCCATAGTACTTAAGGGTTAAAATATCTGTGGTTAAATTTTATGATGAAAATAAAACAATTATATTTTCAGTTTTCTTACATTGCTACGAAAAAAATATCAGCGTACTATGTTTTAATACTATGTTAAGAGTTTTGTTTTCTAGATTTCCAATCTAATGGCAATGGAAATAAATGATGATTAACCAGTACTAATACAGCCAATCAATGCGTCAGTTGGCACGTATGGACAGAAAGAGTAGTGGAAAATTTTTGTAATACGAAACCCTAAAAGCGCTGTTGCGAAGAGAGATTAACCAAGAGTATCTGTAAATGAACATATATATATTTTTGCACAGAGTGCTTGTGCAAATTTGATGAGCAAGTAATTCATTGAAAACTCACTAGATGTCGTGAGCATATACTTTGTCAGTACATTTTGAAGTTTTGTATCCTATAATTATATGAATTAAGTAAATGATTAAAGATTGAAATATATATATATATATATATATATCATTAATGTTTTAGGTGAAGGAATATCAATTATTGTCTATATTACTATTTTGCAGAGTTACACATGTTTTATTTATATTTAAATTTACATTTATGTTTTACTACTGATTCATTTTGTATGTTGTACAGGGAGTTCATGAAAATCGCCCTCTTACGAGGTCTACTTTGGTTTGCGAAGCAACCAAGATTTTAAGGGGGGCCATGTGGCAACACTCGTTTTTCGAGTTAATTATTTTGTATATTTTCAATTTTATTTTAATGTTTACGTTACAAGAATCGTATATTAAGGTTAAGGTGATTGAATGTTATGTATGAAATATAATGCAAGCTACACAATGTTGTTAATTCCAGTGTCAGCATTCTGTTGTAAATAAATGTTAATAAGAATGCCTTCGTTGAGAGTCTGGCAATGTAGGAAGGAAATGTAGACAATGCGTCTATTCTCGCATTAGCCAGATTCTATGCATTGTACAAAGAGAATCTGTAAGATTTCACAAATTTCACGAAATCACGGATATGCGGAAATTGCTTAGAATCGAGAAATCAGAGTGTGTCGAGAGTTGCAGTTTTTGAGTCTTGACACATGGAAGGAATTTGTTTTCCATGTGAAAAGGGGTCGCACGTGCCGACAAGCAGACGACAAGCAGACGATGGAGGTTGGACCAAGCTCAACAAAACCAGAGGATGAGAGAGGTTCCAGATCGGTTCTTGGAGATCAGTCCTGGAAGACCAATTCGATCAGTCTTTGGAGATCGGGTCAGTGCTTGGAAGACCAATTCGATAGAGTTCGGAGGTCGAGTCCTTGGAGAACTGAGTTAAAAATCGCCAGACAGCCAGATGACAGCGAAAGGAAATTCATCGTAAACTACATTATTTGAACAACGTAGAACGTCACGTCCAGATAAGCTATTGAGAGGATTTCATACCTCAATGCTCGCCGTCGCAGTCCAGCAATCAGGAGTATCATCATAGAGGAGCTAGGTTCGACACCAGGTCGTCGTTGGAGCAACACCAGAGTCATCAGGTATGTGTTACACCTACTCAGGGCTCAAAGGCTCAATACTCGACCATTGCAATACTCGTCTGGCAAATCGTTCCTAATATCCGTTATTAAAAGCATCACGAAATCTTACAGTAAAATCTTAATTATGAGAAATATAGTGATATCAATTTAATGAAGTTAACGTATTCTTATTTGTATTTATTCCCATTAAGAGAACCTCTCGCATATGGATATTAGATTTATCCCACTCATTCTAGATGGTGAGTGGAAGGCATCCAGTTGCACTCAAAATTGCATCCCCAAACTAGGCACTGAGTGGCTGGGTTGTCAATATATATATAGCAAGAAATTTTTCTCTTCTGGGCGATCACCCCCTGGATGCTCCAAAGGTATGGACTCAACCCTTACACACACAGACAGCACGGAAGTTCGGAAAACTCATTATATTCAGCAAAATATGCATGCCACTATAAAGTTTTAGTTTGGATAGGTTCTTTGTAGTAAAATACGATATAAAACTTATGAAAATCTTACTAGGAAATATTTCGGCAAATTAGCGAACTGAAACTGACTGTGATAAATTTTAAAAAAAAACTATAGTAGTGGTTACTTTCATGAAGTTTATAATTCTCTTGTACTTTAACATATTATTGTCTCACTAATTTATTTACAATAAGATATTTCGTTCATATAAGTTTGTTTATATCGGACACGCTGCTGAGGTTGACCACAACTAGCCGCGGGACCGATCACCCCACGGCTTTCCCTTCGGGGCGAATCTGCAAGGTGAATTCAAGTGGTACTTAGACTCTTGCAGGTTCCCCGCGGAACGAATGTGCATCTTCCCTAAATCTTGAGCCTGTTCTCTTCTACGATTACATCTGTAGCCATCCCAATCTTGCGAACCACTTAAGACTTTCCCAATCCGTCGGACAATGTCGCTAGTTTGTATATCAGGAAATAGGAGTTGTACTGTTCCTGAAAAAGAAAAATGGTAACCTTAACATAAAACTCAATGCAATAATACTGTATCACCAGAAGGGACTACACATTTAAATAGCAAATATCATCATTGAGAAATAACAGATTAATTTTGAAGTTAAATAAATAAAATTCGAACGAAAATATAACTTTCTCTTAAAATACAAAGAAACCTTTTATACATTGCACAAAAAACACCCATTGTACGCATGAGCGCATTATTACGTGCTCTAAAGGCGAATCTAACAGGACATTGTCGTTCGGTGTCAAACAGAGGAAGTAGGGAGTGGAAAACGATATGTGGATGGCTCAGAATATCCACTCGTTTCAAGTCAAAAATTGAAAATTTTCTTTCACGGTGCGATTGACAGAAAATTACAACTTCCTTCAGATGCATAAACAAGGAAAACAATGATTTTATTTATCTGCGGATAACAGCGTTACCAATGCCCTAAAATGTCTACAAACATGTCTACAAATATATATAACAAAATTCTTTATGAACTCAGATCCTGCACAGGCGAATCAGTGGCACCATCGCGAATGGGGCTTTTCCTCAGTCTCATCCGTGAAGGGCAGAATGCTAGGACCTAAATTTATTAGGGGCCCCTAACTACATCGTGGCGTGAATGTAGTGCACATATCTTGAAGTGAGGTCACTTAACTACCTGTTTAAATCATTCCGTATTCGTCGCACGACAAAACTCGACGGAGAAATGTGTTGTTTCGGCCTCATTAGACTTTTCTACGACGCATAGAAATTACATTTACAGTAAAACTTCAAACGGACATCTCAAAATAACGGACCGTTTTCAATTTCCTGGCAGAAATACATTGGGTGCAATGTGAAAATTACTTCTGAATAGCTGACATTCTCAATAACGGACGCGGATACTGAAAACTATTTCCCAGCGTCTATGTAGAACTTCCAACTAACAGACAGCCTGAAATAAAGCTTTGTTTTTTTCTTGAATTTCAAGCAATAATAGGCAGGATCGTTAATGAATCGCGCATTGTTGGATGAGATAATCGAACGCAAATATCTCCATTTATTTGTTTTCAACATGCATTTAGTTTAGTATCCATTTTCAGCGAAAGTTTATTTAATCTTTGTCTATTTGCCTTGCTGCAAGTTGTTAACTTCGAAGAGAGAAACTGTATTTTGTCCGAACATAATACTATAGGGAAAAAAAACACTATATTAGCTCATTATTAAACAGAAAGACATTTTGCCTACGTTATGTTGCTTATACGAATAGTACGTTAAGTTTATATTGTAGATTGTTTTAATAGCGGACATTTGCCAATAATAGGACAGTTATATTCCCTATTTGTGTCCGCGACATAGAAGTTTCACTGAACTAAGTCAAACTTAGTAATTCTTGTGTCAGTCTCGTTCGATCCCTAATCGTAATCAAATGCACGGGAACAGGCTGATTAAAATCATTGTATAACCATGTCGTGCGTCAATTATCGAGCGATAAAAATCGAATGGTCTATTCAGGCACTTATACGTACTTTCTCAATAAAACTTAAAAAAACCGTAGACTAGGACTTTTCATTAAATGCACATTCCTAATGAGACTTTACCAGCAATTTTACTCTTACACAAAGAAATCCTGTGATACTACTTTCGAAACTAGACCTGGATGACTTTTGCCCAATGAAATACAATTTGTATATGATGTACCTGTAACTACATGGATCAGTTGTAATCCACAAAATTTTTCCTTCTCACGTAATCCGTCAATGCTAAATTTCATTGCGACGTCCCTCAAAAATACCGTCTTCAGAATGGACAATGTCAGTTTTTTGTAGTCCTCTCCACGCTCATTGGATAGATAATGACACTAAAAAAACATAGTACATTAGCATATGAAATATAACAGCAATATGAAATACAATTTTATTTTGCCATCAAGCATTAAAAATAATGTAAGATTCGTTGATGCAGTTCTCCATTCTGAACAATCTACTATATTTTCTGCACAGGTCACTAAAATACACTAAGACTACTTTAAATGATTGCAGATGAAGTCGAGAATTGCTGAGATCGTACTGCCCGTTTGTCTTACAAGTTCGCTTCCTGCAAAACCGTGACATCATCACAGTCACTGATTCCACTTACCAAGGTGGAGATGGGTGCTAGAGAACTTCAAAGAAAGCATCCAGGACTTCCCGAATTCTCGAAAAGTGAAAAGACTTCTCAATTATTTGCAAAGCGAAGGCTTGGAGAATCCATGTACACCTGTGGAAGTTGCCCGTAAACACTTATTTTTTATGAGAACCCGTGGATGGTTGGAAAGGTTGCAGAAGATGGTACCGGTATTGCCAAACAAGGCATAACAGTAGACATGTCTACGACACGAGGAAACCGTATACCATCCTACCTTATGATTTTGTTGTTGAAACACGCAGGTGCTATACAGTGAAAGCAAGATTTTCGAAGTAGTATTGGATTCGTAGTAGTAGTAGTATTTAAGATCCAATATGGACACCTAAATTATAAGTTTTAAGAATTCACAGTCCAAACTGCTACCGCTAGAGAAATAGTTGATTCGATTTTATTTGATTTGAAAGTGTATTATTAAGAATACGCCACAATCAGTTTTGGATTAAAAAATAAATAAAATACATAAAAATAAAATATATGTAATCTCCAATCCAGTTTGGCTGATGTACAATCATGTCCAAAATCATTGCTGTATGTCTATAAATATGTTGTTGAAGGAATATAATTTGATAACGCATTCTCCCGGTATTTCTTATAATACTAGTACGTGTATAATTGGCAAAGACATGTATGTGGTAAATATCATGTCTAATGAGCATTAAATAAGAACAATAAAACGAAAATAAATCTTTCTTGTCCATTTAGCAACATTTTGTTTTATTCATTCTTATTTTCGTATTTATAATTTTTTTCCTGTGAAATTTACCACAAATATACATTTTCCGATTATACACATAGCATCAGTATTAGAAGTACCCTGCAAAATCATTATCAAATTATATTCTTACAAGAAGACAGCTATAGATATGCGACAATCATTTTGGAGATGAGTGTACATGTACCCTGCAATATATTATAGGCTCATGACATGTCTCATAAAAGAAGTCATACCTGTACTATATAAAATGCATGTTAAAAGAATGTATTTTCTTGCATTTTTGCAAAGCATTTTCTTGTTTCCATGTCAAGTACCCACCCCTACATTGTTTGGTACGCATTAATTTAACTACCTGTACATCCGGAAAAGCTTCTGGCCACACGAGATCTATTTTTAAAGAATAAAAGTTTTCTTTTTCAAACAATACCTGAAGGATATTTACAAATACTTCGTGTCAATACGAACTTAAGAATACCACTCACCAATGTGAAGCCATCTCTCTGTCTTTTAAATCTTCTTCTAAATTGTGAACCGTAGACAAACTGCGTAAAGGGAGCTTGTCAGCTAGCAGGTTTGCATTTTCTATAGATTCCAAAGCTTCTTTACCACTACAGGGAACTTGGTGCAGCTCATGTATTTTGGCTTCCATTTTATCAACTTTACATTTGAGATGTTTCATATCTAGCTGGATTCTCTGCAGGAACTGGAATATTTTTTCAACGGCTGAAATATCAAAAGAAAAAGAAAAAAAACTAAATTAATACAAGACCAAGGAGGCAATGGTACGCATTGTTTGAAATATTTGTTATTCTATCTTAAGATCGTGTGTGCCGCAACTACCATTAACAAAAGTCATCTAGGTTCTGACCGGCACATAGCTCATATTGACCCTGAAGTCGATACCCACAGCAACATACGGGATGAATTTTAAATCACATATTGATAAAAGCTTCATAACAAATGCATAAGCAGTTTTATTTTTATTTTATTTTTTTAAGTCTATTGCAAGAAAACTACTGATTGCTGTTTGAGGGCTTTCCTAATCATTACACCACATTCGGGTCAATTTTATATGTCAGTAGAGCATTTCAAGTGTCTTAATGGAATAAAATAGCCTGCTCGTGTCAATATCTAGGCATTCTACCGATACGGAAGTTCTGCTGAAAAAGGTTACTGCAAAAACTCCTGTTGCGAGAGAATGCAGTTACATTTGTTATTACAACTTTCAAATGAATATAGTATAAGAATGATATGCTTCAATGTTTCTTTGCAGAACCTCCGTGTATGGAACAATGTCTAAATATCGATACTAGCAGAGTAACGGTGTCGAATGGGGTGCGAGGAATGCTTAACATTCACAGAACGTTGATCGCGTCTCTGTGGTGTGACAATTAAGACACCTGAACGAAATTTGCCTAATTTGGGTTCGTTCGAATGTCAGCCAGAGCATCAATAAAAACTTAAGTGTGTGTTGGTAAATTGCTTTTGCTCACATATTTCCTACTTTCCTTCATTCCTTCATGCTAAATGGAGGTCCGCTTCCCGTTTTCTTTCATTTTGTCTTGATTGTTCCAATTTGAATGTAACAACAAGGAAATTAACTTTTACGAACTAAAAGGCATTTTTACTTCAATAATAAAACGAATTACAATTATTAATACTATTTATTATGTTACTAGTAGGTTTATGATTGTTTGTAGACATTTTAGGACACTACTCTGTTCAAAAATATCTGCACAGTATTATGAAATTACTGGCATTTCTCCATAAATTATTGTACTATTTAATTAAGCACAAAATGAAATTTAGTCCGTGAAAGGTACTTTCCGTTTATCTGCACTATAATGTCAATAACTAAAAACAAATATATATTCAGCACTAAGCACTCTACCCATCTTATTTTAAGAAATAGCAGTTTAGAATTAGTGAAAAGTCTGGAGTTTTGTAGAATGCAGGCACTCTTTTAGGTAATGTGTCAAAGCGTTTTCTAAGTTAATAAATTCATTTTACTCGCTACAAGCTCATGAACTTGTACCACACTTTACTAAGAATGAGCAGGGTAGGTACCCTTGGGAAGAGACTAAGGATTCCACAAGCGAATAGTATTTTTGGCTACCGATAAAAAATTAAAATAAGGAAATGTGCTATTGAGTAAATCAATAACGTTCATCAGATTCAATATAAACTAGCGAAGCTGCATTCAAGTTCTTCTTTAATAGCTGAATTAATCATATTTAACAAAATTCCCCAAATTCATAACAAAGTTTTGTTTTCATTTCTCTAGAACTAGAAAACTTAAATGACCCATGTAAGTTAAATGGTAAGGCAGTCAGGATAATTCCAAACACTATAGCTAAACGGTTAGCGAACGTGCTTTTAGCATGGACAACCTAACTCAGTTCCTGGCAAAAGCTTAGATTTCACTTTAGGTTAACGTCTCATATAGCCTCACTAATAAAAGTAATAATAATTCTTTCTTTTTCTTTAATGTCAAGCTTGCCTATGAGACGACATGAGATGAAGGAGATACACCATGTTTAAGCGGTTAGCGCACAGGCCTTTCCATTTATTTTTAATTTGTACAATACATTTATGTAGCTACTAAACTCCAAACAAATCCGTCAATACCAATGACTATCTTACGTGAAGTTTTCCCTAATCCTTCCACGCAAATGTAATGTCAAATAGTATCTAGTATCTTAAATAAATGAAATTGTTTTCACCTTGGGTGCAACTGGTCACAATTTCAAAACCAAGTGACGTTTTCACCAATTAATTGTTAGAATGAGACTTACAACTTATAGAGTACTCTTCTGCTTTCCATTTCCACGAATACCTATTTCAAAGTACTTCTTTAACCACAATTCAGCTTAGATGGTTCACCTTAGACGATTGGGATTCCGGGTTAAATCCTTGGACAAATAAAATTGTGGTTGAAAATATCGTGTCCGTAACTTTTCTTGGGAATTCTCTCGCTTCTCTTCACATTTTCTTCATTTCTTATCATCACTGTCTCCTTTAGCCTATCCAACATAATCGTGGAATGTCAGATTTACTTAGATTTTAATACATAGTAAAGGGAAATCATTTCATTACATGGCCAGGGGAACTTCACACCCAAAGGAGATCGCTAATTATTTATTTAACTAATGAAGAATCCAATTTCAAATTTCAATATAGGGTAACAGTGGCTCAGTGGTAGAGTTTTTGCCCGGTGCTAGGAATTCTTGGCTGGGCAAATCATTTAGCATTCTCATGACAAAACAAATGTTTTGGGCTTGGAGTTTCCTTCAACTTTTTTATATACTTTTTCAAGGACTTTCTTTTTATAAAGTGAAACAACATAAAATCATTCATTTCTCATGATCACTGTCTCCTTTAGCCTAACCAAGTTTAAACTTTGATTAATTTACTACAAGACAAAGAGAAATATTACTGCTGAAAATCAATTAAGCATTTAGCATTAAGAAAATACTACTTCAATTCTAATTTTTCAATTTTTTGAAAACTTCAAAGTTTGTACAATTAAGTGTGAGAATACAAGATATAGTCTTCGATTTTTAAAAATCATAGTTTATTTTCTACTGACGAATCGTGTAAGACTTGCAAACCAGCAAAATAAAAAAAAAACAAGTTCTTTCATGGCTAAGTGGTTAGTGACAGCTTCTTTGGCATTTAATTTTTATTTGTACGAAAACATTTTCTAAGATCACTTTTCATTGTTTATAGTTATTGAGGATTCCATTCTTGGTGGTAGGTCATATGGTTCGGATTAATTCTTGCTGAAAAAGGACAATAATCTCAAAATTCAACCAATCATCAAAAATAGAACTTGCAATAATTTCAACGATAAAAAAAGAAGAAACCTTGTGTTTTGCACAGAATGAGTTTTATTACACAACGCTTATTGACAGTGTTATCAAAATACCTCAGCACCGTTAAGAAATTTAGGAAAGTTTTAAAAATTCAGAAGAAAAATCTTTTCCCCACTGGACCACAGAACAATTTATTTACATTATATTTACAACTTCTTATTTTTTCATTTTTTCATACATTCTTCCAATGATATATACTTTAAAACTGCGCCAAATTATATTGTCCGATTTTCTTTATTACAATATTTTTCAAATATAATAAATATATCTTCTATGTCCTTTTTTGATAAAAAGTGGGCCCCACATACAGTTTGCAAGACTTGTGTGGAGGCTTTGCGATTGTGGACATGTGGCAAGAAGAAAGACCCGCCATTTGAACCCCAATGGTATGGCGTGAACCAAAACATCACGTTGAAGACTGCCATTTCTGTGCTCTTAACGTTAGTGGTTTTAGTGCTAAGAACAAAAATAAGTGAACTATCCAAACAACATACTATCAGCTATCAGACCTGTAGCTCATGGGCCAGATATACCTGTACCATGTGTACCTACTATTGTCGAAAGTTGTTTTAGTGACAGTGAAGTTGAGGTAGAATTAGAGCAGCGTGATGAAGGTGCATTGTATCCTAGTACGAACACTAGCACCCCAAAGCAACTTACACAACATGAACTTAATGTTCTTGTGAGAGATTTAAATTTACCAACAGAGAATGCCCAACTTCTTTGTTCCCGGTTGAAGAAAAATTGTCTCTTTTCTCCTGAAACACATTTTTCATGGTACAGGCACCGAGAGAAAGAACTTCTACCATACTTCACTGAAGAAGAAAATTTAGTGTATTGCAACAACATAAGAAAAGTGATAGAATTCTATGGTATTGCATACAATGCAACAGAATGGAGAATCTTTATTGATGCATCAAAGGCCAGCTTGAAAGGTGTTTTGCTGAGCAACGGTAATGTATTACCATCGATTCCCATAGCATATTCTGTGTTCTTGAAGGAAACGTATGAAACGTTGAGACTTATGCTCGTAAAAGTGAAATATGAAGAAAATGCCTGGTCAGTATGTGGCGATTTTAAAGTGATAGCATTGTTGTTAGGTCTCCAATCCAGTAACACAAAGTTTCCCTGCTTTTTGTGTGAATGGGTCAGTCGGGACAGGGAGAATCATTGGAAAGTGAATCATTGGAATGTGGCCACGTAGAAAGTCTCTCTCTCCAGGAAAGAAGAATGTGACAAACAGCAATTGGTGCCATCGTCTAAAATACTACTCCCTCCATTTCACATTAAGTTAGGAATCATGAAACAGTTCGGTAAAGCATTAAACACGGATGGGGAATGTTTTAAATACATTGCAAGTGAATTTCCAGCAGTCAGTGATGGGAAACTGAAAGAAGGCATTTTGTAGGCCCTCAAATAAGAAGCTTGATGCTTGACCGTGAATTTGAGCAAATAATGACAGAAACTGAAACGGAGGCATGGGTTAGTTTCAAACTGGTAGTTGCCCATTTTCTGGGAAATGAAAAACAAGAACTATGAACATTACGTGAAAAACCTTTTGGAAAATTTATGTAAACTTGGAAGCAAAATGAGCCTAAAGTTACATTTCCTCAACTCCCATCTTGATTTCTTTCTACGTAATCTCGGAGACTACAGCGAGGGGTATGGAGAGAGATTTCATAAAGACATAGCAGATGGAACGTTAACATGATGGCAAATTTGCTGGATGTCGAAAAGGGATGTTCCCGTGTCGAGCGTCAGCGATGTCAGAAAATCGAAACGAATGAAGTTTGATGTTAAGTGACGTAATGTATTTGTGATTTTGTATGTAGGTGTAAATGAAAATATACATTTATATTAACATTAACAATAATTTTTCAATCTTGTGGCAAGTCGCATATATTTAAGAACTGTACAAAAATTGTGAGAAATGCCTGAACTTAATATGTAATACGTTTCGTTAAGTCCCTTATAGACTTAGTAATAAAACAATGCACCTGCTGATGCTAATATATTTTAACGATTTGTGAAAAAAGTGACGTGATAGAGAGGAGCTGATGTTATTTTTTAAATCAGCATATACAATCCATTCAAAGTTACCCATTCATTTCAAAACATCGCTCAACTTTTGAAAAGATGTCGACCAGTGTATTTTTTTTTTTTGAATTTTTCAATATCCCCGCTAACGCTCTCTCGCATGTTGCAAATGGTCCTGGTTAAATTCTCGACAGGGGCTGCGGTAGAAACGGTCCTGGGTTCGATTCTCGCTAGGGGAGTCGGTGGAAAAAGTGTAATTTGTAGGGTATCCTGAATGATGTTCTTCTCATTCACACCTGTCAAATGCGTTGCTTATTGGTTGCAGATCGCTTATAGGTTAGAGATCGCTTCTCTCTTCCCCCGAATAGTGAGCTAGCCAACGGATGTTATCCCTCAGAACGTGAAGGGATAAAAAGTCTTCAATGCCTAGAGCCAAAAGATATCGTATATTTCAATCTTAGTGAAAACTTAAATGGTTCCCCCAACAACAAACAAAATTTTGATGATATAAAACAGAGTTCATACAAAATTATTTATTTAAAAGTGGTAAAGCGTTCACTTCATGTGTCTAGGCGATCTGTAGTTTAATCCCGGGCCATGCCAACTGAACAAACTCTATGTCTGCTGTTTCCTTAAACTTTCATATTATTACTACCTATATGTCTTCCAAGGAAATTTTCAGGTACACTACACTAGCAATATTAATTCAATACTATTTTAATAGAACTACCAGTGACACTTAGCGGCAGAATTCTAAATTAGAGGTAGTTGTGCGTTGAATGTTCGACAGTGCACACGCGTGTGTAATAGTCTTCCGTATATTTCTGTATATATATATATATATATATATATATATATATATATATATATATATATATATATATATATTAAAAGGTAGGTATAGTATATTTGCATTACATATGTTTTCAATGTGTAGTAAAGCGCTAGAAGATATTTACTATTTCAATTTTAATGTCATGCACTAGTTAATACTAGCAAAAGCAAAACATGTCTTCCATGCGTTAAGTTTTCTCTCACCCATACGATTCAAACATTTTTCAATACCTAAATACCCAATAGTATGTATGCTCTGGCGGTCTTAATACTCTGTTAAAGTATTGCGGCAGTACCAATATGAGTAAACTTAAGAAGTTAAACTATTGGGTTGAATAAGGGGGCATGAAGACCAGTCTTTCAGTAACGCAATGTATATTTCGTTAAGGGGACCCTACCCACATAATTTACGGGGGATATCTCCTCTAGCGGTATTGATGTATACGTTCACTTTGAAATCCTAATACCAGATGGACTGAATGGTCTTTGGTGAAGCAAAAGTCTAGGGGTACTATCTAACAAATAAGGGTAAAGTCCCCATCTCTCAGTGCGAGACAAAAAGTGTCCGCTTTGGGGAATTCATCTAGCAAAAAGCAAATAGCGTTCCGTAATGGAAAAGTGGAAAAGTCTACGGGAGAATACAGTTTTAACACGGGCATAGTCTCCTCTTCTCAGTGTGAAACGAGAAGTGTTCGCTTTGGGGAAACCAAGTATAAAACAATAAGCATTCAGTGATGGGAAAGTCTAGGGAGATTTACTCTTTAAAACAGGGGTAAAGTTCCTCTCTCACAACGATGCATGCCTGCTCTTCTTACGTTTTCTTTCATATTGTAAAACTAAGCCTAACAAGATTACATTGGCCTTATGCAGAATTAAAACCGTGTTAAAACCATACTATTGACCTTACTAGCGTATGGTTATCAAAATTGTATTAATCAAATTCGATATGACTAATTAATCTTAAGCAGAGGCTAATGTTTTGCCCATGGTTTAACGTGCAACACAATGTTTCGTATTTCATGTATTTTCATTTTTTCTTTTACACAGTACGTTTGCGATCATTTACTTTTTGTAGTTGCAATATTTATTTTTCTCACTCGATGTATGAGTGTTAATCATACTCAAATCAGCTTTTTAGTAGTACTCAAAGCATTGTACCTTCCTTAGTAAAGAGCTAGTATGAAACAAGCCTGTGACTAACCCAAGATTAACGAATTCTCTCTGAATACCATCCCATATGTTTAAAATACGCAAGTGAATATTTTTTACAATTTCAATGCATTTCTCACCAATGCTTGTCCAAAGACAAAGAATCCATAAAACATTATCTATCATCAATTTTTATCACTAAATTACAAACCTTTATTCCTCATGTCTTGGAAAACAAATGGATATTCGTTACCTTCTCAGGATATGCGATGGCTTTGCTATTCTAACGCAAATCCAAAGCGTAAGCCTACCGTATAGTTCTATGATCAAAAATAAACGAACGTGGTTCTCTCTTTCGAGTCTAACTGTGGGAAAGTCCCACACATCTACAGGAAATTCTGCACATCTACCTAAACGCACACGGAACGCAAAATTTACAATAATCGAATCTATCTCGCGAAACTGCTTCACTGACACTGAAACCTCTATATTTACATTGCAACACTTTTTAGTAAATCACAAATTAAAAATTGTTCATTGAATAATTAAGAAAAACAAACCAAACCAGATGATTATCACCCAGAGGAACAATGTTTCCATACAAATCCATAAAAAATTTTTAAAAAAGTAAAACATATTGACACTACGGAATTCTGTTTAATCTTCCTTTCAGTTATAAAAAAATCAGACAAATTCCACACTTGGTTTCTGCCGTAAACTATGAATTGCATCATTGGGGGTTCTTAAGAAACGTCACCAAACATCTTTAAAAGAGACCGACTAATTTAATACACTTGCGTCTGAAATAAACTATGAACTCCGTCATTGGCGGCCACATCACCATGCTTTTCTTAAAAAACTAACCTCTTTCGCAAGCAAAATGGATAATTAATCTAATTCACACTTGATTTCCCATTAAACTATGAACGCCATCATTGGCGACTCTTAAGTCACATCACGAAGAATTTTCTAAAAAGACTGACTAACTTCTTTTCGTAACTATTTCAATATTGTAAGAAAAGTATCATATGAAGTTTTCGATTTTCACATATTCCTAGTTATAATAATAAAAATAATAGTTTTACCCTTCAATCTTTCTTGATTAGGTGCTCCACAAAACCTAGCAAAGATGTACTGTTTAAACAATATAGTTTGAATTAAGCGTGTAACAATACGAAACTAAAACATAGAGTTCAAACAATAATTTGATTAACTGTAAAACAATTCATGAACAAATAAATATTTAGAACATTCAGGGGTAACGCTAAGGGGGCGCTAGCGCCCACAAGTAATCTTTTCTAAAGCAAATATCTCTCGTTCGTGGGGAGCCCGCTAATTCAAAGGTGATTTCCCTTGGTTTAAAAACATAATGGCTCAGTGTCAGAGTTTTCTACGGTGGGGTGGGAGTTCATACTTCAATTCTACACCACGTTAATTATTTTCATAAGAAAGACAATGTGTCTCAATTTTCTAAAGGGTTCCCGCTTCAATCCTTGTGCAAATAGGTTTGTGTCGAACAGTTAAATGTATGTAAATTTCCTGGGGGTTGCCTCCACTCTCAATACAAATATACAGCAAAACAATAACAACATTAACAATATAAAACTTACTTGTATATGATATCTCCTCTTGATAAACAGACAAAAAGCACAAAAGAAACACGTTAAAACACAAGTTTTTAAACTACGAGAAATACCCACAACTTAACCACGTCTCAACAGTAAACTATATTTACAAATGGATGTGCAGTGCATTTATATAAAATATGTATTTACTAACCCTTTGGGAATCCTGGGTTCTTGGGGTATTTTTTAAACTTTCAGTCAAGCAGCTACTGCATCGTCACTATTTATCCTAGGATCATGGTTCATACCTCGTTCTCTGCAGAATGAAGCTGGCTTCCAAATGGTAGGACTTGCATGCCCATATCATATACCAGAAGAGGGAAAATTGATGTCAAACGGAAAATTTCGGAAGGAATTTTTTTCTCACACTTTGGGCCCCTCTGCAGCGGCTCTGTGTGAACTTAGAGATCTGAAATATCTTATAAATAGTACTTGGTAAACTAAATGTGTGCACCAAATTTCAAGTTTCTATCTTGAACAGTAAGGGCGGGAGAAATTTTATCAAGAATCCCCACAATGCCCCAAATTACCGCAAAACACCATGATCTCAGGGAAAAAATTTCCTGAGACATCTCTAATTATCCTAGGATAATAATTCGACCGTCATTCTTTTCAAAATAAAACTGCCTTTCAGGCGGTAAGACTCACGTGTTTCCATCATGTATGTAAGGCGGGAAAATAGCGAACAAAGGGATTTTTTGCTCTAAATATCCCTCTTTTCAACTTTTGCTCTTCTGGACCCCACTCTTTTAACGCAGAAATCGGAAAAAAAACTGGTAAATACTACTCGGTGGACTGAATGTTTGTGCAAAATTTGAATCTTCTACGTGAAAAAATAAGCTCGCAAAAAATATACCGATCATGTCCCATTTTTCCCTATACAGAATTATATTTTGATAAAAATCCCATCAGACATCCCTAATTACCCGAGGATAATAATTCGACCGTCATTCTCTTCAGAATGGAACTGCCTTTGAGACGGTATGACTCACGTGTCTCCATCATGTATCTAAGGCGAGAAAATTACGAACAACGGGATTTTTGGGTAAAAATATCCCTTTTAACAACTTTTAGCCCCTCTGGACCCCCTGTTTCAACGCAGAAATCTGAAAAAAAATCTGGTAAATACTACTCGTTGGACTGAATGTTTGTGCACAATTTCAATCTTCTTCGTCCAAAAATAAGAACGCCAAAAAAATTCAGAAACTGTCACATAATCCCCTATAGAGAAGTATATTTTGATAAATATTCCCTGACACATCGCTAATTACCCTAAGATCATGATTTGCACATCATTCTCTTCAGCATAGAACTGCCTTTCACATGGTATGACTCACGTGTCTCCATCATGTATCCAAGGCGGAAAAATGAGGAAAAACGGGATTTTTTGGGTAAAAATATCCTTTTTTCAACTTTTAGCCTCTCTGGATCCCCCCTGTTTTAACACAGAAATCTGAGAAAAAATCTGATAAATTCTACTCGGTGCACTGAATGTTTGTGCGAAATTTCAATCTTCGACGTGCAAAAATAAGCCCGCCAAAAAATCATGAACATAGGCTTCATAAGGGAAAATATATATTTTAAAATTATGACGTCATCACCTCCTATGTCTGGAAGCGGAAAGGTGTGAAACCGTACGTAATGTCTTCTACATTGCCTCTGGTCTTGGAAAACAAAAAAACGGACGAAAAAGCTCAAACAGAAGAATTATAACGCAATGTACCATGAAACACCCGTATAGTACTAATTGGACTATGGGTTTCCCAAAGTGTTAGACATATAGGGGGAATAAGGGAGAAATAAGGTAAATGAAATTTCCTTTGTAATACCGATCGGGTTCCGTTTACAAAGAGGAAAAGGAAGAGATATTTCGTTGGCAAACATCTTGTCGGATCAAAGAATACATTCCTTTCTTTCCCATGGAGGTAGGTTGTCACTATCAATTTCTTCAAAGTAATAACCATTTTTAGACAGTTCCATATTGTGCCTAAACTTTGTAGTCGCCAAATTGTATTTTGTAGTTTCGCAGTATCTCTGGATTCGTGGGGCGCATAGCTACCAACAGAGGACAGTTTGACGGAGTTTTAATAACACGGCGCGTCACCAGACTCAAGCTAATATCTACAAATCGTAACGAAAATTCATTCACCCCTAGTTGCATCATAAAGAAAATTCTTGAGGCGGTGTCAACAAGCAATTTTTAAAAGAAATTTGATTTTAATGACTTATACGTTTGAACGAAGAAATGAAAACCGATGTGTTTCAGCTTTTACAGTCTTGAAATTTATAGCTTTTGAGAAATCTTTGAGTTTTATAGCTTTTATTTCAACATACATCTCTATAAATGTTGTATTCTTGTCACAAAGAACAAATCATCAATTTGTGTCTCTGAATTGCATAAAGATCAATAAACCATTCAAGAACGGATAATGTTGTCTGAAACACTGTTTATGGGTGCCAATTCGAGATGCAAAGGCAGGTGCAAGAACACAGGCGTTTATCCATCAGGTTATTGGCATTGGATTTGCAACAAGGTAGTGTCTGTTTATATCCCTTTTAGCGGTGTGCGAGGAATTGGTGCGAGATACTTAAACAGGTTTTAAACCCTGTCTACATCACAGCTGTACAATAGACCAGTGTTGCCACAGTCCTAGGTCTAGAGTGGGCTGAAAAATCGTACCAAATTGAAACAAAAAGAGCTGATTTCATTATTTTATACCAGTGTAATACATGGCTGTACACCCTCCATTCCAAAAGAAACCGAACGTTTAAAAAAAAAAAAAGCAATGTACATTTTGGAACAAATCATTTTTATTAATCAATGTATTCCCCTTCTGCATCGATACACATATTTGCACGCTCCAACAAGTTGTCAAACGACTTCTCCATGTCCTTTATTGGAATGGTCTTTAGGACGGCGGTCGTCGCCTTCTCAATGGCATCAATCGATGCGTGCCACTTTCCTTTCATCGCCAAATGCAGTTTCGGGAACAGATAGAAATCGCACGGAGCGAGATCTGGTGAATAGGGCGGATGATGCAACCGAATAATGTGATTTTTGACAAAAAATTCAGTTACAAGTCGCGAACGATGTGATGGTGCATTATCGTCCAAAAGAGTCCAACTGCCGATTTCGCGATATTCGGGCCGAATACGACGAATTCTTGCCAGCAAACGCTTCATGACGCCCAAGTAAAACTCTCCAGTGACTGTCTGGCCGGGCGGAACAAATTCTTTGTGGATAATTCCTTTTGAATCGTAAAAACAAATCAGCATCACCTTAATTTTTGACTTCACCAAGCGACTTTTTTTGGGTGTTCCTTCATCCGGCGCTCTCCATTCAGCACTTTGCCGCTTTGTTTCGGGCTCATATTCAAAACACCACGTCTCGTCACCAGTTACAATCGATTTCAAGAAGTTTCGATCCTGCCGAGCACATTTAACGATGTCTTTGCAATGCGCAATTCGATCAACTTTTTGGTCTTCGGTGAGTTTGTGGTACAAACCGCGAATTAACCTTCTTAAGGCCCAAAACTTCGGTCAAAATGCGGTATGCGGTTGTTTGAGGAATGCCTAATTCCATTTCAATAACTTTCACCGACAATTTTTTGTTATGTTTGATGAATTCACGCACTTTTTCGATGTTTTCTTTCGATAATCCGGTTCTGGGACGGCCTGATCTTTCGTCATCATCCAGCGTCTCTCTACCCGATTTGAATCGCCTGAACCACTCGTAAACTTGCGTACGGGATAGACACTCATCACCATATGCATTTTGTAGCATTTGGTGCGTTTCACTAAAAGTTTTACCCAGTTTAACACAAAACTCAATTGCAGCTCGTTGTTTGAAACTCATTTTCCGACCGATGTACACAACACACTGACAGTTGAAACGCAATAACTTTGTTGCCGTGCATCCAAATGTCATGACATTTATACCAGTTGTCAATGAGGGACTACGCCATCTACCGGTAAAATATTACAACAGATGGCACTAGTGGTACTATTTGTTTTCAAAAGTTCGGTTTCTTTCGGAATGGAGGGTGTATAACACGAAACTAAAAGACTTAAAGTTCTAGAACACTCCCCCCCTTTTCCAAGAGTCCTAATCAAGAAAGTGCTCTGTGTAGAAATTATTTCTTAAAAACATCCAAATAGGAACACCCCGAACAATTGTGGAACTAGATGAAACTTTTCTCGCACGTAGGAAGTATAACAGAGGCCGCAAATTAAAAGGGAAAACAGTTATAATCTTCGGTATGTATTGTAGGGAAACCAAACGCGCCTCTATTTCAAAGTGACCAATAAACCAAAACAGTATTATGGTCATATAAGAAAAAATAAATAAAACAAACAATAAATCAATCATCTCCAAGTTAGTGTGTAAACAATATGTTATAATAAAACATTAAAATATAAATTATTACACCGTATTCTCGCTTATTTCTCAACCGAAGGAGGATAATAGACTGTAAGAAGAATATAAGGTAAGTAAACTGATATTTGTAAAAAAGAAATGTAAAACCGGTCCAACGTCCTAGAGCCTTCCCTGAAAGACATCACAACACATTATTAATAATTTTAAGTCACAGTGGTATCTATGGTGCTGAATTGGGTAGAATTGTACCAACTTTTTCACAAAAGGGGCTGAAAATGCCAGGTGGTACCAACGGGCCGATGATTGACAAAAAGGGCTGAATTTGGTACAATTGTACCAAGTGTGGCAACAGTGCAATAGACATTGTGCTCGTCTTCTCCAAGAAGAACAAATGAATGAAGGATAATTGTGACACTGGCAAGAAGAAGTTGGTGCGTATGGTCTTTCTGCTGCAACCTCACTGTTCAGTGTATTCATTCAGTTCCCAGCTAACTCACTACCACCTTAGAAAATGTTTATGCTCAGTTTCAAACCTAGAAAGGGCCCTTTGCATCTCAAATACTTCAAGGTCTTACTTGGTGATGGGTTATATAATTATAAATTACATTTTGTACATATTGAAATGCTGAGTGACCTGAGGATTAGCACACGTAACAGATAAATTTTCTGTGTGAAATAATAATAATAATAATAATAATAATAATAATAATAATAATAATAATAATAATAATAATAATAATAACAATAATAATGTAAAATCTGTGGCACAAGAGTGAATAAGAGCAGACCCTATTATTATGCTTTGACATTCGTATAGGGGAAGTACGTGGTCATCACATCAGCTCCCCTTCGCTAGTAATGCTTGTCGGGATGGACACGAGTTGAAATAAAACTCGACCCGAGTTTCCAGTCGAGTCAAAGGTAATTTTCTCGAGTCGAGTTACTTTTTTCCAGGTCGAGTTTCGAATAGTGTCGAGTTTGATAAATGGCTCGCTCTTTAGCTCTTTTTAACTTGTTTTGAAATCATGGCCTGAGTAGACTCAAAAGCGAAATCCGTGAGAAATGTAAGCAGTAATGTGGAATATATCTACAGTTGCTCATGACAGGGGACACTATTCGCATCTCTTTTCGTCTCGATAATGAGACAATATATTTTTATAATGAGACAGCCTCAAATGGCGTGAGCACCAATATAATAAGTATATACTGTATTTCTTAACATCAAGGCTGAGACTTGTACGATCAAAGTTTTGAACCCAAGAAGAAGCCCATTCGGGTAGTGTCAACCGGTTGGGTTGAGATGAGCCCTCGGCTCGCCTCAATTGAGGCGATGCTTAAGCCGGCACGCTTGAGACGAGCCATTGACTCGCTTCAGATGAGCCTCCGGCTCTAGTTGACACAGTTGGGATGAGCCACTGAATCGGCTTAGATGAGCCATCGGCTCGAGCCAGCTTCGTTTAAACGAGTCCATCGGCTGTGTCCTGAGCAGTTGAGAACCATAATCCCAGGACGAGCAGTTTTGAACATGTTTGGCCAGCTTTCTATAACTTTTAACAATGTTTGGCTTGAGCCCAAATACTTCGCCCTCCGTAACTCAAACCCAGAACCTCGTGAACAATGTCCTTGCCTCTTGAAGATTTAGACTTTTCCACAACAGAGGTCGGCAGTCAACTAGTTTTTAGTATTCAGATACAAATCGCCTATCTTTCATGATTAAAAACCCTGTTCTAATAATAACAATAATAATAAGTTGTAGTAGTAGTGGTGGTAGTAGTCTAATTATATTATTAGTAATTATATTGACTATATAGGTTGCTTGAAACTACAAATAGGATTCAGCTCGATTTGGCTCGACTTGACTCGAAACTGGATCTAAATTCGAGTCGAGTTGGAGGAAATTTTTCGAGTCGAGCTCAAAGATGTCTCTTTCAGGTCGAGTCGAGTTTCTAACAAAACTCGCTCGTGCCCATTTCTAAATGCTTGATTTCTTTCAAAGTTTATCCTATTACCTTTACGATGTTGTGTAAATGTCACTACCGATGCCATCTTGGATATTCAAAACAAAGTGCTACCAGTCTAAATGATGTTTAGCTTCCTAGTAGACCAGTGTATACATTATATTCTAACAATAGAATCCAATTTTGACTTTGACAATTTTTAACCCTTTTCCGACTGAATTATATTTTCCTTACTATAATTTGATATGGTAAATTATAGTAAATTGATGGTACATTAGAGTATATAAAAGTAAATTTTGCTTCTATTGTTGCTCAAAAATGCTGAGGGGAAAGGGGACTCAAGAGTCCCGTCAGGCGAATAGGCTTCGACACTATAACGCACACAGGAGAAATAATATATGAGCAAAGAAAATGGGACTTAAAAGTCCCGGTAGTCCAAAAAGGGTTAACTGCGTTACAAAGTGTTTATACTAAATCACTACTAAAAAGTATTCTTTATCTATATGGGAATTTAAAATAACCTCTTCTTGTTGCACAAATGTGTTTCTATTGGCGTACCTACTGTCGGATTCTATATCCTGAGCTAGATTTTCTGGTATTGATCAAGCATTGTGAGACAATTGGGGAACTGGTAAGGGAAGCTGAAGTGATAATCACAGATCACCCAATATCTAGGAGAAATTGAATTACAATATCATGCATTCTTCTACACAAAAGGACATATGCACTTATACTTTTATTGAAAAGATACATACAAATGTAACTTCCTTATTATTGTGACTGTTTTTCAAAGTATGAGTAATTTTTGGTTGATACATACTGGTTGGTAATATTTGGGCCTCAAATTCATTTTTAACTATTTTCATAACAGTCAGGGTACAGTAAGTGGCCAAAATATGAGTGCCAATATTATGCTAGTTTTATTAATCGATCAAATATGGTAGGAATTCGTCATTGTGGAAAGACACAATTTTTAAAAATTGACTAATAACATGAAATGTTAGTTGTCATTAATACCGACTGGTCCTGAGCGGAACAGTAAGGCATATTCCATATAGTTGCTAGGATATCCACTATAGAGTTCGTGTATTTCAGGAGTAAGTTGTTCCATTCTCCACTGATTGCAGTTTTCAGGTCCTGATGTGTCAAAGATGGAGAATTCCGTTGTGCAACCCGTTGTCCAAGTCTATTTGGTAGGTTCTCCCACATATTGAGGTCTTTCCAATTTTAGCAGCTCTGTGATTTTCGCCCATAAGCACCAAGTCGGCGTATATTGGTTTTATTATTATTATTATTATTATTATTATTATTATTATTATTATTATTATTATTATTATTATTATTATTATTATTATTATTATTATTATAGTTTAGTTTCCACGTTATTATATAGTCACGAAAATAACAGAAAACCTTAGAGCATACTTATATTTTATCAAATAGATAAATATGATTTGCTTATTAGAAATACTTATTTTTATCTTACTAGTTATTACGGAAAAAGGATCGTACATTTCTAGCTTCATGTGCTGCGTGAAGTGTTCCTATATTTTGCTTTCGATAAGTGGTAACTCTACCCATTAGAGTAAATGAAAGTTTGCAAAAGAACGCTGAAATAGGTGATTGGCCAACGAAGGAGGAGCCTCAGTTTGTAAAAGCCTCACAACGTAGCGCAAATAAGTAACAGGTAATTATAACAGGTAGTTCCACTATCGCAAAATACTGTAAAACAGAATTTGTTTTGCTTTGACGCAAACCGCTACGGAACGAAGTTCACGATGTCCATGACAATTCCAAGCGACCTCCACCTTTCCTTTACCTTTTGCACACGCCCAAGAAACCGATTTCTCTGTAGGCAACTGGTGATACCTGCAGCCCGTTCGCAAGCTGCTGTTGGAGGTGGAAAAAAGAATGCGCTGATAACTACACGTTTATTGCTGAAAGAGAAGGTAGGTTTCTGCTGTGTTGCCCAGTCGAAGATCATCTAAGTAGCGAGACACACTCTGTGCAAATTAACTACCGAATGTTTCTAAATTTATATATGTCTCAGAAACTTGTATCACTGAAAGAAGATACTAAAGTATACAATTATCAATATATATTACTTTTTATTATAATACCTTTATTTTGCAATATTCTAGAGCTACCGCCGGTAGCTTTGGTAGTCCATAAAATGCGCCACTGGAAGTAGTAATGGCCTGACCCTGTTTAACTTTTGATTATCCAATTTGGGGCCCCATGTACCATACGTTTCTTTCTTAGTAATTTCTGGGTTGATAAACTCTATCAATATACATAGGGAATTCAATAGGAAACCCATCATTATTTCCTCAGTTGGGTTATTTCAAAAGATTACGATTATCACTTTTTCTTGTTTAAGAAGAACTTAAATTCACCTAACCCTCCATCTATCCCCATAGATTAAACAGAGAACATAATTTAAAAAATGATAACTTAAGACAGATTTTTATACCTTTGTGTACCAGTCGGGTCCAATGGACCCACATTAGTATATAGGGACCCGCTAGCCATATAATTAACTTTTTGGGAGAAAATGAACATCGAAATACTAAACAATGTCATTTTTGCAATGTATTTTTGAAGAATTAATAAAATACACTTCGTAATTATCGTCGTTATACCGTACACTATATATATGGTAACTTAGGAGTATTACTATTTCTTTATATGAGCTCAAATAGAAGTTATAATTTTTAGGCGTAATGAAATAGTCAACATTTTACATACACGTAATAACAACATTAGATTCAAGTAGCAAATATTTGCTTCCAAAAAAAATACTGAAAATTATGATCCTTTTTCCTTTTCTTTTGTATTTGTTATGGTTAGTGTACGAAAGATTTTTCACAAACAACTCTGCTGTGCTCAGAACAAACATTGGCCTTGCTTTTGGTACAGAAGGCTCTTGCCTTGCAATCCCGTTCTGATGGGCAGATCCCGCATCTAACTTTCTTTTTCGATTACTTTTTCCGTGAGCTGATCAGTTTCTGTGTGGCTTCTCTTCTGTGGAAAGTCTTCTCCAATATGGGCCATTTGTTTGCCGAGGGAAATCAGGAAGTTACGACATTTCAATCTCTGACTCTTGTCTTTCTTCTGTAGTGACAAGAATATAATATTAGTGTTGAGTGCGCTTATATCAATCATGTTGAAGAATATTACTAGAGACCATCTTCTTGTCATTCGCTTTATGCTGTAACAGCGGGTCATTGGTCCATAGTATTCACGCCAGAGTTTGTTTCGTTATAGTAAATGGTTACTTCAGGCTTTTTCTCTGCTGTAGAAGTGTCAACTTCAGGCAGGTTATGGATTGTACTCAGAAGAGTAACAGTTTTGTACTTCTTTGGACAATATGAAACTATCATGTCATCCTGTTGGAATCCAAACAAACTGGTTCCTACAGCCCTACTTTTATCCGTTTTGGTAAATGAAGTTGGGAGTTCTGGCTTACTCTTCCGTATAGTTCCGACGTAGATGAGTTTTCCTTCCTTCAATTTACGTGCAAGAGAAGACATTGTAAAGAAGTTATCCTCAATAATTTTCCTACCACTTCCAGCAATTTCTTCTGTCAGTAGAAGAACGACTCTTTCCCCTTGATTGACTTCTCTTCCCTGTTCTGGACTTTTTCCGCTATATATTTGCATCTTCCACACATAGCTTGTGGTGCTACCACAAATAACCCAGAACTTTATTCCATATTACCCAGTTTACTTGGTATGTATTGCCGAAAGAGACAACGTGCATGAAAAGTTACAAGCTGTTCGTCCATCGTCATGTTACCTGAGGGGATATAAGAGTCCTGTGGAGTTTTATCCCTGTCTTCAAACACTGCACGAATTGGAGATAGTTAATCATCAGGTCTGCTCTGGCGCCTGAACTCTGTATCATCAAAACGTAGAGCGGAATTGATTTGTTTGAAAACGATTCCTTTTCATAATGGAATTGAAGATAGGTCGATCCTTTTCCTTATTCCAGAGCTGTCTAGTTCCTTCATTCTTTGATTTGTATACCCCAATAAGTATTAGCACGCCAATATATTTCTGAAGTTCTTCAACACCAACAGGTTTCCAGTCACGAGGAAATTTCATTTTACCTTCCTTGTTAGTTCACTTGCAAAGTGTTTCCAGAATGTTCCTACGAAAAAATAGACAAAAAGCAGATTTCTCATCATCAAATTCCCCGTTAGCATACCCTATAGGACCATGGTTTTTTTTAGTTACAATGGCAGCACCAACACGCCCGCGACTGGTAGTAAAGGGTACTAAATCCCAATGTTTTAAGCCACTTCTAGAGGGGAAAATTGCTTCATCTTGCACGTTGCTGTCACTAACATAAAAAAAAATCACTCTCACTTCCAGATAACTCTAATAATTCACAATCCACTTCTCCATCATCTGTCGAATCACCAGAAAAGTCCTCCTCTTCTGTCAACAGACATTGGCGTATGTCATCGGAAAGTCCTCCAGGTGCCATTATCCTCACACACTAAATCCAGTAAACTGAAACGTGCACTGGATGGTTTACAATATATTATAGGTATAAATTTATAATATGCCTCTGAGAAGTGGTGTCAGGGAGAAAACACTATAAACCAGTAGACATTATGTACAAAAGGAATAATTTGTTTGGAAAATTTACTAAAACTGCATTGAACTCGTTTATAAGTAAAACATTTTTCAACATAATACTGAAAACAAAGAATAAAGAACATGCTGACGTCAATTCTGCTATCTATGGTCCATAATGTAAATCAAAACCAAAGTTGAACCAGTATTTCTATTTAGAATATACAATGGGTCCACTGGACCCACCTGGTACACAATGCAATAATTTTTATATATACCACCTGACTTAAAGCAACAAAGTATTTCACACATAACATGGGAGAGGAGCACCATAAAGAAAAAGTCACGGAATATTAGCGACCACTCAAGAAAACTTACTCTGTAACCTTTTTGTTGCCATTTTTTTAACTAACTCAAAGTTACTATAATAATTCTGAACTGAGTTTTTATAATATAATATTATTATTATAAAATGTCTTACTTACAAAAGAAAACAAAACCACACTAATAATAAACCACAGTAGTAGGCCCCCCGTTATGGCTCGCCGAGTCAGCAAAAAATTTCTCGATTCTGATTGGCTGATAGAGGTCACGTGACGTTAGGCCCCGCCCACGCGGGAAATTCAAATTTCCAGGTCACGTGGTATGACGTCATGAGTCACCCCGCGGGGAAATCCCTCACCCGGGATTTTTGAAATTCGTTCCCTTTTACGGGTAAGATGAGTGCTTTGATACTTGATTCTGATTGGTTGACAAATGTCACGTGATCTTAGACCGCGGGATATTTGAAATTCGTTCCCTTTTATGGGTAACATGAGTGCTTTGGTACAGTCAGCGACAGTAGAAAATGGAGGTTGGATACATAAGAAATGATAGCTTTTTCCAATACCAGAATAGTTTCACTGTATGTCTGATAGTTGGACAACCAACATGACAGCAAATACATGCCCGAAAACATAACATGCCAGGATATTCCTCCATTTGGAGGAAAAAGTATTACTATCTGAGAGCATCACTTAGAGAAACAACCACGAGATAAATCTGCAGAAATTCCATTCACATTAAATTCAAAGAGATAGGAATTAATGCAAAGAAAATGAAAAGAATAATACGTTTCATGCAGAAACCGAAAAAGTACGGATAGCTAAACAAAATGAGAAAAGAAGGAAAGAGGGAAAGGAAAGAGCAAAAGACATGGGAATAAATTAAATATTAACACTTAAGGATAAACAGTGTCCGTCTTTCCCCCTGCCCCCGTCTTGGGTTTTCTCCCTTCATAGGATAAATCTCTTTCAGTATCAAACGCGAACATCATTTATAGTGTTGAATTTCTTGAAAAAAATTTAACTCAGTCTAGGCCGAGATTCGAACCCCAGACCCTTAGAATGACAGTCTCACGCGGTATCCACTTACCTACACCGCCTCTATCTACTACGTTTATAACTCTGCTATTACCCGCGCTGTTATCAAACGTGTTAAATCAGCCATTGTTGGTGAGCCACCCTAGTTCCATTTGAAGTTTAAATTTTATTTACCTCACTTAGCCATCTATGGGTAGCAGTCCCCTTTCATAAAGCAATTGTTCTGTAGATTAAAATCAAGAATGAATTAATCTGTACTCTTGGGAGCATACTGGTGCACCAACATATCTATGTATGTATGTATGTATGTATGTATGTATGTATGTATGTATGTATGTATGTATGTATCTATCTATCTATCTATCTATCTATCTATCTAACTATCTATCTATCTATCTATCTATCTATCTATCTATCTATCTATCTATCTATCTATCTATCTATATAATGTGTATGTGTGTGTCGAATTGATTGAGGTTTAAAAGAGCGACTTCCTAAATTTACGGAACGCGTGTTAACACAACAGTAAGGACATCTCGTAACGTTGTTACGTAACACACGCAGTATAAATAAAGTTTCAAAACCAGAAGTCGGAATATATGCCGTGGGTAAGTCGGTAAGACGTCTGCTTGCTGAGTGGAGAAATTCGGGTTCAAATCTGGGCTGTTACGTTTTTTTCTGTTCCGTTGAAAATACATTTCTATATTTTTGCGTGTGAAATTGCTTTCTTTCATTTTTTGTAGATTATCTTAAATTAGTGAAGGCCAAGTAAGGTCGAATTACATATATGTCTGCTTTATCTGTGTGTACAGTGCACAGATGGAGTGAGTCAATTGGGTCAAGATTTGTGAGGAGGTCAGTGGGTCAACAGGTTGTGACTCACTGTGACACACCACCCACCGTGACCTCTCTGACTCACGCTGACCCTACGTTTTAGATTTTAAGGTATCCCTCTTTATTCGGCCTCCCTCCTTCAAGGTCTCCCTCCTTATTATTAAATTCAATGTATAAATAATTATTGAGTTGAGTTGATTTTGAGTTTAGAGTCCTTTTTTAGCAGCGAGGCTATATGAGACGGGACCTACTGATTAACATGTAATCCGAAACACATGAGCTCCCGTTGGAATCAAACCAGGGTCTCCCACGCCACAGGTATATAATTGTGTCTTATATAACAGTTAATATTCTTGCTATAAAGTATAAAGTTAAAGAAAACTTGTAGCTTCACGAAAGGCATTTGTTGGTCCTTCAAGGACAACACAAGAACAAAAAAACTAATACTAGGTGTGCCTTTACAAGTGACTACTATGATAACAACAGAATGCTGCCTCCGGGGGTTAGTAAAACGCTTAACTGTGTGGAAATCGCTGCACACAACAGGTTTTAGGAACACTCACAAATACGTAAAATTGAAAGAACAGAAAATAGTGCATTTTTGAAATGAGCATACAATTCACACTTCACGCAAAGCCTCAATACGGGAAATCAGTCAATATCTTCAGTTGGAATTACTGAAAAAGACAGAAACTGGCTATTTAAAACTCCAAGTGTAAACCTGCGATTGGAACGATTCTATTAGCTATATCACAACGCATTTTCGTGAGTTGCCTCTGTGGTCAAGCGTGCTTAATAGCACTGTTAATGTTCCAGAACCGGAGGGTGGCGGTTAGAGCCTGAGTACAGTAAAATTCTTTTTTCAAAATAGGGATGGCTTTTTAAAAATATATATAAAGTTGTATTTTGAAGTGATTGTAAAACAAATTCAGATGAACTTTCACATTTCCAAGCTCACTCGTATTTATTCGCCATGTCCCAAATTTCACAGAAATAAATCCCTACGTTAAGCGGGTTTACATATCCAGACTCCTAAGTATGAAAACATTTACGCTCACTCCAACCTCAATCATTTCATGAATTCAACCTGATTTACGTATGTTATTAGGACGTAAAATTGAATGTGATTTATTCTACAAACACTTTTATACATTGCAAGAGCTGTGACGTCCAAATATTCACTGAGAACTCATAGTCGTATCGCAATAAACAAAAACGAGTCTGGAACAGTAAACTGCTTTCACAAAAGTTAAAAGAAAGCCCGCAAAAGCATGCAAAATGGTCAAGTGGTTTAGGTCGATTCTCTATCAATCATATGTTTGTGTGTTAATACCCGATAATAAGTTTTTCTAAGTGTCTTCCTATTTTCATTTGGAGGCGGAAAACATTTCTTTGAGTAACTCATTGGAAACTTCTTTTGTTTCAAATTCGGCTAAGACGGAACAATATATCAATTGCAAATCTAAAATCCATAGCTGAACACAAAATATAAAGTATGTTTTCCCATTATTATCCTCTGATTTGTAACGAGACACGGGTTCGATTCCCGGAGGGAGTTCATGTGGTTCGGATTCTACGTTAATCAGTAGGTCTACGTCTCATATAGCCTCGCTGCTGAACGTGACGTAAAACTCAAAATCTATCAATCAATCTCCAAGAGAGAGAAATAAAAAAAACTTTGTTATGGTAAATTCTAGTTCAAAGTTCGAAGCACTTGCTTTGCACGTGATTTTTTGTTTCTTTTTTCAGGGAACAGAAAAGTTCTGGCGCCTAAGAAATTATACCAAATAATATTGCAAATTTGCAAATGGATGTATTTACATTGCAATTTGTGGTAATAAAGATATTGTGATTAGAAAACAATATTTTAATAAGTAAGTTTAATTTCTTCATCCATCGCAAGTCTTAGGGGCCCCTTATACCTCGCCGCCCTTCGAATATCGATATCGAAAATTTCGAATGATATATTCATGTCCACATATTCGCGATATCGAATGTTAATATATGATAATATATATATCGACGATAGCGATCTATCGACATATCACAGGCTCAGGTCCGAGAAGTGATGCTTGAAATATACTGGAATCAACAATAAAATTCTAAATAAGTTCTCCATTTCCGTATTCAATGTTGAGGGGGAAGAGTGTGAACCCGAATAGAAATTTTAAGAAAAACAAATGTTAAGATAAAAGTAGGTTTTCCGTCTCCCCTTGAATATAGAAATTAACAGAAAACTATTACTGCAATTTACCTTTTACTTCTGTTTCTGATTGTTATCACAAATCAGCGACAGTACAATACTTTACATAGTATACCAATACACTCTATAACTTTTCACAACCAAGCAAGCCGGAAGATGAATTTCCTGTGATATTAAAGTGGAATGTTCTACAAAATAGTCATAATTCATTGGCTATATTTCTATCAGTACCTTGGTACGGACTAAGAGCTACAAGACTAACAGAACTAGAAATTAGAGATTTCATTCCTTTTTTCTCTCAGACTAAAAGACTTCTGCATTTTCCTAAGATTTTCATTTTCTTAATATAATACCCCTATCCTGGGCTAATTCTGGCTACCGCGGTTTCGAGGTAATCGGTAAACGAAAGAGCAAAGTTTGTCGACTCTCAACTCTCGACAGTTTGTGAGAAGATATTTCATAGTTCATGTTGTTATTTCTTCGTTACAAAAACACTTCTAGTTGACTCTATTCATGGTAAATTACTGAACTTATAAACATTTACAATTATTGAAAACTGAATAATTATTTTTAAACATAAAAAGTCGTTACAGTTCAGTAGAATGCAGAAGTGAAAGAAAATATTGTTTATTTGTTGAGATGTGCAAACTGAATGTGAATAATAAGTGTTTCCCATTCTCTTCTCCAGAGGTGGATCTACGATGGACTTCTGGGGGCTGGGTGGTTGGTAATACTCCTATTCAGAGCTACTTTCAAGAGCTCCAAACTCTGGAATGGGTTTTATTTATATATAAAATAACAAATATTCCCTTTCTGGGAGGCAATCGCCATGATCGCCCACTGGATCCGCCCCCGCTCTTGTGTAGCAGACTTCGAAGATATTTAGCTAGTGTATGCTCCTGCGATGGTGATTAAGGATTGTAACATCTGGATAATTTTTATACTGATATCGGATAGAAACTTATCAGGATTTGCAACATCCGGTTGACAGACAAAAAAAAACGGATGACGGATAACGGATAATATCCGGATAATGGATTTATCCGGATAATTTATAAAATTAAGATAACGGATAATATCTGGATAATAGAAAATTCGGATAACTGATTACATCCGGATGACGAGTCCTTAAGGTATACATTGGATAAAATAGGCTTCAATCCTGCTTTACACTGAATAAAGCGGCAAACTGTGATTTAGTCGCTCCCTTGATCATATCCTGGATCTGGGGCTTTAAGCGTTCATAGCTGTAAAACTATGGGACCTATCGTTAGGGATGCGCACGAGACGAGTCGAGACAGAATTTTCCTGACAAATTTCGAGTCGAGACACAGCTCTTGCAATAAAAAAGAATACATTTTTCAAGACGAGAAAGCCTCAAATCTTGTCTCGTGCGCATCCCTACCTATCGTAGTCGGGTTAGGACTTCACTTAGAAACTAATATGTGCGCTATCCAAAAATACAATGTTTCAAAATCTAAAGTACACATGCGACAATTTTTAGAGAGGAACTTTGGCTATGTGCATATAATTTGAAGTACTCACCAAATACCTGTATAAAAATTGTTGCAGAAGTATGGCAGAATTCTGAAACATGGATATTTGGATAGCTAACGTACTAGTTCCTAAATAAGATCTTGACCCTACTAAGGTAGGTCGCTTAGTTTTGGAGCTATGGACCTTTAAAGTTCATTTCTTCATGTTTTTGGCAGCCTATAACTCCGAAATTAAGCATTTGTGCGCCCAGGTTTGTTATTACCTTTTGTCTTATCTTGGTGTCAGGCAGTAGCGTAGCGTTTACTTTCGTAACGGGTAGACAGCACAGGTGCACCCACGGAGGGGGGGATCAACCAGGTTCCGACATTCCCAAAACTTTCAATATACTGTTATTCATTTTCTTAATAAAACTATACTTGTTTAGTAGAGAAATGATTGATGTAGCATGAAAATTTGATCTTACATATCATTTGTACTATTTCTCTTATAAAAACAATTTAGTTCCATATTTTTTTTCTGAAAATATAGATGAAAGTACTTTACAATTACTTGTCTTGTCGAGTGAAGAATAATATCCGTTCAATACTATATGGACATAGTGGCTTGGATCCCCCACCCAAACCCTGGATCCCTCCAGTTAGGAATTGTCTGATGGGACAGACTTTTTGGTCAGTCTCGGACCTGTGGAATACTTTTTAGACAAATGTGGAGTTAGGCTATAGATGGCATTTTACTTTTTTGTCAAAAAGTTGGGGGCAATGGCCCCCATGCTCCCATAGTTCCACCCATGCCCTCCCAACAAAAAATTGGGTACGTGCCTGGTTGATATTATTATTTCTTCTCGAGTTCGGAACCAACATTAAGTTGTAGGGCCATGTCTCATACAGCCTCGGTGTTAGAAAGGAATATGGAACTCCTGACGAAATTTCGCTACAAACTGGTTTTTGCAAGGTTGCACTACTGTATATAACATATGGAGACTTAATTTTCTTCAACAAAACCCTTAACGATTAAATCAAACAAGCATACCGATATTAATTCATTCTGAAGAATCTCAGTATAGGACATTGGATACGTTAAATTGAATTAATAATTTACTTCCTATGTATAATATTACTTGCTTAGCTCAGAAATTGGCTATTTTTTAAACTTGATACTAATTTTCATACGACAGCTTAGTATGCAATAAAGTGGTGCAATAAATGTATATCTAATCATTTAGTTTGCACATAATACATAATTAACACATATATCCAAATTCACATGAAGTTAGCTAACGATTTTAAGAGCAACAACAGAACAGCAGACTATAAAACATCTTGCGCTCGCTTTTGCCTTTCACAGTGTTGACACACTCTGATATTGCGATTAAACAGAAGCCGAAGCTAGATCATGGAAGATTTATATGAATTACTGGTATTCATAAAACTTTCAGCAATTGTTCCAGTAATTATTATTTTAGTTTTTTTTCCTTCTGTTTCTTGAAATTTTCTTTGAAATATGATTGAATATCTAAAAAGAAGAGGAAAGAGTGTGTTGGATTTATAATAGTACAATTGTGCTGAGTGTGGTATCACTGCAGCTGAAACATGTCTCATTGCCAGGTTCTTTGAACGAGCGAGAACCCCACACAGCCACATGCGCGCGCCACTTTCAAGTAAGAGCTCCACTAACTTGTTCAGCCACGTTGAGACAAATTTGTTGATGTCTCTCTGTGGCCTGTTTGACGGAGACAGAGCTTTAATTCCCCAGTTTTGAAAAATAAAATTATTTACAAATTAGATTCAACCACTATTGCTATTAACCAAGCTATCACGGACCCTATTATTTCTATATTTTTCTACAACATGAAATGTATATCGATTCTTATTAATTAAGAAATTCTAAAACTATGTTCTTTTATTTTAAAGGGTAGACAGTGTCTCAATGTCTCATAGCACTCTACGCTACTGGTGTCAGGAACAGTATTTCTTCCAGATATGTTTTTGGGGCACTGCCCCCCTCCCGGAGCTCTGAGAGTGCCCCCCGGAGGAGACCAAAATATTACGTCTATAATACAATAATAAATAGAATAGTACCAGCAGTGCCCCCCCCTGAACATTTTTTCTGAAAGAACAACTGGTCAGGAATCTCCTTGCATTTTTTAAATGGAGTATCGCATCGCAGTTTGCAGTGCAAATTGGAATGCAATGCAGTGCAAACATGGAAATGCAACGTTGCATTTACATGTTTGCACTGCAAATTGAAATATGTATTGCAAATTGCGATACATCTTTGTGTCTTAAATTACTACGTAAGCTAAAATAAGGAGCAAGTTAAAAATATATTACTATTATTTCAAGAAACTTCCCCCGACTTGAAGGGTCGGTTATTGCAAGAAAAAATGCCTCGACTTTGGATTACAATAGTTTTCCACTTTTGTCTTTCCTTCTCTTTGTCAGTTTATTGTTACTGGGTCATTCTCCACATCTTCTCAGGTTTCGGGTGATTATCCTTGTTTCTGAGCGTGTAATAATAAAAAAAAATGTTCCTTGAAGAAAAGGCGCATTGGCATCAGATTGGACCTAGCCGATATATGGTATATATAGCATGATTGTGGCTTGGTTAGTAAAACGCAGAGGTGCGTACAGTAGATCAATAAAACAGTAACGGTATTCTTCAATGCCCAAAATACAGTATAGGAAATTACACTCATCTTTGTCTCTCTTTTCTTTTTGCTTTTCATTTGAAGTACTGATATACCTGATACCCATTTACGTTCCTTGTTAAAAACAACATATGTTTTAGCAAGATTTCTTCTTGGGAGACGCCGCGAACCTCAAAAGACATCCCGAACAAATGAACTCTGTATTTCTGTGTGTGTTTGAACCTATGAGTTGTTTTCCTAAACCTAATTGTTGAATTTGCCGCTGTGGTAAAACTATTTCGCTCAATTTGACAAATAATATAATAAAATATAATACTTATCCAGCAATGAGCGTGGATTGCAAGGAAAAGCAGTGAACCCTAAAGTACCTCTGTAGCAGGGGCGGATCCAGAACGGACTTCTGGGGGGGGGGGCGTGGATTGTAATACTGCTACTTAGCTAGTTTCAAGAGCTCCAAATTTTGGGATGGGTTTTATTTATATATAAAATAAGAAAGCTTCCTCTTCCGTGGGAGGGGGGCAATTGCCCCGATCGCTCCCTGGATCCGTGTCTGTTCTATAGCCTCTCCCCAAAATTAAATGCATTGATCTATTCTTTCCAATTCGAACTCATTTTCGCTTCCAAGTTAATGGTGACGGAGCTCTTGTTCTTTGTATCTCTGTACTCAAGAAAATAATAATAATAATAATAATAATAATAATAATAATAATAATAATAATAATAATAATAAAGCATTTGAATAATAAATATATTTTTCACCCTTCTTTAAACTTTCTGTGTATTTCTCTGAATCTGGATACGTTGTTTTATAGTGTATAATGCAAAAAGGCTTCAAACAGCAGTCTGGCAAAAAGTATTTGTGTAAAAGACACAAACGTCTTATCAAGTTGTTCTACAAACAACTAAACAGCTGACCTTGTTTCTGTTTGCCTTTAAACACAATGTTACGATTTACAAGGCACAGACAAAAGTAGAGAGCAACATGATATTCGCCTAAGGGCAGCTTCGTCGCTAAACTGAAGACTAGCACTCTGTCAATATATTGCATAGGTATCAATAAGTCAGACTCACAGGTTCTTTCCAAACGTTTTGTATAAGAGGTTAATCAAACTACGTTGTTGTAGGTAAGGGATGAGACTCTGAAAGGCCGATGTGTTGGAGGTCAGAGCCGTAGCTAGAAATTTCGTTGCCCGGGGCAAAGTTGAATTCGGCGTCCCCCGACACTCACCTTACCAAGATTTGACTTTACTTTATGTGCTTTTATTTTTAACATATAAGAGAAACACCTTTTTGTTGTTATGCTACGCTGTTTTTTTTTTTACCAAGCCGCTTAGACAGCCAAAAGCGATCGTTATGTATTCTTTAACAGATAAGAGCCACTCTCAAGAGGCTTATTTTAGACCTGCTGCTAAACTTGCCAAACTACCTTGTATACACATCCATTTGGAGAATAATTATGAAAAAAGCATGGAGTCGATTCTCCTACGTCAGGACGACCATGTTAGACATGGAGTTGCTGGACGCGAGTGGTAGCGTTGGAAAGGTCCGGGTCCCCTGAGTCGAGTCGAATCAAGTTTAAAAAAAAACTCGCTCGAACTCGCTCGTACCCATCCCTAACCACTGCCCCTGGGTGCAGTAGTAATGTCAAAAGTCATGCTCAGGCCACGAAGCTCAAGGAATGGGGTCCTGACGTTATGGATTCGGGTCCCTTCTATTCACCTATTAAAGATGAAGTTGTTGGACGGCGTTGGCGGCATTTGAAAGGTTTTGATCCGTTGAGCACAATTGTGATGTCAGAAATCGATCCCTAGCCTTGAACGTTTTAGACACGGGTCCTTTCTATTCCCCTTTTAAACATGGGGTTGTTGGACGCGGATGGTAACATGGGAAAGATCCTAGTCGTTTGAGGACAGCGTAATGTCCGAAGTCAATTCCTGGCCTCAAAGCGCCAAAAATGAGGTTCCGGATTGGCTCAATATCAATACCTGGTTGCGTAAGATAGAACAACATTTATAGCTGTATGGATGGTTTTACCTCGCGTAATAAAATACTGAGATTGAACCACAGCAAAGGTTTACATCACAACCCAAATGCTTGGGACCGAATCTGATTTCTGACCTCACCGCAATGCTCAAGGGACCAAGACCTCTCCAATGTTTAAAGCAAGTCAATGATGATAGAAGATTTGGTTGAATGAAATTTGGGAGGAAGCGAGAGTATCTGGGAAAACCCACGAATACGACCTTGTTCACCACAAACTTACTAGGCCGGGAATCGAAACAATAAAGATCCCATGCACCAGAGATAGGGCTCTACCACTGAGCTACCGCGCCCAACGATTAAAGCGTCAATGATAATAGAGAAATTGGTGGAATGGAAAGTGTGAAGAAGCGGGAGTACCCTGAGAAAAACCACCAAGACGATCTTGTCCACAACAAACTTACTTGACTGGGGATCGAAACAATAAGGACCCCACGCACCAGAGGAAGAGCTCTACCACTGAGCGATCGCTCCCAATGATTAAAGCAAGTAAATGATAATAAAGGAATTGGTGGAATGAAAGTGGGAAGAAGCAGGAGAATCCTGAGAAAACCCACGAATACGATCTTGTCCACCACAAACTAACTTGGCCCATCAGAGGAAGCTCTCTACCACTAAGCCACCGCGCCCAATGATTAAAGTAAGTCAATGATAGTAGAGGTATTGGTGAAATGAAATGTGGGAGGAAGCAGGAGTACTCTGTCAAAACCCACGGAGACGATCTTCTCCACCACAAACATACTTGGCCCACCAGAAAATACGCTCTACCACTGAGCCACCGCGGCCAATTATTAAAGTAAGTCAATGATAGTAGAGGAATTGGTGAAATGAAATGTGGGATTAAGCGAGAGTACCCTGAGAAAAACCACCAAGACGATCTTGTCCAGCACAAACTTACCTTGCCCACCAGAGGAAGCGCTCTACCACTGAGCCAATGCGCCCAATGATTGAACCAAGTCAATCATAATAGAAGAATTGGAGGAATGAATTGTAGGAGGAAGCGGGAGTATCCTGGCTAAACCCACTGATACGATCATGTCCATTACAAACTTACTTGGCCCACCAGAAGAAGCGCTTTACATCTGAGCCACAGGGCCCAATGATTAAAGCAAGTCAATGATAATGGAGGAATTGGTGGAATAAAAAGTTGGAAGAAGCGGAAGTACAGTGAGAAAACCCACGGATACGATCTTGTCCACCACAAACGTAGTTGGCCCACCGGAGGAAGCGTTCTACCACCGAGCCACTGCGCCCAATGATTGAACCAAGTCAATGATAATAGAAGATTTGGTGGAATGAAATGTGGGAGGAAGCGGGTGTACCCTGAAAAAAACCCACAGATACGATCTTGTCCAACATAAACTTACTAGGCCTACAAGAGGAAGCGCTCTACCACTGAGGCACTGCGCCCAATGATTGAACGAAGTCAATGATAATAGAAGACTTGGTGTATTGAAATGCGGGAGGAAGCAGGAGTACTCTGTCAAAACCCACGGAGACGATCTTCTCCACCACAAACATACTTGGCCCACCAGAAAAAGCGCTCTACCACTGAGCCACCGCGCCCAATGATTAAGGTAAGTTAGTGATAATAGAAGAATTGGTGCAATGCAATGTGGGAGGAAGCGGGAGTACCCTGACAAAACCCACGGATACGATCTTGTCCACCACAAATTTATCAGGCAAGGGATCAAAACAGTAAGGACCCCACGCACCAGAGGAAGCGTTCTACCATTGAGGCACCGTGCCCAATGATTAAATCAAGTCAATGATAAAAGAGGAATTGGTGGAATGAAAAGTGAGAAGAAGCAGGAGTACCCTGAGAAAACCCACGGATACTATCTTGTCCACCACAAACTTACTTGACCAACCAGTGGAAGCGCTCTACCACTGAGCCACTGCGCCCAATGCTTGAAGCAAATCAACGATATTAGAAAAATTGGTGGAAAGAAATGTTGGAGGAAGCAGGAATACCCTGAATAAACTCACGGATACGACCTTGTCCACAACAAACTTATCAGGACGGGGATCGAAACATTAAGGACCCCACGCACCAGAGGAAGTGCTCTACCACTAAGCTGCCGTGCCCAATGATTAAGGTAAGTCAATGATAATAGAGGAATTGGTGAAATGAAAAGTGGGAGGAAGCAGGAGTACCTTGGGAAAACCCAAAGATACAACCTTATTTTACCACAAACTTACTAGGCCCACCAGAGGAAGCGGTCTCTCACTGAGCTACTGTGCCCAATGATTGAATTAAGTCAATGCTAATAGAAAAATGGTGGAATTAAGTGTGGGAGGAAGCGGGAGTACTCTGGCAAACCCCACGGATACAATCTGGTCACTACAAACTTACTTGGCTGGGGAACGAAACAATAAAGACCACACGCAGCAGAGTAAGCGGCTTACCATTGAGCCCCACAACAAGAACAAGAAAATTGGAAGTTACTTGGAAATATTTTAAGAAGCAATATCTTTCAATGTTAAAGACCACTGCCCGATGATCGTGTTTTAATAACTTCATGAGCAGAAAGGACTGATATGTCCCTCTCCTATATGGTATTTTTTAAACCATATACTTTATCGGGAATATTATCCTTTATTCGTCAATTCATGAATTGTTTGAGGTTGGAGTGAGCGTAAATGTTTTCATACTTAGGAGTCTGGATATGCAAACCTGCTTACCGTGGGGATTTACTTCTGTGAAATTTGGTCCATGAAGCTGTACAAAAACGGTAAAATAAGAAACGTTAACATTCTTACAATGAGAACAGACTTCAATTCCCGGTGGGAGTTAGCGTACGCGCGACTTTATCGTGGGAGACCCGGGCTCGATTTCCGGTGGGAGCTCATGTGTTTCGTATTGCATGTTAATCAGTAGGTCCACGTCTCCTATAGCCACGCTGCTGACCGGGCAGTTAAACTCAAAATCACAATCACCTCCACACGGCGGGAGTTTACATGGTTCGGGTTTTACGTTAATCAATATGTCCACGTCATATATGGTCTTGCTGTTGAAAGAGACGTTAAACTCCAAATCAACTCAACTCATTAAGATCAGAGTTCTGGGTTTAATACCAACTTGAAACTATACGTTCAAAATAAAAATTGAAATAAAATGAAATCTTTAAGTTTCACGTCCCATGATTATGCCGGTTAGGCTAAAGGAGACGGTGATAATGAGAAATGAGTGAAATGGTGGAATGAAGAAAGTGGGAGGAAACGGGAGAACCCCGAGAAAACCCACGAGCACGGCGTTTGTCCACCACAAAGTCCAAACGGCGCGAGCTGGGATCGAATTAGGGACCCGAAGCACCGGAGGTGAACGCTCTACCACTCAGCCACCGCGTCCCCAAAATGAAATTTATTCATGCTCCTGATACCTATATATATGGAGAGAGAGAGAGAGAGAGAGAGAGAGAGAGAGAGAGAGAGAGAGAGAATAAATATGGTTGTATTTTTCATAGGGCCGAAGTGGCTTAGTGTAGAGCGTTCAGCTCTGGTCCATGGGGTCCTTGGTTCGATCTCAGTTTGCACAAAGTCAGATTTGTGGTGAAGAAACACCGTGTGCGTTCGTTTCTTCAGGATTCTCCTGTTTCCTCCTACCTACATCGTTGCACAATTTTCATTCACTTCTCATCATCACCGTCTCTTTTACCTAGCCGACATAAGCATGGGACGTCAAACTTAATTTAATTTTATTTCATTGAAAAAATTACTATTTTATTTCATTGAAAAAACTCATAATCTCCATCTTTATAAAGCAATTTCAATAATCATATGGATGTATAATGCTTAAAATTGAATTAAATCGCAATTGCAGTAATCTGCAATATTTTAGGTTTCTCATTTATTTACATCAAATGTTTAGTTATTTGATACTTTATAGCAAGAATATTAACTGCTACATAAGACACAATTATATACCTGTGGCGTGGAAGACCCTGGTTTGATTCCAACGCGAGCTCATGTTTTTCGGTTTCTATGTTAATCAGTAGGTCCCGTCTCATTTAGCCTCGCTGCTAAAAAAGGACTCTAAACTCAAAATCAACTCAACTCAATAATTATCTATACATTGAATTTAATAATAAGGAGGGAGACCTTGAAGGAGGGAAGCCGAATTAAGAAGGAGACCTTAAAATTTAAAACGTAGGGTCAGTGTGAGTCAGAGAGGTCACGGTGGGTGGTGTGTCACAGTGAGTCACGTCCTGTTGACCCACTGACCTTACTTGGCCTTCACTAATTTAAGATAATCTACAAAAAATGAAAAAAAGCAATTTCAAACGCAAAAATATAGAAATGTATTTTCAACGGAACAGAAAAAAACGTAACAGCCCAGATTTGAACCCGGATTTCTCCACTCAGCAAGCAGACGTCTTACCGACTTACCCACGGCATATCTTCCGACTTCTGGTTTTGAAACTTTATTTACACTGCGTGTGTTACGTATCAACGTTACGAGATGTCCTTACTGTTGTGTTAACACGCGTTCCGTAAATTTAGGAAGTCGCTCTTTTAATCCTCAATCAATCCGACACACACGTTAGGAGGTTGTTAATATATATATATATACAGGGTTGGCCATTTTAATCAACCCACGGAAATATCTGAAAAATGATAAAACATAGAAGAAATGTTTGAAGTACACGTTATATATTGCTACGGGGGAAAACCAATTCAGCCAAAAGTACCCCTCTCCGCCGCCCGTAAATGGGGGTAACGGGGGTAACTCTGAAATATCAAATGGGAACATGGGTCGAGTAATACCTCGTTCGAAAGGTCTTGGAAAACTAAGTAACGTTGTACTAAAAGATGTTTCATATGGAGCACCAGTTTCAAAATGGCCGCCATGATATAGTTCGGAAACTCCAGTACCCGTAATATGAAAACCATGGAAGGTAAATGAATGGAACAAAATTGAAATACGTAAATATCATAGGGCATATCGAAGGGTGTGATCCCTGTGATCCCAGTGGCCTCCCTGGAGGGGTCTTGTGGGCTAACTTCAAAATTTCAATGTCCGACCGGACAACGGTTTGGGCGTACGCTTGACCTACCCAATGCTGTTTGGAAGGCAGACTTCATGGATAGAGAATTGGTGCACTGAGTTAATGCGGATGGCCACATTTACATTTTCATTAACTATTAGCACTCATGTTATATTGTGAGCTTGAGGGACGAAACAGTGTGTATGTATATCCCCGAAATGCTTTCCGAATAACCAGCACGCATTGCATAAACGTTTCTGTGGCGACAGAGATTAGCAACTTCACACATTTGTAAGTTCCAGCAACTGCATTATTCGACAACTTCTTTCGTATAACGTTCCTTCTGTTTTCGCATCAAATCATACTCAGCGATAGAGATATCCGTTGCCATTCAAATAAACTTTCACCTTTTTTAGTCACTACAGCGTCATCCTTACAAACAAATGTTACAACCGCACCATACCTATTTTTAGGGTAGCCTTAATTTGCGAATTAAAGTAGAGTTCTCATTTGAACTTTCACAGTTACTTTCCACCCCACTCACATACAGAGCGCAGGAAGAGATTGTTTTGCAGGACTTGGATTTCTCTCTATACATTATGGCAATTTTACTCTAACATTTTTATCTCTGTTGTATCATTCTCGAGCCTTGAAACGCCTCCGTGGTTTTCCTATTTAATTTTCGTTATTTTCATTTATCTCTAACAGTATTCATACTATGGGCACTAGACGTTTTCTTAGACACAGTCACCATGTCTTGGTGATCATTTTGAAAACGGTGTCTCATGTTGAAAATATTCTTACAGAAGCTGATTGATTTGTCTCTGTAACGTGATGTTACTCGCTTCAAGTTGCTATTTGAAATTTTCAAGCTGGCCCCGGATACCTTTCAGTTGGTCCTTGGAGTCACCCCGACAACACCTTTCGATGTGCCTTACGTCAGTTACCTACACCAGTTTTTCTTCTGTTGACTTATCTCCAATCGCTTTCATACTACGGGTACTAAACCTTTTCTCTGACACGGATACTATGTTTCGGCGGCCCTTTGAGAAAACTGCCATTTGACCTCAATCGTTTTCTCCTGCAAGATGTTTGATTTTGCAAGATTTATCGAAGGAGGTACCACTCGACTCATGTTACTATTTAAAATTTTGAAGTTAGCCCCCAAGACCCCTTCAGGGAGGCCACTGGGATCACAGGGACCACTCCATTCGATATACCCTATGATATTTACGTATTTCAATTTTGTTCCATTCATTTACCTTCCATGGTTTTCATACTGCGGGCACTGGAGTTTCCGAACTATATCATGGCGGCCATTTTGAAATTGGTGCTCCATATGAAACATCTTTTGGTACAGCGTTACTTAGTTTTCCAAGACCTTTCGAACGAGGTATTACTCGACCTATGTTCCCATTTGACATTTCAGAGTTACCCCCCGTTACCCCCATTTACGGGCGGCGGAGAGGGGTACTTTTGGCTGAATTGGTTTTCCCCCGTAGCAATATATAACGTGTACTTCAAACATTTCTTCTGTTTTATCATTTTTAAGATATTTCCGTGGATTGATTAAAATGGCCCACCCTGTATATATATATATATATATATATATATATATATATATATATATATATATAGAGAGAGAGAGAGAGAGAGAGAGAGAGAGTGAGAGAGAGAGAGAGAGACAGATGTTGGTGCACCAGTAAGCTCACAAGAGTACAGATTAATTCATTCTTGATTTTAATGTACAGAACAAATGCTTTTTATGAAAGCAAGGGGACTGCTACCCATAGATGGCTAAGTGAGGTAAATAAAATTTAAACTTCAAATGGAACTGGGGTGGCTCACCGACAATGGATGATTTAACACGTTTGATAACAGCGCGGGTAATAGCTGATTTATAAACATAGTCGATAGAGCCTGTGTAGGTTGGCAGTTTTGCTCGAGCCTTCGAGCAACACACATCGCAGAGTCTCCGGAGTGTGACGTCATAAGTTTCTTTTCCTACACCTTTGCGCTGTGTGTTAGATCGTTTTCTGTGGCCTAAATTGGACTATTAGTGACCATTTTAGTGATTACAGTGTAATTAGTGTTTGTTCCCGAGATAGTACAATGTCATATAAAAAGGACTTGCAATATAAATTTATGTTTGACAAGCGTTATCGTAGTTCACGTCCCAATTCGAGCCAGGTCTACCAATGGTTAAATGAGACTTTTCCTCGTCTCTTTGACCAAATTTGTGCTCTTCAACTTCATGAAGAGTCTTGTAGCATTTATATTAAGTTCAAGAGTGTCAACGACTATGAGCAGTTTGCGTCGATCGTTCCGGAGTCTGTGCTATTTCACCACGCCGATGGAAATTCGAGTCTTGTGAGGATCTTGCCGGCCGAGGACCCAGTGAAAATGGTGCGTGTTTATGATTTTCCGCTGGAAGCTCCACTCCAAGTATTAGAAGAGCATTTCCGTGTATATGGTACAGTACGACGTGTAGAACGGCAATTTTGGGCTGCTCCATTCCCTACTGGGATTGATAGTGGTGTCCGTATCATCCATATGGAACTCAATAAACATATCCCATCCCGTTTAATAGTGCAGGGTAACAAAGTGAGTGTTTCGTATGACGGGCAACCGATTACGTGTTTTTTTTGCCAGAGTGAATTTCATACCGTCTCCAGGTGTCCTTTAAAGAAAAAACCCAGTTCTGTGGGCGTGAAACCCACCCTGGGCCCTGTGAATATGACTGAATTAGGCAAGGTGACGCGTACCCTGCAGTCATCTGGATCCGTGGAACGTGTGGCTGAAGCCCCCTTGGTCTCCGGCCCTGGCCCAGCGGGTGTCAATAGTCTCGCCGATACTTCTGAGTTCCCTGAGTTACCCCGACGTTCAGTTGCTCCAGAGTTATCAACGACATCGACGTCAGAGCGGGAATCTCCACAAATGACGGTGCCTTCGCTGCTCCCTCCCGAGCCGCCACTGGAAGATCCGCGTGCAGTTGTTATTTCTGCGAATCAAGACGCTTCTTCGCTTACGAGTGAATCTTTATCATCTGGCACTGATTCCTTTCTTACCCCCCTCTACTAGCAACTGTTGTTTCTGTGGAACCAGATCCTGCCTCCCAGCAAAAAAGAAGAAGAGTGTCAAGGTCAGTTACGAAGAAAAAGGAGCTGACTGCTTCTCTGTCTGCCTCTCAAGGAACGAAACAGCCAATATCACGTGCTACCCGCTCGAACGAGAGGGCAATTTCTGATTCCGAGTTGTAGTGAGTGCAACAGTGTGTTTATTTCAACTCCCGACAACGAAGTTTTGTGTGGGACTCGTAGTCTCCTGTTATGGCTTGTCTTGGTATTGTGTTTATTTTCCTAGTTTGTTCTCTATTAACGGGCAAGTTTTTCGTTATATATTTGATTTCTTTCTACAACAATGTACCTCCGGGTTCTTTACGTAAGTACTTTTTTGTATATTTTTTCTTTTTCAATGTGAGTATGCCAATGATAAACTCTTTCACCCTTCTTACGTTAAATATTAATCGGATCAGTTCAGCGCAAAATATAGCACTACTCAAGCAATTTATCGAGGGGCGTCGCCCGGATGTATGTTGTTTAACAGAACTGACTTTTCATTCATTTGACTTTCTTACTGATTATCATGCTATTATTAATTGTGAATCTTCTACTGGTGTTGCTATTTTAGTGAGGAAAGGCTTAACCTACGATAGAATAATGTTGTCCCCTGATGGTAGGGTAATTCGCTGTTATATTCATGATATGTGCTTCCTCTGTATCTATGCTTTTTCTGGATATCTCAAGATACGAGAAAGGGAAGAGTTTTTTGCCACAACTATTCCGTCTTTAATTCCTCCAGGCGTTCAACACTGTATTGTGGTGGGGGATTTTAATGCGGTGATTGATCCTCGTGACTCTCTCACCCCTTCCCCTCCGTGTCACGCCTTAGTTGAGCTGGTGCGCGCTCTCAAGTTACATGATGCGCTGATCACCTCTAATTCTAAGCACGCCATGACATTTACCTGTTCTACCACCCGCAGCCGCTTAGACAGGGCATATGTAACGGACCCTTTATGTAAAGCAGTGTTACATGTTTTAACTATTCCTGTCCCGCTGTCTACTCATGCAGCGGTAGAAGTAGCTTTTAAGTTACCGTTTTCTCTTCCTGCCGCACGCGGCCCTTCCTATTGGAAGATCAACAATGATGTGATGTCACGAGAGGAAGTGGTAGACGCTTTTACTTCGCGTTTTGAGTACTGGTGTAAAATGCAACGATATTATCCAACGGTAGGGGCATGGTGGAGTCAATATTGCAAACCCAAAATACGTAGTTTTTTCAATGGCGTGGTAAACTTGTACGTCAACAGGATCGTCAGTTATACGAATTTTTTTACCGTGCGCTCTGTGACCTTTGGGCGGCACCACCGTCCCTTGTCACTCAGGCCAGTATCAATGATCTTAAACGCCGGATGCGACAGATAGATTCTCATGCCTCGCTTCAGGCATATTTTTCAGAGGACTTATATCATTGTTTTCCGGAGGAAACATCTTCCTTGTATCATGTCGATCTTTTGCTGCGTCAACGGCGTGCCACATTCATCGAGTCCCTTGTTATGGCGGATGGCAATATCACGACTGATTCGCTCAACATGTTACAAGAATTTACTCGGTACTACACCGAGTTTGCGAGCGCGAAGACAATGGATTACACTTCCGCCCCTGAATTTTTATCAGCAATCCCTCACACGCTGTCAGAGAGTGACGGTCATGACTTGATGCGTCCTATCACAGAGGACGAGATCTTTTCTGTTCTCCGGCGTGCCAAAGGCCGCAGTTCCCCAGGGGTCGACGGTTTGAATTTTTCCTTTTATAAGCGTTATTGGTCTTTTCTCCGCGTGACTCTTGTTTCACTCTTTAATTCGTGGCTCTCGGGTGCCTCTTTTGCGCACAATACAGCTATAGTGGTGCTTCTCCCGAAATCGCCTACTGCACGTGAGGTTTCCGATTACCGGCCCATTTCCTTATTACCAGTCGACCTGAAATTATTTACGAAGGTTCTAGCAGCTAGAGTTCGTCCTATTATTCAACGATTAATTAGTCCGTTCCAGGCGGCGCTACACCAGACTCATAATATTCAATACACTCTTCGTTCTCTCCGGGATCTTTTTGCATACTTTCATTTTCGTCAGGTTCCTGCAGGAGCCATCGCAGTTGATTTGGCCAAAGCTTACGATAGCGTAGATCATCACTTTCTCCGCCTAACGCTTGACGCCTGGGGCTTTCCTTCAGCTTTCTGCCAGGTAATAGTGAATCTGTATGCTACGGCGAATTTCCGTCTTCAAATTAATGGCCATTTATCTTCACCCATTTCGTTCCAGCGTGGTTTGCGTCAAGGGTGTTGTTTCAGCACTATATTGTTTGCCTTAGTTTTAGACCCGTTTCTTTACCGTTTGGCAGCCTTATCCCCCTCGGGACCTTCACTTTTTCACAGTCAAAATATTTTCGGTTACGCTGATGATTTAACCATTACTGGAGTGGATTCTGCGTCCTTGCAGGGAGTCTTTCCTGTTCTGCAGCGCTATTCTCGTTGCGCAGGTCTTCACTACAATGACCGGAAAACTCATGTGTTACAATTTAATGACTTTCAGTTACCTGCGAACACTCTGGGTTCCTCAATTTTACCGCATGTCTCTTCCTTAACTATATTAGGCATACCTTTCACGTCCCACCCCACTCCCCACTATGATGAGATTTGGGCACCTCTTTTAACACAAGTCCGCCGTTTGTTTTATTCCCAGCGGTTTCGTCGACTTCATTTACTCCACCGTATCCACTTTATCAATATTTATGTTGCACTGAAGCTGTGGTATCGAGCGCGCGTTTTTCCCTTACCGGAGATATATGCCAAACGTTTTGAATCTCTGTTCCTTTGGCATATCTGGCGTGGATTTTATTTCCGTCTTCCGCGTACCGCACTTTATCTGCCACGTTCTATGGGTGGGTTAGGCTTGGTCAACATTCGCTTAAAATGCCAAACTTTATTCATGTCAGACTCCTACTCCGCGCTCTCTTCAACTGGTTCTTTCACTAATCACTGGTTTAGCTGTTTCTGACCGGATTATGAACATCCAATGAATCCCCCTCTCATTCATTTCCCAGTCCAGTGTCCGGCGTATGTCCGGACTTTCATCCGTTATTGGACGTATTCCGGGGTGATCCTCAACCCGAGGACACACAATGCACGCTCGTTATATTGTGCTCTTGCCATGTTAACATATCCTCAAACGAAACTGCGCGTCGTTCAGCTTTTTCCATATGTCGGTTGGCAGCAAGTGTGGGCCAATCTCTCGAACCCTGTACTACCTTCGTACATGCAAGTCCTTTGGTTTCAGGTTGTACACCAGCTTACCCCTACACGCGCGCGTTTGTTCGCGATTCAACGCGTTCCTGATGCGTTGTGTGCTACATGCAACCAAGAGGATACTCAGGCTCATCGCTATACCCAATGTGCTGGAGCCCCTCCTGTCTGGCACGCTTTTCAGGAACTAGTGGGACGTATCACTCGTCGTCCGCCCTCTCAGTTTACGGTGGAGCATATGTTCTTCCCTGATTTTCGTTTTTCCCCCCCGCTAAACATCGGGCCGTGCTCTTTCTTGCAGCCAGTACTCTTGCTTATTTCCAGCGGTATGTAACTTTTCTGGATGCGTGCACTTATTTTGATTTTTTGAGACGTACACGTCGCAAGCTTTTTTCTCCAGATCGCGATCGGCACTATTTTAGCCGATTTTTGGAAGTTGTTCTGCAATAAACTTTTCGCTGTTCCTTTTTTAAAAATTATTATTATTATTATTATTATTATTATTATTATTATTATTATTATTATTATTATTATGTGTATTTTCCTTTAATTATTGATTTTATTTCTGTTTCTTATGTCCTTAAGCTGAGTACTCACTTTCAAGTTGTTTAAATACTTTTCTGTTGTATCACGAATAGTTGAGTGAAAAGTTCTGTATTTGAAGTTGGTACCAATAAAACTGTAGGTAAATGGTTACCGCGTGAGACTGTCATTCTAAGGGTCTGGGGTTCGAGTCCCGGCCTAGACTGAGTTAATTTTTTTTCAAGGAATTCAACACTATAAATGATGTTCGCGTTTGATACTGAAAGAGATTTATCCTATGAAGGAAGAAAACTCAAGATGGGGCAGGGGGAAAGACGGAAACTGTTTATCCTTAAGTGTTAAAATTTAATTTATTCCCATGTCTTTTTCTCTTTCCTTTCCCTCTTTCCTTCTTTTCTCATTTTGTTTAGCTATCCGTACTTTTTCGGTTTCTGCATGAAGCGTATTATTCTTTTCGTTTTTTTGCATTAATTCCTATCTCTTTGAATTTAATGTGAATGGAATTTCTGCAGATTTATCTCGTGGTTGTTTCTCTAAATGATGCTCTCAGATAGTAATACTTTTTCCTCCAAGTGGAGGAATATCCTGGCATGTTATGGTTTCGGGCATGTATTTGCTGTCATGTTGGTTGTCCAAGTGTCAGACATACAGTGAACCTATTCTGGTATTGGAAAAAGCTATCATTTCTTATGTATCCAACCTCCATTTTCTACTGTCGCTGACTGTACCACGCTGATGATTGGCTGACAGAGGTCACGTGATCTTAGGCTCTGGGATTTAAAAAAAAATTCGTTCCCTTTTACGGGTAAGCTGAGTGCTCTGATACCTGATTCTGATTGGTTGACAAATGTTACGTGATCTTAGACCCTGGGATATTTGAAATTCGTTCCCTTTTATGGATAACATAAATGCTTTGGTACCACGATGCTGATGGGTTGATAGAGGTCACGTGATCTTAGGCTCTGGGTTTGGTATTACGATACTGATTGGAAGATAGAAGTCACATGATTTTAGACCCATCACACGGTGAACAGATTACATGGTATAACGTGGGGGAAATCCCTCACTCATTTGTTTCATTTTATGGATAAGATGAATATTTTGGTACCTCAATTTTGATTGGAGGATAGAAGTCACATAATCTTTCCCTCACCCCAATGCTAGAAATTCAATTTATTTTAGATTACGTGATATGACAGTGATCACCCTCGACCGGGATTTTAGAATTTTGTTCTCTTTTAATGGTTATCCCGTGGAGGGTTCAACCCCATCCTTAAATAACCCTTTTATGGTATCATGATATTGTACTGAAGTTTACATTAAATATTATCGTTCTCTTTGACAGATAAGATGATTACCAGCTTTTTTACCTTGATGGAGATCCTGTCCTTGAATTAGTAGCCTATGTCTCTGGAAGTAACAATGGTGAAAGAGGGGTCCATCGTTGTCGCTTGTAGATTTCTTATAACACATTGTTGTGAGTTTAAGCGATTTTTTAAACGCTCAGTAAGCGCTTCATTAATGGAAACAGTGTTGCCAGATTTTTCTTACCTAAACTGCTCCGATTCTTTTCGAAACGGTTCCGCAGAGTACAAGAAATTTTCAACTAAAAATTTTTCGAACTAAAAAAATTTTAAACAAAAATTTTCAAACAAAAAATTTTCGAACTAAAAATTTTGAAACAAAAATTTCAAAAAATTTCGAACTAAAAAATTTAAACAAATTTTTCGGAAAAAAATTTAAACTAAAAACTTTCGAACCAAATTTTCAAATCAAAAAATTTTCGAACTAAAAAAATTAAATTTTCGAACCCAAAAAAATTTCGAACTAAAAAAATTAAAAATTTTTCGAAAAAATATTTTAAACTAAAAACTTTCGAACTAAATTTTCAAATCAAAATATTTCGAACTAAAAATTTAAAAAAAAATTTCGAATCAATTTTTGAAAACAAGTTTCGAACTAAAGATGTTAACCACATTTGAAAGTTTTCAAATCAATTTTTTTCGAACTAAAATTAAAAACCAAATTTTGGACACTAAAAATTAATTAATTTTTCGAACAAAATCATTTAAACCAAATCTTGGATATATTTTCCACCTTAAATTTTCAAGATTACCATTTATTTGAAAACAAGTGTTCAGGGTTTCAAGAAATAATAAAACATATTTTTTTTCAACTTGTTGTATTTTAACGAAAGGTATGTGCTCTTCTCATACAAGGTTATTAACATAATAAATACAGGATCTAGTTAATGAATATGTTGGACGTGTCATCATCTTCGAATCTTGTAGACGTATCCTGTAAAGAAAAAGAAGAAACAACGGATTACTTTATGAATTTCTTTTTTTTTTGAAACAATAAAAAACGAGTAAATATTGATAAGAGAGAAATAAAACTTACTCATAAAAGATGGATGTGTTTAGTTCCATCTTCCTCCTCGGGTACGAGATGACTGCATTTTTTTCACTGATGGTGGTTTATGAACTCTTCTGGGTACTGCATTTTTCTTGGTGTTGCTGCTTTATGGTCAAGGTTCCCCCTTGGATACGAGATGACTGCATCTCTTCCACTGGTGGTGTTGGTGGTTTATGAACTCTTCTGGGTACTTCATTTTTTCTGGGTGTTGCTGCTTTGTGGTTAAGGAGTGGAAAAAGGAAAAGGAAAAAAGAAATGGCGGCCTCATTGGGTGTTTACAGTTTTTTCTTCATCTTCTTCTTTTTCCAGTTCCAGTTTCCGTTTTTTAACGTACCCGTACGGAACCGTATCATAGGAATTGAGTTCTTTAGATCGACGTTTTGTGTACTGGATGCTGTACATTTTTTCTTCTTTGCGTGTGACGATGGTATGGTCTTTAGCAGTGATTTATTTGTGGATTTTGTAGAAGGGGGGAATATTTATGAAAGATTGTGTTCCGTATAACAGAACAACTATAAAGTCGGGTTGAGACAACGTTACCATATTTTTAAACCTATCTACTTTAAAATTATGGTACTAGTTTCATAGCCAGTCCCCAAGTTCATATATTTTTTTTCATTAAAAAAAACAATTTTATGATAAATATTGGTAGGGACATTAGATAAAATTTGGTTAGGTAGATGAGATCACATTCGTTACTTGCCTTGATACTTATCGTCCTACTGCTGAGGACAAGTGTGCAGCATCCAGCAAAAGTCCTATAGTTACATTGCAACCTGCATAACTTGTCATAACAAGTGTCACATTCCTTCGTAGAACTGTTTTGCTATGACAAGTAATTCTTTATTCCATTCTTATTAGGTATTTGAATACGAAATTCATCGCCCGAACAATAAATACTACAAAAGTTAAGAGTTTACTTTTTGCAGAACATTGATAGGTGCACATATACTTGAATCTAATTTTATTAAATAGAAGGGGAAAGACGGCATTAAATGTAATTCTTCATACCATAAATAAGTTTTAGTACCAGTAGAATTAATAGTACTGTCACACCGTACCTCACTTTAGAATAGTGAAGCAATAGGAGATTGGTTTAAATCGGATACCGTCTTTTTCCCAGTTGATTTGTCGGTAGCAGCATGATGTCCACTTTTTACCCAGCTGATGACATACTTTTCTGCATTGAAAGAAGTCTCGTAATGTCTGGTAGATTCGAGGGTTTTCACAGATAAACGCTTTCTAGCGTCAGTGTGCTGTAAGTTTAAGCTGGAAAAGCCTCTCCCACAGTATGCAGAAGAAACTAGAACAACAATGATTTCATGTTAAGATTTTGTAGATTTGGTCCAATATTAGGAGGTTCTCTCGTAATGCTGCAGAATTTTGGCTGTATTATCAGAGGAACATTTTATTTTATTTTATTTTATTTTATTTTATTTTATTTTATTTTATTTTATTTTCCATTACTTTTTTGTCGCCGTATAACATTCTTGCAGACAATTCTTCTGGCCACTTGGATTGTAGCAAAACCTCGACCCTACTGAACGTTTCGTTAGGAAACCAAGACCGTATGTTATCTGCTAGACCCTGACAGAATTGCAATCTTATTTGCTGGTACTTCTCAAGAGAACTGTCTAAGGGTTTTGCGAGTGGAACTCCACAAAACTGACCAGTTTCTTCAAACTGTCGTTGTAATTCTTCCATGAACATGCCATTCTTTTCTTGCAACGCTTCCAGTACACGTGCAGTTGTTTCAATTTTGCTTATTGCCTGTACAGTACAAGGGATGCTGACCTTTCTTGTAGAAACAGGCTAAGGGCGTCTAGAGGTTCCAGCACATCTCGAATCATGGATATTTCATAAACAAAATTCCACTTAGTGAAATTTTGCAAGCCCGAAAATATTGCACGCTGCTCAAAACTTCTCTGCAAATTTGTAGAAGCTTCTCGAAAGTGTTCTACTAGCGCAGGGTAGGACTTCCACAATGCTTCTATTGAACGGTAAGAAGAGCCTAACCACCGTATATCCAAAACTGTAGTAATATTATAGAAGAGAATATCTAGTTCTTCTGATATTAATTCGATTTCTCGTGTTCTACGGGGACATTGAGTCAACACCGTGTAATCGCTCTACAAAGTTTTGAAAATGAACCATATCTGAAACCGTATTAACAACGTTGTGAACAAACAGTTCCATCTTCTAACTCATGTAGTAAAACACGAGTAAATTGGTGTCAAATTCTTGCTGCAGTAAAGAGATAACATCATTTATTCCGCGTTGTATGTCACTGGTGCTCTCAGACAAAATGCCATAAGTCTTTCCCGTAATATCATTTTGGAAAGATTCATACGTTCACATAATCACGGAACCACAAACCTCTCTGCCTGTTATTGCCTGTAACTCAAATAATCCCAAAATTATATTGATTCATACGTGATTAGCTACAGTACGGATATACACAATGAGAACAGGTTTATGAGATACAGTGGAGGTTCATCCACCATTAGCTCGAAGGGTTCAACGGAACGCGCACGGTACTCGGCCAGTTTGCCTTCATTTCTGTAGCTAAAAATCAATAATATTTGCACATGTAACATACGAGTAAAGAACTTGTCCGAGGTCCATTAAATTTATTTCTTGTAATTTAATAAGATGTGGGAGCACCGTAAACGATAGACGATTTTGGACAATAACGTAGGAAGTCCTAAATATCGTAGCTGTCTTTTTAACACGAATTTCATTCACAATTTTCCACCTGTCTTCTGCATTTGCCATTGAAACCTATATTTCTTCCCTATCTCTTTGTTCACATATTGACATTTTATAAAAAAGTTTCTTTGATGCTTTTGCAATAATATCGTTGCACCATACACTTTGTACATTTATTCTTCTTTCTGTATGAACAATGAAATGAAATCTTCAAGTTTTACGTCCCACGTTTATGCCGGTTAGGCTAAAGAAGACGGTGATGATGAGAAATGAACGAAATGGTGGAATGAAGAAAGTGGAAGGAAACAGAAGACTCACGCACTGTATCAATACCGAGTTTACGAACGGAAGCACATATAGAACACACAACGCGAATGTCATTAGTATTTTGTTTAACATCTAGCCACGGTCGTTTAATTTTCCAGCTCGCAAATTGTTTTTGATCACATATAGAAGAGAACAAGCCACTGGGGCTAGAAATAACCTTACCATTATTAACACTAGGTCCCGAATCATTTTCATCTTTTTGATGAGATGTCTCTAATGTGATTTCGGACGTTGCACTATCTTCAAAGCCTCTTACTTTGTGTGCTGGAATTACTTCCCTCATCGTCAGGAGCTTTTCTTTTGTTAAAATATAATCTAATGTGCTTGTCAACGAAGAAGATACCAATTCACAACTGCTATGACTGCTCACTGATTACTGAAAACATTGTTTTTTAAATTATTATTATTACTGTGCTACTCAGCTTAAGAATGATAAGTAGTGATGCCAGTTGAAAGCATTTTTCTTCGGGAAGCAATAAACATACTGAAAAAATGAATTATTGTACTTTAAAACAGATTGTATAGCCTAAGAAAGGGGGAAAATATCTTCCCAGGCTGGGAAAATTGAATTAAATCTAGAGACAGGGAAGACAGAACTTAGAAGGGGGGAAATTCCCCGTCTTCACTGGCTACAAATAAATCCCTGGTCTTTAGTCCTGCATATCTTATCGGGGATGGTAATGGTGACTTGTCCACGGCATTGATTTGTAATCATTTCTTTTAGCGTGTTGAAATTTAATTTCTGTCCTGCATTGTAGTTTAATGTAAATCCTCTAATTTTACATATGTAGCTGGTGACGTTGGTATCTGGATTGTATATTTCTAGGCTGTAATTTTTCGGTCCTCCACTAACAAATGTCTTGATGTATGCTCGTTGTCCATAAGACTCCATCTCATCCGATAAGCATCCCAAGTACGTTGAAGGTTCAATGGTTGGCTCTCCGGGCTTTTCTGTAAATATCACAGAATCCGTGTCGAAATATAAAACACGTTCCTGCAACATTTCCAGATACTTGTACAGTTCCAGACGTGCCTGACATGTTGTAAATGCACCTAACACGACATTGGTGTTTCGGTTTTGAACAGGCACATGTTCATTGTACTCCCAGAACGCATACAACATCGTATCATTGATGGGTACAATTTGATGGAGTTTAATGTCGGGGGAAGTGAGTTTTTCATAAAAGTCTTCCGGCCGATCAATAATTGTGGTCTGGCTAAAGTTTGAACGCTGAGAAAGTTTTCCCCATAGAGAGTTAAGACAAAGCTTAGATAAACTTCTTCGTGCAGGATTATTTTCAATTTTGGTCGGATCCAATGCAATACCTTCACGCTCCAGGACGGTTTGTATAAATTTTGATTTGTCTTCTTCGGTCACACAGGAACTGGGCCAGCCAGAAGCTTCCATTTTCGATTTCAAAAACGTATTGATATATTCCGTGAACAAGCCACCTGTTTTCGTGATGGGATCATATTGTTCAATGTCATAATCCCAAATTTCAAAGATCTCCACCGGTTGATATCCTAATTCTATTGCTTTCTGTATTTCATATGATACCCATGTTCCAGTGAGGCATCGCTCCTGATCGTTGTGCGTACACGTTGCTGCAGGGTCTGGGTTCATTTCTTCGGCACACGCAGCACACAGTGGAAAGAGTAGTTTCTTGTTACATCGGTAAGGCAGGAGACCATTATAAAGATGGCGACTTGGTAATATCGTCATTTTGATCAGACCATTGACTTTATTTATTGGTGGTATATTTTCATCACCCTGTAGATAAATTCTAGGATGTCCTACAGGGTATTTAGCACACTTATTTATGTAAGGATAAAGCGAGACAATATCGAAATATTTTATTACTTCTCCTGCTTTTTCGTCGACTTGGTGGTATAATTTCACGCAATTGGTCCTTCCTCCAAAAAAGCTATCTCTTGGATTTAATGGTCTACGGTTCATGTACGGGTGATTCTTGAGATACGTCGCCATTGCTGGATTTTGTTTTAAGAACTGTTTAAATTCGCACTCCCACATTTCATGTACAATGTACCCCAATTCACGCAGTCTTGCATTTTTTCGTTGCGTTCGTTCATAACGGAATTCCATAGTGTCTTCTGGATTGCCGTAGATGGGCTGATTACGGCCTGTAGTAATACATACTTTACATCCGTGATAAAAACAGCCGGCATGCTCGTAGATGTGCTCCTCTAACGTCTCAGGATCTTGGTAGTAGCCATCAACATGGAATCCCGCAATAAACACTTCTTTTTGTCGGGCCGCATGTAAGATTTGTTTTCCTTCGGTTTTTTCAATGTAGGCCAGCCATTGCATTGCAGCGATCGATTGCGTACTTCTCCATCGATAGCCATGTGCCGGTAGAATTCCAATGGTGTTGGGTTTGAGGAAATTCCGACGGAATACTAAATTGGAAGCACTTGCAATCGTGATCGTCTTCAAGAAGGGATTAACTTTGGTTTCTGCTTCAAATGACGTCATAAACGAAGCGCATGCTTGTCGCAGTACATTGACATCTTGAATACAATACTTGAGAATTTCCTTCTGAAAATCAAACGTGTCATTACGATGATCGTTGTACCACTGCATGAACTTGTTCCTCTCTTCGACGGCCATTTCATCTGCACCATAATACTTCGTTTCAGGAAGTGGTCCAATATATGATTGATTTTCTTTGGTGTTGAAGAAATGCTGGAAGTAGCCTTTGGTTGCGGGTAAATTGAACGCTTTTGACAATTTGCTTAATGCCATAGGCAGGAAGTTCAAAGAGTCAATGAACGTCAGATTATTCAAGGTTAAACTCAATATCTTGGTCCCATTTAATATGACGTCAGGTCTCCATTGAAATTGTTCTACCATGGTCTTTAAAATAAAATGTCCATCGTAGCCCTTCGAGTTGTGAGCGAGACAGAAAATCCTATTTATATTGGGACGACGTTCCCGCAAGTACTGGAGAAAATTATAAACTGGATCCTCTCCTTGGAAAATATGCTGGCGCTGACCACACGTAGTGCAAGACTGCTGGATATTATCGTTTTCAACACATGCGTAACATACTTGTTGTGCAACCAATAAATTTGGAACGTGTACATACATATTATCGCCAATATTCTTGTCTTGCATAGATTCTATATCATAGAATATCAATAATGCTTTCTTTGCGTGCATGAGTGAAGGAACACCAGGTTTTAAGCATTGTCGATCGGGAAGCATAAAGCATTGATGTGATCCTGGAACAATCTTCTTACAAACATTGCAAAAAATCTCATTACAATCATGAATGCGTTGTCCACTTCGTACAAAAGAATATACTCTGTAGCATCTAGTACATTGCTTCACCATTTTGCATACAGGTTCCCCTTGATGATATACAATATTACGATGATTATTAAAACATTCTTCGCCGTAAAATTGACGATTGCAGTCGTTGCACAGCACCAGCGTTTGATTCTTGTCGCATAGAGGTTTTTGTAAGCATTTGGAGCACGTTACAGGACAATTTTTCACATGTTCATTACGTTTACTATACTTTTTATGGCACGCCTCACAGTAGAACTTGGTTGCAAAACAAGCAGTTAAAGATTGGATGATGTCAAAATGGCCAGCCAAACAAATTAAATTTATGGGAGTGCGATTTTCATCGTTGGGTCCCTCGTACATGATGTCACGGCCTGAGAAACTAGTATACACTGTAATTTTATATTCTTTGAGGTATGACTGGAATTGTCGTATTTCATTTACACTGGCACCATGATCCAAATTCACTCCTGCATTTGCACATAACGCATTCACTTCATCGTCCACAACACATTTTCTCTGATTTTTATATTGCTTATGTCGTTTCATATCTACATTCTTGTATTTTTTCAGGCCAATAGCAATAACAAGGGAGTACGCCAGACACCTTGAATCTTGATTTCTTACACGTACAATCCCTCGCTTGCTTCGTAATAATTCTTCATTTTGAAGTATTCCTTGTGCTAAACGATCTCCATATCCGTATCCTCTTGGAATATCCACACGATGGAAATGAACGGTGAATGGCTCGTGCAGGAGAAATGCATTGCTACTTTGTAAAACTCTTTCGAACGAGGCCCACATCGTTTCCAGTGTTAGGTTTCGCGCTTGGCGAAAACTCACCCAAAATGGCTTATTCGTGTTGCGTGGTGATATTACTGATAAACCAACCATCGCCTCATCGTCGACATTAGCTAACAAATGGTCCAGCATTGCTTGGAAACTATTATGCACGTATTGGATAATATCGGTTCCTACGGGCGGTGCGTTGAATTGAACTTCGAGCATTCTGTCCTCAATGTTAAATCGTCTATAATGACGAGTGATTTCATTGCGAACAGTAAAACCCGATTCGGCCATGGTTAAAAATGAAAACAAAAAAACAGGTACAATTGTGATAAATGTGTAAGGGAAAAAGGAATTGTGCAGCGTGAATTTACTACAAAGAAAAGAAGAAAGAAAAATCTTAATCACCTGATAAACAGGAAATCATAACATTCATGATTAATTCTTAACTAAGCAAATCATGTAAAGGTCCTGAGTTTGATTCCTGGCGGTGACGTTCAGAATCTCATTATGAAAACACGTGTACTAGAAATTAAAGTTTTTTAAAAAATAATTATGTTACTGAAATGTGTGTTTTATTGCTGTCAAACTCGAGACCATTACATCAGCATGTAACTGACCTACCATTCTATAGTGATAAAAAAAATGCATGAATGAATGTTTCAACAGTACTGAGATGTGACAAAGTACGCGTAAGCATTTTTTTCTACTCACAACGACCTTTAAATGATGCGTTTGCAAGTTGAAGAGATTCACCAACCATTAACGTTACACATACGTAATTGTCAAAACAAAATCTGTATAGCGTAAATCTTTTAACCAAATATTCATGCACTCTTTTTTATTTAAGTGGTTTGCGTACATGCTTCTAACGTGGAAGGCCCTGGTTCAATCCTCGGTGGGTTTGCTTTCCACGTCGGGGGCGCTGTCAAGCCTTTTCTGAAATTTAATATTCTCACGCGTTATCATACATTCTTTTCAAAACTAAGCTAAATGGTTGACGTACACACCTCTGGCCCAGGTTCAATCCCGGGTGATTGCTCGAATATCACGTTAAGCTGAAGGGACGCTAAACTAAAACAATGGTTTCAAAGGGTATCGAACTATATTATTCTCAGGCATAGTTTCTGAAATTTTGTAATGCATTCTTTTCAAAACTAAGCGCACACATCTTTGACCATGGTTCAATTCCCGACGGGAGTTCACATTCAACATTAAGCTGAAGGGTCGCTAAACCATATCATTTCTCGTGCTTAGTTTTAATGTGTGGGGGTTCCTGATTCGTACTCCCACTTTCCCATTCCACTAATTCCTTCATAGTCTAAATATTTCGTACTAAAAGTAAAACAGTGTATTCGTGATCCGCCCACAAATATAAAATAAAAATGATTTTCGAATCTTGTGTGAAAAATAAAATCTCACTGAACTTACCTCAAATTCAATGAACAAAAAGTCGGTGCAGTAAAACTTAAATGAAGACACTTTTAAAAGTAGACCTTCTCACTTGACAGTTGAGAGTGGTGTAGGATTTGAAAAATGAAATTTAGATTTTTATTTAGGTCGCTGTGAAAACGACGTCACCGTCAACCAATCAGAAACGAGGAAATTTATAAAATGACATCACAACGAACCAATCAAAACGCTCGCTGCTTTTGTCATGAATCACGAACCAAAACGATGTGTAAAAATCGATCGTGACGTCATTCACGTTTCTCAGTAGTTACAACATCTAGTATCGCAATTCCGAGCATGACATCATCCCAAATGCCTTCTGTCAGGATCATGTCACTACCTGTCGTACCGTAACTGTGACGACATTTCATTTTCCTCATATTCCATACGAGAATGTCAATGTTTGCTTTTTTCATGAATCACGCTGACACGTTCGTAGTAAAAACTAAAGTAATATGATCCGCTGACGTTTGCATTTTCAATCATATGTGCTTCTATGTCAACACACAAAGAAGTCTATCAGCATTTTATTTTAATCCACGAACGGAAGCGTTACACTGTCAGATGTATTTTCTTAAAGTATAAGTGTATCCTTTTCAAGAACCATGGTTCGAAACCCACAAAGCACGATTAAAACCGAATTCATTCATAGCTAAGCGGTTAGCATACGCATCTTTGGTTTGAAAGACCTGAGTTCGATTCCTGAAAAAACATTTCTTAGGATTTTTCTTAAACGGTTTAAATTTCTAGTTCGAAAATTTTAAAAGTTTAGTTCGATAAAAACTTTGATTTGAAAATTTTTAGATGTGATTTACATCTTTAGTTCGAAACTTTTGTTTTAAAAATGTTTTAGTTCGACAAAATTTTGTTTCAATTTTTTTAGTTCGAAATTTTTTGAAATTATTTAGTTCGAAAATTTTTTGGGTTCGAAAATTTAGTTCGAAAGTTTTTAGTTTAAAACAATTAAACGTTTATTTATTTGATTCAATTTCCGCCGTAAGAACTTAGCGTTCATGGCTTCGTCAACAGATACAGTTACTATTACAATTAATAATAATCATAATTACAAGAGAAAACGCTACAATTAATAATACAATTATTTAAAAAATATATATAATAATAATAATACAAAATATATACGTAACAATAAAACTAAAAGTGTATTTTTAGAGAAAATATAAATTGTATGTTGTTTTATATATTTCAAAATTCAAATAAATATTTACATTACAAAGAAAGATCACACTGAAGATATTCATCTAAACCATAGAAAAGATGTTTAAGTAACAGTAACTTGAGGTGCCTTTTAAACTGCAAGTTTGGCATTCGTTTGACACGATCTGGTAATTTATTATAAAGTTTTATTCCTATGTGGTGTAACGAATTTTGAGTTCTTGTTAGGCGGAAATTTTGTATATGAATATGATTGGTTGTTCTTGTGTTGTATTGGTGTAGGTCCGAATTGGGTTGAAAGTTACTTTTATTCATATGTATGAATGATGATGTTTCGAGAATGTATATACACGGCAATGGTAATATTTTAAGTTTCTGAAACAGTGGTCTAATTGGTGTATGAAACGGAACTGATAACATTATTCGTAACATTTTCTTCTGCATTGTAAATACTTTCTTCGCATAACAGGTATTACCCCAGAAAATGATTCCATACGATAGAACTGACTGGATCAATCCGAAATAAAAATTGTTTTCAAGGTTTCCGTAGTTAGAATCTTACTAACTTTACGTATAAGATATATTTTCGCGCTTAGTTTTCTCAACAAATCATTCACGTGATCATCCCATTTTAACTTAGAGTCTAATTTTAACCCTAAAAATTTACAAGTGTCAGATACCTGTATGAGTTCCCCGTCTATACGTATTTGATGTATATTTAGAGAGTTCAGTTTTCCTTCATTGAAACTCATTATAGTCGTTTTCGCTGTATTTAAGTTAAGTTGGTTTGCTTTTATCCATTCTGTAATTTTATCTGTCGTGTTCTTAAATATGAAATCCTCGGTGCAAATGTTATTTGGAATTTCCACTAAAATGTTTGTATCATCCGCAAAAAGTACGCTTTTGTTTGGAACTATATAATCGGGAAGATCGTTAATGTATATAAGGAAAAGTATAGGACCTAATATTGATCCTTGTGGAACTCCGTGCCTAATGTGTCTTACCTCTGACTTGGTTGCACCTATTTCTACATATTGCATGCGGTTAGTCAAATAGGACTGGAACCATAAATTAGCATGACCTCTAATACCATAACTACGCAATTTATTCAATAAAATTTTGTGATTAACAAGGTCAAAGGCTTTTGTGAGATCCAGAAAAATTCCATATATTTTATTTCTTCTTTCTCTCGCTTTATATATATCACTTAGAAAAGCAACTACAGCATTGTTAATTGATTTGTACTTCCTAAACCCGAATTGGCTCTTCGTGAAGATATTATTCTTTTCCAAAAAGGGCACCAATCGGTTATACATAACTTTTTCTAAAATTTTGGAGAAAACAGATAGAATAGAGATAGGACGGTAATTTCCTGGGTCAGCAGTTGATCCTTTTTTGTGTATAGGTCTTATTTTAGCAAGTTTAAGATCTTCTGGAAATATTCCCGTTTCAAGAGTGAAATTGCATATATCAGTCAACGGTATAAGAAAATATTCGGCACACATTTTAAGCAAATAATAAGGAATATCGTCGGGCCCAGAAGATCTTTTCATCTTCATTTTTTAATAATCGATCTTATTTCTAACTCTGTGGTAGGTATTAAGTATATAGATACAGAATTACTAGATAATTTTATGTATTAATGAAGTTGGTCATCGAATAGCAATCAAAACTGGTGACCCCCGAGCTACTGCATTCCTTTTCCAACGTATCAGCATCGCCATCCAGCGCGGGAATGTGTCATCGATCTTAGGCACATTACCTCCTGGTAAAGAACTGGACGAGATTTTTCTTCTATAACACACAATAAGACGGAAGGAGACATATCCGAGGAGGCTGACAACCACTTTGACTATGTTCATGAAGAACCGGAATGTTTTGAATCCAGTTTGGATAAATATACATTGTTGGAAGTCATGGCTAATACCGGTAAAGTTGGGAGTGGTAGCAACACTATCTACAGATTTTAACCTACTTTGTTACTCAAAATCGTTAAAGACCCGAATGATATTGTTTATTTGCCCGATGTTTATTTTGGAACAAATATGATAGCTACAGATAATCTATGTATTCTTAGATGTGCTTATAAGGAAGAAATCAAAATTTTCTGCTGGTTAACGTCTGTAGAAGATAACGTTAAGTTATTGAAACTGTTATGACTTATTTTAATTCTAATAAATAACTATTAGTAATGTAAAAAATTTTTATGTTGTTCGTCTTTTCAGACTCAGAACTTGAGTATGTTTTCACACCGTTGGCAAAAAAAATCATTAAGTAGGTTTGCAATATGGTGTTTATTTGCTAATTCTTGGCCATGGTGTATTATTTTTTTAATTCCTATATTTTGCGGTTTTGATGCGGTTGATTCTTCGTTTATTACTTGCCATAGTGTTTTGTTCTTGTTATCAGATTTAGATATCCTATTTGATGTGTGCATTTTCTTTACTTCTTTTACTACTCCTTTAAGAATATTTCTATATTTATTAAAATATTCTTTTAGTTTCCTATTATTCGTCCTTTTCAAAATTGTATATAGTTGTTTCTTTCTCTTGCAGGAATTAACTATGCCTCGTGTTATCCAGTTGCATCTAGTTTTGTGAGAATATACCTTTATCTTCTTAAGTGGAAAGGCTATTTCGAAATAGTGCCTAACGGTATTAATGAACTGTCTGTATTTATTGTTTACGTCATTTTCTAGTAACGTGTCCGTCCAGTCTTCCTTGCTAAGAAGATATTGGAAGTACTTAACGTTCGTTTCATGAAAGTTTCTTGCCGACTTACATTCTTTTCTATCAATTTTCCGATCTTGGGGTTGAAGTGTTATGTTTATTTGAACTGCATTATGGTCGGAGAGTGATGTGTTAAGATTATTTTCCTTAAAGGAAGTAGTTTCATTATCTATTATAATTTGATCTATACAAGATTCTGACCGCCTTATGCAGAGTCGTTTTGACGCGTTATTAGTACCATACTAAAGCGTTCGACTAACATATGTTTCCTGCAGTAGTCAGGCTTTTAGTATGACGGTAATCATACATCAAAACGACTCTGCATAAGGCCCTGAGTTTTCTGAAATGCGGGTTGGAGTGTTTATAGTATGTTGTAGGCCGAAGGATTGCAAAGTGTTTGATAATAATGTTAGGTGATTTGATGGTGTCAGGAAATCAATGTTTAGGTCCCCACATAATACGATTGGTTTACTTTCTTTCTTAACTAGAGTTAACAGTTGTTCTAATTTTTCAATAAAACGGGGAAAAGAGCTGTCAGGTGTTCTATACATGACAATTATAATGAACCTATATCCTAATTTTTCAATTTCTATCACTGCATGCTCAAATGTCTGTTCCTCATTTAGATACATGCTGTTGTTTTTTACCTTATACTTTAATATTTTTCTCACAAACATTAAAACACCACCGCACCTACTGAAGGTCCGGCAAAATCCACCAACACATATATAATTTGGTAGGACTGTATACTCTATTTCACCTTCCCACAACCAGTGTTCGGTAATACAAATTACATCTGGGTTCATCAGCTCACTGTCGTTTCTAATTAGTATGTCTAGTTCATCTATTTTATTTCTAATGGATTGTATATTCTGATGTAGTACCTTTAGTTCAACTGTATTACATTGGTTTGATTGATAGCATACTGACCTAGAAGAGGTATCTATGTCGATGAGTGGAGCATTTGTTACCTCTTTGATGGTTAGATTTTCATCTAACTTAGATACGTGTTCCCCATTAACTACTTTAGAAGTGATATTATAGTCTCGTCGCATAAAAATCATTATTCCTGAGTTTTTCGGGTAATCGCCTTTGTCGATTGGTCACACGCATACTACTACTCGGGACGCCTACTGTTGAATGTGTATGTTTCTTTTGTGGTGTCATGCACTGAGAAATTGGTAGGATAACTTCCGCGTTACTTTTGTTGTGTTCCAAAACGATTTCATTGCCTTTTACGTTTTTGTTTTGTTCCGAAACGTTTTCATTGCCTTCTGCGTTACCATTAAAGAAAGCAGCCATGGATTGCGAACTCACAGTTGATGTATCTGTACTCCTTTTTTAAAAGTTACATGTTTGGTTGTATACTGTCTTTCCACCATTAAGATTTACTAGTGTTACTGATGTACGCCCCAAATTGTGTAGCATCTTTTTTGCTACTGATAACATTTGGCTATCCTCACTGCGCATTTCAAGCAATTCATTCCCCATAGCTAAACTAAAACTTACGTTGGAGAACTGAAATGTGTTCAGAACTCTAGAGGTATCTTTTACAACTGTGCATTTGGACGTTACATTTGTATTACTAGTAACGTGTTTGCAGGCTAAAGATTTTGTTTTCCCATTTCTGTACTGTACTATACTATATGATTTTGCACTTGACTTATTACTTATTAATTGATTTACCTTGTCTACAATGAAAAGCTTACCTCTGCGGTTTAAATGTAGACCATGCTGAGTATGGTGCGTTCGGTCGAGAGACTCAAGATCGACAACATGTACATTAGTATATTTGTTACATAATTTCCTAATTTCCTGATTGGTTTTCCTCACTTCTAAATTGACACATGATTTATCAATTAAGTCGTACCGGTGAGGGACTGTACAAACCAGAACATTTGTATTACTTAATTCACCTAACACACTTTCATAAGCAGCTATTACACTATTTGCTTCGTTTTTAGATACATCATTAGTTCCAGTGATTATTAACACATAATCCTCTTTTGTGAGTTTTTCTGTTTCTTGTACGCAGTCCTTCAACACTTGCTCAGATCGAGTTCCTGGCTTAACAAAGTTAACTGTTCTTACCTTATTTAGTTTGTTGTTCATAAGTGTACCTAACCCACGACCTTGGCTATCTGATAATATAACTAGTTTGTTCAGGTTACTTTCCTGTCTATTACTCCCTACGTTTGTAATTTTATTCAGGATTTAGCTCAAATGAGTCTAGCCTCAATTCTCCGGAGGGTTTAGAAAGACATTAGCCAAATACAACATAAAGAATATGTTTACCAACAATGGATGTTCATTAATTATAGAGGTCCACACAAAAATCCATTTCATATTTGCATTCATTTCTTTCAAGGAAGTCAACTTTTTATATTCCCAGCAATTATTTCTAGGGTATGGACCTCCATTTCTCAATATAGGATCCCTTTAAGAGCATAGTAAACGTACATCATATATGAATTATTGATAAAACAAGTCTAACGAGCATGCGCTAGATGGCCAGTAAAAAGAAGATTGCTGTGCAGATAAGGGCATTACGCAAAATGTTGGTAAACGAGGATAGCGCAAAATACTTTATTTAGGATAAACTTACATGTCTTGCGTGTTGAATGTGTACTTGAACGTTTTTAAGTATTTTATAGGTAACATTCTGAAATGTTTTCTTTGCTTGCTTATTTGTATTCCGAAGTACCACAATACATTAGGGACGTAATTTCTTAATTATATGGATTCCTTCATTCCCTAACATTTTTCTGGTTCCGTATCATGATTTGACACATTGAATTTTGATACTCCATTTCGTTTTCAGTGGTTACTAGATACCGTAACACGGGGTTACTTTGCACATTGGTCGTTAATTTGCAATTATCGATATTTGTAAAGAAAATAATGTATTTTCTGGTACCGACTCTGGAACCACATTCTAATAGTTTAACATATGTCCCACAAAAGTGCCAACTGATGAAGAGAAAATATCATTTTCGTAAACTTATTTGATTTAGTTATTCCCTTTGTCCAAGAATATGATCCGAACACTAATCAGTTCAAGATTTACGGGGTTTGTAACTTTCAGGCTGAATCCCACTCAAAATCGCATGTTTTTTTTAACGGCAAGTCTGTGATTAGACTAAAAAACAATGACTTTAATCGGTTTTTACAGGTTTAGTCACTTCCTGGAACTGTTTCTGCGTGAGTCACTTATTTGAACTGTTCATGCCTTTGGTGTGAAGTCTTAGTTCAGAGATTGGTGGTACTCAGTACTTGTGTGTATTAATAGCTTTTATCATACTTGATACTGCCTTTTTGGACAGTACCTTATTTTTGCACTTCAAGATGTAAACGCTGAGCTATTCCGTATAAAATCAGGAAGTTTACGTATGAAGCCTCAAAAATTAGAGTCAAATTTTACATTTCAAGTAGTATTACCAGTTGACGAAAAAAAGTGGAAGGCTGAGATTTTTTCGAAGTCAGTTTTGAAATTACAGGATCTAAAAATACTGATAATTTACCAGCAAAATATTCCATTCTTGACATTTGTTCGATTAGCACTTGCAGAGAGCTCAAAGCTCGTAGGATACTAGCAGGTAGCGACATAGCACTTGCAACCTAGATATTTTCTATTTTGTATCCAAGTAGTATGAGAATCTTCAAGGTAATTTAAATGAAATTTTTATTAATTGTTTATGGTAATGAACAATTTGTTAAACAACTAATTTATATATTAACTGAGTGTGACGTGAAAAGTCACAAAATATCAAAACTGTACCGTCGAATGGGGTGAATAGAAACACATTTTTGGCTATATGAGTATATAAGTTTGGTGATGTTAAAGATTTCGCTTATCAAATTATTCCAAGAAAACGGTCTTAATATGCTAATGAAGTTAAGGAAACGTCATATTAATTTATCATCTCCACTTTTCTTCACCTTGATTTTTTTTAATGTTTCTATTCACCCCATGGGTAGGGTGAATAGAAACAATGACTTTATTTTCATTGTTGTTTCTTTTGTACTATTGGGAAGGTAAAAAGAAACAGCGTATTTGTTGATACGAACTATTTATTTGATACCTGCAAGATATAAGTTCAATAAGACAAGTATTACATAAGTTACAAACTTATAAAACAATACAATGTACATACAAAGTAAGTATTATTTGTCAGGAAAGTAAATGTACACCTATTTTTCGAGTCTGGCATTCCTGCGCTCCATCCGTGGAGAGTATGAGAATTAAATCAATCAAATGTTTACTGAGGGGCAAAGAGAAAAGATTAATCTGAATAAGACATTGCAGAGGGACACAAGCTGTGAATACGAATAGTGCATAATGTAAATAAAAGAAGACACCGAAAGAGAAAGCCAGAAACAGTGTTAAACTTAGAAAAAAAGAGTAAAAATTGTCGAAGTGGGAATATAAAACACAAATACAACAAATACGTCGACAACTAAACGTTCACCAGGCCATGATCTTGGTGTAGTGGTTAAAGTGCTGGCTTACAAATACGAAGGATGTCAGTTCGAATCCCCGGCAAGGACTTTTTTTTAAAAAAAAATGTTAATAATACATACAGCTCATGAGAGATGGTAAAAGAGGCCGTATTTAGTTTTTCGTAGCAATTATTATTGGTAATGTTTAGTACTGATAATACTTTTTGTCTTTGCGTATTGCTTTTATTCTTTTCTTCATTTCAAAAGAGAAAAATATCCGAATAAATGCCACTAAAATTCCTCATATTTTGAATGAAAAAGCCACTTGCAATTAGTAAAGAATAAAAATTGAACGTTCCGTGTAGCTGCAAAAAGTAAAAAGAAAAACATGGAATTGGAGTGTTCGAATCCATACTCATGGTTATTAAAAATACAATTTCTACATGCCTTACACCTCCCGACCACGTTTCTACGTTAGCAAGTAAGAGATTTGTGTTTACGTTAGGCTGGTCAATACGTTTTGCAAAGGGGCCCGGTTTAGCTCTGACGCACCACAGATGTGAGAAGGGAGCAAAACACTTTTTCTCTCTCCCTCTGTGCGTCTATTATTCTATCTATCTGTATATATATAACGCTTTTTGCGAATGCCATAACCACCCTAATTTTCAGCGGATTGAGACGAAACTTGGCACAAACATTAATAGTTGAAATATCTTGAAGAGGTCGTTAACCAGAATAATCAGACGAAAATGTTCAAAATGGCAGCCCTTCAAACTCTTAAAAACTTCCAAGGGAACCAAATTTCGCCCATAAATAGGTATTCAGAAAGTTTGAATAACTTTTCCTCTTTTACTGAAATATTTGTGTGCAGAGACTTATTGAAATATTGGACCCGATTAATCGCTTAAAGAAGGTTCACGCCCTTTCGCTACGGTCAGGCTTTTTTTTTGTTGCAGGAGGGGGTTACTTTCGTATCGGAACAAGATGATTGTTAGTGATGATATGAAATTACACATTGAAAAAGAAGTAACTTGTGGAACGTGTTATTTCAAAGAATAATATAATAAATGTGATTTCCTCTAACACACAGAACTGTAAATCATGTGTTTCGAGTTCGGGAGCGTGTATGGTGAGGATTGTTATTTGATTTGCTTTTTAGTAACACATTGCATTGCAAATAAAGGTAGGCAACATTAGTGGTAAGTAAAACAACAATAATAATAATAATAATAATAATAATAATAATAATAATAATAATAATAATAATAATAATATGAAATATTACAAGCTAACTCGTGTGTGTATTTCGACAATATAATTTTATATTATTATGTGGAAATAAGTAAGACTGGCTGGCGCCCGCCCCCCTAATTTTTTCGATCCGCTTTATGGGTCCACGGTGTCCAACGTTGGTCCAACCTCACCAACACCTCTTGTTCTCTCGATATAAGTTATCGACATTTTGCCTAAAGAGGGCTCTGCCGTGGTTCCATGACTACCCATGACAATGACTCTTCGTTCATTTTGCATTGAAATCGCTTATTTTTCTGAGTACTATGAGTGCATACTTTTTCTCAAATGGATAAGAAATCAAGCCGAGATAGATTCGAACTCGCATGGACGGCGCGAACAGCCAGTTCATTGTCCACTATTATTTTTAACTGACTCACCGAACGTGTTTTAGTAATTTACTTATTGCTAATTTTACTTGCTTCACTCGTTTAACTTGCTTTTTCTAATAACTTATAACAACAGGGACACGAACGCAGAAACATCGAGGACAGTTAAAAATCATAGATGCTCTCCCGCCGGGAATCGAACCCGGGACACCATACACCAAAGGCGCACGGGCTAGCCACTAGACCAGCGGGGAGAGCTCCGCACACTCTTTGTGTCGTTAGGGATTACGACCACTGTATTACCAGCTATCACTTCTGTGGGTTGTATACTATGATCACATGTTTCTTCTTTGCTGGAAGAGTTAAACCTACATTCTATGTAATACATGAGGTATTTAGACCTACATGCTCTTCATATAATGTAATAAAAGGGTCATGCTGGGAATAAGAAAAATAACTTTCCTTGGACAAAACGGAAACTATTGGCATCAGAAATATTTATCTACGAGGCATGCGCAGTAGTATATTTCAGAATAGTTACTGTTTAGTTCAGTAAACGAAGAAAGGGGTATAAAAAAAGCAAATATGTCGCGTCAACGAGATCGACCACAGTTGATAGAGGCGGAAGCAGATGTGTGGTAATACAACAACTTGGTTAAATTGATAATTGGTTCTTTATTCTGTAGTAGATCGTATCACAACTTTACAGGAGAGCAGAGAAAGACTTACTAACCATGTCATATAGTAAGCTTTAGTAACACGATCATATAGACACAAATGGATGTAACTGTGAGTACTACAACTTGGATTTAACGAAAGCCGTTTAGATGTTCAGTGGTTTGCGGGGTTCTATAAGACACAAAAAGTTAATACACAATACAATTCTTCATACCTCAGCTTCCAGTAACTAGATACATACAATTTCTGGATAGATACTGAAACTGCTGTCGGATTTTAATACATGACGTATTGCAGGATAAAAATGCTTTGCATTACTTGTTTGTTTGTAGACAGCTACTAGCTTAGTGTTCTGAAAGGTTGTGTATAAACTAGAGATAGCCAATTCCGAAATTATTACTTTTCGGACTCCCGAAGATAAAACTGGACAAATTCCGGAATTCGGAAAATTCCGATTTTGGAATAATTCCGGAATTCGGAAAAATTCGGAATTTAGAAATTTCTGATTTCGTTAACATTCCGGAATTCAGAACAATCCGATTTTTTCGAAATCCAGATACTTCCGGATACTTTCTGAATTCCGGATACTTCCCGAGTTCCGGAGTTCTTCGAAATTAGGGAGTTTAACTGAATTCCATAATTTTCCGAAATCCGGAAAGTGAAAGTTCCGCTTCCGAAAAATGAATTTATTTTGGTTAATATGAATCGTGGCGGAAATAAGTCTTTGACCAGGTAATGGCGACTACTTTGAAAGAAATGGGGTGTATGAGAATTCAATGTCATATTTGTAGTTTCGTATGGAGAAAAAACAAACTTGTGAACCATGTTTTAAGAAAAACTCAAGTTATTAATGTAAACTTTGCCGACATTATAAAAGAAATACGAAAGACATTTTGATTCGAAGAAATATAACATACAAGTTTGCAAGCGGAGACAAAGAAACCTAACGTAACCAGACTAATGACGAATCGTTTACCGCGTAGCGATCAGTGTCAAGCTGTTTTCGAGGGCGAGTTTCGAGTTGAGTCGAGTTTCATAACAGCTCGCTCGCTCGTTCAGCTCGTTTTAACTCGTTTTGACATAATGGCCTGATTAGACTGGAAAGCGAAAGCCATGAGAAATGTAAGCAGTAATGTGGAATGCTTTTAGTGTTTCTCACGACAGCGGTGCGTCTCGTCTCGTAATTTTAGCGCATCTCGTGGGGCAATTTTAGTGTATCTCGTCTCGTCTAGATAACGAGAAGACAAGATTTTTTTTATTATTACGAGACAGCCTCAAATGTCGTAATCACCAATAGAAGTATATACTTTGGTTCTTGAAATCAAGGCTGAGACCTGCACTGTCGAATTCTTGAGCCCAAGCAGAAGACCAACTCGGGTAGTGATATCAACCGGTTTGGCTCGTATCAACTGAGCGAAAAGCTCGAGTCGGCTCGGTTGGGATGAGCCGATGACCCGAGCCGGCTCAGTTGGAACGAGCCATCGACTCAGCTCAATTGAGCCGATGATTCGAGCTTTCTCGGTTGGGATGGGTCCCCTACTCGGCTCATGTGAACCGGTTCAAGCCAGCTAAGTTGAAACTAGTCCATTGGCACGTTTCGATTCAGCTCAATAATACGAATCGAATGATACCCATCTCGTCCTTGTCGACAGCTCGTCCCTATTGCTCAAAGTCCCGAATTTTTATCAGTTCGTCGGGTTAAAATTGGATTTTCTGGAAAACGGCATATCAATTATTGATCTACTCGTTAATACCAATTGAACGATACCCATCTCGTCACTGTCGACAACTGGTCCCCATTGCCAAAAATCCGTAATTTTTATTAATTTCCTGGGTTAAAATTGGATTTTCGGGAAAATAGCATACCAATTATTCATCTACTCGTTAATACGAATCGAATGATACCCATCTCGTCACTGTCGACAACAGGTCTCCATTGCCGAAAATCCGGAATTTTTATTAATTTCCCGGGCTAAAATTGGATTTTCGGGATAATGGCATATCAATTATTGATCTACTCATTAATACGAAACGAACGATACCCATCTCGTCCCTATTGCTCAAAGTCCCGAATTTTTATCAGTTCGTCGGTTTAAAATTGGATTTTCTGGAAAATGGCATATCAATTATTGATCAACTCGTTAATACCAATTGAACGATACCCATCTCGTCCCTGTCGGCAACTGGTCCACATTGTCCAAAATCCGGATATTGTATTATTTTCCCGGGTTAAAATTGATATTTCGGGAAAATGGCATATCAATTATTGATTTACTCGTTAATACGAATCGAATGATACCTATATCGTCACTGTCGACTACTGGTCCCCATTGCCCAAAATCCCGAATTTTTACTAATTTTTCGGGTTAAAAGTGGATTTTCAGGAAAATGGTATATCAATTAATGATCTACTCGCCAATACAAATCGAATGATTCCCATCTCGTCCATGTCGAAAACTTGTCCCCACTGCCCAAAATCCCGAATTTTTATTAATTTCCCGGGTTAAAATTGGATTTTCGGGAAAATGGCATATCAATTATTGATCTACTCGTTAATACGAATCGAATCATACTTATCTCGTCCCTGTCGACTACTGGTAACCATTCCCAAAATCCCGAATTATTAATTTCCCGGGTTAAAATTGGATTTTTGAAAAAATTGCATATCAATTATTGATCTACTTGTTATACGAATCGAATGATTATTATCTCGTCCCTGTCGACAACTGGTCCCCATTCCCAAAATCCCGAATTTTTATTAATTTCCCGGGTTAAAATTGGATTTTCGGGAAAATGGCATATCAATTATTGATCTACTCGTTAATACGAATCGAATCATACTTATCTCGTCCCTGTCGACTACTGGTAACCATTGCCAAAAATCCCGAATTTTTACTAATTTTTCGTGTTAAAAGTGGATTTTCAGGAAAATGGTATATCAATTAATGATCTACTGGCTAATACAAATCGAATGATTCCCGTCTCGTCCATGTCGACAAATTGTCCCCACTGCCCAAAATCCCGAATTTTTATTAATTTCCCGGGTTAAAATTAAATTTTCTTGAAAATGGCATATCAATTATTTATATACTCGTTAATACGAATCGAATGATACCCATCTCGTCCCTGTCGACAACTCGTCCCTATTGCTCAAAGTTCCGAATTTTTATTAGTTCCTCGGATTAAAATTGGATTTTCTGGAAAATGGCATATCAATTATTGATCTACTCGTTAATACGAATCGAATGATACTTATCTCGTCCCTTTCGACATCTTGTCCCCATTGCCCAAAATCCCGAATTTTTACTAATTTTTCGGGTTAAAATTGGATTTCGAGAAAATGGCATATCAATTATTGATCTACTCGTTAATACGATCGAATGACACCCATCTCGTATCTGTCGACAACAGGTCCCAATTGCTCTAAATCCTGAATTTTTATTAATTTCCCGGGTTAAAATTGAATTTTCAGGAAAAGGGCATATCAATTATTGATCTACTGGTTAATACGAATCGAATGATACCCATCTCGTTCCTGTCGACAACTGTTCTCCATTCCCAAAATCCCGAATTATTAATTTCCCGGGTTAAAATTGGATTTTTGACAAAAATGCATATGAATTATTGATCTACTTGTTAATACGAATCGAATGATTATTATCTTGTCCCTGTCGACAACTTGTCCCCATTGCCCAAAATCCCGAAATTTTATTATTTTCCCGAGTTAAAATTGGATTTTCGGGAAAATGGCATTTCAATTATTGATCTACTGATTATTACGAATCGAATAATACCCATCTCGTCCTTGTCGACAACTGATCCCCATTGCCCAAAATCCGGAATTTTTATAAATTTCCCGGGTTAAAATTGGATTTTCGGGAAAATGGCATATCAATTATTGATCTACTGGCTAATACGAATCGAACGATACTCATCTCGACTCTGTCGAAAACTGGTCGTCACTCCCGAAATTGCTCAATTTTTATTAATTTCCCGGGTTGAAATTAAATTTTCGGGAAAATGGCATTTCAATTGTTAATATACTCTTTTATACGAATCGAATGATTCCCATCCCGTCCCTGTCGACAACAGGTCCCCATTGCTCAGTCTCGAATTTTTATTAGTTCCCAGGTTTAAAATTGGATATTCCGGAAAATGGCATATCAATTATTGATCTACTCGTTAATGCGAATTGAATGAAACCCATCTCGTCCTGTCTACAACTGGTTCCATTCCCCGAAATCCGGAATTGGTATTATTTTCCCAGATTAAAATTGGATTTTCTGGAAAACGGCATATCAATTATTTATTTACTCCTTAATACGAATCTAATGAACCCATCTCGTCCCTGTCGACAACAGGTACCCATTGCTCAAAATCCCGAATTTTTATTAATTTCCCGTGATAAAATTGTATTTTCGGGAAAAGGGCATATCAATTATTCATTTACTCGTTAATACGAATCGATTGATACCCATCTCGTCCCTGTCGACAACTGGTCCCCATTTCCCCAAATCCCGAAATGTTATTAATTTCCCGGGTTAAAATTGGATTTTTGAAAAAATTGCATATCAATTATTGATCTACTTGTTATACGAATCGAATGATTATTATCTCGTCCCTGTCGACAACTGGTCCCCATTCCCAAGATCCCGAATTTTTATTAATTTCCCGGGTTAAAATTGGATTTTCGGGAAAATGGCATATCAATTATTGATCTACTCGTTAATACGAATCGAATCATACTTATCTCGTCCCTGTCGACTACTAGTAACCATTGCCAAAAATCCCGAATTTTTACTAATTTTTCGTGTTAAAAGTGGATTTTCAGGAAAATGGTATATCAATTAATGATCTACTGTCTAATACAAATCGAATGATTCCCATCTCGTCCATGTCGACAACTTGTCCCCACTGCCCAAAATCCCGAATTTTTATTAATTTCCTGGGTTAAAATTAAATTTTCTTGAAAATGGCATATCAATTATTTATATACTCGTTAATACGAATCGAATGATACCCATCTCGTCCATGTCGAAAACTTGTCCCCACTGCCCAAAATCCCGAATTTTTATTAATTTCCCGGGTTAAAATTGGATTTTCGGGAAAATGGCATATCAATTATTGATCTACTCGTTAATACGAATCGAATCATACTTATCTCGTCCCTGTCGACTACTGGTAACCATTCCCAAAATCCCGAATTATTAATTTCCCGGGTTAAAATTGGATTTTTGAAAAAATTGCATATCAATTATTGATCTACTTGTTATACGAATCGAATGATTATTATCTCGTCCCTGTCGACAACTGGTCCCCATTCCCAAAATCCCGAATTTTTATTAATTTCCCGGGTTAAAATTGGATTTTCGGGAAAATGGCATATCAATTATTGATCTACTCGTTAATACGAATCGAATCATACTTATCTCGTCCCTGTCGACTACTGGTAACCATTGCCAAAAATCCGGAATTTTTATTAATTTCCCGGGTTAAAATAGGATTTTCGGGATAATGGCAAATCAATTATTGAACTACTCATTAATACGAAACTATTGAAACCCATCTCGTTTCTGTCGACAACTCGTCTCTATTGCTCAAAGTCCCGAATTTTTATCAGTTCGTCGGGTTAAAATTGGATTTTCTGGAAAATGGCATATCAATTATTGATCTACTCGTTAATACGAATCGAATGATACCCATCTTGTCCCTGTCGACAACAGGTCCCCATTGCCCAAAATTCCGAATTGTTATTAATTTCTCGTGTTAAAATTGGATTTTCGGAAAGACGGCATACCAATTATTGATCTACTTGTTAATACGACTCGAATGATTACCATCTCGTCCCTTTCGACGACTGGTCCCCATTGCCCAAAATCCCGAATTTTTATTAATCTCCCGCGTTACAGTTGGATTTTCAGAAAAGTGGCATATCAATTATTGATCTACTCGTTAATGCGAATGTATTGATACCCATTTCGTCTCTGTCGGCAACTGGTCCCCATTGCTCAAAATCCCGATTTTTTATTAATTTCCCGGGTTAAAATTAAATTTACGGAAATATTGCATATTATATTTATTGATCTACTCGTTAATACGAATCTAATGATACCCATTTCGTCCCTGTCAACTATAGGTTCCCATTGCTCAAAATCCAGAATTTTTAATAATTTCCCGGGTTAAAATTTGATTTTCGGGAAAAGGGCATATCAATTATTGATCTACTGGATAATGCGAATCGAATAATATCAATCTCGTCCCTGTCGACAAATGGTCCCCATTGCCCAAAATCCAGAATTTTTAATATTTTCCCGGGTTAAAATTAGATTTTCGGGAAAATGGCATATCAGTTATTCATCTACTCGTTAATACGAATCGAATGATACCCATCTTGTCCCTGTCGACAACAGGTCCCCATTGCCCAAAATTCCGAATTGTTATTAATCTCCCGCGTTACAGTTGGATTTTCAGAAAAGTGGCATATCAATTATTGATCTACTCGTTAATACGAATGTATTGATACCTATTTCGTCTCTGTCGGCAACTGGTCCCCATTGCTCAAAATCCCGATTTTTTATTAATTTCCCGGGTTAAAATTAAATTTCCGGAAATATTACATATCATTTATTGATCTACTCGTTAATACGAATCTAATGATACCCATTTCGTCCCTGTCAACTATAGGTTCCCATTGCTCAAAATCCAGAATTTTTAATAATTTCCCGGGTTAAAATTTGATTTTCGGGAAAAGGGCATTACAATTATTGATCTACTTATTAAATACGAATCGAATGATAAACATCTTGTCCTTGTTGACAACTGGTCCCCATTGCCCAAAATCCGGAATTTTTATTATTTTCCCGGGTTAAAATTAAATTTTCGGGAAAATTGCATATCAATTATTGATCTACTCGTTAATACGAATCTAATGATCCCCATTTTGTCCTTGTCTACAACAGGTTCCCATTGCTCAAAATCCCAAATTTTTATCAATATCCCGGGTTAAAATTGGATTTTCGGGAAAAGGGCATATCAATTATTGATCTACTGATTAATACAAATCGAATGATACCCATCTCGTCCCTTTCGACAACTGGTCCCCATTGCTCAGTCTCGAATTTTTATTAATTCCCAGGTTTAAAATTGGATATTCCGGAATATGGCATATCATTTTATTGATCTACTCGTTAATGCGAATTGAAAGAAACCCATCTCGTCCCTGTCTACAACTGGTTCCATTTCCCGAAATCCGGAATTTGTATTATTTTCCCAGATTAAAATTGGATTTTCTGGAAAACGGCATATTAATTATTTATTTACTCGTTAATAGGAATCGAATGATAAATATCTTGTCCCTATCGACAACTGGTCCCCATTTCTCAAAGTACCGAATTTTATTAATTTTCCGAATTAAAATTGAATTTTCGGAAATATTGCATATCAATTACTGATCTACTCGTTAATACGAATCTAATGATACCCATCTCGTCCCTGTCGACAACAGGTCCCCATGGCTCAAAATCCCGAATTTTTATTAATTTCAGGGGTTAAAATTGGATTTTCGGGAAAATGGCATATCAATTATTGTACTACTCGTTAATACGAATCGAATGACACCCATCTCGTATCTGTCGACAACAGGTCCCCATTGCCCTAAATCCCGAATTTTTATTAATTGTGTGAGTTAAAATTGGATTTTCGAGAAAATGGCATATCAATTATTGTTCTACTGGTTAATACGAATCGAACGATACCGATCTCGTCTCTGTCGACAACTGGTCCCCATTGCCAAAAATCCGTAATTTTTATTAATTTCCCAGGATTAAATTGGATTTTCGGGAAAATGGCATATCAATTATTGATATACTCGTTAATGCCAATTGAACGATACTCATCTCGTCCCTGTCGGCAGCAGGTCCACATTGCCAAAAATCCGGAATTTTTATAAATTTCCCGGGTTAAAATTGGATTTTCGGGAAAATGGCATATCAATTATTGATCTACTGGTTAATTCGAATCGAACGATACTCATCTCGACTCTGTCGAAAACTGCTTGTCACTCCCGAAAATTCTCAATTTTTTATTAATTTCCCGGGTTGAAATTAAATTTTCGAGAAAATGGCATTTCAATTGTCGATATACTCTTTAATACGAATCGAATGATTCCCATCTCGTCCCTGTCGACAACTGGTTCCCATTGTTCAGTCTCGAATTTTTATTAATTCCCATGTTTAAAATTTGATATTCTGGAAAATGGCATATCAATTATTGATCTACTCGTTAATGCGAATTGAATGAAACCCATCTCGTCCCTGTCTACAACTGGTTCCATTCCCCGAAATCCGGAATTTGTATTATTTTCCCAGATTAAAATTGGATTTTCTGGAAAACGGCATATCAATTATTTAATTACTCGTTATTACGAATCGAATGATACCCATCGTGTCCCCATCGACAACTGGCCCCATTTCTCAAAGTACCGAATTTTTATTAATTTTCCGAATTAAAATTGAACTTTGGGAAAATGGCATATCATTTTTTGAACTACTCGTTAATATGAATCGAACAATACCCATCTCGTCTCTGTCGACAACTGGTCCCCATTGCCCAAAATCCTGAATTTTTATTAATTTCCTGAGTTAAAATTGAATTTTCGGAAATATTGCATATCAATTATTGATCTACTCGTTAATACGAATCTAATGAACCCATCTCGTCCCTGTCGACAACAGGTCCCCATTGCTCAAAATCCCGAATTTTTATTAATTTCCCGGGTTAAAATTGGATTTTCGGGAAAAAGCATATCAATTATTCATCTACTCGTCAATACGAATCGAATGATAGCCATCTCGTCCCTGTCGACAACTGTTCCCCATTTCCCAAGATCCCGAATTGTTATTAATTTCCCGGGTTATAATTGGATTTTCGGAAAAAAAAACATATCAATTATTGATCTACTCGTTAACACAAATCGAATGATACCCATCTCTTCCCTGTCGACAACTGGTCTCCATTGACGAAAATCCGGAATTTTTATTAATTTCCCGGGTTAAAATTGGATTTTCGGGATAATGGCATATCAATTATTGATCTACTCATTAATACGAAACGAATGATACCCATCTCGTCCCTGTCGACAACTCATCCCTATTGCTCAAAGTCCCGAGTTTTTATCAGTTCGTCGGGTTAAAATTGGATTTTCTGGAAAATGGCATATCAATTATTGATCTACTCGTTAATACCAATTGAACGATACCCATCTCGTTCCTGTAGGAAACTGGTCCACATTGTCCAAAATCCGGATATTGTATTATTTTCCCGGGTTAAAATTGAATTTTCGGGAAAATGGCATATCAATTATTGATCTACTCGTTAATACGAATCAAATAATACCTATCTCGTCGCTGTCGACTACTGGTCCCCATTGCACAAAATCCCGAATTTATACTAATTTTTCGGGTTAACATTGGATTTTCAGGAAAATTGCATATCAATTAATGATCTACTCGCTAATACAATTCGAATGATACACATCTCGTCCCTGTCGACAACTCGTCCCTATTGCTCAAAGTCCCGAATTTTTATCAGTTCGTTGGGTTAAAATTGGATATTCTGGAAAATGGCATATCAATTATTGATCTACTCGTTAATACTAATTGAACGATACCCATCTCGTCCCTGTCGACAACTGGTCCCCATTGCCAAAAATCCGTAATTTTTATTAATTTCCCGGGTTAAAATTGGATTTTCGGGATAATGGCATATCAATTATTGATCTACTCATTAATACGAAACGAATGATGCCCATCTCGTCCCTGTCGACAACACTTCCCTATTGCTCAAAGTCCCGAATTTTTATCAGTTCGTCGGGTTAAAATTGGATTTTCTGGAAAATGGCATATCAATTATTGATCTACTTGTTAATACCAATTGAACGATACTCATCTCGTCCCTGTCGTCAGCAGGTCCACATTGCCAAAAATCCGGAATTTTTATAAATTTCCCAGGTTAAAATTGGATTTTCGGGAAAATGGCATATCAATTATTGATCTACTGGTTAATACGAATCGAACGATACTCATCTCGACTCTGTCGAAAACTGCTTGTCACTCCCGAAAATCCTCAATTTTTTTTAATTTCCCGGGTTGAAATTAAATTTTCGAGAAAATGGCATTTCAATTGTTGATATACTCTTTAATACGAATCGAATGATTCCCATCTCGTCTCTGTCTACAACTGGTTCCATTCCCCGAAATCCGGAATTTGTATTATTTTCCCAGATTAAAATTGGATTTTCTGGAAAACGGCATATCAATTATTTTTTTACTCGTTAATACGAATCGAATGATACCCATCTTGTCCCCATCGACAACTGGTCCCCATTTCTCAAAGTACCGAATTTTTATTAATTTTCCGAATTAAAATTGAACTTTGGGAAAATGGCATATCAATTTTTGAACTACTCGTCAATATGAATCGAACAATACCCATCACGTATCTGTCGACAACTGGTCCCCATTGCCCAAAATCCTGAATTTTTATTATTTTCCCGAGTTAAAATTGAATTTTCGGAAATATTGCATATCAATTATTGATCTACTCGTTAATAAGAATCTAATTATACCCATTTCGTCCCTGTCGACAAGAGGTTCCCATTGCTCAAAATCCCGAATTTTTATGTATTTCCCAGGTTAAAATTGGATTTTCGGGCAAAGGGCATATCAATTACACTAGTTAACAGAGTTTTTGTTACATAAAAGGAAATACCTGTTCTCAAAGGAACTTGTTGTCCTGAATTTGAATATGCACTCGGATTTTCTCCATCACGTACGATTTTCCCGTAACAGAGGGATTTTAGGGAAAATCCCTCAAAAATTTCCCTTTTCGTTTATTTTACACCCCAAGATCTTGTCCCCTTGCATATACTAACATAGAAATTATACCTAAGTATACTTTGTTTCATATTTAACAAACCCTCCATGTTTCGTAATAATCGCTTTATTCTTTCTAGAGAAATAAATATGTTTGTATGTATACTACGTGTACTGTTTATTGCACCTTATAGTAATGCTTTCAGATCTCTTAAGTTGAGGTAAAACGTTTTGCTTTATTACCACAAACACATATATACAATATAATACAATATAATTTACAAGTGTGACAATTTACAATAAACAATAATACAAATGTACCAAAAGGTCATGAAAAGACAATCAAAACTATCACAATATATGAAACTTCCATTGGGTTACAAAAACGTACACTACTTCCTTCTTTTGTAAGAAATGTTGCATTCTCTAACAAGACCCCAACAATAGTCCCCCATCATTGAACGATCCCATCGTCCCTGGTACCTTTTCTCCATTTTCTCAATTATTCATATACTCGTTAATACGAATCGAACGATACCCATCTCGTCCCGGTCGACAACTGGTCCCCATTGCCCAAATTCCGGAAATTTTTTTATTTTCCCGGGTTAAAATTGCATTTCCGGGAAAATTGCATATCAATTATTCATCCACTCGTTAATACGAATCGAATGATACCCATCTCGTCCCGGTCGACAATTGGTCCTTATTGCCCAAAATCGCGATTTTTTATTAATTTCCCGCGTTACAGTTGGATTTTCAGAAAAGTGGCATATCAATTATTGATCTACTATTTAATACGAATCGAATGATACTCATCTCGTCCCTGTCGACAACTGGTCCCCATTGCCCAAAATCCTGAATTTTTATAAATTTCCCGAGGTAAAATTAAATTTTCGGAAATATTGCATATCAATTATTGATCTACTCGTTAATACGAATCTAATGATACCCATTTTGTCCTTGTCGACAACAGGTTCTCATTACTCAAAATCCCAAATTTTTATCAATTTCCCGGGTTAAAATTGGATTTTCGGGAAAAGGGCATATCAATTATTGATCTACTGATTAATACAAATCGTATGATACCCCTCTCGTACGTGCCGACAACTGGTCCCCATTGCCCAAAATCCCGAATTATTAATTTCCCGGGTTAAAATTGGATTTTCGGGAAAACGGCATATCAATTATTGATCTACTGGATAATACGAATCGAACGATACTCATCTCAACTTTGTCGAAAACTGGTCGTCACTCCCGAAAATGCTCAATTTTTATTAATTTCCCAGGTTGAAATTAAATTTTCGGGAAAATGGCATTTCAATTGTTCATATACTCTTTAATACGAATCGAATGATTCCCATCTCGTCAATGTCGACAACTGGTCCCCATTGCTCAGTCTCGAATTTTTATTAATTCCCAGGTTTAAAATTGGATATTCCGGAAAATGGCATATCAATTATTGATCTACTCGTTAATGCGAATTGAATGAAACCCATCTCGTCCCTGTCTACAACTGGTTCCATTTCCCGAAATCCGGAATTTGTATTTTTTTCCCAGATTAAAATTGGATTTTCTGGAAAACGGCATATCAATTATTTATTTACTCGTTAATACGAATCGAATGATACCCGTCTCGTCTCTGTCGACAACTGGTCCCCATTGCCCAAAATCCTGAATTTTTATTAATTTCCTGAGTTAAAATTGAATTTTCGGAAATATTGCATATCAATTATTGATCTACTCGTTAATACGAAACTAATGAACCCATCTCGTCCCTGTCGACAACAGGTCCACATGGCTCAAAGTCCCGAATTTTTTATTAATCTCTCGTGTTAAAATTGGATTTTCGAGAAAATGGCATATCAATTATTGTTCTACTGGTTAATACGAATCGAACGATACCGATCTTGTCCCTGTCGACAACTGGTCCCCATTGCCAAAAATCGGTAATTTTTATTAATTTCCTGAGTTAAAATTGGATTTTCGGGAAAATGCATATCAATTATTGATCTACTCGTTAATACGAATCGAATGATACCCATCTCGTCACTGTGGACAAAGGGTCTCCATTGCCGAAAATCCGGAATTTTTATTAATTTCTCGGGTTAAAATAGGATTTTCGGGATAATGGCAAATCAATTATTGAACTACTCATTAATACGAAACGAATGATACCCATCTCGTTTCTGTCGACAACTCGTCACTATTGCTCAAAGTCCCGAATTTTTATCAGTTCGTCGGGTTAAAATTGGATTTTCTGGAAAATGGCATATCAATTATTGATCTACTCGTTAATACCTATTGAACGATACCCATCTCGTCCCTGTCGGCAACTGGTCCACATTGTCCAAAATCCGGGTATTGTATTATTTTCCCGGGTTAAAATTGAATTTTCGGGAAAATGGCATATCAATTATTGATCTAGCTACTCGCTAATACGAATCTAATGAACCCATCTCGTCCCTGTCGACAACAGGTCCCCATGGCTCAAAATCCCGAATTTTTATTAATTTCCCGGGTTAAAATTGGATTTTCGGGAAAATGGCATATCAATTATTGTACTACTCGTTAATACGAATCGAATGACACCCATCTCGTATCTGTCGACAACAGGTCCCCATTGTCCTAAATCCCGAATTTTTATTAATTTCTCGGGTTAAAATTGAATTTTTAGGAAAAAAGTATATCAATTATTGATCTACTCCATAATACGAATCGAATGATTCCCATCTCGTCCCTGTCAACAACTGGTCCCCATTGCTCAGTCTCGAATTTTATTAATTCCCAGGTTTAAAATTGGATATTCCGAAAAATGGCATAGCAATTATTGATCTACTCGTTAATGCGAATTGAATGAAACCCATTTCGTCCCTGTCTACAACTGGTTCCATTCCCCGAAATCCGGAATTTGTACTATTTTCACAGATTAAAATTGGATTTTCTGGAAAACGGCATATCAATTATTTATTTACTCGTTAATACGAATCGAATGATACCCATCTCGTCTCTGTCGACAACTGGTCCCCATTGCCCAAAATCCTGAATTTTTATTAATTTCCTGAGTTAAAATTGAATTTTCGAAAATATTGCATATCAGTTATTGATCTATTCGTTAATACGAATCTAATTAACCCATCTCGTCCCTGTCGACAACAGGTCACCATTGCTCAAAATCAGGAATTTTTATTAATTTCCCGAGTTAAAATTGGATTTTCCGAAAACGGGCATATCAATTATTCATCTACTCGTTAATACGAATCGAATGATACCCATCTCGGTCCTGTCGACAACTGGTCCCCATTTCCCAAAATCCCAAAATGTTATTAATTTCCCGGGTTAAATTGGATTTCCGGGAAAATGGCATATCAATTATCCACCTACTCGTTAATACGAATCGAATGATACCTATCTCGTTCCTGTCGACAATTGGTCCCCATTGCCCAAAATCCCGAGTTTTTATTAATTTCCGGGTTAAAATTGGATTTTCTGGGAAACGGCATATCAATTAATGATCTACTCGTTAATACGAATCGAATGATACCCATCTCTTCCCTTTCGACAACTGGTCTCCATTGGCGAAAATCCGGAATTTTTATTGATTTCCAGGGTTAAGATTGGATTTTCGGGATAATGGCATATCAATTATTGATCTACTCATTAATACGAAACGAATTATACCCATCTCGTCCCTGTCGACAACTCGTCCCTATTGCTCAAAGTCCCTAATTTTTATCAGTTCTTCGGGTTAAAATTGGATTTTTTGGAAAATGGCATATCAATTATTGATCAACTCGTTAATACCAATTGAACGATACCCATCTCGTCCCTGTCTGCAACTGGTCCACATTGTCCAAAATCCGGATATTGTATTATTTTCCCGGGTTAAAATTGAATTTTCGGGAAAATGGCATATCAATTATTGATCTACTCGTTAATACGAATCGAATAATACCTATCTCGTCCCTGTCGACTACTGGTCCCCATTGCCCAAAATCCCGAATTTTTACTAATTTTTCGGGTTAAAATTGGATTTTCAGGAAAATGGCATATCAATTAATGATCTACTCGCTAATACAAATGGAATGATTCCCATCTCGTCCATGTCGACAACTTGTCCCCACTGCCCAAAATCCAGAATTTTTACTAATTTTTCGGGTTAAAATTGGATTTTCAGGAAAATGGCATATCAATTAATGATCTACTCGCTAATAGAAATCGAATAATACCCATCTCGTCCCTGTCGACAACTGGTCCCCATTGCCAAAAATCCGGAATTTTTATAAATTTCCCGGGTTAAAATTGGATTTTCGGGAAAATGGCATATCAATTATTGATCTACTGGATAATACGAATCGAACGATACTCAACTCGACTCTGTCGAAAACTGCTTGTCACTCCTGAAAATTCTCAATTTTTTATTAATTTCCCGGGTTGAAATTGAATTTTCGAGAAATTGGCATTTTAATTGTTGATATACTCTTTAATACGAATCGAATGATTCCCACCTCGTCCCTGTCGACAACTGGTTCCCATTGTTCAGTCTCGAATTTTTATTAATTCCCAGGTTTAAAATTGGATATTCCGGAAAACGGCACATCAATTATTGATCTACTGGATAATACGAATCGAACGATACTCATCTCAACTTTGTCGAAAACTGGTCGTCACTCCCGAAAATGCTCAATTTTTATTAATTTCCCGGGTTAAAATTAAATTTTCGGGAAAATGGAATTCAATTGTTCATATACTCTTTAATACGAATCGAATGATTCCCATCTCGTCCCTGTCGACAACTGGTCCCCATTGCTCAGTCTCGAATTTTTATTAATTCCCAGGTTTAAAATTGGATATTCCGGAAAATGGCATATCAATTATTGATCTACTCGTTAATGCGAATTGAATGAAACCCATCTCGTCCCTGTCTACAACTGGTTCCATTTCCCGAAATCCGGAATTTGTATTATTTTCCCAGATTAAAATTGGATTTTCTGGAAAACGGCATATCAATTATTTAATTACTCGTTATTACGAATCGAATGATACCCATCTTGTCCCCATCGACAACTGGTCCCCATTTCTCAAAGTACCGAATTTTTATTAATTTTCCGAATTAAAATTGAACTTTCGAAAAATGACATATCAATTTTTGAACTACTCGTTAATACGAATCGAAGAATAACCGTCTCGTCTCTGTCGACAACTGGTCCCCATTGCCCAAAATCCTGAATTTTTATTAATTTCCTGAGTTAAAATTGAATTTTCGGAAATATTGCATATCAATTATTGATCTACTCGTTAATACGAAACTAATGAACCCCTCTCGTCCCTGTCGACAACAGGTCCACATGGCTCAAAATCCCGAATTTTTTATTAATTTCCCGTGTTAAAATTGGATTTTCGGGAAAATGGCATATCAATTATTGATCTACTTGTTAATACGAATCGAATGACACCCATCTCGTATCTGTCGACAACAGGTCCCCATTGCCCTAAATCCCGAATTTTTATTAATTTCTCGGGTGTAAATTGAATTTTTAGGAAAAAGGTATATCAATTATTGTTCTACTGGTTTATACAAATCGAACGATGCCAATCCCGTCCCTGTCGACAACAGGCCCCCATTGACCAAAATCAGGAATTTTATTAATTTCCCGGGTTAAAATTGGATTTTTGGGAAAATGGCAACCAATTATTGATCTACTCCATAATACGAATCGAATGGTACCCATCTCGTCACTGTCGACAACTGGTCTCCATTGCACAAAATCCGGAATTTTTATTAATTTCCCGGGTTAAAATTTGATTTTCGAAAAAATGGCATATCAATTATTGTTCTACTGGTTAATACGAATCGAACGATACCGATCTTGTCCCTGTCGACAACTGGTGCCCATTGCCAAAAATCCGTAATTTTTATTAATTTCCCAGGATCAAATTGGATTTTAGGGAAAATGGCATATCAATTATTGATCTACTCGTTAATACGAATCGAATGATACCCATCTCGTCACTGTGGACAAAGGGTCTCCATTGCCGAAAATCCGGAATTTTTATTAATTTCCCGGGTTAAAATTGGATTTTCGGGATAATGGCAAATCAATTATTGAAGTACTCATTAATACGAAACGAATGATACCCATCTCGTTTCTGTCGACAACTCGTCACTATTGCTCAAAGTCCCGAATTTTTATCAGTTCGTCGGGTTAAAATTGGATTTTCTGAAAAATGGCATATCAATTATTGATCTACTCGTTAATACCTATTGAACGATACCCATCTCGTCCCTGTCGGCAACTGGTCCACATTGTCCAAAATCCGGATATTGTATTATTTTCCCGGGTTAAAATTGAATTTTCGGAAATATTGCATATCAATTATTGAACTACTCGTTAATACGAATCTAATGAACCCATCTCGTCCCTGTCGACAACATGTCCCCATTGCTAAAAATCCCGAATTTTTATTAATTTCCCGGGTTAAAATAAGATTTTCGGGAAAGAAGCATAACAATTATTGTACTACTCGTTAATACGAATCGAATGACACCCATCTCGTATCTGTCGACAAAAGGTCCCCATTGTCCTAAATCCCGAATTTTTATTAATTTCTCGGGTTAAAATTGAATTTTTAGGAAAAAGTATATGAATTATTGATCTACTCCATAATACGAATCGAATGATTCCCATCTCGTCCCTGTCAACAACTGGTCCCCATTGCTCAGTCTCGAATTTTATTAATTCCCAGGTTTAAAATTGGATATTCCGAAAAATGGCATAGCAATTATTGATCTACTCGTTAATGCGAATTGAATGAAACCCATTTCGTCCCTGTCTACAACTGGTTCCATTCCCCGAAATCCGGAATTTGTACTATTTTCACAGATTAAAATTGGATTTTCTGGAAAACGGCATATCAATTATTTATTTACTCGTTAATACGAATCGAATGATACCCATCTCGTCTCTGTCGACAACTGGTCCCCATTGCCCAAAATCCTGAATTTTTATTAATTTCCTGAGTTAAAATTGAATTTTCGAAAATATTGCATATCAGTTATTGATCTATTCGTTAATACGAATCTAATTAACCCATCTCGTCCCTGTCGACAACAGGTCACCATTGCTCAAAATCAGGAATTTTTATTAATTTCCCGGGTTAAAATTGGATTTTCGGAAAAAGGGCATATCAATTATTCATCTACTCGTTAATACGAATCGAATGATACCCATCTCGGTCCTGTCGACAACTGGTCCCCATTTCCCAAAATCCCAAAATGTTATTAATTTCCCGGGTTAAATTGGATTTCCGGGAAAATGGCATATCAATTATCCATCTACTCGTTAATACGAATCGAATGATACCTATCTCGTTCCAGTCGACAATTGGTCCCCATTGCCCAAAATCCCGAGTTTTTATTAATTTCCGGGTTAAAATTGGATTTTCGGGGAACGGCATATTAATTATTGATCTACTCGTTAATACGAATCGAATGATACCCATCTCTCCCTTTCGACAACTAGTCTCCATTGGCGAAAATCCAGAATTTTTATTAATTTCCAGGGTTAAGATTGGATTTTCGGGATAATGGCATATCAATTATTGATCTACTCATTAATACGAAACGAATTATACCCATCTCGTCCCTGTCGACAACTCGTCCCTATTGCTCAAAGTCCCTAATTTTTATCAGTTCTTCGGGTTAAAATTGGATTTTTTGGAAAATGGCATATCAATTATTGATCTACTCGTTAATACCAATTGAACGATACCCATCTCGTCCCTGTCTGCAACTGGTCCACATTGTCCAAAATCCGGATATTGTATTATTTTCCCGGGTTAAAATTGAATTTTCGGGAAAATGGCATATCAATTATTGATCTACTCGTTAATACGAATCGAATAATACCTATCTCGTCCCTGTCGACTACTGGTCCCCATTGCCCAAAATCCCGAATTTTTACTAATTTTTCGGGTTGAAGTTGGATTTTCAGGAAAATGGCATATCAATTAATGATCTACTCGCTAATACAAATGGAATGATTCCCATCTCGTCCATGTCGACAACTTGTCCCCACTTCCCAAAATCCAGAATTTTTACTAATTTTTCGGGTTAAAATTGGATTTTCAGAAAAATGGCATATCAATTAATGATCTACTCGCTAATACAAATCGAATAATACCCATCTCGTCCCTGTCGACAACTGGTCCCCATTGCCAAAAATCCGGAATTTTTATAAATTTCCCGGGTTAAAATTGGATTTTCGGGAAAATGGCATATCAATTATTGATCTACTGGATAATACGAATCGAACGATACTCATCTCGACTCTGTCGAAAACTGCTTGTCACTCCTGAAAATTCTCAATTTTTTATTAATTTCCCGGGTTGAAATTGAATTTTCGAGAAAATGGCATTTCAATTGTTGATATACTCTTTAATACGAATCGAATGATTCCCATCTCGTCCCTGTCGACAACTGGTTCCCATTGTTCAGTCTCGAATTTTTATTAATTCCCAGGTTTAAAATTGGATATTCCGGAAAACGGCACATCAATTATTGATCTACTGGATAATACGAATCGAACGATACTCATCTCAACTTTGTCGAAAACTGGTCGTCACTCCCGAAAATGCTCAATTTTTATTAATTTCCCGGGTTAAAATTAAATTTTCGGGAAAATGGAATTCAATTGTTCATATACTCTTTAATACGAATCGAATGATTCCCATCTCGTCCCTGTCGACAACTGGTCCCCATTGCTCAGTCTGGAATTTTTATTAATTCCCAGGTTTAAAATTGGATATTCCGGAAAATGGCATATCAATTATTGATCTACTCGTTAATGCGAATTGAATGAAACCCATCTCGTCCCTGTCTACAACTGGTTCCATTTCCCGAAATCCGGAATTTGTATTATTTTCCCAGATTAAAATTGGATTTTCTGGAAAACGGCATATCAATTATTTAATTACTCGTTATTACGAATCGAATGATACCCATCTTGTCCCCATCGACAACTGGTCCCCATTTCTCAAAGTACCGAATTTTTATTAATTTTCCGAATTAAAATTGAACTTTCGAAAAATGACATATCAATTTTTGAACTACTCGTTAATACGAATCGAAGAATAACCGTCTCGTCTCTGTCGACAACTGGTCCCCATTGCCCAAAATCCTGAATTTTTATTAATTTCCTGAGTTAAAATTGAATTTTCGGAAATATTGCATATCAATTATTGATCTACTCGTTAATACGAAACTAATGAACCCCTCTCGTCCCTGTCGACAACAGGTCCACATGGCTCAAAATCCCGAATTTTTTATTAATTTCCCGTGTTAAAATTGGATTTTCGGGAAAATGGCATATCAATTATTGATCTACTTGTTAATACGAATCGAATGACACCCATCTCGTATCTGTCGACAACAGGTCCCCATTGCCCTAAATCCCGAATTTTTATTAATTTCTCGGGTGTAAATTGAATTTTTAGGAAAAAGGTATATCAATTATTGTTCTACTGGTTTATACAAATCGAACGATGCCAATCCCGTCCCTGTCGACAACAGGCCCCCATTGACCAAAATCAGGAATTTTTATTAATTTCCCGGGTTAAAATTGGATTTTCGGGATAATGGCAAATCAATTATTGAAGTACTCATTAATACGAAACGAATGATACCCATCTCGTTTCTGTCGACAACTCGTCACTATTGCTCAAAGTCCCGAATTTTTATCAGTTCGTCGGGTTAAAATTGGATTTTCTGAAAAATGGCATATCAATTATTGATCTACTCGTTAATACCTATTGAACGATACCCATCTCGTCCCTGTCGGCAACTGGTCCACATTGTCCAAAATCCGGATATTGTATTATTTTCCCGGCTTAAAATTGAATTTTCGGAAATATTGCATATCAATTATTGATCTACTCGTTAATACGAATCTAATGAACCCATCTCGTCCCTGTCGACAACATGTCCCCATTGCTCAAAATCCCGAATTTTTATTAATTTCCCGGGTTAAAATAAGATTTTCGGGAAAGAAGCATATCAATTATTCATCTACTCGTCAATATGAATCGGATGATAGCCATCTCGTCCCTGTCGACAACTGTTCCCCATTTCCCAAAATCCCGAATTGTTATTAATTTCCCGTGTTATAATTCGATTTTCGGGAAAATGGCATATCAATTATTGATCTACTCCTTAACGCAAATCGAATGATACCCATCTCTTCCCTGTCGACAACTGGTCTCCATTGCCGAAAATCCGGAATTTTTATTAATTTCCCGGGTTAAAATTGGATTTTCGGGATAATGGCATATCAATTATTGATCTACTCATTAATACGAAACGAATGATACCCATCTCGTCCCTGTCGACAACTCGTCCCTATTGCTCAAAGTCCCGAATTTTTATCAGTTCGTCGGGTTAAAATTGGATTTTCCGGAAAATGGAATATCAATTATTGATCTACTCGTTAATACTAATTGAACGATACCCATCTCGTTCCTGTAGGAAACTGGTCCACATTGTCCAAAATCCGGATATTGTATTATTTTCCCGGGTTAAAATTGAATTTTCGGGAAAATGGCATATCATTTATTGATCTACTCGTTAATACGAATCAAATAATACCTATCTCGTCCCTGTCGACTACTGGTCCCCATTGCACAAAATCCCGAATTTATACTAATTTTTCGGGTTAACATTGGATTTTCAGGAAAATTTCATATCAATTAATGATCTGCTCGGTAATACAAATCGATTGATTCCCATCTCGTCCATGTCGACAACTTGTCCCCACTGCCCAAAATACGGGATTTTTATTAATTTCCCGGGTTAAAATATGATTTTCGGGATAATGGCATATCAATTATTGATCTACTCATTAATACGAAACAAATGATGCTCATCTCGTCCCTCTCGACAACACTTCCCTATTGCTCAAAGTCCCGAATTTTTATCAGTTCGTCGGGTTAAAATTGGATTTTCTGGAAAATGGCATATCAATTATTGATCTACTCGTTAATACCTATTGAACGATACCCATCTCGTCCTTGTCGGCAACTGGTCCACATTGTCCAAAATCCGGATATTGTATTATTTTCCCGGGTTAAAATTGAATTTTCGGGAAAATGGCATATCAATTATTGATCTAGCTACTCACTAATACGAATCTAATGAACCCATCTCGTCCCTGTCGACAACAGGTCCCCATGGCTCAGAATCCCGAATTTTTATTAATTTCCCGGGTTAAAATTGGATTTTCGGGAAAATGGCATATCAATTATTGTACTACTCGTTAATACGAATCGAATGACACCCATCTCGTATCTGTCGACAACAGGTCCCCATTGCCCTATATCCCGAATTTTTATTAATTTTTCGGGTTAAAATTGAATTCTTAGGAAAAAGGTATATCAATTATTGATCTACTGGTTTATACAAATCGAACGATACCAATCCCGTCCCTGTCGACAACAGGCCCCAATTGCCCAAAATCCGGAATTTTTATTAATATCCCGGGTTAAAATTGAATTTTCGAAAATATTGCATATCAGTTATTGATCTATTCGTTACTACGAATCTAATTAACCCATCTCGTCCCTGTCGACAACAGGTCCCCATTGCTCAAAATCCGGAATTTTTATTAATTTCCCGGGTTAAAATTGGATTTTCGGGAAAACGGCATACCAATTATTGATCTACTCCATAATACGAATCGAATGATTCCCATCTCGTCCCTGTCAACAAGTGGTCCCCATTGCTCAGTCTCGAATTTTATTAATTCCCAGGTTTAAAATTGGATATTCCGAAAAATGGCATAGCAATTATTGATCTACTCGTTAATGCGAATTGAATGAAAACCATTTCGTCCCTGTCTACAACTGGTTCCATTCCCCGAAATCCGGAATTTGTACTATTTTCCCAGATTAAAATTGGATTTTCTGGAAAACGGCATATCAATTATTTATTTACTCGTTAATACTAATCGAATGATACCCATCTTGTCCCTATCGACAACTGGTCCCCATTTCTCAAAGTACCGAATTTTTATTAATTTTCCGAATTAAAATTGAACTTTGGGAAAATGGCATATCATTTTTTGAACTACTCGTTAATACGAATCGAACAATACCCATCTCATCTCTGTCGACAACTGGTCCCCCATTGCCCAAAATCCTGAATTTTTATTAATTTCCTGAGTTAAAATTGAATTTTCGAAAATATTGCATATCAGTTATTGATCTATTCTTTAATACGAATCTAATTAACCCATCTCGTCCCTCTCGACAACAGGTCCCCATTGCTCAAAATCCGGAATTTTTATTAATTTCCCGGGTTAAAATTGGATTTTCGGGAAAAGGGCATATCAATTATTCATCTACTCGTTAATACGAATCGAATGATAGCCATCTCGGTCCTATCGACAACTGGTCCCCATTTCCCAAAATCCCGAAAGGTTATTAATTTCCCGGGTTAAATTAGATTTCCGGGAAAATGGCATATCAATTATCCATCTACTCGTTAATACGAATCGAATGATACCTATCTCGTTCCTGTCGACAATTGGTCCCCATTGCCCAAAATCCCGAGTTTTTATTAATTTCCGGGTTAAAATTGGATTTTCGGGGAAATGGCATATCAATTATTGATCTACTCGTTAATATGAATCGAATGATACCCATCTCTTCCCTTTCGACAACTGGCCTCCATTGGCGAAAATCCGGAATCTTTATTAATTTCCAGGGTTAAGATTGGATTTTCGGGATAATGGCATATCAATTATTGATCTACTCATTAATACGAAACGAATGATACCCATCTCGTCCCTGTCGACAACTCGTCCCTATTGCTCAAAGTCCCTAATTTTTATCAGTTCGTCGGGTTAAAATTGGGTTTTCTGGAAAATGGCATATCAATTATTGATCTACTCGTTAATACCAATTGAACGATACCCATCTCGTCCCTGTCCACAACTGGTTCCATTCCCCGAAATCCGAAATTTGTATTATTTTCCCAGATTAAAATTGGATTTTCTGGAAAACGGCATATCAATTATTTATTTACTCGTTAATACGAATCGAATGATACCCATCTTGTCCCCATCGACAACTGGTCCCCATTTCTCAAAGTACCGAATTTTTATTAATTTTCCGAATTAAAATTGAACTTTGGGAAATTGGCATATCAATTTTTGAACTACTCGTTAATATGAATCGAACAATACCCATCTCTTCTCTGTCGACAACTGGTCCCCATTGCCCAAAATCCTGAATTTTAATTAATTTCCTGAGTTAAAATTGAATTTTCGGAAATATTGCATATCAATTATTGATCTACTCGTTAATACGAATCTAATGAACCCATCTCGTCCCTGTCGACAACAGGTCCCCATTGCTCAAAATCCCGAATTTTTATTAATTTCCCGGGTTAAAATTGGATTTTCGGGAAAAAAGCATATCAATTATTCATCTACTCGTCAATACGAATCGAATGATACCCATCTCGTCCCTGTCGACAACTGTTCCCCATTTCCCAAAATCCCGAATTGTTATTAATTTCCCGGGTTATAATTGGATTTTCGGTATAATGGCATATCAATTATTGATCTACTCATTAATACGAAACGAATGATACCCATCTCGTCCCTGTCGACAACTCGTCCCTATTGCTCAAAGTCCCGAATTTTTATCAGTTCGTCGGGTTAAAATTGGATTTTCTGGAAAATGGCATATCAATTATTGATCTACTCGTTAATACCAACTGAACGATACCCATCTCGTTCCTGTAGGAAACTGGTCCACATTGTTAAAATCCGGATATTGTATTATTTTCCCGGGTTAAAATTGAATTTTCGAGAAAATGGCATATCAATTATTGATCTACTCGTTAATACGAATCGAATAATACCTATCTCGTCCCTGTCGACTACTGGTCCCCATTGCACAAAATCCCGAATTTTTACTAATTTTTCGGGTTAACATTGGATTTTCAGGAAAATTGCATATTAATTAATGATCTACTCGCTAATACCAATCGAATGATTCACATCTCGTCCATGTCGACAACTTGTCCCCACTGCCCAAAATCCCGAATTTTTATTAATTTCCCGAATTAAAATTAAATTTTCGGGAAAACGGCATATCAATTATCTATATACTCGCTAAGACGAATCGAATGATACCCATCTCGTCCCTGTCGACAACTCGTCCCTATTGCTCAAAGTCCCGAATTTTTATCAGTTCGTCGGGTTAAAATTGGGTTTTCTGGAAAATGGCATATTAATTATTGATCTACTCGTTAATACCAATTGAACGATACCCATCTCGTCCCTGTCTGCAACTGGTCCACATTGTCCAAAATCCGGATATTGTATTATTTTCCCGGGTTAAAATTGAATTTTCGGGAAAATGGCATATCAATTATTGATCTACTCGTTAATACGAATCGAATAATACCTATCTCGTCCCTGTCGACTACTGGTCCCCATTGCCCAAAATCCCGAATTTTTACTAATATTTCGGGTTAAAATTGGATTTTCAGGAAAATGGCATAGCAATTAATGATCTACTCGTTAATACAAATCGAATGATTCCCATCTCGTCCATGTCGACAACTTGTCCCCACTGCCCAAAATCCCGAATTTTTACTAATTTTTCGGGTTAAAATTGGATTTTCAGGAAAATGGCATATCAATTAATGATCTACTCGCTAATACAAATCAAACAATACCCACCTCGTCTCTGTCGACAACAGGTCCCCATTGCCCAAAATCCTGAATTTTTATTAATTTCCTGAGTTAAAATTGAATTTTCGGAAATATTGCATATCAATTATTGATCTACTCGTTAATACGAATCTAATGAACCCATCTCGTCCCTGTCGACAACTGGTCCCCATTGCCAAAAGTCCGTATTTTTTATTAATTTCCCGGGTTAAAGTTAGATTTTCGGGAAAATGGCATATCAATTATTGATCTACTCGTTAATACGAATCGAACGATACTCATCTCGACTCTGTCGAAAACTGCTTGTCACTCCCGAAAATCCTCAATTTTTTATTAATTTCCCGGGTTGAAATTAAATTTTCGAGAAAATGGCATTTCAATTGTTGATATACTCTTTAATACGAATCGAATGATTCCCATCTCGTCCCTGTCGACAACTGGTTCCCATTGTTCAGTCTCGAATTTTTATTAATTCCCAGGTTTAAAATTGGATATTCCTGAAAATGGCATATCAATTATTGATCTACTCGTTAATGCCAATTGAATGAAACCCACCTCGTCCCTGTCTACAACTGGTTCCATTCCCCGAAATTCGGAATTTATATTATTTTCCCAGATTAAAATTGGATTTTCGGGAAAAAAACATATCAATTATTGATCTACTCGTTAATACGAATCTAATGAACCCATCTCGTCCCTGTCGACAACAGGTCCCCATTGCTCAAAATCCCGAATTTTTATTAATTTCCCGGGTTAAAATTGGATTTTCGGGAAAAAAGCATATCAATTATTCATCTACTCGTCAATACGAATCGAATGATACCCATCTCGTCCCTGTCGACAACTGTTCCCCATTTCCCAAAATCCCGAATTGTTATTAATTTCCCGGGTTATAATTGGATTTTCGGTATAATGGCATATCAATTATTGATCTACTCATTAATACGAAACGAATGATACCCATCTCGTCCCTGTCGACAACTCGTCCCTATTGCTCAAAGTCCCGAATTTTTATCAGTTCGTCGGGTTAAAATTGGATTTTCTGGAAAATGGCATATCAATTATTGATCTACTCGTTAATACCAACTGAACGATACCCATCTCGTTCCTGTAGGAAACTGGTCCACATTGTTTAAAATCCGGATATTGTATTATTTTCCCGGGTTAAAATTGAATTTTCGGGAAAATGGCATATCAATTATTGATCTACTCGTTAATACGAATCGAATAATACCCATCTCGTCCCTGTCGACTACTGGTCCCCATTGCACAAAATCCCGAATTTTTACTAATTTTTCGGGTTAACATTGGATTTTCAGGAAAATTGCATATTAATTAATGATCTACTCGCTAATACCAATCGGATGATTCACATCTCGTCCATGTCGACAACTTGTCCCCACTGCCCAAAATCCCGAATTTTTATTAATTTCCCGAATTAAAATTAAATTTTCGGGAAAACGGCATATCAATTATCTATATACTCGCTAAGACGAATCGAATGATACCCATCTCGTCCCTGTCGACAACTCGTCCCTATTGCTCAAAGTCCCGAATTTTTATCAGTTCGTCGGGTTAAAATTGGGTTTTCTGGAAAATGGCATATCAATTATTGATCTACTCGTTAATACTGTTGTGTGATTAAATTTATTTGTTCAGGAAAAAAAAAAAAAAGTAAAGAAGTTCCAACAGAAGTAAACCTCTGAGATAGGTAACTATCCCAGAAGCTTACGAGTTGGCTATCCTGTCTCATGACTGTTTTGTGGAAGGTGGTGCCCTCTACGAGTTTTCGTGGTTGTGCATCTAACCTCCCCTCTTCACTTATGAAGACAGGGTACGTATCGAAACACCTACTTTTCTTTTGTAGGCATAATTTATCGAATGGAAGCATGTTATTTGTTAATTTAGGCATAATTTTGGCATACAGTGAATCTCTAAAAGTGAAAAGAAATTGCTATTAGTTATGTGTAAATTGTTTCAATGTTTAGTTGTGTGAAAAGTGAATATATAAAAGGAAAGTTTATTTCGTACCAGTTTGACATAAGAAAAGTTACTTTGAATTGGACTATTAGATGTTAATACAAGAAGACTTTTGGTATGTATGTCTTTTTCTATATTTGGCATGCCGACTGGAAAGGAACATTAATTTGAAACTTAATTTGTACATTCAGATAACATGCTATCTAGTAAACTTTTTGTTAAATTGCTATTTTGTGCAGTTCGCGGATAGTCGATATTACTTGACATTTCGTTTACATTCATTTGAATTAAATATTTCTTTTTTAAGAAGTTATTTTTACATTTGTTTCCGCATTTGGCTTATTAATAAAATTTGTTATATTTGTTTAGTTGAAATCCAAATCTTTAATTCTATATTTAACCTGAGAAAACACCACAAAACGTTCTATCCGAGCGGTTTAGTATTAATTTACTTAGATACCGCAACAAGACAAAAATACCCTGTCTTCGTAAGTCAGGTGTTTCTCATTAGCTTTATGCTTAAGAGGAAATTTATATTTGTTTGGATTGTGAAACCAATTAGGAAAATTTGTAACCTGATAAATTCAACCTGTAAATTGAAGTTTAGATTTGTATCAGAGAAACACGCTAAACTATACATAAGTCAATATGAATTTCATGTACGCTGCAGAGGCATATGATAATTATAACCAATTTAATAGGGGGAATTACATTCCTAACCGCTATCAAGAAACTTCCCATTTAAATAGCAGTGGTTATAATGCTAATGTGGGAAATTTGTGTTCGTCTGGGCATGTGGAACCGGGCAGAAGCAGTCAGATGCGACCCGTTGAGGATCTGATTGATTTTGCGGGAGCTACAATCCCTCACGACACCGTAAGTCATGCTCCTAATATAGGACAAAATTCAGGTATTAGATGTGATTTCAGTAAATTTAAAAATTTAAGTGCATATAAAGCAGTAGAAAGTTTGGTTAATGATATACCCATATTAAATTCCGTAGATGGCTACCATATTTGTCATTTCTTAATGCAGGCTAACAGTTTGATAAAACAGAATGTAGCACCTTCAGATATCATATTAGTGCTTTTATTAGGTAGAATTACAGGTCCATTATTTCTGGATTTCCAACAATTTATAAATGAAAACGCAAATTGGCCTATAGTACGCAATAGAATTGTAGAAAAATATGTAAGCAGTATTATCAAAACAGAAATTATAAAGGGAAAGTTGTACCGAGTAATGCGTCCAGAGGAAACATTTAAGGAATTTATTCTAGAAAAAGAGAACATTTTAGAAATATTTAACATGTATATGGGTGACGTAGAATTTTGTAACATGATAGTAAATCTTATCACTCCTGAGATTCGTAACATATTTCTGTTAACTTCAACTCCCAATCAAAAGCATGTATTATTGTCCTTTGCTGAAACATACGATTCTAACCGGAAGTATAATGTAGATTATGCTAATGCGACCTTGCAGTCACAAGTACCTAGTGGTTTAAATGTACCTAATATTAGAGTCAATCAGAGTCAAAATAGACAGTGTTATTCTTGTGGAATGAAAAATCATTTTTGGCGTCAGTGTGGTTTGAGAAAAGAAAAAAGAAAAGAAAATTTGGTAGAAAATAGAAAGTGTTACAATATTTCTGACAAAAGGCAAGATTATATGGTACAAATTATGGTTTCCGTGTGTCACATTCCTGTGCGTTGTTACATAGATACGGGCAGTAGTACAAACTATATTGGTAAAACATTACTTGAACAGATAAAGTTAAAGTGTACCCCTAAAAGAAAGACAGTAAATCATGTAGTTACATCCATGAGTCAAGAACCTATTACAGTCAAAGAAGCAGTGGAAATTCATTTCTTTATTAACAATAGGAAATTTACCGACTGGTTTCTTGTGATAGACTCTCCGGACATTTCGTTGTTAATTGGAGGACAATTTTTACAAAAACATGAAGCGTGTATTCAGTATAAAGAACAAAAATTATTATTGGGTAAGGATGGTATTACTGTGAACTTTAAACTGGAAGAAAACAGTGTTTCAACAACGGAAAACTACTCGTTTCGGAATTCTCGTTCCAGGGTTGCCAATCCAACAGCCATGTCGACAGGCGCACTAGGCATTGCTGGGGAGAGGACAAACAACCTTGGACCTTTGAACCAACAACCATCTACCAGTCGAACTAATCTTCAGCGTCCACAGGCGAGGAAAGGTGGCATAGGAGAGCGAAAAAAGGAGGCTACCGATTTTTCCCCTGCTGCGGGACAGCCCGTGTTCAATCCAGTATACCACACAATTCATGACCATGAGTTGGATGAAGTCATGAATGAAACCCAAGCTTTTGTAACCTGGGGTGTCGCCAAACAAACATGAGAGACTTTCGATCCAGATTTAGGAGGAAATGGTACCACCTTCTAAAAGTGTCATCTAGATTTATTGGATGGAGAACTTTCTTCAAACGAACAGCTTAGTATTTCTACGTGAAAAGGGCCCTTGGAATACACATGGAATACGGATTGGAACTGTCCAAGAATCTGAACTTAGTGGTGACGAAGAAGATCTAGTGGAAGTGTTTGGTGAACAAATAAATTTTTCAGTGAAGTGATCAGGATTAGTTTGTGCGCCCCCCGAGATATTTTGTTGTGTGATTAAATTTATTTGTTCAGGAAAAAAAAAAGTAAAGAAGTTCCAACAGAAGTAAACCTCTGAGATAGGTAACTATCCCAGAAGCTTACGAGTTGGCTATCCTGTCTCATGACTGTTTTGTGGAAGGTGGTGCCCTCTACGAGTTTTCGTGGTTGTGCATCTAACCTCCCCTCTTCACTTATGAAGACAGGGTACGTATCGAAACACCTACTTTTCTTTTGTAGGCATAATTTATCGAATGGAAGCATGTTATTTGTTAATTTAGGCATAATTTTGGCATACAGTGAATCTCTAAAAGTGAAAAGAAATTGCTATTAGTTATGTGTAAATTGTTTCAATGTTTAGTTGTGTGAAAAGTGAATATATAAAAGGAAAGTTTATTTCGTACCAGTTTGACATAAGAAAAGTTACTTTGAATTGGACTATTAGATGTTAATACAAGAAGACTTTTGGTATGTATGTCTTTTTCTATATTTGGCATGCCGACTGGAAAGGAACATTAATTTGAAACTTAATTTGTACATTCAGATAACATGCTATCTAGTAAACTTTTTGTTAAATTGCTATTTTGTGCAGTTCGCGGATAGTCGATATTACTTGACATTTCGTTTACATTCATTTGAATTAAATATTTCTTTCTTAAGAAGTTATTTTTACATTTCTTTCCGCATTTGGCTTATTAATAAAATTTGTTATATTTGTTTAGTTGAAATCCAAATCTTTAATTCTATATTTAACCTGAGAAAACACCACAAAACGTTCTATCCGAGCGGTTTAGTATTAATATACTTAGATACCGCAACAATACCAATTGAACGATACCCATCTCGTCCCTGTCTGCAACTGGTCCACATTGTCCAAAATCCGGATATTGTATTATTTTCCCGGGTTAAAATTGAATTTTCGGGAAAATGGCATATCAATTATTGATCTACTCGTTAATACGAATCGAATAATACCTATCTCGTCCCTGTCGACTACTGGTCCCATTGCCCAAAATCCCGAATTTTTACTAATATTTCGGGTTAAAATTGGATTTTCAGGAAAATGGCATAGCAATTAATGATCTACTCGTTAATACAAATCGAATGATTCCCATCTCGTCCATGTCGACAACTTGTCCCCACTGCCCAAAATCCCGAATTTTTACTAATTTTTCGGGTTAAAATTGGATTTTCAGGAAAATGGCATATCAATTAATGATCTACTCGCTAATACAAATCAAACAATACCCACCTCGTCTCTGTCGACAACAGGTCCCCATTGCCCAAAATCCTGAATTTTTATTAATTTCCTGAGTTAAAATTGAATTTTCGGAAATATTGCATATCAATTATTGATCTACTCGTTAATACGAATCTAATGAACCCATCTCGTCCCTGTCGACAACTGGTCCACATTGCCAAAAATCCGTATTTTTTATTAATTTCCCGGGTTAAAGTTAGATTTTCGGGAAAATGGCATATCAATTATTGATCTACTCGTTAATACGAATCGAACGATACTCATCTCGACTCTGTCGAAAACTGCTTGTCACTCCCGAAAATCCTCAATTTTTTATTAATTTCCCGGGTTGAAATTAAATTTTCGAGAAAATGGCATTTCAATTGTTGATATACTCTTTAATACGAATCGAATGATTCCCATCTCGTCCCTGTCGACAACTGGTTCCCATTGTTCAGTCTCGAATTTTTATTAATTCCCAGGTTTAAAATTGGATATTCCTGAAAATGGCATATCAATTATTGATCTACTCGTTAATGCGAATTGAATGAAACCCATCTCGTCCCTGTCTACAACTGGTTCCATTCCCCGAAATTCGGAATTGTTATTAATTTCCCGGGTTATAATTGGATTTTCGGGATAATAGCATATCAATTATTGATCTACTCATTAATACGAAACGAATGATACCCATCTCTTCCCTGTCGACAACTGGTCTCCATTGCCGAAAATCCGGGATTTTTATTAATTTCCCGGGTTAAAATTGGATCTTCGGGATAATGGCATATCAATTATTGATCTACTCATTAATACGAAACGAATGATACCCATCTCGTCCCTGTCGACAACTCGTCCCTATTGCTCAAAGTCTCGAATTTTTATCAGTTCGTCGGGTTAAAATTGGATTTTCTGGAAAATGGCATATCGATTATTGGTTTACTCGTTAATACCAATTGAACGATACCCATCTCGTTCCTGTAGGAAACTGGACCACATTGTTTAAAATCCGGATATTGTATTATTTTCCTGGGTTAAAATTGAATTTTCGGGAAATGGCATATCAATTATTGATCTACTCGTTAATACGAATCGAATAATACCTATCTCATCCCTGTCGACTACTGGTCCCCATTGCACAAAATCCCGAATTTTTACTAATTTTTCGGGTTAACATTGGATTTTCAGGAAAATTGCATATCAATTAATGATCTACTCGCTAATACCAATCGAATGATTCACATCTCGTCCATGTCGACAACTTGTCCCCACTGCCCAAAATCCCGAATTTTTATTAATTTCCCGAATTAAAATTAAATTTTCGGGAAAATGGCATATCAATTACTTATATACTCGCTAATACGAATCGAATGATACCCATCTCGTCCCTGTCGACAACTCGTCCCTATTGCTCAAAGTCCCGAATTTTTATCAGTTCGTCGGGTTAAAATTTGATATTCTGGAAAATGGCATATCAATTATTGATCTACTCGTTAATACCAATTGAACGATACCCATCTCGTCCCTGTCGACAACTGGTCCCCATTTCCAAAAAATCCGTAATTTTAATTAATTTCCCGGGTTAAAATTGGATTTTCGGGAAAATGGCATATCAATTATTGATCTACTGGTTAATACGAATCGAACGATACTCATCTCGACTCTGTCGAAAACTGCTTGTCACTCCCGAAAATCCTCAATTTTTTATTAATTTCCTGGGTTGAAATTAAATTTTCGAGAAAATGGCATTTCAATTGTTGATATACTCTTTAATACGAATCGAATGATTCCCATCTCGTCCCTGTCGACAACTGGTTCCCATTCTTCAGTCTCGAATTTTTATTAATTCCCAGGTTTAAAATTGGATATTCCTGAAAATGGCATATCAATTATTGATCTACTCGTTAATGCGAATTGAATGAAACCCATCTCGTCCCTGTCTACAACTGGTTCCATTCCCCGAAATTCGGAATTTATATTATTTTCCCAGATTAAAATTGGATTTTCGGGAAAAAAAACATATCAATTATTCATCTACTCGTTAATACGAATCGAATGATACCCATCCCGTCCCTGTCGACAACTGTTCCCCATTTCCCAAAATCCCGAATTGTTATTAATTTCCCGGGTTATAATTGGATTTTCGGGATAATAGCATATCAATTATTGATCTACTCATTAATACGAAACGAATGATACCCATCTCGTCCCTGTCGACAACTCGTCCCTATTGCTCAAAGTCCCGAATTTTTATCAGTTCGTCGGGTTAAAATTGGATTTTCTGGAAAATGGCATATCAATTATTGATCTACTGGTTAATACCAATTGAACGATACCCATCTCGTTCCTGTAGGAAACTGGACCACATTGTTTAAAATCCGGATATTGTATTTTTTTCCTGGGTTAAAATTGAATTTTCGGGAAAATGGCATATCAATTATTGATCTACTCGTTAATACGAATCGAATAATACCTATCTCGTCCCTGTCGACTACTGGTCCCCATTGCACAAAATCCCGAATTTTTACTAATTTTTCGGGTTAACATTGGATTTTCAGGAAAATTGCATATCAATTATTGATCTACTCGTTAATACGAATCGAATGATACCCATCTCGTCACTGTCGACAACTGGTCTCCATTGCCGAAAATCCGGGATTTTTTTAATTTTTCGGGTTAAAATATGATTTTCGGGATAATGGCATATCAATTATTGATCTACTCATTAATACAAAACGAATGATACCCATCTCGTCCCTGTCTACAACTCGTTCCTATTGCTCAAAGTCCCGAATTTTTATCAGTTCGTCGGGTTAAAATTGAATTTTCTGGAAAATGGCATATCAATTATTGATCTACTTGTTAATACCAATTGAACGATACTCATCTCGTCCCTGTCGGCAGCAGGTCCACATTGCCAAAAATCCGGAATTTTTATAAATTTCCCGGGTTAAAATTGGATTTTCGAAAAAATGGCATATCAATTATTGATCTACTGGTTAACACGAATCGAACGATACTCATCTCGACTCTGTCGAAAACTGCTTGTCACTCCCGAAAATCCTCAATTTTTTATTAATTTCCCGGGTTGAAATTAAATTTTCGAGAAAATGGCATTTCAATTGTTGATATACTCTTTAATACGAATCGAATGATTCCCATCTCGTCCCTGTCGACAACAGGTTCCCATTGTTCAGTCTCGAATATTTATTAATTCTTAGGTTTAAAATTGGATATTCCGGAAAATGGCATACCAATTATTGATCTACTCGTTAATGCGAATTGAATGAAACCCATCTCGTCTCTGTCTACAACTGGTTCCATTCCCCGAAATCCGGAATTTGTATTATTTTCCCAGATTAAAATTGGATTTTCTGGAAAACGGCATATCAATTATTTAATTACTCGCTATTACGAATCGAATGATACCCATCTTGTCCCCATCGACAACTGGTCCCAATTTCTCAAAGTACCGAATTTTTATTAATTTTCCGAATAAAAATTGAACTTTGGGAAAATGGCATATCAATTTTTGAACTACTCGTTAATATGAATCGAACAATAAAAATTCGTCTCTGTCGACAACTGGTCCCCATTGCCTAAAATCCTGAATTTTTATTAACTTCCTGAGTTAAAATTGAATTTTCGGAAATATTGCATATCAATTATTGATCTACTCGTTAATACGAATTTAATGAACCCATCTCGTCCCTGTCGACAACAGGTACCCATTGCTCAAAATCCCGAATTTTTATTAATTTCCCGGGTTATAATTGGATTTTCGGGAAAATGGCATATCAATTATTGATCTACTCGTTAACACGAATCGAATGATACCCATATCTTCCTTTCGCCAACTGGTCTCCATTGCCGAAAATCCGGAATTTTTATTAATTTCCCGGGTTAAAATTGGATTTTCGGGATAATGGCATATCAATTATTGATCTACTCGTTAATACAAATCGAATAATACCTATCTTGTCGCTGTCGACTACTGGTCCCCATTGCACAAAATCCCGAATTTTTACTAATTTTTCGGGTTAACATTGGATTTTCAGGAAAATTGCATATCAATTAATGATCTACTCGCTAATACAAATCGAATGATTCCCATCTCGTCCATGTCGACCACTTGTCCCCACTGCCCAAAATCCAGAATTTTTATTAATTTCCCGAATTAAAATTAAATTTTCGGGAAAATGGCATATCGATTATTTATATACTCGCTAATACGAATCGAATGATACCCATCTCGTCCCTGTCGACAACTCGTCCCTATTGCTCAAAGTCCCGAATTTTTATCAGTTTGTCGGGTTAAAATTGGATATTCTGGAAAATAGAATATCAATTATTGATCTACTCGTTAATACCAATTGAACGATACCCATCTCGTTCCTGTAGGAAACTGGTCCACATTGTCCAAAATCCGGATATTGTATTATTTTCCCGGGTTAAAATTGAATTTTCGGGAAAATGGCATATCAATTATTGATCTACTCGTTAATACGAATCGAACAATACCTATCTTCTCGCTGTCGACTACTGGTCCCCATTGCACAAAATCCCGAATTTTTACTAATTTTTCGGGTTAACATTGGATTTTCAGGAAAATTGCATATCAATTAATGATCTACTCGCTAATACAAATCGAATGATTCCAATCTCGTCCATGTCGACAACTTGTCCCCACTGCCCAAAATCCCGAATTTTTATTAATTTCCCGAATTAAAATTAAATTTTCGGGAAAATGGCATATCAATTATTGATCTACTCGTTAATACCAATTGAACGATACCCATCTCGTCCCTGTCGACAACTGATCCCCATTGCCAAAAATCCGTAATTTTTATTAATTTCCCGGGTTAAAATTGGATTTTCGGAAAAATGGCATATCAATTATTGATCTACTGGTTAATACGAATCGAACGATACTCATCTCGACTCTGTCGAAAACTGTTTGTCACTCCCGAAAATCCTCCATTTTTTATTAATTTCCCGGGTTGAAATTAAATTTTCGAGAAAATGGCATTTCAATTGTTGATATACTCTTTAATACGAATCGAATGGTTCCCATCTCGTCCCTGTCGACAACTGGTTCCCATTGTTCAGTCTCGAATTTTTATTAATTCCCAGGTTTAAAATTGGATATTCCGGAAAATGGCATATCAAATATTGATCTACTCGTTAATGCGAATTGAATGAAACCCATCTCGTCCCTGTCTACAACTGGTTCCATTCCCCGAAATCCGGAATTTGTATTATTTTCCCAGATTAAAATTGGATTTTCTGGAAAACGGCATATCAATTATTTATTTACTCGTTAATACGAATCGAATGATACCCATCTTGTCCCCATCGACAACTGGTCCCCATTTCTCAAAGTACCGAATTTTTATTAATTTTCCCAATTAAAATTGAACTTTGGGAAAATGGCATATCAATTTTTGAACTACTCGTTAATATGAATCGAACAATACCCATCTCGTCCCTGTCGACAACAGGTCCCCATTGCTCAAAATCCCGAATTTTTATTAATTTCCCGGGTTAAAATTGGATTTTCGGGAAAATGGCATATCAATTATTGATCTACTCGTTAATACGAGTCGAATGGTACCCATCTCTTCCCTGTCGACAACTGGTCTCCATTGCCAAAAATCCGGAATTTTTATTAATTTCCCGGGTTAAAATTGGATTTTCGGGATAATGGCATATCAATTATTGATCTACTCATTAATACAAAACGAATGATACCCATCTCGTCTCTGTCGACAACTCGTCCCTATTGCTCAAAGTCCCGAATTTTTATCAGTTCGTCGGGTTAAAATTGGATTTTCTGGAAAATGGCATATCAATTATTGATCTACTCGTTAATACCAATTGAACGATACCCATCTCGTCCCTGTCGGCAACTGGTCCACATTGTCCAAAATCCGGATATTGTATTATTTTCCCGGGTTAAAATTAAATTTTCGGGAAAATGGCATATCAATTATTTATATACTCGTTAATACGAATCGAATGATACCCATCTCGTCCCTGTCGACAACTCGTCCCTATTGCTCAAAGTTCCGAATTTTTATTAGTTCCTCGGATTAAAATTGGATTTTCGGGAAAATGGCATATCAAATATTGATCTACTTATTAATACGAATCGAATAATACCCATCTCGTCCCTGTCGACAACTGGTCCACATTGCCCAATATCAGGAATTTTTATAAATTTCCCGGTAAAATTGGATTTACGGGAAAATGGCATATCAATTATTGATCTACTGGCTAATACGAATCGAATGATACTCATCTCGACTCTATCGAAAACTGCTTGTCACTCCCGAAAATCCTCAATTTTTATTAATTTCCCCGGGTTGAAATTAAATTTTCGAGAAAATGGCATTTCGATTGTTGATATACTCTTTAATACGAATCGAATGATTCCCATCTCGTCCCTGTCGGCAACAGGTTCCCATTGCTCAGACTCGAATTTTTATTAATTCCCAGGTTCAAAATTGGATATTCCGGAAAATGGCATATCAATTATTGATCTACTCGTTAATGCGAATTGAATGAAACCCATCTCGTCCCTGTCTACAACTGGTTCCATTCCCCGAAATCCGGAATTTGTATTATTTTCCCAGATTAAAATTGGATTTTCTGGAAAACGGCATATCAATTATTTATTTACTCGTTAATACGAATCGAATGATACCCATCTTGTCCCCATCGACAACTGGTCCCCATTTCTCAAAGTACCGAATTTTTGTTAATTTTCCCAATTAAAATTGAACTTTGGGAAAATGGCATATCAATTTTTGAACTACTCGTTAATATGAATCGAACAATACCCATCTCGTCTCTGTCGACAACTGGTCCCCATTGCCCAAAATCCTGAATTTTAATTAATTTCCTGAGTTAAAATTGAATTTTCGGTAATATTGCATATCAAATATTGATCTACTCGTTAATACTAATCTAATGAACCCATCTCGTCCCTGTCGACAACAGGTCCCCATTGCTCAAAATCCCGAATTTTTATTAATTTCCCGGGTTAAAATTGGATTTTCGGGAAAATGGCATATCAATTATTTATATACTCGCTAATACGAATCGAATGATACACATCTCGTCCCTGTCGACAACTCGTCCCTATTGCTCAAAGTCCCGAATTGTTATCAGTTCGTCGGGTTAAAATTGGATATTCTGGAAACTGGCATATCAATTATTGATCTACTCGTTAATACCAATTGAACGATACCCATGTCGTCCCTGTCGACAACTGGTCCCCATTGCCAAAAATCCGTAATTTTTATTAATTTCCCGGGTTAAAATTGGATTTTCGGGAAAATGGCATATCAATTTTGATCTACTCATTAATACGAAACGAATGATGCCCATCTCGTCCCTGTCGAAAACTCGTCCCTATTGCTCAAAGTCCCGACTTTTTATCAGTTCGTCGGGTTAAAATTGGATTTTCTGGAAAATGGCATATCAATTATTGATCTACTTGTTAATACCAATTGAACGATACTCATCTCGTCCCTGTCGGCAGCAGGTCCACATTGTCCAAAATCCGGATATTGTATTATTTTCCCGGGTTAAAATTGAATTTTCGGGAAAATGGCATATCAATTATTGATCTACTCGTTAATACGAATCGAATGATACCCATCTCGTTCCTGTCGACAACTGGTCTCCATTCCCAAAATCCCGAATTATTAATTTCCCCGGTTAAAATTGGATTTTTGAAAAAAATTGCATATCAATTATTGATCTACTTGTTATACGAATCGAATGATTATTATCTCGTTGCTGTCGACAACTGGTCCCCACTGCCCAAAATCCCGAATTTTTATTAATTTCCCAGGTTAAAATTAAATTTTCAGGAAAAAGGCATATCAATTATTGATCTACTGGTTAATACGAATCGAATGATACCCATCTCGTTCCTGTCGACAACTGGTCTCCATTCCCAAAATCCCGAATTATTAATTTCCCCGGTTAAAATTGGATTTTTGAAAAAAATTGCATATCAATTATTGATCTACTTGTTATACGAATCGAATGATTATTATCTCGTTGCTGTCGACAACTGGTCCACATTGCCCAAAATCCCGAAATTTTATTATTTTCCCGAGTTAAAATTGCATTTTCGGGAAAATGGCATATCAATTATTGATCTACTGGTTAATACAAATCGAATAATACCCGTCTCGTCCCTGTCGACAACTGGTCCACATTGCCCAAAATCCGGAATTTTTATAAATTTTCCGGTTAAAATTGGATTTTCGGGAAAATTGCATATCAATTATTGATCTACTGGCTAATAAGAATCGAACGATACTCATCTCGACTCTATCGAAAATTGGTCATCACTCCCGAAAATGCTAAATTTTTATTAATTTCCCGGTTTGAATTAAATTTTCGGGAAAATGGCATTTCAATTGTTAATATACTCTTTAATACGAATCGAATGATTCCCATCTCGTCCCTGTCGGCAACAGGTTCCCATTGCTCAGACTCAAATTTTTATTAATTCCCAGGTTTAAAATTGGATATTCCGAAAAATGGCATATCAATTATTGATCTACTCGTTAGTACGAGTCGAATGGTACCCATCTCTTTCCTGTCGACAACTGGTCTCCAATGCCGAAAATCCGGAATTTTTATTAATTTCCCGGGTTAAAATTGGATTTTCGGGATAATGGCATATCAATTATTGATCTACTCATTAATACAAAACGAATGATACCCATCTCGTCTCTGTCGACAACTCGTCCCTATTGCTCAAAGTCCCGAATTTTTATCAGTTCGTCGGTTTAAAATTGGATATTCTGGGAAATGGCATATCAATTATTGATCTACTCGTTAATACCAATTGAACGATACCCATCTCGTCCCTGTCGACAACTGGTCCACATTGTCCAAAATCCGGATATTGTATTATTTTCCCGGGTTAAAATTGAATTTTCGGAAAAATGGCATATCAATTATTTATATACTCGCTAATACGAATCGAATGATACACATCTCGTCCCTGTCGACAACTCGTCCCTATTGCTCAAAGTCCCGAATTGTTATCAGTTCGTCGGGTTAAAATTGGATATTCTGGAAAATGGCATATCAATTATTGATCTACTCGTTAATACCAATTGAACGATACCCATGTCGTCCCTGTCGACAACTGGTCCCCATTGCCAAAAATCCGTAATTTTTATTAACTTCCCGGGTTAAAATTGGATTTTCGGGAAAATGGCATATCAATTATTGATCTACTCATTAATACGAAACGAATGATGCCCATCTCGTCCCTGTCGAAAACTCGTCCCTATTGCTCAAAGTCCCGACTTTTTATCAGTTCGTCGGGTTAAAATTGGATTTTCTGGAAAATGGCATATCAATTATTGATCTACTTGTTAATACCAATTGAACGATACTCATCTCGTCCCTGTCGGCAGCAGGTCCACATTGTCCAAAATCCGGATATTGTATTATTTTCCCGGGTTAAAATTGAATTTTCGGGAAAATGGCATATCAATTATTGATCTACTCGTTAATACGAATCGAATGATACCCATCTCGTTCCTGTCGACAACTGGTCTCCATTCCCAAAATCCCGAATTATTAATTTCCCCGGTTAAAATTGGATTTTTGAAAAAAATTGCATATCAATTATTGATCTACTTGTTATACGAATCGAATGATTATTATCTCGTTGCTGTCGACAACTGGTCCCCACTGCCCAAAATCCCGAATTTTTATTAATTTCCCGGGTTAAAATTAAATTTTCAGGAAAAAGGCATATCAATTATTGATCTACTGGTTAATACGAATCGAATGATACCCATCTCGTTCCTGTCGACAACTGGTCTCCATTCCCAAAATCCCGAATTATTAATTTCCCCGGTTAAAATTGGATTTTTGAAAAAATATGCATATCAATTATTGATCTACTTGTTATACGAATCGAATGATTATTATCTCGTTGCTGTCGACAACTGGTCCACATTGCCCAAAATCCCGAAATTTTATTATTTTCCCGAGTTAAAATTGCATTTTCGGGAAAATGGCATATCAATTATTGATCTACTGGTTAATACAAATCGAATAATACCCGTCTCGTCCCTGTTGACAACTGGTCCACATTGCCCAAAATCCGGAATTTTTATAAATTTTCCGGTTAAAATTGGATTTTCGGGAAAATTGCATATCAATTATTGATCTACTGGCTAATAAGAATCGAACGATACTCATCTCGACTCTATCGAAAATTGGTCATCACTCCCGAAAATGCTAAATTTTTATTAATTTCCCGGTTTGAATTAAATTTTCGGGAAAATGGCATTTCAATTGTTAATATACTCTTTAATACGAATCGAATGATTCCCATCTCGTCTCTGTCGGCAACAGGTTCCCATTGCTCAGACTCGAATTTTTATTAATTCCCAGGTTTAAAATTGGATATTCCGAAAAATGGCATATCAATTATTGATCTACTCGTTAATACGAGTCGAATGGTACCCATCTCTTTCCTGTCGACAACTGGTCTCCATTGCCGAAAATCCGGAATTTTTATTAATTTCCCGGGTTAAAATTGGATTTTCGGGATAATGGCATATCAATTATTGATCTACTCATTAATACAAAACGAATGATACCCATCTCGTCTCTGTCGACAACTCGTCCCTATTGCTCAAAGTCCCGAATTTTTATCAGTTCGTCGGTTTAAAATTGGATATTCTGGGAAATGGCATATCAATTATTGATCTACTCGTTAATACCAATTGAACGATACCCATCTCGTCCCTGTCGACAACTGGTCCACATTGTCCAAAATCCGGATATTGTATTATTTTCCCGGGTTAAAATTGAATTTTCGGAAAAATGGCATATCAATTATTGATCTACTCGTTAATACGAATCGAATAATACCTATCTCGTCCCTGTCGACTACTGGCCCCCATTGCCCAAAACCCCGAATTTTTACTAATTTTTCGGGTTAAAGTGGATTTTCAGGAAAATGGTATGTCAATTAATGATCTACTGGTTAATAAAAATCGAATGATTCCCATCTCGTCCATGTCGAAAACTTGTCCCCACTGCCCAAAATCCCGAAGTTTAATTAATTTCCCGGGTTAAAATTAAAGTTTCGGGAAAATGGCATATCAATTATTTATATACTCGTTAATACGAATCGAATGATACCCATCTCGTCCCTGTCGACAACTCGTCCCTATTGCTCAAAGTTCCGAATTTTTATTAGTTCCTCGGATTAAAATTGGATTTTCAGGAAAATGGCATATCAATTATTGATCTACTTATTAATACGAATCGAATAATACCCATCTCGTCCCTGTCGACAACTGGTCCACATTGCCCAAAATCAGGAATTTTTATAAATTTCCCAGGTAAAATTGGATTTACGGGAAAATGGCATATCAATAATTGATCTACTGGCTAATACGAATTGAATGATACTCATCTCGACTCTATCGAAAACAGGTCGTCACTCCCGAAAATGCTCAATTTTTATTAATTTCCCCGGGTTGAAATTAAGTTTTAGGAAAAATGGCATTTCAATTGTTGATATACTCTTTAATACGAATCGAATGATTCCCATCTCGTCCCTGTCGGCAACAGGTTCCCATTGCTCAGACTCGAATTTTTATTAATTCCCAGGTTTAAAATTGGATATTCCGAAAAATGGCATATCAATTATTGATCTACTCGTTAATGCGAATTGAATGAAACCCTTCTCGTCCCTGTCTACAACTGGTCCCCATTTCCCATAATCCCGAAATGTTATTAATTTCCTGGGTTAAATTGGATTTTCGGGAAAATGGCATATCAATTATTGATCTATTCGTTAATACGAGTCGAATGGTACCCATCTCTTCCCTGTCGACAACTGGTCTCCATTGCCGAAAATCCGGAATTTTTATTAATTTCCCGGGTTAAAATTGGATTTTCGGGATAATGGCATATCAATTATTGATCTACTCATTAATACAAAACGAATGATACCCATCTCGTCTCTGTCGACAACTCGTCCCTATTGCTCAAAGTTCCGAATTTTTATTAGTTCCTCGGATTAAAATTGGATTTTCAGGAAAATGGCATATCAATTATTGATCTACTTACTAATACGAATCGAATAATACCCATCTCGTCCCTGTCGACAACTGGTCCATATTGCCCAAAATCAGGAATTTTTATAAATTTCCCAGGTAAAATTGGATTTACGGGAAAATGGCATATCAATAATTGATCTACTGGCTAATACGAATTGAATGATACTCATCTCGACTCTATCGAAAACAGGTCGTCACTCCCGAAAATGCTCAATTTTTATTAATTTCCCCGGGTTGAAATTAAATTTTAGGAAAAATGGCATTTCAATTGTTGATATACTCTTTAATACGAATCGAATGATTCCCATCTCGTCCCTGTCGGCAACAGGTTCCCATTGCTCAGACTCGAATTTTTATTAATTCCCAGGTTTAAAATTGGATATTCCGAAAAATGGCATATCAATTATTGATCTACTCGTTAATGCGAATTGAATGAAACCCTTCTCGTCCCTGTCTACAACTGGTCCCCATTTCCCATAATCCCGAAATGTTATTAATTTCCTGGGTTAAATTGGATTTTCGGGAAAATGGCATATCAATTATTGATCTACTCGTTAATACGAGTCGAATGGTACCCATCTCTTCCCTGTCGACAACTGGTCTCCATTGCCGAAAATCCGGAATTTTTATTAATTTCCCGGGTTAAAATTGCATTTTCGGGAAAATGGCATATCAATTATTGATCTACTGATTAATACAAATCGAATAATACCCGTCTCGTCCCTGCCGACAACTGGTCTCCATTGCCGAAAATCCGGAATTTTTATTAATTACCCGAGTTAAAATTGTATTTTCGGGATAATGGCATATCAATTATTGATCTACTCATTAATACAAAACGAATGATACCCATCTCGTCTCTGTCGACAACTCGTCCCTATTGCTCAAAGTCCCGAATTTTTATCAGTTCGTCGGGTTAAAATTGGATTTTCTGGAAAATGGCATATCAATTATTGATCTACTCGTTAATACCAATTGAACGATACCCATCTCGTCCCTGTCGACTACTGGCCCCAATTCCCCAAAATCCCGAATTTTTACTAATTTTTCGGGTTAAAGTGGATTTTCAGGAAAATGGTATGTCAATTAATGATCTACTGGTTAATAAAAATCGAATGATTCCCATCTCGTCCATGTCGAAAACTTGTCCCCACTGCCCAAAATCCCGAAGTTTAATTAATTTCCCGGGTTAAAATTAAATTTTCGGGAAAATGGCATATCAATTATTTATATACTCGTTAATACGAATCGAATGATACCCATCTCGTCCCTGTCGAAAACTCGTCCCTATTGCTCAAAGTTCCGAATTTTTATTAGTTCCTCGGATTAAAATTGGATTTTCAGGAAAATGGCATATCAATTATTGATCTACTTATTAATACGAATCGAATAATACCCATCTCGCCCCTGTCGACAACTGGTCCACATTGCCCAAAATCAGGAATTTTTATAAATTTCCCAGGTAAAATTGGATTTACGGGAAAATGGCATATCAATAATTGATCTACTGGCTAATACGAATTGAATGATACTCATCTCGACTCTATCGAAAACAGGTCGTCACTCCCGAAAATGCTCAATTTTTATTAATTTCCCCGGGTTGAAATTAAATTTTAGGAAAAATGGCATTTCAATTGTTGATATACTCTTTAATACGAATCGAATGATTCCCATCTCGTCCCTGTCGGCAACAGGTTCCCATTGCTCAGACTCGAATTTTTATTAATTCCCAGGTTTAAAATTGGATATTCCGAAAAATGGCATATCAATTATTGATCTACTCGTTAATGCGAATTGAATGAAACCCTTCTCGTCCCTGTCTACAACTGGTCCCCATTTCCCATAATCCCGAAATGTTATTAATTTCCTGGGTTAAATTGGATTTTCGGGAAAATGGCATATCAATTATTGATCTACTCGTTAATACGAGTCGAATGGTACCCATCTCTTCCCTGTCGACAACTGGTCTCCATTGCCGAAAATCCGGAATTTTTATTAATTTCCCGGGTTAAAATTGGATTTTCGGGATAATGGCATATCAATTATTGATCTACTCATTAATACAAAACGAATGATACCCATCTCGTCTCTGTCGACAACTCGTCCCTATTGCTCAAAGTCCCGAATTTATATCAGTTCGTCGGTTTATTATTGGATTTTCTGGAAAATGGCATATCAATTATTGATCTACTCGTTAATACCAATTGAACGATACCCATCTCGTCCCTGTCGACAACTGGTCCACATTGTCCAAAATCCGGATATTGTATTATTTTCCCGGGTTAAAATTGAATTTTCGGAAAAATGGCATATCAATTATTGATCTACTCGTTAATACGAATCGAATAATACCTATCTCGTCCCTGTCGACTACTGGCCCCCATTGCCCAAAATCCCGAATTTTTACTAATTTTTCGGGCTAAAGTGGATTTTCAGGAAAATGGTATATCAATTAATGATCTACTGGTTAATACAAATCGAATGATTCCCATCTCGTCCATGTCGAAAACTTGTCCCCACTGCCCAAAATCCCGAAGTTTAATTAATTTCCCGGGTTAAAATTAAATTTCCGGGAAAATGGCATATCAATTATTTATATACTCGTTAATACGAATCGAATGATACCCATCTCGTCCCTGTCGAGAACTCGTCCCTATTGCTCAAAGTTCCGAATTTTTATTAGTTTCTCGGATTAAAATTGGATTTTCGGGAAAATGGCATATCAATTATTGATCTACTTATTAATACGAATCGAATAATACCCATCTCGTCCCTGTCGACAACTGGTCCACATTGCCCAATATCAGGAATTTTTATAAATTTCCCGGGTTAAAATTGGATTTACGGGAAAATGGCATATCAATTATTGATCTACTGGCTAATACGAATCGAATGATACTCATCTCGACTCTATCGAAAACAGGTCGTCACTCCCGAAAATGCTCAATTTTTATTAATTTCCCCGGGTTGAAATTAAATTTTAGGAAAAATGCCATTTCAATTGTTGGTATACTCTTTAATACGAATCGAATGATTCCCATCTCGTCCCTGTCGACAACAGGTTCCCATTGCTCAGTCTCGAATTTTTATTAATTCCCAGGTTTAAAATTGGATATTCCGAAAAATGCCATTTCAATTATTGATCTACTCGTTAATGCGAATTGAATGAAACCCTTCTCGTCCCTTTCTACAACTGGTTCCATTCCCCGAAATCCGGAATTTGTATTATTTTCCCAGATTCAAATTGGATTTTCTGCAAAACGGCATATCAATTATTTATTTACTCGTTAATTCGAATCGAATGATACCCATCTTGTCCCTGTCAACAACTGGTCCCCATTTCCTATTATCCCGAAATGTTATTAACTTCCCGGGTTAAATTGGATTTTCGGGAAAATGGCATATCAATCATTGATCTACTCGTTAATACGAGTCGAATGGTACCCATCTCTTCCCTGTCGACAACTGGTCTCCATTGCCGAAAATCCGGAATTTTTATTAATTACCCGGGTTAAAATTGTATTTTCGGGATAATGGCATATCAATTATTGATCTACTCATTAATACAAAACGAATGATACCCATCTCGTCTCTGTCGACAACTCGTCCCTATTGCTCAAAGTCCCGAATTTTTATCAGTTCGTCGGGTTAAAATTGGATTTTCTGGAAAATGGCATATCAATTGTTGATCTACTCGTTAATACCAATTGAACGATACCCATCTCGTCCCTGTCGGCAACTGGTCCACATTGTCCAAAATCCGGATATTGTATTATTTTCCCGGGTTAAAATTGAATTTTCGGGAAAATGGCATATCAATTATTGATCTACTCGTTAATACGAATCGAATAATACCTATCTCGTCCCTGTCGACTACTGGCCCCCATTGCCCAAAATCCCGAATTTTTACTAATTTTTCGGGTTAAGGTGGATTTTCAGGAAAATGGTATGTCAATTAATGATCTACTGGTTAATAAAAATCGAATGATTCCCATCTCGTCCATGTCGAAAACTTGTCCCCACTGCCCAAAATCCCGAAGTTTAATTGAAGGGCTCGGTGCAATAAGGAGCTAACCCTCACTTTTGTCAAAATTGAGATAAACAGTGTACTACATTAGGCATGAAGGTCTGCTTCATTCATCAACAGATGGTGCTTGTGCTGTGTCGTCATCGCGCGCAATCACGTGATATCCTTCTTGAGAAGAAACGTACAAGCGGAAAGTTGTGTGCAACAAGGTGTTAAGCCACAGGAAAATGTCAGTTATCGAGAATGTTATGCAGAGCACCTCCGCACATATTAGTGTTCCTGATGAAGAAGATGGCCCCCTACTCGGTGAAAACAGCTTTGATGACCCAGAGTATGTGTTTGGAGTGTCAAGCAACAACAGCACTGACTCTGAGGTAAGAAACGAGTTTTATTTTTGTTATTTTGTTAAAATGTTGGTTAACACCTTATTGCCTCAGATATAGGCTTGTAAAAAACGGTCATTAAGTGTGAGTTTTTACGTGCATCTTAATACGCAAATCAATTCCCTATGCATTCTTCAGGACTCTAGCGAGTTGGTACAGAAAAATCTTGAACTTTTTCTGATGACAACAGCTGCTAATATAATGAATGTTGGTTAGCGCCATATTGCTGAAATAATTAACCACAAAGAAAGCGACATTACACATGTACATTTTTCTCTGATTATGACAAATTCTGACAATGTAGCGTCAAGAACGGTGCTGTAAATGCTATGAAATGAGAAAGGTAATAAAGCAATCATGTCAGGACAGTGTTGCCACAGTCCTAGGTCTGAAGGGAGCTGAAAAATAGTACCAAATTGAAACAAAAAGGGTTGAATTTATTCCAGTGTAATACATGACTCTGTAACACGAAACTAAAATAAGTAAATTTCTAGACCTCCCCCCCCCTCTTTCAAGGGTCCAAATCAACGCGTCGATACAGATCTATAAAACGGAGAAATGTTCGGGTATCTTTATATACGTCAATATGGCGTAATTAGAAACAACTTACCGCGGTAAGGCAGGAATTATGTCAATATATTTTTCGTGCTATTTTCGTTTGGTGTAAAATCTTTGCAACGACGCATAAATTATAGACTTATTTGAGCATAGGCTGGTTTTCTTCAGAATATTCAACACTTGGTTCAACGTATTTGTGTGTTATTATTATTATTATTATTATTTTAAGAATATATTTCCACAACACTGTTACTTTCTCGTCTAGTTCATACGGGGCTCGGATGCGCCAATGTATCGTCATTTATTTCCTGGTATAGTTTCTAGCGTTAAGCGATGCAACGTCAAAGAATGAATGTCCAACAGCATTTTTTAAGAGTCCAACACACAGTATGAGTACTGTAAAATGTAGGAAAAGTCTTATTGACATTTTTGAAAATGTGAGAAGTATTTGTTACATTGGGTACAATTGTACCAACTTTTTCACAAAAGGGGATGAAAATGGGCCGTTGAATGACAAAGTGCTGAATTTGGTACAATTGCACCAAGTGTGACAACACTGTGTCACGATAAATGATCAGAATTGTTTTGTCATTTTCAATAATGAATTTGTTTCGAATATTTATGATTTTCGAGTGGATTGTACAGTCAGTGACAAAAGTTCTTTCCATTTCGTAAAATTATTTTGGGAATAATGCTAGTGTGGCTGGAATGTACAGAAAATTACAGTCTTTTCAATTTGCTAAAAATGTATTCAAATTTCCCTTACATTCTGAAGTTATTTACGAAACAATTTTCATCAAATGGAAATAATTTTTGTTACTGACTAGGATTTTTGCTAAATTTCGCGCACGCAGAATAGCAGTGGGGTTGAGACGTCATATCGGTTTAGAAATACAGTAGATTCAATAGCACTATGGCCAGAATATTTTCATTAGGTATTTCTAATTTCCTGTTGTAAAGAACCTAGTGTGTATTTATTAAAATCGTACTCTTATCCTTTTCAGAATGACCTTCACATCACAAGGACGACAGAGGGATCTCCAATCAAACGTCCTCCAGCCAGAAAGAGACGATGTGAGAGGGATAACTGGGAGAGAGTGAAGCGTAAGAGAAGAAGAAATAAAGGGGAGCAATATACCTCCAGTCATTCGAAGGATGTTGTTTCAGCCAGGAAAGTGGGTGAACCATGTAAATGTCCAAAAAATTGCTGGAAAAAAATTAAAGGGGACATAGAGTTTATTTTTCATTCATTCTGGGACTTGGCTGATTATGCAACACAAAACACCTACCTCATGCAAAATATGAGAATTCAGAATACGAAACGTTCCTACACAAAAGGACAATCTTCGAGGAGATCATTCACGTTTTCTTATAATTTGAAAATTAATGGTGTAGATGTTAGTGTGTGCAAGAAGGCCTTTCTTGCAGTTCATGGACTTCACCGCAGCAGAAAACGAATACAGCTACTTCAGGAACAAATCAAGGGTGGAAACATCACAGCCAAAAGTGATGGAAGGGGTAGGCATCACAACCGGCCAAATGCTTTTACAGAAGCCAGTTTGGAATCTGCAAGGAAGTTTATAACATCCATACCGAAATATGCCAGTCACTACAGCCGGAGCCAAAACGCGAACAAGCAGTACCTGGACTGCGATCTCACGATAAATTCTCTATATGAGACAAAGTATATTCCGTGGTGTGCATCTCAGCAGACAACGTCCATTAGTTCTGACAGATTCCGAAGGCTTTTTTGTGAGGAATTTTGTATAGGGTTTAAATTACCTAAGTCAGACACTTGTTCCTTTTGCGACTCGAATAAAATAAATTTGGATCATGCTAAATCTGTACATGACGAAAACGAAGCCAAACAGTTAGAAGCCAGTAGAGCGCTACACCTAGCTAGGGCAGAAGCCGCTAAGGAGAAACTCACCTATCTCTCACAGCTTGCTTCTTCAGATCCTACGAAATATCATGTAATCTGCGTTGATTTACAAAAGACCCTCCCAACTCCAAAATAAACGGTTGGTCCTGCTTTCTACAAAAGAAAACTCTGGAGTTATAATTTCGCAGTTCATTGATTGTGGCTCGGACATTGGCTTTATGTTTCTCTGGAGTGAAAATATAGCTAAACGCGGTTCCTCTGAAATTTCTAGTTGCATACTTAAATACATTATGGGAAATAACGTGCAAAGTGAAGAACTTCATATTATTAGTGACAATTGCAAAGGGCAAAATAAGAATTGGACCTTGATTGCCTTATATGAAGCACTGCTTCGGTGTGGACGATTTAAGAAAATTTTTCATCATTTTCCAGTCGTAGGCCACACACAACTGCCATGCGATCGTGATTTTGGCCGCATAGAACTGTACGCACGTAGGCATCACCCCATTGTGTATACAACAGATGAGTGGGCACATGTAATCAGCAGTGCCAACAGAAAGAAGAAATTTCATGTAACTCGCATGCAGCAAACCGACTTCAAGGATTTCACACCACTTGTGTCATCAATTTCCAAGAAAATAACCACAGACACCAAACAGCCTCTCAAGTTTTCAGATGCAGCCGTGTTTAAGATGGAATCAGCTACTCCCTATGTTTTGCATGTAAGCTATTCGTACCAGAAGGAAGCACCTGTATGGACTACGTGCAACCTAAAGAAACGAGGCCGCCCACAGCCAGAAGTGAACCTCAACGATTTGCCATGCAAGTACCAGGAAGGAATTCCTATAGATATCCGGAAATACTCTGATCTAATGTCTTTGTTGGAATGGATCCCCCCAATATACCATACTTTTTATCGTAGCCTTGTTCCGACGGAAGTAGCTGGAGAAGAGTGTGTAGAAATGTTGGATGGACTTGATGATTGATGCATAAGAAGGGTCAACCTTGGTTGAATTCAATGTAATTTGTGACCTGCAATAATATGCCACTATTTCATGTCAGCGCTAAGAGCATTGTGACTGACTTACATATTCATTAAACTTGTAAAGTATTTAGTTTTCCTTACATACTTCAGTTTGATTTTTCATTATTATGTATATTTTTTGTTCACAATATAATTCTTGTGCATTTATGTTAGTTGTTATCCCACAGAACTGACTCCTAAAATTCTGATGCAATAAGGAGCTAACCAACAATGAGTAATATTGAATTACAAAAAGAACAAATTCAACCTCTTTTCATTTTAATTGTACATAATTGTATGTCTTTATATAAACTAGAAACTTTAGTGAAGCTTTTCGAATGAACTGCACAACATAAAATAATAATTCCGATTTATGGATTTTTTCAAACTTTCAAAAGCTATTATCTCGGAAACAATTTTTTGAGGGTTAGCTCCTTATTGCACCGAGCCCTTCAATTAATTTCCTGGGTTAAAATTAAATTTTCGGGAAAATGGCATATCAATTATTTATATACTCGTTAATACGAATCGAATGATACCCATCTCGTCCCTGTCGACAACTCGTCCCTATTGCTCAAAGTTCCGAATTTTTATTAGTTCCTCGGATTAAAATTGGATTTTCGGGAAAATGGCATATCAATTATTTATATACTCGCTAATACGAATCGAATGATACACATCACGTCCCTGTCGACAACTCGTCCCCATTTCTCAAAGTACCGAATTTTTATTAATTTTCCGAATTAAAATTGAACTTTGGGAAAATGGCATATCAATTTTTTAACTACTCGTTAATATGAATCGAACAATACCCATCTCGTCTCTGTCGACAACTGATCCCCATTGCCCAAAATCCTGAATTTTAATTAATTTCCTGAGTTAAAATTGAATTTTCGGAAATATTGCATATCAATTATTGATCTACTCGTTAATAATAATCTAATGAACCCATCTCGTCCCTGTCGACAACTGGTCCCCATTGCTCAAAATCCCGAATTTTTGCTAATTTCCCGGGTTAAAATTGGATTTTCGGGAAAATGGCATATCAATTATTTATATACTCGCTAATACGAATCGAATGATACACATCTCGTCCCTGTCGACAACTCGTCCCTATTGCTCAAAGTCCCGAATTGTTATCAGTTCGTCGGGTTAAAATTGGATATTCTGGAAAATGGCATATCAATTATTGATCTACTCGTTAAAACCAATTGAACGATACCCATCTCGTCCCTGTCGACAACTGGTCCCCATTGCCAAAAATCCGTAATTTTTATTAATTTCCCGGGTTAAAATTGGATTTTCGGGAAAATGGCATATCAATTATTGATCTACTCGTTAATACGAATCGAATGATACCTATCTAATCCCTGTCGACTACTGCTCCCCATTGCCCAAAATCCCGAATTTTTACTAATTTTTCGGGTTAAAAGTGGATTTTCAGGCAAATGGTATATCAATTAATGATCTACTGGTTAATACGAATCGAATGATACCCATCTCGTTCCTGTCGACAACTGGTCTCCATTCCCAAAATCCCGAATTATTAATTTCCCGGGTTAAAATTGGATTTTTGAAAAAAATTGCATATCAATTATTGATCTACTTGTTATACGAATTGAATGATTATTATCTCGTCGCTGTCGACAACTGGTCGCCATTGCCCAAAATCGCAAAATTTTATTATTTTCCCGAGTTAAAATTGCATTTTCGGGAAAATGGCATATCAATTATTGATCTACTGATTAATACAAATCGAATAATACCCATCTCGTCCCTGTCGACAACTGGTCCACATTGCCCAAGATCCGCAATTTTTATAAATTTTCCGGTTAAAATTGGATTTTCGGGAAAATGGCATATCAATTATTGATCTACTGGCTAATACGAATCGAACGATACTCATCTCGACTCTATCGAAAATTGGTCGTCACTCCCGAAAATGCTAAATTTTTATTAATTTCCCGGTTTGAATTAAATTTTCGGGAAAATGGCATTTCAATTGTTGATATACTCTTTAATACGAATCGAATGATTCCCATCTCGTCCCTGTCGGCAACAGGTTCCCATTGCTCAGACTCGAATTTTTATTAATTCCCAGGTTTAAAATTGGATATTCCGAAAAATGGCATATCAATTATTGATCTACTCGTTAATGCGAATTGAATGAAACCCATCTCGTCCCTGTCTACAAATAATCCCCATTTCCCATAATCCCGAAATGTTATTAATTTCCCGGGTTAAATTGGATTTTCGGGAAAATGGCATATCAATTATTGATCTACTCGTTAATACGAGTCGAATGGTACCCATCTCTTCCCTGTCGACAACTGGTCTCCATTGCCGAAAATCCGGAATTTTTATTAATTTCCCGGGTTAAAATTGGATTTTCGGGATAATGGCATATCAATTATTGATCTACTCATTAATACAAAACGAAGGATACTCATCTCGGATCTGTCGACAACTCGTCCCTATTGCTCAAAGTCCCGAATTTTTATCAGTTCGTCGGTTTAAAATTGGATTTTCTGGAAAATGGCATATCAATTATTGATCTACTCGTTAATACCAATTGAACGATACAAATCTCGTCCCTGTCGACAACTGGTCCACATTGTCCAAAATCCGGATATTTTATTATTTTCCCGGGTTAAAATTGAATTTTCGGAAAAATGGCATATCAATTATTGATCTACTAGTTAATACGAATCGAATAATACCTATCTCGTCCCTGTCGACTACTGGCCCCCATTGCCCAAAATCCCGAATTTTTACTAATTTTTCGGGTTAAAGTGGATTTTCAGGAAAATGGTATATCAATTAATGATCTACTGGTTAATACAAATCGAATGATTCCCATCTCGTCCATGTCGAAAACTTGTCCCCACTGCCCAAAATCCCGAAGTTTAATTAATTTCCCGGGTTAAAATTAAATTTTCGGGAAAATGGCATATCAATTATTTATATACTCGTTAATACGAATCGAATGATACCCATCTCGTCCCTGTCGACAACTCGTCCCTATTGCTCAAAGTTCCGAATTTTTATTAGTTCCTCGGATTAAAATGGGATTTTCGGGAAAATGGCATATCAATTATTGATCTACTTATTAATACGAATCGAATGATTCCCATCTCGTCCCTGTCGACAACAGGTTCCCATTGCTCAGTCTCGAATTTTTATTAATTCCCAGGTTTAATATTAGATATTCCGAAAAATGACATATCAATTATTGATCTACTCGTTAATGCGAATTGAATGAAACCCATCTCGATCCTGTCTACAACTGGTTCCACTCCCCGAAATCCGGAATTTGTATTATTTTCCCAGATTAAAATTGGATTTTCTGCAAAACGGCATATCAATTATTTATTTACTCGTTAATTCGAATCGAATGATACCCATCTTGTCCCTGTCAACAACTGGTCCCCATTTCCCATAATCCCGAAATGTTATTAATTTCCCGGGTTAAATTGGATTTTCGGGAAAATGGCATATCAATTATTGATCTACTGGCTAATACGAATCGAATGATACTCATCTCGACTCTATCGAAAACAGGTCGTCACGCCCGAAAATGCTCAATTTTTATTAATTTTCCCGGGTTGAAATTAAATTTTAGGAAAAGTGGCATTTCAATTGTTGGTATACTCTTTAATACGAATCGAATGATTCCCATCTCGTCCCTGTCGACAACAGGTTCCCATTGCTCAGTCTCGAATTTTTATTAATTCCCAGGTTTAATATTAGATATTCCGAAAAATGGCATATCAATTATTGATCTACTCGTTAATGCGAATTGAATGAAACCCATCTCGTCCCTGTCTACAACTGGTTCCATTCCCCGAAATCCGGAATTTGTATTATTTTCCCAGATTAAAATTGGATTTTCTGCAAAACGGCATATCAATTATTTATTTACTCGTTAATTCGAATCGAATGATACCCATCTTGTCCCTGTCAACAACTGGTCTCCATTTCCCATAATCCCGAAATGTTATTAATTTCCCGGGTTAAATTGGATTTTCGGGAAAATGGCATATCAATTATTGATCTACTCGTTAATACGAGTCGAATGGTACCCATCTCTTCCCTGTCGACAACTGGTCTCCATTGCCGAAAATCCGGAATTTTTATTAATTTCCCGGGTTAAAATTGGATTTTCGGGATAATGTCATATCAATTATTGATCTACTCATTAATACAAAACGAATGATACCCATCTCGTCTCTGTCGACAACTCGTCCCTATTGCTCAAAGTCCCGAATTTTTATCAGTTCGTCGGGTTAAAATTGGATTTTCTGGAAAATGGCATATCAATTATTGATCTACTCGTTAATACCAATTGAACGATACCTATCTCGTCCCTGTCGGCAACTGGTCCACATTGTCCAAAATCCGGATATTGTATTATTTTCCCGGGTTAAAATTGAATTTTCGGGAAAATGGCATATCAATTATTGATCTACTCGTTAATACAAATCGAATAATACCTATCTCGTCCCTATCGACTACTGGCCCCCATTGCCCAAAAATCCCGAATTTTTACTAATATTTCGGGTTAAAGTGGATTTTCAGGAAAATGGTATGTCAATTAATGATCTACTGGTTAATAAAATTCGAATGATTCCCATCTCGTCCATGTCGAAAACTTGTCCCCACTGCCCAAAATCCCGAAGTTTAATTAATTTCCCGGGTTAAAATTAAATTTTCGGGAAAATGGCATATCAATTATTTATATACTCGTTAATACGAATCGAATGATACCCATCTCGTCTCTGTCGACAACGGGTCATCATTGCCCAAAATCATGAATTTTTATTAATTTCCTGAGATAAAATTGAATTTTCGGAAATATTGCATATCAATTATTGATCTGCTCGTTAATACGAATCTATTGAACCCATCTCGTCCCTGTCGACAACAGGTCCCCATTGCTCAAAATCCCCAATTTTTATTAATTTCCCGGGATAAAATTGGATTTTCGGGAAAAGGGCATATCAATTATTCATCTACTCGCTAATACGAATCGAATGATACCCATCTCGTCTCTGTCGACAACTGGTCCCCATTTCCCATAATTTTGAAATGTTATTAATTTCCCGGGTTAAATTGGATTTTCGGGAAAATGGCATATCAATTATTCATCTACTCGTTAATACGAATCGAATGATACGCATCCCGTCCCTGTCGACAATTGGTCCCCATTGCCCAAAATCCCGAGTTTTTATTAATTTCCGGGTTAAAATTGGATTTTCTGGAAAATGGCATATCAATTATTGATTTACTCGTTAATACCAATTGAACGATACCCATCTCGTCCCTGTCGGCAACTGGTCCACATTGTCCAAAATCCGGATATTGTATTATTTTCCCGGGTTAAAATTGAATTTTCGGGAAAATGGTATATCAATTATTGATCTACTCGTTAATACGAATCGAATAATACCTATCTCGTCCCTGTCGACTTCTAGCAACCATTGCCCAAAATCCCGAATTTTTACTAATTTTTCGGGTTAAAATTGGATTTTCAGGAAAATGGCATATCAATTAATGATCTACTCGCTAATACAAATCGAATGATTCCCATCTCGTCCATGTCGACAACTTGTCCCCACTGCCCAAAATCCCGAATTTTTATAAATTTCCCGGGTTAAAATTAAATTTTCGGGAAAAGAGTATATCAGTTATTTATATACTCGTTAATACGAATCGAATGATACCCATCTCGTCCCTGTCGACAACTCGTCCCTATTGCTCAAAGTTCCGAATTTTTATTAGTTCCTCGGATTAAAATTGGATTTTCGGGAAAGTGGCATATCAATTATTGATCTACTCGTTAGTACGAATCGAATGACACCCATCTCGTATCTGTCGACAACAGGTCTCCATTGCCCTAAATCCCGAATTTTTATTAATTTCCCGGGTTAAAATTTAATTTTCAGGAAAAAGGCATATCAATTATTGATCTACTGGTTAATACGAATCAAATGATACCCATCTCGTTCCTGTCGACAACTGGTCTCCATTCCCAAAATCCCGAATTATTAATTTCCCAGATTAAAATTGGATTTTTGAAAAAAAATTGCATATCAATTATTGATCTACTTATTATACGAATCGAATAATACCCATCTCGTCCCTGTCGACAACTGGTCCACATTGCCCAAAATTCGGAATTTTTATAACTTTCCCGGGTTAAAATTGGATTTTCGAGAAAATGGCATATCAATTATTGATCTACTGCCTAATACTAATCGAACGATACTCATCTCGACTCTATCGAAAACTGGTCGTACTCCCGAAAATGCCAAATTTTTATTAATTTCCCGGGTTGAAATTAAATTTTCGGGAAAATGGCATTTCAATTGTTGACATACTCTTTAATACGAATCGAATGATTCCCATCGCGTCCCTATCGACAACAGGTTCCCATTGCTCAGTCTCGAATTTTTTTAAATTCCCAGGTTTAAAATTGGATATTCCGAAAAATGGCATATCAATTATTGATCTACTCGTTAATACGAATTGAATGAAACCCATCTCGTCTCTGTCGACAGCTGGTCATCATTGCCCAAAATCATGAATTTTTATTAATTTCCTGAGTTAAAATTGAATTTTTTGAAATATTGCATATCAATTATTGATCTACTCGTTAATACGAATCTAATGAACCCATCTCGTCCCTGTCGACAACAGGTCCCCATTGCTAAAAATCCCGAATTTTTATTAATTTCCCGTGTTAAAATTGGAATTTGGGGAAAAGGGCATATCAATTATTTAACTACTCGTTAATACGAATCGAATGATACCCATCTCGTCCCTGTCGACAACTGGTCCCCATTTCCCATAATCGTGAAATGCTATTAATTTCCCGGGTTAAATTGGATTTTCGGGAAAATGGCATATCAATTATTGATCTACTCGTTAATACGAGTCGAATGGTACCCATCTCTTCCCTGTCGACAACTGCTCCCCATTTCCGAAAATCCGGATTTTTTATTAACTTCCCGGGTTAAAATTGGATTTTCGGGATAATGGCATATCAATTATTGATCTACTCGTTAATACCAATTGAACGTTACCCATCTCGTCCCTGTCGGAAACTGGTCCACATTGTCCAAAATCCGGATATTGTATTATTTTCCTGGGTTAAAATTGAATTTTTGGGGAAAATGGCATATCAATTATTGATCTACTCGTTAATACGAATCGAATAATACCTATCTCGTCCCTGTCGACTACTGGTCCCCATTGCCCAAAATCCCGAATTTTTACTAATTTTTCGGGTTAAAATTGGATTTTCAGGAAAATGGCATATCAATTAATGATCTACTCGCTAATACGAATCGAATGGTTCCCAGCTCGTCCATGTCGACAACTTGTCCCCACTGCCCAAAATCCCGAATTTTTATTAATTTCCCGGGTTAGAATTAAATTTTCGGGGAAATGGCATATGAATTATTTATATACTCGCTAATACGAATCGAATGATACCCATCTCGTCCGTGTCGACAACTCGTCCCTATTGCTCAAAAATCCCGAATTTTTTCAGTTCGTCGGGTTAAAATTGGATTTTCTGTAAAATGGCTTATCAATTATTGATCTACTCGTTAATACCAATTGGACGATACCCATCTCGTCCCTGTCGGCAACTTGTCCACATTGTCCAAAATCCGGATATTGTATTATTTTCCCGGGTTAAAAATGAAATTTCGGGAAAATGGCATATCAATTATTGATCTACTCGTTAATACGAATCGAATGATACTTATCTCGTCCCTGTCGACTACTGGTCCCCATTGCCCAAAATCCCGAATTTTTACTAATTTTTCGGGTTAAAAGTGGATTTTCAGGAAAATGGTATATCAATTAATTATCTACTCGCTAATACAAATCGAATGATTCCCATCTCGCCCATGTCGACAACTTGTCCCCACTGCCCAAAATCCCGAATTTTTATTAATTTCCCGGGTTAAAATTGCATTTTCAGGAAAGTGGCATATCAATTATTGATCTACTCGCTAACACGAATAAAATGACAGCCATCTCGTATCTGTCGACAACAGGTCCTCATTGCTCTAAAGCCCGTATTTTTATTAATTTCCCGGGTTAAAATTTAATTTTCAGGAAAAAGGCATATCAATTATTGATCTACTTGTTAATACGAATCGAATAATACCCATCTCGTCCCTGTCGGCAACTTGTCCACATTGTCCAAAATCCGGATATTGTATTATTTTTCCGGGTTAAAATTGAATTTTCGGGAAAATGGCATATCAATTATTGATCTACTCGTTAATACGAATAGAATAATACCTATGTCGTCCCTGTCGACTACTGGCCCCCATTGCCCAAAATCCCGAATTTTTACAAGTTTTTCGGGTTAAAGTGGATTTTCATAAAAATGGCATATCAATTAATGATCTACTCGCTAATACAAATCGAATGATTCCCATCTCGTCCCTTTCGACTACTTTTCCCCATTGCCGAAAATCCCGAGTTTTTACTAATTTTTCGGGTTAAAAGTGGATTTTCAGGAAAATGGTATATCAATAATGATCTACTGGTTAAAACAAATCGAATGATTCCCATCTCGTCCATGTCGAAAACTTGTCCCCACTGCCCAAAATCCCGAAGTTTAATTAATTTCCCGGGTTAAAATTAAATTTTCGGGAAAATGGCATATCAATTATTTATATACTCGTTAATACGAATCGAATGATACCTATCTCGTCCCGGTCGACAACTGGTCCACATTGCCCAAAATCAGGAATTTTTATAAATTTCCCAGGTTAAAATTGGATTTACGGGAAAATGGCATATCAATTATTGATCTACTGGCTAATACGAATCGAATGATACTCATCTCGACTCTATCGAAAACAGGTCGTCACTCCCGAAAATGCTCAATTTTTATTAATTTCCCCGGGTTGAAATTAAATTTTAGGAAAAATGGCACTTCAATTGTTGATATACTCTTTAATACGAATCGAATGATTCCCATCTCGTCCCTGTCGACAACAGGTTCCTATTGCTTAGTCTCGAACTTTTATTAATTCCCAGGTTTAAAATTAGATATTCCGAAAAATGGCATATCAATTATTGATTTACTCGTTAATGCGAATTGAATGAAACCCATCTTGTCCCTGTCTACAACTGGTTCCATTCCCCGAAATCCGGAATTTGTATTATTTTCCCAGATTAAAATTGGATTTTCTCCAAAACGGCATATCAATTATTTATTTACTCGTTAATTCGAATCGAATGATACCCATCTTGTCCCTATCGACAACTGGTCCCCATTTCTCAAAGTACCGAATTTTTTTTTAATTTTCCGAATTAAAATGGAACTTTGGGAAAATGGCATTTCAATTTTTGAACTACTCGTTAATACGAATCGAACAATATCCATCTCGTCTTTGTCGACAACTGGTCATCATTGTCCAAAATCATGAATTTTTATTAATTTCCTGAGTTAAAATTGAATTTTCGGAAATATTGCATATCAATTATTGATCTGCTCGTTAATACGAATCTAATGAACCCATCTCGTCCCTGTCGACAACAGGTCCCCATTGCTCAAAATCACGAATTTTTATTAATTTCCCGGGTTAAAATTGGATTTTCGGGAAAAGGGCATATCAATTATTCATCTGCTCGTTAATACGAATCTAATGAACCCATCTCGTCCCTGTCGACAACTCGTCCTTATTGCTCAAAGTCCCGAATTTTTATCAGTTCGCCGGTTAAAATTGGATTTTCTGGAAAATGGCATATCAATTATTGATCTACTCGTTAATACCAGTTGAACGATACCTATCTCGTCCCTGTCGGAAACTGGTTCGCATTGTCCAAAATCCGGATATTGTATTATTTTCCCGGGTTAAAATTGAATTTTCGGGAAAATGGCATATCAATTAATTATCTACTCACTAATACAAATCGGATGATTCCCATCTCGTCCGTGGCGACAACTTGTCCCCACTGCCCAAAATCCCGAATTTTTATTAATTTTCCGGGTTAAAATTTAATTTTCAGGAAAAAGGCATATCAATTATTGATATACTGGTTAATACGAATCAAATGATACCCATCTCGTTCCTGTCGACAACTGGTCTCCATTCCCAAAATCCCGAATTATTAATTTCCCAGATTAAAATTGGATTTTTGAAAAAAAAATGCATATCAATTATTGATCTACTTATTATACGAATCGAATAATACCCATCTCGTCCCTGTCGACAACTGGTCCACATTGCCCAAAATCCGGAATTTTTACAACTTTCCCGGGTTAAAATTGGATTTTCGGGAAAATGGCATATCAATTATTGATCTACTGGCTAATACTAATCGAACGATACTCATCTCGACTCTATCGAAAACTGGTCGTACTCCCGAAAATGCCAAATTTTTATTAATTTCCCGGGTTGAAATTAAATTTTCGGGAAAATGGCATTTCAATTGTTGAATTACTCTTTAATACGAATCGAATGATTCCCATCGCGTCCCTATCGACAACAGGTTCCCATTGCTCAGTCTCGAATTTTTATTAATTCCCAGGTTTAAAATTGGATATTCCGAAAAATGGCATATCAATTATTGATCTACTCGTTAATACGAATTGAATGAAACCCATCTCGTCTCTGTCGACAGCTGGTCATCATTGCCCAAAATCATGAATTTTTATTAATTTCCTGAGTTAAAATTGAATTTTTTGAAATATTGCATATCAATTATTGATCTACTCGTTAATACGAATCTAATGAACCCATCTCGTCCCTGTCGACAACAGGTCCCCATTGCTAAAAATCCCGAATTTTTATTAATTTCCCGTGTTAAAATTGGAATTTGGGGAAAAGGGCATATCAATTATTTAACTACTCGTTAATACGAATCGAATGATACCCATCTCGTCCCTGTCGACAACTGGTCCCCATTTCCCATAATCATGAAATGCTATTAATTTCCCGGGTTAAATTGGATTTTCGGGAAAATGGCATATCAATTATTGATCTACTCGTTAATACGAGTCGAATAGTACCCATCTCTTCCCTGTCGACAACTGCTCTCCATTTCCGAAAATCCGGAATTTTTATTAATTTCCCGGGTTAAAATTGGATTTTCGGGATAATGGCATATCAATTATTGATCTACTCCTTAGTACCAATTGAACGATACCCATCTCGTCCCTGTCGGAAACTGGTCCACATTGTCCAAAATCCGGATATTGTATTATTTTCCTTGGTTAAAATTGAATTTTCGGGAAAATGGCATATCAATTATTGATCTAGTCGTTAATACGAATCGAATAATACCTATCTCGTCCCTGTCGACTACTCGTCCCCATTGCACAAAATCCCGAATTTTTACTAATTTTTCGGGTTAAAATTGGATTTTCAGGAAAATGGCATATCAATTAATGATCTACTCGCTAATACAAATCGAATGATTCCCAGCTCGTCCATGTCGACAACATGTCCCCACTGATCGAAAATCCCGAATTTTTATTAATTTCCAGGGTTAGAATTAAATTTTCGGGGAAATGGCATATCAATTATTTATATACTCGCTAATACGAATCGAATGATACCCATCTCGTCCGTGTCGACAACTCGTCCCTATTGCTCAAAAATCCCGAATTTTTATCAGTTCGTCGGGTTAAAATTGGATTTTCTGTAAAATGGCTTATCAATTATTGATCTACTCGTTAATACCAATTGGACGATACCCATCTCGTCCCTGTCGGCAACTGGTCCACATTGTCCAAAATCCGGATATTGTATTATTTTCCCGGGTTAAAAATGAAATTTCGGGAAAATGGCATATCAATTATTGATCTACTCGTTAATATGAATCGAATGATACTTATCTCGTCCCTGTCGACTACTGGTCCCCATTGCCCAAAATCCCGAATTTTTACTAATTTTTCGGGTTAAAAGTGGATTTTCAGGAAAATGGTATATCAATTAATTATCTACTCGCTAATACAAATCGAATGATTCCCATCTCGCCCATGTCGACAACTTGTCCCCACTGCCCAAAATCCCGAATTTTTATTAATTTTCCGGGTTAAAATTGCATTTTTAGGAAAGTGGCATATCAATTATTGATCTACTCGCTAACAGGAATAAAATGAAAGCCATCTCGTATCTGTCGACAACAGGTCCTCGTTGCTCTAAATCCCGTATTTTTATTAATTTCTCGGGTTAAAATTTAATTTTCAGGAAAAAGGCATATCAATTATTGATCTACTTGTTAATACGAATCGAATAATACCCATCTCGTCCCTGTCGACAACTGGTCTCCATTCCCAAAATCCCGAATTATTAATTTCCCGGGTTAAAATTGGATTTTCAGGAAAAAGGCATATCAATTATTGATCTACTTGTTAATACGAATCGAATGATTCTCATCTCGTCCCTGTCGACAACTGGTCCCCATTGCCCAAAATCCCGAAATTTTATTATTTTTCCGAGTTAAAATTTGATTTTCGGGAAAATGGCATATCAATTACTGATCTACTGGTTAATACGAATCGAATAATTCCCATCTCGTCTCTGTCGACAACTCGTCCCTATTGCTCAAAGTCCCGAATTTTTATCAGTTCGTCGGGTTGAAATTGGATTTTCTGGAAAATGCCATATCAATTATTGATCTACTCGTTAATACCAATTGAACGATACCCATCTCGTCCCTGTCGGCAACTGGTCCACATTGTCCAAAATCCGGATATTGTATTATTTTTCCGGGTTAAAATTGAATTTTCGGGAAAATGGCATAGCAATTATTGATCTACTCGATAATACGAATAGAATAATACCTATCTCGTCCCTGTCGACTACTGGCCCCCATTGCCCAAAATCCCGAATTTTTACAAGTTTTTCGGGTTAAAGTGGATTTTCATAAAAATGGCATATCAATTAATGATCTACTCGCTAATACAAATCGAATGATTCCCATCTCGTCCCTTTCGACTACTTTTCCCCATTGCCGAAAATCCCGAGTTTTTACTAATTTTTCGGGTTAAAATGGATTTTCAGGAAAATGGTATATCAATTAATGATCTACTGGTTAATACAAATCGAATGATTCCCATCTCGTCCATGTCGAAAACTTGTCCCCACTGCCCAAAATCCCGAAGTTTAATTAATTTCCCGGCTTAAAATTAAATTTTCGGGAAAATGGCATATGAATTATTTATATACTCGTTAATACGAATCGAATGATACCTATCTCGTCCCTGTCGACAACAGGTCTTAATTGCACTAAATCCCGAATTTTTATTAATTTCCCGGTTTAAAATTATATTTTAAGGAAAAAGTCATATAAATTATTGATCTACTGGTTAATACGAATCGAATGATACCCATCTCGTTCCTGTCGACAACTGGTCTCCATTCCCAAAATCCCGAAATATTAATTTCCCGGGTTAAAATTGGATTTTTGAAAAAAATTGCATATCAATTATTGATCTACTTGTTATACGAATCGAATGATTATTATCTCGTCCCTGTCGACAACTGGTCCCCATTGCCCAAAATCCCGAAATTTTATTATTTTCCCGCGTTAAATTTGGATTTTCGGGAAAATGGCATATCAATTATTGATCCACTTATTAATACGAATCGAGTAATACCCGTCTCGTCCCGGTTGACAACTGGTCCACATTGCCCAAAATCAGGAATTTTTATAAATTTCCCAGGTTAAAATTGGATATACGGGAAAATGGCATATCAATTATTGATCTACTGGCTAATACGAATCGAATGATACTCATCTCGACTCTATCGAAAACAGGTCGTCACTCCCGAAAATGCTCAATTTTTATTAATTTCCCCGGGTTGAAATTAAATTTTAGGAAAAATGGCATTTCAATTGTTGATATACTCTTTAATACGAATCGAATGATTCCCATCTCGTCCCTGTCGACAACAGGTTCCCATTGCTCAGTCTCGAACTTTTATTAATTCCCAGGTTTAAAATTAGATATTCCGAAAAATGGCATATCACTTATTGATTTACTCGTTAATGCGAATTGAATGAAACCCATCTTGTCCCTGTCTACAACTGGTTCCATTCCACGAAATCCGGAATTTGTATTATTTTCCCAGATTAAAATTGGATTTTCTCCAAAACGGCATATCAATTATTTATTTACTCGTTAATTCGATCGAATGATACCCATCTTGTCCCTATCGACAACTGGTCCCCATTTCTCAAAGTACCGAATTTTTATTAATTTTCCGAATTAAAATGGAACTTTGGGAAAATGGCATTTCAATTTTTGAACTACTCGTTAATACGAATCGAACAATACCCATATCGTCTTTGTCGACAACTGGTCATCATTGTCCAAAATCATGAATTTTTATTAATTTCCTGAGTTAAAATTGAATTTTCGGAAATATTGCATATCAATTATTGATCTGCTCGTTAATACGAATCTAATGAACCCATCTCGTCCCTGTCGACAACAGGTCCCCATTGCTCAAAATCACGAATTTTTATTAATTTCCCGGGTTAAAATTGGATTTTCGGGAAAAGGGCATATCAATTATTCATCTGCTCGTTAATACGAATCTAATGAACCCATCTCGTCCCTGTCGACAATTGGTCCCCATTGCCTAAAATCCCGAGTTTTTATTAATTTCCGGGTTAAAATTGGATTTTCGGGAAAATGGCATATCAATTATTGATCTACTCGTTAATACGAGTCGAATGGTACCCATCTCTTTCCTGTCGACAACTGGTCTCCATTGCCGAAAATCCGGAATTTTTATTAATTTTCCAGGTTAAGATTGTATTTTCGGGATAATGGCATATCAATTATTGATCTACTCATTAATAAAAAACGAATGATACCCATCTCGTCTCTGTCGACAACTCGTCCCTATTGCTCAAAGTCCCGAATTTTTATCAGTTCGCCGGTTAAAATTGGATTTTCTGGAAAATGGCATATCAATTATTGATCTACTCGTTAATACCAGTTGAACGATACCTATCTCGTCCCTGTCGGAAACGGGTCCGCATTGTCCAAAATCCGGATATTGTATTATTTTCCCGGGTTAAAATTGAATTTTCGGGAAAATGGCATATCAATTAATGGTCTACTCACTAATACAAATCGGATGATTCCCATCTCGTCCATGTCGACAACTTGTCCCCACTGCCCAAAATCCCGAATTTTTATTAATTTCCTGGGTTAAAATTAAATTTTCGGAAAAATGGCTTATCAATTATTTATATACTCGCCAATACGAATCGAATGATACCCATATCGTCCCTGTCGACAACTCGTCCCTATTGCTCAAAGTCCCGAATTTTTATCAGTTCGTCGGGTTAAAATTGGATTTTGTGGAAAATGGCATATCAATTGTTGATCTACTCGTTAATACCAATTGAACGATACCCATCTCGTCCCTGCCGACGACAGGTCCCCATTGCCAAAAATCCGTGATTTTTATTAAATTCCCGGGTTAAAATTGGATTTTCGGGAAAATGGCATACCAATTATTGATCTACTCGTTAATACGAATCGAATGATACCCATCTCGTCACTGTCGACAACTGGTCTCCATTGCCGAAAATCCGGAATTTTTTTAAGTTTTACGGGTAAAAATTGGATTTTCGGGATAATGGCATATCAATTATTGATCTACTCGTTAATACGAAACGAATGATACCCATCTCGTCCCTGTCGACAACTCGTCCTTATTGCTCAAAGTCCCGAATTTTTATCAGTTCGCCGGTTAAAATTGGATTTTCTGGAAAATGGCATATCAATTATTGATCTACTCGTTAATACCAGTTGAACGATACCTATCTCGTCCCTGTCGGAAACTGGTCCGCATTGTCCAAAATCCGGATATTGTATTATTTTCCCGGGTTAAAATTGAATTTTCAGGAAAATGGCATATCAATTAATGATCTACTCACTAATACAAATCGGATGATTCCCATCTCGTCCATGTCGACAACTTGTCCCCACTGCCCAAAATCCCGAATTTTTATTAATTTCCCGGGTTAAAATTAAATTTTCGGGAAAATGGCTTATCAATTATTTATATACTCGCCAATACGAATCGAATGATACCCATATCGTCCCTGTCGACAACTCGTCCCTATTGCTCAAAGTCCCGAATTTTTATCAGTTCGTCGGGTTAAAATTGGATTTTCTGGAAAATGGCATATCAATTATTGATCAACTCGTTAATACCAATTAAACGATACCCATCTCGTCCCTGTCGGCAACTGGTCCACATTGTCCAAAATCCGGATATTGTATTATTTTCCCGGGTTAAAATTGAATTTTCGGGAAAATGGCATATCAATTATTGATCTACTCGTTAATACGAATCGAATGATACCTATCTCGTCCCTGTAGGCTACTGGCCCCATTGCACAAAATCCCGAATTTTTACTAATTTTTCGGGTTAAAAGTGGATTTTCAGAAAAATGGTATATCAATTAATGATATACTCGCTAATACAAATCGAATGATTCCCATCTCGTCCATGTCGACAACTTGTCCCCACTGCACAAAATCTCGAATTTTTACTAATTTTTCGGGTTAAAGGTGGATTTTCGGGAAAATGCCATACCAATTATTGATCTTCTCGTTAATATGAATCGAATGATACCCATCTCGTCACTGTCGACAACAGGTCTCTATTGCGGAAAATCCGGAATTTTTATTAATTTCCCGGGTTAAAATTGGATTTTCGGGATAGTGGCATATCAATTATTGATCTACTCGTTAATACGAATCGAATGATACCCATCTCGTCCCTGTCGACAACTCGTTCCTATTGCTCAAAGTTCCGAATTTTTATTAGTTCCTCGGATTAAAATTGGATTTTCTGGAAAATTGCATATCAATTATTGATCTACTCGTTAATACAAATCGAATGATACCTATCTCGTCCCTGTCAACAACTGGTCCCCATTGCCCAAAATCCCGAATTTTTACTAATTTTTCGGGTTAAAATTGGATTTTCGAGAAAATGTCATATCAATTATTGATCTACTCGTTAATACGAATCGAATGACACCCATCTCGTATCTGTCGACAACAGGTCCCAATTGCCCTAAATCCTGAATTTTTATTAATTTCCCGGGCTAAAATTGAATTTTCAGGAAAAAGGCATATCAATTATTGATCTACTGGTTAATACCAATCGAATGATACCCATCTCGTTCCTGTCGACAACTGGTCTCCATTCCCAAAATCCCGAATTATTAATTTCCCGGGTTAAATTGGATTTTTGACAAAAATGCATATTAATTATTGATCTACTTGTTAATACGAATCGAATGATTATTATCTCGTAGCTGTCAACAACTGGTCCCCATTGCCCAAAATCCCAAAATATTATTATTTTCCCGAGTTAAAATTGGATTTTCGGGAAAATGGCATATCAATTATTGATCTACTGATTAATACGAATCGAATAATACCCATCTTGTCCCTGTCGACAACTGGTCCCCATTGCCCAAAACCCGGAATTTTTATAAATTTCCTGGGTTAAAATTAGATTTTTGGGAAAATGGCATATCAATTATTGATCTACTGGCTAATACGAATCGAACGATACTCATCTCGACTGTCGAAAACTGGTCGTCACTCCCGAAATTGCTCAATTTTTATTAATTTCCCGGGTTGAAATTAAATTTTCGGGAAAATGGCATTTCAATTGTTGATATACTCTTTTATACGAATCGAATGATTCCCATCTCGTCCCTGTCTACAACTGGTTCCATTCCCCGAAATCCGGAATTGGTATTATTTTCCCAGATTAAAATTGGATTTTCGGGAAAATGGCAAATCAATTATTAATCTACTAGTTGATACGATTTGAATGATACCCATCTCGTTTCTATCGACAACAGGTCCCCATTGCCCTAAATCCCGAATTTTTATTAGTTCCTCGGATTAAAATTGAATTTTCGGGAAAATGGCATATCAATTATATATCTACTCGTTAATACGAATCGAATGATACCTATCTCGTCCCTGTCGACTACTGGTCCCCATTGCCAAAATCCCGAATTTTTACTAATTTTTCGGGTTAAAATTGGATTTTCAGAAAAATGGCATATCAATAATGATCTACTCGCTAACACAAATCGAATGATTTCCATCTCGTCCATGTCGACAACTCTTCCCCACTGCCCAAAATCCCGAATTTTTATTAATTTCCTGGCTTAAAATTAAATTTTCGGGAAAATGGCATATCAATTATTTATATACTCGTTAATACGAATCGAATGATACCCATCTCGTCCCTGTCGACAACTCGTCCCTATTGCTCAAAGTTCCGAATTTTTATTAGTTCCTCGGATTAAAATTGGATTTTCTGGAAAATGGCAAATCAATTATTGATCTACTAGTTAATACGATTTGAATGACACCCATCTCGTTTCTATCGACAACAGGTCCCCATTGCCCTAAATCCCGATTTTTTATTAAATTCCCGGGTTAAAATTGGATTTTCAGGAAAATGGCATATCAATTAATGATCTACTCGCTAACGCAAATCGAATGATTCCCATCTCGTCCATGTCGACAACTTGTCCCCACTGCCCAAAATCCCGAATTTTTATTAATTTCCCGGGTTAAAATTAAATTTTCGGGAAAATGGCATATCAATTATTTATATACTCGTTAATACGAATCGAATGATACCCATCTCGTACCTGTCGACAACTCGTCCCTATTGCTCAAAGTTCCGAATTTTTATTAGTTCCTCGGATTAAAATTAGATTTTCTGGAAAATGGCACATCAATTATTAATCTACACGTTAATACGATTCGAATGACATCCATCTCGTATCTGTCGACAACAGGTCCCCATTGCCCTAAATCCCGAATTTTTATTAATTTCCCGGGTTAAAATTGAATTTTCAGGAAAAAGGCATATCAATTACTGATCTACTGGTTAATACAAATCGAACGATACCAATACCGTCCCTGTCGACAACAGGCCCCCATTGCCCAAAATCCGGAATTTTTATTAATTTCCCGGTTTAAAATTGGATTTTCAGGAAAATGGCATACCAATTATTGATCTACTTGTTATACAAATCGAATGATTATTATCCAGTCCCTGTCGACAACTGGTCCCCATTGCCCAAAATTCCGAAATTTTATTATTTTCCCGAATTAAAATTGCATTTTCGGGAAAATGGCATATCAATTATTGATCTACTGATTAATACGAATCGAATAATACACATCTCGTCCCTGTCTACAACTGGTTCCATTCCCCGAAATCCGGAATTTGTATTATTTTCCCAGATTAAAATTGGATTTTCTGGAAAACGGCATATCAATTATTTACTTACTCCTTAATACGAATCGAATGATACCCATCTTGTCCCTATCGACAACTAGTCCCCATTTCTCAAAGTACCAAATTTTTATTAATTTTCCGAATTAAAACTGAACTTTCGGAAAATGGCATATCAATTTTTGAACTACTCGTAAATACGAATCGAACAATACCCATCTCGTCTCTGTCGACAACTGGACATCATTGCCCAAAATCATGAATTATTAATTTCCTGAATTAAAATTGAATTTTCAGAAATATTGCATATCAATTATTTATATACTCGTTAATACGAATCGAATGATTCCCATCTCGTCCCTGTCGACAACTCGTCCCTATTCCTCAAAGTTCCGAATTTTTATTAGATCCTCGGATTAAAATTGAATTATCGGGAAAGTGGCATATCAATTATTGATCTACTCGTTATACGATTCGAATGACACCCATCTCGTATCTGTCGACAACAGGTCCCCATTGCCCTAAATCCCGAATTTTTATTAATTTCCAGGGTTAAAATTGAATTTTCAGGAAAAAGGCATATCAATTATTGATCTACTGGTTAATACAAAAAGAACGATACCAATCCCGTCCCTGTCGATAGCAGGCCCCCATTGCCCCAAGTCCGGAATTTTTATTAATTTCCCGGGTTAAAATTGAATTTTTGGGGAAAATGGCATACCAATTATTGATCTACTCGTTCATACGAATCGAATGATACCCATCTCGTCACTGTCGAAAACTGGTCTTCATTGTCCAAAATCCGGAATTTTTATTAATTTCCCGGGTTAAAATTGGATTTTCGGGAAAAGGGTATATCAATTATTGTTCTACTGGTTAATTTGAATCGAACGGTACCGATCTCGTCCCTGTCGACAACTGGTCCCCATTGCCAAAAATCCATATATTTTATTAATTTCCCGGATTAAAATTGGATTTTCGGGAAAATGGCGTACCAATTATTGATCTACTCGTTAATACCAATTGAACGATACCCATCACGTCCCTGTCGGCAACTGGTCCGTATTGTCCAAAATCCAGATATTGTATTACTTTCCCGGGATAAATTGGATTTTCAGGAAAATGGCATATCAATTATTGATCTACTCGTTAATACGAATCGAATGATACTTATCTCGTCCCTGTCGACTACTGCACCCCATTGCCCAAAATCCCGAATTTTTACTAATTTTTTAGGTTAAAATTGGATTTTCAGGAAAATGGCATATCATTTAATGATCTACTCGCTAATACAAATCGAATGATCCCCATCTCGTCCATGTCGACAACTTGTCCCCACTGCCCAAAATCCCGAATTTTTTATTAATTTCCCGGGTTAAAATTAAATTTTCTGGAAAATGGCATATCAGTTATTTATATACTCGTTAATACGAATCGAATGATACCCATCTCGTACCTGTCGACAACTCGTCCCTTTTGCTCAAAGTTTCGAATTTTATTTAGTTCCTCGGATTAAAATTGGATTTTCGGGAAAATGGCGTATCAATTATTGATCTACTCGTTAATACGAATCGAATGACACCCATCTCGTATCTGTCGACAACAGGTCCCCATTGCCCTAAATCCCGAATTTTTATTAATTTCCCGGGTTAAAATTGAATTTTCAGGAAAAAGGCATATCAATTATTGATCTACTGGTTAATACGAATCGAACGATACCCATCTCGTTCCTGTCGAAAACTGGTATTCATTCCCAAAATCCCGAATTATTAATTTCCCGGGTTAAAATTGGATTTTCGGAAAAATTGCATATCAATTATTGTTCTACTTGTGAATACGAATCGAATGATTTCCATCTCGTCTCTGTCGACAACTGGTACCCATTGTTCAGTCCCGAATTTTTATTAATTCCCAGGTGTAAAATTGGATATTCCGGAAAATGGCATATCAATTATTGATCTACTCGTTAATACCAATTGAACGATACCCATCTCGTCCCTGTCGGAAACTGGTCCACATTGTCCAATATCCGGATATTGTATTATTTTCCCGGGTTAAAATTGAATTTTCGGGAAAATGGCATACCATTTATTGGTCCACTGGTTAATGCGAATCGAACGATACCGATCTCGTCCCTGTCGACAACTGGTCCCCATTACCAAAAATCCTGAATTTTTTTTAATTTTCCGGGTTAAAATTGGATTTTCTGGATAATGGCATATCAATTATTGATCTACTCGTTAATAAGAAACGAATGATACCCATCTCGTCCCTTTCGGCAACTGGTTCACATTGTCCAAAATCCGGATATTGTATTATTTTCCCGGGTTAAAATAGAATTTTCGGGAAAATGGCATATCAATTATTGATCTACTCGCTAATACGAATCGAATGATACCTATCTCGTCTCTGTCGACTACTGGTCCCCAATGCCCAAAATCACGAATTTTTACTAATTTTTCGGGTTAAAATGGGATTTTCAGGAAAATGGCATATCAATTAATGATCTACTCGCTAACACAAATCGAATGATTCCCATCTCGTCCATGTCGACAACTTGTCCCTACTGCCCAAAATCCCCAATTTTTATTAATTTCCCGCGTTAAAATAGAATTTTCGGGAAAATGGCTTATCAATTGTTTATATACTCGTTAATACGAATCGAATGATACCCATATCGTCCCTGTCGACAACTCGTCCCTATTGCTCAAAGTTCCGAATTTTTATTAGTTCCTCGGATTAAAATTGGATTTTCTGGAAAATGGCATATCAATTATTTATCTACTCGTTAATACGAATCGAATGAAACCCATGTCGTCCTTTTCGACAACTGGTCCCCATTGCCAAATATCCTGAATTTTTATTAATTTCCCGGGTTAAGATTGAATTTTCGGGAAAAGAGCATATCAATTATTTATCTACTCGTTAATACGAATCGAATGATAACACTCTCGTCCCTGTCGACTACTGGTCCCAATTGCTCAGTCACGAATTTTTATTAATTCCCCGGGTTAAAACTGGGTTTTTGGGGAAAATGTCATATCAATTATTGACTTACTCGTTAATACGAATTGCATGAAACCCATTTCGTCCCTGTCGGCAACTTGTCCCAATTGCCAAAAATCCCGAATTTTAATTAATTTCCTTGGTTAAAATTGAATTTTCGGAAAAATGGCATATCAATTATTTATCTACTCGTTAATACGAATCGAATGATACCCATCTCGTCCTTTTCGACAACAAACCCCCATTGCCAAAAATCCGGAATTTTTTATTATTTTCCCGGGTTAAAATTGGATTTTCGGGAAAATGGCATACCAATTATTGATCTACTCGTTAATACGAATCGAATGATACCCCTCTCGTTACTGCCGACAACTGGTCTCCATTGCCCAAAATCCGGAATTTTTATTAATTTCCCGGGTTAAAATTGGATTTTCGGGAAAATGGCATATTAATTGTTGTTCTACTCGTTAATACAAATCGAACGATACCAATCCCGTCCCTGTCGACAACAGGCCCTCATTGCCAAAAATCCGGAATTTTTATTAATTTCCCGGGTTAAAATTGGATTTTTGGAAAATGGCATACCAATTATTGATCTACTCGTTAATACGAATCGAATGATAAACATCTCGTCACTGTCGACAACTGGTCTCCATTGCCCAAAATCCGGAATTTTTATTAATTTTCCGGGTTAAAATTGGATTTTCGGGAAAATGGCATATCAATTGTTGCTCTACTGGTCAATACGAATCGAACGATACTGATCTTGTCCCTGTCGACAACTGGTCCCCATTGCCAAAAATCCGGAATTATTATTAATTTCTTTGGTTAAAATTGGATTTTCCGGAGAATGGCATATCAATTATTGATCCAATCGTTAATACGAATCGAATGATACCCATCTCGTTCCTGTCGACAACTGGTCTCCATTCAGAAAATCCCGAATTTTTAATAATTTCCCGGGTTAAAAATGAATTTTCAGGAAAATGGCATATCAATTATTGATCTACTTGTTAATACGAATCGAATGATTCCCATCTCGTCTCTGTCGACAACTGGTCCTCAGTGCCCAAAATCTCGAATTTTTATTAACTTCCTTGGATAAAGTTGGATTTTCGGGAAAATGGCATATCAATTATTTATCTACTCGTTAATGCAAATCGAAGGATACCCATCTCGTCTCTGTCGACAACTGGTCCTCATTGCTGAAAGTCCCGAATTTTTATTAATTTCCTGGGTTAAGATTGAATATTTGGGAAAATGGCATAACAATTATTGATCTACTCGTTAATACGAATCGAATGATACCCATCTCGTCCCTTTCGGCAACTGGTTGACATTGTCGAAAATACGGATATTGTATTATTTTCCCGGGTTAAAATTGAATTTTCGGGAAAATGGCATATCAATTATTGATCTACTCGTTAATACGAATCGAATGATACCTATCTCGTCCCTGTCGACAACTGGTCCCCATTGCCCAAATTCCCGAATGTTTATTAATTTCCCGGGTTAAAATTGAATTTTCAGGAGAAAGGCATATGAATTATTGATCTACTGGATAATACGAATCGAAACGATACCAATCTCGTCCCTGTCGACACCAGGCCCCCATTGCCCAAAATCCGGAATTTTTATTAATTTCCCGGGTTAAAATTGGATTTTCAGGAAAACGGCATATCAATTATTGATCTACTCGTTAATACGAATTGAATGATACCCATCTCGTCCCTGTCGACAACTGGTCCCCATTGCCCAAAATCCGGAATTTTTATTAATTTCCCGGGTTAAAATTGAATTTTCTGAAAATGGCATATCAATTAATGATCTACTCGTTAGTACAAATCGAATGATACCTATCTCGTCCCTGTCGACAACTGGTCCCTATTGCCCAAAATCCCGAATTTTTACTAATTTTTCGGGTTAAAATTGGAATTTCGGGAAAATGGCATATCAATTATTGATCTACTCGTTAATACGAATCGAATGACGCTCATCTCGTATCTGTCGACAACAGGTCCCCATTGCCCAAAATCCCGAATTTTTATTAATTTCCCGGTTTAAAATTGAATTTTCAGGAAAAAGGCATATCAATTATTGATCTACTGGTTAATACGAATCGAATGATAAGCATCTCGTCCCTGTCGACAAATGGTCCCCATTGCCCAAAATCCGGAATTTTTATTAATTTCCCGGTTTAAAATTGTATTTTCGGGAAAATGGCATATCAATTATTGATCTACTCGTTAATACCCATCTCGTCCCTGTCGACAACTGGTCCCCATTGCCCAATATCCCGAATTTTTATTAATTCCTCGGGTTAAAACTGGATTTATGGGGAAAATGGCATATCAATTATTGACTTACTCCTTAACACGAATTGCATGAAACCCATTTCGTCCCTGTCGGCAACTTGTCCCCATTGCCCAAAATCCCGAATTTTTATTAATTTCCCGGGTTAAAATTGGATTTTCGGGGAAATTGCATTTAAATTATTGATCTACTGACTAATACGAATCGAATGATACCGTGATATTGATATTCGTGATCTACTCGTTAATACGAATCGAATGATATCCATCTCGTCCCTGTCAACAACTGGTCCCCATTGCCCAAAATCCGGAATTTTTATTAATTTCCCGGTTTAAAATTGTATTTTCGGGAAAATGGCATATCATCTATTGATCTACTCGTTAATACCCATCTCGTCCCTGTCGACAACTGGTCCCCATTGCCCAATATTCCGAATTTTTATTAATTTCCCTGGTTAAAATTGAATTTTCGGCAAAATCGCATATAAATTATTGATCTACTCGTTAATACGAATTGAATGAAACCCATGTCGTCGCTGTCCACAACTGGACCCCATTGACCAAAATCCTGAATTTTTTTAATTTCCCGGCTTAAAATTGAATTTTCGGAAAAATGGCATATCAATTATTTATCTACTCTTTAATACGAATCGAATGATAACCATCTCGTCCTTGTCGACAACTTGTCCTCATTGCTCAGTCCCGAATTTTTATTAATTCCCCGGGTTAAAATTGGATTTTCGGGATAATGGCATATCAATTTTTGATCTATTCGTTAGTACTAATCAAATGGTACCCATCTCGTCCCTGTCGACAACTGGTCCCCATTGTTAAAAATCCGGAATTATTATTAATTTCCCGGGTTAAAATTGTATTTTCGGGAAAATGGCATATCAATTATTGATCTACTCGTTAATATGAATCGAATGATACCCATCTCGTTCCTGTCGACAACTGGTCCCCATCGCTCAAAGTCCCGAATTTTTATTAATTTCACGTGTTAAAATTGGATTTTCGGGAAAATGGCATATCAATTATTGATCTACTCGTTAATACGAATGGAATGATATTCATCTCGTCTTTGACGACAACTGGTCTCCATTGCCCAAAATCCTGAATTTTTATTAATTTCACGTGTTAAAATTGGATTTTCGGGAAAATGCCATATCAATTATTGATCTACTCGTTAATACGAATCGAATGATAGCCATCTCGTCTTTGTCGACAACTGGTCCCCATTGCTCAGTCCCGAATTTTTATTAATTATCCGGGTTAAAATTGGATTTTTGGGGAAAATGGCATATCAATTATTCATCTACTCGTTAATACGAATCGAATGATATCCATTTCGTCCCTGTCGACAACTGGTCCCCATTGCCCAAAATCCCGAATTTTTATTAATTTCCCGGGTTAAAATTGGATTTTCGGGAAAATGGCATATCAATTATTGATCTACTCGTTAATACGAATCGAATGATACCCATCTCGTCCCTGTCGACAACTGGTCCCCATTTCCCAAGTCGTCTCGAATAAGGCATAATGAATCAATAGTTCATCAATTTTAAGTCACGAGCCCCAGTTCATTGCGTTTTCACTTTCCACTTCTATCAATCTTGATTCTTCCATTTTCTGACAGTCCTTCCATATTTCTGTCCAAGCACTTTCATTTCACTCTAATCCACTAAGAGTTCCGTGTCTAAAATATGTTTGTAAATACCATTAGTATGTCTGATGAAGCCAAGCTGTTAGTTGGAGAACTGTTACACTTTTTGACTTTTAAATAAAGCGTATTTGCTTTGTTCAGCTATTATTTTATTTTATCCCGAACACATTGATGTCTGAAGGTTTGACGGTAAGGTAAAACATGTGCCTTAAATTTTAACAATGGTAAAAGTAATCAAGCCAATGCAATAATAAAAATAAATAAATTTTGTAACGGAGAAATTAAAGGTGTAATATATTTTGACAATACATTTTAATTAAAAATTACGCAAAACATGAATATCACTGGAAAGCTTCCACAACGTTTACCACAAAAATGCAGTATTATAAAGTGAACCACTAAGCAAAACGCTCATTATTTAATAGTTTATCTTGACTAAATTAATGTTTATGAATTATGAAGAAAGAACAAGAAGTTTTCTTTCCTAATGTGATGTTCACTATCATTTTTCAAAGTTTTTTTTTCTATAATTATATAGAAGTATGTTGTTCCTAACACTAATATTATACTAAATATATGCCGAGAATTTTTTTCCAGAAGTTTTACAACTATAATTTAGATCAATACACAACATATCATATGAAGAGGGTGAATTTAGAGTCAAAGTTTGTAGAGAACTCTTTTGGGAAGTTTGTCGTAGAAACGTTGTTGGTAATTCTTCACTATTAACAACATAGTGCTAAATAGCATACATGTTCTTTTTTTTTTTTTTTTTTTGTCATTTGCGAAATATCTCGCGTTGCCGATACTGGAGAAGTTACAGAAGTAAACGCTTTGAAATCAAGTACTTTGGATTGTAGTTTTGCAGTAGGAAGCTGTGGACATGGTGCAGAGAACGATAAGCCGGTAGGAGTGAGAGTCAGAGCTCGAGATGCTATGTGCATTTGTATGCTTCCTAAATGGTGGTGAACTCGTTGATGATGCTTGGTGGTTGCCACTGATTGGAGAATGAGAACTCTGAGAAATTGGTTCAGTGTATGCTCTCTCTCGTCGATTTCTCCGCTTCTCATTTATCTTCAAAGGATACGTAAAAGACTGTCCATCGTCAATTATCATATGGGATAAAATAACCGAACTGAAGCAATATCCAAAACTATGAGATGAGATCAGTATAAGAATGAAAATGGTCATAATGATGATCAAAAATTATACTACTTGTATACTCCAGCTAGCTTCCGCTCGTGAAAGCTCTCAATTTGAAGCAACCTGTCGCCTGTTAATGTGTCATCACCACCGTGCGCCAACACGAGTGCAATAAACATAGCCTAGACTTGGCAAATAGGCCTCACTACATGTAATCCAGCTGGGAAAGTTTGCGAATGCACTACTTTTTACCGGTCAGTCAAAATGGCTAGTAACTTATGAGCAGGTTACGCCCTTTCTGTAACGTGAGTGCTGAAAAGGAATTTACGTGCAAAGTGTAAGTGGTGGTCTGTGTTCTATGGAAATTTTACCATTATACGATATAACATCTAACAAAAAAATAAAAAAGAAAATTAAAAAAATTGGGCCTACAGAACTTTTATCCTTAGCATTATGAAAGGAGTAAACATATATAGCACACAACTTAATATAAACAGATTGATTCAATATAAATACAATACAAATAGAGAAAATGAAAAATTTGTAAAGTGATAACGAGGATGGAGAATGATGGGAGCTGGGAAGCACCAGATAACTCATGAGTATTTTAGTGTGACAAATGAATGTGTCTTCTGTGTAGGGCCATCTCTATGTGATTATGGGAACTGGGGAAACCAAACAAAGTAGAAAGTGATTACTGTGCAGGATATGATGCATGCAAGAGTGGAAGATGCTAATGAATAAAATAATCAGATATAACCTTCAGCCCCAGATTAGCCCCATTTCGTGACTTTTTTTTTAATTATTTGTGAAGAACTGCAATAACAGTTTTCTTAATTGGTATGTTAGCAATTTTGGATGAGGCACTTGTCTGTTTCCAGGGAAGATTTAGATTTCGTATGTATATGCCCAAAAGACCTGATAATATATGGGAATAGAATTTTTAGTTTTGTTGGGGAAACATTATACTACACAACATGGAAGTGTATGTGGGGACACAACCAGAAGGTCCGTTCCAGATAGATAACAAACCTGAGGAAGTAGTGAAGAGATTGTGTTAACCGATTTATGGTTCATCTAGCAACATGACCTTTGACAATAATCGGTTTACAAGCTGCAACTTGGTTAAGTCAATGGAATGGGACAATAAGTTACCAATTATAGGGACAAATCGTAAAAACAAGGAAGAGTTGTCCCCCGCATTTGTGAATGCCAAAAAGAGAAAAGAATACAGGAGTGTGTTTGGTTTTCATTAGAACTGCACCATTGTCTCCTACGTACCTAAGAAAAATCGGTGTGTAGTGCTGATTTCAAGTATGCATAATCACAACAAATTAGATGAGAGTACCGGAGATAAGAGGACGTCAAAGATCGTCACACTTTGCAATGAAACTAAAGTTGGGCTGGACACAGTAGACCCGATACGTACTGAATATGACGAAGACAGAAACACTAGACGATGCCCGATGGCGTTATTTTATCACTTCTTAAATGTAGAAGCGATGAATGGTAATGTTATATACTCAGCGAAAAGAGCGAATAAATTCTAGGGGCGAAAATACCTAAAGGAACTGGGAAAAGTGTGATTGAAAGACAGAGCACTGAATAAATGAAATCCCACAGAGCTTCGAAAATCGGAGGCAAGGTTTTCTGGATTGATTCTAGAAGAAGATTCTCCTGTACCTCCTCAACTAGGAAAACGAGGACATTGTTACATGTGTAAACACAGTAAGAGCAGATACTTTTGCCAGAAGTGCTGTAAGTGGATTTACCTAAGTCATGCAAAAAAAAAAAAAAAAAAAATGTGTGTGGAGACTGCTGGAGAATTAAAACGTAAATTTCCCTATGTGTAATAAATACACCGCTATTAGGAGAAATACTGATTTACTTCTTTCTAGTTAAAAATATTTTATTTTGAGTGCCGGTATGTAGGCAAAAAAATAGTCACATAGTTATCGAGCTTATTATAACAAGGAAAATATTGCTTCAATGAAATGAATGTATAGTTTCGCTTAAATTGTGCCCACCGTCTGGTGTTTGTATTTAATATTGTAAATATAATAAAAATTTAAACTCTAGTTCACATCTTATCAGGCAAAACTGTTTTTGGGTCCAGGAGGCAAAATGTTGCCGTTCATGAATTTTTTTTTCACATTACCACTGTAGGGTTAAGAACGGTGAATCTCACGCGGGCAAAGTGTACTAACAAAGTGTAAACATTAGGGATAAGGGGTATGCTAATAGCGATTTGGTGTGGGGTCTAAAGTGAGATACAAGATACTGCATGAATAAAGGATGTTGAGTTTTGAAGCGTTTGTTGATATAGGTGAAATTTAGTTTTCGATATAGTACTGTAATATGGGGAAAGTTATGTGTTGGTAGAGCTCCAGAGTGGGACTAGGTAATCGGACAAGGAAACCTATGTGGAAAACTTATGGTTAGAAGATCAAAAGTTTTTGATAGATTTTGGATGATGCGGCTAAACACCGTAAATCTGTATGTTAAGTTTGGCACTAAGAAAACTTTCAAAGTACTTAGGATCGTCTATGAATAAAGCTCAAAAAGATGGCATCAAACCGTAGAAAAGTTAAAGTTCGTGCTCCTGTTTCGGGAAAAATATTTGTGGTTTCTCTGTGCTTATCATTTCCATTGTGAACCCAGTAGTAAGCTTACGGCTAGGGTCTGCGTTTGACAGTATCTCCAGCTGGAAATGCATTGAAATACCGTTATCTCTTATTGCTACATAACACTCAATTAACATAATTTACAATGTTCAACACAGATGGCAAGAAAAGAATGAGAGTGACTTGGACAACGTGATCCCACGCTAGAGAAGTGCTCCATATTCTCTGTTTAATATGGTGATGTACAGAAGAATGCAGATCAAAAGTGCAGGGAACAGAAAACCACATTTAAGGTATACTACCAAAATTACACTTAGCATTAAAAACAATTTTAGACTTTGCTATGAATATTAGTTTTTTGCCGGAATATGGCTGTTTAGTGGTGAGTGAAACGTGATCGAAAGAATCGGTAATGAGCAGTGCAATGCCGTTTCTCATTCAATTGTCTATATAGATAAACGATCGCAAGATAATAGGGGCGGAGTGTTCGTAGTATTAAAATAATGGGGCAGCAGAGCACAGAATCATCTTGTACGTGAGTGTGAAATTATTTGAGCTAAGGTAAGTATGTCCAAAAACACAAATTTCGTCGGGTGTTTTTGCAGACCATATAGAAACAGTCCTCAAAATTTACTTGAAACACGCAACGAATCAATTCCAGTTGCCATTAGAAGGTGACAAATTTACTCATTTTGGTGACTATAACTTGGGCTTAGATATGGATCGACAGTAAACATGGGATATCATCAGACCCTTTGTCGACAATTCTATTCAAGGACTCGATTTGGGATAGTACAATATTCATAACGCGCGTAAAAATAACAGCTTAGGTTATGTCTTCTGTATATTTCCAACAGAATGTGTCATCTCATATACAGAGTTGCTTCTCCCAGACCGCGAGTTCCCCGTTCCATATGTTACTCCCGAAACCAGAAGCCAGCAATCCAACTCAAAAAGAAAGTTTGTGCCTGACTGAAGGAAGGCATTTTTGGGTGAAATTTGAAAAAAAAATACAGGTGTTACAATGAACACTTTTACTAGATGGAACAATAGACGAGACAGTGGGTTATTTCTCCGATGTTTTTGATGCAACAATAATAAATACTTTGTACTTTTTAAAAAAGTAAAATCAATGAAATTTCCAACAAGGCACGGCGAACAGAGTTGCCACACATTCCGAAATAAGAAAAAAGCTTTGGGAATTGTGGCGTGCCATTTCCAAATGAACACATATTCTTCAAAGAATTTCTGATATAGGAAAAAAGCTATTGAGATGCAGCGAATACCTAAACTATATTTTTTTTAAAAAAAATCAGACACCAGCATCAACAACACCAAACTATTTCGGTCTTAGGTCTAAAACTTCTAGCATACATCTAGTAAGGTACAATGATGCATCAGGGGCGGATGTTGAAGGAAAAACAGAAAATTTTAATGAGTTATTTTGTAATAAATTCTAAACTGCATAATCAACGTACTTCGCTGTTCGATCCGTTTGCTCGTCCATTTTATCTCATTTGTCTATCACTTCTGCACTTTTATTTTCTCTCCGGCCTGAGAGCCTCTGGCCAGGACAACATAAGCAAAACCTTTCTGCGTTCGACGTCATCTATTATTTCTTTTCCGCTTTCGCTCATTTTTCATAGATCCGTCAGGGAAACCTGTTTTCCCTGTTCTTGGAAAACAGCCCGTTTCTCTCCCATTCATAAATCTGGATTAGAAAGTTATGTCTCATTCTGAAGCAATATCTCGCTACCCTGAAACATATGAATCCTCTACGAGAAAATTATCGAAGACATTACTTCCGGTTCAGTACAATGTCAAAGTTGGTATTGAGGTTGGATGGCCCATCTGCCATCAGAGGTAGCCAAAACGTGATTTTTTTTTTTGGTTCACATTTACATACAATGTAAGTAAATCTTTTATTACGTTTCAGTCGCTGTTTCATTTTTAACATCGCTAACATCAAAAATAATACAAGAAGACCACATCTGTATCAGTTAGCATTAGAACTAATAAATGAAAACCTGAAAGCTCGTTCTGAAATCTCAACTTTGAAAAAAAATTTGCTGCTGTTCTAGGCACAATATACACTCTGTAAAGAAAAAATAGCGACACTCGCTCGGATATAGTTTTCACAACATACATTAACCAATAAGAGTTTTTACATGAATTACTGATAATATCACAATGCATATTCTTAATGAGCAGTTCATTCTTAATACTTGCGCCGCAGTTTCAGGTTTTTTATATGCATATAATGAATTTATATGCATATATTAGTAGCTATGTGTGTTTTCAGCAAAAACGGCTGTGGGAAGAATTATACATAAAAGTATGAAAAATCAACAATAACAGCACAAAACAAAACAAAATATTTCTTAAGAGTAAGACATATTGTGTATGAACATTGAGAGATACAATACATCAAACTTGATTTCGTATGTGGACCATGAACTCTAGGAATTGCAAGGGAATCGTCGAGACCTTTTGGTGACAAAGCTATTGCAAAATGCAACCTTGATTTCATGGAATCACTCCCGGATTATCTGTTCCGTGAGTTTCATTCTATCCGAGATAGTTGTCTATTGAGTCTTCTGCTCATATCGACCCGAACTTTACAATTGGATTCATTTCAGGTCAGTTTGGAGGCCACATGAGTCTTTGAATAGTCATATTCTTGCACCACGTATTAACGATTTTCGTTCATTGACATGAAGCATTTACGTCCTGGAAAATTAAGTAGTCCATATCTTCTTCAGGAAAGTTATCTTTAGCTGTTTGAAGAATTTTACGTACCAGAATTTGAAGACATTTTTGTACATCAAATGACTCTTCACATTTATCCATTGTTCTGACGTCTTTGACAGTGAAGCAAACCCATACCCTCACTCAGTAACTGAATATTTGCACCTCTTAAACAAAATCCGTATCATGTTTCTCGCTCATTCACATCCACAACTTCACACCACTATCCTTTCCAACTATTCTAAATCTTTTTCAACGGAGAAAACTACATCCTTCCAGTTGTCATAAGTTCAAGTAGCATATCGACTCATAAACGTACGTGTTGAAGTCTTCAGTGTTTTTGTTAGTTTCGAATTTCCAGGCGTTTTTTTCTTCGTAATATCCTCCTCATACAGTTAGCACAATTCAGTCGTACGACTGACTGCAGTTCCAAGATCAAAATGATTTTTGGGGAAGTCATTCCTTAAATCTGCAGTGCCATTGATTTTATATGGCGATCAGCTCTGGGTGATGCTTTCTTTTTTCTATTACACTGTTGACGAAGGGATGATTTCTTATACTATTTTTGCTTGTTAATTACTCTTTCCGCCGTCGAATGGTAAATTCTGAGTATTCCAGCCATCTCCCTTAGAGATGTAACTTAGCTGTGCAAAGCAAGAAGTATGCATTGTTTACGTGACGACAAGTCACATTTCTTACCAATCATACTTGTTTACAGTTCACATGTAGCAACAATTTCATACAAAAACAACACTGCACAACAACAATATTGCCACTTGACACTGCTCAAACAATTAAAAATCATAGAACAATCACAAAATGCTAATTACCTGGGCTTACACATCACAAATGTAGTGCAGAATTCTCACTCCAATAACTTACTAGACGCTTTGAGGTGCCATCTGGAGAGAATATTACTGATACATAAATAATTAGTAAGCGCTATTGTACACCATAGGTGTCACAGATAATGGAAATGAATTATTACACTTATAATTTCCTTCTATTCCTCCTCTAGCCGGCTGCAACTATGGTTTTCTGTGTAAGTTACCTTGAGAATTGAGGTGTCGCTATTTTTTCTTTACAGAGTGTAGAAAGCAAAATACCGATGATGAACCAGTCTAACATATCCGAATAGATACCTGCTACATCTCCTGGTCAAGACAAAACACAACTCGCCTTGAATGTAATGATTGTGGAGAAAACGTGTTCAGAAGGCAGTCAACAATTACTACTACTTGCAATACATGCCAGCAATCTCAGAAAGAGGGCAGTGACATGGAGGTTGATTTATTTTGAACTCGCCTGGCATCTACATATTGTGGAAAAACATGTGCAAAAAGCACTCAATGATTACTGCTGCCTGCAATAAATATCAACATTATCACAGCTAGCTCAGTGACATGGATGTTGATTAGGTTAGATTCTGTTCTTTTGTGTTTTGTTCAGTGTGTTCACTCATACAGTGTTGTAACTTAATTTAAAGCAAAAGTATACTTTTGGTCAACAATGATTTGTTTTAATTTACTAAACCTAAATGCTCCAAAACATACACTTTGCATCATGCACAATGCTGAAATATGTGATTATTCGATGGCGGCCGAATTGACGTCATCGCGAGTGGAAACGTGAATTGGCAGTACGTGAGCGGATGAAGGTTAAAGAACGTGATATTTAACTAACTTTCTCGCAAACTTTTCACAACTAAGATGTTTCGCATTTGTATATTTATCACGTGTGTAATTTGACTATACCATTTTATATACAAACTTTTTTTTCAGTAAATCGTTTCACATATCTTGATATATCTTATGGACTTTATGTAAACGGTTTTCACAATTATGCATAGTCATCTCTTACCTGTATGAAATAGCATGTTTCCCCAAAATTGAACTTCGACTATACCAATCTTCATAGTCTTGACACGAGCAGTTCCTCTCCATGTGTATTAATATATCTGTTGCAAAATATAAACTTATTAAGTCGTTTCTACACACTTGGAACGCTTTAGTTTTTAATATGTTTTCTCCTGCGTGTTTTAACATATGCATTGCAAAATGTGAGCTCCATATAAATCTTCTTTTCAACTGTGTGTATTCATGTGTGAGAGATTTTCATCTGTGTACTAAAATGTCCTGCCAAACTTAAAAATACACAAAATACTTTTCTAAACTCGTCATATGTGTGGCTTTCTACTTACGTATATTAAAATTTGTCTTGCCAAGCTTGAAGGCGAATAAAATGAGGCAGTAGAATCAGAAGCTGCTAGCTCGTTATTGCTAGATTTTACAGGATCGCGCTTTAAACCTTATACAAATGTGTTGACATACAGTTATATTAACAAATGGAATAAAATTTTGTATGCTGTTTCTTTTCGACACGTGTGGCGTTTTCTTACAATACCAGATACGCACAAGGTAAGGAGAAGGCTTTTGAATAGAATTTAAAACGGGCGAAAAGTTGGTAAGTCAGTAAGTCAGTCAACAGATTCTGAGTACACAATGAAGAATAGGTAATGAATACGAAACATAGCTATGAACTTTATTTTTAACAACCCAGATGCATATTCACTTTACATCATCATCCCGCGCTTTAGAAACGACAGTAGAGTAGAAAATACTGTGCAACGAAGTTCTGGTACACAAACTCATTCCGAACATACACCACGAATTCCGTTAAAGTCAATAACACTTTAGATAGGAATGACATTAAGGTCGCTTTAAAATCGAAGACGTTAACAACTGGACTGAAATCATGTTCACTATTATTAGTGAGTCTTCTTTTGACACATACAACCTTAATACGATTTTTGCGTGAAGTTCGTCTGATCAGTTTAACCCATGTGGAAGAAAGGACGACTTGATATTTTGATCGCTTCTTTTCTTCAATTTGCCAGTTTCCGCAAATCAGCATGAAAAAATGTCTTGGGAAATACAGGGTGCGGCACGTAAAACCGGCCCGTCGTAATATTCTGGTATATTTTGTTTTTGCCAACACTTAAATAATCTACCTTCCTACCAAGAGATGGCGTGTCGAGGTCGGGTCGACTTACGTGACCTGCAGCAGTCACGTGCAGCCGCAGCCAGTGAAACTTGTCGAAACCAGTTGAGAAAAAGGCCTCGTTGTGTTAAGCTCGGTGAGTGTCATTGTGTGATAATGCCGTATTCGATACCCGAGCGTGTTGCCATTAATGAAGGGTTCACTCTCACTGGATTTTTGTGAAAACAAAGAATTTGTTTCGGGAAAAATTTCCAGGACGTTCTGTGCCAGCAAAAAGCACCATACAGGAATTGATTGAAAAATGGCGGCGTACAGGATCGGTTCAAAATGCTCCCAGGAACAGACGACCATCTTAAATGCCGAATTAAAGATGCAGGTGGAGGAGATAATGACAAGAAGTCCTCGAAAATGAACCAGGAGGTTGAGTCAACAGGTTCATACGAGTGAGAGAAGCTGCAGACGTGTTTTAAGGGGACTGAAGTTAAAACCGTACCGGATAAGTGCTGTGCAAGAACTGAAGGAGCCTGACCTGCAGAAGAGGGTGCATTTCTGTTCATGGCTGTTGAGCAATGTCACCAGAACATGTGTTTCAAAACACTTTCCGTTACAAAGTGGAGGTATGTCATTTGAAATACTTATTATTTCCTTTAATATTATTGTAAACCTCTTTTGAAGGACACTAATCGTGAACTTATCATTTTTCAGAACTTAACATCTTGTGAGTGCGTCAAATCTTTGTATATCCTATGTATAGTTACATGTCTTGCCAAACCTGATACCAAACTATATCTTATTCAACACCGTTTGCATGCTTGGTTATTGAAATGTTTTAATATTGCCACTTGCCAAATGCGAAATGCCTGTAAATATTTTTCTACACTCTCCGTACGTGTGGTTATTGTCCTGTGTGAATTAACATGTGATTTACTATATGTGAACCTTGAGTAAATGCAACATTTGCTCTGTGGTCTTTTACTTTGTTACTGAAATGTCTTTTAAGTTTGAGCGTAGACTTTACACTTTTCCACATTTTTTCGCGTATGGCGTTTTCTTCCTGTGGGTCAAGACGTATTAACATTGAATAAATTCAATTCCAGCGAACTTGCACGTGTGATGCTTTTCTCCTGTGGATTAACATATGTCTAGTCAAATGCGAACGTTGATTAAATGCCCTACCACACTCTCGGCATGTGTGATGCTTTTCTCCTGTGTGGATTAATATGTGCGTAACCAAATTTGAGCGGAAATTAAATGACTTACCACACTCTTGGCATGTGTAATGCTTTTCTCCTGAGTGGATTGATATGTGCTTAACCAAATTTGAACGTAGACTAAATGACTTACCACACTCTTCGCATGTGTGATGCTTTTCTCCTGAGTGGATTGATATGTGCTTAACCAAATTTGAGCGTAGATTAAATGACCTACCACACTCTTGGCATGTGTGATGTTTTTTGTGGATTAGCATGTGCTTAACCAAACTTGAGCGTTGACTAAATGACTTGCCACACTCTTGGCAAGTCTGATTGTTTTCTCCTGTGTGGATTAACATGTGCGTAACCAAATGTGAACGTCGATTAAATGACTTACCACACTCTTGGCATGTGTGATGCTTTTCTCCTGTGTGGATTAGCATGTGCGTAACCAAACTTGAGCGTCGACCAAATGATTTGCCACACTCTTGGCATGTGTGATTTTTTTCTCCTGTGTGGATTAACATGTGCGTAACCAAATGTGAACGTTGATTAAATGACTTACCACACTCTTGGCATGTGTGATGCTTTTCTCCTGTGTGGATTAGCATGTGCGTAACCAAACTTGAGCGTCGACTAAATGACTTGCCACATTCTTGGCATGTGTGATTTTTTTCTCCTGTGTGGATTAACATGTGCGTAACCAAATGTGAACGTTGATTAAATGACTTACCACACTCTTGGCATGTGTGATTTTTTTCTCCTAAGTGGATTGATATGTGCTTAACCAAATCTGACCGTCGTTTACATGACTTACCACATTCTTGGCAAATGTGATGTTTTTCTCCTGTATGGATTAACGTGTGTTTAGCCAAACTTAAACATACACGTAATTTCTTTCCACATACTCCGCAGATGTGGGATTTCTCACTTGTATGCAAAAACTTACCCCTTGACATATTTGAGCTTTCACTAAGGCGTTCATCAGTGTCTTGGTACGTATGACGCTTTCCACTTTCCTGTGTCAGCATATGTCTTGACAAACGCGATCGATGAAAACCTTTGCCAAACTGCATCGAAGTATGAGATTCCTGATCTGAATGAGAAATATACGTATTCTCTTCTCCGTGGGAAGCATATACGTTATCGGGCCTGTAAGATATTCAACAAACAACGAAATGTGATTGGAGGTAATGATTAAGTAGCAACAACAAAAAAAAAAGTCATCATTGGCTATATTTCATGATAAAATTAACCTCAATTTGCTTTATTACATGAAATATTGTAGAAATATCAACTGGAGTACCATTGAGAAGTCTCCATATCTTTCTACTTTCAAAATAAGAGCCTGTAGCTTTTTCAATATATCAAATTGAACAATCATTTGTATCGTGGCGGTCATAGGTCATTGACCATGTAATGGTGACTGCTTTGAAACAAATGGAGAGTACGAGAAGTAAATGTCATATCTGTAGCTTCGTCTGGAGAAAAAATAAATTTTTGATCCAAGGGTTTAAGAACAACTCAACTTATTAATAAAAACTCTACCGAAGATTATTCACTTATATTATCATAAAAGGAACACGCAAGTCGTTTTGAAAAAAACAAAAAAGTAACATACAACTTTCCAAGCTGAGGCAGAGAAACTTAACGTAACCAGACTAAAGATGAATCGTTTAAGCGTAGTGATCGTGGTTCAGTGGTCTAGACGCTTGACCGGTAAACTGGAGGTTCTTCCACCGAATACACGTCGAGCAACTTTTTTTCTCTAATTTAGGAATTTTGACCGATTGATCGGCAGACAGACTTTATTACATTCAAATATTTGAATACTCGTATATTCAATACTTGAACTATCCAATTTTCAGGAATAATACTAGTAATAATAATAATTATCTCGTGAAATATTTAAACAATAAAAAATTATTAAGGCACAGGTCATACCATTACAAGCAGAAACGTGATACTAGAAAAAAAATATTTCGGTTTTCTGTAATGCTGCCCATGAAAAACGAATTTCTTATCTCCATTCTAAAACAAACCGAACAAAATCGGGATGAGGCTTAACATTTTAATTCGAGTTGGGACAAGAGACAAGGCTAACTCACAATATATTCACGCTTTAAAGATGAGAATCGAAACGAGATGAACAGTATCGTAAACATTGCTCGTCTCATCTCAATTCTCGAAAGGGTAGGGTATATGCCACTCTTTAGGTAACAATTGCTCTCTAGACTGAATTATATATATTATTTTCTTACTTTGTATTATGGTCTATATATATATATATATATATATATATATATATATATATATATATATATATATATATATATATATTAGCAAAGCTTATATAGTTACATCTGCAAACTCGACATGTTAGTTTATTATAACCCTTAGTGTTCAATGATATTCAGTTGTTTTTATTACAGTTATTTTCCTGAAATCGTGCAATACAATATTTTCTACAGGAAACTTTAGCGGAAAGCTTTCGATTAAATTTGAGTAGCTGCAGAAATGTCTCAGGAAGGTACGGAACCCCTTCTCCGAATCCCCTACGTTTAAGTAAGTTTTGCCAAATTTCAGGGCAACTTTAAAACTTTTAATACCATTATCATTATTATTATTTTCATTATTACTGAACTGTTGTAAATTTAATGGTTGAACCTGTTTCACCCAACTCCCGTTTAGTGAGTACTGTGCTGAACAAACACCGTGTGTATTGGTTTTCTCCGTGTTCCGCTTCCTTTTTGGAATATTTCTTTCATTCTCATCAACGACTTCTTCTGTAGCTTATCCGGCATAACCATTAGTTAAAATATTTTCTTACGGCTCTTGTGAATTCAGAATCCCTACTTTCTACACCAAATATGTCTGGAAACTTTCCGTTATAACATTTTGCTAGTTGTAGGGACGTATGGAGAAGGTATGTCCTGATGGTCCTGACACTTCTCCCCAAGCCCGACTATTTTGTAACTTTTGGCTAAGGCTACCGGCGATTTTACAGGCTTTAATAATATGTGTCCTCGTATGGAATTTCCTATCTATATTATTATTATTATTATTTTTATTATTATTATTATTGTTATTGTCAATATGACTGAATATTTGATACCTCAATATTACGTCCTACTGCAATGCAAATAAGCATACTGAAATTACGAAAATGAAAATAAATTCCTTTGACCCTCTATAAGGAGGTATTGAGTTATAAGAGATACTACAAGAGAGTTATAAGAGAGGAAAAAGGTGTCAGCTACTTGACAATAAGAAATTCGAAACTTCGGATGCCTTAAAAGAAGCTAAGTAGGATTTGTCTTCATCACGATACTCTTTCTAAGTAACACCCTTTATTTGGGTAAAAGATGTTGGATTATGGATGCGTTATATTGAAATATCATCAAAATATACAATTGAAATAGTTACTATTTATAAATTTTCTTGAACAAATATATGGAACGTGTTGAAAATGGAAAAGGAAAATATTATTATTGTTTCTAGTATGAGTAGAAGAACAGTTAGTAACAATTCAGGCAATTTTATGACTCATAGGTCTGAAGGATGACCCATTTATATTCATGAATTGTTTTTGAAACAAGCGAAGTTTTCAGACAGTAGGAATCGAGATTGTGACGTAATGAAATTAGTATTTCCTGTGAAAAACGTCATTTCAACTCTAACTTGTAAGAACAAGAGAAATTGACAATCTTTCATTTTATTATACATCAGAAATATTAACATTCTAAATTATATTTTTTTCTGAATATCCTCGGAGAGAATCGAAACGCGGACCCCTAACACACACAGCAAATGCTCAAGCCACTACCCTAAGAACGCTCTTTTAATTAAGATTTGCGAGTTTCTCTTTTATGTAAGAGTTTCTATGTAGCGAATTGCAAACGTGCTATTAACATATGAATCACTGATTTTAGTCAAGATAACATAGTGTAGTCCAGAGAATTCAACATTAAATTTTAAAAAGACCCAAAGTATCTCCGTAACTTATCTCTATTATATTCGGTTATTCTTGTTTTACAGATGTTTCCAATAACCGTGAACGACAGGGACACGAACACAGATACATCGAGGTCATTTAATATTTAAAAGTCTTTCCAATCGGGAATCGAGAGTGAGACTCCGCATAATAAACAATCTGATGTGTGGGGTGCCTGGTTCGTTCCCAAGGCAAGTAAGGTTGAGACGGACATCGTGCTTGTGGGTTATCTCGGGATACTCCGACTTTGTCATTCCAAGAATTCGTCCATCATAATTCACTTGCTTTAATCATAGTCTTCCTTAACCTAACAGGCATAATAGTTGGACATTAAAGGATTTAATTTTCGAACTGTTAACTCAAACCAATCCGAATCGAAAAAGTTGTATTTTCTATTGGTCATTAACGTTTTCTACGAAAATTATGTAGAAAAAGTCACGGCGAATCGTAATTCTATTCAAAAATGAAACTGCAGACTAGTAATACCTAAATCTAAAATGTAACCATTACATATCCTTTGGAACTTTTCCAAAATCTGCATGGATATTCCGGAAAGTGCCACTGTTGGAGTTGTTCGTTGAATCGGTGGGTCAAAAGCATATGACCCACTGCGACCAACCACCACCACCATGACACACTACGACCCACCACTCACCATGAACCACTGCGATCATGACCCAGAAGTATAATTCTTCTGCACAGGAAACTACAGATATGAAAGGTTTAATTCTCATAAGCTGCATTTGTTTCAAAGCAGTCGCCATTACCTGGTCAAAGACTTAAGTCCGTCACGATATCAGAGTTAACCTGGTACATACCAAAATACTTATTTTGTGCTATATGGAATAAACATTTCATTATTATAAGTGAAAATAGAGACGAGTGTCACTAACTTTACTTATATATCATTACTTTTTGTGTCAGAGAATTTAAAAATCGGAAGAGATTTTTTCAATTGCAGCTACAAGAAACTGACACTATCTTTACAAAGAAACAAAGGAACGATATAATAACTTTTAAAATATTGCAGAAGATACGTGATTTCCTTATGTATACCAATTTCAAATTGCGATTTTATATAGTCTGATACCTTGAGATAGTAAAATTTTGCGTATATTGATACGTAGGTACGTAGTTACATCTGATACATTATTATTAAATAAATACTTTTGACAAGCATAATGGTTTCAATTTCTTGTAATTTCAATCTACTTATTTGAAATACATGATATAACGATTCCAGAGTTCCACGATAAGGTAATATGGACAACCGTTAAAACCTTCGTTACTCTTAGATTATTACTAGTGCTTTTATGTTTGTGCTCTAAACATGGAATTTAAATTTATCATAACCCGGTGTAATGTCATTCGCAGAAATCGAAATATATACTGCGTTTGGAATGATACTATTACACGGCTTTTGCAAACAATCCCCTCGAGTGTTATTAGCATCGTGAAACACTCTAGTCATTGTTGTTTTTTTACGCTAAAAGTAAATAGGGCGTGCGAAGATAAATGCTACACTCTGAATACCGAAATATTAAAGAAATATGTTATGCACCACATTATAAAATACAAGGAGCTGAACTATTTAAAATGAATAATTTAATATGTTGAGCGTCTACATTTAAGTGGCATTTTATTACGTTACGTTCACTCAAATGGGGATTAAATTCGTACGTCAACTCTTATAATCTAAGTGGTCTCTCCTGTTAGAGAAAGGACAGTTGGCACAATAGCTTTTTCAGTTTTAAAAAAGTGTCGCGTGCAGCAGTGTTTTCGGAATTACAACGTTCAAGAGTGAGAAGACGAACAATCTGCATATTATACCTCAGTACAAAAAATTTGACATCAACCTAATCTGGTATTAACTACACAAATGGCTGAATCCATTGAAATTAAATTTTACATGTCTGCCATTAACCAGACATGTATGATGTATCTCATTTAGAAAACTTGTTATTTTTTTTACGTTACTGTCTCTAGAATGAACATCCTACGAGTAAGAGAAAAGCTATAAATGTTACACTAAAAGCAGAGTACCTGATTAGTGGATTATGCTTTGGAGGTGAAAATTGTCATGAAACGTCTTTACTCTATACCAGTGAGCAAGTTATCTACGACTTACGGGATAAAAACGGACAATTTTGCGCAGATTTCATAATACATAAATTTACCATATGATATAAAATGAATATATAATGTACAGAACTTCGTCACGCATTGCCTGATGCACTCAAGTGATCACAATGTTGCTAGCATAAAAAATGTAGAAAACTACGTTTTTAAGGGGATATTGTGACATTAAGCTGTAAACTTCAAATCAACTTATAGACTTCTTTAGATGTTTTAACAATAGCATCGTCAAAAACAGCAAAAGGCTTGTAGTATACGACTTACAAAAATTTACTGCGAAACAAAGTATTTTCATTATTTCTCTTTCAAACAATGCCTTTATCATTTCCGAACGATCTTTTTTACTTATATGGAGAAATATATCTACTTATTTGGTCTAGGAATTAATTCGTGCGGTTGGTACGCACACATTGAAGCTGTAGTACAAACACAAAATACATAAATACCTTAAGAAAAATATTGTCCATCGCTAGCCACCACTTTCGCCCATCTGTCAGGCAATGTACGGATTCCGTGGCGAAAGAAGTTCTCATCCTTGGAAGCGATCCAGCCAGAGACCCACGTTTCGATATCTTCTGAAGAAGTAAACCGCTGTCCAATCAAATCGTTGTTCATGCAATCGAACAAGTAGTAGTCCGAAGGAGCAACGTCTGGTGAATACGGCGGGTGGGGTAAAACTTCCCATCCGACATTTTCTAAATAGGTTTTGACCGGTTTTGCGACATGTGGGCGAGCGTTATCATGTTGAACAAAAAGTTTATCATGTCTGTTCTCCCATTCTGGTCGTGTTCTGGCCAGAGCTTGCTTCAAACGCATTAATTGTCGTCGTAACGTTCTCCATTCATAGTTTCACCCGGTTGCAGCAGCTCATAGTACACCACACCTTACATATCCCACCATATGCACAGCATAACCTTTGCACAGTGAATATCTCGTTTTGGTTGTGATGGACCTGGTTCACCTGGTTTCACCCAGGCCTTTTTTCGTTTAGGGTTCTCGTAGTGGATCCACTTCTCATCACCCGTAATAATTCGATGCAGAAACCCCTTTCTGCTCTGTCGTTGAAGCAGCAATTCGCAAATGGTTTTTCGTCTTTCAACGTCTCTGTCTTTCAATTCATGTGGAACACAATGTGACATCTTTTGCATCATTCCCATGGCTTTCAAGCGTTTGGAGACTGTTGTTTGATCAACGCCTAATGCTGCTGCAAGTTGTTCCTGCGTTTGACACGAATCCTGCTCGAGCAATGCTGTCAATTCTTCGTCTTGAAATTTTTTTGGCTGTCCAGCTCGCTCTTGGTCTGCCAAGCCGAAATCACCACTTCTAAACCGTGCAAACCACTTCTGACACGTTCGCTCAGCTAGAGCATGGTCACCATACACTTCCACCAAAATACGATGACTTTCAGTCGCACTTTTCTGCATGTTAAAGTACTGCAGCAGGACACACCGCAAAAACACTTTATCAGGCACAAATTGCGCAATGTTCACTTAACTACAAACTGGTGTTGTTGACGCTTTAATCCACTGCCCTATACTACGAACGATACGCGATGACAGGGGTTTGCAACACATGTGTGGATACACGGAACTGTGGGACGCTCCGTTCGTTGCGCCATCTCTTGTCCACCCGCACGAATTAATTCCTAGACCAAATACTTCTTTGGGAAAAATATCGAAGAATCACTACTTCTTCCTCGATAATTCACATTAATAGTTCCTGTTTCATTCAAGCGTTACTACAACACAATACTCAGGGAAGAACACTTACGGACATTCTTCACTAAGTATATCTACATACATTTAACGGCATCATACATATATACCTTCTTTAAAAACAGTTGGAGGAATGAAATTACGTAACACTATATGACTACTGTGTAACGAACACTGGACATATATAAACACAACGTAAAAACAACAAAATAATAATAATTAACATTTGAAACAAATTTTCAAGAAAATCTTTTCCCGACTTTGCCATCGCATTTCGAAAAAAGTATACATTTTATTTATACCATTTCAGTCAAAATATGTTTTCTTCGCATAAATGGGTCTTGAAACTAGCTCACATCTCATTAAAGTACGAGTTAAGATCAAGTTCCTGTACAAATCCTGAAGCAGGGACAATAAGCATATGCTTGGTTCTGGTTGTATTTACTGTACTATGTGTGAGATTTCAAAGTTGAAGTTAAGAATTGGCTTTCTGTACACTTTTTTTTTTTTTTTTTTGCAGAGGTAGCACCCTCATGATCAGGTGTTTGTTTCGCTGGTTTAAAGTACAACATACTGAACATACGTTCGCGAAATTGTGAATGAAGGCTGAAAGAGTAACTTAAATGCAAAAAGCGTGATCTTCATTTGAAGTTTTCATAGTAATTTTCAATGTGTAATTTTAGCAGTAATAGCTTAAAAAATAAAATATGTATTTCACTTTAAATTTTAGTATACATTCAAGAATATACGAAACTCGATCGCCCAGTGAATAACCAAACCCTAAGTCCTACACCTCATAAATTTAACTTCTCGACTGGGTATCATCCTACACTAAACCATGCAAACTTGGATCATTATAGCCCATTCTTAGAGTATCGTATCCTATAATATTATCTTTTCGTTTTTGACACAACAAAATGTCACAAAAGTTTTACAATTCACAAGCATAGTGACGCAAGCGACGTGACCCGCCTATCGTAGACATATCGATTTCATTATTTGTGTAAAAATGTGATGTCTCCTTATTGTAAATGTAAACTAAATATATAGCACGTAAAATTTCTTTTCGTTCATCTCACGCTAAGTAAGTTATTCATAATTTAACGTCTTTTTTCCTGATTGTTAATAACCATCTGTAACCCTTTCAGCCCTGACCTACACAATTGTGCAGGTAGGTACAATCACCAACATATAGAATACCGGCCGAACATTATGTTTACACTAAGGTAACTATAATGAACAAGTTCAAAAAGTTACAAAATTCGTAAAATATCTGCGTTTATGAAACACTGATACGGTGTTAGTGGAAATTCTGGAATAACCAACGTAGATGTCGGAACGGTACGATCTTGTAGTGGTTATAACATACATCATAGGCTCTAAAACGAACAAATAACAGCATTGCCTAGTACTAAAATAATATTTGAAATCAGGAAAAGGTTAAAATTCTTGCCACTGGAAAGAAAATGTGAAGGTGGCACATTTTTATTAACTATTCACATCAATAAAAGTATCAACCTGGTGGGGTTTATTAAACACTTTATACAATACCCAAATAACAAGTGAATATCGTTTCACAGTCGACTTCCAAAATATATTCGAATTCAATATTCAAACATGAGGTAGTACATCTGTAACAATTTGTCCCCATATATTAAGAAGATCGAAGAAGGAATCTGTTCCTTGAACGCTGGATCTATCTAAAATATGTATTACTAGTTATTCATTACTCTTTCACTTCTATAAAGATAAATGTTGCAAAAACTTGTTAATTTGAAGCACTTCTAATTTGAATAGAAAGTTAAGGAAGAAGACAGAACGTATCGTTGGGACGCTGACTCGATCGCAGAAAAGCTGCTCGACAGCTTATACAGTTTTTCTATATGAAAATCAGATAACAGGATTACTAATCACTTACAAAACAACAGCTGCTACATACCTGTTACCATTTTCGTTTTATAGCGATAAATACTGAAACCGGAGACGGATAATTTTAACCACGTCCAGTTTGAATTGAATTTACACGGAAAAAATGAACATACTATTTGAATGCAGAATCGATTACAAGAAATTGCAACGTGATAGATTTTTAGCACTCTTCTTCTAAGAAAATAAGTAATGAAATTGGATATAATAGTGAATTTGAACTACTTTCCTATTTGACATGTATACAGTTAAAAAAAAAAATTAGCCGTGATATTACGCTAGATTCGACACCAGTTTTGGAATATCTGTTCTAAAATAGTGTTAAAATGTGTTCGTGTCTACATAAAACGATTAGCTTTAACACTGATACTTTCTACATTTTATCATAATAATGATCCGTAGGTTATTTTTGAAGAGAAAAACTGATTTGACAATGCGTGTACGTGCAGAAAACTGATGCCACCGGCACTAACAGTGAGTAAAAGGTTTGGCCGCATAGCACACACTGGCAGTAAATTTCGGAATAAAGAAAAAATAATGCATTGCTGTGTCAAAAAACTGTGCTTTGGCATGGTTCTATATTTTCTTCAAATATATCCTTACTTGTTAAATAATTATTAACTTATTAAATAAATATTAACAAATGTGAACATATAGGAATCCATTTTGAAGTAAAAATAGGAAACTGTAAGTATATATAACGAAACCTGGTTTAACAAACCCTAAACCATGAACACATGGTCTAAGATAACGTACGTGAAGTGCAAGAAAAGAAATATTAATAATATATGTGAACATATAAATACATATTTAGAATGAAAATGTTTCAACTTCCGTGATTTGAACCCACGCTCATTTATTCCAGACAGCAACGCGTTAACCATCTGACAACAGAATCAACCTAGGAAATTTTGGTTTTTCCGTTTTATTTACTGTGCAAAAATGCAAAATTAATTCAAGATGTAATTTGTTTCGTACAAAAATTGAGTACTATACATAGCATAACACCAGAAAGACGTTTCGGCTATCACGACCTGAGGCTCATTTTTTGGAATTTAAAAGAAATAGCACAATGTTAAGTTTGAACTTTATTAACCAAGCCTCGTATTTGGGGGAGCAATCTTGAAACATTTTTCAATACTTTGGTATTTTGTACACTTGTGTTAGTAAGCCCAACTCCGGTCTTACGGCCATATATGCTCAACAAACAGGGACATTGATCACGTGAGTGCTCCATTTCTGGTGACTGTTTCCTTATATCTGAATTTCGGGACAATCACCCTGCACCTACGCACTGTTATAACTAAAAGACAATAGGACGATAATTTCGGTCCCGATGCTAGGAGTGAAAATCGGGAATTTTCCCGGCTGACCATATATGAGCTTTGGTTTGCTATAAGAACCTTCAGTGCTTTGCACGGACGCCTGGTCGTCGCTGGGAAAGGCACCCACGAAGACGAGTGGGGTGCACTGTTGTAAAGTAAACACACGTTATACTCTTATTAGTGCTCCACTTGTACGGATTCAGCTTCGCAAGCTAAACCGCCCTTTGCATGCGCGAGAGCCATTTTTTTTAGTTTATCATCAGTGATTGTACGATATTTGCATACGCTTTCGTGTAAAATATTTTTTCAAATATTGTGCAAAAATCAGCAGTGAAGTGACTAGTAGAAATGTTTTAGCACCTTAACATTCGATTGTAATTTCAGTACTGTGTGACAATTTTTGGCTCCAAATCACTGAAAAGGTCGCAATAATTGTGCCGGCTTGGACGATCGCTTATTACTATCAGCAGAAAACTCCAGAGGACTCTTGGGATTATCCGGCGTGGAACGTCTCAGATCATTATAACTGCAACGCCCCTGAAGGAGTTGACCGGTCGAAGATTATTGTAAGTAAAATCTTAATTTTTCAATTGTGCCACACAGCCACCTGTATTAAAAGAAAAAGTAAGATGAAGGTGGAAATAAAGAAGTCGAAACGGCCGTAAACATATCCAGTAAAAGCTACTTGTTCATTTGTAATCTTTTGATGTTCTTTTACTTTGTATGAATTACATGCAGTATTATTAGATTTTGCATACAGTTTAACAAGGTTTTGTGATTTGCACCGCAAATTAATTTTAGTTTTTTAATATCTGAGCTTAATTTGATAATTTGCTCACTTTTCCATTTTTACGATATCTACGCTTTGTCTACCGTTCTCCCTAGCTTCGGTTTATGATAAAACGTAGGTACGGAAGAAATCTTGATTTGCGGTAGCAAAGCTGGGATAAACGGAATAAACTAGTGACAGGGAGAGAAAGGGATGTGTAAACTTTTGGGAAAAAGGTGAAAATCAATATGAGCGTTATGATTAAATTTACAAAATTCTAACAACGAGAAGAAACACGATTTCACGGCCACAGAAATAACCCATGCAGTCAAAAGAAAGAAATAGAAGTGTAACGTATTTGACAAAAGCTAGCCTCCACTAACCACTGGTCAATAAAATTTAAGACATTTAGAAGAAATGCAAAAACAAAATATTAATAACAAAACAATGTGTTTTGAGAGTAAAATATAGCTTGTATCAGGCGATATTTGAACGCGTGTTATTTCAAAAAATAACACGACATAGTTCTGATGTATTCCTGCGAGAGCTTGCACATATGATTTTCGAAGTAAGATTTACACTGCACGAACATTAACTAACAAAGCTACGAAATGTAATTCCCGCATGGATTATTGGTGAGGACACATCTTTCTGGCTTCGTAGATTTATGAAATCAACTTTCTAATCATCCTTAAGGAAGTAGTGTAAATATCGCAAATTTGGGAGATCACTCTTTAAATCATCGGTTCTTTCCTGTTCCCCCCAACCATAGGTAGGTGGGCAACATGGAAATTATCAAATATGATTAACATGTTACTGCATGGTAGACCAAACGACGGAATAGCCTATCCGCCATGGGTTTACGCTCCCTACAAGCAACGACTTTTGTGTCAAATATAATGAAATGCCACATGATCGATTTTCTGAAGTTTGATCCCTCAGATATAAAACAATCAATCTATGTGACTACTCTATCTTTGAATTATACTATATTCAACTTTCCAATTTGGAATCCATGCTTAAATTTGTACAGGTTTAAATATTTGATTTTGTAGCTATATTTTCCACATTTCAAGTTGGCAGTATTGTTATCCTGGATGTGTAGGCCTGAATCAGAAATATTCGATTAAAATTTTATATGCAAACGTACAAGTTATAAAACTGCCTTCTGCCAATTTTAATCACTCACTACGGTACCTCTGATTCGAGCAGGTGTTTCCAAACCTAGTAATTTATTGTGAAATAGCTATCATTTCGCTGCGGGTTTTTTTCTTTTTTTTCTTTGGAAGAAGAAGGTAAGATGAATATTGTGTAGAAGCTGTACCGCATACTGTATGAATAGTGTATAGAAGCTGTACCGTATAAAAGATGAAAAGAGTAGTTAACAACCTTATCTCTCAAGAGTTGTGTTTTTTTGAGATTCCTGAAGGCAATGGTTTCATGGTAAATTCAAGATGAAAACATAATAGTGACTGGAGAAAGGTAAGATCATTATGTCGTTTCATTAAGTTTCTGGTTTCAAGTTTGTTAAAGTTGAGATCTGCGCTTAAATAGAATTACTATTGATGCGAATACAGTTATTATTCCTCTGGACATTCCTGACTGGGTATAAACTATTCATTTTCACTCCGTTTGCTTGTTTGGAAATAGTTCCGTAGGTGTGCTAATGATGACACTAGGAAAGTAGTACCCAAATCATGTGCTGTCATGTGATATTATTGCCTCCTTGCATACACTTTCGATATTTCGTGACTTTTTACGTCACACCCAGCTAAAATATAAATTAATCATTTAACAAATTGTTCATTACCATAAACAAGTAATAAAAATATCATTTATGTTACCTTCACGATTCTCATACTACTTGGAGACAAAATAGAAAATATCTGTGTTGCAAGTGCTATGTTGCTACTTACTATAGTATCCTATGAAATTTGAGCTGTCTGCAAGTCCTAATCGAACAAATGTCAAACATGCTATACTTTGCTGGTAAATTGTCAGTATTTTGAGAACCTGCAATCTCAAAACAAACATCGAAGAAATCTCAGCCTTCCAGTTTTTTTCAACAACTGGTAATACTACTTGAAATGTAAAATTTAACTAATTTTTAAGGTTTCTCTCGTGAACTTCCTGATTTTGTATGAAATATTTCAGCGTTTATAGCTTCAAGTGCAAAAATATGGAACTCTTTAAAAAGGCAGTATGAAGTATGATAAAAGCTATCAATACACACAAGTACTGACAAAATGGTAGAAAACTCATATCTTGGTGGAATTCAATCGAAAATAGTGTGAAAAACTTTTAAAAATCGAGAAAAAGTGCAAATTAAAGAAAGGGAAATATACTTGGAAACACAAAATATATCAAAAATTTGATTCACAAGTAAACAATAAACCATTAGCTCCATAACTTTCTCGTCATTCTTGGTTCCACGTACTCTCACGTTCCTGCACTTTTGATTAGATAATGGAATATATTCCCCCGTGTAAGAAATATAATAAAAGTGAACAAAAGTTTTTTAAAAGCAGTTTATATCTTTCACTCATAAAACCTTGGATTCATAGCCATCATTGTGCTTTCCTAATGTAAACCTGCAATCCAGAATGAAATTCAGCTTAGACAGTGTAGTTTTCTATGCTACTAAAATATTTTGTTCGAAAGGCGGGATGTACTTAGTAATTTCGTATTTACGATTATATTTTTAATCTGGACTGTACAGGGCTAATTTATAAATAAATAAGTAACGCTTCGCTGGCATTTTATGAGTACATCTCATTAACCCACAATGAAATTTGACTTAACATCGTTCTGAAATAAATTTAAATAATAACGATGATGTCAGGCTACAGGAATTCTATATAGAAGAACGAAAAGTCCACTATAAAATACAGTTTTCAAATGTACTGCGAGAACATTATCTGATAAAATGCTGCTGCCCCTTAACAAAAATTAAAAAACTAACGTTACTCAGAAATCGATTAGTAGTCATAATGAACACCTCCCTTTAAAGGAAAACTAAAAAGAAGAAGCCGACGTTGGGCACATTTTTAAAGGTAATAAGATTCTATTTTGTCAAAAAACATACTTTGCATAGTTATTTTGTATTGACAAATCTATTCTTAATCTTCTATTCCAAAGCTTTTCTTAAATAAGGAACACAAAATCCTGCGGGACTTGTATCTAGGGCCATTCTCACTTGTCCAAAATCAAAAGCAGAGTAACAAAATTTATTTCACTCAAATAATAAGAAAATCTTGATCTTAAATTACATTCTCTGCAACTAGAAGCAAAATAACTTTCAATAGCTGATAAATTTCGCAAGATGTTTCAAACAGATTGGTTGGAAAATTTTACAAAGTTTGTACCTGGGATATTCTTAAATTTGTCTATATTCTAAAATAAGATCTCAATTCATTTCACTCGCCTAAAAGAAATGAAACGGTCTCAAATTATACCATCCGCAGAGTAGGAGCCGTTCTGAGCCCCAAATTTAAAAGAAGTTTAATGCTACGATCAAAATTTCTTTCATTGTTTGTCAGTACGGAGATTAATACTTCCTTCTTCACTAAAAGAAATACTCACGAGTTTCTTGCCTCTTATACTAGGAATAGCAGTATGTCAAATATATACCTCTACGATAGGCTCAGAGCACCGCCAAAAAAAAAAAAATCGAATTGGAAAGCGCTTGAATTAGAACGAATTGAAACTTTCTTTGTAATTTCCAAATAAGATATTCTTAAAATTTCTAAATTGTAGAAAGCACAAACTCCTAATTTGTAACACATAACTACTAAAAATGAAAATAAATAAATTATTTATTCCGTAAAGTTGGTTGTAGAATAGCTGCAAGTAAAAGGTAAAATCCAAAACAAGGAAATCCGAAGTCAGTAAAATACTTCCATTCCTTCTTGAAATATTATCAAACGTGCGGTTGGTAATAATACTTTTTCCGCTTCTCAACACAAAGGATATAATTTGAAAGGGTGTTATCCGTAAAAACTGAGGGAAACACATTTGTTGCTATAAGATACAACATAAAACATACAATTATGTCCGTAGGTAACAGAAACTAAAAATTATCCTTTTCTATTTTTTTATCTACTCTAAATTTTCATTTCTCATTTACGCGCTCTGAGGGACTAAGTTGGAGGTGTTTCACTTCAAATCACGTTATCGCTACCCGATGAGTCAAATAATTAGTTATCATAGTCTACAATCTACGAAGGGATAATAATATCCTAGGCAAGAGCTATACAATTATACACAACCGTTTTATTTGTAACATGTTTAGAATTTGGATCTATTCATGGCGTGAGTTCTTCTTTTCACCACAGGGGTTATAATTTGAAATGACTCCATTTAAAAGACAAGTGAAATGACTAAAATTTTTGAGGGACTTACAGAAAGAATGGGCCTAGATATGAATCACAAACAATTTCTTACTTTTTTATTTGAGACCCGGAATATTCCCGGGTTTCCTCCCTGGCCTAAAAAATCCCGGAAAGGAATTTATTTCCATTTCTTTATCTTCCAAATTATAAGAGCAATATGACTAATTACTTTATTTTAAAATAATAGGAATTACTTCTAAATTTTAAAGAATTTGGACGTTAAAAAATTTAAAATTATTTGACTGTACTTTATATAACTAACAATGATTTTCTTAAATTCCATTTCCATTTGAACTAAAAGTAGGGTAATTGTTTAATATAGGGGCCAAAAACTAGCAAAACGTAGGACAATTTACGGAACAAATGAGTTGATAGTGATGTACAAGTACTCAAGAAAGTACCGAACACAATTTTACTAGGGGGTAGGGGATTTTCACGAACCGTAAGTGTAAGAGGAAGTGATTTATATGAGAAAAGAAAGTGAATTGCTGGTAACGAAGATAGAAAACAACGTGCCCTGCGGGGCTCTATCACGCCTTCACTGGCTACGCTCGTTCGGCAATGCTGTCTGAATTTAATGTTGGTAACGTAATTTAACATATGAAACCATTAAAAAACCGCATCAGTATAGAATATCGTAAAAAGTAGGCGCATATGCTGGTCCACCAAATATAAACAATAGCCAAAATAGCAAAGTGCTAAATTACAAATGATGAAAAGGAACCATTTTATAAGTAATTTAGAATTACGTAGAAATAGAGATGTAGCACTATTAAAAACTTTGAAACAGTGTTAGTAATAGAGGTCGGTCTGTCTCCTATCTCTGGCTTGAATTTTTGAAGAGGTACTCGGACTTCACTTACATGTACATTAAAGCATGACATTTCGAGAAATGGGCAGGAAGAGAAGTCGTGTGACAATATTACATGCAAAATTATAAAGATAAGAATTTTTCTTGCAAATATTGCGAACGTACATATTTATGCCCAAATGTTGAAAAAAATTGTGGGACATGTGTCTTCTGGCAGTTACCCAACCTAATTTCTTTATAACTTGTAAAAATTTAATATGTTTATATGAGTGGTAGAGTAAGGTTCGAAAATCCACTTACATGTAGACTTAAATCTTTTAGTGATTTAAAAGTATGCAGACTTACTATACCATTCTTGAAACATATTTTCTTTCGTAGAACATATTGTAAATAAATATCCATTTATGCGTACTCTCTAAATATAATAAAATATTAATAAAATAACATAACATCGTTCAGAATATACATTTTAAAGACTCCTCTGGGGACAACTTTAATAATATACTTTGATACAAAAACGAATTTAACTTTGAACTTATATATAGAAACAGATGCACTTTTATTTGTGATTGTTCATAAATTCCCGGAAAATTCCCATTTTGGGGAATCTTCCCGGGAATATTCCCGAGAAATATCTTCCTGGGAATTTACCCACCACTAGTCTTGTCATTTTCTCGTCATAGGACAGTTTGTGCATAAGACCTTCGCCGTTGATCGAATTGCTAGTGCGTGCCATTTGTGTACGTGGTCCCGAGTTCGATTCCCGACGTAAAAGTGCTAAAAATTAATTTTACAATCAGTTACTTTAATTAATAACCCGTCATCACCGCAGAAGTTGGAGAAAAAAAAGAGACAAAATCTAATATGCCAATAGTTTCGAGTAGCATGTTCTTAATTACAGTAGAGTCTCGTTAATTCGAACTTGGATAATTCGAACAGAAGTCCATTCCCCTTGAGAACTGTATTGAAAACAATAGTAAAAAAATCGTGAATAAATCGAACTTTTGAACCTATGTTTTGGGTAATTCGAAGTAAATGCAGTTGAAAATTTTTAATGTTGGACAGATGTAAACAGAGAAATACAGTTTTAACGTGTTTTCAGTTATCCAGATGTAGCCATAGTGAAGAGAAATACAAAAGATAAATAGAAAATCTATGTGATGATGAAGATAAAGGTGAGTTGGGGAAGAAGTAAAGATAGAGAACGTGTGCCAATCTCGTCTTGTTTCAGAATTGGTTGAAAATTTAAGGTGAGTTATCGATAAAGTCAACCGAATGTTATTAATATCGTATTCCACGCAATACATGAAATTCAAGATTCATTAACCGTACAAAAACAATCAAATTTAAGCAAATACGGTTTACCACCTCTTAAAAGTGAGAACAGAATATTCAAATTGTTACTGGTGATTAACTGTTTGGGCTATTCAACGTATGTTCTAGTGTTGTACGTAAATATATTTCCCATTGTACACGTAGTTTGAATTATGTGGAGTCAATGTCTTAACACAAATAATAAGCTTTAAAGGTAAAGTCTACACCATATGAATATGTTTTTGATGCACAGTACTGTGGTTTGTTTGTTGTTATAGTATATGTGAAAATGAATGTTCTTGGATAATTCGAAGTTTTCTCGTGTCCCCTTGGACTTCGACTTAAAAATGAGTCCACTGTATATGATATTCTAGTTAAATTCTGAATTGCAAAAGAAATTACTATCAGTATAGAATATGCATTGTAGGAGAGCTGCAAAGTGGTACTATTCTATTTTTATTGAAGACACGGTGGCTGAGTGGTAAAGCTCTGCTAGTTCGTTTACCATCCGTCAAGCGGATTTTGTAGTTGAAGAACAAAAACGTGTACCTGGGTTTTCGCGGTATTCTGCCGTTTCCTTCCACTTTTCTTACTCTACCTTTCATTCATTGCTGTCATCACCGTCTGCCTTGGTGCATAATTAAGTAACAATAAAGTAGAAGTAATAAAAACTAGAACCCCTTCTTCTTAATATAAAAAATGATTAGCCCACTGGCCGGATTCGGGCTTAAAAAGCATGAATCACATCTGGCCTGAGTAGTAAATTTTTAAATATACAACCATTCTTCTCGGGCCTAAATTTGTAAATATGCTTTACAACGACACTTATTGGACAGTTCTTTCTGGAAAACTTACAAAGCACAACTGCATAATTAAACTTCCAATTGCTGTAAAAAAAATACAACTTTCAACAATACAATACAATACAAAAAATACAACTTTCTTTGTAGTTTCCAGCTAAAGAAATTCTTACAACTTTCTAAATTGGAGAAAGCACAAACTCCTAACTTGTTACACTAAACTCCTAAATATGAAAAGAAATATATTATTTATTCAGTAGAATTAGTTGTAGAATAGTTGCAAGTAAAAGGTACAAATCTGAAACCAGTTAGGAAAATATTTCCAATCCTTATTCTTGAAATATTATCAAACTGGTTATTGGTAATAACAGTTTTTTCGCTTCTCAAAACAAAAGATATAATTTGAAACTGTCTTATCGGTAATAACTGAGAAAAAAAAATTGTTGCTATATGAGACAATATAAAACATACAATTATGTCCGTAGATAACAGAAACTAAAATTATCCTTTTCTTTTTTCTTTCTTTTTTTTACCTACTCTAAATTTTGACTTTTCATTTACGCGCTCTGAGGACCTAAGGTGGTGGTGGTTCACTTCAAATCACGTTATCGCAACCAGATGAGTGAAATAATTAGTGATTATTTTCTACAATCTAGGAAGATATAATAATATCCTACGTAAGAGCTATACAATTATACCCGATGCCATTTTCGATTTCGAGTGTTGGATATTTTAAAGATTATTATAAATATTTTCATATATAACTGGAATCATTATGTATTGTCCACGATTGCTCAATAGGTTGATTATTAATATATATATATATATATATATATATATATATATATATATATATATATTTGTTGTTTTGTTTAAGTTTTCTTAAACAAATGATACACATTAGGATTTTTTTCCGCAGTATTAGGTAAAACTACATATTATAGTACTGTACAAACTTGTATTTTACCATGCGTTAGGCGAAATAGCACAAGGTTCAGAAAAAAAAATGTGCATCCAAAAAATTTTGAAATAAGAAACTGATAATAATAAATAAGAGGAGCAACAATCTTGCGATTTTAATATCATTTGCGGTACATTTCTAACTCCTTATCATAATTATAATAATAAATATTATTATAAAAATTAAACAAAATAAATACCAATGAGCAACACCTACTCCGCTAGAAGACTATGGATTCGATAGTGATAGCGGCCCTATTTTATCATTTTCTCATCTCTACTCTTCCTAATATTTTGGGGTCTTTCACATCTATAGTACCCTACTCCATAATGTTAGTTATAAGTGTATATTAACTAGCACTTATAAATTAGTATACGAATCGAGCTTCATCCTCCTAACGTCATGACAGGGAAAGAGAAAGAGTAAGTTAATAACATTTTTAACACTTCCTTTTCCCCAGTTAAGGTAAATCAAATAATGATATATAACCTACCGTTTAATCAAAACTATGATGTCTTGCAAAAAACCATGTTAAAGTACCATAAGACGGGTTACTTTACACATCGGGCGTTACTTTGCACAAAATTTGAAAAGAGATTCAAAGTACTCTGTCGGTAAAACCATGAACAGTAGAGAGGAAGTTTCAACTGCCACCGTAAAATAGAACATGTAACTGTATTTCAGCTTTAATGTTTGCGGTTAAATTCAGGTCAAATTACCGGGAAAGTTTGTTCTAGTAGAGGTAAAGGCTGATAAAGGATGTAAAGGCACTCTAAAGGATAATAAAATTTAACAGATAACATCTGTAAGAATTTCCGTCGAAGTTAAATTAGTCTCGTAGAATATTACCATGTATAATGGGACTTGGATGCAGTAGTTGAAATTGAAATGTGAAACGTTTTAAAATCATAAAAAACGTAAAACTGAGAGAAGGCGTTTAAGCCTGTACTAGGGGTTAATTTGCACCAGTGCAAAATACCGCTTAGATAGGAAACTGTTACCACTGGAGCCCCCTGTGTTTTAAATTTAGGTAAATTTCCTATTTAGGTAGATGCTGGAATGAATTGCTTGTTAGAAAACAAATTATGAACAGTGGCAGATCCAGCAAAGTAGTATGAGAGGGGCTTCATTTAAAAAGACTTTTTTTCTTTTTTTTTTTAAGAAATCACTAGACTTTTGGGGACTGGGCTTGCAGCTTATACACGTAGGAATTACTAGCAATAGATTTTTAGGCGAATCTTTACTTTGACTCAAACAGTGACTGCAACGATTTATCTGATCCGGTGTCGGGAGCAGTTTAGGAATGATTCCCAAAATGCTCCAGTTTGCTCCCAGAACCGGATCAGTTGAATCGGTTATAGTTACTGTCCGAGTCAAAATAATGTACAATGTTAGGAATTATACTATAAAAACAAGGGCCAAATTTTACTAAAAACCATTCTTAATCAATCCAGGTGAAGTGGTGACTATCAATATTGACATCAATATGGGGACTACCAACCCACCCACACCCTACTCAAGTACAATAAAAAATTCCGAAAAAAATAATATTCAGTCAGACCACTACTATAAAGCTAACGTAAGAAGGAAAAAAAAATAAAGAAAACATTCATCACTAATTATAAATCAGTGAAGCATGATGGGGAAAAATAAATTATATTTCACCAAGATGATGGAACAACCAGCAGCAAAGCAAATACATTGGTAAATACACAAATGCAAAGCAAATTAAGAATAAAAATAATATCAATTAAAAAACGAAAGCACTCGCCGTTTCGCCATATCAGAACACTCATAAAAAATGAACTCATAGTTTCTGATTCCCGAAAAACTAAGATAGCAGCAACACATGCGCAATACTCAACTGCACATTACTGAAAATGTTCCTTTCTGCACAGACGTCGATTTATTAAAGCGAGCAAACTTGTTATTATGACAAATAAGAGTAACCAATAAACGCCCACTTTTACCATACGTCGGGAATATCTTCAGTGTTCGACCACAATCATCACAGGTTTTCTCTAACTCAATTGAAGCACGGTGGTGAAAGACGATATGTGTTAATATCCGAATTTAATACGAACATATTTTAAAACGCCAAGTTCAAATTCTTTGTATTAAATTCATGTTACGGTGTCTCAATCGCACTTGCTAACTCGATCGTCGCCATGAAACGAAAATTCAATTACCCACTCACCGCATTCCACCAGCAACAGCACACACCTACAAGTAGACAGAACATGTGACGTCACAGTAACAAACTGCCATATGACTGTACAGAGACACTTAATGCGAAAAATATGAACTACCACCAATCACTGAACTAAGACGTTACACCAAAAACACGAACAATTCCAAGTGACTCACGCAGAAACAGTTCCAGGAAGTGACTAAACCTGTAAGAACCGATTAAAGTCACTGTTTGAATCTAATTGCAGGCTTGCCAGTAAAAAAAAAAAAAATCTTGCAATTTTGGGTGGGTTTCAGCCTGAAAGTTACAAACCCCGTAAATCTTAAACTGATAAGTGTTCGGATCACATTCTTGGACAAAGGACCAAATCAAATCATCTTTCAAAAATGATTTTTTTTTTCGTTAGTTGGCATTTTTTTGGGACATATATTAAACTATTAGAATGTGGTTCCATAGTCGGTACCAGAAAATACATAATTTCCTTTACAAATATCGATAATTCAAACTAAGTACTGATTATGTACCATCATTATCAATATCAAAGAGGGTGGAAAAAAAATCATGATTTAAAAAAAAATCATTTTTGTTGATTTTGTTGATTTAAATCGATTTCTTTTAATTCAAATCTTTCTCCTCGTATAATACAACTCGCGAACTAAAGAAAAAACATTAGGAATTAGTTTTAAATGTTAATTATGCTATTTAAGTGAAAGTATTGGGGTTGAATTTGGAATTAATCCCCAACCGTTAACCTATTTCAATCCCAAACAATGTTTTTCCAACATTAAGGAAAAACTAAACCAACATTCATCTACATGACACTTTTTTTTTTCTCACGAAAGTTACTGATATTTCGCAGGGGCATATTTAAAAACTGGAACTAGCTAGCGGCACGAAATACATATAAAAAACAAATTTCGCCTAAAATTAAATAATGTCATATGGAACCCAGAGTTTCAATGCCACGTTTACAAAAGCTATTCATTGACTTCTAGCCTTAGCGAATTGGATCCACTTTCTACTTCGTATTTCTATTTCTGCGAGTTGCATCTTAATACTGTCCTCCCATCTGCGCCTAGGTCTTCCTAATTATCTTTTTCCGATTGGTTTTCCAGTTAGGACTTTAAAAGCGTTCCTACTTCCTTCCATCCTGGCCATATCCTGTTCACTGAAGCCACCTAGACTTGATGAAATTAACAATGTTTGGTAAACCGTATAAATTATGTAGTTCTTCGTTATGAAGTTTCCGCCATTCCCCATTCACGTTCCTTTTGGGTCCGAATATTCGTCTCAGGATCTTGTTCTCAAGTACTTTCAGTGTAAGCTCTTCCCTCGAAGCGACCATGTTCCGCAACCATACAGAGCAACAGGTATTATTATCATTTTATATACAGTATTTTAAGCTTTAAATTTCTCGTCAAAATTCGCGACGACAGAAGATTTTGAACTGATTAACAACAAGAATTCCCTGCTTTTAGTCGACATTTAAGTTCTTCGTGAATATGGTTTAGGTCGGTTAATATTAATCCTAGATATCTGAAAGTGTCCACTTTATTAAAAGTATTATTCGATATTTTAACGCATCCAAAATTTGCCGAATTATGATCCCGAGGAACTTCTATGTATTTAGCACATAAATTTCGCTCAGTTTTAATTTTTTTAGGAGGGGGGATCGGACCCCTTTATATGCGCACCTATTATCTGAAAATAAACAAAAAGACGTGGACACAATAGAATTTTCGGCTTAAATGTCCGTGGTGATTTCCCCGTAAGAATAGTCAACGATTTAAAAACCTTATGTTACGAGAAGAAAAAAGCAGGATTCATCTGTTATCCGTTCAAAACGGGATTTTCCCTAATTATCCTTTGCATGATACTCGTTTTCATACTGTGCTTGCACAAATTTGGGTCTCATTGTATTATGATTATTATCTTCCATAACCGAAATAACAGAACAAAAACGGAATTTTATTTATATTCACTTTAAATTAATTTATTTCGGATTTAGATTTATATCAACGATTTTTATTTAAAAAAATCAAGTGATTTAAATCTTGATTAAAATCGTGATTTAAATCAGACTGATTTAAATCAATCCACCCTGATATCAATGTTAATAAAATGCATGCAGTTTTGTGTAGAGTGTAAATGTGTTTTGTGTAGAGTGACCACCCAATACAAAAACGTAAAATACTTTTTTGTATGTTGTTGAAAGTAACCACACCTATGAAATACTTCACATTTCAATTTCAACAATTGCATCAAAGTCCAATTATACGCGCTAGTATTTTGGGAAGATACTAGCGCGTATAATTCCCCCGGGAAGATTCCCACTTTACCAATATTCTGCGTAATGCCCTAATCTGCACAGCAATCTTCTTTTTACTGGCCATCTAGCGCATGCTCGTTAGAGTTGTTTGTACATAGATTCATAATACACGTACGTCTACTAAGCCCGTAAAGTGATCCTATATTGAGAAATGGAGGTGAACCTCTACAATTAATGAACATCCATTGTTGGTAAAAATATTCTTTATTTTTTATTTTGCTAATGTCTTTCTAAGCCCTCCAGAGAAATGAGGCTAGACCTATTTGAACTAAATCCTGAGTAAAATTACAAACTTCCATAGTTCTTGTTCCAATATAATACATTCCACGTTTAATTTGGAAAATTTTAGGATGAATATTATTCTCGCGATTTTTTATTTTACAAAAGTCTCTATATAAATAAAACAATATCGTCGAGTACCTATATTTTAAATATGTGCAACAATTAGCGAGTAATGTATAATCAATAATAAAAGAATCAATTTTTTATCAAGATATAAACTACATAAGACTTGTTGAGTAGTGATGGGTAAATTCCCTGGAATATATTTCTCGGGAATATTCCCGGGAAGATTCCCAAAATGGGAGTTTATTTACAATCAGAAACAAAATTGCATTCTATTACTATATTATGATTTCAAAGTTGAATTAATTTTTTTATCACAGCATATTATTACTGTTGTCCACAGAGGATTCTTTAAAATATATATATATTCTGAACGGTACATGTTACTTTCTTATCACCTTATTATTTTTAGAGAGTACGCATAAATGTATATTTATGTACAATATGTTCTATCAATTATTGTAAATATGTGTGAAAAAATTCTATAGTAAGACCTAATACTTTTAAACCACTAAACAGTTTAAATTTATATCTAAATGGATTTGCTCAACTTGACTCTATTCTTGATATTATAAACACATTAAATTTTTAAACGTTATAAACCAATTACATTGGGTAAATGCTAAAAGATACATGTCTCACCAATTTATCAACTTTTGCGCATACAGATTTATATTCACAAAACTTTCAAAATACTTACTTATCTTTATATTTTAGCACCTAACATTGCCATACACGACCTTTCATTCTACCTATTTCTCGAAATTCCATACCTTAATTCACATGTAAAATTTTTCCGGGTACCTCTTCAAAAATTCGAGTCAGAGGGAGGAGACTGACCAACGTCTTTTACTAATTGTGGTTCAGGATTTATTAATAGTACTTCATCTCTATTTCTACATAATTCTAAATTACTTTACAAAATGATTCCTTTTCTTCATTTGTAAATTAGTACTTTGCTAATTTTGGCTGTTCTTTAGCTTTGGAGGCAAGCTTTTGCACCTACGTTTTTGCGCTATTCTAATCCGATGCGGTTGTTTTATGATTCCATACGTTAAATTACGTTACCAACATTAAATTCAGACAGCATTGCAGAGCGAGCGTTAGAGAATGAACGCGTATTAGAGCCCCGCATGGCACGTTGTTTTCTATCTTCGTTACCAACAAATCATTTTCTTTTCTCACATATATCACTTCCACTTACCTTTCCGTTTTGTATAAATCCCCTACTGCCCTAAAAAAAATGTGTTCGACACTTTCTTGACTACTTGAACATCACTATCAACTTATTTCTTCCGTAAATCATCCTACTTTTTGCTTGTTTTGACCACCCAATACTAAAGAATTACCTTACTTTTAAGTGCAAAGAGAAATGGAACTAAAAAAAAAAAATCATATTATTAGTTATATAAAGTACCGTCAAATAATTTATAAATTTTTTAACCTCCAAATTCTTTAACACCCAGAAATAAATCATAATATATTAAAATAAAGTAATTAGTCATATGGTTCTTATAATTTGGAAGAGAAAGTAAACAAATGGAAATAAATTCCTTCCCGGGAATTTATACGCCAGGGAAAGCCCGGGAATATTCCCACTTTTAAATTCCTTCCCTCTGGCCATCACTATATCTTGAAAAAAAAAAAATATTCCTATATATCTTGACAAAAAATCGATTCCTTATTATTTGTATACAGCTAGTGTATGTGTGCCACGCCATTCCCAAATTGTGGATTACTAACTTACGTTCGAGATATCTCCCATATCTAAATATTTCTTGTGAAGCATTTCTTTTAACCAACTATTTTCCGAACCCATGTAACCGTATTATCAATCTGAGCCAATTAGTATATGAAAAGATGAACATTACCTTTCTGGCCGAACTGAATTTAAATTTTTTGTGGTTAATTGTTGGGAGTCATTAGAGTACGACGCGCAAGTCTCGTGAACCACTATTTTTCGTAGCGTTTCTATATTACTTTCAAATGCAGGATCATCTTCTACTGTTAATTCTGATTTCACCCTATCAACGTTTAGTTTCACATCCAAAGAACACATAGCTGTATCCTTGTCCATTGCTTGCTCTCCTTCCGTTGTAGACAATATTAACTCTTTGTTGTCAGTCATCAGTTCGTATGTCCACCCTTTCCCTTCTAGTGGATCTTCCTGAGGTAAGTCATAAATAGTTTCTTCTTTACACATCAATTCCAACTTAAGAGACGCCTCACCAGCCATTGTGAATTGAAATATAATAAGAATTAAACACTGGTCTTATACTTCCCTTATGTTTTTTTGCCAGTTAATGAAATGATTTACGAGAACTTTCAGAAAAGTAACTTTATTTGTCTAATCTTCTTCTGCGGTTGCGTATTTCTTCCGTAGAGTGATTCTAGGTTACTAGAATTAATAAGGTTGGGATATATCGGTAAAGGGACGCTGATTGGCTGGTAACACGACGTCACTGCAAGAGCAGCTAGGAGGACGACAAAGTGTAGAGGAGCAGACAAGCGAAGCGCGCAGCCACAAGCAACACAATTCAGATGTTTGCACAGAAAATAAAGACTAATAAATAATTTTAAATAATAATTTTACGTACCTTTCTCTGCTTAGTTGTTTGTTGTAAGCCTCACTGTGGCTGAGGCGTGCCTAGCCGAGATTTTCTTCTATGGGCATTTGTTGATTTTAGAATTTTATTTCTATTATTCATGTATTTTATGCGAATGAACATCCTAGTTCTTACATATATCTCAATTAATTGTTCATTCACACCAGGATACTTTTCACTTATTTTCGCGATTAGTCTTTTTTACAATGTTTTTCTTTCACCGGACATTGTGCGGGTACCATTAATGTCATTAAAAATAAGTTCAAAACCCTTCATTTTTGACATCCATTCCTCTGATGGAACGAGGAGACAGAAACTCGATCCCGCCTTCAGATGCTGTACCGAGAAAGGGAAGAAGTGCATCTCTAATATCCATTTCATAAAGATAGGCCCCAGATTTTGTGGTGCTGCCGTGACGTTCAGTCAAAACTTATATTGCATTGTCGTACCTCGTTGGAATGGCTGAAATGTTGTCTTTTTAATATTTAAGACAAAAATTTTTTTTTGTACTATGCAGTGAGAAAAAAATGTGTAATGAAATGAAAAAGTGTGTATTTTCTCGTACTTTTTTGGTAGATCAATGTTTATAGGACTATATCTCAGAAGAAAGATCACGTGAAATAATTTCCTGTGTACAATATGTAGATGCATCTATTAACTGTAAGTTGTGAAAAGTTCACTTTTCATCACTTGATACTTTTTGTGTAATTAAAACAAATGTACAACGCTCTGATCTCCTTCACCATGGTAGGTAGAGAAACGTACAAAACACTGTTCGAAAATTTGGAAGTTTAGTGTTCCAAATATTTGAAACTATTAACAAAAAAAGGTTTAGTTGCTAGAGTATTTATTTTTTTAATTTAACATGTTCTCTGCGTTAAACGGTGTGCCATGTTGCAGCCCAATCTTTAAATTCCCCGCGCTTATATGAAGAAACAGTATACAGTAAGTGGAAGTGCGGCAACGCTGTCGTGCAGTGTTGTCGCGTTCAGGAAGCTTGTAGCGCAAAGCTTACTTCATAAGAATGTAATAGGAAAAAGTATTTATTATAACCTTTTACAACATCATAAAAATAACAATAATGCATTACACATCTCAATTTAATCGAAATAAAACGTTGAAGTAAAACATCCAAAAACTCATCTATTAATCTATTTACTTCATTCACTTTCGTAATGGAATTGTTGACTTATTGCTGCTCATGTATACTTATTAGCAATGGCTCCATTTCTCCCTCAAGATCTATCAGTATAGACACTTTCCAGCTTACGAACATATTAAAGGGTAAAAAGAAATGTATCCTTGGCAGCTGCGATCAATTCCCCTGCCGAATGTATACACAACAACACAGAATGGGTCCTTTGTTTTCTTTCAACTAAAGAAAACTATGCAATGTGTAGGTGACGTGGGCTGTATTTGCTTCTAATCACGTTGCACTGATTACGTCTTCAACACTTCCCTTCGGTTGGTAGGCGTCAATAACTTAGACATGCACTTACGCCATATGCGTTCATTTCAATTAGACGGACAAATGGGAATGTATATTTTCCTTTGTATATGTCGTGCTTTTTGTTTAATATATATATATTTATATCAGCTAATGCTTATGACAACAAACACTATTCGAAGCTTTCTTGCACCCACTGGAAAACGTGAAGTATATTAATATTTATTTGCATATTTGTTATTGTAGACTTCCCATAATGCCCACCGACTACGATTTTACAAAATTTGAGAAATAAATTTCACTTTTTATTTAGTGGTAAATTTGAAGGTATTTTGTTATACTACCATTAAAAAACCCATATACATCATATTACGAATCAATCATTATAGAACAATCTCATGTGTGACACGCAGCAGTGGTACCAATCTTAGAAAGTTTCACTAACACACTTTTTTCCTTTTTCTTTTTTAACTGATTTTGTGAGTAATGGTGCATTCAGTATATAGGTACAACAAGATATTTTTCTTTCTTTCTTTCTTTCTTTTTCTTTTTCTTTTTTTTTGTTTCTAGTTTCCGGCGTAAGCATGTTTATACTACCAGGTAAACTTTCGTGTGTACGTATGCTAGTGTGTGTGTGTGTGTGGCGCGGGTATATGAAGTATTAATTGGGATCGCGTAGTGAACTTATCGATATTAGTACGTACATACAAACGGCTGTTCCTTCACACAATAACTTTGGACGAATTCGAATTTTTAAATTCTGCTTTTTGCAATAAATAAGTAGAGTGATTCCTCTCGAGGGAGTTCCCCTAAATGGTAGCCCCTACCATGTCCAATTGAATCACAAATTGCCGCAATGGTTTGTACTTCGTTTGTACAGAAATGTGCAGGCGAAATGTAGGTTCGCACACAATTAGGGGCGCCGCCAGTACGAAAACAAATTGGGGGCTGTCTAAGTGGTAGCCCCACACTAACATGTCCAATTCAATCACAAATTGTCGCAATTTTTGCACTTCATTTGTACAGAAATGGGGAGGCGAAATGTTTGTTTGAACAAAATTTGGGGCGCCGCCAGAACGAAAACAAATTGGAGGCTGTCTGATTGGTAGCTCCCCCACCATGTCCAATTGAATCACAAATTGTCGCAATCGTTTGTACTTCGTTTGAACCAGAAATATGCAGGCTAAATATTTGTTTGTACATAAGTAAGGGCGCCGCCAGTACGAAAACAAAGTCGGGGACAGTCTAACGGGTAGCCCCCCACCAACATGCCCTATTCAACCACAAATTATCGGAATCGTTTGCACTTCGTTTGTACAGAAATGAGCAGGCAAAATTTTCGTTTGTACACAATTAGGGGCGCCGCCAGAAAAGAAAAAAATGGGGTCTGTCTAAGTGGTAGCACCCCACCATGTCCAATTCAAGCACAAATTTTCGCAATCGTTTATACTTCGTTTGTACAGAAATGTGCAGGCAAAATGTTTATTAGTACACAATTAGGGGCGCCGCCAGAATGAAAACAAAGTGGGGTCTGTCTAAGAGGTAGCCCCCGACCGTGTACAATTCAATCACAAATTGTCGCAATCTTTTGTTCGTCGTTTGTACAGAAATGTGCAGGCGAAATTTTCACTTGTACACAATGAATCGCGCCTCCAAAATGAAAACATAGTGTGGGCTGTCTAAGTTGTAGCGAACCATTAACATGTCCAATTCAATCACAAACTGTCGCTATCGTTTATACTTCGTTTGTAGAGAAATATGCAGGCAAAATTTTCTTTTGTACACAATTAGAGGCGCCGCCAGAACGAAAACCAAGTGGTGGCTCTCTAAGTGGTAGCTCCAGACCATGTCCAATTCAATCACAAATTGTCCCAAACGTTTGTACGTCGTTTGTGCAGAAGTGTGTAGGCGAAATGTTTGTTTGTACACAATTACAGGCGCCGCCAGAACGAAAACAAAGTGGTAGGGCTGTCTACATGGAAGCCCCCTACCATGCCTAATTAAATCACGAATTGTCGCACTCCTATGTACGTCGCTTGTACAGAAATGTGCAGGTAAATTTTTCGTTTGTAGACAATTAGGGGCGCCGCCACAACGAAAATAAAGTGGGGGCTGTCTAAGCGGGAGCCCCCCACCAGCATGTTCTATTCAATCACAAATTATAGCAATCGTTTGTACTTCGTTTATACAGAAATATGCAGGCGATATGTTTGAAAAAAATTAGGGGCGCCGCAAGTACGAAAACAAATTGGGGGCTGTCTAAGTGGTAGCCCCCACTAACATGTCCAATTCAATCACAAATTGTCGCAATGTTTTGTACTAGTTTTGTACAAAAATGTGCAGGCGAAATGTTTATTTGTACACAATTAGGGACGCCGCCAGAAGGAAAACAAAGTGGGGGACTGTCTAAGTGGTAGCCCCCCCCCCACCATGTCCAATTCAATCAAAAATTCTCGCAATCTTTTGTACGTCGTTTATACAGAAACGGGCATGTGAAATGTTTGTTTGTACATAATTAGGGGCGCCACCAGAACGAAAACAATGTGGGGGCTGTCTAAGTGGTAGCCCCCGACCATGGCCAATTCAATTACAAATTGTCGCAATCGTTTGTACGTCGTTTGTACAGAAATATGCAGGCGAAATGTTGTTTTGTACACAATTGGAGGCGACGCCAGAAAGAAAAATTATGTGGGTCTGTCTAAATGGTACCCCGTCCATCATGTCCAATTCAATCACAAATTGTCGTAATCGTTTGTACATCGTTTGTACAGAAATATGCAGGCAAAATGTTTGTTTTTACACAATTAAAGGCGCCGCCAGAACGAAAACAAAATCGGAGCTGTCTAAGTGGTAGCCCCCGACCATGGCCAATTCAATTACAAATTGTCGCAATCGTTTGTACGTCGTTGGTACAGAAATATACAGGCGAAATGTTGTTTGAACAAAATTAGGGGCGCCGCCAGTACGAAAACAAATTGGGGGCTGTCTAAGTGGTAGCCCCCCACTAACATGTCCAATTCAATCACAAATTGTCGCAACGTTTTATACTAGTTTTGTACAAAAATGTACAGGCTAAATTTTTGTTTGTAAATAGTTAAGGGCGCCGCCAGAACGAAAACAATGTCGGGAACTGTCTAACTGGTAGCCCCCGACCAACATGTCCTATTCAATCACAAATTTTCGCAATCGTTTGTACTTCGTTTGTACAGAAATATGCAGGCGAAATTTTCGTTTGTACACAGTAGTAATTGCATGATCTGACCTAACTTTTGATTATCCAATTTGAGGCCACTATGGACCATAGTCAATGAATCAGAGATGCTTTGGCCCGGGATTACGTCACCTATTGAAATTTTGCTTATGCTTAATCAGTTATCATACACGCTGGTGAGTAGTAATTGCGATACCTGAGGACACTTTTGACCCCTGGGTCCCTGTCTCAGGACCCATGGTCCCTGGCCCGAAGTCAATGACCTAGGGGTACATAGGATCACCCCCTCTAGATTCTGGCAGGGGTACCTTGGCCCACCCCCTAAATTTTGGCAGTTGTACATAGGACCACCCCCTTAAATTTTCGAAATTGCTAAATCTAAAAATCTGGTGTGGTAGCCTAGGACCATAGTATGTACCTCTATTAGTATTGGGTTTCTATCCTGTTCCCTTTCATGGGTAAAAAATTGCCAAAAATTCAAATTTCGGAGGATTTGACCTAATTTATCCCCTTGGATGAGGTGTTATTACCTTATATAGTTATATGGGTGTATACAGGTGTCCATTGCCTTTCATAAGACATGGGTATATTAATGCACCCATTGAAAATTTTGGGAGGGGTACCTTGGCCCACCCCTTAAATTTTGGAAATTGCCCAATTTAAACATTTGGTATTATAGTACAAGACCCTAATATGTATTATGATAAATTTGGATGGTCCACCTCGTTCCCTTTTAGGGGTACCAAATTGCCAAAATATAAACGTAAGCAATACGTAGTACCACGTGTTTGGTTTTTGACCTAATTTATCCCCTTGGATGAGGTCCTATTACCTTATATGTTTATATGAGCGTATACAGGAGTCTAATACCTTTCATAAGACTTGGTTATATTGGTGCACCCCTTTAAAAATTTGGGAGGGGTACCTTGGCCCACCCCTTCAATTTTAGAAATTGCCCAATTTAAACCATTGGTATAATAGTATGGAATCCTAGTATGTATCACTATAAATTTGGGTGGTCCACCTCGTTCCCTTTCATGGGTACACAATTTCCAAATTTTAGTACAACCACGTGTTTGGTCTTTTGACCTAATTTATCACCTTTGATGAGGTGTTATTATCCTATATCGTTATATGGGCGTATACAGGGGTTCATTACCTTTCATAAGACAAGGGTATATTAATGCACCCCTTGAAAAATTTGGGAGGGGTACCTTGGACCACCCTTTAATTTTGGAATTTGCCCAATTTAAACATTTGGTATAATAGTATAGGACCCTAATATCTATTACTATAACCTCGTTCCCTTTTAGGGGTAAAAAATTGCCAAAATATAAACGTAAGCAATACATTGTACCACGTGTTTCGTTTTTCACCAGATCTATTCCATTGGATGAGGTCCCATTACCTTATACGTTATATGGTCACGTATGGGGATTCATTTCCTATCATAAGACATAGATACACTTGTGCACCCGGGAGGGGTACTTTCACCCACCCCTTTAATTTTGGAAATTGTCCCTTTTATATGTTTGGTATTATAGTATAGGACCCTAATATAAATTACTATAAATGTTGGTGGTTCACCTCATTTCCTTTCATGGGTACGAAATTGCCAAATTTTAGTACAACCACGTGTTTGGTTTTGGCTCAATTTATCCCCTTGGATGAGATCCTATTACCTTATATGGTTATATGGTCATGTATATATTGGTCCATTTCCTATTATAAGACATGGGTACATTGATGCACCCTTTAAAATTTTTGGAAGGGGTACCATGGCCAACCCCCTTAAATTTTGGAAATTTTCGAATTTGAGCATTCGGTATCATAGTACACGCCTCAACATATATCATGATAAATTTGGGTGGTCCATCTTGTTCCCTTTCATGGGTAAAAATTGCTAAAATATAAACATAAGCAATATGTTGTACAATGTGTTTGGTTTTTGGCCCAATTTCTCCCCTTTGATGAGGTTCTATTACCTTATATGGTTATATGGTCATATATATGGGTTCATTTCCTATCATAAGACATGGGTACATTGACGCACCCTTTAGAAATTTGGGAGGGGTATCTTGGCTCATCCACTCGGTTTTAGAAATTTTTTAATATAAGCATTTGGTATCATAGTACAGGACTTCAATATGTGCCACTATGAATTTGGATGGTCCACATCGTTCCCTTTCATGGGTAAAGAACTACCAAAAATCAAATTTCGGAGGTTATTGACCCCTATTTAGCACGTTATATGGGTATGTACAGAGGTTTATTACCTTTATATGTTTATGTTCCCTTTTAAATTTGGGAATTATCAAATAACAAAATTCGCTAAACGTTTTCTAGGACCCATTGCTGTTCCTCTTATGACCAAATATTCAGAATTTAAAGGTTATTGACCGGCTTTATTATTGAATAAGTAGAGGATTTATTACTTTTTCATAAGACACAGGTGTATTTGTGTACCAATCTTAAATTTTGGGAGGGGGTACATTTATTATTGTCATATCAATAATTGGTAATTGTTCTTAAAATTGGATAGTATCTCATTCATTGGGTAAATCATTGTCAAATATGAGTATGATCACGTGATCAGTTATTAACCTATGATGGGATTAGGAGTCCAGAACATTGGTACATTGAAACTTTGTAGGATAATTTGAGAATTGTCAAATGAAATTACGTCATTGGTTTTGATTATTCCCGCCAAATATAAACGTAAGCAAGACGTTGTACCAAGTAATTGTTCTTGATGAGGTAGTGTACAGGGATTCATTTCCTTTGTTGTGGTACTTCTTAAGTTTGAGTACACACTTAAACAGTTGGTTCTACTCAGCTAAATAATTGACGGACATTATTGACCTTATTGAACATATAATGATATGATTAATTCTAAGACTTAGGTATATCAAGAGAAGTATTCTTTAAATTTGGGAATGGTGATAAACAGAATTTTAACATAAGGCGCGAAATTTGAAACAATACATTGAACTTTAGTCACAGCTCATAGTCTAAGATCATTGGTGGTGATTGCTTTGAAATCTGATAGCTAACCTTATTGAATCTTATGACTCATAGACTCATGCTATAACAGTTTGAAATTTAATCATAAGGTGATGTAATCTGACACTAGCAAAGTTATTGTTAATGCAATTTGATTGGCTGATCACTATCTTTCCTGCAATCTGATTGGTTGATCACTATCTTTCGTGCAATCTGATTGGCTGACGATTTTCAAATCTTTGCTGCATTCAGTTTTAAGTTTTGTTTAACATTTAAAAATCTTGACTTCGTTTAACATTTTGCACTCACTGATAAATATGATCAAAACCGTTTATTTGTTAATCGAATAGTTAAAAACCGGATAAAGTTTGACGGTTAACCGCGAAAAGTAATTTTTTTGAAACTTTTTGTTTGAAAATTCTTGCTTTCAAATTTTTGTTTGAAAAAAAATTTTTGACAACTTTTGTTTCAAAATTTTTTGTTTGAAACTTTGGTTTGAAATTTTTTCGTTTGAAATTTTAAGTTTGAAAATTTTGTTTCTAAAGTTTTGTTTAAAAAATTTTAGTTTGAAATTTTTGTTTCAAAATTTTTTTTGTTTTGCCATTTTTGTTTCAAAATTTTGTTTGAAATTTTTTCGTTTGAAATTTTTAATTTTTTTCGTTTCAAAACTAAAAAACTTTGTTTGAAATTTTAGTTTAAAAATGTTCGAATTTTTTTTCTGTTTAAAATTTTTTTGTTCGAACTTTTTTGTTTCAAAATTTTTGTTTGGAAAATTTTGGTTTCAAATTTTTAAGTTTGTGCACTCATTAGTGAAGAACCGGTACTGCTTAGAAGAAAATTTGGTTTGAAAATTTTTGTTTCGAAAGTTTTGTTTGAAATTTTTTTTTCAAAGTTTGGTTTGACATTTTTAAAAGTTTGTGCACTCATTAGTAAAGAACCAGAACTGTTTAGAACTAAAACCTCTGGCAACATTGTGGTGCAATAGTACACGTCAGAACATTTTATTACACTCCACATACATCCATACCAGATAGTGGTTCTGGATATTGTCGATACAATGTATTTTGAACTTCTTGCACTAGTTTGTCTTTAGCATATAATTTTAATTCCAATTGAAGTCTTTTAAGGTCTATTGCAATATCAATTGGTGGAAACTCAATGTCCATTTGATCACAAATAAACTGTTTATCAATACAAGTATGCACCCACGAACGATGTTGACAACCATCACAATATCTAGATACATGTTGCACAATATGCATAACACATTTTTCAAAATAGTACTTTTTTCAGGAATATACTTGTTTTGTTGCACACTTCCACTGCATGTTTAACACACTGAAATACGCTGATGAATTTGTTCCATTCCGTTTGCGTTAGATACACCAAGTTGCGAGGGACATGGAATGTACTCTTTTTACGTAACAGCACCATCTTCTCTTCGAGGACTGTACGCATCACCACTTCATGATTTGAGCCTAATGATTTGACTATGGTCACATTTAGCTCATCATGAAAATAATCGTTCATTTGGTTTATTCGTAAACATAATATTTGCCATTCTTCACAGGTCAGTTGTACACCAAATTGTTCTGCTATGCCCAATCGAATCACTGGTTCAAATGTTCTAGCACTGATACCAATCATCACATGTTTTGTTTGAAATATATTTATTGGATAATAGCTTGCGAAGATGAACTCTTTATCGTTAGAAGTACACATCTTTCCTCCTGAAAAGCACTTGCTCAAATGATTTCGTTGGATGATAGTGTATTGGTTGATTTATAGAACTACGGCTGACGTCATTGGAAAGGAATGTGCTGACGTTTGAATTAATGATTTCATCACAGTTCCTGACGTGATCCTGACAAACGAAATTCATACAACTATGTCTGACGTCAAAGGAATGTACTGACGTTTGAATTCATGATTTCATCACAATTGTTGACGAATCTGGCTGTGTACTAAATTCAAATTGATGACTTCGACCCAAGAATCATTTGTAACATAAAGATACAGATCCAGTATTTAAAAAACGTAACAGTTCTTCTTGTTTTGATGCTTCCATGGGTAAATATCTTGCTGGTAAAATTATATTCTTATCATTTTCAAGCTTCACTACGATTCTTAATCCAAACTTTGTAGGGATTTTTTTTCTAGCTAAGATTCTATAAGGTACATTCTGTTGTAAATCAGTAATCTTGGTAAATGATTTCATCACATCACGTGTGTTTAGAAATTGCAGACAAGTAGCCATGATGACGTTATCATGAATACTAACTCGAACGATACTTATATATGATGCAAAACTGATGACATTGCATTATCATGTTCTGACGTGTACTATTGCATCATGACAAACAATGTTGTCAGAGGTTTTTGCTCTAAACAGTTCCGGTTCTTTACTAATGAGTGCACAAACTTAAAAAATGTCAAACCAAAATTTTCCAAAAAATAATTTCAAACAAAAATCTGATAGCTAACCTTATTGAATCTTATGACTCATAGACTCATGCTATAACAGTTTGAAATTTAATCATAAGGTGATGTAATCTGACACTAGCAAAGTTATTGTTAATGCAACTTGATTGGCTGATCACTATCTTTCCTGCAATCTGATTGGTTGATCACTATCTTTCGTGCAATCTGATTGGTTGATGATTTTCAAATCTTTGCTGCATTCAGTTTTAAGTTTTGTTTAACATTTAAAAATCTTGACTTCGTTTAACATTTTGCACTCACTGATAAATATGATCAAAACCGTTTATTTGTTAATCGAATAGTTAAAAACCGGATAAAGTTTGACAGTTAACCGTGAAACGTAAAATTTTTTGAAAATTTTTGTTTGAAAATTCTTGCTTTCAAAGATTTGTTTGAATTTTTTGTTTCTGAATTTTGTTTGAAATTTTTTTGACAACATTTGTTTCAAAATTTTTTGTTTAAAAATTTTTTGTTTGAAATTTTAAAAAAAATTTTCGTTCGAAAATTTTGTTTAAAATTTTTTGTTTGAAATTTTTTCGTTTTCAAATTTTTTGTTTGAAACTTTTTGTTTCAAAATTTTGTTTGAAATTTTTTCGTTTCAAAATTTTGTTTGAATTTTTTCGTTTGAAATTTTTGTGTTTGAATTTTTTTCGTTTCCAAGTTTTTTCGTTTCAAATTTTTTTTCAAACTTTTGTTTCAAGATTTTTGTTCGAAATTTTTGTTTGTAAACTTTTTTGTTTGAAATTATTGTTTGGAAAATTTTGGTTTGACATTTTTTAAGTTTGTGCACTCATTAGTAAAGAACCGGAACTGTTTAGAGCAAAAACCTCTGCCAACATTGTTTGTCATGATGCAATAGTACACGTCAGAACATGATAATGCAACGTCATCAGTTTTGCATCATATATAAGTATCGTTCGAGTTAGTATTCATGATAACGTCATCATGGCTACTTGTCTGCAATTTCTAAACACACGTGATGTGATGAAATCATTTACCAAGATTACTGATTTACAACAGAATGTACCTTATAGAATCTTAGCTAGCCAAAAAATCCCTACAAAGTTTGGATTAAGAATCGTAGTGAAGCTTGAAAATGATAAGAATATAATTTTACCAGCAAGATATTTACCCATGGAAGCATCAAAACAAGAAGAACTGTTACGTTTTTTAAATACTGGATTTGTATCTTTATGTTACAAATGATTCTTGGGTCGAAGTCATCAATTTGAATTTAGTACACAGCCAGATTCGTCACCAATTGTGATGAAATCATGAATTCAAACGTCAGTACATTCCTTTGACGTCAGACTTAGTTGTATTAATTTCGTTTGTCAGGATCACGTCTGGAACTGTGATGAAATCATTAATTCAAACGTCAGCACATTCCTTTCCAATGACGTCAGCCGTAGTTCTATAAATCAACCAATACACTATCATCCAACGAAATCATTTGAGCAAGTGCTTTTCAGGAGGAAAGATGTGTACTTCTAACGATAAAGAGTTCATCTTCGCAAGCTATTATCCAATAAATATATTTCAAACAAAACATGTGATGATTGGTATCAGTGCTAGAACATTTGAACCAGTGATTCGATTGGGCAAAGCAGAACAATTTGGTGTACAACTGACCTGTGAAGAATGGCAAATATTATGTTTACGAATAAACCAAATGAACGATTATTTTCATGATGAGCTAAATGTGACCATAGTCAAATCATTAGGCTCAAATCATGAAGTGGTGATGCGTACAGTCCTCGAAGAGAAGATGGTGCTGTTACGTAAAAAGAGTACATTCCATGTCCCTCGCAACTTGGTGTATCTAACGCAAACGGAATGGAACAAATTCATCAGCGTATTTCAGTGTGTTAAACATGCAGTGGAAGTGTGCAACAAAACAAGTATATTCCTGAAAAAAGTACTATTTTGAAAAATGTGTTATGCATATTGTGCAACATGTATCTAGATATTGTGATGGTTGTCAACATCGTTCGTGGGTGCATACTTGTATTGATAAACAGTTTATTTGTGATCAAATGGACATTGAGTTTCCACCAATTGATATTGCAATAGACCTTAAAAGACTTCAATTGGAATTAAAATTATATGCTAGACAAACTAGTGCAAGAAGTTCAAAATACATTGTATCGACAATACCCAGAACCACTATCTGGTATGGATGTATGTGGAGTGTAATAAAATGTTCTGACGTGTACTATTGCACCACAATGTTGCCAGAGGTTTTAGTTCTAAACAGTTCTGGTTTTTTACTAATGAGTGCACAAACTTTTAAAAATGTCAAACCAAACTTTGAAAAAAAAATTTCAAACAAAACTTTCGAAACAAAAATTTTCAAACCAAATTTTCTTCTAAGCAGTACCGGTTCTTCACTAATGAGTGCACAAACTTAAAAATTTGAAACCAAAATTTTCCAAACAAAAATTTTGAAACAAAAAAGTTCGAAAAAAAAATTTAAACAGAAAAAAAATTCGAACATTTTTAAACTAAACTTTCAAACAAAGTTTTTTAGTTTTGAAACGAAAAAAATTAAAAATTTCAAACGAAAAAGTTTCAAACAAAATTTTGAAACAAAAATGGCAGAACAAAAAAAATTTTGAAACAAAAATTTCAAACTAAAATTTTTTAGACAAAACTTTAGAAACAAAATTTTCAAACTAAATATTTCAAACGAAAAAATTTCAAACCAAAGTTTCAAACAAAAAATTTTGAAACAAAAGTTGTCAAAATTTTTTTTCAAACAAAAATTTGAAAGCAAGAATTTTCAAACAAAAAGTTTCAAAAAAATTTACTTTTCACGGTTAACCGTCAAACTTTATCCGGTTTTTAACTATTCGATTAACAAATAAACGGTTTTGATCATATTTATCAGTGAGTACAAAATGTTAAACGAAGTCAAGATTTTTAAATGTTACACAAAACTTAAAACTGAATGCAGCAAAGATTTGAAAATCGTCAGCTAATCAGATTGCACGAAAGATAGTGATCAACCAATCAGATTGCAGGAAAGATAGTGATCATCCAATCAAATTGCATTAACAATAACTTTGCTAGTGTCAGATTACATCACCTTATGATTAAATTTCAAACTGTTATAGCATGAGTCTATGAGTCATAAGATTCAATAAGGTTAGCTATCAGATTTCAAAGCAATCACCACCAATGATCTTAGACTATGAGCTGTGACTAAAGTTCAATGTATTGTTTCAAATTTCGCGCCTTATGTTAAAATTCTGTTTATCACCATTCCCAAATTTAAAGAATACTTCTCTTGATATACCTAAGTCTTAGAACTAATCATATCATTATATGTTCAATAAGGTCAATAATGTCCGCCAATTGTTTACCTGAGTAGAACCAACTGTTTAAGTGTGTACTCAAACTTAAGAAGTACCACAACAAAGGAAATGAATCCCTGTACACTACCTCATCAAGAACAATTACGTGGTACAACGTCTTGCTTACGTTTATATTTGGCGGGAATAATCAAAACTAATGACGTAATTTCATTTGACAATTCTCAAATTATCCTACAAAGTTTCAATGTACCAATGTTCTGGACTCCTAATCCCATCATAGGTTAATAACTGATCACGTGATCATACTCATATTTGACAATGATTTACCCAATGAATGAGATACTATCCAATTTTAAGAACAATTACCAATTATTGATATGACAATAAGAAATGTACCCCCTCCCAAAATTTAAGATTGGTACACAAATACACCTGTGTCTTATGAAAAAGTAATAAATCCTGTACTTATTCAATAATAAAGCCGGTCAATAACCTTTAAATTTTGAATATTTGGTCATAAGAGGAACAGCAATGGGTCCTAGAAAACGTTTAGCGAATTTTGTTGTTTGATAATTCCCAAATTTAAAAGGGAACATAAACATATAAAGGTAATAAACCTCTGTACATACCCATATAACGTGCTAAATAGGGGTCAATAACCTCCGAAATTTGATTTTTGGTAGTTCTTTACCCATGAAAGGGAACGATGTGGACCATCCAAATTCATAGTGGCACATATTGAAGTCCTGTACTATGATACCAAATGCTTATATTAAACAATTTCTAAAACCGAGTGGATGAGCCAAGATACCCCTCCCAAATTTCTAAAGGGTGCGTCAATGTACCCATGTCTTATGATAGGAAATGAACCCATATACATGACCATATAACCATATAAGGTAATAGAACCTCATCAAAGGGGAGAAATTGGGCCAAAAACCAAACACATGGTACAACATATTGCTTATGTTTATATTTTAGCAATTTTTACCCATGAAAGGGAACAAGATGGACCACCCAAATTTATCATGATATATGTTGAGGCGTGTACTATGATACCGAATGCTCAAATTCGAAAATTTCCAAAATTTAAGGAGGTTGGCCATGGTACCCCTTCCAAAAATTTTAAAGGGTGCATCAATGTACCCATGTCTTATAATAGGAAATGGATCAATATATACATGACCATATAACCATATAAGGTAATAGGATCTCATACAAGGGGATAAATTGAGCCAAAACCAAACACGTGGTTGTACTAAAATTTGGCAATTTCGTACCCATGAAAGGAAATGAGGTGAACCACCAACATTTATAGTAATTTATATTAGGGTCCTATACTATAATACCAAACATATAAAAGGGACAATTTCCAAAATTAAAGGGGTGGGTCAAAGTACCCCTCCCGGGTGCACAAGTGTATCTATATCTTATGATAGGAAATGAATCCCCATACGTGACCATATAACGTATAAGGTAATGGGACCTCATCCAATGGAATAGATTAGGTAAAAAACGAAACACGTGGTACAACGTATTGCTTACGTTTATATTTTGGCAATTTTTTACCCCTAAAAGGGAACGAGGTTATAGTAATAGATATTAGGGTCCTATACTCTTATACCAAATGTTTAAATTGGGCAAATTCCAAAATTAAAGGGTGGTCCAAGGTACCCCTCCCAAATTTTTCAAGGGGTGCATTAATATACCCATGTCTTATGAAAGGTAATGAACCCTGTATACGCCCATATAACGATTATAGGATAATAACACCTCATCAAAGGTGATAAATTAGGTCAAAAGACCAAACACGTGGTTGTACTAAAATTTGGCAATTGTGTACCCATGAAAGGGAACGAGGTGGACCACCCAAATTTATAGTGATACATACTAGGATTCTATACTATTATACCAATAGTTTAAATTGGGCAATTTCTAAAATTGAAGAGGTGGGCTAAGGTACCCCTCCCAAATTTTTAAAGGGGTGCACCAATATACCCATGTCTTATGAAAGGTATTAGACTCCTGTATACGCTCATATAAACATATAAGGTAATAGGACCTCATCCAAGGGGATAAATTAGGTCAAAAACCAAACACGTGGTACTACGTATTGCTTACGTTTATATTTTGGCAATTTGGTACCCCTAAAAGGGAACGAGGTGGACCATCCAAATTTATCATAATACATATTAGGGTCTTGTACTATAATACCAAATGTTTAAATTGGGCAATTTCCAAAATTTAAGGGGTGGGCCAAGGTACCCCTCCCAAAATATTCAATGGGTGCATTAATATACCCATGTCTTATGAAAGGTAATGGACCCCTGTATACGCCCATATAAATATATAAGGTAATAACACATCATCAAAGGGGATAAATTAGGTCAAAAAACCCCGAAATTTGAATTTTTGGCAATTTTTTACCCATGAAAGGGAACAACATAGACACCCAATACTAATAGAGGTACATACTATGGTCCTAGGCTACCATACCAAATTTTTAGATTTGGCAATTTCCAAAATTTAAGGGGGTGGTCCTATGTACCCCTGCCAAAATTTAGGGGGTTGGCCAAGGTACTTCTGCCAGAATCTAGAGGGGGTGGTCCTATGTACTTTGTGGCGTGCCTTGGTAGCCACAAGAGGTTAAAATAATTGTAGACGAAGTTTGGTGAAGAAATGTTTGTTTCCATGCAGATTTCCTGGAAACCCTGCCGACGCCCATGAACGGGGGTGAAATGTAAAAACATAAAGAGGAAGAAATAGTTCTTTGTTTGTTAAGAGAGACCTTTAAATAATGATGTTAATTTTCTTCTTCTAAATCATTGTGTAATTTTTGTTCTTTTTTTTAGAAAAGAAAAGAGAATTGAAATAATGACTATTTAAATGTTTAAAAAGAATAAAATTGAATGCTATTTGTAATTTGTTCAGAGCGTAAGGCAAAGAGAAAGAAAGAACGAATGTATGTATGACGTCAGCACTCAATGGAGTATCCATACGCTTCTGCCTTGTGACTGAAGGTCGTTTCGTGTAGCTTCAGTTGCAAGCCAGAATGGGAAGGAGATAGTTAGGGCGTCAAACGGAACCTGTGATTGATTCAACCGTGAACGTTCGTTGTCACTGTCTGGACTTAGGTTGCTGCCGAGTCGAGCTGAGAAGCATTGATTTGATAGAGGAGGAATTTAAAGGCGATGTCGGAGTTGTTATTATCGTAATCTGTGTGAGCTGTATAAAAGGACGAAACTTTCTTTGCTGCTGAGGTGTTGTTAGTCTTCGTTCATGGAAGATTGTGTGTTCGAAGTACCCTTTAGTTGAATGTTACATTTGAAGCCAGAGAAAAGGAAACCATTGGGAGCTGATTACGGTAAGTGTAAAGTAGTAAAACCTGTAGAATATTCCTTTGTCCTTGTGCAATTTACGTTTGTGAGGTCGTCTATTTAATTTCTCGGTTTGACATAATTTGCAGTCCAATTTGTTCAGCAGTTTTCTCCTTTGAATGAAGTTTCAGTATATTTAACGTCCCAATTTTGTGCATTGATATTGAATTGCTATTTAACGTCCCTATTTTGTGCATTGAAATTGAATTGCTATTTAACGTCCCAATTTTGTGCATTGATATTGAATTGCTATTTAACGTCCCTATTTTGTGCATTGAAATTGAATTGCTATTTAACGTCCCAATTTTGTGCATTGATATTGAATTGCTATTTAACGTCCCTATTTTGTACATTGTTATTGAATGGCTATTTAACGTCCCTATTTTGTGCATTAATATTGAATTGCTATTTAACGTCCCTATTTTGTGCATTGAAATTGAATTGCTATTTAACGTCCCAATTTTGTGCATTGATATTGAATTGCTATTTAACGTCCCTATTTTGTACATTGATATTGAATGGCTATTTAACGTCCCTATTTTGTGCATTTATATTGAATTGCTATTTAACGTCCCTATTTTGTGCATTGAAATTGAATTGCTATTTAACGTTCCAATTTTGTGTATTGATATTGAATGGTTAGGATTTTGATCTCGTTATTCGTTGCATTGAATAATTGACTTAAAACTGGTATTTTAATCATAATAGTTAAAGATTAAAGAATCAAATTTGATATTTTTGAGGCTTCTCTGACGTTGAATTTACTAAACGTGATTAAAATAAAAAATTACTTTTTACCTAATTTACTGAGTAATTTTGCATAGAATCTTGATTCTAAAGTCAACTTGGGTAACCATTGATTGCTGACTTTTGGTTGCTTTTGGTTATATTGGTTGACAAATTAAAATATAATTGAAAAGGACAATTTGCAACTACTAGATGATTGTGTTTAGAGTTGTTGAACTTAATTAATCAGAAGTATTGGAATGAGAAAATATTTAACTTATTGAACTTTTCTAAAAAAGAAATTTCAAGTTCCTTGTTGAATCTAGGATTTATATTCGTTAATTAATCTCAAATTTATTATTGTTGGATTTCTATTTAAAGTTAATGAAAATAAATTTATACAATTGTATATGTGAGTTTACATTTGTACTTTTCAACCGTAAGGTCTGTTCTATGCTTAAATTCTTAAATGTTAATGCAATAGTTTCTGTTATGTTATCAGTTGAATTTATATCAATTGAGATAAAGGTAAGAAGTATAATTGCTATTTCTTTGGTACGTTTGACCCCTCAGAAAGCCGCCCGCTGTGTTGGATCTGAAATACTTCAGTTTAAATTGTCCCATTATAGATTGGTAAAAAGTCGTAATATTGCGGATTCCAAATAGGTGTGGTAGCGTTGCTACAACCCCTAGGTCATTGACCCCGGGCCAGGGACCATGGGTCCTGAGGCAGGGACCCAGGGGCCAAAAGTGTCCTCAGGTATCGCAATTACTACTTGGTGCAAATGAATCGGAGGTACCTTGGCCCGGCTATGACGTGCTTGAATTCGGAGTTTTGGATTAGAGGTCATGATGATTCTTTAAAATTATTAAAAATATGGTCTTGATGATTGATTACGTTATGAAATAGTACAGGTTTATGAATGCTTTTTACTTTTCGTTCCCTTTTATGGCATAAAATTTGGAGATTGTTATCTTATGGACTAACACTGAAGCAAATGAAATCTTTAGTTTTACGTCCCACGATTATGCAGGCTAGGCTAAAGGAGACGGTGACGATGAGAAAGGAATGAAAGTATGGTCGAAAATTGGGAGTTTACCGAGCATAATGTTGCCCACCACAAAACTACTTTCCCGAGGCTTTGAACCAGGGACCCCATACAGCAGAGGTGAACGCTCTACCACTGAGCCAGCACGTCCCTACTGGTGCGAATGAAGTAGAGGTATTTGGTTCGAGCTAAAGTGTTTGTTTGACGTCGGGATGACCCTATTTCACTTTTGGGACCCCCACATGGACCATAGCGAATGAGTTAGAGTTGCTTTGATTCGGGATTGCATTACCTATTGAAATTTTTGATTGTGCTTACTCAGGGGGCAGTGATCACTCAGGACACCTAAGATCACATTGATTTACATCAGGAGTTGGGGGGGCGTATAGGACCTCGTTTCCTTTGATGAGTATAAAAATATTAAAATTTGGTAGTTTTTTAACTTATCCTATTATCTTTCACGAGACATTTTCGTTATATAATAGAGTACAATGGTTTAATTTTTTTAAATTTAGGAGTCATCGTTCCCTTTGACGAGTATTGATTTTGGAGCCTTGTTACGTTATATGGAGGCGTATTTAAAATTTGATAAGTACTTTGTGATCCATTTTGTTCCGCTTCAGGGGTGAACATGGATACCTTGCATTCGTCCCGAGTTCAATTCTTGGTGCTAGTTTAGGAAATGTTGAATTTAACGTCACCGCGAAAACGATGGTAATGAGAAATGATAGGACGAAACAGAGGAAAACATGAACTTCTTTGACTGAGGATTGAAGCAGGGACCTCACACATTAGAGAGAAACGCTGAGCCACCGTACACGTGTATTGATTACTACGTTACAGACAATGTAATGGTCCCGAGTTTGATTCTTGGTGCTAAGGTTAGAAAATTTTAACGCCCCCTTGAAACGATGATGAGAAATGATTAATTGAGAAAACATCATCAACTTACTTGCTTGTGGATTGAAGCAGAGACCTCACACATCAGAAATAAGAGCTGAGTCACCGTACTCCATTGAGAAGTTCAGTTTGTTTATTACTATGTAATGGTCCCGAGTTCGATTCTTGGTGTTAGTTTCAGGAAATGTTGAGTTTAATGTCCCCTTGAAACGATGATGAGAAATGATGGGAGGAAACATGAACTTACTTCGTTGTGGATTGAAGCAGGAACCTCACACATTAGAGACAAGCGCTGAGCGACCGTACTCCATTCAGTGCGAACAGTTTCGCGTATGAAAAGAAGACGAGCAGATTTAAACAGATTATGTTACATTACACATTTCAGTAAGAGCAGTTTACACTAGGTTTATGTTCATATAGAAAGATAGAAGATCTATGTTGTCATCTTTTTACTTCGTGTGCGACTTTGACCTTGAAGAAAACCTTGCTGACTCAGTGCTAAGCATTGGCATTAAAACGTATACACACAATCTTATTGTTTAGTTTGCTGTATTTAGAGATGAATCAGACGTTTAAGGCTGTTGGTTCGAATCTAGTTGTGTTCGCTGTAACTCAGTGCCTGAGAAATACTTACAGAGATTTTTCAGTGTTGCCAACACTATCAGAATGAATCGATTCATTTAGTCGGAGTAGTTTCGTGACGAAAACTGATTTTTGTTTTGTACACAAAATGTTTTTCTGAAACAGAATTTTGTTTGTACATAAAAATTTTTCTGAAACAGTTTTTGTTTTGTACACAAAAAAATTTCTGAAACAGAATTTGGATTTCGAAAACAAAAAATTTTCTGAAAAGAATTTTGTTTCGTACAGAATTTTTTTTCTGAAACCAATTTGTTTCGTATACAAAAAATTTTCTGAAACCAATTTTGTTTCGTACACAAAAAAATTCTGCAACAGAATTTTATTTTGTGCACATTTTTTTTTATTTCGTACACGAAAGAAGTTCTGAAACAAAAATTTAGTTTGATTTTTTTCCCGCAAAACATTGATTTATTTTACCGGTAAACTGATTCAGAAAAAGAAATTGAAATCGCAGCACATAAAAAGAATTTGATTTTAGGATGTGAAATAAAACAGAGAATCATGTTTCTGTACATTTATTTTAGCATGTGAAATAGAATACAGAATTTTTTTTTCTTCAAAGAAAGACCTGTCCGTGACGAGTACAAATTCTGTAAAGAGAAAATAAAATTTATGATTATACATGATAATATTTATTTTGTTTCCTGTGAAGGAAGAAAAACAGATTATTAACATCGAACTAACTGATCAAGAGAGAGTGAGGTGAGAAAAAGAAAAGCAAATGTGACGTACCTGAATTCCTTTTCTTTTTCTCCACGGGTTTCTGCAAGGTGATGTCATCTGAGTTTGTCTCCGCTGTGGCATCAAAAGGAACTCATGCATCGTTGAAGGATGTCCCATGCACCATCTTGATTCTTTGCCCCGTCTTTGCGAGATGATGTTGGTGGGATTACGGAAAAATATGGCTGTTATTCTGTTCTGACTTTTTTATACCCATAGGGCAATGTCTCGTATGTGTTTGGTATTAATCGGCGTTTTTTATAGTTGAAACTGTACTTCTTTCCTTCAGGTTTTGTGACAAGATGATGATCGTGGGTTCTGTAAATTTTGTGTGGCGTGCTAATGGAGAATTTTTCACTAGATTGATTTACGATCATTTGCTCCAGACTTTTGAAATTTAACTTTTGACTTGCAGTATAATTGAGTGTGAATTCACGAATTTTGCATACATAACTGGTTGATTTCGTGTCGGGGTCGTAGATTTCTAAAGCGTATTGTTTTGGGCCACCAGACACGAAATTTTTAATGTATGCTTTTGGTCCAATTGATTCCAGTTCATTTGACATTGAACCAAGAAATACTTCTGGTTATATTGTGGGCTCTGATGGTCGCTGCGTGAATATCACGGAATCTGTATCGAAATATAGTACTCTTTTTTGCAGCAATTCTAAATATTTGTAGAGTTCCAGACGAGGTTGACACGTTGTAAATGCTCCAAGGACAACATTAGCATTGCGATTTTGTACTGGAACATCATCTTCATACTGCCAATAAAGGTATAACACGAATCACTAACAGGTAAAATTTGGTTGACTTTTATGTCTGGAAAAGTTAATTTCTGATACAGTTCTTTGGGGTCATTAATAATGGTCGTTTGGCTGAAATTGTCTCTTATAACGAGTCGTCCCCAGAAGGCATTCAAACAGAGTTGTGCAAGACTACGACGTGATGAATTTGTCATTATATTTGTTGCATCCAAAGTTAGGCCTTCACGTTGTTGTACCATTTGAATATACTGCTGCTTTTCTTCTTCGGTAACGCAATTGGCGGGCCATCCAGAAGCTTCCAGCTTAGATTTCAAAAATGTGTTAATGTATTCGCTGAATAATCCGCCAGTCTTGGTTTCAGGATCATATAGGGTGATGTCGTAATCACAAATTTCGTAAATTTCAATGACTTGATACCCAAGTTCAATGGCTTTTTGAATTTCATAGGACACCCACGTTCCTGTTAGACTTCGTTCACTGTCGGTATGTGTACATTCAGAATCTTGATTTAATGCTGTGGCACAGGCAGCACAAAGTGGAAACAACAACTTCTTATTTGAGCGAAATGGAAGTACTGGATGAAACACATTTCTGCTAGGCAAAATCTTTAACTTGACTAATCCGTTGACATCTTGAATGGCGGGCATTTCTGGATCTCCCTGTAGATATATTCGTGGGTGCCCTATTGGATATCGTCCACATTTATTCACATAAGGATACAGGGAAACGATATCCAAGAATTTAATTTCTTCGCCTTGATTTTCATTTGCGACGTGATACAATTTAATGGCATTAACACGGCCACCATAGAAACTGTCTCTTAGATTTAATGGTGTCTTATTAGTATAAGAATGTGTGCTTAAAGAAGAGGCCAATGCTGGATTGGATTTTAACACTTGACGAAATTCACATTCCCACATTTCATGTACTTTATATCCCATGGATCGTAATAATTTCATTTCACGCTGTGTTCTCTCGTAGCGATAGTTCATCGTTTCTTCGGAGTTCTCATAAATGGGCTGATCACGGCCTGTAGGGGCGCATAGAGTACAAGCATGGCTTCTGCAACCTTGAAACTCGTACACGTGTTCCTCTTTAGTGTCGGGATGTTTGTAGTAGCCGTCCAGATGAAAACCAGCAACATAAACTTATTTTCCTTTTGCCGCATGCAGAATTGCATGGCCCTCTTTTTCTTCCATGTAGGCAAGCCACTGCAAAGGAATCCGTGACTGTTTGTTTCTGTGACGGTATCCTCCTGCAGGGAGAATGCTAATAGTATTGGATTTTAACAAATTTCGTCGAAATACTAAATTGCACGCACTCGCCAAAGTGATAGCCTCCAGGAAAGGATTGACGTGAGTTTCTTGTTCAAAAGTGGTCATGAAAGATATACAAGCCATTCGAAGTACGTTGACGTCCTTGACACAATAGTTCACCAATTCTTCTTGGAAAATAAACGTATCGATCTGGTGTTCGTTGTACCATGTCATGAGTTTCTCTCGTTCATCCACTTTCATTTCATCTGCACCATAATAATGGATGTCCGGTAATTTTCCTACATACGTTTGATTTGCAGCAGTATTTAAAAAGTGTGGAAAATATCCTTTGGTCGCTGGTAAATGAAATGCCTTGGATAATTTACTTAAAGCCATTGGCATGAAATTTAAGGAGTCAACAAACGATAAGTGATTCACTTTCATGCTTAAAATTTTTGCTCCGTTCAAGATCAAAGTAGGTTTCAATTCATGTTCTTCCATCATCAGGGAGAACAACACACTTGCCCTGGTTCTCATATTGTCTGTACAGTTTCTTGTTCGTATCCTTATATTTCTTTAGGCCAATAGCAATCACAATCGCGTAAGCCAAACATTTCTTGTCGATGTTTTTCACTCGTAAAATACCATTCTTGCGTTTTAGTAACTCGTCGTTTGATAAAAGACCTCGACGGACCAATCCAAATCCACGGGGCACATCCACATGATGAAAATGTACAATGAACGGTTCGTTCAAGGGAAAACTATCATTACTTTGAAGGATGCGATCCAAGGAAGCCCATAAAGTTTCCAGTGTCAGATTACTTGCACGCCGAAAAGATAAATAAAACGGCTTGTTCTTCTCATCATGAGATAAAATCGATAATCCAACCATCGATGATTCGTTGATATTTTCCAATAAATAATCCAACATCTGGTGAAAGGAGGTCTGAACCCACTCAACAATATGGGTGTCACTGATTGGAGCATTAATTTGAATTTCCAGCATTCGTCCTTCAAGATTAAAACGCCGATAACGTCTATTGATTTCTCGCAAGACAGTAAAGCCAGAAGTAGCCATATTCAAATAGGTGAAAAGGTAAGGTAAAACAAAAAGGAATAGGCAAAGAAAACAAATATCTAAAACGAAAAAGAATAAAAGCACAAATTAAAATTGAATTCCCAGATCAGAATTCGCTTACATTTTTAACGATATCAAAATGACTACACGATCAATCCTAAAAGAATTATCATATCTCAAATAGTCCAACTGCTGAAACTTTTTATTAGTATTATCATACTGGAAACCAAACCCGGGACCAACGTCAACATATAACTGACCTAAGTATCTGTAGTGATAAAAAGAATGAATAAAATTGTTTTTTCTAACTGTGCTAAGAGAATTATTGTAGTAAGCATTTTTCCCCTGACACGGAACTTTAAAACGTATCACGAACATGAAACGAAAACAAAATCTCATGCGTTTTTTTAAGCGGTTAGACAAGGAATACTCGAATTCGTTTCTCGGCGGGAGATAAACTGCAGGTCCACGTCTCACTTTCGGGGAACAATTTCGTGCGTAGTTTCTGCAATTTCACAATAACAAACTTCTATGCTTAACAACGAGCAGAAATGTGTAATGTAACATAATCTGTTTAAATCTGCTCGTCTTTCTTTCATACGAAAAACTGCTCGCACTCAACGAATCACGGTGGCTCAGCGTTTTTTCTGATGTGTGAGGTCTCTGCTTCAATCCGCAGGCAGGTAAGTTTATGATGTTTTCTCATTTCATCATTTCTCATCATCGTTTCAAGGGGGCGTTAAAATTTTCTAACCTTAGCACCAAGAATCAAACTCGGGACCATTACATTGTCTGTAACGTAGTAATCAATACACGTGTACGGTGGCTCAGCGTTTCTCTCTAATGTGTGAGGTCCCTGCTTCAATCCTCAGTCAAGGAAGTTCATGTTTTCCTCTGTTTCGTCCTATCATTTCTCATTACCATCGTTTTCGCGGTGACGTTAAATTCAACATTTCCTAAACTAGCACCAAGAATTGAACTCGGGACGAATGCAAGGTATCCATGTTCACCCCTGAAGCGGAACAAAATGGATCACAAAGTACTTATCAAATTTTAAATACGCCTCCATATAACGTAACAGTAGATGTCCCGGCGTATAGATGGCCGAGTCAGCAAAAAATTATCTTGTTTTCCTAGAAATCGATATCATTTCCTGGAATTGGTAGGCAAGTTTCGACAAGCCTTTAGTTGCTATGTTCATAGCCTTTTACGGGTAGTACAGAAGCGCGTGGGAAAATTTTGGTTTATTTGAACCCCCGTTACCCCCTACTCCTCTTTAGTTGCTATGTTCATAGCACCTGGAATTGGGAGGCAAGTTTCGACAAGCCTTTAGTTGCTATGTTCATAGCCTTTTACGGATAGCACAGAAGTTATCATGATCGAAGCTCCCCAATTGATAGTCCTATCAGCTATCATGATCGAAGTTTTCCAATTGATTGATTGATTTTTGCTTTTCGTTATGTATTGAATAGCTACATGCTCTTGGTCTTCATAGTCTTGGATACTCATACTGTTGAACGGATCAGAGTCCTATCAGTTATCATGATCGAAGCTTCCCAATTGATTGATTGATTAATTTTTTGTCTTCAAAGAGCATAAGCGATTAAGCCCCTTGGTCCTATTTCCACGAGATGTCTGGAGAATATGAGCTGAAAGCATGATATTCAAATGATCGAAGCTTCTCAGGAGATTGTATGAAATTGGTCTTAGTTGCTAAGGTAAAGATTATATGTCATGATTTTTTTAAAAGCGTGAGATGAGACACATTATATGAGTCTCAGAACGAAACACATACTCATGCAAAATCGTGTTGATTAGCCCCTTGGCCCTATTCCCACAAAGTGTCTGTAGAAGCCGTGATATTCAAATGATCAAAGCTTCTCACGAAATTGACTTAGTTGCTAAGGTAAATATTGTATTTCACAATTTTTTTAAAGACGTGAGACATGAAACCAGATATAAGTCTCATAACGAAACACATACCTATACACTCCTTCCCCCCACACCTCCTGCGAATGGATTCCATTGATTGAGCAAATTCTAATAATGGAAACTTCTCATAGCATATCATATTGTTTAAAACGTAGGGTGTGAAGTGTGTTATATGAATGTTCACATGATGATATCTGCTATGCTAAGTAAATCGATATCACTTCCTGTTTAGTTGTTATGTTCATAGCCTTTGAGAACATCATGTTGCTAGAAACAAGATGAAACATGCCTTTTAGGGTTACCATCAGCTATAGGTTCATGAAAAAACACGCCTTTTCTAGTCGCCTTGTATTGGTTAGCTAATTTGAATTCCCAAGCCCCGCCCCCCTCCCGCAAAGACTCTTGAACGTCTACCGGATCTTCATCAGAGTCCTTTCAGTTACCACGATTGAAACCTACCAATTGATTGTGTTTTCAGCTTAAACTGTAGTGAGTGTTTTGTGCTTTAAGTTCTTAGGATTAAATCCTATCAATTGATTGTGTTTTCAACCTAAAACTGAAGTGTATGTGTGTTTTGTGATACCGCTCGTTCTTATTAAAATAGGTAAGTAAAATATATATGTTCTTTCTTCATTTAGTTATAAAGGCAGTTGAAAGAACAAGTGTATTTATTCAAAGTTCCGTTCATGTTCTAACATTTAAAAAAAAAAACACACAGACACATATGTGAATGTCTGTTTTGTTAGTCTCTTTCTTCCTCTGTTTTGCTAGTACATTGAACTACATCTTAAAATGGTTTAGTTTCAAAAGCAACAGATAAGATGCCATTGTCAAATGTTTTGATGATACGTACTACAACGAGATAACAAGACTGCCCTAGTTAAAAACACATAAGCGAACTTCTATGATGCTTCTAAGAAAAATGATAAGATGGAATTCTTGAATGTTTTCTGGTTCGCATTGCAATTGTCGCAAGAAGTGTCTGTAGACTTGGTATTTTAATTTTTATAATATGATGTATACGTCTGTCTTTCTGTTTGTAAATGAAATCTTTTAAACAATGAAGAGATTTACGTCCAACAATAAAGCCATCAAGGTCTGTCTGTCTTTCTATGTCGGCTATGCTAATGGCGGCGATGGTGATGAGTTGAGTTGATTTTAGTTCAGCGTCCCTTTCAGCAGCGAGGCTATATGAGACGTGGACCTACTGATTAACGTGGAATCTGAACCACTAAGTTTTACGTCTTACAGTTATGTCGGCTATGCTAATGCAGGCGGTGATGATGAGTTGATGAGCTGAGTTGATTTTAGTTTAGCGTCCCTTTCAGCAGCGAGGCTATATGAGACGTGGACCTACTGATTAACGTGGAATCCGAATCACATGAGCTCCAGCCGGGACGATGGTAATGAGAAATGAATGAATGAAATGATGCATTAAATTCACGTACACGGTGTTTGTCCATCGAGTTTTACGTCCTACGGTTACGTCTACTAGGCTAATGAAGGTGAGGTGATAATGAAAAAATGAATGAAATGATGTAATGAAGAAAGTGGAAGGAAACTGATGAACTCCGAAGGGAAATCCACGCATATGATGTTTGTCCACCACAATGTTCATAGGGCACGAACTGGGATCGAATCAGGGACCCAAGCACTTGAGGTGAACGCTCTACCACTGAGCCATCGTGCCCTCTGGAACGTAAAAATGAAATGATAAGGACGGTTTTCGGGGGACAGTGAATAGCATCTTTTCGTTAAGTTGTAAAGGAAGCAGGGAATTTGTGGTCGCTAAAATTAATGACAAGTATATAGAAAAAAAAAAGACGTGATTTGAACACGGGACCTCATGCACCAGAGGTAAACACTCTACCACTGAGGCACTGAAGTTAATTTCATAATTTTCTAATGTTAATAAGAGTGAAATCTAACGTTAAATACACATACATAAGTCAACGAACTGAGAGAGAGTTTCTATATCTGCAATGTCTACTTGCAAAGAGCAGAAAAATAAGATAACAGAACATGTTTTGTATTTCAATGTTGTTCTCCAGCTGTCGCGTCAACATTATCTTAGGTCATGGTTTCAGACAACACGAAGCGAAGATATGTATGTGTGTATGTGTTTTAGGTAATATTAAAAGAGTGTTTGAGATCTAAAACTTGACAAAACTAGTGTTGCTTATTCATCTCGGATGATGTTACCTATGTACACATGATGTTGATTGATTTTTGAGTTTAACGTTCCGTTCAGCAGCGAGGCTATATGCACCACAAAGTTCACACGGCGAGAGTTAGGATCGAACCAGGGACCCCAATCACAGAAGGTGAACGCTTTACCACTGATCCACAGCACCCCCCACGATTTCAACATGGGGCACAAATCTTCAAGTTAAAACAATTGTCTATTCTCAAATAAGAGAACATTTCTCCATTTCTTTAAGTTGATCTAGGAAGTTGAACTTTATACAGTTTTCTCCATATTATAGTCTAAGCTGTATGTGATATTACTTTAAAAGGACGAAAGTAGTTAAAGTATTCCCTATTATTATCATCAATTTCTTCTAAAATGCTCAGAATCCCGTCATAGAATTCGTATACTAACTATGTACACAGGCGTGCATTAAGAAATTTTTTGTTGGGAGAGGTCCAAGCTTTGGGCGACGGGACTCAAACACTACAAGCCTCTGTGTAGTATTGAACGCGTATTATTTTGCACTCGAAAAGACAATAAGTACTTGTAAAATACTGTCATCTATATTGTCATAGCGTCCCTTTCAGCAGCGAGGCTATATGAGACGTGGACACTAAATCACCAAGGTCCCCTATCGCATCACAAGTGAACGCTTTACCATAGATTCACAGAGTCCCCTAGTACTTGTAAAAATACTTTCATCTATATTGTCATAGCGTCCCTTTCAGCAGCGAGGCTATATGAGACGTGAACACTAAATCACCAAGGTCCCCTATCGCATCACAAGTGAACGCTTTACCATTGATTCACCGAGTCCCCTTAGATCAAAGTACAGTACTCATGTAATAATATTATCTAACATAAAGTTCAGTTGTCGAGGGGCTCCCTGTGGGGTAATATTCATACACGTAAAATATTTTAAAATAAACAATATTAGTACCGATTCCATAGTTTTCGAAGGTGCTGTATTCAATAAAGACACTTTGAAAATAGTAACATGACATCTAAGGGGTAAAAAAGTGGTGAGCTCACGGGGTCTCCCTAGGGGGTAATATTCATACACATAAAATATTTTAAAATAAACAATATTAGTACCGATTCCATAGTTTTCGAAGGTGTTGTATTCAATAAAGACACTTTGAAAATAGTAACATGACATCTAAGGGGTAAAAAAAGTGGTGAGCTCACGGGGTCTCCCTAGGGGGTAATATTCATACACATAAAATATTTTAAAATAAACAATATTAGTACCGATTCCATAGTTTTCGAAGGTGTTGTATTCAATAAAGACACTTTGAAAATAGTAACATGACATCTAAGGGGTAAAAAAAGTGGTGAGCTCACGGGGGTGATATTCATACACGTAAAATAATTTAAAATAATCAGTATTAGTAACGATTCCATAGTTTTCGAAGGTGTTGTATTCAATAAAGACACTTTGAAATCAGTAACGTGACATCTAAGGGGGTAAAAAGTGTTGAGCTCCCGGGGGTGATATTCATACACGTAAAATAAACAACATTAGTATCGATTCTATAGTTTTCGAAGGTGTTGTATTCAATAAAGTCACTTTGAAATCAGTAACATAACATCTAAGGGGTAAAAAGTTGTGGGCTCCCAGGGGGTGGTATTCTTACACGTAAAAAGGGGAGCATATGAATAAGACAAGTAAGACATAAGTAGAAACGGTTTTCCGGGGGAAAGTCAATAGCATCTTTTCGTTAAGTTGTAAAGAAGATAGCATTGAATTTGTGGTCGCTAAAATTAATGACAGTATAAAAGAAAGACATGTAGAGAGGAGGAGGAGGAGGAAATATGGATTTCGCGTTCACTAAAATTAACGATAAAATTCTAAAACAGAATAAGTATAAAAGGCCGTGTAATCTACATATCTTCATTAGTCAATACATTTGAAAGAGATTGTGAGCATACATTTGTTTCACTCTTCATCCCGTGGAATAGGAAGAAAAGTTAAAAATATTTAAAAGGTATGATGAGAGATTATTTCATTGACATCATAAAGTTCTGGCTTATATAGTATATATTTATATATCTAATATATATTGATTTATAAGTAACAAAATTCATTTCTTTTTTATTTTAGGTTGCATACAAATAAAGATAAGTGTAATCCTTTTCCCTATTCCCGTTGATATTATTATTATTATTCCTTTTTAATTACTTATATATATCACATTTTACTTACTCGTATATTCTTTTAAACGCTTATATATCCTTTCAAAATATTTATATACATATATATATTCCATTTAAATAAGATTTATATATCCTATTATATACTATTACATATACCATTTACATATATTGCATTACGTATATATATACATCTGAGGAAGAAAAATGGCAAAAGAGAGTACGCAAGATTTACTGAAGGTGATAACGGTCTTCATTAATGACATTGAAGAAGAAGAAGAAGAGGTAATGGACGTAAATAACGAAACGCAAGTTCTTTTAAGTGAAATAAATGCCATAATCGGGATAGAAGAAGAAGAAGAAGAAGAAGAAGAAGAAGACGCAAAAGAAGAAATGGAAATAGATCATCATGAAAAAATGCAAGAAGAAGAACAAATGAAAATAGAAGAAGCAGCAACAGAAGAAGAAGAAGAAGAAAGAGAAACTATTGAAATTCAAATTCCAGTAGAAAAAGAAGAAGAATATGATGAAGAAGAACTATTACAAATATTGAACAGTGCTAGCAATAGAACGATAACAGAAGAAGCATCAGGCCGTATTAAAGAAATTATAAAGTGGTTACAAGAAGGAACAGAAGAAGAAGACGTCGAAGAAAGGAGAAATGAAGAAGAAGAGCTGCTAAATTTCACGTTTTCCCAAATAATAGGAGAGGATTACAATAAGGAAGAGATGAAGATAGAAGAAGAAGATGATAAGTTTTACACGAATGAACTAGAAAATTGGATTAACAATTTGTTTCCCGACCCCAGAAAAGAAGAAGAAGAAGAAGTAATATATCCCTCAATTATGGAAATATTAGCAGAGGCTAGTGCAGAACACGAAGAAATGGAAGTCGATTTAGACGATATAGAAAAAAGAATGGACGAATTGCTAGCCGTATTTCAAGCACAACGAAATTCAAATATACAAGTAGGATTCGGAAATAACAACCGTAATGATGGACACAATAGATTTCATATAATAGAAGAACGAAGAAGACAATACAGAAGATACAATATGGAGGGTAGAATGCTACGATTCCGTCTAGCCCCCGTGCGTGCAGATGAAAACCCTTTTACGGCAATTGAAGCAAGTCTACGGTCACTAATAGATTATTTACTACGTAATGTGGACCAGCATGATTACGTAGGAATAACAATCACAAACGAGAGAGAAGGACATCGTCCATTTTGGTTGTCATTCAGAGAAGCAAGAAATCTTTCAGCAGAAGTTCTATGGATAAGTTATGAGAAAGTACTGCAAAGTAATGCGGCTTTTCTTATAAATGAAGATTGCATCGTGAATTTTCATCATGTACGTATGCCAAGAGGACAAGGTCCTTTGAAACAACATATTTTGAATACTGAAGAATATGTAAAGGCAAAACGTGGTATTATCACAATTAAGAATAAAGGCACAAGATGTTTAGCACATGCAATCGTCGTTGCCATAGGACTGAAAAAATACAAGGGAAGAAATCAAACTGAATATAATAGATATGTAAAAACTCAGAGTAAATATATCATAGAAAAAGAAGCAGAAGAACTGTGTGAAGCTGCCGATGTAGATCTTAGTCATGGTGGTGGAATTCCTGAAATTCGTAAATTTCAGGAATATTTAAAGGATTATAAAATCACAGTGTATAGGGGATTTTCAGGAAGTGATGTTATGTTTGAAGCACCACCAAGTGATAACGAGAGAACTGCTTTAAATTTACTGTTTATAGATAACCACTACAACGTCATTGAAAGCTTGACAGCATGTTTTAGCTGTAATTTTTATTGCGAAAGCTGTCATAAGAAATATGAAAAAAAGCATGAACATTTGAAACATTGTACAGCTGTATGTTTTCGTTGTCATCAGAAGCCACCATGTGATTTTAAAGAACCCCATATTACATGCAATGATTGTAATCGAGAATTTTATGGCCAGTCATGCTATGACTATCACAAGTCAGCGTCGTATCAAAATGGAAAGCCTTTATGTTCCATTGTGAAATGTTGTGCCCAGTGTTTGAAAATTTATGTAGTGAAAGAAAAACGTTCTCACGTATGTGGAGAAACTTATTGCAACATTTGCTATGATATAGTACCACCCAATCATGAATGTTACATGAAAGTGAATGAAAGAAGAAAATCGAAAAAAGCCAATGAAAAAATCATCATGGAGAAGAAAGCTATGATTCTGTTTTATGATATTGAATGCACACAAGATACGAAAATAGAAGAGGAGGACGCAAACATATATGAACACATACCTAATGTCTTGGTTAGTCAACATGTATGTTACCAATGTTATGAAGATAACAACATCAAGAATGATTGTGTCATTTGTGGAAAGCGAGAAAATATTTTTGACGGAGAAAATGTAATAGAAGATTTTCTAAAACATCTTCAACAACGTAGACCAAACATTAAATCAGTAATCTGTGTTGCCCATAACTCAAAGGGATATGACGCACATTTCATCATTAAGACCATGGTTGAGAAGATGAATTGGACTCCAGAAGTAATCATGAATGGAGCAAAAATTCTCTCTCTTAAAATAGGAAACGTAACCTTCATCGATTCACTAAGCTTTCTTCCTATGCCCTTAAGTAAATTAAGTGGTGCATTTGGGCTTCAATCGTGCAAAGGATATTTCCCACACTTCTTTAATCGACGTGAGAACCAAACCTATGAAGGGCCGCTTCCAGACATTAAATATTATGGAGCAGATACTATGAAAGTAGACGAAAGACGCAAGTTTCTCCAATGGTATACCGAACATCAAAACGACACCTTTAAAATGAAAGAAGAACTCATCAAGTATTGTGTACAGGATGTCGAGGTATTACGTCAAGCCTGTATTTCATTTATGAATACATTTGAATCTGAAACTAATGTCAATCCCTTACTTGAATGTATTACAATTGCCAGTGCATGTAATTTGGTATATCGTAGAAATTTCTTAAAGGAAAATACAATTGGTATCATACCAAAGAACGGATATCGATGGAGAGATGTACAATCAGTTGAAGCAGTACAATGGATAGCTTGGGAAGAAAAAACCAGAAACATCCAAATTACCAATGCTGCACGTAGTAAGGAAAAACGAATAGCATCAATGAAAGTAGATGGTGTATGGACAGATCCCAATACAGGAAAAATACACGTCTGGGAGTATGAAGGCGATTTCACACATGGTTGTATCTACTGCTACCCTAACGACAGAGATAAACCCATCTATAACAATACTACAGATACCATGGAATTTCGATATGAAGCAACAAAGAAGAAAATCCAAAAATTAAAAGATATTGGCTGTGAAGTGCATGAAATATGGGGTTGTGAATTTAAAAAACAATTGGCAGGAAATGAAGAGATGAAGAAGTATGTTAGTAATCATCCGTATACAAAGAAAACACCATTAAAACCTCGTGACGCTTTTTATGGAGGACGTGTGAATGCCATACGTTTGTATCATAAAGCACAAGAATCTGAAAGAGAGACCATAAAATACAAAGATGTTATTTCATTGTACCCATTTATCTCTAAGACTAAGAAGTTTCCAATTCGTCATCCTACTATCTATCTGCCTGGAGATTCAAATATTCCCACCATTGAAGAAGTAGAAGGATTAGTTAAGCTCAGTATTTTGCCTCCAAAACAACTGTTTCATCCTGTACTCCCTTATAAATCAAATGATAGATTGATGTTTCCACTCTGCCGTACATGTTGTGATGAATTAAACCAAGCACCTTGTAATCACAACGATGAAGACCGAGTGCTACATGGAACATGGGTAGCAGATGAAGTAAGAAAGGCATTAGAAAAAGGATACAAAATAATAGATATTCATGAAATATGGGCATATGACGTTGTTCAATATGATGAAAAAACAAAAAGTGGTGGCTTATTTGCAGAATACATAAACACCTTCCTGAAAGCAAAAACAGAAGCAAGTGGATGGCCAGCATGGTGTGAAACAGATGAATTAAAGAAGAAGTACATTCAGCAATTTTATGAAAAGGAAGGAATACGTCTAGATGAGAACAAAATTAAACATAATCCAGCACTTAGAAGTTTAGCTAAATTAATGCTAAATTCATTTTGGGGAAAATTTGGTCAACGTGAGAACATGGGTCATGTCAGCATTATTAATGAACCCAAGGAATTATATGAGAAATTATCATCTCATGATATAGATGTTCATCAAATATTCCCAGTAAATGATGACATGTTATATGTATATTGGCAATACACCGATGACGTTCCTGTTTCACTACCAACAGTAAATGTTGTCATAGCCGCATACACAACAGCACAAGCAAGATTAGAATTGTACAAATATTTAGATCAGCTACAAGAAAGAGTATTATATTTTGATACTGATTCCGTCATTTATACGCAAAAACCTGGTGAAAGTACAATTCCAACTGGTGACTTTTTAGGCGATTTAACAAATGAAGTCCTCGAATATGGTAAAGAAGCCTATATTTCAGAATATGTATCGGCGGGCCCGAAGAATTACAGCTTACGTATTTTTGATCCCAGCACGAAGAAGGAGTTTCAAGTATGCAAGATACGAGGCTTTTCATTAAACTATGAATCTTCAAAACACCTAAATTTTGATGTAATGAAGAAAATGATAGTAGATAATGAAGAGGATGCAGAAGAAGAAGAAGAAGAAGAATCTCGTCCCACGGAAGTCAAAATTACCAATGAGAAAAAAATTTGCCGCAGGAAAGACCATACTATCGTCAGCATGCCCGAAACAAAAATTTATAAGATAAATTATATTAAACGCCGTAGAATACCAAATTCATATGATACTTTTCCATATGGCTACACTACTTCCAACAAAAGAAGAAGAGAAATGTAATAAGGCCCTTTATAAATATACGTATAAGGAAAGAATGATCATACTCTTTAACATGGACACGACGTGGAAACATCCCTTTTCATGTATTGTTGCCGGACCAAGTGGATGTGGAAAAACTTCCTTTGTAATACGATTCCTGTCCAATTTACCACGTATGGTTAATACATCGTTTCGTCATATTTATTGGTACTATGCAGAATGGCAAAATGCATACAGAGAAATTTCGACAAAAGTACAATTTATTGAAGGATTACCTCGAACAAAAGACTTTTTACCTGAAACTGGACCACATCTTATTATTATTGATGATCAAATGTGTGAAGTGAACCGCAATATAGTTGATTTCTTTACAAAGGGTTCTCATCATAGAAATCTTAGTGTACTATTTATTACACAAAACATATTTCATCAGGGAAAAGGAAGCAGAGATATGAGCTTAAATTGTTCTTATCTCGTATTATTTAAAAATCCAAGAGATAAATCACAAATTAAACATTTAAGTTATCAATTAACTCCTGAGAATCCAAAATTTCTTCAAGAAAGTTTCAACGACGTAACAAAGTTACCATATGGATATTTCTTTATTGATTTAAAACAGGATACGCCAGATGAACTTCGTTTTCAAACAAATATTTTTCCTGATGATATTTATCATTACGTTTATGTTCCATCGAAATAGAAGAAGAAGATGTGTTTATAATGTTTGTTTTAAACTGTGTTTCTTCATTCTGACAATATGTCTCCAAGAGTAAAACACGGAGATCTTCTTCGTACGCTGAGCAAAGCAAATCCTAAATTACGTAAAGCTATATTGGCCAATGCAGACTCTTCAGTGATTCGAAGTATTTGCGAATGTTGTTATAATGTGTTAAAAGGGAATGTACCTCTTACAAAGACACAGAAAGCAAGATTAAAGCGATACAAGAGGACGCTTCGATATCTTGTGAAGAAAGGAAACTCCATCCAAAAGAAGAAGAAGCATTTATTAGTACAGCAGCAGGGTGGATTCCTACCGGCATTATTAGCTCCTATTTTAACTGGTGCATTATCAAGTTTACTATTCCGTTAGTACAATGGAACACGCAAAGAAGATGATTTTAGTTCCACCTGAAGTTCTGAATCGTATACAAGCACCAACATCATCATCATCATCAGCCCTGGAGAAACGTGAATCTAATTTGGATCAAGAAATGCAAGAGATTTTACAGTTATCATCGCTTAGTGATGAAGAAAAGTGGAATCAGTATAATAATATTCTTCAAAAATATTTACATTTAATACGAAAACAAGAAGAACCTGTAACACTTTCAATTACGTCAACTAAATCAGAGAAGCCTGAAGTAGAAGAAGAAATATTATTATCTATACCCAAAATGTTTCGTAAAAGAGCTGAATTACTACTACATAGAATGAAACATGATGATAATATCACGTGGGATAATAAAGGAACTGTTTACATCAGAGGTGATAAACTAGAAGGATCTCACATTGTAGATTTAATTTCTGATGTGTCGCGACCCCGGAAACACACAAATCCACCGGGATGGGAGAAATTTTGTAATTATTTATCTTCTAATAACACACCTCAAGAACTTATTGGAAATCCAAAACGTTTGTCATATATTTTACGACGAACTAAAGCATCACCAACAGCATCATCGTCAAGGGAAAAAATACCTCTGAAATCGTTTGCAGAAGACGGCGAAGAAGAAGCAGAAGAAGAAGAAGAAAAGGAAAAAGTAATATCTCCTATAAGGAAAAGGAAACGTGCCTGTAAACGTCCAGTATGGTCAAGGTGGAAACCGTAAACAAACAGTTAAGCAAGATTTACTACAACCCTTCACATCCTGCCTCGTTTTCAACTGTTAAAAAATTGTGGATAGCTACAAAGAAGAAAATTCCTATACATTGTATAAGAAGATGGTTACTGCAACAAACAACATAGATAAAATCATACGTACAAGAAGAAAAGGCAGCAGAAAAGAATATCTTGTTCATTGGAAAGGATATCCTTCTTCTTTCGATTCCTGGATACCTGCATCATCCGTAAAGAAGATCGTGAAGTACAATGGAACCTGATGGAGATTTTTACGTTACGCTTCCCAGTAATAGTTCTATGGAATATTTTCCTGACAACACCTTAACATCATACACTACGAAACTTCATCAAAGAATGGAATTCCATGAAAAGTGGGAAGTGGCTATTGTTGAAATTCATTATCCTCATTCAATATTAAATATTAATGACGAAAATAATAAAATTTTTTACAAACCTGCAAAAAGTGATGAATGGAAATTTATAACTATTCCTGTACGTTATTACACTGACATATCAGAATTGATAAAGATAATAAATACGTACAACAGATTCACAAATTTACATATTTCTTATACTCGTGAGAGTAATACCTGTTTTATACGACGTCTTCATAAAGACATAGATGTAGACGTTGCATTATCACCAAGTGTTAGTGCGATGCTGGGGTTTGATCCAAGCGTTGATTTAAAGGATATGCAACAAGGCCAAAGCATTCCAAATTTACGTTTAGGCCTTCCATCTACAATGTATGTGTATTGTGATATAATTCAATCTCTATTTGTTGGAGATACAGTAGCACCATTATTACGTATCATAAATATGAATCCTGTGAATCATACATTTGGAAGTAGTGTTATAGAAATTTTTAATCCTCCACATTATGTGCCTATAGAGAAGATGCATTTTGAACACATCAAAATAGATATAAGAGATAGTACAGGCTCTCCACTGGCATTCACTTTCGGAACTGTATGCGTTAAACTACATTTTCGACCAGTGCGTCAACATCGACAAATATGAATAATCCATATTTACAATATTATCAAAAACAAGCTCTTTCTGGAACTGGTAACGTTTATGTTGGCTCCCCTTATCAAGTTGGACATGGTATTGGAAGTTTCCTTGGAGGATTATTTCGTTCTGTCATGCCACTAGTAAAACAAGGAGCTAAAACAGTAGGAAAGGAATTATTAAAATCTGGAGCAAACGTTATTACTGATGTCATCATCGACAATCAACCTATTAACGAATCCTTTCATCAACGAATGGGTGAAGCGAGATCCGTCTTGCAAGACAAAGCAAAAAATAAACTGAAATCTATGCTAGGATCTGGATATCAACGAAGGAAAAGAAGAATTACACATCATTCCATCTTTAACCCTTCACCATTACACATCATCAAGGGCAAGAAGAAGAAGGAGAAGGGCAAGAGGAAACGTACACAGAAAACAAAGAAATATCAGTCTTATAAGAAGAGGAAGTTATCACACGATATCTTTGATTAAACCATCACCATTATGGCTTTCTTACATCATCAATCCTGCGAGTGTGTAAAAAGTGAACTAGATATTTTTTCTACAAAACCAACGCAAACCAGTATATTGGATAATCATGTCGTTACATACAAACCAATCAGTTCACTAGCTGATAATGCTCCTATAGAGTTTGTCATCCCAGGAACAAGTGATGAATACATAGATCTACCACATACTCTTCTTTACATCGAAGCTCAAATCGTTAAGCCTGATGGATCGGCATTTGGTGAAAGTGATAAAGCTGTGGCTCCTATTAATGACTTTTTAAATTCTATGTTCAGTGAAGTGGAAGTGTATTTAAATAACAAACTGATTTCATTTCCATCTCATAATCATCCATATCGATCATACATTGAAAAACTGTTAAATTATGATGATTCTGCTAAAAATACTCATCTTCAATGTGCATTCTGGTTTCAAGATACTGCTGGACATATGGATGCAACATCTAGTGGTAATAAAGGATTTCAACAACGTTATGAATTAACAAAAAAAAGTGCAAAATTCGACATGCTTGGACATCTTCATTGTGATATTTTTAATCAAGATAAATTTTTAATCCAAGGAGTAGAATTACGTCTCAAGTTAATTCCTGCAAAGCCAAACTTTTGTCTCATCGCTAGTGATGCGTCTGTTGAGGCTAAAGTGAACATTTTAGACGCTGCTTTACATATTAAAAAGATTAATGTTAGTCCTACAATAAAACTAGCACATAACAAGCTTCTACAATCAACAACAGCCAAATATCCTCTCACAAGAGTGCAAATGAAGTCGTTCGTCATTCCAAAGGATCTTCAATCAAAAACAATAGATAATTTATTTATGGGAGTATTACCAACTCGAGTGATTGTGGCGTTTACACAAAATGATGCCTATACAGGAACAATAACTTCAAATCCATTTCATTTCAAACATTTTGACATCAATTTCTTCTCTCTATACATTGATGGAAAACCTGTACCTTCAAAACCATTACAACCAATTTTCGAAAACAACCTCTATGTTTCCTCATATCATACCTTATTCTGTGGATCAGGCATTCACTTTTCCAATCATGGCAACAATATTCCTCGCCTTGACTTTCCTCAAGGATACACTATCTTTGTTTTCGACATTACTCAAGATGGAGAAGCCAGCGCTGTGCAGCATTGGAATCTTATACGTCATGGGTGTGTTCGTCTGGAAGTTCATTTTACGAAGCCTCTACCAGCACCTATCTCCTGCATTGTGTATGGAGAATTCCAATCTCTCTTAGAAGTGGATCATCAGAGGAACATCATCATGGATTTTTAAAGGTACGTTATTTAAATATCATATCATATATGTACATGTCTGCATTTTTATACATGATGTCCTCTACACTAGATTTATTGAATGCTTTGCAAACAAATTCTTTATTTCACAATCATTTCGTTGGCGTATATACAGCCAATGAATTACCAGCACATGTTCCACTACCTGCAGCTATCATCATAAATACAGATCCCTCGAACAAACATGGCACACACTGGATTTCCGTATATATTCATACTGATGGCCGTGCCCACTACTTCGATACATTTGGATTTCCTCCATATGTAATGCATCATATTCAATTTCTACGTAGAAATTCCACTTCTTATACAATTAATAATAAACAAATTCAAAGTGTGAAATCATCCCTATGTGGACATTATTCATATCTTTTCCTATGCTTCAAAGCTAAAGGAAAGTCATTAAATGAATTTCATTACACTTTCTCATCAACTCCAGAAAAAAATGATCGTCGTTTGCTGTATTTACTTTTACAGGTAATCATGTCTTCATTCTTCTTCTTCGTTTGTTTTGATTACTTTCTTTTCATATTATTGCAGGTAGCCATTTCTTCTTCTTCTTTATTATAATGTGTTTGTATGTATTATTATTTGTTCATGATTATAGATAAAATAAATTTTAAGTTTGTTTTTCAATTTTTTTCATTTCAGAGAGTAAAAGATCGTCATCGTGTGTATGGACATCATCTTCAATGTACAGATTGACTTGTATCTACGTTTCATCATCAACATCAACAGCAGTAGTATCATCAGTGAACAGTATATGGCAGTTGTAAAGTTATCATCACATGGACAGTGGAAACAAAATCTAACGTTCTTTTAAAATGTACTATACTTACCGTCGTTTTAATTGTGTAAATAGTTTCATCAGCAATAAACACTTTGTATTATTTTTTCTCTTTGAAAACAAATGTTTTATTTCTTATTTTCTCCGTTTCCTAATAAATAAATATGTTTTATGATCAGTTATGTAATTAAATACACATATCATAAAACATATTTTTAAGTCATTGAATTAAAGAATTTCATAGTGATTTAAAAAAAAAAGATTCTAAAACTGATTTTTTAATTCAATGATGAAATCATATAACTACATAATAATAATAATGAATTCAAATACTTAATCAGTTATTCTTTCGTAAATTAAATCAAGTATGTGAATTCAATATTATTATTATTATTATGATAGGACTTTTGTTTTTAAAATTTTAATATTAATTATTTGAGTTCCTTTTTTAAAAATTAAAAAAAGTCTTATCATACTTAAGACAAAGTTGTATAATAATAATAATTTCAAATACTAATTTTTATTTTAACATTCATTTCAAGAATTTGAATTCATTATGATTATTATTATTATTATTATACGTATCACTTATAATATACGAGGAAAAAAAATATGTTAGGATTTTTTTCTTATAAAAAATTTTAAAATCCTAACATATTGAGGTGTATGAAACGAACACAAAACACACACACAAATAAAACATTTCACTTTCCACTATATATATATTTTTATTACATTTAATATTACGTTGTTTCGTATACATGAAAAAACAAATCAATTTCTCCTTCTTTATGAAGAGTCGTTCACTTCATTGATACCCTCCGAAGGTTGAGTTTCGGTTTCCACCCACCATGGCTGTGTCGATACACTATCAAATAAATCAGCCATAATTGAATCTATAAGTTTTTGTTTGCAAAATACTTTTATTTCCAATTTTAATCGTTCACCATCAATGTTCACATCACTGTTCTTATCAAGAGAGACACTTGGAAAACTGATGTCCATACCATTAATAATACTCTGTTCATCTACACAGGTATGGATTCCGGCAAGTCCTCTGCATGTAAGACACTGTAATTGTACATGATTACGAATAGTATCTGTACACAAGTCAAAATATTCACGTAGCACAACACTACAAACTTTACTGTTTTTCACAGCATGTTCAATACACGGTAATATTTCCAAGAAATAAAGCCAATCACTTGAAGATAAGTACACAGTGTTTCGAGGAGCATGAAGTGTTCCTTTCTTCTCTAACATCACTAATTTTTCACCCATTAGTTTTCGTACCACCAGTTCGTTTTTTCGACCAAGAGATTTTATAAATGTAATTTCCACTTGAGAATTTAAATAGTCCGTAACAAATGGGGTTAAATGTACAAGTTTCTCCCACTCTGCCAAATTTAACTCCACTCCAAACACAAGTCCTTTGCCAACACGAATCACTGGTTCAAATGTATCACTATCCAGTCCAATGCAAATTAATTTGGTTTTCATTGAATTAAGTCCATATTCAACATTTAACAAGTACTCTTTCTTGGTATCCATAGTTGATGCACAAGCACTCAAAGACATGTTACTCCAGTCGCTGGTCAGTACAGAATAACGACACTATGCATACAGATGACTGCGCATGCATGAAGAGGAGGGGCGAAGAGGAAAATTCATGTTTCATCTTGTTTGTACATGGCACCATACACTTACGATGAGTAAACCAGTTCAGTAAATTCAAGATCGTACATGTTACGTCCAGATACATTAATCTTCATTCCTTTATATATTAAACAGACATTCCCACTTTGTAAATACGTTAATAATGCACCATTATCTGCTTCCAATTTTTCAGTACAACGTCCAGGTAAAATCACTTTTTCACCTCCTTCAAATGTCACACAGGCCTTCCTACCATATACCGTTGTAATTATCTCACAGTTTACAATACGAAATGGTACTCCAATCTCCAAATCTCGCATTTTTGTAAAGGGTACCATTGATGGCTTATTAAGTTTATCTAATAAACTCATTGACGATGACATCTTTAAAATTTTTGACGTTTCTTCCTTTGCAACAGCTGCTAACAGAATGATCGACACAAGCACATACGTTCCGCTTACGCTCTTCGCAGGAGGGGTGAGGGGTTTGGGGGTTCAAATTATTAACCAATAAACGACAAGAACACGAAAATTCATGTTTTATCTTGTTTCTACATCTAGCAGGTGTCCAAGACTATGAGCATAGCAACAGCAAACCAGCATTTTCCCACGGGGCTTCTGTGGTAACCGTAAAAGGCTATGAACATAGCAACTAAAGAGGAGTAGGGGGTAACGGGGGTTCAAATAAACCAAAATTTTCCCACGCGCTTCTGTACTACCCGTAAAAGGCTATGAACATAGCAACCAAAGGCTTGTCGAAACTTGCCTCCCAATTCCAGGAAATGACACCGAATTCTAGGAAAACAAGATAATTTTTTGCTGACTCGGCCTTCTATACGCCGGGACATCTACTGTAACAAGGCTCCAAAATCAATACTCGTCAAAGGGAACGATGACCCAAATTTAAAAAAGTAAACCATTGTACTCTATTATATAACGAAAATGTCTCGTGAAAGATAATAGGATAAGTTAAAAAACTACCAAATTTTAATATTTTTATACTCATCAAAGGAAACGAGGTCCTATACGCCCCCCCAACTCCTGATGTAAATCAATGTGATCTTAGGTGTCCTGAGAGATTACTGCTCCCTGAGTAAGCACAATCAAAAATTTCAACGGGTAATGCAATCCCGGACCAAAGCATCTCTAACTCATTCGCTATGGTCCATGTGGGGGTCCCAAAAGTGAAATAGGGTCACCTCGACGTCAAACAAACACATTAGCTCGAACCAAATACCTCTACTTCATTCGCACCAGTAGGGACGTGCTGGCTCAGTGGTAGAGCGTTCACCTCTGCTGTATGGGGTCCCTCATTCAAAGCCTCGGAAAAGTAGTTTTGTGGTGGGCAAAATTATGCTCGGTATACTCCCAATTTTCGACCATACTTTCATTCCTTTCTCATCGTCACCGTCTCCTTTAGCCTAGCCTGCATAACCGTGGGACGTAAAACTAAAGATTTCATTTGCATCAGTGTTAGTCCATGGGATAACAATCTCCAAATCTTATGCCATAAAAGGGAACGAAAAATAAAAAGCATTCATAAACCTGTACTATTTCATAACGTAATCAATCATCAAGACCATATTTTTAATGATTTTAAAGAATCATCATGACCTCTAATCCAAAACTCCCAATTCAATGACGTCAGAGCCGGACCAAGGTACCTCTGATTCATTTGCACCAGCGTGCATGACCTCTGAATAAGCATAAGCAAAATTTCAATAGGTGACGTAATCCCGGGCCAAAGCATCCCTGATTCATTGACTATGGTCCATAGTGGCACCAAATTGGATAATAAAAAGTTAGGTCAGGTCATGCAATTACTACTGTGTACAAACGAAAATTTTGCCCGCATATTTCTGTACAAACGAAGTACAAACGATTGCGATAATTTGTGATTGAATAGGACATGTTGGTCGGGGGCTACCAGTTAGAGAGTTCCCGACTTTGTTTTCGTTCTGGCGGTGCCCTTAATTATGTACAAAAAAATTTAGCCTGCACATTTCTGTACAAACGAAGTACAAACGAATGCGACAATGTGTGATTGAACTGGACATGGTGGGGCGAGCTACGAATCAGACAGAGTCCGCTTTGTTTTCCTTTTGGCGGCGCCCTTATTTTGTTCAAACAATCATTTCGCCTGCACATTTCTGTACAAACGATGCACAAAAGAATGCGACAATTTGTGATTGAATTGGACATGGTGGGAGGGCTACCACTTACACAGCCCCCAATTTTTCTGTTCTGGCGGCGCCCCTAATTGTGTACAAACGAAAATTTTGCTTGCACATTTTTGCACAAAACATTGCGACAATTTGTGATTGAATTGGACATGTTAGTGGGGGGCTACCACTTAGACAGCCCCCAATTTTTTTTCGTACAGGCGGCGCCCCTAATTTTGTTCAAACCAACATTTCGCCTGTATATTTCTGTACAAACGATGTACAAACGATTACAACAATTTGTGATTGAATTGGGCATGATGGACGGGGTACCATTTAGACAGACCCCGCATTAATTTCTTTCTGGCGTCGCCTCCAATTGTGTTCAAAACAAAATTTCGCTTGCACATTTCTGTACAAACGTCGTACAAACGATTGCGACAATTTGTAATTTAATTGGACATGGTCGGTGGCTACCACTTAGACAGCCCCCACTTTGTTTTCGTTCTGGCGGCGCCTTATTTGTGTAAAAACAACATTTTGCCTGCACATTTCTGTACAAAGAAGTAGGCCCTACAAACAATTGCGACAATTTCTGATTCAATTCGACATGTTGGTGGGAAGCTACCACTTAGACAGCTCCCACATTGTTCTCGTTCTGGCGGCGCCCTTAATTGTGTACAAACAAACATTTCGCCTGCGCATTTCTGTACAAACGAAGTACACACGATTGCGACAATCTGTGATTCAACTGGACATGGTGGGGGGGCTACCACTTAGAGAGCCCTTACTTTGTTTTCGTTCTGGCGGTGCCCCTAATTGTGAAGAACGAAAATTTTGCCTGCATATTTCCGTACAAATTAAGTAGAAACGATTACGACAATTTGTGATTGATTTGGACATGTTGGTGGGAATCTACTACTTAGACAGCTCTCACATTGTTTTCGTTCTGGCGGTACCCCTAATTGTGTACAAACAAACATTTCACATGCCCGTTTCTGTACAAACGAAGTACAAAAGATTGCGACAATTTGTAATTGAATTGGAAATGGTGGGGGAGGCTACCACTTAGACAGCTCCCCACTTTGTTTTCATTTTCGAGGCGCGATTCATTGTGTACAAATGAAAATTTCACCTGCACATTTCTGTACAAACGACGTACAAAAGATTGCGAGAATTTGCGATTGAATTGGACAGGGGGGCTACAACTTAGACAGCCCTACACTTTGTTTTCCTTCTGGCGGCGTCCCAAATTGTGTACAAACAAACATTTCGCCTCCAGACTTCTGCACAAACGACTTACAAACGATTGGGATAATTTGTGATTGAATTGGAAATGATCGGGAGCTACCACTTAGAGAGCCACCACTTAAATTTCGTTCTGGCGGCGCCCCTAATTGTGTACAAACGTAAATTTTGCCTTGAGGTTTCTCTACAAACGAAGTACAAACGATAGCGACAGTTTGTGATTGAATTGGACATGTTAATGGGAAGCTACAACTTAGACAGCCCACAGTTTGTTTTCATTTTGGAGGCACGATTCATTGTGTACAAATGAAAATTTCGCCTGCACATTTCTGTACAAACGACGTACAAAAGATTGCGACAATTTGTGATTGAATTGTACATGGTCGGGGGCTACCACTTAGACAACCCCCACTTTGTTTTCGTTCTGGCGGCGCCCCTAATTTTGTTCAAACAAACATTTCGCCTGCACACTTCTGTACAAATGATGCACAAACGATTGCGACAATTTGTGATTGAATTGGACATGGAGGGAGGGCTACCACTTACACAGCCCCCATTTTTTTCTGTTCTGGCGGCGCCCTAATTGTGTACAAACGAAAGTTTTGCCTGCACATTTTTGTACAAAAGAAATACAAAGATTGCGACAATTTGTGATTGAATTGGACATGTTAGTGGGGGGCTACCACTTAGACAGCCCCCAACTTGTTTTCGTACTGGCGGCGCCCCTAATTGTGTGCGAACCTACATTTCGCCTGCACATTTCTGTACAAACGAAGTACAAACGATTGCGGCAATTTGTGATTCAATTGGACATGGTAGGGGCTACCATTTAGGTGAACTCCCTCGAGAGGAATCACTCTACTTATTTATTGCAAAAAACAGAATTTAAAAATTCGAATTCGTCCAAAGTTATCGTGTGAAGTAACAGCCGTTTGTATGTACGTACTAATATCGATAAGTTCACTATGCGATCCTAATTAATACTTCATATACCCGCGCCACACACACACACACACGAAAGTTTACCTGGTAGTACAAACATGCTTACGCCGGAAACTAGAAACAAAAAAAAAAAAAGAAAAAGAAAAAGAAAGAAAGAAAGAAAGAAAGAATATCTTGTTGTACCTATATACTGAATGCACCATTACTCACAAAATCAGTTAAAAAAGAAAAAGGAAAAAAGTGTGTTAATGAAACTTTCAAAGATTGGTACCACTGCTCCGTGTCACACATGAGATTGTTCCATAATTATTGATTCGTAATATGATGTATATGGGTTTCTTAATGGTAGTATAACAAAATACCTTCAAATTTACCACTAAATAAAAAGTGAAATTTATTTCTCAAATTTTGTAAAATCGAAGTCGGTGGGCATTATGGGAACAGTCTACAATAACAAATATACAAATAAATATTTATATACTTCACGTTTTCCAGTGGGTGCAAGAAAGCTTCGAATAGTGTTTGTTGTCATAAGCATTAGCTGATGCAAATATATATATATTAATCAAAAAGCACGACATATACTAAGGAAAATATAAATTCCCATTCGTCCGTCTCATTGAAATGAACGCATATGGCGTGAGTGCATGTCTAAGTTATTGACGCCTACCAAACAAAGGGAAGTTTTGAAGACGTAATCAGTGCAACATGATTAGAAGCAAATACAGCCCACGTCACCTACACATTGCATAGTTTTCTTTAGTTGAAAGAAAACAAAGGACCCATTCTGTGTTGTTGTATACACATTCGGCAGGGGAATTGATCGCATTTGGCAAGGATACATTTCTTTTTACCCTTTAACATGTAAGCTGCAAAGTGTGTATACTGATAGATCTTGAGGTAGAAATGGAGCCATTGCTAATAAGTATACAGGAGCAGCGATAACTCAACAAACCCATTACGAAAGTGAATGAAGTAAATAGATTAATAGATGAGTTTTTGGATGTTTTACTTCAACGTTTTATTTCGATTAAATTGATATGTGTAATGCATTATTATTATTATTATTATGATGTTGTAAAAGGTTATAATAAATACTTTTTCCTATTACATTCTTATGAAGTAATCTTTGCGCTACAAGCTTCCTGAACGCGACAACACTGTACGACAGCGTTGCCGCACTTCCACTTACTGTATGCAGTTTCTTCATATAAGCGCGGGGAATTTAAAGATTGGGCTGGAACATGGCACACCGCTTAACGCAGAGAACATGTTAAAGTAAAAAAAGAATTTAAAAAATAAATACTCTACCAACTAAACCTTTTTTTGTTAATAGTTTCAAGTATTTGGAACATTAGACTTCCAAATTTTCGAAATGTGTTTTGTACGTTTCTCTTCCTACCATGGTAAAGGAGATCAGTGCGTCGTACATTTGTTTCAATTACACAAAAAGTATCAAGTGATGAAAATTGAACTTTTCACAATTTACAGCTAATGGATGCATCTACATATTGTACACAGGAAATTATTTCACGTGATCTTTCTTCTGAGATATAGTCCTATAAACATTGATCTACCAAAAAAGTACGAAAAATACGCACTTTTTCATTAATCTTTATTTTTTTCTCACTCATAGTACAAAGAAAATTTTTATGTCTTAAATATTAAAAAGACAACATTTCAGCAATTCCAACGAGGTACGACAATGCAATATAAGTTTCGACTGAACGTCACGGCAGCACCACGAAGCCAGGGGCCTATCTTTATGAAATGGATAGTAGAGACGTTCTTCCTCCCATTCCCAGTACAGCATCTGAAGGTTGGATCGAGTTTCTGTCTCCTCGTTCCATCAGAGGAATGGATGTCAAAAATGAAGGGTTTTGAACTTATTTTCAAAGACATTACTGATACCCGCACAATATCCGGTGAAAGAAAATCATTGTAAAAAGACTAATCGCGAAAATAAGTGAAAAGTATCCTGATGTGAATGAACATTTAATTGAGATATATGTAAGAACTAGGATGTTCATTCGCATAAAATACATGAATAATAGAAATAAAATTCTAAAATCAACAAATGCCCATAGAAGAAAATCTCGACTAGGCACGCCTCAGCCACAGTGAGGTCTACAACAAACAACTAAGCAGAGAAAGGTACGTAAAATTATTATTTAAAATTATTTATTATTCTTTATTTTCTGTGCAAACATCTGAATTGTGTTGCTTGTGGCTGCGCGCTTCGCTTGTCTGCTCCTCTACACTTTGTCGTCCTCCTAGCTGCTCTTGCAGTGACGTCGTGTTACCAGCCAATTAACGTCCCTTTACCGATATATCCCAACCTTATTAATTCTAGTAACCTAGAATCACTCTACGAAAGAAATACGCAACCGCAGAAGAAGATTAGACAAAGTTACTTTTCTGAAAGTTCTCGTAAATCATTTCATTAACTGGCAAAAAAAATATAAGGGAAGTATAAGACCAGTGTTTAATTCTTATTATATTTCAATTCACAATGGCTGGTGAGGCGTCTCTTAAGTTGGAATTGATGTGTAAAGAAGAAACTTTTTATGACATATCTCAGGAAGATCCACTAGAAGGGAAAGGGTGGACATACGAACTGATGACTGACAACAAAGAGTTAATATTGTCTACAACGGAAGGAGAGCAAACAATGGACAAGGATACAGCTATGTGTTCTTTGGATGTGAAACTAAACGTTGATAGGGTGAAATCAGAATTAACAGTAGAAGATGATCCTGCATTTGAAAGTAATATAGAAACGCTACGAAAAATAGTGGTTCACGAGACTTGCGCGTCGTACTCTAATGACTCCCAACAATTAACCACAAAAAATTTAAATTCAGTTCGGCCAGAAAGGTAATGTTCATTTTTTCATATACTAATTGGCTCAGATTGATAATACGGTTACATGGGTTCGGAAAATTGTTGGTTAAAAGAAATGCTTCACAAGAAGTATTTAGATATGGGAGATATCTCGAACGTAAGTTAGTAATCCACAATTTGGGAATGGCGTGGCACACATACACTAGCTGTATACAAATAATAACAAGGAATCGATGTTTTGTCAAGATATAAAGGAATATGTTTTTCTCAAGATATAGTGATGGCCAGTGGGAATATTCCCGGTGGGAAGAAATTTAAAAATGGGAATATTCCCGGTTTTTTCCCTGGCGTATAAATTCCCGGGAAGGAATTTACTTCCATTTCTTTACTTTCTCTTCCAAATTATAAGAACCATATGACTAATTACTTTATTTGGATATAGTATACGACAGTGCCTCATCATTTAGCGAGGACTCACGAAGTGCAGTCTTTTAAGGATTATTCATTGAGGATATAGGAACTTGAAAATGAGGTAACAAGGCGACTTTCATTTAATTACTGAGTAATATAAAATAAAATGTACGTCGGTTTGCGTTGCGTGTGTTTTTTGGTATGCGAAGAATAATAATGTGCCCTTGTACGTAGTGTATGAGTATATGTGGGGGATTTGAATCACATATCGCATGTCACGTACACGTGGATGCTTCTTACTACTTCTAAATGTAATAAAATCATTTTTATCCGTAGTGCAACAGTAGGAAGTATCCACGCGCACAGATCATGAGGTACTGTTGTATACTATTACCCTTTATTTTAATATATTATGATTTATTTCTGGGTTTTAAAGAATTTGGAGGTTAAAAAATTTAAAAATTATTTGACGGTACTTTATATAACTAATAATATGATTTTTTTAGTTCCATTTCTATTTGCACTAAAAAGTAAGGTAATTATTTAGTATTGGGTGGTCAAAACAAGGAAACAGTAGGATGATTTACGGAAGAAATGAATTGATAGTGATGTTCATGTAGTCAAGAAAGTGTCGAACACTTTTTTTTTTATATTTATATATAGGACAGTAGGGGATTTATACAAAACGGAAAGGTAAGTGGAAGTGATATATGTGAGAAAAGAAAATGATTTGTTGGTAACGAAGATAGAAAACAACGTGCCATGCGGGGCTCTAACTCGCGTCTATTCTCTAACGCTCGCTCTGCAATGCTGTCTGAATTTAATGTTGGTAACGTAATTTAACGTAATGAATCATAAAACAACCGCATCGGATTAGAAAATCGCAAAAACGTAGATGCAAAAGCTTGCCCCCAAAGCTAAAGAACAGCCAAAATTAGCAAAGTACTAATTTACAAATGATGAAAAGGAATCATTTTGTAAATTAATTTAGAATTATGTAGAAATAGAGATGAAGCACTATTAATAAATCCTGAACCACCATTAGTAATAGACGTTGGTCAGTCTCCTCTCTCTGACTCGAATTTCTGAAGAGATACTCGGACAAATTTTACATGTGAATTAAGGTATGGAATTTCGAAAAATAGGTAGAATGAAAGGTCGTGTATGGCAATGTTAGGTGCTAAACTATAAAGATAAGTAAGTATCTTGAAAGTTTTGTGAATATAAATCTGTAAGCGCAAAAGTTGATAAATTGGTGAGACATGTATCTTTTAGCATTTACCCAATCTAATTGGTTTATAACGTTTATAAATTTAATGTCTTTATAATATCAAGAATAGAGTCAAGTTGACGAAATCCATTTAGATATAAATTTAAACTGTTTAGTGGTTTAAAAGTATTAGGTCTTACTATAGAATTTTTTCACACATATTTACAATAATTGGGGAATAACTTAGTTTTCGTGGGTGGGGTATAATCAGCAACGAAACATATACAATCTATATATCAATCGATTCATCTTGACAAAACAAATCGATCGATACAAAATTTAGCTACTTCTGGTTAACCACTTCCGGTTTACTGAGGCAAATTTATTTTCCGGGGGTGGGGTATAATCAGCAACGAAACACATACAATCTATATATTAATCGATTCGGCTTGACAAAACAAATCGATCGATACCAATTTTAACTATTTCCGGTTAACCAGTTCCCGTTTACTAAGCCTAATTTAGTTTCTGGTGTCGGGTTATGGAAAAGTCAAAATTCAAAGAATTCTTTCAATAAAGTGGATACTTTCAAATATCTACCATAACAGCACAAGATATGCTAGGCATGTGCCATTTAGGTGTCTCAGCTACTTTTTAGGTACCCGACACTTGGTACATATGATATTTATGTGTTAAGTATGTATTTCAGCTAGCTAAAGTTTTAGGTGCTTGTTATACCTAATTGATATTTGCGACTATGTACCACATATGTAGCATTTATATACCTGGCTCAGTTTAGCACTGTGATAATCATTTGTTTTTATATCGTCACTTGGGAGATATATCTTTTATGTTCGAGGTACTTACTTTAGGTGCATACTTTTTCAGATACTTATGACATAATTGATATCTGCAGCGGCACACGAATGACAGTCAGCTCTTTGAATTTGCTCGTGCGCAGTAACATGCAACGGTTTCTCGCGCTTTTTCCTCCACTTTCTGTCCTAGTACAGAATCGCTTAGAAAAATGTAGCAACAAATGCATGAAATTTGGGAGATAAATGTAAAAGAAAGAAATGACATAACTGATGAATAAAAATTAAGATGAGTCTTTCATACATATGTGAACAGTTAATTATTTACGTAGTTAGGGATAAAGAATTGCATTTCTTATATGCCAACTGTCGCCGATCATTTGAAAGTGAAAATGGAAGAACCATGAAATAAAGTAAAGAGAAGCGCGTCATTTTGTTATAAAATTACATGGCGAGCGGATTTTATCTGATCCCAAATGGTTATCGTCGAATATACAGGGTTACAACAGCACTCTGATTAGCCAAGTTAAAAAGACCTCAAGGATTTATCCCTCTACAAGCAACGTTTTCCCCATCGACTTTGTGGCCATGTCGGAAGAGAACGCGTCTAGTAATCAAATGGTTGGGGGTTCAAGCCCAACCTGAAGCACATTTTTTTTACTTGGTTAAAGTGTTTTTTAGACTCACCTTAATGTAAACATATTACGCAAATAGGCGATTTAACATATTTTCGGTGAATAATTATGTGGTTCATTGATGCTTGCGGCATGGGGAACCTACTTTGAACATACTAGGTAAGTTTCCCAGGTACATATGAGGCATGTGCTTAGGGGCGGACATAGACTGTGACTATCACTTGCCATCCATAGGGTTTCTCTCTTACAGGTACATAAGGCACATACCGGGCACATTTCCGTGTACCTGAGGGAACAGGATAGACATATGCCTGCTATACAGGTGCTGTTAGGGTAGAATCAATATTAACGGACCAAAACGATATCTACGAAGAAATAAGATCTCGACTGAAAGCAGGCAATTTGCATTATTATTCAGATCACAATCTTTATCTTCAAGAATTCTGTCGTAGATTTTGAAGCTTAACATCTACAAAACGATAATCATCCCTGTTGTACTGTATGGTTTTGAAACTGGTCGCTCACTCTGCGAGAAGAACACAGACAGAGTATTGGAGAATAAAATCCCTAGGTGAATATTCGGTCCCAAAAACGACAGGAATGGGAAATGGCGGAAATTTCATAAAAAGGAACTGCATAACTTATAACCGCTACCAGGTTATAGAAGGATTTTTTGTGGACACTCTGTATATTTCGTAAAGACAGTGATCATTATTTTCGATTTATACTTTATTCTGCAACGCATATAAGTTCTCTCTTCGGTGGGAATTGCTTCTTTCCCACACAATTGGACAAAGAAATCTTTCATCGTTTTCTCATATATATATATTTAAAACGTTGTTTTTAGTGAGAACATTTCAGTTAGTGACTAACCATTTCAGTGTTTCTCCCTGACTCATTATATACACAGTATATATTCTATAGTTATTGGGAACTGAATTAAGTGCTTTCTTTAATCGCTTATGGAAATATTGCAATAGATTAGAGAAATACGGGCTGACCAGATGTTCCAGCAACCAAAGTGGCACCAACTGCGTTGTTTCGTAGACCGTTATCTGTACTTTCTCACGCCAGTGTTATCGCCGTGTCTAGTGCATTATGGGCAGTTGACTAAAATTAACATAAATTCTTTTCCGTATTCTGTTTGTATGTGCATACAGGTAAGTTAACTGAGTGATTTTTTAAGTGAACTGCCAACACCTTTCAGTTGATCATTGCAACCCGTAGCTTGAGCTTGGATGCTTGGGGAGTTTGACTCCAGGTCTGGAAGCCGTAACTACGCGCATCGCGTCGAGCTTCAGATACGACTTATTGTGAAGAGGCACAAGCTATTTAGCTGGTGAAGGACGATTTCTTACGGCTAGCTCCAACTAGTGAAGTCCCAGGTCCGCAGACCTTGTGCGTTTAAAATGTTATCCCACATCCGCATTCTACTTCGGAGAATTTCTTGTTTAATTTGCTGAAGATTCATCTTTACGCTTTAAGATTGTTCAGCGTAACAACTGGATTCATCGTAGGACGATCCAAAAACTTTTCCCCAGTACTAATCCCCCAAGTGTGGCAATGGTGTGAGAGAAGCATTTGTAGTGATATCTGAATCATAATCATATATATAAAGGGCTATATTGCCCAGGAAGGGCAAAGTGTGATTTCAGCGACGAAAATTATTATATATATCTAGTGTTCAGTGTTGTGTCCATTCCTCTTCGCTATTTTTTATAGTGTTCTAATAAATAAGTATAGTGTCATTTAATCTAGTGTGTTTTCGTTGTTTGTATGAGTGATGTTTGTGTGCGTTATGGTCTGGATGTCCGTCTGATCGTCCGTGAGGTTTTCGAGACGAGACGCCCGAACGTCTCGGCGCCTAATGCTCATCTCATTATTGCGACCGACGAGCGATTTGGAAACAGTTTGTAACCTTTTCTTGGAGAGGTCCTTCATCGTCCTGTCCAGGTAAGTTAAAGTATCAGGAAGATACCTATTGGTAGTACCACGAGCCACGGACAGCGACGAGATTACACGGAGTGGTTACAAATAAATGGCCGCCCGAACAGCGACTTGAACTCCAGGAGATTACAAATAAATGGAAGCCCGAACAGCGTGTAGAACTCCAGGTGGTTACAAATAAATGACGCCCGAACTACCGACCCGAATCGAGACCGTTGGTGCTCGAATATACTTGTAAGATCAATAGTTTAATATATCACTTTTTTCCAGTTTAGAACCAGTAATCTGAAAAAAAAAACTTCTCTTTCAAGTGATTTTAATCATACTGTTTTGTAATAGTATATTTTATTCTAATCGTACGTTTTAAGTTTTATTCTTGTCCATAATGGAACACCAGGAAGTAGATATAACTAGGATGAATTCACTTTTCGAGGAATATAGGAAAGAAATGAAAGAGAATTTTGACAGATATATAAATCGAAATAAATACTTTTGCTGAAGTAAAGAGCGAATTAGGGCAAAAGGTAGACGCTTTACGGGACGTGTTTCGTGAAAATAACCTAGGAACAGAAAGCGCCGAAAACAAAACACCGGAATGTAAACCCCAGTTACAGTCAGATGTTCCTACTGGATACGAAACACCGGAATTTGAGCCTCAATTAGTGACTGATATTCCTAGTGAAAACAAAATATTGGAATTGAAACCTGAGCTAGAAATTAATACTCCTAATGAAAAGGAAACGCAGGAATCTGAACTCCAACCAGAAAAAGGTAGTCTAAACCAACCTCGTAACAAATCTTGCAACGATTTTATCTATTCAGGATCTAGTGACGCCGCTTGTAGTAGAAGTAGTGAAATCCACGAACATATGATTGTAGACGACAGAGGTCGTAAGCGCACAACAACAGCTGTCACAAACCATAGAGTAAAAGAACACAAACGAGATTACAGTTATAGCAATAGGCAGAGATACGCAATCCCGAGTGTAAACAATACGAAATTTAAAGGGAATCAGAACCAAGACCGCACTCGAAAAGGTAGTAACAGAAACAGAAGGAGTCGTAAATCACGATCACGTAATTTGAGTTATCACATACGAGACAGGAACCGCAATTTGTGTGACAACATTAAACATAGATTTGTACATAGAGGTAACCGCTGTAGGAATAGACGAACAAACCGTAATTATCAAAGTAGAAACAGTAATCATAAGAAAAAAAAAGCAACCAAGACTTTGTGTGTTGATACACATTTTTCTGCCAGGAAAGCGATGTATTTTTTTAAATCTTTCTTTCAACTGTTAGAAAGAACATGTATTCATTTTTCTTCCTTTTTGCTTTTAGTTTTTGATAGAACACCTGGATACGAAAAGAACTACGCATTTCTTTTAAAACTCATTTTTGCTTCTAGCTTTTAACTGTTCAGCAAAGAGCAGATAACACGTTTTTCTTTCTTTCTTTATTTTGATAAGATAGTCGCTGTATTTTCGACCACCTGCTTATGTCTGTGAATAACGGACGATATACAGCTGATTCTTTCTTTTCTTTTTTCTGTATTTGCTCAACGTAGTACTTCATACTTCAACCAGTTGTGTATTGGTGTTGCAAACCTTATTAATGACTTACTATTAGTTTAATATCATCTATTTTTCTTGTTTTCATTTCAGATGTTTGAATTTAGATTTTTAGTAAATAATTAACGTATCACATACGTAGGGGAACCGTACTTATCTAAAACGGTTTGAAATCTTGGCGAGATTTCCGAACCCCCAGCTAGTGGGAAGATATTTTGGCGTTATAATATATATATTTTTATTGTGTTTTAAAATTTTAAAAAATTCTTTTAGGATCCCTTCCCACTTTCGAAATTCTTAAATATGTTATTATACGTATGACTCACAATTAATGTTTGATTTTCTTTTCAGAATTTTTAAAAAAAAAAGAATGTATTGAGATGCCCAGGATAAGAAAACTTTTGGTTGTTAAATATATATACATTTTATATTTCTGATTGAAACTTAGTATGTAATCTCATGCGTTGAATATGAAACTGTACACTTATAATCAATGTTAAATTTATTTTTCAGTGTAAATCTTGGATTTTCGTTTTCATTTTCATAGTAACCCGTTATTAAGTATGTGTATTCTTAGGTTAAATATTTTTTCAGTATATGTTATTGTCTAGTAATATCCCAGTAAATATTTTAGCGTTTATGAATCGTAACTATATTGTGTACTTGTATGCTAATATGTTGTAATTATTTTTATTAAGTTTCAGAAAATTATATTTTAGTCACAGTATGTCCCAAAACTATTAGAAATTTATTAGCTAAATTGTTTTTGTTATGGAGGATTTTTTTTTAAAAAATCAACATGGCCAAAGGATTTGGAATATAAATCTTTAGGTTTCAGCCATAACAAGCAGTATGGAGGTTTTCCTTCAGAAATCAACATGGCCAAAAGTTTTGGAATACAAACCTTTAGGTTTCAGCCATACTACCAATGACGGATGATTTTCTTCAAAAATCGACATGGCCGACAAAAATCGACATGGTCGACAAAAATCGACATTTATGAGGTTTCAGCCGTCTTAGAAATATCGTTATAAGTCCCGAAAACAAACTTATTTTCTTTCTTTCCAACAGCGTGAAGCCATAACGTTTTATGAAAATTACTTTCTATCAATTATTTCATATGCTCGATGACTTTGAATTTTAATGTGTTAATAAAACCATTTTGAATATTTTAGCGAAGATGCCTAAGAAAGTTTAACTGTCGTGGTATGACATAACTGTTTCGTAGGGAATTCATTTGGATGTTTTAGCGCACAACAACAGCTGTCACAAACCATAGAGTAAAAGAACACAAACTAGATTACAGTTATTGCAATAGGCAGAGATACGCAATCCGGAGTGTAAACAATACGAAATTTACAGGGAATCAGAACCAAGACCGCACTCGAAAAGGTAGTAACAGAAACAGAAGGAGTCGTAAATCACGATCACGTAATTTGAGTTATCACATACGAGACAGGAACCGCAATTTGTGTGACAACATTAAACATAGATTTGTACACAGAGGTAACCGCTGTGGGAATAGACGAACAAACCGTAATTATCAAAGTAGAAACAGTAATCATAAGAAAAAAAAAGCAACCAAGACTTTGTGTGTTGATACACATTTTTCTGCCAGGAAAGCGATGTATTTTTTTAAATCTTTCTTTCAACTGTTAGAAAGAACATGTATTCATTTTTCTTCCTTTTTGCTTTTAGTTTTTGATAGAACACCTGGATACGAAAAGAACTACGCATTTCTTTTAAAACTCAATTTTGCTTCTAGCTTTTAACTGTTCAGCAAAGAGCAGATAACACGTTTTTCTTTCTTTCTTTATTTTGGTAAGATAGTCGCTGTATTTTCGACCACCTGCTTATGTCGATGAATAACGGACGATATACAGCTGATTCTTTCTTTTCTTTTTTCTGTCTTTGCTCAACGTAGTACTTCATGCTTCAACCAGTTGTGTATTGGTGTTGCAAACCTTATTAATGACTTACTATTTGTTTAATATCATCAATTTTTTCTTGTTTTCATTTCAGATGTTTGAATTTAGATTTTTTAGTAAATAATTAACGTATCACATACGTAGGGGAACCGTACTTATCTAAAACGGTTTGAAATCTTGGCGAGATTTCCGAACCCCCAGCTAGTGGGAAGATATTTTGGCGTTATAATATATATATTTTTATTGTGTTTTAAAATTTTAAAAAATTCTTTTAGGATCCCTTCCCACTTTCGAAATTCTTAAATATGTTATTATACGTATGACTCACAATTAATGTTTGATTTTCTTTTCAGAATTTTTTAAAAAAAAAGAATGTATTGAGATGCCCAGGATAAGAAAACTTTTGGTTTTTAAATATATATACATTTTATATTTCTGATTGAAACATAGTATGTAATCTCATGCGTTGAATATGAAACTGTACACTTATAATCAATGTTAAATTTATTTTTCAGTGTAAATCTTAGATTTTCGTTTTCATTTTCATAGTAACCCGTAATTAGGTATGTGTATTCTTAGGTTAAATATTTTTGTCAGTATATGTTACTGTCTAGTAATATCCCAGTAAATATTTTAGCGTTTATGAATCGTAACTATATTGTGTACTTGTATGCTAATATGTTGTAATTATTTTTATTAAGTTTCAGAAAATTATATTTTAGTCACAGTATGTCCCAAAACTATTTGAAATTTATTAGCTAAATTGTTTTTGTTATGGAGGATTTTTTAAAAAAAATCAACATGTCCAAAGGTTTTGGAATATAAATCTTTAGGTTTCAGCCATAACAAGCAGTATGGAGGATTTCCTTCAGAAATCAACATGGCCAAAAGTTTTGGAATACAAACCTTTAGGTTTCAGCCATACTACCAATGACGGATGATTTTCTTCAAAAATCGACATGGCCCATTATTTATGAGGTTTCAGCCGTCTTAGAAATATCGTTATAAGTCGCGAAAACGAACTTATTTTCTTTCTTTCCAACAGCGTGAAGCCATAACGTTTTATGAAAATTACTTTCTATCAATTATTTCATATGCTCGATGACTTTGAATTTTAATGTGTTAATAAAACCATTTTGAATATTTTAGCGAAGATGCCTAAGAAAGTTTAACTGTTGTGGTATGACATAACTGTTTCGTAGGGAATTTATTTGGATGTTTTAGACTGACCAGAAAGTTGTAATATCGTTGACTATATTTTTGTTTGTATCCCGTGTTTTTTTTTAACAGGTCTCATGTATTTTGTCTTGCGGAGACATATTTTACGATGCTACGAAAGCATTTGTATCTTGTGTGTTTACACATCTTTTTCCAGGTGGATGATATACGTTATGTTCCAGGGAACATACGTGTATTTTACTGAATATTAGTGTTGATATTTCAGTTATGTATAGAAACATTTTTGTAAGTGCCTATGGTTGCAGGCCTTTTTACGTTTCTAGTTTTGCCTCGCAGGTGTCGATGGCATATTTCGTGTGTAAGTACGTGTAGTATTACACATTTTTCCCACCTATGGTTTTGGTCAATTCATTTCGTAATGACCATTTATTTTCAGGAATGTTTGGACAAGTGAGTCAATTTCCTTGATTCAGACCTCGAAAAACGTGGATCAATATTGAATAGTTTTCGACGCTTTATTAATAAATTTCTTACAGATAGTACCCACATGTTCTGGTAACCCTACAATGTTTACGTTTTTGGAAGTGAACAACAACCATTATTCTAGGCCTACGCTAATAATAACTTTGTTTCAGAATGAAACCATTAGTTGTATTGAGCATTATTGAATTAAAGTCTCGACGAGCAGATGGCATTTGATATTATGGCGTGCCAAATTTTCTTCATACAAGTCAATGAAATCACAATCTTTTCTTTGAAATGCAGAATCATGCTTATTTCTTGGAATCACTATGAACGTCATCTTTGACACTTAAGTTTATTTTTTTTTATTTTGGAAAAACGATTTTTCGTTCTTTTCTGCCAAACAACACGAGGCACAGTTAAAAAAGAGGGACATACGGGTGAAAACCTCATTTTGTTTGTATATTGTCAGTTTATTATGCGTTTATATTTCCATTCATTTTACTTTTTCAATGATTTTCATATTTTTCAAATATATTATAGTGATATCGAAACTTTGACAATAATTTTAATATTTTAGTACCTTTAACATGTTTTGCTATTTGCTTATTCATTCACATTTTGATATTTTAAATACAGATATCAGTATATTTACTAATTTTTATTGAGATATTTGATAATTCTTTAAGTCGATGTTTTCATGAATAGTTATTGAGTGTGTATATTTATTTCATATTACACAAAATAAAGTGATCGAAACGGAACACTTAAACATTTTACGAAAAGTATTTGTGTTTTTTTTAAAAAAGTAAGAATTTTAATAGCCTTATAAACGCTTTCTGCGAACTTAAAAAAAAGTTATCATACAGGTGTTATAACCATATCTTGTTTCTCACACCAGTGTTAAAAAAAACTCTCCTTCTCCCCTCATCAACTCATCGTTGGAGAACCATGGAGGATACTCACACAGGAAGACACTATGGTTTCAACATGTGAAGAAATGGAAAATAAGGAAACACAACTGCACCAATTGTTCAAGAGGATCTTATTACTTCATGGAACGCTTGGATTGGATATTGCTCATGCAGGAACCCCATCATGTTGTAGTGAGTGAACAAGTTATTTAACTATTTTAAATAGCCCTTTTGTCAGGTGAAAAACCATTCATCGTTTATGCACGTAAGTCTCACACCATATGACAGTGTTGACAACTAACTTATTTTAAATTTTCAGGTGAAAACCTAATTTTATTCATATTTCATTAGACGGCCAAGGGTTCTCAACCTGTCTACGTGTGCTCTTAACAGGTCGTTCCCGCTTGGACACCATATATAACCGCTACCAGGTTATAGAAGAATTTTTTGTGGACACTGTATATTTCGTAAAGACAGTGATCATTATTTTCGATTTATACTTTATTCTGCAACGCATATAAATTCTCTCTTCGGAGGGAATTGCTTCTTACCCACACAATTGGACAAAGAAATTTTTCATCGTTTTCTCATATATATAAATTTAAAACGTTGTTTTTAGTGAGAACATTTCAGTTAGTGACTAACCATTTCAGTGTTTCTCCCTGACTCATTATATACACAGTATATATTCTATAGTTATTGGGAACTGAATTAAGTGCTTTCTTTAATCGCTTATGGAAATATTGCAATAGATTAGAGAAATACGGGCTGACCAGATGTTCCAGCAACCAAAGTGGCACCAACTGCGTTGTTTCGTAGAGCGTTATCTGTACTTTCTCACGCCAGTGGTATCACCGTGTCTAGTGCATTATGGGCAGTTGACTAAAATTAACATAAATTCTTTTCCGTATTCTGTTTGTATGTGCATACAGGTGAGTTAACTGAGTGATTTTTGAAATTAACTGCCAACACTTTTCAGTTGATCATTGCAACCCGTAGCTTGAGCTTGGATGCTCGGGGAGTTTGACTCTAGGTCTGGAAGCCGTAACTACGCGCATCGCGTCGAGCTTCAGATACGACTTATTCTGAAGAGGCACAAGCTAGTTAGCCGGTGAAGGACAATTTCTTACGGCTAGCCCCAACTTGTGAAGTCCCAGGTCCGCAGACCTTGTGCGTTTAAAATGTTATCCCACATCCGCATTCTACTTCGGGGAATTTCTTGTTTAATTTGCTGAAGATTCATCTTTACGCTTTAAGATTGTTCCGCGTAACAACAGGATTCATCGTAGGACGATCCAAACAACTTTTCCCCAGTGCTAATCCCCCAAGTGTGGCAATGGTGTGAGAGAAGCATTTGTAGTGATATCTGAATCATAATCATATATATAAAGGGCTATATTGCCCGAAAAGGGCAAAGTGTGATTTCAGCGACGAAAATTATTATATATATCTAGTGTTCAGTGTTGTGTCCATTCCTCTTCGCTATTTTTTTTATTGTGTTCTAACAAATAAGTGTAGTGTCATTTAATCTAGTGTGTTTTCGTTGTTTGTATGAGTGATGTTTTTGTGCGTTATGGTCTGGATGACCGTCTGATCGTCCGTGAGGTTTTCGAGACGAGACGCTCGAACCTCTCGGCGCCTAATGCTCATCTCATTATTGAGACCGACGAGCGATTTGGAAACAGTTTGTAACCTTTTCTTGGAGAGGTCCTTCATCGTCCTGTCCAGGTAAGTTAAAGTATCAGGAAGATACCTATTGGTAGTAGCAAGAGCCACGGACAGCGACCAGATTACACGGAGTGGTTACAAATAAATGGCCGCCCGAACAGCGACTTGAACTCCAGGCGGTTACAAATAAATGACGCCCGAACTACCGACCCGAATCGAGACCGTTGGTGCTCGAAAATACTTGTAAGATCAATAGTTTAATATATCACTTTTTTCCAGTTTAGAACCAGTAATCTGAAGAAAAAACTTCTCTTTCAGGTGATTTTAATCATACTGTTTTGTAATAGTATATTTTATTCTAATCATACGTTTTAAGTTTTATTCTTGTCCATAATGGAACACCAGGAAGTAGATATTATAACTAGGATGAATTCACTTTTCGAAGAATATAGGAAAGAAATGAAAGAGAATTTTGACAGATATATAAATCGAAATAAATACTTTTGCTGAAGTAAAGAGCGAATTAGGGCAAAAGATAGACGCTTTACGGGACGTGTTTCGTGAAAATAACCTAGGAACAGAAAGCGCCGAAAACAAAACACCGGAATGTAAACCCCAGTTACAGTCAGATGATCCTACTGGATACGAAACACCGGAATTTGAGCCTCAGTTAGTGACTGATATTCCTAGTGAAAACAAAATATTGGAATTGAAACCTGAGCTAGAAACTAATACTACTAATGAAAAGGAAACGCAGGAATCTGAACTCCAACCAGAGACAGGTAGTCTAAACCAACCTCGTAACAAATCTTGCAACGATTTTATCTATTCAGGATCTAGTGACGCCGCTTGTAGTAGAAGTAGTGAAATCCACGAACATATGATTGTAGACGACAGCGGTCGTAAGCGCACAACAACAGCTGTCACAAACCATAAAGTAAAAGAACACAAACGAGGTTACAGTTATAGCAATAGGCAGAGATACGCAAACAGGAGTGTAAACAATACGAAATTTAAAGGGAATCAGAACCAAGACCACTCTCGAAAAAGTAGTAACAGAAACAGAAGGAGTCGTAAATCACGATCACGCAATTTGAGTTATCACATACGAGACAGGAACCGCATTTTGTGTGACAACATTAAACATAGATTTGTACACAGAGGTAACCGCTGTAGGAATAGACGTACAAACCGTAATTATCAAAGTAGAAACAGTAATCATAGGAAAAAAAAGTAACCAAGACTTTGTGTGTTGATACACATTTTTCTGCCAAGAAAGCGATGTATTTTTTAAATCGTTCTTTCAACTGTTAGAAAGAACATGTATTCATTTTTCTTCCTTTTTGCTTTTAGTTTTTGATAGAACACCTGGATACGAAAAGAACTACGCATTTCTTTTAAAACTCATTTTTGCTTCTAGCTTTTAACTGTTCAGCAAAGAGCAGATAACACGTTTTTCTTTCTTTCTTTATTTTGATAAGATAGTCGCTGTATTTTCGACCACCTGCTTATGTCGGTGAATAACGGACGATATACAGCTGATTCACTCTTTTCTTTTTTCTGTCTTTGCTCAACGTAGTACTTCATACTTCAACCAGTTGTGTATTGGTGTTGCAAACCTTATTAGTGATTTACTATTAGTTTAATATCATTAATTTTTTCTTGTTTTCATTTCAGATATTTGAATTTAGATTTTTTAGTAAATAATTAACGTATCACATACGTAGGGGAACCGTACTTATCTAAAACGGTTTGAAATTTTGGCGAGATTTCCGTACCCCCAGCTAGTGGGAAGATATTTTGGCGTTATAATATATATATATTTTTATTGTTTTAAAATTTCAAAAAAAATCTTTTAGGATCCCTTCCCACTTTCGAAATTTTTAAATATGTTATTATACGTAAGACTCACAATTAATGTTTGATTTTCTTTTCAGAATTAAAAAAAAGAATGTATTGAGATGCCCAGGATAAGAAAACTTTTGGTTTTTAAATATATATACATTTTATATTTCTGATTGAAACTTAGTATGTAATCTCATGCGTTGAATATGAAACTGTACACTTATAATCAATGTTAAATTTATTTTTCAGTGTAAATCTTAGATTTTCGTTTTCATTTTCATAGTAACCCGTAATTAAGTATGTGTATTCTTAGGTTAAATATTTTTTCAGTATATGTTATTGTCTAGTAATATCCCAGTAAATATTTTAGCGTTTATGAATCGTAACTATATTGTGTACTTGTATGCTAATATGTTGTAATTATTTTTATTAAGTTTCAGAAAATTATATTTTAGTCACAGTATGTCCCAAAACTATTAGAAATTTATTAGCTAAATTGTTTTTGTTTTGGAGGATTTTTGTTTTTTAAAAAATCAACATGGCCAAAGGTTTTGGAATACAAATCTTTAGGTTTCAGCCATAACAAGCAGTATGGAGGATTTCCTTCAGAAATCAACATGGCCAAAGGTTTGGAATACAAACCTTTAGGTTTCAGCTATACTACCAATGACGGATGATTTTCTTCAAAAATCGACATGGCCCATTATTTATGAGGTTTCAGCCGTCTTAGAAATATCGTTATAAGTCCCGAAAACAAACTTATTTTCTTTCTTTCCAACAGCGTGAAGCCATAACGTTTTATGAAAATTACTTTCTATCAATTATTTCATATGCTAGATGCCTAGGAAAGTTTAACTGTCGTGGTATGACATAACTGTTTCGTAGGGAATTTAATTGGGTGTTTTAGACTGACCAGAAAGTTGTAATGTCGTTGACTATATTTTTGTTTGTATCCCATGTTTTTCTTTTAATAGGTCTCATGTATTTTGTCTTGCGGAGACATATTTTACGATGCTATGAGAGCATTTGTATCTTGTGTGTTTACACATCTTTTTCCAGGTGGATGATGTACGTTATGTTCCAGGAAACATACGTGTATTTTACTGAATATTAGTGTTGATATTTCAGTTATGTATAGAAACATTTTTGTAAGTGCCTATAGTTGCAGGCCTTTTTACGTTTCTAGTTTTGCCTCGCAGGTGTCGATGGCATATTTCGTGTGTAAGTACGTGAAGTATTACACATTTTTCCCACCTATGGTTTTGCTCAATTCATGGCGTAATGACCATTTATTTTCAGGAATGTTTGGACTAGTGAGTCAACTTCCTTGATTCAGACCTCGAAAAACTTGGATCAATATTGAATAGTTTTCAACGCTTTATTAATAAATTTGTTACAGATAATTCCCACATGTTCTGGTAACCCTACAATGTTTACGTTTTTGGAAGGGAACAACAACCATTATTCTAGGCCTATGCTAATAATAACTTTGTTTCAGAATGAAACCATTAGTTGTATTGAGCATTATTGAATTAAAGTCTCGACGAGCAGATGGCATTTGATATTATGGCGTGCCAAATTTTCTTCATACAAGTCAACGAAATCACAATCTTTTCTTTGAAATGCAGAATCATGCTTATTTCTTGGAGTCACTATGAACGTCATCTTTGACACTTAAGTTTATTTTTTTTATATTGGAAAAACGATTTTTCGTTCTTTTCTGCCAACAACACGAGGCACAGTTAAAAAAAAGGGACATACGGGTGAAAACCTCATTTTGTTTGTATATTGTCGGTTTATTATGCTTTTATATTTCCATTCATTTTACTTTTTCAATGATTTTCATATTTTTCAAATATATTATAGTGATATCGAAACTTTGACAATAATTTTAATATTTTAGTACCTTTAACATGTTTTGCTATTTGCTTATTCATTCACATTTTGATATTTTAAATACAGATATCAGTATATTTACTAATTTTTATTGAGATATTTGATAATTCTTTAAGTCGATGTTTTCATGAATAGTTATTGAGTGTGTATATTTATTTCATATTACACAAAATAAAGTGATCGAAACGGAACACTTAAACATTTTACGAAAAGTATTTGTGTTTTTTTTTTAAAAAAGTAAGAATTTTAATAGCCCTATAAACGCTTTCTGCGAACTTAAAAAAAAAGTTATCATACAGGTGTTATAACCATATCTTGTTTCTCACACCAGTGTTAAAAATAACTCTCCTTCTCCCCTCATCAACTCATCGTTGGAGAACCATGGAGGATACTCACACAGGAAGACACTATGGTTTCAACATGTGAAGAAACGGAAAATAAGGAAACACAACTGCACCAATTGTTCAAGAGGATCTTATTACTTCATGGAACGCTTGGATTGGACATTGCTCATGCAGGAACCCCATCATGTTGTAGTGAGTGAGCAAGTTATTTAACTATTTTAAATAGCCCTTTTATCAGGTGAAAAGCCATTCATCGTTTATGCACGTAAGTCTCACACCATATGGCAGTGTTGCCAACTAACTTATTTTAAATTTTCAGGTGAAAAACCTAATTTTATTCATATTTCATTAGACGGCCAAGGGTTCTCAACCTGTCTACGTGTGCTCTTAACAGGTCGTTCCCGCTCGAACACCATATATAACCGCTACCAGGTTATAGAAGAATTTTTTGTGGACACTCTGTATATTTCGTAAAGACAGTGATCATTATTTTCGACTTATACTTTATTCTGCAACGCATATAAGTTCTCTCTTCGGAGGGAATTGCTTCTTTCCCACACAATTGGACAAAGAAGTCTTTCATCGTTTTCTCATATATATAAATTTAAAACGTTGTTTTTAGTGAGAACATTTCAGTTAGAGACTAACCATTTCAGTGTTTCTCCCTGACTTATTATACACACAGTATATATTCTATAGTTATTGGGAACTGAATTAAGTGCTTTCTTTAATCGCTTATGGAAATATTGCAATAGATTAGAGAAATACGGGCTGACCAGAGGTTCCAGCAACCAAAGTGGAACCAACTGCGCTGTTTCATAGACCGTTATCTGTACTTTCTCACGCCAGTGTTATCACCGTGTCTAGTGCATTATGGGCAGTTGACTAAAATTAACATAAATTCTTTTCCGTATTCTGTTTGTATGTGCATACAGGTGAGTTAACTGAGTGATTTTTGAAATGAACTGCCAACACTTTTCAGTTGATCATTGCAACCTGTAGCTTGAGCTTGGATGCTCGCGGGGTTTGACTCCAGGTCTGGAAGCCGTAACTACGTGCATCGCGTCGAGCTTCAGATACGACTTATTGTGAAGAGGCACAAGCTATTTAGCCAGTGAAGGACGATTTCTTACGGCTAGCCCCAACTAGAGAAGTCCCAGGTCCGCAGACCTTGTGCGTTTAAAATGTTATATACGCGCCCTCCAATAGCAGTATTCTACTTCGGAGAATTTCTTGTTTAATTTGCTTAAGATTCATCTTTACGCTTTAAGATTGTTCAGCGTAACAACTGGATTCATCGTAGGACGATCCAAACAACTTTTCCCCAGTGCTAATCCCCCAAGTGTGGCAATGGTGTGAGAGAAGCATTTGTAGTGATATCTGAATCATAATCATATACAGGGGTGCCCATCCCCCCAAAGCTGATGGCGCACTCCCCCCGAAAACTAATAATCTCTTCCCTCCTCAAAACTCAAGTCCTCTAAAAACAATTGCCCAGTGTAGCAGTAGTTTTTATAGTACTAGTAATTGTTATTTTTGTTGTTTTTATTTCCTGTAGTAGTATTATAGAATGCTTGTAGTAGTAGTAGGGGCAGTAGTAATTATAAAAATGGCGTTACTTTTATTAGTGGTCTGCTGAAACATTCTCTCTCCACTTTAAGTCATAGAGATAAATACTATACAGAGTGCGTGCTGAGGTCGTTTTATTGATGTCATTTCACGCAGTATAAAGTTATATGAGAGAACCGCAGTACCAGGCTATTTTAACCGATCTATTGTTCGGTTACGTTTACATTTATTTATTTATAAATTTATTATGGACGACATATAATACGTAACAATATTCTGTTACTACTTGACGTATGATGAATGATCATATTTTCTATAGTTTTCTGTGTGTGTGAATGTGTGATTACATTTTCCAGGATCTGCGAAAAACGAACAACTGCCTAGCTGGCTTCACTCTGTACATTACATAGAACTGAATATATAGAATACTACTAGAGCTACCTCTCACGAAAAGTCTCTATTGTACACAGTGATGCCACTTTTGAGCTGGTTTTCAGTTTACCGTAGGCCCTGGAAAATGTAATCGCACAAACAGAAAACTATACAAATTATTATTATTAATTCATTTACTATACATCATGTAGCAATTGAACAGCATTACTTATTAAATGTCGTACATGGTATAAATAATAAATAAATAAATAAATAAATGCTCCCAGCAGAAAATGGGTAAATTACCTACACAAAGCGATAAACCGACCAGCCCATCCTTTCATATAGCAACTTGCGCGGTACTTCATTCATAGAGTTTCTAAGCAGGGGATAGGGGGATTCATTCTCGAGATTTAAAAAAAAATCGCATCGTGTTCCAATGTTATTCTGACGACGGCAAAATTACTTATTCGACATTATAGTAAAATTCTTCCCCATTTTTTTTTATTCCCCCCAATTTTTTTCTCGATGGCACAACTTGTGCCATTCATCCCTCCTGTGGGCGGCCCTTCTCTCTTAAAACGAACCAACCTTTCCTTTCATACGGTTACTTGCGCGGTACTTCGAAGTAGGGGGTTTGGGGGTTCACCCCGGAAAATTTTTGAGAATTAGCTTCTCAAAATCGTGTTTAATGCTACTCCGACAGTAAAATTGCTAGTTCAAAAGTAGAGTAAAATCCCCCCCAAAATTTTTCTCAATGGCGCAGCTTGCGCCATACATCTCCCCTGTGGGCGGCCCTGATCATATATATAAAAGGCTATATTGCCCGAAAAGGGCAAGATGTGATTTCAGCGATGAAAATTATTATATATATCTAGTGTTCAGTGTTGTGTCCATTCCTCTTCGCTATTTTTTTATAGTGTTCTAATAAATAAGTATAGTGTCATTTAATCTAGTGTGTTTTCGTTGTTTGTATGAGTGATGTTTGTGTGCGTTATGGTCTGGATGACCGTCTGATCGTCCGTGAGGTTTTCGAGACGAGACGCCCGAACGTCTCGGCGCCTAATGCTCATCTCATTATTGCGACCGACGAGCGATTTGGAAACAGTTTGTAACCTTTTCTTGGAGAGGTCCTTCATCGTCCTGTCCAGGTAAGTTAAAGTATCAGGAAGATACCTATTGGTAGTACCACGAGCCACGGACAGCGACGAGATTACACGGAGTGGTTATAAACTTATATTGTTTACCAAACATTGTTAAGGTTATGAAACCTAGGTAGCTCAAGTGGGTAGGTCATATTGCCAGAATGGAAGAAAGTAGGAGTGGTTTGAAAGTTTTAACTGGAAATCCAATTGGAGAAAGACCAATAGAAAGATCCTAGATGAAGATAAGAGGACAATATTAAGACGGATCTCGCAAAATTGGAGTATAAAGTAAAAACTAGATCTTGTTGCCTAAGGAGAGAAGTGAATGGAGAGTTTTTTGAATGCAGCATTCAACCTTCAGCCTCAATGTCCATAGAGTTAGTTAGTTAGCAGACCTTTTTGCTTAAGAACAAAACAGAAACATGAAAAAGCATTACATGAAGAGAGAACATTAAGAATTTCGATGTTTTTATTTCGGTTATGTAGTTACATCTACCTCAAGTTAGCCCTTGCTTTCAAATTTTGATTCGATACCAAAATCTTCTGTTATTGATTGTTTTAAAGAAAAACTCGTTTGTTTCGAAAAAATAAAGAGATATTTACAAAATAAAGTTGAGGGGAAAGGATAACTTTACACTGGCCCTGTACTTTCAAATATCGATTCGAAATCGAAACACCAAAATTAATTGTTTGATGTTCGATTGTTGATTATTTTGAAGAAAAAACAGTGTTCGAAAAACATAAAAAGTGTTTACAAAAACAAATGGGTGATGAAACTTCACACTGTAAAAAATCGTTGTGTTATTTCAACGACATGCCTATGTCTTAACACGATTGTGTTAAAATATAACACAAACAAGTGGTTAGAACAACTGGTTAGACACACTTTCCATTTTGAGTTGTGTGTCAAACGCCGGTAGTTGAAATGACACACAGCCTGTGTGTTAAATTAACACAAGCGTAGAATCTTCGGTGTTGATTTCTGCGTGATTGCCAAATATGTTGTGCATCTAATTATAAAGGCTTATGAATTGAAGCTACAGACAAAAACAGTAGAAAGGAATACTTAAACAAATCCAGGTATACTCAAAATTTCAAAATGCTAGTAATTGAAAGATAGGTGGTTCGTGCCGCCCCCTCCGCCACTGGAGTATATATTTTTTTTTACTTGTTTAAAGTGTTTTTTAGACTCAGCATAATGTAAACACATTGCGCATATAGGCGATTAAACATATTTTGGGGGAGTAATTTTGTGGCTCAACACCGGTTGTGTGTTAAAGACGTAACACATCCCCTGTGTTAAACGCTAACACTGCGGCGTAGGCCTATGTGTTGAACTAACACCGTATACTGGTAATGACGCTGGAACCACTGCCCTGCGTTAAAATTGAGTTGAATTAACACAACCATTTTTTACTGTGCACACTGGTAACATCATCATATTTCGAATCAAAGCAAAAGCTAATTATTTGTTATTGGTTATTTTGAAGAGATTTTTTTTTTTTGGAAAAACAGAAAGAGAGACTTATCTGTTGTTGATTGTTTTCAAGATAAAAATACCTTTTTCAAAACAAAAAAAAATACGTTTGAAGATATATTTGTTGGTCAACTTCACACTGGTCTTCACACTACTTTTTCTGCTTTTAGATTTGGATTCAAAACTCCACCAAATTGTTTATTTTTCCTTTCTTATTGAGTGGCTTCAAGAGAAAATATTTTATTTCGAAAAAATTGTAAAGAATATATAAAAGTGAAAGTTGGGTGAGCCAATTCACACCGATCTTTCATTTTTTTTTAATTTGATAAAAACAATAGATAAAATAACACTAGTTAACAAATTTAAACTTTTTGTTTGTTACACGAGAAAAATCACCTGATCTTAAAGGAACTTCTTGCGCTGAATTCGAATATGCACTCGGTTTCTCTCCATCACGTACAGTTTTCCCGTAACAGAGGGATTTTCTAGAAATTCCCTCAAAAATTTCCCTTTTTTCAGATATTTTATTCCCCTAGCTCCTGTCCCCTTACAGATAGTAACATAGAAATTATACCTAAGTATACCTTGATTTATATTTAATAAACCCTAAAAGTTTCTTAAAAATCGCTTTGTTCTTTCTAGAGAAATAAATATATTTGTATGTATACTGTGTGCACTGTTTATTGCACCTGATAGTAATGCTTTCAGATCTCCTGAGTTCGGGTAAAAACGATTTGCTTTATTACTACAAACACAGACATAAAAATGAATATTTACAATAGTCAACAACACACTTGTATTGCTCTCTGTAAATTAGAAACGTGTATAAAAATAGAATGTACTTCCAACGTATATTCTCCCCCCCCCGCGCATTTCTTTCTTTCTTGTGTTCTGGACACCTGGTGAGGGAGTTTTGTACATTTTTATATTGACGTGTGGTTTAACACTACTTCACTTTCAAAGTTGTCTTTGCTGCTAAGAGTGCTTTCATGTTTGATCTTAAAGGCATTATACCCAACTAAGACCAGAAGTTTAGTTTGTGATCAGTACAATGGCGTCAAGAGGACGGCGTTCGTGTGTTAACTCACCAAATAGTTTTTGTTACGTGTGTGGCTAGTTTGTAGTTAAAGGACAGTGTAGATCCATTAAGCCATCGGTGAAACTAGCATATTATATATATTTCGGATGTCGTGTGAGAGATCAGGACAAAACTTGGGCACCCAACATAATTTGTGCGTCGTGCTACGTCACTTTACTTGCATGGGCCAAAGGGAAACGGAGGTTCATGAAATTTGCTGTACCAACGGTGTGCAGAGAACCCACCAACCATCTGGGTGATTGTTATTTTTGTCTCACAGTAGTTAAGGGACATTCTAAAAAAAGCAAATACACAATAAGTTATCCCAACGTTAAATCCGCAATTAGACCTATTCCGCACGGGGATGAACTTCCACTTCCCGAGCCCTCTACCAACTGGGAAGAGATATGGCCAAAAGACTCTGATGATGATCATGACCTTGATGAGCCATCGACATCAACATGTACATCCAAGGATCCAACGTTCATCCCTGACTGTGTTCGCGAGCCACATTTCATCCGGCAATGTGAACTTAATGACCTAGTCCGTGATTTGCACCTGACAAAACACGAGGCGGAACTTCTGGGATCAAGGCTCCAGCAGTGGAACTTATTGGATGCAGAAACGAACATATCAGTGTACAGGAAAAGGCATGTTCAATTTTCAAGCTATTTCTCAATGCAAGATAATGTGTGCGTATGTACGGATATAAATTGGTTGATGGCGGAGCTAGGAATTCCTTACGTTCCAGAAGAATGGAGGTTATTTATCGACGCGTCAGAGGTCAGCCCTAAAGCTGTCCTTTTACATAATGGAAATAAAAAACCTTCTATACCACTTGCGCACTCAGTGAAGATTAAGGAATCCTATGACACCATGTCAACTTTGCTAAATCTTATAAATTACAAGGACCATTGTTGGCAAATATGTTGTGATCTCAAGGTAGTTGGTATTTTATTAGGACTGCAGTGCGGTTACACGAAGTACCAATGTTTTTTATGTTTATGGGATAGCCGAGCTGATGACAAACATTATGAAGTGAAGGAATGGGAACCTAGAGTGAATTACGTACCTGGAGAATGCAACGTCAAATACGCTCCTTTTGTAGATCCTAATAAGATATTACTACCGCCACTTCATATCAAGTTAGGACTTATGAAAAACTTTGTCAAAGCCATGGACACATCTGGTGAAGGTTTCAAGTATTTGCGAGATAAGTTCCCTAACCTGAGTGATGCTAAGATTTCAGCGGGAGTGTTTATTGGTCCCCAAATTAGGAAATTAATGCTTGATGATAGCTTTGACAGCAAGTTAAACAGTGCTGAGCTAGCTGCCTGGACAGCATTTAAGTGTGTTGTGCGCAACTTTCTGGGCAATAATAAAGCTGAGAGTTACACAGAAATCGTACAGAACATGATACAGAAATACAAAGAGTTGGGTTGTAGGATGTCTTTAAAAATCCACTTTTTGCACTCCCACCTCAGATTCTTTCCTGCTAACCTAGGTGCTCTTAGCGACGAACAGGGGGAAAGATTCCACCAAGATATAATGGCAATGAAGAAAAGGTACCAGGGACGATGGGATCCTTCAATGATGGGGGACTATTGTTGGGGTCTTGTTAGAGAATACAACATTTCTTACAAAAGAAGGAAGTAGTGTACGTTTTTGTAACCCAATGGAAGTTTCATATATTGTGATAGTTTTGATTGTCTTTTCATGACCTTTTGGTACATTTGTATTATTGTTTATTGTAAATTGTCACACTTGTAAATTATATTGTATTATATTTTATGTATGTGTTTGTGGTAATAAACCAAACGTTTTACCTCAACTTAAGAGATCTGAAAGCATTACTATAAGGTGCAATAAACAGTACGCACAGTATACATACAAACATATTTATTTCTCTAGAAAGAATAAAGCGATTATTACGAAACTTGGAGGGTTTGTTAAATATGAATCAAAGTATACTTAGGTATAATTTCTATGTTAGTATATGCAAGGGGACAAGATCTTGGGGTGTAAAATAAACGAAAAGGGAAATTTTTGAGGGTTTTTCCCGAAAATCCCTCTGTTACGGGAAAATCGTACGTGATGGAGAAAAACCGAGTGCATATTCGAATTCAGCGCAAAAAGTTCCTTTAAGAACAGGTATTTCCTTTTATGAACAAAACCTTTGTTAACTAGTGTAATTCTTAAATGTTGACGTTGCCAAGAACGTGCTCATATTATTGTTTAACAGTTGTCCCCAAAACATTTGTTTCTTTGAAGGCCCACGACTTTCTTAGTTAAGTTTACAAGATTTATATTTATTTAAAAGCATTTCTGACAAAAAGTAAAAATTAGATAAAACACAAAAAGAAAAGGGCGAAAGAAATAAAGCTAACCTGAAAAAGTTAAAATCTGTATCGATCGATTTGCTTGGTCGAGCTGAGTCAATTGATATACAGATTTCTCGTTGCTGATTATACCCCACCCCCTGAAACTAAATTAGGCTCAGTAAACCGGAAGTAGTTAAATTTGGTATCGATCAATTTGTTTTGTCAAGCTGAATCGATTCATATATAGATTGCATATGTTTCGTTGCTTATTATACCCCACCCCCGGAAACTAAATTAGGTTCAGTAAACCGGAAGTGGTTAACAGGAAGTAGTTAAATTTGGTATCGATCGATTTGCTTTGTCAAGCTGAATCGATTGATATATAGATTGTATATGTTTCCTTTCTGATTATACCCCACCCCCGGAAACTAAATTATTTTATTCCCAATAATTGATAGAACATATTGTAAATAAATATACATTTATGCGTACTCTCTAAATATAATAAATCTCTCTGAATCGATTGTATATGTTTCGTTGCTGATTATACCCCACCCCCGGAAACTAAATTAGGCTCAGTAAACCGGAAGTGGTTAACCGGAAGTAGATAAATTTGGTATCGATCGGTTTGTTTTGTCAAGCTGAATCGACTGATATATAGATTGCATATGTTTCGTTGCTTATTATACCCCACCCCAGGAAACTAAATTAGGTTCAGTAAACCGGAAGTGGTTAACAGGAAGTAGTTAAATGTGGTATCGATCGATTTGTTTTGTCAAGCTGAATCGATTGATATATAGATTGTATATGTTTCGTTTCTGATTATACCCCATCCCCGGAAACTAAATTATTTTATTCCCAATAATTGATAGAACATATTGTAAATAAATATACATTTATGCGTACTCTCTAAATATAATAAAGTGATAAGAAAGTAACATGGTACCGTTCGGAATATATCTATTTTAAAGAATCCTCTGTGGACAACAGTAATAATTTGCTGTGATATAAAAATTAATTCAACTTTGAAATCATAATAAAGTAATAGAATGCAATTTTGTTTCTGATTGTACATAAATTCCCATTTTGGGAATTTTCCCGGGAATATTCCCGAAAAAAATCTTCCCGGGAATTTACCCATCACTACTCATACAAGTCTTATGTAGTTTATATCTTGATAAAAAAATTGATTCGTTTATTATTGATTACACATTACTCGCTAATTCTTGGACACATTTAAAATATAGGTACTCGACGATATTGTTTTATTTATATAGAGACTTTTGTAAAATAAGAAATCGCGAGAATAATATTCATCCTAAAATTTTCCAAATTAAACGTGGAATGTATTATATTGGAACAAAAACTATGGAAGTTTGTAATTTTACTCAAGATTTAGAAATAGGTCTAGCCTCATTTCTCCGGAGGGCTTAGAAAGACATTAGCAAAATACAAAATAAAGAATATTTATACCAACAATGGATGTTCATTAATTGTAGAGGTCCGTACACAAGTCCATTTCATAGCTGCACAAATTTCTTTCAAGGAAGTCTACTTTTTAGATTCCCAGCAATCATTTCTAGGGTACGGACTTCCATTTCTCAATATAGGATCACTTTACGGGCTTAGTAGACGTACGTGATTTATGAATCGATGTACAAACAACTCTAACGAGCATGCGCTAGATCGCCAGTAAAAAGAAGATTGCTGTGCAGATTAGGGCATTACGCAGAATGTTGGTAAAGTGGGAATCTTCCCGGGGGAATTATACGCGCTAGTATCTTCCCAAAATACTAGCGCGTATAATTGGACTTTGATGCAATTGTTGAAATTGAAATGTGATATATTTCATAGGTGTGGTTACTTTCAACAACATACAAAAAAGTATGTTGAACATACGTTTCTGTGCAATGTTTTCATTCAGTATTTAAACATTTTACACTCTACACAAAACTGCATGCATTTTATTAACATTGATATCAGGGTGGATTGATTTAAATCAGTCTGATTTTAATCAAGATTTAAATCATTTGATTTTTTAAAATAAAAATCATTGATTTAAATCTAAATCCGAAATAAATTAATTTAAAGTGAAAATAAATAAAATTCCGTTTCTGTTCTGTTATTTCGGTTATGGAAGATAATAATCATAATACAATGAGACTCAAATTTGTGCAAGCACAGTATGAAAACGAGTATCATGCAAAGGATAATTAGAGAAAATCCCGTTTTGAAAGGATAACGGATGAATCCTGCTTTTTTCTTCTCGTAACATAAGGTTTTTAAATCGTTGACTATTCTTACGGGGAAATCGCCACGGACATTTAAGCCGAAAATTCTATTGTGTCCACGTCTTTTTGTTTATTTCCAGATAATAGGTGCGCATATAAAGGGGTCCGATCCCCCTCTCCTAAAAAAATTAAAACTAAGCGAAATTTATGTGCTAAATACATAGAAGTTCCTCGGGATCATAATTCGGCAAATTTTGGATGCGTTAAAATATCGAATAATACTTTTGATAAAGTGGATACTTTCAGATATCTAGGATTAATATTAACCGACCTAAACCATATTCACGAAGAACTTAAATATCGACTAAAAGCAGGGAATTCTTGTTATTAATCAGTTCAAAATCTTCTGTCGTCGCGAATTTTGACGAGAAATTTAAAGCTTAAAATACTGTATATAAAATGATAATAATACCTGTTGCTCTGTATGGTTGCGAAACATGGTCGCTTACGAGGGAAGAGCTTACACTGAAAGTACTTGAGAACAAGATCCTGAGACGAATATTCGGACCCAAGAGGAATGTGAATGGGGAATGGCGGAAACTTCATAACGAAGAACTACATAATTTATACGGTTTACCAAACATTGTTAAGTTCATCAAGTCTAGGAGGCTTAAGTGAACAGGATATAGCCAGGATGGAAGGAAGTAGGAACGCTTTTAAAGTCCTAACTGGAAAACCAATCGGAAAAAGATAATTAGGAAGACCTAGGCGCAGATGGGAGGACAGTATTAAGATGCAACTCGCAGAAATAGAAATACGAAGTAGAAAGTGGATCCAATTCGCTAAGGCTAGAAGTCAATGAATAGCTTTCGTAAACGTGGCATTGAAACTCCGGGTTCCATATGACATTATTTAATTTTAGGCGAAATTTCTTTTTATATGTATTTCGTGCCGCTAGCTAGTTCCAGTTTTTAAATATGCCCCTGCGAAATATCAGTAACTTTCGTGAGAAAAAAAGTGTCATGTAGATGAATGTTGGTTTAGTTTTTCCTTAATGTTGAAAAAACATTGTTTGGGATTGAAATAGGTTAACGATTGGGGATTAATTCAAAATTCAACCCCAATACTTTCACTTAAATGGCATAATTAACATTTAAAACTAATTCCTAATGTTTTTTCTTTAGTTCGCGACTTGTATTATACGAGTAGAAAGATTTGAATTTAAAAAAATCGATTTAAATCAACAAAAATGATTTTTTTTTTAAATCATGATTTTTTTCCACCCTCATTGATATTGATAATGATGGTACATAATCAGTACTTAGTTTGAATTATCGATATTTGTAAAGGAAATTATTTATTTTCTGGTACCGACTATGGAACCACATTCTAATAGTTTAAAATATGTCCCAAAAAAGTGCCAACTAACGAAAAAAAATCATTTTTGTAAAATGATTTGATTTGGTCCTTTGTCCAAGAATATGATCCGAACACTTATCAGTTTAAGATTTACGGGGTTTGTAACTTTCAGGCTGAAACCCACCCAAAATTGCAAGATTTTTTTTTTACTGGCAAGTCTGCAATTAGACTCAAACAGTGACTTTAATCGGTTCTTACAGGTTTAGTCACTTCCTGGGACTGTTTCTGCGTGAGTCACTTGGAATTGTTCGTGTTTTTGGTGTAACGTCTTAGTTCAGTGATTGGTGGTAGTTCATATTTTTCGCATTAATTGTCTCTGTACAGTCATATGGCAGTTTGTTACTGTGACGTCACATGTTCTGTCTACTTGTAGATGTGTGCTGTTGCTGGTGGAATGCGGTGAGCGGGTAATTGAATTTTCGTTTCATGGCGACGATCGAGTTAGCAAGTGCGATTGAGACACCGTAACATGAATTTAATACAAAGAATTTGAACTTGCCGTTTTTAAATAAGTTCGTATTAGATTCGGATATTAACACATATCGCCTTTCACCACCGTGCTTCAATTGAGTTAGAGAAAACCTGTGATGGTTGTGGTCGAACACTAAAGATATTCCCGACGTATGGTAAAAGTGGGCGTTTATTGGTTACTCTTATTTGTCATAATAACAAGTTTGCTCGCTTTAATAAATCGACGTCTGTGCAGAAAGGAACATTTTCAGTAATGTGTAGTTGAGTATTGCGCATGTGTTGCTGCTATCTTAGTTTTTCGGGAATCAGAAACTATGAGTCCATTATTTATGAGTGTTCTGGTATGGCGAAACGGCGAGTGCTTTCGTTTTTTAATTGATATTATTTTTATTCTTGATTTGCTTTGCATTTGTGTATTTACCAATGTATTTGCTTTGCTGGTGGTTGTTCCATCATCTTGGTGAAATATAATTTATTTTTCCTTGTCATGCTTCACTGATTTATAATTAGTGATGAATGTTTTCTTTAATTTTTTCCTTCTTACGTTAGCTTTATAGTAGTGGTTTGACTAAATATTATTTTTTTTCGGAATTTTTTATTGTAGGGTGTGGGTGGGTTGGTAGTCCCCATATAGATATCAATATTGATAGTCACCACTTCACCTGGATTGATTAAGAATGGTTTTTAGTAACATTTTGGCCCTTGTCTTTATAGTATAATTCCTAACATTGTACATTATTTTGACTCGGACAGTAACTATAACCGATTCAACTGATCCGGTTCTGGGAGCCAACTGGAGCATTTTGGGAATCATTCCTAAACTGCTCCCGACACCGGATCAGATAAATCGTTGCAGTCACTGTTTGAGTCAAAGTAAAGATTCGCCTAAAAATCTATTGCTAGTAATTCCTACGTGTATAAGCTGCAAGCCCAGTCCCCAAAAGTCTAGTGATTTCTTAAAAAAAAAAAAGTCTTTTTAAATGAAGCCCCTCTCATACTACTTTGCTGGATCTGCCACTGTTCATAATTTGTTTTCTAACAAGCAATTCCTTCCAGCATCTACCTAAATACTAAATTTACCTAAATTTAAAACACAGGGGGCTCCAGTGGTAACAGTTTCCTATCTAAGCGGTATTTTGCACTGGTGCAAATTAACCCCTAGTACAGGCTTAAACGCCTTCTCTGAGTTTTACGTTTTTTATGATTTTAGAACGTTTCACATTTCAATTTCAACTACTGCATCCAAGTCCCATTATACATGGTAATATTCTACGAAACTAATTTAACTTCGAGGGAAATTCTTATAGATGTTATCTGTTAAATTTTATTATCCTTTAGAGTGCCTTTACATCCTTTATCAGCCTTTACCTCTACTAGAACAAACTTTCCCGGTAATTTGACCTGAATTTAACCGCAAACATTATAGCTGAAATACAGTTACATGTTCTATCTTACAGTGGCAGTTGAAACTTCCTCTCTACTGTTCATGGTTTTACCGACAGAGTACTGTGAATCTTTTCAAATTTTGTGCAAAGTAACGCCCGATGTGTAAAGTAACCCGTGTTATGGTACTTTAACGTTGTTTTTTGCAAGACATCATAGTTTTGATTAAACGGTAGGTTATATATCATTATTTGATTTACCTTAACTGGGGAAAAGGAAGTGTTAAAAATGTTATTAACTTACTCTTTCTCTTTCCCTGTCATGACGTTAGGAGGATGAAGCTCGATTCGTATACTAATTTATAAGAGCTAGTTAATATACACTTATAACTAACATTATGGAGTAGGGTACTATAGATGTGAAAGACCCCAAAATATTAGGAAGAGTAGAGATGAGAAAATGATAAAATAGGGCCGCTATCACTATCGAATCCATAGTCTTCTAGCGCAGTAGGTGTTGCTCATTGTTATTTATTTTGTTTGATTTTTATAATAATAGTTATTATTATAATTATGATAAGGAGTTAGAAATGTACCGGAAATGATATTAAAATCGCAAGATTGTTGCTCCTCTTATTTATTATTATCAGTTTCTTATTTCAAAATTTTTTGTATGCACATTTTTTTTCTGAACCTTGTGCTATTTCGCCTAACGCATGGTAAAATACAAGTTTGTACAGTACTATAATATGAATTTTTACCTAATACTGCGGAAAAAAATCCTAATGTGTATCATTTGTTTAAGATAACTTAAACAAAACAACAAAAATATATATATTGTGGATATATACGGTTTAGGTACATATTATTTTGGGAATAGAGCATCTTAATTATTAAATGTTATGTCAAAGGATAATAATGAAATGTTGACATATAGTGTAAACACGTGTTCGTGTTTATGTGTTTACGTCAATAATTTGTATATGCGTTGAATGTTATGTTTTGGTTACGGCTAGACGCTAAGTCGTCAGTTTGTATGTTATTGTGAATTGTGATTTGTAATGTTTTTGTTAAAGAAGTGAAATGTCATCAAGATGTAATGCTGTAACATTGACACACTTTGACTGTGGCATAACTGTCAGGTTTGCAGAAATTTGTTGGTCTGAGAATTTGATCACGATGTAATTCGGGTGAAACCAATGTTTTACCAATAGCTGAGATATACAAAAAGTCAACAACGTGAATTCCAGGATGTCTGGAAACTGAGTATAAAAACCTATGGTCCGAAAGGATTTGGATCAGAAGTGGACCATCAGAAGTTGAGTATCAACGAAGAGAACCACTTGTACTCTTATCACAGTAGTCATTCAACTGTGATTCCAGTAAAGGCGTAGATCTAGGGAGATCTAACAGTATCCAGTACAACCATTAATTTGGAGTATGGTTGAACAATAGTCAGCGAACATAGACTATTGGTAGCACGAGATATTCATCATCGAGAACTTCAACATCAGTCCAGGCGTCATCTACTAAAAGGTATGTGTATCTCAGCTATGTTCGAGTTATTCGTGATTGACTTCTTAGATGCTTAAGATATGTGATCTGATGTGTTATACACAGTCTGCGTTAACAACATTAAAACATGATATTTCAGAAAATACAAATATCTAAATGAAAGTTAATTTATGTGGTTTTCTTCTGTTCCACTTCGTACCTACTCATTACAGATGGTGAGTAGTAGCGATCTTCAACCGTCACTCGTTGATTTATCCCCATTCAATTTAGGCACGACGGTTGGAGGTTGTTATGGTGGAGATATGCTGGTGTTATAACGGTCCTAGTGTCCCGCGGTGGTACAGTTTTAGTGTAGCTCTCACCGTGTTATGGTGGAAACAGCTATGGTTCAAGTCCCGGTTTAATATATTTAGAGATTAAGTAATTTAGTATGGTAAAATTTTGTAGTGTTAACGTTCACCAATTGAATACGAGATTTGGTTCGGATCTCGAAAAACTTAGGAATTGACTCTAGTAGATTAAGTAATCAGGTTAACCCGCACCACCCTCCCACACTTCGTAGCCAAAGATATAAGTTGTATTAAGTATATATTGATAAATGAATGAAAATACTGTGTTGACGAGGGCACAGAAAGCAAATAAGGGAATTAGTATTGAAGTACATAATTTATTTGGTGTAAGGACACCTGAACGACGAAATAATTCTAGTAGTCAGGACAAAGTCGCGAGTCCTAAAATTATTTTAAGTAAGGAACCGGTGTTCAATTTCCCTAGTAGTCCGGTAACTAAATCCGTGTCAGAAGATTTTCCATCCATTATAAATTTAGATCAAAATTTAGTAAATAGCAACAATAAAGACGTTAAAATGGCTTCTAATATTACTTTTTATGCGGATATAAATAAGCTACCTAAGTTTGATTTGAAGAACGATAGTGATATCGTTTCTTTCTTTGATGAGTTCGACGATGCTTGTCAGATGGCAGGTATCGCCGAAAACAAAAGAAAGGAGTTAATACCTAACATTTTTAAAGGAGTAGGGAGACAATGGATTAAATTGTTCCTGAAACGTAAAAATACAGCGGAAATACAATACAAGGATTTACAGGCAGAAATCGTTGAAGAATTTACCAAATCGAATGTGACGCTCGATATCGAAGACAGAATTAAGGAACGTTTGCAGCAAGAAGACGAGGCTGTCATAAATTATGTATATGACATGCTCGTTCTTTGTGAACGGTTAGACTCAAACATGACGGACATAAAGAAAATTGGAATAATAGTTGGTGGATTACATCCATACTATATGGAGAAAGTAGGGACGATAGCCTACTCTAGTTTAGATAAGTTCGTTGACGATCTACAAAAGATCGAAAAGAATAAATGTAAAATCGCGAAGCGCATGAAAAGAGAAACTGGAAAAGTTACGATTAAAGACCTAGTCAAAAAGATTAGGGAACAAGTAGAAGATGAAGGAAGTGAGTCTGATTCGGATCACGTGGTTGTAAGGAAAAGTAAGGAAGAACTCAAAATTAAACAAGAACCGCAAAGTCTAACGCAGATCGCGGAATTAGAGAAAAAGATCGATAAATTGCAACTCGCATTGTCAGCGAAAACGCAAGAAGAAGAAAAACACGATAATAATGGTAGAAAACAAGGAAAGAATCAAAATTTTAAAAACAATCGGCAATATAAAGGTAATAATCGGAATAATTATCGCGGAAATAAAAACAAGTATTGGTCAAATAATAATAATAGAGGTCAAAACAGTAATAGAGGTAATAATGGTTTTTACAACAAACGTGGTAATCGAGGTGGATTTTGGAGAAATAATCGTGGACGTGGTCAACAGGGAAACTGGCAAGGCAGTTGTCAGAATTCTTGTCAACAATTCCATTATTCTGATAATCATAATCAGCAAAGATTTGTGCAAGTTGTACCAGCACAAGTGAATGGTACAACATACTACCAAACCGCAGGTCCTAGTCATTTAAACTGAATACATCTGTAAATGGGCGAGGCGCATTTACAGGGAACAGAAACGTAAGAACACGAGAAGTAATTGCCTCAGTAAATTTGGAAAATAATATGGTATATTTATCATTAGAGATAGAAAATAGACAAATTAAAGCACTTCTTAACAGTGGGTCACAAATTTCGATAATTAATGAGAAATTAGTGCCACCAAGTGCGCGAATTATTCCACGACAAACAAAGATTATGGGTATTGCGGAAAATACACTTGTAATTAATAAATTAGCAGTAATTAAATTTAAAATATCGAATCAAACATTTCATCAAGAGTTTAGAATAATAAAGGATTTTCCATACCAAATGTTAATCGGGAACGATTTCTTGCGAACACAGAATTGTCAAATATACTACGGAAATAGTAAAATCATAGTTCAAAGGTTCGGGAGACCGACTAGAAGTTGTAGAAATGATCAGGAAACAAGAGCAGTTTCCGATAATATCGCGATTAGTATAAAGACAAGTTTGAAACCGAAATGGGTCTTAGGACATAGAGTGAAATTGTTACCAAGAACTAGGACGACTGTTGAAGTCAACCTAGTCAACTCTTGGGCAAACAACGAGTACCTATTAGAACCTGATAAGTTATTAGAAACACAGTACAACGTATTTGTACCTAGAACGATATTGTCAAAAGAAAATCGGAGTCTAGAAATAATAAATCCATCGAACAAGACAATAATGTTAACAAGGAATTTGAAAGTTGGAGATGCAGAAGGATGTGTTAGTGAGTCAGAATTGAGACAGGAAGGATTAACAGATGATGAAATTGAAGAGGTGTTAGATGCAAGGAAAAATTATGACAAAGCAAGGTTAAAATTTGGCGAGAAAACTCAACCGGAAATTAAAAAGAAATTGGAAAAGCTATGTTATGATTATGCAGATGTTTTTGCGTGGAGAGAAAATGAGTTAGGTAGAGTTAAAGGCGTAGAACATAAAATAGAATTGGAAACGGAAGTTCCTTTTAGAAGGCAACAGTATCCAATACCAATTGCGATGAGAGACAAGGTTAAAGAGCAAATAAACATCCTGCTCGAACAGAACATCATCGAGGAGAGTAATAGCTCTTACAATTCACCTATGTTATTCGTCAAAAAGCCTAATGGAGCGATCAGAGCGTGTCTCGACTGTCGGAGGCTCAATAAACACGTAAAATTCCATTCTGTGGCGTTGCCACCCATACATCAGATTCTAACATGTATGGGGGGGTCATAAATTCTTTAGCGTGCTTGACATTAAAAGTGGTTACCACACTGTATCGATTTCTAAGGAATCAAGAAAGTACACAGCGTTTAACATTCCTGGCGTCGGTGCTTACCAATATTTCAAACTACCGATGGGATACATCCAATCGCCCGCCATATATACGAAAATCATGGCTATGACATTAGCTAACGTTTATCCGGAAGCGGTGTCATATTACAAGTATGACGTATCCCTTTATGTAAACAATCAAGAAAAGATGGTGTCGCTATTACATTCAGTTTTTCAAAGACTAAGAAAGTATGGTTTAAAATTGTCGGTAGAAAAGTGTCACTTTATGGAGGAAAAGGTAATGGCATTAGGTCACATTGTGAGCGAGGCCGGATATGAAGTAAGTCCAAAAGTGATTCAGGCAATAAAAGCTTGTAAGCCACCCACAAGCGCAAAAGAACTTAAGTCATTCCTTGGGTTGACGAACTACGTACGAAAATTTTGTAAAAACTATGCAGAGATGTCAGCTAGTTTTCAACAGTTGTTGAGGAAAAACCACAAATTCGTATGGACCGAGGAACATCAAAATAGCTTTGAAAAATTAAAAGATGCATTGATGAATGCACCTTTATTAGCACCATTCCGAGAAAATCTAGAGACGAGAGTGTATACCGATGCGTCGACGAAGTCAATAGGAGCTGTGCTCATGCAAAAGCAAGTAAATGGAGAATGGACCCCTATTGCATATTATAGTAGGGTGTTAAGACCGAATGAAACTAGAAGACACATAGTAGAGTTAGAAATTTTGGCCGTGGTAAGTGCCTTTAGAGCATTCAACTACTATCTGTATAACAAAGAGTTCGAGTTGTACACTGATTGTAGATGTATTAAATATTTACAAACAACGCCAAAATTATCACCGAAATTGTTGCGATACAGTTTAGAAATGGCACAATACCAGTATACGCCGGTGCATTGTTCAGGTGAGAAGAACCCGAGCGATGTATTGTCAAGAAACACCGATATTCAACCTACCGATGAAGACATTGATTTGGATGCGTTACCAGTAAAGACCGAAGATCTCGAAGTAAACATCACTTTCGATGAAGACGTAGACGTAGCTGAATTGCAGAGGAAAGATTCTTTCTTCGGACCAATTATGAAGGCTATTGAACATCCTGAGGTAGCAGACGAGAAAGCGGAAAGACAAGCTCGCTGGTATGTAGTAAAAGACGGAAAACTTTTCAGAACACAAAAGATGGCAAATGGAAAGAAATTTCTATTGTGCATTCCTTTTTCATTAAGGGAACAAGTATTTAAAAACCTTCATTGTTCGATTTATGGAGGAGGACACTATTCCTATACTAAGGGCTATAATCGGGCATTAAAATCTATTTATTTCCCGAATATGAAAAGACTTTTCCGAGAGAAAGTCAGCCAGTGTATCAGTTGTCAGATTCAGAAGCGTAAAGCTGGTAGGACACCATTGCATCCACAGACGTACCCGAGTTATATGCCATTCCAGCATGTAACTATGGATGAGATTGGGCCATTTAAAAGATCTAAAAATCATCGGAATAAATATGTGATTGTATTTGTAGATAGTGCTACACGTTATGTAATAGCTAAAGCAGTTACCGCTATAACTTCCGAGATTATAGCAGAAGTAATTTTTGAAGAGCTGATCACGAAGCATGGCATTCCTGAGATTCTAGCCATGGACCGGCATAGTACACATGGAAGCCGAGTAATGGAAGAAATGGCAGAGCGTTTTGGTATGAGGTTGAACTTCGCCAATACGGATGCTCACTATAATATAGGAACATCTGAGAGAGCTATAGGATCCATCCAGCAGGTCATGAAGCACTATATAGACCGTGAATTCAAAATTGGGACGAAATCTTACCTTGCATAGTTTTTACCATGAATACGCAGATTCACGACGGAACAAAACACTCGCCATATTATTTGCTTACAGGGCGTGAACCCAGAACGTTCTTGGAACAAGATCTGGACATTCCTTGTGAGTATGTAGAAAATGAGGAGCGAATAAGAACTGTCAAAGAAGCAAGGAAGGTAGCGTACCAAAATTTGCAGAAACGGTTTAAGTCTCAAAAGAAGCAGATCGAGAAGAAGTTTTCTCAACCTAACTTTGACATTGGTCAAAAAGTTTGGATACGTGAGATGCCGAGAGCAGACATTCCAGCTTGTTTTGGGAAAAGATTCAACACTCGTGGAGTTATAGTGCAGAAAATGAATAGCAATTCATATAAAGTAAAATATGAGACGAAGAAAGGACAAGAGAAGATTGATACAATTGATATAAGGCGTTTAAAGCCATTTATTAGCGCGAATGATGAAGATTCTGATAGGCAAGATGATGATTCGGATTTAGACAGTGATGTCTAAAAAGAAAAAAAAACAACGCGTGAGATAACCAAGAGGTTTTATGACTCAAAGACTACATCACAAAAAGTTAAAATTTTTTTGCGACGACAAAACACGGATAAGTTTAAGGATATAAGTTTGTTTTTGTTTGTTAGGGATCTGTAGACAAAATGTTTTATCAGTGAAACAGCGAGATGGACCGCTGTTTATCAACAAAAGTCCGTGTCCCGAAATCAAAGGAGATTTTGGTTTCCATCTGAAAATCCCTTAACTGGTAAATATGTATTGTTTACAGAATTTAGATTGATTAGGAAAATAGAGAATTTTTTTTTAAATTAGAGATATGTAGTAAATTTGTTTGAATTGTTGAATAATCCAAGGTACACATACAACGTAAATTAAATAAATAAAAACATAAGTATTAATTCAATAAAAGATGTAGAAAATAATTAAAATAAATAAATTAAATTCAGGTAGTAATTCTAAGTTTCAATTATTTGCAGTTAACATCATGTTCAAGATTTTCATTTTTCAAATACTATTGATTAGTATTGGCATAGCAGAGGAGAAACAACAACAGATAACATTAACGGAAATTGGATTAGCTTTGACGCAGAATGCATATGCTTTACATGCTACGAATATGGTGTTTACTACTGTAAAGATGCATTTGAATATTCAAGAATCTGTGCCAGTACATGATAAATGTACTGATGCATACGAAATTCTTAACGACTATGCTGTAAAAGAAAAAGAATTTAGGCAAAACATAGTAAATTTATTACTGTGTCATTTTGTCTATGAAAATGGAAAAACTAGGTGTAATAATAATCATAGAAATAAAAGATTTATATTTTCGTGGTTACTGGGATTATCGTCTATTGGTCTATCGACATATAACCTAATACATAATCAACAGTTGTCTCATTCTATTGATAAATTAAATAAACACGAAAATTTATTAACAAGTGAAATTAAAAATCTAAAAAAATCGTTTAATAATGAAATTTCGGTAGTCCATGGAATTGTAGTAAAAGTGCAACATGTATTGCAAGATTTTAAAAATAAATTTCAAGAGCTATATTGTTATTTGCATTAATCCCAACGCAAGATAATGGCAAATTTGTTTGCTCATCTTGTACAGGAGAGAGTAAATAAAATAGTAAATAGCATATTAAATAATCAATTAACATATCATATATTATCTAATGCTGATGTTAAAAGGTTAATAAGTCTTCATGATGTGTTGAAGAATACTATTTATAGGTCAGACATTGGGATGTTTTACCAAATGTCTAGCGTATATTTAGTAAAATATCATTACGAAGAAAATAATATTGATTTAATATTAAAAACTCCGATAATATATGATACTAGTATTTCAATAATGTACGATATAATATCTATGGGCTACTTAATAAATAATACCAGAATATTTTATGAATTACCGGAAGCAGTTTACTTGGCGGAAGGTAAATATCATTCATTAGATAAAAGTAAATGCGAATTTAAAAGTTTTCTGTATTTCTGTGAAAGCATAACTATGGATAATAAAGCAAAGTGTCTAAACAATATTATTTTAAATAATTCTGTGGAAGGATGCCAGCAGAATTCTGAGAAATTTTTGGGGAATGTGATATTCAGATATACACACGCAGGTGTGATGTATTCTTCTATTGAAAAGGAAGCGTACATCAAGAAGTTACTTCCACAAAACTTGATCAAACTAAATCTAAATCAAGTTTCCTAAAGTATGATAAATTTGACAACATAATAATAGGAGAGCTGGTAATTCCAACCAAGCGGATAATTCAAGTTCAAAATAAACATATTAAATTGATTGGAAATTGCACGGAGAGGCAAGTAAATTTTACATTGCATACGCAGGAGTTAAATAGTTTAACCGAAGAATTATTAAAATTAAAAGTCGATACATCAATCCCAGAACTACATCTAAAAACAGATTATATCATATATGTAATATTTGGAATAATAATGCATTAATTTCGACGACGTTATTGTTATTAGTATTGTATTGTAAGCTTTATAGATCAATTAGGCAGTATAAAGTTCAAAATCAAGAATAATAATAATAATAATAATAATAATAATAATAATCATAATCATAATAATAATAATCATAATAATAATCATCATCAATAAGTATTAATGAAGTAAGCATAGTATGTAAATCAATATTGTATGTGCCTTGGGTTGTGAAAAAAAGTTTTTACATTTTCGGATATGAAGAAGAATGGAGTTTATTTAAAAAAGATTCTAAGTTGCAATAAAAACCTGAAAAGGAATATTTGATTAACATATGAAACAATTGGTAACATGTAGAAATACTTACCTCCAGCATGAGGTAGTTGCGAGTCGAAAAGCCTTGGTTATGTGGTCCTAGACAAAACTAGGATTGCTCTATTTGATTTGGTGAAACGAATAACTTGTTGAATAAGAACGGTTACGCAGTACTAATACGGCAAAACTCTTTGTTTTGGTACAAAAAGAAAAGCAATAGAGAATAAGCATAGTTAATAGATCATCATAGATGAAAATAGATACAAGCATGTAAGTAGATAATAGCTAGGTTATATAACAACATAATATTAGTGAAATCAGTAGCTCAAAGCTATGGAAAACAAAAGCAAAAAGAGAAGAAGTAGAAAGAATTATCTATGAGTAAAGCTAGACAAATAGATAAATAATAGATATTATAGATGCTAGTGATATAAACTAGTTCAGTAAGCTTACGAATTATGAATAGAAGTCGTAAAAAGAATGAAAAAGTATGAAAAGTCGTTAAAAGAAAGTAAATAGTTTGAATAGAAAAGTAAGAAAAATCATAGATAATAGACAAGAAATAATCAGAATAGAATACAGTCATAATGCATCATGTCTATAATTATCATTAAGTTGTATGTAAACACGTTATTTTTAGTCAAAATTCATTTTCTAAATTCAAGTTTTTTTAAAAAATGAGAGTAAAATTATTGATTCATTATTGTTATAGAATAATCAATTGGCATATTGATTATTATTATTATAATAATAAGTTAAAGTATTCAGTTCATTAGTTAATTCAATATTCATGTGGATAGAAGAAACAGCTTGTGGCATTTCAGTTCACTGAAAGTTACTACTCTCGAGGAAGATGCAATCATGCTTCTCGCGAACGAGAGGAACCCGTTGCTAGGGTCGGAGCTTCTAAGCAAGATGGCAGCCACATAGCAACAAGCCACGCCTAATCATGACGAGTTACTCTCATTCACGATGATTTTTGAGGCAATAGGAATTATTTCTAACTAAATGGAACGTTGTAATGTTAAAGAATGATGGAATAAACATCAATAAAGATAGTAGTACCTACATATAACAGTAAAACCAGCAGTAAAGTGTATTTAAGTACATAAATATGCATGAAAATGTAGGACTTTACGACTTTAAAAAAATGAGAAATACGGCGTCAAACGAATTAAAATGTAACGAGGATAGCATTTTAGTATCCGATTAGGTTACATAATTATTAGAACACTAGTCATTATTTAGAATATGCATCAATTATGCATTTTATAGAGAATAATGTGCAAATTTAGGACATTGATACTAGGTCTTAGGTAAAAGTATGGAATATTTTTACAAAAAAGAACCATAGACAACGATTTAGTAATGTTAGTTTTTGAGATAAATAAAAACGGGATTTCACAACTAGTTATTTATATTTACAGGCAATATGGAGAAGAAGTTTATGGTAGTTACTATTGCATTAACAACTTTAACAGTGTTAGTACTAGCGACGTTTATAGTTATAGTATATGTAGTTATTAAATTACGTAAATTTAGTAGGAAGAAAGAACAGATAGGAAATGTAGAAAATAAAAATACGGTATATGACGATGTTAAATACATAGAACACTACGGATCATTTCCAATTTATGCAGTAGTAGATAAAAATCACACTAGAAAACACACTAGTAACACAGAAAATAATTCAGAACTCTATCAAAAGCACAGAGAGGTAACACAAAATAACTCAGACACAGTTGGTACACACGAGATGTCCCACAGCACCAAAACTCAGAGAGATGCACTAAAAATCACGGAATTATCTAATTTCGAGACGGAAAACACGGATAGACATTTATCCACGAACTCGAGAAGTGAAAAACTTTATGTAAGACCGTGTGATATTTTGATTCTGTGAGCAATTTTCCAAATTTTTAACGAAAAGTGCGGACACGTTTTCATAGTCAACTGTAAGTATCGAAGCGACGCGGCAAATAGGAAGATACGTGGAATTATCTCAATGTCATTGCCAAAAACTTTGCTGAGCCATCAATCTACGGAAGGAAGTGACGCAGAGTTGCTAACTCTACGGATAGGAAAGATACTAATAGTAAAGTGATTGATATTTTTCGAATTTTAATTGTGTTGTAAAAATCATGCAACGAGAAGAGACGTTGTTTTTGAATGTATTAGTGTATTATGACGACATAAATAGTGTACAATAAAGTGTGTTATGTTCATTAAAAAGCATCAGTGATGTAGACACTGATACTAGTGAAACAAGTGCAGAGATAACAAACACTGTTTTGGACTTTGCTACTAAAAGCAACGGAAAGTTTTCGAGAACGAGAGAACAAAAAGTATATGTATATGTGTTTCAGAGCACAGAAAGTGCTAGACAGTTACATACAGTTATGTGTATAATCCAATAGATGGCACGAGCCGATACTTTTGTAAAACTCTCGACAATATTTTTTTTAAAAACCAGAATGAATGTAAATAAATAAACGATGTTTGACAGATTTTTTTAAAAAAACATGATAAATAGTTAAATTAATATATATATACTGGGTGTTGGAGAAATATAATCAATTATTTTTGTATTTTATACCAAGGATTTTTGTCAATTTCTGGAAAGAAATTTATTCGAGAACGCAGTTCCCTCATTTTGAAGGAGGGGCATGTGGATATATACGGTTTAGGAACATATTATTTTGGGAATAGAGCATCTTAATTATTAAATGTTATGTCAAAGGATAATAATGAAATGTTGACATATAGTGTAAACACGTGTTCGTGTTTATGTGTTTACGTCAATAATTTGTATATGCGTTGAATGTTATGTTTTGGTTACGGCTATACGCTAAGTCGTCAGTTTGTATGTTATTGTGAATTGTGATTTGTAATGTTTTTGTTAAAGAAGTGAAATGTCATCAAGATGTAATGGTGTAACATTGACACACTTTGACTGTGGCATAACTGTCAGGTTTGCAGAAATTTGTTGGTCTGAGAATTTGATCACGATGTAATTCGGGTGAAACCAATGTTTTACCAATAGCTGAGATATACAAAAAGTCAACAACGTGAATTCCAGGATGTCTGGAAACTGAGTATAAAAACCTATGGACCGAAAGGATTTGGATCAGAAGTGGACCATCAGAAGTTGAGTATCAACGAAGAGAACCACTTGTACTCTTATCACAGTAGTCATTCAACTGTGATTCCAGTAAAGGCGTAGATCTAGGGAGATCTAACAGTATCCAGTACAACCATTAATTTGGAGTATGGTTGAACAATAGTCAGCGAATATAGACTATTGGCAGCACGAGATATTCATCATCGAGAACTTCAACATCAGTCCAGGCGTCATCTACTAAAAGGTATGTGTATCTCAGCTATGTTCGAGTTATTCGTGATTGACTTCTTAGATGCTTAAGATATGTGATCTGATGTGTTATACACAGTCTGCGTCAACAACATTAAAACATGATATTTCAGAAAATACAAATATCTAAATGAAAGTTAATTTATGTGGTTTTCTTCTGTTCCACTTCGTACCTACTCATTACAGATGGTGAGTACTAGCGATCTTCAACCATCACTCGTTGATTTATCCCCATGCAATTTAGGCACGACGGTTGGAGATTGTTAATATATACATTAATAATCATAACCTATTGAGCAATCGTGGACAATACGTAATGATTCCAGTTATGTATGAAATTATTTATAATAATCTTTAAAATATCCAACACTCGAAATCGAAAATGGCATCGGGTATAATTGTATAACTCTTACGTAGGATATTATTATATCTTCCTAGATTGTAGAAAATGATCACTAATTATTTCACTCATCTGGTTGCCATAACGTGATTTGAAATGAAACACCACCACCTTAGGTCCTGAAAGCGCGTAAATGAAAAGTCAAAATTTAGAGTAGGTAAAAAAAAGGATAATTTTAGTTTCTGTTATCTACGGACATAATTGTATGTTTTATATTGTCTCATATAGCAACAAATTTTTTTCGCTCAGTTATTACCGATAAGACAGTTTCAAATTATATCTTTTGTTTTGAGAAGCGAAAAAACTGTTATTACCAATAACCAGTTTGATAATATTTCAAGAATAAGGATTGGAAATATTTTCCTAACTGGTTTCAGATTTGTACCTTTTACTTGCAACTATTCTACAACTAACTCTACTGAATAAATAATATATTTCTTTTCATATTTAGAAGTTAAGTGTAACAAATTAGGAGTTTGTGCTTTCTCCAATTTAGAAAGTTGTAAGAATTTCTTTAGCTGGAAACTACAAAGAAAGTTGTATTTTTTGTATTGTATTGTATTGTTGAAAGTTGTATTTTTTTACAGCAATTGGAAGTTTAATTATGCAGTTGTGCTTTGTAAGTTTTCCAGAAAGAACTGTCCAATAAGTGTCGTTGTAAAGCACATTTACAAATTTAGGCCCGAGAAGTATGGTTGTATATTTAATAATTTACTACTCAGGCCAGATGTGATTCATGCTTTTTAAGCCCGAATCCGGCCAGCGGGCTAATCATTTTTTATATTAAGAAGAAGGGGTTCTAGCTTTTATTACTTCTACTTTAATGTTACTTAATTATGCACCAAGGCAGACGGCGATGACAGCAATGAATGAACGGTAGAGTAAGAAAGGTGGAAGGAAACGGCAGAATACCGCGAAAACCCACGTATACGTTTTTGTTCTTCAACTACAAAACCCGCTTGACGGACGGTAAACGAACTAGCAGAGCTTTACCACTCAGCCACCGTGTCTCCAATAAAAATAGAATAGTACCACTTTGCAGCTCTCCTACAATGCATATTCTATACTGATAGTAATTTATTTTGCAATTCAGAATTTAACTACAATATCATATACAGTGGACTCTTTTTAATTCGAAGTCCAAGGGCACACGAAAAAATTTCGAATTATCCAAGAACATTCATTTTCACATATACTATAACAACAAACAAACCACAGTACTGTGCATCAAAAACATATTCATATGGTGTAGACTTTACCTTTAAAGCAGCTTATTATTTGTGTTAAGACATTGACTCCACATAATTCAAACTACGTGTACAATGGGAAATATATTTACGTACAACACTACAACATACGTTGAATAGCCCAAACAATTAATCACCAGTAACAATTTGAATATTCTGTTCTCACTTTTAAGAAGTCGTAAACCTTATTTGCTTAAATTTGATTGTTTTTGTACGGTTAATGAATCTTGAATTTCATGTATTGCGTGGAATACGATATTAATAACATTCGGTTGACTTTATCGATAACTCACCTTAAATTTTCAACCAATTCTGAAACAAGATGAGATTGGCACACGTTCTCTATCTTTACTTCTTCCCCAACTCACCTTTATCTTTATCATTACATAAATTTTCTATTTATCTTTTGTATTTCTCTTCCCTATGGCTACATCTGGATAACTGAAAACACGTTAAAACTGTATTTCTCTGTTTACATCTGTCCAACATTAAAAATTTTCAACTGTATTTACTTCGAATTACCCAAAACATAGGTTCAAAAGTTCGATTTATTCACGATTTTTTTACTATTGTTTTCAATACAGTTCTCAAGGGGAATGGACTTCTGTTCGAATTATCCAAGTTCGAATTAACGACACTCCACTGTAATTAAGAACATGCTACTCAAAACTATTGGCATAATAGATTTTGTCTCTTTTTTCTCTAACTTCTGCGGTGATGACGGGTAATTAATTAAAGTAACTGATTGTAAAATTAATTTTTAGCACTTTTACGTCGGGAATCGAACTCGGGACCACGTGCACAAATGGCACGCGCTAGCAATTCGAACAACGGCGAAGGTTTTATCCACATGCACAAACTGTCCTATGACGAGAAAATGACAAGACTAGTGGTGGGTAAATTCCCAGGAAGATATTTCTCGGGAATATTCCCGGGAAGATTCCCCAAAATGGGAATTTTCCGGGAATTTATGCACAATCACAAATAAAAGTGCATCTGTTTCTATATATAAGTTCAAAGTTAAATTCGTTTTTATATCACAGTATATTATTAAAGTTGTCCCCAGAGGAGTCTTTAAAATGTATATTCTGAACGATGTTATGTTATTTTATTAATATTTTATTATATTTAGAGAGTACGCATAAATGGATATTTATTTACAATATGTTCTACGAAAGAAAATATGTTTCAAGAATGGTATAGTAAGTCTGCATACTTTTAAATCGCTAAAAGATTTAAGTCTACATGTAAGTGGATTTTCGAACCTTACTCTACCACTGATATAAATATATTAAATTTTTACAAGTTATAAAGAAATTAGGTTGGGTAACTGCCAGAAGACACATGTCCCACAATTTTTTTCAACATTTGGGCATACATATGTATGTTCGCAATAGCCTACTTGCAAGAAAAATTCTTATCTTTATAATTTTGCATGTAATATTGCCACACGACTTCTCTTCCTGCCCATTTCTCGAAATGTCATGCTTTAATGTACATGTAAGTGAAGTCCGAGTACCTCTTCAAAAATTCAAGCCAGAGACAGGAGACAGACCGACGTCTATTACTAACACTGTTTCAGGGTTTATTAATAGTGCTACATCTCTATTTCTACGTAATTCTAACTTACTTTTAAAATGGTTCCTTTTCATCATTTATGATTTAGTACTTTGCTATTTTGGCTATTGTTTATATTTGGTGGACCAGCATATGCGCCTACCTTTTGCGATATTCTATTCTGATGCGGTTGTTTTATGGTTTCATATGTTAAATTACGTTACCAACATTAAATTCAGACAGCATTGCCGAGCGAGCGTAGCCAGTGAAGGCGGGATAGAGCCTCGCAGCGCACGTTGTTTTCTATCTTCGTTACCAGCAATTCACTTTCTTTTCTCAGATAAATCACTTCCTCTTACACTTACGGTTCGTGAAAATCCCCTACCCCCTAAAAGAAATTGTGTTCGGTACTTTCTTGAGTGCTTGTACATCACTATCAACTCATTTGTTCCGTAAATTGTCCTACGTTTTGCTAGTTTTTGGCCCCTATACTAAACAATTACCCTACTTTTAGTTCAAATGGAAATGGAATTTAAGAAAATCATATTGTTAGTTATATAAAGTACAGTCAAATAATTTTAAATTTTTTAACGTCCAAATTCTTTAAAATTTAGAAGTAACTCATATTAAAATAAAGTAATATAATTTGGAAGATAAAGTAAAGAAATGGAAATAAGTTCCTTCCCGGGATTTTATAGGCCAGGGAGAAAACCCGGGAATATTCCGGGTCTCAAATAAAAAAGTAAGAAATTGTTTGTGATTCATATCTAGGCCCATTCTTTCTGTAAGTCCCTAAAAAATTTTAGTCATTTCACTTGTCTTTTAAAGGTTGTGATTTCAAATTATAACCCCTATGGTGAAAAGAAGAACGCACGCCATAAATAGATCCAAATTCTAAACATGTTACAAATAAAACGATTCCTAGATTGTAGAAAATGATAACTAATTATTTCACTCATCGGGTAGCGATAACGTGATTTGAAGTGAAATACCTCAAACTTAGTCTCTCAGAGCGCGTAAATGAGAAGTGAAAATTTAGAGTAGGTAAAAAAATAGAAGAAAAGGATAATTTTAGTTTCTGTTACCTACGGACATAATTGTATGTTTTATGTTGTATCTTATAGCAACTAATGTGTTTCCTTCAGTTTTTACGGATAAGACAATTTCAAATTATATCCTTTGTGTTGAGAAGCGGAAAAAGTATTATTACCAACCGCACGTTTGATAATATTTGAAGAAGAAGGAATGGAGGTATTTTACTGACTTCGGATATCTTTGTTTCGGATTTTACCTTTTACTTGCAGCTTTTCTACAACAAACTTTACCGAATAAATAATTTATTTATTTTCATTTTTACTAGTTAACTGTAACAAATTGGGAGTTTGTGCTTTCTACAATTTAGAAATTTGTAAGAATATTTTAGGTGGAAACTACAAAGAAAGTTACAACTCGTTCTATTTCAAGCGCTTTCCAATTCGATTTTTTTTTGGCGGTGCTCTGAGCCTATCGTAGAGATATATATTTGACATACTACTATTCCTAGTAGAAGAGGCAAGAAACTCGTGAGTTTTTTTGTTAATGAAGAAGGAAGTATTAATCTCCGAACTGACAAAAAATGAAAGAAATTTTGACCGTAGCATTAAATTTCTTTTAAATTTGGGGTTCAGAACGGCTCCTACTCTGCGAATGGTATCATTTGAGACCGTTTCATTTCTCTTAGGCGAGTGAAATGAATTGAGATCTTATTTGAGAATATAGACGAATGTAAGAATATCCCAGGTACAAACTTTGAAAAATTTTCCAACCAATCTGTTTGTAACATCTTGCGAAATTTAACAGCTATTGCCAGTTATTTTGCTTCTAGTTGCAGAGAATGTAATTTAAGATCAAGATTTTCTTATTATTTGAGTGAAATAAATTTTCTTACTCTGCTTTTAGATCTTAGACAAGTGAGATTGGCCCTAGATACAAGTCCCGCAGGATTTTGTGTTCTTTATTTAAGAAAAGCTTTGAAATAGAAGATTAAGAATAGATTTATCAGTACAAAATAACTATGCAAAGTATGTTTTTTGACAAAATAGAATCTTATTACCTTTAAAAATGTGCCCGACGTCGACTTCTTCTTTTTAGTTTTCCTTTAAAGGGAGGTGGTCATTATGACTACTAATCGATTTCTGAGTAACGTTAGTTTCAATTTTTGTTAAGGGGCAGCAGCATTTTATCAGATAATGTTCTCGCAGTACATTTGAAAACTGTATTTTATAATGGACTTTTCGTTCTTCTATATAGAACTCCTGTAGCCTGACATCATCATTATTATTTAAATTCATTTCAGAACGATGTTAAGTCAAATTTCATTGTGGGTTAATGAGATGTACTCATAAAATGCCAGCGAAGCGTTACTTATTTATTTATAAATTAGCCCTGTACAGTCCAGATTAGGAATATAATCGTAAATACGAAATTATTAAGTACATGCCGCCTTTCGAAGAAAATATTTTAGTAGCATAAAAAACTACACTGTCTAAGCTGAATTTCATTCTGGATTGCAGGTTTACAATAGGAAAGCACGATGATGGCTATGAATCCAAGGTTTTATGAGAAAAAGATATAAACTGCTTTTTTTTAAAAAAAAAAACTTTTGTTCACTTTTATTATATTTCTTACACGGGGGAATATATTCCATTATCCAATCAAAAGTGCAGGAACGTGAGAGTACGTGGAACCAAGAATGAGGAGAAAGTTATGGAGCTAATGGTTTATAGTTTACTTGTGTATCAGTTTTTTGATATATTTTGTGTTCCCACGTATATTTCCCTTTATTTAATTTGCACTTTTTCTCAATTTTTAAAAGTTTTTTCACACTATTTTCGATTGAATTCCACCAGGATATGAGTTTTCTACCATTTTGTCATTACTTGTGTGTATTGATAGCTTTTCCCATACTTCATACTGCCTTTTTGGACCCTTCTATATTTTTGCACTTGAAGCTATAAACGCTGAGGTATTCCATACAAAATCGGGAAGTTCACAAGTGAAACCTTAAAAATTAGTTACATTTTACATTTCAAGTAGTATTACCAGTTGGCGAAAAAAACTGGAAGGCTGAGATTTTTTCGAAGTCTGTTTTGAAATTACAGGTTCTCAAAATACTGACAATTTACCAGCAAAGTATTACATGCTTGACATTTGTTCGATTAGGACTTGCAGAGAGCTCAAAGTTCATAGGATACTAGCAAGTAGCAACATAGCACTTGGAACATAGATATTATCTATTTTGTATCCAAGTAGTATGAGAATCGTGAAAGTAACTTAAATGATATTTTTATTACTTGTTTATAGTAATGAACAATTTGTTAAACGAATAATTTATATTTTAGCTGAGTGTGACGTAAAAAGTCACGAAATATCGAAAGTGTATGCGAGGTGGCAATAATATCATATGACAGCACATGATTTGGGTTCTACTTTCCTAGTGTCATCATTAGCACACCTACGGAACTATTTCCAAACAAGCAAACGGAGTGAAAATGGATAGTATATACCCAGTCAGGAATGTCCAGAAGAATAGTAACTGTATTCGCATCAATAGTAATTGTATTTAAGCGCAAAACTTAACTTTAACAAACTTGAAATCAGAAACTTAATGAAACGACATAATGATCTTACCTTCCTCCAGACACAATTATGTTTTCACCTTGAATTTTCCATGAAACCATTGCCTTCAGGAATCTCAAAAACACACAACTCTTGAGAGATAAGATTGGTAACTACTCTTTACATCTTTTATACGGTACAGCTTCTATAACTATTCATACAGTATGCGGTACAGCTTCTACACAATATTTATCTTACCTTCTTCTTCCAAAGAAAAGAAAAAAGAAGAAAAAACCGCAGCGAAATGATAGCTATTTCACAATAAATTACTAGGTTTGGAAACACACCTGCTCGAATCAGAGGTACCGTAGTGTGTGATTAAAATTGGCAGAAGGCAGTTTTGTAACTTGTACGTTTGCATAGAAAATTTTAATCGAATATTTCTGATTCAGGCCTACACATCCAGGATAACAATGCTGCCAACTTGAAATGTGGAAAATATAGCTACAGAATCAAATATTTAAACATGTACAAATTTAAGCATGGATTCCAAATTGAAAAGTTGAATATAGTATAATTCAAAAATAGAGTAGTCACATAAATTGATTGTTTTATATCTGAGGGATCAAACTTCAGAAGAGCGATCATGTGGCATTTCATTATATTTGACACAAAAGTCGTTGCTAGTAGGGAGCGTAAATCCATGGCCGATAGGTTAGTCCGGCGTTTGGTCTACCATGCAGTAAAATGTTTAATCATATTTGATATTTAATCTTCTAGTATAAACATTACAGAAACCATGACCTGTAACAATTTCCATCGTTTGTGTAATTTTTCTCTTTCCCCTTTCCTAATTTTAATAGTCGGAATGTATTCCAATTTTTCCTTTTATGGTTAATTTTCACCATGTTATGCATTTTGGTTTGATAATTGCGTTTAGCTGCATTACTAATCGGAATTTTTACAGTCATTTCTTAAATATTTACTTATTTCTTTCTAATCCAATTTGTTATTACTTGTCCTAGTCAGCTAACTACTAATATTTAAGGAGGTTGTCGTTCTAAGAAATAGTAGCTCCTTCATCCAGGTGAATTGTTTCAGTGTATATCTTATAGCTGGACACCGAACATGACACGCCAGGATATTTCTCCAATTGGAGCAAGAAATAATGAATATTTCGGCATCACTTAGAGAAGCTCTAGATAGATAGGATAAATTACATTCACGTTGAGTTCTAAGAGATGAAAATTAATGCAAACAAAATGAACATAATAATGTGTATCATGCTGAGACAGAGAAAGATGGACAGAACAACAAAGTTTTAACTCTTAAGCATGGACAGTCTGGATTTCCCTCCTGCCCCATCTTTCTGTTTCGGTTTTTCTCTTCCCTTATGGAATAAGTTGCTTTTAGTATCAATAGCAAACATATTTTACAATACATTGGAAAACAAACTCTAGGCCAATCGAACGGAGAATATTTAGAATGAGTCTCACACGCTATCCAAATAGGGGCACAATCTAAGGCGTATGTCCAAAACAGCCATATAGTTGTTGCCAGTTCCTTTTCAATTTTTAATTTTATTTACGGGTTTTATATGTCTATGGCTAAACATGTGCCTCCAGAAAAAAATCTTGGATCTGTAGATCAAGATCAGGCAAAAGTTATTAAGCACAATCTTCAGAACTTAGTGTTGCGTCTACACATATGTAGGATTAATCGAGGATTTGCATTGAGAAAAGCTAAAATATCCAAGTTAGAAGCACTTCAAATTTGGTATTGGCTCACAATGTTGCGTATAACATGGACAGAAAAAAAAAGAAATGAATAAAGACTAAGGGACGCTAGTGAAGGACAACAGATCATGAAAATAATAAGAAAAAAAAGAAAAAGCATGCTTGTCCATCTTATTCCACACTCCGATAGTATCACCATGCTGATAGCGGGAAATGCAATAGGAATACCAGGAAAACGAAGACCTGGATATAGTATGTAGACAGTTACGAAGAAGAGACGTTATCAAATTTTAAAACTGATCTTCCATCGTAGAGAAAAATTTCGTAATTTCCATCTTGCCCACCTACCTATGGTTGGGAGGAACAGGAAGGAACCGATGATTTAAAGAGTGATCTCCCAAATTTGCGATATTTACACTACTTCCTTAAGGATGATAAGAAAGTTGATTTCATAAATCTACGAAGCCAGTTCTACCTCTTGAAGGATGTGCCCTCACCAATAATCCATGCGGGAATTACATTTCGTAGCTTTGTTAGGTAATGTTCGTGCAGTGTAAATCTTACTTCGAAAATCATATGTGCAAGCTCTTGCAGGAATACATCGGAACAATGTCGTGTTATTTTTTGAAATAACCCGCGTTCAAATATCGCTTGATACAAGCTATATTTTACTCTCAAAACACATTGTTTTGTTATTAATAATTTGTTTTCTGCATTTCTTCTAAATATCTTAAATTTTATTGACCAGTTGTTAGTGGAGGCTAGTTTTTGTCAAATACCTTTACAGTTTTATTTCTTTCTTTTGACTGCATGGGTTATTCCTGTAACCGTGAAATCGTGTTAGAATCTTGTAAATATAATCGTAACGATTATATTGATTTTCACCTTTTTCCCAAAAGTTTACACACTCCTCTCTCTCCCTGTCACTAGTTTATTCCGTTTAACCCAGCTTTGCTACGGCAAATCAAGATTTCTTCCGTACCTACGTTTTGTCATAAACCGAAGCCAGGGAGAACGGTAGACAAAGCGTGGATATCGTAAAAACGGAAATGTGAGCAAATTATCAAATTAAGGTCAGATATTAAAAAACTAAAATTATCTTGCGGTGCAAATAACAAAACCTGGTTAAACTGTATGCAAAATCTAATAATACTGAATGTAATTCATACAAATTAAAAGAACATCAAAAGGTTACATATGAACAAGAAACTTTTACTGCATATGTTTACGGCTGTTTCGACTTCTTTACTTCCAGCTTTATCTTAGTTTTTCTTTTAATACAGGTGGCTGTGTGGCACAATTGAAAAATTAAGATTTCACTTACTCACAATAATCTTTGACCGGTCAACTCTTTCAGGGGCGTTGCAGTTATAATGATCTGAGACGTTCCACGTCGGATATTCCCAAGAGTCCTCTGGATTTTTCTGCTGATAGTAATAAGCGATCGTCCAAACAGGCACAATTATTCCGTCCTTTTCAATGATTTGGAGCCAGAGTTTGTCACACAATACTGAAATTACAAACGAATGTTAAGGTGCTAACACATTTCTACTAGTCACTTCACTGCTGATTTCTGCACAATATTAGAAAAAATATTTTACACGAAGGCGTATGCAAATATCGTACAATCACTGATGATAAACTAAAAAATTGGCTCTCGCGCATGTAAACGGCGATTTAGCTTGCGAAGCTGAATCCGTACAAGGGGAGCACTCATAAGAATATAACGTGTGTTTACTTTACAACAATGCACCCCACTCGCCTTCGTGGGTGCCTTTCCCAGTGACGACCAGGCGTTCGGGCAAAGCACTGAAAATTCTTTTAGCAAACCAAAGCTTGTATATGGTCAGCCGGGAAAATCCTGATTTTCACTCCTAGCATCGGGACCGGAATTATCGTCCTATTGTCTTTTAGTTTTAACAGTGCGTAGGTGCAGGGTGATTGTCCCGAAATTCAGATATAAGGAAACAGTCACCAGAAATGCAGCACTCACGTAATCAGTGTCCCTGTTTGTTGAGCATATATGGCCGTAAGACCTGAGCTTTGCTTACTAACAAAAATGTACAAAATACCAAACTGCTGGAAAACGATTCAAGATTGCTTCTCCATATACGAGGTTTGGTTAATAAATTTTAATACTAAAATTGCCCTATTTCTTTTAAATTCCAAAAAAACGAGCCTCAGGTCGGGATATCCGAAATGTTGTCCTTAAGGAGTTATGTTGTGTATAGTACTTAATTTTTGTACGAAACAATTTATATCTTGATTTAATTTCGCATTTTTGCACAGTAAATAAAACGGACAAACCAATACTTCCATGGTTGATTCGGTGGTCAGTTGGTTAACGCGTTGCTGTCTGGAATAAATGGTCGTGGCTTCAAGTCACGGAAGTTGAAACATTTTCATTCTAAATATGTATCTATATGTTCACATATATTATTAATATTTCTTTTCTTGCACTTCACATACGTTATCTTAGACCATGTGTTCATGGATTAGGGTTGGTTAAACCAGGTTTCGTTATATATACTTACAGTTTCCTATCTTTACTTTAAAATGGATTCCTATATGTTCACATTTGTTAATATTTATTTAATAAGTTAACAAGTTAATAATTATTTAACAAGTAAGGATATATTTGAAGAAAATATAGAACGATGCAAAGCACATTTTTTTGTCACAGCAATGCATTATTTTTTCTTTATTCCGAAAGTTACTGCCAGTGTGTGCCATGCAGCCAAACCTTCTACTCTCTGTTAGTGCCGGTGGCATCAGTTTTCTGCACGTACACGCATTGTCAAATCAGTTTTTCTCTTCAAAAATGATCTACCGATCATTATTAGGATAAAATATGCAAAGTAACAGTGTTAAAACTGTAATCGTTTTATTTAGACACGAATACATTTTAACACTATTTTAGAAAAGACATTCCAAAACTGGTGTCGAATTTGGCGTAATATTACGGCTAATTTTTTTTGACTGTACACATGTCAAATAGGAAAGTAGTTCAAATTCACTATTATATCCAATTTCATTACTTATTTTCTTAGAAGAAGAGTGCTAAAAATCTATCACGTTGCAGTTTCTTGTAATCGATTCAGCATTCAAATAGTATGTTCATTTTTCAGTTGAAATTCAATTCAAACTGGACGTGGTTAAAATTATCCGTCTCCGGTTTTAGCATTTATCGCTATAAAACGAAAATGGTAACAGGTATGTAGCAGCTGTTGTTTTGTAAGTGGTTAGTAATCCTGTTATCTGATTTTCATATAGAAAAACTAAAAGCTGTCGAGCAGCTCCTCTGCGATCGAGTAAGCGTCCCAATGATACGTTCTGTCTTCTTCCTTAACTTTCTATTCAAATTAAAAGTGCTTCAAATTAACAAGTTTTTTCAACATTTATCTTTATAGAAGTGAAAGAGTAATGAATAGCTAGTAATAGATATTTTAGATAGATCCAGCGTTCAAGGAACAGATTCCTTCTTCGATTTTCTTAATATATGGGGACACATTGTTACAGATATACTACCTCATGTTTGAATATTGAATTCGCATATTTTGGAAGTCGACTGTGAAACGATATTGACTTGTTATTTGGGTATTGTATAAAGTGTTTAATAAACCCCACCAGTTTGATACTTTTAGCCATGCATAAAAAAGTTGTAGCTATGTAACAGATATTTGGCAGAAGTTATGTGAATATTTAATAAAAATGTGCCGCCTTCACACTTTCTTTTCACTGGCACGAATTTTAAACTTTATCATGAGTTGAAATATTATTTTAGTACTAGACAATGCTGTTATTTGTTCGTTTTCGAGCCAATGATGTATGTTTTAACCACTACAATATTTTAGCATTCCGACACTTATGTTGGTTATTTGACACGTTCCGCTAACACCGTATCAGTTCTTCACAAACGCAGATATTTAGGAATTTTGTAATTTCTGAACTTGTTCATTATCGTTAGCTTAGTGTAAACATAATGTTCAGCCAGTATTCTATATGTTGGCCATTGTACCTACCTGCACAATTGTGTAGGTCAGGGCTGAAAGGGTTACAGATGGTTTTTAACAATCAGGAAAAAGACGTTAAATTTTGAATAACTTACTTAGCGTGATATGAACGAAAAGAAATTTTACGTGCTATATATTTAGTTTACATTTACAATAAGGAGACATCACATTTTTACACAAATAATGAAATCGATATGTCTACGATAGGCGGGTCACTATGCTTGTGAATTGTAAAACTTTTGTGACATTTTGGTGTGTCAAAAACGAAAAGATAATATTATAGGATACGATACTCTAAGAGTGGTCTATAATAATCCAAGTTGGCATGGTTTAGTGTAAGATGATATCCAGTTCAGAAGTTAAATTTTTAAGGTATGGGACTTCGGGTTTGGTTAATCACTGGGTGAACGAGTTTCGTATCTTCTTGAATGTATACTAAAATTTAAAGTGAAATTAGTAAAGTAAAAATTTAAGTTTTACTTTTTAAACTATTACTGCTAAAATTACACATTAAAAATTACTATGAAAACTTCAAATGGAGGTCACGTTTCTTGCAATTAAGTTACTCTTTCATCCTTCATTCACAATTTCGCGAACGTATGTTCAGTATATTGTACTTTATTGTAACCAGCGAAACAAAACCTCTGCAACAAAGTGTGCAGAAAACCAATGCTTAATTTCAACTTTGAAATTTCACAGATAGTACAAAAAATACAACCAGAACCAAGCTTATGCTTATTGTTCTTGCTTCAGGATTTGTGCAGGAACTTGATCTTAACTCGTACCTTAATGAGATGTGGACTAGTTTCAAGACGCATTTGTTCGAAGAAAACATATTTTGCCTGAAATAGTATAAATAAAATGTATACTTTCTTCGAAATGCGATGGCAAAGTCGGGAAAAGATTTTCCTGAAAATTTATTTCAAATGTTAATTATTATTTTTATTTTGTAGTTTTTCCGTTGTAAGTTATTATATATGTCCAGTGTTCGTTAAAACATTAGTCATATAGTATTACGTAATTCTATTCCTTCAACTGTGTTTAAAAAAAAGGTATATATGTATGATGCCGTTAAAGGTATGTAGATATACTTAGTGAAGAATGTCCGTAAGTGTTCTTCCCTGAGTATTGTGTTGTAGTAACGCTTGAAAGAACCAGGAAATATTAATGTGAATTATCGAGGAAGAAGTAGTGATTCTTCGATATTTTTCCCCAAGAAGTAGGTAGATATACTTCTCCATATAAGTAAAAAAAGATCGTTCGGAAATGATAAAGGCGTTGTTTGAAAGAGAAATAATGAAAATACTTTGTTTCGTAGTAAATTTTTGTAAGTCGTATACTACAAGCCTTTTGCTGTTTTTGACGTTGCTATTGTTAAAACATCTAAAGAAGTCTATAAGCTGATTTGAAGTTTATAGCTTAATGTCACAACATCCCCTCGAAAACGTAGTTTTCTACATTTTTTATGCTAGCAACATTGTGATCACTTGAGTGCATCAGGCAATGCGTGACGAAGTTCTGTACATTGCATATTCATTTTATATCATATGGTAAATTTATGTATTATGAAATCTGCGCAAAATTGTCCGTTTTTGTATCGTAAGTCGTAGATAACTTGCTCACTGGTATAAGATTTTTCATGGCAATTTTCACCTCCCAAGCATAATCCACTTATCAGATACTCTGCTTTTAGTGTAACACTTATAACTTTTGTCTTACTCGTAGGATGTTCATTCTAGAGACAGTAACTTAAAAAAAAAGAAGTTGTCTTACTCGTAGGATGTTCATTCTAGAAACAGTAACTTAAAAAAATAAAAGAAGTTCTAAATGAGATACATCATACATGTCTCGCTAATGGCATACATGTAAAATTTAATTTCAATGGATTCAGCCATTTCTGTAGTTAATACCATATTAGGTTGATGTCAAATTTTTTGTACTGAGGTATAATATGCAGATTGTTCGTCTTTTCACTCTTCAACGTTGTAATTCCGAAAACACTGCTGCACGCGACACTTTTTTAAAAGTGAAAAATCTATTGTGCCAACTGTCCTTTCTCTAACAGATTATAAGAGTTGACGTACGAATTTAATCCCCATTTGAATGAACGTAACGTAATAAAATGCCACTTAAATGTAGACGCTCAACATATTCACTTATTTCTTTTAAATAGTTCGGCTCCTTGTATTTTATAATGTGATGCGTAACATATTTCTTTAATATTTCGGTATTCAGAGTGTAGCATTTATCTTCGCTCGCCCTATTTACTTTTAATGTAAAAAACAATAATGACTAGAGTGTTTGACGATGCTAATAACACTCGAGGGGCATTGTTTGCAAAAGCCGTGTAATAGCAGGATTCCAAACCCAGTATATATTTCGATTTCTGCGAATGACATTACACCGGGTTATGATAAATTTAAATTCTATGTTTAGAGCACATACATAAAAGCAATAGTAATAATCTAAGAGTAACAAAGGTATTAATGGTTGTCCATATTACCTTAACGTGTAATTCTGGAATCGTTATATCATGTATTTCAAATAAGTAGAATAAAATTACATGACATTGAAAACACTATGCTTGTCAAAAGTATTTATTTAATAAGAATGTCTCAGATGTAACTACGAAGCTACATATCAATATACGCAAAATTTTACTATCTCAAGGTATCAGACTCTATAAAATCGCAATTTGAAATTGGTATACATAAGGAAATCTCATATCTTGTGCAAAATTTTAAAAGTTATTATATCGTTCGTTTGTTTCTTAGTAATCATAGTGACAGTTTCTTGTAGCTGCAATGGGAAAAATCTCTTCCGATTTTTAAATTCTCTGACACAAAAAGTAATGATATATAAGTAATGTTAGTGACAGCGGTCTCTATTTTCACTTATAATAATGAAATGTTTATTCCATATAGCATAAAATAAGTATTTTAGTATGTACCAGGTTAACTTTGATATCGTATATATCGTGATGGACTTAAGTCTTTGACCAGGTAATGGCGACTGCTTTGAAACAAATAAAGCTTATGGGAATTAAATCTTTCATATCTGTAGTTTCCTGTGCAGAAGAATTATAGTTCTGGGTCATGATCTCAGTGGTTCATGGTGAGTGGTGGATCGTAGTGTGTCATGGTGGTGGTGGTGGGTCGCAGTGGGTCATATGCTGTTGACCCATGAACGACTGAGCCACCGATTCAACGAACAACTCCAACAGTGGCACTTTCCGGAATATCCGTACAGATTTTGGAAAAGTTCCAACGATATGTAATGGTTACATTTTAGGTTTAGGTATTACTAGTCTGCAGTTTCATTTTTGAATGGAATTACGATTCCCGTGACTTTTCTACATAATTTTAGTGGGAAAACTTTAATGACCAATAGAAAATACAACTTTTTCGATTCGGATTGGTTTGGGTTAACAGCTTGAAAATTAAATCCTTTAATGTTCAACGATTATGCCTGTTAGGTTAAGGAAGACTATGATTAAAGCAAGTGAATTATGATGGACGAATGCTTGGAATGACAAAGTCGGAGTATCCCGAGATAACCCACAAGCACGATGTCCGTCTCAACCTTACTTGCCTTGGGAACGAACCAGGCACCCCACACATCAGATTGTTTTTATGCGGGGTCTCATTTTCGATTCCCGATTGGAAAGACTTTTAAATATTAAATGCCCTCGATGTATCTGTGTTCGTGTCCATGTCGTTCAAGGTTATTGGAAACACCTGTAAAACAAGTTTAACCGAATATAATAGAGATAATTTACGGAGATACTTTGGGTCTTTTTAAAATTTAATCTTGAATTCTCTGGACTACACTATGTTATCTTGACCAAAATCAGTGATTCATGGTTAATAGCACGTTTGCAATTCGATACATAGAAACTCTTACATAAAAGAGCAATTCGCAACTCTTAATTAAAAGAGCGTTCTTAGGGTAGTGGCTTGAGCATTTGCTGTGTGTGTTAGGGGTCCGCGGTTCGATTCTCTCCGAGGATATTCAGAAAACATTTATAATTTAGAAAGTTAATATTTCTGATGTATAATAAAATGAAGAATTGTCAATTTCTCTTGTTCTTACAAGTTAGAGTTGAAATGACTTCTTTCACAGGAAAAAGTAATTACATGACGTCATAATCTCGATTCCTACTGTCTGAAAACTATCGCTTGTTTCAAAAACAATTCATGAATATAAATGGGTCATCCTTGAGACCTATGAGTCATAAAATTGCCTAAATTGTTACTAACTGTTCTTCTACTCATACTAGAAACACTAATAGTGTTTTCCTCCTCCATTTTCAACACGTTCCATATCTTTGTACAAGAAAATTTATAAATAGTAACAATTTCAATTGTATATTTTAATGATATTTCAATATAACGCATCCATAATCCAACGTCTTTTACCCAAATAAAGGGTGTTACTTAGAAAGAGTATCGTGATGAAGACAAATCCTACTTAGCTTCTTTTAAGGCATCCGAAGTTTCGAATTTCATATTGTCAAGTAGCTGACACCTTTTTCCTCTCTTATAACTCTCTTGAAGTATCTCTTATAACTCAATACCTCTTTATAGAGGGTCAAAAGAATTTATTTTCATTTTGGTAATTTCAGTATGCTTATTTGCGTTGCAGTAGGACGTAATATTCAGGTATCAAATATTCAGTCATAATAATAATAATAATAATAATAATAATATAGATAGGAAATTCCATACGAGGACATATTATTAAAGCCTGTAAAAATCGCCGGTAGCGTTAGCCAAAAGTTACAAAATAGTCGGGATTGGGGAGAAGTGTCAGGACCATCAGGACATACCCTCTCCATACGTCCCTACAACTAGCCAAATGTTATAACGGAAAGTTTCGAGACAAATTTCGTGTAGAAAGTAGGGATTCTGAATTCACAAGAGCCGTAAGTAAATATTTTAAGTAATGCTTATGCCGGATAAGCTACAGAAGACGTCGATGATGAGAATGAAAGAAATATTCGAAAAATAAAGTGGAAGGAAGCGGAACACGGCGAAAACCTATGCACACGTTTTTTTTTTCAGCACAATACTCACGAAACGGGAGTTGGGTGAAACAGGTTGAACCATTAAATTTACAACATTTCAGTAATAATAATAATAATAATAATAATAATAATAATAATAATAATAATAATAATAATATAGATAAGAAATTCCATACGAGGACACTTGTATTAAAGCCTGTAAAATCGCCCGTAGCGTTAGCCAAAAGTTACAAAATAGTCGGGATTGGCGAGATGTGCCAGGGCCATCATTACATACCCTCTCCATACGTCCTTACAACTAGACAAATGTTATAACGGAAAGTTTCGAGACAAATTTCGTGTAGAAAGTAGGGATTCTGTATTCACAAGAGCCGTAAGAAAATTTATTTTAAGTAATGGTTATGCCGGATAGGCTACAGAAGACGTCGATGATGAGAATGAAAGAAATATTCGAAAAATAAAGTGGAAGGAAGCGGAACACGGCGAAAACCTATGCACACGGTTTTTGTTCAGCACAATAGTCACTAAACGGGAGTTGGGTGAAAGAGGTTAAACCATTAAATTTACAACACTTCAGTAATAATAATAATAATAATAATAATAATAATAATAATGATAATGATATTAAAAATTTTGAAGATGCCCTGAAATTTGGCAAAACTTACTTAAACGTAGGGGTTTCGGAGAAGGGGTTCCGTACCATCCTGAGACATTTCTGCAGCTACTCAAATTTAATCGAAAGGTTTCCGCTAAAGTTTCCTGTAGAAAGTATTGTATTGCACGATTTCAGAAAAATAACTATAAAAAAAACAACTGAATATCATTGAACACTAAGAGTTATAATAAACTAACTTGTGGAATTTCAGATGTAACTATATAAGCTTTGCTAAAAAATATATATGCACAGACCGTAATACAAAGTAAGAAAATATATAAAATTCAGTCTACAGAGCAATTGTTACCTAAAGAGTGGCATATACCCTTTCGAGAATCGAGATAAGATTAGCAATGTTTACGATACTTTTCGTCTCGTCTCGATTCTCATCTCTAAGGCATGACGATATTGTGAGTTAGCCTTGCCCCTCTCGAATAAAATTGTTAAGCCTCATCCCGATTTTTTTCGGTTTGTTTTAGAATCGAGATGCGAATTTCCCGTTTTAATGGGCAACATTACACAAAACCAAAATACTTTTTGCCTAACATCACGTTTCTGCTTGTAATGGTATGACTTGTGCGATAATAAGTTTTTATTGTTTAAATATTTCACGATATAATTATTATTATTACTAGTATTATTCCTGAAAATTTGATAGTTCAAGTATTGAAACAAACGAGTATTCAAATATTTGAATGTAATAAGTCTGTCATTGCCGATCAATCGCAATCAAAATTCCTAAAGTAGAGAAAAAAAGTTGCTCGACGTGTATTCGGTGGAAGAACCTCCAGATTACTGGTCAAGCGTCTAGACCACAGAAGCACGATCATTACGCTGTAAACGATTCATCTTTAGTCTGGTTACGTTAAGTTTCTCTGCCTCAGCTTGGAAAGTTGTATGTTACTTTTTTCTTCGTTTCAAATCGACTTTCGTGTTTAACTTATGATGATATAAGTGAATAATCTTCGGTAGAGTTTCTCTAATGACTTATGATAGTTCTCCAAGTAGTAGTGATACGAATATAACGGGAGAAATAAAACAAATGAGAAAACAAATTAAAGACAAAGTTGAAGGAGTAGTGCCTTTAACAACAGCACAATCATTTGGTAAGATCGCAACAAAATATTATAGTAAAAGAAATGATAGTGTATTTGGAATAAGAACTGTAGAAGAATATGGAAAAATAATAAATAAGGTAGGAAATTCTGAAGTTAAAGTGAATGGGGATGATTTGATAATGGTAAAACTTATAAAGAAACAGAAGGTCTATGGGAATTGTTAACGATGAATACTAATAAAACCATTGAAGATTATGATGATGACGATTTTGAACAGTACAAGGAAATAATAATAGAATCAGATGCTGCCTTCCAAAAATATAATCGAAATAAAAAAGTAGCATCTAGTAGAGGTTCTAAGTACATTAATATTATCAAGCCTATTTGGGATAATTATATTAAACCATCTTTACCTCCAACTCCTAAAAGGACTGGTGAAGGAATTAAACAATATACAGAGATACCTAAAGAATATATATGGATGGATGATGTGAGAAAGTTAATTGATCGGTTAATAGTTATAGATGGAGAAGAAAAGACTGGTAATAATAACTTTTGTAATGAGAAAATGGGTATAGTGAGTATAATTAATAATAAGCTTTCACAATTTATTCCTAATGATCCAAAAGGTATAGGGTATTTGATTAAGATCTTTAATACGTTACCACCACGATTCAGGAATAATGAGAAGCTTGGGAAAGGATTAGTAAATGGTTTGATTAATAAACTTCCATTTGAATTACATATTCCAGGATTTAGATTTTGCGGGCCTGGGACTAAGCTCCAAGAAAGATTAGAAAGAGGTGATAAAGGTATTAACCCATTAGATGAGGCTTGTAAAGAACACGACATATACTACAGAGACAATAAAGATACAGAGTTAAGACATATTGCAGATAAGGAATTAGAAACTAAAGCATGGAAAAGAGCATTTAGTAGTGATGCGTCAATTGGTGAACGATTAGCTGCTTTTGGGGTTGGTACTGCTATGAATGCTAAGGTTAAGTTAGGATGGGGATTATAAGTTTTAATTGTTATTATATATGATTCTTTTATGGGTATATCCCATAAAAGCGTTGTTTCAAGATTTTCTTTATAATAAATGGATAGTGTTGAGAGTTACGAGTTACAGAGTTTTAAAGCTAACACAAGAACATTTAATAATTTGAATGAAGCTAACAAAGATATTGAGTTTGATTTTGATGTGGGGGATGGCTTCCTACATCCACACAAAGCAGATTGTCATATGACTTTTAAAGTTGTTGCTGCATCAGTTGGAGGAACATTTGGTGCAAATAATACTATAAAACTTGTAGATAACTTCTTACCATTCTTCTTTTCTCAAATTGAGGTTAGAAAGCATGGAGTTGCTATAGATAAGATTGAACTACCAGGAATAACATCTACAGCTATCGGAACATTAAAGATTTCCAAACCAGAAGTTGAATATCTAAAACAAGCAAGATTTGAAACGGATGATAAACTTGGTCTAAGAAAGGACATTAGTGTTTGGTACCCATTAAGATTAATTCCAGGCTTTTTAAGTGATTATAAAGAGGTTATGTGGAAAGGTGGATTGAGAATAACATTTACAAAAGCTAACAACAAAAACGATGTCTTGTACAAATGGACTGGATCAGGGGCAGGTGCAGCAGCTCCTCATGATGGAAAAATAACAATAAAAGGTATGGAGATAAGAATGCCTATTGTTGAATACGAATCTAATTATGAAAACAAGTTAAAGTTGAATATTCTTAAAGAACCTAAAATCATGTTTTCATTCCATGCTTATCAATGTGTTCAGAAGACTGTTGTAGGTTCTTTCTTGGTGTTTGAAGTTACTACTCAATTTAATTCTAGACAATTTGATATGCCTGATTTTGTAGTTGTAATGTTCCAAACTGATAGAAGTGGCAAACAAATAGCAGATGCAAGTAAGTTTGGTCATTGTAAGGTAAATAATATCTCTTAAGAATGGAAGGAATGAGGTATTTCCAAAAGAATCAAGAAACTTAGATATTGCTAACCAGGATTATTTTAAGATGTACGAAGATTATACTGCATTTAAGAGAATAACATGTGGCAATGCCGAAATGTACTATGACCCTAAAGAGTTTATAGATAACATACCAATGTATGTGATTAATTGTAGTAAGAGGAAGAATGTATCGGCAAATGAGAGAACAAACATAAGGATTGTAGTAGACTTTGCAGAAGCTGTGGCTGCTAATACTATATGTTATGCGATTTTAATTGGACAAAAGAACTTTACATATGACCCTAAGAATGAAAAAGTAGTAGAAGAGTTTGATAGTTAAATGTATGTTTGTATTGTTTTATGGAAGTTTTTCCATAAAACGAAATTGATAAAAAATGATGAAGATTGTATGTTGTTGCGGATTAACGTGGGTCCCGTTTTCCAGGAGTCGTATTTGTTTGTATGTAACTTTGTCTTCTTCATCTACGTGTCTTTCAATTGCGTTTGTGGTCTTCAAATGATTAAATATTTGTTGTGAAGATAAAAATTGAAGAGTGTTCATTGATTTTCTATATAATAAATACGGTGTCAAGTCATATTGAGCTTTTAAATAAACTTGGAAGTCTTGAACAAAAACAAGTTATTGGATTAAGAGAATTAGAATTAAATACAGAATATAAGATTGTAAAAATGGAAAAGATTAAAACTAAGTTTGGAAAGAGTATTTTAGTTGAATGTGAAGAGTTTAAGGTATTTCTTCCACCTACATTTACAAAACACTTCACAGACAAAATGATTGATGAGATCGTTAAAGATGGAATAAAAATCAAATACACTGGTTTAAAAGATAATTATCCAACTGTTGAGTTCTGTATGTGAATTTCAAATGATGATCGGTTTTGTGAATCCAAATAATAATAAGAAAGATCAAAAATATGTCGTGAGAAGTAAAAAAAATAGAGTGGATAGAATGGATCCTCAAAAGAAATTTATACTTACTAATAATTTCAATGTAATTGTGAAAAATGTGCAGACCGAAGTTCAAGTTGTTTTTGATATTAACGGCTGTCTATTCAGCTCGAATTATGATCAGTGGACAGAGTTTAAGAAGTCACTGTTTCCTATTGAGAACGAGGTTAGCAGAAGATTCCATTATCAATATCCGAACTTGTAATTTTAAGTATGTTTTAAGTGAATAAGTGTTTTTATAGTATCTAGACTATAAAAACTAAGACCTCTGTATATACAGAACATAATGTCATTTAAATTTTAAAGATACATGTATAAATAAGAGATTTATTTGAGTTTTTTGTAATTATATCCTTAAAGTTATGCAATTTATAAAGCATTCAATAGATACTCAATTTATTTCTCTATTGAATGTCGTTTGAATTTTGAAAATCTGTTAATATTTGATGATGTTATAGCAAATTCGAAATTTCGGGAATTTTTTACGGGTTTGTTTTTGAGTTTTTGGGAAAATGTTATTCCATAAGAAAGTCTTAGAAGTTTATTGTGATTATGAAAGTATTTTTTATTTTTCGATTTGATGAAACTTTCTAGAGATATTGAAAAAGGAAAACATATCCTGAGGGTTATGCAACCATTTACGTTTTTTATAAAATTGGTTATGTTATTAGTATTCATTTGCCTTTGAATTTTTGAAATCGGTTAATTAGGAGCCGAGCTATTGAATTTTAACGTTATTTAAGGGTAAGACTGCCAGTGTTGCCAACTCACTTTTAACAATTATCATATTTATTAGTAATGGGGTGAATTCATCCCTACATGTTTTAAAGCGATATCTTGAAAAATAAAAATCCTGGAACGTTCCGAAAAAAATATTGAGTTGGCAACACTGACTTTTTTCTTTTATCTTGCAACTTAGGATTTAGTTCTGATATTCTGGTATCGCTGAGTGTTAATGGGAAGGAGAGAGAGAAAGAGACTCGAGAGATATTTCGTCATGGATTAATGACGTCATGTATGATGTATTCTCTTTGGAGGGGACTACGTCAAATAGAGCGCCCTCTCGACTGCTAGCTAGAAGTTGTGTTGAAGGAAGAGGCTGATGTATATATATGTTGACGTGAGGAGAGGGAAAGAGAATCGGATTGGAAGGTCCTGTGGTGGTACTGGAATCATTCAAATGAATCAGTGACAGATCACCTATTCAAGTAAATGCTACATTTGTTATATTTCTTCTAATTAAACTTTTAAACTAATTATTAACGGATTTTCACGATTCAAGTGTCAAATGAAAGCTAATAAACTGGAGATTAAGATGCAATAAATATATTTTGTGTAGGATTTCATTGTAAAATTTTAGATGTAAGATTTTATGATTTTAAATGTCATAAAAGCCTATGCGATCTCAGTTTGGGTTATCCTTCTGTGTTAAAGTACAATAGTCAGGGGTAGCTTCATAATTTTTTGGTAGTTAGGGGGTGGAGGGGGAAAAGTGTCCTAGAACATACATTCATACCCTACTGATAAAATACCGCACTCTCGGCTGTTCCAAGAAGTTCACACACCTCGGCTCATCTAGTTTCCAACTACAGGAGAAACTGCCACTATCTATCTGTGTTCTAAGCAATGAAAAGTTAAAAAGAAGCCGATCACGAACTTTTATTTTGCCTTAAATCTGATTCAGAACAACCACAATTTTTTTTCTGTAAAATGATGTTTGTATCATTGCATTGCTCAAATCCAATGAAAATTTTTATGTTTGGTCTTGGTACAAAACAGTATTTTGGTGCTCTAATAAATGACAACCCCTGTCAGCTTTTGGACCGAGACATCCAAATTTAGTGAAATTGATAATAGAAGACAAGTGCTACTTTCTCGTGTGTTTTTTGTATGAAATTCATAAATTAATGCCGTTATGCTGTTTACCAATGCCTGACATGCAGTGTCAGCTACTGGAATAACCCTACAAAAAAGGACACCAATACCTGACACCCCCTCCTGAAGTTTTAGAATTTGAAATTTAACAAAATTTTTCTCCCGCAATTCACTACACTGTTTCACAAACAGAATACCTATTCAACATGCTACTGAACTAGAAAAAAATCATAAATTAATATAAAAGTAACAAGGTAAGTAGGCTTACCGTATTTCTTAAGAATTCTTCTCTTTTTTGCATATTTCTTCATAGCACGTAATTCAACTTCGTCGTACATCTATCAGTTGACAGGCAAATTAACCTCGACTAAGCAAAATGTTGCTAAACCACCAGGAAAAGTGTGTGCGCTGAGAAACATGTTAATGATCACAAATAACCTTATTATGTTCAATTTGAGATAAAAGTGTCACCTTTTGGAGCAGTGGCATGTAGCGTTCCCATCCGCCGTCAAAATCAGGAAAATTGCCAAGTGTCCAACACACGTGGATTAACAAAAAGTCGCAAGATATGTTGATCAATCAGCAACACCCCCAACCAACTACAGAGGGATCTACGAGAGCTGATGTCCTAATTTGTATCAAAAGCAGGAGTTTGGCAATAATAGATAATTCAGCATTTACCAATGAATCAGAAAAAATACCAAAGAAACAACTTAATAAACTTAAATCTAATAAATAACAACAGACACAATTCAATTAACAAATATTTATTAACAATTTTTTTACAGATCGATATCTGATCCTTCAGATATCCGAAGGCAACAATAAATTCGTCGTTGGAAAATACTACGTCGTTGATTCAATTTTTCCAGTTCCAATTTAAATACTTTCGATATTAGCAAAAGTCAATAATAAGAAAAATATTCAATTCTCGAAATTTACAAATAATATTCAAATATTAAAGCATTTATTATATTCAATATTCAATCAAGGAGAGAGATTAATGTTACATAATGCCTCAGTATTATCAACAACACGCGATTCATAAAGTACTTTCAAAATTGTCCAAACTCTAGGGGGGATGAATTCTAAATGCAATTTCAATATCAAAAATTCTAAATTATTTAAAGTTTTAGCAAGGGGAATCATTAGCAAGAATTCAACATCGAAAACGATAACGCCGTTTCTTACCCCGTAATTCTTTCTCATTAAATCTCCAATCAATCTCAATATTAACCCAAATTCTAATTATACTCAGTAACAATATTTCAGGAGACAAAATATATTAATGCAATACAAATACTCATACTAATATGAAAAACAACATCGGCTCAAAAATGTTAAATGCTGAATTATCCGTATCTTGATGATTATAGACGTATCGGTAACAATTCGGACCATAAAGAACAACAATGGATGCGAAAAGACGACCAACAGACAAAAAACACACACAACGGACAAGCCAAAGTAATAATAAATAGTTCAACACTCACCTCACACTTCATTCGGTTATATAGTTACCTCCTTGTATATTGGTCCAGGGACTGCATGTCGTCTTGCAAGTGAAAAGGAGGAATCGAGAAAAAATTTGGTCGTTGCTGTATAATCTGAACAGGAAATATTGAAGCTTTGACTATCCTTAGTCAATTTGATGGAAAAACAGCTTTCCAGTTTGCATACAAACTGCTGCACTTTGCAACACTCCCTTGCAACTAATTGTAATTGAGTGCCAAACATTCAGAATTCAAAACAATTCTTTAATTGGGCCCAATAAGTATATTTCCGGTATAGATGCTCCTCTTTCTAATCAAATGACTAAATTTCTGCCTCCTGACTTCCCACATCCGCATTCCACCATTTGCAAAAACGGCAAATTCAAGAAAAAGAAAAAGCACTTTCTTGAGGTAGCGGGAATAAACCTTATTAAGACAAACCAAAGGTTTAATTGTCATACGCACTTACGTTACCCACATCACCATTTCACCATTCAAAATGAATCTACAGCACTATGTGAGTTGAATTCAACAAACAACTCTTTGGAATGCTTATACATACTAAAGTGGGATCTTTCAGCTAGTTCATGCACAAGTTAGCCTCGTTCTCATTCCACTAAAAAATAGAGAACTACAATATAATATACTGAGCAAGGGATTTCCTTGAACAAGGTAACTCGGCGGTTCGAGCAGACTTAGTCTAATGTATTTTCATATATTTTTTCATTCGTCCGAAACACGGCAGAAAAGTGAGGACCAAGAATAATGAATTTAACAGAAAGAGTGGAAAAAAAAAGAAACTCCACTCGAATGGAAATCACAATTGGGCACTAGCAGCACTAAAACTTCATTCACAAAGCAACACTGTTCTTTCACTGCACTTCTTTTTTGAAATTTACACAAAAATAATTCACAGCAACAACTTACTATTCTCATTCCTGTTACTTTACACACAGCAATGAAATCCAACAAGAACTCTGGTTTGAATCGAAAGACGAATCCAATGTCCCATTAACTGAAGTCCGCTTTCTACCATATCGATCGCTAACAGAATAGCCATTCCCCTTCCTCCGAACAACCAAACCAAGACATCTACACGCACCGGGTACTACATAGTCAGTTCGCCGTCACTAGGAACGAGCGAACCCACCAAAGTACTTGGCGCCACAATCGCGTCATGTGAGAAACGCGTAACGTCCACGGCCTTGAGGCAATATGACAGAATGCCTCCCCTCTCTCTCTTTAACTACAAACCCAGCTGATAAACAGTTAGCAACATACAAATTCTTTTCTTCATTTCTCTTCTTCTTTTTTTATATAGTAATCAAGATGGAAAAAGATACATAAATTCAGACATTCTCTTTCATGAGGAAAGCATGATTTACAATGATAAGATATTTTTTAATCCTTTTCTTCTTATTTTGTCCTCTCTTCACAGCTCATCGTAACGAGATCGTTACAGTCAGCTACTGGTGCATTTATCTTATATGTACTTCGTATCGTTAAATATATTCTTAGAAGAAGGTAGCAGAGAACTTTCCAAGAAATAGTTTAACTTATATTGTGGGTGTGTGGTGAAGTAAGGGGGAACGTATGTAAACGCATGATTCTGCTGCTTGATTTTCGGTGATTGGTACTGCCATCTTGTGAACTACAATGCTAGCATGTGGGGACAAGACTGAAGATGGATGTATGCTGCAACTCTATTCGAACTGTTCTTACAAAGTAAGTGCTTTTTTAAAATTTTATATAACACTGGTTAATGTTGATACACTGATGAGGTCTATATACATTCCAAACTATTTTATTGTACGGTATGCAATTACTAGACTCAAATTATTATAGACCTTTGTTTATGTATTCACATTAAATATATAGTGTACAACAAATTTATACACGATGTAAAATTAAGAAATTATTCTCAATAAATGTACAGGATGTTATTTTATGTATTGTCTAATAAACCTTCGTTCCTTTATTTGGCTTTTGATTTGTTACGCAATCTAAGTAATGTAGGATGGTGGAATTAGATATTTTTAAGGATAAACGGTTTAATTTTTCTATTATATACGATAACTCAAGGGATTAATCGATTGTATATCACATTAAATATTTACATGATATAAAATCAGTTATTTTCTCCATTTATCATATATAAATCTAACCACCGGTGAACACACCACAAGGACGACATGAAACACTCACATGTTGACACCCGGGGTGTCTTTCTTGTGCTCTGTCATTGTATTTACGCACTACAATAGCTATTTTACTGTTGTGTAAAACATACAACGAAGAGGACACTGAAGACACACCACCTGTGAACACTTGAGTGGTCCACGTCGTTCTTATGTTGAGAGTCATGGTGCATAAAAATGGTTTCATGATGGTATGACCACGTTTTATAATGACTCTTTAAAAGAGAAACTCATTATATACACTTGTTTGTAAGTTTTGTGTATTTTAATACTTCTGTATGAAATTGTACTAATGTATTTTTTAGGAGTTCCATTATAAATACTTTTCTCAAAATGCATGTGATTTGTTCCGATTGTTATTGTTCCTCCATATTTTTCAATGAATATTGTCGTAGATATAGAATGTGGTGTGTCCAAGATGATTTAGTATTTCTCCACTTATACGGTACAGTGTTCCCTTTCTTGTCGCCTTGTAATATTAAGGGATCTCGGGTACATGACAGAATATTCGGATAATATAAGATAGGCACATCAAAAATATTTTCAAATTAGTTTTCTTGGTGTTTTGTAGCAGAAGAAAATATTAAACTAGTTTCAAATATGAATTTGTGCTAAGAAAGAAAATATCTACGATTCATTTTTCAAATAGCAATTTATATGTTTTTTATTTATTATTGTATGTAGTTTCAGAACGTACTTAAAATATTTTCTAACATTTTCTGGTTTTCGCAGAGAAATATTTTAAATTCTGAATATTTTTCGTCATTACCACGATAACACCTACATTTTGAAATACATTTCTTTCTTCAATCTGTAAGTTTAAATACTAGAAATTATTTCCACATATTTATGTGATGTTAGAAGTTTCCGTGTATTCTAAACTGGTTCCAACATACACAAACTTCTACCACCCCATGATTTTGTATAAATTAAATCAGAATATTTTAACTCACAAGAGTTGGAAATCTGTTCAGTATGCATTTCCTTCAGTTTTGAAGAAAGAAATGTATTTCAAACTGTAGGTGTTATTGTGTAATGACGAAAAGTATTCCGAAAGAAGTTAAAATATTTATTTGTGAAAACTAGAAAATGTTAGAAAAATATTTTAAGTACGTTCTGAAACTACATACAACAACAAATCAAAAACAGCAATTGCTATTTGAAAAATTATTCGTAAATATTATCTTTGTTATCACAAATTCATTTATAGTATTTTCTAAACATTTTCTACTGTTACAGAACACCAAGGAAACTAATTTGAAAATGTTTTTAATATGTCTACCGTATATTCCGTATCTAGTGTACATTTATGATTATTCGATTTCTATGTTAGTTTCGAACTTGTGAGATAATATATGTATATGATATTTGAAAATATATATAAATATGAATTTTATTTCCTGATTTTGACCTGTAGTAAGTAAATATTTAAGTTACATATTTATGGTTGCATTTTTTTCATGCATAATTTTATTTTTGTTGCTATTTGAATTGCTATTCTGAATTTAATTGTATTAGTGCCTTTCGCAAATTTGAACGTCTTTCGCAAATTTATTATGCATTAGAAAAAGGTTTGCTTTTTCACTTTTTCACTTTTAATGCAATTTATTGTTTTAAGGCAGTAATTTAATTTTGATTTTTTACTTGTGGAATTTTAATTGAGTTAGTTTTAAAGAATTTAATTTTCAATTTTAGTAATTATTTTGAAAACATTTGTTGAGTAAATGGATTAGTCTATTGTTTACGAAACTGACCTATCAGTGTTTACTATGCCTATGAATTTTCGTACTTTATGTAAATTTTATTGACCTGTATAATATGTGATATTTGCTGCTTATGTTCCTCCTCAAGTATTATTTATATTGCCCCTTACAATTATTATTGTGACGGCCTTCGTTTTGCGTTTAATTTCTTTTGATCGGCGAGTCGCTAGGCGCCGATATCAACAAAACCTGCCCCGATGCTTTATTTTGTTTCAAGGAAATTTGAAACAAATCTTATTTCGTTTTCAAAAAGTAATTAAATTTTAAACCCTTCTGTGTTGCCCAATCTTTGGTTCTTTGGTTAGTTTACATTCCCCCCCGCCCGGCACATTTTTTGATAGCAAATAGGATTTTTCTCCATTTTTTCCCATTTCAGGTTTTAAATTGACATTTTTCGAGATTTTGCTTTTTCTCCATTTGTCATTTTGTTCTCTTTTCAGGTACCTTTTTTTATTTGGGTTCGTGGTTTGGACCCTACAACGCTTTATTTGAGTTTAGTGACCCATGTTGCTTGGGCTCGTGACCCACAAGTGTTTGTTTACATTTTATCTAGGTCATGAGGTATGACCCAGATTACTTGTTTATACTTGGTACCAATTCCAAGTTTTGTTTTTCTTCCAGATTTTCCATTTTGTTTTCGTTCCAGCCAACGCTTTAATTTCGTTCGTTTTGTTTCTTAAGAATATTTAGTTCATTTTAACCTACACTTACAAATTGCATTGTTTGTTTATTGGTAATTTATTTAATCTTCATATGGTAATTCCTTATATACCTTAACTTAATGCAACTTAATATAAACTGTAACGTGCTGCTCGTCTCACCGATATCGAAATTGGAACATTAGTTGCTACGTGTGTGCTATAATACGAAGCTGTGTTAGTACGTTATTGTTTTATTTATTCATCGAAATGTGTACTCACCATCCTGCTTTCTACTTTAGCATTTTCATTCTATTATCTTCGGACATTCTTCACTACACCGTCACTACATTCACCTGACAACAACAACTACTGTTGCATCATCGACTGTTATAGTTGTGCTACAAGTGTGTTCCCATCTCCAACAAGTGCATCGCTTATGCCATCTTTTAGCAGTGTGAATAATTATTGGAAGTTGATCCTACTTCGTTATGGTCCAGCGGTAAGAAGTTTATCTTACTTACAGCATCTATCCCATCTTGAGATCTTAATTTTTTTATCTCCTACGATTCCGGAGATCTTTGCTGTCGAAACGTCAAGATTCTCCAATGATTCGACTCCTTACGATTCGACATTTTGGAGGGAGGCCATGTTACGGGATATGAAGTCAGGACAAGCTAGGACATATTTATTTCATGTGGAAATTCAACCAGCCTTCAAGAGTTCACTGACTGATGTTATTAACACCAATATTCTGTTGTACTTCGCTAGCTGACTTTACATCAGAAGATTAATTAACTATTGCTTTGCTGTTATTTAGGAAGTCTTTGTACTTGTAATTTGTAATAAACACTGGTAGCAACTTCCTATTACCTTTTGCCTACCAAACAGTCTCACACGCGACATTTAATTTGCTTTGTTAGATCAATTGCTTATCTCATTTGGTTCTACCTCATTGGCCCATCATAGTCAGGCTACTGCAAGACATTGACTGTTTTGTTCGTTTACCCACGACATGATGTTACAACAAGGAAGTTATAAATACAGAAGTAAGTACTTTGATCAGGTGAGTCTTCTTTTGGTTCGTTTACCTGTCACCGATAGCAATCTCAGGAGCAAGTTTGAGAGCTTTGTGTTGAGTCGACGACATGTAGAAACATGGACTTGGTCAATGTTACTTTTGGGTAATCAACCACGCTCAGGAAACTCTGTGGTGTCACCATCATCTCATTATGACGTCAGAGGGACAGTCAGGTCAAAAGCAATAAAGAGAGCACGATCTTGGTCTTTGGATCTTAACCACGACGCGAGACAGATCGGAGTCTCCCTGCCTTTGGGGCTCGGCATTCAATGCCATGGTTGATTGTCAGACAAGTTTTCATCATGGACTTCACCAGGACAATCCAACCTGCAAGTCACAGGAACATCGAGGGCAGCGCCTAAACATCACCTATTAGTAAAAAGGAGAAGATTGGAAGTACTTCGAATTAGGGTGAGACTGTACAAAATTAGTTGCTATTCCTTTGTTTACCATCTACTCCTAAACGCCCTTATTGCTACTAATTCTCAATGAAAAATGCATTGGTTATTTTCAAATTATTTTAACACTAAATTCGTATTCATTACCTTGTCTAATTTTGCTCATGGTTCTAGTCTCCTAAGACTAGTGGTGGAGTCGCTCCCATTTAGTATGTGCTTTACCGCTATAAATTTGGTATTGTTATCCCGCACCTCTTAGGTGCCTCTCGATTCTATCCCGACAGTTAAGTGGTGCCGGAACACATGGTTAAATAAGGGAGGAAACATAACTATGGAGATTTACTTCAGAAGCACCAGACTCTCCTAGAGTTGCTTCTTCAGCTAATATCTGTTGTTCGTAAAATGATAAGGTGCAGAAGGGATATCCATAGGGAAATGGTTGAAAGTCGTGAGCGATCAGTAAATACGTAGAAATAAAGAAAATGTAGTATATAGAAAATTTCTGCAGAATGTATCGTAGTACGCAAATGTTCCGTAATATGTGGAAACAATATATCTCTAAGCAGTAAAATAAAAAACGGTTTGCGTTTAGTATACTCTTTTAGTGAGTACACTATATGTTTATTTTTACTATATTATAGTAAATAAAACTAAGGGACAGTAATTAACAATAAAACGAAAATAAAAGCTAATAAAAAAGTGCGTACTAACAACGTTGTTGGTTGGGGTCCGCAGGGGCTCCAGGTTGCCATTAACCTGAGATTCCAGGTAATCTCTGAAAGGTTGGCGTCATAAGGTTAATATATAATTCTGTTGAAAACCTCTTTAGCAGGGTATTTATCGTGCACTTAAGATTTCTTTCAAAATTTCACTTAACAACTTGTGAGCCCAGGTAATTCTTTTCTACATGAGATGTCCAGTTCCGTGTCTTGCCAAAGCTGATTCCAAACTAAATCCTATTGAACACCCTTCGCATGTGTTAGTTGTTGAACTATGTGCTTTAAGATGCGATTTGCCAAATGTGAACTGCCAGTAAATGTCTTCCTACACTCTCCGCGCGTGTGAGATGTTTGTCCTGTGTGGATTAACATTTAAATTGCTGTATGTGACCCTTAAGTAAATGCCATGGTACTTCTATGCATTTCTTTGGTTTCTCACCTATGTATAGAAATGCCTTGCAAGGTTTAAGCGTAGACTATACGTTTTTCTACATTTACACGTGTGAGGTTTTGGTCCTGTGTGGATTAACATGTGTGTAACGTAACTTGAACAATGTTTAATTCCGTTACCACTCTCTTGCATGTGTGAGGTTTTACTCTTGTGTCAGTTAACTTGTGTGTAACTAAATTTGAAGGATATTTAAATACCTAACCATACTCTTAGCATTTGTGATGTTTCACTCCTGAGTGAACTAACATGTGTGCAACTAAATGTGAACGGCGTTTAAATGCCTTACCACACTCTTCGCATGTGTGATGTTTTTCTTCTGTGTGAATCAACATGTGTGAAACCAATTTTGAACGATATTTAAATCCCTTGCCACACTCTTGGCATGTGTGATGTTTTACTTCTGAGTTGTTTAACATGTGCGTAGCCAAACTTGAACATACACTAAAAGGCTCTCCACACACTTCGCAGGTGTATATGTTGTCACCTCTATGTACTAACTTACCGCTTGACAAAGTTGATGTTTGGATAAGGTGTTTATCACACTTTCGGCACTTATGACGCCGCTCACTCTCGTGTGTCAGCATATGTCTTGAAAAACGTGATCGAAAATTTGCTTTTCCAAATTGCATCGAAGTATGAGATTTCTCATCTGAATGAGAAATGGCTTCCTTTAATGTAATAAACGTATGCTCTTACCCGTGGAGAAATAATACGTTGTCGCGCCTGTAACAAATTCAACAAACAAGGAAATGTGAATGGAGATAGTGATAAAGTAACAACAAAAAATGTAATCATTCGGTATACTTAATGATAAAATTACGCTTCATTTGTTTTATTACATGAAATATTGTACAAATATGAAAGGAGTACCCCTGAGAAATCTCTATATCTCTCTATTCTCAAAATAAGAGGCTGTAGTTTGTTTCACTATATCAAATTGGACAATCATTTATATCGTGGCGGTCACAAGTGTTTGACCTGATAATGGCGCCTGTTTTGAAACAAATGCACTGTATAAGAATTAGATCTGCCTTATCTGTAGTTTCGTGTGGAGAAAAAAAACTTGAAAACCAAAGTTTTAAGAACAACTCAACTTATTAATAAAATCTCTACCGAAGATCATTCACTTATACCATCATAAGAGGAACACGAAAGGCATTCTGAACGAAGAAAAAAATAATATACAACCTTCCAAGCTGAGGCAGACAATCTTAACGTAACCAGACTAAAGACAGCGTATTGATCGTGGTTCAGTGGTCTAGGCGCATAACCAGTAATCTGGAGGTTTTTTGATCGAATACACGTCGAGAAATTTTTCATTTACTTTAGGAATTTTGATCCGCGATAACACACGCTTTATTACATTCAAATATTTAAATACTCGTTTGTTTCAACACTTGAACTATAAAATATTCAGGAATAATATTAGTAACAATAATAATTATCTCGAAGAATATCTACAAATTAAAAATATATTATCCCTCAGGTCATACCATTAAAGCAGAAACGTGATAATAGTCAAAAAAATATTTCGGTTTTGTATAATGTTGACTACAAAGAGACGAATTTCTCATCTCGATTCTAAAACAAAGCAGACAAAATCGGGATGACGGCACAAGGCTAACTCACACTATCGTCATGCTTTGGAGATGACAATAGAGACAAGACGAAAAGTATCGTAAACATTTCTCGTCTTGTCTCGATTCTCGAAATTTTGTAGGCCACCCTTTAAGCAACAATTGCTCTGTAGACTGAACCTTATACACTATTTTGTTACTTTGTATTTCAGAGCTCACTGAATTATGGTCTGTGTATATATTTTTGTAGCAAAGCTTATATAATTACATCTGCAAACTCCACATGTTAGTTTCTTAGAAGCTTTAGTGTTCAATTATATTCAGTTCTTTTTATTACAGTTATTTTCCAGAAAACGTAGAGTAGAATATTTTCTACACGAAATATTAGCGGAAAGCTATCGTTCAAATTTGAGTAACTGTAGAGATGTCTCATGAAGGTACGGAACCCCTTCCCCGAAACCTCTACGTTAAGTAAGCTATGCCAAATTGTAGGGCAACTTTAAAACTCTTCATAGCATTATTATTATTATTATTATTATTATTATTATTATTATTGAATATTTGAGACTTCAATATTACGTCGTACTGCAACGCAAATAATCATACTGAAATTACGAAAATAAAAATAAATTCTTATAAACCCTTATTAGGATGAATTGAGTAATGAGAGATACTTAGAAATAAAAGATAGGAAAATGGTGTCAGCTACTGGATAATGTGAAAATCGAATCTTCGGTTGCCTTAACAGAAGCTAAGTAGGATTTGTCTTCATCACAACACCCTTTTAAAGTAACACCCTTTTTTGGGTAAAGGACATTGGATTACGTATGCGTTATATTGATATATTATCAAAATATACAAAAAGGAATTGTTGTTATCATTTTTTCTTGAGCGAATATATGAAAATTGTAAATGCCGAACGAAAACATTATTATTATTTCTAGTAAGAGTGGAGGAACACATAGTAACAATTACACAATGACGTTCCAGGAAAATTTATGACTCATACTAGCCCTGAAGAATGAACCGTTTCTATTCATGAATTGTTTTCGAAACAAGGGAGGTTTTCAAACAGTAGAAATCGAGATTGTAGATTATTACGTAATGTAATTACTTTTTTCCTCTGAAGGAAGTCGTTGCAACTCTAACTTGTAAGAACGAGAGTTGAGAATTCTTTATTTTATAATACATCAGAAATATATTTTCGGAGAATCGAACCGTGGACCACTAACACACAAAGCGAATGCTGAAGCCACTACCCGAAGACCGCTTTTTTAAGTAAGAGTCAAGAATGACTCGTCTATTTAGGAAATGCAAACGTTTTCGAATCTAATGTTTTATTAAACATGAATCACTGATTTTGGTCATGACCAAATAGTTCAATCCAGAGAATTGAAGATTAAATTTTAAAAATACGTAAAGTATCTCTGAAATTTATCCCTATTTTATTCGTTTATTCTAGTTTTCCAGGTGATTTCAATAATCTTCAACGACAGGGATACATCGAGGGCATTTTATATTTCAAAGACTTTTATCGCGAATCGAAAGTGAGACCCGCCTACTAAACAATCAGATGGGTGGGTTGCCAGGTTCGTTCCCAAGGCAAACAAGGTTGAGACGGACAACATAGTGCTCATGAAATCTCTCGGGACACACCCAATTCCTCATTACTCCAATTCGTCCATCATAATTCACTTGCTTCAATCATAATTTTCCTGAATCTAACAGGTATAATCGTTGGACATTAAGTGATTTCATTTTGAAGCTGTTAACCCAAACCAATCCGAATCGAAAAACAGTTGTATTTTCTATTGCTCATTAACGTTTTCTCACAAAAACAATATGTAGGAAGTCATGGCGAGTTGTAATTCCATTCAAAAATTAAACAGCAGACTAGCAATACCTTAACCTAAAATGTAACCATTACGTATCGTTTAGAACTTTTCCAAAATCTGTACTGATATTCCGAAAAGTGCCACAGTTTGAGTTGGTCAATGAGTCAGCGGGTCAGTCGATCGTGGGTCATTAGCACGCGACCCGCTGGGACCCACCACCACCATGACCCACTACGACCCAACCACTCACTATGACCAACTGTGATCATGACACAGATGTATGTATGTTCTGCACACGAAACTACATATATGGCAGATTTAATTCTCACACTCTGCATTTGTTTCAAAGCAGTAGCTATTACCTGGTTAAAGACTTATGTCCGTCACGATACATACGATATCAGACATAACTCAGGTACATATCAAAATACTTATTTTGTGCTATTTGGAATAAAAATTTATTATAAGTGAAAATAGAGATCCGTTGTCACTAACATTATTATTTTTTTTCAGAAAATTTAAAAATCGGAAGAGGTTTTTGCAATTGCAGCTACGAGAAACTGTCACATGAGTACAAAGAGACAAAGGGACGATATAAGAACTTTTAAAATTTTGCACAAGATACGTGATTTCATTAAGCATACCAATTTAAGGTTGCGCTTTATATAGTCTGATACCTTGAGATAGTAAAATTTTGTTTATATTGATATGTAGCTACGTAGTTACATCTCATACATTTTAAATAAACAAATACATTTGAGAAGCATAGAGTTTGTAAATTATTGTTATTATTATGTACTTATTTGAAATACATGATATAATGATTCCAGAATTCAACGTTAAGGTAATATGGACACCCAACAGCATCTTCGTTACTCTTACATTATTACTAGTGCATTTATGTTTGTGCTCTCAACATAGAATTTTTCAGAATCTGCTGCAATGCCATTAGCAAAAATCGAAATATATAATAGGTTTGGAATTCTGCTGTTACAGGATTTTTGCAAACAAAGCCCCTTGAATGTTATTAGCTTCCTGAAACACTCTAGTCATTATTGTTTTTTACGCTAAAAATAAAAAGGGCGTGCGAAGATAAATGCTACATTCTGAATACCGAAACATTGAACAAATATGTTATGCATCACATTATAAAATACAGGGAGCTGAATTGCTTGAAATAAATAATTTAATATGTTGAGCGTGTTCATTTAAGTGGCATTTTATTACGTTACGTTCATTCAAATGGGTATCATAAAGACGGGATGGGGAATAAAATTGTACGTCAAATATTATGATCTGACTGATTTCTCTTGTTAGCAGTTCTTTCGGAAATAAACATTCAAGGGAGAGAAGACGAACAATCTGCATACTATACCTCAATAGAAAACATTTGACATCAAACTAATCTGGTATTAGCTAAAGAAATACTATTCAGAATCGATTGAAATTCAATTTTACATGTCTGCAGTTAGCCAGACATGTAACTCATTTAGAAAACTTTTTATCTTTTCTTATGTTACTGTCCCTAGAATGAAGATCCTACGTGTAAGAGAACAGATTTAAATTTTTCGGTAAAAGTTGTCAGTGGATTATGCTTAGGAGGTGTCTTTACGCTATACCAGTGAGCAAGTGATCTACGATTTATGAGATGAAAACCGGCAATTTCCACAGATTTCATAATACATAAATTTACCATATGATACAAAATTAATATGAATGTATAGAACTTTATCACGCATTGCCTGATGCACTCAAGTGATCACAATTTTGCTAGCAAGAATTATAGAAAAACTATATTATCAAGGGGATATTGTGAAATTAAGCTGTAAACTTCAAATGAACTTCTAGACTTCTTTACATGTTTTAACAAGAGCTACGTCAAAAACAGCAAAAAGGCTTGTAGTATACGGGAATTATTTACTGGAAAACAAAGTATTTTCATCATTTCTCTTTCAAACAACGCCTTTACCCTTTCGAAACGAGCTTCTTTATTTATATGGAGATATCTACTTATATGGAGAAGTATATGTACGAACTTCTTGGGAAAAAATATCAAAGAATCACTATTTCTTCCTCCGTAATTCACATTAATATTACCTGTTTCATTCCCGCGTTACTACAATACAATACTCAGGGAAGAACACTTACGGACACTCTTCATTAAGTATATCTACGTACCTTTAAAGGCGTCATACATAATGTACCAACTTTAAACACAAACTTGGAGGAATAGAATCATGTAACACTACATGTCTAATGATGTAATGAACACTGAACACTTATAAACACTTACAACGTAAAAACTACAAAATAATAATAATAATAATAATAATAATAATAATAATAATAATAATAATAATAATAATAATAATTAACATTTGAAATAAATTTTCAGAAAAATCTTTTCTCCGATTTTACCATCGCATATCGAAGAAAGTATACATTTTATTTATACTATTTCAGAAAAAGTGTTTTTATTTTTTATTTATTTATATATATATATATATATATATATATATATATATATATATATATATATATATATATATATATTTTGGTGTTGAAACTATGAGATAAGATGAAAATGCTGCACAAATCCTAAACCATGGACAACAAGCATAAGCTTGGTCCCAATTGTATTTACTGTACTCTCTGTGAAATTTAAAAGTTGAAGTTAAGCATTGGTTTTCTGCACATCCTTTTGCAGAGGTACCACCCTCGTTATCAGATATTTGTTTCGCTGGTTACAAAAAAGTACAACATACTAAGCATAAGTTCGCGAAATTGTGAATAAAGGCCGAAAGAGTCAACTAATTCCAAGAAACGTGAACTTCATTAGAAGTTTTCATACTCATTTACCCTGTGTAATTTTAGCACTAAATACTAAAATCTTTAAAATGAAATATATATTTCACTTTAAACTTTAGTATACATTCAAGAATATATGAAAATCATTCACCCAGGGATTAACCAAACCCGAAGTACCACACGTCATAAATTTAACTTCTCAACTGGATAACCATCCTACAATAAAGCATGCCAACCTGGATTATTATAACCCATTCTTAGAGTATCGTATTGTATCATATTATCTTATTGTTTCTGACACACCAACATTTCACAAGGGTTTTACAGTTCACATGCATATTACTGACGCAACCGACATGACCCGCCTATAGTAGACATTTCGTTTTCATTATTTGTGTAAAAGTATGTGATGTCTTTGTACTGTAAATGTTAAATATATACATATCATGTAAACTTTCTTCCCTTCATCTCACGCTAAGTAAGCTTTTCAAAATTGAACGTCTTGTTGCTGATTGTTCATAAGAATTTTAAACCCTTTCAGCCCTGACCTACACAATTGTGCAGGTAGATAGAAACCCCAATATATACAATAACGGCCGAACATACACAATTGTGCAGGCTAATTTTTCCGAAAGCTAATAGTTAAAAAAAAAAGTAAATCATGTTTATGATCATTACTATATCAAACTAGATTAAGGAAACCACCATTCTTTCTTTCTATTTTTTTTAAATAAAAGAGATGAGCATCCTTTTCTCAATCTGGTCTTTCTGGAGAATTGTTTACAGTTCAGATGAGATTTTGTACAGCCGGTCAACAGATATTTTCTCATTCCTGATCGACTGCAAGTAAAACTGTACCTGCGTGATACGTCTATTCTAACAACTAAATTTATTCCATTGATTAGAGCAAAAACGAACAATTACAAAAATTATTATACATCAAAGCAGATTTCTCCTGCAAAGTGATATTACTGGTATTAATTAACCTTTATAATTTTACAAAGAAGTAAACTTTTGGGATACATATCAACTGAAGTATGCTGAACTGGACGAAACTTTACTGACATAATTATCCACGTACTAAAGTATATATCATTATATACAAAAAATTGACACAAACGGGAATCAAACTCATGAACTTAAGGTTCTGTTGCAAGATCTGCGTTTTACCAGAGAGCAAATATCATGAGCTTTTATTTATATGCCAGTTTTTTGTCGGAAACAAGCAGGATTATATTGCATACAAATGGAAAAAGGAAATAAAGAAGTGTTTAAAAATCTCTCAGAAATATGTTTACACTAAGACAACTATAATGAACAAGTTCAAAAGGTTACAAAATTTGTAAAATATTTGCGTTTATGAACAACTGATATGGTGTTAGCGGAATGTGTGAAATAACTAACGTAAATATCGGAATGGTAAAATATTGTAGTGGTTAAAACATACATCATTGGCTTGAAAACGAACAAAATAAGAGCATTGTGTAGTACTAAAATAATATTTCAAATCAGGTTAAAGATTAAAATTCATGGTAGTGAAAAAGAAAGTGTGAAGGTGGCATATTTTTTATTAAACATTCGCATAACTTCTGACAATTATCCGATACATAGCTACAAATTTTTTGTGCATGATTAAAGGTTTCAAGTTGCTGTGGTGTATTAAACATGTTATACAATACCCAAAATTATCAAGTGAATATCGTTTCACAATGTGAATCTAAGAGTTCCAAAATATGCGAACTCAATACCCAAACTTGAGGTAGTACATCTGTAACAATTTGTTCCCATATAGTAAGAAGATCAAAGAAGGAATCTGTTACCTGGATGCTGGATCTATCTCAAAAATCTATTGCTAGTTATCCGTTACTCTTTCACTTCTATAGAGATAAATGTTGAAAAAATCGTTAATTTGAAGCATTTCCAATTTGAATAGAAAGTTAAGGAAGAAGATAGAAGGTATCGTTGGGACGCTAACCAAATCGCAGAGGAGCTGCTCGACATCTTATACAGCTTTCTCTATGAAAATTAGATAACAGGATTACTAATCACTTACTAAACAACAGCTACTACATACCTGTTACCATTTTCGTTTCGTAGCGATAAATGTTGAAACTGGAGACGGATAATTTTAACCACGTCCAGTTTGAATTGAATTTCAACGGAAAAATAAACATACTATTTGAATGCAGAATTGATTACAAAAAACTCCAACGTGATAGATTTTAGCATTCTAGCTCTAAGAAAACTAATATTGAAAATGGACGTAATAGTAAATTTGAGCACTTCCGTATTTGACAGTTCATGAATAGTCATTATATATTGTATTCAGACGCTCAATCGCTTGCAGAAAACTGATTCTGGTTATCTGCTTGTTATACGCCAACCAAAGTTGAAAACTATATCGAATCGGATGTAACAGTAAATTTGAAAACTGTTCGTTTTTGGGAGAGCCCTGTGGTAATCACGATATGTACAATTAAAATGTTTCCAGAAAGCCGCACTTCGCTGATTGTTATCTTCTCAATTCTGTAGGGATAAATGTTGGAATCAGAATTGGCTAATTCGAAACGCTAAAGGTTTGAGTAGAGGGTGGACGGAGGAGATGGACATATTCTTGAGAAGCTGATTCGTTTGTACGAAACCTTATCTCGATATCTCTAATCGCCCTTACTCTACAGAAATCGGTATTGAAATTGCCAGTTTAGAAAATTTCATCAATTTCCGATTTCGTAACGTACTGCTGGTTTTGATATGTCCACTACACACCCTCAATCAGTTGCACAAACCATTTGTTAATGCTTGTTACGGTTTCCATCCTACGATGACAAATATTAACACCACAAATGGTTAATTTAAATTGCTTCCGCTTTGATAGGGCTTATTAGAAAATGTGGAACCTTATCTTAGAACGCTCAGCTGATTGTAAAAACAAACCTCCATAACTCTTACGGCGATTTTCATACAGAAATAATTATTAAAACCTAAATTAATATTAAATTTAAGCCACTTCTTTCGGTAGTGTTGTAGAGTCATTTTATGTTCAAAGCTCAATTGTTTTTTGAAAGACGTATCCTTGCTAAAACACTGGCGATAAAAGTTCAAATTTCAAGTGGCTAGTATAGCCTGGTATGGTTTGATTAAGATTTCAACACAGAAGATGCAACCTATGCTTGCGATGCTTCATCACATTAAAAAGTTGCTTCCTGATAGCTTTTATAGTGTTCCTTCAACGGAGATCAATTTTGAAACCAGTAGTGCTAGTAATTATCCAGGATAGTAGCGATATGTTGTTTTGAGACGCTGAATTCTTGACCGCAAACCGCTCCTCTTTTGCTGTTATCGTCTTCGTTCTACGGCAATAAACGATAAAACCGGTACTGAAACTGGCAGCAATACAGAATTTGGAAAAGAGCCCATTTTGACAAAGCGTCTACCCAGTCATTATGTGTTGTGTATAGACACAGGATCATTAGGAAGAATCACTTCTCGTTATCGTTTACCGTTCCGTTCTACGGTTTCATTAGCTAAGTCTGAAACTAATGGCTAGTCTGAAGAAATTTCGGTTTCAGTATACGGCTAACCGAGGAAATTGAATCTACACGAAGGGCGCAGAAAAATTTATAAGAAACAGCATTATGAAAGCATTTACCTTTTATTCACTACCAAAATTACTTTTGAAATTGGATGCAATAGTGAATTTGAACATTTTCGTTTTCGGAAAGGTACATTGGATAGTATGAAATTGTGTTAAGACACTATATCGTTTGCATACAAATACTTGTCTCTATATTACATTATTCGCTGTACAGCGATAAACGTTGAAATTCGGAATGGTTAACTTGAACAAATTCAGATTTGAACAGAGAGTTAAGTAAGAAGGAACCTATTAACATATAGTTTACAAAAAAATATTCGTGACATTACGCCAGACTCGACACCAGTTTTGAAATGAATGTTCTAAAAAACAGTATAAAAATGTATGAGTGTTCAAATAAAACCAATACAATTTTTACACAGATACTTTCTATATTTTATCAGAATAATAATCCATAGGTCATTTTTGAAGAAAAACAACTATTTGACAATGCGTGTACGTCCAGAAAACTGATGCCACCGGCACTAACAGTGAGTGGAAGGTTTAACTGCATAGCACGCACTCGCAGTAACTTTCTGAATAAAGGAAAAATAACGCATTGCTGTCTGAAAAAATGTGCTTTCGCATCGTTCTATATTTTCTGCAAACATATCCTTACGTAAACACCGCTAACATATGAACACTAAAATTGAAATATATAAATAATTATTAACAAATGTGAACATATAGAAATCCATTTTGAAGAAAAGATGGGAAATTGTGAGTATATATAACGAAACCTAGTTTAAACTACCCTAATCCATGAACACATGACCTAAGATAACATACGTGAAATGCACGAAAAAAATATTAATAATATATGTGAAGATATAGAAATATATTTAGAAAGAAAAATGTTACAACTGCTGTGACTTGAACCCACGACCATTTATTACAGACATCAACGCGTTAGCCATCTGACCACCGAATCAACCATGGAAGTATTGGTTTGTCCGTTTTATTTACTGTGCAAAAATGCGAAATTAAATCAAGATATAAATTGTTTCGTACAAAAATTAAGTACTATACACAACATAACTCCTTAAGGACAACATTTCGGATATCCCCGACCTGAGGCTCGTTTTTTTTGGAATTTAAAAGAAATAGGACAATTTTAGTATTAAAATTTATTAACCAAACCTCGTATATGGACAAGCAATCTTGAATAGTTTTCCAGCAGTTTGGTATTTTCTACATTTTTGTTAGTAAGCATAGCTCAGGTCTTACGACCGGTCTTATGGTCAAGAAACAGGAACCATGATAACGTGAGTCCTGCATTTCTGGTGACTGTTTCTTTATATCTGAATTTCGGGACAATCATCCTCCACTTGCGTACTGTTATAACTAAAAGCTAATTGAACGATAATTCTAGTCCTTATGCTACAAGTGAAAATCGGCATTTTGTCGGCTGACCATATACCAGCATTGATTTTGAAAAGAACCCTCAGCGCTTTGTACGAACGCCTGGTCGTCACTCGGAAGGGCATTCACGAAGGAGGGTGGGGTGCATTGTTCTAAACACACGTTATACTCTTATTAGTGCTCCAATTGTACGGATTGAGCTTCGCAAACTAAATCGCCGTTTCCATACGTGAGAACCATTTTTTTTAGTTTATCGACAGCGATTGTACGATATTTGCATACACATCCGTGTAAAATAATTTTTTCTAATATTGTGCAGAAATCAGCAGTGACTATGTGTTAGCACTCTAACATTCCTTTGTAATCTCAGTTTTGTGTGAAAACTCAGGCTCCAAATCATTGAAAAGGAATGAATAATTGTGCAGACTTGGACGATCGCTTATTACTATCAGCAGAGGACTCCAGCTGACCCTTGGGATTATCGAACGTGGAACGCCTGAGGTTTCTGTAACTGCAAGGCCGCTAAAGCAGTTGACCGGTCGAAGATTATTGTGAGTAAGTGAAATTTTAATTTATCAATTGTGCCACAAAGCTACATGTATAAAAAGAAAATAATATAAAGAGGGAAATAAAAATAGTTAAAACGGCCGTAAACATATAAAGTAAAAGCTACTTGTTCATTTGTAATCTTTTGATGTTCTTTTAATTTGTATGAATTACATTCACTATTATTACATTTTCTATACAGTTTTAACAGGTTTTGTGATTTGCACCGCAAAATAATTTTAGTTTATTAATATCTGAGCTTAATTTGATCATTTGCTCAATTTTCCATTTTTACGGTATCTATGTTTTGTCTACCGTTCTCCCCAAATTCGGTTTATGACAAAACGTATGTACGGAAGAAATCCTGATTTGCCGTAGCAAAGCTGGGATAAACGTAATAAACCAGTGACAGAGAGTTAAAGAGAGATATGTGTAAACTTTTGGGAAAAAGACGAAAATCGATGTGAACGTTACAATTATATTTACAAGATTCTAACAGATACCACAAATACGATTTCAACCACATGGCGACCGTTTTCCGGATTAAATTTTAGTAATCTTAATAAAACTGTTTTAAAGTGTGTTATTGTTCATAGGGTACATGAATACAAACAAAGGTTTTTAGACTGAACCTATGCTGTGTGTAAGCGACGGCAGTATACTAGAACGAAGTTGCTCGTCCGCGCGTCTGTCAACTATCCAATGTACCTTACCGAAAACGAAAATGTTCAAATTCACTATTGCATCCAATTTCAAAAGTAATTTTGGTAGAGAATAAAAGGTAAATGCTTTCATGATGCTGTTTCTTATAAATTTTTCAGCGTCCCTCGAGTAGATTCAATTTCCTCGGTTAACCGTATACTGAAACCGAAATTTCTTCAGACTAGCTATTAGTTTCAGACTTAGCTAATGAAACCGTAGAACGGAACGGTAAACGATAACGAGAAGTGATTCTTCTTAATGATCCTGTGTCTATACACAACACATAATGACTGGGTAGACGCTTTGCCAAAATGGGCTCTTTTCCAAATTCTGTATTGCTGCCAGTTTCAGTACCGGTTTCATCGTTTAATGCTGTAGAACGAAGATGGTAACAGGAAAGGAGAAGGGGTTTGCTGTCAAGAATTCAGCGTCTCAAAACAACATATCGCTACTATCCTGGATAATTACTAGCACTACTGGTTTCAAAATTGATCTCCGTTGAAGAAACACTATAAAAGCTATCAGGAAGCAACTTTTTAATATGATGAAGCATCGCAAGAATAGGTTGCATCTTCTGTGTTGAAACCTTAATCAAACCAAACCAGGCTATACCAGTCACTTGAAATTTGAACTTTTATCGCCAGAGTTTTAGCAAGGATACGTCTTTCAAAAAAATATGGAGCTTCGAACATAAAATGATTTTACAACACTCTACCGAAAAAAGGAGTAGCTCAAATTTAATTTTAATTCAGGTTTAATTAATTATTTCTATATGCGAATCGCCGTAAGAGTTATGGAGGTGCGTTTTTACAATCAGCTGAGCGTTCTAAGATAAGGTTCCACATTTTCCGCTAAGCCATATTCAAAGCGGAGCGATTTAAATTAACCACTTGTGGTGTTAATATTTGTCATCGTAGGATGGAAACCGTAACAGACATTAACAAAAGGTTTGTACAATTGATAGAGGGTCTGTAGTGGACATATCACGCTCACGTTACGAAATCGGAGGTGGTTGAAATTTTTCTAAACTGGTAATTTCAATACTGATTTCTGTAGAGTAAGGACGATTAGAGATATCGAGATACGTTTCATACAAACGATTCAGCTTTCCAAGAGCTTGTGCATCTCCTCCATCCATCCTCTATTCAAACCGTGAGCGTTTCAAATTAGCCAATTTTGATTTTAACATTTATCCCTAGAGGACTGAGAAGGTAACAGACAGCGAAGTGCGGCTTTCTGGAAACATTTCCATTTTAAAATTGTTCCTATCGTGATTACCACAGAGCTCTCCCAAAAACGAACGGTTTTCAAATTTACGGTTACATCCGATTCGATATAGTTTTCAAGTTTGGTTGCCATAGAACAAGCATATAAGCAGAATCAGTTTTCTGCAAACGACTAAGCGTCTGAATACAATGTATAATGACTCTTCATGACACTGTCAAATACGGAAGTAGTTCAAATTTACTATTACGTCCATTTTCAATACTTATTTCCTTAGAGGTAGAATGCTAAAACCTATCACGTTGCAGTTTCTTGTAAACGATTCTGCATTCAAATAGTATGATTAGCTTCTCCGCTGAAATTCAATTCAAACTGGACGTGGTTGAAGTTATCCTTTTCCGGTTTCAACATTTATCGCTACAAAACGAAAATGGTAACAGGTATGTAGTAGCTGTTGTTTAGTAAGTGATTAGTAATCCTGTTATATAATTTTTCATAGAGAAAAACTATTGTGGCAGAGCCTGTATTTTGATGTAGCAGAGCCCGTAATTCAATGATTAATTTTATGTATATTTTGAAATATCAGATTTATTAAAGATTTTAATTTTTGTTTAGTGAAGGGGAAAAGCAATGAAAATAATTTATGTCAAGCTCAATATTCTTACTAACGCAATTCTCATGAAATCTGTACGATTGTTTGGTTAGCTTTTTCAAAAATCAGTAAAGCACATTATTTGTTGTCTGCGAATTCAGGAACTGAATTCAGAAAATGTGTTAGTAAGAACAATCTACAGAATTTACTAAGTTGTAATTGTACAATGATTGTGAACATGAAAACACATTCAGGGGTATGTAGAAATTGTCTAGAATCATGAGACCACTGCATTCCAAGTATTGTAGTTGTTGTTCGCGACTCAAGGAAGCGACCTTATTTTCCGAAGAAAGGAGGGCACACGTGCTTGACGTCAGTTGACACCATCAAATTCCTTGGGACAAGATTTGAACAAAACCAGAGGACGAGAGGCCTCGAGACTCAGAAGTTCGTATGGGACTCAGAAGTTCGTATGTGACTCAGAAGTACGGATCAGACTGAGAAGTTCAGATGAGACTGAGAAGTTGGAGAAGTTGAGACTGGAGTCTCAAATTGTTTACGTTTATCAAACTAACTTTGGAGCTAGTTATAGAGGACTTTGGTCAGAGAGCTTCACCAAATCATCGTCACCAATGATTGCAATGTCTTGACCAGAGAGACACGATCCCGAAAAGATATCAACTTGGCGATATCTACAATCCAGAGACCAGCCCAGGAGAGGACCACCTAGGACCACCAACTGAAGTTAAATTCAAGGTATGTGTGACCTCAATAACAGTGATTAATCGCTCAATGCTTGGTATGCGTTGCTCTTCTGGCAAACATTCTAGATACCCGTATTCGAACATCACATATTTACACTGCAACACAAGTTATGAGAAATATATCCATCAAATATTAATTCAATCTCGGAGTTGTCATTTCTAGGTAATTTCCTATAAAGACATGGTTCAATTATTTACCTCTCGCTTAGTAATCGTAAACATACCCACTCATTCTAGATGGTGAGTGGAAGGTGATCTCAGTTCAACATTTTCATCCCCGTTTCAAAGACACGAACTGAGGAGGTTGTCACTATTTAAGATGTGTAGCAGCTCTTCTGCGATCGGATCTGCAACCCAACGATACTCTCTATCTTCTTCCTTAACTTTCTATTCATATTAGAAAAGCTTCAAATTAACGATTTTTTCAACATTTATCTCTATAGAAGTGAAAGAGTAAGGGATAACTAGTAATATATTTTTGAGATAGATCTACCGTCCAAGGAACAGATTCCCTCTTTGATCTTCTTACTATATGGGAACAAATTGTTACAGATGTACTACCTCAAGTTTGAGTATTGAATTCGCACATTTTGGAAGTCTTAGATACACACTGTGTAACGATATTCACTTGTTTAATTTGGGTATTGTGTAACACGTTTAGTACACCCCACCAAGTTGAAAACTTTACTCATGCATAAGAAAGTTGTAACTATGTAACGGATATTTGGCAGAAGTTATGCGAATGGTTAATAAAAAATGTGCCGCCTTCACACTTTCTTTTTCAATGCCATGAATTTTAACCTTTATCCTGATTTGAAATATTATTTTAGTACTACACAATGCTCTTATTTTGTTCGTTTTCCAATGATCTATGTTTTAACCACCATAAGAATTTACCATTCCGACATTTACGTTGGTTATTTCACATATTCCGCTAAAACTGTAATGCTGTAGAACGAAGATGGTAACAGGAAAGGAGAAGGGGTTTGCTGTCAAGAATTCAGCGTTTTAAAACAACATATCGCTACTATCCTGGATAATTACTAGCACTACTGGTTTCAAAATTGATCTCCGTTGAAGGAACACTATAAAAGCTATCAGGAAGCAACTTTTTAATGTGATGAAGCATCGCAAGTATAGGTTGCATCTTCTGTGTTGAAATCTTAATCAAACCAAACCAGGCTATACCAGTCACTTGAAATTTGAACTTTTATCGCCAGAGTTTTAGCAAGGATACGTCTTTCAAAAAAATATGGAGCTTCGAACATAAAATGATTTTACAACACTCTACCGAAAAAAGAAGTAGCTCAAATTTAATTTTAATTCAGGTTTAATTAATTATTTCTATATGCGAATCGCCGTAAGAGTTATGGAGGTGCGTTTTTACAATCAGCTGAGCGTTCTAAGATAAGGTTCCACATTTTCCGCTAAGCCATATTCAAAGCGGAGCAATTTAAATTAACCATTTGTGGTGTTAATATTTGTCATCGTAGGATGGAAACCGTAACAGACATTAACAAAAGGTTTGTACAATTGATAGAGGGTCTGTAGTGGACTTATCACGCTCACGTTACGAAATCGGAGGTGATTGAAGTTTTCTAAACTGGTAATTTCAATACTGATTTCTGTAGAGTAAGGACGATTAGAGATATCGAGATACGGTTTCATACAAACGATTCAGCTTTCCAAGAGTTTGTGCACCTCCTCCATCCATTCCTCTATTCAAACCGTGAGCGTTTCAAATTAGCCAATTTTGATTTTAACACTTATCCCTAGAGGACTGAGAAGGTAACAGACAGCGAAGTGCGGCTTTCTGGAAACATTTCCATTTTAAAATTGTACCTATCGTGATTACCACAGAGCTCTCCCAAAAACGAACGGTTTTCAAATTTACGGTTACATCCGATTCGATATAGTTTTCAAGTTTGGTTGCCATAGAACAAGCACATAAGCAGAATCAGTTTTCTGCAAACGATTAAGCGTCTGAATACAATATATAATGACTATTCATGACACTGTCAAATACGGAAGTAGTTCAAATTTACTATTACGTCCATTTTCAATACTTATTTCCTTAGAGGTAGAATGCTAAAACCTATCACGTTGCAGTTTCTTGTAAACGAATCTGCATTCAAATAGTATGATTAGCTTCTCCGCTGAAATTCAATTCAAACTGGACGTGGTTGAAGTTATCCTTCTCCGGTTTCAACATTTATCGCTACAAAACGAAAATGGTAACAGGTATGTAGTAGCTGTTGTTTAGTAAGTGATTAGTAATCCTGTTATATAATTTTTCATAGAGAAAAACTGTTGTGGCAGAGCCTGTATGTTGATGTAGCAGAGCCCGTAATTCAATGATTAATTTTATGTATATTTTGAAATATCAGATTTATTAAAGATTTTAATTTTTGTTTAGTGAAGGGGAAAAGCAATGAAAATAATTTATGTCAAGCTCAATATTCTTACTAATGCAATTCTCATGAAATCTGTACGATTGTTTGGTTAGCTTTTTCAAAAATCAGTAAAGCACATTATTTGTTGTCTGCGAATTCAGGAACTGAATTCAGAAAATGTGTTAGTAAGAACAATCTACAGAATTTACTAAGTTGTAATTGTACAATGATTGTGAACATGAAAACACATACAGGGGTATGTAGAAATTGTCTAGAATCATGAGACTACTGCATTCCAAGTATTGCAGTTGTTGTTCGCGACTCAAGGAAGCGACCTTGTTTTCCGAAGAAAGGAGGGCACACGTGCTTGACGTCAGCTGACACCATCAAATTCCTTGGGACAAGATTTGAACAAAACCAGAGGACGAGAGGCCTCGAGACTCAGAAGTTCGTATGGGACTCAGAAGTTCGTATGTGACTCAGAAGTACGGATCAGACTGAGAAGTTCAGATGAGACTGAGAAGTTGGAGAAGTTGAGACTGGAGTCTCAAATTCGTTTACGTTTATCAAACTAACTTTGGAGCTAGTTATAGAGGACATTGGTCAGAGAGCTTCACCAAATCATCGTCACCAATGATTGCAATGTCTTGACCAGAGAGACACGATCCCGAAAAGATATCAACTTGGCGATATCTACAATCCAGAGACCAGCCCAGGAGTGGACCACCTAGGACCACCAACTGAAGTTAAATTCAAGGTATGTGTGACCTCAATAACAGTGATTAATCGCTCAATGCTTGGTATGCGTTGCTCTTCTGGCAAACATTCTAGATACCCGTATTCGAACATCACATATTTACACTGCAACACAAGTTATGAGAAATATATCCATCAAATATTAATTCAATCTCGGAGTTGTCATTTCTAGGTAATTTCCTATAAAGACATGGTTCAATTATTTACCTCTCGCTTAGTAATCGTAAACATACCCACTCATTCTAGATGGTGAGTGGAAGGTGATCTCAGTTCAACATTTTCATCCCCGTTTCAAAGACACGAACTGAGGAGGTTGTCACTATTTAAGATGTGTAGCAGCTCTTCTGCGATCGGATCTGCAACCCAACGATACTCTCTATCTTCTTCCTTAACTTTCTATTCATATTAGAAAAGCTTCAAATTAACGATTTTTTCAACATTTATCTCTATAGAAGTGAAAGAGTAAGGGATAACTAGTAATATATTTTTGAGATAGATCTACCGTCCAAGGAACAGATTCCCTCTTTGATCTTCTTACTATATGGGAACAAATTGTTACAAATGTACTACCTCAAGTTTGAGTATTGAATTCGCACATTTTGGAAGTCTTAGATAAACACTATGTAACGATATTCACTTGTTTAATTTGGGTATTGTGTAACACGTTTAGTACACCCCACAAAGTTGAAAACTTTACTCATACATAAGAAAGTTGTAACTATGTAACAGATATTTGGCAGAAGTTATGCGAATGGTTAATAAAAAATGTGCCGCCTTCACACTTCCTTTGAAATATTATTTTAGTACTACACAATGCTCTTATTTTGTTCGTTTTCCAATGATCTATGATTTAACCACCACAAGAATTTACCATTCCGACATTTACGTTGGTTATTTCACACATTCCGCTAAAACCGTATCAGTTGTTCATAGACGCAAATATTTTACGAATTTTATAACTTTTTGAACTTGTTCATTATAGTTGTCTTAGTGCAAACATATTTCTGAGAGATTTTTTTAACACATCCTTATTTGCTTCTTCCATTTGTATACAATATTATCCCGCTTTTTTCCCACTACTAACTTGCATATAAATAAAAGCTCAAGTTATTAGCTCTCTGGTAGAACCCAGAACTTACAAAATCATGAGTCATGAGTTTGATTCAATTTTGAGTCAATCATTTGGTATATAATGATATATACCTTAGTGCATGAATAATTATGTCAGTAAAGTTTCGTCCGGTTCAGCAGACTTCAGGTGATATGTGTCCCCAAAGATTACTAGTTCGAAAAATCCTAAAGGATAATGCCAGTAATATCACTTTGCAGGAGAAATTTGTTTGGATGTATAATAATTCTTGTAATCGTTGGTTGTTGCTCTAATCAATGGAATAAACCTAGGGGGTTGCTAGAAATCACGTACCATGCAGGTACAGCTTTATTTGTAGTCGATCAGAAAGGGGAAAATATCTGTTCACCGGCTTTACAAAATCTCATCCGAACTGTAAACAATTTTCCAGAAAGACCAGATTGAGAAAAGGATGATCATCTCTTTTATCTCAAAAAATAGAAAGAAAGAATGGTAGTTTCCATAATCTAGTTTGATATACTAATGATCATAAACATGATTTACTTTTTTTTTTTTAACTATTAGCTTTCGGAAAAATTAGCCTGCACAATTCTGCATGTTCGGCCGGTATTGTATATATTGGTGATTATATCTCCATGACAATTGTGTAGGTCAGGGCTGAAAGGGGTAAAAATGGTTATGAACAATCAGCAACAAGATGTTCAATTTTGAATAGCTTACTTAGCGTGAGATGAAGGGAAGAAAGTTTACATGATATATATATATATATATATATATATATATATATATATATATATATATATATATATATATATAGTTAACATTTACAGTAGAAAGACATCAAATACTTTTACACAAATAATGAAATCAATATGTCTACTATAGGTGGGTCACGTCGCTTGCGTCAATAATATGCATGTGAACCATAAAACATTTGTGAAAGGTTGGTGTGTCAAAAACCATAAGATAATATGATACAATACGATACTCTAAGAATAATCCAAGATGGCATGGTTTAGTGTAGGATGATATCCAGTTCAGAAGTTAAATTTATGAGATGTGGGACTTCGGGGTTGGTTAATCACTGTGTGAATGAATTTCATATATTCTTAAATGTATACTAAAGTTTAAAGTGAAGTATATATTTCATTTTAAAGATTTTAGTATTTAGTGCTAAAATTACACAGGGTAAATGACTATGAAAACTTCTAATGAAGTTCACGTTTCTTGGAATTAGTTGACTCTTTCGGCCTTTATTCACAATTTCGCGAACTTATGCTTAGTATATTGTACTTTTTAGTAACCAGCGAAACAAATATCTGATAACGAGGGTGGTACCTCTGCAAAAGGATTTGCAGAAAACCAATGCTTAACTTCAACTTATAAATTCAACAGATAGTATAGTAAATACAACCAGGCCTAAGCTTGTTTATTGTCCCTGGTTCAGAATTTGTGCAGGATCTTGATCTTAGCTCGTACTTTAATGAGATGTGGATTAGTTTCAAGACGAAAAAAATACACTGTCTGAAATACTATAAATAAAATGTATACTTTCTTCGAAATGCGATGGTAAAATCGGGAAAAAATTGTGTTAAAAATTTATTTCAAATGTTAATTTTTTTAATATTTTTATTTTGTAGTTTTACGTTGTAAGTGGTTATAAGTGTCCAGTGTTCATCACAACATTACACATACAGTATTACGTAATTTTATTCCTCCAAGTTTGAGTTTAAAGATGATATATTATGTATGACGCCGTAAAAGGTACGTAGATATACTTAATGTAGAGTGTCCGTAAGTGTTCTTCCGTGAGTATTGTATTGTAGTAACGCAGGAATGATACAGTTATATTAATGTGAATTACGGAGGTAGAAGTAGTGATTCTTCGATATTTTTTTTCAACAAGTACGCAGATATGCTTCTAAATAAAAGTAGATTGCTCCACATAAGTAAAGAAGAAAGTTCGGAAAGGATAAATGCGTTGTTTGAAAGAGAAATTATGAAAATAGTTTGTTTCCCAGTAAATAATTCCCGTATACTACAAGCCTTTTTGCTGTTTTTGACGCAGCTCCTGTTAAAACATCTAATGAAGTCTAGAAGTTGATTTGAAGTTTGCAGCTTAATTTCACACTATCCCCTTGAAAACGTAGGTTTTCTATAATTCTTTTTATGTTAGCAAAATTGTGATCACTTTAGTCCATCAGGCAATGCGTGGTGAAGTTCTGTACATTCATATCAATTTTATATCACGTGGTAAATTTATGTATTATGAAATCTGCGAAAATTGCCCGTTTTTATCTCGTAACGTAAGTAGTAGATCACTTGCTCACTAGTATAGCGTAAAGACACATCCTAAGAAAAATTTACTCACCATTTTTAGCGTAAAATTTAAATATGTTGCTTTACTCGTAGAATCTTCATTCTAGGAACAGTAACATAAGAAAAGATAAAAAGTTTTCTAAATGAGTTACATGTGTGGCTAACTGCAGACATGTAAAATTTAATATCAATCGATTCAGTCATTTCTGAAGCTAACACCAGATTAGGTTGATGTCAAATTATTTGTACTGAGGTATACTACGCAGATTGTTCGTCTTCTCTCTCTTGAATGTTTATTTCCGAAAACACTGCTGCACGCGACACTTTTCTAAAAGTAAAAAGCTAGTGTGTCAACTGTCGTTTCTCTAACAAGTCAGATTATAATATTTGACCTACAATTTTAATCCTCTTCCCGTCTTTATGATACCCATTTGAATGAACGTAACGTAATAAAATGCCACTTAAATGAACACGCTCAACATATTAAATTATTTATTTGAAGCAGTTCTTCTCCCTGTATTTTATTATGTGATGTATAACATATTTCTTCAATTTTTCGGTATTCAGATTATAGTATTTATCTTCGCACGGCCTTTTTATTTTTATCGTAAAAAAGAATAATGACTAGAGTGTTTCACGATGCTAATAACACACGAGGGTCATTGTTTGCCAAAATCCTGTAAAACCAGGATTCCAAACCTAGTAGACTATATATTTCGATTTTTGCGAATAGCACTACAGCAGGATATTAAAAATTCTATGTTGAGAGCACAAACATAGAAGCACTAGTAATAATCAAAGAGTAACGAAGGTGCTAGTGGTTGTCCATATTATCTTCCACCGGTCAACTCCTTCAGAGGCGTTGCAGTTAAAAGGATCTCAGGCGTTCCACGTCGGATAATCCCAAGGGTCCGCTGGAGTCCTCTGCTGATAGTAATAAGTGATCGTCCAAGTCGGCACAATTATTCATTCCTTTTTGAATGATTTATAGCCAGAGTTTGTCACACAAAACTGAGATTACAAAGGTATGTTAGATTGCTAACACATAGTCGCTGCTGATTTCTGCACAATATTAGAAAAAAAAAATACACAGATGCGTATGCAAATATCATACAATGACTGACGATAAACTAAAAAAAAAAAAAAAAAAATTGGTTCCCAAGTATGCAAACGGCGATTTAGCTTGCGAAGCTCAATCGTCCAATTGGAGCACTCATAAAAGTATAACATGTGTTTACTTTAGAACAATACACTCCACTGTTTAACCCTAACATTGGTTTGTAATCCCAGTTTTGTGTAACATACTATGACTCAAAATCATTGAAAAGCAAGAAATAATTGTGCCGGCTTGGACGATCGCTTATTACTATCAACAGAGGACTTTAGCGGATCCTTGGGATTACATAACGACTTTACATAAGTCTCTATCCATATTTTGAATATGTGCAACAATTAGTGAGAAGTGTGTAATCAATAATAAAGAAATAATTATTTTATCAAGATATGAATTACATAAGATTTGTATGAGTCGTATTGATCTTATTATTATTTTTATTTGGTGTACAGCTAGTCTATGTGTGCCTAGTGATGGGCAGTGGGAATATTCCCGGTGGGAAGGAATTTAAAAATGGGAATATTCCCGGGTTTTTTCCCTGGCCTATAAATTCCCGGGAAGGAATTTATTTCCATTTCTTTACTTTATCTTCCAAATTATAAGAACTTTTAATGACTAAATACTTTATTTTAATATATTATGATTTACTTCTAGGTTTTAAAGAATTTGGCAGTTAAAAAATTTAAAATTATTTGACGGTACTTTATATAACTAATAATATGATTTTTTAAGTTCCATTTCCATTTGCACTAAAAGTAGGGTAATAGTTTAGTATTGGAGGCCAAAACTAGTAAAAATAAGATGATTTACGGAAGAAATTAGTTGATAGTGATGTTCAAGTAGTCAAGAAAGTATCGAACATATATTTTTTAAGGCAGTAGGGGATTTATACAAAACGGAAAGGTAAGTGCAAGTGATTTATGTGACAAAAGAAAGTGAATTGTTGGTAACAATGATAGAAAACAACGTGCCATGCGGGTCTCTAACCTGCCTTCATTCGCTAACGCTCGCTCAGCAATGTTGTCTGAATTTAATGTTGGTAACGTAACTGAACGTATGAAACCATAAACTAACCGCATCGGAATACAATATCGCAAAAAAGTATGTGCAAAAGCTGCCTCCCAATGCTAAAGAACAGCCGAAATTAGCAAAGTACTAATTTACAAATGATGAAAAGAAACCATTTTGTAAAGTAATTTAGAATTATGTAGAAATAGAGATGAAGTACTATTAATAAACCCTGAACCACCATTAGTAATAGACGTCGGTCTGTCTCCTCCCTCTGACTCGAATTTCTGAAGAGGTACTCGAACTTCTTTTACATGTGAATTAACGTATGAAATTTCGGGAAATAGGTAGAATGAAAGGTCGTGTATGCCAATGTTACGTGGTAAAATATAAAGATAAATAAGTATCTTGCAAATTTTGTGAACATAAATATGTATGCGCAAATGTTGAAAATTGGTGAGACATGTATCTTCTAGCATTTACCCAATCTAATTGGTTTGTAACATTTATAAATTTAATGTGTTTATAATATCAGTAATAGAGTCAAGCTGAGCAAATCAACTTACATCTAAATTAAAACTGTTACTATATAATTTTTCACACATATTTAATTGATAGAACATATTGTAAATAAATATACATTTATGCGTTCTCTCTAAAGATAATGAAGTGTTAATAAAGTAACATAGTACGTTCAGAATATATAGATTTCAAAGAATCCTCTGTGGACTACAGTAATAATATGCTGTGATATAAAAATTAATTCAACTTTGAAATCATAATATATTAATAGAATACAATTTTATTTCTGATTGTATATAAATTCCCGGATAAATTCCCAATTTGGAAATCTTCCCGGGGAACATTCCCGAAAAATATCTTCCCGGGAATTTACCCATCACTGTGTGTGCCATGCCATTTCCAAATTGTAGGTTACTAACTTACGTTCGACATATCTCCCATACCTAAATATTTCTCGTGAAGTATTGGTTAACCAACAAAGTTTCCGAACGCATGTAACCGTATTATCAACCTAAGCCAATTAGTATATGAAAAATTGAACATTACCTTTCTGGCCGAACTGAAGTTAAACTTTTTGTTGTTAATTGTTGGGAGTCATTAGAGTACGACTCGCAAGTCTCCTGAACCACTATTTTTATTGCCGTTACTATATTGCTATCAAATGCAGGATCTTCTTCTACTGCTAATTCTGATTTCACTCTATCAACGTTAAGTTTCACATCCAAAGAACACATAGCTGTATCCTTGTATATTGTTTCCTTCCCTTCCGTTGTAGATAATATTAACTCTTTGTTGTCACTTATCAGTTCCAATGTCCATCCTTTTCCATCGAGTGGATCTTCCTGAGGTAAGTCATAAACAATTTCTTTTTTGCACATCAATTCCAACTTAACAGACGCCTCACCAGCCATTGTGAATTGAAATATAACAAGAATTTAACACTGTTCTTATACTTCCCTTATATTTTATGTTCCCAGTGTTAATGAAATGGGGAATAATTTAGTGGGGTGGGGTACAATCAGCAATGAAACATATACATTCTATATATTAATCGATTCAGCTTGACAAGACAAATCGATCGATACCATATTTAAATACTTCCGGTTAACCATTTCCGGTTTAATGAGCCTAAATTAGTTTCCGGGCGTGGGGTACAATCAGCAACGAAACATATACAATCTATATATCAATCGATTCAACTTCACAAGACAAATCGATCGATACCAAATTTAACCACTTCCGGTTTACTGAACCTAATTTAGTTTTCGAGGGCGGGGTATAATCAGGAACGAAACATATACAATCTATATATCAATCGATTCAGCTTGAAAAGCAAATCGATCGATATCAAATTTTACTACTTCCGGTTAACCACTTCCCATTTACTGAGCCTAATTTAGTTTCCGGCGGTGCGGTATGTTCAGCGACGAAACATATATAATCTATATATCAATTGATTCAGCTTGACAAGACAAATCGATCGTTATCAAATTTAACAACTTCCGGTTTATTGAACCCAATTTAGTTTCCTGGGGCGGGGTATAATCAGGAATGAAACATATACAATCTATATATTAATCGATTCAGCTTGACAAAACAAATCGATCGATATCAAACTTAACTACTTCTGCTTAACTACTTCCGATTTACTGAGCCTAATTTAGTTTCCTAGGGTGGGGTACAATCAGCAACGAAACATATATAATCAATAGATGAATCAGTTCAGCTTGACAAAACAAATCGATCGATATCAAATTTAACTACTTCCGGTTAACCACTTCTGATTTACTGAGCCTAATCTAGTTTCCGGGGGTGGGGTACAATCAGCAACGAAACATATATAATCAATATATCAATCGATTCAGCTTGACAAAACAAATCGATCGATATCAAATTTAACTACTTCCGGTTAACCACTTCCGGTTTACTGAACCTAGTTTAGTTTCCGTGGGCGGGGTATAATCAGGAACGAAACATATACAATCTATATATTAATCGATTCAGCTTGACAAAACAAATCGATCGATATCAATTTAACTACTTCCGGTTAACCACTTTCGGTTTACTGAACCTAATTTAGTTTCCGTGGGCGGGGTATAATCAGCAACGAAACATGTATAATCTATATATCAATCGATTCAGCTTGACAAAACAATCGATCAATAGCAAACTTAACCACTTCCGGTTTACTGAACCTAATTTAGTTTTCGGGGGCGGGGTATAATCAGGAAAGAAACATATACAATCTATTCAGATTGACAAAACAAATCGACCGATACCAAATTTAACTACTTTCAGTTAACCAATTCCGGTTTACTGAGCCTAATTTAGTTTCCGCGGGTGGGTTATAATCAGCAACGAAACATATAAATCTATAAACCAATCGATTCAGCTTGACAATACAAATCGATTGATACCGAATTTAACTAATTCCGGTTACCCACTTCCGGTTTACTGAGCCTAATTTAGTTTCCGGGGGTGAGGTACGATCAGCAACGAAACATATACAATCTATATATCAATCGATTCAACTTGACAAGACAAATCGATCGATACCAAATTTAACCACTTCCGGTTTACTGAACCTAATTTAGTTTTCGGGGGCGGGGTATAATCAGGAACGAAACATACAATCTATATATTAATCGATTCAGCTTGACAAAGCAAATCGATCGATATCAAATTTAACTACTTCCGGTTACCCACTATCGATTTACTGAGCCTAATTTAGTTTCCGGAAGTGGGGTACAAATAGCAACGAAACATATATAATCTATATATCACTCGATTCAGCTTGACAAAACAAATCGATCGATACTAAATTTAACTATTTTCGGTTAACCAATTCCGGTTTACTAAGCCTAATTTAGTTTCCGCGGGTGGGGTATAATCAGCAACGAAACATATACAATCTACATATATCAATCGATTCAGCTTGACAAAACAAATCGATTGATACCAAATTTAACTACTTCCGGTTTACTGAACCTAATTTAGTTTACGGGGGCGATATATAAACAGCAACGAAACATTTATAGTCTATATATTAATCGATTCAGCTTGACAAAACAAATCGATCGATAGCAAATTTAACCACTTCCGGTTTACTGAATCTAATTTAGTTTCCGTGGGCGGGGTATAATCAGGAACGAGATGTATACAATATATATATTAATCGATTCAGCTTGACAAAACAAATCGATCGATATCAAATTTAACTATTTCTGGTGAACTACTTCCGATTTACTGAGCCTAATTTAGTTTCCGGGGGTCGGGTACAATGAGCAACGAAACATATATAATCAATATATCAATCGATTCAGTTTGACAAAGCAAATCGATCGATATCAAATTTAACTACTTCCGGTTAACCACTTCCGATTGACTGAGATTAATCTAGTTTCCGGAGGTGGGGTACAATCAGCAACAAAACATATATAATCTGTATATCACTCGATTCAGCTTGACAAAACAAATCGATCGATACCAAATTTAACTACTTTCCGTTAACCAATTCCGGTTTACTGAGCGTAATTTAGTTTCCGCGGGTGGGGTTTAATCAGCAACGAAACATACACAATCTATATACCAATCGATTCAGCTTGACAAAACAAATCGGTTCCATCCCAAAATAACTACTTCCGGTTAACCGTTTCCGATTTACTGAGCCTAATTTATTTTCCGAGGGTGGGATATAACCAGCAATGAAACATATATAATCTATATATCACTCGATTCAGCTTGACAAAACAAAACGATCGATACCAAATTTAACTACTTCCGGTTAACCACTCCTGGTTTACTGAACCTAACTTAGTTTCCGGGGTGCTGTATAATCAGCAACGAAACTTATACAATCTATATATCAATCGATTCAGCTTGACAAAACAAATCGATTGATACCGAATTTAACTACTTCCGGTTTACCACTTCCGGTATACTGAACCTAATTTAGTTTCCGGGGGCGGGGTATAATCAGCAACGAAAAATATACAATTTATATATCAATCGAATCAGTTTGACAAGACAAATCGATAGATTGCAAATTTAACCACTTCCGGTTAACTGAACTTAATTTAGTTTCCGGGGGTGGGGTATAATCAGGAACGAAACATATACAATCGATTGCGCTTGACAAAACAAATCGACCGATACAAAATATAACTACTTCCGGTTAACCACTTCACGTTTACTGAGCCTAAATTTGTTTCCGCGGGATGGGTACAATCCAGGGGCATCATTTAGGGAGGGCAGGAAATTGCAATTGCCCCCCCCCAAGAGTTTGAGGAATACAAATACTTAAATCGATTGTCTACTAGTATACAAGTACAAAACGTGAAAGTCTTATGTCGGTGGTACTCTTGCCCCCCCAAGCGAAGTCTGAAATGACGCCCCTCGTACAATCAGCAACGAAACATATACAATCTATATATTAATCGATTCAGCTTGAGAAAACAAATCGATCGATATCAAACTTAACTACTTCTGGTTAACTACTTCCGATTTACTGAGCCTAATTTAGTTTCCTAGGGTGGGGTACAATCAGCAACGAAACATATAGAATCCATATATCAATCGATTCAGCTTGACAAAACAAATCGATCGATATCAAATTTAACTACTTCCGGTAAACCACTTCTGATTTTCTGAGCCTAATCTAGTTTCCGGGGGTGGGGTACAATCAGCAACGAAACATATATAATCTATACATCACTCGATTTAGCTTGACAAAACAAATCGATCGATACCAAACTTAACTACTCTCGGTTAACCAATTCCGGTTTACTGAGCGTAATTTATTTTCCGAGGGTGGGGTATAATCAGCAACGAAACATACACAATCTATATATCAATCGATTCAGCTTGACAAAACAAATTGATCGATTCCAAATTTAGCCACTTCCGGTTTACTGAACCTAATTTAGTTTTTTGGGGCGGGCTATAATCAGGACTGAAACATATACAATCGATTCAGCTTGACAAAACAAATCGATCGATACCAAATTTAACCACTTCCGATTTACGGAGTCTAATTTAGTTTCCGGGGGTGGGGTACAACCAGCAACAAACATATATAATCAATATATACCAATCGATTCAGCTTGACAAAACAAATCGATCGATATCAAATTTAACTACTTCCGGTTAACCACTTCCGGTTTACTGAACCTAGTTTAGTTTCCGTGGGCGGGGTATAATCAGGAACGAAACATATACAATCTATATATTAATCGATTCAGCTTGACAAAACAAATCGATCGATATCAAATTTAACTACTTCCGGTTAACCACTTTCGGTTTACTGAATCTAATTTACTTTCCGTGGGCGGGGTATAATCAGCAACGAAACGTGTATAATCTATATATCAATCGATTCAGCTTGACAAAACAAATCGATTAATAGCAAACTTAACCACTTCCGGTTTACTGAACCTAATTTAGTTTTCGGGGGCGGGGTATAATCAGGAAAGAAACATATACAATCTATATATCAATCGATTCAGCTTGACAAAGCAAATCGATTGATACCGAATTTAACTACTTCTGGTTAACTACTTCCGATTTACTGAGCCTAGTTTCGTTTCCGGGTGTGGGGTACAATGAGCAACGAAACATTTATAATCAATATATCAAGCGATTCAGCTTGACAAAACAAATCGATCGAAATCAAATTTAACTACTTCCGGTTAACCACTTCCGATTGACTGAGCCTAATCTAGTTTCCGGAGGTGGGTTACAATCAGCAACAAAACATATATAAGTTAATCTGTATATCACTCGATTCAGCTTGACAAAACAAATCGATCGATACCAAATTTGACTACTTTCGGTTAACCAATTCCAGTTTACTGAGCGTAATTTAGTTTCCGCGGGTGGGGTTTAATCAGCAACGAAACATGTACAATCTATATATCAATCGATTCAGCTTGACAAAACAATCGATCAATAGCAAACTTAACCACTTCCGGTTTACTGAACCTAATTTAGTTTTCGGGGGCGGGGTATAATCAGGAAAGAAACATATACAATCTATTCAGATTGACAAAACAAATCGACCGATACCAAATTTAGCTACTTTCAGTTAACCAATTCCGGTTTACTGAGCCTAATTTAGTTTCCGCGGGTGGGTTATAATCAGCAACGAAACATATAAATCTATATACCAATCGATTCAGCTTGACAATACAAATCGATTGATACCGAATTTAACTAATTCCGGTTAACCACTTCCGGTTTACTGAGCCTAATTTAGTTTCCGGGGGTGGGGTACAATCAGCAACGAAACATATACAATCTATATATCAATCGATTCAACTTGACAAGACAAATCGATCGATACCAAATTTAACCACTTCCGGTTTACTGAACCTAATTTAGTTTTCAGGGGCGGGGTATAATCAGGAACGAAACATACAATCTATATATTAATCGATTCAGCTTGACAAAGCAAATCGATCGATATCAAATTTAACTACTTCCGGTTACCCACTTCCGATTTACTGAGCCTAATTTAGTTTCCGGAAGTGGGGTACAAATAGCAACGAAACATATATAATCTATATATCACTCGATTCAGCTTGACAAAACAAATCGATCGATACTAAATTTAACTATTTTCGGTTAACCAATTCCGGTTTACTAAGCCTAATTTAGTTTCCGCGGGTGGGGTATAATCAGCAACGAAACATATACAATCTACATATATCAATCGATTCAGCTTGACAAAACAAATCGATTGATACCAAATTTAACTACTTCCGGTTTACTGAACCTAATTTAGTTTACGGGGGCGGGATATAAACAGCAACGAAACATTTATAGTCTATATATTAATCGATTCAGCTTGACAAAACAAATCGATCGATAGCAAATTTAACCACTTCCGGTTTACTGAATCTAATTTAGTTTCCGTGGGCGGGGTATAATCAGGAACGAGATATATACAATATATATATTAATCGATTCAGCTTGACAAAACAAATCGATCGATATCAAATTTAACTATTTCTGGTGAACTACTTCCGATTTACTGAGCCTAATTTAGTTTCCGGGGGTCGGGTACAATCAGCAACGAAACATATATAATCAATATATCAATCGATTCAGTTTGACAAAGCAAATCGATCGATATCAAATTTAACTACTTCCGGTTAACCACTTCCGATTGACTGAGATTAATCTAGTTTCCGGAGGTGGGGTACAATCAGCAACAAAACATATATAATCTATATATCACTCGATTCAGCTTGACAAAACAAATCGATCGATACCAAACTTAACTACTTTCGGTTAACCAATTCCGGTTTACTGAGCGTAATTTAGTTTCCGCGGGTGGGGTTTAATCAGCAACGAAAAAAACACAATCTATATACCAATCGATTCAGCTTGACAAAGCAAATCGGTTCCATCCCAAATATAACTACTTCCGGTTAACCGTTTCCGATTTACTGAGCCTAATTTATTTTCCGGGGGTGGGATATAACCAGCAATGAAACATATATAATCTATATATCACTCGATTCAGCTTGACAAAACAAAACGATCGATACCAAATTTAACTACTTCCGGTTAACCACTCCTGGTTTACTGAACCTAACTTAGTTTCCGGGGTGCTGTATAATCAGCAACGAAACTTATACAATCTATATATCAATCGATTCAGCTTGACAAAACAAATCGATTGATACCGAATTTAACTACTTCCGGTTTACCACTTCCGGTATACTGAACCTAATTTAGTTTCCGGGGGCGGGGTATAATCAGCAACGAAAAATATACAATTTATATATCAATCGAATTAGTTTGACAAGACAAATCGATAGATTGCAAATTTAACCACTTCCGGTTAACTGAACTTAATTTAGTTTCCGGGGGTGGGGTATAATCAGGAACGAAACATATACAATCGATTGCGCTTGACAAAACAAATCGACCGATACAAAATGTAACTACTTCCGGTTAACCACTTCACGTTTACTGAGCCTAAATTTGTTTCCGCGGGATGGGTACAATCCAGGGGCATCATTTAGGGAGGGCAGGAAATTGCAATTGCCCCCCCCCCAAGAGTTTGAGGAATACAAATACTTAAATCGATTGTCTACTAGTATACAAGTACAAAACGTGAAAGTCTTATGTCGGTGGTACTCTTGCCCCCCCAAGCGATGTCTGAAATGACGCCCCTCGTACAATCAGCAACGAAACATATACAATCTATATATTAATCGATTCAGCTTGAGAAAACAAATCGATCGATATCAAACTTAACTACTTCTGGTTAACTACTTCCGATTTACTGAGCCTAATTTAGTTTCCTAGGGTGGGGTACAATCAGCAACGAAACATATATAATCAATATATCAATCGATTCAGCTTGACAAAACAAATCGATCGATATCAAATTTAACTACTTCCGGTAAACCACTTCTGATTTTCTGAGCCTAATCTAGTTTCCGGGGGTGGGGTACAATCAGAAACGAAACATAGATAATCTATATATCACTCGATTCAGCTTGACAAAACAAATCGATCGATACCAAATTTAACTACTCTCGGTTAACCAATTCCGGTTTACTGAGCGTAATTTATTTTCCGAGGGTGGGGTATAATCAGCAACGAAACATACACAATCTATATATCAATCGATTCAGCTTGACAAAACAAATTGATCGATTCCAAATTTAGCCACTTCCGGTTTACTGAACCTAATTTAGTTTTTTGGGGCGGGCTATAATCAGGACTGAAACATATACAATCGATTCAGCTTGACAAAACAAATCGATCGATATCAAATTTAACTACTTCCGGTTAACCACTTCCGGTTTACTGAACCTAGTTTAGTTTCCGTGGGCGGGGTATAATCAGGAACGAAACATATACAATCTATATATTAATCGATTCAGCTTGACAAAACAAATCGATCGATATCAAATTTAACTACTTCCGGTTAACCACTTTCGGTTTACTGAATCTAATTTACTTTCCGTGGGCGGGGTATAATCAGCAACGAAACGTGTATAATCTATATATCAATCGATTCAGCTTGACAAAACAAATCGATTAATAGCAAACTTAACCACTTCCGGTTTACTGAACCTAATTTAGTTTTCGGGGGCGGGGTATAATCAGGAAAGAAACATATACAATCTATATATCAATCGATTCAGCTTGACAAAGCAAATCGATTGATACCGAATTTAACTACTTCTGGTTAACTACTTCCGATTTACTGAGCCTAGTTTCGTTTCCGGGTGTGGGGTACAATGAGCAACGAAACATTTATAATCAATATATCAATCGATTCAGCTTGACAAAACAAATCGATCGAAATCAAATTTAACTACTTCCGGTTAACCACTTCCAGTTTACTGAGCGTAATTTAGTTTCCGCGGGTGGGGTTTAATCAGCAACGAAACATACACAATCTATATACCAATCGATTCAGCTTGACAAAACAAATCGATCGATACCAAATTTAACCACTGTCGGTTTACTGAACCTAATTTTGTTTTCAGGGGCGGGCTATAATCAGGACTGAAACATATACAATCGATTCAGCTTGACAAAGCAAATCGATCGAAAGCAAATTTAACCACTTCCGATTTACTGAGCCTAATTTAGTTTCCGGGTGTGGGGTACAACCAGCAACGAAACATATATTCAATATATCAATCGATTCAGCTTGACAAAACAAATCGGTCGATATCAAATTTAACTACTTCCGGTTTACTGAACCTAGTTTAGTTTCCGTGGGCGGGGTATAATCAGGAACGAAACATATACAATCATTATATTTATCGATTAAGCTTGACAAAACAAATCGATCGGTATCAAATTTAACTTCTTCCGGTTAACTACTTCCGGTTTACTAAACCTAGTTTAGTTTCCGTGGGCGGGGTATAATCAGGAACGAAACATATACAATCTATATATTAATCGATTCAGCTTGACAAAACAAATCGATCGGTATCAAATTTAACTTCTTCCGGTTAACTACTTCCGGTTTACTGAACCTAGTTTAGTTTCCGTGGGCGGGGAATAATCAGCAACGAAACATATAATCTATATATCAATTGATTCAGCTTGACAAAACAAATCGATCGATAGCAAATTTAACCACTTCCGGTTTACTGAACCTAATTTAGTTTTCGGGGGCGTGCTAAAATCAGCACAGAAACATATACAATCGATTCAGCTTGACAAAACAAATCGACCGATACCAAATTTAACTACTTTCAGTCAACCAATTCCGGTTTACTGAGCCTAATTTAGTTTCCGCGGGTGGTGTATAATCAGCAACGAAACATATAAATCTATATATCGATCGATTCATCTTGACAAAACAAATCGATTGATACCGAATTTAACTACTTCCGGTTACCCACTTCCGGTTTACTGAACCTAATTTAGTTTCCGGGGGCGGGGTATAATCAGCAACGAAAAATATACAATATATATATCTCAATCGATTCAGTTTAACAAGACAAATTGATCGATAGCAAATTTAACCACTTCCGGTTTACTGAACCTAATTTAGTTTCCGAGGGTGGGGTACAATCAGCAACGAAACATATATAATCAATATATCAATCGATTCAGCTTGACAAAACAAATCGATCGATATCAAATTTAACTATTTCCGGTTAACCACTTCCGATTGACAGCCTAATCTAGTTTCCGGAGGTGGGGTACAATCAGCAACAAAACATATATAAGTTAATCTATATATCACTCGATTCAGCTTGACAAGACAAATCGATCCATACCAAATTTAACCACTTCCGGTTTACTGAACCTAATTTATTTTTCGGGGGCGGGCTATAATCAGGACTGAAACATGTACAATCGATTAAGCTTGACAAAAGAAATCTATCGATAGCAAATTTAACCACTTCCGATTTACTGAGCCTAATTTAGTTTCCGGGGTGGGGTACAACCAGCAACGAAACATATAATCAATATATCAATCGATTAAGCTTGACAAAACAAATCGATCGATATCAAATTTAACTACTTCCGGTCAACCACTTCCGGTTTACTGAACCTAGTTTAGTTTCCCTGGGCGGGGTATAATCAGGAACGAAACATATACAATCTATATATTAATCGATTCAGCTTGACAAAACAAATCGATCGGTATCAAATTTAACTTCTTCCGGTTAACTACTTGCGGTTTACTGAACCTAATTTAGTTTCCGTGTTCGGGGAATAATCAGCAACGAAACATATAATCTATAAATCAATCGATTCAGCATGACAAAACAAATCGATCGATATCAGATTTAACTACTTCCGGTTAACCACTTCCGATTTACTGAGATTAATTTTTTTTCCGGGAGTGGGGTATAATCAGCAACGAAACATATATAATCTATATATCACTCGATTCACCTTGACAGAACAAATCAATTGATACCGAATTTAACTACTTCTGGTTAACCACTTCCGGTTTACTGAACCTAATTTAGTTTCCGGGGGCGGGGTATAATCAGCAACGAAACATATACAATCTATATATCAATCGATTAATTTGAAAAAACAAGTCGATCGATACCAAATTTAACCACTTCCGGTTTACTGAGCCTAATTTATTTTCCGGGGGTGGGGTATAATCAGCAACGAAACATTGATAATCTATATATCGCTCGATTCAGCTTGACAAACCAAATCGACCGATTCCGAATTTAACTACTTCCGGTTAACCACTTTCGGTTTACTGAACCTAATTTAGTTTCCAGGGGTGGGGCATAATCAGCAACGAAACATATACAATCTATATATCAGTCGATTCAGCTTGACAAAACAAATCGATCGATAGCAAATTTAACCACTTCCAGTTCAATGAACCTAGTTTAGTTTCCGTGGGCGGGGTATAATCAGGAGAGAAACATATACAATCTATACATCATTCGATTCAGCTTGACAAAACAAATTGACCGATACCAAATTTAACTACTTCCGGTTACCCACTTCCGGTTTACTTAGCCTAATTTATTTTCCACGGGTGTGGTACAATCCGCAACGAAACATATACAATCTATATATCAATCGATTCAGCTTAACAAAGCAAATCGATCGATACCCAATTTAACTACTTCCGGGTTACTGAGCCTAATTTAGTTTCCAGGGGTGGGGTATAATCATCAGCGAAATATAAACAGTTTATGTATCAATCGATTCAGCTTGCCAAAACAAATCGATTGATACCGAACTTAACTACTTCCGGTTAACCACTTCCGGTGTACTGAACCTAATTTAGTTTCCGGGGTGGGGTATAATCAGCAACGAAACATATACAATTTATATATCAATCGATTCAGCTTGACAAAACAAATCGATCGATGGCAAATTTAACCACTTCCGGTTTACAGAACCTAATTTAGTTTCTGGGGCGGGGTATAATTATTAACGAAACATATACAATTTATATATCAAACGATTCAGCTTGACAAAGCAAATCGATTGATACCGAATTTAACTACTTCTGGTTAACTACTTCCGATTTACTGAGCCTAATTTCGTTTCCGACGGTGGGGTACAATCAGCAACGAAACATATATAATCAATATATCAATCGATTCAGCTTGACAAAACAAATCGATCGAAATCAAATTTAACTACTTCCGGTTAACCACTTCTGATTGACTGAGCCTAATCTAGTTTCCGGAGGTGGGGTACAATCAGCAACAAAACATATATAATCTATATATCACTTGATTCAGCTTGAAAAAACAAATCGATCGATACCAAATTTGACTACTTTCGGTTAACCAATTCCAGTTTACTGAGCGTAATTTATTTTCCGCGGGTGGGGTTTAATCAGCAACGAAATATGTATAATCTATATATCAATCGATTCAGCTTGACAAAACAATCGATCAATAGCAAACTTAACCACTTCCGGTTTACTGAACCTAATTTAGTTTTCGGGGGCGGGGTATAATCAGGAAAGAAACATATACAATCTATTCAGATTGACAAAACAAATCGACCGATACCAAATTTAACTACTTTCAGTTAACCAATTCCGGTTTACTGAGCCTAATTTAGTTTCCGCGGGTGGGTTATAATCAGCAACGAAACATATAAATCTATATACCAATCGATTCAGCTTGACAATACAAATCGATTGATACCGAATTTAACTAATTCCGGTTAACCACTTCCGGTTTACTGAGCCTAATTTAGTTTCCGGGGGTGGGGTACAATCAGCAACGAAACATATACAATCTATATATCAATCTATTCAACTTGACAAGACAAATCGATCGATACCAAATTTAACTACTTCCGGTTACCCACTTCCGACTTACTGAGCCTAATTTAGTTTCCGGAAGTGGGGTACAAATAGCAACGAAACATATATAATCTATATATCACTCGATTCAGCTTGACAAAACAAATCGATCGATACTAAATTTAACTATTTTCGGTTAACCAATTCCGGTTTACTAAGCCTAATTTAGTTTCCGCGGGTGGGGTATAATCAGCAACGAAACATATACAATCTACATATATCAATCGATTCAGCTTGACAAAACAAATCGATTGATACCAAATTTAACTACTTCCGGTTTACTGAACCTAATTTAGTTTACGGGGGCGGGATATAAACAGCAACGAAACATTTATAGTCTATATATTAATCGATTCAGCTTGACAAAACAAATCGATCGATAGCAAATTTAACCACTTCCGGTTTACTGAATCTAATTTAGTTTCCGTGGGCGGGGTATAATCAGGAACGATATATATACAATATATATATTAATCGATTCAGCTTGACAAAACAAATCGATCGATATCAAATTTAACTATTTCTGGTTAACTACTTCCGATTTACTGAGCCTAATTTAGTTTCCGGGGGTCGGGTACAATCAGCAACGAAACATATATAATCAATATATCAATCGATTCAGCTTGACAAAGCAAATCGATCGATATCAAATTTAACTACTTCCGGTTAACCACTTCCGATTGACTGAGATTAATCTAGTTTCCGGAGGTGGGGTACAATCAGCAACAAAACATATATAATCTATATATCACTCGATTCAGCTTGACAAAACAAATCGATCGATACCAAATTTAACTACTTACGGTTAACCAATTCCGGTTTACTGAGCGTAATTTAGTTTCCGCGGGTGGGGTTTAATCAGCAACGAAACATACACAATCTATATACCAATCGATTCAGCTTGACAAAACAAATCGATTGATACCGAATTTAACTACTTCCGGTTAACCACTTCCGGTATACTGAACCTAATTTAGTTTTCGGGGGCGGGGTATAATCAGGAAAGAAACATATACAATCGATTTAGCTTGACAAAACAAATCGACCGATACCAAATTTAACTACTTTCAGTTAACCAATTCCGGTTTAGTGAACCTAATTTAGTTTCTGCGGGTGGGTTATAATCAGCAACGAAACATATAAATCTATATATTAATCGATTCAGCTTGACAAAACAAATCGATTGATACCGAATTTAACTACTTCCGGTTAACCACTTCCGGTTTACTGTACCTAATTTAGTTTCCGGGGTCAGGGTATAATCAGCAACGAAACATATACAATCTATATATCAATCGATTCAGTTTGACAATACAAATTGATCGATAGCAAATTTAACCACTTCCGGTTTACTGAACCTAATTTAGTTTCCGGGGGCGGGGTAATCAGGAACGAAACATATGCAATCATATCAATCGATTCAGCTTGACAAAACAAATCGGTCGAACGCAAATATAACTACTTCCTCTTAACCACTTCCGATTTACTGAGCCTAATTTATTTTCCGGGGGTGGGATATAACTAGCAATGAAACATATAATCTATATATCACTCGATTTTGCTTGACAAAGCAAATCGATCGATACCAAATTTAACCACTTCCGGTTAACCACTTCCGTTTTATTGAACCTAATTTAGTTTCCAGTGTGGTGTATAATCAGCAACGAAACTTATACAATCTATATATCAATCGATTCAGCTTGACAAAACAAATCGATTGATACCGAATTTAACTACTTCCAGTTAACCACTTCCGGTTTACTGAGAATAATTTAGTTTCCGGGGGCGGGGTATAATCAGCAACGAAAAATATACATTCTATATATCATTCGATTCAGTTTGACAAGACAAATCGATCGATAGCAAATTTAACCACTTCCGGTTAACTGAACCTAATTTAGTTTCCCGAGTGGGGTATAATCAGGAACGAAACATATACAATCGATTCCGCTTGACAAAATCAATCGACCGGTACCAAATGTAACTACTTCCGGTTAACCACTTCAGGTTTACTGAGCCTAAATTTGTTTCCGGGGGTGGGGTACAATCCAAGGGCGTTATTTAGGAAGGGCAGGAGGAGGCAATTGCCCCCCCCAAGAAGTTTGAGGAATACATATACTTTAATCGATTGTCTACTAGTATACTAATACAAAACGTGAAAGTCTTATGTCGGTGGTACTCTTGCCCCCCCCCCAAGCGAAGTCTGAAGTGATGCCCCTTGTAAAATCAGCAACGAAACATATACAATCTATATATTAATCGATTCAGCTTGACAAGGCAAATCGATCGATACCACATTTAAATACTTCCGGTTAACCACTTCCGGTTTACTGAGCCTAATTTAATATCCGGGGGTTGGGTACAATCATCAACGAAACATATACAACCTATATATCAATTGATTCAGCTTGACAAGACAAATCGATCGATACCAAATTTAACTACTTTCGGTTAACCACTTCCGGTTTACTGAACCTAAATTTTGTTTCCGGGGGCGGGGTATTATCAGGAACGAAACATATACAATCTATATATCAATCGATTCAGCCTGACAAGGCAAATCAACCGATATAAGATATAACTATTTCCGGTTAACCACTTCCGATTTACTGAGCCGAAATTTGTTTCCAGAGGTGGGGAATAATCAGCAACGAAACATATACAACCTATATATTAATTGATTCAGCTTGACAAGACAAATCGATCGATACCAAATTTAACTACTTTCGGTTAACCACTTCCGGTTTACTGAACCTAAATTTTGTTTCCGGGGGCGGGTTATAATCAGCAACGAAACATTTACAATCTATACATCAATCGATTCATTTTGACAAAACAAATTGTTCGATAGCAAAATAAACCACTTCCGGTTTACTGAACCTAATTTAGTTTCCGGGGCGGGGTATAATCAGTAACGAAACATATATAATCTATATATCAATAGATTCAGCTTGACAAAACAAATCAACCGATACCAAATTTAACTACTTTCAGTTAACCAATTCCGGTTTACTGAGCCTAATTTAGTTTCTGCGGGTGGGTTATAATCAGCAACGAAACATATAAATCTATATACCAATCGATTCAGCTTGACAAAACAAATCGATTGACAGCGAATTTAACTACTTCCGGTAAACCACTTCCGGTTTACTGAACCTAATTTAGTTTCCGGGGTCAGGGTATAATCAGCAACGAAACATATATCAATCGATTCAGTTTGACAATACAAATTGATCGATAGCAAATATAACCACTTTCGGTTTACTCAACCTAATTTAGTTTCCGAGGGCTTGGTAATCAGGAACGAAACATATGCAATCATATCAATCGATTCAGCTTGACAAAACAAATCGGTCGAACGCAAATATAACTACTTCCTCTTAACCACTTCCGATTTACTGAGCCTAATTTATTTTCCGGGGGTGGGATATAACCAGCAATGAAACATATAATCTATATATCACTAGATTCAGCTTTAAAAAACAAATCGATCGATACCAACTTTAACCACTTCCGGTTAACCACTTCCGTTTTATTGAACCAAATTTAGTTTCCAGGGTGGTGTGTAATCAGCAACGAAACTTATACAATCTATATATCAATCGATTCAGTTTGACAAAACAAATTGATCGATAGCAAATTTTTCCACTTCCGGTTAACCACTTCCGATTTACTGAGATTAATTTATTTTCCGGGGGTGGGTTATAATCAGCAACGAAACATATATAATCTATATATCACTCGATTCAGCTTGGCAAAACAAATCGATCGATACGAAATTTAACTACTTCCGGTTAACCACTTCCGGTTAACTGAACCTAATTTAGTTTCCGGGGGCGGGGTATAATCAGCAACGAAACATATACAATCTATATATCAAACGATTCAGCTTGACAAGAAAATCGATCGATACCAAACTTAACCATTTCAGGTTTACTGAACCTAATTTTTGTTTCCGGGGGCGGGGTATAATTAGGAACGAAACATATACAATCTATATATCAATCGATTCAGCTTGACAAAGCAAATCGATCGATATCAGATTTAACTACTTCCGGTTAACTACTTCCGATTTACTGAGATTAATTTATTTTCCGGGGGTGGGGTATAATCAGCAACGAAACATATATAATCTATATATCACTCGATTCACCTTGACAAGGCAAATCGGTCGATACTAAATTTAGCTCTTTTCGGTTAAGCAATTCCGGTTTACTGAGCCTAATTTAGTTTCCGCGGGTGGGGTACAATCAGAAACGAAACACATACAATCTATATATCACTCGATTCAGCTTGACAAAACAAATCGATCGATACCAAATTTAACTACCTCTGGTTTAATGAACCTAATTTAGTTTCCGGGCGTGGGGTACAATCAGCAACGAAACATATATAATCAATATATCAATCGATTCAGCTTGACAAAACAAATCGATCGATATCAAATTTAACTACTTCCGGTTAACCACTTCCGATTGACTGAGCCTAATCTAGTTTCCGGAGGTGGGGTACAATCAGCAACAAAACATATAATCAATATATCAATCGATTCAGCTTGACAAAACAAATCGATCGATATCAAATTTAACTACTTCCGGTTTACTGAACCTAATTTAGTTTTCGGGGGCGGGCTATAAACAGGACTGAAACATATACAATCGATTAAGCTTGACAAAACAAATCGATCGATAGCAAATTAAAACACTTCCGATTTACTGAGCCTAATTTAGTTTCCGGCGGTGGGGTACAACCAGGAACGAAACATATAATCAATATATCAATCGATTCAGCTTGACAAAACAAATCGATCGATATCAAATTTAACTACTTCCGGTTAACCACTTCTGGTTTACTGAACCTAGTTTAGTTTCCGTGGGCGGGGTATAATCAGGAACGAAACATATACAATCTATATATTAATCGATTCAGCTTGACAAAACAAATCGATCGGTATTAAATTTAACTTCTTCCGGTTAACTACTTCCGGTTTACTGAACCTAATTTAGTTTCCGGGGTGGGGTATAATCAGCAACGAAACATATAATCTATATATCACTCAATTCAGCTTGACAAAGCAAATCGATTGATACCGCATTTAACTACTTCCGGTTAACCACTTCCGGTGTACTGAACCTAATTTAGTTTCCGGGGTGGGGTATAATCAGCAACGAAACATATACAATCTATATATCAATCGATTCAGCTTGACAAAACAAATCGATCGATACCAAATTTAACTACCTCTGGTTTAATGAACCTAATTTTGTTTCCGGGAGTGGGGTACAATCAGCAACGAAACATATATAATCAATATATCAATCGATTCAGCTTGACAAAACAAATCGATCGATATCAAATTTAACTACTTCCGGTTAACCACTTCCGATTGACTGAGCCTAATGTAGTTTCCGGAGGTGGGGTACAATCAGCAACAAAACATATATAAGTTAATCTGTATATCACTCGATTCAGCTTGACAAAACAAATCGATCGATACCAAATTTAACCACTTCCGGTTAACCACTTCCGTTTTATTGAACCTAATTTAGTTTCCAGTGTGGTGTATAATCAGCAACGAAACATATAATCAATATATCAATCGATTCAGCTTGACAAAACAAATCGATCGATATCAAATTTAACTACTTCCGGTTAACCACTCCTGTTTTACTGAACCTAGTTTAGTTTCCGTGGGCGGGATATGATCAGGAACGAAACATATACAATCTATATATTAATCGATTCAGCTTGACAAAACAAATCGATCGGTATCAAATTTAACTTCTTCCGGTTAACTACTTCCGGTTTACTGAACCTAATTTAGTTTCCGTGGGCGGGGAATAATCAGCAACGAAACATATAATCTATATATCAATCGATTCAGCTTGACAAACCAAATCGACCGATTCCGAATTTAACTACTTCCGGTTAACCACTTTCGGTTTACTGAACCTAATTTAGTTTCCAGGGGTGTGGTACAATCCGCAACGAAACATATACAATCTATATATCAATCGATTCAGCTTAACAAAGCAAATCGATCGATACCAAATTTAACTACTTCCGGTTTACTGAGCCAAATTTTGTTTCCAGGGGTGGAGTATAATGAGGAGAGAAACATATATAATCTATATATCAGTCGATTCAGCTTGACAAAACAAATTGACCGATACCAAATTTAACTACTTCCGGTTAACCACTTTTGGTTTACTGAGCCTAATTTATTTTCCAGGGGTGTGGTACAATCCGCAACGAAACATATACAATCTATATATCAATCGATTCAGCTTAACAAAGCAAATCGATCGATACAAATTTAACTACTTCCGGTTTACTGAACCTAATTTGGTTTCCAGGGGTGGGGTATAATCATCAGCGAAACATAAACAGTCTATATATCAATCGATTCAGCTTGACAAAGCAAATCGATTGATACCGAATTTAACTACTTCCGGTTAACCACTTCCGGTGTACTGAACCTAATTTAGTTTCCGGGGTAGGGTATAATCAGCAACGAAACATATACAATCTATATATATATCGATTCAGCTTGACAAAACAAATCGATCGATACCAAATTTAACTACCTCTGGTTTAATGAACCTAATTTAGTTTCCGGGCGTGGGGTACAATCAGCAACGAAACATATATAACCAATATATCAATCGATTCAACTTGACAAAGCAAATCGATCGATATCAAATTTAACTACTTTCGGTTAACCAATTCCGGTTTACTTAGCGTAATTTAGTTTCTGCGGGTGGCGTTTAATCAGCAACGAAACATACACAATCTATATACCAATCGATTCAGCTTGACAAAACAAATCGATCGATACCAAATTTAACCACTTCCGGTTTACTGAACCTAATTAAGTTTTCGGGGGCGGGCTATAAACAGGACTGAAACATATACAATCGATTAAGCTTGACAAAACAAATCGATCGATAGCAAATTAAAACACTTCGGATTTACTGAGCCTAATTTAGTTTCCGGGGGTGGGGTACAACCAGCAACGAAACATATAATCAATATATCAATCGATTCAGCTTGACAAAACAAATCGATCGATATCAAATTTAACTACTTCCGGTTAACCACTTCTGGTTTACTGAACCTAGTTTAGTTTCCGTGGGCGGGGTATAATCAGGAACGAAACATATACAATATATATATCAATCGATTCAGCTTGACAAAGCAAATCGATCGATATCAGATTTAACTACTTCCGGTTAACCACTTCCGATTTACTGAGATTAATTTATTTTCCGGGGTTGGGGTATAATCAGCAACGAAACATATATAATCTATATATCACTCGATTCACCTTGACAGAACAAATCAATTGATACCGAATTTAACTACTTCCGGTTAACCACTTCCGGTTTACTGAACCTAATTTAGTTTCCGGGGGCGGGGTATAAGCAGCAACGAAACATATACAATCTATATATCAATCGATTAATTTGACAAAACAAGTCGATCGATACCAAATTTAACCACTTCCGGTTTACTGAGCCTAATTTATTTTCCGGGGGTGGGGTATAATCAGCAACGAAACATAGATAATCTATACATCGCTCGATTCAGCTTGACAAACCAAATCGACCGATTCCGAATTTAACTACTTCCGGTTAACCACTTTCGGTTTACTGAACCTAATATAGTTTCCAGGGGTGGGGCATAATCAGCAACGAAACATATACAATCTATATATCAATCGATTCAGCTTGACAAAGCAAATCGATCGATAGCAAATTTAACCACTTCCGGTTCAATGAACCTATTTTAGTTTCCGTGGGCGGGGTATAATCAGGAGAGAAACATATATAATCTATATATCAGTCGATTCAGCTTGACAAAACAAATTGACCGATACCAAACTTAACTACTTCCGGTTAACCACTTCCGGTTTACTGAGCCTAATTTATTTTCCAGAGGTGTGGTACAATCCGCAACGAAACATATACAATCTATATATCAATCGATTCAGCTTAACAAAGCAAATCGATCGATACCAAATTTAACTACTTCCGGTTTACTGAGCCTAATTTGGTTTCCAGGGGTGGGGTATAATCATCAGCGAAACATAAACAGTCTATATATCAATCGATTCAGCTTGACAAAGGAAATCGATTGATACCGAATTTAACTACTTCCGGTTAACCACTTCCGGTGTACTGAACCTAATTTTGTTTCTGTGGTGGGGTATAATCTTCAACGAAACATATACAATCTATATATCAATCGATTCAGCTTGACACAACAAATCGATCGATGGCAAATTTAACCACTTCCGGTTTACTGAACCTAATTTAGTTTCTGGGGGCGGGGTATAATTATTAACGAAACAAATACAATCTATATATCAATCGATTCAGCTTGACAAAGCAAATCGATTGATACCAAATTTAACTACTTCTGGTTAAGTACTTCCGATTTACTGGGCCTAATTTCGTTTCCGGGGGTGGGGTACAATCAGCAACGAAACATATATAATCAATATATCAATCGATTCAGCTTGACAAAGCAAATCGATCGAAATCAAATTTAACTACTTCCGGTTAACCACTTCCGATTGACTGAGCCTAATCTAGTTTCCGGAGGTGGGGTACAATCAGCAACAAAACATATATAATCTATATATCACTCGATTCAGCTTGACAAAACAAATCGATCGATACCAAATTTGACTACTTTCGCTTAACCAATTCCGGTTTACTGAGCGTAATTTAGTTTCCGCGGGTGGGGTTTAATCAGCTACGAAACATACACAATCTATTTACCAATCGATTCAGCTTGACAAAACGAATCGATCGATACCAAATTTAACCACTTCCGGTTTACTGAACCTAATTAGTTTTCGGGGGCGGGCTATAATCAGGACTGAAACATATACAGTCGATTCAGCTTGACAAAACAAATCGATCGATAGCAAATTTAACCACTTCCGATTTACTGAGCCTAATTTACTTTCCGGGGGTGGGGTACAACCAGCAACGAAACATATAATCAATATATCAATCGATTCTGCTTGACAAAGCAAATCGATCGATATCAAATTTAACTACTTCCGGTTTACTGAACCTAGTTTAGTTTCCGTGGGCGGGGTATAATCAGGAACGAAACATATACAATCTATATATTAATCGATTCAGCTTGACAAAGCAAATCGATCGATATCAGATTTAACTACTTTCGGTTAACCACTTCCGATTTACTGAGATTAATTTATTTTCCGGGGTTGGGGTATAATCAGCAACGAAACATATATAATCTATATATCACTCGATTCACCTTGACAGAACAAATCAATTGATACCGAATTTAACTACTTCCGGTTAACCACTTCCGGTTTACTGAACCTAATTTAGTTTCCGGGGGCGCTGTATAAGCAGCAACGAAACATATACAATCTATATATCAATCGATTAATTTGACAAAACAAGTCGATCTATACCAAATTTAACCACTTCCCGTCTACTGAGCCTAATTTATTTTCCGGGGGTGGGGTATAATCAGCAACGAAACATAGATAATCTACACATCGCTCGATTCAGCTTGACAAACCAAATCGACCGATTCCGAATTTAACTACTTCCGGTTAACCACTTTCGGTTTACTGAACCTAATTTAGTTTCCAGGGGTGGGGCATAATCAGCAACGAAACATATACAATCTATATATCAATCGATTCAGCTTGACAAAACAAATCGATCGATAGCAAATTTAACTACTTCCGGTTCAATGAACCTATTTTAGTTTCCGTGGGCGGGGTATAATCAGGAGAGAAAAATATATAATCTATATATCAGTCGATTCAGCTTGACAAAACAAATTGACCGATACCAAACTTAACTACTTCCGGTTAACCACTTCCGGTTTACTGAGCCTAATTATTTTTCCAGAGGTGTGGTACAATCCGCAACGAAACATATACAATCTATATATCAATCGATTCAGCTTGACAAAGCAAATCGATCGATACCAAATTTAACTACTTCCGGTTTACTGAGCCTAATTTGGTTTCCAGGGGTGAGGTATAATCATCAGCGAAACATAAACAGTCTATATATCAGTCGATTCAGCTTGACAAAGGAAATCGATTGATACCGAATTTAACTACTTCCGGTTAACCACTTCCGGTGCACTGAACCTAATTTAGTTTCCGGGGTGGGGTATAATCAGCAACGAAACATATACAATCTATATATCAATCGATTCAGCTTGACAAAACAAATCGATCGATGGCAAATTTAACCACTTCGGGTTTACTGAACCTAATTTAGTTTCAGGGGGCGGGGTATAATTATTAACGAAACATATACAATCTATATATCAATCGATTCAGCTTGACAAAGCAAATCGATTGATACCAAATCTAACTACTTCTGGTTAAGTACTTCCGATTTACTGGGCCTAATTTCGTTTCCGGGGGTGGGGTACAATCAGCAACGAAACATATATAATCAATATATCAATCGATTCAGCTTGACAAAGCAAATCGATCGAAATCAAATTTAACTACTTCCGGTTAACCACTTCCGATTGACTGAGCCTAATCTAGTTTCCGGAGGTGGGGTACAATCAGCAACAAAACATATATAATCTATATATCACTCGATTCTGCTTGGCAAAACGAATCGATCGATACCAAATTTAACCACTTCCGGTTTACTGAATCTAATTAGTTTTCGGGGGCGGGCTATAATCAGGACTGAAACATATACAGTCGATTCAGCTTGACAAAACAAATCGATCGATAGCAAATTTAACCACTTCCGATTTACTGAGCCTAATTTAGTTTCCGGGGGTGGGGTACAACCAGCAACGAAACATATAGTCAATATATCAATCGATTCTGCTTGACAAAGCAAATCGATCGATATCAAATTTAACTACTTCCGGTTTACTGAACCTAGTTTAGTTTCCGTGGGCGGGGTATAATCAGGAACGAAACATATACAATCTGTATATTAATCGATTCAGCTTGACAAAACAAATCGATCGGTATCAAATTTAACTTCTTCTGGTTAACTACTTCCGGTTTACTGAACCTAGTTTAGTTTCCGTGGGCGGGGAATAATCAGCAACGAAACATATAATCTATATATCAATTGATTCAGCTTGACAAAACAAATCGATCGATAGCAAATTTAACCACTTCCGGTTTACTGAACCTAATTTAGTTTTCGGGGGCGTGCTATAATCAGGACTGAAACATATACAATCGATTCAGCTTGAGAAAACAAATCGACCGATACCAAATTTAACTACTTTCTGTCAACCAATTCCGGTTTACTGAGCCTAATTTAGCTTCCGCGGGTGGTGTATAATCAGCAACGAAACATATAAATCTATATATCGATCGATTCAACTTTACAAAACAAATCGATTGATACCGAATTTAACTACTTCCGGTTACCCACTTCCGGTTTACTGAACCTAATTTAGTTTCCTGGGGCGGGGTATAATCAGCAACGAAAAATATACAATATATATATATATCAATCGATTCAGTTTGACAAGACAAATCGGTCGATAGCAAATTTACCCACTTCCGGTTAACTGAACCTAATTTAGTTTCCGGGGGTGGGGTATAATCAGTAACGAAACATATACAATCTATATATCAGTCGAATCAGTTTGACAATACAAATTGATCTATAGCAAATTTAACCACTTCCGGTTTACTGAACCTAATTTAGTTTCCGGGGGCGGAGATTAATCAGGAACGAAACATAAGCAATCTATATATCCATCGATTTAGCTTGACAAAACAAAACGGTTCCATCCCAAATATAACTACTTCCGGTTAACCGTTTCCGATTTACTGAGCCTAATTTATTTTCCGGGGTTGGGATATAACCAGCAATGAAACATATAATCTATATATCACTCGATTCAGCTTGACAAAACAAATCGATCGATACCAAATTTAACTACTTCCGGTTAACCACTTCTGGTTTACTGAACCTAACTTAGTTTCCGGGATGGTGTATAATCAGCAACGAAACTTATAAAGTCTATATATCAATCGATTCAGCTTGACAAAACAAATCGATTGATACCGAATTTAATTATTTCCGGTTAACCACTTCCGGCTTACTGAACCTAAGTTAGTTTCCGGGGGCGGGGTATAATCAGCAACGAAAAATATACAATCTATATATCAATCGATTCAGTTTGACAAGACAAATCGATCGATAGCAAACTTAACCAATTCCGCTTAACTGAACCTAATTTAGTTTCCGGGTGTGGGGTATAATCAGGAACGAAACATATACAATCGATTCCGCTTGACAAAACAAATCGACCGATACAAAATATAACTACTTCCGGTTAACCACTTCAGGTATACTGAGCCTAAATTTGTTTCCGCGGGATGGGTACAATACATGGGCGTCATTTAGGGAGGGCAGGAAAGGGCAATTGCCCCCCCCAAGAGTTTGAGGAATACATATACTTTAATCGATTGTCTACTAGTATGCTAGTACAAAACGTGAAAGTCTTATGTCGGTGGTACTCTTGCCCCCCCAAGCGAAGTCTGAAATGACGCCCCTCGTACAATCAGCAACGAAACATATACAATCTATATATTAATCGATTCATGTTGAGAAAACAAATCAATCGATATCAAACTTAACTACTTCTGGTTAACTTCTTCCGATTTACTGAGCCTAATTTAGTTTCCTGGGGTGGGGTACAATCAGCAACGAAACATATATAATCAATATATCAATCGATTCAGCTTGACAAAGCAAATCGATCGATATCAAATTTAACTACTTCCGGTTAACCACTTCTGATTTACTGAGCCTAATCTAGTTTCCGGGGGTGGGATACAATCAACAACGAAACATATATAATCTATATATCACTCGATTCAGCTTGACAAAACAAATCGATCGATACCAAATTTAACTACTCTCGGTTAACCAATTCCGGTTTACTGAGCGTAATTTAGTTTCCGAGGGTGGGGTATAATCAGCAACGAAACATACACAATCTATATATCAATCGATTCAGCTTGACAAAGCAAATTGATCGATAACAAATTTAGCCACTTCCGGTTTACTGAACCTAATTTAGTTTTCGGGGGCGGGCTATAATCAGGACTGAAACATATACAATCGATTCAGCTTGACAAAACAAATCGATCGATACCAAATTTAACTACTTCCGGTTAACCACTTCTGATTTACTGAGCCTAATCTAGTTTTCGGGGGTGAGGTACAATCAGCAACGAAACATATACAATCTATATATCACTCGATTCAGCTTGACAAAACAAATCGATCGATACCAAATTTAACTACTCTCGGTTAACCAATTCCGGTTTACTGAGCGTAATTTAGTTTCCGAGGGTGGGGTACACCAGCAACGAAACATATATAATCAATATATCAATCGATTCAGCTTGACAAAGCAAATCGATCGATATCAAATTTAACTACTTCCGGTTAACCACTTCCGATTTACTGAGCCTAATTTAGTTTCCAGGGGTGGGATACAACCAGCAACGAAACATATATAATCAATATATCAATCGATTCAGCTTGACAAAACAAATCGACCGAAATCAAATTTAACTACTTCCGGTTAACCACTTCCGGTTTACTGAACCTAGTTTAGTTTCCGTGGGCGGGGTATAATCAGGAACGAAACATATACAATCTATATATTAATCGATTCAGCTTGACAAAACAAATCGATCGATATCAAATCTAACTACTTCCGGTTAACCACTTTCCTTTTACTGAACCTTTTTTAGTTTCCGTTGGCAATGTATAATCAGAAACGAAACATATATAATCTATATATCAATAGATTCAGCTTGACAAAACGAATCGATCAATAGCAAACTTAACCACTTCCGGTTTACTGAACCTAATTTAGTTTTCGGGGGCGGGGTATAATCAGGAAAGAAATATATACAATCGATTCAGCTTGAAAAAGCAAATCGACCGATACCAAATTTCACTACTTTCAGTTAACCAATTCTGGTTTACTGAGCCTAATTTAGTTTCTGCGGGTGGGTTATAATCAGCAACGAAACATATAAATTTATATACCAATCAATTCAGCTCGACAAAAAAAATCGATTGATACCGAATTTAAGTACTTCCGGTTACCCACTTCCGGTTTACCGAACCTAATTTAGTTTCCGGGGGCGGTGTATAATCAGCAACGAAAAATATACAATATATATATCAATCGATTCAGTTTGAAAAGACAAATCGGTCGATAGCAAATTTAACCACTCCCGGTTAACTGAACCTAATTTAGTTTCCGGGGTCGGGGTTTAATCAGGAACGAACATATGCAATCTATATATCAATCGATTCTGTTTGACAAACCAATCGGTTCCATCCCAAATATAACTACTTCCGGTTAACCGTTTCCGATTTACTGAGCCTAATTTATATTCCGGGGATGGGATATAACGAGCAATGAAACATATATAATCTATATATCACTCGATTCAGCTTGACAAAACAAATCGAACGATACCAAATTTAACTACTTCCAGGTAACCACTTCCGGTTTACTTAACCTAATTTAGTTTCCGGGGGCGGGGTATAATCAGCAACGAAAAATATACAATCTATATATCAATCGATTCAGTTTGACATAACAAATCGATCGATAGCAAATTTAACCACTTCCGGTTAACTGAACCTAATTTAGTTTCCGGGTGTGGGGCATAATCAGGAACGAAACATATACAATCGATTCCTCTTGACAAAACAAATCGACCGATACAAAATGTAACTACTTCCGGTTAACCACTTCAGGTTTACTGAGCCTAAATTTGTTTCCGCGGGATGGGTACAATCCAGGGGCGTCATTTAGGGAGGGCAGGAAAGGGCAATTGCCCCCCCCAAGAGTTTGAGGAATACATATACTTTAATCGATTGTCTACTAGTATGCTAGTACAAAACGTGAAAGTCTTATGTCGGTGGTACTCTTGCCCCCCCAAGCGAAGTCTGAAATGACGCCCCTCGTACGATCAGCAACGAAACATATACAATCTATATATTAATCGATTCAGCTATAGAAAACAAATCAATCGATATCATACTTAACTACTTCTGGTTAACTACTTCCGATTTACTGAGCGTAATTTAGTTTCCGAGGGTGGGGTATAATCCGCAACGAAACATACACAATCTATATATCAATCGATTCAGCTTGACAAAACAAATTGATCGATACCAAATTTAACCACTTCCGATTTACTGAGCCTAATTTAGTTTCCGGGGGTGGGGTACAACCAGCAACGACACATATGTAATCAATATATCAATCGATTCAGCTTGACAAAACAAATCGATCGATATCAAATTTAACTACTTACGGTTAACCACTTCCGGTTTACTGAACCTAATTTAGTTTTCGGGGGCGGGGTATAATCAGGAAAGAAACATATACAATCGATTTAGCTTGACAAAACAAATCGACCGATACCAAATTTAACTACTTTCAGTTAACCAATTCCGGTTTACTGAACCTAATTTAGTTTCTGCGGGTGGGTTATAATCAGCAACGAAACATATACAATCTATATATTAATCGATTCAGCTTGACAAAACAAATCGATTGATACCGAATTTAACTACTTCCGGTTAACCACTTCCGGTTTACTGTACCTAATGTAGTTTCCGGGGTCAGGGTATAATCAGCAACGAAACATATACAATCTATATATCAATCGATTCAGTTTGACAATACAAATTGATCGATAGCAAATTTAACCACTTCCGGTTTACTGAACCTAATTTAGTTTCCGGGGGCGGGGTAATCAGGAACGAAACATATGCAATCATATCAATCGATTCAGCTTGACAAAACAAATCGGTCGAACGCAAATATAACTACTTCCTCTTAACCACTTCCGATTTACTGAGCCTAATTTATTTTCCGGGGGTGGGATATAACTAGCAATGAAACATATAATCTATATATCACTCGATTCTGCTTGACAAAGCAAATCGATCGATACCAAATTTAACCACTTCCGGTTAACCACTTCCGTTTTATTGAACCTAATTTAGTTTCCAGTGTGGTGTATAATCAGCAACGAAACTTATACAATCTATATATCAATCGATTCAGCTTGACAAAACAAATCGATTGATACCGAATCTAACTACTTCCAGTTAACCACTTCCGGTTTACTGAGACTAATTTAGTTTCCGGGGGCGGGGTATAATCAGCAACGAAAAATATACATTCTATATATCATTCGATTCAGTTTGACAAGACAAATCGATCGATAGCAAATTTAGCCACTTCCGGTTAACTGAACCTAATTTAGTTTCCGGGGTGGGGTATAATCAGGAACGAAACATATACAATCGATTCCGCTTGACAAAATCAATCGACCGGTACCAAATGTAACTACTTCCGGTTAACCACTTCAGGTTTACTGAGCCTAAATTTGTTTCCGGGGGTGGGGTACAATCCAAGGGCGTTATTTAGGGAGGGCAGGAGGAGGCAATTGCCCCCCCCAAGAAGTTTGAGGAATACATATACTTTAATCGATTGTCTACTAGTATACTAGTACAAAACGTGAAAGTCATATGTCGGTGGTACTCTTGCCCCCCCCCAAGCGAAGTCTGAAGTGATGCCCCTTGTAAAATCAGCAACGAAACATATACAATCTATATATTAATCGATTCAGCTTGACAAGGCAAATCGATCGATACCATATTTAAATACTTCCGGTTAACCACTTCCGGTTTACTGAGCCTAATTTAATATCCGGGGGTTGGGTACAATCATCAACGAAACATATACAACCTATATATCAATTGATTCAGCTTGACAAGACAAATCGATCGATACCAAATTTAACTACTTTCGGTTAACCACTTCCGGTTTACTGAACCTAAATTTTGTTTCCGGGGGCGGGGTATTATCAGGAACGAAACATATACAACCTATATATCAATTGATTCAGCTTGACAAGACAAATCGATCGATACCAAATTTAACTACTTTCAGTTAACCAATTCCGGTTTACTGAGCCTAATTTAGTTTCTGCGGGTGGGTTATAATCAGCAACGAAACATATAAATCTATATACCAATCGATTCAGCTTGACAAAACAAATCGATTGATAGCGAATTTAACTACTTCCGGTAAACCACTTCCGGTTTACTGAACCTAATTTAGTTTCCGGGGTCAGGGTATAATCAGCAACGAAACATATATCAATCGATTCAGTTTGACAATACAAATTGATCGATAGCAAATATAACCACTTTCGGTTTACTCAACCTAATTTAGTTTCCGGGGGCTTGGTAATCAGGAACGAAACATATGCAATCATATCAATCGATTCAGCTTGACAAAACAAATCGGTCGAACGCAAATATAACTACTTCCTCTTAACCACTTCCGATTTACTGAGCCTAATTTATTTTCCGGGGGTGGGATATAACCAGCAATGAAACATATAATCTATATATCACTAGATTCAGCTTTAAAAAACAAATCGATCGCTACCAAATTTAACCACTTCCGGTTAACCACTTCCGTTTTATTGAACCAAATTTAGTTTCCAGGGTGGTGTGTAATCAGCAACGAAACTTATACAATCTATATATCAATCGATTCAGTTTGACAAAACAAATTGATCGATAGCAAATTTTACCACTTCCGGTTAACCACTTCCGATTTACTGAGATTAATTTATTTTCCGGGGATGGGTTATAATCAGCAACGAAACATATATAATCTATATATCACTCGATTCAGCTTGGCAAAACAAATCGATCGATACGAAATTTAACTACTTCCGGTTAACCACTTCCGGTTAACTGAACCTAATTTAGTTTCCGGGGGCGGGGTATAATCAGCAACGAAACATATACAATCTATATATCAAACGATTCAGCTTGACAAGAAAATCGATCGATACCAAACTTAACCATTTCAGGTTTACTGAACCTAATTTTTGTTTCCGGGGGCGGGGTATAATTAGGAACGAAACATATACAATCTATATATCAATCGATTCAGCTTGACAAAGCAAATCGATCGATATCAGATTTAACTACTTCCGGTTAACTACTTCCGATTTACTGAGATTAATTTATTTTCCGGGGGTGGGGTATAATCAGCAACGAAACATATATAATCTATATATCACTCGATTCACTTTGACAAGACAAATCGGTCGATACTAAATTTAGCTCTTTTCGGTTAAGCAATTCCGGTTTACTGAGCCTAATTTAGTTTCCGCGGGTGGGGTACAATCAGAAACGAAACATATACAATCTATATATCACTCGATTCAGCTTGACAAAACAAATCGATCGATAGCAAATTTAACTACCTCTGGTTTAATGAACCTAATTTAGTTTCCGGGCGTGGGGTACAATCAGCAACGAAACATATATAATCAATATATCAATCGATTCAGCTTGACAAAACAAATCGATCGATATCAAATTTAACTACTTCCGGTTAACCACTTCCGATTGACTGAGCCTAATCTAGTTTCCGGAGGTGGGGTACAATCAGCAACAAAACATATATAAGTTAATCTGTATATCACTCGATTCAGCTAGACAAAACAAATCGATCGATACCAAATTTAACTACTTTCGGTTAACCAATTCCGGTTTACTGAGCGTAATTTAGTTTCTGCGGGTGGGGTTTAATCAGCAACGAAACATACACAATCTATATACCAATCGATTCAGCTTGACAAAACAAATCGATCGATACCAAATTTAACCACTTCCGGTTTACTGAACCTAATTTAGTTTTCGGGGGCGGGCTATAAACAGGACTGAAACATATACAATCGATTAAGCTTGACAAAACAAATCGATCGATAGCAAATTAAAACACTTCCGATTTACTGAGCCTAATTTAGTTTCCGGCGGTGGGGTACAACCAGCAACGAAACATATAATCAATATATCAATCGATTCAGCATGACAAAACAAATCGATCGATATCAAATTTAACTACTTCCGGTTAACCACTTCTGGTTTACTCAACCTAGTTTAGTTTCCGTGGGCGGGGTATAATCAGGAACGAAACATATACAATCTATATATTAATCGATTCAGCTTGACAAAACAAATCGATCGGTATTAAATTTAACTTCTTCCGGTTAACTACTTCCGGTTTACTGAACCTAATTTAGTTTCCGGGGTGGGGTATAATCAGCAACGAAACATATAATCTATATATCACTCAATTCAGCTTGACAAAGCAAATCGATTGATATCGCATTTAACTACTTCCGGTTAACCACTTCCGGTGTACTGAACCTAATTTAGTTTCCGGGGTGGGGTATAATCAGCAACGAAACATATACAATCTATATATCAATCGATTCAGCTTGACAAAACAAATCGATCGATACCAAATTTAACTACCTCTGGTTTAATGAACCTAATTTTGTTTCCGGGAGTGGGGTACAATCAGCAACGAAACATATATAATCAATATATCAATCGATTCAGCTTGACAAAACAAATCGATCGATATCAAATTTAACTACTTCCGGTTAACCACTTCCGATTGACTGAGCCTAATCTAGTTTCCGGAGGTGGGGTACAATCAGCAACAAAACATATATAAGTTAATCTGTATATCACTCGATTCAGCTTGACAAAACAAATCGATCGATACCAAATTTAACTACTTTCGGTTAACCAATTCCGGTTTACTGAGCGTAATTTAGTTTCTGCGGGTGGGGTTTAATCAGCAACGAAACATACACAATCTATATACCAATCGATTCAGCTTGACAAAACAAATCGATCGATACCAAATTTAACCACTTCCGGTTTACTGAACCTAATTTAGTTTTCGGGGGCGGGCTATAAACAGGACTGAAACATATACAATCGATTAAGCTTGACAAAACAAATCGATCGATAGCAAATTAAAACACTTCCGATTTACTGAGCCTAATTTAGTTTCCGGGTGTGGGGTACAACCAGCAACGAAACATATAATCAATATATCAATCGATTCAGCTTTACAAAACAAATCGATCGATATGAAATTTAAGTACTTCCGGTTAACCACTTCTGGTTTACTGAACCTAGTTTAGTTTCCGTGGGCGGGGTATAATCAGGAACGAAACATATACAATCTATATATTAATCGATTCAGCTTGACAAAACAAATCGATCGGTATCAAATTTAACTTCTTCCGGTTAAATACTTCCGGTTTACTGAACCTAATTTAGTTTCCGTGGGCGGGGAATAATCAGCAACGAAACATATAATCTATATATCAATCGATTCAGCTTGACAAAGAAAATCGATCGATATCAGATTTAACTACTTCCGATTAACCACTTCCGATTTACTGAGATTAATTTATTTTCCGGGGGTGGGGTATAATCAGCAACGAAACATATATAATCTATATATCACTCGATTCACCTTGACAGAACAAATCAATTGATACCGAATTTAACTACTTCCGGTTAACCACTACCGGTTTACTGAACCTAATTTAGTTTCCGGGGGCGGGGTATAATCAGCAACGAAACATATACAATCTATATATATATCGATTAATTTGACAAAACAAGTCGATCGATACCAAATTTAACCACTTCCGGTTTACTGAGCCTAATTTATTTTCCGGGGGTGGGGTATAATCAGCAACGAAACATAGATAATCTATACATCGCTCGATTCAGCTTGACAAACCAAATCGACCGATTCCGAATTTAACTACTTCCGGTTAACCACTTTCGGTTTACTGAACCTAATTTAGTTTCCAGGGGTGGGGCATAATCAGCAACGAAACATATACAATCTATTTATCAATCGATTCAGCTTGACAAAACAAATCGATCGATAGCAAATTTAACCACTTCCGGTTCAATGAACCTATTTTAGTTTCCGTGGGCGGGGTATAATCAGGAGAGAAACATATAATCTATATATCAGTCGATTTAGCTTGACAAAACAAATTGACCGATACCAAACTTAACTACTTCCGGTTAACCACTTCCGGTTTACTGAGCCTAATTTATTTTCCAGGGGTGTGGTACAATCCGCAACGAAACATATACAATCTATATATCAATCGATTCAGCTTAACAAAGCAAATCGATCGATACCAAATTTAACTACTTCATGTTTACTGAGCCTAATTTGGTTTCCAGGGGTGGGGTATAATCATCAGCGAAACATAAACAGTCTATATATCAATCGATTCAGCTCGACAAAGCAAATCGATTGATACCGAATTTAACTACTTCCGGTTAACCACTTCCGGTGTACTGAACCTAATTTAGTTTCCGGGGTGGGGTACAATCAGCAACGAAACATATAATCAATATATCAATCGATTCAGCTTGGCAAAACAAATCGATCGAAATCAAATTTAACTACTTCCGGTTATCCACTTCCGATTGACTGAGCTTAATCTAGTTTCCGGAGGTGGGGTACAATAAGCAACAAAACATATATAATCTTTATATCACTCGATTCAGCTTGACAAAACAAATCGATCGATACCAAATTTGACTACTTTCGGTTAACCAGTTCCGGTTTACTGAGCGTAATTTAGTTTCCGCGGGTGGGGTTTAATCAGCAACGAAACAAACAATCAATATATCAATCGATTCTGCTTGACAAAACAAATCGATCGATATCAAATTTAACTACTTCCGGTTTACTGAACCTAGTTTAGTTTCCGTGGGCGGGGTATAATCAGGAACGAAACATATACAATCTATATATTAATCGATTCAGCTTGACAAAACAAATCGATCGGTATCAAATTTAACTTCTTCCGGTTAACTACTTCCGGTTTACTGAACCTAGTTTAGTTTCCGTGGGCCGGGAATAATCAGCAACGAAACATATAATCTATATATCAATTGATTCAGCTTCACAAAACAAATCGATCGATAGCAAATTTAACCACTTCCGGTTTACTGAACCTAATTTAGTTTTCGGGGGCGTGCTATAATCAGGACTGAAACATATACAATCGATTCAGCTTGAGAAAACAAATCGACCGATACCAAATTTAACTACTTTCAGTCAACCAATTCCGGTTTACTGAGCCTAATTTAGTTTCCGGGGGCGGGATATAATCAGCAACGAAAAATATACAATATATATATATCAATCGATTCACTTTGACAAGACAAATCGGTCGATAGCAAATTTAACCACTTCCGGTTAACTGAACCTAATTTAGTTTCCGGGGGTGGGGTATAATCAATAACGAAACATATACAATCTATATATCAGTCGAATCAGTTTGACAATACAAATTGATCTATAGCAAATTTAACCACTTCCGGTTTACTGAACCTAATTTAGTTTCCGGGGGCGGAGATTAATCAGGAACAAAACATATGCAATCAATATATCCATCGATTCAGCTTGACAAAACAAAACGGTTCCATCCCAAATATAACTACTTCCGGTTAACCGTTTCCGATTTACTGAGCCTAATTTATTTTCCGGGGTTGGGATATAACCAGCAATGAAACATATTATCTATATATCACTCGATTCAGCTTGACAAAACAAATCGATCGATACCAAATTTAACTACTTCCGGTTAACCACTTCTGGTTTACTGACCCTAACTTTGTTTCTGGGATGGTGTATAATCAGCAACGAAACTTATACAATCTATATATCAATCGATTCAGCTTGACAAAACAAATCGATTGATACCGAATTTAACTATTTCCGGTTAACCACTTCCGGCTTACTGAACCTAATTTAGTTTCCGGGGGCGGGGTATAATCAGCAACGAAAAATATACAATCTATATATCAATCGATTCAGTTTGACACGACAAATCGATCGATAGCAAACTTAACCACTTCCGCTTAACTGAACCTAATTTAGTTTCCGGGTGTGGGGTATAATCAGGAACGAAACATATACAATCGATTCTGCTTGACAAAACAAATCGACCGATACAAAATATAACTACTTCCGGTTAACCACTTCAGGTTTACTGAGCCTAAATTTGTTTCCGCGGGATGGGTACAATACAGGGGCGTCATTTAGGGAGGGCAGGAAAGGTCAATTGCCCCCCAAGAGTTTGAGGAATACATATACTTTAATCGATTGTCTACTAGTATGCTAGTACAAAACGTGAAAGTCTTATGTCGGTGGTACTCTTGCCCCCCCAAGCGAAGTCTGAAATGACGCCCCTCGTACAATCAGCAACGAAACATATACAATCTATATATTAATCGATTCACGTTGAGAAAACAAATCAATCGATATCAAACTTAACTACTTCTGGTTAACTACTTCCGATTTACTGAGCCTAATTTAGTTTCCTGGGGTGGGGTACAATCAGCAACGAAACATATATAATCAATATATCAATCGATTCAGCTTGACAATGCAAATCGATCGATATCAAATTTAACTACTTCCGGTTAACCACTTCTGATTTACTGAGCCTAATCTAGTTTCCGGGGGTGGGGTACAATGAGCAACGAAACATATATAATCTATATATCACTCGATTCAGCTTGACAAAACAAATCGATCGATACCAAATTTAACTACTCTCGGTTAACCAATTCCGGTTTACTGAGCGTAATTTAGTTTCCGAGGGTGGGGTATAATCAGCAACAAAACATACACAATCTATATATCAATCGATTCAGCTTGACAAAGCAAATTGATCGATACCAAATTTAGCCACTTCCGGTTTACCGAACCTAATTTAGTTTTCGGGGGCGGGCTATAATCAGGACTGAAACATATACAATCGATTCAGCTTGACAAAACAAATCGATCGATACCAAATTTAACTACTTCCGGTTAACCACTTCTGATTTACTGAGCGTAATCTAGTTTCCGGGGGTGGGGTACAATCAGCAACGAAACATATATAATCTATATATCACTCGATTCAGCTTGACAAAACAAATCGATCGATACCAAATTTAACTACTCTCGGTTAACCAATTCCGGTTTACTGAACCTAGTTTAGTTTCCGTGGGCGGGGTACAACCAGCAACGAAACATATATAATCTATATATCAATCGATTCAGCTTGACAAAGCAAATCGATCGATATCAATTTTAACTACTTCCGGTTAACCACTTCCGATTTACTGATCCTAATTTAGTTTCCGGGGGTGGGGTACAACCAGCAACGAAACATATATAATCAATATATCAATCGATTCAGCTTGACAAAACAAATCGATCGATATCAAATTTAACTACTTCCGGTTAACCACTTCCGGTTTACTGAACCTAGTTTAGTTTCCGTGGGCGGGGTATAATCAGGAACGAAACATATACAATCTATATATTAATCGATTCAGCTTGACAAAACAAATCGATCGATATCAAATTTAACTACTTCCGGTTAACCACTTTCCTTTTAATGAACCATTTTTAGTTTCCGTGGGCAATGTATAATCAGCAACGAAACATATATGATCTATATATCAATAGATTCAGCTTGACAAAACAAATCGATCAATAGCAAACTTAACCACTTCCGGTTTACTGAACCTAATTTAGTTTTCGGGGGCGAGGTATAATCAGGAAAGAAACATATACAATCGATTCAGCTTGACAAAACAAATCGACCGATACCAAATTTAACTACTTTCAGTTAACCAATTCCGGTTTACTGAGCCTAATTTAGTTTCTGCGGGTGGGTTATAATCAGCAACGAAACATATAAATCTATATACCAATCGATTCAGCTTGACAAAACAAATCGATTGATACCGAATTTAACTACTTCCGGTTACCCACTTCCGGTTTACTGAACCTAATTTAGTTTCCGGGGGCGGGGTATAATCAGCAACGAAAAATATACAATATATATATCAATCGATTCAGTTTGACAAGACAAATCGGTCGATAGCAAATTTAACCACTCCCGGTTAACTGAACCTAATTTAGTTTCCGGGAGTGGGGTATAATCAGCAACGAAACATATACAATCTATATATCAATCGATTCACTTTGACAATACAAATTGATCTATAGCAAATTTAACCACTTCCGGTTTACTGAACCTAATTTAGTTTTCGGGGGCGGGGTATAATCAGGAACGAAACATATACAATCGATTCCGCTTGACAAAACAAATCGACCGATACAAAATGTAACTACTTCCGGTTAGCCACTTGTGGTTTACTGAGCCTAAATTTGTTTCCGCGGGATGGGTACAATCCAGGGGCGTCATTTAGGGAGGGCAGGAAAGGGCAATTGCCCCCCCCCAAGAGTTTGAGGAATACATATACTTTAATCGATGTCTACTAGTATGCTAGTACAAAACGTGAAAGTCTTATGTCGGTGGTACTCTTGCCCCCCCCCCCAAGCGAAGTCTGAAATGACGCCCCTCGTACGATCAGCAACGAAACATATACAATCTATATATTAATCGATTCAGCTTCAGAAAACAAATCAATCGATATCAAACTTAACTACTTCTGGTTAACTACTTCCGATTTACTGAGCGTAATTTAGTTTCCGATGGTGGGGTATAATCAGCAACGAAACATACACAATCTATATATCAATCGATTCAGCTTGACAAAACAAATTGATCGATACCAAATTTAACCACTTCCGATTTACTGAGCCTAATTTAGTTTCCCTAGTTAGAACGTCCCTAGTTAGAATTTTGAAAGAAAGAAAGAAAAAAAGCCTTTGGTTCCCAGCCGAAGGGGGCTGTATTTGGAAGTCAACGCCTGTGGGAATATCACCATCTCAGCGACCGCAAAAACTATGGATTTGACACTAATATCGGTTATTTTGGATTATTTTTACATGTCTCGGTACATCCCCAACCGCAGGTGACCCCGGACCGCATACAACGGTAGCTGAAGTTGAAAGTCATAGCTAATGGAAGTATCATCATTGATGTCAGCGACCGCGAAAATTAAGGATTTGACACTAATATCGGTCATTTTGAATTATTTTTATATGTCTCGGAACCCCCCCCCCAACGGCAGGTGACCCCGGACCGTATACAACGGTAGCTGAAGTTGAAAGTCATCGCTAATGGAAGTATCACCATTGATGTCAGCGACCGCGAAAATTAAGGATTTGACACTAATATCGGTCATTTTGGATTATTTTTACATGTTTCGGTATCCTTCCCGGTAATCCACGACCCGCAGCTGAATGGGTTAATTTGGAATTAAAGAGATTGGAGTTTCACTATTTATCTCAGCGACCGCGTAAACTATGAAATCAACACTAATAACGGTCATTTTCTACTACTTTTACATGTCTTGGTAAACGCTTCCCGTGAGACCATCCCTGCTGCTCGAATTTAGAAGAAAACAAGCTTTGCCTGGTTCCAAGGTCGCACACAGATTAACAAGCAAACTCTTTTTCTTATTTATATGAGATTATACATTTTAAAATATCAGAGAGCATTAATAAAATTAAACTGATCAAAGCACTAAATATTTAGTAACATTTGTGTTACAGTTTTGTCAATGTAACGCAAGTGTTATTAACACTCCAGTGGTCGCGCGTTCTACTATTGTAGAACAGGTGTTTTATTTTTAGAATCCTGAGCAATTGGCAACACGCTCGACCTTAAGCGTTTATGTACCTTTGTCCGAAATCCTTCTGTACATTCGAGTCAATTTTCAGCGTTTGCTCTTGCACCTGCTCAGATTTGTACCATGATTTCATAAGTGTTCTACTATTGTAGATCGCGCGACTATTGGCGTACAAGTTTCTTTCGTATTAGTGATTTATTTCGTTTTACATTTTCACGTTATTTTTGTGGAATACGTGTTTGTAATATATGAAATGACAGAGAACAAGTGCGTCTTTAGTTAGAAGAGGCAAAAAGTGACTGTGAAAGTGCATTTGGGATTGATGACATGTAGGAGCTCGAGGAAGATTTTGATGAAGAAAAAGTTGAGTGCAGTGATACCGAAGATGTACGAGGTAATATACCGGAAGAAGAAAAAGAAGAAAACATACCAGTACAGGCCAGTGTTGAAGTCATGGATCTTGCTACACCACCTTCTCTCGATACGCGTGTGTTTTATATCGGTAGAGAGAAGAAAGTAGAACCTTCTCGCTGGTATGCCAAGAAACTCACATACTTGCAATTCGAATATAATACCAGCTTTTGATAGGCTTGGCCCACAAGGCATCTTTTTTATGCCTAATTGATGACGAATTGATGAAAAACGTAGCTAGTGTTAATGCTCTTAATATATTTAGAGCAAATAAAAATAATGAGAATGTCAGACGAAAGAATTTCCTCATTGATCTAGGTTTTGATCTAGGCTGATAAAACCAGCAATAAGCCAACGTTTAGCCGTGGAATCCTTGCCAAACGAGCTTTGACGCAGGGGAAGACTTCTGTTTGGCTTCTGAAGGTGTTCCATTAACACAAGACGGAGATTCTGGGTTTGGAAAATGTTTGATTTGTGGCCATTCTCACAACAAGTCAACAAGTAAAAACTTTTGGAAAATGCCAGAGATGGGTGTGCCCAGACCAGGAGAAAACCGTGTGTGACGATTGCTTGGAGTAGGCAGACATTCAAAATGATTACATCAAATCACTCTACCTAATAGAAAAAGATTTATGCTGTTATATGAACACTTATACCGAAACACTTGTTCGATGGTCAGTTCAACACTTGTTCGATTAAATACAATATAACAAATGTTTATTTCTGTCAATGTTCTTGTATTAATCAAACAAAATAATTTTAAAATATTTTAAAACGTCTGTAATACTATAACGTACATACCCAAGACCGAATATCACCAAAAATCATATTGCTATACAAAAATACTGATGTTCTACAATAGTAGAACGCGCGACCACTCACGTAAAGGTGGAGGGCGCGACCAACGCAGTGTTAATATATATTAGTGCTTTTATTTGTTGTTTTACTAATATTAGAAAAATAAGAGGTAGAGCTTTAATAGTCTTTTTTTTTCTTTTTAAAGAAGGTTTTCAATTTGTAGTTAACTGACAAGGGGAGAAAGACATTTTATTTATTTCTACTAATATGTGAGTATACTACAAAAAGAAAGGAAATGCAATCTTTTTTTCTTAGAAAATACAATTGAGTAGTTACAACAAATTTGATCGAAGACAAAAAAAAAAGTTAGGGATGGTTTTTACATTTTCATCAATAGTACTCTTTTCTGGAGATCTCCTTATTAAATACACATTTTAAGCCGATTCTGAAACTAGACACGTGCTGAGAAACACACATGAGTTTTTCACAGCCTTTTCTATCCATCGAGGAATCTTCGCTGCTTCTATCCATTTTTGACACCTGTCAAAATCAAGAGACAACAAAAATATGGTAAGTGGTTAAAACGTCACGGTAAGTGGCTTATTACAAATACTTTTGTTACTTATAATATCATTACAATCAAGTAATATGAAACAAGCCAAAACTTGCTATAATCATTTTAACTTATCACACAAAATGTACCCTGTGCAACTGTTACACATTATAAAATTATTAATCTACTTTTAACTCCTTTTGTTGATCTGAGTACCCAAAACAAATAATTAAAGACATCAATCTCCATTCAAATTGATATCTACGAGATACATCAATCCAAGCACGTCAGTTACAAACACGTACCTATGCCAAAGGGAGTGTACACTTGTTGGTAGAACTTTCGAATTTCAACTATTCTCTCGTAATGTTATCAAGATATTGGACGGTTGACAAGCTCACCAAATACACCAGCCAAAATTTAGACCTAGCTTAGTTTCACTTAAACTAATGTAAGTAAGTTTTTGCTCCATTCAAGGGAATCGTACTCAATAAAATATTTTTCCACTACTAGGAATAATAACTGCTACATAGGTCTCCGCTCATCCCGATAGTAGGAGTATATCATCACTTTTCATCAGAAAAGTTAATAGATCTAAAATTATAACAAAGTTCTCCAAAGTATCAGGGGCCAGTCAACAAAAACAGGGCCCCCGGGATATAGAAACTTAAAGGCCGATAGTAAATGAGTGTTGCCTCATACAATATTAGAGTACTACATAATAATTAATTTCAAAGTAATGGTTAGCATTACCAGTACTATAATGACAAAAAGTGCTGGGTACGATTTACTTATACTCATACTTCGAAAAATAAATTAATTACAATGACCAATACTAGCTTTAAATATTTAGTACGAAAATTCTTATTAATCCTACAAAAAAGTTGAAAACGAGTTTACAGTTAAAATACACGTGCAAAATTGTACTCACACTGTAATCTAAGTCGCGTAACAATTGAGGTCAACAACATAGAGCTCAATCATAAGCGTCGTGGTGGCAATCACAAGTGGAGAATTCCCTTACAAAAGGAGTACAACATTCCAATTTTACCATCTTGCAACACATCTTCTTCAGAAATCAATCGTAGTGAAGACAGCATACTTTTTAATGTCCCACGATTATTCTCTGAGGCTAAGAGACAGTGATGAGAGTGACAGAAATACTGAAACGAAGAATGTGCAAGTGGGAAGAAACAGGATCACCTCAAGAAAATCCATGCACACGGCGTTTGTCCACTACAAAGCTTACTTAGCGGGAGGTAGAATTGAGCCAGGAACCCCACATGCAAGTAGTGAGCGCTTTACCACAGTGCCACCAAAGCTCTATATATTAAATATGTAGTTGCAGCAGATAGTCTCAGCAGGTTACGCACGATGTGTCAACAGAAAAACACTTTTCAGCTTCAAATATCAATCGTTTATAATTTTGCTTAATATATAGCAATAAGATATACAACAAACGTAACTTAAGATTTAGCTTGTTGAAGTTTAGCACCCAATCAGCAGCAAGGCTCTGTCAGACGTGGACTTACAGATCTTCAAATCCACAACCACAGTGAGGTCTTCAAATTTTGTAATGTTCTCTCACCGAGAATCGAATCAGGGGCCACGTAACTACTATATCAAAGGGGAAGGCTAATTTAGGTATTTCCTATTCGCATTGTTCTTATTTGTTTGTTATTCTTTGTTAATACTTAACATTGCAAAATGAAGATGCCTTTCTCTAAATTCTAATTCATAATATAAAAAAAAGTGCATCACGAAACACGAATGGCAAACTCAGATATTTTGTACATATAATGCAGAAATAATTTTTACTACGTGTTATTTAGTTTTGGTTTAGAACATAATATCCATTTCAGCAAGTAGGCTGTATGAGACAAGCACCTATAGCTTAACATAAAATGAAATCTTATCGGCAATCCAACTTGGACCTCAAACACCGAAGTTACATACGCTAAATATATGGGAAGAATTAAATCCGATATACATCATTTGTAAGTTACAAACTGATATACAGGAGTAGAATAGAGGGGGTTCATAAGCGTGGGAAAATTTTGGCCGTGGGAACGTTCCCACGGGTCTTAAACCGGTGTAAACCAGTATGTTGCTATGCTAGAATAAGGAAGTATACTCTTGGACGCCTACCAGATGTAAAAAATAAGATAAAACATGCTTTTTCGTGTTCTTGTCGTTTATTGGCTAATAATTTGAATCCCCAAACCCCCCACCCCTTTTGCGAAGAGCGTAAGCGGAACGTATGTGCTTGTGTAGATCATTCTGTTAGCAGCTGTTGCAAAGGAAGAAACGTCAAAAAATTTAAAGATGTCATCGTCAATGAGTTTATTAGATAAGCTTAATAAGCCATCAATGGTACCCTTTACAAAAATGCGAGATTTGGGGATTGGAGTACCATTTCGTATTGTAAACTGTGAGATAATTACAACGGTATATGGTAGGAAGGCATGTGTGACATTTGAAGGAGGTGAAAAAGTGATTTTACCTGGACGTTGTACTGAAAAATTGGAAGCAGATAATGGTGCATTATTAACGTATTTACAAAGTAGGAATGTCTGTTTAATATATAAAGGAATGAAGATTAATGTATCTGGACGTAACATGCACGATCTTGAATTTACTGAACTGGTTTACTCATCGTAAGTGTATGGTAGCATGTACAAACAAGATGAAACATGAATATTCCTCTTCGCCCCTCCTCTTCATGCATACACAGCCATCTGTATGCATAGTGTCGTTATTCTGTGCTGACCAGCGACTGGAGTAACATGTCTTTGAGTGCTTGTGCGTCAACTATGGATACCAAGAAAGAGTACTTGTTAAATGTTGAATATGGACTTAATTCAATGAAAACCAAATTAATTTGTATCGGACTGGATAGTGATACATTTGAACCAGTGATTCGTGTTGGCAAAGGACTTGTGTTTGGAGTGGAGTTAAATTTGGCAGAGTGGGAGAAACTTGTACATTTGACCCCATTTGTTACGGACTATTTAAATTCTCAAGTGGAAATTACATTTATAAAATCTCTTGGTCGAAAAAACGAACTGGTGGTGCGAAAACTAATGGGTGAAAAATTAGTGATGTTAGAGAAGAAAGGAACACTTCATGCTCCTCGAAACACTGTGTACTTAACTTCAAGTGATTGGCTTTATTTCTTGGAAATATTATCTTGTATTGAACATGCTGTGAAAAACAGTAAAGTTTGTAGTGTTGTGCTACGTGAATATTTTGACCTGTGTACAGATACTATTCGTAATCATGTACAATCGCAGTGTCTTACATGCAGAGGACTTGCCGGAATCCATACCTGTGTAGATGAACAGAGTATTATTAATGGTATGAACATCAGTTTTCCAAGTGTCTCTCTTGATAAGAACAGTGATGTGAACATTGATGGTGAACGATTAAAATTGGAAATGAAAGTATTTTGCAAACAAAAACTCATAGATTCAATTATGGCTGATTTATTTGATAGTGTATCGACACAACCATGGTGGGGGGAAACCGATACTCAACCTACGGAGGGTATCAATGAAGTGAACGACTCTTCATAAAGAAGGAGAAATTGATTTGTTTTTTTCATGTATGCTAAACAACGTAAAATCAAATGTAATAAAAATATATATAGTGAAAAGTGAAATGTTTTATTTGTGTGTGTGTTTTGTGTTCGTTTCATACACCTCAATATGATAGGATTTTAAAGTTTTTTATAAGAAAAAAATCCTAACATATTTTTTCCTCGTATATTATAAGCGATACGTATAATAATAATAATAATAATAATAATAATAATAATAATAATAATAATAATAATAATAATAATAATAATAATAATAATAATGAATTCAAATTCTTGAAATGAATGTTAAAATAAAAATTAGTATTTGAAATTATTATTATTATTATTAATATACAACTTTGTCTTAAGTATGATAGGACTTTTTTATTTTTTTAAAAAAGGAACTAAAATAATTAATATTAAAATTTTAAAAACAAAAGTCCTATCATAATAATAATAATATTGAATTCACATACTTGATTTAATTTACGAAAGAATAACTGATTAAGTATTTGAATTCATTATTATTATGTAGTTATATGATTACATCATTGAATTAAAAATCAGTTTTAGAATCTTTTTTTTAAATCACTATGAAATTCTTTAATTCAATGACTTAAAAATATGTTTTATGATATGTGTATTTAATTACATAACTGATCACAAAACATATTTATTTATTAGGAAACGGAGAAAATAAGAAATAAAACATTTGTTTTCAAAGAGAAAAAATAATACAAAGTGTTTATTGCTGATGAAAACTGTTTACACAATTAAAACGACGGTAAGTATAGTACATTTTAAAAGAACGTTAGATTTTGTTTTCATTGTTCATGTGTTGATAACATCACAACTGCCATATATTGTTCACTGATGATACTACTGCTGTTGATGTTAGTGATGAAACGTAGATAGAATTCAATCTGTACAATGAAGATGATGTCCATACACACGATGACGATCTTTTACTCTCTGAAATGAAAAAAAATGAAAAACAAACTTACAAACACATTATAATAAAGAAGAAGAAGAAGAAGAAGAAATGACTACCTGCAATAATATGAAAAGAAAGTAATCAAAACAAACGAAGAAGAAGAATGAAGACATGATTCCTTGTAAAAGTAAATACAGGAAGCGACGATCATTTTTTTCTGGAGTTGATGAGAAAGTGTAATGAAATTCATTTAAGGACTTTCCTTTAGCTTTGAAGCATAGGAAAAGATATGAATAATGCCCACATAGGGACGATTTCACACTTTGAATTTGTTTATTATTAAATGAATAAGAAGTGGAATTTCTACGTAGAAATTGAATATGTTGAATTATATATGGAGGAAATCCAAATGTATCGAAGTAGTGGGCACGTCCGTCAGTATGAATATATACGGAAATCCAGTGTGTGCCAAGTTTGTTCGAGGGGTCTGTATTTATGATGATAGCTGCAGGTAGTGGAACATGTGCTGGTAATTCATTGGCTGCATATACGCCAACGAAATGACAGTGAAATAAAGAATTTGTTTGCAAAGCATTTAATAAATCTAATGTAGAGGACATCATGTATAAAAATGCAGACATGTACATATATGATATGATATTTAAATAACGTACCTTTAAAAATCCATGATGATGTTCCTCTGATGATCCACTTCTAAGAGAGATGGGAATTCTCCATACACAATGCAGGAGATAGGTGTTGGTAGAGGCTTCGTAAAATGAACTTCCAGACGAACACAGCCATGACGTATAAGATTCCAATGCTGCACAGCGCTGGCTTCTCCATCTTGAGTAATATCGAAAACAAAGATAGTGTATCCTTGAGGAAAGTCAAGGCGAGGAATATTGTTGCCATGATTGGAAAAGTGAATGCCTGATCCACAGAATAAGGTATGATATGAGGAAACATAGAGGTTGTTTTCGAAAATTGGTTGTAATGGTTTTGAAGGTACAGGTTTTCCATCAATGTATAGAGAGAAGAAATTGATGTCAAAATGCTTGAAATGAAATGGATTTGAAGTTATTGTTCCTGTATAGGCATCATTTTGTGTAAACGCCACAATCACTCGAGTTGGTAATACTCCCATAAATAAATTATCAATTGTTTTTGATTGAAGATCCTTTGGAATGACGAATGACTTCATTTGCACTCTTGTGAGAGGATATTTGGCTGTTGTTGATTGTAGAAGCTTGTTATAAGCTAGTTTTATTGTAGGACTAACATTAATCTTTTTAATATGTAAAGCAGCGTCTAAAATATTCACTTTAGCCTCAACAGACGCATCACTAGCGATGAGACAAAAGTTTGGCTTTGCAGGAATTAACTTGAGACGTAATTCTACTTCTTGGATTAAAAATTTAGCTTGATTAAAAATATCACAATGAAGATGTCCAAGCATGTCGAATTTTGCACTTTTTTTTGTTAATTCATAACGTTGTTGAAATCCTCTATTACCACTAGATGTTGCATCCATATGTCCAGCAGTATCTTGAAATCAGAATGCACATTGAAGATGAGTATTTTTTGCAGAATCATCATAATTTAACAGTTTTTCAATGTATGATCGATATGGATGATTATGAGATGGAAATGAAATCAGTTTGTTATTTAAATACACTTCCACTTCACTGAACATAGAATTAAAAAAGTCATTAATAGGAGCCACAGCTTTATCACTTTCACCAAATGCTGATCCATCAGGCTTAACGATTTGAGCTTCGATGTAAAGAAGAGTATGTGGTAGATCTATGTATACATCACTTGTTCCTGGGATGACAAACTCTATAGGAGCATTATCAGCTAGTGAACTGATTGGTTTGTATGTAACAACATGATTATCCAATATACTGGTTTGCGTTGGTTTTGTAGAAAAAATATCTAGTTCACTTTTTACACACTCGCAGGATTGATGATGTAAGAAAGCCATAATGGTGATGATTTAATCAAAGATATCGTGTGATAACTTCCTCTTCTTATAAGACTGATTTTTCTTTGTTTTCTCTGTACGTTTCCTCTTGCCCTTCTTCTTCTTCTTCTTGCGCTTGATGATGTGTAATGCTGAAGGGTTAAAGATGGAATGATGTGTAATTCTTCTTTTCCTTCGTTGATATCCAGATCCTAGCATAGATTTCAGTTTATTTTTTGCTTTATCTTGCAAGACGGATCTCGCTTCACCCATTCGTTGATGAAAGGATTCGTTAATAGGTTGATTATCGATGATGACATCAGTAATAACGTTTGCTCCAGATTTTAATAATTCCTTTCCTACTGTTTTAGCTCCTTGTTTTACTAGTGGCATGACAGAACGAAATAATCCTCCAAGGAAACTTCCAATACCATGTCCAACTTGATAAGGGGAACCAACATAAACGTTTCCAGTTCCAGAAAGAGCTTGTTTTTGATAATATTGTAAATATGGATTATTCATATTTGTCGATGTTGACGCACTGGTCGAAAATGTAGTTTAACGCATACAGTTCCGAAAGTGAATGCCAGTGGAGAGCCTGTACTATCTCTTATATCTATTTTGATGTGTTCAAAATGCATCTTCTCTATAGGCACATAATGTGGAGGATTAAAAATTTCTATAACACTACTTCCAAATGTATGATTCACAGGATTCATATTTATGATACGTAATAATGGTGCTACTGTATCTCCAACAAATACAGATTGAATTATATCACAATATACATACATTGTAGATGGAAGTCCTAAACGTAAATTTGGAATGCTTTGGCCTTGTTGCATATCCTTTAAATCAACGCTTGGATCAAACCCCAACATCGCACTAACACTTGGTGATAATGCAACGTCTACATCTATGTTTTTATGAAGACGTCGTATGAAACAGGTATTACTCTCACGAGTATAAGAAATATGTAAATTTGTGAATCTGTTGTACGTATTTATTATCTTTATCAATTCTGATATGTCAGTGTAATAACGTACAGGAATAGTTATAAATTTCCATTCATCACTTTTTGCAGGTTTGTAAAAAATTTTATTATTTTCGTCATTAATATTTAATATTGAATGAGGATAATGAATTTCAACAATAGCCACTTCCCACTTTTCATGGAATTCCATTCTTTGATGAAGTTTCGTAGTGTATGATGTTAAGGTGTTGTCAGGAAAATATTCCATAGAACTATTACTGGGAAGCGTAACGTAAAAATCTCCATCAGGTTCCATTGTACTTCTCGATCTTCTTTACGGATGATGCAGGTATCCAGGAATCGAAAGAAGAAGGATATCCTTTCCAATGAACAATATATTCTTTTCTGCTGCCTTTTCTTCTTGTACGTATGATTTTATCTATGTAAAATGTCTTTGATAACGTCACAGGTTGTAATTCCTCTCTGTAAAATAATCCATCCAGTGGTTCCTTGTTTAAATCTTCAATTTCATAAACAGGTGGATCTCTTGGTATTATCTTCTTCACTTTAAATATTTCCCAAGTCCAATTTTGCATATATCCTTTATCAAATGTACGTTTAGTTTTACTAATTCGTACTGTATCACCAATCTTAAGATGTTTTGAGAAATTTGGATTCTTCTTCTTCTTCTTTATTTTATTATCATATTGATTATGCCATACTTGTAATAGGTTATTTTGAGAAACATTTGCAGGTGACATCTTTATGCTTGAATGATAACCTTCATTGTATGATTTCACAAGAAGAGGTAATACATTTAAATAATTATACGTTTCATACTTTGTAAAATACTTCCACATTTTTTCTTTTAGAGTTCTGTTAAAACGTTCTACAATACTAGCTTTGATATCAGGATTTTTAGTTGTAATATGTTTTATTTTGTTGTGCACTAAGTACTTCTGTATTGTTTTATTAGTAAACTCACTTCCTTTATCTGTTCGGAATGTAATTGGTTTTCTGTCTTTGAACACAAGTTTCAATGCTTTTAAAACATCATTTGTACTTTTAGATTTTAATGGCACAGCCCATGCATATCGACTGAACACATCTATCACTATAAGAATATAACGATATCCATCATTAAATTTATGAAGAGATTGAAGATCATTAATATCACTTTCCCACTCATCATCAATGTTATTCACTACATAGAAATCTCTTTTAAAACGACGACGTACAGGTTTGTGTAACGTATATGTTGTTTGTTTCAGTAACCATCTTCTTATACAATGTGTAGGAATTTTCTTCTTTGTAGCTATCCACAATTTTTTAACAGTTGAAAACTAGGCAGGATGTGAAGGGTTGTAGTAAATCTTGCTTAACTGTTTGTTTACGGTTTCCACCTTGACCATACTGGACGTTTACAGGGACGTTTCCTTTTCCTTATAGGAGATACTACTTTTTCCTTTTCTTCTTCTTCTTCTGCTTCTTCGTCGTCTTCTGGAAACGATTTCAGAGGTATTTTTTCCCTTGACGATGATGCTGTTGGTGATGCTTTAGTTCGTCGTAAAATATATGACAAACGTTTTGGATTTCCAATAAGTTCTTGAGGTGCGTTATTAGAAGATAAATAATTACAAAATTTCTCCCAACCCAGTGGATTTGTGTGTTTCCGGGGTCGCGACACATCAGAAATTAAATCTACAATGTGAGATCCTTCTAGTTTATCACCTCTGATGTAAACAGTTCCTTTATTATCCCACGTGATATTATCATCATGTTTCATTCTATGTAGTAGTAATTCAGCTCTTTTACGAAACATTTTGGGTATAGATGGTAATTTGTGACAGCTTCACATCATCAAAAGAATGTTTTACTTCCCCTCCCTTCACCCAGGAGTTCGTGCTGGATCCACCACTGGAATCAATAGACACTCTTCCTATTCTTTTTGTCACCCTTGGTTGTGTAGGGGCTCCCTCGTACAAATAAAGAAGCGGTAATATTACAATCAAGGCGCGCTATATATTAGGTATTTTTTTAGTTACCTACCCTTAACCGCACAGGGCCATCTTTCGTAGAACAAAAAATATTACGTGATATACCAATCATGAAAGGGGAGAGGATGCTGTAAATATATTTCTTATTCATTTTGTCTGTCCTGCTTATCAAAAATTACTTTCTGTTGGAAGGGTACTGAAATGAGAAGGGCAAAATAAAAAGTCGTACCCCCTCCTACATGGTTGCTCAAATAAGTACTAAAGAAAGCATTTTAAACTACGATATTTAAGATTTAAACTAGGAAACTAAGATATCCTTACATTATGTAAGGATGGCATATTCAGGATTATTATTTTTATTATTATTATTATTATTATTTTTATTATTATTATTTGAATGTTTTTGGAGCACCGAAATTTTGTGAGCCGAACAATATGTAGAGGTTTAAGATGGGTGGTCATAGAGGAGGAAAAACCAGGATTTTTCTCTGTCTGACTCTCTAACGTAAAGATTATGTGCTGAAGGTAAGAAGCATCATCATTCTACAATAGCTTGCTTTTACGTAGAATACAAATTACTTGAGTTCTCCTCCTTCGGTCTACTTACCTTATGTAGTAAATTCAAAACAATTTCAATTCAATACAAATACATTGTAAAACTTTTCCGTAATTAAACATCTAGGGAAAATTAAACATTTAATAGGGTCATCTGTTATCAAAATATCCAAACACGTAGATAGAAGACTAAGTAGTGAGAAATATTGTGAAACTTTATAAAATTCTCCAAATTAGAATTAACATTTACTGGGAAACATTCGTTATGCGCCAGCGAGCATATAGTGAGCAGTGAGCAAAGGGGAAATAATTACGAAACTGTTTGCAAACAAAATTAGGGACGCTAATGCAAGTGCGACAACGGCATTTTTCTTCTTTTGGTATCGTCATGAGTTTTACACATACCTTACAATTTGATTCTTTCCCACATAAAAAATAAATAAAATAACCGTAGTGTAGTGATAAAAATGACAACGGGACTTCCATGGGATCGAACCCGCTAACTTCAGCATAAAGACTTGTTGCTTTATCTAACTGAGCTATTTGTTTTCTTACGTGAATTGAACCTGTTCCGGTAAAGACGATATTTCATAACGATCGTCCTACAAATTCGTCCTTTTCCATAGATAATTTCCACTATTTGCTCTATCTTTATGTTAATAATTAGCATATATTCATATATTTGGAGTTTGCTGATAATGCATATAATGAGACATACTAGAAATATTCGTTAAAAGTTTAGTTTGTAGATTTAATCCACATTTCTCTCAATGACATAGATGTCGCTGCTACGTGTTGAAATGCAGAATTCCCTCGTGTTCTTGAAAATTTCCCACTTTAGCAGAGTTGGTAATTCTTGAGATTTCTGTCGATTTAATGTTTTTTGCTTCTAATTTCTTTATTTTAAGCTAATATCTAAAAAAATATTAAAAACGGGTTTGTTATTAACCTGTCCTGCTGGGGAAGAAAACGGAGATATTTTCAAAAAACTTCAAAATAAAGAGACGCGTCATTTATTTTGCTCATGGTAGTACATATGTGCATAAAATTATTTACTTTTGCATTTTATATTTCATTTTCTTTAAAATGTCGAAAATGAAATACACTTAGTGTAATATAATGAAAATGTTTATTTTAACATGTAATAACACGATTCAGACACATGCATATATATATATATATATATATATATATATATATATATATATATATATTTGGTCTAGGAATTAATTCGTGCGGGTGGACAAGAGATGACGCAACGAACGGAGCGTCCCACAGTTCCGTGTCTCCACACATGTGTTGCAAACCCCTGTCATCGCGTATCGTTCGTAGTATAGGGCAGTGGATTAAAGCGTCAACAACACCAGTTTGTAGTTAAGTGAACATGGCGCAATTTGTGCCTGATAAAGTGTTTTTGCGGGGTGGCCTGCTGCATTACTTTAACATGCAGAAAAGTGCGACTGAAAGTCATCGTATTTTGGTGGAAGTGTATGGTGACCATGCTCTAGCTGAGCGAACGTGTCAGAAGTGGTTTGCACGGTTTAGAAGTGGTGGTTTCGGCTTGGCAGACCAAGAGCGAGCTGGACAGCCAAAAAAAATTCAAGACGAAGAATTGACAGCATTGCCCGAGCAGGATTCGTGTCAAACGCAGGAACAACTTGCAGCAGCATTAGGCGTTGATCAAACAACAGTCTCCAAACGCTTGAAAGCCATGGAAATGATTCAAAAGATGTCACATTGGGTTCCACATGAATTGAAAGACAGAGACGTTGAAAGACGAAAAGCCATTTGCGAATTGCTGCTTCAACGACAGAGCAGAAAGGGGTTTTTGCATCGAATTATTACGGGTGATGAGAAGTGGATCCATTACGAGAACCCTAAACGAAAAAGGCCTGGGTGAAACCAGGTGAACCAGGTCCATCACAACCAAAACGAGATATTCACTGTGCAAAGGTTATGTTGTGCATATGGTGGGATATGAAAGGTGTGGTGTACTATGAGCTGCTGCAACCGGGTGAAACTATGAATGGAGAACGTTATCGACGACAATTAATGCGTTTGAAGCAAGCTCTGGCCAGAACACGACCAGAATGGGAGAACAGACATGATAAACTTATTGTTCAACATGATAACGCTCGCCCACATGTCGCAAAACTGGTCAAAACCTATTTAGAAAATGTCGGATGGGAAGTTTTACCCCACCCGCCGTATTCACCAGACGTTGCTCCTTCGGACTACTACTTGTTCGATTGCATGAACAACGATTTGATTGGACAGCGGTTTACTTCTTCAGAAGATATCGAAACATGGGTCTCTGACTGGATCGCTTCCAAGGATGAGGACTTCTTTCGCCACGGAATCCGTACATTGCCTGACAGATGGGCGAAAGTGGTGGCTAGCGATGGACAATATTTTTCTTAAGGTATTTATGTATTTTGTGTTTGTACTACAGCTTCAATGTGTGGGTACCAACCGCACGAATTAATTCCTAGACCATATATATATATATATATATATATATATATATATATATATATATATATATATATATATATATATAAAAGTTAAAATTTTATGATTTATGTAATGGTGTACGAGCTATATAGGTCATTTAATATGAATAAATATAGTATGAAAATTGTATATAGGTTATATAAAATGAAAAAATAATATATAATTATTATGTTATTCAATTTGTGTTAAAATATTGTGGTATGAGCGAAGATATTACTTTGTGCAATGGAAAAAAGCCCATTTAAGATGAATGACCCATAAAAACAAATAGCCCATTTAGGTTTGCGTAAAGTGTTAACGAACCATAATATATCAAGAATTAATATGGCAAGAAAGAAGAGGAATAATCATCAGGAGAACATATTTCAGAAGAGAAAAACTTCAAGATTCCAGGATTCTGATAATCTTCGATGAAGATCATAGTCCCTCCCGCGCGCCATTTGTGAGCGTGTCCTCCCTCACTTCCATTCCATTTTAAATTTCTCAGTCAACCCTATCTGAAGTAGAATAAGGATTTCTGCATAATACGTTGACGCAAACCTTATATTATGGTGCTGTCTTTTTCAACGTGTTGGCAATGCTTTGCCGTGGTGACTTGCATTACGTGCTCAGCAAATAAAGAGGTGTGAAGTGGTTATGATGTTATAAAATATGTTAATTGAAACTTATCTTCATCGACGTTCATTTCTATTGTTTTTGGTACTTGGATTCCGTTATTTTAATGACAAACAAGTATAAAACTCATTAGTGTGCATATTACCTATAAAAGAATGTTTTCCAATAATATTTTAATGTTTCTCATTGCCATTAATAGGCGTAGGAAGACAGACGCTTTGTGCTGAAGGCGCAAGGATTAGCATTGGGCGCCACCGTGAAACATATAAGCGAGCGTGTATATTGATTCTGAAAGAAATCCGTAACAAGATTTATAATCCTTCACGCTGTAGTGAAATATATTGTGTAAACAGTTTCTCGAGTTAGTGTAGTTTCATGGAATTAATATTTTAGTGAAAGTCAACATATATATATATATGAAATAATACAATTTAGTTTGAAACCACGAGAACACTTCTTGTGAAAATCAGTTGCAATGCCAGTGTGAAATGAACGAACAAACTTAATTATCGAGTGTGAACAATGTATGTGATTAAACGAAGAATCCACCACGGAGTGGTGAAATTAATAACACAGGCCTACAGAAAAAAATTTTTTCTTGGTGCCTAAAATTTTAGAGCTGATTTTAACTATGTGTGGGGCGCTGAATCCAATAATGTAAGCAGTTTTTTTCTATCAGCTCTACTTTGGTAGATACAGGCTACTGTACCAGTAGTGTTATTTACGTTACAATGTATGTGGAAGAATTATTACAATCCAAAATAAATATGTAAATTATAAATGATGTAACCACTATTTCTGCATGCTTCTTGCAATAGTATACAAAATAAGCAAAAGAAATACAAATATTCTCGTAATAACAAGTTTGAATATGATCTTATAAACTCTGCAACTCAAATAAATCCTACTGTGCTCTATAGAGATTTCTATTTGGAAGAACGGCTCTCTTTTCTCATTAGTGCTGCTATCTGTCGGTACTAAACGGAAACTAGTCATATAGTAGTTCCAGGAACGTCCACTAGATTGCATTGGTATTCTACTTGGCTAGTGGATCGTAGTTGTTGTCTTGCAGGTGGAGTGACATGTTGGAACATGTGAGTTTTGTTCTGAAATCATAACTTGTATCGCGTATACTAAGGCTTTATATTTAACATCCGTGTTAGTGGCCTGAACATAAAATGAGTTCAAGTCGAAGAAGTTGTGTTAACCATCCTGATGTGTTTTGCTACATATGTGGTGAGTACACATTTAAAGACAATAGAAAACATATCAGTGACTTTGTAAACAAAGCATATCATGCATATTTTGGTGTACGCCTAGGGGACCAAGATAAAACGTGGGCTCCACATATTGTGTGTAAAATGTGTACTGAACACTTGCGACAGTGGACAACTGGAAAAAGAAAAAAGTCTTAAGTTTGGTGTTCCAATGGTTTGGAGGGAACCCACAAACCATGTTGATGACTGTTATTTCTGCCTGGTAAATGTTACGGGTATGAATAGAAATAACCGGAACAAGTGGACATATCCTGATCTGCCTTCAGCAAGACGTCCAGTTGTTCATTCCGATGAAATATCAATCCCAACGTTTCACCACTTGCCAGAGCTTTGTGAGACTGAAAACGAACGTAGTGAACATTCTTGTGACATGGATGATGGAAGTGACAGTGATTATGAGGGAATGTCAACAATTCCTCAACAGTTTAATCAAGATGAGCTAAATGATCTAGTTAGGGACCTTAATCTTTCAAAAGAATCGTCTGAATTACTTGCTTCCAGATTGAAGGAGAAAAACGTACTAGAACAAGGAACTAAAATCACATTCTACCGAACAAGGGAAAAGGAGTTTTTACCATTTTTCACTGAAGACACAAATCTCGTATTCTGTCACGATGTTAGAGGTCTCCTAGAACACATGGGTCTTCCAGAGTACAATCCAGATGATTGGCGCCTGTTTATTGATAGCTCCAAGCGAAGTTTAAAATGCGTCCTTCTACACAATGGCAATAAATATGGCTCAATTCCAATCGCTCATTCAACACGACTGAAAGAAGAATATGAAGCAATTGCTTTGGTTATGGAAAAAATTAAATATCAGGACCATCAGTGGGTGATTTGTGTGGATTTAAAGATGGTGAACTTTCTTCTTGGACAGCAAAGTGGCTACACAAAATATCCTTGTTTTCTATGTCTGTGGGATAGCAGAGACAAAGCAAACCATTGGTCAAAAAAAGAGTGGCCGCAGAGAGACGACATGGTTGTTGGTAAGAAAAATATTATTAACATGCCTATTGTTGAGTGTGACAAAATCATTTTGCCACCTCTACATCTCAAGCTCGGTTTGATGAAGCAGTTTGTAAAGGCGCTAAATAAGGACGGGCCGTGCTTTGCTTACATGGGAAACAAGCTACCTCAGATCAGCACAGAAAAATTAAAAGCTGGAATATTTGATGGTCCCCAAATAAGACAACTCATGAAAGATCCGGCTTTCGTGGAGTCCATGAATGAGACTGAACGTAGAGCTTGGACCTCATTTGTAGAAGTTATCAAGAATTTCCTTGGCAATAATAAAGCTGATAACTATGTTGAGCTAGTGAACCAGATGCTTAATGCATTCCAAAAACTTGGATGTAATATGAGTATCAAAATTCATTACCTGCACAGCCATTTGGACCGTTTCCCAGACAACGTAGGCAGTCTGAGTGAAGAACAAGGTGTTAATTTGAATTTATTGTAATTGAAGTAATTTCACATTAAACTCTGCGAAGAGGAAGCGTCAGACAATGTAATCCAGATCGAGGCTAAATTCATCATCGTCGGAATAAGAAGACAAAGTTGCAAGGAATTCTTCTACATGGAATTACTCTAAGTTCCTCTCCCCTTAAATCCCCTGTAATTTATGTGTAGTGCACTGATGTGTTCAGTGATCCAACGTGTGGCAGGTGGTCGTGTATCACCAATCTTAACGTAAGCCGGCAATAATATATCATACCATTTTAAAGTACTCCTTCGTCATTTTTTTTATTATAAATCAAAATGGGCTAGAAGGTTCTGAAAACATATCGAAGCAGATTTATCAATAAAAATATATTAAAGAAAGGTGCACCCCAAGCGGCACACCGACGTCGAAAAGACGTGGTTTTTTTGGTGTAAAACACCGTAAAATACACCGAACATGACGTGATTTACACGTCTTTTCCCACGTGGAAATGTCCGGGAATATGACGTGATTTTTATGACGTCTTTTACACGTCATAGAATATGACGTGATTTCTATGACGTCTTTTACACGTCATAGAAATGACGTGTAAATCACGTCTTTTTTACGTGATTTTCACGTGTAAATCACGTCTTTTTCACACCTTTCATGTGAGTTGGGGGGGGGGCGTTCTCGAAATGAGGCGGCGAGAAGCAAAGGGGTGTAAGTGACATTTGCAATAAAGTATGGATGTCTCAAAAATGGATTCTGCACAGCTAAATATACAAACTGGATGGTGAAGCTCGTCGCAGTCTAATAGAAAGTCTACCCATGAATGCTCTACGCCGAACTTCATTATACAGTTTGTATATTTTGCTGTGCAGAATCCATTTTAGATACATACATACTCTATTGAAAATGTCACTTACACCCCTTTGCTTCTCGCTGCCTCAAATGTCATGGAAGTCTGACAGGATTGTTCAGTTCCAAATGTCAAAACCATTAGAAATTGATGTGCATCCGCAGTTTTGACATTAGGAATTTCAATCCCATGTACTTTCCTCGATTATTCGCCACACTTTTGAGGCTATTTATCAGCCCCTATTCAACCGTTTTGCACCAAAGTTAGAGGTTAGGCTACTAGGGCTACCTAGTTTTGAACCCGTAAATTTTGAAATAGATCGGTTGAATAGTGGTTGAAACAAATAACCCTGAAACTGTGTCGGATAATCGAGATTCTACTATACATAGATTGAGATTCCTAATGTCAACACTGGATACACATCAATTTATGATTATTTGGACATATGGAACTGAATATTATTAATAATAATAATAATAATAATAATAATAATAATAATAATAATAATAATAATAATAATAATAATAATAATATCGACTCTAAAACACACAGCTTACAACACATTTTTAAAAAAAAATGATAAAAAAGAAAATATCATACTTTTTCTTTCTTCTTAACTGCGTTTTTTTTTTTTTTTTTTTGAGAGTTCTGAACTGATCTCTGGCCGCAACACTTTTCTTGGGTTAAATAAATAATAAATAATAACAACTGGACAACGTTTATTATAAGGAAAAACAATAATGAAAATAAATTTAGCCTCGTGGCTGCTGCTTGATTTTTCACCATTGTGTTGTAATTTGCATAATAATTCACAAGCTCCTATACCAGATAAGTAAGACCACGGGGTTATTGTAATAAATAACAGATCAGGATAGACCCTAAAAACCCTAGATCTTGCCACAGCGAAATGCATCACCACCCTCTTTCGGAAGCACACATTGGGGAACGTCAAAGTATTGTGGTCTATTTGATTGGTCTGTACCAAGATTTTGGAAATTTCGCTTCTCCGAAGGTTCCTATTATCTATGGATTGGATATTTCCATATCCAATGGACCACCTCTAGTGTTGTTGATTTCTATTTTTTTAGTATTTGGATACTAGCCTATTGAATAGTACATATTCGCCTCTTAATGTGTGGTATATTTACCTACACATTAAGAAACGAATATACAATAGCTGTCAAGGAATTATTATATACCTAATGCAACAGGAAAGAAACGGCAGCGCTTGCTCCCCGAAAGGATAAATTTAAAGCCATACATTAAAAAGAAAACCGAGAAGCATTGGATCGTCTTGAAAAACATAAAAAAAAAACCTCGAATGTAAGACTCACCCTTGGCGAAAAAAAAGCCCTACATAACTTGAACCACTGATTGGAAAAAGGGAATAAGTACAATTTTTTGCGATTTTAACCTGAGATAGCAGATGTGTTCCTTTAAGATAGTTGCATCGTTGAGTAGAAAATTGGAATGTTTGGGCAACTCTATGTGACCAATGTAGAAGGCAAAATCTCTTGCTGATTAGAAAAAGGGAATAACTACGTTTCTTATTTCCTTCTTACAGTCACTACAGGACACGACCACAACTGTGAGACTGTGTGTAAGTAGACAACCACCGGAGCCCTCTGCTTTCGTTACGATACTTCGCCTTCTTTTTGCATTGCACAATCTATGGAGAACTTTTTGCTCCAATCAGTTACAGATTTACATGTTTTCAGTGATACAAGTGGTGGTCAAAACTGCAATCATTCAATGACATGAATGCTTTTCAGCCTGACCGTATCATAACGGTTCCCACTATACACCAATATTTGCCTGTCAGAGGTCACAGTTTTTACCATGTGACCGAAATTTTGCTGTAATCAAACCAGAACTCAAACGACACAATCGCATTTATTTACCAGCACAGTATAACCACATGATTACGAATGCAACAAATACTGATCCTCCATTTCAGGTTTACGAAGTTGTCAATGAAGAAATCTTAGATTTTAAACATTGGTGGTAACCGCTTTAGAAATCTTCAGGTAGCATTGTGGACAAAACAGTGAAATTCCAAGTAAGTAAATAGAGACACTGTTTACAAAGCAGAATCTCCAGGTTATGTCCAAGCTCATAAGTTTATCAATGGACTAAGAACTGATATTTTTCGATTACTCAAAAGTAATGTCACAAACGTTGCACTGCCAACGTCAAAGGCATACGATTGGTAAGTCTCGATCAATCAGAAAAAGATCAACGATTCTTCACAAATCATCAAATACATACCTGACCAATACAAACAGTTTTATAGGATGATTTGTTCATGGAAAACCACTGATCAAGAAACTGTAGAAGAAGAAGATGCAGACGGATAGGACCCTATGTAAAGCCATTCTATTGTGACAACGTATTTTGTTACGAATTTTGTACAGTTGTCTATTGTATTACTTTTTTTGCTGTACGAATAACATGTGCTGTACAGAAAAACGAACGGTGACAATAAAAGTGTTAGAAGCCTAACATGCGTGATAGTTCGAATACATATATCCAAGATTAGCATACAACATTGCATTCAACATGTACTTTTTCATAGCTTTCTATCAAACTGCATATTACATACCCTACACACAATTACAATTGCACCCAATTTTAATTGATTGGAAAAAGGGAATATTTTTTCCATTTTTAAGCTTTTCTAACCAATTCCAGGGCTGCAATACAAGATTCTTCTTGTTGTCTTAGTGTTTGTTAGTTGTTTTGCTACAAGTAATCAATTATACACTTTTTGCAACAAATACAAACAACGCCTCTAGAAGGTTTTTTAGCGTTATTGAAAACTTAGGTCTGATGCACTTATTCCCTTTTTCCAATCAGTGATTCACTTAAGAATGAGAAAAGACGAATAAACATGGTAAAAACAAAGAATGAAATGGAAAAATAAAGGAACATTGTACTTACAGTCCTAAGAAAATGAAATTTTTGAGTTTTACGCCCCACGATTATACCGGTTAGGCTAAAGGAAACGGTGATAATGAGAAATGAATGAAATGGTGGAATGGAGAAAGTGGGAGAACCCCGAGAAAACCCACGCACACGGTGTTTGTCCACTACAAAGTTCACTTGGAGAAGGCTGGGATCGAACCCGGAACCCCAAGCAAAAGAGGTGAACGCTCTACCACTGAGCCACCGCGGCCCTTAGTACTAAGAAGAATCCACTCATTTCGTCACTGGAATTTATTCATGTGCATTTACTAGTACCTTCTTCTTAATGAATTTACGGTACAACACGTGCTTCCTTAAATTTTATAGCTATCCATTATTACGCAAGTATGCGCACACATACACACAAACACAACCACCCACATCCAACACACACTCACACACACAAGAACAATGGGTTTTATTGACAGTGCAAAATTTAGGACTAAACTTTTATAACTCCAATTTAAGGTGGATCACTACCCGGAAGTCAGTATAAGCATTAGTTCTTTGCCTTAATCAACGCGTAAAGAAATGGGACATATTATAAGTATTACACTATAAAATAGAGTTACGCGTCAGCTACAACATGAGATACTATTTTCTGTGCTTATGTATTCTGTTAGCTAAAAAAGTAACATATAAGAGGAAAACTTGATCAGTTTTAAGATGAGTACGCAAGATGGCGCTTGCTGTTAGATTTTACTACTCCTGTGCTCAGTTTTATTAAATTTTTACTTACAAGCATAAATTATTTTACAAGTAGTTGTCTCATTACGGAATATGGATATTATATTACCATTTTTCGTGTTATGTTTTACATTTTGTAAAAATATTATTCTATATTTACGGAAATAGTTTTAGCGGCTGAATCTCATGCTTACGCAGGACGCCATAATGCTTCGTTGCCAAACTTACATGTGCACTGTTGCAGTCACAGTAGTAGGGCAATTCCTTGTTAGCGTTTGAAGTCCAGATTATTTTGAACGTTAAATATGTAGCCTAATATGTGTTCTTTCTTTTTCTTCTTCTTTCCTTTCTTTTTTTCTTTCTTTATTTTTGCTGAAACTTAATTTGCTTAGGTAAAAATATTATATCTTCTTGAGAATAATCTATATATGTTTTTGAGCTTTCATACATACACGAATAGTTGCCTGAACCCGTTAGTGGAAAATAGTAATTAATTCCACTTACTAGGGAAGGTCGTGGGGTGTTACTCTGACTTCATATTGATACTATGCTCAGTCAACTCCTTTTTACATATGAAACAATTAGGCAACCGGAGAAATCCTCGATCGTAAGCTTGTTCGAATTATAGGCGTTAAAATTTCAAAATTGAACAGATTTTGAAAAAGTTTGAAGAAACCATTTTTTGAGATACACGCTTCATTTTTGGTACTGGAGTGTTCTCTTGGGTACTCGACGGAATGGTGAGGTCAAAACGTACGCATTTTGCAAGATAAGGGAACTTATTGGGGAAGGGTTGAAGGGTATTGGCGTCTTACAACTTGCAAATTGCATCCTATTTGGCACACCGGATAAATAGGCTAATAAAATTTATTTGAAACCAACTGTATTGTCATGCAAAAGACACGTTCTGTCTGACCACCTAAACATTAAACAATGACATTTGGGGACCCGGACAAATCCGCCAAATGACAAATCCGCCAATTACCAAATCTGCCAATTACCAAATGCGCCAAACGCGAAAATGACCAAATGCGCCAATTGTGAAAATGGACAAATCAGCCAATGGACAAATCCGCCAATTACCAAATCTGCCAATTACCAAATCTGCCAATTACCAAATCTGCCAATACCAAATCTGCCAAACGCGAAAATGACTAAATGCGCCAATGACGAGAATGGACAAATCTGCCAATTGACAAATCCGCCAATTACCAAATCTGCCAATGACCAAATCTGCCAAACGAGAAAAAGACCATATGCGCCAATCGTGAAAATGGACAAATCAGCCAATTGACAAATCTGCCAATTACCAAATCTGCCAATGACCAAATCTGCCAATTACCAAATCTGCCAATGACCAAATCTGCCAATTGACAAATCTGCCAAACGGAAAACACCGAACTATGTTTGTATTATCATCAAATAACTGGATAGTCTAGTAAAAAGCATACAGAAAGAAAGTATTTATGAATATCAAGCAACAAACTAAAAGTAATTAATAGAAAGTAATCAAATCATCGCCCAGATATTTGAGGATTTGAACGAGGTAACCATTTAAAATAACTTTAACGTTTACTGAGTATATGTTACAAAAAAAAAGTTGGTTATTTTATGAAGACCGGAGAGACATGATGTAAAAGTTCAATAAATCGTACATGCTCTAACGCAATGAGATAATTTGTTTGTTTTTATATGTTAATTTTGATGAATTTATAACTGTTAAAAATGAATGTTCTTGTTATTTGCTGGAGTGATTGCCCCATTTCTCGCACTGAGGTTATATTTTTCGGGTGCCCGACCTCTTGGACATTACACTATACTTGTTACAGTTGGCAATACTTCTTAAAATAACGTAGTTGCGAGAAAATTTTAAAACGATCGTTGTTTGTTTTCGTACTTTTGACACTTGACCAACAGTTCTTGGGAGTCGTGATTACTACATATTCTCCTAATTTCACGACTTTTAGCAGTATTGCCAACATTAACATTCATTATTACATCTCCTAAACCATGTAAAATATCAAATTGCTATTACGTGTTGTTTGCCATGACTCCATTTTGGTGTTGTTTGCCACGGTATTGTTCTCTCTAGCTTATCTTATACCACAATCGTGAAGACTTATACAAAATCGACTTATAAGCTAAGGGTTGCCAGATGAGCATATTATAATGATCAAATCTATTATATTATAAACAGAATGCATACAATACGAATTGTCCCAAGCACGTTATTGGGTTACTACGCTATCAGCTGTTCACGCCACAGTTAAATTTATTCAAGGTGAGTTCAAGCACTCAATATAGGGGAGAGGGGGGTACATTTGAACAGGGGGTACCTTTGAACATTTAAGATAACAGGCTAGAAATAATGGCATATCTGGTGGTTTCAAAATTTTTAGTTTGGCAAAACTGCGTTGCATGACGGTCAACTGTTATCTGCCATTCTAGTGTAACTGTTGATGAACAGCAGTACTTTGTTACATTTGTGGGTTGGAAAGTTGGAATTTTTCTGAAGTTTTGTAAGATTTTTGCCAGAAGCCTGTGTTTTGATATTATCTGCCATTCATTGCAGAAGCAAGTACATTAATTTACTTATCTAATGTTGCCCTTTGTATTTCACAATAGTTTGTATTATCTGGGTATTACCAAATTCCGCTTGGTCATGCCGGTTGGGGCAGCTTTGAACAAAAATTAGGGGGCACATTTGAACATTGTTCTACCTATACTTTTCTGAAACTTATAAGTACCAGCAACATGTTTGTGGTAGACAAATGTTCAGTGCCAACTGCTGATATTGTGTTTAGACTTTCTAATCTCACAACTTCTGGAGAGACAAAGCGTACTGCAAAAATTCTCACATTTCATGTCGATTTGCAGAATTTTAGGGTAGAATAAATTTCGTGTCCAGTACCCGGTTAGTAGTGAAAAAATGTAATTTCTTAGATCTCTTAGATTGCTAGTAGTAATAGGTTTTCCATTAAGCCTATCAGGCATGACGAGCTAAATTAAAAAGTGAATCATAATCATATTTTCACAGATATGCTTCGATGATATATATATATATATATATATATATATATTAAATTTCCTTCAGATCACACTTACGCCTATAGATATGTTGTCCACATATCCTTTTTATGTGTGTGTGTGCTTAACGTATAACGTACAACATATATGCAGGCCCGTATTTAGGTAACTGCTATTCTGTGCTCGAGCACAGGACGTCACAATTTAGGGGGCGGCAAAATTTTGGATTTTTTAAAAAAAGATTCACAATACAGTTATATTTAACACTACCACACTCAGAGTTCCGCGCAAGAGCGAGAAAGTGTTTAATTCGCTCTAATTACAGTATTTACTAATTAGCTAGCTTATCTGATTATTTTTTAAAAAGTCATCCTCTCCTACTCCCACCCCAAGGGGTGAGGATGAACTTGAACATCATGAAAACTGATACCGTTAAACTCAGCAACCTCGAAAACAATGAATTCAACACTAATATCTGTCGTCTTCGATTACTTTTAAACTCTCGCCCGCCTCACTCGGGAGTTGAGTATGATCTTGAAGTTGAATTGGATTAAAACTGTCACTATTCATATCAGCGACCCCAAAAACTATGAATTCAACTCAATTCAGATGTGTTTCCCAAGGGGGAGGCAAATTATTTAGAGGACAGAGGCGCACAATATACAAATACGGGCCTGCATATATGTTTCAGCAATTATTACTATTATTATTATTTCCTTGTCATACGCGATTGGTTAATTTTTGTGCCTTAAACCGTTAATGCTGCTTTGTTACATTAGCCTTGTTGTTCGTAAACGAATTCATCCTGAAAATAACGATTATGTAGTAAAATAATGGTTTGTTCAAAACTGCCCCACGTATGTTCAAATCTGCCCCATGCTTGTTTCAATCTACCCCCCAAGGGGGTACATTTGAACGACACCCCCTGCGCCCTTGCATATAATGACAAGATCAAACAAAGTACTCTATTTTATTGCAAATATAATGTATATTATATTTAGCTTTTGCTACAGTTCTATAAGGAAATTTACTGAGTGTTTGGAAGCAAAAATGAATATTCGGAAACAGATGTTCAAATGTACCCCCCTTTCCCCTAATAATTTGTTTGCTTAGAAACTCTCCAAGTGCATTTTCAAAATTGATATTGCCTACAATTTGTTTGTGTTCGACTGTGTAGCCAACGTTAAATCTAGGCATATCATCAGGACTAACAATAAGGGAGTATAGGAATCCCGATAAATGGGGACCCAAACCTTCTAGAGGGAGCGCGATACGCGAAATATATATGTATATATTTCATAACCTTTCTAGAGATCAAATTAAAATTAGATTTAAAAATCTGCATTTAGCGATCTTTTAAACACCTTTGGTGAAAGGAGAAAAATTTAGTCTATTGGTAATACAAAAATTTAGTGACTTATGTATAGTTACTGGGGTATTTTCAAGTCCACACAAAGAGCTCCCTAGTGGATGAGCGGTTAGCGTAGGGACCCAGGTTCGATTCTTGGCGGGAGCTTATTTGGTTCGGATTCCACGTTAAATTGTAGGTCCACGTCTCATATAGCCTCGATGATGAACGGGACGCTAAGACTGAAAATCAAATCTGTCCCACAGAGATTATTAAAATACAAGGGTCGGCAATCCCTCCATAGCATTTCTGAAACAAGATGGAATGTACACGAATTGGAGTGGATTTGAGTTAAGCATCCCATACAGCAGAAGACTATGAGCCTTGGGCCTACAACTTAACATAGTTTCCGATACACATGAGTTTCCGCCGGTAATCGAACCCGGGTCTCCCATACCAAAAGCGCGTACGCTATCCACATAGCCACAAGGGAGCCCTGTGTACGATTTAAGACTATAAAACCTATGGCAGAAGAAACGGGTAGGTTACATTTCTCTAAGTTACAACCATTAATTCTTCCGGACATTTGAAGATAAAATCTAGATCATATCAATGTAAGAAATTGAATCCCGCATTTGATACTGAACCACTCTGAGAAGAAATCAGAGAAGAACAATTTAAAATATTGGCTTTTTGATGTAATCGTACACAAGATCGTATCTCAGGTGGATTCTCGGTGTACAGAAATGAGATATATTTACCTGACTTTTCAAGCAATTCTCAGAGTAAACACTTTGGATGACAGTGTCACAATTAAGAAATTAATTACAATCTACTCTGATGACTTCAGTTGTAATTTTGTCAAAGAGAAACAAGTATATAAGTCAGTCTCTGTGCAGCTACTTTCTCGGATCTTCACAATAAAAATTATAAATTGATGTTATATTTGTGTTTCCTGAACTTCAGAATTTCCTCGCGCGAAGTGGATTCTGTGGTGGACAAACACAGTGTGTCTGAGGTTTCTCGGGGTTCTTCTTCCTCCCATTTTCTTCATTACACTATTTTTCATTCATTCTTATCATTACCATATCCTTTAGCTTACACGGCATAAGGGTAGGACCAGTGTTGGGTAAGTTACTTGTAAAAATGTAACGCGTTACAAGTTACTTTACTTTCTCTTAAAATGTAACGCGTTAGTAACGCGTTACTTGCCCCCAAAAAGTAACTGCTACTTTACTTCGAAAGTAACGCGTTACTAACGCGTTACTTTTAGATCCGAAACTTTAAAAATGTTAAAAAAAAATAACTTCAATTTTCCTTATTACTATTACTACCGCTATTATTATTATTATTATTATTATTATTATTATTATTATTATTATTATTATTATTATTATTATTATTATTATTATTATTATTATTATTATTGCACGTTCTGAATCGCTTTATGTAAATGCAAGGACAAATTTTTACTTGATATATGAACATTTATATAATGTAACATTGATAAAATGCCATACTTCGTTACTCGGAGGGATGGACACGAACGAGTTCGAGCGAGTTCGAGCGAGTTTTCTTTGACACGCGATTCGACTACAAACAGACATCTTTGAGCTCGACCCGAGAACTCGACTCGAAAAATTTCCTCCAATTCGACTTGAATTGGGGTCGAGTTTCGAATCGACTAGAGCCAAATTCAGTGTGTAGTTTCGAGTACATTCTTCAAGTATATTACATAGACAGTATAATTATTATCAACGACACTACTACTACAACTTATTATTATTATTATTATTATTATTATTATTATTATTATTATTATTATTATTTATTATTATTATTATTATTATAACAACACTGTATATAAAAAGAAAGATAGGCGGTTTACATTTGAATACTAAAAAACTAGTTGATTGCCAACCTTGGTAATCGTGAAGTCTAGGAGTCAAGGACGTTGCTTACGAGCTTCTGAATTTGGGTTGAGGGTTTAGGTTGAGTATTCGGGCTCGAGCCAAACACTGTTAAAAGTTATAGGACACTGGCCAAATATCTTCAAAACTGCTCGGCCCGGGTTTAGAATTGTCAACGACTTGAGCAGCTCGGCTGACAGCTCATTCACTATTGAACCGAACGGAGAAGTAAGCTGAGACAACAGCTCATCCAACCGACTCTGCTCAGTTGAGCCGAACCGAGCAAATGACTCATCCCTACCAAGCTAACTCGAGCCTATGGTTAACCCCAAGTGAGCCAGCTAGAGCCATCTCTCAGTTGAGCCGAGCCGAACTAAGCTTGTTATAAAAAATCTCTTGTGGTCTCGCTATCAAGACGAGATGCGAGCAGTGTCCCCTCTCGTGAACAACACTAATAGTATTCCATATTACTGTTTAGCTTACATTTCACATGGCTTTCGTTTTCCAGTGTAACCAGGCCTTGATTTCAAGACGACTTAAAACTAACGAGCCATTCATCAAACTCGACTGGACTCGAAACTCGACGCAAAAAACTAAATCGGCTCGGAACTCGACTCGAGGATATTACCCTTGACTTGACTTGAAACTCGACTTGAATTCGAGTCGAGTCTAGTTTTAGCTTGACTCGTGCTCATCCCTATGCGTTAGAAAAAATGGTTGCTTATTATTATTCTGCTAAACTAATTATATAATAATAACAATGTTGTTATGTAAAATTTAAAATAAAGAATATAAAGAAACATTAGACTACTTTATAATCAACGGGACTCTAGGATAAGCATACTCATCTGAAAGTACTCCAATATTACATACCATCAGCAAATATTACATTACATACAACTCCAATATTGCATTCTAGTAATAAAATAGGCCTGCTCATCAGAACACAGTTTATTCATATTAACCCATTACTGTAAATCGTTAGTTATGTCACCCTAGTTGTTGATAAATATTTTCCGCCGGGGCACTTCAGACACTATACTTTTTAATTCTGTCCACCATCATCCTCAGCTCTTAAGAAAAAAGTATTCTTTCAATTTTCGTCCTCCATCTTTATAAAAACAACACCAATCAAAGTAAAATAGACTACCGGTATTATTGCACTCCTAGTTCAATCACTGAATGTATTGATCTGGAGCTGTCAAAATCTACGACAAAATCTTCCAGGTGCTTGCAATCAGTACACGTGATTTCCCTAAGGCTGTCGCTGTCCTCATCTTCAAAAAACAGCAACTGGCACTACGAACTTACCTGTTTCTCTGTGTGTCTGTGACTGTCGGTCACTGACATACGTAGTGCATGCTCGATTGTTTCATTCTGAGAAATTCACGTACAGGAAAGAAACATTTGTTTCCGAAAAAAATATATACATATATTGTAGTTACTCATCCGAAATGTAACGCGAAAAAAGTAACGCAAACTAGGTACGTTACTTAAAAATTTGTAACGCGTTACCGTTACAGTTACTTTGGAAAAAATGTAACGCGTTACTGGGAAACGTTACTTAAAAAGTAACGCGTTACAAGTAACGCGTTACTTGCGTTACGTTACTTCCCAACACTGGGTAGGACGCATGGGCGCAAATCTGTCTTCAACATTGGTTGGGACGAGTAAGACCGTTCTCATATATATATATATATATATATATATATATATATATATATATATATATATATATAAGCGATGTTCAAAATATTTATGAAGTTGAAAAACAATGCTGTGAAGAATCAGAGGAGCAGAATTGTCTTCAGTGGCGTATTTAGGAGGCTATCGGGCTCAAGTCCCCCCCCCCCCGAAATAAATTTGTTAGTTTTTCGCATTCCACGTACAACAATAATCCTTCTTACCATTTCTAAGAATGCAATTGACTTTCCATTTTCTTATGCTCTTTGTTCAGAAATAATACTGTATTTGTCAAATTTCATTCCATGTAAGAACTGCGTTCTTTTGTTCTTTCTTTCGTCCTTTCTACTTTTCTGTTTCTTTTTCTGGACGTTATTTTCTTTCATTTCGCCTATCATACTTTATCGACCGTTGTCAATTGTGATTCAAGTCGGCCGTCATCAGTAACACCAAAACTAAGAGGAGTTGATAAGCGAAACTGGTGTTCCACACCAACATGCGCGGATATCAACATGACAGGACTTTAGTTATTATAATAAAGGAAAAAATATATCGTTTAGTTATTTTTAAAAGAAGGGAATATTTGAATTAAAGAAAATCAAACCGGGGGAATAATTAGTCAAGGAATTTAGGAAGGCCAAGAGGATGCTTCCTTTTTCTTGTATGAATAGAATAAAGGGTTAGATTCACTCATAAGTTTTTGTATCATATCATATATAGGATTTATCGGTCTGCAATTCTTGCCACTATAACTTCAATTTATGCATAAATTAAAATATATTTAATTCTCAAACTCAGATGGGCAATTGCACTCCGACTTCCTTCCTTGTGTTGGGCATAGCTCCCTCGAAACAAAATACTAAGTACGCCTTATTCTAGAGAAGGGAGATGAAACTCATATTACGGTAGATGAATCTGATCAACTGCTGTGGACTATATTATATATTAGGCTATGTAGGTGAAGTAGTTGTACATATCAGTATTACAAATCACTGCCGTGAACACATTCTTAAATATGAATACACGCATATTTATAATTGGTATATTTCTAATTAGGCATCCACAAAGATCAACGTTAAAATTGTTTTATAATAATATAATAATATAAATGACTTCCCCAAAACTATGAAGAAAGAATATCAATTATGTATGACGCAACAATACTGTTTGAGCAAAATGATGATAATCTCAATAACACTACATGAATCGTTACAGAAATCTGACGCATGTCATATACTCTTTAGTTAACAGATGTAACCTTAAGATTATGGAGAAAAATATTCCAGCAATTGAATTCTTTTCTTTGCTTACGAAGCATCCTCTCTCAAAAGTAAAATTGGTACACGGAAATACGTAGGAACAAACCATGGTTCGATCTAGCAGCGAAGAGAAAACAGGCAAAATTATGTTGGCTAAAAAATCCGAATGAAATAACTACACAAAATTTCGTCGATATCAGGCGGGAAAATTCCAAACAAAGAAACGCGATTTTTTGAAAGCTAAAATTTAAGAACTTGAAAATAATAGTAAAATTAAAAACATTCGAGACATGTATAAAGAGATCAATGGATTTAAGGAAGGCTATCAACCTCGTGCTTATACATTAAAGAAAGCTGATGGAACAGTTTTCACTGATACAGATAGCATTTTAAATAGATGGAAAGATTTCTTTGACGATTTGCTTAACACCCAGTCAAAAACAAATGTGCGTGGAGAAAGGGAGATACTCACCGCAGAACCGTATATTCCAGAACCCAACCGAATAGAAGTAGAAATCGCTATAAAGAAATTAAAGAAACACAAATCTCCGGGTGTAAACGATAATCCGGCTGAGTTAATTTTAGCTGGAGGCGAAAAATTGTGGAACAAGATACACAAACTCATTCTCCTTATCTACAACAAGGAAGAATTGCCACAAGAGTGGAAAGAATCAATCATTGTTTCAATCCACAAGAAAGGCGAGAAAACTGACTGTAATAATTATCGAAGCATCTCTCTTCTGTCAACATCCTATAAAATCCTTTCGAACATTCTATTAGCAAGATTGACCCCATACGCAGATGAAATTATTGGAGATTATCAGTGTGGATTTAGAAGAAATCGATCAACTATCGACCAAATATTTACCATTCGCCAAATACTCGAAAAGAAGTGGGAATACAGTAGCCCGGTACATTAACTATTTATTGATTTTAGAAAGGCTTACGACTAGGTTAGGAGAGAAACATTGTACATCGTTCTTACAGAATTTGGAATGCCGGAAAAGCTAATTAGATCAATTAAAGCATGTTTAAATAAATCCCAAAATAAAGTCCGGATAGGAAAATTTTTGGCCACGAGCTTTCACGTCGAGAATGGCCTGAAACAAGGAGATGCGTTGTCGCCATTATTATTCAACTTTGTCCTGGAATACGCTACAAGGAAAATCAAAGATAGCAACCAGGGCCTAGAGCTGAACGGTGTTCACCAGGTTATGCGTACGCTGATGATGTAAATTTAATAGATGATAGGAGAACAATAGAAAGAAATGCAGAGGTGTTATTAAACGCTGGCACGGACAAGGGTTTAGAAGTAAATGCAGAGAAAACTAAATACATGAAAGTGCGTCGGGACCGTAATACGGGAAATTATGAATGCGTTAAAATATTAAATAATACTTTTGATAGAGTGGGTACTTTAAAATATCTAGGATCAATATTAACAGACGAAAATCTTATTCACGAAGAAATTAAATGTCGACTGAAAACAGGAAATTCGTGTTATTATTCAGTTCAAAATCTCTTGTCGTCGCGAATTGTGTTGAGGAATGGTCGCTTATTCTGAGGGAAGAACATAGACGTAAAGTATCTGAGAACAAAATGCTCAGACGAATATTCGGACCCAAGAGGAATGGGAATGGGAAACTTCATAACGAGGAACTACGTATACGTAAAATAGTGGTAAATAAATACGTAAAATAGTGGTAAAATTCAGAGCAATATTTTAATTTACCTTTAATAATTCAAGTAATAAATTACTTTCTGTAGAAAGGAAATAAATATATCTTGAAAAATTATCTTTTTTTGCTTCAGAGATGAAAAGAGTTGAAAATTAAGTATAGGTAAACAGATACTTTAAGCAATAATGAAAGTGATGTTTAATTTTGAATAGGTGAAAATTCTTTGCATCTCCTTAACATGCACAACGATATGTTCAAAGAATATTTCTAACGTTAAATAAACCACCTGTAGACCTTGTAAACAAATTTTATATTTAACTCAATTGTCATGACAAGGTACAGCACTTTTTAGTAAAAACACTGTATAAAATGTAAAGTTTCAATACTATTATAGTATCTTCACCAGACTTAACACACTTATCTAGAATGTTGTTTCTACTCTTTCTACATCTCGTGGTGTAGCTCAAGGTTGTGGTTGCAATGAGGTACCTAAAAGAACACCAAAAGCGATGCAACTAATGGGTCTAGGTCAAAACCCCCACAGCCAAAACCCCCACACTCAAGAAATGTCAAAACGCCAACATGATCGGTCATAACTCCCATACAAATGGACAAATCTCCCAAACGCACGAACGGTCAAAACCCCCACAGCCAAAACTCCCACACTCAAGAAATGTCAAAACGCCCACAAAATCGGTCAAAACTCCCACACAAATGGACAAAACAGCCACACATAGCAACGGTCATAATCCCCACATAAACGGACAAAACCCCCATACAAATGATCAAAACTCCCACATGGAGAAATTGTCACAACTGCCACACAAATGGACAAAACCCCCACACAATCGGACAAATCCCCCACACTCTGAAATGATCGTGATTGCACGTCTTTGTTGCGGCTCTTTATGACGCCCACTTTAGTGTTTCTGTCATTAGAAAACAGTGCAAGAAGAATAGTTGCAACATCAGTTTAAGTGGAATAAAAAATGTTATTAAAAAGTACAAGGGCAAGACATACAACCAGGATCATTTCAGAGTCTGGGAGATTTGTCCGATTGTGTGGGGGTTTTGTCCATTTGTGTGGCAGTTGTGACAATTTCTGAATGTGGGAGTTTTGTCCATTTGTGTGGGGGTTTTGTCCATTTATGTGGGGATTGCGACCGTTGCTATGTGTGGCTGTTTTGTCCATTTGTGTGGGAGTTATGACCGATTACCAGTGTGGGGGTTTTGGCTGTGGGGGTTATGACCGTTCGTGTGTTTGGGAGATTTGTCCATTTGTGTGGGGGTTTGACCGATCGTGTGGGAGTTTTGACATTTCTTGAGTGTGGGGTTTTGGCTGTGAGGGTTATGACCGTTCGTGTATTTGGGAGATTTGTCCATTTGTGTGGGAGTTATGACCGTTTGTGTGGGCGTTTTGACATTTCTTGAGTGTGGGTGTTTTGGCTGTGGGGGTTTTGACCGGTTCCCCAACTTAATGTAATGTCGTATAATGCATTGCCCTTCTTCCTAAGACGCCACTATTGATACATAATGGGTTGTAATAACTTTATCAAAAACGTGATATGTATAAGCTTTAATGTATGACATTTTAACGAACATTTATAAGACATTATAATATTTATATATCATTAAATTGTATCATTGTGACTCTATATTACGTTTGCAATTGTAAAAAAGACACAGTACATTTTTTTAAAAAGAAAGTGACTGAATGAAAAATGGAAGAAGAAAACATGTTGATTTCGAAGTTATGACTACTTACTTTATAAATTTATAGTTTACAACTATTCTCAGGTTATCGAAATGAATAATGAAAAATATATAACTAGTTAGTAAATCAAAGAAATATGAGTCGAAATGTTAAGTTTTGTATGAATAAATTTATAAGTACAGAAAAGGGAACATGTCATACACATCGTTATTTTAGAGAAACTAACCTATTCATTGAAAACCATAAAGTAAAAATTGTATGTAAGAAAATAACACTTACACAAATAATAAGTGAATATATATACTTTATATATGCTGTATTATAAGTAGGCAATTTGTGATACTTTTATTGAAGTTATAGCATTTGTTCCAAAGGATCAAACTATATAAGCCCATGAATATATTATAATGAAAGAAATACAAGAGAATACGAAGATAAATATGTGAGTAATGTGTTGGCTTATCGTATATTATTTATTCTTAAAAAGAATCTAAATGTATATCGAGGAAATGTTATCTTGTAAAGGACAAACTGCGTTTCTTTACTAATATGACCGCAAAGGGGGTAATCGTGGCTAATATTGTGGAAAAACGGGTCTTTGGGGAGCCAGTTTATTTCTTTTCTTTGTTTATTTTGTTTATTCCGTTATGAGAGCTCGTCCGTGGCTAAGCGGTTAGCGTACGCGCCTTTGGCGTGGGAGACCCGGGTTCGATTCCACGTTAATCAGTAGGTCCACGTCTCATATAGCCTCGCTGCTGAAAGGGACGCTAAACTAAAATCAACTCAACTCAATTTATTCCGTTATGAGTATTTCAAGTTTGAAGTTACCGACGAAGTGCCTGTGGTGCATCATCATGTAAGTAGCCCACTTTGTGAGGGATACACTTTACACAAAAGCTCTTTCAATTTTAAAATTTAAAAGTAGTAGAAGAAATAATAAAGAAAAAGGACTTGAACCATATAAATATTGTTACTTGACTATTTCAACAAAAACGAAGTTGCAACAGTGCTGACGACCTTTACGGGGATGGAGATTTCACAAGTTTGGTTGGACCTCGCATAGAATTTTTGTGAAAGATCATGAAATCTACGAGCTATGGCTGACCTAATTCATTAAGCGGATGTCTGCTTCTGTTTTACATTTTCGAAATAAACCAATATATGTATTCCTTATTATAAGTAGAAAAATACAGTCGGTAAAAGTTAATAATAAAAAGTCTTGAACAAGAAGCTATAATCTTTAACAGAAAATGAATAAGGAAAGTAAGAAGAAACGCAGTTATTTTAGCAATAATAACATCGTTAATAAGTAGGCAGTAGTTAGTATAATCATGACTTGTTTGCAAACACGTATCTTGAGATCTTTTTTGAGTACTCTATTTAGATCGTTTAGAATATATAGTTTTTTTATATATATAATTTATTCAGTCAGGTTTGCGGGGTTCTTAGATTGTAGGAACTTTGCCCATATTACAAGTAACTTTTGTTCTCTTGACCTGATTTACAGTCGTGAATTTTAAAATCGAAAGTTATAACAGAAAATATTCTTTTACAACTATAAATTTTGGTATTTATTTTTTTATACGATCATGTACTTGGTGAGAAATTCTAGTTTGTAATTGTGAAAGTTGTGAATATTTGAAAGAATGTGAAGAAATATTTTCATAGCCTTGTAAAATATAAAGTAAATATTTTAAGTAAACACTTTTGTAATTTTCTTTAACCGGATAGAGCCTGAATTTTTTTGTGTGCAGTTTTTTGTTAATTTATAATTGAATATGTTAATTGGGCTTTATACATCACAAAAATACCATTGCATCTGAGAAAATAATCTTTGGTGTCCATATATATAGTGTGTCCATATGGTCACGCTAGGCCTTCGTGATATATAAATGCAATAAATAACACTACAGTACTGTTCATAAACTATATTTTCCTTACCTTTCTTTCATACAAACTTATTCCCATTGTCTTGGGAAAATGACAGCAATAATGTGTTTAATACTTCTTAGTATGGAAATTATAAAAACAAAAGAACGCCAAGGCCAACATCACATTTTACACATGCTGTACGCCCCACTGATGGACAATTTTCTCTTCAGCACATCTTCTTCGTTTGTTGCCAGGAACAGGAATAACTAATGGCCAATACCATGAAATCTTGCTGAATCGGATATTCTGTTTCCAGAGAAACTCAGTCTGGATACAACTGGACGTCCAGCACCTCTTGGAGATGAACCAAATGCAAGTAAATAGTATTGAGCAATTTCTCTTCTAAATTCTAGTTGACTAAAAGTTGAACCTGCATTGAGTGATATCTGCCATGCATTGTGAAATGACGCATCCAACAGCCAAGTGAAGATTGACCACCACCATTTCTTTCCTTTAATACCAATTCTGTAGTATTTTATGTTCATATCCATTCGATCTGTGCCACCCATAAACATATTATATTCTCCGATCAAATGTGGACGAGTTACTGTGATCTCTTTCTTGGCTGACCTGGAATAAATTTTTACATTTCCTAGTGGGAAAACATCATGAACAGTGGATGCGACTGTGACTACTCAATTGTCATGTCATCTTGAAATGACCACACCATCTTCACTGTCACTATGTTCGTAGCTTCTTGAATTCAGATGACATTGAGAAATTGCATTCTTTGGGAACTGTGTTTTCATGTATAGTACCAGTTAGAGCATATCCATTAAGGACTTTAGGTGTAACAGAAGTGGTATGCTTGTGAAAATATTGTCAAAATATAAAATGAATGCTAATTTTTAACGTCACTTAGAAATTCGTCTATCATATATAACAGAGGAGCGTCTGCTTTTCCAAATTTTTGTTCATATTCTGCTATGTATTGCAGATTTTTGCCTTGGTACACATCAAAGTTGATTAGGTATCAATTTGGGCTATTGAGGCACCAAACCTTGTACCCGAAACGCACAGGTTTTCCTTTTATAAACTTTTACAACTATGTCTGCCATAGTATGCTATCATTGCTTCGTCAAAATTTTTTGCCTGCGCTGGAACAAAATGTTTGATGCAATTACTTTTCAATTTATTCATTAGTGAGCGTAGTTTCCAAAGTTTATCTGATTCACTCACCTTGTTGTTCTCCACAAAATACAAAAACCTCATTATCTGAATAAACTTATCCCTTCTAATTGCATTGTGTACCATTAATTAATATCAGTCCCACAATCTCAATAGTATCTCTTGCCTGGAAGTGTATTATATCCTGACACAAACAAAACACCTAAACATAATTTGAAATCTTTAGAAGCATTCGGATCCTGCATGTTTTTAAACTGAGCATATTTCTGGATTTCACATATAGCTAACTCGAATATATCTTCATCAAAGAAAAATTCAAAAAGTTCAAAAGGTTTGAAGTCAGTATATTTTGAATAACCTCCCTCGGGAATACAGGCAGCGAATTGCTGATATCGTTTTGTGTTCACTTTCCCCTGTTCTCACACTGATTCCGCTTCCGTTTCTTTGAAATATTACTTTTCTTCTTCTCTATATTTTCACTCCCTTGTTCCAGACTCTCTCCCTCCTTCTCCCCATCAATTCCTCCCAAACGCATGCCGTTGGAGAATACTACTTTTGCCAAATCATTGAGTTGTCTCCTACTTAGGTTGTCTATCAAACCGCCAACATCTTCATCTGCCGAATCCTCGTCAGATAAAACATTTGATTCTGGAGGCTCAATAAATATACACTCTTATTTCTCCCTTTCTTATTCCATCCGGTTTCTGAAGTTGTTCCAATACTTCATACACTGTTAAGTACCTGGAAATGCGAAGGAACAGTTTTTCTTACGACGGAAAAACTATGATTTGCCAAGCCATATTGCTACTACGAAAGCCTAGCGTGACCATGTGGTAACATGAACGGTACATAGCTCAACACAACGTTCATGTAAGTTTCTTAACACAATACATTATTTACCTCAACGCCGGACTTCTTTCTGAACCAAAACACACAATAATTGGAAATATGTTAACAACAATGTAAAGATAAAATGAATTCTCACCTTTTATTATGTGCCATTGTTGGAACTCTAGAAGTAGCAAGACTTTCAGATGCACGTAACTTCACACTAAACAAGGAAATCTCAGGATTGATACTGAAATCGTGTCAAACACATCATTAGCTAAAAGTTTACAGCGATACATGTGAGTCTATGTGAAACTAACCAGAGGAAAACAATTTGAAGGTCATCGCGCGCAATGTGACCGTATGGTAACGCAAAGATTCTAAAGTGACGGCTTATATTTTGATGTCCCTATTCAAATTACCCGTTCCGAAAACTGGTTCGGATCCATTTTAACCAATTTGAAAATACTTATTACCAAGACTTTTTAATTAACTTGATTGTTATTACCTACGATTACAACTAGCTATCATGTTCGAAAAAGTGTATGTGTCACCGTACGAAAAGACAAGGAAACTGCTAGTTCACTACTGCCAGGACAATGAATGAAAGCTGTCACTGATTATTGGCAACGAAAGATACAGTTGTTAGTGCAGCATATTATATATATATATATATATATATATATATATATATATATATATATATATATATATATATATATATATATATATTATATATATAAACTAAACTTGTATTCGAGCATCTCATTTTATTTGGTTCGATGTGATTTATCGATTTATACATATATAATGTGTTTGACAATGTTACTTTTAAAGGAAGAAAATCAATCAACAGTGTGGACTATTTCTCATTAACTGAGTATGTAGTCTTAGAATTGGTGTAATAAAGATCTTAATGACAGCGACGACGACTTCTGTATAATTTTGGGGAGGCATTGGGATATGTGTATATCCTTGTCACAAATTCGAATAAAGATATCTACATTCAGGGAGGCCAATCTCCAAGATCAGTGTGCATGGTTAATGACGATGTAATTCAATTTCACTTTTATATCAGTAAGTAGCTGTAACAGAGCATCAATGTTCATATCTACGAATACGATATTTTACTACATATTCTAGAAAAGTTTACATGGGTTTTTACACGCATGTATAACATTTTGTTTATCTCAATATTATCAATGGAATGATATATGTCTCGTCATTGGAAGACTGTTAGACCTACGCGCTTCATTCTTGGAAATATGTGTGTCAGTGTTAAGAGGAAATCAAGTAACAAAAGGTACAATCCGATTGTTAACAGTTAATATTTTTCACTTTAGAGATCTGTAATCAGGATCACAAAATTATTACAAAATCACTAAGCATACAAGTTACAAAACAACAGTTACTAATGTGTATTTACTAATAGATGCGAAGTGAACTCAATTATACTAATTTTCATTTTATATGAACTAATCTTGGATCATATTCAATCCACTTTAAACGTATTAACTACATAAATAGAAACTTACTCTGAAAATTAATTGTTGGCTATCGAATAATTACAACAAACATTAGTGTTTTCGGGTTCGATTCCTAGTAAGAGGGCATTAAAATTCAAACGCGTTACTTCACGTCTCATATACAGCAATGGGATACTAAACTCCAACAACCAACATTAGTAAACATTCATTTTGAAACATAATTGCGAATTAATTAAAGTAAAACACATCAAAATTAAAATACCCTTTTCCGCTTTCTTTCATAAATAATTCTTCTTCTTTTTCGTAATATTGTAGGATGATGATTGAAGAATACATCTAAAATAAAATGATAGTTCGGTGACTTATCCTTTGGCAGATTTGTCCATTGGCAGATTTGGTAATTGGCGGATTTGGTAATTGGCAGATTTGTCAATTGGCAGATTTGTCCATTGGCAGATCTGTCCATTCTCACGATTGGCGCATTTGGTCATTTTCGCGATTGGCGCATTTGGTAATTGGCAGATTTGTCAATTGGCTGATTTGTCCATTTTCACAATTGGCGCATTTGGTCATTTTCGCGTTTGGCGCATTTGGTAATTGGCAGATTTGGTAATTGGCAGATTTGTCCTTTTTCACAATTGGCGCATTTGGTCATTTTCGCGTTTGGCGCATTTGGTAATTGGCAGATTTGGTAATTGGCAGATTTGTCCATTGGCGGATTTGTCCATTGGCAGATTTGTCCATTTTCACGATTGGCGCATTTGGTAATTGGCAGATTTGTCCTAGGCCCGACATTTGTCTCCGAAACGCTTTGCCACGGGACTAACTTCAACGCGACTCCCAACCCAACTGGCCTCTGTGCACTGTGGAAAAAATGAAATATTTCAGTTTACCATCCGATGATTATACCCTTTAGGCTAAGGAAGACAATGATTAAGGCAAGTGAATGATGATGGAAGAATTGATGGAATGAGAAGGAGGGAGGAAACTGGAGTACTCCGAGTAAACCCATGGACATGTGTGAAAGACGGTGTTTCAATATTTCATCGCTAGCCATTTTTTAAAATTTTCAACGGATTTTAATGGCGATTGTTTGAAAATAGTGGCCAAACTTCATACAATATTTTACGGTATTTCGCGAGAAATGTGATCAAAAAACAAACAATCGGCTAGAGATGATGTATGCAAACAGCGGTTTTCTCGAGAATAAAAGTCACCTGGTTCACAAATTTGAGCGCACATTCTCGCTAACCATTTTTTCTTCTTTAAATTTTTCGGTCTATTTTCTTGTTGAATATCTTAAAATATTTCCTGGAGTTTGCCCAATATTTCCCCATAATCGACATTGCAATTGTTGAAAACTAAGCACATGGCTAGCGATGATGTATTAGAACACCATATTCTGCGATGCATAAGCATAGGCCGACAGGATTCGGAGTACCGCGGCAGGGCAAGCCTGTCTGGCGCTGCTCGAGCAGTTTGGATTTAGCTACAGAAGAAGAAGAACCAGGCCAGTATCAGTCCAAAATTGCAGGGGAGCGGTAGAAGTTAGGGGGGGCGATCCAACCATATTATAGTTCACCATATTATTGTTCATTTGCAAGCTTATTGTGAAAATTTTAGGGGAGCAGTAAAATTTTAGGGGGAGCCCGGCCCCCTAGACCCCCGGGGATACGGGCCTGGGAAGAACACAACAATATAGATCATCACAAGTTTTAATTATGAATATCTCGTCGTTCTTCATTGAATTTTGCACGCCTGGCAAAGCGTTTCCAAGACAAATGTGATTGTTCAATTTGAAGGTGGCCACACAGGAAAGTGATATTTGAATAACAATATAGTCGAATAGGGGTATCAAATACATTTTATTAGTCTATTGGCCCCAGGGGTAAAAGTGAAGGAGAATACGGGGACGCCGTACCCCCACCTCGAATAAAATTAAGGCATCCTCCCAGTTCCGAAAAAAACTACAGTAGCCTATAATGGGTATAGATAGGCAGGGGAATGGCGTGGCGTCATCCCGCTACCTACCGTTCCCCCACCTTTTCAACTCCACTTTTACCACTGGTTGGCCCAATGGCATGCCAAATGGGAGGCAATTTGCATGGTGTAAGACGCCATTACCCTTCACACAATTCCAAATAATTGCCCTTATCTTGCAAAAAGCATACGTTTTGATCTTACTACTGTATTGGGTATCCAGGAGAACTCCCTGATATCAAAACTGAAGCGTCTATCTCAAGAAATGGTACTTCAAACTTTCTGCAAAATCTGTTCAATTTTGAACTTTTAACGCTCATAATTCGAACACGGTTGTGATCGAGGATTTCTCCGGTTGCCTAATTGTTTCATATGTAAAAAGGCGTCGACTGAGCATAACATCGAAACGAAGTCAGAGTAATATCCCGCAACCTTCTCTAGTTAGTATTTAAAAATTCATAAAACCGTAAAGCTTGAATTTTTTTTCCTATAATGAAAAGAAAGTATTCAGACCCTATAACTTCACTTGAGAAACGCAACCACTCATGTAGAAATGCAAATCCTTTTTCTACTCCAGAGCTGCAGTGACTCCGTGGTAGAGCATTGACATGTTGTATGCGGGGTCACTGGTTCGATCCCAGCTTAGCCAGGTGAGCTTTTTGGAGGACACACACCATGTGTGTGAGTGTGGATTTTCTCAGAGTTTCTCTTTGTGCTCCTACTTTCTGATTCTACCATTTAATTCATTCTTATCATCACCGTCTCTTTTAGCATAACCGAGAGACATCAATGTTTTTTTTTTCTGTAACGTCCTATCATTGTGCTCCGAAGGAAAGATAGAAAGAAGATGATGAAAACGAATGAAATGATTGAATGAAAGAAAGGGAGGGACCCGGAGGAAACTCCATTTATGGTTTGTCCACCACAAAGCTCACTTGGCGCGAGCTGGGATCCAGCCAAAAACCTGACCCACCAGAAGTGAATGATCTATGTCTAGCTCTTATAGAACCAATATTCTGACGAATATTGTCCGTGAATTCCGAATTGTAAGTGATACGTTTACAGCTTGCGGTTTCAACATAAGAATAAAGAGCGGAGATGGAACCCATGCTTGGGACGCTGAATCTATATCAACAAATAATTTCTTGTTATCGCTTACCGTTTTGCTCTATGTAAATTGAAAGTGTGATACGGTGCAATGCAGAGTGACTGGATGAAGTAGCTACAATCATTGGCATAAGTCATTGTTCAATCTGTAACATTATCCACGCTGTGCTCAGATTTTTGGATTTTTGTGCCAGGATGGTATCACGGCAGTTGATAGACGAACTGAAGCAGTGATGTGTTGATGTGTCACGAGATTTTGCCTTGCCGTAAACGAGAAGGTAGTCTTTCAGAAGAGATTCGTTACTGGGTATGAAACATGGGTTCACTATTACATTCCGGAAGTAAGAAAGCGAGCATGCAATGTCAGTATCCATTATCGGACACAATTATCTACAGGGAAGTTAGTACTTTTTTTCTGGGACCAAAAGGGTGACATTTTTTACGTTACAGCATAGGAAACGCATAGTCAATAGTATCTTGTATTCCGATCTCCAAAAAGGTCCTAAAATTACTATACGAAGTAACACGGACTTCTGAAAACAAATTTCCTCTATAACATAACAATGCTCGACTTCATACTACTGCCTGTCCAATGGCTGCAAATCTCGCCTTTCGTACCGAATCTCGCCTCAATGGTGAAAGGCACTAAAGATAAAGAAGTTGCAATGTGATGAAGAGGTACAACGAATGGTGTATGATTAATTGCGTATCCAATCAAAAAGAAAAAAGAAAAAAAAGATCTTTAGAGGCATTGGGACACTTTGTAAGTAATGAGATACTTATATTAAGCGTAGAGTGGATTGTGTAAAAAAATGAAATTCATTTGTTCCTACTCACTCAATATTTTCCATTTTTTTAAGTTTTAAAGGTTTTTTGACACCTCGTAACACTAGAAAATTGTTGTTTCCGTAAGTACCGGATATGGAAGTGGAGATACAATTTTAACAACCGGTTCCAAGATTCTGAGAAATTTTAATAACCGGTTCGGGCGAACTAGGTGAATGACACCATTGAGTAAAACAATAGACCGGTATGCTCTGTCAACGATCAGGCCATAAGCGTCCGCAGCGGAGGTAAGGGGAAAATTGCTTTATCCTGAATTTTCGAAACGCTTTTACCTAGAAACACACATGAAGGAACATCATATTTGGTTACACCTACTAGAATATTTAATATAGACCTATTTAATGCAGTGATGTGCCGTAAACTATAATTTTACGTCTACGCGATTTTCTACTGTAATCTATACGTAATCTACATTACACCTTTTCTCGTGTAGACTATGTAGACAACCACGATCACATGTAGGGAAGAATTTCGTTGCTCGTTTGTTCATATTTCCTCATTCAGTTGTTTTGTTTCGGTGCAGCGAAAGATTAGGGAAACGACTAACATATCAAAAGCAGAGGGAATTATCTAATCTGAAAGTGATACGGGTGACAACGCTGAAGTTGCGCTGTCGATGCTGCTGTAGTGTTTAAGAAAGTTACAAGAATGAATCCTATATCCTTTGTCTGTGCATACCACTCCCTTAGATTTTCCACTTCGAGCACTGCTTTTATAATGAAACGTACAAAACTAATTCTCACCTGTAGGCTTTCAGTCTTGAAGCTGCTGTATTTGCCAATTTTTTCTTGCATATTTTACAAAATGCATAATATTTGTTATTTTCCTTCATGAAGACGAAACTAAGTATTCGAAAGTTACTATTCGCTGGTCTAGGTATTTTATTTTGTACGCAATTTCGCAAGGTAACGACAAAAGAAAGCTCCTTTATTGTCCACGACGCCATACTAAATTACGTGTTGTTGACATATTCTACACAGTCTACGTTGTTTACATTGTCTACGCATTGTTGACACGTAAGCGTAAACTATCGTTTTTTACGCGTAGACGCACATCTCTGATTTAATGTAGTCCACAAATGCCTCAATATGCCTCAATAATAACTGTTTTGCATCATGCGTTATGCGCATCAATGTGTGTCGGGCTTTTGCCCCTTCCCCGACCTTGGGAAAATCCTGCGGGTGTTTCTGGATAAAAGTGTTCTTATTCGGAACTGTTATTATCTTCAGGTGTGCATAGTATCAGGTATGAACCAGTACTAAAAGATGAAATGAAATGAAATCTTTAAGTTTTACGTCCCACGGTTATGCCGGTTAGGCTAAATGAGACGGTGATGATGAGTAATGAATGAAATGGTGGAATGAAGAAAGTGGGAGGAAACGGGAGAACCCCGAGAAAACCCACGCACACGGTGTTTGTCCACTACAAAGTTCACTTGGCGGGGGCTGGGATCGAACCCGGGACCCCAAGCACCAGAGGTGAAGTACTAAAAGATAGTGTGAAATTGTTTTGAATATATGCCACTATAAACAAGAATTAGAGAATTCATACTTGAGCTTATTATTGTTGAAGATCATGTGATATATGAAGTACAGCAATCAAGGTGCAAAAGCAAGTACTTGCAAAACACTTGGAGAAATGAAGTAGGTTAAATATACAAGTAGATTTTAATAAAATTAGCTGTAAATAGCTTGGTAGATAAATCACCTCTGGCGCACGAGATCGCTGGTTCGATCCCACTTTTCGCCAGGAAGACTTTATGTAGGACCCATAGTGTGCGTGGATTTTCTCGGTGTTTTCCCAATTCCTTCAGTCCACCATTTCGATAATCATCATCACTGCTCCTTTTAGATTTGGATTATAATCTTGGAATATTAAACTAGAAAATTTCAAATAGCGCCTTCGGCACCCTAACACCCGTGCTAATCGCGTAGTTTACTCGCTGCAGGAACTTATGCAGAGTCATTCTGACGCGTGATTACTAAAGAGTTCGACTAACGTATCTTTCCTGCAGTAGTCAGGCCTTTAGTATGACTCTAATCATATGTCAAAACGACTCTGCATAAAGCCCTATCTCAGATTCCTCATTCCACCTGGATTGTGGAACAAATCTGTCTATGTAAGTAAGAAACATAGTAAAAGTTGGTGATAGTTTACATTTAACGAAGGCATGTTTGGTCCAGAAAACGCTGGAATTTTAGCCATAATGAGTATCATCCCAGTAGCCACTCCAAAATTGTAGGGTGGCCCTGCTGATGTTAGAGGGAGCTCGATCCAACAATATTATAGTTCATTTGCAAGCCTACCGTGAAAATATTTTTTTTGGGGGGGCAGCCAAAATATAGGGGGTCCCGGCACGCCTAGACCCACCTGGATATTGGCCTGATGATTATGCCATTTAAAGTAAAGTTACACTAAGACATTCATCTTACAAAATATATGCACTGGGGAACACAACTTACAAAATATCTGCACGGGAATACAACTGACAAAATACCACGCTTGAAGGAACTAAGTCTATTTTGTTGAAAAGATCGGATTTGTGTAATGGTTTTGTATTTGTATACTTATTCTTAATTTGCACCTTTGAGACATCTAGTTATAGATAAACGTATAACTTTGTAATTTGTAGAGAAAATTTTACCATAAAAGTAGATTTCGTTACCCCTAAATGCAGTTTGAGTCGAATTTTGCCCAGAAAACGCTGGAATGTTAGCCATGATATTTAAGCCCCTAAAATAAAGCTGCTCCAAGGATTGCAACTTCGCCTATAAAATAACATTTTTGAACCTACTAAGAATCTGTTTTGTCCTATCTACCTAGGTAATGATTTTGTATTCGTACACGTATCCTTAATCTGCACCGTAGAGGCATCTAATTATAAATAAATGTATAACGTTTAACTGCCGTTTTGTAAGAAACTATTACCATAGAAATGATATAATTTTCCCCTAAATGCAAATTGATTTCCCCTATTGACCAGTAAGCAATGGAATTTTAGCCGACATATTAAACCTCTAGAGATAAGTTTTACACCAAGGATTACAACTACGCTTATAAAACACAATTTTTGAGCGTACTGAAAGTCTGTTTTGTCCAAAAGATGAAATTTATATAATGATTTTGTATTAATACAGGCATTCTTAACGTGCACCGTAAAGACATCTAGTTTGAGAGATATGCATAACGTTTCATGAGTTAAAAAATCACTTTTGATCAAAGATTATAATTAATTCATATTTTAAAGCAGGCAGTATTGAGTAAAATGGAAATAAAAGCTCTCATTTCTCTTTGTTGTAAATCATGTATAAAATGCGATCGTGTCTAAACACTTTTCTATCCGTAACTCATGTCGCAACATCGCATGTATCGCAATGTGCTCTGCCATCTAGTGAGAAAGTTTGACCCTAAAGGTGACTAGCGATCCAGCTTAAGACACCTTTATTTTGGAGGTGAGAAATCGAAAAAGAAAGTACCTACATCTTAATTAATCTCTGAGGGATGAAAGCGAAAACACATAACCATTAATTTGAATTCTACATTTATTAGTTATAGTACAATGTGCACGTTTTGTCGTATAAAATAATATTCATACTGTTTGTAATGCAACAAGAAACACTGATTGTCTATATTATTTGTAATACAAACAAGAAATATGTAGACAATGCAAATCTGTTGGTTACAATCTAAAACTTACAGAGATCTTTTAATAATATAAAATAAAAAGAATAAAATTTTCCTATAAATTTCGTATGAAGGAAAACACCTTTCATAGTTATTGAAAGTACAGAAATACAGCATCATACCAAAAAAGCCTCACGTGCTTAAGTAGGTTAAAAATGGGGACTGCGGTAAGTATCCCACTTCTTTATCTATTATACCAGTAGCAGTTTCTTCCATCTTTTAGTTTTCGAAAGAGATGCCTTTACATTGATTTCCAACAAAGCGAGGAGGAACAGGTCAACATGTTTCAAGCATGCCGAATCCTTTTCATCCTCAAACAACAAGGCAGATGGAAGTGAATATCTTTCTACTAACGTTTTGAAGATTTGTGGCAATTGTTCATTTGAAGATCTTTATTTTTACTCACGAATGATAAGTGTCTTTAAGGCTAGTTTGCACAACGTGAACTTTGCTTTTTTTTCCGCGGGAGTTAAATTTCATCGCCAGCTCTTTGGAAACCAAGCATCAGAAAAAGGTCCCTTTTCCTCCCAACGATGACAAATAGGAACACTGAAACAGAAAAAAAATCATGAACAATCATAGTGCAATTTTTCAGGTGCGGAGAAAATTAAAAAAAAAAAAATAATTACAATACGTCATGTGCAACTACAATCAATACGCAATAAAACGATTAGTTACTGCACTCGCTTGCATGAAGTCACTTATTCTCAAAAATCCACTTTTAACGGCCTTCCATACAGCGAAATTAAACTACCATTAATTTTAGTTATTCTGTAATAGCTTAACTTTTGATTTTATTTCAGCTGTTAACTCTGATTGTTCAGGAGGATCAAACAAGTTGGGGGATATAAAACTTTATATATACAGATACATGACAAATAATTCTGAAACACTCATAGAAGAATACATTACGTATGTTCTCATAATATAAAATGCCACTCTAAGACCAACTTTAGGATGTGAGCTTAAAGTGACGATCAAGTATATTGATACGATATTAGAACTGATGAAAAAAAAACTTTGAGTTTTACGTCCTACAGTTATGTCGGCTAGGCTAAAGGAGACGGTGATGATGAAGACTGAATGAAATGGTGGAATGAAGAAAGTGGGAGAACCTCGAGTAAACCCACGCACACTGTGTTTGTCCACCACAAAGTTCACTTTGCGGGGACTGGGATCATAACTGATGCAGACTCATGCAGTAAGAATAGTTTTTATGGTATGAGAAAAAGAACTTTCTAATAAAAAAATATTATAGCTACTCATTTATCAAACACAACTAGACAACGATAGAAATTACATGTATTATCTTTCAGTACTGCTATGTAACCCCCAAAATGAAGTCAAAATTCCGCATTTACATATCGTGACAGAACTGCGCCATCGGATGCAGCAATCTGACAAGCTGTACACAGGTGGAACTAACCAGAAAAGGTATCCTTCTACTTTGATAAGAAATTTTATCCTGATTGGATACGATTTGGTAAGTTAAATTTATGATGCAAGACGAAACATATATTAGCATTTCAAAATATTAAAAAAAATAAAGTGAAAATTACAAACAAAATGGTGTATAACTTATGTATTCCGAAAAATAAAAAATTGTGAGCAAAGGCCCCCTCACTTGTTACTGGAGTATTTTTAAAAAATAAGACTTCTAGAACCAGAATTCTGTCACAAGCAGTAGGGTGAAAATCGTCACATTATTTGTTCTGAGCAGGGTTAGAAGTTGCGGCAGTTATTATTATTATTATTATTATTATTAATAATAATAATAATAATAATAAAATAAAACTTCTCTTTGGTGAAAATTATATTTTACCCCTCTGTTGAGAAAAATATTTTCGGAAGGAGTACTTTTACCCATTGAAAAAAAAAAAGCGCGAACACTATAACATGTGATACATTCCATAGCTTTGCTTATATATAAATAAGTCAAATAAAATAATTGCTGAAGGAATAAAAATTAATAAACAAGGAAATCTTTAAAAATCTAAAATAATAAATAAATAAATAAATAGGGTGTATCTGAAGAAGACGAGGGTAGTTGCTGAAACAGTTACATTTAAATAAAATTGGCGCAGCTGTGGCTCGGTGATAGAGCGTTCATCTCTGGTGCCTGGGACCCCTGGTTCGAGCCCAGCTCACTTCAAGCGGCATTTCTTGGAGTTCTCCAATTTTTTCCCACATTCTTCATTCCACCATTTAATTCACTTCTCATCATCACCGACTCCCTTAGCCTCAGTGCCTTATCGTGGAACGTTAAATTGAATATTTCGTTTACATAAAAGTATTGCTTTGTTCAACAATTATTTTATTTTAGTTAAGTACTAATAACATATTACTACTTTCTTTCTTTTCTTCTTACTCGGCATTTTCTTACATGGGTATTATAAAATAACATGTCAAAACTCACCTGTCGCAATTTTGGTATGTATGTCATCCTCCACAGTGATATTTCTAGAGCAGCTCGACGAGCAGAAAGGGGTCAGAGTTACGGCTTTCAAGTTCAGTTAAGAAAGATTCGTGCTAGGTGGTCTGCTGTTGATCAATTCATCATTTGCAGGAGCATTGGCCACACGCTCTGGAAAGTGGGAGTACATGCAAGGCTTATTTTGGCAAATAACATGTATTTACAGCTAGGCTTATTACAACGACTAAATACATTTAACATGAAATGAAGCAGTTTAATTTCATGTAAACAGTAAAGTGAGTTTTTACTGCATTTTGTATTAAAAAAAAAAACTGAGAGCTTATAGAGGAAAATGAGTTGGCAGGAAAATATCAGCCATAAATTTCACATGCTTTCTGTTCTAGATATTTTCAGCGTAAAGGACGATGTGAAGAAGAGTCTGAAATCGTCTCAACCTCGGTGCAGGAATGGTCACTTCTTAAATGGAAAGATAAGTAAAATAAATATTGACAAACTTGTGGACAGATAGATTTTATGGATTATTGTCTGCCCGTTGTTAACAAGAACCAGGGATCGGAAAATCTTTGAGTTTTACGTCCCACATTATGCCGATTAGGCTAAAGGAGACGGTGATGAGTAATGGATGAAGTGGTGGAATAAAGAAAGTGGTAGGAAACGGGAGAACCCCGAGAAAACCCACGCACACGGTTTGTCCACCACAAAGTTCACTTGGCGGGGCTGGGATCGAACCCGGAACCCCAAGCACCAGAGGTGAACGCTCTACCACTGAGCCACCGCGGCCCCATAAGAAGCAGGGATCGGATTTGGGAACGGAGGGAGAGCGTAAAATATCGCATCTTGAACACAAAGAACACAAATGACTACCTGCGTTTTCGAACGCGGACATTTTTTGACCAAAAACACCAAGACAAGTAATTTCTTGCTATGTATTGCTTCATTTAAATTCTGCAACGTGTAAAAAAAAAATATAAATATATATCTTACATTTATATTACAAGCTTGAAAAAATCAAGAGCTCCAATTCTGGGGTAGGTTTTATTTTTTTAAAAAATAAAAAATATCCTACTCTGGGAGGGGCAGCAGATATATAAGCCCGGAAGCAATGAGGTATGTTTTTTTTTTTTTTACTGATGGGGATGCAGTGCCTGTGGTAGAGCGTTCACTTCTATTGCGTGGGGTCCCTGGTTCGATCCCAGCTCGTGCGAAGTGGGCTTTGTGGTGGACAAACATCATGTGCCTGAGTTTTCTCGATATTCTCCCGTTTTCGCCAACTTTCTTCATACCACCATTTTTCACATTTCATTATCACCATCTTCCTTAGGCTCGGTGCCTTTCCTGGGGCGTGAAACTAAATATTTAATTTCATTTCTTTTTAATGATGAGGAATTGGTGTTCTACCTGAAAGCAGGTTTTTGATCCAAAGAGACTTCCATTGTTAATGCGCAGCCCCCAACCACGGTCCCTTAATAAGACATTTGGTTTCCTTTGAATCGTTTCACGATTAGCAGTGGAAATCATAATAATCATATATAGTCATGTAAGGATACTTAATTGAGCTGGAATATATTTTTTTGAACTTCAGTGGCAACATTGATAAGTATCCATCATCACATGCTGGCACTGGAGTTAGTACTGTAATCTAAAATGCGAGGTAGCTGTCTACTCAATTAATGAACAAAATATTCGAACAGTCAAAAACCCGTTACATTATTATGATTTCCACACCGAATTCTGTAGCACAGTTACGGTAGCCAAGTGTCTTGTGAGGGTGTGTAGGGCGATGCTTGCAGTTTGAGAGTGCTCTCAATTGGAGTAATATCCTCACACTGATTATACACATATACAAGGGGGGCACTACTTTAGCAAACGGGTCTACCAAATATTCATCGATTTTGTGGATTTTTTCACTAAATTTAAGACAGTAGTGCTACAAAAGGCTAAACAAAACATAACTGAGTAAGCGAAGGGGTTAGAACTTCAAAAGGGCTCGTTGTTTCTAACTCTGAAGTCATACACGATTGGCATTGCAACAATTGCCGAGGGTCATTTCCCAAAGGGGTTCACTCGAGCAGTCGGTTCTACCTAACAGGAAATTCATAGGTAACATACGATGTGAAACATACTTTTGTGAAGGAATGAAAGTGTGAATGTAAGTAATTAATGTCAGTACACAGCAAATTGAAATGAATTTTTGGCATTACTCGGGCAGACGGTTCTACCAAATTTTGACATATTTCTTACAGTTTCATATCAGGTTAGAACAATGCATTTCTTTTAGCAGAGCATTAACTAAATCAGAAGCTCCATTAGTGCTTGCAGATTGACTTCAGGCCTCAGTACAAATACAGCGTGGACGTAATGCGTAACAATTTCAGTGAATAAAACATGAACCAATTTATATCAACTCCCCACTAAAAAGCAGGGATAATATATAACCGAGTCAGGGTAGAAGCACAGCAACAGGGTCCGAGCGGCAGCGACGGGATGCGTCCGTAGGGAACAGGCGCGTCAGCGACGGGGATTGTACGTCTAAACGAGAATAGTGGAACACCACACTTACATATACAATACTTTCACTGATCACTTAAAATTCAATTCAATATGCTGTACACTAACAGCAATTACTTATATTCACACTCTCATTCCTTCATGAAAAATGTTTCTTATAATATTTTACCTATAAATTTTCTATTTGGTAGAACCGTCTGCTCGAGTGAAGCCGCATTTTGAGTGATAGTGAAAGCATTGTAAACGTAAGTGTGCTTTTCCACTATTCTTCTTTACGCGCATAGTCCCCGTCGCTGACGTGCCTGTTCCCTAGGAACGCACCCCCTCGTTGCCGCTCGGGCCCTCTTGCTGTGCTCCTGCACTGATTCCAATAGAATGCATTTGTGCTTTTTAGTGGGCACCTAGCAAAAGTTGTTTCGTGTTTTATGCACTGTACTTAATATGCCACGCGTCGGGAAGGTTCTGTACCAAAGTTCTTTTCTGTACCAAAGTTTAACATTTAATTCACGTGTATTGTTGAACGAGCGTCAGCGAGTGAAGGCGGGTTAGAGCCCCGCACGGCACGTTCTTTTCTGCCTTTGTTACAATTAACTGGGAAGGGGGACCTGTGTTCTAGAACCTTGCCCCATGCGTCTACTCTATATTTATACTAACCCCCGTGAAGGCAATCTGCAAGTAGTAATGGAGCTCCTCATTTAGTGCATATTCTGCTATAGGAAATACAATGCTCTGACCTAACCTGAAAATGTAAGAAATGTATCAAAATTTAGTAAAATCGTATGTTCCAGTAATGCCTCCAAAAGCATACATTTACTGTCATCTCGTTGTTTCCTTGTATTTAGCAATCTTTCGCCTTGGCAAATAGTACCACAATGCGTGCAGTTTTTATTATACGGATCCATAGTATAAGTAGTAGTAGTAGGAACGGGTTAGAAGAAGCCCCGCGGAGGTTGGTTGGTCCTGTTCTCGACATGAAATAGGCAAACTTTTCGTACATTTTACAATCTATGGATCTGTATAGTAAAAGTGCACCACAGAATGACATACTTTCCCATGCATACTCACTCCCATATACGGTTTACTGAGAATAATAAAACATACATTATCATTTTACTACCTTCACTATTAATATTTTATATAGTATTCTACCTAAAATATTTAATTTGATACAGGCGTCTGCAAATGTTAACCTAATGGAGGTATCCTCGTTCCTTCTACGGTATTTTAATACACTGTAATAAGAAACCATAGGCAACGCTGTATGAGGAGCTAATCTTCAATTACAATTACAATTACAATACTCAATCTGCTAAATTTTACACAGAATACACCTAGATAGGAATAGGATAGGAATTATACTTACTTGTCTTAAAGCTGACCTTTATCACAGGTGCCTTTAACAAAACACATGTATATTCACTCATAATACCATCAAAACACGATTCTGCAAATGGCTCACGATTTGCTCATTTTATGTCCAGAACAGAACCCAACTTAATCCCAGCGGGGATTCTAACCCGTTCATACTACTACTACTACTACTACTTATACTATGGATACGTAGAGTAAAACTGCATGCTGTTCTCGACATAAAATGGCCAAATGAAAGACTTCTGCATTTTTTCCGTATATTTCACAATATGTGGATCCGTATAGTAAAATTGCACTATTAAGATTACATTAAACTTATAACAAAGAACAAAAATAATCTGGATCTATGTGGACCAGTGATGATTTCAGGAATTGGACGGGGCACTGGAATTGTAAGCAAAGTCTACATATCTGTTGCCACTTGTGAATTAATAGCTGTCTCACACAGGAATGTATGGAAGCCATTCGACCTTCGAAAACAAATCTTTGATGGATGGCCACATGTGATGGAATAATGAGCTAGGTTCGTTCTCTGTAGCCACGTTGTAAGGATGGGTATAGGTAGGCAAAATATGTAGAAAATAAAGGAATACGCTGGTGAAGAAAACGTCATTTCCGCTTCCTGTTCAGCTAGCTGGTTACAAACACACCAGTTTGAGCAGGTTATATGAAGAAGTTTACATGGTACTCGCCTCTGAAAATGATTTGTTTCGTTTCCGGGTATAACCATAAGTTTTAGAGGTACATGCAATTTTTTTTTTTCCAAGAATTAAATTAGAAATATTGTATTATATATAATACATTAAAGAGAAACAATAACAAAGCCGAACTGTACAACAAGCGATATAATGATTAATTATTTATTGGGCGAACAGATATATCGCAATGTTTTTGAAGGACATTTTCTCTCCTGCCAAAAATTAAAATACACATATTTTTAGAAAAAGTTCCCATGCTGTTTTTTCTTTGTTTGTTTGTGATCTCGTTTATATTTTTATATAGTTGTACTAGTTTCAAGACAATTGCTGCAAATTTTGATTAAGATATGTAGAAAAATTCTAAAACTAGTGAGGTGCAAGTCAGAATATAAACTGCTTCGGATTTAAAAACTATTAAAGCATACGAAACACAATGTCTCATTCCGATTACATTTAGGCAGAACCTGGAAATAATGAAAAATATCTTCTAAACGTCACAGGTGATTACTCCATGAATGCAACCGGAATGGTAGATTATGTTTTCTGTTTTAATAATATTAAATCGCAAGCAGTTTTTATTTTGACTTATACCTCGATCACTAGTTTCAGAATTTTGATACATATTTTAGCCTTATACAAAATTTGCAACAAACAATACCTCCTAAATATGCTACAAACATTCCCTTCTAAATTTGCTACAAACATTCCCTTCAAAATTTGCTACAAACATTACCTTCTAAATTTGCTACAAACATTACCTTCTAAATTTGCTACAAACATTACCTTCTAAATTTGCTACAAACATTACCTTCTAAATTTGCACCAAATATTACTTTATAAATTTTCAGCAAACATTACTTGGTACATTTTCAGCAAACATGATCTTGTGATCGTGAAAAGACTTTCTGCAATGTTTCTGCAAACCTTTTAATATTTTCACCAAATTTATGAACTCATTTTCGGAAATGTTGTCAAAGAAAGTTTGCACAAAATATTTGCAGCAAAGTCCTGGCAAACTTTCTTGCTGTGCAGTCGCAAACATTTCGTTTGTATTGGCAGATGTTTTCGTTTTCTGAGACAACTTTGCTGCAAACTCAGCCAGCGTCAACTTCATTATTTGCATTGAACTTTCGGCAAATTTTCTTATTTGAAACGGCAAGTTTTTTGCAAACTTTTTAGTTTGCCTCTGCAAATTTTTAAACATTTTTAAAAACTTTTCTGTGCTATCTGGGTTTACAATAAAATCTAAATGTTATCAAATTTCATATATTAAATAAATAAAAAAGGCATAGTTTAAAAAAATATATCGATAATGTATCATACAACGGAAATTTGTGTTTGTAAAGGCACTGTTGAAAACTGTCGATGTTCAATGTTATATTCTGCATTGCAGATTCCAAAATACCGGTCAAAAGAGGGCTAATAAGAAGTTTGCACCGGTCACTGGTCTTAATCAAAATCACAGCAAATACCGGCCAGTTAGCAACTCTAGTCGTAAATCATAATGCTGAATGCACCAAAATACTTCACCATACATTTTGTAGTTTCTGCAAAATGAGTTTAATGAAGCTGCTCAAACAAAACACGATACTGTGTTATAATTTTACCTCTAACCGCCTACTTTGTCAATTTGTTAAATCTTCCACGTATCAATTTCCTGTACGAGATGAGAATAACGGATTCTGTTCGAGTTTGAAAGAAAAAATGCATTTTTCTCATAAAGATTCAGCTCACGTAAGAAATAATTAATAAGTTTAATAACAAGAGCCGAGGAGTGATAAACTAACTCAACAATAATGATTGTAAGTATAAATATAAATATATAAAAAAAACATTTAATTCCATCATCGTTAGAATAAGATCAACATAGTGAATCACACGATAGTGTGAACATACCAATCAACACAATAGTGTGAACAAAGTCTTCTTAGAAAACTACTCCATAGTATGTGACACATTTTTTAATGTTTCTACCATTTAGACAGTCCTCCACATTGTTTTCGTTTTGGCGATGCCCCTAATTGTGTGCAAACAAACATTTCGCCTGCACATTTCTGCACAAACAAAGTAGAAACGATTGCGAGAATTTGTGATTGAATTGGACATGGTGGGGTGCTTCCATTTAGACAGCCCCCACTTTGTTTTCTTTCTGGCGGCGCCCCTAATTGTGTACAAACGAAAATTTGGCCTGCACATTTCTGTACAAACGCTGCACAAACGATTGCGACAATTTGTGATTGAATTGGGCATCTGGGGGGCTACCACTTAGACAGCCCCCACTTTGTTTTCGTTCTGGTGGCGCCCCTAATTGTGTAAAACGAAAATTTCGCCTTCACATTTCTGTTCAAACGATGTACAAACGATTGCGGCAATTTGTGATTGAATGGGACATGTTGGTGGGGGGCTACCACTCAGCCCCCCACTTTGTTTTCGTTCTGGCGGCGCCTCTAATTGTGCACAAACGAAACTTTGGCTTGCACATTTCTGTACAAACGATGTACAAACGACTGAGATAATTTGTGATTGAATTGGACACGGTGAGGGGCTACCATTTAGGGGTACTCCCTGGAGAGGAATCGCTCTACTTATTTATTGCAAAAAGCAGAACTAAAAAATTCGCATTCGTCCAAAGTTATCGTGAGTAGTAACAGCCGCTCATATGTACGTACTAATATCGATAAGTTCCACTACGCGATCACAATTAATACTTCATATACTCCCGCCACACACACATACACTAGCATATGTACACACGAAATTATACCTGGTAGTATCCACACGTTTACGCCGGAAAATAGAAACACATACACACATACAGAGAGAGAGAGAGAGAGAATCTTTGTACCTTTATACTGAATGCACCATTACTCACAAAATCAATTAAAAAAGAAAAAGGAAGAAAGTTGTAAATGAAACTTTCAAAGATTGGTACCACTGCTGCGTGTAACACATGTAATTGTTCCATAATGATTGATTCATAATATGATGTATATGGGTTTCTTAATGATAGTATAACAAAATGCCTTTAAATTGATTACAAAATAAAAAAGTGAAATTTATTTCTCAATTATTATTTCTCAATTAATATTTATTTTGCAAAATCGATGTCGGTGGGCATTATGGGAACAATCTACAATTACAATATATGCAAATAAATATTAATATACTTCACGTTTTCCAGTGCGTGCAAGAAACCTTCGAATAGTGTTTGATGTCATAATCATTTGCTGATGCATTTTATAAATATATATATATTGTCAACCCCCCTTGTCGTGCCTTTACTAGCGAGTGGATTTCTCGAAGTGACAGGAAGGTTGTCCTCCTGACATTTTCTATAATGTCAGGGAAAAGTCTATTACTAATTTCAATAAAGTAAACACCTGACGAGTTAAGTTTAGAATCATTGTATTTTCAATAATCAGTCGTGATGTTAGAGTGTACTTTGTTGTTTGTAGGATGTACAAACATTACCAGATCACAACCTAAGGAGTCTGACTAATTTCTCTATTTGATGACGGAAAACGAATAGCAAACACATACCTTTAGGATAGCTGTTGATGTTGTCTCTCAGGAAGCAAAGATGCAGCAGAGTAAACTCCAACTACTGGCGACAATAATGCTGCTCAAATGTTCCACTATAGAACGGTTATAGAACTTGTATTATGAACTAGTTGACCATAGCTCATGAATGGTCTTAAAGTAAATCTCATCGAATTATAAAATGACAAAAACTAAACTGAGAGTTTCTTCTTCGTCAAATGACAGTCTGAGACCTCTCTCCGTCGAATCGCCTCGATCTCATCTTCCGAGAGTATTTATGTCAAACTTGTTACTCTCCAAACTGCCACCTTGCTTCACATTTCTCCACGTGTTTGCTACCTCATTGCCGAAATTCACGTTTCTGCAATGATAATCAAATAGACAAAATCTCCAGACGTCTATCTCCGAAATCTGACAATTTTGTCACATTCTAAAATTTGTGTTGGTGTTAACAATTGACAAACGTAAACATTACAACTTATTCTCACAACATTCCTGACACAGCATTACTTCTGTGTTATTCTTCGTAACCAAAACATTGCACATTAACACGTCTGTATTTACAACTGACACAACCAAAACATGGACAACATAATTTTGTAATTTATTTCCTTAACCTAATTCTGCAATTACTTAACTTTTAATTTTGTCTTTTAATTCTCTCACATTCATTTTATCTTTATTCAATCCAATTATAAAAATTTTAGAAATAAAATCTATTTAACTTCAATCCCTCAACAATATATATTAAGAAATTGGTTCGAAAACAGTTACGAAATCGATAAAATTGAAACCGTGAAACTGTGTGGCTGGTTAGAAGGTCCTTGGCTGTACGTTTTGATAGCCTAATCAATTCCTATCCAGACCATCCATAATTCAGTGTTCACGACCGTGCAAAGTCTATGGGAGAGGGACTGAAAGCGTATTATTTACTCACCGGCGTTGTAAGATGAAGGTCGGATTTCATTGCCAGACTATTCTTTTTATATATATATATATATATATAATTGAGTTAGCAATTAACAGCGCGAAAAGAAATTTCTCTAAATCCTCAGTACATAAAATTATACATATAGTGTAAACACTAAACACCTTTCTGCATTTAATATAACTTTGGATTGAAATAATCGATTGAAGATAAAATTCTTGAAAATCACACGGTTTCGAATTTTTAATTTCATGGGGAAGTATTTATTTGGTTCGTGGCAACTTCTTTTTCTAATGAAAGATATAAATAACAATTTCTAAGCAGATCACGATGTTTCTATTTAGATATCGATGTATAACAGTTTCGCTAACTAAATACACCTCTGGGTTCATCAAATTCGTCATAGATAAGGTGTTTGATGAAGTTAGTGATTTAGTTGGCGAAACTGTTATACATGAATAATTTAATAAAAAGATTGTGATCTGTTTGGACACTGTTTTATTTCTGTTGCGAAATATTTATAAATTGGGCCTAAATTCTATATGGATACACTGCCACTATTGGTGACTAATTTACGACTATGGATCCATTGCAAATTTTGGTGAATACTTTAGTTCGATGGCTACACTGCGGGCAAATAGTTACATACTTTTGCCAGTGAGAGTAGATGTCAATGCAAGCGTAGCAAACATAATACGTTTTTTTTTTTCTAAGTCGTTACCAATTTTACCGTTAGGGTATGTTGATCTGTGGGTAAAACCTCTCATTCTGCTCTTATCTGCTGTATGTTTTAAATCCTTTGTTAAGTAATACGCTTATTTATTTATTTATTTTTCGATTTATACGCTTAATAACTACCCAATGGTCTTTGTTTCCTGTAGCATAAAACTGGAGATTAAGACGAAGAACCTATTATTTTGAAAAATCAAATATACAGTCATTTATTAAAATCTGATCGTTTGTTTCATTGGAAGTATAAAATTTCATCTTTGAACGTTCTTGTAATTCATTTCATTAACACTGGCAGCACAAAATATAAGGGAAATACAAGACTAGTGCCAAATTCTTATTAAATTTGAAGTAATAATGGCTGGTGAGGCGTCTGTTAAGTTGGAATTGATGTGCAAAGGAGAAATCGATTATGATTTACGTCAAGAAGATCCACTCGAAGGGACAGGGTGGACATACGAGCTGATGACTAACAACACAGAACTAATATTATCTACACCAGGAGAGCAAAAAATGGACAAGGATAGTGCTAAGTATTCTTTGGATGTGGAAATGAACGTTGATAGGTTGAAATCCAAATTTGCAGTAGATGATGATTCTGCATATAAAATAAATACAGATACACTAAGAAAAATTGTGGTTCAAGACACTTGCACGTCATATTCCAACGACCCCCAACAATTAACAACAAAAGAATTGGATTCAGTTCGGGCAGAAAGGTAAAGTTGAATTTTTCATATAGTAATTGGCTCAGATTGCTAATACGGTTACATGGGTTTGGAAATTTTATAGCTTAAAAGCAATACTTCACGAGAAATATTTAGCTATGGGAGATACCTGGAACGTAAATTAATACCCTACAATTTGGAAACGGTATGGCTTACATATACTAGCTGTAGGCTATACCAATTAATAGTAAGATCGATACTACCCATTGAAATCTTATGTAGTTCGTATATTCATGAAATAATGATTACCTTATTATTGATTACAAATTCCTCATCAATTCCTGTATATATTTACCAAGATGGCGCGGTTATGCACATTTTTCCCCCGCATTGCAATCATAAACTACAAATGGTGGAAATATCGGTTTATGGGTCTCCGAAGTCCCAATACAATTGGCTGTTTAACGACTGGGTGGTTTATAATCCAGGAAAAACTATTTATCCTCATTCTATTGGTGAACTTGTAGGGTTAGTATATCGTTGTACTATAACACAACGGAACATCGTACTTAGATTTGAAAAGACTGGAACCTACCCTTTCAATCGTGCTCCTTTTTGCAGGGGAGGAATACCTGTTTTCTTCAGTGAGAGACCGTCCAAACCCCTCGTTGAACAGAAAAGCATCGTTTCACAAGCGCAATTTATAAACAAACTTACCACGCACATCTCAGGATATGGACCATTGTTCATCAGAGCTTCTTCCTCAAGGCTCCGGTACGTCATCAGCTACCCAAGAATAATCTTCTGTTATATTCTGCAGCAATATCTTCCACTACGTTAGTAATCCCTGGGAAATCCGTCATTATCTGAAGGCTGCCTGCTCCACTTAATAAAGCAACCCGTGAAATAAAGAGTAGTGGTCGAACAAGAATACTAACAGCAACTCAAGGAAAAATGAAACGAAAAGAAAAAGCCTTTGCAAAGCAAAAGCGAAAGAAATGTCGGTATAAAAATTCATTTCCAACAAGTAATGGACAGGTTGATACAAACTTGAGTAGTTAATCGAAGCCATAGTGCTTTCTCTCGAGGACAATGAATTGATATATGCTTTAGTAGTTCTGTTAGTGATGTTGGTCTGCCCATGAACGAAATAGGATGGGAAAACACTGATGTTAATGTTGAAAAGGTGATATTATAATTCGTAAATTTTACATCAAAAAGTGTGTAGTGTATGATGTAGGAATTGTCTAAAATGTATAGAGCGATGGATGCGAAGTGAAATTTATGGGCAAATGTGTCGGATGTCGTAAGTTTGTTTGCTCTGTACAAAAAGATGCTAGTTTTCCTGAGTTGCAAGATATCGTGCTGAAATTACTTTCTTCTCTCATTGGTAAGGGAACAGCACGCATGCTGTCTTCGTATTAGTTTGATCTTAACTTCTCTGTATATAATATGTATTAACCAGTAACCTCTAGAATTGAGGTTGTTCATGTTTTGTAATTCAATTTTATTTTCCATTTTTTATAACATACCTGAAAGTCATGTGTGTACTGGAAGATTCTATGATGAGAAGTCTTCATACATGACATACACGTATTAGTAAAAATGGCTCATGTTACAGAACGGAATGCAAACATATGCCGATTCATATAAAAAGTCTGGAATAAGAAGGCACTTCTCATGTAAACAATCTGAAGTCAAAGTAGAACCTGTCCTCTTTCTCTTTTCCACTCTGAAGATAGAGAACTTACTACTACGTAAGGGCGAAAAGTAAAAATTTGCTTTACTTGAGAATACATCGCATTTTAAGATATATATACTACCATACTTTCTTTATTTATCAATGGCGTTAATAGTGATAACTTCACCGCTTTTTGTTATGAAGCAATTACCTGGGATGTTTATACTCATAAGGCAATCTTCGTTGTTATGCATTTTCACTGATGTAATGACACCACTACAAGAAACAACCTGTCTTTTAACTTTACGAGTACTAGGAGTAGCACACTTTTCCTAACATTACGAGTACTAGGAGTAACACACTTTTCCTCAACTCGTTTTGCTACGTGCTGCAAAGAATTATTGCGTCCACGAATCATAGTTTTAATTGTTTTCATGTAATTTTCAAAAGGAAATGCAGAATAGCTATCTAAAAGTCCGAAATTTTCAACATCTTGAACTACATGCAATGAACTATGAAAATTATATATTGAAAATTCTGGAGTGTAATATTCTGGGATGTACCTAACAAAAGTGTCAAAGAGTTCATGTGCATAAATTCTCCATGTTTCCAGTTTGCTACTATTGTTAGCTAAAGGTACATAACAAAATGAAAAAAAATACGAAATGATCGAACAAATGCTTTGGCAACAAATCTTTCAAAACTACAGGTACAAAACAAATGCTCGAAACTGAGTAGCTTTCCAAAATTTAAACATTTATTTAGATTGTGGTTTTCTTGAAAACTGTTTCGGAACATGAATTGCTACTGAAAGAAGTCTATCAGAAATATTTTCTATGTCCACAGACTTCAATTTACATTTTAGGGCCCTTTTGTACCCATACATATATAAATATTTGACAACACCATGACATACTAAATGCATCCATTCAACTGGAATTTGTGAAACTAAACCTATATTTAATTTACCAACAATACTGAGAGATCGCTGGTGATCCTCGTACTGCATGCTATTGAAGCATAAATCAGTTATTCAAGCATAAATCATTTCTTAGAGCTGAAGTATTTTCATATTGCCAGGTCCTTCCCAAATATGTACTTTCCTGTATGTATTTTTCGCAACCGAATAAAGAATTGTGAGAAACATTACATTTTAAGAAAGAACTAGCTGGAGCATACGCAATAATGCAACTTATTGAAAACCTATACAATTTACCTTCAACTACAATACCATTTTGTTCTAATTCAATACATTCATCAACAAACTGTTTTAAGAAGTCATTTGAACTATTTGGTTTTGTTTCCCCGAAGTAAAATGCAATGATGAAATGAGTCCTGTCAATAGCCTGATCTAAAATTCCTAATATAGGCCAAAAAGATTTCGTTGAACTTTTGTGTATTGGGAGGCCATCCATATTCACTTTCAAAGTGAAAATATCCCTTGTATTTTCAACTGAAAGCCTCTTTTCTACTATTGGATAAAGTTTGGATATAATGCCTGACAACGACATTCTAATTATGTTTTCCTTGACACCAAAATAAACAAAAGATCCACCCGAACATGATTTGATTTCGATTGTCCTTGGTGTTTGAAGAAGTGTCCTTGAATCTAGAGGCAGTCCGGGTATGTGAGGTGTCAAAATATGAAGAAGATCTGTTGGAGCATTATTGGGAACGTTATGCTTTTTTGCCCATGATATTAAACTATTTGTTATAGAATGGGAGACTTCGTCTTCTGCACTACTGCTACTATTAATAATGGAATAATAACTACAACTGGATGATCTGCTGTAACTGTGCAAGAAAATTTGACCACGAGTTTGGGAAACGGAACTTGATCTAACAAACATTACAAACATTTGTACACAAAAGAGTTTGTCCTTTGTTAAATTCGGTAACAATGTCATTAGCGGTTGTCGCAATAATACGACGTTCATGGCGCAACGACAGATCATCACTTCGTATCATTTATGGACTTGCTTGTTTATCTCTATTTGCACATATTCTTTTTCTGCGTGCAATTCTGCCATATTGCTGTGATCATTTTACAGGATACTAATTTTAAGGACAGCTATATATCTGTATATATATATATATATATATATATATATATATATATATATATATATATATATCTTCTAACAGATTTCGTAAAACGAAATTGAATGTTATAACATGTATATTGACTTACAATTGTAACACCCTGAAACGAGTTCTTAACACACTGAAAAATTTGGTTACTTTTGGCACCATGTTATTTCTCTTACTCAATAGCAACGCGTACCGTTTCAGGGTGTTGTGGCTCGTCTCGACCACGATCAGTTTTCTCTCTACGCGCTTCACTTCCACCATCCCTCTCTTTCACGTGGCGAAATCAGTTCTGTATTACAGAAAGCACTTTACATTCAGAACCATTCAATGCGTATCAGCTTCTCCGAACTGCACCTGAAAACAATTACAAAGAAATTAGTGTTGCGATTCTGTTAACATATCCTAAAATATATTACATGTAAAATACAATGTGAAGAAATTGATACACTCTTCAGGAAATCTGTGGAGCACTGACTTTTTAATTTGATTTGACATACTACAATCAGGAATTAAATTCTATGCTGCTGGCATTTTTTTTTCCTACCTCACATACTTTTTTTACTACCCGACATACTACTACCTCTATCTACTATCTCAAATACTTTTCGGGAGATTGGGACAAATGCATCGGATTCACTGCACTAACCTCGTTGAAACGTTTACGCCGTCTACTCTGGGAGGGTTATTTATGTAACTATAGTTGTCCATTCACGAGTGGGCTTTGGTCTAGTTATTCTTAAATAACACTACCTTATTATAGGAAATTGTTGACTAATATAAACCAACGTGTTCTCACGTGACGTTATCAATCACCGGTATTTAATTATGTTTTGACTCAAGATTAATTTGACACGACTCAATTAATTTTTAATTACCGAGATTTGGATTGGCCGGGATAGTAACAAGGTGACAAGAACGCCCTATTATTACGGTAAGATCGGGATATATGCTTGGTGCTGCTCAGGAAAACCCTGGAAAGTCTCGGCTAAGATAATCTTATCCTCTTAATGCTTATTTCTGTCTTGCAGGTATGTCGAATTTATGTAAAATGATGTTCCGAGAGACGCCAGTTGCATTAATAACAGTAAGAGGTATATTGAATTTTTAATTTTTAAAGGGTTTTAAGTAGCTTTGACTCACACTTTGACACACGGCGGTTCTTCACCACAAAATCTGCATGGCAGGGGCAGAAATCAAACGAAGGACTCTATGCACCAGAGGCGAGCACTCTATTAATGAGCCAACGCGGCTCTAGTAAATGTACTTGTAAGAATGCTACCATAAAAACAACTACAGCCTCTAGGGTACAGACGGTAAAGGGAATATATTTGTCACAAACGTATTTAGGAACAAGCACAAGGAACAATAAATCAATACATAACATTCATCCTGACAAGTAACATTCCAAAATGAAGTAAAACGTATAGAGAAAAAGACTTCTAAAATGCTTTACCCGAAAATAGACGTTAATGTTGTAAGAAAATTACTTTATTATCCTATTCCACCTAAACAACAGTAAAACGAAAAAATGTATGTTCAGCAATTTACAGTTCCAGTAAAATCATAAAAATCTGATGACGCTAATTAAACGCAACCAGTCAATCAAACAACTTAAATTATGCAAACTAATTCAATTGGATCCAGTCATAACATACAATCAACTGGATACAGTCATAAAAGTAACTACTCGCATGCATAGTTTACTGACAAATCGTAGCGTCCACACCCGCGACAGATGCTTTTGTTGCATGCATGCATGCGGAGTTCAGTAGTACAAGTTGGAGAGCGGTCACTCTTCAATGGTTGGAGGGCGCGACTAACTGGGGACCTGATAGTCAAAATATTCTTTTCTTTTCTTTCGTTACAGTACGCAGAAAACACATTGGTATTATTAATGTTACCTATTAATCTACAGTCCAAGCATTAAAGCTGAATGAATTTCCTTGTACCTAACCATGGGGAATATACGGAACAAAAAATGGATTTAAATCGCACGAGAAAAAATGCACCTTGACAGGAATAGAACAGGGACTGTCCAAATTATCTGAACACCGAGATTTAACCGTCGAGACTTTGAATATATTTTAAGGTCTTTCTGCAACTTTGGTTCAGACCGGATGGATGGAAGGTGATTGATGGAATGGAAGATGGAGGGAAGGAAACGGGAGAATTTCTAGAAATGCAAGGCACATAGTGTTGTCCACAATCCCATATGACACCAGCTGGGACCAATCCGGGGTCTCCACGCCCCAGAGGTGAGACATTTGAAGTATGTATCCTACAGCTTTAAAAATGTTAAAATTTCATGATACTTATAGTGGAACCCTGATTTCAAAATCGCTGCACACAGACAAACCACCAGTGAGGCCTTCGTTACAGAGTATTAGAAGCCTACAACTGCAACCATCCTGAATACTCAGCTAATAGAATATCCGTGAATTTAACGTTCCTGAGAGGGTTCTTGTGCTTGCTTGTCCAGTTAAATTCAAGTACCAAATTATTGCAGAATAGTTTCTCCAGTGTTCTTCGTACGATGTGTTGTACCTTTCTTCCTCCTACAAGGCTCAGTTGTAGCTCCTGCAATAAAAACACGTAGACATTTAGAGCGAAATTTGACGCAGATCACATGTAGAAGCATATCATTTGACATATATATATATATATGAAAAACCGGAGAAAAATTGCGTAATATTCGCTGCCAGGAACAATTTAAATCCTACATATTAATTGTCTATATACAAGGACACAATCAAGAGAGGAAGGCACACTCATTTTCGAACAAAGATGCCCTCGGATGACATGAACATATATATGTTCGTTCTCTTGAACTTCAGCAGGTAATACAGGTACAAGATGCTTAAATTCTTTTTAATGCTTTGCAAAACGCAACTTCATAACCTACTTTTACACACTTAACTGACTGCATAACCTACTTACGCATTTAATGCATGTATTTAATGTATGTTCCAATGCGCTGCTCGAAAGTTTCCTCAAGGACATACTTACATTTCCGAAGAACCAACTATCACTTGCATGTCACATGCAAAAAATTCTCAAGAGGAAAACATCATCAGTGAATTTCTGAGAAAACTTTACATGAAATTGGTATGTCTCCAGTACCTATTGCACTTTGGAGAAATAAAGTGAAATCCAATATGAGAGAAGTTATGTCTAATATGCTTTACAGAAGTACTACTTGAGCCCATGCAGGGTGTCTACTAAAATTCCAAAATGAAGTATCATGACTCTTCGTGACCTTTTCTTTAAAAAAACGTAACATTTCGTAACATTCTCAAGAGCGTATTTGGGTGCCAATTAGGCCGAATTTTCATGCATGCGACAGAAGAGCGTTTTCTTGAGATTTGTTAGTGTCTTAAGCCGACCATATACATTTTTGGTGGTGAATTGGGACATTTTATAGAACAAAATTTTTAATGTGTACTTATATTTGTAGTTAAAAAAAAAACGTGACCCAAAAGCTAAATTTCGCGACTGTCATAACCATTTTCTGATCTCGTGACCGATATACACCCTGTCATGTATATAGTTCATATGGACGCATTCATGGTCACGCTTGTGTAAAGAAATTAAGTGGATGGGTCCGAGCTTTCCAGTAATTGTGTAGATGTAAAAGCTGTAGACCATAGCTATGCATAGTATTGTAAAGCCATTTTCAAATTTTCAATATACTTTAGTATGTACTATTTCGAACTTAATTTAAGATCTCTCAAAAACTTTGGTTTAAACCGACGAATGTTGATGGGATGATTGGTGGAATGAAACGAGGGAACCTGAGAAAACCCACGCGCACGGTGTCTGTCCATCAAACTCAACATGAGACGACCTACAATTGAGCCGGGGTTTGACGCAGCAGAAGTGAATGGCCATACATTAATCAGTACCACAGATATTTTCTTCCCAATTATTAGAGACATGTTTTGAGGTATTCAAGGTGTAAATGATAACTTTTCCTCAAACATGAGAGTGTTCCATATCTTTGAAAGCTCGCAAGATTTCATGTACAGTAAACTTCATTTCAGCTTAATATAGACCAACAAAGAACACTGTTAACCCCGTAACTATTTATGGTTTATATATACTCCATAATGGATGCTACTTTACAGTGTGCAATTTTCTTCTGAAAGTCGGTTCCACACTGCTTAGTTTTTTGCAGTCGTTTAGTCCAAAAAGAAATGGCTCTGGTGTTTATACTGAGATGTATCGTTCTTCTTCTTCTTGTTATACTAGTACTACAACTACTGCTATTACTAATACTCCTACTCCTGCTATTACTACTAATAACAATGATGGTAGTATTATTAGTAATAGTATTAGTAGTTGTTATAATAGTGAAGTGGAGTAAAGTTTACGACTTTGCTTGCTGCGGTCGTTATGTAATGCTGTTACTAGTACTACTACTAATAGCTAATCTGAGATGTTTGCAAAGAAAGAATAAGGATTACGTAAAACTGATTGTATTTAAAATTATGTGATGTTTTCTGTATGAAAAAAAAAACTGTAAACTTATCAGAATTTGTTCATTGTCCGGTGAAAATAGTAACCACTCTTGCACTGTATTAATAAATTCCAGTTTTACAAGGTAGTTTTATGTATTCAGGGAAAGATCTAGTAGCCTCTGGTTTGGGAGCAAAATTTTCTATAATAGTTTTCTGCTGCTCGCGCACTTGTTCCAGCTTTCGTTCATTTTTTGCAAGGTGACGAGAAATCACTGCCAAATAGTTTTCGTCCAATTCGAAATGCCTTTCATTTGAGCTATGATCAACAGTTAATGAACTTCATCCACCTAAAATTAAATTGGGATAAAAATAATGATCGGAATACAATTGAAAAATACAGACTAACTTACAAGATGAGAGCACACTAGGAAGTTTGTTGTCGAATCAGTCTTCCAGTAGTGGTACTTCAGTGTTAGTGTTCTATTAGAGCCCTGGCGCGCACTGCCAAGGCAAAATAGCAAAAATCTTCCCAAACTTAGCCACACATATTACCAATTCTTACACGAGATATTATCTCGACCATTGTTTGAATTGGAAAAAAGCAGAGACAGTATATTTTATTTCGATTTTGACTTGACATACCGGCTATCTAAATGTTGAAATACAGGGAGGGTACGTTTCCTAAAAGATTGAATGACTAAAATCCAATAGAAAATATCTTCGTAGTTACGGAAGGGAGGGACATGGGGAGACTTTGATCCCCTACGAACAACTTTCTGAAAAAATAAAAATATTCCCTTATGTTTCATTATAGAGAATAACAGGTTTTACATACTTTTTTGAAGAATGAATTTCCTGACTCTTTCAGATTTTCCCCGAGTGTTCACAAACAATTCTAAGAAACCCATGGCTTATCACGCATTTCTATAAACACTTCATCCTCTTTAATCTGTATTAATTTACTGTTTGGTAATTTTCTATTTCCACATATGCATCGCCAAGATGTAACGAAAACCTTATTGTTAGCATATTAGGAAAGATGTAGGTTCATCATAAGAACACACACATATATGTATAGGATGGATGGAAACTTTAAAAAACAAGAATAATGTTCTCGAAAAAGTTCGAAAGTTTTGCAGCTAGACCTGTGCAAAGCTGTAGTGGCATCGTCCCAAATGCCGTAATATCTCCACAAATAATGGCGCAAGCCGTACCAATTTAGCAAATCACAGTGAAAGTTCTAACCACTGGCTCTAGAATAGCAAACTTTATGGTTGGATAATGCTGCTTAGATTCCTACACATGCCTTATTAAACCATACTGATTTCGTGACAAATGAATTTGTACGTAGGGAAAAATATGTATGCAGCACTTCTTTAATCAAAAAGTTTGCTGAAATAGATGGATTGGGTACACCTTAGAGTGTGATTCCCTAAAGTAGAAGGTCTTCCCTTAAGTAGATGTTTTATTAAAATGAAATCATTTGGTACCGTAATTTATCCATTTTTGTAAACATTGTTGTGTTATTCTAGTGGTAGCTATGCTATCGAATCTCGAAGCAAGAAAAATTAATGCGTATATTTTATTGAATTTATAACCAATTCTTAGTGATAAATCTATCAGTTGGCAACCATGTGAGTGCTTTTACAGTACATGTCATCTCTTCGACGCCAAAAACTGACTTTTCTTGTGCATGTGTGTGTGTGGAGAACAATAGCCTTTTGTTTCGAAGGCACGGGAATTCCTTTCTGCGTAGTTGCATGGAACATTCTAGAAGTTGCTATGCCATGCCACGTATCCAACCACTTCTAAGTTTAATCATGATTGGACAACTTTTCAATTGTTAACCAATAGGGAATAGTGTTATTTCCAGTACTTGCTTACTCATCACGTGCCTTGTGGTGACCAAAAAGTGTGCCAAGCAATCGGGCATGGACAACTAGAGAGGAAACCACGCACTTCAAGTGTGAAGAATTGCGTCATTGTAAAATCATGGTTTGATCACAACTACACTTTTAGCAGAAATTAGAAGAATTCTCCACGTTTATTCCTAGGCCCGATACCTGTTAAGATTAGTGGTAAAAGGCTTTCTTACTAGTGATATTACATTGATTCCATCTACACTCAGTAGTCGTAGGACGATACCAAAGGGAAGATCCCGCTTTTGAAGAGACATTTTGTAAGTAATTTTAAATATATGTTTGATGCAGCTACAAGGAGTTAACGCTAGGAACGTTCCTAAGGAATTTATTAATAGGAGCACGCCATTGGGACAAACTAAAGTGATTTTTCTTTAATCAGTGCGCCAGTTCTACCGTCACAGTAATAATAACAATAAAAGAACAGAAAAGCAACGAAAATTAGCCACTACTAATAATATCGTGCACGAAAGGTTACTTTATGTAGACACTTATCTATTTATATATATACGTTTAGCCAGTCTTGGGAAGTAACGTAACGCAAGTAACGCGTTACTTGTAACGCGTTACTTTTTAAGTAACGTTTCCTAGTAACGCGTTACATTTTTTCCAAAGTAACTGTAACGGTAACGCGTTACAAAATTTTAAGTAACGTACCTAGTTTGCGTTACTTTTTTCGCGTTACATTTCCGATGAGTAACTACAATATATGTATATTTTTTTTTTCGGAAACAAATGTTTCTTTCCTGTAAGTGACTTTCTCAGAATGGAACAATGGAGCATGAACGATGTCAGTGACCGACAATTCCTGCACTGTTCGCCTTTTCCCGTTTCGCCTTATGACCTTTAGCAATGAAATTTGCAGTTAAAACCTTTTTCATCTTAATGCAAGGCGGAACGGGAAATCTCGATGTGCATTTTCCCGTTTCCTCTTACGAACTTTACGTTGGTAGGCTTTCATAGATACAATCTCATTTGTTTATTTACATAAAATATAGTGCCACTTGCTGTTTTTGGAAGATGAGGACAGCCTCAGGGAAATCACGTGTACTGATTGCAAGCACCTGGAAGATTTTGTCTTAGATTTTGGCGGCTCCAAATCAATACATTCAGTGAGTGAACTACGAGTGCAATGGTACTGGTAGTCTATTTTGCTTTGAAAGGTGTTGTTTTTATAAAGATGGAGAACGAAAATATTTTATCGTTCGAACATTTGAAAGAATACTTTCTCTTAAAAGCTGAAGATGATGGTGAACAGAAGTGGCGTATTTAGGGGTGGGGCTTCCGCGCTTAAGCCCCCTCCGAAATCTTACTTACAATAGTAAAGTATATAAAATATCTTGCAGAATTTTCACATTTTCAGGCAAAGCCCCCCTTCCCAAAAGTTAGGAATATTGATGGTATGTAATATTAAGGTTCTTTTAGACCAGTTTGCATATCCTAAAGTCCCGTTGATTATTGAGTTTGGAACAACTAGCTTTAAAAAGCATGTATCAATTTTAGAGTTACTGGCAAGTTTTGATTCACCCCCAGTTCATTTGTTCTCATTTTGTCAGTTGTAGTGTAATGTTTCTCTATACTCTGTATTTTAAATTTTACATAGCAACATTGTTATTATTATATAATTAGTTTAGCAGAATAATAATAAGCAACCATTTTTTCCTAACGCATAGGGATGGGCCCGAGTCAAGCTAAAACTCGACTAGAATCCAATTCGAGTTTCGAGTCGAGTCAAGAGTAATATTCTCGAGTCGAGTTTGATAAATGGCTCACTCGTTTTAACTCGTTTTGAAATCATGGCCTGATTACACTGGGAAGCGAAAGTCATAAGAAATGTAAGCTAAGCAGTAATATGGAATACTTTTAGCGTTGCTCACGAGAGGGGACACTGCTCGCATCTCGTCTCGTATCGATAGCGAGACTACAAGAGATTTTTTATAACAAGCTTAGCTCGGCTCGGCTTAACTAAGCCAATGGCTCGAGCCGGCTCGCTTGGGGTGAACCATCGGTCGAGCTTGCTTGGTTGGGATAAGCCATCTGCTCGGTTCGACTCAACTGAGCGAAGGGCTCTAGCCGACTCGGTTGGGTGAGTTGTTGGCTCAGCTCACTTCTCGGTTTGAGTCGATAGTGAATGAGCTGTGAGCCGATCTGCTCGAGTCGTTTAAAATTCTAAACCCTGGGCGAGCAGTTTTGAAGATATTTGGCCAGTGCCCTATAACTTTTAACAACGTTTGGCTCGAGCCCGAATACTCAACATAGACCCTCAACCAAAATTCAGAATCTCGTGAACAATGACCTTGACTCCTAAATTTCACGACTACTGAGGTTGGCAATCAACTACTTTTTTAGTACTCATATGTAAACCGCCTATCTTTCATGTTTATACACAGTATTGTTATAATAATAATAATAATAATAATAATAATAATAATAATAATAATAATAATAATAATAATAACAATAATAAGTTGTAGTAGTAGTAGTACCATTTATAATAATTATATTGTCTGTGTAGGATACTTGAAGAGAGTACTCGAAACTATACACCAGATTTGGCTCGACTCGACTCGAAACTCGACCTGAATTCGAGTCGAGTTGGAGGAAATTTTTCAAGCCGAGTTCTCGGGTCGAGCTCAAATATGTCTGTTTCTAGTCGAATCGAGTTTCAAAGAAAACTTGCTCGAATTCACTCGTGCCCATCCCTACGAGTAGCGCAGTATGGCATTTTAGTCAATGATACATGACATTAAAATGTTCATATAGTTGTCAAGTAAAAATTTGTCCTTGTATTTACATAAATCGATTCAGAACGTGTAATAATAATAATAATAATAATAATAATAATAATAATAATAATAATAATAATAATTATTATTATTATTATTATTATTATTATTATTATTATTATTATTATTATTATTATTATTATTATAGCGGTAGTAATAGAAGTACGGAAAAGTGAAGTAATAAGATTTTTTCACATATTCAAAGTTTCTGACCTAAAAGTAACGCGTTAGTAACGCGTTACTTTCGAAGTAAAGTAACAGTTACTTTTTTGAGGCAAGTAACGCGTTACTAACGCGTTACATTTTAAGACAAAGTAAAGTAACTTGTAACGCGTTACATTTTTACAAGTAACTTACCCAACACTGCGTTTAGCTAGATAGGGAAATTATTGAGGAAAAAGTAATTTGTATTTTATATATGTGATTTTTTTTAAAATTGTATATTTGATAGTAATAGTACAAGCTTCATTTTCATGGTGTTCATGGTTAATATTAGTTCATGTTTAGTTCATATGCAGATATCAAATTTATTGTGATATTTCTTTCATGTAAGACAGATTATTTTCATAGTTAAATATGAGTATTTGAAGCGAACTTCCATTGCTTGAGTTATTATTTGATTCTCTTTGAGTGTAAAGCCTAATTTTAACGCAAGAGTTAGGTTGCGGTATGTACTTCATTTTAATTTGAAAGTAGTGAACTATCCCTCGCGGTATACAGTAATAAGCACGGAAAGAAGGTAAAATTTAGTATTCAATTTCTTTTTTTTTATCTTCAATTAGGATAGTTCATACGCAGCCGACCAAGTTGCGACCAATCTTGTCATTCAAGTTCTCCCAAACTTGAATGAATATTGGCAAAGCATGTTTATGCATCCTTACGAAGGAGATGATTGGGAAAGTTTTACATTATGATTAACGTAGACTGTAAGTACAAGGCAAATTCACACGACCTCCTTCATCAAACGATAGCATAATTAATTGGTGCCGAAACCCGGGATCCCTTTACAATAACGCGAAAAAGTTCTTTAAGTTACCGGTATTAAAAAATAAATAAATAAAATATTGATGATAAGTTTATGCATTATTAGTGTGAAGTGTATGTTTTCTTTAGTGGTTATGTATGTGTATTAGTTGCATTATTGTCATTCTATAGAGAAATTTAGTTACATTTAGAGAAATTATTAGCTTCTTTTAGAGAAATTATTAGTTCACTTAGTGTCAATTAACATAATCATTTACAATGGCAGATACTGAGCAGTTGAAGAAAATGCACTTTGCTCAAAAAACAGTCAGAACAATTAAGTATAAAGTTGGAAGAAAATAATGCTAGTTTAAGGGAAGATCTGGATAATAAATTTAAAGAATTTGATGTTAAGTTAGAAAGAACGAGTAAAGATATAGTGCAGACTAAGAATGCTGTTGCTAACATTACCGCACATATTCAGGCCATGGAGGAGAAAATCGAGGAATATAGGGACGAATGTAGGAGAAACTTGGAGTCCAAGTAGGTGCAGATTGAAAGTTGTCGGGCCGAAGTCGCAAAGGATCGTGAATCGAACCAAGAAAAATTTAAAGAAATAAAGGACAGGCACGCCTTGTTAGAGGTTAACGTCAACAAACATCATACTCAAGTAAATAATCAGATTTTAGAATTCGAAACAACGATAGGCGCCGGAAATACGTATATTCGAGAAACTATGATAGGGTTACGGGAACAACGTTGCCAGGTAAGCCGAATGCAGGATGACATCGCGGAAGTTAAGAAGGCAGCTTTAGAAAACAGATAATACCAGGCAGCAATAATGCGAGTAGATAGATTGGAAACCCACACAAGACAGTCCATCCAGAATGTTATTCAACAGGTGCAAAATATCCCCGCTCGATTAGCTCTTAAATCAGAAATAGATCAGGAAGTTAAGAATAGAGTTTCTAAATTGGAGCGAGAAATGGGCAATTTACGAAAGAATATTAATCAAACGAGTGATAAGATGTTCAACCGCGACTCAGATATTTTTACGTAGGAAGCTGACGATAGTAGTGAGCACGAGGATAGCAGTGAAGGTTATGTATCCGACCATTCGGAGACCAAGTTAAAGGGTAATACATCTTTTCGTGAAACGCGCAAACCTTACCGTCGTATCACCATTCAAGAAATTCGTGATTTACTAGACGTACAGTGGAATGCCAGATAAAGAGACAGCCCGTTCGTATTTGCGTAACCTCCAACACAAATTAGATCTTTTGAATGTACATGAAGATGTGGTGTTGCCAGTATTACCGAGTTTGTTGCAAAACCCGTGTTTAGAGTGGTTTCGAACACGCGAGCATTTGTTTACGAATTTTAAAGAATTTAGTCATGCTTTAGTTTATGCGTTTGAATCTGAAGACATTGTAGTGAGCAGATTGACCGCTTTGCCAAATACCTCGTTTGATCCGAGAGTACATGGTTCAGTTTTAGAATTTGCAACCACCCAATATCGTGCATTAAGTGATCAAAATCCAGAAAGCACACCAGCAACAATACTAGCCAGCATCGTGCCTACATTGCCATATAAGTATAGAGAAATGTTTGCGTTCTACCCGTGCACAGATTTCGCGCAATTTATTGCTAGTGTGAAACGTCTTGAGTCTTTACGACAGCCTAATGAAAAAGGTTACAGGCGGGAAGGTAACGATTATGAGAATCGAAACAAACCGTATCAGTCGGTCAGGGTACAATATAGTAGGTCAATTAGAGATAGGCCCAATGACGACAATAATAATAATGCTCAAAGAAGTGGAAATTCAGACCAAACCAACTTCGGAAGAAACCATCGGGAAAATAGGCGTGGACAGCATTTTACGGGATATACTCATACAGATAATGAACGGTCGAACAGTGGCCCCAGACAACAACGTAATGATAGTAATAACCGTAATGTAGGGAATCTTAACAATTGGCGCAGGGGAAAGAAACCGCAAACACAATAACAGCAGACGTAATTTCAATTATCATTCGAGTAATGAACGGCAGAATTGGCGAGAGCGCACGCCCGAGCGAGACGGTGGGCACACGTCAGATCACAGTTAGCAGGGAAATTAAGATCCGATGGGCACGAAAGGGTCGCGTAAATCGAGGGTAGGTCATTAAATAATTCCCCGAATTTTATACGAGTCAGGAACTATACTTTCGCTACAGATGATGTGCTAGATAGTGATGGAAGGAGCGATATAGAGAAAAATAGTGAAGAAAAGAGAACTTGTTACAGCCTATGACGGGGATTACTCCGCGTATATAGAAACCAAAATTACTGATATCTCAGTTAAAACTCGCCTTGAAACGGGAGCAGACGCCTCATTAATTTCATATGAATTTTGGAAAGAAATAAGTAAGGATATTTCCGCGCCCAGGCTGCAATCAGCTGACGATGTCCTTTTAGTTGATTATAGTGGTCGTTTCAAGAGAAAGTGTAAGGGTAAAACAACAGTACCAGTTCAAACCGACGTGTTGACTTTTTCGCTTGAGTTATACGTTGTTCAAGATTTAAATGAGCCTTTCATTGTTGGTGTTAATGCCCTTTCGCAATTACAAAGTATCGTTGATTTTAGTCAGGGAACGTTTTCGTTGGAACATGAAAATATCAGGGTCGTCATATCTTTGCTTCCCGTACCGGTGCAATGAACCTTGGAGGATAGTGATGGGGAACAAAAGGATGGTAGCGACGTCATAGAGTACCAACACGTTAATCGTGTTGAAGCTAGCGAGTTAGAGATTTTTCAAAAACAGTGTGCCACGGATGAACAAATTATTACTGCAGTTCAAAAAGCAGATGGGTTAAATCTACACCAGCGAAATCAGCTGCTAGTTTTGTTATTTAAATATAGAGGAATATTCACTAACTACCCCGGGAAATGTAAAGGGTTCGTATATAAGGCAGAAATTAATACTACGGACGCGTTAGTGAGAAAACAATATCCAATACCTTACAAGGCTATTCCATTTGCTAGAAATGAGCTTCAAAAATTATTGCAGTTGCAAATTATAAAATCGAGTCAGAGTATGCATAGTAATCCAATTTTAGTAGTACCTAAAAAGAAAAATCAGTTCCGTTTATGTATTGATTTACGTATGGTAAATAAGCACTCCGTATTACGTCAAGTTAGGCCCGAGCGAATCGAAGATTTACTCGCGAAATTACAAGGGAAGAAATTTACCACGGTTCTTGATTTACAACAGAGTTATCTACAAACCGAATTACATCCGGATTTTCAGCCATGCTTTGCTTTTAATTTTGAGGGTTTATGTTACCAATACCAACGAATAGCGTTTGGATATCGTAACGGATCATCTGCTTTGAACGCGATGATGGCATGTTTTGGGACCACAATTAATTCGTAAAATTATCCGATATGTGGACGACAATTTAGTAATGACAAATAGTTTTGAAGAACATTTACAGTTGTTAGAAGAAATTTTAAAGACATTTAAAGAATACGGCATCACTTTAAACATTGACAAGTGCTTGTTTTGCGCTAAGGAAATTCCGTTTTTAGGCTATGTGGTTAGTAAGGAAGGAATACGTAAAGACGAACTTAGTATAACAGCAGTTCGGGATTTACCGAAACCAACCAATGTTAAAACTTTACGCTCAGTGTTAGGATTGTTCTCTTGGTCAAGATCATTTGTTCCGAATTTTGCTATGAAAGCTGCCCCGTTATATAATTTGTTGAAAGAGAAAAAGAAATGGCAATGGAACGAACGATGTGAAATAGCTTTTAATCAAATTAAACAGGATATCGGTAATAACATCATGTTAGCTCACCCGGACTTTACTAAAGACTTTTACGTACAGTCAGATGCCGCGCAATATGGAATAGGAAGCGTCCTCTGGCAGAAACACGGTGATGAAAAACGTATAATAAGTGTATCAGTAGAACGTTAACACCTACAGAGCAGAGGTATTCTATCACTGAAACCGAATGTCTTGGGGTCATCTTTGCGATTAGAAAATAGAAATCAATGTTGTTGGGTAACCATGTGATTATTGTCACCGATCACCATGCTTTATCTTACATAGATCGAGTTAAACCTTGGAACAACCGTTTACTTAGGTGGGCTGTTGAGTTACAAGAATTAAATTGCGAGGTACAATTTATACCAGGTTCCGAAAATACCATAAGTGACATTTTAAGCAGGCTGTTCCCCACCCATGAACATCGTCTACTAAAAGTTCATACCTTCCAAGTATTGCAGGAAGAAATCATGAATATAACACCTGAAAGATTAGCTGCACTCCAACGTGAATGCCCTGATTACATTAATGTTATGAACGTTTTAGAGGGAAATGTAGACGAAACTGAATTTAAGACTGGTAGATCGTGGAAAAAGATTTACAAGCTAGACAATCACATTTTGTTAGTTAGGGACTTTCACCAACCAGATCAATGGAAAATTTGTGTTCCTCCAGCTCTTATACAGAACATTTTTGTTGCGTAACATACCGACATTCATCACCCAGGCGTTGAAAGAACTCTTTCAATAATTTCCAAAGCATTCCATTGGAAAGGTTTGTGAACATCCGTTAAAAACTTCATTCGTGATTGTATTATTTGTCAACGTATGAAACCTGACCAACATCCGCCCACCAAATTGATGGACACAATTTCCGTAAATGCAACTCGAGATGCAATTAGCACAGATTTCCTAGGAAGTTATCCCACGGGTCAAACGCTGAAAAGATTTGCTCTCGTAATAATGGACCTTTACACTCGTTATTGTACTGCATTTGCGTTACGCGCTTCAACAGCAAATGCTGTAGGAAAGTGTTTGAAGACTTCTATTTCTCCATGTTAGGATTAGTCCGAGTCATTATAACTGACAACGCATCCGTATTCCACTCAAAACAGTTCTTAAGGGCCATGAAAAAGACGTTCGTCAAACTACTCCGTATCATCCTATGGCATCATTAGTAGAAAACGTCAATAAAAATTTGGTACAAACTCTTAGAACGTTGTGCTCGTCATCCCACAAAGAATGGGCAGAATACTTAACCCAAGCAGTTCTGTTGTATAATTACTCCATCTCTCAAAGCCTTGGTGTCTCACCTGCCGGCTACATTTAAATATCAATTCATCAAGACCTATATTCACACATTTTAGGATAAATGTACAGGAAGCAATTACACCCGAAGATTCGATCAATTGGAGTAATAAGCTTGTCATGGCTGATTTACGCAGAAAACGAAAGATCGCCGCACGTAATGAAAAGTGGAATCAAGCCCAACATGGCAAAAGACTGGTTGTTAAGGGAGACTTGGTGTTTGTCCGGCAACAAAACGCGAGTAGCCTCGTTAAGAAAGAAATCGCGAAGTTCTTTGAAATTTTCCGTGGTCCGTATACTTGTACGTCAGTTATCAGTAATAATCGTGCTGTTGAATTATGGGACCCATACAACGGTCAGAGTATTGGTTTCCACTCCATGGACAGAGTAAGAATTTGGAACCCTACCCCAAAAACCTATAGCACTTGGATCCTTATGGCAAGAAAACATTTGCCCGAAGAACAACTAGCCAAACTTAAAGATGTTCCTTACCGTCCATTGACGCACGAGAAATCATTACCATTACTCTACTCAGAAATATATATTGTTAACCAACCCGATGAAGTTGATGAAAATAATTCTGAAACGTTAGTAAAGCAAGCATGCGTTAAATTGCAACATTGCGATCGTTTGGACTATTTTCTACATAAGTTGGGGGACTTGTACAACACACACCATTGCAAAAATTCTGTCGAATGGTCTGATGAGTGTATTAAGGCCATTATGACTAATTTCTCCAGTGGGCTACAGTTACTCCGTTAAAAAAAAAAGAACCCCACTAATCCGTTTCTTTAGGGATTTCTCTTTCAGCTTACCAAGGAAGACCATTCATCTATCCAGCCACATTCTTCACCGTTATAACAGGTACGTGAAACAATAAACATGTTTAATGAAACTTTGTTTCAGGATTATTCAAGATTGAAGATGTCCAGGAGGAGGAAAGGATCCAGGAAAGATTAATAAAAGTAAGGAAAGGTAAAATAAATAAAAATTAGTTCGCGAATTTTCTTTTTCAAAACTTTGAAATTCTATAATCCCAACCCATTTTGATAACTACCATGAATTTCTTTTAAATACGTGGACATCACCACAGTTATGTAGTTTCAAGAATTTGTTTGTGTGTTTGTGTTTATTTCAGGATAAAAGAAGGATACCTGAATAAAGCTAGACCCATAATATTTTGTGTTGTTTATTACTATAGTGTTTAGATATGTAAATTTTGAAATCCATCAACCCTGTTTGAAGTCCTTTTAGGAATTTTAGAGACTGTTTAGCAATATTTAGAGAATTTTGTAGGATTCTTAGAGAGCATACATTATGGATATGTGCACATGCATATTTAAAAATTGTCCATAAATATTGTTGTTTAATTTGTTGATGCAGAAATATAAATAAATGTATACATAGATATGTTTTGAAAAAAAAAATGAAATTAATCATATTGTCATATTAATGATTTTTGAACTTATTTAGAAGTTAAAACGTTGAATGTTTAAGTAAGTCAAAACTATTACAGTGTTTATGAAAATGTAAAATTAGGATAATTTTCACTCCTTTCCGTGGAATATTATCTTTTGGATTTACCAGGCGTAAACCTTACAGGCACCCATTAAGAAAAGAGGTGGATCAGGAATTAGACGTCTGATCAGGTCGTGAGTCTATGACGAGAATTTGAAGTTAACACTCGTCAATCTAAATTAGTTAAATTCGGTAACAATGTCATTTTTTGGTCATAATTATATTTTTGGCCAGTATTAATGTAACTTTGAAGAGAAATAAATGAAAATAAATATATATTAGAGAATGTTAAATGGTGTATGCAGTATAAAAGTAATTGCAAAATGTGTAAGTAAAGGCCGTAATATGCGGTAAAAGTATGAAACTAAGACTAAAACTTCCGGATGAGACATGATAAAACCTGAATGAGACTTATTGATGATGGAATAATTTGTATTTATAGGCCAGTGTCCAGTTTATTGAGTTACTATATGATAGTACAGACGTGCAAAGACTTGATTGCATTGCAGGTATGGTCAGGTCAATTTAGTCTTTTGTAAGTAAGAGGTTATTTAAAGCGAATAATTGTAACGTGAGAGCTGTTATCAGTAACCCTCCATTAAAAATGTATTTTTAGGGGAAAATGTCTTCTTTTTTTCTTAAATGTTTTTTTTTCTTTTTTTATATATAATGCCACCGCCTCACGGTGTTTTGGTAACAGCTCAAAGAGGGAGGTACCGATTCATGACTATAAGGGAAGGAAACAATGCGACTTATTGTAGGAGTCACTCAAACGTTATGAGTGTCAGTAAAGATCAGCGCTTACTGCTAAACTCCAGCTTTGGGTATTTCGAGTCTTCTGCCTATTGGCTCTAGAGGTCAACTCATTAACCTATTTTATTTTATTTTTGTGGGACTTGACTTGGTGCTGTGAGATTGAAAGAAAATATCAAACTTACAGTACAAAGAGGCACGTTTGAAGAATAAGACTTTATTTAAGATTTTCGAAAAAAAGGAAAAATAAATAATAAATACGTTATTAGATAAATAACATAAGAGTTTAAGTAATGAATATCACGTTTAATGAGTATTGCATTTATAACTCAAAAGTTGTTGCATTTTGTTGTATTGGAATACATAAATATATGTGATTATAGTAAGTTTTGTTTAGTCTCAATGATGTACTATTTCTATTCTTTTTGTGCCAAGTGTAAGTTAGTTTTAATGGCGCATAGAATAATATTGATGTAGATTAATATTTTCAGTCGCTGATGAAACATTCATATGTTAAGTAATTAATAGTCTAGTGTTAGGAAATTGATAATAATAGGTGTCCATGACATTTTATTTTATTATATTATAGTTGAGAAAATATAATCTTTCTTTTCTTTAGTAGATTTGTTTTTCTTATCCGTGTATGACATTTACGGTTTTAATGAATCTATAAATTTTCGTCGATTTAAATATCAATCAGATATAAATATATTTACATTATTAGGAAAAAGATGTGCCTTTATTGTATTTTCAAAAATAAGAAGTAATGTACGCTTTATATAAATCAAAATTTAGTTTGGTTTAGTAACCGATAATTCTACAATTTGCATTAATGTAGTCTTAATAGCCAATGTCATATCACGTTTTGATCTACTTGTTAGATTTTTATGTAAATGTCATGTTTACTAATAAATGTTGTAGGAAAACATATATATATATGTATGTAAATTGTTGAGCAAGGCAAATTAATGATGCCCGAAAATTATTTTCATTTCGTCAACCATTCAAGTATCATCGACTTGGATATTTTTTGTTGAGTTCATGTACTTTCACTTTACTATTTCATCGGATATGAAAAAAGGGAAAAGAAAGGTAACGGAGACCTTTAGGTACATACTTTCAATTTTCGTCATTAATATTAAAGTTTTTTTTGAAAACAAAGATAATTAATTCAGAAAAAAAGATTTAAATATTTTTCTTTAACATGGTTAACGATCATTCGTTTTAACGAAAATAAGAGTAGTCGTGTGCTTTAAGTCAGTTTCGGTAATCGAGAAGTATAACTTGTGATAGTAATGAACGTGAGAGGTCTATATTTCGAAAGGATAATGTCAAAGAAAAGAGATCATATGAGGCATATGGAGAATGCATAACGGTATATATATTCATAAATGGGTTTAAGAAATATCGTGTTTGTATGTACATACCCCGTCGACGATGTGTGTCCGGGATGAAGATGTTATGAAGTATTTAATGATATTAGGCTATGCTCAGATAGCAGTAGCAAGGCTATGCTTAGATAGTAATAGCAACTAAGTGTCTTTAGACAATGTTTGCCGAGGTTGACGTTACGCCCTCGATCTAATTGAATGTAATTGGGACAAAAATATATTAATGGAAGAGTGTTAATAAATGATATTTCCTCAATACCCATTGTAAAGGATATCAATAGTTATGTAACCTCAATGATTGCCGTTAAGTAATTACATTGTAGTTAAGCGTTTTAAGAGTAATTTTGTTTTAAAATTCTCTCGAAAATTGAATCACATGGCAGTAAATATGAAAGTAGGATGTGTTAAGAAAGATAATTTCAAAATTGCTGAGTCTTGTTAAAACCAATGCGTAAGCAAATGACTTTAAGGTTTGATATTTTTAAAAAGTAATGCTAAAAAGTTGTTCAGCGCAATATTTGTAATGACTTTTATTTTGGTTATATAGGATCTCTAAAATATGAAGATGTCTGAAAAAGGTGTTCATATTTTATGAAAAGTGTCTTTCAAAATTTATTCGTAGTTGCTAGGTATCAAAACTTTACATTATTATTGTAAAGTAATGCACAAATTTAATGACTCAGTCTTCCATTCCATTTTTGATTTCAAACTCTAATTCCGTCTCCGATACATTTCCGGTCCGAAAAAAAAGTTCGCTTCATGCGATATTTCATTGAATTATAAAAGTATTTTTATTGTTTTTTTTCATATAATCGTAAATTTTTGCCCAAATAGGTTCTTTATATATGTTTAATAATATTTTTTGTAATATTGTAGTAAATTTGTATTGCTGTTAATTTGAAATTTCAAAAAGTAAGCATACTGTGAAAAATCATACTTAAAAACATTGAGTAATAATTAGTGACAGCGAAAGAAGGGTCTGTGACATCCATAAGGTGTCTGGCCCACAACAATCGGTGTTGATGAAACTTGGTAGACTAATAGGACACTTTGCAAAACTAATATAACGAGCAGGAATTTGTCGAAAAAACTGTACAATTCTGAGATACAGTCGATTCATTAAAGACATTTGTCGTTGTATCTCTTGAACGGCTCCACGGGAAACAAGCAAACTTTGCAAGCCATAGTAGATACATGATAGATTTAAAATGAATTAAAATGAATTTTCTGCACCTGCACAGAACTCCGCATAATGCGAAAATAATTGTGCGCATGCGCATATCTCGAAAACGTGAAGACTGCGATATATTTTCCTCTTGCTTAGTTTGAACTACATGACAAGTATAACATAATGCAAGAAAAAAACTAGACTCAAAGGTGAGCGTTTTCAAGCAATTGAGGTGACAAAATGTTGCGGTAGTCTGCCCCCGGACATCCGCCTCTTGTCACGCACTTTGTCTGGCTTGTCAGTCATACATTTCCATTACACCTGTGTAGAAGTCATATAGTTAACCTTAATACTCGCCATATTCTGGTCGTAGTGATAGCAAGTACTTTAAGTCATCAATGTTACAAAACAGTAACACAGTATTAAGAGAGCGTAAGGAAACTATCAGGAATATAGTCGCAGTCTTTTCGAACAAATCAGTGTGATACAGGCATCTATGCGTCAAAGAAACATGCTAAAATCATAGGTCATAGGGTTTACTTATATATAGTTAGTGTGGCCATGAGACGAAACATTTGGTGTTGTCTCATCTCGTCGCGTGAAACAGTCTCGTCCCAAACATGAGATGCTGGTGTCGTCTCGTGTTTTTGTCTCGAAGCCTGTGCCTGGTGTCCTCTCGTCTCGTAGAACATTACGAGAAAACTCGTGATAAAAATGAAGGAAAAACCTACTATATGCTAGTCGTGACCCAAACAAGCCTGCGTAACTACCGTCGTGGATCTCTTACGTTAGCCTTTGCTTTATACAACTGGGTAGTATTTCTACGAGACGAAACGGGATATTGGGGTTGTCTCGTCTCCTTACAACACTGTCGCGTGTCTCGTCTTGCAAATAATAGACAGGTCTCGTCTCGAAGTGTTTTCTCGTTATCGAGACGAGCGAGGCAACACTAACTATATATAGGTAACCCTATGGGCTATGATTTTGGCATGTTTCTTTGATGCATAGATGCCTGCATCACACTAATGTGTTCCAATAGACCGCCATCATAGACCTGATAGTGCCTCCTTACGCTCTGCGCAGGTGCAGATAATTCGTTTTAATTTCGTTTCAAACCTACCATGTATCTACTCTGGCTTTCAAAGTTTGCTTCTTCTCGGTGAAGCCGTTCCAGAGATATCACGGAAAATGTCATTTCTAATGAATCTACTGGCTCTGAATCGAATCTCAGAAACTACAGCTTTTTCGACAAATTCATGCTAGTTACATTAGTTTAGCAAAGTGTCCTATTAATCTACCAAGTTTCATCAAAATCGAGGGTTGTGGCCCAGACACCTTATGGATGTGTCACAGGCCCCTTGAAAGTAGTGGAAGAAATAATAAAAAAGGACTTGAACCATATAAATATTGTTACTTTACTATTTCAACAAAAACAAAGTTGCAACTGTGCTGACGACGTTTACGGGGATGGAGATTTCACAAGTTTGCTTGCACCTCGCACAGAATTTGTGTGAAAGACCATAAAATCTACGAGCAGCCCTGTCTAAGGCTGACCTAGTTCATTAAGCGGATGTCAGCTTTTTTTTATATTTGCGAAATAAACCAATGTATGTATTCCTTATTATAAAAAGAAGAATGCAGTTGGTAATAAGTTAATAATAAAAAGTTTTCAATAAGAAGCTATAATATTTAACAGAAAATGGATAAGGAAAGTAAGAACAAACGCAATTATTATAGCAATAATAACATCGTTAATAAGTAAGCAGTAGTTAGTATAATCATGACTTGTTTACAAACACGTATCTTGAGATCTTTTTTGAGTACTCTATTTAGAAAGTTTAGAATATTTAGTTCTTTCTTTTCATATAGTTCACTGAGAATCAGCTTTGTTGGGTTCTTCGATTGTAGGAACTTTGCCCATATTACAAGTAACTTTTGTCCTCTTGACCTGATTTACAGTCGTGAAATTTAAAACCGAAAGTTATAACAGAAGAAATTATTTTACAACTATAAATTTTGGTATTTATATTTTGTACGATCTTGTGCTGAGTGAGAAATTCTAATTTGTAATTGTGAACGTTGTAATATTTGAAAGAACGTGAAGAAATATTTTTTTCATAGCTTTGTAAATAATAAATGAAGCTAATATTTTATGTAAACACTTTTGTAATTTTCTTTGAAAAGATTCTAAAGTGACGGCTTATAGTTTCATGTCCCTATTCAAATTACCCGCCCGAAAACATGTTCGGATTCATTTTAACCAATTCGAAAATACTTATTACCAAGACCTTTTAATTAACTTGATTGTTATTACCTTTGATTACAACTAGCATGTTCGAAAAAGTGTATGTATGTCACCTTACGAAAAGACAATCAAGCTGCTAGTTCGCTACTGCCAAGTCAATGAATGAAAGGTGTCACTGATTATTGGCAACGAAAGATTCAATTGTTAGTGCAGCATATTTTTTTATAAACTAAACATGTAAACTTGTACTCGAGCATCTCATTTTATTTGGTTCGATGTGATTTATCGATTCATACATATATAATGTTATTTTTAAAGGAAGAAAATCAATCAACATTCTGGATTATATCTCATTAACTGAGTAATGTAGTCTTAGAATTGGTGTAATAAAGATCTTAATGACAGCAACGACGACTTCTGTATAACTTTTGGGAAGCATTGAAATATGTGTAGTTCCTTGTCACAAATTCGAATAAAGATATCTACATCCAGGAAGGCCAATCCCCAAGATCAGCGCGCATGATTAATGACGATATAATTCAGTTTCACTTTTATATCAGTAAGTAGCTGTAACAAAGCATCAATTTTCATATCTATGAATAGGATATTTTACTACATGTTCAAGAAAAGTTTACATGGGTTTTTACACGCAGGTATGACATTTTGTTTACCTCAATATTATCAATGGAATGATATATGTCTCGTCATTGGAAGACTGTTAGGACTACGCGTGTCATTCTTGGAAATATGTGTGTCAGTGTTTAGAGAAATCAAGCAACAAAAGGTACAATCCGATTGTTAACAGTTAATATTTTTCACTTTAGGGATCTGTTATCAGGATCACAAAAGTATTTAATGCACTAAGCATACAAGTTACAAAACACTAGTTACTAATGTGTATTTACTAATAGATGAAAAGTGAACTCAATTGTACTAATTTTCCTATTATATCAACTAATCTTGGATCATATTTAATCCACATTAAACCTATTAACTACATAAAGAGAAACTTGCTCTGAAAACACTGGTCAACAGTGAAAATGCTTCGGAGATAAAACTAACCAATTCTTACTAATTTTGGGGTGCTGATAACGAATATGAAATTAGTTTTTGAAGATTGGTTCGGGTTTCAAAGAAATACGTTATCACCCGATGTGCTCTACTGGGCAAATTAAGGGTTTGGGGCAACAGGAGCTGTCTACTTACTTCAATAAACTTCCATTGTTTGACGGTTAGTTTCAATGCTATCTCAGGGATATACGCAGGGGTGGGTCCTGAAGGTCTTGACACCCCGACTTGTTTGTAAATTTAGTCTAATTTCAGGTGAAATTTTAAAATTTGAATATAATTTAGCTTCAAATTGTATTTGGACCCCCTCCCGAAATAAATTCATGCGTACTGTCTGGCTATCCATATTACTCGCACTTCATCGCTAACAAAGAAGTATCAACCACTTCATGCTTTAGCTTGTATTGAAGAGTTTGCCAGAGAAAACATGTTGTGTAACGTTCTTTTGCAGTTACAATTTGCCATCTCGCACGTATTGGTGAGATATTGGGTGGGTAGGTGGGTGCTGTTACTAGACCTATTATTATTATTATTATTATTATTATTATTATTATTATTATTATTATTATTATTATTATTATTATTATTATTATTAATTTTTCTATGATTATATTAAGCAGAGCATTAATCTCTTCATCCCGCTTCCTGAATTCCAGTTCTAGTATTCTTTCTTCATGGGGGACTGATGTATCACGTAGGCTTATTAACTATAACATCAGCAATAAAGAAAGTAGGGTTTATTTGCACTAATTTTAATACATTACGTTAATTAAATAATAATAATAATAACAATAATAATAATACGGAGCGAGCTCAGGCTACTTGTTAGGATTCTTGCTTCGCAATTGGATAATACCGAGTTAGAATTCGGAGACCAGCCATCCTGAATGAGGATTTTCCAGGGTTGTTCCTCAGTTATACTGGGCAAATGCTAGATTAGTACCTTGATCTAAGGCTCTGGAGACCTTCCTTCCATTGATTTTCCAATGTTTCATCTGTTGATTACTACAGTGTAAAGTGGCCTCTCAGGATGTATCTGGTAGCTTATAGTAAATAAACAATAACGAAGTAATATATCTTCACGAAACGTGTGGGTTAATTTAACTACAGCCTTACAGTCCCAATAAATAGCTAAAGTTTTAATATCAATTTCCTGACTTTTAAATACTATTTTCATATTTTTTCAGCTTTCAATTTTTTCATGTATGTTCCACCGATAATTGAACCTGAGATCACATGAACAAATGCAAATATGTCAAGTATTTTTGAACACTTTAATATACAAAATACAAAACGCTTCAAGGATACGATGCATGGATATGTTTTGGTTACGTCCTGCAATGTATGATAAAAGAAACTTGGAGGGTGAAGAAAAGTAACAGAAATCTCTTTTATATATAGGGGGCCGCGGTGGCTCAGTGGTAGAGCGTTCACCCCTGGTGCTTGGGGTCCCGGGTTCGATCCCAGCCCCCCCAAGTGAACTTTGTGGTGGACAAACACCGTGTGCGTGGGTTTTCTCGGGGTTCTCCCGTTTCCTCCCACATTCTTTATTCCACCATTTCATTCATTACTCACCGTCTCCTTTAGCCTAACCGGCATAAGCGTGGGGCGTAAAACTCAAAGATTTCATTTCATTTTCATTTTTTTCTTTTATATATACTCCTTCAACAAACTTCCGACCTCAGAAAGGCAAGCAATAAGTTAGTTAATAAAGTCATACAACGAACACAACCATATCGCTCTCCTGAAATTCTCGTGTGTATGTTTAAAGATCTACTGTTGTTCCACGCCAACCAGTCTATATTTTTTGTTGTATAAACCTTCTAAGTGAAAGATATTCATTATTACATTTGTTGATGGTTGGACTCAAGTGAGTCAGAAACTACTATTAATAAAGAGTTTCTTTTGTCTAGCATTCCTGCGATTAGAAGGGCCGTATCTAAAAGATATTTCATTTGTATATGAAAAAATAGAGTTTATTTTCTAAAAATAAAATAAATATTTTCAATGTGAAGCTAACATTATGTTTTGGAGAGAAGCTAAACAGAAGAATTTCTTACCATTTACACCAAATTTCAGACAGTTCACTATACTCTGAAATGGGAAGAAGTCAAAAGAGACTTCGACAGAAAGTGCAACATGTAAATAGTGCAAGGTTTAAATAAAATAAAGAACAAAGGTAGCACAAACGTGTTATGGAAACATTTAAAAGCACAGCAACCTACTCTATTAGTGAATCCGAAAAAAGTTTTGACGAATTTTAGATATTCAATTTTATCATCACAATTTCAGATGTAGCTTTGGATACGAATCAAGATCTGAGATTCGAATTTCGGATCCAGATCCGAGATCCGGATCTAGGTAAGGATCCAGCAAGATCCTGATCCTGATCTAACTGGATCCGGGATATCCGCATCCGAAAATTTTTGGCCATCCCTAACACACACACACACACACACACACGCATATTATTATGAAACCATTTGGAAGCCTGTTTTATTCTGAAGAGAATGACGTATAAGTCATGGTACTCAAATAAATAATAGGGGACGCGGTGGCTCAGTGGTAGAGCTTCACCTCTGGTGCTTGGGGTTTCGGGTTTGATCTCAGCCCCGCCAAGTGAACTTTGTGGTGGACAAACACCGTGTGCGTGGGTTTCCTCGGGTTCTCCCGTTTCCTCCCACTTTCTTCATTCCACTATTTCATTCGTTACTCATCATCACCGTCCCCTTTAGCCTTGCCGGCATAACCGTGGGACGTAAAACTCAAAGATTTCATTTCAATTCAAATAAGTAATATTGTTCGGATTCATTTGATTTTATAGTTATCTCACTTTCTTCCTGTATGAAATTTGGTATTGTCTAGCAGAACTGAGAAATATTTTTCGTCACAACTATTGTAGGTATTACAATGAAACTTGGCACATGTATTACTTATAAACTACAGTAGTTTTTAAAGGTATATTATATTTGGGTGCCTTTAGTCGAGGCCGTACCAGGGGTGCTACATTTGAAAAAAAAAGGGATATTTGAACGGTAAATTCCTAATTTTACCTTGAATTTCCTTCTTATACATCATGTACACATGCGCATAGTACCATTTGCAAGCTTGTTTATTCTGAAGTGAATGGCATATGAACCAAGATAATCGGATGAACAGAATTGAAGCAATAGCTACCTAAGTGAAAGACCAAATAGAAAATTCAAGATTCTGAGTGTCAACACTACATAACACACATTTCTATCGATTACACTTGAACTCGAACCAATTCATCATTTTAATTTTTATTTTCGTATTCAGCATCCTCATTTGCATAAGAAAATGTACCTTTATTTTCCGAAGCATTAAAAATGTTAAAATTTGTTGTCCTGTGAAATTATTTGTTGGCTATCCAATAATTACAACAAACATTAGTCTTTTCAGGTTCGATTCCCAGTGAGGGGGCATTAAAATTCAAACGAGTTACGTCACATCTCATATAACCTATGTACAGCAATGGGATACTAAACTCCAACAACCAACATCAGTAAACATGTATTTTGAAACAGAATTGCGAATTTATAAAAGTAAGACACATTAAAATTAAAATACCCTTTTCCGCTTTCCTTCATAAATAATTCTTCTTCTTCTTTTTTGTAATACTGTGGGATGATGACTGAAGAATACATCTACAATAAAATGATAGTTCGGTGACTTATCCATTGGCGGATTTTTCCATTGACAGATTTGGTAATTGGCGGATTTGTCAATTGGCAGATTTGTCCAATCTCACGATTGGTGCATTTGGTCATTTTCGCGTTTGGCGCATTTGGTAATTGGCAGATTTGGTAATTGGCAGATTTGTCCATTGGCAGACTTGTCCATTGGCAGATTTGGTAATTTGCGGATTTGTCAATTGACAGATTTGTCCATTCTCACGATTGGCGCATTTGGTCATTTTCGCGTTTGGCGCATTTGGCAATTGGTATATTTGGTAATTGGCAGATTTGTCCATTTTCACAATTTGCGCATTTGGTCATTTTCGCGTTTGGCGCATTTGGTAATTGGCAGATTTGTCTATTGGCGGATTTGTCCATTTTCACGATTGGCGCATTTGGTAATTGGCAGATTTGTCCCAGTAATTAATTTCCCAGTTGCAAATACAAGTGCGAACGGAAGGCAAAACACTAAAGAATTGTACAAATGGCACAAAACGCATAAATATTAATCAGAATAATGTACTAAAGACAGAAATATATATTTTTTAAATTCTACTGCTATTTGAAGGGAGGAAAGGGAGCATATTTCTCCATAGAATCTTTTGGTTCGGCTCTTGGGTCTAACTTAGAAGGAGCTGAGCGATTGGAACGAAACTTGCAGGGTTAATAGCACATTGGAAAGCAACCATACCACGAAAATATTACATTTCCTATTTGCAAATCCAAAGGAGCTACGGGGCAAAACCCTAAAATATTGTCCAAATGGCACGAAACTCATAAATATTAATCAAACTAATGTACTGAAGACAAAAATAATTTTTTGAAAATTTTCTACTGCTATTTGAAAGGAGCAGAGGGTTCCAATGGTTCGGCTCTTGGGTCTCACCTAGAAGGAACTGAGCGATTGGAACGAAACTTGCAGGATTAATAATCAATTAGGAAACATCCAAACCGCGAAAATATTAATTTACCATTTGCAAATAAAAAGAGGGACGGGTGGCAAAAGACTAAAAATTGTCGAAATGGCACAAAACTCATAGATATTAATCAGAGTAACGTACTGAAGACTGAAATAATTTTTAAAATTTTTCTGTTGCTATTTGAAGGGAGCAGAGGGGGCATATTCCTGCATAGAATCCTACGGTTCTGCTCTTGTGTGTCGGCTAGAAAGCAGCTTGGTGTTCATTTAAATGTTTAACAGAGAACTTTTTGGGAAACAAGAAACTCCAAAATTACCGTGAAATTGAGTGATTTCCTGCAATCATTCAAAGAAATGGGTTGCAACATGTCCCATAAGGTTCACTTTCTAGACTCCCACCTGTATTTCTTTCCTGAAAACCGTGGTGCTATCAGTGGTGAGTATGGGGAACGTTTTCATCAGGACATTTCCTCCATGGAGAAGATATACAAAAATGCTAGCTGATTACTGTTGGGCACCCAAAAGAGATGTTCCAGAAGTGAAACACAGAAGAAAGTCGACATCTAAAACATATTAGTTGAGGTAAATAAGTGTTCATTTATTAAGAATATACCACTCACTTCTTTTATATTATTTATTAAGTAGATATAAAATGGTGACACGGTCGGTGTATACATCATTGAAAATATGATTTATTTCAAATCCAATGAGATATAAATCGTGCTTATATTGTAATTTCCGTGGAAGTTATATGTGATTTTATCTGCACCAATGAATATGGTAAATGAACAGTAGACATAGCATATTTTTCATATAAATATGTTTATTTCTCTAGAAAGAATAATGCTATTCTTATGAAACTTAGAGAGCTTACTAAGTATAAATCAAGCTAACATACAATATAATTCATGCGTTTATATATCTAAGGTACCCGAGGTACAGGTATGAAAATGGTAAAAAAAAAAGAAGAAATTTGAGAGGAAATTTCCCGAAAATCCCTCTGTCACGGGAAACTTGAGGGTGATGGAGAAAAACCGATTGCAGATTCTAATTATACGTGAAAAGTTCTATAAGAATCAGATATTTTCTTCCGTGTGCTAGAGAAAAAGATTTTTTTTTTTTTGTCGACTAGTGTAATAAGTACCATTTTCAATCACAGCAAACATTATTCAAACCGGTTAACGTTGATCGCTAAACAGCAAAAACGTTAATACATAGCTGTAGCCCCACCCCCTTTCTTACTTTCTACGTTAAGTATCGAAAAATGTTAAAACACGATACACTGGTTTAACATTTGAAATGAGAAGTCGAAATAACAACTTTCATATCTCTAACTGAGAGCAATCCCAAGAAATATACATAATTGCAATAATTACAATCCCCATCCCTTTTCTTCAATCATAGTCAAATATTAAAAATACTCACATCCGTATATTATTTAGTACAAACGAAAATTTTACCTGCACATTTCTGCACAAACGATGTATAAACGATCGCGACAATTTGTGGTTCAATCGAAAATTGTGGGGTTAGCACTTAGACAGCTCCTCTTTGTTTTCCTTCTGTTGACGCTCTTGATAGCGTAGAAACAAAACTTTCGCCTGCGCATTACTGTACAAACGATTGAGATAATTTTCTTTTGAATCAGACGTGGGGAGGTGCTACCAATTAGGCAGCCTATACTTTGTTATCGTTTTGGCGGCGCCCCTAATTGTGTACAAACGAAAATTTCTCCTGCAAATTTCTGTACAAAGACGTACAAACAAGTGCGACAGTTTGTGGTTGAATTGAACATGGTGGGAGCAGGCACGTAGCCAGGATTTCGTGAAGGGGGGGGTCCGTGACATGAAATACTGTGGTCATCACAAAAGGGGCTCGATCACTCTAAACTATTTTACTGGAACATATATTGATTCGTTTAGCCAGGATTTCGTAACGGGGGGGGGGGGGGAGCGAGTGACATGAAATTCTGAAGGCCCGGGAGCTCGATCAATCTAAACTACTTTACTATCAACATATGTATATTGGTTTCTTAGGACAATAAAATGAGGATATGTTGGCAAGTATTTTAATAACAAACTGTGAAGAAATTTCGATCAAAATAATAAAAAAAAGTATTGAAAAAGATTTTGCAATATTTACGTCCTTCTGTTTATTCAAAATAGCAATTGTTCTTTCGTTATGACCTCAATTATTATAAAAAGTACATACTGAATACTGTCTTGTAAACTATCTTCTAATATAAATAAAATAAAGAGTTTATTTGTGTGCTTGTCTGTCCGTCTGTCTGTGTGCGGCCTGGGGACCAGACGAGTGGACCGAGAGTTACCAAAGTTTGGTCAGGGGTGCCTTGGCCCAGGCCTCAGATCAAGACAAAGCGTTTCTTTCAAATTTCGAAACAGTGGGGTCTCAGGGGACTTTGCCGGAACCGACTTGGGAACCAGACAAATTGACCGAGAGTTACCAAATTTTAGTCACGAATACCTTGGTCCAGGCTCCAGACCAGAGTTAAACGTTTCTGTCGAAATTCGAACCAGGGGGGGTCTCAGGGGAGAGTTTACCGGGACATGTAAAACTAGTAGAAAATGACCGATATTTATTTATTTATTTATTTAACAATCACCAGATGCAGCTCAGAGGCCATTTTACATTGAATATCCAACAACATTAACAATGGAAAGGATTTGGAAAGGTATCGGCCAGGGCCTGTTTAGTAGGTGCCATCCCGGCATTTGCCTGGTAGGACTGAGGGAAACCCTGTAAAACCTCTGTCAGGATGGTAGGCAGCGGGATTCGCGGTCGCTGAAATCAATGGTGACACTTCAATTAGCGATGGCTTGCAAACATGAGGGCCGGGAGTCAGCGGGGGGGGGGGGATACCGAGACATGTAAAAAAAAAATAGCCCATAATGACTGATATTAGTATCAAATCCATAGTTTTCGCGGTCGCTGAGATCAATGGTGATACTCCTACAGGCGTTGACTTCCAAATACAGCCCCTGTGCGAAGAATGTGTATATTCAACTAGTTTTACAATATATGCGTTTCTTTCTCTGTTGAATCAAATGCTAACAGAACTTTCTTTCAACATAATTTTTTTTTTTTATTATTCCGTCAACTACTGTTGGTTCCAAATGACAGGTTAAAGGAGCAACAGAAAATTGTCCTTGAAATAACATGTTTGATACTGCAAGGATGCGATGACGAAAAGTTATGATTAAAAATGTCCACGCTGTTACACAACGGCACTTATGCTTTCGAAAGCTTGAAATCTCCCTGACTATTAGCAGGAATTCTGAGAATTCCATAACTTTTGTTGAAATTTCAAATTCCCTGACCCTTCCAGAATACCTCGCTTACCTCGCCACCATATTGCAAGTAATACAAATCTCCTCATAAGAAAGAGTAAGCAAAAGCTTCCTGTAGTTTTCTTTTTAATTTTTAACGCTGATCCTTCTTTTTGTCATTTCATTTTGTTTTATCCTTCCTTAATTTTTTCATTCTTGGTCTCGAAGGGGGGGGTCCGGACCCCCCGGACCCCCCCCCTTGGCTACGTGCCTGGTGGGAGGGTTACCATTTAGACAGCCTCCCACTTTGTTTTCATTCTGGCGTCGCCCCTAATTGTGTACGAACGAAAATTTCGCCTGCACATTTCTGTACAAACAATGTACAAGCGATTACGACTATTTTATTGAATTGGACATAGTGGGAGGTACGATTTAGACAGTTCATTTTTTTCGTTCTGGCGTTTCCCCTAATTGTGTACAAACGAAAAATTTGCGTGCACATTTCTGTACAAACGATGTATAAACGATTACCAGAATTTGTGATTGAATTGGACATGGTAGGGGGGCTACCATTTAGGCAGTTCTCCCCCACATTGTTTTCGTTCTGGCGGCGCCCCTAATTGTGTACAAACGAAAATTTCACCTGCACATTTCTGTAGAAACGATTGAGACCATTTTCGATTGAGTCTGGAAAGGTGGTCTTCCACGAGAAAATGTGTAATCGACACTGTCAGTAGCTACGGCCTCGACTAATATACATTTACAAGTACAGCTTCATTTTCGTATATTTTTCAACAGTTAACCATTTTAAAACCGTATTATAATTCAAAGTACTTATCATATTTCTATCGTAAACAATAATATGTAGTCAACTTCTTAAATACTTCGCTCCGCAGGAACCCGTTCAGCACGTGCAACAACTAAAAACAACCAGGGGTGGATAACTTAACGTAACTGTAACGTAACGAAAATAGCTCTCTGTAACAAAATTATTGGTTATTTAATGTAGGTAGGTACAAGATGTAACACCAATTTTTGTTACGACGCCGTAACGTTATTCGAGCATGTAACGTTATTGTACCGTAACTAATTGAAGGAACGAATCTGTTTCGGATATTCCTTGCCACGCTTGGTGGGAGAAAGTCGACAACGCGTACCAGAAGAATGAGATTCTTTCCTCTGCGGGTATCTAATGGAACGAATATGAGCAAAGCAGAAGCTATTTTCTTACAAATACTATTTGCCACACAAATAACACAGATGAACAGACAGGTTTGTTAAAGGTATGTGTTCATCAGTTACAGAACTTATCAGATCTTTGGAGAGTTCCTCGGACATGGTATCAATTGTATTGTTCTTCAGAGGGTGACACTGAATTTCGTTATTCAGGTGGTGAAGCAGAACGAAATTTTACTTTCATATGTTGTTATTGCAAATCTAAAATAGAGACAAGAATAAAAAAAAACACTTGAACGATTTCTGTGAATAGGAGAAAATCAGTCCATGCAAGGAAAAAGGCAGGTGGAAGGGCTAGCAGGGTCAGGGGGAAGCACAGAGTGAGACAAAAGTAGCAAAGGGGAGGGAAAATAGACAATGTCTTTCATTCTTCATCTTGCTTTGTTTTCGTAGCGCTCTTCGCTGTCCACAACAACAGTAGGATTAGTTGATGTAAGAACTGTTCCTTGAATGGTGTGCGCAACTCTGTAAAAATCAATATTATTAAAAAAAAGCCCACAAAACAGCTAGGAAATTGCGTGATGCATGGCTATGTCATTGGCTATCAGTCTGCATTATTTTTTGTGATATTTCACTGTTGTTTGCTGATTCTTAATCCAGGCACATCATCAATTTGTTCAATATATTGAGCCAAACTATATTCTTCTTCTTCTTCTTCTTCTTCTTCTTATTATTATTATTATTATATGTCTAGCGAGCGTAGCCTAGTGGTTAGCGTTATTCCTTCGCAAAAGGGAGATCCTGGGTGCAAAGCTTGTGGCCTGCTACCCTGACCAGTTTCAACAGTTTTTTCGCAGTTCCACAAGGTAGATATAGAGATGTTATCTTTAAGCATAAATCCTGCCTTATTTTCTTCTTTCCTTTTTCCATTATTGATGTTAAAATATTCTGTTGTAAATTGGGCTTAGAGGCTGCATTTGAAATATTATCACACAAATAAATGAATGTTTAGAGCACGCCAGACACGCACCCAGAATTGTTTTGTTTGGAGGAATCCGAAGCTTTTTGCGGGTCTAATACGTATATGTAGTATTGAACCTGTGTTATTCAACACCCGAAAAGACGACAAGTAATTGTTAAGTAGTGCCTACTATTAAAAATGATAGAGCTAGAGATATTAAATAAAATTTTTAGGAATATAAATCATTTCGATGTTAAACAAGTACACTTATGTTAAACAAGTTCACAAATGTTCGTTGAGTTACGAAGTTTTTGGGGGAGGAAGGGGGGCGCGGCGTTCACTTCTGGTGCTTGGGGTCCCGGGTTCGATCCCAGCCCCCACCAAGTGAACCTTGCGGTGGACAAACACCGTGCACGCGGGTTCTCCCGTTTCCTCCCACTTTCTTCATTCCACCATTTCACTCATCTCTCATCACCACTGTCTCCTTTAGCCTAACCGGCATAAGCGTAGGACGTAAAACTCAAAGATTTCATTTCATTTCATTTTTGTGGGGAGGAATCTGAATCCGGTGGATCCCCATGTAGGTCCTGGTTTCAATTCCCAGTCGGAGCGAAAATATTTTTCGGTGTTGACTCACCATCTGGAGACAATGGAAAAGCTTACGGTAAACTAGCGGAGTCCGGTTACGTATTATGCGCCTTCCTTTTACTTGCAGGAATAATGCTATTGTTTGGGGTTGCTATTCATCAAGTATAACAGGGGAGGGGAGTTGGTAAAATCAATCTCATGTTGAAAGTTTACACATGTACATAGAAAACAATATTTCAATATAAAATTGTTATGACAAAACTTGGTGTATATTTTCTTTATGACATCGTGAATATCCCTCAATTTGAGGTTAAAATCGGCCAAGAATAAAACTAAGTTCACCTCCCCCTAAATTATATATATATATATATATATATATATATATATATATATATATATATATATATATATATATATATATATATATACTCAATGATAATTTTCATTAGAAAGTATTCGATTTTGGCGTATTTTTCTTTGAGGCTTCACGATTATTTCCCATGCAGTGAGCTAACATCAGGAAGAAATAAGTTAGTGGGTTTACCCTCGTAGCCCCCCTGCATTTCTTTTAGAGGTCAACGACAATTTTTTTTTTCAATTCATTCGGTTTCGATACAATATGATGTACATTTTATTTGACTTTTTTCCGTCAGCCCCATAGTTTGGGATTAAAATCACTCAAGAACGAACGGTGAATTTAATCCTTTCATGTAGTATGGATTACCCTCTTCCCCTCGATTTAAAAAATATTTTTCTCGGTAATTTCCGTTACAACTGTTCGATTTTAGTGTAATATGTCATATTTTCCTTAAGGCTTCACAATCATTTCCACTACTTCGATATAAACTGAGTGAACTTATCTCCCTCTCACCAGGTTAATACATAAATTACTAGCTGAAATACTCATACTTCACATGGATCGGATAAAATATCTATGTAAACAAACTGAACAACGAAAGAAAAAATATAGATCATTTTCTACTACTTTTACATATCCCGGTAAACTCCTGAGACTCCTTGGTTCGAATTTTAAAAAAACCGCCTCTGGCCTTCAGCCAATGGGGGCTGTATTTGGAAGTAAATGCCTATGCGAGTATCTCAGCGACCGCGAAAACTATGGATTTGACACTAATATCGGTCAATCGGTCATTTTGGATTATTTTTACATGTATCGGTAAATCTCCCTCCGCAGGTGACTCCCGGCCGCCATACAATGGTAGCTGAAATTGAAAGTCATCGCTAATGGAAGCATCATCATTAAACTCAGCGACCGCGAAAACTATGCATTTGATATGAATATCGATCATTTTAGACTATATTTACGTGTCTCGGTATCCCCCAGTGACCCCCGGCCTGCAGCCGAATGGGGTGAATTTGGAAGTTAATAAGATCGGTGTTTCGACACTTTGTTATTTTCTGCTATTTTTTTTACATGTTTCGGTAAACGCCTTTCCCTTGAGACCCCAGGCGGCACACAAACAAACACAAAAACAAACTCTCGTCTGAGGGGAGAAAAGTCCCTCCAATCATTTTGTTATTGGGCCAAAAGTAAATGTTCATTAATGCAAAGCATGAGCACCACAAAAGATTAGAAGTATACACATACGTGCATGATCTCAGCGAAAATTTGTAACATGAAAACAATATACTCAAAATAAGGGAATGCGTTTTTCTCCTTTCTCTCAAAAATCAGATTAAGGGGGCAAAAGCCCTTCCGGAAGTTTTTGGAGCTAGTTTTAAATAATATAGAAAACCACATCCAATTTACTTGAATCTTAGTGCAAACATCGCAACAATAAATAAGGGACGTTCATTTTCCTTTTCTGTGAAAACTGGTATAAAGAGTTAACTCTCGAAATATTTTGCAGTTAAATCCGAAATTAGATCAATATGACTAATTCAGTTGTAGTTTCTTTTATATGTACATTAAAACGATAAAATAAGATAATATGAAGTTTGTCTTTCAATGCCAGTGCGAGAAAAGGTAGAACACGTCCAACTCATTTGAACATGTATATACGTACACTCATGTCCAAAATGATTGTTGCATATCTATAACTGTCTTCTTGTAAGAATATAATTTGATAAAGATTTTTCAGGGTACTTTTAATGCTGATACCATGTGTATAATCGGGTAATGTATATCTGTGGTAAATTTCATAGGGAAAGATTTATAAATACGAAAATTAGAATGAATAAAACAAAATCTTGCTAAATGGACAAGAAAGTTTTATTTTCGTTTTATTGTTATTATTTACTGCTCTTTTGACATGACATTTGCCACATACATGTCTTTGCCGATTATACACATATAAACATTATAAGAAATACCGGGCGATTTCCTTATCAAATTATATTCTTAAAAGAACATATTTATAGACATGCGACAATAATTTTGGACATGAGTGTACATACTAACTATAAAATATGAACGCTTTTTCCTTTCCTGCGGAAACCCGCGAAAGGAACAACACATCTAAACATTTTGTAGCTACCTCCGTAAGTGGCAATATCACCTTCAAATTATTAATCAGAGATTGTCGAATACGTCATATCAATATGTACCATTAACTTGCAACTTCGTACAACAGCTGAACAGGTCAGCCTGATGAAAAATACCCCAGAAGTTCAGAATTCTCCCGGGAAAATCATGTAACAATTTTATATTATCTAGATTTCAGTTTTGAGTATTTTACACCGAATGAAGCAAAAATGTAAAAACATCGCAACTTACTCCACTTACTTAAAAACATCGCAAAAATGTAAAAACATCGCAACTTCTGTGTTACTCAACTTACAGTATAGTAGAATCTTAACAGATAAGAAGCCAATTTATACCCACTACTATTATACTAGAGTATCTCCGAGATTTTACTTTATGCCTGTTGTTTCTAGAAAAATGAAATTCTATATTATTTTCTAAGGTTGCTAAACACATCGATTTATAAAGAACACTCACTTTTTGCAATAATATTCTTGGCCTGGACTGGGTTGGTATCGTCTCGAATTGTAAATTTATCTCTGTCTCGTCGAATCTTGAACATACTTGAACATACAATAAATTCCATTCCACATACTACGCAAATGTGGGATTTTTCACCTGTATGCACTAAATTACTGCTTGACAAAGTTGAACTTTGACTAAAGTGTTTTTCACTATTTCGGTAGGTATGAAACTTTTCACTCTCCTGAGCTAGAATATGACTTGACAAAAGTGATGGATGAAACCCCTTGCCAAACTGCATTGAAGTATGAGATTCCTCATCTGAATGAGAAATGGCCTCCTCTAAAGCAATACACGTATGGTCATCTCCGTGGAAAGGTAACACGTTATCGCGCCTGTAACAAATTCAACAAACAAGGAAATATGAATGTAGATAATGATTAAGTAGCAACAAAAAAAGTAATCATTCTCCATATTTCATGATAAAATTACACTTAATTTGTTTTATTACATGAAATATTCTACAAATATGAAATGGAGTATCACTGAGTAGTTTCCATATCCTTCTATTCTCAAAATAAGAGGCTGTAGTTTGTTTCAATATATCAAATTGAGCCATCATTTATACAGTGGCTGCCATAAGTCTTTGACCGTGGCTGCTTTGAAACAAATGCACAGTACAAGAATTAAATCTGTCTTATCTGTAGTTTCATGTGGAGAAAAAACAAACTTGCGTACCAAAGGTTTAAGAACAACTGAACTTATTAATATCAACTCTACAGAAGATCATTCACTTATATCAACATAAGAGGAATACGAAAGGCATTTTGAAACGAAGAAAAAAAAATAATATAGAACTTTCCAAGGTGAGGCAGAGAAACTTAACGTAACCAGACTAAAGACGAATCATTTACAGCGTAGTGATTGTAGTTCAGTGGTCTAGGCGCTTGGCCAGTAATCTGGAGGTTTTTCGATCGAATACACGTCGAGCATTTTTTTTTTTTACTTTAGGAATGTTGATGGCGATTGATCAGCGATAACACACGCTTTATTACATTCAAATATTTGAATACTTCTTTAATAATAAATTTGTATGATAGACACGCCCCTGTAGCTAAATAACGTGTTTCGCGACCCCCATCACCATGATAAACCGATGAATTACGTTCTTTAATGGTGCGGAGAGAAAAAGCTTAGAGAGGATACAGGAGACATGTTAAAAATAGTGATCCTTCCAGTGATAGCACAATAAATCCTAATAGGAAATTCGAAAACAATAGGATATTAAGAAACGGTTGCACTCAAGAAGTAAGGAAGGCAAAACGGCGCTTTGCCTATTAAATACTTGAATTCCAAAATAATGGAGCAGTTCTTTGGAAATGGCTAAAATATTAGGTGTTGGGAGGAACATAGCCAAGAACGCTGTTAACTATACGCCAGATGAATTGAACACTTTTTTCTGTCAAAGCTGTATGATACCAGCCTCCATGAAACTGCAAACAATGAATAATATTGTAGCTTCGGAAATTAACTCTCTGTCCTCGTTTTCTCACGTACAGCCTGTACATGTATTAAAAACGATCCAAAGAATTAAATCTAAAGCCATTAGTACAGATGATATTTCAATAACCATAATCAGGAAAATGCTACCGCATGTACATAATCCTATCACTGACATTTTTAATTACTCTCTTGCCACAGGTTCTTTTCCCACAGTATGGAAACTCGCTAAGGTCCCGCCACTTCCAAAAAAAACAACGCTGATAATATTGCAGACTATCGTCCTATCAGTGTCCTTCCCGAGCTTTCAAAATTTTTTGAATATATTGTAAATGATCAAATTCGGGAATACTTAAAAACAAAAAAAAATATTGGATACATTTCAATCTGGTTTTCAAAGTAATCATAGCACATGCACTGCACTAGTAAACGTAACGGACGATATAAGATGGGCTATTTATAACAGAAAACTGACGCTCCTTACTCTACTTGACTGTAGTAAGGCATTTCAAACTATTGATTTTGACATATTACTTCAAAAATTATCATTAATGTTTAACTTTTCTGAATCAGTGGTTAAATGGTTTCATTCTTACCTTCAGTTTAGTTAGGGACCTTGCAAAGAGTAATATATGTTTTAGTATCAATGAAGTGATCATAGGTACAAAAAACATAAACGACTTAAAGGACAATCCAGACATTAAAATACTTATGACCTATCTAGCCAAGTCAAAACTGAACTGTGGCTTCAAAGTTTGGAACAAGTAAGATAAATAATACTTTATATTCGAGTGGAGCGTCCTCGAGACTGGGACTTTCATATTTATATGGTGAAATGCACGATTCCAAACTTTTACGCAGCAGGACATTTGAACTATGTAAAATCTGCACAGTTTTATCTGCAACAGTTGGAAGAATTGAGAAATAAACTGAAACAAGCAAAACTTGAAAGATACTTTGATGTGCGAAGGTAGGATTGCTTTTGGAGTGGAAGTGCAATAGATATGGTAATTGAACAGTTTGATAAGGGCAATGAAAGCTTCCGAAGGCTTGAGCTATGGGCGGGATATTGGCTGGCTCGGTCTTATCTTTTCCAATTACAATGGAAGTGAGTGAAGCCTTAGAAAGTTTCTGTAAAAAAAATGGTCGTCAGTGCCTGAACAGGATGTAGAAAGTAGACCTTTCGGTCTGGATTCGTTGAGGAATACAGTGATGGGTAGGTCCCGTTGTTCATGGTATGTTGAGGGAGTAATGCATGAGCCAACTAGGCACGTGAAAATTGATAACGTTCGTCAAGCGAACAAAATGATTGCATATAAAGTATTTTAGAGCTGTGCACGTTTGAGTTCAACTAAATGGCAATTGAGCATTATAAATGATTTAGAGCTATTTTCAAGATGCCAAAAGGCTGATTTAGAGTGGCATCCTTACATGAATTTACTGTTATAATGTATGCGTATTTTAACGTGATGCCAAAGGCCATTAAAGGCCGGCTCACTCCGTAGATAGTTACTCATTCTTGCTTCCCGAATGCCTAGCTTGTGAATGATAGATGAGTAGGAACCGTTTGTTGTGCATCTTTAATATTTTGGAGGTGGATAGAATATCCCTCTTGTGATGTTCGTTCGTAATCAATGCTCATAAATGTGCTAGTAGTGTTTTACTTTGCCGTAGCCAAAAAGATGTTTGTTGAAAATAAGATTAAGTAATGATTCTATCAGCTAAAAATCGCGTGTTCGCTAATGTTGTAAAGATCTGTGCATTAGTGTTGATGCCTATGTACCTGTTATAGTTGATGATTTGGTAAAAATAGAAGTTTGTTTGCGAGTACTACTGATAATATAAAAAACGCAAGTTTTCATATATATATGTGTTTAAATAACAGCAAGACAAGAGGGATTGTTTTGTGAGTTGATCTGTAATTCTAAATTTATTTGAAACATTTTAATGAGTCTTTCGTTTTGCCGTATGAGCAATATGATTACTGAAACTTGAGACTTTAAATGTTTTTGCATTTCTTTAGAATTTTTGATATTTAGTAAGTTGTAATACAGTATTTTAAATAATCAGTATACAAGTAATGTTATAACTATTTTGCGAAATGCTTGTTTTGAAAATTGTCTTGCTTTATTAATACTTTTTGTGTATGAATATATATATTAATTTGTATTATAATTTTAATGCTACATTATGTGTTTATATTTAGTAGTTGAATATTACAAAATATTTTTGAATAAAAAGGTTTGAGTATTGAATAAGTTTGTTGTAAAAAAAGGTGCATATACACACATTACACTACACTAAATACACATATTAGGATTTTCGGCTTTAGCGTTTACACCGTTGTTAGGCAACACTTCACAAATATACACATTTTCTATTATGGTTTAGTAACTAAGTATTTTTGTGTTAATGTCTATCTGTAGATTCATTTAGTTTCAGAAGTTTACTATGATTTCAAATATGTTATATGTTCAGTGAAAAAGATTGGAAAATAATTTGAAACATCCACTCATGGTGAGAAACCCACAGTTGAAAAATAAATAGATAAATAAACAAATAAGTGAATGAAAGAAAATGACTTATAAACTGCAAATTTAAATGAATAATATGTACATTTTTTATTAATGGTGCTATAATGGTGGCTTAAATGAGGGATTATATATATAGGTGGCCTTAACAACAAGTGGCTTATCGTCATATAGGTTGAATAACCTTATAGTTAAGAAGTGAAAAGTGATCCATTATGTACAGTGAGGTACCAATATACCGATTTCCATGGTGAACTTCCAGTGAATTGAACCTATATATAGGATGTTCCACAATATAGGGATTTCTTCAGTGATACTTAACAAAGACCATTAACCCTCTGGCGGCCGCGGTTCTCTTTACAATTGAATCAATTTGTTCTCTCGCTTCTTCGGGAACAATAGGATATCACCGACGTGAGGCTCACTTTTTGGAATTTAAAAGAAATAGGACATTGTTAATTTTAAACTTTATTAACCAAGGCTCGTATATGGAAAAGCAATCTTCAAGCTTTTTCCAGCAGTTTTGTATTTTACACATTTGTGTTAGTAAGCACAGATCCGGTCTTGCACAGGAGTTCGTTCCGAATTACGCTTACCACAGCACTTTTATATTATTCTCGACTTATTTTCTACTGCAGGCCTAATGCGTGTTTGCGCCCGCTGAGAGTACGCTGTACACGGAGGTCGACGAATATTGTTATCATCACGAGGAGTCAACTCTTTTACATCTTGAGTAGCCCTACACTTAAAATGTCGCTCTTTACAATTTCGCAATAGTGAAGTACTAGCCTGAAAAATCACACATTTCGGCAACTGAAAATTAATAAATGTTGCATATGATGTACTGATATTATGATCACGTCTGCTCATTTTAATTCTGCTAATAATGCTCCTCTAAATAGAGTTTAAGTTAAATAATGTATTACCAAAATTCAACTGGGTATCATTGGCTATCTTATTTTTCTTCTTAACCTTGGTGTTACATTTCGTCTTTATATCGGAAATATATTTTCGACTGCGTGTGCTTTATTGGAATTGTTACTTTTACGCTTGTTTACGGTAAACATTTCCGACCGATTGATTATGTACAAGACGTCCACTACGTAAAACACAATTCTCTTCGCGCGCCTACACTTTAAACTGTGAATTTGAAGTCGTTTCCTTCTACAATACTCAAAGATGATAAAGTCGGAATGGATTTGCAGCACTAAGATGCAACTCACGTTCGACATACACGGCTACGAAGACAAGTTTGAATTTGTTAAGTCGCGCAAAACCATTTGCCTGCGACACAAAAACGACAACACTGTAAATTCGTTACCACACAAAACCAACAATTGAACTCTCAAGCCTTCCCTGGCTTCTTCGACAGAATGGGTACGCGCAACGTCAGCTCTACCGTTCATCATGTGTGAAACATAGGCATCACTTGCCGGCTAAACAATTACATTAGAAACATAATTGTCTATAGTTACACATAACGATTCTTCCTTTTTCGCTATCTCTACACTGCATATTTCCTTTTCCTGACTGAAATCAACTTTCTGGTTTATTTGGCACATATCTTCCACAACGTGGGCCGGCTCGAATTCAAGAATATATGCGGCTTGTTTTCTGCCTTGCACTTCCTTGCACTGTTGTATTTTAGTGGCTTGCCGACACACAACCTGTGCCGTTCGCATGTATTCACAATTATCAGTGAGACGTTTCTTTCATTCCACTACACTATATTTAAAATCGGCAGTTACTGAATCAATATAATTGGCCGCGTTAACTAATTCAGAGCGTACCTCAGGTAATGAGTTATTGGCTTACTTTGATATTATTACGTAAACTGTCTGCTTTGGCATTCAATTTGCTATTTCCTACGCTCCCAAATCGCTTCTGTTACAGACTGGTGCAATTCACTTACAGATTCATATATTTTTTGTACTAGACGTCCAATATTCAATTCCATTTTCTGAGCAATGGTTTCTAATTGTTTCTCTAATTCCTCTGTCAACATTGGTTGAAATTGTTCTAAAAGACTAGCCTCCATATTGATATGAGTTCAGAGCAACTATTTGAAAGTACAAAAATATAAATTCTCAGTTTAATACGAAAATAAAAAAACATGCACTTAAAACATGAAACACTAAGAATTTTGATATTACGACCATTAACAAAAAAAATCCTTGTTTTATTCACAGCTCAGATTACACTTTGCGAAGTGCTTCAATATAAAATAACCACAGATATAAACTAGTACCATATACAAAACATTGACTGTTATTCATAAATGCATATTAAGACGGAATCTGCGGAATTTGCCCGTTTTCATCTCGTAAGTCGTAGATCACTTGCTCACTGGTATAGCGTAAAGAAACCTCCAACGCATAATCCACTCACCATTTTTAGCGTAAAATATAAGTCTGTTCTTTTACTCGTAGGATCTTCATTCTAGTGACAGTAACGTAAGAAAAAATAAAAAGTTTTCTAAATGAGTTACACGTCTGGCTAACTGCAGACATGTAAAATTTAATATCAATCAATTCAACAATTTCTGTAGCTAATACCAGATTAGATTGATGTCAAATTTTTTGTACTGAGGTATATAATGCAGATTGTTCGTCTTGTCTTTCTTGAATGTTTATTTCCGAAAACACTGCTGCACGCGACACTTTTTTAAAAGTAAAAAGGCTAGTGTGCCAACTGTCCTATCTCTAACAAGAGAGATCACTCAGATTATAATATTTGACGTACAGTTTTAATCCTGTTCCCGTCTTTATGATACCCATTTGAATGAACGTAACATAATAAAATGCCACTTAAATGAACACGCTCAACATATTAAATATTTATTTCAAACAGTTCAGCTCCCTGTATTTTATAATGTGATGCATAACATATTTCTTCAATTGTTCGGTACTCAGAGTGTAGTATTTATCTTCGCATGCCCGTTTTACTTTTAGCGTAAAAAACAATAATGAAGAGTGTTTCACGATGCTAATAACACGCGAGGGGCATTGTTTGCAAAAATTCTGTAAAAGCAGGATTCCAAACCTAGTAGGCTCTATATTTCGATTATTGCGAATAGCAGTAGAGCAGGTTATGATAAGCTCTATGTTGAGAGCAGAAACATAGGAGCACTAGCAATAATCAGAAAAAAAACGAAGGTGCAAGTGGTAGACCATACTACCTTACCATATATTCTTATCCTTTAATAGATTGTAGAAAGTAACTAATTATTTCACTCATCGGATAGCGATAACGTGATCTGAAGTGAAACACTTCCACGTCAGTTCCTCAGAGAGCAAAAATGAGGCGCCAAAATTTAGAGTACGTAAAGAATAGAAGAAACGGATAATTTTATTTTATGTTATCTACGAACATAGTTGTATATTTTATATTATATCATATAGTAATAAATGTGTTGCCCTCACTTATTACGGATAAGAAAAATTCAAATTATATCCTTTGTGTTGAGAAGCGGAAAAACAGTTATTCCCAACCACAAGATTGATAATATTTCAAGAATAAGGATTGGAAATATTTTCCGAACTTGTATCGGATTTGTACCCTTTACTTGCAACTATTCTACAACCAACGTTACGGAATAAATAACATTTCTTTTCATTTTTAGTAGGTAAGTTTAACAAATAAGGAGTTTGTGCTTTATACAATTTAGAAATTTGTAAGAATATCCCTAGCTTGAAACTACAAAGAAAGTTTCAATTCGTTCTATTTCAATCGGTTTCCAATTCGAATATTTGTTTACGCTGCTCTGAGCCTATCGTAGAAGTGTGCATATTTGACATTAAGCTTTCCTGGTAGAAGAGGCAAGTAACTCGTGAGTAATTTTTTTATGAAGAAGGAAGTATTAATGTCCGTGCTGACAAACAATGAAAGAAATTTTGATCGTAGTATTAAACTTGTTTCAAACTTCGTGATCAGAACGGCTCCTACTCTGCGGGTGGTATAAATTGAGACCGTTTCATTTCTTTTAGGCAAGTGAAATGAATTGAGATCATATTTGAGAATATAAAAGAATGTAAGAATAACCCGGGCACAAACCATGAAAAATTTCCCATCCATTGTATTTGAAACATGTTTGGAAGTTTAAGAGCTATTGCCAGTTTCTTTGCTTCTAGCTGGAGGGAATGTAATTTGAGATCACGTCTTTCTTATTAGGTGAGTGAAATAAATTTTGTTACTCTGCTTTTAGATTTTAGACATAAGTGAGAATGGCCATAGATACAGGTCCCGCAGGATTTCGTATTTTATAATTAAGAACAGTTTTAGGATAGAAGATTAAGAATAGATTTATCAATACAAAATAACTATGCAAAGTATCTTTTTTGACAAAATAGAATCTTAATAGATTTTTAAAAATGTGCCCAACGTCGGTTTCTTCTTCTTAGGTTCCCTTTAAAGGGAGTACTCATTATGACTACAAATCGATTTCTAAGTAACGTTAGTTTCAATTTCTGTTATGGGGCAGCAGCATTTTATCAGATAATGTTCTCGTTGTACTTTTAAAAAGGGTATTTTATACGCGACTTTTCGTTCTGCTATATAGAACTCCTGTAGGCTGACATCATCATTATTAATTAAGTTCATTTCAGAGCAATGTTAAGTCAAATTTCTTTGTGGGTTACTGAGATGTACTCATAAAACGCCAGCGAAGCGTTATTTATTTATTTATAAATTAGCCCTGTAAAGTCCACATTAAGAATATTATCGTAAATACGAATATTTTAAGTACATCCCGATTTTCGATCAAAATTTCTTAGTAGGGTAGAAAACTTCACCGTCTGAGCTGCATTTCATTCTTGAATGTAGGTTTACATTAGTAGAGCACGATGATGGTTGAATCCAAGCTTTTATGAGACAAAGATTTAAACTGCTTTAAAAAAATATTTTCCACTTTTATTATATTTCCTACACGGGGAAATATATTCAATGATCCAATCGAAAGTGCAGGAACGTAAGAGTACAACGAACCAAGACAGACGAGAAAGTTATGGAGCTAATGGTTTATAGTTTACTTGTGCATCAATTTTCTGATATATTTTGTGTTTCCACGTATTTTTCCCTTTCTTTAATTTGCACTTTTCTCAATTTTTAAGATTATTTTCACACTATTTTCGATTGAATTCCAACAAAATATGAGTTTTCTATCACTTTGTCAGTACTTGTGTGTATTGAAAGATTTTCCCATACTTCATACTGCCTTTTTGGACAGGTCCATGTTTTTTTTTTTTTTTTTCATTTGAAGCTCTAAACGCTGAGTTATTTCATATAAAATCAGGAAGTTCACGAGTGAAGCCTTAAAAATTAAAGTTAGATTTTCATTTTAAGTGAAATTGACGTTTGTTCGATTAGGACTGGCTGATGACTCAAAGCTCATAGAATACAGGCTTGCGTGTCGTTTCTAAGCTTATGAATCACCCTTCACAACAATTTCCATTATCAAACCTAGATTTCTTTAATTTGTACTATTGTTTTCTTTTAAGATTATAGCCTGCATTCTCCGTTTTTTGTAGACTACTTACAGTCTTATCTAAGACACTTGCTTCATGCCTTTTTCTTCCTTGTAATTGTCTATTTTCGTTGCTTCTCTTTTCTGGTTAATTATAACTCAGTAGGTTACGATTATGCATTTTAAATGTTGCATCGTCTCTGAAGTTTAAACTCAATCCATTTCTACTTCGTTTCGTTCTGTTTTTTAAGATATTTTCTGAATTTAAAAATTACTCTAATAGCATATACCTTACAAAAATGGAAATCCTAAAAGAGCTGGGAGTGAATCAAAAAGCTACTTTCTCTTCTTTGTCTTCAGTTAAATATGATGTTACTATTTGGCTGAATCCTTCGCGATTAATTCTCATCAGTATTGTCTTAAAATCGATAGGATAAAGCCCGAGTAAAATGGAATTGAAACAAGTAGAAACTGCTAGCAATCAACAGGGATATCATCTAAAAGTTTGTTCTTGGCTTTCTTTTCATTCTTCCGAATATCATTTTGTTATGTTTGTTTCTCTTTTCTATTTGGTCTATTGCCAAACAACATCTGGAATTATAAACATGTATTATAACGAACATTAACAAAACGGAAGTGATGTTCACCTGTTTCAGGTTATTTCGAGAGAAGTTAATTTTGTTCATAACAAGTTTTCGGCTTCGTTTATAAAGAATTATAATTTGTGCTAAAGTAATGTATGATTATTCTCTTGTTTTCGTTGTTCTTTCTTCTCGCGATATTCTTTACTATATATTGAGCTAAGTTCTCAAATTAATTTTTTATTTTCCTTCTTGATGTTATCTCATGTCTCTGGATTATTCTGGCCTCTGGATTTTTCTAATATCAATAGTGTTCTTATTTCTACCAGGGTCATAATGAGAGCTTGTGACGGGCGTAGACTTAAAATCATTAATAAGGCGCAATGAACGTAAAATAGGGACGTTGTAACATATGCGTATTTTTTATTTAACTTGCTGATAAACAGTTGTATGTGGAGTATTATTACAAACTATCCTCGCAGACCGTTTAAACGCTCAAAATTGTAAGTTTTAAAACCACATAATCTTATTCCGTTGCACTCAATAATATATCTACATCAAACATAAGGTGAAGACCTTGGAGGGCAAGGGAAGTGACTTTTGAAGTAGATTAATTTATGCCTAGGAAATTGACTCTCCATAGTGAAATACAGATGGTGATCAGAAAAATGGAAACACCTGAACGAAATTGCAACTTACCAGATTAATATGGTGTCGGGCCACCTTTCGACTTCAGAACAGCCTTGATGCGACGTGGGATTGAGGCATACAGGTCGTGAATGGTAGCAAGTGGAATTTTACACCATTCGTCGTGCAGGGCATCGGCCAGTTCTGTGAGGTGGAAATCGTCGCCGGAGTCGTGTTTCCAAGACGGACTACAGATGTTCAATTTTGTTGACATCTGGTAATTGGGCGGGCCAGGGAAGGTGTTCAACTTAATCCCGATGTTCCTCAAACCACTCTGCAACAACTCCAGCTCTGTGAATGGGTGCATTATCATCCTGCAAGATGGCGTCATTGTCCGGGAAAAACATCCGGACCATTGGATGCAAGTTGTCTCCAAAATTGCGACATAATCGTTAGCAGTGATTCGTCCGCTAAGTTTACCATAGGACCCAGTGAAAACCATGATATTGCGGCACACAGCATCACCGAGCCGCCGAGATGTTTCACAGTTGGGCGGAGACACTGCAGATCATAAGCTTCTTTGGGTGTTCTCCACACATAAACACGGCCCGTGGTTGGGAATAGCTTAAAGGATGACTCATCTGACCATATCACACGTTTCCAGTCCTCAACGGTCCAAGCTGCATGGTCGGGGCACCATTTGCGGCGTGTGAAAGCGTTTTGGTCCCTGATGAGCGGTTTGGCACGTGCAACACGACCCCTTAAGTTCATGTCTTGTATTTCGCGGCGGACTGTGATTGTCGAAACAGGTTGAGGCCTGCTGATTGAGTTCCTCCGCCACTTGCTCCGCAGTGGCACGACAGTTCTGGGTGACAATGCGCTTTAATACCCGGCGTGACCTGTCACTCAAGATTTTATTCCGCTTCCCCGATGTGGTTTTCCCGTGTGTTGTGTAGGTCGTCATCACCTTCGACACTGTCCCACGCGACACAGCTAACACAGTAGCCACTGCCGTCACAATCACTCCACATAACCGCGCACCAACAATTTGCCCTCTTTGAAAATCTGATAGGTCTCCCATTTTACACTACCTCCGTCTGATGCAGCCACTGGACACTGCTGTTCCACTGCGCCTGACGTAGTATGGAGACCAACCTAACACGCCACCACCAGCGTTCACGCGCTGCAGGTGCCACATCACTGCCAACCCATACATCTGACGTGTTGCCAACAACAGGTGTTTTCATTTTTCTTATCACCATCTGTATATAAGCTGGGAGGATAACCACGACACAATTCACTCATTGGTAGACCCTCGAGTGGAGTGCGATGAGGTTCTTAAAGTTTCCATATTGTGATCCGGAGAGTGGTTTTCCGATTATAAATAAAAATTATTGGAAACGTCATGTATAACTTGGATCCCTTTTATTATGGGGACCTCAATTGAGCTGTCTGAAAACAGTGAACTAAATGCATTTTCAAACTATCAGCAACCAGGTTAAACTTTGTAGTTTTTCATAATTTGTGATAAATTATCACTTTTGGAAACAGTGGTGGATAAACTCACATGAAAAGGTGATGTAGAAATGTGGCAATGTTCCTTTTTTGTGGTATTTGACATCCCGAGTTTCCAGTTTTACACATACTTGTTGACAGCTCGAAAATGGAGTTATGATAGTTCACTTTGGTTTCAGACAGCTTAATTACTATTGATACACATGACATTATCCTGACAGAATTTATTATTTAAGACATCTTTATTCACTTTATTTAGTATATCCCTTTCATACTGCATTAACATAAACGATTGAAGGTTGTCTTTCCCGAGGTTCGCTCTTAATCCTTATTTTATAATATTGAGTTTCAAGAAAAGCTTATTTACAACTTCCTTTGTACATGTGTAACAGGGATAGTAAGGAGGAACTTGTAGATTTTAAAGAGGTATGTATAACATAAGGCATACATTTGATATTCATATATAATTTTGAACGCACAAGTAAGGCAGGACTTGCAAGTTTACTTTGGTTTCCTACATCCCTGGTTCAATATCGCTTTAACATGCTTCCTCTTCATACTCACTACTTATATATTCAATATCATATTCACTCACAACATCTCCTTCCGATGTTTTGGACTTAATATCTGGATAAAATTTTAGTTCTTCGATAGTTTTCCCTTTACTGTGCAACAGATTTTGTTCATTGCATTTGAGAGTAGTACGTCTTTTAAATCACAAATCCGCCTTGGATCGAAACACACAAAGTCCGTATAAAGGTTTTCGTGTTTCGAAATCCGGTTAGTCACACTTTGAATGATTTTGTTAAGGACATCACTGGAAACACACAGTCTGAAACTTTTCTCTTCCGTATTCTTTGATTTCATAACATGCCAATTCAGATCATGCAACGGTATTATATATTTGTGAATTACTACCATTTTTCTTGTAGCTATCTTGGGCAAAGATACTTCTTAAAAGTGCACAGTCTGTTCTTAAGAACAAGAAGGAAAAACATAGAATATATGTTGATTTTAGAGAGATAATCTGTATTTGTGGTTACAGTAATAAAATAGAATTTTTGTTTCGGTTTGCTATGACAACTGGTATTTATTAATGGAGATTATAGAATAAAAAGTAGTTGTGGTGAATGTGATGTGTCTAATTTGTAAGTTATGCAATCACTAGTTATTGCAAATATACGTAAAAAATAAAGGGTGCCTGATAGTGGTGACTTATCTTAGTATTCGAACTGGGCTAATGTGACGAAAAATACGTTAAATTTAATTACAACGTTACAATCGAACGAATACATTCTATGGTTTGATATTATTTGATCACAGAAAAACGCATGCATCGTCCTGGTTTCTTCGGCACCTACCACTCTCCAACTCCCTACTACCCGTACAACCTCCCGCTACCGCGACACCCAATTTGCTACGCTCCTTGTGGATTACAAGGATATTCTTTTTGTTAATCAGAGTTACCTTATTTTCAACACCTGGTGTGAAATGCCACGTAAATTCCGCGTGGTCAACAACTCAGTTTCAGAACTAGAGCGCACTAACGGATGCAACATACATATTTTGAATTTTCTATCCAAGCACTATGAGAATCGTCAAAGTAATTTAAATGATATTTTTATTACTTGTTTATGGTAATGAACAATTTGTTAAACCATAAAGTTTTATTTTAACTGAGTGGCGTGAAAAGTCAGGAAATATCAAAACTGTCTGCGAGGTGGCAATAATACCATCAAATGCCTGCACATGATTCGGGTACTACTTTTCTAGTGTAATCATTAGCAAAACGAATTCACACCTGCGGAACTATTTTCAAACAAGCAAACGGAGTGAAATGAATAGTATATACCCAGTCAGGAAAATCCAGAGGATTAGTAAAATGTATTCGCATTAATAGTAATTGTATTCAAGCGCAGAACTCAACGTTAACAAACTTAAAACCAGAAACGTAATGGAACAACATAATGATCTTACTTTTCTCCAGACACTATTATGTTTTCACCTTGAATTTACCATGAAACCATTGCCTTCAGCAATCTTACAAACACACAAATCTTAAAGGATAAGGTTGGTAAATACTCTTTACATCTCATATGGTACAGCTTCTATACAGTATTCATACAGTATACGGTACAACTTCTACACAGTATTCATCTTAACTTCTTTCTCCATAACTAAACGCAGCGAAATGATAGCTATACTATAATAAGTTACTAGGTTTGGAAACACACCTGCTCGAATCACAGGTAGCGTAGTAAGTTATTAAAATTGCCAGAAGGCCAATTTAACTTTTACGTTTGTAAAGAAAAGTTTAATCGAATATTTCTGATTCAGGCCTACACATCCGGGATAACAATGCGACCAACTTGAAATGTACATGGCAAAACGCATGCCCCGAAATATGACATGCCAGTATATTTCTCCAATTGGAGCAAGAAAGAATGAATATTTCGCCATCAATTAGACACACACTAGATAGATTTGATAAACTACATTCACGTTGAATTCTAAGAGAGGAAAATTAATGCAAACAAAATGAATATAATAATATGCATCATGCTGAGACAAAGAATGCATGAACAGAACAACGAAATTTTTACTCTTAAGCATAGACAGTCTGCATTTCCCTCCTGCTCCATCTTTCTGTTTTGGGTTTTTCTCTTTCCTTTAAAGAATGAAGAGCTTGGAAACGTTTAACGAACATGGTAGCTTTAAATAGAGGTCGTCTCAAAGTGTCTTGAATATGGTGAATACATGTCTTCGTATCCTGATCTACAAATAGAACACAATATTAGGAGAACAATAAGGGCTTTATTTTCAGATAGATCAGTAAATCTGTAGATTGACTTTCCTCTAATTTACTTCAAATTTGTTTCGATTTTCTTCCAACTTCATATTGAAATATCCTGAACTATATTATCATCACATAAGGTAGACAGGATTTTTTTTTCCAGATTTCTTACATGGGTTACTATACCAGACATCCCTCTGACTATGTTTTGATGAAGAACCCTTCGGTTTCTTAGTGGTTCATTTCAATTCCAAACAAACCTGTTTTCCCTCTGTATCTAAGGCCTTCGTTATCACATGAAACTTGACTAAGGCTGCTCACATTGACACTTCTGTTTCTACTTGACCTCACACCTGGCACTGTATCAGAATTGGTATCGCCCTCACTGTCAGCAGGTAATTCTTGACTTTCAGGAAAAAAATAGGCGTCTCAGTCAGAATCTACTGGAGACAATAATATAAATTCCTTTTGTATTTTTAGCATTTTTGAAATTTTTGCCGTGAAATAAGGATCTGCTGTACTTACAGTTCCATTCTTAAATTTCTTTCTCGAGGTACTAGTTCTATATTTTACAAATAAATAAAATCTCATACAAACAAAATAGTATGTTTCAAGAGTTCTATAGCTTCTATTTCATGGTAAATAAAAGTAAACCACAAAAATTTTTGAAAGAAAACTCTCTTCAGGAAATGTGTGTCCAATAATAACGCAAAAAGATAAACGATAATGGAAATGTGTGCCTCTAAGAAACCACAAAAATATACACCTGTCCAAAAAGGCAGTATGAACTACGGGAAAGCTATCAATACACACAAGTACTGACAAAATGATAGAAAACTCATATCTTGGTGGAATTTAGTCTAAAATGGTGTGAAAAATTGTTAAAAATTGAGAAAAGTGCAAATTAAAGAAAGGGAAAAATACGTGGAAACACAAAATATATCAGAAAACTGATACACAAGTAAACTATAAACCATTAGCTCCATAACCTTTTCGTCTGCCTTGGTTCGTTGTACTCTCACGTTCCGGCATTTCGAGTGGATCATAGAATATATTCCCCCGTGTAAGAAATATAATAAAAGTGGAAAATGATTTTTCTTAAAGCAGTTCAAATCTTTGTCTCATAAAAACTTGGACTCAACCATCATCGTGCTTTACTAATGTAAACCTACATTCAAGAATGAAATGCAGCTTATACGATGTAGTTTTCTATCATACTAAGTTATTTTGTTCGAAAGGCGGGATGTACTTAATAATATCGTATTTATGATATTCTTAATCTGGACTGTACAGGGCTAATTTTTAAATAAATAAATATCGCTTCGCTGGCATTTTATGAGTACATCTCATTAACCCACAATAAAATTTGATTTAACAACGCTCTGAAATGATTTTAAATAATATTGATGATCTATACAGAAGTTCTACATTTCTATATAGATGAACGAAAAGTCGTTTATAAGATATCCTTTTCAAAAGTACAACGAGAACATTATTTGATAAACTGCTGCTCCCCATAACAAAAATTGAAACTAACGTTACTTAGAAATCGATTTGTAGTCATAATGAGCACCCCCTTTAAAGGAAACCCAAGAAGAAGAAACCAACGTCGGGCACATTTTTAAAAAAATATTATGATTCTATTTTGTCAAAAGAGATACTTTGCATAGTTATTTTGTATTGATAAATCTATTCTTAATCTACTATTCCAAAACTGTTCTTAAATAAAAAAAAAAAAAAAAAAAAAAAAACAATAAATCCTGCGGGACTTGTATCTATGGCCATTCTCACTTATGTCTAAAATCTAAAAGCAGAGTAACAAAATTTATTTAACTCACCTAATAAGGTAGACGTGATCTGAAATTACATCCACTGCAGTTAGAAACAAAATAACTGGCAATAGCTGTTAAAGTTTGAAAGATGTTAAAAATAGAATGGTTGGGAAATTTTTCATGCTTTGTACCTGATATATTCTTACGTTCCTTTATATTCTCAAAAAGAATCTCAATTTATTTCACTCGCCTAAAAGAAACGATCTCAAATTATACCATCCGCACAGTAGGAGCCGTTCTGATCACGAAGTTTGAAACAAGTTTAATGCTAGGATAAAAATTTCTTTCATTGTCTGTCAGCACAGACATTAATACTTCCTTCTTCATTAAAAAAAAAAAAAAAAAATACTCGCGACCTACTTGCCTCTTCTACTAGGAATAGCTGAATGTCAAATACATACTTCTACGATAGGCTCAGAGCAGCAAAAAAAAAAAAAAAAAAAAAAAAAAAAAAAAAAAAAACGAATTGGAAAGCGCTTGAAATAGAACGAATTGAAACTTCCTTTATAGTATCCACCTAGGGATTTTCTTATAAATTTCTAAATTGTAGAAAGCACAAATTCAAATTTGTTAAACTTAACTACTAAAAATGAAAAGAACTAAGTTATTTATTCAGTAAAGTTGGTTGTAGAATAGTTGCCACGATCGTCGCCATGAAAAAAAATTCAATTACCCGCTCACCGCATTCAACACATACAAGCAAACAGAATATGTGACGCCACAGTAACAAAGTACCATACGACTGTACAAAGACACCCAGTGAGAAAAATATGAACTACCACCAATGTTTACAGTTCAGGGTTTTACTAACAGATGACTGAATCTCTTTTCATATTTTGTGGGAAGTAATGCCCGATGTGCAAAGTGACCCCGTGTTACGATAGCTAGTTACCACTGTAAGCGAAATAAAATATCAAAATTCAATGTGGCAAATCATGACACAAAACTAGAACTACCTTTGGGAAGGAAGGAAATCATATAATTAAGGAATTACGTCCCTAATATATTGTGTTCATTTGGAACACAAATATAGAAGCAAAGAAAGCATTTCAGGATGTTACCTATAAAATACTTCGGAACGTACAAGAACACATTCAACACGTAAGACATGTAAGTTTATCCTAAATACAGAATTTTGCGCTATCCTCGTTTACCAACATTATGCGTAATGATCTAATCTGCATAGCAATCTTATTTTTACCGGCCATCTAGCACATGCTGGTTAGCGTTGTTTGTACAATATTTCACATATCATGTACTTTCACTAAGCCCCTAAAGCAGTGGCGACGGTTGGACGTTAAAACTGGGGGGGCAAGACATAATCTGAATATTTGTATATCAGTGTTACTTTTACTGGTTGTTCTTAACGCTGTGTTTGACGAAAGGTTGCATAACTAATAGGATACTATATTTTTCAGTTAAAATACCGTACAACACATTTTATATTTTATTAAGTATATTGAAAAGAGCAACACAAGTAGGTACTATAACCCTTGGTACTCTTAAACAACGAAGATGTAAGAAGAGATTTGATTCCTTGCTTATGAACATCTTAAAATTCTGTCTGGAAAATCGTGATATCAGATTACCGGTAGCGATTTAATAACAAATTTGCAAAACAAATAAATAGAAAGGATAATATTAATCATGGTAATAAATAATGAGGCTTGTTTAAAAAAAGTTATATTGAAACTGAGAATTAATGAACAACTTTTATTTTTAATTCCACACATGCTTCTAAATGTATGTTATTACTCTTAGAAAGACAGTAAATACTACAAACACATGTACTCAATTTTGAGAAGTACTTTTGCAGTTTCCCGAAACATGTTAAAATGAAATTAAAATCTTTCAGTTTTACGTTCCACTCTTATGCCGGCTAGGCTAATGAAGACGGTGATGATAAGAAGTGAATGAAACGGTGGAGTGAAGAAAGTGGAGGAAACGGAAGAACGCCGAGAAAACACACGCACATGGTGATTGTCCGCCATAAAGTTCACTTGGCTTGAGCGGAGATCGAACCAAGGACCCCACGCACCAGAGATGAACGCTCTACCGAGCCAAAAAGGCTCTTCCAAAATATGTTCGTTGCCATTAGGTGCAGTTTTCACTCTCTTAGAATACATCAAAACTCAACAATACTTAGAATCACTCCAGTTATACAAAATAATCCTAAAACCTAGAATTATGCTGAATTCACTGAATTTATTTGTATATACACTCGTACACCCCTAAACGCATCACTTCACTCGTACATTACACTTCAAAACAGTGGAAAAGGTACAAGTTGTTTCTTATTACATTCCTTTTAATCAATATTCCTTAATATTAGAAAGACATTTTAGAAACTGTCAATTTATAAAGAATAACTTTATGGAAGACTTTTGTGTGTATGAAATGTTGTCTCATTTAGTTTCAAAGCGGCTGACTAATATATCGAACCGAATAACATTGTAAGAAGAAATGAAGGTACGCTGGAATTGCGCTCCAATAGGTTAATATTTGGGCCATTTTCCGTGGCAATCATAACGCAATTCTTGTAGCTTTCTTAACTCCACGGGAAGACAATCAATACATACTCACGCAATAGCAAATATGGTCGGGTATGGACTTTTGGGTTTCGGGTAGAACAACGATGAATTTCGAAAAAGTACTTATTCAGGCGTAATAACAATTGAAAATGTATTATTATGCAAAATTTGGTAGGTACCCCAATGGGGTTCGGGGGTATCATGGGGTACCAAATGTATAAATTTTTAAATATTTTGAAACATATGTCTACGAAATCTTTCAGAGAACGTTACAAATACTAGATAATCGAAAACCACATTTCGCTACACCTCTTGGTTACCGAAATATGGGGAAATAAACAGTGATACCATAGATGTGTGGGGTTTGCGTACTAGATGGAAAAAATTCGAAAAACTAAACACTCATTCCTAATAACAATCTCAAAAGACGTTTAAATCCAAAACAAACACAAACAGCTGTGGGGTTTTAGGGGTACCATGGGGTCGTAAAACATCCATTTCTAAACATTAGCAAAACACGGCTTAACACACTTTTAAAGAACATTACATAGATGTGTTTACCGAAAATACCAAGTCAGTACACCTAACTGGTACCGAAATATAAGGAAATAAAAAACTGGCATCATAGGTTAGTGGGGTTCACGTGCTAAAAGTTACAGTTTTGAAAAATTAATTATTCAGGCCTAACAATAATACCAAGAATATTCATAATCCATAAAAAAACACATACTAATGGGGTTTAGGGGTACCATGGGGTTTGTGAACCCCCCACATCTACTTCAGTTTTCAATTTCTTTCGGCTAGCTTAAACACAACCCTCAGCTGGGTCAAATACCGAAAACTGTAGGTTAATATCTAAGAAACTAACCGAGATTTTAAGGATAGTATTTTTGATGACGTCATGGATATGGATTTTTGGGTTTCTACTATAAGGAAAAGAAACTTCACAAAAGTAATATATGTGCGTTAATATATTATCTAATGCACGTTTTGTAGTAAAATATGATGATACCCCTATGGGTTAAGTGAGAACCCCACTATAGTTTCCATAAAAAGATTACAACATTTACTAATTTCTTTCGGCTACCTTAAACAATGCGCTCAGCTTTGTCGAATACCGAAAACTGCATGTTAATATCTAAAAAACGAACCGATATTTTAAGAATTGTATTTTTGATGACGTCATAAATATAGATTCTTATGGATATGGATTTTTGGGTTTCTACTATAAGGAGGAGAAATTTCACAAAACTAATATGTGTGCATTAATATACAATCTAATACACATTCTGTAGTAAAATATGATGCTACCCCTATGGGTTAAAACAGAACCCCACTATAGTTTTTATAAAAAAATACTTCATTTACAAATTTCTTTCGGCTACCTTAAACAATTCAATCAGCTGTGTCGAATACTAAAAACTAAATGTCAATATCTAAAAAAGGAACCGAGATTTTAAGAATTGTATTTTTGATGACGTCATAAATATAGATTCTTATGGATATGGACTTTTGGGTTTCTACTATAAGGAATAGGAACTTCACAAAACTAATATATGAGCGTTAATATACAATCTAATACACATTCTGTAGTAAAATATGATGCTACCCCTATGGGTTAAAACAGAACCCCACTATAGTTTTTATTAAAAAAATACTTCATTTACTAATTTCTTTCGGCTACCTTAAACAATTCAATCAGCTGTGTCGAATACTGAAAACTAAATGTCAATATCTAAAAAAAAAAAGGAACCGAGATTTTAAGAATTGTATTTTTGATGACGTCATAAATATAGATTCTTATGGATATGGACTTTTGGGTTTCTACTATAAGGAATAGAAACTTCACAAAACTAATATATGAGCGTTAATATACAATCTAATACACATTCTGTAGTAAAATATGATGCTACCCCTATGGGTTAAAACAGAACCCCACTATAATTTTTATAAAAAAAATACTTCATTTACTAATTTCTTTCGGCCACCTTAAACAATTCAATCAGCTGTGTCGAATACTGAAAACTAAATGTCAATATCTAAAAAAAAAGGAACCGAGATTTTAAGAATTGTATTTTTGATGACGTCATAAATATAGATTCTTATGGATATGGACTTTTGGGTTTCTACTATAAGGAGGAGAAATTTCACAAAACTAATATGTGTGCATTAATATACAATCTAATACACATTCTGTAGTAAAATATGATGCTACCCCTATGGGTTAAAACAGAACCCCACTATAGTTTTTATAAAAAAATACTTTATTTACTAATTTCTTTCGGCCACCTTAAACAATTCAATCAGCTGTGTCGAATACTCAAAACTAAATGTCAATATCTAAAAAAAAAGGAACCGAGATTTTAAGAATTGTATTTTTGATGACGTCATAAATATAGATACTTATGGATATGGATTTTTGGGTTTCTACTATAAGGAGGAGAAATTTCACAAAACTAATATGTGTGCATTAATATACAATCTAATACACATTCTGTAGTAAAATATGATGCTACCCCTATGGGTTAAAACAGAACCCCACTATAGTTTTTATAAAAAAATACTTCATTTACAAATTTCTTTCGGCTACCTTAAACAATTCAATCAGCTGTGTCGAATACTAAAAACTAAATGTCAATATCTAAAAAAGGAACCGAGATTTTAAGAATTGTATTTTTGATGACGTCATAAATATAGATTCTTATTGATATGGACTTTTGGGTTTCTACTATAAGGAATAGAAACTTCACAAAACTAATATATGAGCGTTAATATACAATCTAATACACATTCTGTAGTAAAATATGATGCTACCCCTATGGGTTAAAACCGAACCCCACTATAGTTTTTATAAAAAAAATACTTCATTTACTAATTTCTTTCGGCTACCTTAAACAATTCAATCAGCTGTGTCGAATACTGAAAACTAAATGTCAATATCTAAAAAAGGAACCGAGATTTTAAGAATTGTATTTTTGATGACGTCATAAATATAGATTCTTATGGATATGGACTTTTGGGTTTCTACTATAAGGAATAGAAACTTCACAAAACTAATATATGAGCGTTAATATACAATCTAATACACATTCTGTAGTAAAATATGATGCTACCCCTATGGGTTAAAACAGAACCCCACTATAATTTTTATAAAAAAAATACTTCATTTACTAATTTCTTTCGGCCACCTTAAACAATTCAATCAGCTGTGTCGAATACTGAAAACTAAATGTCAATATCTAAAAAAAAAGGAACCGAGATTTTAAGAATTGTATTTTTGATGACGTCATAAATATAGATTCTTATGGATATGGACTTTTGGGTTTCTACTATAAGGAGGAGAAATTTCACAAAACTAATATGTGTGCATTAATATACAATCTAATACACATTCTGTAGTAAAATATGATGCTACCCCTATGGGTTAAAACAGAACCCCACTATAGTTTTTATAAAAACATACTTTATTTACTAATTTCTTTCGGCCACCTTAAACAATTCAATCAGCTGTGTCGAATACTCAAAACTAAATGTCAATATCTAAAAAAAAAGGAACCGAGATTTTAAGAATTGTATTTTTGATGACGTCATAAATATAGATACTTATGGATATGGATTTTTGGGTTTCTACTATAAGGAGGAGAAATTTCGCAAAACTAATATGTGTGCATTAATATACAATCTAATACACATTCTGTAGTAAAATATGATGCTACCCCTATGGGTTAAAACAGAACCCCACTATAGTTTTTATAAAAAAATACTTCATTTACAAATTTCTTTCGGCAACCTTAAACAATTCAATCAGCTGTGTCGAATACTAAAAACTAAATGTCAATATCTAAAAAAGGAACCGAGATTTTAAGAATTGTATTTTTGATGACGTCATAAATATAGATTCTTATTGATATGGACTTTTGGGTTTCTACTATAAGGAATAGAAACTTCACAAAACTAATATATGAGCGTTAATATACAATCTAATACACATTCTGTAGTAAAATATGATGCTACCCCTATGGGTTAAAACAGAACCCCACTATAGTTTTTATAAAAAAAATACTTCATTTACTAATTTCTTTCGGCTACCTTAAACAATTCAATCAGCTGTGTCGAATACTGAAAACTAAATGTCAATATCTAAAAAAGGAACCGAGATTTTAAGAATTGTATTTTTGATGACGTCATAAATATAGATTCTTATGGATATGGACTTTTGGGTTTCTACTATAAGGAATAGAAACTTCACAAAACTAATATATGAGCGTTAATATACAATCTAATACACATTCTGTAGTAAAATATGATGCTACCTCTATGGGTTAAAACAGAACCCCACTATAGTTTTTATTAAAAAAATACTTCATTTACTAATTTCTTTCGGCTACCTTAAACAATTCAATCAGCTGTGTCGAATACTGAAAACTAAATGTCAATGTCTAAAAAAGGAACCGAGATTTTAAGAATTGTATTTTTGATGACGTCATAAATATAGATTCTTATGGATATGGACTTTTGGGTTTCTACTATAAGGAATAAAAATTTCACAAAACTAATATATGAGCGTTAATATACAATCTAATACACATTCTGTAGTAAAATATGATGCTACCCCTATGGGTTAAAACAGAACCCCACTATAGTTTTTATAAAAAAAATACTTCATTTACTAATTTCTTTCGGCTACCTTAAACAATTCAATCAGCTGTGTCGAATACTGAAAACTAAATGTCAATATCTAAAAAAGGAACCGAGATTTTAAGAATTGTATTTTTGATGACGTCATAAATATAGATTCTTATGGATATGGACTTTTGGGTTTCTACTATAAGGAATAGAAACTTCACAAAACTAATATATGAGCGTTAATATACAATCTAATACACATTCTGTAGTAAAATATGGTGCTACCCCTATGGGTTAAAACAGAACCCCACTATAGTTTTTATAAAAAAAATACTTCATTTACTAATTTCTTTTGGCTACCTTAAACAATTCAATCAGCTGTGTCGAATACTGAAAACTGGATGTCAATATCTAAAAACGGAACCGAGATATTAAGAATTGTATTTTTGATGACGTCATAAATATAGATTCTTATGGATATGGACTTTTGGGTTTCTACTATAAGGAATAGAAACTTCACAAAACTAATATATGAGCGTTAATATACAATCTAATACACATTCTGTAGTAAAATATGATGCTACCCCTATGGGTTAAAACAGAACCCCACTATAGTTTTTATTAAAAAAAATACTTCATTTACTAATTTCTTTCGGCTACCTTAAACAATTCAATCAGCTGTGTCGAATACTGAAAACTAAATGTCAATGTCTAAAAAAGGAACCGAGATTTTAAGAATTGTATTTTTGATGACGTCATAAATATAGATTCTTATGGATATGGACTTTTGGGTTTCTACTATAAGGAATAGAAACTTCACAAAACTAATATATGAGCGTTAATATACAATCTAATACACATTCTGTAGTAAAATATGATGCTACCCCTATGGGTTAAAACAGAACCCCACTATAGTTTTTATTAAAAAAATACTTCATTTACTAATTTCTTTCGGCTACCTTAAACAATTCAATCAGCTGTGTCGAATACTGAAAACTAAATGTCAATGTCTAAAAAAGGAACCGAGATTTTAAGAATTGTATTTTTGATGACGTCATAAATATAGATTCTTATGGATATGGACTTTTGGGTTTCTACTATAAGGAATAGAAACTTCACAAAACTAATATATGAGCGTTAATATACAATCTAATACACATTCTGTAGTAAAATATGATGGTACCCCTATTTGGTTAAAACAGAACCCCACTATAGTTTTTATAAAAAAAATACTTCATTTACTAATTTCTTTCGGCTACCTTAAACAATTCAATCAGCTGTGTCGAATACTGAAAACTAAATGCCAATATCTAAAAAAACGAACCGATATTTTAAGAATTGTATTTTTGATGACGTCATAAATATAGATCCTTATGGATATGGACTTTTGGGTTTCTACTATAAGGAGTAGAAACTTCACAAAACTAATATATGAGCGTTAATATACAATCTAATACACATTCTGTAGTAAAATATGATGCTACCCCTATGGGTTAAGTGAGAACCCCACTATAGTTTCTATAAAAAGATTACAACATTTACTAATTTCTTTCGGCTACCTTAAACAATTCAATCAGCTGTGTCGAATACTGAAAACTAAATGTCAATATCTAAAAAAGGAACCGAGATTTTAAGAATTGTATTTTTGATGACGTCATAAATATAGATTCTTATGGATATGGACTTTTGGGTTTCTACTATAAGGAATAGAAACTTCACAAAACTAATATATGTGCGTTAATATACAATCTAATGCACGTTTTGTAGTAAAATATGATGGTACCCCCATGGGTTAAAACAGAACCCCACTATAGTTTCTATAAAAAGATTACAACATTTACTAGTTTCTTTCGGCTACCTTAAACAATGAGCTCTGCTGTGTCGAATACCGAAAACTGCATGTCAATATCTAAAAAACGAACCGATATTTTTAAAATTGTATTTTTGATGACGTCATAAATATAGATTCTTATGGATATGGACTTTTGGGTTTCTACTATAAGGAATAGAAACTTCACAAAACTAATATATGTGCGTTAATATACAATCTAATGCACGATTTTTATTAAAATATGATGGTACCCCTATGGGTTAAGTGAGAACCCCACTATAGTTTCTATAAAAAGGCTAGCCCCAGACCCCCGTATTTGCTCGGCCTACGGCCTCGCATGTCATACGTTCGTGCATTTATTATTAATGTTTCCTTAAATCGGCCCGACATCCCTAGATCTCATATTTATCATCCTTTGCTCCTTAATACTCTGCTTAATAACTCACAGTTCATTTTTTTATAGCCACATTTTTTTTGTCAACCACAATTTATCGACTTATTATATAATGAATGATGATGTTGGATTCTCATTTTCAGTTTTTTTTTCTTATTTATAATTTTCAAAAAAGAAATCTGGGATTTTTGTTCGACCATAACTCTTGCATATTTTCATACTCCTTTGAATGAAAGCTTTTTCTTCGTCATGTCTTTCGTATACTAAAAAAAACTGGAACGTAAGTGGTATTTGTGTCTGGGAAGGTTCGTATCATAGTGTGAAAATGAAGTTCAATATGAAATCCCCTAAAAACTAAAAATATTCACTTTTGGCAATTTTCCTTTCACATGCCAAATTTAATCATTGTAATCCTAAAGAAATTGCCAATAATTTTGAGATATAAAAGGAGTTCCTATACATAAACCCCACCAAAGTTGGCATTTTTTATTTCTGTTAATTTATAAAGGTAAGCAAGAAAGTTCTGTCGCTTTTGTGGAGGTCTGTGTTCAATTGGACCTCCCACCGTGAGTTGAATGCGAATGAGGATAAGACGAAGGTCAGCTGTTGTTCTGCGTATGTGCAGCATACTACCTGGTTATGGTAGTTCAGTTACATTGTGAACTTGCGTAAGAACAGAGTGAATGAGACCTCCACAGAGCGTCATAAGGGCGTGTACGCAATACGAGTTCAAAGTGGGAACAAAGGCAGCTGCAGTGGAGCGGAATTCTACCGACTTTCTTTTTTTTTCCTATCTCAACTATCGGAAAGATAAGATTTTGTATCCCAAGAAAACGCCCATTTAAATAGCATAGCAATATCTTCATCCCCTTTTGACCCCTGAAAAATAAAAAAAAAATCACTTTTGGCAATTTTTTCACGGTTAGTTCTCAAAGGCTACAATCATGCCAAATTTCATCATTCTAATCATGACGGAAGTGCCTAAACATTTTAGGGTGTAGAAGACGTCCCACATAAATATCATGCGAAAGATTTTTTCAGTTCTCCATAAAACCAATCTACGGTTGCAAATTTTTATTTCTGATGATTCACTTAGGTAAAGCTAACAAAAACGTAGAAGCATACCGAATTTCAAGCTTTTATTCCAATTCAAAGTACCTAAAACATGAGATTATAGGTCCAGAAAAAGGTCCATTTAAATAACATGGTGAAATTCTTCATTCCCTCTTTAGAACCCCTAAAAATTAAAAATATTCAATTTTGGCAATTTTCCTGTGGGTTTCTCCCGAAAAGCTATAATCATGTCAAATTTAATCATTGTAGCCCTGCAGAAAGTGCTCAATAATTTGAGGGTGTAAAAGGTGTCCCATATAAATAACATGGGAAAGATTTTTCAGTTCCCTATAAAACCACTCTAAAGTTGGAATTTTTTACTTTTGGCAATTTTTCTGTCGGTTAGTCCTGGAAGGCTACAATTATGCCAAATTTCATCATTCTAATCTTTCCGTAAGTGCCTAAACATTTTGGGGTATAGAAGACGTCCCATATAAATAACATTGGGAAGATTTTTCAGTTCCCCATGAAACCACTTTACGGTTAGAAATTTTCATTTCTGATGATTCACTCAGGTAAAGCTAACGAAAACGTACAAGCATACCGAATTTGAAGTTTATATTCCAATTCTAAGTACCTAAAACATGAGATTACAAGTGCAGAAAAAGTCTCATTTAAATAACATGGGGAAATTCTTCATCCCCTCTTTAGACCACCTAAAAATTAAAAATATTCACTTTTGGCAATTTTCCTGTGGGTTTGTCCCGAGAAGCTATAATCATGTCAAATTTAATCATTGTAGCCCTGCAGGAAGTGCTCAATAATTTGAGGGTGTAAAAGGTGTCCCATATAAATAACATGGGAAAGATTTTTCAGTTCCCTATAAAACCACTCTAAGGTCAGAATTTTTTTACTTGTACTGATTTACTTAGGTAGTGCTAACAAGAACGTACAAGCATACCGAATTTCAAGTTTCTGTTCCAATTCTAAGTACCTAAAACATGAGATTATAAGTCCAAAAAAAGGTCCATTTAAATAACATGGGGAAATTTTTCATCCCCTCTTTAGACCCCCTAAAAATTAAAAATATTCACTTTTGACAATTTTTCTGTGGGTTAGTTCCGGAAAGCTACAATCATGCCAAATTTAATCATTGTAGCCCTACAGGAAGTGCTCAATAATTTATGTCAGCTCATGTAGTTTTATATATAGTTAGGATTACAACATTTACTAATTTATTTCGGCTACCTTAAACAATGCGCTCAGCTGTGTCGAATACCGAAAACTAAATGTCAATGTCTAAAAAAGGAACAGAGATTTTAAGAATTGTATTTTTGATGACGTCATAAATATAGATTCTTATGGATATGGACTTTTGGGTTTCTACTATAAGGAATAGAAACTTCACAAAACTATTATATGTAAGTTAATATACAATCTAATGCACGTTTTGTAGTAAAATATGATGGTACCCCTATGGGTTAAGTGAGAACCCCACTATAGTTTCTGTAAAAAGATTAGAACATTTACTAATTTCTAAACGAGTATCCTTATTTCGCCTAAAATGGCGGACAAAAGCTTATCTTTTATCTGTCATAAAAGTGTCAGATAATTGGTTAGGCGAAACGAGGATTAGGCCAAACGATGCAAGATCTATCTAGATAGTGGAACCCAAAGAGAATATTTATACACACTTTGAAGGTTCTAAGTCTGGTATTTTCAGAGATCTGGTGTATACCAAACAAGCATTCAAGTTCTCCATTCTCCTCTGAAGGGTTTAATTTCGCAAAACCCCGTCTTATGTTTATGTCTTAGCTTATGTTTATTATATGGAGCGCTCACAGCACAGGGCAATCAACCCATAAAGTAGTGAGAAAAATATGCATAAAATTTGTACTGTAACTTAATTACAAGGAAATTTTAAGTTTGGATTTTACGCATAGTTATATGGAAAATTTTACACTTTTCCCCCTTAACGTTGGTCTATTTACTTTGATTTGGAACTTTGAAATTTCGTCCTTTTTCCACTGAAATGTATTGATAATTCAACAAGGAAATAATTATACTATGATAATTTAATTGAAATTCATCGTAATTTGGCACATGGCAAACATCAGTGTGGTAATTGAAGTGGAAGAAAGAGGAAAATTCCCATTCACCTCTGAACACTTTCCAGGAACCTCGTTACCTTTCGCTTTCTAGACGGGGGAGGGAACTTGGTAATGGCATCAGACCTTCATGTGTAATTACAAAAATTAAATTTATAAACAAATAATAAATCATCAGTTTATCAGGCTTTAATTGATAATTTATTCACAAGATTCCCTATCGAAGGCGTGTTAGATGAAGTTCCTGTTCTCCATTAGTCGACATTGCCAACTGACATGGTCGATATGAAAAAGATGTTGTATGGTGATAGAGAGATGATACTTCTTGCTGGGTATTTCAAAACTGACCAAGAAAAATCGTTATTAGACTTAAGTCTAACAAGTAGATTGTCGATGAGGAGTTGCATAAATCGAGTAGAAGTATTATCAATTTCCACGGCAGAGTACGAACGGGGATTTCCCTTTATGAATTTACAGATGACTTATATTACAAATTGGTTAAGTGCTGAAACATTGTCTAACTTGTTGTTCATCAATGTTAATAGCTCACTCCTAAACAAGCTCATAGTAGACGAGCTAGTTATTTCTTCGCTGAAGGATGGACATCATTCCGCTGCGGATGATTTACCACGGAAAAGTTACCAACAGGAAATAAACCCGATTTCAGATTTGTTTTAAGGTGGAAAATTACGAGTTATGGAAAATGTATACTTGTATTACTAATGGCTTATTTGTGTTATTCAACGTTTTACATAATTTTTAATAAGTCTCTTCTTTGATTTTTATAAACTAGAAGTAAACTACTTTGAATAAATATTCATAATAATTGCAATTATGCATATTTGTAACTTAAATTTAACGTGGTTTTTTAGTGATTACACAAATTACAATTATGAGAATACTTTATGGAGATGCTCTCACATGGGGTACCCGAGCACCTTTATACACTATGAAAAACTGATTTTTCAAATCTTTTGTTAGAAAAATACTGTGAACTGAGAAACCATAACCTTTTCCATATTGTACAGGGGTATTTTCCTGCGAATAGAAGTTTCTTTTGGAATGCGTTCAGAAGTTAACACTTGCAAGAATACTCTCTTAGTACAAGTATATTTTAGGCACACACTAATTTCCCCCCATTTCGGACTGTTTCAATTTCCTCACTGACAAACACTTTACCATATTATATCGTAAAGGTCAGATCCACCGTTATTATAACAGAGTGGTGCTTGAACGATTGACTAGAAATTCAGACTCCGATTAGTGACAATTTCACAGTCTTGTTTTATTACAAGTGTGAACTCTTTAGTCAGTAAAGAAGAGGCCGTGGATCATGCTCAGAGTTGATGACGATGGATTTTGGTGAGTCAGAGTAGGGCACAGTGAATGAGAGTGGTTCATGGTGGGTGGTGGGTCACGATGGGTCAGAGTGGGTCACGGGTGGTGGGTCACGGTGGATCAGAGTGGGTCACGGTGAGTCACGGTGGGTGGTAGGTCAGAGTGGGTCACGGTGGGTCAGTTGGTCGTGGGTCAAGTTTTCATTGACCCACGCCAAATCTGGATAGGAATTAGGTTGAGAACCACTAAACTAGTCAAAGCACTAATTTGGTGAAATACTTTTTTTTGCTGGTCCCGATTTCTGGTATCAAGGTCAAATCGAAGGCCAAATATTTAAAATATCTCAATTCAAATTTCGAGATTGAGTTCCTACTCCCCACTAAAGCTACGCTCTTCACGTTTTATTTCTCCAAATATCGATTTCGTGATGGAGCTCAGGAAGTCAACACTTACAATTATTTTAGTGTTAGGTTAGAGATGAGTTGATTTACTATGTGCTACGTTATTCAAATAAAGGAAAACATTACATTGAAGTTTTTTCAGACATTTGGCGTGGATAGCAAACTGTACAGCGAAAGGAAAAATGGAAAAATGAAGGGTTACTTTAAAAAGTTGAAGTGCTTACAGACACGGAGAACCAGTCGTATTAACAAATGCTGCAAATGCTGAAACAAATTTTCAATTAGGTCTATGCGCTTATTCATCTTCATTAACATGTCTGCTCACTAGGGGCGCATTCCCAGCGTGTACGTTACATACGAGAGAATACCTATAAAAATATCCCAGATTTTGAGTATAGTTTCAAAAGTTCATTTCCGTAAACCAGGCACGTAGCCAAGGGGGTTGACCAGAAATGAAAAAATAAGGAAGGATGGAAAAAATGAAATGAAAAAAAGAAGGATCGCGTTAAAAATTTTGAAAAAATCAGGAAGCTTTTGGTTACTCTTTCTTATGATGAGATTTGCATTACTTGAAACACATGGTGGCGAGGTGAGCGAGATATCCTGGAAGAGTAAGGGAATTTGAAATTTCTAGAAAAGTTTCTGAACTCTCAGAATTTCTAGAGGAGTTACGGAATTCTCAGAATTTCTGCTACTAGTCAGGGGGATTTCAAGGGAGATTCCAAGCTTCGGAAAGTATAGTGTCGTTGTATAACAACGAGGACATTTTTTATCATAAATTTTCGTCATCGCATCCTTGCAGTATCAAACATGTTAATTCAAAAACAATTTTCTACTGCTCCTTTAACCTGCCATTGGAACAGACAGTAAAACAGAAATTTATATGAAAAGAAAGTTCTGTTAACATTTGATTCAACAGAGAAAGGAACGCAGATATTCTAAAATATTTTACAAGATATTATTGAGTATGTAGTTTTTATAATAGTAAATATGTACTTGTCATAATGAAAGGAAAACTGTTATATTTGAATGAACAGAGGAAGGATGTAAATATTGTAAAATCTTTTTAATCTTTTTTTTTTTTTTTTTTTTTTTTGAGTATCGAGCTCCTGGGCATTCAGAATCTCATGTCACTCCACCCCCCCGTTACGAAATCCTGGCTGAACGAACCAATATATTTTCCAGTAAAATAGTTTAGAATGATCAAGCCCCTGTTGTGATGACCTGATTTCATGTCACGCCCTCCCCCCCTACGTGCCTGCCGTAAACACTAAAAGGCAGTGATTACTACGCTAATTATCACAAATTAAATACAACTTTTGAGTTGCATACACACAAACTACTAGGGAATAAGGACCATGTGCTAACAAAGAATACACTGGAAAATGAAATTAACAAAAATTAAAATAAAATGATACTCGATACAATGTAGAGGATGAATATGACATGTCCGAACTTCGTCAAGCATGGTGGAAATTTTGCTTACGTCTTCTTGGCCAACCGCTAAGAATATTTACAAATCCATATGTGACTACGCAATTAGTATATTCAAATTCACGAATGATGACGAACTGAAGGGTACGAAGGTACGGTTGCAAGTAACAACCGTAGTCATAATAATATAGTTCAACTAAACAACGGTAAAAATAGTGGGTAATTAGATAGTAAGTAGAAACACCAAAACTGAGTAGTTTACATCATTCATTTCTAAATACAGCTTGAAGATTAAACTAACAAGAAATGACAAAAATCAATGAAATTTGGCGTCATACTAAACATAGTTTGGGGGGCGGAGTGAGCATCCCCGATAGGGATACTTCAACTGACTTCTTTGGGGGGAACAAAATGTGATTGAGGGGGAAAATCCCCCTCAACCCCCCGGTAATTCGCACCCTGCATATAAGTAAACTTTAAGCAGGAGCGTACATCTCTTTTTTCCGGTATACCTCTAATTCTTGGTCAGAGTTTACTGTGAGGATACTGACGAGCTTGTTAGCATTTAAGAAATCTCCAAAAAGCCTTTTGGCTCATTAAGCTATGCATAAATAAGAGATAACACTGTAAACCTGGTACTTGTTCTTCAAAATAAAAATCCCTTAACTCGGGAACATGATTCTTTTAAGGATTTAAGTTAACGTACAACCCTAGAAGTTTTTAGAAAATTGATTATTATTAATAGATCAAATAATAATTATGGTTTTATTGTTGTGGTATTTTCAGTAGCGTACGAAGGAATTTATTTCGAGAGGGGTCAAAACTCAATATGAAGACATTTTATATTAAAATTCCTAAAAGTGCGCCTAAAATTAGGCTAAATTTTCACAAAAGTCGAAATTTCTAGGGGGTTCGAACCCCCAGGAACCACCCTCTGTGTACGTCCCTGGGTATTTTCTATGTACTATATTGCGGTTATGCTATATGTTTTCTACAGGGTGTCCGAGAAGTCCTTCCCTGATTACAGAAATTGATAACTCGGGCTAGAAATAAGATAGAAATATGAAACTGGTGTTGAATTGTTTACAAACTATAAAAGTTTTTGTCTGTGTTAGGTTTGTTCTGTTTTACCAAGTCTCAATTTTTTTGTTTTAGGTTTGTAGTACGTAAGTAAGAAGCCCAAGAAGCCATGCCAACCAACCAGGAGAAGGCACAGTGTGTCCTGTGGTACCATGAGACACGATTACCAACCACGGTGCAGAGACAGTTCCAGACAACATTTGGGAGGACTCCACCTGATGTCAAGAGCATTAAAGCCTGGTATGAGAAGTTCAAGAACACAGGGTCAGTTGCTGACCTTCCGAGGTCTGGTCACCAAGAACCTCAGCAGACACGATGGAGGCTGTGCGGCAGTCTTTTCTGAGAAGTCCTAAGAAATCGGTGCGCAGGGCCTCATGTGAATTACAGATGCCAAAAAGCTCTATCCATGACATTTTACACAAACATTTATTGTTTCGTGCTTACAAAGTGCAACTTGTTCAGGCCTTGTTGCCCGACGACGGTACACGTCGATATGACTTTGCGGTCGAAATGCTATCACGTATTGAGGACGATAATGGTTATCTCAGACGAATTGCCTTTTCCGACGAAGCGACATTCTTTGTCAGTGGAGTAGTGAATCGCAATAATGTACGCATTTGGGGTTCAGAACTCCCCAGGGAGGTCAGGGAGTTCACCAGAGGCAGTCCAAAGGTGAATGTTTGATGCGCGTTATTGCACGATCGAATTATCGGGCCATTCTTCTTCGCTGAGGATACCATCACATCTGCAGTGTACCTGGATATGTTGCAGCTGTATGCTGTTCCTCAGCTGCTTCAGTATCGCCCCGATGTCGTTTTTCAGCAAGACGGTGACCCACCTCATTGGGGTTTGGACGTCCGTGCCTATCTCGATAGGACATTTCCTGGGCGATGGATTGGTCGTGATTGACCAACAGCGTGGCCTCCACGCTCTCCTGACATAACCCCATTAGACTTCTTTTTATGGGGTTATGTCAAGGATGAGGTCTACCGAACACGTGTACCACATCTTGAAACCCTGCAGCAACGAATAACCACAGTCGTTGCATCGATCCCTCCAGTGATGTTGGCTAATGTGTGGATGGAAATTGAATATCGCCTAGATGTGCTACGTGCTACCAAGGGTGCTCATGTGGAAGTGTACTGATGTGACCAAAACTTTTATAGTTTGTAAACAATTCAACACCAGTTTCATATTTCTATCTTATTTCTAGCCTGAGTTATCAATTTCTGTAATCAGGGAAGGACTTCTCGGACACCCTGTATAATTAACATAGAACGGGATGGTGCGAGAGATATCATAGTCATAGCAATAATCAACTCTTCTTGGTAATCTAGAGATCAATAATTTGTACACTAATGTTCATGAACATTCTGTTTATAGAGAAATGAAAGAATAGATGTCTGGGGGAATGATTTTAATTCGTGTATTTTACATTTATTCGTGTCTGTTGAAACTTCCCAATCACTGACTCACGACTATATAAACATATTCTACTGCAATTAATTAGTCCTGGACCTATCGTTAAGTAGTAGGGTGGGCGGATTTTATTTATTTATTTTTTTTTTTTGAATTTCGCTTGGCCTGGTTGCGGAAAAGTTGCCTCGTGTTAGTGGAAGTCAACACACAAAATTTGGATTTTTCGGTGAACCCCTTCCTTTGCCTCATGGAACTTGAATATTTTTATAGCTGCGGCTATGCAACCCGCACGACGCTTCGAAAAAGATTCTGCTGCACAGCTTTAACCGTTGGTTCTTTTTCACACTGAAGCATTCTGAGACTGAAAATAAAACGCAAGATAAAAATGAGATCCGATATTGTTCCTATATAGTTAAAAAATATAATAATTAGACGAAAAATTGTATTTTTATGTTTCAATTCATGTTCATATATAGCGTGAAAAATATACTCTCAACCTTACATTGCAGCAATTTCTTTTAGACCCGTCGATATTATAAAGGAAATTTTAATCAAGTAATCTGATATCAAGTAATTTTGAAATCGGCTGTGCGATAATAGAAAATATATATTTACCTACAACATTGTACACGACTATAATAATAATAATAATAATAATAATAATAATAATAATAATAATAATAATAATAATAATAATAATAATAATACGTAAAGCATTTTTATAAGTCGGAAACATTGTAATTTTATACACAGTCCAGCAGCCTGTGTCTGGCGGCGGCCTGATGTGACAAAATGGTGTTAAAAGCTTTGAGTGACGATCAGCAATACCTTTTGGATATTTCCAGAGCCGTTTCAGAAGGTTTGTGTCCGCCAGACCTTCTGAACGAAAAGCCTGGACCAATTGTCATGTCTCAATGATTGACGACAGCTTCCATCGCATTCTCCGATTATATATTAGCACCGACAATCCCGAAAAAGCACTTCGTTGGCTTGCACAGTATGTCAGCAAAGTATTTGCGTAGGTTTGTTTTGAAATAAAGCGAAATTCTTCTCCCTCTCACCAATAGGACGCGACACTTGAATCGCTCGATATGTATCCTTTCTTCCAGAGGAATTAAGAAGAATCCTATTTACTGTGATTAGCTCCAACGCTTACTTTCAACATCCGGAAAACTTGTTGCTGGCAATGATTACCGGCAGTAGCCAGGACATCCAAGTTTAGGATGGAGAAAAATAAAAAAGTATCGACAGAGAAAGAGATCAAGTCTACGTGAATTTATTGTTCCGACAGTAAACATAGACGCAAGTAAATATCATGAGAAGATTGACTTGTTCTTAACGGACGTCACCGAGCCTGAAAAGAGCACTTTCTTCCAGCAAGATAGAAGAAAATATTAGAACGGCGGCTACAGTTTCTGAGGAAATGAGATGTTTTCCGTGGCATTCGCAAGCGGTGTATAGGATGATGAAAGTAATTACATAAGCGTCATTATTACTGTGTGACGTATATTAATAATGTATTTTGGAAATATCAATGCAATTTCTTCGTCTAATTGATTATAAATTTTAACCACATAGGAACAATATTGCATCTCACTTTTGTCTTGCGTTTTATTTTCAGACTCAGAATGCTTGTGTTTGAAAAAGAACTAAGGATTATAACTGTGCAGCACATTATTTTTTTAGTGTCTTGCGAGTTGTATAGCCACAGCTATAAAAATATTCAAGTCCCATGAGGCAAAGGAAGGGAATGACCAAAAAATTCCAAAAGAGGGGTATCGATAAGGGCCGATTTTGACCCCCCTTGGAATGATCTGATTCTCAGCTATTGTTCAGTTGATCATATGTAGTTTATGGAAACCAGCATAACTTGGCCTTTGCACTCTTCTATAGGTATGTACAGTAATTATGGCACAAACTTAAAGGTAATGGCCGATTTTCACGAAAATTGCATGTTTTTCGACATTTGAGGGCTTATTTCATACAGAGCGCATGTGAGTGGCGTGATTTCCACTGAATATGTTGTGAAGGGATATAAGAGGCTATTGCTGGGCTAGGTTTGATTGGGTTGCTGCCTTGCGCTCATAGTAAGAAAAAACGTGTTCTGTAATATCGGGAGTATTTCGCGAATACGGTAAAAGCCGAAGAAAGGTGGTATAAGGCGGGTAATCTGTACCAAACGAGAACAGTTATTTAGTAGGGCAAGAGAAGAGGATTATTGAGCCTTTGGCAGCCCATTTTGATACATATTAAACACGGAGAAAGCCCTCTTCTATTGAAATGCAAAACCATGAAAACAATGATTTTGTATTTAGTGTATGGATGAGTATAGACCGAACTTGTGTCGGAAAAATAAGTGGCTACGAGTACGTTACTTAGTGAGATTGCAGATAAACACGCTGGTTTGGTTTCGTTGTTTCCCTACGTTTCTATTGCATGAAACATATGAAACAAAGCAAACAAACGGGCTTGTCGCTAAGAAAAGACTGATTGTGAACCTGGTTATCAGCAGAGGGATAATACTATTTGTATGAATATCGGATGACTCATATCGCTTGTGCGATATATTACAGACTGTATTGAATCCTCACTTGTGCTATTACGTCTTTCGAGCTCCTTTCTCTGTCTCTGAAAAGTGAATTCTTTGGGGTGCTTGTAGATGTTGTTTTGTGTTCGTGTGTTTTGTTTGTACATTTCTTCCGTGTGCTGTCACTGCAGTGTTGTTTTGTTTTTACTGCTACTAGTGCTCGAAAATAACAAGTTCATTTGCTTAAAATATGAACTCTACTGCATTTGGCTTACATTTTTTTGTGATGGAATATGCCCAAGCAGGTATACTGTGACGCGTGCGGTGCTCGTGTGTATAAATCGAAATTAATTCGAATTGGTAGTGGCACAATTCTGCTATGTTTGATGGAATAAAACGCGAACTTAGTAATAGGTAGCCGGATATGCCCCAAATGTCACTTAGAACCATCAAAGAAAAGGCAAACTCGCAAGTGTTCTCGAGTGGTCAGCTCAGTGAGATCTACTCTTAGTGATAAAAACGCACATCCTCATTGTGCCGATGCATCCTTTAGCAAAACTGCCCCTACATGTGACGATTTAGAAACTGTCAAGCCTGTGGAGAAACTCAAGCTGAACGTTGGACGAGCTTTCCTGTCTCACAAAAAATGTATTGTTTCATTGTTTGTAACAAATCTCAGACGTGTCTGATATTAATACCTGCAAAAGTTAGATGCCAGTTTTATGTTGACAACGGTTTTATTATTCCCAAAGGTGCGCGTTGTTGTCGCGATCATTTAGACTCACACTATTTGAAACCTGGGACTGTGATTGAAAAAAACATCAAACGAATGCCTCGTTAATGCTGGAGAAGTACAGGAGTTGCTGGATGGCTGGAGATCAGTTGCATCCCGCAAAAGAATGGATTTTGATACGCCCGGTGTTTTAACTAGTGCAGACTTCTGGAATTTAACAGGAGTGACAATTGAGCAGTTCGGTGTTATACTGAACAGCGTGGACTGCCATTTGAGAAATACTAATCGAAGAGAAAGAAGTACATATAGTAAGAAACAAGTAAGTGGTTTGGCCTAGGCGCTGATCAGACAGTCAGTCAGGACTTCTTATTTTATACAGAGATAAATCGATCCTACTTTTCTAACCACAAAATCATCTTAGGAAAAAGAAGAAATTTCTTCTAAAGAATAATACTGTAGAACATTCATTATAAATCGAACGTACACATAAGGAAGTTGTAAACATTTTTCGATTAATTTTTAAGTTTACAATTATACGATATCACAATAAATCTTGCGTACAACAATACTACTATTGTCATCGACACATAGCAAACAATGTGTAACTTTTAATCCAGAAGTCCATACCATGACCCACTTTACTATATGTATTCCTGAGAACAATGATTTTGAAATGAGTTACTTAATTTAAATTTGAAACATATCTGTTTAGACTAAAATCTAAACCAGAACTATATAAAATACGACGAACGTTTCGCATCTATTATTATTATTATTATTATTATTATTATTATTATTATTATTATTATTATTATTATTATTATTATTATTATTATTATTATAACTATTGTTAGTATTCAGCCTTTTGGCAGGTTCTGGGACTAATGGTTTTTCTCCCTTGACATTAATTTTGGGAATGAAAATGTCTCTTCCACGTTTCTCGATTTTCAGCTTCCTCTTTTAACTTCCTTTATTTTCTTCTATTTTTCAAGCCATCAATCAGTTGTGTTCCTCTTCTTCCTATTCCTCGTTTTTCTTCCATCTTTCTGTCTATGGCAGTATAAAGAAGACAATTTCTTCACAAGATATGTCCAATCCAATTGGCCTTCTTACGAAGGATGGTTGCTAGAAGCGTCCTCTTCTCTCCTTTTTAAAACTATTCATTTGTTATTCTCTCTGTCCATGTTATCTTTTCCATCTTTCTCCAAGAGCACATTTCGAACCTCTCTAAATATTTCTTCTCTAACTTCCGTAATGTCCAAGTGTCTGAACCATACAGTCCAATGCTCCATACACAGCACTTCACAAACTTCTTCCTTAGTCCTGGAGTTCAGAGTGATTTTTTTCTTGTTGAATGCTTCTTCGGATATGGCAACTCTTGACCTGATCTCTTTGGTACAGATCTTTTGTAAAATACGTCTTTCATAAAATACTTCTTAGATATTTGAAATGATCGACCTCTTCAAGTTCTCTTTGTTCTACTCTGACCGGTAAGGACGCATTTCGCCGGAGTATTCTCATGACTTTCGATTTTTCGATGTTGATTTCCACTCTGTATAGTTTCCCAATGTCAACTATTTTGTCAATCATATCCTGTACTCCTTCTTCGGTTCTAGCTATAACAACCATATCATGTGCATACCTGATTTTGTTCATGGTCTGCCATCCAATCTTGAAATCTCCAATTCCCATTAATGCTTTCTTCATTAAACATTCACTGTAAATGTTGAACAATTGGGGCGACATACTACATCTTTGTCTGATTCCTCTTACAATTTCCACATTATTGGTTTCTCCTTCATTCAAGCGCCACTTCACTCGTTGCCCTATATACTGGTTACGAATGAATAGTCGGTCTCTCAAATCGACCACAGTTTTTAAGTATTTTCAGAAGTTTCATCCAATTGATCCTGTCGAAAGCTTTTTTGCCAGCCAACGAAGCACACACACAAATCTTCCTTTGTGTCAAGAGTTCGTTCTGATATAATTCTGATCAGCCCAATAGCATCTCTGGTGCCTTTTCCTTTCCGGAGTTAAAATTGGTCTTTATGTATCATCTCTTCTATCTTACTTTCAAGCCACCTGTTCAGTATGCGCGCAATAATCTTTCCAATGTGGGAAATAAGGCTAATGGTTCCGTGATCCCTGCACTTCTCTGCATGTTTGTCCTTGGGTCAGGCAATAATTTAGATCAAGAAAATCATTCGGCCATTTTCCACTCATCTTGTTAATAAGTGAAATTAGTACTTTCATTGCATTGTCTCCTAGTCGCTTGAGCAAATTTGCTGGTATGACGTCGTCTCCAGTGGCCTTCCTGCTTCTCACATTGGATCAGGTGCATATTAAAATTTGATACATCTTATGGATCGCATTCGTGACACATACAATCTTCTATATTTTCCGCCATTCTCTCCTTCCCTATTCCTGGGTATGCTCTCCTCATGTCGTTTAGAAATCTTTCAAATTTAGGCCCATTTTGGGGAATTCGATCTAGTATATTTCTCCTGTACATCCATTCTCCAACATATCCATCTATCAGTTCAAGGCTATTACAGGTCCTAAGTGTAACTTTAAGATTTTCCCAAGATCGTTCCCCATTTTGTGTATGATACCTTAATGGAACCAAATTTGGTGCGGGTGGTGGGCCAGCCCATTGCTTATCCAAGCACGTGAGATCAAACCTTCCTACCGGTACCCATATTGGATCTTCGTCTCTTGGAGGATGGACAAATCCTATTGTGTGGTTTACGGTTCCATGCCCACTGAACGCCTGGTTACATCTGGTATACGCTCGCCATTCATCAGAGCATATAAAGCTATCGGAATCTATGTATTTTTGCATAAGTGGAAGTATTGTGTCAGATGATCTATTTGGAACGATGACTCCAAACCACAGCTTTGTCGCCCTACTAATTCCACCAAATAACCACACATCGTGCCACATTCCCATTCCCCCAATGTTAGATTTTCGTCGAAATAGGTGTGTCTCATCAACTTCAACTATATCTCTATTACCTCCAATAGGAATGTAATCATGCCATGCTATTTTTGTAGCAACGCTTCTGAAGTAGCTATACCATGCTACACATGTATCTGATGCTACAGATACATGCTACAGATACAGATACATGTGTATTTGCAGCTTGTGTGACGGGTACGTTTGTCAACCAACAATACGCAGCCTTCACCACAGTATCTGCTCCAACCCTATTCAAATGAATCCTTTCGACAAAAGTATTCTTCGTGGGCTCAATTCTGTGGTTATTAGCACACCGAAAACGCCAACCAACACCTCTATTACGATTTGTAACTGTCTGCATATTAAGGTTGCACTGAGGACATGAAATAACTGTATTTCTGTCAGGCAAAACATGATAGGTGTAAAATAAACGAAGGCCTTGTACATGCGCTTCTTCTCTTTGATGCCTGTCCCAATTAACACCTAAATAGGCACCCAAACTAAATGGATTCAGTCTGTCACCCATCATCAGTTCATGTGGGTTCATGATAATTTAATCTGTTTGAAATTTTACGTTGAATTCAGAAATGATTGTAAACAAAGTGAATACATTCACAAACAAATTTTCAGGATGAGATAATTCAACCCTACAATGAGAAATTAAACTCAACAACTGAACGTTTTACCTAGAACCGGTAACAAATGTATCTAACCGTTGCTGATTTAAAACTTCTTAAACTAAATGTTAGTAATGAAACACTTATAATTTTAATTCAGATGAACACAAGAGTAATAGAAAGCGATATGCATAATAATCATAATTTTCTTGATCCTTTTTTTAAAAAAAAGTATGTACACACCTGAATATTATGTAGCAAGGTAATCGCAATCATAAAATGTCAAAATTATTGAGGAAGGAAAACAATGCAAAAGATGGCAATACTTTATCTCCTCTCTCGTACATTTTCCGAAACTCTAAGCAACAATCACTTCAAGAAAACAAATGAACAGCCATTGTTAACAGAAACACTACGAATGTTTATTGTCTATATTTACATTTTTAACTTTTTCTTTTACATCATATTTTTACCTGTAAAAATACGTTGCTTTCATAAAATAACATCTTAATTACAGTATTTATTAGAAAAAAATAATAGCCTATATTTTTTTGCATATCTTACTTCATACAATGATAAAATGTATATTAACCCTGGAAAGCTAACATGTTCAAAAGTTACGTTAAAGCTAACGTATCGTAAAATTTACGACTGGTTACAAAAACTTAACTACATACATATCTATTTACGAACTGGGACTTTAATGATTACAGTTGGTAAGAATACATATAAGTGAACATTTTTGCAGCCAGTTTGGTTGTTCAAACTTTTTCCGCGCAATACACACAGCATTTCCCACGATGTTTTCCGCAGATCGGCCTGTTGTAGCGGCAGCAATACATTAACGTCATTTTCATCTTGGCTGATGGACAAATCCCACAAATTGTGCGAGACTGGTTTTTGGACAGGAGAACATTCTTCTCTGGTACTGGTATTTTCAGGATATCAGCAATGGATTGCAGGAGTTTCCGGGGCAAATTTGAGTATTGAAGCCGTTCTTGGAGCCATGGCTCAATAAGTCTGCTGTGAATTTTAATGGCGAATTTTCTTCTAGAAAGAGGCTTTTGACCCATTTTTACAACGTTGAAAACAAATAAAGTAGGCATTAACCAGGGTTATGTTTATCATCCCAAAGAAGACACACAAGGCCCATCGTTTGGTCTTACGGCTGCACGACACATTTGGTCCAGTGCATCAACGCCTCCTTTCGTTGCATTATAAGCCTCGATAAGGTCACTGTCACCAATGCCCGTTCGATTCATTTTTTTAACTTTCCTTGAATAAATACTATAAAATAAAACCAAGACTTTCACTAAAATGTATCTGTAAGTTCACGCTAGAAGTACAAAATAATAGTAAACTATATTTAAAAATCCAAGCGTTATTCCTAATGTATCGTAAATCTTACGACCGGCTAACGAATTCATATAGAAATACAGCCGGAAACTAAGCAAAGTAAATACTGCCCAACAATGCAGGGCTAGTAGAAAACGGAGCTCAGCGGACTAGTACATTTTCGCCGGGCGAGGGGGAAGGAACATCAAAATAATACATTTGCTCGTAAAATTTACGACACGTTAGCTTTCTCGGGTTAAGTAAAATATATTATGTGCAGATTTTATAGTATGCAGCAACTAGTGGTATACCGACAGAGGGAGGGCTTTAGGATTTTAATTTTGGGTAGCCCCGCTCCTTCGCTTATGGATGCATATAAACATTTGATTATTAATGGCAGTAGGAAGTTACTTTTGCAGTAGTCGTTTATAATATTTGTTCAATAATTATCTACCACTAATATAAATAGTGGATAATATATGTACTCTTTATTGTATCTCTTAGCGTTTAGATATTATTCAAAATTTTTCAGTAGACCCTTGCCTACCCACCCACCTATTAAAACTGCTACTGCATAGCGAACTTTTAGCACACATTCCCCGATTAAATTATCCTCCAAAATTTAACATCATAGTTATATGTATATTGATTGATTAGTTGGTGGGATTAGAGATTAATTCTAATTCAGCTCTGAGACTACATGAAACGTGGACCTGCAGCTTAACGCGGAATCCGAAACACAAAAACACTTGCCGAAAATCAAACCGGGTCTCATGAGAAGAGGAGGCGTACGCTAACCTTGTAGACAGGTTAAATTCATGTATATATGTACAGGGTGTTTCAGAGCAACACTGATAACGTTTGGAACACCAAGATAAGACAAAACGCATAGATTAACCAATGTGTAGAAATGCCTTGTTTTGGACGCTATTACTAGCCTAAAATTTGTCAGAGAAATACAAAAATACAGTCATTATGTCAGAACAAATATCGGATCGAAGTCGGGTGAAAGGAAATATCCGTTATTTTTAGTAGTAGATTCAATTGATTCAAAAGCGAAAGTGGTGCATGTGCGGCACAAACGTGACCCGCAATGAAACTGGAGAATTCCTAAAGTATTTTAATGAAAAGTTGTTTGACAAAAATAAACAAAAAAATACGATATTTCAACAAATAAAAATCATAGTACATTGTTAGAATTCAAAATGAGCGATACATGTATTTGATTCCTCTACTTTAACTTACCTAGTACCGAAAAAATTCTAGAAGTAATGAAGTTTTCAAGCAGGGTCGCTGAATTCACTGGTGATCCAGTGCAAGCACACACACAAAAAGAGAAGAAAAAATTTTAAAAAAAGAAAGATAGAAAGAAAAAGAGGGAAAATTCTAATATTTCAGTGCATTTCTTAAATGATAGCAGGGTTCAATATTTTCATAAGGCGAGGAGTGGATTATATAAATTTTGTGCAGACTTTACTAGAGATGAAAACTTGTAAAATTTGGGAATTATGGAGCTGAGAATTTTTAAAGTGAGAAATTGAACGAGCGTTTCTCAGTGCTATTTTTAGACAAAATGTTTCACGCTTTTATAATAAATGGTGGGCGTTTAGAATGACCTGATGGTAACTTAGATGTAGAGTTAAAACCTTAGATTCCTAGAATCTTCCCGGTTAAGTCACCATACACCATTGAAGAATGCATGTTTTCCACTGTGAGAAAAAGAAAAACAGGAAAATAAATCTAAAAAAAAAAAACATTCAAAAATATCAAAAACTGCACCTGCAGGGTAGAATCCCGAATCTCCGCTAAGCCCGAGTGGTACTTTCAGGTAGTGTTGGAAAATTTCATGAAAAGTTTAAACATGAAAAGTTCGCGCGAAAGTTCCGCTCATTTTTTTAGTGTCCATTAAAAAATCCCTGTAAAATTACAAACATTTTGATATATAACATGGCTATATTAAAAATCGAAGTAAATTTATTTTAGTTTCTTTTTTTTTCTAATAGTACATAATTTTCACATTTTTTTTCAAAAGACGTTACGGAGCGTTACAAGCATGTATTTCAAATTCCAAGCCTATATCATAAAACAGTATGTTTTCGGCAGAAACCTTCAATTTACATGATGCTGACAACCGAAAACTTAAATTTGACTTGCACAGACAAGTTTATATCATAAACTCACGCATTACAAATACCAAATTAATCATTTTATTTAATATTTTTTTTCTTGGTGGAAAGCACTGATTCGGTTACAATAATGTGTTTTACGTGTTTATCCACATCATGTATAATGTCAATGTGTGTCAGTCCATCTTGTATCATTGTGGTGCAAATAACTATACTGTATAACACATAGCTAGCTCACAGTCATCACACAATGTTCAGAACAAGTTATTATAAAAATCAATGTCGCTAATTAGTAAATAAAAGAAAGCGAAAGTTCGGGAAAAGTTGCTTATGAAAAGTTCGGAAACGAACTTCCGAAAATGAAAGTTCGCCTGAAAAGTTCGCTCATTTACATCTCTACTTTCAGGTCATGAACTATGAGAGCACCATCTGTAATTTTCCAAACCTGGCGCTCTTCATTTAAATTCCCGGGCTCGTCATTTAGGCTAATGAAGAGGGATGATCGACGAAAGCTAATTATTGAAAGCGAAGAATTTATGGAATGGAAGTCTAGAAGAAAACAGGAAAACTCTTACAAAACTCAGGGGTAGATGTTATCCACTAGCACCTATTTTCTGATACTAGAAGTTGCTACTCTATCACTATTCCACTGTTTTCCCACTTTGGAGGAAGAACTGTAACTATGAGAGATGTATTTGTCGAGTATATCTCACATGTGATAAAACAATGTACAGAAAGTACTGATGCTCACAAATGTAAAATTCGTAGAGTTTTCTTTGTCCTAAAAGGGAAATACGTTTTTCTAGGTAACGTATTCTCAACTGGTCCTCCAGGGCTCGCGAATTGTTAATGGTTGCTGGTTAAGGTGGTTTCTAATAGGTTCATTACGTTTGTTATTATTTGTAAGGAAGAAGAGCTACCGAGAAAGAGGACCATGTTCAAAAGGCTGAGAACTACAGCTCTAGATTAGTTGTAAGAAAATGCAAATTGCCTGAATAGCGTAGAGAGAGACATCAAGCAGATTTTGTTCATGACTCTTACGCATTATTAGTCCTATCATAGTTACTTAAATAATTCAGACAGTTTCCTATTGCTGGATGGACTGGAAAATATTGTTCTAGGATACTGTAGTACAAAGAAACTCATAGCCAAATGGGAAAATCATTTTGTAAGTGAATGGAAATACGCCAAGAAATAGTGCAAATAACTTCAAATCATATAGCATAAGGTCAACGTTTAATAATTGAGAATATTTATTGGTCGTCCTTCATATTAGGGTATTCGATATTACAATGTACGTCATTTAGTAGACATTTGAACATCGATTCTACAAGACCTATGTAGTCAACAATAGCAAACTAATTTCTACAGACTTCCTCATCGCATCAGAATAAGAATTTCATAACCTGTAAATCATTCACAAGAAGTTTTTATCTCTTAATTTTGAGGAAATTGATACAATGAACTGACTGCGCAATCATTAATTTCTTGCGGGTCGGGAGGAAGTAAGTGCAGTGGAAAGAAAATTGGGAGACAACAAATTTTTATATACACGAAGGGGTAGTTTTTGGCCTACATTACAATACAACGTGTCCAGGGAGCAGGCGTCGTCATCAGTGATTGAGCTCGTCCTCTTTGCTTCTTCTGACGAAGTCACTGATACTTCACTGTTACATAATTCAATGCATCGCAAACGTAAAAAAGTTGAATGACGTTGTGAAGGAAATACGACTATGAATCTTCAACTAGGAGTACTTCAAGAGTAAGAGTTAAAAGGATTGTCAGATAACATGTAATAGGGAAGATAAAAATATCCTATAGTCGGCAGCTCGACAGTGCATCAACTCAAGAATATAAATACACCAAGGACAGATTCTACAAAAAACGAACTAGAGGGAATTTCAAGTGCTGGATTGTTCGTGCAGTACAAGCTGCTAACTCCAACAAAATACATATTTTAATAGTTTTTAAAGTATATAATACATTCAAAGGATATGTCCAAGGAGAAGACAGACCTTCTTCCGTGAGTTTGTCCTGCAATAAGACAAAGTAGAGCAATCAAACACGTATATCTCTTCTTTTTCTTTCAAATTTGCCGTCTTCTAGCTTAATTTTTACTCGTTGTACTATGATTTTTATTCGTTGATATATTGTATGTGGTCATTGAACTTCATTTTGTTTATTGCGTTTATTTTCGTCGTTCAACTTCTGATAAAATACTTCAGTAATTCTCCAGTTTCTTTGGGGTCACCATTTGCCGCCCCTGCACCACTTCCAATTGTGTATAAGTGGAATCTACGACTAAACATAATGGACATTCCTTTTTACCCAACTTCGATCCGACATTTTGTTCTTGCGTTAAGGCTGCTTTTGTATTTTTCTGACAAATTTTCGGCAAGTTATAGTGCCGAATAGAGGCATTTCTATATCGAGTTAAGTCTGTGCCTTCTGTCCATATCTAGTATCATGAATCAACTCTCAAACGTTGTTGATGTTCAGGCGCGCCCCCAGAATTTGTAGGGAGGGGTCCAATGTTACAAGCCATTACATTTACGTAGTATTGAACGTAGTATTATTCTGCATCAGAAAAAATGATAAGTAATTGTAAAAAATGATAGAATTAGATTGTTTTATATTTTCAGAAAAAATGATAGAACTAGATTATTTTATGAGAGAGTACGGATGAAGGGTAAGATCAAATATTCATGCTACATCAATCATTTCAATGTTAGACAAGTATAGTTTTATTAAGAAAATATAAAAGTGTATGTTGAGTTAGGAAGTTTTGGGGAGGGGTCGGATCCTGTGGACCCCCGTGTGCATGCGCCCCTGTTGGTGCAGTTTTGATACACCCTATATATACACAGGGCATTTTAAAATACACGTTACAACGCTTGAAAGGTGATTTACAAGTAAAACAAGGACAAAATATTATATGAAAAAATGTGAAGTGGTATACTTTGCGAGTGAAAGGTGTCCGAAAATCGCCACATAACATGTTTAAAACACAATAACGCAAGAAGATTGAGATAGCAATGTCAGGTTAAGAGAAGATAAAGGAAGTCGTACCTGACGAACAATAATGCTGCAATTGAGGTCCAATTTGAAGTGCGCAATGGGACTTTCACAGAAACAGGGGAGTACTCTTACGGAAAATACAGGAAATCGAAGACTATGTTCCACATTATAATGAAATCAGCATGTAGGCAGTAAAAGACTGATGATGAATGCTCACACATCCCACTACAGCTGGAATACCTTAGGACACGGAAAATAAGACAATAGCACTGCAAAATCTGTTTTGGCATATGGTTCACATTGTGGTAAGAGAAGTAAAAGTAACACAATTGTATCCATGTTCCAATACTGCTGAGACATAGCGAGACACTCGAAAAATGTGAAAGTAGCACTGCAAGATCTACTATTCCACATGGGTTACATCATGGTACGAAAAGTAGAAGTTTCCATGCCCTACTACAGCTTGGATTCCGTCACAGTGAAAAAATTAGGAAACAAATACTGCTAAACTCCTACCGCACACTGTGCGCGTTACGGTACAATGAATATGAAAACAATTGTTGTATGTGTCACTGAGACATCGTAAATAATTAAAAAAACAACAGTAAAAACAGTAAAAAACAGGTTAAAGCTCCGAGTATTTTCTACACTACTTTTAGTATGAAAAACAAATGTAAAACAATGGCCATGTCATTTGGTTGTACGTACAAGGGAGCTCCAAATGAAGTGGGTAATCTTCAGAGGAATGAAGATGGAGAATATCGAGAATCCTATTTCATCCTCATTACTTAAAAAAAGAAAGACTACAGAATATTGAATCTCAACTAAAATTTAATCATATTTTGCTGTTGTCCTACCTGATCAATGAAAAATCAAAAGCTAGACACAACACAGGGCCGTGAGTCGTGTGCGGATCCAATGAGGCAGGTAGTATTGCTAGTTTTATTTTCTTCTTTTCACTAAGTTTCATGATATATATCTATAGTACCTTGCAGAGTTGTAAACTCTCACTTTTGAAATGAGCTCAGCTCAGCTCAAACTCATAGTGTAAAAAGTGAGTTAATTCACGTTCACACTCAAGCTTATGTAAGCACACTCTGATGATTTAATAACTAAAAATATTTACAATGATACGCAGTGGCGTATTTACGATTTTGTTTCTGGGGTCGTCGCTAACCTGGAAATGAGAAAATTCTGCAAGATATTTAATTTATTTTAACATAGTAAATAAAATTTGCGAGACTTCAGCCCGAAATCCTCAAACGTAACCTAAAATGTCATAAATCTGGGACTACTACGCTTTCTTATTGCATTGAAAAATTCAAGAAGTAACTAATGTTTAAAAATACAGAGATGATCTTTTTAATAAGATGATTCTCTCCTCAAAATTTGTAGGTTACCACAATATCTTTATACATAACTGTCAGGTTATAATTTTGGACAAACATTAAAAAAATATATGATAAATTCCGCTAAGAAAACTAATACTGTCACTTGAAATAGGTACACTTCCAGACTGCAGTCGCCTCGAGCTATTTCTAGTCCTAAAATCCGTAACCTGCATATTTTGTATAATTACAAATAAGTATTTAAAGTCTCTTCTCAGAGATCGGATAACAGCAAAACTACAGATATACAATTACATTATTTTGTGAAAATCAAACTATGTGGCGTTGAGCGCGGTTTTACGATCAAACTCACCTATATTTCCAGTTAAACTGAACTCACGATCACATCTTTCAAAAGGAGTTAGTTCATGATAAAACTTACGATAATCGAGCACGTTCATGTGACCTAGCTCAGATGAGCGCGCTCATTTACATCCCTGGTATCTTGGGTGAATTGCAAAGAGAAAAACAATGCATTAATCGATTTTGTTAGGGACTGGGCCTTTAAAATCCTGGATTACAAAGCCTTCGTAAACTTTACGACGCGCAATTTGCAGAAACCCTACAACTAGAAATACCCATCACACCAAAATATTGTATTATATTTTCCGCTCTGGAGATAAACAAACAAATTATATATGTTTGTAATATAGGCATATAACTGAATCCTACATAATTTTTAAATTTCGAAAATATACAGCAATTAAGCGTATATATATATATATATATATATATATATATATATATATATATATATATATATATATATATATATATATATAATCGCGTTGTAAAAATTACTAAAACTTTATAAGGTTGTTTAAGGAACATTGGTCGTTCAATTTGATCTTCTTTTGTACACCAATCCATGTATTCGTAAAATTGCCTTAAAGTACAAGAACCTTGGGAAAACATTCGACTATTGCATTCATTTAACCCACTTGTTTAACCCAAACAGCTCCCATTAACTCGTATATTCAGATAGGGTTCGTATATTTCCTAGTTATCTGGAAATTTCAATCTTCTAAAAATAGTCAAAATTCAACACTTATCAGCGTCTCTATAATGGTGACGTCATCAAAAATATACAATTCATACAATTTAAGTACTTTATTAGTTTTGTGAAATTTCTACTCCTTATAGTAGAAACCCAAAAGTCCATATCCATAAGAATCTATATTTATGACGTCATCAAAAATACAATTCTTAAAATCTCGGTTCCTTTTTTTAGATATTGACATGCAGTTTTCAGTATTCGACACAGCTGATTGAATTGTTTAAGGTAGCCGAAAGAAATTAGTAAATGAAGTATTTTTTTTATAAAAACTATAGTGGGGTTCTGTTTTAACCCATAGGGGTAGCATCATATTTTACTACAGAATGTGTATTAGATTGTATATTAACGCTCATATATTAGTTTTGTGAAATTTCTATTCCTTATAGTAGAAACCTAAAAGTCCATATCCATAAGAATCTATATTTATGACGTCATCAAAAATACAATTCTTAAAATCTCGGTTCCTTTTTTAGATATTGACATGCAGTTTTCAGTATTCGACACAGCTGTTTGAATTGTTTAAGGTAGCCGAAAGAAATTAGTAAATGAAGTATTTCTTTATAAAAACTATAGTGGGGTTCTGTTTTAACCCATAGGGGTAGCATCATATTTTACTACAGAATGTGTATTAGATTGTATATTAACGCTCATATATTAGTTTTGTGAAATTTCTATTCCTTATAGTAGAAACCCAAAAGTCCATATCCATAAGAATCTATATTTATGACGTCATCAAAAATACAATTCTTAAAATCTCGGTTCCTTTTTTAGATATTGACATTTAGTTTTCAGTATTCGACACAGCTGATTGAATTGTTTAAGGCAGCCGAAAGAAATTAGTAAATGAAGTATTTTTTTTATAAAAACTATAGTGGGGTTCTGTTTTAACCCATAGGGGTAGCATCATATTTTACTACAGAATGTGTATTAGATTGTATATTAACGCTCATATATTAGTTTTGTGAAATTTCTATTCCTTATAGTAGAAACCCAAAAGTCCATATCCATAAGAATCTATATTTATGACGTCATCAAAAATACAATTCTTAAAATATCGGTTCCTTTTTTAGATATTGACATTTAGTTTTCGGTATTCGACACAGCTTAGCGCATTGTTTAAGGTAGCCGAAAGAAATTAGTAAATGTTGTAATCTTTTTACAGAAACTATAGTGGGGTTCTCACTTAACCCATAGGGGTACCATCATATTTTACTACAGAATGTGTATTAGATTGTATATTAACGCTCATATATTAGTTTTGTGAAGTTTCTATTCCTTATAGTAGAAACCCAAAAGTCCATATCCATAAGAATCTATATTTATGACGTCATCAAAAATACAATTCTTAAAATATCGGTTCCTTTTTTAGATATTGACATTTAGTTTTCGGTATTCGACACAGCTTAGCGCATTGTTTAAGGTAGCCGAAAGAAATTAGTAAATGTTGTAATCTTTTTACAGAAACCATAGTGGGGTTCTCACTTAACCCATAGGGGTAGCATCATATTTTACTACGGAATGTGTATTAGATTGTATATTAACGCTCATATATTAGTTTTGTGAAATTTCTACTCCTTATAGTAGAAACCCAAAAGTCCATATCCATAAGAATCTATATTTATGACGTCATCAAAAATACAATTCTTAAAATATCGGTTCCTTTTTTAGATATTGACATTTAGTTTTCGGTATTCGACACAGCTTAGCGCATTGTTTAAGGTAGCCGAAAGAAATTAGTAAATGTTGTAATCTTTTTACAGAAACTATAGTGGGGTTCTCACTTAACCCATAGGGGTACCATCATATTTTACTACAGAATGTGTATTAGATTGTATATTAACGCTCATATATTAGTTTTGTGAAGTTTCTATTCCTTATAGTAGAAACCCAAAAGTCCATATCCATAAGAATCTATATTTATGACGTCATCAAAAATACAATTCTTAAAATCTCGGTTCCTTTTTTAGATATTGACATCCAGTTTTCAGTATTCGACACAGCTGATTGAATTGTTTAAGGCAGCCGAAAGAAATTAGTAAATGAAGTATTTTTTTTTAAAAAATATAGTGGGGTTCTGTTTTAACCCATAGGGGTAGCATCATATTTTACTACAGAATGTGTATTAGATTGTATATTAACGCTCATATATTAGTTTTGTGAAATTTCTATTCCTTATAGTAGAAACACAAAAGTCCATATCCATAAGAATCTATATTTATGACGTCATCAAAAATACAATTCTTAAAATATCGGTTCCTTTTTTAGATATTGACATTTAGTTTTCGGTATTCGACACAGCTTAGCGCATTGTTTAAGGTAGCCGAAAGAAATTAGTAAATGTTGTAATCTTTTTACAGAAACTATAGTGGGGTTCTCACTTAACCCATAGGGGTACCATCATATTTTACTACAGAATGTGTATTAGATTGTATATTAACGCTCATATATTAGTTTTGTGAAGTTTCTATTCCTTATAGTAGAAACCCAAAAGGCCATATCCATAAGAATCTATATTTATGACGTCATCAAAAATACAATTCTTAAAATATCGGTTCCTTTTTTAGATATTGACATTTAGTTTTCGGTATTCGACACAGCTTAGCGCATTGTTTAAGGTAGCCGAAAGAAATTAGTAAATGTTGTAATCTTTTTACAGAAACTATAGTGGGGTTCTCACTTAACCCATAGGGGTACCATCATATTTTACTACAGAATGTGTATTAGATTGCATATTAACGCTCATATATTAGTTTTGTGAAGTTTCTATTCCTTATAGTAGAAACCCAAAAGTCCATATCCATAAGAATCTATATTTATGACGTCATCAAAAATACAATTCTTAAAATATCGGTTCCTTTTTTAGATATTGACATTTAGTTTTCGGTATTCGACACAGTTTAGCGCATTGTTTAAGGTAGCCGAAAGAAATTAGTAAATGTTGTAATCTTTTTACAGAAACTATAGTGGGGTTCTCACTTAACCCATAGGGGTACCATCATATTTTACTACAGAATGTGTATTAGATTGTATATTAACGCTCATATATTAGTTTTGTGAAGTTTCTATTCCTTATAGTAGAAACCCAAAAGTCCATATCCATAAGAATCTATATTTATGACGTCATCAAAAATACAATTCTTAAAATCTCGGTTCCTTTTTTAGATATTGACATCCAGTTTTCAGTATTCGACACAGCTGATTGAATTGTTTAAGGTAGCCGAAAGAAATTAATAAACGAAGTATTTTTTTAATAAAAACTATAGTGGGGTTCTGTTTTAATCAAATAGGGGTACCATCATATTTTACTACAGAATGTGTATTAGATCGTATATTAACGCTCATATATTAGTTTTGTGAAGTTTCTATTCCTTATAGTAGAAACCCAAAAGTCCATATCCATAAGAATCTATATTTATGACGTCATCAAAAATACAATTCTTAAAATCTCGGTTCCTTTTTTTTAGATATTGACATGCAGTTTTCAGTATTCGACACAGCTGATTGAATTGTTTAAGGTAGCCGAAAGAAATTAGTAAATGAGGTATTTTTTTTTATAAAAACTATAGTGGGGTTCTGTTTTAACCAAATAGGGGTACCATCATATTTTACTACAGAATGTCTATTAGATTGTATATTAACGCTCATATATTAGTTTTGTGAAGTTTCTATTCCTTATAGTAGAAACCCAAAAGTCCATATCCATAAGAATCTATATTTATGACGTCATCAAAAATACAATTCTTAAAATATCGGTTCCTTTTTTAGATATTGACATTTAGTTTTCAGTATTCGACACAGCTGATTGAATTGTTTAAGGTAGCCGAAAGAAATTAGTAAATGAAGTATTTTTTTTATAAAAACTATAGTGGGGTTCTGTTTTAACCCATAGGGGTAGCATCATATTTTACTACAGAATGTGTATTAGATTGTATATTAACGCTCATATCTTAGTTTTGTGAAATTTCTATTCCTTATAGTAGAAACCCAAAAGTCCATATCCATAAGAATCTATATTTATGACGTCATCAAAAATACAATTCTTAAAATATCGGTTCCTTTTTTAGATATTGACATTTAGTTTTCAGTATTCGACACAGCTGATTGAATTGTTTTAGGTAGCCGAAAGAAATTAGTAAATGTTGTAATCTTTTTACAGAAACTATAGTGGGGTTCTCACTTAACCCATAGGGGTACCATCATTTTTACTACAGAATGTTTATTAGATTGTATATTAACGCTCATATATTAGTTTTGTGAATTTTCTATTCCTTATAGTAGAAACCCAAAAGTCCATATCCATAAGAATCTATATTTATGACGTCATCAAAAATACAATTCTTAAAATATCGGTTCCTTTTTTAGATATTGACATTTAGTTTTCGGTATTCGACACAGCTTAGCGCATTGTTTAAGGTAGCCGAAAGAAATTAGTAAATGTTGTAATCTTTTTACAGAAACTATAGTGGGGTTTTCACTTAACCCATAGGGGTACCATCATATTTTACTACAGAATGTGTATTAGATTGTATATTAACGCTCTTATATTAGTTTTGTGAATTTTCTATTCCTTATAGTAGAAACCCAAAAGTCCATATCCATAAGAATCTATATTTATGACGTCATCAAAAATACAATTCTTAAAATCTCGGTTCCTTTTTTAGATATTGACATGCAGTTTTCAGTATTCGACACAGCTGATTGAATTGTTTAAGACAGCCGAAAGAAATTAGTAAATGTTGTAATCTTTTTACAGAAACTATAGTGGGGTTTTCACTTAACCCATAGGGGTACCATCATATTTTACTACAGAATGTGTATTAGATTGTATATTAACGCTCATATATTAGTTTTGTGAATTTTCTATTCCTTATAGTAGAAACCCAAAAGTCCATATCCATAAGAATCTATATTTATGACGTCATCAAAAATACAATTCTTAAAATATCGGTTCCTTTTTTAGATATTGACATTTAGTTTTCGGTATTCGACACAGCTTAGCGCATTGTTTAAGGTAGCCGAAAGAAATTAGTAAATGTTGTAATCTTTTTACAGAAACTATAGTGGGGTTTTCACTTAACCCATAGGGGTACCATCATATTTTACTACAGAATGTGTATTAGATTGTATATTAACGCTCATATATTAGTTTTGTGAATTTTCTATTCCTTATAGTAGAAACCCAAAAGTCTATATCCATAAGAATCTATATTTATGACGTCATCAAAAATACAATTCTTAAAATATCGGTTCCTTTTTTAGATATTGACATTTAGTTTTCGGTATTCGACACAGCTTAGCGCATTGTTTAAGGTAGCCGAAAGAAATTAGTAAATGTTGTAATCTTTTTACAGAAACTATAGTGGGGTTCTCACTTAACCCATAGGGGTACCATCATATTTTACTACAGAATGTGTATTAGATTGTATATTAACGATCATATATTAGTTTTGTGAAGTTTCTATTCCTTATAGTAGAAACCCAGAAGTCCATATCCATAAGAATCTATATTTATGACGTAATCAAAAATACAATTCTTAAAATATCGGTTCCTTTTTTAGATATTGACATTTAGTTTTCGGTATTCGACATAGCTTAGCGCATTGTTTAAGGTAGCCGAAAGAAATTAGTAAATGTTGTAATCTTTTTACAGAAACTATAGTGGGGTTCTCACTTAACCCATAGGGGTACCATCATATTTTACTACAGAATGTGTATTAGATTGTATATTAACGCTCATATATTAGTTTTGTGAAGTTTCTATTCCTTATAGTAGAAACCCAAAAGTCCATATCCATAAGAATCTATATTTATGACGTCATCAAAAATACAATTCTTAAAATCTCGGTTCCTTTTTTAGATATTGACATCTAGTTTTCAGTATTCGACACAGCTGATTGAATTTTTTAAGGCAGCCGAAAGAAATTAGTAAATGAATTATTTTTTTAATAAAAACTATAGTGGGGTTCTGTTTTAACCCATAGGGGTAGCATCATATTTTACTACAGAATGTGTATTAGATTGTATATTAACGCTCATATATTAGTTTTGTGAAGTTTCTATTCCTTATAGTAGAAACCCAAAAGTCCATATCCATAAGAATCTATATTTATGACGTCATCAAAAATACAATTCTTAAAATATCGGTTCCTTTTTTAGATATTGACATTTAGTTTTCGGTATTCGACACAGCTTAGCGCATTGTTTAAGGTAGCCGAAAGAAATTAGTAAATGTTGTAATCTTTTTACAGAAACTATAGTGGGGTTCTCACTTAACCCATAGGGGTACCATCATATTTTACTACAGAATGTGTATTAGATTGTATATTAACGCTCATATATTAGTTTTGTGAAGTTTCTATTCCTTATAGTAGAAACCCAAAAGTCCATATCCATAAGAATCTATATTTATGACGTCATCAAAAATACAATTCTTAAAATCTCGGTTCCTTTTTTAGATATTGACATCCAGTTTTCAGTATTCGACACAGCTGATTGAATTGTTTAAGGTAGCCGAAAGAAATTAGTAAATGAAGTGTTTTTTTAATAAAAACTATAGTGGGGTTCTGTTTTAACCAAATAGGGGTACCATCATATTTTACTACAGAATGTGTATTAGATTGTATATTAACGCTCATATATTAGTTTTTTGAAGTTTCTATTCCTTATAGTAGAAACCCAAAAGTCCTTATCCATAAGAATCTATATTTATGACGTCATCAAAAATACAATTCTTAAAATCTCGGTTCCTTTTTTAGATTTTGACATGCAGTTTTCAGTATTCGACACAGCTGATTGAATTGTTTAAGGTAGCCGAAAGAAATTAGTAAATGAAGTATTTTTTTTATAAAAACTATAGTGGGGTTCTGTTTTAACCAAATAGGGGTACCATCATATTTTACTACAGAATGTGTATTAGATTGTATATTAACGCTCATATATTAGTTTTGTGAAGTTTCTATTCCTTATAGTAGAAACCCAAAAGTCCATATCCATAAGAATCTATATTTATGACGTCATCAAAAATACAATTCTTAAAATCTCGGTTCCTTTTTTAGATATTGACATGCAGTTTTCAGTATTCGACACAGCTGATCGAATTGTTTAAGGTAGCCGAAAGAAATTAGTAAATGAAGTATTTTTTTTTATAAAAACTATAGTGGGGTTCTGTTTTAACCAAATAGGGGTACCATCATATTTTACTACAGAATTAGTAATGGGCAGTGGGAATATTCCCGGTGGGAAGGAATTTAAAAATGGGAATATTCCCGGGTTTTTTCCCTGGCCTATAAATTCCCGGGAAGGAATTTATTTTCAACTTTGTACTTTATCTTCCAAATTACAAGAAATAAATGACTAATTACTTTATTTTAATTTATTATGATTAACTTCTAGGTTTTAAAAATTTGGAGGTTAAAAAATTTAAAATTATTTGACGATACTTTATATAACTAATAATATGATTTTTTAAGTTCCATTTCCATTTGCACTAAAAAGTAGGGTAATTGTTTAGTATTGGAAGCCAAAACTAGCAAAAAGTAGGATGATTTACGGAAGAAATGAGTTGATAGTGATGTTCAAGTTGTCAAGAAAGTATCGAACATATTTTTTTTTTAAGGCAGTAGGGGGTTTATACAAAACGGAAAGGTAAGTGGAAGTGATTTATGTGAGAAAATAAAATAAATTGTTGGTAACGAAGATAGAAAACAACGTGCCATGCGGGGCTCTAACCCGCCTTCATTCGCTAACGCTCGCTCTGCAATGCTGTCTGAATTTAATGTTGGTAACGTAATTTAACGTATGAAACCATAAAACAAAAGTCGGAATAGAATATCGCAAAAAGGTAGGTGCAAAAGCTGGCCCCCAATGCTAAAGAACAGCCAAAATTAGCAAAGTACTAATTTACAAATAATGAAAAGGAACCATTTTGTAAAGTAATTTAGAATTATGTTGAAATAGAGATGAAGTACTATTAATAAACACTGAACCATCATTAGTAATAGACGTCGGTCTGTCTCCTCTCTCTGACTCGAATTTCTGAAGAGGTACTCGGACTTCTTTTACATGCGAATTAACGTATGGAATTTCGAGAAATAGGTAGAATGAAAGGTCGTGTATGGCAATGTTACGTACTAAAAAATAAAGATAAGTAAGTAAGTATCTTGCAAATTTTCTGAACATAAATATGTATGCGCAAATGTTGATAAATTGATGAGACATGTATCTTCTAGCATTTACCCAATCTAATTGGTTTATAACATTTATAAATTTAATTAATTAATTCATTCATTCTTTCATTCATCCATGTCGTACATTATTGGTCAGAGACCAGTACATAGGACTTGTCAAATAATAATAAGACATTTCAATTATAATTGATATTACATTATTTTACAAACTATCACCCAAGTATTAATTAATATTATAATACATTTTGTTACACAAAAAAGTAAATAGTTCATTTTTGAAATTCCGTGTTTTTGATATCCTTCAAATAACTTGGGAGCTTATTAAACAACTTAGCGGACATAGGAAGAACACTTCTTTTGGTGCACGCATAGATTTGGTATGTTGTGACTATGTTATTCTTTTGTCGTGTGTTGTATGAATGTACATCGTCAGCATGAAGAAAACTACTTTCATTTCTCTTTACATATATGATACTTTTGTATATGTACAGACAAGGCACAGTTAAAATTTTATTTGACTAAAAGACCCTCTTGCAAGAGGACTTTGGTGATAGATTAAAAATGGATCTTATTGCCTTTTTCTGTAGACGAAAAGTAGTAACACTGAAATAAGAGGCTCCCCAGAAAATTATTCCATAATTTAACAAGGATTGAAACTTGCCATAGTACAATAACAGCAAAGTTTCTTTTGACACAGAACCACGTAGTCTATAAATGACAAAACAGATACGGCTTAATTTGCTGTTTTGCTCAGAAATATGTGCATCCCATGTAAGCCTATTGCTTATCGTTACACCTAAAAATTTAGTGGATTTTGAATAGTCTACATCAGTTGTATTTATCACAATGGGAGGTACTGTTCGAGGTGGACATGAGTAATGAAAATGTGTTTATAATATCAATAATAGTGTCAAGTTGAGCAAATCCACTTACATATAAATTTAAACTGTTACTATATAATTTAATATATATTTTTTTCACACATATTTCATTGATAGAACATATTGTAAATAAATATACATAGTACCGTTCAGAATATATAGATTTAAAAGAATCCTCTGTGGGCAACAGTAATAATATGCTGTGATATAAAAATTAATTCCACTTTGAAATCATAATATAGTAATAGAATGCAATTTTTTTCTGATTTTACATAAATTCCCGGATAAATTCCCATTTTGGGAATCTTCCCGGGAATATTCCCAGGGAATATTCCCGAAAAATATCTTCCCGGGAATTTACCCATCACTATACAGAATGTGTATTAGATTGTATATTAACGATCATATATTAGTTTTGTGAAGTTTCTATTCCTTATAGTAGAAACCCAAAAGTCCATATCCATAAGAATCTATATTTATGACGTCATCAAAAATACAATTCTTAAAATCTCGGTTCCTTTTTTAGATATTGACATCCAGTTTTCAGTATTCGACACAGCTGATTGAATTGTTTAAGGTAGCCGAAAGAAATTAGTAAATGAAGTATTTTTTTAATAAAAACTATAGTGGGGTTCTGTTTTAACCCATAGGGGTAGCATCATATTTTACTACAGAATGTGTATTAGATTGTATATTAACGCTCTTATATTAGTTTTGTGAAATTTCTATTCCTTATAGTAGAAACCCAAAAGTCCATATCCATAAGAATCTATATTTATGACGTCATCAAAAATACAATTCTTAAAATATCGGTTCCTTTTTTAGATATTGACATTTAGTTTTCGGTATTCGACACAGCTTAGCGCATTGTTTAAGGTAGCCGAAAGAAATTAGTAAATGTTGTAATCTTTTTACAGAAACTATAGTGGGGTTCTGTTTTAACCCATAGGGGTAGCATCATATTTTACTACAGAATGTGTATTAGATTGTATATTAACGCTCTTATATTAGTTTTGTGAAATTTCTATTCCTTATAGTAGAAACCCAAAAGTCCATATCCATAAGAATCTATATTTATGACGTCATCAAAAATACAATTCTTAAAATATCGGTTCCTTTTTTAGATATTGACATTTAGTTTTCGGTATTCGACACAGCTTAGCGCATTGTTTAAGGTAGCCGAAAGAAATTAGTAAATGTTGTAATCTTTTTACAGAAACTATAGTGGGGTTCTCACTTAACCCATAGGGGTACCATCATATTTTACTACAGAATGTGTATTAGATTGTATATTAACGATCATATATTAGTTTTGTGAAGTTTCTATTCCTTATAGTAGAAACCCAGAAGTCCATATCCATAAGAATCTATATTTATGACGTAATCAAAAATACAATTCTTAAAATATCGGTTCCTTTTTTAGATATTGACATTTAGTTTTCGGTATTCGACATAGCTTAGCGCATTGTTTAAGGTAGCCGAAAGAAATTAGTAAATGTTGTAATCTTTTTACAGAAACTATAGTGGGGTTCTCACTTAACCCATAGGGGTACCATCATATTTTACTACAGAATGTGTATTAGATTGTATATTAACGCTCATATATTAGTTTTGTGAAGTTTCTATTCCTTATAGTAGAAACCCAAAAGTCCATATCCATAAGAATCTATATTTATGACGTCATCAAAAATACAATTCTTAAAATCTCGGTTCCTTTTTTAGATATTGACATCTAGTTTTCAGTATTCGACACAGCTGATTGAATTTTTTAAGGCAGCCGAAAGAAATTAGTAAATGAATTATTTTTTTAATAAAAACTATAGTGGGGTTCTGTTTTAACCCATAGGGGTAGCATCATATTTCACTACAGAATGTGTATTAGATTGTATATTAACGCTCATATATTAGTTTTGTGAAGTTTCTATTCCTTATAGTAGAAACCCAAAAGTCCATATCCATAAGAATCTATATTTATGACGTAATCAAAAATACAATTCTTAAAATATCGGTTCCTTTTTTAGATATTGACATTTAGTTTTCGGTATTCGACACAGCTTAGCGCATTGTTTAAGGTAGCCGAAAGAAATTAGTAAATGTTGTAATCTTTTTACAGAAACTATAGTGGGGTTCTCACTTAACCCATAGGGGTACCATCATATTTTACTACAGAATGTGTATTAGATTGTATATTAACGATCATATATTAGTTTTGTGAAGTTTCTATTCCTTATAGTAGAAACCCAGAAGTCCATATCCATAAGAATCTATATTTATGACGTAATCAAAAATACAATTCTTAAAATATCGGTTCCTTTTTTAGATATTGACATTTAGTTTTCGGTATTCGACATAGCTTAGCGCATTGTTTAAGGTAGCCGAAAGAAATTAGTAAATGTTGTAATCTTTTTACAGAAACTATAGTGGGGTTCTCACTTAACCCATAGGGGTACCATCATATTTTACTACAGAATGTGTATTAGATTGTATATTAACGCTCATATATTAGTTTTGTGAAGTTTCTATTCCTTATAGTAGAAACCCAAAAGTCCATATCCATAAGAATCTATATTTATGACGTCATCAAAAATACAATTCTTAAAATCTCGGTTCCTTTTTTAGATATTGACATCTAGTTTTCAGTATTCGACACAGCTGATTGAATTTTTTAAGGCAGCCGAAAGAAATTAGTAAATGAATTATTTTTTTAATAAAAACTATAGTGGGGTTCTGTTTTAACCCATAGGGGTAGCATCATATTTTACTACAGAATGTGTATTAGATTGTATATTAACGCTCATATATTAGTTTTGTGAAGTTTCTATTCCTTATAGTAGAAACCCAAAAGTCCATATCCATAAGAATCTATATTTATGACGTAATCAAAAATACAATTCTTAAAATATCGGTTCCTTTTTTAGATATTGACATTTAGTTTTCGGTATTCGACACAGCTTAGCGCATTGTTTAAGGTAGCCGAAAGAAATTAGTAAATGTTGTAATCTTTTTACAGAAACTATAGTGGGGTTCTCACTTAACCCATAGGGGTACCATCATATTTTACTACAGAATGTGTATTAGATTGTATATTAACGATCATATATTAGTTTTGTGAAGTTTCTATTCCTTATAGTAGAAACCCAGAAGTCCATATCCATAAGAATCTATATTTATGACGTAATCAAAAATACAATTCTTAAAATATCGGTTCCTTTTTTAGATATTGACATTTAGTTTTCGGTATTCGACATAGCTTAGCGCATTGTTTAAGGTAGCCGAAAGAAATTAGTAAATGTTGTAATCTTTTTACAGAAACTATAGTGGGGTTCTCACTTAACCCATAGGGGTACCATCATATTTTACTACAGAATGTGTATTAGATTGTATATTAACGCTCATATATTAGTTTTGTGAATTTTCTATTCCTTATAGTAGAAACCCAAAAGTCCATATCCATAAGAATCTATATTTATGACGTCATCAAAAATACAATTCTTAAAATATCGGTTCCTTTTTTAGATATTGACATTTAGTTTTCGGTATTCGACACAGCTTAGCGCATTGTTTAAGGTAGCCGAAAGAAATTAGTAAATGTTGTAATCTTTTTACAGAAACTATAGTGGGGTTCTCACTTAACCCATAGGGGTACCATCATATTTTACTACAGAATGTGTATTAGATTGTATATTAACGATCATATATTAGTTTTGTGAAGTTTCTATTCCTTATAGTAGAAACCCAGAAGTCCATATCCATAAGAATCTATATTTATGACGTAATCAAAAATACAATTCTTAAAATATCGGTTCCTTTTTTAGATATTGACATTTAGTTTTCGGTATTCGACATAGCTTAGCGCATTGTTTAAGGTAGCCGAAAGAAATTAGTAAATGTTGTAATCTTTTTACAGAAACTATAGTGGGGTTCTCACTTAACCCATAGGGGTACCATCATATTTTACTACAGAATGTGTATTAGATTGTATATTAACGCTCATATATTAGTTTTGTGAAGTTTCTATTCCTTATAGTAGAAACCCAAAAGTCCATATCCATAAGAATCTATATTTATGACGTCATCAAAAATACAATTCTTAAAATCTCGGTTCCTTTTTTAGATATTGACATCTAGTTTTCAGTATTCGACACAGCTGATTGAATTTTTTAAGGCAGCCGAAAGAAATTAGTAAATGAATTATTTTTTTAATAAAAACTATAGTGGGGTTCTGTTTTAACCCATAGGGGTAGCATCATATTTTACTACAGAATGTGTATTAGATTGTATATTAACGCTCATATATTAGTTTTGTGAAGTTTCTATTCCTTATAGTAGAAACCCAAAAGTCCATATCCATAAGAATCTATATTTATGACGTCATCAAAAATACAATTCTTAAAATATCGGTTCCTTTTTTAGATATTGACATTTAGTTTTCGGTATTCGACACAGCTTAGCGCATTGTTTAAGGTAGCCGAAAGAAATTAGTAAATGTTGTAATCTTTTTACAGAAACTATAGTGGGGTTCTCACTTAACCCATAGGGGTACCATCATATTTTACTACAGAATGTGTATTAGATTGTATATTAACGCTCATATATTAGTTTTGTGAAGTTTCTATTCCTTATAGTAGAAACCCAAAAGTCCATATCCATAAGAATCTATATTTATGACGTCATCAAAAATACAATTCTTAAAATCTCGGTTCCTTTTTTAGATATTGACATCCAGTTTTCAGTATTCGACACAGCTGATTGAATTGTTTAAGGTAGCCGAAAGAAATTAGTAAATGAAGTGTTTTTTTTAATAAAAACTATAGTGGGGTTCTGTTTTAACCAAATAGGGGTACCATCATATTTTACTACAGAATGTGTATTAGATTGTATATTAACGCTCATATATTAGTTTTGTGAAGTTTCTATTCCTTATAGTAGAAACCCAAAAGTCCTTATCCATAAGAATCTATATTTATGACGTCATCAAAAATACAATTCTTAAAATCTCGGTTCCTTTTTTAGATTTTGACATGCAGTTTTCAGTATTCGACACAGCTGATTGAATTGTTTAAGGTAGCCGAAAGAAATTAGTAAATGAAGTATTTTTTTTATAAAAACTATAGTGGGGTTCTGTTTTAACCAAATAGGGGTACCATCATATTTTACTACAGAATGTGTATTAGATTGTATATTAACGCTCATATATTAGTTTTGTGAAGTTTCTATTCCTTATAGTAGAAACCCAAAAGTCCATATCCATAAGAATCTATATTTATGACGTCATCAAAAATACAATTCTTAAAATCTCGGTTCCTTTTTTAGATATTGACATGCAGTTTTCAGTATTCGACACAGCTGATCGAATTGTTTAAGGTAGCCGAAAGAAATTAGTAAATGAAGTATTTTTTTTTATAAAAACTATAGTGGGGTTCTGTTTTAACCAAATAGGGGTACCATCATATTTTACTACAGAATTAGTAATGGGCAGTGGGAATATTCCCGGTGGGAAGGAATTTAAAAATGGGAATATTCCCGGGTTTTTTCCCTGGCCTATAAATTCCCGGGAAGGAATTTATTTTCAACTTTGTACTTTATCTTCCAAATTACAAGAAATAAATGACTAATTACTTTATTTTAATTTATTATGATTAACTTCTAGGTTTTAAAAATTTGGAGGTTAAAAAATTTAAAATTATTTGACGATACTTTATATAACTAATAATATGATTTTTTAAGTTCCATTTCCATTTGCACTAAAAAGTAGGGTAATTGTTTAGTATTGGAAGCCAAAACTAGCAAAAAGTAGGATGATTTACGGAAGAAATGAGTTGATAGTGATGTTCAAGTTGTCAAGAAAGTATCGAACATATTTTTTTTTTAAGGCAGTAGGGGGTTTATACAAAACGGAAAGGTAAGTGGAAGTGATTTATGTGAGAAAATAAAATAAATTGTTGGTAACGAAGATAGAAAACAACGTGCCATGCGGGGCTCTAACCCGCCTTCATTCGCTAACGCTCGCTCTGCAATGCTGTCTGAATTTAATGTTGGTAACGTAATTTAACGTATGAAACCATAAAACAAAAGTCGGAATAGAATATCGCAAAAAGGTAGGTGCAAAAGCTGGCCCCCAATGCTAAAGAACAGCCAAAATTAGCAAAGTACTAATTTACAAATAATGAAAAGGAACCATTTTGTAAAGTAATTTAGAATTATGTTGAAATAGAGATGAAGTACTATTAATAAACACTGAACCATCATTAGTAATAGACGTCGGTCTGTCTCCTCTCTCTGACTCGAATTTCTGAAGAGGTACTCGGACTTCTTTTACATGCGAATTAACGTATGGAATTTCGAGAAATAGGTAGAATGAAAGGTCGTGTATGGCAATGTTACGTACTAAAAAATAAAGATAAGTAAGTAAGTATCTTGCAAATTTTCTGAACATAAATATGTATGCGCAAATGTTGATAAATTGATGAGACATGTATCTTCTAGCATTTACCCAATCTAATTGGTTTATAACATTTATAAATTTAATTAATTAATTCATTCATTCTTTCATTCATCCATGTCGTACATTATTGGTCAGAGACCAGTACATAGGACTTGTCAAATAATAATAAGACATTTCAATTATAATTGATATTACATTATTTTACAAACTATCACCCAAGTATTAATTAATATTATAATACATTTTGTTACACAAAAAAGTAAATAGTTCATTTTTGAAATTCCGTGTTTTTGATATCCTTCAAATAACTTGGGAGCTTATTAAACAACTTAGCGGACATAGGAAGAACACTTCTTTTGGTGCACGCATAGATTTGGTATGTTGTGACTATGTTATTCTTTTGTCGTGTGTTGTATGAATGTACATCGTCAGCATGAAGAAAACTACTTTCATTTCTCTTTACATATATGATACTTTTGTATATGTACAGACAAGGCACAGTTAAAATTTTATTTGACTAAAAGACCCTCTTGCAAGAGGACTTTGGTGATAGATTAAAAATGGATCTTATTGCCTTTTTCTGTAGACGAAAAGTAGTAACACTGAAATAAGAGGCTCCCCAGAAAATTATTCCATAATTTAACAAGGATTGAAACTTGCCATAGTACAATAACAGCAAAGTTTCTTTTGACACAGAACCACGTAGTCTATAAATGACAAAACAGATACGGCTTAATTTGCTGTTTTGCTCAGAAATATGTGCATCCCATGTAAGCCTATTGCTTATCGTTACACCTAAAAATTTAGTGGATTTTGAATAGTCTACATCAGTTGTATTTATCACAATGGGAGGTACTGTTCGAGGTGGACATGAGTAATGAAAATGTGTTTATAATATCAATAATAGTGTCAAGTTGAGCAAATCCACTTACATATAAATTTAAACTGTTACTATATAATTTAATATATATTTTTTTCACACATATTTCATTGATAGAACATATTGTAAATAAATATACATAGTACCGTTCAGAATATATAGATTTAAAAGAATCCTCTGTGGGCAACAGTAATAATATGCTGTGATATAAAAATTAATTCCACTTTGAAATCATAATATAGTAATAGAATGCAATTTTTTTCTGATTTTACATAAATTCCCGGATAAATTCCCATTTTGGGAATCTTCCCGGGAATATTCCCAGGGAATATTCCCGAAAAATATCTTCCCGGGAATTTACCCATCACTATACAGAATGTGTATTAGATTGTATATTAACGATCATATATTAGTTTTGTGAAGTTTCTATTCCTTATAGTAGAAACCCAAATGTCCATATCCATAAGAATCTATATTTATGACGTCATCAAAAATACAATTCTTAAAATCTCGGTTCCTTTTTTAGATATTGACATCCAGTTTTCAGTATTCGACACAGCTGATTGAATTGTTTAAGGTAGCCGAAAGAAATTAGTAAATGAAGTATTTTTTTAATAAAAACTATAGTGGGGTTCTGTTTTAACCCATAGGGGTAGCATCATATTTTACTACAGAATGTGTATTAGATTGTATATTAACGCTCATATATTAGTTTTGTGAAGTTTCTATTCCTTATAGTAGAAACCCAAAAGTCCATATCCATAAGAATCTATATTTATGACGTCATCAAAAATACAATTCTTAAAATCTCGGTTCCTTTTTTAGATATTGACATTTAGTTTTCGGTATTCGACACAGCTTAGCGCATTGTTTAAGGTAGCCGAAATAAATTAGTAAATGTTGTAATCTTTTTACAGAAACTATCGTGGGGTTCTCACTTAACCCATAGGGGTACCATCATATTTTACTACAGAATGTGTATTAGATTGTATATTAACGCTCATATATTAGTTTTGTGAAGTTTCTATTCCTTATAGTAGAAACCCAAAAGTCCATATCCATAAGAATCTATATTTATGACGTCATCAAAAATACAATTCTTAAAATATCGGTTCCTTTTTTAGATATTGACATTTAGTTTTCGGTATTCGACACAGCTTAGCGCATTGTTTAAGGTAGCCGAAAGAAATTAGTAAATGTTGTAATCTTTTTACAGAAACTATAGTGGGGTTCTCACTTAACCCATAGGGGTACCATCATATTTTACTACAGAATGTGTATTAGATTGTATATTAACGCTCATATATTCGTTTTGTGAAGTTTCTATTCCTTATAGTAGAAACCCAAAAGTCCATATCCATAAGAATCTATATTTATGACGTCATCAAAAATACAATTCTTAAAATCTCGGTTCCTTTTTTAGATATTGACATCCAGTTTTCAGTATTCGACACAGCTGATTGAATTGTTTAAGGTAGCCGAAAGAAATTAGTAAATGAAGTATTTTTTTAATAAAAACTATAGTGGGGTTCTGTTTTAACCCATAGGGGTAGCATCATATTTTACTACAGAATGTGTATTAGATTGTATATTAACGCTCTTATATTAGTTTTGTGAAATTTCTATTCCTTATAGTAGAAACCCAAAAGTCCATATCCATAAGAATCTATATTTATGACGTCATCAAAAATACAATTCTTAAAATATCGGTTCCTTTTTTAGATATTGACATTTAGTTTTCGGTATTCGACACAGCTTAGCGCATTGTTTAAGGTAGCCGAAAGAAATTAGTAAATGTTGTAATCTTTTTACAGAAACTATAGTGGGGTTCTCACTTAACCCATAAAGGTACCATCATATTTTACTACAGAATGTGTATTAGATTGTATATTAACGCTCATATATTAGTTTTGTGAAGTTTCTATTCCTTATAGTAGAAACCGAAAAGTCCATATCCATAAGAATCTATATTTATGACGTCATCAAAAATACAATTCTTAAAATATCGGTTCCTTTTTTAGATATTGACATTTAGTTTTCGGTATTCGACACAGCTTAGCGCATTGTTTAAGGTAGCCGAAAGAAATTAGTAAATGTTGTAATCTTTTTACAGAAACTATAGTGGGGTTCTCACTTAACCCATAGGGGTACCATCATATTTTACTACAGAATGTGTATTAGATTGTATATTAACGCTCATATATTAGTTTTGTGAAGTTTCTATTCCTTATAGTAGAAACCCAAAAGTCCATATCCATAAGAATCTATATTTATGACGTCATCAAAAATACAATTCTTAAAATATCGGTTCCTTTTTTAGATATTGACATTTAGTTTTCGGTATTCGACACAGCTTAGCGCATTGTTTAAGGTAGCCGAAAGAAATTAGTAAATGTTGTAATCTTTTTACAGAAACTATAGTGGGGTTCTCACTTAACCCATAGGGGTACCATCATATTTTACTACAGAATGTGTATTAGATTGTATATTAACGCTCATATATTAGTTTTGTGAAGTTTCTATTCCTTATAGTAGAAACCCAAAAGTCCATATCCATAAGAATCTATATTTATGACGTCATCAAAAATACAATTCTTAAAATCTCGGTTCCTTTTTTAGATATTGACATCCAGTTTTCAGTATTCGACACAGCTGATTGAATTGTTTAAGGCAGCCGAAAGAAATTAGTAAATGAAGTATTTTTTTAATAAAAACTATAGTGGGGTTCTGTTTTAACCAAATAGGGGTACCATCATATTTTACTACAGAATGTGTATTAGATTGTATATTAACGCTCATATATTAGTTTTGTGAATTTTCTATTCCTTATAGTAGAAACCCAAAAGTCCATATCCATAAGAATCTATATTTATGACGTCATCAAAAATACAATTCTTAAAATCTCGGTTCCTTTTTTAGATATTAACATGCAGTTTTCAGTATTCGACACAGCTGATTGAATTGTTTAAGGTAGCCGAAAGAAATAAGTAAATGAAGTATTTTTTTTTTATAAAAACTATAGTGGTGTTCTGTTTTAACCCATAGGGGTAGCACCATATTTTACTACAGAATGTGTATTAGATTGTATATTAACGCTCATATATTAGTTTTGTGAAATTTCTATTCCTTATAGTAGAAACCCAAAAGTCCATATCCATAAGAATCTATATTTATGAGACGTCATCAAAAATACAATTCTTAAAATCTCGGTTCCTTTTTTAGATATTGACATGCAGTTTTCAGTATTCGACACAGCTGATTGAATTGTTTAAGGTAGCCGAAAGAAATTAGCAAATGAAGTATTTTTTTTATAAAAACTATAGTGGGGTTCTGTTTTAACCAAATAGGGGTACCATCATATTTTCCTACAGAATGTGTATTAGATTGTATATTAACGCTCATATATTAGTTTTGTGAAGTTTCTATTCCTTATAGTAGAAACCCAAAAGTCCATATCCATAAGAATCTATATTTATGACGTCATCAAAAATACAATTCTTAAAATATCGGTTCCTTTTTTAGATATTGACATGCAGTTTTCAGTATTCGACACAGCTGATTGAATTGTTTAAGGTAGCCGAAAGAAATTTGTAAATGAAGTATTTTTTTATAAAAACTATAGTGGGGTTCTGTTTTAACCCATAGGGGTAGCATCATATTTTACTACAGAATGTGTATTAGATTGTATATTAACGCTCATATATTAGTTTTGTGAAGTTTCTATTCCTTATAGTAGAAACCCAAAAGTCCATATCCATAAGAATCTATATTTATGACGTCATCAAAAATACAATTCTTAAAATCTCGGTTCCTTTTTTAGATATTGACATGCAGTTTTCAGTATTCGACACAGCTGATTGAATTGTTTAAGGTAGCCGAAAGAAATTTGTAAATTAAGTATTTTTTTATAAAAACTATAGTGGGGTTCTGTTTTAACCCATAGGGGTAGCATCATATTTTACTACAGAATGTGTATTAGATTGTATATTAACGCTCATATATTAGTTTTGTGAAGTTTCTATTCCTTATAGTAGAACCCAAAAGTCCATATCCATAAGAATCTATATTTATGACGTCATCAAAAATACAATTCTTAAAATCTCGGTTCCTTTTTTAGATATTGACATGCAGTTTTCAGTATTCGACACAGCTGATTGAATTGTTTAAGGTAGCCGAAAGAAATTTGTAAATGAAGTATTTTTTTATAAAAACTATAGTGGGGTTCTGTTTTAACCCATAGGGGTAGCATCATATTTTACTACAGAATGTGTATTAGATTGTATATTAACGCTCATATATTAGTTTTGTGAAGTTTCTATTCCTTATAGTAGAAACCCAAAAGTCCATATCCATAAGAATCTATATTTATGACGTCATCAAAAATACAATTCTTAAAATCTCGGTTCCTTTTTTAGATATTGATATTTAGTTTTTAGTATTCGACACAGCTGATTGAATTGTTTAAGGTAGCCGAAAGAAATTTGTAAATGAAGTATTTTTTTATAAAAACTATAGTGGGGTTCTGTTTTAACCCATAGGGGTAGCATCATATTTTACTACAGAATGTGTATTAGATTGTATATTAACGCTCATATATTAGTTTTGTGAAATTTCTATTCCTTATAGTAGAAACACAAAAGTCCATATCCATAAGAATCTATATTTATGACGTCATCAAAAATACAATTCTTAAAATATCGGTTCCTTTTTTAGATATTGACATTTAGTTTTCGGTATTCGACACAGCTTAGCGCATTGTTTAAGGTAGCCGAAAGAAATTAGTAAATGTTGTAATCTTTTTACAGAAACTATAGTGGGGTTCTCACTTAACCCATAGGGGTACCATCATATTTTACTACAGAATGTGTATTAGATTGTATATTAACGCTCATATATTAGTTTTGTGAAGTTTCTATTCCTTATAGTAGAAACCCAAAAGTCCATATCCATAAGAATCTATATTTATGACGTCATCAAAAATACAATTCTTAAAATCTCGGTTCCTTTTTTAGATATTGACATGCAGTTTTCAGTATTCGACACAGCTGATTGAATTGTTTAATGTAGCCGAAAGAAATTTGTAAATGAAGTATTTTTTTATAAAAACTATAGTGGGGTTCTGTTTTAACCCATAGGGGTACCATCATATTTTACTACAGAATGTGTATTAGATTGTATATTAACGCTCATATATTAGTTTTGTGAAATTTCTATTCCTTATAGTAGAAACACAAAAGTCCATATCCATAAGAATCTATATTTATGACGTCATCAAAAATACAATTCTTAAAATATCGGTTCCTTTTTTAGATATTGACATTTAGTTTTCGGTATTCGACACAGCTTAGCGCATTGTTTAAGGTAGCCGAAAGAAATTAGTAAATGTTGTAATCTTTTTACAGAAACTATAGTGGGGTTCTCACTTAACCCATAGGGGTACCATCATATTTTACTACAGAATGTGTATTAGATTGTATATTAACGCTCATATATTAGTTTTGTGAAGTTTCTATTCCTTATAGTAGAAACCCAAAAGTCCATATCCATAAGAATCTATATTTATGACGTCATCAAAAATAGAATTCTTAAAATCTCGGTTCCCTTTTTAGATATTGACATCCAGTTTTCAGTATTCGACACAGCTGATTGAATTGTTTAAGGCAGCCGAAAGAAATTAGTAAATGAAGTATTTTTTTTATAAAAAATATAGTGGGGTTCTGTTTTAACCCATAGGGGTAGCATCATATTTTACTACAGAATGTGTATTAGATTGTATATTAACGCTCATATATTAGTTTTGTGAAATTTCTATTCCTTATAGTAGAAACACAAAAGTCCATATCCATAAGAATCTATATTTATGACGTCATCAAAAATACAATTCTTAAAATATCGGTTCCTTTTTTAGATATTGACATTTAGTTTTCGGTATTCGACACAGCTTAGCGCATTGTTTAAGGTAGCCGAAATAAATTAGTAAATGTTGTAATCTTTTTACAGAAACTATAGTGGGGTTCTCACTTAACCCATAGGGGTACCATCATATTTTACTACAGAATGTGTATTAGATTGTATATTAACGCTCATATATTAGTTTTGTGAAGTTTCTATTCCTTATAGTAGAAACCCAAAAGTCCATATCCATAAGAATCTATATTTATGACGTCATCAAAAATACAATTCTTAAAATCTCGGTTCCTTTTTTAGATATTGACATGCAGTTTTCAGTATTCGACACAGCTGATTGAATTGTTTAAGGTAGCCGAAAGAAATAAGTAAATGAAGTATTTTTTTTTATAAAAACTATAGTGGTGTTCTGTTTTAACCCATAGGGGTAGCACCATATTTTACTACAGAATGTGTATTAGATTGTATATTAACGCTCATATATTAGTTTTGTGAAGTTTCTATTCCTTATAGTAGAAACCCAAAAGTCCATATCCATAAGAATCTATATTTATGATGTCATCAAAAATACAATTCTTAAAATCTCGGTTCCTTTTTTAGATATTGACATCCAGTTTTCAGTATTCGACACAGCTTAGCGCATTGTTTAAGGTAGCCGAAAGAAATTAGTAAATGTTGTAATCTTTTTACAGAAACTATAGTGGGGTTCTCACTTAACCCATAGGGGTACCATCATATTTTACTACAGAATGTGTATTAGATTGTATATTAACGCTCATATATTAGTTTTCTGAAGTTTCTATTCCTTATAGTAGAAACCCAAAAGTCCATATCCATAAGAATCTATATTTATGACGTCATCAAAAATACAATTCTTAAAATATCGGTTCCTTTTTTAGATATTGACATTTAGTTTTCGGTATTCGACACAGCTTAGCGCATTGTTTAAGGTAGCCGAAATAAATTAGTAAATGTTGTAATCTTTTTACAGAAACTATAGTGGGGTTCTCACTTAACCCATAGGGGTACCATCATATTTTACTACAGAATGTGTATTAGATTGTATATTAACGCTCATATATTAGTTTTGTGAAGTTTCTATTCCTTATAGTAGAAACCCAAAAGTCCATATCCATAAGAATCTATATTTATGACGTCATCAAAAATACAATTCTTAAAATATCGGTTCCTTTTTTAGATATTGACATTTAGTTTTCGGTATTCGACACAGCTTAGCGCATTGTTTAAGGTAGCCGAAAGAAATTAGTAAATGTTGTAATCTTTTTACAGAAACTATAGTGGGGTTCCCCTTTAACCCATAGGGGTACCATCATATTTTACTACAGAATGTGTATTAGATTGTATATTAACGCTCATATATTAGTTTTGTGAAGTTTCTATTCCTTATAGTAGAAACCCAAAAGTCCATATCCATAAGAATCTATATTTATGACGTCATCAAAAATACAATTCTTAAAATCTCGGTTCCTTTTTTAGATATTGACATCCAGTTTTCAGTATTCGACACAGCTGATTGAATTGTTTAAGGTAGCCGAAAGAAATTAGTAAATGAAGTATTTTTTTAATAAAAACTATAGTGGGGTTCTGTTTTAACCCATAGGGGTAGCATCATATTTTACTACAGAATGTGTATTAGATTGTATATTAACGCTCATATATTAGTTTTGTGAAATTTCTATTCCTTATAGTAGAAACCCAAAAGTCCATATCCATAAGAATCTATATTTATGACGTCATCAAAAATACAATTCTTAAAATATCGGTTCCTTTTTTAGATATTGACATTTAGTTTTCGGTATTCGACACAGCTTAGCGCATTGTTTAAGGTAGCCGAAAGAAATTAGTAAATGTTGTAATCTTTTTACAGAAACTATAGTGGGGTTCTCACTTAACCCATAGGGGTAGCATCATATTTTACTACAGAATGTGTATTAGATTGTATATTAACGCTCATATATTAGTTTTGTGAAGTTTCTATTCCTTATAGTAGAAACCCAAAAGTCCATATCCATAAGAATCTATATTTATGACGTCATCAAAAATACAATTCTTAAAATATCGGTTCCTTTTTTAGATATTGACATTTAGTTTTCGGTATTCGACACAGCTTAGCGCATTGTTTAAGGTAGCCGAAAGAAATTAGTAAATGTTGTAATCTTTTTACAGAAACTATAGTGGGGTTCTCACTTAACCCATAGGGGTACCATCATATTTTACTACAGAATGTGTATTAGATTGTATATTAACGCTCATATATTAGTTTTGTGAAGTTTCTATTCCTTATAGTAGAAACCCAAAAGTCCATATCCATAAGAATCTATATTTATGACGTCATCAAAAATACAATTCTTAAAATATCGGTTCCTTTTTTAGATATTGACATTTAGTTTTCGGTATTCGACACAGCTTAGCGCATTGTTTAAGGTAGCCGAAAGAAATTAGTAAATGTTGTAATCTTTTTACAGAAACTATAGTGGGGTTCTCACTTAACCCATAGGGGTACCATCATATTTTACTACAGAATGTGTATTAGATTGTATATTAACGCTCATATATTAGTTTTGTGAAGTTTCTATTCCTTATAGTAGAAACCCAAAAGTCCATATCCATAAGAATCTATATTTATGACGTCATCAAAAATACAATTCTTAAAATCTCGGTTCCTTTTTTAGATATTGACATCCAGTTTTCAGTATTCGACACAGCTGATTGAATTGTTTAAGGCAGCCGAAAGAAATTAGTAAATGAAGTATTTTTTAATAAAAACTATAGTGGGGTTCTGTTTTAACCAAATAGGGGTACCATCATATTTTACTACAGAATGTGTATTAGATTGTATATTAACGCTCATATATTAGTTTTGTGAAGTTTCTATTCCTTATAGTAGAAACCCAAAAGTCCATATCCATAAGAATCTATATTTATGACGTCATCAAAAATACAATTCTTAAAATCTCGGTTCCTTTTTTAGATATTAACATGCAGTTTTCAGTATTCGACACAGCTGATTGAATTGTTTAAGGTAGCCGAAAGAAATAAGTAAATGAAGTATTTTTTTTTTATAAAAACTATAGTGGTGTTCTGTTTTAACCCATAGGGGTAGCACCATATTTTACTACAGAATGTGTATTAGATTGTATATTAACGCTCATATATTAGTTTTGTGAAATTTCTATTCCTTATAGTAGAAACCCAAAAGTCCATATCCATAAGAATCTATATTTATGACGTCATCAAAAATACAATTCTTAAAATCTCGGTTCCTTTTTTAGATATTGACATGCAGTTTTCAGTATTCGACACAGCTGATTGAATTGTTTAAGGTAGCCGAAAGAAATTAGCAAATGAAGTATTTTTTTTTATAAAAACTATAGTGGGGTTCTGTTTTAACCAAATAGGGGTACCATCATATTTTCCTACAGAATGTGTATTAGATTGTATATTAACGCTCATATATTAGTTTTGTGAAGTTTCTATTCCTTATAGTAGAAACCCAAAAGTCCATATCCATAAGAATCTATATTTATGACGTCATCAAAAATACAATTATTAAAATCTCGGTTCCTTTTTTAGATATTGACATGCAGTTTTCAGTATTCGACACAGCTGATTGAATTGTTTAAGGTAGCCGAAAGAAATTAGTAAATGTTGTAATCTTTTTACAGAAACTATAGTGGGGTTCTCACTTAACCCATAGGGGTACCATCATATTTTACTACAGAATGTGTATTAGATTGTATATTAACGCTCATATATTAGTTTTGTGAAGTTTCTATTCCTTATAGTAGAAACCCAAAAGTCCATATCCATAAGAATCTATATTTATGACGTCATCAAAAATACAATTCTTAAAATATCGGTTCCTTTTTTAGATATTGACATTTAGTTTTCGGTATTCGACACAGCTTAGCGCATTGTTTAAGGTAGCCGAAAGAAATTAGTAAATGTTGTAATCTTTTTACAGAAACTATAGTGGGGTTCTCACTTAACCCATAGGGGTAGCATCATATTTTACTACAGAATGTGTATTAGATTGTATATTAACGCTCATATATTAGTTTTGTGAAGTTTCTATTCCTTATAGTAGAAACCCAAAAGTCCATATCCATAAGAATCTATATTTATGACGTCATCAAAAATACAATTCTTAAAATATCGGTTCCTTTTTTAGATATTGACATTTAGTTTTCGGTATTCGACACAGCTTAGCGCATTGTTTAAGGTAGCCGAAAGAAATTAGTAAATGTTGTAATCTTTTTACAGAAACTATAGTGGGGTTCTCACTTAACCCATAGGGGTACCATCATATTTTACTACAGAATGTGTATTAGATTGTATATTAACGCTCATATATTAGTTTTGTGAAGTTTCTATTCCTTATAGTAGAAACCCAAAAGTCCATATCCATAAGAATCTATATTTATGACGTCATCAAAAATACAATTCTTAAAATATCGGTTCCTTTTTTAGATATTGACATTTAGTTTTCGGTATTCGACACAGCTTAGCGCATTGTTTAAGGTAGCCGAAAGAAATTAGTAAATGTTGTAATCTTTTTACAGAAACTATAGTGGGGTTCTCACTTAACCCATAGGGGTACCATCATATTTTACTACAGAATGTGTATTAGATTGTATATTAACGCTCATATATTAGTTTTGTGAAGTTTCTATTCCTTATAGTAGAAACCCAAAAGTCCATATCCATAAGAATCTATATTTATGACGTCATCAAAAATACAATTCTTAAAATCTCGGTTCCTTTTTTAGATATTGACATCCAGTTTTCAGTATTCGACAAAGCTGATTGAATTGTTTAAGGCAGCCGAAAGAAATTAGTAAATGAAGTATTTTTTAATAAAAACTATAGTGGGGTTCTGTTTTAACCAAATAGGGGTACCATCATATTTTACTACAGAATGTGTATTAGATTGTATATTAACGCTCATATATTAGTTTTGTGAAGTTTCTATTCCTTATAGTAGAAACCCAAAAGTCCATATCCATAAGAATGTATATTTATGACGTCATCAAAAATACAATTCTTAAAATCTCGGTTCCTTTTTTAGATATTAACATGCAGTTTTCAGTATTCGACACAGCTGATTGAATTGTTTAAGGTAGCCGAAAGAAAAAAGTAAATGAAGTATTTTTTTTTATAAAAACTATAGTGGTGTTCTGTTTTAACCCATAGGGGTAGCACCATATTTTACTACAGAATGTGTATTAGATTGTATATTAACGCTCATATATTAGTTTTGTGAAATTTCTATTCCTTATAGTAGAAACCCAAAAGTCCATATCCATAAGAATCTATATTTATGACGTCATCAAAAATACAATTCTTAAAATCTCGGTTCCTTTTTTAGATATTGACATGCAGTTTTCAGTATTCGACACAGCTGATTGAATTGTTTAAGGTAGCCGAAAGAAATTAGCAAATGAAGTATTTTTTTTTATAAAAACTATAGTGGGGTTCTGTTTTAACCAAATAGGGGTAGCATCATATTTTCCTACAGAATGTGTATTAGATTGTATATTAACGCTCATATATTAGTTTTGTGAAGTTTCTATTCCTTATAGTAGAAACCCAAAAGTCCATATCCATAAGAATCTATATTTATGACGTCATCAAAAATACAATTATTAAAATCTCGGTTCCTTTTTTAGATATTGACATGCAGTTTTCAGTATTCGACACAGCTGATTGAATTGTTTAAGGTAGCCGAAAGAAATTTGTAAATGAAGTATTTTTTTATAAAAACTATAGTGGGGTTCTGTTTTAACCCATAGGGGTAGCATCATATTTTACTACAGAATGTGTATTAGATTGTATATTAACGCTCATATATTAGTTTTGTGAAGTTTCTATTCCTTATAGTAGAAACCCAAAAGTCCATATCCATAAGAATCTATATTTATGACGTCATCAAAAATACAATTCTTAAAATCTCGGTTCCTTTTTTAGATATTGACATGCAGTTTTCAGTATTCGACACAGCTGATTGAATTGTTTAAGGTAGCCGAAAGAAATTTGTAAATGAAGTATTTTTTTATAAAAACTATAGTGGGGTTCTGTTTTAACCCATAGGGGTAGCATCATATTTTACTACAGAATGTGTATTAGATTGTATATTAACGCTCATATATTAGTTTTGTGAAGTTTCTATTCCTTATAGTAGAACCCAAAAGTCCATATCCATAAGAATCTATATTTATGACGTCATCAAAAATACAATTCTTAAAATCTCGGTTCCTTTTTTAGATATTGACATGCAGTTTTCAGTATTCGACACAGCTGATTGAATTGTTTAAGGTAGCCGAAAGAAATTTGTAAATGAAGTATTTTTTTATAAAAACTTTAGTGGGGTTCTGTTTTAACCCATAGGGGTAGCATCATATTTTACTACAGAATGTGTATTAGATTGTATATTAACGCTCATATATTAGTTTTGTGAAGTTTCTATTCCTTATAGTAGAAACCCAAAAGTCCATATCCATAAGAATCTATATTTATGACGTCATCAAAAATACAATTCTTAAAATCTCGGTTCCTTTTTTAGATATTGATATTTAGTTTTTAGTATTCGACACAGCTGATTGAATTGTTTAAGGTAGCCGAAAGAAATTTGTAAATGAAGTATTTTTTTATAAAAAATATAGTGGGGTTCTGTTTTAACCCATAGGGGTAGCATCATATTTTACTACAGAATGTGTATTAGATTGTATATTAACGCTCATATATTAGTTTTGTGAAGTTTCTATTCCTTAAAGTAGAAACCCAAAAGTCCATATCCATAAGAATCTATATTTATGACGTCATCAAAAATACAATTCTTAAAATCTCGGTTCCTTTTTTAGATATTGACATGCAGTTTTCAGTATTCGACACAGCTGATTGAATTGTTTAATGTAGCCGAAAGAAATTTGTAAATGAAGTATTTTTTTATAAAAACTATAGGGGGTTCTGTTTTAACCCATAGGGGTAGCATCATATTTTACTACAGAATGTGTATTAGATTGTATATTAACGCTCATATATTAGTTTTGTGAAATTTCTATTCCTTATAGTAGAAACACAAAAGTCCATATCCATAAGAATCTATATTTATGACGTCATCAAAAATACAATTCTTAAAATATCGGTTCCTTTTTTAGATATTGACATTTAGTTTTCGGTATTCGACACAGCTTAGCGCATTGTTTAAGGTAGCCGAAAGAAATTAGTAAATGTTGTAATCTTTTTACAGAAACTATAGTGGGGTTCTCACTTAACCCATAGGGGTACCATCATATTTTACTACATAATGTGTATTAGATTGTATATTAACGCTCATATATTAGTTTTGTGAAGTTTCTATTCCTTATAGTAGAAACCCAAAAGTCCATATCCATAAGAATCTATATTTATGACGTCATCAAAAATACAATTCTTAAAATCTCGGTTCCTTTTTTAGATATTGACATCCAGTTTTCAGTATTCGACACAGCTGATTGAATTGTTTAAGGTAGCCGAAAGAAATTAGTAAATGAAGTATTTTTTTAATAAAAACTATAGTGGGGTTCTGTTTTAACCCATAGGGGTAGCATCATATTTTACTACAGAATGTGTATTAGATTGTATATTAACGCTCATATATTAGTTTTGTGAAGTTTCTATTCCTTATAGTAGAAACCCAAAAGTCCATATCCATAAGAATCTATATTTATGACGTCATCAAAAATACAATTCTTAAAATCTCGGTTCCTTTTTTAGATATTGACATTTAGTTTTCGGTATTCGACACAGCTTAGCGCATTGTTTAAGGTAGCCGAAATAAATTAGTAAATGTTGTAATCTTTTTACAGAAACTATCGTGGGGTTCTCACTTAACCCATAGGGGTACCATCATATTTTACTACAGAATGTGTATTAGATTGTATATTAACGCTCATATATTAGTTTTGTGAAGTTTCTATTCCTTATAGTAGAAACCCAAAAGTCGATATCCATAAGAATCTATATTTATGACGTCATCAAAAATACAATTCTTAAAATCTCGGTTCCTTTTTTAGATATTGACATTTAGTTTTCGGTATTCGACACAGCTTAGCGCATTGTTTAAGGTAGCCGAAAGAAATTAGTAAATGTTGTAATCTTTTTACAGAAACTATAGTGGGGTTCTCACTTAACCTATAGGGGTACCATCATATTTTACTACAGAATGTGTATTAGATTGTATATTAACGCTCATATATTAGTTTTGTGAAGTTTCTATTCCTTATAGTAGAAACCCAAAAGTCCATATCCATAAGAATCTATATTTATGACGTCATCAAAAATACAATTCTTAAAATCTCGGTTCCTTTTTTAGATATTGACATCCAGTTTTCAGTATTCGACACAGCTGATTGAATTGTTTAAGGTAGCCGAAAGAAATTAGTAAATGAAGTATTTTTTTAATAAAAACTATAGTGGGGTTCTGTTTTAACCCATAGGGGTAGCATCATATTTTACTACAGAATGTGTATTAGATTGTATATTAACGCTCATATATTAGTTTTGTGAAATTTCTATTCCTTATAGTAGAAACCCAAAAGTCCATATCCATAAGAATCTATATTTATGACGTCATCAAAAATACAATTCTTAAAATATCGGTTCCTTTTTTAGATATTGACATTTAGTTTTCGGTATTCGACACAGCTTAGCGCATTGTTTAAGGTAGCCGAAAGAAATTAGTAAATGTTGTAATCTTTTTACAGAAACTATAGTGGGGTTCTCACTTAACCCATAGGGGTACCATCATATTTTACTACAGAATGTGTATTAGATTGTATATTAACGCTCATATATTAGTTTTGTGAAGTTTCTATTCCTTATAGTAGAAACCCAAAAGTCCATATCCATAAGAATCTATATTTATGACGTCATCAAAAATACAATTCTTAAAATATCGGTTCCTTTTTTAGATATTGACATTTAGTTTTCGGTATTCGACACAGCTTAGCGCATTGTTTAAGGTAGCCGAAAGAAATTAGTAAATGTTGTAATCTTTTTACAGAAACTATAGTGGGGTTCTCACTTAACCCATAGGGGTACCATCATATTTTACTACAGAATGTGTATTAGATTGTATATTAACGCTCATATATTAGTTTTGTGAAGTTTCTATTCCTTATAGTAGAAACCCAAAAGTCCATATCCATAAGAATCTATATTTATGACGTCATCAAAAATACAATTCTTAAAATATCGGTTCCTTTTTTAGATATTGACATTTAGTTTTCGGTATTCGACACAGCTTAGCGCATTGTTTAAGGTAGCCGAAAGAAATTAGTAAATGTTGTAATCTTTTTACAGAAACTATAGTGGGGTTCTCACTTAACCCATAGGGGTACCATCATATTTTACTACAGAATGTGTATTAGATTGTATATTAACGCTCATATATTCGTTTAGTGAAGTTTCTATTCCTTATAGTAGAAACCCAAAAGTCCATATCCATAAGAATCTATATTTATGACGTCATCAAAAATACAATTCTTAAAATCTCGGTTCCTTTTTTAGATATTAACATGCAGTTTTCAGTATTCGACACAGCTGATTGAATTGTTTAAGGTAGCCGAAAGAAATTAGTAAATGAAGTATATTTTTTTATAAAAACTATAGTGGTGTTCTGTTTTAACCCATAGGGGTAGCATCATATTTTACTACAGAATGTGTATTAGATTGTATATTAACGCTCATATATTAGTTTTGTGAAATTTCTATTCCTTATAGTAGAAACCCAAAAGTCCATATCCATAAGAATCTATATTTATGACGTCATCAAAAATACAATTCTTAAAATCTCGGTTCCTTTTTTAGATATTGACATGCAGTTTTCAGTATTCGACACAGCTGATTGAATTGTTTAAGGTAGCCGAAAGAAATTAGCAAATGAAGTATTTTTTTTATAAAAACTATAGTGGGGTTCTGTTTTAACCAAATAGGGGTACCATCATATTTTCCTACAGAATGTGTATTAGATTGTATATTAACGCTCATATATTAGTTTTGTGAAGTTTCTATTCCTTATAGTAGAAACCCAAAAGTCCATATCCATAAGAATCTATATTTATGACGTCATCAAAAATACAATTCTTAAAATATCCGTTCCTTTTTTAGATATTGACATGCAGTTTTCAGTATTCGACACAGCTGATTGAATTGTTTAAGGTAGCCGAAAGAAATTTGTAAATGAAGTATTTTTTTATAAAAACTATAGTGGGGTTCTGTTTTAACCCATAGGGGTAGCATCATATTTTACTACAGAATGTGTATTAGATTGTATATTAACGCTCATATATTAGTTTTGTGAAGTTTCTATTCCTTATAGTAGAAACCCAAAAGTCCATATCCATAAGAATCTATATTTATGACGTCATCAAAAATACAATTCTTAAAATCTCGGTTCCTTTTTTAGATATTGACATGCAGTTTTCGGTATTCGACACAGCTTAGCGCATTGTTTAAGGTAGCCGAAATAAATTAGTAAATGTTGTAATCTTTTTACAGAAACTATCGTGGGGTTCTCACTTAACCCATAGGGGTACCATCATATTTTACTACAGAATGTGTATTAGATTGTATATTAACGCTCATATATTAGTTTTGTGAAGTTTCTATTCCTTATAGTAGAAACCCAAAAGTCCATATCCATAAGAATCTATATTTATGACGTCATCAAAAATACAATTCTTAAAATCTCGGTTCCTTTTTTAGATATTGACATCCAGTTTTCAGTATTCGACACAGCTGATTGAATTGTTTAAGGTAGCCGAAAGAAATTAGTAAATGAATTATTTTTTAATAAAAACTATAGTGGGGTTCTGTTTTAACCCATAGGGGTAGCATCATATTTTACTACAGAATGTGTATTAGATTGTATATTAACGCTCATATATTAGTTTTGTGAAATTTCTATTCCTTATAGTAGAAACCCAAAAGTCCATATCCATAAGAATCTATATTTATGACGTCATCAAAAATACAATTCTTAAAATATCGGTTCCTTTTTTAGATATTGACATTTAGTTTTCGGTATTCGACACAGCTTAGCGCATTGTTTAAGGTAGCCGAAAGAAATTAGTAAATGTTGTAATCTTTTTACAGAAACTATAGTGGGGTTCTCACTTAACCCATAGGGGTACCATCATATTTTACTACAGAATGTGTATTAGATTGTATATTAACGCTCATATATTAGTTTTGTGAAGTTTCTATTCCTTATAGTAGAAACCCAAAAGTCCATATCCATAAGAATCTATATTTATGACGTCATCAAAAATACAATTCTTAAAATATCGGTTCCTTTTTTAGATATTGACATTTAGTTTTCGGTATTCGACACAGCTTAGCGCATTGTTTAAGGTAGCCGAAAGAAATTAGTAAATGTTGTAATCTTTTTACAGAAACTATAGTGGGGTTCTCACTTAACCCATAGGGGTACCATCATATTTTACTACAGAATGTGTATTAGATTGTATATTAACGCTCATATATTAGTTTTGTGAAGTTTCTATTCCTTATAGTAGAAACCCAAAAGTCCATATCCATAAGAATCTATATTTATGACGTCATCAAAAATACAATTCTTAAAATATCGGTTCCTTTTTTAGATATTGACATTTAGTTTTCCGTATTCGACACAGCTTAGCGCATTGTTTAAGGTAGCCGAAAGAAATTAGTAAATGTTGTAATCTTTTTACAGAAACTATAGTGGGGTTCTCACTTAACCCATAGGGGTACCATCATATTTTACTACAGAATGTGTATTAGATTGTATATTAACGCTCATATATTAGTTTTGTGAAGTTTCTATTCCTAATAGTAGAAACCCAAAAGTCCATATCCATAAGAATCTATATTTATGACGTCATCAAAAATACAATTCTTAAAATCTCGGTTCCTTTTTTAGATATTGACATCCAGTTTTCAGTATTCGACACAGCTGATTGAATTGTTTAAGGTAGCCGAAAGAAATTAGTAAATGAATTATTTTTTAATAAAAACTATAGTGGGGTTCTGTTTTAACCCATAGGGGTAGCATCATATTTTACTACAGAATGTGTATTAGATTGTATATTAACGCTCATATATTAGTTTTGTGAAATTTCTATTCCTTATAGTAGAAACCCAAAAGTCCATATCCATAAGAATCTATATTTATGACGTCATCAAAAATACAATTCTTAAAATATCGGTTCCTTTTTTAGATATTGACATTTAGTTTTCGGTATTCGACACAGCTTAGCGCATTGTTTAAGGTAGCCGAAAGAAATTAGTAAATGTTGTAATCTTTTTACAGAAACTATAGTGGGGTTCTCACTTAACCCATAGGGGTACCATCATATTTTACTACAGAATGTGTATTAGATTGTATATTAACGCTCATATATTAGTTTTGTGAAGTTTCTATTCCTTATAGTAGAAACCCAAAAGTCCATATCCATAAGAATCTATATTTATGACGTCATCAAAAATACAATTCTTAAAATCTCGGTTCCTTTTTTAGATATTGACATCCAGTTTTCAGTATTCGACACAGCTGATTGAATTGTTTAAGGCAGCCGAAAGAAATTAGTAAATGAAGTATTTTTTTAATAAAAACTATAGTGGGGTTCTGTTTTAACCAAATAGGGGTACCATCATATTTTACTACAGAATGTGTATTAGATTTTATATTAACGCTCATATATTAGTTTTGTGAAGTTTCTATTCCTTATAGTAGAAACCCAAAAGTCCATATCCATAAGAATCTATATTTATGACGTCATCAAAAATACAATTCTTAAAATCTCGGTTCCTTTTTTAGATATTAACATGCAGTTTTCAGTATTCGACACAGCTGATTGAATTGTTTAAGGTAGCCGAAAGAAATTAGTAAATGAAGTATTTTTTTTTATAAAAACTATAGTGGTGTTCTGTTTTAACCCATAGGGGTAGCATCATATTTTACTACAGAATGTGTATTAGATTGTATATTAACGCTCATATATTAGTTTTGTGAAATTTCTATTCCTTATAGTAGAAACCCAAAAGTCCATATCCATAAGAATCTATATTTATGACGTCATCAAAAATACAATTCTTAAAATCTCGGTTCCTTTTTTAGATATTGACATGCAGTTTTCAGTATTCGACACAGCTGATTGAATTGTTTAAGGTAGGCGAAAGAAATTAGCAAATGAAGTATTTTTTTTATAAAAACTATAGTGGGGTTCTGTTTTAACCAAATAGGGGTACCATCATATTTTCCTACAGAATGTGTATTAGATTGTATATTAACGCTCATATATTAGTTTTGTGAAGTTTCTATTCCTTATAGTAGAAAACCAAAAGTCCATATCCATAAGAATCTATATTTATGACGTCATCAAAAATACAATTCTTAAAATCTCGGTTCCTTTTTTAGATATTGACATGCAGTTTTCAGTATTCGACACAGCTGATTGAATTGTTTAAGGTAGCCGAAAGAAATTTGTAAATGAAGTATTTTTTTATAAAAACTATAGTGGGGTTCTGTTTTAACCCATAGGGGTAGCATCATATTTTACTACAGAATGTGTATTAGATTGTATATTAACGCTCATATATTAGTTTTGTGAAGTTTCTATTCCTTATAGTAGAACCCAAAAGTCCATATCCATAAGAATCTATATTTATGACGTCATCAAAAATACAATTCTTAAAATCTCGGTTCCTTTTTTAGATATTGACATGCAGTTTTCAGTATTCGACACAGCTGATTGAATTGTTTAAGGTAGCCGAAAGAAATTTGTAAATGAAGTATTTTTTTATAAAAACTATAGTGGGGTTCTGTTTTAACCCATGGGGGTAGCATCAAATTTACTACAGAATGTGTATTAGATTGTATATTAACGCTCATATATTAGTTTTGTGAAGTTTCTATTCCTTATAGTAGAAACCCAAAAGTCCATATCCATAAGAATCTATATTTATGACGTCATCAAAAATACAATTCTTAAAATCTCGGTTCCTTTTTTAGATATTGATATTTAGTTTTTAGTATTCGACACAGCTGATTGAATTGTTTAAGGTAGCCGAAAGAAATTTGTAAATGAAGTATTTTTTTATAAAAACTATAGTGGTGTTCTGTTTTAACCCATAGGGGTAGCATCATATTTTACTACAGAATGTGTACCGGTATTAGATTGTATATTAACGCTCATATATTAGTTTTGTGAAGTTTCTATTCCTTAAAGTAGAAACCCAAAAGTCCATATCCATAAGAATCTATATTTATGACGTCATCAAAAATACAATTCTTAAAATCTCGGTTCCTTTTTTAGATATTGACATGCAGTTCTCAGTATTCGACACAGCTGATTGAATTGTTTAATGTAGCCGAAAGAAATTTGTAAATGAAGTATTTTTTTATAAAAACTATAGTGGGGTTCTGTTTTAACCCATAGGGGTAGCATCATATTTTACTACAGAATGTGTATTAGATTGTATATTAACGCTCATATATTAGTTTTGTGAAATTTCTATTCCTTATAGTAGAAACCCAAAAGTCCATATCCATAAGAATCTATATTTATGACGTCATCAAAAATACAATTCTTAAAATATCGGTTCCTTTTTTAGATATTGACATTTAGTTTTCGGTATTCGACACAGCTTAGCGCATTGTTTAAGGTAGCCGAAAGAAATTAGTAAATGTTGTAATCTTTTTACAGAAACTATAGTGGGGTTCTCACTTAACCCATAGGGGTACCATCATATTTTACTACAGAATGTGTATTAGATTGTATATTAACGCTCATATATTAGTTTTGTGAAGTTTCTATTCCTTATAGTAGAAACCCAAAAGTCCATATCCATAAGAATCTATATTTATGACGTCATCAAAAATACAATTCTTAAAATATCGGTTCCTTTTTTAGATATTGACATTTAGTTTTCAGTATTCGACACAGCTTAGCGCATTGTTTAAGGTAGCCGAAAGAAATTAGTAAATGTTGTAATCTTTTTACAGAAACTATAGTGGGGTTCTCACTTAACCCATAGGGGTACCATCATATTTTACTACAGAATGTGTATTAGATTGTATATTAACGCTCATATATTAGTTTTGTGAAGTTTCTATTCCTTATAGTAGAAACCCAAAAGTCCATATCCATAAGAATCTATATTTATGACGTCATCAAAAATACAATTCTTAAAATCTCGGTTCCTTTTTTAGATATTGACATCCAGTTTTCAGTATTCGACACAGCTGATTGAATTGTTTAAGGCAGCCGAAAGAAATTAGTAAATGAAGTATTTTTTTAATAAAAACTATAGTGGGGTTCTGTTTTAACCCATAGGGGTACCATCATATTTTACTACAGAATGTGTATTAGATTGTATATTAACGCTCATATATTAGTTTTGTGAAATTTCTATTCCTTATAGTAGAAACCCAAAAGTCCATATCCATAAGAATCTATATTTATGACGTCATCAAAAATACAATTCTTAAAATATCGGTTCCTTTTTTAGATATTGACATTTAGTTTTCGGTATTCGACACAGCTTAGCGCATTGTTTAAGGTAGCCGAAAGAAATTAGTAAATGTTGTAATCTTTTTACAGAAACTATAGTGGGGTTCTCACTTAACCCATAGGGGTACCATCATATTTTACTACAGAATGTGTATTAGATTGTATATTAACGCTCATATATTAGTTTTGTGAAGTTTCTATTCCTTATAGTAGAAACCCAAAAGTCCATATCCATAAGAATCTATATTTATGACGTCTTCAAAAATACAATTCTTAAAATCTCGGTTCCTTTTTTAGATATTGACATCCAGTTTTCAGTATTCGACACAGCTGATTGAATTGTTTAAGGTAGCCGAAAGAAATTAGTAAACGAAGTATTTTTTTAATAAAAACTATAGTGGGGTTCTGTTTTAATCAAATAGGGGTACCATCATATTTTACTACAGAATGTGTATTAGATCGTATATTAACGCTCATATATTAGTTTTGTGAAGTTTCTATTCCTTATAGTAGAAACCCAAAAGTCCATATCCATAAGAATCTATATTTATGACGTCATCAAAAATACAATTCTTAAAATCTCGGTTCCTTTTTTAGATATTGACATTTAGTTTTCAGTATTCGACACAGCTGATTGAATTGTTTAAGGTAGCCGAAAGAAATTAGTAAATGAGGTATTTTTTTTTATAAAAACTATAGTGGGGTTCTGTTTTAACCAAATAGGGGTACCATCATATTTTACTACAGAATGTGTATTAGATTGTATATTAACGCTCATATATTAGTTTTGTGAAATTTCTATTCCTTATAGTAGAAACCCAAAAGTCCATATCCGTAAGAATCTATATTTATGACGTCATCAAAAATACAATTCTTAAAATATCGGTTCCTTTCTTAGATATTGACATGCAGTTTTCAGTATTCGACACAGCTGATTGAATTGTTTAAGGTAGCCGAAAGAAATTTGTAAATGTTGTAATCTTTTTACAGAAACTATAGTGGGGTTCTCACTTAACCCATAGGGGTACCATCATTTTTACTACAGAATGTGTATTAGATTGTATATTAACGCTCATATATTTGTTTTGTGAAGTTTCTATTCCTTATAGTAGAAACCTAAAAGTCCATATCCATAAGAATCTATATTTATGACGTCATCAAAAATACAATTCTTAAAATCTCGGTTCTTTTTTTAGATATTGACATTTAGTTTTCAGTATTCGACACAGCTGATTGAATTGTTTAAGGTAGCCGAAAGAAATTAGTAAATGAAGTATTTTTTTATAAAAACTATAGTGGGGTTCTGTTTTAACCCGTAGGGGTAGCATCATATTTTACTACAGAATGTGTATTAGATTGTATATTAACGCTCATATATTAGTTTTGTGAAATTTCTATTCCTTATAGTAGAAACCCAAAAGTCCATATCCATAAGAATCTATATTTAGGACGTCATCAAAAATACAATTCTTAAAATCTCGGTTCCTTTTTTAGATATTGACATGCAGTTTTCAGTATTCGACACAGCTGATTGAATTGTTTAAGGCAGCCGAAAGAAATTTGTAAATGTTGTAATCTTTTTACAGAAACTATAGTGGGGTTCTCACTTAACCCATAGGGGTACCATCATATTTTACTACAGAATGTGTATTAGATTGTATATTAACGCTCATATATTAGTTTTGTGAAGTTTCTATTCCTTATAGTAGAAACCCAAAAGTCCATATCCATAAGAATCTATATTTATGACGTCATCAAAAATACAATTCTTAAAATATCGGTTCCTTTTTTAGATATTGACATTTAGTTTTCGGTATTCGACACAGTTTAGCGCATTGTTTAAGGTAGCCGAAAGAAATTAGTAAATGTTGTAATCTTTTTACAGAAACTATAGTGGGGTTCTCACTTAACCCATAGGGGTACCATCATATTTTACTACAGAATGTGTATTAGATTGTATATTAACGCTCATATATTAGTTTTGTGAAGTTTCTATTCCTTATAGTAGAAACCCAAAAGTCCATATCCATAAGAATCTATATTTATGACGTCATCAAAAATACAATTCTTAAAATCTCGGTTCCTTTTTTAGATATTGACATCCAGTTTTCAGTATTCGACACAGCTGATTGAATTGTTTAAGGCAGCCGAAAGAAATTAGTAAATGAAGTATTTTTTTAATAAAAACTATAGTGGGGTTCTGTTTTAACCCATAGGGGTAGCATCATATTTTACTACAGAATGTGTATTAGATTGTATATTAACGCTCATATATTAGTTTTGTGAAATTTCTATTCCTTATAGTAGAAACCCAAAAGTCCATATCCATAAGAATCTATATTTATGACGTCATCAAAAATACAATTCTTAAAATATCGGTTCCTTTTTTAGATATTGACATTTAGTTTTCGGTATTCGACACAGCTTAGCGCATTGTTTAAGGTAGTCGAAAGAAATTTGTAAATGTTGTAATCTTTTTACAGAAACTATAGTGGGGTTCTCACTTAACCCATAGGGGTACCATCATATTTTACTACAGAATGTGTATTAGATTGTATATTAACGCTCATATATTAGTTTTGTGAAGTTTCTATTCCTTATAGTAGAAACCCAAAAGTCCATATCCATAAGAATCTATATTTATGACGTCATCAAAAATACAATTCTTAAAATCTCGGTTCCTTTTTTAGATATTGACATCCAGTTTTCAGTATTCGACACAGCTGATTGAATTGTTTAAGGTAGCCGAAAGAAATTAGTAAACGAAGTATTTTTTTAATAAAAACTATAGTGGGGTTCTGTTTTAATCAAATAGGGGTACCATCATATTTTACTACAGAATGTGTATTAGATCGTATATTAACGCTCATATATTAGTTTTGTGAAGTTTCTATTCCTTATAGTAGAAACCCAAAAGTCCATATCCATAAGAATCTATATTTATGACGTCATCAAAAATACAATTCTTAAAATCTCGGTTCCTTTTTTAGATATTGACATGCAGTTTTCAGTATTCGACACAGCTGATTGAATTGTTTAAGGTAGCCGAAAGAAATTAGTAAATGAGGTATTTTTTTTATAAAAACTATAATGGGGTTCTGTTTTAACCAAATAGGGGTACCATCATATTTTACTACAGAATGTCTATTAGATTGTATATTAACGCTCATATATTAGTTTTGTGAAGTTTCTATTCCTTATAGTAGAAACCCAAAAGTCCATATCCATAAGAATCTATATTTATGACGTCATCAAAAATACAATTCTTAAAATATCGGTTCCTTTTTTAGATATTGACATTTAGTTTTCAGTATTCGACACAGCTGATTGAATTGTTTAAGGTAGCCGAAAGAAATTAGTAAATGAAGTATTTTTTTTATAAAAACTATAGTGGGGTTCTGTTTTAACCCATAGGGGTAGCATCATATTTTACTACAGAATGTGTATTAGATTGTATATTAACGCTCATATATTAGTTTTGTGAAATTTCTATTCCTTATAGTAGAAACCCAAAAGTCCATATCCATAAGAATCTATATTTATGACGTCATCAAAAATACAATTCTTAAAATATCGGTTCCTTTTTTAGATATTGACATTTAGTTTTCAGTATTCGACACAGCTGATTGAATTGTTTAAGGTAGCCGAAAGAAATTAGTAAATGTTGTAATCTTTTTACAGAAACTATAGTGGGGTTCTCACTTAACCCATAGGGGTACCATCATTTTTACTACAGAATGTGTATTAGATTGTATATTAACGCTCATATATTAGTTTTGTGAAGTTTCTATTCCTTATAGTAGAAACCTAAAAGTCCATATCCATAAGAATCTATATTTATGACGTCATCAAAAATACAATTCTTAAAATCTCGGTTCCTTTTTTAGATATTGACATTTAGTTTTCAGTATTCGACACAGCTGATTGAATTGTTTAAGGTAGCCGAAAGAAATTAGTAAATGAAGTATTTTTTTATAAAAACTATAGTGGGGTTCTGTTTTAACCCATAGGGGTAGCATCATATTTTACTACAGAATGTGTATTAGATTGTATATTAACGCTCATATATTAGTTTTGTGAAATTTCTATTCCTTATAGTAGAAACCCAAAAGTCCATATCCATAAGAATCTATATTTATGACGTCATCAAAAATACAATTCTTAAAATATCGGTTCCTTTTTTAGATATTGACATTTAGTTTTCGGTATTCGACACAGCTTAGCGCATTGTTTAAGGTAGCCGAAAGAAATTAGTAAATGTTGTAATCTTTTTACAGAAACTATAGTGGGGTTCTCACTTAACCCATAGGGGTGCCATCATATTTTACTACAGAATGTGTATTAGATTGTATATTAACGCTCATGTATTAGTTTTGTGAAGTTTCTATTCCTTATAGTAGAAACCCAAAAGTCCATATCCATAAGAATCTATATTTATGACGTAATCAAAAATACAATTCTTAAAATATCGGTTCCTTTTTTAGATATTGACATTTAGTTTTCGGTATTCGACACAGCTTAGCGCATTGTTTAAGGTAGCCGAAAGAAATTAGTAAATGTTGTAATCTTTTTACAGAAACTATAGTGGGGTTCTCACTTAACCCATAGGGTTACCATCATATTTTACTACAGAATGTGTATTAGATTGTATATTAACGCTCATATATTAGTTTTGTGAAGTTTCTATTCCTTATAGTAGAAACCCAAAAGTCCATATCCATAAGAATCTATATTTATGACGTCATCAAAAATACAATTCTTAAAATCTCGGTTCCTTTTTTAGATATTGACATCCAGTTTTCAGTATTCGACACAGCTGATTGAATTTTTTAAGGCAGCCGAAAGAAATTAGTAAATGAATTATTTTTTTAATAAAAACTATAGTGGGGTTCTGTTTTAACCCATAGGGGTAGCATCATATTTTACTACAGAATGTGTATTAGATTGTATATTAACGCTCATATATTAGTTTTGTGAAATTTCTATTCCTTATAGTAGAAACCCAAAAGTCCATATCCATAAGAATCTATATTTATGACGTCATCAAAAATACAATTCTTAAAATATCGGTTCCTTTTTTAGATATTGACATTTAGTTTTCGGTATTCGACACAGCTTAGCGCATTGTTTAAGGTAGCCGAAAGAAATTAGTAAATGTTGTAATCTTTTTACAGAAACTATAGTGGGGTTCTCACTTAACCCATAGGGGTACCATCATATTTTACTACAGAATGTGTATTAGATTGTATATTAACGCTCATATATTAGTTTTGTGAAGTTTCTATTCCTTATAGTAGAAACCCAAAAGTCCATATCCATAAGAATCTATATTTATGACGTCATCAAAAATACAATTCTTAAAATCTCGGTTCCTTTTTTAGATATTGACATCCAGTTTTCAGTATTCGACACAGCTGATTGAATTGTTTAAGGTAGCCGAAAGAAATTAGTAAATGAAGTGTTTTTTTAATAAAAACTATAGTGGGGTTCTGTTTTAACCAAATAGGGGTACCATCATATTTTACTACAGAATGTGTATTAGATTGTATATTAACGCTCATATATTAGTTTTGTGAAGTTTCTATTCCTTATAGTAGAAACCCAAAAGTCCTTATCCATAAGAATCTATATTTATGACGTCATCAAAAATACAATTCTTAAAATCTCGGTTCCTTTTTTAGATTTTGACATGCAGTTTTCAGTATTCGACACAGCTGATTGAATTGTTTAAGGTAGCCGAAAGAAATTAGTAAATGAAGTATTTTTTTATAAAAACTATAGTGGGGTTCTGTTTTAACCAAATAGGGGTACCATCATATTTTACTACAGAATGTGTATTAGATTGTATATTAACGCTCATATATTAGTTTTGTGAAGTTTCTATTCCTTATAGTAGAAACCCAAAAGTCCATATCCATAAGAATCTATATTTATGACGTCATCAAAAATACAATTCTTAAAATCTCGGTTCCTTTTTTAGATATTGACATGCAGTTTTCAGTATTCGACACAGCTGATCGAATTGTTTAAGGTAGCCGAAAGAAATTAGTAAATGAAGTATTTTTTTTTATAAAAACTATAGTGGGGTTCTGTTTTAACCAAATAGGTGTACCATCATATTTTACTACAGAATTAGTAATGGGCAGTGGGAATATTCCCGGTGGGAAGGAATTTAAAAATGGGAATATTCCCGGGTTTTTTCCCTGGCCTATAAATTCCCGGGAAGGAATTTATTTTCAACTTTGTACTTTATCTTCCAAATTACAAGAAATAAATGACTAATTACTTTATTTTAATTTATTATGATTAACTTCTAGGTTTTAAAAATTTGGAGGTTAAAAAATTTAAAATTATTTGACGATACTTTATATAACTAATAATATGATTTTTTAAGTTCCATTTCCATTTGCACTAAAAAGTAGGGTAATTGTTTAGTATTGGAAGCCAAAACTAGCAAAAAGTAGGATGATTTACGGAAGAAATGAGTTGATAGTGATGTTCAAGTTGTCAAGAAAGTATCGAACATATTTTTTTTTAAGGCAGTAGGGGGTTTATACAAAACGGAAAGGTAAGTGGAAGTGATTTATGTGAGAAAATAAAATAAATTGTTGGTAACGAAGATAGAAAACAACGTGCCATGCGGGGCTCTAACCCGCCTTCATTCGCTAACGCTCGCTCTGCAATGCTGTCTGAATTTAATGTTGGTAACGTAATTTAACGTATGAAACCATAAAACAAAAGTCGGAATAGAATATCGCAAAAAGGTAGGTGCAAAAGCTGGCCCCCAATGCTAAAGAACAGCCAAAATTAGCAAAGTACTAATTTACAAATAATGAAAAGGAACCATTTTGTAAAGTAATTTAGAATTATGTTGAAATAGAGATGAAGTACTATTAATAAACACTGAACCATCATTAGTAATAGACGTCGGTCTGTCTCCTCTCACTGACTCGAATTTCTGAAGAGGTACTCGGACTTCTTTTACATGCGAATTAACGTATGGAATTTCGAGAAATAGGTAGAATGAAAGGTCGTGTATGGCAATGTTACGTACTAAAAAATAAAGATAAGTAAGTAAGTATCTTGCAAATTTTCTGAACATAAATATGTATGCGCAAATGTTGATAAATTGATGAGACATGTATCTTCTAGCATTTACCCAATCTAATTGGTTTATAACATTTATAAATTTAATTAATTAATTCATTCATTCTTTCATTCATCCATGTCGTACATTATTGGTCAGAGACCAGTACATAGGACTTGTCAAATAATAATAAGACATTTCAATTATAATTGATATTACATTATTTTACAAACTATCACCCAAGTATTAATTAATATTATAATACATTTTGTTACACAAAAAAGTAAATAGTTCATTTTTGAAATTCCGTGTTTTTGATATCCTTCAAATAACTTGGGAGCTTATTAAACAACTTAGCGGACATAGGAAGAACACTTCTTTTGGTGCACGCATAGATTTGGTATGTTGTGACTATGTTATTCTTTTGTCGTGTGTTGTATGAATGTACATCGTCAGCATGAAGAAAACTACTTTCATTTCTCTTTACATATATGATACTTTTGTATATGTACAGACAAGGCACAGTTAAAATTTTATTTGACTAAAAGACCCTCTTGCAAGAGGACTTTGGTGATAGATTAAAAATGGATCTTATTGCCTTTTTCTGTAGACGAAAAGTAGTAACACTGAAATAAGAGGCTCCCCAGAAAATTATTCCATAATTTAACAAGGATTGAAACTTGCCATAGTACAATAACAGCAAAGTTTCTTTTGACACAGAACCACGTAGTCTATAAATGACAAAACAGATACGGCTTAATTTGCTGTTTTGCTCAGAAATATGTGCATCCCATGTAAGTCTATTGCTTATCGTTACACCTAAAAATTTAGTGGATTTTGAATAGTCTACATCAGTTGTATTTATCACAATGGGAGGTACTGTTCGAGGTGGACATGAGTAATGAAAATGTGTTTATAATATCAATAATAGTGTCAAGTTGAGCAAATCCACTTACATATAAATTTAAACTGTTACTATATAATTTAATATATATTTTTTTCACACATATTTCATTGATAGAACATATTGTAAATAAATATACATAGTACCGTTCAGAATATATAGATTTAAAAGAATCCTCTGTGGGCAACACTAATAATATGCTGTGATATAAAAATTAATTCCACTTTGAAATCATAATATAGTAATAGAATGCAATTTTTTTCTGATTTTACATAAATTCCCGGATAAATTCCCATTTTGGGAATCTTCCCGGGAATATTCCCAGGGAATATTCCCGAAAAATATCTTCCCGGGAATTTACCCATCACTATACAGAATGTGTATTAGATTGTATATTAACGATCATATATTAGTTTTGTGAAGTTTCTATTCCTTATAGTAGAAACCCAAAAGTCCATATCCATAAGAATCTATATTTATGACGTCATCAAAAATACAATTCTTAAAATCTCGGTTCCTTTTTTAGATATTGACATCCAGTTTTCAGTATTCGACACAGCTGATTGAATTGTTTAAGGTAGCCGAAAGAAATTAGTAAATGAAGTATTTTTTTAATAAAAACTATAGTGGGGTTCTGTTTTAACCCATAGGGGTAGCATCATATTTTACTACAGAATGTGTATTAGATTGTATATTAACGCTCATATATTAGTTTTGTGAAATTTCTATTCCTTATAGTAGAAACCCAAAAGTCCATATCCATAAGAATCTATATTTATGACGTCATCAAAAATACAATTCTTAAAATATCGGTTCCTTTTCTAGATATTGACATTTAGTTTTCGGTATTCGACACAGCTTAGCGCATTGTTTAAGGTAGCCGAAAGAAATTAGTAAATGTTGTAATCTTTTTACAGAAACTATAGTGGGGTTCTCACTTAACCCATAGGGGTACCATCATATTTTACTACAGAATGTGTATTAGATTGTATATTAACGCTCATATATTAGTTTTGTGAAGTTTCTATTCCTTATAGTAGAAACCCAAAAGTCCATATCCATAAGAATCTATATTTATGACGTCATCAAAAATACAATTCTTAAAATATCGGTTCCTTTTTTAGATATTGACATTTAGTTTTCGGTATTCGACACAGCTTAGCGCATTGTTTAAGGTAGCCGAAAGAAATTAGTAAATGTTGTAATCTTTTTACAGAAACTATAGTGGGGTTCTCACTTAACCCATAGGGGTACCATCATATTTTACTACAGAATGTGTATTAGATTGTATATTAACGCTCATATATTAGTTTTGTGAAGTTTCTATTCCTTATAGTAGAAACCCAAAAGTCCATATCCATAAGAATCTATATTTATGACGTCATCAAAAATACAATTCTTAAAATCTCGGTTCCTTTTTTAGATATTGACATCCAGTTTTCAGTATTCGACACAGCTGATTGAATTGTTTAAGGCAGCCGAAAGAAATTAGTAAATGAAGTATTTTTTTAATAAAAACTATAGTGGGGTTCTGTTTTAACCCATAGGGGTAGCATCATATTTTACTACAGAATGTGTATTAGATTGTATATTAACGCTCATATATTAGTTTTGTGAAATTTCTATTCCTTATAGTAGAAACCCAAAAGTCCATATCCATAAGAATCTATATTTATGACGTCATCAAAAATACAATTCTTAAAATATCGGTTCCTTTTTTAGATATTGACATTTAGTTTTCGGTATTCGACACAGCTTAGCGCATTGTTTAAGGTAGTCGAAAGAAATTTGTAAATGTTGTAATCTTTTTACAGAAACTATAGTGGGGTTCTCACTTAACCCATAGGGGTACCATCATATTTTACTACAGAATGTGTATTAGATTGTATATTAACGCTCATATATTAGTTTTGTGAAGTTTCTATTCCTTATAGTAGAAACCCAAAAGTCCATATCCATAAGAATCTATATTTATGACGTCATCAAAAATACAATTCTTAAAATCTCGGTTCCTTTTTTAGATATTGACATCCAGTTTTCAGTATTCGACACAGCTGATTGAATTGTTTAAGGTAGCCGAAAGAAATTAGTAAACGAAGTATTTTTTTAATAAAAACTATAGTGGGGTTCTGTTTTAATCAAATAGGGGTACCATCATATTTTACTACAGAATGTGTATTAGATCGTATATTAACGCTCATATATTAGTTTTGTGAAGTTTCTATTCCTTATAGTAGAAACCCAAAAGTCCATATCCATAAGAATCTATATTTATGACGTCATCAAAAATACAATTCTTAAAATCTCGGTTCCTTTTTTAGATATTGACATCCAGTTTTCAGTATTCGACACAGCTGATTGAATTGTTTAAGGTAGCCGAAAGAAATTAGTAAATGAGGTATTTTTTTTATAAAAACTATAATGGGGTTCTGTTTTAACCAAATAGGGGTACCATCATATTTTACTACAGAATGTCTATTAGATTGTATATTAACGCTCATATATTAGTTTTGTGAAGTTTCTATTCCTTATAGTAGAAACCCAAAAGTCCATATCCATAAGAATCTATATTTATGACGTCATCAAAAATACAATTCTTAAAATATCGGTTCCTTTTTTAGATATTGACATTTAGTTTTCAGTATTCGACACAGCTGATTGAATTGTTTAAGGTAGCCGAAAGAAATTAGTAAATGAAGTATTTTTTTTATAAAAACTATAGTGGGGTTCTGTTTTAACCCATAGGGGTAGCATCATATTTTACTACAGAATGTGTATTAGATTGTATATTAACGCTCATATATTAGTTTTGTGAAATTTCTATTCCTTATAGTAGAAACCCAAAAGTCCATATCCATAAGAATCTATATTTATGACGTCATCAAAAATACAATTCTTAAAATATCGGTTCCTTTTTTAGATATTGACATTTAGTTTTCAGTATTCGACACAGCTGATTGAATTGTTTAAGGTAGCCGAAAGAAATTAGTAAATGTTGTAATCTTTTTACAGAAACTATAGTGAGGTTCTCACTTAACCCATAGGGGTACCATCATTTTTACTACAGAATGTGTATTAGATTGTATATTAACGCTCATATATTAGTTTTGTGAAGTTTCTATTCCTTATAGTAGAAACCTAAAAGTCCATATCCATAAGAATCTATATTTATGACGTCATCAAAAATACAATTCTTAAAATCTCGGTTCCTTTTTTAGATATTGACATTTAGTTTTCAGTATTCGACACAGCTGATTGAATTGTTTAAGGTAGCCGAAAGAAATTAGTAAATGAAGTATTTTTTTATAAAAACTATACTGGGGTTCTGTTTTAACCCATAGGGGTAGCATCATATTTTACTACAGAATGTGTATTAGATTGTATATTAACGCTCATATATTAGTTTTGTGAAATTTCTATTCCTTATAGTAGAAACCCAAAAGTCCATATCCATAAGAATCTATATTTATGACGTCATCAAAAATACAATTCTTAAAATCTCGGTTCCTTTTTTAGATATTGACATGCAGTTTTCAGTATTCGACACAGCTGATTGAATTGTTTAAGGCAGCCGAAAAAAATTAGTAAATGAAGTATTTTTTTAATAAAAACTATAGTGGGGTTCTGTTTTAACCCATAGGGGTAGCATCATATTTTACTACAGAATGTGTATTAGATTGTATATTAACGCTCATATATTAGTTTTGTGAAATTTCTACTCCTTATAGTAGAAACCCAAAAGTCCATATCCATAAGAATCTATATTTATGACGTCATCAAAAATACAATTCTTAAAATATCGGTTCCTTTTTTAGATATTGACATTTAGTTTTCGGTATTCGACACAGCTTAGCGCATTGTTTAAGGTAGCCGAAAGAAATTAGTAAATGTTGTAATCTTTTTACAGAAACTATAGTGGGGTTTTCACTTAACCCATAGGGGTACCATCATATTTTACTACAGAATGTGTATTAGATTGTATATTAACGCTCATATATTAGTTTTGTGAAGTTTCTATTCCTTATAGTAGAAACCCAAAAGTCCATATCCATAAGAATCTATATTTATGACGTCATCAAAAATACAATTCTTAAAATATCGGTTCCTTTTTTAGATATTGACATTTAGTTTTCGGTATTCGACACAGCTTAGCGCATTGTTTAAGGTAGCCGAAAGAAATTAGTAAATGTTGTAATCTTTTTACAGAAACTATAGTGGGGTTCTCACTTAACCCATTGGGGTACCATCATATTTTACTACAGAATGTGTATTAGATTGTATATTAACGCTCATATATTAGTTTTGTGAAGTTTCTATTCCTTATAGTAGAAACCCAAAAGTCCATATCCATAAGAATCTATATTTATGACGTAATCAAAAATACAATTCTTAAAATATCGGTTCCTTTTTTAGATATTGACATTTAGTTTTCGGTATTCGACACAGCTTAGCGCATTGTTTAAGGTAGCCGAAAGAAATTAGTAAATGTTGTAATCTTTTTACAGAAACTATAGTGGGGTTCTCACTTAACCCATAGGGGTACCATCATATTTTACTACAGAATGTGTATTAGATTGTATATTAACGCTCATATATTAGTTTTGTGAAGTTTCTATTCCTTATAGTAGAAACCCAAAAGTCCATATCCATAAGAATCTATATTTATGACGTCATCAAAAATACAATTCTTAAAATCTCGGTTCCTTTTTTAGATATTGACATCCAGTTTTCAGTATTCGACACAGCTGATTGAATTTTTTAAGGCAGCCGAAAGAAATTAGTAAATGAATTATTTTTTTAATAAAAACTATAGTGGGGTTCTGTTTTAACCCATAGGGGTAGCATCATATTTTACTACAGAATGTGTATTAGATTGTATATTAACGCTCATATATTAGTTTTGTGAAATTTCTATTCCTTATAGTAGAAACCCAAAAGTCCATATCCATAAGAATCTATATTTATGACGTCATCAAAAATACAATTCTTAAAATATCGGTTCCTTTTTTAGATATTGACATTTAGTTTTCGGTATTCGACACAGCTTAGCGCATTGTTTAAGGTAGCCGAAAGAAATTAGTAAATGTTGTAATCTTTTTACAGAAACTATAGTGGGGTTCTCACTTAACCCATAGGGGTACCATCATATTTTACTACAGAATGTGTATTAGATTGTATATTAACGCTCATATATTAGTTTTGTGAAGTTTCTATTCCTTATAGTAGAAACCCAAAAGTCCATATCCATAAGAATCTATATTTATGACGTCATCAAAAATACAATTCTTAAAATCTCGGTTCCTTTTTTAGATATTGACATCCAGTTTTCAGTATTCGACACAGCTGATTGAATTGTTTAAGGTAGCCGAAAGAAATTAGTAAACGAAGTGTTTTTTTAATAAAAACTATAGTGGGGTTCTGTTTTAACCAAATAGGGGTACCATCATATTTTACTACAGAATGTGTATTAGATTGTATATTAACGCTCATATATTAGTTTTGTGAAGTTTCTATTCCTTATAGTAGAAACCCAAAAGTCCTTATCCATAAGAATCTATATTTATGACGTCATCAAAAATACAATTCTTAAAATCTCGGTTCCTTTTTTAGATTTTGACATGCAGTTTTCAGTATTCGACACAGCTGATTGAATTGTTTAAGGTAGCCGAAAGAAATTAGTAAATGAAGTATTTTTTTATAAAAACTATAGTGGGGTTCTGTTTTAACCAAATAGGGGTACCATCATATTTTACTACAGAATGTGTATTAGATTGTATATTAACGCTCATATATTAGTTTTGTGAAGTTTCTATTCCTTATAGTAGAAACCCAAAAGTCCATATCCATAAGAATCTATATTTATGACGTCATCAAAAATACAATTCTTAAAATCTCGGTTCCTTTTTTAGATATTGACATGCAGTTTTCAGTATTCGACACAGCTGATCGAATTGTTTAAGGTAGCCGAAAGAAATTAGTAAATGAAGTATTTTTTTTATAAAAACTATAGTGGGGTTCTGTTTTAACCAAATAGGTGTACCATCATATTTTACTACAGAATTAGTAATGGGCAGTGGGAATATTCCCGGTGGGAAGGAATTTAAAAATGGGAATATTCCCGGGTTTTTTCCCTGGCCTATAAATTCCCGGGAAGGAATTTATTTTCAACTTTGTACTTTATCTTCCAAATTACAAGAAATAAATGACTAATTACTTTATTTTAATTTATTATGATTAACTTCTAGGTTTTAAAAATTTGGAGGTTAAAAAATTTAAAATTATTTGACGATACTTTATATAACTAATAATATGATTTTTTAAGTTCCATTTCCATTTGCACTAAAAAGTAGGGTAATTGTTTAGTATTGGAAGCCAAAACTAGCAAAAAGTAGGATGATTTACGGAAGAAATGAGTTGATAGTGATGTTCAAGTTGTCAAGAAAGTATCGAACATATTTTTTTTAAGGCAGTAGGGGGTTTATACAAAACGGAAAGGTAAGTGGAAGTGATTTATGTGAGAAAATAAAATAAATTGTTGGTAACGAAGATAGAAAACAACGTGCCATGCGGGGCTCTAACCCGCCTTCATTCGCTAACGCTCGCTCTGCAATGCTGTCTGAATTTAATGTTGGTAACGTAATTTAACGTATGAAACCATAAAACAAAAGTCGGAATAGAATATCGCAAAAAGGTAGGTGCAAAAGCTGGCCCCCAATGCTAAAGAACAGCCAAAATTAGCAAAGTACTAATTTACAAATAATGAAAAGGAACCATTTTGTAAAGTAATTTAGAATTATGTTGAAATAGAGATGAAGTACTATTAATAAACACTGAACCATCATTAGTAATAGACGTCGGTCTGTCTCCTCTCTCTGACTCGAATTTCTGAAGAGGTACTCGGACTTCTTTTACATGCGAATTAACGTATGGAATTTCGAGAAATAGGTAGAATGAAAGGTCGTGTATGGCAATGTTACGTACTAAAAAATAAAGATAAGTAAGTAAGTATCTTGCAAATTTTCTGAACATAAATATGTATGCGCAAATGTTGATAAATTGATGAGACATGTATCTTCTAGCATTTACCCAATCTAATTGGTTTATAACATTTATAAATTTAATTAATTAATTCATTCATTCTTTCATTCATCCATGTCGTACATTATTGGTCAGAGACCAGTACATAGGACTTGTCAAATAATAATAAGACATTTCAATTATAATTGATATTACATTATTTTACAAACTATCACCCAAGTATTAATTAATATTATAATACATTTTGTTACACAAAAAAGTAAATAGTTCATTTTTGAAATTCCGTGTTTTTGATATCCTTCAAATAACTTGGGAGCTTATTAAACAACTTAGCGGACATAGGAAGAACACTTCTTTTGGTGCACGCATAGATTTGGTATGTTGTGACTATGTTATTCTTTTGTCGTGTGTTGTATGAATGTACATCGTCAGCATGAAGAAAACTACTTTCATTTCTCTTTACATATATGATACTTTTGTATATGTACAGACAAGGCACAGTTAAAATTTTATTTGACTAAAAGACCCTCTTGCAAGAGGACTTTGGTGATAGATTAAAAATGGATCTTATTGCCTTTTTCTGTAGACGAAAAGTAGTAACACTGAAATAAGAGGCTCCCCAGAAAATTATTCCATAATTTAACAAGGATTGAAACTTGCCATAGTACAATAACAGCAAAGTTTCTTTTGACACAGAACCACGTAGTCTATAAATGACAAAACAGATACGGCTTAATTTGCTGTTTTGCTCAGAAATATGTGCATCCCATGTAAGTCTATTGCTTATCGTTACACCTAAAAATTTAGTGGATTTTGAATAGTCTACATCAGTTGTATTTATCACAATGGGAGGTACTGTTCGAGGTGGACATGAGTAATGAAAATGTGTTTATAATATCAATAATAGTGTCAAGTTGAGCAAATCCACTTACATATAAATTTAAACTGTTACTATATAATTTAATATATATTTTTTTCACACATATTTCATTGATAGAACATATTGTAAATAAATATACATAGTACCGTTCAGAATATATAGATTTAAAAGAATCCTCTGTGGGCAACAGTAATAATATGCTGTGATATAAAAATTAATTCCACTTTGAAATCATAATATAGTAATAGAATGCAATTTTTTTCTGATTTTACATAAATTCCCGGATAAATTCCCATTTTGGGAATCTTCCCGGGAATATTCCCAGGGAATATTCCCGAAAAATATCTTCCCGGGAATTTACCCATCACTATACAGAATGTGTATTAGATTGTATATTAACGATCATATATTAGTTTTGTGAAGTTTCTATTCCTTATAGTAGAAACCCAAAAGTCCATATCCATAAGAATCTATATTTATGACGTCATCAAAAATACAATTCTTAAAATCTCGGTTCCTTTTTTAGATATTGACATCCAGTTTTCAGTATTCGACACAGCTGATTGAATTGTTTAAGGTAGCCGAAAGAAATTAGTAAATGAAGTATTTTTTTAATAAAAACTATAGTGGGGTTCTGTTTTAACCCATAGGGGTAGCATCATATTTTACTACAGAATGTGTATTAGATTGTATATTAACGCTCATATATTAGTTTTGTGAAATTTCTATTCCTTATAGTAGAAACCCAAAAGTCCATATCCATAAGAATCTATATTTATGACGTCATCAAAAATACAATTCTTAAAATATCGGTTCCTTTTCTAGATATTGACATTTAGTTTTCGGTATTCGACACAGCTTAGCGCATTGTTTAAGGTAGCCGAAAGAAATTAGTAAATGTTGTAATCTTTTTACAGAAACTATAGTGGGGTTTTCACTTAACCCATAGGGGTACCATCATATTTTACTACAGAATGTGTATTAGATTGTATATTAACGCTCATATATTAGTTTTGTGAAGTTTCTATTCCTTATAGTAGAAACCCAAAAGTCCATATCCATAAGAATCTATATTTATGACGTCATCAAAAATACAATTCTTAAAATATCGGTTCCTTTTTTAGATATTGACATTTAGTTTTCGGTATTCGACACAGCTTAGCGCATTGTTTAAGGTAGCCGAAAGAAATTAGTAAATGTTGTAATCTTTTTACAGAAACTATAGTGGGGTTCTCACTTAACCCATAGGGGTACCATCATATTTTACTACAGAATGTGTATTAGATTGTATATTAACGCTCATATATTAGTTTTGTGAAGTTTCTATTCCTTATAGTAGAAACCCAAAAGTCCATATCCATAAGAATCTATATTTATGACGTCATCAAAAATACAATTCTTAAAATATCGGTTCCTTTTTTAGATATTGACATCCAGTTTTCAGTATTCGACACAGCTGATTGAATTGTTTAAGGCAGCCGAAAGAAATTAGTAAATGAAGTATTTTTTTAATAAAAACTATAGTGGGGTTCTGTTTTAACCCATAGGGGTAGCATCATATTTTACTACAGAATGTGTATTAGATTGTATATTAACGCTCATATATTAGTTTTGTGAAATTTCTATTCCTTATAGTAGAAACCCAAAAGTCCATATCCATAAGAATCTATATTTATGACGTCATCAAAAATACAATTCTTAAAATATCGGTTCCTTTTTTAGATATTGACATTTAGTTTTCGGTATTCGACACAGCTTAGCGCATTGTTTAAGGTAGTCGAAAGAAATTTGTAAATGTTGTAATCTTTTTACAGAAACTATAGTGGGGTTCTCACTTAACCCATAGGGGTACCATCATATTTTACTACAGAATGTGTATTAGATTGTATATTAACGCTCATATATCAGTTTTGTGAAGTTTCTATTCCTTATAGTAGAAACCCAAAAGTCCATATCCATAAGAATCTATATTTATGACGTCATCAAAAATACAATTCTTAAAATCTCGGTTCCTTTTTTAGATATTGACATCCAGTTTTCAGTATTCGACACAGCTGATTGAATTGTTTAAGGTAGCCGAAAGAAATTAGTAAACGAAGTATTTTTTTAATAAAAACTATAGTGGGGTTCTGTTTTAATCAAATAGGGGTACCATCATATTTTACTACAGAATGTGTATTAGATCGTATATTAACGCTCATATATTAGTTTTGTGAAGTTTCTATTCCTTATAGTAGAAACCCAAAAGTCCATATCCATAAGAATCTATATTTATGACGTCATCAAAAATACAATTCTTAAAATCTCGGTTCCTTTTTTAGATATTGACATGCAGTTTTCAGTATTCGACACAGCTGATTGAATTGTTTAAGGTAGCCGAAAGAAATTAGTAAATGAGGTATTTTTTTTTATAAAAACTATAATGGGGTTCTGTTTTAACCAAATAGGGGTACCATCATATTTTACTACAGAATGTCTATTAGATTGTATATTAACGCTCATATATTAGTTTTGTGAAGTTTCTATTCCTTATAGTAGAAACCCAAAAGTCCATATCCATAAGAATCTATATTTATGACGTCATCAAAAATACAATTCTTAAAATATCGGTTCCTTTTTTAGATATTGACATTTAGTTTTCAGTATTCGACACAGCTGATTGAATTGTTTAAGGTAGCCGAAAGAAATTAGTAAATGAAGTATTTTTTTTATAAAAACTATAGTGGGGTTCTGTTTTAACCCATAGGGGTAGCATCATATTTTACTACAGAATGTGTATTAGATTGTATATTAACGCTCATATATTAGTTTTGTGAAATTTCTATTCCTTATAGTAGAAACCCAAAAGTCCATATCCATAAGAATCTATATTTATGACGTCATCAAAAATACAATTCTTAAAATATCGGTTCCTTTTTTAGATATTGACATTTAGTTTTCAGTATTCGACACAGCTGATTGAATTGTTTAAGGTAGCCGAAAGAAATTAGTAAATGTTGTAATCTTTTTACAGAAACTATAGTGAGGTTCTCACTTAACCCATAGGGGTACCATCATTTTTACTACAGAATGTGTATTAGATTGTATATTAACGCTCATATATTAGTTTTGTGAAGTTTCTATTCCTTATAGTAGAAACCCAAAAGTCCATATCCATAAGAATCTATATTTATGACGTCATCAAAAATACAATTCTTAAAATCTCGGTTCCTTTTTTAGATATTGACATTTAGTTTTCAGTATTCGACACAGCTGATTGAATTGTTTAAGGTAGCCGAAAGAAATTAGTAAATGAAGTATTTTTTTATAAAAACTATAGTGGGGTTCTGTTTTAACCCATAGGGGTAGCATCATATTTTACTACAGAATGTGTATTAGATTGTATATTAACGCTCATATATTAGTTTTGTGAAATTTCTATTCCTTATAGTAGAAACCCAAAAGTCCATATCCATAAGAATCTATATTTATGACGTCATCAAAAATACAATTCTTAAAATCTCGGTTCCTTTTTTAGATATTGACATGCAGTTTTCAGTATTCGACACAGCTGATTGAATTGTTTAAGGCAGCCGAAAAAAATTAGTAAATGAAGTATTTTTTTTATAAAAACTATAGTGGGGTTCTGTTTTAACCCATAGGGGTAGCATCATATTTTACTACAGAATGTGTATTAGATTGTATATTAACGCTCATATATTAGTTTTGTGAAATTTCTACTCCTTATAGTAGAAACCCAAAAGTCCATATCCATAAGAATCTATATTTATGACGTCATCAAAAATACAATTCTTAAAATATCGGTTCCTTTTTTAGATATTGACATTTAGTTTTCGGTATTCGACACAGCTTAGCGCATTGTTTAAGGTAGCCGAAAGAAATTAGTAAATGTTGTAATCTTTTTACAGAAACTATAGTGGGGTTTTCACTTAACCCATAGGGGTACCATCATATTTTACTACAGAATGTGTATTAGATTGTATATTAACGCTCATATATTAGTTTTGTGAAGTTTCTATTCCTTATAGTAGAAACCCAAAAGTCCATATCCATAAGAATCTATATTTATGACGTCATCAAAAATACAATTCTTAAAATATCGGTTCCTTTTTTAGATATTGACATTTAGTTTTCGGTATTCGACACAGCTTAGCGCATTGTTTAAGGTAGCCGAAAGAAATTAGTAAATGTTGTAATCTTTTTACAGAAACTATAGTGGGGTTCTCACTTAACCCATAGGGGTACCATCATATTTTACTACAGAATGTGTATTAGATTGTATATAACGCTCATATATTAGTTTTGTGAAGTTTCTATTCCTTATAGTAGAAACCCAAAAGTCCATATCCATAAGAATCTATATTTATGACGTAATCAAAAATACAATTCTTAAAATATCGGTTCCTTTTTTAGATATTGACATTTAGTTTTCGGTATTCGACACAGCTTAGCGCATTGTTTAAGGTAGCCGAAAGAAATTAGTAAATGTTGTAATCTTTTTACAGAAACTATAGTGGGGTTCTCACTTAACCCATAGGGGTACCATCATATTTTACTACAGAATGTGTATTAGATTGTATATTAACGCTCATATATTAGTTTTGTGAAGTTTCTATTCCTTATAGTAGAAACCCAAAAGTCCATATCCATAAGAATCTATATTTATGACGTCATCAAAAATACAATTCTTAAAATCTCGGTTCCTTTTTTAGATATTGACATCCAGTTTTCAGTATTCGACACAGCTGATTGAATTTTTTAAGGCAGCCGAAAGAAATTAGTAAATGAATTATTTTTTTAATAAAAACTATAGTGGGGTTCTGTTTTAACCCATAGGGGTAGCATCATATTTTACTACAGAATGTGTATTAGATTGTATATTAACGCTCATATATTAGTTTTGTGAAATTTCTATTCCTTATAGTAGAAACCCAAAAGTCCATATCCATAAGAATCTATATTTATGACGTCATCAAAAATACAATTCTTAAAATATCGGTTCCTTTTTTAGATATTGACATTTAGTTTTCGGTATTCGACACAGCTTAGCGCATTGTTTAAGGTAGCCGAAAGAAATTAGTAAATGTTGTAATCTTTTTACAGAAACTATAGTGGGGTTCTCACTTAACCCATAGGGGTACCATCATATTTTACTACAGAATGTGTATTAGATTGTATATTAACGCTCATATATTAGTTTTGTGAAGTTTCTATTCCTTATAGTAGAAACCCAAAAGTCCATATCCATAAGAATCTATATTTATGACGTCATCAAAAATACAATTCTTAAAATCTCGGTTCCTTTTTTAGATATTGACATCCAGTTTTCAGTATTCGACACAGCTGATTGAATTGTTTAAGGTAGCCGAAAGAAATTAGTAAATGAAGTGTTTTTTTAATAAAAACTATAGTGGGGTTCTGTTTTAACCAAATAGGGGTACCATCATATTTTACTACAGAATGTGTATTAGATTGTATATTAACGCTCATATATTAGTTTTGTGAAGTTTCTATTCCTTATAGTAGAAACCCAAAAGTCCTTATCCATAAGAATCTATATTTATGACGTCATCAAAAATACAATTCTTAAAATCTCGGTTCCTTTTTTAGATTTTGACATGCAGTTTTCAGTATTCGACACAGCTGATTGAATTGTTTAAGGTAGCCGAAAGAAATTAGTAAATGAAGTATTTTTTTATAAAAACTATAGTGGGGTTCTGTTTTAACCAAATAGGGGTACCATCATATTTTACTACAGAATGTGTATTAGATTGTATATTAACGCTCATATATTAGTTTTGTGAAGTTTCTATTCCTTATAGTAGAAACCCAAAAGTCCATATCCATAAGAATCTATATTTATGACGTCATCAAAAATACAATTCTTAAAATCTCGGTTCCTTTTTTAGATATTGACATGCAGTTTTCAGTATTCGACACAGCTGATCGAATTGTTTAAGGTAGCCGAAAGAAATTAGTAAATGAAGTATTTTTTTTTATAAAAACTATAGTGGGGTTCTGTTTTAACCAAATAGGTGTACCATCATATTTTACTACAGAATTAGTAATGGGCAGTGGGAATATTCCCGGTGGGAAGGAATTTAAAAATGGGAATATTCCCGGGTTTTTTCCCTGGCCTATAAATTCCCGGGAAGGAATTTATTTTCAACTTTGTACTTTATCTTCCAAATTACAAGAAATAAATGACTAATTTCTTTATTTTAATTTATTATGATTAACTTCTAGGTTTTAAAAATTTGGAGGTTAAAAAATTTAAAATTATTTGACGATACTTTATATAACTAATAATATGATTTTTTAAGTTCCATTTCCATTTGCACTAAAAAGTAGGGTAATTGTTTAGTATTGGAAGCCAAAACTAGCAAAAAGTAGGATGATTTACGGAAGAAATGAGTTGATAGTGATGTTCAAGTTGTCAAGAAAGTATCGAACATATTTTTTTTTAAGGCAGTAGGGGGTTTATACAAAACGGAAAGGTAAGTGGAAGTGATTTATGTGAGAAAATAAAATAAATTGTTGGTAACGAAGATAGAAAACAACGTGCCATGCGGGGCTCTAACCCGCCTTCATTCGCTAACGCTCGCTCTGCAATGCTGTCTGAATTTAATGTTGGTAACGTAATTTAACGTATGAAACCATAAAACAAAAGTCGGAATAGAATATCGCAAAAAGGTAGGTGCAAAAGCTGGCCCCCAATGCTAAAGAACAGCCAAAATTAGCAAAGTACTAATTTACAAATAATGAAAAGGAACCATTTTGTAAAGTAATTTAGAATTATGTTGAAATAGAGATGAAGTACTATTAATAAACACTGAACCATCATTAGTAATAGACGTCGGTCTGTCTCCTCTCTCTGACTCGAATTTCTGAAGAGGTACTCGGACTTCTTTTACATGCGAATTAACGTATGGAATTTCGAGAAATAGGTAGAATGAAAGGTCGTGTATGGCAATGTTACGTACTAAAAAATAAAGATAAGTAAGTAAGTATCTTGCAAATTTTCTGAACATAAATATGTATGCGCAAATGTTGATAAATTGATGAGACATGTATCTTCTAGCATTTACCCAATCTAATTGGTTTATAACATTTATAAATTTAATTAATTAATTCATTCATTCTTTCATTCATCCATGTCGTACATTATTGGTCAGAGACCAGTACATAGGACTTGTCAAATAATAATAAGACATTTCAATTATAATTGATATTACATTATTTTACAAACTATCACCCAAGTATTAATTAATATTATAATACATTTTGTTACACAAAAAAGTAAATAGTTCATTTTTGAAATTCCGTGTTTTTGATATCCTTCAAATAACTTGGGAGCTTATTAAACAACTTAGCGGACATAGGAAGAACACTTCTTTTGGTGCACGCATAGATTTGGTATGTTGTGACTATGTTATTCTTTTGTCGTGTGTTGTATGAATGTACATCGTCAGCATGAAGAAAACTACTTTCATTTCTCTTTACATATATGATACTTTTGTATATGTACAGACAAGGCACAGTTAAAATTTTATTTGACTAAAAGACCCTCTTGCAAGAGGACTTTGGTGATAGATTAAAAATGGATCTTATTGCCTTTTTCTGTAGACGAAAAGTAGTAACACTGAAATAAGAGGCTCCCCAGAAAATTATTCCATAATTTAACAAGGATTGAAACTTGCCATAGTACAATAACAGCAAAGTTTCTTTTGACACAGAACCACGTAGTCTATAAATGACAAAACAGATACGGCTTAATTTGCTGTTTTGCTCAGAAATATGTGCATCCCATGTAAGTCTATTGCTTATCGTTACACCTAAAAATTTAGTGGATTTTGAATAGTCTACATCAGTTGTATTTATCACAATGGGAGGTACTGTTCGAGGTGGACATGAGTAATGAAAATGTGTTTATAATATCAATAATAGTGTCAAGTTGAGCAAATCCACTTACATATAAATTTAAACTGTTACTATATAATTTAATATATATTTTTTTCACACATATTTCATTGATAGAACATATTGTAAATAAATATACATAGTACCGTTCAGAATATATAGATTTAAAAGAATCCTCTGTGGGCAACAGTAATAATATGCTGTGATATAAAAATTAATTCCACTTTGAAATCATAATATAGTAATAGAATGCAATTTTTTTCTGATTTTACATAAATTCCCGGATAAATTCCCATTTTGGGAATCTTCCCGGGAATATTCCCAGGGAATATTCCCGAAAAATATCTTCCCGGGAATTTACCCATCACTATACAGAATGTGTATTAGATTGTATATTAACGATCATATATTAGTTTTGTGAAGTTTCTATTCCTTATAGTAGAAACCCAAAAGTCCATATCCATAAGAATCTATATTTATGACGTCATCAAAAATACAATTCTTAAAATCTCGGTTCCTTTTTTAGATATTGACATCCAGTTTTCAGTATTCGACACAGCTGATTGAATTGTTTAAGGTAGCCGAAAGAAATTAGTAAATGAAGTATTTTTTTAATAAAAACTATAGTGGGGTTCTGTTTTAACCCATAGGGGTAGCATCATATTTTACTACAGAATGTGTATTAGATTGTATATTAACGCTCATATATTAGTTTTGTGAAATTTCTATTCCTTATAGTAGAAACCCAAAAGTCCATATCCATAAGAATCTATATTTATGACGTCATCAAAAATACAATTCTTAAAATATCGGTTCCTTTTCTAGATATTGACATTTAGTTTTCGGTATTCGACACAGCTTAGCGCATTGTTTAAGGTAGCCGAAAGAAATTAGTAAATGTTGTAATCTTTTTACAGAAACTATAGTGGGGTTCTCACTTAACCCATAGGGGTACCATCATATTTTACTACAGAATGTGTATTAGATTGTATATTAACGCTCATATATTAGTTTTGTGAAGTTTCTATTCCTTATAGTAGAAACCCAAAAGTCCATATCCATAAGAATCTATATTTATGACGTCATCAAAAATACAATTCTTAAAATATCGGTTCCTTTTTTAGATATTGACATTTAGTTTTCGGTATTCGACACAGCTTAGCGCATTGTTTAAGGTAGCGGAAAGAAATTAGTAAATCTTGTAATCTTTTTACAGAAACTATAGTGGGGTTCTCACTTAACCCATAGGGGTACCATCATATTTTACTACAGAATGTGTATTAGATTGTATATTAACGCTCATATATTAGTTTTGTGAAGTTTCTATTCCTTATAGTAGAAACCCAAAAGTCCATATCCATAAGAATCTATATTTATGACGTCATCAAAAATACAATTCTTAAAATATCGGTTCCTTTTTTAGATATTGACATTTAGTTTTCGGTATTCGACACAGCTTAGCGCATTGTTTAAGGTAGCCGAAAGAAATTAGTAAATGTTGTAATCTTTTTACAGAAACTATAGTGGGGTTCTCACTTAACCCATAGGGGTACCATCATATTTTACTACAAAATGTGTATTAGATTGTATATTAACGCTCATATATTAGTTTTGTGAAGTTTCTATTCCTTATAGTAGAAACCCAAAAGTCCATATCCATAAGAATCTATATTTATGACGTCATCAAAAATACAATTCTTAAAATCTCGGTTCCTTTTTTAGATATTGACATCCAGTTTTCAGTATTCGACACAGCTGATTGAATTGTTTAAGGCAGCCGAAAGAAATTAGTAAATGAAGTATTTTTTTAATAAAAACTATAGTGGGGTTCTGTTTTAACCAAATAGGGGTACCATCATATTTTACTACAGAATGTGTATTAGATTGTATATTAACGCCCATATATTAGTTTTGTGAAGTTTCTATTCCTTATAGTAGAAACCCAAAAGTCCATATCCATAAGAATCTATATTTATGACGTCATCAAAAATACAATTCTTAAAATCTCGGTTCCTTTTTTAGATATTGACATCCAGTTTTCAGTATTCGACACAGCTGATTGAATTGTTTAAGGTAGCCGAAAGAAATTCGTAAATGAAGTATTTTTTTTTATAAAAACTATAGTGGTGTTCTGTTTTAACCCATAGGAGGAGCATCATATTTTACTACAGAATGTGTATTAGATTGTATATTAACGCTCATATATTAGTTTTGTGAAATTTCTATTCCTTATAGTAGAAACCCAAAAGTCCATATCCATAAGAATCTATATTTATGACGTCATCAAAAATACAATTCTTAAAATCTCGGTTCCTTTTTTAGATATTGACATGCAGTTTTCAGTATTCGACACAGCTGATTGAATTGTTTAAGGTAGCCGAAAGAAATTAGCAAATGAAGTATTTTTTTTTATAAAAACTATAGTGGGGTTCTGTTTTAACCAAATAGGGGTACCATCATATTTTCCTACAGAATGTGTATTAGATTGTCTATTAACGCTCATATATTAGTTTTGTGAAGTTTCTATTCCTTATAGTAGAAACCCAAAAGTCCATATCCATAAGAATCTATATTTATGACGTCATCAAAAATACAATTCTTAAAATCTCGGTTCCTTTCTTAGATATTGACATGCAGTTTTCAGTATTCGACACAGCTGATTGAATTGTTTAAGGTAGCCGAAAGAAATTTGTAAATGAAGTATTTTTTTATAAAAACTATAGTGGGGTTCTGTTTTAACCCATAGGGGTAGCATCATATTTTACTACAGAATGTGTATTAGATTGTATATTAACGCTCATATATTAGTTTTGTGAAGTTTCTATTCCTTATAGTAGAAACCCAAAAGTCCATATCCATAAGAATCTATATTTATGACGTCATCAAAAATACAATTCTTAAAATCTCGGTTCCTTTTTTAGATATTGACATGCAGTTTTCAGTATTCGACACAGCTGATTGAATTGTTTAAGGTAGCCGAAAGAAATTTGTAAATGAAGTATTTTTTTATAAAAACTATAGTGGGGTTCTGTTTTAACCCATAGGGGTAGCATCATATTTTACTACAGAATGTGTATTAGATTGTATATTAACGCTCATATATTAGTTTTGTGAAGTTTCTATTCCTTATAGTAGAACCCAAAAGTCCATATCCATAAGAATCTATATTTATGACGTCATCAAAAATACAATTCTTAAAATCTCGGTTCCTTTTTTAGATATTGACATGCAGTTTTCAGTATTCGACACAGCTGATTGAATTGTTTAAGGTAGCCGAAAGAAATTTGTAAATGAAGTATTTTTTTATAAAAACTATAGTGGGGTTCTGTTTTAACCCATGGGGGTAGCATCATATTTTACTACAGAATGTGTATTAGATTGTATATTAACGCTCATATATTAGTTTTGTGAAGTTTCTATTCCTTATAGTAGAAACCCAAAAGTCCATATCCATAAGAATTTATATTTATGACGTCATCAAAAATACAATTCTTAAAATCTCGGTTCCTTTTTTAGATATTGATATTTAGTTTTTAGTATTCGACACAGCTGATTGAATTGTTTAAGGTAGCCGAAAGAAATTTGTAAATGAAGTATTTTTTTATAAAAACTATAGTGGGGTTCTGTTTTAACCCATAGGGGTAGCATCATATTTTACTACAGAATGTGTATTAGATTGTATATTAACGCTCATATATTAGTTTTGTGAAATTTCTATTCCTTATAGTAGAAACCCAAAAGTCCATATCCATAAGAATCTATATTTATGACGTCATCAAAAATACAATTCTTAAAATCTCGGTTCCTTTTTTTAGATATTGACATGCAGTTTTCAGTATTCGACACAGCTGATTGAATTGTTTAATGTAGCCGAAAGAAATTTGTAAATGAAGTATTTTTTTATAAAAACTATAGTGGGGTTCTGTTTTAACCCATAGGGGTAGCATCATATTTTACTACAGAATGTGTATTAGATTGTATATTAACGCTCATATATTAGTTTTGTGAAATTTCTCCTCCTTATAGTAGAAACCCAAAAATCCATATCCATAAGAATCTATATTTATGACGTCATCAAAAATACAATTCTTAAAATCTCGGTTCCTTTTTTAGATATTGACATGCAGTTTTCAGTATTCGACACAGCTGATTGAATTGTTTAAGGTAGCCGAAAGAAATTAGTAAATGAAGTATTTTTTTTATAAAAACTATAGTGGGGTTCTGTTTTAACCCATAGGGGTAGCATCATATTTTACTACAGAATGTGTATTAGATTGTATATTAACGCTCATATATTAGTTTTGTGAAGTTTCTATTCCTTATAGTAGAAACCCAAAAGTCCATATCCATAAGAATCTATATTTATGACGTCATCAAAAATACAATTCTTAAAATCTCGGTTCCTTTTTTAGATATTGACATGCAGTTTTCAGTATTCGACACAGCTGATTGAATTGTTTAAGGTAGCCGAAAGAAATTAGTAAATGAAGTATTTTTTTTATAAAAACTATAGTGGGGTTCTGTTTTAACCCATAGGGGTAGCATCATATTTTACTACAGAATGTGTATTAGATTGTATATTAATGCACACATATTAGTTTTGTGAAATTTCTCCTCCTTATAGTAGAAACCCAAAAATCCATATCCATAAGTATCTATATATGTATGACGTCATCAAAAATACTATCCTTAAAATCTCGGTTAGTTTCTTAGATATTAACCTACAGTTTTCGGTATTTGACCCAGCTGAGGGTTGTGTTTAAGCTAGCCGAAAGAAATTGAAAACTAAAGTAGATGTGGGGGGTTCACAAACCCCATGGTACCCCTAAACCCCATTAGTATGTGTTTTTTTTATGGATTATGAATATTCTTGGTATTATTGTTAGGCCTGAATAATTAATTTTTCAAAACTGTAACTTTTAGCACGTGAACCCCACTAACCTATGATGCCAGTTTTTTATTTCCTTATATTTCGGTACCAGTTAGGTGTACTGACTTGATATTTTCGGTAAACACATCTATGTAATGTTCTTTAAAAGTGTGTTAAGCCGTGTTTTGCTAATGTTTAGAAATGGATGTTTTACGACCCCATGGTACCCCTAAAACCCCACAGCTGTTTGTGTTTGTTTTGGATTTAAACGTCTTTTGAGATTGTTATTAGGAATGAGTGTTTAGTTTTTCGAATTTTTTCCATCTAGTACGCAAACCCCACACATCTATGGTATCACTGTTTATTTCCCCATATTTCGGTAACCAAGAGGTGTAGCGAAATGTGGTTTTCGATTATCTAGTATTTGTAACGTTCTCTGAAAGATTTCGTAGACATATGTTTCAAAATATTTAAAAATTTATACATTTGGTACCCCATGATACCCCCGAACCCCATTGGGGTACCTACCAAATTTTGCATAATAATACATTTTCAATTGTTATTACGCCTGAATAAGTACTTTTTCGAAATTCATCGTTGTTCTACCCGAAACCCAAAAGTCCATACCCGACCTCGCTTTATTCATACTTGTTAACAATATTATTCAACGTCGCTCGTTCATTTCGGTGGTTCGTTCTAGTTTCTAAGTAGAAGTTTAGTAAACGTATGTAACAAATACTTCATTTTTGCCGTATTCTTGGACTAGCTAATTCATTCGTGGTTGCCTCCTATCAAAGTCGTCGTCAGACTACTGCACCCTTTCTTTCCGTCTCGTCTTGTTGCTAAGCAACAGTTCGTCTTGCCACGCAGTTAGGTGATGTCAAAAGCTAAAAATAACTATGACCACCCATGCATTGGAATTTTTAGAGACGACGTTTGTCCATTGTGCTGAATTTTGGCTCCTTATATGGGAAGGAGAGAGGAACTCTTGCGATCTCCGTCGCAGACAAAACGTACATACATATATGCACATTCGTTTGTTGGCTGAGAGAAAAATTCTTGTGAGCACTTTTATGCGAGGTTCATTTGAAAAGTTAAAAATTTCTTCTTAAAAATTGACTGAGCTGAACTGTATGGTTACACAGTGTTATTTTTATACCACCGTGATATTCATTAAATTCGTAAGAAGTACCACAGATATAATAACTCAATTACAATATAATATATCAATAGTGAAAAATAAAAACCCGGTTTCAAATTTAAAAAAAAAAACGAGGATTAAAACCCCAAAATGCCTAGGGGTCAAACCTATTCAAGCCATCAGGCTTCGGCGCCGGTACGTTTCGACGACACCGTTTCGGCGCCAGCTCAGTTCGTCGAAAATTTTATGTACGAGGGCACATATCCCACTTGATTAATATAAGCGCCGTGTTGAAACGGTGGCGCCGAAATGAGCGGGTCCGTCAGACTTTAACGCAGCACCTAGTCACAATTAACCACACACGCATTTAATACAAAAGAGAATGCTAAGACTGCGACTATTCGCCGGGAAAAGCAATCGCAGAAACCTTAAACGTGTTCACCTCTAGTGTTTGTGATTGTATTACGTGGTGAACTTTTTGGAGTTCCAATTCAAAATAGAATCAATTCCCAACAAACGTATTCATTGATTTTTCGCGTCTGAAATGTAAAATGGCGACGGTTCTCTACATGCTTTCAATTTATGCTTTAAATCATGTTCACTTTCATACGCGACCCCCTAAGAAAATGCAATGTTACCAAATAAGCGTTTTCACGAAAAGAATTTCATAACACTAGACATTTAACCTGATCAAAGAAAGCATTTAACCTGATCGATGTTTAAGAACACACCCCTAGAGTCAGCAGTGCATGAAAACGTGGCTTTCACGGCAGAGTCGCACGGTCCGTACTTACCATGATTTTTAGGCGGAAATATTGCAACGATTGTTAATACTGCTTGTAATTTTTTAAGTAAAACGAAAATTTTGTAAATAATAATAATCTCTTTTAATAAAAGATAAATAAATTTAAAATAATTCGAAAATCCTCTAGTAGAAGGCAGTAGCTGACTGGCGAGAATCAGCCAATAGCGATATGGAAGTAAGCCATGCAACTCTATATTGAAGGGCATGTATGTGTGAACTGGAAACGCCTTAACTGGTAGAGTTTGTTGGGACAGACATTTCAAATTGGGTCGTTCACGACAAGCCTGGACACATCTCATTTTGGGTCATTGAGGACAAGGTTGGCCAGCGACAAGCCTGGACACATTCCTGAATTTGTCCAGGCTTGTCGGGATCGACCCTGAGAAGCTTGGACATATCTCAGTAGTCACCAGATGCGCTCGCCCCCTTGCCCCTCTGGCGTCGTCCCTCCAGCAAGTTGCAGTTATAATGATATAACCCCTTCGGTTCCTACGTCCACATTTATGGAAGCACATTAACCTTCTATGGTCACTCTGGGTCACCCCAGATGAATTATTTTTTATTCTGATTTTCTTCTGTTGTTTTTTGAAAAGTTTTCCATCCAAGTAAATTCAATTGGTAACACTGCCTGTTGTTATGGCTGGTAAACTGCGTCAATTGCGAGCTTTGTGCTATACAAGACGCTCGTAAAGGTGTTTGGGATCCAACGCAGCCCAGTGTGACCGGCGCGTAAACGTTTGCTTCTTTTATTCGCTTTTTAATTCCACCTGTTTCCCTTTATTTCTGACATTTCTATTCATGAAATATGGCTCAGAGTAAGTTTAAAAAAGATGAAATACTTGAACTTTCGCTTGACAATAATGAGAGTGGTATACAAGATTTTAGTATTTTCTTGAAATACAAGGGCCAAAGCGTTGACTTTTTCAGGACCAACTGCTCGAATGCTGAGCCAACAATTTAAACCTCAGTAGTTCGGCTCCTCATTAACGTAGAAGGATGATTTAGATGTCTGTCTCTTCAGAAAGGATAAACCTTTCCAATGGTGTGCGTTTCATTCACATAAAGGTCTCACAACGAAAAAGTAGGGGGCAAATTGAATCATTTTGTTCCCCTCTCCCTCAGCATTTAGAGAAGAAATTCTCTCCCTAAAAGAGCTACAAGCATAAAACCATGTGTATAGCCATTGGGCTTGCGAGTAAGAATCAGAGGGATATTGAATTTACCCTTTTTTCAGTATATATTTTTATAAAAGTAAAACATATTACCTGAAAATTGTAGGACGCTTCCAACACTATTATTTGCAATACGCCAAAAGATAATACCACATTCACGCCAGACATTCGGAACAATCATATAAAAAATGAAAGATGAAGATACAATGGCAAAGGAAAAAAAATCGGAACAACGTACGTATGAGAATCATTCTGTACATATATATTGATGTCTACCCTGACTTTGGCAGCCCTAGCGACGTCCCTAGTTGTCACGAAGATATGAACAATACCTTGCTAAAAAATGTATGGGACACAAATTCTAACAAGGTAACTTTTGTGCCTCCTGTGCCCAACCCGTATATGAAGAAGAATGTAAAATTCGGGGAAAATACACTTTTTCAAAGTTTGTAAAGCTATGGCAACAACAGGGTCCGAAATCCCGGGGGACGGGGGGAATATTCCCCCTACGAAAATTGTTATGCTTGCATTTCCCCCCCACCAAAATCTGTAGGGGGAGACCTTAATATTAGACTAGAGAGAGCGATGGAAAGCAAATGTCATAAATGAATAAAAATGAAAAAAATATTGTCATGGTCACACCTTCTAAATTGTGCTAAAATAAATCTGTAGCTTATCTATGAAACAGATTTAATTGTCTTGTAAGGGGTTTCTTGCTAGCAATTAAGGTACAGACAGATAAAACTGTGGCGACTTTGGCTAGGTTTATTGCTGATCAGTTGCGTGCAGAATTGGTAAAATTTGTCAAAGACACAGATTGTTTTTCAATTTCAGTGGACGAATCCACACATAGGTTTGCAGATAAGCACTTGCTGTTATATGTGGCATATGTGAGCGAAGAAAATTGTTTTATTCTATGAAACTTGTTTTATTTATTTATTTATAAATTAGTGCCATTAGAAAATGCCGATGCAAAATTCTTGAAAAGAAAATTATTCAAGTATTTTCCGAAGATTGCATAGATTTTTTTAAAATCAAAGAAAAGTTTGTTGGATTTGCTTCGGAGAGGCTCCAACGTTTACCGGGAGAAATGAAGTGTTGCCGCTCGAATTAGCCGTTTTTTTATGACTAATACGTTAGACATTTCAATTTCAACTACTGCATCAAAGTCCCACTATACATGGTAGTCTACGAAACTAATTTAACCTTGACGGAAATTCTTATAGATGATAATTTTCATATTTTATCAGCCTTTGCAGTGACTGCTTTCAATACTTCTACAAGATAAACTTTCCTGGTAAGTAGAACTGAATTTATCCGCCAACATTATAGCCAAAATACAGTTACATGTTCTATCTTACCTTGGAAATTGAAACTTCCGCTTTACTGCTCATGGTTTTTACGACAGAAAACTGTGAAACTCTTTTCAAATTTTGTGCAAAGTAACGCCCGATGTGCCAAGTAACCCCGTGTTATTGTGCTTCAAAGTAGTTTTATGCAAGACATCATAGTTTTCAATAAAGAGTAGGTTATATATCAGTATTTGGTTTAACTTAACTGGGGAAAAGGAAGTGCTATGATGATGTTATTAATTTATTCTTGCTCTCTCTCTGTCATCACGTTAGGAATATGAAGCTCGATTCGTATACTAATTTATAACAGTAAGTTAATATACACTTATAACTAACATTATGGAAAAGAGCACTATAGATGTGAAAGACCCCAAAATATTATGAAGAGTAGAGATGAGAAAATGATCAAATAGGGCCGCTATCAGTATCAAATCCATAGTCTTCTGGCGCAGTAAATGTTGTTCCTTGGTATTTATTTTGCTTAATTTTTATAATAATAGTTATTATTATAATTACGATAAGGAATTGGAAATGTACCGGTAATAGACATTGAAATCGCAAGATTGTGTTTTTTTATTTATTCTCATCAGTTTCTTATTTCAAAATTTTTTCTATATGCGTTTTTTTTTGAAGTTAGTGTTATTTCGCCTGGCACCTGGTAAAATACAAGTTTGTACAGTATTCTAATAAGAATTTTTACCTAATACTGCGCAAAAAATTCGTATTGTGTATCATTTGTTTAACATAGTATACAAAAGATATAACAGAAAAATATATATTAAAATCATGACCTGTTGAGTAATCGAGGACAATACATAATGATTCCAATGATGTGTAAAAATATTTATAACAATCTTTGAAAGATTCACCACTCGAAATCGAAAATGGCATCAATAATCACTACAGTTTGGGAATACGTCTCAAATAAATAAAAAGCTAAGAAATTGTTTGTGATTATATATCTAGTCCCATTCATTGTGTAAGATCCTCGAAAATTTTAAGTCATTTCACTTGTCTTTTAAATGGTGTGATTTCAAATTATAACTTTTATGGTGAAAAGCTGAATGCACGCCATTAATAGATCCAAATTCAAAACATGTTACAAATAAAACGATTGAGCATATTTTTATAGCTCTTACCTACGATATTCTTATCCTTTCCTAGACTGTAGAAAATAATTAATTATTTCACTCATCGGATAGCGATAACGTGATCTGAAGTGAAACGCTTCCACGTTAGTTCCTCCGAGTGTTCTAATCAATGGAATAAATTTAGCTGTTAGAATAGACGTATCACGCAGCTACAGTTTCACTTGCAATCGATCAGGAAGGAGAAAATATCTGTTGACTGGCTTTACAAAATTTCATCTGAGCTGTAAACAATTCTATAGAAAGACCAGATTGAGAAATGGATGATCATTTCTTTTATCTCAAAAAATAGAAAGAAAGAATAGATGTTTCGATAATCTAGTTTGATCTACTTATCCTCCTAAATATGATTTTTTTTAACTATTAACTTTCAGAAAAAAATAACCTGCACAATGGTGCATGTTCGACTGGTATTGTATATATTGCTGATTCTATTTACCTGGACAGTTGTGCAGGTCAGGGCTAAAAGGGTTAGAAATGGTTATTAGCAGTCAGCAAAAAGACGTTACATCTTTAAAAACTTACTTAGCGTGAGATGAAGGAAAGAAAGTTTACATGTTATGTATATATAGTTAACACTTACAGTAAAAAGACATCACATTTTTTACATAAATAATGAAACCGATATGTCTACTATAGGCGGGTCACGTCGCTTGCGTCAGTAAGATGCATGTGAAATGTAAAACTTTCGTGAAAGGTTGGTGTATCAAAAACGATAAGATAATATTATACAATTTGACACTCTAAGAATGGGCTATAATAATACAAGTTGGCATGGTTTAGTATAGTATGATATCCAGTTGAGAAGTTAAATGTGTGAGATGTGGGACTTCGGTTAAGGTTAATCACTGAGTGAATGAGTTTCGTATATTCTTTAATGAATACGAAACTTTAAAGTGAAGTATATATTTTATTTTTAAGCTTTTAATATTTGCTGCTAAAATTACACAAGGAAAATTACTATGAAAACTTCAAATGAAGGTCACGTTTGTTGCAATCAATTGACTCTTTCGGCCTTCATTCACAATTTCGCGAACGTATGCTCACTACGTTGTACTTTCCTATAACCAGCGAAACAAACATCTGATCACGAATGTGCTACCTCTGCAAAAGAATGTGCAGAAAACCAATGCTTAATCTCAACTTTTAAATTTCACACATAGTACAGTAAATACAACCAGGACCAAGCTTATGCTTATTGTCCCTGGTTCATTATATACTTATGCTTATTGTCCCAGGTTCGATATTTTTTCCCAAGAAGTATGTAGATATACTTCCCCATATAAGTAGATTGCTCCATATAAGTAAAGAAGCACGTTCGGAAGGAGTAAATGCGTAGTTTGAAAGAGAAATGACAAAAATACTTTGTTTTCTAGTAAACAATTTTTAAGTCGTATACTACAAGCCTTTTTGCTGTTTGTGACGTTGCTCTTGTTAAAACATCTAAAGAAGTCTATAAGTTGATTTGAGGTTTACAGCTTAATTTCACAATATCCCCTTGAAAACGTAGTTTTTCTATAATTCTTTTAATGATAGCAAAATTGTGATCACTTGAGTGCATCAGGCAAGGTGTGATGAAGCTCTGTACATTGCATATTTTATATCATATGGTAAATTTATGTATTATGAAACCTGCGGAAATTGCCCGTTTTCTTCTTGTAAGTCGTAGATCACTTGCTCACTGTTATAGCGTAAGGACACCTCCCAAGCATAATCCACTCACCATTTTAAGCGTAAAATTTAAATGTGTTCTTTTACTCGTAGGATCTTCATTCTAGTGACAGTAACGTAAGAAAATATAAAAAAAGTTTTCTAAATGAGTTACATGTGTGGCTAACTGGAGACATGTAACATATAATTTCAAACGGTTCTGCCATTTTTGTAGCTAATACCAGATTAGGTTGATGCCAAATTTTTTGTACTTAGGTGTAGTATGCAAATTGTTCGTCTTCTCTCTCTTGAATATTTATTTCCGAAAACAATGCTGCACGTGACACTTTTTTTTTAAAAAAAAGCTAGTGTGCCAGCTGTCCTTTCTCTATCAAGAGAGACCACTGAAATTATAATATTTGAGGCACAATTTTAATCCTCTTCCCGCCTTTTGAAAGAACGTAACGTAATAAAATGTCACTTAAATGGACACGCTCAACATATTAAATATTTATTTCAAACAGTTCAGCTCCCTGTATTTTATAATGTGACGTATAACATATTGCTTCAATTTTTCGGTATTCAGAGTGTAGCATTTATCTTTACACTCCCTTTTTACTTTTAGCATAAAAAAGCAATAATGACTAGAGTGTTTCACGATGCTAATAACACTCGAGGACATTGTTTGCAAAAGTCCTGTAACAGCAGAATTTCAAACCTATTATATATTTCGATTTTTGCTAATGGCATTACAGCAGATTGTGATAAATTCTATGTTGAGAGCACAAACATAAAAGCACTAGTAATTATGTAAGAGTAACGAAGATGCTGTTGGGTGTCCATATTACCTTAACGTTGAATTCTGGAATCATTATATCATATATTTCAATTAAGTACATAATGATAACAATAATTTACAAACTCTATGCTTCTCAAATGTATTTTTTAATTAGAATGTATGAGTTGTAACTACGTCGCTACATATCAATATAAACAAAATTTTACTATCTCAAGGTATCAGACTATATAAAAACGCAACCTTAAATTGGTATACTTAATGAAATCACGTATCTTGTGCAAAATTTTAAAAGTTGTTATATCGTTTCTTTGTCTCTTTCTAATCATAGTGACAGTTTCTTGTAGCTGCAATTGCATAAGTTTCATCCGATTTTTAAATTTTCTGACACAAAGAGTAATAATGTTAGTGACAACGGATCTCTATTTTCACTTATAATAAATGTTTTTCCATATAGCACATAATAAGTATTTTGGTATGCACCTGAGTTAACTCTGATATCGTATGTATCGTGTCGGGCATAAGTCTTTGACCAGGTAATGGCGACTTCTTTGAAACAAATGCAGAGTGTGAGAATTCAACCTGCCATATCTGTAGTTTCGTGTGTGCAGAAGATACTTACTTCTTTGTCATTATCGTAGTGGGTAATGGTGAGTGGTGAGTTGTAGTGGGTCGCGTGCTGTTGACCCAGTATCGACTGCCCCACCGACTCAATGACCAACTCCAGCTGTGGCACTTTCCGGAATATCCGTACAGATTTTGGAAAAGTTCCAAAGGATATGTAATTGTTACATTTTAGGTTAAGGTATTGCTAGTCTGCTGTTTCATTTTTGAATGAAATTACGATTCGCCATGATTTTTTCTACATATTGTTTTTGTGAGAAAACGTTAATGAGCAATAGAAAATACTACTGTTTTTCGATTCGGATTGGTTTGGGTTAACAGCTTTAAAATGAAACCACTTAATGTCCAACGCTTATGCCTGTAAGGCTAAGGAGAACTATGATTGAAGCAAGTGATGATGGACGATTTGGTGGAATGAGGAATTGCGAGTGTCCCGAGAAAACCCACGACCACTATTTTGTCCCTTTCAACCTTACTTGCCTTGGAAACGAACCAGGCACCCCACCCATCTGATTGATTAGTAAGCGCGGTCTCACTTTCGATTCCCGATGGGAAAACCTTTGAAATATACAATGCCCTTGGTGTATCCCTGCCCTTCCTGGTTACTGAAATTACCTGGAGAACGAGAATAACCGAATAGAATAGAGACACATTTCAGAGATGCTTTCATTCTTTTTAAAATTTAATATTGAATTCTCTGGACTGCACTATTTTATCATGACCAAAATCAGTGATTCATGGTTAGTAAAACATTGGATTCGTAAACGTTTGCATTTCCTACATAGACGAGTGATTCTTCACTCTTACTTAAAAGAGCATTATTAGGGTAGTGGCTTGAGTATTCGCTTCGTGTATAATGTATCCGCGGTTCGATTCTCCGTGGACATTCAGAAAAGAAATTATAATTTAGAATGATCATATTTCTGATTTTTAATAAATTGTAGAATTGTCGATTTCTCTCGTTCTTGCAAATTACAGTTGTAACGGCTTCCTTCACAGGGAAAAAGTAATTACGTGACGCCACAGTCTACAATCTCGATTTCTACTGTCCGAAAACTTCGCTTGTTTCGCAAACAATTCATGAATAGAAATGGGTCATTTTTCAGGCCTAGTTTGAGTCATAAATTTTCCTAGAACGTCATTGTGTAATTGTTACTAAGTGTTTTTGAACGCTTACTAGAAATAATATTTTCGTTCGTCATTTACAAGAAGTTCCGTATATTCGGTCAAGAAAAATTGATAAATAATAATTATTCCTTTTTATATATATTTTGATTATATATCAATATTGCGCATACATAATCCAATGTCTTTAGTAGTGTAATAACCTAACTTCTGGGCCAAAACTCTGGCCAACCCATTTTGGAAATATCTTTTACCAGCACAGATTGAGTAGGGTGAGATTGAGCAGGTTGGTTTGCGCATAGGCTTTTATGCCATTTAAAATCATAAAAAACTTACATCTAAAACTGCATTACACTATACATAATTATATTTTTACTCTATCGCATAATGTCCTCCTGATTGTTTATAACTTCTAAACCATTTTTTGAGTGTCTATAACTTTCAGCACACCCGTTATCGCAGTGCTTTGACCAGAACATAAGGATAGCGTGAAGTATTTAATATATAGAATGCTAAAGTGCGTTGAGGTTAAAGCTAAATACTGTACATTGCGTCTATAACTCCTAATTAAATTTATCTATTTATATTGCTCCCTTTGATTAGCTAGACAGTTTTAGTTTCGTTCAAATTGGTTCACAGATGGCAGAGATGGTTATATAATGAGAAGTTGAAGTTTAGAATGTTGCACATTGAAGTTTAGAATGTTGCACGAATGTTGCACATTGATAGAATTGATAATTGTATATATTCTCTCATCTGACTTGCTGCTACATTTATATATACACTCTTGCATCCACTCTTCCTAAAACAAAGAGAAAAGATATGTTACTTGCTTGCATCATCATACTCTCGCCCACACTCGCATTCTCTCAAGTCAACCGGAGCAGATGTAATATGTTTTCTTTTTTTAGCAGCTCTTGGACTTCTGCCAAATGTATATCATGCTTCTCTTACTGCTAAGCTTGAGAAAAACTTCCGGCACTTTTCTCTGGCGGAGTGTCTGTCTGCTTATATTTGAATCGCAGTCGTCAGTCAACAAAATTTGCAAATATAACCGCTACCAGGTTATTGAAGTATTTTTTTGGACGCTCTGTATATTTCGTAAAGATAGTGATTAGTATTTTCGATTTATACTTTATTCTTCGACGCTGTAAGTTCTTTCTCCATATTTCAGTGCTTCTCTCTGAGTTATTATATGCAAAGTATATTGTCTATAGTTATTGGGAACTGAATTAAGTGCTTTCGTACATAAGACGTGTTACTAATAAGCTTGCATCTACTGTTGCGATTTTATTTACAACTTGAACCAACTCTTAAATTATACTTATATTTTTTCTGCTATTTTTTCTGCTACATTCGCTTGCGTTGTTTACATTTAGGGTTTGCTACGAACTATACTTTTAACAATTATTTAATTTTATTTCTATATTTGCCATTATTCGTTTTCCTAATCATATCTATTGTTAAGAAACCACGCTCTTCTTTCCAACACTTAATGCATATAGATTGTAATTTTTCAAACGACATATCAGATCCAACAAATTCATCATATATATTCACATTGTCCTGTCTAAGGACACAAAGAAAGTTCAAGTTACGTCTTATTAACTGTGTCGGTACTTTAGAATATGTTTGTCCGAGATAGAAACAGTTTAAATCCTTATGACGACCTCGAGTAAAATATTCTCTAACGTAGTTTTGTTGTTCTAAAATGAAATCATCAAACACTACCACAGAATCATTCTCACATTCATCTAATGGAATAATGTATTCGTTGTATCCTCTTACTACTGCTATTGTGTCTTTAATATTACATTATATATCTCGAAAAAGTTGTATTACCCGTCGGTATTTAGATTGATGTAGGCTTTTAGAATAGATATAAACATTTGCATATTTAATCATTCAGATGCTAACAAGAAATTATCAATCATTAGCGTTGTTTTTCCGCACCCCCTAGGTCCAACTATTAAACATCTTATATCATCAGGTAAAAACACACTGCTCCTTTTTTCTTTGTGGCTCTTTCTGTTAACCTTACTTTAATATCCAAATTATCCATTTTATTATTTATTATATAATAAATGAAAGTATTTAATTTAAATTGTTATCCATCTGTATTAAACATGTCTTTGCACTATCCATTTGGAAAAAACTTAGAAATAGCTCTTGCAGGATTTTATACCACATACTTCACTCCAAACATTACAGAAAGAAGTAATATATTAACATTTTGTAGTAACATTCCTGAGTATTCTCAATTTTCAGAACAACTCATAGTTCAACCTGCTCAATATAATATAAAAAAATTAGAAAAATATATTAAATTTTCCATACTCCACCGATGCTTTTAAAACTATTAAATTTACTGAGGGGCAAAGAGAAAAATAGAGTTAAAATTTTTAACGAGCATTGTAACATTATCTCAGATAGCAGTAATACCGTATTAGGTTTTAGTGAGGAAAACTTGGCCGAAAACACAGTACATGTTGAAGATAAGGTGCCAATGTTTCATCCATTCGATACTATAAATATTCACTGTGATTCAGCAGAAGGTGTGATTTTAGAACTTAATGATACAACGAAACAGGTTTAATTGCAACATTTAGAATACAGAATTTAGAGAACCAATTATATATGAGCCTGAAGAAAAGATATTTTTCCCAATACATCACAACAAATTTAATAATCCAAAGCTTTAATTCGATATGAGAATGGTGATTTGATTGATTTTGGTGGAGTTCGTATAACTGTTCTCGTCGCTGTTAAATATATATAAATTTTTATATAATAAATAATGGATATCTTTGGTAATTTTAAAAGTGGCGTAAGTGATATTAATATTAGTGAAGATAATTTAAAACAATTAGAGAATTTAAATAACGTTGTTAACGTAAAACAACTTAAGTCATTAGAAGCCAATATTAATAGTCAATTAGAGGACGATAGAAAACGTTATGGAGATGTATTAAAAAGTTACAAGACACATATATCACGAAAAATGCGGTTGATGCTAAGATTTATGCTACACAAGAAGACTTTCAAATGTTGAAGAAATACACCGAAAAATTAATAATGCAAAAAGAAACTATACCTCTATTATACCGGTTGAAATCTAAAACCGTCAAGGAGCCAATCTTTAATTCTTTTACCAATCTGTTTGTTCAAATTATATTACACGATGAAATTTCTTAAGCTTTAATCCAAGTTTTAAACATTGTTTTAAGTTTCGATTGTGAATTACATATTTTTCCTTATCGTATAAAAATGTTAACAGTTTTGGTTGTTTTGTACCAGATCGACGCATGTTTTGAGATGCTAATGGGTAGTCTTTGTGATAGTCATGCAATTCTTTAGGATATTCAAGATCAACTTCTAATATGTTACACGCATCAGAATCATCAGGTATATTTGTGAAATCTGTTTCTCTTATCTCCTCTTCACTTAACCATCAAAATCCCTTAAATGGCAAATATTGGCTCATTGCCCATCCATACAAGTTGTTAGCATCCAAGCACATTATGTATAAATCTTCTTTATTCTCACCGTAACTTTCCATATACTTATTGTTTGCTTTTATGTATCTTTTACTACATTGTGAAATTCCTCCTCTTATACCTTTCTCTATCATCAGCGCCATGCCATTATATGTTAATAATTCTAATTCTATATTTGTCATCTTTAACATTCCATCCCAAGCTAAACCAGGTGCTGTCATGTACCAAGCTGTATCAAGACCATAAGCTTTAAGACATGTTTCTCTAAAGTTCTCAAATACATCTGCTAATAACAACACATCAGTTTTACCATATAGGTCATGGTACTTTCCGAGATTATTAATTTTAAATGTTTTCCGCACTTTCTTCGTATGTTTATAATTCTCATCACTTATGTGTGTGTTGGTAAGCTTGTTTAAGAATGCTTCCTTTGGGCTTAATTGTCAATGTCTAAACTTTTTCCAGTCACTAACATAATCGTACGAGTAAACACCTTTTCTTGTTACAAGGTTAAATTGTTCTTCATGAGGGTAGAAGTGTTGTGTGAGAGTCATTTGTTCTCTTGTTAGGTTTGATGATAATTTGTCTAAACACGCCATAAATCTAAACGAATATATGAATTTTAATTTGATAGTTCCATCTTTATTACTGAATGAAATGTAGCTTTCCTTGTTATTAGGTATTAAATCAAATGTTTCTTTATTACATCCAAGCTCTTTAATGCATAAATGTGAGTCGTATCCTGTTGTGTATAATGATTGGTACAAACCTTTTGAACTATAACTTTAAATTACAATTATTACAGAAAGGAGCTATGAACTCTCCTGTTACATGATCATGACGTTTAACTTTATAATTCTTTTAGTGTATTTTTCTTTACAGTAATAACAAAATTCGGATCTTATTAAACTCACTTCTCTGTTTCTTTGTTAAAGGTAATTCATTATTTTGCTTATAAATGTTAGATATCATTTTAGCTTCTTTCTGTAATTTATTTAGGAACCTTTTATCTGCATTTTTACCTCTAAACAAATAGGTTCGGTTTTAGTTCCATCTTTTTTTTACAATGTAATACAAAATCCAGAAGATTTATGTTGTTGATATTTTTTGTATATGGTTTATTTTCTGGATAACATTCTTCACATCCCATAACCTTATGCAATAAGCATTCATAATCGTAGCATGAAATAAGCATAGATTACAAAAGCCATTCTCATTGTATACTGATAATTCTTAAATTTAGCAAATGTGTTTTCTTCAGGCTTTATTATTTTTATTGCTTTATTTGATGAACAATCTTGCTCATGTTTATCTAATGCACTTTGTTATTAAAAGTATATCAAACATCGATCACAAAAATTTTCGAGCTCTCCATTTACTTATTTGAGTACTAATTAATTTACTTAAGTCTTTAATCCAACAATAATGTGTTTTAACATTTTCTTCAACAAGTTTTTATATATATAATAAATTCACATGTTTTTCTTTTTTGGTCTGTGTGTGATGTAATATATAGATTGAATAGTCTATCATAAGCATAGAAATTTATTGAAATATTGAGTAATTTTTCGACTTTTGAAATATCGCTTAGTTTTACAGGAAAATGAATATTTTTTAGTATGGATTCTAAGTTTGACAATAGTTCATCATTTTTTGGTACTCGTTCAGGATGTGAATTTGTAGGACATAAGGCACTGCATAATGAGTATAAGAAGCATTTTTCGTCTTCATTTTTACATTAATTACTGCCTTTTTGTATTAAATCTGTTTAGGTAATTCTATGTGTGATGATCCTCTGTATGGTACATATTTAACGATTGCTACTTCTAAAAAGTTAATGTTTATAAGAGCCCAGCCAGAACTTCAAGCTTGAAACTCATCCATTCATGTTCTTAATGCTTTATTTCATATTAGTTAGTGGTTCATTTACATTGGTTGATTGAGATATTACTCGGTTTTCAGTATTAAAATAAAACTCTTGAATTTCTTTTCCTTTCTTATATTTAGAACTTAAACATAGATTAATTTTTAATGAGCCATGTTTTTGTATGCTGAGTTGAATTATTAATTTTCAATGAGCCATGTTTTTGTAAGCTGAGTTGTATTCTGTTTAATATAGCTTTAGATATTGTTTTAATATTGTGTTCTAATGGATCTTCTGGTTTGTATTGTGTTGTGAATCTCCATGTTTCTAATTTTGATTTAAATGTAGTATTTTGACGATTTACATCGATTAGCATTGATTCAGATTTGACTTTTGGTTCTTCAAATACTTCTTTTTTAAATGGAAACAGTTTTAAAGCTCTCTTCCTACCTAATCTCTTAGGTTTTTGTTTTTCCAATATGTCTTTTTTAAATGGGAAAGTTTTCCTAAAGTTTAATCTGTTTTATTCATCTTCATGTTCTTTAATACGGTCTATGAGTTCTCTTTTTCCTTAATCGGGAATAACTTTTGATCCCCTTTCCTTTACATAAGTTTTTTTTTTAATTCCACTACTGTGTGATCAATTAAATTCATAATTACTCTCTTGTTTTTATTATACAAAAATAATTTTTAATGATTTTCGTTATCTAATACAACAGCTAATATTCATGTGACGTAGGAAATCGTGATGTCTATTAGCATACTGTATTAGAACATGGCTTTTATGGGAATAACCCATGAAGGTTACTAATGATCTAATGAAAACTAATTAATTTTTATTATTCTTTTTTTCAAATCTGCCTCATCATCTTCATCACTAACATTTGTAGGCTCAAGTTCTTTGTCACTATCATTTGTGGTGCAGTGCTTTTCATCACTATCCCAATTTGATTCTGGTGTATATCTTTCTAGTACTCCACTCTTTTTCTTTTAAGAGCATTTCTTGTTCTTTTAATATTTGTTTTTCTAGTTGTACTGTTATGAGTTGAAGATCTTGATGAATAAGGTTAAGTTTATTCTGAATCAATTCACATTGCTTATCCATATTGTGGATGGATCCGATAATTAATCATTTTTAGTATCATTTTATTGTTCATTGTTTTGAGGTTAATCTGATTCGAAATCTCATTATAATAAAGTCATGTTGTGTTTAATGAAGAACCAGAGAAAAAGTAAACATTATCATGGAGTAAGAAATTACGCATGTGGTTGTTATTGTTTATATGTCGTCTAGACATAATGTGTATATTATGATGAAAAGACAGAAATTAAGAAAAGAGCTTGTAAGCTCTATGATGATGTAAAATATCTGTGTATTCAGCTTTGTTCACAGAATACATAATTTCGGATATGACGTAATATGCAGACTAGCAGAAATAAGCTGTCTGAGAATTTTGGACATGGCACAACAATGGAGAAACGAAAGTTTTCCAACAGCTATGACATTTTGACGTCACTCCAAAGTTGAGGGGACACATTCCATCGTCTGGAAGATGGAATAAAAAGCTATTCTTTGTTGGATTGTGATGGGAGTTTGGATAGAGCGATTCAAGCGTGAACATCCTAGAAAGAAGGTGAACGAGGTGCGTGAAACCTCGGTCTCAGGTTCGAGACCAGACGACCTCCAGTTGTCGGTTGACAGCCGGACACCAGACATCGAGTATCCACTTCCAAATCATCACCCATGGTGCAGGCTACAGGAGTATCCAGGTATGTCATCGGTGTGTTGTGGCCTATGTTTAGATTCTCAGAAGTGTGTAGGTACTGAGTCTGAGAGTGTCATGTCATATCCAAACGCTAAACAACACACATCACACTTAACTTATTAAATCAGAATATAGTTGTTATTTAAAGTTATTTAATGTTGGTCATTGACTATAACCTCTCGCCAAATTATGGTTTATTCCTGTCCATTCCGGATAGTGGACGGAAGCGACCTAACTGCATCACTTTAAGCATTTTTCATCCCCAATATTATAGGCACAGATGCAGGGAGGTTGTCAATATTTAATAAATACAGAAATGAACAAAAATGAATAACTATTTTCATATTATTATAAAAAAGGAGGTTATGGAAAATAAAACTATCCCCCAACTTAAGCAATAATGTAGAGAGAACGGAGTACATGGTTATTCAAAGCTTAGAAAAGCAGAAATAATAGCCTTAATCAACGAGCACAGAAATAAGTCTTTAGCAACAACTGCTGCAAATTCACAACAACCAAATAAACAAGATAAAACAATGATGAATAAAGATGAGCTTATAAAAGACATGATTCAAAAAAAAACCCTGAACATATTGTAAACTACTTTCAGAACCCGCTTTGTAGAAATATAGTTATAAATGCACTTATTAGTCGAAAATTCAAAGAATGGAAACAAATTTTAGAAATAAAGAACTTACCCGATGACTTTCTACTTACCTTCAAAAACAAGATACATTGGTGTTCAGTTACATCAACCCATAAACTGTCACTTCCTTTTATTGAACGCTATGAAGAACACATCAATTGGTCAGATTATCAAACCGGAAAGACTTAGTTAGATATGAAAACATTATTAATAAGTATAGCGATAAACTTTTCTGAGACAAATTGTGTGATTGAAGGTATGGTTCATGTTGTTATCATCATTTAAAACCAGAATTCGTACGAAACCATAAAGAACATACAAGACAACATATTCATTGGGAAGACTACACGTATGCATACGCTCTACAAATGAGTGAAGATTATGTTAATGAATTTAAAGAAGTTGATTGGCTCGTGTTTGTTGAAGAAAATAACTGGAAAAATATTCGCAAAAACAAGCTATCGAGGTTTGGACACAATTCCAAGAATACTTACTTTGGAGCAAACTCTAGCAAAACAGATTTGCTTAAACTTACATTCCTAAAAACCTTAAAAGACAAACTCTGTTGGGAGATGTAGTTTCCCAGGAAAAGAACTAACAGCCTTCTTGAGAGAATTTGATTTTGTTATCGATTGGGACGATATTACACCACTGCTAGATGAAACACATGTGAGAAATAACAAAATAAAATTTACTGGTCAAGTGTTAGTTTACACGATAAAAGCGAAAAATTCATTCTCGAGTTCGAAAGCAAAGGTAAAAAAATGAAATCTTTGAGTTTTACGTCCCACGGTTATGCCGGTTAGGCTAAAGGAGACGGTGATGATGAGTAATGAATGAAATGGTGGAATGAAGGGAGTGGGAGGAAACGGGCGAACCCCGAGAAAACCCACGCACACGGTGTTTGTCCAGTACAAAGTTAACTTGGAGGGGGCTGGGATCGAACCCGGGACCGCAAGTACCAGAGGTGAACGCTCTACCACTGAGCCACCGCGGCCCGTCGAAAGTAAAGGTTTAGAATAAAAACAGCATAATACGCACTTGTTGCGATAGGAAGTTCTCAGAAAACTTTCTAACGAAAATCACAGGTAAGATCGATGTATTTAAATTCTTAAGAGTAAATAAGCATGTTCACGAATCCCTCAGAAACAAACTAATGCTACTCTTAACAGGTTTACATTTAATAGAGAACTCAGAAGAATGCTCAGTATGAAAAGAAACAAAAACTGAATTGTGTAAAATGACGTGCAAGCATGTGTTCTGAGTTAAATATATGCTTACCTAGTTAAGAATTAATAACACTTGTCCTTTCTGTAGAACAGTTATTATACTTAACAACAACAACAACAACAACAACAACAACAATGAATATCCTGAAGAAAATCCTGATTTCGATAATCTTTTTTTTCTGTGGAAGATTGGAAATAATAACATCGAAGATTGATGTTAAGTTTTTATGCAATGATAATCATAAAAGTTATATCGAAAGTTTTTACATAGGATTAGATGTTAACCGATAATAGAAACAATCAATTTCTTTAACCAAATCTTCTTCTGATAGGGACGTCCAAACTCCTACGAATATCTAATTCTTTTTGCACTATGTTGAACAACTTAATACTGTTAGGATCTCTAAACTTTTCGTATATTATCTGATGATCTAGATATTTTTCTTCTGCCTCATTAGGAGGCTTATATAGACTTCTCTTTTGGCATCTGATAGCATAATAAGGAAAGGATCATTAAGCTTGTTCTTCTTGTATACGATTAGGCAGTTATCTTTTGAATCATCATCTGTATATGGTGCTGCTATTTTTTAAGCCCTTGTTCTTAAGACTTAACTTTTCCATCTATATTTCTATATCTTGCATTCGTGTTTGGAGTAATTCGTTGTTAACTCTATATTGCTTAAAGTCTTGGATGAAATACTCTTCGATAATATCATAACACTTATTGTAAAAATCTTTAGATAACAAAAAGGCAACAGCTAGAAATATTTCTTGTGTATATAAGTTCCACATATGATTGAAGTTGCTTCTTTGTTTCCTCCTTTCATTAGGTATGTGGAAGAGCAATTCCTATAATTAGAGAAGTTGGTTAATTCTAGCTCATAGTATCTTATTAACTCTTGTGACTATTTTTTAACCAATTATCAAACCTCTTACCACCATCTTGACACAACTTAGTAGCATTGAAGTATCTGTACTCTAATCCACAATCAGTTTAAAATCTCCAGAAATAGCATACCAATAATTGTCTTTAATCTGTTCGTAATAAATAACGTTTAAACAATCCATAGTACTCGTATTTATTGTTTAGAAAATATCTTTTAACATTATTTCGTTACCTGCTAGTTGTACTGTATAAGGTGAGTTTTTGAAGGGGCCCGAATTCGGTCCACTTAGTTTGTTATTGTAATATTCTAATATTTCATTTGGACCTTTATTTTCTAACGTTTTTTAAAATGTTCTACCTCCCATTGCACACAATTTAGCAGCATTGAAGTAACCTGTGTTCTTATCTATAATCAGTTTAAAATCACCAAAGATACCATACCAATAGTTATCTTTAGTCTGTTCGTAACATATCTCATTCAAACTTTGATCCATACTAACCTATTATGGTTATTATTCCATAAAAATAGTATTTAAATTTATACTACAACATTACTTTTATCTATCCAGCTATTATGTGAATCATCAAATACTAACCATTCAAGATATGCTTTGTCACCTTTCTTTCTCAACACCTCCACTAAGTATTCATCTTTATGTTTCGTCTTTAATAGTTCTGGTTCGTAAAATCTACCTTGCACATCCTCTACTTTTAAAGCTTTAATTCTATACGTAGGTGCATTAGATGGTATAACTTCGCTAATAACAAATACTTCTGTTGACCAATTAGGTGTATATCCTTTTTCAAATAACCCTTTCGATTTACTTATTTGCTCATTCTTTTTATTAACTTCTATATGCTTTAAACCAATGGTTCTATGCATACGATTATTATACTTGTTAAATAGTGTTGGTAATATTTCTATCCATTTATAATTTCCTTGTGTTGTAAATTTTTCCACATGTTTTGTTTGAGAGTTTTATTGAATCTCTCAACAACAGAAGCTTTCTTATCCCTATAGGTTGAGTATTGATTAATCTTATTTTCCTCCATCACCTTCTTAAATTCTTTATTGTAAAACTCTTTGCCTTGATCAGTTTGTAAGTTACTAGGTTTTCTGGTTCTTTATAGGGATTCAAATGCTTCTATAACATTTTTACCGCTCTTATCTTTAGCAGGAAGAGCTAAACCATATTTCGAAAACATATCTATAATCGTTAGCAAATACTTATAGCCTTTCTTTAACTTGGAGATACCTTTTAACATGCCACTATGTATTTCCACAAGATATGCTTGCCATAAATCATCTATACCTTTAACAATAACATTTAACCTAGGATAATTCTTTCCGGAAGGTTTGTGAATTTCTTCTATAATGTCTTCTCTAATACCTTTATCTTGCTTTAGTCAATCTTTCTTTTTAACGAATTACGATTTTGTAACACCACATGCTGAACCAATACCTTTCTTACTATATCTTCCATTCTGTTTTTTTTTCTATTCTAATAGTGTTTTCCTTCGTACCTGTTGATTTCTTACACTTAACACAATACATCCTGTTTATTATATAGATATTTAAAATTCATCATTACCTAATACTACCCTCATAACATTATCATTATCACTTGATTTGTTTTCGTATTCATCTTCATCCTCTCTTTCTACATACATAATAAGCATTAATGATTTGCCTTGTTTCAAATCAGAATCTTTGGATGGTCTAATTGTTAACTGATCTTTTATATTAAAGTGTAATGGAAAACTTTCAAATAGAATGTCATTTAAAAATGTGTCTATAAGTTATGAATTGAAACTTGATTCTCTATGCATTAACTACTTCTATAAAGAAATTTGTAGGCAGCAGCTAAATTATATACAAAAATGACTGGTTTCTCAACATCATCTTTTGCCAATCGACATGGTAATTCTACAGTTTCTTTTCGTGTAAACTCTTCGTTTACTTATTCAAGCTGCTCTAATGATACAACATATTGTTTATCGATAGCATTAGATACATTAACCAATCTTTTATTCTTAAAATCAACCCAGTATGTATAATTTGACGTAAAAATTTCTTTTTTACTTTTAATGTTAGATGTAAGTTTTAGATCTAAGTATTTTATGATTTTAAATGTCATAAAAGCCTATGCGCAAAGCACCCTGCCCAATCTCACCCTACTTAATCTGTGCTGGTCAAAGATATTTCCAAAATGGGTTGGCCCAGGAGTTAGGTTATTACACTAGTGTCCTTTACCCAAAGAAACAGTGTTACTTCGAAAGGGTGTTGTGATAAAGACAAATCCTTCTTAGGTTCTGTTCGATTTTCACATTATCCAGTAGCTGACAATTTTTTCCTATGTTTTCTTTGCATAGTATCTCATAACTAAATTCATCCTTATATAGGGTTAAAAGAAATTATTTTCATTTCCGTAACTTCAGTATGTTTATTTACATTGCTGTAGGACGTATTATTGTGGTCTCGAATATTCAGTAACAATAATATAGATAACAGTTTCTGTATGAGGACACATTGTATTAAAACCTGTAAAATCGCCCGTAGCGTTAGCCAGAAGTTACGAAATAGTCGTGATTGGAGAGAAGTGTCAGTACCAACAGGACATACTCTCTCCATACGTCCCTAAAACTAGCTAAATGTTATAACGGAAAGTTTCCCTAGAACTAGCTAAATATAACGGAAAGTTTCCCTAGAAGTAGTTAAATGTTATAACGGAAAGTTTCGAGGCAAATTACGTGTAGAAAGTATGGATTCTGAACTCACAAGAGCCGTAAGAAAAATATTTTTTTAAGTAATGGTTATGCCGGCTAAGCTACAGAACACGACGATGATGAGAATGAAAGAAATATTGAATAAAGAAAGTAAGAGGAAGCAGAACACGGAGAAAAAATATACTCACGTTGTTTGTTCAGCACAATGCATACTAGGCGGGAGCTGATTGGAACAGGTTGTACCATTAAATTTACAACACTTCAATAATAATAATAATAATGCTATAATAATAATAATAATAATAATAATAATAATAATAATAATAATAATAAATGCTATTAAAAGTTTTATAGTTGCACTAAAATTTGGCAAAACTTACTTACTTAAACGTAGGGGTTTCGAGGAAGGGGCTCCGTACCTTCATGAGACACCTGTACAGCTACTCTAATTTAAACGAAAGCTTTCTGCTAACATTTCGTGTAGAAAACATTCTACTTTGCGTCCAGGAAAATAACTGTAATAGAAAGATCTGAATATAATTGAACACTAAAGCTTGTAATAAACTAACGTGTGGAGTTTGCAGATGTAATTATAAAAGCTTTGCTACAAAAATATATACACAGACCATAATTCAGTGAGCTCTGAAGTACAAAGTAACAAAGTAATATATATGATTCAGTCTACATAGCCATTGTTGCTTAAAGAGTGGCATAGTCTATTTCTAGAATCGAGAAAAGACTAGAAATGTTTACGATACTTTTCGTCTCGTCTCGATTCTCATCTCCAAAGCATGACGATAGATTGAGTTAGCCTTTTCCCGTCCGGAATTAAAATGTTAAGTCTCATCCCGATTTTGTTTGGTTTCTTTCTAGAATCGAGATATGAAATTCGTCTTTTCATGGGCAACGACACAAAACCAATTTCTTTTGGCTAATATCAGGTTTCTGCTTGTAATGGTATGACCTGAGCGATAATAAATTTTTAATTTTTAAATATTTTTCCAGATTATATTTATTATCACTAGTATTATTCCTGAAAATTTGATAGTTCAAGTGTTGAAAGAAAGGAGTATTTATTTATTTATTTATTTATTTATTTATGTATTTATGACTTCTTTTACGTGGCGAAGTTAGGCTCTGCAGCCTTCTCCGAGCACTTAATCACGTGCCTACATTATATATATTTAAAAAAACACCAATATATAGAAAATATTAACAATTACAAAAGAAAAGTATTGAACCAGATAAAAAACAATATACTACTTAAGTAAAAAAAAAATGGTTAAGCACTTCAAAACAAAAATTGAAAAATAATATATAATAGGGGAAACAAAAATAACATGGAGAAACCAAAAATTGCATATTGCATATAGCGGTACTAGAAGTATGAATAAGCTGTACAAATTAACATAGGTTTCCTATTGGTTGTGTGTTCATATGTGGGTTATTAATAATCTTGTAAAACGAAGATGCCTCATGTGCTACCAGTGTCCTTATCTTTACTTAAGAAAAGGGAATATACCGATTTTTAAATTTGGCAACTGTGGAAACGTTTTGTATTAATTGAGGTAAACTGTTCCAGAGGCGTGTAGTACTTACTGTGAAGGATTTTGAGTATGAATCAGGGTTGTGACTGGGGATGGAGAGCAAGAAATTATCTTGTCATCTTGTGCTTCTAGTATGAAAGTCTGATAAATTTTAAAATCTACGGGCTAGATACGATAGTTCTGACGTAGTAAGTATTTTGTACAATAGGGTAAGATTATGTAAATTTCTTCTTGCGACTAACGTCAGCCATGACAGTTTTTCTATAAAAAGATGTGAGATGTTCCCTGTAAGTTATATTAAAAATAAATCTAATGCAGGCATTTTGCACTCTTTGCAAGCGCTTTCATTGATTTTCTGTTAGATCAGAATTTACTGAGTCGCAATAGTCAAAATGTGGGAACACCAATATCTTGACAAGTTTGATCTTCAAAAAAATTGGTAAGAAATTTCTTAGTCGATTTAACGTACGTGAGAAAACAAGAACAGAGAGTTAATTTCCGAAGCTATAATATTATTCATTGTTTGCAGTTTCATGGAGGCTGGTATCGTACAGCTTTGACAGAAAAAAAGTGTTCAACTCATCTGGCGTATAGTTAACTGCGTTCTTGACTATGTTTCTCCCAACACCTAATATTTTAGCCATTTCCGAAGAGCTGTTCCATTATTTTGGAATTCAAGTATTTAATAGGCAAAGCGCTGTTTTGCCTTCCTTACTTCTTGAGTGCAATGGTTTCTTAATATCCTATTGTTTTCGAATTTTGTATTAGGATTTATTGTGCTATCGCTGGAAGGATCACTATTTTTAACATGTCTCCTGTATGCTCTATAAGTATTATCTCTCCGCGCCATTAACGAACGTAATTCATCGGTTTAGCATGGTGATGGGGTTCGCGAAACACGCTTCTTAACTACAGGGGCGTGTCTATCATACAAATTTATTATTAAAGAATTATTATAGAAGTATTCAAATATTTGAATGTAATAAAGCGTGTGTTATCGCTGATCAATCGCCATCAACATTTCTAAAGTAAAAAAAAATGCTCGACGTGTACTCGATCGAAGAACTTCCAGATTACTGGCCAGCGCCTAGACCACTGAACTACAATCACTACGCTGTAAATAATTCATCTTTAGTCTGGTTACGTTAAGTTTCTCCGCCTCACCTTGGAAAGTTGTATATTATTTTGTTTCTTCGTTTCAAAATTCGTTTCGTATTCCTCTTATGATGACATAAGTGAATGATCTTCCGTAGAGTTTATATTAATAAGTTCAGTTGCTCTTAAACCTTTGGTAGGCAAGTTTGTTTTTTCTCCACATGAAACTACAGATAAGACAGATTTAATTCTCGTACTGTGCATTTGTTTTAGAGCAGCCACGGTCAAAGACTTATGACAGTCACGGTATAAATGATGGCTCAATATGATATAGCGAAATAAACTACAGCCTCTTATTTTTAGAATAGAAAGATATGGAAACTACTCAGTGGTACTCCATTTCATATTTGTACAATATTTCATGTAATAAAACAAATTGAGTGTAACTTTATCATGAAATATAGAGAATGATTAATTTTTTCTTTTTTTTCTTTTTTTTGCTACTTAATAATTATCTACATTCACATTTCCTTGTTTGTTGAATTTGTTACAGGCGCGATAACGTATTACCTTTCCACGGAGAAGACGATACGTGTATTACATTAAAGGAAGCCATTTCTCTTTCAGATGAGGAATCTCTTACTTCGATGCAGTTTGGCAAGGGGTTTAATCCATCACTTTTGTCAAGCCATATTCTAGCTCAGGAGACTGAAAAGCGTCATACCTACCGAAAGAGTGAAAAACTCTTTAGTCAAAGTTCAACTTTGTCAAGCAATAACTTGGTGCACACAGGTCAAAATCCCACATCTGCGGAGTATGTGGAATGGAATTTATTGTATGTTCATGTTTGGCTACGCACATGTTAAATCGTACAAGAGCAAGGTTACACACATGCCAAGAGTGTGGTTATGCGTTTAAGCAACGTTCATATTTGGCTAGACACATGTTAATCCACACAGGAGAAAAACCTCACACGTGCCTAGTGTGTGGTAAGGGATTTAAACGACGTTTACATTTGGCTACACACATGTTAATCCACACAGTAGTAAAGCATCACACGTGCCATCAGTGTGGTAAGGGATTTAAATATCGTTCAAGTTTGGCTACACACATGTTAATCCACACAGGAGAAAAACATCACACATGCCAAGTGTGTGGTAAGTCATTTACTCTTCGTTCATATTTGGCTACACACATGTTAATCCACACAGGTGAAAAACCTCACACATGCCAAGAGTGTGGTAAGTCGTTTACTCTACGTTCACATTTGGCTGCACACATATTAAACCACACAGGTGAAAAACCACACACATGCCAAGAGTGTGGCAAATCGTTTACTCTACGTTCAAGTTTGGCAACACACATGTTAATCCACAAAGGTGAAAAACATTTTACATGCCAAGAGTGTGTTAAGTCATTTACTCGACGTTCAAATTTAGCTAGACACATGTTAATCCACACAGGAGAGAAAGTTAGAGCTGTCAAAGGTGTGGTTGGGAATTAAGTCTACGTTGAAATTTGTCTAGTCAAATGTTAATCCCCACAGGAGAAAAATGCCACGAGTGTGGTAAGTCATTTAATCGACGTTCAAATTTGGCTTCACACATGTTAATCCAGACAGTAGTAAAGCATCACACGTCCCAAGAATGTGGTAAGGGATTTAAACATCGTTCAACTTTGGTTACACACGTTAATTCACATAACATATAAAGCTCACATTTGCCAAAGTGTGGTAACCATTTAAAAGACGTTCAAAGTTGGCTACACACATGTTAATCCACACAGCAGCCAAAATCTCACACGTGCCAAGAATCTGGAATGGAATTTATTCAACGTTCATACGTGTTAAGCCACACAGGACGAAAATCTCACGAATAAATGTTGACAATGATTTCGTCTACGCTCAATCCTTGCAAGGCATTTCAATACACAAGTGAAAAACCAAAGAAATGCATAGAACGTAGTCTGGCATTTATTCAAGGTTCACATATAGCAAGTAATCCACACAGAACAAGAGTCTTACACGCGCGGAAAATGTAGAAATACATTTACTGGCAGTTTCCATTTGGCAAATCGCATGGTAAAACACATAGTTCAATAACCACAAATATGCGAAGGAAGTTCAATAGGATTTAGTTTTGGATTAGCTTTGGCAAGTCACGTAACTAGACGTGGCATATAGGAAAGAATTTGCCGCTCTCACAAGTTAAGTTTTGGCAGAAATATTATGTGCACGATAAATACACTGTTAAAGAGGACTACAAGAGAATTAAATATTAAAGGACTCAGACCACACTAAGCTCTTCAAATGTACCTGCCTTTTGGAATGGATTATTAGTTGTAAAGGACAAATTGTTAAGTCCGTATTTTGGGGGCAGATGTTACGGGAAATTGGTTCCGCATCTACTCTACGAATGGCTCTTCTGCTTTGCCGCCACAGCGATTGCTGCATAGTGTAAAGGTGGCTGACGCCGACAAAGATTCAAGAGACGATTTCACAAAGGAACATTTGTCTAGAGATAAAAATTCTAAATATAATCCCTGAGAGTTCTTATATGTAAGGGAGATAAGAGCAACAAGTTTAGGCGATATCAATATTGAGGGTGCACCTTCCTTATCAGCTACAAGTGTAGATCCAGCTGAAAAACATGTCAATTCCAACACTACGACCTTCTGGACCATCTGCATTTTAGCTGCATCTTGCTGGCCGATAAATGGTTGTGCAGTTCCATTTTCACCGCATATATTTATATTTCCCGTTTCCACGACATTCTTTCATGCTTTTTGATAGAAACTATTAGGCGAATTGAAGATAAGAAGCGATCATAAACTTAAGTCTTCGTCCCTTCCACATGGGTTAAACTGATCAGATAAACTTTACGTTAAAATCGTATTAAGGTTGTATGTGTCAAAAAATGAATCACTAATAATATTGAACACGATTACATTCCAGTTGTTGTCGTCTTTGATTACTTTACCGGAATTCGTGGTGTTTGTGCGAAAAGTGGGTCTGTACCAAAATTTCGACACAAATATATTCTACTCTTTTTCGCCCACAGTCGTATCTGAAGCGCGGGATGATGATATAAAGTGAATGTGCATGTGGGTATTTAGAAATGAAGTTCGAAGCTATGTTTCGTATTCCTTACTTATTCTCTTGTATACTTAGAAGTTTTTGAGTATACTGACTTACCAACTTTACACTCGTTTGATAAGAAAAGTTGTTAAATCAAGTTTTAAAATTTATTGAAGAACGTTCTGTTTACCTTATAAAAATCTGGTACTGTAAGACAACGTCACACCTTTCAAAACGAACCAGCATACAAAATTTTACACCATTGTATTAATATATTGGTAATTCAACACATTTCTATAAAATTTAAAGCGTGATCCTGTAAAATCAAGCAATGATGAGTTAGCAACTTCTGATTTGAGTGCGTCATATAGTTCGCGTTCAAGATTGGCAAGACAAATTTTAATATACACCAGTGGGAAACTTCACATATACGAAGAGTTTGGAATACTACTTGGTCTATGTTCAAGTTTGGCAGGACATTTTAATACACAGATGAAACTCTCACACTCATGGCAACACACAGGCGAAAAGAAGATTTATATGAAGCTCACGTTTTACAATGCACATGTTAAAATGCACAGGAGAAAGTATATTATTAAATACTAAGGAGAAAACAAAAGCGTTCTACATGTGTAGAAAGCGCATAATTAAAGTTTATATTTCCCAACAGATATATTAATACAGATGGGGAGGAACTGCTCATGTCAAGACTATGAAGAACGGTATAATCGATGTTCAATTTTGGGGAAACATGCTATCTCATACAAGTAAAAGATGGCTTTGCATTATTGTGAAAAGCGTTTACATGAAGTCCATATTTTGTTAGTGGAAAGACATTGTAAGACATGTGAAACTAGTTACTAAAAAATCATGTTTGTACATAAAAATTATATTCAATTTACACACGTGATAAAATATACAAATGCGAAAAATCTTAGTTGTCAAAAGCGCGATAAAACTCGTTCAATATTACGTATCAATCTCACGCACTACCAATTCACGTTTCCGCTCGCGACTACGACAATTCGGCCGTGATTAATTATTCAACATTTCTCAGCATTGTGCATGATGCAAAAAGTATGTTTTGGAATATTTAGGTTTACTAAATTAAGACAAATCATTGTTGACCAAAAGTATAAGTTCAATTAAGCTACAACACTGCTAAATATGCGTGGAAACAGTGAACAAAACACAAAATAGCATATTCGAACCAAACCAATATCCATGTCACTCAGCTTGTTGTTATAATGCTGATATTTATTGCAGAGCAGTAATGATTGAGCGCTTTTGCATGTTTCTCCACAATATGTAGACTCAAGGCGGGTTCAAAGTTAATCAACATCCACTTCACTGCTCTCTTTCTGAGTTTGCTGGCATGTATTGCAAGTAGTGATAATTGTTGACTGCATTCTGAACATGTTTTTTTTCCACAATCATTACATTCAAGGCGAGGTCTGTTGCTTTCCCTTGACCCCCAGATGTAGCAAATATCTCTTCGGATTGGTTACACTGCTTCATCATCGGTAGTTAGTTTTCTGTATTGTGCCAAGCACACCAGCATTTTTTTTTTTTTTTTTTGCAAAGTTGATATTTTACGAGGAGCTTTCAGGTTTTCGTTTATTAATTCTAAAGCTAACACGTATAGATATGGGTTTGTATTACTTTTTATGTTAGGGCAGTCAAAAATGAATTAGCGGATGCAAAATAATGAAACTTTTATTTACAGTTTTATGTAAATGCGAAACAAAAAATCTCGTTTTGGCTCCCTCTGACGACAGAATGGCCGTCCACTCTCCACTACCAACTTTGGGATTGCACTGAACGGAAAGTAATGCATTTGATAATTTTCTCGCAGAGGATTGATATGTTTAGAGTAGCGAGATATTACTTTTGGATGACACATTACTTTCTAATCCACATTTACAAATGGAAGAGAATCGGGCTGTTTTCTAAAAACACGGAAAACAGGTTTCCCTGAAACATCTATTAAAAATGAGCGAAAGTGGAAAAGAAATAATATATGATTTCGAACACAGAAAGGTCCAGCTTATATTGTCCTGGCCAGAGGCTCTCAGGCCGGAGTGAAAATAAGTGTAACTCATCCTCTGGAGGAGTGATAGATAAATGAGATAAAGTGAACGACTAAACGGATTGTACAGGGAGGTACGTCGTATATGCAGTTGAGAATTTATTTCAAAAGAATTCATTAAAATTTCTGTTCTTCCCTCAATCTGTGCTCCTGATACAACATTGTACTTCAAAAGACGTATGCTAGAAGTTTTGGACCTAGATCTAATAAAATACCAAAATTGTTTAGTGTTGTTGATGCTGGTGTCTGTTTTTTTTTTTTTTTGTTGTTTGTTTGTTTTTTTAGACCTAATCTGGGTGTTTGCTGCATCTCAAAAGCTATTTTATATTAAGTCGTATGTCAGAAATTAATTTAAGATATGTATTCATTTGGAAATACACACCACAGTTCCCAAAGCTTTTTTTTATTTCGTAATGTGTAGCCACTCTGTTCGCCGTGCCTCATTGGAAATTTCATTGTTTTTACTTTATTGAACAGTACAAAGTATTTTTGTTGTATTAAAGACATGAGGGAAAGAATCCAGTGCCTCGTCTATTGTTCAATCTAATAAAAGTGTCCACTGTATTACCTGTTGCACTTTGCAAATTTCACCCAAAGGGGCCTTCCTTCAGTCAGGTACAAACTTTCTTTTTGAGTTGGATTGCTGGCTTCTGGGATTGGGAGTAAGATAGGGAACGGGCAACTCGCGGTCATGGGGAAGGAACTCTTTATATGAGATGACGGATTCTATCAGAAAAATATACATGATATAATTTAAGCTGCTATTTTTACGCGCGTTATGAAGATCGTACAATCCCAAGTCGAGTGCTTGAGTAGAATGTTCGACATAGGAATGTCATTTGTGTGATGTTATCCCATGTTTACTGTAGATCCATATGTAAGCCCAAGTTATAGTCACAAAAAATTAGAAATTTTGTCACCTTGTGACAACATTTGGAAATGATTCGTGGCATGTTTCAATTAAACTTTGAGGACTGTACGTATATGGTCTGCAGAAACACCGGACGAAGTTTGTTTTGGATAGACTTGCTTGGGCTCAAATAATTTCACACTCACGTACGAGATCATTCTGTGCTCTGCTGCCCTATTTATTTTAATACTACAAATAATCCGCCCCTGTGGTCTTGCGGTCGTTATTCTATGTAGAGAATTGGTTGAGAAAAGGCATTCCACTGTTCCTAACCAATACTTTCAGACACGTTTCAATTACCACTAAACAGCCATATTCCAGCAACTAACTAATATTCATACCGCAGTCCGCAAAATTGATTATAATGCATTGTACATTTAGATAGTATAGTTTAAACGTGGTTTTGTTCACTGCACTTTTGATGAGCATTCTTCTGTACATCACCACATTAAACGCAGGATATGGAGCACCTGGCGGCACACTTCTCTAGCGTGCGATCACGTTGTTCTAGTCACTCTTACTCTTTTCTTGACATCTGGGTTGAACATTGTAAATCATATTAATTGAGTGTTCTGAAGCAATAAGTGATAACGGTATTTCACTGCATTTCCAGCTGGAGATACTGTCAAACGCAGACTCTAGCCGTAAACTTACTACTACGTTCACAATGGAAATGAAAAAGCACAGAAATAGCACAAATATTTTTTCCCAAGCAGGAACAAGAACTTTAACTTTTCTACGGTTTGATGGCATCTTTTTGAACTTTATGCATAGACGATCCTAAGTACATACAAAGATTTCGTATTGCAAAATTTTACACACAGATTTACAGGGCGGATAGCCGCATCATCCATAATTTATTAAAATTATTTGATCCTCTAACCAAAAGTTTTCCAAAGAGCTATCCTTGTTCGACTACCTAGTCCTACCCTGGAGCTATACCAACGCATAACTTTCCCCATATTACAGTACTATATCGAAAAACTAAATCTCATCTATATCAACAAACGCTTCCAAACTCAGCACCCTTTATTCATGCAATATATAATACCTCACTTTAGACCCCACACCAAATTGCTATCACCATACCCCTTGTCCCTAATATTTACGCCCTGTTAGTACACTTTAACCTCGTGACATTCGTTGTTCTTGACCCTACAGTGGTAACGTGAAAGAAAATTTCATGAATGGTAACACTTTGCCTCCTGGACCCAGGACAATTTTTGCCTGATAAGATGTGAACTAGGATTTAAATTTCTATTATAGTTACAATATTAAATACAAACACCAGATAGTGGATACGCTTTAAGCGAAACTGTACATTCACTTTATTGAAGCAATATCTTTCTTGTTATAATTAAGCTCGATACCAATGTGACTATTTTATTGCCTAAATACCAGCACTCAAAATAAAATATTTAATAGCTAGAAAGAAGTAAACAAGGATTTCTTCTAATAGGGGTGTATTACACATAAGGAATCTCATTATGTTCCATATCGAAAAGGCGAGACTTCACGAGAAACTAATCAATTTCTTTATATTCATAAACTATTAGCATTTGGCAACCACACTTTTCGAAACGTTCATCTTTTGCACAACGATGAATATTACACGTTCAGCACACAGCTCGCAACATTCTTCACTCATTATATTCACTGTTGTCTCATTATGTTCCATATCGAAAAGGCGAGACTTCACGAGAAACTAATCAATTTCTTTATATTCATAAACTATTAGCATTTGGCAACCACACTCTTCAAATCGTTCAACTTTTGCACAACGATGAATATTACACATTCAGCACGCAGCTCGCAACATTCTTCACTTCGATTTTCATGCCACTTACAATGGTTCGTATGTGCAATTTCATGTATCTCCACTCGAAATCTCCACTATATTTAACTTCATAGTGATCATATATACCTAGATATTTGACTATGACTTTTATTTATAGTTCTCAACATTCCTTTCTACTTACTTCATAAACTCATATTTGAACAATTATTATACGAGGAACAATTTCACACATTGCTTATCAGTAAAACGCATCTCACTTCCAAATTTAATTGCAAATTTACCGGATATCAACTCATTCGACACGATAAGAAGCTTCCGGCTTGACGCGCCATCAGCGGCGTGACAATAGTATTTTATCCTTACACATGGTATAGTATTGACTCTCCATCTAATATTTCAGAACATCTAATCATAACTATTTATTACAGATCTTTATGTGTCACAATGACAGTCATCTATGTTCGACCAGGTCGTCCTATTCCCCTCCCATTCCAATATATTTCTAATAATTTCCGACATTACATGACCTCTTCCAGTATTAACATCCATAGCCGCTCAGACCGAGAGAAACAGCTTATAACAATTTTATTCCTGCCTCCACTACATGCTTCATTGACCCATTACCAAACCCAATCCGTTGCTGATCTAACACTACTCCTGAAATAGTGATCACATGATCTCTCGCCCGCAGTATTTTCATCTACATTCTAGATCCTCTGGGAAGTGAACATGTGCCCATTACACTCACTCAAAAAGTTTCAACTACTCCCTCCTCCGTCTCAGCACCCTCGACTAATACTTCGCTACTAAACTTACTAAACTCATACACTGTCAGCGGCTTATCCTCCTTTTACTAAAAGTGAATTTAACCCTTTGAATACCAAAACTGGGTCAATTTGACGCAGATTTTTATAAAGAAATGCCTCAATATCAAAAAGATGTAGTGGGCTAATATTTTTGGTATTCTTTCATTAGCAACCATTTTTACTTTTGGAAATCATTTCAGCAGAATTCATATATATAAAAAGAAAATACCCCCAAAAATGGCAGAAAGTGTAGCTAGGTCATTTTCACCCAGCCTTGGATACCTCGCGGCACGGCCTACAAAAATATCATTTTATTATTATTATTATTATTATTATTATTATTATTATTATTATTATTATTATTATTATTATTATTATTATTATTATTTTGCTGATTGAAATGAAACCTGGAATAATCACTTCCACGTTCTACCGAGCTTTGATTGGGGTAAGAGTAATAGTAAATATTATTTTATAAAACTCCTTTTTTCCCACGTCCACACACCACTACATATTTCCTTCTCACCAATTGTTATTATTTGGTTTAGTTCCCTAAAATATCTGGTTTTCTTTTCAGAAAGCAACTTGATTCTTCACCCCTTAAAGTATCTAATCCGTCACAAGCTTGTTTGCAAAGCGCATTGCAACAGCAAACCGCTCTGCAAGAACTGTCAGGTGTAATCAAAATACAATGTGTAACAGAATTTATTCCTAACAAAGCGTATTTCTATATAAATTTTTAATGTTACAGTACTATAATTTAAATATTGTTTGAAAGAATCAAGAGCCGCCACTGACAGTGTATACAGCGTATGAAATTTACTGTAAGAAGCACGAATGTGTCAAAATAACCCACGCTTAGTACTTTACCTAACATTTTAGGTTTGGTTCTCTAACGGTTAATCCACTCTAATCTCTAACACCAATCACTCAAATCGCAATTGAGCTTTTCATCCCTCAAACCGCATAAATATCACCTCATCATCCTAAAATTCCTCCGCGCTACTTTCGTCTAGTTAAATACTCACGTCAAATCTATACAGAATATGTTTGCACTGGCAACCACGAAGCTCTTCAGCATCATAGAACCCTCCACCGAAAAGTGTATAAATTACGACAGTGGATTAGATCCTGAAACACAATTTCTGCCTTATCACACCCTTCGCAATATTAGATGCGTTTCAACGCGTTAGCTGGTAAATTTACCCAAACCTCTTATCCTCTCTTACATCACGATCAGGAATTGTACAGAGACCAAGAAAAAGCTAAAACATTTGCTTCCTAATTATAGGAGATTTTTACACCTCTATCATTCACTTAGCATTTTAAGCCTAATTATAATCCTGTAGCCATTTCAACTTCAATTCACCACATATCCATCTTCAACGCAACGTATATACTCACAAAGCACTCACTACCTTAATTTCTACCACACAAATCACTAATTTCATCTATCATAAATGTTATAATGACCCTGAAATCAATAACATCTATCGACATGTAAGACAAAGTCCACGAATACTGCTCAATCTTAAAAATCATCCAAATTTCTCTTGTTTTTTAAAATCAACAATAACGTCCGATACAGCTCAACAGAATCTTCACCAAAATCCTAGGGAAAAAATATCGTCAAATGACTTTGTCGCAGTACGTTTACACCCGTAGGTGAGGACAATACTCAGTCGGTATCAAGAGAATAAAAACTAACCGGGTAGAAAAGAAGAAGAAGAAGAGAGGAATGGTAGGTGTTTTCGGCCGACTGATGTGCAAAAAGGCAAACTGAAAGTATTAAGTTCTCCGGGCTATAACGAAGGCTGTGTTATTGTGAAAAGTAAATATAGACAACGTAGATTGTGTCAGATATATAGTCTGTCAAATATATAGTAGTGTAAAGATTGTGAGTAAAACTTTTGTGACAGTGGGAACAGTGTGCAAGTAGTTCATAGAGCATGCACTTGTGTAAGCTAACTACGTAATTCCAATAAATCAAATGTGTAGAGGAATGTACATAGTTTATTACAACAAACAGTCATTAATTTATAACAAGGTAAGTTGTGTTTCTGCACTGAACTACCATAACAGATTATCACACGCTAATCACGCGCAAAAGGTGAGTATAACAGCGTGTACCTGCTGCAGTTTATTCATACGTTGATTTACTCATGTTGTTACACGTGACCTTCACGGGCTGTAACTTTCATCTACCGACGGCGACATAAAGATTATGTTCGACTCAAAACTCACACATATCCGCGTGTGAATTAGTGCTATAAGTGTGTTTACATCTGAACGGTATTAGTGTGACAGTGCATCGAAGTTACTAAAGCCAACATTAGGCTTAGAAGTGGTAAATTATACAGTGTAAGTATGGAGGCGAGTGCAGACAACCAAACAACGACAGAAAACATGGACGTTCTTCAAGTGTTGCTGAAAGATATGGCCGAACAGTTACACTCATTTCAACAAGACGCAACAGTAAAGTTGCAATCACTACAACAAGGTAATGAAAACATTCGCAAAGAAATTGGTGACCAGTTCAAGTCATTCCAAGAAGACACAGCAGTGAAGTTACAATCATTACAACAAGGTAATGAAAACATTCGCAAAGACATGGCTGACCAGTTCAAGTCATTCCAAGAAGACACAGCAGTGAAGTTACAGTCATTACAACAGGATTTGAGTACCGACATTATGTTAGTGCAGGCTGAATTAAATAGTAATCAAGAAGAGGTGAAAAATCAATTACAGACACTCCGTGAAGAGATATCTGATTGCCGTGACACTACAGAAGTGCAGATAGCAGGCTTACGCTCCGGATTAAACGAGGTAAGTCAGATTATGCAAACAGTGCAAGAAGGTGTCAGTCGATTGTATATTGAAGTGGAAACACTGAAGACTACTAGCAACGAGTTTCAGGATCAGCAGCAGACAATGAGGAAGGACATGGAAGAGATGCAAGTAAATCAGGTGGAAATTCAGAAACGTCAAGGTGAACAGGAACTATAAATCCAAAATTTGAAGCAGAAATTTGACCATATGGTTAATCACCAATTTGAACTACCCAAAACATCGAAAGCGACAGAGGGACCATTGAACCAAATCGTTTATCCAAGCCCAGACACTGACTCAGAGGGTTCTTCGAATCAAGATGGGTTAGTTTCACGATGTTGTAGAAATAGAAAACACCGAAGACAGGAATCATCACACCATAATATATCAGAAGTAAATTCAATAACCCAAGATGGACGACCGAGTATTTCTGTGTGGTCTAATGACGAATCGCCAAACATGCCCAATTGGAACAATGACCGACCATTTAATGGTACACCCAATAAAAAGAAAAGAGTCTATCCAGGAAAAGTCGTAGAAAATATTAACCATAAGGAACTACCGTGTTCAAAGGTTTCCAGTGGAAGTGTAACGCTATTGAGAATGAGTGATATCAAGCATCTTTCACGCTTCTCAGCTGAATTTAACGGTCCCTTGGTATCGTCATTTTTAAGCAAGATTGAAGAAGAAGCTAAAGTTATGAATATGTCCCATGCCCAGTTACTAAGTATCATCCCATTAGTACTTGACGAACCGGCACAGTCGTGGTTCAAATTACAACCCAAGCCATTTAAGACTTACCAACAATTCAAGATATCTCTTTTAGATACGTTTCAATCAACTCAGGTTATATCGAGTAAGTTAGCAGCTTATAAGAACACTAAGTTTGACCCAAGGGTGAACCAGTCTGTGAAGCAGTTTGCAATCGAACAGTTTCAGAAGTTGCGTGAATTGTGTCCTACGTTATCGGAAACGTATCTGTTATCAGACGTCACTGCGTTACTACCATGGAAATACCGTGAGGTGTTTGTGATTAAACCGGCACAGTCTTTCCCCGAATTTTTGTCTACTATCGAGCGTGTAGAGTCTTTACGAAATTGTGAGATGAAGAACCGTCAAGATAAGAGTTACCATAAAGCGAGTCCTAAACCTAGTGTACACCAAGTTGTGAAGAGCAAGCCTAGCAAGCGGACTGCACAAAGTGACGAGGAAGGAGGCTACCAACAGCAGAAGAAATCGACGCGGGGCAACAAACGCAAGGGGAAACGATTTCAGCGGAGAAGATACAAGAGTGACGGATCGGCATCCGAAGAAGGGATGAACGAAGAGATCAGGAACCAATTTGAAGTAAGATCCAGACAAAGTGATCCACCTGCGGTTAATAGCCTTTTGAGGGACAATAGTAATTTAACCCATCATGCACAATGGAATCAGACGGAACACATCAGAGGAAAAAACGGCAACCAACCGGGAAATGCATCGACCGTGGGTTGGTAGGCCCGCAACCCACGCCCACAGAAAGGCTTAGTGCCCCTCAGCAGAGATATCTAGTGTGCTTTTTACATGCTAGGAGTAACTCCGAAGAACGAAGTGATGTTGAAGATGATTATGATAAAGGACGGGTAGAAGAGGTGGTACACTCAAGTTCAAAGATTAAGGTTAAGGTAAACGGAGTGACATTAGTCTCTCTCTTAGACACCGGAAGTGAAGTGTCATTGATGACTCAAGAAGCGTGGCAAAAGGTGAGTTATGATGTGTCTCATCCTCGGTTATTTCCTGCATCGGATATCACTTTAGTAGATTACTCGCGTAAAGGTAGAAAAGTTCTTGGTCAAATTGAAATCTTGGCAAACATCGAAGATATTGAAATGAATATACGAGTCTTTGTTGTTAAAAAGATGAGCCAGGACTTGCTATTAGGATTAGATACCCTGGAGAAGTTAGGAGCCATTATAAATTTCCGAGATAAGACTGTAATGGTGAAGTCGTTGACAAATGACAGTATATGCAAGATGATACCTATATTACCAGATGAAGAGAACGCTGAAGAAGTCTACCTGTGTCATAATCAGAAGAAGGACAAGTCATGCCAGCCATTGTATGACATGCCCAATGAAGAAGAGCTGAAAGAAGTAGTTCGGAATGCAGACGCCTTAGATGAAGACCAAAAAGGAAGATTATTTAATTTACTTAGCGAATATCGTGATATATTTAAGGATCATCCAGGACGTTGCAGAGGTTATCAGTATAAGATGGAGGTAAAAACGGATGGTGCAATTGTACGCCGGCAATATCCCATCCCTTTGAAGTATCGCCCACAGATTAGACAAGAGATACAGAAACTTTTCGTAGCAGGGTTAATCCAGCCCAGTGAGTCTATACATTGCAATCCGATCCTTGTCGTCCCAAAGAAGGGAACGGACAATATAAGAATGTGCTTAGACCTCCGTGAAGTGAACAAGCACGTATCGTTGAAACCTATTAAAGCGGATCCTATCGAAGATATATTTGCTAAGATTCAGTATAAGCCCTACCAAACACAAATTGATCTCGTCCAAAGTTACCATGGGATACCATTACATCCCGAGTCCAGACAGTTTACCGCTTTCAATTTCGAAGGTGAAAATTGGGAATTTACCGTCGTGCCCTACGGTTATACTAATGGATCATCGGCTCTGGCTTTGGCTTTGCAACACGTGCTACCGATCCAACAACTTGGTTCATCGTTTGTCAGGTATATAGATGACCTTCAAATTGCAGACGACAGCTTCGATAAACATCTAAAACACCTCAGGATATTATTCCAAGCTATTCGTGAAGCCAATCTCAACCTGAATTTAAGGAAATCAAGTTTTTGTCGAATGGTTCGCCGTTTCCTAGGGTATCTTGTAACACCGAAAGGGATAAAGAAGGATCCGGAAGCCATCAAGCCAATACTTCAATATCCTCGGCCCACCAGTATAAAGATGCTACAACGCTTCTTGGGGTTCCTGCAGTACCAACATCGGTTCCTAGAGAATTTAGCTGAAGTAGCCGCACCTCTGTACACTCTCCTGAAGAAAGGCAAGAAATGGAGATGGAATGAAGAATGTGAGCAGTCTTTCGAGAAGTTGAAGCAGATGGTAGGCGAAGATGTCATGTTAGCCCATCCTGATTTGAATAGTGAATTTATTATTAGAACGGATGCTTCACATGTTTCGCTAGCAGCATCCCTCCAACAGGTTCAGTGTGGGAAAATGAAGGTGATACACTATGCTAGTCGTATACTAACACCGGCTGAAAAGAATTACTGCTCTTCGGAACTTGAATGCCTAGCAATAATATTTGCAGTTCGAAAGTGGTCCAAATTACTGCTAGGACATAAATTCAAAATTTTATGTGACAACCAAGCCCTGTCCTGGTTAAGAAATGCTAAGAAATGGAACTCGAGGTTGCTCAGATGGAGCGTGGAACTGCAGCAATATGATTATGAAGTTGTGCATGTGAAAGGGACACACAATATAGGACTAGATGCTCTCTCCCGAGTAGCAGCCAAAGATGAACAAGAATACCACATCCATACATACCAGACGTTTAGAAATGAAGTTCTTGCAGTCAAACCACGTGAACTACAGGATGCACAGAGAAAGGATGAACGACTCTTACCTATTATTCAGGCTTTGGAAGGACACAACGACTCGGAAGATAAACTCAGGAGATATAAAGAACACTATCAAATCGACCATGGAATACTAAGGATAAAGGACTATCACTTTCCTGACAAGTGGAGAATATGCATACCTAAGGTGTTGGTGCCATGTGTAGTGAAGGCATACCATGATAACGCTGGACATTGGGGATTTGATAGAACATTGGCCAAAATCCAAGAATCGTTCTACTGGAAGAGTTGCAGAGTTGACGTGAAGAACCATATAGCTAATTGTGATCATTGCATGAGGATAAAACCTGACTATCACCCTACGGCTCGTTTGTTGAAACCCATGCACCCTGACAGAGTGCGACAGTGGATTTGTTTAGATTTCTTAGGTCCTTGGCCTACAAGTCATAATGGCTATAAATACGTTCTAACTGTAACAGAAGGATTCACAGGTTATTTGGTAACTTATCCAGTTAGAAATGCAAACACGAACGCAGTCCTACGTAGTCTGGAAGATTACTTTAAACATTTAGATATCCCTGAAGCAGTAGTATGTGATAATGGCATGGTATTCAAAAGCAAGAAATTCGTAGATAGAATGGACCAATGGAACATCAAAGTTCACTATACCACTAGATACCATCCCCAAAGTAACTACGGTGAAAGGAACCACGGAGACCTGGTTAAGTTGATACGAAACTTGTGTAGCAGCCATCATGACAAGTGGTATTATCATCTCCAACAGTGCGTCAGGCTGATGAACCATGCGATTTCTAGTTCACTGGGAACGTCGCCAGCTGCCCTGATGCTGAATATAGATGACAATGCAGCAGCCAATCGCTACTTCGGAATGCAAGAACAGATTATTGATCACGAAGTGTATCAGAGAGACTGGAAAGGAAAGTTATTAATGGCCAGCATGAGAAAGAAGTATAAGATAAACCGGGACAACGATCGCCATAACAGCCAGCAAAAGCATAGACCCATAGTCCATAGAGGAGACCTTGTTTTTGTCCGGCAGCATAACTTAAGCAACTTACCTCAATTGAAGATCAAGAAATTCTTCAACATTTTCAAGGGTCCTTATATATGTAGAGATATTTTAAATGATAAAGTTCTTCTTCTGGAAGATCCACAGAATGGACAAACCTTACCACTTGAATCCATGGACAATGTGAAAATTTGGAACCCAACCCCAGAAGTTAAAAGGAAATGGTTGGAGCGGAGTGAGCAGAACCACAATGGACGTGTGTAAATAGTAATTATTCGGACAGTCCAGAAAGTAATAAGTTGTATGTAAAGTGTGTTATTAGTGATTTTTCGTGTATCTTGCTTGTCTTTTCTTTGCTTATTGTTCGTTTAAGTTAGTATGTTCATGTCTTAGTTTAGCAGTATTTAATTATGTTTCATACAGGGTGTCACTAAAGTAAAGATATTGAAAGATGTTTATCCACAGTAAGGAGTGTGGGTTCGAATCCACAAGGATTTATTGATCATCGTGGAATAGCCCCGCTGGGCACCATTTGTCGCAGTACGTTTACACCCGTAGGTGAGGACAATACTCAGTCGGTATCAAGAGAATAAAAACTAACCGGGTAGAAAAGAAGAAGAAGAAGAGAGGAATGGTAGGTGTTTTCGGCCGACTGATGTGCAAAAAGGCAAACTGAAAGTATTAAGTTCTCCGGGCTATAACGAAGGCTGTGTTATTGTGAAAAGTAAATATAGACAACGTAGATTGTGTCAGATATATAGTCTGTCAAATATATAGTAGTGTAAAGATTGTGAGTAAAACTTTTGTGACAGTGGGAACAGTGTGCAAGTAGTTCATAGAGCATGCACTTGTGTAAGCTAACTACGTAATTCCAATAAATCAAATGTGTAGAGGAATGTACATAGTTTTTTTACAACAAACAGTCATTAATTTATAACAAGGTAAGTTGTGTTTCTGCACTGAACTACCATAACAGATTATCACACGCTAATAACGCGCAAAAGGTGAGTATAACAGCGTGTACCTGCTGCAGTTTATTCATACGTTGATTTACTCATGTTGTAGCACGTGACCTTCACGGGCTGTAACTTTCATCTACCGACGGCGACAACTTCATGCTCATGTTTCTCATTACCATCTTTACCACACCATCAAGCAGGCTCCCGCCCACAAATTACCATCAACGATCAGCTTCTGCGTCTCCTCAGCTGCATCCGTAAGCAGTATAATACCACCAAGCCATTCTGCCTGGTACTCTTTAATTTAGAAAAGGCATTTAATTACGTGTAGCGTTAGGGTTTGCCTTCAAACCTGTTACACTTTCGCCTTATCGCATATATCCGTTTTATTTACAATTTCTTGTCTGGCCACCGTACTTACGAATACCTTGATCAACAGTCATATCAAATTATATTTATGCACTCAGCCGTATTTAAGGCTCTTTACTATCACCCTTATTATATCTGTTTTATGTTGTTGATATGCCTCTTTCCCCACAAAATATTCAGTTCTTTTAATACGCTGATGATACAGCTTTTCTTGCAATTTGCAGTATTATACACTAAGTAAACAACGTTTTACAACCAATAATACAGACGTTTGGTCTGTGGTGCAATAAATGGCTACTGAAATCCATTGCTGTTAAAACCCGAACTACAGTATTTCTGGCCCCTAAGAAACGCTCCAGATTTCACAGTAATTCACTTCCATCACTGTTAACGACAACTTTCTTAGAATCTCAAAAACTGTTAATACTTAAGACTGACCATAGATAGACACCTCAGATGGAAGACTTATGTCCAGGACATCAATAGACAGGCATACATTCGACTCAATCTATTAAAACGACTTACTGGCACAATCTGGAGTAGTTTTACAAACCTACTCTTAAACACTTATGTAGTCTTCCTTCGACCTGTGATTAGTTACGGCCATACCGTTACGTCTCGGCAACTACCCCCCTTTTTTTATCAAAAACTTAAGGTTCTCGAACATCACACACTCAGAATTCTATACCATATCAATCTCCTGAGCTCTATGCTCGCGTGACTTTTCCATACATTTGGTTCCATGTAGAAAAGCTTTGCCTCAAATACTTCCGGAACGTTCCATCCTCATCGTCCACTCCTCTCCGATTTCATCAATACCAATATCTGTTTTATATCGTTCACAGCATCAGTCATTCTACCTTTTCCTCGTCTTTACAATGTGTCATTATTCCGTACCACCGAATCATCAAGATCTTCCCCTTATCAGAAAGTTTCTTCTCTATCACCCTCCACACAATATCATACAATCATATTCTACACAATAATTCCTTTGTCACTAACAGAGCTACCCATCCCTTTGAATAATGCTTGAAGAAGTCCCCGAGGGAGAAGAATATCCTATATCCGTCATTTTACATTATATTATAGTTTGTCTCGTCCAAACGCACCTCGTCTCATAGATTTCACTCAACAACGCAATATGACTAAATGTAAATCCAAATATTTTCATCATGATGTCCATAATTCATTGTACAATTTCCTTTCTCCACCATCATTATGATTACGATTGTAAAAATCGTAATGTCCTATTTACTCACGTTGTTTATGACATAAAATTACAAAATTTTGAAAATCCCTTAGACCATCTCTAACTTCTTTCTCGAAATACCCTTCACTTCTCTTTCCCCCATGGAAGGCATAACCCTTGAGCGGGTGGTTATCTAAAACAAACATGCGCCATACCTTTACGTTATAATTTCAATTATTATGTTATTTCTAAAGGGTGTCTTATAGGTAATTTATGTCTTCAAGCAAAGTAAAGTTCTTTGTTTATACCTTTATCACAAGACTGAAGTTGCTGTAAGACCGAAAGTAAAATTTTGCCCAAATATGTACCCCGCTGGCACTTTCAGATAATGAAATGTTTATAAAATTTCGTATCAGGGAGCGAACACAAATATAGGGGAAAAGTGTTAGGTTTAGGACAGTTGGTTATGTGGGACAGTGATATACCTCTCTGGTGATTTGTGTTAAGCTATAGCGGTTGCTAGCAGATGTGGCGGCTACGTTTAAAGAGCATTGCTACCAGGTTCTGAACGTGCACAAGGTTTTAGAAGCAAAGACAGATTTTCCTTCATCGCTGATAACTATTATATCAGATGTATATTATAAACATATTTCACAATATGAGGAGGTAGTAGAGGATTTGATATAAAACTAGAGAGTTAGGTATTGAAAGTATATTTAGAACATTTTTATATGATTCTAATACCAGAGTTCATAGCTTTATAGTGACAGTAGTTAAAATGGGTATACAGGGAGGATTATGACATGATGAGTTGAGGAGGATTGGGACACTGTCCCACTCCTCTCTACTCACAAGTGTGAAAACATTGGGTACCTTTATTCTAATTCCTGTGTTTCCGCTTGGCTAACGCTATGTTTATTTAGTACTTTTTCACATCGGTGTTTCAGAAAAATGCCACGCAAGTGGAAGAAGATAAACCTAGACTAAATACAAACAACAAACAGTGATATTCTGCTAGCCGTAAAGATAGTAATATAGAAAAAGAAGAGTATTTGAGAGGTAGCAAGAGAACACAACATATTGAAAAGTACAAGCAAGACTCAAATGGAGATGCTGTAATATTTCAAGGAAATCTTTTTTGTGAGAAACTCTCGTTAGCTCAAGTAAGACGAACTATGGGCTTAGAACGAGGCACGGACGAACTTTGACTTACGCATATGAAAATGCCTTGAAGAAGAATATGCCAGAATTTTAAACTGTGCAGAAAAGTGCGGGATATAGCTGGCTTAAAGGTTTTATGGATCATCGCCCTCAGTTATCTCTGCAATCCCTGGAATCAAAAGTTTATCAAAAAGTACCAGCTTCAATAAGCAGAACGTGGACGACTTTTTAAATAATTTGAAATTAGCATATGGGAAATGTAACTTCGCTCTGAAGTGTACTTTTAACTGTGATCAAACTGGATTTAGTACCATACACACAACGCCACCTGTGATATCTTCACGAGGACAGAATCAATTCGGACAAGTAACTTGAGCGGAACGTGCTGAACAAGTGACAGTCCTATGTACCTTCAATGCAGTTAGGAATAGCATTCCTCAACTTTTGCTATATTCGAGAATAGGGTACAAGAATTTCTTCCTGACGAAAATACCACCTCATAGCTTGGTATTAACAAGGATCACTGGATGGATGATTGCTGAAATATTTGGTGTTTACTTAGAACACATTAACCAAATTTCAAAATATTCGAAAGAAAATCCAATCATATTGCTCCTCGAACACCACGAAAACCAAGTAAACATCATTGTGGGAGAGAATGCTTACCAAAATGGCGTGTTTATTAACATTTTAACCCGCATTGCAGTCAAACTGCAACTCCTGGATGTTTCGCTTCATGGACCTCTGAAGACTCATTACAATCGGGTGTGCAATGACTGGCTGATTAATAACCAAGGAAAAACTATTTCTCCTCATTCTATTGATGAGTATATAGGACGGGTATACCCCTGTGCTATGACACAATAGAATATCATATCTCGATTAAAAAGACTGTAATATACCCTTTCAACAGTGGTTCTTTTACAGAAGACTAATTTCTGATATCTTTAGTAAATGACCGTCCAAATCCCTCGTTGAACAGAAACACACCGTTTCACCAGCAAAATCTATAGACAACCTTACCACGCAGAATGTTGCTGTCATATCTGATGGTATGGACCATGGTTCATCAGAGCTTCTGCCTCAAAGCTCGCTTAAATTAGCTATCCAAGAAACTACATATGTTTTATTTTGCAGCAATATCTTCCACTGCGTTAGTATCCACTCAGAATATCCGTCGTTATCCGAAGGCTTAGGATAAATGAAACCAACCCCTCTTAATAAAAATAACCCCTCTTAATTAAACCGACCGTGGGAAAAAGAGGAGTGGTCGAACAAGAATACTAACAGCAACTCCAGGAAAGAATACTAACAGCAACTCCTAAATCCCTGGGGACAGCCGGAACTTCTCCCCTACCAAAATTGTTTTGCTTCCATTTCTCCCCACCAAAATCTGTAAGGGGGACACCTTAATATTAGACTAGAGCGAGAGATGGAAAGCAAATGCCATAAATGAACAAAAATTAAAAAAATATTATCATGGTCACATCTTCTAAATAGTGCTAAAGTAAATCTGTAGCTTATCCATGAAACAGATTTAACTGTCTTATAGGCTGTAAGGGATTTCTACTAGCAATTAAGGTATACACAGATAAAACTGTGGCAACTGTTGCTAGGTTTATTGCTGATGAGTTGCGTGGAGAATTGGCAAATCTTCTCAAACAAACAGAATGTTTTTTTCAATCTCAGTGGACGAATCCACAGACAGGTTTGCAGGTAAGCACTTACCGTTATATGTGGCATATGTGGGCGAAGAAAATAACCCTTATTTTATTTATTTATTTATAAATAAGTACCATTAGAAAATGCCGATGCAAAATTCTTGAAAAGGAAATTATTCAAGTATTTTCCGAAGATAGCATAGATTTTTTAAATCTTAAAAAAAGTTTGTTGAATTTGCTTCGGAGGGGCTGCAACGTTCACTGGGAGAAATGAAGGGTTGCCGCTCGAATTAGAAGAAGTGTCAATCCATGTCTAATTAGCGTACACTGCATAGCATATCGAATGAATCTTGTTTCTGAAAGAGATTGTGGTGTTGCGAATGCTGTTCACAACTTTTAATATTTGTTAGACGAACTTTACAAAGTGTTCAGTAAGCCATCTGCAGCTGAAAAAAAAAACTTAAAAGTATCGCATTAGTCACAGATGCTGCAAGACTGTTAACAATAAAAAGAAATATGTTTTACATACGTAGGATTTTAAATGAGAGGGTCGCATTACTGGCAGTCTTGACAGATTTTTCTTGTACAATGTAATTTGTACTTTCGAAGCGTGAAAATATTGACCATTTCATTAAAGACCGCTCTAAACTTTGTGCTATTTGAAAAAAAAACTTTCGGAGAAAAAAAAAACATTCTCTTCCTAGGTATCCTTCTGGATATTGCGTCCATTCTGTCTATTATTAGTAAAACGATGCAAAAGGAGACAGTTTCGTACAATGAAATAGAGAAAATAAATTCAATCCACAATCCACGTTCTTGAGAAATGCATGTGAAATATTATGCTTACAACAGTCTTTGTAAAGGAAAGCATTTAGTGCACTGTTGAAACCATCTGATACAGGGAGTGATAATAGTGAGTTTGATGAAATAAGGGGCCAGGGTTTAGTAGACAAATTGGAAAGCATATTTCCTTCAAATAATGTACTAAATGTTTTTAGTGTTTGAAAATAAAGATCGTAATAGCTTGAGTTGTTCACACGGTAACGTAGACATATATAAAGCAGCTCAACTGTTGGAATTTTTGCAGTATCAGAATGGAAAGAGTAGAAGTCAATTTCCACGTTGGTAAATGACTTTCCAGTTCTTAAAACCTTAGCGCCAAAGTTCCCTCAGTGCCATTATCAACTGCTGCCTGTGAATGTGGATTCAGTAATGCTGATAATATTAAAAATTCCGACAAAGACAGTATGTTGGCGAGTACCTTCCAATCTTTATTGACAATAATTAAACTTAATGGACCTCCTTTAAAATTCTGGGATGCTGTTATTGTGACTGATACGTGGCTTTCACCTGTATAACAAATGTCCAACTCACGTTACACACGGAAACAAAAAGTGAAGATAAGTTTAATTATTCTCTAACGTAAGATCACTGGCGCAAATCCTGGAGGGATAAGGGGGACATGTCCCCTCCAATCTTGGAACTGTGTGACTGTTCCCCAATAAACCGATTTGAAATGTCGTTTTTGCGAAAAACGTGATTTGTGGCCGTTTCCCACAAAGGAAAGTGAGATGAAATTGATGTCCCTCGAGAAAAAGCCTCAAATCAGCCCGTCTCCCAATGTTGAAGACACCTCTGCTCTCTGATCTTCCACAGGACTGGTTTTCAACTTCACAAATATTTTGAGCATCGCTTAACAATAAAAGAAAAAGAAACGATCTTACTTGTTCCCCCGATGTTGAAGACAGTTTTGCGCCGATGCGTAAGATACGTTATTGCAAACTATATTTTAGGTTTATAAATACATTACCACAATCATTCAATACTCGAATTATTGTGGCTCTCCCCGCTGGTCTAGTGGCTAGCACGTGCAACTTACAATATCTTGAACGATTACGGTGTTTAGAATTCCACATCTCATAGCGTCGCTCCTGAAAAGGGAAGTTAAACTTAAATCAGCAAATCAATCATATTATTGTGCTTGTGTTTTCATCTTATAAGTTAACGATCTACGAATACCCGCCAAGGCTAAGGAAGACGGTCACGATGAGGAGGGTTAAGAACGTGAAAGGAAACGGAAGGACCCCGATAAACCCCCACACAGTATTGGTATACCACAAGCAGAGCCTGGCGCGAGCTAGGACCCATCCAGGTATCCCACGCAACTGAAGTGAGCTCTATACCGCTGAGGAAACCCGGCTTTTCGTTGTGCTTTCAAGTACTTGTATTGAAAACATATCTGTTATTTATAATATAGTCTATTCTTGTTAATAATACAATATAGATACGTAGTATTTTTTAGACTTACATAGGTGACTGGATATCTGAACGATCAAACTGAAACAGTAAATACTTAGGGAAGAAACAGTAATTTCATAAAAGTAATAAAAACTTTACTCCGGCTCTATAGCTCATGGAGATATACGGCTCGCCAGGTGGAGAACTTCAACATCATTGGTTAGCACATCGGTTCTCAGGTGTTATTATTTCTGAATTTAGCTCTCATACTACTATTTTCGTGAATGAGTTCCTCAATATATGGTAAACACAAGGGGACTGTACTCCCACGGGAGTCTAACCCTGCACCATCCTCACCGAAGTGCAGTAGATATTGAATGCAGAAGATAAGTTTACCAATTTAGGTTAAAAGAATAAATAATATAACATTATTAAGGTATTTTAAATAACAATAACGACTTGTTGGAACATTTATTACTATTATCATTATTACTATTAGTAGTAATAATCATAAAAATAATAAAAATAATAATGACAATAGCAATAATAATAAAAATAACAACTTGTAAATAATAACAAGAAAGGTAGACAATAGCTGACTAAACTTTATCCACTAAAATGACATCGTAGTGCTGAGTTATATGCAGATTCAGAATTAAATAAGTCAATGGGTGTATGCGACATCTCGTTGTATTAGTTTAGGAAGCCGGTAGAACAGAGAACATTGAACTATTGAAAGTCTAGATCATACTATGTGTTACGTGTTTCTCTGAAGGGAATTCGGAAATACGTCTATAATATAATAATAAATAGAATACCACCAGCAGTGCACCCCGGAATATTTTTCTGAAGAAACGACTGATCTACATTCGTATGGTGAATTGAACATCAATACAGCCCACCGCCGTAACTTAGATTTTTTTCGGGAGGGGGATGGTAAGCATTAATATTTGTGCCCACTAGAAAAACATCCCGTGGGCCCTCCCTCAAAATTAGAAAATAGACCCTTTTTCCATCTTTATCTTGCTCTTTGTGGGCCTCCCGAAGCCTATGGACCCTCCTGCACGGCAAGGTCTGCGGGGCCGATAGTTATCCCTCTGGGCCTGTTCCATACATGACAAATTAATTAAGGGACAATATTGACATATCTCAAAGCCGTACGAATAAATATAACTTCTAGGGCTACTACTAATAGGGTGTTTTTTTTTTAACTGAAGTTGGCCCACGACTCATTTTTGTTTGTGCTGTTTTGTTTATGTAATATAGTGAACCTGTTTGATACTTCATTTATCATTTCATGTTCGTATCGTATATGGATTAAAAATATTTGTCTTTAATTGCATCCCCTTCGAACGGCGGGGAGCTACCCTGCGGAGAAATTACCCTCCTACCCCCACAAGTTAAGACCCTAATAGAATCCACTATTTATGAAAATTGTTTCTAGCATTTTCATCTCATTTAATGAAGGTATAACTAACACTACAATTTTTGTTCTTCTACATTACTCAAACATTTGTTCTTGCTTTTCACATGAGTTAAAAAAGTTTCCTGATAAATGTTCTGTGCTGCTGCGAAGACTACATTTAAGGTGTTTGTGTCGGTTTATATCTGGCGCAAGCACGTACGTTTAACAATAATCACGTTGCTGTGAGGGCGGACAGGCTATTGTATATAATATCAAACTTCGCAATTCCATTTCATAGGTGTATAAAAAAGAAGAAAAGCAGCACCTACAGGTTTCTTTCTTTTATTCTTCCTATCTCTGCGTAACATTTAATCATGACTGAATCATTGAAAGACTTTAGCGTCTTTTAAGGCAAAGATCTGCATAACCAGTTAACCAGAATAAACACCTTTGTTCAGGCTTTTGATCCAAATGAAGGCAGAAGCCGCGGGTGCTCAGAGATAGAGCGTTCACCTCTGGTGAATGGGGTCCCTGGTTGGATCCCAACTCGCGCCATATGAACTTTGTGGTGGACAAACACCGTGTGCATGTTTCTCTCGGGGTTCTTCCACTTTCTTCATTCCACCATTTCATTCATTTCTCATCATCATCGTCTCCTTTAGCCTAACCGGCATAAACGTACGACGTAAAACTCAAAGATTTCCAAATGAAGGCACTATCGAAGAAATGTGTGCACGCTTAAAACATCTAAATAGCATCTGGTCAAAGCAGGAGGAGGTGCAAGATACTATTGAAAGTAATCAAATTGAACCCGGAGCAGAAGAAAACGTCCATGCAGTAATTTAAAATACTGTATATACTGTATTTTTCTTTAGAGACCTCAATACAAGTACTTGTTTCAAAGCATGAAAATAAATTCTACTGTTTTGCAAAATTTGATCCGCCATATTGGATCCACTATTTTGAAGATTTCAATTAGGATATCAAGTTCGTGATCAGTGAGGTCAAAAACCACAGCATGCCCATTTTTGTACACTCTGAAAGTGATTTTGAATTTTGGCCACGTTTTTAGCATTTCGTAGCACTGTGCGTCTTCGCAACACACAGGACAGCTCTTTAAACAGGTAGGGAAAGCCATCAAATGCTGTTATGCCTTTTAAGACAATTCTTCACACTCACAGCGCACAAGCAACCAAAAGTTACAAAGTTCATTTTTTAAACGTTTCTCCATGAATTTCCAAGATAGTTCCAAAAGGCTGTTCTTTTCTGTGTTCGAGACATTCATACTTTGTACGTCACCGATGTACGTCTACTATCACCGACCCGAAGCTCATTTTGAAAATTTAAAAGAGATATTTGGAAAAGACAGACATAATTTCAAACTTTATTAACCAACCCTCGTATATAAAAGAAACAATCTCGAAGCTTTCTTCATCAGTTTTGTATTTCGTGCATCTGTGTTGGTAGGTCTATTTTGATTCTTACGGCCATATATGGTCGAGGAACAAGGAGTGTTCACGTCATAGTTACATGCTTGGTAAATGTCCTTTTGGATCTGATTTTGGGACAATCACTTTCCACCTACGCACTTTTAATACCAAAAGCTCATTGGACAATAATTCTGATCCCGACGCTAGCAGCGAAAATCGGGATTTCCTCGTTGACCATATACAAGCTTTGGTTTGCTAAATAGAACTCTCACTGTGTGTTTAGTACGCGTGCCTGTTTGTTGCTTCGAAGAGCACCCACCATAGCGAGTATGGTGCCGTCTTCTAAAGATAACACGCTCTCCCCTTGTATGGGTTGAGCTTCGCACGTTGAATCGCCGTTGCCATATGTGAGAGTTGATTTTCAGAGTTTATCAACAGTGATATGTTACACATCTGTGCAAAAAGGTCATCCTAAGAGTGTGTAGAAGTATCATGTAAAGTGGCTCGTAATACGTGTTAGCACTTTAACATTCGTTTGTGGCCTCAACTCGGATGGTCGTTTTATTCCTGGCAGTAGGGAATTACATTGAACCTTCAAGACTAGTTGACGCAGCTGCCAGCTTATTTCGGCTCTAGTACAGGAACTTTTGTAGATCTTCTTTACATCTAGCGAATTCGACGCCAGGACCCGAGCGGTATCAGCAGTGGAACAACTGACCGGTCGAAGATTTTTCAGTTGAGTAAGTGAAACATTAATTATTCGAGCCACTTTTTTATTGAAGGAAAGCAAATAGAAATGAAATGAAAGGTTGAAACAATCAAATAAAATTGAACAAAAGCTACTTGACCGCTTGTAATCTCTTAATGTTCTCTTAATTTGTGTAATTCATATTCAGCAACACATTCTTTGCACAGTTTAATTAGTTTTTTTTATTTGTATCGTAAAGTGGTTTCTTTTTTATTCGTTAATATTTGTTTTGAAATCAATTATTTTCACATATTTCTATTTTACGGTCAACCGTATGTGCCCAACTTCGGGTTTTCGATAAGATATAAGTGCGGATGTAATTGTGATTTGCCGTAGTAAAGCTGGGGTGAATGCTTAGGTTTATAGAATTTTAACAACGGGAAAAGAATACGATTACAAAGACATGGCGACCATGACAGGACAAAATCATCAATCTTCGGATGTAATTGTGCCCGAAGATACTACTGATTTACTTGGTAAACCCGACAGTATTTAGAACAGGTACTGTCTTGTTTGCGTGTAGAATCCAGAGTTTGAGTCACGTAGTATATGTAGCAGACTAGTTAAATTTAATTTCCTTGGAAATTGTTCAAACTTGTGAAAAAGGAAAGAGAGAGAAAAGAATAAGCAGGCTTTAAATAACATAAAATAAATTTAATTACTATAGGAATATTACTAGTATAAGTTTTTCTTAAGACATTAAAATATAACATTTTTATCTTTGTTCGCAAAATTTTTCTCCCGTCAACTTCCAATATTACGCACAGATGAATAAACACCAATCAGCTGATCACAGCCGACCACACACCAATATAGACATAACCTTCTGTTTGCACCTTTATTTATACTTATGCTAAGAATATTGTGAGAAAATAATTATAGAATACGTGTTAAGATATGTTAAAATAAATTAATAAGTTTTGAGAAGTGTCGAAAAAGAGAAGGCCTTGTGCAATTGAAATAACGACACATTAGTTTCAGAAAGTTGTTTGTTTACACTTTGTTGTTGAAGTTAGACATTCGTATTTTTCACTTTTATATTGTGAATTAGTTGTTTGTAACTTAAATAAATATAGAGAGTAGAATTACATTAGAACAAATTCAAGCATTGTTAGGGAAACAGTCTGCTGAATTACAGCAGAAACTAGAAAATAACAGTGAACGTTTAGAACATAAAATTGAAAGCAATAGCGAACGAGTAGATGAATTAATAGGCGAATGCAAACAGTCAATAACAGAACCATCAAATGAATGTTAACAGTGCATAACCAAATTAGCGAAAGAATGGACGTAGAATTGAGTTGAATTAGAAAGTAGACTTGATGGTTTGAGTAGTACGATTACTTATAACTGAATTCAATAATACGATTACTGAAATACGTTTGGAATTCGCTAGCCTAACCAAACGCGTTGAATCACTTAGGGAAGAATATAGGAAAGGTATTGAGCAATTGCAGGCATCCATACAAGCGGTAGAGATTGAGAGTAGAGAAACCACCGAGGCCCAACAGCGTGATATTGATACTTTGAAAGAGGAAGTGCAAGGGCTAAAAGGCCAAGTAGAGAAAATAGAAGAACCCCAGGTGCTCACAGACAGAAAATGCGAGATTGTTAGTTTTTGTATGAATAGACAGGAAAGTGCCGTACGCGAATTAAACGGACATGTAAAGGAACTCGCGGAAAAGACAGGTGAGATAGGTGAAGAAGTACAAGGGCAACGACAAATTCTAAAACTGAACAGTGAACGGTCAGATGGAACCGAACAAACCTTAGAAAGTTTCAGGGAACACCATAAAGCTACTGTTGAAATGATAATGGAGCATTTTGAGAAATTGCCAGCTGTTATCATAAAATCCGAACATGATCAAGATATTACTCAGGAAATGCATAGATTAGAAAGAGTAAATAGTGAGTTATTAGTACGACAGGAACATATTGATAAATTGCGACAATTGCATATTGATACACATACGTCACAAAGTAAAGAGAATCAGTTCGATCATGAGTACCACGCCTCAGATTATCAAAGTGAAGGATTCGAATCCGACGGCCCCCTCGTGTATTTATGAATATGTAATATTTGGCATAATTTGAATGAAATTTGTCTTAACATCCTCATATATATATATATACATATACCTTCTGCGTGTGAGTGCCGCCCATCCAAATATACAGAGAAATGGGCGCCCTTGCGTAGTACTATATACCTAGGTACTTGCTAGAAATTACAGAAGGCTATTCGCTTTGTACCCACCCATTTTCGATTCTGTGCTGCCACCTGGCGTATCATACTGGAATTATGGTTTCCTTACAAGGGCAGTGTTTGTCTGACCTGGTATACTAGCAGACAAAGTTACTGTGTGTTTCAGATGTAAAGCATCACGGGCAACAGCCAATGGTGCGCGATAATCAGCGCGGTGTTGCCGGATCATGGACTCCCCTTTCCCTTCTCGCTCTTCCTCCAGTTGAGATTATCATACATACATTGGCAACATTATTCGCAATGTAAATATACTATTCCAGCAAACTCAAGAATTTTGACTGTGCATCCTAGAAGTATATATAGCAATTAAATTACTTACCCATTAACTTTTCCAGTGGATATGCTAAACACTCGTCTTCAACACTACTTTCACTATCGTCTATGTCAGTTAATATTTCGTCATTGTCTGAACCTGAGTCTTGTAAATTTATTATCATGGGCTAAAAAAAATGTAAACACAAAAAATAATTCTTCGGGCCTGATTTCATAGCACTGTATTTTTTATTTTTTTATTTTTTTTTAAAGAAAGCTCCGCACTTGTACTCGGTTTGCTTAAAGACATTGTCAACTATAATTTTGGAGAATAAACGAACTACCACGAAAGAAAGGAACCCAGACACTGATGAATTCTGTTTGTGCTAGAAGAGGAGTTACGTTCCTACACATACACAACTAGCACCTTTCTTTTCTTCTCAGTTTTCATAACAAACAACATTCTTGAGCTTAGTCTAGGTCACACAAAAACAATCCGTCTGATTCCTAAGCAAGTCCATATGATCGAGTTTGTTTTGGGTTACGATAATTTACGACACCATTCAGACGCCTAGTGCTTTTGAATCCCTGCTGGAGGAGGAAAGAGGGAATAAGTGGTCGCATATATGTGAGGTAGTGAAACGTGAAGGGAAAAAATAAACAAAACATACTGCGTTTTTTCTGTCGAATAAGGAAGAATTTATCCCGAAGTAAATTTCAAAACAATATTACGAACTTCCCATACTTTGTTCTTACGATGTTAGGCATATATATTATAAGCGTGTGTCCTCCCTCACTCCCATTCCATTTTAATTTTTCCCAGTTACTCTTGTCTGAATTGGAATAAGGCTCCATGAACTGTACGTTGACGCAAACTTTGTGTTATAGTTTTATCTTTTCATTGAGTTGGCAATACTGTGTGTGGTGACTTGCAATGCCTTTTCAAAGCACAAAAGAAGAAAAAGCAGCAGTAACACTATAAATATATAGTTCAATTAACTCCAACATCATCGATGCTTATCTTTATCATTTTTAGTATTGTGATTATGTAACTTTGATAGCGAATAAAAATGATATTTGACAATATGTATATTGTCTATGAAAAGGTGCTATTCAATAATAAGCGTAGTTAGCATCTGGCGTAAGAATACAGACGCGTGATGCTAAACGCGCGAAGTGCACTCTGTGCCGCCATGGATGATTGAATGGACCAAGAAGTGCAGTCCGTGTTACAAAAGTCGTTTATTTAACGAATCATCGTTTAAAATGTTAGTGAATTAGTTATGCCCGAGAGAAGAAAGCAGAGATGTGCGTCTACGCGTAAAAAACGATAGTTTACGTTTACGTGTCAACAATGCGTAGACAATGTAAACAACGTAGACTATGTAGAATATGTCAACAACACGTAATTTAAAATGGCGTCGTGGACAATAAAGGAGCTTTCTTTTGTCGTTACCTTGCGAAATTGCGTACAAAATAAAATACCTAGACCAGCGAATAGTAACTTTCGAATACAGCAGCTTCAAGACTGAAAGTCCACAGGTGAGAATTAGTTTTGTACGTTTCATTATAAAAGCAGTGCTCGAAGTGGAAAATCTAAGGAAGTGGTATGCACAGACAAATGATATAGGATTCATTCTTCTACCTTTCTTAAACACTACAGCAGCATCGACAGCGCAACTCCCGCTTTGTCATCCGTATCACTTTCAGATCAGATAATTCCCTCTACTTTTTATGTTAGTCGTTTCCCTAATCTTTCGCTGCACCGAAGTAAAACAACTGAATGAGGAAATATGAACAAACGAGCAACGAAATTCTTCCTTACATTTGATCGTGGTTGTCTACATAGTCTACACGAGAAAAAGTGTAATGTAGATTACGTATAGATTACAGTAGACAATCGCGTAGACGTAAAATTATAGTTTACGGCACATCACTGGAAGAAAGGTAAATGCCCTTACTTAAACGTGAAATTTTAATGGGATTATCAACTATATTCCAGAGGAACGTTAATTACTTAAAGTCGTTTGAAACCACGTCGTAGAACTTATGAACGAAGAGGTTTTCATCAAGAAAAGAATCTTTAAGTTTCGCAAACAAGCCTCCCATCAATTATAGTAAGATTGCATGAGTTGCTTGCAAGTGTAATTCCATTTGCAGTACCATTAATTTATTTAATAAGTGGATTGTCACAAATTTCATCATGAGCCGAGGTGAGTCACTATAACCAGGATGAAGACAGGACTATCAGACAAGAAAGAAGGCGAGACCACAAGGAATTAATTTCAATCTCACCCTATTTCCCTCATTTTAATCCCCTGTTGGTGAAGTGAAGTGATAATAGTGAATTAACGTGTGTTAGATGGTTATGCGCCACTAAGCCGGCAATTCATAGGCAAAAATCTATTATTTCTATCAAAAATTTATTCCTCGTTACCTTTTTTTAAATTTTTTATTGAAATCCGCAATAGGCTAAAGATATTCAAAACGTACAAAAATTTATTAACAGAAATTTATTGAAAAAGGGTGTACGTAAGTAATTTCATACGTGAATTATTTTTAATCAAATAAATTCCATTTCATATATTTGTTTGTTTTATGTTGTTGTTTCAGCATGAATCACTACCGTATGAATTACTACCAAGATTGTGGGTGTAAAATTCAGGTATTTGTGTTCACTCTGAAAATGTTAACGGGCGTGCCGAAGACTGTGAGCACGCGCAAGTTCAACCTCAATCAGACTCCATGTTGGTTCACGATCCAATTAGAGGTTTGCCTCCCCTTTATTCTGGCCGTTACCAATAGTGGAGTGAAATGCTTGTTCCCTTTAACCACTAAAACCACAATAAAAAAGGCGTACCGGACAAGATACAAACCCAGGCTGGTTACAAAAATGTCTTCCCCAACAGGGACAGGCAGGAATCGAACCCGATCGGGTTACAATAATGGCGCCCGAACAGGGACCAACGAAAATCGAACCCCCTTCCGGCTATAATAATGGCGCACCGAACTAAGACCGAACCCCTAAATTGAAACTAGTGATTAATGTACTGGAACGTTTGGTAAAACTACATAAAACCGACGCTAATTGTATTTTTGATTAAGGAAAATCGTAGTGTCTTTTTAGTGCTATTTAATTTTGTTGTTTTGATAGTAAATCAGTCACCATGTACGGGAATGGAAAAATGATACCTGTCATGAAGGAAATGCCAATAATTTTAAAAGAAACAGAGTATTTAATGGTAGAAAGGCAATTCAGATATAGAATTGAACCATTTACATTGCTAGAAGTTGAAAATAATTTGAAGGTAGATCAGGAAGTATCTAAAGTTCGTAAAAGAGCTAAACAGGAAGCCGCAAAATTTCTTTTAGAAAGCAATATAGAACACAGGACTGAAATTGAAAATTAAATTGTTGCTAAAATGCGTGAATTACGCAAATCTGAGCTTTAAATCAAAATCTCTTTCTTTGTCAGATATTAAACCTAAGTTGAAGGTCCACTATGAAATTTCAGAAGTAGAAAGGCATTGCAAAAACAAGATTAGCTGAAAGGATTTATAAAAAGTATCTAAAGTATCATAATCTTAGTAGCAACAAGGATTCCAGTGATGACCAGAAGGTAAATTGTAAAATAGTACCACCAAAATGGGTTAAGATTGTCGATCCTCCTGAAACTGTAACATTTCCGTATCCCTCTGTAAATGTTAAAAGGTTAGAAAATATTTAAATTTACGAGAGGCGTAAAAGGAAAAGAGAACCATTGGAAATAAAATTTGCTAAAAATAACTTAGAATTGGTTAAACATGAGTTCGTAGGTACTTTGTTCCCTTAGTTCGAAAAATATACGCACGTACAGTGAAAAATGAATGTGTTGAAAGTTGAACTGTTTTGCCATGTGTTAGTTCTCAGTCACCACCTATTTTAAATCAAGCTAACATTGAATTTCTTGACAATAAATTTGGACAGGTCGAAGAAATATCTGATGGTAAATTAAAGGTAGAAAAAGAAATAATTCCTGTTGTTAATTACGTTAACGTCGAGTTAGGCCAAGCCAAAGAATTTGTTTTGTCTCTTTCAAATAGCGTTAGTATAAATAAGAGCAAAGAGAGAAAAGAAAAAATAATGAGCTCAACTCATCTGTTGGAAAGATTTCTCAATTGCAACCACCAACTATCGAGTTGGTCACGTCTAGTCCAACTGTGTGTGTGAGTCAGCGGTTGGCTGCTTCAGCTGTTGTTTGTTTTGTAAAGGAAAGAAAAGCATTTATGGGTGCAATGCGTGCTCCACTACTTAAAGGTATATGAGAGTGTTAATAAATTGCGTTGAAATGAAAGCGAGAATAGCCCATTCACGCAGCCTTGTAGTGTATTAGATTTATTAAAGCAAAATTGCGTCTACGACACCTTGCTAACCAGTAAATTAAAGTGCGTTCCCTTTAACAAAACTTGTTTATTTTTTGTGTCTGTCAGGGTTGATGAGATATGTAATGAGAAGAGTAGTTCTTTAAGCTGTGAGTTGAAAGTTAAAAACATACAGATAAAACAAATGAATTACGTTACCTTTTGCATAGTCACTTGCACTCAAATAGTGTATTTAGAAGATAGTAAAAATGGCTTTAAGTTAGGTAGGCTTAATGGTAATGATCATAACTCAGTAACGTGGGAAAAGAACCTAAAAACCTGTCAAGAAAATTTCAGTAGGTTACGAAACGTTATTTGTCAAATGGTAAGGAAATATAGTTTACAGATTCGATATGGCAAAAAGCACCGGCAATATAAAAAGAACGTACGTAAAGTCAGACGGAAACTAAAAAGAGTTAAACGTATGCTGTATTGTTTTTCTAAATTTTGCAAGTTTGTTCGTAAATATTCTTTGAAAATTAAATGTCACAGTCACACCAATGTTCAGACAAGTGATCGTAAATGTCAAGTTGTTTTGTCGCACCATGGTGATCAAAATTTCAAATCAAATCCTGCTGGTAACTTAGAAAGTAATAAGTTAGTAAAAGGATCAGGTGCTGACCACTCATCACCTGCAGTCAAAAATCACGAATCTTTTCATTAAGAATGTCGTAATTGGGCGAACAAACCCCTTACGTTTAAGCAATTTGAAAATGAATGTGATAGCAAAATTAAATGTCAATCACCAATTACTTTCAGTGATGTGCTATGAGTTGATCATACATCACAACTAAGGTCAAACATACAGGTAAAAGGAAAAACCTTGTGAAACAAAATAGGCAACTTAGTATTCATTTTGAATATAGTGAAATTGGTGCACATAGAAAAACATTACAAAAGAAAAGTAATTGTAAGTCAAGCAGTAACAAATTAGTTGATTTCTTTGCTATGCAGGAATCATACATGTTGAGAAACCAACTTTCTGTTTTGAGCTACTGCTTTCTAAGCTAACCAGAATTGGTGAAAACCACATAGTAGTTTATATATTTACATTAGTTGTTTATTGGCAAATGAAGTTTTTCTAAATTGTTTTTGTGTTGAAAAAGCCTCGAGTAGGTGTAGGATAAACCAAAAAAATTCGTTGTGCCGGACTGCTTGTATTTTATGAAATCGACGCTTGCAATGAGTTTGGTAATTCAGAAAAAAGTTATATGATATAAGTAGGCATCTGTGATCAGCGATGCGACTTCCAGATGGCCGTTGATGTTTTCTTTTCCAAAGAAATGGAAAAACCAATAAAAATGTATGCCAAGTTATTGAAATGTGGTTCCCTCCCACTTTTGGGTAATATTATATTTATGTAACGCCCGGAGTAGGCAATTTTCGTATTATACCCTTCTATATTCTTTTTAATATTAACTTTTGATTCTATCATGAACCCTCATCCCGGGGAGGAAAATAAATAATGATTTTATTGTGGGTAGGTATGTTCTAAATTTAGGAGGGCAGACACTTTAGAAAGTGTAATGGTCTGACAAACCATCCACTGCTCAGTCCATTCTTGGTCAAGTTTTAACCAGAATGTAATAAATGTAAAATATTATGATTAATTAGTATTGTTGTAGATTTAAGTAAAAATTTTTCATACCGTAACCAATATTTTGAAAATATTTACGTGTGTTTATACTTGAATTTAATTTGTGTGTTATATATTTGTTTCATAGTAGTAATGATAATTAAAATAATACTACTAATAATAAAAAATGAAAACAGATATACGTTTGTTGTCTCAGGTTTCCAATGTCTTTGAAGTTGTTTTCAATGAAAGTAAATATTGAAAATGAATGCTTTTTGATAATAGTAAGAAAATTAATTCATGTTATACTCAAGAGTACGAGGCACTACATTAGTAAATATTTTATGTTATAATAATCATTTAATATACTTATAAGTATAATATTTTTGTGTTTAATGGTATAATTATCAAATATACTATTTTGAAAGAAAACAACAATAACCTTGTTTGTTTTGATGTGTTTGATATTGTGGCAATTCAGTATTTTAAAACAACAAATATTAATATAATAAAAGACATTGATAAACTTTATTAAAATTTATTGCCCAATCGTAATCCGAAATTCGTTTTGTATGGCCCACGTGTTCGTTACCGTACTTCCGAATGGACTTTAAAATTTTTTCGTTATATCATTACAAGAAAACTTGATTGATGTTAACCCTTTGAAGACCAGTGGAAGAAATTTGGTGACAATAGTGATCAGTGTTGCAGGGTTCTGTTTGTTTTTCTGCTTCTCTCAAAACAAACGTCCTGTCAAGAGCCTATGTAACCATACGGTTCAGCTCAGTGAGTTTTTAAGAAGAAAATTTTTAATTTTCAAATGAACCTCGTATAAAAGTGCACTCAAGAATTTTTCTCTCAGCTTACAAATGAATATGCATATATGTATGTGCTTCTCGTCTGCGACGGAGATCGTAGTGTTCCTCTCGCCTTCCCAAATAAGGAGCTAAAATTCAGCACAGAGAACAAACGTCGTCTCTAAAAATTCCTACCTATAAGTTGTCATACCTATTTTTAACTTTTGACATCACCAAACAGCATAGCGAACCGAGCTGTTGGCTAGCAACGCGAGGAGACGGAGAGAAAAAGTGTCTTAGTCTGATAAGTGCTTTGGGTGCAACAACTGCTAATAACTACGATAGAAGATATTACGGACAAGTAAATACGCAATATTGCAATTAGTTTAATATTTTTAGTACGATGTAAGTGCGATACCACAGTACATTTTAAAGGTGCTTTTAGAACAATAAAAAATTAATTGCAAGAAGATTTAAGGTCCCAAATCATCTGTACATGATTATAAATTCAAGGATTGTTCAGCTACTAGGATCAGCAAAGCAGTGAAATACGTTCTATTCATTGCAAAAAAGATGAAAGGAAAGCAACCCGGAATCTTGAGGACATCCCCCCTGGAATCACCAAAATGATTAACCTTAGCCCCTAAGTGAGTGAACAGTGCCAGTGAAATTGTGGAAATCAACGATGTAACATAATACGACCAATAATTCGTGACGTCCGCGTCATCCGCGTTCATAATAATAAATGGATCTAAATTAAAATAATATCATAATAATCAGTTATCCAATTGAAGTGCCAAAAGCAATGTAATATTTGTTCGTGAAGTTTAAGTGTTAATTAAAATCAAAAGTGAAAATTTGAGTACCCTTTCAAAATTATTATCATGGTTTAAATTTATATTTGTTAATTTTAAGAAACAATCTAATTTACTTTTCTTTACAGCACGAGTGGTTAGCGCCTATGCAATGTAATAATTTGTACATTATTAAATTGCATCAGCGCTGAAAATACAATTAGAATCTACTTTTATGCTGGTTCTCTAAAACGCTTTAGTTCGAATTCCGAATCATGTGTCCAGTAGTTATATGGTAGATTTAGATGAATGATCCAAATTGTTGTCAAATACTAGGGGAGACATATAAGTTGTAGATGATCGAATCCCGGACCATTGTAAATGTCCAAGCCCACCTAAGGGTCTGTGGGATCCGAACCACGTACTGTTATAAAAGGCTTTACTCCGACAACGGACACATAAGGATCGAATCCAGTACTATCATAAGAAAGGCGTACCGGACAAGATACGAACCCAGGCGGGTCACAAATATGTATTCTCGAACAGGCATAGGTAAGAATCGAACCCCCTTCCGGTTATAATATATATATATATATATATATATATATATATATATATATATATATATATATATATATATATATATATATATAAATGAATCAGATTCCAAAGGCGTGTAGCCACGGGGGAAAAGGGAGTACTGTCTTTCCAAACTATTTCCAACTCCAAAATGAGGTTCGTGGTATGTGTTTAATAAATGTATATAATAGTTAATGCGAATGAGGGACGTTTATAATAAAATATGAAAATTAAAAAAAATCAAACATCATCAATACGATTTCTGTACCTAATTAAAACAACTAAAATTAACCATGTGCTTTATATTCTCATTTCCCTAATTGGTAGAACACCGTATGAACTCTCTATTAGATTATTGCATAATAATATTTGAGTTGATATTATTTCGAGTTTTTTTCCTTTACGATTTTAACCCATATAAATAGAAAGTCAGATAAACAGACTGCTATAAACAGCATTTGTTTTCTTATGAATAACTTATTGATTCATCTACAATCCGGTTGCAACTCAGTACTGTCAAGATCCGTCTTTTGATAAGGTAGCGTCGTGAAAATATAACATGTGTATAGTATGTATGGTGAGTTAAAATATGCTTTCGTATTCTGAAAGAGATCATTTGTTCTCTTTTAAATGTGTGAAAAGCTTTCCTCCTCCTGAAAGTAATGTTCCCCTACAACAACCTGCTGGTTACACCCATGATTATTCTGTAATAAAAGTTGAGTTCTATTTCCAAATTGAAGAAAAATCCACTGGAAATTAGACGCGGGACTCATCGCTCGTTTTACTAATTGTTTTATATGGAAACCTTTAAAAGCGTGTATCATAACAACCAGTTGACATAAAAAGATGTAGTTTTTCACGTATGTGTTCGTAATTCGTCGTAAAGTGAGCAGTTGAAGTGCTAATACAATATTTCTAATAAGCGCCTCTGGTATTGTCAAGATTCGCAGTAGCGTGAGAAGTCAGCGTGCAGGACTGCTTCTCGCGAATTGTCAACACCGCTCAAAGCCAATTGGACGCCGCGTGAAGCCAACTCAAGGCCATGCCGCTTATCATTTGAAATCTGCAATAAAGATGCTTTTATCATGGAATCTGGGAAGTCCTCAAAACTTTCCCTTCTGTTCTTTGAGATATTTGTTAGAGATTTATGACCCTGTTACCTGAAAATCAACGTTGCTACTTCCCTCTATTGTTCCTTTCTTTCTATCCTCCATTCATTGCTCTTTTTAAATGCTGAATTTTGTTGTCTATGAAAGGTTACGGAAGTACGGCAACATTGAAGATAATGACAGCGCACGTGCTGCTTAAGATCAGCCCTGGGTTGAGTGGGGGGAAATGTGTAGTGTTTGGGGCAAGAGATCTCTAAGTTTGTCTCCAATAGTTACTGTAGATGCGTGAGTGATGGTAGTGACTGTTATCAAATGGCACAGAAAATCAACGTCCTATTCCACGAGACGCTTACACATACACACAAAAGCCAGGACCAGTTATTGTTCTCAAGTGGAAAAATTTTGTTAAAATACTAAATTGTTCGCACTAAATATCTTACGTCGTGGAACAAATCACAATCAAAAGTAGCATTTGAAGCAAGAATAGGACGTATATTAAATAAAATTAGTATACGCAACGGGAGTTCGACAGTCAATCAAACCGCAATGGCATACAGAAATACAAAATTTGCTATTTCCGCTAAAACGATAAAGGGTAATAATTTAGTTTCCGGGGGCGGGGTATAATCAGCAACGAAACATATAAAATCTATATATCAATCGATTCAGGTTGACAAAACAAATCGATCGGTACTAAATTTAACTACTTCAGGTTAACCATTTCCGGTTTACATAGCCTAATTTAGTTTCCGGGAGTGGGGTATAATCAACAACGAAACATATATAATCTATATATCAATCGATTCAGCTTGACAAAACAAATCGATCGATATCAATTTTAACTACTTCCGGTTAACCATTTCCGGTTTACTTAGCCTAATTTAGTTTGCGGGAGTGGGGTATAATCAGCAACGAAACATATACAATCTATATGTCAATCGACTCAGGTTGACAAAACAAATCGATCGGTACCAAATTTAACTACTTCCGGTTACCGACTTCCGGTTTAATGAGCCCAATTTAGTTTCCGGGGGTAAGTTATAATCAGCAAAGAAAAATATACAATCTATATATCAATCGATTCCGCTTGACAAAACAAATCGATCGGTAAAAATTTATCTACTTCCGGTTAACCATTTCCCGTTTACTTAGCCTAATGTACTTTCCGGGAGTGGGATATAATCAGCAACGAAACATATATAATCTATATATCCATCGATTCAGTTTGACAAAATAAAACGATCGATACCAACTTTAACTACTTCTGGTTTGCTACTTCCGGTTTACTGAACCTAATTCAATTTCCAAGGATGAGATATAATCAGCAACGAAACATGTACAATCTATATGTCAATAGACTCAGGTTGACAGAACAAATCGATCGATTCCAAATTTAACTACTTTCGGTTAACCATTTCCGGTTAACTGAGCCTAATTTACTTCCCGGGAGTGGGGTATAATGAGCAGCGAAACATATAAAATCTATATATCAATCGATTCAGCTTGACAAAACAAATCGATCGATACCAAATTTAACTACTTCTGGTTTATTACTTCCGGTTTACTGAGCCTTATTTAGTTCCGGGGGTGGGGTATAATCAGCAACGAAACATATACAATCTATATGTCTATGGATTCAGCTTGACAAAACAAATCAATCGATACCAAATTTAACTACTTCCGGTTTACCACTTCCGGTTTGTTCATTTGGTCTATAAATTAGAATAAAACCTATACTCGTATTCAAGCCTAAAAACTGGCGATATTTTGTCGCTGAAGAAGAAAGCTTGACGTATAAAGGGCTCATTTTACTAGCTTAGTTCCCCATCAAACCTAAATCCGGCACTGATTGTGGCAATTCCACCTTGTTCCAGATAAGGAGATGAATGTGTAACCCTGGGATATCTGGTTCTACTGTGTAACTTTCCCTTCCTCCGCAATCATTAGTGGCAATTGTTCCGTCGGCTTTCTTTAATACAAAAGCGCGAGGCTGACAGTCTTTGTTAAATTCGTAGATGATCTTATACCTGTGTCGAATGTTTTTGTTTATATTGCTTTAACTTCTGCACTGCTTTAAAGTAAATATTTACCTGTAAATTTTTCACCTTTTTTTAGAAAATAAAATAACGCACTTTTTGCACACTGTGCACCTTTAAAAATCCGGTCTCTAGTAATTATCCATACATTGCATGTTACGATGCTACGCTCGTAATTTAACATCTAGATAAAATATGTTAAATGTGTTATCGCGATATATGGGCTGTGTTTCCGTTTTGTCGCTGATTTCTTGAGAATTCTTCTCTTAAAAATTTGAAGTATATCCCTTTCTCTTTGATATGTTTTATTTTGGCTACATTCCTGAGATCTCTAGCAAGCTTGTTCTTGTTGAACTTCGCTGTAGGTAAGTTATGGTTGATTTGGTGTCTGTTGTTTTCCATATAAAGATAAAAATGTATTAGATTGGTATTTGATGACGATTTGTACAAATCATAGGCTAAGGTTAGTCGTTTCGTCTGGCACGGATAATGGCTGTCTTTGCGGAATTTCTGGCATGTGCCTGACAAAATCTTAGATTTCTCTTCAGTTATCTGACTAAGGTCAATTTCGTGCTCATTCAAAATAAACAATAAAACTTGACACTTGGAAGAAAAATATAGTTGATGGATTGGATTTCAGAGGTTAAAATATAACGAATTTTAATATATATGAGACAATTAGTTATATTGAAATAAATACCGTATATCGGTATTAAATTAGCATATAATCAACTGTTCTAATTCTAATTCAAACATTTTATAAGAGAATTTATTTCCTACTTACATATAGCTCAGAAACAACTTTATTATTTATTACTACGTTGAAATTAAAATTCTCCCTTGGCAATCTGTATTGTCAATACTGGTGATAAATTAATCTTCAATAAACACGAAAGCTAATGTTACTAAGAATCCAAAGCAATTAGTTCTACTTGAATCATTTTCCTGTACAAAGGCATGTGTTGGTGGTCAAAAGTAAATTTGAAGTTTTTAATAATGCACTCGGCGTAAAGGAGCACAAACATCCCACAGTCGTATCCATTTGTTTGTCTAGGAATGTTTCGAATACGTGAATTAATTATATAACTTGCCATATCAGTTGTATTTCCCAATTTTTCAACAATGAACTGTAGATAGTTTCTAACTGCAATGCAATATTTTCTGCCGAGTCCACCTAAAGAGTCGTAGTACGAAATTGTTCTTTCCTCACTGTCAACAACAACTAATGCCCAATGGTTTCTATTTACATTTACCGGAAAGAAGACAAAACGCCGTGAAAGAAGATCACGTTCTAGAGTGAAATTTGTCCATACTCTTTCGTAGTTTTTAGCTCCGTAAGTGCCAGTTATCATGTCGATCACAGGACAAGCTTCAGCATATGTATTATCATGCGTCTCTTCACGATAGGAGAGAATAGTTTCAATTACATTATCATTCAACCAACATTTGTCTTCTAACAACTTTAGGTCTTTGACAAAACATTGCGATCTATTACCATTGTATATTAAATACTCGTCATCTTTTGACGTACATTGACTTATTTTTATCATGTCTTCTTTAGTTATTTCAGGAACTGGAAACGGCCTTACACTTGATATATCACTTTGATCACTTTCTTCAGTATCGCTTCCTACTGTAATATCTTCACTCACATCTTCTTCTTCGTCTACATCAGAATAAGGCCTTTCAAGACTTAATCCCTTTCTTCCGAAACCAGCATACACTTTCACAATATCGTCCAAAAAAATTCGGAAGTTAGGACCATCATCTAACTTATTATCTACAAAAATTTGTCTTTGGTAAAGATATTCAGCTATGTAGTTGTCAACCATCTTGATGTTCTTAAATGCTTGCTGGGGAATGCTTTGCTTCAGATATCGCCACATACTCTCGCAAGTATTAGTAAATACTTCTTTTCTAACCCATTCGCCTTTCGAATGGTTAACGGTGTCGTGTTTATATTCCTTTTCATACAAACGTTGACTAATTTTAGAATAGACTGTAGCTTTATTAGAGTAAATTGTTGACCTCGGAGCAATGTACTTTACAATCAAAGGATCTAAGGTTTCGGTTTTTCTGTTTCTGACCCTAATAATGAAAGCTCTACCTTTTTGCTTAGGATTCTTCCTACACCGCACTCCACCGAAGAAACAAATCTTTTTTTTTTCTGACTTTTTGAAAGCCTACCTCGGTTCCCTCCTTTGTTTCTTTTTCGTCTATATATGAAAGTCTCATCAATTTCAACAACTTCTCCATCTCCACCTATGGGACCATGAACTTCATAACTATTAAAAATACAAGCACTGGCCACATCACGACAAAAGTTCAACCAATCACACACAGTCGAAGATGAAAGTCCGTTATACTTAATGATCTCTGAGTTGGTGGATTTTACTACAAAACAAAACACAACTTTCAAAAACTGCAGAAAAGTAACATGTGATCCTTCAAATATAGTGTTCATAAGTGGATTGAACTTACGCTTGCACAGCTCATAATGGTAACGGAAGCCAAGTAATTTCGCAGGCTCGGACCATTCTATCATGTGACTGCTTGTGTTGCAATTGGGACATTCAGGCACTGAAGACGATCCTCTCCTAGGAATGATTCCAATCTCTTCACATATTATTTTTGCAAAGTTTTCTGTTGGAATTTTCCTTTCAAAGTTCATTAGGTGCAACCCCTCAAATACAGATTCCCAATGCCACACACTTCTTTCATTGCTTGACAGTCCTTTCTGTTTCAGTATCATAATGAAAAGACTTATTTTAGTACAATCGATCAAAATTTCTTTAACGAATTCACCAAATGAAAACACAGAAATGTGTGTAAACTCTTCTAAATATATGAACACACAAAAACTATTATGCTGACAACTAGACAATTTTCAATCTCAGTGTGTCTACTCAGAACGCCAAATTTCAAATGACTTCTGTTACACGAGACGAGAAAAATAAAAGAAAAGAATTTGTGTTCAAAGTTCTTTACAAGTATATTGTTGAGGTGTCATATTTCTTTCTATCTACAACGTAGCAAGTATTAAAAGGGCGACGCAGTTATCGGCTTTCCAGTTATTATTAAAGGAATGGAGAACAATCGTGCCCCTGCTGAACTTTCGCGTTTCATATATTGTAATACCGTAAGTGCTGTTTTACTTCTTTTTTGCCAATGAGAATGCCATATCATATTGCAAACCTACGGGAAATTGTTCATCTAAATATTTAATATTAATTTTAAAGAATAATGAAAATTTTCAAGGTTATTTCAGATGACGAATTACAACAGGAAATGTTATTTTCTTTAGAAATAAAAACAATCTGTATTATTTTAAATCTTCCAGAGTAATGAGTGAATACTGACAAGGAGACTTACGGAAGTGTCACTCACCGATTTGAATGAAACTTGCATACTTGTAGAACATCGAAAAATAATCGACATGTATTTTTTTTATTTGGGCAAAGGTGCTGGTTTAAGAGTAAGAATCACCCTTTGAACGGTAGGGGTTGTCTCAAGCATAGACAGAAAACAATCATTTAATGTAGAAGAAAACATACTACCAGGGGGATTTAGAACAGCTTATGCAGATTCTGACGTCAAAATTACAAAATTCAAAATCCCGGGTCCAATACGGTGGTTACAATTACAAAAGGTCATCTTGGTTTGAAATGCTCTGTAGTAAGAGAGGAACAATAATAGTTGGCAGGGTTTCCGCAAGAAGTTGCTGACCGATTTGAAACTCTTTTCTCTACGTACTTTAACGGGATGCTTGATTAAAATGCGTCTCTGCACCTCTCATTATTAGAGATGCTTATTTAAAGTGAGTCCCCTTGCCCAGTGGTGGATCTAGAAGGCAAGAACTGGGGGGCCTGCCAGACCCTAGACTATGTTAACTATATCATGAGTTTACTATAAACTTTCAAAAATATATACATAATAGCTTAAATTATTTTCGACACTCTGAAAACTGGGGGCGGCAGGCCCTGGGAAAATGGCTCTGGGATACATCCGCCTCTCACTACGCCAGAACTTCATATGTCCTCAATTGTTATAATTATGAATTTATCAAGAAAGCATTTTACAACAAGCATATTCCGCAAAAGAAATGTGTAATGTATAATCATCGTTTACATCACGTACGCTTATGACAGAAATAAAAGTAAACAAATCGTAAAATGCTGCAGAATCTTTGAAACAAAATGTTACGGGATTTTCAAACGCAGATGAATTTTCTTCCAAATAACCGCTTTTGTGAAACGCATACCTAACAAGGTTGGCAAATCTGGAGAGAAAACTATTATGAATCGGTGGTAGGTTCTTAAAGATATTATCACGGAGATGTAAATTTCTGTTACAGTTGTAGAGAAGGACAATGTCAGAAAAATGTCCCATGAAGTTTTTCCACGGCCTAAAGAAGAACAAATCAAAAGGTTGAATCCTATGTATAGAGACTGCAATATTTATGTATTTACATATTACATTTTTGGTTAATTTACGTACATAATAATATATTCGTATTTTGCATATTAAAGGAAAGGATACAAATATAGAATACAATTTACTAATTAAGTAATTACTCGTCACCAAAACTGAAAATATCAGCAAAATATACTTCAGAACGTCAAGTTGAATATTTACTACAACACTAAGAAGTTGCAATCGTCACATGAATTAGCCTAAGATAGATAGCAATGATTTACTGATAACATGTGATTTTTTATGTTTAAGTAAATGGGTCTAAATATAGAATACTTGTAATTATATATTTACAAAACTCACCAAGCTAACAACATCCTCGTTCATATCCAAAGCATTCGACGTGGCATCGTAATTCACACATGTAACACATCACTCATTGCTTTCTATGATTATCTTGTGGGAATTATCCACCGCAAAAAAACAAAAACAAAAAAAAAAAACATTCTGCATCAGGACTATTGGGATAACTTCATCGTATGGCTGAGAAAAGTCTAAAGATGAGTCTTCGAAATTGATATTACATTCTTTTGATCGATTGGAAGAACTCTCCCTGTGTCGTTTTAAAAGTGTGTTACCTTATTCACGATATGTTGAGGTAGCTGTGCGCTCATTTGTACTTTTTTCCTTGTCCTATACGTGTATTGTTTATTATTTGCATTTTATTTTTCTATTTGTTGTCTGTTGGGCTTCTTTCCTTCTGCTGAAGAGCATTTTTACATTTTAAAGATGTCAAAACTGCAACTGTTTCTGTTTCTCTTCCTCTGCTGCCTAACTGTTTCTAGGATTTCGAACTGGTATTACTTGCTCAGGACTTATCAGCCATTTAGTTTTAGACCTCTTCTACCATATTCTTAGCGTTAGTCTTCGTGAATATATAATATATTCTTTCCATTAGCAATAAATATTTCACTAATTTTAATTAGCGGATTTTCCAATTCTGTAGGTAATACAGTTTTGCGTCCAAGTTTTGTTTTTCCAGCTCCCTGAAGTATAACGTCCGGATTTTTATTTGAAGCCTAAATAGAGTAGATTTGGGAACAATAATATTTCGCCTATAATATCGTCTTTCGTTCTATATAATATTTCGCCTTTTTAGATTTGTCATTTTCTTAGGCCTACTTCTGACCTCTAAGATGGCTACTTGCCCATTGTTTCAGATGACAGTCTTTCACTTTGGATGTAGGCATATCTGTATGATACAAAAGAAAACGGAAAAAAATAGAAGAAAATCGTGAGAGATACAATTATGGATTACTATTCCATGTTTATCACCCCATTGGTATTCCATATATGTATTCGCGGCACCTTGGAATGTCACATGTTGTAGCAACATACAAAACACTTCAACTCTTTTGTGCTTTGTACGAAAATGATCATCGACATTTGCCAAAATTCAGAATGCAAAATGACAACAATTGAACTTCATTAAGAATAAAATTTACTCCACTGAAAACTTACTTACAGAAAACTCAGAAACCAAAGAAACTATCAACAGCTGTATCACACTGGTTCTTTCATCTGACACTTTCTACTCAGATATGGCGTAATATTTGTAGCTCTATAACTCTAAACGGGAAGTGGTTAACCGGAAGTAGTTAAATTTGGTATCGATCGATTTGTTTTCTCAAGCTGAATCGATTGACATATAAATTGTATCTGTTTCTTTGCTGATTATACAACATCTTCGGAAACTGAATAAGGCTCAGTAAACCGGAAGTGGTAAACCGGAAGTAATTAAATTTGGTACCGATCGATTTGTTTTTCCAAGCTGAATCGATTAATATATAGATTTTATGTGCTTCGTTTCTGATTATACCCCACCCCTGGAAACTAAACTAGGCACAGTAAACCGGAAGTTATTAACAAGATGTAGTTAAATTTGGTATCGATCGATTTGTTTTCTCAAGCTGAATTGACTGATATATAGATTGTATATGTTTAGTTGCTGATTATACCTCATCCCGGAAACTAAATTAAACTCAGTAAACCGGAAGTAGTTAAATTTGGTACAAATCGATTTGCTTTATCAAGCTGAATCGATTGATATATAGATTGTATTAAATATATGTTTTGTTGCTGATTATATGCCATCCCTGGAAAATAAATACGCTCAGTAAACCGGAAGTGGTTAACCGGAAGTAGTTAAATTTGGTACCGATCGATTTGTTTTCTCAAGCTGAATCGATTGATATATAGATTGTATATGTTTAGTTGCTGATTATACCCACCCCGGAAACTAAATTAAACTCAGTAAACCGGAAGTAGTTAAATTTGGTACAAATCGATTTGTTTTTTCAAGCTGAATCGATTGATATATAGATTGTATATGTTTTGTTGTTGATTATACCCCATCCCTGGAAACTAAATTAGGCTCAGTAAACCGGAAGTGGTTAACCGGAGTTAGTTAAATTTGGTACCGATCGATTTGCTTTTTCAAGCGGAATCGACTGATATATAGATTCTATATATTTCGTTGCTGATTATACCCCACCCACGGAAACTAAATAAGGCTCAGTAAACCGGAAGTAGCAAACCGGAAATAGTCAAATTTGGTATCGATCGATTTGCTTTGTCAAGCTGAATCGATTGATATAGAGATTGTATATGTTTTGTTGCTAATTATACCCCACCCTTGGAAACTAAATTTGGCTCAGTAAACCGGAAGTCGTAAACCCGATGCAGTTAAATTTGGAATCGATCGATTTGTTTTGTCAGCCTGAATCGATTGATGTATAGATTGTATATGTTTCGTTGCTGATTATACCCCACCACCGGAAACTAAATTGGGCTCAGTAAACTGGAAGAGGTTAAGTGGAAGTAGTTAAATTTGGTACCGATCGATATGTTTTGTGAAGCTGAATCGATTGATATTTGGTTTATATATGTTTCCTTGCTGATTATACCCCACCCCCGCGAAGTAAATTGGGCTCAGTAAACCGGAAGTGGTTAACCGGAAGTAGATAAATTTGGTATAGATCGATTTATTTTGTGAAGCTGGATCCATTGATATATATATTGCATATTTTCCGTTGCTGATTATACCCCACTCCCGGAAACTAAATTGGGCTCAGTAAACCGGAAGTAGTTAACTGGAAGTAGTTAAATTTGGTACCGGTCGATTTGTTTTGTCAAGCTGAATCGATTGATATATAGATTGTATATGTTTTGTTGCTGATTATACGCCATCCCTGGAAACTAAATTAGGCTCAGTAAACCGGAAGTCATTAAACGGAAATAGTTAAATTTAGTATCGATCGATTTTTTTTGTCAAGCTGAATCGATTGATATATAGATTGTATATGTTTCGTTGCTGATTATATCCCACCCGCTGAAATGAAATAAGCCTCAGTAAACCGGAAGTAGTTAAATTTGGTACCGATCGATTTGTCTTCTCAAGCTGAATCGATTGATATATACTTTGTATATGTTTCGTTGTTGATTATACCCCACTCCCCGGAAACTTAAAAAGGATCAGTAAACCGGAAGCCGTTAACCGAAAGCAGTTTTTTTGGTATCGATCGATTTGTTTTGTCAAGCTGAATCGATTGACGTATATATTGTATATGTTTCGTTGCTATTTATATTTCACCTCCGGAAACTAAATTAGGCTCAGTAAACCGGAAGTAGTTAAATTTGGTAACCATTGATTTGTTTTTTCAAGCTGAATCGATTGATATATAGATTGTATATGTTTCGTTGCTGATTATTATACCCCACTCCCGGAAACTAAATTAAGCTCAGTAAACCGGAAGTGGTTAACCGGAAGTAGTTAAATTTTGTACCGATCGATTTGTTTTGTCAAGCTGAATCGATTGATATATAGATTCTATGGGCCTTTTTCAGAGTCGTTTTGACGTGTGATTAGTGTCATACTAAAAACCTTGACTACTGTAGCAAACATTACTAGTCGAACTCTTTAGTATGGCTCTAATCAGGCATCAGAACGACTCTGCATAAGGCCCTATATGTTTCGTTGCTTATTATACCCCACTCCCGGAAACTAAATTAATCTCAGTAAACCGGAAGTGGTTAACCGGAAGTAGTTAAATTTGGTATCGATGGATTTGGTTTGTCAAGCTGAATCGATTGATATATAGATTATATATGTTTCGTTGCTTATTATACCCCACTCCCGGAAGCATTTTCGCCGATCCCAAGAGGTTCGTCCAGTACATGGCTGAAGTAGCACTCTTATTGGTCAGTACGGATGACGTCACAAAGATCCAAGTTCAACCTGCTACTATGCGTATTGCTTTCGTTTCTCTGTTTTGTGTGTGTACGTGCTTAAAAACAGAGAGAGGAGATTATTGCAATGTATTTCACAAGTAATAATATTATTATAATTCTTGATTTATGTTCACTTCTTACGCGTGACAAATAAATTATCATTAAATAAGTCTTCGTCCAAATAAAACTGTTATAAAACGCACTTCACATGAATGTTATTATTGACTACAATTTTAACATTTTTATTAAATCACAGAGACAATATTAGCTGATGGTGCTCACAATGAATACACTGGTTTCTTGCAGAAATCTTGCACTTTATTATGCAACATCTCCATGATTTCAAATTTACATACAGAACTTGGGTTCCACTCAATTGATGATGTCAAATTGAAAACGTCTTGGCCTTGTTATCATACTTTTATCATGTACGTACAAAAATGTTTCTCAGATTAACTTTACATTACACGCTCCAGTTCGTCTTTATTTGCATTCAAATGTAGGTTTGGTTTAGAAGTATTTTTCGGCAAATAACGTTGTAGTGTGGTTATTGATAAGTCATGCTCGGTTCAATTGCACGACAAATGCCCACCAAACTCAATACACGACCATTATTAGCTAGCATTCTTTATGAACCATATAAGGATACCAACTGGAACATACAATATGAATTGAATTATATTTCGTTGGAGTTTAGCATCCCTTTCAACTAAGGTTATAATGAGACATGGACCTACTGCTTCACGCGGATTCTGAACCACATGGGATTACGCCGGGAATCGAATCCGGATATCCTGGGTTAAAGACGCGTGTTAACGATATAGTCACTATATAGTTCCAGATAATGTAAAGTTAACCCTGCTTTTCTTTAGAATGAATATAGCAGGATCAATTTTTTATTGCCTTAAACTTTAAACCAGTAGTTCCCAAGGGCCAGCCTTCTGAAGAGGACTTGAAGAACAAGCGAGGGATCACAAGCTGACTACAGAAATAAACTATAAAATTGTCAAAAAAAAAAAAGGAATAAAACAGATATTACGTGTTTGATAATTTGTCTTTCTTATACTCCCATTCGAGACTTTTAAGTAATTAAACATTTAATAAATATAAACAAATAAAAACAAGGGGAGTGGTTTGAGGTTTGGAGACCCATTCAGCAGGAAAGCTATATGAGACGTTAAATTACAGCTTAACGTAAAATCCTAACTACATAAGTTCTCGCCGAAAATCAAACTAAGGTCTCTCGCGCCGAAGACGTCTATGCTAATCATATTGCTACGAGGAAACTAGAGATGAAAATATGGTTATGATTGCATTATCGGTATATGGTTATTATTATTATTATTATTATTATTATTATTATTGAAGACTTGAGATTTCAATGATGAATCTGAAATCAGACAAAAAAGCACATATGGCCAATGAGTGGTAGAGAGGTTAGCAAGAAGTATAGAAGGTTTAAGAAGGAGGCGCCAGGTAAACGGTTGGGAACCACTGCTTTAAACATTATCACACTTTATAATCTCGCACTTGTGCTTCTTGCTTCGCCCTGCCCTTGTGTGGATGTGATGCAAAACTAGCTTGTACGGACCAGTCAGCACATATTGACCTGTATTTTTCGCATTTGATGATATAATTGCATCAGGAAACCATTATCAATAAAGACACGACAATAACGACTGTTACAAAATATGTCTCCACGTCCAATGCACATACGAACTGCAGGAGTTATTTTTTAAAATTATCTCTATACGAAACTCGTAATGCTTAAATGGGCCTATTCCATCAGTGGATTTTCATTCTTCTACGAATGCTTTCTAAAAGGATTTGCTTCATAATCCACTGTGAAATGTAGGAAACCTAAGAAAACAGACACCTGAATAGCACATGGAGTGAAGTTAAGAGCAAGGATACCAGATCTGAAAACACTAGCTTTAAAAAACACTGTAGACAATTGTATGTTGCATTTACTGCAAATTTTGAAATCACATTCCAAAAACTGGCAATTTACAGGAAAGATGTAGTAATTTAGATCTGATTTTCAAATTAAATTTAGCGTTCCTTTCAGCAGAACCCTCACGAGCTTCTGCGGGGAGTCTAACACGGCCCTCCTGCGCCAAAGATGTGTACGCTATCCATCTACTCTTTAGGAAACTATATGTAGTAATTTAGAAATGGAAGAGAATATCTTAGGAAATAGCTTGTCTATAAACTGAACCATGTAAGTATAGTCTTACAAACTTATAAACAACAACGCTAGACGTCTTCGGTGTGGGAGACCTGAGTTTGATTTCCGGCGAGAACTTATGTAGTTAGGATTTTACGTTAAGCTGTAGTTTCCTAAATTACTAGCTCATATAGCTTTCCTGCTGAATGGGTCTCCAAACCTCAAACCACTCCCCTTGTTTTCATTTGTTTATATTTATTAAATGTTTAATTACTTAAAAGTCTCGAATGGGAGTATAAGAAAGACAAATTATCAAACACGTAATATCTGTTTTTTTCCTTTTTTTTTGGACAATTTTATAGTTTATTTCTGTAGTCAGCTTGTGATCCCTCGCTTGTTCTTCAAGTCCTCTTCAGAAGGCTGGCCCTTGGGAACTACTGGTTTAAAGTTTAAGGCAATGAAAAGTTGATCCTGCTATATTCATTCTTAAGAAAAGCAGGGTTAACTTTACATTGTCTGGAACTATATAGTGACCATATCGTTAACACGCGTCTTTAGCCCAGGATATCCGGATTCGATTCCCGGCGTAATCCCATGTGGTTCAGATTCCGCGTGAAGCAGTAGGTCCATGTCTCATTATAACCTTAGTTAAAGGGATGCTAAACTCCAACGAAATATAATGCAATTCATATTGTATGTTCTAGTTGGTATCCTTATATGGTTCATAAAGAATGCTAGCTAATAATGGTCGTGTATTGAGTTTGGTGGGCATTTGTCTTGCAATTGAACCGAGCATGACTTATCAATAACCACACTACAACGTTATTTCCCGAAAAATACTTCTAAACCAAACCTACATTTGAATGCAAATAAAGACGAACTGGAGCGTGTAATGTAAAGTTAATCTGAGAAACATTTTTGTACGTACATGATAAAAGTATGATAACAAGACCAAGACGTTTTCAATTTGACATCATCAATTGAGTGGAACCCAAGTTCTGTATGTAAATTTGAAATCAAAGGAGATGTTGCATAATAAAGTGCAAGATTTCTGCAAGAAACCAGTGTATTCATTGTGAGCACCATCAGCTAATATTGTCTCTGTGATTTAATAAAAATGTTAAAATTGTAGTCAATAATAACATTCATGTGAAGTGCGTTTTATAACAGTTTTATTTGGACGAAGACTTATTTAATGATAATTTATTTGTCACGCGTAAGAAGTGAACATAAATCAAGAATTATAATAATATTATTACTTGTGAAATACATTGCAATAATCTCCTCTCTCTGTTTTTAAGCACGTACACACACAAAACAGAGAAACGAAAGCAATACGCATAGTAGCAGGTTGAACTTGGATCTTTGTGACGTCATCCGTACTGACCAATAAGAGTGCTACTTCAGCCATGTACTGGACGAACCTCTTGGGATCGGCGAAAATGCCTCCCGGAAACAAAATTAAGCTCAGTAAACCGGAAGTGGTTAACCGGAAGTAGCTAAATTTGGTACCGATCGATTTGTTTTGTCAAGCTGAATCGAATGATATATAGATTGTATATGATTCGTTGCTGATTATATCCCACCCCCGGAAACTAAATCATTCCCCGATAAAGATGGATGGATAGCTTCTGAAACACGAGAATTGCGGTACGTTCGAGTGAGCTACACTGGCGACAAAAGATCTCACTTGAACGAAATCTGAACTAAAACAGTATACATCCGGGTTCCATTTACTTTCCTCTGGCTGCTATAAAAAAAACAAACAATTGCCGAGAGAGCGATCGTGACTAACAGTGATGCCAATTGAAGGGAAATTTCCCTTGGCGCAGGGAAATTTTGAGTAAATTTTGGAGAAAAGGGAAAAAGGGAAATTGCTTGTAATCTCTCAATATTGCAGGGAAATTTGAACCTCTCTTCAGTCATTTATAGATTGAATGGGCCTTATGCAGAGTCGTTTTGTAACGTGATTAACTAACTAACGTGATTAACTAACTAACGTGACTAACTAACGTGTGAGTTCGACTAACATATGTTTCCTGCAGTAGTCAGACCTTTAGAATGACGCTAATAATGCGTATGTGTATGTGTATGTGTGTGTGTGTAAGTTTACAAATTTTCTGGTGACTGTGCGCACAGAATTATAAATTCTTAAGAATTCCGCATCTCTAAACTTTGATTTAGTTTGTATTGTGCTTTCGAACATTCCTCGTGTACAGCCAAAGACAGTAGCAGCTAGAGTTTTCTTTGTAACTGTTCGTATTCGTTTCAGTAAATATGGGAATGCTGTTCTTAAGTAAGTACATACCAAACATATATTTAATATTTTCTATGTATCTTAGGTTACATTAATATTAAAATCTATAATGATATCTAGGATAAAAATTAAATTTACATTATTTATTTTATATTTTTGATGATTTATTTAGGTTGTCCGTCCTGATCGAGGTATTTATAGGGTTTTTCCTCAGTCACATCAGGCAAATGCAGAGATTGCACCTTTAACATAGGTCCTGACCTACACCTTTCCATATCCTTTCCCTCCTCCATCGCGACGCCTTAGATACCTAAACAATAAATCAAGTTCAAATTCTGTATAAGCTCAAAGGAAGGCTGTCAGGTATCTGCTTGTATGTGGTTATAATGTTGGGGTGAGAAGGTGGAAGCGAAAACGATTAAAAATACGTTTACTAAAAACAGTACTTGAACAGTTTGGATGAAGGGAAATTTTGTCCGGAAAAGGTAAATTCTAAAGCTTGTGAAGGGAAAACGGCTCTGAAGGAATTGGCATCACTGGTGACTAAGGAAATAAGCAACTACAGAAGAAGATTGGAAATATAAAGTTGATTTTGTGAACGATCTTGTAAATCTTTTCATTAACACTGGCAACATAAAATATACGGGAAGTATAAGAATAGTGTTAAATTCTTATTTTTCAATTCACAATGGCTGGTGAGGCGTCTGTTAAGTTGGAATTCTCGTGCAAAGAAGAAATTGCTTTTGACTTACCTCAGGAAGATCCACTCGAAGGGAAAGGGTGGACACACGAACTGATGACTGACAAGAAAGAGTTAATATTATCCACAACGGAAGGAGAGGAAACAATGGACAAGGATACAGCTATGTGTTCTTTGGATGTGGAACTAAACGTTGATAGAGTGAAATCAGAATTAGCAGTAGATCCTGAATTTGAAAGGGATATAGAAACGCCTAGAAAAATAGTGGTTCAGGAGACTTGCGCATCGTACTCTAATGACTCCCAACAATTAACAACAAAAAGTTTAAATTCATTTCGCCCAGAAAGGTAATGTTCAATTTTTCATATACTAATTTGCTCAGATTGATAATACGGTTACATGCGTTCGGAAAGTTTGTTTGTTAAAAGCAATACTTCACGAGAAATATTTAGGTATGGGGGATATCTCGAACGTAAGTTGGTAATCTACAATTTAGAAATTACATGGCACATATAAACAAGCTGTATACCAAATAAAAATAAGATCGGTACGACTCATACAAATCTTATATAGTTCATATCTTGATGAACTAATTATTTCTTTATTATTGATTACACATTTCTCCCTAATTCTTGCACGTATTTAAAATATGCGTGCTCGACAATATTGTTTTATTTATATAGAGACTTATGTAAAATAAGAAATCGTGAGAATGGTATTTATCCTAATATTTTCCAAATTTAATCGTGGAATGTATTATATTGGAACAAAAACTATGGACGTTTGTGTATTTACTTAGAATTTAGCTCAAAGGTGTCTAGCCTCATTTTTCCGGAGGGATTCCAAAGACATTAGCAAAATACAAGATATAAAATATTTTAACCATCAATGGATGTTCATTAATTGTAGAGGTCCATACATCAAACCATTCCATAGCTGCACACATTTCTTTCAAGGAAGTCGACTTTTTAGATTCCCAGGAATTATTTCTAGAGTATGGACCTAAATTTCTCAATATATAATCACTTTAGAAGCTTAGTGAACGTACATGATATGTGAATTATTGTACAAACAACGCTAACCAGCATGTGCTAGATGGCCGGTAAAAATAAAATTGCTATGCAGATTAGTGCATTACGCAGAATGTTGGTAAACGAGGATAGCGCAAAATTCTGTAATTAGGATAAACTTACATGTCTTACGTGTTGATTGTGTTCCTGTACGTTCCTAAGTATTTTATAGGTAACATCCTGAAATGCTTTCTTCGCTTGTATATTTGTGTTTCAAAATAACACAATATAATAGGGACGTAATTCCCTAATTATATGGATTACTTCCTTCCCAAACGTTTTTCTAGTTTTGTGTCATGTTTGCCACATTCAGTTTTCGCTTACAGTGGTAACTAGCTACCATAACACGGGGTTACTTTGCACATCGGGCATTACTTCCCACAAAATATGAAAAGCGATTCAGTACTCTGTTAGAAAAACCATGAACTGTAAACAGATTGGTGGTAGTTCATATTTTTCTCATTGGGTGTCTGTGTACAGTCATATGGTACTTTGTTACTGTGGCGTCATATATTCCGTCTGCTTGTATCTGTGTATTGCGGTGAGCGGGTAATTGAATTTTGGTTTCATGGCGACGATCGTGGCAACTATTCTACAATCAACTTTACTGAATAAATAACTTACTTCTTTTCATTTTTAGTAGTTTAACAAATTTGGATTTGTGCTTTTTACAATTTAGAAATTTATAAAAAAATCCCTAGGTGGAGACTACAAAGAAAGTTTCAATTCGTTCTATTTCAAGCCCTTTTCACTTCATTTTTTTTTCTTTTTATGGCGCTGCTCTGAGCCTATCCTAGAAGTATGTATTTGACATCCAGCTATTCCTAGTAGAAGAGGCATGTAGCTCGCGAGTATTTTTTTCTTTTTAAATGAAGAAGAAAGTATTAATGTCCGTACTGACAAACAATGAAAGAAATTTTGATTCGTAGCATTAAACTTGTTTCAAACTTCGTGATCAGAACGGCTCCTACTCTGCGGATGGTATAATTTGAGATCGTTTCATTTCTTTCAGGCGAGTGAAATGAATTGAGGTCTTATTTTAATTAATAAAGGAACGTAAGAATATCCCGGGTACAAACCATGAAAAATTTCCCAACCATTCTATTTTTAACATCTTTCAAACTTTAGCTCCTATTGCCAGTTATTTTGCTTCTAACTGCAGTGAATGTAATTTGAGATAACGTCTTTCTTATTAGGTGACCGAAATAAATTTTGTTACTCTGCTTTTAGATTTTAGATAGAAGTGAGAATGGCCATAGATACAAGTCCCGCAGGATTTTTTATTTTTTTTATTTTTATTTAAGAACAATTTTTGAATAGAAGATTAAGAATAGATTTATCAATACAAAATAACTATGCAAAGTATCTGTTTTGACAAAATAGAATCTTAATATATTTAAAAAATTTGCCCGACGTCGGTTTCTTCTTTTTGGGTTCCCTTTAAAGGGGGGTGGTCATTATAACTACAAATCGATTTCTAAGTAACGTTAGTTTCAATTTTTGTTATGGAGCAGCAGCATTTTATCAGATAATGTTCTCGTTGTACTGTTGAAAAGGGTATCTTATAAACGACTTTTCGTTCTTCTACAAAGAACTGTAGAACTTCTATATATATCATCATTATTATTTAAATTTATTTCAGAGCGATGTTAAATCAAATTTCATTGTGGGTTAATGAGATGTACACATAAAATGCCAGCGAAGCGTTATTTATTTATTGATAAATTAGCCCTGTACAGTCCAGATTAAGAATATCATAAATACGATATTATTAAGTACATCCCGCCTTTAGAACAAAATTTCTTATTATGATAGAAAACTACATCGTATAAGCTGCATTTCATTCTTGAATTTAGGTTTACATTAGTAAAGTACGATGATGGTTGAGTCCAAGTTTTTATGAGACATAGATTTAAACTGCTTTAAGAAAGATTATTTTAAACTTTTATTATCTTTATTACACGGGAGAATATATTCTGTGATCCAATCAAAAGTGCAGGAACGTGTGAGTACAACGAACGAAGACAGACGAAAAGGTTATGGAGCTAATGGTTTATAGTTTACTTGTGTATCAGTTTTCTGATATATGTTGTGTTTCCACGTATTTTTGCCTTTCTAGAATTTACACTTTTCTCAATTTTTAAGATCTTTTCACACCATTTTAGATTGAATTCCACCAAGATATGAGTTTTCTATTATTTTGTCAGTACTTGTGTGTATTTTATATTTCAAATGAAATTGACGTTTGTTCGATTTGCACTTGCTTATTTCTCAAAGCTCATAGGATACAGGCGTGGGTGTCGTTTTTAAGCTTGTGCATCACCCTTTATAAGAATTTCCATTAACAAACCTGGATTTCTTTAATTTGTACTCTGGTTTTCTTTTAAGATTTTAGCCTGAATTTTCCATTTTTTGTTGACTATTTACAGATTTGTCTAGGGCACTTGCCTCATGCCTTTTTCTTCCTTGTAATTGTCTATTTCCGTTGCTTTTCTTTTCTTGTTAGTTATAACTCAGTAGGTTACAAAAATGCATTTTAAATGTTGCATCGTCCTTGAAGATTAAACTCATTATTTTTCTCCTTCGTTTCCTTCTGCTTTTCAACCCTTAAGAGAAAATATGTGTCTGTGAGACACCTATGGTTTTTCTTTGTATTACATTGGCAACACTGATTCACTCAATGTATCGGTTCTCTTCATACCTACCCATTATTTTGTTGTATGTGTGTCACAGTAGTCCATTGTTGGCGTTAATGCCTGAGTGAACATTTATTGATGATCTTAGAAAACCTATGGTGTCTGAGAGGCACACATTTCCATTATCGTTTATATTTTTGCCTCATTATTGGACACACATTTCCTGAAGAGAGTTTTTCTTTCAAAAATTTTTGTGGTTAACTTTTATTCACCATGAAATAAAAGCTATAGAGCTCTTGAAACATACTATTTTGTTTGTATGAGATTTTATGTATTTGCAAAATATAGACCTAGTACCTCGAGAAAGAAATTTAAGAATGAAACTGTAAGATCAGCAGATACTTATTTCACGGCAAAAATTCCAAAAATTGCTGAAAGTAGAGAAGGAATTTATATTATTGTCTTCAGTAGATTCTGACTGAGACGCCTAATTTTTTCCTGAAAGTCTGGAATTACCTACTGACAGTTAGGTCGATACCAATTCTGATACAGTGCCAGGTGTGAGGTCAAGTAGTAACAGAAGTGTCAATGTGAGCAACCCTAGTGAAGTTTCATGTGATAACGAAGGCCTTAGATACAGAGGTAAAAACAGGCTTGTTTGGAATTGAAATGAACCACTAAGAAACCGAAGGGTTCTTCATCAAAACATAGTCAGAGGGATGCCTGGTATAGTCACTAATGTAAGAAATCTGGGGAAAAAAATCCTGTCTACTTTATGTGATGATGGTATAATTCAGGAGTTTTCAATATGAAGTTGAAAGAAAATTGAAACAAATTTGAAGTAAATTAGAGGAAAATCAAACTACAGATCTACTGACTTATCTGAAAATAAAGCCCTTATTGCTCTCCTAATATTGTGTTCTATTTGTAAATCAGGATACAAAGACACGTATTTACCATATTCAAGACACTTTGGGACGACCTCTATTTAAAGCTACCATGTTCGTTAAACGTTTCCAAGCTCTTTTGGACAAATAGCACATTTGAACAGGGTAGCTACATGTGGACAAATAGCATATTTGAAGGGTAGTAATGTGTAGAATTATAATAACTTAAAATTTGTCAGTTTTTAAATTTATGTACTATTTTTATTTAGATATTGAAATATTTTCCGAATTTATATTCCAATAAAACCGAGTTAATATATGTAATTCTTGTTTATCATATTTTGCTCGAAGTACAAAATATAAAGTTTCATTATTCTACATTACACATACGTTTTTTAAAAGAAATATTGCTTTATACATGTCCGTGTCCCACAGACACGCACTTCCTGTAAGCGAACAAAAATAACGTTTCCTGTTAAGGGTTAAGATATTTTCTGAATTTAAAAATTACTCTAATAGCATATATTTTACAAAAATGGAGATCCTAAAAGAGCTGGGAGTGAATCAAAAAACTAATCCTTCTTCTTTGTCTTCAGTTAAATATAATGTTACTATTTGGATGAATCCTTCGCGATTAATTCCAATCAGTATTGTCCTAAAATCGATAAGATAAAGCGCAAGTAAAATGGAATTAAAACAAGAAGAAACAGCTGGCAATCAACAAGGATATCATCTTAAAGTCTCTTTTTGGCTTTCTTTTCATTCTTCCGAATATCTCTTTTCCATTTTGTCTATTGCCAAACAACATCTGGAACTACAAACATGTATTATAACGAACATTAACAAAACGGAAGTGATGTTCACCTGTTCCAGGTTATTTCGAGAGAAGATAATTTTGTTTATAACAAATTTTCGTCTTCGTTTGTAAAGATTTATAATTTGTGCTGCAGTAATGTATGATTTTTTTTCTTGTTTTCCTTGTTTTTTTCTTCTCCCGATATTCTTTACTGTATATTGAGCTAAGTTCTGAAATTAATTTTCTATCCATTTGATATTATCCCATGTATCTGCATTAGCTGTTTCTAATATCAATAATGTTTTCGTTTTTACCAGGGTCATAATGAGAAGCTGTGAGGAGCGTAGACATAAAATCATTAATAATGCGCACTGACTGTAACATAGGGACGTTATTTCATATGCGTATTTTTTATTAAATAGGCTGATCAACAGTAGTATGTGGAGTATTATTACAAACTACTGTAATAAAACGCTGTGTTTAAACGCTCAAAATTGTAAGTGAAACGCAGCGAAATGATAACTATTACGTAATAAGTTACTAGGTTTGGAAACACCTGCTCGACACACAGGTACCGTAGTGAGTCATCAAAATTGCCAGAAGGCCATTTTATAACTTTTTCGTTTGTATAGAAAAGTTTAATCGAATATTTCTGATTCAGGCCTTCACATCCGCTCACTTTTCCATTTTTACGGTATCTATGTTTTGTCTACCGTTCTCCGCAGCTTCGGTTTATGACACAACGTTGGTACGGACGACATCGTGATTTGCCGTAGCAAAGCTGGGATAAACGCAACACACAAGTGAGAGAGAGAAAGCATGTGTAAACTTTTTGGAAAAACAGCGAAAATCATTATGAACGTTACGATTATATTTACAAGGTTCTAACAACGACAAAAGCCATGATTTTATGGCCACAGGAATAACCCACGCAGTTAAAAGAAAGAAATAGAAGTGTAAAGATATTTCACCAACACTAGCCTCCACTAAGCACTGGCCAATAAAATTTAAGATATCTACAAGAAAAGTAGAAAACAAATTATTATTAACAAAATAATGTGTTTTGAGAGTAAAATATAGCTTGTACCAGCCGATACTTGAACGCGGCTTATTTTAAAAAAATAGCATGACCTAGTTCCGACGTATTCATGCGAGAGCTTGTAAATGTTATTTTCGAAGTTTTATTTACGCTGTCAAAACATTACATAACAAAGCTAAGAAAAGTCATTTCCGCATATATTATTGGTGAGAACACCTTCTTCAAGAGGTGGAACTAGCTACGTAGAATTATGAAATCAAATATGTAAGCATCCTTAAAGAACTAGTGTGAGTACAGTAAATTTGGGAAATCACTCATTAAATCGTCGCTTCCACCATGTTCACCCCAACGATAGGTAGGTGGGCAACATGGAAATTTTGAAACTCTTCCCTACCTTGGGAGTTGAAGCAGATCAACAATACGAGAGGAGAAGACATGTAGACTTACTTGAGGGACCCGTTTTCCTATAAAAGATTTTTCCCATTATCTTTTCAATTAAATATTAAATTACACACCTTACAAATTTCGGGAGGACGTATGATAAGTGGCCCTGATGGACAAGCAGATGTGATTGTAAAAATTAAAACAACCAACATTTAATGAAACAAAGATTCAACCAGCAGAATTGATTGATAATAATGTTGATCACAATATTTTAAGAGAGAGAGAAAATATGTCAACACTTATAATATTCCTGAATTACATTATGAGCTTTTAAGCGTATTGTTGTAGTTACATCGTTAGCGTCAACCGTTGGGAAATGTCATTACAGCCAGGGGACACCCACAAAGAGGTCCACCGGACCCGAACCCTCAAAATATATATATATATATATATATATATATTTAATGATTGTGTTTTGTCTGTACCAGGGAGCACTCATGGAAAGTCCATCCAATTTGGATCGCATAAAATCTTAGTGACTTGACATACATATGTGCACTTCCTTAATAAAACTATACTTGACTTAGCAGTGAAATTATTATTCGTTTATTTCCGACGAACAAAGAAAAACTTAAATATTTATATTGGCTAATCAGTAAGCGCAAGAATTTCTCTAGATTAGGGAAATTTCCCTCAAACTACGAACACTGCTTGTTATTACTGCGATACCCATGTAACTTTTACAGCACGAAACTACAATATCAGGTTATAAGGAACATATTTTTTTCTTTAGCATAGGACGAATACACTCCCTTTTCGAAAGCAAAATATAAAAATTGTTCATGTGGTGCACAATTTACGCTACTTGGAAATTATTTATGGTTTACTCGGACGCAGAATAAGGTCATGTCTGTGTCTTGCAATATTGTACCCCTCCCAACTTTCGACACTCTGAACAAAAGTTTCTGGGTGCACACCTGATTACAGTTTATACCTTAAGAATGTAACTACAAACTTCAGTTCATAAATAATACTAATACTAAGAAGAAGGAGGAAAAGCAACAAACCATATTGAATAGTGACTTTTGAATGGGAATTATATGCGTAATTGTTTCAGTTTAGCAGTTCAAGAGTTCAGCTTCTTTTTTTCTTTCCTTTCTGCTTTTTAGTGTACCTTAATAATTTGCTCTGAAAATCGTAACTGTTCAAACATTACTACAGTATGCTATAAATAAAATAATAACAATAAGACTGATTTATCACACATATATAAACAAGAAAAAATTACTACGTCAATAAGTGAATTACTTGAAAGAATATAAAAATAATTTACGTTAATGAAGCTATCAAATAAAAAAAGTCGCATACAGCTCAGGTCGGGAGGTCACTATACTGCCCACTATCACATTAGTCCAGGTATTTTATTACATTCAGGCACGAGACCATAGACCCATATTAAAAAAAAAAAGTCGATAGGCGGACGAATATAGACATTATTAAACATGTCGAATGCAAGCATCATTAAAATTGTTATGTGTAAATTGAGGTAAATTAATAACATTATTTTCATCCAGTATAAAAATTCTGGGGAGGGCCAGCTTTGCTTCTAGGAGGAGCCGGCACCCCCTGGACCCTTTCTAGTTCCGCCTATGTCAATTCCTGATATATGCTTGTGCAATGTGGCAGTGGTGATGCCTTGAGTCGCTCTTTCTCGCTCGCTCGCTCACACTCTATTTATACAGAATATAAAAGTGGATGTATGTGTGTGTTTCAACATAATTCTGATATATCTAGAGGAATTTTAACTATATTTCTTACAGTCTGGAAAAGAGTACTGTCGGGATACATATCAAAAATGCTAGAAACGGGTCGAAATTAGTATCGAATCCATAGTTTCGTGGTCGCTTAGATGAATAGTTCTACTTTCAGTTCAAGTCCAATTAAGCTCCCATTAGCACCCAGGATGGTTACGTAGCGACATAAAAATATCGACGACAACCGATATTAGAATCCAATCGTAAGTTTTCAGCGCCGCTAACAGTGCCGCATTTCCCATTAGTCCACATTAGTCCCATTGCCTAGAGGGCAACATATTTGCAGCGTGCGAAGTTTAAAACTTGAATAATATCTTAATTTTTTCCTTATGAAAAAAGTTAAAAATCAAGAGCAAATATACTATTTCATGAACAATCCTCTTTTACTATTGTAATATGTTTAATATTAGCGTTAGAAACTTAAAAATAATTCAGAACATGTTTCAGATTTGTTATTTTTTGTTACGTAGTTGTAGCTGTATCTTCTAGTGACTGGTATTTAATTGTAATAAATTCACTAATTAAGCATATTCGAATTAAGTTTTATTTTTAAGTTAGGGTTGAAGGGGTGAGAAATATGTAGTTATTGGGGACGACGAGAGCAAAAGTGCGTATGTTTAGCCGTGAATTAGAGATCATCTTTTGTTGTAGTTATGTACACCTTGAATTCTTTTGCTGTTTTATTTCGGAAATCCCCGGGAGAATATTGGGATGAGACTGTGGTTTTGACAATATGTTTTTGGCAATACACGGGAGAGTATTGGGTTATATTAGTTAGCCGAATATGGTGTTGATTTTGAATAAACGGACAAATTGTTGGAAAATAGAAACAACAAATGAAGGATATCACTATCTAGAAATAAATAATGTGTAATCGTGTTGATGTAGAAATGAAGCCATATAAGTGGCTGAAGTCTTTTTTATGTTAAGGAAAGTTAGAGCCAGTGTGGCAATTGATATTTTAGGGTTTACGAGCCAAGCGTGGCTGTTGATAATAAGGTCGAAGAGCTGAGAGTGGACACTGTTATGGTAGGTTGATGAGCCAAGAGTGGCTTTTGATATTTTAGTGGCTTATGGTAACGCCAAGTGCGATCATAGTTATTGTTATAGTTTTTGGGATTCAGAAAGGCTCCTGTTTAATTGAGTGTATTGGTGTAAGTCATTTAAAGGTTGACAGTGAAAAGAAAATGGTATAATTCATTTGTAAGCTCTAGTAGATTTGAGAAGTTAATTAAAGTAATACTTTGCTTCACTGAAGGTACCAAAAATAAACAAACCTAACAATTATAATACATATCCTTAGGGGGCAGTAGAAGTCCGAATTTTTGCGAAAAATTGAATATCTCACAAGTCATTGAACTAAGAGCTGAAATTCAGCATATAACTCTTTATTAAAAATAAACAGCATATGTCCTGACATTTTTTATTTTTTATGAGCGGGGGGGGGGGCATTTTCTATATATTTTAAATTGGTAGTGGTTTGATTTGTAAAAATAATCGAAAACGTTTGATATTAGTTGAAAAAAAAATTGAGTAATGAAAACTTTACAGTTCTTCGAATTTTATACCCACTGCTTTCTATTTATAATTGCAGAAGCTGGTGTTTAATATATGGAGCGTTCAAAACATAAGGCAATCATGCCATAAAGTTGATAGAAAATGGCCATAAAATTGGTATTCTGAACTTAATTACATGGGAATTTTAATTAGTACGGCATGCTTAATTATAAAGAAAATTAGTTTTTCTTTCTTTTTTACGTTCGTCTACTTTTCCTTGATTTGAGACTTTTAAATTTCGTCCTATTTTCTACTGAAATATGTATGTAAGGCAACAATAAAATATATATATATGATAAACTTAAATTCATTTTAATTCGGAAGATGCGAAACACTTTACCATTGTATATCTAAAAGGTCAGATCCACCAATATTGTAATAGAGAGGTGCAATGAACCATTGACGGTAGAAATTCAAACTCCGATAAGTGATAATTTCATAGTCTTGTTTTATTACAAGTGTAACCTCTTTAGTCAATGGAGAGAAGGAGGTGGATCATGGATCGGAGTTGATGACGATGGGTTTTGGTCGGTCGGAGTTGGTCGCAATGGTTCAGAGTAGTTCATAGTTGGTGGTAGGCCAGAGTGGATCACGATGGATGATGGGTCAGAGTGGGTCAATGGGTCATTTGGGTGTTGGGTGATAGTAGGTCATGGTGAGTCGTGGATCAAATTTTCATTGACCCACACCGTCTCTGGTTAAAATTGCACTAAAGAGAAGAGGCACCGAAGATGTATGTCGGCTATTATGCTCAAATTTTGCACATAGATAGTACCCCACCAGAAAGCAACAAATCTGAAATGGTTCACGGTACCACCTCCTAGAACTCGAGATGTAGGGGTTTGTCTCATTGCCTAAATTAAGACCTCAATGATTTATCCTTCAACAAGCAACCTTTTTATTTTCGTTTCCGTGGGGAAGTCAGATGAACACGTGCCTAGTAATTGTAATATTGATAGTTCGCGTCCACCCTGGGGTATTTGTTTAGTGTTTTTTTGACTCGCCTAAATATAAACAAATCACAGATATAGCCAATTTAACATATTTTGGGAGAGTAATTTTGTGGTTCGTTGGCGTTCCATCGCGTCTCTGCCAATGGTAGTAAAGTTTTCAAAATGGAACTGGGGCCACAGCTGATCGTCACTGCGGGACCACCAATTTTTTGGCGACAGGTCAATAGTTGAGCATCTGTAGTCCACCGACGCTTACAGCTTAGAGTAATGAAGGATGTATTTGCCTTGTAGACTTCATGACTACCGAGTTATTATTATTATTATTATTATTATTATTATTATTATTTGTAGTAATAGTAGTATAATTGATAATAGAATAATTATATTGTCTATGTATTGTCTCGGTAGGACTACAGACAGGATTTTGCTCGTTTTGGTTCGACTCGACTCTAATCCGAGTCGAGTTGGAGGAAATTTTTCGCGCCGAGTCCTAGAGTAGACCTCAAAGATGTCTGTTTCGAGTCGAATCGAGTTTCAAAGAAAACTCGCTCGTGCCCATTCCAACTAATGAGAGATAATCGGAGTTAAGCGAAATCGAAAGTCACAATATTTCTCTAAGCGACTCCGAAAACTATGAATTCGACACTAATATCGATCATTTTTTATCATTCTTTTATATGTATCCCCCTCCCATTCGCCATAGGTAACCCAACAACACTCTTTTTCAGACTATAAGAAATGTGGTTAAAATTACTCTAGGCCAGTGGTTCTCAATCTAATTCCTATCACGATCCCCTTTTATCGCATCCTCTTGCCAGCGACACTTTTATAATTTGTGTTTTATAATAAGCTTGTATGGGATTTTTAACATACCTATTTCTATAATAGTAGAATCCATTTCTTGTTTATAGTGATCAGAGCCGTGGCATGGAAAATCAGCCCCCGGGGCAAGAGTATATGACGATGTCTCCGTACATATGAGTGAGGTCGACAGACTAACTGCGAAGCGCCACCATGGTTGGCACTAAGCTCAATACAATTTTCAAAAGTAAAACCTGCATTTCCTTGATTTTGAGCACATTTTATTACTTTTTCCTTCTATTTTATATATGTGCACGTGCACCTTCCTAACATGAGTAACACACTTCCTCCGAAATTTGTGCCCCCTTTTTTCGGCGCCCAGCATTGACAGTGGATTCAGTAACTGTAATATCTCTATTCCCAACGACGAAGGTGTTGGTTCAAGATGGACGTGAAACTCCTTCATTGAAGAGGTCATTAACGTATCTGATCTAAGCCCACAACTTCTTGACCAAATAATCGAGTGATCATGCGACAAGTCTTTGCAACTGATTTTCTGTAACGAAGACTTGGACAAGTTCTGCCTGATGAGGAGAAAAGAATATCCTGGTCTGGTATCTGCTGCTTTAAAAGTAATAATTCCATTTGCTATTTCGTACCTGTGGGAAAGTGGGTGTGTTTGTTTTATTTCATGGTAAACATTAAAACAAAGACAAGAGATCACTTATCAGTTTAAAATGGTTTGATAATGTTCGTCACGAAGATTGAACCGGGCATTGCTGTACTAGTGAAATTACAACATGCTTAGGTATCTCATTAGGTTTCAATTTTAATTGTATTTCAATGTGCAGGTTTTGTTCCTTGTGTGTTTTTCTAGCATTTCTATATACAATTCTCATTAGTTTCATATCATACCCCTTTAATTTAAATTCATTTTTAAACAACTCTGCACCTATGACAGTATTAGGGTTCGAGTCCTGGTACATTCCCGTGAGAGCAAACCATATATTACAGTCCTGGGTTCGATTCTCGTCTGTCCCTGTCTGTTTTCCATATATAACAGTACTGGGTTCGATCCAGGTACGTCTCACTCCCTATCGGGATAAACCCTTTTGTTACTGTACGTGGTTCGTGTCCTACGGTCCCAAAGTGGGCTTACGCTTTTACTATGGTCTGGGGTTCGACTCTCCACCGTTCGAATGTCTTCTTTAGCATTTACCAGTGGGTTAGATCGACCATTAAAACTGACCATATAGCCGCTGGACAACAGGTTCAGAGTTCGGTCAGAACGTTTCGGGAAACCGGCACAAAGTTAACTCCAATTGTATTCTTTAGCGCTGATGCAATTTATTAATGTATGAATTACTAAATTGCATAAGCGCTATTCGCTCGTGCTGTAAAGAAAAATGAATTAGATTGTTCCTTAAAAGTAACGCATGTAAATTTAAATTATTATTATTTTGAAAGGATACTCAACTTTTGGATTTTTCTTTTAATTAACACTTGAACTTCATGAATAAAAATTACATAAGCGGTAGCACTTCACTTTATATAACCAATATTTTAAGCCCATATAATACGTAAGACGCGGATGTCGCGGTTGACACGAATTATTCGTTATACTTCGTTACATTCCTGATTATACACCTTCATTAGCACTGTTCACTTACTTTGACACTAGAAGGGGAACTGTATTGGATTTTCAGGGGTGATGTCCTGTAGGTTGCGGGTTGCTCTCCTGTCCTCTTCCTTGCGGTGAATGGAATGGTATGCCGTTCTCCAGCTCCTTGCCGGAAGAACTTTGATTTACACTTCTAAACAAACGTTTCAAAACATTTCAAATCTTCATGACAATAACGTTAGTTTGATATTATTACATTTTGAATTTATTACGTTTCACACTTGACAAAATTCAATGTTGTTTAAGTTATTTCTTCATTTTAGTTGCGCGCACCATACTCAACGTGGTTGCTTCCCCGTAAGTGTAAGTCAGACTAAAACACCTTTTCCGTCCGTCTCGTCGTGTTGCTAGGCAAAAGAATCAGTTTGCTACGCAGTTTGGTGATGTCAAGAGCTAAAAATAACTATGACAAGCCGTACATTGGAATTTTTAGAGACGACGATTGTCCATTGTGCTGAATTTTAGCTCCTTATATGGGAAGGAGAGAGGAATTCTGCGATCTCCGTGGCAGTTGAGACGCACATACATATATGCACATTCGTTTGCTGGCTGAGAGAAAAATTCTTGAGAGTGCTTTTATGCGAGGTTCATTTAAAAAGTTAAAATTTTCTTCGTAAAAATTGACTGAGCTGAACCGTATGGTTACATTGGCGCTCGGCAGGACATTTGTTTTGAGAGAGAGGGAAAAACAAATAGAACCCTGCAACACTGATCACTTCACTAGTGTCACCAAATTTCTTCCACTGGTCTTCAAAGGGTTAACATCACTTAAGTCTTCTTGTGATGATGTAACGAAATATTTTTAAAGTTCATTCGGAAGTACGGTAACGAACACGTGGGCCATACGAAACGAATTTCGGATTACGGTTGGGCCATAATTCAAATAAAGTTCATCAATGTCTTTTATTATTTTAATATTTGTCGTTTTGAAACACTTAAGTGCCATGATTTTAAACACAACAAAACATGAACAAAATTATTGTTATTTTCTTTCAAAATATCACATTTAATAATTGAACAACTAATTACTGGCATTGTTTACCATTAAACACAAAAATGTTACAAGTATATTAAATAATAATTGTAACCTAAAATATTTACTAATGTAGTGCCTTGTACTTTTAATTGTAACATGAATTAATTTTCTTACTGTTATCGAAAACATTCATTTTCAATATTTACTTTCATTGAAAACCACTTCTAATATTCTTGAAAACTAACACAATAACTGTATATCTGTTTTCATTTATTATTATTATTATTAATAGTAGTATATTAATTATCATTACTACTATGAAACAAATATATAGTACACAAATTAAATTCAAGTACGAGCACACATAAATATTTTCGAAATATTGGTTACAGTATGAAAATTATGACTTAAATCTACAATAACACTCAATATCATGATATTCACATTTATTACATTCTGGTTAAAAATTAACCAAGAATGGACTGAGCAGTGGATGGTTTGTCGAACCATTACACTTTTCAAAGTGTCTGCTCTCCGAAATTTCGAAGATACCTACCCACATTAAAATGTCATTTATTTCCATCCCCGAAGCAAAGTGAAAAGATAGGATATTTGAGTAAAATTTAAAAATAATATAGAAGGGGAACTAATAAGAAAATTGCCTACTCCGGGCATTACATAATATGAATAACCCATAATATTGGAGGGAACTTTGCTTCCATGTTTTCAAGTTAAGACTTGAAATGTTTTCGTATTCAACGAAAAGATTAATACAAAGTGAATGCAACAATAGTTGCTAATAATTATCACATACACAACTTACTTGGTACATTCATAATAAGATGTCTCATTACATTTTCTTTTCATTAATCGACGCGTCATGAAGGTGGGTACAGGTGTAAAACCATACTACTACAATAACTTACTACACCAAAATTCAAGTATCCTCAGCTGATTAGTAATCCCAGAGGCATACTGATTGGTTAAAACAAATAAATTGATATTACACATCGTAAGTATACATTACTATTAATTGACGCATAGTTGTTATTTAGAAATTTCAGAGATTTAACTCATAAATTTAAAATGTGCTTATTTAGGTTTATTACCAAATGATTTCTCACCAAAATATTTAAATTTGTGATTCAAAACATTTTAATTTTGAAAAATTGCAAAACTGTGATGGAATACTCACTAGAGATTTTCCACATCTTCACTACGCAAATTTATTTCTTTTCACTATATTTGATAATTTTCATTACGCAAATGTACTCTTGCACTTCGAAAAGAAACACTATATTTTCTATGATTCAAAAAATTAAATTTCGTGGTGAAGCATTAACAAAAAAAAAAATATACTGTTACAAGTAATTTCATATTACGTATGCTTGAAATATCAAGATTTTTTTTTTTGTTTAAATATTAAAACCATTGCAAGTGTCGGTTTCATACAGTACAAGCAGTCCGGCTTAACAAAGTTTCGTTTATCCTACACCTACTCGAGGCTTTTTCAACACAAAAACAATTTTCAAAGGTTTCATTTGCCAATAAACAAATAATGTGAATGCATATACTAATACAAGATTTTCATCAATCCTGATTATATTAGAAAGCGGTAGCTCAAAACACAAAATCGGTTTCTCAACATGTATGACTGTTGCATAGCACAAGAAATTGACTAATTTATCACTGCTTGAGTTGCAATTACTTTTCTTTTGTGATAATTTTCGGTGTGCACCAATTTTACTATATTTAGGTTGCACACTAGACTGCTTTTTTCTTTTCACTAGGTTTTTCCATTTACCTGTATGCTTGACCTTTGTCATTACGTCACAATCAGCTGATAGCACATCACTGACAGTAGTTGGTGATTGACATTTAATTTTACCATTACGTTCACTTTCAGATCGCTTAGACGTAAAAAATACATTCACCTGATTACCACATTCTTCCTGAAAAGGTTCGTGATTTTTATTTGCAGGTGATGAGTGGTCAGCACCTGACCCCTTCACTACGTCATGGATCGCTAAGTTACTAGTGTGATTGGATTTTAAACTTCGGTCACTTGTCTGAGCATTGATGCGACTGTTACATTTATTCCTCAAAGAACATTTACGAACATACTTGGAAAATTTTGAAAAACAATACAGCATACGTTTAACTCTTTTTAGTTTCCGTCTGACTTTATGTGCTTTCTTTTTATATTGCCGGTGCTTTTTGCCATATTGAACCTGTGAACTATATTTTCTTGCCCTTTGACAAACAACATTTCGTAATTTAGTAAAATTATCTTGACAGGTTTTTAAGTTCTTTTCCCACGTTACAGAGTTACGTTCATTACATTAGGCCTACTTGGCATAAAGCCGTTTGTACTATCTTCTAAATACATAACTTGAGTGCAAGTAACGATACAAAAGATGATATAATTCATTTGTTCTATCTGTATATTTGTAACTTTCAACTCACAGCTTAAAGAATTACTCTTCACTTTACAAATCTTTACAACCCTAACAGACGCAAAAAATAAACAAGTTTTGTGAAACGGAACGCATTCTAATTTACTGGTTAGCAAGGTGCCATAGAGGCAATTTTCCTCTACTAAACATAATACACTACAAGATTGCGTGGACAGGCCGCTTTTGCCTTCATTCTCAACGCAATTTATTACCACTTTATTAAACCTTTCTGTAGTGAAGCACGCATTGCATCCCTGAATGCCAATTGTCCCTTTACAAAACAAACAAACAACATCTGGAACAGCTGACGGCTCGCTCACACACAGAGCTACGCTGGACGTGACCAACTTGGTGGTTGGTGGGGATTGTGAAGAAGCAGCTGGGTTGAGCTTATTATTCTTTTTTCCTTCTATAATACTATTCGACAGAGACAAAACAAACTCTTTGGCTTGGCCTAACTCAATGTTAACGTGACTGACAACAGAAATGCTTTCATTTTTTACCTTTAATTCACTCTCAGATATTTCTTCAACCTGTTCAAATTCATTGTCAAGAAATTCAATATTAGCTTGATTTATTACAATAGGCGGTGACTGAGACCTAACACATGGCAAAACAGTACAACTTTCAACACATTCATTTTTCACTGTTCGTGCGTATGCTTTCTGAGCTACGGGGGCAATGTCCCACAAAATACCTTCAAACTCACGTTTAACAAATTCTAAATTACTTTCAGCAAATTTTGTTTTTAAAGGTACTGTTTTCTCTTGACGATTTTCGTAATTTTGAGTATTTTCTAGCTCATTAACTTTTACAAAAGGATGCGCAAAAGTTACAGTTTCAAGAGGATCAGCAAACCTAACCCGTTTCGGTGGTACAACTTGACAATTTATTTTCTGATTATCACTGGAATCCTTGTTACGACTAACATTGTGTTGCTTTGAATATCTTTTATATATTCTTTCAGCCAACCTTTCTTTTGCAGTGCGTACAATGTCTGAATTTTCATAGTGAACTTTCAATTTATGTTTAATGTCTGACAAGGAAATAAATTCTGATTCAAAAACACATTCATCTTTGACCCTTCGATAGAAATCAGATTTGCGTATTTCATGCATTTTAGCAACAATTTTATCTTCAATTTCAGCCCTATATTCTATGTTCCTTTCCAAAAGAGATTTTGCAATTTCTTGTTTAGCTCTTTTACGAATTTTACAAACTTCCTGTTCTACTTTTAAGGCATTTTCGACTTCTAACAATGTAAAAGGTTCTTTTCTATATCTGAATTGACTTTCTACTATTAAGTACTCTGTTTCTTTCCATATTTTTCGCATTTCATGTAAGACAGGAATTATTTCTCTATTTACAGACATGATGATTGATTTACTAATGCCAGAACAACAAAATTAAATAGCACTAATGAGGCACTACAATTTACCTTAATCGAGGAAATACAATTAACGTCGCCCTTATGCGGTTTTACCGAACGTTCCTGTGCTATCGGGCGCCATTTTATGACAGTATTAGGGTTCGAGTCCTGGTACATTCCCGTGAGAGCAAACCATATATTACAGTCCTGGGTTCGATTCTCGTCTGTCCCTGTCTGTTTTCCATATATAACAGTACTGGGTTCGATCCAGGTACGTCTCACTCCCTATCGGGATAAACCCTTTTGTTACTGTACGTGGTTCGTGTCCTACGGTCCCAAAGTGGGCTTACGCTTTTACTATGGTCTGGGGTTCGACTCTCCACCGTTCGAATGTCTTCTTTAGCATTTACCAGTGGGTTAGATCGACCATTAAAACTGACCATATAGCCGCTGGACAACAGGTTCAGAGTTCGGTCAGAACGTTTCGGGAAACCGGCACAAAGTTAACTCCAATTGTATTCTTTAGCGCTGATGCAATTTATTAATGTATGAATTACTAAATTGCATAAGCGCTATTCGCTCGTGCTGTAAAGAAAAATGAATTAGATTGTTCCTTAAAAGTAACGCATGTAAATTTAAATTATTATTATTTTGAAAGGATACTCAACTTTTGGATTTTTCTTTTAATTAACACTTGAACTTCATGAATAAAAATTACATAAGCGGTAGCACTTCACTTTATATAACCAATATTTTAAGCCCATATAATACGTAAGACGCGGATGTCGCGGTTGACACGAATTATTCGTTATACTTCGTTACATTCCTGATTATACACCTTCACTAGCACTGTTCACTTACTTTGACACTAGAAGGGGAACTGTATTGGATTTTCAGGGGTGATGTCCTGTAGGTTGCGGGTTGCTCTCCTGTCCTCTTCCTTGCGGTGAATGGAATGGTATGCCGTTCTCCAGCTCCTTGCCGGAAGAACTTTGATTTACACTTCTAAACAAACGTTTCAAAACATTTCAAATCTTCATGACAATAACGTTAGTTTGATATTATTACATTTTGAATTTATTACGTTTCACACTTGACAAAATTCAATGTTGTTTAAGTTATTTCTTCATTTTAGTTGCGCGCACCATACTCAACGTGGTTGCTTCCCCGTAAGTGTAAGTCAGACTAAAACACCTTTTCCGTCCGTCTCGTCGTGTTGCTAGGCAAAAGAATCAGTTTGCTACGCAGTTTGGTGATGTCAAGAGCTAAAAATAACTATGACAAGCCGTACATTGGAATTTTTAGAGACGACGATTGTTCATTGTGCTGAATTTTAGCTCCTTATATGGGAAGGAGAGAGGAATTCTGCGATCTCCATGGCAGTTGAGACGCACATACATATATGCACATTCGTTTGCTGGATGAGAGAAAAATTCTTGAGAGTGCTTTTATGCGAGGTTCATTTAAAAAGTTAAAATTTTCTTCGTAAAAATTGACTGAGTTGAACCGTATGGTTACACACCCTTTGAAAATATTCAGTAGACTTATTTTTTATTGTGCTTTACAGTAGGCCTATGTATTAAAATAAAAGTATGCCTATCAGAACAAAATTCAAAATAATAATTAAAAATAAATTCCGGTATTAGATTCTAACTATATTTATCTCTTCCGCTTATCTTCGCGACACCCTAGGGGCCGCGACTCCCAGGTTGAGAAAGCCTGCTCTAGGCATACATGAGTTATGTTGGAACATACACACATACACTTTTATGTGTATAAATACAGATAAGAGAGGGTTGAGAGAGAGCGATTAAGGTATTACCGCTCTCAATCTCTTCACTTTACTTTTGCGATTCGTAACTTTCTTACGTGACAGTTTGGGGCTAGCTAGCTTTTTTGTCTTGAACCACGATCCGATTTTCGATATGCTCTACCTAAATGCTGTAATGCGAATATTGAGAAGTTACCTGCGTATGAAAATAGCTGCAAATAAATACATTATTATTTATTTATTGCTATTACACGATTTTCTTAATTTGTATTTAACATTCACATATAACATACCGACGTTCTGTCAATACCTCAGATGTTATATTTTAAAGATAAGAATTACTAATCTCGTGAAATGATATGAATATATATATTCAACTGGTATATATATACAACTGATGAATTGTAATGTAACTATTTTACATAATTTTCATGCATTGAGGAAAGTAGAATATCATAAAAGAATCTCACCTGAACGGGTATCGAACTCACGATTTAAACGCTCGGGGTGTACCACTGAGCTAACATTACCGCTTTTCGGAATCTGCTTCTGAAATATAACAGCTCATACGTAAATGCTCATTTCCGTATGGAAATCACAATGACGAAACAAGAGTGTGAATACATAGTTTCGAAATATTGTATCATTAAGTATTTCAATCAATGTTCTTTTTTTTTCTACACTTAATACCATTTCAACATGTCTTATTATATTTAACAGAAGGAAAAACATATCTCTACATTTTTTCCCGATTGCTAAGGTTGGCTTGGAGGTTCGAACCAGCAGCTTTAGTTTACTGTTTTCCGAAGATATTCGAAGTTGGACTTCGAAAGTGTTCGTCTCAAAACAGCTATCATCATATCGCTCAATCTGTTTGGTATATGGTATATGTTTTTATACGTATAAAGTCAGTATAACAATTTGTTCTTTAAACAGCTTTTCGTATGTATTAATATTCCTTTATAAAACTGTTTTTAATATTATTATTGCGGCGCACCATTTTCAGATTTCTTTTGCGAGTCGTTGACCAAGTCGTTCCCCACAATAGGCGTATCGTGCAAGTAACCAGTCACACGTCAGGTACTAGCTTTTACCTATTGCTTCCTGCTCACAGCTCAGAACATTCGTAACTATGGATAGACGTACAGCAGTAATTGCTTTATGGGAGTTGGAAGGCTATTCTGCAACTGCAGCTAGCAGGCGAGTAGGTGTCTCGGCCTCTTCAGGAAGGCGATGGATTCGGAAATATCCTGCTACAGGTCAGACTTGTAATTTACGATCTCCTGGTCGTCCGCATGTATCAACCGAAGCCGAAGATGCGAGATTAGTAAACGAAGCCCGGTTAGACCCACTAAGGACGTCTAGACAACTAAGTGAAGCTTCTCTCTTTCCTGGTAGTAAGCATACAGCTGTGCGAAGGCTTCGTCATGCTGGGTTACGCGGCTGTGTTGCTGCCGTGAAAGAAAAAACTCTCAGACTACCACAAAATTTACCGTCTCGCGTTTGCACAGGCGAATGTGGGTCGCAATTGGGAAAACGTAGTTTTCTCAGATGAATCCATATTCACAACATCAAATGAGGGACGCCGTTTTATGTATCGTCCGAGAGGCACCCGATATGACCCTGGATATGTAGCTGCTTCGAATCGCAGTGGCCATGTATCTATTTCATGTTGGGAATGGATTTCCAGTCGCGGAGCAGGACAGCTTCACAGAATTGAAGGACATCTGGACAGTTCTCAGTACTTAGACATTATGAGTAATATCATGGTGCCATCTGTTCGAGTATTTCAGCCTGATGGTGTAATTCAGTTCCAGCAAGACCAGCCGTCAATACATATATCCCGTGTGGTTCAGGAATGGTTCGCAGGGCAGCCTGAGATTGATTTAATTGACTGGCCGCCCCTTGGAGCAGACTTCAATCCCATAGAAAATATGTGGGCAGAAGTGAAGCGTACTCTATAGACAGTTGGTCTGAGGCAGATGACCAAGAACTCAGGATGACCTGTGGCATCTTGTTTCCGGAGCATGGCTGGAGGTAGGGGAAGGAGATAGATTTGTCACCCATTTAATAGATTCCATGCCCAGAAGAATGGAGCGTGTAATAAATTCAGAAGGGTCTTGGACACAATATTAATGTCCCCGCCTTAACTCCCGAAAACAGCCGTTTTCAGGGCTACCTAAACGCTTCTGAAAATATTTCTAGAAGTAAACCACTCCTTGTATCCGATTTCAGTGCAATTGTACTAAAAAAAAGAAACGATAAATCGCTGCAGGCTTTGAACTCAAGACCTCTTCATTACCAAGCCCGTACTCTACCAGTGAGCTAACATGAACAGGCAACCCAAACACGATTTTCAATTTCTGGTATTCGATGACAATGAAGCTCATATACTTTGCAAGTGGTGTATTCAACTTTGGATATTCCGCAACACACACACACACACACATAAACAAAGCGAGAGAGAGAGAGAGAGAGATGAATATACAAAAGCATATTCAACGTATTCGAATGAGACTCTAAGTAACGACATTCCGTTCTAAAGAGAATTTGTGTTTCTTCCCGTGACGTTAAGGGGATCGGGAAAAATTATGTGTCTTCAAGCAGGATCCGACTTTGAATACTTTGCTTATACACTTTCTATATGCGTAGGAATATACTGTATTTCACGAATGTAAAAACATGCTGTAATGAAAATATTGAGAAGTTACATCTGTATGACAAATAGCTGCAAATAAATACACTACATAATTTATTTATTGCTATTGAACGATTTTCATAACTTGTATTTAACATTCTCATATATAATACCGACCTACTGTGAACACCTACCTATCTCAGATGTTATATTTTAAACATAATAATTACTATGTTTTTCAATGATTATGTGATATATATATAACTCAGGTATTTTAATGTAATTATTTTATATAATTTTCTTGCATTGCGAAAATACAATTTCATAAAAAAATCACTGAGCCAGATGGGAATCGAACTCGTAACCTTAAGATTTGAAATCCGACAGCTTACCAGTGAGCTAACACAAGGATTTACGGAAACATGCTTCTAGCGAAACATGTATAACGATTCTCAAGATAATTATGACATTCATATCCAGTACAAACGCTGTTTTTGTTCTACTTTGACTTTTATTTTAGTACTCAGGCGATAATTATGTTCTATGTCTTAAATTTGAGCATTCTTTTACATATGGAAAGATTCCTCCATCTAAATGTTCCATTACGTATGTAGAGCTAAATGTCAAACAAGAATGTGCTGACATTAAAACAAGGTTTCGAAATATTGTATCATTTAGTATTTCAATCATTGTTGCTTTTTTTCTACACTTGCTAACAAGTCTTATTATATTTAAAAGAAGAAAAACACGTCTGCAAACTTTTTCCCGATTGCAAAGGCTGGCTTGGAGGTTCGAGCCTGGTTTACTTTTTTCCAAAGATACCCGAAGCTGGACTTTGAAAATTTGTGCCTCAAAACACCAAAAAAGGATGCGCTCAACCTTTTTCAGACAAGGTGTATGCCTTATGTTATACATACCTCTTTAAAATGTACAAGTTCCTCCTTACTATCCCTCTTACACATGTAGAAAGGAAGTTGTAAATATGCTTTTCTTGAAACTCAATATTATAAAATAAGGATTGAGAGCGAACCTCGGGAAAGAAAACCTTTAATCATTTATTATGATGCAGTATGAAAGTGATATACTAAATAAAATGAATAAAGATGTCTTAAATAATAAATTCTGTCATGATAATGCAGAATTGAAAAGATTTCTGATATAAGGTAAGGATATCCTTCCTTCTTGCCATGTAAACAGATCAATGTAATAAAAGTTAAATGCTATATATATATGATGCACTGCCACTATACATATATATAGTGGCAGTGCTTCAATAGTAATTAAGCTGTCTGAAAACAAAGTGAACTATCATAACTCCATTTTCGAGCTGTCAACAAGTATGTGTAAAACTGGAAACCCAGGATGTCAAATACCACAAAAAAGGTTGATTGCCACATAGTCCAAGACCCATAATATACCCCCGTAAAAAAATCGAGGTCCAGAGAATTTGATTTTTGATTTATGTTCTCGGATCATTATTGAATTAATTTAGCTTGCGTAGCCATTTCTAATCCGGGCCAATTAGGTTCTGAACGTCATTTTAACCCTTTCGATACGGTGTGCTTTTTGATGTTTTCGTCGACGAAGTTATGCAGGTGCTGCAGCTTCCCTAATTATTCTATTGAAATTTTCTATAGTGCGTTGTGTCGGCTAAAGAAAGGGTTTTCAGATGATGGTATATTTGTTTCAATCTAGATAATAAGAGGGAAATTATAGAGGGAAAAATGGGATTTTTTCTAAAATGTTCACCTAAAGTCGGGAATTAAAATTTTTCATGGCTGGAAACACTGCCACTAGATAGATGCAACTCATCTTAAAATAAACTTTGGTACACCACTAATATATCCTAGGAGTATGATGTTGATATCTAACAAGCTAAGCATGTAATTTTTTAAAAAAAATTATCATTCGGCAAAGAGTGTCTAAATTCATGAATAGAAATAATGAATACAATAAGATAAAATACATAGAAATAATGAATACAAGTAGATAAAATACATAAGTTTGCCTATGGGTACACAATTTTAAATTCAAATTATAAAGAATACTCATTATAAGTAATGAATACGTGTACATAAATTTCTTTCATTTACATTTGTATGAAATACGTCTGACATTTTTCTTAAGCTATATTAATTCAATAATGATGTAAAATTACAAATCTAAAATGAAATTTTGTGAAACACGATTCTTTTTACAGGTGTATATCATGGAGCCTGTATTTAATTATATCCATTTGCAATTACGCGTTTTACAGTCACTTGCATTACATTTGCAGCTTGATGAACATTTCAGAAGAGCGTATCGGCAGGAGCATCTTTTCGTAGCGCAAGTTTTGCAGTTGCATGTTCGTGTAAGTTCACTGGGTAGAGGCTTTAAAAATTTAATAGGTTTAAGAACACCATCAACGTTTTCCCATCCAAACTTACAGGGGTCTTTTGGAACATACGAACGATTCAAAACATTTACACATCTTCTGAGTAAATGGGGGGCGCGGTGGCTCAGTGGTAGAACGTTCACCTCTGGTGCTTGGGGTCCCGGGTTCGATCCCAGCTCCCGCCAAGTGAACTTTGTGGTGGACAAACCGTGCTCGTGGGTTTTCTCGGGGTTCTCCCGTTTCCTCCCACTTTCTTCATTCCACCATTTCACTCATCTCTCATCTTCACCGTCTCCTTTAGCCTAACCGGCATAATCGTGGGACGTAAAACTCAAAGATTTCATTTCATCTGAGTAAAAAAAATGCTCTTTTAATGTGTCCATGCACGGACGATGACGTTGGCGGAAGGTCACTTAGTGAAACTGATCTCTTAAACTCACTGTAGCGAAGTTTATCAAAAGTGTCAACATCACACTTTGTTTTCCACACTCGCACAAGATACTTTTCGACGTCTTTGAAGTCACATTCATCGTCATTTTCAGCAAATTCTTTTAGAAACTTCACTGGTTCAGCTCTTAAAGCTCCACGCTTAGTTCCTATTTTGCTCATAATGTCATCACCTGTGAGAATATGGGCCTTGATGAGAACATTGCAAATCTCTGAGTTGAGTCTATGGTACAAAATATGAAGAGGGATAAAGCGTCTTTTTTCACCTGTTCCATAACGTATCCATAATTCTTCCAATCCTTGACTTATGAAAAGTGAAACAAATCGAAGTAACAGAATAATTACATCTGTGTCATTCGATAGAACAATTATTCGCTTCAAAACTTTTCGAACTGCCCACTCTACATGTGGAATGACACGAAGGTCAGCTTCCTCCAATTTGTGGTTCAGTTCTTCCACAATATGGCCTGCACCGTTTGAATATATTTGTGCCGGCATCAATTCCTCATTAACAATCATTCCACTAGCAATAATTGGGAATTCTGAGTTTGCTGAAGCATCAGCAATATTTCGCCGCATTAGCATCTCCAGATTAAGCTTGTTTGATGTAGATGACCATAATTTATCATATTGCAAAGGTAGAGGTGTAGAATTTGTTATGCATGCAAGTTCGATCCACCCAGTTGTAGACATTCGCCTGATTCTCTCACATTCTTTGAGTGAAAGTTCAAGATAACTGTCAAGTATGATATGCAGTTCTTGCAGAGTGCATACTGATTTTGATATTTGTAGAACTCTCTGAACAGCCTCTCCAAAGTTTTTCATGGATGACAGCTTGACCGTTCGGAATTGGGACATAAAATCCATAATAACAGCAGTGTTTAGTGCAGAGACTGATTTGAAATAAAAACCGTCAGGTGAAAGATATTTTTCTAATTCTTTAACGAGTGTGTGTTTTACTGGTTTTGTCGCAGCATCTCCATCAAATAAGGCGTTTGTTGGAAGAAGGTCATGAGACAGAATGTTCTTGATAGATTCCTCCCTTTCTTTCGCCACATCTATCTCTCTGTGGGCTTGGGAAAGAATTTTATTTGAGATCACCAGTGGAGATTTTCAGGTTGCTGGTTCTGTTACACTGTTCCAATTAAAGCGTGGAAGGTTAGCTTTATTGATTACGTCAAACAACGATTTTACTTTCAATACAAACCTCTCCTGCTTCAGCTGTGTATATAATTCTGACCCATGTGAAAAGATATCTAATAGGCGTGTTTTTACATCATTATTCACATGTTGTTTTGTAACAAAGTTATGCAGCCGCACAGGCTCAATCATTTCAAACGGATTTCCTCGTTGCTGCACAAAATGAAAAAGGCTCTCAACATTTCTATTGAAACGTTCTCCTCTCTTTCCCATTAGCTCATGGTGAGGAACAATTTCACGGTGGTCCACTAATTTAGAATTGGTCACCTCTCTGAAAACGTTACAAATAGAAAGGACTTCGTGGTAAACTAGCTGCCATTGAGCAACATAGTCACTTTTACGTGTTTGACCGACAATTCCCTTGAAGCTTTTCTGTGATCTCTGAATGTTTTTTTCTAATTTCATATCAGGAGCTACAGCATTGAATCGTCCTTCTCTGTCTTTGATCACGAAGTGTCCTTGAACAAATTTGTTGTGAAGGTACTTGTTTTCTACTTCTAGTTTTTTTATTTTTTCCAAATACCAGGACCCATATCTCACATAGTTTATTCAATCGAATTCACGAAACACAGGAATGAGTGACTCCACAGTCTTCACGTGCAGCTCCCAGTCACCTTTTCTATCAGCATGTACTAAGTCCTTCACTAGACCGATTAAATTCACAACATTTCCCCAGTACTTGCAAAGCTCTGACTTAACCTCGCACTCTTTGATAAACTCTTCAAACTTGGCTCTTAAGGTTTGTGATATTGAACGAAGTGTAGTGAATGTTGCCTGGCTTTGCATTGTGTCCTTCAAATGAAGTGCGTCCTGTGCCTTGCACACTTCTTCCATAACATCTGCGAAATCTAATTTGTTATTCTTCTTCCAGAAGGCCATCCAACGCAATGTTTCTATAGCCTCAGAGATGGTGAGCATACCCTGTAAAGATCGAACATAATGAGTTCCGCTCAATACAGATTGCACAGTTTTGGTTCCAAAGATTTCAGTCTCAATGAGTGCATCTTCTATGCCACATCCACTTAGATAACTTCCTACACACCGCAGGGCAACCTTTGTCATGTAAAAAATGCCCATCATTGGATAAAGATCACTAAATTCTTCTGGATTGCTCATACAGATCTCAGCGACAATACGGAAGACACCTTCGTCACAGAATATTGGGAGGATTGGTTGATCTTCAAGCTGAGCACGCACATTTTGGAAATTTTTTAGAGCTGTATATACTGTTGAGTAGTTTGTAACAGGAGATGGTATTACTGGTAAAAAGCCAACCTTTTTCAATGAGACGGTACTCTGTGAGATTAGAGCATGAATTCCAGCCCATGGAGGAACAGGTTTGTGCTGATCTTTCAGTCCACACCGAATAAGAGTAATAACAAATTCAGTTTCCTTGGTTTTACAGACTGCAGTATCGGGCACTACATGATGCATATCCTCAGCTACTTTGAAACTTTCTGGTAAAGTGGGACGTGTTTTTGGCTTGTAGTAGTTTTGCACACACTGACAAGGCAATTGTGTTGTAAGTTTACAACTTCGTTTCTGTATATTTAATGCTGACACTGATTGCTTCCCTGCATCTAACTCATTGACACGGTCTTGAAAAAGCACCATTGCCGTGTCATGTGTGCCATATGTGCCAGACAAAGAAGAGCTGTCTTCAAAATCAACATTATCATAGGCCGCAATTGTAAATGCTTTGTTAGTAAATTGACTGGGGAGTGGTGTGCTGTTAATTTCACATGATTTCACAGCGTAAGCTGCTAACAAGTTCCTGCTCCGTATTATGTCGTTATAACTTGTTGATACACCTATCCTATTCATTGAAGTGATAAGCTCTTTACTTTTGCACTTGTCATAGATCGCGTGAGCGGTCATCATGTGTAGTGGAGTTTTCTTTTTTCCGTGATGTAGGTCATAAAACATAATTTGATAAATACAGTACATTTGTACAGCCAGTCGATTCATGGGATTGTTCTGCTCTTCTTCGCTTATATTTTCAAACCCATCATCAGTGTTGTTGTCATCTATTCCTAAGTCAAGGGAATTTGCTTGTAATAGTTTTCCTTTACTGATATTAAACAAAACGGAAAAAAATGTCAAGAAAACGTCTGGCATTCTTGTTGACTCCCAAGATTTGCGGAGCTCTGAGGCATCACAAAATTTGTCCGTAAGTCCAAAATCTATGTCTTGCAGGACTTCTCTTAAAATTCTTCCTGCTGATTTCACTGCATCCTGCGATCTTATTTTGGCTGCAAGATCTTCAGGAGTCAGATCTGCTGAGAATACCGTAAGTGGTTCATTTTTTTTTGTTAGACGGAAAGAAACGAATTTTGTCACCGTACACTCTCACTAGAAACAATTTAATCTCATTGTTAAAAACACATACTGTTTCATCACTGTTGGTCATTAATTCCCTGATATCACTGAGTGTGAATCCGTACCCAGCACTCAAGAGTGGTTCTAAAACCTCATTTGCTTTTTTCAAAAACCGCGAACTTATCAGAACGCTGAAAGCGATGCTTCTTTTCCTGGGAGCTCACGGCACGTTCGTACCTCCGAACATATGCACGCATACAGTTTCCGTGGGCATACAAATCTGCAGCAAACACGTGAACCTCACTATTAAGATCAGCAACACGACTGAAAACTTCATCTTGGAAGAAACTAGCTGCAGATAGAAACGCGTTTGCTCTTTGAGACTCACACACCCTGTATTTTACTCTTTCATCATTCCCTTTCGCCCTTATTCTGGCTAAACCACAGATAATACACGGAAGGTCCTCTGGTTTGTGATGAGATGTTGGAGGTGGGCGAGGGGTTGCCATAGATCTTTTAAGTTGATGGACACTGGATTTGGCCGAAGCTGCCTTCTCGGAACACTCAGAATCTTGTTGTGGTACACTGGTTTGTGCTAGTTGTTGATGAATTCTTTCCAGGCTTTTCTTCATTGTGTATGACTTGTAGCACTTGTTGTTACAGTGATAAAATATTGGCTCCTGTTCACCAATCAATTTCAATCTTTTGTGGACTTCATCTTGTCTTATTTCAGCTGCGTCTCGAATTCGCTTCTGTCCAGCCGTGGTAGATGTCAGTCTTTCGTCTGTATCACTTTGGCATATAACACATTTGTCTTTGTGGAGTGGGTTCACAGAGTCTATAGCTAACAAAAGTTTATCAGGAGATCTCAATCCGCTGCTATCATCTTTATCACTCATGTTTATGTCACCAAGTCAATAGAATACCTGCATCACACAAAAGATAGAATATGAATATTTTTAAAAGATAGAATGATATATATTCTAAATTACATGTTTAGCTTGTTAGATATCAACATGATACTTCTAGGATATATTAGTGGTGTACCAAAGTTTATTTTAAGATGAATTGCATCTATCTAGTGGCAGTGTTTCCAGCCATGAAAAATTTTAATTCCCGACTTTAGGTGAACATTTTTAAAAAAATCCCATCTTTCCCTCTATAATTTCCCTCTTATTATCTAGATTGAAACAAATATACCATCATCTGAAAACCTTTTCTTTAGCCGACACAACGCACTATAGAAAATTTCAATAGTATAATTAGGGAAGCTGCAGCACCTGCATAACTTCGTCGACGAAAACATCAAGAATCACACCGTATCGAAAGGGTTAAAATGACGTTCAGAACCTAATTGGCCCGGATTAGAAATGTCTACCCAAGCTAAATTAGTTCAATAATGATCCGAGAACACAAATCAAAAATCAAATTCTCTGGACCTCGATTTTTTTACGGGGGTATACTATGGGTCCAGGACTAACATCGTTACATCACCTTTTCTTGTGAGTTTATCCACCACTGTTTCCAAAGTGATAATTTATCACAAATTATGAAAAACTACAAAGTTTAATTTGGTTGCTGATAGTTTGAAAATGCATTTTGTTCACTGTTTTCAGACAGCTGAATTGAGGTCTCCATAATAAAAGGGATCCAAGTTATACGTGACGTTTCCAATAAGTTTTATTTTATTCGGAAAACGCTCTCCGGATCACAATATGCAAACTTCAAGAACCACATCGCATTCCACTCTACCAATGAGTGAATTGTGTCGTGGTTATCCTCCCAGCTATATACAGTATTTCACTATGGAGAGTCAAATTCCTAGGCATAAATTTACCTACTTCAAAAGTCACTTCCCCTGTCCTCCAAGGTTTTCACCTTATGTTTGATGTAGATGTATTATTGAGTGTAACGGAATAAAATTATGTGGTTTTGAAACTTACAATTTTGAGCGTTTAAACGGTCTGCGAGGATAGTTTGTAATAATACTCCACATACAACTGTGGATCAGCCAGTTAAATAAAAAATTCGCATATGCTATAACGTCCCTATTTTACATTCAGTGCCCCTTATTAATGGTTTTAAGTCCACGCCCCTCACAGCTTCTCATTATGATCCTGGTAGAAATAAGAACACTGTTGATATTAGAAAAATCCAGAGGCCAGACTAATCCAGAGGCATGTGATAACATCAAGTGGTAAAATAGAAAATTAATTTGAAAACTTAGCTCAATAAATAGTAAAGAATATCGCGAAAAGAAAAAAACAACGAAAACAAGAGAAAAAGCATACATTACTTTAGCACAAATTATAAATCTTTATAAACGAAGCCGAAAACTTGTTATAAGCAAAATTAACTTCTCTTGAAATAACCTGAAACAGGTGAACATCACTTCCGTTTTGTTAATGTTCGTTATAATACATGTTTGTAATTCCAGATATTGTTTGGCAATAGACCAAATAGAAAAGAGAAACAAACATAACAAAATGATATTCAGAAGAATGAAAAGAAAGCCAAGAACAAACTTTTAGATGATATCCCTGTTGATTGCCAGCAGTTTCTTCTTGTTTCACTTCCAGTTTACTCGCGCTTTATCCTATCGATTTTAAGACAATACTGATGAGAATTAATCGCGAAGGTTTCACCCAAATAGTAACATCATATTTAACTGAAGACAAAGAAGAGAAAGCAGCTTTTTGATTCACTCCCAGCTCTTTTAGGATTTCCATTTTTGTAAGGTATATGCTATTAGGGTAGTCTTTAAATTCAGAAAATATTTTAGAAAACAGAAGGAAACGAAGGAGAAAGGGATTGAGTTTAAACTTCAGAGACGATGCAATATTCAAAATGCATAATCGTAACCTACACAGTTATAACTAACCAGAAAAGAGAGGCAACGAAAATAGACAATTACAAGGAAGAAAAAGGCATGAGGCAAGTGTCCTAGACAACATTGTAAGTAGTCTACAAAGAAACGGATAATGCAGGCTATAATCTTAAAAGAAAACAATAGTACAAATTAAAGAAATCTAGCTTGTATTCTATGAGCTTTGGGTCATCAGCCAGTTCTAATCGAACAAACGTCAATTTCATTTGTAATGAAAATCTAACTTTAATTTTTAAGGCTTCACTCGTGAACTTCCTCATTTTATATGAAATAACTCAGCGTTTACAGCTTGAAATGCAAAAAAAAAAAAAAAAAAAAAAAAAAATGGACCTGTCCAAAAAGGCAGTATGAAGTATGGGAAAATCTATCAATACACACAAGTACTGACAAAATAATAGAAAACTCATATCTTGGTGGAATTCAAACGAAAATAGTGTGAAAATAATCTTAAAAATTGAGAAAATGTAAATAAAAGAAAGGGAAAAATACGTGGAAACACAAAATATATCAGAAAACTGATACACAAGTAAACTATAAACCATTAGCTTCATAACATTTTCGTCTGTCTTGGTTCGTTGTACTCTCCTGTTTCTGCACTTTCGATTGGATCATAGAATATATTCCCCCGTGTAAGAAATATAATAAAAGTGGAAAATAATTTTTCTTAAAGCAGTTTAAATCTTTGTCTCATAAAAACTTGGACTCAACCATCATCGTGCTCTACTAATGTAAACCTACATTCAAGAATAAAATGCAGCTTATACGGTGCAGTTTTCTATCCTACTAAGAAATTTTGTTCGAAAATCGGGATGTACTTAATAAATTCGTATTTAGGATAATATTCTTAATGTGAACTTTACAACGCTAATTTATAAATAAATAAATAACGCTTCGCTGGCATTTTATGAGTACATATCAGTAACCCACAAAGAAATTTGACCTAACATTGCTCTGAAATGAACTTAATTAATAATGATGATGTCAGCCTACACGAGTTGTATATAGAAGAACGAAAAGTCGTTTGTAAAATACCCTTTCTAAAAGTACAACGAAAACATTATCTGATAAAATGCTGCTGCCCCATAACAGAAATTGAAACTAACGTTACTCAGAAATCGATTTACAGTTATAATGACCACCCCCTTTTAAAGGGAACCCAAAAAGAAGAAGCTGACGTCGGGCACATTTTTTAAATATAATAAGATTCTATTTTGTCAAAAAAGATACTTTGCATATATATTTTGTATTGATAAATCTATTCTTAATCTTCTATCCTAAAGCTGTTCTTAAATTTAAAAAAATACAAAATCCTGCGAGATTTGTATCTATGCCCATTCTCACTTATGTCTAAAATCTAAAAGCAGAATAACAAAATTTACTTCACTCACCTAATAAGAAGGACGTGATCTCAAATTACGTTCTCTCCAGCTAGAAGCAAAGTAACTGGCAATAGCTCTTAAAGTTCCAAACATGTTTCAGATAGAATGGTTGGGAAATTTTTCATGGTTTTTACCTGGGATATTCTTACATTCTTTTATATTCTCAAATAAGATCTCAATTCATTTCACTCGCCTAAAAGAAATCAAACGGTCTCAAATTATACCATCCGCAGAGTAGGAGGCGTTCTGATCACGAAGTTTGAAACAAGTTTAACACTACGATCAAAATTTCTTTGATTGTTTGTCAGCACAGACATTAATACTTCCTTCTTCATAAAAAAAATACTAACGAGTTACTTGCCTCTTCTACCAGGAATAGCAGGATGTCAAATATATACTTCTACGATAGGCTCAGAGCAGCGCTAACAAAAATTCGAATTGGAAACCGATTGAAATAGAACGAATTGGAACTTCCTTTGTAGTTTCAAGCTAGGGATATTCTTACAAATTTCTAAATTGTATAAAGCACAAACTCCTTATTTGTTAAACTTAACTACTAAAAATGAAAAGAAATAAGTTTTTTATTCCGTAACGTTGGTTGTAGAATAGTTGCAAGTAAAAGGTACAAATCCGATTCAAGTTAGGAAAATATTTCCAATCCTTATTCTTCAAATATACTCGAACTTTTGTTTGGGAATAACTGTTTTTCCGCTTCTGAACACAAAGGATATAATATGAATTTGACTTACCCGTAATAAGTGAGGGAAACACATTTGTTACTATGTGATACAATATAAAATATACAATTATGTTCGTAGATAACAGAAACTAAAATTATCCATCTCTTCTACTCTTTACGTACTCTAAATTTTGGCCACTCATTTACGCGCTCTCAGGAACTAACGTGGAAGTGTTTCACTTCAGATCACGTTATCGCTATCCGATGAGTGAAATAATTAGTTATTTTCTACAACCTATTAAAGGATAAGAATATATGGTAAGGTAATATGGTCAACCACTTGCTCTTTCGTTACTTTTTGATTATTGCTAGTGCTCCTATGTTTGTTCTCTCAACATCGAGCTTATCATAACCTGCTCTAATGCTATTCGCAAAAATCTAAATATGTAGCCTACTAAATTTGCAATTCTGCTTTTACGGAAGTTTTCAAACAAGGTCTCTCGTGTGTTACTAGCATCGTGAATCATTCTTCATTTTTGTTTTTTACGCTAAAAGTAAAAAGGGCATGCGAAGATAAATACTACACTCTGAGTACCGAAAAATTGAAGAAATATGTTATACATCACATTCTAAAATACAGGGAGCTGAACTGTTTGAAATAAATATTTAATATATTGAGCGTGTTCATTTAAGTGGCATTTTATTACGTTATGTTCATTCAAATGGGTATCATAAAGACGGTAACAGGATTAAAATTGTACGTCAAATATTATAATCTGAGTGGTCTCTCTTGTTAGAGAAAGGACATTTGGCACACTAGCCCTTTTACTTTTAAATAAGTGTCGCGTGCAGCAGTGTTTTCGGAAAGAAACATTCAAGAAAGAGAAGACGAACAATCTGCATACTATACTTCAGTACAAAAAATTTGACATCAACCTAATCTGGTATTAGCTACAGAAATGGCTGAATCGATTGATATTCAATTGTACATGTCTGCAGTTAGCCAGACATGGAATTCATTTAGAAAACTTTTTTTTTCTTACGTTACTGTCACTAGAATGAAGATCCTACGAGTAAAAGAACAGATTTAAATTTTACGCTAAAAATGGTGAGTGTGTTTTGCTTAGGAGGTTTCTTTACGCTATACCAGTGAGCAAGTGATCTACGACTTACGAGTTGAAAACGGGCAATTTCCGCAGATTCCGCCTTAATATGCATTGATGACTAACAGACAATGTTTTGTATATGGTACCAGATTATATCTGTGTTAATTTTATATTGAAGCACTTCGAAAAGTGTAATCTGAGTTGTGAATAAAACAAGGATTTTTTGTTAATGGTCGTAATATCAAAATTATTAGTGTTTCATGTTTTAAGTGCATGTTTCTTATTTTCGTATTAAACTGAGACATTTATATTTTTGTACTTTGAAATAGTTGCTTTTAACTCATATCAATATGGAGGCTAGTGTTTTAGAACAGTTTCAAGCAATGTTGACAGAGGAATTAGAGAAACAATTAGAAACCATTGCTCAGAAAATGGAATTGCATATTGGACGTCCAGGACAAAAAATAGATGAATCTTTAAATGAATTCCAGCAGTCTGTAACAGAAGCGATTTGGGAGCGTAGGAAATAGCGAATTGAATGCCGAAGCTTTACGTAATAATATCAAAGAAAGCCAATAACTCATTAACTGAGGTACGCTGTGAATTTAGTTAACACTGCCAATCATATTGATTCAATAACTGCCGAGTTTAAAAATAGTGTAGTGGAATGAAAGAAACGTCTCACTGAGAATTGTGAATACATGCGAACGGCACAGGTTGTGTTTTTTCAAGCCACTAAAATACAACTGTGCAAGGAAGTGCAAGGCGAAAAAGAAACCGCAAATATTCTTGAATTCGTGCCGGCCCACGTTGTGGAAGATATGTGCCAAATAAACCAGAAATTTGATTTCAGTCAAGAAAAAAATATGCAGTGTAGAGATAGCGACATAGGAAGAATCGTTATGTGTAACTGTAGACAATTATGTTTCTAATGTAATTGTTTAGCCGGCAAGTGATGCCTATGTTTCACACATGATGAACGGTGGAGCTGAGGTTGCGCGTACCCATCCTCTCGAAGAAGCCAGGGAAGGCTTGAGAATTCAATTGTTGGTTTTGTGTGGTAACGAATTTACAGTGTTGTCGTTTTTGTCTCGCATGCAAATGGTTTTGCGCGACTTAACAAATTCAAATTGGTCTTCGTAGCCGTGTATGTCGAACGTGAGTTGCATTTTAGTGCTGCAAATCCATTCCGACTTCATCAAATTTGAGTATTGTACGAGGAAACGACTTCAAATTCACAGTTTAGAGTGTAGGCGTGCGAAGAAAATTGTGTTTGACGTAGTGAACGTCTCGTACATAATCAATCGGTCGGAAATGTTTACCATAAACAAGGGTAAAAATAACACTTCCAATAAAGCACGATGTCGAAAATATGTTTCCGATATAGAGCCGAAATGTAACACCAAGGTTAAGAAGAAAAATAAGATAGCCAATGATACCCAGTGTAATTTTGGTAATACATCAGTTAACATAAACTCTGTTTGGAGGAGCACTATTAGCAGAATTAAAATGAGCAGACATAGTCATATCAGTACATCAGATTCAACATTTATTAATTTTCAGTTGCCGAAATGTGCGAATTTTCAAGCTAGTACTTCACTATTGCGAAATTGTAAAGAGCGAAAATATAAGTGTAGGGCTACTCAGATGTAGAACAGTTGATTCCTCGTGATGATAACTATATTCGTCGACCTCCGTGTACAGCGTACTCTCAGCGGGCGTGCAGTAGGAAATAAGTTGAGAATAATTGAAAAGTACTTTGGTAAGCGTAATTCGGAACGAACTCAACTTGGTGCAACACCGGATCTGTACTTATTAACACAAATGTGTAATATACCAAACTGCTGGAAAAAGCTTGAAAATTGCTCCTCCATATACGAGCCTTGGTTAATAAAGTTTAAAATTAACATTGTTTTATTTCTTTTAAATTCCAAAAAGTGAGCCTCACGTCGGTGATATCCTATTGTTCCCGAACAAGCGAGCGAACAAATAGATTCAATTGTGAAGAGAACCGCGGCCGCCAGAGGGTTAATGGTCTTTGTTAAGTATCACTGAAGAAATCACTATATTGTGGAACATCCTGTATATAGGTTCAATTCACTGGAAGATCACCATGGAAATCGGTACACTGGTACATCACTGTACATAGTGGATCACTTTTCACTTGTTAACTATAAGGTTATTCAACCTATGTGACGATAAGCCAACTGTTGCTAAAGCCACCTGTTATATTTATGATCCCTCATTTAAGCCAGCATTATACCACCATTAATAAAAATGCTCATATTACTCATTTAAATTTGCAGTTTATAAGTTCTTTTCTTTCATTCACTTATTTATTTATTTATCTATTTATTTTCAACTGTGGGTTTCTCACCATGAATGGATGTATCAATTGATTTTCCAATCTTTTTCACTGAACATGTAACATATTTGAAGTCATAGTAAACACTTGAAACTAAATGAATATACAGGTAGACATTAACACAAAAATACTTAATTACTAAACAATAACAGAAAATGTGTATATTTCGAGAGTGTTGCCTAACAACGGTGTAAACGCTAAAGCCGAAATTCCTAATATGTGTATCTAGTGTAGTGTAATGTGTGTATATGCACCTTTTTTACAACAAACTTATTCAATACCCAAACCTTTTTATTCAAAAATATTTTGTAACATTCAACTACTAAATATAAACACATAATGTAGAATAAAAATCATAATATAAATTAATATATATATATTCATACCCAAAAAACCTTAATAAAGCAAAACAATTTTCAAAACAAGCATTTCGTAAAATAGTTATAACATTACTTGTATACTGATTATTTAAAATACTGTATTACAACTTACTAAGTATCAAAAATTCTAAAGGAATGCAAAAACATTTAAAGTCTCAAGTTTCAATAATCATATTGCTCATACGGCAAGACGAAAGACTCATTAAAATGTTTCAAATAAATTTAGAATCACAGGTCAACTCACAAAACAATTTCTCTTGTCTTGCTGTTATTTAAACACATATATATGAAAACTTACATTTTTTTTTAATTATCAGTAGTACTCGCAAACTTCTATTTTTACCAAATCATCAACTATAACAGGTACATAGCCATCAAGACTAATGCACGGATCTTTACAACATTAGCGAACACGCGATTTTTAGCTGATACAATCATTACTTCTTTTCAACAAACATATTATTGACTACGGCAAAGAAAAACTCTACTAGCACATTTATGGGCATTGATCACAAACACACATCACAAGAGGGATATTCTATCCACCTTCAAAATACTAAAGATGCACAACAAACGGTTCCTACTCATCTATCATTCACAAGCTAGGCATTCGGGAAGCAAGAAGGAGTAACTATCTACTGAGTGAGCCGCCCTCTAATGGCCTTTGGCATCACGTTAAAATACGCATACATTATAACAGTAAATTCATGTAAGGATGCCACTCTAAATCAGACTTGGCATCTTGAAAATAGCCCTAAATCATTTAAAATGCTCAATTGCCATTTAGTAGAACTCAATCGTACACAGCTCTAAAATACTTTATATGCAATCACTTTGTTCGCTTGACGAACGTTATCAATTTTCACATGCCTAGTTGGCTCATGCATTACTCCCTCAACATACCACGAACAACCTGACCTACCCATCACTAGATTCCACAACGAATCAAAAAATTTTCTTATGTCGTTTTTTAAATATCAGAATTCTCAAATTCAATTTAAAATCCGTTACATAGTATTACTGTTGTGTGAATATCATTCGAACCGTAACTAGTGGAAGATTTACGGGGTTTGTAATTTTCAGGCTAAGGCCACCCAAAATTGCATGATTTCTTCTTCTTTTTTTTTTTAAAAAGGAAAATACTTAATTAGACTCAAACAATGACTTTAATATGTTCTTATTGTTTGAATCACTTTTTGGAACTGTTTCTGCGTGAGTCACTTGCTGGAAGTGTTGGTGCCTTTTGAGTGACGTCTTTTTTGAAAGATTGGTGGTAGTTCATATTTTTCTCACTATATGTCTCTGTACAGTCATATGGTAGTTTGTTACTGTAACGTCACATGTTCTTTCTGTTTGTATGCGTGGAATGCGGTGAGCGGGTAATTGAATTTTCGTATCACAGTGACAATCGAGTTAACAAGTGCGATTGAGAAACCGTAACATGAATTTAATACAAAGAATTTGAACTTGTCCTTTTAAATAAGTTTGTATTAGATTCGGATATTAACTCATATCATAACTCATAACTCATATGCTAGGTTGACTAACTTAATACTGTTAGGATCTCTAAACTTTTCGTATATTATTTCAGGATCTGGATATTTTTCTTCTGCCTCATTAAAAGGCTTATATACACTTCTCTTTTGGCATCTGATAGCATAATAAGAGAAAGAATCATTAAGTTTGTTCTTCTTGTATATGATTAGGCAATTATCTTCTGAATCATCGACTGTATATGGTGCTGCTATTTTTTTAAGCACTTGTTCTTAAGACTTAACTTTTCCATCTATATTTCTATATCTTGCATTTGTGTTTGGAGTAATTCGTTGTTAACTCCATATTGCTTAAAGTCTTGGATGAAATAGTCTTCGATAATATCATAACACTTATTGTAAAAATCTTTAGATAACAAAAAGGCAACAGCTAAAAATATTTCTTGTGTACATAAGTTCCTCATATGATTGAGGTTGCTTCTTTGCCTTCTCCTTTTATTAGGTATGTGGAAGAGCAATTCCTATAATTAGAGAGTTGGTTAATTCTAGCTCATAGTATCTTATTAACTCTTGTGACTTTATTTTTTAACCAATTATCAAACCTCTTACCACCATCTTAACACAACTTAGTAGCATTGAAGTATCCTGTACTCTTATCCATAATCAGTTTAAAATCTCCAAAAATAGCATACCAATAATTGTCTTTAATCTGTTCGTAACAAATAACCTTTAAACTATCCATAGTACTCGTATTTATTGTTTAGAAAATATTTTTTAACATTATTTCGTTACCAGCTAGTTGTACTGTATAAGGCGAGTTTTTGAAGTGGCCCGAATTCGGTCCACTTAGTTTGTTATTGTAATATTCTAATATTTCATTTGAACCTTTATTTTCTAACGTTTTTTAAATCTTCTACCTCCCATTGCACACAATTTAGTAGTATTGAAGTAACCGGTAGCGTTAGCAAGAAGTAAAAAAAAAAATAGTCTGGATTGGAGAGAAGTGTCAGGACCAACAAGACATACCCTCTCCATACGTTTCTACAACTAGCTAAATGTTATAACGGAAAGTTTCCCTACAACTAGCTAAATATTATAACGGAAAGTTTCCCTAGAAGTAGTTAAATGTTATAACGGAAAATTTCGAGGCAAATTTTGTGTAGAAAGTATGGATTCTGAACTCACAAGAGCCGTAAGAAAATTTGTTTTTAAGTAATGGTATTGCCGGCTAAGGTACAGAACACGTCGATGATGAGAATGAAAGAAATATTGAAATAAAGAAAGTAAGAGGAATCAGAACACGGAGAAAACCTATACACACGTTGTTTGTTCAGCACAATGCGTACTAGGCGGGAGCTGGGTGGAACAGGTTGTACCATTAAATTTACAACACTTCAATAATAATAATAATAATAATAATAATAATAATAATAATGCTATTAAAAGTTTTATAGTTGCACTAAAGTTTGGCAAAACTTACTTAAACGTAGGGGTTTCGAGGAAGGGGTTCCGTACCTTCATGAGACACCTCTACAGCTACTTTAATTTAAACGAAAGCTTTCTGCTATTATTTCGTGTAGAAAATATTCTACTTTACCTTTTTAGGAAAATAACTGTAATAGAAAGACCTGAATATAATTGAACACTAAAGCTTGTAATAAACTAACGTGTGGAGTTTGCAGATGTAATTATAAAAGCTTTGCTACAAAACATATACACAGACCATAATTCAGTGAGCTCTGAAGTACAAAGTAACAAAATAATATATGATTCAGTCTATATAGCAATTGTTGCTTAAAGAGTGGCATACACTATTTCTAGAATCGAGATAAGACGAGAAATGTTTACGATACTTTTCGTCTCGTCTCGATTCTCATCTCCAAAGCATGACGATAAAGTGAGTTAGCTTTGTCCTGTCTGCAATTAAAATGTTAAGTCTCATCCCGATTTTGTTTGGTTTGTTTTTAGAATCGAGATGAGAAATTCGTCTTTTCATGGGCAACGTTACACAAAACCAATTTCTTTAGGCTAATATCAGGTTTCTGCTTGTAATGGTATGACCTGAGCGATAATAAATTTTTAATTTTTAAATATTTTTCCAGATAATATTTATTATCACAAGTATTATTCCTGAAAATTTGATAGTTCAAGTGTTGAAACAAACGAGTATTTATTTATTTATTTATTTATTTATGACTTCTTTTACGTGGCGAAGTTAAGGCTCTGCAGCCTTCTCCGAGCACTTAACCACGTGCATACATTATATATATTTAAAAAAACACCAATATATAGAAACTATTAAGAATTACAAAAGAAAAGTATTAAGCCACATAAAAAACAATATACTACTTAAGTAAAAAAATGGTTAAGCACTTCAAAAACAAAAATTGAAAAATAATATACAATAGGGGAAACAAAATAACATGGAGAAACCAAAAATTGCGTATTGCATATAGCGGTACTAGAAGTATGAATAAGGTGTACAAATTAACATAGGTTACCTATTGGTTGTGTGTTCATATGTGGGTTATTAATAATCTGGTAAAACGAAGATGCTTCATGTGCTACCAGTGTCCTTATCTTTACTTAAGAGAACGGAATATACACATTTTTTAAATTTGGCAACTGTGGAAACGTTGTGCATTAATTGAGGTAAACTGTTCCAGGGGCGTGTAGTACTTACTGTGAAGGATTTTGAGTATGAATCAGAATTGTGACTGGAGATGGAGAGCAAGAAATTATCTTTTGATCTTGTGCTTCTAGTATGAGAGTCTGATAAATATAAAAATCTACGGGCTAGATACGATGGGTCTGACGTAGTAAGTGTTTTGTACAATAGGGTAATATTATGTAAATTTCTTCTTCCGACTAACGTCAGCCATGACAGTTTTTTTATAAAAAGATGTGAGATGTTCCCTGTACTTTATATTGAAAATAAATCTAATGCAGGCATTTTGCACTCTTTGCAAGCGCTTTGGTTGATTTTCTGTTAGATCAGAATAGACTTAGTCGCAATAGTCAAGATGTGGGAAAACCAGTACCTTGACAAGTTTGATCTTCAAAGATATTGGTAAGAAATTTTTTAGTCGATTTAACGTATGTAGGGCACCAAATGCTCTCTTACAAACTCCATTTATTGGATCTGACCAGGAGAGATTTTGATCTATTATGACTCCCAAATTTTTGGCAGCTGTAGAGAATGGAATAACAGTATTGGACAATATTATATTTGGGAGCTGATAGATATTAATAGAAGAAAGAATTCTTGGGGAGCGAATTAAGATGTACTGCGATTTTGTTGCATTTAATTTTAACCCATGAGCCGTAGACCAGTCGCTGATTCTGTTTAACTCAGTATTTATTTTCTGAATCGCAGTATTAATATCTTGTTGGGGAAAAGAAGCATATAACTGAAAATCGTCAGCGTAAATATGGTATTTACAATAGGTGGGAATTTTTGGGAGATCATTAATGTAAAGGGCAAAGAGTAGGGGACCTAGTACGCTACCCCGCGGCACTCCACTGTTGATACAACGTCATGTCGATCTGTGATCTTGATTGATCACTACTCTTTGTTTACGTTCGTAAAGGTAAGAATGAACCCATTTAACCACTGATTTAGAAAAATTAAACAATAATGATAATTTCTGAAGTAATATGTCAAAATCAATCCTTTGAATCGCCTTACTATACTCACGTAGAGTAAGGAGCGTCCGTTTTCTGTTATTAGTAGCCAATCTTATATCCTCCGTTAAGTTTACTAGTGCAGTGCATGTGCTATGATTACTTCGAAAACCAGATTGAAATGTATCCAATAAATTATTTGTTGTTAGATATTCCCGAATTTGATCATTTACAATATATTCAAAAACTTTTGAAAGCTCGGGAAGGACACTGATAGGACGATAGTCTGCAATATTATCAGCGTTGTTGTTTTTTAGAAGTGGGGGGACCTTAGCGATTTTCCATACTGTGGGAAAAGTACCTGTGGCAAGAGAGTAATTAAAAATGTCAGTGATAGGATTAAGTACATGCGGTAGGATTTTCCTGATCATGGTTATTGAAATATCATCTGTACCAGTGGCTTTAGATTTAATTTTTTGGATCGCTTTTAATATATGTACAGGCTGTACGTGAGAAAACGAAAACAGAGAGTTAATTTCCGAAGCTACAATATTATTCATTGTTTGCAGTTTCATGGATGCTGGTATCATACAGCTTTGACACAAAAAAGTGTTCAATTCATCTGGCGTATAATTAACTGCGTTCTTGGCTATGTTTTTCCCAACACCTAATACTTTAGCCATTTCCGAAGAACTGCTCTATTATTTTGGAATTCGAGTATTTAATAGTCAAAGCGCCGGTTTACTTTCCTTACTTTTTGAGTGCAACGGTTTCTTAATATCCTATTGTTTTCGAATTTTGTATTAGGATTTCTTGTGCTCTCAGTGGAAGGATCACTATTTTGAACATGTCTCCTGTATGCTCTATAAGCTTTATCTCTCCGCGCCATTTACGAACTTAATTCATCGGTTTAGCATGGTGATGGAGGTCGCGAAACACGTTTCTTAAGTACAGGGGCGTGTCTATCATACAAATTTATTATTAAAGAATTATTATAGAAGTATTCAAATATTTGAATGTAATAAAGCGTGTGTTATCGCTGATCAATCGCCATCAACATTCCTAAAGTAAAAAAAAAAAAAAAATTCTCGACGTGTATTCGATCGAAGAACCTCCAGATTACTGGTCAAGCGCCTAGACCACAGAACTACAATTACTACGCTGTAAATGATTCGTCTTTAGTCTGGTTACGTTAAGTTTCTCTGCCTCACCTTGGAAAGTTGTATATTATTTTTTTTTCTTCGTCTCAAAATGTCTTTCGTATTCCTCTTCTGATGATAAAGTGAATGATTTTCGGTAGAGTTTATATTAATAAGTTCAGTTGTTGTTAAAACTTTGGTACGCAAGTTTTCTTTTTTTTTTCACATGAAACTACAGATAAGACAGATTTAATTCTCGTACTGTGCATTTGTTTCAAAGCAGCCACGGTATAAATGATGGCTCAATTTGATATAGTGAAACAAACTACAGCCTCTTATTTTGCGAATAGAAAGATATGGAAACTACTCAGTGGTACTCCATTTCATATTTGTACAATATTTCAAGTAATAAAACAAATTGAGTGTAATTTTATCATCAAATATAGAGAATGATTACTTTTTGGTTGCTACTTAATCATTATCTACATTCACATTTCCTTGTTTGCTGAATTTGTTACAGGCGCGATAACGTATTACCTTTCCACGGAGAAGACGATACGTGTATTACTTTAAAGGAAGCAATTTCTCATTCAGATGAGGAATCTCATACTTCGATGCAGTTTGGCAAGGGGTTTCATCCATCGCTTTTGTCAAAGCATATTCTAGCTCAGGAGAGTGAAAAGCGTCATACCTACCGAAAGAGAGAAAAACACCTTAGTCAAATTTCAACTTTGTCAAGCAATAACTTAGTGCATACAGGTGAAAAATCCCTCATCTGCGGAGTATGTGCAATGGAATTTAGTTTATGTTCATGTTTGGCTACGCACATGTTAAATCGTTCAAGAGCAACGTTACACACATGCCAAGAGTGTGGTAATGTATTTAATCAACGGTCAACTTTGGCGACACACATGTTAATCCACTCAGGAGAAAAAGATAGCATATGCCAAGAGTGTGGTTTGTCATTTACTCGACGTTCAAGTTTGGCTACACACATTTGAATCCACACAGCAGCAAAAGATTACACATGCCAAGAGTGTGGTAAGGTATTTAGTCTACGTTTATATTTGGCTAGACACATGTTAATCCACACAGGAGAAAAACGTCACACATGCCAAGAGTGTCGGCAGGCATTTAATCAACAATCAATTTTGGCTAACCACATGTTAATCCACACAGGAGAAAAACGTCACACATGCCAAGAGTGTGGTAAGGCTTTTAAACGACGTTCAAATTTGACTAGACACACGTTAATCCACACAGGTGAAAAAAATCACTTATGCCAAGAGTGTGGTAAGGCATTTAATGAACGTTCAAATTTGGCTAAACACCTGTTAATCCACACAGGAGAAAAAGTTACACGTGCCAAGAATGTGGTAAAGGATTTAGTCTACGCTACGATTTGGCTGCACACATGTTAAAGCACAAAGGAGAAAAACCTTACTCGTGCCAAGAGTGTGGTAAAAGATTTAGGTTACGTTCATATTTGGCTACACACATGTTAATCCACACAGGTGAAAAACATCACACCTGCCAAGAGTGTGGTAAGTCATTTAATCGACGTTCAATTTTGGCTAACCACATGTTAATCCACACAGGAGAAAAACGTCACACATGCCAAGAGTGTGGTAAGGCTTTTAAACGACGTTCAACTTTGACTAGACACACGTTAATCCACACAGGTGAAAAAAAATCACTTATGCCAAGAGTGTGGTAAGGCATTTAATGAACGTTCAAATTTGGCTAAACACCTGTTAATCCACACAGGAGAAAAAAGTTACACGTGCCAAGAATGTGGTAAAGGATTTAGTCTACGTTCACATTTGGGTACACACATGTTAATCCACACAGGAGAAAAACGTCACACATTCTAAGAGTGTGGTTACAAATTTTGACTACGTTCACATTTGGCTACACATGTTAATCCACAAAAGATATAAAGCTCTTTTGCCAAAGTGTGGTAAAGCTTTTATATGACGTTCAGAGTCGGCTACAAACATGTTAATCCACACCCGAGCCAAATTCTCACACGTGCCAAGACCCTGGAATGGAATTTATTCAACGTCCATACTTGCTAAGCCACACAGGACGAAAATCAAACACACAAATAAATATTCAAAACGATTTAGTCTAGTGCTCAATCCTTGCAAGGCATTTCAATACACAAGTGACAAACAAGAGAGATGCATAAAACGTAGCCTGGCATTTACTAAAAATTTACATATAGCAAGTTAAATGTTAATCCACACACAACAAGAATCTTACACGCGCGGAGAGTGTAGAAATACATTTACTGGCAGTTCCCGTTTGGCAAATCGCATGGTAAAACACATAGTTCAATTACCACAGATACGAGAAGGAAGTTCAATAGGATTTTGTTTAGAATCAGTTTGGCAAGACACGTAACTAGACATGACATATAGAAAAGAATTTGCCGCTCTCACAAGTTAAGTTTTGGCAGAACTATTATGTGCACGATAAATACACTGCTAAAGAGGACTACAACATAATTAAACATTAAAGGAAGCAGACCACATTAATCCCTTCAAATGTACGTGTCCTTTGGAATGGAATGTTAGTTGTGAAGGACAAATTAAATCCGTATTTTGGGGGCAGATGTTACGGGAAATTAGTTCCGCATCTACTCTACGAATGGCTCTTCTGCTTTTCCGCCACAGCGATTGCTGCATAGTGTAAAGGTGGCTGACGCCGACGAAGATTCAAGTGACGATTTCACAAAGGAACATTTATCTAGAGATTAAAATTCCAAATATAGTCCGTGAGAGTTCTCGTATGTAAGGGAGTTAAGGGCAACAAGTTTAAGTGACATCTATAGTGAGGGTGCACCTTCCTCATCAGCTACAAGTGTAGATCCAACGGAGAAACATGTCAATTCGAACACTAGGACTTTCCGGACCATCTGCATTTTAGTTGCATTTTGCTGGCCGACACATAGTTGCGCAGGTCCATTTTCACCGCATATATTTATATTTCCCGTTTCCACGACATTCTTTCATGTTCTTTGATAGAAACTTTTAGGCAAATAGAAGATAAGCGATCATAAAGTCAAGTCTTTGTCCCTTCCACATGGGTTAAACTGATCAGATAAACTTTACGTTAAAATCGTATTAAGGTTGTATGTTTAAAAAAATGAGTCACTAATTATATTGAACACGATTGCATTCCAGTTGTTGTCGTTGATTTCAATTGATTTCCAGTTGATTTCAAAGCGTGATTAATAGCATTTTTTTCCAAAGTGTTAATAACTTTACCGGAATTCGTGGTGTTTGTTCGAAAAGAGAGTCTGTATCAAAATTTCGACACCAATATCTTCTACTCTTTTTCGCCCACAGTCGTTCCTCAAGCGCGGGATGATGATATAAAGTGAATCTGCATGTGGGTTGTTAAAAATGAAGTTCGAAGCTATGTTTCGTATTCCTTACTTATTCACTTGTATACTTAGAAGTTTTTGAGTATACTGACTTACCAACTTTTCACTCGTTTTATAAGAAAAGTTGTTAAATCAGGTTTTAAACTTTATTCAAAAACGTTCTGTTTACCTTATACAAATCTGGTACTGTAAGACAACGTGACACCTGTCAAAACGAACCAGCATACAAAATTTTACAACATTGTATTATTATATCGGTATTTCAACACATTTCTATAAAATTTAAAGCGTGATCCTGTAAAATCAACCAATAATGAGTTAGAAACTTCTGATTTGAGCGCGTCATATAGTTTGCGTTCAAGCTTGGCAAGACAAATTTTAATATCCACAAGTGGAAAACTTCACATATACGAAGAGTTTGGAATAGTACTTGGTCTATACTCAAGTTTGGCAGGACATTTCAATACACAGATGAAACTCTCGCACTCATGACAACACACAAGCGAAAAGAAGATTTATATGGAGCTCACGTTCTACAATGCACATGTTAAAACGCACAGGAGAAAACATTTTATTAAATACTAAGGAAAAAACTAAATCGTTCTACGTGTGCAGAAAGCGCTTAATTAAAGTTTATATTTCCCAACAGATATATAAATACAGATGGGGATGAACTGCTCATGTCAAGACTATGAAGAACGGTATAATCGAAGTTCAATTTTGGGGAAACATGCTATCTCATACAAGTAAAAGATGGCTGTGCATAATTGTGAAAAGCGTTTACATAAAGTCCATATTTTGTTAGTGGAAAGACATTGTAAGATATGTGAAACTAGTTAGTAAAAAATCATGTTTGTACATAAAAAGTATATTCAATTTACACACGTGATAAAATACACAAATGCGAAACATCTTAGTAGTCAAAAGTGCGATAAAATTCCTTCAATATTACGTATCAATCTCACGTACTACTAATTCACGTTTCCGCTCGCGACGACGACAATTCGGCCGTGATTGATTATTCACATTTTTCAGCATTGTGCATGATGCAAAAAGTATATTTTGGAGCATTTAAATTTAGTAAATTAACACAAATCATTGTTGACCAAAAGTATAAGTTTAATTTAACTACAACACAGCTAAATATGAGTGGAAACACTGAACAAAACACAAAATAACAGATTCGAACCAAACCAATATCCATGTCACTGAGCTTGTTCTTATAATGCTGATATTTATTGCAGAGAGCAGTAATGATTGAGTGCTTTTTGCATATGTTTTTCCACAATATGTAGACTCAAGGCGGATTCAAAGTTAATCAACATCCACTTCACTGCTCTCTTTCTGAGATTGCTGGCATGTATTGCAAGTAGTGATAATTGTTGACTGCATTCTGAACATGTTTTTTTCCACAATCATTACATTCAAGGCGAGTTCTGTTGCTTTCCCATGACCCGCAGATGTAGCAAATATCTCTTCGTATTGGTTACACTGCTTCATCACCGGTAGTTAGTTTTCTGTATTTTGTCAAGCACACCAGTAATTTTTTTGCAAAGTTGATATTTTACGACGAGCTTTCAGGTTTTCGTTTATTAATTCTAATGCTAACACGTATAGATATCGGTTTGTATTATTTTTTATGTTAGGGCAGTTAAAAATGAAACAGCGGATGAAAAATAATGAAACTTTTATTTACAGTTTTATGTAAATTCGAAACAAAATATCACGTTTTGGCTCCCTCTGACGGCAGATTGGCCGTCCACCCTCCACTACCAACTTTGGGATTGTACTGAAAGGGAAGTAATGCATTTGATAATTTTCTCGCAGAGGATTGATACGTTTAGAGTAGCGAGATATTACTTTTGTATGACACATTACTTTCAAATCCACATTTACAAATGGAAGAGAATCGGGCTGTTTTCCAAGAACAGGGAAAGCAGGTTTCCCTGAAACATCTATTAAAAATGAGCGAAAATGGAAAAGAAATAATATATAATTTCGAACACAGAAAGGTCCAACTTATATTGTCCTGGCCAGAGGCTCCCAGGCCGGAGTGAAAATAAGAGTAACTCATCCTCTGGAGGAGTGATACATATATGAGATGAAGTGGACGAGTAAACGGATTGAACAGGGAGGTACGTCAATTATGCAGTTGAGAATTTATTTCAAAAGAATTCATTAAAATTTTCTGTTCTTCCCTCAATTTGTGCACCTGATATAACATTGTACTTTAAAAGACGTATGCTAGAAGTTTTAGACCTAGATCTGATAAGATACCAAATTGTTTAGTGTTGTTGATGCTGGTGTCTGTTTTTTTTTTTTCAGATATAATCTAGGTGTTTGCTGCATCTCAATAGCTTTTTTATATTAAGTCTTATATCAGAAATTATTTTAAGATATGTATTCGTTTGGAAATGCACACTACAGTTCCCAATGCTTTTTTTATTTCGTAATGTGTAGCGACTCTGTTCGCCGTGCCTCACTGGAAATTTCATTGTTTTTACTTTTTTGAACAGTACAAAGTATTTATTGTTGCATTAAAAACACGAGGGAAAGAATCCAGTGCGTCTTCTATTGTTCAGCCTAGTAAAAGTGTCCACTGTATCACCTGTTGCACTTTGCAAATTTCACCCAAAGGGCCCTTCCTTCAGTCAGGTACAAACTTTCTTTTTGATTTGGATTGCTGGCTTCTGGGGTTGGGAGTAAGATAGGGAACGGGCAACTCGCGGTCTGGGAGAAGGAACTCTTTAAATGAGATGACGGATTCTATCGGAAAAATAGACATGGCATAATTTAAGCTGCTATTTTTACGCGCGTTATGAAAATCGTACAATCCCAAGTCGAGTGCTTGAGTAGAATGTTCGACAAAGGAATGTCATTTGTGTGATGTTATCCCATGTTTACTGTAGATCCATATGTAAGTTCAAGTTATAGTCACCAAAATGAGCAATTTTGTCATCTTGTGACAACATTTGGAAATGATTCGTGGCATGATTCAATTAAACTTTGAGGACTGTTCGTATATGGTCTGCAGAAACACCGGACGAAGTTTGTTTTGGATAGACCTACTTGGGCTCAAATAATTTCACACTCACGTACGAGATCATTCTGTGCTCTGCTGCCCTATTTATTTTAATACTACAAACAATCCGCCCCTGTGGTCTTGAGGTCGTTTATCTATGTAGAGAATTGGTTGAGAAAAGGCATTCCACTGTTCCTTACCAATACTTTCAGACACGTTTCAATTACCACTAAACAGCCATATTCCAGCAACTAACTAATATTCATACCACAGTCCGTAAAATTGATCATAATGCATTGTAAATTTAGATAGTATAGTTTAAACGTGGTTTTGTTCACTGCACTTTTGATCAGCATTCTTCTGTACATCACCACATTAACCGCAGAATATGGAGCACCTGACGGCACACTTCTCTAGCGTGGGATCACGTTGTTCTAGTCACTCTCACTCTTTACTTGCCATCTCGGTTGAACATTGTAAATTATATTAATTGAGTGTTCTCTAGCAATAAGTGATAACGGTATTTCACTGCATTACCAGCTGAAGATACTGTCAAACGCAGACTCTAGGAGTAAACTTACTACTGGGTTCACAATGGAAATGAAAAAGCACAGAAATAGCACAAATATTTTTCCCGAAGAAGGAGCACGAACTCTAACTTTTCTACGGTTTGATGCCATTTTTTGAACTTTAAGCATAGACTATCCTAAGTACATACTAAGATTACGTATTGCAAAATTTAACACACAAATTTACGGTGCGGATAGCCGCATCATCCATAATTTGTCAAAATCTTTTGATCATCTAACCAAAAGTTTTCCAAAGATTTTTCCTTGTTCGATTACCTAGTCCTACTCTGGAGCTATACCAACGCATAACTTTCCCCATATTGCAGTACTATATCGAAAACTAAATCTCACCTATATCAACAAACGCTTCCAAACTCAGCACCCTTTATTCATGCAATATATAGTACCTCACTTTGCACCCCACACCAAATCGCTATCAGCATACCCCTTGTCACTAATGTTTACGCCCTGTTAGTACACTTTACCCTCGTGACATTCATTGTTATTGACCCTACAGTGGTAACATGAAAGAAAATTTCATGAATGATAACACTTTGCCTCCTGGACCCAGGACCATTTTTGCCTGATAAGATGTGAACTAGGATTTAAATTTCTATTATAGTTACAATATTAAATACAAACACCAGATAGTGGATACGCTTTAAGCGAAACTGTACATTCACTTTATTGAAGCAATATCTTTCTTGTTATAATTAAGCTCGATACCTATGTGACTATTTTATTGCCTAAATACCAGCACTCAAAATAAAATATTAATTAACTAGAAAGAAGTAAACAAGGATTTCTTCTAATAGGGGTGTATACACATAAGGAAATTCATTATGTTCACTGTTGACTCATTATGTTCCATATCGAAAAGACGAGACTTCACGAGAAACTAATCAATTCCTTTATATTCATAAACTACTAGCATTTGGCAACCACACTCTTCAAAACGTTCATCTTTTGCACAACCATGAATATTACACCTTCAGCACGCAGCTCGCAACATTCTTCACTTCGATTTTCATGCCACTTACAATGGTTCGTACGTGCAATTTCATGTATCTTCACTCGAAACAAATATTTAACTTCATAGTGACCTAGTTATTTGACTATGACTTATATTTCTATTTCTCAACATTCTCTTCTACTTACTACATAAACTCATATTTGAACAATTATTATAAGAGGAACAATTTCACACATTGCTTATCAGTAAAACGCATCTCACTTCCAAATTTAATTGCAAATTTACCGGCTATCAACTCATTCGACACGATAAGAAGCTTCCGGCTCGACGCGCCACCAGCGCCGTGACAATAGTATTTCATCCTTACACGTGGTATAGTATTGACACTCCATCTAATATTCCAGAACATCTAATCATAACTATTTATTACAGATCTTCATGTATCACAATGACAGTCATCTATGTTCGACCAGGTCGTCCTATTCCCCTCCCATTCCAATATATTTCTAATAATTTCCGGCATTACCAGCTTCCAATATTAACATCCATAGCCGCTCAGACCGAGAGAAACAGCTTATAACAATTTTATCCCTGCCTCCACTACATGCTTCATTAACCCATTACCAAAACCAATCCGTTCCTGATCTAACACTACTCCTGAATAGTGATCACATGATCTCTTGCCCACAGTATTTTCATGTACATTCTAGATCCTCTGGGTAGTTAACATGTGCCCATTACACTCACTCAAAAACTTTCCACTACTTCTTCCTTCGTCTGAGCACCTCCTTGGCTAATACTTCGCTACTAAAGTTACTAAACTCATACACTGTCAGCGGCCTCTTTTCCTTTTACTAAAAATGAATTTAACCCTTTGAATACCAAAACTGGGTCAATTTGGCCCAGATGATCTTTTATAAAAAATATGAAAAAGAGGTAGTGGGCTAATATTTTTAGTATTCTTCCATTAGCAACCATTTTTACTTTTGGAAATCATTTCAGTAGAATTCATATATAAAAAAAGAAAATACCCCCAAAAATGGCAGAAAGTGTAGCTAGGTCATTTTCACCCAGCCTTGGATACCTCGCGGCACGGCCCAGAAAAATATCATTTTATTATTATTATTATTATTTGGCTGATTGAAATGAAACCTGGAATAATACTTCCCCGTTCTACCGAGCTTTGATTGGGGTAAGAGTAATAGTAAATATTATTTTATCAAACTCCTTTTTTCCCACTCTTTCCCACGTCCACACACCACTACATATTTCCTTCTCAGCAATTGTTATATTTTGATTTAGTTCCCTAAAATATCTGGTTTTCTTTTTAGCAAGCCACGTGATTCTTCACCCCTTAAAACTATGTAATCTGTCACAAGCTTGTTTGCAAAGCGCATTGCACCAGCAAACCGCTCTGCAAGGACTGTCAGGTGTAATCAAAATACAACCTGTGACAGAGTTTATTCCTAACAAAGCGTATTTCATGTATAAATTCCAATGTTACAGTACTATATATCAGGTCCCACACAGCAATGAAATATTTTCAAAACGTTTCTAAAACGTACCATCATTTTCCTTCAGAAAATGTATCCTACTTCCCTTAAGGAAATATATTCCATATGTTGTTGAAAACATTTTCCAAATAATACTAAAAATATTTTCGCAAAATACACAAAAACGTTGTAGAAATATTTTATACGCCGTTAGAAAAGTTTTCCAAAAAAAGTTTTCTGTATCATTTCCACACATTACTGAAAATGTATTTGAAACGTTCGGATGTCCACAGTCGAGGTGTCTTAATTGTGCTCTTCGTTGTATGTTTTACACAACACTAAAACAGCTATTGTAATGCGTAGAATAAATGAGAGAGCACAAGGAAGACATCCCAGTTATGAACATGTGAGTGGTTCATGTCGTCCTTGTGTTGAAAGTCATGATGAAATACCTCGAGTATAAAGAAATCAGGTCTACTAAGCTAATACAAAAGGAAAGAAAATGCAAGACTGGACTAAGATTTGAACATGTAACTTCAACTTACCGTGTCGATGCATTAACCACTAGGCTACTCACTGTTTCCGAATAGTCATTCATTCTACCACTCCTGAAGTCAGTGCTCAAGCAACCAGTGTCTATACTACAGAACACCACTGGTGGTAAGATTTATACATGATAAATGGGGAAAATAACCTATTTTATATCATGTAAATATTTAATGCGATATACAATCGATTATTTCTTTGAGTTATCGTATATAATAGAGAAATTATCCTTAAAATGATCTAAATTCCACCATCCTACATTACTTATGATTACAGAACAAACCGAAAGCCAAATAAAGGAAAACCTTTAAAAGACAATACATAAAATAAAATCCTGTAGATTTATTGAGAATAATTACAGTAATAATTTATTAAATTTTACATTAAGTATACATTTGTAGTACACAATATATTTAATGTGAATACATAAACAAAAAGTCTATATTAATTTAAGTCTACTAATTGCATACCGTACATTATAATAGTTTGAAATGTATATACACCTCATCAGTGTATCAATGTTAACAAGTTTTATTTAACATTAAAAAAAAACACTTACTTTGTAAGAAAAGTTTGAACAGAGTTGCATCTTACAAACTCTTTCCCACACCCTAGTGTTGTAGTTCAGAAGATGACTGTACCAATCACCGAAAACCAAGCAGCAGAATCATGCGTTTACTTACGTCCCCACTCCCCTCAACACACACAAAATAAGTTAAACTATTTCTTGAAAAGTTCTCTGTCATCTTCATTAAGAATATATTTAACGATATGAATTAGGTATATTATACATTACTTTAGAATCTGAAGTGTGATTTAACTGCCATAAGATAAAACAGCAGAATATGCACGCAAATTAGCTTAAATGAGTACCATACACATCACACGAAGCGAGCTACGCCAATAAAAAAATCACAGTCAATAAGAATTAATTAGATCTTCAGTCTATATTTTTAAATTGGTGTTATGTTGACGCTATGAATTTTGGGCTTCCTATACTAAATGTCTCTATGCCAAACTCTCTATATATAAAACGTTTTTCGTCGATCTGCAAATTGAGCAAGCCGCGCGCTAATGATGGGAGGCTGATGATAGTTCATCACATAGGAAGACACTTTGAAATGCTAGGTGAGTCACAACACTTTCTTCCTTTTTCTGAGATTCATCCTTACTTACGGTCAAATTTGGTACCGCCTATGTAGTATCTGTGTGCGGCGTACCTTGAAATCATCTCGGTTGATAGCCTCCAAGCACAGTAGACTCCTCAAATAAAGCAATTGTTGTAAAATTACTATTTGTAGCATGTGTGGCAAAATTTAAAAACGAAAGATATCTCAGAATCAAGGTTAAGTCAAACGAAGCGTTTTATGCGTTTTTTTTTATCTTACCTCAGGCTATCCAAAATACTAAAACATTGTTTCCTATACTTTTGGAAGTTATATACTAAATATCTTAATAACTATCACTCAAATTTGGTACGCTGAATAAAGTTATAGTCTAGATATAAAATTGAAACTATGATCCAACTTAAAATAATGATATTACAGAACACAATAAAATTAACTTAGGATGAAATTGGAAACTGTAGATGCATGAGTATTACTGAGCGAAGGAAGGAAAGTAACTCAGCTGGGTTACGAGTTTGACAGAGTTCATACACAGAAATCGTTCGGTGGTTTATATTTCCTCCTTCGACTTAAAAGATAAAGAAGATAAGCTCGCTTTAAAAAGAGTTAAAAAGAAAAAAATTTTTTAAAAGATTTAATTTATTCTGAATTTTTGTTCAGTATTTGTAAATAAATAATGTAGAAAACCGACACAGAGCTTGCCCGCTGGACTCTGGCGCCTAAATCCCAACTCCGCTATATGCATGCCTGCCATAAAGTAATAGAGATATAAACTTTACTTAAAAAGTGCAGATTAAGCCTTGCTTAATATTTACATTTTTTAACGATACCTACAGTATGGCGCTAAATTCGTCGTACAAAAGCAGAGGAGTGTTTCCTGAGAGTAAAACAAACAAAAAAGTTCCAATAAACTTAAGGGGAAAAGCCCATCGTTCACGTGTTATAGGCTGCCGAAAACATGAAAAAATCAATTCTAAAGGTCCATAGCTCCAAAACTATTGGATCTACCAAAATCGGGTCAAGACTTCACTTAGGAACTAATGTGTGCTCTATCCAAAAATACATGTTTTAGAAACCTAAGGTACTCACGGAACAAATTTTATGGAGGTAGTTGGAGAGTACTTTATATCATAGGCCCGTAGTCAAACTCCCTCTATAAACATTGTTGTGGAAGCACCTCAGGATTCTGAAACACGCATTTTTGGATAGGGAACATATTAGGTTCTAAGTGAAGTCTTGACCGGACCAAGGTAGGTCCCAAAGTTTTGGAGCTATGAACCTTTAAAGTTCATTTTTTCATGATTTCAGCAGCCTATAACACATAAACGCCCTATGTTTATTGGAACTTTTTTTTTTTACTCTCAGGAATCACCCTCTGCTTTTGTACACCGAATTTAGCTTCATACTGTATAAATTAATAAGGTAGAAGTATATGTGGTCCTTCTCACTATGCTCACTTATATATATATATATATATATATATATATATATATATATATATATATCTTAAAGACTAGTGCTAAATAACACCAGCCCTCTGCTCCTATACTACTCTGTGATACCGGAGCTGGACGTTTGGGCGCGAGACGTTTGGACGCAAAGCCGTATATCTAAATAGGTTAATCTACTTAAATGGGTTATAATGTACTTCAAAAATAGAAACCGGATGATTACGTACTAAAAGCCTTAAAAATAGGCATTAATATCACTAAAACTCAAAAAATAACTGCACAACCTAAAATTAAGAAGTTCGGAAAGGTTAAATTTGATCCACATTTTCTTTAAAATGCCATGGCAAACAGTCACTGAAAGTCTCAGTTGCAACAAATGCTTAATTTTGTTTTAATATTTTTTTGTATAATGCAGAAAAAAATTGGTCTAATTATTTTGTTTTTAGAATGATATATCCTAATTTCAGGAAAATCGGAGACAATGACCTACAGAATTTTTTTTCAGCATGAATTTATATTGGGCTGAAATAAAATTTGCTGCAGGCATCCTACAACACCCCAAAGTAAACTTCTGTGAAATTATCTTTACAATATCTCTAACGTAAAGGATATTCATAACTTCACAGCCATTCATAACACTGCATTACTGGATGCAACACAGATAATTGGAAAGGAAACAACAGTGAAATCTAATATACCTATTGAATAGTTTACTTTGTCTTATGTTACAATGACCATGACATTAACATTCCATGACAGAATTATGGGCAAATCCAGCATTATTCTGCAATGTCAACCGTTTCAAAATTCTGTACGGCGAATTCTTTCATCAGCTTGAATCTATTTTATTCTTTCAGTTCAGTTGAATTTGAGTTTAACGTCCCGTGAACAGCGAGGCTATACAAAACGTGAACCTACTGATTAACGTGGAATCCGAACCACGACGTGAGCTCTCGTCGGGAGTTTTCTTCTTTTCTTGGGCGGATCGTCTTGTCGAAGCATTGCCTCGTGTCCTGCTTCTCTTTTTTCCTTCGAAATGCATCAATAAAGCGCCAAATCAACTAATGTCGTTTCTTTACGTTCGATATATTATAAGAACAGAAGTTTGTTTACTTTGGGGTGTCATTGGCTGCCTACATTAAATTTTATTTTACACATTCTTCCTATTTAAATGTATAGTTAGTGTCTATTTCTATGAAAATTTATTAATATTATAGTGTTTCAACTTTCTATCAATACAATAAAGTCTCAACTATATGGTTTAATGGGCATATCTAATAATAATAATAAAACATTCAATAAATACTCACTTCCTAAACTACCCAATACATAGCATAAAGAACACCATTTTCATTCCAAAACCAGCTCGTATTCATCTTTTCTGATCTCTTGGAACAGGTCAGTACTTAATAAACATTTCTTATGTTTTATGTCATGTGTTTTAATAATCTATTATAGAAAAAGAAAATGCAAACAATTAAAATATGTACAATATTTTACAAATTTTAAGTCACATCTTTATAGTAACTAAAAATTATTGAGAAACGTACATTGTTTTTAACTTAAATTAGATATCTGGTGCCTTTCATTTCAATTGAGGCAAAAATAAAAAATAAAAAATAAAATTGTACCATCACCATCTCAGATATTGTTCAAACTTTTTTTTAATAGGAACTAGACTTGTTTTTAAGGGATCCGTATTTTTTTTTTCGGAAAAAAATTCCCACCAAGCAATACAATTCATGAATTGTAGAAAACGTGGAAAATTGTCAAATTCGGAGCCTCACAATTCAGCAATGGAGACATGTAGAGCTATAATTCTTGTTGTGGTATGCACATAGGGATATGAATAAACTATATTTTATTATAGTTTGGTTTGCGTATCTTTTTGTACATAAATTAAAAATGAAATGAAATTTTTGAGTTTTACGTCCCACGGTTATGCCGCGTTATGCTAAAGGAGACGGTGATGATGAGTAATGAATGAAATGGTGGAATGAAGAAAGTGGGAGGAAACGGGAGAACCCCGAGAAAACCCACGCACACGGTGTTTGTCCACCACAAAGTTCACTTGTCGGGAGCAGGGTTTGAACCCGAGACCCCTAGCACCAGAGGTGAACGCTCTACCACTGAGCCACCGCGGCCCCGTACATAAATTAATAAATGAACGCAAGTTCAGGTGAAAAGTCGAAGTTTATATTTTCTTTCGAGCACTTCCGGTTCGAATTTTAAATTCCGTTTTCAAGGTTGGTAAGACCTAGTTACCCGCAACCCCCCCTCCAAAAAAAGTATCGCTTCTGTGTGCAACCGTTTTATCGCAAAAAATTCGAAAAATCGTCAAATTTTCAAAAATCGTCATTTTCTCGAAAACATCATAATTTAAAATTATTAAATTTTGTCAGATGGTTCAAGTGTACATGAATAATGAACACCAAATAGCATTCTCGACCAATGCTTCGTGAATGAACTACAGCCTTTTTAAGTTAGCGAACTTTCGTTAGCTTTGAAGTTACAGTTGGCAACAATGAAAACAATGAAAGTGTAAAAAAATGTTACCGCAAAGCATCGTGTAAAATTTCAAGATACAAATTCTATTTTACTGTATGCGGACTTCGCTTAAATTGGACTGTTATTCTGAAAAAGGGAAGTTCAGAATGATCACTGGAGAAACGAGCAATTGTCCTTCTTTACGGGAGTGATATATTATTATGAAACAACTGACAGTTTTGCCGTAATAAGCGATGACAAAACACACGATTCGGCTCGTATTCATAGCCATGAATAAGATTCTAAAAATAATCGAAGAAAAGCGATAATATACGTTATACAAAAAGATTCGAACACGTGAAAATAAGTGTCTACAATTTAATAAACCGTTTCAGTGATTTCTGATGGTGCTGCATTCCACTTTAAAATTGCTTTCAGATGTCCAAGATGCAGACAGGTCCGATAAAGCAGTGGCTTTTCAGTGAAACCGGTCGTGGTAAGGGTCTCTGCGACGTATTGGGGAGAGGGGGGATAAGAATGTGGCAACCCGGGAAAACGAAAAACAGATCCAGAGTATTAAACCTGCAGAAAAAATCGTGAGTATAGTGCAAGTACCAACTCCGGGTATTACTCTCGTCTTGTTGCCAAAAACCGAATTCGACAATTTAAAAAAAGTGGGAAAGTGTGCGACCGGTAACTGCTATTTACCGAAGTCATCTTTGGCTTTTATGACAGTACGGGTCACCATGGACTAACTTCATGCTTTCCCCAAAATCGAGCTTTTGCAATTGAAAGTGTAAATTTAAGAAATCTGCAAAAATGAACTTTTGTTACATGCGTATATGATAACCAGTGATGGATAGCAGAAATATTATCAATAAATCATAAATTACATGAAATTGCAGTGTTCTTTGTGTTTTCAGGAGGCGCGGTAGCTCAGTGGTAGAGCGTTCACCTCTGGTGCTTAGGGTTCTTGGTTCGATCCCAGCTCGCGCCGTGTGGACTTTGTGGTGAACAAACACCGTGCTGGTGGGTTTTTCGGAGTTCTCCCGTTTCCTCCCACTTTCTTCATTCTACCATTTCACTCATTTTTCATAATCACTGTCTCCTTTAGCCTAACCGGCATAAACGTGGGACGTAAAACTCCCAAGATTTCATTTCATTTTTTTCTTTGTTTCCACATGTACCTTCAAGAGGTACAGGTTTCCAGAAGAGAATAAGAGAAGATAATATAAGTGTTTTGTGACTATCGACAACGTGCTACGAGTTGTGAGTGCACCAACACCTATTGGAGCATCTGCCATGGTGACATGCTATTAGCGAAGAAGAAACTAAGGAAATAATTACTTTGGAGTGGAAAAAATCAGTGAAACTTTGTTTCCGAAAACCATTTTAAGTAAGTTTAAAATTTGTTTCGTAATCGTAATTTTCACCTCAGGTTACATCGGTTTAAGAAAACTGAGTAGGGGGGAGGCTCATCTTATTATTTCAGAGAGCCTTTTTGATCAAAATAATAAAAAGGAGCCAGGAAAAACTTTTATTCTTTATTTAATGAATGTGAACCACAAACATCATCAAATTGTTGCACTTTCATTGTTTTCAGTGTTGCCAACGTTGATATTGAAGTTAATGAAACTTCGCTAACTTTAAGAGGCTGTAGTTCATTCATGAAACACTGGTCGACAATGCTATTTGGTGTGTTTATTATTCATGTAAAGTTGGACAATTTGACAATATTTCAGGATTTTAAATTATGGTGATTTCGAGAAAGGTGATTTTTGAAAATTTGACGGTTTCTCGAATTTTTGCGACAAAACGGTTGCAGACACAAGCAATACAATTTTTTTTTTCGAGAAGCGGGTAACTAGGTCTTACCAACCGTAAAATAGAATTTTAAAATTCGAACCGGAAGTGCTCGACGCAAAATTGGACTTTTCAGATAAACTTACGTTCATTTGTTAATTTATGTACCAAAAGATACGCATGCGCAAACCAAACTATAATAAAATATATTTTATTTATATCCCTATGTACACTCATGTCCAAAATGATTGTCGCATATCTATAACTTTCTTCTTGTAAGAATATAATTTGATAATGATTTTGCAGGGTACTATTGATACTGATACTACATGTATAATCGGGAAATGTATATTCGTAGTAAATTTCAGAAGAAAAGAATTACAAACACGAAAATTAGAATGAGTAAAACAAAATGATGCCAAATGGACAAGAAAGTTTTATTTTCGTTTTATTGTTCTTATTTACTGCTCTTTTGACATGAAATTTGCCACATACATCGTCTTTCCCGATTATACACATACTACATTATAAGAAATAGCGGACGAATTCGTTATCAAATTCTATTCCTACAACAACATATTTATAGACATGCGACAATAATTTTTGTCATGAGTGTACATACCACAACAAGAATTATAACTATCTGTCTCCATAGCTGAATGGTGAGGCTACGAAGTTGACCATTTTCCACGTCTTCTAAAATTCGTAAATTGTACTTCCGGTTTTGATGCCCCATTACTTGGCGGGAAAATTTTTCCGAAAACAAAATATACGGGTCATTTAAAATACATGTCTAGTTGCTATAAAAATAAGTTCCAACAATATCTGAGATGGTGATGGTACTTTTTTTTTTTTTTTTTGGCTGAGTTGAAATGGAAAGCGCAAACCATTATTTATGTTATTTATATGTTGATTCATTTTGCAATAGCAATCTACATGTAACTATATATCGGAACCTTATATCTATTTTAATATTTATCATAGGTAGAAATACGTAATACGTAATGCATAGTACTCCGTAAGGAAGCTATTATGAACTCAAGGCATTATGTAAAGTGATGATGCAGAACCACAGGAGTGAAGTAAAGCTATATTAGATGTAAGGCATGGTTGTATGGGATAAAAATTTTTTACACTACCCTCGGTTACATGCATATCCACCGTCGCTGACATGCCCGCTCCATACGGAAGCACCCTCAGCTCATCCTGCTACGCCCTTGTGCTCACTCTGTTAATCATATTCGTGCTTTTCAGTGGCTATCTAGCACTGTTGGTTCGTATTTATCGCACTGTCGTTCTATCATTGCTTTTTTTTTTCATGGTAATCTTTACTTTCAATTTTCACCTACATATATATTTGCGCCTGATTTACATAAGAGTTGTACTTCTGCACTTCCGATGCACAGAGTTAAGTTGTTCTAAAGGAGAATATACTTTCGGAAAGAAGAACAGGTTACAAATACAAAACATACCTAAAATATAAAAACTTACTTTTTTCTTTATCATAGCACTATCGTATTCTAGATTCTTCACCCAACTAAATGAGGATTTCACTTACGAAGTATCAATAACACTAAAAATTGTATTATGTAACCATAGTCGCGCGCGGCAGGGAGCACTTGCTTTAACAATGGATTTTCCTAATTAGTAATAAAATATGCTAATTTTTTTTATTCACACACAACAGTTAGTGAAGTTAGCAGTGAGTTGTAATAATTGTTTTTTTTACATTAAATATTATGTGGTTCTAGGTATTTGTATCCTTGACTTTGCTTGTATGTCCGTCCTTTTGCCCACTCCCCCCTGTAAAAAAAATCCTGTGGGAGTTACTATGTCTACATTTCCCTTTAAAATTCGCTTATATACTACATATACATCTATATGGCAACTAATTTTTAATAAAGATGAATATATTTCTGATTATGCCAACCACACGATTAAATTATTCGAGAGCCGTAATTAGCAGACACTACTTTAATTAGTTAGTGCATCGCATACACGACAATGACAACTAGCATATCTGAGGACGTTTCATACTGTGACCAGAAAAATTTACTTCGAAATATCCTATACTGCAGCTAATTTATTATTATATAAGAATTTCGATACTTGAAAAGAAAGATCAATTGAGACGTGTTAATTTATCCTGAAAAACTGAGTCCTGCAACCAAGGAAGAGGGGTTAAAATAACTAATTGTCTATAACAGCCCAAGTACCGGCAATAATTAAGTGCAATGAGCAATTACAAAGACGAGACGGCTATTTTTACCGCAAAAGTGTACAGCTGTTATTACTTTTGCTTAATGTAACCAAGTAAGTTGGTTAACACCTTTTGAAAATTTTCTTGGTAACTAAATGTCAGAAGGTATAGCGTCGTTGGCTTCCCGCACTTGGACCTGCTCGTCACTGGGGGTGTGGTAAGAGAATAGCAAATCTCCAGCCACCATTCACTGCGCTCAGCGAGCCACGAGTAACCAAGCTGGCAACTCCCCATAAACGCCACTACAACTTTTCACGGGAAAGCAACGACGTTATACCTTTCGTACTATAGTAATCCAGGAAAAGGCAAAGTGTAGTTTCACTGAGTACTGCTCGGTTACTATTCGGCTACACGACTTCTAGCGTAGTTTTAACCAAAATTCGACTACCAGCAGCTAAGTTATCATTTAATTCTTACTCTGCACACGAAAAGAGAAGAAAAGTTCATATGGACCCGCGGTCAAACGTCTATAGTTACAGGCTGCCGTAAACGTGGGAAAAGGAAATTTAGAGGTCCAGAGTTCCACTACTGTGAGGTCGATCCCAGTCGAGTCAACACATTTCTTAAGAGCTAGTACGTGCCCTATCCAAATATCCACATTTCAGAATCTTACGGCACTTACACATTAATTTTTATAGAGCCAGTTGAGGAATACTCAGAAAAGTTGAAGTGCTCATAAACTGTCCATTGATACGCAAGCACCGCAGAATTCTGAAACATGGGTATTTGAATAGGGCACATACTAGTTCTTAAGTGATGTCTTCCTTGACTGCGCTCGGTCCCACACTGAAGCTATAGATTTTTAAAGTTTATTTTCTTATGTCTTCGACAGCCTATAGCTTCGAAAGTATGGACTTCTGACCACAGGTCCATATGAACTATTTCTTTGCTCTGTTGTGACAAATCACCTCTGTAGGCTTAATGCTTTAAATTTTCTTATATCCTATATATATACCAGGGTTGTCTGGTTTAAACCAAGGTGGTTTAATCCAGCTGTTTTTTTTTTAAAAAAAAAACTAGTTTAAACCAGAAAACGGAAAATGTTCGTAAAAGTGTAAGTGTTTGTAAAATCTTGATGAACAGACATTTGTGGGTTATCACGTTTCACTCCCTTATATTATTCGTATTATATTTAGATCCAAATTCCCCATTCATTACTCAAAGAGATTACACTACAAAAGCAATTTTTTTAAGCTTATAAATGTTAGTGATTTTTTTGCAGTTGTTATTATTGTTATGTAATTGCAATCAAAGAAAAATACTAAATATTGTTTCGTTTCAATGTTTACTATTGATAAAATACTTCGAAATGCCGTACTTTGTCTGTGTGTGGGGGGGGGTCATACAGACCCCACGAGAGGCATTTAGTGAAATGAGAAGTATTCCGCACTAAGCTTATGTGACCCCTTCCAGTATAACCCAGTTGTTGCATAATAACATCAAGATGAAACAAACTTATTTCTCTCCATATATATGAATATATAGAGCAAATTTTTTAAACCAAATAAACCTGGTTTAAACAAAAAAACGTTTTTATTTGTTTTTTTTTTTCAATAAAAACCATGGTTATTGCCAACCCTGATATATACTAATATAAAAAAAACGTGGAGAAAGTTATATCTACTGTAACGGTTAGTGACATAATCAAGAAGGCAGCAATCTTCTAGAACACAGGCCCGTCTTTCCATTTAGCAGTAATAAAAACAGAAAACAACGTGCCTTGCGGGGCACTAACCCGTCTCTACTCGCTAACGCTTACTCGGCATTATTATGTGAATTAAATGTAAAACTTCCGTAAAGAAAGAAACCAATTATTACACTTTTAGCCAAAAAGTAGGCGACGACCAACTTCGGAATAAATACCTGTTAGTGTGCTATTCCACTATCATCGTTTATGCGCGTAGCCCCCGTCGCTGACGCGCCTGGTCCCTACGGGCGCACCCTTATCACTCGGGCTTTCGTGCTGCACTCCTGCCCTGACTCAGTTAGATAGCACTCGCGCTTTTCAGTGACCACCTAGCACAAACCCTAATAGCACAAAATCTTACCTAGGATGTCCCATGACCCTCCCGCCCGGGAAACGGGACTATCCCGGGACGCTCCCATAGGACTCCTGCGACATCTATAGGACTCACACGGGAGTTCCAGATGTCCGCGTTTGTCCCGGGAAACGGGACGACCTGTGGGACTCCAGCGGGAGTCATGCAGGAAGAATCCCGTAGGAAACCAGAGGATATCTTCAGGCAGAACCACGTACGCGAATGGGATAATCCCGGGACGATCCCGTGGGACTCCTGAGACATCCGTGAAATCCTGATGAGAATCCTACGGGACTTCAAACGGAAGCTCATGGGTAACCGTGTAGCATTGCACCAGAAATGACGATGTGAATCTATTGACTGTTTTCAGGCTCTGGTTTCAGATTTGCAATCACAATGTACAGTGCAAATCAAACGGAATATGTGTCATTTCACGTGTAGCTACTTGAAAGGCGCTTTTGAAAAGCCAGAGCCTAAAAATAACCAATAGCTTCACTCTGTAATTACCGATACAGCTATCGTGCAATACCATAGGGTGGCCTGTACATGAACTTCCGCTTCAAAGTCCCAGTGAGTCCCGTTAGGTACTACCATGAGCAAAATAAATGACGCGTCTCTTTATTTTGAAGTTTTTTGAAAATATCTCCGTTTTCTTTATATGTTCGAAATCTCGGAAGGTTTCCCCAGCAGGACAGGTTAATAACAAACCCGTTTTTAATATTTGTGTTAGATATTAGCTTAAAATAAAGAAATTAGAAGCAAAAAACATTAAATCGACAGAAATCTCGAGAATTACCAACTCTGCTAAAGTGGGAAATTTTCAAGAACGCGAGGGAATTCTGCATTTCAACACGAAGCAGCGACATCTATGTCAGTGAGAGAAGCGTGGATTAGATCTACAAACGAAAAATTTAACGAAATATTTCTAGTATGTCTTATTATATGCATTATCAGCGAACTCCAAATATATGAATCTATGCTAAGTATTAACGTATAGATAGTGCAAATAGTGGAAATTACCTATGGAAAAAGACGAATTGTTAGCCCAATCGTAATGAAAAATCGTCTTTACTGTAGAACAGATTCAACTTACGTAAGAAAGCAAATAGCTCAGTTAGATAAAGCAACGAGTTTGTATACCGAAGGTAGACGGTTCGAATCCCGTGAAGGACTGTTGTCATTTTTATCACTAAGGTTATTTTATTTATTTTTTTATTTGGGAAAGAATCAAATTGTAACATATGTGTAAAACTCATGACGATACCAAAAAAAAAAAAAAAAAGAGAGAGAGAAAATATCGTCGCATTTGCATTAGTGTCTCTATTTTTTGTTTGCAAACAGATTCGTCATTATTTCCCCTGTGCTCACTGATGCATAAGGAATGTTTTCCAGTAAATGTTAATTCTAATTTGGAGAATTTTATAGTTTCACAATTCCTCACTACATAGTCTTCTATCTACGTGTTTGGATATTTTGATAACAGATTTCCCTATTAAATGTTTAATTTTCTCTATAAATATTTGTCTTAAATTGAAATTGTTTTGAATTTACTACATAAGCAAAGTTGCCCGAAGGAAGAGAGCTCAAGTAACAGATATTCTACGTAAAAGCAACCTATTGTAGAATGATGATGCTTCTTACCTTCAGCACATAATCTTAACGTTAGAGTGTCAGAGAGAGAAAAATCCTGTTTTTCCCCCCCTATGACCACTCATCTTAAAGCTCTACCTATAATGATTCGTGTCACATACTTTCGGCTCTCCAAAGACATTCATATTTATTATTATTATTATTATTATTATTATTATTATTATTATTATTATTATTATTCCTGTGACTTTTTGGCGCCCTTCCCCTAGTAGTAGGCTATATTTTACATTTTATCATAGTGTTTTTAATAGTTTAAACCAGGAGCGTCATTTCAGATTTTGCTTTGGGGGGGGGCAAGACCTCTTGATATAAGTAAAATTTCGCGTTTTTCACTGATTTACTACTATTCTAATGATAAACTCTATATACATCTCAAACTCAGGGGGGGGCAAATGCCCCTCCCTGCCCTCCCTAAATGACGCCCCTGTTTTAAACCCATTTTCAAAAAGAAATCCTTACCTAGGAAAACTTCACAAAGAATATGGCCCGCTATAAACAATACCAACTCCACCCCCCCTGGTCTAGTGGCTAGCACGCCTGCCTTCTGTGGTACCGGGTCCAATTCCCGGTGGATTACTGTTGAACGATAAAAGTGGTTCGGATTCCACTATAATTAGTATCCACATCTCCCTTGCCCATTAAGGCATAACCGTGGAACGCTAAACTCAAGCAAACAAACAAACAATACTTAATTCCCGGCACTCTTTATTCTACATGCCATCTCTCATGCCCTTAGTACTATGAAACTCTCTTCTTCCATAGTGAAATGGAAAAAGATCATATAATTGCCACTACTTTACAAGAATATAAACCAAAAACGTCAGTAGAAAGCACATTATAAAATTTACTTTTTGAGGCTCGTTTTGGTGCCCCTCTTTCTCTGGCGCCCCGGGCAGTCGCCCGGCCCTTAGTCCGCCCTTGAAAGTATGGACGCATAACTAAGGACTGCGGAGGAGAGGTTAACCTTCATGTTATGCCACTGGTTTGACGTGTTTGAAATGTTCAGTAAGTGATCGGTTAGTGAAATAATTTCGACAGTTACTGATGTTTAAAGTTTAGCTAAGACAAAGCTACCTAATCAAATACATTTGATATCGGGATGTCACAATTTGATTTTTCCTCACATAAAAAAGATAAAAACAATAGTAATAAAAACCCTTACTCGTACTGGGCTCCTAACTAACTAACAACCTAATTCTTACAGACTAGTTGATCTGACCAACTGAGTTTCGATTTCTTACGCGAAAGAAGTCTGTTATATAAAGAGGCATGCTTTTCATTATCAAAACAGTTCGAAGTAATACGAACATGGCTTAAGAACAGAGACGGAACTGAATTACCACTCGATTGACCTTGAGGGCAAATCACCAAAGCGTAAAGACGTAAGTTCAGCATGCATTTCTCTGGAGTTGTGTTCAGTATTCCTATCTGCCAGTCATGCTTGTTCGTAGGAGTAATATGTTACAAACCTGACCTTTCGATACAGCACAATAGCAAAAGAATAAAAGGGAAGGAATTCTTGCCCTTGTGAACGTTGGATACCACCATGTGCAATAAAACTGTCGCGTCTCCTTGAAGTGATATTTTATCGAAAATAACTCGTTTTCCTTTATATAGTCTATCCGAAGTTTTTGAGGGTTTCAAAATGAGGAAATGTTACTGACAAACAAGGACGCATTCAGGGGTGGGTCCAGGGGGTCCGGACCCCCTCTGAAACCCCAACTTTTCTGTAAATTTAGCCTAATTTTGGGGATTATCTTTTAAAATTTTATTATAATTTATCCTAATATTGAAGTCGGACCCCTCCCGAAATAAATTACTGCATACGTGTCTCTGACAATTTTCAATATATTCGTTAAATAATAAAGTAAAATAACTAAATTAGGAGCAAAAAGCTTTAATAATAATAATAATAATAATAATAATAATAATAATAATAATAATAATAATAATAATAATAATTGAAGCGAGCTTAACGAGTTTCAACCGTACGACTCAACCAACGTTTGGGTGCCTGTTCGTTCGTCTGCTCCTCTCATAAAAGACATTTCATTTTAATGAAACTAGTAAGTGCCTTCTTTTAGCTCTGCGGAGTAACTATTGCTTGGAATATGAATCTGCAAAACATAAGAGGTAAAATTAACCAAATGGTGCAAGTTTCCACTTATATATATAAAACAATTTTGCAATATCAACTACGTGAATCTTGTCCCATAAAGAAGCCGAAACCCCTACACCGAAGAGCCCTCCGAGATTTCATCATTGTCCACACGGACTGAAATTGTCATTTGAAGCCAAGACTTTAATATGAAGCCAATAATTTCTTTAAAATAGACGGAAAATTCGGAAGTTATAAGCATTTTCATATTTTTGCCTTTTCCCATAAGGGAGCCGTAGCCCCCTATACTGAAGAGCCCCCCCCCGGAGATTTGATCATTGTCCACTCGGACTGAATTTGTCATTTGGAACCAACACTTTAATACGAAGCAAAATATTTCTTTAAAATAGACGAAAAATTCGAAAGTTATAAACATGTTAACAATTTTGCCTTTTCTCATAAGGGGGCCGTATTAGCCTACACTGAAGAGCCCCACGAGATTTGATCATTGACCACTTGGACTGAAACTCTCATTTGAAACCAAAACTTTAATATGAAGCCAAAAATTAAACTTTTACATCAATTTAAACTGACTGGGTTCCGGTTCCCCCCACTATTGTTTAGTTTAGTTAAGTGGTAATTTGTGACAGCTTCACATCATCAAAAGAATGTTTCACTTCCCCTCCCCTCCCCCAGGAGTTCGTGCTGGATCCACCACTGGAATCAATAGACACTCTTCCTATTCTTTTTGTCACCCTTGATTGTGTAGGGGCTCCTTCGTACAAATAAAGAAGCGGTAATATTACAATCAAGGGGCGCTATATATTAGGTATTCTTTTAGTTACCTACCCCTAACCGCACAGGGCCATCTTTCGTAGAATAAAAAATATTACGTGATATTCCAATCATGAAAGGGGAGAGGATGCTGTAAATATATTTCTTATTCATTTTGTCTGTCCTGCTTATCAAAAATTACTTTCTGTTGGAAGGGTACTGAAATGAGAGGGGCAAAATAAAAAGTCGTACCCCCTCCTACATGGTTGCTCAAATAAGTACTAAAGAAAGCATTTTAAACTAAGATATTTAAGATTTAAACTAGGAAACTAAGATATCCTTACATTATGTAAGGATGGCATATTCTGGATTATTATTATTATTATTATTATTATTATTTGAATGTTTTTGGAGCACCGAAATTTTGTGAGACGAACAACGATATGTAGAGGTTTAAGATGGGTGGTCATAGAGGAGGAAAAACAGGATTTTTCTCTGTCTGACTCTCTAACGTAAAGATTATGTGCTGAAGGTAAGAAGCATCATCATTCTACAATAGGTTGCTTTTACGTAGAATATCAATTACTTGAGTTCTCCTCCTTGGGTCTACTTACCTTATGTAGTAAATTCAAAACAATTTCAATTCAATACAAATACATTGTAGAACTTTTCCCTAATTAAACATCTAGGGAAAATTAAACATTTAATAGGGACATCTGTTATCAAAATATCCAAACACGTAGATAGAAGACTATCTAGTGAGAAATATTGTGAAACTTTATAAAATTCTCCAAATTAGAATTAACATTTACTGGGAAACATTCGTTATGCGCCAGCGAGCATATGGTGAGCAGTGAGCACAGGGGAAATAATTACGAAACTGTTTGCAAACAAAATTAGGGACGCTAGTGCAAGTGCGACAACGGCATTTTTTCTTTTTTTGGTATCGTCATGAGTTTTACACATACGTTACAATTTGATTCTTTCCCACATAAAAAAATAAATAAAATAACCGTAGTGTAGTGATAAAAATGACAACGGCATTTCCAGGGGATCGAACCCGCTACCTTCAGCATACAGACTCGTTGCTTTAACTAACTGAGCTATTTGCTTTTTACGTGAACTGAGCCTGTTCCGGTAAAGACGATATTTCATTACGATCGTCCTACCAATTCGTCCTTTTCCATAGATAATTTCCACTATTTGCTCTATCTTTATGTTAATACTTAGCATATATTCATATATTTGGAGTTTGCAGATAATGCATATAATAAGACATACTAGAAATATTCGTTAAAAGTTTAGTTTGTAGATTTAATCCACATTTCTCTCAATGACATAGATGTCGCTGCTTCGTGTTGAAATGCAGAATTCCCTCGTGTTCTTGAAAATTTCCCACTTTAGCAGAGTTGGTAATTCTCGAGATTTCTGTCGATTTAATGTTTTTTGCTTCTAATTTCTTTATTTTAAGCTAATATCTAACACAAATATTAAAAACGGGTTTGTTATTAACCTGTCCTGCTGGGGAAACCTTCCGAAATTTCGAACATATAAAGAAAACGGAGATATTTTCAAAAAACTTCAAAATAAAGAGACGCGTCATTTATTTTGCTCATGGTAGTACATATTTACAGGCTATAGGTAAACATTTCAAAAGCAAATGTTTGACTCGTTGACTTGCACTCTCTATTACCGCAGTAACGTTTCCAATGATATTAGCTATGGTTAGGTAAATTTAAATTTCGTGAAAAAATATATCAATTGGTGCCTTTGGACAATCTCCTTGTTGGCGGGATAAACTGCAAAATGTAGCCAGTGGATGCTACAGGATTGAAACTTGACGCCACATTGTATCATCATCAAATCCTTCAGACGTCTTCCTTGTGACAAAGTGATCTGTACGATTCAACATAGTCATATATGGGACTGTGCGAAATGATAAGAGCGAAGATGTAGCTATTTATAATATATAAGTTATCTGCATATAGTATTTTTCCACATTACTTGTAATAATAACTAACTTAGTGTTGTTCAGCTGTGAATTTCTCATAAGGGGATAGAAAGAAAATAAGAATGGAACATGATTCAACTAGAAAAAAAAACTGCCTTTTCTGAAACATGAACCTAATTAATCATTAATAACCAAAGGCAAAGACAAGCAACATAGCTAATTGTCCAGTGCAATCGAGGCACACACACATTCCAGTTCGAGCTTTGGATAATGACGTTTGTCTCTTTTATTCATTGTTGAACATTACTATCCTTTGACGTAAGTAAAACATTGTTTCAATGAAAGAAAAAAAACTCTATCCATTGAATTCATTTACTTTCTTTTGTATGTAAAAGGTGGAAAACGGAACATATGAAGCCAAATTACTAGCATTACTTTGTTACAAACCTTGAGATAGAAGTTAGAAAGGAGCAACTAAGTAATAAACAAAATACAATATTGATACAAGTAGGCCTATTTGCAATGGGATGACCAAAAATTACCCGAAATGTACAAAAAGGAATAAGATTTCCGCTGGACACACACACACACACACACACACACACACACACACACACAATGAAGATAATGTGAATCAACTGTGGTGTAAAACATGGTGTCTACTGGTACTTGAAATACTGGTATTTGATTTTCTTACTGGAAATATTGGAATGTACTGGAAATTATTGTGTAATACTGGAGAAATGTAAAGATTTCCTTTCAGACCCTTCAAGATGGCAGTCCCATTATCTGGGTGTAGGTGATGATAAAATTAATTGGTCAAACATTGAAAAAACTTGGTAAGTCCAGAAAGAAAATCAATAGTTTTTCCTTTGTTGTTGTTGTTGTTGTTTTAACCCACTAGTTTCTATGCATTCTTTCCATCAGAATATTGAAGAACTAGCTTTATCAACACATTTTACAGCTTCTTGAATATCATAGTATGACCTTTTTTTTTTTAAATCCAGGGTGGTGTTTTGAAAATTTGTAAGTCAAGAAGTCAACTCCAGTAAACACCCTGTAGAATCCCGAAGGACGTTCGCCCCCAAGCAGTCTTTTGGCATGTTTATAGTTTATGTGAAAGTATATCGTGTAGGATTTCTTGCAACATGGCAAAATAACATTAAAAACGAAGACTGCCTGACCTGTATGAAGAGGAAAATACAGAACTATAATAATTACAATAGCCATCTACACTGGCGCGCGTTAAAAGTCATAAAATATATTTAGTAGACACATCCCACTTCGTAAATGGGTTTCCATGCCTATCGCGGGTGCGTTACACATGCAAAGCAGTGTTGGGTAAGTTACTTGTAAAAATGTAACGCGTTACAAGTTACTTTACTTTCTCTTAAAACGTAACGCGTTACTTGCCCCAAAAAAGTAACTGTTACTTTACTTCGAAAGTAACGCGTTACTAACGCGTTACTTTTAGGTCCGAAACTTTAAGTATGTGAAAAAAATTATTACTTCAATTTTCCGTACCACTATTACCACCGCTATTATTATTATTATTATTATTATTATTATTATTATTATTATTATTATTATTATTATTATTATTGCACTTCTGAATAGCTTTATTAATACACAAGAACAAATTTTTACTTGTTATATGAACATTTTCATATAGTGTAACATTGATAAAATGCCATACTGCGTTACTCGTAGGAATGAGTACGAGCGAGTTTTCTTTGAAACTCGATTCGACTAGAAACATACATCTTTGAGCTTGACCCGAGAACTCGGCTCGAAAAATTTTCTCCAACTCGACTCGAATTGGAGTCGACTTTCCAGTACTCTCTTCAAGTATATATTACATAGACAATATAATTATTATCTATGACACTACTACTACTACAACTTCTTCTTCTTCTTCTTCTTCTTCTTCTTCTTATTATTATTATTATTATTATTATTATTATTATTATTATTATTATTATTATTATTATAAGAACACCGCATATAAACATGAAAGATAGGCGGTTTGTATTTGAATACTAAAAACTAGTTGATTGCCAACCTCGCTAGTCGTGAAGTCTAGGGGTCAAGGACATTGTTCACGACATTCTGAATTTGGGTCTAGGTTGAGTATTCGAGCTTGAACCAAACACTGTTAAAAATTATAAGGCACTGGCCAAATATCTTCAAATCTGCTCAGCCCGGGGTTAGAATTGTCAACGCCTCGAGCAGCTCGGCTCACAGCTCAATCACTATCGACCTGAACCGAGAAGTGAGCCGAGCCAACAGCTCACCCAACCAACTCGGCTAGAGCCCTCGGCTCAGTTGAGCCGAACCGAGCAGATTGCTCATCCCAACCAAGCCAGTTCGAGTCGATGGTTCACCCCAAGCAAGCCGGCTCGAGCTATCTTCTCAGTTGAGCCGAGCGGAGCTGAGCTTGTTATAAAAAATCTCTTGTGGTCTCGCTATCGAGACGAGACGAGATGCGAACAGTGTCCCCTCTCGTGAGCAACACTAAAAGCATTCCATATTACTGCTTAGCTTACATTTCTTATGGTTTTCGCTTTCCAGTGTAATCAGCTCAATCCCATGATTTCAAGACGAGTTAAAACGAACGAGCCATTTAACAAACTCGACTGGACTCGAAACTCGACGCGATAAACTGAATCGGCTTGGAACTCGACTCGAGAATATTACCTTTGACTTGACTCGAAACTCGACTTGAATTCGAGTCGAATCGAGTTTTATCTTGACTTGTGCTCATCCTTATGCGTTAGAAAAAAATTGTTGCGTATTATTATACTGCTAAACTATTTATATAATAATAACAATGTTATGTAAAATTAAAAATACAGAATATAGAGAAACATAACACTACAATCAATAAAATGAGAACACATGAACTGGGGGTGAATCAAAACTTCCCAGTAATTCTAAAGTCGATACATGCTTTTTAAAGCTGGTTTCAAACTCTATAATCAACGGGACTCTAGGATAAGCAAACTGGTCTGAAAGAACTCCAATATTACATACCATCAGCAAACTATTTTCTAGTAATAAAGTAGGCCTGCTCATCAGAACAGTTTATTCATATTAACCCCTTACTGTATATCGTTAATTATGGCACTCTACTTGTTGATATTTTCCACCAGGGGACTTGAGAAATTTTACTTTTAAATTCTGTCCACCATCATCCTCAGCTCTTAAGAAAAACGTATTCTTTCAAATGTTCGAACGGTAAAATATTTTCGTTCTCCATCTTCATAAAAACACCACCAATCAAAGTAAAATAGACTACCGGTATCATTGCACTCCTAGTTCACTCACTGAATGTATTGATTTGGAGCTGTCAAAATCTACGACAAAATCTTCCAGGTGCTTGCAATCAGTACACGTGATTTCCCTGAGGCTGTCCTCATCTTCCAAAAACAGCAAGTGGCACTACGAACTTATCTGTTTCTCTGTGTGTCAATGACTGTCGGTCACTGACATACGTAGTTCATGCTCGATTGTTTCATTCTGAGAAATTCACTTACAGGAAAGAAATATTTGTTTCCGAAAAAAATACATATATTGCAGTTACTTATCCGAAATGTAACGCGAAAAAAGTACCGCAAATTTTTAATTTTTTCTAACTTTTACACTGTAAATATAACATTTGGCTACGTTACTCCCCATACATTTTTACCAGTTTTCTACCACAAAATTGCTAAGTAAGAGTGGTGGGAATGTTGGACGTAAAATAAAGTGAAAACACAAAGAAGAGTTAGCAAGTTCTGGTTGACAACCTTTCTTATTAAATTTGAAATTTGAATGTTGTACGTTGAATATGATAAAATAGACATAATCGCAACCTGATAATAATTACACAACAGCGAAATTTCAAATTTAAAATTTGAAAGTGAGGCAGTAAGTATTTTAACTATTATCCATCAGAACTTGGCGACGATTTCACTTCTTTTTATATGCTCTTTGTCTGTTCGACGGGATAAATGTTGAAATTATTTAAGTTTGTAGTTTTCTTTTCGTTGTCTCAACAACTCTACAATTTCGCCAAATTTCAGTTTTCTAGTACAATCAGAAGATCATAAAAACTTTGATGATTTCTGAGTCAATCAGAGAGGACTTTTCACGTTTTGAGGTACGTGTATTTGGAAAAATATAAGTTCCGCAGAGATGGAAACTGATAGTTTATTAAAGCCTAAGATCTTCAAATGTGAATATGAGGTTTTGGAGCATTTTTGATCAGAAGTTACACGAGGTTCAAAAGGGCTCGAATTGTTTTCAGTAAAGTATGGCTGGCAGTGCTCACAGCAAAAGTACGAACAATACTTAATGGTACGAGCATTAAAAGAAAAGTAATACGAACCTGAATTTCCTGTATATTGATTGCTTATAGAGCCATTGTCTTCGTTCTGCTGGCGTTTCTCATCATACGCCGTTAGCAATTTTTGAAATTTGCCTCTTGAATGTGGCATGGGATCATCATCATCCGAAGAAGAAGGCATTCTCCTTGCTCGTAACCGCCGCTTCTTCTTCCTCTCTACGCCGTCTTCACAGTTGTCTATTTCCGTCCCATATTCTGCACGTCTCAACTTTTCGATGCCCTTGTACGTATCTATTAATGAAATAAATATGGTCAAAACAATTACAACCATGCAAATTATGGAGTTTGAGAACCGGTATATATATATATATATATATATATATATATATATATATATATATATATATATATATATATTACAGTACTTGTTAAGTATATTCTCCTTTAATTAATTATTTCATCAGTACACTTTTGTCTTTCAATTCTATCTATTTTGCAGTAAAATATCTAGAATAATTTCAGTATCCATCCATTCCTATTACCAACTTATTGCAAAGAAATACTTGTTTTTTCTTATATGCCAATAAATACCTCAGTCCTCTTAAAGTCACAACTTGTCATATTTGAAGCTATAAAAATGCCGCGCAACACCATTCCTTTTTTCCTACGTAAAAAAGTATATATATATATATATATATATATATATATATATATATATATATATATATTGTATATGCAGCGTAGGAAGCATAGCACTTTCTGAAACCTGAAGTGCTATATATCCGGACCGTCCTCAGGTTATTAAGGTAAGCTATATGATAAAAGAACACATAACAGAATGTTCTTAGATAAAATCCAGAAGTTAACCCGAATTTTCGTTAAAAAGGGAAAGAAAGAACAGACAGATATATGTGACACAGCTACGTCATTATGACTTCCTTATGTGATGTAAGTTACTTCAGGATCATTCCATGTTTAAAAATATCACTTTCATCCCGACAGTCTTAGATTTGTTTTTACTTTGGCCAGTTCAATGTCCCGGGCAATAAATGAAATTTACTAATTTGTAAAATTTTATCTCAATTGCCAAATACGTTTGGAGTGATGCCTGTTATGTGTCTTATTGTTATTGGCCATGATGTGATATCAATGTATTCAAGTAATAAACTATATATTGTTCAGTATAATTAAAGAGAGAGTGTTTGAGGTATTGAGGTTAAATGTTACATTGAATGTTCCACAATGAAAAGAGATCTGAGGGCATCAGTTTGTTGAGTGATATGTTAAATTTAAGAACAGTCATGAGCTCTTCTTCCGTGCATCTATATGAATTGGTGTAAACAAAAAGGTTCTAAGTCAAACGGAAAACTCACTGACTTAGAACCTTTTTGTTTACGCCAAGTAATATGTAATCAAGAGGAATAACGTTATAATTTTCCTGACAGCTTTCGGTAAACGACAGCTATAGAGATGCATGCATTATTTACATATTTATTGGAAAAGAGTGTAAACCAGTTTATACCAGAAATATAAACTTAATGATACATATTCATAAACTAAACAGAAAATACTTACATGCTGCAGATTACAATTTGATTACAGGATACACGTGCCACTCTCGATCTGGCTCTTCCCTATTTCGAACAGCTTTATTGTATCTGAGGTTATTGGTGAGTTTGGGCCAGTAACATTTTTCTCCTCCATCAAGCAACCAACATGTTGGAACAAGTTGAACCCCATCTTCGAATTCAACGATACAGTATTTTGCGTCCGCAGGTATATCCATATCGATGACGTTACGAAAACTCGATACTTCTGAAACAAATCACACTAATACACAGTTCCACATAGTAAACACAAACAATTGAAAAAAGGTTACGTCTGATTCAACACTGTATGACTTATATGAACGTCACTTTGTGACTTAATGCTCAACATATAAATTACGATGCTATTTGGTAGAATGAATCAAAGGGAAAATTATAAATGACTCTGAATACGGAAAAATAAAATACTTACTACATATGTCTTCCATTTTCCACACTTTCACTTCAGAAAGTTCTTTCACACTTCCTCCGAAATTTGTGCCCCCTTTTTTCGGCGCCCGGCACTGACAGTGGATAAAGTAACTGTAATATCTATATTCCGAACGACGAAGGTGCTGGTTCAAGATGGATGTTAAACTCTTTCATTGAAGAGGCCATTAACGTATCTGATCTAAGCCCACAACTTCTCGACCAAATAATAGAATGATCATGCGACAAGTCTTTGCAACTGGTCTTCTGTAACGAAGACTTGGACAAGTTCTGCCTGATGAGGAGAAAAGAATATCCTGGTCTGGTATCTGCTGCTTTAAAAGTAATAATTCCATTTGCTATTTCGTACCTGTGCGGAAGTGGGTGTGTGTGTTTTATTTCATGGTAAACATTAAAACGAAGACAAGAAAACGCTTACCAGTTGAAAATGGCTTGATAATGTTCGTCACGAAGAATGAACCGGACATTGCTGTACTAGTGAAATTACACCATGCTTAGGTATATCATTAGGTTTCAATTTTAATTGTATTTCAATGTGCAGGTTTTGTTCCTTGCGTATTTTTCCAGCATTTCTATATACAATTCTCATTAGTTTCATATCATACCCCTTTCATTTAAATTCATTTTTAAACAACTCTACACCCTTTGAAAATGTTCAGTAGACTTATTTTATATTGTGCCTTACAGTAGACCTATGTATAAAAATAAAAGTATGCCTATCAGAACAAAATTCAAAATAATATTTAAAAATAAATTCCGGTATTAGATTCTAACTATATTTATCTCTTCCGCTTATCTTCGCGACTCCCTAGGGGCCGCGACTCACAGGTTGAGAAACCCTGCTCTAGGCATATATGAGTTATGTTGGAACATACATACATACACTTTTATATGTATAAATACAGATAAGAGAGGGCTGAGAGAAAGCGATTAAGGTATTACCGCTCTCAATCTCTTCACTTTACTTTTGCGATTCGTAAATTTCTTACGTGACAGTTTGGGGCTAGCTAGTTTTTTGTCTTGAACCACGATCCGATTTTCGATATGCTCTATCTAAATGCGGTAATGCGAATATTGAGAAGTTACCTGCGTATGAAAATAGCTGAAAATAAATACATTACATAACTTATTTATTGCTATTACACGATTTTCTTAATTTGTATTTAATATTCACATATTACATACCGACGTTCTGTCAATACCTCATATGTTATATTTTGAAGATCAGTATTAATTATGTCGTGAAATGATAAGAACATATATATTCAACTGACATATATATATATATATATATATATATATATATATATATACAACTGAAGAATTGTAATGTAACTATTGTACATAATTTTCATGCACTGAGGAAAGTAGACCATCATAAAAGAATCTCACCTGAACGGCTATCAAACTCACGATTTAAACGCTCGGGGTGTACCACTGAGCTAACATTACCGCTTTTCGGAATCTGCTTCTGAAATATAACTGAGCTCATACGTAAATGCTCTTTTCCGTATGGAAATCACAATGATGAGACAAGAGTGTGAATACATAGCTTCGAAATATTGTATCATTAAGTATTTCAATCAATGTTCTTTTTTCTACAGTTAATACCATTTGAACATGTCTTATTGTATTTAACAGAAGGAAAAGCATATCTCTATATTTTTTCCCGATTTCTAAGGTTGGCTTGGAGGTTCGAACCAGCAGCTTTAGTTTACTATTTTCCGAAGATACTCGAAGTTGGACTTCGAAAGTGTTCGTCTCAAAACAGCTATCATAATATCGCTCAATCAGTTTGGTATATGGTATATGTTTTTATACGTATAAAGTCAGTATAACAATTTATTCTTTAAACAGCTTTTCGTAGGTATTATTATTCCTTTATAAAAACTGTTTTTATTATTATTATTACGGCGCACCATTTTCAGATTTCTTTCACGAGTCGTTGGCCAAGTAGTTCCCCACAATAGGCGTGTCGTGCAAGTAACCAATCACACGTCAGGTACTAGCTTTTACCTATTGCTTCCTGCTCACAGCTCAGAACATTGGTAACTATGGATAGACGTACAGCAGTAATTGCTTTATGGGAGTTGGAAAGCTATTCTGCAACTGCAGCTAGCAGGCGAGTAGGTGTCCCGGCCTCTACAGGAAGGCGATGGATTCGGAAATATGGTGGTACAGGTCAGACTGGTAATTTACGATCTCCTGGTCATCCGCAGGTGTCAACCGAAGCCGAAGATGCGAAATTAGTAAACGAAGCCCGGTTAGACCCACTAAGGACGTCTAGACAGCTAAGGGAAGCTTCTCTCTTTCCTGGTGGTAAGCATACAGCTCTGCGAAGGCTTCGTCATGCTGGGTTACGTGGCTGTGTTGCTGCCGTGAAGGAAAAACTCTCAGACGACCACAAAATTTACCGTCTCGCGTTTGCACAGGAGAATGTGGGTCGCAATTGGGAAAACGTAGTTTTCTCAGATGAATCCATATTCACATCAAATGAGGGACGCCGTTTTGTGTATCGTCCGAGAGGCACCGGATATGACCCTGGATATGTGGCTGCTTGCAATCGCAGTGGCCATGTATCTATTTCATGTTGGGGATGGATTTCCAGTCGCGGAGCAGGACAGCTTCACAGAATTGAAGGACATTTGGACAGTGCTCAGTACTTAGACATTATGAGTAATATCATGGTGCCATCTGTACGAGTATTTTAGCCTGATGGTGTAATTCAGTTCCAGCAAGACCAGTCGCCAATACATACTTCCCGTGTGGTATTGTTAGGTATTACGGTTGACATAGTTTGCATTTGAATGTTGTATAACTGACTGACCGAATTGCTAGTAGGGGTAGTTACTGTATTGCTACACATTGTTGAACTACTGGCAATCGGTATTCTCAATATTTCTTTCACTCTTCTCGTTTCTTTATCTTCCGAGTCAGATGAGTCTCTGTTCGACATCTTCAATTCTTGCATTTCCTTTTCTACTTTATTCATTCGCCGATTAAGATCTTCCTCCAGTTCCTTCAACCTTACCGTATTGGTGTTTACCTTGTCCGTGCAGTGATTCTCTGACATACTGACGGCTTCGATTTTCGTGTCCAAGTTATCGCATTTCTTCAACACTTCATCAAGTATTTCTTCCACTCCCTCGATGCGTTTCTCATTAGATTGCTCTTTCTTCTTTACTTCAAATGTTTCTTTCTTTACCATTTCAAAATCTTCTGCTATTTCTTCCCGAAGACTTTTCTTAAAGTCAACGACGTCCTGTTCAAATTTAGCTATAGAAGTATTGAGACGTTTATCAAAGCAGAAAATTTCTTTGTGATGTCAACTTGGGTCTTTCTCCATTGTTGAAACATCATCTCCATCATGTCAGTTGCGGATAAATTTTCTATTCCTTCCATCACATCCAAATCATCACCATCATTCTTGGAATCCACAGTATTATTGTCACCAAAGATCTCCGTAATCCCTTTTCTTTCTTGAGTGTCCTTAATTTTTCCTATTTTGTGTTTTGTATTCTTTCCTTTTCTTTTTCTTTCACCTTCGTATTTATCCTTCTCTACTATGTCTGCTTTAAGTATTGATTTATCTTCGATACTATACTCATCTTCTTTCTTTCTTCCTTCTAGATTCGTTACAAGTCTCTTTTGTATTTTCACTTTCTCTTTTTCTTCATTCGTATTGGATTTCCCATTTTTCAGTACAGAAATGTCCTCCTCCAATCCACTACCTTCGGAATCTGACATTTTCTTCTTGCAAAACTCACATATCCATTCCACTTCTGGTCTACTTAGGTAATCGAATCGTGTCTCATCAATATTTTAACATTTGAAGTGATACCTGTGATTACAGACGTCACACGCTATAACCTTATCACCATTCCTTTCAGTACCATTTGCATCGTCCGTGTCGCCCAACACTAAATTGCAACACTTATAAACAGTCACACTCACTACACTGTCTTGTTCAACACTACACGACATTTATTTATTTATCTTTTTAGCTGCTGGGAAGATTTTCTTCTCCTCCGTCTCCTTTTGTTCCACCTCAGTCTCATAAACGCACTCTAATTGTAAAAATGAGTTGAATAATCCAAATTTAATAAAGAACTTATAATTCTCATAATGTCTACTTTCGTGCAATCTTACCTTGTCATGTCATAGATGGTGAAATTGTGAATAAATGTATTCTCATTCTAATAATTGTTAATTTACCGAAAATAAACTGCCTTCAGATTTCATTGTATAATGGTTCTCATAGTAAACTAAGTAACGCAGAAACTCTTTATAATAATAATAATAATAATTATTATTATTATTATTATTATTATTCTAAAGTCGTAGTAATCATTACTATCATCATCCTGGCTGGGTCGCCAAAAGAAAAATTTTTTAATGCTCCATTTTATAACATTTATTGTCTTAAAACGTCTGTCCATATATATATACCGTAAAATTTACTTGTTTTCTTTCAATTTATTTCCTGCATTGGCATAATCCAGATGTTTTGTATCAATCTCTTATAATGATGTTAAAATTAAAATCCACGAAGAACGGAACCTGTGGCCCAGTCAAACGTCGCCATCTCGACTTGCGGAATCGAGAAGAAATAGGTTAGTTTGGTTCGTGGAAAAACATGCAAGATCACACGAAAACAGAATATTTACAATGCCATGTAAAAAAATGCTGAAAAGAAGACATGACATAATGAATTTATGAACAAAGTTCATAATAAAATCAACAGAATTACATACAAACACTGCTTTTACCAAGAGAATATATTATCCATTCTATTTCAAACATGCAGCTGAAGAATTATTTTACAAAAACAATGCACAGTAACACTTCAATAATCCAAATAAAACTTTCAAATTTGCATATTTTACATCTGAGTAAACGAATTTTGCCACATTTAATTGTGCTTATGCTGACAGAATTTATATTTGAAGTTTCAGGTGAGTATTAATATTTACTAATAGTAGTAATATTGTTTTGATAAGTTACGTTACAATTTATGACGGTAGATATAAACAGAAGGTAATTGTAGTTCCAGACGGATTACAGGTAAGTTAGGTTCATTTCCAAAAGGTAAGTATTTGGTAAAGATCCAGATAAGTAAATTCCAATAGGTAAGTAGCCATTAGGTTTGTCAGTGGATATATATATCTTGAAAAACGTATGTGTATTTAATTACATACGTATTACAGTATTTCTTTACAGGGAAACGAAATCATCAATTACGTACCATTAATTATCTGCCCAAATTAATTGTCGTTTATAGGTGACTGAAGATGTTGCTGCATAGTTCTACATAAAAACCATACCAGATAAATATACTATCTTTGAGGTGTTAGAAACGATGAGAATATATAGAGTAGCCAAACAATTAACACATTTACAAACACATCACTTTATAATATGAATGTACTCCTATCGGAGTTAGTTATCAGAGTAGTTTATGTAAAATCAGAGTAGTTAAATGTTTTATTCAGTAAAATCAGCAATTTTGAACTTTTTCCAAATCATTAGTTACTTAATTTTTTCATAATATTTCAAACAGGCATATTCTTAGGTGGGACAGGAAATTTCGGGAAGATTAACTTCCCGAGCAGATATCTTTTAGCTTGCAGCCATGATCATTATGTTTTCTGGTTTATAACAAACAATAAATTAATTTTTAAAGTAGTTGTAATGTTACCTGTTGCAATATTCCCTCGCAGAAATGAATATAGCTTATGATATTTACAAATGTATAAGCAAATAAACAAAATTCTTCAAAACTTCCTTATCTTGCGTATAAATTTTCTTTTAGTATTCAGCTATTTATTCAATTTTTCAAAAGGCAGATAATCAGTAATTTTAATACATTTTTCTTCTATTAATCTGTGTTTTAATCTCCGGGTGCTACAGGCCAAAACCCATCCCCCGAATCTTCTAAATATATAACACTAAACACAATTAAATTTCTTAACTGAACTCTTCAGAAATGAAAATAAACAAAAATATAATTATAAAACACGAATTACAATATATGTAATGCACGGTATAGATTGATAATACCGGGGCATTACATATGTTCTGCAATGATTATGTTATATATATATACAACTGATATACTTTAATGTAATTATTTTATATAATTTTTCATGCATTGCGGAAAATACAATTTCATAAAAAAACACTGACCCAGATGGGAATAGAACTCGTAACCTTAAGATTTGAAATCCGGCACCTTACCAGTGAGCTAACACAATGATTTACGGAAACATGCTTCTAGCGAAACATATATAACGTTTCTCAAGATAATTATGACATTCATATCCAGTACAAACGCTGTTTTTGTTCTACTTTGACTTTTATTTTAGTACTCAGGTGATAATTATATTCTATGTCTTAACTTTGAGCGTTCTTTTACATATGGAAAGTTTCTTTAACGTATCTAAATGTTCCATTACGTATGGAGAGCTAAATGACAAACAACAATGTGCTGACATTAATACAAGGTTTCGAAATATTGTATCATTAAGTATTTCAATCATTGTTGTTTTTTTCTACACTTCGTAACAAGTCTTATTATATTTAAAAGAAGAAAAACACATCTGCAAACTTTTTCCCGATTGCAAAGGCTGGCTTGGAGGTTCGAACCAGGGTTACTTTTTTCCGAAGATACCCGAAGCTGGACTTAGAAAATTTTTGCCTCAAAACACCAATAAAGAATGTACTCAACCTTTTTGAGACAAGGTGTACCTAAGAAATCAGACGTACATTGTACCTGTTACTTCTTGGGTACCATGTACCTGCTAAATTTATGGGTACAAAACGGCCGTTTTGTCCCTCTGAAATAGTGGGTACTGTATTTAGAGTGTACCACTCGGGTCCTGGCGTCGAATCCGCTAGATGTAAACAAGATTCACAAAAGTTCCTGTACTAGAGCCGAAATAAGCTCAAAGCTGCGTCAACTAGCCTTGAAGGTTCAATGTACTGGCAGGAATAAAACGACCATCCGTGCTGAGGCCACAAACGAATGGTAAAGTGCTAACACGTATTACGAGTCACTTTACATGAGACTTCTACACACTGTTAGAATGACCTTTTTTCTATGGATGCGTAACATAAACTGAAAATTGACTCTCACATATGCCAACGGCGATTCATTGCGCGAAGCTCAACCCATACAAGGGGAGCGCGTATTATCTTTAGAACACGGCACCCCACACGCCTTGGTGGGTGCTCTTCGAAGTAACAAGCAGGCACGCGTACTAAACACACAGTGGGAGTTCTATTTAGCAAACCAAAGCTTGTATATGGTCAACGGGGAAATCCCGATTTTCGCTCCTAGCGTCGAGATCAGAATTATTGTCCAATGAGTGTCCAGTGAGAGTAAGTGATTGTCCCAAAATCAGACCCAAAAGGACATTTACCAAGCATGTAACTCTCAAGTGAACAGTTCTTGTTCCTCGACCATATATGGCCGTAAAAACCAAAGTGAGACCTACCAACACAGATGCACGAAATACAAAACTGATGAAGAAAGCTTCGAGATTGTTCCTTTTATATACGAGGGTTGGTTAATAAAGTTTGATATTATGTCTGTCTCTTCCAAACGTGTTTTTTAAAATTTTCAAAATGAGCTTCGGGTCGATGATAGTAGAAATACATGACGTACAAATTATGAATATCTCGAACACAGAAAAGAACAGCTATTGGAACTATCTTGGGAATTCATGGAGAAACTTTTAAAAAAATGAACTTTGTAACTTTTGGTTGCTTGTGCGCTGTGAGTATAAAGAGTTGTCTGAAAAGGCATCACAACATTTGATGGCTTCCCCTACCACTTACTTAAGTGAGCATAAATTTTCTGGTCTTTGCAGTATTAAAACCTAGAAATGAAATTGTCTTGGTGTGGAATCGGACCTAAGATTGATGGTTACAAAACCTATTTCAATGCAATTATGAAAAAAAAAATCATTCTTTACATTAGTGATCGCACATTTGAGAACATTGTTTATAAAGCGGTATCCTTTAAGAAAAAAGAGTGATTTTCAGTCTTGAAGATTACTGTATTTTCAATTGGAATTTCGTTAACTAGGAAACAATCATGTATCTTTAGAATAAACTAATTATTACATTATTTTTCTTGATCTTTTTCTTCTCAGTGGTAATTCCATCTATTTCAAATAGCGTTGCAAGGGGACCTATAGATCACTTTCCGAACGAACAAGAGGTCCCCGTTATTGGAAAGTTTGAGAACCACTGAATTAGAGAAAACTACTTCCAACGTTTCATATTGGCACTCCCATTAGGCAAAAGAAATTCTGAGTCCGTGCCCCTGAAAGGAAAACAACACACGGGTATTATCCTATTGTTACTAAGACTCTTTTCTAAATAAATATTTTCTTTAAAAAATAATGACAAATTTCCCATTAACTATAAAAAAATATTTAGCTCCTGCCAGTAAATCCTTGCGTAAGAACAATCATATTGAATTTATTATGCTCTTCGAAGGGGCCTGTAGTCCCATATTAGTCATTGGTACATAAAACTAGTATGGATCATTAATTCTGCGCATCTTGCAAGTAATTTGAAACTCATGAGCACTCCCAAAATAAAATTTGGAATTTTATTTCCCCTCCCCCTGTGATTGCCGAAGTTATCTCTACTAATTTACCGAGCTCCTTCGTGGCTAAGCGGTTAGCGTACGCGCCTTTGGCGTGGGATACCCGGGTTCGATTCCCGGCGGGAGCTCATGTGGTTCGGATTCCACGTTAATCAGTAGGTCCACGTCTCATATAGACTCGCTGCTAAACGGGACGCTAAACTAAAATCAACTCAATCTACTAATTTACCCTGCGTACTCTGTGCCCCCTGTTACCAAAATAACATTCCAGATTTTTACTAACATAACGACAAATTTCATATTAATTGACAACCAATAGCTTCTTGCGCATATCCCTGTTTAGGATATTTATCATGAATTTTAATGTGATTTTAGAAGGGGGCTGTAGCCCAATATCAGTCACTGGCTCATGAAAGGCTGGCTCATCAGAATTTTAATTTCGTATCATTTGTGATCAACTTGACACTCACTGGATTTCCAAAATAAAATTTATTTTTTTATATAAAGATCCAGTAACATACGCTTCGCCCCCAGTGTCCCCCTAAGGCGGTGCGTTACCGACATAACATTCAATATTTGATAAGCACATCCTTTTTGTTACAATGACGCTAAATTTCACATCAATTGACAAGAAATACATTCTTCTCGTATGTTCGTACTAAGGATATTTATGGTGACTCTTTTATTTCTGAAAGGGGGTTATATCCCCATATAAATCACTGACACATGAAAGGAGCATTCAAATATTAATTATATGATATTTCTAGATAATCTGACGCTAACTTGCATTTCGGGAACAAAATTTTGAATTTTTATAAAGATCCATCTTCTGAGCTTCGCCCCCTAAGACGGTGTATTACCAAAATAACATTTCAGATTTGAAAAGCACATAGTCTTTTGCTACAATTACGCCAAATTTCACATTAATTAACAGAACATAGTTCAATCTTGCATGTCCCTACTGAGAACACCGGCGTCTTTCCGCGCGATTTTCGAACGCGACGAGCAAAAAGAGATTCGTTCACCAAAAGAAACAAAGGGAGTTACAAGGTAATTTGTTGCTTTAAAATACGAATTACGGCTTATATTTCCCTCGTATAAAGCTTTCTCGAAACAGTCGGCAGCCAGTAGGACGACGACTGCAAAAAGACACTGCCGGCAATTTCTTTAAAAAAAAACGACGTCGGAGAATGTTCCAATATCGCTTAAAAGTGGAAACGAGTCAAATTTTGGAAAAATGAATAGAGCCTGTATCTTCTTTAGCCTCTACGGACCCCAGTGCTCATTTGAGTACATTCATTTTAATATTACGTAAACGTAAGTCGTTTCATGATAATTGCATCGTTACAAGTTTTTCTACTAAAGTACTCATTCGAGAATACATTTAGTGCACTCAGGGTCCATCATATGCCAGCTTTGAGTATACAGTGTACTAACTAGAAAATATTCAGAAATAATTTTTTCGAGCATTGAAAAATGCTGGTACGTAGATGTTAAAGATGAAGTAAAAATTTAAACTGTCCGAAGGTTTTTCTTGTGAGTGGGCACTAATTCCGTAAAATATAAATTGTGAAAACGGAGTCGGCAGATAGTCGGCATACAGCGGACGGAACGACAGCTTCAAATGATGGTTGTAAAGACGTCGAAACGTTGATGGCGTGCCGACCATAAAAAAGGTAAATGTATAAAATGAAATGTAGTAAAGGGACTACACGTAAACGGTATATGAGAAGTAAATTTTTAAAATTAGATTACAAGTACGAGAGGATCCTTGACAAACATTTTGGAATAAGACGGCAAACATTGAACGGGCGACCTCGGCAAATGTTGTCGGAAAGGCGCCGAAACGCTGTCGGCGTGCCGACAAGTAAAGAAGTCTAAAGAAGGTCTGAAAAAAGCGGACGGACCGACCTTGGAAAGGTGCTTGGGCAGACGCCGAGCCGCCTTTGCCGATGAAGAGCCTCATTGGAAAAATCGTAGTCTGGTCTCGCTGCATGTATGTTCGGTTCGCGTCCTTCATTTGTCATATGGTGATGCAATGTGGAAGAAGTTCGTTGATTCTTATAGTCAAGTGAAGGTGAGTTTACAAGTGGGGAAAATGTTTGTGATAAAAATATTCATTAATTGGCAACTGTACCAAGTCGCTGGTTAAGCAAATTTCACGAAAACATGATTTGTAAGTGTCCATGGTGGGGAAGACGACGAATAAACTAAATATTAACCAGCTAATATTATTCCATGTGCAACATGAAGAGTCGTGGCCTTAGAAGTGGAAGAGCTATATACATGTGGTGAGTTAATATAATACATTTCAAATTGTCATAAATTCTATATGTTGTGTTACATATGTTAATTGTTGCTGCGCATGAAAAAGATGCGGTTATAGTATGTTCCCGCGCACTGGCGTCTCCGGCATGAAAATTTGGAGGGGGCATAAAAGAAAGCGGTTTAAATGGTATTACCTAGCCAAATATGTGTATTAACTTCGATTCTATTTGTTACCCTTCTGCTTACTTTCACCGACCCCCTAATGTATATCAAGAACTCGATTACGATTGTAGGGAGTGCAGTGGCTTAGTGGTAGAGGTCTCTGGTTCGATATACCTTCACTAAATAAAATGAAAATGCTAGAAACAATGTTCATAAATAGTGGATTCTATTAGGGTCTTAACTTGTGGGGGGCAGAAAGGCAATTTCTCCCCAGGGTAGCTCCCCGCCGTTCGAGGGGGATCCATTTGAAGACAAATATTTTCAATCCATATACGATACGAACATGAAATTATAAATGAAGTATCAAACAGGTTCACTATATTACATAAACAAAACAGCACAAACAAAAATGAGTCGTAGGCCAATTTCAGTTAAAAAAAAAACTCCGTATTAGTAGTAGCCCTAGAAGTTATATTTATTCGTACGGCTTTGAGATATGTCAATATTGTCCCTTAATTTATTTTTCATGTATGGAAAAGGCCCAGAGGGATAACTATCGGCCCCGCAGACCTTGCCGTGCAGGAGGGTCCACAGGCTCCGGGAGGCCTACAAAGAGCAAGAGAAAGATGGAAAAAGGGGCTATTTTCGAATTTTGAGGGAAGGCCCACGGGATGTTTTTCTATTGGGCACAAATATTAATGCTTACCACCCCCCTCCCGAAGAAATTCTAAGTTACGGCGGTGGGCTGTATTGATGTTCAATTCACCATACGAATTCAGATCAGTCGTTTCTTCAGAAAAATATTCCGGGGTGCACTGCTAGTGGTATTCTATTTATTATTATGTTATAGACGTATTTCCGAATTCCCTTAAGAGAAACACGTAACACACAGTATGATCTAGACTTTTAATAGTTCAACGTTCTCTGTTCTACCGGCTTCCTAAACTGAAAACCTAAACGAACCTGAATTTCCTGTATATTGATTGCTTATAGAGCCATTGTCTTCGTTCTGCTGGCGTTTCTCATCATACGCCGTTAGCAATTTTTGAAATTTGCCTCTTGAATGTGGCATGGGATCATCATCATCCGAAGAAGAAGGCATTCTCCTTGCTCGTAACCGCCGCTTCTTCTTCCTCTCTACGCCGTCTTCACAGTTGTCTATTTCCGTCCCATATTCTGCACGTCTCAACTTTTCGATGCCCTTGTACGTATCTATTAATGAAATAAATATGGTCAAAACAATTACAACCATGCAAATTACGGAGTTTGAGAACCGGTATATATATATATATATGTATATATATATATATATATATATATATATATATATATATATATATATATATATATTACAGTACTTGTTAAGTATATTCTCCTTTAATTAATTATTTCATCAGTACACTTTTGTCTTTCAATTCTATCTATTTTGCAGTAAAATATCTAGAATAATTTCAGTATCCATCCATTCCTATTACCAACTTATTGCAAAGAAATACTTGTTTTTTCTTATATGCCAATAAATACCTCAGTCCTCTTAAAGTCACAACTTGTCATATTTGAAGCTATAAAAATGCCGCGCAACACCATTCCTTTTTTCCTACGTAAAAAAGTATATATATATATATATATATATATATATATATATATATATATATATATATATATATATATTGTATATGCAGCGTAGGAAGCATAGCACTTTCTGAAACCTGAAGTGCTATATATCCGGACCGTCCTCAGGTTATTAAGGTAAGCTATATGATAAAAGAACACATAACAGAATGTTCTTAGATAAAATCCAGAAGTTAACCCGAATTTTCGTTAAAAAGGGAAAGAAAGAACAGACAGATATATGTGACACAGCTACGTCATTATGACTTCCTTATGTGATGTAAGTTACTTCAGGATCATTCCATGTTTAAAAATATCACTTTCATCCCGACAGTCTTAGATTTGTTTTTACTTTGGCCAGTTCAATGTCCCGGGCAATAAATGAAATTTACTAATTTGTAAAATTTTATCTCAATTGCCAAATACGTTTGGAGTGATGCCTGTTATGTGTCTTATTGTTATTGGCCATGATGTGATATCAATGTATTCAAGTAATAAACTATATATTGTTCAGTATAATTAAAGAGAGAGTGTTTGAGGTATTGAGGTTAAATGTTACATTGAATGTTCCACAATGAAAAGAGATCTGAGGGCATCAGTTTGTTGAGTGATATGTTAAATTTAAGAACAGTCATGAGCTCTTCTTCCGTGCATCTATATGAATTGGTGTAAACAAAAAGGTTCTAAGTCAAACGGAAAACTCACTGACTTAGAACCTTTTTGTTTACGCCAAGTAATATGTAATCAAGAGGAATAACGTTATAATTTTCCTGACAGCTTTCGGTAAACGACAGCTATAGAGATGCATGCATTATTTACATATTTATTGGAAAAGAGTGTAAACCAGTTTATACCAGAAATATAAACTTAATGATACATATTCATAAACTAAACAGAAAATACTTACATGCTGCAGATTACAATTTGATTACAGGATACACGTGCCACTCTCGATCTGGCTCTTCCCTATTTCGAACAGCTTTATTGTATCTGAGGTTATTGGTGAGTTTGGGCCAGTAACATTTTTCTCCTCCATCAAGCAACCAACATGTTGGAACAAGTTGAACCCCATCTTCGAATTCAACGATACAGTATTTTGCGTCCGCAGGTATATCCATATCGATGACGTTACGAAAACTCGATACTTCTGAAACAAATCACACTAATACACAGTTCCACATAGTAAACACAAACAATTGAAAAAAGGTTACGTCTGATTCAACACTGTATGACTTATATGAACGTCACTTTGTGACTTAATGCTCAACATATAAATTACGATGCTATTTGGTAGAATGAATCAAAGGGAAAATTATAAATGACTCTGAATACGGAAAAATAAAATACTTACTACATATGTCTTCCATTTTCCACACTTTCACTTCAGAAAGTTCTTTCACACTTCCTCCGAAATTTGTGCCCCCTTTTTTCGGCGCCCGGCACTGACAGTGGATAAAGTAACTGTAATATCTATATTCCGAACGACGAAGGTGCTGGTTCAAGATGGATGTTAAACTCTTTCATTGAAGAGGCCATTAACGTATCTGATCTAAGCCCACAACTTCTCGACCAAATAATAGAATGATCATGCGACAAGTCTTTGCAACTGGTCTTCTGTAACGAAGACTTGGACAAGTTCTGCCTGATGAGGAGAAAAGAATATCCTGGTCTGGTATCTGCTGCTTTAAAAGTAATAATTCCATTTGCTATTTCGTACCTGTGCGGAAGTGGGTGTGTGTGTTTTATTTCATGGTAAACATTAAAACGAAGACAAGAAAACGCTTACCAGTTGAAAATGGCTTGATAATGTTCGTCACGAAGAATGAACCGGACATTGCTGTACTAGTGAAATTACACCATGCTTAGGTATATCATTAGGTTTCAATTTTAATTGTATTTCAATGTGCAGGTTTTGTTCCTTGCGTATTTTTCCAGCATTTCTATATACAATTCTCATTAGTTTCATATCATACCCCTTTCATTTAAATTCATTTTTAAACAACTCTACACCCTTTGAAAATGTTCAGTAGACTTATTTTATATTGTGCCTTACAGTAGACCTATGTATAAAAATAAAAGTATGCCTATCAGAACAAAATTCAAAATAATATTTAAAAATAAATTCCGGTATTAGATTCTAACTATATTTATCTCTTCCGCTTATCTTCGCGACTCCCTAGGGGCCGCGACTCACAGGTTGAGAAACCCTGCTCTAGGCATATATGAGTTATGTTGGAACATACATACATACACTTTTATATGTATAAATACAGATAAGAGAGGGCTGAGAGAAGCGATTAAGGTATTACCGCTCTCAATCTCTTCACTTTACTTTTGCGATTCGTAAATTTCTTACGTGACAGTTTGGGGCTAGCTAGTTTTTTGTCTTGAACCACGATCCGATTTTCGATATGCTCTATCTAAATGCGGTAATGCGAATATTGAGAAGTTACCTGCGTATGAAAATAGCTGGAAATAAATACATTACATAACTTATTTATTGCTATTACACGATTTTCTTAATTTGTATTTAATATTCACATATTACATACCGACGTTCTGTCAATACCTCATATGTTATATTTTGAAGATCAGTATTAATTATGTCGTGAAATGATAAGAACATATATATTCAACTGACATATATATATATATATATATATATATATATATATATATATATATATATATATACAACTGAAGAATTGTAATGTAACTATTGTACATAATTTTCATGCACTGAGGAAAGTAGACCATCATAAAAGAATCTCACCTGAACGGCTATCAAACTCACGATTTAAACGCTCGGGGTGTACCACTGAGCTAACATTACCGCTTTTCGGAATCTGCTTCTGAAATATAACTGAGCTCATACGTAAATGCTCTTTTCCGTATGGAAATCACAATGATGAGACAAGAGTGTGAATACATAGCTTCGAAATATTGTATCATTAAGTATTTCAATCAATGTTCTTTTTTCTACAGTTAATACCATTTGAACATGTCTTATTGTATTTAACAGAAGGAAAAGCATATCTCTATATTTTTTCCCGATTTCTAAGGTTGGCTTGGAGGTTCGAACCAGCAGCTTTAGTTTACTATTTTCCGAAGATACTCGAAGTTGGACTTCGAAAGTGTTCGTCTCAAAACAGCTATCATAATATCGCTCAATCAGTTTGGTATATGGTATATGTTTTTATACGTATAAAGTCAGTATAACAATTTATTCTTTAAACAGCTTTTCGTAGGTATTATTATTCCTTTATAAAAACTGTTTTTATTATTATTATTACGGCGCACCATTTTCAGATTTCTTTCGCGAGTCGTTGGCCAAGTAGTTCCCCACAATAGGCGTGTCGTGCAAGTAACCAATCACACGTCAGGTACTAGCTTTTACCTATTGCTTCCTGCTCACAGCTCAGAACATTGGTAACTATGGATAGACGTACAGCAGTAATTGCTTTATGGGAGTTGGAAAGCTATTCTGCAACTGCAGCTAGCAGGCGAGTAGGTGTCCCGGCCTCTACAGGAAGGCGATGGATTCGGAAATATGGTGGTACAGGTCAGACTGGTAATTTACGATCTCCTGGTCATCCGCAGGTGTCAACCGAAGCCGAAGATGCGAAATTAGTAAACGAAGCCCGGTTAGACCCACTAAGGACGTCTAGACAGCTAAGGGAAGCTTCTCTCTTTCCTGGTGGTAAGCATACAGCTCTGCGAAGGCTTCGTCATGCTGGGTTACGTGGCTGTGTTGCTGCCGTGAAGGAAAAACTCTCAGACGACCACAAAATTTACCGTCTCGCGTTTGCACAGGAGAATGTGGGTCGCAATTGGGAAAACGTAGTTTTCTCAGATGAATCCATATTCACATCAAATGAGGGACGCCGTTTTGTGTATCGTCCGAGAGGCACCGGATATGACCCTGGATATGTGGCTGCTTGCAATCGCAGTGGCCATGTATCTATTTCATGTTGGGGATGGATTTCCAGTCGCGGAGCAGGACAGCTTCACAGAATTGAAGGACATTTGGACAGTGCTCAGTACTTAGACATTATGAGTAATATCATGGTGCCATCTGTACGAGTATTTTAGCCTGATGGTGTAATTCAGTTCCAGCAAGACCAGTCGCCAATACATACTTCCCGTGTGGTTCAAGAATGGTTCGCAGGGAAGCCTGAGATTGATTTAATTGACTGGCCGCCTCGTGGAGTAGACCTCAATCCCATAGAAAATATGTGGGCAGAAGTGAAGCGTACTCTAAGGGACAGTTGGCCTGAGGCAGATCCACCAAGAACTCAGGATGACCTGTGGCATCTTGTTTCCGGAGCATGGCTAGAGGTAGGGGAAGGAGATAGATTTGTCACCCATTTAATAGATTCCCTGCCCAGAAGAATTGAGCGTGTAATAAATTCAGAAGGGTCTTGGACACAATATTAATATCCCCACCTTAACTCCCGAAATCAGCCCATTTCAGGGCTACCTAAACGCTTCTGAAAATATTTCTAGAAGTAAACCACTCCTTGTATGCGATTTCAGTGCAATTCTACTAACAAAAAAAACGATAAATCGCTGCAGGCTTTGAACTCAAGACCTCTTCATTACCAAACCCGTACTCTACCAGTGAGCTAACATGAACACGCAACCCAAACACGATTTTCAATTTTTGGTATTCGATGACAATGATGCTCATATACTTTGCAAATGTTGTATTACACTTGGCATGTGCCGCAACACACACAAATAAACAAAGCAAGAGAGAGAGAGAGAGAGATGAATATACAAAAGCATATTCAACGTATTCGAATGAGACTCTAAGTAACGACATTCCGTTCTAAAGAGAATTTGTGTTTCTTCTCGTGACGTTAAGGGGATCGGGAAAAATTATGAGTCTTCAAGTAGGATCCGACTTTGGATACTCTGTTTATACACTTTCTTTATCCGTAGGAATATACTGTATTTCACGAATTTAAAAACATGCTGTAACGAGAATATTGAGAAGTTACATCTGTATGACAAATAGCTGCAAATAAAAACACTACATAATTTATTTGTTGCTATTGAACGATTTTCCTAACTTGTATTTAACATTCTAATATACAACACTGACCTACCATGAACACCTACATATCTCAGATGTTATATTTTAAAAATAGTAATTACTATGTGTAATGCTCCATTTTATAACATTTATTGTCTTAAAACGTCTGTCCATATATATATATATCGTAAAATTTACTTGTTTTCTTCCAATTTGTTTCCTGCATTGGCATAATCCAGATGTTTTGTATCAATCTCTTATAATGATGTTAAAATTATTTGGTGCAGTCCTCCTGAAATCCACGAAGAACTGAACCTGTGGCCCAGTCAAACGTCGCCATCTCGACTTGCGGAATCGAGAAGAAATAGGTTAGTTTGGTTCGTGGAAAAACATGCAAGATCACACGAAAACAGAATATTTACAATGCCATGTAAAAAAATGCTGAAAAGAAGACATGACATAATGAATTTATGAACAAAATTGATAATAAAATCAACAGAATTACATACAAACACTGCTTTTACCAAGAGAATATATTATCCATTCTATTTCAAATATGCAGCTGAAGAATTATTTTATAAAAACAATGCACAGTAACACTTCAATATTCAGAATAAAACTTTCAAATTTGCATATTTTACATCTCAGTAAATGAATTTTGCCACATTTAATTGTGCTTATGCTGACAGAATTTATATTTGAAGTTTCAGGTGAGTATTAATATTTACTAATAGTAGTAATATTGTTTTGTTAAGTTACGTTACAATTTATGACGGTAGATATAAACAGAAGGAAATTGTAGTTCCAGACGGATTACAGGTAAGTAAGGTTCATTTCCAAAAGGTAAGTATTTGGTAAGGATCCAGATAAGTAAATTCCAATAGGTACGTAGCCACTAGGTTTGCCAGTGGATATATATATCTTGAAAAACGTATGTGTATTTGATTGTTTGAGAAATTGCTGTAGTCATTCTTATTAATCTTTGATCATTCACGTTGTAGAACTACCTTTTTATTTGTTAGTTTTATATAATATTTAATATAGAAGATGCCGCAGAAAACATCAAGATGGACAGAATAATCACAATAAGTATTATGTTAATTCTCCTTCCCCATACCTAACGTATATTTCATTAACGTCAATTATTTATAATTATGTAGACATACACCACCTTATTATTATATATTTTATTTATTCTTATTATTTTACTATCTTTCCATACGTATTTTCTTATTTTCATTTTATTTTCATCTACAGTATTTCTTTACAGGGAAACGAAATCATCAATTACGTACCATTAATTATCTGCCCAAATTAATTGTCGTTTATAGGTGACTGAAGATGTTGCTGCATAGTTCTACATAAAAACCATACCAGATAAATATACTATCTTTGAGGTGTTAGAAACGATGAGAATATATAGAGTAGCCAAACAATTAACACATTTACAAACACATCACTTTATAATATGAATGTACTCCTATCGGAGTTAGTTATCAGAGTAGTTTATGTAAAATCGGAGTAGTTCAATGTTTTATTCAGTAAAATCAGCAATTTTGAATTGTTTTCCAAATCATTAGTTACTTAATTTTTTAATAATATCTCAAACAGGCATATTCTTAGGTGGGACAGGAAATTTCGGGAAGATTAACTTCCGAGCAGATATCTTTTAGCTTGCAGCCATGATCATTATGTTTTCTGGTTTATATCAAACAATAAATTAATTTTTAAAGTAGTTGTAATGTTACCTGTTGCAATATTCCCTCGCAGAAATGAATATAGCTTATGATATTTACAAATGTATAAGCAAATAAACAAAATTCTTCAAAACTTCCTTATGTTGCGTATAAATTTTCTTTTAGTACTCAGCTATTTATTCAATTTTTCAAACGGCAGATAATCAGTAATTTTAATACATTTTTCTTCTATTAATCTCTGTTTTAATCTCCGGGTGCTACAGGCCATAAAACGCATCTCCCGAATCTTCTAAGTATATAACACTAAACATAATTAAAATTCTTAACTGAACTCTTCAGAAATGAAAATAAACAAAAATATAATTATAAAACACGAATTACAATATATGTAGTGCACGGTATAGATTGATGATACCGGGGCATTACAGTCTCCCTCTCGTCACGAATAAAATTTTTCGAAGTAAAATTTTATAGTTTGTGAGCATACATGCATTTTTTTAAATACATTTTCTTATAAGTTCCTACTTTTCCTTCTCATTTAGTGACTTCTTTGACAGTGGAATTATCCGGCGGATAACGACTCAGTACATCAGCTACAAAATTATTCTTTCCACTTAGGTGTTCGAAAGATAAATCATACCGTCGCAGTTTCAGGATAATTCGAGTTGTTCGAGAGTCTAAATTCTTCATTGAAAATGCATGAGTTGCGGCATGATTATCACAATGAACGACTGTCGGTCTTCTCAGGATATAATTTGAAAATCTGTCACATAAGAATAGTATTGCGAACAATTGAATCTGAAATATTGACATAGATATCTCGTGTAACTTGAGTCGTCAACTAGCATAAGAGATAACCGTTATATCTTCTGAGTTGTTTTGGTATTGTCCTAGATATCCTGCCAGGATCTCCGAACATCCATCGCTAAAAATGTGAAATGGCAAGTCGAAATTTAGCATTCCCAATGCTGGTGGTTCACTAGCTAATTTTCTTAATTTGTCAAAGCTTTCGAACATCTCTTGAGTGAACTTAAATGGGACATCCTTTTTGGTAGTCGATATAAAGGTGCCGTTATTTCAGAGTAGTTATGTATGTGGCGATGACGCCAGCCGACAATCCTAAGAAACGATTTGAGATGTTTCTTTGTTGTTGGAACAGGAAAACATCTTATGGCCTCGTTAGATTTTGGGTCAACTTTAATCTCATTTCCATTAACCACATGTCCTAAAAATTTAATCTCGTTCTGTAAAATTTGCACTTTTTGAAATTTTATGAGAATTTGGCACTATCAAAGATTTTCATCACTGTGTTAAAATGTTCAAAGTGACTCTCCATGTTTGGAGAAAAAATAATATATCATCCAAATATACTGTAACGAATGATCGGGTGTTCATACCAAAAAAAATTATTCATTGTAGCCTGGAATATAGATGGAGAGGATCGAAGACCCATCGGTAAAACCTTCATACCGAATTGTCTACCTAGGTACACAAAACTGGTACATTCATAGGAATCCGGATGAAGAGCAAGACCATATTATCTGGCAGTACAATCAAACGAGGAGAACACTTTTGCGCCCGATAATCTCGACAAAATGACCACAATAGGTTCAACTTGAACTTTTGGGGCTATTACTTTTTTGTTTAGACCTCTAAGGTCTAACACTGGACGGACTCCACCCGACGACTTTCTCACGCAATGCATGGGATTGCGATAAGGTGAAGGACGTTCTTCTACAATACCATACTTGATCCACTTTCCTAGCTCTTCCTCGAATTCCTTCCTCATTGCCTGAGGTACACTGTATAAGCTTCCCGCAACTGGCTCCTGGTCCGTGAGAAGAATTCGATATGGTTCTGTTTCTATCTTCCTTGGATATTTGGTGAAAAGATGTCTATACGTCTCTAATAATGTAAGTAGCCGACTTTCGTCATAATCAATCAAGTCCTCTTTATTATACACTATGTTTCTCAATTTTTCGGAAGTTACGTTTGGTTCGGGATATTTTTCTTGATTCCTATCATTTAAATTTTGAAATTTAGATACCATTTGATATGCTATGTTCACATCCGGTATAGAAAATTTTAGAAAATTTGGTTTCTCTATGTTAATCCTGATTTGATTCTCGGTTTGATCAGTTAAAGTTATTTCTTTCCGGCTAATATCAATAATACATTTATATTGGTTCATAAATGGACTTCCCAATAACAGATTTGGCTTCATATTCCGTACAATGAACAGAGGTACTTCGAAAAGATGTCTATGCAACCTTAAGTTTAAGACTTGTAAGCCCTTTACTTGACAGTTTTCAGAACCAGATAGGGTTCCTAGTGAGAAATTTCTAGACGGACGTAATTTTGCTGTTGGGAAAACCTTGATTATTTTTTCCACACATTATCCGATAATAAATTTATTTCCGCTCCAGAGTCAAATATGCATGTTAATGGTATGTTTCCAATAGATCCTCGTATCACCGGAGATGGATAATAGAATGTTTCATCTGTACACTTCTGTCTTTCTTCTTCTTCTTCGATTACAAAGGCAACTTGCAAATGTATATCTGTAGGAGAAGTCGTTTGCATTACTGTTTCCTCAGATTTGGAAGGAGAGTTAAAAGCAGCATTAATATTTTCGTTTTCACTTTTATATTTATCGGTAAATCTTTGCCTTTCCTCTTCAGTGCAATTATATATCTTGAGATTTCTGATGTTGTGTGTCCCAGCAGGTTCTCGTTTCAGATTTTCCAGCACAGCACACTTTCTTAATACTTTTATCACTCGATAAGACCCAACGTAGCAATGCAGATATTTTGCTGACTCACTTTTCAAAGCAGACGAAAGATAATGCGTTCGTTTCATTACCAAATCCCCAGGTTGTAAGTGAATGGTCCGTCCTTTGCTTCCCACATTAGGTTTCAATACAGGTAATACTGGATTCTGTACTTCCAAGATCCTATCATAATAATCAATTGGGTAGAGTTCAGTTGGCCAGCGGTATACTCTTTTAAATTGATCGACAGTAGAGTGGGATAGGAATTTCTCGGCTGGAATTTGTTTAGTAACTGTGTTCAGCGAATTGTTCAGTAGGTCTTGTATAGATTTTAACATCGTACTCCATTTCCCTTGATTCTCTGAACAGTATGATCTAATAAGGCGATTCAGATCCATATGCTTCCTTTCCACAATGCCATTACCTCTGGGTTTGTAAGGGGTTGTGGTGCGATGTTTAATGTTATGTTCCCTACAATATTTTTTCCACATGGCTGAGAGGAGCTGTGGTCCTTTGTCGGTGACTATTTCTGCCGGATACGGAAATGTATAAAAATAGAATTTCTCCAGTGTCCTTATGATCTCAGCAGTATTTGCATTTCGCAAACGATAGAAACAAACAAACCTGGAAAAAAGGTCTACCACTGATAAAATGTAGTTATAGACACCACTACAAATTAACTTACCCTCTAGATCGATGCATATCTTCTCACGATTGTGATTGGCTACAAGATGGTATTCTCCTTGTGCTAGTTTTCGATTGGGATATTTAGTAGAGGCACACTGCAAACAGTTTCGAATACAATTTATCATGTCGGACTTTAATGTTCGCCAGTGGAATACGGCGCGACAGAAAGCCAAACATTTCTTTTGTCCGAAATGTCCCTTCTCATGAATTTTATTAACTAACGTAGGTGCCATCTCCTTGGGTATCACTAGCAACCAAGTACCGTGTTTTACATTTTTCACAAACAATACTGAATTTTGCAACTTTATGTACGAGGAATTCTGATTTGTATTTAATTTGTTTAATAGCATCTGACAATAGAGGTCCTTTTCCTGTTTTCGTCTAACTTCATATTCAAAAATATTGGGATCATCTTTAAAAATGAAAAGCCCGTAATACTGGAAAATATCTTTAACTGGGTACCTCGAAGTTTCTCCTACATTAGGTGATTTCTTATATTCGCAACCAATTACCCCTTCCTTAGGCTGCGCTGTTAGTTTCCCTGATTTGGTACATCTTCTTGCACCGTAGTTGATTCTACGATGATTTCCCCGCTCTGCGTCTGTGTTGTTTGTTCTCTCAGTTGTCCTGCTGATTCTGAGGGTGCATTCCAGAAGTAATTCCTTCTATTTCTGTACAATGTTGGTGATGGTCCGTAATTTGATTGTTTCCACCGTCTTCCTCTTTGTCCATATGTATTATTTTGCTCGTATATTACTGGAACATTAATATTTCTCGTAGGGGTATTCATGTTTGACCATCGAGAAACAGGGGATATATTTGGTGGTGCTATGTTATCCGTCTGTGCAGATGAATCGGTTTTAAATCGTTTTACATAATTTACGCGTGGTACCCGTTGTACATTGTTTCGACCAGTATCTCTTGGTTCATTTCGATAGTTATTACGATTGAATCCTTGTATGTTTGCTAACTTCAAAAGCATCTCATCCACATTTTTATACGAATGAGCTCCCAAGATTTTTGCGTCGTCCGTGGGTATACTGTTTAATATAATATCCATTAATTCCTCATCACCCACCTTATTCGAAATACTTTGGTACCGTTCCACTAGGTCCCATACAAAATCATACAAGGATTGATGTTTACTCTGGTCGTATTTCATGCCCTGTAATAGTCGTTTTTTTGCGCGTTCGACATTAGGAGACAAGTATTGACGATGGAAAAGTCGAACGAAATCAGCGTAACTCTTCACTTCAGATTGAATATTTCTGTACCAAGCTGCAGCGACTCTATTCAGACATTTAGATACGAGAGTCAACTTCTGAGTTTCAGTTAGGTTAAATAATCCCAGAGTTTTTGTCAATTCTTCAATGAAAGTTTTCGCCGTACCATTCAATTTCCATTGAACTTAGGAAAATGTGCTAAATCGCTAACATTGATGTAATGACTAGCAGCAAGTTGACTATTTCCTCCTGTTGTATTATGTATCATAGCCAAATTGGATTCATTATCTTGTGTTGTGCCTATTGGTGTAAGGCCACTACACGTCACATCATTATTCGGTGTCCCAGCCGGCGCTTTCAATCGCAAGTTGTTGTTAGGTATTACGGTTGACATAGTTTGCATTTGATTGTTGTATAACTGACTGACCGAATTGCTAGTAGGGGTAGTTACTGTATTGCTACACATTGTTGAACTACTGGCAATCGGTATTCTCAATATTTCTTTCACTCTTCTCGTTTCTTTATCTTCCGAGTCAGATGAGTCTCTGTTCGACATCTTCAATTCTTGCATTTCCTTTTCTACTTTATTCATTCGCCGATTAAGATCTTCCTCCAGTTCCTTCAACCTTACCGTATTGGTGTTTACCTTGTCCGTGCAGTGATTCTCTGACATACTGACGGCTTCGATTTTCGTGTCCAAGTTATCGCATTTCTTCAACAGTTCATCAAGTATTTCTTCCACTCCCTCGATGCGTTTCTCATTAGATTGCTCTTTCTTCTTTACTTCAAATGTTTCTTTCTTTACCATTTCAAAATCTTCTGCTATTTCTTCCCGAAGACTTTTCTTAAAGTCAACGACGTCCTGTTCAAATTTAGCTATAGAAGTATTGAGACGTTTATCAAAGCAGAAAATTTCTTTGTGATGTCAACTTGGGTCTTTCTCCATTGTTGAAACATCATCTCCATCATGTCAGTTGCGGATAAATTTTCTATTCCTTCCATCACATCCAAATCATCACCATCATTCTTGGAATCCACAGTATTATTGTCACCAAAGATCTCCGTAATCCCTTTTCTTTCTTGAGTGTCCTTAATTTTTCCTATTTTGTGTTTTGTATTCTTTCCTTTTCTTTTTCTTTCACCTTCGTATTTATCCTTCTCTACTATGTCTGCTTTAAGTATTGATTTATCTTCGATACTATACTCATCTTCTTTCTTTCTTCCTTCTAGATTCGTTACAAGTCTCTTTTGTATTTTCACTTTCTCTTTTTCTTCATTCGTATTGGATTTCCCATTTTTCAGTACAGAAATGTCCTCCTCCAATCCACTACCTTCGGAATCTGACATTTTCTTCTTGCAAAACTCACATATCCATTCCACTTCTGGTCTACTTAGGTAATCGAATCGTGTCTCATCAATATTTTAACATTTGAAGTGATACCTGTGATTACAGACGTCACACGCTATAACCTTATCACCATTCCTTTCAGTACCATTTGCATCGTCCGTGTCGCCCAACACTAAATTGCAACACTTATAAACAGTCACACTCACTACACTGTCTTGTTCAACACTACACGACATTTATTTATTTATCTTTTTAGCTGCTGGGAAGATTTTCTTCTCCTCCGTCTCCTTTTGTTCCACCTCAGTCTCATAAACGCACTCTAATTGTAAAAATGAGTTGAATAATCCAAATTTAATAAAGAACTTATAATTCTCATAATGTCTACTTTCGTGCAATCTTACCTTGTCATGTCATAGATGGTGAAATTGTGAATAAATGTATTCTCATTCTAATAATTGTTAATTTACCGAAAATAAACTGCCTTCAGATTTCATTGTATAATGGTTCTCATAGTAAACTAAGTAACGCAGAAACTCTTTATAATAATAATAATAATAATTATTATTATTATTATTATTATTATTATTCTAAAGTCGTAGTAATCATTACTATCATCATCCTGGCTGGGTCGCCAAAAGAAAAATTTTTTAATGCTCCATTTTATAACATTTATTGTCTTAAAACGTCTGTCCATATATATATACCGTAAAATTTACTTGTTTTCTTTCAATTTATTTCCTGCATTGGCATAATCCAGATGTTTTGTATCAATCTCTTATAATGATGTTAAAATTAAAATCCACGAAGAACGGAACCTGTGGCCCAGTCAAACGTCGCCATCTCGACTTGCGGAATCGAGAAGAAATAGGTTAGTTTGGTTCGTGGAAAAACATGCAAGATCACACGAAAACAGAATATTTACAATGCCATGTAAAAAAATGCTGAAAAGAAGACATGACATAATGAATTTATGAACAAAGTTCATAATAAAATCAACAGAATTACATACAAACACTGCTTTTACCAAGAGAATATATTATCCATTCTATTTCAAACATGCAGCTGAAGAATTATTTTACAAAAACAATGCACAGTAACACTTCAATAATCCAAATAAAACTTTCAAATTTGCATATTTTACATCTGAGTAAACGAATTTTGCCACATTTAATTGTGCTTATGCTGACAGAATTTATATTTGAAGTTTCAGGTGAGTATTAATATTTACTAATAGTAGTAATATTGTTTTGATAAGTTACGTTACAATTTATGACGGTAGATATAAACAGAAGGTAATTGTAGTTCCAGACGGATTACAGGTAAGTTAGGTTCATTTCCAAAAGGTAAGTATTTGGTAAAGATCCAGATAAGTAAATTCCAATAGGTAAGTAGCCATTAGGTTTGTCAGTGGATATATATATCTTGAAAAACGTATGTGTATTTAATTACATACGTATTACAGTATTTCTTTACAGGGAAACGAAATCATCAATTACGTACCATTAATTATCTGCCCAAATTAATTGTCGTTTATAGGTGACTGAAGATGTTGCTGCATAGTTCTACATAAAAACCATACCAGATAAATATACTATCTTTGAGGTGTTAGAAACGATGAGAATATATAGAGTAGCCAAACAATTAACACATTTACAAACACATCACTTTATAATATGAATGTACTCCTATCGGAGTTAGTTATCAGAGTAGTTTATGTAAAATCAGAGTAGTTAAATGTTTTATTCAGTAAAATCAGCAATTTTGAACTTTTTCCAAATCATTAGTTACTTAATTTTTTCATAATATTTCAAACAGGCATATTCTTAGGTGGGACAGGAAATTTCGGGAAGATTAACTTCCCGAGCAGATATCTTTTAGCTTGCAGCCATGATCATTATGTTTTCTGGTTTATAACAAACAATAAATTAATTTTTAAAGTAGTTGTAATGTTACCTGTTGCAATATTCCCTCGCAGAAATGAATATAGCTTATGATATTTACAAATGTATAAGCAAATAAACAAAATTCTTCAAAACTTCCTTATCTTGCGTATAAATTTTCTTTTAGTATTCAGCTATTTATTCAATTTTTCAAAAGGCAGATAATCAGTAATTTTAATACATTTTTCTTCTATTAATCTGTGTTTTAATCTCCGGGTGCTACAGGCCAAAACCCATCCCCCGAATCTTCTAAATATATAACACTAAACACAATTAAATTTCTTAACTGAACTCTTCAGAAATGAAAATAAACAAAAATATAATTATAAAACACGAATTACAATATATGTAATGCACGGTATAGATTGATAATACCGGGGCATTACATATGTTCTGCAATGATTATGTTATATATATATACAACTGATATACTTTAATGTAATTATTTTATATAATTTTTCATGCATTGCGGAAAATACAATTTCATAAAAAAACACTGACCCAGATGGGAATAGAACTCGTAACCTTAAGATTTGAAATCCGGCACCTTACCAGTGAGCTAACACAATGATTTACGGAAACATGCTTCTAGCGAAACATATATAACGTTTCTCAAGATAATTATGACATTCATATCCAGTACAAACGCTGTTTTTGTTCTACTTTGACTTTTATTTTAGTACTCAGGTGATAATTATATTCTATGTCTTAACTTTGAGCGTTCTTTTACATATGGAAAGTTTCTTTAACGTATCTAAATGTTCCATTACGTATGGAGAGCTAAATGACAAACAACAATGTGCTGACATTAATACAAGGTTTCGAAATATTGTATCATTAAGTATTTCAATCATTGTTGTTTTTTTCTACACTTCGTAACAAGTCTTATTATATTTAAAAGAAGAAAAACACATCTGCAAACTTTTTCCCGATTGCAAAGGCTGGCTTGGAGGTTCGAACCAGGGTTACTTTTTTCCGAAGATACCCGAAGCTGGACTTAGAAAATTTTTGCCTCAAAACACCAATAAAGAATGTACTCAACCTTTTTGAGACAAGGTGTACCTAAGAAATCAGACGTACATTGTACCTGTTACTTCTTGGGTACCATGTACCTGCTAAATTTATGGGTACAAAACGGCCGTTTTGTCCCTCTGAAATAGTGGGTACTGTATTTAGAGTGTACCACTCGGGTCCTGGCGTCGAATCCGCTAGATGTAAACAAGATTCACAAAAGTTCCTGTACTAGAGCCGAAATAAGCTCAAAGCTGCGTCAACTAGCCTTGAAGGTTCAATGTACTGGCAGGAATAAAACGACCATCCGTGCTGAGGCCACAAACGAATGGTAAAGTGCTAACACGTATTACGAGTCACTTTACATGAGACTTCTACACACTGTTAGAATGACCTTTTTTCTATGGATGCGTAACATAAACTGAAAATTGACTCTCACATATGCCAACGGCGATTCATTGTGCGAAGCTCAACCCATACAAGGGGAGCGCGTATTATCTTTAGAACACGGCACCCCACACGCCTTGGTGGGTGCTCTTCGAAGTAACAAGCAGGCACGCGTACTAAACACACAGTGGGAGTTCTATTTAGCAAACCAAAGCTTGTATATGGTCAACGGGGAAATCCCGATTTTCGCTCCTAGCGTCGAGATCAGAATTATTGTCCAATGAGTGTCCAGTGAGAGTAAGTGATTGTCCCAAAATCAGACCCAAAAGGACATTTACCAAGCATGTAACTCTCAAGTGAACAGTTCTTGTTCCTCGACCATATATGGCCGTAAAAACCAAAGTGAGACCTACCAACACAGATGCACGAAATACAAAACTGATGAAGAAAGCTTCGAGATTGTTCCTTTTATATACGAGGGTTGGTTAATAAAGTTTGATATTATGTCTGTCTCTTCCAAACGTGTTTTTTAAAATTTTCAAAATGAGCTTCGGGTCGATGATAGTAGAAATACATGACGTACAAATTATGAATATCTCGAACACAGAAAAGAACAGCTATTGGAACTATCTTGGGAATTCATGGAGAAACTTTTAAAAAAATGAACTTTGTAACTTTTGGTTGCTTGTGCGCTGTGAGTATAAAGAGTTGTCTGAAAAGGCATCACAACATTTGATGGCTTCCCCTACCACTTACTTAAGTGAGCATAAATTTTCTGGTCTTTGCAGTATTAAAACCTAGAAATGAAATTGTCTTGGTGTGGAATCGGACCTAAGATTGATGGTTACAAAACCTATTTCAATGCAATTATGAAAAAAAAATCATTCTTTACATTAGTGATCGCACATTTGAGAACATTGTTTATAAAGCGGTATCCTTTAAGAAAAAAGAGTGATTTTCAGTCTTGAAAATTACTGTATTTTCAATTAAAATTTCGTTAATTAGGAAACAATCATGTATCTTTAGAATAAACTAATTATTACATTATTTTTCTTGATCTTTTTCTTCTCAGTGGTAATTCCATCTATTTCAAATAGCGTTGCAAGGGGACCTATAGATCACTTTCCGAACGAACAAGAGGTCCCCGTTATTGGAAAGTTTGAGAACCACTGAATTAGAGAAAACTACTTCCAACGTTTCATATTGGCACTCCCATTAGGCAAAAGAAATTCTGAGTCCGTGCCCCTGAAAGGAAAACAACAACACACGGGTATTATCCTATTGTTACTAAGACTCTTTTCTAAATAAATATTTTCTTTAAAAAATAATGACAAATTTCCCATTAACTATAAAAAAATATTTAGCTCCTGCCAGTAAATCCTTGCGTAAGAACAATCATATTGAATTTATTATGCTCTTCGAAGGGGCCTGTAGTCCCATATTAGTCATTGGTACATAAAACTAGTATGGATCATTAATTCTGCGCATCTTGCAAGTAATTTGAAACTCATGAGCACTCCCAAAATAAAATTTGGAATTTTATTTCCCCTCCCCCTGTGATTGCCGAAGTTATCTCTACTAATTTACCGAGCTCCTTCGTGGCTAAGCGGTTAGCGTACGCGCCTTTGGCGTGGGATACCCGGGTTCGATTCCCGGCGGGAGCTCATGTGGTTCGGATTCCACGTTAATCAGTAGGTCCACGTCTCATATAGACTCGCTGCTAAACGGGACGCTAAACTAAAATCAACTCAATCTACTAATTTACCCTGCGTACTCTGTGCCCCCTGTTACCAAAATAACATTCCAGATTTTTACTAACATAACGACAAATTTCATATTAATTGACAACCAATAGCTTCTTGCGCATATCCCTGTTTAGGATATTTATCATGAATTTTAATGTGATTTTAGAAGGGGGCTGTAGCCCAATATCAGTCACTGGCTCATGAAAGGCTGGCTCATCAGAATTTTAATTTCGTATCATTTGTGATCAACTTGACACTCACTGGATTTCCAAAATAAAATTTATTTTTTTATATAAAGATCCAGTAACATACGCTTCGCCCCCAGTGTCCCCCTAAGGCGGTGCGTTACCGACATAACATTCAATATTTGATAAGCACATCCTTTTTGTTACAATGACGCTAAATTTCACATCAATTGACAAGAAATACATTCTTCTCGTATGTTCGTACTAAGGATATTTATGGTGACTCTTTTATTTCTGAAAGGGGGTTATATCCCCATATAAATCACTGACACATGAAAGGAGCATTCAAATATTAATTATATGATATTTCTAGATAATCTGACGCTCACTTGCATTTCGGGAACAAAATTTTGAATTTTTATAAAGATCCATCTTCTGAGCTTCGCCCCCTAAGACGGTGTATTACCAAAATAACATTTCAGATTTGAAAAGCACATAGTCTTTTGCTACAATTACGCCAAATTTCACATTAATTAACAGAACATAGTTCAATCTTGCATGTCCCTACTGAGAACACCGGCGTCTTTCCGCGCGATTTTCGAACGCGACGAGCAAAAAGAGATTCGTTCACCAAAAGAAACAAAGGGAGTTACAAGGTAATTTGTTGCTTTAAAATACGAATTACGGCTTATATTTCCCTCGTATAAAGCTTTCTCGAAACAGTCGGCAGCCAGTAGGACGACGACTGCAAAAAGACACTGCCGGCAATTTCTTTAAAAAAAAACGACGTCGGAGAATGTTCCAATATCGCTTAAAAGTGGAAACGAGTCAAATTTTGGAAAAATGAATAGAGCCTGTATCTTCTTTAGCCTCTACGGACCCCAGTGCTCATTTGAGTACATTCATTTTAATATTACGTAAACGTAAGTCGTTTCATGATAATTGCATCGTTACAAGTTTTTCTACTAAAGTACTCATTCGAGAATACATTTAGTGCACTCAGGGTCCATCATATGCCAGCTTTGAGTATACAGTGTACTAACTAGAAAATATTCAGAAATATTTTTTTCGAGCATTGAAAAATGCTGGTACGTAGATGTTAAAGATGAAGTAAAAATTTAAACTGTCCGAAGGTTTTTCTTGTGAGTGGGCACTAATTCCATAAAATATGAATTGTGAAAACGGAGTCGGCAGATAGTCGGCATACAGCGGACGGAACGACAGCTTCAAATGATGGTTGTAAAGACGTCGAAACGTTGACGGCGTGCCGACCATAAAAAAGGTAAATGTATAAAATGAAATGTAGTAAAGGGACTACACGTAAACGGTATATGAGAAGTAAATTTTTAAAATTAGATTACAAGTACGAGAGGATCCTTGACAAACATTTTGGAATAAGACGGCAAACATTGAACGGGCGACCTCGGCAAATGTTGTCGGAAAGGCGCCGAAACGCTGTCGGCGTGCCGACAAGTAAAGAAGTCTAAAGAAGGTCTGAAAAAAGCGGACGGACCGACCTTGGAAAGGTGCTTGGGCAGACGCCGAGCCGCCTTTGCCGATGAAGAGCCTCATTGGAAAAATCGTAGTCTGGTCTCGCTGCATGTATGTTCGGTTCGCGTCCTTCATTTGTCATATGGTGATGCAATGTGGAAGAAGTTCGTTGATTCTTATAGTCAAGTGAAGGTGAGTTTACAAGTGGGGAAAATGTTTGTGATAAAAATATTCATTAATTGGCAACTGTACCAAGTCGCTGGTTAAGCAAATTTCACGAAAACATGATTTGTAAGTGTCCATGGTGGGGAAGACGACGAATAAACTAAATATTAACCAGCTAATATTATTCCATGTGCAACATGAAGAGTCGTGGCCTTAGAAGTGGAAGAGCTATATACATGTGGTGAGTTAATATAATACATTTCAAATTGTCATAAATTCTATATGTTGTGTTACATATGTTAATTGTTGCTGCGCATGAAAAAGATGCGGTTATAGTATGTTCCCGCGCACTGGCGTCTCCGGCATGAAAATTTGGAGGGGGCATAAAAGAAAGCGGTTTAAATGGTATTACCTAGCCAAATATGTGTATTAACTTCGATTCTATTTGTTACCCTTCTGCTTACTTTCACCGACCCCCTAATGTATATCAAGAACTCGATTACGATTGTAGGGAGTGCAGTGGCTTAGTGGTAGAGGTCTCTGGTTCGATATACCTTCACTAAATAAAATGAAAATGCTAGAAACAATGTTCATAAATAGTGGATTCTATTAGGGTCTTAACTTGTGGGGGGCAGAAAGGCAATTTCTCCCCAGGGTAGCTCCCCGCCGTTCGAGGGGGATCCATTTGAAGACAAATATTTTTAATCCATATACGATACGAACATGAAATTATAAATGAAGTATCAAACAGGTTCACTATATTACATAAACAAAACAGCACAAACAAAAATGAGTCGTAGGCCAATTTCAGTTAAAAAAAAACTCCGTATTAGTAGTAGCCCTAGAAGTTATATTTATTCGTACGGCTTTGAGATATGTCAATATTGTCCCTTAATTTATTTTTCATGTATGGAAAAGGCCCAGAAGGATAACTATCGGCCCCGCAGACCTTGCCGTGCAGGAGGGTCCACAGGCTCCGGGAGGCCTACAAAGAGCAAGAGAAAGATGGAAAAAGGGGCTATTTTCGAATTTTGAGGGAAGGCCCACGGGATGTTTTTCTAGTGGGCACAAATATTAATGCTTACCACCCCCCTCCCGAAGAAATTCTAAGTTACGGCGGTGGGCTGTATTGATGTTCAATTCACCATACGAATTCAGATCAGTCGTTTCTTCAGAAAAATATTCCGGGGTGCACTGCTAGTGGTATTCTATTTATTATTATGTTATAGACGTATTTCCGAATTCCCTTAAGAGAAACACGTAACACACAGTATGATCTAGACTTTTAATAGTTCAACGTTCTCTGTTCTACCGGCTTCCTAAACTGAAAACCTAAACGAACCTGAATTTCCTGTATATTGATTGCTTATAGAGCCATTGTCTTCGTTCTGCTGGCGTTTCTCATCATACGCCGTTAGCAATTTTTGAAATTTGCCTCTTGAATGTGGCATGGGATCATCATCATCCGAAGAAGAAGGCATTCTCCTTGCTCGTAACCGCCGCTTCTTCTTCCTCTCTACGCCGTCTTCACAGTTGTCTATTTCCGTCCCATATTCTGCACGTCTCAACTTTTCGATGCCCTTGTACGTATCTATTAATGAAATAAATATGGTCAAAACAATTACAACCATGCAAATTACGGAGTTTGAGAACCGGTATATATATATATATATATATATATATATATATATATATATATATATATATATATATATATATATATATATTACAGTACTTGTTAAGTATATTCTCCTTTAATTAATTATTTCATCAGTACACTTTTGTCTTTCAATTCTATCTATTTTGCAGTAAAATATCTAGAATAATTTCAGTATCCATCCATTCCTATTACCAACTTATTGCAAAGAAATACTTGTTTTTTCTTATATGCCAATAAATACCTCAGTCCTCTTAAAGTCACAACTTGTCATATTTGAAGCTATAAAAATGCCGCGCAACACCATTCCTTTTTTCCTACGTAAAAAAGTATATATATATATATATATATATATATATATATATATATATATATATATATATATATATATATATATATATATTGTATATGCAGCGTAGGAAGCATAGCACTTTCTGAAACCTGAAGTGCTATATATCCGGACCGTCCTCAGGTTATTAAGGTAAGCTATATGATAAAAGAACACATAACAGAATGTTCTTAGATAAAATCCAGAAGTTAACCCGAATTTTCGTTAAAAAGGGAAAGAAAGAACAGACAGATATATGTGACACAGCTACGTCATTATGACTTCCTTATGTGATGTAAGTTACTTCAGGATCATTCCATGTTTAAAAATATCACTTTCATCCCGACAGTCTTAGATTTGTTTTTACTTTGGCCAGTTCAATGTCCCGGGCAATAAATGAAATTTACTAATTTGTAAAATTTTATCTCAATTGCCAAATACGTTTGGAGTGATGCCTGTTATGTGTCTTATTGTTATTGGCCATGATGTGATATCAATGTATTCAAGTAATAAACTATATATTGTTCAGTATAATTAAAGAGAGAGTGTTTGAGGTATTGAGGTTAAATGTTACATTGAATGTTCCACAATGAAAAGAGATCTGAGGGCATCAGTTTGTTGAGTGATATGTTAAATTTAAGAACAGTCATGAGCTCTTCTTCCGTGCATCTATATGAATTGGTGTAAACAAAAAGGTTCTAAGTCAAACGGAAAACTCACTGACTTAGAACCTTTTTGTTTACGCCAAGTAATATGTAATCAAGAGGAATAACGTTATAATTTTCCTGACAGCTTTCGGTAAACGACAGCTATAGAGATGCATGCATTATTTACATATTTATTGGAAAAGAGTGTAAACCAGTTTATACCAGAAATATAAACTTAATGATACATATTCATAAACTAAACAGAAAATACTTACATGCTGCAGATTACAATTTGATTACAGGATACACGTGCCACTCTCGATCTGGCTCTTCCCTATTTCGAACAGCTTTATTGTATCTGAGGTTATTGGTGAGTTTGGGCCAGTAACATTTTTCTCCTCCATCAAGCAACCAACATGTTGGAACAAGTTGAACCCCATCTTCGAATTCAACGATACAGTATTTTGCGTCCGCAGGTATATCCATATCGATGACGTTACGAAAACTCGATACTTCTGAAACAAATCACACTAATACACAGTTCCACATAGTAAACACAAACAATTGAAAAAAGGTTACGTCTGATTCAACACTGTATGACTTATATGAACGTCACTTTGTGACTTAATGCTCAACATATAAATTACGATGCTATTTGGTAGAATGAATCAAAGGGAAAATTATAAATGACTCTGAATACGGAAAAATAAAATACTTACTACATATGTCTTCCATTTTCCACACTTTCACTTCAGAAAGTTCTTTCACACTTCCTCCGAAATTTGTGCCCCCTTTTTTCGGCGCCCGGCACTGACAGTGGATAAAGTAACTGTAATATCTATATTCCGAACGACGAAGGTGCTGGTTCAAGATGGATGTTAAACTCTTTCATTGAAGAGGCCATTAACGTATCTGATCTAAGCCCACAACTTCTCGACCAAATAATAGAATGATCATGCGACAAGTCTTTGCAACTGGTCTTCTGTAACGAAGACTTGGACAAGTTCTGCCTGATGAGGAGAAAAGAATATCCTGGTCTGGTATCTGCTGCTTTAAAAGTAATAATTCCATTTGCTATTTCGTACCTGTGCGGAAGTGGGTGTGTGTGTTTTATTTCATGGTAAACTTTAAAACAAAGACAAGAAAACGCTTACCAGTTGAAAATGGCTTGATAATGTTCGTCACGAAGAATGAACCGGACATTGCTGTACTAGTGAAATTACACCATGCTTAGGTATATCATTAGGTTTCAATTTTAATTGTATTTCAATGTGCAGGTTTTGTTCCTTGCGTATTTTTCCAGCATTTCTATATACAATTCTCATTAGTTTCATATCATACCCCTTTCATTTAAATTCATTTTTAAACAACTCTACACCCTTTGAAAATGTTCAGTAGACTTATTTTATATTGTGCCTTACAGTAGACCTATGTATAAAAATAAAAGTATGCCTATCAGAACAAAATTCAAAATAATATTTAAAAATAAATTCCGGTATTAGATTCTAACTATATTTATCTCTTCCGCTTATCTTCGCGACTCCCTAGGGGCCGCGACTCACAGGTTGAGAAACCCTGCTCTAGGCATATATGAGTTATGTTGGAACATACATACATACACTTTTATATGTATAAATACAGATAAGAGAGGGCTGAGAGAAAGCGATTAAGGTATTACCGCTCTCAATCTCTTCACTTTACTTTTGCGATTCGTAAATTTCTTACGTGACAGTTTGGGGCTAGCTAGTTTTTTGTCTTGAACCACGATCCGATTTTCGATATGCTCTATCTAAATGCGGTAATGCGAATATTGAGAAGTTACCTGCGTATGAAAATAGCTGGAAATAAATACATTACATAACTTATTTATTGCTATTACACGATTTTCTTAATTTGTATTTAATATTCACATATTACATACCGACGTTCTGTCAATACCTCATATGTTATATTTTGAAGATCAGTATTAATTATGTCGTGAAATGATAAGAACATATATATTCAACTGACATATATATATATATATATATATATATATATATATATATATATATATATATATATATATATATATATATACAACTGAAGAATTGTAATGTAACTATTGTACATAATTTTCATGCACTGAGGAAAGTAGACCATCATAAAAGAATCTCACCTGAACGGCTATCAAACTCACGATTTAAACGCTCGGGGTGTACCACTGAGCTAACATTACCGCTTTTCGGAATCTGCTTCTGAAATATAACTGAGCTCATACGTAAATGCTCTTTTCCGTATGGAAATCACAATGATGAGACAAGAGTGTGAATACATAGCTTCGAAATATTGTATCATTAAGTATTTCAATCAATGTTCTTTTTTCTACAGTTAATACCATTTGAACATGTCTTATTGTATTTAACAGAAGGAAAAGCATATCTCTATATTTTTTCCCGATTTCTAAGGTTGGCTTGGAGGTTCGAACCAGCAGCTTTAGTTTACTATTTTCCGAAGATACTCGAAGTTGGACTTCGAAAGTGTTCGTCTCAAAACAGCTATCATAATATCGCTCAATCAGTTTGGTATATGGTATATGTTTTTATACGTATAAAGTCAGTATAACAATTTATTCTTTAAACAGCTTTTCGTAGGTATTATTATTCCTTTATAAAAACTGTTTTTATTATTATTATTACGGCGCACCATTTTCAGATTTCTTTCGCGAGTCGTTGGCCAAGTAGTTCCCCACAATAGGCGTGTCGTGCAAGTAACCAATCACACGTCAGGTACTAGCTTTTACCTATTGCTTCCTGCTCACAGCTCAGAACATTGGTAACTATGGATAGACGTACAGCAGTAATTGCTTTATGGGAGTTGGAAAGCTATTCTGCAACTGCAGCTAGCAGGCGAGTAGGTGTCCCGGCCTCTACAGGAAGGCGATGGATTCGGAAATATGGTGGTACAGGTCAGACTGGTAATTTACGATCTCCTGGTCATCCGCAGGTGTCAACCGAAGCCGAAGATGCGAAATTAGTAAACGAAGCCCGGTTAGACCCACTAAGGACGTCTAGACAGCTAAGGGAAGCTTCTCTCTTTCCTGGTGGTAAGCATACAGCTCTGCGAAGGCTTCGTCATGCTGGGTTACGTGGCTGTGTTGCTGCCGTGAAGGAAAAACTCTCAGACGACCACAAAATTTACCGTCTCGCGTTTGCACAGGAGAATGTGGGTCGCAATTGGGAAAACGTAGTTTTTCTCAGATGAATCCATATTCACATCAAATGAGGGACGCCGTTTTGTGTATCGTCCGAGAGGCACCGGATATGACCCTGGATATGTGGCTGCTTGCAATCGCAGTGGCCATGTATCTATTTCATGTTGGGGATGGATTTCCAGTCGCGGAGCAGGACAGCTTCACAGAATTGAAGGACATTTGGACAGTGCTCAGTACTTAGACATTATGAGTAATATCATGGTGCCATCTGTACGAGTATTTTAGCCTGATGGTGTAATTCAGTTCCAGCAAGACCAGTCGCCAATACATACTTCCCGTGTGGTTCAAGAATGGTTCGCAGGGAAGCCTGAGATTGATTTAATTGACTGGCCGCCTCGTGGAGTAGACCTCAATCCCATAGAAAATATGTGGGCAGAAGTGAAGCGTACTCTAAGGGACAGTTGGCCTGAGGCAGATCCACCAAGAACTCAGGATGACCTGTGGCATCTTGTTTCCGGAGCATGGCTAGAGGTAGGGGAAGGAGATAGATTTGTCACCCATTTAATAGATTCCCTGCCCAGAAGAATTGAGCGTGTAATAAATTCAGAAGGGTCTTGGACACAATATTAATATCCCCACCTTAACTCCCGAAATCAGCCCATTTCAGGGCTACCTAAACGCTTGTGAAAATATTTCTAGAAGTAAACCACTCCTTGTATGCGATTTCAGTGCAATTCTACTAACAAAAAAAACGATAAATCGCTGCAGGCTTTGAACTCAAGACCTCTTCATTACCAAACCCGTACTCTACCAGTGAGCTAACATGAACACGCAACCCAAACACGATTTTCAATTTTTGGTATTCGATGACAATGATGCTCATATACTTTGCAAATGTTGTATTACACTTGGCATGTGCCGCAACACACACAAATAAACAAAGCAAGAGAGAGAGAGAGAGAGATGAATATACAAAAGCATATTCAACGTATTCGAATGAGACTCTAAGTAACGACATTCCGTTCTAAAGAGAATTTGTGTTTCTTCTCGTGACGTTAAGGGGATCGGGAAAAATTATGAGTCTTCAAGTAGGATCCGACTTTGGATACTCTGTTTATACACTTTCTTTATCCGTAGGAATATACTGTATTTCACGAATTTAAAAACATGCTGTAACGAGAATATTGAGAAGTTACATCTGTATGACAAATAGCTGCAAATAAAAACACTACATAATTTATTTGTTGCTATTGAACGATTTTCCTAACTTGTATTTAACATTCTAATATACAACACTGACCTACCATGAACACCTACATATCTCAGATGTTATATTTTAAAAATAGTAATTACTATGTGTAATGCTCCATTTTATAACATTTATTGTCTTAAAACGTCTGTCCATATATATATATATCGTAAAATTTACTTGTTTTCTTCCAATTTGTTTCCTGCATTGGCATAATCCAGATGTTTTGTATCAATCTCTTATAATGATGTTAAAATTATTTGGTGCAGTCCTCCTGAAATCCACGAAGAACTGAACCTGTGGCCCAGTCAAACGTCGCCATCTCGACTTGCGGAATCGAGAAGAAATAGGTTAGTTTGGTTCGTGGAAAAACATGCAAGATCACACGAAAACAGAATATTTACAATGCCATGTAAAAAAATGCTGAAAAGAAGACATGACATAATGAATTTATGAACAAAATTGATAATAAAATCAACAGAATTACATACAAACACTGCTTTTACCAAGAGAATATATTATCCATTCTATTTCAAATATGCAGCTGAAGAATTATTTTATAAAAACAATGCACAGTAACACTTCAATATTCAGAATAAAACTTTCAAATTTGCATATTTTACATCTCAGTAAATGAATTTTGCCACATTTAATTGTGCTTATGCTGACAGAATTTATATTTGAAGTTTCAGGTGAGTATTAATATTTACTAATAGTAGTAATATTGTTTTGTTAAGTTACGTTACAATTTATGACGGTAGATATAAACAGAAGGAAATTGTAGTTCCAGACGGATTACAGGTAAGTAAGGTTCATTTCCAAAAGGTAAGTATTTGGTAAGGATCCAGATAAGTAAATTCCAATAGGTACGTAGCCACTAGGTTTGCCAGTGGATATATATATCTTGAAAAACGTATGTGTATTTGATTGTTTGAGAAATTGCTGTAGTCATTCTTATTAATCTTTGATCATTCACGTTGTAGAACTACCTTTTTATTTGTTAGTTTTATATAATATTTAATATAGAAGATGCCGCAGAAAACATCAAGATGGACAGAATAATCACAATAAGTATTATGTTAATTCTCCTTCCCCATACCTAACGTATATTTCATTAACGTCAATTATTTATAATTATGTAGACATACACCACCTTATTATTATATATTTTATTTATTCTTATTATTTTACTATCTTTCCATACGTATTTTCTTATTTTCATTTTATTTTCATCTACAGTATTTCTTTACAGGGAAACGAAATCATCAATTACGTACCATTAATTATCTGCCCAAATTAATTGTCGTTTATAGGTGACTGAAGATGTTGCTGCATAGTTCTACATAAAAACCATACCAGATAAATATACTATCTTTGAGGTGTTAGAAACGATGAGAATATATAGAGTAGCCAAACAATTAACACATTTACAAACACATCACTTTATAATATGAATGTACTCCTATCGGAGTTAGTTATCAGAGTAGTTTATGTAAAATCGGAGTAGTTCAATGTTTTATTCAGTAAAATCAGCAATTTTGAATTGTTTTCCAAATCATTAGTTACTTAATTTTTTCATAATATCTCAAACAGGCATATTCTTAGGTGGGACAGGAAATTTCGGGAAGATTAACTTCCGAGCAGATATCTTTTAGCTTGCAGCCATGATCATTATGTTTTCTGGTTTATATCAAACAATAAATTAATTTTTAAAGTAGTTGTAATGTTACCTGTTGCAATATTCCCTCGCAGAAATGAATATAGCTTATGATATTTACAAATGTATAAGCAAATAAACAAAATTCTTCAAAACTTCCTTATGTTGCGTATAAATTTTCTTTTAGTACTCAGCTATTTATTCAATTTTTCAAACGGCAGATAATCAGTAATTTTAATACATTTTTCTTCTATTAATCTCTGTTTTAATCTCCGGGTGCTACAGGCCATAAAACGCATCTCCCGAATCTTCTAAGTATATAACACTAAACATAATTAAAATTCTTAACTGAACTCTTCAGAAATGAAAATAAACAAAAATATAATTATAAAACACGAATTACAATATATGTAGTGCACGGTATAGATTGATGATACCGGGGCATTACAGTCTCCCTCTCGTCACGAATAAAATTTTTCGAAGTAAAATTTTATAGTTTGTGAGCATACATGCATTTTTTTAAATACATTTTCTTATAAGTTCCTACTTTTCCTTCTCATTTAGTGACTTCTTTGACAGTGGAATTATCCGGCGGATAACGACTCAGTACATCAGCTACAAAATTATTCTTTCCACTTAGGTGTTCGAAAGATAAATCATACCGTCGCAGTTTCAGGATAATTCGAGTTGTTCGAGAGTCTAAATTCTTCATTGAAAATGCATGAGTTGCGGCATGATTATCACAATGAACGACTGTCGGTCTTCTCAGGATATAATTTGAAAATCTGTCACATAAGAATAGTATTGCGAACAATTGAATCTGAAATATTGACATAGATATCTCGTGTAACTTGAGTCGTCAACTAGCATAAGAGATAACCGTTATATCTTCTGAGTTGTTTTGGTATTGTCCTAGATATCCTGCCAGGATCTCCGAACATCCATCGCTAAAAATGTGAAATGGCAAGTCGAAATTTAGCATTCCCAATGCTGGTGGTTCACTAGCTAATTTTCTTAATTTGTCAAAGCTTTCGAACATCTCTTGAGTGAACTTAAATGGGACATCCTTTTTGGTAGTCGATATAAAGGTGCCGTTATTTCAGAGTAGTTATGTATGTGGCGATGACGCCAGCCGACAATCCTAAGAAACGATTTGAGATGTTTCTTTGTTGTTGGAACAGGAAAACATCTTATTGCCTCGTTAGATTTTGGGTCAACTTTAATCTCATTTCCATTAACCACATGTCCTAAAAATTTAATCTCGTTCTGTAAAATTTGCACTTTTTGAAATTTTATGAGAATTTGGCACTATCAAAGATTTTCATCACTGTGTTAAAATGTTCAAAGTGACTCTCCATGTTTGGAGAAAAAATAATATATCATCCAAATATACTGTAACGAATGATCGGGTGTTCATACCAAAAAAAATTATTCATTGTAGCCTGGAATATAGATGGAGAGGATCGAAGACCCATCGGTAAAACCTTCATACCGAATTGTCTACCTAGGTACACAAAACTGGTACATTCATAGGAATCCGGATGAAGAGCAAGACCATATTATCTGGCAGTACAATCAAACGAGGAGAACACTTTTGCGCCCGATAATCTCGACAAAATGACCACAATAGGTTCAACTTGAACTTTTGGGGCTATTACTTTTTTGTTTAGACCTCTAAGGTCTAACACTGGACGGACTCCACCCGACGACTTTCTCACGCAATGCATGGGATTGCGATAAGGTGAAGGACGTTCTTCTACAATACCATACTTGATCCACTTTCCTAGCTCTTCCTCGAATTCCTTCCTCATTGCCTGAGGTACACTGTATAAGCTTCCCGCAACTGGCTCCTGGTCCGTGAGAAGAATTCGATATGGTTCTGTTTCTATCTTCCTTGGATATTTGGTGAAAAGATGTCTATACGTCTCTAATAATGTAAGTAGCCGACTTTCGTCATAATCAATCAAGTCCTCTTTATTATACACTATGTTTCTCAATTTTTCGGAAGTTACGTTTGGTTCGGGATATTTTTCTTGATTTCTATCATTTAAATTTTGAAATTTAGATACCATTTGATATACTATGTTCACATCCGGTATAGAAAATTTTAGAAAATTTGGTTTCTCTATGTTAATCCTGATTTGATTCTCGGTTTGATCAGTTAAAGTTATTTCTTTCCGCCTAATATCAATAATACATTTATATTGGTTCATAAATGGACTTCCCAATAACAGATTTGGCTTCATATTCCGTACAATGAACAGAGGTACTTCGAAAAGATGTCTATGCAGCCTTAAGTTTAAGACTTGTAAGCCCTTTACTTGACAGTTTTCAGAACCAGATAGGGTTCCTAGTGAGAAATTTCTAGACGGACGTAATTTTGCTGTTGGGAAAACCTTGATTATTTTTTCCACACATTATCCGATAATAAATTTATTTCCGCTCCAGAGTCAAATATGCATGTTAATGGTATGTTTCTAATAGATCCTCGTATCACCGGAGATGGATAATAGAATGTTTCATCTGTACACTTCTGTCTTTCTTCTTCTTCTTCGATTACAAAGGCAACTTGCAAATGTATATCTGTAGGAGAAGTCGTTTGCATTACTGTTTCCTCAGATTTGGAAGGAGAGTTAAAAGCAGCATTAATATTTTCGTTTTCACTTTTATATTTATCGGTAAATCTTTGCCTTTCCTCTTCAGTGCAATTATATATCTTGAGATTTCTGATGTTGTGTGTCCAAGCAGGTTCTCGTTTCAGATTTTCCAGCACAGCACACTTTCTTAATACTTTTATCACTCGATAAGACCCAACGTAGCAATGCAGATATTTTGCTGACTCACTTTTCAAAGCAGACGAAAGATAATGCGTTCGTTTCATTACCAAATCCCCAGGTTGTAAGTGAATGGTCCGTCCTTTGCTTCCCACATTAGGTTTCAATACAGGTAATACTGGATTCTGTACTTCCAAGATCCTATCATAATAATCAATTGGGTAGAGTTCAGTTGGCCAGCGGTATACTCTTTTAAATTGATCGACAGTAGAGTGGGATAGGAATTTCTCGGCTGGAATTTGTTTAGTAACTGTGTTCAGCGAATTGTTCAGTAGGTCTTGTATAGATTTTAACATCGTACTCCATTTCCCTTGATTCTCTGAACAGTATGATCTAATAAGGCGATTCAGATCCATATGCTTCCTTTCCACAATGCCATTACCTCTGGGTTTGTAAGGGGTTGTGGTGCGATGTTTAATGTTATGTTCCCTACAATATTTTTTCCACATGGCTGAGAGGAGCTGTGGTCCTTTGTCGGTGACTATTTCTGCCGGATACGGAAATGTATAAAAATAGAATTTCTCCAGTGTCCTTATGATCTCAGCAGTATTTGCATTTCGCAAACGATAGAAACAAACAAACCTGGAAAAAAGGTCTACCACTGATAAAATGTAGTTATAGACACCACTACAAATTAACTTACCCTCTAGATCGATGCATATCTTCTCACGATTGTGATTGGCTACAAGATGGTATTCTCCTTGTGCTAGTTTTCGATTGGGATATTTAGTAGAGGCACACTGCAAACAGTTTCGAATACAATTTATCATGTCGGACTTTAATGTTCGCCAGTGGAATACGGCGCGACAGAAAGCCAAACATTTCTTTTGTCCGAAATGTCCCTTCTCATGAATTTTATTAACTAACGTAGGTGCCATCTCCTTGGGTATCACTAGCAACCAAGTACCGTGTTTTACATTTTTCACAAACAATACTGAATTTTGCAACTTTATGTACGAGGAATTCTGATTTGTATTTAATTTGTTTAATAGCATCTGACAATAGAGGTCCTTTTCCTGTTTTCGTCTAACTTCATATTCAAAAATATTGGGATCTTCTTTAAAAATGAAAAGCCCGTAATACTGGAAAATATCTTTAACTGGGTACCTCGAAGTTTCTCCTACATTAGGTGATTTCTTATATTCGCAACCAATTACCCCTTCCTTAGGCTGCGCTGTTAGTTTCCCTGATTTGGTACATCTTCTTGCACCGTAGTTGATTCTACGATGATTTCCCCGCTCTGCGTCTGTGTTGTTTGTTCTCTCAGTTGTCCTGCTGATTCTGAGGGTGCATTCCAGAAGTAATTCCTTCTATTTCTGTACAATGTTGGTGATGGTCCGTAATTTGATTGTTTCCACCGTCTTCCTCTTTGTCCATATGTATTATTTTGCTCGTATATTACTGGAACATTAATATTTCTCGTAGGGGTATTCATGTTTGACCATCGAGAAACAGGGGATATATTTGGTGGTGCTATGTTATCCGTCTGTGCAGATGAATCGGTTTTAAATCGTTTTACATAATTTACGCGTGGTACCCGTTGTACATTGTTTCGACCAGTATCTCTTGGTTCATTTCGATAGTTATTACGATTGAATCCTTGTATGTTTGCTAACTTCAAAAGCATCTCATCCACATTTTTATACGAATGAGCTCCCAAGATTTTTGCGTCGTCCGTGGGTATACTGTTTAATATAATATCCATTAATTCCTCATCACCCACCTTATTCGAAATACTTTGGTACCGTTCCACTAGGTCCCATACAAAATCATACAAGGATTGATGTTTACTCTGGTCGTATTTCATGCCCTGTAATAGTCGTTTTTTTGCGCGTTCGACATTAGGAGACAAGTATTGACGATGGAAAAGTCGAACGAAATCAGCGTAACTCTTCACTTCAGATTGAATATTTCTGTACCAAGCTGCAGCGACTCTATTCAGACATTTAGATACGAGAGTCAACTTCTGAGTTTCAGTTAGGTTAAATAATCCCAGAGTTTTTGTCAATTCTTCAATGAAAGTTTTCGCCGTACCATTCAATTTCCATTGAACTTAGGAAAATGTGCTAAATCGCTAACATTGATGTAATGACTAGCAGCAAGTTGACTATTTCCTCCTGTTGTATTATGTATCATAGCCAAATTGGATTCATTATCTTGTGTTGTGCCTATTGGTGTAAGGCCACTACACGTCACATCATTATTCGGTGTCCCAGCCGGCGCTTTCAATCGCAAGTTGTTGTTAGGTATTACGGTTGACATAGTTTGCATTTGATTGTTGTATAACTGACTGACCGAATTGCTAGTAGGGGTAGTTACTGTATTGCTACACATTGTTGAACTACTGGCAATCGGTATTCTCAATATTTCTTTCACTCTTCTCGTTTCTTTATCTTCCGAGTCAGATGAGTCTCTGTTCGACATCTTCAATTCTTGCATTTCCTTTTCTACTTTATTCATTCGCCGATTAAGATCTTCCTCCAGTTCCTTCAACCTTACCGTATTGGTGTTTACCTTGTCCGTGCAGTGATTCTCTGACATACTGACGGCTTCGATTTTCGTGTCCAAGTTATCGCATTTCTTCAACACTTCATCAAGTATTTCTTCCACTCCCTCGATGCGTTTCTCATTAGATTGCTCTTTCTTCTTTACTTCAAATGTTTCTTTCTTTACCATTTCAAAATCTTCTGCTATTTCTTCCCGAAGACTTTTCTTAAAGTCAACGACGTCCTGTTCAAATTTAGCTATAGAAGTATTCAGACGTTTATCAAAGCAGAAAATTTCTTTGTGATGTCAACTTGGGTCTTTCTCCATTGTTGAAACATCATCTCCATCATGTCAGTTGCGGATAAATTTTCTATTCCTTCCATCACATCCAAATCATCACCATCATTCTTGGAATCCACAGTATTATTGTCACCAAAGATCTCCGTAATCCCTTTTCTTTCTTGAGTGTCCTTAATTTTTCCTATTTTCTGTTTTGTATTCTTTCCTTTTCTTTTTCTTTCACCTTCGTATTTATCCTTCTCTACTATGTCTGCTTTAAGTATTGATTTATCTTCGATACTATACTCATCTTCTTTCTTTCTTCCTTCTCGATTCGTTACAAGTCTCTTTTGTATTTTCACTTTCTCTTTTTCTTCATTCGTATTGGATTTCCCATTTTTCAGTACAGAAATGTCCTCCTCCAATCCACTACCTTCGGAATCTGACATTTTCTTCTTGCAAAACTCACATATCCATTCCACTTCTGGTCTACTTAGGTAATCGAATCGTGTCTCATCAATATTTTAACATTTGAAGTGATACCTGTGATTACAGACGTCACACGCTATAACCTTATCACCATTCCTTTCAGTACCATTTGCATCGTCCGTGTCGCCCAACACTAAATTGCAACACTTATAAACAGTCACACTCACTACACTGTCTTGTTCAACACTACACGACATTTATTTATTTATCTTTTTAGCTGCTGGGAAGATTTTCTTCTCCTCCGTCTCCTTTTGTTCCACCTCAGTCTCATAAACGCACTCTAATTGTAAAAATGAGTTGAATAATCCAAATTTAATAAAGAACTTATAATTCTCATAATGTCTACTTTCGTGCAATCTTACCTTGTCATGTCATAGATGGTGAAATTGTGAATAAATGTATTCTCATTCTAATAATTGTTAATTTACCGAAAATAAACTGCCTTCAGATTTCATTGTATAATGGTTCTCATAGTAAACTAAGTAACGCAGAAACTCTTTATAATAATAATAATAATAATAATTATTATTATTATTATTATTATTATTCTAAAGTCGTAGTAATCATTACTATCATCATCCTGGCTGGGTCGCCAAAAGAAAAATTTTTTAATGCTCCATTTTATAACATTTATTGTCTTAAAACGTCTGTCCATATATATATACCGTAAAATTTACTTGTTTTCTTTCAATTTATTTCCTGCATTGGCATAATCCAGATGTTTTGTATCAATCTCTTATAATGATGTTAAAATTAAAATCCACGAAGAACGGAACCTGTGGCCCAGTCAAACGTCGCCATCTCGACTTGCGGAATCGAGAAGAAATAGGTTAGTTTGGTTCGTGGAAAAACATGCAAGATCACACGAAAACAGAATATTTACAATGCCATGTAAAAAAATGCTGAAAAGAAGACATGACATAATGAATTTATGAACAAAGTTCATAATAAAATCAACAGAATTACATACAAACACTGCTTTTACCAAGAGAATATATTATCCATTCTATTTCAAACATGCAGCTGAAGAATTATTTTACAAAAACAATGCACAGTAACACTTCAATAATCCAAATAAAACTTTCAAATTTGCATATTTTACATCTGAGTAAACGAATTTTGCCACATTTAATTGTGCTTATGCTGACAGAATTTATATTTGAAGTTTCAGGTGAGTATTAATATTTACTAATAGTAGTAATATTGTTTTGATAAGTTACGTTACAATTTATGACGGTAGATATAAACAGAAGGTAATTGTAGTTCCAGACGGATTACAGGTAAGTTAGGTTCATTTCCAAAAGGTAAGTATTTGGTAAAGATCCAGATAAGTAAATTCCAATAGGTAAGTAGCCATTAGGTTTGTCAGTGGATATATATATCTTGAAAAACGTATGTGTATTTAATTACATACGTATTACAGTATTTCTTTACAGGGAAACGAAATCATCAATTACGTACCATTAATTATCTGCCCAAATTAATTGTCGTTTATAGGTGACTGAAGATGTTGCTGCATAGTTCTACATAAAAACCATACCAGATAAATATACTATCTTTGAGGTGTTAGAAACGATGAGAATATATAGAGTAGCCAAACAATTAACACATTTACAAACACATCACTTTATAATATGAATGTACTCCTATCGGAGTTAGTTATCAGAGTAGTTTATGTAAAATCAGAGTAGTTAAATGTTTTATTCAGTAAAATCAGCAATTTTGAACTTTTTCCAAATCATTAGTTACTTAATTTTTTCATAATATTTCAAACAGGCATATTCTTAGGTGGGACAGGAAATTTCGGGAAGATTAACTTCCCGAGCAGATATCTTTTAGCTTGCAGCCATGATCATTATGTTTTCTGGTTTATAACAAACAATAAATTAATTTTTAAAGTAGTTGTAATGTTACCTGTTGCAATATTCCCTCGCAGAAATGAATATAGCTTATGATATTTACAAATGTATAAGCAAATAAACAAAATTCTTCAAAACTTCCTTATCTTGCGTATAAATTTTCTTTTAGTATTCAGCTATTTATTCAATTTTTCAAAAGGCAGATAATCAGTAATTTTAATACATTTTTCTTCTATTAATCTGTGTTTTAATCTCCGGGTGCTACAGGCCAAAACCCATCCCCCGAATCTTCTAAATATATAACACTAAACACAATTAAATTTCTTAACTGAACTCTTCAGAAATGAAAATAAACAAAAATATAATTATAAAACACGAATTACAATATATGTAATGCACGGTATAGATTGATAATACCGGGGCATTACATATGTTCTGCAATGATTATGTTATATATATATACAACTGATATACTTTAATGTAATTATTTTATATAATTTTTCATGCATTGCGGAAAATACAATTTCATAAAAAAACACTGACCCAGATGGGAATAGAACTCGTAACCTTAAGATTTGAAATCCGGCACCTTACCAGTGAGCTAACACAATGATTTACGGAAACATGCTTCTAGCGAAAAATATATATAACGTTTCTCAAGATAATTATGACATTCATATCCAGTACAAACGCTGTTTTTGTTCTACTTTGACTTTTATTTTAGTACTCAGGTGATAATTATATTCTATGTCTTAACTTTGAGCGTTCTTTTACATATGGAAAGTTTCTTTAACGTATCTAAATGTTCCATTACGTATGGAGAGCTAAATGACAAACAACAATGTGCTGACATTAATACAAGGTTTCGAAATATTGTATCATTAAGTATTTCAATCATTGTTGTTTTTTTCTACACTTCGTAACAAGTCTTATTATATTTAAAAGAAGAAAAACACATCTGCAAACTTTTTCCCGATTGCAAAGGCTGGCTTGGAGGTTCGAACCAGGGTTACTTTTTTCCGAAGATACCCGAAGCTGGACTTAGAAAATTTTTGCCTCAAAACACCAATAAAGAATGTACTCAACCTTTTTGAGACAAGGTGTACCTAAGAAATCAGACGTACATTGTACCTGTTACTTCTTGGGTACCATGTACCTGCTAAATTTATGGGTACAAAACGGCCGTTTTGTCCCTCTGAAATAGTGGGTACTGTATTTAGAGTGTACCACTCGGGTCCTGGCGTCGAATCCGCTAGATGTAAACAAGATTCACAAAAGTTCCTGTACTAGAGCCGAAATAAGCTCAAAGCTGCGTCAACTAGCCTTGAAGGTTCAATGTACTGGCAGGAATAAAACGACCATCCGTGCTGAGGCCACAAACGAATGGTAAAGTGCTAACACGTATTACGAGTCACTTTACATGAGACTTCTACACACTGTTAGAATGACCTTTTTTCTATGGATGCGTAACATAAACTGAAAATTGACTCTCACATATGCCAACGGCGATTCATTGTGCGAAGCTCAACCCATACAAGGGGAGCGCGTATTATCTTTAGAACACGGCACCCCACACGCCTTGGTGGGTGCTCTTCGAAGTAACAAGCAGGCACGCGTACTAAACACACAGTGGGAGTTCTATTTAGCAAACCAAAGCTTGTATATGGTCAACGGGGAAATCCCGATTTTCGCTCCTAGCGTCGAGATCAGAATTATTGTCCAATGAGTGTCCAGTGAGAGTAAGTGATTGTCCCAAAATCAGACCCAAAAGGACATTTACCAAGCATGTAACTCTCAAGTGAACAGTTCTTGTTCCTCGACCATATATGGCCGTAAAAACCAAAGTGAGACCTACCAACACAGATGCACGAAATACAAAACTGATGAAGAAAGCTTCGAGATTGTTCCTTTTATATACGAGGGTTGGTTAATAAAGTTTGATATTATGTCTGTCTCTTCCAAACGTGTTTTTTAAAATTTTCAAAATGAGCTTCGGGTCGATGATAGTAGAAATACATGACGTACAAATTATGAATATCTCGAACACAGAAAAGAACAGCTATTGGAACTATCTTGGGAATTCATGGAGAAACTTTTAAAAAAATGAACTTTGTAACTTTTGGTTGCTTGTGCGCTGTGAGTATAAAGAGTTGTCTGAAAAGGCATCACAACATTTGATGGCTTCCCCTACCACTTACTTAAGTGAGCATAAATTTTCTGGTCTTTGCAGTATTAAAACCTAGAAATGAAATTGTCTTGGTGTGGAATCGGACCTAAGATTGATGGTTACAAAACCTATTTCAATGCAATTATGAAAAAAAAAATCATTCTTTACATTAGTGATCGCACATTTGAGAACATTGTTTATAAAGCGGTATCCTTTAAGAAAAAAGAGTGATTTTCAGTCTTGAAAATTACTGTATTTTCAATTAAAATTTCGTTAATTAGGAAACAATCATGTATCTTTAGAATAAACTAATTATTACATTATTTTTCTTGATCTTTTTCTTCTCAGTGGTAATTCCATCTATTTCAAATAGCGTTGCAAGGGGACCTATAGATCACTTTCCGAACGAACAAGAGGTCCCCGTTATTGGAAAGTTTGAGAACCACTGAATTAGAGAAAACTACTTCCAACGTTTCATATTGGCACTCCCATTAGGCAAAAGAAATTCTGAGTCCGTGCCCCTGAAAGGAAAACAACACACGGGTATTATCCTATTGTTACTAAGACTCTTTTCTAAATAAATATTTTCTTTAAAAAATAATGACAAATTTCCCATTAACTATAAAAAAATATTTAGCTCCTGCCAGTAAATCCTTGCGTAAGAACAATCATATTGAATTTATTATGCTCTTCGAAGGGGCCTGTAGTCCCATATTAGTCATTGGTACATAAAACTAGTATGGATCATTAATTCTGCGCATCTTGCAAGTAATTTGAAACTCATGAGCACTCCCAAAATAAAATTTGGAATTTTATTTCCCCTCCCCCTGTGATTGCCGAAGTTATCTCTACTAATTTACCGAGCTCCTTCGTGGCTAAGCGGTTAGCGTACGCGCCTTTGGCGTGGGATACCCGGGTTCGATTCCCGGCGGGAGCTCATGTGGTTCGGATTCCACGTTAATCAGTAGGTCCACGTCTCATATAGACTCGCTGCTAAACGGGACGCTAAACTAAAATCAACTCAATCTACTAATTTACCCTGCGTACTCTGTGCCCCCTGTTACCAAAATAACATTCCAGATTTTTACTAACATAACGACAAATTTCATATTAATTGACAACCAATAGCTTCTTGCGCATATCCCTGTTTAGGATATTTATCATGAATTTTAATGTGATTTTAGAAGGGGGCTGTAGCCCAATATCAGTCACTGGCTCATGAAAGGCTGGCTCATCAGAATTTTAATTTCGTATCATTTGTGATCAACTTGACACTCACTGGATTTCCAAAATAAAATTTATTTTTTTATATAAAGATCCAGTAACATACGCTTCGCCCCCAGTGTCCCCCTAAGGCGGTGCGTTACCGACATAACATTCAATATTTGATAAGCACATCCTTTTTGTTACAATGACGCTAAATTTCACATCAATTGACAAGAAATACATTCTTCTCGTATGTTCGTACTAAGGATATTTATGGTGACTCTTTTATTTCTGAAAGGGGGTTATATCCCCATATAAATCACTGACACATGAAAGGAGCATTCAAATATTAATTATATGATATTTCTAGATAATCTGACGCTCACTTGCATTTCGGGAACAAAATTTTGAATTTTTATAAAGATCCATCTTCTGAGCTTCGCCCCCTAAGACGGTGTATTACCAAAATAACATTTCAGATTTGAAAAGCACATAGTCTTTTGCTACAATTACGCCAAATTTCACATTAATTAACAGAACATAGTTCAATCTTGCATGTCCCTACTGAGAACACCGGCGTCTTTCCGCGCGATTTTCGAACGCGACGAGCAAAAAGAGATTCGTTCACCAAAAGAAACAAAGGGAGTTACAAGGTAATTTGTTGCTTTAAAATACGAATTACGGCTTATATTTCCCTCGTATAAAGCTTTCTCGAAACAGTCGGCAGCCAGTAGGACGACGACTGCAAAAAGACACTGCCGGCAATTTCTTTAAAAAAAAACGACGTCGGAGAATGTTCCAATATCGCTTAAAAGTGGAAACGAGTCAAATTTTGGAAAAATGAATAGAGCCTGTATCTTCTTTAGCCTCTACGGACCCCAGTGCTCATTTGAGTACATTCATTTTAATATTACGTAAACGTAAGTCGTTTCATGATAATTGCATCGTTACAAGTTTTTCTACTAAAGTACTCATTCGAGAATACATTTAGTGCACTCAGGGTCCATCATATGCCAGCTTTGAGTATACAGTGTACTAACTAGAAAATATTCAGAAATAATTTTTTCGAGCATTGAAAAATGCTGGTACGTAGATGTTAAAGATGAAGTAAAAATTTAAACTGTCCGAAGGTTTTTCTTGTGAGTGGGCACTAATTCCATAAAATATGAATTGTGAAAACGGAGTCGGCAGATAGTCGGCATACAGCGGACGGAACGACAGCTTCAAATGATGGTTGTAAAGACGTCGAAACGTTGACGGCGTGCCGACCATAAAAAAGGTAAATGTATAAAATGAAATGTAGTAAAGGGACTGCACGTAAACGGTATATGAGAAGTAAATTTTTAAAATTAGATTACAAGTACGAGAGGATCCTTGACAAACATTTTGGAATAAGACGGCAAACATTGAACGGGCGACCTCGGCAAATGTTGTCGGAAAGGCGCCGAAACGCTGTCGGCGTGCCGACAAGTAAAGAAGTCTAAAGAAGGTCTGAAAAAAGCGGACGGACCGACCTTGGAAAGGTGCTTGGGCAGACGCCGAGCCGCCTTTGCCGATGAAGAGCCTCATTGGAAAAATCGTAGTCTGGTCTCGCTGCATGTATGTTCGGTTCGCGTCCTTCATTTGTCATATGGTGATGCAATGTGGAAGAAGTTCGTTGATTCTTATAGTCAAGTGAAGGTGAGTTTACAAGTGGGGAAAATGTTTGTGATAAAAATATTCATTAATTGGCAACTGTACCAAGTCGCTGGTTAAGCAAATTTCACGAAAACATGATTTGTAAGTGTCCATGGTGGGGAAGACGACGAATAAACTAAATATTAACCAGCTAATATTATTCCATGTGCAACATGAAGAGTCGTGGCCTTAGAAGTGGAAGAGCTATATACATGTGGTGAGTTAATATAATACGTTTCAAATTGTCATAAATTCTATATGTTGTGTTACATATGTTAATTGTTGCTGCGCATGAAAAAGATGCGGTTATAGTATGTTCCCGCGCACTGGCGTCTCCGGCATGAAAATTTGGAGGGGGCATAAAAGAAAGCGGTTTAAATGGTATTACCTAGCCAAATATGTGTATTAACTTCGATTCTATTTGTTACCCTTCTGCTTACTTTCACCGACCCCCTAATGTATATCAAGAACTCGATTACGATTGTAGGGAGTGCAGTGGCTTAGTGGTAGAGGTCTCTGGTTCGATATACCTTCACTAAATAAAATGAAAATGCTAGAAACAATGTTCATAAATAGTGGATTCTATTAGGGTCTTAACTTGTGGGGGGCAGAAAGGCAATTTCTCCCCAGGGTAGCTCCCCGCCGTTCGAGGGGGATCCATTTGAAGACAAATATTTTTAATCCATATACGATACGAACATGAAATTATAAATGAAGTATCAAACAGGTTCACTATATTACATAAACAAAACAGCACAAACAAAAATGAGTCGTAGGCCAATTTCAGTTAAAAAAAAAACTCCGTATTAGTAGTAGCCCTAGAAGTTATATTTATTCGTACGGCTTTGAGATATGTCAATATTGTCCCTTAATTTATTTTTCATGTATGGAAAAGGCCCAGAGGGATAACTATCGGCCCCGCAGACCTTGCCGTGCAGGAGGGTCCACAGGCTCCGGGAGGCCTACAAAGAGCAAGAGAAAGATGGAAAAAGGGGCTATTTTCGAATTTTGAGGGAAGGCCCACGGGATGTTTTTCTAGTGGGCACAAATATTAATGCTTACCACCCCCCTCCCGAAGAAATTCTAAGTTACGGCGGTGGGCTGTATTGATGTTCAATTCACCATACGAATTCAGATCAGTCGTTTCTTCAGAAAAATATTCCGGGGTGCACTGCTAGTGGTATTCTATTTATTATTATGTTATAGACGTATTTCCGAATTCCCTTAAGAGAAACACGTAACACACAGTATGATCTAGACTTTTGATAGTTCAACGTTCTCTGTTCTACCGGCTTCCTAAACTAATACAACGAGATGTTGCATACACCCATTGACTTATTTAATTCTGAATCTGCAAATAACTCTGCACTACGACGTCATTTTAGTGGATAAAGTTTAGTCAGCTATTGCCTACCTTTCTTGTTATTATTTACAAGTTGTTATTTTTATTATTGTTGCTATTTTCATTATATTATTATTATTATTATTATTATTACTAGTAGTAATAATGATAATAATAAAAAATGTTCGAACAAGTCGTCATTGTTATTTAAAATACTTTAATAATGTTTTTTATTCTTTTAACCTAAATTGGTAAACTTATCTACAGCATTCAATATCTACTGCACTTCGGTGCGGATGGTGCAGGGATAGACTCCCGTGAGAGTACAGTCCCCTTGTGTTTACCATATATTGAGGACTTCATTCACGAAAATAGCAGTATGAGATCTAAATTCAGAAATAATAACAACTGAGAACTGATGTGCTAACCAATCATTAGACTTACGAAGTTGAAGTTCTCCAACTGGCGAGTCATATATCCCCATGAGCTGTAGAGCCGGAGTAAAGTGTTTATTACTTTTATGAAATTTCTGTTTCTTCCCTAAGTATTTAGTGTTTCAGTTTGATCGTTCAGATATCCAGTCACCTATGTAAGTCTAAATAATACTACGTATCTATATTGTATTATTAACAATAATAGACTATATTATAAATAACAGATATGATTTCAATACAAGTACTTGAAAACACAACGAAAAGCCGAGTTTCCTCAGCGGTATAGCGCTCACTTCAGTTGCGTGGGATACCTGGATGGGTCCTAGCTCGCGCCAGGCTCTGCTTGTGTATACCAATACTGTGTGGGGGTTTCTCGGGGTCCTCCCGTTTCCTTCCACGTCCTTAACCCTCCTCATCGCGACCGTCTTCCTTAGCCTTGGCGCGTATTTGTAGATCATTAACTTATAAGATGAAAACACAAGCACAATAATAAGATTGATTTGCTGATTTAAGTTGAACTTCCCTTTTCAGCAGGGACGCTATTAGATGTGGAATTCTAAACACCGTAATCGTTCAAGATTTTGTAAGTCGCACGTGCTAGCCACTAGACCAGCGGGGAGAGCCACAATAATACGAGTATTGAATGATTGTGGTAATGTATTTATGAACCTAAAATATAGTTTGCAATAACGTATCTTACGCATCGGCGCAAAACTGTTTTCAACATCGGGGGGAACAAGTAAGAACGTTTCTTTTTCTTTTATGGTTAAGCGATGCTCAAAATATTTGTTAAGTTGAAAACCCAGTCACCCAGTTCCAACATTGGAGGGGACATGTCCCCCTTATCCCTCCGGGATTTGCGCCAGTGATCTTACGTTAGAGAATAATTAAACTTATCTTCACTTTTTGTTTCCGTGTGTAACGTGAGTTGGACATTTGTTATCCAGGTGTAAGCCATGTATCAGTCACAATAACGCATCCCAGAATTTTAAAGGAGGTCCATTAAGTTTAATTATTGTCAATAAAGATTGGAAGGTACTCGCCAACATACTGTTTCTTTCGGAATTTTTAAAATTATCAGCATCATTGAATCCACATTCAGAGGCAGCAGTAGATAATGGCACTGAGCGAACTTTGGCGTTAATGTTTTAAGAACTGGAAAGTCATTTACCAACGTAGACATTGACTTGTACTCTTTCCATTCTGTAAAAAAAATGAAATGAAATCTTTGAGTTTTACGTCCCACGCTTATGCCGGTTAGGCTAAAAAAGACGGTGATAATGAGAGATGAGTGAAATGAAGAAAGTGGGAGGAAACGAGAGTACACCGAGAAAACCCACCAGCACGGCGTTTGTCCAACACAAAGTTCATTTGGCGGGGGCTGGGTTCGAACCCGGGACCCCAAGCACCAGAGGTGAACGCTCTACCACTGAGCCACCGCGCCCCCTCTTTCCAGTCTGATACTGCAAAAATTCCAACAGTTGAGTTGCTTTATATACATCTACGTTACCGTATGAACAACTCATGCTATTACGATCTTTATTTTCAAACACTAAAAATCATTTAGTACATTATTTGAAGGAAATATGCTTTCCACTTTGTCTACTAAACCCTGGCCCCTTATTTGATCAAACTCACTATTATCACTCCCTGTGTCAGATGATTTCAGCAGTGCACTAAATGCTTTCCTTTACAAAGACTGAGGTAGACATAATCTTTAACATGCATTTCTCTCAGAGCTTGGATTGTGGATTGAATTTATTTTCTCTATTTCATTGTATGAAACTGACTCCTTTTGCATCGTTTTACTAATAATAGACAGAATGAACGCAATATTCAGAAGGATACCTAGGAATAGAATGTTTTTTTAGAAGCTTTTTTTTTTCAAATACCACAAAGTTTAGAGCGGTCTTTAATGAAATGGTCAATATTTTCACGCTTCGAAAGTAGAAATTACATTGTACAAGAAAAATCTGTCAAGACTGTCAGTAATGCGTCCCTCTCATTTGAAATCCTACGTATGTAAAACATATTTCTTTTTATTTTTAGAATTTTAATATTTTTGCCTTTTCCCATAAGGGGGTCATAGCCTCTACACCGAAGAGCACCCCGAGATTTGATCATTTACCACTCGGACTGAAATTCTCATTTAGAACCAAAACTTTAATATGAAGTAAAAAATTAAACTTTTACATCAATTTGAACTGACTGGGTTCCGGTTAACCACACTATTATGTTTAGTTTATTTAAGTGGTAATTTGTGACAGCTTCACATCATCAAAAGAATCATTCACTTTACCGCTTCCCGCCCTTCTTCAGGAATCCGTGCTGGATCCGCCACTAGAATCAATAGACACTTTTCCTATTCTTTTTGTCACCCTTGGTTATGTAGAAGCTCCCTCGAACAAATACAGCTGTAATATTACAATCAAGGGGCGCTACGTATTAGGTATTTCTTTATTTACCTACCCCTAACCGCAAAGGGCCATCACGGTAGAATAAAAAATGCTACGTGATATTCCAATCATGAAGGGGGAAAGGATGTTATAAATATATTTCTTATTCATATTGTCTGCCCTGTTTATCAGAAATTACTTTCTGTTGGAAGGGTAATGAAATGAGAAGAGCAAAATGAAACGTTGTGCCGCCTCCCACATGGTTGCTGAAATTATTACTAGAGAAACCATTTTAAACTAAGATGTTTAAGGTTACTACATTAGGTAGGGATGGCATATTCAGAATTATTATTATTATTATTATTATTATTATTATTATTATTATTATTATTATTATTATTATTATTATTATTATTATTATTATTATTATTATTATTATTATATGAATGTCTTTGTAGCACCGAAATTGTGTAAAACGAACCATGGTATGTAGAGGTTTAAGATGGATGGTCATAGGGGAGGAAAAACCAGTATTTTTCTCCATCTGACTCTCTAACGTAAAGATTATGTGCTGAAGGTAAGAAGCATCATCATTCTACAATAGGTTGCTTTTACGTAGAGTATCAGCTACTTCAGCTCTCCTCCTTCGGGCTACTTACCTCATGTGGTAAATTCAAAACAATTTCAATTTAAAACAAATACATTGTAAAACTTTCCCGTAGCTAAACATCTAGGGAAAATTAAATATTTAATAGGGAAATCTGTTAAAAAATTGTTCAAACAAGTAGATAGAATATTATTTAATGATAAACATTGTGAAACTTTATAAAATTCTCCAAATTAGAATTAACGTTTACTTGAAAACATTCATTATACACCAGCGAGTATATTGTGAGCAGTGAGCACAGGGAAAATAGTTACGAAACTGCAAACAAAAATTATGGATACTAATGCAAGTGCGACAACGACACTTTTTTTCTTTTTTGGAATCGTCATGAGTTTTACGCATATGTTACAATTAGATTCTTTCCCACATAAAAATATAAATAGAATAACCATAGTAATAAAAGCACCATTGACTTCTATGGGGTTCGAACCAGCTACCTGCGGTATACATGCTTGGTGCTTTAAGTAACTGAGCTATTTGTTTTCTTACCTTAGTTTGACCTGTTTTACGGTACAAATGATTATTCGTTTTTATTTCCTTTTCCATAGGTAATTCCAACTATTTGCTCTATCTATACGTTAATACTTGGCATAGATTCATATATTTTGAGTTTGCAAATAATGCACGTAATAAGACATGGAAACGTTTCGTTAAAAGATTCGTTTGTAGATCTAATCCACATTTCTCTCAATGACATAGATGTCGTTGCTTCTTGTTAAACTGCAGAATTCCCTCGCGTCCTTGAAAATTTCCCACTAAAGAAAACGGAGATATTTTCAAAAAACTTCAAAATAAAGAGTCGCGTAATTTATTTTGCTCACAGTAGTACAGTGGAGTTCACAAATGCTACCATTTTCAATCTCAACAACCGTTATTCAAACCGGTTAACGTTTGTCGCTAAACAGCAAAAACGGTAATGCACAGCTGTAACCCCCCGACCGTTTTTACTTTCTAGGTTAAGTATCAAAAAAAAAAGTTCAAACACGATACACTGGTTTAACATTTGAAATGAGAAGTCGAAATAACTTTCATATCTCTAACTTTGAGCAATCCCGAGATATATACATAATTACAATAATTGAAATCCTCTCTCCTTTTCTTCAATTCTAGGTCAAATATTAAAAATACTCACATCTGTATATTGTTTAGTACAAACGAAAATTTTATTTGCGCATTTCTAAACAAACGATGTATAAACGATCGCGACAATTTGTGGTGCAATCGAACATGTTGGGGCTAGCACTTAGACAGCTCCCCTTTCTTTTCGTTCTGTCGACCCACCTCATAGCTGTTGGATATATGGGAGTGGCACAAAGTGCTTTCAAATGTAATACATACTGTGACGTAGTAATGAGTGGGTAAAAAAGATAAAAACAGAGAGATGGATGTGATAAACAAGATTACAGTGTAGTTGACCAATATGAAGTAAGAAGATTTAATATTTAGATTGTAATACAAGAAAGATAACTAGATTATTAGATTCTGAAAGGTAACCACGATCTCAATATGACCCATAGTAGCAATGGATGTTGTATCTGCATTTCTTAATGTATATTGAAATTTCATTACCGGTTTTAATGGAAACCATTGCTGTTTTTGCTTCCTACTAATAGCAGAAACAATAGCACCTGTATCAAGAATAAATTTAATATCGTGATTTTCACATCGTAGCGAAATCGTAACGGGTTTCGATAAAATCATTGTGCTAATTAATAATTTGCTTGTTGGATTTATTTAATCCTACCGACTGCGCCAAATGTTACATATCAAATAACACAATTATTTTGTTCCACCTGTTTATTCTGAATCTGTACCCTTATTTATTTCGAGTTGCATTAAATTATTCGAATCTAATAATCTAGTTATCTTTCTTGTATTACAATCTAAATATTAAATCTTCTTACTTCATATTGGTCAACTACACTGTAATCTTGTTTATCACATCCATCTCTCTGTTTTTATCTTTTTTACCCACTCATTACTACGTCACAGTATGTATTACATTTGAAAGCACTTTGTGCCACTCCCATATATCCAACATTGCGCCAAATGTTACATATCAAATAACACAATTATTTTGTTCCACCTGTTTATTCTGAATCTGTACCCTTATTTATTTCGAGTTGCATTAAATTATTCGAATCTAATAATCTAGTTATCTTTCTTGTATTACAATCTAAATATTAAATCTTCTTACTTCATATTGGTCAACTACACTGTAATCTTGTTTACCACATCCATCTCTCTGTTTTTATCTTTTTTACCCACTCATTACTACGTCACAGTATGTATTACATTTGAAAGCACTTTGTGCCACATCCATATATCCAACAATAGCGTAGAAAGAAAACTTTCGCTTGCGCATTACTGTACAAACGATGTACAAACGATGGAGATAATTTTCTTTTGAATCAGATTTGGGGAGGTGCTACCAATTAGGCAACCTATACGTTGTTTTCGTTCTGGCGGCGCCCCTAATTGTGTACAAACGAAAATTGCGCCTGCACATTTCTGTACAAACGATTGAGACCGTTTCTGATTGAGTCTGATAAGGTGGGGGGTTGTCTAAATTAACGTGTCCATCTCCTGAATTCACCTCCGCCTCCTCAAAAGAAGTGTACGAACTCTGGTTCCAATCAGTTAGTGCGGGCTTGTTGACTGTACTAAACTACAACTGCAGCTACAATATCTCTTGCACTTTAGCTCGTCACATGTATTTCCTTTTTCCTTTCATTATTTTGTTGATAACGGTAGAGTGCAGTGATTAATAAAGAATTACTTTCAACAATTAAAAGGTCAATATCTATCATGAATATACTAGTTTACACTATGTTTTATGCTCATTGTATATCAGATTCCACTACATGGTCTAAATTATTAATGCTTATATACTGTTCAGTTCATTTACTGCATCTACAGCAAGCTTTATCAAAAAAATGGAGACTTTTCGAAACCTGCCTTGCAGGTTAACATAGTGTTTGACATCGTGTTTCTCTATCTGACATTGAAGGCCGTCTTCGTTATCTTCAAACAAATCCGTAGTTGTCGTAACTACATAATGAAACCTATATATGTATATGCAATTTCATTTCTTACTGAATAGCGTTTTCAATGAAAAACATAAGTAAACTGTGCTACAAGACTTTAAGATACAAACGCAGTAGATAATGATCACTACATCTGAAATAGCAGAGAAGCTGCATAGACTAATATATACCATAATAAATAACAGAAAACATAAAAATGGAATGGCAAGAATCAGGGGTGTAGCCAAGGGGGGCCCATCGGGGCCGGGCCCCCCAAATGACCAGCTTTTAAAACATTATAGTAAAATTATCTCGCTTCATTCATTTAAAAGTAACAAAGTTTATTGACAATTAATAATTTACGGTAAAATAGTATGGAAAAATATTGTTTTTCTACACCGATCGAAAATTAGTATGGTATCTCTTCCTTATACCGATCGAAAAATAGGATACTTTTTTGTGACTGATTACGCAATTTACTGCGATTTATATTTGACACTTTGAAGACAAACGTTTTAACAAGGTAATATAAATACAGCCATAAAACAAAGGTACTAAACTGTTTTGTAACTATAGTATATTTTTATATGCTTTAACAAGTATTTTAAAAGACATAGAGGATGGAAAATTTGTTGAGAAACAATGCTCTTATTCAATTTGGATTTCATTCGCTCTCTTTTATTTCTACTCACTGTAATAAAATAATTATGTTTTTTAGTCACAAATAATAAATATTTTTGTCAGGAAACCGTAAAGAAATTAAGTGAAATTTCAAAAAAAATCTTGTGTAGATAAGTTCTGTGTACAAGATCTTAAATTTAAATATAAAGGTAACCAAGAAAAGTTTTGTTGCTTTTCACCCACCACCTTCGAACATTGATATGTCACCTAACCTGGAAGATCAAAAATAGTTTCCATCAGCATCGACGACCTTCTGAAAACGTTCTGGAAGGCCATGGAATCCATCGCGGTAGAACTTGGTGGGCCGTGAAACGAAGAAAGTATCAGGTGCATTTTGGACTTTACTACGGATCGGAACTGGCGTTCTCTAAGATGATTGTTCAAAGAATGGAACAGGTGAAAATCTGACGGTGCAATACCCGGGGAATATAGTGCTTGCAATATTGTTCCCCATCCAAGACGGAAAATGATGTCCTGAGTCATCTTAGCCACGTGGGACTTAGCGTTGTCCAATAAACGAGGACCCACTTGCAATTCAGAAGTGATTGCTCCAGAGTTTTGAGTTTTTGTTGAGCACAGCTCAACTGCTGACACTACACAGTTGCATTGATACTCTGACCAGCTGGTAGCAGTTCCCGACGCACGATGCACCAAACACACAGAAGGACCTTATTCTGGTACAGTGCTGGTTTCAGCTGTTTTGAAATCGGTTCATGGGATGCTAACCAATGATGACGGCGCCGTTGAGCTTCGTATGGGACACACTTTTTATCACATGTCAACGCCCTGTCCAGAAATGGCCCCGAAACAGTAAATAAACACAGGCGACTGCCGCGTTGCCTTCTGGCCCGGAGTCAAAATATGTGAGACCTATTGACCAAACTTGTAGTGCTTCACAAGTTGATGGATGTGCTGCCGAATTGTTTCTCCACACACTGAATTGTAGTCCCAGTTCCTCGTTGTACATGTGTCGGTCTTCTGGCACGTGGTGTTTTCCGGTGTTTCGTAATCGTCCTTAAACTTGTTAAACCATCGCTGCAATGTCCGCGTCGTCACGACACCCTCACCAAAGGCCTGGCATATCTTCTGTCCCGCTACAGCGGCGTTTGACCTCCATTTGAACTCGTTCAGCATATATGCTCTTATGACGCTCTGTGGATGTCCCATGTTCCCTCTCTCTTTACGCAAGTTCACGGTCCACAACCAGGTAGTATGTTAGATATACCTACACCAACAACTGAAGTTCGCCTTATCTCCACTCGCATTCAACTCACGGTGTGAGGTCCAATTGAACACAGACCTCCACGAAAAGGGACAGAATTTTCTTGGATACCTTTATAGTTATGCACAAATGTATAGCGTTTGGTCCTGGACAATAGTTCTTGATTAAGCATAATAAAAACTATCTTGAATATAATTTATGGATAATAATAATAATAATAATAAGAAAAAGAAGAAGAAGAAGCTAATATAGTGTTTTTAGTTTTCCAGAAGAAAACCAAAATTTTCCTTTCTTTCAGGCCTCAAAACCACTAACAGCAACACCTTTTTGGCTTTGTACATTGTAGCTGCCCCCCTCAAAAACGACGGCCCCCCCTACACAAATCTGCTGGCTACACCCCTGGCAAGAATATTATGTATACAGGGTGGACAATTTATCTAGAAACATCCTTGTATCCGTAGCGAATCTAAAAGGTAAAAACTGGGGGTCAATGAGGCCCCAGACTACGATAGGCATGCAATTCAAAAGAAAATTGGGGGCCTAGGACCTCTGGCCCTGGCTAGATCCTTGTAAGTTTTACATTACTGCAGACTAACGACTATATGCTGGAATATTGCAGAAGGGAAGGCCAGATAACAAACAATCCGGTATTCTGTAATTCTCACTTTCTGCACCGCTCGTGGTTTGGATACAAAAGCTCGCAGCCACGATCTAGCGTAGCTTAACTGTCACAGATCAAAATATCCCGTCGGAAGAACCTCGCCGGACTAAATCTTAGGCGCCCAAATCTTACCCAGAACATAAGTTCGTTGTTCAAACTCTTGCATAACGAAATTTTGCCATAACGATGTCTTAACTATATCGATGTATACAATAATGCATAGTACATTTTTTACCGGAGCAAGAAATCTGTTGAGAGCGCCTTTCGCGTGGGAGAGCCGAATTCGGTTCCTGACATGAGCTCATGTGGTTTGGATTCCTCGCTGCTGAACGGAACGTTAAACTCAAAATCAACTCAACTCAAGACATCTGTCTATTTTATGGAAGCATCCGTTAGTGAAGGATTAACTGTATATTACATAAGGATAATTCATGAAATCCTTAACAGGGCCTTAACGCAGGTAGTAATCCACAGATATCTTTGAAAGAAAAAATGTTAAAACCTAAGTGGTGCGTCTCGGGAGTACCTCTACCGGAGAGCAAATTTAGAATTTTAAATGAAAACAGCGGTTGATTTTGCCTTCATTGAAACAACCGCTCATTTTGAAAAACTTTCAGAGGAAACACTTTGCCGTATCTCTCATCGTTTGGTAACTGCATGAGCTCTTTAATAGGTCTATGTGAAGGTTTACGCATGGTGCAACTCAAAAGGAATGTTAACTAATTGTTTGAAACTACAGCGAAGTATAAAAGTGCAAATGCAGAAACAAACTGTGCCGTTTTCGAAAACAGTGGCGTATAACGCATATCTCTATTGCGGGATGACCAACTTCATAATGTCAAATAGAAACAAGGATCAATTTTGCTAGTGTCGAGAGAAGCACTAAATAATGAACAACCTTGGTAGGCAGTAGTTTACGAGAGTTGGTGTCATATGGCTCTACAGAAGCTTACAAATTAGTTGATGAGCAAAATGATGAGATCGGATTTACGATGCAAGAACAAAATGAAATAGGAAGCATGTGGTCGAAATAAATATGAAAGTTATGAGTATGTTGTTTCCAAAGAATTGAACAAAACATGAGGGTCTGTGTTTACTTGCAATAGGACAGTTTTTGAAAGATGAGCAAAGAGCTAAAGCATAGTCTTAGCTTCTGTTGAGTGTAGTCGATGTACCCTTGGCTTCAGAAATCCTCAAAGGGATGATCACGAACAGCAATACAGCGATTTATTCGCTGCACATAATTGTGATCAACAACTTCAAGCTCGGCCACGTTGATGTTCTGGAATGTGTTTTAATGTGTTGTTTCATGTTGCGAATTGTAGTTAGTCTATTGACATAAACAAACTCCTTAATTCAGCCCCAGAAAAGAATAGTTTATATACGTAAGATCGGGAGATCTCGGACGAAACCGTGGATGGGAACCTCTCCCGATCCAGCGTTTCAGAAATAAAGCATTTAACGCTTCCGTACAGATCGCAGCAATATTTGCTGGACAACCATCTAATTGAAACCGCATCATCTGACATTATGGAGATTAACATTTTCCAATAGAGGTGTCGCTAGAAGTGACGAAATATTGTTCCTGCTAAAGGATCGTCAAAACATCTTAGCTCAATGACTTGAGTCCCTAGAATGCTGCCCTACACATTCATGCTCCATCGCTTCCCCATTGGCTTCTTGGATCCAGTGTGAATTATCCGCTTACTAGTAATGTGTGTTGTGGAGATTCACGTTGCCATCACAGCAGAATGTAGCTTCCCCAGTACAAAATGAACACTACGCAATTCGGATGTTCTTAAAATTGGTTGGCTACGCAGCTACAAAACACAACTCGTACATTGCAGTCAGCATCAGTTAGTTCCAGATGCAGAGAGACAGAGAGAGATAGTACGGATTCAAATTGTAGTTCCACAGTTCTTGACTAGTCCTACGTTCTCGTACGGTCTGCTGCTGACATACATGTCGATTCTCTGCAACAGCTGCAAGTACATGTACGATACCTCTCCGGACGCAATAGCTGCGACCAATGTTTCCTGTCTGCCGCAATCGTATTGCTAATCTCCGCAGAAAATTGTAGGTAAGAGTTTGTCGGTCTGGACAGCGTGCAGCGTATAATCGAGATATAACCCTATAATTTTTTCGACAAACCTATAAAATCATTAACATTTGGAAAGGCTCCAAATTAGTATATGGCAAGAAAGTTATTATTTACTATGGACATTTCCTACTAAAATCACTCAATCATCAACACAACACAAGCGCTCTAAACTACTGTGGAGATGCGGTCCACGTCACATAACTAGTTTGTAATACACAGGGGCAGTTGAGTTCAATTCAAGACATTTTGTTCAGTACAAGGATCCATTTAACTCTGTGTACAGTTACTCACTCTAGTACTTTGTTCCATATTATGGGTGTATGTCATACCAGCCTACGTCTCGGTGTCAGGTTGTATGTATGTCATGTCATCGCCCTCTGTATTTGAAACCAGCAATCGCATGTCCAAAGCCACACATAATACGTATTCAGGAAGATAAAGTACGCGTTAGCTACTGGATTCAGAATAGTAATAACACACGATCATTGGGACAGTTTATGAATGCGCTGTTCGAAATCATCACAAAGCGGCCCATAGAACGTGCTATGTATTTGTAAGGGATCTCATCTTGGTTATACAAAGATCGTAGAGCGTCGACTTTATTGGTGACCGTGGACTATCTTCGGCTTAGACGCAGATTTTATACGGAAGAGGCATTGAAAAGTGGTTCATGTATTTCTAGGTACCCACTCGGTATTTGTCGGGTATGATAGTCAACTGGGATTGATCCCAGGCCCGCTTGAACGTAACGAGATCGTTCTCCTGGGTGTTTCCAGGGTTTTTCCTCATTGATACCAAGCAATTGTTTGGATGATAGCTGCAAAATTTAGGCCCTGGACGCTATCGTCTCTCATCACTAACTTCGTTACTTCGGAATTCTCTACTTCATTAACGATTTCGCTATTCTGTACATCTTCCTTCCGTTACATAACATCCTGCCAACGTTGTTTCCGAATTTATTTTTGTCATGAATTTAGTTAAGTTCTACTTACGATATGTCTCCTCATCAGTATGAGCTTGTGATCCATACTACAGTTCTTCCTGTCAGCTCATTACATATCATCTTTCTTTCCCAGCAACTCAGCTTAGGTAGCAGCCATGTTACCAAATGTCATTAATTGTTGCCTAAGAACGTGGTTGAATATTGAGCACTTCTTTCAACTCAAGCAAAATCGAACCTTGTTACTGTTTGGCATTATGAACCTGCCAGTCAATATGTGACGGTGACGGTAACGGTGGAGGGTATTAGTGGTTAAAATATGAAACAAAATTTTAATAACCTCCCGTTATCCGGAATCTCGGTAGCAGGAGCGCACGCTCCGAAAACAGTGTATCAAGAAATAGTGAACTCAAATAAGAATACTAATATTAATACTACAACACTCTTGGGTCGTAATCGACAACTTACCATTCGAGCCTTCAATACAAATATCCACAATGTTGTAATTCACGAAGTTGTCAGATGTAGCGTGGACGTAGAGAGAAAATGCAAGCTAGACTCAAAAGTTTCAGAATACACTTGCGTAAACCTGTTATTAAAAACCATACGTATTTATTTACTATATTTGTTTCTATAATACCACATTCTATCACAAAACAGTATTCATATACACAACAGATAATGCTCACCACAAACGAACAATCTTTTGACGTAAACAGTAGCTTCAATAATGACTTGGTAACGTCACTCACTCCAATTATTGATACCGTTCAACATAAAACCGAGATTGACAAGTAATTTAAAGAAACATGATATTTAGAACAAGGAAACACAAAATACTATATACAACAAAAATAATAATAATACATGCAATAAGGTTTCTCTACTATACTTCTAAGTCTTTTCAGAATAAATGAAAGTCCAGACGACAGTAGCAAATTATGTTATTTCATAATTCCAGAAAGAATTGTTTTAGAGAAGCTTGATTTCTTATTTATTTTTATATTTATTATTTTAATTATTTCCTTTTTACAGATGCACTAAATTGTTATATTATACTTGCCGCTTGGTATATTTGTTTCTACCTTCAGTTCTGTCTTTGCCTGAACAGATGATTCACTAGTGAAATACTAATTTGAATGTAAAGTGACTAACTGATTGACACTTGATAGTCGCGACTGGCGAACTTTTATTTAAATTGAATTCAACTTATTACTGATATTTCAAACATTCTTCACAGACAAATACGTTAGTTAGCACAGTTTTCAGAAATAATGCAGTTATTTAACGATGTTATATCACTATTGTGGTTGTTAGATATTTTTATAGCTATAATTTGAAGTAATATTCCGCTATTATATAGGCCTATATCAAATATAGATTGATTTTCTTTCAAGCGCTTTTTGTGGACATATGTTTCAAACTTAAGCTTAAGACTAAAAGAATTCAATACAAAGGAATGCGTTCATATTGTGCGCTCATTATATGCACGACGTTCTATATTTACTGATCCTTTAGAGTGTCTACAAATTATTAACTTCTACTAATATAGACTGGCGCAAGAAACTTTATATTTACTTTTTGTAGCACTGATATGCAGTATCCAATAAAATAGATTAGATTATGAGTGAGGTATTTGAAATGAATAATATTACATCGGCTTACATAAATAATGTATCAATATTGCAGTTTTACTTTTTATATGCGCATATGTTATTACGGTAATATCAAAAGAATTCTATAAGGTTACGAGTGCAAAGCATGCTTTAGTGTGTCGTATACTGTATACAAATACCACTTGTTTTAATTCTTTTCGTTGACATTAGTACGTGACATGCGATGTTTACTTGCAGTGGCTGGCTTCTTCACGAATATGGCTTACTTGTTAGTTTCTTACCTTGACTGATAGGTTAACACAAAACAAAACAAGTTCTTAAACACTTCTTGTTCTATTAATTCACCTACAAATACTTCTTCATAGTTGCAATTTTATCTTATTCTTTTCTTTATACTTTCCCACTTGTTCTTATTACACTGCATTTCTCCTCTTCTGTCAACCTGCAACCTGCTCCTCTTGCTCTCGATTCAACCTGCTGCTTCCTCATCATGTGTTGACAGTGTTGCCAGTGAAGTTTAGACATTGGTGGAGTTCAGAAGGTTACCGAGCGGAGCGCTCAGTCACACTGCTCGAAGTGAGCGAAACGCAAAACTTGCGAAAACAACACGTATACAAATGCTGATGGGGCAGCGTGTCCTGTCACATATGGCGTCCGAATAGGTTGATCCCTGTGCCGTCACTAAGCATTCCCAGATTAACTTTCCCTTAGTTCCACAGATACTTATAGAAGTAAGATAATACACAAACAAATGAAACCTGACACATACATTTATATACATATATACACAATATTTCGAAATATGTACAGCCCGCAATCTATTCGCAGTATTCATCAGGTAAGTCCTTCAAAAGTTGACTGGCACAATTCTCCTCTGCCTTCTTCCGCCACTTCCAGTATTCTTCCTTAGTAGGCTTCCACAATTTACACTGATGTTCGGATCGGTGTCCTATCGATTTCCCATTGTTCGGATCAATCAGCTCCACAACCTTAAGACTTGGCTTACGAACACATAAGTATGGTCCTGAGTACAGATCGAACATCTTTTTTATCTGCTGTGCTGCTGCATCACTGATGGGATGTGCCCTGAGGAATATAAGATCGCCTACATTAGCATGCCGATCCGATGTCATTTTTTCGTTGGTACGTTGATTCTTCTTCGCCATCTGAGACTTCTTACGATGTGCAATCATAAGTAGCCGGTTGTCCCACGAATTTCCGTCTTCATCAGTCTCCTCTTGGAACAGTCGTTTCATCACAGGCGTTACATCCTTCACGTTTAGATGTGCTTGGACTGGAGCAACGTTCAGATTCTCTACAATAGTATAATTCAGTAACATAACGATACTCCATAAGTGCTTACTCCAATCCACATGTTGTCCAGCACAATACAACCTCCAAAGCCTGTTCATTTCTCTATGCATCCTCTCCACGGGATTTGCTTGAGGATGGTATGGTGTGGTGTGATACACTTTAACTCCCTTACTAGCCATTGACCCTAGGAACTTACTAGATACAAAACATGGACCGTTGTCACATATAATGGCGTCCGGAATACCTAGATGCATAAAATACAAATCCAGGCATCTCAGAATTGCAGCAGTTGTAGCTCGTCTCATTGGGTACGCTACTAGATGTCTGGTAAACACATCCATGCACGTGCATACATATGCCATGTTTGACTTGCTGGTTGGAAGCTTCCCTACCACATCAACTGACAGTAACTCTCGGGCTCTCGAAACTGTGACTGACTGTAACTTCCTTGAGAGAGGATGAGGATCAGCTTTGTGTCTCATACACAATACACAATTGCGGATGTATTGTCGCACATCAGTATACATGTCTTCCCAAACGAAATTTTCTAGAAGCATCGTGTGTGTCTTTGCATATCCAAAATGACCTCTGTCATCATGGTAACATCTCAGTACTCTCTTTACTAAACTTTTGGGTACAACTATCCTCCATTTATCTTTCAAATGAAAATCACGTTTTAACAGCACACCTTGTTGGATCTTGTAATACAGACGTACAGATTTACCCCAACTTATTTCTGGTACATTTGTCTGATCTTGCTCCAGAGCATCAATATACTTCATCAACTGTGGATCTTCACGCTGGTATTGCTTCCAGTCCTCACTGGTCATATTTGCTAAATCTCCTGGAAGGACATGAAAATTGAAAATTGTAACAATTCTAGGTGATTGGCATACGGTGATACGAGACAAAGTATCCGCTGCTACATTGGTTACTCCAAGTATGTATTGGATTTCCAACTCTACATCTTGCATTTCAATACACCACCTATATAACCTGGTATTCCAATATTTTATGCTCTTAAAATGCACTAAAGCTTGATGGTCAGTTTGTACGATCACATGATGCCCTATCAATAGATTACGCCATTTTCTTATAGCTTTTACAACACCCAACATCTCTATCTCAGTAATGGTATAGCGAGATTCACAAGGCTTAAGTATGTGTCCAGTGAAACCAATAACTCGTTTTCCATCTTCATACTCTTGTGTCAAAATAGCAGCAGTCCCAATAGTTGAGCCGTCAACTATGATAATGAAGTCTTTTGACGTATCTGGATGCACCAAAAGTATGTTTTTACAGATCTCATGTTTTATTTCCTCGAAACAATTCGTATGTTCAGGCAACCAGGTCCATTTCTTCCCTTGTTTAAGCAGTTGGTATAAAGGTGCTGACTTACGAGCAAAATCATGTATAAACTTGGAGCACCACTGGAAAAATCCTAAGGTCCGTTGCAATGTTTTAATAGTTGTAGGCCTTGGCAATGACTTTACCAGATCCACGTACTCTGGATTTTTCGCTATTCCTACCGGTGTTACCACAAAACCTAAGAAATTTGCCTCAGATACCATAAATGTGCATTTCTTTAAATTGACTGTCATGTTTGCTTCCTCTAACTTGCACAATACTTGATCTAACAACTCGATATGAGCTACTGGATCAGTCCCTGGAATTAAAATGTCATCTATATACAGTAAGATCTTTTCAAGAATAGCAACTCCCAACACTCTCTGCAACGCAGCCATTAAACAAGCTCCACCATTCTTGTAACCAAAGGGTACTCTGCAATGCCGGTACATCTGGCCTTCAAAAGAGAATGCTACAAGATCCCTACAATCTTCAGTTAACTCGATCTGGCAGTAGGAATGCACCAGGTCAAGGGACGTTGCACAGGTCATCCCATTAAATCTTGCAAAGAGGTCATCGAGACGTTCGACCTTCAGATTTGTCAAAGATACGAATTTATTAAGTTGGACCAAGTCAAGACAGACTCTAACCTCATCCGAGTTCTTCTTTCTGACTATTACCAGCGGATGATGATGTTTTGACACTGCAGGCTCAATGATACCTTGACGCAACCATTTTTGGATCTGCTCCCTCGCCTTATCTCGATAACACAGTGGAATTGGGTAAGGTCGTTTCACAATTGGATCTTCAGTGCTAACCTGGATTGTATACTTAAACTTGTTACATTTTCCTGGGAAATGGGCGAAAACTTTTCTTCTCTTCATCAGCACATTGAACAACATTTCCTTGTGTTCCGGAGCAATAGGAGTTTTCTCCACCACTTCTCTCACTTCTTCTGGGGTAGCGTACAGACCCTCTTCAGTCGCTTTTTCCCTGACTTCCATGACTTCCACTCTCTTTGGACAGCAAGCCGAACATTGAATCTCCTGAACAAGCGGGTCATACAAGGATTCCACAAGAGCTTGATCCTGTATTTGTGCCAGCGTAATTCGTCTCAGGCTGCAATCTTCTCTTTGCCTTGACCTAGCTTCATTACACGAATCTTCTTGTTGCATCAATACGCTGTTCCACTGACTTAAAACTTCTTTCAGATCTTCACGATCGCATCCACATACCTGTGTGCTGCATTCTTCCTCTGGATGGCATTCGCATTCACTCCATTCTTCTTCTATGACGTTTGCAGGAAGATGGTCATCCACACTCAACTCATTAATCATATTATTACATGTCGCATTTTCTTCCTCCTTCGATTCAACCATGGGTACCACAACTTCTTGCTTCCCAGTTTGAATGGTTACCATACCATTTCCAAAATTCATTCTGACTTGAAACTTGCTCATGTAATCACGACCCAGTAGAAGATCTTGGTTGAGCCCGTCGACCACAAAAGCTCGAACATCCGTCTGTATTCCCTTAATTGTCACAGGAAGATATACTTCTCCTTTCACCATTTTCTTCCTGGTTCCACTATAATCGACAAGAACTACGTGGGGTGCTGGTTTCAATTTCGGATGTGATATAATCTTCGTAACCCTTCTCCACAACTCTAGACTACACAACGTCACCTCCGCACCGCTATCAACAAGTGCTTGCACAACTTCATCCAACACACTCACTCGTATGATACCAGACCATTCTTTTATTCGTTCAAAGTCTGTTTTCACGTCATCAATATTCTCACAATCTGTGTTATACTCCCACTCTTGTCCAGCTATACATTGAAATTTAACTCGAAAAATATTCGCCTCATTCCTACACTCATACTCATGTACACATAAAGGACTATACACATCACTATACACTTCCTCAGGTATATCCTCACTTACACTTTTCTCATGGGTCTTCTCACAACACAAGTCGTACCTACCTCCGACCCGCGAGGTGGATACTTCGTTTAGTTTTTTGAATCTGGACTTCCCCGAGGATCCCAACGGTGCTGAATATCCTCTTGGGAGGATCTCGGGTCATCTCTTTCATATTCTTCGTGTGTGGACCACTTCCTTTCTGGCCGTCTTCTTCCTCTCCAAGAACGTGCACGACCACCTCGTCTGCCGCGTCGATAGTTCCCGCGTCCTCTTGCACCATCTCGTCCTTCGTACGGTGATTCTTCTCTTCTGTTCGCAGGCTCTGTCTTGTTATCCTCCTGGTCCTTCGATATAGCTCCTACCTTAGCTTTACGAGTAATCACATCTTCACCGTCCTCCCATCTTCTAGCGCCATCTCTTCCTGCCTTCCGTCTTGCTTCCCATGTGTCGTGAATCAGTTCAAGTCGTCGGACTGTTTCAAGAATTTCTGCTAACTCCTGGCCTCGTGTTGAAACCAACTGTCTCTGATACTGAACTGGTAGCAAGGTTATGATAGTGTTGCAAATCTGGGCTTCACTGCTCTGTGAATCCAAGTCCCTAATCTGACAAAATCGATTCGTAACAAAACGTTCAACACTCCCGTCAACCTTAGGGTTGAATGGTACAGTCTTAAGGCGCGTTAGCTTAGCACATGTCACATCTTCTGAATGATAATGCCTTAAGAACATTTGCTTAAAGTCGGCATACGTGAGGAACTTATTCACATTTGAGTAATACCATGACAACACTGCGTCTCTTAGTATGAACGGTAATACCTTAAGCGCCTGACTAGGTCGCACCCCCATTAGAGCACACTCTCGCTCAAATTGTATGATAAATGCTTGAGCTGACAAATCACCTCTCTCTGGTGGATAGTGCGTGAACGATTTTATATCCGTTAATCGCAATTTCAGTTCCTTTTCGTCTTCTTCCTTTTCCATTTCCTCCCTGTAGTCCTGAGCTGCTTCCGAATAGACTCCGCGACGGTTCGTTAGTCTTCTGGCGTTTTCATTCTCGTTACCGTTAGAAGGAAGCTGTCTTCTTCGTCGGTTCCTTCTTCTTTCCGTCTTCGGGGACCATCCATCTTCTTCTGAATACCCGCTCTCATCAGACGAACTGGTCTTGATCCGTCTCCTTCGTCTTCTCCGATAACTTGAATGCACCTCAGGTTCCTTGCTCCGAGAAGCCGCCGTACTATTGAGGGCACTTCTTCCACAGCAGGTACCACTGGAATCACTTCTATTGCGCCTTCCATCTAAGCTTGGAGATTGAACAAGATTGTATGGCCTCTTCACTTCTGTTTCCTCTTCTACGCCTGAACTATGTCTTCGCCATTCCTCCTCGATCCTTTGTTGAAGTGACGCTATTGCTACCTCCTGACAAGCCAACTTTTCTTGTACTTTCCACAGTTCCGAAGTGTTTTGCCACATGACAGCCTTCGACTGACTCACATCCGCGCGACACTCTTGCAGTTGATTATTCATCACCGCGTTGGCTCTAATCATTCTTCCAGAAACCTCTTCTATCACTTTTCTACATTCATCAGTCTTCTGCAGGACTGTTAACTCTTCTTTGGCCAACCGATCTTCTATCTGTGCGGTAGTCATCTGTAACACCTCATGCTTCACATCTGCAATCTCATCCTGCATCCTGTCTTGACATTGTGCCAGACCTGCTACACAGCTCTTAGATACCTGATCGATTCTTCTATTTACTTCTTCAAATTGCTGACTCACCTTTTTCTCTGTTAATATTGCCACTTCCTCGAGTTTACAGACAGTATTCTTCAAATCCTGAATCTCCTGCTGAGTTCCGTCCATCTTTCGTGACAATTCATTTACCTGATGAGTTAACAGCGCGCTCGTCCTGTCACACTTCTTGCTAACTTCTTCAATCTTGTTCTCCAGTTGCTCTCTACTATCCCGTAAATCCTCCTGAATGACCTTCATCTCAATCTGAAAATCTTCCTTGATTTTCGATCTCAACTCACATTGTCCCTTTTCATTATATTTCTCAAACATTCGGATAAGCATCTGCTCCATTGCATCCAAAGACAAACTCCGTTCTCCCATCTCCATCGCCTTACGTGGTTTGCACTGTCCGCACTTCCATAATGCTTCAATTGGTGCATCATCCTCGAGTTCATTTTGAGCATTCCATTCTTCCTCCTTCCTTTGACTACACACGCGGTGAAACCAGCGATCACACAGACAACATTGTACATGATACTCATCTTTAGCTGGATCGTCACAACACACTACTTTATCTAAGTCTGACATGGCCCTGAGTCTCATAATCTAAAATGTAACGGCGACGATAACGGTGGAGGGTATTAGTGGTTAAAATATGAAACAAAATTTTAATAACCTCCCGTTATCCGGAATCTCGGTAGCAGGAGCGCACGCTCCGAAAACAGTGTATCAAGAAATAGTGAACTCAAATAAGAATACTAATATTAATACTACAACACTCTTGGGTCGTAATCGACAACTTACCATTCGAGCCTTCAATACAAATATCCACAATGTTGTAATTCACGAAGTTGTCAGATGTAGCGTGGACGTAGAGAGAAAATGCAAGCTAGACTCAAAAGTTTCAGAATACACTTGCGTAAACCTGTTATTAAAAACCATACGTATTTATTTACTATATTTGTTTCTATAATACCACATTCTATCACAAAACAGTATTCATATACACAACAGATAATGCTCACCACAAACGAACAATCTTTTGACGTAAACAGTAGCTTCAATAATGACTTGGTAACGTCACTCACTCCAATTATTGATACCGTTCAACATAAAACCGAGATTGACAAGTAATTTAAAGAAACATGATATTTAGAACAAGGAAACACAAAATACTATATACAACAAAAATAATAATAATACATGCAATAAGGTTTCTCTACTATACTTCTAAGTCTTTTCAGAATAAATGAAAGTCCAGACGACAGTAGCAAATTATGTTATTTCATAATTCCAGAAAGAATTGTTTTAGAGAAGCTTGATTTCTTATTTATTTTTATATTTATTATTTTAATTATTTCCTTTTTACAGATGCACTAAATTGTTATATTATACTTGCCGCTTGGTATATTTGTTTCTACCTTCAGTTCTGTCTTTGCCTGAACAGATGATTCACTAGTGAAATACTAATTTGAATGTAAAGTGACTAACTGATTGACACTTGATAGTCGCGACTGGCGAACTTTTATTTAAATTGAATTCAACTTATTACTGATATTTCAAACATTCTTCACAGACAAATACGTTAGTTAGCACAGTTTTCAGAAATAATGCAGTTATTTAACGATGTTATATCACTATTGTGGTTGTTAGATATTTTTATAGCTATAATTTGAAGTAATATTCCGCTATTATATAGGCCTATATCAAATATAGATTGATTTTCTTTCAAGCGCTTTTTGTGGACATATGTTTCAAACTTAAGCTTAAGACTAAAAGAATTCAATACAAAGGAATGCGTTCATATTGTGCGCTCATTATATGCACGACGTTCTATATTTACTGATCCTTTAGAGTGTCTACAAATTATTAACTTCTACTAATATAGACTGGCGCAAGAAACTTTATATTTACTTTTTGTAGCACTGATATGCAGTATCCAATAAAATAGATTAGATTATGAGTGAGGTATTTGAAATGAATAATATTACATCGGCTTACATAAATAATGTATCAATATTGCAGTTTTACTTTTTATATGCGCATATGTTATTACGGTAATATCAAAAGAATTCTATAAGGTTACGAGTGCAAAGCATGCTTTAGTGTGTCGTATACTGTATACAAATACCACTTGTTTTAATTCTTTTCGTTGACATTAGTACGTGACATGCGATGTTTACTTGCAGTGGCTGGCTTCTTCACGAATATGGCTTACTTGTTAGTTTCTTACCTTGACTGATAGGTTAACACAAAACAAAACAAGTTCTTAAACACTTCTTGTTCTATTAATTCACCTACAAATACTTCTTCATAGTTGCAATTTTATCTTATTCTTTTCTTTATACTTTCCCACTTGTTCTTATTACACTGCATTTCTCCTCTTCTGTCAACCTGCAACCTGCTCCTCTTGCTCTCGATTCAACCTGCTGCTTCCTCATCATGTGTTGACAGTGTTGCCAGTGAAGTTTAGACATTGGTGGAGTTCAGAAGGTTACCGAGCGGAGCGCTCAGTCACACTGCTCGAAGTGAGCGAAACGCAAAACTTGCGAAAACAACACGTATACAAATGCTGATGGGGCAGCGTGTCCTGTCACAAATAGAGGTATGTCCGAGACACCACTGATTTTTAAAATTGCATTTGGTTTCCATATATGCACTTTTGTGCTTTGCTGTAATTTCAATTATTTAAACACCTCTGGTTCAATCCCAGCTCGCACCGAGTGAACAGTGTGGTGGACAAACATCGTGTGAGTGGGTTTTCTCGGAGTCGTCCTGTTTTACCCCGCTTTCTTGATTCTAGCATTCCATTCATTTCTCATTATCACCGTCTCCTTTAGCCTAGCTGGAATAACAGTGGGACGCAAAGCTTAAAGATTTTATTTCATTTCGATTGTTTACTTTTTGAGTTGCACGTGCGTAAAACACCGCATTAACCTATTCATGAGCTGTAGCTGTCAAACTGGAAGAGATATGCCAAAGTGTTTCCTCTCAAAGTTCTTCATAATGTAGCGATTGTTTCGATGAAGGCAAAATCAACTGCTGTTTTCATTTAAAGTTCTGAAGATGCCTCCGGTAGAAATATCCCTAGACGCCCATGATACATATATATAATTAAACCTCCACTAAGGGATAGTTCCATAGTATACTATGTAGTATTATGGGTGAAATCCTGGATGAAAGACGAGGTAAATTCACAGACACTCAGATGGGTATGGACCATCTTGATTTACCCCCTGCGTAACACGTTACTAAGATGCCATATTACTCTTCACAACGTACAGGAACTATTCTAAATTCAGACAAACTTAACACAGAAAACTTCGCGTTTCTACAAAACTTGACAGACAATTTCGATTTGGGTGTGTTTTTTTTTTCTCACAGAAAACATAACTGGTATGTGTCACTTCCAATGGCATAAGAATCAGTTTAGAATGCAGTGTATAGCAAAAAAGAAAACAATCTTGATAGTAAAACATAATTGTATCTGATAAGGAGGAAAATGCACAGTTTTCAGTTTGTATTGTGTATGATTATTTCATGTCAAATATACGTACGTAATAGAAAATCACAACGTTGTTACGTTATTGCTGTTAGAAAAAACGATATTTTTCTTTTCATGGAAACTGATAAATTTTGATTAAGTCTGCCATATCTCCCATAAGAACGGGACGTACCGATTTTGGATCCAAGTGTCCCGCTTCCCCGTAAATTTAGTTGGGACAGGCAAATATTCCGCTATTTAGTTTCTGCTCTCAATCAGTGTTTCAATGATGAAGAGTAAGGATTGTGGTTGTGGTTTCCACACAGCCATCTGAATAATTTTAAAACTAGTATACGATAAATTGAAAAACAGCACGCATATATTGCTGAAGCTTTAGTATGTTTTGAACTTCCCACAATAAAGGTGAAAAATAGGTAACATCATAATTTATTGAGTTTAAAAGTTAAATCTCTATTGAAGAACATGTATGGATCTGACGAACCACCTAAAGATAGTTTTTATTCTTATGTCAACACTTTCTACAGTATATCGTATGATTATCTAATTTCATCGGGAAATCAGTTTTCAGATCTTGGAACATTAACTTGATGTATTTTGAAATCAGAGTTTGAATGGTCAAGCTCAAATATTGAAGCAAGTCTTGATAATTAATTGAAAACGTAGATAGTATGGAAATTGATAGTCCAATACTCTTTAACAAGTTTTCTATTAAATGTATTGTAGCAGAAGAGTTAAATAAGTGGATTAGCTCAAATGTCAAAGCACACGATTGATAGGTGGCTCTGTTCAGTATCCCCAAGGAAAGATTTATAAATGTAACAGTTCCCTTAAAAGTGTCGAGTTTTTTCTCTGCATTCTACAGTCAAATGCAAGACTAAAACCAAAAGTATTTTTTTTTCTAAACTGAACGACTTCTCGTCAAGTGAGAAAACAAATATTTTAGAATCCACCACAGCAAATGTTTTAATTCTGAAGCAAAACTTGCACTTTGCATGCACTAAAATATATGATGAATTGCTCTGCAATAAAAATGTATGAAGAGGTCTATTCTAGTGATAAATACAAGTACGTTGAAGGATTCTTTGTTTGTTATATGGGCAATATGTGCTAAAAAAAATCATTTTACATACAATTGAAACTTCCATGTTACTTTTACTCTTCTTAGTAAATTACATCGGAAAATGATACGTTATCAAAATTGATATTCTTATATTTCTTGATTGTTGTCATGAATATTTGATACAACAAGATATCACCTTCAGTGTTTAAAAAAATAAAATTATATTTCGTACAATATATGAATAGAATTCCATATACTAGACCTTATTTTCTTTCTGTGTATACCCTATTTTTACTTTTTCTTATTTATTTTTGTAATAACGACACGTAATTTTGTTGTGCCATTGTAGAATGCACATGATTATGTCTATGTGGGACATTGAAGGTGCATGTTTTTCTTTCGTCTGCTAAAGTCTTCAATAACATATTATTTGGATAGCATATCCAGATGAAGAAATCTCACATAAATGCAAAACATTCATAGGAGTTCCGCAGAAGTATAAAGTTTCCAAGAACAGTACAGATTATTCGTTACTTCCTTGTATCTGTTTCAAATAATGCAGTCAAAATGTTTCCAAAAAATATAGTGTTGAAAAATTGAGGAGAGGGGTCAAAGATGTCCCGTATTCTTCTGGAGAAAAATATGGTAGGCTTAATTTTGATCCATGTTGCTCTTTTCCTAGTTTTGCCCCTGTATTCTTCTGTAGCTGTATTCCAAATTTTCGAATTTTTAAAAATATCTCCGATAAATAATTCTACATCGAATTATTCAGCCACGCTTGCTGGAGCCAGATTGTCGCTCACCTGCATTCAACAATGGGAGCCTGTATACCATCAAGCGCAAAAATCTGCAGCAGTACTGGGGATCAACTTGCGATAATGGAGCGAACATTTGTGTCCTTCTGTGACCATTATCTCTCATGTGTATCGCACAAAGCTACTTAATGTCCCGTCTAGTGAGTTAAGCATTGTGTTGAGCTCAAGATTCGGAATTTAAATCTTTCCTTGAGCAAGAAATTGTGGAAAAGTTATTATTTCTGTATATTATACCTAAGTTACGCTTGTCCTAAAAGGGAATGAAATTGACTTCATGAACCTCCCCCTTCCTTCCTTGACAAAACTCTTAAAATCTAGTACAATAATTCTGCACGACACATATTGAAATTATGGTTGAGCACAGTGTGAGTAAGTGGAAGCTAGTGCAGTTTTTGATGGACCATAGCATGGTAGAAAATCACACAATATATCTCAAACAATTGGCCATCCTATTATAAACAATTACAAATAAGGACCTTGATGTTTTATTTTCGTGTAATGTTATTGCCTGCGATGAGCTAGGGGACAAAGGAACAATAAATGATAGTTTGACTTATATTACAGTACAGTGTGTTTTGTTGTTGTTTTCATATAAATAAAACTTATTTCAAGTAAAAATTACAACAAATAAAGTTTTACCTGTCTCTTTTTTCTAACTAATGTTGATCCAACGCAAAGAAAACAGGTCGACTAACTCTAGTATTATTGTTTGCTAGACACAATGAAAGTTCTGGACAAAGGAAGGGCACATACATTTTTAGAAGGTCGGCTGTTTTTCACACAATAAATGATAGTTTGACTTATATTACAGTACAGTGTGTGTTTTGTTGTTGTTTTCATATAAATAAAACTTATTTCAAGTAAAAATTACAACAAATAAAGTTTTACCTTTCTTTTTTTTTTCTAACTAATGTTGATCCAACGCAAAGGAAACAGGTCGACTAACTCTAGTATTATTGTTTGCTAGACACAATGAAAGTTCTATTTTCAGTTGAATAGGATCTACAATGTTGCCAACTCTTCAAAAAACAACGTTGCCAATTCTTACTGTTTAAAATTAACAATCATAACAAAGAACTAGCCTATAACTAAAATTTAGCGGGAAAAGAGCTAAATTGGAAAACAAAATATACTTGCATACCCAGACGCTCAAAGAAGAAAGCTTGAGCCACATAGCAAATGTATGGGTAATACAATTTTTTGACATGAGATTGGTTATGATACTGACGTATAAAATTTCATATACAGGATGCTTTAAGATTATAGGAGTTTTAGTAGGGAGCCTTGATGACAATCAGGGGGCCAGGAGTAGTCACCAGGTACGCTCGCCTCCTTGCCCCTCTGGCGTCGTCCCTCCTGCAAGTTGCAGTTATAATGATTTAACCCCTGCGGTTTCTACGTCTACATTAGTGGAAGCACATTAACCTTCCTTGGTCACTCTAGGGTCTGACAGACCCCAGATGAATTTTTTTATTCTGATTTTTTTGTGTTGCTTTTTGAAAAGTTTTCCATCCAAGTAAATTCAATTGGTAACACTGCCTGTTGTTATGGCTGGTAAACTGCGTCCATTGCGAGCTTTGTGCTATAGAAGACGCTTGTAAAGAGTGTTTGGGATCCAACGCACCCCAGTGTGACCGGCGCGTAAACGTTTGCTTCTTTTATTCGCTTTTTAATTCCACCTATTTTCCTTTATTTCTGAGATTTCTATTCATGAAATATGGCTGAGAGTAAGTTTAAAAAGGATGAAATACCTGAATTTTCGCTTGACAATAATGACAGTGGTATACAAGATTTTCGTTTTTTTTTTTTTTTTTTTTTTTTTGAAGTACAAGGGCCAAAGCGTAGACCTTTTCAGGACCAACTGCTCGAATGTTGAGCCAGCAATCTAAGCCTCCGTAGTTCGGCTCCTCATTAACGTAGAAGGATTATTTAGGTGTCTGTCTCTTCAGGAAGGATAAAACTTTCGAATGGTGTGCGTTTCATTCACATAAGGTCTCATTTCAAAAAGGTAGGAGGGCAAATTGAATGCTTTTGTTCCCCTCTCCCTCAACATTTAGAAGAGAAACTCTCCCCCCAAAGGGGCTACAAGCATAAAAAGTGGCGTCAAGAAAGATAAATGAACATACTAACTAGTAATACCATGTGTATAGCCATTCGGCTTGCGAGGGGGAATCAGAGACATATTGAGTTTGTCCTTTTTTCAGTATATATTATTATAAAAGTAAAACATATTACCTGAAAATTGTGGGACGCTGCCAACACTATTATTTGCAATACGCCAAAGAATAATATCACATGTACGCCAGACATTCGGAACAATCATATAAAAAATGAAAAGATGAAGATACAATAGCAAGGGATAAAAAATTCGGAACAACGTACCTATGAAAATCATCCTGTATATATCTCCCTATGAAAATCATCCTGTATATATCTATATATTGTCGTCTAGCCTGACTTTGGCAGCCCTAGCAACGTCCCTAATTGTCACAGAGATAAGAATACCTCGTTGAAAAATTTATGGGATACAGATTCTAACGAGGTAACTTTTGTGCCTCCCGTACCCAACCCGTAAATGAAGAAGAATGTAAAACTAGGAAAAAATACACTTTTTCGAAGTTTGTACAGCTATGGCAACACCAGGGTCCGAAATCCTGGGGGACAGAGGGAATTTCCCCCTACCAAAATTGTTATGCTTGCATTTCCCACCACCAAAATCTGTAGGGGGTACACCTTAATATTAGACTAGAGGGAGAGATGGAAAGCAAATTTCATAAATGAATAAAAATTTTAAAAAATATTATCATGGTCACAGCTTCTAAAATAAATCTGTAGTTTATCTATGAAACAGATTTAACTGTCTTATAGGCTGTAAGGGGTTTCTTGCTTGCAATTAACGTATACACATAAAACTCTGGCAAGTGTGGCTAGGTTTATTGCTGATCAGTTGCGTGCAGAACTGGTAAAACTTCTCAAACAAACAGATTGTTTTTCAATTTCAGTGAACGAATCCACACACAGGTTTGCAGATAAGCACTTGCTGTTATATGTGTCATATGTGGGTGAAGAAAATAATCCTTGTTTTATTTATTTATTTACAAATTAGTGCCATTTGAAAATGCCGATGCAAAATTCTTGAAAAGAAAATTATTCAAGTATTTTCCGAAGGTAGCATAGATTTTTTAAATCTTAAAGGAACGTTTGTTGGATTTGCTTCGCAGGGAGAAATGAAGGGTTGTTCACAACGTTCACCGGGAGAAATGAAGGGTTGTCACTCGAATTAGAAGGAGTGTCCTAAAACTTTAAAAGTATCGCATTAGACACAGATGCTACAAGACTGCTATAAATAAAAAGAAATATGTTTTACATACGTAGGATTTCAAATGAGAGGGACGCATTACTGACAGTCTTGACAGATTTTTCTTGTACAATGTAATTTCTACTTTCGAAGCGTGAAAATATTGACCATTTCATTAAAGACCGCTCTAAACTTTGTGGTATTTGAAAAAAAAAAGCTTCGAAAAAAAAAACATTCTATTCCTAGGTATCCTTCTGAATATTGCGTTCATTCTGTCTATTATTAGTAAAAGGATGCAAAAGGAGTCAGTTTCATACAATGAAATAGAGAAAATAAATTCAATCCACAATCCAAGCTCTGAGAGAAATGCATGTTAAAAATTATGTCTACCTCAGTCTTTGTAAAGGAAAGCATTTAGTGCACTGTTGAAACCATCTGACACAGGGAGTGATAATAGTGAGTTTGATCAAATAAGGGGCCAGGGTATAGTAGACAAAGTGGAAAGCATATTTCCTTCAAATAATGTACTAAATGTTTTTTAGTGTTTGAAAATAAAGATCGTAATAGTATGAGTTGTTCCCCCTGTCACACGGTAACGTAGACGTATATAAAGCAGCTCAACTGTTGTAATTTTTGCAGTATCAGAATGGAAAGAGTAAAAGTCAATTTCTACTTTGGTAAATGACTTTCCAGTTCTTAAAACGTTAACGCCAAAGTTCGCTCAGTGCCATTATTAACTGCTGCCTCTGAATGTGGATTCAATGATGCTGATAATATTAAAAATTCCGAAAGAAACAGTATGTTGGCGAGTACCTTCCAATCTTTATTGACAATAATTAAACTTAACGGACCTCCTTTAAAATTCGGGGATGCGTTATTGTGACTGATACATGGCTGAAACCTAGATAACAAATGTCCAACTCACGTTATACACGGAAACAAAAAGTGAAGATATGTTTAATTATTCTCTAACGTAAGATCACTGGCGCAAATCCCGGAGGGATAAGGGGGACATGTCCCCTCCAATGTTGGAACTGGGTGACTGTCCCCAAATAAACCGATTTGAAATGTCTTTTTTGCGAAAAACATGTGATTTGTGTCCGATTCCCACAAAGGAAAGTGAGATGATATTGATGTCCCTCCAGAATAAGCCTCAAATCTGCCCGCCTCCCAATGTTGAAGACACTTCTGCTCCCTGATCTTCCACAGGACTGGTTTTCAACTTAACAAATATTTTGAGCATCGCTTAACCATAAAAGAAAAAGAAACGTTCTTACTTGTTCCCCCCGATGTTGAAGACAGTTTTCCGCCGATGCGTAAGATACGTTATTGCAAACTATATTTTAGGTTTATAAATACATTACCACAATCATTCAATACTCGTATTATTGTGGCTCTCCCCGCTGGTCTAGTGGCTAGCACGTGCGACTTACAATATCTTGAGCGATTACGGTGTTTAGAATTCCACATCTCATAGCGTCGCTCCTGAAAAGGGAAGTTAAACTTAAATCAGCAAATCAATCGTATTATTGTGCTTGTGTTTTCATCATATAAGTTAACGATCTACGAATACCCGCCAAGGCTAAGAAAGACGGTCACGATGAGGAGGGCTAAGGACGTGGAAGGAAACTGGAGGACCCCGAGAAACCCCCACACAGTATTGGTATACACAAGCAGAGCCTGGCGCGAGCTAGGACCCATCCAGGTATCCCACGCAACTGAAGTGAGCGCTATACCGCTGAGGAAACCCGGCTTTTCGTTGTGCTTTCAAGTACTTGTATTGAAATCATATCTGTTATTTATAATATAGTCTATTCTTGTTAATAATACAATATAGATACGTAGTATTATTTAGACTTACATAGGTGACTAGATATCTGGACGATCAAACTGAGACACTAAATACTTAGGGAAGAAACAGTAATTTCATAAAAGTAATAAAAACTTTACTCCGGCTCTATAGCTCATGGGAATATATGGCTCGCCAGGTGGAGAACTTCAAATTCGTAAGTCTAATGATTGGTTAGCACATCGGTTCTCAGCTGTTATTATTTCTGAATTTAGATCTCATACTGCTATTTTCGTGAATGAGGTCCTCAATTTATGGTAAACACTAGGGGATTGTACTCCCATGGGGGTCTAACCCTGCACCATCCGCACCGAAGTGCAGTAGATATTGAATGCTGTAGATAAGTTTACCAATTTAGGTTGAAATAATAAATAACATTATTAAACCATTTTAAATAACAATAACGACTTGTTCGAACATTTATTATTATTATCATTATTACTATTAATAATAAAAATAATAATGATAATAATAACAACAATAATAATAATATAATGACAATAGCAATAATAATAATAAAAATAACAACTTGTAAATAATAACAAGAAAGGTAGGCAATAGCTGACTAAACTTTATCCACTGAAATGACGTCGTAGTGCAGAGTTATATGCAGATTCAGAATTAAATATGTCAATGGGTGTATGCGACATCTCGTTGTATTAGTTTAGGAAGCCGGTAGAACAGAGAACGTTGAACTATTAAAAGTCTAGATCATACTGTGTGTTACGTGTTTCTCTTAAGGGAATTCGGAAATACGTCTATAACATAATAATAAATAGAATACCACTAGCAGTGCACCCCGGAATATTTTTCTGAAGAAACGACTGATCTGAATTCGTATGGTGAATTGAACATCAATACAGCCCACCGCCGTAACTTAGAATTTTTTCGGGAAGGGGGTGGTAAGCATTAATATTTGTGCCCACTAGAAAAACATCCCGTGGGTCCTCCCTCAAAATTCGAAAATAGCTCCTTTTTCCATCTTTCTCTTGCTCTTTGTGGGCCTCCCGGAGCCTGTGGACCCTCCTGCACGGCAACTTCTGCGGGGCCGATAATTATTCCTCTGGGCCTGTTCCATACATGACAAATTAATTAAGGGACAATATTGACGTATCTCAAAGCCGTACGAATAAATATAACTTCTAGGGCTACTACTAATAGGGAGTTATTTTTTAACTGAAATTGGCCTACGACTCATATTTGTTTGTGCTGTTTTGTTTATGTAATATAGTGTACCGGTTTGATACTTCATTTATAATTTCATGTTCGTATAGTATATGGATTAAAAATATTTGTCTTCAATTGGATCCCCCTCGAACGGCGGCGGGAAGCTACCCTGGGGAGAAATTGCCCTCCTGCACCCCACAAGTTAAGACCCTAATAGAATCCACTATTTATGAACATTATTTCTAGTATTTTCACTTTATTTAGTGAAGGTATAACTAACACTACAAGTTTTGTTCTTCCACATTACTCAAACATTTGTTCCTGCTTTTCACATGGGTGAAAAAAGTTTATTGATAAATGTTCTCTGCTGCTGCGAAGACTACATTTAAGGTGTTTGTGTCGGTTTATATGTGCAACATTTAATTATGACTGAATCACTGAAAGACTTTAGCGTCTTTTAAGACAAGATCTGCATACAGAGGCCAGTTAACCAGAAAAAACACCTTTGTTCAGGCTTTTGATCCAAATGAACGGAGAAGCCGCGGGTGCTCAGAGATAGAGCGTTCACCTCTGGTGAATGGGGTCCCTGGTTCGATCCCAACTCGCGCCATATGAACTTTGTGGTGGACAAACACAGTGTGCATGTTTTTCTCGGGGTTCTTCCACTTTCTTCATTCCACCATTTCATTCATTTCTCATCATCATCTTCTCCTTCAACCTAACCAGCATAACCGTAGGACGTAAAACTCAAAGATTTCCAAATGAAGGCACTATCGAAGAAATGTGTGCACGCTTAAAACATCGAAATAGCATCTGGTCAAAGCAGGAGGAGGTGCAAGATACTATTGAAAGTAATCAAATTGAACCCGGAGCAGAAGAAAACGTTCATGCAGTGATTGAAAATACTGTATATAATGTATTTTTCTTTAGAGACCTCAATACAAGCACTTGTTTCAAAGCATGAAAATAAATTCTACTCTTCCGCAAAATTTGATCCGCCATATTGGATCCACCATTTTGAAGATTTCAGTTTTGATATCAAGTACGTGATCAGTGAAGTCAAAAACCACAGCATGCCCATTTTTGTTCACTCTGAAAGCGATTTTGAATTTTGGCCACGTTTTTAGCATTTCGTAGCACTGTACGTCTACACAACACACAGCACAGCTCTTTAAAAACATTACTGTATTGCGAAAATTAGTACGCCTGGTCACCCTATGCTAGTCAGACGAATTTCGTAACAGAAAAAATTGTGCAATAATTGAAAATCAAATAGTATAGACAATATATTCCAATTCGAGGTATAAATCAAGCAATATCTAATAGAAAGTCCTCTGTGAAAGTCCGCTAATATGTTAACACATTTTCATTGAATATAAATTGTTCAGTTTTCCTTCATATTAGCGGTAAAAGTGTGCCGAATGCCGTCCCCAACCTCCAAAAAATATGTACGGCGTCCCCCAGTTCCTAAAAAAATTACAATGGACAAAGATAATCAGGGCTTGTCCATCACAAAGTTCACGTGGCGATGGCTGGGATCGAACCAGGGACCCCAAGCTGAAGAGGTGGGGTCCGATAGTTATTCCTCGGGGCCTGTTCCATACATGACAAATTAATTAAGGGACAATATTGACATATCTCAAAGCCGTACGAATAAATATAACTTCTAGGTCAACTACTAATACGGAGTTTTTTAAAACTGAAATTGGCCCACGACTCCTTTTTGTTTGTGCTGCTTTGTTTATGTAATATAGTGAACCGGTTTGATACTTCATTTATAATTTCATGTTCGCGTCGTATATGGTTTAAAATATTTGTCTTCAATTGGATCCCCCTCGAACGGCGGGAAGCTACCCTGGGGAGAAGTTGCCCTTCTATCCTCCACAAGTTAAGACCCTAATAGAATCCACTATTTATGAACATTGTTTCTAGGATTTCCATTCTATTTAGTGAAGGTATATCGAACCAGGGAACTCTACCACTAAGCCACTGCGCTCCCTACAATCGCAATCGAGTTCTTGATATACGTTAGGGGGTCGGTGAAATAAGCAGAAGGGTAACAAATAGAATCGAAGTTAATACACATATTTGGCTAGGTAGTACCATTTAAACCGCTTTCTTTTATGCCCCCTCCAAATTTTACATGGTGGAGACGCCAGTGCGCGGGAACATACTATAATCGCATCTTTTTCATGCGCAGCAACAATTAACATATGAAACACAACATATAGTATTTATTACAATTTGAAATGTATATGAATAGTACACGGTATTACATGAACTCACCACATGTATATAACTCTTCCACTTCTAAGGCCACGATTTTTCATGTTGCACATGGAATGCTATTACCTGGTAAAATTTAGTTTATTCGTCGTCTTCCCCACCATAGGCACTTACAAATCATTTTTCATGATATTTGCTTAAGCAGCAACTTGGTACAGTTGCCAATTAATGAATATTTTTATCAGAAACATTTTCCCCACTTGTAAACTTACCTTCACTTGACTATAAGAATTAACGAACCTCTTCCACACTGCATCACCATGTGACAAATGAAGGACGCGAACCGAACATACATGCAGCGTGACCAGACTACGATTTCTCCAATGAGGCTCTTCAGCGGCAAAGGCAGCTCGGCCCCTGCCCGAACACCTTTCCAAGGTCGGTCCGTCCGCTTTTTGCCGACCTTCTATCGACTCCTTTACTTGTCGGCACGCCGACAGCGTTTTGGCTCCTTTCCGACAACATTTTTCGAGGTCGCCCGTCCCCTGTTTGCCGTCTTATTCCAAAATGTTTGTCAAGGATTCTCTCGTACTTGTAATTTAATTTTAAAAATTTACTTCTCATATACCGTTTACGTGCAGTCCCTTTACTACATTTCTTTTCATACATTTACCTTTTATATGGTCTGCACGCCGTCAACGTTTCGACGTCTTTACAACCATCATTTTCACAGGTCGTTCCGTCCGCTGTATGTCGATTATCTGCCGACTCTGTTTTCACAATTTATATTTTATGGAATTTGTGACCACTCAGAAGAAAAACCTCCGGACAGTTTCAATGTTTAAGTTTTTAAATAGGTAATAAGACAATTAATAAGTTTTGAGAAGTGTCAAAACAGAGAAGGTTTTGTGCAATTGAAATAATGACAGATCAGTTTCAGAAAGTTGTTTGTTTACACTTTGTTGTTGAGGTTAGGCATTCGTATTTTTCACTTTTATATTTTGAATTAGTTGTTTGTAACTTAAATAAATATAGAGAGTAGAATTACATTAGAACAAATCCAAGCATTGTTAGAGATGCAGTCTGCTAAATTAGAGCAGAAACTAGAAAATAACAGTGAACGTTTAGAACATAAAATTGAAACCAATAGAGAATGAGTAGGCAAATTAAAGGCGAATGCAAACAGTTAATAACAGAATCAGCAAATGAATGTAAACAGTGCATAACCAAATAAGCGAAGGAGTGGACGTAGAATTGAGTTGAATTAGAAAGTAGACTTCATGGTTTGAGTAGTACGATTACTGATTACTGAATTCAATAATACGATTACTGAAATACGTTTGGAATTAGCTAGCCTAACCAAACGCATCGAATCACTTAGCGAAGAATATAGGAAAAGTCTTGGGCAATTACAGGCATCCATACAAGCGGTAGAGATAGAGTGTAGGCAAACCACCGACGCCAAACAGCGTGATATTGATACCTTGAAAGAGGAATTGCAAGGGCTAAAAGACCAAGTAGAGAAAATAGAAGAACACCAGGTGCTCACAGACAGAAAATGCGAGATTGTTAGTTTTTGTATGAATAGACAGGAATGTGCCCTACGCGAATTAAACGGATATGTATAGGAACTCGCAGAAAAGACAGGTGAAATACGTGAAGAAGTTACAAGCGCAACGGCAAATTCTAAAACTTAACAGTGAACGGTCAAATGGAACCGAACAATCCTTAGAAAGTTTCAGTGAACACCATAAAGCTACTGTTGAAATGATAATGGAGCATTTTGAGACATTGCCCGCTGTTATCGTAAAATTCGAACATGATCAAGATATTACTCAGGAAATTCATAGATTAGAGAGAGTAAATTGTGAATTATTAGTACGACAGAAACATATTGATAAATTGCGACAATTGCATATTGATACGTCACCACGTAAAGATAATCAGTTCGATCATGAGTACCACGGCTCAGATTATCAAAGTGAAGGATTCGAATCCGACGGCCCCCTAGTGTATTTATGAATATGTAATATTTGGCATAATTTGAATGAAATTTGTCGTAACGTCCTCATATACATACATATATATATATATATATATATATATATATATATATATATATATATATATATATATATATATATATATATATATATATATATGTATATATATATATATATATATATATATCTTCTGCGTGTGAGTGCCCCCTCCAAATATACAGAGAAATGGGAGCCCTTGCGTAGTACTATATACCTAGGTACTTGCTAGAATTACAGAAGGTTATTCGCTTTATACCCACCCATTTTCGATTCGGTGCTGCCACCTGGCGTATCATAGTGGAATTATCATCTCCTTACAAGGGCTGTGTTTGGCTGACCTGGTATACTAGCAGACACAGTTAACACTGCGTTGGTCGCGCCCTCCACCTTTACGTGAGTGGTCGCGCGTTCTACTATTGTAGAACATAAATATTTTTCTATAACGATATAATTTTAAGCGATATTCGATCTTGGTTATGTTAGTTATGGTATTATACACGTTTTAAAATATTTTAAAATTATTGTATTTGATTAATACAAGGACATTGACAGAAAGAAACATTTGGTATTTAATATATAACAATGTTGAACTGAAAATCGAACAATTGTTTCGGTATAAGTGTCATATAACAACATAAATATTTTTCTATTATACATCGTACAGGTAGAATGATTTGATGTACTCTTTTTGAATGACTGCCTACTCCAAGCAATCGTCACACAAGCTTTTCAGCTGGTCTGGGCACACCCATCCATCTCTGGCATTTTCCAAAAGTTTTTAGTTGTTGACTTGTTGCGAGAATGGCCACAAAGGAAACATTTTCCAAACCCAGACTCTCAGTCTTTTGGTAATGGAACACCTTCACTGAAGGCAAACAGAAGTCTTCCTCTGCGTCAAAGCTCGCTTGGCAAAGATTCCACGGCTAAACGTTGGCTTATTGCTGGTTTTATCAACCTATATCAAAACCTAGATCATGGAGAAAATTCTTTCGTCTGACATTCTCATTATTTTTATTTGCTGTAAATATATTAATAGCATTAACGCCAGCTACGTTTGTTCGTTAATTCATCAATTAGACATAAAAATATGCCTTGTGGGCCAAACCTATGAAAAGCTGGTATTATATTCAAATGGCGTTACTTGGCATTATGGGATCTACATACCTGCGAGAAGGTTTTACTTTCTTCTCTCTACCGATATAAAACGCACGTGTATCGAGAGAAGGTGATGCAGCAAGATGAATGACTTCAACACAGGCTTATACTGGAATGTTTTTTTCTTTTTTTTTCTTCCCGTATATTGCCTCTTACATATTCGGCATCACTGCACTCAACTTTTTCTTCATCAAAATCTTCCTCGAGCTCCTACATGTCATTAATCCGAAATGCACTTTCACAGTCACTTTCTGCCTCTTCTAACTAAAGACTAACTTGTTCTCTGTCAAGCACTGATATTTCATATATTATAAACACGTATTCCATAAAAATAACGTGAAAATATAAAACGAAATAAATCACAAATACGAAACAGACTTGTACGCCAATAGTCGCGCGATCTACAATAGTAGAACACTTATGAAATCTTGGAACAAATCTGAGCAGGGGCAAGAACAAGCGCTGAAAATTGACTCGAATGTAGAGAAGGTGTTCGGAGAAAGGTACATAACCGCTCAAGGTAGAGCGTGTTGCCAATTGCTCAGGATTCTAAAACAAAACAACTGTTCTACAATAGTAGAACGCGCGACAACTGCAGTGTTAAAGATGCTTTTGTCATGGAATCTGGAAAGTCCTCAAAACCTTCCCTTCTGTTCTTTGACTTATTTCTTAGAGGTTTATGACCCCGTTACCTGAAAATCAACGTTGCTACTTCCCTCTATTGTCCCTTTCTTTTATCTTCCATTCATTGTTTTTTTTAATGGTGAATTTTGTTGTTTATGAAAGGTCACGGAAGTACGGCAACATTAAAGACAATGACAGCGCACGTGCTTCTTAAGATCAGCCCTGGGTTGTGCTGGGGGAAATGCGTAGTGTTTGGGGCAAGAGAACTCTAACTTGTAAGCTTCTCTCCAATAGTTACAGTAGGTGCGTGAGTGATGGTAGTGACTATTATCAAATGGCACCGAAAATCAACGTTTTATTCCACGAGATGCTTACACATACACACAAAAACCACGACCAGTTATTGTTCCCAAGTGGAAAAATTGTGTTAAAATATTAAATTGTTCGCACTAACTATCTTAAGTCGCGGAAGAAGTCACAATCAAAAGTAGCACTTGAAGCAATAATAGCACGTATATTAAATAAAATAAGTATACGCAACGGGAGTTCGACAGTCAATCAAACCGCAATGGCATACAGAAATACAGGATTTGCTATTCCCGCTAAAACGATAAAGATGGATGGATACGTTCTGAAACACGAGAATAGCGGTATGTGAGAGTGAGCTACACTAGCGACAAAAGATCTCACTTGAACGAAATCTGAACTAAATCACTCTGGCTAAAACGGGTTCCATTTCACTTTCTTCCGGCTGCTACAAACAAACAGACAATTGCCGAGAGAGTGATCGAGGCTAAGGTATAAGAAACTGCAGAAGATGATTTTAAATATAAAGTTGCTTGTGTGAACGTTCTTGTAAATCATTTCATGAACACTGGCAACATAAAATATACGGGAAGTATAAGAACAGTGTTAAATTCTTATTATATTTCAATTCACAATGGCTGGTGAGGCGTCTGTTAAGTTGGAATTGATGTGCAAAGAAGAAATTGCTTTTGACTTACCTCAGGAAGATCCACTCGAAGGGAAAGGGTGGACATACGAACTGATGACTGACAAGAAAGAGTTAATATTATCCACAACGGAAGGAGAGGAAACAATGGGCAAGGATACAGCTATGTGTTCTTTGGATGTGAAACTAAACGTTGATAGGATGAATTCAGAATTAGCAGTAGAAGAAGATTCTGAATTTGAAAGGACTATAGAAACGCCTAGAAAAATAGTGGTTCAGGAGACTTGCGCGTCGAACTCTAATGACTCCCAACAATTAACAACAAAAAGTTTAAATTCATTTCGCCCAGGAAGGTAATGTTCAATTTTTCATATACTAATTGGCTCAGATTGATAATACGGTTACATGCGTTCGGAAACTTTTTTGGTTAAAAGCAATACTTCACGAGAAATATTCAGGTATGGGAGATATCTCGAACGTAAGTTAGTAACCTACAATTAGGAAATTGTATGGCACAGATAGACAAGCTGTATACCAAATAAAAATAAGATCGATATGACTCATACAAATCTTATGTAGTTCAGATCTTGATAAACTAATTATTTCTTTATTATTGATTACACACTTCTCACTTATTGTTGCACATATTTAAAATATGGGTGCTCGACAATATTGTTTTATTTATATAGAGAATTATATAAAATGAGAAATCGTGAGAATGGTATTTATCCTAATATTTTCCAAATTTAAACGTGGAATGTATTATATTGGAACAAAAACTATGGACGTTTGTGTCTTTACTTAGAATTTAGCTCAAATGTGTCAATAGACAAGATAGAGAATATTTTAATCATCAATTTATGTTCACTAATTGTAGAGGTCCATGCATCAAACCATTTCATAGCTGCACTCATTTCTTTCAAGGAAGTCGCCTTTTTACATTCCCAGGAATCATTTCTAGAGTATGGACCTAAATTTCTCAATATATAATCACTTGAGGGGTTTAGTGAACGTACATGATATGTGAATTATTGTACAAATAACGCTAACCAGCATGTGCTAGATAGCCGGTAAAAATAAGATTGCTATACAGATTAGGGCATTACGCAGAATGTTAGTAAACGAGGATAGCGCAAAATTCTGTATTTTGGTTAAACTTACATGTTTTACGTGTTGAATGTGTTCTTGTACGTTCCTAAGTATTTTATAGGTAACATCCTGAAATGCTTTCTTTGCTTTTATATTTGTGTTCCAAATTAACACAATATATTAGGAACGTAATTCCTTAGTTAAATGACTTCCTTCCTTCCCAAACGTTTTTCTAGTTTTGTGTCATGATTTGCACATTGAACTTTAATATTTCATTTCGCTTACAGTGGTAACTAGCTACCGTAACACGAGGTTACTTTGCGCATCAGGCGTTACATCGCACAAAATATGAAAAGAGATTCAGTCATCTATTAGTAAAACCATGAACTGTAAACAGATTGGTGGTAGTTCATATTTTTCTCACTGGGTGTCTCTGTATAGTCATACCGTACTCTCTTACTGTGGCGTCATATATTCTGTCTGCTTGTATGTGTGGAATGCGGTGAGCGGGTAATTGAATTTTTGTTTCATGGCGACATTCGTGGCAACTATTCTACAACCATCTTTACTGAATAAATAACTTAGTTCCTTTCATTTTTAGTAGTTAAATTTAACAGATTTGGATTTGTGCTAGGTGGTGACTACAAAGAAAGTCTCCATTCGTTTTATTACAAGAAATTTCCAATTCGATTCTTTTTTTTTATTTGCGCTGCTCTGAGCCTATCGTAGAAGTATGCATTTGACATCTAGTTATTCGTAGTAGAAGAGGCAAGTAGCTCGCGAGATTTTTTTTTTATGACGAAGGAAGTATTAATGTCCGTACCGACAAACAATCAAAGAAATTTTGATCCTAGCATTAAACTTGTTTGAAACTTCGTGATCAGAACGGCTCCTACTCTGCGGATGATGTAATTTGAGATCGTTTCATTTCTTTTAGGCGAGTGAAATGAATTTAGATCTTATTTGACAATATAAAGGAACGTAAGAATATCTCAGTTACAAAGCATGAAAAATTTCCAAACCATTCTATTTTTAACATTTTTCAAACTTTAAGAGCTATTGCCAGTTATTTCGCTTCTAACTGCAGTGAATGTAATTTGAGATCACGTCTTTCTTATTAGGTGAGTTAAATAAATGTTGTTACTCTGGTTTTAGATTTTGGACATAAGTGAGAATGGCCATAGATACAAGTCCAGCAGGATTTTGTATTTTTTATTTAAGAACAGCCTTAAAATAGAATATTAAGAATAGATTTATCAATACAAAATAACTATGCAAAGTATCTTTTTTGACAAAATAGTATCTTAATATTTTTAAAAAAATGTGCCCGACGTCGGTTTCTTCCTTTTGGGTTCCCTTTAAAGGGGGGTGGTCATTATGACTACAAATCGATTTCTAAGTAACGTTAGTTTCAATTTTTGTTATGGGGCAGCAACATTTTATCAGATAATGTTCTCGTTGTACTGTTGAAAAGGGTATTTTATAAACGACTTTTCGTTCTTCTACATACAAATGTAGAACTTCTGTATAGATCATCATTATTATTTAGATTCATTTCAGAGTCATGTTAAGTAAAATTTCATTGTGGGTTAATGAGATGTACTCATAAAATGCCAGCGAAGCGTTATTTATTTATTTAGAAATTAGCCCTTTTAGAGTCCATATTAAGAATATCATAAATACGATATTATTAAGTACATCTCGCCTTTCGAACAAAATTTCTTAGTATGATAGAAAACTATATCGTATAAGCTGCATTTCATTCTTGAATTTACGGTTTACATTAGTAAAGCATAATGATGGTTGAGTCCAAGTTTTTATGAGACAGAGATTTAAACTGCTTTAAGAAAAATTATTTTCCACTTTTATTATATTTCTTACACGGGGGAATATATTCTATAATCCAATCGAAAGTGCAGGAACGTGAGAGTACAACGAACCAAGACAGACGAAAAGGTTATGGAGCTAATGGTATAGAGTTTACTTCAGTATCAGTTTTCTGATATATTTTGTGTTTCCACGTATATAATTTAATCTTTTCTCAATTTTTAATATTTTTTCACACCATTTTAGACTGAATTCCACCAAGATATGAGATTTCTATCATTTTGTCAGTGCTTGTGTGTATGGATAGCTTTTCCCATAGTTCATACTGCCCTTTTGGACAGGTCTTTATTTTTGCTCTTAAAGTTGTAAACGCTGAGCTATTCCATATAAAATCAGGAAGTTCACGAGTGAAGCCTTAAAAATTAAAGTTAGATTTTATGTTTCAAATGAAATTGACTTTTGCTCGATTTGCACTTGCTGATGGCTCAAAGGTCATAGGATACAGGCATGTGTGTCGTTTTTAAGCTTGTGCATCACCCTTTACAAGAATTTCCATTAACAAACTTGGATTTCTTTAATTTGTACTATTGTTTTCTTTTAAGATTTTAGCCTGCATTCTCCGTTTTTGTTGACTACTTACAGTCTTATCTCGGGCACTTGCGTAATGCCTTTTTCATCCTTGTAATTGTCTATTTCCTTCGTTTTTTTTTTTTTTTTTTTTTGGTGGTTAGTTATAACTCAGTAGGTTACGAAAATGCATTTTAAATATTGCATCGTCCCTGAAGTTTAAACTCAATCTTTTTTTTTCGTTTCCTTCTACTTTTTAACCTTTAAAAGGAAATATGTGTATTTCAGACATCTAGGTTTTTTCTTTGTATTACATTGGCAACACTGGGGCCGCGGTGGCTCAGCGGTAGAGCGTTCACCTCTGGTGCTTTGTGTCCCGGGTTCGATTCCAGCCCCCGCCAAGTGAACTTTGTGGTGTACAAACACCGCGTCCGTGGGTTTTCTCGAGGTTGTCCCGTTTCCTCCCACTTTCTTCATTCCACCATTTCATTCATTATTCATTATCACCGTCTCCTTTAGCCTCACCGGCATAATCGTTGGACGTAAAACTCAAAGACTTCATTTCATTTTTACATTGGCAACACTGATTCACTCAATATATCGGTTCCCTTGGTACCTTTACATTATTTAGTTGTATGTGTGTCGCAGTAGTCCATTGTTGGCGTTCATGTCTGAGTGAACATTTATCGATGATTTTAGAAAACTTACGGTGTCTGGTAGGTACACATTTCCCGAAGATAGTTTTGCTTTCAAAAATTTTTGTGGTTTACTTTTATTTAACATGAAATAGAAGCTATAGAGCTCTTGAAACAAACTATTTTGTTTGTATGAGATTTTATGTATTTGCAAAATATAGACCTAGTACCTCGAGAAAGAAATTTAAGAAGAAAACTGTAAGTACAGCAGATCCTTATTTCACGGCAAAAATTCCAAAAATGCTGAAATTACAGAAAGAATTTATATTATTGTCTTCAGTAGATTCTGACTGAGACGCCTATTTTTTTCCTGAAAGTCAAAAATTACCTACTGACAGTGAGGGCGATACCAATTCTGATACCGTGCCAGGTGTGAGCTCAAGTAGTAACAGAAGTGTCTATGTGAGCAGCCCTAGTCAAGTTGCATGTGATAACGAAGGCTTTAGATACAGAGGAAAAAGCAGATTTGTTTGGAATTGAAATGAACCACTAAAAAACCGAAGGGTTCTTCATCAAAACATAGTCAGAGGGATGCCTGGTATAATCACCCATGTAAGAAATCTGAAAAAAAAATCCTGTCTACCTTGTGGGATGATGATATAATTCAGGAGATTTCAATATGAAGTTGGAAGAAAATCGAAACAAATTTGAAGTAAATTAGAGCAAATTCAAACTACAGATCTACTGACCTATCTGAAAATAAAGCCCTTATTGCTCTCGTAATATTGTGTTCTATTTGCAAATCAGGATACGAAGAGATGTATTCACCATTTTCAAGACACTTTGGGACGACCTCTATTTAAAGCTACCATGTTCGTTAAACGTTTCCAAGCTCTTTTGGACAAATAGCACATTTGCACAGGGTAGCTATATGTGGACAAATAGCATATTTACAGGGTAGTAATGTGTAGAATTATAGTGATTTAAAATTTGTCAGTTTTTAAATTTAAGTGTTATTTTTATTTAGATATTGAAATATTTTCCGAATTTATATTCCAATAAAACAGAATTAATATATGTAATTCTTGTTTATCATATTTTGCTCGAAGTACAAAATATAATGTTTCATTGTTCTACGTTACACATACGTTTTTTAAAATATATATTACTTTATACATGTCCGTGTCCCACAGACACGCATTTCCTGTAAGCGAACAAAAAAACGTTCCCTGTTAAGGGTTAAGATATTTTCTGAATTTAAAAATTACTCTAATAGCATATATTTTACAAAAATGGAAATCCTAAAAGAGCTGGGAGTGAATCAAAAAACTACTCTCTTCTTTCTATTCAGTAAAATATAATGTTACTATTTGGATGAATTCTTCGCGATTAATTCTAAGCAGTATTGTGTTAAAATCGATAGGATAAAGCGCAAGTAACATGGATTTGTAACAGGAAGAAACAGCTGGCAATCAACAAGGATATCATCTAAAAGTTTGTTCGTAGCTTTCTTTTCATTCTTCCGAATATCTCTTTTCCATTTTTTCTATTGCCAAACAACATCTGGAATTACAAACATGTATTATAACGAACACTAACAAAACGGAAGTGATGTTCACCTGTTCCAGGTTATTTCGAGAGAAGATAATTTTGTTTATAACAAGATTTCGTCTTCGTTTATAGTGATTTATAATTTGTGCTGAAGTAATGTATGATTTTTTCTTGCTTTCCTTGTTTTTTTTTTCTTCTCCCGATATTCTTTACTATATATTGAGCTAAGGTCTGAAATTAATTTTCTATCTTACCATTTGACGTTATCCCATGTACTTGCATTAGCTTTTTCTAATATCAATGATGTTCTCGTTTCTACCAGGGTCATAATTAGAAGCTGTGAGGCGCGTAGACATAAAATCATTAATAAGGTTCATTGACTGTAAAATAGGGACGTTATTTCATATTCGTGCTTTTATTAAACATTATGATCAACAGTTGTATATGCAGTATTATTACAAACTACTGCATACCTCGCAGACCGTTTAAACGCTCAAAATTTTAAATAAGTAAAACGCAGCGAAATGATAACTATTTCATAATAAGTTACTAGGTTTGGAAACACCTGCTTGACACACAGGTACCGCAGTTAATCATCAAAATTGCCAGAAGGCCATTTTATAACTTTTTCGTTTGTATAGGAAAGTTTAATCGAATATTTCTGATTCAGGCCTACACATCCGGGACAACAATGCTACCAACTTGAAATGTGCAAAATATAACTAGAGGACCAGATATTTAAACATGTACATATTTTGCCCTGAAATCCAAATAGAAAAGTTGAATATGATATAATTCAAAATATGGACACATAGATTGATTATTTGATCTCTGTGGGTTCAAACTTCAGAAAAACGATAATATGGCATTTCACTATATTCGACCCAAAAGCCGTTGCTTGTAGGAAGCGCAAACCATTGACCGCCAGGTTAGTCCGACGCTGATTTCTTCCGACGTTTGGTCTACCATGCAGCAACATGTTTGATCATATTAAGTATTTAATCTTCTAGTATAAGAATTACAGGAACCATGACCTGTAAACATTTTCATCGTTTCTTTGTTTAATTCCCTTTTCCCTTTCCTAATTTTAATAGTCGGTATAATTTTTTCAATTTGTCCTCTCTTGGTCAATTTCTACCATGATATGCATTATCTTTTGATGATTGCGACATAATAGAAATTGTTCCAAATATTTCTCAAATGTTCACTTATCTCTCTTTAATCTAATTTTTTATTACTTGTCCTAGTCAGCTAACCACTAACATTTAGGGAGACTGGCGTTCTAAGAAATAGTAGCTCCTTCCTCCAGTTGAATTCTTTCAGTTTATGTCTGATAGCTGGACACCGAATATGGCAACACGCATGCCCCGAAATATGACATGCCAGTATATTTCTCCAATTGGAGCAAGAAAGAATGAATATTTCGCCATCACTTAGAGACTCACTAGATAGATTTAATAAACTACATTCACGTTGAATTCTAAGAGAGGAAAATTAATGCAAACAAAATGAATATAATAATATGCATCATGCTGAGACAGAGAAAGTATGGACAGAACAACGAAATTTTTACACTTAAGCACAGAGAGTCTGCATTTGCCTCCTGCTCCATCTTTCTGTTTTGGGTTTTTCTCTTTCCTTTAAGGAATGAATTGCTTTTAGTTGCAATAGCGAACATAATTTACAATGATTAACTCCCTGAAAAACAAACTGTATTTCCAGGGGGAGAATCGAACGGAGAATATTTAAAATGGGTCTCGCACGCTGTCTAAGTACGTGGACATTCTAAGGCGTATGTTCAAATCAGCCATAAAACTGCACACTGCCATATAGTTGCCCACGGTTCCATTTTAATTTTTAAGTTTTTTTTTACAGCTTTTATATGTTTATGGGTTAACATCTAGCTTCAGAAAAAAGACATTGGATTTGTAGATCAAGGTCAGGCAAATTTAATCGACTATCTTCAGAACTGACTGTTGCGTCTACATATATGTAGAATTAATCGAGGATTTCCATTGAGAAAAGCTAAAATATCCAAGTTAGAAGTACTTTGAATGTGGCCTTGGCGCACAATGTTGCGTATATCATGGACCGAAAGAGAAAGAACTGAACAAGGACTAAGGGACAAGGACAAGGACAGGACAGGTCATGAAAAAAATAGGAAAAAGAAGAAACACTATGCTTTGCCATCTTATACGGCACTCCGATTGGTTTATATGCTGATAACGAGAAATGCAATAAGAATACGAGGAAGAAGAAGACCAAGCATACAACATATAGACAGTTGCGAAGAAGAGATGTTATCGAGTTTTAAAACTGATCTCCCACGGTAGAAAAGAGTTTCAAAATTTCTATGTTGCCCACCTATTTATAGTTGTGGTGAACAGGATGGAATCGACGATTTAAAGAGTGATTTCCCTAATTTACTATATTCACACTTGTTCTCTAAGGATAATTAAAACGCTGATTTCGTAAATCTACGAAGCCAGTTGTACCTCTTGAAGGAGGTGTACTCACCAATAATTCATGCGGAAATGACATTTCTTAGCTTTGTTATGTAATGTTCAGGCAGCGTAAACAAAACTTCGAAAATAGTATTCGCAACCTCTCGCATGAATACGTCCGAACTAGGTCGTGTTATTTTTTGAAATAAACCGCATTCAAGTATATTTTATTCTCAAAACGCATTATTTTGTTAATAATGATTTGTTTTCTGCATTTCTTGTAGATATCTTAAATTTTATTGGCCAGTGGTTAGTGGAGGCTAGTGTTCGTGAAATACCTTTACACTTCTATTTCTTTTAACTGCGCGGATTATTCCTGTGGCCATGAAATCGTGTTTCCTGTCGTTGTTAGAATCTTGTATATATATTCGGAAAATTCATATTGAATTTCTCTTTTTTCCCAAAACTTTACACATACTTCTCTCTTTCTGTCACTTGTTTATTGCGTTTATCCCAAATTTGCTACGGCAAATCACGATTTCTTTCGTACCTACGTTGTGTCATAAACCGAAGCTGGGGAGAACGGTAGACAAAACATAAATACCGTAAAAATGGAAAAATGATCAAATTAAGCTCAGATATTATCAACCTAAAATTATCATGTGCAAATCACAAAACCTGGTTAAACTTTACAGAAAGTATGATAATACCAAATTTAATTCATACAAATTAAAGAACATCAAAAGGTTACAAATGATAAAGTAGCTTTTACTGTATATATTTTGGCCATTTTAACTTCTTTTATTTCCCCTTTTATCTTTTATTATTTTCAGTATTATCGAAATATCTTGTTATTTTATTTTCGGGTTTGTCACACAAAACTGAGATTACAAACGATTGTTAGGATTAAACAGTGGGGTGCTTTGTTCTAAAGTAAACACATGTTATACTCTTATGAGTGCTCCAATTGTACGGATTGAGTTTCGCAAGTTAAATCGCCGTTTGCATACGGGAGATACAATTTTTTTTTTATCATCAGTGGTTGTACGATATTTTCATACGCTTCCGTGTAAAATAATTTTTTCTAATATTGTGCAGAAATCAGCAGTGAAGTGACTAGTACATATGTGTTAGCACCCTAACATTCGATTGTAATCTCAGTTTTCTGTGACAAATTCTGGCTCCATATCATTGAAAAGGAAGGAGAAATTGTGCCTGCTTAGACGGTCGCTTATTACTATCAGCAGAGGACTCCAGCGGACCCTTGGGATTATCCGACGTGGAACACCTGAGATCCTATTAACTGCAACACCTCTGAAGGTGTTGACCGGTCGAAGGTTATTGTGAGTAAGTGAAATCCTAATTTATCAATTGTGCCACACGGTACAGTATTAAAAGAAAATAAAGAAAAGATAAAAGTGGAAATAAAAAAAGTTAACAGGGCCGAAAATATATACAGCAAAAGCTACTATTTCACTTGTAACTTTTTGATGTTCTTTTAATTTGTGTAAATTACATTCAGTATTATCACATTTTCTGCACAGTTTAACCAGGTTTTATGATTTGCACTAGAAGATAACTTTAGTTTGTTAATATCTGAGCTTAATTTGATCAATTGCTCACTTTTACATTTTTACGGTATCTATACTTTGTCTACCGTTCTCCCCAGCTTCGGTTTATGACACAACGTAGGTACGGAAGAAATCGTGATTTGCAGTAGCAAAACTGGGATAAACGCAACACGCAAGTGAGAAAGAGAGAAAGGATGTGTAAACTTTTGGAAAAACAGCGAAAATCATTATGAACGTTACGATTATATTTACAAGGTTCTAACAACGACAAAAACCACGATTTTATGGCCACAGGAATAACCTACGCAGTTAAAAGAAAGAAATAGAAGTGTAAATATATTTCACCAACACTAGCCTCCACTAAGCACTGGCCAATAAAATTTAAGATATCTACAAGAAAGGCAGAAAACAAACTATTATTAACAAAATAATGTATTTTGAGAGTAAAATATAGCTTGTACCAGCCGATACTTGAACGCGGCTTATTTAAAAAAATAACACGACGTATTCATGCAAGAGCTTGTAAATATTATTTTCGAATTTTTATTTACGCTGTCAAAGCATTACATAACAAAACTAAGAAAAGTCATTCCCGCATGGATTATTGGTGAGTACACCTTCTTCAAGAGGTGGAACTAGCTACGTAGATTTATGAAATCAACTTTCTAAGCATTCTTAAAGAACTAGTGTGAGTACAGTAAATTTAGGAAATCACTCTTTAAATCGTCGATTCCATCCTGTTCACCCCAGCGATAGGTAAGTGGGCCCTTGGAAATTTTGAATATCTTCTCTACTTTGGGAGATGAGGTTTAAAACTTGATAACGTCTCTTCTTTCGTAACTTTCTATATGTTGTATCCTTGGTCTTCTTCTTCCTCGTATTCTTATTTCATTTCCCGTTATCAGCATATGAACCAATCGGAGTGCCGTATAAGATGGCAAAGCATAGTGTTTCTTCTTTTTCCTATTTTTTTCATGACCTGTCCTGTCCTTGTCCTTGCCCCTTAGTCCTTGTTCAGTTCTTTCTCCTTCGGACCATGATATACGCAACATTGTGTGCCAATACCACATTCAAAGTGCTTCTAACTTGGATATTTTAGCTTTTCTCAATGGAAATCCTCGATTAATCCTACATATATGTAGACGCAGCAGTAAGTTCTGAAGATAGTCGATTAAATTTGCCTGACTTTGATCTACAAATCCAATGTCTTTTTTTTTTTGAAGCTAGATGTTAACCCATATACACATAAAAGCTGTAAATAAACTTAAAAAAGCTGTAAATAAGCTGTAAAAATTAAAATGGAACCGGGGGCAACTATATGGCAGTGTGCAGTTTTATGGCTGATTTGAACATACGCCTTAGAATGTGCACGTACTTAGACAGCGTGCGAGACCATTCTAAATATTCTCCGTTCGATTCTCAGCCTGTAAATACAGTTTGTTTTTCAGGGAGTTAAGCATTGTAAATTATGTTCGCCATTGCAACTAAAAGCGATTCATTCCTTAAAGGAAAGAGAAAAACCCAAAACAGAAAGATGGAGCAGGAGGCAAATGCAGACTCTCTGTGCTTAAGTGTAAAAATTTCGTTGTTCTGTCCATGCTTTCTCTGTCTCAGCATGATGCATATTATTATATTCATTTTGTTTGCATTAATTTTCCTCTCTTAGAATTCAACGTGAATGTAGTTTATTAAATCTATCTAGTGCGTCTCTATGTGATGGCGAAATATTCATTCTTTCTTGCTCCAATTGGAGAAATATACTGGCATGTCATATTTCGGGGCATGCGTGTTGCCATGTACGATGTCCAGCTATCAGATATAGACTGAAAGGAATCAACTGGAGGAAGGAGCTACTATTTCTTAGAACGCCAGTCTCCTTAAATGTTAGTGGTTAGCTGACTAGGTCTAGTAATAAAAAATTAGATTAAAGAGAAATAAGTGAACATTTGAGAAATATTTGGAACAATTCCTATTATGTAGCTAAACGCAATCATCAAAAGAAAATGCATATCATGGTAAAAATAATTATAAAAGAACAAATTGGAATAATATATACCGACCTTAAAATTAGGAAATGGAAAAGAGATTTAAATAAAGAAACGATGGAAATGTTTATAGGTCATGGTTCCTATAATTCTTATACTAGAAGATTAAATACCGAATATGATTGAACATGTCACTGCATGGTAGACCAAACTCCGGAAGAAATGGGCGTCGGACTAATCTAGCGGCCAACGGTTTGTGCTTCCTACAAGCAACGGCTTTTGGGTCAAATATATGAAATGCCATATGATCGTTTTTCTGAAGTTTGAACTCACAGAGATCAAATAATCAATCTATGTGACCACTCTATCCTAGAATTTTATTATATTCGACTTTTCAATTTGGATTTCAGGATAAAATTTGTACATGTTTAAATATTTGATCCTCTAGCCATATTTTGTACAAGTTGGCAGCATTGTTGTTCCGGATGTGTAGGCCTGAATCAGAAATATTCGATTAAACTTTTCTTTACAAACGTAAAAGTTATAAAATGGCCTTCTGGCAATTTTGATAACTCACTACGCTACCTGTGGTTCGAGCAGGTGTGTTTCCAAACCTAGTAACTTATTATGTAATAGCTATCATTTCGCTGCGTTTAGTTATGTTGAAAGAAGTTAAGATGAATACTGTGTAGAAGTTGTACCGTATACTGTATGAATACTGTATAGAAGCTGTACCGTATAAGAGATGTAAAGAGTATTTACCAACCTTATCTTTTAAGATTTGAGTGTTTGTAAGATTGCTGAAGGCAATGGTTTCATGGTAAATTCAAGGTGAAAACATAATAGTGTCTGGAGAAAAGTAAGATCATTATGTCGTTTCATTACGTTTCTGGTTTTAAGTTTGTTAACGTTGAGTTCTGCGCTTAAATACAGTTACTATTAATGCGAATACATTTTACTAATCCTCTGGACTTTCCTGACTGGGTATACAGGGTGTTTAATAAGTAATGGTCATAAATTAAACCGTAGATATTACACGCCAAAACTAACAAAAAAGGTCTTAGTAAATATGTGTCCGCAAACGCTTCGTAACGGAGATAGGGGCTGTCGAAAGTGTGAGAAAATGAAGTTTAGAGGCGAATACCTCAAAAAGTATGAATCGGACAGAGGGCGGTCCAATGAATGACTATCGAAGTCAGACCTGCGCTATGCAGAAATGCAGGGTTGATAACTCTGCAATGCGCGCGCAAGGTTCCCGAAAGAAACTGAGGGATTCCGGGACAATTGTCCGAGGAAAGGGGGCTCCAGATGAACATGGAGGGCGTGTCTATCCACCAGTAATTCATAAGTCATGGTACCAGGTCAAAAGCTCGAAAAGATACAAAATGGCGGACAATGTTGACGTGTCGTGTGTGGTTGCATAACCAGCAATAAATGAGAGGCAATCGAATAAATGTGGTGGTGCATGTTGTGAACTACTTCAGAGGACATTACTAAGACGAATGCACATGTACAGAGTAGTCCTTTACTGTACCATACCAAGGTAAAACAAACGATGCGCGAAAATGAATGGAATAGCCGAAAGGAACACTGGTAGAACATGCAAGCCAGTTGGAAATACTGAATGGGGGTTGGAACAGACGTTGAGCTCACCTTGGGTGCATGAGGTTGCGGGTTCAAATCCGCTGAAGTGCCCACTGAATGCAGTGGTTCTGATCCCAGATTTTCCAAATTGTAGGTCCCATCCTTCGGAGCTCATAAGCTCGTTTAAAGCAACAATAACTCAATCAATCGAGCGCCTGTAGGTTGCTCATTATTTGGTTCTTTCCCTGTACTTATACGTAAAGAAAAAAAAGCTGTGCACGCAGTTCTTGTCAATCAGCTGGTAAGCCAGGAAATATGGAATGGAAGAACACTACATAGTTTCGATTACAGACGACAATTGGAAACACGCTTGTCTTTCCACGTTTGTTTATTATGTTGCCTGAAGGGTTCTGCTACAGGTCTACATACTTTCGTCGTACCGGAGTAGTCGCTTGGGAGAATGATTCAGAGTGTAGAGGTTCGTTGTCTTCACTTATCTTTCTCGCCTACAGAGAATGTGGTAGTTTTATGTGTTAAAGAGGTGTCAAATGCGCGTGCCTTTACAATGTTGTGGATGTACTTACTTCAAAGTATTGCGGAGAACAGTGCAATAGTTTCAGTAGTGTTGGATAGCCACAGGGATACTATTGTGCAGTGTTAATTAGTGCTATATGTGTGGTGCTAAATTAGTGTTTACCTTGCCATTGATACAATATTGAGTATGCTGAAATGCACTTTATGTAGGGCAAAGCAAACGGGAATGCGGTAGAGACCGCTAGGTTATATCGCGAGACTTTCCCTACGAGACAGCAACCAGACCGAAGAACATTTTCAGAATACATCAGCGTCTACGAGAACATGGGAGGTTTACACATTGTTCAAGACCGGGAAGGCCAAGGACAATACGTACCCTTGAATTAGAAGAACGTATGCTACAGGCAGTGGACGAAAACCCAGGAACGAGCACAAGACGTGTGGGACGTGCCGAACGCGTATCCAATGCTCTCGTTGAACACATATTCTCCATAAACAGCAGTTGTACCCGTACCATCTGCAATGTGTCCAACCTCTGACCCCCACAGACTTTCCGGCGAGAATGCAGTTTTGTCAGTGACTTCGCAGACAAATTACTGGCAATTCTCATTTCACTGATGACGTCCTATTTATTGATGAAGCACAATTCACCCGGGATGGCATTGTAAATGTTCACAATTCTCATGTCTGGGTCCCTGAGAATCCAGTTGCAATAGTGGAGTTAGAACATAAGCGTAGGTTTTCCTTTAATGTGTGGGTAGGACTCTTAGGTGATCAGCTTGTAGGACCATTGTTTCTTCCTAATGCATTAACTGGGATCTCATATTTGCGATTTCTCCAACACGATTTGCCGCTTCTACTCGAAGATATACCTCTCGATAGGCGTCAGAGACTGTGGTTTATGCATGATGGAGCGCCAGCACATTTCTTTAACCGTGTCAGAGAACATTTACATACCCAATTCGGACGAAAGTGGATAGGACGTGGGGGTCCTCTTGCTTGGCCACTGCGCTCCCCGGAGTTAAATCCTTTAGATTTCTTTCTCTGGGGCCATGTGAAATGGCACGTTTATTCTACTTCTGTTGTAAGAATGTTGCGGACATATTCAACAGTATTCCGACATGTTATCACGAGTACTTGGATCTTTGCGAAGACTGGTACAAGCATGCATTCGCATGAATGGACGACACTTCCAACATTTACTTTAATGATAGAAGTAAGTTAATTTCTCATGCATCTCTTCTGTGGTTACACATCTTGGTTTTTACTGTTTACCTTATCATTAATACTGTACACATTACCAACATGACGATTTCTGTTTGTTGATATGGACAAACATGACATGTCCATCATTTTTCGCTTGTTGTAATACACTTGCGCGTTCTACATGCGGAACGTTTCAGATTCGCCTCCCACATACTCGAATGTTGTCATGCTTTTCCCATTGCAATCCAGTTTGCGGATATTCGTTACGTTAACTGTTTAGCACATAATGCTTCATCAGTGCCTTGCATACCGTTTGGTTTACCTAAGTGCTGCCACACTTGTACGTAGCCATTAGTTGTCGGAATTCTTCCTGGAGCCATTTACAACGTACATCAACACACCTCGATTGCCTCTCTCTCATTTCCTGCTTTTTATGCAACCACACACGGCACGTAAACATTGTCCACCATTTTGTATCTTTTTGAGCTTTCGACCTGGTACCACGAAAGCGTGCATAGCGCAGCTCTGACTTCGATAGTCATTCATTGGACCGCCCTCTGTCCGATTCATACTTTTTGAGATATTCGCCTCTAAACTTCATTTTCCAACACTTTCGACAGCCCCTATCTCCGTCACGAAGCGTTTGCGGACACATGTTTTTTGTTAGTTGTGGCGTGTACTATCAACGGTTTAATTTATGACCATTACTTACTAAACACCCTGTATACTATTCATTTCACTCCGTTTGCTTGTTTGGAAATAGTTCCGCAGGTGTGAATTCGTTTTGCTAATGATTACACTAGGAAAGTAGTACCGGAATCATGTGCTGGCATGTGATGGTATTATTGCCACCTCGCATACAGTTTTGATATTTCGTGACTTTTCATGTCACACTCAGTTAAAATAAAAATTAATGGTTTAACAAATTGTTCATTACCATAAACAAGTAATAAAAATATCATTTAAATTACTTTGACGATTCTCATAGTGATTGGATACAAAATTCAAAATATGCATGTTGCATCCGTTAGTGCGCTCTAGTTTCGAAACTAAGTTGTTGACCACGCGGAATTTACGTGGCATTTCTCACCAGGTGTTGACAATAAGGTAACTCTGGTTAACAAAAAGAATGTCGTTGTAATCCACAAGGACCGTAGCAGATTGGGTGTCGCGTAAGCGGGTAGTAGGGAGTTGGAGAGGGGTAGGTTCCGAAGAAACCAGGAGGAGGAATGCGTTTTGCTGTGATCATATCATATCAAACCGTAGAATGTAATTGTTCTATTGTAACGTTATAATTAGATTTAACGTATTTTTCGTCACATTAGCCCAGTTTGAATACTAAGATAAGTCACCACTATCAGGCATCTTTAATTTATACGTATATTTGCAATAACTAGTGATTGCATAACTTTCAAATTAGACACATCACATTCACCACAACTAGTTTTTATTCTGTAATCTCCATTAATAGATACCAGTTGCCATAGCAAACCGAAACAAAAATTCTATTTTATTACTGTACCCACAAATACAGATTATCTATCTAAAATCAACGTATATTCTATGTTTTTTCTTCTTCTTAACAACAGATTCTGCATTTTTAAGTAGTACCTCTGTCCAAGATAGCTACAAGAAAAATGGAAGTAATTCACAAATATATAATATCGTTGCATAATCTGAATTGGCATGTCATGAAATCAAAGAATACAGAAAAGAAAAGTTTCAGACTGTGTTTTCAGTGATGTCCTTAAAAAAATCATTCAAAGTGTGACTAACCGGATTTCGAAACACGAAAACTTTTACCACGAATTTGTGTGTTTCGATCCAAGGCGGATTTTTGATTTAAAAGACGTGCTACCCTCAAATGCAATGAACAAAATCTGTGGCATAGATAAAGGGAAAACTATCGAAGGACTAAAATTTTATGCAGATATTTAGTCCAAGACATCGCAAGGAGATTTTGTTAGTGAATATGATATTGAATATATAAGTAGTGAGTATGAAGAGGAAGCATGGTGAAGCGATATTGAACCAGGGATGTAGGAAATCAAAGTAAACTTGCAAGTCCTGCCTTACTTGTGCGTTCAAAATTATATATGGACATCTCATGTATGCCTTATGTTATACATACCTCTTTAAAATGTACAAGTTCCTCCTTACTATCCCTCTTACACATGTAGAAAGGAAGATGTAAATAAGCTTTTCTTGAAACTCAATATTATAAAATAAGGATTAAGAGCGAACCTCGGGAAAGACAACCTTCAATCGTTTATGTTAATGCAGTATGAAAGGGATATACTAAATAAAGTGAATAAACATGGCTTAAATAATAAATTCTGTCATGATAATGCAGAATTGAAAAGATTTCTGATATAAGGTAAGGATGTCCTTCCTTCTTGTCATGTAAACGGATCAAAGTAATAAAAGTTAAATGCTATATATATATGATGCACTGCCACTATATATATATATATATATATATATATATATATAGTGACAGTGCATCAATAGTAATTAAGCTGTCTGAAATCAAAGTGAACTATCATAACTCCATTTTCGAGCTGCCATCAAAAAAGTATGTCTAAAACTGGAAACCCGGGATGTCAAATACCACAAAAAAGGTACATTGTTACATTGTTACATCACCTTTTCATGTGAGTTTATCCACCACTCTTTCCAAAAGTGATAATTTATCCCAAATTATGAAAAACTACAAAGTTTAACCTGGTTGCTAATAGTTTGAAAGTGGATTTAGTTCACTGTTTTAAGACAGCTCAATTGAGGTCCCCATAATAAAAGGGATTCAAGTTATACATGACGTTTCCAGTAAGTTTTATTTATAATCGGAAAACCATTCTCCGGATCACAATATGAAAAATTCAAGAACCTCATCGCACTCCACTCGAGGGTCTACCATTTAGCGAATTGTGTCGTGGTTATTTTCCCAGCTTATATACAGATGGTGATAAGAAAAATGGAACACCTGTTGTTGGCAACACGTCAGATGTATGGGTTGGCAGTGATGTGGCACCTGCAACGCCGGACCGCTGGAGGTGTTGTGTTAGGTCGGTCTCCATACTACGTCAGACGCAGTGGAACAGCAGTGTCCAGTGGCTGCCAGAGCTTCTCTCTGGCTAAGCGGTTAGCGTTCGCGCCTTTGGCGTGGGAGACCCAGGTTCGTTTCCCGGCGGGAGCTCATGTGGTTCGGATTCCACGTTAATCAATAGGTCCATGTCTCATATAGCCTCGCTGCTGAACGGGACGTTAAACTCAAACATAACAACAACTACAATCCAGTGGCTGCCTCAGACGGAGGTAGTGTAAAATGGAAGACCTATCAGATTTTCAAAGAGGACAAATTGTTTGTGCGCGGTTATGTGAAGTGAGTGTGACGGCAGTGGCTATTGTGTTAGGTGTGTCGCGTTGGACAGTGTCGAAGGTGATGACGGCCTACACAACACACGGGAAACCCACATCGGGGAAGCGGGATAAAATCATGAGTGACAGGTCACGCCGGGTATTAAAACGCATTGCCACCCAGAACCGTCGTGCCACAGCAGAGCAAGTGGGGGATGAACTCAATCAGCACCCTCCACCCTGTTTCGACAATCACAGTCCGCCGCGAAATATATGACATGAACTTAAGGGATCGTGTTGCACGTGTCAAACCGCACATCAGGGACCATAACACTTTCACATGCCGCAAGTGGTGCCGCGACCATGCAGCTTGGACCGTTGTGGACTGGAAACGTGTGATATGTTCGGATGAGTCATCCTTCACCCTATTCCCAACCACGGGCCGTGTTTATGTGTGGAGAACACCCAAAGCAGCTTATGATCTGCAGTGTCTCCGCCCAACTGTGAAACATCTCGGCGGCTTGGTGATGCTGTGGGCCGCAATATCATAGGTTTTATTGGGTCCTGTGGTCAAACTTAGCGGACGAATCACTGCCAACGATTATGTCGCAATTTTGGAGACCACTTGCATCCTATGGTCCGGATGTTGTTCCTGGACAATGACGCCATCTTCCAGGATGATAATGCACCCATTCACACAGCTGGAGTTGTTGCAAAGTGGTTTGAGGAACATCGGGATGAAGTTCAACACCTTCCCTGGCCCGCCCAATCACCAGATCTCAACATAATTGAACATCTGTGGTCTGTCTTGGAAACACGACTCCGGCGACAATTTCTACCTCCATCGTCTCTCACAAAACTGGCCGATGCCCTGCACGAGGAATGGTGTAAAATTCCACTTGCTAGCATTCACGACCTCTATGTCTCCATCCCACGTCGCATCAAGGCTTTTCTGAAGGCGAAAGGTGGCCCGACACCATATTAATCTGGTAAGTTGCAATTTTGTTCAGGTGTTTCCATTTTTGTGATCACCATCTGCATTCCACTATGGAGAGTCAATTTCCTAGGCATAAATTTACCTACTTCAAAAGTCACTTCCGTTGTCCTCCAAGGTGTTCACCTTATGTTTTATGTAGATGTATTATTGAGTGTAACGGAATAAGATCATGTGATTTTGAAACAATTTTGAGCGTTTAAACGGTCTGCGAGGATAGTTTGTAATAATACTCCACATATAACTGTTGATCAGCAAGTTAAATAAAAAATACGCATATGTCATAACGTCCCTATTTTACATTCAGTGCGCCTTATTAACGATTTTAAGTCTACGCCCCTCACAGCTTCTCATTATGACCCTGGTAGAAATAAGAACACTATTGATATTAGAAAAATCCAGAGGCCAGACTAATCCAGAGGCATGGGATAACATCAAGTGGTAAAATAGAAAATTAATTTGAGAACTTAGCTCAATATATAGTAAAGAATATCGCGAGAAGAAAGAACAACGAAAACAAGAGAAATATCATACATTACTTTAGCACAAATTATAAATCTTTATAAACGAAGCCGAAAACTTGTTATAAGCAAAATTAACTTCTCTCGAAATAACCTGAAACAGGTGAACATCACTTCCGTTTTTTTAATGTTCGTTATAATACATGTTTGTAATTCCAGATATTGTTTGGCAATAGACCAAATAGAAAAGAGAAACAAACATAACAAAATTATATTCGGAAGAATAAAAAGAAAGCCAAGAACAAACTTTTAGATGATATCCCTATTGATTGCCAGCAGTTTCTTCTTGTTTCACTTCCAGTTTACTCGCGCTTTATCCTATCGATTTTAAGACAATACTGATGAGAATTAATCGCGAAGGATTCACCCAAATAGTAACATCATATTTAAATGAAGACAAAGAAGAGAAAGCAGCTTTTTGATCCACTTCCAGCTCTTTTAGGATTTCCATTTTTGTAAGGTATATGCTATTAGAGTAATTTTTAAATTTGGAAAATATTTTAGAAAAAAGAAGGAAACGAAGGAGAAAGAGATTGAGTTTAAACTTCAGAGACGATGCAATATTCAAAATGCAGAATCGTAACCTACTGAGTTATAACCAACCAGAAAAGAGAGGCAACGAAAATAGACAATTGCAAGGAAGAAAAAGGCATGAGGCAAGTGTCCTAGAGAGGACTGTAAGTAGTCTAGAAAGAAACGGAGAATGCAGGCTATAAGAAATCCAAGTTTGTTAATGGAAATTCTTGTAAAGGGTGATTCATAAGCTTAGAAACGACACTCAAGCCTGTATTCTATGAGCTTTGGGTCACCAGCCAGTTCTAATCGAACAAACGTCAATTTTACTTGAAATGAAAATCTAACTTTAATTTTTAAGGCTTCACTCGTGAACTTCCTGATTTTGTATGGAATTACTCAGCGTTTACAGCTTCAAATGAAAAAAAAAAAAAAAAAATTGACCGGTTCAAGAAGGCAGTTTGAAGTATGGGAAAATCTATCAATACACACAAGTACTGACAAAATGATAGAAAACTCATATTTTGTTGGAATTCAATCTAAAATAGTATGAAAATATTCTTAAAAATTGAGAAAAATGTAAATTAAGGAAAGGGAAAAATACATGGAAACATAAAATATATCAGAAAACTGATACACAAGTAAACTATAAACCATTAGCTCCATAACCTTTTCGTCTGTCTTGGTTCGTTGTACTCTCACGTTCCTGCACTTTCGATTGGATCATAGAATATATTCCCCCCGTGTAAGAAATATAATAGAAGTGGAAAATATTTTTTCTTAAAGCAGTTGAAATCTTTGTCTCATAGAAACTTGGACTCAACCATCATCGTACTCTACTAATGTAAACCTACATTCAAGAATGAAATGTAGCTTATACGGTGCAGTTTTCTATCCTACTAAGAAATTTTGTTCGAAAATCGGGATGTAGTGAATAAATTCGTATTTACGATAATATTCTTAATGTGGACTTTACAGGGCTAATTTATAAATAAATAAATAACGCTTCTCTGGCATTTTTTGAGAACATCTCTGTAACCCACAAAGAAATTTGACTTATCATCGCTCTGAAATGAACTTAATTAATAATGATGATGTCAGCCTACAGGAGTTGTATATAGAAGAACGAAAAGTCGTTTAGAAAATTCCCTTTTTAAAAGTACAACGAGAACATTATCTGATAAAATGCTGCTGCCCCATAACAGAAATTGAAACTAACGTTACTTAGAAATCGATTTGTAGTTATAATGACCATCCCCTTTTAAAGGGAACCCAAAAAGAAGAAACCGACATCGGGTACATTTTTTAAATATATTAAGATTCTATTTTGTCAAAAAGATACTTTGCATATTTATTTTGTATTGATAAATCTATTCTTAAGAGAACTAGAACCTTACAAAGCTGCCACCAGAAAAAAATGCTGGTCAATTCGTATGAATAACCTATTGTTTCGGCTTTTTTTTGCATTATAATTATCCTCCTCCTCCTCAATGTTCTACCATTAATGACAGGCCAGTTTCCTTGAACTAGGTAAGAAATTTCCGTTTTTGCGATTTCCCACTAATATCTTCCTTGCAACCCAACAAAATGTAGCACCCTCCTTATTATAATCTATCAGTTACAACCTTCTTACACACTCTCGCTCTCCTTACATCACCCCCTTTGCTACATCTCTCAGAATGCAATCCCTTAGCAAGATCGAAACTTGTGATCCGTCTATTTTTCACTTCCTTATATCGTCCAATATTGTTCTCGTCTCTTGCATTTTTTCAGCATTTCCTAATTCGTTTTCCTCTCTATCCTGCTAACCTTCTCTATTTTCCTCCACTTCCAAATTTCCAAGATTAAAATTTAGGCAATCACCTTCGAAAATCAAAATAAAATTTGAAGTGCTGAAGACAACATGATTTTCTATTAAGGAATGTGTTCAGAACTTCTTTTAATATTTTTTACTGTGTAATAAAGTATAAACAAAAATTTCATCACGTTAACATTCCGATTTTTCTATTTAAAAACAGCGTTGCTGTCTGATAGAATCATAAGGAACTAATTGCACTGAAATATCATTCTGTAAGGAATTTTCTTTTAATTTTTTCTGGATTAATTTACCTAGAAGATGTTTGCAACTTCTGGACAGAGTGTTGACATGTGATGGGCAGTGGGTCCTGTACAAAGCTCCACGGCGCCGTCATCGTTGGTTAGCATCCCATGAAACGGTTCAAAAACAGCCCAAGCCAGCACTACACCAGAATAAGGTTCTCCTGTGCATTTTGTGGACTGCTCGCGGCATCGTCCATCGGGAACTGCTACCAGCTGGTCAATGCATCAATGCAACTGTGTACTGTCACTCTCTGGATCCAGTACTTCTGAATTGCAAAGGGTTCCTCCTGTTACAAGGCAACGCTAAGCCTCACGTGGTTACGATGACCCAGGACACCATTCTACGCTTGGATGGGGAGCACTATTGGATCCGCCATACTCCACGGACATTGTACCCAGTGTGCGAATTGAAAAATTTTCCCAGGGGGGGATGAATTTCACCCATATGCGCACCGTACTCCCACACACACACACACACATTATATATATATATACTAACAGGTACAAAGCAGTTGAGATGTGAGATGTTTCATAAATTTTCACTCAAGCAATATTTAGGTTAGCTACGCAAAGTAGGAATTGTTTCCTCTTTCTATCTTCATGTCCATTTAAAAATACTCCAGACGGGGAAAAGTTATCCCTGCCAGGCATAAAATTTTTCTTCTCCAGGGGGGGAAAGATTTTTGTCAGGGGGGAAATCCCTGGCATCCCCCCCGCCAATTCGCACCCTGATTGTACCGTCCGATTATCACCTGTACCATTCCTTGGAAAATCACCTTAGAGAACGCCAGTTCAAATCGCTAGTAGAGGTTCAATATGTGATACCTTCTTCGCTTCACGTTCCTTCAAGAACGACTGCGATGGAATCCACTGCCTTCCAGAACGTTGGCAGAAGGTCGTCGATGCTGATGGAGACTATTTTTGATATTCCAGGTACGTTTTAGGTTACATATCAATGTTCGAAGGTGTTGGTGAAAAGGCGGCGGAACTATAATATTACACATACCACTTCACATGATCTACATGTCTATAAAGAAAAAAAATCCAGATTTACGTAGTTGCTTCCTAATTTCAATGGACTGATTTGTTTTTGTTAACCTAAAATGCGAACTAAAAGAAAGCAATTTGCATAATTGTTTTTCTGAAGCAGAAAAAAATGTGTGTTCGGGGCTGGTCTGCAACGTCACAAGAATTTGTTGCCACCTCGGCGTATACATTCTTACTTTTGGTGATAAGAGTGCCACTTAGGAGGATTTTAACATTACATGTTATATCCGGGAAAGCAGTGATTGGAATAATAATAAAAATTAGAATGAAATTGTTCCTATACTATTGTCGGAATCGAAAGTAAAAGGAAGAAGTCGATTTTATTATCTTTTCAGAACTTTTGATATGTAATTAATAGAAAAAACAGGACAAGGAGAAAAATTTCTGCACACCGGGACAAATTTTAAAAAACCGGGACGTATGGTAGCCTTACATACTTATTTGCACGCGGAGTGTCAGTACGGAGCCACTACGTAGCAGAGTTGAAAAAAAAAAAAATCCTGTAAATAGGTTGCCAACTCAGGAACACAAAATTACCGGCACACCCTCAAAATTATCTGTACAAATGAGAAACTGAGGACAACATTGATCGTTATTGTATTTACCAGCAATTGCCACTTCTTTAAAATTATCGAAAAGATGAATAATACTGGATATTAATCTTTTCGTAACAATTGTTGATTCATGAAACTAAATTTACTCTATAAACTTACACTTCAATCAAAGGAAATTGCTTTAAAAAGACATTTTCTCGTCTCAATAAATGTATAAAATTCTTTTACAATAAAATGTGTTATCAAATTTCTTATGTTAAATAAATAAAAAAAAAATGCCACAGATTTAAAAAAATATCGATAATGTATAATAAAACAGAAATTTGTGTTTTTAAAGGGACTGTTGAAAAATTTCGATGTTCAATGTTATATTCTGGATTGCAGATTCCAAAATACCGGTCAGAAGGGGTAATAAAATGTCAGTACCGGTCAACGGCCTTAATCAAAATCACAGCAATATTTCCAGCCAGGCCGTGAAATACCGGACAGCTAGCAACCCTACTCGTAAATCAGAATCCTGAATGCACTAAAATATTTCACCATGCATTCTATAGATTATGCGAAATGAGTTTAATGAAGATGTTCAAATAAAACAATATACTGTGTTATAATTTACCCATTAACAGTCTACTTTGTCAATTTGTTATATCTTCGACTTATCAATTTCCTGCACGAGATGAAAATAACGGTTTCTGCGCAAGTTAGAAAGAAAAAAATGCATTTTTGTCATAAGGATTCAGCTCACGTAAGAAATAATGAATAAGTTTAATAATAAGAGCCGAAGAGTGATAAACTAACTCAGGAATAACGATTGCAAGTACAAACACAAAAATATTCATTCCATCACCCTTAGAATAAGATCAATTTAGTGATCACACGATAGTGTGAACATACCAATCGACACAATAATGTATACAAAGTCTTGTTAGAAAAATACTCCATAGTATGTGACATAGTTTTTTTATGTTTCTATCATTTAGAGAGTCAACAACATTGTTTTCGATCTCGCGACGCCCTAGTTTTGTACAAACGAAAATTTCGCTGAACATTTGTGTACAAACGATTGCGACAATTCGTGATTGAGTTGGACATCTTGGAGGCTACGAATTAGGAAGCGCCCCCCTTTGTTTTCGTTCTGCCGGCGCCCCTAATTGTGAACAAACAAAAATTTTGCCTGCACATTTCTGTACAAACGATGTGCAAACGATTGCGACAATTTGTGCTTGAAGTCAACATGGTGGGGGCTGCAACTTAGACTGCAGCCATTTCTTTCGTTCTGGCGGCGCCCTTAATTGTGTACAAACGAACATTTTGCCGGCACATTTCTGTACAAACGACTGAGATAATTTGTGATTGAATTGGACATGTTGGGGGGGCTTCCATTTAGACAGCCCCCATTTTTCGTTCTGCCGGCGACCCTAATTGTGTACAAACGAAAATTTGGCATGCACATCTCTGTACATACGATGTGCAAACAATTGCGACAATTTTTGATTGAATTGGATATGGTGGGGGGCTACCACTTAGGCAGACCCCACTTTGTTTCGTACTGGCGGCGCCTATAATTATGTACAAACTAAAATTTCGCCTGCACATATCTGTACAAACGACGTACAAACGATGTCGACTATTTGTGATTGAATTGGACATTGTGGGCTACCACTTAGACAACCCCCACCTTTTTTTCGTTCTGGCGGCGTCCCTAATTGTGTACAAATGAAACTTTTGCCTGTGCATTTCTGAGAATTTTAGGGAGATCATTAATGTAAAGGGCAAAGAGAAGGGGACCTAGTACGTTTTCCTGGGGCACTCCACTGTTGATACAATGCCATGTCGATATGTGATCCTGATTGATCACTACTCTTTGTTTACGTTCGTGAAGGTAAGAATGAAATCATTTAACCACTGATTCATAAAAATTAAACAGTAATGATAATTTCTGAAGTAATATGTTAAAATCAATAGTTTGAAGTGCCTTACTATAGTCAAGTAGGTAAGGAGCGTCAGTTCTCTGTTATCAATAGCCCATTTTATATCCTCCGTTACGTTTAGTAGTGCAGTGCATGTGCTATGATTACTTCGAAAAAAAGATTGAAGTGTATCCAATAAATTATTTGTTGTTAAGTATTCCCGAATTTGATAATTTACAATATATTCAAAAACTTTTGAAAGCTCGGGAAGGACACTGATAGGGCGATAGTCTGCAATATTATCAACGTTGTTCTTCTCTGGAAGTGGGGGGACCTTAGCGAGTTTCCATACTGTGGGAAAAGTACCTGTGGCAAGAGAGTAATTAAAAATGTCAGTGATAGGATTAAGAACATGCGGTAGGATTTTCCTGGTCATGGTTCTTGAAATATCATCTGTACACGTGGCTTTAGATTTATTTCTTTGGATCACTTTTAATACATGTACAGGCTGTACCTGAGAAAACGAAAACAGAGAGTTAATTTCCGAAGCTACAATATTACTCATTGTTTGCAGTTTCATGGAGGCTGGTATCATACGCCTTTGACAAAAAAGTGTTCAATTCATCTGGCGAATAGTTAACTGCGTTCTTGGCTATGTTTCTCCCAACACCTAATACTTTAGCCGTTTCCAAAGAACTGCTCCATTATTTTGGAATTCAAGTATTTCATAGGCAAAGCGCCGTTTTGCCTTCCTTAATATTTGAGTGCAACGGTTTCTTAATATTCTATAGTTTTCGAATTTTGTATTAGGATTTATTGTGCTATCACTGGAAGGATCACTATTTTTAACATGTATCCTGTATGCTCTATAAAATTTATCTCTCCGCGCCATTAACGAACGTAATTCATCGGTTTAGCATGGTGATGGGGGTCGCGAAACACGTTTCTTAAATACAGGGGCGTGTCTATCATACAAATTTATTATTAAAGAATTATTAAAGAAGCATTCAAATATTTAAATGTAATAAAGCGTGTGTTATCGCTGATCAATCGCCATCAACGTTCCTAAAGTAAAAAAAAAAAAATTCTCGACGTGTATTTGATCGAAGAACCTCCATATTATTGCCCAAGTGCCTAGACCACTGAAGCACGATCACTACGCTGTAAATGATTCGTCTTTAGTCTGGTTACGTTAAGTTCTTCTGCCTCACCTTGGAAAGTTGTATATTATTTTTTTCTTCGTTTCAAAATGCCTTTCGTATTCCTCTTATGATGATATAAGTGAATAATCTTTGGTAGAGTTTATATTAATAAGTTCAGTTGTTCTTAAACCTCTGGTACGCAAATTTGTTCCACATGAAACTACAGATAAGGCAGATTTAATTCTCGTACTGTGGATTTGTTTCAAAGCAGCCACGGTCAAAGACTTATGACAGCCACGGCATAAATGATGGCTCAATTTGATATAATGAAACAAACTACAGCCACTTTTGAGAATAGAAAGATATGGAAACTACTCAGTGGTACTCCATTTCATATTTGTACAATATGTCATGTAGTAAAACAAATTAAGTGTAATTTTGTCAGAAGTAAAGGGAATGATTACTTCTTTTGTTGCTACTTAATCATTATCCACATTCACATTTCCTTGTTTGTTGGATTTGTTACAGGCAAGATAACGTATTACCTTTCCACGGAGAAGAGGATACGTGTATTACATTGAAGGAAGCCATTTCCCATTCAGATGAGGAATCTCATACTTCGATGCAGTTTGGCAAGAGATTTCATCCATCACTTTTGTCAAGGCATATTCTAGCTCAAGGGAGTGAAAAGCGTCATACCTACCGAAAGACTGAAAAACACTTTAGTCATAGTTCGACTTTGTCAAGCAGTAACTTAGTGCATACAGGTGAAAAATCCTACATATGCGGAGTATGTGGAATGAAATTTGGTGTATGTTCAAGTTTGGCTATGCACGTATTAAATCATACAGGAGCAAGGTTACACACATGCCAATATTGTGGTAATGTTTTTAATCAACGTTCAACTTTGGCTAGACACATGTTAATCCACACAGGCGAAAAACGTCACACATGCCAAGAATGTGGTAAGTCATTTAATCGACGTTCACACTTGGCTTCCCACATGTTAATCCACAGAGGAGAAAAATCTCATACGTGCCAAGAGTGTGGTAAGGGATTTAGTTTACGTTCAAATTTGGCTTCCCACATGTTAATCCACACAGGAGAAAAACGTCACACGTGTCAAGAGTGTGGAAGGGCATTTACTCAACGTTCAACTTTGGCTAGACACATGTTAATCCACACAGGAGAAAAACGTCACACATGCGAAGAATGTGGTCAGACATTTAATCGACGTTCAAATTTGGCTTCCCACATGTTAATCCACACAGGAGAAAAACGTCACACGTGCCAAGAGTGTGGAAGGGCATTTACTCGACGTTCAACTTTGGCTAGACACATGTTAATCCACACAGGAGAAACATGTCACACATGCCAAGAGTGTGGTAAGTCATTTACTCAACGTTCAACTTTGGCTACACACATATTAATCCACACAGGAGAAAAACCTCATACGTGCCAAGAGTGTGGTAAAGGATTTAGTATACGCTCAAGTCTGTCTAGACACATGTTAATACACACAGGAGAAAAAGATCACATATGCCAAGAGTGTAGTAAGTCATTTACTCGACGTTCAACTTTGGCTAGACACATGTTAATCCACACAGGAAAAAAGGGTCACATATGCCAAGAGTGTAGTAAGTCATTTACTCAACGTTCAACTTTGGCTACACACATGTTAATCCACACAGGAGAAAAAGATCACATATGCCAACTGTGTAGTAAGTCATTTACTCGACGTTCAACTTTGGCTAGACACATGTTAATCCACACAGGAGAAAAACCTCATACGTGCGAAGAGTGTGGTAAAGGATTTAGTATACGTTCAAGTTTGGCTACACACATGTTAATCCACACAGGTGAAAAACATTACACGCCAAGAGTGTAATAGGGAATCTAGTCTACGTTCAAGTTTGGCTAGACACATGTTAATCCACACAGCAGTAGAGCTCCACACGTGCCAAGAGTGTGGTAAGGGATTTAAACATCATTCATCTTTGGTTACAAACGTTAACTCACACAAGATGTAAAGGTCACACTTGCCAAAGTGTGACAAAGCATTTAAATGACGTTTAAAGTTGGGTAGACGCATGTTAATCCACACATTCGAAATACGTCACACATGCCAAAAATGTGGTAAGTAATTTAATCGACGTTCACATTTGGCTTCCCACATGTCAATCCACTCAGGAGAAAAACCTGATACGTGCTAGGAGCCCAGAATAGAATTTATTCAAGTTTCATACGTGTTAAGCCACACAGGACGAAAATCTCACACATGAATAGATGTGGAAAATGATTTAGTTTACGCTCAAACCTTGAAAGTCATTTCAATATGCAAGTGACAAACCAAAGAAATGCATAGAACGTAGCCTGGCATTTCCTGAAGGTTCACATATAGCAAGTTAAATGTTAATCCACACAGGACAAGAGTCCCACACGCGCGGAGAGTGTAGAAAGACATTTACTGGAGTTCCCATTTGGCAACTCCCATAGTAAAACGCATAGTTAAATAACTACACATAGGCTCGAAGGGGGTCCAATAGGATTTAGTTTGGAATCAGCTTTGGCAAGACACGTAACTAGACATGGGATATAGAAAAGATTTTGTCAGTCTCACAAATTAAGTTTTGGAGGAAATTTTATGTGCACGATAAATGCCCTGCTAAAGAGGACTACAACATAATTAAACATTAAAGGAAGCAGACCACATTAAGCCCTTCAAATGTACCTGCCCTTTTCAATGGAATGTTAGTTGTGAAGGACAAATTGTTAAGTCCGCATTTTGGGGGCAGATGTTACGGGAAATTGGTTCCGCGTCTACACTACGAATGTGTCTTCTGCTTTGCTGCCACAGCGATTGCTCATAGTGTAAATGTGGCTGACGCCAACGAAGATTCGAGTGACGATTTCCCAAATCAACATTTATCTATAGATACAAATTTAAAATATAGTCCATGAGAGTTCTCGTAAGTAAGGGAGTTAAGGCCTTCAAGTTTAAGAGACATCCAAAATGGGGTGCACCTTCCTCATCAGCTACAAATGTGAATCCAGCGGAAAAGCATGTCCATTCCGACACTAGGACTTTCTTGACCATCTCCATTTTACCTCCATCTTGCTGGCCGATACATGGTTGCGCAGTTCCATTTTCACCGCATATATTTATATTTCCCGTTTCCACGACATTCTTTCATGCCCTTTGATAGAAACTATTAGGCAAATTGGAGATAAGAAGTGATCAGAAACGCAAGTCTTCGTCCTTGCACATGGGTTAAACTGATCAGACAAACTTTACGTTAAAATCGTATTCAGGTTGTATGTGTAAAAAAATGACTCACTAATAATATTGAACACAATTGCATTCCAGTTGTCGTCTTTGATTTCAAAGCGAGATTATTATCAATTTTATCTAAAGTATTAATTATTTTACCGGAATTCGTGGTGTTTGTGCGAAATGAGCGTCTGTACCAAAATTTTGACACAAATATCTTCTACTCTTTTTCTCCCACAATCGTTTCTGAAGCGAGGCATGATGATATAAAGTAAATGTTCATGTGGGTTGTTAAAAATGAAGCTCGAATCTATGTTACGTATTCCTTACTTATTCCCTTGTATACTGAGAAGTTTGAGTATACTGACTTACCAACTTTTCACTCGTTTTATAAATAAAGTTGTTAAATCAAGTTTTAAATTTTATTCAAAAACGTTCTGTTTACACTATAAGTATCTGGTACTGTAAGACAACGTCACATCTGTGAAAACGAACCAGCATACAAAATTTTAGACCATTGTATTAATATATCAGTATTTCAACACATTTCTATAAAATTTTAAGCGTGATCCTGTAAAATCAAGCAATCATGAGTTAGCAACTTCTGATTTGAGTGCGTCATATAGTTCGCGCTCAAGCTTGGCAAGACAAATTTTAATATACGCAAGTGGAAAATTTCACATATACGAAAAGTTTGGAAAACTATTTGGTTTATGTTCAAGTTTGGCAGGACATTTTAATACACAGATGAAACTCTCACACACAGGCGAAAACATTTATATGGAGCTCAGGTTTTACAATGCACATGTTAAAACGCTCAGGAGAAAACTTATTATTAAATACTAAGGAAAAAACTAAAGCGTTCTACGTGTGTAGGAAGGACTTAATTAAAGTTTATATTTCGCAACAATTATATTAATACAGATGGGGAGGAACTGCTCATGTCAAGACTATGAAGAGTGGTATAATCGAAGTTCAGTTTTGGGGAAACATGCTATCTCAAACAGGTAAAAGATGGCTGTGCATAATTGTGAAAAGCGTTTACATGAAGTCCATATTTTGTTAGTGAAAAGACATTGTAAAATATGTGAAACTAGTTACTAGAAAATCATGTTTGTACATAAAAAGTATATTCAATTTACACCCGTGATAAAATATACAAATGCGAAACATCTTAGTAGTCAAAAGTGCGTTAAAATTCGTTCAATCTCTCGTACTGCCATATCACGTTTCCGCTCGCGACGACAAAATTCGGCCGTGATTGATTATTCACATTTTTCTGCATTGTGCATGATGCAAAGAGTATGTTTTGGAGCATTTAGGTTTAGTAAATTAAGACAAATCATTGTTGACCAAAAGTTGACTACAACACTGAAAAATATTAGTGAAAACACTGAACAAAACACAAAATAACAGATTCAAACCTAACCAATATCCATGTCACTGAGCTTGCTGTTATAATGCTGATATTTATTGCAGAGAGCAGTAATGATTGAGTGCTCTTTGCATATGTTATTCCACAATATGTAGACTCAAGGCGGGTTCAAAGTTAATCAACATCCACTTCACTGCTCTCTTTTTGAGATTGCTGGCATGTATTTCAAGTAGTGATAATTGTTGACTGCATTCTGAACATGTTTTCTCCACAATCATTACATTCAAGGCGAGTTATGTTGACCCGCTGATGTAGCAAATATCTAATCGGACACACTAGCAAAATTTTTGCAAAGTTGATATTTTACTAGGAGCTTTCAGGTTTTCGTTTATTAATTCTAGTGCTAACACGTATAGATGTGGGTTAGTAGTATTTTTGATGTTAAAAATGAAACAGCGGATGAAAAATAATGAAACTTTTATTTACAGTTTTATGTAAATGCGAAACAAAAAATCACGTTTTTGCTCCCTCTGACGGATTGTCCGTCCACCCTCCACTACCAATTTTGGGATTGTACTGAACGGGAAGTAATGCATTTGATAATTTTCTCTCAGAGGATTGACATGTTTCAGAGTAGCGAGATATTGTTTTTGGATGACACATTACTTTCTAATCCACATTTATAAATGGGAGAGAAACGGGCAGTTTTCCAAGAACAGGGAAAACAGGTTTCCCTGAAACATCTATTAAAAATGATCGAAAGTGGAAAAGGAATAATATATGATTTCGAACACAGAAGGGTCCAGCTTATATTGTCCTGGCCAGAGGCTATCAGGCCGGGGTGAAAATAAGAGTAACTCATCCTCTGGAGGAGTGATAGATAAATGAGATAAAGTGAACGAGTAAACGGATTTTACAGGGAGGTACGTCGATTATGCAGTTGAGAATTTATTACAAAAGAATTCATTAAAATTTTCTGTTCTTCCCTCAACGTGTGCACCTGATATAACATTGTACTTTAAAGGAGGTATGCTAGAAGTTTTAGACCTAGATCTGATAAGATACCAAAATTGTTTAGTGTTGTTGATGCTGGTGTCTGTTTTTTTATATATAATCTAGGTGTTTGCTGCATCTCAATAGCTTTTTATATTAAGTCGTATATCAGAAATTATTTTAAGATATGTATTCATTTGGAAATACACACCACAGTTCCCAAAGCTTTTTTTTTTATTTCGTAATATGTGGCGACTCTGTTCGCCGTGCCTCATTGGAAATTTCACTGTTTTTACTTTTTTGAACAGTACAAACTATTTATTGTTACATTAAAAACATGAGGGAAAGAATCCAGTGCCTTGTCTATTGTTCAATCTAGTAAAAGTGTCCACTGTATCACCTGTTGCACTCTGCAAATTTCACCCAAAGGGGCCTTCCTTCAGTCAGGTACAAACTTTCTTTTTGATTTGGATTGCTGGCTTCTGGCGTTGGGAATAAGATAGAGAATGGGCAACTCGCGGTCTGGGAGAAGGAACTCTTTATATGAGATGACGGATTCTATCGGAAAAATAGACATGGCATAATTTAAGCTGCTATTTTTACGCGCGTTAGCCCAAGTTATAGTCACCATAATGAGCAATTTTATGATTCGTGGCATGTTTCAATTAAACTTTGAGGACTGTTCGTATATGGTCTTCAGAAACACGGGACGAAGTTTGTTTTGTATAGACTTACTTGGGCTCAAATAATTTCACACTCACGTACGAGATCATTCTGTGCTCTGCTGCCCTATTTATTTAAATACTACAAACAATAAGCCCCTATGGTCTTGGGGTCGTTTATCTATGTAGAGAATTGGTTAAGAAAAGGCATCCACTGTTCTTTACCAATACTTTCAGACATGTTACAATTACCACTAAACAGCCATATTCCAGCAACTAACTAATATTCATACCACAGTCCGTAAAATTGATCATAATGCATTGTACATTTAGATAGTATAGTTTAAACGTGGTTTTGTTCAGTGTACTTTTGATCAGCATTCTTCTGTACATCACCACATTAAACGCAGAATATGGAGCACCTGATTTGGCACACTTCTCTAGCGTGGGATCACGTTGTTCTAGTCACTCTCACTCTTTTCTTGCCATCTGGGTTGAACATTGTAAATTATTTTAATTGAGTGTTTTGTAGCATTAAGTGATAACGGTATTTCACTGCATTTCCAGCTGGAGATACTGTCAAACGCAGCCTCTAGCCGTATCCTTATTACTGGGTTCTCAATCGAAATGAAAAAGCACAGAAATAGCACAAATATTTTTCCCGAAGCAGGAGCTCGAACTTTAATTTTTCTACTGTTTGATGCCACTTTTTCGAACTTTATGCATAAGCGATCCTAAGTACATACAAAGATTTCTTAGTGCAAAATTTAACACACAGCAGATTTAAAAACTAAATCTCACCTATATCAACAAACGCTTACAAACTCAGCACCCTTTGTTCATGCAATATCTATTACCTCACTTTAGACCCCACACGGAATCTTTATCAGCATACCCCTTGTCCCTAATGTCTACGACCTGTTAGTACACTTTACCCTCGTGACATTCATTGTTCTTAACCCTACAGTGGCAACGAGAAAGAAAATTTCATGAATGGTAACACTTTGCCTCCTGGACCCTGGACAATTTTTGCCTAATAAGATGTGAATTAGGATTTAAATTTCTACTATATTTACAATATTAAATTCAAACACCAGATAGTGGATACGCTTTAAGCGAACCTGTACATTCATTTTATTGAAACAATATCTTTCTTGTTATAATTAAGTTTGATACCTATGTGACTATTTTATTGCATAAATACCAGCACTTAAAATATTTATTAACTAGAAAGAAGTTAACAAGGATGTCTCCTAATAGGGGTGTATTACACATAAGGAAACTCATTATGTTCACTATTGACTCATTATGTTCCATATCGAAAAGGCGAGACTTAACGACAAACTAATCAATTTCTTTATATTCATAAACTATTAGCATTTGGGAACCACACTCTTCAAAACGTTCATCTTTTGCACAACCATGAATATTACACGTTCAGCACGCATCTCGCAACATTCTTCTCTTCGATTTTCATCCCATTTACAATGGTTCGTACGTGCACGTTCATGTATCTCCACTCGAAACAAATATTTAACTTCATAGTGATCATATATACCTACGTATTTGACTATGACTTTTATTTCTATTTCTCAACATTCTCTTCTATTTAATTCATAAACTCATATTTGAACAATTATTATACGAGGAACAATTTCACACATTACTTATCAGTAAAACGCATTTCACTTCCAAATTTAATTGCAAATTTACCAGCTATCAACTCATTTGACACGATAAGAAGCTTCCGGCTCGACGCGCCACCAGCGGCGTGGCAATAGTATTTTATCCTTACACATGGTATAGTATTGACTCTCCATCTAATATTCTAGAACATCTAATCATAACTATTTATTACAGATCTTTATGTGTCACAATAGCAGTCATCTATGTTCGACCAGGTCGTCCTATTCCCTTCCCATTTCAATATATTTCTAATAATTTCCGACATTACCTGATCTCTTCCAATATTAATATCCATAGCCGCTCAGACCGAGAGAAACAGCTTTTAACAGTTTTATCACTGCCTCCACTAAATGCTTCATTCACCCAATACCAAAACCAATCCGTTCGTGATCTAACACTACTTCTTTTGTAATACGATTCTTGTCCAATTTATCACGTATGGTCAATACATTGTTTCGTCATATTTATTGGTACTGTGCAGAATGGCGACAAAAGTAAATTTCGACAAAAGTAAAATTTATTGAAGGATTACCTCGAACAGAAGACTTTCTACCTGAAACTGGACCACATCTTATTATTATTGATGATCAAATGTGTGAAGTGATCCGCAATATAGTTGATTTCTTTACAAAGGGTTCTCATCTTAGAAATCTCATTGTACTATTTATTACACAAAATATATTTCATCAGGGAAAAGGAAGCAGAGATATGAGCTTCAATTGTTATTATTTCGTATTATTTAAAAATCCAAGAGATAAATCACAAATTAAACATTTGAGTTATCAACTAACTCATGACAATCCAAAATTTCTTCAAGAAAGTTTCAACGACGCAACAAAGTTATCATATGGATATTTGTTTATTGATTGTTTATTGACAGAATACGCCAGATGAACTTCGTTTTCAAACAAATATCTTTCCTGATGATATTTATCATTACGTTTATGTTCCAACGAAATAGAAGTAGATGTGTTTATAATGTTAGTCTTAAACTGTGTTTGTTCATTCTGACAATATGTCTCCAAGAGTAAAACACGGAGATCATCTTCGTACGCTAAGTATAGCAAATCCTAAATTACGTAAAGCTATAATGGCCAATGCAGACTCTTTAGAGATTCGAAGTATTTGCGAATGTTGATATAATGTACTAAAAGGAAATGTACCTCTTACAAAGACACAGAAAGCAAGATTAAAGCGATACAAGAGGACGCTTCGATATCTTGTGAAGAAAGGAAACTCCGTCCAAAAGATGAAGAAGCATTTATCAGTGCAGCAGCAGGATGGATTCCTACCGGCATTATTTTTTTAACTGGTTCGTTATCAAGTTTACTGTTCCGTTAGTGCAATGGGACAAGCAAAGATGATGATTTTAGTTCCACCTGAAGCTCCCAATCGTGTACAAACACCATCATCATCAACCCTGGAGAAACGTGAATCTAATTTGGATCAAGAAATGGAAGAGGTTTTACAGTTATCATCGTTTAGTAATGAAGACAAGTGTTTTCAATATAATAATATTCTTTAAAAAATTTGGCATTTAATACTAAAGCAAGAACCTGTGACACTTTCAATTACGTGAACTAAATCAGGGAAGCCTGAAGTAGGAGAAGAAATATTATTATCTAAACACAAAATGTTTCGTAAACGAGCTGAATTACTACTACACAGAACGAAACATGATAATATGACGTGGGATAATAAAGGAACTCTTTACATCAGAGGTGATAAACTAGAAGGATCTCACATTGTAGATTTAATTTATGATGTGTCGCGACCCCGGAAACACACAAATCCACTGGGATGGGAGAAATTTTGTAATTAGTTATCTTCCAATAACACACCTGAAGAAATTATTGGAAATTTAAAATGTTTGTCATATATTTTACGACGAACTAAAGCATCACCAACAGCATTATCGTCAAGGGAGAAAATACCTCTGAAATCGTTTCCAGAAGACGACGAAGAAGAAGAAGAAAAGGAAAAAGGAGTATAAGGAAAAGGAAACGTTCCTGTAAACATCCAGTATGGTCAAGGTGGAAATGAAATGAAATGAAATCTTTGAGTTTTGCGTCCCACGGTTATGCCGGTTAGGCTAAAGGAGACGGTGATGATGAGAGATGAGTGAAATTGTGGAATGAAGAAAGTGGGAAGAAACGGGAGAAACCCGAGAAAACCCACGAGCACGGTGTTTGTTCACCGCAAGGTTCACTTTGCGGGGACTGTGATCGAACCTGGGACCCCAAGCAACAGAGGTGAACGCTCTACCACTGAGCCACCGCGCCTCCATGGTCAAGGTGGAAACCGTAAACAAACAGTTAAGCAAGATTTACTACAACCCTTCACATCCTGCCTCGTTTTCAACTGTTAAAAATTGTGGATAGCTACAAAGAAGAAAATTCCTATACATTGTATAAGAAAATGGTTACTGCAACAAACAACATATACGTTACACAAACCTGTTTGTCGTCGTTTTAAAAGAGATTTCTATGTATTGAATAACATTGATGATGAGTGGGAAAGTGATATAAATGATCTTCAATATCTTCATAAATGTAATGATGGATATCGTTATATTCTTACAGTGATAGATGTGTTCAGTCGATGTGCCTGGGCGGTGCCATTAATATCTGAAAGTATAAATGATGTCTTAAAAGCATTAAGATTGTGTTTAAAAACAGAAAACCAATTACATTCCAAACAGACAAAGGAATTGAGTTTACTAATAAAACAATTCAGAAGTACTTAGAGGCCAAAAAAATAAAACATATTACAAATAAAAATTATGATATAAAAACTAGTATTGTAGAACGTTTTAACAGAACTCTAAAAGAAAAAATGTAGTACTATTTTAGAAAGTATAATTATTTAAATGTATTACCGCTTCTTGTGAAATCATATAATGAAGATTATCATTCAAGCACTAAGATGTCACCTGCAAATATTTCGCAAAATAACCTATTACAAGTATGGCATAATACATAATAAAATAAAGAAGAAAAAGAAGAATCCAAATTTCTCAAAATATCTCTCAAGATTGGTGATACAGTACGAATTAGTAAAACCATACGTACATTTGATAAAGAATATATGCGAAACTGGACTTGGGAAATATTAAAAGTGAAGAAGATAATACCAAGAGATCCACCTGTTTACGAAATTGAAGATTTAAACAAGGAACCACTGGATGGATTATTTTATAGAGAGGAACTACAACCTGTGACGTTATCAAAGACGTTTTTCATAGATAAAATGATACGTACAAGAAGAAAAGAGAGCAGAAAAGAATATATTGTTCATTGGAAAGGATATCCATCTTCTTTCGATTCCTGGATACCTGCATCACCTTAAAGAAGATCGAGAAGTACAATGGAACCTGATGGAGATTTTTACGTTACATTTCCCAGTAATAGTTCTATGGAATATTTTTCTGAAAACACCTTAAAATCATACACTACGAAACTGCATCAAAGAATGGAATTCCGTGAAAAGTGGGAAGTGGCTGTTGTTCAAATTCATTATCCTCATTCAATATTAAATATTAATGAACAAAATAATATTTTTTTTACAAACCTGCAAAAAGTGATAAATGGAAATTTATAACTATTCCTGTACGTTATTACACAGACATATTAGAATGGATAAAGATAATTAATACGTACAACAGATTCACAAATTTACATATTTCTTATACTCGTGATGGTAATACCTGTTTTATACGACGCCTTCATAAAGACATAGATGTGAACGTTGCATTATCACCAAGTGTTAGTGCGATGTTGAGATTTGGTCCAAACGTTGACTTAAAGGATATGCAACAAAACCAAAGCATTCCAAATTTACGTTTAGGGCTTCCATCTACAATGTATGTGTATTGTGATATGATTCAATCTGTATTTGTTGGAGATACAGTAGCACCATTATTACGTATCATAAATATGAATCCAGTGAATCATACATTTGGAAGTAGTGTTATAGAAATTTTTAATCCTCTACATTATGTGCCAATAGAGAAGATGCATTTTGAACATATCAAAATAGATATAAGAGATAGTTCAGGCTCTCCACTGGCATTCACTTTCATAACTGTATGCGTTAAACTACATTTTCGGCCAGTGCGTCAACATCAACAAATATGAATAATCCATATTTACAATATTATCAAAAACAAGCTCTTTCTGGAACTGGAAACGTTTATGTTGGATCTCCTTATCAAGTTGGACATGGTATTGAAAGTTTCCTTGGAGGATTATTTCGTTCTGTCATGCCACTAGTAAAACAAGGAGCTAAAACAGTAGGAAACGAATTATTAAAATCTGGAGCAAACGTTATTACTGATGTCATCGTCGATAAACAAACTATTAACGAATCATTTCATCAACGAATGGGTGAAGCGAGATCCGTCTTGCAAGACAAAGCAAAAAATAAACTGAATTCTATGCTAGGATCTGAATACCAACGAAGGAAAAGAAGAATTAAACATCATTCCATCTTTAACCCTTCATCATTACACATCATCAAGCACAAGAAGAAGGGAACGAGGAAACGTACACAGAAAACAAAGAAAGATCAGCCTTATAAGAAGAGGAAGTTATCACACGATATATTTGATTAAATCATCATCATCATGGCTTTCTTAGATCATCAATCCTGCGAGTGTGTAAAAACTGAACTAGATATTTTTTCTACAAAACCAACGTAAACCAGTAAATTGGATAATCATGTTGTTACATACAAACCAATCAGTTCACTAGCTGATAATGCTCCTATAGAATGTGTCATCCCAGGAACAGGTGATGAATACATAGATCTACCACATACTCTTTACATCGAAGCTCAAATCGTTAAGCCTGATGGATCAGCATTTGTTGAAAGTGATAAAGCTGTGGCTCCTATTAATGATTTTTAAATTCAATGTTCAGTGAAGTGGAAGTGTATTTAAATAACAAACTGGTTTCATTTCCATCTCATAATCATCCATATGGATCATACATTGAAAAACTGTTAAATTATGATGATTCTGCAAAAAAATAGTCATCTTCAATGTGCATTCTGGTTTCAAGATACTGCTGGACATATGGATGCAACATCTAGTGGTAATAGAGGATTTCAACAACGATATGAATTAACAAAAAAGTGCAGAATTCGACCTGCTTGGACATCTTCATAGGGATATTTTTAATCAGTATAAATTTTTAATCCAAGGAGTAGAATTACTTCTCAAGATAATTCCTCCAAAGCCAAACATTTGTCTCATCGATAGTGATTCGTCTGTTGAGGCTAAAGCGAATATTTTAGACGCTGCTTTACATATTAAAAGATTAATGTTAGTCCTAAAATAAAACTATTACATATCAAGCTTCTACAAATCATAACAGCCAAATATTCTCTCACATGAGTGCAAATGCAGTCAATCCAAATGATCTGCAATCAAAAACAATTGATAATTTATTTATGGGAGTATTACCAACTCCAGTGATTGTGGCGTTTACACAAAATGATGCGTATACAGGAACAACAACTTCAAATCCATTTCATTTCAAACATTGTGACATCAATTTCTTCTCTCTATACATTAATGGAAAGCCTGTACCTTCGAAACCTTTACAACCAAATTTCGAAAACAACGTCTATGTTTCCTAATATCATACTTTATTCTGTGGATCAGGTATTCATTTTTCCAATCATGTCGACAATAATCCTCGCCTTGCCTTTCCTCAAGGATACACTATCTTTGTTTTCGACATTACCCAAGATGGAGAAGTCAGCGCTGTGCAACATTTGAATCTAATCAAACATGGATGTGTTCGTCTGGAAGTTCATTTTAAAAATCATCTACCAGCACCTGTCTCATGCATCACATATGGCGAATTCCACTCTCTCTTAGAAGTGCATCATCAGAGAAACATCATCATGGATTTTTAAAGGTACGTTATTTAAATACCGTATAATATATGTATATGTCTGCATTTTTAGACATGATGTCCTCTACACTAGATTTATTGAATGCTTTGCAAACAAATTCTTTATTTCACAATCATTTCGTTGGCGTATATGCAGCCAACCAAATACCAACACATGTTCCACTACCTGCAGCTATCATCGTAAATACAGATCCCTGCAACAAACTTGGCACACACAGGATTTCCATATATATTCATAGCGATGGACGTGCCAACTACTTCCATACATTTGGATTTTCTTCATATGTAATGCAACATATTCAATTTCTACGTAGAAATCACATATCTTATACATTGATATACATTATATATTTGAATCTAATATGCAGGTGAAAGAAATAATCTCTAGAAAGTACAGCCATGTTTGTTTAGGTAGACAGGATTACACTAGTCACGGCTTACATCTAAATGCAAAAGGAAAGAGAAGGGTCTGTGATTGGATTATTGAGGCAGCAAATGCTTTTTATAGGTTACGAGTTCTGCAGAAAAACGAAATTTATGACGTGTACTTTACTTCCGCAACATAAACATAGAGAAGTTTCCTGTAATTGTTATGACAAAAAAGTAATATAGGTTATGTGCGTTGTGGTATGCCGTCTTGTATCTTGGATCTAAATGTTGTAGATAATGTAAGTTGCCCAAGTAATACTCCTCTACTAAAATCAGTAGATATAACTACCGGTAATGTTCCTAGTCAAAAAATAGAAGACGTAAGTGAATCCAAAAATATCAGTCTCCAAATCCTACATCACAACGTCCAAAGATTAGAAAATAATCGAATTAAAAATTATTTTGGAAAATGAATTAAGTAAAACTGATATCTTGTGTATATCGGAGCATTGACTGAATAAAGAAGAAATACAAACAATTTCACTCACAGGTTTTAAACTATCTGCGTACTATTGTAGGGAAAATATATCCCATGGCGGTATTGCCATATTTGTCAAAGAGGATTTTCGTATCAAAATTCTAATGAATACCCTTACATTGAACGTTGAGAAAACTTTCAAATCTGTAGCACTCGAATTTTGCGATCATAATTTAATACTTATCTGTCTCTATCGCACGCCAGACAGTAATGTCAGTGACTTTTTGAATAAATTAGAAAGGCTTATATCGGAATTCTCGTCCTCTAAAAAGTCGTTAGTAATTTGTGGTGATATTAATATTGATTTTTTTACTAAATAATAGCAACGAAAAAGAAGATTTCATTTCGCTCTGCACGTCATTTAATCAAACCTATCGTAAATACTCCTAGCAGAATAGGCAAAACAAGAATCTCTGCTCTTGACCAAATTATAATTCCACGTGATGATTTCGTATCTCGTGTTGATGTACTAAACCTAGGCTATTCTGATCATAATGCTCAACTTCTTTATTTTTACACAGAAATAATTAAAAAGAATACAAACGTGGGCGTAGAATGGTCCGAACGGCGTTCATTTACACCCACTAACGTGGCATATTTCAGATACTTGTTGAAAACTGAGTCGTGGGAAGATGTATATATTGAATGTAATGTTAACGACCAATTTAATTCCTTTTAATGTATATTTACTCCTTATTTTAATATTGCTTTTCCTAAACAAAAATTTAAGATAAATAAATCGGTAAATGTAAGTTCGAAGTGGAAGACTTCTGGAATAAAGGTTTCTCTAGAAAAAATGCGCTATTTACATCAACTATCCCGACGGTGCCGTACTCCCGTGTTTAAACGATACCACAAAATGTACAGACGAGCTTTACATAAGGTCATAAAACAGGCAAAAATGTTAGAGAATGATACTTACATTGGGAAAGCTTCCAATAAAATGAAAGGTACATGGCAAATTATTCGGAAAGAATCTGGGGAACGAAAACCCTGCTCTAAGATAACTAGCGTTTCTTGTCAAAATAAAATTGTTAAAAATCCGACTGAAATTGCAAATGCTTTTAACGATTACTTCACGAATGAAGTGGAAAAGTTTATCACTAATAACGTGAACAATAAACTATCTAGCAAACAATACGTTAGTAGACATAACGTTATTTTCGAAAAGTCATTGTTCTTGCACCCAGTAACTAGTCAGGAAATCTTAAATACTACACTGAAAATGACAAATACGAGTTCTTCATCAAATGATGAAGTTCCTGATAAAATTCTAAGGCAATGTTCTTAAGAAATTGCTGATATCTTATGCTTCATAGTAAATAACTCTATAAGCTTGATATAATATTCTTCATAGTGGTGGCGTTTTTCCTGAGGCATTGAAGCTAGCAGTTGTTAAGCCCTTATATAAAAGTGGCAAGAAAGATCTTACATTGAACTATAGACCAATATCATGTCTGTCTACCTTCTCTAAACTTTTTGAAAAAAACTTATGTATATAAGACTAGTTAGCTTTCTAAATAATTTTAACTTAATATCTCCTGCTCAAAATGGCTTTAGATCAAATAAGTCTACTGAAACTGCTCTTTACTCCTTTCTCTATTCTGCTTTAAATTCAATAAACGCTAAGAAATATACAACCGGTATATTTCTTGATCTTAGCAAAGCTTTCGATACAATTGATCATCAAATTTTACTTAAAAATTTGCAAGATTATGGTATTGGGGCAAATGCTTACGAGTGGTTTAAATCGTATATATCCAACAGAAGGCAAACTGTTGAAATTAACTGTCAAACTCGAGACACTCAGGGAGTAAGCAAATGTTATTCAGATACCAAAGAGTTAAATTTTGGAGTTCCTCAAGGTTCTATCTTAGGCCCTATTCTATCTTTAATATATATAAATGATTTGCCACAATGTTTAGACTCTGCTAAAATTGTTATGTATGCTGACGATACAAATATATTAGTAACTGGAGAAACTTACGTTGAGTTATGTAATGCAGTAGATTCCACCATGTCTGCCGTCAGTGACTGGATGGGTAGAAATAAACTAATACTAAACACAACAAAGTCTTCGTGCATGTGCTTTCACGTAGCAAAAAACGAGATAAGAAAACGCCCTTGTGTAATCATTAACGGCAAAACGTTAAATTACGTCTCGGATATCAAATTACTTGGCCTTTGGGTGTCAGATACATTAAATTGGAAAATTCACATTCAAAAATTATCTAGTAAATTGGCTCAAACCTGTTACATGTTAAAGCTTTTACGAAATAGTGTCAGTCAACATGTTCTGCTCACAACTTATTTTGGACTTTTTTATCCTAAATTGAAATATGGTATTATATTCTGGGGATCTACTGTACTACTAAATTCCATATTCGTTTTACAAAAGAGAGCTTTAAGGTTTATGACCGGAAGTAAACCTCGTACTACTTGTAAACCTCTATTTAAATTTCTTGAAATCTTACCTCTTCCATATATATATATATATATATATATATATATATATATATATATACACTTCTAAAATTTGTAATAAAAGATATACAGATAGATACAAGCAGCTTCCGGTTGATCTCAGATATTCATATGCATAATACAAGACAAGCGTCTGACCTTCATGTAGAGTCCTCATGTTTAAAAGTACATAAGAATAGTACATTTCCTATGGCAATCAATATTTATAACAAGCTTCCTTCCACTTTGAAAAACAAAACATCTGGTTTCAATAAAGCACTGAAGTCCTACCTACTCGAGCACTGTTTCTATTCTGTAGAAGAATATCTCGCCTGTAGTAAATAATGTTTAAAGTATATATATTTTGTATATCTATAATGTAAGATTTTATTAATTGTTATGTTGTTTTATATCGATGTATGTAAATTAGAATAATGAAAAATTGTACTTTTTTTTATATAAATTCACAGTATTTTAATATTGCATGTAGATTTAAATCTATACATATGTACACATTCAGTGTTCTTATGACGTGTCCAACTCATGCGTTCACGTTGTGAACAATTTGTATGAAAAAGGATAAAAATAAATACAATACAATACAATTTAATAATAAACAAATTCGAAGTGTGAAATCGTCCCTATATGGACATTATTCATATATTTTCCTTTGTTTCAAAGATAAAGGAAAGTCCTTAAATGAATTTCATTACAGTTTCTCATCAACTCCCGAAAAAAATGATCGCCGTTTGCTTTATTTACTTTTACAGGTAATCATTTCTCCTGTATACATATTATCATGTCTTCATTATTCTTCTTCTGCTTCGTTTGTTTTGATTATTTTTTATTATAGATAAAATTCTAGCTATTATTATTGCAGGTAGTCATTTCTTCTTCTTCGTCTTCATTATAAAGTGTTTGCATATATTATCATTTATCATTTGTTGTTTCATTTTTCATGATTACACATAAAATACATTTTAAGTTATGTTTTTCATTTTTTTCATTTGAGAGAGTAAAAGATCGTCTTCGTGTGTATGGACATCATCATTGTACAGTATTACTTCTACTTACGTTTCATCACCATCAACAGCATTAGTATCATCTGTGAAGTTATCATTAATTGAACAATGAACTTTGTATGTGCAAAAACAACACAACTATGTACGTGTGTATGGACAGCATCAGTGAACACTATATGGCAACTGTGAAGTTATCATCAACTGAACATTGAAAAAATCTAACGTACTCTCTTTTAAAAAATGTACTATACTTACTGTCGTTTTAATTGTGTAAATAACATCATCACCATCAGTAAATACTTTGTATTTTTCTTTTCTCTCTTTGAAAACAAATGTTTTATTTCTTATTTTCTTTATTTCCTAATAAACAAATATGTTTTATGATCAATTATGTAATTAAATACACATATCATAAAACATATTTTAACACATTGAATTAAAGAATTACATAGTGTTTTTAAAAAAAGAATCTAAAACTCATTTTTTAATTCAACGATGTAATCACATAACTAAATAATAATAATAATAATAATGAATTCAAATACTTAATCAGTTATTCTTTCCTAAATTAAATCAAGTATGTGAATTCAATATTATTATTAAAGGACTTTTGTTTTTAAAAATTTAATATTAATTATTTTAGTTCCTTTTTTAAGAAATAAAAAGTCCTATCATACTTAAGACAAAGTTGTATAATAATAATAACTCAAATACTGATTTTTATTTTAACATTCATTTCAAGAATTTGAATTTATTATTATTATTATTATTATTATTATTATTATTATTATTATTATTATTATTACTATTATACATATCACTTATAGTATAAGAGAAAAAATGTTAGGATTTTTTCTTACAGAAAATTAGTACACTAATTAAAAATCCTATCATATTGAGGTGTATGAAACAAACAGAAAACACACATACAAATAAAACATTTCACTTTCACTATATATTTTATTACATTTAATATTACGTTGTTTTGTATACATGAAAAAACATATCAATTTTCTTCTTTATGAAGAGACGTTCAATTCAGTGATACCCTCAGAAAGTTGAGTATCGGTTTCCCCCCACCACGGCTGTGTCTGTACACTATCAAGTAAATCAGCCATAATTGAATCTATGAGTTTTTTTTTTTTTTTTGCAAAATACTTTCATTTCCAATTTTAATCTTTTACCATCAATGTTCACATCACTGTTTTTATCAAGAGAGACACTTGGAAAACTAATGTTCATACCATTAATAATACTCTGTTCATCTACACAGGTATGGATTTCGGCAAGTCCTCTCCATCTAAGACACTGCGATTGTACAGGATTACGAATAATATCTGTACACAAGTCAAAATATTCACGTAGCACACCACTACAAACTTTACTCTTTTTCACAGCATGTTCAATGCATGGTAATATTTCCAAGAAATAAAGCCAATCACTTGAAGTTAAGTACACAGTGTTTCGAGGAGCATGAAGTGTTCCTTTCTTCTCTAACATCACTAATTTCTCACCCATTAGTTTTCGCACCACCAGTTCGTTTTTTCGACCAACAGATTTTATAAATGTAATTTCCACTTGAGAATTTAAATAGTCCCTAACAAATGGGGTCAAATGTACAAGTTTCTCCCGCTCGGCCAAATTTAACTCCACTCCAAACACAAGTCTTTGCCAACACGAATCACTGTTTCAAATGTATCACTATCCAGTCCAATAAAACTTAATTTGGTTTTTATTGAACTAAGTCCATATTCAACATTTAACAAGTACTCTTTCTTGGTGTCCATATTTGATGCACAAGCACTCAAAGACATGTTACACCAGTCGCTGGCCAGCACAGAATAACGACACTATGCATACAGATGACTGTGCATGCATGAAGAGGAAGAGGGGGGCGAAGAGGAAAATTCATGTTTCATCTTGTTTGTACATGCCACCATACACTTACGATGGGTATACCAGTTCAGTAAATTCAAGATCGTTCATGTTACGCCCAGATACATTAATCTTCATTCCTTTATATATTAAACAGACATTCCCATTTTGTAAATACGTTAATTACGTTAAATACGTTACCATTATCTGCTTCCAATTTTTCAGTACAATGTCCTGGTAAAATCACCTTTTCGCCTCCTTCAAATGTCACACATGCCTTCCTACCATATACCGTTGTAATTATCTCACACTTTACAATACGAAATGGTACTCCAATCTCCAAATCTTGCATTTTTGTAAACGGTACCATTGATGGCTTATTAAGCTTATCTAATAAACTCATTGACGATGACATCTTTAAATTTGGCGTTTCTTTCTTTGCAACAGCTGCTAGCAGAATGATCTATACAAGCACATACGTTCCGCTTACGCTCTTCGCAGGAGGGAGTGGGGGTTTGGGGATTCAAATTACTACCCAATACACGACAAGAACACGAAAAAGGCATGTTTCATCTTGTTTCTACATCTGGTGGGCGTCCAAGACTATGAGCATAGCAACAGCGGTTAACCCAACCAAAACTTTCCGACGGGGCTCCTGGTGGTAGCCCTAAAAGGTTATGAGCATAACAACTAAAGGCTTGTTGAAACTTGCCTCCGTATTCTAGGAAAACAAGATAATTTTTTGCTGACTCAGCCATCTATCCAGGGGGATATCTTCTACCACCCACCATGACCCACCACCCACGGTGACTTACTCTGACCCACGACCCACCATTAACCACTTTCATACACTGTGACCCATTCTGACTCACCAAAATCAATCGTCATCATCGCTGAACACGATCCACGGCCTCTTCTGTACTAACTAAAAAATTTGCACTTGTAATAAAACAACACTGTGAAATTGTCACTAATCGATGTTTGAATTTCTAGTCAATCGTTCAAGCACCACTCGGTTACAATAACGGTGGATCAGACCTGTATGATATAAAATAGTAAAGTGTTTGTCAATGAGGAAATTGAAACAGTTCGAGGTGGGTGCAAATTAGTGTGTGCCTAAAATATACTTGTACTAAGAGAGTATTCTTGCAAGTGTTAATTTATGAACGCATTCCAAAAGAAACTTATATTCACAGGAAAATTCCCCCGTACAATATGGAAAATGTTATGGTTTCTCAGTTCACAGTATTCTTCTCACAAAAGACTTGGAAAATCAGTTTTTCATAGTGTATAAATGTGCTCGGCTATCCTATGTGAGAGCATCTCCATAAAGTATGCTCATAATTGTAATTTGTGTAATCACTAAAACACCACGTTAAATTTAAGTTACAAATACACATAGTTGCAATTATTATGAATATTTCTTCAAAGTAATATATCTAAAGCAAAGAAGAGACTTACTAAAAAATAGGTAAAAAGTTGATAACACAAATAAACCATTAGTAATACAAGCATACATTTTCTATAACTCGTAATTTTCCACCTTAAAAGAAACCTGAAATCGTGTTTATTTCCTATTGGTAACTTTATCGTGGTAAATCATCCGCATCGGAAAGATGTCCATCCTTCAGCCAAGAAATAACTAGCTCGTCTACTTTGAGCTTCTCTAGTGGTGGGCCATTAACGTTAATGAACAACAAGTTAGACAATGTTTGAGCACTTAGTCTATTTCTAATATCAGTCATCTGTAAATTCATAAGGGGAAATCCCAGTTCGCACTCAGTCGTGGAAATTGGTGCTAGACAATCTGCTTGTTAGACTTAAGTCTGATAACGATTTTTCCCGGTCAGTTTTTAAATACTCAACAACAAGTATGATCTCTCTATCACCATACAACATCTTTTCCATATCGACCATGTTAGTTGGCAATGTCGACTCTTGGAGAACAGAAACTTCATCTACCACGCCTGCGATAGGGAATCTTGTGAAAAAATTATCAATTAAAGCCTGATAAACTGATCATTTCTTATTTGTTTATAAATTTAATTTTTCTAATTACACATGAAAGTTTGATGCCATTACCAAGTTCCCTACCCCGTCTAGAAAGCGAAAGGGAACGAGGTTCCTGGAAAGTGTTCAGAGTTGAATGGAAATTTCCCCCCTTCCTCTCCAATTACCACACTACTGTTTGCCATGTGCCAAATAACGATGAATTTAAATTATCATAGTATAATTATTTCCTTGTTGAATTATCAATACTTTTCAGTGGAAAAAGAATGATTTTGAAAGTTCCAAATCAAGGTAAGTAGACCAACGTAAAGGGGAAATATTTTCCATGTAATTATGCGTACAATCCAAACTTAAAATTTCCGTGTAATTAAGCTTACAGTGAAAAGTTTATGCCTATTTTAGTCACAACTTTTTGGGTTGATTGCCCTGTGCTGTAAGCGCTTCATATAATAAACATAAGCTTCAGCAATTATTACAGTAAAAAGCAATGGATATGTGAAGCCAAGTACTGTATTTTTTGTTTCTGATTTTTTTCTTAAATAACATCGATCGTTTTCGATCATTTTTACAAATCAACTCACTACTAATTTTCTATGTATAGAAAATGCTTCCCCCCACACATAAAGGAGAATTTTAAAAAAAGCTAGAACAAATTATGTTTATTTCGAATAAAGAGTTAATACACTGAATTTCAGCTCCGTAAGTTTAAAGGCTTGCGAGATACTATTTTTTTTCGCAAAAATTCGTATGCTCACTACCTCCTTAACATATTGTACATTATAATGAAAGCAATATAACATCACAGTTTGGATTAAGGCCTAACTATATACCAAAAGAAATTTAATTTGACTTTGCAATTTGACCGTGAAGATCAGGCATACATAGTTACATTCAATTTTTATATAATAATTTATATATTACACTGATTCAAAAATATATTTTTTCCAGAAGTTAGCTCCTCTAAAAACTTACAGATCTCGAAAGCTAAGTAGTAGTATAAGTTCTATTGCTATTATTACAATTAAAAATATCAATATCCAAAAGTGCCTGAAGTTCTTTTTTCACTTGGTTAGATATACTCACCTCAGGTAAGTAGACAGAAACAAGCGGAAAAGAAAGGGAAATGAAGGTCTTGGAAGTTAAACGAAGACAAATTTACCAGTCTTCAGAAAATACTGTCTACAATGCAGTGAGCAGAGGGGGTCGGTAGATCATACTGAGTCGGTGGATCGTAGTGGGTCATGGTGGGTCGCAGTGGGTCATTGTGGGTGATGGGTCGCAGTGGGTCACAGTGGGTCACATGCTGTTGACCCACTGACCCACTCCATCTCTGGTCTCGGTAACCTTTTTATTATGGACCCGGTTCCTTAGTTAATAAACGCTAAATTTGAAAGTAAACGCAATGTTCAGTTTCACCATTGAGCTCTGCGACCCCGAAAAATATGACTTACACAATAGTATCATTCATTTTCGATTATTTTTACATGTATTGGTACCCCCCCCCCCCTATTCGCAAGTGCCTCCAACAGTACCTGAATTTGAACGTCATCGCCAATGGAAGTGTCACTATTGATCTCAGCGACCACGAAAACTATGGATTTCACATTAATATCGCTCATTTTGGATTATTTTTACATGCTCTGTATTACCACTACCCCAAGCCTGCAGCCAAATGAGGTGAATTTGGAAGTTAATGCGATCGGATTTTCACCATCGTTTTTGGCGACCGCGAAAACTATGAATTTCACACTAACATCTGTCATTTTCTACTACTTTTACAAGTTCCGATAAAAGACCCGCTGAGACGCCTGGTTCGAATTTTGAAAAAAGCTCTTCGCCTTGGTCTGGGGCCTGGACCAAGGTACCGGTGAAGAAAATTTGGTAACTCTCGGCCCATTCGTCAGGTCCCCAAGCCGCATACAGGCAGACAAACAGACACAAATACAAGCAAAGAAACACTTTATTTTGTTTATATTAGATACTAAAGGAACTGGTTAAGAATGTATGATCATAATAGAAATTTTGTAGTCATTACCATTGTGCATCATATTTCAAATCTGAGCAAAGCTAGTCAGAGAAAATGTGCATGCGTCAACGAACCGAACATCATTTTTGACAATACATATTTTTTCACATAAAAATAATACATCCGAATAATTTTCTTTATGCTGACATTTAGTCATTATGTGCAATGTTTTTTTCCGAAAAGCAAAGCCCCATTTATTTGCCAAATGAGGTGAATTTGGAAGTTAATGCGATCGGATTTTCACCATCGTTTTTGGCGACCGCGAAAACTATGAATTTCACACTAACATCTGTCATTTTCTACTACTTTTACAAGTTCCGATAAAAGACCCGCTGAGACGCCTGGTTCGAATTTTGAAAAAAGCTCTTCGCCTTGGTCTGGGGCCTGGACCAAGGTACCGGTGAAGAAAATTTGGTAACTCTTGGCCCATTCGTCAGGTCCCCAAGCCGCATACAGGCAGACAAACAGACACAAATACAAGCAAAGAAACACTTTATTTTGTTTATATTAGATACTAAAGGAACTGGTTAAGAATGTATGATCATAATAGAAATTTTGTAGTCATTACCATTGTGCATCATATTTCAAATCTGAGCAAAGCTAGTCAGAGAAAATGTGCATGCGTCAACGAACCGAACATCATTTTTGACAATACATATTTTTTCACATAAAAATAATACATCCGAATAATTTTCTTTATGCTGACATTTAGTCATTATGTGCAATGTTTTTTTCCGAAAAGCAAAGCCCCATTTATTAATTTCTTCATTTAAAAAGAAGCAACAACTGAATTTATTACACTAATTTTTATTGATTTGTACGTAAATTTAACTCAATCCACGTGTTACGTTGACAATGATTGACATGAGGAAGACGGGGCAGTGGGAGGAGCCATGGACTGACAAAGCCTGCGTACAAGCAAATCAAAATGAATTTCGGAATGCATTGAACGTCTAATAGCAATTATGTCCAAAATAGCTATATGCAAAGTTCGCAAATAATTGAGAACCCAGACAAGGTACCCAGTGAATTCAGGATACAGGATAAATTTCTCTCCAGATACTATCTTTGCTGGCCCCGTATCACAGACGCTTTCCAGGTGATAGGTGGCCAGCTGGACGTCCTTGTGGCGCACAACAGTTTTTTTTTCTAAAAGGTAAAAGAACAAAGTTCTTGAACAAATTCGAACTAATAGAGCTCAAACGATCTAAACTACTTTCTTACATTAACGCATGCTTTCAAGGCTGTAGTGGAAGAAGGCAGGAAGACGTCGTTCTAGCCCCATTCAACCATTTTTCTTTATTACTTTAAAATTGCTTAAGAAAAATTTTGATACAGTAGAACAGATTAGAACAAACAGAGCACAAAAAAATTAAAGATACTTTCTTACATTAACCGACGTTTTTAAGGTCAGGGCGGGAAGGAACGACGTCATTCTAGCCCCATCACAATTATTTTTCTTTGTTTTCTAAAATGGTTAGTAATAAACACTGATACTGTAGAACAAGTTAGAAAAATCGAGCACAAACGATATAACCTACTTTCTTACATGAAACAGTGATTTTAATGTTCTGGGGGGCCAAGATGACGTCTTTCTAGCCCCACCACAATTACTTTTCTATATTTTTCTAAAACTCTTAAAGAAAAAGTTTGATAGTGTAGAAGAAATCAGAACAAATGGAGCACAAACGATTTAACCTAATTTCTTAGATTAACTAGTGACATCAGGTTGTGTGGTAAGCAGTATGACATTTTTCAAGTCCCACAAAATAACTTTTCATTATTTTTCGAAAACGGTTAAAGAACTAAAGTTGGTACTGTAGAACAAATTAGAACAAATGGAGCACAAACGCCTTAACCTAATTTCTTACATTAACCGATGAATTCAAGGTTGTGGGAGCACTGGCGGATCCAAGGGGGCCGAATGGGGCGACCGCCTCCCAAAGATCTGGTATTTCTTCCTGCATTTATCGTTGGAAAATACAAATATGGTTCTTTGCCGACAGATTCAATCTCTGTGACAAGCCTAGCAGAGTCTAATCAAAATGTGTGGTACTTAATAGTACTTAATACAGACATATTTGAAGTGTGAATACTTCTGTCCTTAGGTCCTTGAGGTAGTCACTATAAGCCCCAAAGAAGCGAGAATATGATTCATTCATTACACGAACAGCTGTAGGAAGGACGGTGAAGCCTCACTCTTTGAACTAAAAAGCTATATTTTGAAATTGTGTCCTAGAAAAAGGATATGTAAATGGAATTCGGGTCCTGAAACTTGAAATATCTTTATCTTGAATAAAGAGAAGTATGGAATCTTCAGCGCTCCTTACCGAAAATCTCTCTGAACCTGAGACTTTTCGGTTGGTTGATTGATTGATATGTATTTACGTTGTTTGTCAAATGCGATGCTCTACAGAACGAAAACTAGAGTTTAAAGTTGGATCTTAACCAATGTAGTACGTTCGATGTTTACTCACCGCACAACCTCATGCATCAAAGATCAAAGATACGTTCCCTAGCTACTAGATCAACAAAGAGAGCCGTGACTTTTGAGGTTCAACACGAAGGAACGAGGGATTCACTGTGACTTTTAATGTCCTTGGAAAATAACACAAACTATTATATAAAAGACGAAGTCCTGAATGAAAAACTGGTCGCACAAGCCAAACCGCTGAAACTAGAAACTTGGAATTGGGACAGTAGATAAGATTTGTCATGTAAGCTATGTAGGGTAAAGAAGGATTTCTTGGAAATTAGAAGAAAGGAAAGGAGTCGCCATCTCTCCGAATCCCTTAAGGATGGAGACTGGAAATTTGGTATTTGGATTTCACATTTTGAATACACGTGTTTCAACGTTTTTTCATACTTTAGTAAATAACACAAACTATTATATAAAAGACGAAGTCCTGAATGAATAACTGGTCGCACAAGCCAAACCGCTGAAACTAGAAACTTGGAATTGGGACAGTAGATAAGATTTGTCATGTAAGGTATGTAGGGTAAAGAATGATTTCTTGGAAATTAGAAGAAAGGAAAGGAGTCGCCATCTCTCCGAATCCCTTAAGGATGGCGGTGTTTGGATTTCACATTTTGGATACACGTGTTTCAACGTTTTTTCATACTTTAGTAAATAACACAAACTATTATATAAAAGACGAAGTCCTGAATGAATAACTGGTCGCACAAGCCAAACCGCTGAAACTAGAAACTTGGAATTCGGACAGTAGATAAGATTTGTCATGTAAGGTATGTAGGGTAAAGAAGGATTTCTTGGAAATTAGAAGAAAGGAAAGGAGTCGTCATCTCTCCGAATCCCTTAAGGATGGCGGTATTTGGATTTCACATTTTGGATACACGTGTTTCAACGTTTTTTCATACTTTAGTAAATAACACAAACTATTATATAAAAGACAAAGTCCTGAATGAATAACTGGTCGCACAAGCCAAACCGCTGAAACTAGAAACTTGGAATTGGGACAGTAGATAAGATTTGTCATGTAAGGTATGTAGGGTAAAGAATGATTTCTTGGAAATTAGAAGAAAGGAAAGGAGTCGCCATCTCTCCGAACCCTTAAGGATGGCGGTATTTGGATTTCCCATTTTGGATACACGTGTTTCAACGTTTTTTCATACTTTAGTAAATAACACAAACTATTATATAAAAGACGAAGTCCTGAATGAATAACTGGTCGCACAAGCCAAACCGCTCAAACTAGAAACTTGGAATTCGGACAGTAGATAAGATTTGTCATGTAAGGTATGTAGGGTAAAGAAGGATTTCTTGGAAATTAGAAGAAAGGAAAGGAGTCGCCATCTCTCCGAACCCTTAAGGATGGAGACTTGAAATTTGGTATTTGGATTTCACATTTTGAATACACGTGTTTCAACGTTTTCTCATACTTTAGTAAATAACACAAACTATTATATAAAAGACGAAGTCCTGAATGAATAACTGGTCGCACAAGCCAAACCGCTGAAACTAGAAACTTGGAATTCGGACAGTAGATAAGATTTGTCATGTAAGGTATGTAGGGTAAAGAAGGATTTCTTGGAAATTAGAAGAAAGGAAAGGAGTCGCCATCTCTCCGAACCCTTAAGGATGGAGACTTGAAATTTGGTATTTGGATTTCACATTTTGAATACACGTGTTTCAACGTTTTTTCATACTTTAGTAAATAACACAAACTATTATATAAAAGACGAAGTCCTGAATGAATAACTGGTCGCACAAGCCAAACCGCTGAAACTAGAAACTTGGAATTCGGACAGTAGATAAGATTTGTCATGTAAGGTATGTAGGGTAAAGAAGGATTTCTTGGAAATTAGAAGAAAGGAAAGGAGTCGTCATCTCTCCGAACCCTTAAGGATGGAGACTTGAAATTTGGTATTTGGATTTCACATTTTGAGTACACGTGTTTCAACGTTTTTTCATACTTTAGTAAATAACACAAACTATTATATAAAAGACGAAGTTCTGAATGAATAACTGGTCGCACAAGCCAAACCGCTGAAACTAGAAACCTGGAATTCGGACAGTAGATAAGATTTGTCATGTAAGGTATGTAGGGTAAAGAAGGATTTCTTGGAAATTAGAAGAAAGGAAAGGAGTCGCCATCTCTCCGAACCCTTAAGGATGGAGGTATTTGGATTTCACATTTTGAATACACGTGTTTCAACGTTTTTTCAAACTTTAGTAAGTAACACAAACTATTATATAAAAGACAAAGTTCTGAATGAATAACTGGTCGCACAAGCCAAACCGCTGAAACTAGAAACTTGGAATTCGGACAGTAGATAAGATTTGTCATGTAAGGTATGTAGGGTAAAGAAGGATTTCTTGGAAATTAGAAGAAAGGAAAGGAGTCGCCATCTCTCCGAATCCCTTAAGGATGGCGGTATTTGGATTTCACGTTTTGAATACACGTGTTTCAACGTTTTATCATACTTTAGTAAATAACACAAACTATTATATAAAGGACGAAGTCCTGAATGAATAACTGGTCGCACAAGCCAAACCGCTGAAACAAGAAACTTGGAATTCGGACAGTAGATAAGATTTGTCATGTAAGGTATGTAGGGTAAAGAATGATTTCTTGGAAATTAGAAGAAAGGAAAGGTGTCGCCATCTCTCCGAATCCCTTAAGGATGGCGGTATTTGGATTTCACATTTTGGATACACGTGTTTCAATGTTTTTTCATACTTTAGTAAATAACACAAACTATTATAAAAAGGCGAAGTCCTGAATGAATAACTGGTCGCACAAGCCAAACTGCTGAAACTAGAAACATGGAATTCGGACAGTAGATAAGATTTGTCATGTAAGGTATGTAGGGTAAAGAAGGATTTCTTGGAAATTAGAAGAAAGGAAAGAGTCACCATCTCCCCGAATCCCTTAAGGATGGCGGTTTTTTGGATTTCACATTTTGGATACACGTGTTTCAACGTTTTTCATACTTTAGTAAATAACACAAACTATTATATAAAAGACGAAGTCCTGAATGAATAACTTGTAGCACAAGCCAAACCGCTGAAACTAGAAACTTGGAATTCGGACAGTAGATAAGATTTGTCATGTAAGGTATGTAGGGTAAAGAATGATTTCTTGGAAATTAGAAGAAAGGAAAGGAGTCGCCATCTCTCCGAATCCCTTAAGGATGGAGACTGGAAATTTGGTATTTGGATTTCACATTTTGAATACACGTGTTTCAACGTTTTTTCATACTTTAGTGAATAACACAAACTATTATATAAAAGACGAAGTCCTGAATGAAAAACTGGTCGCACAAGTCAAACCGCTGAAACTAGAAACTTGGAATTCGGACAGTAGATAAGATTTGTCATGTAAGGTATGTAGGGTAAAGAATGATTTCTTGGAAATTAGAAGAAAGGAAAGGAGTCGCCATCTCTCCGAACCCTTAAGGATGGAGGTATTTGGATTTCACATTTTGAATACACGTGTTTCAACGTTTTTTCATACTTTAGTAAATAACACAAACTATTATATAAAAGACAAAGTTCTGAATGAATAACTGGTCGCATAAGCCAAACCGCTGAAACTAGAAACTTGGAATTCGGACAGTAGATAAGATTTGTCATGTAAGGTATGTAGGGAAAAGAATGATTTCTTGGAAATTAGAAGAAAGGAAAGGAGTCGCCATCTCTCCGAATCCCTTAAGGATGGAGGTATTTGGATTTCACATTTTGAATACACGTGTTTCAACGTTTTCTCATACTTTAGTAAATAACACAAACTATTATATAAAAGACGAAGTTCTGAATGAATAACTGGTCGCACAAGTCAAACCGCTGAAACTAGAAACTTGGAATTCGGACAGTAGATAAGATTTGTCATGTAAGGTATGTAGGGTAAAGAATGATTTCTTGGAAATTAGAAGAGAGGAAAGGAGTCGCCATCTCTCCGAACCCTTAAGGATGGAGGTATTTGGATTTCACATTTTGAATACACGTGTTTCAACGTTTTTTCATACTTTAGTAAATAACACAAACTATTATATAAGAGACAAAGTTCTGAATGAATAACTGGTCGCACAAGCCAAACCGCTGAAACTAGAAACTTGGAATTCGGACAGTAGATAAGATTTGTCATGTAAGGTATGTAAGGTAAAGAATGATTTCTTGGAAATTAGAAGAAAGGAAAGGAGACGCCATCTCTCCGAACCCTTAAGGATGGAGACTTGAAATTTGGTATTTGGATTTCACATTTTGAATACACGTGTTTCAACGTTTTTTCATACTTTAGTAAATAACACAAACTATTATATAAAAGACGAAGTTCTGAATGAATAACTGGTCGCACAAGCCAAACCGCTGAAACTAGAAACTTGGAATTCGGACAGTAGATAAGATTTGTCATGTAAGGTATGTAGGGTAAAGAAGGATTTCTTGGAAATTAGAAGAAAGGAAAGGAGTCGCCATCTCTCCGAATCCCTTAAGGATGGAAGTATTTGGATTTCACATTTTGAATACACGTGTTTCAACGTTTTTTCATACTTTAGTAAATAACACAAACTATTATATAAAAGACGAAGTCCTAAATGAATAACTGGTCGCACAAGCCAAACCGCTCAAACTAGAAACTTGGAATTCGGACAGTAGATAAGATTTGTCATGTAAGGTATGTAGGGTAAAGAATGATTTCTTGGAAATTAGAAGAAAGGAAAGGAGTCGCCATTTCTCCGAATCCCTTAAGGATGGAGGTATTTGGATTTCACATTTTGAATACATGTGTTTCAACGTTTTTTCATACTTTAGTAAATAACACAAAGTATTATATAAAAGACAAAGTCCTGAATGAATAACTGGTCGCACAAGCCAAACCGCTGAAACTAGAAACTTGGAATTCGGACAGTATATAAGATTTGTCGTGTAAGGTATGTAGGGTAAAGAAGGATTTCTTGGAAATTAGAAGAAAGGAAAGGAGTCGCCATCTCTCCGAACCCTTAAGGATGGAGGTATTTGGATTTCACATTTTGAATACACGTGTTTCAACGTTTTTTCATACTTTAGTAAATAACACAAACTATTATATAAAAGACGAAGTCCTGAATGAATAACTGGTCGCACAAGCCAAACCGCTGAAACTAGAAACTTGGAATTCGGACAGTAGATAAGATTTGTCATGTAAGGTATGTAGGGTAAAGAAGGATTTCTTGGAAATTAGAAGAAAGGAAAGGAGTCGCCATCTCTCCGAACCCTTAAGGATGGAGACTTGAAATTTGGTATTTGGATTTCACATTTTGAATACACGTGTTTCAACGTTTTTTCATACTTTAGTAAAATTGGAGATGAAGAGGTGAAAAGAAAATGTTATGGGGATTGCATTTATTATGATAATATATCAATCTAAGAATCTTAAAAGGTTAGAAACATGAAAGTAGGTGTATGGACTTCTCACTCAAAACAATCCAATACATATTTCAGCGTTTTTGATATTTTACCTAGAAGGAAAGAAACAAGATGGAAATTATTATTATTATTATAAGATGCTGATATCTCGGGATCCCTTACAGTTAGATACATGAAAGTAGGTAGTTTAATTTTTCATTTAAAGTAATTAAACATTTATTTGAGCGTTTTTGCCTTTTAACGTAGAAGGGAAGAGAGAAAGAGATGTGGGTGGTTCACTAAAATGCCTTTCAAGGTGTTTGGATTTCGTAAGAGAGTTTTGGCTCAATCCAATCCTATATGATTGAAATGATAGCTCAATTCTATATTCTAAATGAGACGAAAGGAACAACGCAATATTGTGTCACAATAGCACGTAGGGGCATTTGCTATACATATCGTGCGAGGCCGAATGTAGAGCAAATTGGCGGTCTGAGAGCAAAGCTCTACCTAGGCGAAGATTAGTATAATATAATTTTATTGTTGATGTAAGCATAGCTATAATTATATTATGTTTGTAAGAACTGCATTTAAGAAATTACACAACAGAGCCAATTTCCTAGTCCTAGTCTGGTATAATGTTTTTCCTTCCTTACATACTCAATTATACCACTGCAATTGTGGTGTATTCGGACAAAATGCCGTATACAGAGCATCATCCGAAAGAACATTTTCAGTACTAAAAACGTTAAAGACATGGCTACCATACCGGATGGGTGCAGATCGACTTAGCGGCCTGGCACTACTATATACGCATGGAGAGAAACTGAGATTACGATCGTGTCATCGACAGATATGCCAGGACGTAGATTTGAGTTTGTGTTGTAACTTTCACAGAAATGGACTGCAAGGTGACTAAGGCCGTGGTGTGGTTTCGACCCGTCGTGGTTTTGGCACGTAATTATTTTCAATTCGTGGGTATTCCCCAAAAATCATGAGTATGAGTCTAACGTTAAACTCCTTCTATGTATCTGAATCGCAAACAAAAGCAAGAAAGATGAACGAACTCGAAAAAGTTTTGAAATTGTATTTTCAAAATATTTAAGTCAAACAAAAGGGCACAACAACAATCGTAAAAAATGTGTACCGGTATATAGACTATATTATATTTTTAATAAACAATACATGTTATATTTGTTTGTTTAACGTCCAACGGTTATGCCAGGATGGCTAAAGGAAATGTGGATCTACTGATTATAGAGGAATCCGAACCACTTTTTCGTTCAACTGTACTGGGAATCGAACCCGGGATCACTCGAACCAAAGACAAGCATGTTAGCCATTAGATCAAACCTTATTATATCTGAGATTAAAGAAAAACAAGTTTGTTTCTGTACTTTATTCTCCATTGGTGATTTCGTTTAAAGATGAGATTTTTTCAAAATTAAATTTGAATTTGAATTTTTTCAAATATCTGATATTGTCAAATAATATCGCCAGTTGGAATGTTAAAGGAAATATAGTTTTGTGTGCAGTAATGAACGAAAACATCACTTTGGTTTTACATTTCAGATCTTGTTTCCTTCATTTTGTTTTCAACTATTTATCATTATAATGGCTTATATTGTGATTCTATATAATTGTAATCCATATTTTAATTCAGTGTAAAATTTATACACATTTAGTGCTAGATCATCTGGCAAAATTTCTATTGAGTTTGTGTAAGTATTGAGAAAGTTTAGTATTGATATTTTTGATATTACATTATTTGCAATATTTTATTGAATAAATTGTGTATTTGCCTTCGTAGTGATTTATATGGTTAAGGAGTACCTGGAATATATTATATTTATATAGGATTTATATCCACAATTCATTTCTTTATATGTTACTGCTTTAGTTTAACTTCAAACCGTCACTCTGGGTTACAGTTAGTAGTACAGTACAAGGTTTAAATGCAATGAGGATTAGTATTATGTATTAGGAAGTGTACCCATTTCATTCTCCTATACTCGATCTGTGCTCTTAAGTGCGCAGGCTAGTTCTTTTAAGGCAAAACCCATAACATTCTTATTTCCGTGGAAAGCCACGAAATTCATGTTTCGGCAATCACTACCAGGGCCGCCCACAGGGGGGATGTATGGCACAAGCTGCGCCATTGAGAAAAATTTTGGGAGGGATTTTACTCTACTTTCGAACTAACAATTTTATTGTCGGAATAGCATTAAAACACGATTTTGAGAAGCTAATTTTCAAAAATTTTCCGGGGTGAACCCCCGTACCCCTGCTTCGATACTCGATGAATGAAGTACCGGTACCGCGCAAGTAGCCGTATGAAAGGAAAGGTTGGTTCGTTTTAAGAGAGAAGGGCCGCCCACAGGAGGGATGAATGGCGCAAGTTGTGCCATCGAGAAAAAATTGGGGGAAATAAAAAAATTGGGGAAGAACTTTACTCTAATGTTGAATAAATAATTTTGCTGTCGTCAGAATAACATTGGAACACGATGCGATTTTTTTTTAAAATCTCGAGAATGAATCCCCCTACCCCCTGCTTAGAAACTCTATGAATGAAGTACCGCGCAAGTCTATATGAAAGGATGGGCTGGTCGGTTTATCGCTTTGTGGATATATCTGGATCAGTCTGGATCAGTGGGTGAAGAAAGGTTTCATTAGGCCTTACAGGTGTTTGTTCAATATGTCTGGTTTTCCATACCTAACAATATTATACCAGATACTTCTGTCATTACCAGCAACGAGTTGCTCAGCAGAGAGGATTATGAGTAAAGTAAAGAATGTAAAAAAATAGACTAAGAAGGAGCATGGGAGATGTATGGCTCTCCGACATGCCTGTCCTTTCTTCCGAAAAAGACATTTTAGAATGCATTCCCAACAGCTATATTATAGACAAATTTGCTTTGTCGAGTGAGCAAAGAAAAAAATTATTACTCTATAAAGGACATCAATGGTAGGTTAATGTCACCACCACGGCCAGTAATAATTTAATCCAACAAAATCATCCCTGTAAGAAAAACAAGTATGAGCGGCCTTAAAAAGGAAGTGAAATCACAAAAATGAGCGCCAAGTTCTGGTGAACAACAGTTACAAACACTCAAGGAATCACTTTCAAATTTAGATTTGAAACTTGCCTATGTTGTCTGTTGAAAATTATAAAGTAGTTTGACATAATTGTGAGCTAGTGGTAACCATACAGACAACAGCCAAGTTTCAAATCTAAATTTGAAGTGAGCCAGTGAGTGTTTGTAACTGTTGTCCACCAGAACTTGGCGCCTATTTTTGTGATTTCAATTCTTTTTAAGGCCACTCGTACTTGGCTCTTTTACAGGAATGTTTTTTGTTGAATATCACTTCTTTTTGTAGGCTAATTTCGAGGATAACATTTTCTTTTGGTATCAAACTCAATAACTTGTAACTTGTGTCTTACTTTTCATGTACAAGGGAATTATATCAATATTTTGTAAAGAAAAAAATAATACTACTAATTGTAAAAAAAAATACCTGTGCCAATTACCAAGTGTGTAGAAGTTTTTATACCCTTCAATATCCTTATAGAACATATTTAGTATTATACACTACCAAGACTACTAATAAAAGTAATGCCATTTTTATAATTACTACTGCCCCTACTACTACTACAAGCATTCTATAATACTACTACAGGAAATAAAAATAACAATTACTAGTACTATAAAAACTACTGCTACACTGGGCAATTGTTTTTAGAGGACTTGAGTTTTGAGGAGGGAGGAGATTATTAGTTTTGGGGGGGAGTGCGCCATCAGCTTTGGGGGGGATGGGCACCCCTGATCACTACCATGGGTAATAATCACTGAACCACTAAGCATCCTTGGAGTTCAGTTTGATTTTTATTTTCAATTTGCTTAATTATATCTGATATAAACAGAAATGAAAGCAATATGTAAAGATTGCTCCCCTATATTTTGGCGCAGTTTAAATAATGTGTGCCATATACTATTAAACATCACTTTATAATTAATTATTGTATTATTTTATTATACCAAGAAATTTATATAGAAATATCATCATGTCTTTTGTTATTTGTTGATATTTTCTATTATCCTTTATTCATGTATATTTTTGTTAACTATTTTTGCGTAGACTGACTTTGTATTTTTCTTTTAATCTGTTGTCCCACAGTTATTATTCAAAATATAAATGATTAGAGCAAATTGTACACTCTTTCGTTAAAATGAATGCCATTGTCAATACAGTATTGTGCAAGACAGCCCATTGATACAGTACGGTGACTAGTGAATCATGACACCGCCATGCCTCCGAAACGAAAGTGCGTATTTAATTTAAATCTGCAGAAAAATATACTTTCATTTAAAAAAAAAAAAACTTACAAATTTGGGTACCAAAATGGAACCTGGGAATCAGGTTTTACCCCCCCCCCTCCAGTCCTGCATTCATAAGCGTCCGATTCTTGCAAAAAAAAAATTCTGGTCAACATGAGGGTAGGATCATCTTTCAGGAAGCGAACCGCCCCCCCCCCAAACGATCCTTCTGGATACGCTACTGGTGGGGGCGAGGGTCTTTCTAGCCACACCACAATTACTTTCTTTTATTTTTCTGAAACGGTTAAAGAACAAATTTTGATACTGTAGAAGAAATTAGAGCAAATGGAGCACAAAAGATTTAATCTACTTCCTTAAAAAATGATTTCAAGGTTGTGGGGGGGAAGACGACGCCGTTCTAGCTCCACCCCTTTTTTATTTTCAAAAACGGTTAAAGAACACTGTAGAACAAATTAGAACAAATGGGGCATAAACGATTTAATCTACATTTTTACATTAACTGCTTACTTCAAGGTTGTAGGGGGGCAGATGACGTCTTTCTAGCACCACCACAATTAGTGTTCTTTATTTTTCTATAACGGTTAAATAACAAACGTTGATACTGTAAAACAAATTAGAAGAAATGGAGAACAAACGATTTAACCTACTTTCTTATATAAACTGATGATTTCAAAGTCGGAGGTGAGCAGTGCTGGATTTAAATTTGAGGGGCCCTAAACTATTGAAAGCATGGGGCCTTTGTATATATATATATATATATATATATATATATATATATATATATATATATATATATATATATATATATATATATATATATCATCACGGCATTTTCAAGGCTCTATATTTGTATTTTACATTTAAAGTTGCAACCGGGTGTTTCTCGCTACCGTATTCGGTAGCCCGATCGTCACCCCTATTCTTCGCGCGCAGAGTCATTCGAAGAACTGAAAACGTACTCTGTACACAAACAATTTATGATTATGAACTCGGAAAGCCTGGTACTTCTGCTTGTCAAGGTCAAAAGGTGGGAGAAAAATGGATGTGTAGAATGTAAAGAGGGTTCAATAGTGATTGATACTTGTAAGAACCGTATTCATTTGTAGTTCGTTCACATTCCGCCTGTAGCGCTACTGTGGCACAACGTATATGGTAACTGTATAACTCTTGAACACCGCTTGTAGGTGTATTGGCGTATTTGACGACCGAAACTATGTTGTCAGCTCTGACTGCGATAAGGCCCTGCTGTGCTGGTTTTGCTATTCTTTTTTGTCCTTTGTCATTTGTGAGACGCCAAACATGTTGTTTTTGCTTGTTGCACGCGCTGAACGGGTTCCTGCGGAGCGAAGTATTTAAAAAGTTAACTACATATTCTTGTTTTGGGATAGAAATATGATAAGTACTTTGAATTATAATACAGTTTTAAATTTTTTAACTGTTGAAAAAACACACGAAAATAAAGTTGTACTTGTAAATGTATATTAGTCGAGGACGTAGCTACTGACATTGTTGCAGGCACGTAGCCAGGACTTCGTGAAGGAGGGGGGGTCCATGACATGAAAAACTGTGGTCATCACAAAAGGGGCTCGATCACTCTAAACTATTTTACTGGAACATATATTGGTTCGTTTAGCCAGGATTTCGTAACGCTGGGGGTGGGGGGAGTGACATGAAATTCTGAAAGCCCAGTACCTCGATCAATCTTTAAACTACTTTAGTATCAACATATATTTGTTTGTTAGTACAATAAAATCAGGAAATGTTGGCAAGTATTTTAATAACAAACTATGAAGAATAAAAAAAGTATAGAAAAAGATTTTGCAATATTTACGTTCTTCTCCTGTTTATTCAAATATAACAATTTTCCTTTCGTTATGACCTCAATTATTATAAAAGGTACATACTGAATACTGTGTTGTAAACTATCTTGTAATATAAATAAAATAAAGAGTTTGTCTGTCTGTGTGCGGCCTGGGGACCAGACGAGTAGAACGAGAGTTACCAAATTTCGGTCAGGGGTACCTTCGCCCAGGCCCCAGATCAAGAAGAAGCGTTTTATTTTTCAAATTTCGAAACAGTGGGGTCTCAGGGGGCGTTTACCAGAACCGGCTTGGGAACCAAACAAATTGACCGAGAGTTACCAAATATTAGTCACGAATACCTTGGTCCAGGCTCCAGACCAGAGTTAAACGTTTTTGTCGAAATTCGAACCAGGAGGTCTCAGTGGGACGTTTACCGGGACATGTAAAAGTAGTAGAAAATGACCGATATTTATTTATTTATTTATTTAACAATCACCAGATGCAGCTCAGAGGCCATTTTACATTGAATATCCAACAACATTAATAATGGAAAGGATTTGGGAAGGTATCGCCCAGGGCCTGTTTAGTAGGTGCCATCCCGGCATTTGCCTGGTAGGACTGAGGGAAACCCTGGAAAACTTCAGTCAGGATGGTAGGCAGCGGGATTCGAAGCCACGACTTCCCGAATGTGAAGCCAACGCTCTACCACTTGAGCTATTAGTGTCGAATTCATATTTTCGCGGTCGCTGAAATTAATGGTGACATTTTCATTAGCGATGACTTGCAAGTATGCGGGCCGGGAGTCAGCGGGGAGTGGATACCGAGATGTAAAAAATAGCCCAAAATGATCGATATTAGTTTCAAATCCATAGTTTTCGCGGTCGCTAAGATCAATGGCGATACTCCCACAGGCGTTGACTTCCAAATACAGCCCCTGTGCGAATCATGTGTATATTCAACTAGTTTTACAATATATGCATTCCTTTCTCTGTTGAATGAAATGCTAACAGAACTTTCTTTCAATATTTTATTATTATTATTATTCCATCAACTACTGTCGGTTCCAAATGACAGGTTAAAGGAGCAACAGAAAATTGTCCCTGAAATAACATGTTTGATATTGCAAGGATGCGATGACGAAAAGTTATGATTAAAAATGTCCATGCTGTTACACAACGGCACTTGCGCTTTCGAAAGCTTGAAATCTCCCTGACTAATAGCAGGAATTCTGAGAATTCCATAACTTTTCTTGATTTTTCAAATTCCCTGACTTCTCGCTTACCTCGCCACCATATTGCAAGTAATACAAATCTCCTCATAAGAAAGAGTAAGCTAAAGCTTCCTGTAGTTTTCTTTTTAATTTTTAACGCTGATCCTTCTTTTTGTCATTTCATTTTGTTTTATCCTTCCTTATTTTTTTCATTTCTGGTCTCGAAGGGGGGTCCGGACCTTCCAGATACCCCCTTGGCTACGTGCCTGAGTGTTGATTACAGATTTTCTCGTGGAAGAATTTCATTACACTATAGGTGAAAAGCAGTACTGCAAAAATACATGTAATTCATATTGAGCACGATAGGAGACAATGTTCATTTCAGATTTTCCAGTACGGGGGGATTGAATAAACGATGGGTGAATATAGTAATATGAAAATTCTGGTAACTCAGATTGAACACGCTCGGGAAATGCCCTAGAGGGAATTTCGAAGCTCTAGACCCAAGAGCCACCTCTATAATCATCACTGACTGCCACTTCAATAATGTGTTTTATGGTCTTATGTCCGTGTTCCCATCCTTTCCCTGACGGGATCACTGGATACTTGATACTTTTTCTATTCCAAATTTTTGTGCTAGTTTTCTGTCAAAACCTTGAGTTTTGTACTCTCATCGGTTTCGAGTTAGTTAACTATTTAAGTTTAGGATTCTGCATCGAGGTTATATGAGACGTAGACTCAAAGATTACGATGAAACTCAAACACAGTAATCGTCCAAATTTTGTAAGAGACTCCCATTGGGAATCGAACGTGTGACTACGTGCACGAAAGGCGCGCGTGCTAGCTACTAGAACACCGGAAATGGCGTCACCACAAGTTGTATGTGCTTGCAATATAAGAAAAAAACATTAATTAAAATTATAAGAAAATCTTTATAAACGCTTAAGAATATGTTGAAAAAGCCAGAAATCTCTCACTCTCTCTCCCTCCCATGTCGTGGTGCTATTTAAAAGGTATACTTTAAAAATAATAATAATAATAAACTCTACAGTCGCACCTACAACTTTGGATGGCAAATAGTCTAGTTTTTATTAATGCAGAAGTTTACATTCATTAAATTCAAAAGTTGCATTCTAACTTCTTTTCAAATTGTATCAAATGTGCCACTATTCGTCTTAGCACTAATGAGAACTATGAATTCGCCTTTAATATCCGTCATTTTCGATAACTTTTAAAATGTCACTCTTCCCGATTTTTCAGGGATGAACTTAAACGGCATGGAAACAGTCATTATCCATATCAGCGTCTCACCCGAAAAGTATGGATTTAACACGAATATCGATCATTACAACTATTTTTAAAATATCAGCTCTCCCATCCCCACTCCTTGGGATGCTAGGGATTCCTTACCCTTCCGAGTATTTGTTTCCAGATTGTAAGACATATATGTATCAAGTTTAGTTGGAATTAAACTAAGTGTTACATAATTATGTAGGAAAACAATGTTTTAAAATTAATGGAGGTGACTCTTGAACTGGAAGTGGTAGATATCGACGACTTCCGGTTTAAAATTGATCACTGTAGAACAAAAGACGTTAACAGAAAGCTAGAAGCTGTTTCTGAAAATCGATTAAGCGTCCTAAGAATGCATATTATCTCTGTTCTTAACCTACAACTAAAACAGGAAGTGGTAGCGATTAACTATTTCCTGTTTTTAACGTTGATTACTATGGAAGAAAACTGTAATAGATAACAAAACGCTGTTTTCCATAATCGATTAACCGTCCGTTCTCATCTTCATTCTTAACCCTATTCTAAAACCGGAGGTGGTAGACATCAACCCTTTCCGGTTTTAACGTTAATCACTGCAGAGCAGAAACCGTAACCCTGTTTTCTACAATCGAGCAAGAATACACTTCATCTTCATCCTTTATCCTCTACTAAAACTGGAACTGGTAGATATCAACCTCTACACGGAAGTAGGTAGCAAGACGCAGTTTCCTGCAATCAGTTAAGCATCCCAAGAATATAATTGTGTCACAAATGCAATCCCTCTACTAACACCGGGAGTGGTATAAATCTACTATCACTTCATATTTCATTATTAATTAAGAAAATATTGTGTGAGCCTCCTTAATGTATTCATCAGAGTTTATTCAATGCAAGTCTTCGTCTCGCTGAAGGCTTTGCCCTCAGACCCGCAAATTTGTTCGGTCTAACGCTTTGCATCTCAAACCTGCAATCATCAGTGTTTGCTCGGCTTACGGCCTCGCACCTCACATACCTGCATGCATACTGAATTTCAGTTGATATACCCGGGGGCTTTGCTCCCAGGCCACCGTATTTGTTCGGCCTATGGCCTTGCACTTTATATATCTGGAAACATACCAATTTCAGTTCAAATACCACGTTTCATGTCTTCAACTTCACGGGATCCCGAGATATAAACATCTTAGTATAATAATAATTGTAATATCTACCTCTATTCTCTTCCAAACCCTTTTCTTCCCTTCTAGATCGCAATCAAAAACGCTGAAATATGTATGTAATTATTGGGATTACAGAGTAAGATTTATAATAATATTGTACAGTTAGTGCTTTGGTCCAGCTCGTCCGTTACTCCGCACGAAACTCTTGAACGAAACTGAATTTAACTTCTGTTTTTTGCAATTGATAGCTAGAGTAATTATCTCTAAAGATTTCATTAGTAGAGGATCATAAACCAGGAGGTTGTGGATCAGAAACCAGGAGTGGTAGAAATCAACCATTTTTGCTTTTAATGTTGATCCTGTAAACCAAAAAGGGTAATAGATAGCAAGAAACGGTTTCCGGCAGTCGATTTAGCATCCCAATAATACCTTTCAACTCCATCCTTAATACTGTATTGAAATAGAAAGTGGCAGAAATAAATAAGTTCCCGCTTTAACATTGAATGGGGAAAAACGGTAATATATAGCGAGAAGCAGTTTTGGGAAATCGACTAAAATATTCCAAGTACACCTTTCATTTCTATTCTTAACACTTTGATAAAACTAGAAGCGGTAGAAATCAAGAATTTTTGGTTTACTTTTCATTACTGTGGAGCAAAAGCTGTAATAGATAGCGAGAAGCTGTTTTCGACAATCGACGGAGCATCTCAAGAATTCATTTTGTCTATTTATAACAACACTCTAATAAAATCAGAAGTGACAGGGTGTCTACTAAAATTCCAAAATGAAATTTCATGACCTTTTCTTTAACAAACCATTAAATTTAGTAACATTCTCAAAAGCGAATTTTGAGTGCGACTTGGGCCAATTTTCACGCACGTGATAGAAGCATGCTTTACTTGTAATTTGATAGCGTCTAAAACCATAGACTTTTTGGTGGTGAATTTTGACATTTTATAGAACAACATTTAGAAGTATGTACTTATATTTGTACAGATAAAATGAATCGTGACCCAAAAGCAAAATTTCGTGACTTTTTCTTGACTTTCATGATCATTTTCTGATTTCGTGACTTTCTTTAATTCTTTTCGTAACCCTGGTAATCCAGTATGATTTCCAGGTTCAATGTAATATACATAGAACATGACCTATAAGAGACAGCGAGGAGAGTTTTTTTTTAAAAAAGGAGTTAGCGTTCTTAAAATAGGTATCATCTCTTCTTTTACCCTGTAATCAAACGTAATTATTAGAAATCAACCACTTCCGGTGCTAACGTTCATCGTTGTTCAGTTTTGTTGAAGAAATCTTGACCACTCACCCTGCTATGAAGGATGATATTCTTGCAACCGCAAAAGGAAATTATAATGCTGTGGCTCTAAATAAACTTCTTAATTGATCAAACAAAATTCACATTTATTGGATTTAATTCTAACTGTAGGTAGGACCACAGGCCTTTTCAAAGAGAGGTGAGTGGCAAAGTTTTCTTGAACAAGACTGTATATGACAAACGGCAATAGATAGGCACGGTTTGTATTTGATTAAGCGTCCCTAGAATATATTCCATCTCCACTCTAATCACTAGTAAATAACACTAAGTGACAGATATCTACTACAACTTCTGGTTTCAATTTTAACTGAAAAATATTGGGTGGTTCTGTTTACTGTCTTTAAGAGATTTTGTTTTAAATGAGAAATTCTAAAGCCAAATTTCATGTGTGTAACTTTCAGAGATTCTGAGATACCGATATGCTATTATACGAGTAATAATTCCTATTCTTACCTTTTCCTTCCCCTTTATTACTAAGATATAAAAGAAATGCTGAAACATGTGGTAAATTATTTTAAATTTGAAATCCAAATACCAAATTTCAAGTTCCCAGTCCTATACTTTTCGGAGATAAGGGTATCTTATTAAAATAACTCTCACCCCAATTCCTCCTCTTTTCGTGAATTTTCAAAAATTTTTCTTAGTGGTACCCCACGTCACAAATCCTATGTAGGTGTAAATTCAAAGTTTTTAAGTAGTCCCTAGAGCAGTGGCTCCTCATCTAAGGGCGCGAGTCTCTGACAGAACTAAATTTAAAATTACAAATATTACGAATGTTGTAACAAACATTAAATTAAATATCATTTAAACACGAAATAACTATTGTGTAAGAACAGTGGTTTCATTGACAAAAGTGGTAAAATATAATATTCCACTGCACTACAATGCTATGCAAGAGTCTTGCTGGAAATAAATATAAATTTGTGAGAATATGGCTATTATTATTTACTATTATTATATGCAAGCCCGTTCTTCGTACGAGTAGAATAGGTTTATGGGAGATATTTAAAAGTTATATTTGATCACCCTTTCCCCGTTACGTAACTTATTTGAACAAAAGTGAAATAAAACCCCTAGCTCGACCATGTTCAAAAATGTGTTTCATACCATGCAGTATTTATTCTTTGCAAGAAATCTAAATTCTCTTCTGCTTTTACGATTCTTTTATTTCGAAGTGAGTTGATAAAATAGAAATGTCCCACATGCTAAATATGTTTAAAAATTCATTTCAGACGTTTCAAACACCTTGTCACTTTGTCACACCTCGGACCCCTCCAAACATTCGACCACGAAAAATAAAAGTTCTTGTAACAATATGTCAAATGTGTGTATAGGACATGAAGAATTGCAACGAAACTTTGTGTATGAACAATAGGCAAAAAATGAAAGAATACGTTTTCTTAATGTTCTGCAGGAAAACGGTTTTAGGGGGGCAAATGAACCCACCCCAAAAGTTTGAAATTTGACGCCGAAAAAGCAAGAAGAACTGAACCGAAGTGAATGAAATTTTTCACACATATTGTGAAAATAAAATGTGGGAATTCTAGTTCCGTATTTCCTGAAAAAACTGTTAGGTGGGGCACGGACCACTCCAAACATTTGCTCAGGAAATATCAAAAGTGCTAGTAACAGTATATCAGATTTGTGTAAAGGACATGAAGAATTCCAATGAAACTTTATGTACGGGCAATACGCAAAAAAAAAAAAAAAAAAAAATGGAGAAGGGTTTTCGGTTTTAGGGGCAAAAGCTCTCACACAAAATTATGAAAGTTGACGCCAGGAAGGCAAAAAGAAGTGAACCGAAGTGAATCAAATTGTGCACGGACATTGTAGACATAAAATGAGAGAATATGGGTTTGCTATTTTCCTGGAAAAAAGGAGTGGGTGCGGCACGGACCCTCCCTAACGTTTGATCACAAAATATCAAAAGTGCTAGTATGTCAGATGTGTGTCAAGGACATGAAAAATTGCAACATAACTTTGTGTATGGACAATACGGAAAAAGTAAACGAATACGGGTTTTTCTAAGTTTTGCGGGAAAACGGTTTTAGGGGGCAAAAGCTCCCACCCTAAATTTTGAAAGTTGAACTCGAAAGGCAAACAGAAGTGAATCGAAAAAAATGAAATGAAATCTAAATTTTACGTCCCACGGTTATGCCGGTTATGATGATGAGTAATGAATGAAATGGTGGAATGAAGAAAGTGGTAGGAAACGGGAGAACCCCGAGAAAACCCACGCACACGGTGTTTGTCCACCACAAAGTTCACTTGGCGGGGGCTGGGATCGAACCCGGGACCCCAAGCACCAGAGGCGAACGCTCTACCACTGAGCCACCGCGGCCCCAAGAAGTGAATCGAAGTGAGTGCAAATGTGAACATATATTGTAGACATAAAATAAGAATACGGGTTTCATATTTTCCTGGAGAAAATAGTCGTGTGGGGCACGGACCCCTCCAAACCTTTGATCACAAAAAATTAAAATGCTAATAACAGTATGTAGAAAGTGTATAAGGGACATGAAGAATTGCAATGAAACTTTTTGTATGGATAATACGCCAGAAATAAAGCAATACGGGTTCTTTTATGTTCTGTTGAAAAATGGTATTAGGGGCAAAAGCTCCCACACAAAATTTTGAAAATTGACGCCCGAAAGGCAAAAAGAAGTGAACCGAATGAATGAAATTCTACACATATATTGTAGACGTAAAATGAGGGAATACGGTTTTCTATTTTCCTGGAAAACAGGGTTGGGTGCTGCATGGACCCCTCCAAACCTGTGATCACGAAATATTAAAAGTGCTACCAACAGTATGTTAGATGTGTGCAAACAACTTGAAGAATTCCAACATAACTTTGTGTTTTAACAATACGCAGAAAAATCAATACTTTTTTTTTGTTGTGCGGAAAAACGGTTTCAGGGGCAAAAGCCACCACCCGAAATTTTGAAAGTTGACGTACGAAAGGCAAGAAGATGTGAGCCGAAGTGCATGAAATTGTGCACAGATATTGCAGACGTGAAATGAGGGTACGAGTTTCGTACTTTCCTGGGAAAAACAGTAGGGTGGTGAACAGACCCCTCCAAACCTTTGATCCCGAAAAATCAAAAGTAATAATAACAGTATGTCAGATGTGTGTAAAGGAAATAAAGAATTGCAACATAACTTTGTGTATGGACAATACGCAGAAAGTAAATGAATACGGGTTTTGTTATGATCTGCGGGAAAACGGTTTTTGGGGGGCAAAACCTCCCTAATAAAATTTTGAATGTTGACTCCCGAAAGGCAAAAAGAAGTGAACCGAAGGGAGTTAATTTGTGCACAGATATTGTAGACATAAAGTGAGTGAATACGGGTTTCGTATTTTCCTTTAGAAATCGGTTGGGTGGGGCACCGACCCTTCCAAAGCTTTGATCACAAAAAATGAAAAATGCTAGTAACAATATGTTAGATGTGTGTAAAAGACATGAAGAATTGCAACAAAACTTTCTGTGTGGACAAAAATAAAGAATATGTTTTTCTTTTTTGCGGAAAGACGATTTTAGGGGCAAAAGAACCCAAAACCAAAATTTTGAAAGTTGACGCGCGAAAGGTAAGAAGAAGTGAACTGAAGTGAATGAAATTTGGACAGATATTGTAGATACAAAATTAGGGAATAAGTTTCCTGGAAAAAACGGCCAGGTGGAGCATGGATCCCTCCAAACCCTTCATCACGAAATATCAAAATATCTAGTAACAGTATATCAGATGCGTGTAACGGACATGAAGAATTGCATCAAACTGCGTGTATGGGTTGAGTTGAGTTGATTTTAGTTTAGCGTCCCTTTCAGCAGCGAGGCTATATGAGACGTGGACCTACTGATTAATGTGGAATCCGAACTACATGAGCTCCCGCCGGGAATCGAACCCGGGTCTCCCACGCCAAAGGCCCGTACGCTAACCGCTTAGCCACGGAGGAGCTCTGCGAGTATGGGCAATACGCAAAAAATAAAGGAATACATTTTTTAATTTTGGTTAAAAATGGTTTTGGTTGGCAAAAGCCCCCGTCTACAATTTTGGACGCCATGGACCCCAAAAGACAAGAAGAAGGGGACCGAAGTGAATGAAATGTCCACTAATATTGTAGAGGTAAGGTGAGGGAATACGTGTTTCGTATTTTCCTGAAAGAAAAAAAATTGTGAGTGAACCAAGGCGTTGAGTCGCGGGAGAAGTGGACCGAAGCGAAAGCAATTGTATGTAGATATTGGATATGTAAAATATGGCCTCTCGTATTTCACAAGTGTCGTGTCTCTATCCGATTTCTTCAAATTTGGCAGATCAAGTAACAGCAAACACAAACAGTATAGCGTATTTTATAGTATTTCAGGAGGCACCTTTAACCCTTGCAATGTTTTTTCAGCATAAAGAAAAACACGTGTCGATTTATTTCCAGTTTGCTATTGGTATGCCAAATTTGAAGCAAAACGGATAGGAACACTTGAGAAACACGAGAGCCCTTATTTTACATATAATGTCTACACACAATTTGATTTGCTTGGGTCCACTCCTTTCTGAGCTATTACGGTAATATTTCCTTTTTTTGGGGGGATGGGACCTAGGCCCCAACACTGTTTTTCCGCAAAAATTAAAACACGTTTCATATACTGTTTTGCAAATAGTCCCTTTACAAAGTTTCGCTCCAATTCTCCATATTCTTTAGGAACTTTTGCGTATGCTTATTTGCACTTTTGATATTCCGTAATCAACGGTTTAGAAGGTCCGTGCCTCACTCAACCGCTTTTCCCAGGAAAATACGAAACCCAATTATCTCGTTTTTCGTCTACAATATCTGCGCACAGTTTCATTTAATTCGGTGCACTTCTTCTTGCATTTTGGGCCTCAAATTTCAAAATTTGGGATGGGGGCTTTTGTCCCCTAAAACCGTTTTTCCGCAGAAAATAAAAGAAAAACCGTGTTCGTTTATTTTTTGCGTATTGTCCCTACACAATGTGTCGTTCCAATTCGTCATGTCCTTCAAACACTTCTGTTATTAGCAGTTTTGATATTTCATGATCAAAGTTCTGGAGGTGTGTGTGTCCCACCTAAATGGTTTTCTTTTTTTTTTCTCAGGAAAATGAGAAAAACGTATTCCCTCATTTTATGTCGACAATATCTGTGCACAATTTCATTCAGTTCGGTTCACTTCCTCTGGCCTTACGGGCCTTAACTTTCAAAATTTTGGGTGATAGATTTTGCCCCCTGAAATCGTTTCTCAGCACAAAATAAAAAAAAACCGTGTGCCTTTATTTTTTGGTATGTTGTTCATACACAAAGTTTCGTTGCAATTCTTTGTGTCCTTTACACACATTTGTCATATTGCTATTATCACTTTCGATATTTCGTGATGAAAGTTTTGGAGGGATCCGGTACCCACCGTTTTTTCCAGGAAAATACGAAACACGTGTTCCCTAATTTTATATCTGCAATATGTGTGTAAAATTTCGTTTACTTCGGTTTCCTTGGTTTTTGCCTTTGGGGCGTCAACTTTCAAAATTGTGGGTGGGGTCTCTTGCCCCATAAACCCTTTTCTCCGCAGAAAATAAGAAACACGCATTCGTTTATTTCATGTATAGTATCTACATTCCAAATTTTATCAAGATCGGAGTGTTACACTTCAGAAGTGTTGCTTGTTAATAATAATATTTTTCTAAAATTTTATGAACAAATAGAGGAAATTAAAGCGAAAAATTGGGATCAATTGGAACTTCGGTTCCTACCAACATTGAAAGAAATGACAGCACAAGTATTTAGATGCAAGGTAGACATAAAATTTAGAACTGAGATTTAACTATATTTCTGTCATGATTTTAATGCAGACTTCGAAGTTCTTAAATGCTAATTAAGTCAGGATTTCACATCCAAATTAAGTTGCAACATAATAATTCTTGTTAGAAAACCCGAATCGGCAATGCGAATTTAAGATTAGCCGATACTTTAGATAGCATGGGAAAAAGGTGAAGAGTGTAACCTAAGTGTGCTGCCAAGTGAGTTGCGAGGCGGTTTAATAAATTGGATGTCTTCTACTCGGCAGAGTCCACTTCAACCGTTTAATTTTGTTTTAAAACAAAACATTTTTGTCATGAGTTACATTTAGGGATGCGCACGAGACGAATCGAGACAGGATTTTCCTGACAAAATTCGAGTCGAGACATGGCATTTCCAATAGAGAAATTAACATTTTTCGAGTCGACACATCACTTTTACAGCACATTTTCGAGACGAGACAGCCACAAATCTTGTCTCGTGCGCATCCCTAGTTATATTAGCACACACTACATGAGTGACAATTTATATTATGATAGAATATACTATGAGCTTTAATAGAAAAAGTGTAGACACTCGATAATTATTTTATGTAGTAAGATTTCAATAGATTCAGTGCTTGATCGTGCCGTGTATGAAGTTATGAAATATGAATTGGTTTCAACAGGCGCGGATCCAAGAGGAATTTTATAGGGGATAGGGATACAGCCCCCCCCCATGACGCTCAGGTGTACACTGGATAGAGTGGGTTTCAATCCTAGTTTATTTACACTGGGTAGAGTTGGAAACTATGGTTTAGTCCAGCGTTTCCCAACCTTTTTCAACTTGCGGCACATTTCAGGGTAACTTGAATTCTCGCGGCACACATATTATTATTATTATTATTATTATTATTATTATTATTATTATTATTATTATTATTATTATTATTATTATTTGAAAATATAAAATACTGTTGTATTTTTTTTCTGATTACTTACATCCTTCTCACAGAGAAGAAAGCTAGACCACTGTTTTTATCCCCATGGTAAATCATTATGCTTATTTTTTATTTTAATTTAAAAATAGAAAACAATTACAATCAGATATAGGGCTCAAGTTGTTAAAAATACACTTTTTTTTCGAAAACTGTATCCAACCTTTCATTAAGAAGGAGGATCACTAAATAACGAACGAACAAACGAATCTCTTTTACTTTTAAAACACAAATAAGTAATTCGTATGCATGTTTACTTTGCCGGAAGGATTGAATAATATTTTAAAATTTCAAGTTACGAAATAGTCTGCAACAATAAAGAAGCAATAATGGTCATAACGATGATAACAAATACTTTTTTTAAATTAGAAATGTACAGAAAAATGTTCTACAGAAAAGTAACACAGTATGAAACTTTTTAGATTCATAGTAGTAATTTGAAATACAAATATACCTTTTTCTGTATGTCTTGCAATTTGATTGCTGTAGAATTAATAATTTTGTTCCGATTTCCTCGCGGCACACCGGTTGGCAAACGGTGGTTTAGTCCATCCCTTGATCATATTCTGGTTCTGCGGTGTTAATATCTGGTCAGAACTTGCTGTTCTAGAAGCCTTAAGTTCATACGCTATAAAATAGTATTTCCGCATTATGCCCCTTTTTAAACTATTTTCAATATTTGTATGTATCTTCAGATAAACCCTCCGTGAAAAGTTTTATTTATTGGATACTGTATTTCTGACGATGCTTCCATTATCAAATAGTGTATGTAGTTTTATTTAACATAGAATTGCATACGACAAAACAGTAGAAAACATTCTCATTGTTTTAACTTTTCTTGAGTTGATTTTGAACTTAACGTCCCTTTCAGCAGCGAAGCTATATAAAACGTGGACCTACTAATTAACGTCGAATCCGAATCACACGAACTCCCACCGGGAATCGAACCTGGGTCTTCCATGCGTTAACTTTACTTGAATTTGGACTCGAACGCTCTGCAGCAGATTTAAAACGGTTGACTTGCCACCCCTGAGTTTTTCAATGAATGTATTTCTTAGTAATTATTTTAATTTTACTTTTGAAAAGGTAAAGGCATTTTGCTTTAAAAAAAATCCTTGAATTATACGTAGTCAGTGTTGAATACAGGTTTCATTTTTGTACGTGGCAATAGTAACTTCCATGGTCCTCTCTCTTCTACCTCTAGACACAGAAATTTTGTTTTTAACAACGCCAAATTACGATTTTTATCAATAAAGAGTGGCTGTCCTACTAACTCTTGTATCGATTTCCTGCTAAGCAAAGATAAAGTGAATCTGAAAAGGTAGGGGATCGGTAGGTAGCGGCATGACATCACGCCGTCCCCCATGCCTATCTTTGCCCATTGTAATTTCTTAGGAACTGGGGGGACGCCGTACACATTTTTTGGAGGTGGGGGACGGCGTCCCCTGCATTCCCAAGCACTTTTACCTCTGCTGCTAAGTATTAATTGCTGTAAGGACTAACGAAAAATAGTATGTGGTAATTCTACTACTACTACCACTACTACTACTACTACTAATAATAATAATAATAATAATAATAATAATAATAATAATAAAAACAATAATAATAACAAATGATCTGAATGATAAAGATATTTTTTTTAACTTTCTAATACAATCTCTGCGTGCTTTCGCGAATCTGGATATATTGTTTTTTTGAGGAATAAAGAGGCTTCAAACAACGACGATTTGTATAAAAGTCTTATCAGCTGCCTGACAGCTGACCTTGTGTTTTTTTTTAACACAATGTTACAAGGCAGTAGATGTACCCCACTTCAGAAGGTCGAGTCAGCGAAATTTGATCTTGTTTTCCTAGAAATCGATATCATTTCTTCGAATTGTGAGGCAAGTTTCGACAAGCCTTTAGTTGCTATGGTCATAGCCTTTTACGGCTACCACAGAAGCGCGTGGGAAAATTTTGGTTTATTTGAACCCCCGTCACCCCCTACTCCTCTTTAGTTGCTATGTTCATAGCCTTTTACGGTTACCACAGAACCCCGTGGGAAAATGTTGGTTTGCTGTTGCTATGCTCATAGTCTTGGACGCCTACCAGATATAAAAAAACAAGATAAAACATGCCTTTTTCGTGTTCTTGTCGTTTATTGGCTAATCATTTGAATCCCCAAAACCCCCCACCCTCTTGCGAAGAGCGTAAGCGGAACGTATGTGCTTGTGTAGATCATTCTGCTAGCAGCTGTTGCAAAGGAAGAAACGTCAAAAATTTTCAAGATTTCATCGTCAATGAGTTTATTAGATAAGCTTAATAAGCCATCAATGGTACCCTTTACAAAAATGCGAGATTTGGAGATTGGAGTACCATTTCGTATTGTAAACTGTGAGATAATTACAACGGTATATGGTAGGAAGGCATGTGTGACATTTGAAGGAGGCGAAAAAGTGATTTTACCTGGACGTTGTACTGAAAAATTGGAAGCAGATAATGGTGCATTATTAACGTATTTACAAAGTAGAAATGTCTGTTTAATATATAAAGGAATGAAGATTAATGTATCTGGACGTAACATGCACGATCTTGAATTTACTGAACTGGTTTACTCATCGTAAGTGTATGGTAGCATGTACAAACAAGATGAAACATGAATTTTTCTCTTCGCCCCTCCTCTTCATGCATGCGCAGTCATCTGTATGCATAGTGTCGTTATTCTGTGCTGACCAGCGACTGGAGTAACATGTCTTTGAGTGCTTGTGCGTCAACTATGGATACCAAGAAAGAGTACTTGTTAAATGTTGAATATGGACTTAATTCAATGAAAACGAAATTAATTTGTATTGGACTGGATAGTGATACATTTGAACCAGTGATTCGTGTTGGCAAAGGACTTGTGTTTGGAGTGGAGTTAAATTTGGCCGAGCGGGAGAAACTTGTACATTTAACCCCATTTGTTACGGACTATTTAAATTCTCAAGTGGAAATTACATTTATAAAATATCTTGGTCGAAAAAACGAACTGGTGGTACGAAAACTAATGGGTGAGAAATTAGTGATGTTAGAGAAGAAAGGAACACTTCATGCTCCTCGAAACACTGTGTACTTAACTTCAAGTGATTGGCTTTATTTCTTGGAAATATTACCGTGTATTGAACATGCTGTGAAAAACAGTAAAGTTTGTAGTGTTGTGCTACGTGAATATTTTGACTTGTGTACAGATACTATTCGTAATCATGTACAATCGCAGTGTCTTACATGCAGAGGACTAGCCGGAATCCATACCTGTGTAGATGAACAGAGTATTATTAATGGTATGAACATTAGTTTTCCAAGTGTCTCTCTTGATATGAACAGTGATGTGAACATTGATGGTGAACGATTAAAATTGGAAATGAAAGTATTTTGCAAACAAAAACTCATAGATTCAATTATGGCTGATTTATTTGATAGTGTATCGACACAACCATGGTGGGGAGAAACCGATACTCAACCTTCGGAGGGTATCAACGAAGTTAACGACTCTTCATAAAGAAGAAGAAGAAGAAAATTGATTAGTTTTTTCATGTATACTAAACAACGTAATATCAAATGTAATAAAAATATATACAGTGAAAAGTGAAATGTTTTATTTGTGTGTGTTTTGTGTTTATTTCATACACCTCAATATGATAGGATTTTTAAGTTTTTTATAAGAAAAAAATCCTAACATATTTTTTTCCTCGTATATTATAAGTGATACGTATAATAATAATAATAATAATAATAATAATAATAATAATAATAATAATAATGAATTCAAATTCTTGAAATGAATGTTTAAATAAAAATTAGTATTTGAAATTGTTATTATTATTATTATTATACAACTTTGTCTGAAGTATGATGTGACTTTTTTATTTTTTTAAAAAAGGAACTAAAATACTTAATATTAAAATTTTAGAAATAAAAGTCCTATCATAATAATAATAATATTGAATTCACATACTTGATTTAATTTACGAAAAGAATAACTGATTAAGTATTTGAATTCGTTATTATTATGATTATATGATTATGTTATTATGTTATTATGTTATTATGTTATTATGTTATGATTATGATTATATTATTATGATTATATGTTATTCGTTATATGATTACAGCATTGAATTAAAATCAGTTTTAGAATCTTTTTTTAAATCACTATGAAATTCTTTAATTCAATGACTTAAAAATATGTTTTATGATATGTGTATTTAATTACATAATTGATCATAAAACATATTTATTTATTAGGAAACGGAGAAAATAAGAAATAAAACATTTGTTTTCAAAAAGAAAATAGAATACAAAAGGTTTATTGCTGATGAAACTATTTACACAATTATAACGACGGTAAGTATAGTACATTTTAAAAGAACGTTAGATTTTGTTTTCATTGTTCATGTGACGATAACTTCACAACTGTCATATAGTGTTCACTGATGATACTACTGCTGTTGATGATGGTGATGAAACGTAGATAGAAGTCAGTCTGTACAATGCTGATGTCCATACACACGATGACGATCTTTTACTCTCTGAAATGAAAAAAAAATGAAAAACAAACTTAAAATTTATTTTATCTATAATCATGAACAAATAAAACAACAAATGATAATACATACAAACACATTATAATAAAGAAGAAGAAGAAGAAGAAGAAATGACTACCTGCAATAATATGAAAAGAAAGTAATCAAAACAAACGAAGAAGAAGAATGAAGACATGATTGCCTGTAAAAGTAAATACAGCAAGCGACGATCATTTTTTTCTGGAGTTGATGAGAAAGTGTAATGAAATTCATTTAAGGACTTTCCTTTAGCTTTAAAGCATAGGAAAAAATATGAATTTTGCCCACATATTGACGATTTCACACTTTGAATTTGTTTATTATTAAATGTATAAAAAGTGGAATTTCTACGTAGAAATTGAATATGTTGCATTACATATGGAGGAAATCCAAATGTATCGAAGTAGTGGGCACGTCCGTTAGTATGAATATATACGGAAATCCAGTGTGTGCCAAGTTTGTTCGAGGGGTCTGTATTTATGATGATAGCTGCAGGTAGTGGAACATGTGCTGGTAATTCATTGTCTGCATATACGCCAACGAAATGATTATGAAATAAAGAATTTGTTTGCAAAGCATTCAATAAATCTAGTGTAGAGGACATCATGTATAAAAATGCAGACATGTACATATATGATATGATATTTAAATAACGTACCTTTAAAAATCCATGATGATGTTCCTCTCATGATCCACTTCTAAGAGAGATTGGAATTCTCCATACACAATGCAGGAGATAGGTGCTGCTAGAGGCTTCGTAAAATGAACTTCCAGACGAACACAGCCGTGACGTATAAGGTTCCAATGCTGCACAGCGCTGGCTTCTCCATCTTGAGTAATGTCGAAAACAAAGATAGTGTATCCTTGAGGAAAGTCAAGGCGAGGAATATTGTTGCCATGATTGGAAAAGTGAATGCCTGATCCACAGAATAAGGTATGATATGAGGAAACATAGAGGTTGTTTTCGAAATTTGGTTGTAATGGTTTTGAAGGTACAGGTTTTCCATCAATGTATAGAGAGAAGAAATTGATGTCAAAATGTTTGAAATGAAATGGACTTGAAGTTATTGTTCCTGTATACGCATCATTTTGTGTAAACGCCACAATCACTCGATTGGTAACACTCCCATAAATAAATTATCAATTGTTTTTGATTGAAGATTCTTTGGAATGACGAATGACTTCATTTGCACTCTTGTGAGAGGATATTTGGCTGTTGTTGATTGTAGAAGCTTGTTATGTGCTAGTTTTATTGTAGGACTAACATTAATCTTTTTAATATGTAAAGCAGCATCTAAAATATTCACTTTAGCCTCAACAGACGCATAACTATGAGACAAAAGTTTGGCTTTGCAGGAATTAACTTCAGACGTAATTCTACTCCTTGGATTAGAAATTTATCTTGATTAAAAATATCACAATGAAGATGTCCAAGCAGGTCGAATTCTGCACTTTTTTGTTAATTCATATCGTTGTTGAAATCCTCTATTATCACTAGATGTTGCATCCATATGTCCAGCAGTATCTTGAAACCAGAATGCACATTGAAGATGAGTATTTTTAGCAGAATCATCATAATTTAACAGTTTTTCAATGTATGATCGATATGGATGATTATGAGATGGAAATGAAATCAGTTTGTTATTTAAATACACTTCCACTTCACTGAACATAGAATTTAAAAAGTCATTAATAGGAGCCACAGCTTTATCACTTTCGCCAAATGCTGATCCATCAGGCTTAACGATTTGAGCTTCGATGTAAAGAGTATGTGGTAGATCTATGTATTCATCACTTGTTCCTGGGATGACAAACTCTATAGGAGCATTATCAGCTAGTGAACTGATTGGTTTGTATGTAACAACATGATTATCCAATATACTGGTTTGCGTTGGTTTTGTAGAAAAAATATCTAGTTCACTCTTTACACACTCGCAGGATTGATGATGTAAGAAAGCCATAATGGTGATGATTTAATCAAAGATATCGTGTGATAAGTTCCTCTTCTTATAAGACTGATTTTTCTTTGTTTTCTGTGTACGTTTCCTCTTGCCCTCCTTCTTCTTGCGCTTGATGATGTGTAATGATGTAGGGTTAAAGATGGAATGATGTGTAATTCTTCTTTTCCTTCGTTGATATCCAGATCGTAGCATAGATTTGAGTTTATTTTTTGCTTTATCTTGCAAGACGGATCTCGCTTCACCCATTCGTTGATGAAAGAATTCGTTAATAGGTTGATTATCGATGATGACATCAGTAATAACGTTTGCTCCAGATTTTAATAATTCCTTTCCTACTGTTAAGCTCCTTGTTTTACTAGTGGAATGACAGAACGAAATAATCCTCCAAGGAAACTTCCAATACCATGTCCAACTTGATAAGGGGAACCAACATAAACGTTTCCAGTTCCAGAAAGAGCTTGTTTTTGATAATATTGTAAATATGGATTATTCATATTTGTCGATGTTGACGCACTGGTCGAAAATGTAGTTTAACGCATACAGTTCCGAAAGTGAATGCCAGTGGAGAGCCTGTACTATCTCTTATATCTATTTTGATGTGTTCAAAATGCATCTTCTTTATAGGCACATAATGTGGCGGATGAAAAATTTCTATAACACTACTTCCAAATGTATGATTCACAGGATTCATATTTATGATACGTAATAATGGTGCTACTGTATCTCCAACAAATACAGATTGAATTATATCACAATACACATACATTGTAGATGGAAGTCCTAAACGTAAATTTGGAATGCTTTGGCCTTGTTGCATATCCTTTAAATCAACGCTTGGATCAAACCCCAACATCACACTAACACTTGGTGATAATGCAACGTCTACATCTATGTCTTTATGAAGACGTCGTATAAAACAGGTATTACTCTCACGAGTATAAGAAATATGTAAATTTGTGAATCTGTTGTACGTATGTATTATCTTTATCAATTCTGATATGTCAGTGTAATAACGTACAGGAATAGTTATAAATTTCCATTCATCACTTTTTGCAGGTTTGTAAAAAATTTTATTATTTTCGTCATTAATATTTAATATTGAATGAGGATAATGAATTTCAACAATAGCCACTTCCAACTTTTCATGGAATTCCATTCTTTGATGAAGTTTCGTAGTGTATGATGTTAAGGTGTTGTCAGGAAAATATTCCATAGAACTATTACTGGGAAGCGTAACGTAAAAATCTCCATCAGGTTCCATTGTACTTCTCGATCTTCTATACGGACGATGCAGGTATCCAGGAATCGAAAAAAGAAGGATATCCTTTCCATTGAACAAGATATTCTTTTCTGCTGCCTTTTCTTCTTGTACGTATGATTTTATCTATGTAAAATGTCTTTGATAACGTCACAGGTTGTAATTCCACTTTGTAAAACAATCCATCCAGTGGTTCCTTGTTTAAATCTTCAATTTCGTAAACAGGTGGATCTCTTGGTATTATCTTCTTCACTTTAAATATTTCCCAAGTCCAATTTTGCATATATCCTTTATCAAATGTACGTTTAGTTTCACTAATTCGTACTGTATCACCAATCTTAAGATGTTTTGAGAAATTTGGATTCTTCTTCTTCTTCTTTATTTTATTATCATATTGATTATGCCATACTTGTAATAGGTTATTTTGAGAAACATTTGCAGGTGACATCTTTATGCTTGAATGATAACCTTCATTGTATGATTTCACAAGAAGAGGTAATACATTTAAATAATTATACGTTTGATACTTTGTAAAATACTTCCACATTTTTTATTTTAGAGTTCTGTTAAAACGTTCTACAATACTAGCTTTTATATCAGGATTTTTAGTTGTAATATGTTTTATTTTGTTGTCCTCTAAGTACTTCTGTATTGTTTTATAGTAAACTCACTTCCTTTATCTGTTCGGAATGTAATTAGTTTTCTGTCTTTGAAAACAATTTGCAATCCTTTTAAGACATCATTTGTACTTTTAGATTTTAATGGCACAGCCCATGCATGTCGACTGAACACATCTATCACTGTAAGAATATAACGATATCCATCATTAAATTTATGAAGAGATTGAAGATCATTAATATCACTTTCCCACTCATCATCAATGTTATTCACTACATAGAAATCTCTTTTAAAACGACGACGTACAGGTTTGTGTAACGTATATGTTGTTTGTTGCAGTAACCATCTTCTTATACAATGTATAGGAATTTTCTTCTTTGTTGCTATCCACAATTTTTTAACAGTTGAAAACGAGGCAGGATGTGAAGGGTTGTAGTAAATCTTGCTTAACTGTCTGTTTACGGTTTCCACCTTGACCATACTGGACGTTTACAGGCACGTTTCCTTTTCCTTATAGGAAATATTACTTTTTCGTTTTCTTCTTCTTCTTCGTAGTCTTCTGGAAACGATTTCAGAGGTATTTTTTCCCTTGACGATGATGCTGTTGGTGATGCTTTAGTTCGTCGTAAAATATATGACAAACGTTTTGGATTTCCAATAAGTTCTTGAGGTGTGTTATTAGAAGATAAATAATTACAAAATTTCTCCCATCCCGGTGGATTTGTGTGTTTCCGGGGTCGCGACACATCAGAAATTAAATCTACAATTTAGGATCCTTCTAGTTTATCACCTCTGATGTAAACAGTTCCTTTATTATCCCACGTGATATTATCATCATGTTTCATTCTATGTAGTAGTAATTCAGCTCTTTTACGAAACATTTTGGGTATAGATAATAATATTTCTTCTTCTACTTCAGGCTTCTCTGATTTAGTTGACGTAATTGAAATTGACACAGGTTCTTCTTGTTTTCGTATTAAATGTAAATATTTTTGAAGAATATTGTTATACTGATTCCACTTTTCTTCATCACTAAGCGGTGATAACTGTAAAATCTCTTGCATTTCTTGATCCAAATTAGATTCACGTTTCTCCAGGGCTGATGATGATGATGATGATGGTGTTTGTATACGATTCAGAACTTCAGGTGGAACTAAAATCATCTTCTTTGCGTGTTCCATTGTACTAACGGAATAGTATACTTGATAATGCACCAGTTAAAATAGGAGCTAATAATGCCGGTAGGAATCCACCCTGCTGCTGCAATAATAAATGCTTCTTCTTCTTTTGGATGGAATTTCCTTTCTTCACAAGATATCGAAGCGTCCTCTTGTATCGCTTTAATCTTGCTTTCTGTGTCTTTGTAAGAGGTACATTCCCTTTTAATAGATTATAACAACATTCGCAAATACTTCAAATCACTGAAGAGTCTGCATTGGCCAGTATAGCTTTACGTAATTTAGGATTTGCTTTGCTCAGCGTACGAAGAAGATCTCCGTGTTTTACTCTTGGAGACATATTGTCAGAATGAAGAAACACAGTTTAAAACAAACATTATAAACACATCTTCTTCTTCTATTTCGATGGAACATAAACGTAATGATAAATATCATCAGGAAAGATATTTGTTTGAAAACGAAGTTCATCTGGCGTATCCTGTTTTAAATCAATAAATAAATATCCACATGGTAACTTTGTTGCGTCGTTGAAACTTTCTTGAAGAAATTTTGGATTCTCAGGAGCTAGTTGATAACTCAAATGTTTAATTTGTGATTTATCTCTTGGATTTTTAAATAATACGAGATAAGAACAATTCAAGCTCATATCTCTGCTTCCTTTTCCCTGATGAAATATGTTTTGTGTAATAAATAGTACACTAAGATTTCTATGATGAGAACCCTTTGTAAAGAAATCAACTATATTGCGGTTCACTACACACATTTGATCATCAATAATAATAAGATGTGGTCCAGTTCCAGGTAGAAAGTCTTTTGTTCGAGGTAATCCTTCAATAAATTGTACTTTTGTCGAAATTTCTCTGTATGCATTTTGCCATTCTGCATAGTACCAATAAATATGACGAAACGATGTATTAACCATACGTGGTAAATTGGACAGGAATCGTATTACAAAGGAAGTTTTTCCACATCCACTTGGTCCGGCAACAATACATGAAAAGGGATGTTTCCACGTCGTGTCCATATTAAAGAGTATGATCATTCTTTCTTCATACGTATATTTATAAAGGGCTTTATTACATTTCTCTTCTTCTTTTGTTGGAAGTAGTGTAGCTATATGGAAGAGTATCATATGAATTTGGTATTCTACGTCGTTTAATATAATTTATCTTATAATTTTTTGTTTCGGGCATGCTGACGATAGTATGGTGTTTCCTGCGGCATTTTTTTTTCTCATTGGTAATTTTGACTTCAGTGGGACGAGATTCTTCTTCTTCTTCTTCCGCATCCTCTTCACTATCAACTATCATTTTCTTCATTACATCAAAATTTAGGTGTTTTGAAGATTCATAGTTTAATGAAAAGCCCCGTATCTTGCATACTTGAAACTCCTTCTTCGTGCTGGGATCAAAAATACGTAAGCTGCAATTCTTCGGGCCCGCCGATACATATTCTGAAATATAAGCTTCTTTACCATATTCGAGGACTTCATTTGTTAAATCGCCTAAAAAGTCACCAGTTGGAATTGTACTTTCACCAGGTTTTTGCGTATAAATGACGGAATCAGTATCAAAATATAATACTCTTTCTTGTAGTTGATCTAAATATTTGTACAATTCTAATCTTGCTTGTGCTGTTGTGTATGCGGCTATGACAACATTTACTGTTGGTAGTGAAACAGGAACGTCATCGGTGTATTGCCAATATACATATAACATGTCATCATTTACTGGAAATATTTGATGAACATCTATATCATGAGATGTTAATTTCTCATATAATTCCTTGGGTTCATTAATAATGCTGAAATGACCCATGTTCTCACGTTGACCAAATTTTCCCAAAATGAATTTAGCATTAATTTAGCTAAACTTCTAAGTGCTGGATTATGTTTAATTTTGTTCTCATCTAGACGTATTCCTTCCTTTTTATAAAATTGCTGAATGTACTTCTTCTTTAATTCATGTGTTTCACACCATGATGGCCATCCACTAGCTTCTGTTTTTGCTTTCAGGAAGGTGTTTATGTATTCTGCAAATAAGCCGCCACTTTTTTCATCATATTGAACAACGTCATATGCCCATATTTCATGAATATCTATTTTTTGTATCCTTTTTCTAATGCCTTTCTTACTTCATCTGCTACCCATGTTCCATGTAGAACTCGGTCTTCATCGTTGTGATTACAAGGTGCTTGGTTTAATTCACCACAACATGTACGGCAGAGTGGAAACATCAATCTATCATTTGATTTATAAGGGAGGACAGGATGAAACAGTTGTTTTGGAGGCAAAATACTGAGCTTAACTAATCCTTCTACTTCTTCAATGTTGGGAATATTTGAATTTCCAGGCAGGTAGATAGTAGGATGACGAATTGGAAACTTCTTAGTCTTAGAGATAAATGGATAAAGTGAAATAACATCTTTGTATTATATGGTTTCTCCTTCAGATTCTTGTGCTTTATGATACAAACGTATGGCATTCACACGTCCTCCATAAAAAGCGTCACGAGGATTTAATGGTGTTTTCTTTGTATACGGATGATTACTAACATACTTCTTCATCTCTTCATTTCCTGCCAATTTTTTTTTAAATTCACAACCCCATATTTCATGCACTTCACAGCCAAAATCTTTTAATTTTTGGATTTTCTTCTTTGTTGCTTCATATCGAAATTCCATGGTATCTGTAGTATTGTTATATATGAATTTATCTCTGTCGTTAGTGTAACACTTGATACAGGCATGCGTTCAGCATCCCTCATACTCCCACACGTGTATTTTTCCTGTATTGGGTTCTGTCCATACACCATCTACTTTCATTGATGCTATTCGTTTTTCCTTACTACGTGCAGCATTCGTAATTTGGACGTTTCTGTTTTTTTCTTCCCAAGCTATCCATTGTACTGCTTCAATTGATTGTACATCTCTCCATCGATATCCGTTCTTTGGTATGATACCAATTGTATTTTCCTTTAAGAAATTTCTACGATACACTAAATTACATGCACTGGCAATTGTAATACATTCAAGTAAGGGATTGACATTAGTTTCAGATTCAAATGTATTCATAAAGGAAATACAGGCTTGACGTAATACTTCGACATCCTGTACACAATACTTGATGAGTTCTTCTTTCATTTTAAAGGTGTCGTTTTGATGTTCGGTATACCATTCGAGAAACTTGCGTCTTTCGTCTACTTTCATAGTATCTGCTCCATAATATTTAATGTCTGGAAGCGGCCCTTCATAGGTTTGGTTCTCACGTCGATTAAAGAAGTGTGGGAAATATCCTTTGCACGATTGAAGCCCAAATGCACCACTTAATTTACTTAAGGGCATAGGAAGAAAGCTTAGTGAATCGATGAAGGTTACGTTTCTTATTTTAAGAGAGAGAATTTTTGCTCCATTCGTGATTACTTCTGGAGTCCAATTCATCTTCTCAACCATGGTCTTAATGATGAAATGTGCGTCATATCCCTTTGAATTATGGGCAACACAGGTTACTGATTTAATGTTTGGTCGACGTTGTTGAAGATGTTTTAGAAAATCTTCTATTACATTTTCTCCGTCAAAAATATTTTCTCCCTTTCCACAAATGACACAATCATTCTTGATGTTGTTATCTTCATAACATTGGTAACATACATGTTGACTAACCAAGACATTAGGTATGTGTTCATATATGTTTGCGTCCTCGTCTTCTATTTTCGTATCTTGTGTGGATTCAATATCATAAAACAGAATCATAGCTTTCTTCTCCATGATATTTTTTTCATTGGCTTTTTTTGATTTTCTTCTTTCATTCACTTTCATGTAACATTCATGATTGGGTGGTACTATATCATAGCAAATGTTGCAATAAGTTTCTCCACATACGTGAGATCCTTTTTCTTTCACTACAAAAACTTTCAAACACTGGGTACAGCATTTCACAGTTGAACATAAAGGCTTTCCATTTTGATACGGCGCTGACTTGTGATAGTCATAGCATGACTGGCCATAAAATTCTCGATTACAATCATTGCAAGTAATGTGGGTTTCTTTAAAGTCACATGGTGGCTTCTGATGACAACGATAGCATACAGCTGTACAATGTTTCAAATGTGCATGCTTCTTTTCATATTTCTTATGACAGCTTTCGCAATAAAACTTACAGCTAAAACATGCTGTCAAGCTTTCAATGACGTTGTAGTGGTTATTTATGAACAGTAAATTTAAAGCAGTTGTCTCGTTATCACTTGGTGGTGCTTCAAACATAACATCACTTCCTGAAAAGCCCCTATACACTGTAATTTTATAATCCTTTAAATAATCCTGAAATTTACGTATTTCAGGAATTCCACCACCATGACTGAGATCTACATCGGCAGCTTCACACAGTTCTTCTGCTTCTTTTTCTATTATATAATTACTTTGAGTTTTTACATATCTATTATATTCAGTTTGATTTCTTCCCTTGTATTTTTTCAGTCCTATGGCAACGACGATTGCATGTGCTAAACATCTTGTACCTTTATTCTTAATTGTGATAATACCACGTTTTGCCTGTACATATTCTTCAGTATTCATAACATGTTGTTTCAAACGTCCTTGTTCTCTTGGCATACGTACATGATGAAAATTCACGATGCAATCTTCACTTATAAGAAAAGCCGCATTACTTTGCAGTACTTTCTCATAACTTGTCGATAGAACTTCTGCTGAGAGATTTCTTGCTTCTCTGAACGATAACCAAAAAGGGCGGTGTCCTTCTCTCTCATTTGTAATTGTTATTCCTACGTAATCATGCTGGTCCACATTACGTAGTAAATAATCTATTAGTGCCCGTAGACTTGCTTCAATTGCCGTAAAAGGGTTTTCATCTGCACGCACGGGGGCTAGACGGAATCGTAGCATTCTACCCTCCATATTGTATCTTCTGTATTGTCTTCTTCGTTCTTCTATTGTATGAAATCTATTGTGTCCATCATTACGGTTGTTATTTCCGAATCCTACTTGTATATTTGATATTCGTTGTGCTTGAAATACGACTAGCAATTCGTCCATTCTTTTTTCTATGTCGTCTAAATCGACTTCCATTTCTTCGTGTTCTGTACTAGCCTCTGCTAATATTTCCATAATTGAGGGATATATTACTTCTTCTTCTTTTCTGGGATCAGGAAACAAATTTTTTAATCCAATTTTCTAGTTCATTCTTGTAAAACTTATCATCTTCTTCTTCTATTTTCATCTCTTCCTTATTGTAATCCTCTCCTATTATTTGGGAAAACGTGAGATTTAGCAGCTCTTCTTCATTTCTCCTTTCTTCGACGTCTTCTTCTGTTCCTTCTTGTAACCACTTTATAATTTCTTTAATACGGCCTGATGCTTCTTCTGTTATCTTTCTATTGCTAGCACTGTTCAATATTTGTAATAGTTCTTCTTCATCATATTCTTCTTTTTCTACTGGAATTTGAATTTCAATAGTTTCTCTTTCTTCTTCTTCTTCTGTTGCTGATGCTGTTGCTGTTGCTGCTTTTTCTATTCTTTTTTCTATTTTCATTTGTTCTTCTCCGTCTTCTTCTTCTTCTTCTTGCATTTTTTCATGATGATCTATTTCCATTTTTTTCTTTTGCGTCTTCTTCTTCTTCTTCTTCTTCTTGTATTTCTTCTTCTTCTTCTTCTTCTTGCATTTCTTCTTCTTCTTCTTCTATCCCGATTATGGCATTTATTTCACTTAAAAGAACTTGCGTTTCGTTATTTACGTCCACTACCTCTTCTTCTTCTTCAATGCCATTAATGAAGACCGTAATCTCCTTCAGTAAATCTTGCGTACTCTCTTTTGCCATTTTTCTTCCTCAGATGTATATACGTAATGCGATAAATGTAAATGGTATATGTAATAGTATATGAATATGATATATAATAGTATATATAATAGGATATATAAATTTTATTTAAATGGAATATATATGTATATAAATATTTGAAAGGATATATAAGCGATTAAAAGAATATACGAATAAGTAAAAATGTGATATATAACTAATTAAAAAGGAATAATAATAATATCAACAGGAATAGGGAAAAGGATTACACTTATCTTTATTTGTATGCAACCTAAAATAAAAAAGAAATGAATTTTGTTACTTATAAATCAATATATATTAGATATATAAATATATACTATATAAGACTTGAAGGTATACAGGCGACGACAAGAATTAAATTCAGTATGATGTAAACTCTAAACCTTAACTGGACATAAAACTATATAAGACAGAACTTTATGATGTCAATGAAATAATCTCTCATCATACCTTTTAAATATTTTTAACTTTTCTTCCTATTCCACGGGATGAGGAGTGAAACAAGTGTATGCTCACAGTCTCTTTCAAATGTATTGACTAATGAAGATATGTAGATTACACGGCCTTTTATACTTATTCTGTTTTAGAATTTTATCGTTAATTTTAGTGAACGCGAAATCCGTATTTCCTCCTCCTCTCTACACGTCTTTCTTTTATACTGTCATTAATATTAGCGACTACAAATTCAATGCTATCTTCTTTACAACTTAACGAAAAGATGCTATTGACTTTCCCCCTTAAAACCGTTCCTACATGTGTCTTACTTGTCTTATTCATATGCTCCCCTTAACGTGTGAATGAAGGAGGGAAGACATTTTAAACTAAAAGATTTCATCTCTTTTTCTTACGTGATACAACGTTCATCTTTAGTGCACGGGAAGTCACAGGTTGGAATCCTGTCACGATATGGAATCAACACTAGGAAAACTATGGAATCGATACTAATATTGTTTATTTTATATTATTTTACGTGTAAGAATATCACCCCCGGGAACCCACCACTTTTTACCCCTTAGATGTCATGTTACTGATTTCAAAGTGTCTTTATTGAATACAACACCTTCGAAAACTATAGAATCGATACTAATATTGTTTATTTTAATTTTTTACGTATATGAATATCACCCCCGGGAGCCCACCACTTTTTACCCCTTAGATGTCATGTTACTGATTTCAAAGTGTCTTTATTGAATACAACACCTTCGAAAACTATGGAATCGATACTAATATTGTTTATTTTAAATTATTTACGTGTATGAATATTACCCCCGGGAGCTCACCACTTTTTACCCCTTAGATGTCATGTTACTGTTTTCAAAGTGTCTTTATTGAATACAATACCTTCGAAAACTATGGAATCGATACTAATATTGTTTATTTTAAATTATTTTACGTGTATGAATATCACCCCCGGGACCTCACCACTTTTTACCCCTTAGATGTCATGTTACTGTTTTCAAAGTGTCTTTATTGAATACAACACCTTCGAAAACTATGGAATCGATACTAATATTGTTTATTTTAAATTATTTTACGTGTATGAATACCACCCCCGGGAGCTCAACACTTTCTTCCCCTTAGATGTCATGTTACTGTTTTCAAAGTGTCTTTATTGAATACAACACCTTCGAAAACTATGGAATCGATACTAATATTGTTTATTTTAAATTATTTTACGTGTATGAATACCACCCCCCAGGGAGCCCCTCGACAAGTGAACTTTATGTTAGATATTATTATTACATGAGTACTGTACTTTGATCTAAGGGGACTCGGTGAATCAATGGTAAAGCGTTCACTTGTGATGCGATAGGGGACCTTGGTGATTTAGTGATATAGCGTTCATCTTTTGTGCATGGGTTCTGAGTTGAGCAAAATTTTGTTATATTTAGAATGAACTTGTGGTGTACAAACACCGTGTACGTGGATTTAATCCAACTCTTTCCTTTCCAACATTTCATTCATTTCTCATCACCACCGTCCCGGCGGGAGCTCATGTGATTCGGATTCCACGTTAATCAGTAGGTCCACGTCTCTGCTGAAAGGGACGCTAAACTAAAATCAACTCAACTCAACAACTCATCATCACCGTCTGCATTAGCATAGCCGACATAACTGTAAGACGTAAAACTTAGTGGTTCGGATTCCACGTTAATCAGTAGGTCCACGTCTCATATAGCCTCGCTGCTGAAAGGGACACTAAACTAAAATCAACTCAACTCATCACCACCGTCTACATTAGCATAGCCGACATAGAAAGACAGACAGACCTTGTTGGCTTTATTGTTGGACGTAGAACTCTTCATTGTTCAAAAGATTTCATTTACAGACAGAAAGACAGACAGGTATACATCATATTATCAAAATTAAAACACCAAGTCTACAGACACTTCTTGCGTCAATTGCAATGCGAGCCAGAAAACATTCAAGGTGATCATCCTTTTCTCTATTTGGTCTTTCTAGAGAATTATTCACAGTTAAGATGAGATTTTGTAAAGCCGGTCAACAGATATTTTCTCCTTCGTGATCAACTGCCAGTAAAACTGTACCTGCTTGATACAACTAGTCTAACAATTATATTTATTACATTGGTTAGAGCAACAACCAACAATTACAAAAAATATTATACATCAAAGCAAATTTCTCTTGCAAAGTGATATTACTAATATTAACCTTCAGAATTCTACAAACTAGTAAACTTTGGGGACAACACATATCAACTGAAGTCTGCTGAACCGGACGAAACTTCACTGACATAAGTTTTCATTCACTAACGTATATATCATTATATACCAAAAAAATGACTCAAACTGGAACCAAGCTCATGAATTTAAGGTTTTGTTGTAAGATCTGCGTTTTACCAGAGAGCTATCTTGAGCCTTTTTGATATGCTAGTTTTTAGTGGGAAAGAAGCGGGATAATATTGCATACAAATGGAAAAAGGAAATAAAGAAGTGTTTAAAAACCCTCAGAAATATAGTTTCCACTAAGACAGCTATAATGAACAAGTTCAAAAAATACAAAATTTGTAAAATATTTGCGTTTATGAGCAACTGGTACGGTGTAAGTGTAATGTGTGAAATAACTAACGTAAATGTCGGAATTGTAAAATCTTGTAGTGGTTAAAACATACGTCATTGGCTGGAAAACGAACTTCAACTGGATTGCCTAGTACTAAAATAATATTTCAAATCAGGATAAACGTTAAAATTCATGGCAGTGAAAAAGAAAGTGTGAAGTCGGCACAGTTTTTATTAACCATTCACATAACTTCTGCCACATATCTGTTACATAGCTACAACTTTTTTATGCATGACTAAAGGTTTCAACTTGGTGGGTTTCAACATGTTATAAAATACACAAAATAAACAAGTGAATATCGTTTCTCAGGGTGAATCTAAGACTTCCAAAATATGTGAATTCAATACTCAAACTTGAGGTAGTACATCTGTAATAATTTGTTCCCATATAGTAAGAAGATCAAAGAAGGAATCTGTTCCTTGGACGCTGGATCTATGTCAAAAAACTATTACTAGTTATTCGTTACTCTTTCACTTCTATAGAGATAAATGTTGAAAAAATCTTTAACTTGAAGCATTTGTAATTTGATTAGAAAGTTAAGGAAGACGATAGAAGCTATCGTTGGGACGCTGATCCGATCGCAGAAGAGCTGATCGTCATCTTATACAGTTTTATCTATGAAAATTAGATATCAGGATTACTAATCACTTACTAAACAGCAGCTACTACATTTTCGTTTTGTAGCGATAAATATTCAAATCGGAGGCGGATAATTTTAACCAAAACCAGTTTGATTTGAATTTCAGCGGAAAAAAATGAACATACTATTTGAATGCAGAATTGATTACAAGAAACTGCAACGTGACAGATTTTAGCATAGATGAAAAGTGTTGCTGGAATTTAAAAGAGTCCTTACATATCTTACCTTGTTTCCATACCTGCAATAGTAACCGAGTTGGCCTATGGGCTCCGGACTTTTGCGTCACTCTGCATATATAACGGCTTCTTGCTGGGAACAAATAGTGGGTTGAAAACAAGGCGGCCAGGCTGTGACATATAGTGCTCTTAAACTGGTCGGGTTACGGGTCGGGTCGGGTCAGGTAAACTCGGGTCGGTCAGTCGGGTCAGCTCGGGTCGGGTTAGTCGGGTCAGTTCACTTTGGTCAACTGAGTTTAGGTTGTTTAAACTCGGCTGGAGTCGAAAGCTGCTGTTTTTCACTAGCTGCCTAATTAAAAATTCAATTGATTTTATAGAAACCATAAATCTATTTTAAACACTTGCAGCTAGTGTTTTTATGATAAATGCTTATTTTTCTACTTGTGTGTACTTTAATTTTTAAATGCGGAAGATTGATTTTACCAATCGACTGTAGGCCCTAATATTAATATCTACGCCAATATGGAGTCTGGATTTAGAAGAAAACTAGAAGTTGTTTAAGCAACGCCAAAAGAGATATTGGATATGGACGACCAAGCCCAAGCAGGGCCGCGGTGGCTCAGTGGTAGAGAATTCATCTCTGGTGCATGGTGTCCAGTAGCGTAGCTGAAGTTTTTTTCAGGGGGGGGGGCAATTAAGGGTCCAAGAGGATTTTGAGGGGGACATCTCCAATATATATATATATATATATATATATATATATGTGTGTGTGTGTATGTGTGTGTGTGTGTGTGTATTCAAGGTGAATGTTTCCATCTTTATTGTTCATGATTTTACTCTTTGGAAAACAGTGAAAATATAAGAATTTAGTACCTCAAACAACTAGGATTCATTAATGCAATTGATTTCTAATATAAGTAAATAGTTATTTAATCATGACGTTTAAAATATGTGTAGCTGGTTGACTTAAGTGGAAGCAAATACACTTTTACAGGTTAAGAAAATAACTTATAGGTTGATGCCTCTACTTGAAGAGGATCTTTCTATTCGTGTGGGCAGCAGCAAACATATCCACAACTTGTTTAAGATCTAACGATTTAGCAATTTTCTTCTCAGAATAAAGTAACACTAAGTTTTTCAACCTATCATGAGTCATTGAATTGCGTATACAAGTCTTTAATCTTTTCAAAGAAGAGAATGACCTTTCACATGTAGCACTAGAAACTGATATAATCACAGAGATGATACCTAGCTTGTAGGTTTCTAGGAGTGCGTTTTTGTAGACACAAAGAAGATCAACGAAATTCGTAAAGGAATCAGCTTTCGTTTTCTTCTCGTCTTCATACAACTTAATTGTTAGAGCAACCCACATTATGCTTTATTTCTTGTTTAATTATGCTTTTTTTAAATTATGCTTTATTGTTAATTTCAATGATTATTTTACATTAATCGTGTATAATGTATATTTATTATACATCAAATATTCTAAATATCTTGATCTATTTATTGATATTTTTTGCAACTAGTTTCTCTCATATTTAATGAACTTTCTACTTAATTCATTGTAAAGAGATGTGCTTTGCTCGAATAATTTTTTTCTATCATTTGTTTGCGCCTTACAGGTACATATATACAGAAAGGGAAAGTAAAAGATGCCACCAAAAAGTACAGAAAGTGCTTAAGTTCAAAAAGTAAACATAACAATACAGTGACGACACCAGAGGGGGCAAGGGGGTTAGCGCCCCCCTAGTAGCTACTTCTGCCCCCTGACTGCCACCTAGACTGCCCCTCCAGACTCGTACAATCTTTAAACATTCTTCACGTAGTATTTTATATCAGTATCATAACCAATCTCATTGACAAATTGTAGTCTATTTTCCATGAATTTACTATGTGGCAGATTAATCCTCAAGCTTTCTTCTTTGAGCGTCTGGGTATGCACGCATATTTCTGTTTTCTAATTTAGCCCCTTTTGAGGTAAATTTTAGTTATACTTCTTTCTTATGATTTTTAATAATTGTGCCTAGTGAACAATAGTAGATTTGGTCGACTTGTTTTCTTTTCATTGGATCAACTTCGATTGGAAACAAAAGAAAGGTAAAACCAGTTACGTAACTTGTTTGTATTTATCCAGGTTTGAAGTTTTCAGTTTCATATTTTGTTTTATTTAAAACTTCTTTTTTCTGAGACATTATTCTCGGCTTCCAATATTCAGAGGATGTGCTTATAACAGCTTAGTTTGCAACTACCAGGGCTTAATTTTTTGAAGGAGATAAAAATAGTTGTGTTTTCCCTTCCTGCAAATGATAATAATAAAATTATGGAATGAAATTGATTCCCAATAAAATGTATTGTCAGAGTGCTGATCTTTAGTTAGTAATTGGTTTATACTAGTGCTCCTTTACTTATTTTGTTTCAAAGTACTGACGTGACGTCTACCATATAGACTAGGAACTGCTGAAAAATTCGTAGCCCAACCAGAAAGAGTGCACGTGGATTGGTGAAGTTTTACTTCTTCTTCTCTTCCCCCGAGAGTCAATATACTACCTTGTACAGTGCTCCAGCTTTTGCAGAAAAGTTAAAAAAATCTAGATTTCCTCGCACAACTGTTCGTAGTACTACCCCTATCAGATCTAAAATGGCGTCTTTCAAGTGTTATTTAAGTTTGGAAATAAGTACACGTAATAGTTAGACGGAGCCAAATCTGCGGAATAAGAATGATAATCTAGACATTGAAATCCTAAATTATGCAATGTCAGTTATGCTCGCAGGGGCTTGATGGACAGGTGTATTCTCCTGAAGGAACAGAATTCCTTTCTTTTCATTTTCCGCAGCGTTGAACTTTGAATTTTTCTTTCAGTTTTGTAAGTAATGTATAGATTCTGGATTAAATATCTGACCATTGAGGAGGTAGTCTACCACTCCATACTTATATCAGAAGAATGTTCCAAACAGTTTCTCAATCTACTTCTGTGTCTTGAACTTTTTGGGGCGATGGAGATATGAGTGCTACTACTCCATTGACTGTTGTTCCGATTCAGGATCATAGTGGTACAACCATATTTCATCTATGGTTACTATTCGTCAGCGAAATTGATCAGCATTACGGTCAAATTGGAAGAAGACTTCTCTTAATGCCGTTACCCTTTTATTCTCCTGACATATATTTTGGGAACCCATTATGCCGAGAACTTGCGCATACCCAAGCCATTCTGAATTATGCTACCGACGAGTTCCAAAGAAATGCCCAGAATCTCTGACACAAGTTTTGCTGAGAAGGTAAAAACTGAGAAAGCGGGGTGCAGACCTCAGACTATAATAAATATATCGTGAGTTTACTATACACTTTAAAAACTGTATAAATAATAGGTTAAATTATTTTTGTCACACAAAAACTGGGGTGGCCTAGGCCCTCTGGCCCCGGGCTATATCCACCACGAGCTGAAATGCTGCAATTTTCAAGAATAATGTCACAAATTGCATCCATGATTCCAGGAAGAGTCATTGCTTTTAATCATCTTGGATGTAAAGCATAATTTGTTGAGAAATTGCTACGTTTATACTAAGCCACTTACTTCTTCTCCACCATATATAACGGAGGAGAGTCCCGTGGTTTTTCACTGATTTCCTAATTAATTTACTTCGGTGACTTTCCTTGGTGGAACAAAAATGTTATAACAGTAAGGATCTGGATGTTCGTGAAATTATCTGTTTGGGCACACATAATCACTTCAGAGGTCTGAGAAACAATAAGAATTTCATTATTAATATGAAAATTTATATTTGTACATACAGAGATATGTTTTTCTAAACTACGGTTTCATTTTTCTACCTAGTACCTACACTCCTTCTGGATTGGACTACGACATTTTCAGCAGCTCCTCGTAAATTCTGTCTCTGGCTATATATATATATATATATATATATATATATATATATATATATATATATATATATATAGAGAGAGAGAGAGAGAGAGAGAGAGATACATAGCATATAGACGAATGTGTTACTTGTAGCATACGCGAAAGAAATTCAATTTATGTTTAGGCTTCAAAAGTTTCATTGAAAAATATTTCATATGCAGACGTTACTTGTTAGTTACAAATTTTATTTTAAATAAGTTTAATTTATAATCATATAGATCTAACATAAAAACAGCAACGAAATACACAATGTAATGTAAAATAAGTCAAACGTAATAAATATGTCATTTTTGGTATGGCAAATAGCCGCCCCATGAAAATGTATCTGCCCCTCCTTTGCCCCCCTAAGAACTTAAAGCTGGCGTCGTCACTGTAACAATATAGTATGGAGTTCTTGCATACTATTCATTGTTGGCAGAAAAATTTCTTCTTTTACTTTTTTCTTTTCTCCACATCAAAGAATTTCACCGAAAAGTTTACAGAAATGAAAATAAGCTTTTCATTGTTGCATTGTTATCTTCTCAATGATTTTGCATTGTAAATATTGGCTTTAAAAAATATTAACACAGTATGTTAAACTTTCAGTTAAAGAGAATTTTCCAAGAATTGTGCTATATATTTTAAATTATGCTTTATTTTCTAAAATTATGCTTTTAAAACTAGTTTTCCAATGTGAGTGCATTTTGGCGTTCACCCAGTGTCGTGACCATAGTCGGGTCGGGTCAGTTCGGGTCGGGTCGGGTCAACGTGGGTCGGGTTGTCGGGTCGAATCAGTCGGGTCAGCTCGGGTCGGGTCAATCGGGTCAGCTCGGGTCGGGTTGTCGGGTCGGGTCAGCTCGGGTCGGGTTATTCGGGTCGGGTTGTCGGGTCGGGTCAACCGGGTCAGCTCGGGTAGGGTCGGGTCAATGGGTCGGGTTAGTCAATTCGGGTCACGGGTCTTCAACCCGACCCGACCCGACCCGTTGAGAGCACTAGTGACATAGCAGCTGGAAGAAAACAAGATTCTTCTGGACAATTTTACCTGCTTAGACATCTTTGCCTCACTCTGTCTTCATGACGAGGAACCATAGCGGCCCACAGACTGACAATAAATAAATAAATAAATAAATAAAAACAAAATAATAATAATAATAATAATAATAATAATAATAATAATAATAATAATAATAATAATAATAATAATAATAATAAACAGTGTAAATTATAACTACATAATGTTAGCTTGCTCTCATAATTTTAAGCATTTTTTTTACTCAAAATCTTATTTACACAGAGAACGTTTCTGGGTGTTTCACTGGTACTAGTAGTATGTGACCATGCCGTGCATATATGTTGGGGGGTCTTATGTTACTTACGAGATTCAAACTGCATATCAGTGTGTTCACAATCGCAGCTTGCCAGTTTTGAAAGCGGCTGTATTTTTTTTTTTAATACGAAAAGGATTGAAGTTTAGACATCCAATTCAAGAAACAATTGTTGGCAATCATTTTCCTATCTTAAAAATAATAAATCCAATATAGCTGCTTTGAAAATTGGTACGCGATGATTGTGAAGGCTCCAATTTGCAGTCTGAACCTCGCAACATCACATAAGACACCCCAACACACATAGTCGGCGTGGCCACATACCAGTAGTAGCAGTGGAACACCCAGAAGCATTCTGTGTGTAAATAAGATTTTGAGTTAATAATAATAATAAATGCAGCTTAAAATTATGAGAGCAAGCTAGCATTATACAGTTATAATTTACACTGTCCACAATAATAAATATACATATATATCAGTTTCTATCGGTTAGTAGTTAAATAAAAATATAAATGTACACTAATCTGCCTTTATTTATTTAAATTCTCCTCAGCAGCATCTTCATGCTGCTCGTATTATTTGTTTCTATACATTAAGAACCATCTTCTCAAACATCAGAAATTCACATTTTAACTTGTAAACACTTGTTCTAGAAAATTGTCACTGACACTAATTAAATAGAAATCAACAACAATATTTACGTATGTTGGTGAAAATATGTATTACAAATCTACGGAGCATGGTAAATAGATCTTTTCACGAAATGCCACTTTTTGCTACTTTCAAGAAATATCACATTGATGAATAACCAGAAATATATATTACCTTCTTTATAATGTCACTTTTGATTACCACAACTAACTATAATTTCGACGCTGCGAATTGTCAGTTAAAGTTCTGTGGAACTGCAACTGAATTCTTAACTGATCTTCTTCTTCGTCCCTGTATGACATGTTGAAACCATATCCCAATAATCTACGCGATCTCATCGTTAGTTACGTTTCTCTTGTGTTACACAGTTTCTGAAATTAAAAATAATAGGCAGTGTTTAATAACATAATAACAGCAGGTAATGATTAAAGTTCAATTATTACAACTTGTACCTTGTGAGGACAATATTGTGTTACAAAAGTAACATCCTGAAGAAAATGTAAACGGCAAGGAAGACAACAGCTACAGCTGAAAGTGACATATCTCAGACTGTAGCTTAATTACGGACGTTGTAACATGTTGAAGCGATCACACATTTATTTCTAAAAAGTATAGCATATTATAAATATTAGACCTAATATTAAAAAGAAATAATAATTTGAAAACATGTGGCAGCATTTGAGTTGATGAAGAACTAGTGTCTCATTCCGAAGGCTCTGATATCAAATCTGGACCCGATCATTCTTTTTCTCTCAGTCGCACCAGGTGAATGCCGAGGTGGTTACTAAGGCCTTGATGGCCGCTACCTTGCTTGATTTCTTTCCCCACGTAGCTGGCCATACATATTATTTTGCCTTATACAAATGAACAATTTTGATAACGTTGCATTGCAAAGAATACAAAAAATCGCGAATGTAGGAATGTATCATGAAATGCTCAAGAAAACTACCAACATGACGGAACAATTCAGTAAAAGGATGAAATATACTGTATACATATTCGGCTCTTTCTTCCACGGACACTTAAATGTAACGTGTTACTTGAAGATGGGAAAATTGCACATTTTGCTAGAATAAGGATTTTCACTGTTTTAAATGTTATAACAGCGCTTGTAGTACATGCTTTTGGGAAATACAGTTTACAGGAAGATGATTCTGAGAAATATTATTGGGACAATAGTATGTATTTAAAGCGAAAGAAAATAAAAAAGGGCACCAGAAAGTTTTTCCTCTTTTATTTATTTATTTTTTTACAATAATTTACACATAGTGTATCCCTCTTCAAATGACAACTATATTCTTTTCCACTCTGAAAATGAGATTAAAGAACAGTAGGGAGAGTTTCTTACCTATTATTGTGTTAGTGATTAATTAGTGAAAGCTCTTTCCTTTTGCACCGTGCCAACTAAATTGCTCAGCTATTACACTTGTCTTTTTCATGATGTTTCTTGTGATGGCTTCTGAGCTGTGACCTCCAAGTTTTTCATTTTTAGACCTGTAACGAAATACACACTAAGCACTCAAGTAATAGTAATTTAAATTAGAGCATACAACTGATGCCCTTAAACAAATTAGATTGATTTTAGACGACAGTGTCACCGAGTCAGTTGCAATTAGTGCATCCTCAAAAATTAATATTTGCACTGACGTTTTGTTTTTCCAATAAAAGAAAGTTACATACTAATTTTCAAGCAGTTGTACAGGATTGGCAAAAACCATGGTTTTTATTGAAAAAACAAAAAAAACAGGTTTTTTGGTTTAAATAATTTACACTGTGTACTTATATTAGATATGGACAGAAATTAGTTTGTTTCGTCTTGGTGTTATTATGCAACAACAAGGTTATGCTGAAAGGGAATCCAAACCGTTTCTCGGCTTACATCCAAGAGAAATCTTCTATTTCGACACAAAACCGGGACTAATTGGTCACAAATGAGATTGCCGACTCACTCACGGACTCCTGATAAAAATACGTTGTACTGATCTTTACATAGGTTTACTTGTTAATATAATTGTCAAGGGTCATTTCAGAATTACAAAAAGATAAGCAGTTACACAAGTAAAATTTGGTTTCGTTTCGTATGTTTAGGCTTAACTTCCTTATGAAATACCAAGATTATCACGGAGAAGACTTTCGCTTAAAGGGACACCTTGAATCGGTTCTTGGTTTACACTTGAAAGATAGGTTGTGGTTCGACGGAGAATTGAACACAGGACCCCTTGATTAAAAGGTAAAAAGTAGATAAACGTAATGCAGATGGTGCGATTTGTGAAAACGTCACTATGAAGTTCACATGATTTAATTTTTTTTGTTTAAACCAGCCAACCCTACAGTTGTAAATTAGAAATTGATGAAAGCAACGTATCTATAAAAAATATTACTAAATCTTCAGGAAGACAAGGAATAATTTAACAGTTTCAGAATAGACACGGTAGTTGTAAAGTCAATACTCTTTTTAACCTAGATTACCCTAGAAAGTAGCATCTGCTTTAGCTGGCGTGCAATACTATTAACATTTTAGAAGTTGTGGAAAATGCGGGTGTATACGTTGAATTGTAACTTAAGCAAATGGTACACTCTAATAATGTATTCGATGAAAATAAAACTGGTAGGTTGTTTACTTTTAGAAATATACATTGTTACAAATAAGAACTGACTTTACACGCACGCTGTATTCAGGGAGTAATAAAGGGGAAACAAAAACTATTAGCGAACTTCAACATGGATGAGAGATACTTTCCGGCATGCATTGAACAAGTCATGTCTTTCCAAATTACTTCCAAAGCAAAGCCTACACGAAGTTGTTCTATCAGAAATCATAAATATCAGAAAAAATAAAATTTTTGAGTGTTACGTCCCACGCTTATGCCGGTTAGGCTAAAGGAGACGGTGATGATGAGAGATGAATGAAATGGTGGCATGAAGAAAGTGGGAGGAAACGGGAGAATCCACGGTGTTTGTTTACCACATCATAAATATCAGAATTGTCGGCACTATAACGTCAGGAACCTATATTAATACACTAGTTTAGCATTGTTCACAGATTGAAAATATTATGTATAGCTCAAGAAGCAGGTACTTTTACATGGAAGTTAAGATGAAATGAAACATTTAGTTTAACGTCTCACGATTATGCATGGAGGTTAAGTGAGACGCTGATGATGAGAAATGAATTAAGTAGTGGAATGAAGTAAGTGGGAGGAAACAGGACCGCCCCGAGAAAACACACGCAAACGGTTTGTCTACTACAAAGCCCGCTTGGCGCGAGCTGGGATCGAACCAAGGACCCCATGCAGCAGAGATGAACTACGTACTTTCTAAACGTTTCAACTAGTTCTAAACGTACTCGCTTTGCTGTCAGACCAACAATTAAGCCCCTTTCACTCTAATATACGGAATTTTCATAAACTCTCGGACACGTGTCTACTAATTTTTACCAGCTCCATTCTCCCTCCATCGCCGTCAGCGCAATTCTTGTTCCCTTCTAGAATATATATTTAAAAAAGAAAGCTTAATTACGTATCTAATTATTTTAAATTAGAAGTCCAAATACCAAATTCCACGTTTCTAACCTTCAAACCAAAACCTTTTTTTCCTTTGCCCCTCTTTTCTTCAAATTTTTACTAAAATATCAAAACTCAGTGAAACACATACAAATTATTTTGAATGAGGAGCCTAAATACAAAGCATCAAATTTTTAAGCTTAAGGGATTCGGTGATGTGGCTATCTCATTAAAATGCTTTTCACCCCTTTCCGCGTAGCCAGCCTTTTTCTTCCATTCTAAGTTGTCAAAAAATAATATATATATATATATATATATATATATTCATCCTCACGGCATTGTCAAGGCTCTATATTTGTATTTTACATTTATTATTGCAACCGGGTGTTACTGACTTCCGTATACGGTAGCCCGATCATCACCCTTGTTCTTCCCGCGCACAGTCATTCGAAGAACTGAAAACGTACTCTGTACACAAACAGTTTATGGTTGTGAACTCGGAAAGCCTGGTACTTCTGCTTGTCAAGGTCAAAAAGTGGGAGAAAAAAGGATGTGTAGAATGTAAAGAGGGTGCAACAGTGACGGATGCTTGTAAGGGAACATATTCATTTGTAGTTCGTGCACATTCCGCCTGTAGCGCTACTGTGGCACGACGTATATTGTAACTGTATAACTCTTGTACACCGCTAGTAGGTCTATTCGCGTTAGTGACGACCGAAACTATGTTGTCAGCTCTGACTGCGATAAGGCACTGCCGTGCTGGTTTTCCTTCTCTTTTTTTCCCCCTTTTCCATTTGTGAGACGCCAAACATGTTGTTTTTGCTTGTTGCACGCGCTGAACGTGTTTCGGCGAGCGAAGTATTTAAGAAGTTGACTACATATTCTTGTTTGCGATAGTTTTAAATTGGTTAACTGTTGAAAAATATACGAAAATAAAGCTGTACTTGTTAAGGTATATTAGTCGAGGACGTAGCTACTGACAGTGTTGATTACAGATTTTCTCGAGGAAGAATTTAATTACAGTAGAGGTGAAAAGGAGACGTCCATTTAGACAGCCCCCCTTCCTTATCAGACTCAATCGGAAATGGTCTCAATCGTTTGTACACAAATGTGCAGGCGAAATTTTCGTTTGTACACAATTAGGGGCGCCGTCAGAACGAAAACAAAGTGGGGGCTGTCTAAATGGTAGCCCCCCAACAACATGTCCTATTCAAGTACAAATTGTCGCAATCATTTGTACATCGTTTCTACAGAAATGTGAAGGCGAAATTTTCGTTTGTACACAATTAGGGGCGCCGTCAGAACGAAAACAAAGTGGGGGCTGTCTAAATGGTAGCCCCCACCAACAAGTCCTATTCAAGCACAAATTTTCGCAATCATTTGTACATCGTTTCTACAGAAATGTGAAGGCAAAATTTTCGTTTGTACACAATTAGGGGCGCCGTCAGAACGAAACCAAAGTGGGGGCTGTCCAAATGGTAGCCCCCCCTCACCATGTCCACTTCAATCACAAATTGTCGCAATCGTTTTGTACATCGTTTGTACAGAAATGTGCAGGCGAAATTTTTGTTTTACACAATTAGGGGCGCCGCCAGAACGAAAACAAAGTCGGGGATGCCTAAGTGGTAGCCCTCCCACCATGTCCAGTTGAATCACAAATTGTCGCAATCGTGTGTACTTCGTTTCTACAGAAATGTGCAGGCGAAATTTTCGTTTGTACACAATTAGGGGCGCCGCCAGAACAGAAAAAAATGGGGGCTGTTTAAGTGGTAGCCTCCCACCATGTCCAATTGAATCACAAATTGTCGCAATTGTTTGTACTTCGTTTGTGCAGAAATGTGCAGGCGAAATGTATGTTCGCACGCAATTAGGGGCGCCGCCAGAACGAAAAAAATTGGGGGCTGTCTAAGTGGTTGCCCCCGACCATGTCCTATTCAATCACAAATTGTCGCAATCGTTTGTACTTCGTTTGTACAGAAATGTGCACCCGAAATTTTCGTTTGTACATAATTAAGGACGCCGCCAGAACAGAAAAAATGGGGGCTAAGTTGTAGCCCCCCCCACCATGTCCAATTCAATCACAAGTTGTCGCATTCGTTTGTGCATCTTTTGTACAGAAATGTGCAGGCGAAATGTTTGTTTGAACAAACTTAGGGGCGCCGCCAGAACGAAAACAAAGTGGGGAGCTGTCTGAGTGGTAGCTCCCCCCACGATGTCCAATTGAATCACAAAGTATCGCAATCGTTTGTACATTGTTTGTACAGAAATGTGCAGGCCAAATTTTCGTTTGTACACTATTAGGGGCGCCGCCAGAACGAAAACAATGTGAGGGCTGTCTCAATGGTAGCCCCTCCCATTTCCAATTCAATCACAAATTGTCACAATCGTTTCTATATCGTTTGTACAGAAATGTGCAGGCTAAATTATTGTTTGTACATAATTAAGGGCGCTGCCAGAACGAAAACAAAGTGGGGGGCTGTTTAAGTGATAGCCCCCGACCATGTCCAATTCAATCACAAATTGTCGCAATCGTTTGTACATCGTTTGTACAGAAATGTGCATGCAAAATTTTCGTTTGTACATAATTAGGGGCGCCGCCAGGGCGAAAACAAAGTGGGGGGCTTTCTAAGTGATAGCCCAATCACCATGTTCAATTCAATCACAAATTGTCGCAATCGTTTGTACATCGTTTGTACAGAAATATGCAGGCAAAATTTTCGTTTGTACACAATTAGGGGCGACCTCAGAACGAAAACAAAGGGGGGGCTGTCTAAATGGTAGCCCTCCCACCATGTGCAATTGAATCACAAATTGTCGCATTCGTTTGAATATAGTTATAAAGAAATGTGCAGGCGAGATTTTCGTTTGTACACAATTAGGGGCGCCGCCAGAACGAAAACAAAGTGGGGGGTTGTCTAAATGTTAGCCCTCCCACCATGTTCAATTCAACCACAAACTGTCTCACTTGTTTGTACGCCTTTGTACATAATAAATGTGCAACTGAAATTTTCGTTTGCACATAAATGTGGCCCCGCCAAAACGATAACAAACTATGGGCTCTCTAATTGATAGGCCTCCCACCATGTCGAATTCAACCACAAACTGTCGCACTTGTTTGTTACGGTTTTGTACAGAAATTTGCAGGCGAAATTTTCGTTTGTACACAATTGCGGGCGCGCCAAAACGATAACAAAGTATAGGCTACCTAATTGGTAGCACCCCCTACGTCCGATTCAAAAGAAAATCATCTCAATTGTTTGCACATCGTTTGAGCAGTAATGCGCAGGCGAAATTTTTTTTCTAAGCTATCACATGCGTGGACAGAACGAAAAAAAGGGGAGTTGTCTAAGTGCTAGCCCCACCATGTTCGATTGAACCACAAATTGTCGCCATCGTTTATACATCGTTTGTGCAGAAATGTGCAGGTAAAATTTTCGTTTGTATTAAATAATATACGGATGTGAGTATTTTTAATATCTGCGATCAACATTAACCGGTTTGAATAACGGTTGATGAGTTTGAAAATGGTTCCTATTGCACTAGTTGAAAAAAAAATTCTTTTTCTCTGGCACACGGAAGAAAATGCCTGATTCTAATAGAACTTTTCACGTAGAATTCGAAATTAGTTTTTCTCCATCACCCTCAGTTTTCCCGTGACAGAGGTGTTTTCGGAAAATTTCCCCTCAAATTTCTGTTCTTTTTCTTTTTTTCTTTTTTTAAACCATTTTCATACTTGTAGCTTGGGTACCTTAGGTATATAAACGCACAAATTATATTGTATGTTAGCCTGATTTATACTTAGTAAGCCCTCTAAGTTTCATAAGAATAGCATTATTCTATCTAGAGAAATAAACATATTTATATAAAAAATATGCTATGTGTACTGTTCATTTTACAATATTCATTAGTGCAGATAAAATCACATATAACTTCCACGAAAATTACAATATAAGCACGGTTTATATCTTATTGGATTTGAAATAAAACATTTTCAATGATGTATACACCGTGTCACCATTTTATATCTACTTAATAAATAATACAAAAGAAGTGAGTGGTATCTTCTTAATAAATGTGCACTTACTTACCTCAACTAATATGTTTTAGTTGTCGACTTTCTTCTCTGTTTGGTTTCTGGAACATCTCTTTTAAGTGTCCAACAGTAATCAGCTAGCATTTTTGAACTACACTGTCACTGGTACCTCTTCTCCATGGAAGAAATGTCCTGATGAAAATGTTCCCCATACTCATCACTAACAGCACCAAGCTTTTCAGGAAAGAAATGCAGGTGAGAGTCTAGAAAGTGAACTTTAAGGGACATGTTGCAACCCATTTCATTGAATGATTGCCGGAAATCACTCACAATTTCACGGTAATTTGGGGCTTTCTTGTTTTCTAAAAAAATCTCTGTTAAACATTTAAATGGACACCAAGATGCTTTCTCAACCAGAGTTAAGAGATCCTCAAATTTTTGGTCACGAATCAAACATCTTATTTGGGGGTCTACAAAAATCCCTAGCGTCACTAACCCGAGGAATTTTTTCCTTGAGGTAACAAGATCCTGCATTACTTTTGTCCATTGTCCTAACAAAGTTTTTTAAGAGCCCCAACTTTATGTGAAGAGGAGGTAGAATTATCTAATCAGGGCTCACCAGTGAGGAATAAACAGCATTCTTCTGTCCAGGAGTTAATACATGCGTTGGCCATTCCTTCTTGATGTAATGTTCCGCTTTGTTCCTGCTGTCCCATTCGCAGAGGAAACAACAATATTTCGTATAACCAAGCTGCAAACCCATTAACAAAGAAATGACTTGTAAATCACAGCAAACGGTCCACTTGTATTTCTCATACTGAATTTTTTCTAACACTATTTCGATGTTTTCATAGGTTTCCTTCATATTAGTTGCATAAGCCAAAGGCACTGAAGGAAATTTGTTCCTATTGTGTAAGAGGACAGCCTTAAAACTAGTTTTCAAAAAGTCAATAAGCAATCTCCACTCTTTACTTATCTATGCATGTCCAAGTCTATCCATCACAGCACAGACATTATTACAATACACTAAATCATTTTCTTGAGAATAGTAGTTTTAAAACTCTGTATGAAGGTTTCGAAAAATACACACTTTAGTGTCACGATGGAGCAGATTCCAGCCTTAAGTTTAGAATCAAGAAGTTCTGTCTGTGTATTGGAGAGTTTTAAATCCCGTATGAGGTCATTTAGTTCACCCGGAGTTATCAGATGGGAATCCAATGTAGATGTGCTTCCTACATAAGTAGGATCATCATCTTCATTTGGAACTTCAATAGTTGCCTCAAGTACGTAATCCTCATTTACCGTAAGATGAGAAGGAGGTACCGGTACAGGTAATTCTGCACTGTGTGGAACTGGCCTAATTACTGATGCAAATTAGGGTACTGTACTGTGTGGTTAGATTTACTGCTTATTTGTTTTATCTGTGTCATACAAAAGTAGCAGTCTGAAGAATGATCTTTTGGTTCCCTCCATGTTTCGTCCATGTTTCGTCCACCATTTGCCCATCCAGTCAGACGTTTCACGCAAGTACAACAAATGTAGTGAGGAACCCAGTTCTTATCCTGGTCTCCTACACAGCAACCAAAATATAACTAATAACACTTCCTCACAAGTGGAGTAAAACATCGACGTTGTGATTTAAATATCAGCTCCCCACATACATAACAGAAATTGTCCGGTTTATTTACACACTTCCTCGACATCTTGTATCCTGTAAGGTATCACACACACACATACATACATACATACACACACACACACACACACACACGTATACGCGTATTTGCGTACTTGTTAGCTCCGAGTTGGGAGACCGACTTGTTGGAACCAAATGTGCATAAAAAACTAGAAGAGATACAAAAACGAGAGTGAGATCAAAATGCATTAATTTTATTCATATTTGTGGTGGGAAAATACTTATGTCGCTATTTCTGGCAGTTTCTTGGAAAACACGTGTGGTGCCGTACTATATTTATTGGATCCTGGTGCCAACATCACCTGCAAGATATAATTGGTACCGGTACCAATAACATATCTGGATAATCTAATATCACACACATACACACTATTAACATTCTTCTACAGAATTGCAGGCGCTGTTGGGACCTCTACAATGTTGCAATATTTCAGTTATCTACAGTGTAAAATAATAGCACAAAGTAGATAAGTGCACGCAGTTTTGGGGAAATAAGTCGACAAGAATTTAAAAGTATGTGGAAAGAAACTACATATTATTATATTTAAATTACCAGATATTCGTCAAGTTAACTTCCTACTCTACTCCTTAAATCTGGCAACCACGTTAAACCGGGAGGCACTCTGTATGTTTGGTCTCCACTTCGCTTTATCGGAGTAGAAGTGGGTATTTAAAACAAGTTCTACCAAGAAAGAAACAACTCGTTCGTAAACGGGCGAGAGGCAGTTTGAGGTTTGCTATGATTACAACTGCTCGCTGCATTTGTTAATAAACGCTCAGAAGAATATATCCACCTTTTCGATTAACTCTCCCGCCATTCAAACAGTTCCTTTCCCTTCTGCGTGACGATGACGTAGAAACATTCTCACGACAGTGAGACTCGTTTTATATCACATTCGTCGATAGAAAGGAAAAACATAAGATCTGAATTGTTTCGAAAGAAAAATGTTAATACAGAAACATAAATAGGATATGCTGAGAATTTTAACGCGTAGCTACTTTTTGCATTTTCTTGCTAAGTACTTAGACGTTCAATGTGGGACATTTGGAATTGCTTTTCGAATAGATGAACTGGACTTTTGATCGGGCTCTTGTACTGATCATATGAATTTAAATGTATTCCACATTTGACACTATTGAAACATGAGCATTCAGTACAAAAATTGCACATTAGAAAATGACTGTGACAACTTTGTTTCCACAGTTTGTATGTAAATTCTAGAATTAGAAAATATTCTTGTAATAATCCTGGTCACTGTGTAAGATAATTCTTGTGGCCATCATTATTACATTACTGAATACGTCTCTAACAAGGAAACTTACAGAAGTGTAACTCACCGATTTGAATGAAACTTTGCAGATTTGTACAACATCGAAAAAGAATCGACACGTATTTTTTTTAAAATTTCGAAAATGGTACGGATTTAAATTCCCTAGTTAACCCTTTAAACGTTAGGGAAGGTTTTGAAGCATAGACAGAAAACAATCATTTAATATAGAAAACATACTCCCAGGGAGGTTTTAGGACAGCTGATTCAGAATTTGATGTCAAAATTAGAAAATTCAAAATAGCGATTCAATATGTTGATTACAATTACAAAAGTATTCTGGTTTGAAATGGTTTGCAGTTAGCCAAGAACAATCATAATTGGCATGAGTTATTGCGAGAAGGTTGCAAACCGATTTGAAACCCCTTTCTGTACTTATTTTAGAGGCATGTTTGATTAAAGTGAGTTTCTGCACCTCTCACTATTCGGGTGCTTATTTAAAGTGAGTCCCCTCGCTTCTCACTATTAAAGGTGCTGATTGAAAGTGACCCCCTCGGCTCTTACTACTCGAAGTGCTTATTGAAAGTGAGTCCCCTCGCTTCTTACTAGTCGGGGTGAGTATTTAAGTGATTTATATTCCTATTTGAATCCCGAGTTAAACCTCAAAATTGTATCTCAAAATAGAAACCATTCCTGCAGGAACAACTGGATTTAGTATCTTGATGTATTTTCATTATGAGTCCCTGGAAAAACTTCTTGGGACATTTTTCTGACATTGTCCTTCTCTATAACATAAATTTACATATCCGTAATAATGTAATTAAGATCCAATCATTGATTCATAAATAGCTTTTCTTCTCCCACATTTGTAAATATTAGGTATCTAGGATACGAAAGCGGTTATTTGAACAAAAACCTCCTACATTTGACAATCCCGTAACATTTTATTTCAAAGATTGTGCATCATTTTGTAATTTGTGCGCAGTTATTGCTGTAATAAGGTGTGCGTTGTGTGAACTATGTTTATGCATCACATATCTTTTTACGGAATATCATAACTGTAAAACGTTTTTTCAATAAATTCATAATTATAACAACTGAGGACATATGAAACTCGGACATATTGACGAGCGAGGAGACTCACTATAAACAAGCACCCCGAATAGTGAGAGGTATAGAGATGCACTTTAATCAAGTATCTCGTTAAAATAAGTAGAGAAAGGTGTTTCAAATCGTTCTGCAATCTCCCCGCAGTAACCCCTACCAACTATAATTGTTCTTGGCTAACTGCATACCATTTCAAACCAGAAGACTTTTGTAATTGTAATCACCATATTGGATCCACCATTCTGCATTTTCTAATTTTGACGTCAGATTCTGAATCAGCTGTCCTAAAACCCCCAGGCAGTATGTTTTTTTCTACATTAAATAATTGTTTTCTGCCCACGCTTCAAGATCACCTCTAACGTTCAAAGTTTATTTCTACTCTTAAACCTCCACCAGTGCCGAAATAAAAAAAAAATAAAAAAAAATACGTTGTGAACAGCACATGAACTGTGTTTATATAAGATTTGCATATTAAATTTTTGCTTCATTTTATGAATATTGAATCATTTAATTAGGGAATTTACATATATAATGTATTGGATTTGCATACGTAGCAACGGGAGCAGATAACTTTTATTGGTATTTTATGTATATATATTGTTTATTTAGAGTATGTACTTGAACATAGACTAACAACAGGACGGGACGTCATATTGGTGCAGCGATATTTTAATATTATTTAAATATTACAATGGAGAAGATAGAACATTCTGAAGTTGACATATGCTATTTTGCTTGCAGTAGAGGCAGAGAAGTCCTCAAGAAAAAAAAAACTTTAAGAAAGCTTGCTTTTCTAAAGGAGCCTTGTCCTCCACTGCGTGGGAGAGAAACAGTGGGCCAATGTAGCTATTTTTATTTGGGTAGAATAACTATGAGCTCCACTCTTCGCATATCTGCAGAGCTAGTCTCACTTTCTAGTGTAGTTATAGTTAGGGATATACACTGACACTATGGAGACACCATGTCCGCCTGCACAATAGTTTCGTAGCAAGCAAAATTTTAGCGTATCTGTGACAAATTTGCTGGTACAATGGAGTGTGATATTTTCAAGATACTCCCCCTTTTCGCGTCCTAGTTACTGAAAGCTTCGCTTGGTCAACGTACTTCTATCAGAGAGGAGAAGTTTGACAAATTTGAAATTTTGGACGAGTTCATTTTAGTCCTGGTAGTAGCCGTTTAGAATCCTGATGGTAATAGTGCAGAAACATCCGTCAGATGTCTCTGTTAAGAAATCATTTTCGTCTGCTCTCGCATGTATGATTTGCTACAAGTGATGATTTATAATATGTAAATAAACTTTCTGGATGTATCCGTAGTAGTTAGATATAATTAGATCGATATTTAGTTTGAATTATGATAATGGCTTGTGCTAATACTAATTATAAGCCTGGTTGATGGTCTTGAGAGATAATCGAAAGACAAACACAAACCTTAGTTTTTTTTAACCGACCAGATGCAATACTGAATGATGGAGAAGAGAACTCTCAAACAATGTTATAATAATTGTTTTAATGTGTCAAACCATGACAGCCCTGTTTGGGACTCTTTTAACTTAATATCATTTGAGTAGTGTATTTAAATTGTGTATTTACGATGAGAAATCATATTACAATCAAATTCCTGCAATGTATCAATTCCAGGTTTATGCGATTTGCACTGTCACTTGGACAAAAAGTTATGTTAGTCGCCACTAGATGGCTCCACTTGTCAAGAGAAGTACGTGAATATGTCGGGTGACTAGTTTTACTATAATTTTCTGTGTTTATTTAATAATTGCCAATTAACACGGACTAATAATCGTGTGTGTTATATACTATATTGAAGCTTGTTAAATAAGCTAATAAACACATATAGTGACAGTTAACAATTTAATTGGCGTAAGATAGAAATTGCATAAAAAGAAGAAAACCTGTGGAATGAAGAATTAAGTAGGTCACCGGAAGACTACCGGTGAAGGAGGTACCTACCCCCTATTTTGGAAGAAGCGGGTAATAGTGGTTTGACCCAACACGAAGTTCAAGCAAACAATGAATTTCGAGGGGAATAAAACAGTAGGGTACCAAACAAGAGGGGCAGTTTTTCGTGAATCTTCGAAACAGAAACATCGGTCAAAATTCTCTTAGTTTTTTTTAACAGACAGTTTTTCTGGATTCTTCGAATTAGAAACGTCGTTCATGTTAAGTGTTGTGTTGAAAAGACAGTGTTCTAGTTTGAAAAGATACACATTGTGAGTGTGTCGAACTTGCGTTATACGAAATGACCGCTAAAAGTTTAGTTATTGTATTATAAACCGTATTTACTACGAACTCAGTTTTCTAGTGTAGGAAGCACGCTTACTATTTGAGAAGGTGCAGTTCTCTGAAATGCCAGTGAGTTAGTATTACATTACATAAAAAAACATGTACGGCCAATGCGGGTGTGAAGAGACAATTCTTCATATTTTGTGAAGTGCTTCGCCCATATTAAACTTTTCAATCGTACGTCGAGCGCCGTGAAACATGTTTATCTTTATTTGCAGTGTTTGCTGAGTTGTAGTTGATATTATTGGTCAAGACAAACTCATTGCCTGTCTTTTAGGCTGTGACCAATGGTAAAATACATTATAGTTTTTTTAAATGATCTTCGGTACAAGAGACTTAGCATTTAGCCTTGTACAGATTAGGCGTGTCTTAGCGGCCTGAAAATTAAGTGCTTCATATAATGGCGAAATAGTGCGATCATCTACAACACGTACCAATAGTGGCTAGTACGATGACACAGAGGCCAACCCGCATTACCCGCCACTGACAGAGCATAACCTAGATGTTAGATGGACAACCACCGGTAAAAGGAGCCTAGCAGCAACCCAGCAGCAGAAGGAGGATGGTAGATGCAAGAAACCTTGGTCGCCAACTTAGGAAGAAACACCACAGTACAGTGTAAGGAGTGTTGACATGCAGGGACACTGCAAGAAAGAAGAAATCAGAGTAATTACAGAAAAGTGCACGAACAATTAAAGCGAGATCTCTGCTTAAAAAGGGTGATTCAAAATTTTAAAGAAAGTAGAAAAATTTTTTTTTCTTTTTTCGTGTCTCAAGTGGAGACTGCGCGCGAGTGGTTTTTGTATGAAATATTATATGCTTTCGCACTTGGAATGGTGGATCTGCGCATTAAAAGGATAACAACCAAAATTTGGGATTCTCTTTCCTTTCGTCAGTGTGGCTGCCAGGTATGTGTTACCATTTCCTGTCTATTTGTTTACTTTTCAGGCCAGATGCTGGGATTATGAATGAATCGTGAATACGGAGAGCGTGTTTCATGTTTGTTTTGGGTAATTTTCACACTCAGGATGGATGTTAAAACTATGAGGAACCTGTAAATTAGAGTTTCATGTTATAGAAGACATAGTTTAACTTTTCAAAATTTAAATTTGTTTCATTAAATCAGACTCTACCGACTAACTAAATTCATTTAACTCTGTGAGTGGAGGTTCCGCCTAATTAGAGTAATCTTCAGCATGCATGTGAAGTTTCCTCCCACATTTGCATTCTAAAATAGTAATTATTTTATTTAAAATATTCATCACATGCAATAATCCTTCCTCCCGTTCACAAAGAACTTGGCTGCCGTTCGCGTGGGGCACGGCACACACCATCCTGAGTGCAAGTTTGGTTTCAATGTCCCTTGCAGAATTTTATTTTAAATATTTAACGTTGTGGTAAGAGAGTAAAGTTTAAAGTTTTGTTTTCATTTGTTTGTTTTAGTTGAAATATGATACCACAACAAGAAAAGAAAATTACCCAACGTGTTCACGACAATTAGAACAAGCCAGACGCATGTCAGTAAATGTTTTTCTTTCAGGTTGTCGCGCCATCCAGAAAGTTTATCATTTATTTGTGTTGTATTTTTGTGTTATATGCATATATGTGTTGAAGTGTGTTGAAAATTCTACCTTTTGGAACCTTTTGGAGGGGAATATTTTAGAAGAGAATTCAGTTAGGCATATTAGAGTACAAATTTCTTTATTAGTAACACGTAATATACCTTTATGGTAATAACTCGTAGGCAAGCGAAAGCAATGGAGGGCTCTGCAGACAACAGTTTAGTTAATGAACAATTCGCGCAGGTGATTGAGTTCCCTTCGGAGCCTCAGGACACCGTTAGTGATCCTATAGGCGATGTAAACACCTCTCTCCAGGAAGTACTTCCGCCTGGAGAAGGTACCGTTAGCACTGAAAGGGCAAATGAATCGGAGCAGGTTAGGGAACCGGTTCCTTCCACCTCAGCGCAAGTCACTTCAGTTACTGACCCGTGTCTCGCGTCACTGTTTCATATGATTAAAGAGATGGCTGAACGTCAAGAAAAATCATTAACAGAGATATCAGGCAAGCTAGAAACCCAAGAGAAGAAACAGGAAAGAACGTTGATAGAGCTTTCAGAGAAGCAGGAGAAGTCGCTTTTAGAGATTGCAGATAGGCTAGATAAACAGGAGAAAAATCTAGAGAAACAAGAAAGGGTGCAGGAGAGAACATTAAAGGAGTTAGCGAACAGGCAGGAGAACTCTAGTAGAGCTATGCTAGAGAAGTTAGAGGCTGTTGAGAAGCAGATTACTGCCAGTTTCAGGCAGGAAATGCTTCAGAATGTATCACAGCTAGAGGCAAGGATTGATTCCTCAGCGGAAGCTCTTGAGTCTAAGATCACAGCATCCTGCCAGGAATTAAAATCATCTGTAGAGGCAACTGAAGACAGAATTAGCCAGTTAGAAGTAAATACAGAAAATAGGATAGGCCAGATTTCAGAGGTCCTTGGTTCGGATCTCGCTCAGGTCTCTCGCGATGTCAACCATTTACGTGGTGACAATGAGAGAGTGGGTGAAAATGTAGCCGCTGTATCCAGTGAAGTAGATAGAGTGAAGGCCACCGTAGACAGTTCTGTAGGACACCTACAATCAAAATTACGTCGAGCAGAAATGAGATGGGAGGAACAGTTGGAACTGTTAAAGGAGTCGGTGAGAGAAAACAGTTCCAGCTGTCAAAACACAGCCTCTGTCTCGCATGAAGGGGTGGACACGCCGGCCGCTGGACCGAGCCATGCGAGACAGTTCCCTGAGCTCCCCAGGCGTGAGAGTTCAGATGAGCAGGCTGCCCCTCCCCCTAACAACATCAACAACACCAGCAGTAGTAGTGGTAGTGTGACTACCTGCCAGGTAGCATCGGCGCTAGGGCTACTACATAGGGATCTGTCTCTTCCTATATTTACGGGATGTGAAACCGAGGTCCAAGCCCACAACTTTCTAATGGAGTTGGAAAACTATTTTGATTTGACGGGTGTGCCGGAAGAAAGACGGCTTACATTTTCATCCCACTGTTTTCGTGGTATCTCACGGCAATTGGTGCAGGTCACGCTAAAGAAGTGCCACAGTTATCAGGATCTCGTTAAGCACTTCAAAGATGCCTATCTTAGCGAAGAGAAGCTCGCTAACCTCCGCGCCTCTATTCTTACGTCACGATTCGAGACACGGGGCAATAAGAAACCAACCGAATACTTGTTGCAGTTGTTACACACCAACAGTATTCTCGACTCCCCTTTGCCTCCCCAAGTGTTATTGAGAGTTTTGCCACGACAATTGCCGTTCTCGATCTATAGGTGTATAGTTTCGTCGAAACCACGCACTATAGACGAGTTGTTAAATATTGTAGGTGAGCTACAGTCCACTTACCAGCCGCCGAATACCAATAGTAGGAGGGGAATTAATGCGCTCACTGTTGAAGAAGAAGAAGAAGAACCAGGGCGATCTTCCCCCTCCCCACGAAGCAGTAGGCCGAGTAACCCCACTAGAAGCAGGAGGTTCCATAGGGACAATGGGCCTTATCAGAATAGGGGTAATAGAAGAGGCAATGGTAATAGAGATAACAATTCTAACGGCAATTGGCGTTCGAGAAACTCCAATGGTCAGTCTCGTGACGATGGAGGTTCTCGAACGGGAAATCAGAATAATAGGGGGCAAAGACGTGGCAGAATTAGGGGTCGTGGTAACATGCAGCAACGCAACAACAACCACAATAATGACTATGCTGCAGAGGTGAACCAACTCCGAATTCATGATGAAAGGACTGCACAGTCCACGAGACAAGTCTCGTCTCGAGGTAATTCTCGTGCGAACAGCCCAGGGAACAATCAACGCAACTGAGAACTGTCCGCATGTTCTCAGAACGGTACCTTGGATACTTGCGTGCTGAATATTCATGGACAACCGGCGAATTTTCTTACTGAGAATGTGCGTAACAGTGTTATAGAACTTAGCAATGATTTAGAAGAAAAAGAAGAAAATAGTTGTGAGACACAAGTAAAAAGTATTGAGACACTAGAGAATGGGGACTGCGATACTTGTAAACGCATTATAAGCACCACACATTTCAATCGTGGAGGAAACAACGACATTCGTCATTCGGAAATAATGTTTTTGAAGAGAAATGGGGACAAAATTAAAATAAACAGGAATTTGTTTGATGAGACGAATGCGATTTTCAGGGACCTTTTAGAAACTTCAACCGAAAAACTACCCACTAATAATTTGGTGACACTTCCAGAGGCAGAAGTAGGTTTGTTTGGAAATAAAATTCTGGCTTTATTAGATAGCGGAGCTAGTATATCGGCGATCTCGCTCCAATTTTTGGGAAGTTATACGTCAGCGAGACTCCCCACCAGCGTTTATCAAGTCATCTAACATACGTGTCAGTTCAGCGTTCGGTCGTTCCGTTGCGTCGATCATCGGTCAAGTATTATTAGAATTAATTATTGCGGGTAAGGAGTTCTATACTTCGGCAATAATTGTGAAAGGGCTCAACCGTGAACTCATTTTGGGTTCACAGTTCTTTGTAGAGAGTAGAGCAATTTTGGATTACGAGAGAAACGTCCTTTTGTTGAACCAACCCCACCACATAGAAGTTTCTTTTCGAGACATAGAGGTAGAGGAAGAAGATCTATTTATAAGAAAATTATCCTGGGAATTCGAAGATGATGTGGTCGATTTATATAATCCCACGGTTAGTAGTATGTGCGCGTCAAGGATAGGACCGCTGACTACGCCGCAGTTCGCGCGAGCGTCAGCAGGTGGATCCCACCAGGAAGAGTTGGCTACCCTGCGCAGCCAGTTGGATGATGGGAAATTCCCAACTGCAGCCGACATATTACAATCAAATTCCCGCAATGTATCAATTCCAGGTTTATGCGATTTGCACTGTCACTTGGACAAAAAGTTATGTTAGTCGCCACTAGATGGCTCCACTTGTCAAGAGAAGTACGTGAATATGTCGGGTGACTAGTTTTACTATAATTTTGTGTGTTTATTTAATAATTGCCAATTAACACGGACTAATAATCGTGTGTGTTATATACTATATTGAAGCTTGTTAAATAAGCTAATAAACACATATAGTGACAGTTAACAATTTAATTGGCGTAAGATAGAAATTGCATAAAAAGAAGAAAACCTGTGGAATGAAGAATTAAGTAGGTCACCGGAAGACTACCGGTGAAGGAGGTACCTACCCCCTATTTTGGAAGAAGCGGGTAATAGTGGTTTGACCCAACACGAAGTTCAAGCAAACAATGAATTTCGAGGGGAATAAAACAGTAGGGTACCAAACAAGAGGGGCAGTTTTTCGTGAATCTTCGAAACAGAAACATCGGTCAAAATTCTCTTAGTTTTTTTTAACAGACAGTTTTTCTGGATTCTTCGAATTAGAAACGTCGTTCATGTTAAGTGTTGTGTTGAAAAGACAGCGTTCTAGTTTGAAAAGATACACATTGTGAGTGTGTCGAACTTGCGTTATACGAAATGACCGCTAAAAGTTTAGTTATTGTATTATAAACCGTATTTACTACGAACTCAGTTTTCTAGTGTAGGAAGCACGCTTACTATTTGAGAAGGTGCAGTTCTCTGAAATGCCAGTGAGTTAGTATTACATTACATAAAAAAACATGTACGGCCAATGCGGGTGTGAAGAGACAATTCTTCATATTTTGTGAAGTGCTTCGCCCATATTAAACTTTTCAATCGTACGTCGAGCGCCGTGAAACATGTTTATCTTTATTTGCAGTGTTTGCTGAGTTGTAGTTGATATTATTGGTCAAGACAAACTCATTGCCTGTCTTTTAGGCTGTGACCAATGGTAAAATACATTATAGTTTTTTTTAAATGATCTTCGGTACAAGAGACTTAGCATTTAGCCTTGTACAGATTAGGCGTGTCTTAGCGGCCTGAAAATTAAGTGCTTCATATAATGGCGAAATAGTGCGATCATCTACAACACGTACCAATAGTGGCTAGTACGATGACACAGAGGCCAACCCGCATTACCCGCCACTGACAGAGCATAACCTAGATGTTAGATGGACAACCACCGGTAAAAGGAGCCTAGCAGCAACCCAGCAGCAGAAGGAGGATGGTAGATGCAAGAAACCTTGGTCGCCAACTTAGGAAGAAACACCACAGTACAGTGTAAGGAGTGTTGACATGCAGGGACACTGCAAGAAAGAAGAAATCAGAGTAATTACAGAAAAGTGCACGAACAATTAAAGCGAGATCTCTGCTTAAAAAGGGTGATTCAAAATTTTAAAGAAAGTAGAAAAAATTTTTTTTCTTTTTTCGTGTCTCAAGTGTGAGACTGCGCGCGAGTGGTTTTTGTATGAAATATTATATGCTTTCGCACTTGGAATGGTGGATCTGCGCATTAAAAGGATTACAACCAAAATTTGGGATTCTCTTTCCTTTCGTCAGTGTGGCTGCCAGGTATGTGTTACCATTTCCTATCTATTTGTTTACTTTTCAGGCCAGATGCTGGGATTATGAATGAATCGTGAATACGGAGAGCGTGTTTCATGTTTGTTTTGGGTAATTTTCACACTCAGGATGGATGTTAAAACTATGAGGAACCTGTAAATTAGAGTTTCATGTTATAGAAGACATAGTTTAACTTTTCAAAATTTAAATTTGTTTCATTAAATCAGACTCTACCGACTAACTAAATTCATTTAACTTTGTGAGTGGAGGTTCCGCCTAATTAGAGTAATCTTCAGCATGCATGTGAAGTTTCCTCCCACATTTGCATTCTAAAATAGTAATTATTTTATTTAAAATATTCATCACATGCAATAATCCTTCCTCCCGTTCACAACGTATCAATTATTTTTCGAAATTTTATAAGTGTACAAAGTTTCATTCAAATCGGTGAGTTTCACTTTCGTAAGTCTCCTTGTGAGATAAACATCTTATCCATAAATGTTTAATCTGTCTCTGAAATTAACTTTTTAGATTAACATTTATCTAAAACATGTATTTTATATAACGTTTGATAACATAGTGCTTTTCTCAATATTCACTATCGCTCCTGTGCCCTGGAAAAAAATAAGTTGTTTAACGTAATCTTTTGTCGTGCTGAACGTACATGGACATCTCATGTGCTTCTGCAGCTTGATTGATTGGATGGTTGGTTCGGATTTTAACATGCCTTTTGAGCACTGAATCATTTGACACAAACTTCCGCCTTATCGTTACGTCCTAACCCCTTCAGTTTAAACCCGGAATGTTGTTGATTTCAGCTGAGCGTCTTTTTCACCAGCGAGGCTATATGAGACGTGGACCTACTGATTAACGCGGCAATCGAACCACTTGAGCTCCCGCCGGGAATCAAAATTGTCAACTTGTGAGGTGGAAGTGGTCGGATCAAAATCACAATCTAAATCGTTTTTTGACTTTGTATCCGAGATCTGGAATTGAATCTAAATTGGAGATATAGTTCTTGTGATTCAGCGTGTTAGTAAACAAGTAGTTACCCACCTCTTTCCGGCATTTGAATCATATCAATATTAGTAAATGGAAAGTATTGGTAAGATACCGAAATAGAACATTTATATTTCTTCACAGGTAATTTCAGTGAAATTAGGGTTGCCACCCTTTCGGAGTTTGCCGAGCATGTCCGACATTTTGTGATTTTTCAATGTCAAAACATCATTTCAATTATTTTTGAATAGTCTGACATTTAATCATATTTCTCTTTGTTCAATATTTTGGTTGAAACATTAGTATGTTTCTCAATAGCGTTAGAAAACTGTCCTTCATTGGTTTTTAATGAACTCTTTATTAAAATTGATTCTTGAAAATGTGTCGAAGTCCAAACTTCAAATTTGATCTCATCTAACTCAGGAACTAAAAGCCTGCAAATCATATTTATTTCATATGAATACAACGTTGTCAAGATTTACAACCATGCCAAATTTAATTCAGATCAATGAGTTTGATTGAATTTGTACTGAATAAGTCCCTTTGATCTTTCAGAAAATAATCAATGAAAGACGAAGCTATAAATGACGAAAGTTATGTAAGTAGTTATATAAGCATAGGCGTATCGCATATAGCCTAGTCCTAATAACTCATTATGTGTCCGTTATCTTATATGAGTTCTTAGTCTAGAATGAAAATTTAACTCTTGCTGAAGAGTAGTGATGGGCATTTTTCAGAAATAACAATAGCATTGAAATTTCCAGTGAACTTTATCAACTTTATTTTGCGATTTTAGCAGTACGGTAATGCAGAGAGTAAAGAGTGTTTTCTCTAATCAATGCTTAGTGTAAATAAAAAAGGTCGTTAATAGAGTCAGTTACGGGATCGATCATTATCCTAAAATGTACGTAGTTTTATGCACATGAATTATGAAGAATTTTACAAATACTTATTGCAACAACATAATGCATTACTTCGGTCAAAAAATGCTGGCTGGGGCAACTACAATTCTGATTTAAGAACCAATGCAGATTCAACATCATCCACACAATTATAAGGCAAAACGTTTTCAAATTTACATGTAAAAAAAAGTCCAGCTTTTAAATAAAAAAAAGTCAGCTATTTCCTGAAAGAATGTCCACTGTTTGACAATTTCGTTGTAATAATCTTATAAAATGGTAGAATAAAAAATGAAATGAGAACAAATATTGATCAGTTGGTAAGTGTACGGTGTATTTATATCCTATAGTCCAATCAAAACATCAAATGCAGACTTCCCACTACCGCATCAGTTAAAAAAAATCATAATAACAAATCACTGTATGAGGGCAGATAATAAATAATTAACATGAATTTCGGTAACTTTCGGAATGAACCTGATAACGAAAGCACATGCATCAACACCAGGGCCGGATTAAGGGAGGGACTTAGGGAGGCTATAGCGAGGCGTGTAGCCACGGGGGGCCCATCGGGGCCAGCCCCCCCAAATGATCTCTTGGTCCCCCTAATGACTAGCTTCTTAAAACATCATAGTGAGATTACCTCGCTTCAATCATTTAAAAATAACAAGGTTTACATATGATTAATAATTTACGGTAAAATAGTACGGAAAAATAGTACATAGTATTTTATCATACCGATCGGAAAATAGTGTGGTATCTCATTCTTATAGCGATCGGAAAATAGTATGGTATACATTTTTTGTGACAGCAGATTACACAATTTACGGTGATTTTTATTTGACAGTTTGAAGACAAACGTTTTAACAAGGTACTAGACATACTACCATTAAACAATGGTACTAAACTAAATTGTAAGTACATTACGTTATTTATATGCTGTAATTATTTTTTTAAAAATTATCAGATGGAAAATTTGGTGGTTTTTATTCAGTTTTTTAGTTTAGATTTCATTCGCTTTTTTAAAATGCTACTTCGTGTAAAACAGCTGTATTTTTTTTTAGTCACGAATAATAAACAAAAAATTTTTTTTAGAAAATCTTAAAGAAATTAAGAGCAATTTCAAAGAAAACCAGTCTTATGTATAAAGGTAACCAAGGAAGTTCTGTCGCTTTTTGTGGAGGTCTGTGTTCAATTGGCTCTCACACCGTGAGTTAAACGAGAATGAAGATAATGCGAAGATCAGTTGCTGGGGGTGGTACATCCAACGTACTAGAGCCTTTCTATCTCAACTATGCCCTTTCTTGCGCTACTGTCGATGTGTGTTTTCCTGTACCTTCCCTCGAAAGAGGAGGGACAAGTTGCTGCGACCAAGATCTTTCAATTATTGGATGCAGAATCGTTGCCAGAATGAATTATTTCATGAACTTCGCTGTGCGCTATTTTGTTAGCCATTCTAAGTAGCTTACGATCTTCACTCGTCAAGACCAAACGACTGAATGACAAATTGGCAACACAGCTTAGGTCATTCGCTTCTTCTCCCTACGCAAAGGGAGGGTTTCATCAGTCAGAGGGTGGCGAGGGTGGGGTCGAAGTACAGTTCACATAGTTTCCGAGGGCACAGGTGGAATAGACAGTCTCTACCTGCTTCTGGCACTTCAGTTACACCGTGAACTTGCGTAACGACAGAGTGAACATGTAACCACCACAGAGCGTCATGTGCTGTACGAGTTCAAACTGGGATGAAAGATATGAAACGGTGCAGTAGAGTGGATATGCCAGGCGTTTGATGAGCGTGTCGTGACTACGCGGACAGTGCAGTGGTGGTTTAATAAGTTTCAGGACGGTGACGAAACACTCGAAGATACACCACGTGCCGGAAAACCAACACATGCATTTAATGAAGATTTTCAGGCAGCAATTAGGCGAACAGAGGCCAGACATGTGAGGAACTGGGGCTACAATTCAGTGTGAGTGGGAAACCGTTCGGCAGCATCTTCAGCAATTGGGGAAACACTAGAAGTTGGATCAATTGGTCCCACATAACTTGACTCCGGAGCAGAAGGCAACGTGAGCAGACACCTGTGTTTCTTCGCTGTCTCGGCTGAGAAAGGAGCCATTTCTGGACAGGATGTTGACTGTGATGAGAAGTGGGTCCTGTACGAAGTTCCACGGCACTGTCATAATTGGTTAGCATCCCATGAACCGGTTCCAAAACAGCCGAAACCAGCACTGCACCAGAAGTTCCTCCTGTGTGTTTGATGAACTGCTCGTGGCATCGTGCATCGGGAACTGCTTCCGGCTGGTCAGATAATCAATGTATCTGTGTATTGTCAACAGTTGAGCCTTGTTCAAGAAAAACTCAAAACTCTGGAGCCAGCACTTCTGAGTCCCAAAGGGGTCCTCCTGTTACAGGACAACGCTCAGCCCCACGTGGCAAGAATAACCCTGGATACCATTCTACGCCTTGGATGGGAAACACTATTGCATTCATCATACTCCCCGGACATTACACCGTCCGATTATCAGCTGTTCCATTCCTTGGACAGTCATCTTAAAGGACGCCAATTCAAATCCCTAATAGAGGTGCAAAATGCACTTGATATCTTCTTCGGAAAATGCAAGTTCTACCGCGATGGAATCCATGGCCTTTCAGAACGTTTGCAGAAGTTGTCGATGGTGATGGGGACTATTTTTGATCTTTCAGGTACGTCTTAGATGACATATGAATGTTCGGAGGTAGTGGGTGAGAAAACGATAGAACTTTCTTGGTTACCTTTATAGATAGGTTCTGTGTATTGAAATAGTTATGCACAAAGGTATAATGTTTGGTTCGGGGCAGTAGTTCTTGGTTAAATATAATAAAAACTACCTGGAATATAATATATATAAAAACAATAAATAAATAAATAAATAATATAAAAAAGAGTGGTTTTAGTTTTCCGGAAGGATATTAAAATTTTCGTTTTTTCAGGCTTCAAAAACACTAGCTGCAACACTTTTTTTTTGATTTTGTATATTGTAGCTGGCCCCCCTTCTAAAACTACAGGCCCCTCCTACAGAAACCTGCTGGCTACACCCCTGGCTATAGCCCCGGGCGTCTAGGTGAATAGGGTCCTCCAATCTGATCAAAATCTCGGGTGATATCAATAAAAATAAGTAACTACTCCTGAGAAGTCCTGCTCGAGAATCGGAGTAACTACAGCTAGAGTAATCTTCTCCCTCAATTTCGTATCAATAGAGCAAGCAACTACTCAGGTCTAGACTGCTCCAGATTTATGAACGTTCGCTCGCGTTTCCTCTGCGCGTAGCAGAGAGTCGTATCAATAAAAGAAGTGATTATTCATTTCTCCCATCCGTCGCGCGGTCATTTCGTTGTTTTTAACCTATGGCGTAGTATCCTAAACGCCATGGAACGGGCAAATAGCAACGATAGCTTCAAAGTTCATTTGTGGATGTTATAAAAGAGTTTCCAGTAGTACTTTAAAAGTGACAGTTACCAGAAAGTAAACGAAGGAAAGCCGAAGCTTTGAAGGCAATTACAGTGAAATGCAACGAAATATCAAATATATCGACGACTGAGACACAAATCAAAAAGAGACTATTTAATATTTGAGCGAGAATAAAACAAAAATAAAAAAGAAGAAAAAACGGGAAACAAGAAAGTAACACCGAAACCATGGGAACGAACCTATTGGAGCTGATGGATGTTGGTTCGAATCCAGCAATATCAAGATTAACACGACAAGTGCATGTCACGTGTTGCCGAAGGTCTTTGTAGATTGTTTGGCTTTAAGAACGAAATCAGACACTTGGCCCCTTTGTTTTCTTTTTAAAAAAGTTAAGCCAGTCACGTCATAAAGCACGTCCATCTGATTGCGTTTTCTACACCATACGTGTCCCCTTTCGCCTTGACATAAACAAAATACATTCTCATGTATATACCCTTCCTATCAACGTTGAGTTGAGTTGATTTTGAGTTTAACGTCCTTTTCAGTAGCGAGGCTATATGAGACGGGACCCACTGATTAACGTGGAATCCGAACCACATGAGCTCCTGCTGAGAATCGAACGCGGGTCTCCCATGCCAAAGGTATGTACGCTAACCGCTTAGCCACGAGTGAGCTCTTCCTATTAGTGTATTCGTCTCCAAAATACTAGGTTTCTCAGATTTCGCAATAATCGCATTCATTACACTTGTAGTAGTCATAGACACAGTACCTTGAGCCACACCAGAATCCCCTGACATTCCGATCTGGAATTCCGGATCACTCATGTAATGCAAGAAAACCCGCATCTTTTCCTCATTACATAGTGCACCACCCCGAATTTCGGTTGATTCTCCTTAAAAAAAAAATGTTGTGCTAATCACTTTACATTTTCTTTCATGAACCTATAACGTTTTTTTGTAATTTCCATTTGCAACATTACTATGCAGTTTACAAGTTTTTCTACGTAGCAAAACAATCATATACTCTGCTATATTTCGCACGGAGTCACCCATTTAGCTTGCTCCATAAATTTGGAGAAGTTACTAGCATCACAGAGGAGTCTTTCATTTTTATTGATATCAAACGCGGAGTAGTTACTCGGCTTGAGAATAGAGGTGTGGTTACTTCAAAAGGGCGGTGCTTCTCCGAGGTCAGCCGAGACGAGTAGTGCTCAGTTCTCTTTTTATTGATACCAATGCGAGTAACTACTACAAAACTGGGAATAATGAATAACTTCTCCGTTTTATTGATATCACCCCTCAACTGGCTTTCTAAAAAGAATCATGGATATATAATCATCATCATAAAATAAAATATAACCGAAAATATTAAACATATTCCATTAACTTTCCTACTGTACTTTAAGAGAAATTTATTAGGTGAAGTCAGCAGGGGCCACATATTTTTTTTTCTAGCCCCGGTCCTCCAGATAAGTTAATCCAGCCCTGACTAACACCTTACGTACTACGGAAAAGCATTAGAAAAATGAAAATATTTCAATTCTTTTCCCTGTTAATCTATCTTAAACCAGACTCTTAATAAATTATCTTGAAATACGGAAACTGAAGAGACGTTCTATTAAAACAAAGATTCTTCTTGTCTTGTAAACTTAAAAATTCCTTTCACATAGCACGAGTGCGGAAAAATCCGAACAGTGGAGAGAGTTGAATTGATTTGGCTATGTATTATTATGGCTGTGTGGAACCTAGGTACATCATTGCGGTCCAGAGTCCAATCAACATAGCATGCAGTGGCGGCTTCATGATGTCCACCCCTCAAGAAATTCAAGATAATGCAATCAGATGGCAAGATTATGGCAATTATTTTTTTCTGGGAGGGGATATAGTAAGGGCATACTTTTCATTGATTATCTTCAGGGTCGAACGACAATTACAAGTTACTACTATTCCCAACTGATTCCAAAAGTAAGGCAGGCAATCAAGGGGAAACGCAGCTACACATGAAAGTGCTGCTGCTGCAGTACAATGCTTCTACTCACAAAAGTCACCTTTCCTCCACCGCTATTGCCGATGTCAGGTATGAAATACGTGAGCACCCTCCCCACTCTCCAGATCTTGCCCCAAGTGACTTTCACGTGTTTCCCAAGATTAGGTAGCACCCGCGAAGAACAAAGTTTGCCAACAATGAGCATGTTATGCAGGCTGTCGAAGAATGGCTTCCAGTATAGCCGTTAAGGATTTTTTTAAAACTGGTATTCATGTTCTAGAACATTGTTGGGAGAAGTGCATTATAGTGAAAGGGGACTATGTGGGAAAACGGAAGATCTTCTATATCAGGAATTATCGAACACTCCTCGTAATATCATTCATCACTGCCTACATTGCCTAATTCACCTATATATACCGATTTCCCTTCCTATAGAACGTGAGGGGGGCGGTTTACAACTCCTATGCATGAAATTTTGCCTCTGTCGTCCCCCGCATTGTATGGAGAATATCTCACGAGGATACAATGTCTTTAGATTTATTTAGTATGTGTTTTTGCGAAACCAAATCATCATCACGTCTTCAAAGTTTGGTAATATTGTTGGTGAACTTTTGGTGTTTGACGTTTTGTCAAGCGTGCGTTCGCAAGACGGCTCCACGAATCGTATACCGAAATCTTTCGAAGTATCAGAGGTAAAGCAAAACATTTATGTGATTGGTGTAGAGCCCAGGTCGTTTGGTCACTGCAGTTAAAGAAAGAAAACAATCTATAACCCAAGACAGCAAAGAATAGGAGTGCAGACATGCCAACACCTTACAAAAATAAACAAAAGTTTTCAGTGCATAATTAAGGTCTGACACTGATATTAATTATGCAGCAACTTGGGACAGTGGTGACGGAACCGGTTTTGTCTGATCCATCTGTAGACTAGAACAGTGATGGGCAAACTACGACCCACGGGCCAGATGCCACCGGCTGAAACATTCTATCATGTCCGCAATATGAAAAATGAAATGAAATATTTAAGTTTTACGTCCCATGCTTATGCCGGTTAGGCTAAAGGAGACGGTGATGATGAGAGATGAGTGAAATGGTGGAATGAAGAAAGTGGGAGGAAACGGAAGAACCCCGAGAAAACCCACGAGCACTGTGTTTGTCCACCACAAGGTTCGCAGTATGAGTCCTGATCTACAGAATTTAACTTCACTTCTGAAAATCCGTGAATCCCACTTTAATCAATATTGTGAGAAACTTGTAGAAATGCTGTACAAATTTCATTTAGCACTTCCACTTTATAGTCTTTCAATCATGGGCTTAGTATTACAAGTTTTTTTTTTTTTAAGAAAATGTATAGGCCACCTAATTGTTCTTTTTCTTTGAATATTAGCCCGCCAAAGTGTTTTTAGTTTTTCTTTTGGCCCCTTCCTAAATAAGTTTTCCTATCACTGGAATAACACCCAAGTGCTGTGCAAAACAGTTTCAAGGTTCACCCCTCCTCCAGGGGTCTGGAGGATCGTTACTACCACCTGTTTGCTTGATAATATTATTAGCACTGTGGGTTTAATTAATAATATGCATGCTTGCGATAGAAGAACACAAATTTATCGAATTAAAAAGTTGGTGATTTAAAAAAAGTTGGATCATTATATAACAGTTAAGAAGCAGTTCTTATCAAAAACAGAAAACAATTATGGCAGCCAAGTTTTGCTTCTCATCTTCTCTCTAACTAGACCTGATACAAAGAATGTATTGATTTTATTATATTTAAGTCAGATATACGAGGGGTGTTCAAATGGAAAGGTGAAAGATGACACTGCGGATATAATCGAAGTCTTTGTTCGAAAGTAATTACCAGACGCCTGAGCACAACTATCCCACTGTTTATGCTATCCAGTGGGTGTGAGAGCAGCCAGTCTTCCACTGTTTCTTTCAGTTCTCGTCCGAGTTCAAGCGCTTGGCTTTGAGATGTCTTTTTAGCGGACCAAACAGATGGAAGTCGCAGTGAGATATGTCCAAACTGTAGGGCGGAGCTGCTTCCACTTCAACTTATTCAGTACCGGTACACTTCGTGTGACCTGCGAGACGTGTTGACAAGCGTAATCGTGGAGCAGAATCACTCCACTTTCTCACTGACTTGTTGGACACACAATCTTTCCCGTATACAGTCACCATCCGGCGATGAATATCGACCGATTAAACCCCTTTTCCCAGTCAGAAATCGGATAATACCTCGCTGCTCCTCACTCATCGAATGTTTCATTGTGAACGCTATTATTTCCTCACACACACTGCCGAGTCAATTCGACTTAGACGGAACCACGGCGGACTTTATACAGGCGGGAACGTTGGTGGATGGGGGTGTGACGTCATGGGTCCGAGCTCCAAGCCACTGCAAGTGTCTTTTTTTTCGCCCGCTGTGTTTTCTGCACCTTCAGTGGCGCGGAAGTGTCTTGTTAGCCGTGAGTGCATTGACCTTTCTCAAAATGCCGCGAAGATGTTGTGTTCCTGCCTGTAAAAGTAACTATACTCTCAAAAATGTTGTGGGTGAATATGTTTCGTGTTTCACTTTCCCCAATGATCAGTTATTATGCGAAAAATGGATACGAAATATCCCCAGAAAAGATTGGGTTCCTTCAGATTCCAGTGTTGTTTGTATAAAGCATTTTGAGCCAGACTGCATTGAACGTCAGGTTTCTTATAAGAATTCCAAAGGTGAAGAAAAAGTTTTCGTGTACGATAAGCCGCGATTAAAAGTTAGTTCTGTGCCTACTATCTTTGATGGATTACCTAGTTATTTGTCAAAGAAACCGCAAGTGAAAAGAAAAACACCTGATGAGAGAGCTTTCGAAATTGACAAAAGGAAGAAAATCGCCGAACAGGAAGCCAGTGCATCGGATGAGATTCCAAACTTTCAACAGTTACAGCAAGAAATTAATGGTAAGTTAGCAAAAATGCAGTATGAAGATAGAGCTCTTGGTTTCAAAGCTTTCGACAATCAACTTGTAGTGTATTCCGTAAATTTTAATTCAATGAGCGTAGAGTTTTATATCAATGTAGATAATAATTTAAAAGTGTCTGCGTATTTGAAAAACAATCAAGTTTGTTTTCAAAACTTGAGTGAAATTCTTGGGACAAAACTTTTACTGAAGAAATGGAGTTTTTTAGAACAAATCATTAATAAATTCACTATGAGTGACCTTGTTTCTAGTGTAGATACTTTAGTACAGAATGTAAAGTCCAATATACAAAATTTAATTAGTTCTCTGACAAATAATGACAAAGAAGACTTAGCTAACCAAGTGGACATTCTTTCTGAACAATTTTCATTAATTTTCTCTCCAAAGAAAACATATTCCCCGCGTATGATTTTAACATCCTTTATCATTTATATGCAGTCTAAAAAATGTTATGAGGCTCTCAGAGAAAACAAGATTCTAGAATTGCCTCATCCGAAATATTTGCAACGACTGACAGCTTCCCTACATATTTCACCAAATCTTAAAAAAGAAAACAACAATTTCTTGAAGTCTGTTGGCGAAAAATTAACTGAAACAGAGAGATGGGTTATATTGCAATTAGATGAAATTTACGTTCATGAAGGGGTGGATTATCGATGTGGGAAAATTACTGGTTTTGCAGAAAATCACGATGTCCTCACAGAAGCTAAAACTGTCCTAACGTATATGATATCTTCTGCATTCTCCTCTTTCGAGCACGTTGTGTCTTTACATCCAGTGAAAACAATATCAGGGGTAGAAATGGCTGAGATAACAAGGAGAGTAATATGTATTTTAGAAGATTGTAATTTCAAAATTTTGTGCGTAATTTCTGATAATAATAAAGTAAATCAAAATATGTTTTCTGTACTATGCAAAGGCTCAGAAGAGGAATGCACATTGTTTTTGCCCAACATTGACCATCCAGTATATTACATGTACGACACAGTTCATCTTTTAAAAAATATTAGAAATAATTGGATAAATCAAAAAGACCCATCTAAAACTTTTACATTTCCAGAATTTGAAACTGAAAGTGAAACGTGTACTACGGAGTCCCCGAAAAGAGCAGAATTCAACAATCTTAGAGAGCTCTATAAGAAAGAATGTGATAATATTTTGAGAAAAGCATTCAAATTAAATTATAAAACTCTGTACCCTAGTAACCTAGAAAGGCAGCAAGTATCGCTTGCATTGAATGTTTTTCATGAAAGTACTAGAACATCTTTGATTCTGTACGGTTTTGAAGATACTGCAAAATTTATTGATATCATATGGAAATGGTGGTCTATTGTAAATGCAAAAAGTATGAATCATGGTGCTCGTAGATTGAATAACTTCGGTGATTCATTTCGCTCTGTAGATGATTTTAGACTTCCGTTTCTTGAAAATTTCGTCACATGGATTCAAAATTGGGTGAAACTAGGAAATGGTTTGAAAGGAGGTTCTTTAACAACGGACACAAGTAATGCATTAATTCAAAGTACGAAAGCTCTTATAAATATAATAAAATTCTCTTTGTCAGTCTTGAAGGTGAAATACGTCCTTCCTGGAAAATTCCAGACAGACAAGTTAGAGAAAAGATTCAGTATGTACAGACAATTTAGCGGTGGAAATTACAATATAAGTGTGATTCAAATAATTGAGGCAGAAAGAAAAATTCGAACAAAAAATGTACTTGGGATAAAATCTGCGAGATACGGCATGATAAAACTCAACTTCGAATCGATGGAATTATTCAGTGACAGTTCCTGTGAATATGCAGAATGTACAAACTCTAGCATAAATGATAAATTTAAAGATATTGAGACAAATAACGAGGATGAAATTGATTCATCGGCACTTTTGTACATTTGTGGGTATGCAGCATTCAAAATTCGTACCAAATTAAATTGTGAACAGTGTTTACAGTGTATTGTGTCCGAAGATAATAGTGATGAATATATTGAACATGTTAACAGAGGAGGACTATCAGTGCCATCGGAATTTGTTATTCAAGTGGGAAAAATCGCATTCAAGACAATGAGCGCTCTTGTTTCTAACAAATATGAACAATTGTTTCTTCGAGAGAGTGAAAAACAACATAAGTTGTTATGCAGTTTGACATTGAAAAAAGTGTGTGAAAATAATGATCTTAGCAACATTTTGCTCAAGAAGTGTTTTTGTGGTGCTGGTGTGTCTAACACGAAAAAAGTTATCAGTGTGTTGTGTAATATATTACTTTCAAACTACAAGAAAAAACGAAACGATTTACTGTCGACCAAGAAACGGCATAACACAAGAAAATTGAAAACACTGAAGTAAATTACTTCACTACTTTTTGAAGTGAATGAAGAAAACACCAAAGAAAGGTATGTACTTTTTCCTTTTATTTTAATCTTTGTAACTAATTTTATACGATTATTCTTAATTCTTTACTTTTAAAAGGAATATATAAAACCTTGGAGAAGTACTAGTACGTATTAAAGTTATAGTTTTCCTTCGAAAGCTTTCTTAACACTAACAACAAGAATGACAAGTCGCTTCTTTCCCTAAGTCTCCCTATCTGCTCCGTGTCACTGCCGGACCCATGACGTCACGTACTTCGTGAAAAGGGGAGGAAGCATTCCCGCCTGTATAAAGTCCGCCGTGACGGAACACATAATTGCCTGATTCTCTCCTGCATCATGTGAAAGGCAGCCACACATGGGCACAACCAGGTCGGACACTACATTCTCTCCTTAGTTGTCCAGTACTTAATTTCAAAGCGATATATTCCTATTTCAACATACGACGTTTGGTTTCTACGACGTTTCGTGCCTTTTCATTTGAAAATTCCTTGAATATATGACCTCGGAGTACGGGTCTTAACAATGAGACCGCGAATGCACTTATGGTATACGTAGTCCCGCACACATTATCAATAAATCCACATAATTACCGCCATTGTATGTCCTTCGTGACAGATTATGATTATGGTTCCAAATCAGTTATGCTAACTTCAAACGTTATAAAATTCCATTCGTGGTGTAGAAATTCCCATTTTGCTCTTGAATTTCCCATGTTATGCTAATTATAAATTTACGAAACTTGCAAAATAAGAAAAACAGAAGTACTGAATGTTATTTTCTGCGATATATAATTATTATAGATTTTCTACGTTTATCAAATAGCTTTTAAAGAATGATTTTCCTTGAAAGAAGCAATTTAGTATGTTGACAGAAACAAATATATATATATATATTGTTTTCAAAACTTATTATTTCTGCCTCTCCTTTGTGCCATCATCTTGTACTGGATGTAACAACAAAAATGAATACGAAAATAACACGAAAAGGAAATAGGAAAAATAAAAAAAAAATCTTCATTTGGCAGTATATATTTTCAATGCCAGAGCACAATTTAAGTTTGTTGGAGGCCGATAGCAGTTTTTTAAAGACATTTTCCTCTACCATGTGTTTGTAGCATACAATTACAATTAACCTGATTTTAGATTGAAGATTTATTAGACTATTTTCGGTCCATAAAATAATTGTTGGCGTTGATAAATTGTTAAAATCCCACATAAACCTACGCTGCCAATTTCGATGAAAACTTCCTTTATCCCTTTTCTAAAAGCAAATGTTAAAAAATCCTACAATATGGATTTATCCCACAAGTTTGTATCATTGGTTCAAGCTTTAGTGGTGGTAGTTGGTTCAAATACAAACCCGAGCAATGTGTTTTGGATATTACATTAGTGTGCCTCTTGTGATATAGCATAGGTGCTAAAAAGGGAGACTTAATTCCAACCAGTCGATCAATGAGCGTCGTCAGTCATTGGTCATTTTCACACATTAGAAAACCAAAAATAATTTACGATTGGAACCGTAGTGCTAATGAAATGTCATTATAAAAGCCCTCCAAATCTTCGTGGTTTGTAATGTTAGAACCTTTATCGTTATGCAAACACCTAAATCAACTTCTTTTCTTAAAAACAAATCTCTTCTACATGAAATCTTATGTCAACTTTCCATTTTTAATATGAAGTTTTCCTTTTAATGAGCATTCTCCCGGTTTCTCTTCAATTTACCTATTACACTTCTAGGTTCGGTGATTTTTCGATATATATCCGTCCGTCCGTTCGCTAAGTTTTCTTCAAATTAGAGTAGTTTACTGAAGAGTAAAAATCGAAAAACACGATTTTCTCAAAAATGACTCCAACATTTTTTTATGTTTCATAAATCAATATTTAATTAAGAACCCTATATTGTGGTATAAGACATTTCCCTGGGAAAAATCTGCGAGGGGTAGTTTATTCTTGGGGTTGAGCTTTTTATCGATGCTTTTCTCAAAAACGGCTCAGGTTATTTTATTCGTATTTCATAAATAAGTATTTCATGAATAACATTGGAATATGGCATAAGTCATTTGACGTGAAGAAATATAGTAGGGGCAGTTTGTGAATTGGGAGTGAGTTGTTTATCGACGATTTTCACAAAAATGTCCCAGGCGATTTTGTTGATAATTTATAAATATTTTTTATAACCCTATATTGTGGTAAAAATCATTTCCCTGGGAAAAATCTACCAGGGGTAGCATATTCGTGTATTTTCGGCTACTTTTCGTTTTAGAAAACAACTCAAGTGATTTCATAAATAAGTATTTCATTAGTAATCTAATAACATGAAATAACTCATTGTTCCTTAAAAAAAAAAAAAGGTAGTTTACTCAAGGTTTTTCCCGACAATTTTCTCAAACGACTCAGACTATTTTGTTCAAGTTTCGAAAATAAATGTTTCATTAATTAGCTAAAATATATGGCTAAACTCGCAGGATCGAAAATGATCCACAATATGTAGTTTACTCTTGGGGTGAGATTTCTAACGATTTTCTCAAAAATGGCTCAGGTGCTTTTGTTAATATTGCAAAAACAATTATTTTGTTAATTGCTCTAATATACAGTATGACATATCTAATGAAAATATCTGAAGGGGTGGTACATTTTTTGGGAGGAAGGGTGAAGTTTATTCAATTGAGTTTTCCAAGACAAATTATTTTATTCCTATTTCCCAAATACAAGTTTCAATAGGAAGTGTGGCCTAACAGTTTAGGAAATTGGAGCGTCAAAGTGTAGTGCGGTGGCCCGTACCTTTTATAAAAATCAAGACTATAACTTCTTCCTCTCCTTGTTTATCAAAGCAGAATTCTGTCCTTATTAGTTACACAAGACGATAATTTTATCATTTTCATTACCGTTTCTGTTGTTCTCTTAAGCTTTAGTTCATAAGCATTAACCATTATTTTTATAATCATGCATCAAATTAAGCAATCATGTTGTAATTTTCAGCTGCGGTCGTGAGATTTATAATCAATAAAATCCTACTGGTGCTTTTGATTGTATCTAAATCAGTGACATAGTCAAGATATATATTTAGGAATTTCGACTTTATACTGAAAATAAAAAGAGTTATCGAACCTACATTACAGTGTGAGTTATAATCTTCGCCTTACTAACGTATTTCCAAAGTCCTGACCTGTTTGGTGGTGACGTCGCCGGGAATCTATCTTGAAGCAGCTTTGACAATGAGTATTATATGATATATATACGGTATACTCGTATATCCTTCAAATTAAACAGAAAAACACTGTCAACGTTTAACACTGGACGCCTTACAGTGTGGAGCGGAAACGGCTGGAGCGATTGGAATAAATCCGAGATTTTAGATTGAAAACCTTCTATTTCCAACAACCTTCCTTTGTCTGTTGTTGCATCTTTATCATAACAAAGTTCCGGTCTTTTGATGCACCCAGTATACTAAACGAGTGATCTGCAACCGCCGTACCGCGGCGCCAGAGTGCCATGGCAAGGTGGAAAATGTGATACAAAATTTTAGACATCGTAAGAAATTATTTTTTGAGTTATTATTATTTTTGAGTTATTATTCCAGTTACTATGCTTCATACGCTTGTATAGTATTTCGTTCTCTGTCGTATTTTATTCTCTATATACTAATTTCGTCGGTTGTTGGAACAAAAAAAGAAGACGTTTATGACTGCTACGCAGTGACGACACAAGAAGGGACCAGGGGAACGGGCGCCTTCCGATCACATCGTCCGCCTTCCGTCCTCGTGACAACCCCCGCTTCGCAGGCAAGCTGTATTATCACACAGCAGTTTTTGGGTACACAAAATATAACTGGGTTTCCAAAAATGTATCTGCCTATTCACACACACCCCTTCCCCCAAGAAAGTAAAGCTGGTGTCGTCACTGCTCCCACGGTGCGTGTTTCGCAAAAAGTACAGATAGCTAATTATAAGATATCCGAACTTACCGTTAAGACCAATAGATCACACACAACAGCTGAAACGTTGTTAATGCTACTTGTAAATAGATGATGAAAATAGTCCTAGGCTTAGCTAATAGTGAAATTCCAAACTTTCTCTCTCAACCGACAATCTGTCTCCGAGTTCGTTTTTAGCTAGGTAAGGGCACGAAAGATACAATTTTGTTATTTAACAGTCAGTGAAATGCAGTTCGTAGAAGGAGGGACTATAACAGAGGCCAGTTGTTGCATTAATGTCATTCTCCGTTATGTTCGTTTGTTGCGTGGAGCTATCAGTTCGAAGTTTCGTTTTATGAATGTCAATGCTTGTCCGCATCGTACAGCTGCCGTGGCCGCCCTCCTTGAGGAAGAGGATATTCATTAAATCTGATGGCCAGCGTATTCCCTGGAGTTCAACCCATAGAGCATGCTTGGAATGCTCTAGGGAGACGTGTTGCCGAGCGTATACCTCCACCAAGTACTCTTCCAGACTTTCGAAAAACTCTTACGGAAAAGTGACAGACCCTGCAACAAGAACTGCTTGCCAAAATACGATTTTTATTAAGTGGTCTGTATTTGTAAAAAAAAAAAAAAAAAAAACTAGGAGTGACAATTACCGTCTATGCCCTCCCAAAATGTCGTTCCTGGTGGTGAGGATTTTTGTCTTCTAAATCCGCGATTTTTTTACGAAGCTTAAATTTTAATAAAGTCACTTAAAAATTTGGCATTCTTAATAGATACCATTTATTATTATTTTCGTTTAAGAATATAGAACAGAGTAGAACGATAAATACTTATAGAATACTGATGGAGAGATATAGAATATAGAGAGATATAGTGATATAGAATACTGATACGAAGCTAAATCTACTGATACCTCAGTTGATTAAGTTATGATAAAAAAAAGGCAACTGAAACTTTATCCAAACTGAAATGATCAACAAAACTTTTAAATACATTTTTCTTACGTATTCTTGTGTTTGAAAATAATTGAATCCAATGCTTCATAATGGCCTAACATTTTATGATAAAGGGAAACATTTCTGTAAAAACTAAAATGAGGAAACGTGTGAGCGCGTCGTGACACGGGTACTGCTGAAGCTCTAGGCTACTCAATCGAGAAATATGAAAATGTACAAAGTAAAAGAATAGCTCCTCATAAAAGACAAAACGTTACTAGATGAGCACAGAATAACTCCATATAAGCATGGGCGTCTCTTGAATGTTATAATTGATGGGTACAATAAAAGCATTATAATGCTTATAGACTTAACTAAAGTTAGCATTATAATACTTGTAGACTTAACTAAAGTTATGTTGAAATGGTAAGGCAATTAGATGGATATTTGAATTAAAAGCTAATGAGTTTCAATTTTTAGTCTTCCAAACTATGTCATACAGTAGAAACTCGATTAAGCGTCACCCTCGGGACCGGGACCATGACGGTTAAGCGAATAGACGGATAACAAAAATATCGTTATAAACCTCTACAGTAAGTAGATTTAAAAGGTTCTGGAAGAAATAAATAACCTTATACAAGTGAATAGTACATGTCCATGCTTTTTTCCATAAGGGTTTCAGTACTGTACCAAGTTTTATGTGGAAACTAGCATGACCGGAAGTGACGCATGACTATTTCAGTCCATTTCGCTTACACTTTATTCCGTGCTCTGTACGGCGCACGGCGTCAATTATGGCACATTTAAAGTACAGTGCTGTCCGGAGCAGTGACGGATAACAGAGAGTGACGGTTAAAAGGGTGACGGTTAATCGAGTTTCTACTGTACATAAATATCGGAAGTTTTACAAAATGCCTATACCCGTCCTTCCATTTGTCGACGGGGATTAGAGCAAAACTGGTGAGATATATTGAGAAGTGGTTTTCGAAAATCGATTCAGCTTCTCAAGAATAGGCACCATCTTATCCTCCGTTAATCCACTATTGAAGTCCTAAGTGGTAAAAGTCAACCTTATGCAGTCTCAACAATTGATCACCTTAAAATTAACACAGTAATAACAGTAATAATCAAAAATCTTTTCAAGACTTTTCGCAATACTATGATTATTCTCAATGCCAGATGAGCTACCTGGAAACACCTCGTATCATTGGCTATCACTCATGTAACTTCTCACTTGAAAAGAGCTGCAGAATATGTTGTTTTCGGGAATCAATTCAATTTTGAAAGATTTTAGAATCTTCATCCATATGGTAGTAAAACCGAAAGCATTATAAATTTAATGTTACGTCCGGTTGAAGTATTGGTATACATAGAAAAACCGGTCAGATATATCGAAAACCAGTTTTTTAATCGATTCAGCGTCCCAAGATAGGGTTCCTTTTACTCCGTTAATATGCTGTTCAAACAGAAATGGTAGAAATTAAGCATAACAAAAGCTGTACTAGATATTGACAAATAGTTTCCAGAAATCGATTCAGTTTCTCAAGAAAAGAATCTGTATTTCTTTACTATAATTCGAAATTGTATTATTTTACTACTGTTTCCGGTTTCAATATTAATCTACACAGAGAGATGGAGAGATAGAGAGCGAAAGTAAGATATAGAAAATGCGGTTTCTGGAATCTATTATGCTGCTGAAGAATAGATTCAATCGGCTCTGATAAGTCTCTATTCAAACTGGAAGTGGTAGAAGACAACCGTATCCGGTTTCAAGATTAATTGCCATAGAATAAAAGCTTCAATATATAACGACAAGTTTTTTTGGAATGGATTGAGCGTGTTAAGGAAATATATCTGTCGTCTGTCTGCTAATACCAGAAATTATTACTATACCTTTTTTCACATGAAAACCTACTTGAGCGGTAGCCAATGATACGCGATATTTCTAGGTACTGCGGCAGATATTGACAAAAATCATAGTAGTACGAAATTTTGTGTGTCTATATACTGTCTGTCATCTGCCCCACAATGATGACAACGTCGCTTCACTGCTATTAAAGGAGCAGGAAACCTTCTCAAAGGTATTTAACTTGACATTTGAAAAGAGCTATAGTCAGCGTTTCAATATCAATCTCCGTACAGGAAGAAAACCGTAAGGTATATCAAGAATCGGTTTTCTGGAATTGATTCGCCATTCCAAGAATAGCGGTTTCATTTTCTCCGTTAACGCTTTTCTAAAACCGAAGTAGTGCAAATAAATATTTTACGGTTTCAACACTGATTACCATAGAAAGAACACAGTAACAGATAGTGCCAAGCGGTTTTCTAGAATTAATTGAGCATCTCAAGTAAATATACCATCTTCACTCTTTCTATATATTAAAACAGAAATGGTAAAGAAATTACTACTGCTGCTAGTGTCAGTATTGATCTGCATTGAGATAAAACTGAAAGTTATGTATGAGAATCGGTTTTCTGTGATCGATTCAAGGTCCCAAGGATCCATTGAGTCTTTGACCAATTTAATTAAGAAGTGGTCAAAGTAGACAATTTCTGGTTTTAACGTTAATCTCTATACAGCAAAAATGGAAATAGATAGCAAAAATCTGTTTTTTGTATTCGATTCATCGTCCCAAGAATATTTTTTCACTTTTACCTCGGCACTAAAGGCGAAACCAGTAAAACCGAATACTACTTCCGGTTTCATTGTTGGTCTCCATAAAGCAAATACGATAATACATAGAACTTTTTTGTTGCGTATTCAGCGTCCTAAGAACATGTAACCTCTAATCTTATTCCTCTATTGTAATCGAAAGATATATATCTCCTGCAACCAGTTTTAATATTGAATGTTCATAGTTTCAAAGTGTACCGTGTTCACATTGCGACACGAAATACAGTTGTTGTCTCTACTACAGTATTATATAATTCATTATAGCTGTTTGCCATCTCAAGTAGACCACTTGAAGCGAATTTTCATCGTTGCGATTCTCAGCAATTTTATCGTCCTGATATGCGAACTGTCAGCTTTAATAAAACTAACTAACTAACTCTATGGCCTATGGAACTCGGAGGTTCAATGCCGCGTTCACAAAAGCTCTCCACTGACTTCTATCCTTAGCTAACTGCATCCAGTTTCTACTTTGTATTCCAATCTCTGCGAGATCCATCTTAATATTATCCTCCCATCTGCACCTAGGTCTTCCTAATGGTCGTTTTCCGATTGGTCTTCCAGTCAAGACTTTGAAAGCGTTTCTACTTTCTTCCATTCTAGCTACATGACCCGCCCACCTAAGCCTCCTAGACTTGACGACCCTAACAATGTTGGGTAAACCGTATAAATTATGTAGTTCCTCGTTATGAAGTTTCCGCCATTCCCCATTCCCGTTCCTCTTGGGTCCGAATATTCGTCTCAGGATCTTGTTCTCAAATACTTTCAGTCTATGTTCTTCCCTCAGAGTAAGTGACCATGCTTTAATACCATCATAAATTGTAGTATTTATCCCTTTTCCTCTCCCATGTACTACCGACTCTCCCACAATACAATTTGTTCAGCAGTGATGGCCTAACCTATTTTTGTCTCCAGTTACTTTCATTTCTTCTATATTATTCCCTATGGGCTCCTGTGAGTGGGATCCCTGGTTTGATTACGCCAAATAAACTTCGTGGTGGACAAACACCGTGTGCGTGGGTTTTCTAGGGGTTCCTCAGTTTCCCACCATTTTCTTCATTACACCATTTCATAACCATTACTGTCTCCTTTAGCCTAGCCGGCATAACTGTGGCACGTAAAAGTGAAAGATTTCGTTTCATTCCCAATGGGCTCTTTGGTTTTATGTTTTGCATAGCTACGGTCGCATTTTTTCCAACACAAAAATTTTGGATAATTTTAGTTTCCTTCTTTAGTTCCCTTGTAGCTAAATCACTGTCGTTACAGTCTTGGATGCAGAAAACCTGGATTCGAAAAACATTACTCATATTACTGAATAAACTAAATTAACCAACGCTACTATTGCGTATACGCGCTACCTACAAATAGCTTTAGAGCACCACCATACAAAGACAATCAGACGGCAAGGCCATTCGACAAGAAATACTGTCACTCATTGCGCAAACATAGGTCGAATGCTTTCATGTCGCAGGTATGCTTATCGTTTGCATGAGCTTGTATAAGGCTACCGAGTAGTCCCTTCTTGAATTGTCATAAATAAAGAGTCCAGGGGAAAAGGGGATGTCCATTTTCACATTTTTTTCAGGAAACGATTTTTAAAGATCAAAACATTTTATTTCGGAAACTAGTCGTGGAAAATGCTTCAGATATGGTTTACAAGTTATTTATTATATTGGAAACTAGCTTACAAAATCTTATGTTCAATGTATATTATTGTAAGTAAAAGAATACAAGAAAACTGACATGAGGTATATACTGGGAAAAACGGGTCTATTGCAGGCAAAATAACGGAAAAAAGAGGCAATTGTTTATCAAATTATAAATAATATTATTAAAAATATGACATCTTTGTTCTCCTTTACTCCGCTAATTACTTCTCTTTTGAGTTTCGTATAGAAGGCGTAAGCGTATAGGCTGCATAAGACATTCAAAGCATACAGATCCTACCATTTTTCTTCCTAGATAGGCAACTTCTCTTTAAGAAAGAGGAAACGATCTTGTAAATCCTACCAATAATTGATGTTGGTCATAGCATCCTATTCAAACTGCTCTCAACCGATTTAACCTAGTTCCTTAATGTACAACGAAAATCTTGGAAATGTACTTTTATCCTCTAATCAATATCAAGTATGGGAGAGTGAAACAAGTTTATGCGGTCCTTTGCGCATTATTGCAGTGTTATTGAGTTGTTGAGTTGAATTTCAGTTTAGCGTCCCTTTCAGCAGCGAGGCTATATGAGACGTGGACCTACTGATTAACGTGGAATCCGATCCACATGAGCTCCCACCGGGAATCGAACCCGGGTCTCTCGTGCAGTGTTATAGTACTATATTTCAACATTAATACAATTTATGGTAAAAGCGTCCAGCTTTCCGACGCGAGTCATTTATGGTTTAAAGAATTCTATCTCCAATAAATCTGGTTGTGGTGGGACATTTGTTAATAGTACGTGAATCAAAGAATAAAACCAAAGTCCATTATAAGTCTCCCTAGGTATCACAAAACATGGGTGACTTTTCTCTACTCGAAGCTCATTATTGGCCTAGAGTGGAATGAGCATTTTCCCAAGTACAGTGATTGTAAGAATATCAAATCTCGAATTATGAAATTGTAAATTCACTTACTTTTATATGGTGTACCTTTCACTCTGCTGCCTTTGATTACATTATTCCAATCCTCTGGTATTTGATCTCTTGGTTTTATGTTAACCAGTCTCATGTTCTTATCACGTTCAAGGTAGGAATGACACGAACTGGGAATGTCACTTGAAAGAAAATGAACCCCTGCCTTTCATGTGCAATGCAATGAAGGCATCTGAATAAAGTATAATCCTTATTTTGACTACTGTAAGAGTAACAGAAATGCTCAAGAGTAACAGAAATGCTCAAGATGAATGTTGGGAGATGATTTGTCTTACTATTTTTTAAAGAAATAGATTGTTGAAGCTACATTTAGCTGTATGATCAGTCAACACTGGAACATAAATACAGTTGAACGTTATCGACAAAAGAGACAGAAAAATAAGAGTAAAATGAATTCCCCTTTCTTCCACTGAAAGTGATGACGATATCTCCTTCCATTTTAAAAGGATTTTTAAACTGCTATAGCAGGCTAACAGTAACCCTTTCCCCCTTTTCGATATATTGAATGAAACTCACAGCGTGCTCAACAAGATGGCATGAAAATCGAAATTTCGCCCAAAAGTGGACATCCCGCATTTCCCCCTGGACTCCTCAAACGTTAATTAGACGGTTGCTATATTTTCTTTAGTCGAGTTCTTTCTATAAAATAACATTTTTCTTCGTTTCTAAATTTCTCAGCTGTGAACAGTTTCAAAAAATCATGACCTTCGTTGATAGTCGGATTTGGAATACTTGGTTTACAATTTTGGTACAAGTTCTCAACGAAATTACTCGTTCTCCAGTTATTTTTTCCTGTAAAGATTTGTAACAGCGTGTTAATGTCTTTGCTCTGTCTGCAGGATGCTAGGAGGGTTGAGCTTTTGCATTACCTACCCATACCTCAGGTGCGGAAAAACTTCTTTGTATTCAATGGGCTTTCTCGGTGTTCTTCTGTTCCATAACGGAGACAATTGGACCATAAAATACCTGATTCCCAAAAATGACAACATAATCACGGGCACTGGCACAACCGGTATGCGTCAGCACAGAATCTACTGAAAACAGCATATTTGAGACAACAACGACACAGAACCGTCGACATGTTTCACTGTTGACGTTGTGCCAAAGCGTCATGGTCCATTATGAAGGCCATCCATGTCAGGTCATATTCATGTCATGTAACTTGGCAGACTGATTGTCGACGCCGGTTGAGGAAGGTGCTATTTGTTTCTCCATTATTTGCTCCGCACTCAGACGATGATTCAAAGTGACAATACGCCGTAAGGCTTGGCGAGATCTGTCAACGGCGGTATTGTTCCATCCACTGTTTCACTTCGCGGATGAGGATTTGCCATCAGTTTTGTATTTTGTAATCACTTTGGACACTGTCCTTTGCGGCACACCTAACAGGCCTGTAAGTTTTGTCGCGCTTGCAGAACTTGACGGAGAAACAATTTTCCTTCCTTGAAAACTAAATAGAACTCTCATTTTACACTAACATTGCTCATCTCACTGTCCATTCACGTTCTACTACCCCTCGCGTAGTATGGAGTTGCCCGTAACACGTCACTACCATCGTCTCAGATCTGTGGTGGCCGCGTAATCTTTGGTGGCCCAGATATATGACGTGTTTCCAACTCCAGGTGTGACTGTTAAATAGTTAAGCATTTGTAGATCTGGAAGAACAAATATTGGTACGTTGGGTATATGGGAATTATGTGAAAGCGTATTTAGTGAATTCGTTGATAGTCTATAGAAAATACAATTTTAATTTCGGATACTCTAAGAAAGACTTACTGGACTTCCGCTTTCATATTCCCTAGTGGTTACATGGTTAGTATGCGCGCCTTAAGTGCGTGAAACCCGGGTTCGATTTCTGGTGGGACCTCATGTGGTTAGGATCCCGCGTTAAGCTGCATTTCATGTTTCCTATAGTCTCGGTGCTGTATAGGATGCTAAGCCCTGAATCAACCAACAACTCTTGCGTAAGGATCTGAAGAAACGGATGAATGTGATGCAGATATGTAAAGAAAGAAAGCTGAAGACAAAAACTGCCAAAGATGGACTAAGGTTGGGTGTTCGAAATCAAAAAGTTTCAAGTGCGCTAAGTGAAAGTTTTTTTTTTTTGTGTATTGAGAAAACAGAAACTGTCCTGATGATTTGCATGTAAAGTAAAACAGATATGAAATACAGAAGAAAGAAGGGACATAATAATAATAATAACTATTACAATTTCAACACCAGACTCGGCTCCGGAGGGAAGTCATGTCCGAAAAGCTTAAAAGTTTTGTCGCATCAGACTGAGAGAAGAAATGTTACTTACTGTTTCTGTTTTTGTAATCAACAGTCAGAACACGAGAAAGTAATACATCTGTTTGTTTTACGCAATATCATTTTATTTTTTACTGTCGTAATTTACCTTACAAGCCGCCTTTGGTAGACACCTTTAACATATTGTGCTCGTATTTTGATAGATGAACAACTCTAATATACATAGTGCACTAGATAACAAATATACTGAAATTCACAGGCTTTTATTTTTTCGATTAGGCAGGTTCGGGTTATTTAAATAAATATATCTAGGTACTGTCTTCTTACAAAACGTCATTTCTGTTTTATAACACTCCAATTTTAAAATATACAAATTTGTTTTTCCTACGATACAAATACACAAATATATACATTTGTATGATTGCAGATACCTAGGTAATTACCTGGGATTGAAGAGGTTAAATAGAAAATATCGACATATTGTGAAACATGGACATATTAAAGCATTAAAAGTATCGAAGAATCGTAATATCGTAATACTGAAAAATACCGAAATATTGAAAAATATTGAAATATTAAAAACACCGATCTTAAAAGTTTTCGATACTTAAAAATATCTACCAATCGATATATCGTAATATCGCACAGCTGTACGTGGGAGCTGTCACCAAGGATTTTTTTAAACCCCTGTTCCTCTTCGAGGATGTGGTTTCCCCGTAAATTTTGTAGAATTTTATCACTTTGACCGTCACCTAAATGTTGTTACTCGCGACACTCAGCATACTTACCACTTTCACCACGCTGACACCATATATCCGAGCTTTAATAGTTTGGCCTCTATGGAAATTAGTTAATTTATTTTACTTTATGACCGCTTGCTCGATACAGGCACACTACTTTTCTACTGAGACTCACAGAATACGTAGTTAGCCCTATCACCCCCACCAACAATCAAGGGCTGCGGTCGCTGCCTATCCTTTGCCAACCCAGACATCTTACGTGTTTCCTACTCCATATGTTTGAATTAATTTAATAAATCTGTATGCGACATATCTGTAAACTACGGTTGTGCTTTTTTATTTGTTAAAGTTTAAAATAAATATTTAGTTTATTATTATTTTTAAACTAAAAAAATGAAATGAAATCTGTAAGTTTTACGTCCCACGATTATGCCGGTTAGGCTAAAGGAGACGGTGATAATGAGAGATGAGTGAAATGGTGGAATGAAGAAAGTGGGAGGAAACGGGAGTACCCCGAGAAAACCCACGAGCACGGTGTATATTTTTAAACTAATGAGTTCTGTTTGACAAAAGAAGGAAATAAAATAGTGTAAAAGTTGGAACATATAGTATGTAGGTATGTATGAATCTGTGCTCTGCCAATGTGCTTGTAAGTCTTCAATCTTAGACAATTCTAGTGTACCTCTTAGGATACATTTGTTTTTGCTCTTGTTCAAATAAATTAACTTTCGCTTCAGACACTGGTCCCAGACCTTCTTACATGGTGCAACAGAAAATCGAAATACATGTGTAGATAGAAACAATAATTGTGTCCCGATAACATAACGCTCTGTGTATATGTTTTACGCTAGCCTATCTTCCATTCATTTATCACAATCTTTGTTTCTGTTCCCACCGTTTCTGGAAGTACGAGTTGTAAATATATGCATATACGTTTCTCCAATAGTGATCAATGCCTCCCCCTGATTTCAACCCACCTTCTGCTCTTTAACTATGTCATGTGACAGGCAGGCTACTGTGAGTAGACGCGACTGCGCAAACGAAAATTTCAAGGTTGCGTCGGTACCAACAAGCACTGTGTAAATTTGCTTGTGTGTTTATTCCCCCGCACGACTCACCTCCTCTTTCCACTCCCCTTACGTTTCTCCATCCCGTAAGCAGGGCAGTGCCAATAAATGCGGTATACGTCATATTTACACACCGTTTCTTAGTTAAAGTGTGAGACCACCAGGAGGCAGCTAATTCGGTAGAGCATACACACGGTATACACAGATTCTCACATTTTTCTATAATTATTGGGACCTTCCCGAAATTCGGCCAGGAGGCCCAGGGCGTCGCCACGAAGCTCCTGTAGGCTTAAAAATTGTTGGCACCGGAAAATGTCCCAACAATTTTTCCGGTCCCAACTGGTAAGGTGTTAAACCATATGCAGGTGCCAACAAGGATAGGAATGCGGGAACACACACACACACACACACACACACACACACACACACACACACACACACACACACACACACAGGAATCTACACTCCATCAAATTCCCACAAAATCCCTCTAGACATTCCCTCATACAAAAATGGTGACATGGTGTACACATCATTGAAAACGTTTTATTGGAAGTCCAATGAGGTATAAACCGTGGTATATTGTAATTTTCGTGGAAATTATATGTGTTGAAGACCGACCCGACCCCACCCGTGACCCAAATTGACTGACCCGACCCGACATCCCGACCCGAGCTGACCAGATTGGCCCGACCCAAAGTGACCCGAGTGAACCAACCCGAGGTGACTTAACCCGACAACCGACCCGAGTGACTTGACCTTACAATCTAACCAGTTTGAGAGAGCTAGAACTTTACAAAACTGCCACCAGAAAAAAATGCTGACCAATTCTTATGCATAAACCATTGTTTTGGCTTTTTTAACTTGTAGTATAATTATCCTCCTCCTTCTCCTCAGTGTTCTCCCATTAATGACAGGCCAGTTTCCGTGAACTAGGTAAGAAGCTTCCATTTTTGCGATTTCCCGCTAATATCTGCCTCGCAACCCAACATAAAGTACCACCCTCCATATTACAATCTATCAATTCCAACCTTCTTACACACTCTCGCTCTCCTGATATCACCCCCTTTACTACATTCCTCAGAATGCAATCCCTTAGCAAGATCAAAACTTGTGATCCGTCCATTTTTCGCTTCCTTATATCGTCTAATATTGCTCTCGTCTCTCGCATTTTTTCAGCATTTCCTAATTCGTTTTCCTCTCTACCCTGCTAACCGTTTTTATTTTACTCCACATCCAAATTTCCAAGGTTAAAATTTAGGCAATCAAGTTCGAAAGTCAAAATAAAATTTGACTGAGTTCTGAAGACAAGTTCTGAAGGCTAAAAGAATAAAAGTTCTGAAGACAACATTATTTTCTAGTAAGGAATGTATATAGAACTTCTTTTAATATTTTTTGCTGTGTAACAAACAACAATTTCATCACGTTAACAATCCGATTTTTCTATTTAAAAACAGCGTTGCTGTCTAATAGAATCATAAGGAACTAATTGCACTGAAATATCATTCTGTAGGGAATTACCTTTTATTTTTTCTTGAATAAATTATCTAGAAGATATTTGCAACGTTATATAAAATTAGCAAGTATTTTGTTGCGGAGAAAGTCAAATCACTACCCCAGCAATAATAATAATAATAATAATAATAATAATAATAATAATAATAATAATAATAATAATAATAATAATAATAATCTGAAGGTGAACAAGAAAGTTCTGTCTCTTTGTGGAGGTCTGTGTTCAATTGGCCCTCACACCGTGAGTTGAATGCGAATGGATATAAGCTGAAGGTCAGTTGTTGGACGAGACGAGACGAGACGAGACAGAATTTTCATGAAAGGGTACGAGATGAGACAGAGCTCTTTCAATAGAAACATATGCACTTTTCCAGACGAGACTACCTTCACGACACATTTTCGAAACGAGAATGCCCCAAACCAGCTCTCGTGAGCAACACTAGTAAGTATATCCAACAGTGGCGGCTGGTGACAATTTATTAGGTAGTGCCAGAACTATATAATAATAATAATAATAATAATAATAATAATAATAATAATAATAATTATTATTATTATTATTATTATTATTATTATTATTATTATTATTATTAGAACACATATAGAATTTCAATTTAATTATAATCGATTGTGCTTACATTATCAGTAATCAGGTAGGTACTGGTTCTCTTGCTCCTTTCACTGAAGTTCTATTCTTCTTCATGCCAGTCAGTTATATATTGAAGTGAATTCAGAAATTAAATTTGGGGAATAAATCAGATGCTCTTATTTAACTAAGTTTGTTATTTATCTTGTTGATAAAAAAGACACATACACACTGATATTGAATACACATACACACATACACACGAGTATAGACACATACACACGAGTACACTGTTTAAAAAGAAACACTTCACTTGCACTGTTTATTCTCTTCGAACTTTCAACTGAACACGTTTGGTTGACTAGTTAAGATGCACGATACTGAAACTCCATGCGACGATTTTTCTTGCTGGAAAAGACGTCGATTTTTTTTGTTAAAATTATCTATATCTATATCTATATCGAATGTCTTTTCACATAGCAACATGCCTAACGCAGTTAATCTTTCCTCTTTCATGCTATTTCTTAGGAAAAATTTTATTCTGTTCAACATCGAGAAACATCTTTCTGCTTCTGCTGTTGACATTGGCATAGTTATCAATAACTTTAAGAGTTTAACTGTTCCTTGAAACATGTCGCACAATTCATCGTCTATAATGAACATTAAGAATAACACCGCGCCAGATACCGTTCTCAGTTCGCGTCTCGAATAGCACACTTCAAGTTCGCTTTTTAATTTCTTTTCCTCCAAGAAGGGATATTTTTTAACCATCTCACTGAGATAATTATCGGGGAACTCCTTTTTGTAATTGTCAAATTCTACTACAGCAAATAATTTCGTAGCTACAAGGTGCTCAGTGAAGTGAAATCTAGATTTGATCTCCACTAGGATTGCATCACAAACTTCTAATGCTTGTCTTTTCTTTTTTTTTGTCGTTATAGAACGCCTCACTTCGCCATATTTTTGCACATGGTCCGTCTCTTCAGTTTCTAATTCGGTTTCTACTTCCTGAATACTGTTGTCAATTTGTTCTCTGACTGACTGCATACCAAGTTCAAAATTACGCAGATGTTCTCGAACCTTGACAGGACCAGTACATTTCTTCTGTAGTTGGCTGAAAATAGTTTCTACGTGTGGAATAATCTTGTGGAAAAAAGTCAACCAAAATACGAAATTTTCTTCATTTAATAATAGCTTGTACGCGGAAGATTGAGTTAAGGTGGTTTGTAATGTTATATCTTCACAGTTTTCTATTGCTAACATAACATCAATTAGATCTTTCCGATACTCGTAAACTGTATTTACTCCACGAGACTGAAAATTCCACCTGGTGTGAGAAACCCGCGGCAACCCCCAAACAGTGTATATGAGATCGTGAAATATCGGCTGCTTTCGGATTCTGCGTGACAAGCTTTCGTTGTCACTAGCTAGAAGCAATGGAAAGCCTTTCCCGTACACAGCTGATAGGGCGCGTATATGGTGATACCACTATGCCAAGCAGCATTCAGAAGCTGGGGCCTGGTGACAGTCACCGAAGCAGAGTTGCCACCGCCAGGTCTTTCGCGCTAGGTCTTGCGACTAAATAGATACGGCAGCGGGCAGAAAAAAGGAAGAGATTCAGAAGCAGTTATGATATTTAACTCATTTTCTTTTAATATTCTGAATCTTCTATCTCTCAAGGCAGTGACATGTCACGTCGTCACTGCCTCAGAGGCCGCCACTGATATCCAACATACTACTTGGTTGTGGCTGTTCAGATACACCGCGAACGTGCGTAAGGACTGAGTGAACATGGGGCCTTCACAGAGCGTCATAAGGGCTTGTTTGCTGTACGAGTTCAAATTGCTGCACCGCGGGGCGGAAGATATGACAGGCCTTTGGTGAGGGTGTCGTGACTACGCGGAGAGTGCAGTGGTATGACGGTTTAAGGACGGTGACGAAACACTCGAAGACGCACCACGTGCCAGAAGACAAACAGATGTTCAAAATAAAGATCTTCAGGCAGCAATTTAGGCGAAGACAGACATGTGAGGAACTGGTACTACCTTTCAGTGTAAGTGGAGAAACCATTCGGCACCACCACCATCAACTTGGGAAGCACTGCAAGTTGGGTTGATAGGTCCTACATGATTTGACTTGGAGCCAGAAAGCAACGTGAGCAGACACCTGTGTTTCTTTGGTGTCTCGTCTGAGGAAGGAACAATTTCTGGACAGGGTGTTGACATGTGATGGGAAGTGGGTCCTGTACGAAGCTCCACGGCGCCGTCATTGTTGGTTAGCATCCCATGAACCGGTTCGAAAACAGCCCAAGTCAGCACTACGCCAGAATAAGGTTCTCCTGTGCATTTTGTGGACTGCTCGAGGCATCGTCCGTCGGGAACTGCTACCAGCTGGTCAGATCATCAATGCAACTGTGTACTGTCACTGTGTTTTCAGAAGGTCGTCGAGGCTGATGGAGACGATTTTTGATATTCCAGGTACGTCTTAGGTTACATACCAATGTTCGAAGGTGTTGGTGAAAAGGCGGCGGAACTTTCTTGGGCACTCTTAAAGTTATAATAATAATAATAATAATAATAATAATAATAATAATAATAATAATAATAATAATAATAATAATAATAATAATAATAATAATAATAATGTGTCCTGCCCAAAGGCAGATGTTTGACCCGAAGGTCCATGGGTATTGATTCCAGCTCGTACCAAGTAAGTTTTCTGGTGGACAAACCCCATGTGCATGGGTTTTCTCGGTGTTCTCCCATTTCCTCCCACTTTCTTCATTCAACCACTTCAATTATTTCTCATCATCACTGTCTCTCTTAGCGTTGGTGCATAACGTGGGACGTTAACTAGATATTTCCTTTCAATTTCACTTAATATGACATTTAACTTGACATAGAAACGCAGAAAGGAAAAAAGTCAGTAGTAATATTAATTACAATTACAATACCAATTAGTTAATATAGGGTAAAATTAAAATTTTATTACTATTTCACCTTCAATTAGTCACATTTATCATTCATTCACCAACTTCGAATTGAATTCCACAACAAAGCTCTTTATAGTATTCCGTATAGAAAATAAGTGAAGAATGTGACGACCCGACCCGAGTGACCCGACACGAGCTAACCCGACTGACCCGACCCGACAACCCGACCCGTAACCCGACCCGTTTGAGAGCACTATCAGAGGGGTAGTATTTACAGTACAATTTATTTTGTATGGTTTAGCATACTTTAAGGCTACCATACTTTTTGAAAACAGAAAAAACGGGACATCTTACAAATTAGTAGTAAATATTGCATTTTGTATTAATTTTATGTTTCGAATTTTACTACAGTATCGCACTAGTTATACAACTTAAAATAATGTATTAATATAGTCCATACTCAGTGGCGTATTTAGGGGGAGGGCTTCCGGGCTCAAGCCCCCCACCGAAATCTTACTTACTATAGTAAAGTATATGTAATATCTTGCAGAATTTTCATATTTTCAGGCAAAGCACCCCGGAAGTTAGCAAAGCCCCTCCCGAAACAAAATCGTAAATACGCCACTGTCCATACTTAATCAACAGTGCTAAAAATTATTATAGAAGCTAGAAGCTGTTATACAATATAAACGCAATCAGTGAACATACAATATTTAGGCAAAAATTATATTTTCAATATTATTACGCATACCACCTTTACATGCTCTACATGTCTATAAAGAAAAATATCCAGATTTATGAAGTTGTTTCAAAATTTCAATAGGCTGATTTATTTTTGTTAACCTAAAATGCGAACTAAAAAAAGCAATTTGCATAATTGTTTTTCTCAAGCAGAAAAAAAAAATGTGTTTTCGGGGCTGGTCTGCAACGTTACAAGAATTTGTTGCCACCTCGGGGTATACATTCTTACTTTTAGTGATAAGAGTTATACTTAGGAGGATTTAAACATTGCATGTTATATCCGGGAAGGCAGCGATTGCAATAATAATAAAGATTAGAATGAAATTGTTCCTATAGTATTGTCGGAATTGAAAGCAAAAGGAATAAGTCGATTTTATTATCTTTTCAGAAATTTTGATATGTAATTAATAATAATAATAAAGAAAAAAACAGGACAAGAAGGAAAATTTCTGCACACCGGGACAAATTTTAAGAAACCGGGGCGTATGGTAGCCTTACATACTTATTTGCATGCGGAGTGTCAGTACGGAGCCACTACGTAGCAGAGTTGAAACAAAACCTCGTAAATAGGTTGCCAACTCAGGAAAACAAAATTACCGGCATACCCTCAAAATTCTCTGTACAAATGAGAAACTGAAGACTGTATTGATAGTTATTGTATTTACCAGCAATTGTCACTTGTTTAAAATTATCGAAACAGATGAATAATACTGGATATTAATCTTTATGTAACAATAGTTGATTCATAAAATGAAATTTATTCTATAAACTTCACTTCAAACAAAGGAAATTGCTTTAAAAAGTCATTTTCTACTCTCAATAAATGAATAAAATTCTTTTACAATAAAATATAAGTGTTATCAAATTTGTTATGTTAAATAAATAAAAAAAACTGCCATACGTTAAAAAATGTCGATAATGTATAATAGAACGGAAATTTGTGTTTGTAAAGGCACTGTTGAAAAATTTCGATGTTCAATGTTATATTCTGGATTGCAGATTCCAAAATACCGGTCAGAAGGGGTCTAATAAGAAGTTTGTACCGGTCACCGGCCTTAATCAAAATTACAGCAAATACCGGCCAGTTAGCAACTCTACTCGTAAATCAGAATGCTGAATGCACCAAAATACTTCACCATGCATTCTATAGTTTCTGCAAAATGAGTTTAATGAAGATGATCAAATAAAACAAAATACTGTGTTATAATTTTTCCTTTGACAGTCTACTTTGTGAATTTGTTATATCTTCCACTTATCAATTTCCTGTACGAGATGAGAATAACGGTTTCTGCGCAAGATAGAAAGAAAAAAATACATTTTTCTCATAAGGATTCAGTTCACGTAAGAAATAATGAATAAGTTTAATAATAAGAGACGAGGAGTGAAAAACTAACTCAGCAATAATGATTGTAAGTATAAATATGAATATAAAAAAAACAAAAAAAAAAAACATTTAATTCCATCATCGTTAGGATAAGATCAATATAGTGAATCACACGATAGTGTGAACAAACCAAACAATACAATAGTGTGAACAAAGTCCTGTTAGAAAAATACTCCATAAATGTGACACATTTTTTTAATGCTTCTACCATTTATACAATCCCTCACATTGTTTTCGTTCTGGCGGCGCCCCTAATAGAGTACAAACGAAAATTTCGCCTGCACATGTCTGTGCAGCAAATGATGTACAAGCGATTGATATAATTTGTGATTGAATTGGATATGGTGGGGGCTACCATTTAGACAGCCCCACTTTGTTTTCGTTCTGGCGGCGCGATTAATTGTGTACAAACGAAAATTACGCATGCATATTTCTGTACAAACGATGTACAAACGATTACGAAAATTTGTGATTCAATTGGACATGTTGGTGGGAAGCTACCACTTAGAGAGCCCCCAGTTTGTTTACGTTCTGGCGGCGCCCCTAAGTGTGTACAAACGAAAATTTTGCCTGAACATTTCTGTAAAAACGACGTACAAACGATTGCGACAATTTGTGATTGAATTGGACATGGTCGGGGGCTACCACTTAGACAGCCCCACTTAGTTTTCGTTCTGGCGGCGCCCCTAATTGTGTACAAACAAACATTTCGCCTGCTCGTTAATGTACAAACGAAGTGCAAACGATTCCGACAATTTGTGATTCAATTGGACATGGTGGGGAGGTATTACTTAGAAAGCACCCTACTTTGTTTTCGTTCTGGCGGCGTCCCTAATTGTGTACAAACAAACATTTCGCCTGCCCGTTTCTGTACAAACGATTGCGATAATTTGTGATTGAATTGGACATGGTGGGGGGTACCACTTAGACAGCCCCTTTTTTCTGCTCTGGCAGCGCCCCTAATTGTGTACAAACGAAACTTTTGCCTGCACATTTCTGTACACACGAAGTAGAAACGATTGCGATAACTTGTGATAGAATAGAACATGTTGGTGGGGGGCTACCAGTTAGACAGTCCTCCACTTTGTTTTCGTTCTAGCGGCGCCCCTAATTGTGTACGAACATACATTTTGCCTGCACATTTCTGTACAAACGAAGTACAAACGATTGTGACAATTTGTGATTCAATTGGACGTGATGGGGGGGGTCTACCACTTAGACAGCCCCCCACTTTGTTTTCGTTCTGGCGGCGCCCCTAAGTTTGTTCAAACAAACATTTCGCCTTCACATTTCTGTGCAAACGATGAACAAACGAATGCGACAACTTGTGATTGAATTGGACATGGTGGGGGGCTACCACTTAGACACCCCCCATTTTTTTCTGTTCTGGCGGCGCCCTTAATTATGTACAAACGAAATTTTCGCGTGCACATTTCTGTACAAACGAAGTACAAACGATTGCGACAATTTGTGATTGAATAGGACATGTTGGTCGGGGGCTACCACTTAGACAGCCTCCAATTTTTTTCGTTCTGGCGGCGCCCCTAATTGCGTGCGAACATACATTTCGCCTGCACATTTCTGTACAAATGAAGTACAAACAATTGCGACAATTTGTGATTCAATTGGACATGGTGGGGGGGGCTACCACTTAGACAGCCCCATTTTTTTCTGTTCTGGCGGCGCCCCTAATTGTGTACAAACGAAAATTTCGCCTGCACGTTTCTGTACAAACGAAGTACAAACGATTGCTATAATTTGTGATTGAATAGGACATGTTGGTGGGGGGCTACTAGCTAGACAGCCCCCAATTTGTTTTCGTTCTGGCGTCGCCCCTAATAGTGTACAAACGAAAATTTGGCCTGCACATTTCTGTACAAACAATGTACAAACGATTGCGATACTTTGTGATTCAATTGGACATCGTGGGGGGAGCTACCACTCAGACAGCTCCCCACTTTGTTTTCGTTCTGGCGGCGCCCCTAAGTTTGTTCAAACAAACATTTCGCCTGCACATTTCTGTACAAACGATGCACAAACGAATGCGACAACTTGTGATTGAATTGGACATGGTGGGGGGGGGCTACAACTTAGACAGCCCCAATTTTTTTCTGTTCTGGCGGCGCCCTTAATTATGTTCAAACGAAAATGTCGGGTGCACATTTCTGTACAAAAGAAGTACAAACGATTGCGACAATTTGTGATTGAATAGGACATGGTCGGGGGCTACCATTTAGACAGCCCCCAATTTTTTTCGTTCTGGCGGCGCCCCTAATTGCGTGCGAACATACATTTCGCCTGCACATTTCTGTACAAACGAAGTACAAACACTTGCGGGAATTTGTGATTCAATTGGACATGGTGGGGGGCTACCACTTAGACAGCCCCCATTTTTTTCTGTTCTGGCGGCGCCCCTAATTGTGTACAAACGAAAATTTCGCCTGCACATTTCTGTACAAACGAAGTACAAACGATTGCGATAATTAGTGATTGAATAGAACATGTTGGTGGGGGGCTACGAGTTAAACAGCCCCTTTTTTTCGTTCTGGCGGCGCCCCTAATAGTGTACAAACGAAAATTTGGCCTGTACATTTCTGTACAAACAATGTACAAACGATTGCGGCAATTTGTGATTTAATTGGACATGGTAGGGGCTACCATTTAGGGGAACTCCCTCGAGAGGAATCACTCTACTTATTTATTGCAAGAAGCAGAATTTAAAAATTCGCATTCGTCCAAAGTTATCGTGTGAAGTAACAGCCGTTTGTATGTACGTACTAATATTGATAAGTTCCACTACGCGATCCCAATTAATAGTTCATATACCCGCGCCACACACACACACACTAGCAATTGTACACACGAAAGTATACCTAGTAGTATCCACACGCTTACGCCGGAAACTAGAAACAAACACACACACACACACACACACACAGGGAGAGAGAGAGAGAAAGAGAATATCTTGTTGTACCTTTATACTGAATGCACCATTACAAAATCAGTTAAAAAAGAAAAAAGGAAAAAGTTGTAAATGAAACTTTCAAAGATTGGTAGCACTGCTGCGTGTCACACATGAGATTGTTCCATAATGATTGATTCGTAATGTGATGTATATGGGTTTCTTAATGGTAGTATAACAAAATGCCTTCAAATTGACCACTAAATAAAAAGTGAAATTTATTTCTCAAATTTTGTAAAATCGAAGTCGGTGGGCATTATGTGAACAGTCTACAATAACAATATATGCAAATAAATATTAATATACTTCACGTTTTCCAGTGGGTGCAAGAAAGCTTCGAATAGTATTTGTTGCCAGAAGCATTAGCTGATGTATATATATATATATATATATATATATATATATATATATATATATATATATATATATATATATATATATATATATATATATATATATATATATATATATATAATTTTAAAAACTTAAATACGTGTCTAATTATGTTAAATAATGAGTACAACTCCATGTTCCAAACCTTCAAATGTTCCGGGATATCGACATTGGATTATAATAATTGCAAACCCATCCCCAGGTTTTCATTTTCCCCTCTTATCTTCCCATTTTTATTAAAATATTAAAAATAACCTTAAAAACGTATCAAATTATTTTAAATGAGAAGTCCAAATAAAACTTCAAGCATCTAAGCCTACGAAACTCAGAGATATGGCCACTTATTGAAGTACTTCCCACCCCTTATCCCCCCTTTTCCGTAGAATTACCAAAAGTCTTCCTTAGTGGTCACAAATCCTATGTACTGTCCAAATTTCAAGTTTTTAAGTTAATCGGCTTGGCTTGTGGGAGGATCAATCAGTTGTCACTCAGACCTTTAAATTTTAGGTGCTGGCTTACTTTTGGCGCACCACATTTTGGAAGATATACAGGTAAAATTCAAAACTATGCATGAAAAACACATTTATAAAAATTAAATTTCTGCAGGCGACAGAATTAAATTCAAAGTAACATACATGTATTTTAGGTTTATAAGTGAAGCGTTACAAGTGTAAAATTTAGGTATCCATATTGGATCTTAAATACTACTACTACTACCAATAATAATGCAATCCAATACTAGTTCGAAAATCTTGCTTTCACTGTATAGCACCTGCGTGTTTCAACAACAAAATCATAAGGTAGGATGGTATACGGTTTCCTCGTGTCGTAGACATGTCTACAGTTATGCCTTGTTTGGCAATTCCGGTACCATCTTCTACAACCTTTCCAACCATCCGCGGGTTCTCATAAAAATTAAGTGTTTAAGGGCAACTTCCACAGGTGTACATGGATTCTCCAAGCATTCGCTTTGCAAATAATTGAGAAGTCCCTTCACTTTTCGGGAATTCGGGAAGTCCTGGATACTTTCTTTGAAGTTCTCTAGCATCCATCTCCACCTTGGTAAGTGGAATCAGTGACTATGATGATGTCACGGTTTTGCAGGAAGCGAACTTGTAAGACAAACGGACAATACGATCTCAGCAATTCTCGACTTCATCTGCAATCATTTAAAGTAGTCTTAGTGTATTTTAGTGACCTGTGCAGAAAATATAGTAGATTGTTCAGAATGGAGAACTGCATGAACGAATGTTACATAATTTTTAATGCTTGATGACAAAATAAAATTGTATTTCACATTGCTGTTGTATTTCATATGCTAATGTACTAACTATGTTTTTTTTAGTGTCATTATCTTTCCAATGAGCGTGGAGAGGACTAAAAAACTGACATTGTCCATTCTGAAGACGGTACTTTTGAGGGACGTCGCAATGAAATTTAGCATTGACGGATTACGTGGGAAGGAAAAATTTTGTGGTTTATAACTGTTCCATGTAGTTATAGGTACCTCATATACAAATTGTATTTCATTGGGCAAAAGTCATCCAGGTCTAGTTTTGAAAGTAGTATCACAGGATTTCTTTGTGTAAGAGTAAAATCGCTGGAAAAGTCTCATTAGGAATGTGCATTTAATAAAAAGTCCTAGTCTACTAGTCCTAGTCCGTGGGCCCAGGCGTTTTTTTTTTAGTTCTATTGAGAAAGTACGTATAAGTGAATGAATACACCATTTGATTATTATCGCTCGATAATTGACGTACGACATGGTTATACAATGATTTTAATCAGTCTGTTCCCGTGCATTTGATTACGATTAGGGGTCGAGTGAGACTGACAGAAGAATTACTAAGTTTGACTTAGTTCAGTGAAACTTCTATGTCGCGGACACAAATAGGGAATATAACTGTCCTATTATTGGGAAATGTCCGCTATTAAAACAATCTACAATATAAACTTAACGTACAATTCGTATAAGCAACATAACGTAGGCAAAATGTCTTTCTGTTTAATAATGAGCTAATATAGTGTTTTTTTCCCTATAGTATTATGTTCGGACAAAATACTCTTTCTCTCTTCGAAGTTAACAACTTGCAGCAAGGCAAATAGACAAAGATTAAATAAAATTTTGGTGAAAATGGATACTAAACTAAATGCATGTTGAAAGCAAATAAATGGAGACATTTGCGTTCGATTATCTCATCCAACAATGCGCGATACATTAACGATCCTGCCTATTATTGCTTGAAATTCAAGAAAATAACAAAGCTTTATTTGAGGCTGTCCGTTAATTGGAAGTTCTACATAGACGCTGGGGAATAGTTTTCAGTATCCGCGTCCGTTATTGACAATGTCAGCTATTCAGAAGTAATTTTCACATTGTACCCAATGTATTTCTGCCAGGAAATTAAAACCTGTCCGTTATTTTGAGGTGTCCGTTTGAAGTTTTACTGTAAATGTAATTTCTATGCGTTGTACAAAAGTCTAATGAGGCCGAAACAACACATTTCTCCTTCGATTTTTGTCGTGCGACGAATACGGAATTATTTAAACAGGTAGTTAAGTGACCTCACTTCAAGATATGTGCACTACATTCACGCCACGATGTAGTTCGGGGCCCCTAATAATTTTAGGTCCTAGCATTCTGCCCTTCACGGATGAGACTGAGGAAAAGCCCCATTCGCGATGGTGTCACTGATTCGCCTGTTCAGGATCTAAGTTCTTAAAGAATTTTGTTATATATATATATATATATATATATATATATATATATATATATATATATATATATAATAGGGTCTTATTTCATCTTTCGGATGTATGGCGTTTTTTAGTAATATATTTTTAGAAATCTCCGAGAAGGGTTACTACCAGTGAAATCCTTTGTTTAGGTGCAATTCTTGCATTATCCTAGTAAAAGTAAAGCTTGCGATAATATATCCCAAACAATACCACACTTACGAGGACAAGTTCCTCTTCGGATCGAATCGAATTCCTTAACAATATGTAGTAAGGGAACTGGAAGTGTTATTGTTCGTTGTGATCATCTTACTACAGGAATATGAAAATAATTTTGAATCACCATCAGAGTGAAAGGTCATTCTAGAGGACAAAACATAATTCAATAATACATTAGATACTCTCCTTTCATATGGATCCGTATCTGCTATGCTATACGCGTTCCTTGTCATATTCATTCATCAGTTTTTATTACAGCAGTTCATGTTTGGAGAATGACTTTTTTCTCTCTTATATCGAAGGTTTAGAGACCAATTTGTGTTAATCTAGAAAAATGAAACTAAGAAAATTAGAGTTTTTGGCATTTGTAGACACTTTAGGGCATTGGTAACGTTGTTATCCGCAGACAAATAAAACCATTGTTTTCCTTGTTTACGCCTCTGAAAGCAGCTGTAATTTTCTGTCAATCGCACCGTGAAAGTGAATTTTCAATTTTTGACTTGAAACGAGTGGATATTCTGAGCCATCCACATATCGTTTTCCACTTCCTACTTCCTCTGTTTGACACCGAACGACAATGTCCTGTTAGATTCGCCTTTCGAGCACGTAATAATGCGCTCATGCGTACAATGGATGTTTTTTGTGTAATGTATAAAAGGTTTCTTTGCATTTTAGGAGAAAGTTACATTTTCGTTCGAATTTTATTTATGTAACTTCAAAATTAATCTGTTATTTCTCAATGATGGCATTTGCTATTTAAATGTGTAGTCCCTTCCGGTGACACAATATTATTAAGTTTTATGTTAAGGTTACCATTTTTTCTTCTTCAGAAGCAGTACAACTCCGATTTCCTGACATACAAACTAGCGACATTGTCCGACGGATTGGGAAAGTCTTAAGTGGTTCGCAAGATTGGGATGGCTACAGATGTAATCGGAGAAGAGAACAGGCTCAAGAGTTAGGGAAAATGCACTTTCGTTCCCCGAGGAACCCGCAAGAGTCCAAGGACCAGTTGCATTCACCTTGCAGAGTCGCCCCGAAGGGAAAGCCGTGGGGTGATCGGTCCCGCGGCTAGTTGTGGTCAACCCTCAGTAGCGTGTCCGATATAAACAAACTTATATGAACGAAATATCTTATTGTAAATAAATTACTGAGACAATAATATGTTAAAGTACAAGAGATTTATAAACTTCATGAAAGTAACCGTTATTAATAGTTTTTTTTTAATTTATCACAGTCACTTTCAGTTCGCTAATTTGCAGAAATATTTCTTAGTGATATTTTCATAAGTTTTATGTTGTATTTTACTGCAAAGAACCTATCCAAACTAAAACTTTATAGTGGCATGCATATTTTGCTGAATATAATGAGTTTTCCGAACTTCCATGCTGTCTGTGTAAGTGTAAGGGATGAGTCCACACGATTGGCGAACCCAGGGGGCAATCGTCCCCCCCACAGAAGAGGAAAATTTCTTAATTTATATAGATAAATAAAACCCATTCCAAAGTTTGGAGCCCTTAAAAGTACCAGTATGACAACTCACCGCCCCTCCCCAGAAGTTGGTCCTGGATCCGCCCCTGGTCCACACTACAGACCAGTGTGCGAATTAACGGATATTTTACAGTGGGATAGAAAAAAAAACTTTGAGAACTTAAAATTTATGTGAAACTAATAATTTACAGAAGAAAATACTTACTAAATTTTCTCTAAATTATTTCAGGTTAAGTAGAAAGATAAATATTATCTGCATAGTTTCTTTAATTATATATTAGTTTCCCTAGCCGGGATGTGTAGCGGAAAAATTCGATGTTTGAAATAAATTTATTTACTGTAACTTTTGTTGACGTAGAGTGTATTTGACTTTTACGTGTTTAATTTTATTATAAATATGATATAATGATATAAGGGTCAGGAAAATGGAAAATTATCAGTGAACCCTTTTTTAAATAAACTAAATAGTTCCCAACACGTTGCGAAACAACAGCTGGTTCCTTCTTCAGTGGAAGGAAACAATGATGTATATGAAGAGTGCGCGTTAAGAACAGTGAAGGTCACATTTTCAACATGCTCAAAAAATATTTTCTCCACACCAAAAGATACAAAATGGTTGGTGAAAACAGGTCGTAGTCCACTCGTGAGCGTGAATGTACACGTGAGCGAATTACAACGCGTTTTCACCTTCTTAATTATACATTTTGGTGCTGAGAAAGAATTTTCTGAGCTTTTTAAAACGTGCCCTTCATAGTCCTCCCTGCGTACTCTTCATACGAAATGAAACAAAATGGTAAAGACAGTGTCAACGTTTGGTAACTATTAAGTTGATGCAAGAGAAGATTCACTCATTTTTCTATGTTGTTTCTATATTAATGATAATAAGTTACGTGTCTACAAGTATTTATTTGCATTCGTTATGTTGGAAACAGCAAAACAATTGTTCAATAAATACCTCTATGCAATGAGTGAAGTTCACAATAAAAAAAAAAGGTTAGGGAATATATTTTGTGTAAATTTTATTTTAATTACTTTTAAAAAATAAAAATGAAATTACTTCAATCTGAAAGTGTTTTTATTATATACTGTTTTGTTTAGTCTAAAAACTGCATCTCTGAAACACGCTAAGTGTCGCCCGCCCTCTTGGATCCGCCATGGATAGAAGTGCGGCAAAACTACTTGCACCAGTGACATTTTGAAAAAAAACATGAGATGTATCGGATGTCATTTCCTCCTACTTTCATCAGAAAAACATAACTTGGATCCCAAATGGTGGACAAGCATGTAGCGTGCGCCAGAGATGTAGTACATGGCCCTATTCAAATCTGATATGGGTGCCGCGGTGACTCAGTGGAAAAGCCTTCACCTCTGGTGTTTGGGGTCCCGGGTTCAAACCCTGCTCCCGCCAAGTGAACTTTGTGGTGGACAAACACCGTGTGCGTGGGTTTTCTCGGGGTTCTCCCGTTTCCTCCTACTTTCTTCATTCCACTATTTCATTCATCTCTCATTATCACCGTCTCCTTTAGCCTAACCGGCATGACCGTGGGACGTTAAACTCAAAAATTTTATTTCTTTTCTTTTTAAATCTGATATGGTGACTTATCCATCTGGTGTTTAATCTGTAAAAATTATATGGTAACATCTAGTTTACCGATGTGGGTGGGATCTCCCACTCAGATCTTCCCCATACCCACATTGTGATTTTAGCTCCCGTGGTTAACCGATGTAGCTCTATATGGGTCCAACCCAGATCTACAACATGCCCTTCAAAAGAACATATCCGCATTCAAATTTGAATAAAAATTTTATATTTAATCTTTTAGTGTGAAAAGAAATAGGCTGAATTCGTACGTTTCGCAATTGTGTATAGAAGCTGGGCGATCAGAAATATCGCCTATTCTATGTTCCTTGTGAAAAGTACTGGGCGATTCAAATATATTTGAATAGCTCCGTTCTTTTTACAAAGAACATATAGAGCTACATCGGTTAACCATGGGAGCTAGAACGACGATGTGGGTATGGAGGAGATCTGGGTGGTTCAACATAGATTCCACATCGGTCAACCAGACGATGTGGGTATAGGGAAGTTCTAGATGGGCCGACATGGATCCCACATAGATCCACATCGATCAACTATGGGAGCTAGAACGAAGATGTGGGTTCAGGGAATATCTGGGTGATTCAACATAGATCCCACATAGGTCAAGTAGGGACCTCGGACGATGATGTGGGTATGGGGCAGATCTAGATGGGCCGACATTGATTTCACATAGGTCGGTATTGTTCAACCAGGGACCAAGATCGATTACGTTGATATAAGGCAGATCTAGATGGGGCGACATGGATTAATGTGGGGCCAACATTGATCTGGAAGAATCTACATGGGACCCACATAGATCAACATCGACGCCGATGTCGATCGACATAGATTTGGCGATCTTGGCCAATGTCGGAAAATATTTGCTATTCTGCATCGATCCACATCGACACCGACATCGATCCCACCAAAAAATCCCATGTTGATCGACATCGGCCAATCAATTGTACTACTGGGGTAGTTTTTGGTTGCGTCTTAAGCAAATCGTCAAAGAAATCTTTCCATCTATTTAAGATGCTATTCGTATCAGTGAGAACTGTACTGTAAGTTTACGTTAATAAATTAGCACGAGGTTAGTACCCTTTCTTAAATTCGCTGATCCCCTTATACATGTCCGGGATGTTTTTATTTTTACTATTATCTTTAATTTCTTTAATTTTAGCTTTTAAAAAATCGCGTTTCTTTGTTCTAAAAGTTTTGGAAGTGTCCCGCCTGTTTTCTGTGAAATTTTGTGTAGTTATTTCACTCGGATTTTGTAGCCAGCGTGATTTTGCCTTTTTTTCCTCTTCTCTGCTATTTTAATGCATTTCTGGCCGAACCATGGCTTGTTCCTACGTATTACCGAGTGTCTCAATTTTTTGTTTTGCTGAAATTTTAATGCTATCTCTAATTTCAATCCAGGTATCCTCAACACTAGTGCACTCCGAATCTTCTAAAGCCGAGAATCTAATCGAAACTTCAATCTGGTATTCCTCTCTTACCTGGCTCTCTTCTAATGTCTTTAAGTTGAATCTCTCTGTTTTCGAGCAACGAATATTACCTTTATTCAACGATAATCTCTCTCGTATTATCACTGCTACTAGGTAGTGATCAGTGTCACAATCAGCCCCTCTAAACGACCGGACATCTATTATGCCAAGTTGCCTTCATCCATCTACTAAAACGTGATCAATTTGATAATGTGTTTTTCCATCTGGTGATGGCCAAGTGTATTTATTAACGAAGCGATGTGGGAATTTTGTACTCTTTACGATTAGGGTTTTGAATGTTGCAAAGTTCACGAGTCTAACACTGTCTCCTATAATCGGTTGAAAATATTCTTTCGTTCTACCTTCGCATTGAAATCCGCTAATGGAATTTTCATATAATATCGCGAGAGTTGTTCAAATATCCGTTCCACTTCTTCGTAGATACTGTCTTTTATATCGTCATGCTTAACTTCATTTGGGGCAGGTACATTTAAAACAACAATATCGCACCACTCTTCCTTAACTCTTAGTCGGTAATATACGTCTCCCAGGCGGATGTACGATATTCTTTTCTTCAGAGTTGGTACCCATCTTCAAGGTATGATCTGGTATTTCACCTATGCTTCAGTTTAGGGTTGACTGTACTGTTTTGAGCAGGTGGTCGCGTGTCTAGCTCATTGTTGCAAACTTCGGTGTTTATAAAGTTATTCCACCCCGTCTCGCAAGCGGATATTACTGTAAAGGAAATATATTTTGTCCGTCTAAGGGGCGGATATTACGTTATACTGACAACTATTAATATTTGGGTGTTTTTTTTTTCTGTTTCGAAAATCTAAATATTTTAAGATGTCAAATAGCAAATTTATATCACAAAGGAGTAGGGCTATATTACAAAAGACTACTAAGGTAGCACTTAGAAATGGCTATAAATCAGAAATTGGTTATGAATAGGGGTCCGATAATTCGTATGTTTCTGAACAAGATCATTTATCCAAAACAGATCATCACAGCAATCCAGAAATAGAGTTTAATGATCGAATAATGTAGTTGATGAAGGATACAACAACGATCAGAATAATACGCAAGTACAACAGAAACAGATAGTGTTTATTGCAAAAAAATAATAATAATTGTATCAGATGGAGGTACAAGAAGCCAAATTTGAGTACTAAAACACCTAACGTGATAAAAATTAAATTGTCATCATGGTTAGGACCTCCGAATCAGTTACGGAATTTTCCAAATCTAGAGAACATATGCCATTTATTTTTATAAAAAAAATGGACCGCATTAGTGTGAAATGGAAGTGATTAAAATGAAGTTCTCTTCAAGTTATAAGAATACTGACAAGACTAAAATTGAAGCGCTTATTGCTTTGATGACTTTGTGCTCCATTTTCAAGTTGGGGCGTTTGGTGTCACTTTTATCAACTGACTGCATTGGACTTCATCCTTTTCGTGCAACCATGTCTCTCAAAAGATGTGATTCTTTGCTTGCGGCTCTTATGTTTGATGATTCATCTATTCGTGAAAGAAGGAAATGAAAGAATCCTCCAGTAGTAGTACCTAATGTTTTCAATATGTTCATTTCTAAATGCCAAACGACATATTACATTGGGATGCATTTATATGTTGATAAAACTCTATAAGTTATAGCCTATGCTTAGAAATGGATTCTCAGTGGTGAAGCACGTTGTAATGAATTCATGGGTACATCCATAAATGAATTACGACGTGTTTCATATTCAGTTTATGAATTTTGTTACTTAGAATCAATTCTCTGGGTGTAAATAACCTAATTGAAAACTGACTTCCACAACTTTGGCTTCAAGCGTTTCAATTGTGTGTGTCCGTCTCTCAGGCGGATGTTACTGTTAAAGCTTATCTTTTGGATGTTACCATCTAAGGGTTAAGAGTAATAACAAAAAGTCTGTCAGTAACAAATTCAACCCGTTCAATTGCTAGTAATATTCGTTTGTAAACGAAAAACCCTGTTATTAACTGTTGATTTTTATTTCCTTGCCCGTAAAAGAACGTAAAATTTCCAGAATTCACAGATCCATTTCCTTCCAACCTAACTTTCTGAACTACTACTAGGTCCATCCTGTATTTATCTAACTCACTCGTAAGGGATTTTAACGCGCCGGCCCTATAAAAACTTCTAATATTCCATGCTACAAATCTCATGTCCATTTTCTTTTGCTGAGGTCGTGCAAGGTTATCAGTCCTTGTCCGATGCTTTTGTGAATATTTCTGAACAAGTGCTTTTTCTTTCTTTTCTTTCTTTTTTTTTACATGATGAGGTTGTGAGTGTTACCCAAAGCCCCAAGCTGGGGGACCGCTCCTAGTCGGTTGTCCGCGACTGTTTATTCAGATTATTCGCAGCTAACCTGTATATCTACATGCCTTCTCCTCGATCCGCAACCTGAGGACGCGCCATGCCGTGGTGACAGTAACCCACGTTACACGGACAATTACAGATTATCTATCTAATATCAACTATATTCTATATATTTTTTCTTCTTCTAAACAACAGATTGTGCACTTTTAAGTAGCATCCTTGCCCAAAATAGCTACAAGAAAAATGGATGTAATTCACAAATATACAATATCGTTGTATAATCTGAATTGGCATGTCATGAAATCAAGGAATACAGACGAGAAAAGTTTCAGGCTGTGTGATTTCAGTGATGTCTTTAAGAAAATCATTCAAGAAATGACTAACCGGTTTTCGAAACACGAAAACCTTTACCACGAATCGGTGTGTTTCGATTCACGGCGGATTTCTTATTTAAAAGACAATCTACCCTCAAATGCAATCAACAAAATCTGTGAGCCCAACATAGATAAACGGACACCAATCGAAGACCTAAAATTTATGCAGAGGTCTGGTCCAAGACATAGCAAAGAGATGTTCTGAGTGAATATGATATTCAATATAAATGAAATCTTTGAGTCCCACGGTTATGCCGGTTAGGCTAGAGGAGACGGTGATGATGAGTGTTGAATGAAATGGTGGAATGAAGAAAGTGGGAGGAAACGGGAGAACCCCTAGAGAACCCCCACACACGGTGTTGGTCCACCACTTGGCGGGGTCTGGGATCGAACCCGGAACCCCAAGCACCAGAGGTGAACGTTCTACCACTCAGCCATCGCGGCCCCATCATATTCAATATTTAATTAGTGAGTATGAAGAAGAAACATGGTGAGACGATAATGAAACAGCGATGTAGGAAACCAACTTAAATAATGCTTGCCTTGCTTCACATGTGCGTTCAAAATTATATATGAATATCGCGTGTATGCCTTATGCTATACATAGCTCTTCAAAGTGTACAAGTTCTTCCCTACGATCCCTCTTACAGAAGTAAAAGAAGTTGTAAACGTGCGTTTTCCAAACTCAATATTATTAAATAAAGATTAAGGGCGAACCTTGGCCAAGACAACCCTTTATGTTAATGCAGTATGAAAGGGATATACTTAAAAAAGTTAAATGCTATATATATATATATATATATATATATATATATATATATATATGTGTGTGTGTGTGTGTGTGTGTGTCAGTGCATAATAGTAATTATGCTGTCTGAAACCAAAGTGAGCTATCATAACTGCATTTTCAAGCTGTAACAAGTATGTGTAAAACTGTAATCCAAGGATGTCAAATACCACAAAAAAGATAGGTTGCCACTTGTTGCATCACATTTTTATGTGAGTTTATTTGTCATTGTTTGCAAAAGTGATAATTTATTACGATTGATGAAAAACTACATAGTTCAATCTGGTTACTGATAGTTCGAAAATGCATTTAGTTGACTCTTTTCAAACAGCTCAATTTAGGGCCCCATAAAAAAGGGTTCTAAGTTATACGTGACAATTGCAATAAGGTTTATTTATATTCAGTAAAGTACTCTTCGGAGCATAATATGCAAACTAGAAGGAGAACTACATCGCAGTCTACTCGAGGGAATACCAATGAATGAATTGCGTCGTGGTTCTTCTCCCAGCTTATATATTTCACTATGGAGAGTCCATTTACTGGGTATAAATATACCTACTTCAAAAGTCAGTTCTCTTGACCTCCAAGGTCTTCACCTTATGTTTGATATAAATGTTTTATTGAGCGTAACGGAATAAAATTATGTGGTTTTGAAATTTACATATTAAGCGTTTAAACGGTCTGCGAGGATAGTTTTGTAATAATACTGCATATACAACTGTTGATCAGTCAGTTGAACAAAAAATTGGCATATGTGATAACGTCTATGTTAGAATTACTTTGTCCTCCTAATGATTTCAGGTCTACGCCCCTAAGAGCTTCTCATTATGACCCTGGTAGAAATGAAAACACTATTGATATTAGAAAAAAAAATAATTCACAGGCATGGGATAACATCAAATGGTAAAATATCAAATTAATTTCAGAAATTAGCTCAGCATATAGTAAACAATATGTCGAGAAGAAAATCACAACGAAAACAAGAAAAAAAATATATATTACTTTAGCACAAATTATAAATCTTTATAAAAGAAGACGTGAAAATTTGTTATAAACAAAATTAGCTTCAATCGAAATAACCTAGAACAAGTGAACATCACTTTCATTTTGTTAATGATCGTTATAATACCTGTTTGTAATTCCAAATATGTTTGTTTTAGTGTGGCAACAGACCAAATGAAAAAGGGAAAAAAACATAACAAACTGATATTCGGAAGAATGACAAGAAAGCGAGGAACGAACTTTTAGGTGATATCCTTGTTGATTGCCAGCAGTTTCTTGTTGTTTTTAATTCCATTTTACTCGCACTTTATCCTATAGATTTTAAGACGATACTGATGGGAATTAATCGCGAAAGATTGATCCAAATAATAACATTATTTTTAACCGAAGACAAAGAAGAGAAAGTAGTGTTTTGATTCACTCCCAGCTCTTTTAGGATTTCCATGTTTGTAACGTATATGCTATTAGAGTAATTTTTAATTTCAGAAAATATCTTACAAAGTAGAAGGAAACGAAGGAGAAAGGGACTGAGTTTAAACTTTAGACACCATGCAACATTTAAAATGCATAATTATAACCTACTGAGTTGTAACTAACCAGAAAAGGGAGGCAACGGACATAGACAATTGCAAGGAAGATAAAGGCATGAGGCAAGTGCCCTAGATAAGACTGTAAGTAGTCGACAAAGAAAGGGGGAACACAGGCTATAATCTTAAAAGAAAACAATAGTATAAATTAAAGAAATCCACGTTTGATAATAGAAATTCTTGTAAAGGGTGATGTAGAAGCTTAAAAACAACACCCAACCCAGTATACTATGAACTTTGAGCCACCTGCAAATGCTAATCGGACAAATGTCAAGCATGCAATATTTTGTTGGTAAATTATGAATATTTTGAGAACCTGTAATTTGAAAACTGACTTCGGAAACAATCTCAGCTTTCCACTTTTTTTTCGTGAAGTCGTAATACTATTCGAAATGTAAAATTTAACTTTAATTTTTAAGATTTCACTCGTGAACTTCCTGGTTTAAATGCAATAGTTCAGCATTTATATCTTCAAGTGCAAAAATACGGACCTGTCCAAACAGACAGTATGAAGTACGGTAAAAGCTATAAATACACAAGAGTACTCATAAAATAATAATAATGAAAAAACTCATATCTTGGTGAAATTCAATCGAAAATAGTGTCAAAAAATACTTTTAAAAATTGAGAAAAGCTGCAAATTAAAGAAAGGGAAAAATAGTGGAAACACAAAATATATTTAAAAAAACTTATATACAAGTAAACTATAAACCCCTGTCTAATAACCTTTTCATCAGTCTGGGTTCCTGAACTCGTACGCTCCTGCACTTTCGATTGGATCACATAATATATTCCGACGTGCAAGAAATCTAATAAGAGTGGACAATAAGGTTTTTCAAAGCCGTTTACATCTTTTCTCCCATAAAACCTTGGATTCATAGCCATCATTGTGCTCTTGTAATGTAAGTCTGCATTCAAGAATGAAATGCCGCTTAGGTGTGTTTTTCTATGCTACTAAGAGATTTTCTTCGACAGGCGGGATGTACTTAATAATTTCGTAATTACGATTATATTTTTAATCTGGACTGTAGGGAGCTAAGTAAATAAATAACGCTTTGCTGGCATTTTGTGAGAACAACATATTACCCCATAATGAAAATTGACTAACATCACTCTGAAATCAATTTAAATACTAATGATTGTGTCATCCTGAAACAGTTCTATATAGAAGAATGAAAGGTCGTTTATAGATTACCTTTATAAATGCACTACGAAAATATTGCATAAGAAAATATTGCTGCCCCTTAACACACATTGAGACTAATGTTACTTAGAAGTCGATTTGTAGTCATAATGACCATTACCGTTTAAAGGAAACCCACAGATAAGAAACTAACGTCGGTCACACTTTCTAAAGGTATGAAGATTCTATTTTTGTCAAAAAAGATACTTTGCATAGTTATTTTGTATTGATAAATCTTTTCTTAATCTTCTGCTCCAAAGCTATTCTTAAATAAAAAATGCAAAATCCCGCGGGACTTGTATCTAGGACCATGTCCGCTTGTTTAAAATCTAAAAGCAGAGTAACAAAATATATATTCACTCAACTAATAAGAAAGACGTGATCTCACAAGTAAACCTTACGTTTGGGTGAATCGAGTTGCTGACTGAGACACATATGAGAAAGCAGTACTAAATGTGGTAAGTATTTCAGTGAAGTTGTAGGTGCGAAGGTCCAGGGGTTTAGGAGATACACCTACCAGAACATCACATGGAAGTACAGAATAGTCTTCATACAATTGGAGGTAAAAGCTCTGTAAGACCTCTTGTAACGACAAAAGGTGAATAACAAATATGTGGGTACATATTAGGACTAGGGGGAAGTCATATAGTAAGGGTATACCGGACGGCGGCCATCTTGAAATCCGCCATTTTGAATTAAGGTTAAGTTTTTAAAATAGGAATAGGGTCATGTGATACATGATTTAAGGCTCAAATTTAATGAGAAGAACAATGGTGATGTTAATTTTGATTTACGCGCAATTGGTAAAAAGTTACAGGGAAATTAAATATTGCTGCAGCGTATGTATTAGTCCTTTATCCCACCTTGTAAATTTTGTGTTAATGATAATAATTAAATAAAAAGCAGGTGGATAAATATTAGGTCTATGGTAAGAGTTTCCTTGATGGCGGCCATGTTCAAATCCGCCATTTTGAATCAGACAAAAGTTTTAAACAAAACTCTTAGCAGTGACACCTTATTAATAGCAAATTTTACCATAAATCCAACGGTATAACCATTTTGGCTATCGTATAAACAAGCTGCTAATTTAAGGAAAAATGATCAAAGTGAAATTGAGTCATAATTGAACTTGGGTCTTTCGTCCAGAAAAGTCCTCAATTATTACAATCAATATGTAGTACAGGATAAAAAAAAACGAAATGCCGTGCAGCATCAAACAACTAACATTGTAACTGCACCATTGTAATTCTGATTAACTTCTAGCCCGAAGTCATCTATTCCCATTTAATTACGCTATTCCCATTTAATTTTGTGCTGGTTAATAATTAGCAAAAATGGTTATAACGTTGGATTTATGGTAAAATTTGGTATTAATAAGGTGTCACTGCTATGCGTTTTGTTTAAAACTTCTGTCTGATCCAAAATGGAGGATTTGAACATGGCCGCCATCAAGGAAACTCTTACCATAGACCTAATATTTATCCACCTGCTTTTTATTTAATTATTATCATTAACACAAAATTTACAAGGTGGGATAAAGGACTAATACATACGCTGCAACAATAATTAATTTCCCTGTAACTTTTTACCAATTGCGCGTAAATCAAAATTAACATCACCATTGTTCTTCTCATTAAATTTGAGCCTTAAATCATGTATCACATGACAATATTCCTATTATAAAAACTTAACCTTAATTCAAAATGGTGGATTTCAAGATGGCCGCCGTCAGGTATACCCTTACTATATGACTTCCCCCTAGTCCTAATATGTACCCACATATTTGTTATTCACCTTTTGTCGTTACAAGAGGTCTTACAGAGCTTTTACCTCCAATTGTATGAAGACTATTCTGTACTTCCATGTGATGTTCTGGTAGCTGTATCTCCTAAGCCCCTGGAGCTTCGCACCTACAACTTCACTGAAATACTGACCACATTTAGTACTAGTTTTTCATATGTGTTTCAGTCAGCAACTCGATTCACCCAAACGTAAGGTTTGCTTGTCAGATTACATTGTCTACAGTTAGGAGCAAAATAACTGGTAATAACTTTAGAAGTTCGAAACATGTTTCAAATTGAATGGTTGGGAAATTTTTCATGGTTTGTACGTGGGATATTGTTACATTCCTTTATATTCTCAAACAATATAACAATTCATTGCACTCGCCTAAAAGAAATGAAACGATCTCAGATTACACCATCCACAGTTAGAAGCAGAGTAGGAGCCGTTCTGATCAACAAGTTTGAATCAACTTTAATGCTACGATCAAAATTTCTTTCATTGTTTGTTGGTACGGATATTAATACTTCTTCCTTCAAAAAAAAAAAAAAAAAAAAAAAGTTATTTGCCTGTTCAACTACGAATAGCAGGATGTCAAATATATACTTGGTACAAATCCGAAACATGTTAGGAAAATGTTTCCAATCTTTATTCTTGAAATATTATCAAACTTGTGATTGTTAATAGTAGTTTTTCCGATTCTTAACACAAAGGATATAATTTGAAATTCTTTTATCCGTAATAACTGAGGAAAACACATTTATTGCTATGTGACACAATAATAAAAATACAAATATGTTCGTAGATAACAGAAACTAAAACTATTCATTTCATTTATTTTATCTTATTCTAAATTTTGACCTCTCATTTACGCGCTCCGAAGTGTTTCAAGTGGAAGTGTTTCACTTGAAATACCGTTATCGGTACCCGATGAGTGAAATAATTAGCCCTTTTAAATTTTTTGGCATGTGTACAGGTCATAGCATCGACTGTCGGAATTTGCTTTATAAATCTCCAGTTCTTGCATTTATTCAAGTATGGAAGCATCAAAAAACATGTTTTATGGGAATTTGGAGTCACGTGTGCGATGACTGGGGGCAGTAACGTCACAAACAACGAAAGCGTGTTTAAAAAAGAGTGAATTTCAGAGCTTTTTTTTTTTTTTTTTTTTAAATTCGTGACGCATCCCTATTAATCTTACAAACATAACTTGTACATCGTTGGTTTCGGTATGAAGACGAGTTTTCAAATCCCACCCAAATCGAAAAATGAGTTTTCAGGAGAAATTTCCTCTTTTTTTTTTTATAAATTTCTCCCCTCAATGACATATAGACATACTAGAAGTGGTACAGTTGGGAACAAACTCTTATTTGGAACAACGTGAGATACAAATCATGATGCTAGAGTAAATAGAAAGGTGCCAGGTAATTTCCCAATGTTTGAATTCTTACTTTATTTACACATTTTTGGGCAAATTGTTTACTAAATTATCTACAGTATTATCGATACTTACCCTTAAACAATGAGTTGTACCTTGTTTTCTTCTGCATGAATCTGCCTTTCGAACGGTATAATTTGCATATTCGTATCATGCACATGAGAGGAGAAAATTTTCCCAAGAGGAAATATTTTGTAAAAAGAAATGCTGTTTTTTCAATATTTCGCCCCCCCCCCCTGTGTGCCCCGGTTGGTAACGCTCAGCGCCCAAGAAATTTCGGAATATACTACATAGCGTATGTAATAACTGTACGAAATACCAATCATATACCTTAACAACTAAAGGCAAGAAAAATATTGACCAATGTCTCAACAATTTGCAAGTTCCCCTATAGAAGCAAATGGATCAGCATTTTTTCTCGGCCTCAATTTTCAAAATATGAGATTGATATTTCGTACTGTTATTACATACCGGTACACTATGTAGTATATTCCGAAATATTTTGGGCGGCACAGAGGGGCCCGGGGCACCGAGGGGCCCAATATTAAAAAAGGTACGTTTATTTAAATATATTTGGTGAAACTTTCTCCCCTCAGATGCGAGATATGGATATGCAAGTTAAACTGTTCGAAAGGCCAATTCATGCCAAACAAGACGAGGTATTATTCATGTTCCTACAGTTATTACTCTTTATGCTGAAGGGGGATTGGAGAGAAATTGACTGAAAATGTATTATTGAAGGAAAATTGGTAAATCGGCTATAGCGTCAAGACTTTTTTCCACTTTGAGCGGGAATTTCTCGCCTTTGGTACGTAATAGGGAAATTTGACTGATGCAGTTGGAAACTGCTTCATTGCAAAAAAAAAAAAAAAAAAAAAAAAAGACGAGGTACAAATCATGATCCTAGCGCCAACAGTGTTGCTACTGTAGCTGCTTGACTTAAAGCCTAAAAATTACCCCCCCAAAAAAATACAAAATTTAAAAGGGTTAGTTATTATTTTCTACAATCTAGGAAAGAATATGACTATTCTAGGCAAGAGCTATAAAAATATCTCCAATAGTTTTATTTTAACATGTTCTGAATTTGAATCTACTAATGGCGTGTGTTCTGCTTTTCACCATAGAGGTTACAATTTGAAAACACAGTATTTAAAAGACAAGTGAAAAGACTTATAATTTCCGAGCATCTTAAAGAATGAATGGGCCTAGATATGAATCACAAACTACTTCTTACTGTTTTGTATTTGAGACGTGTTCCCAAACTGTAGGGGTTTTTGATGCAATTTTCAATTTTAAGTATTTAATCTTTTAAAGATTGTTATATTTTATTCACCACTGGTGCCATTATGTATTGTCCTAGGTTATTAATTGGTTATGATTATATATATATATATATATATATATATATATATATATATTGGAGTTATATCTCTTGTATGCTGTTAAAAAATAATATATAACACGAATTTTTGGCTCAAAATCAGGTAAAAATTCTTATTATAATATTGTACAAATTTGAATTTTGCTAGGTGTCAGGCGAAATAGCACTAGCTCCAGGAAAAAAATTAAGCATATTTAAAAGTTTTTGAAATAAGAAACTACTGAAAATAAATACGAGGAGCATCATTCTTGCGATTGTCTATTGAAGGTATACTTGCAAATCCTAATCATAATTATAATAATAATTATTATTATAAAAATTAAGCAAATTAAATATCAATGAGCAACACTTACTGCGCCTGAAAACTATGGATTCAATACTGATAGGTGGAGTATTTGTTCATTTTTTCATCTCTACTCTTCCTAATATTTTGGGGTCTTTCACCTCTATAGTACCCTTCTCCATACTGGTAGTTATAAGTGTATATTATCTTGCTGTTATAAATAATTACACGAAACGAGCTTCATCCTCCTAACGTGATGACAGAGAGAGAGAGAGAGAGAGAAACTGAATTGATAACACCTTCTTTAACACTTTCTTTTCCCCAGTTAAGATAAACCAAATAATGATATATAACCTAACGTTTCTTCAAAACTATGATATCTTGCATAAAACTAATTTGAACTACCGTACGACGCGGTTAATTCGCACATCGGGTGATAGTTTGAACAATATTTGAAAAGAGATTCACAGTTCTCTGTCGATAAAACCATGAACAGTAAAGAGGAAGTTCCAACTTCCACCGTAAGATAGAACATGTAACTGTATTTTAGCTATAATGTTGAAAGTTAAAAAAAAAAAAATATAACTACCTGAAAAGTTCGTGGTATGGAAACCAGTCACTGAAAAAACTGATAACATTTGAAAAATGTCATCTATAATAAATCCCGTCGAAGTTAAATCAGTTTCGTAGAATACTACCACGTATCATGGGACTTCGATGCAGTAGTTGAAATTGAAATGCGAAACGTTTTAAAGTTCTAAAAAACGTAAAACTGGGAGAAGGCGGTTTCAGCCTCTACACGGGGTTACTTTGCACCGGTCAAGACTACTGCTTAGTAGGAAATTATTACTACTGGTACGTTCTGCGTTCCAAATTTAGGTAAATTTCGTATTTAGGTACATGCAGGAACGAAATTATTGTTAGAAAACAAATTATGACGAGTGGCGGATCAAGAAAAGTAGTTTGAGAGGGGCTTCACTAACAAAGGCTTATTTTCTATAGAAATCACTAGACTTTTGGGGAGTTGGCTTGCAGCTTACGCATAAAAATGACTAACATTACACTTTTTAAACAAAGAAATCGTGGAATTTTGTGTGGGCTTCAGCCTGAAAGTTACAATCCCCGTAAATCTTCCACTGATTATGGTTGGGATGATATTCTTGGAAAATGAATAACAAAGGAAAATCAGTTCACGCGAATCCTTTTTTCTGTTCGTGAGTTTTTACAAATATCGATAATTCAAACTAGGTAGTGCTACCTGTATCATCTTTCTAATATCAATATTTATAAACTGAATGCAGTTTTGTGTAGAAAGTAAAATGTATAAATGCTGAATTGAAAACATTGAACAGAAACGTACGTTCGTATGTCGAACATACCTTTTGGTATGTTGCGCAAAGCAACCTCAGCAATAAAATATTTCACATTTCAATTTCAACTATTGCATCAAAGTCCCAATATACACAGTAGTTTTCTACGAAACTGATTTGACGGAAATTCTTTTAAATTTTAGCGGTCTTTACAATGATCGTTTTCCATACCATTACAACAACCCTCCCGGTAATTAGAACTGATAATAACTCCCAATATCATAGCCAAACTAGAGTTACAAGTTCTATCTTACAGTGTCAGTTGTAACTTCCTGTTTACAGCTCATGGATTTACCGACACATGACTGTGAATCTTTTTTCATATTTTGTGCAAAGTAACCCTCGATGTGCATAGTGACCCCGTCTCACGGTAGGTAGTAAGCACTACAAGCGAAATGGAGTATCAACATTCAATGTGTCAAACATTGACACGGAACTAGATAAATGTCTGGGAGTGAAGGAATCCACATAGTTAAGAAATTACGTTGTTAATGTATTGTGTTACTATGGAACACAAATATGCAAGTAAAGAAAGCATTTCAGGATGTTACGTATAAAATACTTAGGAACGTACAAATACACATTCAACACGTAACACATGTAAGTTTTTTTTAAATACAGTATTTTGCGCTATCCTCGTTTTCCAACATTCTGCGCAATGTCCTAAGCTCCATAACAATTTTATTTTTATCGGCCATATAGCTAATGTTGGTCAACGTTGTATAATTCATATATCGTGTACGTTCATTAAGCCCTTAAAGTGATCTTATATTGAGAAATGAAGGTCCATGTCATAGAAATAATTGATGGGAATATAAAAAGTCGACTTCCTTGAAAGAAATGGATACAGGTTTGAAACTGATTTCTGTATGTTCCTCTACAATTAACAAACATACATTGTTGGTTAGAATACTCTTTATTCTGTATTTTGCAAACGCCTTCCGGAGCCCTGCGGAAAAGTGACGCTAGACCCGTTTGAGCTTAGCTCTTTCTCCTGTGTAAACCAACTTGTGGCCAAACATGAACGTACAGAATATCGTCTTCACAGCTTTCGAACTTTTGAGGTTTTCTTGTGTGTAGTGCAATATATATAGAGTAAACCCGATACTACACTCTTGGTATATGTGATACTTTTGTAATAAGTGGATTAACATGGGTAAATAAATTTGAATGAATATTAAATCCCTTTTGTCTCTTGATACGTTTAATATTTTTATTTATATATTAACGTTTTTAGCAAATCCGTAGGTTGAATGAATCCCTTTGTCGCACTCTTGGCATTTGTGAGGATTTTCTTCATTCGTGAAATAATATGTGTGTAGCCAAATACCTATGCACTTTTAATCCTTTACCACATACTTGCTATATGTGAAATTTTTCTACTGACTCAACGTATGTGTAGACAAAATTGAACGTACACTAAATAGCCTACACAATCTCGCCTCTGTGGATGAGCAGTTGGCTAACCAAATTTGCACGTACACCAAACCTCCTACTACACTCTTGGAAAGTGTGAGGTTGTTTTTCTGTGAAGTAATGTGTGTTGACAAACGTGAACGGTTCGTAAATCCCTTACCGCACTCTTGGCATGTCTAGGGTTTTTCTCATGTGTATCGACATATGTTTTGTTAAATTTGAACGTTGATTAAACGCCTTTCCGCACTCTTGGCAAATATGTGGTTTTTCTCCTCTGTGTATTAACAAGTGCCTAACTAAATGCGAACGAAGCTTAAACCCGGTCCCGCACTCTTGGCATTTGTAAGCCTTTTCTCCTTTGTGCGTTAACCTGTGTGTAGACAAATGTGAACGATGCGCAAACCACTTACCGCACTCCTGGCAGGTGTATGGTTTTTCTCCTGTGTGTACTAATGTATGTTTTGTCAAATTTGAACGTTCTCTAAATCCCTTCCCGCACTGTTGGCATGTATGAGGTTTTTCTCCAGTATGTATTGACATGTGCCTAACTAAATGTGAACGTTGCTTAAATCTTTTTCCGCATTCTTGGCATATATAAGACTTTACTTTGTTGTGCGTTAACATGTGTGTAGACAAATGGGAACGTTGACTAAATCCTCTTCCACACTCTTGGCATATATGAGGTCTTTCTCCTGTGTGAATGAACATGTGTGTAACCAAATGTTGTTTATGTTTAAACCTCTTTCCACACCTCTCGCATGTGTGAGATTTTTCTCCTGTGTGTACTAACGTATGTTTTGCTAAATTTGACCGTAAAGTGAATCCCTTTCCACATAGTTGACATATGTAAGTTCTTTTCCCTTTGTGAATTAAGATGTGTGTAAACAAGGTTGAGCGTAAACTAAATCCTTTTCCACATTCTTTACAATTGTGACGTTTCTTTCCCGTGTGGATCAACATGTGTCTGTTCAAACTAGAACGTATACTATATTCCTTTGTACATTCTTGACATTTGTAAGGTTTTTCTCCTGTATGGGTAAGCATGTGTCTAGCTAAACTTGAACGATAATTAAATCTTTTACCACACAGTTCGCACGTATGGGATTTCTCGCCTGTGTGTATCAAAATGTGTCTTACCAGGCTAGAACTATGACTAAATCCTTTTCCACACTCTTGGCATATGTAAGTTTTATAATCTGTATGTATTAATATATTGGTTGCTAACACTGAACAACGATTAAATTTCTCCTCACACTCTTCGAAACTGTGGGTTCTTTCTCCTGTATGTATTAATTTATGATTTGACGAAGTTGATGTTTGACTATAGCGTTCGTCACTCTTTTCGTACGAATGTCGGTTTTCACTTTTAAGTGTTAGCAAAGGTCTTGACAAACGTGACCGTTTACATCCTCCGCAAAACTGCCTCGAAGTGTGATATGTCTCATCTGAATAAGAAATTGTTTCCTTATCCACTTCTCTGTGCATAAGCGTATTCACTTTTCTGACAAGAGCAGGTACGTTATCTCGCCTGCAACAAATTCAATAAAAAAGGATATGTGAATTGAGGTAATTAATAAGTAACAACGAAGATATATCATTCGTCATTTTTCATGATAGAATTACGTACTTTTTGTTCGATTACATGAAATGATGTAAAAATATGAACCGAGAACTATCGGGGAGTTTCCATATCTCTCTATTCTCAAAATAGGAGGATGTACCTTGCTTTACTATATCAAATTTTGCATTCCCATAAATATACGATATCAGAGCTAACTCAAGTACATATGAACATACATATTTTTTGCTATATCGAATAAAGATTTCATTATTATAAACGAAAACAGAAATTCGTTGTCGCTAAAAATATTTGTATATCTTTAATTTTCGTGTCAGTAAATTTAAAAATTGCATGAACTTGTTGCAATTGCATGCTACAAAAAAATAATATCACGGCGAAACAAACGAAGTGTATGACAAGTTTATTTTTTTTTTCACAAAATGCGGCATTTCAATCAGTATCTAAATCTCCAGGGGTGTTTTTAATATAATCTGATACCTTCAGATAGTATATTTTAATAGGTGCTAGATTGTTTGCGTCTGTTAATATATAGCTACGCGGAACATCTGATACATATTTAAGACTTGCTATTAAATAAATACTTTTGAGATGTGGTGAGTTTTTAAATTATTGTAATTTTTAACTATTCATTTTAAATACATGATATTATGATTCCAGAACTCCACGTTAAGGTAAAATGGACAAGCATTAGCACCTTTGTCATATTTACATTATTACTAGTTCTTGCAAGTTTTTACTCAGAACATTCAATTTAAATTTCTAATAACCTCGTTTAATTCTATTCCGAGAAATTAAAATTCTATACTGGGTTTGGAATCCTCATATTACAGTTTTTTTTCAAGCAATATCCATCGAGTGTTATTAACATCGTGAAAGACTTTACCCATTATAGTTTTTTACGTTTAAAATAAAAAGGGTGTGCGAACATAAATGCTACATTCTGAATACCGTAAAATGGAAGAAATACGTTATGCATCAGATTATAATAGACAGGAAGCTGAACTGCTTGAAATAGATTATCTAATATATGGCGATGTACTACATTTAAGTGGCATTTTATCACGTTACTTTCATTGAAATGGGTATCACAAGCACGGGAAAAGGATTATATTTGTGCGTCAAACATTACAATCTGACGGGTCTCTCTCGACAGAGAGAGAACAGTTGGCGCACTAACATTTTTACTTTTAAAAAACTTATGTGCACCAGTGTTCGGGAAATACAACGTCCCAGAGGGAGATGATGAACAATCTGCATATTATATCTGAGTGCACAAACTTGACATACAGCTAATCTGGCATTAGCCAAGGAAATGGCTGTATCGATTAAAATTAGATTTTAAACTGCAGTTAGTCAGATCTGTATCTAAGCTAGAAAGCTTTCTTTCTTTTTTTCGTTACTGTCATTAGAGTAAAGATCCTACAAATATGAGGTTTATATTTTTCGGTAAAAGCAGACTATCTGACAAGTGGATTAGGTTAGGAAGGTGAAATTTTTCATACAAAATCTTTATTCAGTACCAGTTACCAAATGATCTATACGTTAAGGGATGAAAATCGGCAATTTCCGTAGATTTCTTAATATATAAATGTACCATATGATATATAATTAATATGTCATGTATAGAATTCTATCACGCATTGTCTGATGTAGTTAAGTGATCACAATTTTGCTAGTATACGAGAAACTTTAAGAAAACTACGTTCTCAAGCGGATGTTGTTCAACTAAGATGTAGACCCATATAGCTTCAAACCAACTTATAGACTTCTTTAGATGTTTTAACATGTGCAGCATCAAAAACAGCAAATAAGTTTGTAGTATACGACTTAAAAATTATTTACAACGAAACAAAGTATTACTCTTTCAAATAACGCTTTTAACATTTCCGGACGTGCATCTTTACTTGTACGGAGCATTCTACTTCTTGCAAAAAGACATCGAAGAATCACTGTTTCTTCTTTACTAATTCGCATTAATATTACCTGCTTCTTTCCCGCGTTATTATATTAAAAATGTCTACGTAGTTTTAATGGCATTATATGTAACATACCCTTTTTGAAACTTGACGGCAAAAAAATTACGTAATACATTATGCCTCATGTTGTCATGAGCACTGGAACTAAAATAATAATGATAATAATAATAATAATAATTCAGATTTAAAATAGAGTTTTCAGAAAATCTTTTCCGGACTTTACCAACACATTAAGAAGAAAGTACATATTTTGTTTATATTGTATCAGTCAGAGTTCATTTTCCTATCAGAAATGCGTCCTGAGATAGGTACATATTTCATTAAGTAAGAATTAAGATCGAGATCCTGCACAAATCTTGAACCAGAAACAATAAGCATAAGCTTGCCCCCGGTTGTAATTACTGAATGATCTGTGAAAGTTCAAAGTTAAGCATTGGTTTTCTGCACATTTTGTTGCAAACGTCGCACTCTTGTGATTAAGTGTGTTTCGCTGGTTACAAACCGGTAAAACGTACTGAGCAAACGTTTGCAAAATTATTAATTAAGGCTAAAATATTTAATTATTTGCAAGAAACGTGACCTTCATTTGAAGATTTCATAGTAATTTTCACTGTGTAATTTTAAGAGCAACTATTAAAAGCTCAAGAAACTAATATATATACTTCACCTTAACCTTTAGTATACATTCAGAAATACACGAAACTCATTCACCCAACGATTAACCAAACCCGATATAACACATCTCACAAATCTATCTTCTGCACTGGATATAGCTCTGCACTAAACCATGCCAACTTGGAATGTTATCACCCATTCTTAGAGTGTCGTGTTGTAAAATATTATCTTATCGTATTTGATATACCAACCTTTCACAAGAATTTTACAGTTCCCATGCGAATTACTGATACAAGTGTCATGATCCGCCTATCGTAGATATATCGAGTTCATTATTTCTGTAAAATCGATGTATTTATGTGATGTCTTACTATTGTAAATGTTAATTATACATACAGCGACGTAAGCTTTATTTTTGTTCATCTCACGCTAAGTATGTTATACAAAATTGGCAATCTTTTTCCTGCGAGCTAATTACTATATGTAACCTTTCAGCCCTGACCTACTCAATTGTGCAGGTAGATAGAATCACCAACATTTGCAGTATCGGCCGAACATGCAAAATTGTACAAGTTAATTTTTCCGAAAGCTACTAGATTAAAAGAAATATCATAGTTATGAGGATAAGTAAATCGTACTAGACTAGGAAAGCATTTTCTTTTTTTATTTATTTTGGAATTTAAAAAAAAATCGGCCGAGAGGAAATTAATATAAATGGATACCCTGGATACCAGAGATACACAGGATATAAATGAATTATCCTTTATGTCAATTTGATATTTTCTAAGAATTGTTTACAGTTGAGATGACATTTTGTAAATCTGGTTAACAGATATTTTCTCCTTGCTGATCGATAGCATGTAAAAGTGTAGCTCCGTGTAAGGTCTATTCTAACTACTAAATTTACTCTTACGATTACCGCAACAACCAACAATTATATAAATTACCATACATTTAAAGCAAATTTCTCATACAACGTGATATTACTGGTATTAATCTCTAGAATTTTACAAACTTATAACTTTGGAGAAACATTTATCAATTAAAATGTAAAGAACGGGCAAAACTTTATTGACATAATTATTCATGCACTAAGGTATATCATTATATACAAAACAAATTACCTAAACGAGTCTCAAACTCATGAACTTACGCTTTTATTGTTAGTCCTGGAATTTTCTAGAGAGCTAATATCTTGAGTTTTTCTTTATAAGCTAGTTAGTACAGGGAAAGAAGCGGGAAAAATATTCCGTAAAAGTGGAAATAAGGAAATAAAAATATCATGATAAAGTAAAAAAGTTACAAAATTTACAAAATATTTGTGTTTATGTACAAGTGATACAGTGTTAGCGGAATGTGTGAAATAATGAACGTAAATGTCAGAATGGTAAAAACTTGTCCGGTTAAAACATACATCATTGGCTGAAAGACGAACAAAATAACAGCATTACGTAGTACTAGGATAACATTTCAAATCAGGATAAAGATTTAAATTAATGGAAGTGAAGGACAAACTCTGAGGGCGGCATACTTTTTTTTAACCAGTCACTTAACTTCTGCCAAATATCTGTTCCATGACTAAAACTTTTTTATATATGACTAACGGTATCAACCTGGTGGGGTGTATTAAACATGTTATACAAGTTAAACATGTGAACATATTTTCACAGTGTGAAAGTAAGAGTACGAAAATATGCGAATACTCAAACTTGCAGTGGTACATCTGTAAAACCTGGTTGCCGTAGAGTAACGAAATCGAAGATAGAATCTATTCGCTGGATCCATCTCAAAAAGCCATCACTTGCTATCTGTTACTGATGTACTTCTATAGAGTAAATATTTTAAAAAATCTTCGAATTGAAGCATTTCCAATTTGAACAGAAAATTAAGCAAGGAGGTAGAATGTATCGTTGGGACGCTCATCCGATCGCAAAAAAGCTTCTCGACATCGTATTCAGTTTTTATCTATCATATCAGATAACAGAAGTACAAATCATTTGCAAAACAACAACTCAACGATAACTGTTACCATTTTCATTTTATAACGATAAATGTTGAAACCGGAGACGGATAATTTTAACCATTTCCGATTTGAATACAGCTTCAACGAGAAAGACAGATCGTATTCAAGCAAGGTAACTCGAATGTTGAAATTCATATCCCTATATTTTTACTATTTTGGCCTTACGGAAATCAGTATTGATATCGGAAGTAATAGTAATTTTCAAGCACTTGCGGTTCAGATATAATGCTGTGAATAGTAGAGATATATTAAAATGTTTTAGATGCTAAAACGTTTGCACAAAACGCTTCTCATTATCTATTACCTGGTTTGTTTTGTGACGATAAAAATTCAAACCAGAAATGGTTCATTCTAAGTACTTCCAGTTTGAATTGAATTTCAACGGAGGAATAACTGATTCTGCTTATATGCTACCATTTTGTTCTTTGGCAATAAAAGTTGAAAAATATATTGAAATCGGAAGTATTAGTAAATTTCAACGATCTTCGTTTCTGGTAATAATTATCGAAAACTAAATTAATATGAGCCACTTCCAGTTTTGGTAGAGCGTTGCCAAGAGTTATGTTTGACGCTCAATTATTTGTTCGATGACGTCTTCTTGGTATGTTTCTGTTCTCTGGCGAACGGAGTTCAAACTGGAAGTGGCTAGTATTAACCAGGTTTGGTTTGGATAAGTTTTCAACATAGAAGATGGAACTTATACTTGATATGCTTCATCCGATTCAAAACGTCGCTTCCTGATAGCTTTTACAGTGTTCATTCTACGGAAATTAATTTTGAAACCAGAAATACTAGTAATACCCAGGACAGTAGCATTATGTTTTTTGAGATTCCGAATTATTGGTAGCAAACCGCTTTTCTTTCCCTGTTACCGTTTACATTCTACGGCAATAAGCGTTGAAAGCGATATTAGTAAAAGGGAATTTGAAAAACTGCCCGTTTTAGAAGAGTGTTGTAGAGAGTCATTATGTGGTGGGTATAGACACAGGATTACTTGCAAACAATCGCTTCGGGTTATCGGTTACCGTTTCGTTCGTTAAGTCTGAAACTAATCGCTAGTCTGAAGAAATTTCTGTTTGAGTAGAGGGTTAATGGGCGAAATTGAATCTATACTAGGGACGTTGAAATATGTATAAGAAACGGTATCATGAAAGCATTTACCGTTTATTCTAAACGGAAATCACTTTTGAAACTGGATGGAATAGTAAATTTGAACTATTTTCCTTTTCGGTAAAGTACATTTGATAGTCGTAAAATTTGTGTTAAGACGCTGAATCGTTCAGAAACAAATACTTCCCGCTACTTTACAATATTCGCTCTATACCGATAAACGTTGAAATTGAAAATGATTAGTTTGAAGCAATTCAGGTTTGAATAGAGTATTAAATAAGAAGACGGGAACTATTCTTTGGAGGCTGAATCAATTGCAACAAGACGTTTCTCAATATATTTTTTTAGCCACTTTGTTCTGATACCTGTTCACAGACGGATGGACGAGCTAATCCGTTCGAGAAGACTGCCGTCACTTACACACGGCATAGTGTTAGTTCAAAAACCTGCGTTTGTATTCATATACCTTATGAACAACAGCATACCATTGAGACTTATGTATATGATTCAAAATATCAATCGTGATATTACGCCAGATACGAAACGAGTAGTGGTATGCCTGTTCTAGAATGTTCAGTAAAAATCTGGGCGTGTCCAAATAAAACAAATACAATTTTAATACTATTTTATTATCAGGCTTTCTGTTTTTATATGATAATAATCCATAGGTCAGTTTTGAAACAGGTGTTAACACATAATGAGTGGCAAATACGTGATCGGACAGAGCGTGTACGTGCAGAAAATTGATGCCACCGGCATCAACAGAGATCAAAAGGTTTAGTTGCATAACACACACTTGCAGTAATTTTCTGAATAAAGGAAAAATAACGCATTGCTGTGTAAAAAAAAGTGCTAGGACATCGTTCTATATTTTCTGCAAGCATAGCCTTACCTGAAAAATGCTAACCCATGACAAACAACATTGAAATAACTTAATTATTATTAATAAATGCGAGCATATAGAAATCAATTTTTAACAAAATATACGATTGTGTAAGCATATACAACGAAAAATAATTTAACCTACCCTAATCGATGAACACGTTATCTAAGATAACATACGAGAAATGCAAGAAAACAAATATTAACCTCATGACGCGTGTCTGTGGTTTGTTCTCACCCCAGGCTTCACGTTCATATATTTTCTCTGTTTGTTTCATGTCATATATTTCTATTTTTACAGACTACGAATGCACACATCTCTTTTTCGTAGTTGCCGCATTTATTTTTCTCACCTAATGCATTGGGTTATATTAGTTAATCATACCCAAATCAACATTTAAGATGTACTCAAAGTAGACTCTGAATACCAAAAAATACACATTCCTTACTGAAGTGCTAGTATGACACTAACTAGTCCGTGACAAAATATTGATTAATGAATTCTCTCTGAATACTGCTGAATATGTTTATATTATCAGTAGTAGAGTGAAGTTTAAAAAATCCAATTACATGTAAAATTAAGCTGATCAGCCGTTTAAAAGTATGTGGACTTACTATACCATTTTTGATATATATTTACTTTCATAGAACATATTGTAAATAAATGTCCATTTATGCGTACTGTCTAAATATAATAACATAACATCCTTCAGAATATACACTTTAAAGACTCCCCTGGGGACAATAGTAATAATATACTGTGATATAAACCCAATTATCGTGTCGGGATTCGAACCTCAGCTATCTCCACCATCTCAACCCTAATATCGTGGGATGTAGATGCTCTTAGGACACGAATAAGGTTGCTTCAGTCTATTGTCCGTAATAGACAGGAATAACAGAATTAAAATGCAAGAGGTTATATAGTAAACTAGAATCTGACCACATACTATTAAATTAGGAATTTATTGTAGAGAATTATGATTTATGTGTAATGTGTATGTGTGAGAGAGAATGTTAGTTAAGCTGTCAGATCACATAAAGTAGACTATTGGCTATTCACTCAATTGAGAGCAACCGAGATGTAATACCACATACCTGTAGAGATTAGATGCGAACTCATGGACTCTGAGTTCCGTCCTTGAAGGTTATTAGTTTGGATCTCGATGTAGTACTTCGTTGATTCACAGTGGAAGGATTTCCACCGTAAAGACTCGCTGTTGCTGATCCAATTAATCGTGGTATGGTCCCCTTGCAATTGATCAACTAATCAAAATTCTCTCCGACATAACTTTTTTATGTCGTACTCCAGACTATGATGTTGTGTTGTTCTCTTTTACTTAATTTTGGTATTACATCTCTTTGCTGAAACCATTGGTTTCTACACTGTCTCTCAGTGATCAAATTTCCAAACAGTCTACATTTGTGATTTCAGCAATTTCGTCCAACCTTTAGAATGTGTTAATGTTAACAAAATTTTATAAAAGTTTAACAATTTAATCTTTTCTCAACGTTTGTTGACATTGTGATGACACGTACAGCCTCGGGTCTGTATCGTTACTTCATACATGAAAGAAAACAAACATAAAGATAATGAAATCTTATTTAGTAATTAGTCTGTCTCCATTATTTCTTACTTTTGAAATGCAAGCCAATTTAAAATATAATTTACTTTTAATCTTTAACTTCTGATAGCCAAATAAATGAATTTAAAATAGAAAATTTACATTCAAATTTAACGTTCCTTGACAATATTTACTTTCATAGAACATACTGTAAATAAATGTCCATTTATGCATACTCTCTAACTATAATAAAATAACATCATTCAGAATATACATTTTAATGATTCCCCTGGGGACAATAGTAATAATATACTATGATATAGAAATGAATTTAACTTTGAAATTATAATATAGTAATAGAATGCAATTTTCTTTGTGATTGTAGATAAATTCCCGGAAATTCCCATATTGGGCAATCTTCCCGGGAATTTACCCATCACCACACAGGACCCGCCAGAGCAATCAGAGGTTGGCAGAAAATGACATTAAGAAATCTACGGGCTTCGAACTAGCGGAATTAAGCATTCGAAATGAGCGACGTGCCTTCAAACTAGTCAAAACTTCAGATATAGAAAAATCCAGTTGTGCAAGAAACGGAAGCTCGAATTTATGTTTAGAAAGTAAAGGAGAAAATCTCAGAAAGCGACAAAACTGAAACATGTGTGTTCATAGAATTCACTATTTTGGTTCTAGTGCAAAAATCGGAAGGAAAAGGCTTCAGTGAAATGTGATCAAGTGAAAATGGACGTTCAATGTTCCAAACAACGAGTCACTGAATCGTTTTAAGTGTCTTCTTAGCATTTGTTGATTTGATAATATTCAAACTTGACAGGAAAACTTGAAAACAGACACGACGACAAATATTCGTCTCGGGACAAATATTCGGACGACAAATACTCTGGAAAATATTCGTTCTGATTTTCTATGGCCTATATAGGCCTGGAATATCTATATTATGCATGAGCAGCTGGTAGCTACGTTGATTTATTTATTATTATTTTTTTTTTTTTTTTTTGGTGCGTGTTTACATTCCTGGTATGCGCAGACAATATGGTATAAAGATTTATTGAGGGTGCAATGCTGAAGAAACATATTCATTCAAAAACAAAATATATGATGGTCAGCAAATGTTGCATGAATAAGGCAATGTAAAAAATGTGATGATGTGACTTGGAAAGCCATGATCAAATAAGGGAACAGATACAACCATGAGGATCTATATCACAAGAACCGGGTGCATCGAAGAGTTTCTCCTTCAGATAGCAACAGATGTTGGCAGATGAGAAGGCGGAAAAGGATATCCATAGGGAAATGGTTGAAAGCCGTGAAAGATCAGAAAATGCGTACAAATAAAGACAATGTAGAATATAGAAAATTTCAGTAGAATGTTTCGTTGTACACAGATATAAGTGTGTGTGTGTGCTGGGATCCCAATAATCTCTAAGCAGGAGAATAAAAGAATAGTTTGTGTTTAGTATTTTTCTCTGGTAAGTATATATATAGTGTGTGTGTGTGTGTTTATTTTAACTGTATTGTAGTAAATGAGCCTAAGTATCTATCTTTAGCAATATAAAAATGCCCAATGAAATAGTGCGTAAGCAGTAGGAAAATTCCCGATCTGGATGAGTGTCTGGAGTTTTTTCATTTTTTCGCAGTGATTCCTAGAGCATGTACTCGATTTCTGATTGTCGCACGATAAGCTATGACCCACGTACCGGCCAAAGATGGAAAATCGAAGTTCCCTTTTACGAACACTTCTTCGGGGTGTATTCGTTCCCTTTTATTAGCACATTTTGGGAGTGCATTCGTTCCCTTTTGTGAGCACTTTTTCAAAACCTATTTTAACACAGCAAAAATCACATAAAAATATGAACTCATTTTTAATCTTTTGACATAGCAAAGGCTACTAGCATAACAGACAATGGGCGTGTATTCGTTTTCATTTATGAGCACATTTTCCAACCCCTATTTTAACATAAAAAAATTACTTAATACAAGGAACACACAATCCAATCACACAATGCACAGAGACTACAAACGGAGCAAAATATTTAGGCGGTGTTTCCAGATTTAGTAATAAGTCATCTAGTACTACATGCCCAAAAGTAGTGACCATCGAGGGCGAGAGTGACCCGAATAATTTTTAAAGGGAGCAACATATTGAGGTACTGTTTCTACATTTAGTAACAGGTCACCAACTACGACAGGTATCCAAGGTACTGACCATCGAGGTCAAAGTTCACATATTTAAACCCGAATAACTCCTAAACGAAGCAACGTATTGAGGTACTGTTTCCCCATTTAGTAATAGGTGATGAACTACGACATGTACCAAAAGTATTGACCATTCGCGTCAAATAGGCACGAAAAAATTTGAGCGACCCCAATTTTGGCGGCAACCAGATTTACTGATATATTGGTATCCAAGTTTAGTAACTTTTTGTTCTCTTTTACGACCCTGCAGTGTCTAGCTCAATTAGAACATTGATTAAAAAATAAACAAATACTTTACAGTACAATATGCCATTAGCTTGGGAATACATTAAAAAGACACAAAACAAAAGAAACGAATTGCAGCTTAATACCCTGCTGTGGATAAGTATAGCCTAAAACATTCATTTTAGAATACAAACAGAATAAATAATACGCCAATTTTCTAATTAAAAAAACAGGTGCTTATTTGATGCAGTCTTAAGAGAATTTCGGCATTATCACACTATACATTGATAACAATAATAGTATATAGTAGCACAATTAATTTTCCGATTAACAGAAGGTTTTACAGGCACAATAACGGCCGTTTTGAATAGGTTATATTATAAGCAAGATTTTCCAATTAATAACGTATTTTACAAGGGCAATAAAAAATAAATAAAATAACCATAGTAGTGAAAATCACAATTATACTTCTATGGGGTTCGAACCAACTAACTTCGGCATACAGACTCGTTAGTTTAACTAACTGAGCTATTTGTTTTCTTACGTGAACTGAGCCTGTTCTACGATAAAGATGTTTCTTCATAGGATCGACTACCGATTCGTCCTTTTCCATACGTAATTTCCACTTTTTGCTCTATCTAGACGTTAATACTTGGCATAGATTCATATATTTGGAGTTTGCAGATAATGCACGTAATAAGACATATTAGAAATGTTTCGTTTTTAGATATAATCCACATTTCTCTCAATGACATAGATGTCACTGCTTCCTGCTGAACTGCAGAATTCCCTCGCATTCTTGGAAATTTCCCACTTTAGCAGAGTTGGTAATTATCTTGATTTCGGTCGATTTAATATGTTTTGCTTCTAACTTATTCTTTTAAGCTAATATCTAACACAAATATTAAAAGCGGGTTTGTTATTAACCTGTCCTGCAGGGGAAACCTTCCGAAATTTCCAACATATAAACAAAACGGAGATATTTTCAGAGATCTTCAAAAAAAAAAAAAAAAAAAAAAAAAACACATACTATTTATTTTGCTCATAGTAGTACTAGTAGAAAATTATCTGAAAAAATGCTGCTGCCCATCAACAAAAATTGAGATTATTGAAGATTCGAAATCGATTTTTACTCATAATGGCCATATCAGTTTAAATGAAAACTACAGAGAAAAAATCATCGGCACAGTTTTCAAATATATTAAGATTCTATTTTGTCAGAAAAGATACTTTGCATAGTTATTTTGTATTGATAAATCTATTCTTTATATTTTGTTCTCAAGCAAATCTAAAATGAAAAATAGAAAATCATGCGCGACTTTTATCTAGTGTCATTCTTATGTCTGGCTAAAATCTAAAAGCAAAGTAAAAAAAAAAATATTTCACTCACTTAGTAAGAAAGACCTCATCTCAGATTACATCCTCTGCAGTTAGAAGCAAAGTAACTGGCATAGGTGTTAATGTGTTTCAAAAAGAACGATTGAAAGATTGTGCGTGATTTGTACGAGGGTATTCTCACATTCTTTTAAATTTCTAAATAAATTATGAATTCACTTCACTCGTCTACGATCTGAAATTATATCACCCGCAATTAGAAGTATTGTAGGAGCCGTTCTCAGCACCAATTTTACTCCGCCTTAAGTTGAGCCCGTCTCACACGGATCTGATCTAAGGCCTCAACCAAGGCTACAACTTAACAGTGTTGCTTAACTCAAACCTCCATACAATTTATTTTATCTTGAGGTATGTAGGGGTCTCAGACGATCCTTAAAACTAAGTAGGTATTACCAGCAGAGCCTCTCGTGGTCGCTGTATAAAACAAACGAAAAGCGTGTTACGCAAATTGTAAACATTATTGTTTTTTTATTTCACGATATGAGTTCATCTGAAGAGGATGAAATAGCCATACCAGCGATATCTGTTCTGTTGCTGACACAAAATCCGCCCTCCCCTCCCCTCAAAAAAGAGAGAGAGAGAGAGAGAGTAAAGAGGAGCTGGTGGACCAGGGAGTGAATTCTTGGCCGCAATAATGCACAGGAAAGCACCGTATTTTCAATTGTGAATAATGGACTAATTCTCGTTAATCCCCGTTAATAAAATAATAATTATAAAAAAAAATATAGAATGGATTATTCATTTCCATACCCTATTGAAGTTAGTAACTCCGAACATTCAGCAGCAAGATAAGAACATGAGGGAGTCTGTATCAACTGAAAAATGGTCTGTAGATTTTTGGATCCACTACATTGTAAAACTGAAAATCAAATGTCTTGTCCAAATATGTAAATGAGCAGAGTTATCAGGCGCGGAAAAGGCGCTAAAATAAAGAAGAGCAATTTTCTAGTATAGGTATTGAGTGCATCCTCTCAGCTCAGTACCCACAAAAAATGCCCACATAGCCCATGAAATCAACTTATATCCACCGGGAACCCATCTCATGCACTACACCTGGAATTTTTGTATTGAGTTAGCATTGTAGAATTGTTCCCTAAAATTTCACAAAAGCCACATAACACTGATATCCACAAACTTTAAACCTCCAAACAATTTAAATTTACATGTAAGTGGCTTTTCTAAATTTGACTCTACTAAAGATATTATAAACATACTAAATGTTACAAACAATTTTGTCAACATTTGCGCATAAATATGTATGTTCACAATATTTGCAAAATACTTTCTTATCTTTATAATTTTGCAAGTAACATTGTCACAAACGACCTTTCTTCCTTCCCATTTCTCGACATTTCATGCGTTAATTCACATGTAAGAGAAGTCCGAGTACCTCTTCAGAAATTCAAGTCAGAGAGAGGAGACAGACCGACGTCTATTACTAACAGCGGTTCTGAGTTTGTTAATAGTATTTCATCTCTATTTCCGCATAATTCTACATTACTTTACACAATGGTTCCTTTTCATTTGTAAATTAGTACTTTGCTAATTTTGGCTATTATTTAACATTCGGGGGGGGGGGGGCGAGTTCTTGCATCTACATTTTTTCGATATTCTATTCCGATGGGGTTGTCTTACGGTTTCATACGTTAAATTACGTTACCAACATTAATTTCAAACTGCATTGTAGAGCAAGCGTTAGCGAATGAAGGCTGGATAGAGCCCCGCAGGGGACGTTATTTTCTATCTTCGTTAACAACAATTCACTTTCTTTTCTCACATAAATCACTTCCACTTACCTTTACGGTTTATACAAATCCCCTACTGCCCTAAAAAAAAATGTTCCGTATGTTCTTGACTACTTGAACAACACTATCAACTTGTTTCTTCCGTAAATTATCCTACCTTTTGCTAGTTTTAACCCCCAAATACTAAACAATTACTTTACCTTTTAGGGCAAATGGAAATGGAACTTAAAACATCATATTATTAGTTATATCAAGGACAGTCAAAGTATGATTTTTTTTAACCTTCAACTTCTTTAAAACCTACAAGTAAATTATAACATATTGAAATAAAGTAATTAGTAATATGTTTCTTATAATTTGGAAGATAAAATAAGCTAATGGATATAGATTCCTTCCCGGGAATTTATAGACCCCGGAAAAAACCGGGAATATTCCCATTTTTTAAATTCCTTCCCACCGGGAATATTCCCACTGCCCATCAATATCGTCGAGCACCCATACTGTAAATATATACAAGAATTGAAGAGAAATCCGTAATCAATAATAAAGTAATCATTTTTTCATTAACATACGAACTACATAAGATTTTCATGGGTTGTATCGATCTCTCTTATGATTATTACTATTAACCCTGCAGTGGTCGCTTGCGGACTCTCAGTCCGCAGTCAACAATGATTGAATTTTTTCCCTGCGCAAATCACCTCTCCCCATTCCTGTTTTTTATACCTCCCAACAATCGGCTTCTGCTTATCAGTACGGAGTTGCACTTCGAAGCGTGCACTAGTGTTGGAAATATTAGCTAATGCGGAGCGTGAGTCCGCAGCGACCATTAACGTTAGCTAAATATAGTGATGACCAGAAAGATGTGGGAAAGCTCAGTGGGAAATAAATATAAATATGACGAAGAGAAAAAGTATCCAGCGTTTGTTAGATGAGTGCTCAGTCGATTTAAATGATACCGTGTATGAAGATGATGAAGATGAGAGAGAAGACAATTTGACTACTGAAATCATGAACACGGACACCGAACAGGAAATATATGATGAATAGGAAGTGCCACATAACAAGCAGGTTAGTTCATTTTATCTGGGGAAAGATCAGAAGGCAAAGTCGAGTGTGCACGTACCCCCGAAAATCGTGAACAAGATCAGTGAACATAGTGACGCATTTACCTGTTGTAAAACAAGCCACGAAGGATTTGAAAGACCCACTCGAAATTTGGAAATATTTTTTCCGGAACAAATAATGAACGCTATTGTAGACAATACAAACAAAAAATTGAATGGTAGAAAGCCTTCTGAAAATTAGAGCAACTGTCAGCAATATTTCCGGTAGTCTGAAGAACCGATTTCATGAGCTTCTTGGATCGGAAGCTACTCAAAACTTACCTGAAACTTTCAAAGGCGCCCGGGGAAGGTGCAGTAAACGCCACAGAAAGAAGAACCGACCTACTAGGAAAATGTCTTTTTTTGTGTGTGTGTGAAGGACACTATAATACAACAATATGCATACTATCTCTTTTATATTGTATAAGCTCTGAGTTACAATAATGCTAAACAATTGGGATTTTAATTAAACTTTATCACGTAAAACATGTTTTGTAACTCATTTTAAAGCAACGATTTACTACAAGAAAATTAATAAACAGAAATACGGTAGCGATAAATACAATCACTAAGTCAAGTGATGAAATAATAACAGTTTTATAACGAGTGTTTTCGTGAAGGTGAATATTTTTACAATAAAATAGTTAATATTCTTTGCGATTTTTGTAATATCATTTATTTAGTATGCAATTAAACACTTTAATTTACCTGCGGAGTATCAGTCCGCAGCGACTACTCATGTCATAAAATAAGCGCGACTACAGCAGGTTAATTGGTATAGCCTACAGCTAGTCTATGTGTGTTAAGTCGTTTCCAAATTGCATATTCTTAACTTACGTTCGAGGTATCTCCCATACCTAAATAATTCTCGTGAAATATTATTTTTAACCTATAAACTTTCCGAACCGATGTAACCCTATTATCAACCTGAACCAATTACAATATAAAAAATTGAACATTACCTTTCTGGCCGAACTGAATTTAAACATTTTGTTGTTAATTGTTGGTAGTCATTACAGTACGACGCGCAAGTCTCTTGAACCTCTATGTTTCTTAGTATTTCTATACCACTTTCAAATGCAGGACCTTCTACTGCTAATTCTGATTTCACCCTATCAACTTTTAGTTCCACATCCAGAGAACTCATAGCACTATCATTGTCCATTGTTTGCTCTCCTTCCGTTGTAGATAATATTAATTCTTTATTGTCAGATATCACTTCGTCTGTACACAATTTCTCTTCGAGTGGGTCTTCCTGAGGCAAGTCATAATCAATTTCTTCTTTGCACATCAATAATTCCAACTTAACAGACGCCTCACCAGCCATTTTGACTTCAAATTTAGTAAGAAATGGGCACTGTTCTTATACTCTATTATATGTTATGCTGTCAGAGTTATGAAATGATTACAAGAACTTTCACAGAAGCAACATAAATACTTCCAATCAAACATATGATCAGACAGAATAATTGATATTTTTAAAAATTATTTCTTCTTCTTCTTCTTCTTCTTCTTCTCAGTTCAAGGCACCTTGTAACAAAGCTCATTAGCAGTTATTGAGTGTATTAAGCGTATAATAAATTAACAAAAGCGTATTACGTAACAAAGGATTTAAAGTATAGAATAAATAAGTATAGGATGAAAGGTAGTAATGGGTAGTTCCGGAATGATTCGTTCCGAAAGAACGAATCCTTCAGAGGAATGAAAGGAACGAATCTCGGAAAGGAATCGGATTTATTTGGGCGGATTCACTCACGGGATGGATTTACTCAGCAAGTTTACGTATTGAATCAGTGGATTCAGCTGTTGGATCCAGATGGCGGAACCAAACAACAGACGAGTGCATTGCTATGAATGGAGTCGGATTGATATGGATGGGACAAAAACAGTAGCAAAGAATAGACCGTCACTGCACAACAAGGAAGCAAATAATGCCCGTACGTGCATGTCTGGAAACAAGCAATCTTTTTACCCGCTCTCCTGTCACTTTTCCGACCACCGCAACTGCTCTCCCAACTTCTGAAGAGGAGAGATCGGCAGCTAGTCTTATCAATATTTTTTCTTTCTTTTCTTTTGTTTTTACTGTTTCACAGGTGTTCGTCGTTACCAGGTCTATAGATTTTTATTGCAAGACAGATAATAAAACTATTTGCTGTAACACACAAGCAATATCTTATTTAATATATTCTGATGTAATGCCCATATAACCCTATACTAATATAAAATTCGCAATTGTTTTTTTTTTTTGATTAGGTTTTAATGATTATTTCAACACCAAGATAATATGAAATAGGATTTAATGGACAAGATAGGACTTCAATCCAAGGCAAATATCCTCACCTAAATCAAACCCGGGACCACTTACACAAAGAGTAGGTGCATTAACAACTCTCGACCATCAAGAGGAAAAGTACAAGCAAGCCGAAACTCCTTACAATGAATTTTGAAATGAAATGAAATCTTCAAGTTTTACGTTGCCGTTTACGTCGGTTACGCTAAAGGAGGCGGTGATAACGAAAGATGAGTGAGATGGTGGAATGAAGAAAATGGGAGGAAACGGGAGAACCCCGAGAAAACCCACCAGCACGGCGTTTGTCCACCACAAGGCTCACACGGCGCGAGCTGGGATCGAACCAGGGGCCCCAAACATCGGAACTTAACGCTCTTCCAATGAGCCACCACACTTTCCCCCCGAACCACACGAGTTGCCACAGGAAATATAACTCGAGTCTTCAGCGAGGAAAACCAGAATTCCGCGTAATGTTTGTTATTATTATTATTATTATTATTATTATTATTATTATTATTATTATTATTATTATTATTATTATTATACATTTTATTAGAAATATGTAATACTCAAAATCAGGATAGAAAATTGCCCCTACCCTCTCCAAGTGACACTCCTACAAATGGAAGCCCGAGATTTCGTTTGTTGTTGCTGGTATTATGTATTTAAATAAATAGTAAGATCGAAAACAACAGAACATTTACTTTTTTGTGTTTAATAGTCATGTAAAAAAGAATGAGAAGAAGAAGAAAAAGTTATATTCATTCGAGGAGCTTAATCCCTCCTTTTGTTTCTACTCATTCCAATTTCTCACACCACCACACTGCAGCAACTTCTCAGGCGATAAGAATGATTTGACTACTTTCAGTGAAAAGAGGAAACGAATTGGAGAGCCATGTGAAAACTCAGAATTATTCCGACTTATCGGAACAAAAGGATTCGATCTAGAGAGGAATGAATCCTTGTTTGAGGGAATCAAATCAAATAAAGAAAAAAAAAAACACACACACACAGAATCATTTAATTTTGCGGAACGCATTTTCGCCGATCACAAGAGTTTCGTCCAATACATGGCTCAAGTAGAATTCTATTGGCCTAACTCGATGACGTCACGAAGTTTCAATTTCAACTTGCTAAGATTGTTGGAATAATTTCTTTCTCTGTTGTGTGTGTGTGACCCATGTGTATGTGTAAGAAAGAGAAAGAGAGAGAGAGAGATGGAATTATAAATACTTTTAAATGTAAAATATATTATACTCAAATAATCTTTGAACCAGTAGGAATTTTTAAATAAAAACAGTCCACTTGATTTTTTTGCTATCTACAATTTCAACATTTTTGTTAAATTATATGTCAGTCACTGGCGCACAAATCCCGAGGTATGAGGGGTACATGTCCCCTCCAAATCTTATGGGGCCGCGGTGGGTCAGTGGTAGAGCTTTCACCTCTGGTGCTTGGGGTCCCGGGTTCGATCCCAGCCCCCACCAAGTGAACTTTGTGGTGGATAAACACCGTGTGCGTGGGTTTTCTCGGGGTTCTCCCGTTTCATCCCACTTTCTTCATTCCACCATTTCATTCATTACTCATCATCACCGTCTACTTTAGCCTACCCGGCATAACCGTTGGACGTAAAACTCAAAGATTTCATTTCATTTTTCCCTCCAAATCTTGAAACTGGGGGAATAATCCAATTTGAAATGTGTTTTTATCGGGGGGGAGGAATGTGATGATTCGTAGCCGATTACCACAAAGGGAAGTGGGATGAAACTGATGTGTCCCCAGAATAAGATTCAAATCTGCCCGCCTCAAAATGTTGAAGAAAACTCTTCTCCTGGTCCTCCATATCATTGTTCCTCAGCTTCATAAATACTTTGAATATCGCTTAAAAACATGGAAACAGTTTTACCCCCTCCCACAATGCTGAAGACAGATTTGCGCCGCTGATATTATTTGATGGTGCGCACATATTAATACACTATGCTTTTACAACGATCGTGTGCTTTGTAATGCAACACCAAAGTCTTGGCCTTGCTACATAACCATAAAGGTACAAAATATGTATTTCAAATGTTTTCCGGACTAATTTTACAATTCGTCTTTATGTGCATCCAGAAGTATATCTAATTTAGAATTATTTTGCGACAAATAACATTGCTATATGCTTATAGATAAACCATGTTCGGTACAATTGCGTGAGAAACGTCCACCAGCTTGTGCTATTGATATATTGTCATTATTAGCTAGAATTGTTTGGTCCATATTACCAAATGAAAAAGGTAATGTAAATTGCATTGCATTCAAGTTCAGCACACTAACATTATATTGAAACCTGGACCCACTGCTTAATATGGAATCGAAGACTCTGAAACCAAGGACACGTATGTTAACCAGATGGCCACGAAGGAACTAAGGATGAACATATGGTTACTTCCCTTAGTAATAATAATAATAATAATAATAATAATAATAATAATAATAATAATAATAATAATAATAATAATAATAATAATAAAGTTTTGACACAAATGCTGAATCTGAAATCACAGATAGGTCAGACAAAAAGCACAAATGTCATTTTGAGCGGAAGGGAGTTGGGCGTGAAATATCACGAAAGAGTGGGTGCTAGTGAAACAAGGTTGGAAACCACTGTTTTAAACTTTATCTTAGCAAAGGAAGCTACCACTTGAACTTATATAACCATCCGCGTGTCACTTCTGCTTCGGCCTGCCCAAGTGCGAATTAGATTCCCTACTAACTTGTAGGGAGCACCTAGAATACGCACTTGAAAACACAATTACATCGAACAAGCTTTATCAGCAAAGGCACGACAATGACATCTGGCACAAAATACTTGTATATTTCGAATGAATGTGCAAACTGTAGGTCGTCGCCTTCTTTCTTTTTAACTCGTGTTGTGATGATTTAAATAAGCCTATTTAAATAATTTGTTTCGCTTCGAAAGCTTGAAAGAAAAGATTTGTTTCATAACCCACTGGAAACTGTAAGGGCCCTAAGGTTACTTGGGCACATCAGTTACACAGGGTAGGAGAGTTAAACGGAAGGTCAAGAGCTCTGATCCTAAAGAGTCTTAAAAAAATGTGTGTGTTCAAGCCCGTATCCACGGGGGAGGGTGCCTAAAATTTTCACAGTAGGCTACCAAATTAACTATAAAATGTTTAGATCGGGCCCGCCTAGCTTTTACCGCTCCTCAGCACACCCGCATTTGGGCTGGCTACGACCCAGTGTGTGTTGCATTCGATGCAAATTACGTCCTGTGCTATTAGTTGGAAATTTACAAAAAAAAAATGTAGTAATTTACATTTGATTTGAGTTTAGACTCCCTATCATCAGTGCGGCTACATGAGACATGACATGGGACCGAACCACTTAAGATTCTGCCGGGAATTACAGCAAGGCCTCTCGCGCAAAAGCCGCATACGTTATCCATATAGCTACGAGGGAGATTTGTGTAGTAATTCAGAAATAAAGAGGATGTTTTAAGAAGTATGTTAAGGTATATCGGGATTCATCAGACAATGCAACGCTCTGCCACTGTGCCAAGGTTTAGGGACGATGGTCATGTGTTCATTTCAGTCGTAGTTGCTGATGTCGTGGTGTTAACATTCGCACATTTATTTATTATTTCTGCCTATTACAGGATTTTATCCCAGTTACAACAGGCTTACAAAATTAATATTACATCTACAAATGAACAATAGAAGAAAAAATAAAAAGAAGAAAAAAATAAAAATATTCACAAGAAAACATCAGAACATATAATGGCAAAATGCTAAATGCATAGAGAGAGAGCAAGATGTGAATAAAATACCGGAAAGAGAAGATTCACAAACTATCAGATCACATAAACCAAAAACAATAGAAAATACATTAGAACTCTGATATAATGATTCTTATGAGCACAGGAACAGTGACATACTTCTAAAGTAGAATTATAAAGCCATCTTTAAGTGAAGGAGAGTAACAAAATCCATAAACGAACTTATCATAGCAATTTTAATATATACAAAATTGTTACTAAGCAAATTCAAAATAGTAATAATAGAAGAATTGTTCAAATATTGAAGACTTACATATGTAGATATAGAAATATCAGTACTATAGATAATCTAAACGTGGTAAAATTTTTATAAGCGAGCACATGGATGGAACATGGACTTCGGAGGCCATCGTTAGGAGTGTTCGGTGCACTGTTAGTTCAGACACACTTGTACTTTGCCCAGTAATAAAGTCTGATGTTAGTTCTGCCACGGTTCGCTGCCTGTCCTGTTATACCAGTCTCCCAGCTTATGACGTCCGACTAGTGATGGGCAGTGGGAATATTCCCGGTGGGAAGAAATTTAAAAATGGGAATATTCCCGGGTTTTTCCCCTGCCTATAAATTCCCGGAAAGGAATTTATTTCCATTTCTTTACTTTACCTTCCAAATTATAAGAACCATATGACTAATTACTTTATTTCAATATGTTATGATTTGCTTCTACGTTTTAAAGAATTTGGAGGTTAAAAAACTTAAAATTATTTGACTTTATATAACTAATAATATGATTTTTAAGTTCCATTTCCATTTGCACTGAAAAGTAGGGTAATTGGTTAGTATTGGAGGCCAAAACTGAGAAATGAGTTGATAGTGATGTTCAAGTAGTCAAGAAAGTCTCGAACATATTTTTTTAAGGCAGTAGGGGATTTATACAAAACGAAAAGGTAAGTGGAAGTGATTTATGTGAGAAAAGAATGTGAATTGTTGGTAACGAAGATAGAAAACAACGTGACATGCGGGGCTCTAACCCGCCTTCGTACGCTAACGCTCGCTCTGCAATGCTGTCTGATTTTAATGTTGGTAACGTAATTTAAGGTATGAAACCATAAAACAACCGCATCGGAATAGAATATCGCAAAAAAGTAGGTGCAAAAGCTGGCCCCCAATGCTAAAGAACAGCCAAAGTTAGCAAATTACAAATTTACAAATGATGAAAAGGAACCATTTTGTAAAGTAATTTAGAATTATGTAGAAATAGAAATGAAGTACTATTAATAAACCCTGAACCCTGAAGTACTATTAGTAATAGATGTCGGTCTGTCTCCTCTCTCTGACTCGAATTTCTGAAGAGGTACTCGGACTTCTTTTCCATGTGAATTAACGTATGGAATTTGGAGAAATAGGTAGAATGAAAGGTCGTGTATGGCAATGTTACGTGCTAAAATTTAAAGATAAGTAAGTATCTTGCAAATTTTGTGAATATAAATATGTATGCGCAAATGTTGATAAATTGGTGAGACATGTGTCTTCTAGCATTTACCCAATCTAATTTGTTTATAACATTTACAAATTTAATGTGTTTATAATATCAGTAATAGAGTGAAGTTGAGCAAATCCACTTATATATAAATTTAAACTATTACTATATATTTTCTCACACATATTTAATTGATAGAACATATTGTAAATAAATATACATTTATGCGTTCTCTCTAATTATAAGAAAGTGTTAATAAAGTAACATAATACCGTTCAGAATATATAGATTTTAAAGAATCCTCTGTGGACAACAGTAATAATATGCTGTGATATATAAATTAATTCAACTTTGAATCATAATATAGCGATAGAATGCAATTATCTTTCTGATTGTACATAAATTCCCGGATAAATTCCCATTTTGGGAATCTTCCGGGGAATATTCCCTGGGAATATTCCCGAAAAATATCTTCCCGGGAATTTACCCATCACTAATGTCAATATCTAAAAAAGGAACCGAGATTTTAAGAATTGTATTTTTGATGACGTCATAAATATACATTCTTATGGATATGGACTTTTGGGTTTCTACTATAAGGAATAGAAATTTCACAAAACTAATATATGTGCGTTAATATACAATCTAATGCACGTTTTGTAGTAAAATATGATGGTACCCTTATGGGTTAAATGAGAACCCCACTATAGTTTCTATAAAAAGATTACAACATTTACTAATTTCTTTAGGCTACCTTAAACAATGCACGAAGCTGTCGCGAATACTGAAAACTGCATGTCAATATCTAAAAAAGGAACCGAGATTTTAAGAATTGTATTTTGGATGACGTCATAAATACATTATTATGGATATGGACTTTTGGGTTTCTACTATAAGGAATAGAAATTTCACAAAACTAATATATGTGCATTAATATACAATCTAATGCACGTTTTGTACTAAAATATGATGGTACCCCTATGGGTTAAGTGAGAACCCCACTATAGTTTCTATAAAAAGATTACTTCATTTACTGCCCCCCACATTTTAGCTGGTGAATATATATATATATATATATATATATATATATATATATATATATATATATATATATATATATATAGCTCCGTCTGAAGGGCACGGACAAAAGGGCGAAGACAGAAATGCCTTAGTAAAAAGGGACCGGCGACAAAAGGGTTCGAGTCAAAAGAGACCCAATGTCAAAAGTGCTCGAATCAAAAGTTCGACGCGACAAAAGGCCTTGTCCCACAAATTTTACTGCGCTCTGTATCGTTGATCATCTATTTACTCATACCTTCCCCATGCCCCCACCCATTTCAGCTGCTGAATATTCTATGTCAGAAGAGCATGGACAAAAGGTAGAGGACCGAAATGCCCGAGTCAAAAGTGCCCCACGACAAAACTGCCCGAGTCAAAAACGGCCCCGCGTCTAAAGGGCTCGTGTTAAAAGGGCTCGGCGACCAAAGGACCTGAGTCAAAAGGGTCCAAATTAAAATGGTTCCTGGTAAAAAGAACCCGTACTCGGTGACAAGAAAGCCCACGTCAAAGAAGACCTGGTCAAAAAGGCCGCGGAGTCAAAATGGCCCCGCGTCAATAGGGTTCGAGTCGAAAGTGCCCTACGTAAAATAGGTCCGAGTGAAAAAGTATCCGCGTCAAAAGGGACCAGACGAGTGGACCGAAGCTTTTCAAAATTTCGTCACGGGTAGCTTGGTCTAGGGCCCCAGATCAAGACGAAGAGCTTTTATTCTAATTTCGAACTAGGGGATCTCAATGGGACGTTTACCGGGGCCGGCCTGGGGACCAGACAAGTTGACGGCCGAGAGTTACCAAATTTTGATCAAAGATACCTTGTCCAGGTCCCACACCAAGGCAAAGCGTTTTTGATAAAATTCGAACCAGGGGGTCTCAGGGGGGCGTCTACCGAGACATGTAAAAGTACTAGAAAATGACCGATATCAGTGTCGATTTCATAGTTTTCGCGGTCGCTGAGGTCAATGGAGAAACTCCGATCGCATTAACTTCAAAATTCTCCTTATTCAGCTGCGGGCCGTGAGTCAACGGGGGGGGGGGATACCAAACGTAAAATTAATCCAAAATGACCGATATTAGTGTCAAATCCATAGTTTTCGCGGTTGCTAATATCAATGGTGACGCTACCATTAGCAATGAGTCAAATTCATCCACCGTTGTATGCGGGTCTTGGGTCACCAGAGGGGGGAATTCTGAGACATGTAAAAATAATCGAAAATGACCGATATTAATGTCAAATCCATAGTTTTCGGGGTCGCTGGGCTCAATGGTGAAACTTAACCCTGGAATACACAGACAAACAAAGCTTACGTGAATACACAGGTGGGGTGCGAGCGCACCCCATATAATTAAACGCTACTGAAATTATAATACATGAACTTTAATATATTTATTTTACTTTATCAGTTACAAGAATACACAATAGGAGTTTTTATGTACTTTTGAACAGACAGCTATTCCTTACTGCACGAAATGCAGACTTCCTTTCTGTGCTCAGCACAAACAGCCTCTTTGCATCTCAAACAAAAAGATTTAGTTTTTCTGTCCTTATTCCTAGGGCACATTTGACATTGTGCTAGCTTTGGAAGACTAGATGCTGAATGAATTACAGGTGACAGTTCTTTTTGAATTCCAAGGATATTTCTGATACCAATAGACAAATTAGTAGGAAGATTCTTCTTGAAGCGCTCCAGCATGTAGGGTCTAGATAACTGCAACCCCAGTTTTTTTTTAGAAACTCCGAACGGATGGTTGAGAATTCAATTCATGACCGTTTCTTTCTAATATAGAAGCTCCCCTTATAGCTGGATCATTTTCGATGTTACCCTCAGTGTCACTCGTGCCACTACCACTAATTTCATCATCGACTTCCGATTATACTTCAATATTGACATCGGACTCACTAAAATTACCTTCAGAATCATAATCTTTTTCTAATGTGTTCAATACAAAGTCTGTAAACTTGCTTGAACCTGCACACACTTTGGTCACCATGCAATTAAACAAATATGCACGCAAAGTATCTAAAAGGAATTTCGTCAAAAATTGAATTTCGCATACGTAAATACACAGGTGGGGTGCTGGAGAACCCCACCCCTTGAATATATTCTCTTCTAAAACGAGACAATTTGCTTCACACCCACCACCGTGAATGTTATGTTCCAAAATGAGAATACACGGAAGATCAAACCAATGTGTCTGAGAACAGAGCCGCAATGGCGATGAGTATAACGTATGGAGTGCTCCAGCACCCCCTGTGTATTCCAGGGTTAAAACCGCGTTTACTTTCACATTTAGCCCCCATCAGCTAAGGAACGGGGGCATTATAAAGGGGATCACGAGATAAGTAAAAATAATCCACAATGACCGATGTCAAATCCATAGTTTTCGCGGTCGCTGAGATCAATGGTGATACCGTCATTAGCGATTTTTTTTTTTTCAAATTTATCCACCATTGTATACGGGCCGGGAGTCACCGGGGGTGGGGATTGCGAGACATGTAAAAATAATGTAAAATTACCGATATTAGTGTCAAATCCATAGTTTTCGCTGTCGCTGAGATGAATGGTGATACTTCCACAGGCGTTGACTTCCAAACACAGCCCCCATTGGCTGCGAACAAGAGGCGTTGTTTTTTTCAAAATTGGAACCAGATGATCATAGGGGCTTTTACCAGGATATGTAAAAAGTAGTAGAAAATGGCAGATGTTAGTGTCACATTCATAGTTTTCGCGGTATTGGTTGGGGGCCAGAGGTTTTCTTTCACAACTCGAACCAAGGGGGTCTGAGGGGGCGATCACCGGGACATGTAAAAGTAGCAGTAAATGACCAATATTTGTGTCGAATCCATATTTATCGGGGTAGCTCAGATGTATAGTGAGACCGCCGAAAGTGTTTACGTTCAAATTCAGCCCCCATCGGTCTTCCCAATGAAAACACATGTACGTTGTTGGATACACAAAATATGTCCAATTTTATAAATGTTTCTTAATTGTTCTCCCGTTGTTCAGTTTGTTTACATTGACATTTTATCTGATCCGTGCGAAGAACGGGCATAACAGCTAGTGCGAAATGGTAAAGTGTTTTTTATGAACCAAATTACAATGAATTCAATTATATAGATAATTATTATAATTATAATACATAATTATTTCCTTGTTGAATTATAGATATTTTTCAGTGGAAAAAAGAATAAAATTTGGAAGTCCCAAATCAACGTAAAGTAGACCAACGTAAAGGGAAAATGTATAACATTTTCCATATAATTAAGCTTACAAACTTAAAATTTCCATGTAATTAAGCTAAATTTCCATTTTTGTGACGCTTTGTGCGCCTATTTCCTCGTCTTCTGCGTCACCGGAAATGGCTCAATGTTATCCTACAAATATGGCGGAACAAGTTAATGCTGTTCCGTCAGGAACGATTTCGAGGTCATTTCCTTCACATCGTCTTGTGCGTGTTTTCTACCGTTTTGTAAGCCTATGTCCACGTTTTGTAAAACAATGGTAAATCAAAATGGGCATTCAATGTGGGAAGAAAAATGACCCACTGTCCCACCAAGATCGAATTTCGAGGTCGCTTTTTTCGCATTGTTTAGTGCATGTATTTAACGTTTCTGCGCATATTTTCACGTTTTGTGCGCCAACGAAAGTGGGTCAAAGACGACCTACAAATATGGCAGAAAAAGACATATTCATTCCACTTTCAAGGTCCATTTTAACCCACTTGCACTGATGCACAAAGCGACACAAATCATGCATAAAAATGTGAAGGAAACGACCTCGACATTCGATGGTGACGGAACAGCATTAAGTTATTCCGCTATACTTGTAGACCATTTTGACCCATTTTCGTTGTCGCACTAAAGTGGAAACAGGAGCACAAAACGGTACAAAGCAGGCACTATACGATGCGAAAGAAACGACCTCCAAATTCGATAGTGGCGGAACAATGGCTCTATTTCCTCACACCTTGATGGACCGTTTTGACGCATTTCTGGTGATGCTCAAAACGTGGAAGTAGGCGAACAGGACGGTACAAAATACACATTAAACGATGTGAAGGAAACGTCCTCCAAATTCGTTTGTAGCGGAACAACATTAACTTATTTCATTATATTCGTAGGTCCATTTTGACCTACTTCCGGCGACGCACAAAACGTACAAAACAGGCACTAAAAGATGCGAAAGAACCAACCCCGAAATTCGATAGTGGCGGAACAATGAGCCATTTAACTCCCACTTTAAACGCCCGTTTAACTCACCTCGGGTGATGCACAAGACGAGAAATATGCGCAGAAAGCTTTCAAAAAAGGCACTAAACGATGCGAAAGTAACGATCTAGAAATTCGATAGTGTCGGAACAGTGGGTCATTTTTGTCACACTTTGGAGGCCCATTTTGACACACTTCTGGTAACGCGCAAAACATGGAAATAAGGGCACAAAACGGCACGAAAGATTCACTAGTCGATGCGAAAGGAAGGACCTCGAAATTCGGTAGTGGCGGAGCAGTGGGTCATTTTCGTCCCACGTTTGAGGCAAATTTTGACCTCTTCCAGTGACGTACAAAACGTCGAAATAGACGCACAAAAGGTTACGCGATGTAAAATTAACGACCTCGAATTTCGATAGTGGTGGAACTCTTGATCATTTTTGTCCCATCTTGGAAGCCCATTTTGACCCACTTCCGGTAACGCACAAAACGTGAAAATACGGGGACTCATTTTATCCCACTTCCTATGACGCACAAAACGTGAAAATACGGGGACTCATTTTAACCTAATTCCTATGAGGCACAAAACGTGGAAGTAGACGCACAAAACGGCACAAAACGATGTGAAGGAAACGAACTCGAAATTCAATGGTGGCAGAACAGCAATAACTTGTTCCGCCATATTTGTAGGCCCATTTTGACCCACTTCCGGTGATGCACAAAATGTGGGAATAAGCGCATGAAGCGACACAAAACTCTCACAAAAGATGCAAAACAAAGTACCTCGAAATTCGTTGGTCGCGGAACAAGTTAATGACGCGGTGAGCAGCAATATAGACCTAAGTATATACTGTAGTTCTTACCAGGGGGCGCGGTGGCTCAGCGTTCACCTCCGGTGCTTGAGGTCCATGGTTCGATCCCAGCTCGCGCCGTGTGGACTTTGTGGTGGACAAACACCGTGCTCGCGGATTTTCTCGGGGTTCTCCCCTTTCCTACCACTTTCTTCATTACATTATTTCATTCGTTTCCCATCATTACCGTCTCCTTTAGCCTAACCGGCATAAGCGTGGGACGTAAAACTAAAGATTTCATTTATTTTTTTGTAGTTCTTACCATCAAGGCTGAGAGCTGCACGGTCCATTTTTTTAGCCAAAGTAGAAGCCCAACCGGGATAGTGATGTCAACCAGCTCGGCTCGGTTCAACTGAGCGTACAGCTTAAGCTTGCTTGGTTGGGATGACCCATCGACTGGGCTCAATTGAGCCAATGGCTTGAACCGGCTCGGTAGAAACGAGTCATCGACTCGGCTCGGTTGAAACGAGTCAATAGGCTGGGTTTGAGTCAGCTTAAATGAGCTGATAGTTCGAACCGGCTCGGCTGGGGTAAGCAATCAGCTCGGTTCGGTTCGGCTTGTGTGAGCCATCGGCTCGAGCTGGCTCGGTTGGATGATCTGTTGGCTCGGCTCACTTCTTGGTTCGGCTCGATAAGTGAATGAGCTGTGAGCGAGCCGCTTGAGTCGTTGACAACTCTAAACCCGGGTCGAGCAATTTTGAACATTTTTGACTGGAGTCCTATAACTTTTAACGATTTTCGGCTCGAGTCCGAATACTTGCTCATCCTGAACTCAAACCTAGAACCTCGTGACCAATGTCCTTGCCTCCTGAAGATTTCTTGACGACCGAGATCGACAGTAGTATTGCGATAAAAGCCACATATATTCCATGTTTATACAGGTACACGGTGTTATAATAATAGTGAGTTATAGTAGTACTAGTAGTATCATTGATAGTTATATTGTCTATGTAGGATACTTGAAGATAGTAGTACTTGTAACTACACAAAGGATTTAGCTCGAATTGGCTCGACTCGACTGGAACCTCGATCCGAATTCGAGTCGAGTTGGGGGAAATGTTTCGAGTCGAGTTCTCGAGTCGAGCTCAAAGATGTCTGCTTGGAGTCAAGTCGAGTTTTAAAGAAAACTCGCTCGAGCTCGCTCGTGCCCATTCCTATTGTATGCATAACGGGCATATAGAGTTCTTTCGAAGGGGATAGAACCATAAACATAACATATTTTTAAAAAATTCTTAGTTTCACGGCTTTCTTCCCAGGGGGGCGAGGGGATGATAGTTATCCAGCATTTCTTATAAGTACTTTATTTGAAATATGTAAAACAAGTGGACAACACAATATACACACATCTTCTTATCTTCAGTTTTAATTGCTGAGTTCAATTGCAATTAACAATTACAATTAACAAAACAAGTTTCAATTGTCAATTGCAATTAACAATTAAATGTTTCAATTGCACCCTTTGCAATTTACAATTAACAATTAAAAAGTTTCAATTGCCTGGTGACCAATTAACAATTGACGAAAATTTAATTGCAAATTTTATGATTGAATTCAATTTCAATTGAAATTAATTGTCAATTACAAATTGAAATCATTAGCAATTGAAATCAATTGCAATTAATTTTCAGAGCAATTACTTTAAATTGATTCATCAATTACAATTGATTTCAATTGATTTTGCCCAACACTTGTCTGTGATTCCTTTTCCTGATTGGGGGCGCGGTGGCTCAGTGGTAGAGCGTTCACGTCCGGTGCTTGGGATCCCTGGTTCGATCCCAGCTTACGCCGTGTGGACTTTGTGGTGGACAAACACCGTGCTCGTGGGATTTCTCGGGGTTCTCCCGTTTCTTCCCACTTTCTTCATTCCACCATTTTCACTCATTTCTCATTATCACCGTCTCCTTTAGCCTAACCGGCATAACCGTGGGACGTAAAACTCAAAGATTTCATTTCATTTTTTAAAGATTTCATTTCCTTTTTTTCCTTTTCCTGATCGCACCAAATATTAGGCGTCACTTGGCATAGCAGATACGTACACTACAACTTTCGTGCCACAACATGTACTGTGGTTGTCCTTATTCATCAAAGTAAAGCCCGGCATGTCTTGCAGGCCGAGTATACCTTTTTAATGTTTTTATATACAGTCGTCTTTGGTTCCTTCCAAAACTATTTTCCTTGCCAACGAAATATCTCAGTATCATACGGAAACACACAGTGCAATTGCTGTGGCATACTCACTCCCTAAGGGTGTCACGCGACAGTGTACTTATCAAAATGCGACGGTGGCCTTGGTCTTGAAAACATTCAACTTCAGAGCTGCTCGCTGTTCTACATAGCGTGTGCCAAACCAAGGCGCTTTAACTTATTAACTTAAAGCGCCCTGGCGAAACACTGCTCATAGTTGGAGTCCCTTTCCAGCACACTAAAGAGCGCAAGGACGAAAAAATGAAAAGAAAAAAGAATACGGAGAACTGTTCCTTATGCAAAGAGCGTTTGAAAACATTTCAAAAGGTATGCTATGACTATTATCAGTTAATTGTCAACAACCAATATCGGGGACAGATCCAGAAATTTTTGATGGGGAGGGGCGCAGGTCTGAAAAATAAATTTGAGACATTTTTTCTATATGTGATTCGCTAACTAAATATGTGAGCTGGAGTGCTTTCTAATACGTATTTATCGCCCTTCTGGAGGCAGCATTGAGGAAAGCCATGTTGTTCAACACGAGAGAATCCAGGATTACCGTAAGAAGATAAAACTTTTTTATTGCCATCTATTTATTATTGCATTATTTTATTTTATTATTATCATTATTTTTCTTAAATTAGATTATGTAGAGTAAACTATTTTTAATTTAATTTCCTATTAACATAATTCATATTAACTCTTCACTAATATCGTTATTTTTATACTGCATAAGTACTATCGTGGGGTCAGATTTAACCCCATTATTTGTTTTGAAATTAAACTATGTTTAAACGTATTACCATTAGCAGTTGATTGTGGACCTTTTACTAGTCCTATACTTTAATGGATTTAACTAGTTTTGGGGACAAAAAATATTTTCAAAATATTTTTTGACTAATTGTCTTTTAGTAATAGATTATTACAAAGCGAAACAACATACTTAAGTAAAATAAAGTTTTTTGTTATCCGAAAATAACAAAGTATGAAAATAAATTTATTTTCATATAAGGAAAGCATTCACTTATTAGTGCTGAGAAAATGTAACTTGTCATTTAAAAAAACTGACAATTGATGTTTTTTTCTTTCATCAGTTGCTTGGCTATAGGTCCGTACCCACATGGGGACTAGGGGGCCGGGCTCCTCTAAAGTTTTACTGTCCCCCTAAAATATTCACGGTAGGCTTGCAAATGAACTACTGTAATATAGTGATGAACTATTATATGGTTGGATCACCCCCTAACTTCTACCGCCCCCCCTTATATTGTTGGGCTGGCTACGGACCTGCTTGGCTACCTATCAATACACACAATGTTTAGTCTTAAGGGACCGTCCACATATTACATAACGCTATTTTTAACCAATTTTTACCCCCTCCCTTCCCCTTGTCACACTTCGTAACGCAAGGCTGAACCCCTCCCCCGTTCGTTACATAACACCTTTGTATTTTTGTTTTTCACCAATCTTGCTTATTTTGGGAGTTATTATAATAAAACACTATTTTTAATGGGAGAACTTTTATTATAAAATGCTTTTATTCTGAATATATTTGTAGTGTATTTCGCCAATAAATCAAATACCGCTACGTATTAGAAAATGGTAGGATGGTAATCATATTTTAACTCCATAAGATTGCTTAATTAACAGTCCTAATTCTTCAAAACTGCATACTGTCGTTTTCCCAAAGAGATCACACCTATCCTTTTCGGTCAGATGATGACAATGAGGAAATACTGACAAGGAAGATGAAGGTGGAACAGGATCTAAAGAACTAACATTGACCTGTTTTACAGGGATACAGGATGCTTCGTGCATTTGAAGTTCCCCAGTGTCGACGATGCAAAGTTCTCTTCCTCGTCGACCACAGATTCGAAGTGGCTGTGAATGTGGAGGAGGGAGGACATCTCGTTTGTGAACAAGCTTTCGAACATCTTTTTTGGACTTCGGACTTAAGTTTACCTCTTTTCATATTCTTCTTGTCTTAAATCAGTGCGAGAATGCGAATACACTCAATTTCTTCAGAAATATTCAAATTCAAAAATTAAAAAAAAATAATACGAATTAGGTTTATAATATCTTATTTTGATCTACAAATCCTGGATCGTTCCATCGGGGAAAATATAATTTCACGAAAAAGAATTGCTTCTGTTTCCCATGCAAAACCCCTTAGCAGAATAGAGTGAGTAATGATTCAAATCAAAGGTTTCAGATAACATTCTTAAAAATAGCAATACGAGTGGGAACATGAGGGCATTTTCAGGCGGTGGTTACGATCACTAACAACTAACTCCGAAAAAGCATTTTCCCTAAATCCAATGCTGCGATAGCCACAAAACGGAGTTTTATTGTATTGTAATACATGCAGGTTTCGCCACCATTTATGCTGGTGTCTAGTGCGTCTTCGAATCTCTTCTGTATGATTCCATGCTGTTTGGGGTCGCTGAGATGAACAGTAACACTTTCGATGCCGTTTAAATTAAAATTTAGCCATGCAACTTGGGGAAGGAGAGATGTATATAAAAATGATCGAAAATGACCGATATTTGTGTCGAATCCATAGTTTGTGGAGTCCGTAAGTTGACGGTGACAGTTTTGGTTCTATTTATATCCAAAATGAAACGTATTCTCCCCGTATGAAGACGAGTACTCTAGCTAATTTATAAAAAAAAAAGACTGAATAAAATTATTTGTTTAAAAGATTGCATATAAATCTGGGAATAAAAATAAAAATTACAGCAGAAAAAAGTGTAACGTAACAAAGACCTAAATCCCCTCCTCCCCCTTGTCAGGCTTCGTAACGCAAGGCCGAACCCCCTCCCCGTTTGCCGCGTTACGTAATATGTGGACGACCCCTAAATCTGTCTTAATCACATGTCCGTTAGATACAGAACGAATAAAGACATTTTAGTTGTTCTACTGACAGTGAGTACATATAGTGTTTTTTCTTGAATGACCCTTGTGCCGTAAAACTCAAAGATTTCATTTCATTTCATTGGGGGTATCACAAACGTGTTAGGGCATAAAAAGTGGAAGGGCATCGCGAACGAATCTTGTGTATGCAACTTCTACTAGGAGAACTTATAAGAGTAAGACGGAAAAGAAAGACAGGTAACATACTGTATATAATAAAGTTAGAAGTTCATATTACAGTAAGTTCAATAATGCAAATGCAAAGTGTGACTTTTTAATATATATCCTAACATAATACACATTTATTTTTACATAATATCTAACGAGAAATTAAATCCCAAAACTTCCGTTGCATACTCCACAGTGTAAAGACTAAAAAAGTGTGATTATAATGTGACAACTTTGAATATATCATTCCACATTATGTAATAATTACGAACATCCAAATATATGGATTCTGTCAAAGTATTCCAATGAGTTTTTTTTTCTCTCTTTTCAGTTCTACACTCAAATCCATGATGATGATTTGGCGCTGTTCGCGCTAATTGTTAAAAGTGTTGGTTACATCATGTAATTTTTATTGACTTAAACCACAATCTTACTAAAGTCCGCGTTAATCACTGATACTTGTATATATATATATATATATATATATATATATATATATATATATATATATATATATGTTATTATCGTAGCCGTAACAAGCGCATGAGCCTTTTCTGTATGAGAGCTCGAGTTCGAGTACCACTTTAAACTGTAGATCTACCATCTACGTCTCATATAATTTCGGTTCTCAAGAAGAAACCTAAAATTCACGTTTTGTTTGATTTGGTTTCGTCTCTCTCCCAATTACATAGGGCTGATCTCAAAACAGATTTGTAGTACTCTCTTCAATTGCCATCAAGCGACATAAAAATTAGCAGAGTATTTCTTCTCAATCGAGACAAGAAACTACTTTACGAGACAAGAGAACGGGAAAAACTTTTTAGATTATCGAGACAAAGGAGAAATAATCGTCTTCGAAAACCGAGAAGAGACGAGAATTCTATAAAAAATTGACGAGACGAGAAAATCTTATTTCTCGTCTTTCTCGTGAGGAACATACTATATTTGGGATTGAATTGTGGTCCTTACATCAAATTTAAAGGCTGTACTACTGCGCCATCAATCGTCTTCCTCCTTAGTGACACGGAAGACTTGATTTGAACGTTTGTGTACTGTTCCGCACGAGACGAGACGAGAAATACAGTTTTCTCCTGTCGGCTCTTAAAGTAAGTGTTGGATTCTTGTCTCGTTTTGATTCTCGAAGAATTATTTCTCTTCTCGTTTTATAAATTTATGCCTTGGCTTTCTTCTCAATTTTATCTAGAAATTATGAGAATGCTTTCGAGTTACGAGAGTTCCACTAAGAGTGTAATATATCAATATTTAAATCATATTTATTATTGAAGTATATTATGTAATAACTTGCGTATCTTAAAATGTTGATAATTACTCTTCATTGTCCAGGCTCTTGGGTTTTCTCGGGACTCTCCCGTTTCCTACCTTTCTTCATTCTAGCATTTCATTCATTTCTCATCATCATCGTCTCCTCTATCCTAACCGGCATAAACGTGGGACGTAAAACTGAAAGATTTCATTTTACTCTTCATTGTGTTCGTACAACCACTGTTATAATGAGCACTAGAAATATGGGTAAACTAAATAGAAACATGAATGTGGGAAAGCCATCTATAATATAATTTGATAGTTGCAAGACCGATATTTTTTCGAAATAGATAGAGAAACAATAGTTATGACTTCAACTATGTAAATCGAGTTAGGAGGGATGTTTTTATGGCATTCCAGATCATGACCGCCATCTTGAAATCCGCCATATTGGATCGACGTCAACTTTTTCAAATGGAAAGAGGGCCATGTGAGTTATCAATCAACAATGATTTTTTCCACCCAATCTCAGACATTAATTAGTTTGTTCATATCTAGAACAGTTTACGACTTACAGTTCTTTCAATATTGAAAAGTTCGTTGTTTGTAGCAGATAACAGGTAACTACAGTGGCAATGAACATAGCTCCAGAGACAGCATTCTTACAGAACAAAATTACGGCAATGCAAGAAATGAAAGTCCTCAACATTCATAAAGTGGTTCTAACCTCGCCACTTCGTGTGTGCGTTTGTAGATTCAAACTGAAACTATAAGCAGTTGGGGCAGCACGATGAAAACAATAGCAATATTGGTTGCCAATGGCATTCATGGTCGTAGCAGCTACGGTATAAGGTAGAAGATTACGTGCATCGTGTACCATTCTACAGCGACAAACTCTTTGTAAGGACACAAGTGCAGGAAATATATTATTATCACATTAAGTTCTACCCGTGAATTTGGAAGTGTTTGAGAAGTAGTTATTTCGTTTATTGCATTAAGCCTGTAATTCTGTGAGGTGCGTGCGTGTGTGTGTGTTAGGGAGAGTGTGTGCAGGCAACAATTTTAGACTAAAAAACGACACACCATGGCGTTAAATAAGGAAAACATTGCTGGTTACCTCCTGCAGCAGTTACAGACATTACGGTTCAAGCACAATGAAACAAATATATCAGAACAGGAAAGAGTAATCGCAGATGACATAATTAGATTCCTAGCGGATGAAGAATTGGAATTCGAAATGGAATACACTCTGGATATTCTAGAGGAGGCACATCATGAGATAAACAATCAAGAATCTAGTGTGGAAGCGGAATGATATGTGAATTGCTATTGGTCGAATACAGGGAGCAGGAATTCACTTATGCTGGATACCTGAGAATTATTTAATAATGAAGAGGTGCGAAGTACAATAGCTCCACCTGGGAAATCAGTGAAAGTGCGACAAATTCCAAAAGGTACCACCGGCATATTTCAACCTTTCCATGTATTTTTTTTTTTAGACAATACAAAACATTGGCGTACTATATGTGATTATGCAATAAAGGACGAACATTTCCATTCAAAACTGCATGACAGAGATACTATTGTCACTCTGCATTCGATTGTGTACAATCAATTTCAGTCTCCTCGCTTCACAGGAATAATTCAATAAGCATTTTGTAAATCAGAATATACTGAGCCGATCGAATGGTTCGAAGTGCCGAAGAAGCACGCTTTCAATATTTCCGGCATTAACTTTTGTGATATTTGTGACGCTTCATTTTTTTATCAGGTGCTCATGGTACTCTGCAAAATTCTGTTTTGACCGTTTTATGAATGCTGAGGACTTGCATTTCTTGAATTGCCGTAATTTAGTTCTGTAAGAATACTATCTCTGGAGCTATATTTATTGTCACTATAGTTACCTTTTATCTGCTACAAACAACGAATTTTTCAACATTGAAAGAACTGTAAGTTGTAAACCGTTCTAGATAATGACAAACTAATTAGTGTATGAGATTGGGTGGGAAAAATCATTGTTGTTTGATACCTCATATGGCCCTCTTTCCATTTGAAAAAGTTGACGTCGATCCAATATGGCGGATTTCAAGATGGCGGTCATGATCTGGAATGCCATAAAAACATCCCTCCTAACTCGATTTACATAGTTGAAGTCATAACTATTGTTCCTCCATCTATTTCGAAAAAATATCGGTCTTGCAACTATCAAATTATATTATAGATGGCTTTCCCACATTCATGTTTCTATTTAGTTTACCCATATTTCTAGTGCTCATTAGCAGCTAAAATTTTTGTCAATATCTTATATCCAACCCTACTCTAGGACAGTAGTTGTTTCCTTTTGCTAACGCAACGGCGAAGTGGTGAGGTCTACTTCTTAGTCTATTTCTAATATAAGTCATCTGTAAATTCATAAAGGGAAATCCCCGTTCGTACTCTGCCGTGGAAATTGATACCCGATTTCTGCAACTCCTCATCGACAATCTACTTGTTAGACTTAAGTCTGATAACGGTTTTTCTTGGTCAGTTTGGAAATACCCAGCAAGAAGTATCATCTCTCGATCACCATACATCTTTTCCATATCGACCATGCCAGTTGGCAATGTCGACTTATGGAGAACAGAAACTTCATCTAACACGCCTTCCTTAGGGAATCTTGTGTATAAATTATCAATTAAAGCCTGATAAACTGATGATTCATTATTTGTTTATAAATTTATTTTTTGTAATTACACATGAAGGTCTGATGCCATTACCAAGTTCCCTCCCCGTCTAGAAAGCGAAAGGGAAGGAGGTTCCTGGAAAGTGTTCAGAGGTGAATGGGAATTTCCCTCTTTCTTCCACTTCAATTACCACACTGATGTTTGACATGTGCCAAATTACGATGAATTTCAATTAAATTATCATAGTATAATTATTTCCTTGTTGAATTATCAATATATTTCAGTGGGAAAAGGATGAAATTTCAAAGTTCCAAATCAAAGTAAATAGACCAACGTAAAGGAAAAAAATGTAAAATTTTCCATATAATTATGCGTAAAATCCAAACTTAAAATTTCCGTGTAATTAAGCTTACAGTACAAATTTTATGCCTATTTTTCTCACAACTTTATGGGTTGATTGCCCTGTGCTGTGAGCGCTCCATATAATAAACATAAGCTAAGACATAAACATAAGATAAGACGTGGTTTTGCGAAATTCAACCCTTCAGAGGAGAATGGAGAACTTGAATGCTTGTTTGGTATACACCAGATCTCTGAAAATACCAGACTTAGAACCTTGAAAATGTGTATAAATATTCTCTTTGGGTTCCACTTTCTAGATAGATCTTGCATCGTTTGGCCTAATCCTTGTTTCGCCTAACCAATTATCTGACACTTTTATGACATAAAGGATAAGCTTTTGTCCGCCATTTTAGGCGAAATAATGATACTCGTTTGGCCTAATCCTCGCCTTCGTTTGCCTAAAATGGTGGACTATAAAAAATCGTGGAGATAAAACTGGAGGGAAATTTTTCGAAAAAAAAAATATTTGCTACTATGTGAAGAACTGAGAAATACAAATTAGTTTTCCCAAAACTAATTTGTAATAGGACTATTTGCTTTCGCAAAAATGTTTCGACAATTGTACAGTTACTTTTCCGTTCCATTTTGAGAATACTAATGCCTCCACAGGGTGTATAGTGACTATATTTGAGATGAGAGAAACAGAAAAAGTTACACCTGTTATTAATTTTGTTTAAAGGTGAGTGCTGTTCAAAAGTAACTTTTAGTTTCCAGTTTGTTTCCAAATATCTGATATTGTCAAATGGTACTGCTAATCGGTAAGTTAAAGGAAATATAGTTTGTGTGTTTCTTCTTATGCAGGTGCAAAAGTTATTTTATTGTAGGTTTTGCTGATCTTTCAGACGATTTCATTCCAGTTTCAACGCTTTTTTGAAACTGTTAATGCATTACAAGGGATCCTATTGTGATTCTATTGCAATTACAATTCGTATGAAATTTGTAACTATTTCGAGCTAGATTTGACAAAAGATCCCTAAATTTGCTCATAACTTAACAATGGACAACTGTGATCGAAATGAGTGATTTGTGACAAATCGCTCCGCTGACAAATTGCTCTTTGGATAATTCCACAATTCAAACATCTCAATGTGTTACTGACAAAGAAAGAAGGAAACATATATTTCATTTCTTATTATTACTTCTGAAATTAGACCTACAACTTTTGAGTTGAATTTCCACTCGTTTCACATACTACCGGGAATGTCCATAGAATAAGTCGCTGAGATGCACAATGAGATTGAAATCATGCTTCTCGGTGGTTATTTCAGCAGGAAGAAGTTGAATGCTCCTCCAAACAGATGGTGGCCAACCGGGATCTGTTACCAGGGTGGTTGTCCTGCTGGTACACTCTATTTCCAATCGTATGACAGAAATAAAGATATAGTTGATTCTGGTGATTTTCGTACTTCGATACAATACGGGTGAACAGTAGGTACCAAAGGTCCAAAACATTGCTTACAGAAAAAACACTCTATAAATCAACATGGTCTCCGTTATCTTGTACAATTCCAACCTGACATGATTTCGTTGTGCTGGCACCAAATTATAGATCACTATCGGCGTGATGAGATTGAAATCGAGACTCATCGCACCAGGGTTTGCTGGTTTATACCAGCTGAAAAAAAAAACGTTTGCACCAAAAAACGAAAAATGTTCGTAAAAGTGTGTGTTCGTAAAATCGTGATGAACACACATTTATTGGTTATCACGTTTCACTCCTGTATATTATTCGTATTATATTCAGACCTAAATTTCCCATTCATTACTCAAAAAGATTATACTACAAAAGCAACTTTTGTATTTTTTAAAAAGTTTATGAATGCTTCTTTTGTATTTTTTTTATATTTGTTATTATTGTTATGCAATTTCAATCAAAGAAAAAATCTAAATATTGTTTCGTTTTAATAATGTTTTCTATTGATAAAATACATCGAAATGCTGTACTTTATTTCGGGGGGGAGGCATACAAACCCCACGAGAGGCATTTATTGAAATCAGAAGTACCTTTCGTATGTATTTATGTATAAATGTGTCAGAGCCAAAGTGGGCTCAAATAATTCGTATCTTTATTCACTTTTCTTACTGATGTGCAAATTAAGTCTATTTCTTCTTCTTCTCGTTATATTTCTTTAACTTAGACTATAAAAGTCGTAGTGAACTAACTTGGACTAAATTAGTTCTTCTGTACTCTACAGCATTTTGAAATTGTCCATATGTAATTCTGTATAATGTTTTCAATTGTGCAACTGGTTATCTTTTTGTCTTTCTGAAATGACTCTTGACAGTTACATTAACAAGTACCTAAAAATCAGCACAACGTATTTTTTACCATGATTCCTTCACGAGTGAGTCGACAGACATATCGCATTTGTGGTCAATTAGTCCCGGTTTCGAGTTCAAATGGAGGACAATTTCTCTCGGATGTAAGCCGAGAAGCGGTTTGATTCCACTTTAAGCTTATGTAACCTCTTCTAGCATAACCCGGTTGTTGCATAATAAAACCAAGATGAAACAAACTTATTTCTGTCCATATATGATATAAATACATACAGCAAATAATTTAAACAAAAAACCTGGTTTAAACCCAAAAAATACCGGGTTTAAACAAGAAAACCGGGTTTATTGTTTTTTTAACATGGTTTTTGCCAACCCTGCATCGCACCATGCTACTCGTTTTTATGGTCCAGTCACGGCATTCTGTTGCCAGTGTAAAACATTAACCGTAGTGACATACAATGACCAGTAGTAACCTCGTGGGTTATCCAGGGCCGGATTTTCCAATAGGCCCGGGCCTATGGGCGCAAGCTCCCAGGGGGCGCACGGCCGAGAAAAAAAAATTAAAAAAAAACATCTAGAAATAAAAATACATAGCCATAACTTAACATATTTTTTGAATTGACTAAAAAAAATCAGGCTAATAAATCATTCTGATTTTGAAGTTCATTGGAACCAATAATTGTTGGTAAAGTTAAACTATTTTTCAACATTATGCATCAACTTCTTTACAACATTGATCTTAAACACGGGAGAACTGCCTGTATGGATGTCGTTGAGCGGTACGCATCATATTGCCACTATGGAGTGGTGTTTAAGCAATTAACGTATAGGCCTGATATAATTTTTTAATAAAGGTTTTTAGGAAAGTAACTTTAACCAGACTAGGGGGCGGAAAAAATTATTGGGCCTAGGGGCGCCAAAATGCTAAATCCGGCCCTGGGGTTATCGGCTTCTGAAGTCCATACGATGAAGCGAACTTTGTCTACTAACTATCCGGCTACACCCTTTATTCAGTTGGGTGTCCGTCTTGGCTAAGGTTTACTGGTGTTCGGTGCAGTTAAGCAAAGTTATGAAAACATTTATACCTTGTTCTTTTAAATGTGAGTTTCTTTTTACATTGTTAAATTACTGTACGTTTCCAAATTATGCAGATTCAATTTTGAAACTGGAAATATATCTATAACTTACAGCAGGAATAGAGTGATAGTGTGAGATATGCAACCTGTTTGTCGGAAGCTGAATTCTCATCAAAAACGATTTCTCATTATCTCTTACGATTTTTAATATTTAGGAATCAATATTGAAACTGAAAGTTGTACTAGTACTTACTTTATTAGAAGACTCAAGCTGAGGTGAAAGCTATTCTTAAGATTTGGAATCCATACCATAAATCATTTGGATCGTTAGAGAACGTGTCGATATATATACGATATATGAGTAGGCCAATGGCAAAACCCGTTAAATTCACTTTTATTAAAAATGAAATAATGGTTGCTCTGGAAACCTTAGTTGGAAAGCTATTATTTCCAGATAGTATTCAGTAGAAAAAGTTATTTTAACTAGTTGAAAATTGAGATTGAAATATGTGCCAATTATAAAAACTTGTTAAATCCATCATGGCAACAGATGCAAAACCAGTTAAATCCCTCTTCCATATTCAATTTCATAAACTGTAAATCCCAAACCTGCAAATAACCTCATGAGAAAAGCAGAATCAAACCCGGTTAATTCCATATTTCTAACAGTTTGAGGTTTCGTACTGTATAGGATTAGTTTAGTAATCTGAATATTTATTGCAACTCTTCGTAAATCATTCGAAATTTTATTTGGCAGAATTTGAAGTGTGTGCTTTCATTATTTTTTTTTTATTTTTGAACTGAAAATTGAAAAAGAATGAAAATGAAATCTTTAGTTTTATATCCCACAGTTATGCCGGTTAGGCTAAAGGAGACGGTGGATGATAAGAAATGAATGAAATGGTGGAATGAAGAAAGTGGGAGGAAACGGGAGAACCCCGAGAAAACCCACAAGCAAGGTGTTTGTCCAACACCAAGTCCACACGGCGCGAGCTGGGATCGAACCAGGGACCCCAAGCACCGGAGGTGAACGCTCTACTACTGAGTCACCGCGCACCCTGGACTGAAAATGGAGACACTATACGTCTTAACCTAATTGTTCGTGACACATTTCTGTGCTTATTTGCTTTTATTTAATAATTACTAGACAAATGCATGCAAAATCGAAAGAAAACGATATTCTAGGCAGCGATTATCATAATTCTATCAGACAACACAAAAATTGTCTAGAAAACGTACAAGATACATGAAAAACTGAAAACGAAATGTAACCAAAAAGACAAGGTGAGTGGTTAAAAGTCGTTTGTTTTGTATTTCAGGGTAACTTTTTAATTTGAACAGAACATTGTTGGATTTGGTTCTCTAAACAGTCTCTTCAGCTTCAGCAGAACCTCTTTCTTAAAATGTCTCGTGTCAATTATTATTCAAAATTATAACATGCTTCTGGTACAACATGTTAAAAAAATTTGCCACTTATTTACCATTTCTGATTCTCTTTCTGCCACTGTTTTGCTCAAACTCAACATTTGCACATTTTGTTTTGCTATATTTCAAATTCATATATTGGGATAATTGGCAAATGAATATTCACCCTATGTTAGTCCATAAAAGGTTACAAACTCTTCCAAAATATAGTCACTCAGTTTAGAAATGTACACGGATAGGTATAATTAACTCCGCTTGTAATTACAAAGGGTTTGACGATTGAAAGCAGCTCAAAGCTCACGTTTTACAAAGAGGTTTTTGACGAATATAAAACCGAGAAAATGGTGATGCACTAGAGGACGACGATGATATTGATTTCTATTTAGTAAATGATGATGGAGTGGAGGTTACAAAACTCAATTTTTTGCACATTTGGACCCATTGTTTTCAATTTAGAACAAAATTAATGTAGCATTTATGTATCCATATTCATTTGTGCCAATTTTGTGCAATGTATAATTCATAATACATCCCACCCCCCAATATTTTAGTAAGCATAATACTGATTTCTGACTCTGACTCCCTTTCTTTTTGATAGGTTTTGTATCTTGAGCCTCAACAAAAATGGCCGCTAGTCCAGATGCAAAAGCTGATATTTCCATTTACATACGCAAAACCTGCTAAATCAAAACTATTTTCTTTAATAACGCAATTCACAGACTAGTGTGATTATATAGCTTTCGACAGACCAACACTCACATTATTCTTAATTTTTTAATGTTCCCTAGTTTCTAATGTTATTTTACAATTATGACATGTTTAAACAGTTTTTCTCGATTTGGCACAAATTTTAAAATGTGAATTTAACGGGTTTTGCTATTCGCCTACTCATATATATTCGTATATATCCATGGTCCTAGTAAATACATAAAGAAGTTTTGGTAATCCTAACTCCTCGAAAATAGTTAATATAATATTAATCTATATATTTTGCATTTCTTAATTCTTTATATACCATTGAATTTTCCCTTATATAATTTCCCTCTAGTTGAATTTCCACGATTTGTTCTTATTGTCCGCCATTTTAGGCGTAACGAGGATTAGGCCAAACGAGGATCCTTTTTTCGCCTAAAATGGCGGACACAAATCTTATCATTTATCTGTCATAAAAGTGTCGGATAATTGGTTAGGCGAAACGAGGATTAGGCCAAACGTGGCGACAAGGCCAAATTACGATGCATTTCAATTAAATTATCATAGTATAATTATTTCCGTGATGAATTATCGATACTTTTCAGTGGAAAAAATCAAGGTAAGTAGACCAAATTAAAGTGGGAAAAAAGTGTAAAATTTTCCATATAATTATGCGTACAATCCAAACTTAAAATTTCCGTGTAATTAAGCTTACAGTACAAAGTTTATGACTATTTTTCTCACAACTTTAAGGGTTGATTGTCCTGTGCTGTAAGCGCTCCATATAATAAACATAAGATTCAGCAATTATTATAGTAGAAAGCAATGGACATATAAAGCAAAGTACTGTATTTTTTGTTTCTAATTTTTTTCTTAACTAATATCGATCGTTTTTGATCATTTTTACAAACCAGCCCACTACCAATTTTCCATGTATAGAAAGAGGCCTTTCCATAGAGGAGAATTAAATAAATGCTAGTACACGTTCTGTTTATTTTCAATAAAGAGTTAATACACTGAATTTTAGCTCCGGAAGTTGAACAGCGTGCGAGATACTATTTTTAGGGCAAAAATTCGGATTCTCACTACCTCCTTAGGATATTATCCATTATAATGAAAGCAATATAACATCCCAGTTTGGATTAAGGCCTAACTATATACGAAAAGTAATTTCATTTGAGTAGGGGTGGGATGGGGATTCTGCGCCACCTCATCATCCCAATAACTTCTAGCACACCCCCAATAATTTTAACCAATTCTAATAATTCTAATCTACCCCCTAATAATTTCTACCGCACTTCCTCTCTCCCAAATAACTTCTATCACATATCAAATAACTTTTATCTCATTCTTAATAACCTCTATCACATTCTATCACTAAATCAAGTTACAAAAAATCACTAAATCTGGTTATAACCGGTTTTAACTTCAAAAACCACTAAATTTGGTTACAAAACAAAAAAACACTAAATCTAGTTAGAAAAAAATCACTAAATCTAGTTACAAAAAATCACTAAATCTGGTTATAACCGGTTTTTTCAAAAAAATCACTAAATTTTGTTACAAAAACAAAAAATCATTAAATCTGGTTATAACCGGTTTTGACTTCAAAAAATCACTAAATCTGGTTATAAAAAGTCACTAAATCAAGTTACAAAAATAAAAAGATCACTAAATCTGGTTACAAAAAAGTCACTAGATCTAGCTAAAAAATCACTAAATCTAGTTACAAAAAATCACTAAATCTAGTAAAATGAAATTACAAAAACACTTTTATGATTTTACCATAAAAGTTAACTAAATTCTACATAATTACATAATAGTTACAAATTAGTATATTGATAGTTACAAGTTTGGATACTGCACTGAGAAAATGGAGGGTTTGCTAAGCCAGGGTTAAATGAAAACTCGTTTGACAGTAGCCGAATTTCTGTTAAAAATACTCTCATTGAAGAAATTCTCTGGGTTATTGTAACCTAGCAGTGTTCGGTTAAATCATACTTTGCTGTTTTAACCTAATTCTAGGCTACTAATTTTGAAAAATTATATCTAACTAATTTACTCGGCTACTTCAAATAAGGAGAGATCGGTAAACACGAACGCATTTGATAATTACCGAGTACGTGTGGTATTTTAGACAATGGCACGTAAACATGGCGTCAAGTGTTAAGGGCTGTAGAGATCGCACTAAGAAACAAAATGAATTTCATGAGGAACTCATCAAGAATAATAGTAAAGAAGCCTGTGAAAGCTTTATTAATTGTAGTAGCTGCAAGAACTCCTGTCAATCAGAACACTGTGACTGCGCAAGTAAAGAAAATTGCAAAAATAGATATAGTGGTGTCAACGTAGTGCATATGAAAACAAATGAGGATCGGGATATTAACTTACTACAGAGTGACATCTTCTCTGAAATGCAAAATCTACGAGAAGAACTGGACTCATTGCGTTCAATCTTAAGTCTAATACAAAATGACATAAATGACTCACACAATAAATGTAGGTGCAAAAGTGAAAACTCCCTTAGTGCAAGTGGAAAAAATTATCCCCATAGTTGGAGCGAGATTGTACAGTGCAAGGCAAATACTTCCCGCAGTAAGTTCGGTACTGGAACGTCAAATCGTTTATTCTCAAATGAGAAAACAATTAGGGTCGAAAATTCAACTGGCTGTAACGCAAAAGGAGAAAAGAAAATAACATACAGTGTTAGCACCAGAAATAGATATGACTTACTTACCGAGGTCTCTTCCAAACCGAAATCTGAGGTGAATAAATATATGAACTGTCTTGAAAATGAAAATGTACAAGCTGGGAAAACACGCATTGAAGATTTGGGACAGAAAAACAAAATGCCAGTAAAATGTAATCAACAAGTGACTGAAGTTAACTCTCAACCATCGCGAAAAAAACATCCTGCCCATATAAATGAACGAGTAAAAGAGTACAGAAGTAAAACATTTTCAAATTTGTCTAGTGCTAAGAAGGGTGATCAATTCTTGAGAAAGACTGCAAGCAGTGTTACTGTAAAAAGAACGATTATAAGTGAAACAGCAGACCGTCCCAAGGTAAATGTAATTGGTGATAGCCATAGTCGTGATTGTGCTCCAGGAATCAAACATATTTTGGGTAATGGCTATGAAGTATGTGGTATAGTAAAGCCGGGTGCAAGGGCGAAAGATATCTTGAGCATAAGTCATTCTTTAGTACAATGTGATTATCTTGTGGTGTGGGCTGGAGCTAATGATGTAGCAAAAAATGAATCGGGTGAGATATTTAAAGAAATGTGTAAATTTTTAGAATCTGTGAAAGGGGTGAATGTTATTGTAGTAGGTATACCTTATAGACATGATCTAGCCAATTTCTCTTGTGTAAATGATGAAATATGTAGAGTAAATAACAAACTCAGGAAGTGGGTGAAGCTATACACAAACTGTACATTTGTTGACGTTGATGTAGAGAGATCTTGCTTCACAAGACATGGGCTTCACCTAAATAAAATAGGTAAAGAAAAAATGGCAAAAACACTAGCAGACATGATACAAAATAAAACCAAATTGCAACCAATTCCTCTGCCATGGCATGAAATTAATTCCCCAATCATCTCTGATGGTCAGACCAATATGCCAGTAATGACCGATACAAATATCCAGGTATCAGCAATAAGTAACGATTCAAGTGCAAATGTAAAAAGTAAAGATTCAAGTGCAAAGGTTGTAACCGACCCAAATGCAAACTTTGGGAAGGGAGAAAAACAACAGAAACCAATGAGAAACAAAAAGCTTCCAAAAAACTTATCAGATGATTTTTTAGTGATGATAAGCACAAACAAAACGAACCAAACATAATTCCAATAAAGGTATATCACCAAAATGTGCAGGGGTGGAACACTCAAAAAAGGCTTATGTTAGAAATAGCGATGCTAGATGATTTACGTGATGTAGGAAACATAAAACCCGGTACAGATATCAATACAGTGAAACACTGTAAAGTGAATCAGCTTAAAGTATTCCATCACAATGTGCAGGGTCTTGGCAATAAGCTGGACTTTATGGATGTGTTAGTTGAGACAGTGTTGTCAACTGCACATGTTATTTGCATCACGGAGCATTGGTTAAGCTGTACTGATATTAAATCTGTAAAATTAAAAGGTTTTGATTTGGCAAGTCATTATTCAAGAGTTAACTTGATTCATGGAGGAGTTTGTATATTTGTTCATAATAAATTAAATGCTGATGAAGTTGATGTATCGATGTTCAATCTGGAACTTCACTTTGAAGTAGTTGCAATAAGTCTCGCTCATCAAGTGTGTATATGTAGTATTTATAGATCTAATTCGGGTAACTTACGGGTATTTTTTAGAAATCTTGAACTTCTTCTTGACCATCTGTGCAAAAGATACAATATTATCATTTTGTGTGGTGACATAAATATAAATTGGATGGTTAACACTAAAGTTAAAACTGATTTACAAAACCTATTAACTTCATTTAATATCAAAGCTATTGTTAAAACGCCTACCGGGAATAATTTAGTTTCCGGGGGTGGGGTATAATCAGCAACGAAACATATACAATCTATATATCAGTCGATTTAGGTTGACAAAACAAATCGATCGGTACCAAATTTAACTACTTCCGGTTTACTGAGCCTAATTTAGTTTCCGGGAGTGAGGTATAATCAGCAACGAAACATATACAATCTATATATGAATCGATTTAGATTGACAAAACAAATCGATCTGTACCAAATTTAACTACTTCCGGTTTACTCAGCCTAATTTAGTTTCCGGGAGTGGAGTATAATCAGCAACGAAACATATACAATCTATATATCAATCGATTCAGCTTGACAAAACAAATCGATATATACCAAATTTTACTACTTCTGGCTAACCACTTCCGGTTTACTGAGCCTAATTCAGTTTCCGATTCACAGTTGGTATATGTTTCGATGCTGATTATAACCCACCTCCGGGAAGAAAATTAGGCACAGTAAACCGGAAGTGGTTATCCGGATGTAAATAAATTTGATTTCGATCGATTTGTTTTGTCAAGCTGAATCGATTGATATATAGATTGTATATGTTTCGTTGCTGATTATATCCCACTCCCGGAAACTAAATTAGGCTTAGTTAACCGGAAGTAGTTAAATTTGGTACCGATCGATTTGTTTTCTCAACCTAAATCGATTGCTATATAGATTGGATATGTTTCGTTGCTGATTATACCCCACTCCCGGAAACTAAATTAGGCTCAGTATACCGGAAGTGGGTAACCGGAAGTAGTTAAATTTGGTACCGATCGATTTGTTTTGTCAACCTAAATCGATTGATATATAGATTGTATATGTTTCGTTGCTGATTATACCCCACTCCCGGAAACTATATTAGGCTCAGTAAACCGGAAGTGGTTAACCGGAAGTAGTTAAATTTGGTACCGATCGATTTGTTTTGTCAACCTAAATTGATTGATTTATAGATTGTATATGTTTCGTTGCTGATTATACCCCACCCCCGGAAACTAAATTGGGCTCAGTAAACCGGAAGTGGTTAACCAGAAGTAGTTAAATTTGGTACCGATCGATTTGTTTTGTCAAGCTGAATCGATTGATATTTAGATTGTATATGTTTCGGTGCTGATTATACTCCATCCCCGGAAATTAACACTAGAATGCCCAACGGAACATTTTTGTTCCGCCATCATTTTCATTGCAGTCCTTATCTATTAATTACCACACGATTTTATTACATTCTGTGACTTTTAATCTTTTGAAAAAAGGGTGCGATTGCGAGAAAATTACCTTCGTAGGAATTATAGATTTCTAGATATTACCACATACCCCTAGAATGCCCGCGGAACAATGTTGTTCCACCATGCTTAGGTATATGAGAGATACATTATTACGCACATTTTATTCCCCCTTTTCTTACACTGACGTTCATTATCCCTCTTCTGTTTGCATTCCTGTCCCTCCCCTCAATGCGTTCTTCACCCTCCCTCAACACCTATCCCTCGTTCACTTCCTCTCACCCGCCTACCCAGGAAAACAAAGGCTTCATATACTGTCTCAGATTTTGCACATTAAAGTCGCTGTGTAATTAGCTTCGTTTCACGTGCCATAGTTGTGCAGCTAGTTATGACTTCTATTTGACCAAGTCGATGGGAATGACGCGTTGATTTTTAGCACAAATAATTGAAGTTTACGGTACATTGGACGTGTCATTGTTGTGCAGTTAGTTTCAGTCGATTGTGGTCTGTAATTGACAACTTTTTTGGAAATTTGTGTTTGAAAATGTCACGAAAGAAAGGACTAAACACGGAAGAGATGCTTCAAGTGTTTCGTGAGCTATCGGAGGGAGATTCGGGAGGTTTGTCAGACAGCAGCCTCAGCGGTGACGAGGACGTCATTCCTGTGTCGTCAAGTGATAGCAGTTTATCTCATGAAACATGCAGTGACCACATCTCTTACTCCTGTTTCTCACAAAAACGGGCCTGTGATGTACAAGGTGAGTTTCACCAGACCAAAAAAGTAGCAAAAGTGAGTGACGGAAATTTTTCTGATGAGACACAAATTTCATATTCTGTGGCAGATGATGGTAGCGAATCCATGTCAGAAACTGTGGTTCCGGTTAAGTGTGTGTAATGCAAAAAAACAGTCCATTTTACAAATTGGTACGACAATTACTGCTCCAGATGGTACCCGTTGGGAGGTAGTACGTCCAGGTAATCCTGCAAGTTGTAGGATTGCGAAGCAAAATGTACTGAAAGAAAAACAAGGTCCGACATCACACGCGATACGCTGCATTGCTGAGGACTGTGTTGCCAGTTCTTGGCGCCTAATAATTGATGATCCTATGTTGAATAGAATACGGACATACACAGAAAAAGAAGCACGCAGACAAACTGGAGAGGAAAGTTGGTCGATGACACTGGATGAGTTAGAAGCATTTATTGCAATAATGTACGTTCGTGGTGCTACAGGGACAAAAGGTTACCGGGTACAGTCCTTATGGTCCAGGAAATGGGGTGTACCCTTCTGCTAAAAAGGCGATGTCCAGAACAGGTTCTTGAATATTCTGAGGTACTTACAATTCGACGACAAGTCTACGAGACACACAAGATTGGAAACAGACAAATTTTGTCATATTTCAGAAATATGATATAAGGTCGTGGAGAATTCACAGATGTGCTAGAACCAGGCCAAGACATAACTGTGGATGAACTGTTGTTCCCGTCAAAAGCGCGATGTCCTTTCACGCACTAGGGCCTATATGCCGTCCAAACCCAATAAGTATGTGCAAAAGATTTGGGTAGCCGTGGACAATGATACAAAATATGTAATAAACGAATTCCCCTACCTGGGCAACGATGAGTTTCGTCCGGCAAGGGAAAACTTTCAGAATATGTTGCGATGAAACTAGTTCAGCTCTTCTTGAAGAAAGGAAGAAATGTCATGTGTGACAATTACTTTATTTCGGTAGCACTTGATAACAGACTACGTTCTGCTTCTACTAGTCTAGTAGAAACTATGAATCGTTCACGCAGGGAGATTCCAGTTTCTGTGAAAAAAATCAAAGGCTCCTTTACATTACACAGGTGTTGCAACATGGACAAACTACCCTCACGGTTTACCAGGCAAAAACGAACAAAAGTGTCATGATACTGAGCACAATGCATCCACAAGTGGAACTGCAAGCAGATGACAAGAAGAAACCTGAAACTGTTATATATTACAAGACAAAGATTAGTGTAGATTCAGTTGACATGATGGCTCGCAAATATTCTGTGAAGCCTGCCAGCCGACGATAACCTGTACACACTTTTTGTAACTTACTGGACCTGGCAGCAGTTAATTCCTGGGTGTTGTTCAAGGTGGTCACCGGAAAGGTCATTGAACGTCGCAAATTTATTTTACAACTTGCAGAGGAACTGGCAGAAAGGTACGTGAGAGGAAGGAATAGAGAGGAGAGTCAGACACCGGGAACATCAACATTTTCCAACTCTACGGAAACTACACGAAGGCATTGTCAGGTACGCAAGAAGTGTAAAGTGGGTTGTGGACGATGATGCAATGTGTGTACGTCTTGCAACAAGGTTGTGTTCAAACAGTGTACTGCGAAAGAAATTTAAACATTTATATGTGTTGCACGTCATGCAAACTGATAATACTGTTTGCACCTTGAGGATGGTGGTGTAGCAATTCAAATGAACGCTTTCCACAAAACATTTTTTAAAATTCCTTTTAGGTTTTTTCGCATTTATTAGTTGAAAAAAATATCATTCCTAGTAAACATTTTTTGTAATATGAGCAGAAAACAAATAAATGCGCTTGAGCATATAGTTCAGATGTAACGTAAAATTTTCATACGAAATAAAAGCACTTGAACTTAATTCCATCTATTCTTCACTCTAGCCTGCTTCCCCCTCCCCCACTTCCCCTGCCTCACAACAATGCTAGAATAATGTGATACGTCTCTGTTGAAATTTTTAGTGGATTAAGACATATACTATTAAGATTTTGAAAAATATATTTTATTTGCTACAGAATCGAAAAAAGTGGAACATTTTTGTTCCACTGGGCATTCTCGGAATGTAGGAAGTGCGGGCATTCTAGTGTTAAATTATTCCTATTATTATTATTATTATTATTATTATTATTATTATTATTATTATTATTATTATTATTATTATTATTATTATTATTTTGCTGATTGAAATGAAACCTGGAATAATCACTTCCCCGTTTTACCGAGCTTTGATTGGGTTAAGAGTAATAGTAAATATTATTTTTTCATACTCTTTTTTTTTCACTTTTTCCCACGTCCACACACCACTACATATTTCCTTGTCAGCAATTTTTATATTTTGGTTCAGTTCCCTAAAATATCTGGTTTTATGTTTAGCAAACCACGTGATTCTTCACTCCTCAAAAGTATGTAATCTGTCACAAGCTTGTTCACAAAGCGCACTGCATCAGCAAACCGCTCTGCAAGGACTGTCATGTGAAATCAAAATACAATGTGTGACAGAATTCATTCCTAACAAATCGTATTTCTATGTAAAATTTCTAATGTTACAGTACTATAATTCAGGTATTGTTTGAAAGAACCACGAGCCGCCACTGACAGTGTATGCAGCGTATAAAATTTACTGTAATATAAAGAAAGATCAGGTACTTTGCACTTTTCATTGTACGTTAGATATTTTAACTTGTCCCTGAATGAAACTTGATATATTTTTTACAAGAAGCAGGAATGGGTCAAAATAACCCATACTTAGTACTTTACCTAACATTGTAGGCTTGGTACTCTAAGGATTAATCCAATCTAATCTCCACTACCAATCATTCAAACCTTGTATCCTCTCTTACATCACGATCAGGAATTGTACAGAGACCAAGAAAAAGCTAAAACCTTTGTCTCCTAATTATAGGAGATATTCACACTTTTATTATTCACCTAGGATTTTAATTATCATCCTGTAGTCATTTCAACTTCAATTCACCACAAATTCATCTTCAACCCAACATATATACTCACAAAGCACTCACTACCTTCATTTCTACCACACAAATCACTAATTTCATCTATCATAAATGTTATAATGACCCTGAAATCAATAACATCTATCGACATGTAAGACAAAGTCCACGAAAACTGCTCAATCTTAGAAATCATTCAAATTTCTCTTGTTTTTACAATCAAGAATACTGCCCGATACAGCTCAACAGAATCTTCATCAAAATCCTAGGAAAAAAATATCGTCAAATGACTTCATGTTCATGTTTCTCCTTACCATCTTTACCACACCATCAAGCAGGCTCCCGCCCACAAATAAGCATCAACGATCAGTCTCTGCGTCTCCTCAGGTGCATCCAGAAGTAGTATAATACCAGCAAGTCATCTTGTCTGGTACTCTTTAATTTTGAGAAAGCATTTAATGACGTGTAGCCTTAGGGTTTGCTTTCAAAACTGCTACATTTTCGCCTTATCGCATATATCCGTTTTATTTACAATTTCTTGTTTGGCACCGTACTTACTTATACCATATTTATGCACTCAGGCGTATCTAAGATTCTTTACTATCACCCTTATTATATCTACTTTATGTTGTTGACATGCCTCTTCCATCAAAAAATATTCCGTTATTTCCATACGCTGAAGATACAGCTTTTCTTGCAATTTGCCGTAAGTAAACAACGCCTTACAACCAATAATACACACTTTTGTTCTGTGGTGCAATAAACGGCGACTTAAATCCAATGCTGCTAAAATCCAATCTCCAAATCTTAGAATCTCCAAAACCGTTAATGCTTAAGACTCACCATAGGTAGACACCTCAGACGAAAGACTTATGTCCAGGACATCAACAAAAAGGCATACAATCGACTCAATCTATTAAAACGACTTACTGACACAACCTGGAGTATTTCTGCGAAGCTACTCTTAAACACTTATGTAGTCTTCCTTCGACCTGTGCTTAGTTACGTCCATACCGTTAGGTATCGGCAGCTACCCTCTTTTATCAAAAACTTAAGATTCTTGAACATCACACACTCAGAATTCTATACCACATCAAACTCCCGAGCTCTGCTCCAGGACTATGCTCGCGTGACTTTTCCATACATTTGGTTCCATGTAGAAGAACTTTGCCTCAAATACGTCCGGAACGTTCAATCCTCATCATCCACTCCTCTCCGATGCCATCAACGCCCATATCTATTTCTATATCGTTCAAAGCATGAGTCATTCTACCTCTTCCTCCTCTTTACAATGTATCATTATTACTTACCACCAAATCATCAGGATCTTCCGCTCATCAGAAAATTTCTTCTCTATCACCCTCCGCACAATATCATACAATCATATTCTACACAATAATTCCTGTGTCACTAACAGAGCTTCACATTCCCTTTGATTAATGTTTCAAGCAGCCCCAAGGGAGAAGAATAACCTATATCCGTCATTTTACAATATCTTATAGTTTGTCTCGTCCAAAGGCATCTCATCTCATAGATATTTCACTCATCAACGCAATATGATGAAATGTAAATCCAAATACTTTCATCATGATGTCTCTAATTCATTGTACAATTTCCTTTCTCCACCGTCATTATGATTACGATTGTAAAGACCGTAATGTCCTATTTTCTTACGTTATTTATGACATAAAGTTATTATAAAATGTCGAAAATCCCTTAGACTATGTCTAATCCCTTTCTCGCAGTACCTTTGACTTCTCTTTCCGCAATGGAAGGCATAACCCTCGACCGGGTGGTTAGCTAAAACAAACATGCGCCATACCTTTACGGTATAATTTCACTTATGATATTTTTCTAAAGGGTGTTTTATAGGTAATTTATGTCTTGAAGCAATGTAGAGTTCTTTGTTTTATACCTTCATCACAAGACTGAAGTCGCTGTGAGACCGAAAGTAAAATATTGCCCAAATGTGTACTCCGTTGGCACTTTCAGATAGTGAATTTTTTATAAAATTTCTTATCAGGGAGCGAACACAAATGTAGGGGAAAAGTGTGAGGTTAGGGACAGTTGGAGATGTGGGACAGTGATATATCTCTCTGGTGATTTGTGTTAAGCCATAGTGGTTGCTAGCAGATCTGGTGGCAACATTTAAAGAGCATTGCTACCAGGTTGTGAACGTGCACAAGGTTTTAGAAGCAAAGACAAATTTTCCTTCACCGCTGATAACTATTATATGAGATGTATATTATAAAAATATTTGACAATATGAAGAGGTAGTAGAGGATTTAATATAAGAGTATTGAAAGTATATTCAAAACATTTTTGTATGATTCTAATACCAGAGTGCGTGGCTTTATAGTGACAGTAGTAAAAGTTGGTATACAGGGCGGATTTTGACATGATGAAGAGGATTGGAACACTGACCCACTCCTTTCTACTCACCAGTGTGAAAACATTAGGTAGCTTTATTATAATTTCTGTGTTCCCGCTTGGCTAACGCTGTATTTTTTTAGTACTTTTTCACATCTGTGTGTCAGAAAAATGTCACGCAAGTGGAAGAAGATAAACCTTGACCACATACAAACAGCAGACAGTGATATGCTGCAAGCCGTAAAGATAGTAATAGAGAAAAAGAAGAGTAGACGAGAGGTAGCAAGAGAACACAACATATCGAAATCCGCCTTTGCTAGACATATTAAAAAATACAAGCAAGACTCAAATAGAGATGCTGTAATATTTCAAGGAAATCTTTTTTGTGGGAAACTCTCCTTAGCGCAAGTAAGATGAAATATGTGCTTAGAACGAGGCACGTACGATCTTTGGTTTACGTATATGCAAATGCTTTGAAGAAGAATATGCCGCAATCTTAAACTGTGCACAAAAGTGCGGTTTATGGCTGGCTTAGTGGTTTTATGGAGCATCCCTTTCAGTTATCACTGCCATCTCTGGAATCAAAAGTTTATCAAGAAGTACCAGCTTCAATAAGCAGAACCTGAACGACTTTTTGAACAATTTGAAGTTAGCATACGAGAAAGGTAACTTCACTCTGAAGTGTGCTTTTAACTGTGATCAAACTGGATTTAGTACCGTACACACAACGCCACGTTTAATAGCTGTACGAGCACTGAAACAATTCGGACAACTAACTTGAGCGGAATGTGCTAAACAAATGACAGTGCTTTGTACCTTCAATGCAGTTAGGAATAGCATTCCTCCAGTTTTCCTATATTCAAGAGTAGTGTACAAGAATTTATTCCTGAAGAAAATAACACCTCATTGCTTGACATTAGCAAGGATCACTGGATGGATGATTGCTGAGATATTTGGTGTTTGCTTAAAACACATTAACTAAATTTCAAAATATTCGGAAGAAAATCCAAACATATTGCTCCTCGAACACCACCAAACCAGGTAAACATCATTGTGGTATGAATCTTACGAAAATGGCGTGTTATGAACATATCCCTCCGCATTGCAGTCACAATCTGCAACTGGTAGATGTTTCGCTTTATAGACCTCTGAAGACCCATTACAATCGGGTGTGCAATGACTGGCTGATTAATAATCCAGGAAAAAACTATTTCTTCTGATTCTATTGATGAGTTTATAGGACGGGTATACCCCTGTGCTACGACACAATACATTATCGTATCTGGATTTTAAAAGACTGTAATATACCCTTTCAACAGTGCTCCTTCTACAGAAGACTAATCCATGATATCTTCGGTAAATGACCGTCCAGATCCCTCGTTGAACAGAAACGCACCGTTTCACCAGCGAAAATTATAAACAACCTTACCACGCAGAATGTGTCTGGCATATCTGAGGGTATGGACCATGGTTCATTATAGCTTCTTCCTCAAGGCTACCTTACTTCAGCTATCTAAGAAACTACATCTGTTATATTTTGCAGAAATATCTTCCACTGCGATAGTAACCACTCAGAATATCCGTTCTTGCCCGAAGGCTGCCTACCCCTCTTAATAAAACTAACCGTGGAAAAAGAGTTGTGGTCGAACAAGAATACTAACAGCAACTCCACGAAAGATGAAACCAAAGAAGAAGGCTTTGCAAAGCAAAAGCGAAAGAGATGTCGGTATTATAATTCAATTACAACAAGTAATAAGAAGGTTGATACAAACTCAGTGTCCTCAATCGAAGACAGTATTTTCTCTCGAGAACAGTGTGTTGATATATCCTTTAGTACTGTTAGTGATGTAGGTCTATCAATGAACGAAATAGGATGAGAAAACACTAATGTCAATGTTCAAAACAGTAATATTATACTTCTTAAATTTTTGCAATAATGCGTACAGTTTCTGCCAGGTTTTCCAGACCTATTGTTAATGGATGAGATCACTCAATGGTAAGGGTTACTTCTTTTCAAATTAAATAATATGTTTCAGAGTAACTTCCAAATTTCTTTTCATGAAGTGAGTAGTGTGTTTTCTTGGAATTTAAATAATTATAGAATGGAAGTTATTATGTTTATTGTTGAAATTATTGAAAGGTCAGGCGATGTACTTGTAAACTTAATTAAAAAAAATAAAAAAAATAGCTCAACTCTGCACTGCACTGCATTATTATTTTGATACAGATTATTATTATTGTTCGATGTGTCTGATTCTGTTCTGACGTTATGAGAGTTGGTGATGGTGATAATGGACGTCATGGTAGACTGAAGAACGTGAGATAAATCGAGTTCGGGACAACCCCGAGAAATCAAACGCATAGGATGTTTACCTAAATGACCACTTAACAAGAGCTAGGATCAAAACAGAAACCCTACACATCAGAAATGATCGGTCTACTATTGAGCCACTGCGACAATCGGAAACTTTCATGTTGGAAATGAACGTAATTCTTTCTACTCCATATCTTATACCGAATTGAATCCAAAGCACCGAGAATTATCAAAAAAAAAAAAAAACTAAAGAAAATACACATATTTCATATTATGTGAAATAAAATGTACATTCTAATTCTCCATATTCTTCTCCACACCCACATTTTAAAAGCCTCCAATCTTTTATCGTCCCTTTTGCTTAAGTCCATGTATCTGCCTCATTGAGAGAAAATGTATAAAGCGATCTAAACATCTGAAAGGAAAACAGGTTCGCAATTATAGTATCGGTGTCTAAACGTATGAACAAGTACTATGACTATGGGCTATCTAGAAGCAAATGTGATTAAGAGGTTTGGATAGTTTATCTATTCATGTTACAATGTTCAATATTAAGTCTTACAGTGTTGAATATTAATGAAAAACGCAAGTGCAACTCTGCAAATATTGAGTCACTCACAACATATTATAGTAATGCTTAAATATAGTTAGTGATGCGCACGAGACAAGATTTGAGGATGTCTCGTCTCGAAAAAATTGTATCGAATGTCACGTCTCGTCTCGAAAACCGTATATATTTTCTATTCTAATAGATCTTTCTCGTCTCGAATCTTGTAACGAAAATTCTGCATCATCTGTGCGCATCACTAAGTATAGTGCGCGACGTAACAAAAAATCAAAATCACGAACCTTCCACCTTCAATAAATCCCAAGTTTTAATTAACCTTTAATCTAGTTTTTAGATAGATTTTACAAATGTTAAAGTAACTTATTCATATATTTAGTTTGTACCCTCAAAAGCTTTGGATCCCTTCCGAAATAAGTTCCTGCGCACGTGACTGAATATTAGGTGTTCATGATGTTTGTAAATACATAGTTGGACTTCCGACCTTGTTCAGTTTTATCCCTTAGTAATTATAATACTTCAATATGAACGACTCGATTATGTTATATACACAAACAGTATCAATCAATATTGTATCCGCTTAGTTAACTATCTACTCTCTTCATTTCCCAATTCATCGCCATATTTAATCTTACTCTATTAATAGAAAAGCTCCAATTTGATGTTGTCAGGTGGCTAAAGCGCGTAGCCCCATGGCAGATTCATAATAATTAGCGACTTGCTTTCCGGACTGACTGAAAATCTTGCCTGGGGAGGGATAACGCGGTCCTTAGTGTCCGAATTCGCGTTTATATTCGCGAGATCGGACGAGTTAAAGCTCTTTGCGATGTTACCTCTTAGAGTTCATTTTAATATATCGCTATTATTGCTATATTTTAGTTACTTTCTTGTTAAGCGTTTTATATTTTCTAATTTTATATATATATATATATATATATATATATATATATATATATATATATATATATATATATATATATATATATGGGTATTTTTATTCTATTATTTTGTCGAACTTATATCTAAATATCGTTTTTTTCTAGAAGGCTTTGCTTTGAAAAAGGTGCATGTTTTGAACATTGGCCTTATTGTAACGGGACTAAATAGCCTCGATACTGACATCATATTAAACCTTAATGAATTTATCAGTCAATTTTAGATATCGTGCTATATAGGATCGGTGCTAAAGAAGGACATTAAATTACTGTCAATCAATCGATATAAGATAATAAAAAACAGGGTGAAAAATATTCCATTTTATACTCTTAAACAATTCTTGTGAATTGAATGATGTCAATTACTGTGTGGCTGGTCATAAAGTGATTCAGCCACTAGATGTCAATGTAGGAAAATCCATTCAAAAGGAGATGATAATAAACCATTCCCATTGTATTAGGGATATATAGATACATGCGATCTACCAATTCCAAAGACTTTCATCAAATATTGCGCATTTGTCATTTCTATCAAGTTAGAAATCGCTTTAACTTCGGAGGGAAATCATGTATACTTAGTGATCTGCGTGGGCCAGGCTCAGTCCGAGACCTGCATTCCGCTCCGGCCTGCGGGTCAGACTTGGGAGGACCATCCCATTTCCTCTTCGGGCCGGGCCAGACGATACTGCTTTCTCTTCAGGGCAGGCCGGGTTCGAGACGATTTATTGCAGTTCTTTAATAATTAATGTTTCTTATTAAATGATACTTGGAATAAAGCTAAGCGTTGAAGTCTGTTTGCACGGCTGCACGTGTACTGAAAAACATTGCAAACAATGCAATTTGTACAGTTAGTGTTCCTTAACTGTCAGACCAGGCAGAGCCAAGAAATTTTAAAACTTAATGGCCAGGTTGGGTTCGAGCCATAAACCTCCAAAATTTTCGGGTCCGAGCTGTACTGGAGTTAGTTACGTGAGGGATGGTTTGGGCTTCGGGCGAAAAGTTCGGCTCATGTAGGTTTCTAGTTTAACTTTAGCAACCCTAGTTCATGGAGGAAAAAGGAGGGGGTGTAGAAAGGAAAACCTGCAAACCAACAATTCTGATGAAATAAGACTTATTTGCTAATTTATAATATCAGGGTATGACAGATCGATTTACATTGGTTTCAAATTATATGAATACCAAACTGAAGTGTTATTTGTAGAACGGATATGCACCCACATGCGCAAAAAAAATTGCGCGTATACTGTAACTCACGATTTTCGCATTTATTTCATTTTCCTTGCGTTTATGGGTAGAATTCAGTTATTAGTATGTAGAGATAACAGAACGCAATCCATCTAAGGAAATATTTCCAAAAAGAAAAAATAATAAAATAAAAAATATAAGCAAAAAACAAAATTATTCTCGGTTTTGTGTATACTGGCAACGATGATTTCTAGGGATTTTTTCATTAGCAGAGCACGATTGCGGAAGGAATTCAGTAGGGGAGTCGAGGAGTCGGATCAAGAAACTGGATAGTGGAGTAAAATGTTGCATTTATTGGTTAAACCTAGTGTGTAGATTGCCTGCCAAATATAAATTAGCTTCTGTAACTAAGATGTCGTACGAAATTATAGAATTAAACAGAAAAACTCTTAATGTTCGAAGCGATACGAACCATGGTTATGAATATTATTTCTTAAGAAAAAAGAGCAAACACAAGGTAGCCTCCGTGGTTAGGTGGATAGAGTGGCGGACTCGTAGTTATTTTATTTTTTGACAACACAACGAATCCCATCACATCCCATATATTTTTTTACAAAACATTATAGGAAGTGTATAATTGATATATCCTTTAATCGACGTATTTATTCAGTATTAGAATACGTGTACTATTGGAAAAAGTTATTGTTTTAATTTATGGTCTTGTATGTTAAACCTCCGCTGCCCATTCTTGAACAGCAGACAACACACTTCGGATTTGTGTGTCAGTAACAGGAAAAAGAACCTTCACAGTCTTTCCAGTCTTACCCGTTGTTATATCGACATAACGTTACATCGAATGATGCTTATTGCCATGAAAACAAATTTGAAAGGAAAAAAGCTTATGTCAAATTATCGTTTGAGTGTGTGTGCTTGTGTTTTTTTCTTTTTAGAGTCTTGATTTCTCCTCTCCCTCTTTCTTTTTTTTCCATATCCAAATGTGCAAGAAATGCAATCAAAGTGTGTAAGGAATGTTTTCGTTCAACGAAACTAAATTATAAAGATCTATGTATGCGGAACACGAATATTTCCAAAAGGTAGCATGAATATGAACGATAATCATACCATATTTCTACATTATATAGTAGCGTGATAAACTATATTAAAATGATATAAAAACAGATATTAGCTTTTTTCTAGCATGGCAACACATTAAACGTAACGTATTAAATTTTCGGAATTACAAATTATCACCTTACGTGTCGTATTCCTATTTTCACGTTCGAGCGACGAAAGAAGAAATTGTAGTAATAGTGATAAAAATCGAATTCGAGATTTCAATGAATTCAAGGTTCATGCCACCACATATCGAAAAAAGTGATTTTGATGTCTGTCCATCTGTTCGTCTGTCGGTTCGTCACGATTTTACATGCATTCAAATAGAGGCCATATTGTTCCACGTGTCTGGACCAAATTCTAGACATGAAGTTTTTATAACACTTTATCGTTTCGAATTCTACATCCCCCGACACCTAAAAATAAGGTTAATTTACTGAAGGATGAACATTTAAAATAATTAAATTGTCTCAAAAACAACTGTAAGGAATTTGCTTATTTTTTTTACAAATATAGTATGAATCATTGCTCTGAAAAAAAATACATAAGTTGTAATTTACTCTATGGGATGCGTTTTTTCGAGCAATATTCTCAATCACATTTCAAAAATAAATGTATCATTAATAACCTAATAATATGACACAACTTGTTCGTCTTGTAAACATTCAGAAGGGGTAGTTTACTCTTCTCCGACGATTTTCTCATTAACGCCTGGCGCAATTTTGTTCATATTTCATAAATAAATGTTAGCCTACATAAATAACTAGCCTACATAAATAACCTAACGATATGGTATAGTTCCATCATCCTAAAAAGCTAGAAGTTGTATATTACTTTTCGGAGCAAATTTTACCCTACGATTTTGAAGAGAACGACTCAGGCAATTTTGTTCCTATTTCATAAATAGCATAACTCGTTTGTCCAGAAGAGATACACAAGGGATATTTTATTCTTTCGGATGACTTTTTTGACGATTTTCTCAGAAATTACTTAGACGCTTTTGCTCATAGTTCACATACAATTATTTCCTTAATAATTCTAATATATGGCATAAGTTATTTCTAACAAAAATATAACCAATCCGTACTTTACTTTTGGACGTAAGTTGCTTCCAACGAAGTTTTCCAAAATACATTATTTTATTATCATTTCCCAAATAAATGTTTCAGTAATAGCTGCAGCCTAACACGAGTCAGTTTAAGAAATTGGAGCTAGAAAATTAAGTGCGTTTCATCCGTTCTTAAATATATTTTTAAATTTTACACCTAATCACAATTTTCATAACAAAATCGAAACTAATTTTAAAATATTCCTTGTTGTGGCCAAATGGTTCAAGTGCATTGGATCTGGATTTGCTTGTCGGAGAGAGCTAGTGTGTTTTTATCCAATATTAAAGTATCGGCGATAAGTAGGTGCAAAGAGAAAAGTGTTTAAACAAGCCTAAGCAAGCTAATGAACAATACAAAGAAATAATACAATATTGCGAAATTATAGAAGAAACGTTGTTAATATTAGATATTTGCGTGTGAAATGTCTAACCGATGACTCTCAACTCCAAAGGTAAGAAAGTGAAACATCCAATACCAGGTTAATCAGTGGTGTCTAGTTAAAGCGGTTGTAATTAATTTGCAGTCTACAATACGATAGGTTATATTAATTTCTAAGTCTTGTAATTTTGTAAAAGATACTAACGACGCTGCATTAAGTTTGGTTAATAAATCCATTGACGATGCCATCTTTAACTAATGGATTATGTGTTCACTCTCGAAGATGTATTCTATATGTATGACCATTAAATCACCTTGCCCTCATTGTCTTAAGAATTCGCAGGATACCTTTCTTATCTCTCGGAGGAAATAATAATAAAGGACTCTCTTTAATGGTCAAAGAAATGAACAAAGATCATTTCTTTGATCACATAGGAAGTAAATTGTAAACGAAATAAGCTGAATTGGATAAATAATGAAATTTGCAACTAAGTAAGTTAACGAATAGTGTAATGAGAGAATTTGATTATCATGGGTACAAAAGATTTATTACACTAATTTTACAGCTAAAAAAGGTGCTAATGCTATATCCATGCATATCAATTATTTATTAACTTGAGAAAGGCGTACGATTCGATTATGTGGGAAACAAAATTTGAAATACCGAAAAAAGTTATTTAAACTTATTAACATATATTTAAATAAATCTAAAAGTAACAAATTTTTCTTCACGAACTATGAGATAGGTCTGAAACAAAGAGAGATGCGTTGACGCCCTTATTATTATACTGAGCATCTAGACTAGTATTACATGAAGGCAAAATTTGTATGTGATGTCTTGTACTTCCAAGTCGAGTTGCCATATTACATGATTTAACGGATATCTTCCGATTAAAGCCTTAATTTACAACAGTGAAAACAGAATGAATCCTTTTTCTATGACTTTTATAAGGAGTTCTGTCCGACATTGGATCTCATAAATTTTTGTAAAAGTATCGTTGATCTTGCTTCTCGATGTATTCTATCTCGTCTCGAGAATGAACTATATCATGAGGAACGTACCCTCGCCACAGAATTAAGATTTCTTGTTCAAAGTAATTCTACTTAAGGAACGTCTAAGACGATTTTTTGTTTGTTTTATTTTTTATTAAAATGTAAATTTCCAAACCTAGCCATAAGAACAAAAACACGACTGAATGTAGAATGTTACACATGTTGATCGGGAAAACAATTGTGTGCAACGATAAAGATGAAATCTTTCAGTTTAACACCCCACAAATATCTCTTTTAAGCTAAGATGAAAGGATGATTAAGGTAAATGAAATGATATTATGAGATGAAGCGGAAATACCACATGAGAATCAACGAACACGATGTTGTCCATCACAAATTTATTTGATGTCCTACGATTATGCCCCATTATGCTAAGGCACCATGAGCTAATATATTCGGTAGACGAACTAGGGAACCCCATATACCAAATGTAAGCGCTTTGCCTCTGTACCGTCTGCTCATCTTTTCAGCACCCCAGCTGATCTAATAGCTAACACGGAAATGTGGTGAACGTGGTCCTGAGTTCGATATACGGATGATAGAGCATTAGAAGTAAAAAATAAAGCAAGCTTATTATGATAACTGTTTTCAAGAAACATATGAGCTTTTCCAAGTGAATAAAATCTCCCCACCTCTCCCCTGCTACATTTAATATCCTTATTCAGTTCCACATCTGAAACAGTTTCATTTCCTTATTCACACACATTATTTGATAGGTGTGTTAAAATAGCATCTTTAGTAAATCTTATCTATTAACAATCTTATCTATTATCTATCTATTTCATTGCTTATCTCAGCAAGTGTTAGAACAACTGCCCTAAACGTTCTCCTCATAGCCACATAAGCTGCAACCTTAAATAAACGGATAAAAAATATTTCGTTAGCAGTTCAGAAGATACTTAATGCCATAAATAATACTATATAGTGAATACCATACGAAGATAGTACATCAGAAGCCGTCATTTTCTGTGTAGTATCATTGACGACACCTCAGCAATATACAAAGGACGCGATGACCGATTAGTGGAATTTCATTATGATGATGCAGTGTCCTGTCCGAAGATCGATCTTTGGCCCGAAGTTCCCTGGGCAAAGTGAACCCATGATGGTTTGCCATAGTCTTCCATGGAACGATGCTGACCTCCTAAGACCGGAACCTAGAGTAGGATCCAAATCACTTGTGTTCCCGCCGGGAATCAAATCCGGAACTCACCGGGGACACTCAAAGGTCAATAGGAGTAACATTATTTCGCATCTGTTTATTTTCATGGTAACTGTGCGGACAAAATGCGGACCAGAAATAATCTTCGATAACTACAACAGGAAGCTCGTGTTAATCCGAATATTAGCTTGAGCTGTACGGGTTATTAAATTGTTTGGCGTAAAAGGGAGTGCTCAAAAGCCACAAATCCAGTTACAAACAAATATTTGTCAAGGTTTATTTCCAATCTAAAATATGTACAGTACCGTATATGTAGCTGAGCATTCAAACAGTCTTGTATTTAAAAAAAATGATCTGATTTAGTCACACAATTCACAACAGCTGTTTCTGTTTGACCAACCAGTCTAAAAATATCAACCCCACGGGCTAAATACATCTTGCGGGGGGAAACATTGTTAGCAATTCTAGCCGTGCTAACTTTATTGGTACACAGCAATTTGCGAATTATCTGGGAATGATGGGGAAATCCCCCTTTAAAACTAGTTACACCATGTAAGTTTTATTTTTGTGTGTGTGTGTGTTATTTCCTTCTGGAGTAAAAACTGTAATTAGAAGGGCATTTTTACATGGATTGTGATGTCAAATAATGGACTTCAAGTAATAATAAACACATAATCCTCCTATTGCTATATTTGAGGAGAGGTGGGGGAGAAATTTTAGTTTTCTTTCCTCAAAGGATATTTAAAGTAACAACAATACAACAGTACATAAAACAATAAAAATCAGGTATATATCAATAACTGAAATTCAAGTAGAGATATTAAGTAACAAATTTTTTTCATATGTCTGAGGCAATTACGACTGATTATTTTTACATTTTTTCCCAACCCTACGAAATCGGTTTAAATGCCTTCGTAGTTCACGAGGTGTTTTAATTTAAAACCAACGTAATTTAAAAATTAGTCACGACTTTGGCGTCATTATATTACTACAAGTATCTGTTTTAAAATCGTACTTGATTGCAGAGTTAAACAGGGTCCTTTACATTGCAATCCAAAGTAATACCTACTGCTTTTGAAGTACAGGATGTCACCTTCATTACTCTACTTCTGTTGGGGTGGGCGAGGTCATCCATCGGTGGGCGGTCGCCCACTCCCGCCCTACCCTTAATGCCGTCCTTGTATGGTATTCATGTGTTAAGTATGTACTTCAACTAGCTAAAGTTTTAGGTGCTTGTTACACCTAATTGGTATTTGCGACTATGTACCACAAATGTAGCATTTATATACCTGGCTCCGTTTAGCATCGTGATAATCATATTTTTTTTTATATATATCGTCACTTGGAACATATATCTTTCATGTTCGAGATACTTACTCTAGGTGCATACTTTTTCAGATACTTATGACATAATTGATATTTGGAGCGACACACGAATGACAGTTAGTTCTTTGCATTTGCTCATGCGCACTAACATGCAACGGTTTGTCGCGCTTTTTGCTTCGCTTTCTGTCCTAGTACACAATTGCTTAGAAAAAAGAAAGTAGCAACAAATGCATGAAATTTGGGAGAGAAGAAAGAAATTACATAACTGGTGAATAAAAATTAAGATGAGTCTTTCATACATATGTGAACAGTTAATTATTTACGTAGTTAGGGATAAAGAATTGTATTTTTTAGATGCCAACTGTCACCGATCATTTGAAAGTGAAAATGGAAGAACCATGAAATAAAGTATAGAGAAGCGCGTCATTTTGTTATAAAATTACATGGCGAGCGGATTTTATCTGATCCCAAATGGTTATCGTCGAATATACAGGGATACAACAGCACTCTGATTAGCCAAATTAAAAAGACCTCAAGGATTTATCCCTCTACAAGCAACATTTTCCCCATCGACATTGTGGCCATATCGGAAGAGAACGCGCCTAGTAATCAAATGGTTGGTGGTTCACGCCCACCCTGAGGCACAATTTTTTACTTCGTTAAAGTGTTTTTTAGACTCACCTTAATGTAAACATATTACGCATATAGGCGATTTAACATATTTTGGGTGAATAATTATGTGGTCCATTGATGTTTGCGGCATGGGGAAACTACTTGGAACATACTAGGTAAGTTTCCCAGGTACATATAAGGCATGTGCTTAAGGGCGGACATAGACTGTGACTATCACTTGCCATCCATGCGGCTTCTTTCTCACAGGTACATAAGGAACATACTAGGCACATTTCCATGTACCTGAGGGAACATGATAGGTATATGCCTGCTATATAATTGTGCTGTTAGGGTAGGATCAATATTAACAGACCAAAACTATATCTGCCAAGAAATAAGATCTCGACTGAAAGCAGGGAATTCGTGTTATTATTCAGATCAGAATCTTTTATCTTCAAGAATTCTGTCATAGATTTTGAAGCTTAACATCTACAAAACGATAATCATCCCTGTTGTACTGTATGGTTTTGAAACTGGTCGCTTACTCTGAGAGAAGAACACAGACTGAGAGTATTGGAGAATAAAATCCCTAGCTGAATATTCGGTACCAAGAACGACAGGAATGGGAAATGGCGGAAATGTCATAACGAGGAACTGCATAACTTATATTGTTTACCAAGCATTGTTAAGATTTTTGTTTACCAAATATTGTTAAGGTTATGAACAGTGGCGAAGAGTGATACTTTCAACAGGGTAAGTCAAATACTCAACTACTACTACTACTACTACTAAAACTACTACTATTACTCCTCGTTCTCCTCCTCCTCCTCCTCCTACTACTACTACTTCTACTACTACTACTACTACTACTAATAATAATAATAATAATAATAATAATAATAATAATAATAATAATAATAATAATAATAATAATAATAATAATAATAATAAAATGAAACAGATTAGACATAGATATTGTACTACAGAAACACAAGAAGACAAATTCACATAAATTTAACGTAATTGTGGTCCATCGACAGCACTTATTCGATCCGGATCTCAATTTTCACAATGAAATTCACGTATGTGATTCATAGCTGATCTTAATTCGCCGTAATACAGTTTAATTGTTTTAGTTGGGAGTGATCGGGTGGGGAAGATGGATTATTACATTATCTGCGCGAAACAAACTCTGCTTGTAAAATTTCGTCTTTAATTATATTGTTCAAAACACATGACAAGCATTCAATCAAGTCATTTTGTGTGTCACTTAATTCCCCTTTAAAAGCAGAATCATACTTAAATATTTTTTTTCATACGCCGCTCTTTATATGTCAACAACTCCAAATAATTATTTATACCAATGCACGCAGAACTCTCTTGCCCTCTGTTAGTTCTATTTTCAACACAGGCGTTAGTATTCGTTCCTTAATAACACATTAATTTTCAAAAGACCACTGACATAGAAGATTCTTTAATAGGAATTATACAGAGCGTTCAAAACGTCTCTATACACCTGAATCGTATGCAAGCATGCTTGGAGGCGCATGGGGGACATTTTTAACATTTGCTGTGAAAATGTGTCTTAAAATGTGTGTGTATATGCTACGCCCTGCACACAGTGCTTTTATGCCATAAAATATAATAAATTTTGAGTAAAATAATTTTCTCGTTGCTTTGAATATGTGACAATTCAGGTGTATAGAGACTTTTTGAACGCTCTGTATTATGTTCATATTCTCCACTTACTGACATTTTTACTCATTCACTTTTGTTTTGTCAAGGTGAATCGATTGATATACAAATTGTATTTGTTTCATTGCTGATTATACCCCACCCCCGGAAACTAAATTAAGTTCAGTAAACTGGAAGTGGTTAACCGGAAGTAGTTGAATTGGGTACCGATCGATTTGTTTTGTCAAGCTGAATCGATTGATATATAAATTCTATATGTTTCGTTGCTGATTATACCCCACCCCCGGAAACTAAATTAGATTCAGTAAACTGGAAGTTGTTAACCGGAAGTAGTTAAATTTGGTATCGATCAATTTGTTTTGTCAAGCTGAATAGATTGATATATAGATTGTATACGTTTCGTTGCTGATTATACCTCACTCCCGGAAACTAAATTATTCCCTAGATGAAATATCTAGAAGATATGTAACGTCGAGAATGTTCATTTTTTAGTACATCGATTGAGTAGAAGATCTGAAATCCAGCTGACTGCCATCCTCGAGTACTGATGAATACCAGGTGAGTGTTATGGTTATTTTCTATATATAGGCTATAATATATTAATATTTACAATATTGTGCGTGCAGAAACTAACGTTCAATGTTAAACCAATATTAGGCCTACTGTTTATCAATGAAAATAAGTTTGGAATCATATTATTTCTGATTTCCCGGGATTAGGCAGCTAAGTATGTGTAAATTTTAAGGAAAAGGTATGTTTGTACAGTAACATGTCGAATATAAAATATATCAATTAAGAGGTGAATCTATGCCAATAGAAAATATCAAAGGTAAAAAAAGAAATATCACTTCTAAAATCTGTAACCGAGCTAAATAAATTTAGGTAGAAATTAGAGCGCAGATTAAGAATACGAGGCCAATTTTGAAAATGATAATTTACGAAGGAAGAGTAACGTTTAAACGTAAATCGAGAACATGTAAGTCGTATGTAGAGATAGAAACAGCGTAAAAAATGTAGTTCAATACTATGGAGTCATAATACAAAGCTACCTATATTGAACAAGTAGGTCCTTAGATTTCACATTTGTTTATCTTTATGCACATATCCATTATCACTGATGTTCGTGTTCGATAAGGATGCGTGAGCAGGTCGTTCAAGCTCACTTTGCTCTGATTCGGAGTAGATGTAATGCTGGCCACGTAGCACAGGCTTTTGCACTTGTCTCTTTTAATATCTAACAAGTTTGCAAGTATACTATAAATCAAGTGTGCAGTTAGTGGGTAGGCGCCAACAAAATAAGAGAGTAGAAAGTATTAGGAGGAAAACAGTGAAAGACTTGTAATCAGTGGCGAATCTTGAGGGATGTTACAACAGTAAAAACTAAATTTTTATCACTTCAAATTAAGATAAGAAAATTTACCAAATTTACTAACCATTGTATAGTATACGTAATCAGAACATTAGGCAAGTTTGTTAAGTTAAATTGAAACGATGCAACTAATTTTAACCGATGTGACTTTCTTCTAAAGGCATCATTGCTTATAACTTTTGTTGGCGCCTTTAACATAACCTGTTCGTAGTAGGTTATTGGCAAACGCCAAGAAAAGAGTTTTTTAGAACGCATGATGACACTAAACCATCAAGATGCCGCGGTCGGCAAGAAGGATTGCCGCCGTCGACGGTGGTAGGCAGCCGGCACCCGTCCGCGGCGACACAACGATCTACTTGTTCAAAATTACCGACCATTTGCCGACGCGGCAAGCGGTCGAAAATCGTAAAAAAAATGCCCTTTACCGACCCTTTGCTGACTGTTGCCGACCGTCCGAGTCGGCAAAACAGTCGGAAAGACCTCTTTCTGATCCTCTGCCAACTCCTTATGCCGGCCTCTTTTCGACGGCGGCGCTGGCGCATTTACTGCACTATTACGGCTGTTTGCCGACTGCTCGGCAAAGCAACTATTCGACGGCGGCGCCGGCGCATGTTATGCACCTTTACGGCTGTTTGCCGACTGCTGGAAAGAACCTCCGGCTTCCCGATTTTCCCACAGGCGGCATCCGACTTCTTGCCGCCGTCGAAAAGTGGCCCTTTGCCGAATGGAAATCAACGCTTCAGGAAGGCAAAATTTTCATCAGCTTTTACATTAGGCTTGCCTTAGTCTTCCTCCATGCTATGATTTCTCGACAATGAGCAGTCTTGCAAGTTCCTCAAGTATAATACTTGCATTTTTTGTGTGTCCCAGTATAAAATTTGTTCCTTTTCCTTTTTTTGCAGCACTCTCAGCCAAAAAAGAAGAAATTAAGTGGGACATGGAAGTATTATATACTTTCAGAACTAGCAGTTTTGTCCTTCATGAGAAATCATAGCACGGAGGCAAACTAGGCAAAGCTACTTTAAAAAGTGGTGAAAATTTTGCCTTCCTCAAAGGTTGATATCCAGTCGGCAAAGGGCTACTTTTCGACTGCGGCAAGAGGTCGGATGCCGCCTGTGGGAGAATTGAGAACATGACACCGAAAAGAGGTCCTTTCGAGCAGTCGGCAGACAACCGGAAAGGCGCATAAAATGCGCCGACGCCGCCGGTGGAAAGTTGCCTTTCCGACCAGTCGGCAGACGGCAGAAAAGATGCGTAGCACTGCAATGAAAATCATGCAGTAATGTTCCCACCAGTAATGTTGCACTCGGTTTATAAGCAGTACATTTCTACAATTCTCAGTACGATTTAAGTGCTATATAGAGTAAACGTATCTGGGAATGACTTACAAATGCTTAAAAGCGACCTAAAAATAACAACTGAGCAGCTAATAATGAACGTTAAGAATAATTCAATTAACATGTCTGTGGGCCTAATGTGAAAAACTTATAATAGTCATTACATTTGCCCCCCTGTAAGCAGATTTTTCACTATCACGGCCACTAGGAACAACACTGTTCTATGCAATCAAAATTTGCTAGTTGCAAACGCTTTCTTCGAAAAAAAAACAAAAGCCGCAGCAATCCGTCGGAATACGGTCTTTTCAGGTTGTCGTTTTCCCATCAACTATTGGAAAAATGATTTTAAACGTCAATGAATTTCTAATTTTTTTTTAGTACACGGGTCACACTCCCAATTGAAAATGAGATTTAAATAAAAATTAATGAAGTAAAAATTATAAATAAAAATACTGTAATAAAAGGTATGTGGTGGCGGAGATATTCAAACCGATCCTACACGCAAAAAAAAAAAAAGAGTTAATAGTAAACAAGAAGGTGGACAGTAAGTAAGTTAGTTTGACAATATATGGAAAACAGAGACGTGTGTCCAAGCAGCCAAGCCAAAAAGGTTAACGAGAGAAGGTGATAGCAACCTTGCGTTACAGGTTAATATTGCTAGGTTACAGTGTAATAACTCACAGGGGTACGCTAACCGATCACGTAGTTACCACAATCAATCATATCCTGTAACCGGTAATCTAGTTAGTATGTTGGAATAACCGTCTGCTCGATTAATGAAAGAGGGTGCATCAACTGCAGTAACCGAGTATTTTGGTTGATATAACATATTCAATTACTTAAAGTAACCCATTTACTGGGTTAAAGTAATACAGTAGGACAAAAGTATAACCAAGTAGATCGGTTAGTATAACGAATTAAATTAGTTAAGATAACATATTTACTCGATTAATGTAATAAGGTAGGGCAAATGTTTAACCGAGTAGATCGGTTAATTTAACCTGTTCAGTTAATTGAAATAACCCGTTTACTCGGTTAATGTAATAGGGTAAGTTAATTCTATTAACCGAGTATTTCGTCAAGTATGACATCCTTTATTAGTTGAAATAACCATGACTCAATTTCTTATAACCTCTTTTGCTTTGTTGTCCATATATTGACAAAGTTTCCAGGGTTAAAATTGTGTTTAACTTTTCTGAAGGTTAAAATTTTATGCCCAATTCAGAATTGTTCTCGCTTTAAAATTTTTGAACCACTTAACGTAGCGATGTGAAACAAACGTTTATGTACAAAACTAAATTTTTCTCTAGTTTATAAAACCACATAAAATGACGTACTTATTTTCAATATGAATCCGAGGACGGTGTCTAATACAAAAAGGTAAAAGCGTTGTTTAAAATCATTCAGAATGAATAATTGGAAATATTAATTAATAATAGTATAGAAAAGGATTATCAATACAATGCGAAATGATAATACCTTAATTTCCTATAGGGCAGTTCCATCGTTACGGGCAGGACATTTACACTACATTTTTGATGCTTTAAAGTTGTATATTTCTAAAAGTACAACATAAATTCTGCTAATTGTATGATTAATGAGCAGTACAGACTTAAGAGTATATGTAGCTGATGTTTTCAGTATTTTTTTCTGTTTAGAGTAGAAAATTTTAATTCCTAAATGTCTGTCACGGGTGGGGACAAAAAAAAGAAGTGACTTTCGACACACCAAGTGAATGTTACAAAACTCTGTGAATTCTTTGCTCAAAATGTTTTTATTTAAACGGAAATGTATAAATGATGAAATTTTTAAACAAACTTCACATAATAGAAATTTGCCAAATATTTATTTAATGAATAAACTAAATTTTACTGTGTCACAGGCAGAACACACGGTTGTCACGGGCAGGACACCGTGTGAATCAACACACAACATCTCAATAAGAATGATTTCAATAATGAAATAAAATGGAAAATAAGTTAATTTCTGCTGTTCTGTTATAGCATTTTACATAAATAATTACATTTACTTTAGTTGAGGCTCGCTTTTACCACATAAAAATAATAATATGTCGTACACTTATTTCTCACTACCTACACTTTAGGAAATGGTTTTATTTGCCCATTTACACCAACCTTGTAGGGAAATTCGTACAAAACACTGTCTAACAGTATATAAAATAGGTGCTGGTATCCAGTGCCCGTGCCGTGGAAAATCAGCGCCCGGGGCGAAGGGTATACGACGCGTCGCAACGGCGCCCCCGTAAATATGAGTGACATCGACAGACCAACCGCAAAGCGTCACCACGGTTGGCGCGATGCGTAAGAAAATTTTCAAAAATAAACTCTGCATTTCCTTGATTTTGAGCACTTTTTAATTCTGTTTTCCTTCCATTTTATATATATATATATATATATATATATATTATTTTTTCCTCCTGAATTTTGGGCCCCTTACTTTGATGCCCGGGGCCGTAACCACGCTCGTCCCCCTCCCCCCTGGGCACAGCACTGCTGGTATCAAAGGTATTATTTGACCAAAATGCCCGTAAGACACATCTTCAACAGTTTTGAAAATTTTACCGCAATCGCTTACGGTCTTCATACGAATTTCCTTGACTTCTTTGTCCTCTTCTACTGGGCTTTGTGCGATAGTTGCATGTCTGTTTTCTTTTTCTGTCCACTAGAGAAAAATTCCATCAACAAAAATGTTTATTGTGTTATATCTTCAACAGCTGGTCTAACACAAGCCTTGTTAACATGCACAAGCCTTGTAAGTCGTCCCTCAGGATACCTTCATGGCTTTTGGAGTCACCATTTTCAGAATCTGAATAAAAGTCTGTTAGAAATTTAAAGATTTTATACGGATGAAGCTCTAATTTAAAAGTTCGACGAACTACCAAATTTTCACTGTCAAATTGCAGGAATAACTGTTTTGATTTGGGACATTCAATTGACAAGAGCATTTTCCCGTCTTTTATTCAAAACGTCTTTTTTTTCAATTTCTGCTGATGATAGTAATGAAACAGATATATTTTGAAACGAAGGGTTTAAAGCTGCTACGAAATTAGCAGCACATTCTACAATTACTTTGTTTTGTTTCACAAAGTTCCATACTGGCCGTTTTGTACGTACTTCAATCCCATCTACTGCTCCCTTGAAAGGAACAGTAAGGTGACACTAATGATAATATTTATATGACATTTATTTTAAGTTAAAACATCATACTGACAGTAATACATAATCCTCTATTTAAGTAAATAATGTTCATGCTTAGAAAACTTTATTTTAGTACACATGGAATAATTTTCTATCGTGAATAACCAATGTCACACAAACTATCCCACCAGTGGCATGCCCACTGTCACGGGCAGGACAAGTTTTCAAATAGAAATAAATCGAAATATATTGCTAGCATTATCCAAAATTTGGTAAATGTGAAGTACACGTGAAAATTGTTACTTCTACTAAGTACGAACCACATTCACAAGTTTAGTAATTTAGTACAATAACTTTAGGTAGTTTTCTGTCACGGGCAGGACACTCAAGTTGACGTTTATATCTTTAATGATATTATAAACAATTTTTATCCTGTAAACACTATTTCAACTGCAGCTTGTAGCAAAAAGAAGCATCTTGAATAGCTCGAAGTTACTTCAGCCAAACATGCACAATATACCGTAAAATGTTGCCGATAACAAGAATAAAAAATTTCCTACCAGCTGACATGTTACAAATTCACAACTCAGACTTAAAATTTTACGTGAATTCTAAGTATAAATAAGTTTTTCTTTGTGAAAAAGTAAATTTCTTTCTATTTACTTCATATATACGTAAAAATGCATTGATTTTAACAGTTTTCGAAAATTTGGGTTCAGGCTCACTTTCGCGTGGAATGGCCCTATAGTAATTTGCAAATTGAAATTCGAAAAATGATTTCGGCTGCAACATAACAGATTTCTAAAAGTACAGTAGAGGGTGTACTTAATAATCCATAAAATTATGTTACTACCTTTCTGTATTGTTTAATTTATGTGAGTTTTTTTACTTTTAGTATAGTGGTTAGTATCTTTTCTCATGATAACAGTAAAATACTAAATTCAGTAGTATGTGTGAAAAGGAAAGAATTTTTAAAATATAAATTTATTACAAAGAATAAAATGTCATTTTACAATATGCAGACATAATAAATCAAATGTTAATATTTAATTGAGCTCAAGCTTGTCTGCAGTGATTTACAATAATGTCATAAACAAATAACGCAAGACTTTGGATTCTGTTATCTATGAGGCCTTTAGCAGGAGACTGCCATAGAAGAAATTACTTCTTCTTAGAGACTGAAATTATACAAAAGGATAAAACTTACATGTGTAGTTCGGAGGTCTCTCTCTGAACTCAATGTTCACCATCTTCGTCTTGGCTTCTAGTCCAAATGCGAGACGCAGGTTACAGACGCAAATAGCGAAGGAAGATGAATGATGTAAGAGATAGATGTCTGTTCCCGAATCCCAAAAGTTCTAATTTTTCGAAGCTTATATACTGGTTGGAGAGAGTGAGCTACGTGACAAACAACTAGTCCTTGTAACTTGTTTGTCTCATGAAGTATTTTTGTTATTTTCTCTAGTACTACACTATTTAAAAGTTCGTGTTCGTACATTCATATAAAAAAGTTTTTTTAATATTTCAATAAAATAATCATAACATAGCCTCTTCTGCTAAAATTGTTCTTTCATTTGAATGTTTAGCATCAAATTAAAAAAAGAATAATATTTTTAATATTTCAAAAAGATTCGAAGTGATGTATGTGTACTGTATATAGTGAGTACACTGGAAAGAGTAAGACGAAAATGAAAACACGTTTACTTTCTGAAAAGCACTTCACTAGTGTCTATAAACATAGAAGCACGGTGACTTGAAAACCTAGTTCATTGTCTTGGAGAAAGTTGACCTTGACAGTGAAGAAAACAGCAAATTGGATCGGCTGAGAAGGAACGTCTTCCTTTGATGATAAACTGCGATGATCGGTGACATGAGAAATGGAGCATCTGGTAAGAGACGAAACCATGGGCAGGAGCGTATTGATTCTCATTTTCGCGACTCCATAGAATCACGCTGACTGCGTATCAGGCAGGGGCGACGTAAAGTGGAGCATCCTTGGTGAGAGTGCAGCTCTTCGTGGGATGACTGCACTGAACATCATGTCGGACGACGGAAACCCTGGCTGCGAACTGATGTCATAAGATGTTAACACTGCCCCTGGTCATCTGCCCGTGGTCTGTTAAGGACGCTAGCTGCCAAAACAGTGATACTGGAGAGCGAAGATGAACACAAGATGTAACACAAACGATAGTCGAAGACGGTTGTTTGTGGCTTCTTGTTGTGAATGTAATGAGTAAAACACATGGGTTGGAGTGGGAATTGAACTGGGGTGCATCAGGTGAGACTGGATCACTGGAGGTGACTGGTTTGTGTCCATGCTGAGTCCACTTCGATGAGGCATCTGCTGGAGAAGCACTGGAAATACCTGCTGGAAACTTCAAACGTTGACTGCATGGGAAGCTGCTGATGACAATTGAAGTATCAGAAGTGCTGTGTAGATTGCTGTCTGGGGTCAATCATCGTGACTGGTCGTCCATATTACTTAGGAATCTGTGATCTCTGGAAGCGAGATCATCTCGGAGGCTGTATACAGCTGAGCGATGGCATGGTACCGTGTAGAGTGAGGAGAGATGAGAGAGAGATTAATGACTAATATTTCAAATAAGATATACATGAGGGAGGAGGGATTAGGATATAGGGTGTGAAAACGCGAACTTAATGGGATAAGGAAAAGAGGATTTAAAACATACACACGTTATTCAACATATCTAAAAAAAACTGGCTTTGAAATAAACCACGAACACTTTGGAGAAATTTCATGCATAACGGGAAATGCTGTTATAGAAATAGAAATATAGAAATAACAGAATTGAAGTGACGTGAGAGGGAGACTATATGAGAAAGAGGAATAACCTGACTTGTTATTGGCTTCGTAATCTTGCAATATGATGAATATGGAAGAACTGAAGGACTTTGTCATATTATTCAAAATAAATAAACTGAGATATGTATTTACCTTTAAAAATCCTTTTAGAAAGTAATGTTAACCTAATTTCGAAAATTTCTTTAACCAAAATTCTTTTTAAACCTAAGCACCCATAAACTTGTCAATCAAACTCTGTTGTTTGAGTTTTAGTATACATTGTCTTAGAATCTAGCAAGGGTAGAAATGAGTCAGTAATAGAGTAGGTACTAGACCTATATTGGGGTGGGTGTACTAATTATAGGGGAGAGGGTTGTAAGAGTAGGGGAGAGGATGTTATTATACCTATATTCTAAGTATTTACAGACATATTTTATGTAGCAACTAAATATATTACTAAATATACAAATACTAAAAATGAATATACATTGAAATAAGTATCTCTGTTCATTGAAATAAATATTAATATTATGATATTCAATTAGAAAGAAAGCATATGAAACAATAACTTATCAGAATAACTAATTATTTATTTTTTTTATCAATCTCTCATCTCGACCTAAAGGAAATGTATAACATTTCAATGTTACATGTAAATATACATATATTTATAGCAATTATAAGAAATATAGGAAGTACTCATAGAAATGAGATGTATGTATCTACTATGTACAGTATAGTTATAATACTACTTGGGTACACTATTAGCCATGTATTTTCTATATTTGGCTCGAAAAATAGGATCTGGAGATGTATCAGGGATATAAAGCTTTAAACGATCTATGGCTATGGGTTGCAATATACCATTAATGTCTATAATATACTCATTTTTGTGATAGGACTTAGCTTTGACTGTATGGGGTCCTGTATATAGTCCAGACATTGATAGTGACTCACCTTTCTTTGTGTGCATTTTCTTAACCATAACCTGACTTCCTAAAGGATAATCCCTGGGTTTACTTTGAGCTTTGGATTTTAATTGCTGAAAGATCCTATGTTTATGGAAATGAACCAAGGACCTGAGTTGATCAATTTGTAATAGTCTATTGTCTTGGTCCTCTTTAGTTGTAGGTATCTGTAAGATATTGTCTATGGAAAATCTGTATTGTTGGCCATAAAGTAATGTGAAAGGAGCTGTACCTGATTGTGTTAGTGGCGTATTATTACAAACACTTACAGCTTGTTGAACATACTAAGACCATGTGGAATGGTCTATTTTAGACAAAAACCTAATGGCAGATTGAATTTTGGAGATTGCAGCCTCTACAGAACCAATGGAGCGATGTGATGCGGGAAGCGCATATTTTGCCTGAATATTTAGTGATTTAAAAAATTCCTGTACTTTAATGGCGGTTTGGTTCGGAGCTTTATCCATATGTATGCATTACGGCGAACCATACTGCAAAATGATATTCTCATATATAAATTGTAAAAATGTTTCAGTAGTCATATCTTTGACAGGTTTAGCCACCACATAGGAGGTTACTGCTTCTGTAGCCACATAAATATAATTGTAACCATTTGACGTGGGTAATTTGCCTATAGCATCCACAAACCAAGTGTCAAAGAGTACTGACGGCTGATGTGTTTGTATGTGAATATCATTAGGGCGATAATTACGCTTAAATTTATTGCATTCTATGCATCCATTTAATTTTGATCGGAGCCAATTTTGTAAGTTAGGTATAAATATCTATCTTTGATTAGAATTTTTAACTTATGAAAACCAGGATGGGTGTCTGAATGAAATTCTTGAAAGACTGTATCTTTCAATGAATCTGGTATGCATAGACGTAATTTAGTTTCCGCTGGTGTATAAATGATTCTGTATAATTTATGATCTTGTATTTGATATTGCTTGGACCAAAGTGCATACTTGGGATGAGTTGTCTCCTTATTTTGTAACACCCTGTATATTTTAGAAAATTTTGGATCTGAACGTTGTAATTCAGCTATGTCCGTATTACTATCTAAAACCAAGAAAGGGATGTTCTTCTGGTTCTATTTCTTCATATTTTTCCGGGGATAAGTCTAAAGGATGACGTGAAAGATAATCACAAAGGGCATTCTGCTTGGATTTAATGTGGCGAATAGTAAAATCAAAAATTTGTATGTAGCTTAACCACTTGACCATTTGTGCTGTGAGATTTGTAGTTTTCTTGACAGTTACTAATGCCAAATTGTCTGTCAAAACAGTAAAGTGTCCACCTATGAGATATCTGTAAAACTTACGAAGAGCGAAAACACTGCAAAAAGTTCCGCATAATAAATATGGTATGCTTTTACTCTAGGTGGGAGAGTAGCGCTAGCATATTGTACAATAGACCAATGTTTCTCATTAGGAAGTTTCTGCAAAAGCGCCGCAGCACAGCCAATGGAACTGGAATCGGTGACAAGCATATGTTCAGCGGACGGGTTGTAAATTTGTAAAATGGGAGCTGAAGTGACCATTTGTTTTAATTTCTCAAAGGCTTCAATTAATTCTGGGGTCCACTTCAACAGCTTTTCTTTTGTTGCAGCAAATTTGTATAATGTTGCGGCAACTATTGACAGTTTGTTATAAAACATTCTGTTATACTGCAATGCAGCTAAGAATGCTTTTAACTGTTTGGGAGTTTTCGGACGTTCTAATGAAGTTAATGCCTTAACTTTGTCAGGGTCCTGTGAAATGGTGCCCTGATCTATTATGTATCCAAGAAATTTAAATTTCTGTACTCCAAATTGAGTTTTGTTTAAACTAAACAGAAGACCAAATTTTTCTGCAATTTGCAATGCTTTTTCTAAGACTCTAGGCATTCCTTCAAACGTATTCCCGAAAAAAATCAAATCGTCCACATACGAAAGAAATTCTTTATGGGTAAAATCTCTAAACATATCTTTAACTATTCTATGCAAAATTAAAGTTGATGTCCGAAAACCTTGGGGTAAAGTGTTCATTTTAAAAAGACTGTGAGGTAACCCTAATTGATGCACGCTGAAACTGGTTAATTCCTGATCTGCGTCGTCTAATTTGACTTGGTGAAAGCTCTGCTCCATTACTGTTTTAATACAGTAACGAGCCTGTGCTAATTGATCTAAAATGTCCTGAACACCAGGGGATAATTCGCTGACAGGTTTAGAACGGGACGAAAGTTCTCTGAGATCTAAGACGAGACGTACTTGGTTTGTATCTCGTTTAGGAACTGCAATGAGATTGTTTCTATAGAAACTGTTTGATTTTGATATGATTCCATTGTCAATCATTTCCTGTATCTTTTCTTTGACTTTAGCAGTAAGACGAAAAGGAATGGTATATGTAGGAACTGTCCATGGTTCTCTGTCTACTACATTAAGTGTAGCAGAGTAGCAGTCTATAATTTGGAAATCCTTATTATGCCAAGAAAAACATGTTGGATGTCTTTTCAAAACTGAAAGGATCTTATCTTGTTGATCTGGCGTTAAATCAGGATTAATATTAAATTTACTGTAGTCTATGTATGGTTTGATTTTTTCGAGACGTTTGGCCACCCTATCACGTGTCTGTTTTTTCGTTGGTTCGAGAAGTTTACGTATGAGATATACATGAGCCTTCTGTGTATCCTTTGGTAATAAAGCGCCCTGAGCTATATGAGTTCCTTTCTGCAAATATTCCTTAGTATTTCCCGGATTTACTATCGGTAAATACATATTTTTAGAATTTACTGCTGTTTGCATGAATACACAACCTTGCATATTTCTAATGATTGGATTTTGAACAATAAATTCAGTATTCGAAACTGGAGTATAAAGAGTAAGAGGAACGTACCTTATTGAATTTCGAGGAATGGCTGTACCTTGTCGAACATAGAAGTTAAATTTGCAGTTTCTACTCACTTTAGCAGACAATGATGTTTTTTTTTTTTTTTTTTTTTTTTTGTCAATTTCCTTAGGAAATCTATGGGTGTCCCCATAATGGGTAAGAGTGACAGTGTTAGCTTTATATGAAATATTAGTCTCATGATTGGTCAAAAATCTGTTAGAAAGTAAAATCGGAATATTGGCAATTGGGGAAATACGGAATAAAACTTGAAAAGTTTTACCCGCTATAACTATCGGAATGTATTCTGCCTTTGTTAAATGTAATGGAGTAAAACTGATGCCATATACTTTAGTAGTGAGTTGAAATATCTTACAATTACGCGGCACTAAGGAGTAATGTATTAGAGATGTCACAGCGCTTGTGTCCAGCAAGAAGTTATACTGTTGATTTGATATGGTACCAGTTACATAAGGAAGTTGATTTCTAAATACTAAAGGGACTGTTTCTTTAGTATGGGATTGCTGAGGCTGAACCGGATGTGTTTCATGCTCGTGTTGTTTCATACACTTAGTAGTAGCATTATGTATATCACTTGCAAGGGAATTAGTTAGTGAATATAAGAAACTGGTATGTGACTCTTGACTTGCTGGTGCCTTGAACGGCAAGTGAAGTGATTTCTTATCATGAAAAGTGTCGTCATTTTCTCTAGGAATGTCCAAGCTTGTGTGTGCAGTAGGTATGAAAGATGGTGCTTCCGGATTTAAATTTGAGGTGGGATATACAGAATTTGTTCTAGTTGGCGGAGAATATATTGGGATTAATTCATTAAATTGCGGGGTGGGAGTCCGAAAAAACATACTATGCCCATCCCCTATTGATTCCCGTTTTTTGATAATGTTTCATATTCTAACGCAGGATAGTTATTTCGTGGAGTAAAAGATGGAAAGTAGGAACCATATGGCTGTCCAAAAGGTTGCATGTAATATGGAAAAGGAGGAACAGCACAATACTGTTGATAAAACTTCTTAGAATTTTGTTTTCCATTTGAAAACTTATGTTTCTTCTTATTTTTGTGTTGTGAGTTATTTTGCCTAAATTGATCAGTGTTTTGATGTTTATTCTTGTGAGGAGAAACACTACGGGATTTCCTGTAATACTGTTTGTGCGTTCCTTGTTGTTGAGCTTCCCATTCAGTCAACGTTTCCAGTTTACAGCAGGTGTTTCCAGTGGTTCTCCAGCAGATGCCTCATCGAAGTGGACTCAGCATGGACACAAACCAGTCACCTCCAGTGATCCAGTCTCACCTGATGGACCCCAGTTCAATTCCCACCCAACGTGTTTTACTCATTACATTCACAACAAGAAGCCACAAACTATCGTCTTCGACTATCGTTTGTGTTACATCTTGTGTTCACCTTCGCTCTCCAGCATCACTGTTTTGGCAGCTAGCGTCCTTAACAGACTTGCAGATGACCAGCGGCAGTGTTAACATCTTAGGACATCAGTTCGCAGCCAGGGTTTCCGTCGTCCGACATGATGTTCAGTGCAGTCATCCCACGAAGAGCTGCACTCTCACCAAGGATGCTCCACTTTACGTCGCCCCTGCCTGATACGCAGTCAGCGTGATTCTATGGAGTCGCGAACATGAGAATCAATACGCTCCTGCCCATGGTTTCGTCTTTCACCAGATGCTCCATTACTCATGTCACCGATCATCGCAGTTTGTCATCAAAGGACGACGTTCCTTCTCAGCCGATCCAATTTGCTGTTTTCTTCACTGTCAAGGTCAACTTTCTCCAAGACAATGAACTAGGTTTTCAAGTCACCGTTAACCTTTATGCTTCTATGTTTATAGACACTAGTGAAGTGCTTTTCAGAAAGTAAACGTGTTTTCATTTTCGTCTTACTCTTTCCAGTGTACTCACTATATACAGTACACATACATCACTTCGAATCTTTTTGAAATATTAAAAATATTATTCTTTTTTTAATTTGATGCTAAACATTCAAATGAAAGAACAATTTTAGCAGAAGAGGCTATGTTATGATTATTTTATTGAAATATTAAAAAAACTTTTTTATATGAATGTACGAACACGAACTTTTAAATAGTGTAGTACTAGAGAAAATAACAAAAATACTTCATGAGACAAACAAGTTACAAGGACTAGTTTGTCACGTAGTTCACTCTCTACAACCAGTATATAAGCTTTGAAAAATTAGAACTTTTGGGATTCGGGAACATACATTTATCTCTTACATCATTCATCTTCCTTCGCTCTTTGCGTCTGGAACCTGCGTCTCGCATTTGGACTAGAAGCCAAGACGAAGATGGTGAACATTGAGTTCAGAGAGAGACCTCCGAACTACACATGTAAGTTTTATCCTTTTGTATAATTTCAGTCTCTAAGAAGAAGTAATTTCTTCTATGGCAGTCTCCTGCTAAATGTCTCATAGATAACAGAATCCAAAGTCTTGCGTTATTTGTTTATGACATTATTGTAAATCACTGCAGACAAGCTTGAGCTCAATTAAATATTAACATTTGATTTATTATGTCTGCATATTGTAAAATGACATTTTATTCTTTGTATTAAATTTATATTTTAAAAATTCTTTCCTTTTCACACATACTACTGAATTTAGTATTTTACTGTTATCATGAGAAAAGATACTAACCACTATACTAAAAGTAAAAAAACTCACATAAATTAAACAATACAGAAAGGTAGTAACATAATTTTATGGATTATTAAGTACACCCTCTACTGTACTTTTAGAAATCTGTTATGTTGCAGCCGAAATCATTTTTCAAATTTCAATTAGCAAATTACTATAGGAAATTAAGGAATTATCATTTCGCATTGTATTGATAATCCTTTTCTATACTATTATTAATTAATATTTCCAATTATTCATTCTGAATCATTTTAAACAACGCCTTTACCTTTTTGTATTAGACACCGTCCTCGGATTCATATTGAAAATAAGTACGTCATTTTATGTGGTTTTATAAACTAGAGAAAAATTTAGTTTTGTACATTAACGTTTGTTTCACATCGCTACGTTAAGTGGTTCAAAAATTATAAAGCGAGAACAATTCTGAATTGGGCATAAAATTTTAACCTTCAGAACAGTTAAACACAATTTTAACCCTGGAAACTTTGTCAATATATGGACAACAAAGCAAAAGAGGTTATAAGAAATTGAGTCATGGTTATTTCAACTAATAAAGGAGGTCATATTTGACGAAATACTCGGTTACTAGAATTAACTTACCCTATTACATTAACCGAGTAAACGGGTTATTTCAATTAACTGAACAGGTTAAATTAACCGATCTACTCGGTTAAATATTTGCCCTACCTTCTTATATTAATCGAGTAAATATGTTATCTTAACTAATTTAATTCGTTATATTAACCGATCTACTTGGTTATACTTTTGTCCTACCGTATTACTTTAACCCAGTAAATGGGTTACTTCAAGTAGTTGAATATGTTATATTAACAAAAATACTCGGTTACTGCAGTTGATGCAAACTGTTTCATTATCCGAGCAGTCGCTTATTCCAACATACTATCTAGGTTACCGGTTACAGGCTATGATTGATTGTGGTAACTACGTGATCGGCTAGCGTACCCCTATGAGTTATTACACTGTAACCTAGCAATATTAACCTGTAACGCAAGGTTGCTATCACCTTCTCTCGTTAACCTTGTTGACTTGGCTGCTTAGACACACGTTTCTGTTGTCCATATATTGACAAACTAATTTGGTTACTGTCCACCTTTTTCTTGTTTACTAATAACCTTTCTTTTTTTGCGTGTAGGCCCGGTTTGAATCTCTCCGCCACCACATACCTTTTATTACAGTATTTTTATTTATAATGTTTACTTCATTAATTTTTATTGAAATCTCATTTTCAATTGAGAGTGTGACCCCTGTACTAAAAAAAAAAAAAAAAAATAGAAAATCATTGACGTTTAAAATCCTTTTTCCAATAGTTGATGGGAAAACGACAACCTGAAAAGACCGTATTCCGACGGATTGCTGCGGCTTTTTTTTTTTTTTTTTTTTTTTTTGAAGAAAGCGTTTGCAACTAGCAAATTTTGATTGCATAGAACAGTGTTGTTCCTAGTGGTCGTGATAGTGAAAAATGTGCTTTCAGGGGGGAAATGAACTGACTGTTATAAGTTTTTCACATTAGGCCCACAGACATGTTAATTGAATTATTCTTAATGTTCATTATTAGCTGCTCAGTTGTTATTTTTAGGTCACTTTTAAGCATTTGTAAGTCATTCGCAGATACTTTTCCTCTATATAGCACTTAAATCGTACTGAGAATTGTAGAAATGTACTGCGTATGAACCGAGTGCAACATTACTGGTGGGAACATTACTGCATGATTTTCATTGCAGTGCTACGCATCTTTTGTGCTGTCTGCCGACTGGTCGGAAAGGCAACTTTCCACCGGCGGCGTCGGCGCATTTTATGCGCCTTTCCGGTTGTCTGCCGACTGCTCGAAATGACCTCTTTTCGGTGTCATGTTCTCAATTCTCCCACAGGTGGCATCCGACTTCTTGCCGCAGTCGAAAAGTAGCCCTTTGCCGGCTGGATATCAACCCTTTAGGGAGGCAAAATTTTCGCCACTTTTTACAGTAGCTTTGCCTACGTTTGCCTCCGTGCTATGATTTCTCATGAAGGGCAAAACTGCTAGTTCTGAAAGTATATAATACTTCCATGTCCCACTTAATTTCTTCTTTTTTGGCTGCGAGTGCTGCAAAAAAGGAAAAAGGAACAAATTTTATACTGGGACACACAAAAAATGCAAGTATTTTATACTTCAAGAACTTACAAGTGTGCTCCTTGTCGAGAAATCATAGTATGGAGGAAGACTTAGGCAAGACTAATGTGAAAGCTGATGAAAATTTTGCCTTTCTGAAGCGTTGATTTCCACTCGGCAAAGGGCCACTTTTCGACGGCGGCAAGAAGTCGGATGCCGCCTGTGGGAGAATCGGGAAGCCGGAGGTTCTTTCCAGCAGTCGGCAAACAGCCGTAAAGGTGCATAAAATGCGCCGGCGCCGCCGTCGAATAGTTGCTTTGCCGAAAAGTCGGCAAACAGCCGTAAAGCTGCAGTAAATGCGCCGGCGCCACTGTCGAAAAGAGGCCGGCATAAGGAGTCGGCAGAGGATCAGAAAGAGGTCTTTCTGACTGTTTTGCCGACTCGGACGGTCGGCAACAGTCGGCAAGGGGTCGGTAAAGGGCATTTTTTTTACGATGTTCGACCGCTTGCCGCGTCGGCAAATTGTCGGCAATTTTGAACAAGTAGATTGTTGTGTCGCCGCGGACCTGTGCCGGCTGCCTACCACCGTCGACGGCGGCAATCGTTCTTGCCGACCGCGGCATCCTGATGGTTTAGTGTCATCATGCGTTCTAAAAAACTCTTTTCTTAACGTATGCCAATAACCTACTACGAACAGGTTATGTTAAAGGCGCCAACAAAAGTTATAAGCAATGATGCCTTTAGAAGAAAGTCACATCGGTTAAAATTAGTTGCATCGTTTCAATTTAACTTAACCAACTTGCTAATGTTTTGATTACGTATACTATACAATGGTTAGTAAATTAGGTAAATTTTCTTATCTTAATTTGAAGTGATAAAAATTTAGTTTTTACTGTTGTAACATCCCTCAAGATTCGCCACTGATTACAAGTCTTTCACTGTTTTCCTCCTAATACTTTCTACTCTCTTATTTTGTTGGCGCCTACCCACTAACTGCACACTTGATTTATAGTATACTTGCAAACTTGTTAGATATTAAATGAGACAAGTGCAAAAGCCTGTGCTACGTGGCCAGCATTACATCTACTCCGAATCAGAGCAAAGTGAGCTTGAACGACCTGCTCACGCATCCTTATCGAACACGAACATCAGTGATAATGGATATGTGCATAAAGATAAACAAATGTGAAATCTAAGGACCTACTTGTTCAATATAGGTAGCTTTGTATTATGACTCCATAGTATTGAACTACATTTTTTACGCTGTTTCTATCTCTACATACGACTTACATGTTCTCGATTTACGTTTAAACGTTACTCTTCCTTTGTGAATTATCATTTTCAAAATTGGCCTCGTATTCTTAATCTGCGCTCTAATTTCTACCTAAATTTATTTAGCTCGGTTACAGATTTTAGAAGTGATATTTCTTTTTTTACCTTTGATATTTTCTATTGGCATAGATTCACCTCTTAATTGATATATTTTATATTCGACATGTTACTGTACAAACATACCTTTTCCTTAAAATTTACACATACTTAGCTGCCTAATCCCGGGGAAATCAGAAATAATATGATTCCAAACTTATTTTCATTGATAAACAGTAGGCCTAATATTGGTTTAACATTGAACGTTAGTTTCTGCACGCACAATATTGTAAATATTAATATATTATAGCCTATATGGAGAAAATAACCATAACACTCACCTGGTATTCATCAGTACTCGAGGATGGCAGTCAGCTGGATTTCAGATCTTCTACTCAATCGATGTACTAAAAAATGAACATTCTCGACGTTACATATCTTCTAGATATTTCATCTAGGGAATAAGTTAGTTTCCGGGAGTGAGGTATAATCAGCAACGAAACATATACAATCTATATATCAATCTATTCAGCTTGACAAAACAAATTGATAGTAGAAGTGGGTGCCGATAGAAGGCCGAGTCAGCAAAAAATTATCTTGTTTTCCTAGAAATCGATATTATTTCCTGGAATTGGGAGGCAAGTTTCGACAAGCCTTTAGTTGCTATGTTCATAGCCTTTTACGGGTAGTACAGAAGCGCGTGGGAAAATTTTGGTTTATTTGAACCCCCGTTACCCCCTACTCCTCTTTAGTTGCTATGTTCATAGCCCCTGGAATTGGGAGGCAAGTTTCGACAAGCCTTTAGTTGCTATGTTTATAGCCTTTTACGGCTAGCACAGAAGTTATCATGATCGAAGCTTCCCAATTGATTGATTGATTGATTTTTGTCTTCAAAGAGCATAAGCGATTTAGCCCCTTGGTCCTATTCCCACGAGATGTCTGGAGAATATGAACTGAAAGCATGATATTCAAATGATCGAAGCTTCTCAGGAGATTGTATGAAATTGGTCTTAGTTGCTAAGGTAAAGATTATATGTCATGATTTTTTTAAAAGCGTGAGATGAGACACACTATATGAGTCTCATAACGAAACACATACTCATGCAAAATCATGTTGATTAGCCCCTTGGCCCTATTCCCACAAAGTGTCTGTAGAAGACGTGATAGTCAAATGATCAAAGCCTCTCACGAAATTGGCTTAGTTGCTAAGGTAAATATTGTATTTCACAATTTTTTTAAAGACGTGAGACATGAAACCAGATATAAGTCTCATAACGAAACACATACCTATACACTCCTTTCCCCCACACCTCCTGCGAATGGATTCCATTGATTGAGCAAATTCTAATAATGGAAACTTCTCATAGCATATCATATTGTTTAAAACGTAGGGTGTGAAGTGTGTTATATGAATATTCACAGGATGATATCGTCGACAGCGTCACAAACTGTCGTATCTCAGTTTTCTAAACTTTTCAGGAGAGCGATTTTTAGGTTTTCACACAACTTTGAACAGCCATAACTCAAAATCTATTTTACCGAAAGGAAAGAAAATTTACCAAGTTATAACTTAAATCATAAGAAATCAGTGTAGAAAGTTTTATGGAATTTGCTTGTAAAAGCTTGTGGAAAATTTGGCGGGAAAGAGATACGACAGTTTGTGACGATGGTAATCCTCTCTTGTATGAAAGATACGACGCATATTTTTTATTCTGAGAACTACATTAATAGATGAACAATCGGGATATATTGCACTTTTATTGAAAAACTTCGTGTTTATTACACAAAATAATTTAACAAATGCTTCCTGAGATTCTTGAGGGTAAAACGAAATTCCTGAGAACACACAAGAAACACAATATTAGGAGCATACTAACCATAACATAAAATAATGCTATCAAGTTGTCATTGCCAGAATATAAAATCTTGCAAAGTAATTTGCGAATTGCATGCTTTGATATTGCACTTGAGAAGGATGGCTAATGTGGTAAGTTTCTGTAAAATTGAACATGTTCAGGGTTTCGAATGATTGGAGTTGGGCCCGGACACAATGATAAGGAGTCCTCGTAGGCGTGAGAGACCCGGGTTCGATTCCCGGCAGGAGCTCATGTGGTTCGGATTGCACGTTAATCAGTAGATGGGTCAACGTCCCATATAGCCTTGCTATTGAAAGGGACGTTAAAAATCAATCAATCAATCAATCAAAACGAGTCCTCGTACTTCTCTGGAGCGATAATTTTTGACAAGTCTGCAAACTGTGGCAAGTCTGCAAGGAACTTCTATCTGGTGGATTCAATCTGCGTTCTTTTCAGGGAAATAGTTATGTAAGTGTCCTCAAAATGACTTGTCTTAAACTGAATGCAGTTTGGATAGTCTTTGTTCACTTTCGCTTCGCGCATTTCCGTCCAATTGATTGGATCTCCATTTTCGCCACGTCTAACTGACAGAATACAAAGACATTGGGACAGAGATCTAGTCTCATACATCGATTCTGTCAACACAATGAACGGTATATGGGTTCTTTTTCCTTGCCAGTTTAACAATCGGTTCAAGTTGCGAGGGTACAAAATTACTGCTACAGTGCTTAATAGATGTGCTTACGTTAGAGCACTGTGAACTGAATCTCCCTCATTTTATCCATGCCTAGATTCAAAGAATCGGAGAGAAATTTCTCTGATGTTCTTACGTGTTTGCACCGCATATCCCATCATAGCAACCAACCTAAACTCCTACTAGGTCCATCCTGTATTTCTCTAACTCATTCGTTACGGATTTTAACGCGCCTCCCTATAAAGAATTCTAATATTTCATGTTCCAAATCTCATGTCCATTTTCCTTTGCTGATGTCGTGCCAAGTTATCAGTCTTGGTCCGAGGCTTCTGTGATTGTTTCTGAAAAAGTGTCCTTTTTTTCTATTACAGGATGAGTTTGTTAGCCTCACCCAAACCCCCAAGCTGGAGGGTCACTCCTTGTCTGCCCGCGACTGCTTATTCAGTATCTTTGCAGCTAACCTCTATATCTAAAGGCCTTCTCGATCCGCAACCTGGGGCCGCGGTGGCTCAGTGGTAGAGCGTTCACCTTTGGTTCATGGGGTCGCGGGTTCCAACCCTGCTTCCGACAAATGAACTTTGTGGTGGACAAACAGCGTGTGCGTGGGTTCCCTCGGGGTTCTCCTGTTTCCTCCCACTTTCTTCATTCCATCATTTCATTAACCGACATAACCGTGGGACGTAAAACTCAAAAATGTCATGTCATGTCGATCCGCAACCTGAGGACGCCCAATGCCGTGTAAATATATATGTATACAGCCCCGCATTGATCAAGTATAACATTCTAGCTTATAAGTTTATTTGCTTCGGCTGTTCCGAGGTTAAGATATAAGTAAAAATACATTCGGAACAAACGATAAAGAAACTAAGTGGATAACAATAAGAAATGATATAAAAAGCAATGAGTTTATCAGTACGGGACTGTCTACCTACTTTTGGGCCACTTTGTATATATAAACAAATTGCTTTGAATATAGGCGTATCTGTCCAGTTGTAAAAGATCTGTTGCTCACAAACTGTCGTAACTCAAGATACGACTGTTTGTGAAAATGGTTTATATGCTTCATCTTAAGATACGACACAGTGACGTCATCACCACCGTCAAAACAACGCACATTACAGATATGTCGTTTTGGGAAATTGTAGAAGTCAGTGTATGCAACCACATAGTAAAATATCTCAATTTTCGATTTTTTTGAGATACGACACTTTGTGACGCTGTCGACGATATCTGCTGTGCTAAGTAAATCGATATCACTTCCTGTTTAGTTGTTATGTTCATAGCCTTTGAGAACATCATGTTGCTAGAAACAAGATGAAACATGCCTTTTAGGGTTACCATCAGCTATAGGTTCATGAAAAAACACGCCTTTTCTAGTCGCCTTGTATTGGTTAGCTAATTTGAATTCCCAAGCCCCGCCCCCCTCCCGCAAAGACTCTTGAACGTCTACCGGATCTTCATCAGAGTCCTTTCAGTTACCACGATTGAAACCTACCAATTGTGTTTTCAGCTTAAACTGTAGTGAGTGTTTTGTGCTTTAAGTTCTTAGGATTAAATCCTATCAATTGATTGTGTTTTCAACCTAAAACTGAAGTGTATGTGTGTTTTGTGATACCGCTCGTTCTTATTAAAATAGGTAAGTAAAATATGTATATATATATGTTCTTTCTTCATTTAGTTATAAAGGCAGTTGAAAGAACAAGTGTATTTATTCAAAGTTCCGTTCATGTTCTAACATTTAAAAAAAAACACACAGACACATATGTGAATGTCTGTTTTGTTAGTCTCTTTCTTCCTCTGTTTTGCTAGTACATTGAACTACATCTTAAAATGGTTTAGTTTCAAAAGCAACAGATAAGATGCCATTGTCAAATGTTTTGATGATACGTACTACAACGAGATAACAAGACTGCCCTAGTTAAAAACACATAAGCGAACTTCTATGATGCTTCTAAGAAAAATGATAAGATGGAATTCTTGAATGTTTTCTGGTTCGCATTGCAATTGTCGCAAGAAGTGTCTGTAGACTTGGTATTTTAATTTTGATAATATGATGTATACGTCTGTCTTTCTGTTTGTAAATGAAATCTTTTAAACAATGAAGAGATTTACGTCCAACAATAAAGCCATCAAGGTCTGTCTGTCTTTCTATGTCGGCTATGCTAATGGAGACGATGGTGATGAGTTGAGTTGATTTTAGTTCAGCGTCCCTTTCAGCAGCGAGGCTATATGAGACATGGACCTACTGATTATCGTGGAATCTGAACCACTAAGTTTTACGTCTTACAGTTATGACGGCTATGCTAATGCAGGCGGTGATGATGAGTTGATGAGTTGAGTTGATTTTAGTTTAGCGTCCCTTTCAGCAGCGAGGCTATATGAGACGTGGACCTACTGATTAACGTGGAATCCGAATCACATGAGCTACAGCCGGGACGATGGTAATGAGAAATGAATGAATGAAATGATGCATTAAATTCACGTACACGGTGTTTGTCCATCGAGTTTTACGTCCTACGGTTACGTCTACTAGGCTAATGAAGGAGAGGTGATAATGAAAAAATGAATGAAATGATGTAATGAAGAAAGTGGAAGGAAACTGATGAACTCCGAAGGGAAATCCACGCATATGATGTTTGTCCACCACAATGTTCATAGGGCACGAACTGGGATCGAATCAGGGACCCAAGCACTTGAGGTGAACGCTCTACCACTGAGCCATCGTGCCCTCTGGAACGTAAAAATGAAATGATAAGGACGGTTTTCGGGGGACAGTGAATAGCATCTTTTCGTTAAGTTGTAAAGGAAGCAGGGAATTTGTGGTCGCTAAAATTAATGACAAGTATATAGAAAAAAAGACGTGATTTGAACACGGGACCTCATGCACCAGAGGTAAACACTCTACCACTGAGGCACTGAAGTTAATTTCATAATTTTCTAATGTTAATAAGAGTGAAATCTAACGTTAAATACACATACATAAGTCAACGAACTGAGAGAGTTTCTGTATCTGCAATGTCTACTTGCAAAGAGCAGAAAAATAAGATAACAGAACATGTTTTGTATTTCAATGTTGTTCTCCAGCTGTCGCGTCAACATTATCTTAGGTCATGGTTTCAGACAACACGAAGCGAAGATATGTATGTGTGTATGTGTTTTAGGTAATATTAAAAGAGTGTTTGAGATCTAAAACTTGACAAAACTAGTGTTGCTTATTCATCTCGGATGACGTTACCTATGTACACATGATGTTGATTGATTTTTGAGTTTAACGTTCCGTTCAGCAGCGAGGCTATATGCACCACAAAGTTCACACGGCGAGAGTTAGGATCGAACCAGGGACCCCAATCACAGAAGGTGAACGCTTTACCACTGATCCACAGCACCCCCACGATTTCAACATGGGGCACAAATCTTCAAGTTAAAACAATTTTCTATTCTCAAATAAGAGAACATTTCTCCATTTCTTTAAGTTGATCTAGGAAGTTGAACTTTATACAGTTTTCTCCATATTATAGTCTAAGCTGTATGTGATATTACTTTAAAAGGACGAAAGTAGTTAAAATATTCCCTATTATTATCATCAATTTCTTCTAAAATGCTCAGAATCCCGTCATAGAATTCGTATACTAACTATGTACACAGGCGTGCATTAAGAAATTTGTTGTTGGGAGAGGTCCAAGCTTTGGGCGACGGGACTCAAACACTACAAGCCTCTGTGTAGTATTGAACGCGTATTATTTTGCACTCGAAAAGACAATAAGTACTTGTAAAATACTGTCATCTATATTGTCATAGCGTCCCTTTCAGCAGCGAGGCTATATGAGACGTGGACACTAAATCACCAAGGTCCCCTATCGCATCACAAGTGAACGCTTTACCATAGATTCACAGAGTCCCCTAGTACTTGTAAAATTACTTTCATCTATATTGTCATAGCGTCCCTTTCAGCAGCGAGGCTATATGAGACGTGAACACTAAATCACCAAGGTCCCCTATCGCATCACAAGTGAACGCTTTACCATTGATTCACCGAGTCCCCTTAGATCAAAGTACAGTACTCATGTAATAATATTATCTAACATAAAGTTCAGTTGACGAGGGGCTCCCTGTGGGGTAATATTCATACACGTAAAATATTTTAAAATAAACAATATTAGTACCGATTCCATAGTTTTCGAAGGTGCTGTATTCAATAAAGACACTTTGAAAATAGTAACATGACATCTAAGGGGTAAAAAAGTGGTGAGCTCACGGGGTCTCCCTAGGGGGTAATATTCATACACATAAAATATTTTAAAATAAACAATATTAGTACCGATTCCATAGTTTTCGAAGGTGTTGTATTCAATAAAGACACTTTGAAAATAGTAACATGACATCTAAGGGGTAAAAAAAGTGGTGAGCTCACGGGGGTGATATTCATACACGTAAAATAATTTAAAATAAACAGTATTAGTAACGATTCCATAGTTTTCGAAGGTGTTGTATTCAATAAAGACACTTTGAAATCAGTAACGTGACATCTAAGGGGTAAAAAGTGTTGAGCTCCCGGGGGGTGATATTCATACACGTAAAATAAACAACATTAGTATCGATTCTATAGTTTTCGAAGGTGTTGCATTCAATAAAGTCACTTTGAAATCAGTAACATAACATCTAAGGGGTAAAAAGTTGTGGGCTCCCAGGGGGTGGTATTCTTACACGTAAAAAGGGGAGCATATGAATAAGACAAGTAAGACACATGTAGAAACGGTTTTCCGGGGAAAGTCAATAGCATCTTTTCGTTAAGTTGTAAAGAAGATAGCATTGAATTTGTGGTCGCTAAAATTAATGACAGTATAAAAGAAAGACATGTAGAGAGGAGGGAGATAAGAAAGGTATCCTGCGAATTCTTAAGATAATGAGGACAAGGTGATTTAATGGTCATACATATAGAATACGTCTTCGAGAGTGAACATATTATTCATTAGTTAAAGATGGCATCGTCAATGAATTTATTAACCAAACTTAATGCAGCGTCGTTAGTATCTTTTACAAAATTACAAGACTTAGAAATTAATAAAACCTATCGTATTGTAGATTGCAAATTAATTACAACCGTATATGGAAAGAAGGTTTGTGTGACTTTTGAAGCAGGACAAAAAGTGATTCTACCAGGACGATTTACTGAAAAAGTTGAAGCAGATAATGGCGCTTTATTAACATATTTGCAAAGTGGAAACGTTTGTTTAATATACAAAGGAAAAAAAAAGATTAATTTAACGGGACATAGTATGCACGATATTGAATTCACAGAGTTGAACGCATCGTAAGTGTATGAACATGTACATGATTATCGACTTATTCTTCATACTGATACCCAACCTGTGGATGACATCGATGAGATGGATATGTGTTGATAAAAAAGAAGAAAAAATATTTTTCAGTGTAGTGATTTTAGTGAAAAGTGATATATATTTTTATGACGTAAATTGAGTGACAAGAGGATATCTAACTGTCTGAAAATTATATACATTATCAAGTTTACTATACGAATAGTGAAATGAAACACGCAAAGAAAGAAAACATATGTTTCAGTCTAGTGATTTTATTAAAGTGATATATTTTATACATTTCTGAAAAAATGTATCATTCATTAGTGAGTAACATTTTACGTTGTACGCAAAATCGTATTTGAATTCATTATTATGAAAAGAAAAAAAATATGTTTTTCAGTGTAGTGATTTTAGTGAAAGTGATATATTTTATACATTTCCGATTATGTATCATTCATTAGTTCACTAATATTTTACGTTGTATTAAAAATCGTATTTGAATTCATTCACCAATAAAAAACTAATTAAAAAAAGAGCTATTAGGTTTAGATTTAATCTTGTACATTTGTTTGAAAGTTTTACATTTTAATAAAAGTAAAAGAAACGAAAAATCATCTTAGACGTTCCTTAGGTAGAATCACTTAGAGCAGGAAATCTTAATTTGTGAAAAGTTATGTACCAAATTCACCGTTTGAATATTAATATTATTATTATTATTATTATTATTATTAATATTATTATTATTATTATTATTATTATTATTAATTTGGGGAGTAGATTCGTTTGATATAAATCGACAAGTACATTTTTTTCAAATTCGAAATGAAACAGAAACATCCGAGTCTCATAGACAATACTAGTTCACTCAAGTTTTATAATTAAAAAAAGAGCTATTAGGTTTAGATTTAATCTTGTACATTTGTTTGGAAGTTTTACATTTTAATAAAAGTAAAAGAAACGAAAAATCATCTTAGACGTTCCTTAGGTAGAATCACTTAGAGCAGGAAATCTTAATTTGTGAAAAGTTATGTACCAAATTCACCGTTTGAATATTATTATTATTATTATTATTATTATTATTATTATTATTATTATTATTATTATTATTAATTTGGGGAGTAGATTCGTTTGATATAAATCGACAAGTACATTTTTTTCAAATTCGAAATGAAACAGAAACATCCGAGTCTCATAGACAATACTAGTTCACTCAAGTTTTAGCCCTCAGACAATGTTTTAATGTTACATGTGGCATATATCAGTTGATTTTGAGTTTAACGTCCCGTTTGACAGTGAGGCTATATGAGACGTGACCCTACTGATTAACGTGGAATCCAAACCACATGAGCTCCCGACGGGAATCGAACTTGCACCTCCCACGCGAAAGGACTGAGAGTTGCTCATTCCTTATTGTCAGTTCAGAAAGAAGCAGAATACAGGGAGAGTTAATCTTTGATATCGCGGAATCTTTCTTTGAATTCATTTTTCCAATACTGAAGCTTCTTGGTATGCAACCTGTACAAAGCAAATGTATTGTACTTGTTCCATACTTAACACAAATTGGTAAATGTATGAAGCCTTCGTTTTGTAACAGTTTCTCCCAGAGCTGCAACTTGTGTTCTAACGTTTTATTTACGTAATGTTTGCAGTAATTATGTTTTTTTCCTTAAAGTTTCAAATTAAAATGTGACAAATATTTCGTAATATCATCTGCCATGAAAGAAACATATTGTAACCATAAAGAATCTGTCAGTAAGTTTGTGCTTTGTTCTTTGATTTGAAGAAAATTGTTAATTTCATCTCTCAAGTTCTAGGAACTTTTCAGACCCGTGGAGCACAGGATACCGAGCACACTTCTCTGCGATAGGGAAACCTAGAATATTTATGCAAAATCTTCCAAGAAAACAGCAATTTGTCGCTGGTTTAAGCCATATGAACATTGTCTATGTGAACTATTTTTGAACGTATCACAAAGTGACCCAAAGTAGATATACATACCTGCATTGATCAAGTATGACATTTTAATTTATTAAGATAATGAATTTATATGTTTCGGTCTATTCCGAGTTTAGGCATAAGTGAAAAGGAATTAAGAGCAAATAATGAAGAAACTAAGTCAATATATTGTATGTATGGGGTGCAATAAGTAAATGAAAATTCCATGAGCTGATCAGTACGGGGGTGTATATCTACTTTTGGGCCATTATATATATATACGAATACTTCTTTCTTGTTTTCTGAAGGTGAACCGAGGGTCACAAAGAAATGATTCAAGGGCCACATGCAGCTCACAAGTTTGAAATACTTGTTCTACAGTTACAGGTTAATTCTGTTACCGGAAAAATGGCAGATCATATGTATTTGAAGTTTCATTGCGTTATTTTCAAATCACAAGTGTATTCTCAAATTTTGAACTTCAAAGGACAATGCTTTTCAGACAACTGATGTAGATCTACCAAAATTTAGTTTTTATTAAGTAAGGAATATTTTAAGAAGATATTAGTAGAATAAATTATTAACATTTCAGTTCATTTCAAAGAAGAAAGAAAAATAAATCCTCTATAAGTCAATGGACAAAAAAGAAGATGACACACAACACGCAACATTATCCATCATTTCTCAAAATGGATTAAATTTCCATTATATGGACTGAAGTTGAGGATTTTGAAAGACTTTGAGGCTCAATATGAATCAATTATATACAGACTTGATGCCACAAAGAAAAAACTATGTAGCGTACGTAAAATCGTAGGTTACATGCGTAAATCTTAGGGATAGGCGTGAGTCGAGTCAAATGTAATTTTCTCGAGTTGAGTTTCGAGTCGAGTTACTGTTTTCAGGTCGAGTTTCGAGTCGAGTTGAGTTTCATAAATGGCTCGCTCCTTCAGCTCATTTTAAGTCGTTTTGGAATCGTAGTCTTATTAAACTGGAAAAGGAAAGCCATGAGAAATATAAGCAATAATGTGAAATACTTTTAGTGTTTCTCACGACTTTTTTTTATTAAATCCATGTTGATAGAGAGAAAGGTAGAAGGACGACCAAGCATAGAATATCTAGATCTTTGATAACGTCACAGGTTGTAATTCCTCTTTGTAAAATAATCCATCAGTGGTTCCTTTGTTCCTATCTTCACTGTCTGACAAAATATGACACGATTCGAGAAACTTTTCGGTACGAAAAAGAGATAAGTCGCAAATCGACAAGTACATTTTTCAAATTCGAAATGAAACAGAAACATCCGAGACTCATAGTCAATACTAGTTCACTCAAGTTTAGTCCTCAGACACTGTTTTAATGTCACATGCGGTATATATAAAAGCTTTAAATTGATATAGCAATTGCACGAACACGATGTATTTTCAAACTCAAGACAATACAAAAACATCCGAGATTTATGAGCATTAATAATTCACACACATCCGAGACTTATGAGCAATACTAGTTGGCCCAAGTTTTTGTGATGAGGAAGATGTCCACATTAGACAAAATTTACAGAAAATTCGGAATATTAAGGAATGTTGGTGATCTGACCCAGAACATACCTTTTCATTACAGTAAACAAAGAACAGAAATGAACATGAATTGTACCTCAAATGATGTGTGCGGGTTCGATTTTAATCACAGTTCCCATGAAGTGAACTTTGTGGTGTACAAACATCGTGTGTGTGTGAGTAGAGTTTATGTTTCTAACTTCTTATTCAAAGATTCACAAGATGGGTTATTTCTTATTTAAATGCTTCTTTCAACATTCCTACTCTATCTTTGTTTTTAAATCACGTTCACATTTTATGTTTTATCTAATAACTACAGAGATATAAAAGTAGAAACAAAATGTACAAATGAAGGGGGATTAAAAGATTTATTATGAAGATCTAAAGCTGAAACCTCAAAATACTATTACTAGGGTAACGAGTAATGCCAACAAAACGAGAGAAACTTCTCGATACAAAAAGAGGCAAGTCTCAATTCAATAAGTACATTTTCAAATTCGAGATGATACAAAAACATAGGTACGTTCAAAAAAGTTTGTGATAACTTAATCCAAGATTCAATATATTTTAGAAAAAACGATATCGAAATTAGAAATTTGTACACGCAAGCCCATTATCAACGATGATTTTTTATTTATATTACACCTGTTAGCAGTGACTTTGGGGGAATTGCTAGAGTTAGGAGGATATAGATATTTTTTTATCCGTAGTGTCATCACTTATCAAAGCTTGTTGACCATTACGTGATGCAACTTTTTTCGCAATAAGGGTTCATCTGAAAATTTCAGATTTGTGCAATTTTTCGAAGTGTAAGTGGTCAGTTACAGTTACAGATTCGATTAACCGAATATAAGTCTAGGTACATCTTTAATAGTGTAATTCAAATTGTGGGCCTGTTGTCAACATGTGCAGAGCTATGTAAAAATGCATCATGTATATCACAGAATACTACATTACTAGATCCAACCACTTTCTCAGATTTGTTCAAAAAACGTAACACAAGACTATTGTAATTTGTTATTTGAATTACCTTTTCTTATTTGTCTTAAAAAGCAATACATCTTCGCGGATAATCATTTAGCGCCCATACAGCCAGTTGAGAAAATTTCTTTTCCTATTACAGTACTGACTTGACAAGTTATCAAATTATAACTATTCCAAAGATAACGTGAAAACAGATTAATTCATTTGTTCACGAATTCATGCGAAAAAGAAAATTTGTCAACTGAAGAATACTTTCTTTTTCGTGTGTACAGGTAGATTATATGACTATACGTAATAATGATCTACTGTATCTCCAACAAATATAGATCAAAACTTATTGGCCATTACGTGATGCAACCTTTTTTCGTTAGTAATTCAAATTGCGGATCTGATGTCGACATGTGCAGAGTTATATAAAAATGCATCATGTATTATATCGCAGAATATTACATTGCTACTCCTTCTGTATATAGGATAGGTCAGTGTTTCTTTAGATATATGCTATCTTTTGCTGTTCAGCATTACGTCAGAACATCACGTTAACACTTCTCAGTTTTGTTGATGAATGTCTTGGTTTAATATTTATCTTCACACGTATGTAGTTCATTCTTTTTTTTTAAGTAAACTTACGATGTTTAAAGATGATGATGGTGAACGTGTACAATAGATTTCAATCTTTTAATGAAGTCATTCGATTCATTTTTAATGTTAGACTTTCGTTTTGAAAAGTAATTAATTTTCTAAGAAACGATTACATGTTACTCTTGTGCACATCACATCTTTGCAAATACTATCTAATGTAACCACTAACGTTTTGAATCAGGTTCAGTTGGAACAAAATTTTCTAAAAGGGAGCATGGACATGCCAATTTTTGGTTGCTAATCATGGCTCACATGTTCGCCAAATATTAGTAATTTTAAGCATTACCTCATTAGCCTCCTGTCTCCTTGGTATTATCACAATGGAAAGTTCGCTGACGGTATTCGTAACTTTTTGTAAAAGAGTGATGAGTAATCACAATTTAATTTTTTAATGGCCATGATGGATCAATGGTTGAGTCCCATTGGTAGATTGGCAACAGTCAGTCCCAAATGTAGGGAGATGGGCAGTAGAAGTTAGGAAAGACCCAATTCAACCATATTTTAGTTCATTTGCAAGCCTACCATGATAATCGTCGCTCCGTTCGTCATCCCTGTGGATAAGGGCATGGGTACAGTGAATACTTCTGGTGCTTGTGGTTCCTGTCTCAATCCGAGTTCATGTTAATAGGTAATTGTGGTAAACAAAAAAAAACTGTGAGCATTAGTTCTCCTATTTACTTCTACTTTGTTATTTTTCTAAAGCAATTATGTCAGGTTAGAAGAACATGTATCTTTTCTTTCTAGTACGTGTATTGTTCTTCTACTCATAAATTCATTGGATTTCAGGATGCATGATGTCTCAGTGATATAACGTTTATTCACATTGTCATTCTATCAACTAATATTTTTTCGTCTTAATCATATGTCCTTTTACCGAGAAAGGGTATATTTATGGGGGCGTATCTTTATTTCTCCGAGGGGTCTTTACATGATGTACAAACCTATTACATTTTAGGTTTGAGGAGTATGGTGGTTCAGTGGTAAAGGATTTAAAATCAGTACTTCGTTTTTCAAATGCTGAAGCTTCTTGGTATGCATCCTGTACAAAGCAAGTGCTGGAACTTAATGGCGATCAGTGCCTCAGATTTTGCAATCATCACATCTTCAGTTAATTACTCTAAAAAAAGAAAGATAACGAGTTCGGAATTTGCTAGATTCATGTTTCTCCAAGGCTGATGATGATGATGATGATGTTAATGATAGGTGTTCAATATAATAATAATAAGGGCATAAACACATCTCTTTTTGTTTCAGACAATTCTCATAGTTCGTGAAGAAAAAATTATTACTTTTAGATTTATTTGCCAACGAATGGAGAAACTTTTCGATACGAAAAGACATAAGTCGCAAATCGACAAGTATATTTTTTCAAATTCGAAATGAAACAGAAACATCCAAGACTCATAGTATTGTCACTAATGTACCTTCAAAAAAACATGTTATGTTAAAAGAAAATGGCAACGTTGATTTTCACTGAAGAGTGGAAATACGAAGAAATTCTGTTAGGCGGAACGTTAAACTAAAAATATTTCATCTCTCTCTTTCTCTCTCTCTCTCTTTCTCTCTCTTACAAAGGGCATGATGTCTTAATGATTGCGAAAACTATTACTTAACACAATATGATGTTCTTATTCCGTAGCAAATACGAAAACTCAATTTAGAGGTACGTTCAAATCAGTTTAACGTACCACGACTATGCCCATTATGCTGAGGGAGATGGGTGATTAAGACAAATGAATGAATGAATACTTAGTAGAATGAGAATGTATGAGTAGATCATGAAACTCATGGACACGATGTTCGGAGATGAAACTAGGGGGCTGCATGCACTTTGTCACAGTGCACGACAATTAGTAATAAGAAATTATAAGCTTACTTGGTCGGTGATCGAACTAGGGACCGCATGCACTGGGTTACGGAACAATGTTCTACTATACTAAGTATTCATCTGAAAGAATAAGTCATTGCTTTATCACTGAACCACACACAAACTTTCACATATTTCTTACGTTCGAAACGTAAGAAGATATTTCAGTTTAACGTACTACGATTATGCTCATTATGTTGAGGAAGACGAATGATTAAGACAAATGAATGAATGAATGAATACTTAGTAAAATAAAAATATATAAGTAGACCATGAAAACTCACGGACACTATGTTCGGAAGTCGACCACAGTGGGCGGCAATTAGTAATAAAAAATTATAAGCTTACTTGATCGGAGATCGAACTAGGGACCGCATGCACTGGGGTTACGGAACAATACTCTACTATACTAAGTATTCATCTGAAAGAATACGTCGTTGCTTTATCACTGAACCACATACACAAACTTTCACATATTTCTTACGTTCGAAACGTAAGAAAATATTTCAGTTTAACGTACCACGATTACGCTCATCATACAGATAGACAGACAGAAAGATATACACTTAGATAGTACTTATTGTCTTTTCGAGTGCAGAATAATACGCGTTCAATACTACACAGAGGCTTGTAGTGTTTGAGCCCCGCCGCCCAAAGCTTGGACATCTCCCCAACAAAAAAAATCTTGATGCACGCCTGTGTACATAGCTAGTATACGAATTCTATGACGGGATTCTGAGCATTTTAAAAGAAATTGATGATAATAATAGGGAATATTTTAACTACTTTCGTCCTTTTAAAGTAATATCACACACAGCTTAGACTATAATATGGAGAAAACTGTACAAAGTTCAACTTCCTAGATCAACTTAAAGAAATGGAGAAATGTTATCTTATTTGAGAATAGACAATTGTTTTAACTTGAAGATTTGTGTTTATGTTGAAATCGTGGGGGTACTGTGGATCAGTGGTAAAACGTTCACCTCCGGTGATTGGGGGCCCCTGGTTCGATCCTAACTTTCGTCGTGTGAACTTTGTGGTGCATATAGCTTCGCTGCTGAACGGAACGTTAAACTCAAAAATCAATCAACATCATGTGTACATGAGTAACGACATCCGAGATGTATAAGCAACACTAGTTTTGTCAAGTTTTAGATCTCAAACACTGTTTTAATATTACCTAAAACACACACATACATATCTTCGCTTCGTGTTGACTGAAACCATGACCTAAGATAATGTTGACGCGACAGCTGAAGAACAACATTGAAATACAAAACATGTTCTGTTATCTTATTTTTCTGCTCTTTGCAAGTAGACATTGCAGATACAGAAACTCTCTCTCAGTTCGTTGACTTGTGTATGTGTATTTAACGTTAGATTTCACTCTTATTAACATTAGAAAATTATGAAATTAACTTCAGTGCCTCAGTGGTAGAGTGTTTACCTCTGGTGCATGAGGTCCCGTGTTCAAATCACGTCTTTTTTTTCTATATACTTGTCATTAATTTTAGCGACCACAAATTCCCTGCTTCCTTTACAACTTAACGAAAAGATGCTATTGACTGACCCCGAAAAACCGTCCTTATCATTTCATTTTTACGTTCCAGATGGCACAGTGGCTCAGTGGTAGAGCGTTCACCTCAAGTGCTTGGGTCCATGATTCGATCCCAGTTCGTGCCCTATAAACTTTATGGTGGACAAACATCGTATGCGTCGATTTCCCTTCGGAGTTCACCAGTTTCCTTCCACTTTCTTCATTACATCATTTCATTCATTTTTTTCATTATCATCTCTCCTTCATTAGCCTAGTAGACGTAACCGCAGGACGTAAAACTCACTTTTCACTTGTCCCATCGCCGTCTATTAGTATAGTACACTCAGTCTAACCGGCATAATCGTGGGACGTTAAACTCAAAGATTTCATTTCATTTTTTCGTTCCAGAGGACAGGGTGGCTCAGTGGTAGAGCGTTCACCTTAAGTGCTTGGGGGTCCCTCGTTCGTCTTCCATTAGCATAGTACACTTAGCCTAACCGGCATAATCGTGGAACGTTAAACTCAAAGATTTCATTTCATTTTTTCGTTCCATGGGGAACGGTGGCTCAATGATAGAGCGTTCACCTTAAGTGCTTGGGGGTCCCTCGTTCGATCTCAGTTCGTACCCTATGAACTTTGTGGTGGACAAACATCGTATGCGTCGATTTCCCTTCGGAGTTCACCAGTTTCCTTCCACTTTCTTCATTACATCATTTCATTCATTTTTCCATTATCACCTCTCCTTCATTAGCCTAGTAGACGTAACCGTAGGACGTAAAACTCACTTTTCACTTGTCCCACCCACACAGATTATACTATTTTCATTTGCTAAAACACACATATCTTCGCTTCGTCTGGACTCCACGTACTACAGATACATAGACAAACGGAGAAACAAGTAGACATATTATCAAAATTTTAAGACACACAAGCTATGATTATTATTACATCATTCACATCATAAAGTTCCGTCTTTCAAAATCATTAGTTTAACAGTCATAATCGTGGAACGTAAAACTCACTTTGGGTGTTAGACAACATTGTATCTAAGACTTTTCTCTTTGACTCTCTCGTCAAACTATGATTTGACCTCTCTCTCTCTCATCGCAGGTTGGGGACCCTAGTGGGTCAATGGTACAGTGCTCATCTTTGATGTATGGTGTATCCAGGTTGTAATCCAGCCCCAGACAAGTGAACTTTCTGGTAGACAAAATTACTAGTTTAACAGACATAATTAAAAATTGGACGTAAAACTATGATTCGACTCGAACGAATATTTCTGGTGCATTGGGATCCCTAATTCGATCCTAGCTAACAACAAGTGAAATTTCTGGTGAACAAGAGCGTTCATCTTTTGTGCATAGGTCTCCGAGTTGAAAATGAAGCCCTCCTTCCCCGTGTTCAACTTTTGCTTTCAACAAATGAATTTTATGATAGACAAACACCGTATGCGTGGATTTCCTTCGGAGTTCTTCCGTTTCCTCCCACTTTTTGAGTGTACGTTGATTGATGGTACAGCGTTCACCTCCGGTGTTTGAGGGGGGCCCTGGTTTCAAACCCCAGCTCCCTCCGTCAAGTGAACTTTCTGTGTTGGACAAACAACACGTGCGTGGTTTTTTTTCGGTGTACTTTCGTTTCCTTCCACTTTCTTTATTCTATCATTTCATTCATTTCTCATCATCACCGTCTTCTTCAGTCTAGTCAATATATCCATGAAACTTAAAATTGGAAGTTATTATTATTATTATTATTATTATTATTATTATTATTATTATTATTATTATTATTATTATTATTATTATTATTATTATTATTATTATTATTAAAATAAACCAAGAAGTTCCGTTACTAGTGATATACATATATCCTAATTACCAGTCTTATGGCGGCTCCCTTTCCTAAATTTAGGGGGACACAATGACTCATTGGTCTATTCATCTTCCTAGCATATGCTACAGACAAACAGACAAACGTCAGCCGGTGTTCACTGACATTTTGTCACTTCAATGCAACGTTTTCTTATCATCGCTTGATTAATAAAGCGGTAGGTAGGTAGGTTTGTGTTTTGCTTTTCGATAAGCTAATCTTCTCTTCTCTTGAATACGAAGCAACAGACAAAGAAAAAAAAGATACTGGGAAAATACATTTCTTTGACGCTGCTGTATATATATATATATATATATATATATGTATGACTGTCTGTGTCTGTTTGTAGAATCTGGTTTCTTTATCACACACGAAACAACTATGGATAAATACACTTTATAACTTGGTTCGATTCTTAGTGAAAGAGCATTAAATATTTCTATTTCGTTCCTTTCTGTCGTGAAACGATGTGCTATATACGTGAAATTCTTTTTTTTTTTTTTTTTTTCATGCAAGGATTAATTCAACTCAATGGTCGTGAAGTACAGGTCTTGCGTTTGATTCTCAGGTCTTGCGTTTGATTCCCGTGTCCTGCTGGTTCGATCCTCGATGAGAAAACATTACACATTTTAAGACCTGAAATTAATTCAATCATTTCTGTCGTGAAAACGAAGTGAAATTCTTTTTTTTCATGCAAGGACTAGCTCAACTTTAAAATCATGAAGTACCAAATTCGATCCCAGCTCCCTACCAAAGCAGAATTTTGTGTAAAGTCTTTATTTCATAAGTTAGCGAAGCTACAATCAAGGTTAGTTGACTGCTTCACTTTCACTCCCAAAATAATAATAATAATAATGTAATGCTGTATTTTTTAAATTTATTTTTATGGTTGTTATTTATGTTTTAATACCACTTTGGTCCGGGTTCGATTCTCGTTGATAGAGAGAGAGAGAGAGAGAGAGAGAGAGAGAGAGAGAGAGAGAGAGAAAGGGAGCATTGAACACTTGAAAGCATTATAGTGCTTTGAAATGAAGAGCTTCGAACAATGTACATATCATATGCTACGCTAAAACCAATACATGAAATTCTTTTTTTTTTTTCATGCAAGAATTAATTCAACTCTAAATCGTGAAGTACTGGTCTTGCGTTCAATTTCAATGAGAGAGCTTTCAAAATGAAAACATATTTAGTGTTCAGGTTCGATTCTCGATGAGAAAGCACTGACTATTTTAAGACATTAAGTATGCTCTTCGCTATTCAATACATAACGAAAAGACGAAAATCAATCAATCAATCGAGAAGCTTCGAGCTTGATATTCAATCAATTGGGAAGCTTCGAACGTGATAGACGTCCAAGAGTATGAGCATAGTAACAACGTTCGCTTGCGTTCTTCGCAGGAGGGAGTGAAGTGAAGGGGTTTGGGGGGTTCAAATCCATAACGAAAAGACAAAAATCAATCAATCAATCAATTGGAAAGCTTCGACCATGATAACTAATAGAACTCTCATCCGTCCAAGAGCATTTAGCTATTCAATACATAACGAAAAGCAAAAATCAATCAATCAACCATTGGGGAAGCTTCGCCGTCCAAGAGTATGAACATAGTAACAACGTTCCCTTACGTTCTTCGCAGGAGGAAGTGGAGGGGGTTTGGGGGTTCAAATTCATAACGAAAAGACAAAAATCAATCAATCAATCCATTGGGAAGCTTCGATCATGATAACTAATAGGACTCTGACCCGGCCAACAGTATGAGCATCCAAGACTATGAAGGCCAAGAGCATCTAGCTAATCAATACATAACGAAAAGCAAAAATCAATCAATCAATCATGAAGCTTCGAACATGATAACTGATAGGACTATGATCCCTCCAAGAGTATGACCACCCAAGACGATAAAGCCATCCAAGACTATCATCATAACAACAAACTGTTCTCATACACGTTCAGATAAACCAAAATTTTCCCACGCACTTCTCTGGTAGCCGTAAAAGGCTATGACCATAGCAACTAAAGGCTTGTCGAAACTTGCCTCCCAATTCCAGGAAATGACACCGAATTCTAGGAAAACAAGATAATTTTTTGCTGACTCGACCTTCTATACGCGGGGACATCTACTTTGATCGATACCAAATTTAACTACTTCCGGTTAACAACTTCCAGTTTACTGAACCTAATTTAGTTTCCGGGTGTTGGGTATAATCAGCAACGATATATATAGAATTTATATATCAATCGATACAGCTAACAAAACAAATCGATCGATACCAAATTCAACTACTTCCGGTTAACCACTTCCGGTTTATTGAACTTAATTTAGTTTCCGGGGGTGGGGTATAATCAGCAACGAAACATATACAATCTATATATCAATCGATACAGCTGGACAAAACAAATCGTTCGATACAAAATTTAACTAGTTCCGGACAACCACCTCCGGTTTACTGAGTCTAATTTAGTTTCCGGGGGTGGAGTTTAATCAGCAACGAACAATCTGTATATCAATTGACTCAGCTTGACCAAGCAAATCGATCGATACAGGTTTTAACTTCTTCCGGTTAGCTTTATTTCTTTCGTCCCTTTTCTTTTTGTGTTTTATGTAAACTTAACTAAGAAAGTTTGTGCCTTCAAAGAAACAAATGTTTTGGGGACAACTGTTAAACAATAATATGAGCACGTTCTTGGCAATGTCAACATTTAAGAATTAATTTATCTATTGTTTTTATGGAAATTTTAAAAAAAAAATTAACGATCGGTGTGAATTGGCTCACCCAACAAATTTTTATATAACATTTAACATTTTATTGAAATAAAATATTTTTTTCTTAAAGCCAGTCAATAAGAAGGGAAAAATAATAATTTGGTTGAATTTTGAATCGAAATCTAAAAGCAGAAAAAGTAGTGTGAAGACCAGTGTGATGTTGACCACCAAATATATCTTCAAACGTATATTTTTGTGTTTTGGAAAAGGGATTTTTATCTTCAAAACAATCAACAACAGATAAGTCTCTCTTTCTATATTTCCAAACAAACAAAATAATCCTCTTCTAAATAAACAATAACAAATAATTGCCTTTTGCTTTGATTCGAAACATGACGGTGTTACAAGCGTGCACAGTAAAAATGGTTGTGTTAATTCAACTCAATTTTAACACAGGGCAGTGGTTCCAGCGTGACTACCATTTTATTGTGTTTTTCAACACATACGCCGCAGTGTTGGCGTTTAACACAGGGTGTGTGTTACGTCTTTAACACACAATCGGTGTTGAGCCGTGCCGTAAGAGTTAATGAACCACAAAATTACTCCCCAAAATAAGTTAAATCGCCTATATGCGTGTTTGCATTATGCTGTCTTAAAAAAAAACACTTTAAACAAGTAAACCAATGTACTCCAGTGGCGGAGGGGGGCAAGAACCACCTACCTTTCAATTACTAGCCACGTGCTCTTCCGACTTGGCCACGAAGGCGATGAAGAAAACGTCGTTCGTAGAGGGATAAATTGTAGAGGTCTTTTGGATTTGGCTAATCAGATTGCTCCCTTGAACCGCGTATATTCGACGATAACCGTTCAGGATAAGATAAAATCTGCTCGCCATATAGACCTAATTCTATAACAAAATGATTACTGTCTATTTACTTTATTTTATAGTTCTCCCATATTCACTTTCAAATGATCGGGGCCAGTTGCCATCTAATAAAGTTGATGCGTTTGTTGCTTCTAGTACACAATCGCTTAGAAAAAGAAACAATAAATGCATCAAATGTGGGAGATGAATTTAGAACACCTAAATGGCACATGTCTAGCACATCTTGTGCTGTTAGTTTTTTTTTCAGAAACATTACGTAAAACAATTGAAACCACATCGCGCGGTTTGCATTTTGAAATTTTGCGTATACCTGGATTTGTTTAAGTGTTTCTTTCTACTGTGTTTGTCTGTAGCTTCAATTCATAAGCCTTTATAATTAGATGTCCAACATATTTGGCAATCACGCAGAAAACAACACCGAAGATTCTACACTTGTGTTAATTTAACACACAGGCTGTGTGTCATTTCAACTACCGGTATTTGACACACAACTCCAAATGGACAGTGAGTTGTTCTATCCACTTGTTTGTGTTATATTTTAACACAATCGTGTTAACACATAGCCATGTCGTTGAAATAACACAACGATTTTTTACAGTGTGAAGTTTCATCACCCATTTCTCTTGTAAATACTTTTTATGTTTTTCGAAAACTGTTTTGTCTTCAAAATAATCAACAATCGAACATCAAACAATTGATTTTGGATTTCAATCAAAATTTGTAAGTATAGGGACCTAGCTAAATTTGGCCACATCTCAACTTTATTTTGTAAATATCTTCTTACTATTTTCGAAACAAGCTATTTTTTTCTTCAAATCCAATAATACGAAACAGAAAACAAATGATTGGCTTTACTTTTAAAGCAAAATTTTAAAATATTGGAGAGGTCAATGTGAAGTTGCCTCGGGACTCCCTCGATTATTGGATAAATATATAATTACGTTTTTCGAAACAAATGATTTTTACTTCAAAACAATCAATAACAAACGAAAAACAAACTCTTGACTTCGTTTTCGAATCAAAATTTGAAAGTAAGAGGGTCCAGTGAGAAGTTACTCCCCCAACTGTATTTTGCAAACCATACGTTTCTTTGTTTTTTTGAAACATTTATTTTCTTCAAAACAAACAATATCAAACAAAACACAAATGATTGGCTTCGATTTCGAATCGATATTTGAAAGTACAGGGCCAGTGTAAAGTTATCATTCCCCCTCAACTTTATTTTGTAAATATCTCTTTATTTTTTTGAAACAAACGAGTTTTTTTTAAAACAATCAATAACAAAAGATTTTGGTATCGAATCGAAAATTGAAAGCAAGGGCTAACTTCACGTAGAAGCAACTACATAACCGAAATAAAAACATCAAAATTCTTAATGTCCTCTGTTCATGTAATGCTTTTAAATGTTTCTGTTTTGTTCTTAAGCAAAAGAGGCCTGCTAACTAACTAACTCTATGGACTATAGAGGCTGAAGGTTTAATGCTGCATTCACAAAAACTCTCCATTCACTTCTCTTCTTAGGCAACAGGATCCAGTTTCTACTTTATACTCCAATTATGCGAGATCCGTCTTAATATTGTCCTTCTATCTTCACCTAGGATCTTCCTATTGGTCTTTCTCCAATTGGATTTCCAGTTAAAACTTTCAAACCACTCTTACTTTCTTCCATTCTGGCTATATGAGCTGCCCACTTGAGCTACCTAGATTTCATGACTAGTGGCGAAGGGTCGCAAGAGGCCCTGAGGCCCGGCCTACCCATTTATTTCAGAAATTATAATTTATAATTAATTCACTTTCCTTGCACAGAATGTATGAGTTTTCTAAGTTGAAAAAAAATATTGATTGTTAAAGAAATAGTGGTTAGCACCACTGCTGGGAGGCTCACCGAGCAGTGTCTCAGGCGACGGTAGAACTACCGTCAAGCTACTCAGAAAATCACGCGAGAGAAGATGTTGGTAATAACCAGCCAAAGAGACCGGCCTCAGCGCTTATCGACTTTTGTTTCTACATAAAGCGTTTCTCTCGCGACGTTCGATTTCGATTCGATATGTCAAACAAATAAAGTGCAAAGGAGGGAAACTCCTTCCGTACCAACTTTGCTTAATTTTGCGGACTCTAACGCAACGTAAAAGCTGGAAGAAGCAATTCTAAAGATGCTACGCCTATTATCGCAAACTAATGCCCCTTTATTCCGTTACGTTGGCGTAAACCTGTACGAAATGAGACTCGTTGAGTTCATTAGAGTGGAGACCGTGGGCCATATGCAGAATCATTCTGACGCATGATTATTGGCATACTGAAGAGTTCGACTAACGTATGTTTCCTACAGCAGTCAGGCCTTTAGTATGACCCTAAACACAGATCGAAACGACTCTGCATAAGGCCCTGTATGTTTTTGAGATATTATGAGTGACATTTACTTTCTTACATTTGCAAAAGTGAATGAGGGAAAATGTCAGTAAGTGGAGAATATGAACATAATACAGAGCGTTCAAAAAGTCTCTATACACCTGAATTGTCACATATTCAAAGCAACGAGAAAATTATTTTACTCAAAATTTATTATATTTTATGGCATAAAAGCACTATGTACAGGGCGTAGCATATACACACACATTTTAAGACACATTTTCATAGCAAATGTTGGAAATGTCCCCCATGCGCCTCCAAACATGCTTGCATACGATTCAGGTGTATAGAGACGTTTTGAACGCTCTGTATTATTCCTATGTCAGTGGTCTTTTGAAAATTAATCTGTTATTAAGGAACGAATACTAACGCCTGTGTTGAAAATAGAACTAACAGAGGGCAAGAGAGTTCTGCATGCATTGGTATAAACAATTATTTGGAGTTGTTGACATATAAAGAACGGCATATAAGTATGATTCTGCTTTTAAATGATTCACTTTTTTTTTATGATCACTAAATTATGATCACTTTTTTTTTAATACAAGACTGTTTGAATGCTCAACTACATATACGGTACTGTACATATTTTAGATTAGAAATAAACCTTGACAAATATTTGTTTGTAACTGGATTTGTGGCTTTTAAGCACTCCCTTTTACGCCAAACAATTTAACAACCCGAACAGCTCAAGCAAATATTCGGATTAACGCGAGCTTCCTGCTGTAGTTATCGAAGATTATTACTGGTCCGCATTTTGTCCGCACAGTTACCATGAAAATAAACAGATTCGAAATAATGTTGCTCCTATTGACCTTCGAGTGTCCCCGGGGAGTTCCGGATTTGATTCCCGGTGGGAACACAAGTGATTTGGATCCTACTCTAGGTTCCGGTCTTAGGAGGTTAGCATCGTTCCATGGAAGACTATGGCAAACCATCATGGGTTCACTTTGCCCAGGGAACTTCGGGCCAAAGATCGATCTTCGGACAGGACACTGCATCATCATAATGAAATTCCACTAATCGGTCATCGCGTCCTTTGTATATTGCTGAGGTGTCGTCAATGATACTACACAGAAAATGACGGCTTCTGATGTACTATCTTCGTATGGTATTCAACATATAGTATTACTTATGGCATTAAGTATCTTCTGAACTGCTAACGAAATATTTTTACCCGTTTATTTAAGAGCCGGCGGGACTCAAGTGACCTTGACAAATCGAAGATATCAGCCTTCCTCAGCAGTGCAAAGTGTTTCCTTATTTTGACAACAGATGGGGTTGTTGCTGAAATGCCGTCAAAGCAAATGGCACCCCTCCTTTTCCTTCGTTTTCCCCTGCATGTGGTCCAAGTTGGACAACCCAGGAGGGGGGATGGTTATGGCTGTGAACGGGAGGAGAGTGAAATTCCTTTCTTTGGCTAAAAGAGAAACAGAACCGAAGAAAAAATAAATAAGAGGGACCAACATGATACTAGCCGTCAACCCCGTGTCTCCAGCCACTCAAATATTTACAATGGTCACTAACCTACCATAGAGAACTAAAGCACTTGTCACCTGTCTCGTTCTCAAAGGATTCTACCTACGGTAAATAACAGAATAGTGCGGGAAGAGTCTGCTATAAAATGAAGAACCATGCTAATATTAAAATACACAGGAGAGTCGATATTCTAATTTATTTAAGGCCTATGTGGTAAAATAAATAAATAAAAAAACTTGCAATTAAAAGGCAGTAAACCCAAGCAAAGATCTGAAATGTTTTGACAATGTGACTCTTTTGTTAATGGAATCCATCTCATTTTCTTTTTAAAATATTACCACCAAATTTACTTTCTCTCTCTCACCTTCATATTAAAATGGTCCTGGGTTCGATACCAGTAGCCGACCATCCTGACGTCTTTCCTGTTACAACAGGAAAGGGCAGCGGCCCGGCTTAGAGGGACAGGAGGGAGCATATGCCCTGCTTGGTGTTGCTTTTATTTGGGGAAATATACCATTTCATTAACAATAGAATTAAAAGAAGCGTCACCTTCTTCAGGAAGGTGCAAGGACGTAACAGGTGTTTGTTTCAAACATTAAATAAGTATTAATATATTTAGTGGGTGCACATCAAATAAAGACGTAGCCATGGGGCAAAAGATCAGATGGTTTAAAGAATTGTGCCCCCCCCCCCGCCTTGACTGATTATATGGACAATAAAAGGATTGTTTGAAGGAATTTGTAAAGCAATTTCGATGAAGTAGTTTAAATTAGGTAATAGAAAATGCCATTCCATTGTGTTCTTCCTTTTAGGTGTCTTACTATATTTTATTTTTTCTTTATACACAAGTATTGAGCAGACAATACAAACACCTATGAAATTCATACTCTTCCATTATTAATGTGCCGGGTCACCATTTCCACTTAGCACAGCTTTTGTTCTCCGTGGAACGCATTTATACGAAACCTGAAGTCCCCAGACGAATGTACAGATTTAGTATTTTAAAATAGCTTATGTGATGTCATTAATAATTTAATGTTGTAAAATTAGTAGTTGCAGTAGTATTAGTAGTTGTAGTATGAGTGGTAGTTGTTATAGCACTAGTAGTGATAGTAGTAGTGGTTGTAGTAGTTGTACGACTTCTAGTGTTGCCAACATATTGTACTCATTCTGAACTAACAGGCGGGCATATCAGCTAGTGGCTCATATTTTATTCTTAGAATATGGCGACACAAAGTAAATATTGTGTGGAATTTTTTCTTGTATAATTGTGTTATGTCGTTCTGCTCCTATCCTCATATATGTAGCTCCAGAAAAACGCTGGATTTCATACACCCATCTTGCATTTGGACGTCGTCTCGGTCGTTTCTATTCTCTAGGAATCCATTATAGTACATTTGTCATCCATTTTCCATCTTTCCTCTAGTTATGTAAATAGACCATCTCTATTTCACTTCACAGCCTTGTTTATCTCTCCTACATTTGTTTGGAGGTGAATCCATTCATTTATCTTTCTGGTCCTCTTGCATCTCTTATTGTTCTTTGTGTAACTCTTAATCTTTGAGCCGTTTGCGCATTCTATACCCAAGTTTCACAGCTATACAGGTAAGACACATCGGTTATAAACTTGACGTTTGAGACATATTGGTAGAGGTAAATATAATCATCAACTATGCCTATTGTCTCTCCACTAATCTTTATTTCGTTCTTTGCCGCATGTTGATTGTACATTACTTTTGTTTTACTTAAATTCGTTTTAAGGCCAATTTTCGAACTCTCATTACACAGCTCTTCCATTCTGGTGTTTAGTTCTTGTGCATTTGAAGCTAACAGGACAGGACTATATGATAAAGGACTCCTAAGTGATGAAGATATTCACCATTGACCATTATTCCAATTTCATTCCAGTTTCAATTTTGGAAAACTGTCTATAAGTCAGCTGTAAACAGTTTTGGAGAAAGTGAATCTCCTTACCTTACTCCTTTCCCAACTTCAAAATTTTCACTTTCTTAGTCTAATGACAAATCTAGCAGTGGAGTAAATGTTTCGCAGTAACTAGATGTATGCTTTATCGATGCCTTGATGTTCAAGAATTTATATACTGCTGCCAAGGAAATCAAAATCTATGCATCCCAGACATAGTAGAAGTTTATTAGTTCTTTCCATAACTTCATTCAATGTTTGTATGTGATACAATGTGCTACGACGAAGTACAGCTTGTTCATTTCCTTCGTTAAAATCCGTCTCATTGAATACGATTAAAATAAACTTGGTGAACATTTTGTATAGAACTGACAATAAACTAATTGGTCTGTAGTTTTCGACGCGTTCTTTGTCCCCTTTTTGTACAACAACATGATAACAGCATTATTCTAACTTGACGGTACATCTCTCTTCCGTAGGTACATTTGGTAAATTTTCATTCCATCTTTTTACCTCCCATGTCTATGTTCACTTCCTCTGGGAAGGTTTCTTGAAAAAATGTGTTGAAAATGAAGAAACTGTTGACTTTTGAGTTAATGAATTATAGCATTGATACAAAGTATGTAATAGGCTATGCAGCTCTTCGCTTGCGGTACCACCGTCAGTAGTTTCGCAACCCAGAACACACCACGTGGAGGTGGCTGCATGACGTGTTCCACCCATGCCCTCCCATCCACCCAACCTTTTGGGCATGCGCATTTGTGACTACATTTTCAAAGAATTACTCAAAGCTCTATTGATTGCTGTTTTACTATACAATACTCAAACTAAAATTGAATGCAGTAATGTATATAGGCCTACAAATTAAAAGAATGAATAGGTGCATATGTTGGGAGTTTTAAGTTTAACGTAAAGATTGAAGAATTCGCATTGTATAGTCCAATGAATTTGGGAGCAGCGGCTTCAGTCAATCTTGTAAAGTGATTGACAGATCTGCAAAATCATTGCACTTGACTTTTTTTGTTCTTCCTCTGAGATTTCATTTCTATTGCTGCAGTGATGTATGGTGGATCACGGATGGGCATATTTCTTGGTTTCCTTGGATTTACTAACTCGGGGAGGAGACAGTTCATATAAAATTTCTCAAGTTTTGGAAGCATGTTTTGTTCCCAAAACTTGTCATCACGCACAATCTTTTCTGTTCTTGTTCCTCTTGGTGTCAAAATAGCATAGATGCAGTAGTCTCTTCTGGTAATGTGTAACTGGCTTTGCACATGGAAGAAGTGATCATGGTTCTTGTTTATGCCTAATATATTACCGTTTTTCGCTTTCCATATTGTAGCTTTGCCTTGTTTTATAATTTCATCTGGTGTCATTTCCCTGGCTGATGATGGGCACTTTATTTCTACCAATCCATTGTCTCCTATAAGTTGTAATGTAAGGCTGAGTGTTAAATGAAATAACACAAATAGGCTTACATCCGCGAGAAGGATACGCAATATTAATAAAGGTCTCCCCCACACCAATATAAATAAAGTCTGTGCAATGAAAATAGATTAATAAATTTAACAATAAGTGAGTTATTACTCAAATAAGTTATATGAGGTTTGGATATAATTTTGACTTAAATGATAATTTCAAACTTACTACAAATATGTGTGAGGCATATATTTGAAACAAATTCTCCAACAAAATTAACGATACAAACAATAATAACAATCCAACTATAATTTTAAGTACCACAAAATACTCTAAATCGAAGGTATCCTGTCAGAATAACATTGTATTAAGTTTACATACTCTTCATTGGTCAAATACTCTCGTACTTCGATAGGTCACCAGCACGGATTATAAACCAGAAATGCCTCGTGATACAACAGACCAAAGAAAGTACGCACTGTATAGCAATATTAGATTTTTAAAAAATCAATTAAGCAAGCAAAATATGATAAATGAAAGCAACTAATTAAATTATAGAAAACTGCAAGAAAAATGCAATACTTACGTTTCCTGTTGGATCATGTAGGGCATATGGTTGATAACTCCGTCTAATGCCGACACAAAGTTACAATTATCAAACCACACTCTTATTATTAATGCCTTCGACTAAATATTTTCAGTGGAGCACCATATTAAACAATGAATTATTTATCACTTTCACTCAAAATATAGCAGTAACTAACAACTCCTTTACTATGCACTGTGAATGAAGAAGAAAAAAAATTGCTCCCGTAGGTCAAGTAGATTTCATGGTTTCTAACCTGGTCATAGATGACAAGGGCCAGAAACCATGAAAATTCCCACCAGAGGGCAATACAATAGAAGTTTACGTAGATAGATACATACTCCAAGTACACCAAGGAACAAAAGTTCATACATTCCATCTTAATTTGTTTACCAACGTTTAAATATAAAGTACAATGTAATAAATTAAATAGAAAACAGACTTAGGTAAGAATAATAACGTAAAGATGGAGATCATACGTTACAAAGTCGATCCGGAGTTGCTCCAAGAAAAGGGATCTCAGGATCAATGAACAACCCACAATCTTCGATAGCTACTTTGCACACTTGTTCAAGCACTACTTTTGCCTTCGCTTCATTATCTCGCCCATATGCCATATGGTCGTTATCGAATTTAGAATATCACATGGCCCTAACAATTCTTCCGCAACTTGTTGTTGGTAGCATCTTGCATACTCTTCCAAAATTTGATGCTGTCAGGAGTTTCCTTCGATATTCCATCCATTCGCCACTCTCCCGTTGGGCTATCGTTGATCTTTCAATTAGTCTCCTTTCTGCATCCGATTTTCGGAGTTCCTGCATGAAAGCTTCTTTTTCAGATTCAAATTGATCTGGAGAGAGATCAGGTCTTTGCGCGTTAGGACCATAGTCTGGATCAGGCTAGTGATTTACAACATCTTTTCTTTGGAGCCCGATGCAATCGTTGTAACTCCGACTTCCTTTTCCTTCGCATTTCAGTGCTTTTAGCCATATTTCCTGGACTGGATTGGTACATTTGTTTATGTAATTTATAAAAGGCCATACTTGTATTGAGCCTCACAACAGCTCCAGCGCATCTCCCTGCATATGAACGACCTGCAGAAAAGTTAATCTCTTGCCTCCAATAAATTTGGCCACTGCAGCATTGTAGTGTTCCACGCGGTTGCTGTCAACATCATGTATAAAACTTCTACAGTTCAAACTTAGGTGTCGCACAACTTCCCTGATCTTTTCTAGAAGTCCATGGCTTGCCAAATCAGGAATAATATTTCTGTCATCCTTGACGCCGTCTTGTTTGCAGAAATATGTTGCGCAGTTCCTGTGATTACCGAATATATGGTCAGTTGAATTTAAAATGTCTTTTCTTAAATTTTCTGTCTTTCCATGGAACTCAAAGTTTGTACTTTTATGATGTTTGACGGCACTGACTACTGCTTTCCTAAATCGTAAAATCCTGTCTCCTAACATTTTTCTCAGTACAACATTTTCCTTTTTCTTGTCGCTTGTAGTGGCTATGTCTTTAAGTTTGTTGCAAAAATTACGAAGCAAGTGATTGCGGCATTCAATTTTCTCAACTGTCAAATGTTTGTACGGGCGAGCATCTAAATTTTTTTTTATATACACTGCTATCACCATCCGCTATAAGTTTATTGTAGCGTACTCCATACATTTCTTCACTTCTGCAAAATCCGTCAACTATTACGGCTGCTTCCATGCCACTTGAACTTTGATTGCTACTCCAGTTCTTGAAACACGTATGTTTCTTCGGTGAAACACCTTGGGCAGCTGCTCGAGTGCAAGTGTAACAATATTTATTTTTTATAACGATATAGATAACTTTTCCAGTTTCATAACCGACAACAGCTCCCTGAAAAAATAAATAAATAAAGTAATGAATTTATGAATAAACAGTCTTTATGTGCTGCAACAAATATATTTTTGTTTTTTAAAGTTTGAATTCAGAAAGCAAATCTGTTGAACAATATTTTCAAAATACTTAGTTTTTTTTTAAAGAAAGAAACTCGCATATCTACTCAACCATTTTTATTGCCTAAAGCACAGGACGTCCATTTTATATCCATATATGCATACTGCACATGAAATAAACGTCTAATAGACGTACAGAAAATGGAAGTTTCGAATCCAGTGGACATCGATAATGTTTATTACTAAAGTGCAGTTGACGAGGTTCACTGCAAGTACTAACAATATTAAAACTTGCAGAGCCTAACATGTATAAGGGAAATTAAACTTTAATATATATGCCTTTAATAAATAATACCTCTTCCATTCTTATTTAGTGTCGCGAACTACAGAGCACACCACATTTATTGTTCAACTGTACATTCACTAAATAGTTACTTTATAACAACGAACATCCTACCACTATGATTTCGAACGTTTCAAGCATCCCAGACATTACACGGACATCCAGTGGAGTCCATATGTAGACCAGTGGATGTCTGAATTCGTACAATGGGCATCCCTGTACCAGAGATGGCGTGGGTCAATGAAAACGTGACTCTTGGTCCACTGACCCACCCCATCGTGATCCACGATCCACCGTAACCCACAACCCACCGTGACCCACTTTAACTCACCACCCACCATGAACGATTCTGAACAACTCCGACCCACCAAAACCCATCGTCATCAACTCTGACCCAAGATCCACGCCCTCCTTTCCATTTAGTAAAAAGTTTACACTTGTAATAAAACAAGGCTGTGAAATAATCACTAAACGGAGTTTGCATTTCTACGGTCATTATCTCACGCACCGCTCTGTTACAATACCGGTGTACAGTGGCGTATTTAAGGGGAGCTTCCAGTCTTAAGTCCCCCCGAAATTGTATTTACTACATTAAAGTAAATGAAATATCTTGCATAATTTTCACATTTCCAGGAACAAAGTTAGCGAAGCCCCCTCCCCCTCCGAAACAAAATCGTAAATATGCCACTGCCGGTGGATCAGATCTTTACAATATACAATGGTAAAGATTTTTTTTTCACTGTGTAGCAAGAGAGGATACTAAGTCTCTTAATTTTATTACAAAGGAAACACTTCCGCGATAGTGATACAAAGAAAGTCACTTGCAAAATGGATATCACTTTTTTGTGAATATAATTCTTGCGTTACTGTTTCCTTTACCCCGAAGGGGTTATTGTACTGATTATGAATTTAGAGAGTTGAATAATAATAAATTGAATTTTGAAACTTACCACTCCAGATAGTGAATTATAATTCTTTCTATACGATCGTTTTCCCCAACTTCCATCGGCAACAACAGTTATAAGAGGTGTGCCATCGGTATCCACATTATTTTTCTCTCGTGCTATTTTCGCTTCCTCTTCTGCAGCAAGTTTCATTTCATTCTCTGCTGTCTGCTCCCAGGCTTCACACACAACATCGTGATACTTTTTAAAAGTTTTTGAAGACATACACGGTACATTCATTGCTGATAGTACTTCTTCCAATTGTGCATGTCCACCACCTGTTGATATAGTTCCCGCAACAGCCGCAGTGTTCACATCCATACTACTTTCATCATTCCTTTCAGTTGAAATTGGAATTTCTAAATTGCACATAGAACACTTGAAAATAAGAGTGCTTTCCAATCCTATTCGCTTCTCTCGTACTAGTTTCATATTTTGGAAAGTGCAACAAATTGGACTGTGGCTGTCTAATCTTTTTTCCTAGCTTCTAGGAAATGCTGAATGTCTATGATCCTTCGACCAGATAAAATACAGTCAGTTTTACTTTTCACTTCATTGTTGCACGCTTCATTTCCTACTTCTTCGGTTGCAGGTACTGACCTAAAATAAATTATTACTTTATGTTGTTTGTGTTCCTAAGGAATTAATTACTTTATACTTAAGCGATATTTAAACTTACTTTCAATGTATAATTGAAGTGACTTTTTAAGTACACAAGGAATTATCCGTCTACGGCAAGGGCGCTGATCCTGGGGAGTCGAGGAGGTCCTGGCCCCCCAAAGCTCATGTGGGTCCCCCTATTATATTTATGAATATACAATATTTGGCGTAATTTTAGTGCGATTTGTCTTAATATATATACCTTCTCCATCTGAATGGGTCCCCCCAAATTTACAGAGAAATCAGCGCCCTTGGTCTACGGACAGATCATTCTGGTTTTCTAAACACCATTGATGTAAAAAATGACCAAAAAGCCAAATGGTAACAGGTAACAAGTCACTTTTATTCATTTTTCAAGGAGAACCAGAAAACTAATTGGATCATAGTAAAAACCCCTAAAGAAATAATTTAAAAATCTGAAATTTTTACAATATGTTTCGTACAAAAATTTCAAGATTTGAAAATTATTTCTTTAGGTGTTATTACTATACTACAATTAGTTTTTTGGTTCTCCTTGAACAATGAATAAAAATGACTTGTTACCTTTTACCCTGAGTCCGTCCAAATATGTGCTGTTACGTCCATGAAACTACGAATGGATGTATACATAAGTGATCCGTACGTAGTATGAACATGTGCTACTGCTAGGCTTCAGTTGCCACCGTCCAATTTGGATGACCTATAACTAACTGCCTAGCTTATGGAAAAAAAAAAAGTTTATGCAAAACTAACAAAAAGAATGAGGCGTGTCATTTTAAGAATTTATACAGTAAAATTATATGAGAGCGCGTCCCATTCTTTTCTTTTTAGCAATGCATAAACAAAATTGTTTTTTACTTTTTAGCGCGACTTGATTAAGAAAAGAATGCCTTTAAAAGGTGCATTATTATTATTGTTAACGTTCGCATCCTTGGCATATGGTATGTTTATTTATATAAGGTATCTTATGGTGCATTTCTATATTACTACTGCATATTATAAAATTTATTATAATAACTAATAATGTGTCTTACCTTTTCTCTTGCATATATTTTCTCAGACTGGGAGAAAGTTTTCTTTTCTTTCTTGGAATAGATAAACGAAATCTTTTCTGGTTTGGTTTGTCCTTTGCAAATCTTTGTCGAAAGTTCGGCATTATCGCTTCAAGCACAAATCACTCCTTCTCACAGAAACCATTCAAATACACTGAACTGCTAAAACAGAAACCATCACCAAAAGAGGTCATAAATTTTGGCATTCCTTGTGTTTGAGGTTCCGTTCTTTAAAATGATTTCCTTCCTCCCCCCTCCTGTTAAGAAGTTCAAAGTGTGTTTCCAAAAGGACTGGCTCCCGCTGAGAAGGAAGGCGGGATGAGAAATGACTATAGTGCCGTCTAGCAGTTAGACGGCCAAGTACGTGAACACGAAAAAATCTGATTTCTGATTTCTGTAGATTCAATGATTAAGGATATAATTTCTCATCGATTGTGGAATGGATGTCTTTGGAAACAGCGAAAAAATAGTACAGTAGCGCACAAATACAAAGATAGTACTCCATTCTCAAAAAAGTTCGAAGTTTTTAGCTCTTTTCCTTACTATAAAAAACAGAAGATTTTTCCCTCTAATTTTGATCATTTTCTTATGGGAATTTGGATTATAATTATCCGTATTTATAAGAAGAAAATACAACGTAAAGTGTTCAAATTGTACCTTTAAAATGAGATGCATCATATTTAGTGAGCTATTGAGACACTTTTGCGAAAGAACGAAATGAAACCATGATTTGCCTAAAAAATGTTTGAGATCCCATGTTAAATTGAACACCAATATTCTGGCCACTGTGGTTCACTCCTTCTCCCTCTTAAGGTTGCAGCTTATGTGGCTATGAGGATAAGGTTTAGGGCAGTTGTTCTAACACTTGCTGAGATAAGCAATGAAAATCGCAGTCGCTCTTGTCAAGCAAGACGTCTATTGAGTGAAGTTATTTTTCAGTTTATCTTCCAATTCAACTTGTTCACACTTTTCCTTGGAAAGTTGAAAAGATTGTCAGATTATCTACAAAATAAGGAGAGCACACTAGCTGATGCTGTTTTAGTTACGAAGGGTGTAGTGGATTACTTTACTGAAATTTGGAACACAGTCGAGGAATTCGAAAAAAAATTCAGTGAGTCTTTGAGTCTTGCTTAAAATAACGGTATATTTCTAACGGGTCTAATGTCCAGAACACGATCACTGCCCCACCATTTACGTCTGTATATTATGACTGAGCAAATATCGGTTGAGGAAGAAAATATCTAATCCTAAGAAGACTACGGACTTAAGATATTTCCTCCTGTACTTGACATAATACTTCCAGAAATGAATAGGCGTTTTACAGAAAATACAGGTATTCTATGTGGGAAAAGCAGTTTTCACCCTAAAAGTGAACACTTCCTCTTACTTGCACGTCATTATGGATAGTGTCGATAGTTTAGAGGTGGAACTGAAGCGTCTTCCGAAAATTTTGAAACATTAAGAGAAGGAAAAGCAATGCAAAATTACCTCCATTTCCCAGTTTACTGAAGTAAGGGATAGTTTCAAAATTGCTTTCATGAAATTCACAAATAAGCCGTAATTGTTGTCACCAGTCCTGTATCTAGTTCACCATGTGAGCGTTCTTTCTCGTGTCTTAGACGGGTTAAAACATATCTAAGAAATCGAATGGCAAACGGTCGCTAGAGGCGGATCTAGAAGGTAAAAAGTGGGGGGCAGCCAAACCCCAGACTTTGATAGGTGTATAATGAGCTTACTATAAGCATCAAAAGATATATATCGGGACCTTAAATTATTTTTTTTATTTAGAAAACTGGCGGGACTAGGTCTCTACGGCGGGACTAGGTCCCTGTAAGCTAGATCCGCCACTGACGGTCTTCTAAGCGATCTTTGTTTTCTCTCAGTAGAAAGAAAATTTGTAATAAATGTAGAGGATGTAAACGCATTCGATGCTGGACATAAAAATCGACGCATTGCTCTTCATTAAAGTGCAAGTATAAAAGTTTATTGTAAGCTTCTTCGCACCATGTGACCAGCCCTTCATAGTTAAAAATATATTGTTCTTTCTGTGGATAATGATGAAGTTTTGTTAATTGCTAATTACTTCTTTATCCAAATTATAATTGTTTTATTTATTTATTTATTTTTTTTTCTAACTTGAGTTTCAGTGTCAAAGATATCCCTGTAAGCTATGTTCAAACAATCATGCTGTCAAATTTCCCTATTTTTTAAGTAACATAGGTCTTTGCTGTTGCATATAGAGGTAACGTCAAAAAACTCTTGTTTTACTTTATTTACTTATTGTGTATTTTATGTTATTAATGAAAGGAAGAGTATTATCTGTTTGTGTTTTTTGAACCTTCTTTTATTTCTATGCACTAATGAGCATTCTTGGAGGGAGAGCTGTCTTGAACTTCATCAACTATACAGTATTATCTGTCAGAAAAGTAAATGTACACCTATTTTTCGAGTCTGGCATTCCTGCGCTCCAGCCGTGGAGGGTATGAGAATTAAATCAATCAAATGTTTACTGAAGGGCAAAAAGAAAAGTTTAATCTGAATAAGACATTGCAGAGGGCACAAGCTGTGAATACGAATAGTGCATAGTGTAAATAAAGGACGACACCGAATTAGAAAGACAGACACAGCTGTTAAACTTAGAAAAAAGAGTACATAAAACACAAATACAACAAATACACCGACAACTAACATTCACCACGCCATTATCTTGGTGTAGTGGTTAAGGTGCTGGCTTACAAATCCAAAGGACGCCAGTTCGAATCTTCGGCGAGGACATTTTAAATAATTTTTGTAATAATACATGCAGCTCACGAGAGATGGTAAAAGAGGTCGTATTTAGTGTTTCCTACCAATTATTATTGGTAATGTTTAGTACTGATAATACTTTTTGTCTTTGCGTATTGCTTTTATTCTTGTCTTCATTTTGAAAGAGAAAAATATCCGAACAAATGCCACCAAAATTCCTCCTATTTTGAATGTAAACGCCATTTGCAATTAGTAAAGAATAAAAATTGAACGTTCCGATGTAGCTGCAAAAAGTAAAAAGAAAAACATGCAAGTGGAGTGTTCGAATCCATACTCATGGTTATTAAAAATACAATTTCTACATGCCATACACCTCCCGACCACGTTTCTACGTTAGCAAGTAAGAGGTTTCTGTTTAGGTTAGGCTGGTCAATACGTTTTGCAAAGGGGCTCGGTTTAGCTCTGACGCACCACAGGTGCGAGAAGGGAGCAAAACACTTTTTTCTCTCCCTTTGTGTGTCTATTTATCTATCTATCTGTATATATATAACGCTATATGTGAATGCCATAACCACCCTAATTTTCAGCGGATTGAGACGAAACTTGGCACAAACATTAATTGTTGAAATATCTTGATGAGTTCGCCAACCAGAATAATCCGAAGAAAATGTTCAAAATAGCGGCCCTTCAAACTCTTAAAAACTTCGAAGGGGACCAAATTTCGCCCATAAATAGTTATTAAGAAAGTTTGAATAACTTTTCCGCTTTTACAGAAATATTTGTGTGAGAGACTTATTGAAATATTGGACTCGATTAATCACATAAAGAAGGTTCACTCCCTTTCGCTACGGTGAGGCTCTTTTTTTTGTAGGGGTTTATTTTTGAATCGGAACAAGATGATTGTTAGTGATGATATGAAATTACATATTGAAAGTGAAGTAACTTGTGAAACGTCTTATTTGAAAGAAGAATATAATAAATGTGCTTTCCTCTAACACAGAGAACTGTAAATCATGTATTTCGAGTTCGGGAGCGTGAATGGCGAGTAGTGTTATTTGATTTGCTTTTTAGTAACACATTGCATTGCAAATAAAGGTAGGCAACATTAGTGGTAAGTAAAATAATAATAATAATAATAATAATAATAATAATAATAATAATAATAATAATAATAATAATAATAATAATAATAGGTGTTGTTTGTGGCAAGGCAGTATCTTCCTCAATTCTTTTTCAAACGTAATGATTGTAACGCCATATCTCCCTTACACTCAAAATATTAGTAATTTATATCGAGAGAACGGGAAACTGTTGAGTGATGGGAGCAACGTTGGACAGTATGCACTCATAGTACTCAGAAAAATAAGCGATTTGAATGCAAACTGAACGAAGAGTCATTGTCATGGGTAGTCAAGGAGCCCTCTTTAGGCAAAATGTCAATAACTTATATCGAGAGAATAGGAGGTGATAGTGAGTTGGGACGAACGTTGGACACCGTGGACCCATAAGGCGCATCGAAAAAATTAGGGGGGCGGGCACCAGCCAGCCTTACTTATTTCCACATAATAATATAAAATTATAATGTCGAAATACACACACGAGTTAGCTAGTAATATTTAATATTATTATTATTATTATTATTATTATTATTATTATTATTATTATTATTATTATTATTATCGACAGCGTGTTTTCATTACGTGTGCATGTTTGACATGAAGCCAAAGAGAAGATCCATCATTCGTAGAAAGAATAAGAATAGCCAGTTACTTTAACTATGAACGATAGCGAAAAATACGATAAGAGTGTCTACCTGTAGCAAAAAGAAACAATACTTTCTGTCAAATGGATAAAAAATCAAGCCGAGATAGATTCGAACTCGCATGGACGGTGCGAAAAGCCAGTTCATTGTCCGCTTTTTTAACTGACTCACCAAAGGTGTTTTAGTAACTTACTTAATGCTAATTTTACTTGCTTCACTCGTTTAACTTGCTTTTTCTAACAACTTATAACGACAGGGACACGAACACAGAAACATCGAGGACAGTTGAAAATCATAGATGCTCTCTCGCCGGGAATCGAACCCGGGTCACCATTCACCAAAGGCGCACGTGCTAGCCACTAGACCAACTCCCTGTGTCGTTAGAGATTACGACCAGTGTATTGCCAACTATCAGTTCTGTGGGTTGTATACTATGGTCACATGTTTGTTCTTTGCTGGAAGAGTTAAACCTACATTCTATGTAATACATGAGGTATTTAGACCTACATGCTCTTCATATAATGTAATAAAAGGGTCATGCTGGGAATAAGAAAAAGAACATTCCTTGGACAAAGCGGAAACTATTGTCATCAGAAATATTTATCTACGAGGCATGCGCAGTAGTATATTTCAGAATAGTTACTGTTTAGTTCAGTAAACGAAGAAAGGGGTATAAAAAGCAAATATGTCGTGTCAACGAGATTGACCAGAGTTGACAGAGGCGGAAGCAGATGTGTAGTAATACAACAACTTGGTTAAATTGATAGTTGGTTCTTTATTCTGTAGTAGATCGTATCACAACTTTACGGGAGAGCAGAGAAAGACTTACTAACGCTGTCATATAGTAAGCTTTAGTAACACGATCATACAGACACAAATGGATGTAACTGTGAGTTCTACAACTTGGATTTAACGAAAGCCGTTTAGATATCCAGTGGTTTGCAGGGTTGTATAAGACACAAAAAGATAAGACACAATACAAGTCTTCATACCTCAGCTTCCAGTAACTAGATACATGCAATTTCTGGTTAGATACTGAAACTGCTGTCGGATTTTAATACATGACGTATTGCAGGATAGAAAATGCTTTGCATTACTTGTTTGTTTGTAGACAGCTAGTACCTTAGTGTTCTGAAAGGTTGTGTATAAACTAGAGATAGCTAATTTCGGAATTATTACTTTTCGGACTCCCGAAAGTAAAACCGGACAAATTCCGGAATTCGGAAAATTCCGATTTTCGAATAATTCCGGAATTCGGAAAAATCCGGAATTTTGAAATTTTTGATTTCGTTAACATTCCGGAATTCGGAACAATCCGGATTTTTTCGAAATCCTGAGTTTTTCTCAATTTCGGAATTTTCTAAATTCCGGATTCTTTCCGAGTTCCGGAATTCTTCTGAATTAGGGAGTTTAACTGAATTCCATAATTTTCCGAAATCTGGAAAGTGAAAGTTCCGCTTCCAAAAAAATGAATTTATTTTGGTTATTATGAGTCGTGGCGGAAATAAGTCTTTAACAAGGTAATGGCGACTGCTTTGAAAGAAATAGAGAGTATGGGAATTCAATCTGAGATATTTCTAGTCTCGCGTGGAGGATAAAAAAACTTGTGAACCAACGGTTTAAGAAAAACTCAAGTTATTAATGTAAACTTTGCCGACATCATAAAAGAAATGCGAAAGACATTTTGAATCGAAGAAATATAACATACAAGTTTGCAAGCGGAGACAAAGAAACCTAACGTAACCAGACTAAAGACGAATCGTTTACCGCGTAGCGATCAAGGTCAAGCTGTTTTCGAGGTCGAGTTTCGAGTTGAGTCGAATTTGATAATGGCTCGCTCGCTCGTTCAGCTCGTTTTAACTCGTTTTGAAATAATGGCCTGATTAGACTGGAAAGCGAAAGTCATGAGAAATGTAAGCAGTAATGTGGAATACTTTTAGTGTTGCTCACGACAGGGGTGCGTCTCGTCTCGTAATTTTAGTGCATCTCGTGGGGCAATTTTAGTGTATCTCGTCTCGTCTAGATAACGAGAAGACAAGAGTTTTTATTATTATTATTATTATTACGAGACAGCTTTAAATGTCGTAATCACCAATATAAGTATATACTGTAGTTCTTAAAATCAAGGCTAAGACCTGCACGGTCGAATTCTTGAGCCCAAGCAGAAGACCATCTCGGGTAGTGATATCAACCGGCTCGGCTCGTATCAACTGAGCGAACAGCTCGAGTCGGCTCGGTTGGGATGAGCCGATGACCGAGCCTGCTCAGTTGGAACGAGCCATCGACTCAGCTCAATTCAGCCGATGACTCGAGCTTTCTCCGTTGGGATGGGTCCCCTACTCGGCTCATGTGAACCGGTTCAAGCCAGCTAAGTTGAAACTAATCCATCGGCACGTTTCGATTCATCTCAACTAAGCCGATGGCTCAAATCGGCTCGGTTGTGTGACCTGTTGGCTCCGCTCACTTCTTTGTTCGGTATGATAGTGAATGAGCTGTAAGCCGAGCCGCTCGAGCTGATGACATGTCTAAACCCGGTCCCAGCTGTTTTGAACATGTTTGGCTGAAGCCTATAACTTTTAACAATTTTTGGCTCGAGCCCGAATACTTGCCCCTTCGGAACTTAAACCCAGAACGTGACCGATGTCTTTCCCTCCTGAAGACTTCTCGACGACCGAGATCGACAGTCAAGTAGGTTTTACTATTCAGATACAAACCGTATATCTTTTAAAGATTATACACGGTGCTGATATAATAATAATAATAATAATAATAATAATAATAATAATAATAATAATAATAATAATAATAATAATAATAATAATAATAATAATAATAATAATAGAAATTTTAAACTTGCCGTTGAAATTTGGCTAAACTTACTTAAAAGTAGAGATTTCGGGGAAAAGGTTCCGTACCTTCAAGATACATCTTTGCAACTACCAAACTTTTAAGGTTCTTCAATATCTCTAAGTAGTTTGAAGCTGAGCCATTAGATGGCGCAACCCTCGGCCAATACAAGTGTATTAGAAAATTTAAAAAAAAGGAATGAAAGACAATAACTACTTTATTTCAAGCAATAATAAAACCAAACTTAGAACATTATCGTACCTCAACATTATCTAGTGCACTATCCGTGCAAAATTTTGATTTAGGCATTATTTCCATTGTTACAACCATTCATTGTTGAAAACGCGGAACACAACATCTCAGTCAGGAATTTACCAATGGATCTCAAATCACGCAGACATATGTTCTACTACAATATCCTTGCAAAATTTTGATTTAGTCATTATTTCCATTGTTGTGAGCACTCCATTGTTGAAAACGCTGGGCACGATACCTCGGTCAGTAAATCACCAATGGATCTCAAATCACGCAGACGTATGCACTAATACATCATCTAGTGCATTATCCGTGCCAAATTTTGATTTCCTAATTATTTCCATTGTTGTGAGCACTCTATTGTTGAAAACGCTGGGCACGATATCTCGGTCAGTAATTCACCAATGGATCTCAAATCACGCAGACATATGCACTAATACATCATCTAGTGCGTTATCCGTGCAAAATTTTGATTTCCTAATTATTTCCATTGTTGTGAGTTCCACTACAACGTTCCACTAAAGTTTCATGTAGAAAGTATTCTACTGTATGTTTTAAGGAAAATAACTATAATATAACTGAATATCACGCAACAGTAAGGCATATAATAAACTAATTTTTAGGATATGCAGAGATAAATATAAAAGCTTTGCTACAAAACACCTACACAGAGCATAATTCAATGAGCTTTGAAATATAATGTAACGAAATAGCCTATGAGATTCAGTCTACAGAGCAACTGTTACTTAAAGAATGGACATACACTATTTCGAGAATCGAGACAAGACGGGAAATGTGTACGATACTTTTCGTCTCGTCTCGATTCTCATCTCCAAAGAGAGAAGAAAAGTTTCAGTTAGCCTTAACCCGTCTCGAATGTAAAATGTTAATTCTCATGTTATTTTATTTGTTTTAGAAACGAGATGAGAAATTCCTCTTCTCGTGGGCAACATTAAACCAAACCGAAATATTCTTTCCAAATGTCACGTTTCTGCTTGTAATGGTATGACCTGAGCGATAATTAGCTTCTAGCTTTTAATCTTCTACGAGATAATAATAATTATTATTAGTTTATTGTTATTACTATTATTATTCCTGAAGATTTGATAGTTCAAGTATTGAAACATCCGAGTATTCAAATATCTGAATATAATAAAACGTATGTTATCGCCGATCAATCGCCATCAAAAATCCTAAAGTAAAAAAAAGTACAATGTGCATTCGCACAAGCACCTTGACCACTGAACCGCGATCGCTACGCGGTAAAAGATTCGTTTTTAGTCTGGTTACGTTAGGTTTCTTTGTCTCCGCTTGCAAACTTGTATGTTATATTTCTTCAATTCAAAATGTCTTTCGTATTTCTTTTATGAAGTCGGAAAAGTTTACATTAATAACTTGAGTTGTTTTTAAACCGCTGGTTCACAAGTTTGTTTTTTCTCCACACGAAACTACAAATATGACAGATTGAATTCTCATACACCCCATTTCTTTCAAAGCAGTCGCCATTACCTGGTCAAAGACTTATTTCCGCCACGATCCATATTAACCAAAAAAAATCATTTTTCGGAAGCAGAACTTTCACTTTCCGGATTTCGGAAAATTATGGAATTCAGTTAAAATCCGAAATTCAAAAGAATTTCGGAACTCGGAAAAAATCCGGGATTTAGAATATTCCGGAATTGAGAGAAACTCCGGATTTCGAAAAAAACGGATTTTTCCGAATTCCGGAATGTTAACGAAAACATAAATTTCTAAATTCCGGATTTTTTCGAATTCCGGAATTATTCGAAAATCGGAATTTTCCGAATTCCGGAATTTGTCCGGTTTTACTTTCGGGAGTCTGAAAAGTAGTAATTACGGAATTGGCTATCCCTAGTTTATACACAACCTTTCAGAACACTAAGCTAGTGCAAAGCATTTTGTATCCTGCAATACGTCATGTATTAAAATCCGACAGCACTTTCAGTAACTATCCAGAAATTGCATGTATCTAGCTATTGGAAGCTGAGGTATGAAGAATTGTATTGTGTCTTATCTTTTTGTGTCTTATACAGCGCTGCAAACCACTGAATATCTAAACGGCTTTCGTTAAATCCAAGTTGTAGTACTGACAGCTACATCCATTTGTGTCTATATGCTCTTGTTACTAAAGCTTACATTATGACAGCGTTAGTAAGTCTTTCTCTGCTCTCCCGTAAAGTTGTGATACGATCTACTACAGAAAAAAGAACCAGCTATCAATTTAACCAAGTTGTTTTATCACTACACATCTGTTTCCGCCTCTGTCAACTCTGGTCGATCTCGTTGACGCAACATATTTGCTTTTTATACCCCTTTCTTCGTTTACTGAACTAAACAGTAACTATTCTGAAATATACTACTGCGCATGCCTCGTAGATAAATATTTCTGATGCCAATAGTTTCCGTTTTGTCCAAGGAATGTTCTTTTTCTTATCCCCAGCATGACCCTTTTATTACATTAAATGAAGAGCATGTAGGTCTAAATACCTCATGTATTACATAGAATGTAGGTTTAACTCTTCCAGCAAAGAAGAAACATGTGATCATAGTATACAACCCACAGAAGTGATAGCTGGCAATACAGCTGAGCAGTGCCCTTCCCGTTGGTCTAGTGGCTAGCACGTGCGCCTTTCGTGTATAGAGTCCCGGGTTCGATTCCCGGCGAGAGAGCATCTATGATTTTTAACTGTCCTCGATGTTTCTGTGTTCGTGTCCCTGTCGTTATAAGTTATTAGAAAAGGCAAGTTAAACGAGTGAAGCAAGTAAAATTAGTAATAAGTAAGTTACTGAAACACGTTCGGTGAGTCAGTTTAAAAAAAGTGGACAAAGCACTGGCTTTTCGCGCCGTCCATGTGAGTTCGAATCTATCTCGGCTTGATTTTTTATTCATTTGAGATAAAGTATTGTTTCTTTTCGCTACAGGTAGACACTCTTTTCGTATTTTTCGCCGTCGTTCACAGTTAAAGTAACTGCCTATTCTTATTCTTTCTACGAATGATGGATCTTCTCTTTGGCTTCAAGTCAAACATGCACACGTAATGAAAACACGCTGTCGATAATAATAATAATAATAATAATAATAATAATAATAATAATAATAATAATAATAATAATAATCATCATCATCATCATCATCATATGAAATACTACTAGCTAACTCGTTTGTGTATTTCGACAATATAATTTTATATTATTATGTGGAAATAAGTAAGGCTGGCTTGCGCCCGCCCCCTAATTTTTTCGATGCGGCTTATGGGTCCACGGTGTCCAACGTTCGTCCCAACTCACTATCACCTCCTGTTCTCTCGATATAAGTTATTGACATTTTGCCTAAAGATGGCTCCTTGACTACCCATGACAATGACTCTTCGTTCAGTTTGCATTCAAATCGCTTATTTTTCTGAGTACTATGAGTGCATACTGTCCAACGTTGCTCCCATCACTCAACAGTTTCCCGTTCTCTCGATATAAATTACTAATATTTTGAGTGTAAGGGAGATATGGCGTTACAATCATTACGTTTGAAAAAGAATTGAGGAAGATATTGCCTTGCCACAAACAACACTTATTATTATTATTATTATTATTATTATTATTATTATTATTATTATTATTATTATTATTATTATTATTTTTTACTTACCACTAATGTTGCCTACCTTTATTTGCAATGCAATGTGTTACTAAAAGCAAATCAAATAACACTACTCGCCATTCACGCTCCCGAAGTCGAAATACATGATTTACAGTTCTCTGCGTTAGGGTATTCTTTCAAATAACACGTTTCACAAGTTACTTCACTTTCAATGTGCAATTTCATATCATCACTAACAATCATCTTGTTCCAATACGAAAATAACCCCCTCCTGCAAAAACGAAAAAGCCTGATCGTGGGCGAAATTTGTTTCGAAATTTATGGGCGAAATTTAGTTCCCTTGGAAGTTTTTAGGAGTTTGAAGGGCCGCTATTTTGAACATTTTCATCTGATTGTTCTGGGTAACGAACTCATCAAGATATTTCAACAGTTAATGTTTGTGCCAAGTTTCGTCTCAATCCGCTGAAAACTAGGGTGGTTATGGCACTCACAAATAGCGTTATATATATATATATATATATATATATATATATATATATATATATATATATACAGATAGATAGATAAATAGACACACAAAGGGAGAGAGAAAAAGTGTTTTGTCCCCTTCTCGCACCTGTGGTGCGTCAAAGCTAAACCGGGCCCCTCGCAAAACGTATTGACCAGCCTAACCTATACAGAAACCTCTTACTTGCTAACGTAGAAACGTGGTCGGGAGGTGTATGGCATGTAGAAATTGTATTTTTAATAACCATGAGTATGGATTCGAACACTCCACTTGCATGTTTTTCTTTTTACTTTTTGCAGCTACATCGGAACGTTCAATTTTTATTCTTTACTAATTGCAAATGGCGTTTACATTCAAAATAGGAGGAATATTGGTGGCATTTGTTCGGATATTCTTCTCTTTCAAAATGAAGACAAGAATAAAAGGAATACGCAAAGACAAAAAGTATTATCAGTACTAAACATTACCAATAATAATTGCTACGAAAGACTAAATACGACCTCTTTTAGCATCTCTCATGAGCTGTATGTATTATTAACAAAATTTTGTAAAAACGTGTTTGACGGGGATTCGAACTGGCGTCCTTTGCATTTGTAAGCCAGCACCTTAACCACTACACCAAGATCATGGCGTGGTGAATGTTTAGTTGTCGGTGTATTTGTTGTATTTGTGTATTATGTTCCCACTTTGACAATTTTTACTCTTTTTTCTAAGTGTAACAGCTATTTCTGGCTTTCTCTTTCGGTGTCGTCCTTTATTTTGCACTATGCACTATTCGTATTCACAGCTTGTGCCCTCTGCAATGTCTTATTCAGTTTAAACTTTTCTTTTTGCCCCTCAGTAAACATTTGATTGATTTAATTCTCATACTCTCCACGGCTGGAACGCAGGAATGCCAGACTCGAAAAATAGGTGTACATTTACTTTCCTGACAGATAATACATACCGTTATTATTGTTTTTTTAAACTGTAAATAGAGGTAGTGTGTCTGCCACGCGGAATTCGGTAGGTCGAGCATATAGCCACGAACTCCCGCTGTCCCACCTAAGTCCTGCATTTCTTCAGTCCCACCAGGTGAATGCGGAATTGTACATTCTATAAGATCAAAACAGCTGTTATCCAAATTCTTGTTCCTCCCCTATTTCCGTCTGAGCTTTAGCTAACTAAAAAGTATAAAAGTGAAATTTAAATATTGTCAAAAACATGTTTACATTGCTCGGTTCTCATTTCCATTGTCCGCCCACCCGGCAACTAGGTCCGTTTGTTTCCACCCACCCCATCAAGCGTTTCTGGCGCCGTCCCTGATACCATATGTACCAAGTGTCGGGTACCTAAAATCTAGCTGAGAAACCTAAATGGCACATGCCTAGCATATCTTGTGCTGTTATGGTAGATATTTCAAAGTATCCACTTTATTGAAAAATTTTTGAATTTTGACCCTTCCATAACCCGACCCCGGAAACCAAATTAGGCTTAGTAAACGGAAACTGGTTAACCGGAATTAGTATCGATCGATTTGTTTCGTCAAGCTGAATCGATTAATATATAGATTTATTTGTTTCGTTGCCGATTACGCGCCATCCCCGGAAACTAAATTAGGCTCAGTAAACCGGAAGTGGTTAACCGGAAGTAGTAAAAATTGGTATCGATCGATTTGTTTTGTCAAGCTGAATCGATTGATATATAATTTGCGTATGTTTGGTTGCTGATTATACCCCACCCCAAGAAACTAAATTGGGCTAATTAAACCTGAAGTAGTTGAAATTGTTCTCGATCGATTTGTTTTGTCAAGCTGAATCGATTGATATATAGATTGTATGTGTTTCGTTGCTGATTATACCCCACCCACGGAAACTAATTTAGTTTCAGTAAGCCGGAAGCGATTAACCGGAAGTAGTTAAATTTGGTATCGATCGATTTGTTTTGTCCAGCTGAATCGGTTGATATATAGATTGTATATGTTTCGTTGCTGATTATACCCCACCCCCGGAAACTAAATTAAGTTCAGTAAACCGAAAGTGGTTAACCGGAAGTAGTTGAATTTGGTATCGATGGATTTGCTTTGTCAAGCTGTATCGATTGATATATAGATTGTATATATTTCGTTGCTGATTATACCCCACCCCCGGAAACTAAATTATTCCCTTCACCCACTTGTTCAATCTTCAAAATTATTATAAAATATATCTTTTACACCAAGCATATCCATCTTCTATAGCAAAACAGACTGCTACTGGCTACCAAGGGGTGCTTTCAAGCTCCCGTAGCCTTTCCCTTGATTTACGGGGAGGTTGCGGGCTAGTTTGATCCTGTGGGAGAACTCTGCAACGAAAATTATCAAGTGTCTTGTACGTGACCCTTAAGTAGTCTACAGAATAACTATGCATATGGCCCTTCGCCCACCTACAGAAAACACTCCAAAGAAAGGCACCCTGCATTTGTGTCCTCCTCCCCCTAACCCATCTGCCACAAGGAAAGAAAACATATTATTTCGTTTGTACTACATCTGTTCTAATTTGTTCCAAAGCAACTGAATTAGTTCTGTTATACTCTCCAAGTAAATTGACAATCAATAGTGGTGGGGCTACAACGACTTCGTCCTGGCCATCCACAACCTTGAAATCATCAGTTAATGTAAGAAAGCAGGTTAAATCGTTTGTGCTCCATTTGGTCTAATTTGTTCTACACTTCCAACGTTTGTTATTTAACTGTTTCAGAAAATTTAAGAAACATAATTGTGATGGCGCTAGAAAGAGGGCGCCTTGCCCACCCGCATCCTTGAAATCAACGGTATATATATTTCGTTTATAAAGATTTAATCATTAGTTCTAATTTGTTCTAGACTATCAAAGTTTGTTCTTTAACCGTTTCAAAAATAAAAGAAAATAATTGTGGTGGGGCTACATAACGTCGACTTGGCCTCCACACACCGGCGCAAATCTGTCTTCAACATTGTGGGGGACGGGTAAAACCGTTCCCATATGTAACCGATGTTTAAAATATTTAGGAAGTTGAAAAACAATGCTGTGGAGGATCAAGGAAGGAGAATTGTCTTCAATGGCGTATTTATAGGGGGGCTCAAGCTCCCCCTGAAATAAATTTGTTAGTTATTCGCATTTCACGTAGAACAATAATCCTTCTTATCATTTGTAAGAATGTCATTGATTTTCCATTTTCTTATGCTTTCTGTTCAGAAATAATACTGTATTTGTCAAATTTCATTCCATGTAAGAACTGCGTCCTTTTGCTCTTTCTTTCTTTCTTTCTATTTTCTGTATCTTTTCTTGATGTTACTTTCTTTCGTTTCGCCTATCATACTTTATCGACCGTTGTCAGTTGTGATTCAAGTCGACCGTCATCAGTAACACCAAAACTAAGAGAAGTTGATACGTGATGTGCTAATATCAACATAATGGGACTTCAGCTATTATAACAAAGGAAAAATTATATCGTTTAGTTATTTTTAAAAGAAGGAAATGTTTGAATTAAAGAAAATCAAAACGGGGGAATAATTAGCCCGGGAATTTAGGTAGGCCAAAAGGGTGCTTCCTTTTTTTATATGAATAGAATAAAGGGTTAGATTCACTTCTAAATTTTTGTATCATATTATATGGGATTCTCAAAGTCGGGTAGGCAACATCCTTCCCTGTGTTGGGCATAGCCCCTCGAAACAAAATCCTAAGTACGCCATTGGCTGTCTTCAATATTGGGAAGTGAGCAGATTTGAGGTTTATTCTAGGGAAGGCAGATGAAACTCATATTACGGTAAATGAATCTGATTTCTGAGGTGAACCTGTTGTAGAGTATATTATATATTAGGCGATGTAGGTGAAAATGAAATGAAATCTATATTTTTACGTCACACGCTTATGCCAGTTAGGCTAAAGGAGACAGTGATGTTGAGAAATGAATGAAATGGTGGAAGAAGAAAATGGGAGGAAACGGGAGAACCCCGAGAAAACCCACAAGCGCGGTGTTTGTCCACCACAAGGTCTACACGGCGTCAGGCGATGTAGATGAAGTAGTAGTACATATCAGTATTACAAATCACTGCCATGAACACATTCTGAACTCTGAATACATGAATACCTATAATTGGTATGTTAATCCACGTTAAAATTGTTTTATAATAATATAATAATATAAATAATGACTTCACCAAAACTATGAAGAAAGAATATCAATTATGTATGACGCAACAATCCTCTTATTTGAGCATAATGACGATAATCTCAATAGCATTACAGGAATCGTTACAAAAAATATGACGCATGTCATATTCTCTTTATTTAACAGACGTAACCTTAAGATTATGGAGAAAAATATTCCAGTAATTTAATTCTTTTCTTTGCTTGCGAAGCATGCTCTCTCTAAAAAAGAAATTGGGACACGGGGAAATACGTAGGAGAAAAAAATGTTTCGACCAGGAATACATTAAACTAGAAAAGAAAAGAAAACAGGCAAAATTACGGTGGCTACAAAATTTGAAAGAAATAACTACACAAAATTTCGTTGACATCAGGCGGGAAACTTCGAAAACTTTTAGAACAAAGAAACGCGATTTTTGGAACTAAAAAAGGAACTTTAAGATAATAGAAAAAATGAAAATATTCCGGACATGTATAAGAGGATCAATAAATTTAAGAAAGGCTATCAACCTCGTGCTTACATATTAAAGAAATCTGACAAAATAGTTCTCACTGATACAGAGAGAATCTTAAATAGATGGAAAGATTTCTTTGACGATTTGTTTAACACGCAGCCAAAAACAAACGTGCGTGCAGAAAGGGAAATACACACCGCAAACCGTATATTCCAGAACCTAACCGAATAGAAGTAGAAATCGCTATAAAGAAACACAAATATCCGGGTGTAGACGAAATTCCGGCTGTTAATTTTAGCTGGAGGCGAAAAATTGTGGAACAAAATACACAAGGTTCTCCTTATCTGGAACAAGGAAGAATTGCCATAAGAGTGGAAAGAATCAACAATTGTTCCAATCCACAAGAAAGGCGACAATACTGACTGTAATAACTATCGAGGCATCCCTCTTCTGTCAACTTCAAATAAAATCCTTTCAAACGTTCTATTAGCAAGATTGACCCCATACGCAGATGAAATTATTCTGGATTATCAGTGCGGATTTAGACGAAATCGACCAACTATCGACCATTGGCGCGAAAAGGAATGGGAATACAATACCCCGGTACATCAACTCTTTATTGATTTTAGAAAAGCTTACGAGTCAGTTAGGAGAGAAACATTGTGCAACGTTCTTACATAATTTGGAATATCGGAAAAGCTAATTAGATTAATTAAAGCATGTTTAAATGAATCCCAAAGTAAAATCCGGGTAAAAGAATTTTTGTCCACGAGCTTTCACGAAACAAGGAGATGCGTTGTCGTCATTATTATACAACTTTGTCCTTGAATACGCTATAAGGAAAATCAAAGATAGCAAACAGGGCCTAGAGTTAAACTGTGTTCACCAGTTTATGGCGTACGCTGATGCAAATTTAATAGGGGATGATAGCAGAACAATAGAAAGAAATGCAGAGGTCTTATTGCAGGGACATAGGTTTAGAAGTAAATGCAAAGAAAACTAAATGCATGGAAGTGCGTTGGGACTGTAATACGGCAAATTATGAATGCGTTAAAATATTAAATAATATTTTTGATAAAGTAGATACTTTGAAATATCTAGGATCAATATTAACAAACAAAAATCACATTCAAGGAGAAATTAAACGCCGATTAAAAACAGAGAATTCGTGTTATTATTCAGTTCAAAATCTCTTGTCGTCGCGAATTCTGCCGAGGAATTTGAAGCTTAAAATATATAAAACGACTAGCAGCATTCACCCCGCTTCGCTGGGGTCACCCCGGAACGCAATAAACTTTGTTACTTAGATAATTTTTACTTTTTCGCTTTCAAGTGATATGATAAAAACCATAGAAGATTGCAGTAAATGTTAACATTATATCGCCTGTCATTTATGTTAACCCGCCGAGTGACACGGTCATGTGGGTTGCATATAAATACGGTTAGATTTAGCTATGATGAGCTAACAAAGGATTTGTACGTTATGGACACTTGAATGGTCAATTATCTCAAGACACTGGTAATTGAAAATTAAAGTGATATGATAAAAACCATCTAGGGTCCAAATCTTAATAACCCCCCAAAAATGAAAGAAATTGGTTCAGCCGTATTAGCGTGATGAGCTAACAAAGGATTTGTACGTTCTCTTTTATATATATAGATATGCATGCCTGTTGTTCAGTATGGTTTCGAAACATGGTCGCTTACTATGAGGAAAGAACATAGACTGAAAGTATTTGAGAACAAGATCCTGAGACGAATATTCGGAGCCAAGAGGAACGGGAATGGTTAATGGCGGAAACTTCATAACGAGGAACTACATAATTTATACGGATTACCAAACATTGTTAGGATAATCAAGTCTACGAGGCTTAGGTGGGCAGGTAATGTAGCTAGGATGGAAGAAAGTAGAAACGCTTTCAAAGTCGTGACTGGAAGACCAATCGGAAAACGACCATTAGGGAGACCAAGACACAGATGGGGGAACAATATTAAGACGGATCTCGCAGAACTAGGAATACAAAGTAGAAACTTAATTCAGTTCACTAAAGATAGAAGTCAGTGAAGAGCTTTTGTGAACGCGGCAAAGAACCTCCTGGTTCCATAGGCCATAGAGTTAGTTAGCTTACGAAGCATGAGTAGATGTCCAGGCTGATACAACAAATAGATGAAATACGTATTTACTGAAAAGATGGGTTGTACTGACATTGGGTAGTCTATATACTCTTCGTGTGCTAGGGCCTAGGGAGAGGAGGAGGTAAGATTTCGCATCAGATTACGTCATTCAAAGAGATACACCATGATTTTCATTAAAAACGGAAAAGCCAAGATAAGTCAATTTCATCTTACTTTCCTTTGTTGCAGTCGGGCACAAATAATCACACTTACCTGCAAAAAGTACTTTTCAGAAAGGATTATTGGGAGAGCCTCCAATTCCACTCGTTGGAGCAGATGCCGCCCCATTTCCCCGGAATTTGTGCCCGTACCTACAGCTGAGACAACTTTCCAGCATTAGGAGAGGGGCATATCTTCCTCTGGCATTTATTGCTATTTGTGCCCCAGTAGCGGAAGTGGAATTAATACATATTGATGAGACTACTAAACGCACTACAGCACGAAGTTCAGTTTGAAATACTACAGAATACGATTCTTTTTTTAAAAATGGAAAAAACCAAGAGAAATCAATTTCATCTCACTTTCCTTTGTAGCAATAGGAATCATCACTTTTATCCCAAAAAGCACTTTTCACGTCAGATTATTGGGGGACAGTCCCCCATGTTCAAGACTGGGGTGTCATGTGCCCCTCGTTCCCCTAGGATTTGCGACAGTGCCCCCACAACCTTGAAATCATCAGTTAATGTAAGAAAGTAAGTTAAATAGTTGGTGCTCCATTTGTTCTAAGTTGATTAATAGCACAAAGCAGCGTGATTAATAGCAATGAAGTGCAAGGGACAAACATGGTAAACATAAACCATTGTGATATTAACGAAGACATTGACAGCGTTTTACAAATAATAAATATGTTACAGGAGGACATGAGGACACTAAAATCAGAAAAATGAAGTATTCAAACAAAAAGTGAAGTCAGTAGACTCATTTGTTGAAACTCAAAACATCTCCAACCAGTGGACAAAAATAAGTTACAGTAGGCTCAGACCCAAATATTCTAATGTGGATCAGGTAAAACAATTATATGCGAAAACAGATACAGTGTGTTTGAAAACATCGGAAGTGAAGGAGACGTGAATTCAAAAGTAAAATCGGTAAGAAACTCACAAAAGAAGAATAGTGCAAGGATGTAAAAGGGAAAAACTATTACGCAACCAAACGTGCCGAAAGTTACAAACAATGAAACTAATGCAAGAAGAAAGACTAAGAAAGACGCACAAGTGTACACATATATGGTGATAGTCACGGTCGTGGACTGTCGAGAAAGTGAATAGTAATTCTAAACACAAGTTGGTAGTGCAAGGAAATATCAAGCCTGGAGCTAAAAGCGTTGTTGTGTTGTCTGGTATTAATCCCAACATTGTAAATAAGGAAGATAATTGTGTAGTAATATTAAGTGGAACAAATGATGTGACCAAGAATGAAGGTAGTGAGGCGGTTGAGGTAGTGAGAATTGCAAATCAACCCTCTATGTTGAGTAACTGTAAAACAATTGTGGTAAATATCCCTTATCGCCATGATCTTACTGAAGACTCGTGTGTTAATCAAGCTGTAAAAAGCATTAACTTAAAATTAAAAACAATGTGCAATCACTTTAAGAATGTTGTAATTGTGCATATCAATAAGTTAGGTAGATAAATGTACACGGAGCACGGTATGCATCTCAATCAAAAGGGTAAGAATGAATTAAGTACCAAGATTTGCGAAATAGTTGATAAGGACGTAGGCAGTAACTTTGAAAGTAAGACAGAAATAGCGATGCTATGGGTAGCACAGGAAAAGTAAATTCTCCTTATAAATATGTCTTTTCATGGAAAGTATTGAATTTTACCTGTAAATCTTCCAACATGTAGTGCAGGAAAACTACACCTGCACCAGACTGTCTTATTTTGATTTTTTGCGGGCAGCAGTGGCTCAGTGGTAGAGCGTTCACCTGTGGTGCATGGGTTTCCGGGTTCAAACCCTGCTCCTGCCAAGTGAACTTGTGGTGGACAAACAACATGTGCGTGCGTTTCCTCGGGGCTCTTCCGTTTCCTCCCACTTTCTTCATTCCACCATTTCATTCATCTCTCATTTTCGCCGTCTCCTTTAGCCTAGCCAGCATAAACGTGGGAGGTGAAAGTCATAGATTTTTTTTAAAAAATTTTGATTTTATATAATTTCTAAGAAAAAAAAAGTCACCAAAATACTTCTCAAAGAGAATAAAGAAAATATCTTCAAACAGAATGACACGAATTCCTAATTCGCCTGCCACTTCCTCATTAAAACCTAGTGATGTTCTGCCGGTTTAAGTCAAAGCCTTATCCATATGGATCATCACCTGGTTCGCGTCTGTTAGATACAATTGTGGGATATCTCTCCAGTAGGTAAATATCAGAATGGATTCTTGGAAGTATTTGGCATCCACCTTCAGGTTTTCTTTGACCTTGCGTATCATCAACGCACCCTCATATCCGAATCCCGTAACAACCATTAATCCACGAGGGAAACTCCCTGCACTGACGAACAAAGTTGCTGCGCCGTTTGCCGTCAATGTCATGGTCAAGGATGTTATAAAATTGAGGATCTGCCCATACAACAAAATCGTGAAGCCATACGTTACAGTTTCGCCACACCTACTCTGCCCGCTTCGCGTCACTAAGATAGCAGAGTTTCGAGTCAACAATCATGGCGGAAACGAGAGTGAAGAGTTGACTTTCGTAACGATTTACGAGTAATCTAAAATACTACTAGAACTGTACTTTGTTCAAATATGCTTCAATTTATTCGGCTTAACTTCAATAAACTTATTACAAATACCTATTTAACTGGAAACTTAAGACTATTTCAATTCGAACAATGACTAAAACATAAAAATAAAAATAATAAATAAAACTTCGTGTAACCTAAAGCATATGTAATAATAAAATAATTTGCTGTATATAAATTGTTTGCTGTATATTAAATATGTTCTTTTAATAACGTAACAAGGTTTATGTATTATGACATATTCTTTAAATGTTGGAGTTTCTGCTGTCGAGTTATAGCTTTGTGATCTCTGTATGAAATTTACCGCCGGGATTGCCGCCGTCGACGGTGGTTCTTTTTTTTTAAGGGTTTCTCAAAGTTATTTGTTCATTCGATTGAATTCTTATTACAGATGTTTTCTGTTTTAGATATGTTACTCAACTTGACTCCTAGGGAAAAATAAAATGTATTTGTTTTAAAACTTTTATCATTATTGCCCACCTGATCGATTTTACCTGTAGTTTATTTAAGTATATGTGCATTTTATTTGTTCCACTAACAAAGTTTTCTTTTAAGGTGTAATATTTTGTATTCAGTCGAATATAAAATTCTTAATTGCCAATACAATAGTGTCGCAAAACCCTGACGCGTATCGAAGTTCTATTTCAAAGTAATATAATGCTATCTTCACTAAATATAATATTCTATTTTAATACATCTTTTTGTCTGGTGACGGACTTAGGGATTTATTGTTTAACTTGCAGCTTCAAGGTAATGTTTCAGAGATTTCTCAAGAAACTCCGAATCCTACCATTGGATATATAGCAGGATTTCTTTTCTTTTCTGATTCTCGCTTGGGGGGGCGACCGTGCTGTTGTAATAAAGATTAAGTAAAAGTTAACTGTTTCGACGTAATTGAATTCTTCATCAGTGACTATAGTTTTGATTACTCTTACAGGTTTTCTTGTACATTTTTAAATGTTGATTTGTATCAAAGTAACTTATCAGTGTATTCGGTTCTCCGTGTTCTTCGCGTATCACTGTCATAGTAAAGCTGCTTTGTAAACTTTTTTGTACTATTGATTAAAATTAGCTACTTTCAATAGCCAATATTTTTATTAGAGCATAACACTGGGAATTTAGAAGCGAATGACTGCTTCCACTTTAAGAATGAAATGAAAAATCTAGTTTAACGTCTCACGATTACGCATTGAGGCTAATGTAGACAGTGATAATGAGAAATGAATGAAATGGTGAAATGAAAAAAGGGGGAAGGAAAGAGAAGAACTCCGAGAAAACCCTATGCGCACGATGTTTGTTCACCACAAAGCTCACTTGGTCTGGGATCGAAAAGGGGCCCCACGACCAGAGTTGAAGGCTCAACCACTGATATACCTTTTGCTCTTTCATTTTAAGAATGAGTTCCCCATCTAATACTATTATATTTTTCGGAATCAGTATACACAGGTCCACTAAACTCAAAACAATCCGTGAGCTCCTTCGTGGCTAAACTGTTAGCGTACGAGCCTTTGGCGTGGGAGACCTGGGTTAAATTCCTGGTGGGAGCTCATGTGGTTCGGATTCCACGTTAATCAACAGGTACAGTCTTATATAGCCTCGCTACTGCAAGGGACGTTAAACTGAAAATCAACTCAAAAAGAGTTACTTTCACGAATTGAATATGTTATATTAACCAAAATACTCGGTTACTGTAGTTGATGCACCCTGTTTCATTAACCGAGCAGTCGGTTATTCCAACATACTAACTACGTTACCGGCTGCAGGTTATGATTGATAGTGGTAACTACGTGATCGGTTACCGTACCCCTGTGAGTTATTACACTGTAACCTAGAAATATTAACCTGTAACGCAAGGTTGCTGTCACCTTCTCTCGTTAACCTTGTTGACTTGGCTGCTTAGACACACGTTTCTGTTGTCCATATATTGACAAACTAATTTGGTTACTGTCCACCTTTTTCTTGTTTACTAATAACCTTTCTTTTTTTGCGTGTAGGCCCGGTTTGAATCTCTCCGCCACCACATACCTTTTATTACAGTATTTTTATTTATCGTTTTTACTTAATTAATTTTTTAAATCCCATTTTCCATTCGGAGTGTGACCCGTGTATTTTAAAAAATTTAGAAAATCATTAACGTTTAAAATCCTTTTTCAAATAGTTGATGGGAAAACGACAACCTGAAAAGACCGTATTCTAACGGATTGCTGCGGCTTTTTTTTTTTTTTTTTCGAAGAAAGCGTTTGCAACTAGCAAATTTTGAATGCATAGAACAGTGTTGTTCCTAGTGGTCGTGACAGTGAAAAATATGCTTTCAGGGGGAAAATGTACTGACTGTTGTACGTTTCTCACATTACGCCCGCAGATGTGTTAATAGAATTATTTTTAACGATCATTATTAGCTGCTCAGTTGTTACTTTTAGTTCGCTTTCAAGCATTTGTAATTCATTCCCAGATACTTTCCCTCTATATAGCACTTAAATCGTACTGAGAATTGTGCAAATGTACTGCGTATGTACCGAGTAGAACATTACTGGTGGAAATCCGCCATGATTTTCATTGCATTGCTACGCACCTTTTCTGCTGTCTGCCGACTGCTCGGAAACGCTACTTTCCACCGGTGGCACCGGCGCATTTTATGCGCCTTTCCGGCTGTTTGCCGACTGCTCGAAAGGACCTCTTTTCGATGCCAGCTTCTCAATTCTCCCACAGGCGGCATCCGACCTCTTGCCGCAGTCGAAAAGTGGCCCTTTGCCGACTGGATATCAACCCTTCAGGAAGGCAAAATTTTCACCATCTTTTACAGTAACTTTGCATAAGTCTGCCTCCGTGCTATGATTTCTCATGAAGGGCACAATTGCTAATTCTGAAAGTATATAATACTTGCATGTCCCATTCAATTTCTTTTTTGGCTGAGAGTGCTGCAAAAAAGCAAAAAGAAACAAGTTTTATACTGGGACGCACACAAAAAATGCAAGTATTATACTTCAAGAACTTGCAAGGATGCTCCTTGTCGAGAAATCATAGCATGGAGGAAGACTTAGGCAAGACTAATGTAAAAGATAATGAAAATTTTGCCTTCCTGAAGCGTTGATTTCCAGTCGGCAAAAGGCCACTTTTCGACGGCGGCAAGAGGTCGGATGCCGCCTGCGGGAGAATCGGGAAGCCGACGTCGAAAAGAGGTCCTCGCCAGCAGTCGCCAAACAGCCGGAAAGGTGCATAAAATGCGCCGGCGCCGCCGTCGAATAGTTGCCTTGCCGAGCAGTCGGCAAACAGCCGGAAATGAGCATTAAATGTGCCGGCGCCACCGCCGGAAAGTTGCCTTGCAGAGCAGTCGGCAAACAGCCGGAAATGAGCATTAAATGCGCCGGCGCCGCCGTCGGAAAGTTGCCTTGCCGGTCAGTTGGCAACAGCCGTAAAGACGCAGTAAATGCGCCGGCGCCGCTGTCGAAAAGAGGCCGTCATAAGGAGTCGTCAGAGGGTCGGAAAGAGGCCTTTCCGACTGTTTTGCCGACTCTGATGGTCGGCAACAGTCGGCAAAGGGCATTTTTTCTAACGATTTTCGACCGGTTGCCGCCTCGGCAAAAGGTCGGCAATTTTGAACAAGTAGATCGTCGTGCCGCCACGGGCGGGTGCCGGCTGCCACTGTCAACGGCCGTATGAAATTTACTGTAATATAAAGAACGATCAGATACATTGCCCTTTTCATTTTACGCTAGAAATTTTAACTTCCTAAATGAAACTTGATATTTTTTAACAAGAAGAGTAGAATAGAGTGCGGATAGAAGGTCGAGTCAGCGAAATTTGATCTTGTTTTCCTAGAAATCGATATCATTTCCTGGAATTGTGAGGCAAGTTTCGACAAGCCTTTAGTTGCTATGTTCACATCCTTTTATGGCTAGTACAGAAGTTCGTGGGAAAATGTTTTTTTTATGAGAACAGTCTGTTGCTATGGTGATAGTCTTGGAATGCTTCATCGTCTTGGATGGTCATACTCTTGGACGGATCATAGTCCTATCAGTTATCATGATCGAAGTTTTCCAATTGATTGATTGATTTTAGCTTTTCGTTATGTATTGAATAGCTAGATGCTCTTGGCCTTCATAGTCTTGGATGCTCATACTGTTGGACGGATCAGAGTCCTATCAGTTATCATGATCGAAGCTTCCCAATTGATTGATTGATTGATTTTTGTCTTTTCGTTATGAATTTAAACCCCCAAACCCCTCCACTCCCTCCTGCGAAGAACGTAAGGGAACGATGTTACTATGCTCATACTCTTGGACGGCGAAGCTTCCCAATTGATTGATTGATTTTTGCTTTTCGTTATGTATTGAATAGCTAGATGCTCTTGGCCTTCATAGTCTTGGATGCTCATACTGTTGGACGGATCAGAGTCCTATCAGTTATCATGATCGAAGCTTCCCAATTGATTGATTGATTTTTGCTTTTCGTTATGTATTGAATAGCTATATGCTCTTGGACGGATGAGAGTTCTATTAGTTATCATGATTGAAGCTTCCCAATTGATTGATTGATTTTTGTCTTTTCGTTATGGATTTGAACGCCCCAAACCCCTCCACTCCCTCCTGCGAAGAACGTAAGCGAACGCTGTTACTATGCTCATAATTTTGGACGGCTATCGGATCTTGATGAGAGTCCTTTCAGATATCACGTTCGAAGCTTCCCAATTGATTGAATATCAAGTTCGAAGCTTCCCAATTGATTGAATATCAAGTTCGAAGCTTCCCAATTGATTGATTGATTTTCGTCTTTTCGTTATGTATTGAATAGCTATTTTGCATAGCGAAGAGTATACTTAATGTCTTAAAATATTCAATGCTTTCTCATCGAGAATCGAACCTGTACACTAAATATGTTTTCATTTTGAAAGCTCTCTCATTGAAATTGAACGCAAGACCAGTACTTCACGATTTAGAGTTGAATTAATTCTTGCATGAAAAAGAAAAAAATAAAAGAATTTCATGTATTGATTTTAGCGTAGCATATGATATGTACATTGTTCGAAGCTCTTCATTTCGAAGCACTATAATGCTTTCAAGTGTTCAATGCTCCCTTTCTCTCTCTCTATCATCGAGAATCGAACCCGGACCAAAGTGGTATTAAAACATAAATAACAACCATAAAAATAAATTTTAAAAATACAGCATCACATTATTATTATTATTATTATTATTATTATTATTATTATTATTATTATTATTATTATTATTATTATTATTATTATTATTATTATTATTATTATTTGGGAGTGAAACTGAAGCAGACAACTAACCTTGATTGTAGCTTCGTTTACTTACGAAATAAAGATTGTCCACAAAATTCTACTTTGGTAGGGAGCTGGGATCGAATTGGGTACTCATGATTTTAAAGTTGAACTAGTCCTTGCATGGAAAAAAAGAATTTCACTTCGTTTTCACGACAGAAAGGATCGAATTAACTTCATGCCTTAAAATGTGTAATGTTTTCTCATCGAGGATCGAACCAGCAGTTATCTCATCGGAATCGAACGCGAGACCAGTACTTCACGATTTAGAGTTGAATTAATCCTCGCATGAAAAAAAAGAATTTCACGGAGTAATCCAACTTGAGGTGAGCACTTTATCACTGAACGTCAGTGCCTCGCATATAGATTAGATGTTATTTAAAAAAAAACTTTTCGTCTTCTTTTTTTCTAGTCGTCTTGTATTGGGTAGCTAGATTCCCCCTCAGCCCCCAGACCCATCTTGTAATGCTAAGAATAGAAGTTCCCAGATTTTCTGCGAAGAGTTTGAGGAGTTTCTTAGGAAACGTCTGGAAAATTTTCGTCTGGAACCTTCTCAGGAAATTGAGTTGATAAGACGATTGTTGCAGTTCATGGATGTTTTTAAAACGCATTGGTAGCGGAAGCTTCTCATAGCATATCATAATGTTTTAAAAACGTAGGATGAAAAAATTTGTATGCTCAATTCAGCAGGTTTGATTGTATTGCATGTGAAAAGTATTATATGGATATTCACATGATGATGTCTGTTATGACAAGTAATTAAAATCACTTAAGTTGAAGCCGTGATGAGATTTGTGTTATAACATATTCCCATAGCACAAAAGATTACGCCCCACGAAATGTCTGTAGGTTATGAACTATTTGCTTTATCTATCGAACGCGGATCCCAAACGATCATGGTCTTTCGTAAGTGTATGGTACATGTATAAACAAGATGAAACATGATTTCCTCTTCATCATCCCTTCCTGCATCATGAACTTTTCGTCTTATTTTTTTTCTAGTCGTCTTGTATTGGGTAGCTAGATTCCCCCCTCAGCCCCCCAGACACATCTTGTAATGCTAAGAATAGAAGTTCCCAGATTTTCTGCGAAGAAAAAAGAGAATGCTTTCTCATCGAGAATCGAACCCCCATCCGAAACGAACGTGGTCTTTCGTAAGTGTATGGTACATGTATAAACAAGATGAAACATGATTTCCTCTTCGTCATCCCTTCCTGCATCATGCATGTGTGCACAGATATTTGTATGCATAGTGTCATTAGTCTCTGTTGATCAGCTGCTGAAATAACATGGCTGTGTAAATCATAAGTTACTTTATAATATTGACTTCCATAGATTTCGAACATAATTGAACATAGAAACGTAAGCAAGATTTCATTGAAGTAGACGATTAGAAAAATACGAATAGTGGAAGATTAAGAATGAAACTGCGACCAAATTCTGTATCTGAAAGGATACCATTCCAACAAATGCCAGAATTACCATATAGTGGTGCATATAAATGTTTTGCCCCTCAATATAATCAGTATTGTACAAAGGAATTGCGTTTAAGAACATTCGAACACTTGCCTATTTCATCAAAACAATGCCCGGATCAATTAAGTGATGCTGGATTTTTTTACACGAAGACAAGAGACCAAACTATATGCTTCTATTGTGCTGGTGGATTAAAAGATTGGACTGATAACGATGTTCCATGGATAGAACATGCGAAATGATTTCCTAATTGTCCATTTCTTTACCTTAAGAAGGGATATGCTTTTATTAAACAAATACAGGAAAAGTGCCCTGATATACAAGTATTTCGTAGTGCTCCGAATGATGATATACATAAAAATGCTAGTAAAAGTTGCAGTAAGGAACTTAATTTTCAATATGGTAGAATTTGAAGTGAAACTTGAATAAAGTTCCATTACATACTTTTTCTTTGTATATAACTGTAAAAAGTACATGTACATATTCTAAAGTTATCAAAACAATATGTATTTATACAAATAATTTACGTATGTGCTATTATGTATAACCTCCAGATGCATTAGCATCTTATTTGGAAAAATGGAAATATATGTTTAATATATAAAGGAATGAAGATTAATTTATTTGGACGTAACATGCACGATCTTGAATTTACTGAACTGATATCATAATCGTAAGTGTATAGGACATATATAAACAAGACGAAACATGGTTGTTTCTCCTCCTTGTCATATTAAATGGTGCATAAGGTCTTAATTTAATGAAAGTCAAATTAATGTGTATTGTACTGAAAAGTGGAACATTTGAATAAGTGAATCGTGTTTCTAAAGACCTTGTATTTGGATTTAAGTGAAATTTTAACAGAATGGGAAAGAAAACTTGTACATTTGATTCCGCTTCTTTTCAGACTATAAACAAAAAACTCATAGATTCAATTATGACTGATTTATTGGATAGTGTACAAACACAGTCAAGTTTGACGGAAAACGAACTTTAAAGTTGATGAGTATCAATGAAGTGGACTTCTGTTCATAAAGAAGCAGAAAATACTTTTCATTTATACTGAACAGTGTAGTACTAATTCTAGTGCATTTAATAATAATAATAATAATATAGTAAAATTGAAATCCTTTATTATTTTCACATAAAATTTGTATTTTGTGATCGATCAATACGGTAGGATTTTTAAATTAGTATACTAATGTTGTTATTCCGATACTTCTCTTTTAGGAGTTAAGAAACTTCATTTAGAATGGTTGATCTGAAAAGAAACCGTACGTACCTCTTTTTTTCGATCACAGCACAACGTACGTTTACGATGAAGAACGTTGTGTTTGTAGATTTTTGAATTTATCAGAAAGTCCATACGGTGTGAACCGCGATCGAATAAGGGACCCCAAAATACTGGATGTAAATCCTCTATCACTGAGCCATCATACTCGTCAAACCATAAAAAAAAACACAGACACATACATACACATATGTGAATGTCTGTTTTGCTAGTCTCTTTCTTTTCTCTGTTTGCTAGCACATTGAACTCCATCTTAAAATGGTTTAGTTTCAAGAGCAACAGATAAGATAACATTATCAAATGTCTTGATGATTCGTAACAGACTGACCTACAGCCCTGCTAAACGATTGATAAAAGGTACAGTACAATTAATTGTATGTTAAATCATATTATGTCTTAAAATGTTATATGTGCCTGTAGTATGTGCTTGGCGGAAGCCTCCTTGGAACATCGAATCACTTCACCTTTAAGTAATGATAATAGAATAAAAAATGTGGAACGAGAGAAGTGTGTGTGTGTGTGTGTGTGTGTGTGTGTGTGTATGTGTGTGGCTCAGTGGTAAAGCAACGACTTACCCTTTCAGATGAATACTTAGTGTGGTAGATCATTGTTCCGTAATCCAGTGCATGTGGTCCCTAGTTCGATCTCCGCTCAAGTAAGCTTATAGTTTTTTATTACTAATTGTCGTACACTGTGGTCGACTTCCAAACATTGTGTTCGTGAGTTTTCATGGTCTACTCATACATTCTCATTCTACTAAGTATTCATTCATTCATTCATTTGTCTTAATCATCCGTCATCCTCAGCATAATGAGCATAATCGTGGTACGTTAAACTGAAATATTTTCTTACGTTTCGAACGTAAGAAATATGTGAAAGTTTGTGTGTGGTTCAGTGATAAAGCAATGACTTATTCTTTCAGATGAATACTTAGTATAGTAGACCATTGTTCCGCAACCCAGTGCATGCGGTCCCTAGTTCGATCTCCGATCAAGTAAGCTTATAATTTTTTTATTACTAATTGTCGTGCACTGTGACAAAGTGCATGCAGCCCCTAGTTTCATCTCCGAACATCGTGTCCGTGAGTTTTCATGATCTACTCATACATTCTCATTCTACAAGTATTCATTCATTCATTTGTCTTAATCATCCATCTCCCTCAGCATAATGGGCATAGTCGTGGTACGTTAAACTGATTTGAACGTACCTCTAAATTGAGTTTTCGTATTTGCTACGGAATAAGAACATCATATTGTGTTAAGTAATAGTTTTTGCAATCATTGAGACATCATGCCCTTCGTGAGAGAGAGAGAGAGAGAGAGAGAGAGAGAGAGAGAGAGAGAGAGAGATGAAATATTTTTAGTTTAACGTTCCACCTAACAGAATTTCTTCGTATTTCCACTCTTCAGTGAAAATCAACGTTGCCATTTTCTTTTAGCATAACATGTTTTTTTGAAGGTACATTAGTGACAATACTACGCGTCTCGGATGTTTCTGTTTCATTTCGAATTTGAAAAAATGTACTTGTCGATTTGCGACTTTTGTCTTTTCGTACCGAAAAGTTTCTCCATTCGTTGGCAAATAAATCTAAAAGTAATAATTTTTTCTTCACGAACTATCAGAATTGTCTGAAACAAAGAGAGATGTGTTTATGCCCTTATTATAATTATACTGAACACCTAACATTACCATCATCATCAGCAGCAGCCTTGGAGAAACATGAATCTAGCAAATTCCGAATTCGTTATCTTTCTTTTTTCTAGAGTAATTAACTGAAGGTGTGATGATGACAAATTTGAGGCACGGATCGCCATTAAGTTCCAGCAGGATACATACCAAGAAGCTTCAGCATTTGAAAAACGAAGTACTGATTGTAAACCCTTTACCACTGAGCCACCATACTCCTCAAACCTAAAATGTAATAGGTTTGTACATCATGTAAAGACCCCCCGGAGCCCCACAAATATGCCCTTTCTCGGTAAAAGGACATATGATTAAGACAAATGAATGACGAAAAAATATTAGTTGATAGAATGACAATGTGAATAAACGTTATATCACTGAGTCATCATGCATCCTGAATTCCATTGAATTTATGAGTAGAAGAACAATACAAAGCTGCAAGCGGTTTCGGTTTCGATTCCCGGCGGTCATAAAATTATAACAGCTTTTTCACCCCATTCACCTTCAATACAGTTTTCTGTGCTCAGGCAAATGTCCAAACAATACATAATATGTAAGTCCCTTCCATTTCCCCGGACTCATCAAAACGTTATCCCTCAAACGTAACAGGCTAAATAGACATAATCTAAATCCTAACTAGTACTCATCTCATCCAAACTGTTTATCTGTAATATACATTTGCGCAACCTGTGAAAGCTTCTCAAGCTATTGTTGAGATTTTAAAAAATTAAAATTTTATCAATAAAAGATTCTAGTTTGTTTCAGAATTCCCCATTCTTCTTTACAGCAAAATTTATTCAAATGAATAGATTCAGCCGTTCTTTTATAAAGAACAAAATAATTTAAAGTAATTTACTCACAAGTAACAAAGTTTCACTGATTCTTCAATCACATGATCATCATTCATTTGCTTTGAATTATTCTTTATAATTCATTTTCATAAATCTTTAAAATTATAGTGAAACCCTGTTAAAAATTACACTGAAATCCTGTTAAAATTACAGTAAAACCATGTTAAAAATTACATTGAAGTCCTGTTAAAATTACAGTGAAACTATGTTAGAAATTTTGCTAAGATATTATTTTAGTAAAAATAATATATTGGAAAAAACTAACAACACAATTCTTATAAGTTATATTTAAAAGTAATAATAAGATTAGAATACTTTTAATGTAAAACCATTGTCAAATTCGTTTCAAACCAACAACTCTTGGAGAAAATCAGGTAAATGTCCTTTATTTTAAAAGTATGCAGTCGCCTAAAAGAAATATTCAAGTTAAACCAGATGTTTCCTAGAACGCCCAAATTTAGTTAATTATTTTACTTTTCATTTTCCTAAAACAGTTCAATACAATACCTTAAGTGCTGCAAAATCCATTGCCACAGCCTTATAGTTGTCTTTTTAAAAAACAACGAGCAAACAGTCACAAAGAGGGAAAAATTATCGCTATGGGTTACCCTTCAAATTTGTTAATTGAAAATCACAAACACTTTTAAAGTTAAAAATTAGAAACCATTGTCAAACACAACAAGAAAAAATCTTTACGGTCAGCAACAAATATCCAATACTAATCGATAGGTCAAGAAATAATTATAAAATAAAACAATAAATTATAACCAAAGCCATTTTCTACTTTCTTTCTTTTTTTCTTTTTTCTATTATTATTATTATTTGTCTATATACATCTTTTTACAAGTTTTTCTTTTTTATGGGAGGCCAAAAATTACCTCTCCCTCAACCATTCCTTTTTCTTCTGTTTTTCTTCTTTTGTTGCTTTCTTCCTCTTCTTTTTCTTCTATTACTTCATTTATGCACTTCGCCTCTCTAAGTCCCATTTTAACCCACAAATTAAATGAAATGAAATCTTTGAGTTTTACGTCCCACGGTTATGCCGGTTAGGCTAAAGGAGACGGTGATGATGAGAGATGAGTGAAATGGTGGAATGAAGAAAGTGGGAGGAAACGGGAGAACCCCGAGAAAACCCACGAGCACGATGTTTGTCCACCACAAAGTTCACTTGGCGAGGGCTGGGATCGAACCCGGGACCCCAAGCACCAGAGGTGAACGCTCTACCACTGAGCCACCGCGCCCCTAACCCACAAATTAATTTTTCATTACTTTCTCTCTTTTTTTCTTCTTGATAAAATTTTATTAATGTGTAATTAACACATATAGTACATGTGTGCCACTTTTGCTTCCTTTTATTATTTGGGCACGCGTACGAAAGAAAATAAGCCGTTTTTTGTCCCCTTTTTCTTATTTTTTCTTCACAATAGTCTTCAACGGTAAATGCACTACTGCATGGGCTTGCCACCATCTTTTTCCTGAAATAAAAATATACCAATTTTATTATCACAAAATATAAATTAAACTTTAAAAGTACACCTATCTTATACTGATAATATACATATGTTTTCTCTTTAAATACTACAGTAATTTTCACTCGTATAGCTTTGCTGTTGAACAAAATGCTACAACTATATTTACTTAGCATGAAAAATCAAAGTTAACTTCTCCTTTATTGTACACAATTGTTTTCCCGATCAACATGTGTAACATTCTACATTTAGTCGTGTTTCTGTTCTTATGGTTAGGTTTGGAAATTTACATTTTAATAAAAAAAAAAAGAAAGAGCTGAATTACTACCACATAGAATGAAACATGAATATGTATTGCTTTCAACAAGTAATGTCAAAGAACAAGTATTACATTTAAAATTCATTCCATTCTACAAGAACCAGAATACTATACTTATAAAATATCACTTAAATGAGCACTAAAATAATAATAATCAAAATCACTACTATTAAACTATATAAATACTATACTTATAAAATGATTTCTTTCGGTAATGTTAAAGAGCAAGAAATAAAGTCCTACATATACTAGCAGTAATAGTAATTAAATAACTAACTACGGGATATATAATACAATGCTAATCACTATATTCAGGTCAATATTACATTAAAAATTCATTCTATTCTACAAGAATCAGAATATCTCGAGGCTATACGAAACATGAATCTACAGATTATCTTGGAATCCGTCAAGAGTCGAAACCAAGTTTCCTACACAGAAAGTACCTGCGCTAAGTGATTTGACGCGAATATGTATTGCTTTCAGTAAGTAGTGTCAAAGAACAAGTATTACATTTAAAAGTCATTCTATTCTACAAGAATCAGAATATCTCGAGGCTATACGAAACATGAATCTACAGATTATCTTGGAATCCGTCAAGAGTCGAACTCAAGTTTCCTACACAGAAAGTACGTGCCCTAAGTGATTTGAAGCGAATATGTATTGCTTTCACTAAGTAGTGCCAAAGAACAAGTATTACATTTAAAATTCATTCTATTCTACAAGAATCAGAATATCTCGAGGCTATACGAAACATGAATCTACAGATTATCTTGGAATCCGTCAAGAGACGAAACCAAGTTTCCTACACAGAAAGTACGTGCGCTAAGTGATTTGACGCGAATATGTATTGCTTTCAGTAAGTAGTGTCAAAGAACAAGTATTATATTTAAAATTCATTCTATTCTACAAGAATCAGAATATCTCGAGGCTATACGAAACATGAATCTACAGAATATCTTGCAATCCGTCAAGAGTCGAAACCAAGTTTCCTACACAGAAAGTACCTGCGCTAAGTGATTTGACGCGAATATGTATCGCTTTCAGTAAGTAGTGTCAAAGAACAAGTATTACATTTAAAATTCATTCCATTCTACAAGAATCAGAATATCTCGAGGCTATACGAAACATGAATCTACAGATTATCTTGGAATCCGTCAAGAGTCGAACTCAAGTTTCCTACACAGAAAGTACGTGCGCTAAGTGATTTGAAGCGAATATGTATTGCTTTCAGTAAGTAGTGCCAAAGAACAAGTATTACATTTAAAATGCATTCTATTCTACAAGAATCAGAATATCTCGAGGCTATACGAAACATGAATCTACAGATTATCTTGGAATCTGTCAAGAGTCGATACCAAGTTTCCTACACAGAAAGTACCTGCGCTAAGTGATTTGACGCGAATATGTATTGCTTTCAGTAAGTAGTGTCAAAGAACAAGTATTACATTTAAAATTCATTCTATTCTACAAGAATTAGAATATCTCGAGACTATACGAAACATGAATCTACAGATTATCCTGGAATCCGTCAAGAGTCGAAACCAAGGTTCCTACACAGAAAGTACGTGCGCTAAATGATTTGACGGGAATATGTATTGCTTTCAGTAAGTAGTGTCAAAGAACAAGTATTACATTTAAAATTCATTCTATTCTACAAGAATTAGAATATCTCGAGGCTATACGAAACATGAATCTAAAGATTATCTTGGAATCCGTCAAGAGTCGAAATCAAGTTTCCTACAAAGAAAGTACGCGCGCTAAGTGATTTGACGCGAATATGTATTGCTTTCAGTAAGTAGTGTCAAAGAAAAAGTATTATATTTAAAATTCAATCTATTCTACAAGAATCGGAATATCTCGAGGCTATACGAAACATGAATCTACAGATTATCTTGCATTCCGTCAAGAGTCGAAACCAAGCTTCCTACACAGAAAGTACGTGCGCTAAGTGATTTGACGCTAATATGTATTGCTTTCAGTAAGTAGTGTCAAAGAACAAGTATTACATTTAAAATTCATTCTATTCTACAAGAATCAGAATATCTCGAGGCTATACGAAACATGAATCTACAGATTATCTTGGAATCCGTCAAGAGTCGAACTCAAGTTTCCTACACAGAAAGTACGTGCGCTAAGTGATTTGAAGCGAATATGTATTGCTTTCAGTAAGTAGTGCCAAAGAACAAGTATTACATTTAAAATTTATTCTATTCTACAAGAATCAGAATATCTCGAGGCTATACGAAACATGAATCTACAGATTATCTTGGAATCCGTCAAGAGTCGAAACCAAGTTTCCTACACAGAAAGTACCTGCGCTAAGTGATTTGACGCGAATATGTATTGCTTTCAGTAAGTAGTGTCAAAGAACAAGTATTACATTTAAAATTCATTCTATTCTACAAGAATCAGAATATCTCGAGGCTATACGAAACATGAATCTACAGATTATCTTGGAATCCGTCAAGAGTCGAACTCAAGTTTCCTACACAGAAAGTACGTGCGCTAAGTGATTTGAAGCGAATATGTATTGCTTTCAGTAAGTAGTGCCAAAGAACAAGTATTACATTTAAAATTCATTCTATTCTACAAGAATCAGAATATCTCGAGGCTATACGAAACATGAATCTACAGATTATCTTGGAATCCGTCAAGAGTCGAAACCAAGTTTCCTACACAGAAAGTACGTGCGCTAAATGATTTGACGCGAATATGTATTGCTTTCAGTAAGTAGTGTCAAAAACAAGTATTACATTTAAAATTCATTCTATTCTACAAGAATTAGAATATCTCGAAACTATACGAAACATGAATCTACAGATTATCTTGGAATCCGTCAAGAGTCGAAATCAAGTTTCCTACACAGAAAGTACTGCGCTAAGTGATTTGACGCGAATATGTATTGCTTTCAGTAAGTAGTGTCAAAGAACAAGTATTACATTTAAAATTCATTCTATTCTACAAGAATCAGAATATCTCGAGGCTATACGAAACATGAATCTACAGATTATCTTGGAATCCGTCATGAGTCGAAACCAAGTTTCCTACACAGAAAGTACCTGCGCTAAGTGATTTGACGCGAATATGTATTGCTTTCAAAAAGTAGTGTCAAAGAACAAGTATTACATTTAAAATGCATTCTATTCTACAAGAATCAGAATATCTCGAGGCTATACGAAACATGAATATACAGATTATCTTGGAGTCTGTCAAGAGTCGAAACCAAGTTTCCTACACAGAAAGTACCTGCGCTAAGTGATTTGACGCGAATATGTATTGCTTTCAGTAAGTAGTGTCAAAGAACAAGTATTACATTTAAAATTCATTCTATTCTACAAGAATCAGAATATCTCGAGGCTATACGAAACATGAATCTAAAGATTATCTTGGAATCCGTCAAGAGTCGAAACCAAGGTTCCTACACAGAAAGTACGTGCGCTAAGTGATTTGACGCGAATATGTATTGCTTTCAGTAAGTAGTGTCTAAGAACAAGTATTATATTTAAAATTCATTCTATTCTATAAGAATCAGAATATCTCGAGGCTATACGAAACATGAATCTACAGATTATCTTGGAATCCGTCAAGAGTCGAAACCAAGTTTCCTACACAGAAAGTACGTGCGCTAAGTGATTTGACGCGAATATGTATTGCTTTCAGTAAGTAGTGCCAAAGTACAAGTATTACATTTAAAATTCATTCTATTCTACAAGAAGCAGAATATCTCGAGGCTATACGAAACATGAATCTACAGATTATCTTGGAATCCGTCAAGAGTAGAAACCAAGTTTCCTACACAGAAAGTACCTGCGCTAAGTGATTTGACGCGAATATGTATTGCTATCAGAAAGTAGTGTCAAAGAACAAGTATTACATTTAAAATGCATTCTATTCTACAAGAATCAGAATATCTCAAAGCTATACGAAACATGAATCTACAGATTATCTTGGAATCCGTGAAGAATCGAAACCAAGTTTCCTACACAGAAAGTACCTGCGCTAAGTGATTTGACGCGAATATGTATTGCTTTCAGTAAGTAGTGTCAAAGAACAAGTATTACATTTAAAATTCATTCTATTCTTCAAGAATCAGAATATCTCGAGGCTATACGAAACATGAATCTACAGATTATCTTGGAATCCGTCAAGAGTCGAAACCAAGTTTCCTACACAGAAAGTACGTGCGCTAAGTGATTTGACGCGAATATGTATTGCTTTCAGTAAGTAGTGTCAAAGAACAAGTATTACATTTAAATTTCATTCTATTCTACAAGAATCAGAAAATCTCGAGGCTATACGAAACATGAATCTACAGATTATCTTGGAATCCGTCAAGAGTCGAAATCAAGTTTCCTACACAGAAAGTACGTGCGCTGAGTGATTTGACGCGAATATGTATTGCTTTCAGTAAGTAGTGCCAAAGAACAAGTATTACATTTAAAATGCATTCTATTCTACAAGAATCAGAATATCTCGAGGCTATACGAAACATGAATCTACATATTATCTTGGAATCCGTCAAGAGTCGAAATCAAGTTTCCTACACAGAAAGTACGTGCGCTAAGTGATTTGACGCGAATATGTATTGCTTTCAGTAAGTAGTGTCAAAGAACAAGTATTATATTTAAAATTCATTCTATTCTACAAGAATCAGAATATCTCGAGGCTATACGAAACATGAATCTAAAGATTATCTTGGAATCCGTCAAGAGTCGAAACCAAATTTCCTACACAGAAAGTACGTGCGCTAAGTGATTTGACGCGCATATATATTGCTTTCAGTAAGTAGTGTCAAAGAACAAGTATTACATTTAAAATTCATTCTATTCTACAAGAATCAGAATATCTCGAAGCTATACGAAACATGAATCTACAGATTATCTTGGAATCCGTCAAGTGTCGAAACCAAGTTTCCTACACAGAAAGTACTTTCGCTAAGTGATTTGACGCGAATATGTATTGCTTTCAGTAAGTAGTGCCAAAGAACAAGTATTACATTTAAAATTCATTCTATTCTACAAGAATCAGAATATCTCGAGGCTATACGAAACATGAATCTACAGATTATCTTGGAATCCGTCAAGAGTCGAACTCAAGTTTCCTACACAGAAAGTACGTGCGCTAAGAGATTTGAAGCGAATATGTATTGCTTTCAGTAAGTAGTGCCAAAGAACAAGTATTACATTTAAAATGCATTCTATTCTACAAGAATCAGAATATCTCGAGGCTATACGAAACATGAATCTACAGATTATCTTGGAATCCGTCAAGAGTCGAAACCAAGTTTCCTACACAGAAAGTACCTGCGCTAAGTGATTTGACGCGAATATGTATTGCTTTCAGAAAATAGTGTCAAAGAACAAGTATTACATTTAAAATACATTCTATTCTACAAGAATCAGAATATCTCGAGGCTATACGAAACATGTATCTATAGATTATCTTGGAATCCGTCAAGAGTCGAAACCAAGTTTCCTACACAGAAAGTACGTGCGCTAAGTGATTTGACGCGAATATAAATGGCTTTCAGTAAGTAGTGTCAAAGAACAAGTATTACATTTAAAATTCATTCTATTCTACAAGACTCAGAATATCTCGAGGCTATACGAAACATGAATCTACAGATTATCTTGGAATCCGTCAAGAGTTGAAACCAAGTTTCCTACACAGAAAGTATGTGCGCTAAGTGATTTGACGCGAATATGTATTGGTTTCAGTAAGTAGTGTCAAAGAACAAGTATTACATTTAAAATTCATTCTATTCTACAAGAATCAGAATATCTCGAGGCTATACGAAACATGAATCTACAGATTATCCTGGAATCCGTCAAGAGTCGAAATCAAGTTTCCTACACAGAAAGTACGTGCGTTGAGTGATTTGACGCGAATATGTATTGCTTTCAGTAAGTAGTATCAAAGAACAAGTATTACATTTAAAATTCATTCTATTCTACAAGGATTAGAATATCTCGAGGCTATACGAAACATGAATTTACAGATTATCTTGGAATCTGTCAAGAGTCGAACTCAAGTTTCCTACACAAAAAGTAAGTGCTCTAAGTGATTTGACGTGAATATGTATTACTTTCAGTAAGTAGTGTCAAAGAACAAGTATTACATTTAAAATTCATGCTATTCTACAAGAATCAGAATATCTCCAGGCTATACGAAACATGAATCTACAGATTATCTTGGAATCCGTCAAGAGTCGAAATCAAGTTTCCTACACAGAAAGTACGTGCGCTAAGTGATTTGACGCGTATATGTATTGGTTTCAGTAAGTAGTATCAAAGAACAAGTATTACATTAAAAATTCATTCTATTCTACAAGAATTAGAATATTTTTAGGCTATACGAAACATGAATTTACAGATTATCTTGGAATCTGTCAAGAGTCGAACTCAAGTTTCCTACACAGAAAGTAAGTGCTCTAAGTGATTTGACGTGAATATGTATTGCTTTCAGTAAGTAGTGTCAAAGAACAAGTATTACATTTAAAATTCATGCTATTCTACAAGAATCAGAATATCTCGAGGCTATACGAAACATGAATCTACAGATTATCTTGGAATCCGTCAAGAATCGAAATCAAGTTTCCTACACAGAAAGTACGTGCGCTAAGTGATTTGCCGCGTATATGTATTGCCTTCAGTAAGTAGTGTCAAAGAACAAGTATTATATTTAAAATTCATGCTATTCTACAAGAACCACAATATCTCGAGGCTATACGAAACATGAATCTACAGATTATCTTGGAATCCGTCAAGAGTCGAAACCAAGTTTCCTACACAGAAAGTACGTGCGCTAAGTGATTTGACGCAAATATAAATTGCTTTCAGTAAGTAGTGTCAAAGAACAAGTATTACATTTAAAATACATTCTATTATACAAGAATCACAATATCTCGAGGCTATACGAAACATGAATCTACAGATTATCTTGGAATCCGTCAAGAGTCGAAACCAAGTTTCCTACGCAGAAAGTATGTGCGCTAAGTGATTTGACGCGAATATGTATTGCTTTCAGTAAGTAGTGTCAAAGAACAAGTATTACATTTAAAATTCATTCTATTCTACAAGAATCAGAATATCGCGAGGCTATACGAAACATGAATCTACAGATTATCCTGGAATCCGTCAAGAGTCGAAATCAAGTTTCCTACACAGAAAGTACGTGCGCTGAGTGATTTGACGTGAATATGTATTGCTTTCAGTAAGTAGTGTCAAAGAACAAGTATTACATTTAAAATTCATGCTATTCTACAAGAATCAGAATATCTCGAGGCTATACGAAACATGAATCTACAGATTATCTTGGAATCCGTCAAGAGTCGAAATCAAGTTTCCTACACAGAAAGTACGTGCGCTAAGTGATTTGACGCGTATATGTATTGCTTTCAGTAAGTAGTGCCAACGAACTAGTATTACATTTAAAATTCATTCTATTCTACAAGAATCAGAATATCTCGAGGCTATACGAAACATGAATCTACAGATTATCTTGGAATCCGTCAAGAGTCGAAATCAAGTTTCCTACACAGAAAGTACGTGCGCTAAGTGATTTGACGCGTATATGTATTGCTTTCAGTAAGTAGTGCCAACGAACTAGTATTACATTTAAAATTCATTCTATTCTACAAGAATCAGAATATCTCGAGGCTATACGAAACATGAATCTAAAGATTATCTTGGAATCCGTCAAGAGTCAAAATCAAGTTTCCTACACAAAAAGTACGTGCGCTAAGTGATTTGACGCGAATATGTATTGCTTTCAGTAAGTAGTGTCAAAGAACAAGTATTACATTTAAAATTCATTTTATTCTACAATAATTAGAATATCTCGAGGCTATACGAAACATGAATCTACATATTATCTTGGAAGCCGTCAAGAGTCGAAATCAAGTTTCCTACAAAGAAAGTACGTGCGCCAAGTAATTTGACGCGAATATGTATTGCTTTCAGTAAGTATTGTCAAAGAACAAGTATTACATTTAAAATTCATTCTAATCTACATAAGATCAGAATATCTCGAGGCTATACGAAACATGAATCTACAGATTATCTTGGAATCCGTCAAGAGTCGAAATCAAGTTTCCTACACAGAAAGTACCTGCGCTAAGTGATTTGACGCGAATATGTATTGCTTTCAGTAAGTAGTGTCAAAGAACAAGTATTACATTTAAAATTCATTCTATTCTACAAGAATCAGAATATCGCGAGGCTATACGAAACATGAATCTACAGATTATCCTGGAATCCGTCAAGAGTCGAAATCAAGTTTCCTACACAGAAAGTACGTGCGCTAAGTGATTTGACGCGTATATGTATTGCTTTCAGTAAGTAGTGCCAACGAACTAGTATTACATTTAAAATTCATTCTATTCTACAAGAATCAGAATATCTCGAGGCTATACGAAACATGAATCTACAGATTATCTTGGAATCCGTCAAGAGTCAAAATCAAGTTTCCTACACAAAAAGTACGTGCGCTAAGTGATTTGACGCGAATATGTATTGCTTTCAGTAAGTAGTGTCAAAAACAAGTATTACATTTAAAATTCATTCTATTCTACAAGAATTAGAATATCTCGAAACTATACGAAACATGAATCTACAGATTATCTTGGAATCCGTCAAGAGTCGAAATCAAGTTTCCTACACAGAAAGTACTGCGCTAAGTGATTTGACGCGAATATGTATTGCTTTCAGTAAGTAGTGTCAAAGAACAAGTATTACATTTAAAATTCATTCTATTCTACAAGAATCAGAATATCTCGAGGCTATACGAAACATGAATCTACAGATTATCTTGGAATCCGTCATGAGTCGAAACCAAGTTTCCTACACAGAAAGTACCTGCGCTAAGTGATTTGACGCGAATATGTATTGCTTTCAAAAAGTAGTGTCAAAGAACAAGTATTACATTTAAAATGCATTCTATTCTACAAGAATCAGAATATCTCGAGGCTATACGAAACATGAATATACAGATTATCTTGGAGTCTCTCAAGAGTCGAAACCAAGTTTCCTACACAGAAAGTACCTGCGCTAAGTGATTTGACGCGAATATGTATTGCTTTCAGTAAGTAGTGTCAAAGAACAAGTATTACATTTAAAATTCATTCTATTCTACAAGAATCAGAATATCTCGAGGCTATACGAAACATGAATCTAAAGATTATCTTGGAATCCGTCAAGAGTCGAAACCAAGGTTCCTACACAGAAAGTACGTGCGCTAAGTGATTTGACGCGAATATGTATTGCTTTCAGTAAGTAGTGTCTAAGAACAAGTATTATATTTAAAATTCATTCTATTCTATAAGAATCAGAATATCTCGAGGCTATACGAAACATGAATCTACAGATTATCTTGGAATCCGTCAAGAGTCGAAACCAAGTTTCCTACACAGAAAGTACGTGCGCTAAGTGATTTGACGCGAATATGTATTGCTTTCAGTAAGTAGTGCCAAAGAACAAGTATTACATTTAAAATTCATTCTATTCTACAAGAAGCAGAATATCTCGAGGCTATACGAAACATGAATCTACAGATTATCTTGGAATCCGTCAAGAGTAGAAACCAAGTTTCCTACACAGAAAGTACCTGCGCTAAGTGATTTGACGCGAATATGTATTGCTATCAGAAAGTAGTGTCAAAGAACAAGTATTACATTTAAAATGCATTCTATTCTACAAGAATCAGAATATCTCAAAGCTATACGAAACATGAATCTACAGATTATCTTGGAATCCGTGAAGAATCGAAACCAAGTTTCCTACACAGAAAGTACCTGCGCTAAGTGATTTGACGCGAATATGTATTGCTTTCAGTAAGTAGTGTCAAAGAACAAGTATTACATTTAAAATTCATTCTATTCTTCAAGAATCAGAATATCTCGAGGCTATACGAAACATGAATCTACAGATTATCTTGGAATCCGTCAAGAGTCGAAACCAAGTTTCCTACACAGAAAGTACGTGCGCTAAGTGATTTGACGCGAATATGTATTGCTTTCAGTAAGTAGTGTCAAAGAACAAGTATTACATTTAAATTTCATTCTATTCTACAAGAATCAGAAAATCTCGAGGCTATACGAAACATGAATCTACAGATTATCTTGGAATCCGTCAAGAGTCGAAATCAAGTTTCCTACACAGAAAGTACGTGCGCTGAGTGATTTGACGCGAATATGTATTGCTTTCAGTAAGTAGTGCCAAAGAACAAGTATTACATTTAAAATGCATTCTATTCTACAAGAATCAGAATATCTCGAGGCTATACGAAACATGAATCTACATATTATCTTGGAATCCGTCAAGAGTCGAAGTCAAGTTTCCTACACAGAAAGTACGTGCGCTAAGTGATTTGACGCGAATATGTATTGCTTTCAGTAAGTAGTGTCAAAGAACAAGTATTATATTTAAAATTCATTCTATTCTACAAGAATCAGAATATCTCGAGGCTATACGAAACATGAATCTACAGATTATCTTGGAATCCGTCAAGAGTCGAAACCAAATTTCCTACACAGAAAGTACGTGCGCTAAGTGATTTGACGCGCATATATATTGCTTTCAGTAAGTAGTGTCAAAGAACAAGTATTACATTTAAAATTCATTCTATTCTACAAGAATCAGAATATCTCGAAGCTATACGAAACATGAATCTACAGATTATCTTGGAATCCGTCAAGAGTCGAAACCAAGTTTCCTACACAGAAAGTACTTTCGCTAAGTGATTTGACGCGAATATGTATTGCTTTCAGTAAGTAGTGCCAAAGAACAAGTATTACATTTAAAATTCATTCTATTCTACAAGAATCAGAATATCTCGAGGCTATACGAAACATGAATCTACAGATTATCTTGGAATCCGTCAAGAGTCGAACTCAAGTTTCCTACACAGAAAGTACGTGCGCTAAGAGATTTGAAGCGAATATGTATTGCTTTCAGTAAGTAGTGCCAAAGAACAAGTATTACATTTAAAATGCATTCTATTCTACAAGAATCAGAATATCTCGAGGCTATACGAAACATGAATCTACAGATTATCTTGGAATCCGTCAAGAGTCGAAACCAAGTTTCCTACACAGAAAGTACCTGCGCTAAGTGATTTCACGCGAATATGTATTGCTTTCAGAAAATAGTGTCAAAGAACAAGTATTACATTTAAAATACATTCTATTCTACAAGAATCAGAATATCTCGAGGCTATACGAAACATGTATCTATAGATTATCTTGGAATCCGTCAAGAGTCGAAACCAAGTTTCCTACACAGAAAGTACGTGCGCTAAGTGATTTGACGCGAATATAAATAGCTTTCAGTAAGTAGTGTCAAAGAACAAGTATTACATTTAAAATTCATTCTATTCTACAAGACTCAGAATATCTCCAGGCTATACGAAACATGAATCTACAGATTATCTTGGAATCCGTCAAGAGTCGAAACCAAGTTTCCTACACAGAAAGTATGTGCGCTAAGTGATTTGACGCGAATATGTATTGGTTTCAGTAAGTAGTGTCAAAGAACAAGTATTACATTTAATATTCATTCTATTCTACAAGAATCAGAATATCTCGAGGCTATACGAAACATGAATCTACAGATTATCCTGGAATCCGTCAAGAGTCGAAATCAAGTTTCCTACACAGAAAGTACGTGCGTTGAGTGATTTGACGCGAATATGTATTGCTTTCAGTAAGTAGTATCAAAGAACAAGTATTACATTTAAAATTCATTCTATTCCACAAGGATTAGAATATCTCGAGGCTATACGAAACATGAATTTACAGATTATCTTGGAATCTGTCAAGAGTCGAACTCAAGTTTCCAACACAAAAAGTAAGTGCTCTAAGTGATTTGACGTGAATATGTATTACTTTCAGTAAGTAGTGTCAAAGAACAAGTATTACATTTAAAATTCATGCTATTCTACAAGAATCAGAATATCTCCAGGCTATACGAAACATGAATCTACAGATTATCTTGGAATCCGTCAAGAGTCGAAATCAAGTTTCCTACACAGAAAGTACGTGCGCATAGTGATTTGACGCGTATATGTATTGGTTTCAGTAAGTAGTATCAAAGAACAAGTATTACATTAAAAATTCATTCTATTCTACAAGAATTAGAATATTTTTAGGCTATACGAAACATGAATTTACAGATTATCTTGGAATCTGTCAAGAGTCGAACTCAAGTTTCCTACACAGAAAGTAAGTGCTCTAAGTGATTTGACGTGAATATGTATTGCTTTCAGTAAGTAGTGTCAAAGAACAAGTATTACATTTAAAATTCATTCTATTCTACAAGAATCAGAATATCTCGAGGCTATACGAAACATGAATCTACAGATTATCTTGGAATCCGTCAAGAATCGAAATCAAGTTTCCTACACAGAAAGTACGTGCGCTAAGTGATTTGCCGCGTATATGTATTGCCTTCAGTAAGTAGTGTCAAAGAACAAGTATTATATTTAAAATTCATGCTATTCTACAAGAATCACAATATCTCGAGGCTATACGAAACATGAATCTACAGATTATCTTGGAATCCGTCAAGAGTCGAAACCAAGTTTCCTACACAGAAAGTACGTGCGCTAAGTGATTTGACGCAAATATAAATTGCTTTCAGTAAGTAGTGTCAAAGAACAAGTATTACATTTAAAATACATTCTATTATACAAGAATCACAATATCTCGAGGCTATACGAAACATGAATCTACAGATTATCTTGGAATCCGTCAAGAGTCGAAACCAAGTTTCCTACGCAGAAAGTATGTGCGCTAAGTGATTTGACGCGAATATGTATTGCTTTCAGTAAGTAGTGTCAAAGAACAAGTATTACATTTAAAATTCATTCTATTCTACAAGAATCAGAATATCGCGAGGCTATACGAAACATGAATCTACAGATTATCCTGGAATCCGTCAAGAGTCGAAATCAAGTTTCCTACACAGAAAGTACGTGCGCTGAGTGATTTGACGCGAATATGTATTGCTTTCAGTAAGTAGTATCAAAGAACAAGTATTACATTTAAAATTCATTCTATTCTACAAGAATTAGAATATCTCGAGGCTATACGAAACATGAATTTACAGATTATCTTGGAATCTGTCAAGAGTCGAACTCAAGTTTCCTACACAGAAAGTAAGTGCTCTAAGTGATTTGACGTGAATATGTATTGCTTTCAGTAAGTAGTGTCAAAGAACAAGTATTACATTTAAAATTCATGCTATTCTACAAGAATCAGAATATCTCGAGGCTATACGAAACATGAATCTACAGATTATCTTGGAATCCGTCAAGAGTCGAAATCAAGTTTCCTACACAGAAAGTACGTGCGCTAAGTGATTTGACGCGTATATGTATTGCTTTCAGTAAGTAGTGCCAACGAACTAGTATTACATTTAAAATTCATTCTATTCTACAAGAATCAGAATATCTCGAGGCTATACGAAACATGAATCTACAGATTATCTTGGAATCCGTCAAGAGTCAAAATCAAGTTTCCTACACAAAAAGTACGTGCGCTAAGTGATTTGACGCGAATATGTATTGCTTTCAGTAAGTAGTGTCAAAGAACAAGTATTACATTTAAAATTCATTTTATTCTACAATAATTAGAATATCTCGAGGCTATACGAAACATGAATCTACATATTATCTTGGAAGCCGTCAAGAGTCGAAATCAAGTTTCCTACAAAGAAAGTACGTGCGCCAAGTAATTTGACGCGAATATGTATTGCTTTCAGTAAGTATTGTCAAAGAACAAGTATTACATTTAAAATTCATTCTAATCTACATAAGATCAGAATATCTCGAGGCTATACGAAACATGAATCTACAGATTATCTTGGAATCCGTCAAGAGTCGAAATCAAGTTTCCTACACAGAAAGTACCTGCGCTAAGTGATTTGACGCGAATATGTATTGCTTTCAGTAAGTAGTGTCAAAGAACAAGTATTACATTTAAAATTCATTCTATTCTACAAGAATCAGAATATCGCGAGGCTATACGAAACATGAATCTACAGATTATCCTGGAATCCGTCAAGAGTCGAAATCAAGTTTCCTACACAGAAAGTACGTGCGCTGAGTGATTTGACGCGAATATGTATTGCTTTCAGTAAGTAGTATCAAAGAACAAGTATTACATTTAAAATTCATTCTATTCTACAAGAATTAGAATATCTCGAGGCTATACGAAACATGAATTTACAGATTATTTTGGAATCTGTCAAGAGTCGAACTCAAGTTTCCTACACAGAAAGTAAGTGCTCTAAGTGATTTGACGTGAATATGTATTGCTTTCAGTAAGTAGTGTCAAAGAACAAGTATTACATTTAAAATTCATGCTATTCTACAAGAATCAGAATATCTCGAGGCTATACGAAACATGAATCTACAGATTATCTTGGAATCCGTCAAGAGTCGAAATCAAGTTTCCTACACAGAAAGTACGTGCGCTAAGTGATTTGACGCGTATATGTATTGCTTTCAGTAAGTAGTGCCAACGAACTAGTATTACATTTAAAATTCATTCTATTCTACAAGAATCAGAATATCTCGAGGCTATACGAAACATGAATCTACAGATTATCTTGGAATCCGTCAAGAGTCGAAATCAAGTTTCCTACACAGAAAGTACGTGCGCTAAGTGATTTGACGCGTATATGTATTGCTTTCAGTAAGTAGTGCCAACGAACTAGTATTACATTTAAAATTCATTCTATTCTACAAGAATCAGAATATCTCGAGGCTATACGAAACATGAATCTACAGATTATCTTGGAATCCGTCAAGAGTCAAAATCAAGTTTCCTACACAAAAAGTACGTGCGCTAAGTGATTTGACGCGAATATGTATTGCTTTCAGTAAGTAGTGTCAAAGAACAAGTATTACATTTAAAATTCATTTTATTCTACAATAATTAGAATATCTCGAGGCTATACGAAACATGAATCTACATATTATCTTGGAAGCCGTCAAGAGTCGAAATCAAGTTTCCTACAAAGAAAGTACGTGCGCCAAGTAATTTGACGCGAATATGTATTGCTTTCAGTAAGTATTGTCAAAGAACAAGTATTACATTTAAAATTCATTCTAATCTACATAAGATCAGAATATCTCGAGGCTATACGAAACATGAATCTACAAATTATCTTGGAATCCGTCAAAAGTCGAAATCAAGTTTCCTACACAGAAAGTACCTGCGCTAAGTGATTTGACGCGAATATGTATTGCTTTCAGTAAGTAGTGTCAAAGAACAAGTATTACATTTAAAATTCATTCTATTCTACAAGAATCAGAATATCGCGAGGCTATACGAAACATGAATCTACAGATTATCTTGGAATCCGTCAAGAGTCGAAATCAAGTTTCCTACACAGAAAGTACGTGCGCTAAGTGATTTGACGCGTATATGTATTGCTTTCAGTAAGTAGTGCCAACGAACTAGTATTACATTTAAAATTCATTCTATTCTACAAGAATCAGAATATCTCGAGGCTATACGAAACATGAATCTACAGATTATCTTGGAATCCGTCAAGAGTCAAAATCAAGTTTCCTACACAAAAAGTACGTGCGCTAAGTGATTTGACGCGAATATGTATTGCTTTCAGTAAGTAGTGTCAAAGAACAAGTATTACATTTAAAATTCATGCTATTCTACAAGAATCAGAATATCTCGAGGCTATACGAAACATAAATCTACAGATTATCTTGGAATCCGTCATGAGTCGAAACCAAGTTTCCTACACAGAAAGTACCTGCGCTAAGTGATTTGACGCGAATATGTATTGCTTTCAAAAAGTAGTGTCAAAGAACAAGTATTACATTTAAAATGCATTCTATTCTACAAGAATCAGAATATCTCGAGGCTATACGAAACATGAATATACAGATTATCTTGGAGTCTGTCAAGAGTCGGAACCAAGTTTCCTACACAGAAAGTACCTGCGCTAAGTGATTTGACGCGAATATGTATTGCTTTCAGTAAGTAGTGTCAAAGAACAAGTATTACATTTAAAATTCATTCTATTCTACAAGAATCAGAATATCTCGAGGCTATACGAAACATGAATCTAAAGATTATCTTGGAATCCGTCAAGAGTCGAAACCAAGGTTCCTACACAGAAAGTACGTGCGCTAAGTGATTTGACGCGAATATGTATTGCTTTCAGTAAGTAGTGTCAAAGAACAAGTATTACATTTAAAATTCATGCTATTCTACAAGAATCAGAATATCTCCAGGCTATACGAAACATGAATCTACAGATTATCTTGGAATCCGTCAAGAGTCGAAATCAAGTTTCCTACACAGAAAGTACGTGCGCTAAGGGATTTGACGCGTATATGTATTGGTTTCAGTAAGTAGTATCAAAGAACAAGTATTACATTTAAAATTCATTCTATTCTACAAGAATTAGAATATCTCGAGGCTATACGAAACATGAATTTACAGATTATCTTGCAATCTGTCAAGAGTCGAACTCAAGTTTCCTACACAGAAAGTAAGTGCTCTAAGTGATTTGACGTGAATATGTATTGCTTTCAGTAAGTAGTGTCAAAGAACAAGTATTACATTTAAAATTCATGCTATTCTACAAGAATCAGAATATCTCGAGGCTATACGAAACATGAATCTACAGATTATCTTGGAATCCGTCAAGAGTCGAAATCAAGTTTCCTACACAGAAAGTACGTGCGCTAAGTGATTTGACGCGTATATGTATTGCCTTCAGTAAGTAGTGTCAAAGAACAAGTATTATATTTAAAATTCATGCTATTCTACAAGAATCAGAATATCTCGAGGCTATACGAAACATGAATCTACAGATTATCTTGGAATCCGTCAAGAGTCGAAACCAAGTTTCCTACACAGAAAGTACGTGCGCTAAGTGATTTGACGCGAATATGTATTGCTTTCAGAAAGTAGTATCAAAGAACAAATATTACATTTAAAATTCATTCTATTCTACAAGAATTAGAATATCTCGAATCTATACGAAACATGAATCTAAAGATTATCTTGGAATCCGTCAAGAGTCGAAACCAAGTTTCCTACACAGAAAGTACGTGCGCTAAGTGATTTGACGCAAATATAAATTGCTTTCAGTAAGTAGTGTCAAAGAACAAGTATTACATTTAAAATACATTCTATTATACAAGAATCACAATATCTCGAGGCTATACGAAACATGAATCTACAGATTATCTTGGAATCCGTCAAGAGTCGAAACCAAGTTTCCTACGCAGAAAGTATGTGCGCTAAGTGATTTGACGCGAATATGTATTGCTTTCAGTAAGTAGTGTCAAAGAACAAGTATTACATTTAAAATTCATTCTATTCTACAAGAATCAGAATATCGCGAGGCTATACGAAACATGAATCTACAGATTATCCTGGAATCCGTCAAGAGTCGAAATCAAGTTTCCTACACAGAAAGTACGTGCGCTGAGTGATTTGACGCGAATATGTATTGCTTTCAGTAAGTAGTATCAAAGAACAAGTATTACATTTAAAATTCATTCTATTCTACAAGAATTAGAATATCTCGAGGCTATACGAAACATGAATTTACAGATTATCTTGGAATCTGTCAAGAGTCGAACTCAAGTTTCCTACACAGAAAGTAAGTGCTCTAAGTGATTTGACGTGAATATGTATTGCTTTCAGTAAGTAGTGTCAAAGAACAAGTATTACATTTAAAATTCATGCTATTCTACAAGAATCAGAATATCTCGAGGCTATACGAAACATGAATCTACAGATTATCTTGGAATCCGTCAAGAGTCGAAACCAAGTTTCCTACACAGAAAGTACCTGCGCTAAGTGATTTGACGCGAATATGTATTGCTTTCAGTAAGTAGTGTCAAAGAACAAGTATTACATTTAAAATTCATTCTATTCTACAAGAATCAGAATATCTCGAGGCTATACGAAACATGAATCTACAGATTATCTTGGAATCCGTCAAGAGTCGAACTCAAGTTTCCTACACAGAAAGTACGTGCGCTAAGTGATTTGAAGCGAATATGTATTGCTTTCAGTAAGTAGTGCCAAAGAACAAGTATTACATTTAAAATTCATTCTATTCTACAAGAATCAGAATATCTCGAGGCTATACGAAACATGAATCTACAGATTATCTTGGAATCCGTCAAGAGTCGAAACCAAGTTTCCTACACAGAAAGTACGTGCGCTAAATGATTTGACGCGAATATGTATTGCTTTCAGTAAGTAGTGTCAAAAACAAGTATTACATTTAAAATTCATTCTATTCTACAAGAATTAGAATATCTCGAAACTATACGAAACATGAATCTACAGATTATCTTGGAATCCGTCAAGAGTCGAAATCAAGTTTCCTACACAGAAAGTACTGCGCTAAGTGATTTGACGCGAATATGTATTGCTTTCAGTAAGTAGTGTCAAAGAACAAGTATTACATTTAAAATTCATTCTATTCTACAAGAATCAGAATATCTCGAGGCTATACGAAACATGAATGTACAGATTATCTTGGAATCCGTCAAGAGTCGAAATCAAGTTTCCTACACAGAAAGTACGTGCGCTAAGTGATTTGACGCGTATATGTATTGCCTTCAGTAAGTAGTGTCAAAGAACAAGTATTATATTTAAAATTCATGCTATTCTACAAGAATCAGAATATCTCGAGGCTATACGAAACATGAATCTACAGATTATCTTGGAATCCGTCAAGAGTCGAAACCAAGTTTCCTACACAGAAAGTACGTGCGCTAAGTGATTTGACGCGAATATGTATTGCTTTCAGAAAGTAGTATCAAAGAACAAATATTACATTTAAAATTCATTCTATTCTACAAGAATTAGAATATCTCGAATCTATACGAAACATGAATCTAAAGATTATCTTGGAATCCGTCAAGAGTCGAAACCAAGTTTCCTACACAGAAGGTACGTGCGCTAAGTGATTTGACGCAAATATAAATTGCTTTCAGTAAGTAGTGTCAAAGAACAAGTATTACATTTAAAATACATTCTATTATACAAGAATCACAATATCTCGAGGCTATACGAAACATGAATCTACAGATTATCCTTGGAATCCGTCAAGAGTCGAAACCAAGTTTCCTACGCAGAAAGTATGTGCGCTAAGTGATTTGACGCGAATATGTATTGCTTTCAGTAAGTAGTGTCAAAGAACAAGTATTACATTTAAAATTCATTCTATTCTACAAGAATCAGAATATCGCGAGGCTATACGAAACATGAATCTACAGATTATCCTGGAATCCGTCAAGAGTCGAAATCAAGTTTCCTACACAGAAAGTACGTGCGCTGAGTGATTTGACGCGAATATGTATTGCTTTCAGTAAGTAGTATCAAAGAACAAGTATTACATTTAAAATTCATTCTATTCTACACGAATTAGAATATCTCGAGGCTATACGAAACATGAATTTACAGATTATCTTGGAATCTGTCAAGAGTCGAACTCAAGTTTCCTACACAGAAAGTAAGTGCTCTAAGTGATTTGACGTGAATATGTATTGCTTTCAGTAAGTAGTGTCAAAGAACAAGTATTACATTTAAAATTCATGCTATTCTACAAGAATCAGAATATCTCGAGGCTATACGAAACATGAATCTACAGATTATCTTGGAATCCGTCAAGAGTCGAAACCAAGTTTCCTACACAGAAAGTACCTGCGCTAAGTGATTTGACGCGAATATGTATTGCTTTCAGTAAGTAGTGTCAAAGAACAAGTATTACATTTAAAATTCATTCTATTCTACAAGAATCAGAATATCTCGAGGCTATACGAAACATGAATCTACAGATTATCTTGGAATCCGTCAAGAGTCGAACTCAAGTTTCCTACACAGAAAGTACGTGCGCTAAGTGATTTGAAGCGAATATGTATTGCTTTCAGTAAGTAGTGCCAAAGAACAAGTATTACATTTAAAATTCATTCTATTCTACAAGAATCAGAATATCTCGAGGCTATACGAAACATGAATCTACAGATTATCTTGGAATCCGTCAAGAGTCGAAACCAAGTTTCCTACACAGAAAGTACGTGCGCTAAATGATTTGACGCGAATATGTATTGCTTTCAGTAAGTAGTGTCAAAAACAAGTATTACATTTAAAATTCATTCTATTCTACAAGAATTAGAATATCTCGAAACTATACGAAACATGAATCTACAGATTATCTTGGAATCCGTCAAGAGTCGAAATCAAGTTTCCTACACAGAAAGTACTGCGCTAAGTGATTTGACGCGAATATGTATTGCTTTCAGTAAGTAGTGTCAAAGAACAAGTATTACATTTAAAATTCATTCTATTCTACAAGAATCAGAATATCTCGAGGCTATACGAAACATGAATCTACAGATTATCTTGGAATCCGTCATGAGTCGAAACCAAGTTTCCTACACAGAAAGTACCTGCGCTAAGTGATTTGATGCGAATATGTATTGCTTTCAAAAAGTAGTGTCAAAGAACAAGTATTACATTTAAAATGCATTCTATTCTACAAGAATCAGAATATCTCGAGGCTATACGAAACATGAATATACAGATTATCTTGGAGTCTGTCAAGAGTCGAAACCAAGTTTCCTACACAGAAAGTACCTGCGCTAAGTGATTTGACGCGAATATGTATTGCTTTCAGTAAGTAGTGTCAAAGAACAAGTATTACATTTAAAATTCATTCTATTCTACAAGAATCAGAATATCTCGAGGCTATACGAAACATGAATCTAAAGATTATCTTGGAATCCGTCAAGAGTCGAAACCAAGGTTCCTACACAGAAAGTACGTGCGCTAAGTGATTTGACGCGAATATGTACTGCTTTCAGTAAGTAGTGTCTAAGAACAAGTATTATATTTAAAATTCATTCTATTCTATAAGAATCAGAATATCTCGAGGCTATACGAAACATGAATCTACAGATTATCTTGGAATCCGTCAAGAGTCGAAACCAAGTTTCCTACACAAAAAGTACGTGCGCTAAATGATTTGACGCGAATATGTATTGCTTTCAGTAAGTAGTGCCAAAGAACAAGTATTACATTTAAAATTCATTCTATTCTACAAGAAGCAGAATATCTCGAGGCTATACGAAACATGAATCTAAAGATTATCTTGGAATCCGTCAAGAGTAGAAACCAAGTTTCCTACACAGAAAGTACCTGCGCTAAGTGATTTGACGCGAATATGCATTGCTATCAGAAAGTAGTGTCAAAGAACAAGTATTACATTTAAAATGCATTCTATTCTACAAGAATCAGAATATCTCAAAGCTATACGAAACATGAATCTACAGATTATCTTGGAATCCGTGAAGAATCGAAACCAAGTTTCCTACACAGAAAGTACCTGCGCTAAGTGATTTGACGCGAATATGTATTGCTTTCAGTAAGTAGTGTCAAAGAACAAGTATTACATTTAAAATTCATTCTATTCTTCAAGAATCAGAATATCTCGAGGCTATACGAAACATGAATCTACAGATTATCTTGGAATCCGTCAAGAGTCGAAACCAAGTTTCCTACACAGAAAGTACGTGCGCTAAGTGATTTGACGCGAATATGTATTGCTTTCAGTAAGTAGTGTCAAAGAACAAGTATTACATTTAAATTTCATTCTATTCTACAAGAATCAGAAAATCTCGAGGCTATACGAAACATGAATCTAGAGATTATCTTGGAATCCGTCAAGAGTCGAAATCAAGTTTCCTACACAGAAAGTACGTGCGCTGAGTGATTTGACGCGAATATGTATTGCTTTCAGTAAGTAGTGCCAAAGAACAAGTATTACATTTAAAATGCATTCTATTCTACAAGAATCAGAATATCTCGAGGCTATACGAAACATGAATCTACATGATATCTTGGAATCCGTCAAGAGTCGAAATCAAGTTTCCTACACAGAAAGTACGTGCGCTAAGTGATTTGACGCGAATATGTATTGCTTTCAGTAAGTAGTGTCAAAGAACAAGTATTATATTTAAAATTCATTCTATTCTACAAGAATCAGAATATCTCGAGGCTATACGAAACATGAATCTACAGATTATCTTGGAATCCGTCAAGAGTCGAAACCAAATTTCCTAAACAGAAAGTACGTGCGCTAAGTGATTTGACGCGCATATATATTGCTTTCAGTAAGTAGTGTCAAAGAACAAGTATTACATTTAAAATTCATTCTATTCTACAAGAATCAGAATATCTCGAAGCTATACGAAACATGAATCTACAGATTATCTTGGAATCCGTCAAGAGTCGAAACCAAGTTTCCTACACAGAAAGTACTTTCGCTAAGTGATTTGACGCGAATATGTATTGCTTTCAGTAAGTAGTGCCAAAGAACAAGTATTACATTTAAAATTCATTCTATTCTACAAGAATCAGAATATCTCGAGGCTATACGAAACATGAATCTACAGATTATCTTGGAATCCGTCAAGAGTCGAACTCAAGTTTCCTACACAGAAAGTACGTGCGCTAAGAGATTTGAAGCGAATATGTATTGCTTTCAGTAAGTAGTGCCAAAGAACAAGTATTACATTTAAAATGCATTCTATTCTACAAGAATCAGAATATCTCGAGGCTATACGAAACATGAATCTACAGATTATCTTGGAATCCGTCAAGAGTCGAAACCAAGTTTCCTACACAGAAAGTACCTGCGCTAAGTGATTTGACGCGAATATGTATTGCTTTCAGAAAATAGTGTCAAAGAACAAGTATTACATTTAAAATACATTTCTATTCTACAAGAATCAGAATATCTCGAGGCTATACGAAACATGTATCTATAGATTATCTTGGAATCCGTCAAGAGTCGAAACCAAGTTTCCTACACAGAAAGTACGTGCGCTAAGTGATTTGACGCGAATATAAATAGCTTTCAGTAAGTAGTGTCAAAGAACAAGTATTACATTTAAAATTCATTCTATTCTACAAGACTCAGAATATCTCGAGGCTATACGAAACATGAATCTACAGATTATCTTGGAATCCGTCAAGAGTCGAAACCAAGTTTCCTACACAGAAAGTATGTGCGCTAAGTGATTTGACGCGAATATGTATTGGTTTCAGTAAGTAGTGTCAAAGAACAAGTATTACATTTAAAATTCATTCTATTCTACAAGAATCAGAATATCTCGAGGCTATACGAAACATGAATCTACAGATTATCCTGGAATCCGTCAAGAGTCGAAATCAAGTTTCCTACACAGAAAGTACGTGCGTTGAGTGATTTGACGCGAATATGTATTGCTTTCAGTAAGTAGTATCAAAGAACAAGTATTACATTTAAAATTCATTCTATTCTACAAGAATTAGAATATCTCGAGGCTATACGAAACATGAATTTACAGATTATCTTGGAATCTGCCAAGAGTCGAAACCAAGTTTCCTACACAGAAAGTACCTGCGCTAAGTGATTTGACGCGAATATGTATTGCTTTCAGTAAGTAGTGTCAAAGAACAAGTATTACATTTAAAATTCATTCTATTCTACAAGAATCAGAATATCTCGAGGCTATACGAAACATGAATCTAAAGATTATCTTGGAATCCGTCAAGAGTCGAAACCAAGGTTCCTACACAGAAAGTACGTGCGCTAAGTGATTTGACGCGAATATGTATTGCTTTCAGTAAGTAGTGTCTAAGAACAAGTATTATATTTAAAATTCATTCTATTCTATAAGAATCAGAATATCTCGAGGCTATACGAAACATGAATCTACAGATTATCTTGGAATCCGTCAAGAGTCGAAACCAAGTTTCCTACACAGAAAGTACGTGCGCTAAGTGATTTGACGCGAATATGTATTGCTTTCAGTAAGTAGTGCCAAAGAACAAGTATTACATTTAAAATTCATTCTATTCTACAAGAAGCAGAATATCTCGAGGCTATACGAAACATGAATCTACAGATTATCTTGGAATCCGTCAAGAGTAGAAACCAAGTTTCCTACACAGAAAGTACCTGCGCTAAGTGATTTGACGCGAATATGCTTTGCTATCAGAAAGTAGTGTCAAAGAACAAGTATTACATTTAAAATGCATTCTATTCTACAAGAATCAGAATATCTCAAAGCTATACGAAACATGAATCTACAGATTATCTTGGAATCCGTGAAGAATCGAAACCAAGTTTCCTACACAGAAAGTACCTGCGCTAAGTGATTTGACGCGAATATGTATTGCTTTCAGTAAGTAGTGTCAAAGAACAAGTATTACATTTAAAATTCATTCTATTCTTCAAGAATCAGAATATCTCGAGGCTATACGAAACATGAATCTACAGATTATCTTGGAATCCGTCAAGAGTCGAAACCAAGTTTCCTATACAGAAAGTACGTGCGCTAAGTGATTTGACGCGAATATGTATTGCTTTCAGTAAGTAGTGTCAAAGAACAAGTATTACATTTAAATTTCATTCTATTCTACAAGAATCAGAAAATCTCGAGGCTATACGAAACATGAATCTACAGATTATCTTGGAATCCGTCAAGAGTCGAAATCAAGTTTCCTACACAGAAAGTACGTGCGCTGAGTGATTTGACGCGAATATGTATTGCTTTCAGTAAGTAGTGTCAAAGAACAAGTATTACATTTAAAAGTCATTCTATTCTACAAGAATCAGAATATCTCGAGGCTATACGAAACATGAATCTACATATTATCTTGGAATCCGTCAAGAGTCGAAATCAAGTTTCCTACACAGAAAGTACTTTCGCTAAGTGATTTGACGCGAATATGTATTGCTTTCAGTAAGTAGTGCCAAAGAACAAGTATTACATTTAAAATTCATTCTATTATACAAGAATCAGAATATCTCGAGGCTATACGAAACATGAATCTACAGATTATCTTGGAATCCGTCAAGAGTCGAACTCAAGTTTCCTACACAGAAAGTACGTGCGCTAAGAGATTTGAAGCGAATATGTATTGCTTTCAGTAAGTAGTGCCAAAGAACAAGTATTACATTTAAAATGCATTCTATTCTACAAGAATCAGAATATCTCGAGGCTATACGAAACATGAATCTACAGATTATCTTGGAATCCGTCAAGAGTCGAAACCAAGTTTCCTACACAGAAAGTACCTGCGCTAAGTGATTTGACGCGAATATGTATTGCTTTCAGAAAATAGTGTCAAAGAACAAGTATTACATTTAAAATACATTTCTATTCTACAAGAATCAGAATATCTCGAGGCTATACGAAACATGTATCTATAGATTATCTTGGAATCCGTCAAGAGTCGAAACCAAGTTTCCTACACAGAAAGTACGTGCGCTAAGTGATTTGACGCGAATATAAATAGCTTTCAGTAAGTAGTGTCAAAGAACAAGTATTACATTTAAAATTCATTCTATTCTACAAGACTCAGAATATCTCGAGGCTATACGAAACATGAATCTACAGATTATCTTGGAATCCGTCAAGAGTCGAAACCAAGTTTCCTACACAGAAAGTATGTGCGCTAAGTGATTTGACGCGAATATGTATTGGTTTCAGTAAGTAGTGTCAAAGAACAAGTATTACATTTAAAATTCATTCTATTCTACAAAAATCAGAATATCTCGAGGCTATACGAAACATGAATCTACAGATTATCCTGGAATCCGTCAAGAGTCGAAATCAAGTTTCCTACACAGAAAGTACGTGCGTTGAGTGATTTGACGCGAATATGTATTGCTTTCAGTAAGTAGTATCAAAGAACAAGTATTACATTTAAAATTCATTCTATTCTACAAGAATTAGAATATCTCGAGGCTATACGAAACATGAATTTACAGATTATCTTGGAATCTGTCAAGAGTCGAACTCAAGTTTCCTACACAAAAAGTAAGTGCTCTAAGTGATTTGACGTGAATATGTATTACTTTCAGTAAGTAGTGTCAAAGAACAAGTATTACATTTAAAATTCATGCTATTCTACAAGAATCAGAATATCTCCAGGCTATACGAAACATGAATCTACAGATTATCTTGGAATCCGTCAAGAGTCGAAATCAAGTTTCCTACACAGAAAGTACGTGCGCTAAGTGATTTGACGCGTATATGTATTGGTTTCAGTAAGTAGTATCAAAGAACAAGTATTACATTTAAAATTCATTCTATTCTACAAGAATTAGAATATTTCGAGGCTATACGAAACATGAATTTACAGATTATCTTGGAATCTGTCAAGAGTCGAACTCAAGTTTCCTACACAGAAAGTAAGTGCTCTAAGTGATTTGACGTGAATATGTATTGCTTTCAGTAAGTAGTGTCAAAGAACAAGTATTACATTTTAAATTCATGCTATTCTACAAGAATCAGAATATCTCGAGGCTATACGAAACATGAATCTACAGATTATCTTGGAATCCGTCAAGAATCGAAATCAAGTTTCCTACACAGAAAGTACGTGCGCTAAGTGATTTGCCGCGTATATGTATTGCCTTCAGTAAGTAGTGTCAAAGAACAAGTATTATATTTAAAATTCATGCTATTCTACAAGAATCACAATATCTCGAGGCTATACGAAACATGAATCTACAGATTATCTTGGAATCCGTCAAGAGTCGAAACCAAGTTTCCTACACAGAAAGTACGTGCGCTAAGTGATTTGACGCAAATATAAATTGCTTTCAGTAAGTAGTGTCAAAGAACAAGTATTACATTTAAAATACATTCTATTATACAAGAATCACAATATCTCGAGGCTATACGAAACATGAATCTACAGATTATCTTGGAATCCGTCAAGAGTCGAAACCAAGTTTCCTACGCAGAAAGTATGTGCGCTAAGTGATTTGACGCGAATATGTATTGCTTTCAGTAAGTAGTGTCAAAGAACAAGTATTACATTTAAAAGTCATTCTATTCTACAAGAATCAGAATATCTCGAGGCTATACGAAACATGAATCTACATATTATCTTGGAATCCGTCAAGAGTCGAAATCAAGTTTCCTACACAGAAAGTACGTGCGCTAAGTGATTTGACGCGAATATGTATTGCTTTCAGTAAGTAGTGTCAAAGAACAAGTATTATATTTAAAATTCATTCTATTCTACAAGAATCAGAATATCTCGAGGCTATACGAAACATGAATCTACAGATTATCTTGGAATCCGTCAAGAGTCGAAACCAAATTTCCTACACAGAAAGTACGTGCGCTAAGTGATTTGACGCGCATATATATTGCTTTCAGTAAGTAGTGTCAAAGAACAAGTATTACATTTAAAATTCATTCTATTCTACAAGAATCAGAATATCTCGAAGCTATACGAAACATGAATCTACAGATTATCTTGGAATCCGTCAAGAGTCGAAACCAAGTTTCCTACACAGAAAGTACTTTCGCTAAGTGATTTGACGCGAATATGTATTGCTTTCAGTAAGTAGTGCCAAAGAACAAGTATTACATTTAAAATTCATTCTATTATACAAGAATCAGAATATCTCGAGGCTATACGAAACATGAATCTACAGATTATCTTGGAATCCGTCAAGAGTCGAACTCAAGTTTCCTACACAGAAAGTACGTGCGCTAAGAGATTTGAAGCGAATATGTATTGCTTTCAGTAAGTAGTGCCAAAGAACAAGTATTACATTTAAAATGCATTCTATTCTACAAGAATCAGAATATCTCGAGGCTATACGAAACATGAATCTACAGATTATCTTGGAATCCGTCAAGAGTCGAAACCAAGTTTCCTACACAGAAAGTACCTGCGCTAAGTGATTTGACGCGAATATGTATTGCTTTCAGAAAATAGTGTCAAAGAACAAGTATTACATTTAAAATACATTTCTATTCTACAAGAATCAGAATATCTCGAGGCTATACGAAACATGTATCTATAGATTATCTTGGAATCCGTCAAGAGTCGAAACCAAGTTTCCTACACAGAAAGTACGTGCGCTAAGTGATTTGACGCGAATATAAATAGCTTTCAGTAAGTAGTGTCAAAGAACAAGTATTACATTTAAAATTCATTCTATTCTACAAGACTCAGAATATCTCGAGGCTATACGAAACATGAATCTACAGATTATCTTGGAATCCGTCAAGAGTCGAAACCAAGTTTCCTACACAGAAAGTATGTGCGCTAAGTGATTTGACGCGAATATGTATTGGTTTCAGTAAGTAGTGTCAAAGAACAAGTATTACATTTAAAATTCATTCTATTCTACAAAAATCAGAATATCTCGAGGCTATACGAAACATGAATCTACAGATTATCCTGGAATCCGTCAAGAGTCGAAATCAAGTTTCCTACACAGAAAGTACGTGCGTTGAGTGATTTGACGCGAATATGTATTGCTTTCAGTAAGTAGTATCAAAGAACAAGTATTACATTTAAAATTCATTCTATTCTACAAGAATTAGAATATCTCGAGGCTATACGAAACATGAATTTACAGATTATCTTGGAATCTGTCAAGAGTCGAACTCAAGTTTCCTACACAAAAAGTAAGTGCTCTAAGTGATTTGACGTGAATATGTATTACTTTCAGTAAGTAGTGTCAAAGAACAAGTATTACATTTAAAATTCATGCTATTCTACAAGAATCAGAATATCTCCAGGCTATACGAAACATGAATCTACAGATTATCTTGGAATCCGTCAAGAGTCGAAATCAAGTTTCCTACACAGAAAGTACGTGCGCTAAGTGATTTGACGCGTATATGTATTGGTTTCAGTAAGTAGTATCAAAGAACAAGTATTACATTTAAAATTCATTCTATTCTACAAGAATTAGAATATTTCGAGGCTATACGAAACATGAATTTACAGATTATCTTGGAATCTGTCAAGAGTCGAACTCAAGTTTCCTACACAGAAAGTAAGTGCTCTAAGTGATTTGACGTGAATATGTATTGCTTTCAGTAAGTAGTGTCAAAGAACAAGTATTACATTTAAAATTCATGCTATTCTACAAGAATCAGAATATCTCGAGGCTATACGAAACATGAATCTACAGATTATCTTGGAATCCGTCAAGAATCGAAATCAAGTTTCCTACACAGAAAGTACGTGCGCTAAGTGATTTGCCGCGTATATGTATTGCCTTCAGTAAGTAGTGTCAAAGAACAAGTATTATATTTAAAATTCATGCTATTCTACAAGAATCACAATATCTCGAGGCTATACGAAACATGAATCTACAGATTATCTTGGAATCCGTCAAGAGTCGAAACCAAGTTTCCTACACAGAAAGTACGTGCGCTAAGTGATTTGACGCAAATATAAATTGCTTTCAGTAAGTAGTGTCAAAGAACAAGTATTACATTTAAAATACATTCTATTATACAAGAATCACAATATCTCGAGGCTATACGAAACATGAATCTACAGATTATCTTGGAATCCGTCAAGAGTCGAAATCAAGTTTCCTACACAGAAAGTACGTGCGCTGAGTGATTTGACGCGAATATGTATTGCTTTCAGTAAGTAGTATAATAGAACAAGTATTACATTTAAAATTCATTCTATTCTACAAGAATTAGAATATCTCGAGGCTATACGAAACATGAATTTACAGATTATCTTGGAATCTGTCAAGAGTCGAACTCAAGTTTCCTACACAGAAAGTAAGTGCTCTAAGTGATTTGACGTGAATATGTATTGCTTTCAGTAAGTAGTGTCAAAGAACAAGTATTACATTTAAAATTCATTCTATTCTACAAGAATTAGAATATCTCGAGGCTATACGAAACATGAATTTACAGATTATCTTGGAATCTGTCAAGAGTCGAACTCAAGTTTCCTACACAGAAAGTAAGTGCTCTAAGTGATTTGACGTGAATATGTATTGCTTTCAGTAAGTAGTGTCAAAGAACAAGTATTACATTTAAAATTCATGCTATTCTACAAGAATCAGAATATCTCGAGGCTATACGAAACATGAATCTACAGATTATCTTGGAATCCGTCAAGAGTCGAAATCAAGTTTCCTACACAGAAAGTACGTGCGCTAAGTGATTTGACGCGTATATGTATTGCTTTCAGTAAGTAGTGCCAACGAACTAGTATTACATTTAAAATTCATTCTATTCTACAAGAATCAGAATATCTCGAGGCTATACGAAACATGAATCTACAGATTATCTTGGAATCCGTCAAGAGTCAAAATCAAGTTTCCTACACAAAAAGTACGTGCGCTAAGTGATTTGACGCGAATATGTATTGCTTTCAGTAAGTAGTGTCAAAGAACAAGTATTACATTTAAAATTCATTTTATTCTACAAGAATCAGAAAATCTCGATGCTATACGAAACATGAATCTACAGATTATCTTGGAATCCGTCAAGAGTCGAAATCAAGTTTCCTACACAGAAAGTACGTGCGCTGAGTGATTTGACGCGAATATGTATTGCTTTCAGTAAGTAGTATCAAAGAACAAGTATTACATTTAAAATTCATTCTATTCTACAAGAATTAGAATATCTCGAGGCTATACGAAACATGAATTTACAGATTATCTTGGAATCTGTCAAGAGTCGAACTCAAGTTTCCTACACAGAAAGTAAGTGCTCTAAGTGATTTGACGTGAATATGTATTGCTTTCAGTAAGTAGTGTCAAAGAACAAGTATTACATTTAAAATTCATGCTATTCTACAAGAATCAGAATATCTCGAGGCTATACGAAACATGAATCTACAGATTATCTTGGAATCCGTCAAGAGTCGAAAGGAAGTTTCCTACACAGAAAGTACGTGCGCTAAGTGATTTGAAGCGAATATGTATTGCTTTCAGTAAGTAGTGCCAAAGAACAAGTATTACATTTAAAATTCATTCTATTCTACAAGAATCAGAATATCTCGAGGCTATACGAAACATGAATCTACAGATTATCTTGGAATCCGTCAAGAGTCGAAACCAAGTTTCCTACACAGAAAGTACGTGCGCTAAATGATTTGACGCGAATATGTATTGCTTTCAGTAAGTAGTGTCAAAAACAAGTATTACATTTAAAATTCATTCTATTCTACAAGAATTAGAATATCTCGAAACTATACGAAACATGAATCTACAGATTATCTTGGAATCCGTCAAGAGTCGAAATCAAGTTTCCTACACAGAAAGTACTGCGCTAAGTGATTTGACGCGAATATGTATTGCTTTCAGTAAGTAGTGTCAAAGAACAAGTATTACATTTAAAATTCATTCTATTCTACAAGAATCAGAATATCTCGAGGCTATACGAAACATGAATCTACAGATTATCTTGGAATCCGTCAAGAGTCGAAATCAAGTTTCCTACACAGAAAGTACGTGCGCTAAGTGATTTGACGCGTATATGTATTGCCTTCAGTAAGTAGTGTCAAAGAACAAGTATTATATTTAAAATTCATGCTATTCTACAAGAATCAGAATATCTCGAGGCTATACGAAACATGAATCTACAGATTATCTTGGAATCCGTCAAGAGTCGAAACCAAGTTTCCTACACAGAAAGTACGTGCGCTAAGTGATTTGACGCGAATATGTATTGCTTTCAGAAAGTAGTATCAAAGAACAAATATTACATTTAAAATTCATTCTATTCTACAAGAATTAGAATATCTCGAATCTATACGAAACATGAATCTAAAGATTATCTTGGAATCCGTCAAGAGTCGAAACCAAGTTTCCTACACAGAAAGTACGTGCGCTAAGTGATTTGACGCAAATATAAATTGCTTTCAGTAAGTAGTGTCAAAGAACAAGTATTACATTTAAAATACATTCTATTATACAAGAATCACAATATCTCGAGGCTATACGAAACATGAATCTACAGATTATCTTGGAATCCGTCAAGAGTCGAAACCAAGTTTCCTACGCAGAAAGTATGTGCGCTAAGTGATTTGACGCGAATATGTATTGCTTTCAGTAAGTAGTGTCAAAGAACAAGTATTACATTTAAAATTCATTCTATTCTACAAGAATTTGAATATCGCGAGGCTATACGAAACATGAATCTACAGATTATCCTGGAACCCGTCAAGAGTCGAAATCAAGTTTCCTACACAGAAAGTACGTGCGCTGAGTGATTTGACGCGAATATGTATTGCTTTCAGTAAGTAGTATCAAAGAACAAGTATTACATTTAAAATTCATTCTATTCTACACGAATTAGAATATCTCGAGGCTATACGAAACATGAATTTACAGATTATCTTGGAATCTGTCAAGAGTCGAACTCAAGTTTCCTACACAGAAAGTAAGTGCTCTAAGTGATTTGACGTGAATATGTATTGCTTTCAGTAAGTAGTGTCAAAGAACAAGTATTACATTTAAAATTCATGCTATTCTACAAGAATCAGAATATCTCGAGGCTATACGAAACATGAATCTACAGATTATCTTGGAATCCGTCAAGAGTCGAAACCAAGTTTCCTACACAGAAAGTACCTGCGCTAAGTGATTTGACGCGAATATGTATTGCTTTCAGTAAGTAGTGTCAAAGAACAAGTATTACATTTAAAATTCATTCTATTCTACAAGAATCAGAATATCTCGAGGCTATACGAAACATGAATCTACAGATTATCTTGGAATCCGTCAAGAGTCGAACTCAAGTTTCCTACACAGAAAGTACGTGCGCTAAGTGATTTGAAGCGAATATGTATTGCTTTCAGTAAGTAGTGCCAAAGAACAAGTATTACATTTAAAATTCATTCTATTCTACAAGAATCAGAATATCTCGAGGCTATACGAAACATGAATCTACAGATTATCTTGGAATCCGTCAAGAGTCGAAACCAAGTTTCCTACACAGAAAGTACGTGCGCTAAATGATTTGACGCGAATATGTATTGCTTTCAGTAAGTAGTGTCAAAAACAAGTATTACATTTAAAATTCATTCTATTCTACAAGAATTAGAATATCTCGAAACTATACGAAACATGAATCTACAGATTATCTTGGAATCCGTCAAGAGTCGAAATCAAGTTTCCTACACAGAAAGTACTGCGCTAAGTGATTTGACGCGAATATGTATTACTTTCAGTAAGTAGTGTCAAAGAACAAGTATTACATTTAAAATTCATTCTATTCTACAAGAATCAGAATATCTCGAGGCTATACGAAACATGAATCCACAGATTATCTTGGAATCCGTCATGAGTCGAAACCAAGTTTCCTACACAGAAAGTACCTGCGCTAAGTGATTTGACGCGAATATGTATTGCTTTCAAAAAGTAGTGTCAAAGAACAAGTATTACATTTAAAATGCATTCTATTCTACAAGAATCAGAATATCTCGAGGCTATACGAAACATGAATATACAGATTATCTTGGAGTCTGTCAAGAGTCGAAACCAAGTTTCCTACACAGAAAGTACCTGCGCTAAGTGATTTGACGCGAATATGTATTGCTTTCAGTAAGTAGTGTCAAAGAACAAGTATTACATTTAAAATTCATTCTATTCTACAAGAATCAGAATATCTCGAGGCTATACGAAACATGAATCTAAAGATTATCTTGGAATCCGTCAAGAGTCGAAACCAAGGTTCCTACACAGAAAGTACGTGCGCTAAGTGATTTGACGCGAATATGTATTGCTTTCAGTAAGTAGTGTCTAAGAACAAGTATTATATTTAAAATTCATTCTATTCTATAAGAATCAGAATATCTCGAGGCTATACGAAACATGAATCTACAGATTATCTTGGAATCCGTCAAGAGTCGAAACCAAGTTTCCTACACAGAAAGTACGTGCGCTAAATGATTTGACGCGAATATGTATTGCTTTCAGTAAGTAGTGCCAAAGAACAAGTATTACATTTAAAATTCATTCTATTCTACAAGAAGCAGAATATCTCGAGGCTATACGAAACATGAATCTAAAGATTATCTTGGAATCCGTCAAGAGTAGAAACCAAGTTTCCTACACAGAAAGTACCTGCGCTAAGTGATTTGACGCGAATATGCATTGCTATCAGAAAGTAGTGTCAAAGAACAAGTATTACATTTAAAATGCATTCTATTCTACAAGAATCAGAATATCTCAAAGCTATACGAAACATGAATCTACAGATTATCTTGGAATCCGTGAAGAATCGAAACCAAGTTTCCTACACAGAAAGTACCTGCGCTAAGTGATTTGACGCGAATATGTATTGCTTTCAGTAAGTAGTGTCAAAGAACAAGTATTACATTTAAAATTCATTCTATTCTTCAAGAATCAGAATATCTCGAGGCTATACGAAACATGAATCTACAGATTATCTTGGAATCCGTCAAGAGTCGAAACCAAGTTTCCTACACAGAAAGTACGTGCGCTAAGTGATTTGACGCGAATATGTATTGCTTTCAGTAAGTAGTGTCAAAGAACAAGTATTACATTTAAATTTCATTCTATTCTACAAGAGTCAGAAAATCTCGAGGCTATACGAAACATGAATCTACAGATTATCTTGGAATCCGTCAAGAGTCGAAACCAAGTTTCCTACACAGAAAGTACGTGCGCTGAGTGATTTGACGCGAATATGTATTGCTTTCAGTAAGTAGTGCCAAAGAACAAGTATTACATTTAAAATGCATTCTATTCTACAAGAATCAGAATATCTCGAGGCTATACGAAACATGAATCTACATATTATCTTGGAATCCGTCAAGAGTCGAAATCAAGTTTCCTACACAGAAAGTACGTGCGCTAAGTGATTTGACGCGAATATGTATTGCTTTCAGTAAGTAGTGTCAAAGAACAAGTATTATATTTAAAATTCATTCTATTCTACAAGAATCAGAATATCTCGAGGCTATACGAAACATGAATCTACAGATTATCTTGGAATCCGTCAAGAGTCGAAACCAAATTTCCTAAACAGAAAGTACGTGCGCTAAGTGATTTGACGCGCATATATATTGCTTTCAGTAAGTAGTGTCAAAGAACAAGTATTACATTTAAAATTCATTCTATTCTACAAGAATCAGAATATCTCGAAGCTATACGAAACATGAATCTACAGATTATCTTGGAATCCGTCAAGAGTCGAAACCAAGTTTCCTACACAGAAAGTACTTTCGCTAAGTGATTTGACGCGAATATGTATTGCTTTCAGTAAGTAGTGCCAAAGAACAAGTATTACATTTAAAATTCATTCTATTCTACAAGAATCAGAATATCTCGAGGCTATACGAAACATGAATCTACAGATTATCTTGGAATCCGTCAAGAGTCGAACTCAAGTTTCCTACACAGAAAGTACGTGCGCTAAGAGATTTGAAGCGAATATGTATTGCTTTCAGTAAGTAGTGCCAAAGAACAAGTATTACATTTAAAATGCATTCTATTCTACAAGAATCAGAATATCTCGAGGCTATACGAAACATGAATCTACAGATTATCTTGGAATCCGTCAAGAGTCGAAACCAAGTTTCCTACACAGAAAGTACCTGCGCTAAGTGATTTGACGCGAATATGTATTGCTTTCAGAAAATAGTGTCAAAGAACAAGTATTACATTTAAAATACATTTCTATTCTGCAAGAATCAGAATATCTCGAGGCTATACGAAACATGTATCTATAGATTATCTTGGAATCCGTCAAGAGTCGAAACCAAGTTTCCTACACAGAAAGTACGTGCGCTAAGTGATTTGACGCGAATATAAATAGCTTTCAGTAAGTAGTGTCAAAGAACAAGTATTACATTTAAAATTCATTCTATTCTACAAGACTCAGAATATCTCGAGGCTATACGAAACATGAATCTACAGATTATCTTGGAATCCGTCAAGAGTCGAAACCAAGTTTCCTACACAGAAAGTATGTGCGCTAAGTGATTTGACGCGAATATGTATTGGTTTCAGTAAGTAGTGTCAAAGAACAAGTATTACATTTAAAATTCATTCTATTCTACAAGAATCAGAATATCTCGAGGCTATACGAAACATGAATCTACAGATTATCCTGGAATCCGTCAAGAGTCGAAATCAAGTTTCCTACACAGAAAGTACGTGCGTTGAGTGATTTGACGCGAATATGTATTGCTTTCAGTAAGTAGTATCAAAGAACAAGTATTACATTTAAAATTCATTCTATTCTACAAGAATTAGAATATCTCGAGGCTATACGAAACATGAATTTACAGATTATCTTGGAATCTGCCAAGAGTCGAAACCAAGTTTCCTACACAGAAAGTACCTGCGCTAAGTGATTTGACGCGAATATGTATTGCTTTCAGTAAGTAGTGTCAAAGAACAAGTATTACATTTAAAATTCATTCTATTCTACAAGAATCAGAATATCTCGAGGCTATACGAAACATGAATCTAAAGATTATCTTGGAATCCGTCAAGAGTCGAAACCAAGGTTCCTACACAGAAAGTACGTGCGCTAAGTGATTTGACGCGAATATGTATTGCTTTCAGTAAGTAGTGTCTAAGAACAAGTATTATATTTAAAATTCATTCTATTCTATAAGAATCAGAATATCTCGAGGCTATACGAAACATGAATCTACAGATTATCTTGGAATCCGTCAAGAGTCGAAACCAAGTTTCCTACACAGAAAGTACGTGTGCTAAGTGATTTGACGCGAATATGTATTGCTTTCAGTAAGTAGTGCCAAAGAACAAGTATTACATTTAAAATTCATTCTATTCTACAAGAAGCAGAATATCTCGAGGCTATACGAAACATGAATCTACAGATTATCTTGGAATCCGTCAAGAGTAGAAACCAAGTTTCCTACACAGAAAGTACCTGCGCTAAGTGATTTGACGCGAATATGCTTTGCTATCAGAAAGTAGTGTCAAAGAACAAGTATTACATTTAAAATGCATTCTATTCTACAAGAATCAGAATATCTCAAAGCTATACGAAACATGAATCTACAGATTATCTTGGAATCCGTGAAGAATCGAAACCAAGTTTCCTACACAGAAAGTACCTGCGCTAAGTGATTTGACGCGAATATGTATTGCTTTCAGTAAGTAGTGTCAAAGAACAAGTATTACATTTAAAATTCATTCTATTCTTCAAGAATCAGAATATCTCGAGGCTATACGAAACATGAATCTACAGATTATCTTGGAATCCGTCAAGAGTCGAAACCAAGTTTCCTATACAGAAAGTACGTGCGCTAAGTGATTTGACGCGAATATGTATTGCTTTCAGTAAGTAGTGTCAAAGAACAAGTATTACATTTAAATTTCATTCTATTCTACAAGAATCAGAAAATCTCGAGGCTATACGAAACATGAATCTACAGATTATCTTGGAATCCGTCAAGAGTCGAAATCAAGTTTCCTACACAGAAAGTACGTGCGCTGAGTGATTTGACGCGAATATGTATTGCTTTCAGTAAGTAGTGCCAAAGAACAAGTATTACATTTAAAATGCATTCTATTCTACAAGAATCAGAATATCTCGAGGCTATACGAAACATGAATCTACAGATTATCTTGGAATCCGTCAAGAGTCGAAACCAAGTTTCCTACACAGAAAGTACCTGCGCTAAGTGATTTGACGCGAATATGTATTGCTTTCAGAAAATAGTGTCAAAGAACAAGTATTACATTTAAAATACATTTCTATTCTACAAGAATCAGAATATCTCGAGGCTATACGAAACATGTATCTATAGATTATCTTGGAATCCGTCAAGAGTCGAAACCAAGTTTCCTACACAGAAAGTACGTGCGCTAAGTGATTTGACGCGAATATAAATAGCTTTCAGTAAGTAGTGTCAAAGAACAAGTATTACATTTAAAATTCATTCTATTCTACAAGACTCAGAATATCTCGAGGCTATACGAAACATGAATCTACAGATTATCTTGGAATCCGTCAAGAGTCGAAACCAAGTTTCCTACACAGAAAGTATGTGCGCTAAGTGATTTGACGCGAATATGTATTGGTTTCAGTAAGTAGTGTCAAAGAACAAGTATTACATTTAAAATTCATTCTATTCTACAAGAATCAGAATATCTCGAGGCTATACGAAACATGAATCTACAGATTATCCTGGAATCCGTCAAGAGTCGAAATCAAGTTTCCTACACAGAAAGTACGTGCGTTGAGTGATTTGACGCGAATATGTATTGCTTTCAGTAAGTAGTATCAAAGAACAAGTATTACATTTAAAATTCATTCTATTCTACAAGAATTAGAATATCTCGAGGCTATACGAAACATGAATTTACAGATTATCTTGGAATCTGCCAAGAGTCGAAACCAAGTTTCCTACACAGAAAGTACCTGCGCTAAGTGATTTGACGCGAATATGTATTGCTTTCAGTAAGTAGTGTCAAAGAACAAGTATTACATTTAAAATTCATTCTATTCTACAAGAATCAGAATATCTCGAGGCTATACGAAACATGAATCTAAAGATTATCTTGGAATCCGTCAAGAGTCGAAACCAAGGTTCCTACACAGAAAGTACGTGCGCTAAGTGATTTGACGCGAATATGTATTGCTTTCAGTAAGTAGTGTCTAAGAACAAGTATTATATTTAAAATTCATTCTATTCTATAAGAATCAGAATATCTCGAGGCTATACGAAACATGAATCTACAGATTATCTTGGAATCCGTCAAGAGTCGAAACCAAGTTTCCTACACAGAAAGTACGTGCGCTAAGTGATTTGACGCGAATATGTATTGCTTTCAGTAAGTAGTGCCAAAGAACAAGTATTACATTTAAAATTCATTCTATTCTACAAGAAGCAGAATATCTCGAGGCTATACGAAACATGAATCTACAGATTATCTTGGAATCCGTCAAGAGTAGAAACCAAGTTTCCTACACAGAAAGTACCTGCGCTAAGTGATTTGACGCGAATATGCTTTGCTATCAGAAAGTAGTGTCAAAGAACAAGTATTACATTTAAAATGCATTCTATTCTACAAGAATCAGAATATCTCAAAGCTATACGAAACATGAATCTACAGATTATCTTGGAATCCGTGAAGAATCGAAACCAAGTTTCCTACACAGAAAGTACCTGCGCTAAGTGATTTGACGCGAATATGTATTGCTTTCAGTAAGTAGTGTCAAAGAACAAGTATTACATTTAAAATTCATTCTATTCTTCAAGAATCAGAATATCTCGAGGCTATACGAAACATGAATCTACAGATTATCTTGGAATCCGTCAAGAGTCGAAACCAAGTTTCCTATACAGAAAGTACGTGCGCTAAGTGATTTGACGCGAATATGTATTGCTTTCAGTAAGTAGTGTCAAAGAACAAGTATTACATTTAAATTTCATTCTATTCTACAAGAATCAGAAAATCTCGAGGCTATACGAAACATGAATCTACAGATTATCTTGGAATCCGTCAAGAGTCGAAATCAAGTTTCCTACACAGAAAGTACGTGCGCTGAGTGATTTGACGCGAATATGTATTGCTTTCAGTAAGTAGTGCCAAAGAACAAGTATTACATTTAAAATGCATTCTATTCTACAAGAATCAGAATATCTCGAGGCTATACGAAACATGAATCTACATATTATCTTGGAATCCGTCAAGAGTCGAAATCAAGTTTCCTACACAGAAAGTACGTGCGCTAAGTGATTTGACGCGAATATGTATTGCTTTCAGTAAGTAGTGTCAAAGAACAAGTATTATATTTAAAATTCATTCTATTCTACAAGAATCAGAATATCTCGAGGCTATACGAAACATGAATCTACAGATTATCTTGGAATCCGTCAAGAGTCGAAACCAAATTTCCTACACAGAAAGTACGTGCGCTAAGTGATTTGACGCGCATATATATTGCTTTCAGTAAGTAGTGTCAAAGAACAAGTATTACATTTAAAATTCATTCTATTCTACAAGAATCAGAATATCTCGAAGCTATACGAAACATGAATCTACAGATTATCTTGGAATCCGTCAAGAGTCGAAACCAAGTTTCCTACACAGAAAGTATTTTCGCTAAGTGATTTGACGCGAATATGTATTGCTTTCAGTAAGTAGTGCCAAAGAACAAGTATTACATTTAAAATTCATTCTATTATACAAGAATCAGAATATCTCGAGGCTATACGAAACATGAATCTACAGATTATCTTGGAATCCGTCAAGAGTCGAACTCAAGTTTCCTACACAGAAAGTACGTGCGCTAAGAGATTTGAAGCGAATATGTATTGCTTTCAGTAAGTAGTGCCAAAGAACAAGTATTACATTTAAAATGCATTCTATTCTACAAGAATCAGAATATCTCGAGGCTATACGAAACATGAATCTACAGATTATCTTGGAATCCGTCAAGAGTCGAAACCAAGTTTCCTACACAGAAAGTACCTGCGCTAAGTGATTTGACGCGAATATGTATTGCTTTCAGAAAATAGTGTCAAAGAACAAGTATTACATTTAAAATACATTTCTATTCTACAAGAATCAGAATATCTCGAGGCTATACGAAACATGTATCTATAGATTATCTTGGAATCCGTCAAGAGTCGAAACCAAGTTTCCTACACAGAAAGTACGTGCGCTAAGTGATTTGACGCGAATATAAATAGCTTTCAGTAAGTAGTGTCAAAGAACAAGTATTACATTTAAAATTCATTCTATTATACAAGAATCACAATATCTCGAGGCTATACGAAACATGAATCTACAGATTATCTTGGAATCCGTCAAGAGTCGAAACCAAGTTTCCTACACAGAAAGTATGTGCGCTAAGTGATTTGACGCGAATATGTATTGGTTTCAGTAAGTAGTGTCAAAGAACAAGTATTACATTTAAAACTCATTCTATTCTACAAAAATCAGAATATCTCGAAGCTATACGAAACATGAATCTACAGATTATCCTGGAATCCGTCAAGAGTCGAAATCAAGTTTCCTACACAGAAAGTACGTGCGTTGAGTGATTTGACGCGAATATGTATTGCTTTCAGTAAGTAGTATCAAAGAACAAGTATTACATTTAAAATTCATTCTATTCTACAAGAATTAGAATATCTCGAGGCTATACGAAACATGAATTTACAGATTATCTTGGAATCTGTCAAGAGTCGAACTCAAGTTTCCTACACAAAAAGTAAGTGCTCTAAGTGATTTGACGTGAATATGTATTACTTTCAGTAAGTAGTGTCAAAGAACAAGTATTACATTTAAAATTCATGCTATTCTACAAGAATCAGAATATCTCCAGGCTATACGAAACATGAATCTACAGATTATCTTGGAATCCGTCAAGAGTCGAAATCAAGTTTCCTACACAGAAAGTACGTGCGCTAAGTGATTTGACGCGTATATGTATTGGTTTCAGTAAGTAGTATCAAAGAACAAGTATTACATTTAAAATTCATTCTATTCTACAAGAATTAGAATATTTCGAGGCTATACGAAACATGAATTTACAGATTATCTTGGAATCTGTCAAGAGTCGAACTCAAGTTTCCTACACAGAAAGTAAGTGCTCTAAGTGATTTGACGTGAATATGTATTGCTTTCAGTAAGTAGTGTCAAAGAACAAGTATTACATTTAAAATTCATGCTATTCTACAAGAATCAGAATATCTCGAGGCTATACGAAACATGAATCTACAGATTATCTTGGAATCCGTCAAGAATCGAAATCAAGTTTCCTACACAGAAAGTACGTGCGCTAAGTGATTTGCCGCGTATATGTATTGCCTTCAGTAAGTAGTGTCAAAGAACAAGTATTATATTTAAAATTCATGCTATTCTACAAGAATCACAATATCTCGAGGCTATACGAAACATGAATCTACAGATTATCTTGGAATCCGTCAAGAGTCGAAACCAAGTTTCCTACACAGAAAGTACGTGCGCTAAGTGATTTGACGCAAATATAAATTGCTTTCAGTAAGTAGTGTCAAAGAACAAGTATTACATTTAAAATACATTCTATTATACAAGAATCACAATATCTCGAGGCTATACGAAACATGAATCTACAGATTATCTTGGAATCCGTCAAGAGTCAAAACCAAGTTTCCTACGCAGAAAGTATGTGCGCTAAGTGATTTGACGCGAAAATGTATTGCTTTCAGTAAGTAGTGTCAAAGAACAAGTATTATATTTAAAATTCATTCTATTCTACAAGAATCAGAATATCGCGAGGCTATACGAAACATGAATCTACAGATTATCCTGGAATCCGTCAAGAGTCGAAATCAAGTTTCCTACACAGAAAGTACGTGCGCTGAGTGATTTGACGCGAATATGTATTGCTTTCAGTAAGTAGTATCAAAGAACAAGTATTACATTCAAAATTCATTCTATTCTACAAGAATTAGAATATCTCGAGGCTATACGAAACATGAATTTACAGATTATCTTGGAATCTGTCAAGAGTCGAACTCAAGTTTCCTACACAGAAAGTAAGTGCTCTAAGTGATTTGACGTGAATATGTATTGCTTTCAGTAAGTAGTGTCAAAGAACAAGTATTACATTTAAAATTCATGCTATTCTACAAGAATCAGAATATCTCGAGGCTATACGAAACATGAATCTACAGATTATCTTGGAATCCGTCAAGAGTCGAAATCAAGTTTCCTACACAGAAAGTACGTGCGCTAAGTGATTTGACGCGTATATGTATTGCTTTCAGTAAGTAGTGCCAACGAACTAGTATTACATTTAAAATTCATTCTATTCTACAAGAATCAGAATATCTCGAGGCTATACGAAACATGAATCTACAGATTATCTTGGAATCCGTCAACAGTCAAAATCAAGTTTCCTACACAAAAAGTACGTGCGCTAAGTGATTTGACGCGAATATGTATTGCTTTCAGTAAGTAGTGTCAAAGAACAAGTATTACATTTAAAATTCATTTTATTCTACAAGAATCAGAAAATCTCGAGGCTATACGAAACATGAATCTACAGATTATCTTGGAATCCGTCAAGAGTCGAAATCAAGTTTCCTACACAGAAAGTACGTGCGCTGAGTGAATTGACGCGAATATGTATTGCTTTCAGTAAGTAGTGCCAAAGAACAAGTATTACATTTAAAATGCATTCTATTCTACAAGAATCAGAATATCTCGAGGCTATACGAAACATGAATCTACATATTATCTTGGAATCCGTCAAGAGTCGAAATCAAATTTCCTACACAGAAAGTACGTGCGCTAAGTGATTTGACGCGAATATGTATTGCTTTCAGTAAGTAGTGTCAAAGAACAAGTATTATATTTAAAATTCATTCTATTCTACAAGAATCAGAATATCTCGAGGCTATACGAAACATGAATCTACAGATTATCTTGGAATCCGTCAAGGGTCGAAACCAAATTTCCTACACAGAAAGTACGTGCGCTAAGTGATTTGACGCGCATATATATTGCTTTCAGTAAGTAGTGTCAAAGAACAAGTATTACATTTAAAATTCATTCTATTCTACAAGAATCAGAATATCTCGAAGCTATACGAAACATGAATCTACAGATTATCTTGGAATCCGTCAAGAGTCGAAACCAAGTTTCCTACACAGAAAGTACTTTCGCTAAGTGATTTGACGCGAATATGTATTGCTTTCAGTAAGTAGTGCCAAAGAACAAGTATTACATTTAAAATTCATTCTATTCTACAAGAATCAGAATATCTCGAGGCTATACGAAACATGAATCTACAGATTATCTTGGAATCCGTCAAGAGTCGAACTCAAGTTTCCAACACAGAAAGTACGTGCGCTAAGAGATTTGAAGCGAATATGTATTGCTTTCAGTAAGTAGTGCCAAAGAACAAGTATTACATTTAAAATGCATTCTATTCTACAAGAATCAGAATATCTCGAGGCTATACGAAACATGAATCTACAGATTATCTTGGAATCCGTCAAGAGTCGAAACCAAGTTTCCTACACAGAAAGTACCTGCGCTAAGTGATTTGACGCGAATATGTATTGCTTTCAGAAAATAGTGTCAAAGAACAAGTATTACATTTAAAATACATTTCTATTCTACAAGAATCAGAATATCTCGAGGCTATACGAAACATGTATCTATAGATTATCTTGGAATCCGTCAAGAGTCGAAACCAAGTTTCCTACACAGAAAGTACGTGCGCTAAGTGATTTGACGCGAATATAAATAGCTTTCAGTAAGTAGTGTCAAAGAACAAGTATTACATTTAAAATTCATTCTATTCTACAAGACTCAGAATATCTCGAGGCTATACGAAACATGAATCTACAGATTATCTTGGAATCCGTCAAGAGTCGAAACCAAGTTTCCTACACAGAAAGTATGTGCGCTAAGTGATTTGACGCGAATATGTATTGGTTTCAGTAAGTAGTGTCAAAGAACAAGTATTACATTTAAAATTCATTCTATTCTACAAGAATCAGAATATCTCGAGGCTATACGAAACATGAATCTACAGATTATCCTGGAATCCGTCAAGAGTCGAAATCAAGTTTCCTACACAGAAAGTACGTGCGTTGAGTGATTTGACGCGAATATGTATTGCTTTCAGTAAGTAGTATCAAAGAACAAGTATTACATTTAAAATTCATTCTATTCTACAAGAATTAGAATATCTCGAGGCTATACGAAACATGAATTTACAGATTATCTTGGAATCTGTCAAGAGTCGAACTCAAGTTTCCTACACAAAAAGTAAGTGCTCTAAGTGATTTGGCGTGAATATGTATTACTTTCAGTAAGTAGTGTCAAAGAACAAGTATTACATTTAAAATTCATGCTATTCTACAAGAATCAGAATATCTCCAGGCTATACGAAACATGAATCTACAGATTATCTTGGAATCCGTCAAGAGTCGAAATCAAGTTTCCTACACAGAAAGTACGTGCGCTAAGTGATTTGACGCGTATATGTATTGGTTTCAGTAAGTAGTATCAAAGAACAAGTATTACATTTAAAATTCATTCTATTCTACAAGAATTAGAATATTTCGAGGCTATACGAAACATGAATTTACAGATTATCTTGGAATCTGTCAAGAGTCGAACTCAAGTTTCCTACACAGAAAGTAAGTGCTCTAAGTGATTTGACGTGAATATGTATTGCTTTCAGTAAGTAGTGTCAAAGAACAAGTATTACATTTAAAATTGATGCTATTCTACAAGAATCAGAATATCTCGAGGCTATACGAAACATGAATCTACAGATTATCTTGGAATCCGTCAAGAATCGAAATCAAGTTTCCTACACAGAAAGTACGTGCGCTAAGTGATTTGCCGCGTATATGTATTGCCTTCAGTAAGTAGTGTCAAAGAACAAGTATTATATTTAAAATTCATGCTATTCTACAAGAATCACAATATCTCGAGGCTATACGAAACATGAATCTACAGATTATCTTGGAATCCGTCAAGAGTCGAAACCAAGTTTCCTACACAGAAAGTACGTGCGCTAAGTGATTTGACGCAAATATAAATTGCTTTCAGTAAGTAGTGTCAAAGAACAAGTATTACATTTAAAATACATTCTATTATACAAGAATCACAATATCTCGAGGCTATACGAAACATGAATCTACAGATTATCTTGGAATCCGTCAAGAGTCGAAACCAAGTTTCCTACGCAGAAAGTATGTGCGCTAAGTGATTTGACGCGAATATGTATTGCTTTCAGTAAGTAGTGTCAAAGAACAAGTATTATATTTAAAATTCATTCTATTCTACAAGAATCAGAATATCGTGAGGCTATACGAAACATGAATCTACAGATTATCCTGGAATCCGTCAAGAGTCGAAACCAAGTTTCCTACGCAGAAAGTATGTGCGCTAAGTGATTTGACGCGAATATGTATTGCTTTCAGTAAGTAGTGTCAAAGAACAAGTATTATATTTAAAATTCATTCTATTCTACAAGAATCAGAATATCGCGAGGCTATACGAAACATGAATCTACAGATTATCTTAGAATCCGTCAAGAGTCGAAATCAAGTTTCCTACACAGAAAGTACGTGCGCTAAGTGATTTGACGCGTATATGTATTGCTTTCAGTAAGTAGTGCCAACGAACTAGTATTACATTTAAAATTCATTCTATTCTACAAGAATCAGAATATCTCGAGGCTATACGAAACATGAATCTACAGATTATCTTGGAATCCGTCAAGAGTCAAAATCAAGTTTCCTACACAAAAAGTACGTGCGCTAAGTGATTTGACGCGAATATGTATTGCTTTCAGTAAGTAGTGTCAAAGAACAAGTATTACATTTAAAATTCATTTTATTCTACAATAATCAGAATATCTCGAGGCTATACGAAACATGAATCTACATATTATCTTGGAAGCCGTCAAGAGTCGAAATCAAGTTTCCTACAAAGAAAGTACGTGCGCCAAGTAATTTGACGCGAATATGTATTGCTTTCAGTAAGTATTGTCAAAGAACAAGTATTACATTTAAAATTCATTCTAATCTACATAAAATCAGAATATCTCGAGGCTATACGAAACATGAATCTACAGATTATCTTGGAATCCGTCAAGAGTCGAAATCAAGTTTCCTACACAGAAAGTACCTGCGCTAAGTGATTTGACGCGAATATGTATTGCTTTCAGTAAGTAGTGTCAAAGAATAAGTATTACATTTAAAATTCATTCTATTCTACAAGAATCAGAATATCGCGAGGCTATACGAAACATGAATCTACAGATTATCCTGGAATCCGTCAAGAGTCGAAATCAAGTTTCCTACACAGAAAGTACGTGCGCTGAGTGATTTGACGCGAATATGTATTGCTTTCAGTAAGTAGTATCAAAGAACAAGTATTACATTTAAAATTCATTCTATTCTACAAGAATTAGAATATCTCGAGGCTATACGAAACATGAATTTACAGATTATCTTGGAATCTGTCAAGAGTCGAACTCAAGTTTCCTACACAGAAAGTAAGTGCTCTAAGTGATTTGACGTGAATATGTATTGCTTTCAGTAAGTAGTGTCAAAGAACAAGTATTACATTTAAAATTCATGCTATTCTACAAGAATCAGAATATCTCGAGGCTATACGAAACATGAATCTACAGATTATCTTGGAATCCGTCAAGAGTCGAAATCAAGTTTCCTACACAGAAAGTACGTGCGCTAAGTGATTTGACGCGTATATGTATTGCTTTCAGTAAGTAGTGCCAACGAACTAGTATTACATTTAAAATTCATTCTATTCTACAAGAATCAGAATATCTCGAGGCTATACGAAACATGAATCTACATATTATCTTGGAATCCGTCAAGAGTCGAAATCAAGTTTCCTACACAGAAAGTACGTGCGCTAAGTGATTTGACGCGAATATGTATTGCTTTCAGTAAGTAGTGTCAAAGAACAAGTATTATATTTAAAATTCATTCTATTCTACAAGAATCAGAATATCTCGAGGCTATACGAAACATGAATCTACAGATTATCTTGGAATCCGTCAAGGGTCGAAACCAAATTTCCTACACAGAAAGTACGTGCGCTAAGTGATTTGACGCGCATATATATTGCTTTCAGTAAGTAGTGTCAAAGAACAAGTATTACATTTAAAATTCATTCTATTCTACAAGAATCAGAATATCTCGAAGCTATACGAAACATGAATCTACAGATTATCTTGGAATCCGTCAAGAGTCGAAACCAAGTTTCCTACACAGAAAGTACTTTCGCTAAGTGATTTGACGCGAATATGTATTGCTTTCAGTAAGTAGTGCCAAAGAACAAGTATTACATTTAAAATTCATTCTATTCTACAAGAATCAGAATATCTCGAGGCTATACGAAACATGAATCTACAGATTATCTTGGAATCCGTCAAGAGTCGAACTCAAGTTTCCTACACAGAAAGTACGTGCGCTAAGAGATTTGAAGCGAATATGTATTGCTTTCAGTAAGTAGTGCCAAAGAACAAGTATTACATTTAAAATGCATTCTATTCTACAAGAATCAGAATATCTCGAGGCTATACGAAACATGAATCTACAGATTATCTTGGAATCCGTCAAGAGTCGAAACCAAGTTTCCTACACAGAAAGTACCTGCGCTAAGTGATTTGACGCGAATATGTATTGCTTTCAGAAAATAGTGTCAAAGAACAAGTATTACATTTAAAATACATTTCTATTCTACAAGAATCAGAATATCTCGAGGCTATACGAAACATGTATCTATAGATTATCTTGGAATCCGTCAAGAGTCGAAACCAAGTTTCCTACACAGAAAGTACGTGCGCTAAGTGATTTGACGCGAATATAAATAGCTTTCAGTAAGTAGTGTCAAAGAACAAGTATTACATTTAAAATTCATTCTATTCTACAAGACTCAGAATATCTCGAGGCTATACGAAACATGAATCTACAGATTATCTTGGAATCCGTCAAGAGTCGAAACCAAGTTTCCTACACAGAAAGTAAGTGCTCTAAGTGATTTGGCGTGAATATGTATTACTTTCAGTAAGTAGTGTCAAAGAACAAGTATTACATTTAAAATTCATGCTATACTACAAGAATCAGAATATCTCCAGGCTATACGAAACATGAATCTACAGATTATCTTGGAATCCGTCAAGAGTCGAAATCAAGTTTCCTACACAGAAAGTACGTGCGCTAAGTGATTTGACGCGTATATGTATTGGTTTCAGTAAGTAGTATCAAAGAACAAGTATTACATTTAAAATTCATTCTATTCTACAAGAATTAGAATATTTCGAGGCTATACGAAACATGAATTTACAGATTATCTTGGAATCTGTCAAGAGTCGAACTCAAGTTTCCTACACAGAAAGTAAGTGCTCTAAGTGATTTGACGTGAATATGTATTGCTTTCAGTAAGTAGTGTCAAAGAACAAGTATTACATTTAAAATTGATGCTATTCTACAAGAATCAGAATATCTCGAGGCTATACGAAACATGAATCTACAGATTATCTTGGAATCCGTCAAGAATCGAAATCAAGTTTCCTACACAGAAAGTACGTGCGCTAAGTGATTTGCCGCGTATATGTATTGCCTTCAGTAAGTAGTGTCAAAGAACAAGTATTATATTTAAAATTCATGCTATTCTACAAGAATCACAATATCTCGAGGCTATACGAAACATGAATCTACAGATTATCTTGGAATCCGTCAAGAGTCGAAACCAAGTTTCCTACACAGAAAGTACGTGCGCTAAGTGATTTGACGCAAATATAAATTGCTTTCAGTAAGTAGTGTCAAAGAACAAGTATTACATTTAAAATACATTCTATTATACAAGAATCACAATATCTCGAGGCTATACGAAACATGAATCTACAGATTATCTTGGAATCCGTCAAGAGTCGAAACCAAGTTTCCTACGCAGAAAGTATGTGCGCTAAGTGATTTGACGCGAATATGTATTGCTTTCAGTAAGTAGTGTCAAAGAACAAGTATTATATTTAAAATTCATTCAATTCTACAAGAATCAGAATATCGTGAGGCTATACGAAACATGAATCTACAGATTATCCTGGAATCCGTCAAGAGTCGAAACCAAGTTTCCTACGCAGAAAGTATGTGCGCTAAGTGATTTGACGCGAATATGTATTGCTTTCAGTAAGTAGTGTCAAAGAACAAGTATTATATTTAAAATTCATTCTATTCTACAAGAATCAGAATATCGCGAGGCTATACGAAACATGAATCTACAGATTATCTTGGAATCCGTCAAGAGTCGAAATCAAGTTTCCTACACAGAAAGTACGTGCGCTAAGTGATTTGACGCGTATATGTATTGCTTTCAGTAAGTAGTGCCAACGAACTAGTATTACATTTAAAATTCATTCTATTCTACAAGAATCAGAATATCTCGAGGCTATACGAAACATGAATCTACAGATTATCTTGGAATCCGTCAAGAGTCAAAATCAAGTTTCCTACACAAAAAGTACGTGCGCTAAGTGATTTGACGCGAATATGTATTGCTTTCAGTAAGTAGTGTCAAAGAACAAGTATTACATTTAAAATTCATGCTATTCTACAATAATCAGAATATCTCGAGGCTATACGAAACATGAATCTACATATTATCTTGGAAGCCGTCAAGAGTCGAAATCAAGTTTCCTACAAAGAAAGTACGTGCGCCAAGTAATTTGACGCGAATATGTATTGCTTTCAGTAAGTATTGTCAAAGAACAAGTATTACATTTAAAATTCATTCTAATCTACATAAAATCAGAATATCTCGAGGCTATACGAAACATGAATCTACAGATTATCTTGGAATCCGTCAAGAGTCGAAATCAAGTTTCCTACACAGAAAGTACCTGCGCTAAGTGATTTGACGCGAATATGTATTGCTTTCAGTAAGTAGTGTCAAAGAATAAGTATTACATTTAAAATTCATTCTATTCTACAAGAATCAGAATATCGCGAGGCTATACGAAACATGAATCTACAGATTATCCTGGAATCCGTCAAGAGTCGAAATCAAGTTTCCTACACAGAAAGTACGTGCGCTGAGTGATTTGACGCGAATATGTATTGCTTTCAGTAAGTAGTATCAAAGAACAAGTATTACATTTAAAATTCATTCTATTCTACAAGAATTAGAATATCTCGAGGCTATACGAAACATGAATTTACAGATTATCTTGGAATCTGTCAAGAGTCGAACTCAAGTTTCCTACACAGAAAGTAAGTGCTCTAAGTGATTTGACGTGAATATGTATTGCTTTCAGTAAGTAGTGTCAAAGAACAAGTATTACATTTAAAATTCATGCTATTCTACAAGAATCAGAATATCTCGAGGCTATACGAAACATGAATCTACAGATTATCTTGGAATCCGTCAAGAGTCGAAATCAAGTTTCCTACACAGAAAGTACGTGCGCTAAGTGATTTGACGCGTATATGTATTGCTTTCAGTAAGTAGTGCCAACGAACTAGTATTACATTTAAAATTCATTCTATTCTACAAGAATCAGAATATCTCGAGGCTATACGAAACATGAATCTACAGATTATCTTGGAATCCGTCAAGAGTCAAAATCAAGTTTCCTACACAAAAAGTACGTGCGCTAAGTGATTTGACGCGAATATGTATTGCTTTCAGTAAGTAGTGTCAAAGAACAAGTATTACATTTAAAATTCATGCTATTCTACAAGAATCAGAATATCTCGAGGCTATACGAAACATAAATCTACAGATTATCTTGGAATCCGTCATGAGTCGAAACCAAGTTTCCTACACAGAAAGTACCTGCGCTAAGTGATTTGACGCGAATATGTATTGCTTTCAAAAAGTAGTGTCAAAGAACAAGTATTACATTTAAAATGCATTCTATTCTACAAGAATCAGAATATCTCGAGGCTATACGAAACATGAATATACAGATTATCTTGGAGTCTGTCAAGAGTCGGAACCAAGTTTCCTACACAGAAAGTACCTGCGCTAAGTGATTTGACGCGAATATGTATTGCTTTCAGTAAGTAGTGTCAAAGAACAAGTATTACATTTAAAATTCATTCTATTCTACAAGAATCAGAATATCTCGAGGCTATACGAAACATGAATCTAAAGATTATCTTGGAATCCGTCAAGAGTCGAAACCAAGGTTCCTACACAGAAAGTACGTGCGCTAAGTGATTTGACGCGAATATGTATTGCTTTCAGTAAGTAGTGTCAAAGAACAAGTATTACATTTAAAATTCATGCTATTCTACAAGAATCAGAATATCTCCAGGCTATACGAAACATGAATCTACAGATTATCTTGGAATCCGTCAAGAGTCGAAATCAAGTTTCCTACACAGAAAGTACGTGCGCTAAGGGATTTGACGCGTATATGTATTGGTTTCAGTAAGTAGTATCAAAGAACAAGTATTACATTTAAAATTCATTCTATTCTACAAGAATTAGAATATCTCGAGGCTATACGAAACATGAATTTACAGATTATCTTGGAATCTGTCAAGAGTCGAACTCAAGTTTCCTACACAGAAAGTAAGTGCTCTAAGTGATTTGACGTGAATATGTATTGCTTTCAGTAAGTAGTGTCAAAGAACAAGTATTACATTTAAAATTCATGCTATTCTACAAGAATCAGAATATCTCGAGGCTATACGAAACATGAATCTACAGATTATCTTGGAATCCGTCAAGAGTCGAAATCAAGTTTCCTACACAGAAAGTACGTGCGCTAAGTGATTTGACGCGTATATGTATTGCCTTCAGTAAGTAGTGTCAAAGAACAAGTATTATATTTAAAATTCATGCTATTCTACAAGAATCAGAATATCTCGAGGCTATACGAAACATGAATCTACAGATTATCTTGGAATCCGTCAAGAGTCGAAACCAAGTTTCCTACACAGAAAGTACGTGCGCTAAGTGATTTGACGCGAATATGTATTGCTTTCAGAAAGTAGTATCAAAGAACAAATATTACATTTAAAATTCATTCTATTCTACAAGAATTAGAATATCTCGAATCTATACGAAACATGAATCTAAAGATTATCTTGGAATCCGTCAAGAGTCGAAACCAAGTTTCCTACACAGAAAGTACGTGCGCTAAGTGATTTGACGCAAATATAAATTGCTTTCAGTAAGTAGTGTCAAAGAACAAGTATTACATTTAAAATACATTCTATTATACCAGAATCACAATATCTCGAGGCTATACGAAACATGAATCTACAGATTATCTTGGAATCCGTCAAGAGTCGAAACCAAGTTTCCTACGCAGAAAGTATGTGCGCTAAGTGATTTGACGCGAATATGTATTGCTTTCAGTAAGTAGTGTCAAAGAACAAGTATTACATTTAAAATTCATTCTATTCTACAAGAATCAGAATATCGCGAGGCTATACGAAACATGAATCTACAGATTATCCTGGAATCCGTCAAGAGTCGAAATCAAGTTTCCTACACAGAAAGTACGTGCGCTGAGTGATTTGACGCGAATATGTATTGCTTTCAGTAAGTAGTATCAAAGAACAAGTATTACATTTAAAATTCATTCTATTCTACAAGAATTAGAATATCTCGAGGCTATGCGAAACATGAATTTACAGATTATCTTGGAATCTGTCAAGAGTCGAACTCAAGTTTCCTACACAGAAAGTATGTGCTCTAAGTGATTTGACGTGAATGTGTATTGCTTTCAGTAAGTAGTGTCAAAGAACAAGTATTACATTTAAAATTCATGCTATTCTACAAGAATCAGAATATCTCGAGGCTATACGAAACATGAATCTACAGATTATCTTGGAATCCGTCAAGAGTCGAAATCAAGTTTCCTACACAGAAAGTACGTGCGCTAAGTGATTTGACGCGTATATGTATTGCTTTCAGTAAGTAGTGCCAACGAACTAGTATTACATTTAAAATTCATTCTATTCTACAAGAATCAGAATATCTCGAGGCTATACGAAACATGAATCTACAGATTATCTTGGAATCCGTCAAGAGTCAAAATCAAGTTTCCTACACAAAAAGTACGTGCGCTAAGTGATTTGACGCGAATATGTATTGCTTTCAGTAAGTAGTGTCAAAGAACAAGTATTACATTTAAAATTCATTTTATTCTACAATAATTAGAATATCTCGAGGCTATACGAAACATGAATCTACATATTATCTTGGAATCCGTCAAGAGTCGAAATCAAGTTTCCTACAAAGAAAGTACGTGCGCCAAGTAATTTGACGCGAATATGTATTGCTTTCAGTAAGTAGTGTCTAAGAACAAGTATTATATTTAAAATTCATTCTATTCTATAAGAATCAGAATATCTCGAGGCTATACGAAACATGAATCTACAGATTATCTTGGAATCCGTCAAGAGTCGAAACCAAGTTTCCTACACAGAAAGTACGTGCGCTAAGTGATTTGACGCGAATATGTATTGCTTTCAGTAAGTAGTGCCAAAGAACAAGTATTTTATTTAAAATTCATTCTATTCTATAAGAATCAGAATATCTCGAGGCTATACGAAACATGAATCTACAGATTATCTTGGAATCCGTCAAGAGTCGAAACCAAGTTTCCTACACAGAAAGTACGTGCGCTAAGTGATTTGACGCGAATATTTATTGCTTTCAGTAAGTAGTGCCAAAGAACAAGTATTACATTTAAAATTCATTCTATTCTACAAGAATCAGAATATCTCGAGGCTATACGAAACATGAATCTACAGATTATCTTGGAATCCGTCAAGAGTAGAAACCAAGTTTCCTACACAGAAAGTACCTGCGCTAAGTGATTTGACGCGAATATGTATTGCTATCAGAAAGTAGTGTCAAAGAACAATTATTACATTTAAAATGCATTCTATTCTACAAGAATCAGAATATCTCAAAGCTATACGAAACATGAATCTACAGATTATCTTGGAATCCGTCAAGAATCGAAACCAAGTTTCCTACACAGAAAGTACCTGCGCTAAGTGATTTGACGCGAATATGTATTGCTTTCAGTAAGTAGTGTCAAAGAACAAGTATTACATTTAAAATTCATTCTATTCTTCAAGAATCAGAATATCTCGAGGCTATACGAAACATGAATCTACAGATTATCTTGGAATCCGTCAATAGTCGAAACCAAGTTTCCTACACAGAAAGTACGTGCGCTAAGTGATTTGACGCGAATATGTATTGCTTTCAGTAAGTAGTGTCAAAGAACAAGTATTACATTTAAATTTCATTCTATTCTACAAGAATCAGAGTATCTCCAGGCTATACGAAACATGAATCTACAGATTATCTTGGAATCCGTCAAGAGTCGAAATCAAGTTTCCTACACAGAAAGTACGTGCGCTGAGTGATTTGACGCGAATATGTATTGCTTTCAGTAAGTATTGTCAAAGAACAAGTATTACATTTAAAATTCATTCTAATCTACATAAAATCAGAATATCTCGAGGCTATACGAAACATGAATCTACAGATTATCTTGGAATTCGTCAAGAGTCGAAATCAAGTTTCCTACACAGAAAGTACCTGCGCTAAGTGATTTGACGCGAATATGTATTGCTTTCAGTAAGTAGTGTCAAAGAACAAGTATTACATTTAAAATTCATTCTATTCTACAAGAATCAGAATATCGCGAGGCTATACGAAACATGAATCTACAGATTATCCTGGAATCCGTCAAGAGTCGAAATCAAGTTTCCTACACAGAAAGTACGTGCGCTGAGTGATTTGACGCGAATATGTATTGCTTTCAGTAAGTAGTATCAAAGAACAAGTATTACATTTAAAATTCATTCTATTCTACAAGAATTAGAATATCTCGAGGCTATACGAAACATGAATTTAAAGATTATCTTGGAATCTGTCAAGAGTCGAACTCAAGTTTCCTACACAGAAAGTAAGTGCTCTAAGTGATTTGACGTGAATATGTATTGCTTTCAGTAAGTAGTGTCAAAGAACAAGTATTACATTTAAAATTCATGCTATTCTACAAGAATCAGAATATCTCGAGGCTATACGAAACATGAATCTACAGATTATCTTGGAATCCGTCAAGAGTCGAAATCAAGTTTCCTACACAGAAAGTACGTGCGCTAAGTGATTTGACGCGTATATGTATTGCTTTCAGTAAGTAGTGCCAACGAACTAGTATTACATTTAAAATTCATTCTACTCTACAAGAATCAGAATATCTCGAGGCTATACGAAACATGAATCTACAGATTATCTTGGAATCCGTCAAGAGTCAAAATCAAGTTTCCTACACAAAAAGTACGTGCGCTAAGTGATTTGACGCGAATATGTATTGCTTTCAGTAAGTAGTGTCAAAGAACAAGTATTACATTTAAAATTCATGCTATTCTACAAGAATCAGAATATCTCGAGGCTATACGAAACATAAATCTACAGATTATCTTGGAATCCGTCATGAGTCGAAACCAAGTTTCCTACACAGAAAGTACCTGCGCTAAGTGATTTGACGCGAATATGTATTGCTTTCAAAAAGTAGTGTCAAAGAACAAGTATTACATTTAAAATGCATTCTATTCTACAAGAATCAGAATATCTCGAGGCTATACGAAACATGAATATACAGATTATCTTGGAGTCTGTCAAGAGTCGAAACCAAGTTTCCTACACAGAAAGTACCTGCGCTAAGTGATTTGACGCGAATATGTATTGCTTTCAGTAAGTAGTGTCAAAGAACAAGTATTACATTTAAAATTCATTCTATTCTACAAGAATCAGAATATCTCGAGGCTATACGAAACATGAATCTAAAGATTATCTTGGAATCCGTCAAGAGTCGAAACCAAGGTTCCTACACAGAAAGTACGTGCGCTAAGTGATTTGACGCGAATATGTATTGCTTTCAGTAAGTAGTGTCTAAGAACAAGTATTATATTTAAAATACATTCTATTCTATAAGAATCAGAATATCTCGAGGCTATACGAAACATGAATCTACAGATTATCTTGGAATCCGTCAAGAGTCGAAACCAAGTTTCCCACACAGAAAGTACGTGCGCTAAGTGATTTGACGCGAATATGTATTGCTTTCAGTAAGTAGTGCCAAAGAACAAGTATTACATTTAAAATTCATTCTATTCTACAAGAATCAGAATATCTCGAGGCTATACGAAACATGAATCTACAGATTATCTTGGAATCCGTCAAGAGTAGAAACCAAGTTTCCTACACAGAAAGTACCTGCGCTAAGTGATTTGACGCGAATATGTATTGCTATCAGAAAGTAGTGTCAAAGAACAAGTATTACATTTAAAATGCATTCTATTCTACAAGAATCAGAATATCTCAAAGCTATACGAAACATGAATCTACAGATTATCTTGGAATCCGTCAAGAATCGAAACCAAGTTTCCTACACAGAAAGTACGTGCGCTAAGTGATTTGACGCGAATATGTATTGCTTTCAGTAAGTAGTGTCAAAGAACAAGTATTACATTTAAAATTCATTCTATTCTTCAAGAATCAGAATATCTCGAGTCTATACGAAACATGAATCTACAGATTATCTTGGAATCCGTCAAGAGTCGAAACCAAGTTTCCTACACAGAAAGTACGTGCGCTAAGTGATTTGACGCGAATATGTATTGCTTTCAGTAAGTAGTGTCAAAGAACAAGTATTACATTTAAATTTCATTCTATTCTACAAGAATCAGAAAATCTCGAGGCTATACGAAACATGAATCTACAGATTATCTTGGAGTCCGTCAAGAGTCGAAATCAAGTTTCCTACACAGAAAGTACGTGCGCTGAGTAATTTGACGCGAATATGTATTGCTTTCAGTAAGTAGTGCCAAAGAACAAGTATTACATTTAAAATGCATTCTATTCTACAAGAATCAGAATATCTCGAGGCTATACGAAACATGAATCTACATATTATCTTGGAATCCGTCAAGAGTCGAAATCAAGTTTCCTACACAGAAAGTACGTGCGCTAAGTGATTTGACGCGAATATGTATTGCTTTCAGTAAGTAGTGTCAAAGAACAAGTATTATATTTAAAATTCATTCTATTCTACAAGAATCAGAATATCTCGAGGCTATACGAAACATGAATCTACAGATTATCTTGGAATCCGTCAAGAGTCGAAACCAAATTTCCTACACAGAAAGTACGTGCGCTAAGTGATTTGACGCGCATATATATTGCTTTCAGTAAGTAGTGTCAAAGAACAAGTATTACATTTAAAATTCATTCTATTCTACAAGAATCAGAATATCTCGAAGCTATACGAAACATGAATCTACAGATTATCTTGGAATCCGTCAAGAGTCGAAACCAAGTTTCCTACACAGAAAGTACTTTCGCTAAGTGATTTGACGCGAATATGTATTGCTTTCAGTAAGTAGTGCCAAAGAACAAGTATTACATTTAAAATTCATTCTATTCTACAAGAATCAGAATATCTCGAGGCTATACGAAACATGAATCTACAGATTATCTTGGAATCCGTCAAGCGTCGAACTCAAGTTTCCTACACAGAAAGTACGTGCGCTAAGAGATTTGAAGCGAATATGTATTGCTTTCAGTAAGTAGTGCCAAAGAACAAGTATTACATTTAAAATGCATTCTATTCTACAAGAATTAGAATATCTCGAGGCTATACGAAACATGAATCTACAGATTATCTTGGAATCCGTCAAGAGTCGAAACCAAGATTCCTACACAGAAAGTACCTGCGCTAAGTGATTTGACGCGAATATGTATTGCTTTCAGAAAATAGTGTCAAAGAACAAGTATTACATTTAAAATACATTCTATTCTACAAGAATCAGAATATCTCGAGGCTATACGAAACATGTATCTACAGATTATCTTGGAATCCGTCAAGAGTCGAAACCAAGTTTCCTACACAGAAAGTACGTGCGCTAAGTGATTTGACGCGAATATAAATAGCTTTCAGTAAGTAGTGTCAAAGAACAAGTATTACATTTAAAATTCATTCTATTCTACAAGACTCAGAATATCTCGAGGCTATACGAAACATGAATCTACAGATTATCTTGGAATCCGTCAAGAGTCGAAACCAAGTTTCCTACACAGAAAGTATGTGCGCTAAGTGATTTGACGCGAATATGTATTGCTTTCAGTAAGTAGTGTCAAAGAACAAGTATTACATTTAAAATTCATTCTATTCTACAAGAATCAGAATATCTCGAGGCTATACGAAACATGAATCTACAGATTATCCTGGAATCCGTCAAGAGTCGAAATCATGTTTCCTACACAGAAAGTACGTGCGTTGAGTGATTTGACGCGAATATGTATTGCTTTCAGTAAGTAGTATCAAAGAACAAGTATTACATTTAAAATTCATTCTATTCTACAAGAATTAGAATATCTCGAGGCTATACGAAACATGAATTTACAGATTATCTTGGAATCTGTCAAGAGTCGAACTCAAGTTTCCTACACAAAAAGTAAGTGCTCTAAGTGATTTGACGTGAATATGTATTGCTTTCAGTAAGTTGTGTCAAAGAACAAGTATTACATTTAAAATTCATGCTATTCTACAAGAATCAGAATATCTCCAGGCTATACGAAACATGAATCTACAGATTATCTTGGAATCCGTCAAGAGTCGAAATCAAGTTTCCTACACAGAAAGTACGTGCGCTAAGTGATTTGACGCGTATATGTATTGGTTTCAGTAAGTAGTATCAAAGAACAAGTATTACATTTAAAATTCATTCTATTCTACAAGAATTAGAATATCTCGAGGCTATACGAAACATGAATTTACAGATTATCTTGGAATCTGTCAAGAGTCAAACTCAAGTTTCCTACACAGAAAGTAAGTGCTCTAAGTGATTTGACGTGAATATGTATTGCTTTCAGTAAGTAGTGTCAAAGAACAAGTATTACATTTAAAATTCATGCAATTCTACAAGAATCAGAATATCTCGAGGCTATACGAAACATGAATCTACAGATTATCTTGGAATCCGTCAAGAGTCGAAATCAAGTTTCCTACACAGAAAGTACGTGCGCTAAGTGATTTGACGCGAATATGTATTGCTTTCAGAAAGTAGTATCAAAGAACAAATATTACATTTAAAATTCATTCTATTCTACAAGAATTAGAATATCTCGAATCTATACGAAACATGGATCTAAAGATTATCTTGGAATCCGTCAAGAGTCGAAACCAAGTTTCCTACACAGAAAGTACGTGCGCTAAGTGATTTGACGCAAATATAAATTGCTTTCAGTAAGTAGTGTCAAAGAACAAGTATTTCATTTAAAATACATTCTATTATACAAGAATCACAATATCTCGAGGCTATACGAAACATGAATCTACAGATTATCTTGGAATCCGTCAAGAGTCGAAACCAAGTTTCCTACGCAGAAAGTATGTGCGCTAAGTGATTTGACGCGAATATGTATTGCTTTCAGTAAGTAGTGTCAAAGAACAAGTATTACATTTAAAATTCATTCTATTCTACAAGAATCAGAATATCGCGAGGCTATACGAAACATGAATCTACAGATTATCCTGGAATCCGTCAAGAGTCGAAATCAAGTTTCCTACACAGAAAGTACGTGCGCTGAGTGATTTGACGCGAATATGTATTGCTTTCAGTAAGTAGTATCAAAGAACAAGTATTACATTTAAAATTCATTCTATTCTACAAGAATTAGAATATCTCGAGGCTATACGAAACATGAATTTACAGATTATCTTGGAATCTGTCAAGAGTCGAACTCAAGTTTCCTACACAGAAAGTAAGTGCTCTAAGTGATTTGACGTGAATATGTATTGCTTTCAGTAAGTAGTGTCAAAGAACAAGTATTACATTTAAAATTCATGCTATTCTACAAGAATCAGAATATCTCGAGGCTATACGAAACATGAATCTACAGATTATCTTGGAATCCGTCAAGAGTCGAAATCAAGTTTCCTACACAGAAAGTACGTGCGCTAAGTGATTTGACGCGTATATGTATTGCTTTCAGTAAGTAGTGCCAACGAACTAGTATTACATTTAAAATTCATTCTATTCTACAAGAATCAGAATATCTCGAGGCTATACGAAACATGAATCTACAGATTATCTTGGAATCCGTCAAGAGTCAAAATGAAGTTTCCTACACAAAAAGTACGTGCGCTAAGTGATTTGACGCGAATATGTATTGCTTTCAGTAAGTAGTGTCAAAGAACAAGTATTACATTTAAAATTCATTTTATTCTACAATAATTAGAATATCTCGAGGCTATACGAAACATGAATCTACATATTATCTTGGAATCCGTCAAGAGTCGAAATCAAGTTTCCTACAAAGAAAGTACGTGCGCCAAGTAATTTGACGCGAATATGTATTGCTTTCAGTAAGTAGTGTCTAAAAACAAGTATTATATTTAAAATTCATTCTATTCTATAAGAATCAGAATATCTCGAGGCTATACGAAACATGAATCTACAGATTATCTTGGAATCCGTCAAGAGTCGAAACCAAGTTTCCTACACAGAAAGTACCTGCGCTAAGTGATTTGACGCGAATATGTATTGCTTTCAGTAAGTAGTGCCAAAGAACAAGTATTACATTTAAAATTCATTCTACTCTATAAGAATCAGAATATCTCGAGGCTATACGAAACATGAATCTACAGATTATCTTGGAATCCGTCAAGAGTCGAAACCAAGTTTCCTACACAGAAAGTACGTGCGCTAAGTGATTTGACGCGAATATGTATTGCTTTCAGTAAGTAGTACCAAAGAACAAGTATTACATTTAAAATTCATTCTATTCTACAAGAATCAGAATATCTCGAGGCTATACGAAACATGAATCTACAGATTATCTTGGAATCCGTCAAGAGTAGAAACCAAGTTTCCTACACAGAAAGTACGTGCGCTAAGAGATTTGAAGCGAATATGTATTGCTTTCAGTAAGTAGTGCCAAAGAACAAGTATTACATTTAAAATGCATTCTATTCTACAAGAATCAGAATATCTCGAGGCTATACGAAACATGAATCTACAGATTATCTTGGAATCCGTCAAGAGTCGAATCCAAGTTTCCTACACAGAAAGTACCTGCGCTAAGTGATTTGACGCGAATATGTATTGCTTTCAGAAAATAGTGTCAAAGAACAAGTATTACATTTAAAATACATTCTATTCTACAAGAATCAGAATATCTCGAGGCTAAACGAAACATGTATCTACAGATTATCTTGGAATCCGTCAAGAGTCGAAACCAAGTTTCCTACACAGAAAGTACGTGCGCTAAGTGATTTGACGCGAATATAAATAGCTTTCAGTAAGTAGTGTCAAAGAACAAGTATTATATTTAAAATACATTCTATTCTATAAGAATCAGAATATCTCGAGGCTATACGAAACATGAATCTACAGATTATCTTGGAATCCGTCAAGAGTCGAAACCAAGTTTCCTACACAGAAAGTACGTGCGCTAAGTGATTTGACGCGAATATGTATTGCTTTCAGTAAGTAGTGCCAAAGAACAAGTATTACATTTAAAATTCATTCTATTCTACAAGAATCAGAATATCTCGAGGCTATACGAAACATGAATCTACAGATTATCTTGGAATCCGTCAAGAGTAGAAACCAAGTTTCCTACACAGAAAGTACCTGCGCTAAGTGATTTGACGCGAATATGTATTGCTATCAGAAAGTAGTGTCAAAGAACAAGTATTACATTTAAAATGCATTCTATTCTACAAGAATCAGAATATCTCAAAGCTATACGAAACATGAATCTACAGATTATCTTGGAATCCGTCAAGAATCGAAACCAAGTTTCCTACACAGAAAGTACGTGCGCTAAGTGATTTGACGCGAATATGTATTGCTTTCAGTAAGTAGTGTCAAAGAACAAGTATTACATTTAAAATTCATTCTATTCTTCAAGAATCAGAATATCTCGAGTCTATACGAAACATGAATCTACAGATTATCTTGGAATCCGTCAAGAGTCGAAACCAAGTTTCCTACACAGACAGTACGTGCGCTAAGTGATTTGACGCGAATATGTATTGCTTTCAGTAAGTAGTGTCAAAGAACAAGTATTACAATTAAATTTCATTCTATTCTACAAGAATCAGAAAATCTCGAGGCTATACGAAACATGAATCTACAGATTATCTTGGAATCCGTCAAGAGTCGAAATCAAGTTTCCTACACAGAAAGTACGTGCGCTAAGTGATTTGACGCGAAAATGTATTGCTTTCAGTAAGTAGTATCAAAGAACAAGTATTATATTTAAAATTCATTCTATTCTACAAGAATCAGAATATCTCGAGGCTATACGAAACATGAATCTACAGATTATCTTGGAATCCGTCAAGAGTCGAAACCAAATTTCCTACACAGAAAGTACGTGCGCTAAGTGATTTGACGCGCATATATATTGCTTTCACTAAGTAGTGTCAAAGAACAAGTATTACATTTAAAATTCATTCTATTCTACAAGAATCAGAATATCTCGAGGCTATACGAAACATGAATCTACAGATTATCTTGGAATCCGTCAAGAGTCGAAACCAAGTTTCCTACACAGAAAGTACCTGCGCTAAGTGATTTGACGCGAATATGTATTGCTTTCAGAAAATAGTGTCAAAGAACAAGTATTACATTTAAAATACATTCTATTCTACAAGAATCAGAATATCTCGAGGCTATACGAAACATGTATCTACAGATTATCTTGGAATCCGTCAAGAGTCGAAACCAAGTTTCCTACACAGAAAGTACGTGCGCTAAGTGATTTGACCCGAATATAAATAGCTTTCAGTAAGCAGTGTCAAAGAACAAGTATTACATTTAAAATTCATTCTATTCTACAAGACTCAGAATATCTCGAGGCTATACGAAACATGAATCTACAGATTATCTTGGAATCCGTCAAGAGTCGAAACCAAGTTTCCTACACAGAAAGTATGTGCGCTAAGTGATTTGACGCGAATATGTATTGCTTTCAGTAAGTAGTGTCAAAGAACAAGTATTACATTTAAAATTCATTCTATTCTACAAGAATCAGAATATCTCGAGGCTATACGAAACATGAATCTACAGATTATCCTGGAATCCGTCAAGAGTCGAAATCAAGTTTCCTACACAGAAAGTACGTGCGTTGAGTGATTTGACGCGAATATGTATTGCTTTCAGTAAGTAGTATCAAAGAACAAGTATTACATTTAAAATTCATTCTATTCTACAAGAATTAGAATATCTCGAGGCTATACGAAACATGAATTTACAGATTATCTTGGAATCTGTCAAGAGTCGAACTCAAGTTTCCTACACAAAAAGTAAGTGCTCTAAGTGATTTGACGTGAATATGTATTGCTTTCAGTAAGTTGTGTCAAAGAACAAGTATTACATTTAAAATTCATGCTATTCTACAAGAATCAGAATATCTCCAGGCTATACGAAACATGAATCTACAGATTATCTTGGAATCCGTCAAGAGTCGAAATCAAGTTTCCTACACAGAAAGTACGTGCGCTAAGTGATTTGACGCGTATATGTATTGGTTTCAGTAAGTAGTATCAAAGAACAAGTATTACATTTAAAATTCATTCTATTCTACAAGAATTAGAATATCTCGAGGCTATACGAAACATGAATTTACAGATTATCTTGGAATCTGTCAAGAGTCGAACTCAAGTTTCCTACACAGAAAGTAAGTGCTCTAAGTGATTTGACGTGAATATGTATTGCTTTCAGTAAGTAGTGTCAAAGAACAAGTATTACATTTAAAATTCATGCTATTCTACAAGAATCAGAATATCTCGAGGCTATACGAAACATGAATCTACAGATTATCTTGGAATCCGTCAAGAGTCGAAATCAAGTTTCCTACACAGAAAGTACGTGCGCTAAGTGATTTGACGCGTATATGTATTGCCTTCAGTAAGTAGTGTCAAAGAACAAGTATTATATTTAAAATTCATGCTATTCTACAAGAATCAGAATATCTCGAGGCTATACGAAACATGAATCTACAGATTATCTTGGAATCCGTCAAGAGTCGAAACCAAGTTTCCTACACAGAAAGTACGTGCGCTAAGTGATTTGACGCGAATATGTATTGCTTTCAGAAAGTAGTATCAAAGAACAAATATTACATTTAAAATTCATTCTATTCTACAAGAATTAGAATATCTCGAATCTATACGAAACATGGATCTAAAGATTATCTTGGAATCCGTCAAGAGTCGAAACCAAGTTTCCTACACAGAAAGTACGTGCGCTAAGTGATTTGACGCAAATATAAATTGCTTTCAGTAAGTAGTGTCAAAGAACAAGTATTTCATTTAAAATACATTCTATTATACAAGAATCACAATATCTCGAGGCTATACGAAACATGAATCTACAGATTATCTTGGAATCCGTCAAGAGTCGAAACCAAGTTTCCTACGCAGAAAGTATGTGCGCTAAGTGATTTGACGCGAATATGTATTGCTTTCAGTAAGTAGTGTCAAAGAACAAGTATTACATTTAAAATTCATTCTATTCTACAAGAATCAGAATATCGCGAGGCTATACGAAACATGAATCTACAGATTATCCTGGAATCCGTCAAGAGTCGAAATCAAGTTTCCTACACAGAAAGTACGTGCGCTGAGTGATTTGACGCGAATATGTATTGCTTTCAGTAAGTAGTATCAAAGAACAAGTATTACATTTAAAATTCATTCTATTCTACAAGAATTAGAATATCTCGAGGCTATACGAAACATGAATTTACAGATTATCTTGGAATCTGTCAAGAGTCGAACTCAAGTTTCCTACACAGAAAGTAAGTGCTCTAAGTGATTTGACGTGAATATGTATTGCTTTCAGTAAGTAGTGTCAAAGAACAAGTATTACATTTAAAATTCATGCTATTCTACAAGAATCAGAATATCTCGAGGCTATACGAAACATGAATCTACAGATTATCTTGGAATCCGTCAAGAGTCGAAATCAAGTTTCCTACACAGAAAGTACGTGCGCTAAGTGATTTGACGCGTATATGTATTGCTTTCAGTAAGTAGTGCCAACGAACTAGTATTACATTTAAAATTCATTCTATTCTACAAGAATCAGAATATCTCGAGGCTATACAAAACATGAATCTACAGATTATCTTGGAATCCGTCAAGAGTCAAAATCAAGTTTCCTACACAAAAAGTACGTGCGCTAAGTGATTTGACGCGAATATGTATTGCTTTCAGTAAGTAGTGTCAAAGAACAAGTATTACATTTAAAATTCATTTTATTCTACAATAATTAGAATATCTCGAGGCTATACGAAACATGAATCTACATATTATCTTGGAATCCGTCAAGAGTCGAAATCAAGTTTCCTACAAAGAAAGTACGTGCGCCAAGTAATTTGACGCGAATATGTATTGCTTTCAGTAAGTAGTGTCTAAAAACAAGTATTATATTTAAAATTCATTCTATTCTATAAGAATCAGAATATCTCGAGGCTATACGAAACATGAATCTACAGATTATCTTGGAATCCGTCAAGAGTCGAAACCAAGTTTCCTACACAGAAAGTACCTGCGCTAAGTGATTTGACGCGAATATGTATTGCTTTCAGTAAGTAGTGCCAAAGAACAAGTATTACATTTAAAATTCATTCTACTCTATAAGAATCAGAATATCTCGAGGCTATACGAAACATGAATCTACAGATTATCTTGGAATCCGTCAAGAGTCGAAACCAAGTTTCCTACACAGAAAGTACGTGCGCTAAGTGATTTGACGCGAATATGTATTGCTTTCAGTAAGTAGTGCCAAAGAACAAGTATTACATTTAAAATTCATTCTATTCTACAAGAATCAGAATATCTCGAGGCTATACGAAACATGAATCTACAGATTATCTTGGAATCCGTCAAGAGTAGAAACCAAGTTTCCTACACAGAAAGTACGTGCGCTAAGAGATTTGAAGCGAATATGTATTGCTTTCAGTAAGTAGTGCCAAAGAACAAGTATTACATTTAAAATGCATTCTATTCTACAAGAATCAGAATATCTCGAGGCTATACGAAACATGAATCTACAGATTATCTTGGAATCCGTCAAGAGTCGAAACCAAGTTTCCTACACAGAAAGTACCTGCGCTAAGTGATTTGACGCGAATATGTATTGCTTTCAGAAAATAGTGTCAAAGAACAAGTATTACATTTAAAATACATTCTATTCTACAAGAATCAGAATATCTCGAGGCTATACGAAACATGTATCTACAGATTATCTTGGAATCCGTCAAGAGTCGAAACCAAGTTTCCTACACAGAAAGTACGTGCGCTAAGTGATTTGATGCGAATATAAATAGCTTTCAGTAAGTAGTGTCAAGGAACAAGTATTACATTTAAAATTCATTCTATTCTACAAGACTCAGAATATCTCGAGGCTATACGAAACATGAATCTACAGATTATCTTGGAATCCGTCAAGAGTCGAAACCAAGTTTCCTACACAGAAAGTATGTGCGCTAAGTGATTTGACGCGAATATGTATTGCTTTCAGTAAGTAGTGTCAAAGAACAAGTATTACATTTAAAATTCATTCTATTCTACAAGAATCAGAATATCTCGAGGCTATACGAAACATGAATCTACAGATTATCCTGGAATCCGTCAAGAGTCGAAATCAAGTTTCCTACAAAGAAAGTACGTGCGTTGAGTGATTTGACGCGAATATGTATTGCTTTCAGTAAGTAGTATCAAAGAACAAGTATTACATTTAAAATTCATTCTATTCTACAAGAATTAGAATATCTCGAGGCTATACGAAACATGAATTTACAGATTATCTTGGAATCTGTCAAGAGTCGAACTCAAGTTTCCTACACAAAAAGTAAGTGCTCTAAGTGATTTGACGTGAATATGTATTGCTTTCAGTAAGTTGTGTCAAAGAACAAGTATTACATTTAAAATTCATGCTATTCTACAAGAATCAGAATATCTCCAGGCTATACGAAACATGAATCTACAGATTATCTTGGAATCCGTCAAGAGTCGAAATCAAGTTTCCTACACAGAAAGTACGTGCGCTAAGTGATTTGACGCGTATATGTATTGGTTTCAGTAAGTAGTATCAAAGAACAAGTATTACATTTAAAATTCATTCTATTCTACAAGAATTAGAATATCTCGAGGCTATACGAAACATGAATTTACAGATTATCTTGGAATCTGTCAAGAGTCGAACTCAAGTTTCCTACACAGAAAGTAAGTGCTCTAAGTGATTTGACGTGAATATGTATTGCTTTCAGTAAGTAGTGTCAAAGAACAAGTATTACATTTAAAATTCATGCTATTCTACAAGAATCAGAATATCTCGAGGCTATACGAAACATGAATCTACAGATTATCTTGGAATCCGTCAAGAGTCGAAATCAAGTTTCCTACACAGAAAGTACGTGCGCTAAGTGATTTGACGCGTATATGTATTGCCTTCAGTAAGTAGTGTCAAAGAACAAGTATTATATTTAAAATTCATTCTATTCTACAAGAATCAGAATATCTCGAGGCTATACGAAACATGAATCTACAGATTATCTTGGAATCCGTCAAGAGTCGAAACCAAGTTTCCTACACAGAAAGTACGTGCGCTAAGTGATTTGACGCGAATATGTATTGCTTTCAGAAAGTAGTATCAAAGAACAAATATTACATTTAAAATTCATTCTATTCTACAAGAATTAGAATATGTCGAATCTATACGAAACATGGATCTAAAGATTATCTTGGAATCCGTCAAGAGTCGAAACCAAGTTTCCTACACAGAAAGTACGTGCGCTAAGTGATTTGACGCAAATATAAATTGCTTTCAGTAAGTAGTGTCAAAGAACAAGTATTTCATTTAAAATACATTCTATTATACAAGAATCACAATATCTCGAGGCTATACGAAACATGAATCTACAGATTATCTTGGAATCCGTCAAGAGTCGAAACCAAGTTTCCTACGCAGAAAGTATGTGCGCTAAGTGATTTGACGCGAATATGTATTGCTTTCAGTAAGTAGTGTCAAAGAACAAGTATTACATTTAAAATTCATTCTATTCTACAAGAATCAGAATATCGCGATGCTATACGAAACATGAATCTACAGATTATCCTGGAATCCGTCAACAGTCGAAATCAAGTTTCCTACACAGAAAGTACGTGCGCTGAGTGATTTGACGCGAATATGTATTGCTTTCAGTAAGTAGTATCAAAGAACAAGTATTACATTTAAAATTCATTCTATTCTACAAGAATTAGAATATCTCGAGGCTATACGAAACATGAATTTACAGATTATCTTGGAATCTGTCAAGAGTCGAAACCAAGTTTCCTACACAGAAAGTACGTGCGCTAAGTGATTTGACGCGAATATGTATTGCTTTCAGAAAGTAGTATCAAAGAACAAATATTACATTTAAAATTCATTCTATTCTACAAGAATTAGAATATGTCGAATCTATACGAAACATGGATCTAAAGATTATCTTGGAATCCGTCAAGAGTCGAAACCAAGTTTCCTACACAGAAAGTACGTGCGCTAAGTGATTTGACGCAAATATAAATTGCTTTCAGTAAGTAGTGTCAAAGAACAAGTATTTCATTTAAAATACATTCTATTATACAAGAATCACAATATCTCGAGGCTATACGAAACATGAATCTACAGATTATCTTGGAATCCGTCAAGAGTCGAAACCAAGTTTCCTACGCAGAAAGTATGTGCGCTAAGTGATTTGACGCGAATATGTATTGCTTTCAGTAAGTAGTGTCAAAGAACAAGTATTACATTTAAAATTCATTCTATTCTACAAGAATCAGAATATCGCGATGCTATACGAAACATGAATCTACAGATTATCCTGGAATCCGTCAAGAGTCGAAATCAAGTTTCCTACACAGAAAGTACGTGCGCTGAGTGATTTGACGCGAATATGTATTGCTTTCAGTAAGTAGTATCAAAGAACAAGTATTACATTTAAAATTCATTCTATTCTACAAGAATTAGAATATCTCGAGGCTATACGAAACATGAATTTACAGATTATCTTGGAATCTGTCAAGAGTCGAACTCAAGTTTCCTACACAGAAAGTAAGTGCTCTAAGTGATTTGACGCGAATATGTATTGCTTTCAGTAAGTAGTATCAAAGAACAAGTATTACATTTAAAATTCATGCTATTCTACAAGAATCAGAATATCTCGAGGCTATACGAAACATGAATCTACAGATTATCTTGGAATCCGTCAAGAGTCGAAATCAAGTTTCCTACACAGAAAGTACGTGCGCTAAGTGATTTGACGCGTATATGTATTGCTTTCAGTAAGTAGTGCCAACGAACTAGTATTACATTTAAAATTCATTCTATTCTACAAGAATCAGAATATCTCGAGGCTATACGAAACATGAATCTACAGATTATCTTGGAATCCGTCAAGAGTCAAAATCAAGTTTCCTACACAAAAAGTACGTGCGCTAAGTGATTTGACGCGAATATGTATTGCTTTCAGTAAGTAGTGTCAAAGAACAAGTATTACATTTAAAATTCATTTTATTCTACAATAATTAGAATATCTCGAGGCTATACGAAACATGAATCTACATATTATCTTGGAATCCGTCAAGAGTCGAAATCAAGTTTCCTACAAAGAAAGTACGTGCGCCAAGTAATTTGGCGCGAATATGTATTGCTTTCAGTAAGTAGTGTCTAAAAACAAGTATTATATTTAAAATTCATTCTATTCTATAAGAATCAGAATATCTCGAGGCTATACGAAACATGAATCTACAGATTATCTTGGAATCCGTCAAGAGTCGAACTCAAGTTTCCTACACAGAAAGTACGTGCGCTAAGTGATTTGACGCGAATATGTATTGCTTTCAGTAAGTAGTGTCAAAGAACAAGTATTACATTTAAATTTCATTCTATTCTACAAGAATCAGAAAATCTCGAGGCTATACGAAACATGAATCTACAGATTATCTTGGAATCCGTCAAGAGTCGAAATCAAGTTTCCTACACAGAAAGTACGTGCGCTGAGTGATTTGACGCGAATATGTATTGCTTTCAGTATGTAGTGCCAAAGAACAAGTATTACATTTAAAATGCATTCTATTCTACAAGAATCAGAATATCTCGAGGCTATACGAAACATGAATCTACATATTATCTTGGAATCCGTCAAGAGTCGAAATCAAGTTTCCTACACAGAAAGTACGTGCGCTAAGTGATTTGACGCGAATATGTATTGCTTTCAGTAAGTAGTGTCAAAGAACAAGTATTATATTTAAAATTCATTCTATTCTACAAGAATCAGAATATCTCGAGGCTATACGAAACATGAATCTACAGATTATCTTGGAATCCGTCAAGAGTCGAAACCAAATTTCCTACACAGAAAGTACGTGCGCTAAGTGATTTGACGCGCATATATATTGCTTTCAGTAAGTAGTGTCAAAAAACAAGTATTACATTTAAAATTCATTCTATTCTACAAGAATCAGAATATCTCGAAGCTATACGAAACATGAATCTACAGATTATCTTGGAATCCGTCAAGAGTCGAAACCAAGTTTCCTACACAGAAAGTACTTTCGCTAAGTGATTTGACGCGAATATGTATTGCTTTCAGTAAGTAGTGCCAAAGAACAAGTATTTCATTTAAAATACATTCTATTATACAAGAATCACAATATCTCGAGGCTATACGAAACATGAATCTACAGATTATCTTGGAATCCGTCAAGAGTCGAAACCAAGTTTCCTACGCAGAAAGTATGTGCGCTAAGTGATTTGACGCGAATATGTATTGCTTTCAGTAAGTAGTGTCAAAGAACAAGTATTACATTTAAAATTCATTCTATTCTACAAGAATCAGAATATCGCGATGCTATACGAAACATGAATCTACAGATTATCCTGGAATCCGTCAAGAGTCGAAATCAAGTTTCCTACACAGAAAGTACGTGCGCTGAGTGATTTGACGCGAATATGTATTGCTTTCAGTAAGTAGTATCAAAGAACAAGTATTACATTTAAAATTCATTCTATTCTACAAGAATTAGAATATCTCGAGGCTATACGAAACATGAATTTACAGATTATCTTGGAATCTGTCAAGAGTCGAACTCAAGTTTCCTACACAGAAAGTAAGTGCTCTAAGTGATTTGACGTGAATATGTATTGCTTTCAGTAAGTAGTGTCAAAGAACAAGTATTACATTTAAAATTCATGCTATTCTACAAGAATCAGAATATCTCGAGGCTATACGAAACATGAATCTACAGATTATCTTGGAATCCGTCAAGAGTCGAAATCAAGTTTCCTACACAGAAAGTACGTGCGCTAAGTGATTTGACGCGTATATGTATTGCTTTCAGTAAGTAGTGCCAACGAACTAGTATTACATTTAAAATTCATTCTATTCTACAAGAATCAGAATATCTCGAGGCTATACGAAACATGAATCTACAGATTATCTTGGAATCCGTCAAGAGTCAAAATCAAGTTTCCTACACAAAAAGTACGTGCGCTAAGTGATTTGACGCGAATATGTATTGCTTTCAGTAAGTAGTATCAAAGAACAAGTATTACATTTAAAATTCATTTTATTCTACAATAATTAGAATATCTCGAGGCTATACGAAACATGAATCTACATATTATCTTGGAATCCGTCAAGAGTCGAAATCAAGTTTCCTACAAAGAAAGTACGTGCGCCAAGTAATTTGGCGCGAATATGTATTGCTTTCAGTAAGTAGTGTCTAAAAACAAGTATTATATTTAAAATTCATTCTATTCTATAAGAATCAGAATATCTCGAGGCTATACGAAACATGAATCTACAGATTATCTTGGAATCCGTCAAGAGTCGAAACCAAGTTTCCTACACAGAAAGTACGTGCGCTAAGTGATTTGACGCGAATATGTATTGCTTTCAGTAAGTAGTGTCAAAGAACAAGTATTACATTTAAATTTCATTCTATTCTACAAGAATCAGAAAATCTCGAGGCTATACGAAACATGAATCTACAGATTATCTTGGAATCCGTCAAGAGTCGAAATCAAGTTTCCTACACAGAAAGTACGTGCGCTGAGTGATTTGACGCGAATATGTATTGCTTTCAGTATGTAGTGCCAAAGAACAAGTATTACATTTAAAATGCATTCTATTCTACAAGAATCAGAATATCTCGAGGCTATACGAAACATGAATCTACATATTATCTTGGAATCCGTCAAGAGTCGAAATCAAGTTTCCTACACAGAAAGTACGTGCGCTAAGTGATTTGACGCGAATATGTATTGCTTTCAGTAAGTAGTGTCAAAGAACAAGTATTATATTTAAAATTCATTCTATTCTACAAGAATCAGAATATCTCGAGGCTATACGAAACATGAATCTACAGATTATCTTGGAATCCGTCAAGAGTCGAAACCAAATTTCCTACACAGAAAGTACGTGCGCTAAGTGATTTGACGCGCATATATATTGCTTTCAGTAAGTAGTGTCAAAGAACAAGTATTACATTTAAAATTCATTCTATTCTACAAAAATCAGAATATCTCGAAGCTATACGAAACATGAATCTACAGATTATCTTGGAATCCGTCAAGAGTCGAAACCAAGTTTCCTACACAGAAAGTACTTTCGCTAAGTGATTTGACGCGAATATGTATTGCTTTCAGTAAGTAGTGCCAAAGAACAAGTATTACATTTAAAATTCATTCTATTCTACAAGAATCAGAATATCTCGAGGCTATACGAAACATGAATCTACAGATTATCTTGGAATCCGTCAAGAGTCGAACTCAAGTTTCCTACACAGAAAGAACGTGCGCTAAGAGATTTGAAGCGAATATGTATTGCTTTCAGTAAGTAGTGCCAAAGAACAAGTATTACATTTAAAATGCATTCTATTCTACAAGAATTAGAATATCTCGAGGCTATACGAAACATGAATCTACAGATTATCTTGGAATCCGTCAAGAGTCGAAACCAAGTTTCCTACACAGAAAGTACCTGCGCTAAGTGATTTGACGCGAATATGTATTGCTTTCAGAAAATAGTGTCAAAGAACAAGTATTACATTTAAAATACATTCTATTCTACAAGAATCAGAATATCTCGAGGCTATACGAAACATGTATCTACAGATTATCTTGGAATCCGTCAAGAGTCGAAACCAAGTTTCCTACACAGAAAGTACGTGCGCTAAGTGATTTGACGCGAATATAAATAGCTTTCAGTAAGTAGTGTCACAGAACAAGTATTACATTTAAAATTCATTCTATTCTACAAGACTCAGAATATCTCGAGGCTATACGAAACATGAATCTACAGATTATCTTGGAATCCGTCAAGAGTCGAAACCAAGTTTCCTACACAGAAAGTATGTGCGCTAAGTGATTTGACGCGAATATGTATTGCTTTCAGTAAGTAGTGTCAAAGAACAAGTATTACATTTAAAATTCATTCTATTCTACAAGAATCAGAATATCTCGAGGCTATACGAAACATGAATCTACAGATTATCCTGGAATCCGTCAAGAGTCGAAATCAAGTTTCCTACACAGAAAGTACGTGCGTTGAGTGATTTGACGCGAATATGTATTGCTTTCAGTAAGTAGTATCAAAGAACAAGTATTACATTTAAAATTCATTCTATTCTACAAGAATTAGAATATCTCGAGGCTATACGAAACATGAATTTACAGATTATCTTGGAATCTGTCAAGAGTCGAACTCAAGTTTCCTACACAAAAAGTAAGTGCTCTAAGTGATTTGACGTGAATATGTATTGCTTTCAGTAAGTTGTGTCAAAGAACAAGTATTACATTTAAAATTCATGCTATTCTACAAGAATCAGAATATCTCGAGGCTATACGAAACATGAATCTACAGATTATCTTGGAATCCGTCAAGAGTCGAACTCAAGTTTCCTACACAGAAAGTACGTGCGCTAAGTGATTTGACGCGAATATGTATTGCTTTCAGTAAGTAGTGTCAAAGAACAAGTATTACATTTAAATTTCATTCTATTCTACAAGAATCAGAAAATCTCGAGGCTATACGAAACATGAATCTACAGATTATCTTGGAATCCGTCAAGAGTCGAAATCAAGTTTCCTACACAGAAAGTACGTGCGCTGAGTGATTTGACGCGAATATGTATTGCTTTCAGTATGTAGTGCCAAAGAACAAGTATTACATTTAAAATGCATTCTATTCTACAAGAATCAGAATATCTCGAGGCTATACGAAACATGAATCTACATATTATCTTGGAATCCGTCAAGAGTCGAAATCAAGTTTCCTACACAGAAAGTACGTGCGCTAAGTGATTTGACGCGAATATGTATTGCTTTCAGTAAGTAGTGTCAAAGAACAAGTATTATATTTAAAATTCATTCTATTCTACAAGAATCAGAATATCTCGAGGCTATACGAAACATGAATCTACAGATTATCTTGGAATCCGTCAAGAGTCGAAACCAAATTTCCTACACAGAAAGTACGTGCGCTAAGTGATTTGACGCGCATATATATTGCTTTCAGTAAGTAGTGTCAAAGAACAAGTATTACATTTAAAATTCATTCTATTCTACAAGAATCAGAATATCTCGAAGCTATACGAAACATGAATCTACAGATTATCTTGGAATCCGTCAAGAGTCGAAACCAAGTTTCCTACACAGAAAGTACTTTCGCTAAGTGATTTGACGCGAATATGTATTGCTTTCAGTAAGTAGTGCCAAAGAACAAGTATTTCATTTAAAATACATTCTATTATACAAGAATCACAATATCTCGAGGCTATACGAAACATGAATCTACAGATTATCTTGGAATCCGTCAAGAGTCGAAACCAAGTTTCCTACGCAGAAAGTATGTGCGCTAAGTGATTTGACGCGAATATGTATTGCTTTCAGTAAGTAGTGTCAAAGAACAAGTATTACATTTAAAATTCATTCTATTCTACAAGAATCAGAATATCGCGATGCTATACGAAACATGAATCTACAGATTATCCTGGAATCCGTCAAGAGTCGAAATCAAGTTTCCTACACAGAAAGTACGTGCGCTGAGTGATTTGACGCGAATATGTATTGCTTTCAGTAAGTAGTATCAAAGAACAAGTATTACATTTAAAATTCATTCTATTCTACAAGAATTAGAATATCTCGAGGCTATACGAAACATGAATTTACAGATTATCTTGGAATCTGTCAAGAGTCGAACTCAAGTTTCCTACACAGAAAGTAAGTGCTCTAAGTGATTTGACGTGAATATGTATTGCTTTCAGTAAGTAGTGTCAAAGAACAAGTATTACATTTAAAATTCATGCTATTCTACAAGAATCAGAATATCTCGAGGCTATACGAAACATGAATCTACAGATTATCTTGGAATCCGTCAAGAGTCGAAATCAAGTTTCCTACACAGAAAGTACGTGCGCTAAGTGATTTGACGCGTATATGTATTGCTTTCAGTAAGTAGTGCCAACGAACTAGTATTACATTTAAAATTCATTCTATTCTACAAGAATCAGAATATCTCGAGGCTATACGAAACATGAATCTACAGATTATCTTGGAATCCGTCAAGAGTCAAAATCAAGTTTCCTACACAAAAAGTACGTGCGCTAAGTGATTTGACGCGAATATGTATTGCTTTCAGTAAGTAGTATCAAAGAACAAGTATTACATTTAAAATTCATTTTATTCTACAATAATTAGAATATCTCGAGGCTATACGAAACATGAATCTACATATTATCTTGGAATCCGTCAAGAGTCGAAATCAAGTTTCCTACAAAGAAAGTACGTGCGCCAAGTAATTTGGCGCGAATATGTATTGCTTTCAGTAAGTAGTGTCTAAAAACAAGTATTATATTTAAAATTCATTCTATTCTATAAGAATCAGAATATCTCGAGGCTATACGAAACATGAATCTACAGATTATCTTGGAATCCGTCAAGAGTCGAAACCAAGTTTCCTACACAGAAAGTACGTGCGCTAAGTGATTTGACGCGAATATGTATTGCTTTCAGTAAGTAGTGTCAAAGAACAAGTATTACATTTAAATTTCATTCTATTCTACAAGAATCAGAAAATCTCGAGGCTATACGAAACATGAATCTACAGATTATCTTGGAATCCGTCAAGAGTCGAAATCAAGTTTCCTACACAGAAAGTACGTGCGCTGAGTGATTTGACGCGAATATGTATTGCTTTCAGTATGTAGTGCCAAAGAACAAGTATTACATTTAAAATGCATTCTATTCTACAAGAATCAGAATATCTCGAGGCTATACGAAACATGAATCTACATATTATCTTGGAATCCGTCAAGAGTCGAAATCAAGTTTCCTACACAGAAAGTACGTGCGCTAAGTGATTTGACGCGAATATGTATTGCTTTCAGTAAGTAGTGTCAAAGAACAAGTATTATATTTAAAATTCATTCTATTCTACAAGAATCAGAATATCTCGAGGCTATACGAAACATGAATCTACAGATTATCTTGGAATCCGTCAAGAGTCGAAACCAAATTTCCTACACAGAAAGTACGTGCGCTAAGTGATTTGACGCGCATATATATTGCTTTCAGTAAGTAGTGTCAAAGAACAAGTATTACATTTAAAATTCATTCTATTCTACAAAAATCAGAATATCTCGAAGCTATACGAAACATGAATCTACAGATTATCTTGGAATCCGTCAAGAGTCGAAACCAAGTTTCCTACACAGAAAGTACTTTCGCTAAGTGATTTGACGCGAATATGTATTGCTTTCAGTAAGTAGTGCCAAAGAACAAGTATTACATTTAAAATTCATTCTATTCTACAAGAATCAGAATATCTCGAGGCTATACGAAACATGAATCTACAGATTATCTTGGAATCCGTCAAGAGTCGAACTCAAGTTTCCTACACAGAAAGAACGTGCGCTAAGAGATTTGAAGCGAATATGTATTGCTTTCAGTAAGTAGTGCCAAAGAACAAGTATTACATTTAAAATGCATTCTATTCTACAAGAATTAGAATATCTCGAGGCTATACGAAACATGAATCTACAGATTATCTTGGAATCCGTCAAGAGTCGAAACCAAGTTTCCTACACAGAAAGTACCTGCGCTAAGTGATTTGACGCGAATATGTATTGCTTTCAGAAAATAGTGTCAAAGAACAAGTATTACATTTAAAATACATTCTATTCTACAAGAATCAGAATATCTCGAGGCTATACGAAACATGTATCTACAGATTATCTTGGAATCCGTCAAGAGTCGAAACCAAGTTTCCTACACAGAAAGTACGTGCGCTAAGTGATTTGACGCGAATATAAATAGCTTTCAGTAAGTAGTGTCACAGAACAAGTATTACATTTAAAATTCATTCTATTCTACAAGACTCAGAATATCTCGAGGCTATACGAAACATGAATCTACAGATTATCTTGGAATCCGTCAAGAGTCGAAACCAAGTTTCCTACACAGAAAGTATGTGCGCTAAGTGATTTGACGCGAATATGTATTGCTTTCAGTAAGTAGTGTCAAAGAACAAGTATTACATTTAAAATTCATTCTATTCTACAAGAATCAGAATATCTCGAGGCTATACGAAACATGAATCTACAGATTATCCTGGAATCCGTCAAGAGTCGAAATCAAGTTTCCTACACAGAAAGTACGTGCGTTGAGTGATTTGACGCGAATATGTATTGCTTTCAGTAAGTAGTATCAAAGAACAAGTATTACATTTAAAATTCATTCTATTCTACAAGAATTAGAATATCTCGAGGCTATACGAAACATGAATTTACAGATTATCTTGGAATCTGTCAAGAGTCGAACTCAAGTTTCCTACACAAAAAGTAAGTGCTCTAAGTGATTTGACGTGAATATGTATTGCTTTCAGTAAGTTGTGTCAAAGAACAAGTATTACATTTAAAATTCATGCTATTCTACAAGAATCAGAATATCTCCAGGCTATACGAAACATGAATCTACAGATTATCTTGGAATCCGTCAAGAGTCGAAATCAAGTTTCCTACACAGAAAGTACGTGCGCTAAGTGATTTGACGCGTATATGTATTGGTTTCAGTAAGTAGTACCAAAGAACAAGTATTACATTTAAAATTCATTCTATTCTACAAGAATCAGAATATCTCGAGGCTATACGAAACATGAATTTACAGATTATCTTGGAATCTGTCAAGAGTCGAACTCAAGTTTCCTACACAGAAAGTAAGTGCTCTAAGTGATTTGACGTGAATATGTATTGCTTTCAGTAAGTAGTGTCAAAGAACAAGTATTACATTTAAAATTCATGCTATTCTACAAGAATCAGAATATCTCGAGGCTATACGAAACATGAATCTACAGATTATCTTGGAATCCGTCAAGAGTCGAAATCAAGTTTCCTACACAGAAAGTACGTGCGCTAAGTGATTTGACGCGTATATGTATTGCCTTCAGTAAGTAGTGTCAAAGAACAAGTATTATATTTAAAATTCATGCTATTCTACAAGAATCAGAATATCTCGAGGCTATACGAAACATGAATCTACAGATTATCTTGGAATCCGTCAAGAGTCGAAACCAAGTTTCCTACACAGAAAGTACGTGCGCTAAGTGATTTGACGCGAATATGTATTGCTTTCAGAAAGTAGTATCAAAGAACAAATATTACATTTAAAATTCATTCTATTCTACAAGAATTAGAATATCTCGAATCTATACGAAACATGGATCTAAAGATTATCTTGGAATCCGTCAAGAGTCGAAACCAAGTTTCCTACACAGAAAGTACGTGCGCTAAGTGATTTGACGCAAATATAAATTGCTTTCAGTAAGTAGTGTCAAAGAACAAGTATTTCATTTAAAATACATTCTATTATACAAGAATCACAATATCTCGAGGCTATACGAAACATGAATCTACAGATTATCTTGGAATCCGTCAAGAGTCGAAACCAAGTTTCCTAAGCAGCAAGTACCTGCGCTAAGTGATTTGACGCGAATATGTATTGCTTTCAGTAAGTAGTGTCAAAGAACAAGTATTACATTTAAAATTCATTCTATTCTACAAGAATCAGAATATCGCGAGGCTATACGAAACATGAATCTACAGATTATCCTGGAATCCGTCAAGAGTCGAAATCAAGTTTCCTACACAGAAAGTACGTGCGCTGAGTGATTTGACGCGAATATGTATTGCTTTCAGTAAGTAGTATCAAAGAACAAGTATTACATTTAAAATTCATTCTATTCTACAAGAATTAGAATATCTCGAGGCTATACGAAACATGAATTTACAGATTATCTTGGAATCTGTCAAGAGTCGAACTCAAGTTTCCTACACAGAAAGTAAGTGCTCTAAGTGATTTGACGTGAATATGTATTGCTTTCAGTAAGTAGTGTCAAAGAACAAGTATTACATTTAAAATTCATGCTATTCTACAAGAATCAGAATATCTCGAGGCTATACGAAACATGAATCTACAGATTATCTTGGAATCCGTCAAGAGTCGAAATCAAGTTTCCTACACAGAAAGTACGTGCGCTAAGTGATTTGACGCGTATATGTATTGCTTTTAGTAAGTAGTGCCAACGAACTAGTATTACATTTAAAATTCATTCTATTCTACAAGAATCAGAATATCTCGAGGCTATACGAAACATGAATCTACAGATTATCTTGGAATCCGTCAAGAGTCAAAATCAAGTTTCCTACACAAAAAGTACGTGCGCTAAGTGATTTGACGCGAATATGTATTGCTTTCAGTAAGTAGTGTCAAAGAACAAGTATTACATTTAAAATTCATTTTATTCTACAATAATTAGAATATCTCGAGGCTATACGAAACATGAATCTACATATTATCTTGGAATCCGTCAAGAGTCGAAATCAAGTTTCCTACAAAGAAAGTACGTGCGCCAAGTAATTTGACGCGAATATGTATTGCTTTCAGTAAGTAGTGTCTAAAAACAAGTATTATATTGAAAATTCATTCTATTCTATAAGAATCAGAATATCTCGAGGCTATACGAAACATGAATCTACAGATTATCTTGGAATCCGTCAAGAGTCGAAACCAAGTTTCCTACACAGAAAGTACCTGCGCTAAGTCATTTGACGCGAATATGTATTGCTTTCAGTAAGTAGTGCCAAAGAACAAGTATTACATTTAAAATTCATTCTACTCTATAAGAATCAGAATATCTCGAGGCTATACGAAACACGAATCTACAGATTATCTTGGAATCCGTCAAGAGTCGAAACCAAGTTTCCTACACAGAAAGTACGTGCGCTAAGTGATTTGACGCGAATATGTATTGCTTTCAGTAAGTAGTGCCAAAGAACAAGTATTACATTTAAAATTCATTCTATTCTACAAGAATCAGAATATCTCGAGGCTATACGAAACATGAATCTACAGATTATCTTGGAATCCGTCAAGAGTAGAAACCAAGTTTCCTACACAGAAAGTACGTGCGCTAAGAGATTTAAAGCGAATATGTATTGCTTTCAGTAAGTAGTGCCAAAGAACAAGTATTACATTTAAAATGCATTCTATTCTACAAGAATCAGAATATCTCGAGGCTATACGAAACATGAATCTACAGATTATCTTGGAATCCGTCAAGAGTGAAAACCAAGTTTCCTACACAGAAAGTACCTGCGCTAAGTGATTTGACGCGAATATGTATTGCTTTCAGAAAATAGTGTCAAAGAACAAGTATTACATTTAAAATACATTCTATTCTACAAGAATCAGAATATCTCGAGGCTATACGAAACATGTATCTACAGATTATCTTGGAATCCGTCAAGAGTCGAAACCAAGTTTCCTACACAGAAAATACGTGCGCTAAGTGATTTGACGCGAATATAAATAGCTTTCAGTAAGTAGTGTCAAAGAACAAGTATTACATTTAAAATTCATTCTATTCTACAAGACTCAGAATATCTCGAGGCTATACGAAACATGAATCTACAGATTATCTTGGAATCCGTCAAGAGTCGAAACCAAGTTTCCTACACAGAAAGTATGTGCGCTAAGTGATTTGACGCGAATATGTATTGCTTTCAGTAAGTAGTGTCAAAGAACAAGTATTACATTTAAAATTCATTCTATTCTACAAGAATCAGAATATCTCGAGGCTATACGAAACATGAATCTACAGATTATCCTGGAATCCGTCAAGAGTCGAAATCAAGTTTCCTACACAGAAAGTACGTGCGTTGAGTGATTTGACGCGAATATGTATTGCTTTCAGTAAGTAGTATCAAAGAACAAGTATTACATTTAAAATTCATTCTATTCTACAAGAATTAGAATATCTCGAGGCTATACGAAACATGAATTTACAGATTATCTTGGAATCTGTCAAGAGTCGAACTCAAGTTTCCTACACAAAAAGTAAGTGCTCTAAGTGATTTGACGTGAATATGTATTGCTTTCAGTAAGTTGTGTCAAAGAACAAGTATTACATTTAAAATTCATGCTATTCTACAAGAATCAGAATATCTCCAGGCTATACGAAACATGAATCTACAGATTATCTTGGAATCCGTCAAGAGTCGAAATCAAGTTTCCTACACAGAAAGTACGTGCGCTAAGTGATTTGACGCGTATATGTATTGGTTTCAGTAAGTAGTATCAAAGAACAAGTATTACATTTAAAATTCATTCTATTCTACAAGAATTAGAATATCTCGAGGCTATACGAAACATGAATTTACAGATTATCTTGGAATCTGTCAAGAGTCGAACTCAAGTTTCCTACACAGAAAGTAAGTGCTCTAAGTGATTTGACGTGAATATGTATTGCTTTCAGTAAGTAGTGTCAAAGAACAAGTATTACATTTAAAATTCATGCTATTCTACAAGAATCAGAATATCTCGAGGCTATACGAAACATGAATCTACAGATTATCTTGGAATCCGTCAAGAGTCGAAATCAAGTTTCCTACACAGAAAGTACGTGCGCTAAGTGATTTGACGCGTATATGTATTGCCTTCAGTAAGTAGTGTCAAAGAACAAGTATTATATTTAAAATTCATGCTATTCTACAAGAATCAGAATATCTCGAAACTATACGAAACATGAATCTACAGATTATCTTGGAATCCGTCAAGAGTCGAAACCAAGTTTCCTACACAGAAAGTACGTGCGCTAAGTGATTTGACGCGAATATGTATTGCTTTCAGAAAGTAGTATCAAAGAACAAATATTACATTTAAAATTCTCCGTCAAGAGTCGAAACCAAGTTTCCTACGCAGAAAGTATGTGCGCTAAGTGATTTGACGCGAATATGTATTGCTTTCAGTAAGTAGTGTCAAAGAACAAGTATTACATTTAAAATTCATTCTATTCTACAAGAATCAGAATATCGCGAGGCTATACGAAACATGAATCTACAGATTATCCTGGAATCCGTCAAGAGTCGAAATCAAGTTTCCTACACAGAAAGTACGTGCGCTGAGTGATTTGACGCGAATATGTATTGCTTTCAGTAAGTAGTGTCAAAGAACAAGTATTACCTTTAAAATTCATTCTATTCTACAAGAATCAGAATATCGCGAGGCTATACGAAACATGAATCTACAGATTATCCTGGAATCCGTCAAGAGTCGAAATCAAGTTTCCTACACAGAAAGTACGTGCGCTGAGTGATTTGACGCGAATATGTATTGCTTTCAGTAAGTAGTATCAAAGAACAAGTGTTACATTTAAAATTCATTTTATTCTACAAGAATTAGAATATCTCGAGGCTATACGAAACATGAATTTACAGATTATCTTGGAATCTGTCAAGAGTCGAACTCAAGTTTCCTACACAGAAAGTAAGTGCTCTAAGTGATTTGACGTGAATATGTATTGCTTTCAGTAAGTAGTGTCAAAGAACAAGTATTACATTTAAAATTCATGCTATTCTACAAGAATCAGAATATCTCGAGGCTATACGAAACATGAATCTACAGATTATCTTGGAATCCGTCAAGAGTCGAAATCAAGTTTCCTACACAGAAAGTACGTGCGCTAAGTGATTTGACGCGTATATGTATTGCTTTCAGTAAGTAGTGCCAACGATCTAGTATTACATTTAAAATTCATTCTATTCTACAAGAATCAGAATATCTCGAGGCTATACGAAACATGAATCTACAGATTATCTTGGAATCCGTCAAGAGTCAAAATCAAGTTTCCTACACAAAAAGTACGTGCGCTAAGTGATTTGACGCGAATATGTATTGCTTTCAGTAAGTAGTGTCAAAGAACAAGTATTACATTTAAAATTCATTTTATTCTACAATAATTAGAATATCTCGAGGCTATACGAAACATGAATCTACATATTATCTTGGAATCCGTCAAGAGTCGAAATCAAGTTTCCTACAAAGAAAGTACGTGCGCCAAGTAATTTGACGCGAATATGTATAGCTTTCAGTAAGTAGTGTCTAAAAACAAGTATTATATTTAAAATTCATTCTATTCTATAAGAATCAGAATATCTCGAGGCTATACGAAACATGAATCTACAGATTATCTTGGAATCCGTCAAGAGTCGAAACCAAGTTTCCTACACAGAAAGTACGTGCGCTAAGTGATTTGACGCGAATATGTATTGCTTTCAGTAAGTAGTGCCAAAGAACAAGTATTACATTTAAAATTCATTCTACTCTATAAGAATCAGAATATCTCGAGGCTATACGAAACATGAATCTACAGATTATCTTGGTATCCGTCAAGAGTCGAAACCAAGTTTCCTACACAGAAAGTACGTGCGCTAAGTGATTTGACGCGAATATGTATTGCTCTCAGTAAGTAGTGCCAAAGAACAAGTATTACATTTAAAATTCATTCTATTCTACAAGAATCAGAATATCTCGAGGCTATACGAAACATGAATCTACAGATTATCTTGGAATCCGTCAAGAGTAGAAACCAAGTTTCCTACACAGAAAGTACCTGCGCTAAGTGATTTGACGCGAATATGTGTTGCTATCAGAAAGTAGTGTCAAAGAACAAGTATTACATTTAAAATGCATTCTATTCTACAAGAATCAGAATATCTCAAAGCTATACGAAACATGAATCTACAGATTATCTTGGAATCCGTCAAGAATCGAAACCAAGTTTCCTACACAGAAAGTACCTGCGCTAAGTGATTTGACGCGAATATGTATTGCTTTCAGTAAGTAGTGTCAAAGAACAAGTATTACATTTAAAATTCATTCTATTCTTCAAGAATCAGAATATCTCGAGGCTATACAAAACATGAATCTACAGATTATCTTGGAATCCGTCAAGAGTCGAAACCAAGTTTCCTACACAGAAAGTACGTGCGCTAAGTGATTTGACGCGAATATGTATTGCTTTCAGTAAGTAGTGTCAAAGAACAAGTATTACATTTAAATTCCATTCTATTCTACAAGAATCAGAAAATCTCGAGGCTATACGAAACATGAATCTACAGATTATCTTGGAATCCGTCAAGAGTCGAAATCAAGTTTCCTACACAGAAAGTACGTGCGCTGAGTGATTTGACGCGAATATGTATTGCTTTCAGTAAGTAGTGCCAAAGATCAAGTATTACATTTAAAATGCATTCTATTCTACAAGAATCAGAATATCTCGAGGCTATACGAAACATGAATCTACATATTATCTTGGAATCCGTCAAGAGTCGAAATCAAGTTTCCTACACAGAAAGTACGTGCGCTAAGTGATTTGACGCGAATATGTATTGCTTTCAGTAAGTAGTGTCAAAGAACAAGTATTATATTTAAAATTCATTCTATTCTACAAGAATCAGAATATCTCGAGGCTATACGAAACATGAATCTACAGATTATCTTGGAATCCGTCAAGAGTCGAAACCAAATTTCCTACACAGAAAGTACGTGCGCTAAGTGATTTGACGCGCATATATATTGCTTTCAGTAAGTAGTGTCAAAGAACAAGTATTACATTTAAAATTCATTCTATTCTACAAGAATCAGAATATCTCGAAGCTATACGAAACATGAATCTACAGATTATCTTGGAATCCGTCAAGAGTCGAAACCAAGTTTCCTACACAGAAAGTATTTTCGCTAAGTGATTTGACGCGAATATGTATTGCTTTCAGTAAGTAGTGCCAAAGAACAAGTATTACATTTAAAATTCATTCTATTCTACAAGAATCAGAATATCTCGAGGCTATACGAAACATGAATCTACAGATTATCTTGGAATCCGTCAAGAGTCGAACTAAAGTTTCCTACACAGAAAGTACGTGCGCTAAGAGATTTGAAGCGAATATGTATTGCTTTCAGTAAGTAGTGCCAAAGAACAAGTGTTACATTTAAAATGCATTCTATTCTACAAGAATCAGAATATCTCGAGGCTATACGAAACATGAATCTACAGATTATCTTGGAATCCGTCAAGAGTCGAAACCAAGTTTCCTACACAGAAAGTACCTGCGCTAAGTGATTTGACGCGAATATGTATTGCTTTCAGAAAATAGTGTCAAAGAACAAGTATTACATTTAAAATACATTCTATTCTACAAGAATCAGAATATCTCGAGGCTATACGAAACATGTATCTATAGATTATCTTGGAATCCGTCAAGAGTCGAAACCAAGTTTCCTACACAGAAAGTACGTGCGCTAAGTGATTTGACGCGAATATAAATAGCTTTCAGTAAGTAGTGTCAAAGAACAAGTATTACATTTAAAATTCATTCTATTCTACAAGACTCAGAATATCTCGAGGCTATACGAAACATGAATCTACAGATTATCTTGGAATCCGTCAAGAGTCGAAACCAAGTTTCCTACACAGAAAGTATGTGCGCTAAGTGATTTGACGCGAATATGTATTGCTTTCAGTAAGTAGTGTCAAAGAACAAGTATTACATTTAAAATTCATTCTATTCTACAAGAATCAGAATATCTCGAGGCTATACGAAACATGAATCTACAGATTATCCTGGAATCCGTCAAGAGTCGAAATCAAGTTTCCTACACAGAAAGTACGTGCGTTGAGTGATTTGACGCGAATATGTATTGCTTTCAGTAAGTAGTATCAAAGAACAAGTATTACATTTAAAATTCATTCTATTCTACAAGAATTAGAATATCTCGAGGCTATACGAAACATGAATTTACAGATTATCTTGGAATCTGTCAAGAGTCGAACTCAAGTTTCCTACACAAATAGTAAGTGCTCTAAGTGATTTGACGTGAATATGTATTGCTTTCAGTAAGTAGTGTCATAGAACAAGTATTACATTTAAAATTCATGCTATTCTACAAGAATCAGAATATCTCCAGGATATACGAAACATGAATCTACAGATTATCTTGGAATCCGTCAAGAGTCGAAATCAAGTTTCCTACACAGAAAGTACGTGCGCTAAGTGATTTGACGCGTATATGTATTGGTTTCAGTAAGTAGTATCAAAGAACAAGTATTACATTTAAAATTCATTCTATTCTACAAGAATTAGAATATCTCGAGGCTATACGAAACATGAATTTACAGATTATCTTGGAATCTGTCAAGAGTCAAACTCAAGTTTCCTACACAGAAAGTAAGTGCTCTAAGTGATTTGACGTGAATATGTATTGCTTTCAGTAAGTAGTGTCAAAGAACAAGTATTACATTTAAAATTCATGCTATTCTACAAGAATCAGAATATCTCGAGGCTATACGAAACATGAATCTACAGATTATCTTGGAATCCGTCAAGAGTCGAAATCAAGTTTCCTACACAGAAAGTACGTGCGCTAAGTGATTTGCCGCGTATATGTATTGCCTTCAGTAAGTAGTGTCAAAGAACAAGTATTATATTTAAAATTCATGCTATTCTACAAGAATCACAATATCTCGAGGCTATACGAAACATGAATCTACAGATTATCTTGGAATCCGTCAAGAGTCGAAACCAAGTTTCCTACACAGAAAGTACGTGCGCTAAGTGATTTGACGCAAATATAAATTGCTTTCAGTAAGTAGTGTCAAAGAACAAGTATTACATTTAAAATACATTCTATTATACAAGAATCACAATATCTCGAGGCTATACGAAACATGAATCTACAGATTATCTTGGAATCCGTCAAGAGTCGAAACCAAGTTTCCTACGCAGAAAGTATGTGCGCTAAGTGATTTGACGCGAATATGTATTGCTTTCAGTAAGTAGTGTCAAAGAACAAGTATTACATTTAAAATTCATTCTATTCTATAAGAATCAGAATATCGCGAGGCTATACGAAACATGAATCTACAGATTATCCTGGAATCCGTCAAGAGTCGAAATCAAGTTTCCTACACAGAAAGTACGTGCGCTGAGTGATTTGACGCGAATATGTATTGCTTTCAGTAAGTAGTATCAAAGAACAAGTATTACATTTAAAATTCATTCTATTCTACAAGAATTAGAATATCTCGAGGCTATACGAAACATGAATTTACAGATTATCTTGGAATCTGTCAAGAGTCGAACTCAAGTTTCCTACACAGAAAGTAAGTGCTCTAAGTGATTTGACGTGAATATGTATTGCTTTCAGTAAGTAGTGTCAAAGAACAAGTATTACATTTAAAATTCATGCTATTCTACAAGAATCAGAATATCTCGAGGCTATACGAAACATGAATCTACAGATTATCTTGGAATCCGTCAAGAGTCGAAATCAAGTTTCCTACACAGAAAGTACGTGCGCTAAGTGATTTGACGCGTATATGTATTGCTTTCAGTAAGTAGTGCCAACGAACTAGTATTACATTTAAAATTCATTCTATTCTACAAGAATCAGAATATCTCGAGGCTATACGAAACATGAATCTACAGATTACCTTGGAATCCGTCAAGAGTCAAAATCAAGTTTCCTACACAAAAAGTACGTGCGCTAAGTGATTTGACGCGAATATGTATTGCTTTCAGTAAGTAGTGTCAAAGAACAAGTATTACATTTAAAATTCATTTTATTCTACAATAATTAGAATATCTCGAGGCTATACGAAACATGAATGTACATATTATCTTGGAAGCCGTCAAGAATCGAAATCAAGTTTCCTACAAAGAAAGTACGTGCGCCAAGTAATTTGACGCGAATATGTATTGCTTTCAGTAAGTATTGTCAAAGAACAAGTATTACATTTAAAATTCATTCTAATCTACATAAAATCAGAATATCTCGAGGCTATACGAAACATGAATCTACAGATTATCTTGGAATCCGTCAAGAGTCGAAATCAAGTTTCCTACACAGAAAGTACCTGCGCTAAGTGATTTGACGCGAATATGTATTGCTTTCAGTAAGTAGTGTCAAAGAACAAGTATTACATTTAAAATTCATTCTATTCTACAAGAATCAGAATATCGCGAGGCTATACGAAACATGAATCTACAGATTATCCTGGAATCTGTCAAGAGTCGAAATCAAGTTTCTTACACAGAAAGTACGTGCGCTGAGTGATTTGACGCGAATATGTATTGCTTTCAGTAAGTAGTATCAAAGAACAAGTATTACATTTAAAATTCATTCTATTCTACAAGAATTAGAATATCTCGAGGCTATACGAAACATGAATTTACAGATTATCTTGGAATCTGTCAAGAGTCGAACTCAAGTTTCCTACACAGAAAGTAAGTGCTCTAAGTGATTTGACGTGAATATGTATTGCTTTCAGTAAGTAGTGTCAAAGAACAAGTATTACATTTAAAATTCATGCTATTCTACAAGAATCAGAATATCTCGAGGCTATACGAAACATGAATCTACAGATTATCTTGGAATCCGTCAAGAGTCGAAATCAAGTTTCCTACACAGAAAGTACGTGCGCTAAGTGATTTGACGCGTATATGTATTGCTTTCAGTAAGTAGTGCCAACGAACTAGTATTACATTTAAAATTCATTCTATTCTACAAGAATCAGAATATCTCGAGGCTATACGAAACATGAATCTACAGATTATTTTGGAATCCGTCATCAGTCGAAACCAAGTTTCCTACACAGAAAGTACCTGCGCTAAGTGATTTGACGCGAATATGTATTGCTTTCAAAAAGTAGTGTCAAAGAACAAGTATTACATTTAAAATGCATTCTTTTCTACAAGAATCAGAATATCTCGAGGCTATACGAAACATGAATATACAGATTATCTTGGAGTCTGTCAAGAGTCGAAACCAAGTTTCCTACACAGAAAGTACCTGCGCTAAATGATTTGACGCGAATATGTATTGCTTTCAGTAAGTAGTGTCAAAGAACAAGTATTACATTTAAAATGCATTCTATTCTACAAGAATCAGAATATCTCGAGGCTATACGAAACATAAATCTAAAGATTATCTTGGAATCCGTCAAGAGTCGAAACCAAGGTTCCTACACAGAAAGTACGTGCGCTAAGTGATTTGACGCGAATATGTATTGCTTTCAGTAAGTAGTGTCTAAGAACAAGTATTATATTTAAAATTCATTCTATTCTATAAGAATCAGAATATCTCGAGGCTATACGAAACATGAATCTACAGATTATCTTGGAATCCGTCAAGAGTCGAAACCAAGTTTCCTACACACAAAGTACGTGCGCTAAGTGATTTGACGCGAATATGTATTGCTTTCAGTAAGTAGTGCCAAAGAACAAGTATTACATTTAAAATTCATTCTATTCTACAAGAATCAGAATATCTCGAGGCTATACGAAACATGAATCTACAGATTATCTTGGAATCCGTCAAGAGTAGAAACCAAGTTTCCTACACAGAAAGTACCTGCGCTAAGTGATTTGACGCGAATATGTATTGCTATCAGAAAGTAGTGTCAAAGAACAAGTATTACATTTAAAATGCATTCTATTCTACAAGAATCAGAATATCTCAAAGCTATACGAAACATGAATCTACAGATTATCTTGGAATCCGTCAAGAATCGAAACCAAGTTTCCTACACAGAAAGTACCTGCCCTAAGTGATTTGACGCGAATATGTATTGCTTTCAGTAAGTAGTGTCAAAGAACAAGTATTACATTTAAAATTCATTCTATTCTTCAAGAATCAGAATATCTCGAGGCTATACGAAACATGAATCTACAGATTATCTTGGAATCCGTCAAGAGTCGAAACCAAGTTTCCTACAAGAAAGTACGTGCGCTAAGTGATTTAACGCGAATATGTATTGCTTTCAGTAAGTAGTGTCAAAGAACAAGTATTACATTTAAATTTCATTCTATTCTACAAGAATCAGAAAATCTCGAGGCTATACGAAACATGAATCTACAGATTATCTTGGAATCCGTCAACAGTCGAAATCAAGTTTCCTACACAGAAAGTACGTGCGCTGAGTGATTTGACGCGAATATGTATTGCTTTCAGTAAGTAGTGCCAAAGAACAAGTATTACATTTAAAATGCATTCTATTCTACAAGAATCAGAATATCTCGAGGCTATACGAAACATGAATCTACATATTATCTTGGAATCCGTCAAGAGTCGAAATCAAGTTTCCTACACAGAAAGTACGTGCGCTAAGTGATTTGACGCGAATATGTATTCCTTTCAGTAAGTAGTGTCAAAGAACAAGTATTATATTTAAAATTCATTCTATTCTACAAGAATCAGAATATCTCGAGGCTATACGAAACATGAATCTACAGATTATCTTGGAATCCGTCAAGAGTCGAAACCAAATTTCCTACACAGAAAGTACGTGCGCTAAGTGATTTGACGCGCATATATATTGCTTTCAGTAAGTAGTGTCAAAGAACAAGTATTACATTTAAAATTCATTCTATTCTACAAGAATCAGAATATCTCGAAGCTATACGAAACATGAATCTACAGATTATCTTGGAATCCGTCAAGAGTCGAAACCAAGTTTCCTACACAGAAAGTACTTTCGCTAAGTGATTTGACGCGAATATGTATTGCTTTCAGTAAGTAGTGCCAAAGAACAAGTATTACATTTAAAATTCATTCTATTCTACAAGAATCAGAATATCTCGAGGCTATACGAAACATGAATCTACAGATTATCTTGGAATCCGTCAAGAGTCGAACTCAAGTTTCCTACACAGAAAGTACGTGCGCTAAGAGATTTGAAGCGAATATGTATTGCTTTCAGTAAGTAGTGCCAAAGAACAAGTATTACATTTAAAATGCATTCTATTCTACAAGAATCAGAATATCTCGAGGCTATACGAAACATGAATCTACAAATTATCTTGGAATCCGTCAAGAGTCGAAACCAAGTTTCCTACACAGAAAGTACCTGCGCTAAGTGATTTGACGCGAATATGTATTGCTTTCAGAAAATAGTGTCAAAGAACAAGTATTACATTTAAAATACATTTTATTCTACAAGAATCAGAATATCTCGAGGCTATACGAAACATGTATCTACAGATTATCTTGGAATCCGTCAAGAGTCGAAACCAAGTTTCCTACACAGAAAGTACGTGCGCTAAGTGATTTGACGCGAATATAAATAGCTTTCAGTAAGTAGTGTCAAAGAACAAGTATTACATTTAAAATTCATTCTATTCTACAAGACTCAGAATATCCCGAGGCTATACGAAACATGAATCTACAGATTATCTTGGAATCCGTCAAGAGTCGAAACCAAGTTTCCTACACAGAAAGGAAGTGCGCTAAGTGATTTGACGCGAATATGTATTGCTTTCAGTAAGTAGTGTCAAAGAACAAGTATTACATTTAAAATTCATTCTATTCTACAAGAATCAGAATATCTCGAGGCTATACGAAACATGAATCTACAGATTATCCTGGAATCCGTCAAGAGTCGAAATCAAGTTTCCTACACAGAAAGTACGTGCGTTGAGTGATTTGACGCGAATATGTATTGCTTTCAGTAAGTAGTATCAAAGAACAAGTATTACATTTAAAATTCATTCTATTCTACAAGAATTAGAATATCTCGAGGCTATACGAAACATGAATTTACAGATTATCTTGGAATCTGTCAAGAGTCGAACTCAAGTTTCCTACACAAATAGTAAGTGCTCTAAGTGATTTGACGTGAATATGTATTGCTTTCAGTAAGTAGTGTCATAGAACAAGTATTACATTTAAAATTCATGCTATTCTACAAGAATCAGAATATCTCCAGGCTATACGAAACATGAATCTACAGATTATCTTGGAATCCGTCAAGAGTCGAAATCAAGTTTCCTACACAGAAAGTACGTGCGCTAAGTGATTTGACGCGTATATGTATTGGTTTCAGTAAGTAGTATCAAAGAACAAGTATTACATTTAAAATTCATTCTATTCTACAAGAATTAGAATATCTCGAGGCTATACGAAACATGAATTTACAGATTATCTTGGAATCTGTCAAGAGTCAAACTCAAGTTTCCTACACAGAAAGTAAGTGCTCTAAGTGATTTGACGTGAATATGTATTGCTTTCAGTAAGTAGTGTCAAAGAACAAGTATTACATTTAAAATTCATGCTATTCTACAAGAATCAGAATATCTCGAGGCTATACGAAACATGAATCTACAGATTATCTTGGAATCCGTCAAGAGTCGAAATCAAGTTTCCTACACAGAAAGTACGTGCGCTAAGTGATTTGCCGCGTATATGTATTGCCTTCAGTAAGTAGTGTCAAAGAACAAGTATTATATTTAAAATTCATGCTATTCTACAAGAATCACAATATCTCGAGGCTATACGAAACATGAATTTACAGATTATCTTGGAATCCGTCAAGAGTCGAAACCAAGTTTCCTACACAGAAAGTACGTGCGCTAAGTGATTTGACGCAAATATAAATTGCTTTCAGTAAGTAGTGTCAAAGAACAAGTATTACATTTAAAATACATTCTATTATACAAGAATCACAATATCTCGAGGCTATACGAAACATGAATCTACAGATTATCTTGGAATCCGTCAAGAGTCGAAACCAAGTTTCCTACGCAGAAAGTATGTGCGCTAAGTGATTTGACGCGAATATGTATTGCTTTCAGTAAGTAGTGTCAAAGAACAAGTATTACATTTAAAATTCATTCTATTCTACAAGAATCAGAATATCGCGAGGCTATACGAAACATGAATCTACAGATTATCCTGGAATCCGTCAAGAGTCGAAATCAAGTTTCCTACACAGAAAGTACGTGCGCTGAGTGATTTGACGCGAATATGTATTGCTTTCAGTAAGTAGTATCAAAGAACAAGTATTACATTTAAAATTCATTCTATTCTACAAGAATTAGAATATCTCGAGGCTATACGAAACATGAATTTACAGATTATCTTGGAATCTGTCAAGAGTCGAACTCAAGTTTCCTACACAGAAAGTAAGTGCTCTAAGTGATTTGACGTGAATATGTATTGCTTTCAGTAAGTAGTGTCAAAGAACAAGTATTACATTTAAAATTCATGCTATTCTACAAGAATCAGAATATCTCGAGGCTATACGAAACATGAATCTACAGATTATCTTGGAATCCGTCAAGAGTCGAAATCAAGTTTCCTACACAGAAAGTACGTGCGCTAAGTGATTTGACGCGTATATGTATTGCTTTCAGTAAGTAGTGCCAACGAACTAGTATTACATTTAAAATTCATTCTATTCTACAAGAATCAGAATATCTCGAGGCTATACGAAACATGAATCTACAGATTACCTTGGAATCCGTCAAGAGTCAAAATCAAGTTTCCTACACAAAAAGTACGTGCGCTAAGTGATTTGACGCGAATATGTATTGCTTTCAGTAAGTAGTGTCAAAGAACAAGTATTACATTTAAAATTCATTTTATTCTACAATAATTAGAATATCTCGAGGCTATACGAAACATGAATGTACATATTATCTTGGAAGCCGTCAAGAATCGAAATCAAGTTTCCTACAAAGAAAGTACGTGCGCCAAGTAATTTGACGCGAATATGTATTGCTTTCAGTAAGTATTGTCAAAGAACAAGTATTACATTTAAAATTCATTCTAATCTACATAAAATCAGAATATCTCGAGGCTATACGAAACATGAATCTACAGATTATCTTGGAATCCGTCAAGAGTCGAAATCAAGTTTCCTACACAGAAAGTACCTGCGCTAAGTGATTTGACGCGAATATGTATTGCTTTCAGTAAGTAGTGTCAAAGAACAAGTATTACATTTAAAATTCATTCTATTCTACAAGAATCAGAATATCGCGAGGCTATACGAAACATGAATCTACAGATTATCCTGGAATCTGTCAAGAGTCGAAATCAAGTTTGTTACACAGAAAGTACGTGCGCTGAGTGATTTGACGCGAATATGTATTGCTTTCAGTAAGTAGTATCAAAGAACAAGTATTACATTTAAAATTCATTCTATTCTACAAGAATTAGAATATCTCGAGGCTATACGAAACATGAATTTACAGATTATCTTGGAATCTGTCAAGAGTCGAACTCAAGTTTCCTACACAGAAAGTAAGTGCTCTAAGTGATTTGACGTGAATATGTATTGCTTTCAGTAAGTAGTGTCAAAGAACAAGTATTACATTTAAAATTCATGCTATTCTACAAGAATCAGAATATCTCGAGGCTATACGAAACATGAATCTACAGATTATCTTGGAATCCGTCAAGAGTCGAAATCAAGTTTCCTACACAGAAAGTACGTGCGCTAAGTGATTTGACGCGTATATGTATTGCTTTCAGTAAGTAGTGCCAACGAACTAGTATTACATTTAAAATTCATTCTATTCTACAAGAATCAGAATATCTCGAGGCTATACGAAACATGAATCTACAGATTATTTTGGAATCCGTCATCAGTCGAAACCAAGTTTCCTACACAGAAAGTACCTGCGCTAAGTGATTTGACGCGAATATGTATTGCTTTCAAAAAGTAGTGTCAAAGAACAAGTATTACATTTAAAATGCATTCTTTTCTACAAGAATCAGAATATCTCGAGGCTATACGAAACATGAATATACAGATTATCTTGGAGTCTGTCAAGAGTCGAAACCAAGTTTCCTACACAGAAAGTACCTGCGCTAAATGATTTGACGCGAATATGTATTGCTTTCAGTAAGTAGTGTCAAAGAACAAGTATTACATTTAAAATGCATTCTATTCTACAAGAATCAGAATATCTCGAGGCTATACGAAACATAAATCTAAAGATTATCTTGGAATCCGTCAAGAGTCGAAACCAAGGTTCCTACACAGAAAGTACGTGCGCTAAGTGATTTGACGCGAATATGTATTGCTTTCAGTAAGTAGTGTCTAAGAACAAGTATTATATTTAAAATTCATTCTATTCTATAAGAATCAGAATATCTCGAGGCTATACGAAACATGAATCTACAGATTATCTTGGAATCCGTCAAGAGTCGAAACCAAGTTTCCTACACACAAAGTACGTGCGCTAAGTGATTTGACGCGAATATGTATTGCTTTCAGTAAGTAGTGCCAAAGAACAAGTATTACATTTAAAATTCATTCTATTCTACAAGAATCAGAATATCTCGAGGCTATACGAAACATGAATCTACAGATTATCTTGGAATCCGTCAAGAGTAGAAACCAAGTTTCCTACACAGAAAGTACCTGCGCTAAGTGATTTGACGCGAATATGTATTGCTATCAGAAAGTAGTGTCAAAGAACAAGTATTACATTTAAAATGCATTCTATTCTACAAGAATCAGAATATCTCAAAGCTATACGAAACATGAATCTACAGATTATCTTGGAATCCGTCAAGAATCGAAACCAAGTTTCCTACACAGAAAGTACCTGCCCTAAGTGATTTGACGCGAATATGTATTGCTTTCAGTAAGTAGTGTCAAAGAACAAGTATTACATTTAAAATTCATTCTATTCTTCAAGAATCAGAATATCTCGAGGCTATACGAAACATGAATCTACAGATTATCTTGGAATCCGTCAAGAGTCGAAACCAAGTTTCCTACAAGAAAGTACGTGCGCTAAGTGATTTAACGCGAATATGTATTGCTTTCAGTAAGTAGTGTCAAAGAACAAGTATTACATTTAAATTTCATTCTATTCTACAAGAATCAGAAAATCTCGAGGCTATACGAAACATGAATCTACAGATTATCTTGGAATCCGTCAACAGTCGAAATCAAGTTTCCTACACAGAAAGTACGTGCGCTAAGTGATTTGACGCAAATATAAATTGCTTTCAGTAAGTAGTGTCAAAGAACAAGTATTACATTTAAAATACATTCTATTATACAAGAATCACAATATCTCGAGGCTATACGAAACATGAATCTACAGATTATCTTGGAATCCGTCAAGAGTCGAAACCAAGTTTCCTACGCAGAAAGTATGTGCGCTAAGTGATTTGACGCGAATATGTATTGCTTTCAGTAAGTAGTGTCAAAGAACAAGTATTACATTTAAAATTCATTCTATTCTACAAGAATCAGAATATCGCGAGGCTGTACGAAACATGAATCTACAGATTATCCTGGAATCCGTCAAGAGTCGAAATCAAGTTTCCTACACAGAAAGTACGTGCGCTGAGTGATTTGACGCGAATATGTATTGCTTTCAGTAAGTAGTATCAAAGAACAAGTATTACATTTAAAATTCATTCTATTCTACAAGAATTAGAATATCTCGAGGCTATACGAAACATGAATTTACAGATTATCTTGGAATCTGTCAAGAGTCGAACTCAAGTTTCCTACACAGAAAGTAAGTGCTCTAAGTGATTTGACGTGAATATGTATTGCTTTCAGTAAGTAGTGTCAAAGAACAAGTATTACATTTAAAATTCATGCTATTCTACAAGAATCAGAATATCTCGAGGCTATACGAAACATGAATCTACAGATTATCTTGGAATCCGTCAAGAGTCGAAATCAAGTTTCCTACACAGAAAGTACGTGCGCTAAGTGATTTGACGCGTATATGTATTGCTTTCAGTAAGTAGTGCCAACGAACTAGTATTACATTTAAAATTCATTCTATTCTACAAGAATCAGAATATCTCGAGGCTATACGAAACATGAATCTACAGATTACCTTGGAATCCGTCAAGAGTCAAAATCAAGTTTCCTACACAAAAAGTACGTGCGCTAAGTGATTTGACGCGAATATGTATTGCTTTCAGTAAGTAGTGTCAAAGAACAAGTATTACATTTAAAATTCATTTTATTCTACAATAATTAGAATATCTCGAGGCTATACGAAACATGAATGTACATATTATCTTGGAAGCCGTCAAGAATCGAAATCAAGTTTCCTACAAAGAAAGTACGTGCGCCAAGTAATTTGACGCGAATATGTATTGCTTTCAGTAAGTATTGTCAAAGAACAAGTATTACATTTAAAATTCATTCTAATCTACATAAAATCAGAATATCTCGAGGCTATACGAAACATGAATCTACAGATTATCTTGGAATCCGTCAAGAGTCGAAATCAAGTTTCCTACACAGAAAGTACCTGCGCTAAGTGATTTGACGCGAATATGTATTGCTTTCAGTAAGTAGTGTCAAAGAACAAGTATTACATTTAAAATTCATTCTATTCTACAAGAATCAGAATATCGCGAGGCTATACGAAACATGAATCTACAGATTATCCTGGAATCTGTCAAGAGTCGAAATCAAGTTTCTTACACAGAAAGTACGTGCGCTGAGTGATTTGACGCGAATATGTATTGCTTTCAGTAAGTAGTATCAAAGAACAAGTATTACATTTAAAATTCATTCTATTCTACAAGAATTAGAATATCTCGAGGCTATACGAAACATGAATTTACAGATTATCTTGGAATCTGTCAAGAGTCGAACTCAAGTTTCCTACACAGAAAGTAAGTGCTCTAAGTGATTTGACGTGAATATGTATTGCTTTCAGTAAGTAGTGTCAAAGAACAAGTATTACATTTAAAATTCATGCTATTCTACAAGAATCAGAATATCTCGAGGCTATACGAAACATGAATCTACAGATTATCTTGGAATCCGTCAAGAGTCGAAATCAAGTTTCCTACACAGAAAGTACGTGCGCTAAGTGATTTGACGCGTATATGTATTGCTTTCAGTAAGTAGTGCCAACGAACTAGTATTACATTTAAAATTCATTCTATTGTACAAGAATCAGAATATCTCGAGGCTATACGAAACATGAATCTACAGATTATTTTGGAATCCGTCATCAGTCGAAACCAAGTTTCCTACACAGAAAGTACCTGCGCTAAGTGATTTGACGCGAATATGTATTGCTTTCAAAAAGTAGTGTCAAAGAACAAGTATTACATTTAAAATGCATTCTTTTCTACAAGAATCAGAATATCTCGAGGCTATACGAAACATGAATATACAGATTATCTTGGAGTCTGTCAAGAGTCGAAACCAAGTTTCCTACACAGAAAGTACCTGCGCTAAATGATTTGACGCGAATATGTATTGCTTTCAGTAAGTAGTGTCAAAGAACAAGTATTACATTTAAAATGCATTCTATTCTACAAGAATCAGAATATCTCGAGGCTATACGAAACATAAATCTAAAGATTATCTTGGAATCCGTCAAGAGTCGAAACCAAGGTTCCTACACAGAAAGTACGTGCGCTAAGTGATTTGACGCGAATATGTATTGCTTTCAGTAAGTAGTGTCTAAGAACAAGTTTTATATTTAAAATTCATTCTATTCTATAAGAATCAGAATATCTCGAGGCTATACGAAACATGAATCTACAGATTATCTTGGAATCCGTCAAGAGTCGAAACCAAGTTTCCTACACACAAAGTACGTGCGCTAAGTGATTTGACGCGAATATGTATTGCTTTCAGTAAGTAGTGCCAAAGAACAAGTATTACATTTAAAATTCATTCTATTCTACAAGAATCAGAATATCTCGAGGCTATACGAAACATGAATCTACAGATTATCTTGGAATCCGTCAAGAGTAGAAACCAAGTTTCCTACACAGAAAGTACCTGCGCTAAGTGATTTGACGCGAATATGTATTGCTATCAGAAAGTAGTGTCAAAGAACAAGTATTACATTTAAAATGCATTCTATTCTACAAGAATCAGAATATCTCAAAGCTATACGAAACATGAATCTACAGATTATCTTGGAATCCGTCAAGAATCGAAACCAAGTTTCCTACACAGAAAGTACCTGCCCTAAGTGATATGACGCGAATATGTATTGCTTTCAGTAAGTAGTGTCAAAGAACAAGTATTACATTTAAAATTCATTCTATTCTTCAAGAATCAGAATATCTCGAGGCTATACGAAACATGAATCTACAGATTATCTTGGAATCCGTCAAGAGTCGAAACCAAGTTTCCTACAAGAAAGTACGTGCGCTAAGTGATTTAACGCGAATATGTATTGCTTTCAGTAAGTAGTGTCAAAGAACAAGTATTACATTTAAATTTCATTCTATTCTACAAGAATCAGAAAATCTCGAGGCTATACGAAACATGAATCTACAGATTATCTTGGAATCCGTCAACAGTCGAAATCAAGTTTCCTACACAGAAAGTACGTGCGCTGAGTGATTTGACGCGAATATGTATTGCTTTCAGTAAGTAGTGCCAAAGAACAAGTATTACATTTAAAATGCATTCTATTCTACAAGAATCAGAATATCTCGAGGCTATACGAAACATGAATCTACATATTATCTTGGAATCCGTCAAGAGTCGAAATCAAGTTTCCTACACAGAAAGTACGTGCGCTAAGTGATTTGACGCGAATATGTATTCCTTTCAGTAAGTAGTGTCAAAGAACAAGTATTATATTTAAAATTCATTCTATTCTACAAGAATCAGAATATCTCGAGGCTATACGAAACATGAATCTACAGATTATCTTGGAATCCGTCAAGAGTCGAAACCAAATTTCCTACACAGAAAGTACGTGCGCTAAGTGATTTGACGCGCATATATATTGCTTTCAGTAAGTAGTGTCAAAGAACAAGTATTACATTTAAAATTCATTCTATTCTACAAGAATCAGAATATCTCGAAGCTATACGAAACATGAATCTACAGATTATCTTGGAATCCGTCAAGAGTCGAAACCAAGTTTCCTACACAGAAAGTACTTTCGCTAAGTGATTTGACGCGAATATGTATTGCTTTCAGTAAGTAGTGCCAAAGAACAAGTATTACATTTAAAATTCATTCTATTCTACAAGAATCAGAATATCTCGAGGCTATACGAAACATGAATCTACAGATTATCTTGGAATCCGTCAAGAGTCGAACTCAAGTTTCCTACACAGAAAGTACGTGCGCTAAGAGATTTGAAGCGAATATGTATTGCTTTCAGTAAGTAGTGCCAAAGAACAAGTATTACATTTAAAATGCATTCTATTCTACAAGAATCAGAATATCTCGAGGCTATACGAAACATGAATCTACAAATTATCTTGGAATCCGTCAAGAGTCGAAACCAAGTTTCCTACACAGAAAGTACCTGCGCTAAGTGATTTGACGCGAATATGTATTGCTTTCAGAAAATAGTGTCAAAGAACAAGTATTACATTTAAAATACATTTTATTCTACAAGAATCAGAATATCTCGAGGCTATACGAAACATGTATCTACAGATTATCTTGGAATCCGTCAAGAGTCGAAACCAAGTTTCCTACACAGAAAGTACGTGCGCTAAGTGATTTGACGCGAATATAAATAGCTTTCAGTAAGTAGTGTCAAAGAACAAGTATTACATTTAAAATTCATTCTATTCTACAAGACTCAGAATATCTCGAGGCTATACGAAACATGAATCTACAGATTATCTTGGAATCCGTCAAGAGTCGAAACCAAGTTTCCTACACAGAAAGGAAGTGCGCTAAGTGATTTGACGCGAATATGTATTGCTTTCAGTAAGTAGTGTCAAAGAACAAGTATTACATTTAAAATTCATTCTATTCTACAAGAATCAGAATATCTCGAGGCTATACGAAACATGAATCTACAGATTATCCTGGAATCCGTCAAGAGTCGAAATCAAGTTTCCTACACAGAAAGTACGTGCGTTGAGTGATTTGACGCGAATATGTATTGCTTTCAGTAAGTAGTATCAAAGAACAAGTATTACATTTAAAATTCATTCTATTCTACAAGAATTAGAATATCTCGAGGCTATACGAAACATGAATTTACAGATTATCTTGGAATCTGTCAAGAGTCGAACTCAAGTTTCCTACACAAATAGTAAGTGCTCTAAGTGATTTGACGTGAATATGTATTGCTTTCAGTAAGTAGTGTCATAGAACAAGTATTACATTTAAAATTCATGCTATTCTACAAGAATCAGAATATCTCCAGGCTATACGAAACATGAATCTACAGATTATCTTGGAATCCGTCAAGAGTCGAAATCAAGTTTCCTACACAGAAAGTACGTGCGCTAAGTGATTTGACGCGTATATGTATTGGTTTCAGTAAGTAGTATCAAAGAACAAGTATTACATTTAAAATTCATTCTATTCTACAAGAATTAGAATATCTCGAGGCTATACGAAACATGAATTTACAGATTATCTTGGAATCTGTCAAGAGTCAAACTCAAGTTTCCTACACAGAAAGTAAGTGCTCTAAGTGATTTGACGTGAATATGTATTGCTTTCAGTAAGTAGTGTCAAAGAACAAGTATTACATTTAAAATTCATGCTATTCTACAAGAATCAGAATATCTCGAGGCTATACGAAACATGAATCTACAGATTATCTTGGAATCCGTCAAGAGTCGAAATCAAGTTTCCTACACAGAAAGTACGTGCGCTAAGTGATTTGCCGCGTATATGTATTGCCTTCAGTAAGTAGTGTCAAAGAACAAGTATTATATTTAAAATTCATGCTATTCTACAAGAATCACAATATCTCGAGGCTATACGAAACATGAATTTACAGATTATCTTGGAATCCGTCAAGAGTCGAAACCAAGTTTCCTACACAGAAAGTACGTGCGCTAAGTGATTTGACGCAAATATAAATTGCTTTCAGTAAGTAGTGTCAAAGAACAAGTATTACATTTAAAATACATTCTATTATACAAGAATCACAATATCTCGAGGCTATACGAAACATGAATCTACAGATTATCTTGGAATCCGTCAAGAGTCGAAACCAAGTTTCCTACGCAGAAAGTATGTGCGCTAAGTGATTTGACGCGAATATGTATTGCTTTCAGTAAGTAGTGTCAAAGAACAAGTATTACATTTAAAATTCATTCTATTCTACAAGAATCAGAATATCGCGAGGCTATACGAAACATGAATCTACAGATTATCCTGGAATCCGTCAAGAGTCGAAATCAAGTTTCCTACACAGAAAGTACGTGCGCTGAGTGATTTGACGCGAATATGTATTGCTTTCAGTAAGTAGTATCAAAGAACAAGTATTACATTTAAAATTCATTCTATTCTACAAGAATTAGAATATCTCGAGGCTATACGAAACATGAATTTACAGATTATCTTGGAATCTGTCAAGAGTCGAACTCAAGTTTCCTACACAGAAAGTAAGTGCTCTAAGTGATTTGACGTGAATATGTATTGCTTTCAGTAAGTAGTGTCAAAGAACAAGTATTACATTTAAAATTCATGCTATTCTACAAGAATCAGAATATCTCGAGGCTATACGAAACATGAATCTACAGATTATCTTGGAATCCGTCAAGAGTCGAAATCAAGTTTCCTACACAGAAAGTACGTGCGCTAAGTGATTTGACGCGTATATGTATTGCTTTCAGTAAGTAGTGCCAACGAACTAGTATTACATTTAAAATTCATTCTATTCTACAAGAATCAGAATATCTCGAGGCTATACGAAACATGAATCTACAGATTACCTTGGAATCCGTCAAGAGTCAAAATCAAGTTTCCTACACAAAAAGTACGTGCGCTAAGTGATTTGACGCGAATATGTATTGCTTTCAGTAAGTAGTGTCAAAGAACAAGTATTACATTTAAAATTCATTTTATTCTACAATAATTAGAATATCTCGAGGCTATACGAAACATGAATGTACATATTATCTTGGAAGCCGTCAAGAATCGAAATCAAGTTTCCTACAAAGAAAGTACGTGCGCCAAGTAATTTGACGCGAATATGTATTGCTTTCAGTAAGTATTGTCAAAGAACAAGTATTACATTTAAAATTCATTCTAATCTACATAAAATCAGAATATCTCGAGGCTATACGAAACATGAATCTACAGATTATCTTGGAATCCGTCAAGAGTCGAAATCAAGTTTCCTACACAGAAAGTACCTGCGCTAAGTGATTTGACGCGAATATGTATTGCTTTCAGTAAGTAGTGTCAAAGAACAAGTATTACATTTAAAATTCATTCTATTCTACAAGAATCAGAATATCGCGAGGCTATACGAAACATGAATCTACAGATTATCCTGGAATCTGTCAAGAGTCGAAATCAAGTTTGTTACACAGAAAGTACGTGCGCTGAGTGATTTGACGCGAATATGTATTGCTTTCAGTAAGTAGTATCAAAGAACAAGTATTACATTTAAAATTCATTCTATTCTACAAGAATTAGAATATCTCGAGGCTATACGAAACATGAATTTACAGATTATCTTGGAATCTGTCAAGAGTCGAACTCAAGTTTCCTACACAGAAAGTAAGTGCTCTAAGTGATTTGACGTGAATATGTATTGCTTTCAGTAAGTAGTGTCAAAGAACAAGTATTACATTTAAAATTCATGCTATTCTACAAGAATCAGAATATCTCGAGGCTATACGAAACATGAATCTACAGATTATCTTGGAATCCGTCAAGAGTCGAAATCAAGTTTCCTACACAGAAAGTACGTGCGCTAAGTGATTTGACGCGTATATGTATTGCTTTCAGTAAGTAGTGCCAACGAACTAGTATTACATTTAAAATTCATTCTATTCTACAAGAATCAGAATATCTCGAGGCTATACGAAACATGAATCTACAGATTATTTTGGAATCCGTCATCAGTCGAAACCAAGTTTCCTACACAGAAAGTACCTGCGCTAAGTGATTTGACGCGAATATGTATTGCTTTCAAAAAGTAGTGTCAAAGAACAAGTATTACATTTAAAATGCATTCTTTTCTACAAGAATCAGAATATCTCGAGGCTATACGAAACATGAATATACAGATTATCTTGGAGTCTGTCAAGAGTCGAAACCAAGTTTCCTACACAGAAAGTACCTGCGCTAAATGATTTGACGCGAATATGTATTGCTTTCAGTAAGTAGTGTCAAAGAACAAGTATTACATTTAAAATGCATTCTATTCTACAAGAATCAGAATATCTCGAGGCTATACGAAACATAAATCTAAAGATTATCTTGGAATCCGTCAAGAGTCGAAACCAAGGTTCCTACACAGAAAGTACGTGCGCTAAGTGATTTGACGCGAATATGTATTGCTTTCAGTAAGTAGTGTCTAAGAACAAGTATTATATTTAAAATTCATTCTATTCTATAAGAATCAGAATATCTCGAGGCTATACGAAACATGAATCTACAGATTATCTTGGAATCCGTCAAGAGTCGAAACCAAGTTTCCTACACACAAAGTACGTGCGCTAAGTGATTTGACGCGAATATGTATTGCTTTCAGTAAGTAGTGCCAAAGAACAAGTATTACATTTAAAATTCATTCTATTCTACAAGAATCAGAATATCTCGAGGCTATACGAAACATGAATCTACAGATTATCTTGGAATCCGTCAAGAGTAGAAACCAAGTTTCCTACACAGAAAGTACCTGCGCTAAGTGATTTGACGCGAATATGTATTGCTATCAGAAAGTAGTGTCAAAGAACAAGTATTACATTTAAAATGCATTCTATTCTACAAGAATCAGAATATCTCAAAGCTATACGAAACATGAATCTACAGATTATCTTGGAATCCGTCAAGAATCGAAACCAAGTTTCCTACACAGAAAGTACCTGCCCTAAGTGATTTGACGCGAATATGTATTGCTTTCAGTAAGTAGTGTCAAAGAACAAGTATTACATTTAAAATTCATTCTATTCTTCAAGAATCAGAATATCTCGAGGCTATACGAAACATGAATCTACAGATTATCTTGGAATCCGTCAAGAGTCGAAACCAAGTTTCCTACAAGAAAGTACGTGCGCTAAGTGATTTAACGCGAATATGTATTGCTTTCAGTAAGTAGTGTCAAAGAACAAGTATTACATTTAAATTTCATTCTATTCTACAAGAATCAGAAAATCTCGAGGCTATACGAAACATGAATCTACAGATTATCTTGGAATCCGTCAACAGTCGAAATCAAGTTTCCTACACAGAAAGTACGTGCGCTGAGTGATTTGACGCGAATATGTATTGCTTTCAGTAAGTAGTGCCAAAGAACAAGTATTACATTTAAAATGCATTCTATTCTACAAGAATCAGAATATCTCGAGGCTATACGAAACATGAATCTACATATTATCTTGGAATCCGTCAAGAGTCGAAATCAAGTTTCCTACACAGAAAGTACGTGCGCTAAGTGATTTGACGCGAATATGTATTCCTTTCAGTAAGTAGTGTCAAAGAACAAGTATTATATTTAAAATTCATTCTATTCTACATAAATCAGAATATCTCGAGGCTATACGAAACATGAATCTACAGATTATCTTGGAATCCGTCAAGAGTCGAAACCAAATTTCCTACACAGAAAGTACGTGCGCTAAGTGATTTGACGCGCATATATATTGCTTTCAGTAAGTAGTGTCAAAGAACAAGTATTACATTTAAAATTCATTCTATTCTACAAGAATCAGAATATCTCGAAGCTATACGAAACATGAATCTACAGATTATCTTGGAATCTGTCAAGAGTCGAAACCAAGTTTCCTACACAGAAAGTACTTTCGCTAAGTGATTTGACGCGAATATGTATTGCTTTCAGTAAGTAGTGCCAAAGAACAAGTATTACATTTAAAATTCATTCTATTCTACAAGAATCAGAATATCTCGAGGCTATACGAAACATGAATCTACAGATTATCTTGGAATCCGTCAAGAGTCGAACTCAAGTTTCCTACACAGAAAGTACGTGCGCTAAGAGATTTGAAGCGAATATGTATTGCTTTCAGTAAGTAGTGCCAAAGAACAAGTATTACATTTAAAATGCATTCTATTCTACAAGAATCAGAATATCTCGAGGCTATACGAAACATGAATCTACAAATTATCTTGGAATCCGTCAAGAGTCGAAACCAAGTTTCCTACACAGAAAGTACCTGCGCTAAGTGATTTGACGCGAATATGTATTGCTTTCAGAAAATAGTGTCAAAGAACAAGTATTACATTTAAAATACATTTTATTCTACAAGAATCAGAATATCTCGAGGCTATACGAAACATGTATCTACAGATTATCTTGGAATCCGTCAAGAGTCGAAACCAAGTTTCCTACACAGAAAGTACGTGCGCTAAGTGATTTGACGCGAATATAAATAGCTTTCAGTAAGTAGTGTCAAAGAACAAGTATTACATTTAAAATTAATTCTATTCTACAAGACTCAGAATATCTCGAGGCTATACGAAACATGAATCTACAGATTATCTTGGAATCCGTCAAGAGTCGAAACCAAGTTTCCTACACAGAAAGGAAGTGCGCTAAGTGATTTGACGCGAATATATATTGCTTTCAGTAAGTAGTGTCAAAGAACAAGTATTACATTTAAAATTCATTCTATTCTACAAGAATCAGAATATCTCGAGGCTATACGAAACATGAATCTACAGATTATCCTGGAATCCGTCAAGAGTCGAAATCAAGTTTCCTACACAGAAAGTACGTGCGTTGAGTGATTTGACGCGAATATGTATTGCTTTCAGTAAGTAGTATCAAAGAACAAGTATTACATTTAAAATTCATTCTATTCTACAAGAATTAGAATATCTCGAGGCTATACGAAACATGAATTTACAGATTATCTTGGAATCTGTCAAGAGTCGAACTCAAGTTTCCTACACAAAAAGTAAGTGCTCTAAGTGATTTGACGTGAATATGTATTGCTTTCAGTAAGTAGTGTCAAAGAACAAGTATTACATTTAAAATTCATGCTATTCTACAAGAATCAGAATATCTCGAGGCTATACGAAACATGAATCTACAGATTATCTTGGAATCCGTCAAGAGTCGAAATCAAGTTTCCTACACAGAAAGTACGTGCGCTAAGTGATTTGACGCGTATATGTATTGGTTTCAGTAAGTAGTATCAAAGAACAAGTATTACATTTAAAATTCATTCTATTCTACAAGAATTAGAATATCTCCAGGCTATACAAAACATGAATTTACAGATTATCTTGGAATCTGTCAAGAGTCGAACTCAAGTTTCCTACACAGAAAGTAAGTGCTCTAAGTGATTTGACGTGAATATGTATTGCTTTCAGTAAGTAGTGTCAAAGAACAAGTATTACATTTAAAATTCATGCTATTCTACAAGAATCAGAATATCTCGAGGCTATACGAAACATGAATCTACAGATTATCTTGGAATCCGTCAAGAGTCGAAATCAAGTTTCCTACACAGAAAGTACGTGCGCTAAGTGATTTGACGCGTATATGTATTGCCTTCAATAAGTAGTGTCAAAGAACAAGTATTATATTTAAAATTCATGCTATTCTACAAGAATCAGAATATCTCGAGGCTATACGAAACATGAATCTACAGATTATCTTGGAATCCGTCAAGAGTCGAAACCAAGTTTCCTACACAGAAAGTACGTGCGCTAAGTGATTTGACGCGAATATGTATTGATTTCAGAAAGTAGTATCAAAGAACAAATATTACATTTAAAATTCATTCTATTCTACAAGAATTAGAATATCTCGAATCTATACGAAACATGAATCTAAAGATTATCTTGGAATCCGTCAAGAGTCGAAACCAAGTTTCCTACACAGAAAGTACGTGCGCTAAGTGATTTGACGCAAATATAAATTGCTTTCAGTAAGTAGTGTCAAAGAACAAGTATTACATTTAAAATACATTCTATTATACAAGAATCACAATATCTCGAGGCTATACGAAACATGAATCTACAGATTATCTTGGAATCCGTCAAGAGTCGAAACCAAGTTTCCTACGCAGAAAGTATGTGCGCTAAGTGATTTGACGCGAATATGTATTGCTTTCAGTAAGTAGTGTCAAAGAACAAGTATTACATTTAAAATTCATTCTATTCTACAAGAATCAGAATATCGCGAGGCTATACGAAACATGAATCTACAGATTATCCTGGAATCCGTCAAGTGTCGAAATCAAGTTTCCTACACAGAAAGTACGTGCGCTGAGTGATTTGACGCGAATATGTATTGCTTTCAGTAAGTAGTATCAAAGAACAAGTATTACATTTAAAATTCATTCTATTCTACAAGAATTAGAATATCTCGAGGCTATACGAAACATGAATTTACAGATTATCTTGGAATCTGTCAAGAGTCGAACTCAAGTTTCCTACACAGAAAGTAAGTGCTCTAAGTGATTTGACGTGAATATGTATTGCTTTCAGTAAGTAGTGTCAAAGAACAAGTATTACATTTAAAATTCATGCTATTCTACAAGAATCAGAATATCTCGAGGCTATACGAAACATGAATCTACAGATTATCTTGGAATCCGTCAAGAGTCGAAATCAAGTTTCCTACACAGAAAGTACGTGCGCTAAGTGATTTGACGCGTATATGTATTGCTTTCAGTAAGTAGTGCCAACGAACTAGTATTACATTTAAAATTCATTCTATTCTACAAGAATCAGAATATCTCGAGGCTATACGAAACATGAATCTACAGATTACCTTGGAATCCGTCAAGAGTCAAAATCAAGTTTCCTACACAAAAAGTACGTGCGCTAAGTGATTTGACGCGAATATGTATTGCTTTCAGTAAGTAGTGTCAAAGAACAAGTATTACATTTAAAATTCATTTTATTCTACAATAATTAGAATATCTCGAGGCTATACGAAACATGAATGTACATATTATCTTGGAAGCCGTCAAGAATCGAAATCAAGTTTCCTACAAAGAAAGTACGTGCGCCAAGTAATTTGACGCGAATATGTATTGCTTTCAGTAAGTATTGTCAAAGAACAAGTATTACATTTAAAATTCATTCTAATCTACATAAAATCAGAATATCTCGAGGCTATACGAAACATGAATCTACAGATTATCTTGGAATCCGTCAAGAGTCGAAATCAAGTTTCCTACACAGAAAGTACCTGCGCTAAGTGATTTGACGCGAATATGTATTGCTTTCAGTAAGTAGTGTCAAAGAACAAGTATTACATTTAAAATTCATTCTATTCTACAAGAATCAGAATATCGCGAGGCTATACGAAACATGAATCTACAGATTATCCTGGAATCTGTCAAGAGTCGAAATCAAGTTTGTTACACAGAAAGTACGTGCGCTGAGTGATTTGACGCGAATATGTATTGCTTTCAGTAAGTAGTATCAAAGAACAAGTATTACATTTAAAATTCATTCTATTCTACAAGAATTAGAATATCTCGAGGCTATACGAAACATGAATTTACAGATTATCTTGGAATCTGTCAAGAGTCGAACTCAAGTTTCCTACACAGAAAGTAAGTGCTCTAAGTGATTTGACGTGAATATGTATTGCTTTCAGTAAGTAGTGTCAAAGAACAAGTATTACATTTAAAATTCATGCTATTCTACAAGAATCAGAATATCTCGAGGCTATACGAAACATGAATCTACAGATTATCTTGGAATCCGTCAAGAGTCGAAATCAAGTTTCCTACACAGAAAGTACGTGCGCTAAGTGATTTGACGCGTATATGTATTGCTTTCAGTAAGTAGTGCCAACGAACTAGTATTACATTTAAAATTCATTCTATTCTACAAGAATCAGAATATCTCGAGGCTATACGAAACATGAATCTACAGATTATTTTGGAATCCGTCATCAGTCGAAACCAAGTTTCCTACACAGAAAGTACCTGCGCTAAGTGATTTGACGCGAATATGTATTGCTTTCAAAAAGTAGTGTCAAAGAACAAGTATTACATTTAAAATGCATTCTTTTCTACAAGAATCAGAATATCTCGAGGCTATACGAAACATGAATATACAGATTATCTTGCAGTCTGTCAAGAGTCGAAACCAAGTTTCCTACACAGAAAGTACCTGCGCTAAATGATTTGACGCGAATATGTATTGCTTTCAGTAAGTAGTGTCAAAGAACAAGTATTACATTTAAAATGCATTCTATTCTACAAGAATCAGAATATCTCGAGGCTATACGAAACATAAATCTAAAGATTATCTTGGAATCCGTCAAGAGTCGAAACCAAGGTTCCTACACAGAAAGTACGTGCGCTAAGTGATTTGACGCGAATATGTATTGCTTTCAGTAAGTAGTGTCTAAGAACAAGTATTATATTTAAAATTCATTCTATTCTATAAGAATCAGAATATCTCGAGGCTATACGAAACATGAATCTACAGATTATCTTGGAATCCGTCAAGAGTCGAAACCAAGTTTCCTACACACAAAGTACGTGCGCTAAGTGATTTGACGCGAATATGTATTGCTTTCAGTAAGTAGTGCCAAAGAACAAGTATTACATTTAAAATTCATTCTATTCTACAAGAATCAGAATATCTCGAGGCTATACGAAACATGAATCTACAGATTATCTTGGAATCCGTCAAGAGTAGAAACCAAGTTTCCTACACAGAAAGTACCTGCGCTAAGTGATTTGACGCGAATATGTATTGCTATCAGAAAGTAGTGTCAAAGAACAAGTATTACATTTAAAATGCATTCTATTCTACAAGAATCAGAATATCTCAAAGCTATACGAAACATGAATCTACAGATTATCTTGGAATCCGTCAAGAATCGAAACCAAGTTTCCTACACAGAAAGTACCTGCCCTAAGTGATTTGACGCGAATATGTATTGCTTTCAGTAAGTAGTGTCAAAGAACAAGTATTACATTTAAAATTCATTCTATTCTTCAAGAATCAGAATATCTCGAGGCTATACGAAACATGAATCTACAGATTATCTTGGAATCCGTCAAGAGTCGAAACCAAGTTTCCTACAAGAAAGTACGTGCGCTAAGTGATTTAACGCGAATATGTATTGCTTTCAGTAAGTAGTGTCAAAGAACAAGTATTACATTTAAATTTCATTCTATTCTACAAGAATCAGAAAATCTCGAGGCTATACGAAACATGAATCTACAGATTATCTTGGAATCCGTCAACAGTCGAAATCAAGTTTCCTACACAGAAAGTACGTGCGCTGAGTGATTTGACGCGAATATGTATTGCTTTCAGTAAGTAGTGCCAAAGAACAAGTATTACATTTAAAATGCATTCTATTCTACAAGAATCAGAATATCTCGAGGCTATACGAAACATGAATCTACATATTATCTTGGAATCCGTCAAGAGTCGAAATCAAGTTTCCTACACAGAAAGTACGTGCGCTAAGTGATTTGACGCGAATATGTATTCCTTTCAGTAAGTAGTGTCAAAGAACAAGTATTATATTTAAAATTCATTCTATTCTACATAAATCAGAATATCTCGAGGCTATACGAAACATGAATCTACAGATTATCTTGGAATCCGTCAAGAGTCGAAACCAAATTTCCTACACAGAAAGTACGTGCGCTAAGTGATTTGACGCGCATATATATTGCTTTCAGTAAGTAGTGTCAAAGAACAAGTATTACATTTAAAATTCATTCTATTCTACAAGAATCAGAATATCTCGAAGCTATACGAAACATGAATCTACAGATTATCTTGGAATCTGTCAAGAGTCGAAACCAAGTTTCCTACACAGAAAGTACTTTCGCTAAGTGATTTGACGCGAATATGTATTGCTTTCAGTAAGTAGTGCCAAAGAACAAGTATTACATTTAAAATTCATTCTATTCTACAAGAATCAGAATATCTCGAGGCTATACGAAACATGAATCTACAGATTATCTTGGAATCCGTCAAGAGTCGAACTCAAGTTTCCTACACAGAAAGTACGTGCGCTAAGAGATTTGAAGCGAATATGTATTGCTTTCAGTAAGTAGTGCCAAAGAACAAGTATTACATTTAAAATGCATTCTATTCTACAAGAATCAGAATATCTCGAGGCTATACGAAACATGAATCTACAAATTATCTTGGAATCCGTCAAGAGTCGAAACCAAGTTTCCTACACAGAAAGTACCTGCGCTAAGTGATTTGACGCGAATATGTATTGCTTTCAGAAAATAGTGTCAAAGAACAAGTATTACATTTAAAATACATTTTATTCTACAAGAATCAGAATATCTCGAGGCTATACGAAACATGTATCTACAGATTATCTTGGAATCCGTCAAGAGTCGAAACCAAGTTTCCTACACAGAAAGTACGTGCGCTAAGTGATTTGACGCGAATATAAATAGCTTTCAGTAAGTAGTGTCAAAGAACAAGTATTACATTTAAAATTAATTCTATTCTACAAGACTCAGAATATCTCGAGGCTATACGAAACATGAATCTACAGATTATCTTGGAATCCGTCAAGAGTCGAAACCAAGTTTCCTACACAGAAAGGAAGTGCGCTAAGTGATTTGACGCGAATATATATTGCTTTCAGTAAGTAGTGTCAAAGAACAAGTATTACATTTAAAATTCATTCTATTCTACAAGAATCAGAATATCTCGAGGCTATACGAAACATGAATCTACAGATTATCCTGGAATCCGTCAAGAGTCGAAATCAAGTTTCCTACACAGAAAGTACGTGCGTTGAGTGATTTGACGCGAATATGTATTGCTTTCAGTAAGTAGTATCAAAGAACAAGTATTACATTTAAAATTCATTCTATTCTACAAGAATTAGAATATCTCGAGGCTATACGAAACATGAATTTACAGATTATCTTGGAATCTGTCAAGAGTCGAACTCAAGTTTCCTACACAAAAAGTAAGTGCTCTAAGTGATTTGACGTGAATATGTATTGCTTTCAGTAAGTAGTGTCAAAGAACAAGTATTACATTTAAAATTCATGCTATTCTACAAGAATCAGAATATCTCGAGGCTATACGAAACATGAATCTACAGATTATCTTGGAATCCGTCAAGAGTCGAAATCAAGTTTCCTACACAGAAAGTACGTGCGCTAAGTGATTTGACGCGTATATGTATTGGTTTCAGTAAGTAGTATCAAAGAACAAGTATTACATTTAAAATTCATTCTATTCTACAAGAATTAGAATATCTCCAGGCTATACAAAACATGAATTTACAGATTATCTTGGAATCTGTCAAGAGTCGAACTCAAGTTTCCTACACAGAAAGTAAGTGCTCTAAGTGATTTGACGTGAATATGTATTGCTTTCAGTAAGTAGTGTCAAAGAACAAGTATTACATTTAAAATTCATGCTATTCTACAAGAATCAGAATATCTCGAGGCTATACGAAACATGAATCTACAGATTATCTTGGAATCCGTCAAGAGTCGAAATCAAGTTTCCTACACAGAAAGTACGTGCGCTAAGTGATTTGACGCGTATATGTATTGCCTTCAATAAGTAGTGTCAAAGAACAAGTATTATATTTAAAATTCATGCTATTCTACAAGAATCAGAATATCTCGAGGCTATACGAAACATGAATCTACAGATTATCTTGGAATCCGTCAAGAGTCGAAACCAAGTTTCCTACACAGAAAGTACGTGCGCTAAGTGATTTGACGCGAATATGTATTGATTTCAGAAAGTAGTATCAAAGAACAAATATTACATTTAAAATTCATTCTATTCTACAAGAATTAGAATATCTCGAATCTATACGAAACATGAATCTAAAGATTATCTTGGAATCCGTCAAGAGTCGAAACCAAGTTTCCTACACAGAAAGTACGTGCGCTAAGTGATTTGACGCAAATATAAATTGCTTTCAGTAAGTAGTGTCAAAGAACAAGTATTACATTTAAAATACATTCTATTATACAAGAATCACAATATCTCGAGGCTATACGAAACATGAATCTACAGATTATCTTGGAATCCGTCAAGAGTCGAAACCAAGTTTCCTACGCAGAAAGTATGTGCGCTAAGTGATTTGACGCGAATATGTATTGCTTTCAGTAAGTAGTGTCAAAGAACAAGTATTACATTTAAAATTCATTCTATTCTACAAGAATCAGAATATCGCGAGGCTATACGAAACATGAATCTACAGATTATCCTGGAATCCGTCAAGTGTCGAAATCAAGTTTCCTACACAGAAAGTACGTGCGCTGAGTGATTTGACGCGAATATGTATTGCTTTCAGTAAGTAGTATCAAAGAACAAGTATTACATTTAAAATTCATTCTATTCTACAAGAATTAGAATATCTCGAGGCTATACGAAACATGAATTTACAGATTATCTTGGAATCTGTCAAGAGTCGAACTCAAGTTTCCTACACAAAAAGTAAGTGCTCTAAGTGATTTGACGTGAATATGTATTGCTTTCAGTAAGTAGTGTCAAAGAACAAGTATTACATTTAAAATTCATGCTATTCTACAAGAATCAGAATATCTCGAGGCTATACGAAACATGAATCTACAGATTATCTTGGAATCCGTCAAGAGTCGAAATCAAGTTTCCTACACAGAAAGTACGTGCGCTAAGTGATTTGACGCGTATATGTATTGGTTTCAGTAAGTAGTATCAAAGAACAAGTATTACATTTAAAATTCATTCTATTCTACAAGAATTAGAATATCTCGAGGCTATACAAAACATGAATTTACAGATTATCTTGGAATCTGTCAAGAGTCGAACTCAAGTTTCCTACACAGAAAGTAAGTGCTCTAAGTGATTTGACGTGAATATGTATTGCTTTCAGTAAGTAGTGTCAAAGAACAAGTATTACATTTAAAATTCATGCTATTCTACAAGAATCAGAATATCTCGAGGCTATACGAAACATGAATCTACAGATTATCTTGGAATCCGTCAAGAGTCGAAATCAAGTTTCCTACACAGAAAGTACGTGCGCTAAGTGATTTGACGCGTATATGTATTGCCTTCAATAAGTAGTGTCAAAGAACAAGTATTATATTTAAAATTCATGCTATTCTACAAGAATCAGAATATCTCGAGGCTATACGAAACATGAATCTACAGATTATCTTGGAATCCGTCAAGAGTCGAAACCAAGTTTCCTACACAGAAAGTACGTGCGCTAAGTGATTTGACGCGAATATGTATTGATTTCAGAAAGTAGTATCAAAGAACAAATATTACATTTAAAATTCATTCTATTCTACAAGAATTAGAATATCTCGAATCTATACGAAACATGAATCTAAAGATTATCTTGGAATCCGTCAAGAGTCGAAACCAAGTTTCCTACACAGAAAGTACGTGCGCTAAGTGATTTGACGCAAATATAAATTGCTTTCAGTAAGTAGTGTCAAAGAACAAGTATTACATTTAAAATACATTCTATTATACAAGAATCACAATATCTCGAGGCTATACGAAACATGAATCTACAGATTATCTTGGAATCCGTCAAGAGTCGAAACCAAGTTTCCTACGCAGAAAGTATGTGCGCTAAGTGATTTGACGCGAATATGTATTGCTTTCAGTAAGTAGTGTCAAAGAACAAGTATTACATTTAAAATTCATTCTATTCTACAAGAATCAGAATATCGCGAGGCTATACGAAACATGAATCTACAGATTATCCTGGAATCCGTCAAGTGTCGAAATCAAGTTTCCTACACAGAAAGTACGTGCGCTGAGTGATTTGACGCGAATATGTATTGCTTTCAGTAAGTAGTATCAAAGAACAAGTATTACATTTAAAATTCATTCTATTCCACAAGAATTAGAATATCTCGAGGCTATACGAAACATGAATTTACAGATTATCTTGGAATCTGTCAAGAGTCGAACTCAAGTTTCCTACACAGAAAGTAAGTGCTCTAAGTGATTTGACGTGAATATGTATTGCTTTCAGTAAGTAGTGTCAAAGAACAAGTATTACATTTAAAATTCATGCTATTCTACAAGAATCAGAATATCTCGAGGCTATACGAAACATGAATCTACAGATTATCTTGGAATCCGTCAAGAGTCGAAATCAAGTTTCCTACACAGAAAGTACGTGCGCTAAGTGATTTGACGCGTATATGTATTGCTTTCAGTAAGTAGTGCCAACGAACTAGTATTACATTTAAAATTCATTCTATTCTACAAGAATCAGAATATCTCGAGGCTATACGAAACATGAATCTACAGATTATCTTGGAATCCGTCAAGAGTCAAAATCAAGTTTCCTACACAAAAAGTACGTGCGCTAAGTGATTTGACGCGAATATGTATTGCTTTTAGTAAGTAGTGTCAAAGAACAAGTATTACATTTAAAATTCATTTTATTCTACAATAATTAGAATATCTCGAGGCTATACGAAACATGAATCTACATATTATCTTGGAATCCGTCAAGAGTCGAAACCAAGTTTCCTACAAAGAAAGTACGTGCGCCAAGTAATTTGACGCGAATATGTATTGCTTTCAGTAAGTATTGTCAAAGAACAAGTATTACATTTAAAATTCATTCTAATCTACATAAAATCAGAATATCTCGAGGCTATACGAAACATGAATCTACAGATTATCTTGGAATCCGTCAAGAGTCGAAATCAAGTTTCCTACACAGAAAGTACCTGCGCTAAGTGATTTGACGCGAATATGTATTGCTTTCAGTAAGTAGTGTCAAAGAACAAGTATTACATTTAAAATTCATTCTATTCTACAAGAATCAGAATATCTCGATGCTATACGAAACATGAATCTAAAGATTATCTTGGAATCCGTCAAGAGTCGAAACCAAGGTTCCTACACAGAAAGTACGTGCGCTAAGTGATTTGACGCGAATATGTATTGCTTTCAGTAAGTAGTGTCTAAGAACAAGTATTATATTTAAAATTCATTCTATTCTATAAGAATCAGAATATCTCGAGGCTATACGAAACATGAATCTACAGATTATCTTGGAATCCGTCAAGAGTCGAAACCAAGTTTCCTACACAGAAAGTACGTGCGCTAAGTGATTTGACGCGAATATGTATTGCTTTCAGTAAGTAGTGCCAAAGAACAAGTATTACATTTAAAATTCATTCTATTCTACAAGAATCAGAATATCTCGAGGCTATACGAAACATGAATCTACAGATTATCTTGGAATCCGTCAAGAGTAGAAACCAAGTTTCCTACACAGAAAGTACCTGCGCTAAGTGATTTGACGCGAATATGTATTGCTATCAGAAAGTAGTGTCAAAGAACAAGTATTACATTTAAAATGCATTCTATTCTACAAGAATCAGAATATCTCAAAGCTATACGAAACATGAATCTACAGATTATCTTGGAATCCGTCAAGAATCGAAACCAAGTTTCCTACACAGAAAGTACCTGCGCTAAGTGATTTGACGCGAATATGTATTGCTTTCAGTAAGTAGTGTCAAAGAACAAGTATTACATTTAAAATTCATTCTATTCTTCAAGAATCAGAATATCTCGAGGCTATACGAAACATGAATCTACAGATTATCTTGGAATCCGTCAAGAGTCGAAACCAAGTTTCCTACACAGAAAGTACGTGCGCTAACTGATTTGACGCGAATATGTATTGCTTTCAGTAAGTAGTGTCAAAGAACAAGTATTACATTTAAAATTCATTCTATTCTACAAGAATCAGAATATCTCGAGGCTATACGAAACATGAATCTACAGATTATCCTGGAATCCGTCAAGAGTCGAAATCAAGTTTCCTACACAGAAAGTACGTGCGTTGAGTGATTTGACGCGAATATGTATTGCTTTCAGTAAGTAGTATCAAAGAACAAGTATTACATTTAAAATTCATTCTATTCTACAAGAATTAGAATATCTCGAGGCTATACGAAACATGAATTTACAGATTATCTTGGAATCTGTCAAGAGTCGAACTCAAGTTTCCTACACAAAAAGTAAGTGCTCTAAGTGATTTGACGTGAATATGTATTGCTTTCAGTAAGTAGTGTCAAAGAACAAGTATTACATTTAAAATTCATGCTATTCTACAAGAATCAGAATATCTCGAGGCTATACGAAACATGAATCTACAGATTATCTTGGAATCCGTCAAGAGTCGAAATCAAGTTTCCTACACAGAAAGTACGTGCGCTAAGTGATTTGACGCGTATATGTATTGGTTTCAGTAAGTAGTATCAAAGAACAAGTATTACATTTAAAATTCATTCTATTCTACAAGAATTAGAATATCTCGAGGCTATACAAAACATGAATTTACAGATTATCTTGGAATCTGTCAAGAGTCGAACTCAAGTTTCCTACACAGAAAGTAAGTGCTCTAAGTGATTTGACGTGAATATGTATTGCTTTCAGTAAGTAGTGTCAAAGAACAAGTATTACATTTAAAATTCATGCTATTCTACAAGAATCAGAATATCTCGAGGCTATACGAAACATGAATCTACAGATTATCTTGGAATCCGTCAAGAGTCGAAATCAAGTTTCCTACACAGAAAGTACGTGCGCTAAGTGATTTGACGCGTATATGTATTGCCTTCAATAAGTAGTGTCAAAGAACAAGTATTATATTTAAAATTCATGCTATTCTACAAGAATCAGAATATCTCGAGGCTATACGAAACATGAATCTACAGATTATCTTGGAATCCGTCAAGAGTCGAAACCAAGTTTCCTACACAGAAAGTACGTGCGCTAAGTGATTTGACGCGAATATGTATTGATTTCAGAAAGTAGTATCAAAGAACAAATATTACATTTAAAATTCATTCTATTCTACAAGAATTAGAATATCTCGAATCTATACGAAACATGAATCTAAAGATTATCTTGGAATCCGTCAAGAGTCGAAACCAAGTTTCCTACACAGAAAGTACGTGCGCTAAGTGATTTGACGCAAATATAAATTGCTTTCAGTAAGTAGTGTCAAAGAACAAGTATTACATTTAATATACATTCTATTATACAAGAATCACAATATCTCGAGGCTATACGAAACATGAATCTACAGATTATCTTGGAATCCGTCAAGAGTCGAAACCAAGTTTCCTACGCAGAAAGTATGTGCGCTAAGTGATTTGACGCGAATATGTATTGCTTTCAGTAAGTAGTGTCAAAGAACAAGTATTACATTTAAAATTCATTCTATTCTACAAGAATCAGAATATCGCGAGGCTATACGAAACATGAATCTACAGATTATCCTGGAATCCGTCAAGTGTCGAAATCAAGTTTCCTACACAGAAAGTACGTGCGCTGAGTGATTTGACGCGAATATGTATTGCTTTCAGTAAGTAGTATCAAAGAACAAGTATTACATTTAAAATTCATTCTATTCCACAAGAATTAGAATATCTCGAGGCTATACGAAACATGAATTTACAGATTATCTTGGAATCTGTCAAGAGTCGAACTCAAGTTTCCTACACAGAAAGTAAGTGCTCTAAGTGATTTGACGTGAATATGTATTGCTTTCAGTAAGTAGTGTCAAAGAACAAGTATTACATTTAAAATTCATGCTATTCTACAAGAATCAGAATATCTCGAGGCTATACGAAACATGAATCTACAGATTATCTTGGAATCCGTCAAGAGTCGAAATCAAGTTTCCTACACAGAAAGTACGTGCGCTAAGTGATTTGACGCGTATATGTATTGCTTTCAGTAAGTAGTGCCAACGAACTAGTATTACATTTAAAATTCATTCTATTCTACAAGAATCAGAATATCTCGAGGCTATACGAAACATGAATCTACAGATTATCTTGGAATCCGTCAAGAGTCAAAATCAAGTTTCCTACACAAAAAGTACGTGCGCTAAGTGATTTGACGCGAATATGTATTGCTTTTAGTAAGTAGTGTCAAAGAACAAGTATTACATTTAAAATTCATTTTATTCTACAATAATTAGAATATCTCGAGGCTATACGAAACATGAATCTACATATTATCTTGGAATCCGTCAAGAGTCGAAACCAAGTTTCCTACAAAGAAAGTACGTGCGCCAAGTAATTTGACGCGAATATGTATTGCTTTCAGTAAGTATTGTCAAAGAACAAGTATTACATTTAAAATTCATTCTAATCTACATAAAATCAGAATATCTCGAGGCTATACGAAACATGAATCTACAGATTATCTTGGAATCCGTCAAGAGTCGAAATCAAGTTTCCTACACAGAAAGTACCTGCGCTAAGTGATTTGACGCGAATATGTATTGCTTTCAGTAAGTAGTGTCAAAGAACAAGTATTACATTTAAAATTCATTCTATTCTACAAGAATCAGAATATCTCGATGCTATACGAAACATGAATCTAAAGATTATCTTGGAATCCGTCAAGAGTCGAAACCAAGGTTCCTACACAGAAAGTACGTGCGCTAAGTGATTTGACGCGAATATGTATTGCTTTCAGTAAGTAGTGTCTAAGAACAAGTATTATATTTAAAATTCATTCTATTCTATAAGAATCAGAATATCTCGAGGCTATACGAAACATGAATCTACAGATTATCTTGGAATCCGTCAAGAGTCGAAACCAAGTTTCCTACACAGAAAGTACGTGCGCTAAGTGATTTGACGCGAATATGTATTGCTTTCAGTAAGTAGTGCCAAAGAACAAGTATTACATTTAAAATTCATTCTATTCTACAAGAATCAGAATATCTCGAGGCTATACGAAACATGAATCTACAGATTATCTTGGAATCCGTCAAGAGTAGAAACCAAGTTTCCTACACAGAAAGTACCTGCGCTAAGTGATTTGACGCGAATATGTATTGCTATCAGAAAGTAGTGTCAAAGAACAAGTATTACATTTAAAATGCATTCTATTCTACAAGAATCAGAATATCTCAAAGCTATACGAAACATGAATCTACAGATTATCTTGGAATCCGTCAAGAATCGAAACCAAGTTTCCTACACAGAAAGTACCTGCGCTAAGTGATTTGACGCGAATATGTATTGCTTTCAGTAAGTAGTGTCAAAGAACAAGTATTACATTTAAAATTCATTCTATTCTTCAAGAATCAGAATATCTCGAGGCTATACGAAACATGAATCTACAGATTATCTTGGAATCCGTCAAGAGTCGAAACCAAGTTTCCTACACAGAAAGTACGTGCGCTAACTGATTTGACGCGAATATGTATTGCTTTCAGTAAGTAGTGTCAAAGAACAAGTATTACATTTAAATTTCATTCTATTCTACAAGAATCAGAAAATCTCGAGGCTATACGAAACATGAATCTACAGATTATCTTGGAATCCGTCAAGAGTCGAAATCAAGTTTCCTACACAGAAAGTACGTGCGCTGAGTCATTTGACGCGAATATGTATTGCTTTCAGTAAGTAGTGCCAAAGAACAAGTATTACATTTAAAATGCATTCTATTCTACAAGAATCAGAATATCTCGAGGCTATACGAAACATGAATCTACATATTATCATGGAATCCGTCAAGAGTCGAAATCAAGTTTCCTACACAGAAAGTACGTGCGCTAAGTGATTTGTCGCGAATATGTATTGCTTTCAGTAAGTAGTGTCAAAGAACAAGTATTATATTTAAAATTCATTCTATTCTACAAGAATCAGAATATCTCGAGGCTATACGAAACATGAATCTACAGATTATCTTGGAATCCGTCAAGAGTCGAAACCAAATTTCCTACACAGAAAGTACGTGCGCTAAGTGATTTGACGCGCATATATATTGCTTTCAGTAAGTAGTGTCAAAGAACAAGTATTACATTTAAAATTCATTCTATTCTACAAGAATCAGAATATCTCGAAGCTATACGAAACATGAATCTACAGATTATCTTGGAATCCGTCAAGAGTCGAAACCAAGTTTCCTACACAGAAAGTACTTTCGCTAAGTGATTTGACGCGAATATGTATTGCTTTCAGTAAGTAGTGCCAAAGAACAAGTATTACATTTAAAATTCATTCTATTCTACAAGAATCAGAATATCTCGAGGCTATACGAAACATGAATCTACAGATTATCTTGGAATCCGTCAAGAGTCGAACTCAAGTTTCCTACACAGAAAGTACGTGCGCTAAGAGATTTGAAGCGAATATGTATTGCTTTCAGTAAGTAGTGCCAAAGAACAAGTATTACATTTAAAATGCATTCTATTCTACAAGAATCAGAATATCTCGAGGCTATACGAAACATGAATCTACAGATTATCTTGGAATCCGTCAAGAGTCGAAACCAAGTTTCCTACACAGAAAGTACCTGCGCTAAGTGATTTGACGCGAATATGTATTGCTTTCAGAAAATAGTGTCAAAGAACAAGTATTACATTTAAAATACATTCTATTCTACAAGAATCAGAATATCTCGAGGCTATACGAAACATGTATCTACAGATTATCTTGGAATCCGTCAAGAGTCGAAACCAAGTTTCCTACACAGAAAGTACGTGCTCTAAGTGATTTGACGCGAATATAAATAGCTTTCAGTAAGTAGTGTCAAAGAACAAGTATTACATTTAAAATTCATTCTATTCTACAAGACTCAGAATATCTCGAGGCTATACGGAACATGAATCTACAGATTATCTTGGAATCCGTCAAGAGTCGAAACCAAGTTTCCTACACAGAAAGTATGTGCGCTAAGTGATTTGACGCGAATATGTATTGCTTTCAGTAAGTAGTGTCAAAGAACAAGTATTACATTTAAAATTCATTCTATTCTACAAGAATCAGAATATCTCGAGGCTATACGAAACATGAATCTACAGATTATCCTGGAATCCGTCAAGAGTCGAAATCAAGTTTCCTACACAGAAAGTACGTGCGTTGAGTGATTTGACGCGAATATGTATTGCTTTCAGTAAGTAGTATCAAAGAACAAGTATTACATTTAAAATTCATTCTATTCTACAAGAATTAGAATATCTCGAGGCTATACGAAACATGAATTTACAGATTATCTTGGAATCTGTCAAGAGTCGAACTCAAGTTTCCTACACAAAAAGTAAGTGCTCTAAGTGATTTGACGTGAATATGTATTGCTTTCAGTAAGTAGTGTCAAAGAACAAGTATTACATTTAAAATTTATGCTATTCTACAAGAATCAGAATATCTCCAGGCTATACGAAACATGAATCTACAAATTATCTTGGAATCCGTCAAGAGTCGAAATCAAGTTTCCTACACAGAAAGTACGTGCGCTAAGTGATTTGACGCGTATATGTATTGCCTTCAGTAAGTAGAGTCAAAGAACAAGTATTATATTTAAAATTCATGCTATTCTACAAGAATCAGAATATCTCGAGGCTATACGAAACATGAATCTACAGATTATCTTGGAATCCGTCAAGAGTCGAAACCAAGTTTCCTACACAGAAAGTACGTGCGCTAAGTGATTTGACGCGAATATGTATTGCTTTCAGAAAGTAGTATCAAAGAACAAATATTACATTTAAAATTCATTCTATTCTACAAGAATTAGAATATCTCGAATCTATACGAAACATGAATCTAAAGATTATCTTGGAATCCGTCAAGAGTCGAAACCAAGTTTCCTACACAGAAAGTACGTGCGCTAAGTGATTTGACGCAAATATAAATTGCTTTCAGTAAGTAGTGTCAAAGAACAAGTATTACATTTAAAATACATTCTATTATACAAGAATCACAATATCTCGAGGCTATACGAAAGATGAATCTACAGATTATCTTGGAATCCGTCAAGAGTCGAAACCAAGTTTCCTACGCAGAAAGTATGTGCGCTAAGTGATTTGACGCGAATATGTATTGCTTTCAGTAAGTAGTGTCAAAGAACAAGTATTACATTTAAAATTCATTCTATTCTACAAGAATCAGAATATCGCGAGGCTATACGAAACATGAATCTACAGATTATCCTGGAATCCGTCAAGAGTCGAAATCAAGTTTCCTACACAGAAAGTACGTGCGCTGAGTGATTTGACGCGAATATGTATTGCTTTCAGTAAGTAGTATCAAAGAACAAGTATTACATTTAAAATTCATTCTATTCTACAAGAATCAGAATATCTCGAGGCTATACGAAACATGAATCTACAGATTATCTTGGAATCCATCAAGAGTCAAAATCAAGTTTCCTACACAAAAAGTACGTGCGCTAAGTGATTTGACGCGAATATGTATTGCTTTCAGTAAGTAGTGTCAAAGAAGAAGTATTACATTTAAAATTCATTTTATTCTACAATAATTAGAATATCTCGAGGCTATACGAAACATGAATCTACATATTATCTTGGAAATAGTCAAGAGTCGAAATCAAGTTTCCTACAAAGAAAGTACGTGCGCCAAGTAATTTGACGCGAATATGTATTGCTTTCAGTAAGTATTGTCAAAGAACAAGTATTACATTTAAAATTCATTCTAATCTACATAAAATCAGAATATCTCGAGGCTATACGAAACATGAATCTACAGATTATCTTGGAATCCGTCAAGAGTCGAAATCAAGATTCCTACACAGAAAGTACCTGCGCTAAGTGATTTGACGCGAATATGTATTGCTTTCAGTAAGTAGTGTCAAAGAACAAGTATTACATTTAAAATTCATTCTATTCTACAAGAATCAGAATATCGCGAGGCTATACGAAACATGAATCTACAGATTATCCTGGAATCCGTCAAGAGTCGAAATCAAGTTTCCTACACAGAAAGTACGTGCGCTGAGTGATTTGACGCGAATATGTATTGCTTTCAGTAAGTAGTATCAAAGAACAAGTATTACATTTAAAATTCATTCTATACTACAAGAATTAGAATATCTCGAGGCTATACGAAACATGAATTTACAGATTATCTTGGAATCTGTCAAGAGTCGAACTCAAGTTTCCTACACAGAAAGTAAGTGCTCTAAGTGATTTGACGTGAATATGTATTGCTTTCAGTAAGTAGTGTCAAAGAACAAGTATTACATTTAAAATTCATGCTATTCTACAAGAATCAGAATATCTCGAGGCTATACGAAACATGAATCTACAGATTATCTTGGAATCCGTCAAGAGTCGAAATCAAGTTTCCTACACAGAAAGTACGTGCGCTAAGTGATTTGACGCGTATATGTATTGCTTTCAGTAAGTAGTGCCAACGAACTAGTATTACATTTAAAATTCATTCTATTCTACAAGAATCAGAATATCTCGAGGCTATACGAAACATGAATCTACAGATTATCTTGGAATCCGTCAAGAGTCAAAATCAAGTTTCCTACACAAAAAGTACGTGCGCTAAGTGATTTGACGCGAATATGTATTGCTTTCAGTAAGTAGTGTCAAAGAACAAGTATTACATTTAAAATTCATGCTATTCTACAAGAATCAGAATATCTCGAGGCTATACGAAACATGAATCTACAGATTATCTTGGAATCCGTCATGAGTCGAAACCAAGTTTCCTACACAGAAAGTACCTGCGCTAAGTGATTTGACGCGAATATGTATTGCTTTCAAAAAGTAGTGTCAAAGAACAAGTATTACATTTAAAATGCATTCTATTCTACAAGAATCAGAATATCTCGAGGCTATACGAAACATGAATATACAGATTATCTTGGAGTCTGTCAAGAGTCGAAACCAAGTTTCCTACACAGAAAGTACCTGCGCTAATTGATTTGACGCGAATATGTATTGCTTTCAGTAAGTAGTGTCAAAGAACAAGTATTACATTTAAAATTCATTCTATTCTACAAGAATCAGAATATCTCGAGGCTATACGAAACATGAATCTAAAGATTATCTTGGAATCCGTCAAGAGTCGAAACCAAGATTCCTACACAGAAAGTACGTGCGCTAAGTGATTTGACGCGAATATGTATTGCTTTCAGTAAGTAGTGTCTAAGAACAAGTATTATATTTAAAATTCATTCTATTCTATAAGAATCAGAATATCTCGAGGCTATACGAAACATGAATCTACAGATTATCCTGGAATCCGTCAAGAGTCGAAACCAAGTTTCCTACACAGAAAGTACGTGCGCTAAGTGATTTGACGCGAATATGTATTGCTTTCAGTAAGTAGTGCCAAAGAACAAGTATTACATTTAAAATTCATTCTATTCTACAAGAATCAGAATATCTCGAGGCTATACGAAACATGAATCTACAGATTATCTTGGAATCCGTCAAGAGTAGAAACCAAGTTTCCTACACAGAAAGTACCTGCGCTAAGTGATTTGACGCGAATATGTATTGCTATCAGAAAGTAGTGTCAAAGAACAAGTATTACATTTAAAATGCATTCTATTCTACAAGAATCAGAATATCTCAAAGCTATACGAAACATGAATCTACAGATTATCTTGGAATCCGTCAAGAATCGAAACCAAGTTTCCTACACAGAAAGTACCTGCGCTAAGTGATTTGACGCGAATATGTATTGCTTTCAGTAAGTAGTGTCAAAGAACAAGTATTACATTTAAAATTCATTCTATTCTTCAAGAATCAGAATATCTCGAGGCTATACGAAACATGAATCTACAGATTATCTTGGAATCCGTCAAGAGTCGAAACCAAGTTTCCTACACAGAAAGTTTGTGCGCTAAGTGATTTGACGCGAATATGTATTGCTTTCAGTAAGTAGTGTCAAAGAACAAGTATTACATTTAAATTTCATTCTATTCTACAAGAATCAGAAAATCTCGAGGCTATACGAAACATGAATCTACAGATTATCTTGGAATCCGTCAAGAGTCGAAATCAAGTTTCCTACACAGAAAGTACGTGCGCTGAGTGATTTGACGCGAATATGTATTGCTTTCAGTAAGTAGTGCCACAGAACAAGTATTACATTTAAAATGCATTCTATTCTACAAGAATCAGAATATCTCGAGGCTATACGAAACATGAATCTACATATTATCTTGGAATCCGTCAAGAGTCGAAATCAAGTTTCCTACACAGAAAGTACGTGCGCTAAGTGATTTGACGCGAATATGTATTGCTTTCAGTAAGTAGTGTCAAAGAACAAGTATTATATTTAAAATTCATTCTATTCTACAAGAATCAGAATATCTCGAGGCTATACGAAACATGAATCTACAGATTATCTTGGAATCCGTCAAGAGTCGAAACCAAATTTCCTACACAGAAAGTACGTGCGCTAAGTGATTTGACGCGCATATATATTGTTTTCAGTAAGTTGTGTCAAAGAACAAGTATTTCATTTAAAATTCATTCTATTCTACAAGAATCAGAATATCTCGAAGCTATACGAAACATGAATCTACAGATTATCTTGGAATCCGTCAAGAGTCGAAACCAAGTTTCCTACACAGAAAGTACTTTCGCTAAGTGATTTGACGCGAATATGTATTGCTTTCAGTAAGTAGTGCCAAAGAACAAGTATTACATTTAAAATTCATTCTATTCTACAAGAATCAGAATATCTCGAGGCTATACGAAACATGAATCTACAGATTATCTTGGAATCCGTCAAGAGTCGAACTCAAGTTTCCTACACAGAAAGTACGTGCGCTAAGAGATTTGAAGCGAATATGTATTGCTTTCAGTAAGTAGTGCCAAAGAACAAGTATTACATTTAAAATGCATTCTATTCTACAAGAATCAGAATATCTCGAGGCTATACGAAACATGAATCTACAGATTATCTTGGAATCCGTCCAGAGTCGAAACCAAGTTTCCTACACAGAAAGTACCTGCGCTAAGTGATTTGACGCGAATATGTATTGCTTTCAGAAAATAGTGTCAAAGAACAAGTATTACATTTAAAATACATTCTATTCTACAAGAATCAGAATATCTCGAGGCTATACGAAACATGTATCTACAGATTATCTTGGAATCCGTCAAGAGTCGAAACCAAGTTTCCTACACAGAAAGTACGTGCGCTAAGTGATTTGACGCGAATATAAATAGCTTTCAGTAAGTAGTGTCAAAGAACAAGTATTACATTTAAAATTCATTCTATTCTACAAGACTCAGAATATCTCGAGGCTATACGAAACATGAATCTACAGATTATCTTGAAATCCGTCAAGAGTCGAAACCAAGTTTCCTACACAGAAAGTATGTGCGCTAAGTGATTTGACGCGAATATGTATTGCTTTCAGTAAGTAGTGTCAAAGAACAAGTATTACATTTAAAATTCATTCTATTCTACAAGAATCAGAATATCTCGAGGCTATACGAAACATGAATCTACAGATTATCCTGGAATCCGTCAAGAGTCGAAATCAAGTTTCCTACACAGAAAGTACGTGCGTTGAGTGATTTGACGCGAATATGTATTGCTTTCAGTAAGTAGTATCAAAGAACAAGTATTACATTTAAAATTCATTCTATTCTACAAGAATTAGAATATCTCGAGGCTATACGAAACATGAATTTACAGATTATCTTGGAATCTGTCAAGAGTCGAACTCAAGTTTCCTACACAAAAAGTAAGTGCTCTAAGTGATTTGACGTGAATATGTATTGCTTTCAGTAAGTAGTGTCAAAGAACAAGTATTACATTTAAAATTCATGCTATTCTACAAGAATCAGAATATCTCCAGGCTATACGAAACATGAATCTACAGATTATCTTGGAATCCGTCAAGAGTCGAAATCAAGTTTCCTACACAGAAAGTACGTGCGCTAAGTGATTTGACGCGTATATGTATTGGTTTCAGTAAGTAGTATCAAAGAACAAGTATTACATTTAAAATTCATTCTATTCTACAAGAATTAGAATATCTCGAGGCTATACGAAACATGAATTTACAGATTATCTTGGAATCTGTCAAGAGTCGAACTCAAGTTTCCTACACAGAAAGTAAGTGCTCTAAGTGATTTGACGTGAATATGTATTGCTTTCAGTAAGTAGTGTCAAAGAACAAGTATTACATTTAAAATTCATGCTATTCTACAAGAATCAGAATATCTCGAGGCTATACGAAACATGAATCTACAGATTATCTTGGAATCCGTCAAGAGTCAAAATCAAGTTTCCTACACAGAAAGTACGTGCGCTAAGTGATTTGACGCGTATATGTATTGCCTTCAGTAAGTAGTGTCAAAGAACAAGTATTATATTTAAAATTCATGCTATTCTACAAGAATCAGAATATCTCGAGGCTATACGAAACATGAATCTACAGATTATCTTGGAATCCGTCAAGAGTCGAAACCAAGTTTCCTACACAGAAAGTACGTGCGCTAAGTGATTTGACGCGAATATGTATTGCTTTCAGAAAGTAGTATCAAAGAACAAATATTACATTTAAAATTCATTCTATTCTACAAGAATTAGAATATCTCGAATCTATACGAAACATGAATCTAAAGATTATCTTGGAATCCGTCAAGAGTCGAAACCAAGTTTCCTACACAGAAAGTACGTGCGCTAAGTGATTTGACGCAAATATAAATTGCTTTCAGTAAGTAGTGTCAAAGAACAAGTATTACATTTAAAATACATTCTATTATACAAGAATCACAATATCTCGAGGCTATACGAAACATGAATCTACAGATTATCTTGGAATCCGTCAAGAGTCGAAACCAAGTTTCCTACGCAGAAAGTATGTGCGCTAAGTGATTTGACGCGAATATGTATTGCTTTCAGTAAGTAGTGTCAAAGAACAAGTATTACATTTAAAATTCATTCTATTCTACAAGAATCAGAATATCGCGAGGCTATACGAAACATGAATCTACAGATTATCCTGGAATCCGTCAAGAGTCGAAATCAAGTTTCCTACACAGAAAGTACGTGCGCTGAGTGATTTGACGCGAATATGTATTGCTTTCAGTAAGTAGTATCAAAGAACAAGTATTACATTTAAAATTCATTTTATTCTACAAGAATTAGAATATCTCGAGGCTATACGAAACATGAATTTACAGATTATCTTGGAATCTGTCAAGAGTCGAACTCAAGTTTCCTACACAGAAAGTAAGTGCTCTAAGTGATTTGACGTGAATATGTATTGCTTTCAGTAAGTAGTGTCAAAGAACAAGTATTACATTTAAAATTCATGCTATTCTACAAGAATCAGAATATCTCGAGGCTATACGAAACATGAATCTACAGATTATCTTGGAATCCGTCAAGAGTCGAAATCAAGTTTCCTACACAGAAAGTACGTGCGCTAAGTGATTTGACGCGTATATGTATTGCTTTCAGTAAGTAGTGCCAACGAACTAGTATTACATTTAAAATTCATTCTATTCTTCAAGAATCAGAATATCTCGAGGCTATACGAAACATGAATCTACAGATTATCTTGGAATCCGTCAAGAGTCGAACTCAAGTTTCCTACACAAAAAGTACGTGCGCTAAGTGATTTGACGCGAATATGTATTGCTTTCAGTAAGTAGTGTCAAAGAACAAGTATTACATTTAAAATTCATTTTATTCTACAATAATTAGAATATCTCGAGGCTATACGAAACATGAATCTACATATTATCTTGGAATCCGTCAAGAGTCGAAATCAAGTTTCCTACAAAGAAAGTACGTGCGCCAAGTAATTTGACGCGAATATGTATTGCTTTCAGTAAGTATTGTCAAAGAACAAGTATTACATTTAAAATTCATTCTAATCTACATAAAATCAGAATATCTCGAGGCTATACGAAACATGAATCTACAGATTATCTTGGAATCCGTCAAGAGTCGAAATCAAGTTTCCTACACAGAAAGTACGTGTACTATGTTATTTGACGCGAATATGTATTGCTTTCAGTAAGTAGTGCCAAAGAACAAGTATTACATTTAAAATTCATTCTATTCTACAAGAATCAGAATATCTCGAGGCTATACGAAACATGAATCTACAGTTTATTTTGGAATCCGTCAAGAGTCGAAATCAAGTTTCCTACACAGAAAGTACGTGCGCTAAATGATTTGACGCGAATATGTATTGCTTTCAGAAAATAGTGTCAAAGAACAAGTATTACATTTAAAATTCATTCTATTCTACAAGAATCAGAATATCTCGAGGCTATACGAAACATGAATCTAGAGATTATCTTGGAATCCGTCAAGAGTCGAAATCAAGTTTCCTACACAGAAAGTACGTGCGCTAAGTGATTTGACGCGAATATGTATTGCTTTCAGTAAGTAGTGTCAAAGAACAAGTATTACATTTAAAATTCATTCTCTTCTACAAGAATCAGAATATCTCGAGACTATACGAAACATGAATCTACAGATTATCTTGGAATCCGTCAAGAGTCGAACTCAAGTTTCCTACACAGAAAGTACGTACGCTAAGTGATTTGACGCGAATATGTATTGCTTTCAGCAAGTAGTGTCAAAGAACAAGTATTACATTTAAAATTCATTCTATTCTACAAGAATCAGAATACTATACCTATAAAATATCACTTAAATAAGCACTGAAATAATAATAATCAAAACCACTAGTATTAAACTATATAAATACGATATTTTCTCAACTGAAGAATACTTTTTCATAGCTGTCCGTACGCTAAGTGGTTACCCGCGAAGATATATTGCTTTTAAGGCAAACATCTGCGAAAGCGGAAAAATGAAAATGAAATGAAATCTTTGAGTTTTACGTCCCACGGTTATGCCGGTTAGGCTAAAGGAGACGGTGATAATGAGAGATGAGTGAAATGGTGGAATGAAGAAAGTGGGAGGAAACGGGAGAACCCCGAGAAAACCCACGAGCACGGTGTTTGTCCACCACAAAGTTCACTTGGCGGGGGCTGGGTTCGAACCCGGGACCCCAAGCACCAGAGGTGAACGCTCTACCACTGAGCCACCGCGCCCCCGATCTGCGAAAGCGGATAGGTCTATCAGTGTAGTATTCTGTGATATAATGCATGATGCATTCTTACACATTTCTTCACATGTTGACAATAGGTCCGCAATTTGTATTACACTTTTAAAGATGTACCTACACTTATATCTGACTAATCATTCCTGTAACTGTATCTGATTACCCACACCTTGATAAATTGCAAAAATCTGAAATTTTTTAGATGAACCTTTAATGCAAAATAAACTTGCATCACGTAATGGCCATCAAGTTTTGATAAGTGATGACACTACGAATAAAAATTATCTATGTCCACTTAACTCTAGCATTCCCTCAAAGTCAATGCTATCAGGGGTAATATAAATCAAAAACCATCGCTGATAACGAGTTTGCGTGTACAATTTTCTAATTTCATTATCTTTCTTTTCTGAATATGATGGTACATACTCTTTAAAGGAACATAAGACACCATAATTCCCTTTGTAATACTTAGATTGTGTAAACAAAGTAGCTGGAGTTCCATCAGCCTGAAGTATAGGAAAATGAACTGAATGGTTATGTAAGAGGGACTCCATTTCAAATTATATTTTAAGACAGACAAGAAAAGCTAATTCAAATGTGGAATTACAACGTTAAATGATAATACGTATAATAAATTCAAATAATCACCATCTATAGAAATTAGGTAACACCTTAGAGATGATTAAAAGAGAAAGAAAGAGAGAATACCAACTATGTTTTATCGTACTAGAACGTAGAGCTTCAGTATGCTGACAATCTCTTCTAATACACAGATGAACACAACACAGTTCGTAAAAGTCTACTTCACACACTTCACTCTGTTCAATGGTTTTATTCTAGAGAATAGCAACTATGTTTTATCTTACTAGAACGTAGAGCTTCAGTATGCTGACAATCTCTTCTAATACATAGATGAGCACAACACAATTCGTAAAAGTCTACTTCACACACTTCACTCTGTTCAATGGTTTTATTCTACATTCGTTTGACGTCAAATAAAAACGTCACACGAAAGTTAAACATTTCAAATATTACATTTCAATACAACCGTTTCTTCTTTCTTTTTAAAAATAATGATTTAATGTATACTTACACCGCAGCGACATGACGAAGTACTCACCTATCTGAGAAAGGGGACATACGAAATTTCACAAGCCCTAATCAGAATTTCATGTCTTTCGTCTCTACATTTCTCAGGAAATGTCCTAATCGAAGAACAAATTAATTCAATTACATCAACAAGAATAAACTGTTACCACCGTGATTAAATGTACTCAGCGAAAATAGGATTTCTCACAAACACACGAACAAAAAATTCATAAATCCCATATATACATTAAAGGTAAACGCAATCGCAAAGCAATACGAACACTTATATCTGAAGTCAAAAATAAAGCAAGTTTATTATGATAACTGTTTTCAAGAAACATATGAGCTTTTCCAAGCGAATAAAATCTTCCCACCTCTCCCCTACTACATTTAATATCCTTATTCAGTTTCACATCTGAAACAAAGTTTCATTTCCTTATTCACACATATTATTCGATATGTGTATCAAAATATCATCTTTAGTAAATCTTATCTATTAAAAAACTTATTTTACATTACACATAACTCAGCGTTTTCGCATTCAGATTACACTATCTTCAGTCGCACGTGAGTATGTTCGTATGTGAAGACGACAACAAACATACATGTAATCTCAAATGCTGTATACGTTTGAAAATACGATATTTACGATTCATGCAATGCGATATTCCCCTGAGCAACTAAGGTCTATTCGATCAAAGAACAGTCTGCAAACAAATTCTATTCCCAGGAACACTTACAAGTGAATTCGTGAGAATCCCAAGACCAAATTAGATAAAGCAAATAGTTCATAACCTACAGACATTTCGTGGGACGTAATCTTTTGTGCTATGGGAATATGTTATAACACAAATCTCATCACGGCTTCAACTTAAGTGATTTTAATTACTTGTCATAACAGACATCATCATGTGAATATCTATATAATACTTTTCACATGCAATACAATCAACCCTGCTGAATTGAGCATACAAATTTTTTCATCCTACGTTTTTAAAACATTATGATATGCTATGAGAAGCTTCCGCTACCAATGCGTTTCAAAAACATCCATGAACTGCAACAATCGTCTTATCAACTCAATTTCCTGAGAAGGTTCCAGACGAAAATTTTCCAGACGTTTCCTAAGAAACTCCTCAAACTCTTCGCAGAAAATCTGGGAACTTCTATTCTTAGCATTACAAGATGGGTCTGGAGGCTGAGGGGGAATCTAGCTACCCAATACAAGACGACTAGAAAAAAAGAAGACGAAAAGTTTTTTTTTTTTAAATAACATCTAATCTATATGCGAGGCACTGACGTTCAGTGATAAAGTGCTCACCTCAAGTTGGATTACTCCGTGAAATTCTTTTTTTTTCATGCGAGGATTAATTCAACTCTAAATCGTGAAGTACTGGTCTCGCGTTCGATTCCGATGAGATAACTGCTGGTTCGATCCTCGATGAGAAAACATTACACATTTTAAGGCATGAAGTTAATTCGATCCTTTCTGTCGTGAAAACGAAGTGAAATTCTTTTTTTCCAAGCAAGGACTAGTTCAACTTTAAAATTATGAAGTACCAAATTCGATCCCAGCTCCCTACCAAAGTAGATTTTTGTGTACAATCTTTATTTCATAAGTTAACAAAGCTACAATCAAGGTTAGTTGTCTGCTTCACTTTCACTCCCAAAATAATAATAACAATAATAATAATAATAATAATGATAATAATAATAATAATAATAATAATAATAATAATAATAATAATAATAATAATAATAATGTGATGCTGTATTTTTTAAATTTATTTTTATGGTTGTTATTTATGTTTTAATACCACTTTGGTCCGGGTTCGATTCTCGATGATAGAGAGAGAGAAAAGGAGCATTGAACACTTGAAAGCATTATAGTGCTTCGAAATGAAGAGCTTCGAACAATGTATCCTCGTCGCCAAAAGTGCCTTTACATCGCTGTGACGGGTATGTGATCGCGCAGTACTGCAAGGAAGGGATGGTTGCATAAGAAATTGTGATTAATTTTGAAGAGTTTTTATTTTGACTAGGGAATTAACATAGGTGAAGGGAGAAAAGACACAGATTTGAAGCATCAGTGCACTGTTATTGAAGCATCAGTGCACGAAAAGATTCGTATTCTCAGTTTTTCTATTTATTGTTTTATATGTTAAGTTAAACACCACAATATGTATCACTGATATCGCAGATCGTATTATTTTTAAAATCGTGTTTGTAACCTATTGTCAAAACATTCATCTCCAGACATGATGTAGAGAGAAGAGAAAGAGATACGACATCTGTAATATATGTATATGTGATTCACTAAGTAGCTGTAGAAATTAGTTAAAGGACACATAAGAGAGCGAAAAGCAGGTCTAGAAGTCTGAACTTTTTAAAAACGTCCTAGATAGGTGAAAATATAGTTAAAAATTGCGAAAGGTATCATGTAATTTACTTTTCTTATCTAGTATACTTTTTTCTTTCACATCCAAACATCTCTATTCAGAATTACGAGATAAAGGTGAGGAGAGAAACATTTCCATTTCAAGAATTATATCAGGAAAAAAATCTTTTGACTTAGACTAGTTTCGAACTCGCAACCCTTGAATCCATAGCTCAGCGCTACACCGATTGAGCTAACAACTTCTGCAGGAAAAGCCTGATTTCTACAACTACCGGTTGCTGAATGGTGTGTATTAACCAAGTTGGCCGAGATAATTGCTTCATATAGCTATTGCAATAATAATAATAATAATAATAATAATAATAATAATAATAATAATATAAAGCAGAAGAACAGAATTTAAAAAGTCGCATATGTTAAAAGTTTGACGTGCAGAGTAAGTCCTAATATGAGATTTTATTAATTATATATAATCAATGTAAGCGTGGGTTATTCGTGCATGCTACTCAAACTGCGCAACTCACTACCGTAGTCCCATAAGGGTTGTACGCGCATGGTACCGTAGCCTTGCGTCCTCCAACCGTGAAGAATGTTTCGGTTTGAACCTATGCGTTTCCTAAGAGGAAGGAGGAGATTCAAAGAAAGAAAAGTGGTTTAGAAATTATGCAAACGTAGAATATCTCACGAGGTGAGGTGATATAGAGTTCAGCGTGTCTTTCAGCTACTACTCTATACAAGACGTGCATCTACGCCTTAACGTGAAACCCGAACCACACGACTCCTGACGAGAATCCAAACCCGTATCACCTCTAATTCTATTATGGGAGACACAGGAACATGTAAAAATAATCGAAAATGAACTATATTAATGTTAAATCCATAGCTTTTGAGTACCAAATTTCTCAAAATTAAATCCCCACGTTAAGCGGGTTTGCATATCCAGGCTCCTAACTATGAAAACATTTACGATCACTCTAACCCCAATCATTTCACAGATTCAACCTGTTGTATATAAGTTATTAGGACGTAAAATTGAACATAATTTATACGAAAAAGACTTTTATGCATTGCAAGACCTGTAACTGCCAAATATTCACCACAAACTTATAGTCGTATCGACATAAACAAAAAGAAGTGTGAAGCAGGAAACTACTTTACCCAAAAGTCAAAAGAGACGCACTGAAGACATAGGAACGGGTCGAGCGGTTTGGGTCATTCTTCTTTCAATTACAAGTTTATGTGTTCAAACCGTGAAGTGTGTATTCGTTTTTTTTTAAGTGTGTTCCTATTTTCATGAGAGAACTGAGAACATTTCTTTAAATAAATCTTTGGCAACTACTTTTCTCTCAAATTCCATTAGAAGGGAACATTATATGAATTGCAAATCTAAAATCCACAGCTGAGAACAAAATATTATGTTCAATATTTCATTATTATCCTTTGATTTGTAATGAAAAACTAACTATAAGCATTGACGATTTCAGAAGATTCTCCCAGGGTAATGGTCAATATATGAATGAGAGAAAACTGATAAAACATTATTAGTCCACTTTGAGCATGATCGATGATAACTTATGGCCACGAAGGGGGAAATTTATGTCGACAGAGTCTCAAATTCTCCCACAGGTCATGCCCTGAAATCATCACTGTTTGAAAGGCTTCCTTAACAAATAGAATATTACATTTATTTCTCGTTCTACGTTTTGAAATGGAAAAATCAAGTGAATTATAATACGATAAACATAAAGATTTATAGAACTAATGAAGCAAATATTCTTGTGTAAGTTATCGATTTCTAATCAGATTAAAACTCGAATATTCGTTTGCATCGCACTTTAAAGTAAATCCTCTCTCTATATAATTCTTACTGGAAAGTATGTTTAACTCCAATTACTTAATCAATATTTTTAATAATATATTTTTATTGTAATACTTTTACTATTCAATGTCGTATACACTACATTTCCCAAAGCAAAACCTCGCAAATGTACAGTGGACTAGTGAATATTATCAAATAAATTATTATTTTGTTTACGTAAATACTTCATCGCCTCATTTGAAACTTCGTACTTTAAATAATAATAATAATAATAATAATAATAATAATAATAATAATAATAATAATAAAATCATAGCCATACCTTTATCAGAATTTCGGGCTTAGTCAATAAATGAATTCAACGTGGTCTCTATTCGAAGTTCTATTTAATCGAAACCGACAGAAATACAGAGAGAAACTTCGAGAACAAGTAAAAGAAAAATGTTACTTTGGTGGGATTGGAAGTAACTTTTACAGTGCCCGAGAATTGTCCTGGCAGTGACGTAGACTTCGCTCTTGTTCAAATGCCATCCCACTGGTTAAAGCAGACGCTTCGTTCAATTCAACGTCCAATCCCAGGAAAGAGAAAATGCGCGAACACAAATACCAACTTAAAAGCACGCTCCGTTCTCTACAACAGAAAAGCGAAAGGAAATGAACCGAATATGGGAGATTCGTTTCTAACAAATATACTTGTCATCTTTGTATAACGATAACTGGAGTTCGAGGAGACATAAATGCTACATTTTTTGCTTTTATATTTGCATAACTTTCATGAAGAATATGGTTATTTTATATTTGAATTTTATATTATAAGTATGTAGAAAATAATTTTAAATGATAGCCATTTATGTTTATTCTTTTCTAATAATACTCAGATTTCAACATGCTACAAACTTTCGTTCTATTGAAGATAGACACAAACATGCTGTGGACGAAATGAGAAGGGGGAGTCCAAAGTTTATTTTAAAGAAACTCCCATGTCTTTACCTATCACGGTTCTTGAGTTAGAGGATGATATATGAATGTGTTTCCTGGTCGCGGAAACAGAGCGTGGGGGTTAGTGAGTGTAGCTTCGAAAAGTATAACATTTACCAATAGGACATAAGAACAGCATTCCAGGGAAAACACACAAACAAATTAAAAAACAAAAGCGAAATGAAATGAACTGAAAAGCGCGTGTTTTCTTTGTGTAGGGCTGTACAGTCTATGCTGACTGGTGAAAGTTGTCAATCCTTTGTTTTATTCTCGTTCTCGAAATTTAGTGTATAAGAATGGGTGATAGTACCTTAAAGAAAGGCAAGCCGTTGCATTTTGATGCAGGAGACATTGTTTTTAATGTTTACAACTTTTCTTGCAGCAAACAATAATAAATCTGACAGTGTTCATGAAACCTCTCGAGCAACATGTGTCAGTGAGAGATCCGTGTGGCGAATTGTGAAAGAGAAGGAGCAAAGTCTGGACAACCCGTCGTAACACCCTGTAAAGCAAGGCCAAATATACAGAAAAGACAAATAAATTTAGATTCTTTCGATGAAGTAGTAGTTCGTAGAACAATTCACAATCTCTATGCTGAAGACATTGTCGCCACCTTAAATAAATTATTGTGCGAACTTAAGAAAAGCATTGACTTCAAAGGTTTTGAGTGGGCATTACAACAAATACTGCGCATGTTGGGATTTAGGTTTTAAAAAAAATCTATTGGAAATAGAAAACTACTTTTTAAAAGGAAAGATATCGTCGTTTGACGACATAAATATAGGATCTAATCTTATTTTTTCTTTCTTTGTCGTAACAATGCACATATATATGCTAGCATTATTCAAATACATTGTTATCTAAATTCTCTCTAGTTCGCTATTTTAAACTGTAGTTACGACGTGGCGTGCGAAGCGTGCCATCTAAGCACTATTTGTGAATAGCGTAAGTTGGTAGCCTTGCAACTGAGAGCGTTGACGTCACTGCCAAGATAGTTCTCGCCGACTGTAGGAGTTCTTTACAATTTACAAACAAATGCCTTAGACAGTTTTTTTCTTTTCTTTAAGTTAACTTATTCACCGAACGTATCTGAGTAACTTGTCTCTATTTTCTACTCGGTTATATATGTTTTACAATCATTTCCGTTAATCTTGAACGACAGGAACACGAATACAAAAACATCTAAGAGAATTAAAATTCCAAACTCCCCCACCGGGAATCGAACCCGGGACCCCATACACCTAAGGCACACGTGCTAGCCACTAGACCAGCGGGGAAAGCAAGTGAAATGCATTTTGTAGTATCTGAAGTTTACACCTATTTCATCCTGCTGTAATAATGTTTACCGTAGGTTCTCTTACGTATTCGTCTGTAAATATTATATAAATTATCAGAATTATTCATGATCTTCCATGGAAATTCACTGGTGCATGCGCAGTAGAAACAGAAGAATGCAGTTTACTGATATTAGTCAGAATGCAAATTTCTAACAGGCTATCAGAATTCCTTATTGGAAAGTAGTGGTTCCCAACCTGGGGACGCGCAACTTCCTCCTGAGTAAGCATGAAGTGGGAGTAAGGGGCGAAAGCTACTGGCAGAAATGAATTGTGAAATAAATTATTATTATTATTATTATTATTATTATTATTATTATTATTATTATTATTATTATTATTATTATTATTATTATTATTATTATTATTTTTCATACCATTAAATCAATTTCTTCACTGCTTTCTCGTCGCAGCCCAAAACCCAAGCGATCTGAATGAGAGTTTGTTCCACTTTTACTCGACTATAATTTCTCCTCGCAGACTAACAGATAGTTCTCTACAGCCTTTAGAGCTAGGCATTTTGACAACTTGTAGAAATTTGCATTGTGATTCGTATTAGCAATGACAGTAAAGTGGATCTTTCTGTTTCTTCTGTGCATAATCAGCATCATTATATCAGAAGTATTCCGCCATTACCAGCGGTCACTTACCGTAGCTGAGAAGCTGCCATGCTCCACAATCTTCTGTTAACCTCTCCATCTTCACATACGATTTTTCTGTTTTGATATCGCCAATAGCCTAATTATGTTTCTATGTAGTCTAATTCGTCCTCTCCATCTCCAGCACATCCCTCATGATACAGTTCCTTCCTAACCAATATTCCAACCAGTTTCTCTTCCTCTTCTTAATAATATTTTTTCTCCTTCCATTTCCAACCATCTCATTCGTTTTCCTCTCGACCCAGCTATTTCTCTCCATTCTTCTCCACGCACATATTACGAAAGCCTCCAATTGTTTCTCATCATTTCTGCGTAATGTCAATGTTTCTGTCCTATAAATACAGTAAAATACAGTACACGAAGCATTTTATGAGTCTTTTCTTTTCAACTCTAAGGCCCCACAAAATAGTATTTTCTTCATCCTAAAGGCTTCTTTCACCATTTCTATCCTTGCTTTTCTTTCACGTCGCATGTCATATCACTAATAATACTATTCAGACATAAAAAACTAGTCACCTGTTTTTTTCCCCGCTCCTACTTCTATATTTGACACCGATCGCTTCGTTTCTATCACTATGGATTTTGTCTTTCTAACATTTATTTTCATTCCATATTCTTCACAAGCCTTTCTCAAGTTTTCTACATCTTATTAATTTTCTTTGTAGATTCTACAACAACTATCGTATCAACCCCAAACCGTGTACACCTCATCATTCTATCTCCTACCCAAATTCCATCTTCATTATGAAAACTCATTTTTTGCTATCTCTTCTACATAGCTATTAAATAATGTCGGCGAAATATATAATATCTGTTGAACTCACCTTTCAATTACACTGCCTGTCTACTGTGCATGCGCCAGTGAATTTCCATGGAAGACCATGAATAATTCTGATAATTTATATAATATTTACGGACGAATACGTAAGAGAACCTATATCAATAACATATATCATTCCTCAAAGTAACGAATACGGTAAACATTATTACAGCAGGATGAAATAGGTGTAAATTTCAGATACTACAAAATGCATTTCACTAGCTTCCCCGCTGGTCTAGTGGCTAGCACGTGTGCGTTAGGTGTATGGGGTCCCGGGTTCGATTCCCGGTGGGGGAGTTTGGAATTTTAATTCTCTTACATGTTTTTGTATTCGTGTTCCTGTCGTTCAAAATTAACGGAAATGATTATAAAACGTATATAACCGACCAGAAAATCGAGACAAGTTACTCAGATACACTCGGTGAATCAGTTAACTTAAAGAAAAGAAAAAACTGCCTAAGGCATTTGTCTGTAAATTGAAAGGAACTCTTAAAGGTTAGTCCCAGTCCCACCAAGGTAACATTTTTCTTTTATCTGTTCTCGAAGTTTCTATCTGTATTTCTAGCGGTTTTGATTAAATAGAACTTCGAATAGAGACCACGTTGGATTCATTTATTGTCTAAGCCTGAAATTCTGATAAAGGTATGGTTATGATTTTATTATTATTATTATTATTATTATTATTAATATTATTATTATTATTATTTAAAGTACGAAGTTGCAAATGAGACGATCAAGTATTTACGTAAACAAAATGATAATTTATTTGATAATATTCACTAGTCCACTATACATTTGCGAGGTTTTGCTTTGGAAAATGTAGCGTATACAACATTGAATAGTAAAAGTATTACAATAAAAATATATTATTAAAAATATTGATTAATAATTGGAGTTAAACATACTTTCCAGTAAGAATTATATAGAGAGAGGATTTACTTTAAAGTGCGATGCAAACGAATATTCGAGTTTTAATCGGATTAGAAATCGATAACTTACACAAGAATATTTGCTTCATTAGTTCTATAAATCTTTAAATTCTGTTCTTCTGCTTTATATTATTATTATTATTATTATTATTATTATTATTATTATTATTATTGCAATAGCTATATGAAGCAATTATCTCGGCCAACTTGGTTAATACACACCATTCAGCAACCGGAAGTTGTAGAAATCAGGCTTTTCCTGCAGAAGTTGTTAGCTCAATCGGTATAGCGCTGAGCTATGGATTCAAGGATTGCGTGTTCGAAACTAGCCTAAGTCAAAAGATTTTTTTCCTGATATAATTCTTGAAATGGAAATGTTTCTCTCCTCACCTTTATCTCGTAATTCTAGATAGAGATGTTTGGATGTGAAAGAAAAAGTATACTAGAAAAGAAAGGTAAATTACATGATACCTTTCGCAATTTTTAACTATATTTTCACCTATCTAGGACGTTTTAAAAAGTTCAGACTTCTAGACCTGCTTTTCGCTCTCTTATGTGTCCTTTAACTAATTTCTACACCTACTTAGTGAATCACATATACATATATTACAGATGTCGTATCTCTTTCTCTTCTCTCTACATTATGTTTATCGTATTATAATTCACTTGATTTTTCCATTTCAAAACGTAGAACGAGAAATAAATGTAATATTCTATTTGTTAAGGAAGCCTTTCAAACAGTGATGATTTCAGGGCATGACCTGTGGGAGAATTTGAGACTCTGTCGACATAAATTTCCCCCTTCGTGGCCATAAGTTATCTTCGATCATGCTCAAAGTGGACTAATAATGTTTTATCAGTTTTCTCTCATTCATATATTGACCATTACCCTGGGAGAATCTTCTGAAATCGTCAATGCTTATAGTTAGTTTTTCATTACAAATCAAAGGATAATAATGAAATATTGAACATAATATTTTGTTCTCAGCTGTGGTTTTTAGATTTGCAATTCATATAATGTTCCCTTCTAATGGAATTTGAGAGAAAAGTAGTTGCCAAAGATTTATTTAAAGAAATGTTCTCAGTTCTCTCATGAAAATAGGAACACACTTAAAAAAAAACGAATACACACTTCACGGTTTGAACACATAAACTTGTAATTGAAAGAAGAATGACCCAAACCGCTCGACCCGTTCCTATGTCTTCAGTGCGTCTCTTTTGACTTTTGGGTAAAGTAGTTTCCTGCTTCACACTTCTTTTTGTTTATGTCGATACGACTATAAGTTTGTGGTGAATATTTGGCAGTTACAGGTCTTGCAATGCATAAAAGTCTTTTTCGTATAAATTATGTTCAATTTTACGTCCTAATAACTTATATACAACAGGTTGAATCTATGAAATGATTGGGGTTAGAGTGATCGTAAATGTTTTCATAGTTAGGAGCCTGGATATGCAAACCCGCTTAACGTGGGGATTTAATTTTGAGAAATTTGGTACTCAAAAGCTATGGATTTAACATTAATATAGTTCATTTTCGATTATTTTTACATGTTCCTGTGTCTCCCATAATAGAATTAGAGGTGATACGGGTTTGGATTCTCGTCAGGAGTCGTGTGGTTCGGGTTTCACGTTAAGGCGTAGATGCACGTCTTGTATAGAGTAGTAGCTGAAAGACACGCTGAACTCTATATCACCTCACCTCGTGAGATATTCTACGTTTGCATAATTTCTAAACCACTTTTCTTTCTTTGAATCTCCTCCTTCCTCTTAGGAAACGCATAGGTTCAAACCGAAACATTCTTCACGGTTGGAGGACGCAAGGCTACGGTACCATGCGCGTACAACCCTTATGGGACTACGGTAGTGAGTTGCGCAGTTTGAGTAGCATGCACGAATAACCCACGCATACATTGATTATATATAATTAATAAAATCTCATATTAGGACTTACTCTGCACGTCAAACTTTTAACATATGCGACTTTTTAAATTCTGTTCTTCTGCTTTATATTATTATTATTATTATTATTATTATTATTATTATTATTATTATTGCAATAGCTATATGAAGCAATTATCTCGGCCAACTTGGTTAATACACACCATTCAGCAACCGGAAGTTGTAGAAATCAGGCTTTTCCTGCAGAAGTTGTTAGCTCAATCGGTATAGCGCTGAGCTATGGATTCAAGGATTGCGTGTTCGAAACTAGCCTAAGTCAAAAGATTTTTTTCCTGATATAATTCTTGAAATGGAAGTGTTTCTCTCCTCACCTTTATCTCGTAATTCTAGATAGAGATGTTTGGATGTGAAAGAAAAAGTATACTAGAAAAGAAAGGTAAATTACATGATACCTTTCGCAATTTTTAACTATATTTTCACCTATCTAGGACGTTTTTAAAAAGTTCAGACTTCTAGACCTGCTTTTCGCTCTCTTATGTGTCCTTTAACTAATTTCTACACCTACTTAGTGAATCACATATACATATATTACAGATGTCGTATCTCTTTCTCTTCTCTCTACATCATGTCTGGAGATGAATGTTTTGACAATAGGTTACAAACACGATTTTAAAAATAATACGATCTGCGATATCAGTGATACATATTGTGGTGTTTAACATATAAAACAATAAATAGAAAAACTGAGAATACGAATCTTTTCGTGCACTGATGTTTCAATAACAGTGCACTGATGCTTCAAATCTGTGTCTTTTCTCCCTTCACCTATGTTAATTCCCTAGTCAAAATAAAAACTCTTCAAAATTAATCACAATTTCTTATGCAACCATCCCTTCCTTGCAGTACTGCGCGATCACATACCCGTCACAGCGATGTAAAGGCACTTTTGGCGACGAGGATACATATCATATGCTACGCTAAAATCAATACATGAAATTCTTTTTTTTTTCTTTTTCAGACAAGAATTAATTCAACTCTAAATCGTGAAGTACTGGTCTTGCGTTCAATTTCAATGAGAGAGCTTTCAAAATCAAAACATATTTAGTGTACAGGTTCGATTCTCGATGAGAAAGCATTGAATATTTTAAGACATTAAGTATACTCTTCGCTATGCAAAATAGCTATTCAATACATAACGAAAAGACGAAAATCAATCAATCAATTGGGAAGCTTCGAACTTGATATTCAATCAATTGGGAAGCTTCGAACGTGATAACTGAAAGGACTCTCATGAAGATCCGATAGCCGTCCAAGAGTATGAGCATAGTAACATCGTTCGCTTACGTTCTTCGCAGGAGGGAGTGGAGGGGTTTGGGGCGTTCAAATCCATAACGAAAAGACAAAATCAATCAATCAATTGGGAAGCTTCGATCACGATAACTAATAGAACTCTCATCCGTCCAAGAGCATTTAGCTATTCAATACATAACGAAAAGCAAAAATCAATCAATCAATTGGGAAGCTTCGATCATGATAACTGATAGGACTCTGATCCGTCCAACAGTATGAGCATCCAAGACTATGAAGGCCAAGAGCATCTAGCTATTCAATACATAACGAAAAGCAAAAATCAATCAATCAATTGGAAAACTTCCATCATGATAACTGATAGGACTATGATCCGTCCAAGAGTATGACCATCCAAGACGATGAAGCCATCCAAGACTATCACCATAGAAACAGACTGTTCTCATAAAAAAAACATTTTCCCACGAACTTCTGTACTAGCCATAAAAGGATATGAACATAGCAACTAAAGGCTTGTCGAAACTTGCCTCACAATTCCAGGAAATGATATCGATTTCTAGGAAAACAAGATCAAATTTCGCTGACTCGACCTTCTATCCGCACTCTATTCTACTAGAAGCATGAATGGGTCAAAATAACCCAGGCTTTGTACTTTACCTAACATTGTAGGCTTGGTACTCTAAGGGTTAATCGACTCTAATCTCTACCACCAATCATTCAACTCGCAACCGAGCAGTTCATCCCTCAAACCGCATATGTATCACCTCATCATCCTAAAATCCCTCCGCGCTAATTTCGTATAGTTAAACACTCTCCTCAAATCTATACAGAATATGTTTGTCCTGGCAACCGCGTAGCTCTTCAGCATCGCAGAGCCATCCACCGAACAGTGTGTAATTATCTTAGAGTATACAAATTATAACAGTGGATTAAAACCTGAAACAAAATTTCTGCCATATCACACCCTTCGCAATATTAGATGCGTTTCAACACATTAGCTGGTAAAATTACCCAAACCTGTTATCCTCTCTTGCACCACGATCACGCATTGCACAGAGACCAAGAAAAAGCTAAAACCTTTGCTTCCTAATTATAGGAGATTTTCACACCCCTGTCATTCACTTAGCATTTTATTTATCTTCCTATAGACCATTTCAAATTCAATTCACCACATATTCATCTTCAACCCAACATGGCGCACAACATATCTACTCACAAAGCACTCACTGCCTCCATTTCTACCACACAAATCACTAATGTCATCTATCATAAACGTTATAATGCCCCTAGAATCAATAACATCTATCGACATGTAAGACAATCCACCAATACTGCTCAATTTTCTTGGTCATATTTATTCCACGGAACAATTATGTACCAGCTCATTAGAAATCATCCAAATTTCTCTTGTTCCTTAAAATCAAGAACACCGTCCGATACAGCTCAACAGAATCTTCAGCAAAATCCTAGGAAAAAATATCGTCAAATGACTTCATGCTCATCTTTCTCAATACCATCTTTACCACACCATCAAGCAGGCTCCCGCCCATTAATTAGCATCAACGATCAGCTTCTGCGTCTCCTCAACTGCATCCGTAAGCAGTATAATACCACCAAGCCATTCTGTCTGGTACTCTTTGATTTAGAGAAGGCATTTAATGAGGTGTAAATTTATTCACACGCTGCCTATCAACTGATGAAGAGTAATATACCAAAGATATTTGGATATTTTCCAATATGCGAGGGGAAAGCTGGAGTTGAAGTGTTTTTCATTTATTTCAAATTCTCAAAAGTTGCGTTAGGAACTAACTAACAGGCTAAATGCCCTTGTTTAGTGAAAAAGGCATGCTTTCTCCTCTAAATCGTAATAAAATTCATTAGGAAGTATATTCTGATAATCCTGAGTACGGTTGCGGAAGAAATATGTGTATGTGTATATTTGTGTTTTGGAGTTGTATATTTCTTGGCGGAATGGATAAAAAGACAATTTATTGGGAGTGTACATGTTTATTGACCCAGCCCCAGTCACAAAGAATATCTTCTTAGAGAAAGTGAAAAATGTAGCCCGGAAAACTCTAACAGACTTGTTCCAAGGGGCCGTAGTGGTTCAGTGGTATAGCGTTCACCTCCGGTGCTTGGAATCCTGGTTCGATCCCAGCTCCCTCCGTTGGACTTTGTGGTGAACAAACACCGTGCTCATGGGTTTTCTCGGTGTTCTCCCGTTTTCTCCCACTTTTTCATTTCACCATTCCATTCCTTTCTCATCATCTACGCCTCCTTTAGCTTAACCGGCATAGCGTGGGACGTAAAACTTACAAATTGCATTTCATTTTCATTTCCCAGACTTGTTCCAGTATCATAAGTAAAAGTTTGCTTTTCCAAGAAAGTACGAGAGGAAATATTGCTCGTTGAAAATGTTATTGTAAAACAAAGAATGTTTTGTTATCTATGAAACTATCGGGAAAGATTCAAAGTCCAGATGAAAAAGGACTAAATTTGTTAGGGAGTGAAAGATCCTTCGCATAGAATTCTTGTCCATACGATTGACCCTGCATGAGTGTTATTGCTTATTGAAGTTTTGTTAAGGTTTTCACGAGAAGGCAGTTTATTGGTGAGAAATGAAAGATTTTCAATTTCAGTTCGAAGCTGTTCTGTTTGATGGTTTTCCAGGTCTAGACTCATATACACTTATGGGGAAAACACTTTTTTGTAAACTGTAACATGTCGCAGAACCGAGAATAATTTTTGTCTGTTATGAAGAAGTTATTGTAACGTTTAAAAAAGTCCCTGCGTACCTGAAACATTGTCCGTAAAATGGATGGTTTTGTTCCGTAGAACTTATTTTTGCCGAGTTAAAACACCTGTCCGTATTATAGTGGTGTCCGTTAAGAGAGGTTTCACTGAAGTTCGACATAAAAGAAAATTTTACCAAGTTATACCAAAGAACAATAAATTTTAGTTAAACTATATTTGTTTTTAGAAATCCTTACAGGGGCCACGATGGCTCAGTAGTAGAGCGTTCGTCGTTGATACATGGTCTTGTTGGTTCGATCCCAGCTCGCGCCAAGTGGACTTTGTGGTGGACAAATCATCTGCGTGTGTTTTCTGCGGGCTCTCCCGTTTCCTCCCACTTACTTTATTCCACTATTTCTTGAGTTCGAGATATGTAATATTTTAAATCTGTGAACAATGCTATAGTGTATTAATATAGGTTAGAAAATAGTGTATTAATATAGGTTGCTGAAGTTTTAGTGCCTACAATTCTCCGAAGAATTTGACATTTATGAAATTTGATAGAACAACTTCGTGTAGGCTTTGCTTCGGAAGTAATTTGAAAAGACGTGACTTGCTATTCAATGCATACTGAAAACATCCTTTTTTCAATTCGCTAGTAGTTTGTGTTTTTTGTATTACTACTCCCTGAATACAGCGTAGGTGTAAAGTCAGATGTCATTTGTAAAAATGAATATTTCTAAAAGTAAACAACCTATCAGTTTTGTTTCCAAGGAATATATTATTAGAGTATACCATTTGATTACTAAGTTCCACTTCAACGTATGCACCCGCATTTTCCACAAAGTTCTAAAACGTTAATAGTGTTACACGCCAGCAAGAGCTGATACTGGTTTGGTGTAAAGTCAGTTGTCATTTGAAAAATTGAATATTTCTAAAAGTAAACAACCTATCAGTTTTGTTTCCAAGCAATACATTATTAGAGTAAACCATTTGATTATTAAGTTCCACTTCAACGTATGCACCCGCATTTTCCACAAAGTTCTAAAACGTTAATAGTGTTACACGCCAGCAAGAACTGATACTGGTTTCTAGGAAAATCTAAATTAAAAATAGGTATTGACTTTACAACCATTCTCTATATTGACAACAAAAAGAGTTGAATTATTCCTTGTATTCCTGTAGATTTCGTAATATTTTTATAGATACGTTGCTTTCACCAATTCATGATTTACAATTGCTTGAGAATTAACATGTAATCTCTCTTTTATTAAAAAAACCGAAACGTCAGTACAAATGTCAATTTTGGGGATACTCCAATTGCAACTGACTCGGTGAAAATATATTCTAAAATCAATGTAATTTGTTTAAGGGCATCAGTTGTATGTTCTAAATTTCCATTACCACTGAGTGCTTAGTGTGCATTTCGTTACAGATCTAAGATATCAAAGACTTGGAGGTCTCAGCTTAGAAGCCATTACAACAAACATTATATAAAAGAAAAAAATAACAAATGGAGTAGCTGAGCAATTAATTTGTTACGGCGAAAGGAGAGAGAGTTTTGCTCATTAATCATTAACACAATAATAGGTAATAAACTCTCCCTATTGTTCTTTAATCTTATTTTCACAGTGGAAAATTGTAGAACTTGCCATTTGAAGAGGAATACTCTATGTTTAAATGTTTGTCAAAAATATCTTTCAGTTGCCCATTTTTTTCCTTTTAATATATACCATTCTGCCATGAATACTTGCCCAAACCATCTTCCTGTAAACTTTATTTCCCAAAAGCATGTACTACAACCGCTGTTATAGCATTTAAAAGACGTTGGAAGTCCTCATTTTGGCAAAACGTGCAATTTTCACATCTTCAACTGACAGGTTAAATATAAGCATCCGTGGAAGAGAGACTTAAATATGTATGTTGGCGAAAACTTCAATGCTATTCCCAGTTTGTCATGTTCTTTCATCCCACAATTATTCAGGACTTACAGCCATGTTTCCGAAATATCGTTTATGTTATACCTGTTGTGTATTTGAACATTGAAAAGCTCAAATTAGAACTGTTTCGAAGATCCCTCTGTCACTGGACGCCTAAAGGATTTACCTGGTAATCATTGAGCTGTGCAGTTGATAACATGAAATGAAAACATATATAAAGTAAACCAACTTTCTTTATTAGCCGTAAAACTATCAAATGGGCGTGAATGGTACATTCTTACAGTTAATGTTATAACTTTTGCCATCGTTACAACTGTAAGCTAACTGCGATTGTCACCAGCAGACAGAAGTACATTGATTTGCTCTTTCCGTTAAAAAGAGTTACTTCTAAATGTTAATCTTAGAGAAAAAATGTTTTGTTTGTGTTCAAACTGTAGTACTTTTATGGCATTGGACAGATAATTTTCAGGTTGTGGACCATTCGCTCAGGCCTAAAGTACATTTCAGCCTTTTTGTGAACTGTTCTGCAACGTTGGTATATTTCTTGAGCATTTCATGACTTGATTCCTACATTCGCGATTTCCTGTATTCTCTGCTATGCAACGTTATGAAAATTATTCATTTGTATAAGGCAAATTAGTATGTAAGGTCTGCTTCATGGGAATGAAATCGAAGAATTTAGCGGTCATTAATGCCTTAGTAAACCATCTCGGCATTCATCTGGTGCGACTGAGGAAAAAGGTTTTGAGATCCGAGCCTTCGGAATGGGACGCTAGTTCATAATTAACTAAAATGCTGCCACATGTTTTCAAATTATTTTTATTTAAAAAAAAAAAAATATTTTCAATGATTTTTTTCCTATTCTATGCAGGTAATTGAGATTATAATTTGCCTCAGTAGTAACACTCTCATTTTCGATTTACCTAGTAAGATTGAGAGAGTGAACGAGTTTAGTTACAGCACAGTGTTAACTAAATGTATTATGTAAATGTAAAATTTACAAGAAAATTTACTTTTTTAAAATAAAATTGTGACTGCTTGAACAATTTACAACGTCCGTAAATAAGATACACTCTGAGCTGTGTCATTTTCAGCTGTAGATGTTGTATTCCCTGCCCTTTTCATTTTCTTCAGGGTGTTACGTTTGTAAGACAATATTGTTTTCACGAGCTGATGCAGCTCCCACGCAAACATTTTAAATGTTTTTGTAATTTTTAGATGTAATGATTGATCCTTAATCATACTCTACTGTTATTATTTTATTAAATATTGCCGATTTATATTTTCAGAAACTGTGCCCCAACACAAGAAAAATGTAACTAACGAGATTATTGAGAATTGGCTTCAGCATGCCGAACAACAAAATCAGTTAAGATTTCAGCTGCAGTTCCATAGAAATTTAACTGACAAATCACAGCGTCGAAATTCGAGTTTGATTCGAAATTAGAGTTAGTAATCAAAAATTAAAACATTATAAAGGAGCAAATATTCTGGTTATTCACCTTTGTGATATTTCTTGAAAGTGATAAAGAGTGGCATAGAACTTATTTTCAGCAAAGTGCGTAAATATTGTTTTTTCATGTAACTAGTGTGTCAGTGACATAATTTTCTAGAACAAGTGTTGGCAAGTTAGAAGGCGAATTTCTTATATTTGAGAAGATTGTTCTTAGGGTGATCTTATACCTCTTCGCATAGGTTTCTAACTCTCCATTTGATAACATGTAACTTTTGATATGTTAATTTCTAGCAAAGCATTGCAGGTAATGGCTTGAAATCTTTAATAGAAATACACAAGACCCATATAAATCCAGCCACGTTCTCCAATTTTCGTTACATGCGTTAGATTAATTGCAATATAATCTTCAGTAAGTTTGTCCACAGAGAATAAAAATTATGCTGCAGAGGGGCGAGGGCTTGTTAGGGGAGAGGGTTGACCATCTGTTTGCTTGTTAGCTGCTTTTAAAAGGAATCTATTACTAGAAACATCATGTTGTAATTCTCATTTCTCAGTGGTTAGAATGGTCTGGACTAGAAGAGCCCTAAACCACTTCTTTCTTCCTTTCACAGTTTGTTTGTTTTTTCAACCGCCACAGTCACAAGAAAAAGACTTTTTTGCGTAAGCATTTTGAATTAGTGGCGAAAATAAAAACACTAAGATCAGAATGACACCACGGACGAATTAAAGGGAGGGGCGGTCACTCCTTCTGAGAACATTTGAATACTTTGAATAATCGGAGTAAGAAACTAGAAATGTCGTAATCTAATAAGAAACGTTTGTTGAAGTATACAGATCAAGACGCATTTCAAGTGTTACAGTATTGTACTCTCCTCCCCTCCCCTTCCAATTACCTTCTGAAGAAATTCTCTGTTCCATATTAGCCTTTACACTTACAATTTCACTATCCAGTATTGATTTTGACCATATTATCTGCACAGCAAGGCGAGTAAGGTTTACGAGTCCTTCCTGCCCCCCCCCCCCCGCCGTTTTAAAAATTGCTAATTATAATAAAATTTATCGAAAACAAATTTATCTCAACGCTAAAGACTTATACACATTAATTATTGCAATCTTAAAATAAACTTGCCGCCTGTCGCCTATGCTAGCGATCTAATATCTACGAATAAATTAAAAGTTAGTTTGAAGCCTTGTGTATTTTTTTTTATCCGAATTCATATTTGTTTCTATTATTGCATCGACAAACGCCTCTGCACTAGAGGTCTACACGAGCTCAGACCAAGCCCGAGGGCTTAAGCACGACCCGGCCCGCAGACAGCGCTCGGGCCTACAAAGCATCTATCACTTCGGCCCTGGATCGGGCTCGGTTTCTGAATTTTTAAATATACAAACATGTTTCCCGGGCTTTTTCCAGCCTAACTTTGTAAATATACTGTAAAACGATACAAATTGCACCGTTCTTTCTGGAGAACTTTTAAAACACAACTGCAAAATTAAACATCGAATTGCTGTAAATAAAAATACAATTTTGAATTAATTATTAATTTCATTGATTCGGGCTAATTTGATTATCACAGAGCTCCGTCCGAGCTCGGGCCTAAATGCTAAGACATATTTCGGACTCCAGTCGGGTCTCACATTGTAAATTCACGGGTCGGGCCGGGCCCGGGCAAAAATTCCGGCCCGTGAAGACCTCTACTCTGCACCCGCACACATTCCTTCCTACTCCAGAAAATCTTCTCCCTTCCGCATCGTCAATAATGGTAAATTTATTCCCCGTATATTTCCTTATTATTGTAAGAGATGTTCAAACGAGCACTCTAAAATTTGTTCGTTCTCTTGGGTAATGTGAGTAATGCAAATTAAGAAAGATATGCGTATCATACAAACGTCAGAAAAACTTGATATTTATTTGAATAGACCTTTTACGTAATGTTTCTTTTGCAAATGATAAACTTATGCAAATATATCGAGGCTTCTTAAATTTAATGTTGAATAGTGGCGAGTGGGTCGTAGCTTAACACTACAGTACTCGCATGAAATTGTTGAAACATTAGTGCTCGCGCGGATTACGATTGTAGTCCATTTGATAAATATATATATATATATATATATATATATATATATATATATATATATATATATATATATCTTAGTGGTTATTCAACTGGTATTTTTTACATTATTATTGTGGTTTTCACAAGCAATAAAGAACACATTTCAGTGCAAACATTTTGTTTTTTAATGTACAAAAAGAATTAGAAGCCAAAACTTTACAATGCGTATGCAATTTACTATATTTATTTTATTTATTTATTTAACAATCACCAGATACAGCTCCGAGGCCATTTTACACTGGATATCCAACAACAACAATAACAATGGAAAGGATTTGGGAAGTTATCGGCCAGGGCCTGTTTAGTAGGTACCATCCCGGCATTTGCCTGGTAGGACTGAGGGAAACCCTGGAAAACCTCAGTCAGGATGGCCGGCAGCGGGATTCGAACCCACGACCTCCCGAACGTTTATTTTCTTAATATGTGATTACAAATTGAAAAAAAAGAGAACATTTGCATTTAAAATGTCAAAAACTGCTATAAAAAATAAAAAGAAGTTGTTAAATTGTTTGCAAGTATAACTTTTACACTTGGAAACATTTTTGACAACATTTTGGGTGTTTCAGTCATAAGAGTCAGTGCAAAGACTGTGCTTGTGGTCAGAGCAGATCCACTTACTGCACCGGAAACATCTTTTTCGAGTACTCTTATTTCTTCATCTTCTACAAAGAGGTTTGATAAGTTCTATAGCCACAGATTTCAGGAAGTATCTACGGTTGATCATAGCATCATTGTTATTTACTTTGAAAACAAATGGTATGGTGTTATGACGTTGTGTTCGCGTATTTCTTGGGTGCACGGGATCAATATATTATCTGGTAATTTTGTCCTTTCCAATGTAAAATTTGCCATGAAACCCGTCTTCCTGGATAACACCGTTGCTTTCTTCATCTTCTATTTCTTCCAAATCGTCATTACCACTTTCTTCAGAGTCACTACTCGACAACATCTTCCTCTATTTCATCTTAGTCTTCTACACTCAAAACTTGATATATTTATATTACTTTATGAAAACGAGTAGAATGACTATATATCTGAAACTAAAATGATCCAAAAAGAAGCATTTTTTTTTCAACGAAATACCTTACTATTGTCAAACAACATTTATACTTACGTACACATTTATATTAAGTACATTATAGAAAGAATAGAATGATTATATGCCTGAAGTTAACTCATCCAAAAAGCAATTGATTAAAATTATTGTATGTATGAAATATTAAATTGACCCCACAAAACCATTTTTTGCCAAGTCTAATAACATCTTTCAAAGACGTCACTTTTAGTTTTGTTACAAAGTAGAGCACTTATAGCATCTTATACGAGAAGAATAAAGAACTTTTTATCATGATAAAGTACATTTAACACAAATACGTTATTTAGATACAATATTTTTGTTCGTTCCAATTTTTTAATACAAACTACTACAGCTGTTGTCTTTTTACATTTACTGTCTTCGAGTTTATTTTTGTTTCTCGATTCTAACACTGAGGTTCACGGAGAGGAAGTGATCGTTCCAACCGAGAATCAACAATTTCAGGGAGTATCACTGCTATTTCTATAGAGACAACCGACAAAAGGGCGAAACTGCCCAAAACAAGTTTTTGAAAAAGAAATAAACACATAAAATTAGAAGGAAAGTAACAGAGACAATATTGGTTTTTAGCCAGGAGCGCTCATAAATCACTACCACGTGTCGCGAAGACTAGTAGGGGGTACAGTTTCAGGGGGCTCTCAATTCCTAGAAAAAGATCTATCCATATACTGTATACAACATACTTTTTATTCTCTGTTGCCAAACTTACTGAAGAATATATTGCAATTAATCTAACACATGTAACGTAAATTGGAGACCGTGGTTGGATTTATATGGGTCTTGTGTATTTCTATTAAAAATTTCAAGTCATTACCTGCAATACTTTGTTAAAAATTACCATATTAAATTTTACATGTTATCAAATGAAGAGTTAGAAACCTAAGCGAAGAGGTATCAGATCCCCTTAATGTAGAGAAATAAATACTGCGAGCAGCATGGAGATGCTGCTGAAGAGAATATAAAGAAATAAAACCAGAATAATGTACATTTATATATTTGTTACTCCCAACCGAGATAAACTGATATATATGTATATATATTATAGTGGAGAGTGTAAATTATGACTACATAATGTTTTTACTCAATGTTACTTATATACACAATGTTTCTGGTGCCCCACTGCTACTACTGGTTTGTAGCCAAGCCATGCATGTATGTTGGGTTGTCTTGTGTGATCTTACGAGGTTCAAACTGCGTATTAGTGTATTCTCAATCATTGCCTGCCAGTTTTGAAAGCGGCTGTATTTGATTTATTATTTTTAAAATAAGAAAGGGATTCCTAACATCTGTTTCTTGAATTTGATGTCTAAACTTCAATCCTTTTCCTATTTAAAAAAAAATCCAATATGGCCACTTTGAAAACTGACAGGCGACGATTATGAATACACTGATATGCACTTTGAATCTCGTAACGTCACATAAGACACTCCAACATACATGCGCACCACTAGTAACAGCGCAACATCATTGGAACATGTCACAATTTATGTTCCAATGAGATGACGTGGATAGCACTTGGACATCCGTGGGATATACCAAGGGTGTAACCAAAACGAATATTTGGAGTACCCAGCAACATCGCATGAAATGTAAGCAGAGCGGACATTTGGAGATCGCAAAGATGCCACATTTATGTCGCGTGGAATTTGTACCAGGCATTTTCCTTCTTTTCTAAGCAATAGCCTTTCTTTGTAAACAAGCTGCTCTCAGGAAATTGAGAAATAATTAAGCAAAATATTTGATTTAATCGAATTCTCAATACGATTTCCAGAATCTAAGATGTCGTCACTGAACTGTTATATGCAGATGTTCCTTCCACAATACACTCAAGCGCAAGTCACCAGTATTGTCACTCCCTTTTTTATTATTCAGATTCTGTGGACTTCAATGGTTCCTCGTGATGAAGACAGAGGGAGACAAAAGCGTCTAAGCAGGTGAAATTTTAGAGAAGAATCTTATCTTTTCTTCCAACTGCTATGTAGCAGCCTGGGCGGCTTGTTTTCAACCCACTATTTGTTCCCAGCAAAGAGGCGGTATATACACACAGTGACACAAAAGTCCGGAGCCCATAGGGCAACTCCGTTACTTTTGCAGATATGAAAACAAGCGAAAATATGAAAGGATATTTTTAAATTCCAGCAACAGTTTTGTTTCTGTACTAGTGTACCGCCCAATAAGGAAAATACGTTGCCTTAAGCCATGTTGGACCACACTAATGAGAGAATGTGTGGCCTGAAAATAGCTACACTGAGAAGAATATAAAGGAGACACATTCTAGTATAAGCATACGACTTCAATATCCACGCCAGTGCGTAGCAACCACAAGTTTGGAGGAGAGAGCAGATACAAAAGACGGCAAATTGAGTCCTGAATTATATCTTTCTTTCCCTTCTCTTTGGTACAAATAATTTCGAACCACACTTTCTTTCATTCAATGCTGTCCAACAGTGGCAGCGTTGTACTTTTCGTTGCCTTGTTTTCATATTTGCAATAGTAACCAAATTGGCCTATGGGCTTTGGATTTTATCATGTGCAGAAAGTATTCTCTAAATATTTTATGTGATGTACAAAGCATATTCGCAAAATATTTTTCTCATATAAAGAAAATATTTTGTCATATGGAGAAAAATATTATCTAAATAGTTTTTGTCATGTACAGAAAATATTTTTTGTCACGTATGGAAAATATTTTAAAATTATTAGAAATCTTCAGAAAACATTTCAGCTAGTCTATCCATACAATGTAAATATTTAAAAAAATATATTTATTCTTAACAAATTATTTACTGTTAGTGGTAAGTAATATTAAAATATTCCGTGCGAAACATTAAAAAAACATTTTGTTAACATTGTATAAAACATTTCAAATATATTTTCAGTAATATTTGGAAATCGTATAGAAAACATTTTCTGGAAAACTTTTCTAACGGCGTATAACATATTTCTACAATGTTTTTGAGTGTTTTCAGAGAATATTTTCAGTATTATTTGGAAAAAGTTTTCAACAATATACGGAATATATTTCCTTACCTGAAGTAAGATAAATTTTCTGAGGGAAAATTATGGCAGGTTTTAGAAACGTTTTGAAAATATTTCGTTGCTTTGTGGGTTAGTACTTGGTTGCTTTTCAGATATTTTTTTTTCAACGTTACATTACTAAGTTAAGTTCGTCACTGTTCATAGAGGTAACAGGATGAATGAGAGTGAATAGTATCATGCAGTAAAGATTCATAATTTACGTATCAGACTCTAGTCCCCTCTTTATTATATAACTATTATTGTTTCCATTTTTAGAGATTACTTGGAAGCAGAAGTACAATGTTAGTGACCTTGCAGAATTGGGATATCTAGCAAGAATTTGGCAAACAACTTGCTAGGACAATATTATTTACTTATTTTTTTTTATTTCTGGCTAATCCGATTTAGGATCCCTTTTTTGCTTGCTGACTTCTACACTATTTTCTTACTGTTTTCTGAGGGGTGGAATATTTTTTGTAATAGAAATTTCCAAATTAAGAAACCATATTTACCTTCAAGTATTTCCGAGATCAAAAGTAGTTAGACCGGACACAGTAAGCAGTAGGATTTCCACAAAGCCTTTGCCTTTGTGAAAATCATATACTGGGCACAGACTTTCCTTGTAGTATCTAGCATCTATCTTACCTTCTTCTGTGCACTTCTATCTCTTTTCTAACGGTCTGTATTCTGTTCTCTGTGATTTTTAACCTGCGCCCCATTTTAAACTTATAAATTCATGTAAGCATTTAGCATATCTGATTTGAAAGTAAACGTTTCTTTGAGATGTTGCATGATATAATTCTTGGGGTTATTTACGTTTGTTATATAGTCCGGTAGAGATTTAACTGTGCTTTCACCTTCATCTGAGTGAAATAACATTAAATATTTTAAATACCACTGTAGTGCTCATTATGTACATTTTCGTTTTTGCAATGCCGTGTTATAGAGATGAATTTCCTGTGTAATATATTGGTCCATGAGTTTCTGAGTATTGGTCTGGTCCTGGCCTGGTCCTACGTATATGCAAGTTAGGCTAAAGGAGACAGTGATAATAAGAAATGAATAAAAATGGTGGAATGAAGAAAGTGGGAGTTAATAGGTGAACTCTGAGAACCCCCTTCCCATACACACTGTGTTTGTCTACCACAAAGTCCACTTGGCACGAGCTGGGATCGAACCACCAACCCCATGCACCAGAGGTGAAGGATCTACCACCGAGCCATCGCGGCTCTTACGTGTCGAAAATGAGAAAACATTTTAATATTGATGGTATCTTCCACTACCGGATTCCTGAAGAATCTGTATAATTATTTAGATGCCCTGAACTCTTCTGCGAACCTATCCCAGACAGCATGTTTGCTTGCCGCAAGCTTGCCTGTTGCTTTTATTCGATTTTATTTTGCTTGGGCTTAAACACAAAAGCTTATTTCTGCTTAGCCCAAGCTATAGTGCGGACAACCCACACTTCACTTGCAGGACGCTTTTCTTTAGATTGAAGTAAAAAGCCAGCGCGCGTTCGATTTTCAGTTGTTCTCAAAAACTACGTGACGCTGACCTCTTAACTTTCGGCGACAAGGTAGTGTTCGCGTTGTTAGCGTCTTGTTAGCATTCAGCTTGAGTAAAGGACAAACTTAATTATCTTTTTAATTGTGCCGTCTAGTACTCTAATCCCACATACCTGTAATGTCGCTCTTTATTTCCTCATATTTTGGTAACCATGATGCATAACGAATTGTAGTATTTATGTATAACCCTTTGGGGATCCCATGGTACAATTTGTACCATACGGGTGTTTCATGGTACATTGCGTTATAACTCTCCTATTTGAGCTTTTTCGTCCGTTTTTTTTTTTTTTTTTTGGTTTTTCAAGTCCAGAGGCATTGTAGAAGACATTACGTATGGTTTCACACCTTCCAGCGTCGAGACATAAGAGGTGATGACGTCATAAGTCTAAAATTTATATTTTCGTGTAATACTTTTTTTGGGGGGGGGGGTTATGTAAAGTATTTTTGGCTGGCTTATTTTTGCACGTAGAAGATTGAAATTTTGCACAAACATGCAGTCCACCGAGTAGTATTTACCAGATTTTTTCAGATTTCTACGTTAAAACAGGGAGTATTCAGAGGTTAAAAAAGTTGAAAAAAGGGATATTTATATCCAAAAATCCAGTTTTTCCTCATTTTCCCACCTTAGATACATGATGGACACAAGTGAATGGTACCGCCTGAAAGGCAGTTCTATTCTGAAGAGAATGATGTGCGACACATGGCCCTAGGGTAATTAGGGAAATGTCAGGAAATTTTTACCAAAATATACTTCTGTATAGGGGAATTTTTGACATTTTTGGTATTATTTTTGTGCTGGCTTATTTTTGCACGTAGAAGATTGAAATTGTGCACAAACATTCAGTTCACCGAGTAGTATCTACCAGATTTATTTCAGATTTCTGCGTTAAAACAGAGGGTACAGAGGGGCTAAACGTTGAAAAAGGGAAATTTTTTCCAAAAAATCCCTTTCACTGGATTTTCCCGCCTTAGATACATGATGGGGACAAGAGAATGGTATTGCCTGAAAGGAAGTTCTATTCTAAAGAGAATGATGGGCGAAACATGCCCCTAGGGTAATTAGGGATGTCTCAGGGATTGTTTAAAAATTTCCCTCTGTATACGGGAATATGGGACATTGTCGGTATATTTTTTTTTTGGGGCGGGCTTACTTTTGCACCTGGAAAATTGGAATTGTGCATAAACATTCAGCCCACCGAGTAGTATTTACCAGATTTTTTTCAGATCTCTGAGTTAAAACAGGGGGGTTCAGGGGGGCTAAAAGTTGAAAAAAGGATATTTAGACTCAAAAAATCCCGTTTTTCCTCATTTTCCCGCCTTAGATACATGATGGAGAGACGTGAGTCATACCGCCTGAAAGGCAGTTCTATTCTGAAGAGGATGATGGGCGAAACATGCCCCTAGGGTAATTAGGGATGTCTCAGGAAATTTTTTACCTGAGATCATGGTGTATTACGGTAATTTGGGGCATGGTGGGAATTCCTGATAAAATTTCTCCCGCCTTCGGTATTCAAGATGGAAACTTGAAATTTGGCACACACATTCAGTATACCAAGTACTATTTATCAGATTTTTTATATGACTACGTTTAAACAGGGCCGCTCCAGAGGGACCCAAAAATGCGAGAAAAAATTTTTCCCTCCGAAATTTTCCCTTTGACATCACTTTTCCCGCTCTATATGGTATGAACATGCAAGTGATATCATTTGAAAGCCAGCTCCATTGTGAAGAGAATGAGGTATGAACCATGATCCTAGGACAAATAGGGACGATGCAGTAGCAGGTTGACTGAAAGACTAAAAAATAGCCCAAAAAACCAGGTGCCGGAGAGGGATAAAGCATAAATGTGAGCATAGATGGCAGCAGGTTTGTAAGAAGCAACGGCGCGTTGCTTGGCACAATAGGGCGTGTCGATTTTTTCAATTTTGAAAATCCTAAAATGAGGGGTGCTAAAGAGTTGAGACCTGACGTATTTCGAAGCATATATTTACAAATTCGATATAATGTTTTTCGCTAGGTAAATATTAGTTCAAAATTTTTGTTATTTTCGTTCTTTTTTTACAAATTTACTTTTGTTGTTCATAGATGGCGCCAGCGTTGTTTTTCATTTACTGAGCAAAAATACATGCTTGTTAAGATTAGTTTTATCTATTTACACATTGCTGAATCACAGTTTTAATGTTATGTCAAATTTATATTCTACAATCATTAAATTAGATACATTTTCAATTTTAAATGGGTGCTAAAGTTTTCACATTTATTATATAATAACTCCAAGGGTATAAGATTGAGAGCTTCAAATTTGAGAGTGTAAACTTTTTCAACTAGTCCTTATACTAACATAGTGGTTTCTTGATGTTTCTTTACAATGACTTCTAAGACAAAAACAAAACGTAATACATTTACACATAGGAGTAATTTGATTGGAACCGGTAAATAATTGTTACCCTTTGAACTTCCCGTCATTAAGCTATGTTGTCATGCAGAACATTTGGTAGGCTTGCGTGCAACAGCTGCCTTATCTACTGCCACCCTTATGGATGTTGGCTTGATGACCGACAAAGAGCAAAGATTTGTGATTGATTACAATAAAGTGAAGAGAGCAGAAGAAAAAAAAATGAAATCCGTGGACCAAGAATTTGGTGAGTTCTGTCAGCCAGGTATAATCGACTGCATCTTTTTTGACGGCCTTGAAGATATTACGAACGTTATGTTGGTAGCAGGAAATTCAAATCACCAGTTTCCTTTGATTATATGAGAATAACACTATTCTTTTTACAGCGAGCCAGGTGGACGCTATCTTTATCATTTCACTCCTCAGAAATATTGTGACAATAAAAAGCAAGCTGAAAGTTTTGCTGATGATCTTGAAGATTTTAGAAGGGCATTGATAAAATCTTACAAGCAATTGGAGGTGATTCTACTAACGTCAACACTGGTTGGGAATGTCGTACTATGCATTAGATAGAAGTCAAACTCGGTCGTAAGCTAAATTGGTTAGTGTGTGCTCTTCAAACCAGCGGGTTACCTTTTCGACACTTAATCACAGCACTGGACGGCATAATTTTGTCTAGCAATCAGTGGAAAGGTACTATTGGAGATATGCTAGACGCAGTTACTGGACTTGAAGTCGATCCTTCATGGCAAAAACTCCCGATTGGAGAGCCTCTTATTGCGCTGAGTGAAAATATCGTAAATGATTTATCTACAGATCAAGCATACGGATATCAGACTACACAGGCCATTCACACTGGGAAACCTCTATGGGATCTGGTGCTTCTTGAAATTGGTCCAGTCAGTCATTCAAGATGTTGACTACAGCAAATAGACTGCGTTGTTTGTGGGTTTTTAAACATAAACTTAACGTCAAATATCTCATAAATCTTAGGCGGATAGTGAAATACATTGTTAGGCCAGTTTTAGACGAAAGCATTTATCGTAGCATTTCTCGCAGCAGATGTGCTGCCAAAAATCTTGTATAATATTCTATGGCATCAAAAGTATATTGTGCTTTTACATGGTAGCATTTTGATAAGCATTTAGTCGTGACGTAGCAAACAAATCACTGGAGAAGAGCGCAATTATGACTCCAAAACTAAAAACAGATATTTCAGTCACTATTTCTTCTAAAGCCCGTTTTCCCATATGGTTATTATGATACAAAGGACTTTTAACGGTGCAGTTATACTATACAGATCCATAGATTTTAAAATTTACAGAAGAAATTTCTAATGTTTTAATAGACTAGTGTATAAGTAATGGAAATATGGTGTGCATTACATCTGAGATGCGTATTTATGTGGAAATATACAAATTAAAGTCGAACCTGAAATGCACGTAATTTTCAATAAGCTGCCATAAAATTTTGGCAAGTCTGTAACTTCCCCATTTTGTATCGAAAACAGAACCCAACCATCCCCATCGGGGCTTCTAACCCATTCCCACTACTGCTGCTGCTACTACTACTACTACTGCTACCACTACTACTCCTATTCCAACTACTACTACTACCCGTTCCTACTCCTACTCCTATCCCTACTACTACTACTACTACTACTCTTACTATTACTACACCTACTGCTACTGTTACTATTACTAAGTACTCCTACTACTACTCTTACTACTACTTACTCCTCCTCCTCCTACTAGTACTACTACTTACTTATACTACTATTACTCTTACTACTACTACTACTACTACTGCTTACTACTACTACTATTAATACACCTACTACTACTTACTCCTTCTCCTCCTCCTCTTACTACTACTACTACTACTACTTATACTATGGATCTGTATAGTAAAACTACACGTAACCACCTGTTAAAGTGAACCTGCACCGGAGAATGCAAGAGCACACCAATAAATGAAACGAGAAAGTTTTTTAAATGAATTTCTGTGTGTATCCGTATAGTGAAACTGCACACTTTTAACTTTGTACAAAAAAGGATGTTTCTCATATTTTTTTAATCAACATAATAATAGTATCCCTACTCCAACTTTTTTCTTTACTACAATTCAATTTCCCACACATCGCTTCCTTTTAACACACCACGGCGCTGCAATCGGAACAGAAATGCTGGGGAAAATGCTACGAAATAGAGCAGGTTCTATCGACAAGAAATGCCATAGGATATGCCATGGCATGGGAAATGCTATAGCATTTGCTACTTTACACGGTAGGATATCAATGATACGATTTTTGCTACGATAAATGCTTCCGTCTAAAACTAGCCTTAATGTCTATTACCCTGCTGGTTCAACATCAAAGTCAAACATTGCTGAGAAAAAGGGACACACCACATCTTGTTTAAACTGCAGTGACTTAATATGCAGAAGAAGATTGTTGTGGATGCTGTACTTCAAAAGATACTTTACTTGAGAAGTGAGGCAGTATAAGGAAATCTCTCTGTACGTCCGAGGAAAACACCTGCTATCGACCCCAATGCCTCGTTCGTGCTAGAGATGATTGACTGGTCTAAAGGTGTTTATGAACCTCCCTTGACATGCACATTTTCAACAGAAGTAGTAAAGAAATTTGTAGACGTTCCGATGGAAGTACCACAGGGGCTAAATCACGCTGAATCTATGGAAAGGTGTATGAAACAAGTCACAGAGGCAGCAGCAAAAGTCTATATCCATAAGAAACGTGAGGGGTACATGATAGTTCAAGAAGCAAGTCCACACATGAAGTCCGAAAATGAATCAAAACAGGACATAATGGAACTTGTTTTGTGAATAACTTGTGCGTTAATAGTATTGTTACTTGTTGCTGTTTCACAAAATGCAACACAAATGTAGCACATATATAGTAATACTATAGTAATAAGAAGTGTATGAACTGTATGATGCAGCAGTTAAAAAATAATTCATTATAATTGAAATTTAGCAGTTTGTCAATGTGGTTGAGTAAGGTATTTTTATAATGAATGAAAAATGTTTTTCTCAAGATTTGTAACAGAAGCTAAATACTTCAAACACGGAGAATGTTACATGGTTTTACTAAAACAATTATACAGTACAATAGTACGTAATCAAAATAATGCTTTCTGTTTTTAGTAACTTCAATGCAACAATATAAAGTCTAAATACAGTATTTCAGTAAGTACGTCTATGTATGCAGAAATTTTATTAAGTGTCTTCTCAAAGTATTGGTTATATACGCTTTCTTACTGTACCTCTAGCTTTATTAATATGTTTGATGATTAATAAAATGTTTTATACCGAAAAATAATTTATTTTATAGCATTGCATGGCATTTTCGAAAGTTTTTGAGTATGAAATTCCGAAACTGCTCTTGTGCTATATTCGAATCTTGATTTACCTAGCTAGAATTTTTTTAATTACAAAACTAAGTACGGATTTGAATTTCTCATACCTAAAAACATACTTTTAAGACCCCTCATCATGGAAAATTGCAAAAAGTATACTTCATCCTCAAAAATGACACGCCCTATTGGCACAACTAAACCGTAAAAATTATGCTTTTTTTGATGTTTTGTAGAAGCGGATAGGAGACTTAGGTGTTTTCACGGTTGTGCATTTGCTTCAATAATTGGGAAAGTGAGGGGACAATATATTATAGCATAGATTTAGTCAGACGGTTAAATTATACGGATTTCATACTGTTTTATCTAAATTCGCTTACTGCAAGCTTCCATATAACTTGTTTAGCGTGTTTCGCTTGCAATAAGCTTAATAAAGCTTGTCATTGATGAGAATATGCTTATACTTGGCTTGCGTTTGACATAATTTGACTTGTGTTTAACTTGTGAACACAAGCTTGCCGCAAGCCTTGTCCAGATGTAACTAACTAGCTTGCAGCAAGCTAATTGGTTTGCATAATATAGCTTGCGGCAAGCTAATTGACCTTGCAACAGCAAGTTTGTGGCAACTTGCAGCAAGTTTAAATTGCTCTCTGGGTATAATAGAGTTTTGTTATGCTTGGTAAGTCCATATACCTTAATAAAGTTATTTGGACTAAGCATTTTCTGGAATATTTTGCATTGTAAAAATCAAACAAATAACAATTAACTTTCCAACTCCATACTAGTAGTCTTGAATTGAAGAATACGGAATCGATATTTGAAAAAAAGGTCGTGAGGAGCGCAGCTTTAGCGGGGAGAAGCACAACTCGAAATTTGAATCGAGAGATTTTAAATATTTGACCTTCGATTTGACCCTGATGTCAGAAATTGCGACCAGCAACAACCCATTTCTTGTTAACACTAGTTAACAAATTTAAACTTTTTGTTTGTTACATGAGAAAAATCACCTGATCTTAAAGGAACTTTTTGCGCTGTATTCGAATATGCACTCGGGTTTCTCTCCATCATGTACAGTTTTCCCTAACAGAGGGATTTTCGGGAAAATCCCTCAAAAATTTCCCTTTTTCAGATATTTTATTCCCCTAGCTCCTATCCCCTTACATATAGTAACATAGAAATTATACCTAAGTATAAATAGATTTATATTTAATAAACCCTAAAAGTTTCGTAAAAATCGCTTTGTTCTTTCTAGAGAAATAAATATATTTGTATGTATACTGTGTGCACTGTTTATTGCACCTGATAGTAATGCTTTCAGCTCTCCTGAGTTGGGGTAAAAACGATTTGCTTTATTACTACAAACACAGACATAAAAATGAATATTTACAATAGTCAACAACACACTTGTATTGCTCTCTGTAAATTAGAAACGTGTATAAAAATAGAATGTACTTCCAACGTATATTTTTTTAAACGTACAGTATATGTATATCTTAATACACATATATACAATTCTCCAAGTTTTTTCGTTTTGTTCATGAAATGGTTATCAATATTTGTTATCAAATGTAACAGAATGCAAAACAAAGAAAGAATGGAATACAGACTCATTGTTGACAACAATGAACTAATGCAGTCTGAATTTTCCACTACGGTATCGTTTCCCCCTCCCCCCGCGCATTTCTTTCTTTCTTGTGTTCTTGACACCTGGTGAGGGAGTTTTGTACATTTTTATATTGACGTGTGGTTTAACACTACTTCACTTTCAAAGTTGTCTTTGCTGCTAAGAGTGCTTTCATGTTTGATCTTAACGGCATTGTACCCAACTAAGACCAGAAGTTTAGTTTGTGATCAGTACAATGGTGTCAAGAGGACGGCGTTCGTGTGTTAACTCACCAAATAGTTTTTGTTATGTGTGTGGCCAGTTTGTAGTTAAAGGACAGTGTAGATCCATTACGCCACCGGTGAAACTAGCATATTATATATATTTCGGATGTCGTGTGGGAGATCAGGACAAAACTTGGGCACCAACATAATTTGTGCGTCGTGCTACATCACTTTACTTGCATGGGCCAAAGGGAAACGGAGGTTCATGAAATTTGCTGTACCAATGGTGTGGAGAGAACCCACCAACGATCTGGATGATTGTTATTTTTGTCTCACAGTAGTTAAGGGACATTCTAAAAAAAGCAAATACACAATAAGTTATCCCAACGTTAAATCCGCAATTAGACCTATTCCGCACGGGGATGAACTTCCACCTCCCGAGCCCCCTACCAACTGGGAAGAGATATGGCTAAAAGACTCTGATGATGATCATGACCTTGATGAACCATCGACATCAACATGTACATCCAAGGATCCAACGTTCATCTCTGACTGTGTTCGCGAGCCACATTTCATCCGGCAATGTGAACTTAATGACCTAGTCCGTGATTTGCACCTGACAAAACAAGAGGCGGAACTTCTGGGATTAAGGCTCCAGCAGTGGAACTTATTGGATGCAGAAACGAACATATCAGTGTACAGGAAAAGGCATGTTCAATTTTCAAGCTATTTCTCAATGCAAGATAATGTGTGCGTATGTACGGATATAAATGGGTTGATGGCGGAGCTAGGAATTCCTTACGTTCCAGAAGAATGGAGGTTATTTATCGACGCGTCAAAGGTCAGCCTTAAAGCTGTCCTTTTACATAATGGAAATAAAAAACCTTCTATACCACTTGCGCACTCATCGAAGATTAAGGAATCCTATGACACCATGTCAACTTTGCTAAATCTAATAAATTACAAGGACCATTGTTGGCAAATATGTTGTGATCTCAAGGTAGTTGGTATTTTATTAGGACTGGAGTGCGGTTACACGAAGTACCAATGTTTTTTTATGTTTATGGGATAGCCGAGCTGATGACAAACATTATGAAGTGAAGGAATGGGAACCTAGAGTGAATTACGTACCTGGAGAATGCAACGTCAAATACGCTCATTTGGTAGATCCTAATAAGATATTACTACCGCCACTTCATATCAAGTTAGGACTTATGAAAAATTTTGTCAAAGGCATGGACACATCTGGTGAAGGTTTCAAGTATTTGCGAGATAAGTTCCCTAACCTGAGTGATGCTAATATTTCAGCGGGAGTGTTTATTGGTCCCCAAATTAGGAAATTAATGCTTGATGATAGCTTCGACAGCAAGTTAAACAGTGCTGAGCTAGCTGCCTGGACAGCATTTAAGTGTGTTGTGCGCAACTTTCTGGGCAATAACAAAGCTGAGAGTTACACAGAAATCGTACAGGACATGATACAGAAATACAAAGAGTTGGGTTGAAGGATGTCTTTAAAAATCCACTTTTTGCACTCCCACCTCAGCTTCTTTCATGCTAACCTAGGTACTCTCAGCGACGAACAGGGGGAAAGATTCCACCAAGATATAATGGCAATGGAGAAAAGGTACCAGGGACGATGGGATCCTTCAATGATGGGGGACTATTGTTGGGGTCTTGTTAGAGAATGCAACATTTCTTACAAAAGAAGGAAGTAGTGTACGTTTTTGTAACCCAATGGAAGTTTCATATATTGTGATAGTTTTGATTGTCTTTTCATGACCTTTTGATACATTTGTATTATTGTTTATTGTAAATTGTCACACTTGTAAATTATATTGTATTATATTTTATATATGTGTTTGTGGTAATAAAGCAAAACGTTTTACCTCAACTTAAGAGATCTGAAAGCATTACTATAAGGTGCAATAAACAGTACACACAGTATACATACAAACATATTTATTTCTCTAGAAAGAAAAAAGCGATTATTACGAAACTTGGAGGGTTTGTTAAATATGAATCAAAGTATACTTAGGTATAATTTCTATGTTAGTATATGCAAGGGGACAAGATTTTGGGGTGTAAAATAAACGAAAAGGGAAATTTTTGAGGAATTTTCCTGAAAATCCCTCTGTTACGGGAAAATCGTAAATGATGGAGAAAAACCGAGTGCATATTTGAATTCAGCGCAAACAGTTCCTTTAAGAACAGGTATTTCCTTTTATGTAACAAAACCTTTGTTAACTAGTGTAAGCTAACGTCTAGATTTTCTTTTTAAAAAAATATGTCAGGTTTAACTGATAATTTTAGTGGTTTTCAAAAGACAGGTAGTTTTTTTTTTTTGAACCTGTATATAATAACTCGAAGTGGAAGATTTCAATATGAGGGAAAAATTAACGTTAGCTTGTGACCATGCCTATCGCTCGGGCCGAATTATTAAGTTAATAAACCTTAGAGAGCTACGGGAACAGCAGTGAGTACATTTAAACACGTTCAGAAAGGTTCGGTGGGGTGTATTGTATTGTATTGTATTGTATTTATTTCGTCCTTTTTTCATACATTTAGCACTGTAATACAATGCATATGAAGCGGACACGTCATTTATATATGAATACAAAGTAAAAGAAACAATAATGGTGAAAATTACACACACTAGGTTAGTAATTAAGCCTTACTTCTTACATCTTATTACACTATACATTTTACATGACATCATTGTTAAAAATAAACTTAGCAATTATTACTTGCAGTGTATTTAGAAACCCTCCAACAAATATATAATGCTAAAAGCAAGTAATGACATTGATTTACTGTACATCCTGTAACGTTTCTATTTACTTAGCAGTTCATGTATTCCTCTACCGAGTAAAAGCAATGTTGTAATAAATATTTCTGGAGTTCTTTTTTAAATTTAGCAACAGAGTCCTGAGTTTTTATTTCTTTCGGAAGTTTATTGTAAAGCATGATACCCGCGTATTTACACCCTTTTTCATATAATACTGTTCTGTGTTCTACAATAGAAAAGTTTTCTTTGTTTCTTGTATCATGATCATGTTGCTGTTCTACTCGCGTAAGGATACCTTGTAGGTATTTCTTTACAAATATCAATAGATTTAAAATATACAAACAGGGTACTGGAAGTATACGAAGTTTTTTAAATATTTGTTTGCAATGATCTTTAGGCTTAGCAGTTGCCATCATTCTTATTATTCGTTTCTGTATCGTAAAGATTACTTTGGCCTTGTGTGTATTTCCCCAAAATATAATACCATATGTTAAATTCGATTGGAATAATCCAAAGTAAATTGTTTTTAAAGTAGACTCTCTTAAGACATTTTAAGAACTTTAATTGCGAAATATATTTGGTTTAATTTTTTACTAAGCTTAGTTATTTGCACATCCCAGGAAAGATTTTTATCTATCCAAATTCCTAAGAACTTAGTTGAGTTTACGTATTCTATTTCATTATTTTGAATTACAATGTTTCTAGGCTGTGCATGTTTGTTGCGCATGTGATGAAAATTGATTGCTTGTGTCTTATCAATATTTAATTTAAGCTTATTTTCTTTAACCCAGTGAGAGATTTTACAAAGGATTTCGTTTGCACTACCTTCAACAACCTCATTTGTTTTACCTTTTACTATAATATTAGCGTCATCTGCATAAAGGGATGCTTCTGCTGGAGCAATATTACTTGGTAGGTCGTTAATATATATCAAAAATAATAGCGGCCCTAATACGGATCCTTGTGGCACTCCACATGTTATTTCTTGTTTCTCTGATATGTAGTGTGTAGCTTGGTTTGTATCCCTGTTATTGCATGTAATTTCCACTACTTGCTGCCGATTTTTCAGATACGATTGAAACCATTTGGAAGCAATGCCTCTTATTCCGTAATCTTGTAGCTTTGAGAGAAGATTTCTATGTGACACTAAGTCAAATGCTTTCGAAAGATCCAGAAAAACACCTATACATTTCTCCTTACTATCTAAACTTTTATGTACACTTTCCGCGAAGTTATATATTGTGTGTATGTCAGACAATATATACGTACGTAGTTGTTGTCGGTAGATTTATTAAATTAATAAATCTCTTATTTATTACAGATGTCATATTATATATATATATATATATATATATATATATATATATATATATATATATACAGTGGCGGATCCAAGGGGAGGACTATAGGGGCTATAGCCCCCCCCTTGACGCTCAGGTATACACTGGATAAAATGGGCTTCAATCCTGCTTTACACTGGATAGAACGGCAAAATACGGTTTAGCCCCTCCCTTGAACATATCCTGGATCCGCCACTGTATATATATATATATATATATATATATATATATATATATATATATATATATATATATATATATATATATATATATATATATAAAAAATATGAGAGTAAGCATTATCGTCTCATTATTTTGAAATTTGCACCTTCAGACCTTTTGTCCTGTTGGCCTAATTGTATCCCCCCAATATAGATTATCTAATTCGTACACTGTTGAAAACCATTCGCAAATATAGGAAAAGAATCCCTTGTTCATAAGTATGAGAGGAATTGCAGATATTGTCACGAAAATGAAGGTATTGAAGTGGCAGTTGGTCGATGTATTGCAAGGAGAAGTGATGATATTTTTCATTGTTTGTCAAGAGACAAGGAGTAAAGGAAAATCTCATACAAGGGTGTAACGAAACAAAGACGTACTGCACAATAACTTTAATAAGAATTGCGAATAATTGGTGATCGTGGAGAAGAGTAGGAGAGATTCACCAAGTAGAATATGGAGAATATTTGACTGTTAAATATAATTTGATTTTTAGATTATAATGAAATGTTTTGAGTCGCAGTACTTCTCGATTCATCTATGATAAATTAAGTCCCCTTTTCGGAATTTCTTTATTGTACTTATCTTCTCATATGTAAGGGTAAATGTGTTTGGCAGTTGGTTTGAAATTTAACGTCTCTTTGTGGCGGTGACAGCTTTCGAGCCGCCACTGAAATGCGTTTCCATCAGTGTTCTCTGTCGAGATATCCAGAGGACTAGAGGATTTTGAAGAACAACTGGAATTGGATAATAAATTAATAAAAAGAAAGATTATAAAACGGCGTGTTGTAAAAGCATGATTAAAAGGACTTTATTAAAAAGAAAGAAATTCAGCAAGAAAAGAAAAGAATAAAAATGTATGGTTGATTACTTTTTCATTGGAAACTTGTGTTCAACAAAAATGTTTGTTCTTTTTTTCTACTTTTGTGTGTTAAAGAGCATTGAGTGTAAAGTCAAGGTCTTCTCCTCTGGGCACGCAGCCGCGAGCCGCGTGACGTATGACGTAACGCCTGTTGTTTTCGTTTCTGCCGGCTCGCTGTTGCTGCCTTGAGTTGAAGCATTGGATTGAAGCAGCTAAGATCTAATTGCGAAAATGGAGTACTGAAGTTCCTTATTGTCTACAGTCCGTGTATTCGTTTCTTTTTTTTTAAAAAAAACCTACGATACTCGAGGTTTCCTAGGATATGGGAGTTTGATGGATATTGCCTTTGCCATTGAAGTATTTCGTTGAGAATTTGTCTTTTGAACCTGGATCGATTCCTTTGAGCTAAGGTTTGATGAGTGGGGAAGGTGTTTAGCCCAGCTGTTACTTTCTTTGGTAAGTACCTGTTTGTAATTCTCTTGGGCTTGTTGGTTTCGTTTTTGTTTGCCTTCCATTTCTACTTGTTAATTAATTTTGTCCATAGGATCGACTTAGGCAGCCGAGAATTTTTGGTTAGATTGATAATCATTCTATCATTAGATTTTTGACTGGTTAAATTTCATTTTGCTATTTAAATACATTTCATATTTTCGTAAGTTATTGAATCCACCTCGAGTAGTATCAGTAGCCTTTGGAAACGAATTCGACTAACGATTTAATTTGCCATTTGTTTTTTGGGAACTTTGATCATTGCGTGATTTACGGGAATTTGACCGAAGAATTTTGTTTCGTACTGATATAGGAAGATCAGCACTCCATTTGCAGGTATTCAACTAAATTAAATATGGAGTAAAATCCTATTTTGTGAAAGAATTTTGTGTATAATAGCTCTAATGAAACTGTGTAATTAGTCAAGTGAATATTAATTATCAGACAGTAATTATCAGAACTTGCTAGTCATTTTATTATTCAAATTTGTGCTAAAAATTGTTGCTGTTAAAGTCATTAAAATTATTGTTATTGAGTAATATTTTTCTCTAAAATTTGTTAAATAAATTGTTTATTCATTGGAACTATTAATCTTTCTGAATTTTCAAATATCTTTAATAATAATCGTCGTCTGGAATATATATATTAGTGTTTAGAATAAGATTATTTACTGACTTCAAGTGTATAACATTCAAGGAATCTTAGCGAATTGCGCCCTGCAACACCGAATTTTCACGACGGGTTTTTTGCCTTATTGGAAGTTAAATTTCCGCTTGTTGATTAACGGCTGTAAGGTGCGCTAGATCTTTCAATACCGACGTTACATGAAACGTAGACCTAATGCTTAGTGTGGGACCCAAATCACATAAGCTCCTGCAGGAGTCGAACTCGAATATCCCGTTCTAATTATATAGCCACGAGCGAAGCCTGTTAGGTTTAAGAGGACATTGACACTCACGATTGCGGACGAGCTGAGCAGGGACATACATATATGCAAACACCTGAAATTGGAACTGGAACCCCCGTTGACGAACTTATACATACGCCACTGCATAGGAAAATCAGAAATGGTTATATTCAATAACAGTTAATATAACAACATGTTATGCTAATATCCCTTCCCTAGCAAACGAAATTTTAACTAGCGAGTTTGTCTTTCGTTTGCCAGCCAACAACTATGACAGCTAACTAAGTAGGTTGGACTTTATGTTCAGAACAATCTTTTTACTTTTTTCTAATTTCTTCCGATAGAAAAAGTTGCTTCGTGGTCATGATTTGCGGTTCATTCTTCAAGAATTTATGCACAAGCCGAACTAAGAATTTGCTATGAATTAACAAGCGTATCATGTATATTGTCATAACTTCAATTATTATATACCTAAAAATCTTCAAATGTGCCTGTACTATAAAATTTAATTCCAGGTGGCTATATCCACTCAAGCGGTTTTGGCGCGGAAGACCCAGAGCTCAATTGCCGGAGGGAGCTCATGTGAATCAGACCCACATTAAGCCGCATGTCCAAAACTCATAGGCCTGCAGCCTCGGTGCTGAACGGACACTAAATTCCAAATCCTCCAGTCAACTATACATATAATATTAGAGGTCTGTTCGACCTTGTGGTCAACTTTTTTAGAAATGGCATCTGAAATTTTAACATTTGTTTTAACATTATAACTCCAATAAACGAATCATAGTTGTTCATACATAAGAAGACACCAGAGACGCTAATCTCCTCCGCGATTCAGACGAATACTTCTAAATTCTCCTAAAGTGTACGCTTCCTCGTGGACGGTACCGTTCATATTTTCTGTGTGTGTTGTTTTGGGTTCAAAATTCGGTGTGGAACTAGTCTGGGATACATACTCAAGTAGCGGTGCGGGATTCAACTTTGAACAGGTCCCACATCTTACAGCCTTTGTTCCGCAAAGGGAGGATAAACTGAAATCAATATTGGCATTTCCTCCCTAACCCTCGAAAGGAATGTCTGCTTTTAATCATATAATATGGTAAGGACCGGCCTTAGCCTATTTGCTGCCCGGTGCAGTGGTGGCGTGTTGTTTGCCATGGTGTTGTTTACCACGACTTGATTTTCTTTTTTTCGCCACCATATTTCCATTCCGATCTTATCATATCTCATTATCGTGAAAATTCACACACACCTGAAGTAAAAGGAAGAGTTGCCAGGCACCTCTGTTTTTGATCCTCTTGAACAAGTGGTAAATGTTGTCGCCTTTGGGACGAGAGATGTCTCATTAGACAGATTAGATGTCTCATTGCTAAAAGAGAACACTAAGCTCCAAACAAATGAATACAAATTATAACTAATATCCCAATAGCATAGTAAATTGATAGCCCTTCAATTGCATTTGCTCTTTTAACGGAGTTTTAATATAATCTCCTGTTATACAATGTTCTGTTTTCCGTTATGCCACGCGACTAAAGAACTGGAATGAAATATTTCAATTTTACGTCACACGATAATGCCGTGTAAGTAAAGGATATGGTAATGATGAGAATAAATGAAAAATAGTGTAATAAAGAAAGTGGGAGGAAGCACTTGAAAAGTGGGAAGAAAACTCACACACACGGTGTTTGTCCACCACAAAAGCCACTTCACGCAACTAAAATCTGAGAGCCTTGTAAAGTTTAGACAAAATAATTACTAATGTCATCAGAATAGATTGTAATTAATTTCTTGATTGCGACACTGTCATCCAAAGTGTTACTCTGAGAATTGCTTGAAAAGTTAAGCACATATTTCTCATTTATGCACCGAGAATCTAATTGAGACACGATCTTGTGTACGATTAGATAAAAGAGCCAATATTTTAAACTATTCTTCTTTGGTCTCTTCTGGGAGTGGTTCAGTATCAAATGAGTTATCTTTCGATTGCGGCATTCAACTTCCTACGTTGATATTGTCTAAATTTTACCTTCAAACGTCCGAGAGAATGAATGGTTCTAACTTAGAGAAATGTAATCTGCCCATTTACTTCTGTCATAGGTTTTATTGTCTCAAATCGTACACAGAGCTCCCTTGTGGCTATGTCAATAGCGTACGCGCCTTTGGTGTGGGAGACCCGGGTTCGATTACCGGCGGAAACTCATATGGATCGCAAGCTATGCTAAGCTGTAGGCCCAGGCCTCATAATCTGCTGCTGAATGGAATGCTTGACTCAAATTTACTGCAGAGCTCCTTCGTGGCTAAGCAGTAAGCGAACACGCCTCTGGCGTGGGAGATCCGAGTTCGATTCCTGGCGGGAGCTCATGTGGTTCGGATTCCACGTTAATCAGTAGGTCCACGTCTCATGCAGCCTTTGCTGCTGAACAGGACGTTAAACTCAAAATCACCTCACCTCACCTCATATTGATTCCAGTTCGTGCCCATTCTATCTTGTTTCAGGAAGGCTATGGAAGGATTGCCGACCCTTGTATTTTAATAACACAGGCCTACAGAAAAAAAAATTTTTCTTGGTGCCTAAAATTTTAGAGCTGATTTTAACTATGTGTGGGGCGCTGAATCCAATAATGTAAGCAGTTTTTTCTATCAGCTCTACTTTGGTAGATACAGGCTACTGTACCAGTAGTGTTATTTACGTTACAATGTATGTGGAAGAAATATTACAATCCAAAATAAATATGTAAATTATAAATGATGTAACCACTATTTCTGCATGCTTCTTGCAATAGTATACAAAATAAGCAAAAGAAATACAAATATTCTCGTAATAACAAGTTTGAATATGATCTTATAAACTCTGCAACTCAAATAAATCCTACTGTGCTCTATAGAGATTTCTATTTGGAAGAACGGCGCTCTTTTCTCATTAGTGCTGCTATCTGTCGGTACTAAACGGAAACTAGTCATATAGTAGTTCCAGGAATGTCCACTAGATTGCATTGGTATTCTACTTGGCTAGTGGATCGTAGTTGTTGTCTTGCAGGTGGAGTGACATGTTGGAACATGTGAGTTTTGTTCTGAAATCATAACTTGTATCGCGTATACTAAGGCTTTATATTTAACATCCGTGTTAGTGGCCTGAACATAAAATGAGTTCAAGTCGAAGAAGTTGTGTTAACCATCCTGATGTGTTTTGCTACATATGTGGTGAGTACACATTTAAAGACAATAGAAAACATATCAGTAACTTTGTAAAAAAAAGCATATCATGCATATTTTGGTGTACGCCTAGGGGACCAAGATAAAACGTGGGCTCCACATATTGTGTGTAAAATGTGTACTGAACACTTGCGACAGTGGACAACTGGAAAAAGAAAAAGTCTTAAGTTTGGTGTTCCAATGGTTTGGAGGGAACCCACAAACCATGTTGATGACTGTTATTTCTGCCTGGTAAATGTTACGGGTATGAATAGAAATAACCGGAACAAGTGGACATATCCTGATCTGCCTTCAGCAAGACGTCCAGTTGTTCATTCCGATGAAATACCAATCCCAACGTTTCACCACTTGCCAGAGCTTTGTGAGACTGAAAACGAACGTAGTGAACATTCTTGTGACATGGATGATGGAAGTGACAGTGATTATGAGGGAATGTCAACAATTCCTCAACAGTTTAATCAAGATGAGCTAAATGATCTAGTTAGGGACCTTAATCTTTCAAAAGAATCGTCTGAATTACTTGCTTCCAGATTGAAGGAGAAAAACGTACTAAAACAAGGAACTAAAATCACATTCTACCGAACAAGGGAAAAGGAGTTTTTACCATTTTTCACTGAAGACACAAATCTCGTATTCTGTCACGATGTTACAGGTCTCCTAGAACACATGGGTCTTCCAGAATACAATCCAGATGATTGGCGCCTGTTTATTGATAGCTCCAAGCGAAGTTTAAAATGCGTCCTTCTACACAATGGCAATAAATATGGCTCAATTCCAATCGCTCATTCAACACGACTGAAAGAAGAATATGAAGCAATTGCTTTGGTTATGGAAAAAATTAAATATCAGGACCATCAGTGGGTGATTTGTGTGGATTTAAAGATGGTGAACTTTCTTCTTGGACAGCAAAGTGGCTACACAAAATATCCTTGTTTTCTATGTCTGTGGGATAGCAGAGACAAACCAAACCATTGGTCAAAAAAAGAGTGGCCGCAGAGAGACGACATGGTTGTTGGTAAGAAAAATATTATTAACATGCCTATTGTTGAGTGTGACAAAATCATTTTGCCACCTCTACATCTCAAGCTCGGTTTGATGAAGCAGTTTGTAAAGGCGCTAAATAAGGACGGGCCGTGCTTTGCTTACATGGGAAACAAGCTACCTCAGATCAGCACAGAAAAATTAAAAGCTGGAATATTTGATGGTCCCCAAATAAGACAACTCATGAAAGATCCGGCTTTCGTGGAGTCCATGAATGAGACTGAACGTAGAGCTTGGACCTCATTTGTAGAAGTTATCAAGAATTTCCTTGGCAATAATAAAGCTGATAACTATGTTGAGCTAGTGAACCAGATGCTTAATGCATTCCAAAAACTTGGATGTAATATGAGTATCAAAATTCATTACCTGCACAGCCATTTGGACCGTTTCCCAGACAACGTAGGCAGTCTGAGTGAAGAACAAGGTGAAAGATTTCACCAAGATATTAAAACAATGGAGGACCGCTACCAAGGAAGATGGGATGCCCATATGATGGCAGATTACTGCTGGAACCTAAAAAGAGACTGTGCAAAGAAACATTCAAGGATGTCACGAAAACGAAGCTTCCGAAGTGTTGAATAGATCGTTTTGAACAAATTATTTGATTTTTTATTCATAAAAACTATTATAAAATGTAGTTACAGAGTTATTATGTACTTGATGTTTGTGTTTATATGGTTTTCATTATTTTCAAAGTGTTCCAAATAACAGATTTAAATGTCATAGTTTTCTTTTCACTTACAGTAAAACAGCACCTATGCAATTTTCAACGTTGTAGCAGGTCAGTCTTGCAATTCCTATATCTCAAAAACTAAAGCTGTTAGGGGAAAACTAACGCCATATTTGGATTCAGCGTCCCAATTCTACTTCAAATCAGCTAAGAAACACCCGGCACCAAAACCACTGTAAGCCAGTGTAATCTTTGTGGGATTGATTTGATTTATAATTTTAGCGTCTCGTTCAGCATGGAGGCAATATGAGACGTGGACGTAAAGTTTAACGTGGAATCCAAACCATATGAGCTCCTTTCCATTAAACAAACGTGTAGGATCGTGTTTTCAACAGAAAGAGGTCAACATTCCCTCCTACATCCTCCTCAATCCGTTTTATGACCCCCGAAATAAATTTAGCATGTCCTACTAACCTGTCGGGGCGGCGGCGTGCCCCACAGACAAGAAAATATACAAACTAACAGTTCAATGGACCACCGTCGGTTCTTTTGTTGTATATAAGAAGCGAGAGGACCAGATGATATGGGTTGCCAGATGATCATATTATAACAATCAAATCTATTATATTTATGAACACAGTACATGCAATACAAACTGTCGGAAGCACGTTATTGAGTTACTGCGCTATTGGCTGTTAACGCCACAGTAAAATTTATTTAAGGTGAGTTCAAGCTCTCGATATAATAGTTTGTTTTCTTAGAAACTCTCCAAATGCATTTTCAAAATTAATATGACGTACAATTTGTTTGTGTTCGACTGTGTAGTCAACATTAAATCTAGGCTATAATCAGGACTACCCATAAGCGGAGGGAAGCAATCCCGACAAATGGGGACACGAACCTTCTGGAGGACACACGATATATTTTTTTTATTATTTCATAACCTTTATGGAGAACAATTTAAACAAAATTAGATTTAAAAACATGGATTTACCGATCTTCTAAACACCTTTGCTGAGGTGAAGGAAATTTAGTCTATTGGTAAAACAAAAATTTAGTAACTTTTATATTGTTATTTGGTTATTTTCAAGTCCACATGAAGAACTTCTTAGTGGCTAATTTCGCGTCCGAGACCCGGGTTCGATTTAGCCTTGGAAATTATAATTAAAAATGTCTTAGATTGAGTATATTGGTTGAAACATGATTTCTATCTCCTAGAAGCTTTTTCCTTATTAACGAACAATTTTTAATTATTATGATTGTATTAAAATTAATTAGTACGTAATTGCACAAGAGTAATATTAGTTGGTTGCACAAATTTGAAGAAAAATTTGTGCGAAAGGTTTACGAACAACAACATACTTTGAGTATATTAAAAACTGATATGTAAGCTCAGACCACCTGCCCCTCCCGCGCCGCGGGGGATTTTAATAGAAAACATATTGTTTTGCAAAGGAATGGAAGAGATGCGGTGGTGAGGGAAGGGATCAGGAAAGAAGAAGAATGATAATTCATTTATTTTATTTTAATTTTTCGTATTTAGTTGGTGTATATTTTATTTTATTTGATTTATGTAATTTTCCTTTTCATATTTGCGAGATGTGAGAAAAAAACTGCGTTTTGCAGAACCGTAGAGAACGTAATGTGTTCTTCGAAAAAGGTACTTCTGAAATGCGAGAGAGAGTTCTTCTTGCGAATGCTCAGCTACAGATGGACTTTCACTGTCCTACTAATAGAACTTGAATTTGATTCGTTGTTTACTTCCTGTCCTCAACATAGTGCTTCTGCTACAGATAGCAGGATACATTTCCCCTCCCCGCCAGTTGGAACGTGCTTGGGTGAACTGACGACCCCTTTCATTGTCATCGTTTTTCCCTGTACTAAAAAAAGTTGAATGACCCTCACTGAACATTATCTGATGGTGACCAAATTCTTTGTTGAATGTCTTACGGTTTGTTATATATTTAGAGAGAAAAATGACCAGTGTTTGCGTTTTTATTTACCAAGAATAAAATTTAACACGAGATAATGTTTATGATACTTTGAAAATTACTGTTTGATGTCCCTTTTTCTGTTGAGAATATAAATCGAAAAATTAATTTGTTACTTTGTAGGTATTACCTTTAAATGCATGTTTGTAGATACATCTTTGACGCTATCAACTAGTATAACCCACTAACATTGTTTTGAGAACTAAGTTTAACTGGAGTACGCGCTACGTGAAAAAATGATAAAAGTGTTGATTGCTTTTCCAGGGCATGATACGGTGTAAAATTGTCCATTGGAAATTGGTAACTTCCGTAATCGATTATAGATAGAAAACGAAGGGGGTGAATAAACCGTGTCATACGTATTTGAATGACCATATTTTTTTGATTTTTTTTTTTTTTGCCTTCGGTGAGACAGAACTCTGGCTTGTTTGTCTGTGTGTGTGTAATTTTTAAAGTCTTCTTGATTTTTTGCTTACGCAGAACTGTTTCATCGATTATGGCAAGAAATGTAAACGATTAGATATATGTTGAAATTAAGTTATGAGAATGATTGTTGGGGACGGAGTGCCTCAGTGGTAGAGCGTTTACGTCCGGTGTTTGGGGTCCATGGTTTGATTTTAGCTTGTCCCAAATGGACTTTGTGGTGGACAAATACCGTGCTTAAGGGTTCTTTTCGGGGTTTTCCCGTTTTTCTCACTTTTTGCATTTTATTATTTCATTCATTTTTTATCATCACCGTTTTCTTTTAGCTTAACCGGTGTATTTATGGGATGCAAAACTTAAAGATTTCATTTCAAAGATAATGATTGTTTTTAAAGTATCTTTGTTTGAGTTTATTGTTCAGGCTATATGAGACGTAAACCTTTATGTTAACACAGGAGTTGGACAATATGTTTTTACCGAGAATTAAACCCCGCGTCCGGGGCCTCGAGCACACTGAATGCGTCCGTGACGCGGACGCGTTAGTTTTTTATACCGGCCCCGCACGCAACCGTGACGCGCGCGGATGTTGCCGGTTACGACACGCGGGCACCGAACGCGTACGGCACGCGTTTGAGTTTTTTTTGGTGGGGGAAATTAAACCCATTTTTTTACGCTAAAGGGATGTACGCTAACCGCTTAGTTAAGAATGAGCTTGCTAAGGAGATGATGATTAATTCAAATGAATGAAACTGACGAACATAATGCCAACCGTGATTGAAGTGGGGACCTCCCTGACCGCTGACTCATTCATGTTTGCTTATATACGTACTTTACTACTGTTTCCTTAGGACACATATTGTATTTGTGCACCACAAACGTACTTGTTGAAGTAAATGAAGGGGGATCCCGCCAGCATTAGAGTGCGTGAAGGCTATTCTTTTGTATTTACCAAAACTTAAGGGGATTACCCTTAAGATTGAGAAAGAGAGAAAGATTAGTTTAGTTACGTTACAGCTGATGAGTAACCTTTTTCATGAAATATTGGTAGAGCTAAATAAAACTATGCTATTTTGAATAGGAAACATGTGGTGGTGATGTCCCTGAAAAACCATCACTGAATTTTTCACCTTATTGCAGAACCAATTGTATAACTAAATAATACTGGTTTAGATTTCTTTGTAGATACTATGAGAAAATATTATATTTCTCTGATTTGGTAAAAAAAATGTCTGTACACATATGGAACACTTTTTGACATAGAGACGCTTGATATATGTCTGAATGACATGTGTAATAAATATTTATGTATTTACTGTACTAAGAAATAATTTGCATATATATTAGAAAACACATAATTTGATACGATTTGCATGAACAATTTGATCGAGTAGAAAAATATTATCATAAAGTTTTATTCAATTATATTAAAAATTAGTTACTAATATGTGTTCAGGAACTGTTTAAAGCTGTTTTTGGTGAGCGTGCTTTTCTGAGATAGATCACAGAATCGTAAAAATTGCTATTTTATACATAGATTAAAAGAAAAGAAAACAATTTTAGCTTATTGTTTGAATTTGTGATATACAAGAAATAATGAATATAGAACTGTACTGCGTAGTGCCCCGTCAGGATTTGCGTTACCCATTGTAAATTTTGTGTAAGACTGTATTTTACGGAAACTCATTTTATCAAAACTTGTTTTAAGATTACGCAATTAAAATTAATGTTATGTTACGTTATGGACAATTAGTGGTGGGAATTCCCTTTGTATTTGAAACATATAATTTTCGTAAATTGAATGGTACCTTTTGCAATGTGAAGTGGGTATGGAGACCTATTTTGAAACTGAAAGGTGGAGTTTTGCTCCGTATATTTTTATTCAGTTTATTCCTAGATTTTTGTATAACTGAAGACTATTTAGTATGTGTTTTTGATAATAGAATTACAACTGAGCCTTTATAATAATAATAATAATAATAATAATAATAATAATAATAATAATAATAATAATAATAATAATAATAATAATAATAATAATAACACGTGATGGCCCCTTCAACTGAAAGGGGGAGTTTTCCCCCGTTTTTTAGCTAGTTCCCCCTACACTTTTTTCATAACTGAAGACTATATAGTATGTGTTTTTGATAATAGGATTACAAAGTAAAGGTATGGTAGGGTTATGAAAATGGTAGGGTAGGGTAGGAAATATTATGGTAGGGTTTCCATCCAACTGTAAGGGGGAGTTTGCCCCTGACTATTTACTTTATTTTTTTATAATAGTGTTACACGGGATATGTCCCCGGCAAATGAAAGAATTTACATTTTTGGGGTTTTGGCATTTAAGGACATTTACCCTGTTACGTTTTGAAGGATGACGTCCCTTGGTGAGCACACAATCCGGGAAAAGGGGAGGAAGAAAGGATTGGGAAGCGCCCAGGAACATACAAGTTAGGTATCATCCCGTTAATTACCTGTTGTAAATGAGGAAAACGTAGGAAAACTTCATTCAGAATGAATAGCCTGAAAAAAAAAGTTTTCATTTTTTGACTCACTGTTTTTACCGGGAACCGAACTCAAAATTGCTCGCGCTAAAGGCCAGAGCGTTAACGACTAGGGCAAATAAAGGGTGTTGGGTTCCCTAAGTAAATATTTATTGCGTTACTAAAGGAACGGAGGTGTATTTAAGTTTATTCTACTTATACATGTACTGACCACCAATGGTTAAACTAATCAGCAGAACATACATACATACATATTTATGAGTATATTGAAAATGTCTGACATGGAAGACATGTTTTGCCTTTTTAAATATTAACTAGTGGTTAAGAAAAGAAATATAATATTTAATAAAATATAAAATATTATACTTTACCTTGAAAATATATATCAAATAATACGGACAGGGTACAACAAACGTTTTCACTGTAAAACACCTTGTCTTGTACTAAGCCATATTTTATACTTTTCCCGCTAGGTGTCACGAGTAGTAGAATCATTGTTAATTTATTAATAATATTAGTATAAAAATATTGTAAAATTCCAAGAAAAATAAAAGAACCAAATGTAATATAAAAGATAATTATTTAATATAGCCTAGTTACTAGAATCAACTATAAATTCTTTGTTTAGTTGAGGGGTACCAAATTCGAACTACAGTCATTAAACATATGAAGTTATTACGTTTTCATTGTTGTTGTTGAGTTTGCAATAACACTGAAATATAGGATTTTTTTCAGAATTGCGGAAAGTTTTTTTTTGTTGGGAATTAAATCTAACTTTATACATTAGTTTTTTTTTTTTTTTTTTTTTTTTTTTTGGTATTACAGACTTTTAATTTGTCATGTTTTGAAAAAATAACATCCACTGCCGAGTATACTATTCGGGAAGGGGAAGGAAGGAAGGAAGGAATTACTTTATAACCTAATTTGAAATATGTGAATGAGAAAACTTTATATGGCATGGTTAACTAATTGCTTTATTGAAAATGAAACCCCGGCCCGCAACCGCTCGTACCAAATGCGTGCAACCGTAACGCAATCATGTTAGTTTTTTTTTACCAACCCCCGAGCATACCGAACGCACGCGAATGTTGGCGAGTATTGGGCGCGCGTTAATATTTTGCCGGGCGCCCCGCGCGCAATTGTTATAGCGTACGGACGCGATTGCGTTTTTTGGGGGGATTGCACTTGAATTATTGCATTGAAAGAAGAGCGATAAGAATTACAGTACGTGGAACAATATTTACCAGACGAAACTTGTGCGTGGAATTGTTTGCATGGAAAGCAAGATTATGATATGCAAGACTACTACCATAAATTAAAACTGGAACCATTGGAAGTAAAAGCCGAAAATTTTAGTAACTACCCCTTGCAGAATGGCCGCCAAGGCCTGAATTTTCTCATGGCGGGCCAACGGCGACGTGCCACCATATGGAGGCTACGGGTCGGCATTAAGGAGGTAAACTGTAGGTGTGGCAGGCCCCTCTTGAGCCGACTCTGTTGGTGGCTGTTGGTAGGCAGCCGCTGGTTTGCCCCCGTCCTTTCTACCACCAGATATGAAATTTGAATCGTTAACTTCGGCTTGGAGTTGGGAGCCAACTATGTACCACCCTTATAACAATTGTCAATTGTTAACTTCGGCTTCGAGTTGGAAACCATCTGTATCCCATCCATTGTCAATTACTTACTTCGGTTAGAAAGATGCCACCTACTTTAACCGCATCCTTCCTTTCAATTGTTTTTCCCATAGTGCATCGAAGTGGCGGATCAAGTACGTAAAAGTCACAGTCAAGAATCGAGTGTTGTGTCATTTTTAATGACTGTATAGGTGTAATCAGTAACTTTGAAGAATAAAAAATAGTCGCTTTGTTATTTCAACAACATGTGTAAACTTTTTGCTGTAGTAACTTTCGAAGATAATAGCATAAGTACTGTTCCCAAGTGCTGGATTACAAATAACCATTGCAAATGGCCAATTCTGAAAAAAGATAAATCGAAGTTGAGCAAATTTGTTGTTTTACATACTCCGCCGGAGACTTCTTGGACAAACCATCATTGCCACGTATTATATTCAACAAGTAGGTGTATATATTTGTTCCTTTCACAAATATGTATTATTATTGGCGTGGCGGTTTATATTATTAGTATGGGATTCACACCCCGCTGTCCATTATAGATTAAGATATAATCTCAATATATTTGCATTTTGCAAGTTTTAGTCAATGGGAATATGTGTACACAGTAGTAGATCATATCTTACTATCTGAATAAAGTTTATTTGTTAGTAGGGCCTACCTCCAAAACTGTATTTTGTAAGCGATGTTGCAGGGGTCAGATTAGGTGTAATTTAGAAGAACGTAATAAGGATGACTATGAATGCAGTGGCTATGATAGGGGTATATTTAGTATCTCCCCCAATCTTGCACATATAAGATTTACAGTGTGTTACTTACTTTACAAAATATAGCTGAGCTAGAGACAGCTAGCGAAGGGAGTTAGAAGCCCCCAGGGCCCTTGTCCTTCTACCTTTATCACAATTTAGATAAAAACAAGGTACTCGGAGATACTAAATGCCATCCAAATGCAGTTTTCTCTGGACAAGAAAGTCCTAATTACTTAACAATCTGACATACGTTAATAGTGTGCATGTTATTGTTCATTCTTCAGTAACTTATTTTGGCATTATGGTAGCAGACAGCTCTATCATACGTTAGGTTAGAATATTATTGGGATAGAAAGAAGTAGAAGTAGTAGCAGGAGAAGAAGGTTCAGTTAGCCTAGGTTTGGGTAGGTTTTGTTCTGTTAAATAATCGCAGTTCCTGTCATTTTTATACGCAATTTCCTTATTGGTATTGGTACCTCAATGGCAAGGTTCTAGATTACTGGTCCCCCTTCCCATTGAGCAGTAATAAAGGCAGAAATAAACGTGCCCTGCGGGGCTCTAACCCGCCTTTACTCGCTAACGCTCGCTCGGCAATACTGTGTAAATTAAATGTATAAACTTTAGTACAGAAAGAAACCAACCCAGCTACTAACCTACATGGGGGACCACTAATCTAGAACCTTCCCCACCTCACTAAATAGTTCCACCATAAAATATTTATTTTTCTCTGTATGTTCATTCCTAAATAAGATTTATTGACATATAAATTTTTAATTTGGTAGTGCCGTCTACTACTACTACTGCTATCAATACTACTTCTACTGCTACTATTGGTGCAATTAATTTCGAGAATAGAATACAACCCAGTCCTGCGGGGCTTTTAACCCGCCCTACTACTACTACTACTGCTTCTAATGTACGACCCAAAGTGAAGAGTTACTGAGCTGTCTGCTAAAGTTAAAACCTTATTTTGCGTCTCCAGATTACGGGAAGATTCTAGAACCCTGATCCCAACATACAGGTAAATAGCCAGTTGGTCTCTTTGTATACCACAACTCTATACTTAATTTACACAGTATTGGCGAGCGAGCGATAGCGAGACAAGGCGTGTTAGAAGCCCCACAGGGCACGTTGTTTTGTCAATATTAAATTACAACTCAATGGAGAGGGGAACCAGTGTTCCAGAACTCCAGCTACCAAAGATAACATGCTCCAATCTCCCCTGAAAAGTAGGGACTGTTTAGAGATAGTAGTAGCAATAGTGATGGTAGTATTTGCAGTAGCAGCAATATTAGGTTAGTTTAGATCCAGTATTCAGTCGCTGATTCGATCCCATTCGTTGTGGACAAACGCCGATGTGAGAGTTTTGTCGGGGTCCTCCCATTTACTTCCACTATTCATTAAACCATTCCGTATTTAGCACCGTCTCTTTTAGCCTCGGAGCATAAATCGTGGGACGTTAATATAAAATCTATTTCCTTCAGTTTTATGGGTAACTCTACGTGGCACATGTAAGATCTCGAGTGATAATTAACAAATTGTTGCTGAGCTAGCGAAGGAGGTTAGAAGCTCCGCAGGGCTCGTTGTTTTCTACCTTTATCACAGTTTACAAAAAAAAAAAAAAAAAAAAAAAAAAGGCATCCTTGACAGCCGAAGGGCTGGAGTTGAAGTCACTGAGTGATCCAAAGTAAATTTGTGCCGTTTTATGTTCCACCAATGTGTCTTGTAGGCTAAATGGGACAGATGATCAAGGTATAATTAGTGGAATGATAAGGTGGAATCGAACATGAGGATCACAAAAACTACAATGTATAAAGCCTGGAATCGAACCGATCGCTAATTCTAAGGCCCCAATAATTATTTTGGTACCAATATTAAATTATGCAAATATGTGTATTGAATAAGGATTTTATAGATATGGTATTGAGTTTATCGTCCCATGGTTATGCCATGTTGGCTAAAGGAGACTTGGACCTACTGATTATGATGGAATCCGAACCACTTTGTTTCATTGAACTGTACCCTGACCGGGTATCGAACCCGGGACTACGCGCACCGAGGCAAGCGTCCTAGCCACTAGACCAAGCGTGCGTCCAAGGATTTTATAGTTTGCACACAAAAAAGACCAACGATTTTCTGAAAGACATGACGTACTGCTGACGTTATTGAAGGAAAGAGAGCTCAATCCTCTTGTACCTCCTGATGAGTGTCAAATAATGAAGGACCTCCCTTGGTCTAGTAGGTAGCACGCTTGCCTTAAGTGCGCGAAGTCCCAGATTCGATTCCCGGTGGAATATAGTTGAACGAAAAAAGTGGTTCGAATTCCGTAAGGTCCACGTCTTCCTAGCCGCCAAGGCATAACCATGGGATGTTAAACTGCAACAAGCAAATAATCCTTTGAAACAGTGGCATCATTTAACCAATTGATAGCTCCTTTTTGTCGTGCTTCGCTACGTATAAACATAACTGCTTTACTGTGCTTTTTTTCCAGCTGATAAATCTATTTCACAAGTGAGATTAGCAATCAGAATTTTTTAAGTAGCAGAAGATTCTTCACACAGTGGAGGTAGAACGGTTTTGAAATTAAAATACGTACAATGATGTACGTTTACAACCCTTAAGAAGTAACATTTAACGTACCGTATTTACTTGGATATGAGTGCCACATTTATTAAAGTCTAAGCGTATAATTCGTGACATGCACGTATAATCGCATAAAAGTTTTTTGGTATAAGTGGTAGAAATACCTGAATATGCTATTTAATTGTTACCTTTTTCTTAAGCTTATTTTATTGTTGCTGTTGTTCTGCCTTATATATACTATCCTTTGCTACTAACTGAAAAAAGACTACTAAAGTTCGCACACAAGCAAAATCAACTTTTTTCCTTGAATGCCAAGATCTACAGCAGTGGCTGATCTAGCCTAGGGCCGGGGAGCCTAGGCTCCCCAAAGTTTTGAACATCAAAAATAATCGAAGCTATCAGTTAGAAATCTTTTTAAAATTAAAATGGTTTGCGTAAACTCAAGATATACCTATTGTAATCTGCAATCTGGCTGCCCCTCCAAATTTTACCTTCTAGATCCGCCACTGATCTACAGGCCCCATTGTAAGGGAAGAGAAGATCAATGATCTTGTGTCTCCTTAGGACAATAAAAAGTGGCCAAACTTTGTAACGATGGCAACATTTGACTCATTTGCTACTCCACGCGTGGCCTTAATGCCCTTCTGATAGATTTACTACTGATAAGAATAGTTGGTTTAGTTTGTAATTCTAGCATACCCACCTTACTTTAGAAGTCCATATTCCAATGCTCTAAATGAAAATCTACATTTGTCAAAGAAAATCAACATTTGTTTAATTTAGTCTTGCCGAAAGCTGGCCTAACTTTTTTTTTCAAGATAGTAAATAGCCTTTAACAGCAATAGGCCTAACATTGCATGCAAGTTAAAGGTATTGCTTGAACCTACTAGTCATTGGTTTTGCAGCTGATGATAGTTGCTAGTTGTGTGAATTATCTTTACTAATCTTATGACATTTTCAATTTGTTAAATGGTGCATAATAGTAAAAAAGAGCAATAGTTCGAAAAAAGTATGAAGTTTTAGAAGCAGATTGAATTCCTGTCTTATTTCTAAAACTGATACAACGGTAAACATACATGACTAACGGTATAGTCATTTTACAAGGTAACCAAAAATGTTCTTGCAGTTTTTGACGTTCAATTCATCATGCGCTCACAGAGACGAAACGAAATGACTTACGTGCTTCCCAAGCGATCGAGAGTTAGTCTGCCCATTGACCTTCAGTAATGCAAGCAATGTGAACACACAGCGTCATAGGTTGCAATGGTATGTTGTTCCTGCATAACAATGCCAAACTACAAGTGGCAAGCAGGACCCGGGAGATCCTTAATAAACTTGGCTGGGAGATACTGCATGAACCATATTCACTAGACTTTAAACCAACTGATTACCCTCTGCTTCATTCCCTCGAGAACTATGTCCGTGGGAGATCCTTTGCTAATTAGGGAGATCTGCAGAACGCACTCACGGACTTGCTTGCATCGAAGGTCGCCGACTTTTATCACCAGGTAGGGACCACCCCTCCGGGTTTGAACACCTTATCTCCGGGTTTCGGTACGATTTCTCCGGGTTGTACTTGTAGCAAGATTTTACTATCATATTCATTCACATATTAATGCCAATAAATAACTATTAAAATCACTCTGTTACTATTGGATCATTCTGTCCAAAATCCGAATAAAGCACTAACGTTTAGTGGGTTAGTAGGGTAGTGTACTATGCACAGCACGGTGTTCAGTGTATGTAGCATTTAGATTAATTAACAATTTAAAACCCTCTATAGGGGCACGGCATTATCGTTGCAAAACAAAGTTAAACAAATCCATGCCATGTTATTGCACGAGAAAGTTTTGTCGTTATTTAGTTGTATTATGATAAATTACGTATTAAGTGAAGTACAATGATTATTATTTTGTACATTATACACATATTGTTATAAGTATAAAAATATGAATAGTGTACTAATTGTACTCATAGAAAGATTTGGATCTCCTCTTTATATAACACGGTGTCGGGTACGCTTAAAAAAAATAATCACTGATTCTCCGGGAAAGTAGGCATAAGGTGTTGAATGCTGATGGAGATTACTTCGAAACCTAAAGATACGTACCATCCAGCGTATTGCATTTTGTATATCCTTACTCTGAAACAGGAAGAACTTGTTTGGTTACTTGTATTTAACACATTAAGTGAAATTCGAATTTTTTTATGTGCTTTAACAGATATATTTATGACAAAAAATATATTTCCTAATGAAGAAGGAATAATGAATTATTTATGGTACTGTACAATGTTCCATATGTTTAAAATTGTAGTTATTTAAGTATAAGATTCGGTAAAAGATAAGATCGCTAACATAGATAATCTCAGAAATATCGAAGAATTAAATTACATGTGATGTCGTGAAGCATCTTCAGTGAGTGATTATTTCTGCATTGTTAGTTTCACTTTTTACATTTTTGCTATTTTATTTTTTGCATTGTGTAGCTTTCACAAAATGAAAACAAATAATTATGAATTCTCTTTCAAATTTATGCAGGTACAGCTCATACGATGTTGATTATTTTTTTTTTTTTAACAGGTGGAAACACACGCAAGCACATCAGATGCCTAACCAGATTTTGGAGCATGAACCAAGTGTATGCGCCTTCACTCGGAAGTAAATTGTAGAACTTTGTGTATATATGTTCATTACTTTTTTTAATTCAGCAATATGCCGAAAAGGAAAGAAAATTTTTTAACTTCAAACGATTACTATCATATTAATAAAAATCTGAAAAGAAATATTGATGACTTAAGTAATTCGTTAGATAGTGATGTTGGTGCTTCATTATCAAACCATGGTGGAAGCGTTGAAGTTGGACTTACAGGTGAAAGATTACGTAACATAGAAGTGTCTGATTGTGGCAGTAACATGTCTTTGTCTGTTCCTGAGTATACTGATAGTAATGAACAGAATTCGAATAATGTAACTTTCAATATTTCTGTAACTGATGAAAAAGACTCAAGTAGACTTATGAAAAAGACTTATTTTAACTGATATAAGTTTAATGTGTCCCAACTAAGAGACAGTGTTTGTATTTTACCAGACATGAATGTTGTAATAGTGAAAAATTTTGTAGTAGTTGACAATAGTATAAACATCATTGGTGTTAAATTTCAAGTACGTTCTGACTTTTTTACATATCCATGCAAATCTTCAAAGCTGGGAATTTTAGAAGTTCGTTCCCCTTCAGATCTTACAAGTTTCGATATTCACGGAGTAAGGAAGTGTGTTCTTTTACCTCTTAAACAGGAAATTAAAACAGCAGACATCGATCAAGATTCGTTTGTGTGTATCCCATTATCACATCACATAAATTGAAAACATTCTTTTGTCATAAAAAGGTGTAATATGTTAAGCAATTGAGATACACTTTGTAAAAATGGAGTAAAATATTTAGTTTTACGTGGTTATGTCGTTTAGAATAGCGGAGACGAATGATCGATGAAGGTAAATGAGTGTGAAATAATTGGTAGAATGCAAGTGTGGGGGAAGCGGAATAACCTCGATAAAATCTAGACGATAATATTTTGTCTAAACAAACTCATTGCCCGTGGATTGAACCAGGGATCCATCGCAAGTCCACTGAACCACCGTCCCCCAGGGAACACACTGTGTATGTAAATACAGCACAGTGTTTGCAAATATGTATAGATACCATATTTCTTAGATAGTAAATATACCAGTATGATCAGCCTCTTGTATCAAATTCTGAAATTCTATATGTAAATTTTGAACAAAACAAAACTAAATTATGATCTGTTCCTAAGTTATTTATTTCATAATGAAATATGTTTAATTAAATGGCAGTTAAATCCCTTTTTCAGAAATCAATGAACATACCACTCGAGACATTACAACATTCTGATAACGCCTCCCACAAACGTCCGCTGTGTTCTTGAACATAAAGGAAGTTTTTCGAAAGACGTTGATATTATGTTGAATGAGGTATTTCACTTAGCTATAGAGGCCATGATGAGTCACTAGTAAAGCACTTACCTCTGGCACTAGGAGTCCCTACTTCAGTCTCCTGTAGCACGAGTTTATGGTGGAGAATATCGTATCCGTGGATTTTCTCGCCTCTCATTTTCTCCCCCATTCTCATTTCACCAATTATTTCAGCATCACTAACATTCATTAACCACCCATCTTTATTCTAATGTTCATAATCGTGAGACGTAAAACTAGAGACTTCGTTTCATTTTCATCCAATGTGAATATGAAACGTTTTCCCACTTTGTCTTCTTTTTACATTAAAGTCATATATTTAGTTTAGTTTGTGTAACACTCAGACGACGAATGTTTTTTTTTTATTGTAGCATAAGTCTATGAGAATGTATATACGTATTTAAATAATCATTGTACCACTGAAAGATGGCAGCTGTGTATATTATTTTTTTTTATATGTATGTGTTAATAAAAAAATACAGTAGTTAGAAATATGCATTTTATTTATTATACCATCTCAATATTTTTAATGTAACATTTACATAGTTAGTGCTGTGTTTATAACTGGATTCAACGTCGTCTGACTTTGTCCACTACAGACAATTTTCTTCCAACGTTCATGGTATGTGTACGTTTATAGCAAATATAGAAATTCAATATTAATTAATATAAAAAAAACATTGCTACGTTATAGTAGTGAACACATCTAATACAGATAGAGGAGTTCTATATACTACTAGTGGGACGTCTCACTTTCTTGGCTACTGCTTGACAAAGGTTGAAAAACACTTTATTACATCATTTTATGATTTATTTGTGCCACCATAGTGATGTTTACTTGAATTGTTAATTCATTAAAACATCTTATCTGTATATTTGTTGTCCAGCACTGCAACTCAGATCTACATTTGAAGTCGAACCCGGCCACAATAGTACACTCAATTTTCGCACCGAGACGAATATCGTGCATTACATATACGCGCACTAGCTACTTGGCAAAAAGATGTTATTGTTGCTAAAATTTATAGATTTACAAATAATTACTATGTGCTATATTAAGATTACGGTAAATGCAATTAGTCTAGCACCAAATTCTGTCACATATTCACGTATGTAATTCATACATGAGATATTTTTCTTGTGCTGTAAATCTCCCGTAATAAACTCATTAGTTCTCCCTCTCGCATTGTGCATACTATTTCTTCATACTTTTATAACCTTAAAACCTGTACCAGGGGAAATACTTCTATACACACTACTCCATAAAAGTTTAAAGTTTGAATCGAAGTTTCATTTAAAGAGGCTCCTTCCATTCAAACTTTAACCCTTTATGGAGTAGTGTGCAGAAGTATTTCCCCTGATACAGGTTTGTAGGTTACAAAAGTATGAAGAAATGGTATGAACATTTCGAGAGGAAGGATTAATGAGTTTATTAAAGGATTCCATAAATATGCTGAAGAGCGGCTCGAAGGCGGCACGCCATCTCACCATGGGGGCTTGAAAGTGGCAACATTGTGGGGCCGAAGCAGGCCCGTTATTGGAATGTGGTGGCCCGAAGTAGGCCCGCAGCTGCATGATGACATCCCAACTTGTAGCCGCTATTGCATGGTGGCTTGCCTACTTGTAGCCGCCATGGCGGCTCAATAGGTGGGTTTTTTACAAAAACGCATGGTGGGCCGTAGGCGGCCGTCGCTGTCGGGCCAACGAATACGTCTGGTGGTCCAACCTGGGCCCGCTTACGAATTCTTTAAGGGGTACGCTATGCAAGACTAGTATTTTACCACCACCGGAAATTCAACCCGGAGGAGTTTGTACCGAAGGGAAAAGCGTTAACGATTATGTTAGGCTACGCAGTACCACTAAATGTGATTTAATTTTGCATTTAAGAGTATTATTTTTCTTATACATCTATGCAGATTTTAGTGGTTTTCACCGGGAATTAAACATAGCTTTTTACGTAGCGGTGAAATTTTTATGAAGCTTGCCCCCCTAAAATTGTACATAAGTTTTTGCAACTTAAAGAACTTAATATTGTAAGTAAAGTAATATATAATTTTAATAGTATAGATTATAATTTGTACTCTTTCGCTAAACATATCTTCTACTAATCTTTTGTTTATTTCTTCATTTTGCAGAAGAAAATAGAGGTCCAACCACAACCGTTCAAATTAACAGGTGACATTACTTCGGACTGGTTTGATAAAATAAACAATTTATTGGACGCAGCAAAGGGAAAGGAAAGGAAACGAAATGATAGCACATTAAAAGGAAGGAAAAAAAGAGCTACCAATCAATGGTAAAAGTAATAGCACCAGTACCACCTATATTACATTTACGAGAAAAAGAGAAAGTGCGAGAAGTGGTGGAGGAGAAAGTTCAAATAGAAACGGAAGTTGAATCAATGCCTATTGTGGGAAGAGAAGAAGAAAAAGTGCTATCAATGAATGAAATAGCGGGGAAGGGGGAAATGTTCAAGAAAAAATTGACCAATATTTAAATGACGGGGAGATGAAGTATTACTGAGGGCCTACGAAAAATATGAAAGACTAAAGAGGGTCAGAAAACTGAAAGAAATATTATTTTAAATAAAATAAGTTATATATATACGTTCACCGACGGTGTTGAACCGTGCGCTGACCACACATCATACTGTGCTAAGGAGTTGTAAATAGACTAATCCTCTTATGGAGGGGGGTTGACTATATGGGTCTCGGGCTTCAGTTTCAGAAATAGAGTCAACTCGTGATTTATAGTGGCCTGGAGGATCTCAACCGAGGTACATAACTGCAAACCTTTGCGAGGAGATAGGAGCGCGTCACAACACTTCCGGTAAGTAGCGATAACTGCTTCAGGTTTATCATTTGTCACCACGCGAGTATGCTTTTCTCTCCGTTACCGAATTGGGAGGCATTGAATTCTTCTCACTACAGCTGATGCTTTTCTTTTCACTGTGACTTCGTGAGCGACTCTCCGCGGGGAGCGGGGGTGAGATCCGTCATCCGTTAAATAAGCATTATCTTTTGGCTCAAATAAGTTGCTATTGTTCTGGGTTTTAAATCTCTTCGTTATTCTTATGAGGTTAATTTAGCCATTCCTAATAGAGAGGAGAAGAGGACAACTATTCGGTATTCTTCCTTCTTTTTACGAGTTGTGTTGCCAATTAAGACATTGCTTGTTTTGTTTATTCAAATAATTTGCATCTCAAATTACCAACTTAGAAAAATATATGCTAACATCTACCAGAATTTTTCATAGTAATTTATTTTATAATACCAATTCCAAATAATCTTACTATCACTTTCCAATCAATCTGAAATTTGCTTGCTAAACGCTCTTTAATTAAGATGAAACACAATAAGAGGGTGTTGATCAATTATCCAAATGTAATCTTGCCAATACACTTACTTCTTCGCAATCGAATGATTCTGCTATTTTTACTCTATATGAGGCATGTTAAGGAACTTTTTTGCCACTTACTTTAACCAAAACGAACAAATAAAGAAAAATAAATGATACATTATACTTAAGCGTGGTTTCCTGGATTCTTTCGCTTCTACTTCACGGCGTCGGCTTCTCAGCGTAGATCGCTCTTCCTCTTAAGCTGCGGGTGATTTTTCTCAGCAGCCATGAGCTACTTCCGTATAAAGACACTTACCAACTAGGGGTTCTCTTGTTCCATATTCAATGTGTCTATCATTTTCTGGTTCAGACCCGTAATTAATCCTCTTGTTTTTTATCATCATTACTAGTATTATTATGTTTTTAATACAACAATAATTATTCCACCGATACAAAATATAACGGTGCTTGCCTTAGGCAATTGAATTGCCCTAAATCTAAGAGTTTCTCTTTTATTTTCTGTGCGAAGCTCATTTTTGATGAATAAACTCTGTTTTCCTAGTCAGTAGCCTCATAAACCAGTGCAGTGTGTAATCGACTTATTGCCTCCGATATAGTAAGAATTTAATCACTGACAGCTATTTCCCTCGGAAATGCTACGCCAATTTAAGATATTAAAAGACATATTATTTCAATGTCTTACTTTTTTATAAACTTCCTCTGAACTTGAATATTCAACTTCCCTTTCTTTATAAATTTGCTTTAATTTTTAGAATGGGAAACGGAAAGTGACTACATAGCTATTTATTGTAAAGAAAATGCTTATTTATTCACTTATGATGATTTTGCTGTTTACTTTTTTTAACTTTTATTTTTAATTTCACTTTTTCTTTCTTTTTTAACAACTTTTCGTCTTACGCACACAGGGGGGTTACGAAACAATCCAAACATTGGATCATGTACCTGTATTTTGGTTTTCGGTGTATAGGATTTACCTAATTAGGAGTTTTAGGTAATTATTCTCAGGCAGCCGACGGACGTACAGCCCTAGTATAGACAAGAGGGGTCCTGCTCAACCAGAAGGATAATATGCCTGTGACTCCCAAGCTTACATGGGAAAGGATTTTAAACACTTATCGCCGGACAGACCATCGAACTTTCATCCCTGCGGGCGGTTCTGCTGTCCAGAGATAAACTGTCTGTGATTCTCCCAAAGGTAAACGGTAGTAATTTTAGCCACTTATCGCCGGACAAACGTGACGAACTTTTATCCCGTGTAACGGGCGGTTCTGTTGTCCAGAGTTAAACTGACTGTGATCCCCCCAAAGCTAGCAGAAGCATAAGCAGGTTTAGGGTTTTGCAAGTACATGAGACAAAAGCTGAATTATATCTTAACCCTAGTGTCCCGATTTTACATTTCCATCACTACACCAGAAAACGTCGTGAGGTAGACTCAGTCTTGGTCTGCGGAACCTAGCAACTACTCCACTCACATAACCACATAAAGCGAGAGAAGTTGAGAATAGAAAATTTTTGTCGCCACTTCACTCCTTATAAAACACACTCCGTCGAGCAAAAGAATTATACTTGTATATCAGAGTTATAAGCTGAACACCGCCTAGACCAAGTACGCCACTGAACTTTAATGACTTTACATAGTACAGTATAAAATCGCGCTATTCAGAATGTCTAGATAGTGAGAAAGTTCAATTTTCTGTCTTGTTATTAAACCACCATGAGTTAATCACACTGTAGAATATTACACTAATTTATCTTTAATGAGGTTCTAAATTTTCAGTCATGTAATAATTAAAATGTCATTATTAAAGTGCACTGTATGGTATCGTACTAGTTGGAATTCCGAAAGATAGCCTGGTAAGATCTCAGACTTCAGTCTGATACAGATTAAAGGGTCAATACTCGTTTATTGGCCGCTAGATTGTTGCAAAATTATTTTGAGGTTTGTCTTATTGATGTGTGGTCAGCGCACCGTTCAACACCGTCGGCGAACTTTCCGTTAGTTAACATGCACATTGTTAAACAGCCAGAATATGTACTAAAAGTTAAGATTATTACACTTCTTGTTACCAAAGTATAAATAAAATACAGATGAGAATGTGTGGTCAGCCACACTAGTCGTCCCCTGTAAACCAACAATACCTAATTGCTCTCATATTGGCCAACTATAGTGTTACAAAATTGGTAGTTATATAACACTGAGTAAATTTTGAACAGGTACATTAAAACTACTTTGGTCATCTGAACTGTGTAAAATATACAATAAGATTAAAGGAGCCTAGTAGTAACAAGCATCTTTAAGTTGTATACCCAGGTGTTTTATAACTGCATGTATTTCACTGCATCATTTCATACGAATATGTCATATTAATAGTATTATGACCCATACTACCACTACTACTACTACTAATAATAATAATAGTAACAATACTTTGGAACACCTCAGTGTGAAACCGACTTCCAACTGGTATAACCAAGTTACTTTTGCGACCTCATTACTCGTGAAAATGGAGTACAGGAATAATGGCTCCACACACCTATGGATCCCCCCAGGGTATGCATTATTTCCTGTTCATGTATATGTAGCCCGAGTTTATAGCTTATTCTTTCCAGGTCCACTTCATGCCTGTGCCATTTCTGATGTCTGATGCCAATTCAAACTGGTCCCTCCTAGGGTCCCGACCTCTACGGAGCTAGGGCCGTCAGCCATGTCTTCCTACCGATTGCTGACTGAAGATTTAAGACGTCCACCAGCTTTAACCAGTCTTGCCTGCAGATCTTTGTTCATCAATTAGGCAGTATATCACCTACTGTACACCGTTCCTGTTGTTCCATGGACAGTGCCAATCCAGTTTATGTACCGGAGGAGAAATGCTAAGAATTCTGACAATGACAAGAAACGTGTTGCTGCCATACCAAGTATCCAGTCACCAGGACTCTTTCCCATCCAGTCATACATAGTCAAAGCACTCCATCAATCCCGAAATGCAGTCTGCATCTGTGGCGATGAACATTATATAATCACATCTTCATAATCAAGCATCTTGGAAAGAACATATCATTATCAATTCTTCAACCACGTCTTAGTGATCCTAAGCATTTTTAGCACACTTCTAAAAACTCTCATGCTCAGTGGACATGACCTCCGCCCCCATCTGAAAATGTTCAAGCCTTAACCCAGATGGAAAAAGCTATCCCACCGCTAATGAATAGCAATTCAAAACCTAAAAAGCTTCAAACCTATCTCAAGAAGACGAAAAAGCTAAGTAGCAGTGTCACGGCTCACCCTGTCCAGGGCTAATCATCTCTTCCTGTCAGAACTCTCTACCTCGAACTCTGTCATAACACCCATCATCAGAATATGTATGTTATCCTACAGTGCATATAGCCCCGCAAGTGAACTAATGTGATCCCAGCACAGTTTGTACCTACCAATCCTTAGGTTTGATTCGACGAACGTTTCCTGTTCCGTCGCACACCAGTTTATTAAAGGAATTTTCCTATTGTGTCTTCAACCCAGAGACTTTCCTCAGGAATAATGCAGAACCGCCATCAACTTCGAAAGACCGCTCCAGGAGAGAAACCCTACAATCAAGAATACTGGATTAGAGCAAATGAACTGACAACTTAGCTTGTATTACATTCTAGTTTGTGCCGCATTTAGTCACGGTGCTGAGCAAGATGTGAACAGTAAAAATGATTACTAGCAACAAAATTGTAATTTAATTAACTACTATGTGTGAGATGAAAATAACAATGATTAAAATTTACTTAAAACCAACGAATGTTACGTCGTATTATAAGGTTTGTTGTGCGTAGCTTTGTTGCTGAACAGACGTTGAACAATAAAGTCCAAGGTTGTTTTTAATTTATTGACTCAAAATTAATGTGTGTAGAATATTAACTTTAATTGGATCATGTACGGTAAATTCTTATCATTGGTTCATAACGATTTCTTAAATTCTCCTTAGTACATTTCTAATACGTCATATATAAAAAAACAGAACTCTAATACTCGCTGCATCAGTTGCTGTTTGCTTCTAGCTGAGCAGACAGGAAATGTATACAACTACTTCCGTTAACCTTGACAATTGCTTGTGTTTCCTTATACAATATATGTACCTTATAACAAACTCTATGGGAAATAAAAATTATAACGCAGTTTAAGAACGAAAATGAGGAACGAGAATTCATAGTCTTGATGGATCACCTACCATTTTTGTGGTGCTGATTCTGGTTCTGTCTCTTTTCTCTTTCCTCATCCAAACCCTAGTAAAGGAATGAAACCAATTCTATACGGCGATCGACTTGAGGGGACACGGGTGCGTGTGCCCCTTGTTCACATTTCTCGTTAATGGCATTAATTGAATATCCATTGTTAACAATATATATAATTGTCACGCGAAAATGCGCGTATGGATTTGACGCATTCCCTTACAAATGTGCTAATTTCTATGCACTTCTGTCTTGACAATTAATATATTCTCCCAAGCGCCCTATTTAAATTCAATGCCTTCAGCATTAATTTCTTTTTATGGTAATTTCAATCCAATGCCTTCAGAATTAATTTCTTTTTATTGTAATTTCAATCAAATACCTTCAGCGTCGAATTGTTTATCTTGGAATTCCTATATGGTATTCAACTAATGTTTTCTTTATTGATTGTTATGTTCAAACAATGGTAGTTGGTTATCAGAGACAAATTGGCATTTGGTTGTGAACTGGTCCATAACGTGCTATTAAAACGGTATTAACAGATAATGGTAAATGTGATCAACTACTGTTAATCAGCATAACTTCACAACGCAATGTATCTCAGAATAGCAGTGGAAGCAGTATATATATTCACTCATATTTCCACTCACAATTCCATAATAAGGTTCGACTCGCTGGAATACCCAATGAACATGGAGGGCCTAGAAAGGTTTGAACCCGAGCCACATGGAAACCGCGAGTTGACTTTATTTTACTTCCTGTTCGTAAGTTCGGGTTGTGAACCAATAACATCCTCCCTTCGGTATTGTAGAGAGCTCGAATCCTAGGCCCTAGGACATTGTATTTTCTAATTATTGCCCACTTGCTAGTATGCCAATATTGTTAAATTATTTTCTCTGGTCTTGCTTGCTTCTTGGTATAACCTAGGGTTAAAAATGATGCTATAACCTAGGGAACATATTAACTATAAAATTAATATGAGCTCAGAAGAGGAGCGCTAATGTATGCTGTTATAAGAAATGATTTCTCCCTTTCATTGGAAATCCTCGAGTAAGGATTCTTCAGGTTGCTCGACAACTTTTTAAAGTTAACTACTTATCAAACCTATACCATTTGCTTAAGTATTTGTAACCAGTTACCAATTTGATATAAATTACTGATATCATTCCAAATACGTACTTTGCTGTAAATAGGAAACCCATTGCTATTATCTTAGTATTGCATAAGAAGTATTGCACACTAGTCAACCTTGTCTCTCATTGAGTAGATATTTTTGCAATATTATCATTATTTACAATAATGTTAGTAATGTCTTTAAATCTCCAAATGGGTAATAATATCTTGTTATAAAATAGTCATTGTACTGTAATCGGGCATACTCCCGTCATTACCAGAACGGTTGACTGGAATACAGGGACATCCTATACTCAAATGTTATAATTCACTGTTTTCGAGTTTGCTGTTAGATGATCTTGTCCCGAACTGTTGTTGTAATGAAAGGTATTGTGATGAAAGGTCGCCTTTTAATAATAACATTGTTCAACAACGAAAATGTAAATTGAACAAAATCAGCTAATTCTTATTGATTTTGTGGTGCTGACCACGAATTTGAAAGTTATTTTCGAATATTAGCTCTACTTTTCGTTTTACAGGCATGTCTAATAATAACGCTTTAAAAATAAATATATTCGCTTCGTTTGGGGTAAAATGTTACACTGATCCGGCATCACTGGAGAAACTATATGAACGCTTGGTTTCATTGTGTTCCTTATCTCAGTAGTGTTCTGCTATTGTTAGAAAAGACAGATTTAGTGCAGTTATCAGCGTTTTGGGTGTGACGTTTGTGTAATGCAGGACATAAAAACACAGAAACAAATACGCAAAAATACTGGTATTTCGAATTGACATTTTGAGGATTTCAATAAACAAAACTGCCGCGAAATTGTGTTAACAGTGCGGATAGCTTCTGCTACGTGTGTGGGGAAGTGACATTTTCCTCACAAAAGCAGACTATAACACCACTAATAAGAAAAGCCTATCAATATTACTTTGGTTGTAAAATTGGAGACCAAGATAAATCTTGGGCACCGCACATTGTGTGTAACACTTGTGCCAGCAAACTAAGAAATTGTATTAATGGGAAGGGGCGCTCAATGCCTTTTGCAGTGCCCATGATTTGGAGGGACCCAAGCGACCATATCAGAGACTGTTATTTTTGTAAGGTTCCTTCCGTCAAGAAGGGAATTTCCACGAAGAAGAAGCGGGCCTTGATCTATCCGAACATTCCTTCTGCAATGCGCCCTGATCCACATGGAGAAGGACTACCTGTTCCTGACCCACCTAAAAAATACGATCTTTTTTCTGATGATGATCAAGAAGTTGAAGCTCCTGAATCAAGTACTTCGAAGGACCCTACGTTTGTTGTAGAAGAACCTCCATGTGAACCACATAGACTTACTCAAGAGGAACTAAGTGATCTAATCAGACTTGGACCTCTCGAAATGCAAAGCCGAAATTTTAGCGTCACGCTTAAAGCAATGGAATTTATTGCAGGAAAAAGTAAATATTTCAGTGTATCGGAATAGGGAGATGTTCACTTCATTTTTTACTATGGAAGACACATTTGTGGCATGTACAGATGTAAATGGTCTCATGAGGGTACTAAAAATTAATTACGAACCTACAGAGTGGAGGCTCTTTATAGATTCGTCCAAGGTGAGTTTAAAGGCAGTGCTTTTACATATTGGAAATGAACTTCCTTCAATTCCTGTAGGTTACGCAGTTCATATGAGGGAATCTTATGAAAACTTGAAACTATACTTCAAGCCATTAAATATTACGATTTTCAGTGGCTCATTTGTGGTGGCCTTAAAGTAATAGCACTGTTGCTAGGTATGAAGTTAGGGTATACAAAGTATTGTTGCTTTATATGTGAATGGGACAGTAGAGATCGTGGATCTCATTACCGCAAAAGTGATTGGAGTACCAGAGAAACTCTTCAGCCGGGAGTGAAAAATGTGCAGCATGAACCACTGGTAGATCGTAACCGAATTTTGCTTCCCCCTCTACATATTAAATTAGGTCTTATGAAAATTTTGTTAAGAGCATGAACCAAGAGGATGAGGCCTATAAGTTCCTAAGAGGACAATTCACTCAATTAAGTGATGCCAAAGTTAAAGAGGGTGTTTTCATAGGGCCACAGATTAGGCAACTATTCAAAGATCACAAGTTCGACGAAATTCTCCAAGCTGAGGAGAAAGCTGCGTGGGAAAGCTTGAAGAGTGTTTGTTCACAGTTCTTGGGAAGACACTGAGCAACAAATTACATACAATTAGTAGGAAAGTTGTTATTGTGCTACGAAAATCTTGGTTGCAATATGTCTCTGAAACTCCACTTTCTTCATTCACATCTAGACTTCTTTCCCAAAGATTATGGAGCAGTAAGTGACGAACATGGTGAGCGTTTCCATCAATATATTGCAGCCATGGAGAAGAGATATGAGGGAAAGTGGAGTTCTAACATATTGGCCGACTACTGTTGGACTATTGCAAGGGATGCTCCAGATCTAACCTACAAAAGGCAAACCAAGCGAAGACGCTCAAGATAAAATAAACATAATCCTGTACAAGGGATAACTTGAAACTTTTGTCTACATTGCAGTGTAGTTCTTGCACAAAAAGGTGTTTGTCTATATTTTTCATGTTTTGATGTTAACACTGATTTTTATTACGGAATTGTTAATGTTTAACTTGACCACGGTTACTTTATTTTCTGTATCGCTGTGAAACTGGTATTTGCGCAATTTTGAAAAAGAAAGTACAAGGGTAGAGAAAGCTATAGGTTAGGGTACCTCTTAACTCCCCAGCTTATCACATCACAGTGAAATAGATAAAAAAAAAAGTGAAATGTAGGTTTTTACAAGGATTTTGCTTAAATGTTCTATAATTAATAATACATTTGTATATATACAGCTACTGTTGTACAAGGGTGTTTTTTTCATAACCTGGGCTAAGAAAATTGTTCTATTATCATTTTCTTTCATATTATGCTTAATTGAATGTAAAAATCTCAATTTCAAAGAATTTACATACTTTCGATCAAAATTTGTTGAACAGTGTAATTTTTATTACTAACTGTTATGTTCTACTTCGATACTTCTTTTGTTTTTATAGTTGAATCTTGTTAGAAAAGTGTATTTCAGCCAATTTATGTTAACTCTTTCCACAGTAGAACTTCTGTATGGCAATCCTTTGGGCCCTACTGTAATGGTTGCAATAGCATGTATTAATAAGGGAACGTAAGCTTCCTATATGTTTTAACCTTCTTAATGATCACGTTGAATATTGTTGTTACTGATCAACTTGTGTAATTATCTCATTACTACAGTACATGCATGAACATGAGTAAGAAGGACCAACTGGTTGCACGGCCTTCCATTCAAAGAGGCTATTCCAAACGACCACGTGAATCCCTCCAGGATTGATTATTTTACTCTGTCGATCTTCACGACCGATCCTTGTTTTACACATATTAGAAAGTGCCATAGCCAGAGATTCATTTCCGTTCTTTGTTCACCTCTGCGTTCCTCTCCGAGCATCTACGGGAAGCACTAAGTCTTATTATATTTAAGGTTTCTCTGAATAATATTTAACACGTTAAATGTGTTAAAATATATTTATTACAAAACTTAAATACCAGTTGCTGACTACCCGCTCACTACACACACAGACTACTCTACATCTTATAACAGGCAATGTTGCCAGTCCTACATTACATCTTCCCCTTTTGAAACTTAAACAAAAATCATTTAACCAAACTGGTTTCCTTGTTAGTCTTTTAGATCTACGAACTCCTGTGTCAGTTTCATTTACATGATCTTGCATTGCTACTGTGTCACTACCTGGAACATTATTACCTGTAATCCTTTTATCAGCCACTACTTCACTGTTAACATTACTTTGTGAATCATCGTGTGTAACATTTTCTGTTTTACAATTATCATTATCCTGTACCGTTATAAATTCTGGTTTATTGTATGATTTTCTTAGATGAATTCTGTTTCTTCTGAGAACTCTGTTATTAATATCTTTAACAACGAAAGATCTGGGATTTGCATGTACGCTTACGATTTGACCTGGAGTCCAAGTTTGACCTGTTTGTATCAGACAATTGTCCCCAGGCTTTAACTCTACCAATTGTTGTGATTGTCTATCATAAAACCTTTTGTCTTTGTTTTGTTTTTCTCTTAACAATATACCTACATTCTCTTGTACTTTCGGTTTTAATAATACCTTGTGTATAGGCAACCTTGTTTTAAGTGTGCGGCTCATTAGAATTTGGGCCGGTGAAAGCTCACTGCCTAATATAGGAGAATTCCTATACTCAAGTAAAGCTAAATAATACTCTTTTCCTTCCTCGTTACACTTTCTAACAATTCTTTTTGCTATGCCTACCGCTTTTTCCGCAAGCCCATTTGATTTCGGATATCTAGGACTACTGTTAACAATCTGAAAACCCCACTCTTTAGCAAATTGTTTACATTCTTTTGACCCAAACGGAACATCATCACAAACAATAATAGCTGGAATTCCATGCGTCATAAAAATTGTTTTGAGTTTTTCTATCACTTCGCCTGAGGATTTCGAATTTAACGGTACCAGTTCCAACCATTTAGAATAGTAATCCACTAACACAAGAAATGATTCACCACCATATTCAAAAATATCTAGACCTACCTCCTCAAAAGGTAAACTTGTGATTTCATGCGATTTCAGTGGTTCTTTACAATTTGATACTCTGTATTTTTCACGAATTCGGCATTTTAGAACCATGGTTTCAATATCAGTTGATAATCCAGGCCAATATACTATTTGCCTGGCCCTAGCTTTTGTCTTTTGTACACCAAAATGTCCCTGATGTAACTGATTGAAAATCTCTTTTCTCAACGTTGTAGGAACAATTATCTTATGATTTAAGAAGACAATACCATCCTCTACTACAATTTCATGCCGTAATTTGTGGGAAAACCTGACTGACTCATCGAGCTGTTTTCTATCTTCAGGCCAACCTTCATAATACATTTTCATAATTTTACACAGAACAGGGTCCTTTTTGTTGCTTCAATTATTAGTTTTTTCTTTGACTCAGTAGCTTGTACATTAGCAGCTAAACTATGTATTACCTCTGTAATAAAATTATCTGACTCCTCCGTTTCTTGCAAAAAATCACGAGACAATAAATCAGCAATGTACATTAGTTTATCCGGCACATATTTCAATGAAATATCATACCTTAACAATCTAAGACACATTCTTTGTAACCTTCTTGATGGTATATCTGATACATTTTTCTTTACAATAGCCAATAATGGTTTATGATCTGTTTCAATAGTAATTGGTTTGCCATACACGTAGTACTGAAACTTTTTAACCGCGTGCACTATATTCAACAATTCTTTTTCAATTTGAGCATATGATTTCTCTACTTGAGTACGGCTACGTGAACTAAACGCTATCGGGTGCCCATCTTGCATTATGCAACAGCCTAGCCCTTGGCTTGATGAATCACATTGTATCACTATTTCTTTATTTGGGTCAAATGTACGCAATACCGGAGCAGTTGATACAATCATTTTTAGTTCATTAAATACTTTGGTGTGAATAGATAGCCACTGCCATTATACATTCTTTTTTAACAGTTCCCTTAATGGAGCCGTTATAGTTGAATATTGAGGAATAAACCTACTTAAATACGTAATCATGCCTAACACCCTTTGTAGCTTTTTCTTATTGGATGGAATACTCAACTCTGTGATAGCTTTAACGAAATCATTGTTAGGTCTCATACCTTGCTTATTAAAAATATACCCTAAGTATCTCACCTCACTCACTTTATACTGAAGTTTTTTGGGATTAAATTTGACATTAAGCTGCCTAGCTCTATCTAGTACTTGCTTCATTATTTTATTATGTTCATCCTCTGAGTTTGCTGCAATTAACAACTCATCAGAATATATGACAACACCTGGAATGTCACGAAAATAATTCATGTTGAGATTCGAAATATTTCCGGGGCAACTGAAAAGCCAAATGGTAATCTTAAAAATCTCCAGCATCCAAAAGGAGTACTGAACGTACATAATTTGCTTGAGCTCTCATCTAATTCTGCATGATAGAACCCATTTTTCCAATCCAGAACACTTAATACATTTTTATTACTTAACCTTGCACTAACTTCCTCTGCTGTTGGAAGCAAAGAATAATTTATTTTCAATGCCCTTTTTAGATCCTTCGGATCTAAGCACAGTCTTATTGAGCCATTTTGTTTCTCTACAATAACTAAATTACTAACCCAGCCACTAGGATTTTCCTCTTTACAAATGATCCTTTCTTTTTCCAACCTACTTAACGCATCTGTTAATTTTGGCTGGATTGTCAACGGTACCCTTCTGGGAGGTCTAGTTATAGGTTGTACCTTTTCGTCAACCGTAATATGCAATTTACCAGGATATTTACCAACACCTTGAAATACATCATTGTTGTGCCTTAAAAATTCATCTTTGCTTACAACATTTACGGGGTTTATTGACACACGTTTTATTAACCCTAATTTCACACAACCATCTAGACCTAATAACGGCTTGCATGTATTATTGTTATCCTTAATTAAAAGAAAACCTATGTTTGCTTTTACATTTTTGTGAGTACAACACAGATTTACAATTCCCAACGGTTTTATTTTTGTACCACCATAAACTTAAAACACCACATTTGTAGGCCTATATTGTGCTTGTGTGTCAATTTGCTTGTAAACCTGTAACGAAAGAATATTAGCTTCCGCTCCCGTATTAAGCTTGAGCTTAACGTTTTGGTCTTGAACTTTTACCATTTCACTCCATTCACGCACTTCTCCCACTTGTGTAACTGAACAAATCTGGACAGACGATATCACTAACAAATCACAGTCTTCATCTTCCGACTGAATTTGGTTATGTTGCACTCGCTTTATCGCCTTCATTTTGCCCCCCACTGCAAAATGATTGTAGCCCTTGCACTTCCGACACTGCTTACCAAACGCCGGACAACTTGCTTTACTGTGTGACGTGTTACACTTTTTTTTTTACATAAATACACTAACTGTGAAGTACTGTCACTTCTACATGCCATATTTTTATATTTTTCTGTACCCACCTGCTTTTGCTTTTCTACTTCACTTGCACTTTTTGTCGCCGCTGCAGTTTTCTTTACGGCTCCAATCGAGGCATCGTTTTTATGATGTATTATTTCAGTTTGTTGTTTACACAATTCCGCTGCTTTCCCTATTTCTATGGCTTTATCCAATGTCAGTTTTCCAACCCGAAGCATGCGCCCTTGTACTTCTTTATCTCGAACACCTAATACAATGCGATCTCGTATTACGCTATTTCTCTGCTCACTAAAGTCACATGTCTTCACTAGTTTCTTTAGGTCAGTCACAAAGGAATCAAACGTTTCACCTTTTTCTTGTATGCGGGAATTAAACACATAACGTTACACCACCTCATTTTTGTGCGGAGTAACATATTCTTCAAATGCTTTGAGTACTTGATCGTAATTGTTACGTTGTTCATCGGTCAAATTAAACGTATTCAAAAGTTCAACTGCTTCCTTACATATTACATTGAGTAATATAGCAACATTTACGTCATCTGACTTAGCACTATGTCCTGCAGCCTTCATGTAGATAGTGAAACTTTGCTTAAAACGTCGCCATGAAGCTTGGATATTTCCCTCCAAATTTAATTTTTCTGGTATGCGTGCAGATTCCATTTTCGCAATGTTCTGAAAATTACTTACTCACCACAGAACAGCTATATTATTAATAGGAACTTAATGCCCACCTGGATACTGGCGTATTTTCACGACTGCGCCATGTGTCGTAACCTTTAGTCTTTCTTATTATACTTAAGGTTTCTCTGAATAATAATTAACACGTTAAATGTGTTAAAATATATTTATTACAAAACTTAAATACCAGTTGCTGACTACCCGCTCACTACACACACAGACTACTCTACATTTAATAACAGGCAATGTTGCCAGTCCTACATTACAAAGTGAACTTGACCTTGAAGGAAAGTCCGTTTCGAAACAATGAATTTTTCTCTTCCTTGATCGGTGTTTTCTTGACGAGTCTGCTAAGCTATGTCTACTTATGTGCAAGGTTAATGCATAAGTATGTCGCCTGTTTTGTATCGAGATAAATTTGATTTTTTTTCTTTTCTTTTCTTTTTTTTTATGAGTCGAGGCAAATTTTTTACATAAGGCGCGTAAGCCTGATGGCCGGCTTTCGATTCCTGGATTGTGAACTCCGCGCTCCTTGTGGGGAACGTGGAGGCGTTGAACGGACGGAGGAGGTTCGGGATGGCTGAATCGGGGAACGCGTTATTTACTTCTGTTAACCTGGTTGCATAGGCCTCCAGCCGGCTGAAGCCGACAGAAGGGGCTACAGGGCTGAGGAAATTATGCATAAATAATTAATATAAATCGCACTGTACCTTGTGTAACAGAATAGCTACAAACAAGGAAGTGAAAAAATAAATAACAAAATACAATAAAATAAATGTGTAACATCAAAAAATATCCTTAGCGAAGCATTTCTGTAGCAAATACAGCCGGTTAGATTAGCCGTTTATCCGCCAGGTTGGAACATGGCGCTAGTGTAGCTCTGTCGAAGCATACCCCCACCTCCCTCTTTCCACTCTGTTTTGTAGCTCCCCACTCCACCTCCTCCCACCGTGTTCTCTCCAAGGTCGACCTTGAGCAAGTATTATATAAGGAGGCGAAAACGGCCTTGATCAGTTCCGGTATTCATTTCTTCTCCAACTTCCAAGACGATCAGACGTGCTCCGGTAGTCTCCAATAAAAATCAGGTATATGTGGACTTAGCCGCTGCGCTGAGTTTGTCTGTAAGATGTAGTTTTCAGACTTAGATTTTGGCGACCGGCCTCGCCCTGCACATAGCCTGGATCAAGCAGACTTCTATGTCCCTTCGGAATAACTTGAATCACGTTAGGCATTACTTTCCGTTTAATACAATCGTAAAGTTGGTAGTGGAGGGCGGACGGCCAATCTGCCGTCAGAGGGAGCCAAAACGTGATTTTTTTGTTTCGCATTTACATAAAAATGTAAATAAAAATTTTATTATTTTTCTGTCGCTGTTTCTTTTTTAACTATCCTAACATCAAAGATTCTACAAGAAGAGCATATCTGAACGAGTTAGCATTAGAACTAATAAATGAAAACCCGAAAGCTCCTCCAAAAATATCAACTTTGCAAAAAAAAAAAAAAAAAAAAAAGGCTGGTGCGATTGGCACAAAACAGAAAACAAACTACTGATGATGAACCAGTCTAACCAATTCGAGGAGATATTTGCTACATCCTCGTGTCAAGGGAAAACAACAGAAGTCGCCTTGAATATAATGAATGTGGAAAAAAACGTGCTCAGAATGCAGTCAACAATTACCACTACTTGCAATACATGCCAGGAATATCAAAAAGAGGGCAGTGACATGGATGTTGATTAACTTTGAACCCGCCTCGAGTCTACACATTGTGGAAAAACATATGCAAAAGCACTCAATCATTACTGCTCCCTGCAATAAATATCCGCATTATCACAAGCTCAGTGACATGGATGTTGATTTGGTTAGATTCTGTTCTTTTGTGTTTTGTTCAGTGTCTTCACTCATATTTAGCAGAGTTGTAATTTAATTTAAACGTATACTATTGGTGAACAATGATTTGTCTTAATTTACGAAACCTAAATGCTCCAAAACGTACACTTTGCATCATGGACAATGCTGAAAAATGTGAATAATCAATCACGGTCGAATTGCCGTCGTCGCGAGCGGAAACGTGAATTGGCAACACGTGAGCGGATGAAGGTACGTGATATTGAACGAATTTTATCGCAGTTTTGATACAATTGTTTCGCATTTGTTTCTTTTATCACGTGTGCAACTTGAATATACATTTTTATTTACAAACATAATTTTTCAGTTAGTAGTTTCACATATCTTATAATGTCTTTCCACTAGCAAAATATGGACTTCATGTAAACGCTTTTAACAATTATGCACAGCCATCTTTTACCTGTATCAGATAGCATGTTTCCCCAAAATTGAACTTCGATTATACCATTGTTCATAGCCTTGACATGAGCAGTTCCTCCCCATCTGTATTAATATATATGTTGCGAAATATAAACTTTAATTAAGTCCTTTCTACACACGTAGAACGCTTTAGTTTTTTTCCTTAGTATTTAATAATATGTTTTCGCCTGTGCGTTTCAACGTGTGCATTGTAAAACGTGAGCTCCATATGAATATTCTTTTTGCCTGTATGTGAGAGATTCATCTATGTATTAAAATGTCCTGCCAAACTTGAACATAGACCTAATACTTTTCCAAACTCTTCGTATGTGTTAAGTTTTCCACTTTTGTATATTAAAATTTGTCTTGCCAAGCTTGAAGCCGAACTATATGACGCACTAAAATCAGAAGTTGCTAACTCATTATTGCTAGTTTTTACAGGATCACGCTTGAAATTTTATAGAAATGTGTTGAAATACCGGTATATTAATACAATGGTCTAAAATTTTGTATGCTGATTCATTTTGACAGGTGCGAGGCTGTCCAGATACTTATAAGGTAAACAGTACCAGATACTTATAAGGTAAACAGAACGTTTTTGAATAAAATTTAAAATCTGATTTAACAACTTTTCTTATAAAACGGTGAAAAATTGGTAAGTCAGTATACTCAAAAACATTTAAGTATACAAGAGAATAAGTAAGGAATACGGAACATAGCTTCGAACATCATTTTAAACAACCCACATGCACATTCATTTTATATCATCATCCCGCGCTTCAGAAACGACTGTGAGCGAGAAAGAGTAGAAGATACTGTGTGACGACCTTTTGGTACACACCCTCTTTCCATACATACAGCACGAATTCCGATAAAGTCATTAAATCTTTGGATAAGAATGCCATTAAAGTCGCTTTGAAATCAAAGACGTCAAAAACTGGAGTAAGATGATGTTCCTTATTATTAGTGAGTCATTTTTTGACATACAACCTTAATACTATTTTAACCTAAAGTTTGTCTAATCAGTTTAACCCATGTGGAAGTGACGAGGACTTGCGTTTTTGTTCGTTTCTTATCTTCAATTATCCCAAAATTTCTGTCAATGAGAATGGAAGAATGTCCTGGAAATGGGAAATATAAATATATGCGGTGGAAACGGAACTACGCAAGCATGTATCGGCCAGCAAGATGCAGCCAAAACGCAGATGGTCCAGAAAGTCCTAGTGTTGGAATAGTCATGGAACATGCTTTTCCGCTGAATCTATACTTGTGGCTAATGACGAAGGTGCACCCTCATTATACATGCCGCTTAAACTTTTTGCCCTTAACCCCTTTACATATAAAATGTCTCAAGAAGTGAAATATTTGCAGTTTTTATCTTTACATAAATGTTCATATGTGGAATCGTCACTGGAAATTCCGTCGGCGTCAGCCAGCTTCACACTATGCAGCAATCCTTATGGCGGCAAAGCGGAAGCGCCGTTCTCAGAGTAGATGCTGAACCAAATTCCAATAACATCTGCCCCCAAAATACGGACTTAACAAGTTGTCTTCAAAACTTACATTCCATTACAAAGGGCAGGTACGACATTTGAAGAGCGTAATGTGGTCTGATTCCTTTAATATTTGATTTTATTAATGACCTCTTTAGTATTTATCGTGCACTTAAGATTTCTTCCAAAACTTAACAACTTGGGTGTGCGGCAAATTCTTTTCCATATGCTATGTCCAGTTACGTGCCTTACCAAAGCTGATTCCAAACTAAATCCTATTGAACACGCTTTGCATGTGTTTGGTTATTGAACTTTCTGCTTTAATATGCGATTTGCCAAACGTGAACTACCAGTAATATGTCCTTCTACAGTCTCCGCGTGTGATATTTTCGTCCTGTGTGGATTAGCATTTAATATCCTGTATGCGAACCTTGACTAAATGCCATGCTACGTTCTATTCATCACTTTGGTTTTCTACTAATGTATTGAAATGCCTTGCAAGGTTTGAGCGTACATGATATCTTATTTCACATCTCTTCACGTGTGAGATTTTGGTTCTGTGTGAATTAATATGTGTGTAATCAAAGTTGAACGTTGTCTAAATCTTCTACCACACTCTTGGCATATGTGAGGCTTTTCGCCTGTGTGGATTAACATGTGTGTAGCCAAACTTGATTGATGAGTAAATGCCTTGCCACACTCATGGCACGTGTGAGGTTTTTCTCCTGTGTGGGTTAACATGTGTGTAGCCAAATATGAACGTCGAGTAAATGACTTTCCACACTCATGGCACGTGTGAGCTTTTCCCCTTGTATGGATTAACATGTGTGTAGCCAAATTTGAACGTCGATAAAATCCCCGACCACACTCTTGGCATATGTGAGCTTTTTCTCCTGTGTGGATTAACCTGTGTGTAGCCAAATGTGAACGTCGAGTAAATGACTCACCACACTCTTGGCATGAGTGAGGTTTTTCTCCTGTGTGAATTAACGTGTGTTTAACCAAACTTGAACGATGTTTAAACCCCTTACCACACTCTTGGCATGTGTGATCTTTTACCCCTGTGTGGATTAACATGTGTGTAGCCAAATTTGAACGTTGATTAAATGCTTTACCACACTCATGGCACGTGTGAGGTTTATCTCCTGTGTGGATTAACATGTGTGACACCAAATTTGTACGTTGATTAAATGCCTTACCACACTCTTCGCATGTGTGACGTTTTTCTCCTGTGTGTATTAACATATGTGTAGCCAAAGTTGATCGTCTATTAAATGCCTTACCACAATCTAGGCATGTATGTTTTTTTTCTCCTGTGTGGATTAACATGTGTGTACCCAAAGTTGAACTTTGATTAAATGCCTTACCACACTCATGGCACGTGTGAGGTTTTTCTCATGTGTGGGTTAACATGTGTGTAGCCAAATGTGAACGTCGAGTAAATGACTTTCCACACTCTCTGCAGACGTGCGATTTTTCACCTGTATGTACTAACTTACCGTTTGAGAAAGTTGAACTTTGACTAAAGTGCTTATCACTCTTTCGGCACTTATGACGGATTTTACTTTCCTGTGTCAGCGTATTTCGTAACAAACGTGATCGATGAAATGCTTTGCCAAACTGCATCGAAGTATTAGATTCCACATCTGAATGAGAAATGGATTCGTTTAACTTAATAAACGTATCCTCTTCTCCGTGGAAAGCTAATACGCTATCGCGCCTGTAACAAATTCAACAAACAAGGAAATATAAATGGAGATAATGATTAAATAGTAACAAAAAAAAATGTAATCATTCGCTACACTTCATGATAAAATTACGCTGAATTTGTTCTATTACATGAAATAATGTACAAATATGAAATGGAGTACCACTGAGAAGTCTCCATATCTCTCTATTCTCAAAATAAGAGGATGTAGTTTTTTCACTATATCAAATTGAACAATCATTTATATTGTGGCGGTCATAAGTCTTTGACCTGATAATGGCGCATGCTTTGAAACAAATGCACAGTATGAGAAATTAATCTGTTTTATCTGTAGTTTCATGCGGAGAAAAAACAAACTTGCGAACCAAACGTTTAAGCACAACTCAACTTATTAATATAAACTCTACCGAAGATTATTCACTTATATTATCAGAAGAGGAACACGAAAGGCATTTTAAAACGAAGAGAAGAAAAAATAATATACAACTTTCCAAGCTGAGGCAGAGAAACTTAACGTTACTAGACTAAAGACTAATCATTTACAGCGCAGTGATCGTGGTTCAGTGGTCTACGCGGCTGACCAGTAATCTGGAGGTTCTTCGATCGAACACACGTCGAGAATATTTTTTTTTTCACTTTAGGAATTTTCATGGCGATTGATCGGCGATAATACACGCTTTATTACATTCAGATATTTGAATACTGATTTGTTTCAACACTTGAACCATCAACTTTTCAGGAATAACACTAGTAATGATAATTATTATCTTGAAGAATATTTAGAATTAAAAAAATTATTATCGCTCAGGTCATACCATTACAAGACAAAACGTGATGTTACGCAAAAAAAATCGATTTTGTGTAATGCTGCTCATGAGAAGACGAATTTCTCATCTCGATTCTAAAACAAAACAGACAAAATCGGGATGTGACATATCATCTTAATTCGAGACGGGACAAGGCTAACTCACACTATCATCATGGTTTGGAGATGAGAATCAAGACGAGACGAAAATTATCGTTAACATTTCTCGCCTTATCTCGATTCTCGAAAAGGTGTATACCACATTCTAAGCTACCATTGCTCTGTACACTGAATCTTATACATTATTTTGTTACTTTGTCTTTCAGAGCTCACTGAATTATGGTCTCTGTATATATTTTTGTTGCAAAGCTTTCATAATTACATCTGAAAAATTCGCAAGTTAGATTATTATAAGCTTTAGTATTCAATTATATTCAGTTCCTTTTATTCAAGTTATTTTCCTGAAAACCTACAGTAGAATATTTTCTACACAAAATATTAGCGGAAAGCTTTCGTTTAAATTTGAGTAGCTCTAGAGGTGTCTCATGAAGCTACGGAACCCCAACCCAGAAACCCAAACGTTTAGGTAAGTTTTGTCAAATTTTAGGGCAACTTAAAACTTTAAATAGCATTATGATTATTATTATTATTATTATTATTATTATTATTATTATTATTATTATTATTATTATTATTATTGAAGTGTTGTAAATTTAATGGTACAGCGGGGGACACTTCTAAATGGTACACCTTAGCCGTAAATCTCCATATGGCTGTACCATTTAGAAGGGTCCCCCGCTGTACAACCTCTTCCACCAAGCTCCCGCCTAGTGGGCATTGTGCTGAACATACAACATGTGTATAGTTTAACATTTCGCTAGTTGTAGGGACGTTCGGAGAGGTAGGTTGTAGGTACTCTTTCACTTCTATACAGATAAATGTTGACAAAATCGTTAACTTGAAGCATTTCTAATTTGAATAGAAAGTTAAGGAAGAAGGCAGAGGGTATCGTTGCGACGCTGATCCGACCGCAGAAGAGCTGCTCGACATCTTATACAGTTTTTCTCTATGAAAATTAGATAACAGGATTACTAGTCACTTACTAAACAGAAGCTACTAAACGCGTGTTACTATTTTCGTTTTGTAGCGATAAATATTCAAACCGGAGACGGATAATTTTAACCAAGACCAGTTTGAATTGAATTTCAACGAAAAAAAAAAAACAAATTATTTGAATGCAGAATCGATTACAAGAAACTGCAACGTGATAGATTTTTGCATTCTACCTCTAAGAAAACAGATATTGAAATTGGATGTAATAGTAAATTTGAACTATTTCCGTATTTGACAATGTCGTGAATAGTCATTATATATTCTATTCAGACCCTCAATCTCTTGCAGAAAACTGATTCTGGTTATCTGCGTGTTCTATGGCAACGAAAGTTGAAAACTATATCGAATCATATGCAACAGTAAATTTGAAAACCGTTCGTTTTTGGGAGAGCTCTGTGGTAATCACAATATTTACAATTTAAAAATTGAAATGTTTCTCCTAAGCCGCATTTCGCTTTCTGTTACCTTCTCAGTTCTGGAGGGATAAATGTTGAAATCAGAAATTGCTAATTTGAAACGCTCATAGTTTCAATAGAGGGTGGACGAAGGAGATGGACCTATACTTGAGAACCTGAATTGGTTGTACGAAACCGTATCTCGATATCTCTAATCGTCCTTACTCTACAGAAATCAGTATTGAAATTACCAGTTTAGAAAATTTCAACAACTTCCGATTTCGTAACGTAATATTGGTTGTGATATGTCCACTACAGAACCTCAGTCAGTTGCACAAACCGTTTATTAATGTGTGTTACGGTTTCTATTCTGCGATGACAAATGTAAACACCACAAATGGTTAATTTAGATCGGTCCGATTTGAATAGGGTTTAGTGGAAATTTTGGAACCTCATATTAGAACACTCAGCTGATTGTAAAAACGCACCTCCATAACTCTTACCGCGATTGTCGTATAGAAATAATTATTGAAACCTAAATTAATACTAAATTTGAGCCACTTCTTCTTTTGGTAGAGTGTTGTAGAGTCATTTTATGTTCGAAAAGCTCAATTGCTTTTTGAAAGACGTCTCTTTGCTATGTATCCGTACTCTAGCGATAAAAGTTCAAATTGGAATTGGTTGTATAACCTGGTTTGGTTTCATTAGGATTTCAACACAGAAGATGGAACCTATGCTTCCAATGCATCATCCCATGCAAAATGTCGCTTCCTGATAGCTTTTACAGTGTTCTTTCTACGTAGATCAATTTTGAAACCAGTAGTACTAGTAATATCCAAGAACAAGTAGCGGTATGTTGCTTTGACACACTGAACCCTTAGCAGCAAACCGCTTCTCTTTTTCTGTTACCGTCTTCGTTCTACAGCAATAGACGATGAAAACGGTACTGAAACTGGCAGCAATACAGAATTTGGAATAGAGCCTATTTTCGCAGAAATTCTACCAATTCATTATGTGGTGTGTGTAGACACAGCATCATTTGGAAGAATCACTTGTCGTTATCGTTTACCGTTCTTTCTACGGTTTCATTAGCTAAGTCTGAAACTAATGGCTAGTGTGAAGAAATTTCGGTTTGACTATACGGTTAACGGAGGAAATTTAATCTACTCGAGGAACGCTGAAAAATTTATAAGAAACAGCATAATGAAAGCATTGACCGTTTATTCTATACAAAAATTACTTTTGAAATTTGATACAATAGCAAATTTGAACCATCTTCGTTTTCGGTAAGGTACATTGGATAGTAGTGAAATTGTGTTAACACGCTGAATCGTTTGCAAACAAATGCTTACCGCTATATTTCAATATGCGCTGTAAAGCGATAGACTTTGAAATTCGAAATGGTTAACTTGAACCAATTCAGGTTTGAATAGAGAGTTAAGTAAGAAGGAACCTATTAACATATAGTTTTAAAAAAAATAGTCGTGATATTACGCCAGACCCGACACCAGTTTTGGAATGAATGTTCTAAAAGATAGAACAAAAATGTGTGCGTGTTCAAACAAAACCAATACAATTTTAACACAGATACTTGCTATATTTTATCAGAATAATAATCCATTGGTCATTTTAGAAGAAAAAGAACTGTTTGACAATGCGTGTACGTCCGGAAAACTGATGCCACTGGCACTAACAGTGAGTGGAAGGTTTAGCTGCATAGCACACACTCGGATTAACTTTCTGAATAAAGGAAAAATTACGCATTACTGTGTAAAAAATGTGCTTTGGTATCGTTCTATATTTTCTGCAAACATATCTCTACCTAATCACCGCTAACCTATGAATACTAAAATTGAAATATATAAATAATTATTAACCAATGTGAACATATTGAAATCCATTTTGAAGAAAAGATAGGAAACTGTCAGTATATATAACGAAACCTGGTTTAAACTATCCTAATCCATGAACACATGATCTAGTATAACATACGTGAAATGCTAGAAAAGAAATATTAATAATATATGTGAAGATATAGAAACATATTTAGAAAGAAAAATGTTACAACAGCTGTGACTTGAACCCACGACCATTTATTACAGACATCAACGCGTTAACCATCTGACCACCGAATCAACCTTGGAAGTATTGGTTTGTCCGTTTTATTTACTGTGCAAAAATGCGAAATTAAATCAAGATGTAAATTGTTTCGTACAAAAATTAAGTACCATACACAGCATAACCCCTTAAAGACAACGTTTCGGATATCACCGACCTGAGGCTTGTTTTTTGGAATTTAAAAAAGATAGGACAATTTTAATCTTAAACTTTATTCACCAAGCCTCGTGTATGGAGAAGCAATTCTGAATCTTTTTCCAGCAGTTTGTTATTTTGTACATTTGTGTTAGTAAGCATAGCTCCGGTCTTATGGATATATGTGGTTAAGAAACAGGAACCCTGATCACGTGACTCCTGCATTTCTGGTGACTGTTTCTTTATGTTTGACTTTCGGGCCAATCATTCTCCACTTACGAACTGTTATAACTAAAAGCTAATTGGACGGTAATTCTGGTACCGATGCTACGGGTGAAAATCGGGATTTTTCCGGCTGACAATATACAAGCTTTGATTTGTTAAAAGAACCTTCAGCGCTTTGAACGAACGCCTGGTCGTCACTCGGAAGAGCACCCACGAAAGCGAGTGGGGTGCATTGTTCTACGGTAAACACACGTTATACTCTTATGTGTGCTCCAATTGTACGGATTGAGCTTCGTATGCTAAATCGCCGTTTGCTTATGTGATAGCCATTTTTTATATTTTATCGTCTGCGATTGTACGATGTTTGCATACGCCTGGGTGTAAAATATTTTTTTCTAATATTGTGCGGAAATAAGCAATGAAGTGACTAGTACATATGTGTAACCACACTAACATTCGTTTGTAATCTCAGTTTTGTGTGACAAGCTCTCGCTCAAAATCATTGAAAAGGAAGGAATAACTGAGCCGACTTGGACGATCGCTTATTACTATCAGAATCCCAAGGGAGGACTCCAGCTGACCCTTGGGATTCTTCGATGTGGAACGCCTGAGATGCTTATAACTGTACCGCCCATAAAGGAGTTGACCGGTCGAAGATTATATTAAGTGAAATCTTAATTTATCAATTGTGCCACACGGCTACATGTATTTAAGAAAATAAGACAAAAAAAAATAAATAAAAGAAGTTAGAACGGCCATAAACATATACAGTAAAAGCTACTTGTTCATTTGTAATCATTAGATGTTCTTTTAATTTGTATGAATTACATTCAGTATTATTACATTTTCTACACAGTTTAACCAGGTTTTGTGATTTCCACCTCAAGATAGTTTTCGTTTATTAATATCTGAACTTAATTTGGTCATTTGCTCACTTTTCCGTTTTTACCGTATCTATGTTTTGTCTACCGTTCTCCCCAAATTCGGTATATGACAAACCCAGTGATGAAAATTTTCCGATTCATAAACACATACTCCACATATTCCTACATCGTTGTATAGCCGTGATGTGAGGTGAAAAATTTTCTTCTATATTTTCCGGAAAATTTTCCGTTATTAACAAATATCAGTGATCAAGTAACAATTCCTCAGTATTCATAAATTGATTAAATTCATGTATATAAATGTTAAAAATTGAAAGATTGTTTAAAGGATCTGAAACTTTTCATGGCTCAGACAATTTTTAGTACTGTGTAGAAACAAGCGAAACAATTTTTCATGAATCGAAAAATTGTCTGTCCTACAGTGATGAAAATTTTCCGGAAAATTTTGAAACGAAAATTTTCCTATTCATAAAGACATACTCCACTTATTCCTACATCATTGTTTAGCCGTGATATGATGTGAAAACTTTTCTTCTATACTTTTACGGAAAATTTTCCGTTGTTAACAAATATCAGTGATCAAGTAACAGTTCCTCAATATTCATAAAGTTGAATGAAATCATGTATAAAAATGTAAAAATGTGAAAGATCGTTTAAAGAATCTGAAAATTTTCATGGCTCAGACAATTTTTAGTACTATGTAGGAACAAGTGAAACAACTTTACATGAATCGAAGAATTGTCTGTCCTGTATAGTGATGAAAATTTTCCGATTTATAAAAACATACTCCACTTATTCCTACATCGTTGTGTAGCCGTGATGTGAGGTGGAAAATTTCTTTCTATATTCTTCCGGAAAATTTTCCGTTCTTAATAAATATCGGTGATCAAGTAACAGTTCTTCAGTATTCATAAAATTGATTGAAATCATGTATAAAAATGCAAAAATGTAAAAGATCGTTTAAAGAATCTGAAAATTTTCATGGCTCACACAATTTTCAGTACTATGTAGGAACAAGTGAAACAATGTTTCATAAATCGAAATATTTTGTGTCTTTTACGGAAAAATTGAAGAACTTCTTATGAGTCGGAAAATTTTCATCACTTTGAAGCAAAAAGTAAAACAACTTTTTGTGAATCGGAAAGTTCTATTGCTCTGCAGAAACAAATGTAAGGAATTTTCATGAATCGGAAAATTTTCATCACGATGTAGAAACAAATGAAAACGCTTTTCACAATCCGGACAGTTTTGGAAATTATCTATAGTGATGTTAGGTGGATAATTTTTCACTATATTTAACTGCACATTGAGATATACAATTTCTATAGAGAAATATTAGACAGCAACAAATTATAATTTTCCAATTAGATTTCGGTTGAGTTGAGTTGATTTTAGTTTAGCGTCCCTTTCAGCAGCGAGACTATATAGGACTTGACCAACTGATTAACGTGAAGTCCGCACTACATGAGCAACCGCTGGGAATCGAAGCCAGGTCTTCCATGTCAAAGGCACGTATGCTAACTGCTTAGCAACGAATGAGCTCGCAGATGAAAAGAGAGAGAGAGAGAGAGAGAAACACTATGTAAAATTTACTTCCCTACTTGAAATATTAGAAAATCTTCCGGTTCTCGAAATCTAATTGGAAAAATATAATTTGTTGTTGACTAACTTTCCTCTACAGAAATTCAATTTTGTAGCTGGATGTGCAGTTAAATATAGTGGAAAATTTTCCACCTACATCATTATACATAATATCCAAAATCGCCCGGCTTATGAAAAGTTTTATCCACTTTTTTCTACATCGTGATGAAAATTTTCCGATCTATGAAAATTCTTTTCAGTTGTTTCTAGAGAGAATTAAAACTTTCCGATGCAAAAAATAAAAAAAAGAGGACTAGCTCGGGAGAGTAATGCTCCCGGAAGTAGAAATGAGAAACACAGTTCTGATTGGTTGGCGTTATCCACTTCTTGCCACGTTGCATTAAAATGGCAGAAATCAAACGTTTGCTGCTGTTGGCTTCGGTGGCTGAGTGGGCTAGCGCTATATGCTAGTAATAAAAGCCTCTTTTGGCGCGAGAGCTCCTCCGTGGCTAAGCGGTTAGCGTAGGCGCCTTTGGCGTGGGAGACCCGGGTTCGATTCCCGGCGGGAGCTCATGTGGTTCGGATTCCACGTTAATCAGTAGGTCCACGTCTCATATAGCCTCGCTGCTGAAATGGACGCTAAACTAAAATAAACTCAACTCTTTTGGAGCGAGTTCAAACCCGGCCCGAGGAAAGTTTTTTTTTTACATTTTTATAACACTTATTAAATTAAAATAATATGAAAATAATACTTAAGAAAGTGATTTATTTATTTTTGTGCAGATAAGTAGTTGTAGCACTTATACCCTTGTACTCCATGATATAGGGCTCGTTTTGTTCCCCTTGTACTTCATGCTATAAATTTTGTGACCAACTTAAAACAACTGGCTAGGATAGCGCGTAAAACAGCTGGCTAGAGTAGCGCGTGGAAAAACGTACTTCCGGGAGTATTACTCTCCCGAGCGGGTCGTAAAAAAAGTTGTTTTATTTTGCTTCAAAATGATGAAAATTTTCCGACTCATAAAACGTTCTGCAATTTTTACATATACGACAGAAAATATTTCGATTCATGAAAAATGGTTTAACTTGTTCCTACATAGTACTGAAAATTGTGTGAGCCATGAAAATTTTCAGATTCTTTAAACGATCTTTCAGATTTTTATATTTCTGTAAATGAATTCAACCAATGTTATTATTGCTGAGGAATTGTTACTTGAATACTGATATTATTTTAGAACGGAAAATTTTCCACCTCAGATCACTGGACAAAACGTAGATACGGAAGAAATCGTTATCTGCAAAGCTGGGATAAACGCAATAAACAAGTGACAGAGAGAGACAGAGAGATGTGTAAACTTCTGGGGAAAAGACGAAAATCTATGTTAACGTTACGATTATATTTACAAGATTCTAACGACTACCAAAAAAACACGATTGCAACCACATGGCGACCGTTTTCCGGATTAAATTATAGTAGTCTTCCTACAACTGCTTTTACAATACTAATAGTTATACAGATAAGGTGTTAAGTTTTGAATCTGATTAGTCTAGTGTCGACAGTTTATTTTCATCAGCTCATGCGCGAACACAATTAATTAAAAATAAAGAACAGGGATAGATAAACACAAAGTAAGTAATGTAGATTTTTCATGTAAGTTAAGTATATAGGTTTTGACTTTGAGAGCGACAGAGATTAATGTATCTTATAAAAAAAATTCTTCTTGATTTTTAATGCTATGTAGATGTGAGTGGATCCCGAACAGCTGATTGAGTATAAACACACACATTAAGCACCTTCATATGCATTTATGAATAAGAGACAATGTTTTGAATATGGAACTAGTTTATATCTGTGTTAATTTTATATTGAAGCAACTCGCAATGATCAAGCTTGCTTCTCTCTGAGAAGGATGTCAGTAATCAGAAATTATACTACAGTATTTTATATTTTCAAATAATAATAATAATAATAATAATAATAATAATAATAATAATATGTGTGCAGCGAGAATTCAAGTTATTTTGAAGCGTGCTGCAAGTTGAAAAAGGTTGGGAAACGCTGGGTTAGTGTGTCAAAAGCTATAAGATAATATTATACAATACGATACTCTAAGAATGGGCTATAATAATTCAAGTTGGCATGGTTTTGTGTAGGATGATATCCAGTTGCGAAGTTAAATTTATGAGGTGTGACACTTAGGGTTTGGTTAATCACTGGGTGAATGAGTTTCGTATATTCTTGAATGTATACATATATTCAAGAATATATATATATTTTATTTTATATATTTTTTACTTTTAAGATTTTAATATTTGGTGATAAAATTACACAGGAAAAATTACTTTGAAAACTTCAAATGAAGGTCACGTTGGTTGCAATTAACTGACTGTTTAGGCCTTGATTCACAATTTCGCGAATGTATGCTCAGTATGTTGTACTTTCTTGTAACCAGCAAAACAAACATCTGATCACGAGGGTGCTACCTCTTGAAAAGAATGTGCAAAAAACCGATGCTTAACTTCAACTTTTAAATTTCACAGATAATACAGTAAATACAACCAGGACCAGGAGGAGCTTACGCTTATTGTCCCTGGTTCAGGATTTGTGCAGCATCTTGATCTTAACTCGTATTTTAATGAGATGTGGACTAGATTCAAGACGAAAGAAGATACACTTTCTCTGAAATAGTATAAATAAAATGTATACTTTCTTCGAAATGCGATGGTAAAATCAGGAAAAGATTTTGTTGAAAATTTATTTCGAATGTTAATTATTATTATTATTATTATTATTATTATTATTATTACTACTTTGTAGTTTTTACGTTGTAAGTGTTTATAAGTGTCCAGTTTTCACTACAACATTAGACATACTGTATTACGTAATTTTATTCCTCCAAGTTTGTGTTTAAAGATAGCATATTATATACGACGCCGTTAAAGGTACGTAGATATACTTAGTGAAGAGTGTCCGTAAGTGTTCTTCCGTGAATATTGTATTGTAGTAACACGGGAATGACACAGGTAATACTAATGTGTATTGCGGAGGAAGAAATAGTGATTCTTCCATATTTTTTTCCCAAGAAGTACGCGGATATCCTTCTAGATATAAGTAGATTGCTCCATATAAGTAGAGAAGCACGTTCGGAAAGGATAAAGGTGTTGTTTGAAAGAGAAATGATGAAAATACTTTGTTTCCCAGTAAATAATCTTTAAGTCGTATACTACAAGCCTTTTTGCTGTTTTTGACATTGCTCTTCTTAAAACATCTAAAGAAGTCTAAGAGTTGATTTGAAGTTGAAAGCTTAATTTCACAATATCCCCTTGGAAACGTAGTTTTTTTTAATAATCCATTTATGCTAGCAAAATTATGATCACTTTAGTCCATGAGACAATGCGTGATGAAGTACTGTACATTGCATATTAATTTCATATCATATGGTAAATTTATGTATGATGAAATCTGCAGAAATTTCCCGTTTTCATCTCGTAAGTAGAAGATCACTTGCTCACTGGTATAGCGTAAAGACACCTCCTAAGCATAATCCACTCACCATTTTTAGCATAATCCACTCACCATACATGTCTGAGTAACTGCAGAGATGTAAAATATAATTTCAATCGATTCACCCATTTCTGTATCTAATACCAGATTAGGTTGATATCAAATTTTTTGTACTGAGGTATATTATGCAGATTGTTCGTCTTCTCTCTCTTGAATGTTTATTTCGGAAAACCCTGCTGCACGCGACACTTTTTTAAATGTAAAAAAGCTAGTGTGCCAACTGTCCTTTCTCTAACAAGAGAGACCACTCAGATTATAATATTTGCCGTAGAATTTTAATTCTCTTCCCGTCTTTATGATATCAATTTGAATGAACGTGACGTAATAAAATGCTACTTAAATGAACACGTTCAATATATTAAATTATTTATTTCAAACAGTTCAACTCCCCGTATTTTATAATGTGATGCATAACGTATTTCTTCAATTTTCGGTATTTAGAGTGTAGTATTTATCTACGCACGCCCTTTCTACTTTTAGCGTAAAAAACAATAATGACTAGAGTGCTTCACGAATCTAATAACACTCGAGAGGCATTGTTTTAAAAATCCTGTAAAGGCAGGATTCCAAACTTAGTAGACTATATATTTCGATTTTTGCGAAAAGCATTACAGCAGGTTATGATAATTTTTATGTTGAGAGCACAAACATAAAAGCACTAGTAATAATCAAAGAGTAAAGAAGGTGCTAGTGATTCTCCATATTGCCTTACCTTATATTCTTATCCTTTCCTAGATTGTAGAAAATAGCTAATCATTAGACTCATCGGATAGAGATAACGTGATCTGAACTGAAACACTTCCACGTCAGTTCCTCAGAGCGCGCTAAATGAGAGGTCAAAATTTAGAGTAGGTAAAGAATATAAGAAATGGATAATTTTAGTTTCTCTTACCTACGAACATATTTGTATCATCAATATTGTGTCATATTGCAACAAATCTGTTTCCCTCAGTTATTACGGAGAAGAGAATTACAGATTATATCCTTTGTGTTGAGAAGCGGAAAAATTATTATTACCAACCACAAGTTTGATAATATTTCAAGAATAAGGATTGGAAATATTTTCCTAACTTGTATCGGATTTGTACCTTTTACTTGCAACTATTCTACAACCAACTTTACGGAATAAATAACAAACCTGAATTTCTTTAATTTGTGCTATTGTTTTCTTTTAAGATTTAGCCTGAATTCTCCGTTTCTTTGTCGACTACTTACAGTCTTATCTAGGCACTTGCCTCATGCCTTTTTTCTTCGTTGTAATTGTCTATTTCCGTTGCCCCTCTTTTCTGGTTAGTTATAACTCAGTAGGTTACGATTATGCATTTTAAATGTTGCGCCATCTCTGAAGTTTAAACTCAATCCCTTTCTCCTTTGTTTCCTTCTTTTTTTAAAGATATTTTCTGAATTTAAAAATTACTCGAATAGCATATACCTTACAAAAATGGAAATCCTAAAAGAGCTGGTAGTGAATAAAAAAAACTACTTTCTCTTCTTTGTCTTCAGTTAAATATGATGTTACTATCTAGGTGAATCCTTCGCGATAGTTTCTAATCAGTATTGTCTTAAAATCGATAGAATAAAGCGCGAGTAAAATGGAATTGAAACAAGAAGCAACTACTAGCAATCAACAGGGATATCATCTAAACGTTTGTTCTTGGCATTCTTTTCGTTCTTCCGAATATCATTTTGTTATGGTTTGCTTCTCTTTTCCATTTGGTTTATTGCGAAACAACATGTGGAATTACAAACATGTATTATAAGGAACATTAACAAAATGGAAGTGATGTTCCCCTGTTCCAGGTTATTTCGAGAGAAGTTAATTTTGTTTATAACAAGTTTTCACGTCTTCGTTTATGAAGATTTATAATTTGTGCTAAAGTAATGTACGATTTTTTGTTTTCGTTGTTTTTTTTTCCCTCGAGATATTCTTTGCTATATATTGAGCTAAGTTCTGAAATTAATTTCCTATTTTACCATTTGATGCTATACCATGCCTCTGGATTAGTTTTTTTCTAATATCTATAGTGTTCTCATTTTTACCAGGGTCGCAATGAGAAGCTCAGAGGAGCGTAGACTTAAACTCATTAATAAGGCGCACTGAATGCAACATAGGGACGTTATAACATATGCGTATTTTGTATGTAACTGTCTGATCAACAGTTGTATGTCGAGAATTATTATAAACTATCCTAGCAGACTGTTTAAACTCTCAAAATTGTAAGTTTCAAAACTACTTATTTTTATTCCGTTATACTGAATAAAACATCTACATCAAACATACGGTGAAGACCTTGGAGGTCAAGGGAACTAACTTTTGAAGTAGGTATATTTATGCGTAGGAAATTGACTCTCCAGTGAAATATATAAGCTGTGAGGAGAACCACGACGCAATTCACTCATTGGTAGACCATCTTGTGGCGTGCGATGTGGTTCTTGTAGTTTGCATATTGTGAACCGGAGAGTAGTTTTCCGAATATAAATAAACCTTATTGGAAACGTCATGTATAACTTAGATCCCTTTTATTATGGGGACCTCAGTTGAGCTCTCTGACAACAGTGAACAAAATGCATTTTCGAACTATCAGTAAATTGATTAAACTTTGTAGTTTTTCATACTTTGTGATAAATTATCACTTTTGCAAAAAGCGGTGGATAAACTCACATGAAAAGTTGATGTAACAATGTGGCAATCTACCTTTTTTGTAGTCTTTGACATTCTGAGTTTCCAGTTTTACACATATTTTTGACGGCTCGAAAATGGAGTTACGGTAGCTCACTTTGGTTTCAGAAAGCTTAATTACTATATATATATATATAGCATTTAACTTTTATTACTTTGATCTGTTTACATGACAAGAAGGAAGGGCATTCTTACCTTATATCAGAAATCTTTTCAATTCTGCATTATCTTGACAGAATTTATTTACTTTGTTTAGTATATTCCTTTCATACTACATTAACATAAACGATTGAAGGTTGTCTTGCCCGAGGTTCGCCCTTAATCTTTAGTTAATAATATAGAGTTTCCAAAAAGGCTTTTTTTCAACTTGTCTTTTACTTGTGTAAACGGGATGGTAAGGAGGAACTTCTACATTTTAAAGAGGTATGCATAACATAAGGCATACATTTGATATTCATATATAATTTTGAGCGCACACGTGAGACAGGACTTGCAAGTTTACTTTGATTTCCTACATCCCTGGTTCAATATCGCCTCACTACACTTCCTGTTCATTCTGACTACTTATATATTCAATATCATATTCACTCACGACATCTCCTTGCGATGTCTTAGACTAAATATCTGCATAAAATCTAAGTTCTTCGATAGTTTTCCCTTTATCACTGCAATAGATTTTGTTCATTGCATTTGAGGGTAATACGTCTTTTAAATCAAAAATCCGCCTTAGATCGAAACACACCAAGTCGTGGTAAAGGTTTTCGTGTTTCGAAAACCGGTTAGCACACTTTGAATGATTTTGTTAAGGACATCACTGAAAACACATAGTCTGAAACTTTTATCTTCTGTATTCTCTGATTTCATGACATGCCAATTCAGAACATGCAACGATATAATATATTTGTGAATTACTTCCATTTTTCTTGTAGCTATTTTGGGAAAAGGTGCTACTTAAAAGTGCACAATCCGTTGTTAAGAAGAAGAAAAAATATATATAGAATATATTTTGATTTTAGATAGATAATCTGTAACTGTGGTCACAGTAATGAAATAGAATTTTTGTTTCGGTTTGCTATGGCAACTGGTATTTATTAATGGAGATTACATAATAAAAAGTAGTTGTGGTGAATGTGATGTGTCTAATTTGAAAGTTATGCAATCACTAGTTATTGCAAATATAAGTATAAATTAAGGGTGTCTGATAGTGGTGACTTATCTTAGTAGTCGAACTGGGCTAATGTGATGAAAAATACGTTAAATTTAATTATAACGTTACAATCGAACGATTACATTCTATGGAAAGTAAAGTTTTACACTATCGCAGGGAAAGGTAGGCACAGTTTATATGATTTGATCATAGCAAAACGCATCCTCACTCCTGGTTTCTTAGGCACCTTACCCCCTCCAACCCCTAACTACTCCTAAACCTCCCGCTACGCGCGACACCCAATCTGCTACGCTCCTTGTGGCTTACAAGGACATTCTTTTCGATAACCAGTGTTACCGGTACCTTATTGTCAACACTTGGTGTGAAGTGCCCCGTAAGGAAATTCTACGCGGTCAACAACTCAGTTTCAGAACTGGAGCGCACTAACGGATGAAACATACATATTTTCAACTTTGTACCCAAACATTATGAGAATCGTCAAGGTAGTTTAAAAGATATTTTTATTAGTTGTTTATGGTAATGAAAAATTTGTTAAACAATTAATTTATATTTTAACTTAGTGTGACGTGAAAATTCACAAAATATCAACACTGGATGCGAGGTGGCAATAATATCATGACATGGCAGCACATGATTCGGGTACTACTTTCCTAGTCATTCCCAAAACGAACTCAAACCTGCTGAACTATTTCCAAACAAGCAAACGGAATGAAATGAATAATACATACCCAGTCAGGAATGTCCAGAGGAATAGTAACTGTATTCGCATTAATAGAAATTGTATTTACGCGCAGAACTCAGCTTTAACAAACATGAAAACAGAAACGTAATGAAACGAAATAATAATCTTACTTTTCTCCAGACACTATTATGTTTTGACCTTGAATTTACTATGAGACCATTGCCTTCAGGAATCTTACAAACACACAAATCTTGAAACATGAGGTTGGTAAATACTCTTTACATCTCTTATACGGTACAGCTTCAACACAGTATTCATCTTAACGTCTCTTTAAAAAAAAAAAAAAAAATTAGCAAAATGATAGCTATTCCATAAGTTACTAGGTTTGGAAACACACCTGCTCGAAATACAGGTACCGTAGTGAGTCATCAAAATTGCCAGAAGTCCATTTTCTAACATTTACGTTTGTAAAGAAAAGTGTAATTGAACATTTCTGATTCAGGCCTACATATCCGGGATAACAATGCTGCCAACTTGAAATGTGCAAACTATAGCTAGAGGACCAAATATTTAAACATGTACAAATATTACCCTGAAATCCAAATTGAAAAGTTGGATATAATACAATTCAAGGATAGAGTAGTCACATAGATTGATTATTTTATTTCTGTGGGTTTAAACTTCAGAAAAACCATCATATGGGATTTCAGCAGGTGGACGACTCCAGCGGATTTTTCGGATTATCCGACGTGGAACGTCTGAGATCCTTATAACTGCAACACCCTTGAAGGAGTTAACAGGTCGAAATTATTGTAAGTGAAATCTTAATTTATCAATTGTTCCACATAGTCAGTATTAAAAGAAAATAAAATAAGATAAAAGGGGAATTAAAAGAAGTTAAAACGCCCGAAAATATATACAGAAAAGCTACTTTTTCATTTGTAACCTTTTGATATTCTTTTAATTTGTATGAATTATATTCGGTATTATCATATTATTTGTACATTTTAACCAGGTTTTGTGATCTGCACCACAAGATAATTTTAGTTTGTTAATATCTGAGCTTAATTTGACCATTTGCTCACTTTTCCATTTTTACGGTATCTATGTTTTGTCTAGCGTTCTCCCCAGCTTCGGTTTACGACAAAATGTAGATACGGAAGAAATCGTTATATGCCGTAGCAAAGCTGGGATAAACGCAATAAACAAGTTATAGAGAGAGAGAGGGGAATGTGTAAACTTTTGGGAAAAAAGCGAAAATCAATGTGAACGTTATGAATAAATTCACAAGATTCTAACACCGAAGGAAACACGATATCATGGCCACAGGAATAACCCACGCAGTAAAAAAAAAAAAAAAAAGAAAAAAAAAAGAAAGAAAGAAAGAAATAGAAGTGTAAAGATATTTGACCAACAGTAACCTCCACTAACCACTGGCCAATAAAATTCAAGATATCTACAAGAAATGCAGGAAACAAATTGTTATTAACAAAATGATGTGTTTTGAGAGTAAAATATAGCTTGTACTAGCCGATATTGAACGCGAGTGGTTTCAAAAAATACCAAGACCTAGTTCCGACGTATTCAGGCGAGAGTTTGCAAATATTATTTTCGAAGCTTTATTTACGCTGTCCGAACATTACATAACAAAGCTAACAAATGTCATTCCCGGATTGATTGTTGGTGAGTGCATCTCCTGCACGAGGTAGAACTGACTACGTAGATTTATGAAATCAACTTTCTAATCATCCTTGAATAACTAGTGTGAATATAGTAAATTTTGGAAATCACTCTTTAAATCGTCGATTCCTTCCTGTTCACCCCAACCATAGGTAGGTGTGTTACATGGAAATTTTAAAATCTTCTCTACCTTGGGGGATGAGTTTTAAAACTTGATAACGTCTCTTCTTCGTAACTGTCTATATATTGTATCCTTGGTCTTCTTCTTGGTATTCCTATTGCATTTCCAGCTATCAGCATGGTGATACAATCGGAGTGCCGAATAAGATGGCAAAGCATTTTGTTTCTTCTTTTTCCTATTATTTTCGTTACCTGTCCTGTCCTTGTTCTTGTCCCTTAGTCATTGTTCGTTTCTTTTTCTTTCGGTCCATGATATACGCAACATTGTGCGCCAATACCACATTCAAAGTGCTTCTAGCTTGGATATTTTAGCTTTTCTCAATGGAAATCCTCGATTAATCCTACATGTATGTAGACGCAACAGTAAGTTCTGAAGATACAGCATTAAATTTGTCGGAACTTGATCTAAAAATACAATGATTTTTTCTGAAGCCAGATCTTAACCCACAAATATCTAAAAGCCGTAAATAAACTTAAAAATTGAAATAGAAAAGGAGGCAACTATATGGCAGTGTGGAGTTTTATGGTTCATTTCAACATACGTCTTAGATTATGCACCCACTTGGAAAGCGAGTGAGACTCATTCTAATTATTCTCCGTTCGATTGGCAGGCTGGAACAACAGTTTGTTTTTCAGGGAATTAAGCATTGTAAATTATTTTCGCTATTGCAACTAAAATGCGATTTATTCCTTAAAGGAAAGAGAAAAACCCAAAACAGAAAGGTGGGGCAGGAGAAAAATGCAGACTGTCTATGCTTAAGACTTAAAATTTCGTTGTTCTGTCCATGCTTTCTGTCTCAGCATGATGCATATTATTATATTCATTTTGTTTACATTAATTTTCATCTCTTACAATTGAACGTGAATGTGATTTATCAAATCTAAGTGATGGCGAAATATTCATTCTTTCTTGCTCCAATTGGAGAAATATACTGGCATGTCATATTTCGGGGCATACGTGTTGCCATGTACGATGCCCAGCTCTGCCGTGTCGTGACAAAACGCTGTAACTTTGGCGAAGAAGTTTTGCGAAAATGAGCCTTAAAGTTTTCATCCGAAAATGTGATTTGTATCGTATAGAACCAGTGTATTTTGACTTTGGAAACACGTGGTCACATGTAATGCTACGTAAATGCATGTTGTGTGATTAAATTAGGTGAAAATTGATTGGTTGACCATTATTGCCTAGTTACACTGGTTCTACACGATACAGATCACATTTTCGGATAAAAACTTTAAGGCTTATTTTCGCAAAACTTTTTCGCCAAAGTTACATCGTTTTGTCATGACACGGCAGAGCTATCAGACATAAACTGAAAGTATTCAACTGGAGGAAGGAGCTACTATTTCTTAGAACGCCAGTCTCCTTAAATGTTAGTGGTTAGCTGACTAGGACAAGTAATAAAATATTGGATCAAAGAGAAATAAGTCAAAATTTAAGAAATATTTGGGAAAATTCCGATTATGTAGCTAAACGCAATCATCAAAAGAAAATGCATATCATGGTAAAAATTAACCATAAAAGGATAAATTGGAAAAAAATATACCGACTATTAAGATTAGAAAAGGAAAAAGGGAATTAAACAAAGAAACGATGGAAATGTTTACAGGTCATGGTTCCTGTAATTCTTATACTAGAAGATTAAATACCGAATATGATTAAACATGTTAGTGCATGCGATATCAAACGCCGGAAGAAATCAGCGTCGGACTAACCTAGCGGGCAACGGTTCACGCTTCCTACAAGCAACGGCTTTCGGGTCAAATATAGTAAAATGTCATATGATCGTTTTCCTGTAGTTTGAACCCACAGATATAAAATAATCAATTTATGTGACTACTCTATCTTTGAGTTGTATTACTTTCAACATTTCAATTTAGATTTCAGGTTAATATTTGTACATGTTTAAATATTTGTTCCTCTAGTTATAGTTTGCACATTTCAAGTTGGCAGCATTGTTATCCCGGATGTGTAGGCCTGAATCAGAAATATTCGATTAAACTTTTCTTTACAAACGTAAATTTATAAAATGGCCTTCTGGTGATTTTGATGACTCACTACGGTACCTGTGTTTCGAGCAGGTGTTTCCAAACCTAGTAATTTATTATGGAATAGCTATCATTTCGCTGCGTTTTACTGAAACTTACAATTTTGAGCGTTTAAACGGTCTGCGAGGATAGTTTGTAATCATGCTACACAAACAACTGTTGATCAGCCAGATAAATAAAAAAAACACATATGTAATAACGTCCCTATGTTACAGTCAGTGCGCCTTATTAATGATTTTACGTCTACGTGCCTCACAGCTTCTCGTCATGACCCAGGTAGAAATGAGAACAATATTGATGTTAGAAAAAACTAACCCACATGCATGGGATAACATCAAATGGTAAAACAGAAAATTAATTTCAGAACTTAGCTTAGTATGTAGTAAAGAATATCTCGAGAAGAAAAAAACAACGAAAACAAGAAAAAATCATGCGTTACATTAGTACAAATTATTATATTAGTACAAATATTTATAAACAAAGACGTGAAAACTTATTATAAACAAAATTAAATTCTCTCGAACTAACCTGGATCAGGTGAACATCACTTCCGTTTTGTTAATGTTCCTTATAATACATGTTTGTAATTCCACGTGTTGTTTGGCAACAGACCAAATAGAAAAGAGAAACAAACCATAACAAAATGATACTCGGAAGAATAAAAAGAAAGCCAAGAACAAACTTTTAGATAATATCCCTGTTGATTGCCAGCAGTTTCTTATTGTTTAATTCAATTTTACTCGCGCTTTATCCTCTCGATTTTAAGACAATACTGATTAGAATTCATCGCGAAGGATTCATCCAAATAATTACATTATATTTTACTGAAAACAAAGAAGAGAAAGCAGTTTTTGATTCACTCCCAGCTCTTTTATGATTTCCATTTTTGTAAGCTATATGCTATTAGAGTAATATTTAAACTCAGAAAATATCTGTAAAAAAAGAAGGATACCAAGGACAAAGGGATTGAGTTTAAACATCAGAGACGATGCAACATTCAAAATCCATAATCATAACCTACTGGGTTACAACTAACCAGAAAAGAGGGGCAACGCAAATAGACAATTACAAGAAAGAAAATGACATGAGGCAAGTACCCTAGATAAGACTGAGAGTAGTCAACAAAGAAACGGAGAATGCAGGCTAAAATCTTAAAAGAAAACAATAGTACAATTTAAAGAAATCCAGGTTTGTTAATGGAAATTCTTGTAAAGGGTGATGCGTAAGCTTAAAAACGACACCCAAGCCTGTTTCTTATAAGCTTTGAGCCATCAGCAAGTGCTAATACAACAAAAGTTAATTTCATTTGAAATGTAAAATCTAACTAATTTTTAAGTCTTCACTCGTGAACTTCCTGATTTTATATGAAATAACTCAGCGTTTACAGCTTCAAGTGTAAAAATATGGAGAAAAGGTGCAAATTAAACAAAGGGAAATATACGTGAAAACACAAAATATATATGAGAAAACTGTTACGGAAGTAAAGCATAAACCATTAGCTCCATAACCTTCTCGTCTGCCTTGGTTCCTTGTACTCTCACGTTCCTGCACTTTCGATTGGATCATAGAATATATTCCCGCGTGTAAGAAATATAATAAAAGTGGACAATAACTTTTCTTAAAGCAGTTTATATCTTTCTCACATAAAAACTTGGAGTCAACCATCATCGTGCTTTTCTAATGTAAACCTGCATTCAAGAATGAAATGCAGTTTAGACGGTGTAGTTTTCTATGCTACTAAGAAATTTTGTTCGAAAGGCGGGATGTACTTAATAATTTCGTGTTTACGATGGTATTCTTAATGTGGACTTTACAGGGCTAATTTATAAATAAATAAATAAATAACGCTTCGCTGGAATTTATGACTACATCTCATTAACCCACAATGAAATTTGTTAATATCGCTCTGAAATGAATTTAAATAATAATGATGATGTCAGCCTACAGGAGTTCTATATAGAAGAACGAAAAGTCGTTTGTAAAATACCATTTTCAAAGGTACAACGAGAACATTACCTGATAAAATGCTGCTGCCCCATGAGAAAAAATTGAAACTAACGTTACTTAGAAATTGATTTGTAGTCATAATGACCCCCCCCCCTTTAAAAGGAACCCAAAAAGAAGAAACCGACGTCGGGCACATTTTTAAAAGACATTAAGAATCTATTTCGTCAAAAAGGTACTTTCCATGTTTATTTTGTATTGATAAATCTATTCTTAATCTTCTATTCCAAAGCTGTTCTTAAATAAAAAAATACAAAATCTGCGGTACTTGAATCTACGGCCATTCTCACTTCTGTCTAAAATCTAAAAGCAGAGTAACAAAATTTATTTCACTCACCTAATAAGAAAGACATGATCTCAAACTACATTCTCTGCAGATAGAAGCAAAATAACTGGCAATAGCTGCTAAATATTGAATTATGATTCAAATAGAATGGTTGGGAAATTTCGTGGTTTGTACCTGGGATATTCTTACATTCCTTTATATTCTCAAATAAGATCTCAATTCATTTCACTTGCATAAAAGTAATGAAACGATCTCAAACTATACCATCCGCAGAGTAGGAGCCGTTCTGGTGTTGCCAAGTTTAATGCTACGATCAAAATGGCTTTCATTGTACATTACGGACATTAATACTTCCTTCTTCATTAAAAAAAAATACTCACGTGTTACTTGCCTCTTCTACTAGGAATAGCAGGGTGTCAAATATATACTTATAGGATAAGCTCAGAGCAGCGCAAAGAAAAATTTTAATTGGAAAGCGCTTGAAATAGAACGAATTGACACTTTCTTTGAAGTTTCCTCCTAGGGATGTTCTTACAATATTCTAAATTGTAGAAAGCACAAACTCCTAATTTGTTAAACTTAACTACTAAAACTGAAAAGAAATAAGTTATTTATTCCGTAAAGTTGGCTGTATAATAGTTGCAACTAAAAGGTACAAATCCGAAACAAGTTAGGGAAATATTTCCAATCCTTATTCTTGAAATATTATCAAACTTGTGATTGGTAATAACAGTTTTTCCGCTTTTTAACACAAAGGATATAATTTGAAATTGTCTTATCCGTAATAACTGAGGGAAACACATTTTGCTATATGATACAATATAGAAGATACAAGTATGTCCGTACATAACAGCAACTAAAGTTATCCATTTCTTCTGTTCTTTACATATTCTAAATTTTGATTTCTCATTTACGCGCTCTGAGGAACTGACGTGGAAGTGTTTCACTTCAGATCGCGTTACCGCTATCCGATCAGTGAAGTAATTAATTATTTTCTACAATTTAGGAAAGAATAAGAATATCGTCGGTAAGTTTTATAAAAATATGCTCAATCGTTTCATTTGTAGCATGTTTTGAATTTGGATCTATTAATGGCGTAAATTCTGCTTTTCACCACAGGAGTTATAATTTGAAATCACACCATTTAAAAGACAAGTGAAATGACTTAAAATTTTAAAGGATCTTACAGAACGAATGGGCCTAGATATGAATCACAAACAATTTCTTAACTTTTTATTTATTTGAGACGTATTTCCATACTGAAATGATTATTGATGCCATTTTCGATTCCGAGTGGTGAATGTTTTAAAGATCGTTATAAATAGTTTTATACATCATTGGAATCATTATATATTGTCCTCGATTAGTCAATAGGTTATGATTAATTATACATATTTTTCGGTTATATCTTTTGTATGCTATGTTAAACAAATGATACACAATACGAATTTCTTTCGCAGTATTAGGTAAAAGTGCTTATTATAACACTGTACAAACTTTATTTTACCAGGTGCCAGGCGAAATAGCACTAGCTTCAGGAAAGAAACGAATATAGAAAGAATTTTGAAATAAGAAACTGATGAGAATAAATAAAAAAAAAAAACACATATTTGCGATTTCAATATCTATTACCGGTACATTTGCAATTCCTTATCGTCATTATAATAACTATTATTATAAAAATTAAGCAAAATAAATACCAAGGAGCAACATTTACTGCGCCAGAAGACTATGGATTCGATACAGATAGCCCCCCTATTTGATCATTTTCTCATCTCTACTCTTCATAATATTTTGGGGTCTTTCACATCTATAGTGCCCTTTTCCATAATGTGAGTTATAAGTGTATATTAACTTGCTGTTATAAATTGGTATACGAATCGAGCTTCATATTTCTAACGTGATGACAGAAAGAGAGAAAGAATAAATTAATAACATCATCATAGCACTTCCTTTTCCCCAGTTAAGGTAAACCAAATAATGATATATAACCTACTCTTTATTGAAAACTATGATGTCTTGCATAAAACTACTTTGAAGTGCCATAAGACCGGGTTACTTGGCACATCGGGCGTTACTTTGCACAAAATTTGAAAAGAGTTTCACAGTTTTCTGTTGGGAAAACCATGAGCAGTAAACCGGAAGTTTCAAGCTGCCACCGTAACATAGAACATGTAACTGCATTTTGCCTATAATGTTGGCGGTTAAATTCAGTTCTACTTACCGGGAAAGTTTGTTCTTGTGAGGTATTGAAAGCTGTCACTGTAAAGGCTGATAAAATTTGAAAGATGTCATCTATAAGAATTTCCGTCAAGGTTAAATTAGTTTCGTAGACTACCATGTATACTGGAACTTTGATGCAGTAGTTGAAATTGAAATGTTTAACGTACTAGAGTCATAAAAAACGTAAAACTGGAAGAAGGGGTTTCAGTTTATTCTCGCGGTTATTTTGCACCGGTCTAAAATAACGCTTAGATAGGAAATTATTTACACTGGTGGAGCCTCCTGTGTTTTACCATTAGGTAAATTTCCTATTTAGTTAGACGCCGGAATGAATTTCTTGTTAGAAAATAAATTGTGAACAGCGGCGTATCCAGAAAAGTAGTTTGAGAGGGCCTTCATTCATTTTTTTTTTTTTTTTTTGAAATCACTAAATTTTTGTGAGTAGGTTTGTACCTTATACATGTCGGAATTACTAACAATACATTTTTAGGCAAATCTTTACTTTCGGTCAAACAGTGACTGCAAGCAATTCATCTGATCCGGTTACCAGAGCAGTTTAGGAATCATTCCTTAACTGCTCCCGGAACCGGATCAGATGAATCGGTTACAGTCACTTTCCGAGTCAAAGTAATGTACAATGTTAAGAATGTTGCTATAAGTACAAGGGCCAAAATGTTACTAAACACTATACCTAATCAATCCAGGTGAAGCGATGACTACCAATATTGATATCTAAATGGGGACTACCGCTCCCTCACCCCCCACTCGAGTATGGTAAAAACATCCCAAAAAACAATATTTATTCAAACCAGTACTATAAAGCTAACGTAAGAGGGAAAAATTTAGAAAAAAGAATCATCACTAATTATAAATTAGTGCAGCATGACGAGGAAAAATAAATTACATCTCACCAAGATAATGGAACCACCAGCAGCAAAACAAACACTTTGCCAAATACTCAAATGCAAAACAAATCAAGAATAAAAATAATATCAATTAAAAAGCGAAAGCACTCACAGTTTCGCCATACCAGAGCACTCATGGATAATGAACTCATAACTGCTGATTCACGAAAAAATAAGACAGCAACGACGCATGCGTAATACTCAAGTTCACATTACTGAAAAATTTTCCTTTCTGCACAAACGTCGATTTATTAAAGCGAGCACACTTATTATTATTACAAACAAGACTAACCAATAAATGCCCACTTTTACCATACGTCGGAAATATCTTCAGCGTTCGACCACGACCATATTAGGTTTTCTCTAACTCAATGAAACCACGCAATGCTGGAAAGCGATATGAGTTAATATCCGAATCTAATTCAAACTTATTTAACAACGACAAGTTCAAATTCTTTGTATTAAATTCATGTTACGGTTTCTCAATCGCACTTGCTAACTCGATTGTCGCTATGATACGAAAATTCAATTACCCGCTCAACACATTCCACACATACAAACAGAAAGAACATGTGACGTCACAGTAACAAACTACCATATGACTGTACAGAGACATATAATGAGAAAAATATGAACTACCACCAATCTTTCAAAAAGGACGTCACTCAAAAGGCACGAACACTTCCAACAAGTGACTCACGCAGAAACAGTTCCAAGAAGTGATTGAAACAATAAGAACCGATTAAAGTCACTGTTTGAGTCTAATAAAGTATTTTCCTTTTTTCTTTTAAAAAAAAAAAAAGAAATTATGCAATTTTGGGTGGACTTCAACCTGAAAATTACAAACTCCGTAAATCTTCCACTGATTACGGTTTGAATGGTATTCACACAACAGTAATACTATGTAATGGATTTTAAATTGAATTTGAGAATGCTGATATTAAAAAAAACGACATACGAAAATTTTTTGATTCGTTGTGGAATCTAGTGATGGGTAGGTCAAGTTGTTCATGGTATGTTGAGGGAGTAATGCATGAGCCAACTAGGCACGTGAAAATTGATAACGTTCGTCAAGCGAACAAAATGATTGCATATAAAGTATTTTAGAGCTGTGTACGTTTGAGTTCAACTAAATGGCAATTGAGCATTTTAAATGATTTAGGGCTATTTTCAAGATGCCAAAAGGCTGATTTAGAGTGGCATTCTTAAATGAATTTACTGTTATGATGTATGCGTATTTTAACGTGATGCCAAAGGCCATTAGAGGGTGGTTCACTCCGTAGATAGTTACTCCTTCTTGCTTCCCGAATGCCTAGCTTGTGAATGATACATAAGTAGGATAGATGAATGATAGATGACGTTTGTTGTGCATCTTTAATATTTTGGAGGTGGATAGAATATCCCTCTTGTGATGTTCGTTCATGATCAATGCCCATAAATGTGCTAGTAGAGTTTCACTTTGCCGTTGCCAATAAGATGTTTGTTGAAAAGAAGATTAAGTAATGATTGTATCAGCTAAAAATCGCGTGTTCGCTAATGTTGTAAAGATCCGTGCATTAGTTTTGAAGGCTATGTACCTGTTATAGTTGATGATTTGGTAAAAATAGAAGTTTGTTTGGGAGTACTACTGATAATTAAAAAAAAATGTAAGTTTTCATATATATGTGTTTAAATAACAGCAAGACAAGAGGGATTGTTTTGTGAGTTGACCTGTTATTCTAAATGTATTTGAAACATTTTAATGAGTCTTTCGATTTGCCGTATGAGCAATATGATTATTGAAACTTGAGACTTTAAATGTTTTTTCATTCCTTTAGAATTTTTGATATTAGTAAGTTGTAATAAGGTATTTTAAATAATCAGTATACAAGTAATGTTATAACTATTTTACGAAATGCTTGTTTTGAAAATTGTCTTGCTTTATTAAGGTTTTTTCTGTATGAATGTATATATTAATTAATATTATAAATTTTATGCTACATTATGTGTTTATATTTAGTAGTTGAATATTACAAAATATTTTTGAATAAAAAGGTTTGGGTATTGAATAAGTTTGTTGTAAAAAAAATGTGCATATACACACAGAACATTAACCCTCTGGGGACCGCGGTTCTCTTCACAATTGAATCAATTTGTTCGCTCGCTTGTTCGGGAACAATAGGATATCAACGACCTGAGGCTCACTTTTTGGAATTTAAAAGAAATAGGACAATGTTAATTTTAAACTTTATTAACCAAGGCTCGTATATGGAGGAGCAATTTTCAAGCTTTTTCCAGCAGTTTGGTATTTTATACATTTGTGTTAGTAAGTACAGATCCGGTGTTGCACCGAGTTGAGTTCGCTCCGAATTACACTTACCAAAGCACTTTTCTATTATTCTCAACTTATTTCCTACTGCACGCCTAATGCGTGTTTGCGCCCGCTGAGAGTACGCTGTACACGGAGGTTGACGAATATTATCATCACGAGGAATCAACTGTTCTACATCTGAGTAGCCCTACACTTATATTTTCGCGCTTTACAATTTCGCAATAGTGAAGTACTAGCTTGAAAATTCACACATTTCGGCAACTGAAAATTAATAAATGTTGCATCTGATAGACTGATATGATTACGTCTGCTCATTTTAATTCTGCTAATAGTGCTCTTCCAAATAGAGTTTATGTTAACTGATATATTACCAAAATTCAACTGGGTATCATTGGCTATCTTATTTTTCTTCTTAACCTTGGTGTTAGATTTCGTCTTTATATCGGAAATATATTTTCGACTGCGTGTGCTTTATTGGAAGTGTTACTTTTATGCTTGTTTACGGTAAACATTTCCGACCGATTGATTATGTACGAGACGTTCACTAAGTAAAACACAATTTTCTTCGTGCGCCAACACTCTAAACTGTAAATTTGAAGTCGTTTCCTTCTACAATACTAAAAGTTGATAAAGACGGAACGGATTTGCAGCACTAAAATGCAACTCACGTTCGACATACATGGCTACGAAGACAAATTTGAATTTGTTAAGTCGCGCAAAACCATTTGCCTGCGACACAAAAACGAAAACACTGTAAATTCGTTACCACACAAAACCAACAACCGAACTCTCAAGCCTTCCCTGGATTCTCCGAGAGGATGGGTACGCGCAACCTCAGCTATATCGTTCATCATGTGTGAAACATAGGCATCACTTGCCGGCTAAACAGTTACATTGGAAACATAATTGTCTACAGTTCCACATAACGATTCTATTTTTTTTTTCGCTATCTCTACAGTGCATATTTCCTATTCCTGACTGAAATCAACTTTCTGGTTTATTTGGCACATATCTTCCACAACGTGGGTCGGCTCGAATTCAAGAATATTTGCGGTTTCTTTTTCGCCTTGCACTTCCTTGCACTGTTGTATTTTAGTGGCTTGAAAACACAACCTGTGCCGTTCGCATGTATTCACAATTCTCAGTGAAACGTTTCTCTCATTCCACTACACTATTTTTAAACTCGGCAGTTATTGAATCAATATGATTGGCTGCGTTAACTAATTCACAGCGTACCTCAGTTAATGAGTTATTGGCTTTCTTTGATATTATTACGTAAAGTGTCAGTTTTGGCATTCAATTCGCTATTTCCTACGCTCCCAAATCGCTTCTGTTACAGACTGCTGGAATTCACTTAAAGATTCATCTATTTTTTGTCCTGGACGTCCAATATTCAATTCCATTTTCTGAGCAATGGTTTCTAATTGTTTCTCTAATTCCTCTGTCAACATTGCTTGAAATTGTTCTAAAAAACTACCCTCCATATTGATATGAGTTAAAAGCAACTATTTGAAAGTACAAAAATATAAATGTCTCAGTTTAATACGAAAATAAGAAACATGCACTTAAAACATGAAACACTAAGAATTTTGATATTACGACCATTAACAACCATCCTTGTTTTATTCACAACTCAGATTACACTTTGCGAAGTGCTTCAATATAAAATAACCACAGATATAAACTAGTACCATATACAAAACATTGTCTGTTAGTCATAAATGCATATTAAGGCGGAATCTGCGGAATTTGCCCGTTTTCATCTCGTAAGTCGTAGATCACTTGCTCACTGGTATAGCGTAAACAAACCTCCTAAGCATAATCCACTCACAACCTTTACCTTTAAATTTAAATCTATTCTCTTACTCGTAGGATCTTCATTCTAGTGACAGTAACGTAAGAAAAAAATAAAAACTTTTCTAACTGAGTTACATGTCTGGCTGACTGCAGACATGTAACATTTAATATCAATCGATTCAGCCATTTCTGTAGCTAATACCAGATTAGGTTGATGTCAAATTTTTTGTACTGAAGTATAGTATGCAGATTGTTTGTCTTCTCTTTCTTGAATGTTTCTTTCCGAAAACACTGCTGCACGCGACATTTTTTTAAAAGTAAAAGGGCTAGTGTGCCAAATGTCCTTTCTCTAACAAGAGAGACCACTCAGATTATAATATCTGACGTACAATTTTAATACCGTTACCGTCTTTATGATACACATTTGAATGAACGTAGTGTAATAAAATGCCACTTAAATGAACACGCTCAAAATATTAAATATTTATTTCAAACAGTTCAGCTCCCTGTATTTTAGAATGTGATGCATAACATATTTCTTCAATTTTTCGGTACTCAGAGTGTAGTATTTATCTTCGCATGCCCTTTTTACTTTTAGCGTAAAAAACAATAATGAAGAGTGTTTCACGAAGCTAATAACACACGAGGGGCATCGTTTGCAAAAATTCTCTAAAAGCAGAATTCCAAACCTAGTAGGCTATATATTTCGATTTTTGCGAACAGCATTAGAGCAGGTTATAATAAGCTCTATGTTGAGAGCAGAAACATAGGAGAACTAGTAATAATCAAAAAGTAACGAAGGTGCAAGTGGTTGAACATATTACCTTACCATATATTCTTATCCTTTAATACATTGTAGAAAATAACTAATTATTTCACTCATCGGATAGCGATAACGTGATCTGAAGTGAAACACTTTCACGTCAGTTCATCAGAAAGCGTAAATGAGAGGCCAAAATTTAGAGTACGTTAAGAATAGAAGAAACGGATAATTTTAGTTTTTGTTATCTACGGACATAGTTGTATATTTTATATTGTATTATATAGTAAAAAATATGTTTCCCTTACTTTTTACGCATATGACAAATTCAAATTATATCCTACGTGTTGAGAACCGGAAAAGCAGTTATTACCAACCACAAGTTTGATAATATTTCAAGAATAAGCATTGGAAATATTTTCCTAACTTGTTTCGGATTTGTACCTTTTACTTGCAACTATTCTACAACCAACATTACGGAATAAAAAACTTATTTTTTTTCATTTTTAGTAGTTAAGTTTAACAAATAAGGAGTTTGTGCTTTATACAATTTAGAAATTTGTAAGAATATCCCTAGCTTGAAAATACAAAGAAAATTTCAATTCGTTCTAATTCAAGCCCTTTTGAATTCGAATATTTCTTTACGCTGCTCTGAGCCTATCGTAGAAGTATATATATTTGACATCCTGCTATTCCTAGTAGAAGAGGCAAGTAACAAGTAAGTACTTTTTTTTTAATGAAGAAGGAAGTATTAATGTCCGTACTGACAAACAATGAAAGAAATTTTGATCGTAGCATTAAACTTGATAATCAGAACGGCTCCTACTCTGCGGATGGTATAATTTGAGACCGTTTAATTTCTTATAGGCGAGTGAAATGAATTGAGATCTTATTTGAGAATATAAAAGAATGTAAGAATATCCCAGGTAAAAACCATGAAAAATTTCCCAACCATTCTATTTGAAACATGTTTGGAACTTTAAGAGCTATTGCCAGTTACTTTGCTTCTAGCTGGAGAGAACGTAATTTGAGATCACGTCTTTCTTATTAGGTGAGTGAAATAAATTTTGTTACTTTGCTTTTAGATTTTAGACACAAGTGAGAATGGGCATAGATACAAGTCCCGCAGGATTTTTTTTTTTTTTTTTATTTAAGAACAGCTTTAGGATAGAAGATTAAGAATAGATTTATCAATACAAAATAAATATGCAAAGTATCTTTTTGACAAAATAGAATCTTAATATATTTAAAAATTGTACCCGACGTCGGTTTCTTCTTTTTCGGTTTCCTTTAAAAGGGGATAGTCATTATAACTACAAATCGATTTCTAAGTAACGTTAGTTTCAATTTCTATTACGGGGCAGCAGCATTTTATCAGATAATGTTCTCGTTGTACTTTTAAAAAGGGTATTTTCTAAACGACTTTTCGTTCTTCTATATACAACTCCTGTAGGCTGACATCATCATTATTAATTAAGTTCATTTCAGAGCAATGTTAAGTCAAATTTCTTTGTGGGTTACAGAGATGTTCTCAAAAAATGCCAGAGAAGCGTTATTTATTTATTTATAAATTAGCCCTGTAACGTCCACATTAAGAAAATTATCGTAAACACGAATTTATTCAGTACATCCCGATTTTCGAACAAAATTACTTAGTAGGATAGAAAACTGCACCGTATAAGCTACATTTCATTCTTGAATGTAGGTTTACATTAGTAGAGCACGATGATGGTTGAGTCCAAGTTTCTATGAGACAAAGATTTAAACTGCTTTAAGAAAAATTATTTTCCACTTCTATTATATTTCTTACACGGGGGAATATATTCTATGATCCAATCGAAAGTGCAGGAACGTGAGAGTACAACGAACCAAGACAGACGAAAAGGTTATGGAGCTAATGGTTTATAGTTTACTTGTGTATCAGTTTTCTTATATATTTTGTGTTTCCTCGTATTCTCCCTTTCCTTAATTTACACTTTTCTCAATTTTTAAGATTATTTTCATACTATCTTAGATTGAATTCCAACAAAATATGAGTTTTGTATCACTTTGTCAGCACTTGTGTCTATTGATAGATTTTCCCATACTTCATACTGCCTTTTTAAACAGGTAATTTTTTTTTTTTTTTTTTTTTTTTTTTTTTGCATTTGAAGCTGTAAACGCTCAGTAATTCCATACAAAATCAGGAAGTTCATGAGTGAAGCCTTAAAAATTAAAGTTAGATTTTCATTTCAAGTAAAATTGACGTTTGTTCGATTAGAACTGGCTGATGACCCAAAGCTCATAGAATACAGGCTTGAGTGTCGTTTCTAAGCTTATGAATCACCCTTTAAACAATTTCCATTTTCAAACCTAGATTTCTTTAATTTGTACTATTGTTTTCTTTTAAGATTATAGCCTGCATTCTCCGTTTCTTTCTAGACTACTTACAGTCTTTTCTAGGACACTTGCCTCATGCCTTTTTCTTCCTTGTAATGGTCTATTTTCGTTGCCTCTCTTTTCTGGTTGGTTATAACTCAGTAGGTTACGATTATGCATTTTGAATATTGCATCGTCTCTGAAGTTTAAACTTAATCTCTTTCTCCTTCGTTTCCTTCTGTTTTCTAAAATATTTTCCCAATTTAAAAATTACTCTAATAGCATATACCTTACAAAAATGGAAATCCTAAAAGAGCTGGGAGTGAATCAAAAAGCTGCTTTCTCTTCTTTGTCTTCAGTTAAATATGATGTTACTATTTGGGTGAATCCTTCGCGATTAATTCTCATCAGTTTTGTCTTAAAATCGATAGGATAAAGCGCGAGTAAACTGGAATGGAAACAAGAAGAAACTGCTGGCAATCAACAGGGATATCATCTAAAAGTTTGTTCTTGGATTTTTTTTTATTCTTCCGAATATCATTTTGTTATGTTTGTTTCTCTTTTCTATTTGGTCTATTGCCAAACAATTTATGGAATTACAAACATGTATTATAACGAACATTAACTAAACGGAAGTGATGTTCACCTGTTTCAGGTTATTTCGAGAGAAGTTAATTTTGTTTATAACAAGTTTTCGGCTTCGTTCCTAAAGATTTATAATTTCTGCTAAAGTAATGTATGATTTTTCTCTCTTTTTTTTTTTTTTGTTTTTTCTTCTCGTGATATTCCTTACTATATATTGAGCTAAGTTCTGAAATTAATTTCCTATTTTACCACTTGATGTTATCCCATGCCTCTGGATTAGTCTGGCCTCTGGATTTTTCTAATATCAATAGTGTTCTTATTTCTACCAGGGTTATAATGAGAAGCTCTGAGGGACGTGGACTTAAAATCATTAATAAGGCCCACTGAATGTAAAATAAGGACGTTATGGCATATGCGTATTTTTTATTTAACTGGCTGATCAACAGTTGTATGTGGAGTATTATTACAAACTATCCTCGCAGACCGCTTAAACGCTCAAAATTGTAAGTTTCAAAACCACATAATTTTATTACGTTACACTCAATAATACATCTACATCAAATATAAGGTGAAGACCTTGGAGGACAAGGGAATTGACTTTTGAAGTAGGTAAATTTATGCCTAGGAAATTGACTCTCCATAGTGAAATATTGTATATAAGCTGGAAGGATAACCACGACACAATTCACTCATTGGTAAGTGGAGTGCGATGTGGTTCTTGAAGTTTGCATATTGTGATCCGGAAAGTGGTTTTCCGAATATAAAAAAAAAAAACTTATTGGAAATGACACGTATAACTTGGATCCCTTTTATTATGGAGACCTCAATTCAGCTGTCTGAAAAAACAGTGAACTAAATGCATTTTCAAACTATCAGTAACCAAATTAAACTTTGTAATTTTTCATAATTTGTGATAAATTATCACTTTTGGAAACTGTGTGTGGTGGATAAACTCACATGAAAAGGTGATGTAACAATGTGGCAATGTACAATTTTTGTGGTATTTGACATCCTGGGTTTCCAGTTTTACACATACTTGTTGACAGCTCGAAAATGGAGTTATGATAGTTCACTTTGGTTTCTGACAGCTTAATTACTATTGATGCACTGTCACTATATATATATATATATATATATATATATATATATATATATATATATATATATATATATATATGTAGTGGCAGTGCATCATATATATATATGTAGCATTTAACTTTTATTACTTTGATCTGTTTACATGACAAGAAGAAAAGACATCCTTACCTTATATCAGAAATTTCTTCAATTCTGCATTATCATGATAGAATTTTTTATTTAAGACATCTTTATTCACTGTACTTAGTATATCCCTTTCATACTGCATTAACATAAACGATTGAAGGTTGTCTTGCCCGAGGTTAGCTCTTAATCCTTATTTTATAATATTGAGTTTCAAGAAAAGCTTATTTACAACTTCCTTTCTACATGTGTAAGAGGGATAGTAAGGAGGAACTTGTACATTTTAAAGAGGTAAGTATAACATAAGGCATACATGTGATATTCATATATAATTTTGAACGCACACGTGAGGCAGGACTTGCAAGCTCACTTTGATTTCCTACATCCCGGGTTCAATATCGCTTCACCATGCTTCCTCTTCATACTCACTAGCTATATATTTAATATCATATTCACTCAAAACATCTCCTTGCGATGCCTTGGACTAAATATCTGCATTAAATTTTAGTTCTTCGACAGTTTTCCCTTTATCTATGCTACAAATTTTGTTCATTGCGTTTGAGGGTAGTTCGTCTTTTAAATCAGAAATCCGCCTTGGATCAAAACACACAAAGTCGTGGTAAAGGTTTTCGTGTTTCGAAATCCGGTTAGTCACACTTTGAATGATTTTGTTAAGGACATCACTGAAAACAAACAGTCTGAAACTTTTCTCTTCTGTATTCTCTGATTTCATGACATGCCAATTCAGAACATGCAACGATATAATATATTTGTGAATTACTTCCATTTTTCTTGTAGCTATTTTGGGCAAAGATACTACTTAAAAATGCACAATTTGTAGTTAAGAAGAAGAAGAAAAAACATAGAATATATGTTGATTTTAGATAGATAATCTGTATTTGTGGTTACAGTAATAAAATAAAATTTCCGTTTCGGTTTGCTATGGCAACTGGTACTTATTAATGGAGATTACAGAATAAAAAGTAGTTGTGGTGAATGTGATGTGTCTAATTTGAAAGTTATGCAATCAAATATACGTATAAATTAAGGGTGCCTGATAGTGGTGACTTATCTTAGTATTCGAACTGGGCTAATGTGACGAAAAATACGTTAAATTTAATTATAATGTTAGAATCGAACGATTACGTTCTATGGTTTGATATGATTTGATCACAGCAAAACGCATGCCTCCTACTGGTTTCTTCGGCACCTACTCCTCTCCAACTCCCTACTACCCGTACAACCTCCCGCTACGCGCGACACCCTATCTGCTACGCTCCTTGTGGATTACAAGGACATTCTTTTTGTTAACCAGAGTTACCTTATTGCGAACACCTGGTGTTAAATGACACGTAAATTCCGAGTGGTTAAAAACTCAGTTTCAGAACTAGAGCGCAATAACGGAAGCAACATACATATTTTGAATTTTGTATATAAGCACTATGAGAATCGTCAAAGTAATTTAAATTATATTTTTTATTACTTGTTTATGGTAATGAACAATTTGTTAAACCATTAATTTTTATTTTAACTGAGTGTGACGTGAAAATTCACGAAATATCAAAACTAGTGTAAGCATTAGCAAAACGAATTCACACCTGCAGAACTATTTCCAAACAAGCAAACGGAGTGAAATGAATAGTATATACCGTCAAGAAAGCTCAGATGATTAGTAAAATGTATTCGCATTAATAGTAATTGTATTTAAGCGCAGAACTCAACGTTAACAAACTCAAAACCAGAAACGTAATGAAACAACATAATGGTCTTACTTTTCTCCAGACACTATTATGTTTTCACCTTGAATTAACCATGAAACCATTGCCTTCAGCAATCTTACAAACACACAAATCTTGAAAGATAAGGTTGGTAAATACTCTTTACATCTCTTATACGGTACAGCTTCTATACAGTATTCATCCAGTATAAGGTACAACTTCTACACAGTATTCATCTTAACTTCTTTCTCCATAACTAAACGCAGCGAAATGATAGCTATTCCATAATAAGTTACTAGGTTTGGAAACACACCTGCTCGAATCACAGGTAGCGTAGTGAGTTATCGAAGTTGCCAGAAGCCCATTTTACAACTTTAACATTTGTAAAGAAAAGTTTAATCGAATATTTCTGATTCAGGCCTATACATCCGGGATAACAATGCTACCAACTTGAAATGTACAAAATATAGCTAGAGGACCAAATATTTAAACATGTAAAAATTTTACCCTGAAATCCAAATTGAAAAGTTGCATATAATACAATTCAAGGATAGAGTAGTCACATAGATTGATTATTTGATCTCTGTGGGTTCAAACTTCAGAAAAACGATCATATGTCATTTCATATATTTGACCCAAAAGGCGTTGCTTGTAGGATACGCAAACCGTTGGCCACTAAGTTAGTTCGACGCTGATTTCTTCCGACGTTTGGTCTACCATGCAGTAACATGTTTAATCATATTCGGTATTTAATCTTCTAGTATAAGAATTATAGGAACCATGACCTGTAAACATTTCCATCGTTTCATTGTTTAAATCTCTTTTCCCTTTCCTAATTTTAATCCTCGGTATATATTATTTCAATTTGTTTTTTTTCTAATTACTTTTACCATGATATGCATTTTCTTTTGATGATTGCGTTTAGCTACATAATCTGAATTGTTCCAAATATTTCTTAAATGTTCACTTATTTCTCCTTAATCCAATTTTTTATTACTTGTCCTAGTCAGCTAACCACTAACATTTAAGAGGACTGGCGTTCTAAGAAATAGTACCTCCTTCCTCCAGTTGAATACTTTTAGTTTATGCCTGATAGCTGGACACCGAACACAGCAATACGGATGCCCCGAAATATGACATGCCAGTATATTTCTCCAATTGGAGGGAGAAAGAGTGAATATTTGTCCATCAGTTAGAGACGCACTAGACAGATTTGATAAACTACCTTCACGTTGAATTCTAAGAGAGGAAAATTAATGCAAACAAAATGAATATAATAATATGCATTATGCTGAGACAGAGAAAGCATGGACAGAACAACGAAATTTTTACTCTTAAGCATAGACAGTCTGCGTTTCCCTCCTGCTCCATCTTTCTGTTTTGGGTTTTTCTATTTCCTTTAAGGAATGAATCGCTTTCAGTTGCAATAGCGAACGTAATTTACAATGCTCAACTCCTTGAAAAACAAACTGTAGTTCCAGGCTGAGAATCGAACGGAGAATATTTAGAATGGGTCTCACACGCTGTCTAAGTACGTGCGCAAACTAAGGCGTATGTTCAAATCAGCCATAAAACTGCACACTGCCATATAGTTGCCCCCGGTTCCATTTCAATTTTTAAGTTTATTTACGGCTTTTATATGTTTATGGGTTTACATCTAGCTTCAAAAAAAAAAAAAAAAAAAAGACATTGCATTTGTAGATCAAGGTCAGGCAAATTTAATCCACTATCTTCAGAACTTACTGTAGCGTCTACATATATGTAGGATTAATCGAGAATTTCCATTGAGAAAAACTAAAATATCAAAATTGGAAGCACTTTGAATGTGGTATTACCGCACAATGTTGCGTATATCATCGACCGAAAGAAAAAGAAATGAATAAGACTAAGGGACAAGGACAGTACAGGTCATGAAAAAAAATAGGAAAAAGAAGAAACACTATGCTTTGCCATCTTATACAGTACTCCGATTGGTTCATATGCACATAACGAGAAATGCGATAGGAATACGAGGAAGAAGAAGACCAAGGATACAATATATAGACAGTTACGAAGAAGAGACTTTATCAAGTTTTAAAACTGATCTCCCAAGGTGGAGAAGAGTTTCAAAATTTCCATATTGCCCACCTACCTATCGTAGGGTTAACATGGTGGAATCGACGGTTTAAAGAGTGATTTCCCAAATTTACTGTACTCACACTAGTTCTTTAAGGATGCTTAGATAGTTGATTTCATAAATCTACCTAGCTAGTTCCACCTCTTGAAGAAGGTGTACTCATCAATAATCCATGCGGGAATGACTTTTCTGAACTTTGTTATGTAATGTTTTGACAGCGTAAATAAAACTTCGAAAATAAGACTTACAAGCTCTCGCATGAATACGTCGGAACTAGGTCGTGTTATTTTTTGAAATAAGCCGCGTTCAAGTATCGACTGGTACAAGCTATATTTTACTCTCAAAACACACTAGTTTGTTAATAATAATTTGTTTTCTCCTTTTCTTTTAGATATCTTAAATTTTATTGGCCAGTGCTTAGTGGAGGCTAGTGTTGGTGAAATATCTTTACACTTCTATTTCTTTCTTTTAACTGCGTGGGTTATTCCTGTGGCCATAAAATCGTGGTTTTTGTCGTTGTTAGAACCTTGTAAATATAATCGTAACGTTCATAATGATTTTCGCTGTTTTTCCAAAAGTTTACACATGCTTTCTCTCACTTGTGTGTTGCGTTTATCCCAGCTTTGCTACGGCAAATCACGATTTCGTCCGTACCTACGCTGTGTCATAATCCGAAGCTGCGAAGAACGGTAGAGAAAACATAGATACCGTAAAAATGGAAAAGTAAGCAAATGATCAAATTAAGCTCAGATATTAACAAACTAAAATTATCTTCTGGTGCAAATCATACGACCTAGTTAAACTGTGCAGAAAATGTGATAATACTGAATGTAATTAACAGAAATTAAAAGAACATCAAAAAGTTACAAATAAAAAAGTAGCTTTTACTGTATATATTTTCGGCCGTGTTAACTTTTTTTTTCTTTTAATACTGTACTGTGTGGCACAATTGATCAATAAAGTTTTCACTTACTCACAATAATCTTCGACCGGTCAACTCCTTCAGAGGCGTTGCAGTTAATAGGATCTCAGGCATTCCCCGTCGGATTATCCCAAGGGTACCTGGAGTCCTCTACAGATAGTAATAAGCGATCGTCCAAGCAGGCACAATTACTCCTTCCTTTTCAATTATATGGAGCCAGAATTTGACACACAAAACTGAAATTACAAACGATTGTTAGGGTGCTAACACATATGTACTAGTCACTTCACTGCTGATTTCTGCACAATATTAGAAAAAATTATTTTACACGAAGGCCTATGAAAATATCGTACAACCACTGATGATAAAAAAATGGCTCTCACGTATGCAAACGGTGATTTAGCTTGCGAAGCTCAATCCGTACAATTGGAGAACTCATAAAAGTATAACATGTGTTCACTTTAGAACAAAGCACCCCACTGTTTAATCCTAACAATCGTTTGTAATCTCAGTTTTGTGTGACAAACCCGAAAATAAAATAGCAAGATATTTCGATAATACCGAAAATAATAAAAGATAAAAGGGGAAATAAAAGAAGTTAAAACGGCCGAAAATATATACAGTAAATCCTACTTTTTTATTTGTAACCTTTTGATGTTCTTTTAATTTGTATGAATCATATTTGGTATTATCATATTTTCTGTAAAGTTTAACCAGGTTTTGTGATTTGCACATGATAATTTTAGTTTGTTAATATCTGAGCTTAATTTGATCATTTGTTCACTTTTTCATTTTAACGGTATCTATGTTTTGTCTGCCGTTCTCCCAAGCTTCGGTTTATGACACAACGTAGGTACGAAAGAAATCGTGATTTGCCGTAGCAAAGTTGGGATTAACGCAATAAACAAGTGACAGAGAGAGAGAGAGGGATGTTTAAACTTTTGGGAAAAAAGCGAAAATCAATATGAACTTTACGAATACATTTACAAGATTCTAACAACGACAGGAAACACGATTTCAAGGACACAGGAATAAGCCACGCAGTTAAAACAAAGAAATAGAAGTGTAAAGATATTTGACCAAAACTAGCCTCCACTAACCACTGGCCAATAAAATTTAAGATATCTACAAGAAAAGCAGAAAACAAATTATTATTAACAAAATAATGTGTTTTGAGAGTAAAATATAGCTTGTACCAGCCGATACTTGAACGCGGTTTATTTCAAAAAATATCACGACCTAGTTCCGACGTATTCATGCGAGAGTTTGCAAATATTATTTTCGAAGTTTTATTTACGCTGCCCGAACATTACATAATAAAGCTAAGAAATGTCATTCCCGCATGGATTATTGGTGAGTACACCTCCTTCAAGAGGTATAACTGGCTTCGTAGATTTATGAAATCAACGTTCTAATTATCCTTAAAGAACTAGTGTGAATATAGTAAATTTGGGAAATCACTCTTTAAATCGTCGATTACATCCTGTTCACCCCAACCATAGATAGGTGGCCAACATGGAAATTTTGAAACTCTTCTCTACCTTGGGAGATCAGTTTTAAAACTTGATAACTTCTCTTCTTCGCAACTGCGTATATACTGTATCCTTGGCATTCTTCTTCCTGATATTTCTATTGCATTTCCCGCTATCAGCATGGTGACCATATCGGAGTGCGGAATAAGAAGGCAAAGCATGCTGCTTCTTCTTTTTCCTATTATTTTCATGATCTGTTGTCCTTCATTAGCAACCCCTAGTCCTTGTTCATTTCTTTTTCTTTCGGTCCAGGATATACGCAACATTGTGCGCGAAGATCACATTCAAAGTGCTTCTAGCTTAGATATTTTAGCTATTCTCAACGGAAATCCTCGATTAATCCTACATATATGTAGACGTAACAGTAACTTCAGAAGATAATGGATTAAATTTGCCTGACCTTGACCTACTAATCCAAAGTTTTTTATTGTTTTAATTATATTTTACTCACGCATTATCCTGTCGATTTTAAGACAATACTGATTAGAATTAATCCCGAAGGATTCATCCAAATATTAACATTATATTTGACTGAAGATAAAGTAGCTTTTTCATTCAGTCCCAGCTCTTTTAGGATTTCCATTTTTATGAGCTATATGCTGTTAGAGTAATTTTTAAACTCAGAAAATATCTTTAAAAATAGAAGGAAACGAAGGAAAAAGGGGTTGAGTTTAAACTTCAGAGACGATACATTAAAAATGCATAATCGTAACCTAGTGAGTTATGATTAACCAGAAAAGCGAGGCAACGGAAATAGACAATTACAAGAAGTAAAAAGACATGAGGCAAGTGCCCTAGATAAGACTGTAAGTAGTCGACACAGAAACGGAGAATGCAGGCTAAAATTTTAAAAAGAAAACAATAGTACAAATTAAAGAAATCCAGGTTTGTTAATGCAGATTCTTGTAAAGGGTGATGCATAAGCTTAAAAAGGACACGCAAGCCTGTATCTTATGAGCTTTGAGCCATCAATAAGTGCTAATCGAACAAACGTCAATTTCATTTGAAATGTAAAATCTAACTTTAATTTTTAAGCTTTCACTCGTGAACTTCCTAATTTTATATAGAATAACTCAGCGTTTACAGCTTCAAGTGCAAAAATATGGACCTGTCGAAAAAGTCAGTATGAAGTATGGGAAAAGCTATCGATACACACAAGTACTGACAAAATGATAGAAAACTCATTTTTTGGTGGAATACGATCGAAAATATTGTGAAAAAAATCTTAAAATTGAGAAAAGGTGCAAATTAAAGACAGAGAAATATACGTGGAAACACAAAATATATCAGAAAATTGATACACAGGCAAACTATAAATCATTAGCTCCATAACCTTATCGTCTGTCTTGGTTCCTTGTACTCTCACGTTTCTGCAATTTCGATTGGATCATAGAACATATTCCCCCATGTAAGAAATATAATAAAAGTGGACATAAAATATATTCTCCCGTGTAAGAAATATAATAAAAGTGGACAATAACTTTTCTTAAAGCAGTTTATATCTTTCTCACATAAAAACTTGGACTCAACCATTATCGTGATTTTCTAATGTAAACCTGCATTCAAGAATGAAATGCAGCTTAGACGGTGTAGTTTTCTATCCTACTAAGAAATCTTGTTCGAATTTGTTACTTGATAATTTCATGTTTACGATCATATTCTTAATGTGGACTTTACAGGGCTAATTTATAAATAAATCAGTAAACGACCTTTCGCTGGCATTTTATGAGTACATCTCATTAACTCACAATCAAATTTGTTAACATCGCTCTGAAATGAATTTAAATAATAATGATGATGTCAGCCTAAAGGATTTCTATATAGAAGAACGAAAAGTCGTTTATGATTATAAGTTAATACCCTTTTCAACAATACAACGAGAACATTATCTGATAAAATGCTGCTGCCCCATAACAAAAATTGACACTAACGTTACTTAGAAAACGATTTGTAGTCAAAATGATCCCCCCCCTTTAAAGGGAACCCAAAAAGAAGAAACCGACGTCGGGCACATTTTTTAAAGATATCAAGCTTCTATTTTGTTAAAAAAAATACTTTGCATAGCTATTTTGTATTGAGAAATCTATTCTTAATCTTCTATTCCAAAACTGTTCTTAAATAAAAAGTACAAAATCTGCGGAACTTGAATCTACGGCCATTCTCACTTCTGTCTAAAATCTAAAAGCAGAGTAAAAAAATTTATTTCACTCCCCTAATAAGAAAGACATGATCTCAAACTACATTCTCTGCAGATAGAAGCAAAATAACTGGCAATAGCTGCTAAATATTGAACGATGTTTCAAATAGAATGGTTGGAAATTTTTTTATGATTTGTACCTGGGATATTCTTACATTCTTTTATATTCCCAAACAAGATCCTTCGCTTAAAAGAAGTGAAACGATCTCAAATTATACCATCCGCAGAGTAGGAGCCGTTCTGATTACCAAGTTTAATGCTACGATCAAAATTTCTTTCATTGTTTGTCAGTACGGACATTAACACTTCCTTCTTAATTAAAAAAAAATACTCACTTGTTACTTGCCTCTTCTACTAGGAATAGCAGTATGTCAAACATATACTTCTACGATTGGCTCCAAGTAGCGCAAGCAAAAATTGGTATTTGAAAGCGCTTGAAATAGAACGAATTGAAACTTTCTTTGTAGTTTCCACCTAGAGATGTTCTAACAGATATCTAAATTGTAAAAAGCACAATCTCTTATTTTGTTAAACTTATCTACTAAAAATGAAAAGAAATAAGTTATTTATTCCGTAAAGTTGGTTGTAGAATAGTTGCAAGTAAAAGGTACAAATCCGATTCAAGTTAGGAAAATAATCCCAATCTTTTTCTTGAAATATTATCAAACTTGTGATTGGTAATAACAGTTTTTCCCCTTCTCAACACAAAGGATATAATTTGAATTGTCTTATCCGTAATAACTGAGGGAAACACATTTTGCTATATGATACAATATAAAAGATACAAGTATGTCCGTAGATAACAGAAACTACAATTATCCATTTTTTCTATTCTTTACCTATTCTAAATTTTGACCTCTCATTTACGCGCTCTGAGGAACTAGCATGGAAGTGTTTCACTTCAGATCACGTTATCGCTATCCGGTGAATGAAATAATTAATTATTTTCTATAATCTAGGGAGGTAAGTAACAGTTATAAAAATATGCTCAATCGTTTTTGCAGCATGTTTTGAATGTGGATGTAATAATAGCGTGAGTTCAGCTTTTTATCATAGGGTTTATAATTTGAAATCACACCATTTAAAAGACAACCGAAATGACTTATAATTTTCGAGGATGTTACAGATATGAATCACAAACAATTTTTTAACTTTTTATTTATTTGAGACGTATTTCGAAACTGTATTGATTATTGATGCCATTTTCGATTCCGAGTGGTGAATGTTTTAAAGATCGTTATAAATATTTTTATATATCATTGGAATCATTATGTATTGTCTTCTATTACTCAATAGGTTGTGATTAATTATATATATGTTTTTCGGTTATATCTTTGGTATGCTATGTTAAACAAATGATACACAATACGAATTTTTTGCGCAGTATTACGTAAAAATGCTTATTATAATACTGTACAAACTTGTATTTTACCAGGTGCCAGACGAAATAGCACTAGCTTCAGGGGAAAAATGCATATAGAAAGAATTTTGAAATAAGAAACTGATGAGAATAAATAAAAAAATTTAAAAAAAAAAACATTCTTGCGATTTTAATGTCTGTTCCCGGTACATTTGCAATTCCTTATCGTAATTATAATAATAACTATTATTATAAAAATTAAGCAAAATAAATAACAAGGAGCAACATTTACTGCTCCAGAAGACTATGGATTCAATACAGATAGCCGCCCTATTTCATCACTTTCTCATCTCTACTCTTCCTAATATTTTGGGGTCTTTCACATCTATAGTACCCTTCTCCATAATGTTAGTTGTAAGTGCATATTAACTTGCTGTTATAAATTAGTCTACGAATCGAGCTTCATACTCCGAACGTGATGACAGAGAGAGAGACAGAGTAAATTAACAACATTTTCGCACGTCCTTTTTTCAAGTTAAGGTATACCAAATAATCATATGTAGCCTACTGTTTATTCAAAATTATGATGTCTTGCATAAAACTACTTTGAAGTACCATAAGACGGGGTTACTTTCCACAAAATTTGAAAAGAGATTTACAATTTTCTGTCGGGAAAACCATGAACAGTTAAGAGTTAGTTTCAACTGCAACCGTAACATAGAATATGTAATTGTATTTTGGCTACAATATTGGCGGTTAAAATCAGTTCCAATTTCAGGGAAAGTTTGTTGTTGTAGAGGTATTAAAAGCAGTCACTGTAAATGCTGATAAATTTTAAAAGATATCTATATGAATTTCCCTCAAAGTTAGTTTAGTAGAATACTACCAAGTATAGTGGAACTTTGATGCAGTAGCTGAAATTGAAACGTGTAACGTTTTATAGTCATAAAAAACGTAAAACTGGGAGAAGGCGTTTCAGCCTCTCCTAGCGGTAATTTTGCACCGGTCCAAAATAACGCTTAGATAGGAAATTATTACCACTGAAGCCTCCTGTGTTTTAAATTTAGGTAAATTTTCTATTTTGGTAGATGTCGGAATGAATTTCTTGTTAGAAAATAAATTATGAACTGCGTCGTATCCAGAAAAGTAGTTTGACAGGGCCTTTATTCAAAAAGAGTGTTTAAGAAATTACTAGATTTTGGGAGTGGGCTTGTAGCTTATACATGTAGGAATCACTAACAATAGGTTTTTATGCAAATCTTTACTTTCAGTCAAACAGTGACTGCAACCTATTCATCTGATCCGGTTACCAGATCAGTTTAGGAATCATTCCTCAACTGCTCCCGGAACCGGATCAGACGAGTTGGTTACAGTTACTGTCCGAGTCAAAGTAATATACAATGTTAAGAATTATGCTATAAGAACAAGGGCCAAAATGTTACTAAACGCTATTCCTAACCAATTCAGGTGAAGCGGTGACTATCAATATCGATATCTAAATAGGGCCTATTGCTCCCCAGCCACCACCCAAGTGCCATAAAAGCATCCCAATAAAACAATATTTATTCAAACCAGTACTATAAAGCTAACGTAAGAGGGAAAATTTAAAAAAATAAAAAAAAAAATCATCACTAATTATAAATTAGTGCAGCATGACGAGGAAAAATAAATTACATCTCACCAAGATAATGCAACCACCAGCAGCAAAACAAATACTTTGACAAATACTCAAATGCAAAGCAAATCAAGAATAAAATTAATATCAATTAAAAATGGAAAGCACTCACCGTTTCGCCATACCAGAACACTCATAAATAATGAACTCATAATTGATGATTCATGAAAAAATAAGATAGCAAGAACACATGCGCAATACTCAAGTTCACATTACTGAAAAATGTTCCTTTCCGCGAGCACACTTGTTATTATTACAAACAAAACTAACCAATAAACGCCCATTTTTACCATACATCGGAAATATCTTCAGCCTTCTACCACAACCATGATAGGTTTTCTCTAACTCAATTAAACCACACAATGCTGCTAAGCGATATGAGTTACCTAGGTTAATATCCGAATCTAATACAAACTTATTAAAAACGACAAGTTCAAATTCTTTGTATTAAATTCATGTTACGGTTTCTCAATCGCACTTGCTAACTTGAACGTCGCCATGAAACGAAAATTCGCTCACCGCATTCCACACATACAAGCAGACAGAATATTTGACGTTGCAGAAACAAACTACCATATGACTGTACAGAGACACTCAGTGAGAAAAATATGAACTACCACCAACCTGTTTACAGTTCATGGTTTTACCAACAAAGGACTGAAACTCTTTTCATATTTTGTGGGAAGTAATGCCCGATGTGCAAAGTAACTCCGTGTTACCACTGTAAGCTAAATGAAGTATCAAAGTTCAATGTGGAAAAACATGACACAAAACTAGAAAAATGTTTGGGAAAGAAGGAATCCATATAATTAAGCAATTACGTCCCTAATATATTGTGTTAATTTAAAACACAAATATACAAGCAAAGAAAGCAATTCAGGATGTTACCCATAAAACACTTTGGAACGTATAAGAACACATTCAACACGTAAGACATGTAAGTTTATTCTAAATACAGAGTTTAGGGCTATCCTCGATTACCAACAGTCTGCGTAATGCCCTAATCTGAATAGCAGTCTTATTTTTACCGACCATCACATGGTGGTTAGCGTTGTTTGTACAATAATTCATATATCATGTACGTTCACTAAGCCGATAAAGTGATCCTATATTGAGAAATGGAGGTCCATACCCTAGAAATGATTCCTGGGAATGTAAAAAGTCGACTTCCTTGAAAGAAATGATTGCAGCTATGAAATGGATTCATGTATGGACCTCTACAATTAATGAAGATCCATTGATGGTTAAAATATTCTTTATCTTGTATTTTCCTCATGTCTTTCGAAGCCCACCGGAAAAATGAAGCTAGACACATTTGACCTAAATCCTAAGTAAAAACTAAAACCTCCACAGTTTTTGTTCCAATATAATACATTGCACGTTTAAATTTGGAAAATTTTACGATAAATACCATTCTCACGATTTCTTATTTTACATAAGTCTCCATATAAATAAAACAATATTGACGAGCACCCATATTTTAAATATGTGCAACAATTAGTGAGAAGTGTCTAATCAATAATAAAGAATTAATTATTTTATCAAAATATGAACTACATAAGATTTGTATGAGTCGTGTCGATCTTATTATTATTTTTATTTGGTATACAACTAGTCTATGTGTGCCATGCCATTTCCAAATTGTATGTTTCTAACTTACGTTCGAGATATATCCCATACCTAATATTTTTCGTGAAGTATTGCTTTTAACCAACAAAGGCTCCGAACGCATGTAACCGTTTTATCAATCTGAGCCAATTAGTATATAAAGAATTGAACATTACCTTTCTGGACGAACTGAATTTAAACTTTTTGTTGTTAATTGTTGGGAGTCATTAGAGTACAACGCGCAAGTCTCCTGAACCACTATTTTTCTTAGCGTTTCTATATTACTTTCAAATTCAGGATCTTCTTCTACTGCTAATTCTGATTTCACCCTATCAACGTTTAGTTTCATATCCAAAGAACGCATAGCTGTATCCTTGTCCATTGTTTCCTCTCCTTCCGTTGTAGATAATATTAACTCTTTCTTGTCAGTCATCAGTTCGTATGTCCACCCTTTCCCTTCGAGTGGATCTTCCTGAGGTAAGTCATAATCAAGTTCTTCTTTGCACATCAATTCCAACTTAACAGATGCCTCACCAGCCATTGTGAATTAAAATATTACAAGAATTTAGCACTGTTCTTATACTTCCCTTAAATTTTATGTTGCCAGTGTTAATGAAATTATTTACAACAACGCTCACAAAAGCAACTTTATATTTCCAATCTTCTTGTGTTAGGGCTTATTTCCTTATTCACGATCGTTCTCTCGGCCATTGTTTGTTTGTTTATAGCAGCCGGAGGAAAGCCAAATAGAACCCGGATGAATTCTATTTTAATTCAGATTTCGTTCAAGTGAGATCTTTTGTCGCTAGTGTAGCTCACTCTCGCATACCGCTATTCTGTTGTTTCAGAAGGTATCCATCCATTTTTATCGTTTTAGCGGGAATAGCAAATCCTTTATTTCTGTATGTCATTGCGGTTTGGTTGACTGTCGAACTCTCGTTTCGTATACTAAATTTATTTAATATACGGGCTATTATTGCTTCAAGTGCTACTTTTAGTTGTGACTTGTGCCGCGACTTAAGATATTTGGTGCGAACAATTTAATATTTTAACACAATTTGCCACTTCGGAACAATAAATGGTCGTGGTTTTGTGTGTATGTGTAAGCGTCTAGTGGAATAGGACGTTGATTGTCTGTGCCATTTGATAACAGTCCTTACCACCACTCACGCGCCTACTGTCTATTGGAGAGAAACTTACAAGTTTGAGATCTCTTGCCCCAACTACTACCCAATACCCCCCACAATACCCAGGGCTCTTAAGCAGCACGTGCGCTGTCATTCTCTTCAATGTTGCCGTACTTCCGTAACCTTTCATAAACTGAACAAAAATAAGCATTTAAAAAAAAAGCAATAAATAGAAGATTAAAGTCGGGTTAGATTTTCAAGTAACGGGATCGTAAATCTCTATCAAATGTCTCAAAAAAAGAAGGGAGAGTTTTGAGGACTTTCCAGATTCCAACAGAAGGACATCTTTAACCGTGTCTGCTAGTATACCAGGTCAGGCAAACTCTTCCCTTGTAAGGAGACCATAATTCCTGTATGGTACGCAGGTGGCAGCACCTAATCGAAAATGGGTGGATATAAAGCGAATAACCTTCTGTAATTTCTAGCAAGTACCTAGGTATATAGTAGTACGGAAGGGCGCCCGTTTCTCTGTAAATTTGGTGGAGGGGCACTCACACGCAGAAGGTATATATATGAGGATCTTAAGACAATTTTCATTCAAATTATGCCAAATATTACATATTCATAAATACAGTAGGGGGCCCACAGGAGCTTTGGTGGGGCCCGGGCCGCCAGGATCGGCGCCCTTGGTACTACGCAAGAAAACAAATCAATGTTTTGAGATGTTCTTCGTTCTTGATCAGCTCGCCATCTAAGCTTACAACGTCCTAATTCATTTGAAGACTAATTTTTTAGTAATACTGAACATATCTAAAACAAACGATTATACTATGTAATATAATTTACATACAAATTACTAATAACGCAGATAAATCTCAGTAGTTATTCATATATATATATTTTTTAAAGTGATTCAGGAATGAATAGCCTTTACGATTAACGACTACCACAATAAAATTGTGTTTTATTGGGGTTTCCTTTTCAAGCAATATAAAACATTTAAATTGCTTGAGGGTTTGTATGCTACTTTGATTGAAGTTCTTCCTTTTGATTTTTTTTAAATTTTCGTTTTACTTTTGTTTGGTTGATTAGATTTTAGTGTCCTTTTCAGCAGCCAGGCTGTATAAGAGGTGGATCTACATTTTAACCATTTCTTACGTTTGATCAGTTTTATTAAAATAAATATAAGCTACATTTAGTAGAGGCCTAACGTGTAGTTAGCCCCACTTTACGCCGATCAACAATTTCCAGCCTTTAATCAACTTTACTAACAGTAATAAAGGTTAGAAAAGGGCTAGCCCCCTCCCTACATCTCCGATTATACTCTTTGTTATGCTAATCGTTTGATCATTGTTTTATCAGGTATTATCAAGAATTTGTAACGTTTGATCTGTTTTTCTAACATAAATATAAGCTATATTTAGTTTGGTGTTAACTACACGCTAGCCCAAAATTCACGTCAGACTCGAAATTTAACGCTAACCATATGATCCTCATTTGATCAAGTTTGAGCAATAATTCCCAATGTTTGATTGACTTCACTTACAGAAATAAACAGTAGAAAAGAGGGACTATATATCTATCAAATCAGACGATAAATCGCTTAAAACCCTTGATCAATTTGATCTAACAAGTATCAAGCGACTTACATTAAAAATTGTCGAATTTATCGTAACCAGAGAGGGATAGCTGCAGTGTACTTAGCTCTTTTCTGAAGGTAGCTTATATGATATGTCTGTCTATTAAATCAATCAAATGCTGGAAATCATTGATTAAATCTAAATAAATAAACACCTTATATCTCATGTTTACATATTGATCGAATGAACCTAATCAAACTATTTGTAGAATTAATATATTTTTAAGCCCCATTACTAAAACCAACGCATATTTCTGTCAGTAAGGTCGCTCAAAATCTTCAAACTGTTGAATAAGTATGAACAAAACGAACATCAAACGTACGATGTGATGAAGTGCTGAATCTAGTGTTGCCACCGAGATGGGATTTGGTGCAGTTTTGATTTGAAAATATCGTGAGAGAGCTGTTTCGTCTAGCCCTTTTAAATTCTTACCATTTTCGGTGTTTTTCTTGAGTCTCAGATAAGCAGCGACAGTGTCATCCCTATTTATCCTAGGATCATGGTTTGTACCTCGTTTTTCTCAGAATGGAACAGCCTTTCAAACGGTACCACTTACATGTCCCTATAGCGTGCCAGAAGGGAATTATTTGAGGGAAAATCGGGATTTTTTAACCAAAAAAAACTTCTTCAAAGTTTGGGGCCCCCTGAGGCTCTATCGGGTCTGCGCACAAACCTCCAAAAATTTGAAAATATACTACGTAGTGTATTTATTACTTGTGACAAATTCGAATTTCCTGTCTTCAATAGTAAGGACGGGGAAATGTTTCACCCATGTTGAGAGAGCATCAAAAAAACGCCCAAAATTTCCCTAACATGCACCCTACAAATTTTTAAAAAATTCTGACACACCCGTATTGATCGTAAAATTATGGTTCGTACGTAGATTTGCTCAGAATGAAGTGGCTTTTCAGATGGTATCACCCGCATGTCCATTGGATATCCCTAAGGAGGGAAAAATTAAGAAAAATAGGGATTTTGCTTTAAAAATCCTTTTTTTTTCGGTTCGGAGCCCTCTGGCTCGGCCCTGGATAAACATAGAGATCCATAATCACTTTCAAAAATACTACGTAGTGTACTAATTGCTTGTGCAAAATACCAATCTCCTATCTTCAACACTAAGGACGGGGAAAATATTTTCCTCTTCTGCGAATATTCCCCGAGTGTCCCAAATACCCTATATAAATTTCAAAAATTTCTTGACACATCCCTAATTATCATAGGATCACAATTCATACACCATTCTCTTCAGAATAGAGCAGGCTTCCAGATTGTATTACCCTTATGTCCCTCGGCTATCCCTAAGGAGGGAAAAATTGAGTAAATTGGGATTTTTGCTGAAAAATCCCTTTTTTCCAGTTTGGGTTCCTCTGATGCGGGCCTGGGTAAACATAGAGATCTGGAAATCACTTTCGAAAATACTACGTAGTGTACTAATTACTTGTGCCAAACACCAATTTCCTATCTTCAATACTAAGGACGGGGCGGAAAAACTATTTCCCTCTTCTGCGAATATTTCCGAAATTTCCCAAGGATACTATACAAAATTCAAAAATTTTCTGACACGTCCCTAATTATCTTAGGATGATGATACATACGTCGTTCTCTTTAGAATAGAGTAGGCTTATAGATGGGATCACCCACATGTCCCTAGAACGTTCCTAAGGAGGTTACAAGTGAGGAAAATAGGGATTTTTGCAGAAAAAATCCATTTTTCCTCGTTTGAGGCCCTCTGACGCGGCCCAGGTTTAACATAGACATCTGAAAATCCCTTTAAAAATATTCCTTATGGTACTAATTACTTGTGCCAAATACCAGTCTCCTATCTTCAATACTAAGGGCGGGAAAAATATTTTCCTCTTCTGCGAATATTTCCGAAATTTCCCAAGGATACTATACAAACTTCAAAAATTTCCTGACACGTCCCTAATTATTGTAGGATGATGATTCATACGTCGTTCTCTTCAGAATCGAGTAAGCTTTCAGAAAGTACTACTCAAATGTCCCTATCATGTAACCGAGCGGAGCAAGAATCGCGAAAGTGGGATTTTTGGTCAAAAATATCCCTTTTTTACCATTTTGTCTCTCTGAACCCCCCTTCTCTGTTGACGAAGAGATCCGAAAAATTTCTCATAAAAACTAATTGGTCCACTGATTGTTTAGGGAAAATGTTAGGATTCTAGGATTAAAGAGAAGCTCACCAAAAAATTTTGAAGTTAAACCTCAGTAAAAAAAAGGAATTTGTAAAATGATGACGTCATACCCCCCTAAATTCTGACGCTCGGAAGCGTATACACCCTTCCAAGGCTTTCTTGAAGGCCTCCTCTCTTGGAAAATTACAAAACAAAAAACGGAACTAAATAGCATTCTTAGTTCTCTTTTAATCGAATCTTTAAGACACTACAATATTGGTCGAAAACGACCGAAAAAACTTAAAAGGGCTAGAGGAGTCTTTTTTTACTTTTCGAAGTGACCTGTCTCGTCTCGTATTTCGTGAAGAGAAATCTGTCTCAACTCATGTAGCTGGTGCATACGAGCCATCACGCCAGCTTCTGTATTTAATGGAATCTTTTTCCTTGCCAATCGATACATAAATGTTCTTCAGATTTCATCAAACATTCTCAATCTTTGACTGGCTCCTCTTACCTAGATATGAGCCGGCGTAGGTCAAGGGTAATAATCTACATCCATTGTATTAAGTATTTGAGGATGTCAAATAACATATATTTCTTTAATCAGATTTGTTCAGCCATTTCCGACGTTTCATCAATACCCCAAAACCCAATATAGTCTTTTTTTATTAGGAAGATAAATTCATGCTAGCACTCTCAATTTAATATCAGTTCTTTTTTTCCTTAGTTAGTCGATACATCATAGTTTCATCAGACCTCTTGCCGAGATGTAAGCGGACGAAATAAAGGGCTCAGCATCCCATATCCATCGGGTGAGCACTTGATCACCGCTATCGTTAGGGTATTTTAATCAGATTGGATCAGCCATTTCCGACGTTTGATCAATGTCCAAAGACCTAAGCTGTCCATTTTTTATACTTTCGAACCTTGCAATGCCTCAGTGTCGGAAGTCTTACAGAACTGTCTTGTTCGTCTGTCGACAGGCATCAGAGCAAAAATGGAAAAATGTGTCCATAACTTTTTTTAACCAATTTAATGTCCCAAGAAAAGTTTCCGTATCTTCTGTGAACGAATTAGTCCCAGAAGCGACAGTCCTATTAGCGACAGAAACTGTTATCTGTCCTATGAGTGACCGATTCATTTACATTGAGATGATGGAAGATGATATGATTCCATCTCGTAAAATATGTTTGCCTCTGGCGTTATTAGCGCCCGAACAACCTTGGTACGAAATATGTACGTGCCAGTGATACTGTTCGTCAAATATATTTTTTCTCTACTGTTTGTGCAAATAAAACTTATTTTAATTTTCAGTTAGGTTCGACATAAAACATATCAAATAACTCAACGAGACAACAGGGATATTTCCATGAAAAGTATATCCCTAAAGATAAAACAGTCCAAAAGGTAAACAAACTCTTTAAACTACCATTCCCCTAGTGTGAGCTACTAAAACGTAAACTAATTGCTTAATTTGCCTTCCTTACTTGTTTTGACTTATACATAAAAGCTTGTCTCGAAGCAATCTGAAATAATCCCTTATAACTAGACGAACTGTAAAGCCCTACGATAGATTTGTAACTTGTGTAATAATTTCTTCGAATATATCGTGTTTTTAGATTTCTTTGATATCATCCAGTGGTGAACACCCTTTCTTTTCCATGGGCTCCAGATGGGAACCCCGTGGGTCGCCCTCCTGACTCAGAAAAATGTATACGTAATATAGCAAACCACGTATATTAAATACCAGGTACACCAGACGTGATACAGCAACCATTGAGATGCACCTACCTAGAAAATTTTCTTCGGGCGCTCATATCTCTTTCCGATTACTTTCTTATGCCATAAACATATTCAATCTAAACTTATGCTTCTTATCATTTTAACATGAAATTTTTAATTGTATTAGAATCATAGACAAAGGCGGAGCTACTCTAAATATTTAGTTAGTTTCCCCTTGATAGAGTCAATATATTCATATAAATTAATTCAAAAATATAATATTAGGAAAAAGGTATAAAAGATTGTTAATATAATGAAAGAATTCTCACGTATTAAATTCAGGTAGAGCGAAATTTTTCATAGTACATTTTCTTCGGCTCTAAATCACATTAGCATAAAACAAGTTAAAGAAGAGAGAACCTTATCTTCTTCAATTATCTTAGTATGAACCAATAGGTGACTCATAGGGCGTTAATAGATCGAATCGGTCGCTCAGAGGACAATTAACAGTTCCTGTCGCTAATAGGACTGTCGCAAGTGAGAAGACAGCCCGTGAACACTCTATTCAAACCAGACGTAATTCAAATTAACCACTTCCGGTTTCGGCGTTTATTGCCAAACTACAAAAAAAGGTAAAAGATAGAGAGAAGTAAATTTTTGCAAAATATTTAGGGGACAATCCACAACACACAACTAAATCAGGAAGTGTTTCAAATTTAATATTGCTTCTGGTTCCAATACGGATTTCCCTAGATCAAAAACGTAAAGAGATATGGAAATGCAATTGTCAAGAGAATAGGTTCCATCTTCAACATTGTTTTTTAAACCGGAAGTGTTGAAATTAGGAATTTCAAGTTTCATCACTTATCGCCATTAAACAAAAATGGTAATAGATAAGCGCAAGAGGTTTTCTGCAATTCATTAAAGGTCTCAAGAAAATATATAGTGGATTGCGTTGTACCTATGAAACAATGTACCCTTGAACACCTGTGCTTTTCTCGAAACCAGAGCTATCTAGGTGCAGTGATTAAATTTCGTTTGAAACATTAAATGAAGAAAAAAAGCACTACAAACGCGTTTGGCTGCTGTTTACTGAGTGTTGTGCCCAGTAATGTTCCTTTTTTTTCACCCACAAAACGAAGGTTTTTTGTAGTTACCTTTTGAGTTTTGTGTTCTTCGGTTTTCGCAGTTTGTGATATTTATTTGTCCAAACTTGGGGTAGAATCATTGGTGAATACAGTAATATTTTTAGTTTTAACATCTGTTCAATATTTAAGTTAGTGGAGAACTTTTTTTCGTAATTGTGACCCTCTTGTACCTATGAACATTAATGCATCTTGTACCTTTGAACGATAAATAATACTGTTTAAAGCTACACAATGTAAGTAGTTAAAACAATTGATATATTTTATATAGGTTAGGTTAAGATATAAAAGTTATTAATTATAATTTTAAGCAGTTTCTATATATTCGCTTATTGTATAACAATCGTAAGAGTTGTATATGTTCAAATTTATTGTTCACAAGTTTTTGTTAGAACTTCTCTTCAATTTTTAATTTAATTAATAAAATTTCAATTCTGCGGAACTTTTTATAGCTAAACCTTTTAATGCAATTTATAACTGTTAATATTTACGGCTTCTTTTTATATTATTGCCTCAGAAACATTATATTTATCACTTTGTTCAAAGCTGCAAGAGGGTCTGTTCAATGGTACGCGACCATAATGTACCTGCAAACAAAACGGATATGCTCCTGTTATATTCTATAAAAGCTAATGTAATTATGTAACACGTTTAAAAATCATCCTATCTGATAGCAAAGAGATATTCTGATTAGACTTATAGGAATATGAGCTCAAAATTTTTAACCAGGGGGTCGCAGGAAACAATTTACAAAAGTTTAAAATTCGAAAGAATACACTATTATCTTCGTGTCATATAAACTTGATGTTTCTAGCTTTAACAGAATAGAAGTTATAGACATTTTGAATTGACAGATGGATTTGGGACAATACTGCAGCTGCTGGAAGCAGAAAGACAGTATTATCTACGTGTAACATAAATTTGATGTTTATAACTTTAAAAGAATAGAAGTTATAGACATTTGAAATAGATAAATGGAATGGAAGAATGCTGAAGATTTTGGAGGGTGGCAGAGAGAAGAAAAAGATCCCAAGTTTTTTTTAAATGGCACTCATTAATGTCATGAAGTGAAATTTTTAGACTAACACCTGCAAAGGTAAGAAAATGAGAGGAAGAGATGTTAGATGTCGCTTTGACAAAGTTATTGTGACATTTATTTTTGAGATTTCAATGGAAAAATGTTAGAACCGGAACTCCATATTGTTGGATACCACTGTATATACAACCGAACAGAATAAGATGAGAAAAGTTATTGTGACATTTATTGTTCGGAGAGAGAATCTTATGTGTTACAGATAAATAGTTGTGAACACCTGTGTGTTATGATTTTGAGATGATTGCAAAAGATGTCCCTTTTTTAAAAATAAAAGTGAGAAAAGACACTGTTTTAAGAACATTTCAAATAGATGAGAAAAAGATCATTTCACCTGTTAGACAGATAAATGTGACATTTAGCATCCCACTTGCTATGTTAACTTTCTTTTTGTCCTGTTGGTAGCAGAAAAGAAATAATGTCCACTTTTTGTGTAAAAAAGGACGTTGTTAACTTTGAAGATTTCCTATTGTTGATTGTGAGGAACGGAAGGTAGAAAACAGATGTGTGCCTGTGTGAATCATAGCACGTAGCTTAAGGTGTATATATACAACTGCCTGAAATAAGATAAAATTAAATACTTTGATTTTGGTGTTCTGGAAAGTTGGTTTGTGCATTTTCTTGTGTGTGTGTGATTTTTGGCGATTAAATTTGGAATTACTGAAAGTAAAGGTAAGTTAAAATGTTCTGCTTATATAAACGAATATGATAAAAATATTGAACTGCGATTTTAATGTATTTACATGAAGTAAATTGAGTTGTTTTTGCTTTTATTTGTTGGATAACTCTAGCTTGTAAACATTGTTATGAACGAGAAAGGTGGGAAGATTTGCCTACCAAGAATTTAAGAATGAAAAGTGGGAAAATAGCAGAAATGTTTGTTGTATTTGCTGGACTAACATAGGAAATACATGGTAAATTTTGCTGAATAAAGACTTGTGTGTGAGTTAACAGAGAGAAAGAGAGGTAGAGAAATATATATACTTGTTTGCTAGTTGTAGTACCACGGTTTAAAGGAGGCTATTGGGGAAATGGCTTACCTAACAATCCAAATGAAAACAGAATATAGAAGTAACAAAGACAGGAAGAGAGAGAGAGGTAAAGAAATATATATATAAAGTTGGAATGTGTGTTCATAGTTGTTACCTTTGTAGTCTACGTTGTAGTCTGCTGCTGGTGCACTGTTTAATCGGAACCGGAAGCGAGAGTTGCAACTGTAATATTTCTGCGCATGCGTGTAATGTCTACTAAATTGAAAATTTAATTTTAATGCTCATGAGCAATGAAGAGTGAGTGTGTGTCTGTTTGTGTGACTAACCAGACTTATATTGTTAAATGCCTGTGTTATTTTTTAATCTCTTAGAGCGTTTACCTCTGGTGCTTGTGGTCCCGGGTTCGATCCCAGCCCCCTGCCAAGTGAACTTTGTGGTGCACAAACACCGTGTGCGGGGGTTTTCCTGGAGTTCTCCCGTTTCCTCCCACTATCTTCATTCCACCATTTCATTCATCACTCATCATCACCGTCTCCTTTAGCCTAACCGGCATAACTGTGGGACGTGAAACTCAAAGATTTCCTTCCATTTTCAAATATTAGAGGTGCTTCACAGGCGTTCTCAAAACAACATGGTTCCAGTACCTTCACATTAAGTAAAGTTAATATCTTCTGAAACAGCAAGTTAAAGACAGTCGCTGCAATGATCTGAGCACTGTCTTCGGTGCGCGTGATTGCGGATTCAAATCCACTGAGGATGCAATTGAAAGCAGTAAATCGCAGTCTATCCAAAACTGTAGGTCCCATCCGTAGAACCTCCTCAGCAAAACAAATGTGAAATGGTTGTCTGTATGTTTTGGTCGCGATAAATTTTTTAATTAAGTTCCTTATGTAATTTATGGTGTGGAAAGCCACAAGGACGTGCAAAAATGCAGGTATTGTTACTTGTAAGTGATAAAGGAAGACACATTTATGCAATTCACAAACTGAAACATCGGAGTTCGAGTGTAAAAATGTACGGAACACTTTCGGAAGTAATGCCAACAACTTGAAACCAGTTACAAACTGAACTTACTGATGATATGACGGATGAGGGTTGGTTTACATTGAGGCCATTCCACGCGAAAGTGAGCCTGAACCTAAATTTTCGAAAACTGTCAAAACCAGTGCATTTTTACGTATATATGAAGTAAATAGAACTAAATTTACTTTCTCACAAAGAAAAATATATTTATACTTAGAATTCACGTAAAATTTTAAGTCTAAGTTGTGAGTTTGTAACATATCAGCTGCGAGGAAATTTTTTATTCTTGTTATCGGCCACATTTTACGGTATATTATGCATGTTTGGCTGAAGTAACTTCGAGCTATTCAAGATGCTTCTTTTTGCTACAAGCTGCAGTTGAGAAAGTATTTACAGGATAAAAATTGTTTGTAATATCATTTAGAGATATAAACGTCAACTTGAGTGTCCTGCCTGTGACAGAAAACAACCAAAAGTTATTGTATTGAATCACTAAATTGAGAATGTGGTTCGTACTTAGTAGAAATAAAAATTTACGTAAGTATTTCACATTTACCAAATTTTGGACTATTGCTAATAATATATTACGATTTATTTCATTTTGAAAACTTGTCCTGCCCGTGACAGTGGGCATGACACTGGGGGGAAAGTTTGTGTACATTGGTTATTCATGATAGAAAATGATTCCATGTGTACTGAAATAAAGTTTTCTAATCATGAACATTATTTACTTAAATAGAGGATTATCTATTACTATCAGTATGATATTTTAACGTAAAATGAGTGTCATATAAATATTATCATTAGCGCCACCTTTTTGTTCATATCAAGGGAGAAGTGGATGGGATTGGAGTACGTACAAAAAGGCCAGTATGGAACTTTGTGAAACAAAAGAAAGTAATTGTAGAATGTGCTGCTGATTTCGTAGCAGTTTTAAACTCTTCGTTTCAAAATAAATGTTTTACTACTATCATCAGCAGAAATTGAAAAAAAAAAAGACACTTTGAATAAAAGACGGGAAAATGCTCTTGTCAATTGAATGTCTCCAATCAAAACATTTTTTTCCTGCAATTTGACAGCGAAAATTTGGTAGTTCGTCGAACTTTTAAATCAGATCTTCATCCGTGTAAAATCTTTAAATTTCTAACAGACTTTTATTCAGGTTCTGAAAATGATGATTTCGAAAGCCATGAAGCTATCCTGAGCGACGACTTAGGTTTGCATGTTAACAAGGCTTGTGTTAGATCAGCTGTTGAAGATATAACACAAGGAACATTTTTGTTGATGGATTTTTTCTGTAGTGGACAAAAAAAGAAAACATAGACATGCAACTATCGCACAAAGCCCAGTGGAAGAGGACAAGGAAGTCAAGGAAATTCGTATGAAGACCATAAGCGATTGTGGTAACATTTTCAAGACTGTTGAAGATGTGTCTTACGTGCATTTCGATCAAATAATACCTATGATACCAGCAGTGCCGTACCGTGGGGGGAAGGGGCGAGCGGGGTGACGGCCCCGTGCTTCAAAGTAAGGGGGCGCAAAATAAAGGAGGAAAAATTAAAAAATGACAGACGTTTAAGTATTAAAAAGTGCTCAAAATCAAGGAAAAGGAGTTTTTTTTTTTTTGAAAATTTTCTTACCTGTCGCGCCAACTATGGTGACGTTTTGCGGCTGGTCTATCGACCTATCATATTTACGGGGGCGCCGTCACGACGCGTCGTATACTCTTGCCCCGGGCGCTGCTTTCCCACGACACGGGCACTGGATACCAGCACCTATTTTATATACTGTTACATAATGTTTTTTTTTTTTTACGAATTTCCCTACAAGGTGGGTGTAAATGGACAAAAAGAAAATCATTTCCTAAAGTGTAGGGTAGGATGATACAGCTTTTCTTGCAACTGCCCGTGACAACCATATGTCCTCCCGTGACACAGTCAAGTTTAGTTTATTTATTAATATAAATATTTGACAAATTTCTCTTATGTGAAGTTTGTTAAAAAAATCATTATTTATACATTTCCGTTTAAATAAAAACATTTTCAGTTAAGAATTCACAGAGTTTTGTAATATTCACTTGGTGTATCGAAAGTCACTTCTCTTTATTGTCCCCGCTCTGACAGACGTTTAAGAATTAATATTTTCTACTCTAAGCAGAAACAAATGCTGAAAACATCAGCTACATATACTCCTAAGTCTGTACTGCTCATATATCATACAATTAGCAGAATTTTTGTTGTACTTTTAGAAATATACAAGTTTAAAGCATTAAATATGTAGTGAAACTGTCCTACCCGTGACGATGGAATGTCCCATTATCTACTTTAAAGAAAGTAAAAATGTAGTTGGTGAAACATAGTGTTAGGAAATTATGTTGTAATGTTTAAACGTAAATTAGAATGTTTTCGAGTAAAAGTATTGCAATAAGGATATATATATATACATATATATATATATAGAGAGAGTGGCGGATCCAGGATATGATCAAGGGAGGGGCTAAACCATAATTTGCCGTTTTATCCAGTGTAAAGCAGAATTGAAGCCCATTTTATCCAGTGTAAACCTCAGCGTCAAGGAAGGGGCTATAGCCCCGTAGCCCCCCCTTAGATCCGCCCTTATATATATATATATATATATATATATATATATATATATATATATATATATATATATATATATATATATATATATAGAAGGTGGTCAGCATCGATCAAATGGGACAGTTTAATAGAAAATAATGAATGTATTTGCTTCGGTCTGTTCCGAGCTTGTATAAGTGGAAATAAATTAAGAACAGATAATGAAGAAACCAAGTCAATACCTGTATGTATATCATGTAAATGATATCAAATCTATCAGTACGGGACTATGTATCTATTTTGAAGCCACTATATATATATATATATATATATATATATATATATATATGGATGGTCTCATTCCAAAGTGAACCAACTGCCAAAAACCGCTTTTCGAGAAATCGAGACTTATAGTTTTAGTTGTTTCAAAAAATCTACATAACACTTGAAAATATAGCTTTATTTCTATCTTTTGTTACAAATATTGATCTTTTAACTACGATGAATATTAAGTGGGTAACAACAAAATAATAGTGCAAAATACAATAATATTAGTACAAATTTTAACTTAGTTCACTATTGCATAAGACTTTGGTATATAGTTTGCCATTGATACGAAGAGAGAACACTCACAGTATTCTAGTTTGTGCGAGTTATATTTTCGAAAGTCTGTTGTAACTCGCAGAAAGTAGAATACTGTCAGCGTCCCCTCTGTATTAATTAGTGCTCTCAAACGGGTCAAATCGGGTCAGGGGAACTCGGGTCACGGATCGGGTCTTTCTAACTCGGATCACGGGTTGGCTCAGAGTAACTCGGGTCACGGGTCGGGTTGGGTCAGATGCACTCGTGTTATGGGTCAGGTCAAGCTTTTAAGCTTCGAATCGGGTCAAACAGCTTCTCGGGTCATGGGCCGAGTTCCCCTGACCCGATTCGACCCGTTTGAGAGCACTAGTACTAATATACTAAAATAAAAAATTGAACGGTTTCTGGCAAAAATAGCTCTTCAATAAACGGGAAAAAGAGCTTTTCCTAGCACCTGCAAATGTCTTTCATTTGTACTGTACATGTTTTAAAAGGTATTAGAAACACGAACAAAGAAACAGATTTTCAAAATTTAGCACAATGTTTAATAGGGAAAGCTTTCTTTTTATTTTAATGTTTGTTTGAAGCAAGTGCAAGTGTTGTCTTCTTGTTCCATATCGCTTTGTTCAGCTGATGTACACTGTTCCTTGTCAATTTGTTCTAATTCGTTAGTAAACGAGTGGTAGATGGGTGGAATAAATTCCAGTAGGCTCCGCAAATACTTTATTTTCTCTCTCCCTTGCGGATACAGGTCAGGGAACGCTAGAGTAGTAATCGCGGTACTCTGCCGAACTTTTGATTATCCTCAATGAGGGGCCCCAAGGCCCGGGGTCAATGACCTAGGGGTACATAGGACCACCCCTTCTAAATTTTGGCAGGGGTACCATGGCCCACCCCCTAAATTTTGGCAGGGGTACATAGGACCACCCCCCTTAAATTTTGGAAATTGCCAAATCTAAAAATTTGGTATGGTAGCCTAGGACCACAGTATGTACCTTTATCCGTATTGGGGGTCTATGTCGTTCCCTTTCATGGCTAAAAAATTGCCAAAAATTCAAATTTCGGGGGATTTTTGACCTAATTTATCCCCTTGGATGAGGTGTTATTACCCTATATAGTTATATGGGCGTATACAGGGGTCCATTAGCTTTCATAACATATGGGTATGTTAATGCACCCCTTGAAAAATTTGGGAGGGGTACCTTGGCCCACACCTTAAATTTTGGAAATTGCCTAATTTAAACATTCGGTATTATAGTACAGGACCCTAATATGTATTATGATAAATTTGGGTGGTCCACCTCATTTCCTTCTAGGGGTACCAAATTGCCAAAAATATAAACGTAAGCAATACGTTGTACCACGTGTTTGGTTTTCAACCTATTTTATCCCCTTGGATGAGGTCCTATTACCTTATATGTTTATATGAGCGTATACAGGAGTGTATTACCTTTCATAAGACATGGGTATATTGGTACACCCCTTTAAATTCTGGGAGGGGTACCTTGGCCCACCCCTTCAATTTTAGAAATTGCCCAATTTAAACATTTGGTATAATAGTATAGAACCCTAGTATGTATCACTATAAATTTGGGTGGTCCACCTCGTTCCCTTTTAGGGGTACAAAATTGCCAAATGTTAGTACAACCACGTGTTTGGTCTTTTGACCTAATTTATCGCCTTTGATGAGGCGTTATTATCCTATATGGTTATATGGGCGTATACAGGGTTCATTACCTTTCATAAAACATGGGTATATTGGTGCACCCCGGGAGGGGTACCTTGGCCCACCCCTTAAATTTTGGAAAATGCCCAATTTAAACATTTGGTATTATAGTACAGGACCTCAATATGTATCATGATAAATTTGGATGGTCCACCTCGATCCCTTTTAGGGGTACAAAATTGCCAAAATATAAACGTAAGAAATATGTTGTACCACGTGTTTGGTTTTTGGTCCATTTTATCCCCTTTGATGAGATTCTATTACCTTATATGATTACAGGGGTCAATTTCCTATCATAAGACATGGGTATATTGTTGCACCCTTCTTAAATTTTGGCAATGGTGGTCCACTGAAATTGTCCAATTTAAGCATAGTACAGGACCTCAATATGTTTCGGTGGTCCTATTGTCAAATTTTTAAGTACAACCACGTGTTCGGTTACTGACTCAATGTATCCTATTTGATAAGGTATGGACGGGTATCCCCTTTCAATTTGGTAGGACTTTTTGGGTGTAGTACGGTCACGTGATCGATGATTTGGTTTTGATGCGCGACGAGGTCCCTGGTCAATGTTCTCTCTTTCAAACTAAAAAATCAAACGAAAGTTTTTAAAACAAAAATTGAAACGAAAACATTTAAACAAAAATCTTGAAATTAAAAAATTTTCAACAAAACAAATTTTGAAACAAAAAATTTTCAAGCAAAAATTTTTGAAACAAAAAAAAATTCAAACAAAAATTTTGAAACGAAAATATTTTCAACCAAAAAATTTGAAATGAAAAATTTTCAAACAAATAATTTTGAAAAAATAAATTTACAAACAAAAATTTCAAACAAAAAATAATTGTAACCAAAATTTTGAAACAAAAAATTTCAAACATAAAATAATTGTAACCAAAATTTTGAAACAAAAAATTTTCAAACAAAATTTTTGAAACAAAAATTTCAAAACAAATTTCAAAAGAAAAATTTTTTCAAATAGAATTTAAATCAGTGATCAGCTTTTACGGTTAACCGTTAAACTTAATCCGGCTTTTAACTATTCGAATAACAAATAAACGGTTTTCAACTATTCGATTAACAAATAAACGGTTTTCAATTATTCGATAAAGAGATGAACGTTTTTTTCCTTTTCACACCAGTGAGTGCAAGAATTTACAAACTAAACAAAAAATTTTTGTACTCGCTTTAAATACGCATCATTTTTGAAACAAGGTGTTAGTGTTCATCATGGATACACAGTGGAAACATCCATTTACCTGTATTCTCGCAGGGCCTAGTGGGTGTGGAAAAACGTATTTTGTGAAGCGATTACTGTCACATCTCCCAACCATGATCAATGCAAAATTTCGTAAGATATACTGGTATTATGCAGAATGGCAAGACGTGTATGCAACAATGTCGGTTCCAGTAGAGTTTCACGAAGGACTTCTACGAATGAAAGATTTTCAGCCTCAAGATGGACCACATTTGATTATTATTGATGACCATATGCGAGAAGTGAATAGTGATATTGTTGATATGTTCACAAAAGGATCACATCATCGAAATATTAGTGTGATTTTTATAACACAAAATGTATTTCATCAAAGTAAAGCAAATAGAAATATGAGTTTAAATTGTTCGTATTTGGTGTTGTTTAAAAATCCACGTGACAAGTCACAAATCAAGCATATGAGTTATCAAATCATGCCTGAGCATCCACTGTTTCTACAAGAAAGTTATGCAGACGCAACAAGAAATCCACATGGTTATTTACTGATGGATCTTAAACAAGATACACCCGATGAAATGCGATTTCGTACAAATATTTTTCCCGACGATTTGCATCATTATGTTTACGTACCAACAAAACATGTTTAAATTATTGTGCATGTGAAAAGAATGACTTAGTCTGTCACGATGTCTCCTACAGTGAAACACGCTGATCTGCTACGTGCTCTGCACAAAGCTAAACCAAGATTGCGTAAAGCTATTATTGCCAATGCAGACGCTTCATTAATTCATAGTATTTGTGAATGTTGTTATAATGTCTTAAAAGGCAATGTTCCACTGACAAGTGCGCAGAAGTCAAGATTAAAGCGTTACAAGAACACGCTCCGCTATCTCGTAGACAATACAAAATCATTGGATAAAAAGAAGAAACATTTAGCCGTACAACAAGGAGGATTCTTACCTGCATTACTTGCACCTATTGTAGGAAGTGTGTTATCCAGTATTTTGTTTAAACAATAAACATCATGGAACATAGCAAGAAGATGGTTTTAGTGCCACCAGAAATGCTTCAACGAATGCATGCATCATCATCCCGTGTGAGTGAAAATCGAGAATCTAATCTCGATCGTGAAATGCAATCTATATTGAATACATCGTATCCAAGTGATGAAGAAAAATGGAATCAGTACAATAGAATATTACAGAAATATCTTTATGTGATACGTAAACAAGAAGAACCAATACCACTTACAATTACATCAATGAAACCTGATGGTGACGTCCCGAATGTTGACGATAGCACGAAACAAGAAATTTTAGCCGCAATACCACAAATGTTTCGTAAGAAAGCCGAACTACTATTCCGTCGTTTAAAACAAGATGACGCAATTACGTGGGATCATAAAGGAACAGTGTACATCAACGATAATAAACTACATGGATCCAATATTGTAGATTTAATGTGTGATATGACTCGACCGAGGAAACATTCTAATCCTCAAGGCAAGGAATTGTTTTGCAACTACCTTGCATCGTCAAACACACCTCAAGAATTGATTGGTAATCCACGAAGATTAAACTATATTGTCAAGCATAATAGTACAACAGCATCTGAAGGATCTGCACCACCAAAACCGGCACCTGAATTATTTTCTTCCGGAGAAGAAGAAGAAGAAGATGATGACGATGATGATGTTTTAGAAGTCCGACCAAAAAGAAAACGTATCATTCCACAATGGTCAACGTACAAACCATGAACAAAAAGTTGATATCCATTTATTACAATCCAGCACATCCTGCATCGTTTTCTACTGCAAAGAAATTATGGCAAGCCACAGGAAAATCTATACCTCTAGCCAAAATAAAACTTTGGTTAAACAAACAACCTACCTACACGTTACATCGTCCTGTACGTCGTCGTTTCCGTAGAGATTTTTATCCTGTCAACAATATTGATGATCAATGGGAATGTGATTTAAATGATTTACAATCACTTCAAAACTATAATGACAATTACCGCTATATTCTTACAGTGATTGATGTGTTTAGTCGGTACGGATGGGCTGTACCACTAAAATCAAAAAGTGCCGAGGATATAGTGAATGCATTTGAAATGATTTTCCAGGACAGGAAACCAATTGTGCTACGTAGTGATCAAGGAACTGAATTTACCAACAAGACAGTTCAAAAGTTTCTCAGGAAACACAACGTGCAACATGTTACAACAAAGGATCCAGATATTAAAGCCAGCATCGCAGAAAGACTTAATCAGACATTGAAACATCGTATGTGGAAATACTTTACCAAATATCAAACATACAATTACATCAAATTATTGCCTTTACTTGTAAAAGCATACAATGAAAGTCGGCATTCCAGTATTAAAATGGCACCTGCAAACGTTTCTCAGGACAATTTACTGGAGGTGTGGCATAACTTATACGACAAAAAGCTACAACGTTCAAAACCAGATACGGATTTATCTGTTGGTGATACTGTTCGTATAAGTAAAACAAAACGTATCTTTGACAAAGGTTACCTCGAGAACTGGACTTGGGAAATATTTAGAGTAAAAGCCATTGTATCAAGAAACCCACCAGTGTATCGACTAGAGGATTTAAATCATCAACTCATCCATGGTGTTTTCTACAGAGAAGAATTACAACCAGTGCCGCTCCCTTCGACGTTCCTCATCGATAAAATATTACGTACAAGAACAAAAGGTCGCAGAAAGGAGTATCTCGTCCAGTGGAAAGGATATCCTTCCTCATTCAATTCGTGGATCCCTGCAACTTCATTGAAGAAGAAGAATGGAACCTGATCAAGATTTTTACGTTACACTTCCCAGTAATAGTTCCATGGATTATTTTCCAGAAAATACATTGACTTCATATATTACGAAATTACAACAACGTGTAGAGTTTCGCCAGAAATGGGATGTGGCAATTGTAGAGATTCATTATCCACATTCTTTGCTGAACGTTAACAGTAAAAACAATAAAATATATTACAAATTATCAAGTAGTAATGATCAAGAACCGTGGAAGGTTGTAACGATCCCTGTACGCTATTATAACAATATACGGGATCTTATTCATGCAATTAATATACATCATAAAGAAACCAATTTATTTATATCTCATGACGCAACTAATAATATATGCCTCATAAGACATCCCAAAAAGAAAGTCCATACTTCTGTACAAATCTCACCAAGTGTTAGTTTAATGCTTGGATTTGAACCGAAAAGTGACTTAAAAGATATGGAAAAGGGACAATATACACCGGATGTACGATTAGGCTTACCATCACAAATGTACGTCTATTGTGACATTATTGAATTTGTCATTGTTGGAGATACAATGGTACCCTTGTTACGAATTGTCAACATGGATCCTGTGAATCATACTTTTGGAAGTCATGCAGTACAAATCTTTAATCCTGCACATTATGTTCCGGTGGAAAAAAATGAATTTTGAGCAAATACAAATCGATATAAGGGACAGCACAGGTCATCGTATGCCATTCACCTTTGGAACGGTGTGTACAAAACTACATTTCCGTCGTCGTCGTCATGACTGATCCGTATTTGCAATACTACCAAAAACAAGCGTTGTCCGGTATCGGCAACGTCTATGTGGGAAGTCCCTATCAAGCAGGACATGGCATTGGAAGTTTCCTTGGTGGCTTATTTCGTTCAGTGTTACCACTTGTGAAGCAAGGCGCTAAAACTGTGGGAAAAGAATTATTAAAATCAGGTGCCAATATGATTAATGATGTGATCTCGAATCAACCGCTGGAAGAATCGTTTCATCAACGTATGCAAGAGGCAAAATCAAATTTACAAGAAAAAGCTAAAAATAAGTTGAAAACTATGCTGGGAAGTGGATATCATAAACGAAAATGGGATGACTGCTCTCAGTTTGAGGTTGACCTTCCAACGATCAACAACACCATCAATCCTACAAAGAGACGTAAATTATCACATAAGAAGAAGAAGAAATCATTGGCATCGTCACCAGATATTTTTGATTAATTCAACGATGGCTTTCTTACATCATCAATCCTGTGAATGTGTAAAAAGTAAATTGGACATTTTTTCAACGTTACCTACGCAAACCAGTGTTCTGGACAATCGTATTATAGGCTACAAACCAATTAGTTCAATAGCTGAAAATTCACCAATAGAATTTGTAGTGAGTGGTAGCAGTGATGAATACATTGATTTGCCACAAACCTTATTATACATCCAAGCACAAATTGTGAAACCAGATGGTTCCTCCTTCACCAATACGGATAAAGCAATTGCACCTGTCAATGATTTTCTAAATGAATGTTTAGTGAAGTACAAATCTACTTGAACAATAAACTGATTTCATTTCCGTCACATAATCATCCATATCGTTCGTACATGGAAAAACTGCTCAATTATAGTGATGGAGCTAAAAATACACATTTACAAACAGCAATGTGGTTTCAAGATACGGCTGGTCATATGAACGCAACCACAAGTGAGAACAAAGGATATCAACTACGCTATGAACTGACAAAACAAAGTATGAAATTCGATATGATTGGACATCTTCATTGTGACATTTTTAATCAAGATAAATTTTTAATTCATGGAGTGGAATTACGTGTGAAACTTATTCCTGCAAAACCAAACTTTTGTCTCATGGCCGGTGAAAGTGGTGTCAATGCAAAAATCAATATTCTAGATGCATCGTTGCAGGTGAAAAAAGTCAGCATCAGCCCTAGTGTCAAATTGGCACACAATAAAATTTTACAATCTACACCGGCAAAGTATCCTCTGACAAGGGTTCAAATGAAATCATTTACCATCCCGAAGGATATACAATCCAAAACTATTGATAACCTGTTTATGGGAACATTGCCAAATCGTATTATTGTAGGATTTACATCGAATGAAGCATCCAGTGGAACTATTACCAGCAATCCATTTGAATTTCAACATCTAAACATTAATTTCTTTACATTGTACGTGGATGGAAAAGCTGTACCTTCAAAACCATTGCAACCCAACTTTGAAGAAAATCTCTACATTTCATCGTACCACACATTGTTCTCAGGCTCTGGCATACATTTTACCAATACTGGAAATACAATTTCAATAGCCGACTACAAGAAAGGATATACACTGTTTGTATTTGACCTAACTCCCGATTCTTCTGCTGGAGATTGTCACTATTGGAATTTACAACGACATGGCGCCATCCGATTGGAAGTTCATTTCCAAGAGAAATTAGCAGCACCTGCAAACTGTATTGTGTATGGGGAGTTTTCCTCACTCCTAGAGATAGACCACCAGCGCAACATTATCCTGGACTTTTAAATTACAAGGTACGTATACGTTATGTATCATTTCCATTCACGATGTTGAATACATTACAATTAGCTAGTGCTTTAAACGGTAGTCCATTGTTCAGAAATCATTTTACCGGGGTATTTGCAAGCGATGAGTTGCCCTCACGGATTTCTCTTCCTCTGGCAATGATTGTAAATACAGATCCATCCACAAAACTAGGAAGCCATTGGATTGCAATTTATATTGATAATCGCGGTGTTGGAGAATATTTTGACAGCTATGGCCTTCCTCCTTATGTACCACAACATGTTGCATTCTTAAAACTTCATTGTATGTACTATAAATATAATAATAGCCAAATGCAAAGTCTTGGTTCATCCGTATGTGGCTATTATGCTTATTTTTATTTGTGCTGTAAAGCCCGAGGAAAATCTCTGCGTGCAATTCAATATTTGTTCACAACAGTACCCACGGTTAATGATCGTAGACTGCTGCAATACACCTTCCAGGTAATTTTATCATATTTATCATTGTAAGTGTATTTGTTTTATCATCATCTATTTCTATACTAATCATCTTTTTCCTCGTTCTTTTTTACAGAATTCACAATACGAAGCTTTGCAAACGGGTGCTATGCTGCAAAACATGGAAACAAATCATTACAATCAAGAAGAGGAGGCGGTCTAATGAAGAAACCCAGCTCAATATACAAACATTGTCAATAAGAAAGAAAAAGAAGAAACCAGAAAAATGAATAAAATACAATTTATGCTTATTTATGTGTTTTTATTGTTCATTCCACATACAACGTTATCAGATTCTCCTAAAGAACTGTGCGATATAAGACGAGAACCCTGGGCAAAGTTTCCACCTAAAAGGGATCGAGGTGGACCATCCAAATTTATCATGATACATATTGAGGTCCTGTACTATAATACCAAATGTTTAAATTGGGCATTTTCCAAAATTTAAGGGGTGGGCCAAGGTACCCCTCCCGGGGTGCACCAATATACCCATGTTTTATGAAAGGTAATGAACCCTGTATACGCCCATATAACCATATAGGATAATAACGCCTCATCAAAGGCGATAAATTAGGTCAAAAGACCAAACACGTGGTTGTACTAACATTTGGCAATTTTGTACCCCTAAAAGGGAACGAGGTGGACCACCCAAATTTATAGTGATACATACTAGGGTTCTATACTATTATACCAAATGTTTAAATTGAGCAATTTCTAAAATTGAAGGGGTGGGCCAAGGTACCCCTCCCAGAATTTGAAGGGGTGTACCAATATACCCATGTCTTATGAAAGGTAATACACTCCTGTATACGCTCATATAAACATATAAGGTAATAGGACCTCATCCAAGGGGATAAATTAGGTCGAAAACCAAACACGTGGTACAACGTATTGCTTACGTTTATATTTTTGGCAATTTGGTACCCCTAGAAGGAAATGAGGTGGACCACCCAAATTTATCATAATACATATTAGGGTCCTGTACTATAATACCAAATGTTTAAATTAGGCAATTTCCAAAATTTAAGGTGTGGGCCAAGGTACCCCTCCCAAATTTTTCAAGGGGTGCATTAATATACCCATATGTTATGAAAGCTAATGGACCCCTGTATACGCCCATATAACTATATAGGGTAGTAACACCTCATCCAAGGGGATAAATTAGGTCAAAAACCCCCGAAATTTGAATTTTTGGCAATTTTTTAGCCATGAAAGGGAACGACATAGACCCCCAATACGGATAAAGGTACATACTATGGTCCTAGGCTACCATACCAAATTTTTAGATTTGGCAATTTCCAAAATTTAAGGGGGGTGGTCCTATGTACCCCTGCCAAAATTTAGGGGGTGGGCCATGGTACCCCTGCCAAAATTTAGAAGGGGTGGTCCTATGTACCCCTAGGTCATTGACCCCGGGCCTTGGGGCCCCTCATTGAGGATAATCAAAAGTTCGGCAGAGTGCTGCGATTACTACTGCTAGGTTCCCAAGATTAGTTGGTCGTCCTTTGTCTTTTATTCAAATTTACAGATGAATGGTTCCAAGTCATTGTGAGTGTACTTAAACTCCAGAACACCTGGATTTTTCCTTCTGAATCGCATGACCTTCATACGAAACCATTCCACCTTCTCTCCAATTTCGTTGGTTTTCCTGTTCACCATGTGTTCAGCAAGCACAGCAGTAGTTTTGAAGTCTTCCTTCTCCATCTTAATGACTTCAAACTTGTTTTTCTTAACTCTTGCACTTGAAATTAATTCATGCCATTGGTTGGGATGATAGATTTCAGGGTGATATTTCAATTTTCGCTCTATGTCAGCAAAATCACTATCATTAGTCAAATAAGAATATCCAGGTTCAACAAACGTATGAGCCACCTCCTTGATCTGTAGGGTTGGGTTTCCTACAACGTACATCCACATAGCATTCATTTTTATATTGCGATTCTGGCCACCACAAAAATCCGACCAGGTGACAATCTTCTCTTTCGTGTCATGTTTTTGTAAGTGTTTTAACACACATGAAGCTACTTCTTGTGCACCTCTTGACCCAATACTCTCATCCCAAACATACATTGTACCTGTTTGTGCAGAAAAATCATGAACTCCAAAGTTATAGCATGAAAGTTGTTGTTTATAATATACAATACCAGTTGTGAATCTAGGTACCTACATGACTTTCTGAAAATCAAACGATATTACAAGAGGTCCATTTTCGGTTTTACTAAGAGCGTGATCCGATTGCAGATTACTGCGAGCTAATTCTACTTTTCTGAGATGAAGCTCGTGTTGCTGTTGTAATTGCTTACATTTTTGAAGATCCTTTTCATCTTCAGTGTTACTAACTTGTATTTTTAACCTGTCACAAATCTGGCATGTGTCTTTACGAGGTGGCTTAAAACATACATTAAAATCTCTTTTAAACACCTTTTCGTGCAATGACTGACTTGGTACTCATTCGAGTAAATTGTTCTCTTCTACATGTTTAACGTACAGTCTATACATTTCACTAAGGTTAACTGTTGTGCTCAAGAAATACCTCTTTTGAGAATATTTTCTACAATAATAGCTACGAACAACGGGCAAACTTTTAATGTGATCTTGAAGGTGCTTATAGTTGCAGAAGTTGACTTATTGCTGGGAGTATGCTTTCCGCGTTGGTCTTTCAAATTTCCCGACTTAGCTTTACCCAGTGTTCCATGTAGGCCTATTGGTGCACTGTCTATTTGTAATATTTCCATGAACATTTTCTTACATACTTCTACATTCTCTGTTTGTGTTGGTATGTAGAATGATCTACTAAACATCCTCTTGCCCTGAACTACAGAACGTTTTGAACGCTTTCGAGCTACAGGCTTGGTTTGAACAGCTCCTACAATAAGCGCTGTTTATGTTTCCCAAGAATCGGCATTGTAAAACAGGTCATAAAAGTTTTTCTGTCCTCCACGCTTACCTTAGCCACACAAGCATATTTGCAAGAACAGTTGAAATTAACGAACGTTTTGGCAGCAATAGACTTTCCTATTACTAAGATGTATGCCTTACCCTTGCGCCTGCTTTCTTTACGAATGTTCTTCTTCCATTTGGAAGGATCGCCCTTTCTGTGTCGATTAATCGTACTTCTGGTTTCTGGAGTGGATGAATCTGAAAGTACACAATAGTAGCACACCATAAGCAATTGAATCAGGATGAAGAAATCAAATATTGTTGCAGTAACAGAACACTTTTATTATTTTTCGCGTTAGAAGTACTTGTGTTTTACGATTGCTAAAGCAAAGAAAGCTACCGGAGTACTGACATAAAAAGAGCCAAGGAATTTAACTTATCTCCGAACATGGGGAATAACAAAGTTTATATTGAGATTACGAGTTGAAAGTATAAAAGATGTAGTACGACTATTTTCAAATTTACTTTGTAACAACAAATTGAAAACTCTGAACAGGTTGGAATTCATCAGCTGGCATTTGGCCACTCCTTGCAAGGATGAGATGCATTATGATTTTTTTTACTCGTTGATTACAGTTTATCTTTTTCAGCAAACTCAAAGTAGGATATTTTTGATGCTAAAACTGGGATTGATGTCCATGTACTCCACAAAAGGAACAAACAAGTCAGCTGACGTCACAAACCTTTAATAGTTCTTTCGTTTACTGAAGTACATGGACCAACCTGAGAATTAACTGTATTTTCCTATTGTTGAATCTAACAAACAAATTTTAAGTAACCCACTCGAATTGACGAGGCGAAAATAGTAAAGTATCTCCGATGTGAGGACTGGCCAAACGCTTCAGGCTTGCAGTTGAGTAACGTACTTAATGTAATACTCTTATTGTTTCGTCAGTTGCTCATACTTCAGGATTCTGAGAGTTCTACTCATTGCTATGATCCATCTCTTTTCGTTCGAACTGATGAAAAGTGATAATACTCTTGACATGCCAAAATGAACTAAATACAAATTGCTCTGGAAATAAGTATACTATTCCGTATTTGGTCACTAATACTCAATAATTTTAACATGTAGTGCGTAATATACTTGCGAGATTTGCCATACTGTTATACATCTAATATGTCACTCACACGAGCGTTCGCAAACTGTTTTTTTTTTAAAGTTAGTTCACTTTGGCATTTGAACAGTTTAACTCGAATTCATAACACAGAATAAGAAATACAATATTACTCTGTTAATCTAATTTGACCAATAAACAAAATATGCCTACCTGTCTCAGACGTTCCCGCATTAGAATCTGGTTTATAGACATCTGAGGAACCACAACTTATGTCAGAATCGTCTTTATCTGCATAATTAACGCGAACATTTCTCAGCGTTCGTTTTGAACTAACTCCCGGAGAAGCTAGTGACGGATAAATTCCCGGGAAGATATATTTCGGGAATATTCCCAAAATGGGAATTTGTCCGGGAATTTATGTACAATCAGAAAGGAAATTGCATTATATTACTATATTATGATTTCAAAGTTTAATTAATGTTTATATTACAGCATATTATTACTGTTGTCCACAGAGGGTTCTTTAAAATGTATATTCTCAACGGTACTATGTTACTTTATTAACACTTTATTATATCTAGAGAGTACGCATAAATGTATATTTATTTACAGTATGTTCTATCAATTAAATATGTTTGAAAAAATGTATAGTAAGAGTTTAAATTTATATCTAAGTGGATTTGTTCAACTTGACTCTAATACTAATATTATGAACACATTAAATTTATAGATGTTATAAACCAATTAGATTGGGTAAATGCTAGAAGATACATGTCTCACCAACTTATCAACATTTGCGCATACATATTTATGTTCACAAAATTTGCAAGATACTTACTTATCTTTATATTTTAGCACGTAACATTGCCATACACGACCTTTGATTCTACCTATTTCTCGAAATTCCATACGTTAATTCACATGTAAAAGAAGTCCGACTACTTCTTCAGAAATTCGAGTCAGAGAGAGGAGACAGACCGACGTCTATTACTAAAGGTGGTTCAGGGTTTATTAATAGTACTTCATCTCTATTTCTACATAATTCTAAATTAATTTACAAAATGGTTCCTTTTCATAATTTGTAAATTAGTACTTTGCTAATTTTAGCTGTTCTTTAGCATTGGGGACCAGCTTTTGCACCTACTTTTTTGCGATATTCTATTCCGATGCGGTTGTTTTATAGTTTCATACGTTAAATTACGTTACCAACATTAAATTCAGACAGCGTTGCAGAACGAGTGTTAGCGAATGAAGGCGGGTTAGAGCCCCGCATGGCACGTTGTTTTCTATCTTCGTTTCAAACAATCCACTTTCTTTTCTCACATAAATTTCTTCCATTTACCTTTCCGTTTTGTATAAATACCCTACTGCCCTAAAAAGATGTGTTCGATACTTTCTTGACTACTTGAACATCACTACCAACTCATTTCCTCCGTAAATCATCCTAATTTTTGCTCGTTTTGGCCCCCCAATTCTAAACAATTACCCTATTTTTTTAGTGCAATTGGAAATGGAAGTTTAAAAATCATATTATTAGTTATATAAAGTATCGTCAAATAATTTCAAATTTTTTAACCTCCAAATTCTTTAAACCCTAGAAGTAAATCATAATATATTAAAACAAAGTAATTAGCCATATCGTTCTTATAATTTGGAAGATAAAGTAAAGAAATGGAAATAAATTCCTTCCGGGAATTTATAGGCGAGGGGAAAACCCGGAAATATTCCCATTTTTTTTAATTCCTTCCCACCGGGAATATTCCCACTGCCCGTCACTAAATATAATACAGTGTTAATAAAGTAACATAGTACCGTTCAGAATATATAGATTTTAAAGAATCCTCTGTCGACAACAGTAATAATATGCTGTGATATAAAAATTAATTCAACTTTGAAATCATAATATAGTAATAGAATGCAATTTTCTTTCTGATTGTACATAAATTCCCGGATAAATTCCCAGGGAATATTCCCGAAAAATATCTTCCCGGGAATTTACCCATCACTAGTGTTGTGTAGAGAAATGATATTAAGTGAATTAACGTATGCTAGGTGGTCATGTGCTAGCAAGCCCGACGTACGCAGGCAAAATTGTATAATTTCATTTTAAATTTATTCATCGTCATTTTTTATTTTTTTATTGAAATTCGAAATGGGCTAAAAGGTTTTGAAAACATACGAAGAAATTTATTAACAAAAAAATTAATTTAAAAGAAGGGTGTACGTAAGTAACTTCATATGTGAATTATTTTTAATCAAATAAATCCTATCCTATGTATTTGTTTTGTTTTTGTTACCATCTCATCATAAATCACTACTACATGAATCACCACCGAGATCGTTGGTATTCTATCGAGGTACTCGTGTGCATTCTGTAGATGTTAACGGGCTTACCGAAGGCGGTGGGTACGCGTGAGTGCAACCTCAGTCTAAGTTCGTGTTGGTTCGTATTCCAGCTTGGAGGTTTGCATGCCTTTTATTCTAGCCATTACTATTGACGGAGTGGTGCGCTTGTTCCATCTAACCACTAAGTTTATCATGAATAAATATTTTCATTACCCGAACAGGAGAATCGAAACCAGGCGGTTACAAAAAGTTGCGCACCAAACAGGCACAGAACTCCTGCAGCGTTAAAGCAAACCTAGTGATTCATGTTCAGGAACGTAAAGGTAAAAGGTAAGTCTGACTCGTGTTTAGAAATTTTTATATAGTTGTGCAAAACGGATGAAAGTAATGTCAAGTTATTGTTGGATGCAATTAATGCAAATAAAGCTGAAATGCAAATTTTGCACGAATCGTTAGAAAGTAAAATAGAAAAAATGAACGAATCTTTGGAAGGAAAAATACTTGAAGTTAATGAACAAACCAATAAAGTGTGTGAGTCTTTGGAAAGCAAAATAGAAAGGGTCAACGAATCTTTAGAAAATAAAATGTCAGAAATATCTGAGGTACCAAAAAAGCAGATTGACGATAAACTTGAGGTGCAATTAGAAATAATAGTGCGAGAAGGTAAATTATAAATGCGAGAAAATATGGGGGGAAATGTTCAGAACTGTCAAGAACTTGAGAATATTATGGTTGATTTAGGTGAATGTGAAGAAAAGGCGGACCGAGCATTTAAAACAATTGAAGCGATCGAGGAGTCAGTAAACAATATTGAAAGTAATTTAGAAAATAAAGAAAAAATGTTAGTGGGATTAAGTAATACGACTGATAAGTTAGAAAGAAATATCGCAATATTGCGCCGCAGGGTCGATAGTTTGTCACAGAACACAATTCCTCAAGGTATTGATGTTCAAAATATGAATCAGAACATTGCTTTAATAAGTGATACGCTGTCAGGTTTGGAAATAAAAGTAGATGAAACTTAAACGAAGTTAACTTCATTAGCTGAGAGTGTTAACAGAGAGGGGAGTGAACGCAATTGGCGTCGATTAAGTATATCGGGTGATGATAGGTATAGCCATAAGTCAAAATACAGCAAGAAAGAAACTAGTAGTTCTAACCAAACAGATTCTAGTTCCTCGACAGCAAGTGAGAGTAGCAGTAAACAAAATTAAAGAAACGAATTAAAGTAAGAAAATCAGACTGGGTGATGTGAAAAATGCTAAACGACGAATATTACGTCATGGTGATATTGAAATGTTTCCGAAGTTTTCAGGTTTAGAAGATGATGAGTCACCAACTTCGTTTTTAAACCAATTTAACCTCGCTGCGCACGCTGTAGATTTACCTAAATCTCAAGATTTAGATGTACTAGGATCTGTTTTTACCGGTAATGCTCGTGAGTGCTACAAATCAAAATTAGGTACATTTCGTTCATTTGAAGATTTTGGTAAAGAATTTAAAGCTCAGTTTGCTTCAGAACAAGTTATTGGAAGTAAATTATCGGTTTTGCAATCTCATACCTTCAATCCAAAGACTTTACCGATTTCGTTTACAAAAGATTCAACAAGATACGTGGTTTGTCATCTGGTATATCGGAAACTTTTATTGTGAACACGATTAAACAGCTGATACCTATTTCTTACCGACGACAGTTAGCATTGTTCCGAAATTTAGATTTCAATTCATTTTTAATTGCCATACAAAATCTTATAGCATTGTATTATGACAGTAGGAATACTAATGATAGGAACAATTTTTATGGTACCTAGTGCGGCACGTAAAACCGGCCCGTCGTAATATTCTGGTATATTGTGTTTTTGGCAACACTTAAATAATCTACCTTTCTACCAAGAGATGGCGTGTCGAGGTCGGGTCGACTTACGTGACCTGCAGCAGTCACGTGCAGCCGCAGCCAGTGAAACTTGTCGAAACTAGTTGAGAAAAAGGCCTCGTTGTGTTAAGCCGGGTGAGTGTCAGTGTGTGATAATGCCGTATTCGATACTCGAGCATTTTGCCATTGTTGAAGGGTTCATTCTCACTGGATCTTTCGTGAAAACAAAGAATTTGTTTCGGGAGAAATTTCCAGGACATTCTGTGCCAGCAAAAAGCACCATCCAGGAATAGATTGGAAAATGGTTCGGTTCAAAATGCTCCCAGGAACAGACGACCATCTGTCTGCACACCTGAATTAAAGATGCAGGTGGAGGAGATAATGACAAGAAGTCCTCGAAAGTCAACCAAGAGATTGAGTCAACAGGTTCATGCGAGTGAGAGAAGTTGCAGAGGTGTTTTAAGGGGACTGAAGTTAAAACCGTACCGGATAAGTGTTGTGCAAGAACTGAAGAAGCCTGACCTGCAGAAGTGGGTGCATTTCTGTTCATGGCTGTTGAGCAATGTTGACAGTGGTTGCTTGGATCCACTAATGCTCATCATGAGTGACGAGGTGTGGTTCCACCTGTCTGGGTACGTAAATTCCCAAAACAACCGGTATTGGTCGACAGAAAATCCACACGCAATCCACCAGGTACCCTTGCATGATGAGAAGATTGGTGTTTGGTGTGCCATTTCCGCCACACGCGTTATTGGGTCCATATTCTTTGAGACGACAGTGAACAGTGACGTGTATATGGAAATCCTGGAGGAGTTTTATAACACTTGACCGAAGAGGAGCGTCAGTTATGTTACTTTCAGCAGGACGGTGCAACATGCCACACATCAGCTGCATTATTGTCCCTTGTGCATGAGATGTTTACACCAGAGAGGATAATTAGCATAGGCTTGTGGCCTCCTCGGTCACCAGAGTTGTCAACGTGTGACTTTTACTTATGGGGACTGTTAAAGGGAAGAGTATACGCAACAAATCCACACACAATTGAAGAACTGAAGACCAAAATCCGGGATATCACCAATAGCATTACAACACAAGAACTGACAAGGGTATATTTGAATCTCCTCAATCGTGCTCACATGTGTGTTGAAGTGGGCGGAGGACACTTTCAGCACCTGTTGTGAAGGCTGCTGTAAAGGTGAGTAGTCATATTCAATACATTACATTTCATTTATGTATTGTAGTTAATCATATTCAATACTTTACATTTCATTTTATGTGTTCACTTTACGGGTCGGTTTTACGTGCCGCACCCTGTAGAACTGTACGTGTTAATCAGCTAGATGAAATGCAGGGCAATTATGAGAAGTCCAACAAAAGGGAAAATTACGGTAATGAAAATCGTGAAAATTCAACTAAATTGAAGTTTAAAGAATCGAAAAAGAAGGAAAATGCGAACAAGAAAAGATTTCATTGGAATAAAGGTAAGAATAGTCATGCTGGGAATAATGATCGCAATGAAGGTCAAGGTAAGAATCGTAATAACTATGAAGACGATCATGATTATGAAACTTCGAATCAAAAACGAAAGATTTAATTTCGTAAACAGTAATTATGATGAGGATATAGACCGAGCACAGTCAGTGCCTACATATAGTCAACCTGCACTACAATTTCATATTATAGCCCAGGAGTTATGTTCCCACAAAATAAAGATCAAAATTTAAACTAACGTCACTCTCCAACGCGAGTGCGTTTGGCAGGGTTAGTGATGTAAATGGTAATTTAGGTACTGAAAGTCAAAATGCACTCAAAAATGATTCGCAATCCGAGCTTGTTGTGACTGGAAAGAATATAGTTAATGAAGTAAACTGGGACATCGATTCATCTGAGAGTAGCGATGAAGAACAAAAGTTTAATAGTCAATGTAGGTCAGCTGAAATAAAGGTACGGATTTTAAATCAACCAATAGTAGCCTTGTGTGACTCTGGTGCATTAGTTAGCCTTTTGTCTTTAGAGACATGGAAAACGAGTAGCATCTATAATTTCCCATCCTATAATTTCCCGTCTATAATTTGCGACCGGCTCCACATATTCTGTTGGTGGATTTTTCAGGTATGAAATAGAAACAGGTGCAAGGTGAAACAATATTGTGTATTGAAATAGGGAAACTTTGTTTTGACGTACGCGTGCTAGTTGTCTCCGACGTAAATGCTGAATGCTTATTTGGTAGAAATTTTCTTACTCAATCCAAGGCGATTTTGGTTATAGTTCTATTACGGTTGAAAAAGAAGGGGAAATCGTTAACGTACCTATGCTAGGTGGTCAAGTTGACAATGCCAAAGTTACAAAAATTTTAACTAAAGGTGATGTACAGCAAAAGGTAAATTTTATGTCTCAAGCTGGTAATGAAGCTGATATGAATGTTATTAGCGACAGTGATGATGAATCGGAAGTTTTATTTGAGATTGGAATAGTGTATGTAGAATGTCCTATAGTTAATAATTTGGTAAGTGAAAGGCGTAAATTAGAAAAAGAATGGGTTAATCATGATCTTTCTAACCGAGCTTACGATAAAATTCTTAATTCTTGTAGCGATAATAAGGAAATAAAAGTGTTAAATTTAAAGTCACCAATGAAGATAAATTTTTGTTTGATTACTATTCACAACAGATTTCTGAAATTGATTGTGAGATCGAAAAATCGCATTGTAAATCGTTAAATAGAGTTGCAGTATGTAATACAACGGACAGTCAAAAAGAAAGTGAATTTGTTTCAATTTCAGAAATACGGGAAGAGGTTAAGGAAGCACAATTGTCTGATTTTGAGAAGAAAAGATTGTTTAAATTGTTGTTGAAACATAGGAAAATTTTTAAAAATATTCCTCGACGCTGTAATTAATTTGAGTATGGAATTAAGGTAGATACTGATTAACCTGTAGTTAAAAGGCAATATACGTTACCATATAAATTCAAAGAGCATATTGATTCACAAATTGATGAGTGGTTACGATGTGGTGTAAGAGAACCTTGTGTATCAATTCATTCACATCCAATTTTCTGCGTGCCAAAGAAAAATACAAGTAAGATGCGTGTAGTAGTAGATTTGACAGTTTTAAATTCTCATGTAAAAATGAAACAATTGAAGGTGAACAAAATTGATGACTTGTAGTTAAAGTTTCAGGGTGTAAAATATGTATCAAATATAGATTTAGTAGGAAGCTATACTCAAGTCCCAATTTCTGAAAATTCTAGAGATTACACAGCGTTCTCATAGAGTGGTAAAATGTATAGATTTACATCCATCTCTTTCGGATACGCAAATGGAGGCACGGGATTAATGGCTTGTCTTTTGGTTGTGTTAGATCATGCATTGTTTGATAAATTAGTCACGTATATTGATGATATTTCAGTACCAACCTTTTCTTTTGATGAACAATTAGAAATTTTGAATTTGTTGTTTACGAAACTAAAAGAAGCTAACATGACTGTAAATTTAAAGAAATCTTTATTTTGCAATACGAGTTTTCAATTTCTTGGTTTCGTAGTCTCACCTGAAGGCGTGGAAAAGGATCCATCAAACTTCGAAACAATTCGAACATTGCCACGCCCCAAAAATTAAAGGAACTAAAGCGAGTATTAGGTCTGTTTGAGTGGTGTTCTAAATTTGTGTATCATTTCGCTCATCTAGCCAATCCGTTGTTTGAACTTTTGAAAAAGAATAAAAAGTGGATTTGGACTGACAAATGTGAGTAAAGTTTTGTTAACTTGAAAGAATCTTTGGCTGAAGAGGTGTTGTTAAATCATCCGTTGTTAGATCACGATTTTTGTTTATTGACAGATAGTTCGGTGGTAGCAGTTCGAAGTATATTATTTCAAGAAGTCAATGATGAAAAACACATACTTGGTTTTTACAGTAAGACTCTAAATAGTGCACAGCGAAATTTCACTATCGCGGAATTAGAGGCGTATGCGATTGTTATAGCAATACGTAAGTGGGGACATTTGTTATATGGTCACCACGTGAAAGTTTACACAGACCATAACTCATTAGTGTTTCTAAATAAAATTCGCCATTTGAACTCCCGTTTGGCTCGGTGGAGTCTTGAACTGCAGGGATTTGATTTAGAAATAAAGCACATTTCGGGGAGTGAGAATGCTGTCAGTGATGCATTGTCAAGAATAGTTTTGGCCCCTCCTAGTGAAATTTTGGACATAAACAATTTAGAAGTTCTCCCTTCATTTTTGAGGAATCTCACACCAGGAAAGTTAACCGAAAAATAAAGGGAGCATTCTGAATACAATAAAATTATCAAATTTTTGGAGAAACCGAACGATCCTTACAGTAAGATGCAAAATAGAAATGTAGAGAAATTCTACAAATTGGAAAACAGATTTTTTATAAGAACTTTCTTTTCCCTAAAAGTTGGAGGATCTGCATCCCACCATTTTAGTTAATTTGGTAATTGAAGAAATGCATAACTGTGGACATTTCGAATGTGACAGAACAGTAAGTTTTATCACTGAAATTTGTTATTGGAAATCTATGCGGCGAGACGTGATGAACTATATTAATGACTGTCTCGAGTGTAAACGAACTAAAGTTGATACTCGACCCCCAGCTAGACCTTTAGAAACTATACAGGTGAAAGGGCCCAGGAGACTGATTTCAATTGATATCATTGGACCTCTCGTGCCATCTCCTTCAAAATGTAAATTTATACTTTCAGTTTTGGACGTTTTTACTCGTTACCTTGTTCTTTAGCCAATTCGGAACGCTACTACGAAGTGTATAGTTAAATGCTTGAAATCATTCTACTTTGGGCACTTAGGAATTGCTTCGGCTATATTAGCGAACAATGGTAGTTGTTTTATTTCTAAAAACTTCGAGCAGAAAATGATAGAATATGGTATTAAAATATTCTATGCAACGCTGTACCATCCAGCCTCGAACGCAGTCGAGAGAATCCATTGGGAAACGAACAGGTTATTTAGATTGTTTGGTAAGGATGATCATGGTTCCTGGGAGGAGTTCATACCACAAGTTGTTGTGCTATTGAATTATTCGATATCAAGTAGTCTTGGCGGGAGTCCAGCTAGTTTACATTTGAACATTCAGGCTGAAAAACCTATCTTCGAATATTTTGGTATTTTTACGAATGATACAAGTGAAAATGATAATTAAAGTTGGGACAATAAATTGGTAATGGCAAATTTTAAAAGAAAAGAAGTGATCGGAAAGCAAAATGAGAGGTACAACTCACGACAGGAGAGTAAACACAAAATACAGGTGAATGATTTTGTGGTTTTGAAACAGACAAACTTCCGCAAGAGACAAAAAATCTCAAAATTCTTTAATGTGTTTAAGGGATCCTATCTTTGTGTCAATAAACCATCAAATTTAGAAAAGGTGTTCGAATTGTTAGACCCTTTAAGTGGTAAATCAATTGGCTAACATTTTGTAGATCGACTTGAGGTGTGGAAGCCTACGAAACAAACTCGAAAGATTTGATTAGATTTAGCTATAAAACACAGTTCTTAAAAATATCACGATGTAATCTCAAGTGAATTTAAAAATTCAGATGTAGAAAATAGTGTTGAAACTGTTCTTTGTAACGCACTTACAACAGTACCAGTATCTCAAAGGGTTAAAATAAGAAGTAATAATAAACGAATACACAAAATTTTAGAAAAAATGTTGGATGTTGATAAAAATTTAAATTTTCTGTATTGTAAAAATCTGTGTTCATCCGATGTATTAGAATTTGCGTTGGTAAATCTACAAAATCCTTATGTCTTATTGAATGAGCGAGTCCAAGGAACGTAGAAGAAAAAAAGGTTGTTTAATATGATGTAAGCAGGCATCTGTGACCAGCGATGCGACTTCCAGATGGCCGTAGATATTTCCTTTTCCAAAGAAATGAAAAAACTAGTAAAGCTATATGCCAAGTCATTGAGACGAGGTACCCCCCGTATATATTTTGGGTAATATAATATTTCTTTAAAGCTCTGAGTAACCAATTTTGGTAAGTCCCATTCTTCATTATTTTGAATTTTAACATTGTGTTCTATGTTCCGGCCTCGTCTTGGGATGGGAAAACAAGTAATTCATTGTGGGTAAGTATCTTCCAAATTTAGCAAGGCAGACCATGTCGAGTGGTCAGAGAGAATCATAACTGAATTAATACATCGTAAAAAGTTAGCTGTGGATCTCGAATGAGTTGATAAATTTTGATTAAATCTCGAAAAACGTATTTTATTCAATACCATGTTAAAAATAAAGTTTTTCATATGTAATGTGTTTTGGAAACTTACTAATACGAAAATTTATTTCATATTCTCATGTTGCCTTATTATTGCATTATATTTGATATTAACTAGCAAGTTGATATCATGTCGCTCAAATGCTGTATTTTAAATGTTTTAATAATGAAAATAATACATTATTAAAAGTTATTTTGAAAATTAGTTATAAGTAAGTACATATAGGTATAAAATAGTTACCTTCGCATTTTATATTTCATTCTCTTCAAAATGTTGAAAATTTCATACGTTTATTGTAATATAATAAGAACGTATAGTGTAAGATGTAATAACACGAGTCACATACTTACAAAAAAAGTTGACATATGCAAAGGTGTACGAACTATATAGGTCATTTGATATGAATAAACATAATATAAAATTTATATATATAGGAAATATAAAATGGAAACATAAGCTATAATCAATATGTTATTCAATTTGTATTAAATATCGTGTTATGAACAGATATATTTTTGTACCTGTACCAAAAAGGGGCCCATTTAAAATGAATACAACAGAGTCCATTTACGTTTGTGTAGTGAACCATGATATACCAAGAATTAATACTTTAAAACGAAACAGGAGTAATAACCGGAAAAATAAATTTTAAGAAGAGGTAAATATCAAGATTCCAGGATTCTGATAATCTTCAAAGAAAATCATCGTCTCTCCCGCGCGCCATGTGTAAGAGTGTGTCCTCCCTCACTCCCATTCCATTTAAAATTCACCAGTCCGTCTCATCTGAAGTGGAATAAGGCTCCATATGCGTTGACGCAAACCTTACAAAATGGTCCTCTCTATTTCAATGTGCTGGCAACACGTTGCTTGGGTGACTTGCATTACACACAAAAGCCGCACTGGAGAGTAAAATGTTTGTGTTATCTCGAGAAATAATCCCGTCACTTCTAATGTAATCGATGTTTAACTTTGCTACTTCTAGCACTTTGATTTAGTCAGTTTAATGGCGAGAAAGTATAAAATTCGCCAATGTGCATATTATCTATGAAAGAGTGTTTTTACGTAGTTATTAACATACGTAAGGGTACTGATGCAAAACGCGCGAAGATGAGCATTGTGTGTACCCCATGGGTGTGTGAGAAAACGAAGACGTGATTTGTGTGTTAACAAATCGTCAATTTATTGAATCATCCTTCGAAATATTGTAGAATTAATTATGCAAATGCGACGAAAATTCAACCCAGTGGTTTTAATGTGAAATTTTAACGAAGTTGTGGAACGTATGTAAAAGTAATTGAAATTACTAGAAGTTGCATAGAAGCAGGCCGTAACAACTAGCAATATATGCGTTTTAGCAAGGAGTATCCGATTTTTAAATCAAGCTCATCAATTATGATGGTAAGACAATACGAGTGGTTAGCAAAAAAAAAAAAAAAAACCCACACACACAATCCCATTCTTTGTATTATAAATTTATTGAATATTTAGTGATTCAGTCACAAATTCAATCATGGTCGAACCTGGGCCACAATAGCCGCAACGGAGGCGGAAAACGAACATTAGGAAAAAAGGGCAAGATCGTAAGGAATTACTTCAACCCCCCCTTTCTTCATTTTAATCCCTTGTTGGTGTTGTGTAGTGAAATGATATTAAGTGAATTAACGTGTGTTAGGTGGTCATTTGCTAGCAAGCCTGACGTACGCAGGCAAAAATGTATAATTTCATTTTAAATTTATTCATCGTCATTTTTTTTATTTTTTATTGAAATTCGAAATGGGCTAAAAGGTTTTGAAAACATACGAAGAAATTTATTAACGAAAATTCAAATTTCAAGTTTACGTAAGTAACTTCATATGTGAATTATTTTTAATCAAATAAACCCTATCCTATGTATTTGCTTTGTTTTTGTTATCGTTTCAGCATAAATCACTACCACATGAATCACCACCGAGATCGTTGGTATTCTATCCAGGTACTCGTGTGCATTCTGTAGATGTTAACGGGATTACCGAAGACGGTGGGTACGCGCGAGTGCAACCTCAGTCTAAGTTCGTGTTGGTTCGTGATCCAGCTTGGAGGTTTGCATGCCTTTTATTCTAGCCATTACTATTTACGGAGTGGTGCGCTTGTTTCTTGTAACCAGTAAGTTTACCATAAATAAATATTTTCATTGCCCGAACAGGAGAATCGAACCCAGGCGGATTACAAAAAATGGCGCACCAAACAGGCACAGAATTCCTGCACCGTTAAAGCAAAAGTAGTGATTCATGTTCAGAAACGTAAAGGTAAAAGGTAAGTCTGATTCGTGTTTAGAAATTTGCAAAATGGATGAAAGTAATGTCAAGTTATTGTTGGATGCAATTAATGCAAATAAAACTGAAATGCAAATTTTGCACGAATCGTTAGAAAGTAAAATAGAAAAAATGAATGAATATTTGGAAGGAAAAATACTTGAAGTTAATGAACAAACCAATAAAGTGTGTGAGTCTCTGGAAAGCAAAATAGAAAGGGTCAACGAATCTTTAGAAAATAAAATGTCAGAAATATCTGAGGTACCAAAAAAGCAGATTGACGATAAACTTGAGGTGCAATTAGAAATAATAAGAAAAGAATGTGTGGGTAGATATGAACAAATATCTAAGGAAATAGATGAGAAGTGCGAGAAGGTAAATGATAAATGCGAGAAAATATGGGGGAAATGTTCAGAACTGTCAAGAACTTGAGAATATTATGGTTGATTTAGGTGAATGTGAAGAAAAGGCGGACCGAGCATTTGAAACAATTTGAAGCGATCGAGGAGTCAGTAAACAACATTGAAAGTAATTTAGAAAATAAAGAAATAATGTTAGTTGGATTAAATCATACGACTGATAAGTTAGAAAGAAATGTCGCAATATTGCACCGTAGGGAGAATAGTTTGTCACAGAACACAATTCCTCAAGGTATTGATGTTATAAATATGAATCAGAACATTTCTTTAATAAGTGATATGCTGTCAGGTTTGGAAATAAAAGTAGATGAAACTCAAACGAAGTTAACTTCATTAGCTGAGAGTGCCAACAGAGAGCGGAGTGAACGCAATTGGCGTAGATTAAGTTTATCAGGTGAGGATAACTTCCTTGTTTTCATTTACACACTTTTTATTGTCCCTTAAATCATCATATAGCTCCCATGTGTTATTCAGACTGTGGCAGTATGCTACATGGTGACCCACACCAACTGAACCTCCAATGAACATTACAGCTCCTCGTAAATAAAACACCTGATCCTCCAATGATAATGACTTCGGAATACGGTTATGTCTATTACTATATTGTAGCTTCTTCACAAGATCTGAACCATCGACAAGTTCAATAAGTACATGATAGCCAGCAAGAGAAGCTATCCGTTGCCGTTGCAAAATCCTGATGTGATACGTTGGGTACATTTAGAATATCCCGCGCTTATGTGCTCGACGATCAGGTTTTCTAAACACGTAAGGTTGCCAAGTCCCGAAGGAACCTCAATTGTTATTGTATTCCACTCTGTGGATTTGTATGGTCGCGGGCAGTACGCATTGTCACATTGAACAACTAAAGTCGCAGATGGATATCCTCGAAATAGAAGTGGTAGAAGTTCCGCGATGGAGGTTACACAATTTATTTCAAAAATACTCCCTGGAAGTGAATGACTTCTTCGGCGTTAGATGATAGAAATTCAGCCCTATTTCTGTAAGTTCTCTGCGTTATTCCTTTGACCAAATCCAAACAAATTGTTCCTAGAAAGAAACAACTCCCACATTCCGTAACAAAATCTTTGTATAGTTCACTATCGCATATGCAGACCGCAAGCAATTGTGAAATTGAGTCGAAAGCGCAAGTATTTGTCACTTTAACTCTTTGTTTACCATGCTGAAAAAGTCTTTCTGGTTCGATATTCGACGCTGATTTATTTCGTAAAGTAGAATGTAATAGAGTTCGTGGTATTTGTACCAAATGAGGATGAAGACCACTTCGTAGCCAATTTTTTAACACTCCAATAGGAGCTACTCTTCGGCCATCGTTGAAATCGATTAGTTTTATATGAGGGCTAGGCACTAGATAGAAAGGCCGCTTTCTTTTCTTGGTATCTTTGTTGAGACCACGCCACTGCTCTTCTGCTTGATTATCTCTCATTTTCTTCTCTTTCTTCCACTGATTTTGAGGCGCATGCTATACACATAGACATTCCTGATTTGTCTTCGCAGAAGCAAGCTGCTTCCAATGAAATTTTGCATACTGCGCAAATTACTCTGCTTCTACTTGGTTTACCTGCGCTATGGTCAGCAAACGATGTTTTCTGCTCATTTCGCTTCTTTGAAGTTGTAGGATTATTCTCAACGAGAGGATTAGAATTAGTTACGTTTCTGTCAAACCTTTGATTGTTGCCTTCATTTTGCTTTTCTCTCGAAGAATCAAAATCAAAAGTATCTGTATCTCCGTTAGATGTTTCCGAACACCTGTGAGATGTTTCCAAGTGTGCAGAATTCTCGACTTCAGCGCTTGCATTTGAAACAATAGTGTTTGTTGTTATGGTCCCAAAATGCATGTAAGAAGACTGTATTTCTGCTGTCGCTAATTTTATAGATCCTGACAAGGTAGCTAAGTGATGAAAAATAAAGTCATCAAGACGTGCCGGAAGCGGAATGTGTTGAAAAATTTTATGTTTTATATCATTAAAGGAGCTCTCCACGTTTGCGCTACTAGCCCTTTTACCACCATATCCAAAGTGAGGTACCATCACAGCAGTCCAAAATGGTATAAGGGAAGCCAAACGTACAATATCGTCAACTATTGGTTCAAGAAACTGCTGATTTCCTCGCGTCCCTTCTTCTGTATCAATTTTATTCTTCACTTTACCAACAAGTCCCTTCATCCAAGCTGTAAAGGAAATGTCTTTCGACGCTGAATCCTGCAGTGCTTTATGAAGAAGATTTTCTTCTACAACTATCTGTACTTGTTCTTCTGATACACCCACCGCTATTCGATGTTGGAGACGTCGTTTACTTTTTTCGCATGACGTGTTCCCACCACTGTTTAAATCTTCCCCCTCCGTTTCTGAGAGTGCAACAGTAATAATGTCTGTAAAAAGAATTTGTAAATCGTCTATGGACGTGCTCTGAATGCACTGCGCTAGTGCCCTAACATAAAATATTTTAGTCCTCTTTAGCACTCCCTTCAAACTTTTCCATCCAACTATCACTTTCATTAAATGAGCGACATCGTTCCGAATAAAACACTTGGGCAATTTATGCGTTTCTGCTCCATTTAATATTATTTTTTTGAACTCTCATCCACATAACTGCGCAAAGATGTAAAACCAGTAAAAGATTGTACACAGGCAGCCATGAGGGCTTGGCTCATATCCACAACACATTTTTGAGGTATTAATGCCTCGTCACGTAGTAGTAATCGCATGACTTGGCCTCACTTTTTGGCCCCTGGGTCCCTGCCTCAGGACCCATGGTCCCTGGCCCAGGGTCAATGACCTAGGGGTACCTAGGACCACCCCCTAAAATTTGGCAGGGGTACATAGGACCACCCCCAGGACCCATGGTCCCTGGCCCGTGTCAATGACCTAGGGGTACTTAAGACCTCCCCTCTAGATTTTGGCAGGGGTACATAGGACCACCCCTTAAATTTTGGAAATTGCCAAATCTAAAAATTGGGTGTGGTAGCCTAGAACCACAGTATGTACCTCTATCAGTATTGGTGTCTATGTCGTTCCCTTTCATGAGTAAAAAATTGCCAAAAATTCAAATTTCGGGGTGTTTTTTGACCTAATTTATCCCCTTGGATGAGGTATTATTACCCTATATGGTTATATGTGCATATACAGGGATTCATTCCCTTTCATAAGACATGGGTATATTGCTGCACCCCTTGAAATTTTTGGGAGGGGTACTTTGGCCCACCCCTTCAATTTTGGAAATTGCCCAATTTAAACATTGGGTATTATAGTACAGGACCCTAATATGTATTATGATAAATTTGGGTGGTCCACCTCGTTCCCTTCTAGGGGTACAAAATTGCCAAAATATAAACGTAAGCAATACGTAGTACCACGTGTTTGGTTTTTGGTCGATTTTATCCCCTTTGATGAGGTTATTATCCTATATATATAGTTATATGGTCATGTTTAGGGGTCCATTACCTTTCATAAGATATGGGTATATTTGTGCACCCCGGGAGGGGTACTTTTGGCCCACCCCTTAAATTTTGGAAATTGCTCATTTTATATATTTGGTATTATAGTACGGGACCCTAACATGTATTATAATAAATTTGGGTGGTCCACTTCGTTCCCTTTTAGGGGTACAAAATTGCCAAATTTTAGTACAACCACGTGTTTGGTTTTTGGTTATTTTATTCCCTTGGATGAGGTCCTATTACCTTATATGGGTGTATACAGGTGTTTATTTCCTATTGTAAGACGTAGGTACATTTGTGCACCCCGGCAGGAGTGCCTTGGCCCACCCCTTAAATTTTGGAAATTGCCCAATTTAAACATTTGGTATAATAGTATAGAACCCTAATATAGATCACTATAAATTTCGGTGGTCTATCTCGTTCCCTTTTAGGGGTACAAAATTGCCAAAATATAAACGTAAGCATTACGTTGTACCACGTGTTTGGTTTTTGACCTAATTCATTTCCTTGGATGAGATCCTATTACCTTATATGGTTATATGACCATGTATAGGAGTCCATTCCCTATTATGAAACATGAGTACATATGTGCACCCCCGGGAATGGTACCTTGGCCCGCCCCTTAAGTTTTTAGAAATTGCCAAATTTAAACATTTGGTATCATAGTACTGGACCCTAATATATATATATTACTACAAAATTTGGGTGGTCCACCTCGTTCCCTTTTAGGGTGCATTTTGTTCCGCTTTAGGAGTGAACCTTGCAATCGTCCCGAGTTCGATTCTTGGAAATGTTGAATTTAACGTCCCCGCGAAAACGGTGAGAAATGATAGGACGAAACATGAACTTACTTGACTGAGGATTGAAGCAGTGACCTCATACACTAGAGACAATGCTGAGCCATCGTACACGTGTGTTGATTACTATGCAATGGTCCCGAGTTTGATTCTTGGTGTTAGTTTCAGGAAATGTTATCGTCCCACTTGAAACGATGATGAGAAATGAGAAAACATCATAAACTTACTTGCTTGCGGATTGAAGCAGAGATCTCACACATCAGAAATAAGAGCTGAGTCACCATGGCCCATTGAGAAGTTCAGTTTGTTGATTACTATGTCATGGTCCCGAGTTCGATTTTTTGTGTTAGTTTAAGAAATGTTGAGTTTAACGTCCCCTTGAAACGATGATGAAAAAAATGATAGGAGGAAACATGAACTTACTTCGTTGTGGATTGAAGCGCTGAGCCGCCGTACTCCATTCAGTGCGAACAGTTTCGCGTATGAAAAGAAGACGAGCAGATTATGTTACATTACACATTTCAGTGCGAGCAGTTTATACTAGGTTTATGTTTCATATAGAAAGATAGAAGATCTGCGTTGTCATCTTTTTTACTTCGTGTGCAACTTTGACCTTGAAGAAAACCTTGTTGACTCAGTGCAAAGCATTGACGTATACACATAATCTTATTGTTTAGTTGGCTGTATTTAGAGATGAATCAGACATGTAAGGTTGCTGGTTCGAATCTAGTTGTGTTCGCTGTAACTCAGTGCCTGAGCGATACTTACCGAAATTTTTCCAGTGTTGCCAACACTATCAGAATGAATCGATTCATTTAGTCGGAGCAGTTTCGTGACGAAAACTGATTTTTGTTTTGCACACAAAAATTTTTCTGAAACAGAATTTTGTTTGTACATAAAAATTTTTCTGAAACAGAATTTTGTTTGTACATAAAAATTTTTCTGAAACAGTTTTTGTTTTGTACACACAAAAAAATTTCTGAAACAGAATTTTGTTTTTCGTACACAAAAATTTTTTTCTGAAAACTTTTTTTTTTCGTACACAAAAATTTTCTGAATCAGTTTTTTTTTTCGTACACAAAAAATTTTCTGAAACAAAAATTTAGTTTGATTTTTTTTCGTAAAACATTGATTTATTTTACCGGTAAACTGATTCAGAAAAAAGAAATTGAAATCGCAGTACAGGAAAAAGAATTTGATTTTAGGATGTGAAATAAAAAACACAGAATCATGTTTTTGTACATTTATTTTAGCATGTGAAATAGAATACAGAATTTCTTTTTTCTTCAAAGGAAGACGTGTCCGTGACGGGTACAAATTCTGTAAAGAGAAAATAAAACATATGAATATACATGGTAATATTTATTTTGTTTCCTGTGAAAGAAGAAAAACAGATTATTAACATCGAACTAACTGATCAAGAGAGAGTGAGGTGAGAAAAGAAACGCAAATGTGACGTACCTGAATTCCTTTTTTTTTCTCCACGGGTTTCTGCAAGGTGATGTCATCTGAGTTTTGTTTCCGCTGTGGCCTCGTTGAAGCGTGTCCCGTGTTGCGTTGATTCTTTGCCCCGTCTTTGGGAGGCGTTGATTCTTTGCCCCGTCTTTGGGAGGTGATGTTGGTGGGATTAGGGGAAAATATGGCTGTTATTCTGTTTTGGCTTTTTTATACCCATAGGGCAATGTCTCGTATGTGTCTGGTATTAATCGGCGTTTTTTATAGTTGAAACTGTACTTCTTTTCTTCAGGTTTTGTGACAAGATGATGATCGTGGGTTCTGTAAATTTTGTGCGGCGTGCTAATGGAGATTTTTTCATTCGATTGATTTATGATCATTTGCTCCAGACTATTGAAATTTAACTTTTGACTTGCAGTATAATTGAGTGTGAATCCACGAATTTTACATACATAACTGGTTGATTTCGTGTCGGGGTTGTAGATTTCCAAGGCGTACTGTTTTGGGCCACCAGACACGAATTTTTTAATGTATGCTTTTGGTCCAATTGATTCCAGTTCATTTGACATTGAACCAAGAAATACTTCTGGTTCTATTGTGGGCTGTGATGGTCGCTGCGTGAATATCACTGAATCTGTATCGAAATATAATACTCTTTCTTGCAGAAGTTCTAAATATTTGTAGAGTTCCAGACGAGCTTGACACGTTGTAAATGCTCCAAGGACAACATTAGCATTGTGATTTTGTACTGGAACATCATCTTCATACTGCCAATAAAGGTATAACATCGAATCGTTAACAGGTAAAATTTGGTTGACTTTTATGTCTGGAGCAGTTAATTTTTGATACAGTTCTTTGGGGTCGTTAATGATGGTCGTTTGGCTGAAATTGTCTCTTATAGCGAGTCGTCCCCAGAAGGCATTCAAACAGAGCTTTGCAAGACTACGACGTGCTGAATTTGTCATTATATTTGCTGCATCCAAAGTTATGCCTTCCCGTTGTTGTACCACTTGGATATACTGCTGCTTTTCTTCTTCGGTGACGCAATTGGCAGGCCATCCAGAAGATTCCAGCTTAGATTTCAAAAATGTGTTAATGTATTCGCTGAATAATCCGCCAGTCTTGGTTTCTGGATCATATACGGTGATGTCGTAATCCCAAATTTCGTAAATTTCAATGACTTGATACCCAAGTTCAATGGCTTTTTGAATTTCATAGGACACCCATGTTCCTGTTAGACTTCGTTCACTGTCCGAATGTGTACATTCAGAATCTTGATTTAATGCTGTGGCACAGGCAGCACAAAGTGGAAACAACAACTTCTTATTTGAACGAAATGGCAGCACTGGATGAAACACATTTCTGCTAGGCAAAATCTTCAACTTGACCAATCCGTTGACATCTTGAATGTCGGGCATTTCTGGATCTCCCTGTAGATATATTCGTGGATGCCCTATTGGATACCGTCCACATTTATTGACATAAGGATACAGGGAGACGATATCCAAGAATTTTATTTCTTCGCCTTCATTTTCATTTGCGACGTGATACAATTTAATGGCATTAACACGGCCACCATAGAAGCTGTCTCTTGGATTTAATGGTGTCTTATTAGTATAAGGATGTGTGCTTAAAGAAGAGGCCAATGCTGGATTGGATTTTAACACTTGACGAAATTCACATTCCCACATTTCATGTACTTTATATCCCATGGATCGTAATAATTTCATTTTACGCTGTGTTCTCTCGTAGCGATAGTTCATTGTTTCTTCGGAGTTCTCATAAATGGGTTGATCACGGCCTGTAGGGACACATAGAGGACAGCCGTGGAATCTGCACCCTTCAAATTCATACACGTGTTCCTCTTTAGTGTCGGGATTTTTGTAGTAACCGTCCAGATGAAAACCAGCAACATAAACTTCTTTTCCTCTCGCAGCATGTTGAATTGAATGACCCTCTTTTTCTTCCATGTAGGCAAGCCACTGCAAAGCAATCCGTGACTGATTGTTTCTGTGACGATATCCTCGTGCAGGAAGAATGCTAATAGTATTAGGTTTTAAGAAATTTCGTCGAAATACTAAATTGCACGCACTCGCCAAAGTGATAGCCTCCAGGAAAGGATTGACGTGAGTTTCTTGTTCAAAAGTGGTCATGAAAGATATACAAGCCATTCGAAGTACGTTGACGTCCTGGACACAATAGTTTACCAATTCTTCTTGGAAAATAAACGTATCGTTCTGGTGTTCGTTGTACCATGTCATGAATTTCTCTCGTTCATCCACTTTCATTTCATCTGCACCATAATAATGGATGTCCGGTAATTTTCCCACATACGTTTGATTTGCAGCAGTATTAAAAAAGTGTGGAAAATATCCTTTGGTCGCTGGTAAATGAAATGCCTTGGATAATTTACTTAAAGCCATTGGCATGAAATTTAAGGAGTCAATAAACGATAAGTGATTCACTTTCATGCTTAAAATTTTTGCTCCGTTCAAGATCAAAGTAGGTTTCAATTCATGTTCTTCCACTAAAGATTTAAGAATAAAATGACCATCATATCCCTTACAGTTATGTGCCAAAGATACAATAAGTTTGATGTTGGGTCGTGGTTGACGTAAATACGCAAGAAAGGCATTGATCGGATCATCTTGAAAAATATGTTCTCGCTGTCCACAAACTTCACACGGATGATGTATATCTTCATCTTGAACACAGTTGTAACATACTTGTTGGGCCACCAGTAAATTGGGCTTATGAATGAACGTGTCTTCATCGAAGAAAGTATCCTGTGTGGCTTCGATATCATAGAAGACAATCATAGCTTTCTTGGCATGTAACACTGATGGAACTCCAGGCTTTAATTGAGTCGTATCAGGCTTCATGTAGCATTGGTGGGTAGACGTAACGTGTTTATGGCACACATTACAAAAATAATCTGTACAATCATGTTTTCTTTCCCCTGTATGGACAAACGAATAAATGCGTAGACATTTGGCACACTGTTTCACCATCTTGCATATTGGTTGGCCTTTATGGTATGGTACAGTTAGATGATTTGTATAACATGTTTCACCATAAAATTCACGATTGCATTCTAGGCACTGCTTCTCCGTATTGGTCTTACTGCATGGCGGTTTCTGCAAACATTTCTCGCACATGGCCGAACAGTTCTTGACGTGTGCATTACGATGATCATATTTTTTGTGGCATGCAGCACAGTAACAGTTGGTAGAAAAAACAGACGTTAATGACGTGATGATGTCATAATGAGAATTGATGCACATTAAATTGATTGGAATCTTGTCTTCGCCACCCGGCCCTTCATACAGAATATCTTCTCCGGAAAAGCTAGTGTATACGGTAAGTTTATAATTTGTCAAGTAGCGTTGCAATTGTCGTAATTCTTCCACGGATCCTCCATGCTCTAAATTCACTGATGATCTGGACAAAAGTTCATGTACGGCTGGAATAACAACACACTTTCTCTGGTTGTGATATTGTCTGTACAGTTTCTTATTTGTATCCTTATATTTCTTTAGGCCAATAGCAATCACAATCGCATACGCTAAACATTTCTTGTCGGTGTTTTTTACTCGTAGGATGCCTTTCTTGCGTTTTAATAATTCGTCGTTTGATAAAAGACCTCGACGCACCAATCCAGATCCACGGGGCACATCCACATGATGAAAATGGACAATGAACGGTTCGTTCATGAGAAAACTATCGTTACTTTGAAGGATGCGATCAAAGGAAGCCCATAAAGTCTCCAGTGTCAAATTACTTGCATGCCGGAAAGATAGATAAAACGGTTTGTTCTTCTCATCGTGGGATAAAATCGATAATCCAACCATCGATGATTCGTCGACGTTTTCCAATAAGTAATCCAACATCTGTTGAAAGGAGGCCTGAACCCATTCAACAATATCGGTGCCACTGGTCGGAGCATTAATTTGAATTTCCAGCATTCGTCCTTCAAGATTAAAACGCCGATAATGTCTATTGAATTCTCGCAAGACAGTAAAGCCAGAAGTAGCCATATTCAAATAGGGAAAAAGGTAAGGTAAGCAAAAAAGGAATAGGCAAAGAAAAACAAATATCTAAAACGAAAAGAGAAAAAAAAAGCACGAATTAAAATTGAATTCAGAGATCACTACATTATCAAAATGACTACACGATCAATCCTAAAAGAATGATCATATCTCAAATAGTTCTACTACTGAAACGTTTTATTGTCGTCATACTGGAAATCAAACCCGGACCAACATCAACATGTAAATGACCTAAGTTTCTGTAGTGATAAAAAGAATGAATGAAATTGTTTTTCTAACTGTGCTGAAAGAATCATTGTAGTAAGCATTTTTCCTCTGACACTGAACTTTAAAACGTATGACGAACATGAAACGAAAACAAAATCTCATGCGCTTGCTTTTTTTTTTCGAGCTAAGACAAGAAAGACTCGAATTCGTTTCTCGGCGGGAGATCAGATCCCACATTAAACTGTAGGTCCACGTCTCACGTTGTAGGGAACAAATTCGTGCGTAGTTTCTTTGTTTACTTTCAGAAACTGAGCTAAGTGGTTAGCGTTACGCAACTCTGGCCCGGGTTCAACACCCAGTATGCGCTCAAATTCAACATTAAGCTGTATTCCTAGCACCCCACTACTGAAGGGACGCTAAACCAAAATCAACAATTTTCTCGTGCTTACTTCTAATGTGTGGGATTCCTAATTCGATCCCCGGTCAAGTAAGTGAGGGTTATTCTTCCATTTGCTAAAATAATTCATGTTAAATAAAAAACAGTGATAACAATGTTATCCTCATGCAAAAACACTCCATTGATATTAAAAAACGCGGTTGATACTTACCTCAAATTCAAGGAACGGAGTAAAGTCACGCTGTCACTAGAGGTACACCTACGTTCATTCAAGATCTTCGTGGAAGTAGGACTTGAAAATGAAAATTAAGAATTTTATTTAGATCTGAAACGGTTCAACTATAAAGTGACAACACTATCAGCCAATCAGAAACGAGGAAATGAATCAATGACATCACGGAGAACCAATGAAAACACAGCTTTCATCATGTATCATGAGCCGAAACGTGATGTAAGAAGCAATCTGATTGGTTGTGACATTATTCACGTTTTTTCTCCTTACACATCAATCGTTACGACATCTAGTATCGCAATTTGATAATGACATCATACCGTTGACTCGTTAGTTTCTTACGACATTCAAATTACCACATCTAAAATGTGATTCATTTTCCTTAAACTTGATTGAAAAAAATGTAACACTCATCGATATGTTACGAAACTGTCTTTGACATAAATGTAAAGTTGAGCTTTAAAAGTCCGTCAGCTGAGAAAAATGCTGATGTAGTAAAAGCACATGCTGCAATTTCACAATAACAAACTTCTATGCTTAACAACGAGCAGAAATGTGTAATGTAACATAATCTGATCATGTTCTTTTTCATACGCAAAACTGCTCGCACTGAAGTTGGCATGATGGCTCAGCGTTTTTTTTTTTTCTGATGTGTGAGGTCTCTGCTTCAATCCGCAAGCAAGTAAGTTTATGATGTTTTCTCATTTCTCATCATCGTTTCAAGGGGACATTAAATTCAACATTTCCAAGAATCGAACTCGGGACGATTGCAAGGTTCACTCCTAAAGCGGAACAAAATGCACCCTAAAAGGGAACGAGGTGGACCACCCAAATTTTGTAGTAATATATATATATTAGGGTCCAGTACTATGATACCAAATGTTTAAATTTGGCAATTTCTAAAAACTTAAGGGGCGGGCCAAGGTACCATTCCCGGGGGTGCACATATGTACTCATGTTTCATAATAGGGAATGGACTCCTATACATGGTCATATAACCATATAAGGTAATAGGATCTCATCCAAGGAAATGAATTAGGTCAAAAACCAAACACGTGGTACAACGTAATGCTTACGTTTATATTTTGGCAATTTTGTACCCCTAAAAGGGAACGAGATAGACCACCGAAATTTATAGTGATCTATATTAGGGTTCTATACTATTATACCAAATGTTTAAATTGGGCAATTTCCAAAATTTAAGGGGTGGGCCAAGGCACTCCTGCCGGGGTGCACAAATGTACCTACGTCTTACAATAGGAAATAAACACCTGTATACACCCATATAAGGTAATAGGACCTCATCCAAGGGAATAAAATAACCAAAAACCAAACACGTGGTTGTACTAAAATTTGGCAATTTTGTACCCCTAAAAGGGAACGAAGTGGACCACCCAAATTTATTATAATACATGTTAGGGTCCCGTACTATAATACCAAATATATAAAATGAGCAATTTCCAAAATTTAAGGGGTGGGCCAAAAGTACCCCTCCCGGGGTGCACAAATATACCCATATCTTATGAAAGGTAATGGACCCCTATACATGACCATATAACTATATATATAGGATAATAACCTCATCAAAGGGGATAAAATCGACCAAAAACCAAACACGTGGTACTACGTATTGCTTACGTTTATATTTTGGCAATTTTGTACCCCTAGAAGGGAACGAGGTGGACCACCCAAATTTATCATAATACATATTAGGGTCCTGTACTATAATACCCAATGTTTAAATTGGGCAATTTCCAAAATTGAAGGGGTGGGCCAAAGTACCCCTCCCAAAAATTTCAAGGGGTGCAGCAATATACCCATGTCTTATGAAAGGGAATGAATCCCTGTATATGCACATATAACCATATAGGGTAATAATACCTCATCCAAGGGGATAAATTAGGTCAAAAAACACCCCGAAATTTGAATTTTTGGCAATTTTTTACTCATGAAAGGGAACGACATAGACACCAATACTGATAGAGGTACATACTGTGGTTCTAGGCTACCACACCCAATTTTTAGATTTGGCAATTTCCAAAATTTAAGGGGTGGTCCTATGTACCCCTGCCAAAATCTAGAGGGGAGGTCTTAAGTACCCCTAGGTCATTGACACGGGCCAGGGACCATGGGTCCTGGGGGTGGTCCTATGTACCCCTGCCAAATTTTAGGGGGTGGTCCTAGGTACCCCTAGGTCATTGACCCTGGGCCAGGGACCATGGGTCCTGAGGCAGGGACCCAGGGGCCAAAAAGTGAGGCCAAGTCATGCGATTACTACTCACGTATCCAGTTCGATAACCAGTTCCTGATAGTTTCTGTATCATGGACATCAGAAATCATGCTGTTGATTATGTAGATCTTTTTTGTCTCAGGATCACGAAAGGAGGGGTTTCTACAATACTGTATAAGGAATAAAATCTTAATATATCAGCAATTTCACTTTTAAGCAGAAATGACGCTTTCATAAATACTTAAGAATAGATTTGCATTTCTTATCGCCAATTGAATAATAATGTAAAATTTATATTTTGTTATTCGAACAAAGTTTAAATACTAGCTTAAAGAAATAAGTAAGCACGTCTCAGTACCTAAGTTCAAACATATCCAATCCACGGAAGTCGCTTCGTAAGTAAAAAGTCAGACATCTGTAGGATGTGACCTGAATACACAATACCAAATTCTAATAGGAAGATTTGCCGCAACACCCTCTCGATTCACCTGAACTTGACTAATTTAATACAGAAGATTCAGAGGCCGTCTGCACCTGGTCAGTTCCTAAAATCTCAAAGTTATGAAGAATGCAGGATGCTTGAGGTCCAGTTGTTCCAGTCTGTCTGACGTCTAATAAGTTCAGTCCAACCCAGCTGAGTCAAGTAGGTTTTATCATTGTGGGTAAAAATAACGCCAAAACTGGTACTCGCAATCTTTTATTGCACCTAACAACTACCACGAATTTCCGGTGTCTAGTCTACTCGGGGACCTGGGTTTCCATATGTTGATCCGGCTTTTGGTTCAAAAGCTTTTAAGGGGGACCGATAGATGGATAGAACACTCGCAGTAGCTCTAAGATTTTTCAATATGTCGCCAAAAAGTAACTTATAATTACTAATATTAACCCTTTCGAAAGCAGCCATTTTTTTTTTTTTTTTTTTTGCGTTTTCGTCGAATTTAAGTGAAAGACTGATAGCTCAAATACTATTTATCCGACTGATTTACATTTATAATAGAAAGTTCAAGAAATCAAGAGGGTTTATTTTATTTGAAAAATAAAAAGTAACCTATTCTGGGTGGTACGATCGGGGCGATTGCCCCCTCTGGATCTGCTCCTGGGTGAAGCACATTAGTGTATGCTGCTCATCGGTTGCGGAACACTGAGCTCGTCTTGACTACCTCGGAAGTTTCAGAATTGACTAAGCAATATACTTGTACAATTCTAAATGGGTAATGTAATAGGTACATTATCAAAACTCTTTTTAGTAAGAACGTTAATAATTATTCCATAACTCAGCATATTACTAAAATGTGTTTTCCTGTCCCCGATCCTCCGCTCGAAAACTTTTATGATGTAACAGTCAGAGGCGTAACCAGGATTTCATTTCTGGGAGGGTCTAGGCCACTTCCAAGAAAATATTTGGCAATGTGTAAACTGAAAACGTAGTTTTTTGCTATATTTTAACGATCCTTAGGAATTCGGGGGGTCCGGGATCCTGCCCCATATTTTTTGGCAATAAGTAGACTGGATTTGCAATTTAATCCTTATTTTAACAACTTTTGAAAGTTTCGAGGAGGTCCAGATCCCCCGGAGCCTCCCCCTGGCTGCGTTATTGGTAACAGTCTTTAGTTCCCCAAAGTCGATTGTCTAAATAAAACATTTCAAATGCGCATTTCAAGTTAAGTTTATGCTGTACAATTCAGAGTAAACTTCATAAGACAAAAGAAATAATACATTAGATTATCTTAAGCAAAGTTATTTGGAGGCTCTGCTTCCATATTTTTAAGATTGGGGTGGCTCAGTACTCATCTTTAACATTGGAGGAATCTCGGGCACCCCCAAGCCCCATGGAGTCGGCGCCTATGCTTTGGTTCAACCATATTTGGCATAGAAACAATCTTCCAGATCTCTTAATTAATATTCGCACAGGAGAGGATTAAATGCGCGCCAGGTCGGTCTCGTAAGGGTTAAGGCAATAAAAAATTAATAAAATAAATAGTCTACGTACCTCATATAAAAAAGCAGCCCCTTTGTACGGTAAATTGAAAGCCAAGTGAAATAAGTTGTTACAATTCAAACACAGGAACAACAAAATTTTCGACAGCAATGGAATTTTTATCTTGGAATAACTTATATTTTTAGACTTATTGTGTAGCAGAGCAGACAACTACAAGACCAGCACTAGCCAACATATATAACTTACTGAAGTGCGAACTTACGAGTTGCATAAACATGCTGCAGAACGGCGCCAATAACTGCGATGTAGACGATTGTTGTTGGTTTCCTTCTTGGTGACACACCCTCTCTATACCCTTAAAGAGCCTTTTATATCAAGACATGTCGCTGAGACGTTTTGTTAAATGAAATCTTAGGTTTCCCGCACTTGTACAGCATGCTTTTGTCTTTTTATATCCCTGCTTTTCTACTCGAGTGCAAAGGCCAAAAACCATGTTTGACCTCAAGATCTCATATATTATGATTTGATCTACAGGTATTTCGTTAGCAAAGAGTCTATGTAATTCTATCTATAAGTTTCTATCTTATTTCATGGCTTTAAGATCGCTTTTTTAACTTCATTGATTTACATTTTTCAATACGATACACCTTGCGTTTGTTTGTGCGCACACTAAAAATATTATGTGCACCTAAACGAACATATGGAGTATTACTTGCTGCAGAAATCTCAAGTTGTTATTCTTTGATTTAGAGCAAGTCATTAACTTTCATTACATTTTCGACTAACGATTTTCTTCGTTTCTGTGCGCGCACAAATGGAAATTTTATGCGCACATAAGCTCACATATGGAATACTACTTGAGAGCTAAATATGAAGTCCTAATTCAAATATCATAACAGGCGTTTCCCTGATGGAGTGCACTTTTATCATCGTTTTCATATGTTAGAATGTGCGCACAGAAAATGATATTGAGCGAACATAAGGGCAAATATGACGCGCAAAAGAACAAATGCTGTTCTAAGTTTCTATCTTATTTCATTGCTTTAAGTTCGCCCTTTGAACTTTACTGATTTAGACTTTTCAATACGATACATCTTGCGTTTGTTTGTGCGCACATTAAAAATATTATGTGCAGTTAGGCGCACATATGGAGTATTACTTGTTGCAGAAATCTCAAGTTGTTATTCCTTGATTTGGAGCAAATCATGAATTTTCTGTACATTTTTGTCTATCGATTTTTTTCGTTCCTGTGCGCGCACAAATGTTAATTTTATGCGCACATAAGCGCACATATGGAATACTACTTGACAACTAAACATGAAGTCGTAATTCTAATATCATACTTATGGTTTCCCTGATGGATGGATGATAAAAACATTTATCATCGTTTTCATATGTTAGTATGTGCGCACAGAAAATGATATTGAGCGGACATAAGGGCAAATATGACGTGCAAAAGAACGAATGTTGTTCTAAGTTTCTATCTTATTTCATTGCTTTAAATGCGCTCTTTGAACTTCACTGATTTACATTTTTCAATACGATACATCTTCCGTTTGTTTAATCGCACACTAGAAATTTTAACTGGAACTAGGCGCACATATGGAGTATTACTTGCCGCAGAAATCTCAAGTTGTTATTCTTTGATTTAGAGCAAATCATGAATTTTCTGTACATTTTTTACTACGGATTTTCTTCGTTCCTGTGCGCGCACAAATGGAAATTTTTTACGCACATAAGCGCACATATGGAATATTACTTGGCAGATAAATTTGAAGTCTGGATTCGAATGTCGCACTCAGGCGTTACCCTGGAGTGCGCTTTTCTATCAACTTTTCGTGTGTAAATATGTGCGCACCTAAGCTGAAACCCGGCGCACATAAGCGCACATAAGACGCACATAACAGCTGACTGCAAAATATTCTACTATTTGAATGTGGGGGAGGGGGGAACTGACCTCAGCAAACAGGCTGGAGTACCCAGACAGTTGTTGAATAGAGTCATATGTAAATGCATCACGGATTTACAAATGATTTTTCTTCACGAATTCGAAGTGACACACACAAATCCGTAAAACATTAACAGAAGTGATGGAATATGTTATGGGTCATCCGGATCACTTGGTTCACAGTATTTCTCTGGGTCACCTTGATCTGGATCAATATTCCCAGACCTTGACCCGGAGGACAATCTGTTCAAATTTGATGGTTCATGCAATTTGAAATAATAAGGCACACCATTCGTGAGTCATAGAATCAAGTGTTTTTTAACTTACTTCAAATGAGGAAGTTCTCAATTTGTTACGTATGATTGTGACTGGGTGTTAATGGACTAGACCGATAAACTGAAAAAAAGTAATTCCACACATCAAAATAAGAAAAACGTCCATATGGAAATGTGGTCAAAAGCGCATACTTTCGGAGTTATAGGTTGCCGAAAATGTAAAATTTAAAGGTATATAGCTCATCTACTATGGGATCTATCGTAGTTGGGATTTGTCGTATTCTCGAGCATCGGCAATTCGTGAACAATCATCACATGCAAAAGGGCGTAAATACGCTAACATAGCTGAAATATTACACATCCTGAAGAGTACCGTTGGAGACATTGTCAGGGTGTATAAAAATTAAAATAGAACAGAATACATACCACAAATTGGACAGCCCAGGACAATATCAGATAGTGATGAACGTGCTATTCTTCGCAAAATTAAGAACAACCGCTAAGTACAGTGAATGTTGCGGCATCCCTAAACTCCGAGTTAGGCAAGAATGTTATAGCAGAAAGAGTCAGCAGTGTTGAGATATTCCGTGTTTCATTTTAGGGTACCAAGTAAGAAATCGTACGTAAGTACAGTCAATACAAGAAAAGATTTAATTTCGTACGAAAACATGTGGGTAAGTGGGTAAGTCTTATTCGTGGACGAAAGTAAATTGGAGATGTTTCGTTTAGACGTTTTCCCACCAGTCTGCAGACTTACCTAGGGTTGCCATATTTTAAAACCAGACAAGTGGGGGGTTCTAAATCGTAAGTACTGGTGTGAACTTGTGTGTTACAAATACTGACCTGGGCTCCTTCGTACTTTATTTATTTATTTTTTACTTATTTCTTTCATGACAGTTCCAATGAACTTTTCGGCTGCAGAAATGCAAACTGGACCCCCCTGATTTTCATATATTTTGTAAACAAGACCACGAGGAACACAAATCTGAAAGAATTTTTACATATCGAATTTCGGAACTCGAGATATTCGAACAGAAAGTGACCAAGGAAGCAAAAGGACCCCATTTCATTTTTATATATTTTGTAAACTAGACCAAAATCAGCAATAATCTGAAGGAATTTTGACATTCCGACTTCCCGAACTCGAGCTACTAGAACTTATACAGTAGTTTTATAGTATGTATAAAAGTAGCGAAGGAAGTTAGATCGCTTTTTGACTTATCACTTTAGAGCATTGATATGTCACCTAAGACGTACCAGGAAGATCAAAAATAGTACCCAACAGTATCAACGACCTTCTGCCAACGTTCGGGTTGGGCATGGATTCCTTCGCGATTGCCGTGGAATGCCGTGAAGCGAAGAAGGTATCAAATGCATTTTACCTCTACTACGGAGTCGAACTGGAGTCCTCTCAGGTGAGTGTTCAATGAATGGAACAGGTGATAATCGGTCGGTGCAATGTCCGGGGAGTATGGAGAATGCAATAAATAGTGTTTCCCATCCAAGGTGTAGGATGGTGTCACGGATCATTCTAGCCATATGGGGCTTGGAGCCAGCGTGAAGTTGCCCCCCCCCACTCTGAAGTATCAACTAGAAACCGAAACCAAGCGTTTGTTTCCCGTTTGTTATTGATTGGTTTGAAAAAACTCGTTTGTTTCGTAAAATGTAAGCAGATCTTCACAAAATAAATTTCGGGAGCTACTTCAGGCTGCCTCACATTCAAAAAGCAACTCGAAACCGAAGCAAATCGTTTGTTTTCCGTTTGTTATTGATTATTTTGAAGACTTCACACTGGCCGCCCAGTTTCAAATTTCGACTCGAAACCTAAGCTAATCGTTTGTTTTTCATTTGAAGGGGATTAACTTCACGCTGGCCCCAACTTTATTTTGCGAATATGTTCGTACGTTTTTCGAAACAAACGATTTGCTTCGGTTTCGAGTCGAAATTTGAAAGTGTGGGGGGAGTAGCGTGAAGTTGGCTCCCCCAACTTTATTTTTTGAATATTTTCTTGCGGTTTTCGAAACAAACTATTTTTTCTTCAAAACAATCAATAACAAACGAAAACCAAACGATTGATTTTGGTTTCGAGTCGAAATTTGAAAGTGCGGGCTAACTTCACACACGTACCGAAAGGAGCAACGCCGAAATATTTGTCCCCTAAGGTCTCGAGATGTCTACGTCCTTGGGCACACGAGTACCTAAATGTTTAGTCTGTGGCTATTTGAGAATACGTTTTCGAAGCGTTACCCCTAGAGCAAAAGCGACCAAGGTGGCTATTTGGTAACTTCACTTTCGCCAGAGTTATAAATCATACTATGAGCCAGTCAGGGTTTCCAGGTCTTTTTTCCCAACTCCAGGTCTATAATAGCTGAGTTCCAGTACTCTGTACAAAGCATCTTCCAAGCAGGTGTTTCTTGCTAAAATCTCTCTGCCTGGCAACACGTCTTTCCTTTTTTTCCTTCCAGTTGACATCTTTTAAACAGCACGCGGTCTATTGTTCCGAAACGCATCAAATACGCTCGAGTTGACGTTTTCTCCGCATTTTTATTGGTTTCGCGTTTGTATCGCACTGTGATTAGTCATCCACATTTAAATACATGATCAGCGTATTCCAAGCGTACGCATCAGCAATAAAAACGCTTTGCAAACGTTACAAATAGCCATGACATTAAAGTTTGTTAGCAGTCCACACAAGGAAATTATACAGAAATAGGTAAGAAATAAGCATGAAAAGATGTACAGTCAGAAACAATATTAAGTATAGGTTGGAACTATTATTTCTTATAGGCCTACCTCCACCTATACTTATTATTGTTTTTGACTGTACAAGAAAGATAACAATACGGTACTTACCGTAAATTGATGCATGAAGATGCTTTAGCTGCTATTTGATGTTGCTGATTCAGCAGTTTCTTCAGCTACTCCATGGTCCAAGAGAGTAAAGGGAAAAAAGAATCTCTTTTCATGTTAGTTTTACGTACCTATCTTGACTTCCTTTCTCTCATTATTGTGAAACAACGCATTATTTAAAACACTTGAAACGAAAAGAAGAGAATTTCCAAATTTCTGCATTCATTTTCCTTGAAGAAAGATCAGCATACAGAATTTCGATTTATATTTTCTACATAGGTAGATAACCGAATTTTCCCCTGGTAGGAGGCAATTTTCATTTTTTTTCAACCTTATCTCACTTTTATAGCTCTGTTAGTAAAGTTGATCAAACGTTGAAAATTGTTGATTAAACTTGATCAAACAATGATCAGACGATTGACATCGAAAAATTTCGAATCTGACGTGAAGGGGTGGGCTAGCGTGTAGTTAGCCCTCCTACTAAAAATAGCTTATAGTTATGTTAGTATCGCTGATCAAACGTTAAAAATTGTTGATCATACCTGATTAAACGATTGACATAAAAATAATTTTAAATTTAGATGGAGTTGGGCTAACTGCACGCCGGTCATATCTCCGAATCCTTACAGCTTAGAAACTTGAAGTTTTCTTTTTGGACATCTCATTTAAAACAATTTTACACATGTTTCAGTGTTTTTCTACTCTTTCTCTTTTTTTTCCTTTTTAGATATTTTAGTAAAAATGGAAGAAAAGAGGAGAAAGGGAAAATAGGGGTAGGTTTGAAGGTCAGTAACACGGAATTTAGTATTTGGACTTCTCATTTAAAACAATTAGGTACGTAATTAAGCGTTTTATAAAATATGTCCTCGAAGGGAAGGAAAGGAGCGGGAAGAGAAAATAGAAAAAGATTACAAATATTATAATAGGATTATTGTAAATCATACCTCATAGAGTTTTTCATTGTCATTGTACTTTCTTCTTTAGCATTTGTTTGAAAATTTCATTTGTTACGATGAAAGGGGTTCAATTGTTGGTCTGACGCAGCGAAGCGGGTGCGTCCAGCTAGTATAATAAAAAAAACAGTATACTTTAACTTCTCTTCTATTTATTCCAAAACCTGAGTGATTTTCTGGATAGCCCATGTAAATAAAGTGAAATAAAATAAAAATCATAAGGAACATACTTACTTATAGATTATTTATGGTCAGTCTTCAAAATTAAAAAAAGTTTCTTCTATACTAATGTATTTTAATTCTTTAGATTTCAGATTCAAGCGAAAGACCTTTCTTTACCCTGTACAGACAAATAAGTTCCCCAGCATGCTTTACGGATGTTTTCTCCTTAGACATTTACTACCTTTTGATATGCAGATTACAAACTAAATACTACAGTAAGTTTCTAGAATCACAAAATGAAATTTACAATTTTCAACGTTTGAATAATCTAACAAATGAATACATCGAAACGTAACAATAATTTGGTTTCAGGCAACAACTGAAAATATAAACACTTGGCTGGCCACTTTGCTTTTTCATCTACACCGATATGTGATATTTGAGACAAAACACGAACACAAAAAGTTACAGAAAAAAGTTTAAAGCGCGTCTGAAACCAAGCAATGTATTTTATGCGTAAATGAAACACCAAATTCATATTTGAACTTTGGTGTACATATTGAATTTAATTATAATATCAATAAATTTGGGGAACTAAGGTAACTTTTGTAAGAACTGACGGCAACTAAAAAAAAGAACCACCATTTATGTAAACTGATTCGCTATGCCAAGTTCACAGGTAAAATGAGCGTACCCATTAACTCTTTCAGTTCCAGTGACAACCATGTTCATGTAATAAAATACTATAGCACGCACATATGAAAATAATATCTGGAAAAAGAAGGGTTAATTTTTATTTACATAGAATTTGTATAAAATCGCGGAACTAACGTAAATATAATAAGAACTAACGAAGAACTAGCGACTCATATTGAGAAACCTGAGTAAGTTTCTTTGGTACGCCAACATGCGAAGTTAGCGTACCCACCAATGTTTATTTATACCCTAATATGAATACAATCGCGGAACAAACGGAACTTTTGTAAGAACTAACGAGAACTAACGACGAACTAATGACTCGTGTCAAAAAAGTTCCAAATCTTGTTGCGTATGCCAACTTCACATGTGAAGTTAGATTAGCCACAAATTTTTTTTATGCTCTAGATTGTATAAAATCGTGAAACAAAAGGAACTTTTTTAAGAATTAACAGGAACTAACGAGGAACTTACGATTCATGTCGAAAAATGTGGGAAAGCTTGTTGGGTACGCCAACTTCACATGTGAAGCTAGCCTACCCACACATTTTTTATACTCTAATTTGTATGAAATCGTAGAACTAATGAAACTTTTGTAAGAATTAACGGGAATTAACGAGGAACTAACGATTTATGTAGAAAAATGTGGGAAAGCTTGTTGGGTACGCAAACTTCACATGTGAAGTTAGCCTACCCACACATTTTTAAGCTCTAATTTGTATAAAATCATGGAACTAAATAGAACTTTTGTAAGAACTAACGGGAACTAACGAGGAACTAACGATTCATGTCGAAAAATGTGGGAAAGCTTGTTGGGTACGCCAACTTCACATGTGAAGTTAGCCCACCCACACACTTTTTTTATGGTCTAGATTGTATAAAATCGTGGAACTAACGAAACTTTTGTAAGAACTAACGGGAACTAACGAGGAAGTAACGATTCATGTCGAAAAATGTGGGAAAGCTTGTTGGGTACCCCAACTTCACATGTGTAGTTAGTCTACCCACACATTTTTGTTTATGCTCTAATTTGTATAAAATCGTGAAACTAACGGAACTTTTTTAAGAACTAACGGGAACTAACGAATAAGTAACGATTCATGCCGAGAAATGTGGGAAAGGTTGTTGGGTGCGCCAACTTCACATGTGAAGTTAGCCTACCCACACATTTTTTATACTCTAATTTGTATGAAATCGTGAAACTAATGAAACTTTTGTAAGAATTAACGGGAATTAACGAGGAACTAACGATTTATGTAGAAAAATGTGGGAAAGCTTGTTGGGTACGCAAACTTCACATGTGAAGTTAGCCCACCCACACAGTTTTAAGCTCTAATTTGTATAAAATCGTGGAACTAATAGAACTTCTGTAAGAACTAACGGGAACTAACGAATAAGTAACGATTCATGGCGAGAAATGTGGGAAAGCTTGTTGGGTACGCCAACTTCATATGTGAAATTAGCCTACCCACACATTTTTGTTTATGCTCTAGATCGTATAAAATCGCGGAACTAACGGAACTTTTGTAAGAACTAACGGGAACTAAAAATTGATGTCGAAAAATGTGGGAAAGCTTGATGGGTACGTCAACTTTAAATGAGAAGTTAGCCGACCCACACATTTTTGATATGCTCTAATTTGTATAAAATCGTGAAACTAACCGAACTTTTGTAAGAACTAACGGGAACTAACGAGGAAGTAACGATTCATGCCGAGAAATGTGGGAAAGCTTGTTGGGTGCGCCAACTTCACATGTGAAGTTAGCCTACCCACACATTTTTTAAGCTCTAATTTGTTTAAAATCATGGAACTAATAGAACTTTTGTAAGAACTAACGGGAACTAACGAGGAACTAACGATTCATGTCGAAAAATGTGGGAAAGCTTGTAGGGTACGCCAACTTTACATGTGAAGTTAGCCAACCCACACATTTTTTAAATGGTCTAGATTGTATAAAATCGTGGAACTAACGAAACTTTTGTAAGAACTAACAGGAACTAACGAGGAAGTAACGATTCGAGCCGAGAAATGTGGGAAGGCTTGTTGGGTACGCAAACTTCACATGTGAAGTTAGCCTACCCACACATTTTTAAGCTCTAATTTGTATAAAATCGTGGAACTAATAGAACTTTTGTAAGAACCAACGGGAACTAACGAATAAGTAACGATTCATGCCGAGAACTGTGGGAAAGCTTGTTGGGTACGCCAACTTCATATGTGAAATTAGCCTACCCACACATTTTTTATACTCTAATTTGTATGAAATCGTGGAACTAATGAAACTTTTGTAAGAATTAACGGGAATTAACGAGGAACTAACGATTTATGTAGAAAAATGTGGGAAAGCTTGTTGGGTACGTCAACTTAAAATGAGAAGTTAGCCGACCCACACATTTTTGATATGCTCTAATTTGTATAAAATCGTGAAACTAACCGAACTTTTGTAAGAACTAACGGGAACTAACGAGGAAGTAACGATTCATGCCGAGAAATGTGGGAAAGCTTGTTGGGTGCGCCAACTTCACATGTGAAGTTAGCCCACCCACACATTTTTTTTAAGGTCTAGATTGTATAAAATCGTGGAACTAACGAAACTTTTGTAAGAACTAACGGGAACTAACGAGGAAGTAACGATTCATGTCGAAAAATGTGGGAAAGCTTGTTCGGTACCCCAACTTCACATGTGTAGTTAGTCTACCCACACATTTTTGTTTATGCTCTAATTTGTATAAAATCGTGAAACTAACGGAACTTTTGTAAGAACTAACGGGAACTAACGAATAAGTAACGATTCATGCCGAGAAATGTGGGAAAGCTTGTTGGGTGCGCCAACTTCACATGTGAAGTTAGCCTACCCACACATTTTTAAGCTCTAATTTGTATAAAATCGTGGAACTAATAGAACTTTTGTAAGAACTAACGGGAACTAACGAGGAACTAACGATTCATGTCGAAAAATGTGGGAAAGCTTGTTGGGTACGCCAACTTCACATGTGAAGTTAGCCTACCCACACATTTTTTATACTCTAATTTGTATGAAATCGTGGAACTAATGAAACTTTTGTAAGAATTAACGGGAATTAACGAGGAACTAACGATTTATGTAGAAAAATGTGGGAAAGCTTGTTGGGTACGCAAACTTCACATGTGAAGTTAGCCTACCCACACATTTTTAAGCTCTAATTTGTATAAAATCGTGGAACTAATAGAACTTTTGTAAGAACCAACGGGAACTAACGAATAAGTAACGATTCAAGCCGAAAAATGTGGGAAAGCTTGTTGGGTACGCCAACTTCATATGTGAAATTAGCCTACCCACACATTTTTGTTTATGCTCTAGATCGTATAAAATAGTGGAACTAACGGAACTTTTGTAAGAACTAACGGGAACCAAAAATTGATGTCGAAAAATGTGGGAAAGCTTGATGGGTACGTCAACTTTAAATGAGAAGTTAGCCTACCCACACATTTTTTATACTCTAATTTGTATGAAATCGTGGAACTAATGAAACTTTTGTAAGAATTAACGGGAATTAACGAGGAACTAACGATTTATGTAGAAAAATGTGGAAAAGCTTGTTGGGTACGTCAACTTTAAATGAGAAGTTAGCCGACCCACACATTTTTGATATGCTCTAATTTGTATAAAATCGTGAAACTAACCGAACTTTTGTAAGAACTAACGGGAACTAACGAGGAAGTAACGATTCATGCCGAGAAATGTGGGAAAGCTTGTTGGGTACGCCAACTTCATATGTGAAATTAGCCTACCCACACATTTTTGTTTATGCTCTAGATCGTATAAAATCGTGGAACTAACGGAACTTTTGTAAGAACTAACGGGAACTAAAAATTGATGTCGAAAAATGTGGGAAAGCTTGATGGGTACGTCAACTTTAAATGACAAGTTAGCCGACCCACACATTTTTGATATGCTCTAATTTGTATAAAATCATGGAACTAATAGAACTTTTGTAAGAACTAACGGGAACTAACGAGGAACTAACGATTCATGTCGAAAAATGTGGGAAAGCTTGTTGGGTACGCAAACTTCACATGTGAAGTGTGCCCACCCACACATTTTTTATACTCTAATTTGTATGAAATCGTGGAACTAATGAAACTTTTGTAAGAATTAACGTGAATTAACGAGGAACTAACGATTTATGTAGAAAAATGTGGGAAGGCTTGTTGGGTACGCAAACTTCAAATGTGAAGTTAGCCTACCCACACATTTTTAAGCTCTAATTTGTATAAAATCGTGGAACTAATAGAACTTTTGTAAGAACCAACGGAAACTAACGAATAAGTAACGATTCATGCCGAGAACTGTGGGAAAGCTTGTTGGGTACGCCAACTTCATATGTGAAATTAGCCTACCCACACATTTTTGTTTATGCTCTAGATCGTATAAAATAGTGGAACTAACGGAACTTTTGTAAGAACTAACGGGAACCAAAAATTGATGTCGAAAAATGTGGGAAAGCTTGATGGGTACGTCAACTTTAAATGAGAAGTTAGTCTACCCACACATTTTTTATACTCTAATTTGTATGAAATCGTGGAACTAATGAAACTTTTGTAAGAATTAACGGGAATTAACGAGGAACTAACGATTTATGTAGAAAAATGTGGGAAAGCTTGTTGGGTACGTCAACTTTAAATGAGAAGTTAGCCGACCCACACATTTTTGATATGCTCTAATTTGTATAAAATCGTGAAAATAACCGAACTTTTGTAAGAACTAACGGGAACTAACGAGGAAGTAACGATTCATGCCGAGAAATGTGGGAAAGCTTGTTGGATGCGCCAACTTCACATGTGAAGTTAGCCTACCCACACATTTTTTAAGCTCTAATTTGTATAAAATCATGGAACTAATAGAACTTTTGTAAGAACTAACGGGAACTAACGAGGAACTAACGATTCATGTCGAAAAATGTGGGAAAGCTTGTTGGGTACGCCAACTTCACATGTGAAGTTAGCCAACCCACACATTTTTTATGGTCTAGATTGTATAAAATCGTGGAACTAACGAAACTTTTGTAAGAACTAACGGGAACTAACGAGGAAGTAACGATTCATGCCGAGAAATGTGGGAAAGCTTGTTGGGTACGCCAACTTCACATGTGAAGTTAGCCCACCCACACATTTTTTTTAAGGTCTAGATTGTATAAAATCGTGGAACTAACGAAACTTTTGTAAGAACTAACGGGAACTAACGAGGAAGTAACGATTCATGTCGAAAAATGTGGGAAAGCTTGTTCGGTACCCCAACTTCACATGTGTAGTTAGTCTACCCACACATTTTTGTTTATGCTCTAATTTGTATAAAATCGTGAAACTAACGGAACTTTTGTAAGAACTAACGGGAACTAACGAATAAGTAACGATTCATGCCGAGAAATGTGGGAAAGCTTGTTGGGTGCGCCAACTTCACATGTGAAGTTAGCCTACCCACACATTTTTTAAGCTCTAATTTGTATAAAATCGTGGAACTAATAGAACTTTTGTAAGAACTAACGGGAACTAACGAGGAACTAACGATTCATGTCGAAAAATGTGGGAAAGCTTGTTGGGTACGCCAACTTCACATGTGAAGTTAGCCTACCCACACATTTTTTATACTCTAATTTGTATGAAATCGTGGAACTAATGAAACTTTTGTAAGAATTAACGGGAATTAACGAGGAACTAACGATTTATGTAGAAAAATGTGGGAAAGCTTATTGGGTACGCAAACTTCACATGTGAAGTTAGCCTACCCACACATTTTTAAGCTCTAATTTGTATAAAATCGTGGAACTAATAGAACTTTTGTAAGAACCAACGGGAACTAACGAATAAGTAACGATTCTTGCCGAGAAATGTGGGAAAGCTTGTTGGGTACGCCAACTTTATATGTGAAATTAGCCTACCCACACATTTTTGTTTATGCTCTAGATCGTATAAAATCGTGGAACTAACGGAACTTTTGTAAGAACTAACGGGAACTAAAAATTGATGTCGAAAAATGTGGGAAAGCTTGATGGGCACGTCAACTTTAAATCAGAAGTTAGCCGACCCACACATTTTTGATATGCTCTAATTTTATAAAATCGTGAAACTAACCGAACTTTTGTAACAACTAATGGGAACTAACGAGGAAGTAACGATTCATGCCGAGAAATGTGGGAAAGATTGTTGGGTGCGCCAACTTCACATATGAAGTTAGCCTACCCACACATTTTTTAAGCTCTAATTTGTATAAAATCATGGAACTAATAGAACTTTTGTAAGAACTAACGGGAACTAACGAGGAACTAACGATTCATGTCGAAAAATGTGGGAAAGCTTGTTGGGTACGCAAACTTCACATGTGAAGTTAGCCCACCCACACATTTTTTTATGGTCTAGATTGTATAAAATCGTGGAACTAACGAAACTTTTGTAAAAACTAACGGGAACTAACGAGGAAGTAACGATTCATGTCGAAAAATGTGGGAAAGCTTGTTGGGTACCCCAACTTCACATGTGTAGTTAGTCTACCCACACATTTTTGTTTATGCTCTAATTTGTATAAAATCGTGAAACTAACGGAACTTTTGTAAGAACTAACGGGAACTAACGAATAAGTAACGATTCATGCGGAGAAATGTGGGAAAGCTTGTTGGGTACGCCAACTTCATATGTGAAATTAGCCTACCCACACATTTTTGTTTATGATCTAGATCGTATAAAACCGTGGAACTAACGGAACTTTTGTAAGAACTAACGGGAACTAACGAGGAACTAACGATTCATGTCGAAAAATGTGGGAAAGCTTGATGGGTACGCCAACTTTACATGTGAAGTTAGCCTACCCACACATTTTTGTTTATGTTCTAATTTGTATAAAATCGTGAAACTAACGGAACTTTTGTAAGAACTAACGGGAACTAACGAGGAAGTAACGATTCAAGTCGAGAAATGTGGGAAAGCTTGTTGGGTACGCCAAGTTCACATGTGAAGTTAGCCTACCCACACATTTTTAAGATCTAATTTGTATAAAATCGTGGAACTAATAGAACTTTTGTAAGAACTAACGGGAAATAACGGGGAACTAACGGTTCATGTCGAAAAATGTGGGAAAGCTTGTTGGGTACGCCAACTTCACATGTGAAGTTAGCCTACCCACGCATTTTCGTTTGTGCTCTAGATTGTATAAAATCGTGAAACTAACGGAATTGTTGTAAGAACTAACGAGGAACTAACGATTCATTTCGAAAAATGTGGGAAAGCTTTTGGGTACGCCAAATTTACATGTGAAGTTAGCCTACCCACACATTTTTTTAGGTCTACATTGTATAAAATCGTGGAACTAAAGGAACTTTTCTAAGAACTAACGGGAACTAACGAGGAACTAACGATTCAAGTCGAAAAATGTGGGAAACGTTGTTGGGTACGCCAACTTTACATGTGAAGTTAGCCTACCCACTCATTTTTGTTTGTGCTCTAGATTGTATAAAATCGTGGAACTAACGGAATTGTTGTAAAAACTAACGGGAACTAACGAGGAACTAACGATTCATGTCGAAAAATGTGGGAAATTTTGTTGGGTACGCCAACTTCACATGTGAAGTTAGCCTACCCACACATTTTTGTTTATGCTCTAGATTGTATAAAATCGTGTAACTAACCGAACTTTTGTCAGAACTAACGGGAACTAACGAGGAACTAACGATTCATGTCGAAAAATGTTGGAAAGCTTGTTGGGTACGCCAACTTCACATGTGAAGTTAGCCTACCCACACATTTTTAAGCTCTAATTTGTATAAAATCGTGGAACTAATAGAACTTTTGTAAGAACTAACGGGAACTAACGAGGAACTAACGATTCATGTCGAAAAATGTGGGAAAGCTTCTTCGGTACGCCAACTTCACATGTGAAGTTAGCCCACCCACACATTTTTTTATGGTCTAGATTGTATAAAATCGTGGAACTAACGAAACTTTTGTAAGATCTAACGGGAACTAACGAGGAAGTAACGATTCATGTCGAAGAATGTGGGAAAGCTTGTTGGGTACCCCAACTTCACATGTGTAGTTAGTCTACCCACACATTTTTGTTTATGCTCTTATTTGTATAAAATTGTGGAACTAACGGAACTTTTGTAAGAACTAACGGGAGCTAAGGAGGAACTAACGATTGATGTCGAAAAATCTGGGAAAGCTTGATGGGTACGCCAACTTTACATGAGAAGTTAGCCTACCCACACATTTTTGATATGCACTAATTTGTATAAAATCGTGAAACTAACGAACTTTTGTAAGAACTAACGGGAACTAACGAATAAGTAACGATTCATGCCGAGAAATGTGGGAAAGCATGTTGGGTACGCCAACTTCATATGTGAAATTAGCCTACCCACACATTTTTGTTTATGCTCTAGATCGTAAAAAATCGTGGAACTAACGGAACTTTTGTAAGAACTAACGAGAACTAACAAGGAACTAACGATTCATGTCGAAAAATGTGGGAAAGTTTGATGGGTACGCCAACTTTACATGTGAAGTTAGCCTACCCACACATTTTTTTATGTTCTAATTTGTATAAAATCGTGAAACTAACGGAACTTTTGTAAGAACTAACGGGAACTAACGAGGAAGTAACGATTTAAGTCGAGAGATGTGGGAAAGCTTGTTGGTTACGCCAAGTTCACATTTGAAGTTAGCCTACCCACACATTTTTTAAACTATAATTTATATAAAATCGTGGAACTAATAGAACTTTTGTAAGAACTAACGGGAAATAACGAGGAACTAACGGTTCATGTCGAAAAATGTGGGAAAGCTTGTTGGGTACGCAAACTTCACATGTGAAGTTAGCCTACCCACACATTTTTTATACTCTAATTTGTATGAAATCGTGGAACTAATGAAACTTTTGTAAGAATTAACGGGAATTAACGAGGAACTAACGATTTATGTAGAAAAATGTGGGAAAGGTTGTTGGGTACGCCAACTTTACATGTGAAGTTAGCCTACCCACACATTTTTTATGGTCTACATTGTATAAAATCGTGGAACTAAATAAAACTTTTTTAAGAACTAACGGGAACTAACGAGGAACTAAGGATTCAAGTCGAAAAATGTGGGAAAGCTTCTTCGGTACGCCAACTTCACATGTGAAATTAGTCAACCCACACATTTTTTATACTCTAATTTGTATGAAATTGTGGAACTAATGAAACTTTCGTAAGAACTAAAGGGAACTAACGAGGAAGTAACGATTCATGTCAAAAAATGTGGGAAACCTTGTTGGGTACGCCAACTTTACATGTGAAGTTAGCCTACCCAAACATTTTTTATGGTCTACATTGTATAAAATCGTGGAACTAAAGGAACTTTTCTAAGAACTAAGGGGAACTAGCGAGGAACTAACGATTCAAGTCGAAAAATGTGGGAAACCTTGTTGGGTACGCCAACTTTACATGTGAAGTTAGCCTACCCACGCATTTTTGTTTGTGCTCTAGATTGTATAAAATCGTGGAACTAACGGAATTGTTGTAAAACTAACGGGAACTAACGAGGAACTAACGATTCATGTCGAAAAATGTGGGAAAGCTTGTTGGGTACGCCAACTTCACATGTGAAGTTAGCCTACCCAAACATTTTTGTTTATGCTCTAGATTGTATAAAATCGTGTAACTAACCGAACTTTTGTCAGAACTAACGGGAACTAACGAGGAACTAACGATTCATGTCGAAAAATGTTGGAAAGCTTGTTGGGTACGCCAACTTCACATGTGAAGTTAGCCTACCCACACATTTTTTATACTCTAATTTGTATGAAATCGTGGAACTAATGAAACTTTTGTAAGAATTAACGGGAACTAACGAGGAACTAACAATTGATGTCGAAAAATGTGGGAAAGCTTGATGGGTACGCCAACTTTACATGAGAAGTTAGCCTACCCACACATTTTTTTTATGGTCTAGATTGTATAAAATCGTGGAACTAACGAAACTTTTGTAAGAACTAACGGGAACTAACGAGGAAGTAACGATTCATGTCGAAAAATGTGGGAAAGCTTGTTGGGTACCCCAACTTCACATGTGTAGTTAGTCTACCCACACATTTTTGTTTATGCTCTTATTTGTATAAAATTGTGGAACTAACGGAACTTTTGTAAGAACTAACGGGAGCTAAGGAGGAACTAACGATTCATGTCGAAAAATGTGGAAGAGGTTGTTGGGTACGCCAACTTCACATGTGAAGTTAGTCTACCCACACATTTTTTGTTTATGCTCTAATTTGTATAAAATCGTGGAACTAACGGAACTTTTGTAAGAACTAACTGGAACTAACGAGGAACTAACAATTGATGTCGAAAAATGTGGGAAAGCTTGATGGGTACGCCAACTTTACATGAGAAGTTAGCCTACCCACACATTTTTGATATGCTCTAATTTGTATAAAATCGTGAAACTAACGAACTTTTGTAAGAACTAACGAGAACTAACGAATAAGTAACGATTCATGCCGAGAAATGTGGGAAAGCTTGTTGGGTACGCCAACTTCATATGTGAAATTAGCCTACCCACACATTTTTGTTTATGCTCTAGATCGTATAAAATCGTCGAACTAACGGAACTTTTGTAAGAACTAACGGGAACTAACGAGGAACTAACGATTCATGTCGAAAAATGTGGGAAAGCTTGTTGGGTACGCCAACTTCACATGTGAAGTTAGCCTACCCACGCATTTTCGTTTGTGCTCTAGATTGTATAAAATCGTGGAACTAACGGAATTGTTGTAAGAACTAACGAGGAACTAACGATTCATGTCGAAAAATGTGGGAAACCTTGTTGGGTACGCCAACTTTACATGTGAAGTTAGCCTACACACACATTTTTTATGGTCTACATTGTATAAAATCGTGGAACTAAAGGAACTTTTCTAAGAACTAACGGGAACTAACGAGGAACTAACGATTCAAGTCGAAAAATGTGGGAAACCTTGTTGGGTACGCCAACTTTACATGTGAAGTTAGCCTACCCACGCATTTTTGTTTGTGCTCTAGATTTAATAAAATCGTGGAACTAACGGAATTGTTGTAAAAACTAACGGGAACTAACGAGGAACTAACGATTCATGTCGAAAAATGTGGGAAAGCTTGTTGGGTACGCCAACTTCACATGTGAAGTTAGCCTACTCACACATTTTTGTTTATGCTCTAGATTGTATAAAATCGTGTAACTAACCGAACTTTTGTCAGAACTAACGGGAACTAACGAGGAAGTAACGATTCAAGTCGAGAAATGTGGGAAAGCTTGTTGGTTACGCCAAGTTCACATGTGAAGTTAGCCTACCCACACATTTTTTAAACTCTAATTTATATAAAATCGTGGAACTAATAGAACTTTTGTAAGAACTAATGGGAAATAACGAGGAACTAACGGTTCATGTCGAAAAATGTGGGAAAGCTTGTTGGGTACGCAAACTTCACATGTGAAGTTAGCCTACCCACACATTTTTTATACTCTAATTTGTATGAAATCGTGGAACTAATGAAACTTTTGTAAGAATTAACGGGAATTAACAAGGAACTAACGATTTATGTAGAAAAATGTGGGAAAGCTTGTTGGGTACGCCAACTTTACATGTGAAGTTAGCCTACCCACACATTTTTTATGGTCTACATTGTATAAAATCGTGGAACTAAAGGAACTTTTTTAAGAACTAACGGGAACTAACGAGGAACTAACGATTCAAGTCGAAAAATGTGGGAAAGCTTCTTCGGTACGCCAACTTCACATGTGAAATTAGCCCACCCACACATTTTTTATACTCTAATTTGTATGAAATTGTGGAACTAATGAAACTTTTGTAAGAACTAAAGGGAACTAACGAGGAAGTAACGATTCATGTCAAAAAATGTGGGAAACCTTGTTGGGTACGCCAACTTTACATGTGAAGTTAGCCTACCCACACATTTTTTATAGTCTACATTGTATAAAATCGTGGAACTAAAGGAACTTTTCTAAGAACTAAGGGGAACTAACGAGGAACTAACGATTCAAGTCGAAAAATGTGGGAAACCTTGTTGGGTACGCCAACTTTACATGTGAAGTTAGCCTACCCACGCATTTTTGTTTGTGCTCTAGATTGTATAAAATCGTGGAACTAACGGAATTGTTGTAAAACTAACGGGAACTAACGAGGAACTAACGATTCATGTCGAAAAATGTGGGAAAGCTTGTTGGGTACGCCAACTTCACATGTGAAGTTAGCCTACCCACACATTTTTGTTTATGCTCTAGATCGTAAAAAATCGTGGAACTAACGGAACTTTTGTAAGAACTAACGAGAACTAACAAGGAACTAACGATTCATGTCGAAAAATGTGGGAAAGTTTGATGGGTACGCCAACTTTACATGTGAAGTTAGCCTACCCACACATTTTTTTATGTTCTAATTTGTATAAAATCGTGAAACTAACGGAACTTTTGTAAGAACTAACGGGAACTAACGAGGAAGTAACGATTTAAGTCGAGAGATGTGGGAAAGCTTGTTGGTTACGCCAAGTTCACATTTGAAGTTAGCCTACCCACACATTTTTTAAACTCTAATTTATATAAAATCGTGGAACTAATAGAACTTTTGTAAGAACTAACGGGAAATAACGAGGAACTAACGGTTCATGTCGAAAAATGTGGGAAAGCTTGTTGGGTACGCAAACTTCACATGTGAAGTTAGCCTACCCACACATTTTTTATACTCTAATTTGTATGAAATCGTGGAACTAATGAAACTTTTGTAAGAATTAACGGGAATTAACGAGGAACTAACGATTTATGTAGAAAAATGTGGGAAAGCTTGTTGGGTACGCCAACTTTACATGTGAAGTTAGCCTACCCACACATTTTTTATGGTCTACATTGTATAAAATCGTGGAACTAAAGGAACTTTTTTAAGAACTAACGGGAACTAACGAGGAACTAAGGATTCAAGTCGAAAAATGTGGGAAAGCTTCTTCGGTACGCCAACTTCACATGTGAAATTAGTCAACCCACACATTTTTTATACTCTAATTTGTATGAAATTGTGGAACTAATGAAACTTTCGTAAGAACTAAAGGGAACTAACGAGGAAGTAACGATTCATGTCAAAAAATGTGGGAAACCTTGTTGGGTACGCCAACTTTACATGTGAAGTTAGCCTACCCAAACATTTTTTATGGTCTACATTGTATAAAATCGTGGAACTAAAGGACCTTTTCTAAGAACTAAGGGGAACTAGCGAGGAACTAACGATTCAAGTCGAAAAATGTGGGAAACCTTGTTGGGTACGCCAACTTTACATGTGAAGTTAGCCTACCCACGCATTTTTGTTTGTGCTCTAGATTGTATAAAATCGTGGAACTAACGGAATTGTTGTAAAACTAACGGGAACTAACGAGGAACTAACGATTCATGTCGAAAAATGTGGGAAAGCTTGTTGGGTACGCCAACTTCACATGTGAAGTTAGCCTACCCAAACATTTTTGTTTATGCTCTAGATTGTATAAAATCGTGTAACTAACCGAACTTTTGTCAGAACTAACGGGAACTAACGAGGAACTAACGATTCATGTCGAAAAATGTTGGAAAGCTTGTTGGGTACGCCAACTTCACATGTGAAGTTAGCCTACCCACACATTTTTTATACTCTAATTTGTATGAAATCGTGGAACTAATGAAACTTTTGTAAGAATTAACGGGAACTAACGAGGAACTAACAATTGATGTCGAAAAATGTGGGAAAGCTTGATGGGTACGCCAACTTTACATGAGAAGTTAGCCTACCCACACATTTTTTTATGGTCTAGATTGTATAAAATCGTGGAACTAACGAAACTTTTGTAAGAACTAACGGGAACTAACGAGGAAGTAACGATTCATGTCGAAAAATGTGGGAAAGCTTGTTGGGTACCCCAACTTCACATGTGTAGTTAGTCTACCCACACATTTTTGTTTATGCTCTTATTTGTATAAAATTGTGGAACTAACGGAACTTTTGTAAGAACTAACGGGAGCTAAGGAGGAACTAACGATTCATGTCGAAAAATGTGGAAGAGGTTGTTGGGTACGCCAACTTCACATGTGAAGTTAGTCTACCCACACATTTTTTGTTTATGCTCTAATTTGTATAAAATCGTGGAACTAACGGAACTTTTGTAAGAACTAACTGGAACTAACGAGGAACTAACAATTGATGTCGAAAAATGTGGGAAAGCTTGATGGGTACGCCAACTTTACATGAGAAGTTAGCCTACCCACACATTTTTGATATGCTCTAATTTGTATAAAATCGTGAAACTAACGAACTTTTGTAAGAACTAACGAGAACTAACGAATAAGTAACGATTCATGCCGAGAAATGTGGGAAAGCTTGTTGGGTACGCCAACTTCATATGTGAAATTAGCCTACCCACACATTTTTGTTTATGCTCTAGATCGTATAAAATCGTCGAACTAACGGAACTTTTGTAAGAACTAACGGGAACTAACGAGGAACTAACGATTCATGTCGAAAAATGTGGGAAAGCTTGTTGGGTACGCCAACTTCACATGTGAAGTTAGCCTACCCACGCATTTTCGTTTGTGCTCTAGATTGTATAAAATCGTGGAACTAACGGAATTGTTGTAAGAACTAACGAGGAACTAACGATTCATGTCGAAAAATGTGGGAAACCTTGTTGGGTACGCCAACTTTACATGTGAAGTTAGCCTACACACACATTTTTTATGGTCTACATTGTATAAAATCGTGGAACTAAAGGAACTTTTCTAAGAACTAACGGGAACTAACGAGGAACTAACGATTCAAGTCGAAAAATGTGGGAAACCTTGTTGGGTACGCCAACTTTACATGTGAAGTTAGCCTACCCACGCATTTTTGTTTGTGCTCTAGATTGTATAAAATCGTGGAACTAACGGAATTGTTGTAAAAACTAACGGGAACTAACGAGGAACTAACGATTCATGTCGAAAAATGTGGGAAAGCTTGTTGGGTACGCCAACTTCACATGTGAAGTTAGCCTACTCACACATTTTTGTTTATGCTCTAGATTGTATAAAATCGTGTAACTAACCGAACTTTTGTCAGAACTAACGGGAACTAACGAGGAAGTAACGATTCAAGTCGAGAAATGTAGGAAAGCTTGTTGGTTACGCCAACTTCACATGTGAAGTTAGCCTACCCACACATTTTTTAAACTCTAATTTATACAAAATCGTGGAACTAATAGAACTTTTGTAAGAACTAATGGGAAATAACGAGGAACTAACGGTTCATGTCGAAAAATGTGGGAAAGCTTGTTGGGTACGCAAACTTCACATGTGAAGTTAGCCTACCCACACATTTTTTATACTCTAATTTGTATGAAATCGTGGAACTAATGAAACTTTTGTAAGAATTAACGGGAATTAACAAGGAACTAACGATTTATGTAGAAAAATGTGGGAAAGCTTGTTGGGTACGCCAACTTTACATGTGAAGTTAGCCTACCCACACATTTTTTATGGTCTACATTGTATAAAATCGTGGAACTAAAGGAACTTTTTTAAGAACTAACGGGAACTAACGAGGAACTAACGATTCAAGTCGAAAAATGTGGGAAAGCTTCTTCGGTACGCCAAATTCACATGTGAAATTAGCCCACCCACACATTTTTTATACTCTAATTTGTATGAAATTGTGGAACTAATGAAACTTTTGTAAGAACTAAAGGGAACTAACGAGGAAGTAACGATTCATGTCAAAAAATGTGGGAAACCTTGTTGGGTACGCCAACTTTACATGTGAAGTTAGCCTACCCACACATTTTTTATAGTCTACATTGTATAAAATCGTGGAACTAAAGGAACTTTTCTAAGAACTAAGGGGAACTAACGAGGAACTAACGATTCAAGTCGAAAAATGTGGGAAACCTTGTTGGGTACGCCAACTTTACATGTGAAGTTAGCCTACCCACGCATTTTTGTTTGTGCTCTAGATTGTATAAAATCGTGGAACTAACGGAATTGTTGTAAAACTAACGGGAACTAACGAGGAACTAACGATTCATGTCGAAAAATGTGGGAAAGCTTGTTGGGTACGCCAACTTCACATGTGAAGTTAGCCTACCCACACATTTTTGTTTATGCTCTAGATTGCATAAAATCGTGTAACTAACCGAACTTTTGTCCGAACTAACGGGAACTAACGAGGAACTAACGATTCATGTCGAAAAATGTTGGAAAGCTTGTTGGGTACGCCAACTTCACATGTGAAGTTAGCCTACCCACACATTTTTTATACTCTAATTTGTATGAAATCGTGGAACTAATGAAACTTTTGTAAGAATTAACGGGAACTAACGAGGAACTAACAATTGATGTCGAAAAATGTGGGAAAGCTTGATGGGTACGCCAACTTTACATGAGAAGTTAGCCTACCCACACATTTTTTTATGGTCTAGATTGTATAAAATCGTGGAACTAACGAAACTTTTGTAAGAACTAACGGGAACTAACGAGGAAGTAACGATTCATGTCGAAAAATGTGGGAAAGCTTGTTGGGTACCCCAACTTCACATGTGTAGTTAGTCTACCCACACATTTTTGTTTATGCTCTTATTTGTATAAAATTGTGGAACTAACGGAACTTTTGTAAGAACTAACGGGAACTAAGGAGGAACTAACGATTCATGTCGAAAAATGTGGAAGAGGTTGTTGGGTACGCCAACTTCACATGTGAAGTTAGTCTACCCACACATTTTTTGTTTATGCTCTAATTTGTATAAAATCGTGGAACTAACGGAACTTTTGTAAGAACTAACTGGAACTAACGAGGAACTAACAATTGATGTCGAAAAATGTGGGAAAGCTTGATGGGTACGCCAACTTTACATGAGAAGTTAGCCTACCCACACATTTTTGTTTATGCTCTAGATCGTATAAAATCGTCGAACTAACGGAACTTTTGTAAGAACTAACGGGAACTAACGAGGAACTAACGATTCATGTCGAAAAATGTGGGAAAGCTTGTTGGGTACGCCAACTTCACATGTGAAGTTAGCCTACCCACGCATTTTCGTTTGTGCTCTAGATTGTATAAAATCGTGGAACTAACGGAATTGTTGTAAGAACTAACGAGGAACTAACGATTCATTTCGAAAAATGTGGGAAACCTTGTTGGGTACGCCAAATTTACATGTGAAGTTAGCCTACCCACTCATTTTTGTTTGTGCTCTAGATTGTATAAAATCGTGGAACTAACGGAATTGTTGTAAAAACTAACGGGAACTAACGAGGAACTAACGATTCATGTCGAAAAATGTGGGAAAGCTTGTTGGGTACGCCAACTTTACATGTGAAATTAGCCTACCCACGCATTTCTGTTTGTGCTCTAGATTGTATAAAATCGTGGAACTAACGGAATAGTTGTAAAAACTAACGGGAACTAACGAGGAACTAACGATTCATGTCGAAAAATGTGGGAAAGCTTGTTGGGTACGCCAACTTCACATGTGAAGTTAGCCTACTCACACATTTTTGTTTGTGCTCTAGATTGTATAAAATCGTGTAACTAACCGAACTTTTGTCAGAACTAACGGGAACTAACGAGGAACTAACGATTCATGTCGAAAAATGTTGGAAAGCTTGTTGGGTACGCTAACTTCACATGTGAAGTTAGCCTACCCACACATTTTTTATACTCTAATTTGTATGAAATCGTAGAATTAATGAAACTTTTGTAAGAACTAACGGGAATTAACGAGGAACTAACGATTTATGTAGAAAAATGTGGGAAAGCTTGTTGGGTACGCAAACTTCACATGTGAAGTTAGCCTACCCACACATTTTTTATACTCTAATTTGTATGAAATCGTGGAACTAATGAAACTTTTGTAAGAATTAACGGGAATTAACGAGGAACTAACGATTTATGTAGAAAAATGTGGGAAAGCTTGTTGGGTACGCAAACTTCACATGTCAAGTTAGCCTACCCACACATTTTTAAGCTCTAATTTGTATAAAATCGTGGAACTAATAGAACTTTTGTAAGAACTAACGGGAACTAACGAGGAACTAACGATTCATGTTGAAAAATGTGGGAAAGCTTCTTCGGTACGCCAACTTCACATGTGAAGTTAGCCCACCCACACATTTTTTTATGGTCTAGATTGTATAAAATCGTGGAACTAACGAAACTTTTGTAAGAACTAACGGGAACTAACGAGGAAGTAACGATTCATGTCGAAGAATGTGGGAAAGCTTGTTGGGTACCCCAACTTCACATGTGTAGTTAGTCTACCCACACATTTTTGTTTATGCTCTTATTTGTATAAAATTGTGGAACTAACGGAACTTTTGTAAGAACTAACGGGAGCTAAGGAGGAACTAACGATTCATGTCGAAAAATGTGGAAGAGGTTGTTGGGTACGCCAACTTCACATGTGCAGTTAGTCTACCCACACATTTTTTGTTTATGCTCTAATTTGTATAAAATCGTGGAACTAACGTAACTTTTGTAAGAACTAACTGGAACTAACCAGGAACTAACAATTGATGTCGAAAAATCTGGGAAAGCTTGATGGGTACGCCAACTTTACATGAGAAGTTAGCCTACCCACACATTTTTGATATGCTCTAATTTGTATAAAATCGTGAAACTAACGAACTTTTGTAAGAACTAACGGGAACTAACAAATAAGTAACGATTCATGCCGAGAAATGTGGGAAAGCTTGTTGGGTACGCCAACTTCATATGTGAAATTAGCCTACCCACACATTTTTGTTTATGCTCTAGATCGTATAAAATCGTGGAACTAACGGAACTTTTGTAAGAACTAACGGGAAATAACGAGGAACTAACGATTCATGTCGAAAAATGTGGGAAAGTTTGATGGGTACGCCAACTTTACATGTGAAGTTAGCCTACCCACACATTTTTGTTTATGTTCTAATTTGTATAAAATCGTGAAACTAACGGAACTTTTGTAAGAACTAACGGGAACTAACGAGGAAGTAACGATTCAAGTCGAGAAATGTGGGAAAGCTTGTTGGTTACGCCAAGTTCACATGTGAAGTTAGCCTACCCACACATTTTTTAAACTCTAATTTATATAAAATCGTGGAACTAATAGAACTTTTGTAAGAATTAACGGGAAATAACGAGGAACTAACGGTTCATGTCGAAAAATGTGGGAAAGCTTGTTGGGTACGCAAACTTCACATGTGAAGTTAGCCTACCCACACATTTTTTATACTCTAATTTGTATGAAATCGTGGAACTAATGAAACTTTTGTAAGAACTAAAGGGAACTAACGAGGAACTAACGATTCATGTCAAAAAATGTGGGAAACCTTGTTGGGTACGCCAACTTTACATGTGAAGTTAGCCTACCCACACATTTTTATGGTCTACATTGTATAAAATCGTGGAACTAAAGGATCTTTTCAAAGAACTAACGGGAACTAACGAGGAACTAACGATTCAAGTCGAAAAATGTGGGAAACCTTGTTGGGTACGCCAACTTTACATGTGAAGTCAGCCTACCCACGCATTTTTGTTTGTGCTCTAGATTGTATAAAATCGTGGAACTAACGGAATTGTTGTAAAACTAACGGGAACTAACGAGGAACTAACGATTCATGTCGAAAAATGTGGGAAAGCTTGTTGGGTACGCCAACTTCACATGTGAAGTTAGCCTACCCACACATTTTTGTTTATGCTCTAGATTGTATAAAATCGTGTAACTAACCGAACTTTTGTCAGAACTAACGGGAACTAACGAGGAACTAACGATTCATGTCGAAAAATGTTGGAAAGCTTGTTGGGTACGCCAACTTCACATGTAAAGTCTGCCTACCCACACATTTTTTATACTCTAATTTGTATGAAATCGTGGAACTAATGAAACTTTTGTAAGAATTAACGGGAACTAACGAGGAACTAACAATTGATGTCGAAAAATGTGGGAAAGCTTGATGGGTACGCCAACTTTACATGAGAAGTTAGCCTACCCACACATTTTTTTTATGGTCTAGATTGTATAAAATCGTGGAACTCACGAAACTTTTGTAAGAACTAACGGGAACTAACGAGGTTGTAACGATTCATGTCGAGAAATGTGGGAAAGCTTGTTGGGTACCCCAACTTCACATGTGTAGTTAGTCTACCCACACATTTTTGTTTATGCTTTTATTTGTATAAAATTGTGGAACTAACGGAACTTTTGTAAGAACTAACGGGAGCTAAGGAGGAACTAACGATTCATGTCGAAAAATGTGGAAGAGGTTGTTGGGTACGCCAACTTCACATGTGAAGTTAGTCTACCCACACATTTTTTGTTTATGCTCTAATTTGTATAAAATCGTGGAACTAACGGAACTTTTGTAAGAACTAACTGGAACTAACGAGGAACTAACAATTGATGTCGAAAAATGTGGGAAAGCTTGATGGGTACGCCAACTTTACATGAGAAGTTAGCCTACCCACACATTTTTGATATGCTCTAATTTGTATAAAATCGTGAAACTAACGAACTTTTGTAAGAACTAACGGGAACTAACGAATAAGTAACGATTCATGCCGAGAAATGTGGGAAAGCTTGTTGGGTACGCCAACTTTATATGTGAAATTAGCCTACCTACACATTTTTGTTTATGCTCTAGATCGTATAAATTCGTGGAACTAACGGAACTTTTGTAAGAACTAACGGGAACTAACGAGGAACTAACGATTCATGTCGAAAAATGTGGGAAAGTTTGATGGGTACGCCAACTTTACATGTGAAGTTAGCCTACCCACACATTTTTGTTTATGTTCTAATTTGTATAAAATCGTGAAACTAACGGAACTTTTGTAAGAACTAACGGGAACTAACGAGGAAGTATGATTCAAGTCGAGAAATGTAAGAAAGCTTGTTGGGTACGCCAAGTTCACATGTGAAGTTAGCCTACCCACACATTTTTTAAACTCTAATTTATATAAAATCGTGGAACTAATAGAACTTTCGTAACAACTAACGGGAAATAACGAGGAACTAACGGTTCATGTCGAAAAATGTGGGAAAGCTTGTTGGGTATGCCAACTTCACATGTGAAGTTAGACTACCCACGCATTTTCGTTTGTGCTCTAGATTGTATAAAATCGTGGAACTAACGGATTTGTTGTAAGAACTAACGAGGAACTAACGATTCATTTCGAAAAATGGGAAAGCTTTTGGGTACGCCAACTTTACATGTGAAGTTAGCCTACCCAAACATTTTTTATGGTCTACATTGTATAAAATCGTGGAACTAAAGGAACTTTTCTAAGAACTAACGGGAACTAACGAGGAACTAACGATTCAAGTCGAAAAATGTGGGAAACCTTGTTGGGTACGCCAACTTTACATGTGAAGTTAGCCTACCCACTCATTTTTGTTTGTGCTCTAGATTGTATAAAATCGTGGAACTAACGGAATTGTTGTAAAAACTAACGGGAACTAACGAGGAACTAACGATTCATGTCGAAAAATGTGGGAAAGCTTTTTGGGTACGCCAACTTTACATGTGAAGTTAGCCTACCCACACATTTTTGTTTATGCTCTAGATTATATAAAATCGTGGAACTAACGGAACTTTTGTAAGAACTAACGGGAACTAACGAGGAACTAACGATTCATGTCGATAAATGTGGAAAAGCTTGATGGGTACGCCAACTTTACATGTGAAGTTAGCCTACCCACACATTTTTGTTTATGCTCTAGATTGCATAAAATCGTGTAACTAACCGAACTTTTGTCAGAACTAACGGGAACTAACGAGGAACTAACGATTCATGTCGAAAAATGTTGGAAAGCTTGTTGGGTACGCCAACTTCACATGTGAAGTTAGCCTACCCACACATTTTTTATACTCTAATTTGTATGAAATCGTGGAACTAATGAAACTTTTGTAAGAATTAACGGGAACTAACGAGGAACTAACAATTGATGTCGAAAAATGTGGGAAAGCTTGATGGGTACGCCAACTTTACATGAGAAGTTAGCCTACCCACACATTTTTTTATGGTTTAGATTGTATAAAATCGTGGAACTAACGAAACTTTTGTAAGAACTAACGGGAACTAACGAGGAAGTAACGATTCATGTCGAAAAATGTGGGAAAGCTTGTTGGGTACCCCAACTTCACATGTGTAGTTAGTCTACCCACACATTTTTGTTTATGCTCTTATTTGTATAAAATTGTGGAACTAACGGAACTTTTGTAAGAACTAACGGGAGCTAAGGAGGAACTAACGATTCATGTCGAAAAATGTGGAAGAGGTTGTTGGGTACGCCAACTTCACATGTGAAGTTAGTCTACCCACACATTTTTGTTTATGCTCTAATTTGTATAAAATCGTGGAACTAACGGAACTTTTGTAAGAACTAACTGGAACTAACGAGGAACTAACAATTGATGTCGAAAAATGTGGGAAAGCTTGATGGGTACGCCAACTTTACATGAGAAGTTAGCCTACCCACACATTTTTGTTTATGCTCTAGATCGTATAAAATCGTCGAACTAACGGAACTTTTGTAAGAACTAACGGGAACTAACGAGGAACTAACGATTCATGTCGAAAAATGTGGGAAAGCTTGTTGGGTACGCCAACTTCACATGTGAAGTTAGCCTACCCACGCATTTTCGTTTGTGCTCTAGATTGTATAAAATCGTGGAACTAACGGAATTGTTGTAAGAACTAACGAGGAACTAACGATTCATTTCGAAAAATGTGGGAAACCTTGTTGGGTACGCCAACTTTACATGTGAAGTTAGCCTACCCACTCATTTTTGTTTGTGCTCTAGATTGTATAAAATCGTGGAACTAACGGAATTGTTGTAAAAACTAACGGGAACTAACGAGGAACTAACGATTCATGTCGAAAAATGTGGGAAAGCTTGTTGGGTACGCCAACTTTACATGTGAAGTTAGCCTACCCACGCATTTTTGTTTGTGCTCTAGATTGTATAAAATCGTGGAACTAACGGAATAGTTGTAAAAACTAACGGGAACTAACGAGGAACTAACGATTCATGTCGAAAAATGTGGGAAAGCTTGTTGGGTACGCCAACTTCACATGTGAAGTTAGCCTACTCACACATTTTTGTTTGTGCTCTAGATTGTATAAAATCGTGTAACTAACCGAACTTTTGTCAGAACTAACGGGAACTAACGAGGAACTAACGATTCATGTCGAAAAATGTTGGAAAGCTTGTTGGGTACGCCAACTTCACATGTGAAGTTAGCCTACCCACACATTTTTTATACTCTAATTTGTATGAAATCGTAGAACTAATGAAACTTTTGTAAGAATTCACGGGAATTAACGAGGAACTAACGATTTATGTAGAAAAATGTGGGAAAGCTTGTTGGGTACGCAAACTTCACATGTGAAGTTAGCCTACCCACACATTTTTTATACTCTAATTTGTATGAAATCGTGGAACTAATGAAACTTTTGTAAGAATTAACGGGAATTAACGAGGAACTAACGATTTATGTAGAAAAATGTGGGAAAGCTTGTTGGGTACGCAAACTTCACATGTCAAGTTAGCCTACCCACACATTTTTAAGCTCTAATTTGTATAAAATCGTGGAACTAATAGAACTTTTGTAAGAACTAACGGGAACTAACGAGGAACTAACGATTCATGTTGAAAAATGTGGGAAAGCTTCTTCGGTACGCCAACTTCACATGTGAAGTTAGCCCACCCACACATTTTTTTATGGTCTAGATTGTATAAAATCGTGGAACTAACGAAACTTTTGTAAGAACTAACGGGAACTAACGAGGAAGTAACGATTCATGTCGAAGAATGTGGGAAAGCTTGTTGGGTACCCCAACTTCACATGTGTAGTTAGTCTACCCACACATTTTTGTTTATGCTCTTATTTGTATAAAATTGTGGAACTAACGGAACTTTTGTAAGAACTAACGGGAGCTAAGGAGGAACTAACGATTCATGTCGAAAAATGTGGAAGAGGTTGTTGGGTACGCCAACTTCACATGTGCAGTTAGTCTACCCACACATTTTTTGTTTATGCTCTAATTTGTATAAAATCGTGGAACTAACGTAACTTTTGTAAGAACTAACTGGAACTAACCAGGAACTAACAATTGATGTCGAAAAATCTGGGAAAGCTTGATGGGTACGCCAACTTTACATGAGAAGTTAGCCTACCCACACATTTTTGATATGCTCTAATTTGTATAAAATCGTGATACTAACGAACTTTTGTAAGAACTAACGGGAACTAACAAATAAGTAACGATTCATGCCGAGAAATGTGGGAAAGCTTGTTGGGTACGCCAACTTCATATGTGAAATTAGCCTACCCACACATTTTTGTTTATGCTGTAGATCGTATAAAATCGTGGAACTAACGGAACTTTTGTAAGAACTAACGGGAAATAACGAGGAACTAACGATTCATGTCGAAAAATGTGGGAAAGTTTGATGGGTACGCCAACTTTACATGTGAAGTTAGCCTACCCACACATTTTTGTTTATGTTCTAATTTGTATAAAATCGTGAAACTAACGGAACTTTTGTAAGAACTAACGGGAACTAACGAGGAAGTAACGATTCAAGTCGAGAAATGTGGGAAAGCTTGTTGGTTACGCCAAGTTCACATGTGAAGTTAGCCTACCCACACATTTTTTAAACTCTAATTTATATAAAATCGTGGAACTAATAGAACTTTTGTAAGAATTAACGGGAAATAACGAGGAACTAACGGTTCATGTCGAAAAATGTGGGAAAGCTTGTTGGGTACGCAAACTTCACATGTGAAGTTAGCCTACCCACACATTTTTTATACTCTAATTTGTATGAAATCGTGGAACTAATGAAACTTTTGTAAGAACTAAAGGGAACTAACTAGGAACTAACGATTCATGTCAAAAAATGTGGGAAACCTTGTTGGGTACGCCAACTTTACATGTGAAGTTAGCCTACCCACACATTTTTATGGTCTACATTGTATAAAATCGTGGAACTAAAGGATCTTTTCTAAGAACTAACGGGAACTAACGAGGAACTAACGATTCAAGTCGAAAAATGTGGGAAACCTTGTTGGGTACGCCAACTTTACATGTGAAGTCAGCCTACCCACGCATTTTTGTTTGTGCTCTAGATTGTATAAAATCGTGGAACTAACGGAATTGTTGTAAAACTAACGGGAACTAACGAGGAACTAACGATTCATGTCGAAAAATGTGGGAAAGCTTGTTGGGTACGCCAACTTCACATGTGAAGTTAGCCTACCCACACATTTTTGTTTATGCTCTAGATTGTATAAAATCGTGTAACTAACCGAACTTTTGTCAGAACTAACGGGAACTAACGAGGAACTAACGATTCATGTCGAAAAATGTTGGAAAGCTTGTTGGGTACGCCAACTTCACATGTAAAGTCTGCCTACCCACACATTTTTTATACTCTAATTTGTATGAAATCGTGGAACTAATGAAACTTTTGTAAGAATTAACGGGAACTAACGAGGAACTAACAATTGATGTCGAAAAATGTGGGAAAGCTTGATGGGTACGCCAACTTTACATGAGAAGTTAGCCTACCCACACATTTTTTTTATGGTCTAGATTGTATAAAATCGTGGAACTCACGAAACTTTTGTAAGAACTAACGGGAACTAACGAGGTTGTAACGATTCATGTCGAGAAATGTGGGAAAGCTTGTTGGGTACCCCAACTTCACATGTGTAGTTAGTCTACCCACACATTTTTGTTTATGCTTTTATTTGTATAAAATTGTGGAACTAACGGAACTTTGTAAGAACTAACGGGAGCTAAGGAGGAACTAACGATTCATGTCGAAAAATGTGGAAGAGGTTGTTGGGTACGCCAACTTCACATGTGAAGTTAGTCTACCCACACATTTTTTGTTTATGCTCTAATTTGTATAAAATCGTGGAACTAACGGAACTTTTGTAAGAACTAACTGGAACTAACGAGGAACTAACAATTGATGTCGAAAAATGTGGGAAAGCTTGATGGGTACGCCAACTTTACATGAGAAGTTAGCCTACCCACACATTTTTGATATGCTCTAATTTGTATAAAATCGTGAAACTAACGAACTTTTGTAAGAACTAACGGGAACTAACGAATAAGTAACGATTCATGCCGAGAAATGTGGGAAAGCTTGTTGGGTACGCCAACTTTATATGTGAAATTAGCCTACCTACACATTTTTGTTTATGCTCTAGATCGTATAAATTCGTGGAACTAACGGAACTTTTGTAAGAACTAACGGGAACTAACGAGGAACTAACGATTCATGTCGAAAAATGTGGGAAAGTTTGATGGGTACGCCAACTTTACATGTGAAGTTAGCCTACCCACACATTTTTGTTTATGTTCTAATTTGTATAAAATCGTGAAACTAACAGAACTTTTGTAAGAACTAACGGGAACTAACGAGGAAGTATGATTCAAGTCGAGAAATGTGGGAAAGCTTGTTGGGTACGCCAAGTTCACATGTGAAGTTAGCCTACCCACACATTTTTTAAACTCTAATTTATATAAAATCGTGGAACTAATAGAACTTTCGTAACAACTAACGGGAAATAACGAGGAACTAACGGTTCATGTCGAAAAATGTGGGAAAGCTTGTTGGGTATGCCAACTTCACATGTGAAGTTAGACTACCCACGCATTTTCGTTTGTGCTCTAGATTGTATAAAATCGTGGAACTAACGGATTTGTTGTAAGAACTAACGAGGAACTAACGATTCATTTCGAAAAATGGGAAAGCTTTTGGGTACGCCAACTTTACATGTGAAGTTAGCCTACCCAAACATTTTTTATGGTCTACATTGTATAAAATCGTGGAACTAAAGGAACTTTTCTAAGAACTAACGGGAACTAACGAGGAACTAACGATTCAAGTCGAAAAATGTGGGAAACCTTGTTGGGTACGCCAACTTTACATGTGAAGTTAGCCTACCCACTCATTTTTGTTTGTGCTCTAGATTGTATAAAATCGTGGAACTAACGGAATTGTTGTAAAAACTAACGGGAACTAACGAGGAACTAACGATTCATGTCGAAAAATGTGGGAAAGCTTTTTGGGTACGCCAACTTTACATGTGAAGTTAGCCTACCCACACATTTTTGTTTATGCTCTAGATTATATAAAATCGTGGAACTAACGGAACTTTTGTAAGAACTAACGGGAACTAACGAGGAACTAACGATTCATGTCGATAAATGTGGAAAAGCTTGATGGGTACGCCAACTTTACATATGAAGTTAGCCTACCCACACATTTTTGTTTATGCTGTAGATCGTAAAAAAATCGTTGAACTAACGCAACTTTTGTAAGAACTAACGGGAACTAACGAGGAACTAACGATTCATGTCGAAAAATGTAGGAATGCTTGTTGGGTACGCCAACTTCATATGTAAAATTAGCCTACCCACATATTTTTGTTTATGCTCGAGATCGTATAAAATCGTGGAACTAACGGAACTTTTGTAAGAACTAACGGGAACTAACGAGGAACTAACGATTCATGTCGAAAAATGTGGGAAAGCTTGATGGGTACGCCAACTTTACATGTGTAGTTAGCCTAGCCACACATTCTTGTGTATGGTCTAGCTTGTATAAAATTGTGGAACTAACGGAAGTTTTGTAAGAACTAACGGGAACTAACGAGAAACTAACGATTAATGTCTAAAAATGTGGGAAAGCTTGATGGGTACGCCAACTTTACATGTGAAGTTAGCCTAGCTACCAGAGATGGGCACCCTCACTCATTTTTGCCCTCAAGAGGGCCGCCCTCACCCTCACTCACCCTCATTTCGGTATATGAGGGTGAGGGTGTCTGAGGGTGAGGGTGAAAGAGACTATTGAGGGTGAGGGTGTCTGAGGGTGAGGGTGAGGGGATCAACTGAGGGTGAGGGTGAGGGGATCAACTGAGGGTGAGGGTGTCTGAGGGTGAGGGTGAAGGAGTCGACTGAGGGTGAGGGTGGCTGAGGGCGAATATGAGGGAATCAACTGAGGGTGAGGGTGGCTGAGGGTGAGGGTGAGGTAGTCAACTGAGGGTGAGGGTGGCTGAAGGTAAGAGTGAAAGTGTCGATTGAGGGTGAGGGTGCCTGAGGGTGAGGGTGAAAAAGTCGACTGAGGGTGAGGGTGGCTGAGGGCGAATATGAGGAAATCAACTGAGGGTGAGGGTTTCTGAGGGTGAGGGAGAAGGAGTCAACTGAGGGTGAGGGTGGATGAGGGTGAGAGTGAGGAAGTCGATTGAGGGTGAGGGTGAATGAGGGTAAGGATGAGGGAATTGATTGAGGGTGAGGGTGAGTGAGGGTTAGCAAAAATGCCCATCACCAGAATGAATTCCTGAAGGATGTTTGCTTGAAAGTTATTTGTTTGGGAAATGGTTCAAATAGCACTTCCCTGCGAACTCCAAATAAAGCAGCAACCTAGTTGACACAGAGTGACGTAATTAGGTCATAAAACATTAGCTGGTACAGTGTACGAATTAATGGGAATGGTGAATGGGATATTCCGTGTGACAAAAATGTAATTCCCTCCCTGAAGGAATTCATTTTTCTTCTCTCTAGTATTTTTTTAAAGTGGTCATATAGATAGAAAAGATAATAACGTATTTTATGTAACGAAACAAAAACAGGCATTTATATCTGACTTGAAACATATCAAAAACATTTTTGCAGTCGTTAGAATCACACAGTTTGTTTCTTGGAATAGTTACTTATTGATGCAGAAAACTTTCCTTTTGTCAGAAGCAAACTATAGAGGCTCGAAAGGGATGCAAAGGTAAAAAAAATTCTGCAATTCTGGGAAAAGCATACATTGTAAGACGTGTCAATCTCAAAAGTCGTCATAACATTCGTTGTAACGGATGATCTATAAGTTAATAGAATGACGTATTAGCCTCTATATGTCTCTCTCTCTCTCTCTCTCTCTCTCTCTCTCTCTCTCTATATATATATATATATATATATATATATATATATATATATATATATATATATATATATATATTCGTTTTCACCACTGAACTTAAAGTATTTTAAATTTAATTGATACGTTTGAGATTTGTTTGCCTGCTTAAATGTACAGTACACATCATGTTTTGCCACTCCAATATAGAAACATAATTAGGGGTTAGTTCAACTTTAACTAATACAAATTTAAACTACTGTTACTTATTTTCTAACCCTCCTCATCGCTAGTCGGTTGCCTGTCTTTACACAAGCAGTGACACAACTAAGTCACGTCTCTCAGTGACTGAATGAGAAGGGGCAGTTACATGGGAGGGGTCCTTTCAACTGAGGGTGGCCTTCCAGTTGACCTGCTGAAAAAGAAAGTGATGTTGCAATTTTTACCGTCTTGCTTACTGATTTTTCAGTAGTCTCCAAATTTATCTAGATTTTTCGTTACTTTTGTTTTCGTTGCATCCTCCTTTTGTTTCTCTTAGCTTGAAGGGCATAGTTCTGGGATGTTAAACTGAAATATTTCATTTAATTTGAATTCAATTTGGATAGGTTTTAATGACAAGAAAAAAGAAATCAATCATTAGTTTCATGATATGTGCTTATTTTACTCTTAAATATATCATATTGTTAAAATTATGTAACTTCCACAACTATAACGCTTGTACGAACCAAACATGTTAAGTGGTTTGCCCCTTTCCTTCCCCCCTCCACGTAAGGCATCAGTGCCGCAAAAGCCCGATGAGAAAAATATATAATCTTTCCTTGCCACCGCCAGAAATCCGTCCTTGACCGCCCCTGTCCATACTATTATATTGATATCCTTTAATGATTGTATTATTATAATATTATTATTATTACATAATGTATCTATTGATAATATAAGTTTAGCGATGGCAACAACGTATCACTTCGACAGGAAACACGTGCCATTTATGGCTTATTTGGAGTGTTATTTACGAGGGCGATTAGGGTAAATTTTCTGCTTGAGTACAAATGAAGCCGGTTGGGGACCAATAGAACGTCTCTTACTATTATTTGTAATGTGTTATATTTATCCACTTGAAGAGTGTGTGACATTTCAGGCTGGTTTTGGAGATAGAAATGTCTTTACCATAGATTTTCATGAGTGGTGTTTGAGACTGGCATTTGTATTTGTTGTTTTAGTAACAAATTCCATGGCATCTTTTTTTTTTTTTTTAACATAAACATCATAGAGTAAGGAAACCTCTTGAATTTACAAGGTAGGAAATTTATATAAAGTCTTCTTTCGAAAGCTACTCTGAAACAACGGCGTGTCGTTTCCCACAACTCGATTTTGGTGTTGTTTGTCACAATATTTTTATTGAGGATTCCTATTCCAGTAATGATTAACACATATCTGACGAAACAGCTAATGTTGCGGGAACTTATATTTGTATTGATCCCTTGAAAAAAAAAAAGTGGTGAGTGTTCTCGCTTTCGGGATAAGTCTCATACAATCTCGCTGCTGAAAAAATATTTAGCTCCAAATGAACACGAAACATCCTAAATTTTTCGATAGCTTCGTAAATTGACCATTGCATTTCTCTTTTAACGGAGTCCTTTATATTAACTCATTTTATATAATGTACTACGTATTTTTCCGTTATTACTTGACCAGCGAACGAGTGCATGCGGCCGGTTTTGGAACTAATATGCAAGCAGCAGTGTTTCTAAGCAGATTATCTGTAATTAATCTATCACAGTTCTTTTTGTCGTGTTCGTAATAAACCACTTCACGCATATGCTCAAGTAAAGACTAACAATTTCAAAAGTTATTGAAGTTATTTGCAGAACATTTTAAGTAACAAGCAAAGAAAAAGGAAAAATATATACATCCTCGATATTAACTTGCGAATAAACTGACCTCAGTATTGTACAAAAGATCAGATGCTCTCTGTGGGAAAGAAAACGAATTAAAATTGGTCGATTCGACTCGTTCCGAAATTTTTGACGAGAGGATATGTAGGATGTGTACTCATTATTTTCTGGTGACTGTCTCTAGTATTTTTAAGTCTATAAAATATGCATAGGGACAAATTCAAGGAAAGTTCGGGACAAAAAATCATCGGAGGAAGCAAATTGTAGAGTACTCACAAAAAACACTAGAACTTTTGGTAGACATATGATCTCCCGTTTTCAAAAATATAGGGTATGCTTATCCATGTATATGCTCCTTCTTTCGTAAATATAAAGTGAGAAGTGAATCGAGGAGAGTCAAGAAAATTGTCGAGTTTTGTAGGTATGACTAGTTCACCCAAATGTTACATCTCAATTTCAAACACTGTTTAGTAATTAGTAAACAATGATTAATAATTAGTATATATATATATATATATAGTATGGCGCTAAATTCGTTGTACAAAAGCAGAGGAGTGATTCCTGAGATTAAAACAAACAAAAAAAGTTCCAATAAACATAGGGGGAAAACCTCATCGTTTACGTGTTATAGGCTGCCAAAAACAGGAAAAAATGAATTTTAAAGGTCCATAGCTCCGAAACTATGGGACCTACCGTAGTCGGATCAAGATTTCACTTAGGAACTATAGAGATGCCACATTGTCTTGATACTTAGTCTTCCTTTCCAAGCGCTGCTATCGGCTGAAGGAATTCCACTCTCTTTCGTCATCCGTAGAGCAATGTTGCCGCACTTCGGAACGCGAATCTTGCTGTCAGTAAAGAACGTGCGAATTCTATACGATAGTTTCTTGTTCTTAAATCTGGCAATAGCGTAGACGACTGCAAGGTTCTCTCGCTCAGCAACAGTTCAACCCTTATTGGCTCAACGCGTGGGTGTGTCGAGGGTGTGAGCTTTAGTTCGCATTTTTGCCACGGCTCAAGACATATTGGCAGCATAATAGTATGCGCCCTATCCAAAAATGCGTGTTTCAGAATCTTGAGGTGCTTCCACAACAATTTTTATAGAGGGAGTTTGACTACGGGCTTATGATATAAAGTACTCTCCAACCACCTCCATAAAAATTGTTGTGGAAGCACCACAACACTCTCCAAAGTACCCTCCAACACCCTCCATAAGAATCCTTAGGATTCTAAAATATGTATATTTGCATAGAACACATACTAGTTCCTAAGTGAAGTCTTGAGCCGACTACAGTAGATCCCATAGTTTTGGAGCTATGGACTTTTAAAATTCATTTTTTCATATTTTTGGTAGACTATAACACTTAACGACGGGGTTTTCGCCCTATGTTTATTGGAACTTTCTTTGTTTGTTTTACTCTCAGGAATCACTCCTCTGCTTTTGTACAACGAATTTAGCGCCATACTATATATATATATATATATATATATATATATATATATATATATATATATATATATATATAGATATATAGATATATAGATAGATAGATAGATAGATAGATAGATATAGATATAGATATATAGATAGATAGATAGATATATATATATAGATATAACTTGATAAGGTAATTGTATGAACCCAATAAAGATCATTTATCAACGTTTAAAGATACGCAACTCATTACACAATTTACTTCAATAATAAATATGATTTAAATGTTGTTATATCAATCTTTTGTGGACTCGTCGTAACCTGGAAGAATTCTGATAAATTTTACATGAAACTAAGACGGAAATTAGGACACATTTTTTTTTTACAAAAATTTACAAAACGAGACGAGGAAATTTTGATTCGAGACGAGACTTTTAAAAACATTTACGACACGAGACGACAAAACCTGAATTCTCATCTCGTCTCGAGGGCAACGCTATGAGCAAGAGAGTAAGAAATCAAATATGTACGTTCATGTTCCTTTAAGCTGCACTAAGCTGCAAATATTCCCAATGTTGCATTGGAGCGGAGGGTGAGCGATTAAAGTGGGGTGCCCGATAATTGAAGGTTCCTTATAACTCCAGTGAAATTCAGAAAAAATCTCTGAATTACGTAAAAAAAAAAAGAAAAAAAAAGAAAACATTCAAAATACATTTTCAAGGCAACTCTTACAGTCATTGCGTTATTATAAGATTAATTCTACTTCTGAAACTGATTAGAATGAATATGTATTTGAATAACGAAACCCCTTTCATAAGTTTTTTCAAAGTATCAAGTTTGAGAAAAACGAAGTTTCTTCCACTGTTGTTATCTCATTGCTCATGATACCAGTGATGAAACAATTGGCCAGAAATTACGCGGCCGCTTCTTACATCAATTCATGAAGAACATGATTCCCAATATTAGGTAGCTAATTTCAGTATTAAAAAAAAAAGAAAGAAAAGAAGAAAAGAAAAGAAGAAAACAAGAAAAGAAAAAAAAAGGCACCCAATCTCTTGCAACCATGTGTAGCACATTTCAATACTTACACTTAAAATAAAAATACAACTGGATAAAGACGATTGCCTTTGTCTTTGGATTTCATATGTGAATAACAATATAGGGCTTTTCAGATAGAAGAGGAGGAGGGGAAGGTTTTATTAAACAAGACCGTACATCTGATATGTTTAACTATAAACAGCTTGTGCTTATAGGTTAAACTCAGTCCTCTGAAGTCAATCGACAAATGCCATTAAAATGTTAAAGAAAACAACGTATCAGTATTATTATATACTACAGACACAAAGATACCACTAGGCTCCCAATTTTTAAATTTATATTGTGTGTGAAAGCAGATAGTAGGTTTAATTCTTTGTCACATGATAACTAGAACCTGAGAGAAATTCAGAGGGAGTCCAGGGGAAATTTCATTCCTTATAAATAAAAGTTGTGAATTTATTATGTACTGAAGCAGTTATACTTACGCTTACACTACCCATACAGTGATGTTTTATCAATACTTTTATTCAAACTACGAAGGGCTGGATTTTTATAATGATCTTAAATTAAGGATGTACTGAATCAAATTTTACAAATCAATCCCGAAAGGAAAGCTATCCAATCCCATAAATCTTTAAAAAATGAAGGAAAAATTTCTTCACCTCCTTTTCCCTCAAATGATTCATTTCTCTAAAGAAAATGAAATTTCTTTATTTTAACGCCCATGATTATGTTGTTTATGCTAGAGGACGCAGGTGATTAATGAAAGTGAAGGATTGTAAAATTAAATTTTGGTCTTTCACTGGGATTCAAACCCAGAACCACGTACAGTCAAAGCACACGCACTAGCCAATAGACCAACGGAGAGGACTTCCACAGTTCTCGAGTGGAAACATATCGGAATTCTTCCCTGGCCAAAACTCGAGAAAATAATTTATTTGTCAACCGATAAAATACACTTAAAACAAACACAAGCATCGTGAGCCTTAAGCTTAATTTGATTTAAACTTACAGTTACAAGGTATATCGCAAAACTCTAAGCTATCAACCTTAAATTAACCTTTTAGTCATTGACATTGTCATTCCTTCGTTTTACAGGTTGATCCTGTTTTATAATGAAATCGAATAAAACGTAATCAATTTTTATACAATCTGCTTAATACACGGTAGAAGCTCACTGAATTGTCAATTGTGCTATGTTGTTCTTAAATTGGTAATTTCCATTCATATATCACTATTCACAATACATCTGTATTATTGCAGGAATGGTTCACTACAACTACATAACTTATGGCTTTCTTTATTAAGCGTAAACAGATTATGTTATGTATAACATCTAAACTAAAACTTTTAAAAACCGTTGAATACACTACAGGGTGAAACTCTCCGCTCTCCTGTCCCACCGCGCTTGCCCTGGAACTGATGTAAACACAACATCAGCGCAATCCCTTCAAAACAACAATGCTATCCTGGTCAGGTAATATATTATACAACTTAAGAACCGGCTTTTATATACTTAAAGTAATGTGTAGATGGATCGAAAAGTAAAACCACATTATGCTTACAATTCTCAAATGTATTACACATAACTTCTAGACTCAATGTGGTGCTATGAGGTAAATTTCATACTCCTAAACATCTTACTTAAGCTTTCATTAACTTCAATTTTTGTTCTTTTAGCAAAATACAGGCTATAATCAACTCGCCCTTTCAAATTTTCTATTCTTATATTCGGAGGCTGCTCTTGAGGGAACACCGTTATAGAATCAAAGTTTTCTTGCCTCAAAGTAAGAGAAAGAAGATAATCTGATCCAGTCAGAAGGTGAGGGGCACAATTCGGAACAATATTGCGGAGTCTTAGGTTCCCAAATCACTTGCATATATACACTTGTATAAGGAAAGCTTGGTGCAATATAGTGCGAAGGCACGTATTGTTCCCAGGGGCGTCATTTAGGGGGGGCAGGGAGGGACATTTGCCCCCTTCCGAGTTTGAGATGTGTATAGATTTTATCAATAGAATAGCAATAAATCAGTGAAAAACGCGAAATTTTGCTTATATCAAGGGGTCTTGCCCCCGCAAGCAAAATTTGAAATGCTCCTGATTGTTCCCAGAAGAAAAGAAAAATTCCAACTGTACTACCATACCAATTAATGAAGGCAAGAACAGCACTTATGATATTTATTGGCATCTGTCTCCTTTTTTAAAAACTTGTCAGCAGCAACGGGTCATAAGATATCCAAGGATACTAAAGATTTTTTTTTTTTTTTTTTTTTACAAATTTGGCTTAGCACATAGGTGTCCAAACTCTCGAGCTCGTCACTCACACTCAACTGAGCTCGGGCTCAATAATCAAGAGCGAGCCCGAATCCTAATAAAATAAGTCAGAGCAAACCGAATTGAGTGCGAGCCCAACTGAGGGAAGTGAACCGGAGCAGGAGCCCAACTGAGGGAACTGAGCTCGAGCGAGCCCAGTGCAAAATGACTATCTATTTAATTTATATATATGAAATATAAATAATAATATACTGTAGATATAATGTATACCTATGCATATTATTATATATAAATTTCAATCACTTGAATGAGAATGATATTTACCCTTACTTATTGTTTATTAAGTACATGAAGATAACTGTGAGTGTGAGGGAGTCTATTGATGGTGAAGGTGGCTGAGGGTGACCAGGGTGAGGGTGGTTGAGGGTGAGTGTGATTGAGTTGATTCAGGGTAAGGGTGAGTGAGGGTTAGCAAAAATGCCCATCTCTGGTATGAACCGTAATCCTGCGATAAATAGTCTCGACGAAATAGCTGCTTGACTGAAAGTCTAAATTTACCTAAAAAGTAAATCTCAAACAGGTTAATAAAAAATATGTATTATGCAGTACTTCGACAGTGCTGCTGCAATTGAGTATTTTAATATATGTAATACAAATAATGTATTTTGAACTATGTACAATACAAAATCATGTATACCCATATTGTGGAGTGTGTACTCTCTATCATTTCATAATAAATAATAATAATATAAAAACACTAGTGCCTTTGTTTGACATGCTGTTTTCTATGACATACTGAGATTTGCCACCACGATAGATTTTTTAGAGAGTTTAGAGGTTCAGACCCTCTGTAGCAACGGCGCTGATTATTATTAGGTTATTACAAACATAATTTTTATCATTGTTATAACATAGTTTGTAGTAACATAATTGTATTATTTACGGTGAGTTTATGTCCGGTTAGCTTTTTTCCGCTTCTGCATCAATATAGGTGAGCTTATGTCCACGATCCGCCACTACACGCAAGAACCACGTAAGGATGGAAAACGTGCTAATTTAATTTCAAATGTTAATGGTAAAAGATTCACTTTGGAAGAACTGGAAAAGAACGGATCCCTATCAACTCTCCCTTCCAGATGTTGGTGTGCAACAAACAAGTTTAAATAATTCGCCTGGGGCGTATTCCAAGTAGCAGGGGTCTCTTTAGGGAAAAGCGAACTTTTCTGAATGCGCAGGTGGCGACTTGCCAGAGGGGCAAAAACACAGCCTCATAGTTGCCCTTCCGAAGTCTTCTAATCTTCCTCGTAGTGTTCATAGATCAACAGCGAAAGGCAAGATTTGATCCCTCCCCAGCACTCAACCATGCGTCAATCTGCGAGAAATCTTTGGTAACAGATTTCCAAGAAAAAGTGATGTACTTGACAAAAGGAAACATCCCATGCTGGTAGAAATGTTGATGACAAATGCAAGCGGAAACACGGTATTGAGGACAATACAGAGATTGGAAGCGGAAAAAACTTGTAGGTTGCCTTCAACTGATCCAAGTGATTTATTCAAAACAACTGGGCATTCACAAAAGCATTTGCACACGATACCGGTAATGCCGGCGCCAGCTGCGGCAATGTCGGTGACGGCCATGATTTCAATGTAATGAAATCTTAGCTTGCACACGCACCGGCATTCACTGGCGCAAATCCCGGCGGGATGAGGGGACATGTCCTCTCCAATCTTGAAACTGGGGGGACTGTCCTCCCAATAATCCGATTTGAAATGTGTATTTTAGGAAAAAATATGATGATTTGTGTCGATTCCCACAAAGGAATGTGAGATGAAATTGATGTCCTCCCAGAATAAGCCTTAAATCTGCCCGCCTCCCAATGTTGAAGATGAAGACAGTTCTGCTCCCTGATCCTCCACAGGATTGTTTTTCAATGCAGTCGGCGTTATCACCGAAACCGGCTTTGTCGAAGGCAATGCTTCCTTCTGGGTGGTTGCACACACGGCCGGCAATGTCGCCTGGCTACCAGATACATTTCTACAGTTTAGGTAAAGTGAGTGATTGACAAGGCGCTGGGTATTCTTGTTTCGTTTCTTGTGTTTTGGAGTTTAGTTGTTTCCATTTCTTTTATTGCAATTGTATATTATTATTATTATTGTCTCGACCTGCAAATAACTTTATTATTATTATTATTATTATTATTATTATTATTATTATTATTATTATTATTAATATTAATATTATTTTACAGACTGTGTTGGAGTAGATAATTCCCTTTCTTAAATAAAATATAACACGTGGGAAACCTGGACAGTGTCGATTTTAAAAATTAATTTTTTTCAGAGAAAATGTGCGATATCTGGAAGATATCGATTTCCTCCTAAATAGTTATCATCAAATACAATATACGAAATTTGGATATCCAATTTTCGTTGATTATTTTCGACTCTTTTTTATTTTTCTTCTCTCTCTCTTTTTTTGATTATATCTTATTCTATCGTACTAATGCATTTAAATTTTATTATATTACAGCATTGTGCGTTTCTACAGTCTTTGAATGAATGTTATGGAAATTGGAAGTTCAGACCAATAATGTAGGCTGTTGTGTATTCCATCCTTGGATAAAGTTTTTAGAAAGAAAGACTACTAACTTTAAAATAATTGTTGTCTATATACAGTAATATATCTACGAACTGCGTTATGAACCCCTGTCCATTGCCATAAATATGTACAGTAGATATTACTTGTCCCACTCAACCAGATGCGGCTCTTAACCTATGTGCAGAATCTATCTTTTAACCTACTTTTACGCTCTCTTCATAGTGACGTCACCACCGAGACGCTTGAGCTTGTCGTCCGCTTTTCGCGTGAGGAATTACTAATAAGACAAACAACCCCTTATTTACTTTGGACTTCTTCTGTGTTCGATTTGTGTTTACTTTCCTATGTAGAGCATATTTTTGTGGGAAAATCTTTCTGTCGTATGTTTTTGACTACTTGGACGAATGTAATTTAATAGTTAAAAAAAAAAAAACTAATATCTCGGAAGATGATATATTCTTTACGTGGGCTTGACTGTACAAACGTGTGTGGTTTCGTAAAATCTTAAACTCCGAAAACAATATTGCAAGATAGTGTGGTGAGCTTGACTACATGCGTGTATGTTTTAAATGTCCTCTTGTACTGTAGCAAGTGCAGCAATCATAATAGAGAAACAAAAAGTACAGGCATTATGCACCACAGTTTTCCAAAGGACTCTCTTCTTGTAAAACAGTGGGTCCACGCATGTAAAATAAAAATAAAATAAACTTTAAAAATGGGACTGTTTTTAGTAGTCTATGCATTTCACAGCAAGCCCGTAGCCAGCCCAAAAATTTAGGGGGGGCGGTAGAAGTTAGGGGAGGGCGACCCAATCATATTATACTTCATCACCATATTATAGTTCATTTGCAAGCCTACCGTGAAACGTTTAGGGGACCAGCCAAAGTTTAGGGGGGCCCGGCCCCCTAGCCCCCGTGGATACGGGCCTGTTTCACAGAAGAACATTATTTGCGAGATCTGAAATCTGAATTTACTTCTAGACTTGGCGACAAAGATAATTGTCAAATCAAATACCATTCCCTCAATTCCCTCAATATTCGTTCCTTTTACATGTGCTATAGTGATGTCTTAATCGTTCGTTTAGAATGTAATTCATTGTAATATACTCCTTTGACTTCTTTTTCTTTGCATATATTTCCTCATGACTTTCAGTAACGGTAGAAAGTTGTTGAGGACGGCGTCTTCCTGAAATTCCACTAGGTCCAGATTGCTCTTCATGATTTGTTGCACTTTATTGTCAGACATATTTCTTCTGTGTTATACCATAGAAGTTCACGTTCAACGAATTTACAAAAAGCAATTGAAAAGTAAAAACAAAAACAAAAACAAAAAAAAAAGAAAAAAAGAAATTCGCAAAGCGTAAAACAGTTCGCCACTACTATTCGAAGGCAATGAACGATCTAGTGATCATTATACGTTCTTCGTGGCACTATCTCACTTGAGTTTCGCGGGTTCAAACGAGAGTAACACTTCCTAAGCTCCGAATGAGACTTATCGTTTCCAAAATTCTCCCATCATTCTTAAAGATGAAGAGATCATGTGATGCTTGTATTTTACGGTTGAAAGCACACTGCTTAGAGGGGAGTGAGACAATTCTTGGAAATTGCTACCTATTGTCACAGAGCAGCAGCATTTTTCCACATGGTTTTGTTCCTTTGTTGTCCATATCGAAGGATAGTATGAATTAACGTATGTAGCTCGAGTTCAGTGGATTTTTTTTTCTAATTTGAAACAATGCTATAAGCAATGAATGAAACTACAAGAGCATATAACCTTTCTTTTCTTCTTCTTAGCCAAAAACTATATAAATACTCCAAATAATTTACTTTTAAATTACGGCAAAATATTTACAATTATCCACGTGCGCCTTGCTTACACCGTGTCCTGGGTTCGATTCCTTATTAGAAGAGCCTTGAAATTTGATCGTATTACGTTGCTTACGATTCCACCTTAAATTGAAGGTCGCCGTGTCATGACCTTGATACTCAAAGGGATGCTCAGCACGATTGCAATAAGCAGTCCTATCTGCTGGTGTAGTGGCTAGCTCGTATTTTCTTCTTTGTACGTGGTTCCAGGGTTGAATCCCGGTAGGAGAGCACACAGTTTAATTTTTCATCATCATTCACTTTCATTAACCATATCTCCTTCAGCCGAAAGACCATAATAGTGCTACGTTAAATTAAGATTTTTTTTTTATTTTGTATTTATTTAATGAGCAATCGAATATGGTTTAGTCTTTGAACTGTACACACGGAAGAATAAGAGATTTATTCAAAATATTCGAAATGTATATTTGAAGAGATATTTGTTTGTTTTCACAATCTTCTGGTAGGTTCAATATTTCTATTCATCTCTAAAAGTTATCAGAAGGTTCTACGGAGATCTGTTGTTCTATTAGACTAAACCTGAGCTTGAATGCCATCTGGACTCTCCCAATCAGCTTAGCAACTATTAAAAATGTAGATTCGACATGAATATAGTTCGTTCTTGATTAATTTTACATGTCACTCCTTCTATCCATCGCTAGGGGGACTGGAGATGTCTTATTCCTACAATATTATTTTCTGATTTTATGTCATATGTGTATCAAACTTGATTGAAATTGCTCCTACCGTCCCAGAATTAAGCTTGACCATACACAACATACTCTAGGGATGATACCGAAACCGAGACTGCTTTAAGTATCTTGTTTCTCGTCTTGAAATTTCGAGACGACAATGAGTTCGAGACAGAGTTTAGTAAATCGAAATAAGACCGAGATTCAACATATCGAGCCTTAGTCGAGAGTCTGAAACAGAATCGTGAACAAGGTCGACAGTTGTATTTCGAGATATGCCGAGACAAGATCAAGTTCAATCTCGAAATTCTTGGTCTCGTGGCGAATATTAACAGATATTACTGAAATTACATGCCTTGCCCTTTTTCTTTTTTTTTCTTTTATTTTCTTTCTTTTTACTATTATTTTATATGTTAGTTGGTGGAAGAATTGCCCTTTGACGGTCTAAGTCATAGACGTGTGCATGAGAGAGAGGGAGAAAATACCACCTCTAATAGCTAGGTAATCAGGTATAACGAAAATGTTTTAAACAACACATAATTTAAATTGGGATTCAATATATCTTATTCTCTTTCCAATCTTTGAAACAACCGAAAAACTACATTGCCAAAATATTACAAAACTTAGTTTTGTAAAACAAACATAATTTTTCAGTTTTCAAACATTTCTTTTCACGCAGCTTAGAAATTTTCCTTCGAAAGATATGTTTATTTTATTTTATTTATTACTGGAACTGCTCGTGTTGTACTAACTTTGTTCTGAAGCTAAAAATAAAATTGGTAGAGAGTAGGAATTTCAGAATAAGGCAAGATCAAGGGAAGAGGAAAATTATCTGGTTAAACAAGAGAATCGATTAAAAATATATAATATGTAAATTGCATAGTTGGTTGGCTTGGAATTTAGCGTTCCTTTCAACACCGAAGCTATACGAGAGCTACCGTTATGCGTTGAAACTTTGCAATGACCTTCCACCAAGATTCGAACCCGGAACCCTATGCTCCAAAGGCACATGCTCTGGCTAGTAGTATATTGTCTTTCTGTCTGCTAGTCAAGAATAATGTAATGAAAAGGATTGGAATTAATTGATTTTGGTTCAATGTTGGTTTTCGATACCGATGATATCTCAAGCAAAATGTCTGTTGCTCCGTCACTTTCGAATATATCAGCGAGGCTACATCAGATGTGAACTACAACTTAACTTGGGATTCTCTTACTATCTCAAATACGATATCTAAAATATGTAACTATTTATTTAATAATAATAATAATAATAATAATAATAATAATAATAATAATAATAATAATAATAATAATAATTATTATTATTATTATTATTATTATTATTATTATTATATTTCGATTTGCTTCAGTTGAAGATTAAAGAAAGCAATTTCAAAAGCTTTTTCGATTCATTCATTGCACTTGTATTATGTTCTAAAAGACACTGGTGATGAAATTATTGTGACAAAGTTTTTGGTGACGAAATTACCTATATGGTAATATTTTGGTGACAAAATTACCGCCGCCCGTCGGACATAAGCTCACCGGTAGTCTTATATTACAGGGGCGGACAACGGCTCACCGATAGCAAACATAAGCTCCCTTCAGGGACTTTTAATAAAATCCACCGAGTATTAACAACCCCTGCTCTCGCCAAGTGAACTTTGTGGTGGACAAACACCGTGTGCGTGGGTTTTCTCGGGGTTCTGCCGTTTCCTCCCACTTTCTTCATTCCACCATTTCATTCATTACTCATCATCACCGTCTCCTTTAGTCTAACCGGCCCGTGGGACGTAAAACTCAAAAATTTCATTTCATTTTTTTTTTCACCGAGTATTAAAATTTAGGCGTTGGCTACTTCCTAAGCGGAAAATGGAGCTAGTATCTTATATCACTTATCAGGTATAAAAAAAAATGTTGGGGAGTTGCGTTGTATTAGACGTGGACAGACCTTGGGGAACTTGTAACAAAATACCCTGGATATTAAAATCTAGACATTGACCACAATTACAAATAGGCCTAATAATTCAGTAGAAAGCAGAGCTACTAATGTTGTATAGCAGTTATCAGATATCAGAATTAAATAGGGATGTTGCAAGTTTAATGTGTTAAGCATGGGCTACAGTAGGCGTAATTTTTGCCCTGGAAGTTTTGGAACCAAATTTTTCTTATAGGTCGGACAATTCATTACTGCATTAAAATATTTTCATGATTAGGCATGCATACTTACATAATAGAATCTGGTTACTTAACGGGATTCATGATTCTGGTTTGTGATTTTTTTTATACGAATTCATCATACTCAGATGTATTTAGGCCTTGCTTCTTAGTGCTGTCGTCGTGTTTGCAGCCTAACACTCAAAGAAATCTCTTTCTTATTTACTAACACAAAGGTTTTTCTTTTGGTTAATAAGTTGTTTTGTTCTTAATAAATAAAATAGGAAAGAGATTCATTTGATGAGCATTGGTCTGAAAGTATTATAACAGCCTTGAACTCTGCAACATTCTTAATATTTTATTCTGATGTCTGATAACTCCTATATGACGTAAATTATATGGCCTACTTTCTATTGAGAAGGTAGGCCTAAAAGTAGTCAAAGCCCAGATTTAAATATTTGGAGCATTTTATTACAAATTCCTCAAAGTCAACTCACGTTTAGCACGTTAAACCCTGCAACATCCTTATTATTTTATTCTATGACAACTGATATATAGCATTAGTAGCTCTATTTTCTACTGAATTAGGCCTACTACTAGTCAAAGTCTAGGTTTTAATACCTCTTCATACCCATCATACGTTTTTTTTAAACGGGGAGAGCGGTAGCACAGTGGTAGATTTTTCACCTCTGGTGCTTGGATCCCGGGTTCCATCCCAGTCCCCGCCAAGTAAACCTTCTGGTGGACAACTACATTGTGCGTGGGTATCCTCGTGGTTCTCCCACTTTCTTCATTCCACCATTCCATTTGTTATTCATCCGTCTTCTTTAGCCTAACGGGCATAATCGTGGGACGTAAAACTTAAAAGATTTCATTTAATTTCTTTCTAAAGGAAAATGTTATATTTCTGAGTTGATTTCAGCCATAGTAAAAAAAAAAAAAAACATAATAAGGAGACACCCTTTCACCAAAATTTCGTTTACCAATATTTCTGTGCTGCAAACTTTCCTGCACCGAAAGTTTCAGCATAGAGCAGGGGTTGGATTACTTTCTTCAGTAAAAGGAAGTAGTACTCTTTTGTTTGCCCAAATCCGTTTTCAATTTATTTTTTAATATTCAAAATCTTCTTCATATTAACATTCAAAATCTGGTTTTCATTTTTGTCATATTTTCTGTTTGCCACTTTTCAGTTGTTGTTTTTTTTAAATATTTTATTATTCAGGTTTATTTTCCTTTGCAATTAAATTAGTTAACCTATAAATGTATTTAGTTATCATTATTGTATTCTTTATTGCATGAATTATCTTATAATGTAATTACATTATTAGTAGTGAGCTTATATCCAGTGAGCTTATGTCCGCGACCCTTTGATATTCTTTCTTGTCTTGGTGAACTCGAGCGCGAGCGATCACAGTGCAAAATGGCCATTATATATATATATATATATATATACAGGGTGCGAATTACCGGGGGGGATGAGGGGGATTTTCCCTCTCAATCACATTTTGTTCCCCCCCAAAGAAATCAGCTGAAGTATCCCCACCGGGGATGCTCGCTTTCCCCCTCAAACTATGCTTAGTATAACTCCAAATTTCACTGATTTTTGTTATTTCTTGTAAATTTAATCTTCTGGCTGTATTTCGAAATGATCGATGTAAACTGTTCAGTTTTGGTCATTTCTACTTACCACCTAATTACCCACTATTTTCAACGTTGTTTGGTAGAACTATATTATTATGACTACGGTTGTTACTTGCAACTGTACCTTCATACCCTTCAGTTCGTCATCGTTTGTGAATTTGAATGTACTAATTGCGTATAACAAAGCCACAGATAGATTTATAAATGTAATTAGCGGTTGGCCAAGAAGAAGTAAACAAATAGCTTCTTCTACCATACTTGCCGAAGTTCGGATATGTCATATTCATCCTCTATATTTGTATCGATTATCATCTTATTTTAATTTTTGTTATAACATGTTATTTCATTTTCCAGTGTACTCGTTGTTAGCACATGGTCTTCATTCCCTAGTAGGTTGTGTGTATGCAACTCAAAAGTTGCATTTAATTTGTAATAATTAGCATAGTAATCACTGCTTTTACAGTTTACGGAAATAAACTTTTGAAACTGTACTCAAAATCTGAGATATAGGTATTCTCTCGTAAGTATATGTTAACGTACACGCTGGGGGATACGCTCCTAGTGAGCAGACATGTTAATGAAGGTGACTTTTAGGTGAATAAGCGAATAATTCACGATTTGTTTCAGCATTTGTTAATACGACTGGTTCTCCGTGTCATTGTCCGTGTCTGTATAAGCATTTGAACTGAAGCGTTTTTTTTTTAAGTTAACCCTTCATTTTTCCATCTTTTCGCTGTACAGTTTGCTGTCCACGCAATTAATGTTGTCTGAAAAACTTCAGTGTAATGTTTTACTTTATTTGAATAACGTAGCCCATAGTGAATCAACTCATCTTCAACCTAACAGTAAAGTAATTTTTAAGTGTTGACTTCCTGTGCCCATCACGGAATCGATATTTGGAGAAAAAAAGTCGTGATGAGCACAGCTTTAGCGGGAAGTAGAAGCACAAGCTCGAAATTTGAATTGAGAGATTTTAAATATTTGGCCTTCGATTTGACCTTGATGTGAGAAATCGGGACCAGCAACAATCCATTTCTTATTTGATAGGCTAATATCTAGATTTTCTTTAAAAAAAAAATGTCCGGTTTAACTGATAATTTTAGTGGTTTTCACAAGACTGAAGTAGGTTTCTTTCCGCAACCTGTAGGTATTAATGCAAAGTGGAAGCTTTCAATATGAGTGGAAAAATTAACATATGCTTGTGATCATGGCTATCGCTCGAGGCGAATTATTAACTAAATAAACCTTATAGAGCTACGGGGACAAGAGTGAGTACAACATTAAAACACGTTCAGAAAGGTTTAGTGGGGTGTGTGTGTGTCAGACAATATATATGTGCATAGTTATTGTCGGTAGATTTATTAAAATTAATAAATCTCTTATTTATTACAGATGTCACACACACACACACACACACACACACACATATATATATATATATATATATATATATATATATATATATATATATATATATATATATATGGGGGGTAAGGCATTTATTGTCTAATTTTGAAATTTGAACCTTCAGACTATGTCCTGTGGCCTAATTTTATCCCACCCAATATAGATTATCTAATTCGCACACTGTATATTATATATATATATATATATATATATATATATATATATATACAAGTATATGAAATATAAATTCTAAGTTTATTTAGTAAATCCGTTCTATTTCCCTTTATATTTCTTCGCTGGTATTATATTCTTATTTCAATTTTTTATCACTAATTCCGAAAAGATTTGACTAAGATATTGAACTTACGGACTTCTTCCTTTAAAAAAAAAATTATAGTGCTAAACTGTGGTCTCCAGTTCCTGTTCTGTGTTCTGGTAACATTGAATGTGTTTGTCGTTGTCGAAAATTGAGTGCTAGGTGTAGAAGTGTGTAATGAAATAGATATATATTTTTTTTTACGTTTATCAGATGTTTAAACATGATATATGTGACTGTTTCACAAAATGTACTATATATATATTTGTTTACTGAAATATAAATAATATTATACCGTAGATATAATGTATATCTACGTATATTACAATATATAAATTTCAATCATTTGAATAAGAATCATATTAACCTTATTGTTTATTTAGTACATGAAAGAAACTGTGTGAGGGAGTTGATAGAGGGTGGCTGAGGGTGAGGAAGTCGATTGAGGGTGAGGGAATCGATTGAGGGTGAGGGTGGCTGAGGGTGAGGGAGTCGATTGAGGGTGAGGGTGGCTGAGGGTGAGGAAGTCGATTAAGGGTGAGGGTGGCTGAGGGTGTGTGTGAGGGAGACGATTGAGGGTGAGGGTGTCTGAGGGTGAGGGTGAAGGAGTCGACTGAGGGTGAGGGTGGCTGAGGGCGAATATGAGGGAATCAACTGAGGGTGAGGGTGAACATGTAGATTGAGAGTGAGGGTGGCTGAGGGTGAGGGTGAAAGTGTCGATTGAGGGTGAGGGTGCCTGAGGGTGAGGGTGAAGAAGTCGACTGAGGGTGAGGGTGGCTGAGGGCGAATATGAGGGAATCAACTGAGGGTGAGGGTGGCTGAGGGTGAGGGTGAGGTAGTCAACTGAGGGTGAGGGTGGTTGAGGGTGAGGGTGAGGGAGTCAATTGAGGGTGAGGGTGAGTGAGGGTTAGCAAAAATGCCCATCTCTGCTAGCTACACATTCTTGTGTATGGTCTAGATTGTATAAAATCGTGAAACTAACGGAACTTTTGTAAGAACTAACGGGAACTAACGAGGAAGTAACGATTCAAGTCGAGAAATGTGGGAAAGCTTGTTGGGTACGCCAACTTTACATGTGAAGTTAGCCTACCCACGCATTTTTGTTTGTGCTCTAGATTGTATAAAATCGTGGAACTAACGGAATTGTTGTAAAAACTAACGGGAACTAACGAGGAACTAACGATTCATGTCGAAAAATGTGGGAAAGCTTTTTGGGTACGCCAACTTCACACGTGATGTTAGCCTACCCACACATTTTTTATGCTCTAGATTGTACAAAATCGTGGAACTAATGGATCTTTTGTAAGAACTAACGGGAATTAACGAGTAACTAAGTTCTTATGTCGGAAAATGTATTAAAGGTTGTTGGGTACACCAACTTCACATGTGAAGTTGGCCTACCCATAGTTTTCTGCGTATAATTTCTTTAAAATCGTGGAACTAACGGACCTTTTGTAAGAACTAACGGGAACTAACTAGGAACTAACGGCTCATGTAGATAAAAGAGGGTAAGCTAATTTGGGTAGGCCAACTTCACAGACCTATGCGTTTTAGCAAGGAGTATCCGATTTTTAAATCAAGCTCATGAATTATGATGGTAAGACAATACGAGTGGTTAGCAAAAAAAAAAAAAAAAAAAAAAACACACACACACACACAATCCCATTCGTTGTGTTATAAATTTGTTCAATATTTAGTGACTCAGTCACAAATTCAATCATGGTCGAAGCTGAGCCGCAATAGCCGGGACGGGGGCAGAAAACGAACATTAGGAAAAAAGGGCAAGATCGTAAGGAATTACTTGAACCCCCCCTTTCATTTTAATCCCTTGTTGGTGTTGTGTAGTGAAATGATATTAAGTGAATTAACGTGTGCTAGGTGGTCATGTGCTAGCAAGCCTGACGTACGCAGACAAAAATCTATAATTTCATTTTAAATTTATTCATCGTCATTTTTTATTTTTTATTGAAATTCCAAATGGGCTAAAAGGTTTTGAAAACATACAAAGAAATTTATTAACAAAAATTTAATTTTAAAAAATGGTGTACGTAAGTAAATTCATATGTGAATTATTTTTAATCAAATAAATCCTATCCTATGTATTTGTTTTGTTTTTGTTATCGTTTCAGCATAAATCACTACCACATGAATCACCACCGAGATCGTTGGTATTCTATCCAGGTACTCGTGTGCATTCTGTAGATATTAACGGGATTACCGAAGACGGTGGGTACGCGCGAGTGCAACCCTAGTCTAGGTTCGTGTTGTTTCGTGATCCAACTTGGAGGTTTGCATGCCTTTTATTCTAGCCATTACCATTTACGGAGTGGAGCACTTGTTCCTTGTAACCACTAAATTTACCATGAATAAATATTTTCATTGCCCGAACAGGAGAATCGAACCAAGGCGGGTTACAAAACAAGTAAGGTGAATAACATAATGAGTGGTCCTATTCATCCGGTGGCCCTATTCTACCGAAACTACCCTACAATTAAAACAACGACACTATTATAATATATTGTACTAAATTACACTGCAAAACATAATATTAAAAGAATGCTACGAATAAATATTTAAAAGGGTTCCAAAATTCACATTTGTAAACAGTGAGTGTTTTCGCAAAATGCAAGATTTAATAGTAGGCTAGTGCAAGACAGTGTCCGCTGTTTATGTTTCAGAAAATAAATTCTGTTATTGTCCCTAACATGTATAGATGTGCGCAAAGTGTACATCATAAGCCATGTACATGATTGCCAGAATAGAATTAGTAATAGAGTTCTTTCTAATAAATTGTGTGTTTGCTGTTCAAAGTTAAATGGAAGAAATAATACCGGTTGAATTGAAGTATGTGTTGGTAACAGGTGTCTGCTGTAAAGGGAAGTGAATTCCTCAAGGAATAGTGTAACACTCGTGTATTAGCTGTGAAAGTATTTTTTAAAGGATCTAAAATAAGTGTTTTTGAAGATAAGGATAATTACAAATATTGTAAATGTTTTTCGAGCATACTTGTTTATGCGTACCTCCCTGTTGCTGACTTGCCTGCTCCCTACGCTGTCACTCGGGCCCCCCTGCTGTGCTCCTGCTCTGATTCGGTTAGATGGCATTCATGCTTTATTACTGGCCACCTAGCACAAGTTGGTTCGCTTTTTCTGTTAGAGCTTTTCATTTAGTGCATTGGTGTGTCCGGTGGCTCAGTAATAGAGCGTTCACCTCCGGTGCTTGGGGTCCCTGGTTCGATCCCAGCTCGCGCCGTTTGGACTTTGTGGTGGACAAACACCGTGCTCGTGGGTTTTCTTGGGGTTCTGTTGTTTCCTCCCACTTTTTTAATTTCACTCATAAAGCTGATGCTACTTTCTAGGATAATCTAGGTTTAAAATAGGTATTGACTTTACAACCACTGTGTATATTCTGAAACTGTTAAATTACTCTTTGTCTTCCTTTACATTTCGTAATGTTTTTTTATAGATGCGTTGCTTTCATCAATTCCTAATTTACAACTTCAGGGTTGGATAGTTTAAACCAGCTGGATTAAAAAAAAGTTTAAACCAAAAACAGAACGAAAAATGCTTCAAAGCGTGTGAACTTCATTTTGACGTCTCCACATATCACACCATCTGCATTACGTTTATATACTTTTCATCTTTTAATCAAGGGGTCCCGTGTTTAATTCTCGGTCGAACCACAACCCATCTTTCAAGTGTAAACCAAGTATCGATTCGAGGTGTCCCTTTAAGCGAAGGTCTTCTCCGTGATAACTATGGTATTTCATGAGGATATTAAGCCTAAACTTACGAATCGAAACCAAATTGTATATTTCTACTTGCCTGAATGCTTGTTGTTTTATAAAGAAGCCAAGGTTGCTTAAATATATTGATAGAAATTGCCAAACTTATCAACTGCCTGCGTAGCTTCCAACATCAGCTTGGATTCGACTTTGTTTCAATTTTGTTGAATGTTATCTACATAACAAATTTGTCATTTAATATGATACGTTGACCTTAAAATTTTACTTACAAATAAATTTAATCTAATAACAGGATTTTCTCAATGGCTAAGGCGGGACTTTCCCGCTCTATATGTAATTCTGTGTAATATTTTTACTTCTGTAACTGCGTATCTTTCTGACCTTCTGAAATGACTCTTGACAATTATATTAACAACTAGGCCTATGTCAAGATCAGTAAAACGTAATTTTATCAGGCGTCCTTAATGAGTAAGTTGGCAATCTCATTTCTGACCAATTGGTCTCGGTTTCGTGTCGAAATGGACAAATTTTCTTGGATGTAAGCTGAGAAGTGGTTTGGATTTCCTTCCAGCATAACCTTGTTCCATAATAACACCAAGACGAAACCGTATCTAATATAAATTTATAGAGTAAATTAATTAAACCAAAATATCCTGTTTTTTAAAATAAAAAAACATGTTTTTTGCCAACCATTTACAACTGCTTGAAAATTAGTATGTAAATTTTGTTTATTGGAAAAATGACACGTCAGTGCAAATATTAATTTTTGAGAATGCGCCAATTGCAACTGACTCGGTGACACTGTCGTCTAAAATCAATGTAATTTGTCTAAAGGCATCAGTTGTATGCTCTAAATTTCCATTACTATTACTTGAGTGCTTAGTGTGTATTTCGTTACAGGTCTAAGAAATGAAAAACTTGGAGGTCACAGATTAGAAGCCATCACAAGAAACATCATGAAGAAGACAAGTGCAATAGCTGGACAATTTAGTTGGCACGGTGCAAAAGGAAAGAGCTTTCACTCATTAATCACTAACACAATAATAGGTAAGAGACTCTCCCTAATGTTCTTTAATCTCATTTTCACAGTGGAAAAAAATTATACAAGTTCTCATTTGAAGAGGGATGAATCATGAAAACTACCAACATGACAGAACAATTCAGTAAAACGATTAAACATACTTTATACATATTCAGCACTCTCTTCCACGGACACTTATATGTAACGTGTCACTTGAAGATGGGAAAATTGCACATTTTGCTAAAATAAGGATTTCCAAAGCCTTTTGAATGTTATAACAGCGGTTGCAGTATATGCTTTTGGGAAATAAAGTTTACAGGAAGATGATTCTGAGAAGTATTCATGGCACAATAGTATGTATTTAAAGCGAAAGAAAATAAACTGGATACACTATGTGTAAATTACTGTAAGAAAAGGAAAAAAACTTTCTGGTGCCCGTTTTATTTTCTTTCGCTTTAAATACATACTATTGTGCCATGAATACTTCTCAGAATCATCTTCCTGTAAACTTTATTTCCCAAAAGCATATACTGCAGCCGCTGTTATAACATTTAAAAGGCTTTGGAAATCTTTATTTTAGCAAAATGTGCAATTTTCCCATCTTCAAGTGACACGTTACATATAAGTGTCCGTGGAAGAGAGTGCTGAATATGTATAAAGTATGTTTAATCGTTTTACTGAATTGTTCTGGCATGTTGGTAGTTTTCATGATTCACTCCTACATTCGCGATTTGTTGTATTCTTTGCAATGCAACGTTATCAAAATTATTCATTTGTATAAGGCAAAGTAACATGTATGGCCTGCTCCGTGGGAAAGAAATCGAGCAAGGTAGCGGCCATCAAGGTCTTGGTAACAATGTCGGCATTCACCTGGTGAGACTGAGGGAAAAAGGATGATCGGGCCCAGATTTGAGATCCGAGCCTTCGGAGTGAGACGCTAGTTCTTCATCAACTCAAATGCTGCCACATGTTTTCAAATTATTATTATTTTTAATATTAGGTTTAACATTTATAAGAAGCTATACTTTTTAAAATTAAAAGTGTGACCTCTTCAACATGTTACAACGCAAGTAATTAAGCTACAGTATGAGGTATGTCACTTTCAGCTGTAGCTGTTGTCTTCCTTGCCCTTTACATTTTCTTCAGGATGTTACTTTTGTAACAGAATATTGTCTTCACAAGCTGCTGTAGGTCCTACACAAACGTTTTAAATATTTTTGTAAGTTTAAGATGTAATAATTGATCTTTAATCATTCGGTGCTGTTATTATGTTATTAAACGCTGCCTATTATTTTTATTTTCAGAAACTGTGTAACACAAGAGATACGTAACTAACGATGAGATCGCGTAGATTATTGGGATTTGGCTTCAACATGCCATACAGAGATGAACAAGAAAATCAATTGAGAATTCAGCAGCACTTGCACAGAACTTTAACTGACAATTCGCAGCGTCGAAATTAGAGCTAGTTGTGGTAATCAAAAGTGGCATTTTAAAGAAGCAAATATGTATTTCTGATTATTCAGCAATGTGATATTTCTTGAAAGTAGCAAACAAGTGACCTTTCGTGAAAAGATCTATTCCCCATGCGCCGTAGATTTGTAGAACATATTTTCAGCAACATACGTAGATGTTGTTAATGTATATTTTCATTTAATTAGCGTGTCAGTGACATAATTTCCTAGAACAAGTGTTTACAACTTAAGGTGTGAATTTCTGATATTTGCGAAGATTGTTCTTAATGTATATAAACAAATAATACGAGCAGCATGAAGATGCTGCTGAAGAAAATTTAAATAAACAAAGCCAGAATATTGTACATTTATATTTTTATTTAACTACTAACTGATATATATATATATATATGTGTGTTTTTATTATAGTGGACAGTGTAAATTATAACTACATAATGTTAGCTTGCTCTCATAATTTTAAGCTTTTTTTAAACTCAAAATCTTATTTACACACAGAATGTTTCAGGGTATTTCACTGCTACCACTGGTATGTGGCCACGCCGTGTATGTATGTCAGGGTGTCTTATGTGATGTTACGAGGTGCAGACTGTGTCTTATGTGATGTTACGAGGTGCAGACTGCAAATTAGAGTCTTCACAATCATCGCGTGCCAGTTTACAAAGCGGCTATATTGAATTTATTATTTTTAAGATAGGAAAAGGATTGCCAACAATTGTTTCTTGAATTGGATGTCTAAACCTCAATCCTTTTCGTATTTTTTTAAAAAATGGATCCAATACAACCGCTTTCAAAACTGGCAGTCGACGATTGTGAACACACTGATATGCAGTTTGAATCTCGCAACACACATAAGACACCCCAACATATATGCACGGGGTGGCCACATACCAGTAGTACCAGTGGAACACCCAGAAACATTCTGTATGTAAATAAGATTTTGAGTAAAAACAAACAAAAAAATGCTTAAAATTACCAGAGCAAGCTAACATTATGTAGTTATAATTTACACTGTATTATTATTTATTTATTTATTTTTAAGTTTATTTTTTATTTTTATTTATTTTTTTGGGCCGAGTCTGTGGGCGGCAATGGTTCCTCGTCATGAAGGCAAAGTGAGAAAGGCGTCTAAGCAGGTAAAATTGGACAGAAGAATCTTATGTTTTCTTCCAGCTGCTATGTCACATCTTGGCCGCCTTGTTTTCAACCCACTATTTGTTTCCAGCAAGAAGCCGTTATAAATACAGAGTAACGCAAAAGGTCGGAGCCCATAGGCCAATTCGCTTACTATTGCAGATATGAAAACAAGGTAAGAGATGTAAGGACACTTTTAAATTCCATCAACACTTTTGTTTTTGTACTAGTGTACCGCTCGATAAAGAAAATGCTTTACCATGCATCATGTTGTGCTACAAGAATGAAAGAATATGTGGTTTGAAATTAGCTACACAGAGAAGAATTGAAAGGAGACATAGTGAAGGACAAACATGCAAATGCAATATACACGCCAGTGGCGTAGGAACCACGGTGTTTGTTGGGGTTGAGCAGATACAAAGGACGCGGAATTGGGTCTTGCATTATATTTTTCATTGTCTCTTTCCGTTTCCTTTGATTCTAATAATTTCAAACCACACTTTCTTCAGTGTTGTCCAACAGTGGCAGAGTTGTACTTCTCGTTACTATTGGGCGGTATACTAATAAAAAAACCAAACTTGCTGCATTTTAAAAATTTCCTTCTATATCTTACCTTGTTTTTGTATCTGCAATACTAACCGAGTTGGCGAATGGGCTTCGGGTTCTATCATGTAGAGAAAATATTCTGTGAATATTTTGTCATGCACAGAAACTATTCTCTAAATATTTACAAAAAATATTCACTAAATATATTTTGTCGTGTAAAGAAAATATTTTGCCATATGTAGGAAAATATTGTCTGTGTTATTGGTAAATAATTTTAAAATATTCCATGAGAAACATTTTAAAAACTATTCCGTTAACATCGTATAAAACGTTTCCAATACGTTTTCAGTAATGTTTGGAAATCGTACAGGAAACATTTTGTTGAAAACTTTTCTAACGGCAAATAAAACATTTCTACAACGTTTTTGAGTATATTCAGAGAATGGTTTCAGTATTATGTTGAAAATGTTTTCAACAACATATGGAATATATTTCCTTAAGGGAAGTAGGATACATTTTTTGAAGGAAAATGATAGCACGTTTTAGAAACGTTTTAAAAATATTACATTGCTGTGTGGGTAATCGGAACCGGAAGTGGGAGTTGGAACTGTAATTTTTCTGCGCATGCGTGTAATGTCTAATAAATTGGAAATTTAATTTTACTGCGCATGAGCACTCAAGTGTGTGCGTGTGTGTGTGTCTTGGTGAACCCAACAATCTTTGTAGGTCGATCGGTCTACACAGCAGCACTGTGACCAATTTTTAGAAAGCGAGCATTTTATAGTGGTTGCTCGAAATGTTTTTTTTACTTTTAACGCGTTCAGGACCCTTATAAGGATCCCCCCGCGAGTTATTTTGACTCCACTCGTTTATACGGATACAGTCGGTTGTGTGTGTAAAGTGTGTGTTCAGACTGAAAAATTTCGTTTCTCGATCGGTGTGTATTCCGACGCAGTGCCATCTACGTGTGTGTTCCAAGCAGGAACTAGAGCAATTCAAGCTTCCTGCAGCTGCGTTCAGCATTGTCGCCAATCAAGTACTTGTTGAAACGTTAAAGAAAATTAGCAGCTATATCAGAGGAATTATTGACGGCAAGAACTCGGATGTAAATATTACGTAAAAATAACCCTATGCCTAAAATGTCTTTTATGAGAATGAGGGGAGGGAGAGGTGGGTATATATAAAAATAAATCTAAATACGCTATAAAAAATTGAAAATCACTATGTTTGTGACTCTAAATCTACTGAACCGCCTGATCGATCTCGATCAAATTTGTAACATGGATGAGGTTCAAGGCCGGGCTGGTTTTAGGCTATTCACTTGGATGGTGAAAGTGGGGGAGGGGGAATGGGTATAAAAAATAAACAAAATTTAATAACTCCCGAACCACTCAACCAATCTTTATCAAATTTTCAACATAGATGAGGTTTAGGTCTGGGATCATTTCTCTGGTTTAAAATTGACTGAGGAACGTAGTGGAGGAGAAGGAGGGGGAGGTATATAAAAATCAATTTATATAAGACTGAAAGTGACCATTTTTGTAACAATAAATCTTGAACTAATTCACTGATCTCAATCAAATATTCAACATACATGAGGTTCGGATCTGGAAACATTTCTGTAATTTCACTTTAACGGTAGATCCTAGGGAAGGGGAAAGGAGGGGATCGTATGAATAAAAACTAATAAATCTAATAACTCTTGAACCACCCAACCAATCTCGATTAAATTTTCAACATAACTGAGGCTCGGTCCTTGGGTGTTTTATATCTTCTCACAATGACAAGCCAGCATAGGGGAGGGGGAGGGAGGGATATATGTAAAAAAATAAAAATGACTGCTTTTGCGAGTTTATCGCTCTTGAACCATCCGACCGACCTCAATCAAATTTTCAACATACATGAGTTTTAGGGCAGGGATTACTTTAGGCTACTCACTTTGACGATGCAACATAGAGGAGGGGGAAGGGGGAGATATTTAAAAATGATCAAAATGACCAATATTAGTGTTGAATCTATAGTTTTTGGGGTCGATGAGAGAAACAGTGACACTTCCGATGCTGTAACAATCTAAGTTCAGCCCTGATAGTGGGGGAGGGGGACGTTATAAGGTAGGGAAGGCGAATAAACATTAAAAATAATCGGAAATGACTAATATTACTGTCGAATCCATAATTTTAGGATTTGCTGAGATTAACAGTGATAATTCTGATGCTGTGTGCCGCAGCACGGTTGAGGGGGAGGAGGAGCTATATATAATAATGGTTGAAAATGACCAATATTAGTGTCTAATCCATACTTTTCGGGATCATTAAGATGAACAGTGATATTTCCGATCCGGTTTAAATCCAAAATCAGCCCCACAGGTTGAAGGAGGGGGAGAAAGTGATATATTAAAAATGGTTGAAAATGACCACTATCAGTAGAATTTATAGTTTTCTGGATCGCTTAGATGCACAGTGATACTTTTGATCCCGTTTAAATTCAGATCCAAACCTTCAACTTGGGGGAGGGGGAGTAAGAGGTTTGAAAATGGTCGAAAATGACCGGTATTAGTGCTGATTCCACATTTTTGGGGTCGCTGAGATGGATGGTGACACCTCCGATGACATGGGCCAGAACATGGGGGAGGGGGATATAATGATTCGATATTAGTGTTGAATCTATAGTTTTGGGGATCGCCGAGATGAACAATAACCCTTCTTATGGTTACATTGAACGTTGAGAAAACTTTCGAATCTGTAGCACTTGAATTTTGCGATCATAATTTAATACTTATCTGTCTCTATCGCACGCCAGACAGTAATGTCAATGACTTTTTGAATAAATTAGAAAGGCTTATATCGGAATTCTCGTCCTCTAAAAAGTCGTTAGTAATTTGTGGTGATATTAATATTGATTTTTTACTAAATAATAGCAAAGAAAAAGAAGATCTCATTTCGCTCTGCACATCATTTAATCTGAAACCTATCGTCAATACTCCTACCAGAATAGGCAAAACAAGAATCTCTGCTCTTGACCAAATTATAATTCCACGTGATGATTTCGTATCTCATGTTGATGTACTAAACCTAGGCTATTCTGATCATAATGCTCAACTTCTCTATTTTTACACAGAAATAATTAATAAGAATACAAACGTGGGCGTGGAATGGTCTGAACGGCGTTCATTTACACCCACTAACGTAGCATATTTCAGATACTTGTTGAAAACTGAGTTGTGGGAGGATGTTTATATTGAATGTAATGTTAACGACCAATTTAATTCCTTTTTATGTATATTTACTCATTATTTTAATATTGCTTTTCCTAAACAAAAATTTAAGATAAATAAATCGGTAAATGTCAGTTCGAAGTGGAAGACTTTTGGAATAAAGGTTTCTCTAGAAAAAATGCGCTATTTACATCAACTATCCCGACGGTGCCGTACTCCCGTGTTTAAACGATACCACAAAATGTACAGACGAGTTTTACATAAGGTCATAAAACAGGCAAAAATGTTAGAGAATGATACTTACATTGGGAAAGCTTCCAATAAAATGAAAGCTACATGGCAAATTATTCGGAAAGAATCTGGGGAACGAAAACCCTCCTCTAAGATAACTAGCGTTTCTTGTCAAAATAAAATTATTAAAAATCCGACTGAAATTGCAAATGCTTTTAACGATTACTTCACGAATGAAGTGGAAAAGCTTATCACTAATAACGTGAACAATAAACTACCTAGCAAACAATACGTTAGTAGACATAACGATATTTTCGAAAAATCATTGTTCTTGCACCCAGTAACTAGTCAGGAAATCTTAAATACTACACTGAAAATGAAAAATAAGAGTTCTTCAGGATATGATGAAGTTCCTGATAAAATTCTAAAGCAATGCTCCTATGAAATTGCTGATATCTTATGCTTTATAGTAAATAACTCTTTTAGTAGTGGCGTTTTTCCTGAGGCATTGAAGCTAGCAGTTGTTAAGCCCTTATATAAAAGTGGCAAGAAAGATCTTACATCGAACTATAGACCAATATCATGTCTGTCTACCTTCTCTAAACATTTTGAAAAACTTATGTATATAAGACTAGTTAGCTTTCTAAGTAATTTTAACTTAATATCTCCTGCTCAAAATGGCTTTAGATCAAATAAGTCTACTGAAACTGCTCTTTACTCCTTTCTCTATTCTGCTTTAAATTCAATAAACGCTAAGAAATATACAACCGGCATATTTCTTGATCTTAGCAAAGCTTTCGATACAATTGATCATCAAATTTTACTTAAAAAATTGCAAGATTATGGTATTAGGGGAAATGCTTATGACTGGTTTAAATCGTATATTTCCAACAGAAGGCAAACTGTTGAAATTAACTGTCAAACTCAGGGAGTAAGCAAATGTTATTCAGATACAAAAGAGTTAAAATTTGGAGTTCCTCAAGGTTCCATCTTAGGCCCTATTCTATTTTTAATATATATAAATGATTTGCCACAATGTTTAGACTCTGCTAAAATTGTTCTGTATGCTGACGATACAAATATTTTAGTAACCGGAGAAACTTACGTTGAGTTATGCAATGCAGTAGATTCCACCATGTCTGCCGTCAGTGACTGGATGGATAGAAATAAACTAATACTAAACACAACAAAGTCTTCGTGCATGTGCTTTCACATAGTAAAAAACGAGATAAGAAAACGCCCTTGTGTAACAATTAACGGCAAAACGTTGAATTACGTCTCGGATATAAAATTTCTTGGTCTTTGGGTGTCAGATACATTAGATTGGAAAATTCACATTCAAAAATTATCTAGTAAATTGGCTCAAACCTGTTACATGTTAAAGCTTTTACGAAATAGTGTCAGTCGGCATGTTCTGCTCACAACTTATTTTGGACTTTTTCATTCTAAATTGAAATATGGTATTATATTCTGGGGATCTACTGCACTGCTAAATTCCATATTCGTTTTACAAAAGAGAGCTTTAAGGTTTATGACCGGAAGTAAACCTCGAACTTCTTGTAAACCTCTATTTAAATTTCTTGAAATCTTACCTCTTCCATGTTTCCTATGTATATGAACTTCTAAAATTTGTAAGAAAAGATATACAGACAGATACAAGCAGCTTCCGGTTGAACTCAGATATTCATATGCATAATACAAGACAAGCGTCTGATCTTCATGTAGAGTCCTCACGTTTAAAAGTACATAAGAATAGTACATTTCCTATGGCAGTGAATATTTATAACAAGCTTCCTTCCACTTTAAAAAACAAAACATCTGGTTTCAATAAAGCAGTCAAGTCCTACCTACTCGAGTACTGTTTCTATTCTGTAGAAGAATATCTCGCCTGTAGTAAATAAGGTTTAAAGTATATATATTTTGTATATCTATAATGTAAGGTTTTATTAACTGTTTTGTTGTTTTATATCGATGTATGTATATTAGAATAATGAAAAATTGTACCTTTTTTTGTACATAAATTCACACTATTTTAATATTGCATGTAGATCTAAATGTATACATATGTACACATTCAGTGTTCTTATGACGTGTCCAACTCATACGTTCACGTTGTGAACAATTTGTATAGGTAAGATTTTGTGCTATTAGGGTTTGTGCTAGGTGGCCACTGAAAAGCGCGAGTGCTATCTAACTGAGTCAGGGCAGGAGTGCAGCACGAAAGCCCGAGTGATAAGGGTGCGCCCGTAGGGACCAGGCGCGTCAGCGACGGGGGCTACGCGCATAAACGATGATAGTGGAATAGCACACTAACGTATTTATTAAGAAGTTGGTCGTCGCCTACTTTTTGGCTAAAAGTGTAATAATTGGTTTCTTTCTTTACCGAAGTTTTACATTTAATTCACATAATAATGCCGAGTGAGCGTTAGCGAGTAGAGACGGGTTAGTGCCCCGCAAGGCACGTTGTTTTCTGTTTTTATTACTGCTAAATGGGAAGACGGGCCTGTGTTCTAGAAGATTGCTGCCTTCTTGATTATATCACTAACCGTTACAGTAGATATAACTTTCTCCACGTTTTTTTATATTAGTATATATCAGGGTTGGCAATAACTATGGTTTTTATTGAAAAAAAAACAAATAAAAACGTTTTTTTTGTTTAAACCAGGTTTATTTGGTTTAAATAATTTGCTCTATATATTCATATATATGGAGAGAAATAAGTTTGTTTCATCTTGATGTTATTATGCAACAACTGGGTTATGCTGGAAGGGGTCACATAAGCTTAGTGCGGAATACTTCTCATTTCACTAAATGCCTCTCGTGGGGTCTGTTTGACCCCCCCACACACAAAGTACGGCATTTCGAAGTATTTTATGAATAGTAAACATTGAAACGAAACAATATTTAGTATTTTTCTTTGATTGCAATTACATAACAATAATAACAACTGCAAAAAAAAATCACTAACATTTATAAGCTTAAAAAAATTGCTTTTGTAGTATGATCTTTTTGAATAATGACTGGGGAATTTAGGTCTGAATATAACACGAATAATATATGGGAGTGAAACGTGATAACCCACAAATGTCTGTTCATCAAGATTTTACAAACACACTTTTACGAACATTTTTCATTTTTTGGTTTAAACTAGTTTAAAAAAAAAACAGCTGGATTAAACCACCTTGGTTTAAACCAGACAACCCTGGTATATATATAGGATGTAATAAAATTTAAAGCATCAAGCCTACAGAGGTGATTTGTCACAACAGAGCAAATAAATAGTTCATATGGACCTGTGGTCAGAAGTCCATACTTTCGAAGCTATAGGCTGTCGAAGACATAAGAAAATAAACTTTAAAAATCTATAGCTTCAGTGTGGGACCGAGCGCAGTCAAGGAAGACATTACTTAAGAACTAGTATGTGCCCTATTCAAATACCCATGTTTCAGAATTCTGCGGTGCTTGCGTATCAATGGACAGTTTATGAGCACTTCAACTTTTCTGAGTATTCCTCAACTGGCTCTATAAAAATTAATGTGTAAGTGCCGTAAGATTCTGAAATGTGGATATTTGGATAGGGCACGTACTAGCTCTTAAGAAATGTGTTGACTCGACTGGGATCGACCTCACAGTAGTGGAACTCTGGACCTCTAAATTTCCTTTTCCCACGTTTACGGCAGCCTGTAACTATAGACGTTTGACCGCGGGTCCATATGAACTTTTCTTCTCTTTTCGTGTGCAGAGTAAGAATTAAATGATAACTTAGCTGCTGGTAGTCGAATTTAGGTTAAAACTACGCTAGAAGTCGTGTAGCCGAATAGTAACCGAGCAGTACTCAGTGAAACTACACTTTGCCTTTTCCTGGATTACTATACTACGGCAGGTATAACATCGTTGCTTTCCCGTGAAAAGTTGTAGTGACGTTTATGGGGAGTTGCCAGCTTGGTTACTCGTGGCTCGCTGAGCGCAGTGAATGGTGGCTGGTGATTTGCTATTCTCTTACCACACCCCCAGTGACGAGCAGGTCCAAGTGCGGGAAGCCAACGACGCTATACCTTCTGACATTTAGTTACCAAGAAAATTGTCAAAAGGTGTTAACCAACTTACTTGGTTACATTAAGCAAAAGTAATAACAGCTGTACAGTTTTGCGGTAAAAATAGCCGTCTCGTCTTTGTAATTGCTCATTGCACTTAATTATTGCCGGTACTTGGGCTGTTATAGACAATTAGTTATTTTAACCCCTCTTCCTTGGTTGCAGGACTCAGTTTTTCAGGATAAATTAACACGTTTCAATTGATCTTTCTTTTCAAGTATCGAAATTCTTATATAATAATAAATTAGCTGCAGTATGGGATATTTCGAAGTAAATTTTTCTGGTCACAGTATGAAACGTCCTCAGATATGCTAGTTGTCATTGTCGTGTATGCGATGCACTAACTAATTAAAGTAGTGTCTACTAATTACGGCTCTCGAATAATTTAATCGTGTGGTTGGCATAATCAGAAATATATTCATCTTTATTAAAAATTAGTTGCTATATAGATGTATATGTAGTATATAAGCGAATTTTAAAGGGAAATGTAGACATAGTAACTCCCACAGGATTTTTTTTACAGGGGGGAGTGGGCAAAAGGACGGACATACAAGCAAAGTCAAGGATACAAATACCTAGAACCACATAATATTTAATGTAAAAAAAAACAATTATTACAACTCACTGCTAACTTCACTAACTGTTGTGTGTGAATAAAAAAAATTAGCATATTTTATTACTAATTAGGAAAATCCATTGTTAAAGCAAGTGCTCCCTGCCGCGCGCGACTATGGTTACATAATACAATTTTTAGTGTTATTGATACTTCGTAAGTGAAATCCTCATTTAGTTGGGTGAAGAATCTAGAATACGATAGTGCTATGATAAAGAAAAAAGTAAGTTTTTATATTTTAGGTATGTTTTGTATTTGTAACCTGTTCTTCTTTCCGAAAGTATATTCTCCTTTAGAACAACTTAACTCTGTGCATCGGAAGTGCAGAAGTACAACTCTTATGTAAATCAGGCGCAAATATATATGTAGGTGAAAATTGAAAGTAAAGATTACCATGAAAAAAAAAGCAATGATAGAACGACAGTGCGATAAATACGAACCAACAGTGCTAGATAGCCACTGAAAAGCACGAATATGATTAACAGAGTGAGCACAAGGGCGTAGCAGGATGAGCTGAGGGTGCTTCCGTATGGAGCGGGCATGTCAGCGACGGTGGATATGCATGTAACCGAGGGTAGTGTAAAAAATTTTTATCCCATACAACTATGCCTTACATCTAATATAGCTTTACTTCACTCCTGTGGTTCTGCATCATCACTTTACATAATGCCTTGAGTTCATAATAGCTTCCTTACGGAGTACTATGCATTACGTATTACGTATTTCTACCTATGATAAATATTAAAATAGATATAAGGTTCCGATATATAGTTACATGTAGATTGCTATTGCAAAATGAATCAACATATAAATAACATAAATAATGGTTTGCGCTTTCCATTTCAACTCAGCCAAAAAAAAAAAGTACCATCACCATCTCAGATATTGTTGGAACTTATTTTTATAGCAACTAGACATGTATTTTAAATGACCCGTATATTTTGTTTTCGGAAAAATTTTCCCGCCAAGTAATGGGGCATCAAAACCGGAAGTACAATTTACGAATTTTAGAAGACGTGGAAAATGGTCAACTTCGTAGCCTCACCATTCAGCTATGGAGACAGATAGTTATAATTCTTGTTGTGGTATGTACACTCATGACAAAAATTATTGTCGCATGTCTATAAATATGTTGTTGTAGGAATAGAATTTGATAACGAATTCGTCCGCTATTTCTTATAATGTAGTATGTGTATAATCGGGAAAGACGATGTATGTGGCAAATTTCATGTCAAAAGAGCAGTAAATAAGAACAATAAAACGAAAATAAAACTTTCTTGTCCATTTGGCATCATTTTGTTTTACTCATTCTAATTTTCGTGTTTGTAATTCTTTTCTTCTGAAATTTACTACGAATATACATTTCCCGATTATACATGTAGTATCAGTATCAATAGTACCCTGCAAAATCATTATCAAATTATATTCTTACAAGAAGAAAGTTATAGATATGCGACAATCATTTTGGACATGAGTGTACATAGGGATATAAATAAAATATATTTTATTATAGTTTGGTTTGCGCATGCGTATCTTTTGGTACATAAATTAACAAATGAACGTAAGTTTATCTGAAAAGTCCAATTTTGCGTCGAGCACTTCCGGTTCGAATTTTAAAATTCTATTTTACGGTTGGTAAGACCTAGTTACCCGCTTCTCGAAAAAAAATTGTATTGCTTGTGTCTGCAACCGTTTTGTCGCAAAAATTCGACAAAACCGTCAAATTTTCAAAAATCACCTTTCTCGAAATCACCATAATTTAAAATCCTGAAATATTGTCAAATTGTCCAACTTTACATGAATAATAAACACACCAAATAGCATTGTCGACCAGTGTTTCATGAATGAACTACAGCCTCTTAAAGTTAGCGAAGTTTCATTAACTTCAATATCAACGTTGGCAACACTGAAAACAATGAAAGTGCAACAATTTGATGATGTTTGTGGTTCACATTCATTAAATAAAGAATAAAAGTTTTTCCTGGCTCCTTTTTATTATTTTGATCAAAAAGGCTCTCTGAAATAATAAGATGAGCCTCCCCCCTACTCAGTTTTCTTAAACCGATGTAACCTGAGGTGAAAATTACGATTACGAAACAAATTTTAAACTTACTTAAAATGGTTTTCGGAAACAAAGTTTCACTGATTTTTTCCACTCCAAAGTAATTATTTCCTTAGTTTCTTCTTCGCTAATAGCATGTCACCATGGCAGATGCTCCAATAGGTGTTGGTGCACTCACAACTCGTAGCACGTTGTCGATAGTCACAAAACACTTATATTCTCTTCTCTTATTCTCTTCTGGAAACCTGTACCTCTTGAAGGTACATGTGGAAACAAAGAAAAAAATGAAATGAAATCTTGGGAGTTTTCCGTCCCACGTTTATGCCGGTTAGGCTAAAGGAGACAGTGATTATGAAAAATGAGTGAAATGGTAGAATGAAGAAAGTGGGAGGAAACGGGAGAACTCCGAAAAACCCACCAGCACGGTGTTTGTTCACCACAAAGTCCACACGGCGCGAGCTGGGATCGAACCAAGAACCCTAAGCACCAGAGGTGAACGCTCTACCACTGAGCTACCGCGCCTCCTGAAAACACAAAGAACACTGCAATTTCATGTAATTTATGATTTATTGATAATATTTCTGCTATCCATCACTGGTTATCATATACGCATGTAACAAAAGTTCATTTTTGCAGATTTCTTAAATTTACACTTTCAATTGCAAAAGCTCGATTTTGGGGAAAGCATGAAGTTAGTCCATGGTGACCCGTGCTGTCATAAAAGCCAAAGATGACTTCGGTAAATAGCAGTTACCGGTCGCACACTTTCCCACTTTTTTTAAATTGTCGAATTCGGTTTTTGGCAACAAGACGAGAGTAATACCCGGAGTTGGTACTTGAACTATACTCACGATTTTTTCTGCAGGTTTAATACTCTGGATCTGTTTTTCGTTTTCCCGGGTTGCCACATTCTTATCCCCCCTCTCCCCAATACGTCGCAGAGACCCTTACCACGACCGGTTTCACTGAAAAGCCACTGCTTTATCGGACCTGTCTGCATCTTGGACATCTGAAAGCAATTTTAAAGTGGAATGCAGCACCATCAGAAATCACTGAAACGGTTTATTAAATTGTAGACACTTATTTTCACGTGTTCGAATCTTTTTGTATAACGTATATTATCGCTTTTCTTCGATTATTTTTAGAATCTTATTCATGGCTATGAATACGAGCCGAATCGTGTGTTTTGTCATCGCTTATTACGGCAAAACTGTCAGTTGTTTCATAATAATATATCACTCCCGTAAAGAAGGACATTTGCTCGTTTCTCCAGTGATCATTCTGAACTTCCCTTTTTCAGAATAACAGTCCAATTTAAGCGAAGTCCGCATACAGTAAAATAGAATTTGTATCTTGAAATTTTACACGATGCTTTGCGGTAACATTTTTTTACACTTTCATTGTTTTCATTGTTGCCAACTGTAACTTCAAAGCTAACGAAAGTTCGCTAACTTAAAAAGGCTGTAGTTCATTCACGAAGCATTGGTCGAGAATGCTATTTGGTGTTCATTATTCATGTACACTTGAACCATCTGACAAAATTTAATAATTTTAAATTATGTTGTTTTCGAGAAAATGACGATTTTTGAAAATTTGACGATTTTTCGAATTTTTTGCGATAAAACGGTTGCACACAGAAGCGATACTTTTTTTTTGGAGGGGGGTAGCGGGTAACTAGGTCTTACCAACCTTGAAAACGGAATTTAAAATTCGAACCGGAAGTGCTCGAAAGAAAATATAAACTTCGACTTTTCACCTGAACTTGCGTTCATTTATTAATTTATGTACGGGGCCGCGGTGGCTCAGTGGTAGAGCGTTCACCTCTGGTGCTAGGGGTCTCGGGTTCAAACCCTGCTCCCGACAAGTGAACTTTGTGGTGGACAAACACCGTGTGCGTGGGTTTTCTCGGGGTTCTCCCGTTTCCTCCCACTTTCTTCATTCCACCATTTCATTCATTACTCATCATCACCGTCTCCTTTAGCATAACGCGGCATAACCGTGGGACGTAAAACTCAAAAATTTCATTTCATTTTTAATTTATGTACAAAAAGATACGCAAACCAAACTATAATAAAATATAGTTTATTCATATCCCTATGTGCATACCACAACAAGAATTATAACTCTACATGTCTCCATTGCTGAATTGTGAGGCTCCGAATTTGACCATTTTCCACGTTTTCTACAATTCATGAATTGTATTGCTTGGTGGGAATTTTTTTCCGAAAAAAAAATACGGATCCCTTAAAAACAAGTCTAGTTCCTATTAAAAAAAAGTTTGAACAATATCTGAGATGGTGATGGTACAATTTTATTTTTTATTTATTTATTTTTGCCTCAATTGAAATGAAAGGCACCAGATATCTAATTTAAGTTAAAAACAATGTACGTTTCTCAATAATTTTTAGTTACTATAAAGATGTGACTTAAAATTTGTAAAATATTGTACATATTTTAATTGTTTGCATTTTCTTTTTCTATAATAGATTATTAAAACACATGACATAAAACATAAGAAATGTTTATTAAGTACTGACCTGTTCCAAGAGATCAGAAAAGATGAATACGAGCTGGTTTTGGAATGAAAATGGTGTTCTTTATGCTATGTATTGGGTAGTTTAGGAAGTGAGTATTTATTGAATGTTTTATTATTATTATTATTCGATATGCCCATTAAACCATATAGTTGAGACTTTATTGTATTGATAGAAAGTTGAAACACTATAATATTAATAAATTTTCATAGAAATAGACACTAACTATACATTTAAATAGGAAGAATGTGTAAAATAAAATTTAATGTAGGCAGCCAATGACACCCCAAAGTAAACAAACTTCTGTTCTTATAATATATCGAACGTAAAGAAACGACATTAGTTGATTTGGCGCTTTATTGATGCATTTCGAAGGAAAAAAGAGAAGCAGGACACGAGGCAATGCTTCGACAAGACGATCCGCCCAAGAAAAGAAGAAAACTCCCGACGAGAGCTCACGTCGTGGTTCGGATTCCACGTTAATCAGTAGGTTCACGTTTTGTATAGCCTCGCTGTTCACGGGACGTTAAACTCAAATTCAACTGAACTGAAAGAATAAAATAGATTCAAGCTGATGAAAGAATTCGCCGTACAGAATTTTGAAACGGTTGACATTGCAGAATAATGCTGGATTTGCCCATAATTCTGTCATGGAATGTTAATGTCATGGTAATTGTAACATAAGACAAAGTAAATTATTCAATAGGTATATTAGATTTCACTGTTGTTTCCTTTCCAATTATCTGTGTTGCATCCAGTAATGCAGTGTTATGAATGGCTGTGAAGTTATGAATATCCTTTACGTTAGAGATATTGTAAAGATAATTTCACAGAAGTTTACTTTGGGGTGTTGTAGGATGCCTGCAGCAAATTTTATTTCAGCCCAATATAAATTCATGCTGAAAAAAAATTCTGTAGGTCATTGTCTCCGATTTTCCTGAAATTAGGATATATCATTCTAAAAACAAAATAATTAGACCAATTTTTTTCTGCATTATACAAAAAAATATTAAAACTAAATTAAGCATTTGTTGCAACTGAGACTTTCAGTGACTGTTTGCCATGGCATTTTAAAGAAAATGTGGATCAAATTTAACCTTTCCGAACTTCTTAATTTTAGGTTGTGCAGTTATTTTTTGAGTTTTACTGATATTAATGCCTATTTTTAAGGCTTTTAGTACGTAATCATCCGGTTTCTATTTTTGAAGTACATTATAACCCATTTAAGTAGATTAACCTATTTAGATATACGGCTTTGCGTCCAAACGTCTCGCGCCCAAACGTCCAGCTCCGGTATCACAGAGTAGTATAGGAGCAGAGGGCTGGTGTTATTTAGCACTAGTCTTTAAGATATATATATATATATATATATATATATATATATATATATATATATATATATATATATATATATATATATATAAGTGAGCATAGTGAGAAGGACCACATTCTACCTTATTAATTTATACAGTATGGCGCTAAATTCGGTGTACAAAAGCAGAGAGTGATTCCTGAGAGTAAAAAAAAAAGTTCCAATAAACATAGGGCGAAAACCCCATCGTTTATGTGTTATAGGCTGCTGAAATCATGAAAAAATGAACTTTAAAGGTTCATAGCTCCAAAACTTTGGGACCTACCTTGGTCCGGTCAAGACTTCACTTAGAACCTAATATGTTCCCTATCCAAAAATGCGTGTTTCAGAATCCTGAGGTGCTTCCACAACAATGTTTATAGAGGGAGTTTGACTACGGGCCTATGATATAAAGTACTCTCCAACTACCTCCATAAAATTTGTTCCGTGAGTACCTTAGGTTTCTAAAACATGTATTTTTGGATAGAGCACACATTAGTTCCTAAGTGAAGTCTTGACCCGATTTTGGTAGATCCAATAGTTTTGGAGCTATGGACCTTTAGAATTGATTTTTTCATGTTTTCGGCAGCCTATAACACGTGAACGATGGGCTTTTCCCCTTAAGTTTATTGGAACTTTTTTGTTTGTTTTACTCTCAGGAAACACTCCTCTGCTTTTGTACGACGAATTTAGCGCCATACTGTAGGTATCGTTAAAAAATGTAAATATTAAGCAAGGCTTAATCTGCACTTTTTAAGAAAAGTTTATATCTCTATTACTTTATGGCAGGCATGCATATAGCGGAGTTGGGATTTAGGCGCCAGAGTCCAGCGGGCAAGCTTTGTGTCGGTTTTCTACATTATTTATTTACAAATACTGAACAAAAATTCAGAATAAATTAAATCTTTTAAAAGTTTTTTTTTCTTTTTAACTCTTTTTAAAGCGAGCTTATCTTCTTTATCTTTTAAGTCGAAGGAGGAAATATAAACCACCGAACGATTTCTGTGTATGAACTCTGTCAAACTCGTAACCCAGCTGAGTTACTTTCCTTCCTTCGCTCAGTAATACTCATGCATCTACAGTTTCCAATTTCATCCTAAGTTAATTTTATTGTGTTCTGTAATATCACTATTTTAAGTTGGATCATAGTTTCAATTTTATATCTAGACTATAACTTTATTCAGCGTACCAAATTTGAGTGATAGTTATTAAGATATTTAGTATATAACTTCCAAAAGTATAGGAAACAATGTTTTAGTATTTTGGATAGCCTGAGGTAAGATAAAAAAAAAACGCATAAAACGCTTCGTTTGACTTAACCTTGATTCTGAGATATCTTTCGTTTTTAAATTTTGCCACACATGCTACAAATAGTAATTTTACAACAATTACTTTATTTGAGGAGTCCACTGTGCTTGGAGGCTATCAACCGAGATGATTTCAAGGTACGCCGCACACAGATACTACATAGGCGGTACCAAATTTGACCGTAAGTAAGGATGAATCCCAGAAAAAGGAAGAAAGTGTTGTGACTCACCTAGCATTTCAAAGTGTCTTCCTATGTGATGAACTATCATCAGCCTCCCATCATTAGCGCGCGGCTTGCTCAATTTGCAGATCGACGAAAAACGTTTTATATATAGAGAGTTTGGCATAGAGACATTTAGTATAGGAAGCCCAAAATTCATAGCGTCAACATAACACCAATTTAAAAATATAGACTGAAGATCTAATTAATTCTTATTGACTGTGATTTTTTTATTGGCGTAGCTCGCTTCGTGTGATGTGTATGGTACTCATTTAAGCTAATTTGCGTGCATATTCTGCTGTTTTATCTTATGGCAGTTAAATCACACTTCAGATTCTAAAGTAATGTATAATATACCTAATTCATATCGTTAAATATATTCTTAATGAAGATGACAGAGAACTTTTCAAGAAATAGTTTAACTTATTTTGTGTGTGTTGAGGGGAGGGGGGACGTAAGTAAACGCATGATTCTGCTGCTTGGTTTTCGGTGATTGGTACAGTCATCTTCTGAACTACAACACTAGGGTGTGGGAAAGAGTTTGTAAGATGCAACTCTGTTCAAACTTTTCTTACAAAGTAAGTGTTTTTTTTAATGTTAAATAAAACTTGTTAACATTGATACACTGATGAGGTGTATATACATTTCAAACTATTATAATGTACGGTATGCAATTAGTAGACTTAAATTAATATAGACTTTTTGTTTATGTATTCACATTAAATATATTGTGTACTACAAATGTATACTTAATGTAAAATTTAATAAATTATTACTGTAATTATTCTCAATAAATCTACAGGATTTTATTTTATGTATTGTCTTTTAAAGGTTTTCCTTTATTTGGCTTTCGGTTTGTTCTGTAATCATAAGTAATGTAGGATGGTGGAATTTAGATCATTTTAAGGATAATTTCTCTATTATATACGATAACTCAAAGAAATAATCGATTGTATATCGCATTAAATATTTACATGATATAAAATAGGTTATTTTCCCCATTTATCATGTATAAATCTTACCACCAGTGGGGTTCTGTAGTATAGACACTGGTTGCTTGAGCACTGACTTCAGGAGTGGTAGAATGAATGACTATTCGGAAACAGTGAGTAGCCTAGTGGTTAATGCATCGACACGGTAAGTTGAAGTTACATGTTCAAATCTTAGTCCAGTCTTGCATTTTCTTTCCTTTTGTATTAGCTTAGTAGACCTGATTTCTTTATACTCGAGGTATTTCATCATGACTTTCAACACAAGGACGACATGAACCACTCACATGTTCATAACTGGGATGTCTTCCTTGTGCTCTCTCATTTATTCTACGCACTACAATAGCTGTTTTAGTGTTGTGTAAAACATACAACGAAGAGCACAATTAAGACACCTCGACTGTGGACATCCGAACGTTTCAAATACATTTTCAGTAATGTGTGGAAATGATACAGAAAACTTTTTTTGGAAAACTTTTCTAACGGCGTATAAAATATTTCTACAACGTTTTTGTGTATTTTGCGAAAATATTTTTAGTATTATTTGGAAAATGTTTTCAACAACATATGGAATATATTTCCTTAAGGGAAGTAGGATACATTTTCTGAAGGAAAATGATGGTACGTTTTAGAAACGTTTTGAAAATATTTCATTGCTGTGTGGGACCTGATATATAGTACTGTAACATTGGAATTTATACATGAAATACGCTTTGTTAGGAATAAACTCTGTCACAGATTGTATTTTGATTACACCTGACAGTCCTTGCAGAGCGGTTTGCTGGTGCAATGCGCTTTGCAAACAAGCTTGTGACAGATTACATAGTTTTAAGGGGTGAAGAATCACGTGGCTTGCTAAAAAGAAAACCAGATATTTTAGGGAACTAAATCAAAATATAACAATTGCTGAGAAGGAAATATGTAGTGGTGTGTGGACGTGGGAAAGAGTGGGAAAAAAGGAGTTTGATAAAATAATATTTACTATTACTCTTACCCCAATCAAAGCTCGGTAGAACGGGGAAGTATTATTCCAGGTTTCATTTCAATCAGCAAAATAATAATAATAATAATAAAATGATATTTTTCTGGGCCGTGCCGCGAGGTATCCAAGGCTGGGTGAAAATGACCTAGCTACACTTTCTGCCATTTTTGGGGGTATTTTCTTTTTTTATATATGAATTCTACTGAAATGATTTCCAAAAGTAAAAATGGTTGCTAATGGAAGAATACTAAAAATATTAGCCCACTACCTCTTTTTCATATTTTTTATAAAAGATCATCTGGGCCAAATTGACCCAGTTTTGGTATTCAAAGGGTTAAATTCATTTTTAGTAAAAGGAAAAGAGGCCGCTGACAGTGTATGAGTTTAGTAACTTTAGTAGCGAAGTATTAGCCAAGGAGGTGCTCAGACGAAGGAAGAAGTAGTGGAAAGTTTTTGAGTGAGTGTAATGGGCACATGTTAACTACCCAGAGGATCTAGAATGTACATGAAAATACTGTGGGCAAGAGATCATGTGATCACTATTCAGGAGTAGTGTTAGATCAGGAACGGATTGGTTTTGGTAATGGGTTAATGAAGCATGTAGTGGAGGCAGGGATAAAATTGTTATAAGCTGTTTCTCTCGGTCTGAGCGGCTATGGATGTTAATATTGGAAGCTGGTAATGGCGGAAATTATTAGAAATATATTGGAATGGGAGGGCAATAGGACGACCTGGTCGAACATAGATGACTGTCATTGTGATACATGAAGATCTGTAATAAATAGTTATGATCAGATGTTCTGGAATATTAGATGGAGTGTCAATACTATACCACGTGTAAGGATGAAATACTATTGTCACGGCGCTGGTGGCGCGTCGAGCCGGAAGCTTCTTATCGTGTCGAATGAGTTGATAGCCGGTAAATTTGCAATTAAATTTGGAAGTGAGATGCGTTTTACTGATAAGCAATGTGTGAAATTGTTCCTCTTATAATAATTGTTCAAATATGAGTTTATGAAGTAAGTAGAAGAGAATGTTGAGAAATAGAAATATAAGTCATAGTCAAATAACTAGGTCACTATGAAGTTAAATATTTGTTTCGAGTGAAGATACATGAAATTGCACGTACGAACCATTGTAAGTGGCATGAAAATCGAAGTGAAGAATGTTGCGAGCTGCGTGCTGAAGGTGTAATATTCATGGTTGTGCAAAAGATGAACGTTTTGAAGAGTGTGGTTGCCAAATGCTAGTAGTTTATGAATATAAAGGAATTGATTAGTTTCTCGTGAAGTCTCGTCTTTTCGATATGGAACATAATGAGTCAACAGTGAACATAATGAATTTCCTTATGTGTATACACCCCTATTAGAAGAAATCCTTGTTTACTTCTTTCTAGTTAATTAATATTTTATTTTGAGTGCTGGTATTTAGGCAATAAAATAGTCACATAGGTATCGAGCTTAATTATAACAAGAAAGATATTGCTTCAATAAAGTGAATGTACAGTTTCGCTTAAAGCGTATCCACTATCTGGTGTTTGTATTTAATATTGTAACTATAATAGAAATTTAAATCCTAGTTCACATCTTATCAGGCAAAAATGGTCCTGGGTCCAGGAGGCAAAGTGTTATCATTCATGAAATTTTCTTTCATGTTACCACTGTAGGGTCAATAACAATGAATGTCACGAGGGTAAAGTGTACTAACAGGGCGTAAACATTAGTGACAAGGGGTATGCTGATAGCGATTTGGTGTGTGGTGCAAAGTGAGGTACTATATATTGCATGAATAAAGGGTGCTGAGTTTGGAAGCGTTTGTTGATATAGGTGAGATTTAGTTTTCTATATAGTACTGCAATATGGGGAAAGTTATGCGTTGGTATAGCTCCAGAGTAGGACTAGGTAATCGAACAAGGAAAACTCTTTGGAAAACTTTTGGTTAGATGATCAAAAGATTTTGACAAATTATGGATGATGCGGCTATCCGCACCGTAAATTTGTGTGTTAAATTTTGCAATACGTAATCTTAGTATGTACTTAGGATAGTCTATGCTTAAAGTTCAAAAAATGGCATCAAACCGTAGAAAAGTTAGAGTTCGTGCTCCTTCTTCGGGAAAAATAATTGTGCTATTTCTGTGCTTTTTCATTTCCATTGTGAACCCAGTAGTAAGTTTACTCCTAGAGTCTGCGTTTGACAGTATCTTCAGCTGGTAATGCAGTGAAATACCGTTATCACTTATTGCTAGAGAACACTCAATTAATATAATTTACAATGTTCAACCGAGATGGCAAGTAAAGAGTGAGAGTGACTAGAACAACGTGATCCCACGCTAGAGAAGTGTGCCGTCAGGTGCTCCATATTCTGCGGTTAATGTGGTGATGTACAGAAGAATGCTGATCAAAAGTGCAGTGAACAAAACCACGTTTAAACTATACTATCTAAATTTACAATGCATTATGATCAATTTTACGGACTGTGGTATGAATATTAGTTAGTTGCTGGAATATGGCTGTTTAGTGGTAATTGAAACGTGTCTGAAAGTATTGGTAAGGAACAGTGGAATGCCTTTTCTCAACCAATTCTCTACATAGATAAACGACCTCAAGACCACAGGGGCGGATTGTTTGTAGTATTAAAATAAATAGGGCAGCAGAGCACAGAATGATCTCGTACGTGAGTGTGAAATTATTTGAGCCCAAGTAGGTCTATCCAAAACAAACTTCGTCCGGTGTTTCTGCAGACCATATACGAACAGTCCTCAAAGTTTAATTGAATCATGCCACGAATCATTTCCAAATGTTGTCACAAGATGACAAAATTGCTCATTTTGGTGACTATAACTTGAACTTACATATGGATCTACAGTAAACATGGGATAACATCACACAAATGACATTCCTTTGTCGAACATTCTACTCAAGCACTCGACTTGGGATTGTACGATTTTCATAACACGCGTAAAAATAGCAGCTTAAATTATGCCATGTCTATTTTTCCGATAGAATCCGTCATCTCATTTAAAGAGTTCCTTCTCCCAGACCGCGAGTTGCCCGTTCCCTATCTTACTCCCAACCCCAGAAGCCAGCAATCCAAATCAAAAAGAAAGTTTGTAACTGACTGAAGGAAGGGCCCTTTGGGTGAAATTTGCAAAGTGTAACAGGTGATACAGTGGACACTTTTACTAGGCTGAACAATAGAAGACGCACTGGATTCTTTCCCTCGTGTTTTTAATGCAACAATAAATACTTTGTACTGTTCAAAAAAGTAAAAACAATGAAATTTCCAGTGAGGCACGGCGAACAGAGTCGCTACACATTACGAAATAAAAAAAGCATTGGGAACTGTAGTGTGCATTTCCAAACGAATACATATCTTAAAATAATTTCTGATATAAGACTTAATATAAAAAAGCTATTGAGATGCAGCAAACACCTAGATTATATCTGAAAAAAAAAAACAGACACCAGCATCAACAACACTAAACAATTTTGGTATCTTATCAGATCTAGGTCTAAAACTTCTAGCATACGTCTTTTAAAGTACAATGTTATATCAGGTGCACAAATTGAGGGAAGAACAGAAAATTTTAATGAATTCTTTTGAAATAAATTCTCAACTGCATAATTGACGTACCTCCCTGTTCAATCCGTTTACTCGTCCACTTCATCTCATATATGTATCACTCCTCCAGAGGATGAGTTACTCTTATTTTCACTCCGGCCTGGGAGCCTCTGGCCAGGACAATATAAGCTGGACCTTTCTGTGTTCGAAATTATATATTATTTCTTTTCCATTTTCGCTCATTTTTAATAGATGTTTCAGGGAAACCTGCTTTCCCTGTTCTTGGAAAACAGCCCGATTCTCTTCCATTTGTAAATGTGGATTTGAAAGTAATGTGTCATACAAAAGTAATATCTCGCTACTCTAAACGTATCAATCCTCTGCGAGAAAATTATCAAATGCATTACTTCCCTTTCAGTACAATCCCAAAGTTGGTAGTGGAGGGTGGACGGCCAATCTGCCGTCAGAGGGAGCCAAAACGTGATATTTTGTTTCGAATTTACATAAAACTGTAAATAAAAGTTTCATTATTTTGCATCCGCTAATTCATTTTTGACTGCCCTAACATAAAAAGTAATACAAACCCATATCTATACGTGTTAGCATTAGAATTAATAAACGAAAACCTGAAAGCTCGTCGTAAAATATCAACTTTGCAAAAAAATTACTGGTGTGCTTGACAAAATACAGAAAACTAACTACCGGTGATGAAGCAGTGTAACCAATACGAAGAGATATTTGCTACATCTGCGGGTCATGGGAAAGCAACAGAACTCGCCTTGAATGTAATGATTGTGGAAAAAAACATGTTCAGAATGCAGTCAACAATTATCACTACTTGCAATACATGCCAGCAATCTCAGAAAGAGAGCAGTGAAGTGGATGTTGATTAACTTTGAATCCGCCTTGAGTCTACATATTGTGGAAAAACATATGCAAAAAGCACTCAATCATTACTGCTCTCTGCAATAAATATCAGCATTATAAGAACAAGCTCAGTGACATGGATATTGGTTTGGTTCGAATCTGTTATTTTGTGTTTTGTTCAGTGTTTCCACTCATATTTAGCTGTGTTGTAGTTAAATTAAACTTATACTTTTGGTCAACAATGATTTGTGTTAATTTACTAAATTTAAATGCTCCAAAATATACTTTTTGCATCATGCACAATGCTGAAAAATGTGAATAATCAATCACGGCCGAATTGTCGTCGTCGCGAGCGGAAGCGTGAATTAGTAGTACGTGAGATTGATACGTAATATTGAAGGAATTTTATCGCACTTTTGACTACTAAGATGTTTCGCATTTGTGTATTTTATCACGTGTGTAAATTGAATATACTTTTTATGTACAAACATGATTTTTTACTAACTAGTTTCACATATCTTACAATGTCTTTCCACTAACAAAATATGGACTTTATGTAAACGCTTTTCACAATTATGCACAGCCATCTTTTACTTGTATGAGATAGCATGTTTCCCCAAAATTGAACTTCGATTATACCGTTCTTCATAGTCTTGACATGAGCAGTTCATCCCCATCTGTATTTATATATCTGTTGGGAAATATAAACTTTAATTAAGCGCTTTCTGCACACGTAGAACGATTTAGTTTTTTCCTTAGTATTTAATAAAATGTTTTCTCCTGTGCGTTTTAACATGTGCATTGTAGAACGTGAGCTCCATATAAATCTTCTTTTCGCTTGTGTGTTTTCATGAGTGTGAGAGTTTCATCTGTGTATTAAAATGTCCTGCCAAACTTGAGTATAGACCAAGTACTATTCCAAACTCTTCGTATATGTGAAGTTTTCCACTTGTGGATATTAAAATTTGTCTTGCCAAGCTTGAACGCAAACTATATGACGCGCTCAAATCAGAAGTTTCTAACTCATTATTGGTTGATTTTACAGGATCACGCTTTAAATTTTATAGAAATGTGTTGAAATACCGATATAATAATACAATGTTGTAAAATTTTGTATGCTGGTTCGTTTTGACAGGTGTCACGTTGTCTTACAGTACCAGATTTGTATAAGGTAAACAGAACGTTTTTGAATAAAGTTTAAAACCTGATTTAACAACTTTTCTTATAAAACGAGTGAAAAGTTGGTAAGTCAGTATACTCAAAAACTTCTAAGTATACAAGTGAATAAGTAAGGAATACGAAACATAGCTTCGAACTTCATTTTTAACAACCCACATGCAGATTCACTTTATATCATCATCCCGCGCTTGAGGAACGACTGTGGGCGAAAAAGAGTAGAAGATATTGGTGTCGAAATTTTGATACAGACTCTCTTTTCGAACAAACACCACGAATTCCGGTAAAGTTATTAACACTTTGGAAAAAAATGCTATTAATTACGCTTTGAAATCAACTGGAAATCAATTGAAATCAACGACAACAACTGGAATGCAATCGTGTTCAATATAATTAGTGACTCATTTTTTTAAACATACAACCTTAATACGATTTTAACGTAAAGTTTATCTGATCAGTTTAACCCATGTGGAAGGGACAAAGACTTGACTTTATGATCGCTTATCTTCTATTTGCCTAAAAGTTTCTATCAAAAAACATGAAAGAATGTCGTGGAAACGGGAAATATAAATATATGCGGTGAAAATGGACCTGCGCAACTATGTGTCGGCCAGCAAAATGCAACTAAAATGCAGATGGTCCGGAAAGTCCTAGTGTTCGAATTGACATGTTTTTCCGTTGGATCTACACTTGTAGCTGATGAGGAAGGTGCACCCTCACTATAGATGTCACTTAAACTTGTTGCCCTTAACTCCCTTACATACGAGAACTCTCACGGACTATATTTGGAATTTTAATCTCTAGATAAATGTTCCTTTGTGAAATCGTCACTTGAATCTTCGTCGGCGTCAGCCACCTTTACACTATGCAGCAATCGCTGTGGCGGAAAAGCAGAAGAGCCATTCGTAGAGTAGATGCGGAACCAATTTCCCGTAACATCTGCCCCCAAAATACGGACTTAATTTGTCCTTCACAACTAACATTCCAATCCAAAGGGCACGTACATTTGAAGGGATTAATGTGGACTGACTCCTTTAAAACTTAATTCTGTGGTAATCCTCTTTAGCAGTGTATTTATCGTGCACATAATAGTTCTGCCAAAACTTAACTTGTGAGAGCGGCAAATTCTTTTCTATATGTCATGTCTAGTTACGTGTCTTGCCAAACTGATTCTAAACAAAATCCTATTGAACTTCCTTCTCGTATCTGTGGTAATTGAACTATGTGTTTTACCATGCGATTTGCCAAACGGGAACTGCCAGTAAATGTATTTCTACACTCTCCGCGCGTGTAAGATTCTTGTTGTGTGTGGATTAACATTTAACTTGCTATATGTAAATTTTTAGTAAATGCCAGGCTACGTTTTATGCATCTCTCTTGTTTGTCACTTGTGTATTGAAATGCCTTGCAAGGATTGAGCACTAGACTAAATCGTTTTGAATATTTATTTGTGTGTTTGATTTTCGTCCTGTGTGGCTTAGCAAGTATGGACGTTGAATAAATTCCATTCCAGGGTCTTGGCACGTGTGAGAATTTGGCTCGGGTGTAAATTAACATGTTTGTAGCCAACTCTGAACGTCATATAAAAGCTTTACCACACTTTGGCAAAAGAGCTTTATATCTTTTGTGGATTAACATGTGTAGCCAAATGTGAACGTAGTCAAAATTTGTAACCACACTCTTAGAATGTGTGACGTTTTTCTCCTGTGTGGATTAACATGTGTGTACCCAAATGTGAACGTAGACTAAATCCTTTACCACATTCTTGGCACGTGTAACTTTTTTCTTCTGTGTGGATTAACAGGTGTTTAGCCAAATTTGAACGTTCATTAAATGCCTTACCACACTCTTGGCATAAGTGATTTTTTTCACCTGTGTGGATTAACGTGTGTCTAGTCAAAGTTGAACGTCGTTTAAAAGCCTTACCACACTCTTGGCATGTGTGACGTTTTTCTCCTGTGTGGATTAACATGTGGTTAGCCAAAATTGATTGTTGATTAAATGCCTGCCGACACTCTTGGCATGTGTGACGTTTTTCTCCTGTGTGGATTAACATGTGTCTAGCCAAATATAAACGTAGACTAAATACCTTACCACACTCTTGGCATGTGTAATCTTTTGCTGCTGTGTGGATTAAAATGTGTGTAGCCAAACTTGAACGTCGAGTAAATGACAAACCACACTCTTGGCATATGCGATCTTTTTCTCCTGAGTGGATTAACATGTGTGTCGCCAAAGTTGACCGTTGATTAAATACATTACCACACTCTTGGCATGTGTGTAACGTTGCTCTTGAACGATTTAACATGTGCGTAGCCAAACATGAACATAAACTAAATTCCATTGCACATACTCCGCAGATGTGGGATTTTTCACCTGTATGCACTAAGTTATTGCTTGACAAAGTTGAAATTTGACTAAGGTGTTTTTCTCTCTTTCGGTAGGTATGACGCTTTTCACTCTCCTGAGCTAGAATATGCTTTGACAAAAGCGATGGATGAAACCCCTTGCCAAACTGCATCGAAGTATGAGATTCCTCATCTGAATGAGAAATTGCTTCCTTTAAAGTAATACACGTATCGTCTTCTCCGTGGAAAGGTAATACGTTATCGCGCCTGTAACAAATTCAGCAAACAAGGAAATGTGAATGTAGATAATGATTAAGTAGCAACCAAAAAGTAATCATTCTCTATATTTGATGATAAAATTACACTCAATTTGTTTTATTACTTGAAATATTGTACAAATATGAAATGGAGTACCACTGAGTAGTTTCCATATCTTTCTATTCGCAAAATAAGAGGCTGTAGTTTGTTTCACTATATCAAATTGAGCCATCATTTATACCGTGGCTGCTTTGAAACAAATGCACAGTACGAGAATTAAATCTGTCTTATCTGTAGTTTTATGTGAAAAAAAAAAAGAAAACTTGCGTACCAAAGTTTTAACAACAACTGAACTTATTAATATAAACTCTACCGAAAATCATTCACTTTATCATCAGAAGAGGAATACGAAAGACATTTTGAGACGAAGAAAAAAAAATAATATACAACTTTCCAAGGTGAGGCAGAGAAACTTAACGTAACCAGACTAAAGACGAATCATTTACAGCGTAGTAATTGTAGTTCTGTGGTCTAGGCGCTTGACCAGTAACCTGGAGGTTCTTCGATCGAATACACGTCGAGCATTTTTTTTTTTTACTTTAGGAATGTTGATGGCGATTGATCAGCGATAACACACGCTTTATTACATTCAAATATTTGAATACTTCTATAATAATTCTTTAATAATAAATTTGTATGATAGACACGCCCCTGTACTTAAGAAACGTGTTTCGCGACCCCCATCACCATGCTAAACCGATGAATTAAGTTCGTAAATGGCGCGGAGAGATAAAGCTTATAGAGCATACAGAAGACATGTTCAAAATAGTGATCCTTCCACTGAGAGCACAAGAAATCCTAATACAAAATTCGAAAACAATAGGATATTAAGAAACCGTTGCACTCAAAAAGTAAGGAAAGTAAACCGGCGCTTTGACTATTAAATACTCGAATTCCAAAATAATGGAGCAGTTCTTCGGAAATGGCTAAAGTATTAGGTGTTGGGAGAAACATAGCCAAGAACGCAGTTAATTATACGCCAGATGAATTGAACACTTTTTTGTGTCAAAGCTGTATGATACCAGCATCCATGAAACTGCAAACAATGAATAATATTGTAGCTTCGGAAATTAACTCTCTGTTTTCGTTTTCTCACGTACAGCCTGTACATATATTAAAAGCGATCCAAAAAATTAAATCTAAAGCCACTGGTACAGATGATATTTCAATAACCATGATCAGGAAAATCCTACCGCATGTACTTAATCCTATCACTGACATTTTTAATTACTCTCTTGCCACAGGTACTTTTCCCACAGTATGGAAAATCGCTAAGGTCCCCCCACTTCTAAAAAACACCAACGCTGATAATATTGCAGACTATCGTCCTATCAGTGTCCTTCCCGAGCTTTCAAAAGTTTTTGAATATATTGTAAATGATCAAATTCGGGAATATCTAACAACAAATAATTTATTGGATACATTTCAATCTGGTTTTCGAAGTAATCATAGCACATGCACTGCACTAGTAAACTTAACGGAGGATATAAGATTGGCTACTAATAACAGAAAACGGACGCTCCTTACTCTACGTGAGTATAGTAAGGCGATTCAAAGGATTGATTTTGACATATTACTTCAGAAATTATCATTATTGTTTAATTTTTCTAAATCAGTGGTTAAATGGGTTCATTCTTACCTTTACGAACGTAAACAAAGAGTAGTGATCAATCAAGATCACATATCGACATGACGTTGTATCAACAGTGCAGTGCCGCAGGGTAGCGTATTAGGTCCCCTACTCTTTGCCCTTTACATTAATGATCTCCCAAAAATTCCCACCTATTGTAAATACCATATTTACGCTGACGATTTTCAGTTATATGCTTCTTTTCCCCAACAAGATATTAATACTGCGATTCAGAAAATAAATACTGAGTTAAACAGAATCAGCGACTGGTCTACGGCTCATGGGTTAAAATTAAATGCAACAAAATCGCAGTACATCTTAATTCGCTCCCCAAGAATTCTTTCTTCTATTAATATCTATCAGCTCCCAAATATAATATTGTCCAATACTGTTATTCCATTCTCTCCAGCTGCCAAAAATTTGGGAGTCATAATAAATCAAAATCTCTCCTGGTCAGATCCAATAAATGGAGTTTGTAAGAGAGCATTTGGTGCCCTACATACGTTAAATCGACTAAAAAATTTCTTACCAATATCTTTGAAGATCAAACTTGTCAAGGTACTGGTTTTCCCACATCTTGACTATTGCGACTAAGTCTATTCTGATCTAACAGAAAATCAACCAAAGCGCTTGCAAAGAGTGCAAAATGCCTGCATTAGATTTATTTTCAATATAAAGTACAGGGAACATCTCACATCTTTTTATAAAAAAACTGTCATGGCTGACGTTAGTCGGAAGAAGAAATTTACATAATATTACCCTATTGTACAAAACACTTACTACGTCAGACCCATCGTATCTAGCCCGTAGATTTTTATATTTATCAGACTCTCATAGTAGAAGCACAAGATCAAAAGATAATTTCTTGCTCTCCATCTCCAGTCACAATTCTGATTCATACTCAAAATCCTTCACAGTAAGTACTACACGCCCCTGGAACAGTTTACCTCAATTAATGCACAACGTTTCCACAGTTGCCAAATTTAAAAAATCTGTATATTCCCTTCTCTTAAGTAAAGATAAGGACACTGGTAGCACATGAAGCATCTTCGTTTTACCAGATTATTAATAACCCACATATGAACACACAACCAATAGGTAACCTATGTTAATTTGTACACCTTATTCATACTTCTAGTACCGCTATATGCAATACGCAATTTTTGGTTTCTCCATGTTATTTTGTTTCCCCTATTGTATATTATTTTTCAATTTTTGTTTTTGAAGTGCTTAACCATTTTTTTACTTAAGTAGTATATTGTTTTTTATGTGGCTTAATACTTTTCTTTTGTAATTCTTAATAGTTTCTATATATTGGTGTTTTTTTAAATATATATAATGTATGCACGTGGTTAAGTGCTCGGAGAAGGCTGTAGAGCCTTAACTTCGCCACGTAAAAGAAGTCATAAATAAATAAATAAATAAATAAATAAATAAATAAATAAATACTCGTTTGTTTCAACACTTGAACTATCAAATTTTCAGGAATAATACTAGTGATAATAAATATTATCTGGAAAAATATTTAAAAATTAAAAATTTATTATCGCTCAGGTCATACCATTACAAGCAGAAACCTGATATTAGCCTAAAGAAATTGGTTTTGTGTAACGTTGCCCATGAAAAGACGAATTTCTCATCTCGATTCTAAAAACAAACCAAACAAAATCGGGATGAGACTTAACATTTTAATTGCAGACAGGACAAAGCTAACTCACTTTATCGTCATGCTTTGGAGATGAGAATCGAGACGAGACGAAAAGTATCGTAAACATTTCTCGTCTTATCTCGATTCTAGAAATAGTGTATGCCACTCTTTAAGCAACAATTGCTATATAGACTAAATCATATATTATTTTGTTACTTTGTACTTCAGAGCTCACTGAATTATGGTCTGTGTATATGTTTTGTAGCAAAGCTTTTATAATTACATCTGCAAACTCCACACGTTAGTTTATTACAAGCTTTAGTGTTCAATTATATTCAGGTCTTTCTATTACAGTTATTTTCCTAAAAAGTTAAAGTAGAATAATTTCTACACGAAATAATAGCAGAAAGCTTTCGTTTAAATTAAAGTAGCTGTAGAGGTGTCTCATGAAGGTACGGAACCCCTTCCTCGAAACCCCTACGTTTAAGTAAGTTTTGCCAAACTTTAGTGCAACTATAAAACTTTTAATAGCATTATTATTATTATTATTATTATTATTACTGAAGTGTTGTAAATTTAATGGTACAACCTGTTCCACCCAGCTCCCGCCTAGTACGCATTGTGCTGAACAAACAACGTGTGTATAGGTTTTCTCCGTGTTCTGATTCCTCTTACTTTCTTTATTTCAATATTTCTTTCATTCTCATCATCGACGTGTTCTGTACCTTAGCCGGCAATACCATTACTTAAAAACAAATTTTCTTACGGCTCTTGTGAGTTCAGAATCCATACTTTCTACACAAAATTTGCCTCGAAACTTTCCGTTATAACATTTAACTACTTCTAGGGAAACTTTCCGTTATAATATTTAGCTAGTTGTAGGGAAACTTTCCGTTATAACATTTAGCTAGTTGTAGAAACGTATGGAGAGGGTATGTCTTGTTGGTCCTGACACTTCTCTCCAATCCAGACTATTTTTTTTTTACTTCTGGCTAACGCTACGGGCGATTTTACAGGTTTTAATACAATGTGTCCCCATACGGAAATTGTTATCTATATTATTATTATTATTAATAATAATAATAATAGTATTATTACTGAATATTTGAGACCGCAATATTACGTTCTGCAGCAACGTAAATCAACATACTGAAGTTACGGAAATAAAAATAAATTCTTTTAACCCTATATACGGATGAATTGAGTTATGAGATACTATGCAGAGAAAAGATAGGAAAAAGGTATCAGCTACTGGATAATGTGAAAATCGAACAGAACTTAAGTAGGATTTGTCTTTATCACAACACCCTTTCGAAGTAACACCCTTTCTTTGGATAAAGGACAGTAGTGTAATAATCTAACTCCTGGGCCAAACTCTAGGCCAACCCATTTTGGAAATATCTTTCACCAGCACAGATTAAGTAGGGTGAGATTGGGCAGGGTGCTTTGCGCATAGGCTTTTATGACATTTAAAATCATAAAATACTTACACCTAAAACTTACATCTAACATTAAAAGTAAAAAAAAAGTTTCTACGTCAAATTTTACATCCTGGGTTGATTTTAAGAATAAAAGATTGGCTAATGTATCTAATGCTATTGATAAACAAGATGTTGTAACATTAGAGCAGCTTGAATAAGTAAACGAACAGTTCATACGAAAAGAAACTGTATTATTACCATGTCGATTGGCAAAAGATGATGTTGAGAAACCAGTCATCTTTGAATATAATTTAGCTGCTGCCTACAAATTTCATTATAGAAGTAGGTTAATGCATATAGAATCAAGACTCAATTCATAACTTATAGACACACTTTTAAATTACATTCTAGTTGAAAGTTTTCCATTACACTTTCATATAAATGATCAGTTAACAATTAGACAATCCAAAGATTCTGATTTGAAACAAGGCAAATCATTAATGCTTATTATGTATATAGAAAGAGAGGATGAAGATGAATACGAAAACGAATCAATTGATAATGATAATGTTTGGAGAGTAGTATTAGGTAATGATGAATTTTAAATTTCTATATAATAAACAGGATGTATTGTGTTAAGTGTAAGAAATCAACAGATACGTAGAAAAACACTATTAGAATAGAAAAAATAAAGAATGGAAGATATAGTAAGAAAGGAATTGGTTCTGTATGTGGTGTTACTAAATCATAATTCGTTAAAAAGAATGATTGACTAGAACGAGGTAAAGATATTAGAGAAGACATTATAGAAGAAATTCGCAAACCTTCCGGAAAGAATTATCCTATGTTAAATATTATTGTTAAAGGTATAAATGATTTATGGCAAGCAGATCTTGTGGAAATGCATAGTGGCATGTTAAAAGGTATATCCAAGTTAAACAAAGGATATAAGTATTTGCTAACGATTATACAGGTGTTTTCGAAATATGCTTTTGCTGTTCCTGTTAAAGATAAGAGCGGTAAAAATGTTACAAAAGCATTTGAACCAATATTAAGAACGAGAAAACCTAGTAACTTACAAACTGATCAAGGCAAAAAGTTTTACAATAAAGAATTTAAGGTGATGGAGGAAAATTAGATTAATCATTACTCAAAATATAGGGGTAAGAAAGCTTCTGTTGTTGAGAGATTCAATAGAAGTCTTAAACAAAACATGTGGAAAAATTTACAACACAAGGAAATTATAAATGGATAGAAATATTACCAACACTAGTTAAAAAGTATAATAATCGTATGCATAGAGCAAGCCTATAGAAGTTAATAAAAAGAATGAGCAAATAACTAAATCGAAAGGGTTATTTGAAAAAGGATATACTCCTAATTGGTCAACAGAAGTATTTGTTATTAGCGAAGTTATACCATCTAATGCACCTACGTATAGAATTAAAGCTTTAGAAGAAGAAGATGTGCAAGGTAGATTTTAAGAACCAGAACTATTAAAGACGAAACATAAAGATGAATACTTAGTGGAGGTGTTGAGAAAGAAAGGTGACAAAGCATACGTTAAATGGTCAGTATTTGATGATTCACATAATAGCTGAATACATAAAAGAAATGTTGTAGTATAAATTTAAATATTATTTTTATGGAATAATAACCATAATAGGTTAGTATGGATCAAAGTGTGAATGAGATATGTTACGAACAGACTAAAGATAACTATTGGTATGGAATCTTTGGTAATTTTAAACTGATTATAGATAAGAACACAGGTTACTTCAATACTACTAAATTGTGTGCAATGGGAGGTAGAAGATTTAAAAAACGTTAGAAAATAAAGGTTCAAATGAAATATTAGAATATTACAATAACAAACTAAGTGGACCGAATTCGGGCCACTTCAAAAACTCGCCTTATACAGTACAACTAGCTGGTAACGAAATAATGTTAAAAAATATTTTCTAAACAATAAATACGAGTACTATGGATAGTTTAAAGGTTATTTGTTACGAACAGATTAAAGACAATTATTGGTATGCTATTTTTGGAGATTTTAAACTGATTATGGATAAGAGTACAGGATACTTCAATGCTACTAAGTTGTGTTAAGATGGTGGTAAGAGGTTTGATAATTGAATAAAAAATAAAGTCACAAGAGTTAATAAGATACTATGAGCTAGAATTAACCAACTCTCTAATTATAGGAATTGCTCTTCCACATACCTAATAAAAGGAGAAGGCAAAGAAGCAACCTCAATCATATGAGGAACTTATGTACACAAGAAATATTTTTAGCTGTTGCCTTTTTGTTATCTAAAGATTTTTACAATAAGTGTTATGATATTATCGAAGACTATTTCATCCAAGACTTTAAGCAATATGGAGTTAACAACGAATTACTCCAACCACAAATGCAAGATATAGAAATATAGATGGAAAAGTTAAGTCTTAAGAACAAGTGCTTAAAAAAATAGCAGCACCATATACAGTCGATGATTCAGAAGATAATTGCCTAATCATATACAAGAAGAACAAACTTAATGATCCTTTCTTTTATTATGCTATCAGATGCCAAAAGAGAAGTCTATATAAGCCTTTTAATGAGGCAGAAGAAAAATATCCAGATCCTGAAATAATATACGAAAAGTTTAGAGATCCTAACAGTATTAAGTTAGTCAACCTAGCATATGAGTTATGAGTTATGATATGAGTTAATATCCGAATCTAATACAAACTTATTTAAAAAGGACAAGTTCAAATTCTTTGTATTAAATTCATGTTACGGTTTCTCAATCGCACTTGTTAACTCGATTGTCACTGTGATACGAAAATTCAATTACCCGCTCACCGCATTCCACGCATACAAACAGAAAGAACATGTGACGTTACAGTAACAAACTACCATATGACTGTACAGAGACATATAGTGAGAAAAATATGAACTACCACCAATCTTTCAAAAAAGACGTCACTCAAAAGGTACCAACACTTCCAGCAAGTGACTCACGCAGAAACAGTTCCAAAAAGTGATTCAAACAATAAGAACATATTAAAGTCATTGTTTGAGTCTAATTAAGTATTTTCCTTTTTTTTTAAAAAAAGAAGAAGAAATCATGCAATTTTGGGTGGCCTTAGCCTGAAAATTACAAACCCCGTAAATCTTCCACTAGTTACGGTTCGAATGATATTCACACAACAGTAATACTATGTAACGGATTTTAAATTGAATTTGAGAATTCTGATATTAAAAAAACGACATAAGAAAATTTTTTGATTAGTTGTGGAATCTAGTGATGGGTAGGTCAGGTTGTTCGTGGTATGTCGAGGGAGTAATGCATGAGCCAACTAGGCATGTGAAAATTGATAACGTTCGTCAAGCGAACAAAGTGATTGCATATAAAGTATTTTAGAGCTGTGTACGATTGAGTTCTACTAAATGGCAATTGAGCATTTTAAATGATTTAGGGCTATTTTCAAGATGCCAAGTCTGATTTAGAGTGGCATCCTTACATGAATTTACTGTTATAATGTATGCGTATTTTAACGTGATGCCAAAGGCCATTAGAGGGCGGCTCACTCAGTAGATAGTTACTCCTTCTTGCTTCCCGAATGCCTAGCTTGTGAATGATAGATGAGTAGGAACCATTTGTTGTGCATCTTTAGTATTTTGAAGGTGGATAGAATATCCCTCTTGTGATGTGTGTTTGTGATCAATGCCCATAAATGTGCTAGTAGAGTTTTTCTTTGCCGTAGTCAATAATATGTTTGTTGAAAAGAAGTAATGATTGTATCAGCTAAAAATCGCGTGTTCGCTAATGTTGTAAAGATCCGTGCATTAGTCTTGATGGCTATGTACCTGTTATAGTTGATGATTTGGTAAAAATAGAAGTTTGCGAGTACTACTGATAATTAAAAAAAAATGTAAGTTTTCATATATGTGTTTAAATAACAGCAAGACAAGAGAAATTGTTTTGTGAGTTGACCTGTGATTCTAAATTTATTTGAAACATTTTAATGAGTCTTTCGTCTTGCCGTATGAGCAATATGATTATTGAAACTTGAGACTTTAAATGTTTTTGCATTCCTTTAGAATTTTTGATACTTAGTAAGTTGTAATACAGTATTTTAAATAATCAGTATACAAGTAATGTTATAACTATTTTACGAAATGCTTGTTTTGAAAATTGTTTTGCTTTATTAAGGTTTTTTGGGTATGAATATATATATATTAATTTATATTATGATTTTTATTCTACATTATGTGTTTATATTTAGTAGTTGAATATTACAAAATATTTTTGAATAAAAAGGTTTGGGTATTGAATAAGTTTGTTGTAAAAAAGGTACATATACACACATTACACTACACTAGATACACATATTAGGAATTTCGGCTTTAGCGTTTACACCGTTGTTAGGCAACACTCCCGAAATATACACATTTTCTGTTATTGTTTAGTAATTAAGTATTTTTGTGTTAATGTCTACCTGTATATTCATTTAGTTTCAAGTGTTTACTATGACTTCAAATATGTTACATGTTCAGTGAAAAAGTTTGGAAAATCAATTGATACATCCATTCATGGTGAGAAACCCACAGTTGAAAATAAATAGATAAATAAATAAATAAGTGAATGAAAGAAAAGAACTTATAAACTGCAAATTTAAATGAGTAATATGAGCATTTTTATTAATGGTGGTATAATGCTGGCTTAAATGAGGGATTATAAATATAACAGGTGGCTTTAGCAACAGTTGGCTTATCGTCACATAGGTTGAATAACCTTATAGTTAACAAGTGAAAAGTGATCCACTATGTACAGTGATGTACCAGTGTACCGATTTCCATGGTGATCTTCCAGTGAATTGAACCTATATACAGGATGTCCCACAATATAGTGATTTCTTCAGTGATACTTAACAAAGACCATTAACCCTCTGGCGGCCGCGGTTCTCTTCACAATTGAATCTATTTGTTCGCTCGCTTGTTCGGGAACAATAGGATATCACCGACGTGAGGCTCACTTTTTGGAATTTAAAAGAAATAAAACAATGTTAATTTTAAACTTTATTAACCAAGGCTCGTATATGGAGGAGCAATTTTCAAGCTTTTTCCAGCAGTTTGGTATATTACACATTTGTGTTAATAAGTACAGATCCGGTGTTGCACCAAGTTGAATTCGTTCCGAATTACGCTTACCAAAGTACTTTTCTATTATTCTCAACTTATATCCTACTGCACGCCCGCTGAGAGTACGTTGTACACGGAGGTCGACGAATATAGTTATCATCACGAGGAATCAACTGTTCTACATCTGAGTAGCCCTACACTTATATTTTCGCTCTTTACAATTTCGCAATAGTGAAGTACTAGCTTGAAAATTCGCACATTTCGGCAACTGAAAATTAATAAATGTTGCATCTGATGTACTGATATGACTAAGTCTGCTCATTTTAATTCTGCTAATAGTGCTCCTCCAAATAGAGTTTATGTTAACTGATGTATTACCAAAATTCAACTGGGTATCATTGGCTATCTTATTTTTCTTCTTAACCTTGGTGTTACATTTCGGCTCTATATCGGAAACATATTTTCGACATCGTGCTTTATTGGAAGTGTTATTTTTACGCTTGTTTATGGTAAACATTTCCGACCGATTGATTATGTACGAGACCTTCACTACGTCAAACACAATTTTCTTCGCACGCCTACACTCTAAACTGTGAATTTGAAGTCGTTTCCTCGTACAATACTCAAATTTGATGAAGTCGGAATGGATTTGCAGCACTAAAATGCAACTCACGTTCGACATACACGGCTACGAAGACCAATTTGAATTTGTTAAGTCGCGCAAAACCATTTGCATGCGAGACAAAAACGACAACACTGTAAATTCGTTACCACACAAAACCAACAATTGAATTCTCAAGCCTTCCCTGGCTTCTTCGAGAGGATGGGTACGCGCAACCTCAGCTCCACCGTTCATCATGTGTGAAACATAGGCATCACTTGCCGGCTAAACAATTACATTAGAAACATAATTGTCTACAGTTACACATAACGATACTTTTTTTTCGCTATCTCTACACTGCATATTTCCTTTTCCTGACAGAAATCAACTTTCTGGTTTATTCGGCACATATCTTCCACAACGTGGGCCGGCTCGAATTCAAGAATATTTGCGGTTTCTGTTTCGCCTTGCACTTCCTTGCACTGTTGTATTTTAGTGGCTTGAAAACACACAACCTGTGCCGTTCGCATGTATTCACAATTCTCAGTGAGACGTTTCTTTCATTCCACTACACTATTTCTAAACTCGGCAGTTATTGAATCAATATGATTGGCCGCGTTAACTAATTCACAGCCTACCTCAGTTAATGAGTTATTAGCTTTCTTTGATATTATTACGTAAACTGTCAGCTTTGGCATTCAATTTGCTATTTCCTACGCTCCCAAATCGCTTCTGTTACAGACTGTTGGAATTCACTTAAAGATTCATCTATTTTTTGTCCTAGACGTCCAATATTAAATTCCATTTTCTGAGCAATGGTTTCTAATTGTTTCTCTAATTCCTCTGTCAACATTGCTTGAAATTGTTCTAAAACACTAGCCTCCATATTGATATGAGTTAAAAGCAACTATTTCAAAGTACAAAAATATAAATGTCTCAGTTTAATACGAAAATAAGAAACATGCACTTAAAACATGAAACACTAATAATTTTGATATTACGACCATTAACAAAAAATCCTTGTTTTATTCACAACTCAGATTACACTTTTCGAAGTGCTTCAATATAAAATTAACACAGATATAATCTGGTACCATATACAAAACATTGTCTGTTAGTCATAAATGCATATTAAAGCGGAATCTGCGGAAATCGCCCGTTTTCAACTCGTAAGTCGTAGATCACTTGCTCACTTGTATAGCGTAAAGAAACCTCCTAAGCAAAACACACCCACCATTTTTAGCGTAAAATTTAAATCTGTTCTTTTACTCGTAGGATCTTCATTCTAGTGACAGGAACGTAAGAAAAAAAAAGTTTTCTAAATGAATTCCATGTCTGGCTAACTGCAGACATGTACAATTGAATATCAATCGATTCAGCCATTTCTGTAGCTAATACCAGATTAGGTTGATGTCAAATTTTTTGTACTGAAGTATAGTATGCAGATTGTTCGTCTTCTCTTTCTTGAATGTTTCTTTCCGAAAACACTGCTGCACGCGACACTTATTTAAAAGTAAAAGGGCTAGTGTGCCAAATGTCCTTTCTCTAACAAGAGAGACCACTCACAAGTAAACCTTACGTTTGGGTGAATCGAGTTGCTGACTGAGACACATATGAAAAAGTAGTACTACATGTGGTCAGTATTTCAGTGAAGTTATAGGTGCGAAGCTCCAGGGGTTTAGAAGATACAGCTACCAGAACATCACATGCAAGTACAGAATAGTTGTCATACAGTTGGAGGTAAAAGCTCTGTAAGACCTCTTGTAACGACAAAAGGTGAATAACAAATATATGGGTACATATTAGGACTAGAGGGAAGTCATATAGTGAGGGTATACCTGACGGCGGCCATCTTGAAATCCGCCATTTTGAATTAAGGTTAAGTTTTTAAAATATGAATAGGGTCATATGATACATGATTTAAGGCGCAAATTTAATCAGAAGAACAATGGTGACGTTAATTTTGATTTACGCGCAATTGGTAAAACGTTACAGGGAAATTAAATATTGTTGCAGCATATATATTAGTCCTTTACCCCACCTTGCAAATTTTGTGTTAATGATAAGAATTAAATAAAAAGCAGGTGGATAAATATTAGGTCTATGGTAAGAGTTGCCTTGATGGCGGCCATGTTCAAATCCGCCATTTTGAATCAGACAAAGGTTATAAACAAAACGCATAACAGTGACACCTTATTAATAGCAAATTTTACCATAACTCCAACGGTATAACCATTTTTGTTTTATCATTAACCAGCACAAAATTAAATGGATCGCTCCTTACGACTACTGCTTTGACAGAATTGTTAAGGACAAATGTGTCACTCCTCGAGTGTAACTCGACTGCCTTTGTCAGGTGTGCTCACTGTGAGCATAGCATTTGTGCAAGTCATTCACTCTTTTCTGAACTACATATTGATTGTACTAACTGAGGACTTTTCTGGAAGAAAGACCCAAGTTCAATTATGCCTCAATTCCAGTTTGGTCATTTTTCCTTCAATTAGCAACTTGTTCATGCGATAACAAATGCTGGTTAATGATAAAGCAAAAATGGTTATACCGTTAGATTTACGGTAAAATTTGCTATTAATAAGGTGTCAATGTTATGCGTTTTGCTTAAAACTTTTGTCTAATTCAAAATGGCGGATTTGAACATGGCCGCCAGCAAGGCAACTCTTACCATAGACCTAATATTTATCCACCTGCTTTTTATTTAATTCTTATCATTAACACAAAATTTACAAGGTGGGGTAAAGGACTAATACATATGCTGCAACAATATTTAATTTCCCTGTAACTTTTTACCAATTGCACGTAATTCAAAATTAACGTCACCATTGTTATTCTGATTAAGTTTGCGCCTTAAATCATGTATCATATGACCCTATTCATATTTTAAAAACTTAACCTTAATTCAAAATGGCGGATTTCAAGATGGCCGCCGTCAGGTATACCCTCACTATATGACTTCCCCCTAGTTCTAATATGTACCCATATATTTGTTATTCACCTTTTGTCGTTACAAGAGGTCTTACAGAGCTTTTACCTCCAACTGTATGACAACTATTCTGTACTTGCATGTGATGTTCTGGTAGCTGTATCTTCTAAACCCCTGGAGCTTCGCACCTATAACTTCACTGAAATACTGACCACATGTAGTACTACTTTTTCATATGTGTCTCACTCAGCAACTCGATTCACCCAAACGTAAGGTTTACTTGTCAGATTATAATATTTGACGTACAATTTTAATCCTGTTACCGTCTTTATGATACCCATTTGAATGAACATAACGTAATAAAATGCCACTTAAATGAACACGCTCAATATATTAAATATTTATTTCAAACAGTTCAGCTCCCTGTATTTTAGAATGTGATGTATAACATATTTCTTCAATTTTTCGAGAGTGTAGTATTTATCTTCGCATGCCCTTTTTACTTTTAGCGTAAAAAACAAAAATGAAGAATGATTCACGATGCTAGTAACACACGAGAGACCTTGTTTGAAAACTTCCGTAAAAGCAGAATTGCAAATTTAGTAGGCTACATATTTAGATTTTTGCGAATAGCATTAGAGCAGGTTATGATAAGCTCGATGTTGAGAGAACAAACATAGGAGCACTAGCAATAATCAAAAAGTAACGAAAGAGCAAGTGGTTTACCATATTACCTTACCATATATTCTTATCCTTTAATAGGTTGTAGAAAATAACTAATTATTTCACTCATCGGATAGCGATAACGTGATCTGAAGTGAAACACTTCCACGTTAGTTCCTGAGAGCGCGTAAATGAGTGGCCAAAATTTAGAGTACGTAAAGAGTAGAAGAGATGGATAATTTTAGTTTCTGTTATCTACGAACATAATTGTATATTTTATATTGTATCACATAGTAACAAATGTGTTTCCCTCACTTATTACGGGTAAGTCAAATTCAAATTATATCCTTTGTGTTCAGAAGCGGAAAAACAGTTATTCCCAAACAAAAGTTCGAGTATATTTGAAGAATAAGGATTGGAAATATTTACCTAACTTGAATCGGATTTGTACCTTTTACTTGCAACTATTCTACAACAAACGTTACGGAATAAAAAACTTATTTCTTTTCATTTTTAGTAGTTAAGTTTAACAAATAAGGAGTTTGTGCTTTATACAATTTAGAAATTTGTAAGAATATCCCTAGCTTGAAACTACAAAGGAAGTTCCAATTCGTTCTATTTCAATCGGTTTCCAATTCGAATTTTTGTTAGCGCTGCTCTGAGCCTATCGTAGAAGTATATATTTGACATCCTGCTATTCCTGGTAGAAGAGGCAAGTAACTCGTTAGTATTTTTTTTTATGAAGAAGGAAGTATTAATGTCTGTGCTGACAAACAATCAAAGAAATTTTGATCGTAGTGTTAAACTTGTTTCAAACTTCGTGATCAGAACGCCTCCTACTCTGCGGATGGTATAATTTGAGACCTTTTCATTTCTTTTAGGCGAGTGAAATGAATTGAGATCTTATTTGAGAATATAAAAGAATGTAAGAATATCCCAGGTAAAAACCATGAAAAATTTCCCAACCATTCTATCTGAAACATGTTTGGAACTTTAAGAGCTATTGCCAGTTACTTTGCTTCTAGCTGGAGAGAACGTAATTTGAGATCACGTCCTTCTTATTAGGTGAGTGAAGTAAATTTTGTTATTCTGCTTTTAGATTTTAGACATAAGTGAGAATGGGCATAGATACAAATCTCGCAGGATTTTGTACTTTTTTAAATTTAAGAACAGCTTTAGGATAGAAGATTAAGAATAGATTTATCAATACAAAATATATATGCAAAGTATCTTTTTTGACAAAATAGAATCTTATTATATTTAAAAAATGTGCCCGACGTCAGCTTCTTCTTTTTGGGTTCCCTTTAAAAGGGGGTGGTCATTATAACTGTAAATCGATTTCTGAGTAACGTTAGTTTCAATTTCTGTTATGGGGCAGCAGCATTTTATCAGATAATGTTTTCGTTGTACTTTTAGAAAGGGTATTTTATAAACGAATTTTCGTTCTTCTATATACAACTCGTGTAGGCTGATATCATCATTATTAATTAAGTTCATTTCAGAGCAATGTTAGGTCAAATTTCTTTGTGGGTTACTGATATGTACTCATAAAATGCCAGCGAAGCGTTATTTATTTATTTATAAATTAGCGTTTAAAGTTCACATTAAGAATATTATTCTAAATACGAATTTATTAAGTACATCCCGATTTTCGAACAAAATTTCTTAGTAGGATAGAAAACTGCACCGTATAAGCTGCATTTTATTCTTGAATGTAGGTTTACATTAATAGAGCACGATGATGGTTGAGTCCAAGTTTTTATGAGACAAAGATTTAAACTGCTTTAAGAAAAATTATTTTCCACTTTTATTATATTTCTTACACGGGGGAATATATTCTATGATCCAATCGAAAGTGCAGAAACAGTAGAGTACAACGAACCAAGACAGACGAAAATGTTATGAAGCTAATGGTTTATAGTTTACTTGTGTATCAGTTTTCTGATATATTTTGTGTTTCCACGTATTTTTCCCTTTCTTTTATTTACATTTTCTCAATTTTTAAGATTATTTTCACACTATTTTCGTTTGAATTCCACCAAGATATGAGTTTTCTATTATTTTGTCAGTACTTGTGTGTATTGATAGATTTTCCCATACTTCATACTGCCTTTTTGGACAGGTCCATTTTTTTTTTTTTTTTTTTTTTTTTTTTTGCATTTCAAGCTGTAAACGCTGAGTTATTTCATATAAAATCAGGAAGTTCACGAGTGAAGCCTTAAAAATTAAAGTTAGATTTTCATTACAAATGAAATTGACGTTTGTTCGATTAGAACTGGCTGATGACCCAAAGCTCATAGAATACAAGCTAGATTTCTTTAATTTGTACTATTGTTTTCTTTTAAGATTATAGCCTGCATTCTCCGTTTCTTTGTAGACTACTTACAATGTTGTCTAGGACACTTGCCTCATGCCTTTTTCTTCCTTGTAATTGTCTATTTTCGTTGCCTCTCTTTTCTGGTTAGTTATAACTATGTAGGTTACGATTATGCATTTTGAATATTGCATCGTCTCTGAAGTTTAAACTCAATCCCTTTCTCCTTCGTTTCCTTCTGTTTTCTAAAATATTTTCTGAATTTAAAGACTACCCTAATAGCATATACCTTACAAAAATGGAAATCCTAAAAGAGCTGGGAGTGAATCAAAAAGCTGCTTTCTCTTCTTTGTCTTCAGTTAAATATGATGTTACTATTTGGGTGAAACCTTCGCGATTAATTCTCATCAGTATTGTCTTAAAATCGATAGGATAAAGCGCGAGTAAACTGGAAGTGAAACAAGAAGAAACTGCTGGCAATCAACAGGGATATCATCTAAAAGTTTGTTCTTGGCTTTCTTTTCATTCTTCTGAATATCATTTTGTTATGTTTGTTTCTCTTTTCTATTTGGTCTATTGCCAAACAATATCTGGAATTACAAACATGTATTATAACGAACATTAACAAAACGGAAGTGATGTTCACCTGTTTCAGGTTATTTCAAGAGAAGTTAATTTTGCTTATAACAAGTTTTCGGCTTCGTTAATAAAGATTTATAATTTGTGCTAAAGTAATGTATGCTTTTTCTCTTGTTTTCGTTGTTTTTTTCTTTTCGCGATATTCTTTACTATATATTGAGCTAAGTTCTCAAATTAATTTTCTATTTTACCACTTGATGTTATCACATGCCTCTGGATTAGTCTGGCCTCTGGATTTTTCTAATATCAACAGTGTTCTTATTTCTACCAGGATCATAATGAGAAGCTGTGAGGGGCGTGGACATAAAACCATTAATAAGGGGCACTGAATGTAAAATAGGGACGTTATAGCATATGCGAATTTTTTATTTAATTGGCTGATCCACAGTTGTATGTGGAGTATTATTACAAACTATCCTCGCAGACCGTTTAAACGCTCAAAATTGTAAGTTTCAAAACCACATAATTTTATTCCGTTACACTCAATAATACATCTACATCAAACATAAGGTGAAAACCTTGGAGGACAGGGGAAGTGACTTTTGAAGTAGGTAAATTTATGCCTAGGAATTTGACTCTCCATAGTGAAATACTGTATATAGCTGGGACGATAACCACGACACAATTCACTCATTGGTAGAGTAGAATGCGATGTGGTTCTTGAAGTTTGGATATTGTGATCCGGAGAGCGTTTTCCGAATAAAATAAAACTTATTGGAAACGTCACGTATAACTTGGATCTCTTTTATTATGGAGACCTCAATTCAGCTGTCTGAAAACAGTGAACAAAATGCATTTTCAAACTATCAGCACCCAAATTAAACTTTGTAGTTTTTCATAATTTGTGATAAATTATCACTTTGGAAACAGTGGTGGATAAACTCACAAGAAAAGGTGATGTAACGATGTTAGTCCTGGACCCATAGTATACCCCCGTAAAAAAATCGAGGTCCAGAGAATTTGATTTTTGATTTGTGTTCTCGGATCATTATTGAACTAATTTAGCTTGGGTAGACATTTCTAATCCGGGCCAATTAGGTTCTGAACGTCATTTTAACCCTTTCGATACGGTGTGCTTCTTGATGTTTTCGTCGACGAAGTTATGCAGGTGCTGCAGCTTCCCTAATTATCCTATTGAAATTTTCTATAGTGCGTTGTGTCGGCTAAAGAAAAGGTTTTCAGATGATGGTATATTTGTTTCAATCTAGATAATAAGAGGGAAATTATAGAGGGAAAGATGGGATTTTTTTAAAAATGTTCACCTAAAGTCGGGAATTAAAATTTTTCATGGCTGGAAACACTGCCACTAGATAGATGCAATTCATCTTAAAATAAACTTTGGTACACCACTAATATATCCTAGAAGTATCATGTTGATATCTAACAAGCTAAACATGTAATTTAGAATATATATCATTCTATCTTTTAAAAATATTCATATTCTATCTTTTGTGTGATGCAGGTATTCTATTGACTTGGTGACATAAACATGAGTGATAAAGATGATAGCAGCGGATTGAGATCTCCTGATAAACTTTTGTTAGCTATAGACTCTGTGAACCCACTCCACAAAGACAAATGTGTTATATGCCAAAGTGATACAGACGAAAGACTGACATCTACCACGGCTGGACAGAAGCGAATTCGAGACGCAGCTGAAATAAGACAAGATGAAGTCCACAAAAGATTGAAATTGATTGGTGAACAGGAGCCAATATTTTATCACTGTAACAACAAGTGCTACAAGTCATACACAATGAAGAAAAGCCTGGAAAGAATTCATCAACAACTAGCACAAACCAGTGTACCACAACAAGATTCTGAGTGTTCCGAGAAGGCAGCTTCGGCCAAATCCAGTGTCCATCAACTTAAAAGATCTATGGCAACCCCTCGCCCACCTCCAACATCTCATCACAAACCAGAGGACCTTCCGTGTATTATCTGTGGTTTAGCCAGAATAAGGGCGAAAGGGAATGATGAAAGAGTAAAATACAGGGTGTGTGAGTCTCAAAGAGCAAACGCGTTTCTATCTGCAGCTAGTTTCTTCCAAGATGAAGTTTTCAGTCGTGTTGCTGATCTTAATAGTGAGGTTCACGTGTTTGCTGCAGATTTGTATGCCCACGGAAACTGTATGCGTGCATATGTTCGGAGGTACGAACGTGCCGTGAGCTCCCAGGAAAAGAAGCATCGCTTTCAGCGTTCTGATAAGTTCGCGGTTTTTGAAAAAGCAAATGAGGTTTTAGAACCACTCTTGAGTGCTGGGTACGGATTCACACTCAGTGATATCAGGGAATTAATGACCAACATTGATGAAACAGTATGTGTTTTTAACAATGAGATTAAATTGTTTCTAGTGAGAGTGTACGGTGACAAAATTCGTTTCTTTCCGTCTAACAAAAAAAAATGAACCACTTATGGTATTCTCAGCAGATCTGACTCCTGAAGATCTTGCAGCCAAAATAAGATCGCAGGATGCAGTGAAATCAGCAGGAAGAATTTTAAGAGAAGTCCTGCAAGACATAGATTTTGGACTTACGGACAAATTTTGTGATGCCTCAGAGCTCCGCAAATCATGGGAGTCAACAAGAATGCCAGACGTTTTCTTGACATTTTTTTCCGTTTTGTTTAATATCAGTAAAGGAAAACTATTACAAGCAAATTCCCTTGACTTAGGAATAGATGACAACAACACTGATGATGGGTTTGAAAATATAAGCGAAGAAGAGCAGAACAATCCCATGAATCGACTGGCTGTACAAATGTACTGTATTTATCAAATTATGTTTTATGACCTACATCACGGAAAAAAGAAAACTCCACTACACATGATGACCGCTCACGCGATCTATGACAAGTGCAAAAGTAAAGAGCTTATCACTTCAATGAATAGGATAGGTGCATCCACAAGTTATAACGACATAATACGGAGCAGGAACTTGTTAGCAGCTTACGCTGTGAAATCATGTGAAACTAACAGCACACCACTCCCCAGTCACTTTACAAACAAAGCATTTACAATTGCGGCCTTTGATAATGTTGATTTTGAAGACAGCTCTTCTTTGTCTGGCACATATGGCACACATGACACGGCAATGGTGCTTTTTCAAGACCGTGTCAATGAGTTAGATGCAGGGAAGCAATCAGTGTCAGCATTAAATATACAGAAACGAAGTTGTAAACTTACAACACAATTGCCTTGTCAGTGTGTGCAAAACTACTACAAGCCAAAAACACCTCCCACTTTACCAGAAAGTTTCAAAGTAGCTGAGGATATGCATCATGTAGTGCCCGATACTGCAGTCTGTAAAACCAAGGAAACTGAATTTGTTATTACTCTTATTCGGTGTGGACTGAAAGATCAGCACAAACCTGTTCCTCCATGGGCTGGAATTCATGCTCTAATCTCACAGAGTACCGTCTCATTGAAAAAGGTTGGCTTTTTACCAGTAATACCATCTCCTGTTACAAACTACTCAACAGTATATACAGCTCTAAAAAATTTCCAAAATGTGCGTGCTCAGCTTGAAGATCAACCAATCCTCCCAATATTCTGTGACGAAGGTGTCTTCCGTATTGCCGCTGAGATCCGTATGAGCAATCCAGAAGAATTTAGTGATCTTTATCCAATTATGGGCATTTTTCACATGACAAAGGTTGCCCTGCGGTGTGTAGGAAGTTATCTAAGTGGATGTGGCATAGAAGATGCACTCATTGAGACTGAAATCTTTGGAACCAAAACTGTGCAATCTGTATTGAGTGGAACTCATTATGTTCGATCTTTACAGGGTATGCTCACCATCTCTGAGGCTATAGAAACATTGCGTTGGATGGCCTTCTGGAAGAAGAATAACAAATTAGATTTCGCAGACGTTATGGAAGAAGTGTGCAAGGAACAGGACGCACTTCATTTGAAGGACACAATGCAAAGCCAGGCAACATTCACTACACTTCGTTCAATATCACAAACCTTAAGAGCCAAGTTTGAAGAGTTTATCAAAGAGTGCGAGGTTAAGTCAGAGCTCTGCAAGTACTGGGGAAATGTTGTGAATTTAATCGGTCTAGTGAAGGACTTAGTACATGCTGATAGAAAAGGTGACTGGAAACTGCACGTGAAGACTGTGGAGTGACTCATTCCTGTGTTTCGTGAATTCGATTGTATAAACTATGTGAGATATGGGTCCTGGTATTTGGAAAAAATAAAAAGCTAGAAGTAGAAAACAAGTACCTTCACAACAAATTTGTTCAAGGACACTTCGTGATCAAAGACAGAGAAGGACGATTCAATGCTGTAGCTCCTATGATGTAAAAACACGTCAATTAGATATCTTTCCACATGGGTCAGAATTATATACACAGCTGAAGCAGGAGAGGTTTGTATTGAAAGTAAAATCGTTGTTTGACGTAATCAATAAAGCTAACCTTCCACGCTTTAATTGGAACAGTGTAACAGAACCAGCAACCAGAAAATCTCCACTGGTGATCTCAAATAAAATTCTTTCCCAAGCCCACAGAGAGATAGATGTGGCAAAAGAAAGGGAGGAATCTATCAAGAACATTCTGTCTCATGACCTTCTTCCAACAAACGCCTTATTTGATGGAGATGCTGCGACAAAACCAGTAAAACACACACTCGTTAAAGAATTAGAAAAATATCTTTCACCTGACGATTTTTATTTCAAATCAGTCTCTGCACTAAACACTGCTGTTATTATGGATTTTATGTCCCAATTGCGAACGGTCAAGCTGTCATCCATGAAAAACTTTGGAGAGGTTGTTCAGAGAGGTCTACAAATATCAAAATCAGTATGCACTCTGCAAGAACTGCATATCATATTTGACAGTTATCTTGAACTTTCACTCAAAGAATGTGAGAGAATCAGGCGAATGTCTACAACTGGGTGGATCGAACTTGCATGCATAACAAATTCTACACCTCTACCTTTGCAACATGATAAATTATGGTCATCTACATCAAACAAGCTTAATCTGGAGATGCTAATGCGGCGAAATATTGCTGATGCTTCAGCAAACTCAGAATTCCCAATTATTGCTAGTGGAATGATTGTTAATAAGGAATTGATGCCGGCACAACTATATTCAAACGGTGCAGGCCATATTGTGGAAGAACTGAACCACAAATTGGAGGAAGCTGACCTTCGTGTCATTCCACATGTAGAGTGGGCAGTTCGAAAAGGTTTGAAGCGAATAATTGTTCTATCGAATGACACAGATGTAATTATTCTGTTACTTCGATTTGTTTCACTTTTCATAAGTCAAGGATTGGAAGAATTATAGATACGTTATGGAACAGGTGAAAAAAGACGCTTTATCCCTCTTCATATTTTGTACCATAGACTCAACTCAGAGATTTGCAATGTTCTCATCAAGGCCCATATTCTCACAGGTGATGACATTATGAGCAAAATAGGAACTAAGCGTGGAGCTTTAAGAGCTGAACCAGTGAAGTTTCTAAAAGAATTTGCTGAAAATGACGACGAATGTGACTTTAAAGACGTCGAAAAGTATCTTGTGCGAGTGTGGAAAACAAAGTGTGATGTTGACACTTTTGAACTTCGCTACAGTGAGTTTAAGAGATCAGTTTCACTAAGTGACCTTCCGCCAACGTCATCGTCCGTGCATGGACACATTAAAAGAGCATTTTATTTACTCAGAAGATGTGTAAATGTTTTGAATCGTTCGTATGTTCCAAAAGACCCCTGTGAGTTTGGATGGGAAAACGTTGATGGTGTTCTTAAACCTATTAAATTTTTAAAGCCTCTACCCAGTGAACTTACACGAACATGCAACTGCAAAACTTGCGCTACGAAAAGATGCTCCTGCCGATACGCTCTTCTGAAATGTTCATCAAGCTGCAAATGTAATGCAAGTGACTGTAAAAACGCGTAATTGCAAATGGATATAATTAAATACAGGCTCCATGATATACACCTGTAAAAAGAATCGTGTTTCACAAAATTTCATTTTAGATTTGTAATTTTACATCATTATTGAATTAATATAGCTTAAGAAAAATGTCAGACGTATTTAATACAAATGTAAATGAAAGAAATTTATGTACACGTATTCATTACTTATAATGAGTATTCTTTATAATTTGAATTTAAAATTGTGTACCCATAGGCAAACTTATGTATTTTATCTACTTGTATTCATTATTTCTATGTATTTTATCTTATTGTATTCATTATTTCTATTCATGAATTTAGACATTCTTTGCCGAATGATAATTTTTTTTTAAAAATTACATGCTTAGCTTGTTAGGTATCAACATCATACTTCTAGGATATATTAGTGGTGTACCAAAGTTTATTTTAAGATGAGTTGCATCTATCTAGTGGCAGTGTTTCCAGCCATAAAAAATTTTAATTCCCGACTTTAGGTGAACATTTTAGAAAAAATCCCACTTTTCCCTCTATAATTTCCCTCTTATTATCTAGATTGAAACAAATATACCATCATCTGAAAACCTTTTCTTTAGCCGACCCAACGCACTATAGAAAATTTCAATAGGATAATTAGGGAAGCTGCAGCACCTGCATAACTTCGTCGACGAAAACATCAAAAAGCACACCGTATCGAAAGGGTTAAAATGACGTTCAGAACCTAATTGGCCCGGATTAGAAATGGCTACGCAAGCTAAATTAATTCAATAATGATCCGAGAACATAAATCAAAAATCAAATTCTCTGGACCTCGATTTTTTTACGGGGGTATATTATGGGTCTTGGACTATGTGGCAATCAACCTTTTTTGTGGTATTTGACATCCTGGGTTTCCAGTTTTACACATACTTGTTGACAGCTCGAAAATGGAGTTATGATAGTTCACTTTGTTTTCGGACAGCTTAATTACTACTGAAGCACTGCCACTATATATATGTATAGTGGCAGTGCATCATATATATATAGCATTTAACTTTTATTACATTGATCTGTTTACATGGCAAGAAGGAAGGACATCAACACGATTACACATTATTTATTTCTAGATAGTAATATCCTTCATTTGTTGTTTCTATTTTCCAACAATTTGTCCTTTTATTCAAAATCAACACCATGTTCGGCTAACTAATATAACCCAATACTCTCCCGTGTATTGCCAAAAACAAATTGTCAAAAGCACAGTCTCATCCCAATATTCTCCCGGGGATTACCGAAATAAAACAGCAAAAGAATTCAAGGTCTACATAACTACAACAAAAGATGATCTCTAATTCACGGCTAAACATACGCACTTTTGCTCTCGTCGTCCCCAATAACTACATATTTCTCCGCCCCTTCATCCCGAACTTAAAAATAAAACTTAATTCGAATATGCTTAATTAGTGAATTTATTACAATTAAATACCACTCACTAGATGATACAGCTACAACTACGTAACAAAAAAAAAAAAAACAAATGTGAAACATGTTCTGAATTATTTTTAAGTTTCTAACGCTAATATTAAACATATTACAATAGTAAAAGAGGATTGTTCATGAAATAGTATATTTGCTCTTGATTTTTAACTTTTTTCATAAGGAAAAAATTAAGATATTATTCAAGTTTTAAACTTCGCACGCTGCAAATATGTTGCCCTCTAGGCAATGGGACTAATGTGGACTAATGGGAAATGCGGCACTGTTAGCGGCGCTGAAAACTTACGATTGAATTCTAATATCGATTGTCGTCGATATTTTTATGTCGCTACGTAACCATCCTGGGTGCTAATGGGAGCTTAATTGGACTTGAACTGAAAGTAGAACTATTCATCTAAGCGACCACGAAACTATGGATTCGATACTAATTTCGAACCGTTTCTAGCATTTTTGATATGTATCCCGACAGTACTCTTTTCCAGACTGTAAGAAATATAGTTAAAATTCCTCTAGATATATCAGAATTATGTTGAAACACACACATACATCCACTTTTATATTCTGTATAAATAGAGTGTGAGCGAGCGAGCGAGAAAGAGCGACTCAAGGCATCACCACTGCCACATTGCACAAGCATATATCAGGAATTGACATAGGCGGAACTAGAAAGGGTCCAGGGGGTGCCGGCTCCTCCTAGAAGCAAAGCTGGCCCTCCCCAGAATTTTTATACTGGATGAAAATAATGTTATTAATTTACCTCAATTTACACATAACAATTTTAATGATGCTTGCATTCGACACGTTTAATAATGTCTATATTCGTCCGCCTATCGACTTTTTTTTTAATATGGGTCTATGGTCTTGTGCCTGAATGTAATAAAATACCTGGACTAATGTGATAGTGGGCAGTATAGTGACCTCCCGACTTGAGCTGTATGCGACTTTTTTTATTTGATAGCTTCATTAACGTAAATTATTTTTATATTCTTTCAAGTAATTCACTTATTGACGTAGTAATTTTTTCTTGTTTATATATGTGTGATAAATCAGTCTTATTGTTATTATTTTATTTATAGCATACTGTAGTAATGTTTGAACAGTTACGATTTTCAGAGCAAATTATTAAGGTACACTAAAAAGCAGAAAGGAAAGAAAAAAAGAAGCTGAACTCTTGAACTGCTAAACTGAAACAATTACGCATATAATTCCCATTCAAAAGTCACTATTCAATATGGTTTGTTGCTTTTCCTCCTTCTTCTTAGTATTAGTATTATTTATGAACTGAAGTTTGTAGTTACATTCTTAAGGTATAAACTGTAATCAGGTGTGCACCCAGAAACTTTTGTTCAGAGTGTCGAAAGTTGGGAGGGGTACAATATTGCAAGACACAGACATGACCTTATTCTGCGTCCGAGTAAACCATAAATAATTTCCAAGTAGCGTAAATTGTGCACCACATGAACAATTTTTATATTTTGCTTTCGAAAAGGGAGTGTATTTGTCCTATGCTAAAGAAAAAAATATGTTCCTTATAACCTGATATTGTAGTTTCGTGCTGTAAAAGTTACATGGGTATCGCAGCAATAACAAGCAGTGTTCGTAGTTTGAGGGAAATTTCCCTAATCTAGAGAAATTCTTGCGCTTACTGATTAGCCAATATAAATATTTAAGTTTTTCTTTGTTCGTCGGAAATAAACGAATAATAATTTCACTGCTAAGTCAAGTATAGTTTTATTAAGGAAGTGCACATATGTATGTCAAGTCACTAAGATTTCATGCGATCCAAATTGGATGGACTTTCCATGAGTGCTCCCTGGTACAGACAAAACACAATCATTAAATATATATATATATATATATATATATATATATATATATATATATTTGAGGGTTCGGGTCCGGTGGACCTCTTTGTGGGTGTCCCCTGGCTGTAATGACATTTCCCAACGGTTGACGCTAACGATGTAACTACAACAATACGCTTAAAAGCTCATAATGTAATTCAGGAATATTATAAGTGTTGACATATTTTCTCTCTCTCTCTTAAAATATTGTGATCAACATTATTATCAATCAATTCTGCTGGTTGAATCTTTGTTTCATTAAATGTTGGTTGTTTTAATTTTTACAATCACATCTGCTTGTCCATCAGGGCCACTTATCATACGTCCTCCCGAAATTTGTAAGGTGTGTAATTTAATATTTAATTGAAAAGATAATGGGAAACATCTTTTATAGGAAAACGGGTCTCTCAAGTCGGTCTACATGTCTTCTCCTCTCGTATTGTTGATCTGCTTCACCTCCCAAGGTAGGGAAGAGTTTCAAAATTTCCATGTTGCCCACCTACCTATCGTTGGGGTGAACATGGTGGAAGCGACGATTTAAAGAGTGATTTCCCAAATTTACTGTACTCACACTAGTTCTTTAAGGATGCTTACATATTTGATTTCATAATTCTACGTAGCTAGTTCCACCTCTTGAAGAAGGTGTTCTCACCAATAATCTATGCGGAAATGACTTTTCTTAGCTTTGTTATGTAATGTTTTGACAGCGTAAATAAAACTTCGAAAATAACATTTACAAGCTCTCGCATGAATACGTCGGAACTAGGTCATGCTATTTTTTTAAAATAAGCCGCGTTCAAGTATCGGCTGGTACAAGCTATATTTTACTCTCAAAACACATTAATAATTTGTTTTCTACTTTTCTTGTAGATATCTTAAATTTTATTGGCCAGTGCTTAGTGGAGGCTAGTGTTGGTGAAATATCTTTACACTTCTATTTCTTTCTTTTAACTGCGTGGGTTATTCCTGTGGCCATAAAATCATGGCTTTTGTCGTTGTTAGAACCTTGTAAATATAATCGTAACGTTCATAATGATTTTCGCTGTTTTTCCAAAAGTTTACACATGCTTTCTCTCTCTCACTTGTGTGTTGCGTTTATCCCAGCTTTGCTACGGCAAATCACGATGTCGTCCGTACCAACGTTGTGTCATAAACCGAAGCTGCGGAGAACGGTAGACAAAACATAGATACCGTAAAAATGGAAAAGTGAGCGGATGTGAAGGCCTGAATCAGAAATATTCGATTAAACTTTTCTATACAAACGAAAAAGTTATAAAATGGCCTTCTGGCAATTTTGATGACTCACTACGGTACCTGTGTGTCGAGCAGGTGTTTCTAAACCTAGTAACTTATTACGTAATAGTTATCATTTCGCTGCGTTTCACTTACAATTTTGAGCGTTTAAACACAGCGTTTTATTACAGTAGTTTGTAATAATACTCCACATACTACTGTTGATCAGCCTATTTAATAAAAAATACGCATATGAAATAACGTCCCTATGTTACAGTCAGTGCGCATTATTAATGATTTTATGTCTACGCTCCTCACAGCTTCTCATTATGACCCTGGTAAAAACGAAAACATTATTGATATTAGAAACAGCTAATGCAGATACATGGGATAATATCAAATGGATAGAAAATTAATTTCAGAACTTAGCTCAATATACAGTAAAGAATATCGGGAGAAGAAAAAAACAAGGAAAACAAGAAAAAAATCATATATTACTGCAGCACAAATTATAAATCTTTACAAACGAAGACGAAAATTTGTTATAAACAAAATTATCTTCTCTCGAAATAACCTGGAACAGGTGAACATCACTTCCGTTTTGTTAATGTTCGTTATAATACATGTTTGTAGTTCCAGATGTTGTTTGGCAATAGACAAAATGGAAAAGAGATATTCGGAAGAATGAAACGAAAGCCAAGAACAAACTTCTAGATGATATCCCTGTTGATTACCAGCAGTTTCTTCTTGTTTTAATTCCATTTTACTTGCGCTTTATCCTATCGATTTTAAGACAATACTGATTACAATTAATCGCGAAGGATTCATCCAAATAGTAACATTATATTTAACTGAAGACAAAGAAGAAGGATTAGTTTTTTGATTCACTCCCAGCTCTTTTAGGATCTCCATTTTTGTAAAATATATGCTATTAGAGTAATTTTTAAATTCAGAAAATATCTTAACCCTTAACAGGAAACGTTATTTTTGTTCGCTTACAGGAAGTGCGTGTCTGTGGGACACGGACATGTATAAAGCAATATTTCTTTTAAAAAACGTATGTGTAATGTAGAATAATGAAACTTTATATTTTGTACTTCGAGCAAAATATGATAAACAAGAATTACATATATTAATTCGGTTTTATTGGAATATAAATTCGGAAAATATTTCAATATCTAAATAAAAATAGTACATAAATTTAAAAACTGACAAATTTTAAGTTAGTATAATTCTACACATTACTACCCTTCAAATATGCTATTTGTCCACATGTAGCTACCCTGTTCAAATGTGCTATTTGTCCAAAAGAGCTTGGAAACGTTTAACGAACATGGTAGCTTTAAATAGAGGTCGTCCCAAAGTGTCTTGAAAATGGTAAATACGTGTCTTTGTATCCTGACTTACAAATAGAACACAATATTAGGAGAGCAATAAGGGCTTTATTTTCAGATAAGTCAGTAGATCTGTAGTTTGATTTTCCTCTAATTTACTTCAAATTTGTTTCAATTTTCTTTCAACTTCATATTGAAAACTCCTGAATTATACCATCATCACATAAAGTAGACAGGATTTTTTTCCCCAGATTTCTTACATTAGTGACTATACCAGGCATCCCTCTGACTATGTTTTGATGAAGAACCCTACGGTTTCTTAGTGGTTCATTTCAATTCCAAACAAGCCTGTTTTTACCTCTGTATCTAAGGCCTTCGTTATCACATGAAACTTCACTAGAGTTGCTCACATTGACACTTCTGTTACTACTTGACCTCACACCTGGCACTGTATCAGAATTGGTATCGACCTAACTGTCAGTAGGTAATTCCAGACTTTCAGGAAAAAATTAGGCGTCTCAGTCAGAATCTACTGAAGACAATAATATAAATACCTTGTCTACTTTCAGCAATTTTTGGAATTTTTGCCGTGAAATACGTATCTGCTGATCTTACAGTTTCATTCTTAAATTTCTTTCTCGAGGTACTAGGTCTATATTTTGCAAATACATAAAATCTCATACAAACAAAATAGTATGTTTCAAGAGCTCTATAGCTTTTATTTCATGGTGAATAAAAGTTAACCACAAAAATTTTTGAAAGAAAAACTCTCTTCAGGAAATGTGTGTCCAATAATGAGGCAAAAATATAAACGATAATGGAAATGTGTGCCTCATCAATAAATGTTCACTCAGGCATTAACGCCAACAATGGACTACTGTGACACACATACAACTAAATAATGGGAAGGTATGAAGAGAACCGATACATTGAGTGAATCAGTGTTGCCAATGTAATACAAAGAAAAACCATAGGTGTCTCACAGACACATATCTTCTCTTAAGGGTTGAAAAGCAGAAGGAAACGAAGGAGAAAAATAATGAGTTTAATCTTCAAGGACGATGCAACATTTAAAATGCATTTTTGTAACCTACTGAGTTATAACTAACAAGAAAAGAAAAGCAACGGAAATAGACAATTACAAGGAAGAAAAAGGCATGAGGCAAGTGCCCTAGACAAATCTGTAAATAGTCAACAAAAAACGGAAAATTCAGGCTAAAATCTTAAAAGAAAACCAAAGTACAAATTAAAGAAATCCAGGTTTGTTAATGGAAATTCTTATAAAGGGTGATGCACAAGCTTAAAAACGACACCCACGCCTGTATCCTATGAGCTTTGAGAAATAAGCAAGTGCAAATCGAACAAACGTCAATTTCATTTGAAATATAAAATCTAACTTTAATTTTTAAGGCTCCCCTCGTGAACTTCCTGATTTTATATGGAATAACTCAGCGTTTACAGCTTCAAATGCAAAAAAAAAAAAAAAAAAAAAAAATGGACCTGTCCAAAAAGGCAGTATGAAGTATGGAAAAATCTATCAATACAAACAAGTACTGACAAAATAATAGAAAACTCATATCTTGGTGGAATTCAATCTAAAATGGTGTGAAAAGATCTTAAAAATTGAGAAAAGTGTAAATTCAAGAAAGGCAAAAATACGTGGAAACACAACATATATCAGAAAACTGATACACAAGTAAACTATAAACCATTAGCTCCATAACCTTTTCGTCTGTCTTCGTTCGTTGTACTCACACGTTCCTGCACTTTCGATTGGATCACAGAATATATTCTCCCGTGTAATAAAGATAATAAAAGTTTAAAATAATCTTTCTTAAAGCAGTTTAAATCTTTGTCTCATAAAAACTTGGACTCAACCATCATCGTACTTTACTAATGTAAACCTAAATTCAAGAATGAAATGCAGCTTATACGATGTAGTTTTCTATCATAATAAGAAATTTTGTTCTAAAGGCGGGATGTACTTAATGATATCGTATTTATGATATTCTTAATCTGGACTGTACAGGGCTAATTTATCAATAAATAAATAACGCTTCGCTGGCATTTTATGTGTACATCTCATTAACCCACAATGAAATTTGATTTAACATCGCTCTGAAATAAATTCAAATAATAATGATGATCTATATAGAAGTTCTACAGTTCTATGTAGAAGAACGAAAAGTCGTTTATAAGATACCCTTTTCAACAGTACAACGAGAACATTATCTGATAAAATGCTGCTGCTCCATAACAAAAATTGAAACTAACGTTACTTAGAAATCGATTTGTAGTTATAATGACCAACCCCCTTTAAAGGGAACCCAAAAAGAAGAAACCGACGTCGGGCAATTTTTTTAAATATATTAAGATTCTATTTTGTCAAAAGAGATACTTTTCATAGTTATTTTGTATTGATAAATCTATTCTTAATCTTCTATTCCAAAATTGTTCTTAAATAAAAATAAAAAATCCTGCGGGACTTGTATCTATGGCCATTCTCACTTCGAACTAAAATCTAAAAGCAGAGTAACAAAATTTATTTCGGTCACCTAATAAGAAAGACGTTATCTCAAATTACATTCACTGCAGTTAGAAGCAAAATAACTGGCAATACCAATTATAGATTGAAAGATGTTAAAAATTGAATGGTTGGGAAATTTTTCATGGTTTGTACCTGGGATATTCTTACATTCTTTTATATTCTCAAATAAGATCTCAATTTATTTCACTCGCCTAAAAGAAATGAAACGGTCTCAAATTATACCATCCGCAGAGTAGTAGCCGTTCTGATCACGAAGTTTCAAACAAGTTTAATGCTACGAATCAAAATTCCTTTCATTGTTTGTCAGTACGGACATTAATACTTTCATCTTCATTTAAAAAGAAAAAAATACTCGCGAGCTACATGCCTCTTCTACTAGGAATAGCTGGATGTCAAATACATACTTCTAGGATAGGCTCAGAGCAGCGCAATAAAAAAAAAAATGAAGTGAAAAGGGCTTGAAATAGAACGAATTGAAACTTTCTTTGTAGTCTCCACCTAGGGATTTTTTTATAAATTTCTAAATTGTAAAAAGCACAAATCCAAATTTGTTAAACTTAACTACTAAAAATGAAAAGAAGTAAGTTATTTATTCAGTAAAGTTGATTGTAGAATAGTTGCCACGATCGTCGCCATGAAACCAAAATTCAATTACCCGCTCACCGCAATACACAGATACAAGCAGACGGAATATATGACGCCACAGTAACAAAGTACCATATGACTGTACACAGACACCCAATGAGAAAAATATGAACTACCACCAATCTGTTTACAGTTCATGGTTTTTCTAACAGAGTACTGAATCGATTTTCATATTTTGTGGGAAGTAATGCCCGATGTGCAAAGTAACCCCGTGTTATCGTAGCTAGTTACCACTGTAAGCGAAAACTGAATGTGGTAAACATGACACAAAACTAGAAAAACGTTTGGGAAGGAAGTAATCCATATAATTAGGGAATTACGTCCCTATTATATTGTGTTATTTTGAAACACAAATATACAAGCGAAGAAAGCATTTCAGGATGTTACCTATAAAATACTTAGGAACGTACAGGAACACAATCAACACGTAAGACATGTAAGTTTATCCTAATTACAGAATTTTGCGCTATCCTCGTTTACCAACATTCTGCGTAATGCACTAATCTGCATAGCAATTTTATTTTTACCGGCCATCTAGCACATGCTGGTTAGCGTTGTTTGTACAATAATTCACATATCATGTACGTTCACTAAGCTTCTAAAGTGATTATATATTGAGAAATTTAGGTCCATACTCTAGAAATAATTCCTGGGAATCTAAAAAGTCGACTTCCTTGAAAGAAATGTGTGCAGCTATGGAATGGTTTGATGTATGGACCTCTACAATTAATGAGCATCCATTGATGGTTAAAATATTTTATATCTTGTATTTTGCTAATGTCTTTGGAATCCCTCCGGAAAAATGAGGCTAGACACCTTTGAGCTAAATTCTAAGTAAATACACAAACGTCCATAGTTTTTGTTCCAATATAATACATTCCACGATTAAATTTGGAAAATATTAGGATAAATACCATTCTCACGATTTCTTATTTTACATAAGTCTCTATATAAATAAAACAATATTGTCGAGCACGCATATTTTAAAGACGTGCAAGAATTAGTGAGAAATGTGTAATCAATAATAAAGAAATAATTAGTTCATCAAGATATGAACTATATAAGATTTGTATGAGTCGTACCGATCTTATTTTTATTTGGTATACAGCTTGTTTATCAGTGCCATGCAATTTCTAAATTGTAGATTACCAACTTACGTTCGAGATATCCCCCATACCTAAATATTTCTCGTGAAGTATTGCTTTTAACAAACAAACTTTCCGAACGCATGTAACCGTATTATCAATCTGAGCAAATTAGTATATGGAAAATTGAACATTACCTTTCTGGGCGAAATGAATTTAAACTTTTTGTTGTTAATTGTTGGGAGTCATTAGAGTACGATGCGCAAGTCTCCTGAACCACTATTTTTCTAGGCGTTTCTATATCCCTTTCAAATTCAGGATCTACTGCTAATTCTGATTTCACTCTATCAACGTTTAGTTCCACATCCAAAGAACACATAGCTGTATCCTTGTCCATTGTTTCCTCTCCTTCCGTTGTGGATAATATTAACTCTTTCTTGTCAGTCATCAGTTCGTGTGTCCACCCTTTCCCTTCGAGTGGATCTTCCTGAGGTAAGTCAAAAGCAATTTCTTCTTTGCACGAGAATTCCAACTTAACAGGCGCCTCACCAGCCATTGTGAATTGAAAAATAAGAATTTAACACTATTCTTATACTTCCCGTATATTTTATGTTGCCAGTGTTAATGAAAAGATTTACAAGATCGTTCACAAAATCAACTTTATATTTCCAATCTTCTTCTGTAGTTGCTTATTTCCTTAGTCACCAGTGATGCCAATTCCTTCAGAGCCGTTTTCCCTTCACAAGCTTTAGAATTTCCCTTTTCCGGACAAAATTTCCCTTCATCCAAACTGTTCAAGTACTGTTTTTAGTAAACGTATTTTTAATCGTTTTCGCTTCCACCTTCTCACCCCAACATTATAACCACATACAAGCAGATACCTGACAGCCTTCCTTTGAGCTTATACAGAATTTGAACTTGATTTATTGTTTAGGTATCTAAGGCGTCGCGATGGAGGAGGGAAAAGGATATGGAAAGGTGTAGGTCAGGACCTATGTTAAAGGTGCAATCTCTGCATTTGCCTGATGTGACTGAGGAAAAACCCTATAAATACCTCGATCAGGACGGACAACCTAAATAAATCATCAAAAATATAAAATAAATAATGTAAATTTAATTTTTATCCTAGATATCATTATAGATTTTAATATTAATGTAACCTAAGATACATAGAAAATATTAAATAAATGTTTGGTATGTACTTACTTAAGAACAGCATTCCCATATTTACTGAAACGAATACGAACAGTTACAAAGAAAACTCTAGCTGCTACTGTCTTTGGCTGTACACGAGGAATGTTCGTAAGCACAATACAAACTAAATCAAAGTTTAGAGATGCGGAATTCTTAAGAATTTATAATTCTGTGCGCACAGTCACCAGAAAATTTGTAAACTTACACACACACACATACACATACACATACGCATTATTAGCGTCATTCTAAAGGTCTGACTACTGCAGGAAACATATGTTAGTCGAACTCTTTAATATGGCACTAATCACGTTACAAAACGACTCTGCATAAGGCCCATTCAATCTATAAATGACTGAAGAGAGGTTCAAATTTCCCTGCAATATTGAGAGATTACAAGTAATTTCCATTTTTCCCTTTTCTCCAAAATTTACTCAAAATTTCCCTGCGCCAAGGGAAATTTCCCTTCAATTGGCATTACTGTTAGTCACGATCGCTCTCTCGGCAATTGTTTGCTTTTTATAGCAGCCAGAGGAAAGTCAAATGGAACCCGGATGTATACTGTTTTAGTTCAGATTTCGTTCAAGTGAGATCTTTTGTCGCCAGTGTAGTTCACTCGAACGTACCGCTATTCTCGTGTTTCAGAAGCTATCCATCCATCTTTATCGGGGAATAATTTAGTTTCCGGGGGTGGGATATAATCAGCAACGAATCATATACAATCTATATATCATTCGATTCAGCTTGACAAAACAAATCGATCGGTACCAAATTTAGCTACTTCGGGTTAACCACTTCCGGTTTACTGAGCTTAATTTTGTTTCCGGGATTGGGGTATAATAAGAAACGAAACATATAATCTATATATCAATCGATTCAGCTTGACAAACCAAATCCATCGATACCAAATTTAACTACTTCCGGTTAACCACTTCCGGTTTACTGAGATTAATTTAGTTTCCGGGAGTGGGGTATAATAAGCAACGAAACATATAGGGCCTTATGCAGAGTCGTTCTGATGCCTGATTAGAGCCATACTAAAGAGTTCGACTAGTAATGTTTGCTACAGTAGTCAAGGTTTTTAGTATGACACTAATCACACGTCAAAACGACTCTGAAAAAGGCCCATATAATCTATATACCAATCGATTCAGCTTGACAAAACAAATCGATCCGTACAAAATTTAACTACTTCCGGTTAACCACTTCCGGTTTACTGAGCTTAATTTAGTTTCCGGGAGTGGGGTATAATAATCAGAAACGAAACATATACAATCTATATATCAATTGATTCAGCTTGAAAAAACAAATCAATGGTTACCAAATTTAACTACTTCCGGTTAACTACTTCCGGTTTACTGAGCCTAATTTAGTTTCCGGAGGTGAAATATAAATAGCAACGAAACATATACAATCTATATATCAATCGATTCAGCTTGACAAAACAAATCGATCGATACCAAATATAACTGCTTTCGGTTAACGGCTTCCGGTTTACTGAGATTAATTTAGTTTCCGGGGAGTGGGGTATAATCAACCACGAAACATATACAAAGTATATATCAATCGATTCAGCTTGAGAAGACAAATCGATCGGTACCAAATTTAACTACTTCCGGTTTACTGAGCCTTATTTCATTTCAGCGGGTGGGATATAATCAGCAACGAAACATATACAATCTATATATCAATCGATTCAGCTTGACAAAAAAAAATCGATCGATACTAAATTTAACTATTTCCGTTTAATGACTTCCGGTTTACTGAGCCTAATTTAGTTTCCAGGGATGGCGTATAATCAGCAACAAAAGATATACAATCTATATATCAATCGATTCAGCTTGACAAAACAAATCGACCGGTACCAAATTTAACTACTTCCAGTTAACCACTTCCGGTTTACTGAGCCCAATTTAGTTTCCGGGAGTGGGGTATAATCAGCAACGGAACATATGCAATATATATATCAATGGATTCAGCTTCACAAAATAAATCGATCTATACCAAATTTATCTACTTCCGGTTAACCACTTCCGGTTTACTGAGCCCAATTTACTTCGCGGGGGTGGGGTATATTCAGCAAGGAAACATATATAAACCAAATACCCAAGTAGCACAGTCACGTCATAAACACGTCTTTTTTTGGGGTTCGAATTCAAAATGACGTCTTTTGAAAATTTGGAACGTCTTTATCACGTACCAAAATGGTAACAAAAATGACGTGTCAAACATGACCTAAATTGTACGTGTTTATCACGTGCCAGAATGGTACAAAGAATCACGTGTCGGACATCACCAAAAATAGACGTCTTTTTTAGGTGCTAAAAAGCGCGGACGTTCCCCGTACTGTAACTGCAGTTTGAGCAGTGCATGCTGGGAATCGTGAGCCATTTGCGGAATCGTGTTTTGATGGTATTGTTTGTGAATATAAATAATGTTTTGTTAAAGTCACCTGTGATAAAGGTCAGCTTTAAGACAAGTAAGTATAATTCCTATCCTATTCCTATCTAGGTGCATTCTGTGTAAAATTCAGCAGATTGAGTATTCTACGGTTTCTTATTACAGTGTATTAAAATACCGTAGAAAGAACGAGGATACCTACATTAGGTTAACATTTGCAGACGCCTGTATCAAATTAAATATTTTAGGTAGAATACTATATAAAATGTTAATAGTGAAGGTAGTAAAATGATAATGTATGTGTTTTTATTTTCAATAAACCGTATATGGTAGTGAGTATGCATGGGAAAGTATGTCATTCTGTGGTGCAGTTTTATTATACAGATCCGTAGATTGTAAAATATGCGAAAAAAATTGGACAAGTCTTTAATTTGCCTATTTCATGTCGAGAACAGGACCAACCAACCTCCACGGGCCTTCTAACCCGTTCCTACTACTACTACTTATACTATGAATCCGTATAATAAAAGCTGCACGCTTTGTGGTACTATTTGCCAAGGCGAAAGACTGATAAATACAAGCAAACAACGAGATGACAGTAAATGTATGCTTTTGGAGGCATTACTGGAACAGACGGTTCTACTAAATTTTAATACATTTCTTACATTTTCAGGTTAGGTTAGAGCATTGTATTTCCTATAGCAGAATATGCACTAAATGAGGAGCTCCATTACTACTTGCAGATTGACTTCACGGGGGTTAGTGTAAATATAGAGTAGACGCATGGGGCAAGGTACTAGAACACAGGTACCCCTTCCCACTTAATTGTAACAAAGACAGAAAACAACGTGCCGTGCGGGGCTCTAACCCGCCTTCACTCGCTGACGCTCGCTCAACAATACTATGTGAATTAAATGTTAAACTTTGGTACAGAAAAGAACCAATCTAGCTGTTAACCTATATGGGGGGGACTTGTGTTTTAGAACCTTCCCGACGCGTAGCATATTAAGTACAGTGCATAAAACACGAAATAACTTTTGCTAGGTGCCCACTAAAAAGCACAAATGCATTCTATTGGAATCAGTGCAGGAGTACAGCAAGAGGGCCCGAGCGGCAACGAGGAGGTGCGTTCGTAGGGAACAGGCACGTCAGCGACGGGTACTATGCGCGTAAAGAAGGATAATGGAAAAAAACACTTACGCTTACAATGATTTCACTATCACTCAAAATGCGGCTTCACTCGAGCAGACGGTTCTACCAAATATAAAATTTATAGGTAAAATATTATAAGAAACATTTTTCATGAAGAAATGAGAGTGTGAATATAAGTAATTACTGTCAGTGTACAGCATATTGAAATGAATTTTAAGTGATCAGTGAAAGTATTGCATATGTAAGTGTGGTCTTCCACTATTCTCGTTTAGACGTATATTCCCCGTCGTTGACGTGCCTGCTCCTTACGGACGCATCCCGTCGCTGCCGTTCGGACCCTGTTGCTGTGCTCCTACCCCTGCTTTTTAGTGGGGAGCTGAAATAAATTGGTTCGTGTTTTATTCACTGAAATTGTTACGCTTTACGTCCACGCTGTATTTGTACTGAGGCCTGAAGTCAATCTGCAAGCACTAATGGAGCTTCTGATTTAGTTCATGCTCTGCTAAAAGAAATGCAATGTTCTAACCTGATATGAAACTGTAAGAAATATGTCAAAATTTGGTAGAACCGTCTGCTCGAATAATGCCCAAAATTCATTTCAATTTGCTGTGTACTGACATTAATTACTGACATTCACACTTTTATTCCTTCACAAAAATATGTTTCACATCGTATGTTACCTATGAATTTTCTGTTAGGTAGAACCGACTGCTCGAGTGAACCTCTTTGGGAAATGACCCTCGGCAATTGTTGCAATGCCAATCGTGTATGACTTCAAAGTTAGAATCAACGAGCCCTATGGAAGTTCTAACCCCTTCGCTCACTCAGTTATGTTTTGTTTAACCTTTTGTAGCACTACTGTCTTAAATCTAGTGAAAAAATCCACAAAATAGATGAATATTTGGTAGACCCGTTTGCTAAAGTAGTGCCCCCATTGTATATGTGCATAATCAGTGGGAGGATATTACCCCAGTTGAGACAAGGTGACCAGAACTTTTACTTTCAGAAACGGGACGCATACGAATCGGCGACGGGGGGTGGGGTGACTTCCACATTGCATTTTGGGACTCAGCAGTGTTTTCAATTTACAAAATACAAAGTAAGAATGATAACACAGCGTTTCTAACTTAAGTATTACCCAACAATACTTTTAACTACTTCAACACTCAGAATTCCCACTCAATTTCCACTTGAACCACAGAACACTCAATTCTCATTTGAATATTCAGAAGTTCTAGGCACGGGTGAACCTTCCCAGTAAGTGTTGGTACGGAAGAGTGTAGAATTAGCATTGGCTATTTATATTTTGAATAATAATTACGGGACACCTGGGTCATGTTTGCTTAAAAACGGGACATTTAGGCGTCCCGTTTGAGAATCTGAAAGAAACGGGACAACGGTTGAAAATAAGGGACTGTCCCGGCCAAAACGGGACGTCTGGTCACCTTCAGTTGAGAGTACTCTCAAACTGCAACCATCGCCCTGCTGCACCTACACACCCTCACAAGACACTTGGCTACCGTAACTGTGCTACAGAATTCGGTGTGGAAATCATAATAATGTAACGGGTTTTTGACTGTTCGAATATTTTGTTCATTAATTGAGTAGACAGCTCCCTCGCATTTTAGATTACAGTACTTACTCCAGTGCCAGCATGTGATGATGGATACTTATCAATGTTGCCACTGAAGTTCAAAAAATATATTCCAGCTCAGTTAAGTATCCTCTACATGACTATATTATTATGATTTCCACTGCTAATCGTGAAACGATTCAAAGGAAACCAAATGTCTTATTAAGGGACCGTGGTTGGGGGCTGGTGCTGGTTTCAGTCAGATGTGTTTAAGAGAGCTCTTGACATAGGGAATATCCTCCTAATGTTTATGCGCACATTAACAACGGAAGTCTCTTTGGGTCAAAAACCTGCTTTCAGGTGGAACACCAATTCCTCATCATTAAAAAGAAATCAAATTAAATATTTAGTTTCACGCCCCAGGAAAGGCACCGAGCCTAAGGAAGATGGTGATAATGAAATGTGAAAAATGGTGGTATGAAGAAAGTGGGCGGAAACGGGAGAGTGTCGAGAAAACTCAGGCACATGGTGTTTGTCCATCACAAAGCCCACTTGGCACGAGCTGGGATCAAACCAGGGACCCCACGCACTAGAAGTGAACGCTCTACCACTGAGGCACTGCAGCCCCATCTGTAAAAAAAAAAAAAAAAAAACATACCTCATTGCTTCGGGGCTTACATATCTGCTGCCACCAAAAGGAAGGTGTGTACACAACAGGGGCGGATCCAGAGGTGACGACTGCCCCTCCCAGAGTAGGATATTTTTTATTTTTTTTAAAAAAATAAAACCTACCCCAGAATTGGAGCTCTTGATTTTTTCAAGCTTGTATTATAAATGTAAGATAAAAACTTTTTTTTTCACGTTGCAGAATTTAAATGAAGCAATACATAGCAAGAAATTACTTGCCTTGGTGTTTTTGCTCAGAAAATGTCCGCGTTCGAAAACGCAGGTAGTCATTTGTGTTCTTTGTGTTCAAGATGCGATATTTTACGCTCTCACTCCGTTCTAAAAACCGATCCCTGCTTCTTATGGGGCCGCGGTGGCTCAGTAGTAGAGCGTTCACCTCTGGTGCTTGGGGTCTCGGGTTCGATCCCAGCCCCCGCCAAGTGAACTTTGTGGTGGACAAACACCGTGTGCGTGGGTTTTCTCGGGGTTCTCCCGTTCCCTCCCACTTTTTTCATTCCACCATTTCATCCATTACTCATCATCACCGTCTCCTTTAGCCTAATCGGCATAATTGTGGGACGTAAAACTCAAAGATTTTCCGATCCCTGCTTCTTGTTAACAACGGGCAGACAATAATCCATAAAATCTATCTGTCCACAAGTTTGTCAATATTTATTTTGCGTATCTTTCCATTTAAGAAGTGGCCATTCCTGCATCGAGGTTGGGACGATTTCGGACTCTTCTTCACACCTTCCTTTACGCTGAAAATATCCAGAACAGAAAGCATGTGAAATTTATGGCTGATATTTTCCTGCCAACTAATTTTTCTTTCTATAAGCTCTGTTTTTTTTTTTTAATACAAAATGTAGTAAAAACCCACTTTACTGTTTACATAAAATTAAACTGCTTCATTTCATGTTAAATGTATTTAGTCGTTGTAATAAGCCTAGGTGTAAATACTTGTTATTTGCCAAAATAAGCCTTGTATGTACTCCCACTTTCCAGAGCGTGTGGCCAATGCTCCTGCAAATGATGAATTGATCAACAGCAGACCACCTGACCCCTTTCTGCTCGTCGAGCTGCTCTAGAAATATCACTGTGGAGGATGACATACATACCAAAGTTGCGACAGGTGAGTTTTTGACATGTTATTTTATAATACCCATGTAAGAAAATGCCGAGTAAGAAGAAAAGAAAGAAAGTAGTAATATTTTATTAGTACTTAACTAAAATAAAATAATTGTTGAACAAGGCAATACTTTTATATAAATGAAATATTCAATTTAACGTTCCACGATCAGGCACTGAGGCTAAGGGAGTCGGTGATGATGAGAAGTGAATTAAATGGTGGAATGAAGAATGTGGGAAAAAATTGGAGAACTCCAAGAAAAGCCGCTTGAAGTGAGCTGGGATCGAATCATTGGCCCCAAGCACCAGAGGTGAACGCTCTATCACCAAGTCACAGCTGCGCCAATTTTATTTAAATGTAACTGTTTCAGCAACTACCCTTGTCTTCTTCAGATACACTCTATTTATTTATTTATTTATTATTTTAGATTTTTAAAGGTTTCCCTGTTTATTAATTTTTATTCCTTCAGCAATTATTTTATTTGACTTCAGTATTTATATATAAGCAAAGCTTTAATATGGAATGTATCACATGTTATAGTGTTCGCGCTTTTTTTTTTTTTTTTTTTGAATGGATAAAAGTACTCCTCCCGAAAATATTTTTCTCAACAGAGGGGTAAAATATAATTTTCACCAAAGAGAAGTTTTATTATTATTATTATTATTATTATTATTATTATTATTATTATTATTATTATTATTATTATTATTATTATTATTATTATTATTATTAATAATAATAATAATAATAATAATAACTGCCGCAACTTCTAACCCTGCTCAGAACAAATAATGTGACGATTTTCACCCTACTGCTTGTGACAGAATTCTGGTTCTAGAAGTCTTATTTTTTAAAAATACTCCAGTAACAAGTGAGGGGGCGTTTGCTCACAATTTTTTTACTTTTCGGAATACATAAGTTATACACCATTTTGTTTGTATCAATATCGTATCAATATACTTGATCGTCACTTTTAGCTCACATCCTAAAGTTGGTCTTGGAGTGGCATTTTATATTGTGAGCACATACGTAATGTAGCCTTCTATGAGTGTTTCAGAATTATTTGTCATGTATCTGTATATACAAAGTCTTATATCCCCCAACTTGTTTGATCCTCCTGAACAATCAGAGTTAACAGCTGCAATAAAATCAAAAGTTAAGCTATTACAGAATAACTAAAATTAATGGTAGTTTAATTTCGCTGTTTGGAAGGCCGTTAAAAGTGGGACTTCATGCAAGCGAGTGCAGTAACTAATCGTTTTATTGCGTATTGATTGTAGTTACACATGACGTATTGTAATTATTTTTTAAAATTTTCTCCCTACCTGAAAAATTGCACTATGATTGTTCATGATTTTTTTTTTTCTGTTTCAGTGTTCCTATCTGTCATCGTTTGGAGGAAAAGGGACCTTTCTCTGATGCTTGGTGTCCAAAGAGCTGGCGATGGAATTTAACTCCCGCGGAAAAAAGAGCAAAGTTCACGTTGTGCAAACTAGCCTTAAAGACACTTATCATTCGTGAGTAAAAATAAAGATCTTCAAATGAACAGATGCCACAAATCTTCAAAATGTTAGTAGAAAGATATTCACTTCCATCTGCCTTGTTGTTTGAGGATGAAAAGGATTCGGCATGCTTGAAACATGTTGACCTGTTCCTCCTCGCTTTGTTGGAAATCAATGTAAAGGCATCTCTTTCGAAAACTAAAAGATGGAAGAAACTGCTACTGGTATAATAGATGGGATAATAAGTGGGATACTTACCGCAGTCCCCATTTTTAACCTACTTAAGCACGTGAGGCTTTTTTGATATGATGCTGCATTTCTGTACTTTCAATAACTATGAAAGGTGTTTTCCTTCATACGAAATTTATAGAAAAATTTGATTCTTTTTATTTTATATTATTAAAAGATCTCTGTAAGTTTTAGATTATAACCAACAGATTTGCATTGTCTACATATTTCTTGTTTGTATTACAAATAATAAAGACAATCAGTGTTTCTTGTTGCATTACAAATAGCATGAATATTATTTTATACGACAAAACGTGCACATTGTACATATAACTAATAAATGTAGAATTAAAATTAATGGTTATGTGTTTTCGCTTTCATCCCTCAGAGGTTAATTAATTTTAAGATGTACTTTCTTTTTCGATTTTTCACCTCCAAAATAAAGGTGTCTTAAATTGGAGTTATAAAAGTTTAGTCCTAAATTTTGCACTGTCAATAAAACCCATTGTTCTTGTGTATGTGAGTGTGTGTTGGATGTGGGTGGTTGTGTTTTTGTGTATGTGTGCGCATACTAGCGTAATAATGGATAGCTATAAAATTTATGGAAGCACGTGTTGTACCGTAATTTCATTAAGAAGAAGGTACTAGTAAATACACATGAATAAATTCCAGTGACGAAATGAGTGGATTCTTCTTAGTACTAAGGGCCGCGGTGGCTCAGTGGTAGAGCGTTCACCTCTGGTGCTTGGGGTTCCGGGTTCGATCCCAGCCCCCGCCAAGTGAACTTTGTCCACGTAGTGGACAAACACCGTGTGCGTGGGTTTTCTCGGGGTTCTCCCGTTTCCTCCCACTTTCTTCATTCCACCATTTCATTCATTTCTCATTATCACCGTCTCCTTTAGCCTAACCGGTATAATCGTGGGACGTAAAACTCAAAGATTTCATTTCATTTCATTTTCTTAGGACTGTAAGTACAATGTTCCTTTATTTTTCCATTTCATTCTTTGTTTTTACCATGTTTATTCGTCTTTTCTCATTCTTAAAAGTTATGTAGGGCTTTTTTTTTCGCCAAGGGTGAGTCTTACATTCGAGGGCTTTTTTTTATGTTTTTCAAGTCGATTCAATGCGTCTCGGTTTTCTTTTTAATGTATGGCTTTAAATTTATCCTTTCGTGGAGCAAGCGCTGCCGTTTCTTTCCTGTTGCATTAGGTATATAATTATTCCTCGACAGCTATTGTATATTCGTTTCTTAATGTGTAGATAAATATACCACACATTAAGGCGAATATATACTCTTCAATAGGCTAGTATCCAAATACTAAAAAAATATAAATCAACAACACTAGAGGTGGTTAATTGGATATGGAAATCCCCAATCCATAGATAATACGAACATTCGGAGAAGCGAAATTTCCAAATTCTTGGTACAGACCAATCAAATAGACCACAATACTTTGACGTTCCCCAATGTGTGCTTCCGAGAGAGGGTGGTGATGTATTTCGCTGTGGCAAGATCTAGGGTTCTTAGGGTCTATCCTGATCTGTTATTTATTACAATAACCTAGTGGTCTTACTTATCTGGTATAGGAGCTTGTAAATTATTATGCAAATTACAACACAATGGTGAAAAATCAAGCAGCAGCCACAAGGATAAATTTATTTTCATTATTGTTTTTACTTATAATAATCGTTGTCCAGTTGTTATTCGTAGACTTTTTTTTTTTTTCAAGAAAAGTGTTGCGGCCAGAGATCAGTTCAGAACTGTCAAGAAAAAAAACGCAGTTAAGAAAATAGAAAAAGTATGATTTTTTCTTTTTTATACATTTTTAAAAAAATGTGTTGTAAGCTGTGTGTTTTAGAGTAGATATTATTATTATTATTATTATTATTATTATTATTATTATTATTATTATTATTATTATTATTATTATTCAGTTCCATATGTCCAAATAATCATAAATTGATGTGTAACCAGTGTTGACATTAGGAATCTCAATCTATGTATAGTAGGATCTCGATTATTCGACACAGTTTCAGGGTTATTTGTTTCAACCACTATTCAACCGATCTATTTCAAAATTTACAGGGCCAGAACTAGGTAGCTCTAGTAGCCTAACCCCTAACTTTGGTGCAAAACGGTTGAATAGGGGCTGGTAAATAGCCTCAAAAGTGTGGCGAATAATCGAGGTAGTACATGGATTGAAATTCCTAATATCAAAACTACGGATGCACATCAATTTCTAATGGTTTTGACATTTGGAACTGAACAATCCTGTCAGACTTCCATGACATTTGAGGTAGCGAGAAGCAAAGGGGTGTAAGTGACATTTTCAATAGAGTATGTATGTCTCTAAAATGGATTCTGCATTGCAAAACATACAAACTGCATAATGAAGTTCGGCGTAGAGCATTCATGGGTAGACTTTCTATTGGACTGCGACGAGCTTCACCATCCAGTTTGTATATTTAGCTGTGCAGAATCCATTTTTGAGACATCCATACTTTATTGCAAATATCGCTTACACCCCTTTGCTTCTCGCCGCCTCATTTCGAGAACGCCCCTTCCCCCCAATTCTAATGAAGGGTGTGAAAAAGACGTGATCTACACGTGGAAATCACGTAAAAAAGACGTGATTTACACGTCATTTCTATGACGTGTAAAAGACGTCATAAAAATCACGTCATATTCTATGACGTGTAAAAGACGTCATAAAAATCACGTCATATTCCCGGACATTTCCACGTAGGAAAAGACGTGTAAATCACGTCATGTTCGGTGTATTTTACGGTGTTTTACACCAAAAAAACCACGTCTTTTCGACGTCGGTGTGCCGCTTGGGTATCAATCGATTCAGCTTCACAAAACATATCGATCGGTACCAAATTTAACTACTTCCACTTAACCACTTCCAGTTTACTGAGCCCAATTTAGTTTCCGGTGGTGGGGTATAATCAGCAACGAAACATATACAATCTATACATCAATCGATTCAGCTTGACAAAGCAAATCGATCGATACCAAATTTGACTATTTCCGGTTTACTACTTCCGGTTTACTGAGCCTTATTTAGTTTCCGTGGGTGGGGTATAATCAGCAACGAAATATATAGAATCTATATATCAATCGATTCAGCTTGAAAAAGCAAATCGATCGGTACCAAATTTAACTAATTCCGGTTAACCACTTCCGGTTTACTGAGCCTAATTTAGTTTCCAGGGATGGGGTATAATCAACAACAAAACATATACAATCTATATATCAATCGATTCAGCTTGAAAAAACAAATCGATTTGTACCAAATTTAACTACTTCCGGTTTACTGAGTTTAATTTAGTTTCCGGGGTGGGTATAATCAGCAACTAAACATATACAATCTATATATCAATCGATTCAGCTTGAGAAAACAAATCGATCGGTACCAAATTTAACTACTTCCGGTTAACCACTTCCGGTTTACTGAGCGTATTTATTTTCCAGGGATGGCATATAATCAGCAACAAAACATATATTTAATACAATCTATATATCAATCTATTCAGCTTGATAAAGCAAATCGATTTGTACCAAATTTAACTACTTCCGGTTTACTGAGTTTAATTTAGTTTCCGGGATGAGGTATAATCAGCAACTAAACATATACAATCTATATATCAATCAATTCAGCTTGAGAAAACAAATCGATCGATTCCAAATTTAACTACATCTTGTTAATAACTTCCGGTTTACTGTGCCTAGTTTAGTTTCCAGGGGTGGGGTATAATCAGAAACGAAGCACATACAATCTATATATTAATCGATTCAGCTTGGAAAAACAAATCGATCGTTACCAAATTTAATTACTTCCGGTTTACCACTTCCGGTTTACTGAGCCTTATTCAGTTTCCGAAGATGTTGTATAATCAGCAACGGAACAGATATAATTTATATGTCAATCGATTCAGCTTGAGAAAACAAATCGATCGATACCAAATTTAACTACTTCCGGTTAACCACTTCCCGTTTAGAGTTATAGAGCTACAAATATTACGCCATATCTGAGTAGAAAGTGTCAGATGAAAGAACCAGTGTGATACAGCTGTTGATAGTTTCTTTGGTTTCTGAGTTTTCTGTAAGTAAGTTTTCAGTGGAGTAAATTTTATTCTTAATGAAGTTCAATTGTTGTCATATTGCATTCTGAATTTTGGCAAATGTCGATGATCATTTTCGTACAAAGCACAAAAGAGTTGAAGTGTTTTGTATGTTGCTACAACATGTGACATTCCAAGGTGCCGCGAATACGTATATGGAATACCAATGGGGTGATAAACATGGAATAGTAATCCATAATTGTATCTCTCACGATTTTCTTCTATTTTTTCCGTTTTCTTTTGTATCATACTGATATGCCTACATCCAAAGAGAAAGACTGTCATCTGAAACAATGGGCAAGTAGCCATCTTAGAGGTCAGAAGTAGGCCTAAGAAAATGACAAATCTAAAAAGGCGAAATATTATATAGAACGAAAGACGATATTATAGGCGAAATGTTATTGTTCCCAAATCTACTCTATTTAGGCTTCAAATAAAAATCCGGACGTTATACTTCAGGGAGCTGGAAAAACAAAACTTGGACGCAAAACTGTATTACCTACAGAGTTGGAAAATCCGCTAATTAAAATTAGTGAAATATGTATTGCTAATGGAAAGAATATATTATATATTCACGAAGACTAACGCTAAGAATATGGTAGAAGAGGTCTAAAACTAAATGGCTGATAAGTCCTGAGCAAGTAATACCAGTTCGAAATCCTAGAAACAGTTAGGCAGCAGAGGAAGAGAAACAGAAACAGTTGCAGTTTTGACATCTTTAAAATGTAAAAATGCTCTTCAGCAGAAGGAAAGAAGCCCAACAGACAACAAATAGAAAAATAAAATGCAAATAATAAACAATACACGTATAGGACAAGGAAAAAAGTACAAATAAGCGCACAGCTACCTCAACATATCGTGAATAAAGTAACACACTTTTAAAACGACACAGGGAGAGTTCTTCCAATCGATCAAAAGAATGTAATATCAATTTCGAAGACTCATCTTTAGACTTTTCTCAGCCATACGATGAAGTTATCCCAATAGTCCTGATGCAGAATGTTTTTTTTTTGTTTTTGTTTTTTTTTGTTTTTTTGCGGTGGATAATTCCCACAAGATAATCATAGAAAGCAATGAGTGATGTGTTACATGTGTGAATTACGATGCCACGTCGAATGCTTTGGATATGAACGAGGATGTTGTTAGCTTGGTGAGTTTTGTAAATATATAATTACAAGTATTCTATATTTAGACCTATTTACTTAAACATAAAAAATCACATGTTATCAGTAAATCATTGCTATCTATCTTAGGCTAATTCATGTGACGATTGTAACTTCTTAGTGTTGTAGTAAATATTCAACTTGACGTTCTGAAGTATATTTTGCTGATATTTTCAGTTTTGGTGACGAGTAATTACTTAATTAGTAAATTGTATTCTATATTTGTATCCTTTCCTTTAATATGCAAAATACGAATATATTATTATGTACGTAAATTAACCAAAAATGTGATATGTAAATACATAAATATTGCAGTCTCTATACATAGGATTTCAAGACATGATAAAAATAAGTCAATATACGTCAAAAGATGACGAGTATTTAATATACAATGGTAATAGATCGCAATGTTTTGTCAAAGACCTAAAGTTGTTAGAAGACAAATGTTGGTTGAATGATAATGTAATTGAAACTATTCTCTCCTATCGTGAAGAGATGCATGATAATACATATGCTGAAGCTTGTCCTGTGATCGACATGATAAGTGGCACTTACGGACCTAACAACTACGAAAGAGTATGGACAAATTTCACTCTAGAACGTGATCTTCTTTCACGGCGTTTTGTCTTCTTTCCGGTAAATGTAAATACAAACCATTGGGCATTAGTTGTTGTTGACAATGAGGAAAGAACAATTTCGTACTACGACTCTTTAGGTGGACTCGGCAGAAAATATTGCATTGCAGTTAGAAACTATCTACAGTTCACTGTTGAAAAATTGGGAAATACAACTGATATGGCAAGTTATATAATTAATTCACGTATTCGAAACATTCCTAGACAAAAAAATGGATATGACTGTGGGATGTTTGTGCTCCTTTACGCCGAGTGCATTATTAAAAACTTTAAATTTACTTTTGACCAGCCTTTGTACATGCCTTTGTACATGTGTACATGTGTACCAACACATGCCTTTGTACAGGAAAATGATTCAAGTAGAACTAATTGCTTTGGATTCGTAGTAACATTAGCTTTCGTGTTTATTGAAGATTAATTTATCACCAGTATTGACAATACAGATTGCCAAGGGAGAATTTTAATTTCAACGTAGTAATAAATAATAAAGTTGTTTCTGAGCTATATGTAAGTAGGAAATAAATTCTCTTATAAAATGTTTGAATTAGAATTAGAACAGTTGATTATATGCTAATTTAATACCGATATACGGTATTTATTTCAATATAACTAATATTGAAATTCGTTATATTTTAACCTCTGAAATCCAATCCATCAACTATATTTTTCTTCCAAGTGTCAAGTTTTATTGTTTATTTTGAATGAGCACGAAATTGACCTTAGTCAGATAACTGAAGAGAAATCTAAGATTTTGTCAGGCACATGCCAGAAATTCCGCAAAGACAGCCATTATCCGTGCCAGACGAAACGACTAACCTTAGCCTATGATTTGTACAAATCGTCATCAAATACCAATCTAATACATTTTTATCTTTATATGGAAAACAACAGACACCAAATCAACCATAACTTACCTACAGCGAAGTTCAAGAAGAACAAGCTTGCTAGAGATCTCAGGAATGTAGCCAAAATAAAACATATCAAAGAGAAAGGGATATACTTCAAATTTTTAAGAGAAGAATTCTCAAGAAATCAGCGACAAAACGGAAACACAGCCCATATATCGCGATAACACATTTAACATATTTTATCTAGATGTTAAATTACGAGCGTAGCATCGTAACATGCAATGTATGGATAATTACTAGAGACCGGATTTTTAAAGGTGCACAGTGTGCAAAAAGTGCGTTATTTTATTTTCTAAAAAAAGGTGAAAAATTTACAGGTAAATATTTACTTTAAAGCAGTGCAGAAGTTAAAGCAATATAAACAAAAACATTCGACACAGGTATAAGATCATCTACGAATTTAACAAAGACTGTCAGCCTCGCGCTTTTGTATTAAAGAAAGCCGACGGAACAATTGCCACTAATGATTGCGGAGGAAGGGAAAGTTACACAGTAGAACCAGATATCCCAGGGTTACACATTCATCTCCTTATCTGAAACAAGGTGGAATTGCCACAATCAGTGCCGGATTTAGGTTTGATGGGGAACTAAGCTAGTAAATGAGCCCTTTATACGTCAAGCTTTCTTCTTCAGCGACAAAATATCGCCAGTTTTTAGGCTTGAATACGAGTATAGGTTTTATTCTAATTTATAGACCAAATGAACAAACCGGAAGTGGTTAACCGGAAGTAGTTAAATTTGGTATCGATTGATTTGTTTTGTCAAGCTGAATCCATAGACATATAGATTGTATATGTTTCGTTGCTGATTATACCCCACCCCCGGAAACTAAATAAGGCTCAGTAAACCGGAAGTAATAAACCAGAAGTAGTTAAATTTGGTATCGATCGATTTGTTTTGTCAAGCTGAATCGATCGATATATAGATTTTATATGTTTCGCTGCTCATTATACCCCACTCCCGGGAAGTAAATTAGGCTCAGTTAACCGGAAATGGTTAACCGAAAGTAGTTAAATTTGGAATCGATCGATTTGTTTTGTCAACCTGAGTCGATTGACATATAGATTGTACATGTTTCGTTGCTGATTATATCTCATCCTTGGAAATTGAATTAGGTTCAGTAAACCGGAAGTAGTAAACCAGAAGTAGTTAAAGTTGGTATCGATCGTTTTATTTTGTCAAACTGAATCGATGGATATATAGATTATATATGTTTCGTTGCAGATTATATCCCACTCCCGGAAAGTACATTAGGCTAAGTAAACGGGAAATGGTTAACCGGAAGTAGATAAATTTGTACCGATCCATTTGTTTTGTCAAGCGGAATCGATTGATATATAGATTGTATATTTTTCGTTGCTGATTATACCTTACCCCCGGAAACTAAATTGGGTTCATTAAACCGGAAGTCGGTAACCGGAAGTAGTTAAATTTGGTACCGATCGATTTGTTTTGTCAACCTGAGTCGATTGACATATAGATTGTATATGTTTCGTTGCTGATTATACCCCACTCCCGCAAACTAAATTAGGCTAAGTAAACCGGAAATGGTTAACCGGAAGTAGTTAAAATTGATATCGATCGATTTGTTTTGTCAAGCTGAATCGATTGATATATAGATTATATATGTTTCGTTGTTGATTATACCCCACTCCCGGAAACTAAATTAGGCTATGTAAACCGGAAATGGTTAACCTGAAGTAGTTAAATTTAGTACCGATCGATTTGTTTTGTCAACCTGAATCGATTGATATATAGATTTTATATGTTTCGTTGCTGATTATACCCCGCCCCCGGAAACTAAATTATTACCCTTTATCGTTTTAGCGGAAATAGCAAATTTTGTATTTCTGTATGCCATTGCGGTTTGATTGACTGTCGAACTCCCGTTGCGTATACTAATTTTATTTAATATACGTCCTATTCTTGCTTCAAATGCTACTTTTGATTGTGATTTGTTCCACGACGTAAGATATTTAGTGCGAACAATTTAGTATTTTAACAAAATTTTTCCACTTGAGAACAATAACTGGTCCTGGCTTTTGTGTGTATGTGTAAGCGTCTCGTGGAATAGGACGTTGATTTTCTGTGCCATTTGATAACAGTCACTACCATCACTCACGCATCTACAGTAACTATTGGAGACAAACTTAGAGATCTCTTGCCCCAAACACTACACATTTCCCCCCACTCAACCCAGGGCTGATCTTAAGCAGCACGTGCGCTGTCATTATCTTCAATGTTGCCGTACTTCCGTAACCTTTCATAGACAACAAAATTCAGCATTTAAAAAGAGCAATGAATGGAGGATAGAAAGAAAGGAACAATAGAGGGAAGTAGCAACGTTGATTTTCAGGTAACAGGGTCATAAATCTCTAACAAATATCTCAAAGAACAGAAGGGAAAGTTTTGAGGACTTCCCAGATTCCATGATAAAAGCATCTTTATTGCAGATTTCAAATGATAAGCGGCATGGCCTTGAGTTGGCTTCACGCGGCGTCCAATTGGCTTTGAGCGGTGTTGACAATTCGCGAGAAGCAGTCCTGCACGCTGACTTCTCACGCTACTGCGAATCTTGACAATACCAGAGGCGCTTATTAGAAATATTGTATTAGCACTTCAACTGCTCACTTTACGACGAATTACGAACACATACGTGAAAAACTACATCTTTTTATGTCAACTGGTTGTTATGATACACGCTTTTAAAGGTTTCCATATAAAACAATTAGTAAAACGAGCGATGAGTCCCGCGTCTAATTTCCAGTGGATTTTTCTTCAATTTGGAAATAGAACTCAACTTTTATTACAGAATAATCATGGGTGTAACCAGCAGGTTGTTGTAGGGGAACATTACTTTCAGGAGGAGGAAAGCTTTTCACACATTTAAAAGAGAACAAATGATATCCTTCAGAATACGAAAGCATATTTTAACTCACCATACATACTATACACATGTTATATTTTCACGACGCTACCTTATCAAAAGACGGATCTTGACAGTACTGAGTTGCAACCGGATTGTAGATGAATCAATAAGTTATTCATAAGAAAACAAATGCTGTTTATAGCAGTCTGTTTATCTGACTTTCTATTTATATGGGTTAAAATCGTAAAGGAAAAAAACTCGAAATAATATCAACTCAAATATTATTATGCAATAATCTAATAGAGAGTTCATACGGTGTTCTACCAATTAGGGAAATGAGAATATAAAGCACATGGTTAATTTTAGTTGTTTTAATTAGGTACAGAAATCGTATTGATGATGTTTGATTTTTTTTAATTTTCATATTTTATTATAAACGTCCCTCATTCGCATTAACTATTATATAAATTTATTAAACACATACCACGAACCTCATTTTGGAGTTGGAAATAGTTTGGAAAGACAGTACTCCCTTTTCCCCCGTGGCTACACGCCTTTGGAATCTGATTCATTTATATATATATATATATATATATATATATATATATATATATATATATATATATATATATATATATTATAACCGGAAGGGGGTTCGATTCTTACCTATGCCTGTTCGAGAATACATATTTTTGATCCGCCTGGGTTCGTATCTTGTCCGGTACGCCTTTTATGTGATAGTACTGGATTCGATCCTTATGTGTCCGTTGTCGGAGTAAAGCCTTTTATAACAGTACGTGGTTCGGATCCCACAGACCCTTAGGTGGGCTTGGACATTTACAATGGTCCGGGATTCGATCATCTACAACTTATATGTCTCCCCTAGTATTTGACAACAATTTGGATCATTCATCTAAATCTACCATATAACTACTGGAGACATGATTCGGAATTCGAACTAAAGCGTTTTAGAGAACCAGCATAAAAGTAGATTCTAATTGTATTTTCAGCGCTGATGCAATTTAATAATGTACAAATTATTACATTGCATAGGCGCTAACCACTCGTGCTGTAAAGAAAAGTAAATTAGATTGTTTCTTAAAATTAACAAATATAAATTTAAACCATGATAATAATTTTGAAAGGGTACTCAAATTTTCACTTTTGATTTTAATTAACACTTAAACTTCACGAACAAATATTACATTGCTTTTGGCACTTCAATTGGATAACTGATTATTATGATATTATTTTAATTTAGATCCATTTATTATTATGAACGCGGATGACGCGGACGTCACGAATTATTGGTCGTATTATGTTACATCGTTGATTTCCACAATTTCACTGGCACTGTTCACTCACTTAGGGGCTAAGGTTAATCATTTTGGTGATTCCAGGGGGGATGTCCTCAAGATTCCGGGTTGCTTTCCTTTCATCTTTTTTGCAATGAATAGAACGTATTTCACTGCTTTGCTGATCCTAGTCGCTGAACAATCCTTGAATTTATAATCATGTACAGATGATTTGGGACCTTAAATCTTCTTGCAATTAATTTTTTATTGTTCTAAAAGCACCTTTAAAATGTACTGTGGTATCGCTCTTACATCGTACTAAAAATATTAAACTAATTGCAATATTGCGTATTTACTTGTCCGTAATATCTTCTATCGTAGTTATTAGCAGTTGTTGCACCCAAAGCACTTATCAGACTAAGACACTTTTTCTCTCCGTCTCCTCGCGTTGCTAGCCAACAGCTCGGTTCGCTATGCTGTTTGGTGATGTCAAAAGTTAAAAATAGGTATGACAACTTATAGGTAGGAATTTTTAGAGACGACGTTTGTTCTCTGTGCTGAATTTTAGCTCCTTATTTGGGAAGGCGATAGGAACACTACGATCTCCGTCGCAGACGAGAAGCACATACATATATGCATATTCATTTGTAAGCTGAGAGAAAAATTCTTGAGTGCACTTTTATACGAGGTTCATTTGAAAATTAAAAATTTTCTTCTTAAAAACTCACTGAGCTGAACCGTATGGTTACATAGGCTCTTGACAGGACGTTTGTTTTGAGAGAAGCAGAAAAACAAACAGAACCCTGCAACACTGATCACTATTGTCACCAAATTACTTCCACTGGTCTTCAAAGGGTTAACATCAATCAAGTTTTCTTGTAATGATATAACGAAAAAATTTTAAAGTCCATTCGGAAGTACGGTAACGAACACGTGGGCCATACAAAACGAATTTCGGATTACGATTGGGCAATAAATTTTAATAAAGTTTATCAATGTCTTTTATTATATTAATATTTGTTGTTTTAAAATACTGAAGTGCCACAATATCAAACACATCAAAACAAACAAGGTTATTGTTGTTTTCTTTCAAAATAGTATATTTGATAATTATACCATTAAACACAAAAATATTATACTTATAAGTATATTAAATGATTATTATAACATAAAATATTTACTAATGTAGTGCCTCGTACTCTTGAGTATAACATGAATTAATTTTCTTACTATTATCAAAAAGCATTCATTTTCAATATTTACTTTCATTGAAAACAACTTCAAAGACATTGGAAACCTGAGACAACAAACGTATATCTGTTTTCATTTTTTATTATTAGTAGTATTATTTTAATTATCATTACTACTATGAAACAAATATATAACACACAAATTAAATTCAAGTATCAACACACGTAAATATTTTCAAAATATTGGTTACGGTATGAAAAATTTTTACTTAAATCTACAACAATACTAACTAATCATAATATTTTACATTTATTACATTCTGGTTAAAACTTGACCAAGAATGGACTGAGCAGTGGATGGTTTGTCAGACCATTACACTTTCTAAAGTGTCTGCCCTCCTAAATTTAGAACATACCTACCCACAATAAAATCATTATTTATTTTCCTCCCCGGGATGAGGGTTCATGATAGAATCAAAAGTTAATATTAAAAAGAATATAGAAGGGTATAATACGAAAATTGCCTACTCCGGGCGTTACATAAATATAATATTACCCAAAAGTGGGAGGGAACCACATTTCAATAACTTGGCATACATTTTTATTGGTTTTTCCATTTTTTTGGAAAAGAAAACATCAACGGCCATCTGGAAGTCGCATCGCTGATCACAGATGCCTACTTATATCATATAACTTTTTTTTGAATTACCAAACTCATTGCAAGCGTCGATTTCATAAAATACAAGCAGTCCGGCACAACGAATTTTTTTGGTTTATCCTACACCTACTCGAGGCTTTTTCAACACAAAAACAATTTAGAAAAACTTCATTTGCCAATAAACAACTAATGTAAATATATAAACTACTATGTGGTTTTCACCAATTCTGATTAGCTTAGAAAGCAGTAGCTCAAAACAGAAAGTTGGTTTCTCAACATGTATGATTCCTGCATAGCAAAGAAATCAACTAATTTGTTACTGCTTGACTTACAATTACTTTTCTTTTGTAATGTTTTTCTATGTGCACCAATTTCACTATATTCAAAATGAATACTAAGTTGCCTATTTTGTTTCACTAGGTTTTTCCTTTTACCTGTATGTTTGACCTTAGTTGTGATGTCATGATCAGCTCATAGCACATCACTGAAAGTAATTGGTGATTGACATTTAATTTTGCTATCACATTCATTTTCAAATTGCTTAAACGTAAGGGGTTTGTTCGCCCAATTACGACATTCTTAATGAAAAGATTCGTGATTTTTGACTGCAGGTGATGAGTGGTCAGCACCTGATCCTTTTACTAACTTATTACTTTCTAAGTTACCAGCAGGATTTGATTTGAAATTTTGATCATGGTGCGACAAAACAACTTGACATTTACGATCACTTGTCTGAACATTGGTGTGACTGTGACATTTAATTTTCAAAGAATATTTACGAACAAACTTGCAAAATTTAGAAAAACAATACAGCATACGTTTAACTCTTTTTAGTTTCCGTCTGACTTTACGTACGTTCTTTTTATATTGCCGGTGCTTTTTGCCATATCGAACCTGTAAACTATATTTCCTTACCATTTGACAAATAACGTTTCGTAACCTACTGAAATTTTCTTGACAGGTTTTTAGGTTCTTTTCCCACGTTACTGAGTTATGATCATTACCATTAAGCCTACCTAACTTAAAGCCATTTTTACTATCTTCTAAATACACTATTTGAGTGCAAGTGACTATGCAAAAGGTAACGTAATTCATTTGTTTTATCTGTATGTTTTTAACTTTCAACTCACAGCTTAAAGAACTACTCTTCTCATTTCATATCTCATCAACCCTGACAGACACAAAAAATAAACAAGTTTTGTTAAAGGGAACGCACTTTAATTTACTGGTTAGCAAGGTGTCGTAGACGCAATTTTGCTTTAAGAAATCTAATACACTACAAGGCTGCGTGAATGGGCTATTCTCGCTTTCATTTCAACGCAATTTATTAACACTCTCATAAACCTTTAAGTAGTGGAGCACGCATTGCACCCATAAATGCTTTTCGTTCCTTTACAAAACAAACAACAGCTGAAGCAGCCAACCGCTGACTCACACACACAGTTGGACTAGACGTGACCAACTCGATAGTTGGTGGTTGCAATTGAGAAATCTTTCCAACAGATGAGTTGAGCTCATTATTTTTTCTTTTCTCTCTTTGCTCTTATTTATACTAACGCTATTTGAAAGAGACAAAACAATTTCTTTGGCTTGGCCTAACTCGACGTTAACGTAATTAACAACAGGAATTATTTCTTTTTCTACCTTTAATTTACCATCAGATATTTCTTCGACCTGTCCAAATTTATTGTCAAGAAATTCAATGTTAGCTTGATTTAAAATAGGTGGTGACTGAGAACTAACACATGGCAAAATAGTTCAACTTTCAACACATTCATTTTTCACTGTACGTGCGTATATTTTTCGAGCTAAGGGGACAAAGTACCTACGAACTCATGTTTAACCAATTCTAAGTTATTTTTAGCAAATTTTATTTCCAATGGTTCTCTTTTCCTTTTACGCCTCTCGTAAATTTAAATATTTTCTAACCTTTTAACATTTACAGAGGGATACGGAAATGTTACAGTTTCAGGAGGATCGACAATCTTAACCCATTTTGGTGGTACTATTTTACAATTTACCTTCTGGTCATCACTGGAATCCTTGTTGCTACTAAGATTATGATACTTTAGATACTTTTTATAAATCCTTTCAGCTAATCTTGTTTTTGCAATGCCTTTCTACTTCTGAAATTTCATAGTGGACCTTCAACTTATGTTTAATATCTGACAAAGAAAGAGATTTTGATTTAAAGCTCAGATTTGCGTAATTCATGCATTTTAGCAACAATTTAATTTTCAATTTCAGTCCTGTGTTCTATATTGCTTTCTAAAAGAAATTTTGCGGCTTCCTGTTTAACTCTTTTACGAACTTTAGATACTTCCTGATCTACCTTCAAATTATTTTCAACTTCTAGCAATGTAAATGGTTCAATTCTATATCTGAATTGCCTTTCTACCATTAAATACTCTGTTTCTTTTAAAATTTTTGGCATTTCCTTCATGACAGGTATCATTTTTCCATTCCCGTACATGGTGACTGATTTACTATCAAAACAACAAAATTAAATAGCACTAAAAAGACACTACGATTTTCCTTAATCAAAAATACAATTAGCGTCGGTTTTATGTAGTTTTACCAAACGTTCCAGTACATTAATCACTAGTTTCAATTTAGGGGTTCGGTCTTAGTTCGGTGCGTCATTATTATAACCGGAAGGGGGTTCGATTTTCGTTGGTCCCTGTTCGGGCGCCATTATTGTAACCCGATCGGGTTCGATTCCTGCCTGTCCCTGTTGGGGAAGACATTTTTGTAACCAGCCTGGGTTCGTATCTTGTCCGGTACGCCTTTTTTATTGTGGTTTTAGTGGTTAAAGGGAACAAGCATTTCACTCCACTATTGGTAACGGCCAGAATAAAGGGGAGGCAAACCTCTAATTGGATCGTGAACCAACATGGAGTCTGATTGAGGTTGAACTTGCGCGTGCTCACAGTCTTCGGCACGCCCGTTAACATTTTCAGAGTGAACACAAATACCTGAATTTTACACCCACAATCTTGGTAGTAATTCATACGGTAGTGATTCATGCTGAAACAACAACATAAAACAAACAAATATATGAAATGGAATTTATTTGATTAAAAATAATTCACGTATGAAATTACTTACGTACACCCTTTTTCAATAAATTTCTGTTAATAAATTTTTGTACGTTTTGAATATCTTTAGCCTATTGCGGATTTCAATAAAAAAATTAAAAAAAAGGTAACGAGGAATAAATTTTTGATAGAAATAATAGATTTTTGCCTATGAATTGCCGGCTTAGTGGCGCATAACCATCTAACACACGTTAATTCACTATTATCACTTCACTTCACCAACAGGGGATTAAAATGAGGGAAATAGGGTGAGATTGAAATTAATTCTTTGTGGTCTCGCCTTCTTTCTTGTCTGATAGTCCTGTCTTCATCCTGGTTATAGTGACTCACCTCGGCTCATGATGAAATTTGTGACAATCCACTTATTAAATAAATTAATGGTACTGCAAATGGAATTACACTTGCAAGCAACTCATGCAATCTTACTATAATTGATGGGAGGCTTGTTTGCGAAACTTAAAGATTCTTTTCTTGATGAAAACCTCTACGTTCATAAGTTCTACGATGTGGTTTCAAACGACTTTAAGTAATTAACGTTCCTCTGGAATATAGTTGATAATCCCATTAAAATTTCACGTTTAAGTAAAGGCATTTACCTTTCTTCTCTCGGGCATAACTAATTCACTAACATTTTAAACGATGATTCGTTAAATAAACGACTTTTGTAACACGGACTGCACTTCTTGGTCCATTCAATCATCCATGGCGGCACAGAGTGCACTTCGCGCGTTTAGCATCACGCGTCTGTATTCTTACGCCAGATGCTAACTACGCTTATTATTGAATAGCACCTTTTCATAGACAATATACATATTGTCAAATATCATTTTTATTCGCTATCAAAGTTACATAATCACAATACTAAAAATGATAAAGATAAGCATCGATGATGTTGGAGTTAATTGAACTATATATTTATAGTGTTACTGCTGCTTTTTCTTCTTTTGTGCTTTGAAAAGGCATTGCAAGTCACCACACACAGTATTGCCAACTCAATGAAAATATAAAACTATAACACAAAGTTTGCGTCAACGTACAGTTCATGGAGCCTTATTCCAATTCAGACAAGAGTAACTGGGAAAAATTAAAATGGAATGGGAGTGAGGGAGGACACACGCTTATAATATATATGCCTAACATCGTAAGAACAAAGTATGGGAAGTTCGTAATATTGTTTTGAAATTTACTTCGGGATAAATTCTTCCTTATTCGACAGAAAAAACGCAGTATGTTTTGTTTATTTTTTCCCTTCACGTTTCACTACCTCACATATATGCGACCACTTATTCCCTCTTTCCTCCTCCAGCAGGGATTCAAAAGCACTAGGCGTCTGAATGGTGTCGTAAATTATCGTAACCCAAAACAAACTCGATCATATGGACTTGCTTAGGAATCAGACGGATTGTTTTTGTGTGACCTAGACCAAGCTCAAGAATGTTGTTTGTTATGAAAACTGAGAAGAAAAGAAAGGGGCTAGTTGTGTATGTGTAGGAACGTAACTCCTCTTCTAGCACAAACAGAATTCATCAGTGTCTGGGTTCCTTTCTTTCGTGGTAGTTCGTTTATTCTCCAAAATTATAGTTGACAATGTCTTTAAGCAAACCGAGTACAAGTGCGGAGCTTTCTTTAAAAAAAATTAAAAAATAAAAAATACAGTGCTATGAAATCAGGCCCGAAGAATTATTTTTTGTGTTTACATTTTTTTTAGCCCATGATAATAAATTTACAAGACTCAGGTTCAGACAATGACGAAATATTAACTGACATAGACGATAGTGAAAGTAGTGTTGAAGACGAGTGTTTAGCATATCCACTGGAAAAGTTAATGGGTAAGTAATTTAATTGCTATATATACTTCTAGGATGCACAGTCAAAATTCTTGAGTTTGCTGGAATAGTATATTTACATTGCGAATAATGTTGCCAATGTATGTATCATAATCTCAACTGGAGGAAGAGCGAGAAGGGAAAGGGGAGTCCATGATCCGGCAACACCGCGCTGATTATCGCGCACCATTGGCTGTTGCCCGTGATGCTTTACATCTGAAACACACAGTAACTTTGTCTGCTAGTATACCAGGTCAGACAAACACTGCCCTTGTAAGGAAACCATAATTCCAGTATGATACGCCAGGTGGCAGCACAGAATCGAAAATGGGTGGGTACAAAGCGAATAGCCTTCTGTAATTTCTAGCAAGTACCTAGGTATATAGTACTACGCAAGGGCGCCCATTTCTCTGTATATTTGGATGGGCGGCACTCACACGCAGAAGGTATATGTATATATATATATGAGGATGTTAAGACAAATTTCATTCAAATTATGCCAAATATTACATATTCATAAATACACGAGGGGGCCGTCGGATTCGAATCCTTCACTTTGATAATCTGAGGCGTGGTACTCATGATCGAACTGATTCTCTTTACGTTGTGACGTATGTGTATCAATATGCAATTGTCGCAATTTATCAATATGTTCCTGTCGTACTAATAATTCACTATTTACTCTTTCTAATCTATGCATTTCCTGAGTAATATCTTGATCATGTTCGGATTTTATGATAACAGCTGGCAATTTCTCAAAATGCTCCATTATCATTTCAACAGTAGCTTTATGGTGTTCCCTGAAACTTTCTAAGGTTTGTTCGGTTCCATCTGACCGTTCACTGTTCAGTTTTAGAATTTGTCGTTGCCCTTGTACTTCTTCACCTATCTCACCTGTCTTTTCCGCGAGTTCCTTTACATGTCCGTTTAATTCGCGTACGGCACTTTCCTGTCTATTCATACAAAAACTAACAATCTCGCATTTTCTGTCTGTGAGCACCTGGGGTTCTTCTATTTTCTCTACTTGGCCTTTTAGCCCTTGCACTTCCTCTTTCAAAGTATCAATATCACGCTGTTGGGCCTCGGTGGTTTCTCTACTCTCAATCTCTACCGCTTGTATGGATGCCTGCAATTGCTCAATACCTTTCCTATATTCTTTCCTAAGTGATTCAACGCGTTTGGTTAGGCTAGCGAATTCCAAACGTATTTCAGTAATCGTATTATTGAATTCAGTTATAAGTAATCGTACTACTCAAACCATCAAGTCTACTTTCTAATTCAACTCAATTCTACGTCCATTCTTTCGCTAATTTGGTTATGCACTGTTAACATTCATTTGATGATTCTGTTATTGACTGTTTGCATTCGCCTATTAATTCATCTACTCGTTCGCTATTGCTTTCAATTTTATGTTCTAAACGTTCACTGTTATTTTCTAGTTTCTGCTGTAATTCAGCAGACTGTTTCCCTAACAATGCTTGAATTTGTTCTAATGTAATTCTACTCTCTATATTTATTTAAGTTACAAACAACTAATTCACAATATAAAAGTGAAAAATACGAATGTCTAACTTCAACAACAAAGTGTAAACAAACAACTTTCTGAAACTAATGTGTCGTTATTTCAATTGCACAAGACCTTCTCTTTTTCGACACTTCTCAAAACTTATTAATTTATTTTAACATATCTTAACACGTATTCTATAATTATTTTCTCACAATATTCTTAGCATAAGTATAAATAAAGGTGCAAACAGAAGGTTATGTCTATATTGGTGTGTGGTCGGCTGTGATCAGCTGATTGGTGTTTATTCATCTGTGCGTAATATTGGAAGTTGACGGGAGAAAAATTTTGCGAACAAAGATAAAAATGTTATATTTTAATGTCTTAAGAAAAACTTATACTAGTAATATTCCTATAGTAATTAAATTTATTTTATGTTATTTAAAGCCTGCTTATTCTTTTCTCTCTCTTTCCTTTTTCACAAGTTTGAACAATTTCCAAGGAAATTAAATTTAACTAGTCTGCTACATATACTACGTGACTCAAACTCTGGATTCTACACGCAAACAAGACAGTACCTGTTCTAAATACTGTCGGGTTTACCAAGTAAATCAGTAGTATCTTCGGGCAGAATTACATCCGAAGATTGATGATTTTGTCCTGTCATGGTCGCCATGTCTTTGTAATCGTATTCTTTTCCCGTTGTTAAAATTCTATAAACCTAAGCATTCACCCCAGCTTTACTACGGCAAATCACAATTACATCCGCACTTATATCTTATCGAAAACCCGAAGTTGGGCACATACGGTTGACCGTAAAATAGAAATATGTGAAAATAATTGATTTCAAAACAAATATTAACGAATAAAAAAGAAACCACTTTACGATACAAATAAAAAAAAACTAATTAAACTGTGCAAAGAATGTGTTGCTGAATATGAATTACACAAATTAAGAGAACATTAAGAGATTACAAGCGGTCAAGTAGCTTTTGTTCAATTTTATTTGATTGTTTCAACCTTTCATTTCATTTCTATTTGCTTTCCTTCAATAAAAAAGTGGCTCGAATAATTAATGTTTCACTTACTCAACTGAAAAATATTCGACCGGTCAGTTGTTCCACTGCTGATACCGCTCGGGTCCTGGCGTCGAATTCGCTAGATGTAAAGAAGATCTACAAAAGTTCCTGTACTAGAGCCGAAATAAGCTGGCAGCTGCGTCAACTAGTCTTGAAGGTTCAATGTAATTCCCTACTGCCAGGAATAAAACGACCATCCGAGTTGAGGCCACAAACGAATGTTAAAGTGCTAACACGTATTACGAGCCACTTTACATGATACTTCTACACACTCTTAGGATGACCTTTTTGCACAGATGTGTAACATATCACTGTTGATAAACTTTGAAAATCAACTCTCACATATGGCAACGGCGATTCAACGTGCGAAGCTCAACCCATACAAGGGGAGAGCGTGTTATCTTTAGAAGACGGCACCATACTCGCTATGGTGGGTGCTCTTCGAAGCAACAAACAGGCACGCGTACTAAACACACAGTGAGAGTTCTATTTAGCAAACCAAAGCTTGTATATGGTCAACGAGGAAATCCCGATTTTCGCTGCTAGCGTCGGGATCAGAATTATTGTCCAATGAGCTTTTGGTATTAAAAGTGCGTAGGTGGAAAGTGATTGTCCCAAAATCAGATCCAAAAGGACATTTACCAAGCATGTAACTATGACGTGAACACTCCTTGTTCCTCGACCATATATGGCCGTAAGAATCAAAATAGACCTACCAACACAGATGCACGAAATACAAAACTGATGAAGAAAGCTTCGAGATTGTTTCTTTTATATACGAGGGTTGGTTAATAAAGTTTGAAATTATGTCTGTCTTTTCCAAATATCTCTTTTAAATTTTCAAAATGAGCTTCGGGTCGGTGATAGTAGACGTACATCGGTGACGTACAAAGTATGAATGTCTCGAACACAGAAAAGAACAGCTATTGGAACTATCTTGGAAATTCATGGAGAAACGTTTAAAAAATGAACTTTGTAACTTTTGGTTGCTTGTGCGCTGTGAGTATGAAGAATTGTCTTAAAAGGCATAACAGCATTTGATGGCTTTCCCTACCACTAACTTAAGTTAGCATACCTTTTCTGCTCTTTGCAGTATTAAAACATAGAAATGAAATTGTCTTAGTGTGGAATCGGACCTAAGATTGATGGTTACAAAACCTATTTCAATGCAAATATGAAAAAAAACTATTCATGATGGTTACAAAACCTATTTCCCATTAACTATAAAAAATATTTAGCTCCTGCCAGTAAATCCTTGAGTAAGAACAATCATATTGAATTTATTATGCTCTTCGAAGGGGGCTGTAGTCCCATATTAGTCATTGGTACATAAAAGTAGTATGGATCATTAATTCTGCGCATCTTGCAAGTAATATGAAACTCATGAGCACTCCCAAAATAAAATTTGGAATTTTTATTTCCCCTCCCCCTGTGATTGCCGAAGGTATCTCTACTAATTTACCCTGCGTACTCTGTGCCCCCTGTTACCAAAATAACATTCCAGATTTTTACTAACATAACGACTAATTTCATATTAATTGACAACCAATAGCTTCTTGCGCATATCCCTGCTAGGGATATTTATCATGAATTTTAAAGTGATTTTAGAAGGGGTTGTAGACCAATATCAGTCACTGGCTCATGAAAGGAGCATCAGAATGTTAATTTCGTATCATTTTTGATCAACTTGACACTCACTGGATTTCCAAAATAAAATTTATTTTTTTCTATAAAGATCCAGTAACATACGCTTCGCCCCCAGTGTCCCCCTAAGGCGGTGCGTTACCGACATAACATTCAAGATTTGATAAGCACATCCTTTTTGTTACAATGACGCTAAATTTCACATCTATTGACAAGAAATACATTCTTCTTTCATAGAAATATGTTCGTACTAAAGATATTTATGGTGACTCTTTTATTTCTGAAAGGGGGTTATATCCCCATATAAATCACTGGCACATGGAAGGAGCATTCAAATATTAATTATATGATATTTGTGGATAATCTGACGCTCACTTGCATTTCGGGAACAAAATTTTGAATTTTTATGAAGATCCATCTTCTGAGCCTCGCCCCCCTAAGACGGTGTATTACCAAAATAACATTTCAGATTTGAAAAGCACATAGTCTTTTGCTACAATTACGCCAAATTTCACATTAATTAACAGAACATAGTTCAATCTTGCATGTCCCTACTGAGGACACCGGCGTCTTTCCGCGCGATTTTCGACAACGACGAGCAAAAAGAGATTCGTTCACCAAAAGAAACAAAGAGAGTTAGAAGGTAATTTGTTGCTTTAAAATACGAATTAGGGCTTATATTTCCCTCGTATAAAACTTTCTCGAAACAGTCGGCAGTCAGTAGGACAACGACTGCAAAAAGACACTGCCGGCAATTTCTTTTAAAAAACGACGTCGGAGAATGTTTCAATATCGCGTAAAAATGGCAACGAGTCGAATTTTGGAAAATGAATAGAGCCTGTATCTTCTTTAGCCTCTACGGTCCCCCAGTGCTCATTTGAGCACATTCATTTTAATATTACGTAAACGTATGTCGTTTCATGTCAATTGCATCCTTACAAGTTTTGCTACTCAAGTACTCATTCGAGAATACATTTAGTGCACTTTGGGTCCATCATATGGCAGCTTTAAGTATACAGTGTACTAACTAGAAAATATTCAGAAATAATTTTTTCGAGCATTGAAAAATGCTGGTCCGTAGATGTTAAAGATGAAGTAAAGATTGAAACTGTCCGAAGGTTTTTCTTTTGAGTGGGCACTAATTCCATAAAATATGAATTGTGAAAACGGAGTCGGCAGATAGTCGGCATACAGCGGACGGAACGACTCATTCAAATGATGGTTATAAAGACGTCGAAACGTTGACGGCGTGCCGACCATAAAAAAGGTAAATGTATGAAAGAAATGTGGTAAAGGGACTGCACGTAAACGGTATATGAGAGGTAAATTTTTAAAATTAAATTACAAGTACGAAAGGATCCTTGACAAACATTTTGGAATAAGACGGCAAACAGCGGACGGGCGACCTCGGCAAATGTTGTCGGAAAGGCGCCGAAACGCTGTCGGCGTGCCGAAAAGTAAAGGAGTCGAAAGAAGGTCTGAAAAAAGCGGACGGACCGACCTTGGAAAGGTGCTTGGGCAGCCGCCGAGCCACCTTTGCCGATGAAGAGCCTCATTGGAGAAATCGTAGTCTGGTCTCGCTGCATGTATGTTCGGTTCGCGTCCTTCATTTGTCATATGGGGATGCAATGTGGAAGAAGTTCGTTGATTCTTATAGTCAAGTGAAGGTGAGTTTAGAAGTGGGGAAAAATGTTTGTGATAAAAATATTCATTAATTGGCAACTGTACCAAGTCGCTGGTTAAGTAAATTTCACGAAAACATGATTTGTAAGTGTCCATGGTGGGGAAGACGACGAATAAACTAAATTTTACCAGCTAACAGTATTCCATGTGCATTATGAATGATCGTGGCCTTAGAAGTGGAAGAGCTATATACATGTGGTGAGTTAATATAATACTATTCAAATTCATTTCAAATTGTCATAAATTCTATATGTTGTGTTACATATGTTATTTGTTGATGCGCATGAAAAAAATGCGGTTATAGTATGTTCCCGCGCACTGGCGTCTCCGGCATGTAAAATTTGGACAGGTCATCAAAGAAAGTGATTTAAATGGTACTACCAAGCCAAACCTGTTTATTAACTTCGACTCTATTTGTTACCCTTCTGCTTACTTTTACCGACCCCCTAATGTATGTCAAGAACTCGACTACGATTGTAGGGAGCGCAGTGGCTTAGTGGTAGAGGTCTCTGGTTCGATATACCTTCACTAAATAAAATGAAAATGCTAAAAACAATGTTCATAAATAGTGTATTCTATTAGGATCTTAACTTGTGGAGGACAGGAGGGCAACTTCTCCCCAGGGTAGCTCCCCGCCGTTCGAGGGGGATCCAATTGAAGACAAATATTTTTAAACCATATACGATACGAACATGAAATTATAAATGAAGTATCAAACAGGTTCTCTATATTACATAAACAAAACAGCACATACAAAAATGAGTCGTGAGCCAATTTTAGTTAAAAAAAACTCCCTATTAGTAGTAGCCCTAGAAGTTATATTTATTCGTACGGATATGAGATATGTCAATATTGTCCCTTAATTAATTTGTCATGTATGGAACAGGCCCAGAGGCATAACTATCGGACCCCACCTCTTGAGCTTGGGGTCCCTTGTTCGATCCCAGCCATCGTCATGTGAACTTTGTGATGGACAAGCCCTGATTATCTTTGCCCATTGTAATTTTTTAGGAACTGGGGGACGCCGTACATATTTTTTGGAGGTTGGGAACGGCGTCCTCCTGTGTTCCAGCACACTTTTACCGCTAATATGAGGGAAAACTGAACAATTTATATTCAATGAAAATGTGTTAACATTTGAATGTCACAGAAGACTTTCTATTAGATATTGCTTGATTTATACCTCGAATTGGAATATATTGTCTATACTATTTGATTTTCAATTATTGCACCAAATTCTCTGTTACGAAATTCGTCTGACTAGCATAGGGTGACCAGACGTACTAATTTTCGCAGTACAGTACTGTGTTTAAAGAGCTGTCCTGTGTGTTGCGAAGACGCACAGTGCTACGAAATGCTAAAAACGTGGCCAAAATTCAAAATCACTTTCAGAGTGTACAAAAATGGGCATGCTGTGGTTTTTGACCTCACTGATCACGAACTTGATATCCTAATTGAAATCTTCAAAATAGTGGATCCAATATGGCGGATCAAATTTTGCAAAACAGTAGAATTTATTTTCATGCTTTGAAACAAGTGCTTGTATTGAGGTCTCTAAAGAAAAATACAGTATATACAGTATTTTAAATTACTGCATGGACGTTTTCTTCTGCTCCGGGTTCAATTTGATTACTTTCAATAGTATCTTGCACCTCCTCCTGCTTTGACCAGATGCTATTTAGATGTTTTAAGCGTGCACACATTTCTTCGATAGTGCCTTCATTTGGAAATCTTTGAGTTTTACGTCGTACGTTTATGCCGGTTAGGCTAAAGGAGACGATGATGATGAGAAATGAATGAAATGGTGGAATGAAGAAAGTGGAAGAACCCCGAGAGAAACATGCACACGGTGTTTGTCCACCACAAAGTTCATATGGCGCGAGTTGGGATCGAACCAGGGACCCCATTCACCAGAGGTGAACGCTCTATCTCTGAGCACCCGCGGCTTCTGCCTTCATTTGGATCAAAAGCCTGAACAAAGGTGTTTATTCTGGTTAACTGGTTATGCAGATCTTTGCCTTAAAAGACGCTAAAGTCTTTCAATGATTCAGTCATGATTAAATGCTACGCAGAGATAGGAAGAATAAAAGAAAGAAACCTGTAGGTGCTGCTTTTCTTCTTTTTTATACACCTATGAAATGGAATTGCGAAGTTTGATATTGTATACAATAGCCTGTCCGCCCTCACAGCAACGTGATTATTGTTAAACGTACGTGCTTGCGCCAGATATAAACCGACACAAACACCTTAAATGTAGTCTTCGCAGCAGCACAGAACATTTATCAGGAAACTTTTTTAACTCATGTGAAAAGCAAGAACAAATGTTTGAGTAATGTAGAAGAACAAAAATTGTAGTGTTAGTTATACCTTCATTAAATGAGATGAAAATACTAGAAACAATTTTCATAAATAGTGGATTCTATTAGGGTCTTAACTTGTGGGGGTAGGAGGGTAATTTCTCCGCAGGGTAGATCCCCGCCGTTCGAAGGGGATGCAATTAAAGACAAATATTTTTAATCCATATACGATTCGAACATGAAATTATAAATGAAGTATCAAACAGGTTCACTATATTACATAAACAAAACAGCACAAACAAAAATGAGTCGTGGGCCAACTTCAGTTAAAAAAAAAAACACTATATTAGTAGTAGCCCTAGAAGTTATATTTATTCGTACGGCTTTGAGATATGTCAATATTGTCCCTTAATTAATTTGTCATGTATGGAACAGGCCCAGAGGGATAACTATCGGCCCCGCAGACCTTGCCGTGCAGGAGGGTCCATAGGCTTCGGGAGGCCCACAAAGAGCAAGATAAAGATGGAAAAAGGGTCTATTTTCTAATTTTGAGGGAGGGCCCACGGGATGTTTTTCTAGTGGGCACAAATATTAATGCTTACCATCCCCCTCCCGAAAAAAATCTAAGTTACGGCGGTGGGCTGTATTGATGTTCAATTCACCATACGAATGTAGATCAGTCGTTTCTTCAGAAAAATATTCCGGGGTGCACTGCTGGTGGTATTCTATTTATTATTATGTTATAGACGTATTTCCGAATTCCCTTCAGAGAAACACGTAACACATAGTATGATCTAGACTTTCAATAGTTCAACGTTCTCTGTTCTACCGGCTTCCTAAACTAATACAACGAGACGTCGCATACACCCATTGACTTATTTAATTCTGAATCTGCATATAACTCAGCACTACGATGTCATTTTAGTGGATAAAGTTTAGTCAGCTATTGCCTACCTTTCTTGTTATTATTTACAAGTTGTTGCTTGGCATGTGTGATGCTTTTTTCCTTTGTGGTTTAACATGTGTGTACCCAAATTTGAACGTTGATTAAATGCCTTGCCACACTCTGGGCAAGTGTGCTTTTTTTCTCCTGTGTGGATTAACATGTGTCTAACCAAATGTGAACGTTGATTAAATGCCTTGCCACACTCTTGGCATGTGTGATTCCTTTCACCTGTGTGGATTAACATGTGTATAACCAAATTCGATCGTCGATTAAATGCCTTACCACACGTTTCGCACGTGTGAGTTTTTTCTCCTGTGTGAACTAACATGTGGTTAACCAAACCTGAACGTCGATTAAATCCCTTACCACACTCTTGACACGTGTGAAGTGTTTCTCCTGTGTGGATTGACATATGTCAAGCCAAATATGAACGTTGATTAAATGCCTTGCCACACTCTTGGCAAATGTGATTTTTTCTCGAGTGTGGATTAACATGTGTGTAGCCAAATGTGAGCGTAGTTTAAATGCCTTACTACACTCTTGGCACGTGTAATTTTTTTCTCCTGTGAGGATAACATGTGTGTAGCCAAATGTGAACGTAGTTTAAATGCTTTACTACACTCCTGGCATGTGTAATTTTTTTCTCCTGTGTGGATTAACATGTGTGTAACCAAACCTTAACGTCGATTAAATGCCTTACCACACGTTTCGCAAGTGTGAGGTTTTTCTCCTGTGTGGATTAACATGTGGTTAACCAAACCTGTACGTCGACTAAATCCCTTACCACACTCTGGGCAAGTGATATTTTTTTCTCGAGTGTGGATTAACATGTGTGTAGCCAAATGTGAACGTAGTTTAAATGCCTTACTACACTCTTGGCATGTGTAATTTTTTTCTCCTGTGAGGATAACATGTGTGTAGCAAAATGTGAACGTAGTTTAAATGCTTTACTACACTCCTGGCATGTGTAATTTTTTTCTCCTGTGTGGATTAACATGTGTGTAACCAAACCTTAACGTCGATTAAATCCCTTACCACACTCTTGGAATGTGTGATGCTTATTTCCTTTGTGGATTGACATGTGTCTAGCCAAATGTGAACGTTGATTAAATGCCTCGCCACACTCTTGGCATGTGTGATTCTTTTCTCCTGTGTGGATTAACGTGTGTCTGGCCAAGTGTGAACGTCGTTTAAATGCCTTACTACACTCTTGGCATGTGTGATGCTTTTCTGCTGAGTGGATTAACGTGCGTCTAACCAAACTTGAACGTCGATTAAATGACTTACCACACTCTTGGCATATGTGAGCTTTTTCTCCTGTGTAGATTAACAAGTGTGTAACCAAACTTGAACGATGTTTAAATCTATTACCACACTCTTGGCATGTGTGATGTATTTCTCCTGTATGGATTGACATGTGCTTAGACAAACTTGAACATGCACAAAATTCCTTTCCACACACTCCGCAGATGTGGGATTTTCCACCTGTATGCAGTAACTTACCGATTGACAAAGTTGAACTTTGAATAAAGCGTTTATCACTAAATTGGTACGTATGACGCATTTCACTTTCCTGTGTCAGCATATGTCTTGATAAACGTGATCGATGAAATCCTTTGCCAAACTGCATCGAAGTATGGGATTCCACATCTGAATGAAAAATGTCTTTCTTTAATATAATAAACGTATTCCCTTCTCCATGGGAATCAAAAACCTTATGGGACCTTTAACATATTCAACAGAAACGAAATGTGATTGGACATAATGATTATGTAGCAACAAAAAAAAAAAAAATAAAATAAAAAATAACATCTTTGGCTATATTCCACGACCAAATTACGCTCAATTTGTTTTATTACATGAAATATTTTTCCATATCTTTCTACTTTCAAAATAAGGGGCTGTATCATTTGTATCGTTGCGGTCATAAGTCATGACCACGTAATGACTGCTTTGAAACAAATGGAGAGTATCAGAATTAAATCTGTCATATCTGTAGTTTCGTGTGGAGAAAACACAAACTTGTGAACCAACGGTTTAAGAACAACTCAACTTTCAAATATAAACTCTACCGAAGAGTATTCACATATATCATCGTAAGTGGAACACGAAAATCGTTTTGAAACGAAAAAAAAGTAACATACAACTTTCCAAGCTGAGGCTGAGAAACTTAACGTAACCAGACTAAAGATTAATCGTTTACAGCGTAGTGATCGTGGCTCAGTGGTCTAGGCATTTGAACAGTAATCTGGAGGTTCTTCCACCGAATACACGTCGAGGGACTTTTTTTCTCTACTTTAGGAATATTGATTGCGATTGATCGGCAGACGGACTTTTATTACATTCAAGTATTTGAATACTCGTTATATTCAATACTTGAACTATCAAATTTTCAGGAATAATACTAGTAATAATAATAATTATGATGTGAAATATTTAAACAATAAAAACTTATTATCGCACAGGTCATAACATTATAGGTAGAAACGTGATATTAGGCAATATATATATATATATATATATATATATATATATATATCTATATCTATCTATCTATCTATCTATCTATATATATATATATATATATATATATATATATATATATATATATATTTCGGTTTTGCGTAATGTTGCCCATTAAAAGGGGAATATCTCATCTCTATTCTAAAACAAACCGAACAAAATCGGGATGAGGCTTAACATTTTAATTCGAGATGAGACAAGGGACAAGGCTAACTCACAATATCGTCACGCTTTAGAGATGAGAATCGAGACGAGACGAAAAGCATCGTAAAAATTGCTCGTCTCATCTCGATTCGCAAAAGAGTATATGCCACTCTTTATGCAACAATTGCTCTGGAGACTGAATTTTATATATTATTTTCTTACTTTGTATTTCAGAGATCACTGAATTATGGTATGTGAATAAATATATATATATATATATATATATATATATATATATATATTTAGCAAAGCTTATATAATTACATCTGCAAACTCCACATGTTACTTTATTATTACCCTTAGTGTTCAATGATATTCAGTTGTTTTTATTACAGTTATTTTCCTGAAAAAGTACAATACAATATTTTTTACAGGAAACTTTAGCAGAAAGCTTTCGATTAAATTTGAGTAGCTGCAGAAATGTCTCAGGAAGGTACGGAACTCCTCCGAAACCTACGTTTAGGTCAACTTAAAACTTCTAATACCATTATTATTATTATTATTATTATTATTATTATTACTAAAGTGTTGTAAATTTAATGGTTCAACCTGTTTCACCCAATTCCCGTTTGTGAGTATTGTACTGAACAAACACGGTGTGTATAGGTTTTCTTCGTATTCAGCTTCCTTCCACTTTCATTATTCAAATATTTCTTTCATTCTCATCATCGACGCCTTCTGTAGCTTAGCCGGCATAATCATTACTTAAAATAAATTTTCTTACGGCTCTTGTGAATTCAAAATCCCTACATTCTACACGAAATTTGTCTCGAAACTTCCCGCTATAACATTTAACTAATTGTAGGGACGTATGGAGAGGGTATGTCCTGATGGTCCTGACACTTCTCTCCAATCCCGACAATTTTGTAATTTCTGGCTAACACTACGGGCGATTTTATAGGCTTTAATACGATGTGTCCCCGTACGAAAATTCTTATCTACATTATAATTTATTATATTTATATTATCCACCAATTCGTCCATCATAATTCACTTGCTTTAATCATACTCTTCTTTAACCTAACAGGCATAATCGCTGGACATTAAAGGATTTCATTTTCAAGCTGTTAACCCAAACCAATCAGAATCGAAAAAGTTGTATTTTCTATTGGTCATTAACGTTTTGTGACGAAAAAATATGTAGAAGAAGTCACGGCGAATCGTAATTGCATTCAAAAATGAAACTTCAGACTAGTAATACCTTAACATAAAATGTAACCATTACATATCGTTTGGAACTTTTCCAAAATCTGTACGGATATTCCGGAAAGTGCCACAGTTGGAGTTTTTCGTTGAATCGGTGGGTCACTTGGTCGTGGGTCAACAGCACATAACCCACTGCGACCCACCACCACCACCGTGACACACTACGACAATCCACCCACCATGAACCATTGCGATCATGATCCAGAAGTATAATTCTTCTGCACAGCAAAGTACAGATATGATAGATTTAATTCTCATAAGATGCATTTGTTTCAAAGCAGTGATCATTACCTGGTCAAAGACTTAAGTCCGTCACGATATATACGATATCAGAGTTAACCTGGTACATACAAAAGTACTTATTTTGTGCTATGTGGAATAAATATTTCATTATTATAAGTGAAAATACAGACCCGTCGTCAATAACATTAATTATATACCATTACTTTTTGTGTCAGAAAATTTAAAAATCGGAAGAACTTGTAGAAATTGGAGCTACAAAAAACTGTCACTATGATTACAAAAAAACAAACGGACGATATAACAACTTTTAAAATTTTGCAAAAGATATGTGATTTCGTTATGTATACCAATTTCAAGTTGCAATTTTATATAGTCTGATACCTCGAGATAGTAAAATTTTGCGTATATTGATATGTAGCTACGTATTTACATCTGATACATTCTTATTAAATAAATACTTTCGAGAAGCATACATTTTTCAATTTCTTGTAATTTTAATCTACTTACTTGAAATACATGATATAACGATTTCAGAATTCCACGTTAACGTAATGTGGACAACCATTAAAACCTTCGTTACTCTTAGATTATTACTAGTGCTTTTATATTTGTACTCTAAACATAGAATTTAAATTTATCATAACCCGGTGTAAAGTCATTCGCAGAAATCGAAATATATATACTGGGTTTGGAATCCTGCTATTACACGGCTTTTGCAAACAATACCTCTAGAGTGTTATTAGCATCGTGAAACACTTTAGTCATTGTTTTTTACGTTAAAAGTAAATAGGGCGTGCGAAGATAAATGCTACACTATGAATACCGAAATATTGAAGAAATATGTTGTGTATCACATTATAAAATACAGGCAGCTGTACTATTTGAAATAAATAATTGAATATGTAGAGCGTCTACATTTAAATGGTATTTTATTACGTTACGTTAATTCAAATCGGGATTAAATTTGTACGTCAACACTCATAATCTAAGTGGTCTCTCCTGTTAGAGAAAGGACAGTTGGCACAATAGCTTTTTCACTTTTAAAAAAGTGTTACGTGCAACAGTGTTTTCGGAATAACAGCATTCAAAAGTGAGAAGACGAACAATCTGTTATTATATCTTAGTGCAAAAAATTTGACATCAACCTAATCTGGTATTAACTACAGATATGGCTGGATCGATTGAAATTAAATTTTACATGTCTGCAATGAGCCAGACATGTATGATGTATCTCACTTAGAAAACTTGTTATCTTTTTTACGTTACTGTCTCCAGAATGAAGATTCCACGAGTAAGAGAAAATCTATAAATGCTACACTAAAAGCAGAGTATCTGATGAGTGGATTATGGTTGGGAGGTGAAAATTGTCATGAAAAATCATTACTCTATACCAGTGAGCAAGTTATCTACGACTTAGGAGATGAAAAGGGACGATTTTGCGCAGATTTCATAATACACAAATTTACCATATGAAATAAAATGAATATGCAATGTACACAACTTCATCACGCATTGTCTGATGCACTCAAGTGATTACAATGTTGATAGCATAAAAAATGTAGAAAAACTACGTTTTCAAGGGGATATTGTGACATTAAGCTGTAAACTTCAAATCAACTTATAGAGTCTTTAGATGTTTTAACAAGAGTGACGTCAAAAACAGCAAAAGGCTTGTAGTATACGACTTACAAAAATTTACTGCGAAACAAAGTATTTTCATTGTTTTGCTTTCAAACAACAGCTTTATCATTTCCGAACGTTCTTCTTTAACGTAGTATGGAGCAATTTACTTATATGGAGAAGTACATCTACCTACTTCTTGGGAAAAAATATTGAAGAATCACTACTTCTTCCTCGATAATTCACATTAGTATTTCCTGTTTCATTCCCGCGTTACTACAATACAATACTCAAGGAAGAACACTTACGGACACTGTTCACTAAGTATATCTACGTACCTTTAACGGCATTATACATAAATATACCTTATTTAAACACACACTTGAAGGAATAGAATTACGTAATACTATATGACTAATGTTGTAACGAACATTGGACATTTATAAACACTTCCAACGTAAAAACTACAAAATAATAATAATAATTAACATTTGAAATAAATTTTCAAAAAAATCTTTTCCCGACTTTGCCATCGCATTTCGAAGAAAGTATACATTTTATTTATACTATTTCTTGCAAAATATGTTTTCTTCCCACAAATGCGTCTTAAAACTAGTCCACATCTCATTAAAGTACGAGTTAAGATCAAGTTCCTGCACAAATTCTGAACCAGGGACAATAAGCAAAAGCTTGGTCCCGGTTGTATTTACTGTACTATCTGAGAAATTTCAAAGTTGAAGTTAAGCACTGGTTTTCTGCACACTTCGTTACATAGGTAGCACCCTCGTGATAAGGTGTTTGTTTCGCTGGTTACAAGAAAGTACAACATACTGAACATACGTTCGCGAAATTGTGAATGAAGGCCGAAAGAGTAACTTAATTGCAAAAAACGTGACCTTCGTTTGAAGTTTTCATAATAATTCTCAATGTGTAATTTTAGCAGCAATAGCTTAAAAGGTAAAATATATATTTCACTTTAAATTTTAGTATACATTCAAGTATACGAAACTCGTTCACCCAGTATACGAAACTCGTTCACCCAGTGATTAACCAAACCCGAAGTCTCACACCTCATAAATTTAGCTTCTCGACCGGCTATCATCCTACACTAAACCATGCCAACTTGGATCATTATAGCCCACTCTTAGAGTATCGTATCCTATAATATTATCTTTTCGTTTTTCACACACCAAAATGTCACAAAAGTTTTACAGTTCACAGGCATGGACGGCGATTAGGGGGGGCAAAAAAAGCAGTTGCCCCCACTTTTTTGAAGTGACCACGTAACTCTTTTAAATTATATAATCTATTTTTCGGTGATAGGCTAGAATCTTCATTATTCGATTTTAAAAATACCAAAAAAGCTTTTTGTTTCTGCTTTTTTTTCTCAATCCTCGAAGGCGTTGTAGAGCACGCTACTACATATGCTTTAGCACCTTTCTGAGTCGAGACGTAGAGTGTGATGACGTCATAACTAAAAAAAATATTTTTTGATTTGATTTTTTTATTACTTTTTGCAGGGCTTACTTTTGAATCTAGAAGATTGAAATTTTGCACCCACATTCAGTGCACACCATAATATTTTCCAGATTCTTTTCCGATTTCTGCGATAAAACAGGGAGGTCCAGAGGGGCAAAAAGGTAAATATATATATATATATATATATATATATATATATATATTTAACAAAGATACCTTTTTTCGCGATTTTCCCTCCTCAAATACATTATGGAGACATGTGAATGGTACCGTTTGAAAGGCTGTTCTGTTCTAAAAAGAATTATGTAGGAACCAAGATCCTAGTATAAATAATAGGGATGTCTCAGGGAATTTTTACTTGAGATCCTTTTTTATACGAGAATCTGGAGTATTGTAGAGATATTATTTTTGGCGGGCTTACTTTTGCACCTAGAAGATTGAAATTTTACACACACATTTAGTATGCCCCTTAGTATTTTTCAGATTTGTTTCAGATCTCTGCGTTAAAACAGGAGGGTACAGAGGGGCAGAAAAGTACAAAGATGGAATATTTTTCAAACAAATAATCCATTTTTTCATGATTTTCCCACCTCAGGTACAGGATGGAGACATGTGAGTGGTACCGTTTGAAAGTATGTTTTATTCTGAAGGGAATGATGTACGAACAATGATCATAGGTTAAATAGGGATGTCTCAGGAAAATTTTATATTATATCTGGGACATTGTGGGAATGCTCTTGGCTCATTGTTAAATATTTTCCCGCACTTATTTTCAAGATAGAAGCTTGAAATTTGTTTATACACAGTTAGTACACCCCTTCATATTTTTCAGTTGATTTTGAGATCTGTGCGTTAACATAGGAGGTCCAGAGGGAATCAAAGTTTGAAAAAATCAGAAAAAAATCCAGATTTCCCTCAAAATTTCCCGCCTTAGAGACATGATAGGAAAATATAGATGGAACCGTTTGGAAGTCTGTTCTATTCTGAAGAGAATGAGGTACTAACCATGATCCTAGGATAAATAGTGATGATGCTGTAGTTGATTGACTAAAATTCAATAATTTACCTATAAAAAGCCATAATTGAAAATGGTTAATGTATTTAGTTTCATTTGGAAATGTAAAGTTTTTGCATATTACTGGTTTATAAAAAAAATGGTACCATATAATATTTGTCGTTGGGTAAGTGGGTATTGGTTATTTGTCTTCCCGTAGAGTTAAAACAGCTACAAAGATTGTGTTTTAATTGCAACACAAAGGAATATATATTAGAATTGCGTCGTAGCATATGCTTGTAGTATTTACTCTCTTTCACTTTCTAAGAGTAATAACATGCATTTAATGGCATATGTGGAATTAAAAATGTAAGCTGTTAATTAATCCCCAGTTTCAATTAACTTCTACAAAACAGGCTTCATTATTCATTAGTATGATTAATACTATCCTTTCTATTTATTTGTTTTGCAAATATGTTATTAAATAATCTGATCACACAATTTTCCAGACAGAATTTTAAGATGTTCACGAGCAAGGAATCAAGGGTTAGTACCTTATGTGCGTTGCTCTTGTCAATTTACTTAATTAAATGAAACACGATATACGGTATTTTAACTGAAAAAGATAGTATCCTATTAGTTATACCACCTTTCGTCGAACAAAGTGTTAGAAACAACCAGGAAAACTAACATTGAACTAGGAAAACTATACAAATATTCAGATCATATCTTGCCCCCCCCCCACTTTTAACGCCCCATCGCCGCCACTGTTAACAGGCATAGTGACGCAAGTGACGTGACCCGCCTATCCTAGATATATCAATTTCATTATTTGTGTAAAAATGTGATGTCTTCTTATTGTAAATGTAAACTAAATATTGTTGAGGCATGTCATTGATTTTATTCAAAAAGATATTATTTTGGTAAAGGAAAGTATATTTAATAAAATTGAATGTTAAGAAACTAAGTGTTATCACGTAATGTAAACACGTGTGTGTGTTTATGTGTTGACATCAATGTTGTGTGTATGTAATGAATGTTCTACGGCTAGACGCTTGGTTGTCAATTTGTAAGATATTGTAATTTGTATTTGTAATGTTTTGAATTGTCATCAGATTGTCACATTGTAACATTGACACACTTTGACTGTGATATAATCGTTGAGTTCGCAGAAATTTGTAAGTCTGAGAATTTGATCACGATGTAATTCGGGTGAAACCAACGTTTTACCAATAGCTGAGATATACAGAAAGTCGACGAGAATGAATTCCAAGATGTCTGGAATCTTCGTATAAAACCTTATAGTTTTTAGAGATTGGGAGCAGTCTCAAGGATCAGTCTCTGAGGAGTAATCTTCGAGCATTTGTCTCAGAGTTCAGTCTAAGAGATCATCGTACGTCGAGTAGTAACATAGTTGCTCATGTCACAGTAGTCACTTCTCGGTGATTCTACGTCCAGTATTAGATCAGGAGATCTAATAGTTCAGCAGACCATTATAGTGGATAATGGTACACAATAGTCAACCATTCTAAACTATTGGCAGCAATATAGAGATCGTCCAGAACATCGATAGCAGTTCCAGTCATCAGCTGTATAAAGGTACGTGTATCTCAGCTATGTTTGAGTTCATCGTGGTTAACTTCCTAGCTGCTTAAAGATATGTGATCTTGCGATTATATTCAGTCGACGATCTATCACTACAATATACAAGCTTTAATGGAAATACAAAGTTTTAGTTCAAAGTCAATTAATGTGGTTTCTTTCCGTCATCCTGTACCTACTCATTCTAGATGGTGAGTAGCAGCGATCTTCGACCGTCATTTTACATTTCATCCCCATGCTATATAGGCACGACGGTGGAAGGTTGTTATGGCGGAGATGCTGGTTTTGTAGCGGTTCGATTCCCGAAAAGTACTAGGAGTAACTCTCACCATTGTTAAGGTAGAAATGCTGGTTTTTGTAGCGATTCCAGGGCAGTTTTACGGTGGAGATATTTTGGTTCGAGTCCCGAACAGAGCTAAAAGTAATTGGCTCAAGTAGAATAAGTAATACATTAACCCGCACCACCCACCCGCATTAATTGTTAGGTAGTACTTAAGAAGTAGTAGTAAATAAGCAATATGTTATCGCTAGTGAATAACCATAGGGAACATTATCCTGTACTACAGGATGATGGAACTCCCGCAACAATGTTTTCATCATCAAAGTTTTATAAATTGGATTTAGGGGTGTTAAGAAGTTTCACTGAGTATGGTCCAACATACAGTGAAAATAAAGAGGAAATATTTAAAGACAATGTTCAAACTTGGAAAAGGCAGCGTTGGTTTATGGTTCAATTTAAACAAAAGAATTTTAATTTAAATGAGCTTATTGACCTAGGATTTAGACGACACTTTTTGGCTACAGTGTCAAGAGTAGTTGAGACTTCTCTAAGTTTGAGAACAGCAACATTTTTTGCACTCACGTTTACAGATCCGAATTATGAAATTTGTGCTATATTTAGGGAGTGTGTTGACCAACTGAGAGTTGACAGTTGGCTCGAGAGGTTTAGATACAATTTTGAGTGTTCGACAGCCATTCAAATCGCGGATTTGGTCGAAACATTTAAGTGTTACGAGAAAAAGTCAAAAATCGTTGTAGCTAACGAAAGTATGTTCTTAGACCTAGCAGCATTTGCTGGTTTATTTGTAGAAAGAAATAAATTCCTATTTTGCTAGTGGACAACATAGTGTAGGTTAAATGATTGTAGGTTAAGACTAGATTAAAATTCTATATTATAGTAGGTTAATTATTAGTATGTAGTTAAGTTGAACATAGTGTTAAGTTTTGTAAATATAAGATATCAGGTTACGGGATTAATTATTTGAAGAGTATATTATTGAGTAGGAATAAGTGATTATATTTTAGTAATACTAGGAGTATGGAAAGATAATTTAAATATAGACATAGAGTTATAGGAAAAATAATAAAAAAAAAATAAAAAAAAAGTTAAATATATTGTTTAGACGACATGATTTGAGAACTAGAAGAAGAGAAGTGAATATAGAATATAGAGAGATATATTGAATATGTTAGATCAGATTAGACTATTCTAGAATACAAGTATGAGACATTAGGACAGTTGGAATAATGTAAAGGAAGTGAAATTGAAAGTAACATGTAGATTGTAGATTAACATTTCCAACGAAAGGTTCTCGGAATAAGGAATAGATAAGAGAGATCATTACAGCTGATAGATAGATAAAGTTATAAATAGAAATAGAGAATAGATATTAAATAAAAAATAATGAGACATTAATAGATACAAGGATAAGACTAATGATTACTTGAATAGACGAATAGTTACTCGATTAATGACTAATAAGAATATACTGATATATGAGAAATATAAGAATATTATGAAAGATAATAGAGATAATGAAGAATATATAGATATATAATTATAGTAGCTACAAGAAATGTAGAAGTATAGAAATATAATATAATGAGTCAGAGATACTCAGAAGTAAGAATAAATGTAGGGTAAGAAAAGACAGTGAGAAAACTGGTCGAAAGATTATCCCTAAAAGTAGGAACAATATTAGATGTGGTTAAAGTTAAAAGTCTATTCGTAAAGAAGACAAGGATTACCATATCGAAGATGGGCCATTTGGCATTATTATTGTTATTATAATACTAAGAAGAAAATAGTTAATGAATTATGAGATGTGTTAGTTAAGAATAATTGACTGGATTAAGACATTTATATTAATACAGATATAGACGTATAAAACTTTCAATGACTTGACGAAATCCTAGATTTTTGTGGTAGTTTGAATGGTTATCAACCGCGAAATTTGGGTAAAAACACGGTTTTGACATTTGAAAGTTCATGATTATGAATTAAATTAAAATTCTATTACATATTGCATTCATTGCAAGAATATTGAATTTTTGAACATTGTTGATTTAGAGTTCATTTTAATTAAATTCCCACGTTAATTAAAAGCGAGGACTAAATCTGGTCAAGAGTTTTCACGATTTGCGACAATTGTATATACGCTATTTTATTTAGTTAGGGACTAAAAATTACTGTAGACAAAATGGGTCTATCGATGCAACTGCCAGTCAGGCGGCAGTTTAACAACAAAAGCCTCACCTAGGAGTCTGAGGAAATGCGGACTTCCCACTGGAAATTTAATCGTTAGACAGGTTTTGAATACAGTAAATAGAATAGGCTAGTAGAATTATATCTATTCCTATATACTCGTGTTTATTTTATATGTAAATAATTAATAGTATAAGTAAGGTAATGAATAATAGTTATAGTATATATAAGTAAGTAATAATAGTATAACATAGTTTTACATTTATGGATATGGAGAAGAATGGAGTTTATTTTGGAAAAAAAAAATATCTAAGTTGCAATAAAACCTGGAAAGGAATATTGAATTAACATTTAAAACAATTGGTAATATGTAGACATACTTACCTACAGCATGAGGTAGTTGTGAGTTGAAAAGTCTTTTGGTTGTCATCCTAGATAAAACTAGGATTGGTCTAGTTGAGTCGGTGAAAACGAGTAAATCGTTGAATGAGAAATAAAAATGGTTACGTAGAGCTAGTACGACAAAACTCTTTGTTTTTGGTAGAAAAGAAGCAATAGAAAATAAGCATAGATAATAGATCATCATAGACAAGCATAGATAAAAACATGTAAATAGATAATAGCTAAGTTAAATAACATCAGAATATTAGTGAAATCAGTAGCTTCAAGCTATAGAAAACAAAAGCGAAAAGAAGAAAAATAGAAAAGTTGTCTATTAGTAAAGCTAGATAAATAGACAAATCATAGATAAAGTAGATACTAGTGGTATAAACTAGTTCAAGTAAGCTTACAAATCTACGATAATAAGTCGTTAAAAGTACGGAAAAAGTACGGAAAAGTCGTTGAAAAAGAAGTAAATAGTTTTAATAGAAAAGTAGGAAAATCATAGATAAGACACGAGAAATAGTCGCAAATAGAATACAATCATAATGCATCATATCAATAATTATCATTAAGTTGTATGAAAACACATTATTTTTATCAAAATTCATTTTCTAAATTCACGTTTTTTTTAAAATGAGAGAGGAATTATTGATTTATTATTATTATCAAATGATCAATTGGTATATAGATTATTTGTATTATAATAAGTTATTGTAGTTATGTTATGAGTATCTGTGATATTCATTAAAATACTGTAATCCGTTGAGTAGTTTTCTGTTTACGACTTACGAGACGATTGCATCCTGGCGATGAATCCGCGCGCTCAGGCAGCAGAGAGAGGTTGCTAAGGGGCGTGGTTTACGAGAAGATGGCCGCCAGCGTAGCAACAAGTCCCACCCACGGGAGACTAGCTACTTGTATTCACAATGATTTTGATGCTTTATGAATGGATTCTAAGGACAGAGAGTGTTGGAATGTTAAAATAAGATAGATTAAACATCAATAAAGATAACTGTACCTACAAACAACGTTAAAACTAGTAATAAAGTGTATTTAAGAGCTGAAATATGCACGAAAATGTAGGATTTTACGACTTTGAAAAAAAAAAAGACAATAACAGCGTCAAACGAATGAAAATGTAACAAGGATAGCAGTGTTGTATCCGAATAGGTTACATAGTGATTAGAACACTATTCATTATTTAGAATATGCATCGATTATGCATTTTAAAGAAAATAATGAACGATTAATGAACACTAACATTAGGCCTAGGCTGGAAGTATGAGCATATTGTTCAGAAGAGAGTCATAGACCGCGGTATAGTTATATAAGTTTTTAAGAAAAATAAAAACACGATTTCACACTTAGTTATATATTTACAGGTATTATGGAAAAGAAGTTTACCGTAATGGCTATTGCTTTAACGTCGTTAATGACCTTAGTACTAGCAACGTCTATAATTATCATTTATTTAATTATTAAATTACGTAGATTTAGTAGAAAGAAAAGACAGGAAGGAAGAGTAGAGGATAAAAAAGTATATGACGATATTAGTAATGTAGAAAACTGCGGATTATTTCCAATCTATGCAGAAATAAATAAAAACCACACTAAGCACACTATTTGCACAAAACACAAAGTAGATCACTATCTTGAGCAGAAAAAGGAACCACAAGGTAACTTAAACATTGCGGGTATGCACTGCACCAAAACCAAAGAGGGATGTAACACAAATCACGAATTGTCCGGTTTTGAAGCAGAAAAAACGGATCAACATTTGGTCACAAACTTGAAACATGAAAAACTGTACATGCGTCCTTGCGACATTTTGGTCCTGTGAACATTTTTGCCGGAATTTTCACGAACAATGCGGAGCACGTATTCAAAGTTAACTTTATCCATCGAAGCAACGCGGCAAACAGGATGAAGACGTGGAAGTTTGTTCAAGTTCAGTGTCAAAACGTTTGCTGAATTAACATTTTGCGGAAGGAAGTGTATCCAGAGTTGCTAACTCTATAGAGAGCAAACTTACCAAAAGTGAAGTGAATAATATTTTTAAATTTTATTTTTGTGTTTCAAAAAATCATGCAGCGATAGGAGACGTTGTTCATTAGTGTATTAGTGGTTTACAACAACAAATCTAGTGTATAATGAAGTGCATTATTTTTATGGAAAGCATCAGTGATATGGTCACTGATATTAGTGGAAACTATGCAGAGTCAATAAACACTGAGTTGAACTTTGCGACTAACTTCAGTGGAAAGTTTTCAAGAACGAGAACGGAAAAGTATATATATGAGTAATTCCGAGCACAGGAAATGCAACACAACTTCAAGTAGTTATATATGAAACTCAATAGATGGCAGGAGCTCATACTCTGATGAGGACACTTGAAAAGTATTTTTTTTTAAAAACGAAAACAATGATTGTAAATAAATAATGTTTTGATGATTTCTTTCGAATGTAAAAATGAATATAAAGATATATACAGGGTGATGGTTGAATATATATGATTATTTTATGTAATAGATGTAATTAGTTTTCGGTCAATTTCAAGGAAGAAATTGAGTCGAGAACGGAGTTCTCTTATTTTAAAGGAGGGGCATGTTGAGGCATGTCATTGATTTTATTCAAAAAGATATTATTTTGGTAAAGGAAAGTATATTTAATAAAATTGAATGTTAAGAAACTAAGTGTTATCACGTAATGTAAACACGTGTGTGTGTTTATGTGTTGACATCAATGTTGTGTGTATGTAATGAATGTTCTACGGCTAGACGCTTGGTTGTCAATTTGTAAGATATTGTAATTTGTATTTGTAATGTTTTGAATTGTCATCAGATTGTCACATTGTAACATTGACACACTTTGACTGTGATATAATCGTTGAGTTCGCAGAAATTTGTAAGTCTGAGAATTTGATCACGATGTAATTCGGGTGAAACCAACGTTTTACCAATAGCTGAGATATACAGAAAGTCGACGAGAATGAATTCCAAGATGTCTGGAATCTTCGTATAAAACCTTATAGTTTTTAGAGATTGGGAGCAGTCTCAAGGATCAGTCTCTGAGGAGTAATCTTCGAGCATTTGTCTCAGAGTTCAGTCTAAGAGATCATCGTACGTCGAGTAGTAACATAGTTGCTCATGTCACAGTAGTCACTTCTCGGTGATTCTACGTCCAGTATTAGATCAGGAGATCTAATAGTTCAGCAGACCATTATAGTGGATAATGGTACACAATAGTCAACCATTCTAAACTATTGGCAGCAATATAGAGATCGTCCAGAACATCGATAGCAGTTCCAGTCATCAGCTGTATAAAGGTACGTGTATCTCAGCTATGTTTGAGTTCATCGTGGTTAACTTCCTAGCTGCTTAAAGATATGTGATCTTGCGATTATATTCAGTCGACGATCTATCACTACAATATACAAGCTTTAATGGAAATACAAAGTTTTAGTTCAAAGTCAATTAATGTGGTTTCTTTCCGTCATCCTGTACCTACTCATTCTAGATGGTGAGTAGCAGCGATCTTCGACCGTCATTTTACATTTCATCCCCATGCTATATAGGCACGACGGTGGAAGGTTGTTAATATATAGCACGTAAAATTTCTTTTCGTTCATCTCACACTAAGTAAGTTATTCAAAATTTAACGTCTTTTTCCTGATTTTTAATAACAATCTGTCACCCTTTCAGCCCTGACCTATACAATTGTGCAAGTAGGTAGAATCACCAACATACACAATACCGGCCGAACATTATGTTTACACTAAGGTAACTATAATGAACAAGTTCAAAAACTTACATAATTCGTAAAATATCTGCGTTTATGAACAAATGATGCGGTGTTAGCGGAATGTGTGAAATAACCAACGTAAATGTCGGAACGGTAAAATCTTGTAGTGGTTAAAACATACATCATTCGCTAGAAAACGAACAAATAACAGCATTGCCTAGTACTAAAATAATATTTCAAATCAGGATAAAGGCAGTAAAAATGATCTGGCAGTAAAAATTCACGGCCGTCATGGCGGAACATTTTTTATTAACCATTCACATAACTCCTGCCAAATATGTTACATAGCTACAACTTTTTTATGCATGGCTAAAAGTATCAACCTGGTGGGGTTTTTTAAACACTTTATAAAATACCCAAACAAGTGAATATCGCTTTACAGTCGACTTTCAACATATGCCAATTCAATATTCAAACATGAAGTAGTACATCTGTAACAATATGTTCCCATATATTAACAAGATCGAAGAAGGAATCTGTTCCTTGGACGCTGGATCTATCTCAAATATCTATTACTAGTTATCCGTTACTCTTTCACTTCTATCAAGATAAATGTTGAAAAAACTTGTTAATTTGAAGCACTTCTTCGACAGCTTATACAGTTTTTCTCTATGAAAATCAGATAACATGATTACTAATCACTTACAAAACAACAGCTGCTACATACCTGTTACAATTTTCGTTTTATAGCGATAAATGTTGAAACCGGAGACGGATAATTTTAACCACGTCCAGTTTGAATTGAATTTCAACGGAAAAAATGAACATACTATTTGAATGCAGAATCGATTAGAAGAAACTGCAACGTGATAGATTTTTAGCACTCTTCCTCTAAGAAAAGAAGTAATGAAATTGGATATAATAGTGAATTTGAACTACTTCCATACTTGATACGTATACAGTTAAAAAAAAATAGCAGTGATATTACGCCAGATTCGACACCAGTTTTGAATGGCTGTTCTAAAATAGTGTTAAAATGTGTTCGGGTGTAAATAAAGCGATTATAGTTTTAACACTGATACGTTCTACATTTTATCAGAATAATAATCCATAGGTCATTTTTGAAGAGAAAAACTGATTTCACAATGCGTGTACGTGCAGAAAACTGATGCCACCGCACTAACAGTGAGTAGAAGGATTGTCTGCATAGCACACACTGGCAATAACTTTCGGAATAAAGAAAAAATAATGCATTGCTGTGTCAAAAAAAAATGTGCTTTGGCATCGTTCTATATTTTCTGCTAATATATCCTTACTTGTTAAATAATTATTAACTTGTTAACTTATTAAATAAATATTAACAAATATGAACATATAGAAATCCACTTTGAAGTAAAGATAGGAAACTATAAGTATATATAACGAAACCTGGTTTAAACTACCTAATCCATTAACACATGGTCTAAGATAACATATGTGAAGTGCAAGAAAAGAAATATTAATAATATATGTGAACATATAGAGACATATTTAGAATGAAAATGTTTCAACTTCCGAGACTTTAACCCACGACCATTTATTCCAGAGAGCAACGCGTTAACCATCTGACCACGGAATCAACCGAGGAAGTTTTGGTTTGTCCGTTTTATTTACTGCGCAAAAATCTAAAATTAAATCAAGGTGTAAATTGTTTCGTAGAAAAATTTAGTGCTATACATAGCATAACATGATAAAGGCAACGTTTCGGCTATCACGACATGAGGCTCATTCTTTGGAATATAAAAGAAATAGGATAATGTTAAATTTAAACTTTATTAACCAAGCCTCGTATTTGGAGGAGCAATCTCGAAACATTTTTCATCAGTTTGGTATTTTGTACACTTGTGTTAGTAAGACCAGCTCCGGTCTTACGGCCACATATGCTCAAGAAACAGGGACACTGATCACGTGAGTGTGCATTTCAGGTGACTGTTTCCTTATATCTGATTTTCGGGAGAATCACCCTGCACCTACGTACCGTCATAACTAAAAGACAATAGGACGATAATTTCGGTTCCGATGCTAGGAGTGAAAATCGGTATTTTCCCGGCTGACCATATACAACCTTTGGTTTGCTAAAAGAACCTTCAATGTTTTGCACGAACGCCTAGTCGTCGCTCGGAAAGGCACCCACGAAGGCGAGTGGGGTGCATTGTTCTAAAGTAAACACACGTTATACTCTTATGAGTTCTCCACTTGTACGGATTCAGCTTCGCAAGCTAAATCACCGTTTGCATACACGAGAGCCATTTTTTTAGTTTATCATCAGCGATTGTACGATATTTGCATACACCTTTGTGTAAAATATTTTTTCTAGTATTGTGCAGAAATCAGCAGTGAAGTGACTAGTAGAAATGTGTTAGCACCTAAACATTCGTTTGTAATTTCAGTTTTGTGTAACAAACTCTGGCTCCAAATCATTGAAAAGGACGGAATAATTGTGCCGGCTTGGACGATCGCTTATTACTATGAGCAGAGGACTCCAGTGGCACTTGGGATTATCCGACGTGGAACGTCTGAGATCATGATAACTGCAAAGTCCCTAAAGGAGTTGACCGGTCGAAGATTATTGTGAGTAAGTGAAATCTTAATTTACAAATTGTGCGACACAACCACCTGTATTAAAAGAAAAAAATTAGATAAAGGTGGAAATAAAGATGTCGAAACGGCCGTAAACATATACAATAAAAGCTACTTGTTCATTTGTAACCTTTTGATGTTCTTTTAATTTGTGTGAATTACACTTAGTATTATTAGATTTTCTATACAGTTTAACCAGGTTTTGTGATTTGTACTGCAAGATAATTTTACTTTTTTTTAATATCTAAGCTTAATTTCATCACTTGCTCACTTTTCCATTTTTACAATATCTACGCTTTGTCTACCGTTCTGCCCAGCTTCGGTTTATGACAAAACGTAGGTAAGGAAGAAATTTTGATTTGCCGTAGCAAAGCAGGGATAAACGGAAAAAAAATAGTGACAGGGAGAGAGAGGGATGTGTAAACTTTTGGGAAAAAGGTGAAAATCAATATGAATGTTACGACTATATTTACAAGATTCTAACAACGACAAAAAACACGATTTCACGGCCACAGGTCTCCGTTTTCCTGGTACTCCTATTGCATTTCTTGCTATCAGCATGGTGATACAATCGGAGTGCGGAATAAGATTGCCAAGCATGCTTTTTTCTTTTTTTCGTATTATTTTCATGATCTGTTGTCCTTCACTAGCGTCCCTTAGTCCTTGTTTATTTTTTTTCTGTCCATGTTATACGCAACATTGTGAGCCAATACCAAATGTAAAGTGCTTCTATCTACGATATTTTAGGTTTTCTCAATGCAAATCTTCGATTAATCCTACATATATGTAGATGCAACAGTAAGTTCTGAAGATTGTGGATCAACTTTTGCCTGACCTTGACCTACAGATCCAAGGTTTTTTTTCTGGACCCACACGTTTAGTCATAAACATCTAAACACCGTAAATAAAATTAAAAAATTAGATGGAACAGGCGGCAACTATATGGCAGTGTGCAGTTATATGGCTGTTTTGAACATACGCCTTAGATTGTGCCCCTTCTTGGATAGCGTGTCAGACTCATTCCAAATTCTCCGTCTGATTTGCCTACAGTTTGTTTTGCAATGAACTAAGCATTGTAAAATATGTTGGCTATTGATACTAAAAGCGATTTATTCCATAATGGAAAAGAAAAACCCAAACAGAAAGATGGGGCAGGAGGGAAATCCAGACTGTCCATGCTTAAGAGTTAAAATTTTGTTGTTCTGTCCATCTTCCTCTGTCTCAGCATGATCCACATTATTATATTCATTTTGTTTGCATTAATTTTCATCCCTTAGAACTCAACGTGAATGTAATTTATCCTATCTATCTAGTACTTCTTTAAGTGATGCTGAAATATGCATTGTTTCTTGCTCCAATTGGAGAAATATCCTGGCGTGTCATATTCGGTGTCCAGTTATAAGACATACACTGAAACAATTCACCTGGATGAAGGAGCTACTATTTCTTAGAACGCCAGCCTTCTTAAATGTTAGTGGTTAGCTGACTAGGACAAGTAATAAAAAATTGGATTAAAAAGAAATAAGTGAATATTTAGGAAATAATTTTAAAAATTCCGATTAGTAATGTAGCTAAACGCGATCATCCAAAGAAAATGCATAACATGGTGAAAATTAACCATAAAAGAAAAAATTGCAATAATACATTCCGACTATTAAAATTAGGAAAGGGGAAAGAGAATCACATAAAGAAACTATGGAAATTGTTACAGGTCATGGTTTCTGTAATGTTTATATTAGAAAATTAAATATCAAATATGATTAAACATGTTACTTGATGGTAGACCAAACGTCGGACTAACCTATCGGCCATGGGTTTACGCTCCCTGCAAGCAACGGCTTTTGTGTCAAATATAGCGAAATGCCACATGATCGTTATTCTGCTTTCATCCCTCAGATATAAAACAATCAATCTATGTGACTATCTTTGAATTATACTATATTCAACTTATCAATTTGGAATTTATGCTAAAATTTGTACATGTTTAAATATTTGATTCTGTAGCTATATTTTCCACATTTCAAGTTGGTAGCATTGTTGTCCTGGATGTGTAGGCCTGGATCAGAAATATTCGATTGAAATTTTCTATGCAAACGTAAAAGTTTTAAAATTACCTTTTTATCAAATTTGATCACTCACTACGGTACCTGTGATTCGATCAGGTGTGTTTCCAAACCTAGTATCTAATTGTGAAATAGCTATCATTTCGCTGCGGTTTTCTTCTTTTTCTTTTTTTCGGGGGGGGGGGAAGAAGAAGGTAAGATGAATTTTGTGTAGCAGCTGTACCGCATAATGTATGAATAGTGTATAGAAGTTATACCGTATAAAAGATGTAAAGAGTAGTTACCAACCTTATCTTTCAAGATTAGTGTGTTTTAAGATTCCTGAAGGCAAAGGTTTCATGGTAAGTTTAAGGACCAAACATAATAGACTGACGTCACATCCTTCTCGTTGCCATGGTGATCGCCATTTTATTTTCTAAACAAGTAGCCTAAATATCTAAAGAACCTATGTGCAAAACGAAAACAGTGATGAAATGTTTCGGAACTGCAAACAGTAGAGTGGAACAAATACTTATGTTTCTTTTTAAATATTTCGAATGATTGAAACTAAAAAAAGGGTAGAATAGGCAATTAGAAAAGAAATATGTTAAATAAAATTACGTGCATGACAAGCATTAAAATCTTGGAAACCAGCGAGTTCACATGTCTTGTGAAATTTGTTCTCTGATATCGTATATTTTGAGAATTTCTATATTTTCAGGTTAAATTAAACCTTAAAGTGTACTAACCCTGTTCATAATCAGATATTGACTAAACTAATTCCGGAAAATTTTTGATTCAATAATATGAGTACGATATAATATTGCAAATTTGAACAGGATTATTGCTTAACAGTTGTTTAAAATATACACTGAACCATTAATAATTGGATGTGTAATTGTTGCATCTTTTCTAAATGCTTTTAAAAAAAAAAGTTGATAGAGAATGTAAGAAAAATGTTACCTATATCCACTGATGGTCTGGATTGAATTTTTCTAAAGGCTAGACTTTTCTTTCTTTTGTAATGTATACTTAGAAATAATATTGTGCACTTCCATTATAAACAGTAGCCATTAGAGGTGTAAATGCCCCACATTATTCTAAGACTTTTTTTCTTTTTTAAAAATCATATATTTTTACAGCTTCCTCTGTGCAAACAGTTTGTCAATCTACACGTAAGGGAGTTTATATTGCGTATAATTGGTTCTTCTGGTGGATTGCATGATAATTGTGCTTACATTAACTATTCGATTTCTACCTTATTACTTAGGGATGTGGAGCTTTTAGAAATAAACTCTTTAGCCGCATTAATTTCACGCGTTTGTATAGAAAAAAAAAAAACATGGCGATCACCATGGTAACGGAAAGGAAATAACGACATCACTATTCCAGTCTACAGCGTCCGGAGGAAGGTAAGATCATTATGGCGTTTCATTAAGATTCTGGTTTCAAGTCTTTTAAAGTGCAGTTCTGAGTTTAATTGCAGTGATGCGAATACAGTTACTATTCCTCTGGACATTTCTGACTGGGTATATACTATTCATTTCACTCCGTTTGCTTGTTTGGAAATAGTTCCGCAGGTGTGCTAATGATTACATTAGTAAAGTAGACCAAATCATGTGCTTTCATATCATGATATTGTTGCCACCTTCCATACAATTTGATATTTCATTTATTTATTTATTGTAACCACAACACAACAGGCGTTCTGCCCATTTACAGTGTTCGTTTACATATTTGGTAAAATAACATTATTTTTACACAAGAAAAACCTACAGAAATTTTTATTGATTAACTCAGCTCATCATACTACAAATTGTGTTCCTAAACCTTTTTTCAGACATATTGAATATGTCTATCATTTCACACTTTTCTTCAATATTATTGTAGTGAGAGGTCATTCTCCATAAAGGGGATTTATACAGGATGTCAGTGCGTGCTTTCTTATAGTACATGGTACTACTACTGCTTAATCTTGTTCTAGACGTCGGAACATGCAGAAATATATTAGAACTTAGTTCTATGCAATCAATTTTATTATTTATTATTTTATGTAGAAAAACTAAATCATTAACATGCCTACGTTGCTCTAATGTCGGTATATTGAAATTGTTTGTTAGTTCTGTGTATGATATGTATGCTGGGTACATTCCAGTTTTTTTACACATTAGTAATTTCAAAAACTTACACTGCACTCTTCCAATCATTTGGATATATTTTCCATTATGAGAAGTCCATATAACAGAAGCGTATTCCAGTTGGGATCTGGTATACGAATAACATAGTTTCAAAATTGTCATGTGGCTACGGAAGTCTCTACTTACACGACAAACAAATCCAAGACTCTTATAAGCATTGTTTGCAATAGTTTCAATGTGATTTGCGAAAGTCAGTTTTGGGTCGAAGGTAACACCAAGGTCTTTAACAGTTTCCGGCCTACAAAGATTTATACCGTCAATAGTATAATCACAATTTATGTATTTTCCTTTTGTAGTAAATGTAATAGCTTTACATTTAGTTATGTTTAGGCAAATTTATTCACGTGGCACCAGTGTTTTACATTTTCCAAGTCCTCCTGGAGGTTTCTACAGTCCTCAAATGATTTAATTTGAGTATATAATTTTAAGTCATCTGCAGAGAGTAAAGTATGCGATTTCTTGATGTGCTTAGTTATGTCATTGATAGTGATGAGAAATAATAAAGGTCCAAGGTTTGATCCTTGCGGTACTTCCGATGTAGCATTAAAATTGTTGGAGATATGACCTTTGTAAGCTACAGATTGTTTACGATCACGTAAATATGATGTGAAAAGTACTAATGCTTGCTTAGAAAGATTCATAAGAGCTAATTTTTCAAGCAAAATGTCGTAGTTAACTAAATCGAACGGCTTCTGAAAGTCTGTAGAGATTACATCCACCTGACCTCCTTTGTCTAGTTCTGAAGCTATAAAGTTTGTTATAATTGTCAAATTAGTTGAAGTGGATCTATTCTTGAGAAATCCGTGTTGGTATACAGAGATACTGGATCTAACATGATTAAGTAAGCGATTGTGTATTATATATTCATAATTTTTTGCAAATGGGGATAGAATTGCAATTGGTCTAAAGCTTTCTATATTCTTGGCATTGCTAGTTTTTGGAATAGGACATATCAAGCTTTCTTTCCATCGGTCTGGAAAAAACATTATATTTTACGGAAATGTTTAATAGTATATGTATAGGATGTTTTATGATATCAATAGTTCCCTTTATTATGTAGAGTGGGATACCATCAGGGCCACACGCTGTTCTAGATTTCAACCTTTTAATGGCATGTTCTATTTCTGATATTGTTATTTCAGTGATTTGGAAAATATCGAGTGATACTTCTAGGTTCGTGTGACATTAGAGCATCAGTGTTATAACTCAGAGGTTCATGATTGTAAACAGACTTAAAATAATGTGCAAAAGCCTCCGCAATATCCCTATTACACTATAGACTTTCACCATTATACATAAGGGGGCCATTAGTCAAATACCTTGTTTTATTTTTGATAAAATTCCAAAAGTTTGTTGGATCATCTGCTATGCAATTCTCGGAGTTAGCTACGAGTTCTTTGTATGCTTTCGCAATTTTTGCCTTTACCTCCGTCCTTAAACTACAGAATTTATCACGGTAATATGTATTATTGTCTATTGTGTTCTTCCACTTTTTGTGATAGTACAATTTTTATTTGATTTTTCGAATTATTTCTGAGTTAAACCAGACAGGAAAGATTTTATTACTGGGATTCTTTTTAGTTAGAATGCATTGTTTAAATACGTCGTCAATTAATTGATAAAAAGTTTTTACAGCTTTATTTACGTCATTTAAATATGAAAGACAATTCCAATTAACTTTTGAAAGTTCTAAATACAATTTATGATAATCGGCTTTTCTGAAATTAAAACCAGATGATTTATTGTTTACTTTTTGTTTCGGAAAACGTTTGACTGAAAGCGTTATAATTAAGGAGGGACTTTCGTGGCTTTTCACGTCACACTCAGTTAAAATATAAGTTAGTTGTTAACAAACTGTTCATTACCATAAACGAGTAATAAAAATATCATTTAAATTAAATTGACGATTCTCATACTACACAGATACAAAATAGAAAACATCTATGTTCCAAGTGCTATGTTGCTACTAGCCAGTATCCTATGAGCTTTGAGCTCTCTGCAACTGCTAATAGAACAAATGTCAAGCATGGAATATGTCGCTGGTAAATTATCAGTATTTTTAGAATCTGTAATTTCAAAACTGACTTCCAAAAAATCTCAGCCTTCCACTTTTTTTCGCCAACTGGTATGTATTACTTGATATGTAAAATTTAACTCTAAGTTTTCAGGCTTCACTCGTGAACTTCTTGATTTTATATGGAATAGCTCAGCGTTTACATCTTCAAGTGCAAAAATTTGGAACTGTCCAAAGAGGCAGTATGAAATATGATAAAAGCTATCAATACATACAAGCACTGCCCAATGGTAGAAAACTCATATCTTGGTGGAATTCAATCGAAAATAGTGTGAAAAAACTCTTAAAAATTGAGAAAAGGTACAAATTAAAGAAAGGGAAATATACGTGGAAACACAAAATATATAAAAAACCTGATACACAAGTAAACTATAAACCATTAGCTCCATAACCTTCTCGTCAGTCTTGGTTCGTTGTACTCTCACTTTCCTTCAATTTCAATTGGATCATCGAATATATTTCCCCATGTAGAAAATAGTTTTTTCTTAAACTAGTTTATATCTTTCACTCATAAAACCTTGGATTCATAGCCATCATCGTGCTTTACTAATGTAAACCTGGAATCCAGAATGAAATTCAGCTTAGACAGTGTAGTTTTCTATGCTACTAAAATATTTTCTACGAAAGGCGGGATGTACTTAATAATTTCGTATTTCCGATTATATTCCTAATCTGGACTGTACAGGGGCAATTTATAAATAAATAAATAACGCTTCGCTGGCATTTTATGAGTACATCTCATTAACCCACAATGAAATTTGACTTGACATCGTTGGGAACGAATTTAAATAATAATGATGATGTCAGGCTACAGGAGTTTTATATAGAAGAACGAAAAGTTGATTATAAAATACCTTTTTCAAACGTACTACGAGAACATTATCTGATAAAATGCTGCTGTCCCTTAACAAAAATTGAAACTAACTTTACTTAGAAATCGATTAGTAGTCATAATGACCACCTCCCTTTAAACGAAACCTAAAAAGAAGAAGCCGACGTTGGGCACATTTATAAAGGTATTAAGATTCTATTTTGTCAAAAAACATACTTTGCATAGTTATTTTGTATTGATAAATCTATTCTTTATCATCTATTCGAAAGCTTTTCTTAAGTAAAATACAAAATACTGCAGGAATTGTATCTAGGGCCATTCTCCCTTGTCTAAAATCTAAAAGCAGAGTAACAAAATTTATTTCACTCACCTAATAAGAAATCTCCTGATCGTAAATTACATTTTCTGTAATTAGAAGCAAAATAACTGGCAACAGCTGTTAAATTTCGCAAGATGTTTCAAATAGAATGGTTGGGAAATTTTTCAAAGTTTGTACCTGGGATATTCTTACATTCGTCTATATTCTCAAATAAGATGCCAATTAATTTCACTCGCCTAAAAGAAATGAAACGGTCTCAAATTATACCATCCGCAGAGTAGGAGCCGTTCTGATCACCAAGTTTGAAACAAGTTTAATGCTGCGATCAAAATTTCTTTCATTGTTTATCAGTACAGACATTAATACTTAATTCTTCATTTAAAAAAATACTCACGAGTTACTTGCCTCTTATACTAGGAATAGGAGTATGTCAAATATATAACTCTACGATAGGCTCAGAGCAACGAAAAAAAAAATCGAAGCGGAAATCACTTGAAATAGAACGAGTTGAAACTTTCTTTGTTATTTCCAGCTAAAGATATTCTTACAAATTTCTAAATTGTAGAACGCACAAACCGTTAATTTGTTAGACTTAACTACTAAAAAAAATAAATAAATTATTTATTAAAGTTGGCTGTAGAATAGCTGCAAGTAAAAGGTACAAATCCGAAATCAGTAAAATATTCCGAATACTTGTTCTTGAAATATTATCAAACTTGTGGTTGCTAATAATAGTTTTTCCGCTTCTCAACACAAAGGATATAATTTGAAATTATTTTATCCGTAATAACTGAGGGAAACACTTTTGTTACTATATAATACAATATAAAACCTACAATTATGCCCGTAGATAACAGAAAGTAAAATTATCCATTTCTTCTATTTTATTACCTACTCTAAATTTTGACCTCTCATTTACGCGCTCTGAGGAACTAAGGTGGAGGTGTCTAACTTCAAATCACGTTATCGCTACCCGATGAGTGAAATAATTAGTTATCATTTTATAAAATCTAGGAAGTGATAATAATATCCTTGGTAAGAGCTATACAATTATACCCAATCTTTTTTTTTTTTTTCTTGTAACATGTTTAGAATTCGGATAAATATTTTTATTAGTGGTGTGCGTTCTGCTTTTCATCATAGGGGTTATAATATGAAATTACACCATTTAAAAGCCAAGTGAAAAGGCTAAAATTTTCGAGGGTCTTACAGAAAGAGTGGGCCTAGATATGAAAACACAAACAATTTCTCATTGTTTATTCATTTGAGACACGGAATATTCCCGGGTTTTCTCCCTGGCCTATTGAATCCCGGGAAGGAATTTATTTCCATTTCTTTACTTTATCTTCCAAATTATAAGAACAATATGACTAATTATTTTTTTTAATATATTATGACACACTTCTAGGTTTTAAAGAATTTGGCAGTTAAAAAATTTAAAATTATTTCACTGTTCTTTATATAACTAATAATATGATTTTCTTAAGTTCCATTTCCATTTGAACTAAAAAGTAGGGCAATTGTTTAGTATAGGGGCCAAAAATAGCAAAACGTACGATAATTTAGGGAACAAATGAGTTGATAGTGGTGTTCAAGTACTCAAGAAAGTATCGAACACAATTTTTTAGGGCAGTAGGGGATTTGCACAAACCACAAATGCAAGTGGGAGTGACTTATGTGGGAAAAGAAAGTGAATTGCTGGTAACGCAGATAGAAAAGAACGTGCCTTGCGAGGCTCTATCCCGCCTTCACTCGCAAACGCTCGCTCGGCAATGCTGTTTGAGTTTAATGTTGGTAACGTAATTCAACATATGAAACCATAAAATTGCATCAGAATAGAATATCGCAAAAAGAAGGCTCATATGCTGGTCTACCAAAGATAAACAAGAGCCAAAAGTAGCAAAGTACTAATTTACAAATGATGAAATTAAACCATTTTTAAAGTAATTTAGAATTACTTAGAAATAGAGGTGTAGCGCTATTAATAAACCCTGAAACACCGTTAGTAATAGACGTCGGTCTGTCTCCTGTATCTGGCTAGATTTTTGAAGAGGTCGGGCTTCACATGTGAATTAAAGCACGACATTTCGAGAAATGGGCAGGAAGAAAGGTCGTGTGGCAATAGTACATGGAAAATTATAAACATAAGAATTCATCTTACAAATATTGTGAACATACATATTTATGCCCAAATGTTGACAAAATGGTGGGACATGTGTCTTCTAACAGTTACCCAACCTAATTTCTTTATAACATTTAAAAATTTAATATGTATATAATATGAGTAGTAGAGTCAAGTTTACAAAATCCACTTGCATGTAAATTTAAATTGTTTAAGGTTGAAAGCTATGTGGATTTACTATACCATTTTTGAAACATATTTTCTTTCCTAGAACATATTGTAAATAAATAACTATCTATGCGTACTCCCTAAATATAATAAAAGAACATAACATCGTTCAGAATATAGATTTTAAAGAATCCTATGGGGACAACTGTGATATAAAAACAAATTTAACTTTGAAATGATAATATAATAATAGAATGCATTTTTATTTCTGATTGTTCATAAATTCTCGGAAAATTCCCATTTTTGGGAATCTTCCCGAAAAATATCTTCCCGAGAATTTACCCAGCACTAGTCTTGTCATGTTCTCGCCATAGGACAGTTTGTGCATGTGGATAGAGCCTTTGCCGTTGTTCAAATTGCTAGCACGGGCCATTGGTGCACGTGGTCCCGAGTTCGATTCCCGACGTAAAAGTGCTACAAATTTAGTTTACAATGAGTTACTTTAATTAATTATCCGTCATCGGCGCAGAAGTTACAGGTAAAAAGAGACAAAATCTATTATGCCAATAGTTTCGAGTAGCATGTTCTTAATTAAATCATATTTTAGTTAAATTATGAATTACAAAATAAATTAATATCAGTATATAATATGTATTGTAGGAGAGCTGTAAAATGGCACTATGTTATTTTTATTGGAGACACGGTGGCCGAGTGGTAAAGCTCTGCTAGTTCGTTTAGCTTTCGTCAAGCGGGTTTTGTAGTTGAAGAATAAAAACCTGTACGTGGGTTTTCGTGGTATTCTTCTGTTTCCTCCCACTTTTTTCACTCTACCGTTCATTCATTGCTGTCATCACCGTCTGCCTTGGTGCATAATAAAGTAACATTAAAGCAAAAGAAATGATATCCAGAAACTCTCTTCTTAATATATAAAATGACAGACGAAGTAGAGGCCTGCATAAGCTCAGACTGAGCCCGCAAGCCCGATTCGGGCTTACAAAGCATAAATCACATCGGGCCTGAGTAGTAAACTTACAAATATACAAATATGTTTCTCGGGCCTAACTTTATAAATATGCTCTACAACCATATTTATTGGACCGTTCTTTCTGGAGAACTTTCAGAACAGTGCATAATCAAACCTCCAATTGCTGTAAATAAAAATACAATACAATAAAATACAAAATATACAATTTTCTTTGTAGTTTCCAGTTAAAGATATTCTTACAAATTTTTAAATTGTAGAAAGCACAAACTCGTAATTTGTTACACTTAACTACTAAAAATGAAAATAAATAAATTATTTATTCCGTAAAGTTGGTTGTAAAATTGCTGCAAGTAAAAGGTACAAATCCGAAATATGTCAGGAAAAATTTCCAATCCGTATTTTTGAAATATTATCAAACTTGTGGTTGGTAATAGTTTTTCCGCTTCTCAAAACAAAGGATATAATTTGAAATTGTCTTATCCGTAATAACTGAGGGAAACACTTTTGTTACTATATAATACAATATAAAACCTACAATTATGTCCGCAGATAAGTGTTACTATATAATACAATATAAAACCTACAATTATGTCCGTAGATAACATAAACTAAAATTATCCATTTCTTCTATTTTATTACCTACTTTAAATTTTGACCTCTCATTTACGCTCTCTGAGGAACTAAGGTGGAGGTGTTAGACTTCAAATCACGTTATCGCTACTGGATGAGTGAAATAATTAGTTATCATTTTCTACAATCTAGGAAGGGATAATAGTATCCTAGGTAAGAGTTATATAAATATACCTAATCGTTTTATTTGTAACATGTTTAGGACTTGGATCTATGAATGGCGTGCGTTCTGCTTTTCACAATACGGGTTATAATTTAAATCACACCATTAAAAACAAGTGAAATGGCTAAAATTTTCGAGGATCTTACAGAAACGATGTCCCTAACAATAATCACAAATAACTTCTTACTTTTTAATTTATTTCAGACGTGTTTCCAAACTGTAGTGATTACTGATGCCAGTTTCGATTTCGAGTGTTGAATGTTTTAAAGATTATTATAAATATTAAAGATTATTATAAAGACTATAATAAATCGTGGACAATACTGGAATCATTATGTATTGTCCACGATTACTCAATATGTTATGATTATTAATATATATTTTTGCAATATCTTTTTATGTTATGTTAAACAAATGATACAAATTACGAACTCTTTCCCCAGTATTAGGTAAAAATTCATATTATAGTACTGCACAAACTTGTATTTTACCATGCGCCAGGCGAAATAGCACTAGCTTTAGGAAAAAATGTTTATACAGAAAGTTTTGAAATAAGAAACTGATAAGAATAATAAAGAAGAGGAGCAACAATCTTGTAATTTTAATGTCTTTTCCGGTACACTTGCAATTCCTTATCATAATTATACTAATAATAACTATTATTATAAAATTTAAAGAAAATAAATACCAATGAGCAACACCTACTGCGCCAGAAAACTATGGATTCGACAGTGATAGCGACCCTTTGATCATTTTCCCATTCCTACTCTTCCTAATATTTTGGGGTCTTTCACATCTAGAGTACTCTACTCCATAATGTTAGATATAAATGTATATTAACTAGCTGTTATAAATTAGTACACGAATCGAGCTTCATCCTCCTAACGTGATGACCGAGAAAGAGAAAATTACTAAAATCTTCTTTAATAATTCCTTTTCTCCACTTAAGGTAAACCAAATAATGATATATAACCTACCGTTTCATCAAAACTATGATGTCTTGCATAAAACTACTTTGAAGTACCATAAGACGGGGTTACTCGGCACAAAATTTGAAAAGAGTTTCACGGTACTCTTTCGGTAAAAACGTGATCAGTAGAGAGAAAGTTTCAAGTGCCTCCGTAAGATAGAACATGTTACTGTATTTTGGCTATAATGTCTGCGGTTAAATTCAGTTCAAATTACCGGGAAAGCAGTCACTGTAAAGGCTGATAAAATTTAACAGATATCATCTATAAGAATTTCCGTCGAAGTTCAATTAGTTTCGTAGAATACTACCATGTATAATGGGACTTTGATGCAGTAGTTGAAATTGAAATGCTTCAAAGCCATAGAAAACGTAAAACTGGGAGAAGGCGTTTAAGCCTGTATTAGGGGTTAATTTGCACCGGTACAAAATACCGCTTAGATAGAAAATTATTTCCACTGGAGAATCCTGTGTTTTAAATTTAGGTAAATTTCCTATTTAGGTAGAAGCTTCAACGGATTTCTTGTTAGAAAACAAATTATGAACAGTGGCAGATCTAGAAAAGTTGTTTGAGATGGGCTTCATTAAAAAGGACTTTTTTTTTTTTTTGAGAAATCGCTAGACTTTGGGGAACTGGGCTTGCAGCTTATACACCTAGGAACCACTAGCAATAGATTTTTAGGCAAATCTTTACTTCGGTTCAAACAGTGACTGCAAGATTTATCTAATCGGGTGTCGGGAGCAGTTTAGGAATGATTCCTAAACTGCTCTGGTGTGCTCCCGGAACCGGATCAGTTGAATCGGTTATAGTTACTGTCCGAGTCAGAGTAATGTAGAATGTTAAGAATTATACTATAAAGACAAGGGCAAAGAAGTTACTAAACACCATTCTTAATCAATCCAGGTGAAGAGGTGACTATCAATATTGATGTCTAAATGGGGGCTACCACCCCACCCATACCTACTAAAGTACCATAAAAACATCCAAAGAAAATAATATTTAATGAAAACACTACTATAAAGCTAACGTAAGAAGGAAAATAAATTAAAAAAACACTCATCACTAATTATAAATCAGTGCAGCATGATGAGGGAAAATAAATTACATTTCACCAAGATAATGGAACAACCAGCAGCAAAACAAATACTTTGCCAAATACTCAAATACAAAGCAAATCAAGAATAAAATTAATATCAATTAAAAACGAAAGCACCCACCGTTTCGCCATACCAGAACACTCATGAATAATGAACTCATAATTGCTGATTCACGAGAAAATAAGATAGCAAGAACACATGCGCAATACTCAAGTTAACGTTACTGAAATATGTTCCTTTCCACACAGACGTCGATTTATTACAGCGAGCACACTTGTTATTATTACAATCATGACTAACCAATAAACGCCCACTTTTACCATACGTCGAACACAATCATCACAGGTTTCTTCTAACTCAATTAAACCACACAGTGCTGCAAACCGATATGAACTAATATACGAATCTAATACAAACATCTTAAACAACGACAAGTTCAAATTCTTTGTGTTAAATTCATGTTATGGTTTCTAAATCGCACCTGCTAACTCGATTGTCGCCATGAAACGAAAATTCAATTACCCGCCCACCGCATTCAACCAGCAACAGCACACACATACAAGCAGACAGAACATTTGACGTCACACTAACAAACTACCATATGACTGTACAGAGACACTTAATGGGAAAAATATGAACTACCACCAATCTCTGAACTAAGACGTCACACCAAAGGCACGAACAGTTCAAACAAGTGACTCACGCAGAAACACTTCCAGGAAGTGACTAAACCTGTAAGAACCGATTAAGGTCACTGATTTTGACTCTAATCACAGACTTGCCGTTAAAAAAAAAAATCATGCAATTTTGGATAGGTTTCAGCCTGAAAGTTACAAACCCGTAAATCTTGAACAGATTAGTGTCCGGATCATATTCTTGGACAAAGGGAATAACCAAATCAAATCAGTTTACGAAAATGATTTTTTCTTTTCGTCAGTTGGCACTTTTGTGGAACATATGTTAAACTATTAGAATGTGGTTCCAGAGTCGGTACCAGAAAATACATAATTTCCTTTACAAATATCGATAATTCAAACTAAGTACTGATACCGGTACCACCATTATATCAATGTTACTAAAATGCATGCAGTTTTGTGTAGAATGTAAAATGTTGAAATACTGAATTAAAACATTGCACAGAAACGTATGTCAACATACTTTTTTGTATGTTGTGAAAAGTAACCCCACCTACGAAACGTTTCACATTTCAATTTCAACAATAGCATCAAAGTCCAATTATACACACTAGTATTCTACGAAACTGACTTTGACGGAAATTCTTTTAAATTTAGGCAGTTTTTACAATAACTGCTTTCCATACCACTACAACAAATCCTCCCGGTATTCATAACTGATTCTAACCCCCAACATTATAGCGAAATTACAGTTACATATTCTATCTTACAGATTATTTGAAACTACCTGTTTACAGTTCATGGTTGTGCCGACAGAGGACTATGAAACTCTTTTCAATTTTGGTGCAAAGTAACGACCGATCTGCAAAGTAACCCCGTGTTACGGTATCTAGTAACCACTGTAAACGAAATGGAGTTTCAAAATTTAATGTGTCAAATTATGACACGGAACTACAAAAATATTTGGGAATGAAGGAATCCATATAATTAAGAATTTACGTCCCTAATGTATTGTGGTACTTCGGATCACAAATATGCAAGCAAAGTTACATATAGAATGTACATATAAAGTACTTAGGAACGTTAAAGTACACATTAAACACGCAAGACATGTAAGTTTATCCTAAATGAAGTATTTTGCGCTATCCTCGTTTAGCAACATTCTGCGTAATGGTCTAATCTGCATAGCAAACTTCTTTTTACTGGCCATCTAGCGCATGGTCGTTAGAGTTGTTTAAACAATAATTCATATATCATGTACGTTTATTAAGCCCTTAAAGTGATCCTATATTGAGAAATGGAGTTCCATACCCTAGAAATGATTGCTGGGAATATAAAAGGTCGAATTCATTGAAAGAAATGAGTGCAAATATGAAATGGATTTGTGTATGGACCTCTACAATTAATGAGACATCCATTGTTGATAAAAAATATTCTTTATCTTGTACTTTGCTAATGTTTTTCTAAGCCCTCCGGAGAAATGAAGCTAGAACCATTTGAGCTAAATCCTGAGTAAAATTACAAACGTCCGTAGTTTTTTTTTTTTTTTTCAATATAATACATTCCACGTTTAATTTGGAAAATTTTAGGATGAATATCATTCTAGTGATTTGTTATTTTACAAAAGTTTCTATATAAATGAAACAATATTGTCGAGCACCTATATTTGAATATGTGCAACAGTTAGTGAGTAATGTGTAATCAATAATAAAAGAATATTTTTTTTATCAAAATATAAACTACATAAGATTTGTATGAGTAGTAATTTATATCTTGAAAAAAAAAAGGATTCCATTATATCTTGACAAAAAATCGATTCCCTGTTATTATTTGGTATACAGCTAGTGTATGTGTGCCACGCCATTTCCAACTTGTAGATTACTAACTTACGTTCGAAATATCTCCCATAACTAAATACTTCTTGTGAAGCATTTCTTTTAACCAACAATTTTCCAAACCGATGTAACCGTATTATCAATCTGAGCCAATTAGTATATGAAAATTGAACATTACCTTTCTGGCCCAACTGAATTTAAATTGTTTGTGGTTAGTTGTTGGGAGTCATTAGAGTACGACGAGCAAGTCTCCTGAACCACTACTTTTCGTAGCGTTTCTATATTACTTTCTAATGCAGGATCTGATTCTGCAAATTCTGATTTCACCATATCAGCGGTCAGTTTCACATCCAAAGAATACATAGCTGTACCGTTGTCCATTGTTTGTTCTCCTTCCGTTGTAGATAATATTAACTTTTTGTTGTCAGTCATCAGTTCTAATGTGCACCCTTTCCCTTCGAGTGGATCTTCCTGAGGTAAGTCAAACACAATTTCTTCTTTGCACATCAATTCCAACTTAACAGACGCCTCTCCAGCCATTGTGAATTCAAATATTATAAGATTTTAACACTGTTCTTATACTTCCCTTATATTTTTTGCCAGTGTTAATGAAATAATTTACGAGAACTTTCAGAAAAGTAACTTTATTTTCCCAATCTTCTTCCTCTGCGAATCCGTTTACTTTCTTTCTTTCTTGCACACTAATATCAGTGACAGGAGGGGTGGTGCCTCAGGCGGAAACCTATATAGGCCACAAGTGTTATATTGGTCAAATAGTGAAAGTGAAAGGTCAAATAGCGAAAGTGAATGAAAGTTAATTGTTGCGAGTCCAATATGGAGAACGAATTATTTCGGGCGGCAGGTAATTGTTCGTTTTCTTTCGTAGAGTGATTATTGTAAGAGGCACAACTTCTTATACAAAAAAATGGAATTTTTTTTCATGAATGCTACAAAACTGACTCGCTTGTGTCGTCTGCTTCTAGCGTTGTTTACTACCAGCAGCAGGGAGTAATCTACATCCCCTATAACCCCACCAAATTTCTTGACACACAGCTAGTGATGGGTAAATTCCCGGGAAGATATTTTTCAGGAATATTCCCTGGGAATATTCCCGGGAAGATTCCCAAAATGGGAATTTATCCGGGAATTTATGTTCAATCAGAAAGAAAATTGCATTCTATTACTATATTATGATTTCAAAGTTGAATTAATTTTTATATCACAGCATATTATTACTGTTATTCACAGAGGATTCTTTAAAATGTATATTCTGAACGGTACTACGTTAATTTATTATTAACACTTTATTATATTTAGAGAGTACACATAAATGTATATTTATTTATAATATGTTCTATCAATTAAATATGTGTGAAAAAATTATATAGTAAATTATATAGTAACAGTTTACATTTATATGTAAGTAGATTTGCTCAACTTGTCTCTGTTACTGATATTATGAACATATTAAATTTATAAATGTTATAAACCAATTAGAATGGATAAATGCTAGAAGATAAATGTCTCACCAATTTATCAACATTTGCGCATACATATTTATGTTCACAAAATTTGCAACATACTTACTTATCTTTATATTTTAGCACGTAACATTGCCATACCGACCTTTCATTCTACCTATTCCTCGTAATTCCATACGTTAATTAACATGTAAAAGAAGTCCTAGTACCTCTTCAGAAATTCGAGTCAGAGAGAGGAGATAGACCGACGTCTATTACTAATGGTGGTTCAGGGTTTATTAATAATACTTCATCTCTATTTCTACATAATTCTATATTACTTTACAAAATGGTTCCTTTTCATCATTTGTAACTTAGTACTTTGCTAATTTTGGCTATTCTTTAGCATTGGGGGCCAGCTCTTGCACCTACTTTTTGCGATATTCTATTCCGATGCGATTGTTTTATGGTTTCATACCTTAAATTACGTTACCAACATTAATATTCAGACAACATTGCAGAGCGAGCGTTAGCGAATGAAGGCGGATTAGAGCCCCGCATGACACGTTGTTTTCTATATTCGTTACCAACAATTCACTTTCTTTTCTCACATAAATCACTTCCACTTACCTTTCCGTTTTGTATAAATCCCCTACTGCCCTAAAAAAAATGTGTTCGATACTTTCTTGACTACTTGAACATCACTATCAACTCATTTCTTCCATAAATCATCCTACTTTTTGCTAGTTTTGGCCCCCCAATACTAAACAATTACCTTACTTTTTAGTGCAAGTGGAAATGGAACTTGAAAAATCATATTATTAGTTATATAAAGTACCGTCAAATAATTTTAAATTTTTTAACCTCCAACCTCTTGAAAATCTGGAAGTAAATCATAATATATTAAAATAAAGTAATTAGTCATATGGTTCTTATAATTTGGAAGATAAAGTAAAGAAATGGAAATAAATTCCTTCCCGGGAATTTATAGGCCAGGGAAAAAACCCGGGAATATTCCCACTGCCCATCACTACACACAGCCCTGAATGGATAAGGAATACTTCCCCAAATCCAATTGTATCAATCGGTATCATATAGGTTATTTATTACATCAAGTTAAAAAAGGTTTAGCGTTAAGGAAAGAAGGCAATATTCTTATTTATTTATTTCACTTCAAAATACGAAGCGACCTCGTTCTGATGTACGGCTTCGAGAACCCCATGAAATCATTGTTTCGGGCGATATTTTGATGGAAACAATTGACAAATCAGACCGCTCATATCTACCCTCCTGGGCTCCACGGTCCTTTCCGAGAAAAGAGATTGATGGACAGATGCATATGACTGAAATTGGCAACGTCTTCAGCGGTCACTAACCTACTTCCTCCTCAATAAAGAAAAATGTGACAATATAGTAATAAGTCTATACCAGATTCAGTTGGTAAGTACTACTCTGCTACAGGCTCGCAACCAGAGGGGGAGCTAGGGAGGGACTGGCCCACCCCAAATTTTTCATGTCCCCTCCAAACTTCAATACAAAATGCAATATTTGGATATTTGTAAGAAAATTTTTAATGACTTTGTCCCTTCTAACATATTCATGGCCCGCCAAAGCTCTGTGGCTGGTTTCGAGCCTGCTCTGCAAATGGTGTATCAACGGAGGAACGTTAGAAGGAAGAAGTCAAAACGTTCTTCAGAAATAGTAGTAGTAGAAAATGGATCGATCTGGCTAAACATTGGCCAACTCAGGAGCCCCTGGGAAATTGAGCACCTTACACCGTGAACTCACGGTCTTTTACGACCTCCATTTTAGGGTTGTATTTGTTCCCTTTTATGAGCACTTTTTAGGGGGTGTACTCGTTCACTTTTATGAGCATATTTTTAGGGGTGAACTCGTTCCCTTTTATGAGCATATTTTCCAACCCCTACGAACACATATCAAAGCAGATAATACATAACACTACGTAACACATAGAAGATCAGATAACACATAAGAATATGAAACATAGAAGGGGGTATTCGTTCTCTTTTATGATTACTTTTTCAACCCCTAGTAGAAACTATGAACACATAGCAGGGGTGTATTCTTCTCTTTTATGAGCATATTTTCCATCCCCTATTTTAACATAGCAGAAATTATACTGAGACTATGAACACACAGCAGAGCATAAGACTATGTAACGCAGCAAGGGTGTACTCATTCAACCCCTATTTTAACATAGCAAATAATACATAAGACTACGTACTTTTTCCACCCTTTATTATACCATAGCAGAGAATACATGGAGACTACGAACACATAGTAGAGCAGATAATCTTTAAGGCTTGTACTCGTTCCCTTTTTCCACCCTAGCAAGACTACGTAACATAGCAGGGAGGTATTCGTTTTCAACCCCTATTTGAAAATAGCAGACAATGAATACATAAGACTACGAACACACAACTGTATTTGTTCCACTAGTAAAAGAGTATGGTTTATTTTTCAACCCCTATTTTAACATAGCAGAAATAGCAGAGACTACGTAACAGCAGGGGTGTATTCATTCTCTTTTAAGAGCATATTTTCCAACCCTTATTTGAACATAGCAGAAATTTAAAAAAATTCATTCTCCTTTATGAACATATGGATGAAACTCGGCATATGGGGGGGGGTTTCGACCATGCTGATTCCGAATATTATATTTATGTTTACCTGGGTCTTATAGTTTATGTGGGATACGCCCTTTGTATGACACTTAAAACTCAATCACTCGTAAACGAAGCAACATATTGAGGTGCTGTTTCCACATTTAGTAATTGGTCACCAGCAACTAGAAGTTCCAAAATAATGATCATCGAGGTCAAAGGTCACAATACCTAAAACCTAATAACTCGAAAACGGATCCACATATTGAGGTGCTGTTTCCAAATCTAGTAATTGGTCATCAACTACTACAAGTTCCAAAAATAATGACCACCGAGGTCAAAGGTCAAAATACTTAAAACGAAATAACTCAAAAATGGATCGATGTACTGAGGTGCTGTTTCCACATTTAGTAATTGGTCATCGACTACTACAAGCTTCAAAAATAATGGTCATCGAGGTCAAAGATCAAATATTTAAACCCGAGTAACTCTTAAACGGAACTATGTATTGAGGTACTGTTTCCAAATTTAGTAAATTTGTGTGATCTATTCAATTTTGTACCAAGCAGAAAAAAAAGTGAAGAAGGAATAAATTGGAGTAGCTTATTTACTTTTGTATTAATGAGAAAGAAATCAAAGAAACACAACTTTAACTAGCGCAGACCTTCTGCAACGCAAAAATTAATTTGGATGGACTAACAAGAAAGAAAGCAAAGATATGCCGTATTAACTAGCTGAGAATTATATGTCATCTTGTATTATTTAAACAAAACGGAGGGCTGAATTTGAGAAAGCGAACATGGATCATTCTACTCAAATTTGGATGGAGTAATTATCTTTGTATGAACCAGAACAAATGAAGAAAGTCCATTTTAACTAGTTCAATATTTCTGTACAGTTTTGTAGTACCCAAATAAACGAAATTTTATTTTTGTATCAATCACAAGAAAATCAAAGAAGGGTCATTTTAACTAGCTCAGCATTTTATACCTTTTTTGTGCTATTCAAATAATAGAGGGAACAAATTTCAGTGGTCTATTTTATTTTTGTAGCAATCAGAAGAAAAACAAAGATATGTCATTTTAACTATTTAAACAAACGAAATGATAAATTTGAATCACCTTTTCAATTTTGTACCAACGAGAAATACCATTTTGTACTACTCCAATAAACGAAGGAGTAGAGTATTTAGTTTTATACCAACCAGTAAAAAAGAAGCGAAGATTAGGTGAATTATTTTCTTTTGTACCAACTGGAAAAGAGAATAAGAGCGACTTCAACTATCTCGTTATGTACTGTTTAAACAAACAAAAAAATGACAATTTTAACTAGCTACTGATATGTTCTATTTTTGTATCAATCAGAAAAAAACGAAGAAGGATCATTGTAACAAGTTCATAATTTCGATGTTCTACTTTTTATACCAACGAGAAAAAATGAACTAGCTGAATATATTATATCCTACAAAAGAACAAATTTAAGTGACCTATTCCATTTTATACCAATCAGAAATGCCTTTTTAACTGGCTCAGAATTTTACTACTCAAATAAAGAATGGAGTATTTTTATATCACCGAGAAAAACAAAGAAATTGTATCATTTTGGAGTATTCAAATAAACAAAGGACTTATAATTTGTGTCAACTCTAAAAAAGGGTTATTCTGTATTATTTCAACAAACAAGGAAAAAGCAAAAAAAGTCCATTTTAAACTATTCTAATAAACGAAGGCATAAATATGAGTGAGACCAGAGAAAAAAACGAAGAAGGCCCATTTTAACTGCGAATTTCTGTACTTTTTGTACTATTTAAACAAACGATTGAATAAATTTGAGTGGCCTGTTTTATGTACTAACCAGAAAAATCGAAGAGGGTCCAATTTAGATACCTTTGTACTAGCCCAATGAACGAAAGAACAAATTTGTGTATTCTACTCTTTTATACCAAACAAAGAAGAACCATTTTAACTTGCTGAGTATTTTATATTCAAATAAACGAAAGAATAAAATTGTACTAACCAGAAAAAGGGAAAAAAGACCATTTGAGTGGCATATTGAATTTTATATCATTTTGTAATACTCAATTTTGGATGGACTATTTAGTTTTGTACCAAGCAGTAAAAAGGAAACAAAGGTATAAATTTGTACTGACCAGAAAAGCGAAGATATTTAAAAATAATACATTTATTGAGGTGTCCTATTTCATATTGCACCAACGAGAACCATTTTAACTGGCTTAGAATTTTATACCTTTTTGTAAAAATTTGTACCTAACCGAAAAAAGCAAGGAAATACCATTTTTGTGCTAACCAAAATAAAAACGAAGAAAGACCATTTTAAATAGCTCAGCATGTTATAACTTTTTGTGCTTTTGGTCTACCCAATTTCTTAACCATATTGTACTATATAAACAAACAAAGGAATAAATTTGTGTGACTTATTCACTTTTGTAACAAGCAGAAAAAGGAAAGAACTTACATTTTGTGCTAATCAAATTTGGCTGGTCTATTTAGTTTTGTCGATTCTTTAACTAGCTCGAACAAACGAAAGAATAAAGAATCAATTTATACCTTTTTGTGCTATTAAATTTGAGTGACCTATTCAATTTTGTACCAAGTAGACAAAATTTTGTTTGCAATTGAAAAAGCGGAGAAGGTGTATTTTATGTACATTTTGTACTACTCAAATTCTACTTTGTGTACCAACCAGAGAAAACCAGAGAAAACATATTCTGCTACTCAAACAAACGAAGAAATAAGCTCAGAATTTTATACCTTTTTGGTGTTACATTTGTGTCATCTAGAGAAAAATTTAAATTGACTGTCACTGACAATTCAGTTGCCAGAGTCCAATGCGTGTAATCTATTAAATTTTTAATATTACAATACTACAAATTGATCCATTTATAAAATAATATAGTTAACAGTTCAATTCTCTGTAACCCTTTGTAATTTTAGCCCTAATATGTTCTTCTATTCATACACAATCAAATGCATATGCTACAGTTCATTTACAGAATTAAATAATTGTCTATCTTTCTCTAAATACATTTCTACTATTTCTTTGATATAATAATCACACTCTGTAATGTATTCATATACCAGATTAAATTTTTTCTCCAAAGTATAAGTGTTCTTAATATTACAACCTTTAAAATGCTTCTTTAAATAAAGTTTATAGATTTTCTCTCTTATTTCACGTTTAATTAAGATCGTCCACACCTTTCGTAATAATTCGTAATTATACTGCAGCAAACAGTTGTGATCTTTTTCATTTTCATTATGTTCAGAACATGCTTCACATAATAATACTGAATTTGGTGTGTACTCATTAAATAATTGTATAACACATGTATCACTAATACTTTCACTAGTACACTCGCACTTATTAGCTTCCATTTCAAAACAGGTAATGTTTGAAACACTGTCATCATCACTTTCCGGGAGTATTTCATCATTATATCTATTATAGCGTCTAAAACAATTATAGACTTCTTCTATTTCCTGTGTTGGATATATGATTCTCACTTTATTACGTAATTCATCAGGCAAATCGGGGTCAGACGGGTGAATTAACAGTATAGGTTTTTCGTTTTCACGCTGAATTTCTTTTTCTCTAGGTGAAACATAAACAATCTCCATGCTAGTCATTTTTTATGCTCTTCAGCAAAAGCAAATCAAAAAAATAAATTTGTATACCTACAATTAAAGCATTCTGTACATTCTCCGTGTTTAATAATATGTTTCAAGGCAATACAAAATAATTCGTTAATATAACATCATGATATATGTACTATTATTTTCCAAATATACTCCATAAACTTCAGCGGCGTGCCGTCAAGAGGACTAGGGGACTAGGCTAGTCCCCTGGCATTTTAAATTAAAGTATTTTGTGATAAATATATACCTAAGAATACGAAAACATTCTTTATATTTCTCTATTTTCGTAAAATAACACTGTTTCAATTGTTATCACAAAAGTTTAGTCAGCGCCCGTGTGCTGGGTGCGACAGCAAAGTGGAAATCGGAAACGCTCGGGTTTTAATCGACTTTTCTCGGGGTAGGGAACAGGGTCCATCCAGCTAGTCCTCATATTATGTCTAAACACAGGCTATGTCTCATATTATGTCTGAGCTCTAAGCACACGCGTTCTGTCGTAAGCGAATTTAATGCTTGTTTGTTTTTTACAGTTAATAGTTTTAACGCAATTAAAGTTACAGTATTAATCTTAACACTATAAGAGAGCTAGTGAAGTGTGAACTTTTTAGATTATCAATATATTTTGAAATTGGCTCGAAGAGTAAAGTATGGAAGGCGACTCGTCTGAGAAATTGAGTCCGTTGCAGCAAAGCGATGCCGCAAGCAGTGGTATTACTTCAATTGGTACAGGGGACGGTAGGGGTGGGGATCGGCCGTTTCAGTGTTATATTCTGGACCAATTATCCATGGCATTATTTGAATTTCTTAGTTTTCAAGAAAAGCAACAAATAATAACCAGTGGTAGACCAACTTCAAGTATTTCCATTGACATAAATGAAACAGGCCCGCAATCAGACTGGGGCTAGAGGGGCCTGACACCCCTAAACTTTTTGTGGCCCTTCCATACCTCATTACAAGAAATACAATTTAGACATATGTAAGAGAATTTTTAATGACTTGGGCCCCCTCACATGTTCATGCCCTCCCCCAAACCTCTGTGGCTGTTTTCGGGTCTGAAATGAAAGATTATATACGTATTTTTATAAAAAGGCCTTGTGTCCATCTTAAACATAAATTAAACATAACTTTCTTACAAGGCTATCTGTATTCTTTATTATAAATTAACGAGAAATGTAACAGTTTCGGAAGTATGTCTGGAGAAGGAAGTGATATACTTCCGAAACTGTTACATTTCTCGTTAATTTATAATAAAGAATACAGACAGCTTTGTAAGAAAGTTATGTTTAATTATATACGTAATATCAAAATAGATTATTTTGCTTCTTCAAAATAGTTAACTGCATGTGAGGCAAGAAACAAGCACTGCTGCTGGCCTTATATTCTGTTCCACAGAGAAAAGGACATGAAGAATAATGATGTTTTTTGTGACGTGAACAATTTTCACAAAGCCAAGTTGCGCCACGAAAAGTGTTATTCACACGTGTCCATAATAACTTAATTGAAAACTTTCGGGAGAGCTAGAATTGATTTTCAATTGAGTGAGCAAAGAAGGTTAGATGTTTTAAAGCATAATGCAGAAGTTGATTCAAATCGAGAACTAATGAAACGATTGATTTATGTTTCTTGTTTTATGGCTCAAGAAAAGCTATCATTTAGAGGACATAACGAACAGGAAGAGTCTGTCAATTAGGAAAATTATATTGAAGTTACTTTCTTCAATTACGACACTAAATTGACTTGTCATCTTCACAGCACGGGAATGTTTAAAAGAACATCAAACAGGATTCGGAATTATGTTATTAAATGTGTTGGTGACGCAATTCTGGATAAAATTAATTCAGAAATTAACAATACACTTTTTACAGTAATAATGTTGGACAAAACTACGGACATTGCAAAGAACTTTCAATCGTCTTCGGTACGTGAAAGACGGCAATATTCATGAAAGATTTATTTCTTTTGCAGTAATGATCGCACTGCGACTGTTCTAACTGAGCAAGTATTCCAAGGTCTCTCTCGCTTTCATTGTGAGTAAAAGCTTGAAGCACAAGGCTATGATGGAGCTGCCACGTTTTCTAGACTTAAAATGGTTCACAATATTTTGAGAAAAGGAGGTGTCCCAGTGCACTCTCCATATACTGCTATTCAATCTCGTTGTTCCACAGTCTGTTAATCACATCAAGGAATGTAAAATATTTTTTAGAATAAGTGGCATTTCAAATTTATTTTCACATTCATTGAAATGCTGTAACGCGCTTGCTGAATCAAAAGTAACTAAGCGATTTCCAACGGTTGCCAATATAAGATGGAATTACAAATCCAGAATTGTGAATGCAGTGAATGAAAATCAAATAGGGCTATAGCTCTTACGGTGTTTTGAAGACATTGCAGAAGATTTAGATAATTGGGACACCGAAGCTTTCATAACTGGAAAAGGCTACGTGTAATCATTGAATGGTTACGATTTTGCATTTCTACTAAAAGTTTTCAGTTATATTTTTATGGGCACAGACATAGGGTATACATACTATTCAACATTCTTCAAAGTAAAACCTTGGATGTGAAATGTTTCATCGAAAAAGTACAAGAAACGATATCTCACCTTAGAAATGCAAGAAACGATTTTGAAGAGACTTATAGAAAAGTAGAATTAGATGATAACGGGAACCTTCTAATAGAAGACGTAAAGTAGATGACTCAACAGATACAATAATTAAATATGTGCGTCTCTACCATGAAATTATTGATACTGTAATTGGACAAATGGAGATGAGATTTCAAGATCACAGTAAGTTGCAATTTCTTGAGCTGTTATTCCTGATTTCCTGATTGCTTGTTTTTGATCCTTAAAAAAGTTACAGATTTTTTAAAATTTTAACAATTTGCGGAGAGAATTAATATCAGTTTACAGACTATCAGATTTTTCAAACAAAACTGACTGAAATTATCCATTTATTGGAAGAAAGAGGCTTGGTAGAAGAAGCGTTTACAGAAACATATAAATTGAGTTTGGTGTCAACAATACCACTCAGAACCTCCACTGTACAGCGCACATTCTCTTCGAACCTAGTCCCCTATGAGAAAAGTCACCGCACGCCACTGATAAACTTATATTCCAGTATAATAAAATATATAAATGCAAAAATATATATTTGAAGTTTCAGGAAAGAAAGCTTAAAAAATAATTGAATCGTTCAGCAATAGGTAGTACCTTAGGAGCCTCACTATACTAGCAATACAAATGTTAGGTAACGCATTCGTAACGTTGCTTAAATATCTGCAGCACTCTTTATAGATGGTGTTCAACATGGATCTTTAAAAAACTTTTCTTCTCTTTGATGAGTTGCTTCTTCTGCTGTGATTCAAAATGGCCAAGTATGTTGTTTCTTATTTTTTCTTTAGTACGTCTTAGTCCCTTAATAACCCCAATTGCTATGAAGTATGTTCTACTGAATTAAGTTATAATTGAATTATGACGCAATTCTGGTTTGTTAAATCTCACGTTCAAATATGTTATGATTCATACTTAGTGACGTGAGAATCAATTTAAATTGTTCTCTGGATGACACAAAAATATGCAAAATGTAGCACCACAAAAATCTAAAATTCTGAGCTTTTCTTCTGATTCTTACAAAAATGAAATAGACCATCCAAATTTATTAGAGTAATGCAAAATGGACATTCGTGGTTGGTATAAAGCTAAAATGGGCTTTTTCGGCTTGCTATGAAAGTGAATAGGTCAAACAAATTTATTTCTTCGTTTCTTTGAGTAGCAGAATATGGTCTTTCTTTGGTTATCTCTGGTTGGTGCTCAAAGTAGAATTTGAGCAGTACAAAATGTACATAAAGTAGACGTCCGCTTTTTTAATTGCAAACAAATTGTTTTCTACTTGGTACAAAATTGAATAGGTCTCTCAAATTTAATAGCACAAAAAGGTATAAATTGATTCGTTATTCTTTCGTTTGTTTGAGGTAGTTAAAGAATCGACAAAACTAAATAGACCAGCCAAATTTGATTAGTACAAAATGTCAGTTCTTTCCTTTTTCTGCTTGTTACAAAAGTGACTAAGTCACACAAATTTATTCCTTTGTTTGTTTAAATAGTACAACATGGTTAAGAAATTGGGTAGACCAAAAGCTCAAAAAGTTATAACATGCTGAGCTATTTAAAATGGTCTTTCTTCGTTTTTTTGTTAGCACAAAAATGGTATTTCCTTGCTTTTTTCGGTTTAGTACAAATTTTACAAGAAAGGTATAAAATTCTAAGCCAGTTAAAATGGTTCTCGTTGGTACAAAACGAAATAGGAAACCCCCTTAAATTTATTTTTTTAATGCCTTCGCTTTTCTGGTCAGTACAATTTTATACCTTTGTTTCATTTTTCTGCTTAGTATAATCAATATAATCCATCCAAATTTGATTATTACAAAATGATATAAAATTCAATAGGCCACTCAAATGGTCTTTTTTCCCTTTTTCTGGTTAGTACAATTTTATTCTTCGTTTATTTGAGTATAAAATACTCAGCAAGTTAAAATGGTTCTTCTTTGTTTGGTATAAAAAAGAACACCCAAATTTGTTCTTTCGTTCATTGTGTTAGTACAAAGGTATATAAATTCTGAGTTAGCTAAATTGGACTATCTTCGATTTTTCTGGTTAGTACATAAAAGAGGCCACTCAACTTTATTCCATCGTTTGTTTAAATAGTACAAAAAGTACAGAAATACTCAGTTAGATAAAATGGGCCTTCTTTGTTTTTTTCTCTGGTCTCACTCATATTTATGCCTTCGTTTATTAGAATAGTTTCAAATGGTCCGTTTTTGCTTTTTCCTTTTGTTTGTTGAAATAATACAGAATGAGCCTTTTTAGAGTTGACACAAATTATAAGTCCTTTGTTTATTTGAATACTCCAAAATGGTAGAATTTCTTTGTTTTTCTCGGTGATATAAAACTAAATACTCCATTGTTTATTTGAGTAGTAAAATTCTGAGCCAGTTAAAATGGCATTTCTCAGTGGTACAAAATTGAATAGGTGACTTAAATTTATTCTTTCGTATGATATAAACTATTCAGCTAGTTCATTTTTTTCTCGTTGGTATAAAAAATAGAACATCGAAATTATGAGCTTGTTAAAATGACCCTTCTTCGGTTTTTTTCTGATTGATACAAAAATAGAACATATTAGTAGTTCAAAAGTTACATAAATTCTGAGCTAGTTAAAATTGTCATTTTTTTGTTTGTTTAAACAGTACATAATGAGATAGTTGAAGTCGCTCTTCTTCTCTTTTCCAGTTGGTACAAAAGAAAATAATTCACCTAATCTTCACTTCTCTTTTTCTGGTTGGTACAAAACTAAATACTCTACTCCTTCGTTTATTGGAGTAGTACAAAATGGTATAAAAGACTGAGTTAGTTAAAATGAAACTTCTTCGTTTTTTTGCTTATTTGAGTAGTACAAAATGGCATTTCTCGTTGGTACAAAATTGAAAAGGTGATTCAAATTTATCCTTTCGTTTGTTTAAATAGTTAAAATGGCGTATCTTTGCTTTTCTTCTGATTGGTACAAAAATAAAATAGACCACTGAAATTTGTTCCCTCTATTATATGAATAGCACAAAAAGGTATAAAATGCTGAGCTTGTTAAGATGACTATTTTTTGATTTTCTTGTTATTGATACAAAAATGAAATTTGGGTAGTACAAAATTGTACAGAAATATTGAACTAGTTAAAATGGACATTCTTCATTTTTTCTGGTTCATACAAAGATAAATACTCCATCCAAATTTGAATAAAATGATCCATGTTCGCTTTCTCAAATTTAGCCCTTCGTTTTGTTTAAATAATACAAGATGACATATAATTCTCAGCTAGTTAATATGGCATATCTTTGCTTTCTTTCTTGTTAGTCCATCCAAATTAATTTTTGCGTTTATTTGAATAACCCAAAAAGGTACAGAAATTCTCAGTTAATTAAAATTGTGTTTCTTTGATTTCTTTCTCATTAATACAAAAGTAAATAAGCCACTCAAAGTTATTCCTTCTTCACTTTTTTCTGCTTGATACAAAATTGAATAGATCACACAAATTTACTAAATGAGAAAACGTTATCTCAATATGTGGCTTCGTTTACTAGATTGACCTTTCATCTCGATGGTCATTATTTTTGGAACTTGTACTAGTTGATGAGCAATTGCTAAATGTGGAAACACCAACTCAATATGTGGATCCATTTCTGAGTTATTAGGTTTTAAGTATTTTGACCTTTGACCTCGATTGCCAGTACATTTTTAGCATGTACTAGTTATGACCTATAACTAGATTTGGAAACAGCACCCTAATACGTTGCTTCGTTTCCGAGTTATTAGGTTTTAAGTATTTTGACCTTTGACTTCGATTGTCAGCACTTTTTTAACATGTACTAGTTGATGACAAATTGCTAATTGTTGCTCTGTTTTTGAGTTTGACCTTTGTTCACGATGGTAGTAGTTTGAGGACATGCTTGTGTCATTTCTGCTATGTTAAATTAGGGGTTGGGAACGAAATCAGTGCTACGTTAAAATAGGGGTGGAGAATGTGTTCATAAATTTCTGCTATGTTAAAATGTTCAAATAGGGGTTGAAAAAGAAATCATAAAAGAGGACTAATACACTCCTGAACGAATACATCCCTGCTATGTTACGTAGTCTTATGTATTATCTGCTCTTCTTTGTAATTTCAATTAGGGGTGGAAAAATGGTCATCAAAGCACACCCTCTAAAATGACTATCTGTAGACCGTGGGTGTTCTATTGTAATCTTTGCTCATTGTCTGCTATTTCTGTTATGACAAAATAAGTGTTGGAATGAGTACACCCCTGCTATATAAATTATGTTCTTATGTGTTAAAATGAGGGTTGGACTTGTTTTGGGTTGGAAAAGAGAACGAGTGCAAATTGAGGTGCAAAAATAGGCCAACTGCTATGTTAAAATAGGGGTTGAAAGGTAGTCTTATGTTATCTATGCTTTGTTCAATTAAGGGTGGAAAGTATGCTCATAAAAGGGATGAGTATACCCATAAAAATGCTCATAAAAACAAACGAACACATCCCTGTTATGTTACGTAGTCTTATGCTCTTCTATGTGTTTTTAATCTTATGTGTTATGTGCTATGTTCAATTAGGGGTGGAAAATATGCTCATAAAAGGGAACGAGTTCACCCCTAAAATGAAGGTCGTAAAAGAGAACGAGTTCACCCCTAAAAATGTGCTCATAAAAGGGAACAAATACACTCCTAAAGTGGAGGTCGTAAAAGACCGTGGGTTGACGGTTCACGATTCTCGATTTCCCAGGGGGATCCCGAGTAGGCCTAGTATGGCCTAATATGGCCTCATGTGTTCCAGATCGATCCATATTCTACTACTACATTATAATAATAAAGAAGAAGAAGAAATAACTACCTGAAATAATAACAGCTAGAATTTTATCTATAATGAAAAAAGTAATCAAAACAAACGAAGAAGAAGAAGAAGAATGAAGACATAATGATAAGTATAAAGGAGAAATGATTACCTGTAAAAGTAAATGCAGCAAGCAGCGATCATTTTTTTCTGGAGTTGATGAGAAAGTGTAATGAAATTCATTTAAGGATTTTCCTTTAGCTTTGAAGCATAGGAAAATATATGAATAATGCCCACATAAGGACGATTTCACACTTTGAATTTGTTTATTATTAAATGTATAAGAAGTGGAATTTCTACGTAGAAGTTGAATATGTTGCATTATATATGGAGAAAATCCAAATGTATCGAAGTAGTGGGCACGTCCATCAGTATGAATATTTACGGAAATCCACTGTGTGCCAAGTTTGTTCGAGGGATCTGTATTTATGATGATAGCTACAGGTAGTGGAACATGTGTTGGTAATTGATTGGCTGCATATACGCCAACAAAATGATTGTGAAATAAAGAATTTGTTTGCAAAGCATTCAATAAATCTAGTGTAGAGGACATCGTATAAAAATGCAGACATGTACATATATGGTATGGTATTTAAATAACGTTCCTTTAAAAATCCATGATGATGTTCCTCTGATGATCCACTTCTAAGAGAGATTGGAACTCGCCATACGTGATGCATGAGATAGGTGCTGGTTGAGGATTCTTAAAATGAACTTAAACACGAACACAACCATATTTGATTAGATTCCAATGCTGCACAACGCTGGCTTCTCCATCTTGAGTAATGTCGAAAACAAAGAAAGTGTATCCTTGAGGAAAGGCAAGGCGAGAAATATTGTTGCCATGATTGGGAAAGTGAATACCTGATCCACACAATAAGGTATGATATGAGGAAACATAAAGGTTGTTTTCGAAATTTGGTTATAATGATTTTGAAGGTACAGGTTTTCCATCAATGTATAGAAAGAAGAAATTGATGTCAAAATGTTTGAAAGGAAATGGATTTGAAGTTATTGTTCCTGAATAGGCATCATTTTGTGTAAACGCCACAATCACTCGAAGTGGTAATACTCCCATAAATAAAATATCAATTGTTTTTGATTGAAGATCCTTTGGAATGACGAATGACTTCATTTGCACTCTTGTGACAGGATATTTGGCTGTTGTTCATTGTAGAAGCTTTTTATGTGATAGTTTTATTGTAGGACTAACATTAATCTTTTTAATATGTAAAGCAGCGTCTAAAATATTCACTTTAGCCTCAACAGACGAATCACTAGCGATGAGACAAAAGTTTGGCTTTGCAGGAATTAACTTGAGACGTAATTCTACTCCTTGGATTAAAAATTTATCTTGATAAAAATATCACAATGAAGATGTCCAAGCATGTCGAATTTTGCACTTTTTTAATAATTCATAACATTGTTGAAATCCGCTATTACCACTAGATGTTGCATCAATATGTCCAGCAGTATCTTGAAACCAGAATGCACATTGAAGATGAGTATTTTAGCAGAATCATCATAATTTAACAGTTTTTCAATGTAGGATCGATATGGATGATTATGAGATGGAAATGAAATCAGTTTGTTATTTAAATACACTTCAATTTCACTAAACATAGAATTTAAAAAGTCATTAATAGGAGCCACAGCTTTATCACTTTCAACAAATGCTGATCCATCAGGCTTAACTATTTGAGCTTCGATGTAAAGAAGAGTGTGTGGTAGATCTATGTATTAATCACTTGTTCCTGGGATTACAAATTCTATAGGAGCATTACCAGCTAGTGAACTGACTGGTTTGTATGTAACAACATGATTATCCAATATACTGGTTTGAGTTGGTTTTGTAGAAAAAATATCTAGTTCACTTTTTACACACTCGCAGGATTGATTATGTAAGAAAGAGATGATGATGATGATTTAATCAAAATATCGTGTGATACTTTCCCCTTTTTCTTATACGACTGATTTTTCTTTTTTTCTGTGTACGTTTCCTCTCTCCGTTCTTCTTGCACTTGATGATGTGTAATGATGAAGTGCTAAAGATGGAATGATGTGTAATTCTTCTTTTCCTTCGTTGATATCCAGATCCTAGCATAGATTTCAGTTTATTTTTTGCTTTGTCTTGCAAGACGGATCTCGCTTTACCCATTCGTTGATGAAAGGATTCGTTAATAGGTTACTCCAGATTTTAATAATTCCTTTTCTAAAGTTTTAGCTCGCCGTTTTACTAACAGCATGACAGAACGAAATAATCCTCCAAGGAAACTTCCAATTCCATGTCCAACTTGATAAGGGGATCCAACATAAACGTTTCCAGCTCCAGAAAAAGCTTGTTTTTGATAATATTGTAAATATGGATTATTCATATTTGTTGATGTTGACGCACTGATCGTAAATGTAGTTTAACGCATACAGTTCCGAAAGTGAATGTCAGCCGAGAGCCTGTACTATCTCTTATATCTATTTTGATGTGCTCAAAATGCATCTTCTCTATAGGTACATAATGTGGAGGATTAAAATTTTCTATAGCACTACTTCCAAATGTATGATTCACAGAATTCATATTTATGATACGTAATAATGGTGCTACTGTATCTCCAACAAATACAGATTGAATTATATCACAATACACATACATTGTAGATGGAAATCCTAAACGTAAATTTGGAATGCTTTGGCCTTGTTGCATATCCTTTAAATCAACGTTTGGATCAAACCCCAACATCGCATTAACACTTGATGATAATGCAAAATCTACATCTATGTCTTTATGAAGACGTCGTATAAAACAGGTATTACTCTCACGAGTATAGAAAATATGTAAATTTATGAATCTGCTCTACGTATTAATTATCTTTATTAATTCTGATTTAGCAGTGTAATAACGTACAGGAATTAATAACGTAACGTTATAAATTTCCATTCATCACTTTTTGCAGGTTTGTAAAAAAATTATTTTTTTTCTTCATTAACATTTAATATTGAATGAGGATAATGAATTTCAACAATACCCACTTCAAACTTTTCACGTAATTACATTCTTTGATTAAGTTTCGTAGTGTATGATGTTAAGATGTTGTCAGGAAAATATTCCATAGAACTATTACTGGGAAGTGTAACGTAAAAATCTCCATCAGGTTCCATTGTACTTTTCGATCTTCTTTACGGCTGGTGCAGGTATCCAGGAATCGAAAGAAGAAGCATATCCTTTCCAATGAACAAGATATTCTTTTCTGCTGCCTTTTCTTCTTGTACGAATGATTTTTCTATGTAAAACGTCTTTGATAACGTCACAGGTTGTAATTCCTCTCTGTAAAATAATCCATCCAGTGGTTCCTTGTTTAAATCTTCAATTTCATAAACAGGGGATCTCTTGGTATTATCTTCTTCACTTTAAATATTTCCTAAGTCCAGTTTTGCATATATCCTTTATCAAATGTACGTTTAGTTTTACTAATTCGTACTGTATCACCAATCTTAAGATGTTTTGAGAAATTTGGATTCTTCTTCTTCTTTATTTAATTATCATATTGATTATGCCATACTTGTAATAGGTTATTTTGAGAAACATTTGCAGGTGACATCTTTATGCTTGAATGATAACCTTCATTGTATGATTTCACAAGAAGAGGTAATACATTTAAATAATTATACGTTTGATACTTTGTAAAATACTTCCACATTTTTTCTTTTAGAGTTCTGTTAAAACGTTCTACAATACTAGCTTTTATATCAGGATTTTTAGTTGTAATATGTTTTATTTTGTTGTCCTCTAAGTACTTCTGTATTGTTTTATTAGTAAACTCACTTCCTTTATCTGTTCGGAATGTAATTGGTTTTCTGGCTTTGAACAGAAATTTCAGTGTTTTTAAGACATCATTTGTACTTGTAGATTTTAATGGCACAGACCATGCGTATCGACTGAACACAACTATCACTGTAAGAATATAACGATATCCATCATTAAAGTTATGAAGAGATTGAAGATCATTAATATCACTTTCCCATTCATCATCAATGCTATTCATTACATAGAAATCTCTTTTAAAACACCGACGTACAGGTTTGTGTAACGTATATGTTGTTTGTTGCAGTAACCATTTTCTTATACAATGTATAGGAATTTTTTTCTTTGTAGCTATCCACAATTTTTTAACAGTTGAAATCGAGGCAGGATGTGAAGGGTTATTGTACATCTTGCTTAACTATTTGTTTATAGTTTCCATCTTGACCATACTGGTCGTTTACAGGCACGTTTCCTTTTCCTTATGCGAGATACTACTTATTCGTTTTCTTCTTTTTCTTCTTCTGCTTCTTCGTCGTCTTCTGGAAACGATTTCAGAGGTACTTTTTCCTTTGACGATGATGCTGTTGTGATGCTTTAGTTCGTCGTAAAATATATGACAAACGTTTTGGATTTCCAATAAGTTCTTGAGGTGTGTTATTAGAAGATAAATAATTACGAAATTTCTCCCATCCAGGTGGATTTGTGTGTTTCCGGGGTCGCGACACATCAGAAATTAAGTCTACAATGTGAGATCCTTCTAGTTTATCACCTCTGATGTAAACAGTTCCTTTATTATCCCAGGTGATATTATCATCATGTTTCATTCTATGTAATAGTAATTCAGCTCTTTTACGAAACATTTTGGGTATAGATAATAATATTTCTTCTTCTACTTCAGGCTTCTCTGATTTAGTTGACGTAATTGAAAGTGTCACAGGTTCTTCTTGTTTTCGTATTAAATGTATATATTTTTGAAGAATATTATTATATTGATTCCACGTTTCTTCATCACTAAGCGATGATAACTGTAAAATCTCTTGCATTTCTTGATCCAAATTAGATTCACGTTTCTCCAGGGCTGATGATGAAGATGATGATGGTGTTTGTATACGATTAGGAACTTCAGGTGGAACTAAAATCATCTTCTTTGCGTGTTCCATTGTACTAACGGAATAGTAAACTTGATAATACACCAGTTAAAATAGGAGCTAATAATGCCGATAGGAATCCAGCCCGCTGCTGCACTAATAAATGATTCTTCTTCTTTTGGATGAAGTTTCATTTCTTCACAAAATATCGTCCTCTTGTATCGCTTTAATCTTACTTTCTGTGTCTTTTTAAGAGGTACGTTCCCTTTTAATACATTATAACCACATTCGCAAATACTTCGAATCTCTGAAGAGTCTGCATTGGCTAGTATAGCTTTACGTAATTTAGGATCTGCTTTGCTCAGCGTACGAAGAAGATCTCCCTGTTTTACTCTTGGTGACATATTGTCAGAATGAATAACACAGTTTAAAACAAACATTATAAACACATCTTCTTCTTCTATTTCGATGGAACATAAACGTAATGATAAATATCATCAGGAAAGATATTTGTTTGAAAACGAAGTTCATCTGGCGTATCCTGTTTTAAATCAATAAACAAATATCCATATGGTAACTTTGTTGCGTCGTTGAAACTTTCTTGAAGAAATTTTGGATTCTCAAAAGTTAGTTGATAACTCAAATGTTTAATTTGTGATTTATCTCTTGGATTTTTAAATAATACGAGATAAGAACAATTCAAGCTCATATCTCTGCTTCCTTTTCCCTTATGAAATATGTTTTGTGTAATAAATAGTACACTAAAACTTCTATGATGAGAACCCTTTGTAAAGAAATCAACTATATTGCGGTTCACTTCATACATTTCATCATCAATAATAATAAGATGTGGTCCAGTTTCAGGTAAAAAGTCTTTTGTTCGAGATAATCCTTCAATAAATTGTACTTTTGTCGAAATTTCTCTGTATGCATTTTGCCATTCTGCATAGTACCAATAAATATGACGAAACGATGTATTAACCATAGGTGATAAATTGGACGGGAATCGTATTACAAATGAAGTTTTTCCACATTCACTTGGTCCGGCAACAATACATGAAAAGGGATGTGTCCACGTCGTATCCATGTTAAAGAGTATGATCATTCTTTCTTCATACGTATATTTATTAAGGGCCTTTGTACATTTCTCTTCTTTTTTGGAAGTAGTGTAGGCGTATGGAAGAGTATCATATGAATTTGGTGTTCTACGTCGTTTTATATAATTTATCTTATAACTTTTTGTTTCGGGCATGCTGACGATAGTATGGTCTTTCCTGCGGCAAAATTTTTCATTGGTAATTTTGACTTCAGTGGGACAAGATTCTTCTTCTTCTCCAGGCTCCCCTTCATTATCTACTATCATTTTCTTCATTACATCAAAATTTAGGTATTTTGAAGATTCATAGTTTAATGAAAAGCCCCGTATCTTGCATACTTGAAACTCCCTTTTCGTACTGGGATCAAAAATAGTTCCATAGTTCTTGGGTCTAGCAGAGACGTATTCTGAAATGTAGAAGTCTTTACCATACTCGAGTACTTCATTTGTTAAATCGGCTAAAAAGTCACCAGTTGGAATTGTAGTTTCACCAGGTTTTTGCGTATAAATGACTGAATCTGTATCAAAATACAATACTCTTTCTTGCAGTTGATCTAAATACTTGTACAATTCTAATCTTGCTTGTGCTGTTGTGTACGCGGCTATGACAACATTTACTGTTGGTAGTGAAACAGGAACTTCATCTGTGTATTGCCAATATACATATATCATATCATCATTTACTGGAAATATTTGATGAAAATCTATATCATGAGATGTTAATTTCTCATATAATTCCTTTGGATCATTAATAATGCTTACATGACCCATGTTCTCACGTTGTCCAAATTTTCCCCAAAATGAATTTAACATTAATTTAGCTAAATTTCTAAGTGCTGGATTATGATGAATTTTATTTTCATCGAGACGTATTCCTTCCTTTTCATAATATTGCTGAATGTACTTCTGCTTTAGCTCATCTGTTTCACACCATGCTGGCCATCCACTAGCTTCCGTTTTTGCTTTCAGGAAGGTGTTTATGTACTCTGCAAATAAGCCGCCACTTTTTGTTTCTTCATCATATTGGACAACATCATATGCCCAAATTTCATGAATATCTATTATTTTGTATCCTTTTTCTAATGCTTTTCTTACTTCATGTGCTACCCATGTACCATGTAGAACTCGGTCTTCATCGCTGTGATTACAGGATGACTGGTTTAGTTCATCACAACATGTACGACAAAGTGGAAACATCAATCTATCATTTGATTTGTAAGGCAGTACTGCGTGTAAGAGATAATTTAGAGGTTGAATACTTAGTTTAACTAATCCTTCTACTTCTTCAATGGTGGGAATATTTGAATCTCCAGGCAGATAGATAGTAGGATGACGAATGGAAACTTCTTAGTCTTAGAGATATATGAATAAAGTGATATAACATCTTTATTATGACTGGAAATAAAATTCTCGATTACATTCATTGCAAGTAATATGAGCTCCTTTAAAATCACATGATGGTTTTTGTTGACATCGATAACATAGAGCTGTACAATGTTTCAAATGTTCATGTTTGTTTTCATATTTTTATGACAGCTTTCGCAATAATAACTACAACTAAAACATGCTATCAAGCTTTCAATGACGTTGTAGCTTTCAATGACGATGAACAGTAAATTTAAAGCATTTCTCTCGTTATCACTTGGTGGTTCTTGAAACATAACATCACTTCCTGAAGTGGTAGAACGTTCACCTCTGGTGCTAGGGGTTTCGGGTTCAAACCCTGCTCCCGCCAAGTGAACTTTGTGGTGGACAAACACCATGTGCGTGCGTTTTCTCGGGGTTCTCCCGTTTCCTCCCACTTTCTTCATTCCACCATTTCATTCATTGCTCATCATCACCGTCTCCTTTAGCCTAACCGGCATAATCGTGGGACGTAAAACTAAAAAATTTCATTTATTTTCATTTTGCCTTTACATATTCTTCAGTATGCATAACATGTTGTTTCAAACATCCTTGTCCTCTTGGCATACGTACATGATGAAAATTTACGATGAAATCTTCATTTATAAGAAAAGCCGCATTACTTTGCAGTACTTTCTCATAACTTGTCCATAGAACTTCTGCTGAAAGATTTCTTGCTTCTCTGAACGATAGCCAAAAGGGCGATGTCCTTCTCTTTCATTTGTGATTGTTATTTTTGCGTAATCATGCTGGTCCACATTACGTAGCAAATAATCTATTAAAGCCTGTAGGCTTGTTTCAATTGCAGTAAAAAGATTTTCACCTGCACGCACGGGGGCTAGGCGGAATCTTAACATTGTACCCTCCATATTATATCTTCTGTATTGTTTTCTGCGTTCTTCTATTATATGAAAACTATTGTTTCCATCATTACGCCTGTTATTTCCAAATCCTACTTGCACATTTGAGTTTCGTTCTGCTTCAAATACGGATAGCAACTCGTCCATTCTTTTTTCTATTTCGTCTAAATCTATTTCTATTTCTCTATGTTCTGTATTAGCCTCTGCTAATATTTCCATAATTGATGGATATATTACATTTTGTCTTTGTTCTTCCTCTTTTTCAGGATTAGGAAATAGATTGGTAATCAATTTTCCTAGCTCAGTTTCGTAGAACTCATCTTCTTCTGTCTTCTTCTCTTCCTCATTGTAAGTCTCTCCTATTATTTGGGAGAACGTAAGATTTAGCAATACTTCTTCTTCTTCTTCTTCTTTTCTTTCTTCGACTATTTTCTTCTTCTTTTGCTTCTTCTTTTAACAATTTTTTTAATTTGGGCAATACGGTCGGATGCTTCCTCTTCTTCTTCTTCTCTTATAATTCTATTACCTGCTGTTTCCAATATTTGTAAAAGTTCTTCTTCATATTCTTCTTTTTCTTCTGCAGTTTGAATTTCACTAGCTGCATCTCTTTCTTCCTCTTCGGTATTGATGATCATCTCTTCTTCTTTTTCTTCTTCTTCTATGAGTTCTTCCTCCTTTTGTGTATCTTTCTTCATTTCATAATCTTCTTCCTTCCTTTCACACTGATCTTCTTTTTCTATTCCGATTACGGCATCTATTTCTTTTAGAAGAACTTGCGTCTCTTTATTTATATCTTCGTCTTTTATGTCATTAATAAATGCAGTAATCTCTTTTAATAACTCTTGCGTACATTTGTTTTACATTTTTACTCCTCGGATGTATATACGTAATGCAAAACAAAAATTTTCCAATATGTATATGTAAATAGTGGATATATAAGTATTATTTAAAATATAATATAAATAAAAGTGCTTTAAAACAATATATAAATAGGGCTATATATAAGTAATTAAGAAAGGAATAATAATATCGGTAAGGATAAGGTAAGTCCGATACACGTATATTTGTATTGAACCTAAAATAAAAAAAGAAATGCATTTCGTTACTTATACACATATTCCAAATAAATATAAACAGTATATATACACATAATTTCAATTCGTTATACGAAAAATCCAGAAGTTTCAAGGGAAAAATAGCATACCTTTTAAGTAGTTAAATGAATTGTAACTTTTTTTTGTATTCCCTGGGAGGGAAACAAATGTATGTTCACAGTTTGCTTCAAGTGTGTTGTCTAATGTATAAACGTTCTGTACGTGAATTTTATACTTATTGTTTCAGAGTTTCATCGACCACGAATAATATGTATTTCACACTAAATCGTCCGTTTTACAATGTAAGGAGCATATTTGTGGGACGTTAAACTGAATTGTTTCTCTCTCTCTCTCTTACGAGGGTATGATATGAATGATTGCAAAAGCTATCACATAACTCAATATGATATTTTTATTCCGTAGCAAATACGGAAACTCAATTTAAAGGGCCGTCCAACCCACTTATATGAAGTGTTATTGAGTTCAGAGTGTCATCATTGAACACAGAGGCCCCGAAAACTATGAATTTGACACTAATATCAATGATTTTAAATTATTTTTACGTGTCTCGATTCCAACCGTAAAGACCCCCAACTTCAACCCCCTTAGATGGTGTACTAACGAGTTCAGAGTATTGTTATTGAACACAGAGGCCCCGAAAACTATGTATTTGACACTAATATCAATGATTTTAAATTATTTTTACGTGTCTTGATACCAACCGTTAAGACCCCCAAAACAACCCCCTTAGATGGTGTACTAACGAGTTCAGAGTATCACCATTGAACACAGAGGTCCGGAAAACTATGTATCTGACACTAATATCGATCATTTTAAATTATTTTTACGTGTCTTGATACCAATCCTGGAGACCCCAACTTCAACCCGCTTAGATGGTGTACTAACAAGTTCAGAGTATCATCATTGAACACAGAGGCCCCGAATACTATGTATTTGACACTATAATATCAATGATTTTAAATTATTGTTACGTGTTCTGATACCAACCCTGGAGACTCCGAACATCAACTCCCTTAGATGGTGTACTAACGAGTTCAGAGTATCATCATTGAACACAGAGGCCCCGAAAACTATGTATTTGACACTAGTATCGTTAATTTTAAATTATTTTTATTGGTCTCGATACCAAGCCTGGAGACCTCCAACATCAACCCCTTAGATGGTGTACTAACTAGTTCAGAGTATCATCATTGAACACAGAGGCCCCGATAACTATGTATTTCACACTAATATCAATGATTTTAAATTATTTTTACGTGTCTTGATACCAACCCTGGAGACCCCTAAATTCAACTCCTTTAGATGGTGTACTAACGAGTTCAGAGTATCATCATTGAACAAAGAGGGCCCGAATACTATGTATTTGACACTAATATGAATGATTTTAAATTATTGTTACGTGTCTTGATACCAGCTCTGGAGACTCCCAACTTCAACCCCCTTAGATGGTGTACTAACGAGTTCAGAGTATCATCATTGAACACAGAGGCCCCGAATACTATGTATTTCACACTAATATCAATTTTTTAATTTATTTTTTCCGTGTCTTGATACCAACCCTGGAGACCCCTAAATTCAACCCCTTTAGATGGTGTACTAACGAGTTCAGAGTATCATCATTGAACAAAGAGGGCCCGAATACTATGTATTTGACACTAATGTGAATGATTTTAAATTATTGTTACGTGTCTTGATACCAGCTCTGGAGACTCCCAACTTCAACCCCCTTAGATGGTGTACTAACGAGTTCAGAGTATCATCATTGAACACAGAGGCCCCGAATACTATGTATTTGACACTAATATCGATCATTTTAAATTATTTTTACGTGTCTTGATACCAATCTTGGAGACCCCATCTTCAACCCCCTTAGATGGTGTACTAACGAGTTCAGAGTATCATCATTGAACACAGAGGCCCCGATAACTATGTATTTCACACTAATATCAATGATTTTAAATTATTTTTACGTGTCTTGATACCAACCCTGGAGACTCCCAACTTCAACCCCTTTAGATGGTGTACTAACGAGTTCAGAGTATCATCATTGAACACAGAGGCCTAGAAAACTATTATTTGACACTAATATCAATGTTTTAAATTAATTTTCCGTGTCTTGATACCAACCCTGGAGACCCCTCAATTCAACCCCTTTAGATGTTGTACTAACGGGTTCAGAGTATCATCATTGAACACAGAGGCCCCGAATACTATGTATTTGACACTAATATCAATGATTTTAAATTATTGTTACGTGTTCTGATACCAACCCTGGAGACTCCGAACATCAACTCCCTTAGATGGTGTACTAACGAGTTCAGAGTATCATCATTGAACACAGAGGCCCCGAAAACTATGTATTTGACACTAGTATCGTTAATTTTAAATTATTTTTATTGGTCTCGATACCAAGCCTGGAGACCTCCAACTTCAACCCCCCCCCTTAGATGATGTGTTATTGAGTTCAGAGTATCATCATTGAACACAGCGGCCCCGAAAACTATGTATTTGACACTAATATCGATCATTTTAAATTATTTATACGGGTCTCGATATCAACCCTGGAGACCCCGAACTTCAACCCCTCAAAATCCTGTTCCCAACAAGTAAACTTTGTGATGGACAAACACCGTGTAAGTGGAAGGTCCTAGGTTCAAAATCCTGTTCCAATCAAGAGAACTTTGTGTTTGACAAACACCGTGTACGTGAATTTTCTTCCACTTTCTTCGTTCCAACATTTCATTCATTTCTCATCATCACCGTCTCCCTTAGCCTAGCCGACATAACTGTGGGACGTAAAATTTAAAAGATTTCTTATTAGCGTATTCGTCATAAACGTGGGACGTAAAACTCAGATTTTATTTCATTGTTGTGGGTTTGGGGTTGTGGTGTCTCTGATCTGATTTTGATACCTTTTCATCAAGGGGTGTCGGTGGCTCAGTTGTAGAGCGTTCACGTATGATGCATGGGTCCCGGGCTGAACTCCCCAAAACGCCACGTGTTTGTCTAATACCATGACCAAATTTTGATAACTTTTTGGCTCCCTTATCTGACTCCCAGATCACAAAAAGATATACAATTTATTTAAAACTATCATATGATATTATCAATGGTTAATACACACATATCCTCGCTTCGTCTTGTTCTGAGACCATGGCCAAATATTGATACCTTTTCGGCAGGGGGCCTCGCTGGCTCAGTGGTAATGCGTTCACATATGGTGCATGGGGTCCCAGGTTCAAAATCCTCTTTCAGCCAAGTGAACTTTATTGTGGACAAACGCCGTGTACGTGGATTTCCTCGAGTTCTCCCGTTTTCCTTCCACTTTCTTCATTCCAACATTTCATTCATTTCTCATCATCACCGTTTTCATTAACCTAGCAGACATAGATGTGGGACGTAAAACTCAAAGATTTCAAACCATGGAACGTAAAATTCAAAGATTTCCCATTAGCCTCTCTTGCATAATTGTGGGACGTAAAACTCAAAGATTTCATTTCATTGTTCACGCCTAGCCTAGCTGGCATAATCGTGGGACGTAAAACTCAAAGATTTCATTGGTCACTCCTTTAATGTTTGCTGGCTCCGAGCACATACTACAGACAGATAAACAAACAGACAAGAATGCATGATATTATCAAAATGAAAACACATAATATACCTCTTTTTTATATATTTTAACGTTAAATTATAAGTGATACGACTTTTCGTTCACTAGCTGTTTTATACAAGTCTCCAGACATTCAGTCAGCTGTAACCTACTTGCAATGCGAGTCAGAAAACATTCAAGAATTCCATCTTATTATTTTCTCAGAACTCAACGTGCAGGAGCAGAAGCATCATACATCATACAGTTACGCTTATATGTATGTGTTTTTAACGTTAGAATTTCATCTCATTATCAAATACGGAAATGCAAAATAAATACACTGTCTGGAGTGCATTTATAGTTAAATGAAGACATAACATATTGTTTTATTCTTTCAGGGATAATCATAGACCGTAAAAGTTTTAATAATATAATTTTTACTTACCTATTTTAATAAAAACGTCTGATGATAACACTTATTCACTGCTCTAGTCATCCAAAGGATCAAGCACACACAAACACACACACACATTATTACAAATATGAAGTGAAAAACAGCGAAGAGTAATTACAGCTTCTCTCTCTTAACTCTAACTCATAACTAAACTTTTTTCAGGTCTACACACACACACACACACACCTGTTTGTCTACCCTACAAAAGGCGTATGCGAGCTGGGCCATAGGAGAACCGAGTATGCACTCATATCTGCTTTATTAATGGAGCTATTTTCCTGATACGCTCCCAAAAGTTGCGCCAGCGATAAAGCTACATTTCCAGAGGCACCAGAATGCAGTATCTGGACCTTGACTGGGTACGTACAAGTGAACACCCAAAACAACTGGGCATTTACAAAAGGAGTAATTGTAACAAACGAAGACACTAACAAACAAACAAAGATATTGTGTGTAAAATGTGTAAAATGCGAGTTAGGTGAGTAAATGTGAGCAATGTAATTAGAGCAATTGCTTTAAAGACTAGTTAACTTTGTAGCAAATGAATCACATGGATATATGCTGTTGACTTTTTTTGGGTTCTCCAATTTCTTTCCACATTTTCCTTTCCACCAACTATTTCATAATCATTCACTCTTATTAATCACCCGTCGATTATTAGCTATAGAGGATAGCCAAGGGATATAAAACTAGAAATTTCATTTGATTTCAAATGGAATACTGCATTGATTCAATCCCCGGAGAAGTTAGTTTGTGGTGGACAACATCGTTTCCATGGGTTTTCTCTAAACTCTCCCATTTCCTTCCACATTCTCATTCTACTAATTATTCCATCGTCATTCACTTGCCTTAATCATCGCCTCCCTTAACCTAACAAGCATATTTGTGGGACGTTAAACTGTAAGATTTAATTTCATTTTGAAATGGAATGGCGAGACTAAAGTAGCGTTCTTTTCTGTTTGTTTGTTCGATGAAGATTGGTGTTTCTTTTCAGCACCAAGGCTGTATGAGAGAGAGACTTATAAGTTAAGGTGGAATCCGAACCACTATAATTGTTCAGATTTTATTAATGCTTCCTTGAAACCATGTGACGAAAGAGGCACGTGCTAGCTACAAGGCCAGCGGGAGAGCAATATTATATGCCTAAAAGAAAAACGAAACAAGATATGTAGATTATTCATACCAGGTAGGAGACCGGGTTCTATTCCCGGTGGAAGCTCAGGTGGTTCGGATTCCGTGTTAATCAGTAGTTCCCGTCTCATATAGCCTTGCTGCTGAAAGGGATGTTAAACTCAAAATCAACTTAACTATTTGTACCACCGAATTTAATATTTTTGTTATAACGTCGAAAATGAAGTACTAAACGGCAAGAATACTGCAAAACAAGATAGAATATAAAACAATAAGACGAAAAAGGCAGTAAGTTTAAGAATGACAAAGACGGGATTTTAAGATGTTAAGACATTATCATGTTACTTGCATTAACACTTAGCAACAACACACAAATATACTATTATACTATTGAACTTCGTAATCTTGTATCACTTAAAATTTTTGTTTCTCTGGAATATTATAATATATTTGTCTAATCGAATCGATTTATCTATTTTACTGTTTTAGCCATAGAAACTATGAAACAAACCATAGCTTATGCTAATAGGCAATGTCAATTTTAATGCGAATGGTTAGCAATAATCTGTGCCTTCACTTTTCGGATAACTTTTTTTATCCATTTGTCTCACATATTTACAGTACTCTTACACATTTTTTTCTACTTCGATCTCTTCATGAAATCCATACATATGCTCTTAAAGGATTCAACTGTTAATTTACTGAGAGAATAGCGAGACTATTAGAATCCAAAATTAGTGACCAACAAAACTTGATCCGTTGCTTCTACATGTGCACCATTGTTCTTTCGGTTTTCTGTCTTACGGACATGCTTCAAAGACTCACTGCCCTACGAAATATTGCGCCACTCAAATGCCACACAATGCTTTATATAAGCATTATATAACTACCTATGATATTTCGTAGTTGACTTTCGCATCTTCAGGGAACAAAACCTAATTGCAAGATTCTATTCAATAATAATAATAATAATAATAATAATAATAATAATAATAATAATAATAATAATAATAATAATAATAATAATAATAATAATAATAATCTTTATTTTAGTGCCGCGAACAACTTTTGGCAAAAATACAGCATTTGGTATCAGAGTATGTGATGGAATAATAATACTACTAAAAAATAAATAATAAGAAAGAAAACAATAAAAAGAAGGGTACTAATATAAAACACAATCTAGATAAAAGTCAGCTAAGCAGAAATAATTCCTTGTCAGCGCAGTGAAACTTATCAAGTTTTCCATCCATCTAAAACAACAAGAAGCTAAGAACAGCAGTCATAAAATTACATTTGGCTTAATGTTTCTAAACGTCATTGATTAAAAACTATCAGTCAGATCACATAAAACTTTCACATTGTTTGATACAATAAGTCTAAAATGAGCTTAAAGAATATGTCAATCTTTTTAAAATTTCACATTTCCAATTCAGAGGAACTAAAATCATGGTATTTCTTATGCTATGATTTGGCACTTTAAAACCTATGTTTCGTAAACAATATTCACTGATATAAATGATATCTAGTATTTTTTGCATGCATACTCTGTCGAAATTTTTTCGTCTATTCATAAGGCTTTCTAAACCCCAATAATCAGTCGAATATTCATAACTATGTGAGTAATAGCTCATTTTCATTTTAAAACATAGCAGTCGAATAAAACATTTTTGCACAGATTCAATCTTGTTTGTGAAAGTTTTAGAAATGCTGTTCCAAATTACCGAACCAAATTCTAATTTTGGTCTTACAAGTAATTTATATAGAAATACATACGTTTTATCTCTTTGAAATACAGGCCACTGTCTAAAAATAAAACCTATTATCCTTCTGGCACCTTGTACAATACAATTTATATGATTAGAAAACTTTAACTGACTGTCAAATCTAATACCTAGGTCTTTAATAATGCTTACTTTCTCAATTTGTACACAATTGACCTCATATTTACTGATATAATATTGAGTTTTATTGGTGTATGTCATAAATTTTGTTTTCTTACCATTAATTTTTAGAAAATTATTTCTACACCACGTATTTATTGCATTTAAGTCTTGTTGCAGTAAATAATTATCGAACTCATTGTTGACTAATCTGAACAACTTCATATCGTCAGCATATAGTAGAATTTTAGAGTATTTTATTTTTTCTGGCAGATCATTTAAAAATAAAGAAAATAAGAAAGGGCCCAAGAGCGACCCTTGTGGTATTCCGTTTTTTACATAGCATACACTAGAATGTACAGGTCCAATTTTAACTTCGTAAGTTCTGTTTGACAGATAGCTTTCAAACCAGCGAATGTACAAAGGTGACAAACCAATATTTGATAACTTGCTAAAGAGATACTTATGACTGACAGAGTCAAAAGCTTTTGAAATATCTATGTATATTACATCGACTTGCAATTTATTTTTCAGTGCGTTATAGGTAAAGTCTGTAAAGTGAATTAGATTTGTTACAATTGACTTGCCCTTATAAAAACCATGTTGAGACTCATTTAAGATATTTCTTACATTAAAATATATGTGTTTATGGACAATTAGTTCAAATATCTTCGAGAATGCATTGACAAGAGTTATTGGCCTGTAGTTGCTTGCAATCTGTCTATCACCTGATTTATTCACCGGAACAACATATATTTGCTTCCACATTGAAGGATATACACCTGTACGTAATGAAACGTTAAATATATTTGCCAAACTAGTTGAAAGTTCAGTTGCACAAGCTTTTATTACATAATAAGGAATATTATCTGGACCTGGAGAAGTGTTCGGTTTAATTAGTTTAATTGCTTCCAGTACATGTAAATCAGTAACGGTAGGAATTCCGATTAGAGTACTATTACTAACGATATTCTCAGGCAATACCTCTTGACCTACTTCTAAGTTAAAAGCTTCATAAAATACACTCTTAAATAATTCAGCAATTTCGATAGTGTCTTGAATTAGCATACCATTACAATTTATTTGCTTCGGTAATTGTTACAGTCAGACTTTTTAAAAACGTTCAAAAATATGAGCTGTTCTTATAAATACTATTTTCTAAACCTGAATAATAAGATTTTCTTGCTTCAATGTATTTCTTTTTTACAAGTTTCCTTAGGTCTGAATATCTCTGATACCATACGTCATCATTTGTTCTTTTGGCTTTAACAAAATATTTAGCTTTTTTGTTTCTTAGTGCTTTCAATTCTCGCGTCATCCATGGATCCTTATATTTTTGTTTACAACCAATTGACTTCTTAGATACATGCTTCTTAAATACAGAATAAATTAAGTTATATAAATGGTCAGTGGTTTCATTGACACTGTTACTTCAATAATTTATTAAGTTAATTTCTCTAATGCCCTTGTAAATATCTAGGAAATTTGCTTGTTTGAATTTATATGTATCGTACTGAGGAACGGGACAATATTTGCCATTATCTATACTTTTCCACTCAAACATGAATGGGGGATGGAAGCGATCGACTTTAGTTAGTGGTGGGATGTCAAAATGCATAAAACTGTTATCCAAATTTGTTAGCAACAAATCTAATACTCTTCCCGGATTACTATGGTCATATGACTTGTTTTTCTGGTTTAAATTTAAAATATTGCTTAATTCAAATATTTTTTCTGCTTTTTTCTTCGAATAATAATTATCAGTTGTTATGTTACCTGAGTCCAATCTATGCCTCCTGCGTTAAAATCTCCTAATATAAATACATTAAAATCTTTCGTCAATACAAAAGAAAATAGCCAATCACAGTAGTTACTAAAATCTTGAAGTAACATGTCAGGAGGGAAATAAACTAAACATAAAATCAATGGGGTACTGTCAGGAATTAAAATTTTTGCTATAATAATGTCTAAGGATTCGTCAGGGGGATTAAGGATTTCATAAGAATATTCATTTTTTGGAGTAAACACCCTCCACCTTTAGACTTATTTGTGAGGGTTAGATTTCTATCTTTTCGTATCACACTGTAGTTTCTAGAGATTTGAGAAAGATAACAGTTTTCCTTTTTATACCACGTTTCTGTTATACAATAAAAATCATAGTTCTCACAGTTTATTTCATCTGTAAATTCGTTTTCTTTTGTGTTAGATTTATTTGTATAATAATAATAATAATAATAATAATAATAATAATAATAATAATAATAATAATAATAATAATAATAATAATAATAATAATGTGTAACTGTTACTGCTCGACTACTGACATTTGTGCTAGCCACTTGATAGACATATACTTTCAGTTGAGTTGATTTTGAGTTTAACATCCCTTTCAGCAGAGAAGCTATATGAGAAGGGAACTACTGATTAACGTGGAATCCGAAACACATGGGCTCCCGCCGGGAATTGAACCCGGGCTCCCACTCCAAAGGCGCGCACGATAACCTCTTAGCAACGAAGAAGCATATTTGCTTTCGGCACAGTTTTCATTTCTCTATTGCAAAAAAACAATTCGATATTATATTGTCGCACTGTACTTGTATATACATAAATGTACTACCTCAGTCTCTTGAATCATTACATTATAAAGTTAATGTCAATTTAGCAGTACCTATACAAAATCCTATTTTTCAATATAATCCTCTCTGCTATTACATACTCCAATATCACCACCAGAACTAGAGAAAGATCATAAGTCTAACCTAGACGTCGTAGAATCTTCACTACTGTTTAAAACGATTTTTCTTCTCTGTCCAATAAAATGGTAGAGCCGTATTTAATAGTTGCACAAATCAGTTTGCATAACCAAAACAGAAATGGGAATTAATGGAATAATCGATGAAGCAAAAAAACTATTAGAACTGGGAGAAGTATAGAGGAATCAGGGGTCATCACAAATCCTCCAACAAAATCCACAATAGAAGATCAAATATTGGACTTCACAATATGCAGAAAAGCGTAGGCACTGTGCTTCTACCTACTTTAAACGTCCAAAAAGCGAGTAGGGTCAACCCTTGTCTTGGAGTCAAATGTCAAGGAATTCTAATGACAGAACAAAGCCTATAAATAATCACTAAATTACACTGGTGAACAGTGCTAGTGAACTCCGGATCGAGCATTTCCATCTGGCCTTTCGAATATTCACTTCCTGATGTTCAATTAATACAACATAAAACAGCGCTTAAATGGATATGAAATAAAATTCACTTGAAATATGTAGCAATTGTATCATTCAAAATTGGGAAACGAAATTCTCTCATTATTTTCGTATGATGAAGAAATCATGTATTCCAGTTATTTTTTATTTAGACTTGCTAAAACGCTTATATGTTACAATCGATTTAACAAAGAATATTATCTCTCTATTTAAAAATCATAAAAGCCAACATTCCCAAAGAAGAACCAGGAAAACATTTTATCACAACAAACGACTGATATACATAGAAAAAGAAAACAAGCTTGCTTTTTTATCGTCAAACGCATTACTTTAGTTCCACTTTTCCACGCATTTATTCCGGTGACAGCAAAAAGACCGATTGATTATTCTGCATCTTTCTTCGTATCGTTTCTCCATGTCTTCCATGACATATACAAGGTATTGAGCAAAGGTTACACGTAAACATGACTGGTAATTTCCAATCCAGTTATCCTGTAACTTTAAGAAAAAATACGCCAGTAGTGGAACTGGTGGCATGTCAGGATTAATCTTTTGCAACAATGGAAGCGAGCTCAATAGAAGAAATTAAAAATTGTACAGGAATAGAGGAGGTTGACAATTCTTTGAAGTATAGATAAAAAATTTCAAAATTGATGTTTTTGATATTAATCCTAATTCAGACCAGTCGCAGAAACATGCCATTCACGAGTTATTATAAAATACAAAAATTTTTTATACACTCCGGATGGCATTGGACATTATAGGGGCTAGAATCATAAAATAAGAATCCCTAAATCGCCAGTGTTCCAGAACAAATCTCCCTGTTCCAATGCATGTTTGAGATCAGGCAAACAAATTCAAGAACTTATTAATGATAGAATTATACGACCCAGAGACGATAATAGCTTCGCCTCGCCACAAATTATTGTCAAGAAACCCAATACGAACGCATTAAGAATTGTTTTGAATTTACAGCAGTGTAAAACATACATTAAATACCTGTGGGTGCCATTCCAGTCAATTTAGTATGTGTTAAACAGTTTGAAAGGCAAAAAATACATAACCACCTTAGATCTCTCCTCGAGCTACCACCAAATCTTGCTCCATCCGAAAAGCCGTTGATACATGACCTTCGAGGTCATTCACACAAGAAAATCTTACAAAATTCTCATATGCGTGATGGGTCATAAAACTAGCACACAAGCTCCCTTAATTTCAACTAGGGTATTTTACATTGATTAACGAATAAGATCTTTTGCCGATGACATCGTGCTGAGAGGCTACACTTTCAATAATAGCTATCGGAATATCATTTTAAAAATTAAGAAATTTTTGTGCTTCACCTAAGACAAATTAATTTTACTCAGAGTGAATGTTCTCGTATATTTAGTGTCAGGCATTTCTGCTAAAATCTGTGCAAGGAAGCCAAAAATACAGAGATCAAGATTTCACCAAAAAAGAATTTTTGCAGTTTTACGGGCTTATGTTCCTAGTTACTGGCACACACCAAGGATATTGCCATGAAGATAAAATATTTTTAACAGATGTTTTCAGAGCAATATTTGTGTTTTTCAAATAATCTTGTAAATCCTGTTCCTGGTGTGCGGGCTGTAAGGTTCAGTATCTGAGGTGTAAGCAACTACCATAAAGCATGCTTCATTCACGAGCACGTGTTTTCTATTCAAAACATATTCACCAACAGACGGTGGAAGAAGGATACCAGGAAGACGCGCAGTTGGTTCCGAAGGAAATTGAAAATGGTCAACCCTCTCTTCACCAACTTCCCCTCCAGAGGACAGTCATAAAAGACGACCTCAAGTGGACAGAAGAATAAGTTCCAGTGCTGATCGCTAACCTTCCTAAAATATTTCTGAGATCATTTTGTGTTACGGAGGTTTTGTTACCTCCGTATTTCTATAACTACCTGCCGTGGAGGTTGCAATAAGCAAAGAGATACAACTATACCGTCTCCTGAAACTACGATGAATAAGAAAGATATCCTTTAAATCACCAACCTAGACCGCTGTGGGATAGAAGATTTTATCTTTTAATCTTAAGTTACTTATCACCATCGACTTTGGTAGAGGCAAAACCATTACAGCTAAGCCGCATGGGGTTGCTACTGTCGTTGCAACAATAATACCGATCTGAGAAAAAGCTAGCAGTTATTTATTTCTATTTAATTTAATGGTTTAAACTTGTTTCAGAGGTGTTTGAAACGTGTCTCGCATGGATATTACTCTCAATAGATTAGCGTGCACCGGAATATATTCACTAAGCCCTCAGATATTTACAGACCCGGCTATCTGTCCGCAAACTTGATTCGTGTTGCAAGATGATACACTAGGCCTACCTGTGAAGACACACAATGTGCAACTTCGGTTGGGGTTGAGGAAAAGGGGGATACTTCTTCTGTGTCGTCTGAAGTGATTAATTTTTGTTTGAAGTTTCTACGTGCACTACGAACAGAAAAATGCCTTTACCGGGTGGTCTGATATATATATATATATATATATATATATATATATATATATATATATATATATATATATATATACCGTAAAACTAAAATTATAAAAATCATTACAGCTCCGAACTACATCCATGTTGAAAATTAGAATGAGATCGGTTCAGTGGTTCTAAAGTTATGAAGTTTTACCAGCATATATTTACCCGCTTCGCTGGGTAAAATGAAAATTTAAATGCACAATTCCGTATCTCATGCGTTTTGTACCCGTGAAATATGCTGTTTTCGTTTTTAATGGCATCGAATTAAGCGGCATCGGAAAGATCATTGATCACCTCGGCGACCCCGAATACCATGTATTCGACGCTAATTTAATCATTTTCGATCATTTTATTATCTCCCCATCTCCCAAGCTACGGGGCTGAGTTTGGTTTCAAACGGGATCGGAGGTGTCATTCTTTATTTGAGTGAGCCTAAAAACTACGGATCAGACATTAATGTCGGATAATTTTGAACATTTTATATATCTCTCCCTCCTCTTCTTTTATGTTGTGCGGCACGGCATTGGATGTGTCACCGGTCATCTCAGTGACCTCGGAAACTATGGATTTGACACTAATATGGGTTATTTTTTATTTCCGTATCCCTCCTCTCCCAAGACGAGCGGCTGAATTTGGAATTAACGCCATAAGAAGTGTCATTGTTCATCTCGGCGATCCCAAAAACTAGACTCAACACTAATTTCGAATCATTATATCCCCCTCACCCATGTTGCGGCCCATGTTATGGGAAGTGTCACCGTACATCTCAGCGACCCCAAAGATGTGGATGCAGCACTAATATCGGTTATTTTCGACCATTTTAAAACGTTTTACTCCACCTCAACCAAGTGGAAGGTTTGAATCTGAATGTAAACGGGATCGAAAGTATCACTGTTCATCTAAGCGACCCAGAAAACTATAAATTCTACTGAAAGTGGACATTTTCGACCATTTTAATATATATATCTTTCTCCCCCACCTTCAACTTGTGGAGCTAATTTTGGATTTAAACCGGATCGGAAAAGTCACTGTTCATCTTAATGATCCCGAAAATTATGGATTGGATACTAATATTGTTCATTTTCTATCATTATTATATACAGCTTCTCCTCCCTCTCATCAGTACTGCGGCACACGCCATCAAAATTGTCACAGTTAGTCTCAGCAAATCCTAAAACTATGGATTCGACACTAATATTAACCATTTCCGATCATTTTTAATGTTTATTCCCCTCCCCTACGTTGCAACTTCCCCTCCCCAACTATCAGGGCTGAGCTTGGATTGTTACAGCATCAGAAGTGTCACTGTTTCTCTCATCGGCCCCGAAAACTATGGATTCAACACTAATATCGGTCATTTTTATCATTTTTAAATTTCTCCTCCTTCCGCGTACCCTACGTTGTATCGTCAAAGTGAATAGCATAAAGAAATCCCTGCCCGAAAACTCATGTATGTTGAAAATTTGATTGAGATCGGTCGGATGATTCAAGAGTGATAAAGTCCCAAAGGCAGTTTTTTTTTACATATATCTCCCTCTCCATCTCCCCTATGGTGGCTCGTCGTAGTGAAACGATAAAAGACACCCAAGGTCCGACCCTAATACATGTTGAAAATTTGATCGAGATTGTTTGGGTGGTTCAAAAGCTATTAGTTTTATTAGTTTTTATTCATACGTTCCCCTCCCTTCCCTCTTGCCTAGGATCTACCGTTAAAGTGAAATTACAAGAATGTTTCCAGATCCGAACCTTATGCATGTTGAAAATTTGATTGACATCGGTCGGGTAGTTCAAGTGTGATGAAGTCACAAAGACAGTCATTTTTAATTTTTTACATATATCAACCCCTCCCCCTCCCCTATGCTGGCTCGTCATAGTGAAACAATAAAACGCACCCAAGGCCCGACCCTCATACATGTTGAAAATTTGATCGAGATTATTTGTGTGGTTCAAAAGTTATTAGTTTTATTAGTTTTTATTCACAACCGGCTGTATCCGTATCAACGAGCCTAGTCAAAAGAACTCGCGGGGGGACCACTATAAGGGTCCTGAACACGATAAAAGTAAAAAACATTTCGAGCAACAACTAAAAAAATGCTCGCTTTGCAAAAATTGCTCACAGTGCTGCTGTGTAGACCGATCGACCTACAAAGATTGGCGGGTTCACCAACGCACACACACACACGTGTTTGCCTTAGAGAAGCATGTCACAACAAGTTCGATCATGCCTATCATAATCGAAAACATATCTCGTTACGGCTTCAATACATAATATAATATCTTTCACATCAAGACTTGGGAAAGTCATGTTTCATTTTGTTTATACAAGTATCTCTATGGGACTGTATTTCAATTCTAAATTTCGATGACGTAGTTTTTTGTGCTATGGGAATATGTTATATTGCAATATCTCATCACGGTTTTAACATAAGCAGCAAATTCATTTGGCATAATCTGATCCTTGATTTCTCTACATAAGTGATTTTAATTACTTGTCATAATAGACATTATCATGTGAATATAAATATAACACTTTTCGCAGCAATACAACATTTTACGTTTTAAAAACAATATGATATGCTATGAGAAGCTTCCGCTATTAGAACATGTTCAATCAGCGGAATCCAATGCGTTTTAAAAGAATCATGAACTGCACTATTCGTTTTATCAACTCATTTTCCTGAGAAGGTCACTCACAAGGGTCAACTCACAAGGGTCATAACCTAAAGACATTTCGTGAGAATAAGATCAGGGCTAAATCCTCACGCTTTTTCGCAGGAGGTCTGGGGGAGGAGTGTATGGGTATGTGTTTCGTTATGAGACTTATATATTGTTTCTTATCCCACGTTTTTTAAAAAAATCGTGAAATACAATATTTACCTTAGCAACTAAGGCCAATTTCGTACAATCTGCTGAGAAACTCTGATCATTTGAATATCACGTCTTCAGTTCATGACCTACAGGCACTTCGTGGGAATAGGACCAAGGGGCTAAGCAACACGATTTTGTATGAGTATGTGATCTTGTTTCTACATCTGGTAGGCTTATAAGAATATGAGCATAGCAACAGTGGGTTCGCACAACCAAAATTTTCCCGCAGAGGATTCATTCAGTCAGAGGGGAAAGAAGAATAATTGGAAGTTTCTATATTCGTTTGAATTGCAATATACAATTATTTTAAGAACAATTTCTTTGCTATTTGTCTGCATCTGGAAGGAAACTCCATAAAAATCACTAGAATGTGCAGATTTACCCGAAGTACATACTAGATCACTAGTTCAATAGCAAATCACTAAATCTGTGACGAAATTACTAAATGTGGCATATATATTAGAGACATGCAAGAGCCGAAGTTTTCGCCCCAAGCCTAATCTGGCTCGAATGTAGCTAGGCCCGGCGCAACCCAACCCAGGCCCGAGAAAATTTTGGAAATGTTTGGCCCAAGCTAGACCCGGAAAAAATTAATAATGGAGCCAACCCGCACAAGCACGGTCACTAGGGAGAACAATTAATTCTCTATATAGCAAAAGTGGAGCCGCTGAGCAATACCAACTGTAAAAGTTGCATTGTTTTTAATACCTTTCAGTCTTCGTTGGTTCTTTTTTTTGCAATTACCATTTAATTAAAGTCAATAATTATTAAAGACCTGCAAGTAATCGTCCGAGCCCGGCCCTACCTGAAGCGCAGCCCCGCCCAAGCCCGGCCTGGGGTAAGGAAACAGCATAGCTGGACTTCCCAAGCCCGACTCGTGCAATGCACACACACAACACACACACAACACACACACACACACAAACACACACACACACACAACACACACACACATATATATATATATATATATATATATATATATATATATATATATATATATATATATATATATATAATCTCCAAAATGTTAAAAATTATCCAACATAATATCTAAGGATATGCAATTTAAATTAGAAAAGTTTTCCAGAAACATTTCCCGTAAAATTCATTTTAGGTACAACAAGGAATATTACTTTTATGTAACAAGCATATATTATGAGAATAATGTGAAAGTATTTCTTTGATATATCAGAAATATTATTAGCTAAAAGCACAAACGATATTTCAAAAACGCAATGGTAAACAGTTTCTATTCATTACTAATATCTGTTTTAAATGTTTAAATTAAACATTAGATAAAATATTCTGAAAATAATTCTAAAATATTGTATGAAAATATTTCATTTAAGTTACAGGAGAAGGTAACAAAAACATTTGCATACAAAATTAATAGGCGTTTTAAAATCATTTCTGGAAAACTTTTCTAATATTACGAACGAATTTATTTTTAAAATACTCGAAACATTTTAAAAATTGTATTTCATACGTTTTCTCGTAACATTAGAAAAGATTGCAAATACCACGTTGGGAAACATTTATAAAATATATGGAATACATTTCCTCTTCTGTTTTCTATATCATGTATGTAAAACATTTTTAGTATTACTTGGAAAACATTTTCTCTCTCAACATTGGAAACATTACATTACATTCAACACAATATTTCTAGTATGAAAATTTTCCTTACATTATTTTTTCCATAACTAGAAGCTTTGCTTTGTTATAATTAAATATAAACTAATTATTTGCTGAGCAAAACTATATATTTTCATTAAAATTCAACATGTGTTACAGTTTTGCCAACTAACTCTTTGGCTTCATCAGACACTATGTGATACAATATAACTGTACCATCTTATATACAGTTTTGCTCAGCAAATAATTAGTTTACATTATTTTGCTTCTAACTTTCTAAAAAATATACTTCCTTTACTTCATAAAATGTTTTCTAAACATTTCTTAAAAATATATTTCCGGTAAACATTTGGGATATTTCTCAGATATAACGAGGAATATGTTTTCTCCAGTAACGGAAGAGTATATTCTGAAAATAATGTAAAAATATTTCTATAATATATCAGAAAATCTTGTTAATTAAAAACACAAATATTTTCCAAAACATAACGGAAAACATTTTCTATTCATTTTTAATGTGTTTAATTTTCCCTGTTTTGAAGTTTTATATTCAAAATTCGATAAAATATTTTGGAAATAATACTAAAATATTGTACGAAAATATTTTATTTAAGTTATGAGAGAAGATTACCAAAATACTTTTGTAAAAATTAGGTAAAACTTTTTAAAACATTTCTGAAAAACATTTCTTTTACCACGAAAGAATTTATTTTTTATATTCTAAACCTTTTTAAAAATATATATTCAATATGTTTTCTCCTAAAAATATAAAATAATGCAAATAACGTATTAAAAACATTTTTTAAATATATGGAATATATTTCGATTCATTGTTTTCCGTATCATATATGGAGAACATTTTTAGTATCATTTCGAAAATATTTCCCTTCTCAACAGTGAAAACATATTACATTACATCCAAAACAACATTTCTAATATATTTTGTGAATATTTTCCTGGATTTACTTTCCTGCCAGCATTCTCAAAATGTACTCTCGATAATTTCTAAAATGTTTTACAAACATTTTTCGGAAAATGTTTTCGGGAAATATTCGGAATACATTTGGGAAACCAGCATGGAAATCTCCAGAGAATGAAAACCTTTTGGAAACCAAGGAAAATATTTTCTTTCGATTGAGGAAATATTCCTTGCTGTGTGGGATATAACTAATTGTCTCATATATTAAAATTCGTTATATTTTAACCAATATATTTCTCTGAAATCCAATCCATTAACTATATTTTTCTTCCAAGTGTCAACTGTTTTTTGTTTATTTTGAGTGAGCACGAAATTGACCTTAGCCAAATAGCTGAAGAGAAATCTAAGATTTTAACAGGCCCACGCCAGAAATTCCGCAACGACAGTTAGCCATTATTCGTGCCAGACGAAACGACTAACCACAGCCTATGATTTGTATCCTCGTCGCCATAAGTGCCTTTACATCGCAGTGACGGGTATGTGACCGCGCAGTACTCCAAGGAAGGGATGGTTGTATAAGAATTTGTGATTAATTTTGAAGAGTTTTTATTTTGACTAGGGAATTAACATAGGTGAAGGGAGTAAAGACACAGATTTGAAGCATCAGTTCACTGTTATTGAAGCATCAATGCACGAAAAGATTCGTATTCTCAGTTTTTCTATTTATTGTTTTATATGTTAAGTTAAACACCACAATATGTATCACTGATATCGCAGATCGTATTATTTTTTAAAATCGTGTTTGTAACCTATTGTCAAAACATTCATCTCCAGACATAATGTAGAAAGAAGAGAAAGAGATACGACATCTGTAATATATGTATATGTGATTCACTAAGTAACTGTAGAAATTAGTTAAAGGACACATAAGAGAGCGAAAAGGAGCTCTCTAGAAGCTCTGAACTTTTTAGAAACGTCCTAGATAGGTGAAAATATAGTTAAAAATTACAAAAGGTATCATGTAAATTACCTCTATTTTCTTATATTCTAGTATACTTTTTCTTTCACATCCAAAGATCTCTATTCAGAATTACGAGATAAAGGTGAAGAGAGAAACATTTCCATTTCAAGAATTATATCAGGAAAAAAATCTTTTGACTTAGACAAGATTCGAACTCACAACCCTTGAATCCATGGCTCAGCGCTCTACCGAATTAGCTAACAACTACTGTTGGAAAAGCCAGATTTCTACAACTACCGGTTGCTGAATGGTGTGTATTAACCAAGTTTGCCGAGATAATTGCTTCATATAGCTATAATAAAAATAATAATAATAATAATAATAATAATAATAATAATAATAATAATAATAATAATAATAATAATAATAAAGCAGAAGAAGAACAGAATCTATAAAGTCGCATATGTTAAAAGTTTGACGTGCAGAGTAAGTCCTAATATGAGATTTTATTAATTATATATAATAAATGTAAGCGTGGTTTATTCGTGCGTGCTACTCAAACTGCGCAACTCAATACCTAGTCCCATAAGGGTTGTACGCGTATGGTACAGTAGCCTTGCGTCCTCCAACCGTGAAGAATGTTTGTTTGAACCTATGCGTGTCCAAAGAGGAAGGAGGAGATTGAAAGAAAGAAAAGCGGTTTAGAAATTATGCAGACGTAGAATATCTCACGAGGCGAGGTGATATAGAGTTCAGCGTGTCTTTCAGCTACTACTCTATACAAGACGTACATCTACGACTTAACGTGGAACCCGAACCACACGACTCCTGACGGGAATCGAAACCCGTATCACCTCTAGTTCTATCATGGGAGACACAGGAACATGTAAAAATAATCGAAAATGAACGACATTAATGTTAAATCCATAGCTTTTGAGTACATGAATTATGTATGATACCCTCTATATCGTTCACATCAAATTTTAGCATTATCTGCATGGAGGTTTAATGGGAGGGGTGAAAATTAAAAATTTCTAATTGAAATATATGAGTGTCTATTCAATAGCTTTCGGGATCGCTGAAATGCATAATTACACTCCCTATACTATTAAAACACAAAACTTTACTCTTTCGTTAGCAGGAAGTTTATTCATTTACTTAACTCAGGACACCTTAAAGTTAATGATATGAAACTCGTTGCATATATTTCTAATTCAAAATTATTAGATACGTATTGTAGCTTAGACTTCTAAGGAGGGGAAGGGACAATTTACGCAATGATTTCCTTCACATTCGAATAAAATACTGCCCCATTTTATTGCAAAAACTCATTTCGAGTGGTGTCATTGCTAATAATTTTCCGTATTTGTTTATATCCCTACTCATTTAAAACAGTATCTTACTTTTCCTGTGACTGGAGCAACACCTAAGCGAGTATTCGGTAAAGTAAATGCCATTAAAATCTATATTCATAGCACAGTGGTGCAAATAAAGTTGAGCTCTTTGGCAATCTTTAGCATGGGAAACGAATAAAGCCACCACATTGGAAAAGCAGCCAATGAATTCCTCTCCGAAAAAGATCACCCGCACATTTATTTTACAGGTGGTGGTTTATAGCTATACTTAAGTTTGTTGAAATTGCTCCAGTGGGGCGAGACACTGAAGTCATTCGTAATAAGGGGGAAAGGACATGTAAAAGTAGTCAAATATGAACAATATTAGTATCGAAATCATAGTTTTCGTGGTCGCAGATGAATAGTGACGCTGTCGATATTGCTTAGGTAGAAGTTAAGCCTTGGTTGGCATGGAGGTCAGAGTGGGAGGGTGACAGGCAAAAAATAAATAAAATAAAATAAAATCCAAAACATCCTATATTTGTGTCGAATATATATTTTTCGGTATCTCTGACATAAATAGTAATAATCCAGGTGTGGTATATGACCAAGGTCGGCCCCATTTGCATGCGGTTTCAGAGGAGAGAATCGGTGAAGATTTCAGAACAGTTCCTTTGACTTAACTTTCAGTACACTGAGAGGGAAGAGTGGTAACACACAAATACTGGTGTCACATCCGGACCTATCAGAGGTATGATTTCTGGGGAACTGTCGTTGCTCCAGGGAGGCATTACCCCCTGATCAGTCCCTAACATTCTTACTGCTTTACAGGGGCGTAGGCAGGAATTTATTTCAGTGATCGAAAGCATTTTTAGGGGTAAATTGTGCACCCCCAGGAGCCCATGTAGCATCGTACGTTCAACAGTACTTTTTCTGAGTCAAAACTTTGTCTCTCTCTCTCTCTCTCTCTCTCTCTAAATATATATATATATATTTATATATATATAACTGTAAGCAAATAATATTTAGGCGCCCCGCCTATATGATAATAAAAGTATTGAATGTTGTAATGGACAAAAATTCTTCAGATAATTGTTACAATTACAAATTTCTTCAATATATAATAATTCAGTCTTCCAGTGAGTATTAAAGGAAAATGGCAAAATTAAACCTAATTAACTGTGGATGAATCATGACCAAAGTTACAGTTTTAATAATTTATATCTTTTATTATTATTATTATTATTATTATTATTATTATTATTATTATTATTATTATTATTATTATTATTATTATTATTATCATTAGTATTATTAAATAAGCACAGGAAACAACTAAAATGTATACCTAAGATGTATTTTGACAAATACAGTTGAAACATAAAAGTCGAAATAGAATAAAACTAATGAGCTTCAAGTCTAACATTATGACAGGTTTGATTTTGACAAAGAGATATGCTCTTACACAGGGAGTAATCTACACCCTCCCAACACCCCCCTAACACCCCTCCAAATTTCTTTACATACACCCCTGGATGGAAAAGAAATACTTCCCCAAATCCAATTGTATCAATCAGTATCATATAAGTTATTTATTACATCAAGTTAAAAAAGGTTTAGCGTTTAGGAAAGAAGGCAATATTCTTATTTATTTATTTATTTCACTTCAAAACACGAAGCGACCTCGTTCTCATGTACGGCTTCGAGAATCACACGACCTCATTGTTTCGGGCGGTGTTTCGTTCGAAACAATTGACAAAACAGACCGCTGATACCTATCCTCCTGGGTTCCGCGGTCGTTTTCGAGAAAAGAGATTGATGGACAGATGCAGATGACTGAAATTGGCAACGTCTTGAGAGGTCATTCACCTACCTCCTCCTCAATAAGGAAAAATGTGACAATATAGTAATAAGCTTATACCAGATTCAGTTGGTAAGTGCTACTCTGCAACAGGCGCGCAACCAGAGGGGGGCTAGGAAGTGCCTGCCCTCCCTAAATTTTTCATGTCCCCTCTAGACCTTAATACAAAATGCACAATTTAGATATTTGTAAGATAATTTTTAATGACTTGGCCCCTCCTAACATATTGATGGCCCCCCCAAAACTCTGTGCCTGGTTTCGAGCGTACTCTGCAAGTGGTGTATCAACGGACGGACGTTAGAAGGTTGTAGTCAAAACGTTTTAGAAATGAAAAGATCGATCGAAGTAAGAATTATATATATATTTTAGACAGAGTCTAATGTTATGCAGGAACGCATTTGACGCTAGCTTAATTTTTTGTAAAGTATATTTTTATTCAAGGAAATCATTGAGGGGAACAGGGCTCATAGCGAGTCACTTTTTTAACTAATTTTTTTTTTCAAGTTGGTCACTAAAAGTTACTTTCTTTTGTCAAATTTCTCACTAAAAGTTACTTTTTTGAGAGGTAAAGTGACTTTTTCGTGTGATTTATGTTTTGCATTGGGAGTTTTCTAAGAAAAATATAAAAACAAATGGAAAAAGACAAAAACTTGTTACTCATTACTCTTTTGAGGACTTCAGTACTTGCTGCCACATGTGAAACAGTCAGCTTTATTCTCACTTCAGCTTTTATTGTTTCTAAGCACGGTGGACGGTTGGTGGATCCTTAAGCTCTCAAGGTGGGGTTGAGAACCCTTGTGTGTCTATTCTTTCTTCTATCATAATAATCTTTTAGTTTTCTCTCGTAATAGTTAACGCTCTGTTCAACGTTGTGTGTGTGTGTGTTTGTGTGGTTCAACATGTTCGTCTAGTGTTATGCTTCTTGTATGTTGAATAGGTGATGAATTTGAATATTTCACGTTTTTGAGAACTCTTAATGCAAGGTAAATATAATATCTGGGATGAAGAAATTTGGAAATAGGTCAGAAGGTTCCACCTACTCAGAATCTTTTTGCATCTGCTAAGTCTGCTTACCGTAAGTACAAAGCATACTTTGAAAACCTAAGAAAGGAGGAAGCTCAAAAAGAAGTAAAAAAGAAACAAAACAACAAAGAAAGAGAGAGGTGATGGAGAAATTGACAAAGGGAAAAAGGGTCATGATGAGATTTTTGTCACTTTTTCGTGCGCTTTTGGCCATTTTTGTTCACTTTTCAACTATTTACAAGAGACCAGACCACTATGAGCTCTGGGATTATTAAAATTAGGGTATATTAAAGAAGACAAAACAGAAAGATACAAAATATTTATAAATTGAAAAACTGTATTTCTGGGAAACAATTAAATCAATGAATAATTTTCTTATGAAAGATATTCAGAGCCAATAACGTAGCCAGGAAGAGGCAGGAATAGAGATTAAGAGATCAAATAATATTACAACAATTAACGTTAACAACAGGGTTAGAATATTAAAATAATGAAATTGGAACTATGTACAGTATTAATTACTAAACGAATGTTATTTCAGCATGGGCAGGCACGTAGGCAAGGAGGGGGAGGTCCGGGGGGTCCGGACCCCCTCCCCTTCGAGATCAGAAATGAAAAAAATTAGGGAAGGACGAAACAAAATGAAATGAGAAAAAGAAGGATCAGCTTTAAAAATAAACTACAGGAAGCTTTTGGTTACTCTTTCTTATGAGGAGATTTGTATTACTTGCAATACATGGTTGCGAGGTGAGCGATTGAAAGGGAATTTGAAATTTCCAATTTCCAAATTTCCAAAGTCAGGGAATTTGAAATTTCTAGAAACGTTGCGGAATTCTCAGAATGTTTGCTACTAGTCAGGGAGATTTCAAGCTTCCGAAAGCATAGTGCCGTTGTGTAACAGCAGACATTTTTGATCATAATTTTTCGTCATCGCATCCTTGCAATATCAAACATGTTACTTCAAAAATAATTTTCTACTGCTCCTTTAACCTGTCATTTGAAACAGACAGTAGTTGACGGAATAATAAAAATAAAAATATATGTGGAAAGAAAGTTTTGTTAACATTTGATTCAACAGAAAAAGGAACGCAGATATTGCAAAATATTTTACAAGACATTATTGAGTATGTACTTTTTCTATTAATGAATATGTACTTTTTATAATAGTTGAGGTCATAATGAAAGGAAAATTGTTATATTTGAATAAACAGAGGAAGGATGTAAACATTGTATAATCTTTTTCAATACTTTTTTTTTTTTAAAATTTTGCTCGAGATTTCTTCATAGTTTATTAAAATACTTACCAACATATCCTCACAAACCAATATATGTTGATAGTATAGTAGTTTAGATTGATCGAGCTCCTGGGCCTTCGGAATTTCATGTCACGCTTCCTCCCCCCCCCGTTACGAAATCCTGGCTAAACGAACCAATATATGTTATAGTAAAATTGTTTAGAATGATCGAGCCCCTGGTGTGATAACCACAGTATTTCATGTCATGGACCCCCCCCCTTCACGAAATCCTGGCTACGTGCCTGGCATGGGACGAGGGAATTTTTCTCTCAATTAATATTTTGGAAAAACAATCACCCACTAAAAGTTGCTGGGGGTGAATAAATTGAAATAGTAGCAGAATTTTGCAAAATAATTACAATAATTCGTATGTAATCAATTCACATGTAATTATTGGGTAAAATAGTGGAGGTTAATTCCTAATACAGTGAAACTTCCTTATTCTTCCATGCCATAAATGAGTGTGGTGTGGTGTTATGAGAGAAAACCCTTCCTTTTAGGGACACCTCTCATTTACGGACAAATAATCTGTTCCACCGATGTCCGTTTTGAGAGGTTTCACTGTATTACTTAGTTTAATAATAATAATAAATGCTCAAATGTGTGAACTTACTTTATTGAACCTACCACTGCGAAGAGCTGATTATTATTATTATTATTATTATTATTATTATTATTATTATTAGTAGTAGTAGTAGTAGTAGTAGTAGTAGTAGTAGTAGTAGTATTGCAATAGTTGCGTAACAAAATATATAGTTTTCTTGTTTGAATTTGTTTAAAAATTATATCATTATTCTGAGAGCACACCCCCCTTTTATTTTGAACACCCCCCAAGTAAAAATTTCTGGCGTACTTACTGCTCTTACACTTCATTAAAAGCATATTTAAATAGTGTTTTCTAGTGATACAAATATGGTAATTAGCTTAATTTCTCGTTTGCTTTGTTACTGTAAAGTTCACGTTATAAAGACACTTTTCTGGCTTTCAATTAGGCAAAATCTCTTATTACTGCATCCATATCAATTTCATTAGGAATGACATCTTCAATGGCCATCAAAGCTAGTCCATTTAATCGTTCTTGAGATATACTTGATTTCAAATAATTCTAGATTAATTTTAATTAAACTAGTTCAATACACAACAAATGACAAAAGTGTGTCTTAATTTATATGCAATTTGTCTCCGATCAGTGTCAGAACTTTAAAATCAGGTTTCTCCGCAAAAATTCTTTTCAGGGCCCCTTATGCCTATAGAACAATTCAATTCTTTCATGTTTCTTTCCAACATAGACGTTCGAAATCAGGCAGTAACACAATGTAAACACAAGTAATGATGCACCCATTGGGGTCCGAAGATTTTTTCGGAATCGCCTACAAAATGCAAATAATTTTGTGTATTTGCCCCCTGAAATTACGCTAATTGGGGGATCAAGACTCTCAGACTGCCTGTTCAGTGTTTCGTCCACACATATTTTAGGGGGACACTCCCCCCGGGAGGAGATCAAAATAATACGTCTATAATATAATAATAAATAAAAGAGTACCAGCAGTGGCCCTACTAAGTGTGCCCCCCGGAAGATGTTTTCTGAATAGAAAACTGCACCTATTAGGGATGCGCACGATACAAAATTTGTTGCTGTCTCGTCTCAAAAATGTGCTGTAAAAGTGATGGCTTGACTCGAAAAATGTATATTTCTCTATTGGAAGAGCCGTGTCTCAACTCGAATTTTGTCTGGAAAATTTTGTCTCGGCCTGGCCACTTGCGCATCCGTAGCACCTATGTCGGTACATCCCTGAACACAAGTAACTAATAATCAAAACTCTACTTTGCATTAGAATTATTACTAATTTAAAATATCGCTCCATCTAAATTTATTAGCAGAGAATGGATTAATAATTATTGTTATCTGTCATAATAAAACGAGCATCTGTATACGCTGATGTGATTGAAAGTAAGAGTACTGAAAAAAATACTTGTCATCCAAATGACCTTTCGTCGCTTTCGATTATATCCTTTCAAGTTCTATACTTATATGCCACGTGAAAACTAATTGTATTCAAACAAATTTTGAAATACATGAAATTTAATTCAGACCCGTAACCGAAATGACCGTATCGTTCCATTTTAATTCAACAATTAAATTACTGCAATCAGGTTAAAATAAATTTGTCAGCTTCAAAAGAATGTCGACCTGCAAATGCTAGGTTAACACTGACTGATATTGATAACTCCCCACCTCAATATTTGTCTAATTTTTTCCAGCACTCGAAAGAAACTTTTTTAAAGCCTTATCTTCTTTCACGTTTTGTAGCTTTCTTTTCTGATAAAATGCTCACTTGGTTTTGTATCGTTGGTCATTATTATTACATGAAAAACAAAGTACTATTAAAAAGTGAAAGCACACATCATTATAAATTAAAAATATAAACAAAAACGAAACGACTTAGGATAGAAATGGAAATGTTGACGAACGACAAATGAACTAATAGATATTAAACAAAGTGAGCATTAAGCACTGGACAGCGATTGTGAGTCATTAGGAACTTAAGTTAAAATTTCCCTCAGAAAAGATTTTTAAAGAACCCATTTGTACCGCTCGTCTTTTCTTAGTATTCGCTCCACTCCCTGGACGAATGAACAAGTTTTGGGCTTTAACAGTATCGGGAGTGTAATTATGCATTTCAGCGATCCCGAAAGCTATTGAATAGACACTCATATATTTCAATTAGGAATTTTTAATTTTCACCCCTCCCATTAAACCTCCATGCAGATAATGCTAAAATTTGATGTGAACGATATAGAGGGTATCATACATAATTCATGTACTCAAAAGCTATGGATTTAACATTAATATCGTTCATTTTCGATTATTTTTACATGTTCCTGTGTCTCCCATGATAGAACTAGAGGTGATACGGGTTTCGATTCCCGTCAGGAGTCGTGTGGTTCGGGTTCCACGTTAAGTCGTAGATGTACGTCTTGTATAGAGTAGTAGCCGAAAGACACGCTGAACTCTATATCACCTCGCCTCGTGAGATATTCTACGTCTGCATAATTTCTAAACCACTTTTCTTTCTTTCAATCTCCTCCTTCCTCTTAGGACACGCATAGGTTCAAACAGAAACATTCTTCACGGTTGGAAGACGCAAGGCTACTGTACCATACGCGTACAACCCTTATGGGACTAGGTAGTGAGTTGCGCAGTTTGAGTAGCACGCACGAATAAACCACGCTTACATTTATTATACATAATTAATAAAATCTCATATTAGGACTTACTCTGCACGTCAAACTTTTAGCATATGTGACTTTATAGATTCTGTTCTTCTTCTGCTTTATTATGATTATTATTATTATTATTATTATTATTATTATTATTATTATTATTATTATTATTATAGCTATATGAAGCAATTATCTCGGCAAACTTGGTTAATACACACCATTCAGCAACCGGTAGTTGTAGAAATCTGGCTTTTCGAACAGTAGTTGTTAGCTAAATCGGTAGAGCGCTGAGCCATGGATTCAAGGGTTGTGAGTTCGAATCTAGTCTAAGTCAAAAGATTTTTTCCTGATATAATTCTTGAAATGGAAATGTTTCTCTCTTCACCTTTATCTCGTAATTCTAAATAGAGATGTTTGGATGTGAAAGAAAAAGTATACTAGAATATAACAAAAGAGAGGTAATTTACATGATACCTTTTGTAATTTTTAACTATATTTTCACCTATCTAGGACGTTTCTAAAAAGTTCAGAGCTTCTAGAGAGCTCCTTTTCGCTCTCTTATGTGTCCTTTAACTAATTTCTACAGTTACTTAGTGAATCACATATACATATATTACAGATGTCGTATCTCTTTCTCTTCTTTCTACATTATGTCTGGAGATGAATGTTTTGACAATAGGTTACAAACACGATTTTAAAAAATAATACGATCTGCGATATCAGTGATACATATTGTGGTGTTTAACTTAACATATAAAACAATAAATAGAAAAACTGAGAATACGAATCTTTTCGTGCATTGATGCTTCAATAACAGTGAACTGATGCTTCAAATCTGTGTCTTTACTCCCTTCACCTATGTTAATTCCCTAGTCAAAATAAAAACTCTTCAAAATTAATCACAAATTCTTATACAACCATCCCTTCCTTGGAGTACTGCGCGGTCACATACCCGTCACTGCGATGTAAAGGCACTTATGGCGACGAGGATACAAATCATAGGCTGTGGTTAGTCGTTTCGTCTGGCACGAATAATGGCTAACTGTCGTTGCGGAATTTCTGGCGTATGCCTGTTAAAATCTTAGATTTCTCTTCAGCTATTTGGCTAAGGTCAATTTCGTGCTCACTCAAAATAAACAATAAACAGTTGACACTTGGAAGAAAAGTATAGTTAATGGATTGGATTTCAGAGAAATATATTGGTTAAAATATAACGAATTTTAATATATGAGACAATTAGTTATATCCCACACAGCAAGGAATATTTCTTCAATCGAAAGAAAATATTTTCCTTGGTTTCCAAAAGGTTTTTATTCTCTGGAGATTTCCATGCTGGTTTCCCCAATGTACTCCTAATATTTCCCGAAAATATTTTCCCAAAAATGTTTGTAAAACATTTTAGAAATTATCGAGAGTACATTTTGAGAATGCTTGCCGGAAAGTAAATCCAGAAAAATATTCACAAAATATATTAGAAATGTTGTTTTGGATGTAATGTAATATGTTTTCACTGTTGAGAAGGGAAATATTTTCGAAATGATACTAAAAATGTTCTCCATATATGATACGGAAAACAATTAATCGAAATATATTCCATATATTTAAAAATGTTTTTAATACGTTATTTGCAATATTTCATATTTTTAGGAGAAAACATATTGAATGTATATTTTTAAAAAGGTTTAGAATATTTTAAAAATAAATTCTTTCGTGGTAAAAGAAATGTTTTTCAGAAATGTTCTAAAAAGTTTTACCTAATTTTTACAAAAGTATTTTGGCAATCTTCTCTCATAACTTAAATAAAATATTTTCGTACAATATTTTAGTATTATTTCCAAAATATTTTATCGAATTTTGAATATAAAACTTCAAAACAGGGACAATTAAACACATTAAAAATGAATAGAAAATGTTTTCCGTTATGTTCTGGAAAATATTTGTGTTTTTAATTAACAAGATTTTCTGATATATTATAGAAACATTTTTACATTATTTTCAGAATATACTCTTCCGTTACTGGAGAAAACATATTCCTCGTTATATCTGAGAAATATCCCAAATATTTACCGGAAATATTTTTTAATGAAATGTTTAGAAAACATTTTATGAAGTAAAGGAAGTATATTTGTTAGAAAGTTACAAGCAAAATAATGTATAAACTAATAATTTGCTGAGCAAAACTGTATATACGATTGTACAGTTATATTGTATCACATAGTGTCTGATGAAGCCAAAGAGTTAGTTTGCAAAACTGTAACACATGTTACATTTTAATGAAAATATATAGTTTTGCTCAGCAAATAATTAGTTTATATTTAATTATAACAAAGCAAAGCTTCTAGTTATGGAAAAAATAATGTAAGGAAAATTTTCATACTAGAAATATTGTGTTGAATGTAATGTAATGTTTCCAATGTTGAGAGAGAAAATGTTTTCCAAGTAATACTAAAAATGTTTTACATACATGATATAGAAAACAGAAGAGGAAATGTATTCCATATATTTTATAAATGTTTCCCAACGTGGTATTTGCAATCTTTTCTAATGTTACGAGAAAACGTATGAAATACAATTTTTAAAATGTTTCGAGTATTTTAAAAATAAATTCGTTCGTAAAATTAGAAATGTTTTCCAGAAATGATTTTAAAACGCCTATTAATTTTGTATGCAAATGTTTTTGTTACCTTCTCCTGTAACTTAAATGAAATATTTTCATACAATATTTTAGAATTATTTTCAGAATATTTTATCTAATGTTTAATTTAAACATTTAAAACAGATATTAGTAATGAATAGAAACTGTTTACCATTGCGTTTTTGAAATATAGTTTGTGCTTTTAGCTAATAATATTTCTGATATATCAAAGAAATACTTTCACATTATTCTCATAATATATGGTTCAGTTACATAAAAGTAATATTCCTTGTTGTACCTAAAATGAATTTTACGGGAAATGTTTCTGGAACATTTTTCTAATTTAAATTGCATATCCTTAGATATTATGTTGGATAATTTTTAATATTTTGGAGATTATATATATATATATATATATATATATATATATATATATATATAGATGTGTGTGTGTGTGTGTGTGTGTGTTGTGTGTGTGTGCATTGCACGAGTCGGGCTTGGGAAGTCCAGCTATGCTGTTTCCTTACCCCAGGCCGGGCTCGGACGATTATTTGCAGTTCTTTAATAATTATTGACTTTAGTTAAATGGTAATTGCAAAAAAAAAAAAAGAAAAAAAAGAAAACAAGGAAGACTGAAAGGTATTAAAAACAATGCAACTTTTACAGTTGGCATTGCTCAGCGGCTCCACTTTTGCTATATAGAGAATTAATTGTTCTCCCTAGTGACCGTGCTTGTGCGGGTTGGCTCCATTATTAATTTTTTCCGGGTCTGGCTTGGGCCAAACATTTCCAAAATTTTCCCGGGCCTGGGTTGGGTTGCGCCGGGCCTAGCTACATTCGAGCCAGATTAGGCTTGGGGCGAAATCTTCGGCTCTTGTATGTCTCTAATATATATGCCACATTTAGTAATTTCGTCACAGATTTAGTGATTTGCTATTGAACTAGTGATCTAGTATGTACTTCGGGTAAATCTGCACATTCTAGTGATTTTTATGGCGTTTCCTTCCTGATGCAGACAAATAGCAAAGAAATTGTTCTTAAAATAATTGTATATTGCAATTCGAACGAATATAGAAACTTCCAATTATTCTTCTTTCCCCTCTGACTGAATGAATCCTCTGCTAGATAACGACCTTTAATCAACAGCGGCTATCTTTGGTCTGCTACCTGCTTTTGTTAGCAGATATGAGATGGACTAAATTTGTATTTTTTTCAAGGAAGTGAAGAAATAATTATCCGGTACATTTATGTTTTGTCACGCACACAGGCATAGTCTTTACTTGCTTCCCAATGAATTTGAGGAACATAAAATAAATGAAACGTAAGTATCAGAAAATAGAGGCAAGTCAGATATCTTCATTTTTAACACATTTGTTGAGAACTAGTTAGATGTCACGAGCAAGCCCTCTAAACATGTTCCATCCTTTAATTTTATCCGTGTAAGAATTCCTGATTTCAGAAGAAAATCTCCATTAACTATGACATATGAAGCTCTACACTCTTATATTTTGTTTATGTATGTGTGATCACATGAGAAACCAAGAAACAATGCTAATAGGTTTTCTTCCAGGTGCAAAATCTAAGTGTGAAGGTGCTGAAATGGGATTTTAATTGCGTCCCTTGTGCAAAAATAAAAAGTAATCGCAATTGTTATTTATTTTAGTTCTTGGGGAGGGGAAGATGGAAGCGAACCTTCGGAAGGATCTCTGAAAAAAGGAAAGACTGGATTCTAAGCGCCACTGTTTGGTATATTACACAAAGTAAGGTTGTAGTTACATTGTTCCAATTCACAAGAAAGGCGACAAAACTGACTGTAATAATTATCGAGGCATTTATCTTCTGTCAACATCCTATAAAATCCTTTCAAATATTCTATTACCAAGATTGACCCCATACGCAGATGAAATTATTGGAGATTATCAGTGCGGATTTAGACGAAATCGATCAACTATTGACCAAATATTTACCATTCGCCAAATACTCGAAAAAAAGTGGGAATACAATACCCCGGTACATCAACTATTTATTGATTTTAGAAAGGCGTACGACTCGGTTAGGAGAGAAACATTATACGTTCTTACATAACTTGGAATACCGAGAAAGTTAATTAGATCAAATAAGGCATGTTTAAATGAATCCCAAAGTAAAGTCCGGGTAGGAAAATTTTTGTCCACGAGCTTTCACGTCGAAAATGGCCTGAAACAATGAGATGCGTTTCGCCATTATTATTTAACTTTGTGCTGGAATACGCTATAAGGAAAATCAAGGATAGCAACCAGGGCCTAAAGCTGAGGGTTATGGCAGGTTATGGCAGGTTATGGCATATATTCACCAGGTTATGGCATACGCTGATGACGTAAATTTAATAGGGGCTGATAGGAGAACAATAGAAAGCAATGCAGAGATCTTATTAAGCGCTTGCAGGAACATGGGTTTAGAAGTAAATGCAGAGAAAATTAAATACATGGAAGTGCATCGGGACCGTAATACGGCAAATTGTGGATGCGTGAAAATATTAAATAATAATTTTGATAAAGTGGATACTTTCAAATATTTAGGATCAATATTAACAGACGAAAATCATATTTACGAAGAAATTAAATGTCGACTAAAAGCAGGGAATTTGTGTTACTATTCGGTTCAAAATCTCTTGTCGTCGCGAATTCTGTGGAGGAATTTGAAGCTTAACATATATAAAACGATAATCTTGCCTTTGTTCTGTATAGTTGCGAAACATGGTCGCTTACCCTGAGGGAAGAACATAGACTAAAAGTATTTGAGAACAAGATCCTGAGACGAATATCTGGACCCAAGAGGAACGGGAATGGGGAATGGCGGAAACTTCATAACGAGGAACTACATAATTTATACGATTTACCCCACATTGTTAGGGTCGTCAAGTCTAGAAGGCTTAGGTGGGCAGGTCGTGTAGCTAGAATGGAAGAAAGTTGAAACGTTTTCAAAGTCTTGACTTGAAGACCACTCGGGAAACGGCCATTAGGAAGACCTAGCCGCAGATGGGAGGGCAATATTAAGATGGATCTCGCAGAGATAGGAATACAAAGTAGAAACTGGATTCAATTGACTAAGGATAAAAGTCAGTGTAGAGCTTTTATGTACGCGGCATTGAACCTCCGAGTTCCATAGACTATAGAGTGACTTAGTTTTTTAAGGTTGTAGTTTTATGTAAATAATATTGCGTTTTCGTCAGGGCTTTCATTCTGCAGGAGAGGGGGATAATAATACCTGGAGAATATTTTCTGGTATCAGGGTATTGCAGGTGATTGCATTTCTTCCATTGTAACTTGGCTGAGCTAGTTTCATTATATGTAACGATTAACATAGCCTAAAAAGCTCAAATTTCCATGACTAGTTTTCTCTGTACCCATGCTACTCACTTTTCGGTCTGTGGGACACTGTGTTCCGAAATTTTCGACGGATCAGAAGATAATTGTACCAAAGATATATACAATATATGTGTGCTTATTTGAGACATGGATCTACAGTTTAATTTGGGATAACAACTACATGAGCTCCGAGCGGAAATCGAACCATGGTCTCCCGCGCTCAAGGCTTATGTGCTAACCATACAGACGCGAGGAAATTCACATAAGCACACACACACACACACACACACACACACACATATATATATATATATATATATATATATATATATATATATATATATATATATATATCTTGTTAAGTTAATATGAGTTTAACGTTCCTTTTAGGAGCGGGGCACAGACCTACTGATTAGTGTTCGTAGTTTGAGTGAAATTTCCCTAATCTAGGGAAATTTCATAGGTAAATTTAACAAAAAGGGAAATTTTCGATAAAACGTGAAAAATCCAGGAAAGTTCTCAAATATCAATGTTTAAATTTTTCTTTGTTCTTCAGAAGTAAACCAATACATTAGATATAGATTGTGTGTGCTGAAAGTAGCATAATTTGCAACCATTGTTGGCTGAATGGGGTGGTCACGGTTTCACAGTGGTAGATCGCTTATCTCTGGTTCGTGGGGTCCCTTTTTACATCCTCAGCCAAATAAGCTGGTGGTAAACAACATCGTGTCCGTGGGTTTTCTCGAAGCACTCCGATTTCTTCCCACTTTCTCATTCTTCCATCATTTACTTGCTTTAATCATCTTCTCCCTTAGCCTAAATTTATAGACGTGGGACGTTAAACCGAAAGATTACATATCATTTCATTTTGTTGGCTTCGTGTATTTTGGTGTATATTTTTAAAAATGCATGAAAAATAAACGAAAAAATAGAAGCGAAAAGCAAATGAATAAAACAAATGTAGTTCGTAGCTCCTTTGATATAGCTGAATTAACCTTACTACATAACTTCTGTCATAGGTTTTGGACACTCAAAAAACGGAAAATTCAAAGAAAACGAACATTTTAGTGCCACTCGAGGGAAATTTTCTTAAAGAAACCTACGAACACTGCTACTGATTAACGTGGATTCCTAACTAAATGTGCTCCCGCTAGGAATCGAACTCGGCCTTAGTAGCACACTTAGGCCTACGTCATAACAACGTCAAATGTTGGTCAAGAAATTCCAAAGACGTCAGGCAAAGAAATTAAGATACATGTGGATGTTTTTTTACACTTAATTCTATTACATGTAGTTTGCAGCGCCAGGGAGCAAGTATTTCAACTTCAGTTAGTGATACCATTTGGCGGGAAATTTCCCGTAAAACGTAAAATTCTGAACACTGACGGGAATGCGGAGATATTTTTAAATAGGCTGTAAACGGGAAATTCTTGCATTCTCAACTTTTCTAGGCCTGCAACATTGAGCTCTTTCTTAGTAAAAGCAGAGATAAAAGTGCGTGAACGCGGATTGACGCCGTCCCCCCACCTCGAAAAAATATATACGGCGTCCCCTCAATTCCTAAAAAAAGTACAATGGGCAAAGATAGGCAAGGGGAACGGCGTGACGTCATGCCGCTCCGTCTCCCCACCTTTTCAGATTCACTTTTACCCCTGGGTAAAAGTAGGGCTAAAAGTGAGGGGGACGCAGGTGGATGTCATCTCCTCACTTCCAGAAAATATCTGTGGCATCACACGCTTCGAAAAATTACAATGGGAAAAGATAAGTACAGGAGACGGCTTTACGTAATGTGTCCCCCTACCTTCTGAGATCTACTTTATCCCTGGGTAAAAGTGAACATTACAAACACACAAAAGACTTGAAACATGAAGCTAATGTAAACTATTGGAAAATACCCTACTTATCGCTGCATTTTTAACATTTTAAATAATTATTTATTTATTTTTGTGGCAAGGAACAAGCGGTGTGCAAGCAACACCAGAATCGTGTTAAGGTTAATACAATTTAATTAAGTGTTGCTTTGCTGATCATAACATCCCTTCCAATACACAAAAAACACCATATTGTTCGTAAAAATGGTGTACATTCTATTTTATTTATTCTTTTTTTTAAAAAAAATTTGGCCTGCTATAGATATTATAAATTATATCTACTAAAGTTGACGGTAAATTTTGTATGTAGTTGAGAAATTTATGGTTTCGGACTGGAATTTCGCTGTTACAAAACTGGCATCACTGAATTCAGAGCGAGTTTTGAAAGCAAATGAATGTCGTAGTGGTGGGGTGAACTTTAACATATAGATTTGTGTGGTATAATATATATGTAAATATATCTTACAATGTAAAGACAAATATATTTACAACAGGCAAATTTGGCTATTTTTGAACTGAGGTTTGTGACAGGAGAGAATTGACCAACCGAAATATGAAAGGAAAAAGACATCAAAGGTAAGATTCAAAACAAGTGAGTGTTTATACATATTGATTGTCTGTTTCTATTGACAATTTAATAATATCGGCTTTTTGGGACCAAAAGTACAGGAGAAATGAGTTCGGGCTTTGGAAGGGTAATTGATGTGTGAAAAACTTGTGAAGTGCTGCATACAATAGAAACGCAATGCTGAGGTGTTCCGAAATAATAATAAGTTATTAAATGATAAACTATCATCCACACGCAAACAATTGAAAGTAGGTGACGTTGGTCAAAGTGAAGAGTTGATCTTTTGGGAAGATTAATGGCATTACTCGAGGAATCGCTTGTACCAAATTTGTTAACAGTATACATGAGAACTCCCTGATCTGCGTTTCTTCTCTCTTCTATTACCACTGCTACATGAAATACCATAAATTTTCTACGTAGTGCAATAGTAAGAAGTATCCATGTGCATAAGACATGCGATATGCGTTAAATTCCCCTCCCGCCACACACATAGTCATAAGGGCACTACACATGCAGATATAAAGTACAGTACGTTCTTTATTATTTTCGTATCAGTCGATAAGTAAATAAAAGTCATTTTGTTACCCTCTTTCTAAGTTCGTACATACTCAATGAATAATGCCTAAAAGTATGAGCGTCCTGCTCCTTCGAGAACTGATGCAGCTTCATGTATACTATACCCCCAAGTTTTAACACATTTCTTCCATTTTCAGGTCAGGGTAGAGCTTTGTATTTCTATTAACAGCGTGCACTAAATGAGGAGCTCCATTACTACTTGCAGATTGACATCAGGAGAGGTCAGTACTAGTACAGTGTGGACGTAGGGCATAAAAACTACGGTGCATAAAACACGAACCAGTTTTTTGTGTGGCCACTGAAAAGTACGAATGCTACCTAACTGAGTGAGGGCAGGAGTGCAGCAAGGAAACCCGAGCGACAAGAGGGTGCGTCCGTAGGGAGCAGGCACGTCAACGACGGGGGTTATGCGCATAAACGAAGACCGTGAGTAGTACTCCCCGGCGTATATTGAGCCGAGTCAGCAAAAATTTTTGTGACGTCATAGGTCAAAGGTCAATGACCTTGGCCCGGGGTCAATGACCTAGGGGTACCTAGGACCACCCCCTCTAAATTTTGGCAGGGGTACCTTGGCCCACCCCTTAAATTTTGGCAGGGGTACATAGGACCACCCCCCTTAAATTTTGGAAATTGCCAAATCTAAAAATTTTGTATGGTAGCCTAGGACCATAGTATGTACCTCTATCAGTATTGGGTGTCTATGTCGTTCCCTTTCATGGGTAAAAAATTGCCAAAAATTGAAATTTCGGAGGTTTTTGACCTAATTTATCCCCTTGGATGAGGTGTTATTACCTTATATAGTTATATGGGCGTATACAGGGGTCCATTACCTTTCATAACATATGGGTATATTAATGCACCCCTTGAAAAATTTGTGAGGGGTACTTTGGCCCACCCCTTAAATTTTGGAAATTGACCCATTTCAACATTGGGTATTATAGTACAGGACCCTAATATGTATTATGATAAATTTGGATGGTCCACCTCATTCCCTTCTAGGGGTACACAATTGTCAAAATATAAACGTAAGCAATACGTTGTACCACGTGTTTGGTCTTTTGGCCCAATTTATCCTCTTGGATGAGGTTCTATTACCTTATATGGTTATATGGTCATGTATAGGGTCCATTACCTTTCATAAGATATGGGTATATTTGTGCACTCCTTTAAAAATTTGGGAGGGGTACTTTGGCCCACCCCTTAAATTTTGGAAATTGCTCATTTTATATATTTGGTATTATAGTACTGGACCCTAACATGTATTATAATAAATTTGGGTGGTCCACTTCGTTCCCTTTTAGGGGTACAAAATTGCCAAAATATAAACGTAAGCAATACGTTGTACCACGTGTTTGGTTTCGACCCAAGTTATCCCCGTGGATGAGGTCCTATTACCTTATATGGTTATATGGTCATGTATAGGGGTCCATTCCCTTTCATAAGACATAGGTACATTTGTGCACCCCTTTAAAAATTTGGGAGGGGTACATTGGCCCACCCCTTAAATTTTAGAAATTGACCATTTTACATATTTGGTATAATAGTATAGGACCCTAATATATATATATTACTATAAATTTGGGTGGTCCACCTCGTTCCCTTTCATGGGTACGAAATTGCCAAATTGTTAGTACAACCACGTGTTTCGTTTTTGACCTAATTTATTCCCTTGGATGAGGTCCTATTACCTTATATGGTTATATGGTCATGTATAGGGGTCTATTACCTATCATAAGACATAGGTACATTGGTGCACCCCGGGAGGGGTACTTTGGCCCACCCCTTTAATTTTGGAAATTGCCCATTTAATATATTTGGTATTATAGTATAGGACCCTAATAGAGATTACTATAAATTTGGGTGGTCCACCTCGTTCCCTTCTAGGGGTACAAAATTGCCAAAATATAAACGTAAGCAATACGTTATACCACGTGTTTGGTTTTTGGTCGATTTTATCCCCTTTGATGAGGTGTTATTATCCTATATAGTTATATGGGCGTATACAGGGGTCCATTACCTTTCATAAGACATGGGTATATTAATGCACCCCTTGAAAAATTTGGGAGGGGTACCTTGGCCCACCCCTTAAATTTTGGAAATTGCCCAATTTAAACATTTGGTATTATAGTAATGGACCCTAACATGTATTATGATAAATTTGGGTGGTCCACCTCGTTCCCTTCTAGGGGTACAAAATTGTCAAAATATAAACGTAAGCAATACGTAGTACCACGTGTTTGGTTTTTTTTGTCGATTTTATTTCCTTTGATGAGGTGTTATTATCCTATATAGTTATATGGTCATGTATAGGGGTCCATTACATTTCATAAGATATGGGTATGTTTGTGCACTCCTTTAAAAATTTGGGAGGGGTACTTTGGCCCACCCCTTAAATTTTGGAAATTGCCCAATTTAAACATTTGGTATTATAGTACTGGACCCTAACATGTATTATGATAAATTTGGGTGGTCCACCTCGTTCCCTTCTAGGGGTACAAAATTGCCAAAATATAAACGTAAGCATTACGTTGTACCACGTGTTTGGTTTTTGACCTAATTTATTCCTTTGGATGAGGTCCTATTACCTTATATGGTAATGTATAGGTGTTCATTCCCTATCATAAGACATAGGTACATTGATGCACCCCGGGAGGGGATTCGGTATCATAGTACAGGCCTCAACATGTATTATGATAAATTTGGGTGGTCCACATCGTTCTCTTTTAGGGGTACAAAATTGCTAAAATATAAACATAAGCAATATGTTGTACCATGTGTTTGGTTTTTGGCCCAATTTCTTCCCTTTGATGAGGTTCTATTACCTTATATGGTTATATGGTCATGTATATAGGTTCATTTCCTATCATAAGATATGGGTACGTTGATGCATCCTTTAAAAATTTGGGAGGGGTATCTTGACACATCCACTCGGTTTTAGAAATTGTTTAATATAAGCATTTGGTATCATAGTACAGGTCTTCAATATGTACCACTATAAATTTGGATGGTCCACATCGTTCCCTTTTCATAGGTAAAGAACTACCAAAAATCAAATTTCGGAGGTTATTGACCCCTATTTAGCACGTTATATGGTTTATTACCTTTATATGTTTATGTTCCCTTTTAAATTTGGGAATTATCGAATAACAAAATTCGGTAAACGTTTTCTAGGACCCGTTGGTATTCCTCTTATGGCCAAATATTCAAAATTTAAAGGTTATTGACCGGCTTTATTATTGAATAAGTACAGGATTTATTACTTTTTTCATAAGACACAGGTGTATTTGTGTACCAATCTTAAATTTTGGGAGGGGGTACATTTCTTATTGTCATATCAATAATTGGTAAATGTTCTTTGGGTAAATCATTGTGATCACGTGATCAGTTATTGACCTATGATGGGATTAGGAGTCCAGGACATTGGTACATTGAAACTTTGTAGGATAATTTGAGAATGCGTCATTGGTATTGATTATTACAGCCAAATATAAACGTAAGCAAGACGTTGTACCACGTGATTGACCTTGATGAGGTAGTGTACAGGGATACATAGCTAACCTTATTGAAACTTATGACTCATAGTCTTAAGGGAATACATGCAACAACACTGGCAAAGTTATTGTTGATGCAATTTGATTGGCTGATCACTATCTTTCGTGCAATCTGATTGGTTGATCACTATCTTTCGTGCAATCTGATTGGTTGATGAGTTTTAAATCTTTGCTGTATTCAGTTTTTAAGTTTTGTTTTACATTTAAAAATCTTGTTTTTGTTCAACATTTTGCACTCAATGATAAATATGATCAAAACCGTTTATTTGTTAATCGAATAGTTAAAAACCGGATAAAGTTTGACGGTTAACCGTGAAACGTAAAAATTTTTTAGTTTGAAATTTTTTTTTGCTTGAAACATTTTGTTTGAAAATTCTTGCTTTCAAATTTTTTGTTTGAATTTTTTGTTTGAGAATTTTTGTTTGAAATTTTTTTGACAACTTTTGTTTCAAAATTTTGTTTAAATTTTTTTTGTTTGAAATTTTTTTTCGTTTCAAAATTTTGTTTAAAATTTTTGTTTGAAATTTTTTCGTTTCCAAATTTTTTTTGAAAAAATTTTTTTGAAATTTTTTTGTTTCAAAATTTTGTTTCAAAATTTTGTTTGAATTTTTTCGTTTGAAATTTTTTGTTTAAAAATTTTTCGTTTGAAATTTTTTCGTTTCAAAATTTTGTTTAAAATTTTTTTCGTTTCAAAATTTTGTTTGGAAAATTTTGTTTGAATTTTTTTCGTTTGAATTTTTTTTTCGTTTCAAAATTTTGTTTCAAAGATTTTTGTTTGAAATTTTTGTTTCAAAGTTTGAGTTGACATTTTTAAAAGTTTGTGCACCTATTAGTAAAGAACCGGAACTGTTTAGAACAAAAACCTTTGACAACATTGTGGTGCAATAGTACACGTCAGAACCTGGGGTTGTACTTGAAATGAAAAAACACAATTCATTGAAATGGATCATTTTATTACACTCCACATACATCCATACCAGATAGTGGTTCTGGATATTGTCGATACAATGTATTTTGAACTTCTTGCACTAGTTTGTCTTTAGCATATAATTTTAATTCCAGTTGAAGTCTTTTAAGGTCTAATGCAATATCAATTGGTGGAAACTCAATGTCCATTTGATCACAAATAAACTGTTTATCAATACAGGTATGCACTAGTCGGAACTGTTTAGAACAAAAACATCTGGCAACATTGTGGTGCACGTCAGAACATGATCATGCAACGTCATCAGTTTTGCATCATATATAAGTATCGTTCGAGTTAGTATTCATGATAACGTCATCATGGCTACTTGTCTGCAGTTTCTAAACACACGTGATGTGATGAAATCATTTACCAAGATTACTGATTTACAACAGAATGTACCTTATAGAATCTTAGCTAGCCAAATGATCCCTACAAAGTTTGGAGTAAGAATCGTAGTGAAGCTTGAAAATGATAAGAATATAATTTTACCAGCAAGATATTTACCCATGGAGGCATCAAAACAAGAAGAACTGCTGCGTTTCTTAAATACTGGATCTGTATCTTTATGTTACAAAGGATTCTTGGGTCGAAGTCATCAACTTGAATTTAGTACACAGCCAGATTCGTCAGCCATTGTGATGAAATCATGAATCAGCACATTTCTTTCCAATGACGTCAGCTGTAGTTGTATGAATGTGGTTGGTCGGCATGACGTCAGCAACTGTGATGAAATCATGAATCAGCACATTCCTTACCAATGACGTCAGCAATAACTATAAACCAGCAAATACAGTGTCATCCCACGAAATCATTTGAGCAAGTGCTTTTCAGGAGGAAAGATGTGTACTTCTAACGATAAAGAGTTCATCTTCGCAAGCTATTATCCAATAAACAAAACATGTGATGATTGGTATCAGTGCTAGAACATTTGAACCTGTGATTCGATTGGGCAAAGCAGAACAATTTGGTGTACAACTGACCTGTGAAGAATGGCAAATATTATGTTCACGAATCGACCAAATGAACGATTATTTTCATGATGAGCTAAATGTGACCATAGTCAAATCATTAGGCTCAAATCATGAAGTTGTGCTGCGTACAGTCCTCGAAGAGAAGATGGTGCTGTTACGTAAAAAGAGTACATTCCATGTCCCTCGTTGGATGTATGTGGAGTGTAATAAAATGATCCATTTCAATGAATTGTGTTTTTTCATTTCAAGTACAACCCCAGGTTCTGACGTGTACTATTGCACCACAATGTTGTCAAAGGTTTTTGTTCTAAACAGTTCCGGTTCTTTACTAATAGGTGCACAAACTTTTAAAAATGTCAACTCAAACTTTGAAACAAAAATTTCAAACAAAAATCTTTGAAACAAAATTTTGAAACGAAAAAAAAATTCAAACGAAAAAAATTCAAACAAAATTTTCCAAACAAAATTTTGAAACGAAAAAAATTTTAAACAAAATTTTGAAACGAAAAAATTTCAAACGAAAAATTTTTAAACAAAAAATTTCAAACGAAAAAATTCAAACAAAATTTTGAAACAAAATTTTGAAACAAAAAAATTTCAAACAAAAATTTTTTCAAACAAAAAATTTGGAAACGAAAAAATTTCAAACAAAAATTTTAAACAAAATTTTGAAACGAAAAAAAATTTCAAACAAAAAAATTTTAAACAAAATTTTGAAACAAAAGTTGTCAAAAAAATTTCAAACAAAAATTCTCAAACAAAAAATTCAAACAAAAAATTTGAAAGCAAGAATTTTCAAACAAAATGTTTCAAGCAAAAAAAAATTTCAAACTAAAAAATTTTTACGTTTCACGGTTAACCGTCAAACTTTATCCGGTTTTTAACTATTCGATTAACAAATAAACGGTTTTGATCATATTTATCATTGAGTGCAAAATGTTGAACAAAAACAAGATTTTTAAATGTAAAACAAAACTTAAAAACTGAATACAGCAAAGATTTAAAACTCATCAACCAATCAGATTGCACGAAAGATAGTGATCAACCAATCAGATTGCACGAAAGATAGTGATCAGCCAATCAAATTGCATCAACAATAACTTTGCCAGTGTTGTTGCATGTATTCCCTTAAGACTATGAGTCATAAGTTTCAATAAGGTTAGCTATGTATCCCTGTACACTACCTCATCAAGGTCAATCACGTGGTACAACGTCTTGCTTACGTTTATATTTGGCTGTAATAATCAATACCAATGACGCATTCTCAAATTATCCTACAAAGTTTCAATGTACCAATGTCCTGGACTCCTAATCCCATCATAGGTCAATAACTGATCACGTGATCACAATGATTTACCCAAAGAACATTTACCAATTATTGATATGACAATAAGAAATGTACCCCCTCCCAAAATTTAAGATTGGTACACAAATACACCTGTGTCTTATGAAAAAAGTAATAAATCCTGTACTTATTCAATAATAAAGCCGGTCAATAACCTTTAAATTTTGAATATTTGGCCATAAGAGGAATACCAACGGGTCCTAGAAAACGTTTACCGAATTTTGTTATTCGATAATTCCCAAATTTAAAAGGGAACATAAACATATAAAGGTAATAAACCATATAACGTGCTAAATAGGGGTCAATAACCTCCGAAATTTGATTTTTGGTAGTTCTTTACCTATGAAAAGGGAACGATGTGGACCATCCAAATTTATAGTGGTACATATTGAAGACCTGTACTATGATACCAAATGCTTATATTAAACAATTTCTAAAACCGAGTGGATGTGTCAAGATACCCCTCCCAAATTTTTAAAGGATGCATCAACGTACCCATATCTTATGATAGGAAATGAACCTATATACATGACCATATAACCATATAAGGTAATAGAACCTCATCAAAGGGAAGAAATTGGGCCAAAAACCAAACACATGGTACAACATATTGCTTATGTTTATATTTTAGCAATTTTGTACCCCTAAAAGAGAACGATGTGGACCACCCAAATTTATCATAATACATGTTGAGGCCTGTACTATGATACCGAATCCCCTCCCGGGGTGCATCAATGTACCTATGTCTTATGATAGGGAATGAACACCTATACATTACCATATAAGGTAATAGGACCTCATCCAAAGGAATAAATTAGGTCAAAAACCAAACACGTGGTACAACGTAATGCTTACGTTTATATTTTGGCAATTTTGTACCCCTAGAAGGGAACGAGGTGGACCACCCAAATTTATCATAATACATGTTAGGGTCCAGTACTATAATACCAAATGTTTAAATTGGGCAATTTCCAAAATTTAAGGGGTGGGCCAAAGTACCCCTCCCAAATTTTTAAAGGAGTGCACAAACATACCCATATCTTATGAAATGTAATGGACCCCTATACATGACCATATAACTATATAGGATAATAACACCTCATCAAAGGAAATAAAATCGACAAAAAAAACCAAACACGTGGTACTACGTATTGCTTACGTTTATATTTTGACAATTTTGTACCCCTAGAAGGGAACGAGGTGGACCACCCAAATTTATCATAATACATGTTAGGGTCCATTACTATAATACCAAATGTTTAAATTGGGCAATTTCCAAAATTTAAGGGGTGGGCCAAGGTACCCCTCCCAAATTTTTCAAGGGGTGCATTAATATACCCATGTCTTATGAAAGGTAATGGACCCCTGTATACGCCCATATAACTATATAGGATAATAACACCTCATCAAAGGGGATAAAATCGACCAAAAACCAAACACGTGGTATAACGTATTGCTTACGTTTATATTTTGGCAATTTTGTACCCCTAGAAGGGAACGAGGTGGACCACCCAAATTTATAGTAATCTCTATTAGGGTCCTATACTATAATACCAAATATATTAAATGGGCAATTTCCAAAATTAAAGGGGTGGGCCAAAGTACCCCTCCCGGGGTGCACCAATGTACCTATGTCTTATGATAGGTAATAGACCCCTATACATGACCATATAACCATATAAGGTAATAGGACCTCATCCAAGGGAATAAATTAGGTCAAAAACGAAACACGTGGTTGTACTAACAATTTGGCAATTTCGTACCCATGAAAGGGAACGAGGTGGACCACCCAAATTTATAGTAATATATATATATTAGGGTCCTATACTATTATACCAAATATGTAAAATGGTCAATTTCTAAAATTTAAGGGGTGGGCCAATGTACCCCTCCCAAATTTTTAAAGGGGTGCACAAATGTACCTATGTCTTATGAAAGGGAATGGACCCCTATACATGACCATATAACCATATAAGGTAATAGGACCTCATCCACGGGGATAACTTGGGTCGAAACCAAACACGTGGTACAACGTATTGCTTACGTTTATATTTTGGCAATTTTGTACCCCTAAAAGGGAACGAAGTGGACCACCCAAATTTATTATAATACATGTTAGGGTCCAGTACTATAATACCAAATATATAAAATGAGCAATTTCCAAAATTTAAGGGGTGGGCCAAAGTACCCCTCCCAAATTTTTAAAGGAGTGCACAAATATACCCATATCTTATGAAAGGTAATGGACCCTATACATGACCATATAACCATATAAGGTAATAGAACCTCATCCAAGAGGATAAATTGGGCCAAAAGACCAAACACGTGGTACAACGTATTGCTTACGTTTATATTTTGACAATTGTGTACCCCTAGAAGGGAATGAGGTGGACCATCCAAATTTATCATAATACATATTAGGGTCCTGTACTATAATACCCAATGTTGAAATGGGTCAATTTCCAAAATTTAAGGGGTGGGCCAAAGTACCCCTCACAAATTTTTCAAGGGGTGCATTAATATACCCATATGTTATGAAAGGTAATGGACCCCTGTATACGCCCATATAACTATATAAGGTAATAACACCTCATCCAAGGGGATAAATTAGGTCAAAAACCTCCGAAATTTCAATTTTTGGCAATTTTTTACCCATGAAAGGGAACGACATAGACACCCAATACTGATAGAGGTACATACTATGGTCCTAGGCTACCATACAAAATTTTTAGATTTGGCAATTTCCAAAATTTAAGGGGGGTGGTCCTATGTACCCCTGCCAAAATTTAAGGGGTGGGCCAAGGTACCCCTGCCAAAATTTAGAGGGGGTGGTCCTAGGTACCCCTAGGTCATTGACCCCGGGCCAAGGTCATTGACCTTTGACCTATGACGTCACAAAAATTTTTGCTGACTCGGCTCAATATACGCCGGGGAGTACTACTCCGTGTAAGAGCACACTAACTAACACATACAATGCTTTCACTGTTACTCAAAATTCATTGGAATATGCTGTGCACTGACAGTAATTGATTATATTTACACGGTCATTACTTCACAAAAAAAAAAAGTTTCACATCGTATTTACATACAAATTTTCTATTCGTACAAATTTACGTTACTACGAAATAGCAAAATAGACCTGGCTTAAATTAAGCTAACTAACATGACCTAAACAAAATTAGCCAATTTTTAACAATGTAGTAATTTTTACCAAAACTGTTGGGCCACAAAGATCCGACATAAAGTTCACTCTAGCAGACGGTTCTAGCAAATAGAAAATTTAAAGGTAAAATACTATGTGAAACATTTCTCGTGAGGGGATGCGAGTGTGTATATAAGTAATAACCGTCAGTGCGCAGTATATTGAAATTAATTTTGAGTGATACTGAAACGATAGTATGTGTAAGTGTGCTCTTCCACTATCTTCATTTTCGCTGACCCGCATGCTCTCTACGGACTCAACATCTTGCTAACGCTTGCCCCTGCTTCACTCCTGCCCTCACTCGGTTAATAGCATTTTTTGGTTTTTAGTTTCCATATAGCACAAGTTGGTTCGTGTTTTTTGAACAGTACTTTTTATGACACGTTCACACTGTATTTATAATGAGCCCTCCGTAAGTCAATCTGCTAGTACTAATGGAGCTCCTCATTTAGTGAACGCTTACCTAACCTGAAAATAGGCTACCAGAAATGTGTCAAAATTTATTAGAACAGTCTGCTCGAGTATACCCATTAGGCAAGGTTTTACTTTAGGTCAGACAGTAACTTCAATTGGTTCTTATAGGTTCAGTCACTTCCTGGAAATGTTTTGTGCCTCAGTCACTTGTTGGAATTGTTCATGCCTTTGGAGCTCCACTTTGCAAACACAAATTTAATAAAAAAAAGTGATTTAGTTACGCAACGAAACGTAGCTGAGCGAGCGTTAGCGAGCAAATTGGGTTAGAAGTCCCGCAGGGCTCGTTTTACTCCACTTTTACCTCATGTTAATACCACATGACCTTACATCACGACCTGGTGGAGCAACTTCACTGTGATTCCTAAACTGCTCCGGGAACTGGGTCAGGTGAATTGGTTGCAGTCACTGTCCGAATCAAAGTAAAAATTTGGTTCCTATATATGCTAACAATTTTAATGTGATACACAGGAAATTTATTTAATTGATATATTCTTTATTTGATATCGTGAAAATTTTTCGTTCCATGATTATTCCGGCTAGGCTAAAGAAGACGATGATGAGAAATGACCGAAAGGGTGAAATGAAGACAGTGGGAGGAAACAGCAAAACCCCGAGAAAATCCACGCAGAGAGTGTTTGTTCACCACAAAGTTCATATAGCGTTAGCTGGGATCGAACCTAGGACCCCATACACCAGAGCTGAACGCTATATCACTGAGCCACAGCAACCCTTGATATCGTAGAGCAGCCTTTTCCACACTGCGGCCTACTTTAGAGTCTACAATGCATGTGAAGGACTCCTTGCAATAATATACGGTTAATATTTATATTTTTTCCAATGTTAGTGCATATATGGGTGTGTTTGTTTTTCTTTGCAGTGGTATAATCATGTTAGAGTTGTATGATGTCAATCGCGTAATCAGGTAGTTCTTGGTTTCAAATCTCAGGCCGGATATCTTGACTAAGATGTTGCAAATAAGTCCAGTACGTAAACAACAAAACCACAATAGCCTACCCATCCAGTATAGAAAAACGTATTTTTTCTGGAAAAATATAAAATGTATTAACTTCTACAAATTAACCTGACACTAAGTGTATGACTCACCGAGATACACAACTTCATTAGAAGTAGAAAATGGATCGATCTGGAACAACCTGGAACAGACCTGGGCCAGCATTGGCCAACTCAGGAGCCCCTGGGAAATTCAGCACCTTACCGTGAACCCACGGTCTTTTACGACCTCCATTTTAGGGGTGAATTTGTTCCCTTTTATGAGCACTTTTTAGGGGGTGTACTCGTTCTCTTTTATGAGCATATTTTTAGGGGTGAACTCATTCCCTTTTATGAGAATATTTTTCAACCCCTACGAACATCAGACTACGTAACATAACGAACATACAGCAGAGCGGAGAATACATAAGACCCGTTTCACCCCTATTTGAACCTCATTTTTTAAGGATTAACTCGTTCTCTTTTATGAGCATATTTTCCAACTCTTACGAACACATAGAAGATAATACTTAAGACTACGAAACATGGCAAGGGTGAACTCGTTCCTTTTATGAGCATATTTTCCAACCCTTATTTGAACATGAGACTATCAACACATAACATAACAAGGGCGAACTCGTTCCCTTTTATGAGCATATTTTCCAACCCCTACGAACACATAGCAGAACATCATAACAGAAGATCAGATAACAGATAAGAATATGAAACATAGAAGGGGTGTATTCATTCTCTTTTATGAGCACTTTTTAGGGGTGTATTCATTCTCTTTTATGAGCATATTTTCCAACCCCTATTTTAACATACTTAAGGTCAACATACTTAAAACCTAATAACACGAAAACAGCCACATATTGAGGTGCTGTTTCCACATTTAGTAATCGGCCACCAACTACTACAAGTTCCAAAATAATGACCATCGAGAGCTTGTAAACGGAGTAACGGATAAATTTTGTACAAAGCAGAAAGAGTGAAGGAGGAATAAATTTGAGTGGTCTATTGAATTTTGTACAAACGAGAAATCTAATTTGTAACTAGCTCAGAATTTCTGTACCTGTTTGGGTTATTCCAAATAAACGAAAAAGATAATTTGGATGGACTAACAAAAGGAAGCAAATATATGCCATTTTAACTAGCTGAGAATTATATGTCTTCTTGTACTAATTAAATAAACGAAGGAATATTGTACCAATGAGAAATGCCATTTTTCTAGACCATGTTGTAATATTTAAACAAACGAAGGGCTGAATTTGAGTGACCTATTCAATTTTGCACCAACGAGAAATAATTGCGTATTTTAAATCATTTTGTACTATTTAAATAAACAATCGGATAAATTTAACCGGCTCAGAAGTTCAATGCTATTTTGTACTCTTGAGTGAGCTTTCCAATTTTGTAGCAAGAAGGACCATTTTTTAAAAAACTAACTCATAATTTCATTTCATTTTGTAATACTCAAATTTGGATGGAGTGTTTAGTTTTGTACGAACCAGAAAAAATTGATTGGATTATTTCCTTATGTACCAACTGGAAAAAGTGGAGGGCCATTATTCAAATAAACGAAGGAATAGAGTATTTAGTTTTGTACCATCTAGAAAAAAGAAGTGAAGTATGAATAAAATTTAGGTGGACTATTTTCTTTTATACCAACTGGAAAAGAGAAGAAGAGCTACTTTAACTAGCTCATTATGTACTGTTTAAAGAAACGAAAATTGACTATTTTAGCTTTTGAACTACTGGAATGTTCTATTTTTGTATCAATCAGAAAAAACGAAGAAGAGCCATTTTAACAAGTTCATAATTTCTGTAACGAAAGAATAATTTCGATGTTCTACTTTTTATACCAACGAGAAAAAATGAACTAGCTGAATATTTAAATATACGAAAGAATAAATTTAAGTGACCTACTCAATTTTTTTACCAATGAGAAATGCCGTTTTAACTGGCTCAGAATTTGAGTGGTCTAAAAAGGCGAAGAAGAACTATTTTATATAATTTTACTACTCAAATAAACAATGGAATATTTAGTTTTGCACCACCGAGAAAAACAAAGAAATACCATTTTAACAAACTAAGAATATTTTACCATTTTGGAGTATTCAAATAAACAAAATCGATTAAACGAAGTAATGCATTTGAGTGAGCTATTTAATTTTGTAACAACCAGAGAAAAACCGAGGCTGAGTATTATAGACGATTTTGTATTTTTTTCAACAAACAAAGGAATAAATTTATATTAACCAAAAAAGGACCAATTTAACTAGCACCGAATTTTATATAATTTTAAACTAGTCTAATAAACGAAGGCATAAATATGAGTGAGACCAGAGAAAAAAAACGAAGAAGGCCCATTTTAACTAGTTCAACATTTCTGTACAATTTTGTACTACCCAAATTTGGATAATCCATTTTATTTTTGTGCCAATCAGAAGAAAATCAAAGAAGGGCAATTTTATACTTTTTGTACCATCAAAAAACTGAGGATAACTTGAGTAGTCTAAGTTTTTGAACTCATTCGAAGAAAATCAAAGAAGAACCATTTCATACGTAATGGTGTCATGCCTAAAAGGAAAGGAATAAATAAATATGGGTGTCCTAACCATTTATATCAGGCTTAGATTTTTATGCCTTTTTGTAATATTTGTACCAAACAGAAAAAAGCTACACAAATAAACAAAGGAATAAATTTGTAAGAACCACAAAAAGCTCAGCTCAGCTCGATATACGATTTGAGAGGCCTATTGAATTTTGTACCAACGAGAAATCTCATTTCCAAGTCATGTTTTACTATTTAAACAAAGGAATAAATTTGTACTAACCAGACTCAAAATTTTATATCATTTTGTAATACTCAAATGGACGAAGGAATAAATTTGTGTGACCTATTCACTTTTGTAGCAAGCAGAAAAAGGAAAGAACTAACATTTTGTACTAATCAAATTTGGATGGCCTATTTAGTTTTGTCCATTCTTTAATTAACTCAAACAAACGAAAGAATAAATTTGAGTGCCTTAAGCAAATAAGATCAATTTGTACCTTTTTGTACTATTAAAATAAACGAAGGGTTAAATTTGAGTGACCTATTCAATTTTGTACCAAGTAGAAAAAATGAAGAATGAATAAATTTTGTTTGCAATTAAAAAAGCGGAGAAGGTCTATTTTTAAATAGTTCAGTATTTATGTACATTTTGTACTACTCAAATTCTACTTTCTGTACCAACCAGAGAAAAAAAAGAAAGAAATACCATATTCTGCTACTCAAACAAACGAAGGAATAAGCTCAGAATTTCTATACCTTTTGTTCTATTCAAATAAACGAAGGAACGAAGAAAGATGATTTTATATCCTTTCGTACTAATAAAATAAACGAAGGAAGCAAGCAGAAAAAGCCCGTTTTAATTTTGTACCAACCACAAAAAAGGGAAGAAAGCCCATTATAACAAGCTCGGTATTTTTATACAATTTTGTATTACTCTAATAAATTTGGGTGGTCTATTTCATTTTTGTAACAATCAGAAAAAAAGTAGAGATGATACATTTTATACCTTTGTGAAGGATTAAAAAAACGAGTGATTCATTTAGTTGTGGTTCTACATTTTTTATATTTTTGTGTCATCCAGATAACAATTTAAAATGTCCCTCTGGCCACTATATGGATATTGACGTGTGTTTAGCGAATTAGGTTGACAAAATACTAACGGCGACGCTAAAGTACAAAGTTTCCCGGTCACTAACTAAATATTTGAGCGTGAGATTTAACAAACCAGAGTTGCGTCCTAATTCAATTATAACTTACTCCATAGCAATTAGCGTACTAAAGAAAACTGATGAAGGACGACGAATCATAACAGCATGCATGACCATTTTTGATCACAGTGGTGATAGATGAAAAAAGCAGAAGGTAAGCCAGAAGAAGAAGATATCATATCAAAGTAAGAATCAGCTCATCAAGGAAAACAAAAGTTTCATGCTCCACACCATTTATAAAGAGTGCGAAATTATTCATTCTGTTGCTGCAGATATTTAAGCAGCGTTACGAATGCGTTACCTAACACTTGCATTGCTAGTATAGTGACGGTCCTAAGGTACTGCTTATTGCTCAACGATTCAATTATATTTGCTTAATGGAATTATTTTTTAAACTTTCTTTCCTCGTCTAAGGTAAAATATATGATACTTATTAAGTCCAAAAAGACAAATATATATTTTTGCATTTGTGTATTTTATTATAATGGAATATAAGATTATGGAGTATATTTGGAAATAATAGAACATACATAATGACGTTATATTAACGAATTATTCTGCATTGCCTTGAAACATGTTATTAAACACGGAGAATGCATAGAATGCTTTTATTGTAGGTATATAAGTAGATGTATCACACTAGAAAAACTATTTATTTGATTTGTTTTTGCTGAAGAGTAGAAAAATGACTAGCATGGAAATTGCTTATATTTCACCTAGCGAAAAACAAATTCAGCGTGAAAACGAGAAACCTATGCTGTTAATCCAGCCGTCTGACCCCGATTTGCCAGATGAATTACGTGATAAAGTGTGATAAGCTTTTAAACGGTAGCATTTTGATAAGCATTTTGTTGTGACGTAGCAAACAAATCACTGGAGAAGAGCGTAATTATGGCTCGAAAACTAAAAACAGATATTTCTGTCACTATTTCTTCTAAAGCTTCTATTTAAAAATAATAAAAATGAGAAAAAGAAATTTCAGTGAAGACAATATTTTAAAATTTAATCAGTGTCATGAATCCGAGGACTGGTCAAGTGTAATGTCAAAATCATCTTATTCGGTGAACGACAAGTTTAGTATATTTTTCAGTAAATTTAAGCTGATATTTGATCAGTGTTTCCCATACGCAATGTTTACAATCAAGAACAATAAACAAAAGAGATCGGTGACGCAAGGTATAATGGTGAGTAGTAAAAAGATGAAGTCACTAAATCATCTTAGCAAAACTACTAAGGATAATAGTATTACGATTTACTGTAAAAATTATAAAAACATATATAAAAAGTAATAAAACAAGCCAAAAAGTCCTATTATAATAATGTAATTTCTAATGCAGAAAACAAGACCAAAATGGCTTGGAAAATAATTAAAGAAGAAACAAATCAAAAACCACAACATGTTCAAAATACTGAAATAAAACTCGCGAACGGCAAAAACTGTAAAGACCCTCATGTTATTGTTGAGCTTTTCAACTCTTACTTCAGCAATATAGTTACTAACCTACTTAAATCGCAAACACCATCGAATGATATTAACAATAACCCTAATCGAATTAATCAAATAAGTAGTTCTTTATTTATAATTCCAACAAATCCTTCTGAAATAATATCAGTAGTAAGGAATTTCAAATACGGATCATCAAGGGGACCAGATGACATCCCGGAATTTATAATCAAAAGATGTATCCACGCAATTGCACAGCCTCTGTCTCACATAATTAATGACTCATTCTTACAAGGTATATTCCCAGACAGCCTGAAATGGGCCCTTATAAAACCATTACATAGAAAGGGTGACAAAAAGAAATGCGAAAAGTACAGACCAATAGCTCTCTCCTCTAAATTTTCGAAAATTATAGAATCCATAATGAAAAATAGATTAATTACGCATTTGGAACGTAACAATGTTTTATCTGACTCGCAACATGGTTTTCTTAAACATAGATCCACATCTACAGCTGCCCTTCATTTCTTGCAAGAAGTAGTAGACTCAATAGAAAGTAAATCATACCCACTATCTATATTTTGTGACTTAAGTAAAGCTTTCGACTGTGTCAATCATTCGTTACTCTTAAGTAAATTAAATGCATATGGAATAAGAGATGTTGCTAACCAATGGTTTCAAACTTACCTTACAAATAGACAACAATTTGTAGAGATAAATTTCATTAATGAAGACAACTTGTATATCGAAACTCACAGATCAACACCTTCTATGGTTAACATAGGAGTTCCTCCAGGATCAGTCTTAGGACCAATATTATTTATTTTATATGTTAATGATCTACCGCTTTATATCACTCATGGTAAGTTATTTCTGTATGCAGATGACACAAATATACTTGTAAAAGGAAGTAATTTAACTGAGGTACAAAATAATGTGAATATAACAGCAAGAGAGCTCGAAACTAGGTTACACCACAATAACTTAATTACTAACACCGAAAAACCAAATGTTTATATTTTTTCCCAACTAATTCATCACCGATTAAACCTTCGTTTACAATTAATAATAATAATGTGGAATGTGCTTCAAATACGAAATTCTTAGGATTAAACTTAGACGACAAATTTAAATGGAAACATCATATAAACAATTTATGCCAAAATTTATCTTCTATTGTTTATATGGCTTATACACTTTACTCTGTTCTTAACCTAGACACTTTAATTTCATCATATTATGCGTCATTTTATTCCCGAGTACAGTACGGTATTGCCTTCTGGGGTGTAACTAATGATTTGCTTACAATATTTAGATTACAAAAGAAAATAATCCGTATCATTACACATTCCCATTTTCGTAGTAGTTGTAGAAGTAAATTTCGTGAACTCAGATTGCTTACGATACCGAGTTTGTATATATATGAAGTATTAAAATTAGTCAGAAAAAGCATAGATAACTATTTAACGCATGCCGACGTACATGAATATAGAACTAAAAACTGTGATAAATTTGTAATGCCGTCACACAGAACAAGTATGTTTGAAAAAAACTACATTTTATAGAGGTGCTGTGCTATATAATAAATTACCAAGAGAATTGAAACACATAAAAGATGATATAAAGTTTTTGAGAGAGGTTAAAAATATGCTAATTTGTAAATCTTATTATTCTGTAGATGAGTATATAGGTGAATAATCCTTTATTATTTCTGTAGGCAATAAAACTTGGTATGAAGATATATTTTAACCATTAGATTAAATAATAAATCTTTATTTTTTTCTTCTTTTATTGTAATTTTTTTTAGTTTTTATATTCTTATGCTTATAGTTTGTTTGTATGTGTTTATTAGCTCTGTATTTAACCTATGTATTATTGTGAAATGACATGTTCTATACCATATGTACAAATTTTTGTACTTTGTATGGTCAAATGAACGCAAATAAATAAAATCAAAACCCCTTCGGGGCTTCTAACCCGTTCCCACTACTGCTATTACTACTACTATTACTCCTATTCCAACTACTACTACTACTACCCGTTCCTACTCCTATTGCTACTACTGCTACTACTACTACTCTTACTACTACTACACCTACTGCTACTGTTACTATTACCAAGTATTCCTACTTCTACTCTTACTACTACTTACTCCTCCTACTCTTCCTAGTACTACTACTCACTTCTACTACTATTACTCTTACTACTACTACTAATAATAATAATACACCTACTACTACTTACTGTTCCTCCTCCTACTACTACTACTTATACTATGGATCCGTATAGTAAAACAACACGTTGCCACCTGTTAAAGTGAACCTGCACCGGAGAATGCAAGAGCACACCTCAGAAATTATTGCTGAAGGTACAATAAATGAAACGAAAAGCATTTTTTAAAAACGGATTTCCGTGTGAATCGGTATAGAGAAACTGTACGCTTTTAACTTTGTACAAACAAGGATGTTCCTCATATTTTTTAATCAACATAATAATAGTATCCCTACTCCAACTCACTTTTCTTTACTACAATTCAATTTCCCACACAAATTGAATTTCCCACACAAAGAGCATGGATATTTGACCCAAAATCTTTCGCTTCCTTTTAACACACCACGGCGCTGCAATCGCAGCAGAAATTCTGGGGAAAATGCTACGAAATAGAGCAGGTTCTATCGACAAGAAATGCCATAGGATATGCCATGGCATGGGAAATGCTATAGCATTTGCTACTTTACACGGTAGGATATCGATGATACGATTTTTGCTACGATAAATGCTTCCGTCTAAAACTAGCCTTAGTGTAAATGTTTGTGAAAAGGGTTGCGCTCCATATTAATTAACATAATGGGTAAGTGGAGTAAATACAATAAAAGCTTCCAGACTGCATGGCTTTCTGATTCTAGGGAATTTAGTAAGTGGATTGAAGAAGTGAAGAATGATAATGAAAAAGCGTACTGTAAACTTTTCAAAGTGTATCTCGGAGCTCACAAGACGGATTTAAGCAAACACGCATCAACTTCAAAGCATATTAAAAATGCCTCTTGCATCACTTCTCCATCTCAAGTGTATGATTACTACTCTTGAACTCAAGTTAGCTGCGTTTGTTGCTTGCCATACAAGCATTAGAAATGTTGATCGTTTAACTGAGTTGATGAAACGTGAATTTCCTTCGACACGTTCATCGTCAATGGCGATGAACACGGGCAACTTAAAAATGCATCGAACTAAGTGCTCTGATATTATTAAGAATGTCATAGCTCCTGCAATACTGCAGGAACAAATTGAGGGTGTTAGGGATCATGTTTTTTCTCTTATTATTGATGAATCAACCGATATTTCTGGTGTAAAACATTTATGCTTGTGTATTAGATACTATAACACACTGCCGCTAATCCCAGGGGGGTCAAGGGGGACATGTCCCCCCAATGTTGCACCTGGGGGGGGCAGCCCCCCAATAATCTGACTTAAAAAGAGCCTTTTGGGATAAGCTTGATGATTTGTGTCCGACTGCCACAAAGGAATGTAAGATTAAATTGATTTCTCTTGGCTTTTCCATTTTTAAAAAAGAATCGTAATCTGTAGTATTTCAAACTGAACTTCATGCTGTAGTGCGTTTAGTAGTCTCATCAATATGTATTAATTACACTTCCACTACTTGGGCACAAATTGCGATAAATGCTAGAGAAGGATATATCCCTCTCCTCATGCTGGAAAGTTGTCTCAGCTGTAGGCACGGGCACAAATTCCGAGGAAATGGGGAGACATGTCTCCCGCCCCCAACATTGGAACTGGAGGCTTTCCCAATAATCCGATTTGAAAAGTGCTTTTTGCAGAAAAGTGTGGTGATTTGTGTCCGACTGCCACAAAGTAAAGTGAGATGAAATTGGTTTCTCTTGGCTTTTTCATTTTTAATGAAAATGAAGGCGTGCGACTGTGCGTGACGTAACCTGATATGAAATCTTATCTCCTTTTCTCCCCTAGGCCTTAGCACACGAAGAATATACAGACTATCCAATGTCAGTAGAACCCATCTTTTCAGTAAATGGGAAATTAATCTATTTGTAGTATCAGCCTAGGCATCTACTCATGCTTCGTAAGCTAACTCTATAGCCTATGGAACGCGGAGGTTCAATGCCGCGTTCACGAAAGCTCTTCACTGACTTCTATCCTTAGCCAACTGGATCCAGTTTCTACTTTGTATTCCTATTTTTGCGAGATCCATCTTAATATTGTCTTCCCATCTGCGCCTAGGTCTTCTTAATGGTCGTTTTTCGATTTGTCTTACCGCTAACACTTTGAAAGCGTTCCTACTTTCTTCCATCCTGGCTATATGTCCTGCCCACCTAAGCCTCCTAGGCTTGGTGACCCTAACAATGTTTGGTAAACCGTATAAATTATGTAGTTTCTCGTTATGAAGTTCCGCCATTCTCCATTCCCGTTCCTTTTGGGTCCGAATACTCGTCTCAGGATCTTGTTCTCAAATACTTTCAGTCTATGTTCTTCCTTTAGAGTAAGCGACCATGTTTCGTAACCATACAGAACAACAGATATGATTATCGACGTATTTTAGGCTTCAAATTCCTCGACAGAATTTGCGACAACATGAGATTTGAACCGAATAATAACACGAATTCCCTGCTTTTACTCGACATTTAATTTCTCCGTGAATATGATTTTCGTCTGTTAATATTTATCCTAGATATTTGAAAGTATCCACTTTATCAAAAGAATTATTTAATATTTTAACGCATCCATAATTTATCGTATTACGGTCCCGACCCACTTCCATGTATTTAGTTTTCCTTGCATTTGCTTCTAAACCCATGCCTCTGCAAGCGTTTAGTAAGATCTGTGCATTTCTTTCTATTGTTCTCCTGTCATCCCCTATTAAATTTACATCAGCAGCGTACCCATAACCTGGTGAATACCGTTCAATTCTAGGCCCTGGTTGCTATCTTTGATTTTCTTTATAGCGTATTCCAGCATAAAATTAAATAATAATGGCGACAACGCATCTCCTTGTTTCAGACCATTCTCGAAGTGAAAGCTCGTGGACAAAAATTTTCCTACCCGGACTTTACTTTGGGATTCATTTAAACATGCCTTAATTGATCTAATTAGCCTTTTCGGTATTCCAAATTCTGTAAGAACGTTGTACAATGTTTCTCCCCTAACCGAGACGTAAGCCTTTCTAAAATCAATAAATAGTTGATCTACCGGGTTACTGTATTCCCACTTCTTTCGAGTATTTTTCGAATGGTAAATATTTGATCGATTTCGTCTAAATCTACACTGATAATCTCCAATCATTTCATTTGCGTATGGGGTCAATCTTGCTAATAGAATATTTGAAAGGATTTTATAGGATGTTGACAGAAGAAAGATGCCTCGATAATTATTACAGTCAGTTTTGTCGCTTTTCTTGTGGATTGGAACAATGTTTGATTCTTTCCACTCTTGCGGCAATTCTTCCTTGTTGTAGATAAGGAGAATGAGTTTGTGTATCTTGTTCCACAATTTTTCGCCTCCAGCTAAAATTAACTCAGTCGGAATTTTGTTTACACCCGGATATTTGTGTTTCCTTAATTTCTTTATAGCGATTTCTACTTCTATTCGGTTGGGTTCGGGAATATACGTTTCTGCGGTGTGTATCTCCCTTTCTCCACGCACTTTAGTTTTTGCTGCGTGTTAAGCAAATCGTTAAAGAAATCTTTCCATCTTTTTAAAATGCTATCTGTATCAGCGAGAACTGTTCCATCAGCTTTCTTTAATTTAAGCACGAGGTTGATAGCCTTTCTTAAATTCGTTGATCCCTTTATACATGTCCCGAATGTTTTTATTTTTACTATTATCTTCAAGTTCCTAAATTTTAGCTTTCAAAAAATCGCGTTTCTTTGTTCCAAAAGTTTGGGAAGTTTCCCCCCTGATGTCTACGAAATTTTGTGTAGTTATTTCATTCGGATTTTGTAGCCAACGTAATTTTGCTTGTTTTCTTTTTTGCTCGTTCGAACCGTGGTTTGTTGTTACGTATTTCCGCGTGTCCCAATTTTTGTTTTGAGAGAGGATGCTTCGTAAGTAAAGAAAAGAATTCAATTGCTGGAATATTTTTCTCCATAATCTTAAGGTTACATCTGTTAACTAAAGAGTATATGACATGCGTTAGATTTCTGTAACGATTCCTTTAATGTTATTGAGATCAAGGGGCCTATCCTGGGAGGTCGGAGGCCCCCCCAAAAGGTCACGTGGACCCCCTGTATTTTTATGAATATGTATTTGTATATGTATTTCCTCTTGTTATATGTATTGTTTTATGCATTTTTATGAATGCCCCCCCCCCCCAAGTTACAGAGAAATCGGCGTCCTTGATTGAGATTATCATCATATTCTCAAAGAGTATTGTTGCGTCATACATAATTGATATTCTTCATAGTTTTGGGGAAGTCATTCTTTATATTATTATATTATAAAACAATTTTAACGTGGATCTTTGTGGATGCCTAATTAGAAACATACCGATTATAAATATGCATGTATTCAGATTTCAGAATGTGTTCACGGCAGTGGTTTGTAATAGTGATGTGTACTACTACTTCATCTATACCGCCTAATATATAATATACTTTACAACAGTTGAGTAGATTCATGTACTGTAAATTGAGTTTCATCTCCCTTCTCTAGAATAAGCCTCAAATCTGCCCACCTTCCAATGTTGAAGACAACCAATGGCGTATTTAGGATTTTGTTTCGAGGGGCTATGCCCAACACAAGGAAGGAAGTGGGCAATTGCCCACCCGATTTTGAGAATTAAATATATTTTAATTTATGCATAAATTGAAGTTATAATGGCAAGAATTGCAGACCGATAAATCCTACATGATATGATACAGAAATTTAGGAGTGAATCTAACCCTTTATTCTATTCATACAAGAAAAAGGAAGCATCCTCTTGACCTTCCTAATTTCCCGGGCTAATTATTCCCCCGTTTTGATTTTTTAAAATTCAAACATTTCCTTCTTTTAAAAATAACTAACCGATATAATTTTTCCTTTCTTTATAATAACTCCTGTCATGTTGATATCCGCGCAAGTCGGTGTGGAATACCAGTTTCGCTTATCAACTCCTCTTAGTTTTGGTGTTACTGATGACGGCCGACTTGAATCACAACTGACCATGGTCGATAAAGTATGATAGACGAAATGAAAGAAAGTAACGTCAAGAAAAAGAAACAGAAAAGTAGAAAGGAAGAAAGAAAGAACAAAAGGATGCAGTTCTTACATGGAATGAAATTTGGCAAACACAGTATTATTTCTGAACAAATAGCATAAGAAAATGGAAAGTCAATGACATACTTAGAAATGGTTAGGAGGATTATTGTTGTACGTGGAATGCGAAAAACTAACAAATTTATTTCGGGGGGAGCTTGAGCCCGATAGCCTCCTAAATACGCCACTAAAGACAATTGTCCCCTGATTCTTCACAGCATTGTTCTTCAACTTAATAAATATTTTGAACATCACTTATATATATATATATATATATATATATATATATATATATATATATATATATATATATATAGTGTTCGAAGTGGAAAAAAAGCAGAAGCGGTATGTTTTATTATGATTTTGACTCAACATACCGGCTATTTAAATATTGTCTTGATCACGGAAAAACCAGAGACGGTATGTCCTCATTACTGAAAAACCAGAGGCGGTATGGCATACCACCGCATACCGTCTCACTTCGACCACTGTATATAATATGGGAACGGTCTTACCCATCCCCCCCAATATTGAAGACAGATTTGCGCCGATGCTATAACACAAAGGATAATCGAATAGTATGTCAATTCCTTGGATTAATTCCTGTCACAGTTACTACTGCAGAGGTACTGCATGATGCTGTTAAAAAAAAATTATCCGCTATTGGTATAAATATTCAGCAATGCTTTTCTATTGCAACTGATGGTGCATTTAATCTGTGCGGTAATAATAATTCTCTTTACACACACATGAAAAAGGAAAACCCAAATATAATATTAATAAAGTGCATCTGCCATTCTCTTCATTTATCGTGTTCACACGCATCAGAGGAATTACCTGGAAATATAGATTATTTGCTCAGAGAAACATATAACTGGTTTCACAGATCTGCTTTGCGTAATGATTCCTATTTGGAATTATATAAATTGATAAACGATGGCGAGGAACCCTTGCAAATTCTTCCTCTTTCTTCTACACGGTGGCTAGCAAGAAGCAACTGTGTAAAGAGAATCCTACATCAGTGGGATGCTTTGCAGTTGCATTTTAATATAGTTTATTCTAACTGTGATAGATATTATGCTAGGGAGTTATCTGCTATGTATTCTGATGCCGGGAATAAATTATATTTAACATTCATGATGCCGGTACTAAGTGAGTTTGAGAAAATAAATTTGCTATTCCAAAAGGATAGGCCGATATCTGCAGTGTGTTAGAAGATTTACGCAGCTTTGCTTTATCATTGTTGAGAAGAATTTTACGTCCTTCTTGCGCAAATGTTGACATTGAAAGTATTTTGAATAATGTTGATGAAAATGATTACGTTTCATACGAAAATGCTGATTTCGGTTATGAATTTTCCAATTTATTAGCAGAAAACTTAGCTTCAGGCAATATATCTTCAGAACAAGGGCGCTACATACAACAGCGTTGTTTCCAATTCTTAGAAAGGGCGTGTAAGGAACTATTAAATCGTATTCCCAGAAATATGGAAATTCTACTAAAGATTCGTAACCTTTCTCCTAAAATCTGTTTGTCTCACATGCGACCGCCATTTTCCGCTCTTCCATTACAATTATTATCTAAGGGGTCTCAGGTTGGTGAGATAGAAAATCAGTGGTGTTCCCTGCTGACAATGGACTGTGATAATATTTTTCCTGATGGCGTACCAACAAATGGAGCAGATTTCTGGTGCAAAGGAATAACGATTAAAAACTCTGCTGGTGATCTCGTTCTGAAAGAATTGTTTCAATTTGCACTAACTATGTACAGCTTACCAATTAGCAATGCAACAGTTGAAAGAGTGTTTTCGAAAGTAACTGCAACAAAAACAAAACTCCGAAACAGAATGGGGTTAGAGCTTATTTCTTCGGTTCTCCGAGTTAAAATGATGTTTGAAGACAGAAATATATGCTGTTATAACTTTACACCATCAACAAAAATGTTCAGGTTTAATTCATCAATCTATAACAAAGAACCAGCCGAAAACGAAGATGAGGAGACTACCGACATTTTTTCTGCTATACAATTTTAAATATATGGTGAGTAATAAATGATTTTGTATTTGTTAATTTATTAATTAATTTTCCGATATGTAAAATAGTAAAATATTGCTGGGTTAGACAGAAAAAGAATATAGATTAAGATTATTACTAAGCAGTCAGTAGTATGTGATCTTTATGCGAGTGAACTCTTTTGCTGATAATTAGTATTAAATTTTATGCTTATCCTATCTATCCTATTCCAACCTAACTTAACCATAAAGCAAACTTACCTCCCTAGTCTAACCAGACCCAACCATACAAAACGTAATCTAACCTAGCCTAAATTAAAAATGAAATGATAAATATAAATTTACGTAAAATAACCTGCATAATAAAAAAAACTAAAGCTGTAGTCGCTACATCCCTAAGTTAAAAAATAATGAGTCGCCCCGCGCTGAAAAATGACTCATTTTGTCAAGAGAGAGAAAACACTACTGCGTGTCCCCCCATATATATATATATATACACGTGTGTGTGTGTGTGTGTGTGAAAGCACATACTTACAATATAATTTATTTTTTTGTTTGGGCTACAAGTAGTTCAATTTCGCTACTTTTGAAGCACAGCTACGTTACTTTTTAATCTTCATATCTGGCAACACTTCCAACCTTATTAATTCTAGTAACCTAGAATCACTCTACGACAGTGATGCCAATTGAAGGGAAATTTCCCTTGGCGCAGGGAAATTTTGAGTAAATTTTGGAGAAAAGGGAAAACGGGAAATTGCTTGTAATCTCTCAATATTGCAGGGAAATTTGAACCTCTCTTCAATCATTTATAGATTGAATGTATTTACGTATCTGATTAATCTCATTAAAATTCAGTATATATTCAACGTCGTATTTATTCCAAACATAATCCGTTGCACATATTTCACATATATTCTCACAAGTTATCTTGCTTTGCATTCGTTAATATTTATCAACATTACACATCGATCAACATATTCAGTTAAATTCGAAACATTACAACAATGCTTATTTAAAATCTTTTATCAAAATTAATCTTCCCATTGCTGAATTAAATGCAATGCAATAAGATGAAATATTTCTCAATTAAATTATCACTCCAATTATTATAACAGTTTGGCTTTCCCAATCAGAAGATATTTTTCCAACCAGAAAATTGATTGTGAAGAGGATTAATCGATGTAAGAGAAGAAAATCTTCGTGTTGTGAATGTAAATATGTATATATGGGCGAATACTGGGTCATTAGTGTGTATGTGTGTGTTTGTGTAAGTTTACAAATTTTCTGGTAACTGTGCGCACAGAATTATAAATTCTTAAGAATTCCGCATCTCTAAACTCTGTATTGTGCTTACGAACATTCCTCGTGTACAGCCAAAGACAGTAGCAGCTAGAGTTTTCTTTGTAACTGTTCATATTCGTTTCAGTATATATGGGAGTGCTGTTCTTAAGTAAGTACATACCCAATATATACTTAATATTTTCTTTGTACCTTAGGTTACATTAATATTAAAATCTATCATATCATCTAGGATAAAAGTTAAATTTACATAATATTTATTTTATATTCTTTATGATTTATTTAGGCTGTCCGTCCTGACCGAGGTATTTATAGGGTTTTTCTGCAGTCATGCCAGGCAAATGCAGATATTGCACCTTTAACATAGGTCCTACCCTACACCTTTCCATATTCTTCCCCCTCCTCTATTGTGACGCCTTAGATGCCTAAACAACAAATCAAGTTCAAATTCTGCGTAAGCTCAAAGGAAGGCTGTCAGGTATCTGCTTGTATGTGGTTATAAGATTGGGGTGAGGGGGTGGAAGCGAAAACGATTAAAAATACGTTTACTAAATACAGTACTTGAACGGTTTGGATGAAGGGAAATTTTGTCCGGAAAAGGGAAATTCTGAAGCTTGTGAAGGGAAAACGGCTCTGAAGGAATTGGCATCACTGCTCTACGAAAGAAATACGCAACCGCAGAAGAAGATTGGACAAATAAAGTTACTTTTCTGAAAGTTCTCGTAAATCATTCCATTAACTGCCAAAAAATATAAGGGAAGTATAAGGCCAGTGGTAAATTCTTATTATATTTCAATTCACAATGGCTGGTGAGGCGTCTGTTAAGTTGGAATTGATGTGTAAAGAAGAAATTGTTTATGACTTACCTCAGGAAGATCCACTCGAAGGGAAAGGGTGGACAAACGCACTGATGACTGACAACAAAGAGTTAATATTATCTACAACGGAAGGAGAGCAAACAATGGACAAGGATACAGCTATGTGTTCTTTGGATGTGAAACTAAACGTTGATAGGGTGAAATCAGAGTTAACAGTAGAAGATGATCCTGCATTTGAAAGTAATATAGAAACGCTACGAAAAATAGTGGTTCAGGAGACTTGCGCGTCGTACTCTAATGACTCCCAACAACTTACCACAAAAAATTTAAATTCAGTTCGGCCAGAAAGGTAATGTTCATTTTTTTCATATACTAATTTGCACAGATTGATAATACGGTTACATGGGTTCGGAAAATTGTTGGTTAAAAGAAATGCTTCAGAAAAAGTATTTATATATGGGAGATATATCGAACGTAAGTTAGTAATCTACAATTTGGGAATGGCGTGGACACATACACTAGCTGTATTCCAAATAATAACAAGGAATCGATGTTTTGTCAAGATATAAAGGAATATTTTTTTCAAGATATGTAGTTAATATCTTGATAAAAAATTGATTCTTTTGTTATTGATTACACATTACTCACTAATTATTGCACATGTTTAACATATAGGTACTCGACGGTATTATTTTATTTATATAGAGACTTGTAAACTAAATCGCGAGAATAATATTCATCCTAAAATTTTCAAAATTAAACGTGGAATGTATTATATTGGAACAAAAACTATAGACGTTTGTAATTTTACTCAGAATTTAGCTCAAAGGGGTCTAGCCTCATTTCTCAAGAGGGCTTAGAAAGACATTGGCAAAATACAAAATAAAGAATAATGAACTAACAATGGATGTTCATTAATTGTAGAGGTCCTTAGACAAATCCATTTCATAGCTGCACTAATTTCTTTCAAGGAAGTCTACTTTTTAAATTCCCAGCAATCATTTCTAGGGTATGGACCTCCATTTCTCAATATAGGATCACTTTAGGGGCTTAGTAAAACTACATGAATATGAATCGATGTACAAGCAACTGTAACGAGCATGCGCTAGATGGCCAGTAAAAGGAAGATTGCTGTTCAGATAAGGGCATTACGCAGAATGTTGGTAAACGAGGATAGCGCAAAATACTTTATTTAGGATAAACTTACATGTCTTGCGTGTTGAATGTGTACTTGAACGTTCCTAAGTATTTTATAGGTAAAACACTGAAATGCTTTCTTTGCTTGCATATTTGTGTTCCGAAGTACCACAATACATTAGGGACGTAATTTCTTAATTATATGGATTCCTTCATTCCCAAACATTTTTCTAGTTCCGTGTCATGATTTGGCACACTCAATTTTGATACTCCATTTCGTTTACAGTGGTTATTAGATAACGTAACACGGGGTTACTTTGCACATCGGTCGTTAGTTTGCACGAAATATAAAAAGAGTTTCATAGTCCTCTGTCGGTACAACCATGAACTGTAAACAGGAAGTTTCAACTACGCAGTAAAATATATATATATAATGTTGGGGGTTAGCATCAGTTCTAATTACCGGGAGGGTTGGTTATAGTAGTATTGACAGCAGTTACTGTAAAAACAGCCTAAATCTAAAAGAATTTCCGTCAAAGTTAAGTCAGTTTCGTAGAATACTAGCGCTTATAATTGGACTCTAATGCAATTGTTGAAATTGAAATGTTTCATAGGTGTGGTTACTTTCAACAATATACAAAAAAGTATGTTGAACATACGTTTCCATGAAATGTTTTCATTCAGCATTTAAACACTTTACATTCTACACAAAACTGCATGCATTTTAGTAACATTGATATTATAATGATGGTACCGGTATCAGTACTTAGTTTGAATTATCGATATTTGTAAAGGAAATTATGTATTTTCTGGTACCGAGTATGGAACCACATTCTAATAGTTTAACATATGTCCCACAAAAGTGCCAGCTGACGAAAAGAAAAAAATCATTTTCGTAAACTGATTTGATTTGGTTTTTCCCTTTGTCCAAGAATATGATCGGGACACTAATCAGTTCAAGATTTACGGGGTTTGTAACTTTCAGGCTGAAACCTACCCAAAATTGCATTTTTTTTTTTAACGGCAAGTCTGTAATTAAACTCAAAAACAGTGACTTTAATCGGTTCTTACAGGTTTAGTCACTTCCTGGAACTGTTATGCGTGAGTCACTTGGAATTGTTCTTGTTTTTGGTGCAACGTCTTAGTTCCGTGATTGGTGGTAGTTCATATTTTTCCCATTAACTGTCTCTGTACAGTCATATGGGAGTTTGGTACTGTGAGGCCACATGTTCTGTCTGCTTGTATGTGTGTGCTGTTGCTGGTGGAATGCGGTGAGCGGGTACTTGAATTTTCGTTTCATGGCGACGATCGAGTTAGCAAGTGCGATTGAGACACCGTAACATGAATTTCATACAAAGAATTTGAAATTGTCGTTTTTAAATAACTTTGTATTAGATTTGGATATTAACTCATATCGCCTTTCAGCACTGTGGTTCAATTGAGTTAGAGAAAATCTGTGATGGTTGTGGTCGAACGCTTAAGATATTCCCGACGTAAAAGTGATCGTTTATTTGTTAGTCTTAATTATGCTGTTTACTGTTTACTTAAGTATGCTGCTATTACTTCTACTGTTTCTATATATAAGTTCAAAGTTAAATTCGTTTTTATATCTGTATATTATTACAGTTGTTCCACAGAGGAGTCTTTAAAATGTATATTCTGAACGATGTTATGGTATTTTATTAATATTTTATTATATTTAGAGAGTACGCATAAATGGATATTTATTTACAATATGTTCTACGAAAGAAAATATGTTTCAAAAATGGTATAGTAAGTCCGCATACTTTTAAACCGCTAAAGAGTTTAAGTTTACATATAAGTGGATTTTCGAAACTTGACTCTACCACTGATATAAACATATCAAATTTTTACAAGTTGTAAACAAATTAAGTTGGGTAACTGCCAGAAGACACATGTCCCACAATTTTTTCAACATTTTCGCATAAATATGTATGTTCGCAAGACTTGCAAGAAAAAACATTATCTTTATAATTTTGCATGTAATATTGCCACACCACCTCTCTTCCTTCCCATTTCTCGAAATGTCGTGCTTTAATTTACATGTAAGTGAAGTCCGAGTACCTCTTCAAAAATTCAAGCTAGAGACAGGAGACAGACCGACCTCTATTACTAACACTGTTTCAGGGGTTTTTAATAGTGCTACATCTCTATTTCTACGTAGTTTTAAATTACTTATAAAATGGTTCCTTTTCATCATTTGTAATTTAGTACTTTGCTATTTTGGCTATTGTTTATATTTGGTGGATCAGCATATGGGCCTACTTTTTGTGATAGTCTATTCTGATGCGGTTTTTTAATGGTTTCATATGTCAAATTACGTTACCAACATTAAATTCAGACAGCATTGCCGAGCGAGCGTAGCCAGTGAAGGCGGGATAGAGCCCCGCAGGGCACGTTGTTTTCTATCTTCGTTACCAGCAATTCACTTTGTTTTCTTACATAAATCACTTCCTCTTAAACTTACGGTTCGTGAAATTCCACTACCCCCTAAAAAATTGTGTTCGGTACTTTCTTGAGTACTTATCACTATCAACTCATTTATTCCGTAAATTGTCCTACGTTTTGCTAGTTTTTGGCCCCTATATTAAACAATTACCCTACTTTTAGTTCAAATGGAAATGGAATTTAAGAAAATCATATTGTCAGTTGCATATAGTACAGTCAAATAATTTTAAATTTTTTAACGTCCAAATTCTTTAAAATTTAGAAGTAATTCCTATTATTTTAAAATAAAGTAATTAGTCATATTGTTCTTATAATTTGGAAGATAAAGTAAAGAAATGGAAATAAATTCTTTTCCGGGATTTTTTAGGCCAGGGAGAAAACCCGGGAATATTCCGGGTCTCAAATAAAAAGGTAAGAAATTGTTTGTGATTCATACCTAGGCCCATTCTTTCTGTAAGTCCCTCAAAAATTTTAGTTATTTCACTTGTCTTTTAATTGGAGTGATTTCAAATTATAACCCCTATGGTGAAAAGAAAAACGCACTCCATGAATAGATCCAAATTCTAAACATGTTACAAATAAAACGATCGAGTATAATTGTATAGCTTTTGCCTAGGATATTATTATCCCTTCCTAGATTGTAGAAAATGATAACTAATTATTTCACTCATCGGGTAGCGATAACGTGATTTGAAGTGAAACATCTCCAACTTATTCCCTCAGAGCGCGTAAATGAGAAGTGAAAATTTAGAGTAGATAAAAAAATAGAAAAGGATAATTTTTAGTTTCTACGGACATAATTGTATGTTTTATGTTGTATCTTATAGCAACAAATGTGTTTCCCTCAGTTTTTACGGATAAGACACTTTCAAATTATATCCTTTGTGTTGAGAAGCGGAAAAAGTATTATTACCAACCACACGTTTGATAATACTTCAAGAAGAAGGAATGGAAGTATTTTACTGACTTCGGATTTCCTTGTTTTGGATTTTACCTTTTACTTGCAGCTATTCTACAACCAACTTTACGGAATAAATAATTTATTTATTTTCATTTTTAGTAGTTAAGTGTTACAAATTAGGAGTTTGTGCTTTCTACAATTTAGAAATTTGTTAGAATATCTTATTTGGAAACTTCAAAGAAAGTTTCAACTCGTTCTAATTCAAGCGCTTTCCAATTCGACTTTTTTTTCTTTTATTTGGCGGTGGTCTGAGCCTATCGTAGAGGTATATATTTGACATTCTGCTATTCCTAGTATAAGAGGCAAGAAACTCGTGAGTATTTCTTTTAATGAAGAAGGAAGTATTAATCTCCGTACTGACAAATAATGAAAGAAATTTTGATCGTAGGATTAAACTTCTTTTAAATTTGGGGCTCAGAAGGGCTCCTACTCTGCGGATGGTATAATTTGAGACCGTTTCATTTCTTTTAGGCGAGTGAAATGAATCGAGATCTTATTTGAGAATATAGACAAATGTAAGAATATCCCAGGAACAAACTTTGAAAAATATTCCAACCAATCTGTTTGAAACATCTTGCGAAATTTAACAGCTATTGCCAGTTATTTTGCTTCTAATTGCAGAGAATGTACTTTAAGTTCAAGATTTTCTTATTATTTGAGTGAAATAAATTTTGTTACTCTGCTTTTAGATTTTGGACAAGTGAGAATGGCCCTAGATACAAGTCCTGCAGGATTTTGTGTTCTTTATTTAACTAAAGCTTTGGAATAGAAGATTAAGAATAGATTTATCAATACAAAATAACTATGCAAAGTATGTTTTTTGACAAAACAGAATCTTAGTACCTTTAAAAATGTGCCCATCGTCGGCTTCTTCTTTTTAGTTTTCCTTTAAAGGGAGGTGTTCATTATGACAACTAATCGATTTCTGAGTAACGTTAGTTTCAATTTTTGTTAAGGGGCAGCAGCATTTTATCAGATAATGTTCTCGCAGTACATTTGAAAACTGTATTTTATAGTGGACTTTTCGTTCTTCTATATAGAATTCCTGTAGCCTGACATCATCATTATTATTTAAATTCATTTCAGAACGATGTTAAGTCAAATTTCATTGTGGGCTAATGAGATGTACTCATAAAATGCCAGCGAAGCGTTACTTATTTATTTATAAATTAGCCCTGTACAGTCCAGATTAGGAATATGATCGTAAATATGAAATTACTAAGTACATCCCGCATTTCGAACAAAATATTTTAGTAGCATAGAAAACTACACTGTCTAAGCTGAATTTCATTCTGGATTGCAGGTTTACATTAGGAAAGCACGATGATGGCTATGAATCCAAGGTTTTATGAGTGAAAGATATAAACTGCTTTAAGAAAACTTTTGTTCACTTTTATTATATTTCTTACACGGGGGCATGGGCGTCGATTAGGGGGGGCAAAGGGGGGCAGTTGCCCTCCCACTTTTTTGAACTGACCCATTGATGTATATAGTTTCATTTGGAAATGTAAAGTTATTGTATATATATATTACTGGTTCATAGAAAAGAATGATGCCATATATTTGCCGTTGCGTGAGTACGTATTGGTTAATTCTCTTCCCGTTGTGTTAAGAAAGCTACAGGAATTGCGTTTTAATTGCCACTGAAAATGGTCCAAAATTTAACGTATTGGAGCACAATGATTCCAGCGTACTTCATTTCTTCTTACAATGTTACAATGTTAGTCAGCCGCTTTGAAACTAATTGAGATAACACTTTGAAAAAAAAAAAAACTTTCACAAGTTATTCTTTAATTGCATAAAAATTGACTAAAATGTATTTTCTTTCTTCTAATAGCAAGGAATATTGATTAAAAATAGAGCAATAAGAAAGAATTATTACCTTTTTCATTGTTTTACAATGTAATATACGAGTGAAGTGGTGTGTTTAGGGGTGTACGAGGGTATATATATTAAATTTACTGAATTCAAAACAATTCTAGGTTTCAGGATTATTTTGTATAACTGGAGTGTGGATTGATTCTAAGTATTATTGAGTTTAGATGCATTCCAAGAAAGTGAAAACTGCACCTATAATGGCAACGAAAATGTTTGAGGAAGCTTACTGTCTTTGTAGAGTAATAACATACATTTAATACCTTGTGTGGAATTAAAAATATAAGTTGTTCATTAATCCCTAATTCATTAAAGTTTCTATGTAACTTTTGCAAAACAAGCCTCATTATTCATTATTCATACTTAGTAATACAGGGTTAGCCTAAAAGAAAGGGAGAACTTTAGTGGTCCCTCAAATGAAGAGTTTTAATTACATGGTAACGTAACTTACGTGAGTTGTAGGGTACATCTGGAAGTGGTTGTGATACAACTACAGATGTTCTATGTGTGATCTTTTGGTTACACGGGAAACATCTAGTCTGTAGTCCAATTCTTCCCAAACAGGCATCAAAGTCTGATTGTCCACCAATGCAACAGCATCTCTGATTCGTTCTTTCAGTTCCGTCAGACTGAGGGAGGGAGGGAACATACACATTTTTTCTGAAACCCCACAGAAAGTAATCACACGGTATGATGTCTGGACTTCATGGTGGCCATTGAGTCATAGCCATGTTCTCATCAGTTGAACGGCCAATCCACCGCCTAGGAAGAACTTCGTCAAGATAACCCCTTACATCGGAATGCCAGTGAGGTGGGGTTCCATCCTGCACAAATATGAAATTGTCACTATCTTCTTCAAGTTGTGGCATCAAACAAAGTTGCAACATGTGCAGGTACTTTCTTCCAGTAACAGTTTCTTCTTGAAAAAGAACGGTCCATACACCTTTTTGGGTGATACAGCACGAAACACGTTAACCTTTCTGAGTCCCTAATCTGCTTTGTTTACGACATCACTAGTGTGAAAGGTTGATTCGTCCCCAAATGTAAGCAGCTGAATGAGGTCGTCTTTTTCTTCACAAAGATTTTGTATGAACACGCAAAACTGAACGTTGCTGTTGTCACTTTCATTGAGACTTTGCAGTAATTGCAGTCGATATGGATAAAACTTGAGACGTTTGCATAGAATGTTCCAGACAATCTTTTGAGGGTTATCAAGTTCTTTTACTGCACGTGTCGTTGATTTCCTCGGGCTACGAGCGTAGCTCACACGAACGCGCTCAACTGTTTCATTTGACACTGGAGGTCTTCCCGTGGATTTCTTACACAGACAACCTGTTTCTTCAAATTTATGCACCCAGTCATAAATGGACTGTCGTGTGGGTGGTTCTTTCCCATACTTTGTCCTAAAATGACGTTGCACTACAGTAACTGAATTTGTCTTGGCATATTCCGGAACACAGCCTTCTCAACTTGACTCGCCATATTCCTCCAAGCCACGTCAATGTCAAGTTCGAGGGCAGGGCCGCTTACGTCACACATCCGTCATTGAAACAAAAGAAAAACTGTCAGCTGCAAAACTTCAAGTATGTATGCATCTCCACAGGTAAATCTTTTTGCTCAAAAAAAAAATTTATACATAGTATAACTTGTCTATTTCTTTTAGGTTAACCCTGTATTATCCTTTCTATTTATTTGTTTTGCAAGTTCGTTATTAAATAATCTGATCACACAATTTTCCAGACAGCATTTTAAGATGTTCATGAGCAAGAAATCAAATCTCTTCTTACACTTTCGTTCTTTAAGAATACAAAGAGCTAGTATTTTCTACCTACTTCCGTTGCTCTTGTCAATTTCCTTAATAAAATATGAAATAGAATATACAATATTTTACTGAAAAATATGGTATCCTATTAGTTATACAACCTTTCGACAAACAAAGTGTTAGCATCAACCAGGTAAACTAACATTGATATAAAAATATTCAAATCATGCCTTGCCCCCCCACTTTTAACGTCCAATCGCCGCCACTGCACGGGGGAATATATTCCATTATCCAATCAAAAGTGCAGGAACGTGAGAGTACGTGGAACCAAGAATGACGAGAAAGTTATTTAGCTAATGGTTTATAGTTTACTTGTGTATCAGTTTTTTGATATATTTTGTGTTTCCACGTATATTTCCCTTTCTTTAATTTGCACTTTTTTCGATTTTTAAAAGTTTTTCCCACTATTTTCGATTGAATTCCACCAAGATATGAGCTTCCTACCATTTTGTCAGTACTTGTGTGTATTGATAGCTTTTATCATACTTCATACTGCCTTTTTAAACAGTTCCATATTTTTGCACTTGAAGCTATAAACGCCGAGGTATTTCATACAAAATCAGGAAGTTCACGAGTGAAACCTAAAAATTAGTTAAATTTTACATTTCAAGTAGTATTACCAGTTGGCGAAAAAAACTGGAAGGCTGAGATTTCTTCGAAGTCTGTTTTGAAATTACAGGTTCTCAAAATACTGACAATTTACCAGCAAAGTATTCCATGCTTGACATTTGTTCGATTAGGACTTGCAGAGAGCTCAAATTTCATAGGATACTTGCAAGTAGCAACATAGCACTTGCAACACAGATATTTTCTATTTTGTATCCAAGTAGTATGAGAATCGTGAAGGTAACATAAATGATATTTTTATTACTTGTTTATGGTAATGAACAATTTGTTAAACGATTAATTTATATTTTAGCTGAGTGTGACGTAAAAAGTCAGGAAATATCAAAAGTGTATGCGAGGTAGGAATAATATCATATGAGAGCACATGATTTGGGTACTACTTTCCTAGTGTCATCATTAGCACACCTGCGGAACTATTTCCAAACAAGCAAACGGAGTGAAAATGAATAGTATATACCTAGTCAGGAATGTCCAGAGGAATAATAACTGTATTCGCATCAATAGTAATTCTATTTAAGCGCAGAACTCAACTTTAACAAACTTGAAACCAGAAACTTAATGAAACGACATAATGATCTTACCTTTCTCCAGTCACTATTATATTTTCATCTTGAATTTACCATGAAACCATTGCCTTCAGGAATCTCAAAAAAACATAACTCTTGAGAGATAAGGTTGGTAACTACTCTTTACATCTTTTATACGGTACAGCTTCTGTACACTATCCATACAGTATGCGGTACAGCTTCTACACAATATTCATCTTACCTTCTTCTTCCAAAGAAAAAAAAAAAGAAAAAAAACGCAGCGAAATGATAGCTATTTCACAATAAGTTACTACAGGACAAACATACCTGCTCGAATCACAGGTACCGTAGTGAGTGATCAAAATTGGCTGAAGGCAATTTTATAACTTTTACGTTTGCATAGAAAATTTTAATCGAATATTTCTGATTCAGGCCTACACATCCAGGATAACAATACTGCCAACTTGAAATGTGGAAAATATAGCTACAGAATCAAATATTTAGACATGTACAAATTTAAGCATGGATTCCAAATTGAAAAGTTGAATATAGTATAATTGAAAGATAGAGTAGTCACATATATTGATTGTTTTATATCTGAGGGATCAAACTTCAGAAAAGCGATCATGTAGCATTTCATTATATTTGACACAAAAGTCGTTGCTTGTAGGGAGCGTAAACCCATGGCCGATAGGTTAGTCCGGCGTTTGGTCTACCATGCAGTAACATGTTTAATCATATTTGATATTTAATCTTCTTGTATAAACATTACAGAAACCATGATCTGTAACATTTTCCATCGTTTCTTTGTGTAATTTTTCTCTTTCCCCTTTCCTAATTTTAATAGTCGGAATGTATTATTCCAATTTTTCCTTTTATGGTTAATTTTCACCTTATTATTTATTTTCTTTTGATGATTGCGTTTAGCTACATTACTAATCGGAATTTTTACAATTATTTCTTAAATATTCACTTATTTCTTTCTAATCCAATTTTTTAATACTTGTCCTAGTCAGCTAACCACTAACATTTAAGGAGGTTGGCGTTCTAAGAAATAGTAGCTCCTTTATCCAGGTGAATTGTTTCAGTGAATATCTTATAGCTGGACACCGAACATGACACGCCAGGATATTTCTCCAATTGGAGCAAGAAAGAATGAATATTTCGGCATCACTTAGAGAAGTTCTAGGTAGATAGGATAAATTACATTCACGTTGAGTTCTAAGAAAGGAAAATTAATGCAAACAAAATGAATATAATAATGTGTATCAAGCTGAGACAGAGAAATTTGGACAGAAAAACAAAGTTTTAACTTAAGCATGGACAGTCTGCATTTCCCTCCTGCCCCATCTTTCTGTTTCGGCTTTTCTCTTCTCTTATGGAATAAGTTGCTTTTAGTATCAATAGCAAACATATTTTACAATGCTTAATTCATTGAAAAACAAACTGTAGGCGAATCGAACGGAGAATATTTAGAATGAGTCTCACACGCTTTCAAAATAGGGGCACCATCTAAGGCGTATGTTCAAAACAGCCATATAACTGCACACTGCCATATAGTTGCCGCCGGTTCCATTTCAATTTTTAATTTTATTTACGGTTTTTAGATGTCTGTGGCTAAACATGTGGCTCCAGAAAAAACCTTGGATCTGTAGATCAAGATCAGGCAAAAGTTATTAAACACAATCTTCAGAACTTACTGTTGCGTCTACACATATGTAGGTTTAATCGAGGATTTGCATTGAGAAAAGCTAAAATATCCAAGTTAGAAGCAGTTCAAATTTGGTATTGGCTCACAATGTTGCGTATAACATGGACAGAAAAAAAAGAAATGAACAAAGACTAAGGGACGCTAGTGAAGGACAACAGATCATGAAAATACTAGGAAAAAAAAAAGAAAAAGCATGCTTGGCCATCTTATTCCGCACTCCGATTGTATCACAATGCTGATAGCGGGAAATGCAATAGGAATACCAGGAAAACGAAAATCAAGGATATAGTATGTAGGCAGTTATGAAGAAGGGACGTTATCAAGTTTTAAAACTGATCTTCCATCGTAGAGAAAAATTTCATAATTTCCATGTTGCCCACCTACCTGTGGTTGGGGGGAACAGGAAGGAACCGATGATTTAAAGAGTGATCTCCCAAATTTGCGATATTTACACTACTTCCTTAAGGATGGTTAGAAAGTTGATTTCATAAATCTACGAAGCCAGTTCTACCTCTTGAAGGATGTGTCCTCACCAATAATCCATGCGGGAATTACATTTCGTAGCTTTGTTAGATAATGTTCGTGCAGTGTAAAGCTTACTTCGAAAATCATATGTGCAAGCTCTCGCGGGAATACATCGGAACTATGTCGTGTTATTTTTTGAAATAACCCGCGTTCAAATATCGCCTGATACAAGCTATATTTTACTCTCAAAACACATTGTTTTGTTATTAATAATTTGATTTTGCATTTCTTCTAAATATCTTAAATTTTATTGACCAGTGGTTAGTGGAGGCTAGCTTTTGTCAAATATCTTTACACTTCTATTTCTTTCTTTTGAATGCATGGGTTATTCCTGTGGCCGTGAAATCGTGTTTCTTCTCGTTGTTAGAATTTTGTAAATATTATCGTAACGCTCATATTGATTTTCACGTTTTTCCCAAAAGTTTACACATCCCTCTCTCTCCCTGTCACTAGTTTATTCCGTTTATCCCAGCTTTGCTCTCGCAAATCAAGATTTTTTTCCGTACCTACGTTTTATCATAAACCGAAGCTAGGGAGAACGGTAGACAAAGCGTAGATATCGTAAAAATGGAAAAGTGAGCAAATTATCAAATTAAGCTCAGATATTAGAAAACTAAAATTATTTGCGGTGCAAATCACAAAACCTGGTTAAACTGTATGCAAAATCTAATAATACTGAATGTAATTCATACAAAGTAAAAGAACATCAAAAGGTTACAAATGAACTAGTAGCTTTTACTGTATATGTTTACGGACGTTTCGACTTCTTTTTTTCCACCTTTATCTTATTTTTTCTTTTAATACAGGTGGTTGTGTGGCACAATTGAAAAATTAAGATTTCACTTACAATAATCTTCGACCGGTCAACTCCTTCAGGGGCGTTGCAGTTATAATGATCTGAGACGTTCCACGTCGGATAATCCCAAGAGTTCTCTGGAGTTTTCTGCTGATACTAATAAGCAGTCATCTAAGCCGGCACAATTATTCCGACCTTTTCAATGATTTGGAGCCAAAAATTGTCACACAATACTGAAATTACCAACGAATGTTAAGGTGCTAAAACATTTCTACTAGTCAGTTCACTTCTGATTTTTGCACAATATTAGAAAAAATATTTTACACGAAGGCGTATGCAAATATCGTACAATCACTGATGATAAACTAAAAAAAAATTCGCTCTCGCACATGGAAAGGGCGATTTAGCTTGTGAAGCTGAATCCGTACAAGTGGAGCACTCATAAGAGTATAACGTGTGTTTACTTTACAACAATGCACCCCACTCGCCTTCGTGGGTGCCTTTCCCAGCGACGACCAGGCGTTCGTGCAAAACACTGAAGGTTCTTTTAGCAAACCAAAGCTTGTATATAGTCAACCGGGAAAATTCCCGATTTTCACACCTAGCATCGGGACAGGAATTATCGTCCTATTGTATTTTAGTTATAACAGTGCGTAGGTGCAAAGTGATTGTCCCGAAATTCAGATATAAGGAAACAGTCACCAGAAATGCAGCACTCATGTGATCAGTGTCCCTGTTTGTTGAGCATATATGGCCGTAAGACCGGAGTTGGGCTTACTAACACAAGTGTACAAAATACCAAATTGATGAAAAATGTTTCAAGATTGCTCCTCCAAATACGAGGCTTGGTTAATAAAGTTCAAACTTAACATTGTCCAATTTCTTTTAAATTCCAAAAAATGAGCCTCAGGTCGTGATAGCCGAAACCTCTTTCTGGTGTTATGCTATGTACAGTACTCAATTTTTGTACGAAACAAATTACATCTTGATTTAATTTTGCAGTTTTGCACAGTAAATAAAACGTAGGAACCAAAGTTTCCTAGGTTGATTCTGTTGTCAGATGGTTAACGCGTTGCTGTCTGGAATAAATGTGCATGGGTTCAAATCACGAAAGTTGAAACATTTTCATTCTAAATATTTATTTATATGTTCACATATATTATTAATATTTCTTTTCTTGCACTTCACATATGTTATCTTAGACCATGTTTTCATGGTTTAGGGTTTGTTAAACCAGCTTTCGTTATATATACTTACAGTTTCCTATCTTTACTTCAAAATGGATTGCTATATGTTCACATTTGTTAATATTTATTTAATAAGTTAATAATTATTAAACAAGTAAGGGTATATTTGAAGAAAATATATAACGATGCCAAAGCACAGTTCTTTGACACAGCAATGCATTATTTTTCTTTATTCCAAAATTTACTGCCAGTGTGTGCTATGCGGCCAAACCTTTTACTTACTGTTAGTGCCGGTGGCATCAGTTTTCTGCACGTACACGCATTGTCAAATCAGTTTTTCTCTTCAAAAATGACCTACGGATCATTATTATGATAAAATATAGAAAGTATCAGTGTTAAAACTAATCGTTTTGTGTAGACGCGAACATATTGTAACACTATTTTAGAACAGATATTCCAAAACTGGTGTCGAATCTGGCGTAATATCGCGGCTAATTTTTCTTAACTGTATACATGTCAAATAGGAAAGTATTTGAATTTCACTATTATATCCAATTTCATTACTTATTTTCTTAGAAGAAGAGAATTCGAATATATTTTGGAAGTCGACTGTGAAACGATATTCACTTGTTATTTGGGCATTGTGTAAAGTTTTTAATAAACCCCACCAGATTGATACTTTTAGCCATGCATAAAAATGTTGTAGCTATGTAACAGATATTTGGCAGAGGATATGTGAATAGTTAATAAAAATGTGCCACCTTCACATTTTCTTTTCAGTGGCACGAATTTTAACCTTTATCCTGATTTGAACTATTATTTTAGTACTAGGCAATGCTGTTATTCGTTTTCGAGCCAATGATGTATATTTTAACCACTACAAGATTTTACCGTTCCGACATTTACGTTGGTTATTTCACAGTTTCCACTAACACCGTATCAGTTGTTCATAAACGCAGATATTTTACGAATTTTGTAACTTTTTGAACTTGTTCATTATAGCTACCTTAGTGTAAACATAATGTTCGGCCGGTATTGTATATGTTGGTGATTGTACCTACCTGCACAATTGTGTAGGTCAGGGCTGAAAGGGTTACAGATGGTTATTAACGATCAGGAAAAAGACGTTAAATTTTGAATAACTTACTTAGCGTGAGATGAACGAAAAGAAATTTTACGTGCTATATATTTAGTTTAAATTTACAATAAGGAGACATCACATTTTTACACAAATAATGAAATCGATATGTCTACGATAGGCGGGTCATGTCGCTTGCGTCACTATGCTTGTGAATTGTAAAACTTTAGTGACATTTTGTTGTGTCAAAAACGAAAAGATAATATTATAGGATACGATACTCTAAGAATGGGCTATAATGATCCAAGTTTGCATGGTTTAGTGTAGGATGATACCCAATCGAGAAGTTAAATTTATGATGCTTAGGGTTTGGTTATTCACTGGGTGAACGAGTTTCGTATATTCTTGAATGTATACTAAAATTTAAAGTGAAATATATATTTTATTTTTTAAGGTATTGCTGCTAAAATTACACATTGAAAATTACTATGAAAACTTCAAATGAAGGTCACGTTTTTTGCGATTAAGTTACTCTTTCAGCCTTCATTCACAATTTCGCGAACGTATGTTCAGTATGTTGTACTTTATTGTAACCAGCGAAACAAACACCTGATCATGAGGGTGCTACCTCTGCAAAAAAGTGTACAGAAAACCAATGCTTAACTTCAACTTTGAAATTTCACACATAGTACAGTAAATACAACCAGAACCATGCATGTGCTTATTGTCCCTGCTTCAGGATTTGTACAGGAACTTGATCTTAACTCGTACTTTAATGAGATGTGGGCTAGTTTCAAGACACATTTATGCGAAGAAAACATATTTTGACTGAAATAGTATAAATAAAATGTATACTTTCTTCGAAATGCGATGGCAAAGTCGGGAAAAGATTTTCTTGAAAATTTATTTCAAATGTTAATTATTATTATTTTTTTTACTGTAGTTTTTACGTTGTGTTTATATGTGTCCAGTGTTCGTTACAATATTAGTCATATAGTATTACGTAATTCTATTCCTCCAACTGTTTTTAAAGACGGTATATATGTATGATGCCGTTAAAGGTATGTAGATATACTTAGTGAAGAATATCCGTAAGTGTTCTTCCCTGAGTATTGTAACGCTTGAATGAACAGGAAGTATTAATGTGAGTTATCGAGGAAGAAGTAGTGATTCTTCGATATTTTTCCCAAAGAAGTAGGTAGATATATTTCTCCATATAAGTAAAGAAGATCGTTCGGAAATCATAAAGGCGTTGTTTGAAAGAGAAATAATGAAAATACTTTGTTTCGCAGTAAATTTTTGTAAGTCGTATACTACAAGCCTTTTGCTGTTTTTGACGTTGCTATTGTTAAATCATCTAAAGAAGTCTATAAGTTGATATGAAGTTTACAGCTTAATGTCACAACATCCCCTTGAAAACGTAGTTTTCTACATTTTTTATGCTAGCAACATTGTGATCACTTGAGTGCATCAGGCAATGCGTGACGAAGTTCTGTACATTGCATATTAATTTTATATCATATGGTAAATTTATGTATTATAAAATCTGCGCAAAATAGTCCGTTTTTATCCCGTAAGTCGTAGATAACTTGCTCACTGGTATAGAGTAAAGATTTTTCATGACAATTTTCACCTTCAAAGCATAATCCACTCATCAGGTACTCTGCTTTTAGTGTAACATTTATAGCTTTTCTCTTACTCGTAGGATGTTCATTCTAGAGACAGTAACGTAAAAAAATAACAAGTTTTCTAAATGAGATACGTAATGCATGTCTGGTTAATGGCAGACATGTAAAATTTAATTTCAATGGATTCAGCCATTTCTGTAGTTAATACCAGATTAAGTTGATGTCAAATTTTTTGTACTGAGGTATAATATGCAGATTGTTCGTCTTCTCACTCATGAACGTTGTAATTCCGAAAACACTGCTGCACGCGACACTTTTTTAAAACTGAAAAAGCTATTGTGCCAACTGTCCTTTCTCTAACAGGAGAGACCACTTAGATTATATGAGTTGACGTACGAATTTAATCCCCATTTGAGTGAACGTAACGTAATAAAATGCCACTTAAATGTAGACGCTCAACATATTCAATTATTTATTTTAAATAGTTCAGCTCCTTGTATTTTATAATGTGATGCATAACGTATTTCTTTAATATTTCGGTATTCAGAGTGTAGCATTTATCTTCTCACTATTACTTTTAACGTAAAAAAACAACAATGACTAGAGTGTTTCATGGTGCTAATAACACTCGAGGGGATTGTTTGCAAAAGCCGTGTAATAGTAGCATTCCAAACCCAGTATATATTTCGATTTCTGCGAATGACATTACAGCGGGTTATGATAAATTTAAATCTATGTTTAGAGCACAAACATAAAAGCACTTGTAATAATCTAAGAGTAACGAAGGTTTTAATGGTTTTCCATATTACCTTATCGTGGAATTCTGGAATCGTTATGTCATGTATTTCAAATAAGTAGATTAAAATTACAAGAAATTGTAAACATTATGCTTGTCAAAAGTATTTATTTAATAAGAATGTATCAGATGTAACTATGTAGCTACATATCAATATACGCAAAATTTTACTGTCTCAAGATATCAGACTATATAAAATCGCAATTTGAGATTGGTATATATAAGGAAATCACGTATCTTGTGCAATATTTTAAAAGTTATTATATCGTTCCTTTGTTTCTTTGTAATGATAGTGTCAGTTTCTTGTAGCTGCAATTGAAAAAATCTCTGACACAAAAAGTAATGATATATAAATAAAGGTAGTGACACCCGTCTCTATTTTCACTTATAATAATGAAATGTTTATTCCATATAGCACAAAATAAGTATTGGTATGTACCAGGTTAACTCTGATATCGCATATATCGTGACGGACTTAAGTCTTTGAAAAGGTAATGGCGACTGCTTTGAAACAAATGCAGCTTATGAGAATTAAATGTTTCATATCTGTAGTTTCCTACAGAAGAATTATTCCTCTGTCTCATGATCGCAGTGGTTCATGGTGAGTGGTGGGTCGTAGTGTGTCGTGGTGGTGGTTGGTCGCAGTGGGTCATAAGCTTATCACCCATTACGGACTGACCCACCGATTCAACGAACAACTCCAACAGTGGCAATTTCCGGAATATCCGTACAGATTTTGGAAAAGTTCCAAAGGATATGTAATGGTTAGATTTTAGGTTTAGGTATTTCTAGTCTGCAGTTTCATTTTTGAATGGAATTACGATATCCGTGACTTTTTCGACATCATTTTCGTGAGAAAACGTTAATGACCAATAGAAAATACAACTTTTTCGATTCGGATTGGTTTGAGTTAACAGTTCGAAATTTAAATCCTTTAATGTCCAACGATTATGCCTGTTAGGTTAAGGAAGACTATGATTAAAGCAAGTGAATTATGAGGGACGAATTCTTGGAATGACAAAGTCGGAGTATCCCGTGAAAACCCACGAGCACGATGTCCGTGTAAACCTTACTTGCCTTGGGAACGAACGAGGCTCCCTACACATCAGATTGTTTATTATGCGGGGTCTCACTTTCGATTCCCGATTGGAAAGACTTTTAAATATTAAATGTCCTCGATGTACCTGTGTTCGTGTCCCTGTTGTTCAAGGTTATTGGAAACGTCTGTAAAACAAGAATAACCGAATATAATAGAGATAAGTTACGGAGATACTTTGGGTCCTTTTAAAATTTAATGTTTAATTATTTGGACTACACTATGTTATCTTGACCAAAATCAGTGATTCATGGTTAATAGAACGTTTGCAATTCGCTACATAGAAACTCTTACATAAAAGAGCAATTCGCAACTCTTAATTAAAAGAGCGTTCTTAGGGTAGTGGGTTGAGCATTTGCTGTGTGTGTTAGGGGTCCGCGGTTCGATTCTCTCCGAGGATATTCAGAAAAAAATATAATTTAGAACGTTAATATTTCTGATGTATAATAAAATGAAAAATTGTCAATTTCTCTTGTTCTTACAAGTTAGTGTTGAAATGACGTTTTTCACAGGAAAAACTAATTACATTACGTCACAATCTCGATTCCTACTGTCTGAAAACTTCGCTTGTTTCAAAAACAATTCATGAATATAAATGGGTCATCCTTCAGACCTATGAGTCATAAAATTGCCTGAATTGTTACTAACTGTTCTTTTACTCATATTAGAAACAATAATAATGTTTTCCTTCTCCATTTTCAACACGTTCCATATATTTGTTCAAGAAAATTTATAAATAGTAACCATTTCAATTGTATATTTTGATGATATTTCAATATAACGCTTCCATAATTCAACATCTTTTACCCAATTAAAGGGTGTTACTTAGAAAGAGTATCGTGATGAAGACAAATCCTACTTAGCTTCTTTTAAGGCATCCGAAGTTTCGAATTTCTTATTGTCAAGTAGCTGACACATTTTTCCTCTCTTATAACTCTCTTGTAGTATCTCCTATAACGCAATACCTCCTTATAGAGGGTCAAAAGAGTTTATATTCATTTTCGTAATTTCAGTATGCTTATTTGCATTGCAGTAGGACGTAATATTGAGGTATCAAATATTCAGTCTTAATAATAATAATGATACTATATTCAGGAAATTCCATACGAGGACACATATGATTAAAGCCTGTAAAATCGCCGGTAGCGTTAGCCAAAACTTACAAAATAGTCGGGATTGGGGAGAAGTGTCAGGACCATCAGGACATACCCTCTCCATACAGTCCGTACAACTAGCCAAATGTTATAACGGAAAGTTTCGAGACAAATTTCGTGTAGAAAGTAGGGATTCTGAATTCACAAGAGCCGTAAGAAAATATTTTAAGTAATGGTTATGCCGGATACGCTACAGAAGAAGTCGATGATGAGAACGAAAGAAATATTCCAAAAAGAAAGTGGAAGGAAGCGAAACACGGAGAAAACCAATCCACACGGTGATTGTTCAGCACAATACTCACTAAACAGAAGTTGGGTGAAACAGGTTCAACCATTAAATTTACAACACTTCAGTAATAATAATAATAATAATGATAATGGTATTAAAAGTTTAAAAAGTTGCCCTGAAATTTGGCAAAACTTACTTAAACGTAGGGGTTTCGGAGAAGGGGTTGCGTACCTTCCTGTAGAAAATATTGTATTGCACGATTTCAGGAAAATAACTGTAATAAAAACAACTGAATGTATATATTGAACACTAAGGGATATAATAAACTAACATGTCGAGTTTGCAGATGTAACTATATAAGGTTTGCTAATATATATATATATATATATATATATATATATATATATATATATATATATATATATATATATATATACAGACCATAATACAAAGGAAGAAAATAATATATAAAATTCAGTCTAGAGAGCAATTGTTACCTAAAGAGTGGCATATACCCTACCCTTTCGAGAATGGAGATGAGACGAGCAATGTTTACGATACTGTTCATCTCGTCTCGATTCTCATCTTTAAAGCGTGAAGATATTGTGGATTAGCCTTGTCCCTTGTCCCATTTCGAATTAAAATGTTAAGCCTCATCCCGATTTTGTTTGGTTTGTTTTAGAATGGAGATAAGAAATTCGTCTTTTCATGGGCAGCATTACAGAAAACCGAAATATTTTTTTTTTTCTAATATCACCTTTCTGCTTGTAATGGTATGACCTGTGCGATAATAAACTTTCATTGTTTAAATATTTCACGAGATATTATTATTATTATTACTAGTATTATTCCTGAAAATTTGATAGTTCAAGTATTGAATATACGGGTATTCAAATATTTGAATGTAATAAAAGTCTGTCTGCCGATCAATCGCAAACAAAATTCCTAAAGTAGAGAAAAAAAGTTGCTCGACGTGTATTCGGTGGAAGAACCTCCAGTTTACCGGACAAGCGTCTAGACCACTGAACCACGATCACTACGCTTAAACGATTCATCTTTATTTTGGTTACGTTAAGTTTCTCTGCCTCAGCTTGGAAAGTTGTATGTTACTTTTTTTTTTTTTTTTTTTTTTTTCAAAACGACTTGCATGTTCCTTTTATGATAATGTAAGTGATAATCTCCGGTAGAGATTTTATTAAAAAGTTGAATTGTTCTTAAACCTTTGGATCAAAAATTTGTTTTTTTCTGCACACGAAGCTACAGATATGACATTTACTTCTCAAACTCTCCATTTGTTTAAAGCAGTCACCATTACATGGTTAATGACCTATGACCGCCACGATACAAAGGATTGTTCAATTTGATATATTGAAAAAGCTATAGGCTCTTATTTTGAAAGTAAAAAGATATGGAGACTTCTCAATGGTACTCCAGTTGATATTTTTACATTATTACATGTAATAAAACGAATTGAGGGTAATTTTATCATGAAATATAGCCAATGATGTCATTTTATTTTGTTGCTACTTAATCATTATTTCCAATCACATTTCATTGTTTGTTGAATATGTTACAGGTCCGATAAAGTATATTCTTCCCACGGAGAAGGGAGTACGTTTATTATATTACAGAATGCCATTTCTCATTCTGCTCAGGAATCTCATACTTCGATGCAGTTTGGCAAAGGTTTTCATCGATCGCGTTTGTCAAGACATATGCTGACACAGGAAAGTGGAAAGCGTCATACGTACCAAGACACTGATGAACGCTTTAGTCAAAGCTCAAATATGTCAGACGGTCAGTTACTGCATACAAATGAGAAATCCCACATCTGCGGAGTATGTGGAAAGAAATTGCGTGTAAGTTTAAATTTGGCTAAACACGTGTTAATCCATACAGGAGAAAAACATCACACTTGCCGAGAGTGTGGTGAGGCATTTAATCAACGTTCACATTTGACTAGACCCACGTTAATCCACACAGGAGAAAGGCATCACACATGCCCAGAGTGTGGTGAAGCGTTTAATCAACGTTCACGTTTGTCTACACACATGTTAATCCACACAAAAGAAAAAAGTCACACTTGCCAAGTGTGCCGCAAATCATTTAATCGACGTTCAGATTTGACTAGACACATGTTAATCCACACAGGAGAAAAGCATCACACATGCCAAGAGTGTGGTAAATCATTTAATCAACGTTCAAATTTGACTACACACACGTTAATCCACACAGGAGAAAAGCATCACACATGCCGAGAGTGTGGTAAGGCATTTAATCAACGTTCACATTTGGCTACACACATGTTAATCCACACAGGAGAAAAGCATCACACATGCCAAGAGTGTGGTTGTAGATTTAAACATCGTTCAAGTTTGGTTACACACACGTTAATCCACACAGGAGAAAAGCATCACAAATGCCAAGAGTGTGGTAAGTCATTCAATGTACGCTCACATTTGGTTAGGCACATGTTAATCCACTCAGGAGAAAAGCATCACACATGCCAAGAGTGTGGTAAATCATTTAATCAACGTTCAAATTTGACTACACACACGTTAATCCACTCAGGAGAAAAGCATCACAAATGCCAAGAGTGTGGCAAGGCATTTATTCAACGTTCACATCTATCTACACACATGTCAATCCACAGATGAGAAAATTATCACACTTGCAAGGACGCTGGAATTGAATTTATTCAACGTTAATACGTTTTGTCCCACAGGAAGAAAACGTCATACGCGAAAAAATGTGGAAAAGTGTAAAGTCTACGCTCAAACTTAGAAGACATTTCAGTAACAAAGTAAAAGACCACAGAGGATGCAAGAGCCAAGATTGCATTTATTTAAGGTTCATACATAATAAATCACATGTTAATTTACACAGGACAAAAACCGCACGTACCGAGGGTGTAGGAAATATTTACAGGCATTTCGCATTTGGCAAGTTGCAATATTAAAAGCATTTCAATAACCAAGCATGCAAACGGTGTTGAATAGGATATAGTTTGGCATCAGGTTTGGCAAGACTTGTAACTATACATAGGATATAGAAAGATTTGACGTACTCACAAGATGTTAAGTCCTGAAAAAAATGATAAGTTCTCGACTAATGTCCTACAAAAGAGGTTTACAATAATATTAGAGGAAATATTAAGTATTTTAAATGACATACCTCCACTTTGTAACGGAATAAGACATGTTTTAAGTTCGTAATTTTGGCAGATATTACGGCAAATTGGTGCCGCATCTACTCTAAGAGCTGCGCTTTTGCCTTGCCGTCAAAGGGATTGTAGCATAGTGAAAAATGATTGACGCCGAGGAAGATTCGAATGACGATTCCTAAAGTAAATGTTTATATGAAAATAATGACTTCAAATATACCCCTTCTTGAGTCTACTTTAATGTAATGGAGATAACGGAAATAAGTTTAAGCGACATCGATAATCAGTGTGCACCTTCATCAGCTACAAGTGTAGATATAGCGGAACAAACATGTTTCATGTCTATTTCAACACTAGGGCCTTCTGAATCATCTGCGATTTGGCTGCATCTTGCTAGTAGATACGTGGTTGCGCAGGCCCGTTTTTACCGCATATATTTATACAAGGTGCGGCACGTAAAACCGGCTTGTAAAGTGAACACATAAAATGAAATGTAATGTATTGAATATGATTAACTACAACACAAATGAAATGTAATGTATTGAATATGACTACTCACCTTCACAGCAGGTGCTTAAAGTGTCCTCCGCCCACTTCATTACACGTGAGCACGATTGAGGAGATTCGTATATACCCTTGTCAGTTCTTGTGCTGTAATGCTATTGGTGACATCCTCGATCCTGGTCTTGAGTCCTTCCATTGTGTGTGGATTTGTTTCGTATACTCCTTCCTTTAACACTAGAGTGCTCGTGCGGATTACTATTGTAGTCAAGTGGGTTTCAGTTTTCTAGTATCTGAGGGTTGGCAACACTTATGACCTTGAGCGGTCGTCTGCCTTCCTCCCCTATTTGTAGAACACATTAGTCGAGTGGTAGCTCCCAAAGTCAAAGCATTGTTGTTATGCGGATTGTTATTTTCTCATGGACTAATATTGTAATCCGTGCGCGTACTGACGTGACAGTTTGTTTTCTGCCTAAAGTTTTAACTGTTCTTGTTTTGAACGTATTATTTCATATTCGCTGAAATATATGTGATATATGTTAATTTAAAATGTCCGAGCAAGAACGAAAACAGATACGACAGTGGCTAAGAGAAACTGAGAGTGACGACGAAAGTGTTTTGGGTATAGAAGACGAACACCAAATAGAGGAAGATGTTGTCGAAGGACATCATAGTGACTCTAAAGAAAGTGGTAGTGACGTTCTGGAAGAAATAGAAGATGAAGAAAGGAACGAGGTTATCCAGGAAGACAGGTTTCACGATGAATTTTACATTGGCAAGGACAGAATTACCAGATGGTATATAGATCCAGTGCAACCAAGAAATACGCGAACACAGCGTCATAATATCATACCTACACTGCATAGACCTGGTCCTCGAAATGAAGGTAAAAATGCAAATACTCACCTAAAAGCGCTTGAATGCTTTCTGGACACTGGAATAATACACAAAATAGTCGACAGCACTAACATTTATATAGATAAAAGAAGCCAAAAGTATTTGCGTTACAGAGATGCAAATCCAACTGATGAATTAGAGATAAGAGCACTCATTGGTATTTTGTACTTGTGTGGGGCACTACATGGAGGTAGAAGAGATACTAAGAGTATGTGGAACATAAGTACAGGGACTGGAGTAGATGCCTGTTATGTAACGATGAGTGAAAAGCGTTTCAGGTTTCTAATGCGATGTTTACGCTTTGATGACATAAGAGACAGGCAGAACCGAAGACGTGTTGACAAATTTGCACCATTTAGGGATATTTTTGATAAGTTTGTGCGTAATTGTCAAGAAAAGTACAAACCTTCAGATTACCTTACCGTTGATGAACAGCTTCAGGCTAGATAGGGGTAGATGCCCATTTCGGCAATATATGCCCCAAAAGCCAGCCAAATATGGGATCAAAGTATTCGCTCTGACGTCAGCATGTAACTATTACACGTCAAATCTGGAAGTCTATTTGGGTATTCAGCCTGTCGGACCATTCAAGATGAGTAATGCTTCTAAAGATGTGGTAAAACGCCTTGTAGATCCTGTTGCTGGAACCAATCGTAATATAACGGGCGACAATTGGTTTTCGTCCCTTGCACTTGCAAAAGAGCTCTTCGAAGAAAAATCCCTTACTTATATTGGAACACTAAGGAAAAACAAACCAGAAATTCCGGCATGTTTTCTAGCTGATAGAGACAGAGAAGTGTATTCAACTCTTTTTGGATTCCAAGCTAACTGCTGCTTGGTTTCATATGTTCCTAAAAAGAACCAAGCTGTCTTGATGATAAAACAATGCATAACACAAAGGCCATAGATGAAAACAGTGGTGAAGAAAAAAAAACAATAGTTATTACTGCATACAACAACACTAAATTTGGAGTTGACATATTGGACAAATTGTGTCGCCAGTATGATACAGCCAGGAACTCCCGAAGATGGCCACTCACTCTCTTTTTCCACTTGTTAAACGTTGCTGGAGTAAACGCACTCATTGTTTTCAAAGCAAATAACAATGGTGTTATTATCAACCGTAGAGACTTCCTGCAAACTGTGGCTATGGAAATTATCAAACCTCAAGTGCACAGACGCATTCATCTACAAATGATACCGAGAGAAATAAAACATCGAGGAAGAGTTTTGCTGAAGATTCCTGAAAATCCTGCTCCCCCACCCCCAAATGAAGGAACAGTAGGACGGTGTCATTTTTGTGGAAGAGGAAGAAACAAGAGTACCCGAAAAAGATGTTTCAGGTGCAGTAAGTGGGTCTGCACTGACCACCAGCGTATCGTTTGCACTGACTGTTATGACTGAAACTCCCAAAATTGTGCCTACGTTGGACCTTTTTTTCATGTGTAAATGTGAAATTTGCAAATATTTTAAGAACTTTTTCATTTTCTTATAACAATTATTAACACGTTAAATGCAAATTTCATTTTTTATTTCAATTTTGTAACCAAATTGCAAGAAAATAAATAAACATTTACAAAACTATAGTAAATTGCATATGCATTGTAAAGGTTTGGCTTATAATTCTTTTTGTGTATTAAAAAATAAAACGATTGCACTGAAATGTATTCTTTATTGCTTGTAAAACCCATAAAATAATGTAAAAAATAAAGATTGAATAACCACTAATATATATAGATATTTATCAAATGGACTACAATCGTAATCCGCGCGAGCACTCATGTTACAACATTTTCATGCGAGTACTGTAGTGTTAACAGTCCCCATAAGTAAAAGTCACACGTGGACAAGTCGGGTGACATTGCTCAAGAGCCATGAACAGAAATGCACCCTCTTCTGCAGGTTAGGCTCCTTCAGTTCTTGCACAACACTTATCCGGTACTGTTTTAACTTCAGTCCCCTTAAAACACATCTGCAACTTCTCTCACTCGTATCAACCTGTTGACTCAATCTCCTGGTTGACTTTCGACGGACTTCTTGTCATTATCTCCTCCACCTGCATCTTTAATTCAGGTGTGCAGACAGATGGTCGTCTGTTCCTGGGAACATTTCGAACCTATCCTGTACGCCGCCATTTTTCAATCAATTCCTGTATGGTGCTTTTTGCTGGCAGAGAACGTCCTGGAAATTTCTCCCGAAACAAATTCTTTGTTTTCACAAAAGATCCAGTGAGAGTGAAACCTTCAACAATGGCAACACGCTCGGGTATCAAATACGGCATTATCACACACTGACACTCACCGGGCTTAACACAACGAGGCCTTTTTCTCAACTGGTTTCAACAAGTTTCACTGGCTGCGGCTGCACGTGACTGCTGCAGGTCACGTAAGTCGATCCGACCTCGACACGCCATCTCTTGGTAGGAAGGTAGATTATTTAAGTGTTGCCAAAAACACAATATACCAGAATATTACGACGGGCCGGTTTTACGTGCCGCACCTGTATTTCCCAAGACATTTTTTCATGCTGATTGGCGGAAAATATGGCAAATTGAAGAAAAGAAGCGATCAAAAAATGAAGTCGTCCTCTCTTCCACATGGGTTAAACTGATCAGACGAACTTCACGCAAAAATCGTATTAAGGTTGTATGTGTCAAAAGAAGACTCACTAATAATAGTGAACATGATTTCACTCCAGTTGTTAACGTCTTCGATTTTAAAGCGACCTTAATGTCATTCCTATTTAAAGTGTTATTGTCTTTAACGGAATTCGTGGTGTATGTTCGGAATGAGTTTGTGTACCAGAAATTCGTTGCACAGTATTTTCTACTCTTTCGCTCACTGTCGTTTCTAAAGCGCGGGATGATGATGTAAAGTGAATATGCATGCGGGTTGTTAAAAATAAAGTTCATAGCTATGTTTTGTATTCCTTACCTATTCTTTATTGTGTACTCAGAAGCTGTTGACTGACTTACCAACTTTTCACTCGTTTTATAAGAAAAGTTGTTAAATCAGGTTTTAAATTCTATTCAAAAGCCTTCTGCTTACCTTGTGCCTGTCTGGTATTGTAAGAAAACGTCACACGTGTCGAAACGAAACAACATACAAAATTTTATTCCATTAATATAACTATGTTAACACATTTCTATAAGGTTTAAACCGCGATCCTGTAAAATCTAACAATAAAACCTAGCTAGCAGCTTCTGATTCTAGTGCCTCATTATATTCGCGTTCAAGCTTGCCAAGACAAATTTTAATATACGTAAGTGGAAAGCCACACATATGACGAGTTTAGAAAAGGATTTTGTGTATTTCTAAATTTGGCAGGACATTTTAATACACAGATGAAAATCTCTCACACATGAATACACACAGTTGAAAAGAAGATTTATATGGAGCTCACATTTTGCAATGCACATGTTAAAACACGCAGGAGAAAACACATTAAAAACTAAAGCGTTCCAAGTGTGTAGAAACGACTTAATTAGCGTTTATATTTTGCAACAGATATATTAATACACATGGAGAGGAACTGCTCGTGTCAAGACTATGAAGATTGGTATAGTCGAAGTTCAATTTTGGGGGAAAATGCTATTGAATACAGGTAAAAGATGCCTATGCATAATTGTGAAAACCGTTTACATGAAGTCCATAAGATTTAGCAAGATATGTGAAACGATTTACTGAAAAAAAAGTTGGTATATAAAATGGTATAGTCAAATTACACACGTGATAAATATACAAATGCGAAACATGTTAGTTGTGAAAAGTTTGCGATAAAATTCGTTAAATATCACATTCTTTAACCTTCATCCGCTCACGTACTGCCAATTCACGTTTCCACTCGCGACGACGTCAATTCGGCCGCCATCGATTAATCACATATTTCAGCATTGTGCATGATGCAAAATGTATGTTTTGGAGCATTTAGGTTTAGTAAATTAAAACAAATTGTTGACCAAAAGTATACTTTTGCTCTAAATTAAATTACAACACAATATGAGTGAACACACTGAACAAAACACAAAAGAATAGAATCTAACCTAATCAACATACATGTCACTGAGCTAGTTGTGATAATGTTATTTATTGCTGGGAGCAGTAATCATTGAGTGCTTTTTGCACATGTTTTTCCACAATATGTAGATGCCAGGCGAGTTCAAAATTGATCAACCTCCATGTCACTGCCCTCTTTTTGAGATTGCTGGCATGTATTGCAAGTAGTAGTAATTGTTGACTGCCTTCTGAACACATTTTTTCCACAATCATTACATTCAAGGCGAGTTCTGTTTTGTCTTGACCAGGAGATGTAGCAGATATCTCTTCGGATATTTTATACTGGTTCATTATCGGTATTTTGCTTTCTATAATGTGCCAACAACAGCAGCAATTTTTTTTTCAAAGTTGAGATTTCAGAACGGGCTTTCACGTTTTCATTTATTAGTACTAATGCTTACTCATACAGATGTGGTCTTCTTGTATTATTTTTGATGTTAGGGGTGTTAAAAATGAAACAGCGACTGAAACGTAATGAAAGTTTTACTTACATTTTATGTAAATGCGAACCAAAAAAAATCACGTTTTGGCTACCTCTGATGGCAGATGGGCCATCCACCCTCCAATACAAACTCTGGCATTGTACTGAACCGGAAGTAATGTTTTCGATAATTTTCTCGTAGAGGATTCATATTTTTAAGGGTAGCGAGATACTGCTTCAGGATGAGACATAACTTTCTAATCCAGATTTATAAATGGGAGAGAAACGGCCTGTTTTCTAAGAAGAGGGAAAACAGGTTTCCCTGACGCATCTATGAAAAATGAGCGAAAGCGGAAAAGAAATAATAGATGACGTCGAACGCAGAAAGGTTTTGCTTATGTTGTCCTGGTCAGAGGCTCTCAGGCCGGAGAGAAAACAAAAGTGCAGAAGTGATAGATAAATGAGATAAAATGGACGAGCAAACGGATTGAACAGGGAAGTACGTTGATTATGCAGTTTAAAATTTATTACAAAATAACTCATTAAAATTTTGTGATTTTTCCTCAAATTCTGCACCTCATGCATCATTGTACATTACTAGAGGTATGCTAGAAGTTTTAGGCCTAAAAACCAAATTGTTCAGTGTCGTTGATGCTTGTGTGTTTTTTTTTAAATTTAGTTTAGGTATTCGCTGCATCTCAATAGCTTTTTTCCTATATCAGAAATTCTTTTTAAGAATATGTGTTCATTTGGAAATGGCACGCCACAATTCCCAAAGCTTTTTCTTATTTCGGAATGTATGGCAACCCTGTTCCCCGTGCCTTGTTGGAAATTTCATTGATTTTACTTTTTTAAACAGTACAAAGTATTTATTATTGTTGCATTAAAAACATCGGAGAAATAACCCACTGTCTCGTCTATTGTTCCATTTAGTAAAAGTGTTCACTATAACACCTGTAGTTTTTTTTTTACAAATTTCACCCAAAAAGGCCTTCCTTCAGTCAGGCACAAACATTCTTTTTGAGTTGGATTGCTGGCTTCTGGTTTCGGGAGTAACATATGGAACGGGGAACTCGCGGTCTGGGAGAAGCAACTCTCTATATGAGATGACACATTCTGTCGGAAATATACAGATGACATAACCTAAGGTGTTATTTTTACGCGCGTTATGAATATTGTACTATCCCAAATCGAGACCTTGAATAGAACTGTCGACAAAGGGTCTAATGTTATCCCATGTTTACTGTCGATCCATATCTAAGCCCAAGTCACCAAAATGAGCAACTTTGTCACCTAATGGCAACTGGAAGTGATTCGTGGCATGTTTCAAGTAAATTTTGAGGACTGTTTCTATATGGTCTGCAGAAACACCCGACGAAATTTGTGTTTTTGGATATACTTACCTTAGCTCAAGTAATTTCACACTCACGTACAAGATGATTCTGTGCTCTGCTGCTCCATTATTTTCATACTACGAACACCGCCCCTATTATCTTGCGATCGTTTATCTATGTAGACAATTGTATGAGAAACGGCATTCACTGCTCATTACCGATTTTTCGATCACGTTTCACTCACCACGAAACAGCCATATTCCGGCAACAAACTAATATTCACAGCAGAGTCTAAAATTGTTTTAATGCTTCGTGTATTTTGGTAGTATACCTTAAATGTGGTTTTCTGTTTCCTGCACTTTTGATCTGCATTCTTCTGTACATCACCATATTAAACAGAGAATATTGAGCACTTCTCTAGCGTAGGATCACGTTGTCCAAGTTACTCTCACTCTTTTCTTGCCATCTGTGTTGAACATTGTAAATTATATTAATTGAGTGTTATGTAGCAATAAGAGATAACAGTATTTCAATGCATTTCCCGCTGCAGATACTGTCAAACGCAGACCCTAGCCGTAAGCTTACTACTGGGTTCACAATGGAAATGATAAGCACAGAGAAACCACAAATATTTTTCCCGAAACAGGAGCACGGTTTGATGCCATCTTTTTGAACTTTATTCATAGACGATCCTAAGTACTTTGAAAGTTTTCTTAGTGCCAAAATTAACATACAGATCTACGGTGTGGAGCGGCATCATCCAAAATCTATCAAAAATTTTGATCCTCTAACCATAAGTTTTCCACATAGGTTTCCTTGTCCGATTACCTAGTCCCACTCTGGAGCTATACCAACACATAACTTTCCCCATATTACAGTTATATATCGAAAAACTAAATTTCACCCATATCAACAAACGCTTCAAAACTCAGCATCATTTATTCATGCAGTATCTTGTGTCTCACTTTAGACGCCAAACCAAATCGCTATCAGCCCTTACCTATAATGTTTACACTCTGTCAGTACACTTTGCCCGCGTGAGATTCACCGTTCTTAACCCTACAGTGGTAATGTGAAAAAAAATCATGAACGGTAACATTTTGCCTCCTTGACCCAAAAACAGTTTTGCCTGATAAGATGTGAACTAGGATTTAAATTTGTATTATATTTACAATATTAAATAGAAACACCAGACGGTGGACACAATTTAAGTGAAACTATACATTCATTTCATTGAAGCAATATTTTCCTTGTTATAATAAGCTCGATAACTATGTGACTATTTTTTGCCTACATACCAGCACTCAAAATAAAATATTTTTAACTAGAAAGAAGAAAAAAGTATTTCTCCTAATAGCGGTGTATTACACATAGGGAAATTTACGTTTCAATTCTGCAGCAGTCTCCACACATTGTTTTTGCGTGAGTTAGGTAAATCCACTTACAGCACTTCTGGCAAAAGTATCTGCTCTTACTGTGTTTACACATGTAACATTGTCCTCGTTTTCCTAGTTGAGGAGGTACAGGAGAATCTTCTTCTAGAATCAATCCAGAAAACCTTGCCTCCGATTTTCGAAGCTCTGTGGGATTTCATTTATTCAGTGCTCCCTCTTTCAATCACACTTTTCCCAGTTCCTTTAGGTATTTTCGCCCCTAGAATTTATTCGCTCAGTTCGCTGAGTATATAACATTACCATTCGTCGCTTCTACATTTAAGAAGTGATAAAATAACGCCAGTGGGCATTCTCTAGTGTTTCTGTCTTCGTCATATTCAGTACATATCGGGTCTACTGTGTCCACCCCAACGTTAGTTTCATTGCAAAGTGTGACGATCTTTGACTTCCTCTTATCCCCGGTACTCTCATTTAATTTGTTTTGATTATGCATACTTGAGATCAACATTACACACCGATTTTTCTTAGGTACGTAGGAGACAATGGTGCAGTTCTAATGAAAACCAAACACACTCCTGTATTCTTTTCTCTTTTTGGCATTCACAAATGCGGAGGACAATTCTTCCTTGTTTTTACGATTTGTCCCTATAATTGGTAAATTATTGTCCCATTCCATTGATTTAACCAAATTGCAGCTTGTAAACCGATTATTGTCAAAGGTCATGTTGCTAGATGAACCATAAGTTGGTTAACACAATCTCTTCACTACTTTCTCAGGTTTGTTAATTATCTGGAACGGACCTTCTGGTTGTGTCCCCACATACACTTCCATGTTGTGTAGTATAATGTTTCCCCAACAAAACTAAAAATTCTATTCCCATATTTTGCAGGTCTTTTGTGCATATACATACGAAATCTACATCTTCCCCGGAAACAGACAAGTGCCTCATCCAAAATTGCTAACATACCAATTAAGAAAACTGTTATTGCAGTTCTTCACAAATAAAAAAAAGTCACGAAATGGGGCTAATCTGGGGCTGAAGGTTATATCTGATTAATTTATTCATTAGCATCTTCCACTCTTTCATGCATCATATCCTGCACAGTAATCACTTTCTACTGAGTTTGGTTTCCCCAGTTCCCATAATCACATAGAGATGACCCCACACAGAAGACACATTCATTTGTCAGACTAAAATACCCATGAGTTATCTGGTGTTTCCCAGCTCCCATCATTCTCCATCCTCGCTATCACTTTACAATTTTTTTCATTTTCTCTATTTGTATTGAATTTATATTGAATCAATCTGTTTATATTAAGTTGTGTGCTATATATGTTTACTCCTTTCATAATGCTAAGGATCCAAGTTCCTTACGCCCAATTTTTTTGATTTTCTTTTTGATTTTTTTGTTAGATGTTATATCGTATAATGGTAAAATTTCGATAGAACACAGACGACCACTTACACTTTGCACGTAAATTCCTTTTCAGCACTCACAGAGGGCGTAACCTGCTCATAAGTTACTACCCATTTTCACTGGCCGGTAAAAAGTAGTGCATTCGCAAACTTTCCCAGCTGGATTATATGTAGTGAGGCCTATTTGCCAAGTCTAGGCTGTGTTTATTGCACTCGTGTTGGCGCACGGTTGTACTGACACATTAACAGGCGACAGGTTGCTTGAAATTGAGAGCTTTCACGAGAGGAAGCTAGCTGGAGTATACAAGTAGTATAATTTTTGATCATCATTATGACCATTTTCATTCTTATACTGATCTCATCTCATAGTTTTGGATATTGCTTCAGTTCGGTTATTTTATCCCATATGATAATTGACGATGGACAGTCTTTAACGCATCCTTTGAAGATAAACGAGAAGCGGAGAAATCGACGAGACAGAACATTCATTGAACCAATTTCTCAGAGTTCTCATTCTCCAATCAGTGGCAACCACCAAGCATCATCAACGAGTTCACCACCATTTAGGAAGCATACAAATGCACATAGCATCTCGAGCTCTGACTCTCACTCCTACCGGCTTATCGTTCTCTGCACCATGTCCACAGCTTCCTACTGCAAAACTACAATCCAAAGTACTTGATTTCAAAGCGTTTACTTCTATAACTTCTCCAGTATCGGCAACGCAAGATATTTCGCAAATGGTAGAGACAAAAAAAAAAAAAAAAAAGATTTCATCATTAAATCACAGTCGGCTAATTTTGCAAAATAATTCGTGACAATCCAGTTTTGAAATTTTCACGAAAACTGCAACTTTAACTTCTCTCAAAAACATTCACTAGCAACCTCAGCCACATACCATGTCAATAGTATTACGAGGGGTTCCTCCATCTATAACACATGACGATATATAAGCTGAACTACCTGAAGTGAGATGCAGCTTTAAAAATGCACCCTAAGCACATCACAGGATACTATCAACAACCTTTTGCATAAACAAATCTTCGTTTTTAAGAGACGCCGATTTGAACCATCCTGCTCATTACGACCACTTCCTCTCCGAGGTAAACGTTGTCAAGAATACAAAGAACATAATATTAACAACTGCATCCTATGAACCTGTAGGCCCGTAGCCAGCCCAAAAATGTAGAGGGGGCACGGTAGAAGTTAGGGGGGGGCGAGCCAACCATATTATATTTCATCAAATAGTAACATCAGCAATTCATCATCTTTGCTCTTGAATGTTTAAGTATTTTGCTTCTACTTAATTCTATTATCCCCTCTACACACGCACGCATTAAATTAACATTTTGTAATCTACATAAAAAAACGTGGATTTTATTGAATGGGTATTGCAAACTACACAAATTAAAATATAAATGTTTTAATAGTCCCACATATAATACTAATATTAAGGTCAAGAAAGAGATATAAATAAGGAAATTCAACTTTACTTTGGCTCTTGTTTAGGGCTAATTTGCGAAGTTGCCTTTCCGTTTTTATCAAAATTTTGAAAATTTTCCTAAAAAAATTTCATAATTTGATTGCTTGTGTGTTTGGTAGCATGTAAGTGAAGCGTAATTTATGTGTAATACCTTTTGATAAGCGGTTACAAAGACGGGACTAATTCGCAAGTAGAGGGAACTACTTGTCTCTAGGTTCAGGACGGTTGGATTGTGTTTAATTTTCGAGCAAATATGACTGCAAGTGTACAGGGTCCTTGCGCTGGATGTGAATTGACACTACTAACATTTGTAAAACATGATGTTATCCGGGCAAGCGGGGCCTCCCAGGACCAGTAGCTTCATATATTTCTTTGAATTTCTCAATATTCCTAAATATTTCTTTAGTCGAAGTTAAAGTCATGAACATATCGAGTTGGTAAGGCCCCCAGTTGCCGTCTACGTTACAAAACTAATCGGACAAGGGTTAATCTTTTGAATATTCATGGCTTAATGAATAAAAGAACAAAGACCACCAACAATCGTTCACGATTTTCTGTTTGAGATAGGAAAGCTCTGCAAACCTAAGTACGTTCTAAGGTAAGTGCGAAGAAGACATAACCTAACCTTAGTAACCTAGTAGTGCGTTATCCCACCTTGCTTCGGCTTCTCGCTTCGCTCTTTCTTCCCTCTCAATCCCGCACTCTCCATTAACTACATACAACCGTGCTCCGCGCGTTTTATATAAATGAACCACCAGCACACTATAGGCATACCAAGAATGCACATACCAAAACAGCTTTAAAAAAATACTATAACGTTATCCAAACCTACACTGAGAAAAAAATGTATGCTGCATACGTAATATCGTAGATTACATTTGTAAATTCTGTAGTTTTTGGACATAACGTCCAGCAAGCGTATAACTGAAAACGCAAGTTTTATAATACTTTCTGTATAAGTGCTCCATCCATGCATACTTTCCGTATGAAACAATATAGGTGGTCAAGATCTCACATACAAATGGACGGATCTAATATATAGCTGACGAAGATAACATACATATGTGTATGTACTGTTAGAAATCAAACATCCTGTAACGGCATGATGTAACACCTAAGGGCAGTGCCTATGTAACATACGGAAAACGTATGCTCCGTTCTGATGTTTGTAGTACATGCGCTTTAATCTATCTTTACTCGAAACAATTATTTAACTTCATAGTTATAATATACCTAGGTATTTGACTATGACTTTTATATATATTTCTCAACATTATCCTGTACTTACCTCATATACTCATATTTGAATAACTATTACACGAGGAACAATTTCACATATCACATATCAGTAAAACGAATCTCACTCCCAAACCTAGTTGCAAATTTACCTGCTATCAACTCATTCGACACGTAAAGAAGCTTCCGGTTTGACGCACCACCAGCGGCGTGGCATAGTATTTTATCCTTATCCATTGTATAGTATTGACTCTCCATGTAATATTCCATGTAATCATAACTATTTACTACAAATCTTTATGTGTCACAATGACAGTCATCTATGTTCGACCAGGTCGTCCTATTCCTCTCTCATTCCAATATACTTCTAATAATTTCCGACATTACCTGATATCTTCCAATATTAACATCCATAGCCGCTCAGACCGAAAGAAACAGCTTTTAACAATTTTATTACTACCTCCACCACAGGCTTCACTCACCCATTACCAAAACTAATCCGTTCCTGTTATGACACTACTCCTGAGATAGTAATCACTTCATTTCTCGCCCACAGTATTTTCATCTACCTCCTATATCTCCTGGATAGTGAACATGTGCCCATTACACTCACTAGAATTTTCCACTACTTCCTCCTCTGTCTCACAACCCCCTCTTCTCATACTTCGCTACTAAACTTACTAAACTCATACGCTGTCAGCGACCTATCCCTCTTTTACTGAAAATGAATTTAATCGACTCTAATCTCTACCACCAAACATTCAACTCACAACCGAGCAGTTCATCCCTCAAACCGCATATCTATCACCTCATCATCCTAAAATCCCACCGCGCTACTTTCGTCTAGTTAAATACTCACCTCAAATCTATACAGAATATGTTTGCCCTGGCAACCACGAAGCTCTTCAGCAACATAGAGCCCTCTTAAAGTATCTTAAAGTATACAAATTACAACAGTGGATTAAGACCTGAAACACAATTTCTGCCATATCACACCCTTCGCAATATTAGATGCGTTTCAAGCATTATCTGGTAAAATTATCCAAACCTCTTATCCTCTCTTACACCACCATCACACATTGCATAGTGAGCAAGAAAAAGCTAAAACCTTTGCTTCCTAATTATAGGAGATTTTGACACCTCTATCATTCAGTTAGCCTTTTATTTATCTTCCTATAGACCATTTCAAATTCAATTCACCACATATTCATCTTCAAACCAACATGGCGCACAACATATCTACTCTCAAAGCACTCACTGCCTCCATTTCTACCCCGCAAATCACTAAAGTCATCTATCATAAACTTTATAATGCACCTGGAATCAATAACATGTATCCACATGCAAGACAATCCAAAAATACTGCACAATTTTCTTGGTCATATTTATTCCACGGAAAAATTATGTACCAGCTCATTAGAAATCATCCAAATTTCTCTTGTTCCTTAAAATCAAGAACACCGTCTGATACAGCTCAACAGAATCTTCACCAAAATCCTAGGAAAAAATATCGTCAAATGACTTCATGCTCATCTTTCTCATTACCATCTTTACTACACCATCAAGCAGGCTCCCGCCCATTAATTAGCATCAACGATCAGCTTCTGCGTCTCTTCAACTGCATCCGTAAGCAGTATAATACCACCAAGCCATCCTGTCTGGTACTCTTTGATTTAGAGAAGGCATTTAATGAGTTGTAGCGTTAGGGTTTGCTTTCAAAGCTGCTACAGTTTTGCCTTTTTATCGCATATATCCGTTTTATTTACAATTTCTTGTTTGGCCACCGTACTTACGAATACATTAGTCAACAGTTATATCAAACTATATTTTTGGACTCAGGCGTATCTATCGCTCTTTACTATCACCCTTATTATATCTACTTTATGTTGTTGACATGCCTCTTCCCCAACAAAATATTCAGTTATTTCCATACACTGATGATACAGCTTTTCTTGCAATTTGCTGTATTATACACTAAGTAAAGAACGCCTTACAACCAACAGTACACACTTTTGTTTTGTGGTGCAATAAACGGCGACTGAGATCCAATGCTGCTGAACCCAAACTACAGTATTTTTGCCTCCTATAAAACGCTCCACATTTCACAGTAATTCAGTTCCATCAGTGTTAACGAAACCGTCTTAGAATCTCCAAAACCGTTAATACTTAAGACTCACCATAGATAGATACCTCAGATGGAAGACTTATGTTCAGGACATCAACAAAAAGGCATACTATCGACTCAATCTATCAAAACGAATTACTGGCATAACCTGTAGTATTTCTGCAAAGCTACTCTTAAACACTTATATAGTCTTCCTTCGACCTGTGCTTAGTTACGGCCATACCGTTAGGACTCGGCGGCTACCCCCTTTCATCAAAAACTTAAGGTTCTCGAACATCACACACTCAGAATTCCATACCACATCGAACTCCCGAGCTCTGCTCCAAAGCTCTATTCTCGCGTAACTTTTCCGTACATTTGGTTCCATGTAGAAGAACTTTGCCGCAAAAACTTCCGGACTGCTCAATCCTCATCATCCACTCATCTTCGATTCCATCAACGCCCATATCTATTTTTATATCGTTCACAGCATCAGTCATTCTATATCTTCCTCCTCTTTTCAATGTATCATTATTCCTTACCACCGAAATATCAAGATCTTCCGCTCATCTGAAAGTTTCTTCTCTGTCACCCTCCGCACAATATCATACAATCATATTCTATACAATAATTCCTTTGTCACTAACAGTTTCCGATTCCCTTTGATTGATGTTTGAAGCAGTCCCCAAGACAGAAGAATAGCCTATATCCGTCATAATAGAATATCCTATTTGTCTCGTCCAAATGAACCTCATCTCGTAGATATTTCACTCATCAACGCAATATAATGAAATGTAAATCCAAATACTTTAATCATGATGTATATAATTCATTGTACAATTTCCTTTCTCCACTGTCATTATGATTACGATTGTGAAGACCGTAATGTCCTATTTGCTTACGTTATTCATGACAAAGTTATTACAAAATGTTGAGAATCCCTTATACCATGTCTAACTCCTTTCTCGCAGTAACCTTGACTTTTCTTTCCCCACATGGAGGGCAAAATCCTCAAGCGGGTGTTTATCTAAAACAAACATGCGCCATACCTTTACGTTATAATTTCACTTATAATGTTATTTCTAAAGGGTGTTTTATAGGTAACTTATGTCTTGAAGTAACGTAGAGTTCTTTGTTTTATATCTTTATCAAAAGATTGAAGTCAGTGTGAGACCGAAAGTAGACATTCGCCTAATATGTACCCCATTGGCACTTTCAGATATTGATTTGTCTATAAATATGTTGTAAGAATATAATTTGATAACGAATTCGTCCGGTATTTCTTATAATGTTAGTATGTGTATAATCGGGAAAGACGATGTATGTGGCAAATTTCATGTCAAAAGACCAGTAAATAAGAACAATAAAACGAAAATAAAACTTTCTTGTCCATTTAGCAACATTTTGTTTTACTCATTCTAATTTTCGTGTTTGTAATTCTTTTCTTCTGAAATTTACTACGAGTATACATTCCCCGATTATACATGTAGTATCAGTATCAATAGTACCCTGCAAAATCATTTTCAAATTATATTCTTACAAGAAGACAGTTATAGATATGCGACAATCATTTTGGACATGTGTGTACATAGGGATATTTATAAAATATATTTTATTATAGTTTGGTTTGCGCATAAAAAATTTCATCTTTTGGTACATAAATTAACAAATGAACGTAAGTTTATCTGAAAAGTCGAAGTTTGCGTCGAGCACTTCCGGTTCGAATTTTAAAATTCTATTTTACGGTTGGTAAGACCTAGTTACGCGCTTCTCGAAAAAAAAAGTATTGCTTGTGTGTACAACCGTTTTGTCGCAAAAAAATTCGAGAAACCCTCAAATTTTCAAAACTCACCTTTCTCGAAATCACCATAATTTAAAATCCTGAAATATCAAATTGTTCAACTTTACATGAATAATAAACACAGCAAAGAGCATTGTCGACCAATGCTTCATGAATGAACTACAGCCTCTTGAATTTAGCGAAGTTTCATTAATTTCAATATCACCGTTGGCAACAACGAAAACAATGAAAGTGCAACAATTTGATGATGTTTGTGGTTCACATTCATTAAATAAAGAATAAAAGTTTTTCCTGGCTCCTTTTATAATTTTGATCAAAAAGGCTCTCTCAAAAAAATAAGATGAGCCTCCCCTACTCCGTTTTGTTAAACCGGTGTAACCTGAGGTGTAAATTACGATTACGAAACAAATTTTAAACTTACTTAAAATGGTTTTCGGAAACTGCATTTTCACTGATTTTTTCCACTCTGAAGTAATTATTTGCTTGCTTAGTGTCTTCTTCGCTAATAGCATGTAACCATGGCAGATGCTCCAATAGGTGTTGGTGCACTCACAATTCGTAGCACGTTTTCGATAGTCTCAAAACACTTAAATTCTCTTCTCTTATTCTCTTCTGGAAACCTGTACCCTGTTGAAGGTCCATGTGGAAACAAAGAAAAAAAATGAAATGAAATCTAGGGAGTTTTACGTCCCACGTTTATGTCGGTTAGGCTAAAGAAGACAGTGATTACGAGAAATAAGTGAAATGGTGGAATGAAGAAAGTGGGAGGAAACGGGAGAACCCCGAAAAACCCACCAGCACGGCGTTTGTCCACCACAAAGTCCACACGGCGCGAGCTGGGATCGAACCAAGTACCCCAAGCACCGGAGGTGAACGCTCTACCACTGAGCCACCGCGCCTCCTGGAAACACAAAGAACACTGCAATGTCATGTAATATTTGATTTATTGATAATATTTCTGCTATCCATCACTGGTTATTATATATGTATGTAACAAAAGTTCATTTTTGCAGATTTCTTAAATCTACACTTTGAATAGCAGAAGCTCGATTTTGGGGAAAGCATGAAGTTAGTCCATGGTGACCCGTTACTGCCATAAAAGCTAAAGATGACTTCGGTAAATACCAGTTACCGGTTGCACACTTTCCTACTTTTTTAAAAATTGTCCAATTCGGTTTTTGGCAACAAGACGAGAGTAATACCCGGAGTTGGTACATGCACTATACTCACGAATTTTTCTGCAGGTTTAATACTGTGAATCTGTTTTTCGTTTTCCCGTGTTGCCACATTCTTATCTCCCCCCCCCTCTCACCAATACGTCGCAGAGACCCTTACCACGACCGGTTTCACTGGTTTATCGGACCTGTCTGCATCTTGGACATCTGAAAGCAATTTCTAAAGTGGAATGCAGCACCATCAGAAATCACTGAAACGGTTTATTAAATTGTAGACACTTATTTTCACATATTCGAACCTTTTTCTATAACGTATATTTTCGCTTTTCTTCGAGTATTTTTAGAATCTTATTCATGGCTATGAGTACGAGCCGAATCATGTGTTTTGTCATCGCTTATTACGGCAAAACTGTCAGTTGTTTCATAATAATATATCACTCCCGTAAAGAAGGAGATTTTCTCGTTTCTCCAGTGATCACACTGAACTTCCCTTTGCAGAATAACAGTCCAATTTAAGCTAAGTCCACATGCAGTAAAATAGAATTTGTATCTTGAAATTTTACACGATGCTTTGCGGTAGCGTTTTTTTACACTTTCATTGTTTTCATTGTTGCCAAATGTGACTTCAAAGTTAACGAATTGCAAAGGTATAAAGAAAGCTAATTAAATCTTGTTGTATCTAAACTCTGCTTAAGAGTCCTATGATTATTTAACGAAGTCAATTAAAAGCATTGCATAGACTTGCTAAGTTTTATCTTGGTTAAAATTTAAAAAAAAAGGTAGATAATATTAACATTTCAAGGTATAAAAGACTGTATACAACAAACTTTTTGTACTCATGCATAGAAATCCAAACGACGGACCAGTCCTATCCACTAATTTAGAAAACAATGCAAATGTACTTATCTGACAATGTTAAGATGTCCCTGGTCTGAAGCCGGCGTCTGTAACAGTATACTAGATGTATGCTCTCAGTTGCGATGTGAAAATCCCCTTGTCCCCTCTCTCTCCGAACATTCGTCAGCTGAGCTGATAATTTACAAGCCACATATCATTATACCAAGCTGTATAATTAGCTAACTTCCGCCACGCTGGCTCATTTCAAATTTCCTCTTAACACTCTAGTCCTCAACCTGACTACATCTGGAAATAAAATATACGGCAAATGTATGTCAATAAAGCAATTACCTTTCAATGTTTTAATACCAAACAAGGTATGGCCCATCTTGTAAAGTACCTTGGATTACTCACCATACAATTCATCAACCATTAATCATGGCAGTAAATGAAAAGTATATTTTAATAATCCACTTTCCTTCTTCATTATTATTCAACTCATGAAGAAACAAACCAAGTTTGGTAAATCAATCATTTTGTGAAGAACTTGTTTCTACCAGGATGTTATCTTTCTCTTCGCATCATTACCGCTCAAACACAAGAGGCATCCTAATAGTAATGTGTGGTCAGCGCACATACACTTATTTCCAAACTTCTGATCTAACTTGTTCATGGTATAAAATTGATCCTTAACCTCATAGTGATGTTAATACATTATTTAAACAGGTATCTATGCCTAGACCCTGACGATGTGTGGAGAGCACACTCAGGATAGTTGAATAAAAACCATTTTTTTATTCGATTCTCACCTTCAGTTAGCTTCAATGTTGGTAACCTTCGCAGGTTCCATCGATCACTATACCTATAAAATTAATGAATGGTCAGCCCCGTTAAAAACAAAATAATAACGAACAATAAACAATTACAAGAAAAGTACAGTGGACCATTCCTGTATAACCAAGTACTCTGCATACGCCAAGGTTAATATGTAACGCATTAATGATAATGTAAGCTAATAGTCTCTTTGATTGCAGATCTATACCCATTGCCTTCCCAGTGTGATGTCTAGAGTAAGGCCCCCCCAACCGACCTGGTATCTGGAGATACCCAAGGATCCAGATCACAGCCTGTCGGCTCTATCCAGGGCTGATCCAGAGGGACGATATGGTAATCGATTACTGTTATTGATCGATCCATCACTGGTTATTATTGGACAACCGTTATCTAAAATCTGAACTTCCATCCGGATACGGAGCTTTCTTTGTGCCACAAACTTTATAAACTCCTGCAGTGTCAAGGAAAACTCGTTTATCTACGGACAGACTCCTATTTACTTATATCAGTTCATTGCTTACAGGTGAAAAACTCTTCTCGTACCAGGAAAAACACGAAATTTTGGACAAGTAATAATACTCAATGTAAAAGTAATAAAAACTCTTTCAAGTCAGCGCTGTGACAGATCATAAGAAGATTGTAAACAACGTCAAGAGACTTTAAAATTTTCTTAATATATGAAGTAATCCAATTTCATTGTAATAACCACGATCTAACGTACCAAAACCATGGAAAGACATTGTCTAAATTTAAAACATTAAATTCCTATTTGTCTGGAAGATAGAAGCCTATATGTGAGTATGGTAATCGAGTTCCCACATTCTCATTCCACCATGTTAAAGTCCGTAATTTTTGGACCCTCTGTATGTGTATCCTTAAAAAAAAGAGAGAAAAACCGAAGCGAAAAGGACAAGGAAGTCCTTTACAAATACAGGAATAATTGTTTATTAAATTATCCATTACACATTGAATTTAACTGTTGCTCCACAACAGGTCACCGTGTCGTCTCTATGTAGAATTATTCTCCGATTAGCTAAATCACTTAAACTATGGGGTTAAGATTTAGAAACAGAAAAGTTCACCACAAAACGGAAGCCTATGCCTGTTATCAGTCAAGATTAGTTGAAGTAAAAGAAAGAACGGAACATACTTCCGGTGTTTAAAAAAAAAAATTCCTCTAGCTCAACCATAGCTTTGTTGTGGTTAACTTTTGTGTTTAAAAATCTATCTTATAAAACAACAGGAACCACCAACATGATGAAACATGATGTAACTTTGCTTCGTCAATTTCCTTTCTAACTATGCAGAAATCCCTCTCGATTTCGTTTTGTATTAAAAAAAAAGAAGAGACATAAGATACGAATGCTAATACCAACAATACTGTTAATAATAATAAGAATAGAAATACTAACAATACTAACCTATAAACCCCCTAACATTCCCCCCTAATTATAAAGGAACGTTATGTAGTCCCCTCCAAAAACATGTACTCTGGTATAGCAAATGTAACTGCATCCCTGATGATTAGAATTGGTATCTGTTATTACCATAGGCCGTTAGGGCATATACTAACACACTAACCATAGGGTCAGTCCTTCAACTATTCAGTCTCCCCCTTACTGACAGAACCTCGCATGGATTCATGAAAAAAAAGAAAGCTAGAGTTGTTGTCTGTAATCCCTAGGTGAGCAAAAATGCGCTAATCAGTTGGCAATGTCTGTATCTTGCCAGTATACGTAAAATGTCAATGTGTCTAGCGTAAGGCATACCACACAGGATGGGAGAAACCAAATCGAGGTCGCAATAGCAATCAGACTGAGTAGAAGTTTATTAAAACCTATGTACATACTGTGCTCCACTTGTATAGAACAGAGCTATACAGTAAATTGGTAATATATTACACTTATCGCAACCCATGTAGAGAACAATAGCTAATAATGTGAGATTTATTCTTCGATAGCATTAGGATGAGTTTAATATAAAATGTGTATAGACGCACTTGAAACATTTATTAAGCATTGTGTTTTAATCGCTAGTTGTTAATTATTCAGGTTATTTTACATACGCAATTTAATCATTTAGTATGCAATCGCTTTTATATTACAAATAAATATATTACAAGAAATGTAATGCAGTACTCAATTACTTTCCAAGTTATATTTTCCTTACATGCCATAAATACTCAATATTTATTTGATTCTGGAAAGTAGAGTATAGCCTATGCTTTATGAAGTATAAAGGGTATATTGAAACAACATAAGGAATTTTGTTCACAAACTGTAAGGCACAACCCCGCAATATTTTAAGAACTAAGGCAAACACAATAGCGTGTACTATTCTATATCATTATGTGTTTCCCATTTAGCTTGTACTATAAACAAAAAAAACTGTTTCGTAAATTTTATTATCATCTCAGCCAAACTTTAAAGCGCTTCACGCTACTTTTGTTTGAGTGTATTTAATGTTGATTTTCTTTCATTTTTAGTTGAATAATATTAGTAGCCTGAGACAATCACATTTAACACGCATCACTATAATGGTACTCAGTACAGTAAAATATAATTGTACTTAGCAAGTCAGTAGACTCACAAAATCTTAATTTTCTTTATGATACTAGAAGTTGTACTCATAATCGGTTCGAAGTCATGCTTAATAATATGGTTAGGAATTGGTTAAAAAAAATCTATCATTGTGAGTTCACACGAAACCTTTTGATGATTATAAGCTAGAAGGATTCCATGATTGTAAGGTTTCATAAAGCTTCGTACTAAACATGGTAATACTAACCATGATTATTTACTCTACTATTTTGCTAGTGGAATTGAGTAACATTTAAACGTTGTCGCAGTACGTTTACACCCGTAGGTGAGGACAATACTCAGTCGGTATCAAGAGAATAAAAACTAACCGGGTAGAAAAGAAGAAGAAGAGGAGAGGAATGGTAGGTGTTTTGGGCCGACTGATGTGCAAAAAGGCAAACTGAAAGTATTAAGTTCTCCGGGCTATAACGAAGGCTGTGTTATTGTGAAAAGTAAATATAGACAACGTAGATTGTGTCAGATATATAGTCTGTGAAATATATAGTAGTGTAAAGATTGTGAGTAAAACTTTTGTGACAGTGGGAACAGTGTGCAAGTAGTTCATAGAGCATGCACTTGTGTAAGCTAACTACGTAATTCCAATAAATCAAATGTGTAGAGGAATGTACATAGTTTATTACAGCAAACAGTCATTAATTTATAACAAGGTAAGTTGTGTTTCTGCACTGAACTACCATAACAGATTATCACACGCTAATCACGCGCAAAAGGTGAGTATAACAGCGTGTACCTGCTGCAGTTTATTCATACGTTGATTTACTCATGTTGTAGTAGCACGTGACCTTCACGGGCTGTAACTTTCATCTACCGACGGCGACATAAAGATTATGTTCGACTCAAAACTCACACATATCCGCGTGTGAATTAGTGCTATAAGTGTGTTTACATCTGAACGGTATTAGTGTGACAGTGCATCGAAGTTACTAAAGTCAACATTAGGCTTAGAAGTGGTAAATTGTACAGTGTAAGTATGGAGGCGAGTGCAGACAACCAAACAACGACAGAAAACATGGACATTCTTCAAGTGTTGCTGAAAGATATGGCCGAACAGTTACACTCATTTCAACAAGACACAACAGTAAAGTTGCATTCATTACAACAAGGTAATGAAAACATTGGCAAAGAAATTGGTGACCAGTTCAAGTCATTTCAAGAAGACACAGCAGTGAAGTTACAATCATTACAACAAGGTAATGAAAACATTCGCAAAGATATGGCTAACCAGTTCAAGTCATTCCAAGAAGACACAGCAGTGAAGTTACAATCATTACAACAAGGTAATGAAAACATTCGCAAAGATATGGCTAACCAGTTCAAGTCATTCCAAGAAGACACAGCAGTGAAGTTACAGTCATTACAACAGGATTTGAGTACCGACATTATGTTAGTGCAGGCTGAATTAAATAGTAATCAAGAAGAGGTGAAAAATCAATTACAGACACTCCGTGAAGAGATATCTGATTGCCGTGACACTACAGAAGTGCAGATAGCAGGCTTACGCTCCGGATTAAACGAAGTAAGTCAGATCATGCAAACAGTGCAAGAAGGTGTCAGTCGATTGTATATTGAAGTGGAAACACTGAAGACTACTAGCAACGAGCTGCAGGATCAGCAGCAGACAATGAGGAAGGACATGGAAGAGATGCAAGTAAATCAGGTGGAAATTCAGAAACGTCAAGGTGAACAGGAACTACAAATCCAGAATTTGAAACAGAAATTTGACCATATGGTTAGTCACCAATTTGAACTACCCAAAACATCGAAAGCGACAGAGGGAACATTGAACCAAATCGTTGATCAAAGCCCAGACAGTGACTCAGAGGGATCTTCGAATCAAGATGAGTTAGTTTCACGATGTTGTAGAAATATAAAACATCGAAGACAGGAATCATCACACTATAACATATCAGAAGAAAATTCAATAACCGAGGATGGTCGACCGTGTGTTCCTCTGTTGTCTAATGACGAATCGCCAAACATGTCCAATTGGAACAAGGACCGACCATTTAATCGTACACCCAATAAAAAGAAAAGAGTCTATCCAGGAAAAGTCGTAGAAAATATTAACCATAAGGAACTACCGTGTTCAAAGGTTTCCAGTGGAAGTGTAACGCTATTGAGAATGAGTGATATCAAGCATCTTTCACGCTTCTCAGGTGAATTTAACGGTCCCTTGGTATCGTCATTTTTAAGCAAGATTGAAGAAGAAGCTAAAGTTATGAATATGTCCCATGCCCAGTTACTAAGTATCATTCCATTAGTACTTGACGAACCGGCACAGTCGTGGTTCAAACTACAACCCAAGCCATTTAAGACTTACCAAGAATTCAAGATATCTCTTTTAGATACGTTTCAATCAACTCAGGTTATATCGAGTAAGTTAGTAGCTTATAAGAACACTAAGTTTGACCCAAGGGTGAACCAATCTGTGAAGCAGTTTGCAATCGAACAGTTTCAGAAGTTGCGTGAATTATGTCCTACGTTATCGGAAACGTATCTGTTATCAGACGTCACTGCGTTACTACCATGGAAATACCGTGAGGTGTTTGTGATAAAACCGGCGCAGTCTTTCCCCGAATTTTTGTCTACTATCGAGCGTGTAGAGTCTTTACGAAATTCTGAGATGAAGAACCGTCAAGATAAGAGTTACCATAAAGCGAGTCCCAAACCAAGTGTGCACCAAGTTGTGAAGAGCAAGCCTAGCAAGCGGACTGCACAAAGTGATGAGGAAGGAGGCTACCAACAGCAGAAGAAATCGACGCGGGGCAACAAACGCAAGGGGAAACGATTTCAGCGGAGAAGATACAAGAGTGACGGATCGGCATCCGAAGAAGGGATGAACGAAGAGATCAGGAACCAATTTGAAGTAAGATCCAGACAAAGTGATCCACCTGCGGTTAATAGCCTTTTGAGGGACAATAGTAATTTAACCCATCATGCACAATGGAATCAGACGGAACACATCAGAGGAAAAAACGGCAACCAACCGGGAAATGCATCGACCGTGGGTTGGTAGGCCCGCAACCCACGCCCACAGAAAGGCTTAGGGCCCCTCAGCAGAGATATCTAGTGTGCTTTTCACATGCTAGTAGTAACCCCGAAGAACGAAGAGATGTTGAAGATGATTATGATAAAGGACTGGTAGAAGAGGTGGTACACTCAAGTTCAAAGATTAAGGTTAAGGTAAACGGAGTGACCTTAGTCTCTCTCTTAGACACCGGAAGTGAAGTGTCATTGATGACACAAGAAGCGTGGCAAAAGGTGAGTTATGATGTGTCTCATCCTCGGTTATTTCCTGCATCGGATATCACTTTAGTAGATTACTCGGGTAAAGGTAGAAAAGTTCTTGGTCAAATTGAAATCTTGGCAAACATCGAAGATATTGAAATGAATATACGAGTGTTTGTTGTTAAAAAGATGAGCCAGGACTTGCTATTAGGATTAGATACCCTGGAGAAGTTAGGAGCCATTATAAATTTCCGAGATAAGACTGTAATGTTGAAGTCGTTGACAAATGACAGTATATGCAAGATGATACCTATATTACCAGATGAAGAGAACGCTGAAGAAGTCTATCTGTGTCATAATCAGAAGAAGGACAAGTCATGCCAGCCATTGTATGACATGCCCAATGAAGAAGAGCTGAAAGAAGTGGTTCGGAATGCAGACGCCTTAGATGAAGACCAAAAAGGAAGATTATTTAATTTACTTAGCGAATATCGTGATATATTTAAGGATCATCCAGGACGTTGCAGAGGTTATCAGTATAAGATGGAGGTAAAAACGGATGGTGCAATAGTACGCCGGCAATATCCCATCCCTTTGAAGTATCGCCCACAGATTAGACAAGAGATACAGAAACTTTTCGTAGCAGGGTTAATCCAGCCCAGTGAGTCTATACATTGCAATCCGATCCTTGTCGTTCCAAAGAAGGGAACGGACAATATAAGAATGTGCTTAGACCTCCGTGAAGTGAACAAGCACGTATCGTTGAAACCTATTAAAGCGGAGCCTATCGAAGATATATTTGCTAAGATTCAGTATAAGCCCTACCAAACACAAATTGATCTCGTCCAAAGTTACCATGGGATACCATTACATCCCGAGTCCAGACAGTTTACCGCTTTCAATTTCGAAGGTGAAAATTGGGAATTTACCGTCGTGCCCTACGGTTATATTAATGGATCATCGGCTCTGGCTTTGGCTTTGCAACACGTGCTACCGATCCAACAACTTGGTTCATCGTTTGTCAGGTATATAGATGACCTTCAAATTGCAGACGACAGCTTCGATGAACATCTAAAACACCTCAGGATATTATTCCAAGCTATTCGTGAAGCCAATCTCAACCTGAACTTAAGGAAATCAAGTTTTTGTCGAATGGTTAGGCGTTTCCTAGGGTATCTTGTAACACCGAAAGGGATAAAGAAGGATCCGGAAGCCATCAAGCCAATACTTCAATATCCTCGGCCCACCAGTATAAAGATGCTACAACGCTTCTTGGGGTTCCTGCAGTACCAACATCGGTTCCTAGAGAATTTAGCTGAAGTAGCCGCACCTCTGTACACTCTCCTGAAGAAAGGCAAGAAATGGAGATGGAATGAAGAATGTGAGCAGTCTTTCGAGAAGTTGAAGCAGATGGTAGGCGAAGATGTCATGTTAGCCCATCCTGATTTGAATAGTGAATTTATTATTAGAACGGATGCTTCACATGTTTCGCTAGCAGCATCTCTCCAACAGGTTCAGTGTGGGAAAATGAAGGTGATACACTATGCTAGTCGTACACTAACACCGGCTGAGAAGAATTACTGCTCTTCGGAACTTGAATGCCTAGCAATAATATTTGCAGTTCGAAAGTGGTCCAAATTACTGCTAGGACATAAATTCAAAATTTTATGTGACAACCAAGCCTTGTCCTGGTTAAGAAATGCTAAGAAATGGAACTCGAGGTTGCTCAGATGGAGCGTGGAACTGCAGCAATATGATTATGAAGTTGTTCATGTGAAAGGGACACACAATATAGGACTAGATGCTCTCTCCCGAGTAGCAGCCAAAGATGAACAAAAATACCACATCCATACATACCAGACGTTTAGAAATGAAGTTCTTGCAGTCAAACCACGTGAACTACAGGATGCACAGAGAAAGGATGAACGACTCTTACCTATTATTCAGGCTTTGGAAGGACACAACGACTCAGAAGATAAACTCAGGAGATATAAAGAACACTATCAAATCGACCATGGAATACTAAGGATAAAGGACTATCACTTTCCTGACAAGTGGAGAATATGCATACCTAAGGTGTTGGTGCCATGTGTAGTGAAGGCATACCATGATAACGCTGGACATTGGGGATTTGATAGAACATTGGCCAAAATCCAAGAATCGTTCTACTGGAAGAGTTGCAGAGTTGACGTGAAGAACCATATAGCTAATTGTGATCATTGCATGAGGATAAAACCTGACTATCACCCTACGGCTCGTTTGTTGAAACCCATGCACCCTGACAGAGTGCGACAGTGGATTTGTTTAGATTTCTTAGGTCCTTGGCCTACAAGTCATAATGGCTATAAATACGTTCTAACTGTAACAGAAGGATTCACAGGTTATTTGGTAACTTATCCAGTTAGAAATGCAAACACGAACGCAGTCCTACGTAGTCTGGAAGATTACTTTAAACATTTAGATATCCCTGAAGCAGTAGTATGTGATAATGGCATGGTATTCAAAAGCAAGAAATTCGTAGATAGAATGGACCAATGGAACATCAAAGTTCACTATACCACTAGATACCATCCCCAAAGTAACTACGGTGAAAGGAACCACGGAGACCTGGTTAAGTTGATACGAAACTTGTGTAGCAGCCATCATGACAAGTGGTATTATCATCTCCAACAGTGCGTCAGGCTGATGAACCATGCGATTTCTAGTTCACTGGGGACGTCGCCAGCTGCCCTGATGCTGAATATAGATGACAATGCAGCAGCCAATCGCTACTTCGGAATGCAAGAACATTATTGATCACGAAGTGTATCAGAGAGACTGGAACGGAAAGTTATTAATGGCCAGCATGAGAAAGAAGTATAAGATAAACCGGGACAACGATCGCCATAACAGCCAGCAAAAGCATAGACCCATAGTCCATAGAGGAGACCTTGTTTTTGTCCGGCAGCATAACTTAAGCAACTTACCTCAATTGAAGATCAAGAAATTCTTCAACATTTTCAAAGGTCCTTATATATGTAGAGATATTTTAAATGATAAAGTTCTTCTTCTGGAAGATCCACAGAATGGACAAACCTTACCACTTGAATCCATGGACAATGTGAAAATTTGGAACCCAACCCCAGAAGTTAAAAGGAAATGGTTGGAGCGGAGTGAGCAGAACCACAATGGACGTGTGTAAATAGTAATTATTCGGACAGTCCAGAAAGTAATAAGTTGTATGTAAAGTGTGTTATTAGTGATTCTTCGTGTATCTTGCTTGTCTTTTCTTTGTTTTTGTTCGTTTAAGTTAGTATGTTCATGTCTTAGTTTAGCAGTATTTAATTATGTTTCATACAGGGTGTCACTAAAGTAAAGATATTGAAAGATGTATATCCACAGTAAGGAGTGTGGGTTCGAATCCACAAGGATTTATTGATCATCGTGGAATAGCCCCGCTGGGCACCATTTGTCGCAGTACGTTTACACCCGTAGGTGAGGACAATACTCAGTCGGTATCAAGAGAATAAAAACTAACCGGGTAGAAAAGAAGAAGAAGAGGAGAGGAATGGTAGGTGTTTTGGGCCGACTGATGTGCAAAAAGGCAAACTGAAAGTATTAAGTTCTCCGGGCTATAACGAAGGCTGTGTTATTGTGAAAAGTAAATATAGACAACGTAGATTGTGTCAGATATATAGTCTGTGAAATATATAGTAGTGTAAAGATTGTGAGTAAAACTTTTGTGACAGTGGGAACAGTGTGCAAGTAGTTCATAGAGCATGCACTTGTGTAAGCTAACTACGTAATTCCAATAAATCAAATGTGTAGAGGAATGTACATAGTTTATTACAGCAAACAGTCATTAATTTATAACAAGGTAAGTTGTGTTTCTGCACTGAACTACCATAACAGATTATCACACGCTAATCACGCGCAAAAGGTGAGTATAACAGCGTGTACCTGCTGCAGTTTATTCATACGTTGATTTACTCATGTTGTAGCACGTGACCTTCACGGGCTGTAACTTTCATCTACCGACGGCGACAACGTACTATAGTAAGACACATGAAATCTTACAATCCCGCTCTCTTGCAGTTTATTCGTTCATAATCTCCAAACTCCTCAAGAAGTTTTGTTTTTAGTTCCTAGCGCCTTACGTAAGGCCCGTTCTATATTAACCCTTTAACTCCCAGCAACTTGCCTTGGACAACCGTTTTTGTAATTGGATATAAATGTCAGGAAGATAACCTTCGACATTTTTTTGTTTATTTTTTTTACCGAGGTCGGCGGATAACTTACACAGTTGTGCCTCGAAGTCCTAAGCCGGACTCAAATTATGGGGCGAGACGCCCGCGCTTTTCAAATTGTGTGTGTAGTAAGGGAAAGAGAGAAAGGGAGAACGGAGTCAGTTGAGGTTCTGATTGAATTAGCAACCTGATGCCTCATTGACACCAACTCACACGCATGTAATAGTGGTATGACCCTGGCTTTGATTTACTCAGATCACAGCGCCGGGTCCCGGATGCAATATTTAGGTAATACCACGCAAGCGATAAATACATGAAAAACTATTATGTATTTGGAGCTATGCGTGAAATAAAAACTGTAAAAATAAATGTAAAATAGGAATTCCAACCCCGGCGTGATAGGGAAAAATCATAGAGAAACTGGTCGTCTTAGCCACTATTGGGCATGCGCGTGAAGAAGTTCTCCAAGCTCGCAGAGGCTCGTGACGTAGCGTTCGAGCGACGTCAGAAACTGGCAGAAATGCGTGGGACGAACCGCCTATATAAACGAGGCCTGTTCGCCGGCGCGAGTGATTCTGCAGCCAACAGTCAACGAGAGTGTGTCTTCCCTTGTCACGGCCGCTCTGTATAAAATCAGGTATGTGATTATTTTTTCTAAGTTCCCCCTCAACTCGGGATGAGCACCATGAGAATGTTTAGTTACAAATATGAAGTTATTTTAACTCGAGACCAAATTCCCTCTTCGAGAATTAATACTTTTCCCTTTGGGCCAATGCAAGTTGCGATGTGTCAAATTCACTATTTATATTAAATCGCGGTTTAGCATAGAAACCTTCTAGCACCCATTGGGTAATGTAGGGGTTGTGCTCCTCAACGTGATGTAGTAAGAATTTCAAGTTGTAATTCCAATTAACCAATTTGTACAATTCATCTGTATTCTTATTTTTATTTTTTTATTTCTTTATAAATAAAATGTAAAATGGAATGGTCTCTTTAATTTAGTCAAGCTATCCCCGCCTACCTAGATTCAGCTCACAGTCTTCATATGTTACCTGGGTTTCGATTTCCAGTACCAGCTCTACCACTGAAATACGAGTCTCCCTCCATTATTGAGACTTTTAGTGCACTTTCTCATCATGTTCGAACCAGTAGGCCAAAGACGTTTTCAAGACCGAGGCTTAAAGGGAGTTGGACTCCGAACCAACTTTGTAATACTGGGTGGAGAGTAAAGGAGTGATCTCAACTACGATTTCCCAAAGGAAAGTGTACACAATTGCTACGCCAATCTCAGAACAAAAAAACATCATAACAACTTGTTTTGTTGCACACTTCCACTGCATGTTTAACACACTGAAATACGCTGATGAATTTGTTCCATTCCGTTTGTGTCAGATACACCATGTTGCGAGGGACATGGAATGTACTCTTTTTACGTAACAGCACCATCTTCTCTTCGAGGACTGTACGCAGCACCACTTCATGATTTGAGCCTAATGACTTGACTATGGTCACATTTAGCTCATCATGAAAATAATCGTTCATTTGGTCGATTCGTGAACATAATATTTGCCATTCTTCAAAGGTCAGTTGTACACCAAATTGTTCTGCTTTGCCCAATCGAATTACTGGTTCAAATGTTCTAGCACTGATACCAATCATCACATGTTTTGTTTGAAATATATTTATTGGATAATAGCTTGCGAAGATGAACTCTTTATCGTTAGAAGTACACATCTTTCCTCCTGAAAAGCACTTGCTCAAATGATTTCGTGGGATGACAGTGTATTGGTTGATTTATAGAACTACGGCTGACGTCATGTGCTGACGTTTGAATTCATGGTTTCATCACAGTTGCTGACGTCATGCTGACCAACCAAATTCATACAACTATGTCTGACGTCAAAGGAATGTGCTGACGTTTGAATTCATGATTTCATCACAATTGCTGACGAATCTGGCTGTGTACTAAATTCAAATTGATGACTTCGACCCAAGAATCCTTTGTAACATAAAGATACAGATCCAGTATTTAAGAAACGCAGCAGTTCTTCTTGTTTTGATGCTTCCATGGGTAAATATCTTGCTGGTAAAATTATATTCTTATCATTTTCAAGCTTCACTACGATTCTTAATCCAAACTTTGTAGGGATCATTTGGCTAGCTAAGATTCTATAAGGTACATTCTGTTGTAAATCAGTAATCTTGGTAAATGATTTCATCACATCACGTGTGTTTAGAAACTGCAGACAAGTAGCCATGATGATGTTATCATGAACACTAACTCGAACGATACTTATATATGATGCAAAACTGATGACGTTGCATTATCATGTTCTGACGTGTACTATTGCACCACAATGTTGCCAGAGGTTTTAGTTCTAAACAGTTCCGGTTCTTTACTAATGAGTGCACAAACTTTTAAAAATGTCAAACCAAACTTTGAAACAAAATTTTTGAAACGAAAAAAATTGGAAACGAAAAATTCAAACAAAATTTTAAAACGAAAAAAATTTTCAAACAAAATTTTGAAAAAAAAATTCGAAACAAAAAAATTTTAAACAAAAAAATTTGGAAACGGAAAATTTCAAAACAAAAATTTCGAACAAAAAATTTTCAAACAAAATTTTGCAACAAAAAATTAAAAATTTTTACACTAAAAAAATTTCAAACCAAAGTTTCAAACAAAAATTTTTAAACAAATATTTTCAAACGAAAATTTTAAAGCTTCTTAAGTGTTAAACAAAACTTAAAACTGAATGCAGCAAAGATTTGAAAATCAGCAACCAATCAGATTGTACGAAAGATAGTGATGAGCCAATCAGATTGCACGAAAGATAGTGATCAACCAATCAAATTGCATCAACAATAACTTTGCCAGTGTTGTAGCATGTATTCCCTTAAGACTATGAGTCATAAGATTCAATAAGGTTAGCTATGTATCCCTGTACACTACCTCATCAAGGTCAATCACGTGGTACATCGTATTGCTTACGTTCATATTTGGCTGTAATAATCAATACCAATGACGCAATTTCATTTGATAATTCTCAAATTATCCTACAAAGTTTAAATGTACCAATGTCATGGACTCCTAATCCCATCATAAATCAATAACTGATCACGTGATCATAATGATTTACCCAATGAATGAGATACTATCCAATTTTAAGAACAATTACCAATTATTGATATGACAATAAGAAATGTATCCCTCCCAAAATTTAAGATTGGTACACAAATACACCTGTGTCTTATGAAAAAGTAATAAATCCTGTAGTTATTCAATAATAAAGCCGGTCAATAACCTTTAAATTTTGAATATTTGGCCATAAGAGGAACACCAACATCTACAATGGGTCCTAGAAAACGTTTACCAAATTATGTTATTTTATAATTCCCAAATTTAAAAGAGAACATAAACATATAAAGGTAATAAACCATATAACTTGCTAAATACTTATCAAAGGGTCAATAACCTCCGAAATTTGATTTTTGGTAGTTCTTTACCCATGAAAGGGAACGATGTGGACCATCCAACTTTATAGTGGTACATATTGAAGACCTGTACGAAGATACCAAATGCTTATATTAAACAATTTCTAAAACTGAGTGGATGAGTCAAGATACCCCTCCCAAATTTTTAAAGGGTGCATCAATGTACTCATGTCTTATGATAGGAAATGAACCTATATACATGACCATATGACCATATACGGTATAAGACCGCATCAAACGGGATAAATTGGGCCAAAAACCAAACACGTGATACAACATATTGCTTATGTTTATATTTTGGCATTTTTTTTTACTCATGAAAGGGAACAAGGTGGACCACCCAAATTTATCATGATACATATTGAGGTCATGTACTATGATAGCGAATGCTTAAATTGAAAAATTTCCAAAATTTAAGGGATTGGCTATGGTACCCCTCCCGAGGTGCATCAATGTAACTATGTCTTATGATAGAAAATGGACCCCTATACATGACCATATAATCATATTAGGTAATAGGACCTCATCCAAGTGAATAAATTAGGTCAAAAACGAAACACGTTGTTGTACTAAAATTTGGCAATTTCTACCCATGAAAGGGAACGAGATGGACCACCCAAATTTATAGTATATATATATATATATATATATATATATATATATATATATATATATATATATATTACGGTCTTATACTATTATACCAAATGTTTAAATTGGGCAATTTCCAAAATAAAGAGGTGGGCCAAGGTACCCCTCCCAGAGTGCATCAATATACCCATGTCTTATAATAGGGAATGGACCAATATACATAACCATATAATCATATAAGGTAATAGGACCTCATCCAAGGGGATAAATTGAGCCAAAACAAACACGTGGTTGTACTAAAATTTGGCAATTTCGTACCCCTAAAAGGGAACGAGGTAAACCACCCAAATTTATCATAATACATGTTAGGGTCCAGTACTATAATACCAAATATATAAAATGAGCAATTTCTAAAATTTAAGGGGTGGGCCAAGGTACAACTTACAAATTTTAAAAGGAGTGCACAAATGTACCTATGTCTTATGATAGGGAATAAACCCCTATACATAACCATATAACCATATAAGGTAATAGGACCTCATCCAAGGGGATAACTTAGGTCAAAACCAAACACGTGGTACAACGTATTGCTTACGTTTATATTTTGGCAATTTTGTACCCCTAAAAGGGAACGAGGTGGACCACCCAAATTTATCATAATACATGTTAGGGTCCAGAACTATAATACCAAATATATAAAATGAGCAATTTCTAAAATTTAAGGGGTGGGCCAAAGTACCCCTCCCAAATTTTTAAAGGAGTGCACAAATGTACCTATGTCTTATGATAGGGAATAGACCCCTATACATAACCATATAACCATATAAGGTAATATAACCTCATCCAAGAGGATAAATTGGGCCAAAAGACCAAACACGTGGTACAACGTATTGCTTACGTTTATATTTTGACAATTTTGTATCCCTAAAAGGGAACGAGGTGGACCACCCAAATTTATCATAATACATGTTAGGGTCCGGTACTATAATACCAAATGTTTAAATTGGGCAATTTCCAAAATTTAAGGGGTGGGCCAAGATACCCCTCCCAAATTTTTCAAGGGGTGCATTAATATACCCATGTCTTATGAAAAGTAATGGACCCCTGTATACGCCCATATAACTATATAGGATAATAATACCTCATCAAAGGGGATAAATTAGGTCAAAAACCCCCGAAATTTGACTTTTTGGCAATTTTTTACCCATAAAAGGGAACGACATAGACACCCAATACTGATAGGGGTACATACTGTGGTCCTAGGCTACCACACCAAATTTTTAGATTTGGCAATTTCCAAAATTTAAGGGGGTGGTCCTATGTACCCCGCCAAAATTTAGGGGGTGGGCCAAGGTACCCCTGCCAGAATTTAGAGGGGGTGGTCCTAGGTACCTCTCGGTCATTGACTCCGGGCCAAGGTCATTGACCTTTGACCTATGACGTCACAAAAGTTGGGGACAAAGTCCAAATTTGCCTCAAGTCACGCCATTACTACTTAGATCCTGTGCCATTTTTGCAGAAATTACTAAATACGGTAGTCATTTAGGGCCGTAGCCTGCATAAGGGAGCAGGCTTTTTATATATTAAAAGCAAATCAAAAGTTTATTTTTAGATTACGAAAGCTTCAATAAGACAATAAATTTGTACATATTACACATGTACCTAAATACATAATATTATTATATTTCCAGTTAGTTTCTTTTCGAAACCTGGACCTTGACAGAACGTAAATTTAAAACCACAGCTTGTGGGAAATGTACGAATAAGTTACTTATAAGAAATCGGAAACTGTTCATGGAAGTCCTTTTGTTTGACTGTATTTATCTTTTGTACTCTTATATAAAAGAGTAAAGATGAGTGATTTTTTGGGCATACTACTACAAGTAGAGTAGTTAAATTTTAATTATATAATATACTTTTCTTATGAAAGCAGGACATAAGAAAGAATTTTTGGAAATAAGTATCGTAAAAAGGGTAGGGCAAGATTTTTTTAAAGGGTAGTGTATGTCACAAGTTTTTGAAGTTAGTAAAATGAAACTTGGCATATAAACTTTCCTGTTCAGAAAAACTGAAAATTGAACACATAAAAGGGAAAGAGCAAATGGAGCACTTTTTTAATGTTCGAATTCCCCATTACTTACTCAGAAAATATGTAAATAAATTAAGGAAAAATTTGTTTAAGCTAGATGCCTGAAGCTCGGTATTTGAACTTTTAACTAAGGGATACGGACAAAATCTCACGGCCGAAAAATCGCCGCCCAGAACCTCGCCGGCCAAAACCTCGCTGCCCAAAACCTCGCGGGACAAAATCTCGCCACCCAAAATATCGCGTGGCCAAAAGCTTTCTTTAAAATTTACCCAATGAGTTTCTTAATATGCAATTTCACATTACAAATAATAATAATAATAATAATAATAATAATAATAATAATAAGAAGAAGAAGAAGAAGAAGAAGATACAAAACATCGTGTGCGTCGGCTTTCTCGGGTTATTCCCGTTTCCTCCCACTTTCTTTATTCGATCATTTCCTTCATCCTGGTCATCTTCGTCTCCTTTAACCTACAGGACATAATCGAGGGACGTCGTAAAAACTCATATATTATTTCATGCTTTCATAAACATTATGAGATTTTTGTTTGTTCTAAAGTTTGGTTTTGGATGTTCCAAAGTTCACGAAACTAACCCCGTTAGTTGTCATTACTTTTCGTATGCAGACTTTCTTTCCCTATAACCAGTTTAAAAACATCCTGTTGCCCTGCCTTCACATTGAAATCCTCTAATACAGAAACAGAATTTTCATATGGTATCGTGGTACTTGGTCAAGTACCCGTGATACTTCTTTTGAAACAGCGTCTTTTATACCGTAATCCTTATCATCTGTTGGAACATTTACATTTTGGCCAGGCGAGATTTTGGGTATGGCGATATTTTGGGGCGCGAGGTTTTGGCAAGGAAAGGTTTTGGCCAGCCAGGTTTTGGGTGGCGAGGTTTTGACCAGGCGAGGTTTTGGCCCCGCGAGATCTTGGCCCGCGACGTTTTGGGCGGCGAGGTTTTGGCCAGGTGAGATTTTGTCCCGCGAGGTTTTGGGCGGCGAGGTTTTGGCCAAACGAAGTTTCGGCCCGGCCAGGTTCTGGGAGGCGAGGTTTTGGTCCGCAAGGTTCTGGCCGCGTGGTTTTGTACCCAAACCTTAACTAAAAGTAATAAAATACTATATGTTTTAGCGTCTTGAAAATTACACTTCTAAGGGGACGGAGGGTCAGTTTCTATAATATTAAATATCCCACTGCTTATGAGATTTGGGGAGAAAACTCTTTAGGCCTCGGTTCATCCAGTTAAGCAAACGAGAGTACAAAGTGGCTGATTAATTAGGTTCTTTTAATTATTTTAACATGTTGACGTAGTTTAATCCTTCTAAAACTGTATTCTTTCACATTCTATTATAAACATCCTTCCTTTGTTGTAATTATTAAACACGTTTAATAAACATAAAACAGACTAACTCCTGGTCCCGGCCAGGAATGTGTTTTTGGTGTTACGCCATCATTTGCCGTCCGTAACATAACCTTTGATTTTAACTTCACGTACTATCAAGACTTGTCTCAGAAATGTAGCATAAATGACATGTACTACTACTATTATTATTATTACTACTACTACTACTACTATACTACTACTACTACTACTACTACTACTACTACTAATACTACTACTACTACTACTACTAATACTACTACTACTACTACTACTAATAATAATAATAATAATAATAATAATAATAATAATAATATGTACTTCTGAAATATGTATTTATCTATGTGTTATTAATTCTTTCATAATCTTGAAAGAAACTTTTGATCTGTTTTTAGTTTGTAAAAATCAAGGCCCTCTAGAATAACTTCCTGGCTACTCCTTGAATGACCATGTATTGGTTTCTGTACACGTGTTGTGTTATCACTTACTAGTCTAGTGTTATTTGTAGAACAAGACAATGGTTCTTGTCTTGGAATATTATTAGTTTGGTGTGGTAGTACAGTGATAGAGTGTGACCTATAATTTAATTTCTCTGTAGGGTATGTTATCTGCAATGCAATAAACTGTATATGCTTGTTCTTCCTAACAAGGCTGAGCGATAAGCTCCTGCAATTCCTTTACAAATAAGGACGAAATTATTTTATAAACTACTTGGTGAAACTTTGTTAATATAACGCTATTAGTTCTTACAACCTTTTGTTAATCTTATTTAACAATTGCAAAATGGAATAAGAGAGAAAATATATAATGATGATGATCGTTTATTTACATAAAGTATACATACAACAAAAGGGAATCTGTTGGTCACTACTGCGTATCTGCTAAACCAGGGTCAAACTCTGTGTGTCACAAAAGTTAGTTTATCAGAGTTTAAAATAATATATATTTTCTTTGACTTAAAAAGATTATCATATTAGCAAAATGATTTGAAATAACACGCCAGGCATAAGATAAGCCTTAGGCTATATCGCTTAGAGCTGTTTTAAGAGTGAATCTATCATTTATGCATTAAATTTCATTACTGGCTACTTACACGTTTCGGCCTCATATTGGAAGTCAGCTTCTCGTGTTCTTTTCCTATCCCACGATAACTGTTTTAATTGCACACTAATTATAGGCACTACAATTCATTAGATGCATCACGTCTTCCTCTTCCAAGCCTAGAGTAGCGATCAGGTTTAAGCCCACTACAAACCTCTTTGTGTGGCTACCTAGTCGGGATCGAACTTTTGACCTCTAAAGACAGCTTCAGTGATAGCCCACAGCAAACCTCTTTGGGTGGCTATATAAAACGGTATGAATCTCAGGACCTCTGAGGTAGGCAACAGTCACAGCCCACAGCAAACCTTTTAGCGTGGCTTATGGAGCTGAATAATACTGAATTGAACTCTATTCCTCTCTCTTCCGAAATCGAGGCAGCCTGTTAATCAAGAACTCCTCGGCAAACGTGCAGCACCTTGGCCTTACCCTCCGAGAAGGACCTCCGTGACCTCAAAACCAGAAGTTTAAATACTCCTTACTGTTCTTGGTTTTTCAGGTCACGAACTATTTTCTGTAACTAAATTTTACTGAGTGCGGAATTGATTAAACGTAAAGTTCTTGTATTAAATAAATTTATTTTAATTATATATCTTTCTCATTAATTACAATTAAGTTGCTTTCAAACATCCTCTAAAATTTCAGTGACGCACTATGGGCTATAAGCCATTAACTTCTATGGCCACCCTGCTACAAACTGCAGACTTAAATAATCGATAAAGCATTTCAGTAGTAAGTAGTTGCCACAATACCAATATGAACGTATTTAATTCCAACGGTAATAACTATGTTAGTAACACTAAAATTATTATTAGAGCTCCTCCGTAGCTAAGCGGTTAGCGTACGCGCCTTTGGCGTGGGAGACCCGGGTTCGATTAACGGCGGGAGCTCATGTGGTTTGTCACAATCCTCGGTATCGCGGTCAGAATGTTTCCTGTATCTATTAGCTACAATAGTTAAAAAGGAAACTAAATGTGACCTCGAGTGACTTAACCACACCTGATTGGACAAATCCTGTAATAAAGATATTATTAAAGCAAGTAAATTACAACTAGGTATCATTCATACCAGCACACAATCTTAATACCTAAAGTGAGTGAAGGTGGGTGATTAAAGTTATAGATTTTATTGAAAGAAATTCCAAAAAATGTTAAATTAAAATATTTAATGCAATTCAGATTCCTTCAAAACAATTATAACAATAATTAACTTCCAAAATTCTTTCACATATCCTTAATAGGTACTGAATTTCAAAGGTGGTGTTCAAAAATTTAATAGAAAAACCCTTTAACAATTGCAGTAAAATTTCGCAAGGCAGAGATCATTTACAGTAATTTAGGGAAGCACGAAGACACAATCAAAACTCTCAAATTATCAAAATTTAAATGTTAATTTGAATTCTATAATTCAAAAACCTCAAAAGCAACAACTACGTCAAGTAATTTCTCTCACTATAGTAAACAGGTATCGCGACTTTTCAAACTAGCCTCGTATATTTATTAACAATTTACTTCTGAACTATTTATCTCTTTATTTCTCTCTGTATTTCTTAATTAAGGAATATGCGCAGTGATCGTGCTACTAACGTAGTATTCAAATAACTACAATACTTTTAACTAGCATTAATACTTCACACTTACCATAACTAAGCAGGAAATAATAGTTACAGAAAGGCAGAAGTAGTTACCATTCTCTTCTCCAGCTCCTCTTGTGTCTTAGTGACTGTTCCATTACGATACCATACCATAAAGTGCAGTGCACGCGAATATTTCAAACATTTCAAAATTTAAGAAAAAATTTATTCGGACGGACAGTAGGTTCTAATTTTAATCAAAATTTATTTATTTTCTTTCAAATTTACATTCGAAACCTAGCCAAAAAATCCAGGAAAACTAATATAACAGTAAATGCATTTAACAGCAATTAATTAGTTAATTAGCTAACTAATGAAGTTTTCATTAACAGCACTGTAAGAATATTAAACTATTTCCACAGCAGGAATTACCTATTTATATTTTACTTTAGTTCTTGAGAAACTGTTACACCTTTAAGAAAGGAAACACAGATTAATTTAAACCCTATCTGAATTACGGTAATTAGCAAACATTTTTACTAAATTACTTTAGTCCTTCAATAACTATAATCACGTTATTAGAGACGGTTTAGATTTTAAAATTTAATTGACTATTTTCAAAATTAACGAAAAACTGAAGTAATTAGGAATTTAAATTACCGTTAATGAGCAACGAAGTTTAATAATGAACAAAAAGAAGTTATGGAAATCCTTCTCATATTAGTTACCACGAGAGTATGCAAATTAAGGGTGGAATTTTAACACTTGAATTTACGTTTTACCTTTTTTCCCCCATTTATAGTTGCCCAGTTAAATTTCTCACTCGACCTTCAATGGCACAACGAAAGCAAGAAAGGCACTAGACACGTTGACGTGTCACACGTGTTCCGTCTCTCACATAACAGCTTAAGGAAAGTTAACGTATTTTTCAGCTTTTAAAAGGGTTTAATACGGAGGTATTATTAAAATGAATTAGACCTTTTTAATTTCATTTCATTCACTTGCAAGATACGTCTTCTTTAACACTACTTCACACACTAGAAACACGGAAAATACCAGTAACTTTTTAACTTTTAAACTGATTCAATTTTATAGAACTTAATTAGACACATAATTTAAATTAAGCCTTTTAAAACTCTCAGTAATTTAACACTAAGTTAAGAAGCACAGTTATACTTAAGGCACTCTTCACAAAGTAATACGAGGCACAGCTATATCGAACACTTCAACCACGTTTTACTAAAAAGAACAACTTTCGGCGCGAAGTAATGTAAGTTGAAGACTTGAGCCCAACCCGTGTTGGTTCAATAAACTACGAAACAGTTATGAGGCGCAGCGGATTAGAATGGCATATATAACAGCAAGACTCTCGCTACTGCGCAGAGCCCAACTCATTACATACGTCACTCTAAAATACTGCGCTAAACTGAAGTGGTTGTGAATGTTAAAAAAAAAAGGATTGATTCTCTGCCGTATTACAAGTATTACTAAGTTAACATATAGACATATATATCATTTTAAAGCTTTTTTAACGATCTTTGCAATGAAAGTATTCTCATTTCAATACAACAATGAATAACAAAATAATTCTTAAAAAACAAAATTTTTAAACTTTCTTACTTAAAAAAAGGAAAACAGAAAGAGTAATTTTCATAATGAAACTATTAACAAAATTGTAACGATTTTGCAATCGTTACAGGTTCGGATTCCACGTTAATCATTAGGTCCACGTCTCATATAGCCACGCTGCTGAAAGGAACGCTAAACTAAAATTAACTCAACTAAAATTATTATTAATAATGATAACGAGTAAGGAGTAGTTAATTTCGAGTATGACAATTATTTGCTAGAGAAAGACTTCTGTACAAGAAATATATGTATAAAAATAATTTACTTCAAAACAACACAAGGAAAGCAAAATTTTTGACGTACATAACTAAAACAATATTATGTTACTAATATGAGGTCAATGGTGGGGAAATAGAGAAAAACAGACATTATGAAAGATCTGGGAATCACATTGGGTAGGAAGTTAAAATTTTGTCAAAATAGAAATATATCATGGAAAGAGCAAGAAAGGACAATAGGCTTCATTTATTTATTATTTCAAAACGGTAGAATATATATTTATGCAAATAACTTGTAAGAACTAAGGTTCTGTAATATGAAACAGTACGGTATATCTAAAACTTTGACTAAGAGATTGACAGTATTCTTCTTACGAACGCTATGGTAGCGCCACAAGAGATTTTTAGGACTTCTGCAGTTTGGGACTTCTGCAGTTTAGGACTTCTGCCGTTTAGAACTTGTGCCTTTTATGACTTGTGCCGCGAAATGATTTTTAGGACTTGTGCCTTTTAGAACTTCTGCGATTTAGGACTTGTGCCGCGAAATAATTTTTAGGACTTGTCCATTTTAGGTCTAATGCCGTTTAGGTCTTGTGCCTTTTAGGACTTCTGCCGTTTAGAACTTCTGCCGCGTCCCCATATTTGTAACAATAATGTAAGGAATGGTAGCCATTGCTACCATTGCGTAATGAATTAGTTACATGTTGAAAATATTTTCAGAAAAAATATGCGCAGAAAACATTCATTGAATTAGACATTCTATCCCCTCCCCCACTAGTACCACGTCCATATGCAAATCATTTTTGCTGCACAAATCATGTATACGAACAAGAATTATGCTTCTAGACCACTTCAGTGAAATATATCTTGTGTTATATGGGACCGTCCCAAAAATAAATGTAAACTTACCAAATTTGACCCACTCTTCTTCTATAAACAACAAGTACACATACAGGTTACTATCATGTAGGGGACTACCTCATTGCTTCACATACCAATTTTTATGGATGTACCACAAAGGGGGGAGGAATACCCGCCAAACCCTGATGAAAAAAATTGATGAAAAATTAAAAAAGCAAACTTCATCCTCCCTTTCTCGGCCGTACATAAGTACCCCCTGTATACATAAAATGGAACTGACGGAAAGCTTCATCCCTCAAAAATACTTTGGTACCAAATCATCTTTCTAGCTTAATTAGAGGCTGAGCTATTGATGTTTGTTGTAAAAATAAATGTAATTTACGTCAAAAAACTTAAACTCCAAAAAATGGCTAACTTTGTCCCATCCCTTCTCCCCCATATAAGAGAGAAGTACAAATACACGATATTACCATGTAGTGGCCTACTTCATTGCTTCACGTAACAATTTTTATGAATCTATCCCCCAAGAGGGGGAATGGCCCCCCAAAAAACTATTTAAAAACAATATATATTTATCCTCCTCCCATATACATAAAATGCACACCAGCAAAGCTGCATCTTTCAGGAATAAATTGGTACCAAAACCATCTTCCAGCATTAATTTGAGGTTTAAGACTGAGGCTTTGAGGTTTAAAGCAATGACACAGCAGTTGCGTCAATGGGCGTTTAAAGATTAAGAATGCAGACGACAGTAATTGATATAGGAAAATATAACCAAAATTCGCCCCATGCGGTCTCCCCCAGACAATTGAGAAAGTCAGAATTGAAAAGAGAGAAGCATTATCCAACTGCCACATAAATTTGATCCTTCTTGGTTTAAAAGAGTAGAAGTTATCGACATTTGAAATTGACAGATTGCTTTGGAACAATACTGTAGTTGTTGGAAGTCAAAAGACAGCATTGTGAAGGTGTCACATAATTTAGATCATTGTATTTGTAAAAGAATTAAAGTTATACACATTTGAAATGGATAAATGGAATGGAAGAATGCTGTATCTTGTGGAGGATGGATAGAGGACAAAAAGATGCCAAGTTTAAGAAAAATAGCACTCACTAATGTCACGAACTGAAATTTTTAGACTAACACCTGGCCAAAATTAGATGTCAGTTTGAAAACGTTAGTGCAACATTTGCGGAAACCCCATACTGTTGGGCACCACCTGCATGTTGGTGGACACTATTGTACACAAGCGAACAGAATAAGATGAGAGAAAAAGTTGGCAGAAGTTAGAGGTCAGTTTGACAAAGTTATTGTGACAATTATTTGTTGAGATTTCATTGGAACAATGCTGGAGACCGGAAGCCACATTCTGTTGGACAGCACTGTATACAACTGAGAAAACTTATGTCACATTTATTGTTGGGGAGATAGAAACAGAATCTTATGTTACTTGTGAGCACCTGTGTGTTACAATTTTTGAGATGAATACACACTTTTTTTTAGAAAAGAAACATTTGAAATAGATGGAAAAAAAATCTTTTCTCTTGTTAGACAGATAAATGTGACATTTAGCATCCTTAGCTTTGCCATGTTAAATTTCTATTTTGCCCTGCTGGTAGCAGAAAAGAAATGAAGACTCCTTTTATGTGGAAAGATCCATGTTAACTTGAACAAAACCTATTGTAGTTGTTTTGTGAAAAAACGGAAGGCGGAAAACAGATGTGTACCTGTGTGAGTGAAAGCACGTAGTTTAAGGTATATATACGCCTGCTTGAAATAAGATAAAATTAAATACTGTGATTTTGGTTTCGTGGTAAGGTGGGTTGTGCATCTTAGTGTGTGTCATCTTTGGCGAAAAAATTTGAAATTACTGGAAGTAAAGGTAATTTAAAATTTTCCCTTTATATAAACGAATATGATAAAAAATATTGAACTGCAATTTAAATGTATTTACATGAATTAAAATGAGTTTTATTTGTTGGAGAACTGTAGCTTGTAAACATTGTTATGAACGTAAAAGGCACTGAGATTGGCCTGCCAATAAATTAAGAATGAAAATGGGAAGAAGCGGAAATGACTGTATTTGCTGGACTTTCATAGAAATACTTGGTAAAAATAAAGACGTGTGTGTGTGTGAGTTAACAGAAAGAAAGACAGATATATATATATATATATATATATATATATATATATATATATATATATATACTTGTTTAGTAGGTGTAGAAGATGGTTTAAAATGAGTGAATGAAAGCTGATGGCTCGAAATGGCTTACCTACAATTTGAAACGAATATTGAAGTTAACAAAAAGAGAGCAAAAAAAGGAAAAGTTTGGTTTAAAGAACGCTGAAGTTCGCAGCAGGGGTTGTTGGGAGACAGTGGAGAGGGAGGGAATAGATTGCCTTTTTGCACTTTCAAAGAAAGAGGGAGAGGGGGAGACAATGTATACTTGTATTGGTGTGTGTGAGAGAGAAAGAGAGCGAGCAAAGTTTATTGAATGGGTAGAATTGTTACGCGTCCTTTGAGCTGAGTTGAATGAGAGGTGAAGGGGTTAGGTTTTATGACATTCCAGTGCAAGGAAGAAAAGAGTAGGGGGAATAAAACTTGTTTGGAGGGTATACTTTGCGTGTTTTTGTAAACTGAGAATGAATATTAACACATTTTTTAAAAAACGAAGAGGAAATGGTTGAGTTTAATTAGTAACAAATCGATTGATTTGTTTTGTATGATATGAACGATTTGTTGAGGACAGTGGCGTATGAAGAATATGATTATGTGGGCGGCTTATTGAGAGTAAACTAAAATTTAAGGATATGTCAATGTTTTTCAGTGATCATTTTTGGCTGTTTAGCGTTACTTTAATGCTATTTGTACCATTGAAAGGGGGAAGATTAGGTTTTGAGTATCATTTATGTTTATATAATGCTACATTACACACTTATGGCTACTAATGCAAAGCACATGGACTTTATAGGTTATATAAATTTAAAAGGTTGTAACTTACCTAATAGAGACTGTCCTTTCCATGCCGGTACACTGTATGTTTGAAGGCACGTACGGGAACTGTATACGAAGAAATGAAATATGGCGGGAAAAATAAAAAACTTGATTAGACAACACGGGAAACGAAAGAATATTTTTGTCGGTAAACGTATGAGGCATTGTCGTTTGTAAGAATAACAACACGCCGTAACATAAAAAAGTAGACGGACAAAGTCCAACAGAGTACTGACGATGTTGCCTGGATAGATGGCGGTGATGGAAAAAAGATTTTTTAGCATAATGTATTTAAAATGGCCATAACACCTAAACTATTGACGGTATAACAAAATGGACTACAGAAATCGATTTGTCGGGTCAAAATCTATATAGAATGACACATTACATGACGAAATTGAACAATTTTTTCGGAGGTGTCAGTGGCGTCAGAAAAATGAGGGTGGTCACATTACATTTTTGATTTTTGCGGCAAACTATTGGTCGTAGAAAGTAAAGAAAGGTATTTTCTTTAGGATTAGGGCCTAACGAATACTATTATACAAGATAGAACATTGTAACTTTAAAATAAAATATTAATAAATTTGCATAAACAATATGCCGTCGATTTTTTTGAAACTTTGGAAATATGTTTACTAAAGGATATATTTTTATATTAATAGGTAAAATGAATGACATTTCTAAAATAAACACCATTTTCGCGCCGTTTTACGGCTACCGCTGCGCGCCGCGTCGTGTTCGCGCCCGGAAAGGATTTTTTGCAACGCGGGACGCGTAAAATATTTCCGCCCGGAAACTGCCGGTTATAAAAACAAACAACATTCGGTAACTTACTATGGTATATGCACACACAGATACAGTCTTATACACACTAATGTGAATGTTGTGTGCACAGATGGCATTGTTTGAAGAAACAAGCATGGCGGTCACTATAGTGAAGTTTAGTGGGTTTTCTTTGTATCACTGATATATAGTATAACTTATAAGGTTTATAATATTTGTATACGGCATATAATATTAACCGGGATATATAACATTACATACTTGCAATTAAGCTACTAAAAGTTTTATATGTTATATACGCGAATAAAAAAGAAAAGTAATAATGTTTATACAAGAATATGTATACGTGTAAGAAAAGAAACAACTTAGTAAAGGTAGTTAACTGTTTATATTTTCCATTTAATATACATTAACGGTACGACTATACTATACATTAAACACTTCGTTTTTTAAAATAAAAATAAATAGTTACTGTGTAACAATTATAAGATATATTTAATATTTATTTTTATATTCTCCTTTTCTGTGAAAAGTCGTAAGAACACTTACAGTGTGTTTTAAATTATTCCATCGTATCTATTTATATTATTTTTTACGGATCGCTTGCTAAGCAATCGGATGCACGGCATAGTTGCGAATAGTTTATTCGTATGCTTCGTTAGAAGCTCTATTTATTAATGAATGTTTTGCTGTGCAAACTCGTTGTTAAATGTGATTGTGAAATATTTAAAAGCTCGTAATTTACTCGAACAATCAGTAATTGTAGTACTAAAGTTCGTATTTTCTGGTTTGTTACGCAAGCTTCTTGTTATTTTTTTCTTAGTTATTAGAATTATTGTTGCTTGTTTTTGGTACGCCTTTTTCCCTTGTGTTACTGGTTTCAAATTCCTTTCTTAGTAATGCTAGAAATTTCTTTTGTTTACCTTGTTGCAGGTGTTCAAACTGATTTAAACTAGTTTTATTGTTCCTTTGTTATGCACTGTGTATATATACCACCGTTGCTGAGGAAATATTATAATATGATTGTTGGTAACCACACCTCCAACACGATATTTACGTAGTGATTAGATTTATACAAATATTTATTAAAAGTTATGATATTAAAAGTTAAAAGAAATAGTAAAGTATCATATTTAGAGAATAGTACTAATATTAACTGTAATGTTACAGTTGTTCAAATTGATAACAGCACCAGGAAAAAACAAAAGAAGGAAGGAATCCTGATTTTAGCCCAAGTTTAGGATACATACCAGATTTACTTAGATCATCGTAAGTATATTAATTGAAACAATGTTTTGTTGTTTTTTATACATTGAGGAAATATTTTGATTAAACATACGTATACAAAGTATTATTTTTAAATTGTTAACTGATAAATATTTACAGTAATATCCATTTTAAAGAAACGAAATTTGTTTTAACATTTTTGCTAATGCACAAAACGTGTTTTTAAAACTTTTAATAGAATCACACTATTTTAACAAAGTTATTGCAAAAATGAATAAATAAAATTAGGAAAAATAAGTAGAACTTCGTAGAAGTAAACTAAATAATATTGTTAACTGAATAACACTGTATTTTTATATATCGTTGTATTTATTTTAATGTAAACTAATTTTTGTTTTTATGTTTACAGATGGAATTTCTTGGTGTTTCAATGGTACAAGATTTCAACGAAATCGACGAAATTTACCTGGCTGCAATTATTGAAGGCCTGCACACCAAGGAACGAGTGTTGGAGACCTGGTGGAGAATTATGGATAAGCAGCGCCAAGGATTGCGTGGCAGTGAAAAGTAAGATACCTTGCTATCTGCTCTTTTTCATTTTTATCATGATAATCAAGCACTTATATTACAATACACTATGTCTAGCGCAGACATCGTTGACTTGTTCACACATGGATGTTTTCGCGAACAAATCATGTACCAGTGGGCACATGATAAATTTGTTCATTTTAATTATTTTAATTGTGCACAAGGTGATAAGATAAATGCAGCAGAGGTGGCCGAACTTTGTATTTATGGTTCGCGTTTTATTTTGAGTGATAATAATGTGATGCCATCTGTTGTTGAAAATTCCGTAACCTCGGTCCACCAAGAAAGTCAACACTTGGAAAACATACTTCAAGAAGATTTTAATTTAATTGATGAAATTTTTAATGAGCAAATAGAAAATGAAGCAGATGGTACACAAACAATTGAAAATTCCGCAGTTTTAGTAAATCGCGATGAATTTGGAACATATAATTATGTGGAGGCCTTATTAAATGAGCTACATGAAAACGGACAAAATTCTGTGGAATTTGTAATACAGAGGTATAGTTATCAAGTGCACAATGTTCACGGGATACTCGTGGTTACGAAATGGGTTCTTTGCAACCTAGTACATCCATTTACGTTCCTCCAGGTGAACGTAGCGGACATACAAATGTTCAAAATACAGGGGAAGGTAATTTCGAAGTAGTACATGAATGCAGAAAAGTTTCACTAAGTTTAACTTGGTGGGACAAGAAATTGCGGTAAGGCTAATCGGAAATGAAGAAATTAGAAATCCTGTGGCCTATATTGAAAACCTTATGAACTTCGCATTGGATAATGTACTTAACAATGCGAGACCTAACGATTTTGTTGGAATGTACATTGATACGTCCAATAGTAAGGATAAAAGAGCAGTGTATGTTCCATAGAGACGCCGCAAAGTTATTTCTGCTAAGTCCGTTTTAGCTTCCATTACTAGAGTGTTAAATAGTAATGAAGACTTCCTTTTAGGTAATCATCTCCTCTTTAGATTTCATATAGTAAATTCAATGTTTGGTGTTGGAAGAACACGAGATAATAATTCCTCACTAAACAAATATTTACCTTTAAATAAATTTTTGGTACAACATTTGGTTGAGCTCCCGGAAACGATAATGCTGTGCTTGGGGTATAGCAAATATATACGAAGTATTGCTTGGGGTATAGCAAAGCAATACTAAAACACGTCAGAATTTGAGTAAATTAACAGATCCAACTAGAAAGACATTAAAAGGTAACGGTATTAAGCTTTGTAGCTGTGCAGGTGTTAGCGCTAAAAGAAAAAAATGGTGATTTTAGTGACGTGGATTAATTTCAGAAACATTTAAGTCCAAATTACCAAATTATTATTTATGAAAAAGTTCCCGAAAGCAAACGTGAATTTAGAGTACGTTACCCAGAAACAGACGTACAAAGACCAGAGTTGCAGGGTGCAAAACCTATTTATATTTATTACGATCAAAGGGGAAGTATTGGACATTTCCGCCCTATTCGAACAATAACATCATTTTTAAGAAAGGAGAAGTACTGTTTACATTGTTTAAAGGGTTTTAATGGTTTTAATCATTTACATAAGTGTGAGTTAATGTGTTCATCTTGTGAACATATGCACAAAGTAGGTATTACGATGTATAAAATGAAATGCAATGCATGCAATAGATATTTTACTAGGGGTAAATGTTTTGACAATCACTCAAAATGTAATAAAATTGGCAAGAATGTGTGTGAATATGTTAAAGTTGGCATCAACTGTAATGCACACTATGATTTAAGAAGACGTAAATCCGATCATACATGTGGTGAATACTTTTGCACTACGTGACATGAACATGTACAGGAAGGTCACTCATGTTATGTGAAGAAACTAAAACCTACTCATATCAAGAGGTTTATTTATATTGTCTATGACGTAGAAACCATGGTCAAACCGGAAAATGAGCGTGGGGACAGGAACATGTTGTTTGCTTGGTGTACCTTAGACATGTTTACCATAATTGTATGAACAAAGGCATTGATGAAGCCTGCAGTACATGCGGTGATGAAAACGGTAACCGCTCGTTTTCTTTTAAAACCGTTGATGAATTTATTGCACATATTTTATTAGATAGACCCCTATTTAGTATCGTATGTGTCATCAGCCACATTGGTAGCCATTTTGATAACATTTTCTGTTTGAGATCTCTCATTGAGTCCCAGCATATTATTCCAAAAACCTTAATTCCGGGTCAAATAATTTTTTAGTATTTCTATTCGTAATAAGATCATTTTTAGAGATAGTTATTTGTTGGTTGGTGGAAAATTATCCAAATTACCTAAGACGTTAGGCCTTTCAGAAAATTTAAAGAAGGGAGATTCCCCATAATTGTTTAATACAGTAGAAAATTAAAATTATGTAGGACCATATCCGGGAATAGAGTACTATGATCCTGAATCGCGATCTGCTGAAGAAAGAAAGCGGTTAGAGGGATGGCACCAAGAACGGGTGCAATTGGGTGAGCAATCTAATTGACAAAAGGAAATGCTGAGTATTGTGAAAATGATGTGAGAATACTTACAGAAGCTGTTATTAAATTTAGTAATATTGTAGAAGAGAAAACGGATGGTTTACAATGTTTTTTATTTCGTCTACGATTGCAAGTTCAGCCATGCAAACATGTCGTACATCATATCTTCCAGAAGAAAGTATTTATGTTATACCACCTTTCGGGTTCCATTATAAAACTGAAACTAATGAAAAAGCTATGAAATGGCTAAAATATATGGAACACCAATTGGGTATAGAAATCCAGCATGCTGGACGAAACGGAGAACAAAATAAGTATTGAAATTGGATGTAATAGTAAATTTGAACTATCTCCGTATTTGACAGTGTCATGAATGGTCATTATATATTCTATTCAGACGCTCAATCGCTTGCAGAAAACTGATTCTGCTTATCTGCTTGTTCTATGGCAACGAAAGTTTCAAACTATATCGAATCGGATGTAACAGTAAATTTGAAAAACGTTCGGTTTTGGGAGAGCTCTGTGGTAATCGATATGTACAATTTTGTTACGGGTTTTTTGGCGCTCATTAATTGTGTTAATCAAGAAAAGAAAGACAATCTATGCAGTGTGAAATTCAAAATTAATAAACAGACCTCGTATGGAAATTTTCCAAGAACTCTCTCTCTTCTCAAGCATATACATATATGTTTGAATGTGTGTGTGAGCAACCAACTTCGATCGAATCGCCCAGCAGTCCTTTTATGGTTAAAAAGAAAGAAGAATCGCTCCACAGAACATTCCAGCAAGAAGTCTCATCGCTAAATTTAGCCATTGCATCAGTTGGTTGCGTTTCAAGTTAAAACCGGGATTTTCCCTTTCGAGAAGCAACACAAGAGGTTGACGAAAAAAGCAAGTCAGTCTATTGAAGAGACTCGGTTAGGCAGGGGTGCCTTCGTACCTGTCGTGCGTCCCGCACGTAGAGTAGGCTTTTACATGGGCTCGCACCCAGCCCATCGACCTGACTTTAAGTTTCCAGAGCTTTGTGCCCGTTGTTGTTCCTAAGAAGTTGAAGCGAAAGGAACCAAGTGTTGTTGTTGTGTAATTATAGAATGAGCCTTGAATTTAAATTCATTTGTGATTTTATGAGTTGTAGCCGAAAAGTTAAAGGGCTAGCAAGCTAGTTTTAAACGTACTTCGATGCAGTCAACGAAGAAGCACTTCCAAACGATGGTCCTATTGTGAGCAGTATGATAGTTGGACGCTTTCTTTCGTGTGATATATGAACTGTTGGATTGGATTTGAGAACCAGATTTCTGTGAAGAGGATAGCGCAGAAGAGGAAATTGCGGCTAACTTAATCCCCACCCTCCTTGTGCAGTGCATAGTGAAACGCGAGTGTTATATAAATTATTCACTACTCTCATTCCATGCCGCCAGCGCAAACTGTAAGTAGAATTGAGAAAGAATCATTCTTACAAATCGAAAAAGCCACCTGATCAAAGTAAATGATTTTAAGAAAATAAAAGTAAAGTAATTGCTTTTGAGCGCTCAGGTTGTTAAATATATAATTCGTTTGTAGTTTACTTATTGTATATTTTTTTGTTTAATTACAATACATAGTACTCGCAATTTCAATCTCACGTTTAATTGTTAGCCGTAATTGCTTATAGCTTTACAGGGCGTTGTAACAATTTATAGATTATTTACGTTAATTTGTTTTGTTCATCTATCTTTACGGCAAGCACTCTTCTCTCCCCCGATATCATTCCAGCGGTCGGTGGAGACGAGGATTGCTTGTATGGTTTATGACAACCTTTTGTGGGCGCTGGAAGCCATGAAACCAAAGTTTGGAGCAAGTGAAACAAGAGAGAGAGAGATAATATAGTTTTATTTACGATAAACCCACAAAGGTCGGTCATATCCATAAATGGCGAAACCGTAAACAGGACATACTTCAATCTTCGGATAGAACTGCATTTAATTATTTCAGCGTTCATTTATTAAAATTGAAAATAGTAAACATTTGAATCACGTAGTTGCAAGCAGCCAACTTGGTGCAGAATCAGGCGTAGATTGTTTTAACTCGTGAAAAGAAAAGAGCAAGAGGAAAGAAAATAAAAGGTAGTGTTTGAAAACAGAAAGTAAATTCAATTACCACAGAAATATTAGTAGCATAATTTGTTTCGTGCGAGATTAAAACGTTTTGTCAATTCGCGAACTTTTCTTCCGCTAACTTTTCACAGTACGAAAGCACAAAACAGCTGATCGTAGCTGAACATACACACACAGTTGTATTCATATATGCACCTTAGAGAGTAATGAATGAATAATTTGTTTGTTTATGTTAACTGTCTATCGAAACACTTTGCAAAATGCAATTTTAAAACAAAATAACAATTTTGTGTAATTGAAATGATGAAATAGTTTCAGAAAGGTGTTTGTTTACATTTTGTCGGTGAACTCAAGTGTTTATTTTTGCATGTTTTATATTGTTAGTTGAATACTTGTTACTTTAGTAAACATGGATTTTAGTATTTTAGAACAACTTCAAACATGGTCAAAGGACCAGTTAGCACAGATTAGACCAAACTTAGAAAACAATACTTAGAAAGTGGAAATTAATGTTAAACACTTAGAATATTCCAGTTTAGTTTCGAGTTCGTGTTAAAAAAAAAATCATGAGGTCCATTAACGTAACCATAGACGGAAATTTTTTCGACATATATTTAGATAAGAATGAAGAAACCAATTATATCACTTGGCGTAGAGTTAATCAATTCGAATGTTTTGGTTCACCAGACAGAAATAAACATTCGAATATTCCGAAAAAGGTTACTTTCACCGTAGAAAGGCGGCCATTTACATTTGACATTACGGCAGAAGTGCGCATAGATGATAGACGACGAATTATAGTCATAGGTAGACGTATAATGCAAGAGTTGCAATCTATTTTAGAACAGTATCAGAAAACAGGAGACTCAAGATATGATCAATATGTGCACGAACAAATTGTAAGAGAATTCGAAAGTGAGCCCGGCAAACGTAGGAAACACAAAGCTAAGAATAAGAAATCAGCTGATACATCCGAAGTAGAGTCAGGCAAGCAGCTGTTGTGCAGGTCAGCATCACCTACTCGTTACATAGCTTTAAGCAAATTGAAAACCTGGAATAAACACGCGTTTCATGATTTTGAATATACCGATTTTGAAAGATGTTGGGAATTAAAATCATCGTCGAAAGTTGAACCGCAGTATGCACGCGTAGTTACAGTAGACAATCTATGTCAGGAAATACACAATGTTTTGCACCCTGTTGAAATTCAGTTACCACCGTTGAGAGTCAAACAGTCGGATAGCTGCGAAATTAGACCAATTGAATTTGAATGTTTAGAAAGCAAAAATAGTCTAGTGGAAAATTATGTAGAGCAGTTACGAGCTAACGTCACCATTGTAGAAAATGAATGTATAGAACGATGTCAGATTTCTACACGTGTAGTTATTGAACCACCACCATTACTTTTACATCAGTCCAGTGTTAGTGAGATCAAAGTAGACTTTCAAGAAGTAAGCATAGTTGATATTAATCAGGAAGCGTTTGAAATAGTAACACCATTGATTAGTTATGAAACGAAGAAAATTTGCGTCAATAACATCCGTTCTGAATGTGTTAGTTGCGAATTACCACCTTTAATAGTACATCAGGCTAGTGTTAGCGCCTTTCCAAGTGTAGCATACGAAGTGCAAGGCGCATTAGAAATCGAAAAAAACCCTTGAGTATGTACAAGCCCAGGTTACGGAGGAGAATTTTGAGTTACTTGATAATCATGTTGTATTTGAAGATATTTGTTTGTTTTCACCGGAAATAGTGGTAAGGAAAAACAACGTTAGTAAGACTATCGACTATGATTTTGGTAAACAACTTTGCGCAGTGGCGGATGAATTGTTTTGTAAGTTCGAACAAGAACTCAATGTGTCGTGTAAAATGCTTGAAGGAAAGTTGATGGTAAATACATGTAGAGCAAACCAAGAGGATGTTGATGTTAGCGTTCAGAGAAAAGAAATAGGCAATACAGAGACAGTAATTAAACACGGCTTGATGCGAGTATCCGTAGACAGACAGGTTTTAAATGTAGTTGCAGTGCCGGCGAGGGATGCCGATGAATTGTATGAAATGAATGGTAGCGCAGTGGTAGCGCGAACCCCTCCTCTCGGAGAAGCCAGGGAAGGCTTGAGAGTTGAGTTATTATTTCTGTGCGAGATTGAGAATTTAATGCTGTTACATTTGTATCGCGAGCAAATCGTTTTGCGCGATTTTACAACTACGTATTTGTCTGTAGTACCGTACATGTCGTTTAGTATTAGTTACGTCTTTATATTGCAATTTGATTCTGTCCGTATCGGCTTTGAACACAGTGGTATAGGTCAACGACTTCAAGTAAAGAGTTTAAGATGTAAGCCCGCAAAGAGAATCATGCTTTACGTAGTCAGTAGCTCTTGTGTGATTAATTGGCCAGGATTATTACCTGTAACTAGACAAGAACGTAGGCCGAGAAACAAGTATGCACTAGTGAAGAAGTTAAAACGTAAGAATAAGACACAAAGAAAAGATAAGACAGTTCGAAATGGTCAGCCAATTTTCCACAGCATAGTAGCTCGAAATAAAAGGATGTCACGACGCATAGCTAGCAAGATCAAGGTTCATAGACGTAAAAGTAGCGCTAGACAAGTGTGTCATGAGTGTAGTAAATTTGATTCTTTCGCGCATGCAAATTTTAAAATTAGTGTCCCACCACCGCGAATGTGTAAAAAGGAAAAACTCGATTGTGCAAGTAGTCGGAAGGCGAAACAGCTGATCGCTCTTGGCAACTCTAATATTCGTCAACCTAATCTTAGAATGTACGCGCAATGCAAGGGAACAAATGTCAAACGTATGTTGGGTAGTGAGTTGCGAATAAATGAAAAGCGCGCTAGTAAGTGTAATCCGAAACAAAGTAAATGCAATCGCAGACAAACTAGATATCAATCAAAGTTAAAATGTAGGCGAGATTATTTTGGACCAAACGTGCAAATTCTGAAAATATCGACGCAGAGAAATTTCAAGAAACGCAAGCGCGAACAGCAATTTGTGCAAGACATCGTGATGCACCGTAAATTTAAGCGTCGTAAACGAAGACGCGTCATTGCGTGGAAGTTTGATAAATGCGTTGTAGAAAGGGAAAAAGGTCCGCGAATCAGAAAAAACAATTGGAAAAGTACTCGTAAGCGTATGAAATTAAAGGCATACAAGTGTAATCGGCATCGGTGGAAAATGAAAGTTTTAGCGTAACCAAAGCGTGAACTTTGCCCGAATTTGAACTAAATCCCGGAAGAGACAAAAAAAACCAAATACCGAATATGACTTTTAAGCGTTTTTACAGAGTGAAAGTAAAGATTATTACTCCTTTAGTTTAATTATTTCCCACCGAATTTCGAAAGTTAGGAATTTGCTTTTCAGTTTCAAGTGTGTGCACACTGTCACCGACGCGCCCGGCCAGTGGAACCTTCAGTATCCATTTATAATCAGGTACGTTTACTTAAATATCATGTTTTACTCTTTCTTTACGGTTTTGGGGAGATGAAAGAGGAATGTGAAAAGCAGAGGAAGGACAGCATTGGAAATTTTAAATAGGTAATCATTTTAGATCGCGACTTCGGACTTTGAAACTTTAATAATGCCCCACCACTTTTGAAAACTTTGATTATCCCGTTTCGGATATGGAACTTCTGTATCAAATTTTGTTAGGATGTTTATGTTTTGTATGTCTTATTTCTTTCAGGTGCCTCCAGTCTTGGGAATCAAATGTCATTAATAAAATTTTACTATTTTATTTTCTTTGAGTTTTTATTCATTTACCTTGTATGATTATATGAACATTTAGCTGTCCCCATACCATCATGCATTTAGAGAAATGTTAGGTAATTAGAGATACTTAAAATTCAATTAGAGAAATACTAATGAATGTTACAATTAATTATGAAATTTGGATTTTGAAAAAAAAAAGTGTGTGTTTTTCAGTTAATGAATCTTTTCATCTGACTTTGTCATGAAGCATGTGCAAAAGTATAATGAGTTTTGTAATAAAAGACTGGTTAGGCGTCGGAATATTGAAAATTAAATAATACTTAGTATGATTTTGTAAATAATTGAAAATAATGTTGAATTTAATACATTTGCTTACGAATCCATTCATATATGATGTTCGTTACGTAAAGCCAGTAGGTATTTGTTACGACACTAATGAAGTTTTGAATTTAATTCAATTCAATTACAAAAACTGTTCTTCAAGTTAAGAAGAGGCAAAAGGCTGAAAAATATGATTCAACCCTTAGAGGCGTCACTATTCTCTTTCAAAATTACAGTGACGAAATCGGGGTAGCGTCCGATTGGGCCTCAGCTAGTGTGTGATTTGGCAATTATACACACACACTTCAAAATTCTATTTCGACTTTTGATTGTTTAGGTATTTGATATTTGGTATATTTAAAAGTGAAAAATTTTATTAAAAGTGAATAATATTTTGCATCGTAAAGAATTTAATGTTGAAGTATTCTTGTTACTTGTTTAGGTTTGCATTAGAAACTTGTTTCAGTTTAGTGAAATGTTTTCGAAATCAGTTTTGTTCGGTTTGAAAAAAAAAGAGAGACGTATAGTGGCAGTTAGTAACTGAGATATACAAGGCAACAGGCCAGTTATAATTTAAGAACTATAATTGGGCAAGAATGGATTAGGCTAATAAGCAGTTCTTATGTTGCGGGTTAATGCCGGTGTCAAAGGCTAATTGAAGAGCGATACCGATGTTGCGTTTCAGGATTTTAGCGATATTATTCGCATAGAGGGCGATCATTGCGTATGAGGCCTAAAGAGAGGCAGACGCTTACATTCAGGACCATGAATTATGTATATTGCGAAGTGTACACGATGCAAAGTGCAATGAAAGGCCGCATCTGTGTTTTTCGAGGTTGATTTTGCCCTCGTTGTCGTTGTTAAGTTCCCAGCTAAGGGTGCTGGAGGAGGCAAGAAGCCTATATTTTGTGTGTTTATATTACTAGATGACAATGGTCCACAAGGTTGATATGTATATCCCTTTTATGTTCGATGTTGTGAATGCTCAGGAAATATTTCTAGAAACGCCCATGCTTTGAGGTGAATTTGTCCCTCTCGTGTAAACTGTCTTTTTAAAGACAACCGCAATATGAATTATTTTAGCCCAGTTTTGTAAGTGCCCGTAATCCAGTTAGTTGCCATTAAACGTCCATCACAAAATTGTTGTTGATAAATTGTTATAACCAAGTTAAAATAAATAAGTAAACTTAAGATGTTAAGTTGGGATATCAAGCAATGTTTTTTCAGAATTAAATTTATGTTATGAGAATACATCAACTTTATTACGTAACAGCAGATGCTAAACTGTATTAATGTTTAATGAACAAGTTATAAACATTATGGAAATTTGATAATTAAATTTATCATTAGTTTTGAATTCATTAATGTTATTGGTCTGATTTTAGATAAAATTTGATGAATATTGTTTTAAATTTTGAAATGAGTGTATTTTAGAAATTGAGGAAATGTTAAAAGGAAACTTAATTGAATAACGAATATGACATTCTGATCGTAAGTGATATGGTCAAATATAATGATTCATTCTCGATTGTGACTTAATCCCGGATGTGACGATATAACCCAGAGTGATACCTGCATTTTGCCAGAAGGCAGTATATTTAGAATCGGCTAGCGCTCTTTTAGTGAATGCAATTGTAAACCTACTAATTTTTGTAGGTATGAGCGGGCCTAAAATAAGTAATAGTTATTAAATGGTTGATGATATTGAGGTGCAGGGCTGTAGTATCGAACTTCCCCTCCCCCAGGGTATTCTTCTTGTCCTTTTCTTTTTTTTCTCAATACCTTCTGCAGGTCTAGATACTGGTGGAGATGCCGGGGATCGAACTCGGGGCCTTTTCCAGCCCAATTGGGGTTGGAAAATTTTACCCGATTGACATAGCTACGATGCGTAAAGCATCTAGCGGGGAGGGATTAGGATTTCGTGCAGAAGCGATTTTATCCAAATCGTCGGGAAGGTTGGCGATCCCGCATACTTCGAGCTGTAAGAAAATAGTAAGTCAGCGCTCATTGATCTTCGGGATCAACTCATTAACCTATATTTTTGTTTAATTCATGACTTACAACCTGCTTTGTCAATCAATGGCACGCAGGATGGCGCTTCGAAAGGCCTAACCGCCGTTTAACTTATATATATATTAAAATGTTTTAAAGTTTATTAGTTATGTTACATAATGCAAATATATAGATTGATATTTTAACTATTTTGCATACTATGATATAATCCGTAAAAATGTTAGCATATAGGCAAATTTTGTTTAGTTTTGAATTTTACTAGTTTTATGAATACATTTTGCATATTCAGTGAGAAAATGTAATTAGAATTTGAATTTCGTTCATACATCGTATTACGATTATATATTATGTTCGCATATTCGAATCATTATTCTGAAAAACAGATATTTAGAAATGAATAAGTAATCTTAATGTGGAAAACATTTAAAAAAAAGTTCATAGTTTTTTCTATTGCTCAACGACTCACACAAAGGACAGAATACCTAATTTAGTTTCGTTTTGTCTTAAATAATTCATACAGGTGGAAAAGTTTTGTTTCATTCACTTTGTTAGAGTCTTTATTTATGTCAATATGAAAAAAGTGTTAGTTGGAGCTTTCGCTACATAGTTCATTTGAATAGAGTGATCATGATTAACGAATTACTTTATTGTTTATCTGATTATTTTCATTATCAAAAGTTTGAAAGGAGAGAAAATCGTTTCGAATCAGCACTTGTCAATAAACTCACACAACTATAGCGAAATTTAGATTGAATTCAAGAATTTTGAGAGTTAAAAATTTGAAAAATAAATAAATAAATAATGGAAAGAAATTGGTTCATTGTACAATTTAATAGTAAGTGATAGATTCCATTACTTATAGTATGTCGAGGCAATCAGGTTTAAATCTATTTGGCACGTTGATATTGATAATGGTCATCGAGCGAACAAAATCATTGTATGTGAAGGATTTTTGAGTTGTATACGTTTTTTTTAACCGAATGGCAATTGAGCATTACGAGTGAATTAGGGCTATATTTTTGAAATGCCAAAGGCTGTATAGAGCGGCATCCTTGTATGAATTTATTGCTATTATGTACGCGTATTTTGACGTGATGTCAAAGGCCATTAAAGGGCGACTCACGTTCGGAGATGGGTACTCCTTATTATTTCCCGAATACCTAGCTAGTTCCTAGACGAGTGGGGAATGTCTTTTCTAAGTGTTTCATGCGTTTAGAGGTGGATTATATATCCCTCTTGTTATGTGATATGCGTTTGTGATTAATGCCCGTAGACTTGAGTTGTAGTTTGCCTTTGCCAATGAGATGTTTGTTGAAGATGAGATTAGATCATAATTGTATCAGCCAAAGGTCATATGTTCGCCAATGTTATACAAGTTCCGTGCACTAGTATTGATGCCCGCATACTTGCTGCAATTGATAAACAAGTAAAATAAAAGTTTACGTTTGCTGTGAGCAATGCTGATAATTTAAAAAAAAAAATGAGTTGACATGTGATTCTAAATTTATTTGAAACAAATCAATGAATCTCTTGTTTGTTGTTTGAGCAATATGATTATTAAAACTTAATAGTATATTTGACTTTAAATTATTTTTAGTATTTTGATGTTTAATAAGCTGAAATATAGTATTTTGAATAATTAGTATGTGAATTATGGTATACTTATTTTACAAATTTCTGTTTTGAAAACTCTTTTGGATTAATAATATTTTGCGTTTATGAATATATATTAGTTGATATAATCATTTTGATGTTATGTTAGATTTTTATGTTTGATAATTGAATGTTATAAAAACTATGAATAAGAAAATTTAAATATTGATTAAGTTTGTTGTAAAAAGGTGCATATATACACACACCACACTACACAAAATACCTATACTAGGAATTCCGATATTATCGTTCACTCCGTTGTTAGGCTACATTTCCGAAATCGGTATACACATTTTACTATTGTTTAGTAGTAAAGTATTTTCTATATTAATGTTCATTTGTACATTTATTTGGTTTAACATGTTTAAGTATATCATGTGTTTTGCAAAAGATAATTGAAAAGTGAATTAAAATATTTTTTATTATGGTGAGAAACCAATATTTGAAAAATAAATAAATAAATAAATAAATAAATAAAAGGAACTAAAAACTGAAAATATAAATAAATGAAATAATAATAAACAATTTATTAATGGTGGCATAAAAGTGGCTTAATCAGAACTTAAAGGTGGCTTTATAAACATGATAGGTGGCTTTAATAAAGGTGGCTTATCGTCATACAGGGTGAACAACCTCATAGTTACCAAGTGAAGTATGATCCGTTATATACAGTACAGTCCCAATATACCGAATTTTCACAGTGAGTCCTTAGTGACAGTAGATTTATATACAGGGTGTTCCACAATACAGCGATTTTTCCAGTGACATTTCAACATGGACCATTAACCCTTCGACGGCCAGGATTCTCATCGCAAATTGTATTAATTTGCTCGGAGCCCTGCGGGCGCCATAGGTTGTTACGGGTTTTTTGGCGCTCATTAATTGTGTTAATCAAGAGAAGAAAGACAATCTATGCAGTGTGAAATTCAAAATTAATAAACAGACCTCGTATGGAAATTTTCCAAGAACTCTCTCTCTTCTCAAGCATATACATATATGTTTGAATGTGTGTGTGAGCAACCAACTTCGATCGAATCGCCCAGCAGTCCTTTTATGGTTAAAAAGAAAGAAGAATCGCTCCACAGAACATTCCAGCGAGAAGTCTCATCGCTAAATTTAGCCATTGCATCAGTTGGTTGCGTTTCAAGTTAAAACCGGGATTTTCCCTTTCGAGAAGCAACACAAGAGGTTGACGAAAAAAGCAAGTCAGTCTATTGAAGAGACTCGGTTAGGCAGGGGTGCCTTCGTACCTGTCGTGCGTCCCGCACGTAGAATAGGCTTTTACATGGGCTCGCACCCAGCCCATCGACCTGACTTTAAGTTTCCAGAGCTTTGTGCCCGTTGTTGTTCCTAAGAAGTTGAAGCGAAAGGAACCAAGTGTTGTTGTTGTGTAATTATAGAATGAGCCTTGAATTTAAATTCATTTGTGATTTTATGAGTTGTAGCCGAAAAGTTAAAGGGCTAGCAAGCTAGTTTTAAACGTACTTCGATGCAGTCAACGAAGAAGCACTTCCAAACGATGGTCCTATTGTGAGCAGTATGATAGTTGGACGCTTTCTTTCGTGTGATATATGAACTGTTGGATTGGATTTGAGAACCAGATTTCTGTGAAGAGGATAGCGCAGAAGAGGAAATTGCGGCTAACTTAATCCCCACCCTCCTTGTGCAGTGCATAGTGAAACGCGAGTGTTATATAAATTATTCACTACTCTCATTCCATGCCGCCAGCGCAAACTGTAAGTAGAATTGAGAAAGAATCATTCTTACAAATCGAAAAAGCCACCTGATCAAAGTAAATGATTTTAAGAAAATAAAAGTAAAGTAATTGCTTTTGAGCGCTCAGGTTGTTAAATATATAATTCGTTTGTAGTTTACTTATTGTATATTTTTTTGTTTAATTACAATACATAGTACTCGCAATTTCAATCTCACGTTTAATTGTTAGCCGTAATTGCTTATAGCTTTACAGGGCGTTGTAACAATTTATAGATTATTTACGTTAATTTGTTTTGTTCATCTATCTTTACGGCAAGCACTCTTCTCTCCCCCGATATCATTCCAGCGGTCGGTGGAGACGAGGATTGCTTGTATGGTTTATGACAACCTTTTGTGGGCGCTGGAAGCCATGAAACCAAAGTTTGGAGCAAGTGAAACAAGAGAGAGAGAGATAATATAGTTTTATTTACGATAAACCCACAAAGGTCGGTCATAATTTAAAAATCGAAATGTTTTCAGAAAGCCGCACTTCGCCGTCTGTTACCTTCTCAGTTATGTAGGGATAAATGTTGAAATCAGAAATGGCTAATTTGAAACGCTCACAGTTTGAACAGACGGGGGACGGAGGAGATGGACCAACCCTTGAGAGGCTGAATCGATTGTACGAAACCGTATCTCGATATCTCTAATCGTCTCTACTCTACAGAAATCAGTATTGAAATTACCAGTTTAGATAATTTCAAGAACTTTTGATTTCGTAACGTACTGTTGGTTGTGATATGTCAATCAGTTGCAGACCCTCAATCAGTTGCACAAACCGTTTGTTAATGTCCGTTACAGTTTCCATCCTACGATGACAAATATTAACACCACAAATGTTTAATCTAAATTCCTCCGCTTTGAATAGGGCTTAGTGGAAAATGTGGAACGCTCAGCTGATTGTAAAAACGCACCTCCATAACTCTTACCGCGATTGTCAAATAGAAATAATTATTGAAACCTAAATTAATATTAAATTTGAGTACTTCTTTTAGTAGAGTGTTGTAAAGTCATTTTATGTTCGAAGCTCAATTTAATATGGTATAATTTATAATAGTTGTTTTTTGAAAGTTGTCTCCTTGCGATGCTTCCATACTATGACGATAGAAGATCAAATTGGAAGTGGCTAGTATAAAAATGTTTGGTTTGATCAAGATTTCAACACAGAAGGTGTAACCTATGCTTGCGATGCTTCATCCCATGGAAAAAGTCGCTTCCTGATAGCTTTAACATTGTTTTTTCTACGGAGATCAATTTTGAAACCAGTAGTGCTAGTAATATCCAGGATGGTAGCGATATATTGTTTTGAGACGCTGAATTCTTGGCAGCAATCCGCTTCTTCTTTCCTGTCATCGTCTTCGTTCTACAACAATAAATGATGAATCCGGTACTGAAACTGGCAGCAATACAGAATTTGGAAATAGCCCATTTTGGCAGAGCGTCTACACAGTCATTATGTGTTGTGTATAGACAGGATCATTTGGAAGAATCACTTCTCGTTATCCTTTACCGTTCCGTTCTACGGTTTCTTTAGCTAAGTCTGAAACTAATGGCTACTCTTACGGCCGTGTGCACCAACGAAGTTCAACTGTTGAACGAGGATCATAGCCAAGTTCAGTGAAAATGTCTGTTGCACGAACAACGTTCAAGGATAAGTCTCGGTCAAATGGTGGATGAACTTGGTTTTAGCTTGAACGGCCGAATCTGGGGGTTTAAACTTCGTTGATCCAAGTTAGTCTGTTTACATTCAATAATGTCTTTACAATAGAGAAGCTTTACAATAGAGAACCCACTAGAAATCAACTACTGTGCGTTTTTGTTTATTTATTTTATTTTTATTTATTTATTTATTTATTGACAAAACCAGCTCAGCATTTTCGTCAATGTATTTTCTAAACAATTTTCCAGTAAAGGAGGGCATACAAGTTATGTCTATAAATACAGTATTTTCTTGTCAACATTCCATGCAAACAGCGTAAAACTTATCGTTATTCCTCGTAAAACTCATTATCCAGTTATTCCTAGGGTGTTATCAAGCAATTGCGTACGATTGTATAACACACATAGAAACTTAGCTATTATAGTGAAAGCAACACGTCTCAAAACCACGCACCGAACTTCGCAAGCTACTCATTACAAGCTATTTTCGAACCTATTACGGTTTACGCCAAGGTGAAGCTGCTGGGCTATATTCGAGGTGCGTACATAGTGAACAGGCAAATTTGCGATAGTAGGTATACGTGTAAGCAAATTAAGGGTTCACTCCAGCAGACAGTTCTACCAAATAGAAAATTTATAGGTAAAAAACGACGTGAAATATTTTTCATGAAGGAATGAAGTAATTGCCATCTATCACATCATATTGATGTTAATTATTAGTGATAAAGAAATTATTGTATTTGTAAGTATGCTCTTCCACTGTCCTCGTTTATGTGTATACCCCGTCACTGACGCGTCTGCTCCCTATGGACGCAATCGCTCGGGCCTCCCTACTGTGCTCCTATAGCATTCGTGCTTTTTAGTGGCCACCTAGCATAACTTGGTTTGTGTTTTATACACAGTAGTTTTTAGCCTATACGCCCACACTTACGTTACAGAGCCAACCTAGTCAATTCCCAAGTAGTAATGGAGCTCTTCATTTAGTGCATGCTCTGCTAAAAGAAAGCTCTAATCTAACCTGAAAATGTAAACAAGCTTCAAAATTTGCTAGAAGCGTCTGCTCGAGTGATGAACAAATTAGTACAAAAAATACATACCAATCTGTAGTAGGTGATCACTACAAACTAGTTTTGCATTATAATTGCACAATTATGAACACTACATTTTAACGCTGTTTCTATAATCACAGATTACTTACATGTGTAACGAATGAATTTTGAGAAATTGCACCGCAAAACAGGAGGGTGATATTTTCCAGAGTGGTCTTTCCTTATGCACACACCACCATCGCTAATGTGCCTGCTTTCGGGGACAAAATCACGAGCGATCCCTCAAACTGTTCCCTGCTTCGAATCGGAATAGATACAAACTTAGGTTGTTTTGGCCATTTAGCACAAATTCGTGCGTGGTTTTTGCACTTATTGTATTTATAACATATAAGTTTGCAAGCATATTATAAATGTGTACGTAGCTGGCGGACAGGTGAGAAACTAAAAATGCAGAAGTCGTTAGATCATAAATGGAAAGAATAAATGGTAGCGCTCCTCAACTTTACCTACGCTAACTAGGAATTGTAGGCAAACGCCAACAGGGAAAAGGATGTAAATGGCATTAGAATAACGTTTTCACGATGAAATATGAATAACTGTTGAATCAATTTTCCCCATCAGTGGATTCTAGTTTTTTTTTTTTCATTTTTTAATTTTCTAGTGGTGGCGAATTTTAATATACTGGGGATGAGATGTACTAGTGATCCACATTGAGGATGATAGGATATATGGTCACGAGGGAATTTCATGGTTCTCGCGGAGAAGTTCCCCCCGGTCAATTCATGAATTCATCACTGGTCCATATAGATCCACATTATATTTGTTCTTTGTTACAAGTTTAGTGTAATCTTTATGATGCAGTTTTACTATAGAGGCTACGGATCCACAGATTGTAAAGTATATGGAAAAAATTGCAGACGTCTTTAATTTGTTCATTTTATGTCGAGAACAACGTGCAGTTTTACTATACAGTGGCTCAATAAAGAAGTCGGACATACAAATATTCCCATATTCAAGAGAGAATAGACATTCTAACAGTATGCTTCAAAGAACAAAAAGTATATTTTAAGTACTCTATATTATTTACTTATGGAAAATAGAAACATCAATGACAAAACTCAATTTCATGACTACAAAAAATGCAAAAAAATGAAAATACAGCTAAAATCCATGTCAAAAAAGAACTCAGACAGGTAGCACCACTTTCTTTTATTTTGGGCTTAATAGGGGAATTTGCAAGGGTTTGTCTACTTGACAGTTTTAGGTATCCAAATGAAGTGAGTTCAAGCCACACTGTTTTTACGTGAATGAAACTGTGAGTTTAAAAGTTAAAATTTGAAGTCAACGTGGGCAAACATCTTTAGCAGTAAGAAAGCTTTTTCAAAAACATTAGAAAGAGGGAAAATCAGTTCGTCACGCTGTGAAAATAGTATATAGGTCACTCTCCACAGTTCATGATATTATTAGACGTTTTAAATCAATAAAATCAATGGAAAATACACCAAAAAGTGGTAGATCTAGAGTGTTTTCAAAGTCAGACGAGCAATGGATTGTACTATAGGTTAATAAAAACTCCAAAACAAGTGTCCTAAAGTGTCCAAAGAAGTATCAGAACATCTTAATAAACGTTTGCATCCCGAAAAGATAAGATTTTTTTTAAGAGAAGCAATTTACATGGAAGAGTGGCCTGTAAAATACCGTTCGTGAGCAAGTGCAATAGACAAAAGACTTAGTTTTGCAAAAGCTTATAAAAATAAACATTTTTCGTTTAGAAGCACTGTGTTATTCGCGGACGAAAGCAAAATTAATTTGTTCCGCTCAGATCAGCAATGTTACATCTGGCGAAAATCTAATGGAGAACTCAGAGCGAGTGATCTACAATCCACTGTGAAGCATAGAGGGTTTCGGTAATGGTTTGGGGCTGTATGTCCTTTGCTGGTCCATGTAAACTTTGTGTAATCGATGGTATTATGGACCAAAGAAAGTATTTAAACATTCTGAAGCAAAATTTGGTACAAAGTGCTGAAACTTTGGGAATAATAGAGAACTTCCAGTACTACCAGGATAACGATCCCAAGCACAAAGCACTCAATGTGCGTTCGTGGTTCCTGTATAATTGTCAGCATGTGCTCGAAACACCTCCGCAATCTTCTGATATTAATGTTATTGAACACTTATGGGTTTATTTGGAAAACCAGTTAAAATATCATACTATTCGAACAAAGGAAGACTTGGTATCAGCAACTCAGATTGAATGGGCAAAAGGTGATCCTTCCTTCTGCAAAAAACTTGTAAAATTTATGCCAGAAAGATTGAAAGCGATCGTGAAAAATAAAGGATTGACTACAAAATATGAACAATATTTAACAACATTCTAAACGTTTGCTACAAATTAAGTGTCCCAGTTCCTTTTTGGCATGGTTTACGCCATGTTTTCATTTTTTGTATATTTTATAGTCATGAAATTGAGTTTTGTCATTGATGTTTCTATTTTTGATAAGTAAATAATATACAGTAATTAAAATATATATTTTGTTCTCTGTAGAATACTCTTGGAATGTGTAAGTATGTATATGTCCGACTTCTTTATTGAGCCACTGTACGTATCCATAGCATAAGTAGTAGTAGGAACGAGTCAGAAGACCCGCAGGGTTAGTTGGGTTCTGTTCTCGACATAAAATGTTGAAACTTAAAGGCTTGCCCATATTTTTCTATACATTTCGCAATCTATGTATCCGTATAGTAAAACTGCACCGAGAACAAAACCTAACAAACCCCTGCGGTACATATAACCCTTTCCTACTACTACTAGTACTACTACATGTACTATGGATCCATATAGTAAAACTACACGCTACAATCTAATCTAAAATCTACTATCAATATTGGAACATCAAGTATTACTCGCTTATTTTATTACAGGTATAATTTATTAGTCCATTCTTTGATTATGTATTCAGTGGATATGCACACAATCTCGAGAGTCGAGAACCCCGGCACGCGGTATGCTTTCCTCATTTGTTACTTTGTTAAACGAAGGTTAGAGACAAAAGATGACAACCAATCAGAGCCGATTTTACAAATTGACCGATGTTTACTTAAACGAGGTTTACTGAACTTCGATTTTCAATGGTGCAACGAAAGTCCGGGAACCACGTTTAAACTTGATAGTATAGTATAACCTTTTGTCACTCGCGCCAAATTTAGTAACATAACTACTCACGCGTTTGCTTTTTTCCAACATTCACATTTTGAGATACAAACAGTATATTTAGTAAACTTATTTGAAGTAATGCAATTGTTGAGTAAATACTTAGGATATTTGGAATTGTTGCTATAGTGCTGTCAAAATGTCTTGATCCGTGGCAAAAATGCGAACTAAAGTTCAAACCATCGACACATCCAGGCGTTGAGCCAATAAGGGTTCAACTGTTGCTAAACGAGAGAGCCTTGGCGAAAGGGAGTGGATTCCTTCAGCCGACAGCAACGCTTGGAACAGAAAACTAGGTGTCAAGTCAATGTGGTATATCTATAGCTTGTCAATATCTCTTCTCTGAGATCGGCTTTCGAAATCATCGAATCTAATGCCCTAAGCAGCAGTAAAATGCTCGTGTAACTCATTGCTGCTCTTACGATTGGAATTCCTGTTCCGTCACATGTCCACAGTGATCGTACATCATCACGTGCTTCTTTCTTTTGGCAATCAAATAAAGACGTCGAAATAAAGTCATTAATTTTGCTCTTGAAGTTGCTGTACAGTTGCAGTGCGTTCTTCGCCGAAACTTGTTCGTAATTTATCCAAATAATTGTTAGTACATTTTACAATTTCATCAACCACGGCTATATCGATAAATTTCGAAAAAAAAAAACTGTTTACTCAGTGATACCCTTAGCGGTAAACTTCGGTTCTAGCATCTTTTTCACAATGTTTTTACACTTTGTCTTTGCTGATGCTGCCAGTTACTATTTACATTTTGTTTTCCTGTCTTTCCCAATGAAAGAATATTTTCACTGTAACTGTAATTCACATCCATATCGTTTGCATCTGAATCTGCATCTACACTGTTCTTATCTGCTTCACTATCATGATCAATATCATCTTCATTCACTTTTTCATTACTTCAATCCGCATCACTTTCAGCAGCCACTAATTTTCGATAGTTAACATCAGACTCATCATTAATATTGTCAAGCCACTTCTCTATCTCACTTCTATTCAAGAAGCGAGACGTTGCTTAGAAAAACAAAACTTCACTCATAAACAATAATTATCACATTAACGATCGAACGTTGGAAAATTTCAAACTCCATAAAAATATATGGTTACTAGTGTTATCACGGAACTAATCGCGCGTTTGAGAAAAGCAAACGCAAACGAAACTATTTCCTCAACCTGTACTGGAAGCTACTACAATTGCAGCACGTCAGCGAGCTTTAGGGTGAAAGAGGGGAAGGAGCCACTTGAGAAATAGAAGTGAGGGTGACTCCGCTAATGCGACCCCATTCGTAAAAATCATTAGTGTTTACTCACCTGTTTGCTTTTTTCCAACAGCGCGAGTGACAAAAGGTTAATGTTGAACACGTTTAAGTGAACGCTCGTTTAAACTTCGTTGGTGCACACGGCTGTTAATCTTACATTACAAATTTAGCATATTTTCCCATTATAGAATCACATCAGAGGAAAAATTCATTATCTGTAGAACACACTTTTCTAATTACCCAAAATTTTAACTTTCTGATTAATTGTACTTATTACTAGTACTTCTCTAATTATGTTTGCAAATATCTCTAATTGCCTAACATTTCTCTAAATCATTGACTGTATAGGGACAATTAAATATTAATACAAACATAAAAAAGAATGAATAAAAACTCAAAACAAGATTTGATAATAAAATTTTATTATGAAGTCTGGTTCCCAAAACTGGAAACACCTGATAAGAAAAAATATACAAAACTTGAACATTCTAACAAGAGTTCGATTTAGAAAGTCCACATCGAAAACGCGATAGCCAAACTTTTCAAAAGCGGTGGGGTATTATTACTATTTCAAAGTCCGAATTTGTGTTCTAAATAAATTTCCTGTTTAAAATTTCCAATGCCGTCTTTCCTCTGCTTTCCACATTCATCTTTCATATCCAAAAGCTTTAAGGAAACCAAAAAACATGATATCTAAGTGAACGTACTTGATTGCAGGCTGTTCGTGCAATACTTTTATCGTATAAAAACTTCACTTAAAATAGTGAACGTCAGCAGGATCAAACTAGAATCCTTTTCGCATTAGATGCACTTGTTCACTTTTATGAAATTGTTTTCCAGCCGGAATCGATCTTCTTGTGAATGTTATTTAATATAAATCACTCGTATTACAGCACCATGGTACAAAACAATATGAGATCAAAACGATAAATCGTTCATTTCTTTTACACAAGGAAAGCCGTAACAGTTTTTTTTTCTTCATTTACAATCTTATTAGGGAAGCTCTTCCACCATAGTAAATTGAATTCAATGTAGCATCATTCACTACTGGCACGATCTTTCATAAGTAACTAATAATCCTATAAGAACGACGGGAAGCACTCTAAAGGAATCGAACTGAAAACCTCTTGCACCAGAAAATTGGATTCAATGCAACATTATAGCATCACTAGGTAACACGGTAATCACTATTGCAGTAAATGACAAGTTCAATGTTACAAACACAGGACTGATATCTTAGTAACTAAGCAACAGTAACACAATTTAAAGAGAGAGAGAGAATGCAATATGACAGAGCTGAATGATGTTATAAAGAAAAACTGCAAATTCTGCATTCTTCATCTATGACAAAGAAACTATGATACTGAAGTAATGAAATTCATTTCGTTACGAAACTTGTGCAAGAAGCCACTCCTCTCTTTCGTCATCTTCGCCTTCGCATGTGATTTTTTTTTTAATGCAATTTCAATATGACAGAAGCTGACTTAATATTTTAAAGTGTTTGGCAATGTAAATGAAAAATTGGTTCATTGCTTTTAACAACTAAGCAGACGTCGATTTTGAGGTCCGAGTTCCCAGCTCATAAGATATGATCGCTGTGCTAAACGAAATATGTTCTTTTCTTGAAGTTCTAATCGATCCGGGGTTCGACTCCAGGTAAGGAAACACATTTTCGTTTGTTCTATCGCAGGATGTCAACATTTGATGGTTCAGATTTCATCTTATTTCACGTCTTAATGGTCGCTAAACTAAGTAGTATTTCATTCCTGGTGATCGTACAGGCTATGTCCAGAAAAAAATGGTCATGGCTACACAACTACAACAAGATTGCTTTCATGAGCTACGATGTGAAATCAGGCTATGGCTGGCCAACGGGTTCATTACATAAACGAACTCAATCGTTCTCAAGACAATATAAATCTTAAACCGTAAACTATGTTACATTACTAAAAGTTATGGCTCGCGAAACGAGTGATCACTTTCAATCTCTGTTAAGATTTTCGAAAAGTTTGAGTTTGATAATTGTAGTTCGAAAATATGTTCAATTCGAAACTTGAGTTTCAAATTTTGATTTTAAAACTTTCTGAGTTCGAAAAATTTTTAGCGAGAACGTTGAGTTCGAATTTTTTTTTTAGTTCAAAATTTTAGATCGAAAACTTTTTAGTTTGAAATTTTGATTTGCAAGTTTTAAGTTTGAAACTTTCTGAGTTCGAAAAAAAATTGTTTGAAAACTTGGTTCGAAAAGTTTTTTAGTTTTCAAATTCGGTTCGAGTTCGAAAATTTTAAGTTTAAAAAAATTTCGTTCCAGAAAGTTTGATTTTATTTTTTAGTTTTAAAAATTTTAGATTTTTCAAAATTTGTTTCAAAATTTTATTTGAAATTTTTGTTTCAAAATTTTTGAAATTTTTTCGTTTGAAATTTTTTAGTTCCAAAATTTTTTTGAAAAGTTTAATTTTTTTTAGTTTGAAAATTTTTAGTTTTCAAAATTTTTAGTTTTGAAAATTGTTGCACTCAGCGGAACCGTTTCGAAAAAGAATCGGAGCAGTTTAGATTTTCAAAATCTGGCAACATCGGTTCCATCAATGAAGCGCTTACTGATCAACAAATGCTAACCATTTAAAAAAAATCACTCGAACAATGAACTAATCAGATTTAAGCAAAGAGTCATCTTTTTATTTAATCCACGAACGGAAACGAAAAGATACTAATTAGGTCCAAAATCACATCATCCCATCCCTTTTATTCATCTCAAAATAAATATATCCTTTCAAAGTAAACCATTGGCAATTAAATACTGTATATGTTCAATATGCAATGATACTGACAACGAATACGTAAGCACATGTAACACAATATAGCTGACGTTTGCTTCTAAACATATGATTATAAGCCAATGCACGAAGAAGCTTTTTTTTCATCATTTTTATTTAATCTGCGAACAAAAACGATATAAATTAATGTTATTAACCAGACCCGAAATCGTTCCTCCTTTACACCTCTTAGAGATATTCAATAAACGAACTGACATTATACTCTTCGTAAAAGCAGATTCTGCAAGTTCACAACAATTCGTATGCGTAACAACGAGCAGAAAAATGTTTAATGTAACATAACATGTCCATGTTTCTTTTCATAGGTAAAATTGTTCGCACTGAATGGAGTACGGCGGCTCAGTGCTTGTCTCTAACGAATGAGGTTCCTGCTTCATTCCACAACGAAGTAAGTTCATGTTTTCCCCCTACGTTTCAAGGGGACGTTAACGTTTCCTGAAACTAACACCAAGAATCAAACTCGGGACCATTGCATAGTAATCAACACACGTGTACGGTCGCTTAGCGCTTGTCTCTACTGTATGAGGTCCCTGCTTCAATCCTCAGTCAAGTAAGTTCATGTTTCGTCCTATCATTTCTCATCGTTTTCGCGGGGACGTTAAATTCAACATTTCCAAGAATCAAACTCGGAACGATTCCAAGGTATCCATGTTCACCCTTCCTGGAAAAACATTTCTTAGGATTTTTCTTAAACTTGGTTTAAATTTCTAGTTCGAAAATTTTAAAAGTTTAGTTCGATAAAAAGTTTGATTTGAAAATTTTTAGATGTGATTTACATCTTTAGTTCGAAACTTTTGTTTTTAAAAAATGTTTTAGTTCGACAAAATTTTGCTTCAATCTTTTTAGTTCGAAATTTTTTGAAATTTTTTAGTTCGAAAATTTTTTGGGTTCGAAAATTTTAGTTCGAAAGTTTTTAGTTTAAAATATTTTTCGAAAAATTTTTAATTTTTAGTTCGAAATTTTTTTGGGGTTCGAAAATTTACATTTTTTGTTCGAAAATGTTTTTATTTGAAAATTTAGTTCAAAAGTTTTTAGTTTAAATTTTTTTAGTTCGAAATTTTTTTGAAATTTTTGTTTCAAAATTTTTAGTTCGCAAATTTTTTGTTTGAAAATTTTTGTTTAAAATTTTTTAGTTACAAATTTTTTAGTTCGAAAAAATTTTAGTTTAAAATTTCTTGCACTCTGCGGAACCGTTTCGAAAAGAACCGGAGCAGTTTAGGTAAGACAAATCTGGCAACACTGTTTCCATTAATGAAGCGCTTACTGAGCGTTTAAAAAAATCGCTTAAACTCACAACAATGCGTTATAAGAAATCTACAAGCGACAACGATGGACCCCTCTTTCACCATTGTTACTTCCAGAGACAGGCTACTAATTCAAGGACAGGATCTCCATCAAGGTAAAAAAGCTGGTAATCATCTTATCTGTCAAAGAGAACGGTAATATTTAATGTAAACTTCAGTACAATATCATGATACCAAAAAAGGGTTATTTAAGGAGGAGGTTGAACCCTTCATGGGAACTTCACGCATAACCATAAAAAGGGAACTAAATTCTAAAATCCAGGGCTAGGGTGATCACCGACATATCGCTCTATATTTCACTCATGGGCTGTGGGGGAGGGGGGCTAAGATCATGTGACTTCTATCAACCAATCAAAATTGATGTACCAAAACATTCATCTTACCTGTAAAAGGAAACAAATGAGTGAGGGGTTTTCCCACGTATTCTGTTCACCGTGTGGCGGGTCTAAAATCATGTGACCTCTATCAACCAATCAGAATCGAGATACCAAAGTATACATCAGAAAGGACACCCTAATTTCAAAAATCCTAGGACCTAAAATCATGTGATCTCTATCATCCAATCAGAATCAAGGTACCAAAGCACTTATCTTACCCGTAAAAGGAAACGAATTAGTGATGGATTTCCCCGCAAGGGTAAAACATGACGTCATACCATGTGACCTGTTCACCGTGTAGCGGGTCTAAGATCATGTAACCTCTATCAGCCAATCAGTATCGTAGTACCAAAGTACTCATCAAAGAAGATACCCAAATTTCAAAATCCCAGGCTGTAAGATCATGTGACCGCTATTAACCAATCAAATTCAAGGTACCAAACCACTCATCTTACCCATAAAAGGGAACGAATTTTAAAAAATCCCTGAGCCTAAGATCACGTAACCTCTATCAGCCAATCAGCATCGTGGTACCAAAGGATTCATCTTACCCGTAAAAGGGAACGAATTTCAAATATCGCAGGGTCCAAAATCACGTGACAGCTGTCAACCAATCATAAACACTCATCTTACCCGTAAAAGGGAACAAATTTCAAAAATCCATGTCATAAAAGGGAATGAGGGATTTCCCCGCAGGGTGACTCATGACGTCATACCACGTGACCTGAAAATTTGAATTTCCCGCGTGGGCGGGGCCTAACGTCACGTGACCTCTCTCAGCCAATCAGAATCGAGAAAATTTTTGCTGACTCGGCGAGCCATACGGGGACCACTACTACTGTAGCTTAGTAATAACAGAATTGATAATACTAAACTTCGGGATAGTTATTGCCTAGGTAATTTATACCTCCCTGCCATATTTCATTAAATTCACATTGCCGGTACATCAAAGGTGGCTTATTGTTAACACACTACATAATACTCTACAGGGGGGTAATTATTGCCTAGGCAATTTATACCCCTCTCCCATATTTCATTAAATACTAGTTGTCGGTACATCAAAGGCGGCTTAATAATAACACACTGCATAATACTCAGCAGGGGGTAATTATTGCCTAGGCAATTTATACCTCCTACAATATTTCATTAAATACAAGTTGTCGGCACATCAAAGGTAGCTTAGTAATAACACACTACATAATACTCAACAGGGGGGTAATTATTGCCTAGACAATTTATACCCCCCTCCCGTATTTCATTAAATACTTGTTCGGTAGCTTAATAATAACGGAGTTCAGAATACTCAACAGGGGGATAATTATTGCCTAGGCTATTTATACCTCCCTACCGTATTTCATTAAATACACATTGTCGGTACATCAAAGGTGGCTTATTGTTGACACACTGCATAGTACTCTAGAGGGGGGTAATTGTTTGCCTAGGAAATGTATACCTCCCTACCATATTTCATTAAATACACATTGTTGGCACATCAAAGGTGGCTTATTGTTAACACACTACATAATACTTTTAAGGGGGTAATTATTGCCTAGGCAATTTATACCTCCCTCCCATATTTCATTAAATACTAGTTGTCAGTACATCAAAGGTGGCTTATTGTTAGCACACTACATAATGCTCTACAGGGGGGTAATTATTGCCTAGGCAATTTATACCTCCCTATCATATTTTATTAAATACTAGTTGTCGGTACATCAAAGGTGGCTTATTGTTGACACAGCACATAATACTCTACAGGGGGGTAATTATTGCCTAGGCAATTTATACCTCCCTACCATATTTCATTAAATACTAGTTGTCGGTACATCAAAGGTAGATAATAACACAGTGCATAATACTCAACAGGGGGTAAATATTGCCTAGGCAATTTATACCCACTCTCAGATTTCATTAAATACTGTTGTCGGTACATCAAAGGCGGGATAATAATAACACACTGCAAATTACTCAGCAGGGGGGTAATTATTGCCTAGGCAATTTATTCCTCCCTAACATATTTTATTAAATACTAGTTGTCGGTACACCAAAGGTGGCTTATTGTTAACACCCTACGTAATACTCTACTGGGGGGGGTAATTATTGCCTAGTCAAGAAAGTATCGAACACATGTTTTTAGGGCAGTAGGGAATTTATACAAAATGGAAAAGTAAGTGGGAGTGATTTATGTGAGAAAAGAAAATGAATTGTTGGTAACGAAGATAGAAAACAACGTGCCATGCGGGGTTCAAACCAACATTCATTCGCTGACGCTCGCTCTGCAACGCTGTCTGAATTTAATGTTGGTAACGTAGCTTAACGTATGAAACCATGAAACAAACGCATCGAAATAGAATATCGCAAAAAAAGCAGGTGCAAATCTGGCCGCCAATGCTAAAGAACAGGCAAAATTAGCAAAGTACTAATTTACAAATGATGAAAAGGAAACATTTTGTAAAGTAATTTTGAATTATGTAGAAATAGAGTTGAAGTACTATTAATAAACCCTGATCCACTATTAGTAATAGACGTCGGTCTGTCTCCTCACTCTGACTTCAATTTCTGAAAAAGTACTCGGACTTCTTTTACACGTGAATTAAGGTATGGAATTTCGAGAAATAGGTAGAATGAAAGGTGCACGAACTGCTTTCCACGTCCATTTAGACAGCGCCCCCCACCATTCAAGACTCAAATCGGAAATTGTTTCAATCGTTTGTACATAGTTTGTACAGAAATGTGCAGGCGAAATTTTCGTTTGTACAAAATTAGAGGCATCGCCAGAACGAAAACAAAGTGTGACTGATTAAGTGGTCACCATCATGTCTAATTCAAGTACAAATTATAGCAATCATTTGTACATCGTTTGTACAGAAATGTGCACGCGAAATTTTCTGTTATCCACAATTAGGGGCGCCGCCAGAACGAAAACAAAGTGGGGGCTGTCTAAATGGTAGCCCCATGATGTCACATTCAATCACAAATTGTTGCAATCGTTTGTACATCTTTTGTACAGAAATGTGCAGGCGAAATTTTCTGTTGTACACAATTAGGAGCGCCGAGAGAACGAATATAAAGTGGGGCCTGTCCAGGTGCTAGTCTCCCACCATGTCCAATTCAATCACAAATTGTTGCAATCGTTTGTACAGAAATGTGTAGACCAAATTTTCGTTTGTACACAATTAGGGGCGCCGCAAGAGCGAAAACAAAATGATGGATGTCTTAGTGGTAGCCCCCCACCGTGTCCAATTCAATCACAAATAGTCGCAGTCGTTCCTACGTCGTTTGTACAGATATCTGCAGACGAAATTTTCCTTTGTACATATTGTTCAAGTTCAACACAATTTTATGGAGTAAGTCATTCAACGGTTCTTTGCCCTGAGGAAGAGGAATTAATAGGTAAAAGTGGCTTTCGATGGGAAACTTCTCACACCAAATCCGATGGGAAAATTTCAAGTAAAAATATAGTTCATATTTGTCGTGGACCTACGAAGAAACTAAATCCCGACCCTAAGGAGTGTTTTAATTTGTTTTTCAGAGAAGATATAATTAATGAGATAGTGACAAGAACAAATGAAATTGAAATAAAAAGAAAGAAGTACCGAGTTACTAATGCTACCATTAAAATACCTCTAAGGACGAAATTAAAGCTTTAATAGGATTTCTCATACTGTCTGCAGTGCTCAAGGACAATAATTTGCCATCAAGACCTTTATTTAACATTGATTATTGTGGTGATAGATGACGGGGTACGTTGTCGAGTGAAAGTTTTGATTTCTTAATAAATTGTCTCAGATTCGATGACAAAGCAACAAGAGAACAAAGGAGGCCTGAAAGTAAACTTGCTCCCATTAACAAAGTGTGGGATATTTTTGGGTCTAATTGCGAATCGACTTACAAGCCAAGCTCATATTGCACTGTAGATGAGCAGTTACTAGGGTTTCGTGGTAGATTCCCATTTTGAGGCTATATAAGTAACAAACCAAATAAGTGTGGAATTAAAACTATCATGCTTTGTGGTAATTCAACTAAATACATGGTCATGGCTATACCCTATTTAGGTAAGGGAACCAAACCTCCTGGAGAAGAAGCTGCCAGATATTTTGTAAAATCTCTTGTCGAATGAGTCAAAAATATCAACCGAAACATAAGAATAGATAATTGGTTTACGAGCGTGCCTCTTTTCCAAGAGTTTCTTACTGAGTATGGCATAATTGCTGTCGGAACCATAAGAAGCAATAAGCGCGAATTGCCACCGGTGTTTGTTGATGTGCATTTCCGTAACAGAGAAGTGAATAGTTCTATGTTCTTATTCACGCAAGGATTCACAGCAGTATCCTTTAAACCTAAGTCAAATAACTTAGTCTTGCTCTTGTCAACCATGCACGACGGACCATCCGTAGATAAGACATCACACAAACCTGAAATACTAGTGACATGTAACCAAACAAAAGAGGCAGTAGACACTTTTGACCACATCTGTGGAGACATGAATGGCAGCAGGAAAACAAGACGTTGGCCACTTTTCATCTTTTATGGTGTGCTAAATATTGCTAAAGTGGATTTTCTAAACTTGACTCAACAATTGATGTTATAAACATACTAAAATTTAAACGTTATAAACAAACTAGGTTGGGTAACGGTTAGAAGACACATATCCCACCATGTCTTAGAAGACACATGTGCGCGTATATATTTATGTTCACTATATTTGCAAGACACTGATCTAGTTTTATAACTGAGCACGTAACTTTGCCACACACGACCTTTCTTCCTATCTGTTTCTCGAAATTGCATGCCTTAATTCACACGTAAGAGAAGTCCGAGGACATTTTCAGAAATTCGATTCAGAGACAGGACACAGACCGACGTCTATTACTAACGGTGGTTCGGGGTGAATTGAAAGCACTTCCTCTCTATTTATACCTAATTTCAACATTACTTTACAAACTGGCTCCTTCTCATCATTTGTAAATTTGTACTTTGCTACTTTCTAGTGCAAATGGAAATATAACTTGAAATATCATATTATTAGTTACATAAAGTACTGTCAAAGAATTTTATCATTTTAATCTACAATTTATGTAAAACCCAGAAGTAAAATATAAATAATGAAAATAAAGTAATTAGACACATGGTTCTTATAATATGGAGGATAAAGTAAAGAAATGGAAATAAATATAACTTGAAATATCATATTATTAGTTACATAAAGTACTGTCAAAGAATTTTATCATTTTAATCTACAATTTATGTAAAACCCAGAAGTAAAATATAAATAATGAAAATAAAGTAATTAGACACATGGTTCTTATAATATGGAGGATAAAGTAAAGAAATGGAAATAAATATAACTTGAAATATCATATTATTAGTTACATAAAGTACTGTCAAAGAATTTTATCATTTTTATCTACAATTTATGTAAAACCCAGAAGTAGAATATAAATAATGAAAATAAATAATTAGACACATGGTTCTTATAATATGGAGGATAAAGTAAAGAAATGGAAATAAATTTCTTCCCGGGAATTTGTATGACGTGCTGGTTGGTTGAATTTATAAATACAAAATAAATCGCCATAATACCGATGTGTTAGTGTTAAACAAGCACCAAGGATCCATCAATTTTAAACACGAAGTGGCCTCGTGCAAGAAATGTTACGACCTCACTAAAGAGGCACGTTACACCAAAAGAACACTGGGATACATACAAAATTTTCAAGAAACATTTCTTTAGTGTCTGACGTTACTATATCTTGTAGTATTAAACTTAATGCGCGTATCCCTCCTTTATTCGTATGTTGTGATAGGGGTAGTTCCTCATAAAACTATGTAGTCTAGTTTCCCAGCAACATAATCACTAATTATGATTAGTACCAAGTTGGCCCCACCACTATTGGACGAAGAAAAATAAATAATGATATTCGAGTGCTACGTTAATGCTGGTTAATACCCAAATTTCAGACTTTGTGCAATCAAAATAAGAAAGTTATGAACAATTTAAACTTTGGGGCAACTTGACCAAGTTGGCCCCGTTTGTTTCCCTAAATAAGATGAAATTGATTTTCTAATGCTTAACGTTTTTGCTACGTTAGTACTGATTAGTGCCCAAATTTGAGCGTTAATTCTAATCAAATAACGCAGTTATAACGAAATTAATTAGCGTAATTGGACCCCCTTTTTCCTTAATTGAGATAGAATGGATTTTCTAACGCCAAAGTTTTGTGCTACGTTAATGCTGGTTAGCACACACATTTGAGCGTTAATCCTCTTCAAATAACGTAGTTATAACGAAATTAATTAGCGTGAAGTTGGCAACGCTTCTTTCCATAATTGAGATAGAATAGATTTTCTAACGCCAAACGTTTGTGCTACATCAGTGCTGGTTACTGTCCAAATTTGGGTCTTAGTACTGTTCAAATAACGCCGTTATAATGAAATTCAATAGCGGGAAGTTGCCTCCACTTTTTCTCTAATTGAGATAAGATTGATTTTTCTAATACCAAACGTTTGTGCTACGTTGGTGCTTAAGTAGTTACGATTTCGGAGGGTCGTCAAATGATGCCCACAGTCAGCGTTAACTATACTTTTAATTAGTTTGCTAATGTATAGAAAATGTGTTAGGTTAACCGCTTAACTTATAATTTTTTTCGCAAAAGTCGTTCCAAATTTTATATATTTTTTTTATTTGTTATTTCTATTTTACGTTGAAGGTAGAGCTATGTGGAAGCAAACATTACTAAAACTGTCCAAAATTTAGGCCCGAATTAGGCACTTGAAAATCACCTATTTTAAAACCATGAATATATTCGTTCGTAGTAAAAGCAAATGGATCTTGTTGTTAGTCTTAATTTTTGAAAATTTTTTTGTGTACAAGAAGCTGCAACGAATCTTTTAAAATATTTTATGCAGTTTGTTGAATTTACTTGAACTTCAAGCTGATCAAAATTGAGATTTAAATTTTCTTGCAAAAAATATTAAAATCCCGAATATGTACGTTCCACAATAAACATTACAAAATTACACTACCATATTCAGCAAAAGGGAAACAAATATATATTCTAATACGTTTTTATTTATTTAGAATATTTTTGAATAGAATGTCGCAGGCTAATAACAATAAAATAACAGATATTAGAAAATCTCTATACATTTGAGTTAGTCGGAACCGCTAACTTCTAAATCGAAGTCACTTTCACTGTCCATCTTGACAAAACTTCAGTGGGGAAAAATGAGCTCAATATAAGTCAATATTCCAATCAATCTAGCACGAATTATTGTATTCTGTTTTGCAAAAAATACCATTATTTCAAAGAGAAATAACAAACAAATGAATTCTCGGTACAATGTTAATATGCTATTTCAATTTAGTCATTTCGTCAATAAGCATTAGCCTTCAATGCAAAATATTAGCCAAAAATAGTTAAATGAATCTTACCGACATCTAGCGAACACCCATACACTCAGCTGCGTATGGCGAACGTAAGGATTCGTTGTTTAAATTAATATTTAGATCTTTTTTCTTTGCACGAATATATTCGTGTTCATAATTTTAGGGCAAAACAAAAATAACGTAATAATTCGTGGTTGTAAGTTAAGCGGTTAAGTGGTTGTCCGCTACAGCGGCTTGAGTAAGTAGTACATTTGTAAAGTAGGCCTGAGTATTTTTGTGGAAAGGTTTAATGACCTGTATCGCATGATTTTTAATAATTTCGCAATTTGAACCCATATTCGAAAACTGAGTGAGCGTACTAAAAATGCTTGTTCTTAAACTATGCATTGCATACTCTGCTTACCTAATATTTTTTTTTATTTCGCTTCGATATGAAGCTCTAAACAATCTTCGATTGTGATCCAATAAAATTATATGTTGTGATTGCATTAAAAATTTGATAACAAGTCCATTAGAACAGCTATATTAAAATAAAATTAATCTCGAACCCAGCTTTTTAGTTAGATAGTTTGCTTTGGAAACTCGTTAAAAATTTGATTGTTATGTAATAAAATTAAATTGTTAAAATATGATTCCTATGTTCCCTAAAGCCCATAACCATTATAAACAGTGGTCCCTGAAAACCCCTGATCATGTAGAGGAAACTTTATTCTCTCATAATTATATGCTGTTCAATTTGATTGTAATTATATTAATTATTTTGATTTCCCCGAACACTTTTATCGTGAACTTGTTAAAAATAAAATTCCCTTAGAAACTCGTTTTTTAAATGATTTGTCTTTTACTGTGATGCGAAAGTCACCGACATAACGTAGAACACATATGCTGTGACCCAATGTTATTTGTTCTTTCGTATTATTTATAATAACACTCGTTCTTACGAATGGGAGGGAATGTTATTTATTCATGCGGGACTTGGTTTTATTTTGACGCATCGTATTTTTTATTCCTTGTAATTATTAGTCGAAAACTGTGTGAATATATAGAGCATGGTTTTTGCATGTCCTTCCTGGGTGAAGTCTACAGACTGAGTTTATCGTGCACTTTTGGAACCGGGAGGGATATGCGGAAGTGAAAGCTGCTGACCCATGGTGTTGACCTTACTGTTACGTGACATCACAGAATGTTGCAGACGCATTAGCAATCAAGTTGGCTTCGCGGTGGGTAGACATCAGAGAAAGCGGACAACTAATAGAAAACAAGTTTGGTCGCCGCGTAAGGTGAACACGTGATTATCTTGTGGGTATGAAAATACTTTAAATACAGGTTATAAGAAAAAATATAAAGATACGTCATGCAACAAATGAGAAAAAGGATCATTCTAACACTAATATTCAAGCATTATCATCATCTGATGTTGAATCAGAAATATTCGAAACATCTTCAGATGAAGAATTTGATATTGACTCAATAGAACTACAAGTGTTATCAATTTCCCAAACCCCACCGTTATTCTCTCCTATATTATCAGGAGCATACAGATTTTGGAGTTTAGATTGTTGTTGTAATAGTCAAAAAGTGGACCGAGAATGTATAAAGAAGGCTATTGAAAAAGGGATTTCAACAATACGTTAATAGATGTAGATGTAGAGAAGGATACTACCACGATTATGCTCACGGTTGTATGAGTGTACCCACAAAATCATTGGGAAGCCGAGCTTGGAGTATTATATCAAGCTGTAATGTTGAAGAAGATGTGCTTTACTTGTATGCAAATACACACATTATAGGAATATTAAAAAGAGAAAATTCTTACGAAACATATTTGGGATTATTAACGATATAGGCTATTACCTGGAATTACGGGACGTCTTATTAAGAAACACAGATGGAAATCGGACATTCCGGATTGAAAAATGTATTCGAAAAGTGGTAATGTTTCAAGTGTGACTTGCACCAGTCACTTTATCAGCTAGTAACACTGTTAACAATTCGTCACTATATATTAGTGCCGGACGAACTTCAAGAAATGTAAACAGAAGCTTTTGTCTCTAGTTCTAAAGTTAATACAGGTAAATATAATTTCGTATGTAAAATTTCAGATTTTTATCTTTTGATTTAAGGGTCCCAACTTTGAGTTAACAATGAAGCCGTTATTGGCATATGATAAAAAGTAGTTTTTTTTCTGTTCAGTAGGTTTATTGTTCTTAAACATGCATTAATTTTTTAAAGAATTATTACTTAATTATCTGCTTTCAGAAACGCATGCTTAGTATCCAAATTTCCAAATTTCCTTCTTGATTCCTCGGATGAAGCAATCATTCTATGTGTGGCTTTATGACCAAAAACTTTTGTGGAAACCCTGGAAAACTCTTTTACGACTCGATCAACTGCTTGTGAATCCCATTGAATTCCTTTAAATTCCAGTGGCTCTATTTCAATCTTTGTTAGCAATTCTTCATCTGACATTGAGTTTAAAACAAGGGGAGATGGCGTCGTGACGGAAGCATCCCAATCAATCATCTTATAGTAGTAGTTTTCTGCTTCGAGATGAATCATAATATTTGATTTACAACATTTTCTCACTCCAGCTTGATTGGTCGTTCTTGCACCAACAATCTTGTTTACTGCATCTTTTCTTACTTCAATGTCTGGATCTGCAAGAGCTGCAAGAAGAATATTTTCAGTGTGGGCAAAATAACAATTTAATTTTAGAGATCTCATTGCAGCTTCCTTCATCTCACTATCGGGTAAATTTCTAACTTCCTCCAAAATAAAATAGATGTTACGTAATCCATCAGTGCAGTTGGAGCGGGTTTTTATCTCGAACAAACTTGGAGCATACACTCTAACGATGTAGGTTACAAGCTGCAATAGGTTTTTGGATGGATTTCTTGTGCTCATGAAAAAACGAAGGGTTCGATTGGCGAGCGTCAACCACCTGTCGTGATTAAAGGCACCTGGAGAACGAGTTTGTAAAAATTTTATAACAGCAGCATCAGCGTTGTGTTTTCCCTTTTGTACTGCGATGCAAGCTTTCAGCAAATACTTTTGATCAGCGCTAAAATCTTTTGTGATATTCACACAACATTACTTGACATTTCCAGTGACGGGCTGGAAATCAACTATTGGAACATCCCGTGGATCAAAACTTAGCATCTTTCCTATATCCCCCAAAATTCTTTTGGACCAGTTCTTTTGCCATAAATATTTTTAAAAAGTTTTCTTAGTGCAAGTTCATTTAGATGCAATATACAAATGAGCCACTGTAAAATTGGATTTAAAGCTGTTTCCAGTCGACGTATAATTCCAGAATGTTCGCCGGTGTTTGTATTTGTTCCATCACATACCACAGCACGCAAAGTAGCTGTCGAATCCGTGTCACGTATAACAGAGAATATTTCATTTGAAATATCTTCTGCTTTGCCACATTGTGGAGCAATATGATCCACGTATTGCTCACTAGGATATGCAGTAATAACGCAGTGATCCCTGTTTTTTTACTTTCCTCCACCTAGTCCAAATAATCTGGTTTCATCTATGCGCCCATCAAAACAAACACAAATTAGCCTGCGCCCGTCAAACGAACGAGATTCTGCTCGCTTGTCTCTCCAATAAATTCGCTGTGTCCGCAATTTTATTGGTTATAGTATATTTTCCGGTTTATCCAGTTTCAGGTCTTTCAGGCATGCATTAATTAATTTGCAAGCATCTCGGTTACTAACGCCAGTTCTTTCCATCATTTGGCTTAAGTTTGGGTACTGATGCCTATTTTGTGCTGACCGTTTTTCGGAATCTGTGTCTTCAGTGTAGGATGTGTTTGCTTCATAAGGTGATTCATCTTCCAAACCCACACCACTTGCTTCATTTTCTTCCATAAAGTTTATCTGACAGGCAGCAGTTTTAGTCGTAGTTAGGCTTTGCAAATGCTTTTTCCTAAACCGCTCTTCCTGGTCCTTCCTCTCTTCTTTTTTGGTAAAAACTTGTTGCAAGTTTTAGGATAAAACTGCGTTAATTGCATCGAACAAACATTTATTTTAAGCAAAACAAGAGAAAAATGAAAATATGTATAAACTATAATTAAAATATGTAAGAAGGAAATTCTGCAACTACACGCAAAACTTTTTGTTTTACAAAAATACACTGACCTTTGTGGTGCCATATAGCGAGAAATTGGAAAATTACAAAATAATAAAATTACTGAATCAAATTCCAGTTGCGACCAGTAGAAGTGTGATTTTTTTAGAAATCGTACTGAAAGTGTGCTTAGGACATGCAAGAGCAGCGATCTTCATTAAATTTGCATCAATCAATATTTTGGGTTGCCCTACTCTACATGATGATTATTTTTCCTAATTGCACTAATAGGTATGTAATTATCACTGTTATTCGCATGTAAAACGTAATCATACACTTTTCCTTATTCACTATACAGTAATGCGTCATGAACACTGCACCTATATTGTCCAAAACAATGTTTATTATATGCACACTTGTGAACGGAAAAACTTAATGCAGTATATTTTGGACAGTCTATTTCTTCTTAATTTGTAACATTTCTTTAAATAATTTCTTGAAGAAAAAACTTTCTGGTTGTTCCTTAAGTGTAAATACCTGTAGTATTTGAACAATATGATTGAAGTGTTTCCTTATGATGAGAATACCCTACATCGCCTTCATGCCTGGTAATGCCATAAACATTCTCACTTAGATACGTGTTTCTACTTATGATTGGCTCAGATAGCTTATTTAATGGATATGTTGGTTTAAATATCCAATTTTGATGAAAGGGAACGTCAGAATATACAATTGCTAGCTTCTACACAATAAAATCTTATTCATTATCGTGGAAAGCAGAGAAGTGCACAACAACCCTCATTATACTCAAGTGAATAAATTAGAAGGTGTTATCAGAATAAATATTTCTATCTTTGTCTATTTCTGATAAGGAATCAAATTTTGCATACACGATACCTGTAACAGGTTCAGTTAAAGTTTTTGAAAAAGACACTTTTGAAGTTATAGAGGAATCACGAACTACATCCCATGTATTATCATCTAAACGTCCTGTTGGAGACAAAATAAAAGCATACAGATTTTATGCATTTGTATATTTATCAAGAGTAACAGTATGTGAAGAATTTTGGTAATATATACCAGTATCAGATATCAGAGTATAGTAACTTAGAAAGTATAAATCATTATTAATATCAGGAGTGAGGGGATTGGGAGGAAATGTTTTTGAGCCGACATTGCAGTTTGTTAACGTTTAAGTTTCGAAACTAATAGGGATTGAGATGTGATTTCCCATTAAAGGCTGTGTTGGAGATCAAAACCAATTACCAGGCCTTTAGGAACATAACCCAGGAAGAGACTAGCAAGGTTGTAGACTTAACGCGTGTAGGAATAGTATACGTTCTTGTCTATACGGTTGTGAGAGGTAACTTGGCCGTTTCTGAAACAATTCGCGAATTTAATTGAATAGTTAAATCTGCAGCTACATCAAAGCAAAGTACATGAAGAATAACTTAATCAATTGCAACTTTATAATTTGTATTTTCAGGAGATATTAAGCAAAAGTTATCTTTACAGTGATATAATTTTACAGGTAAACTTACTTTATTGGGAAGCATACGATCTAAACTTACAATGTCAGTATGAAGACGGCCATACATTTCTAAAGATTTACTATTTCCATGTTATTATCAAGTTTTTCATAACCAGCATTTGTATTATCTAATTTGTTAAATTATTCTGCAGTGTCTTTATGCCACATGGCACATTCTAAATGTGTTTGAGAACCATCATAAAAATAATTTAATAATGTTTCAATCTATACACAATAAGGATAAGACCCTGATGAAGAACTTATTAATCTATCATTTAACGAAATGTCAATTTGAGAAGAAAATCAATATAGGAAATTATTTACTGGTGCAACACTATAATCTTAAGTTAATTTTGTTCCATCAGCTTTTGTAATTTTAGAACGTACATAAAGATAGATATGCAAGATGAATAAAATCCCCTGTTTCTTCAGGAATAATAAATCAAATAGGGCCTTCTGAGTATAATGCAAAGATAGGGCGATATTCTGCATTGGCTGTTGCTACAATAGCTGGTTGTGTCAAAGGTATAGAAAATAAATCAAATTCATTGGTGCAACATTCAGAACTATCTGAATTTAGGAGCGAAACTATAAGAAGATATCGTTTATACGTTTATGTTTTGTTGGTGGTCCAAACTTTACAATTGCCGAAGCCTTCCTTTTGCGTGACCGTCTCTTACGGCTACCAGCTAACAACTGTGCAACTTTATTACCGTAATGGCTTTTGTCTTTATACTGTCGAGAGCTTATTTTACACGTGTACGAACAGATTCTTTAAACGGACTATTTTCCAATACATCACCCGCAACACGTATACCAGTTTGTAATGCCTGACGTACTACAGCTTTGCTCATTGTATAAGAGATGGTAAAACAAAACGAAATAATCCTTTAAAGAAATTTCCTATACCATGTCCATGGTATTCCATGACCTCGGTAATAAGAATCATGTATTCATCACATCTTTATTATTATTATTTAGCAGATGCAGGAAAGCGTTTAAAATGTAATGTTACTGTCAGTGCTCCAGATGGAAATTGCAAATTTCGCCCTGCGTGATATTTTTATAGTATTCCAATTGTGTTAAAACGAAATTTTACAATTGGCATATAGTGAATATCTTCAAAGGTGATCGTACTTTTTCGTATTTATTATCAGAGATTGTTGCTATACGTAATAAATGTGTTTTTGTATCACCTAAAAATTGATATTGTATAACATCTGTATAAAAAATTTATAGAGATATCCGATATCTACGTGTGCTTTTTTGAATCCACGACGTTTCTTTACAAGGTCTGAATTTTCAGAAAAACCTAATTGTAAAGCTAATAGAGCTGACAATGTAACTGATTCTACCTCACATATAAATCGGATTCTGATAATCGTATATAATATTTAATTGATTAGTAAAATGTGTTGGACTATTTCTTGATACACATTTTTACTACCGTTTGAAACTAATGTAATGTAAAAACTATTATAAATACTTTCACAAATCATTTTAGTTTAAAGTGAAGCGTCAAATTTGAAGTCCCAAAAGGAAATGGTAATTTTAAATTATATTCATCTTTTAAATTTACTTCTATTGTACCGAAATATTTCTTTTCAACTTTAACATAATGCGGTGTGTGAAACAAAAAAAACTACATGATCGTGTTGTATATTACATACAATAAATTTTCGAACTATCGGGCCTATACTTTTATTGTTTTACAATATCAAAGCATACATTAATTGTATTGGGAATATTGTAATCTAGATTATATGGAAATTTTCCACGTGTTAGTAGCATGTTGACCTAACTACGAGCGCAAGTTACCTTCCCCCAATATTTTTTAACCAACGCAGAAGGAACCAACTAATTATACAAAGTTACATGGCGCAAAGTATTCCCATAACTACAATGCTAAAGTGAGATTGAATATGCTTTTATGACATTTAAAATCATAAAAAATTACATCTAAAACTAATCACTATAAACTATTATTCAGTACATAGTGCATTAGAAAGCTTATTCTTTGCTCTTTAAAATGTTTTTACCCCATCTTTCTACGTTAAATACTTTTGAAGTTATGAACTGAAACATAAAGACGATTTCTTTTCTCTCTCCATATGCTACGAATGAAGACATACACATACACATACAAAGCAACCAGCTCCCACTTACATATATGTGTGAGTTGAATTGCTTTTTTACTGCATACGTGACTTGCATAATACCAGTTAACATGTTTTCTTTTTAGAAATACAACTTGCAGATACATATATATCGTTTTCTTCTCTCTTAAAACTGAGTATATAATAATAACAACACCAAAACTGTCCGTCCAGGCTGTCTGTCCTGACTGTCACGGCTTCTTGTCAGGCCGCTTTTTTCGATTCAAGGTCATCACTTTGAAGAAAATCCTTGATATAAAATCTGTCCGCAAATCTCTAGCTTTTATAACTGAAACATACCGCATGCAACACCATCTATTGAATAAGTGAGTACCTGTTTGAATATGCTCACCTAGCTAGCAAATTTAGCTAAAACTTCAATGTTCAAAAAGGAAAAAAGTCAGTGTTGCCAACTCAATATTTTTTTTCGGAATGTTCCAGGATTTTAATTTTTCAAGATATCGCTTTAAAACATATCGGGATGAAATCACCCCATTACTAATAAATATGATAATTGTTAAAAATGAGATGGCAACACTGATAGTTACACCCCCAAATAACGTTAAAATTCAATAGCTCAGCTCCTAATTAACCGATTTCAAAAATTCAAACGGCAAATGAATACTAATGACATAGCCAATTTTATAAAATGCATAAAGGTTGCATAACCCTCAGGATATGTTTCCCTTTTTCAATATCTACTAATTTTCATCAAATCGAAAAAATAAAAAATACTACCATAATCACAATAAAATTCTAAGACTTTTTTAAAGAATAATATTTTCCCGAAAACTCAAAAATAAACCTGTAAAAAATTTCCGAAATTTCGAATTTGCTATAACCATCAAATATTAACCGATTTTCAAAATTCTAACAACATTCAATAGAGAATTAAATTGGCTATGTATTGAATGTCTTATAAATTGCATAACTCTAAGGATATAATTACAAAATACTCAAAAAAATCCCTTATTTATACATATACTTTTAAAATTTAAATGATATTATGTTCTGTATATCCAAAGGTCTTAGCTTTTTATAGTCTTGATACTATAAAACACTTATACACTTAAAACATACTTAAAATTACAAGTTCGGATATTGATAATGAAACCATAATAACACATATACACTTAAAACATACTTAAAATTACAAGTTTTATTTTGTTATTTTTTGGATTCATTTCTAAAGCAAAACTGATGTATTTTATAACCATTATCTAAATCTTTCAAACCCTCATACTTAACAAACAGCTTATACTTTTCCAGATCTTTCAATACTTGCTCAGTTTCGTCATTATATCTTTGTGGTAATAACGTTTTATATTTTTCATCTAAATGTACTAAAACTCTTTGACCAAAACGCTGTGTTTGAATCAATTTCCATAATGTTATCTCGTACGCTTTACCTTTTTCTAACTCATCTATGCGAAGGAATCTCAATGCTTTAACGTCATTTTTTATTCAAATAACTAGCCATGCTTATTTATTATAAGGAAAATGCTCGTTTTATGAGAAATTCATAAAACCGATTCTCATTTACATACAGAAAATTTACATAAAATTTACATACAGAACTCAATAGTTGGATAATTATCTTTTAAACCAGTGTATTTGATTTTTATTCCATCTTTAACGATCTCATCAATCATTTTATCTGTTAAGTGTTTTGTAAATCTAGGTGGAAGGAAGACCTTAAACTCCTCACACTCAACTAAAATGCTCTTTCCAAACTTAGTTTTAATCTTTTCCATTTTCACAATCATATATTCTGTATTTACTTCTAATTCTCTTAATAAAATAACTTGTTTTTGTTCAAGAGTTCCAAGTTTATTTAAAAGCTTAATATGACTCGACATCGTATTTATTATATAGAAAATCAATGAACACTCTTCAATTTTTATCTTCACCAAATTATTTTAATCATTTTTGTCAATTTCGTTTATGGAAAATTCTCATAAATAACACAAAAATACATTTAACTATCTAAAACTCTTCTACTACTTTCTCATTCTTAGGGTCATATGTGAAGTTCTTTTGTCCAATTAAAATCGCATAACATATAGTATTAGCAGCCACAGCTTCTGCAAAGTCTACTACAATCTTTATGTTTGTTCCCTCATTTACCGATACATTCTTCCTCTTACTACAATTAATCACATACATTGGTCTGTTATCTATAAACTCTTTAGGGTCGTAGTACATTTCGGTGTTACCACATGTTATTCTCTTAAATGCAGTATAGTCTTCGTACATCTTAAAATAATCCTTGTTAGCGATATCTAAGTTTCTTGATTCTTTTGGAAATACCTCATTCCTCCCATTCTTAAGATAGATATTCTTTAACTTACAATGATCAAACTTACTTGCATCTTCTGTTTGTTTACCACTTCTATCAGTTTGGAACATTACAACTACGAAATCAGGCATACCAAATTGTCTTGAATTAAATTGAGTAGTAACATCAAACTCTAAGAAAGAACCTACAACAGTCTTCTGAACACATTGATAAGTATGGAATGAAAACATGATTTTAGGTTCTTTAAGAATATTCAACTTTAACTTGTTTTCATAATTAGATTCGTATTCAACAATAGGCATTCTTATCTCCATGCTTTTTATTGTTATTCTTCCATCATGAGGAGCTGCTGCACCTGCTCCTGATCCAGTCCATTTGTAGAAGACATCGTTATTGTAGTTAGCTTTTGTAAATGTTATTCTCAATCCACCTTTCCACATAACCTCTTTATAATCACTTAAGAAGCCTGGAATTAATCTTAATGGGTACAAAACACTAAAGTCCTTTCTTAGACCAAGTTTATCATCTGTTTCAAATCCTGCTTGTTTTAGACATTCAACTTCTGCCTTGGAAATCTTTAATGTTCCAATAGCTGTAGATGTTATTCCTGGTAGCTCAATCTTATCTATAACAACACCATGCTTTCTAACCTCAATTTGAGAAAAGGAGAATGGTAAGATGTTATCTACAAGTTTTATAGTATCATTTGCACCAAATGTTCCTCCAACTGATGCACCAACAACTTCAAAAGTCATATGACAATCTGCTTTGTGTGGATGTACGAACCCATCCCCCACATCGAACTCGAACTCAATATCTTTGTTAACTTCATTTAAATTATTAAATGTTCTTGTGTTAGCTTTAAAGCTCCGTAACTCGTAACTCTCAACACTATCCATTTATTATAAAGAAAATCTTAGAACAACGTTTTTATGGGATATACCCATAAAAGATTCATGCATAATAACAATTAAAAACTTATAATCCCCATCCCAAATTAACCTTAGCATTCATAGCAGTACCAACCCCAAAAGCAGCTAATCGTTCATCAATTGACGCATCACTACTAAATGCTCTTTTCCACTCTTTAGTTTCTAGTTCCTTATCTGCAATATGTCTTTACTCTGTATCTTTATTGTCTCTGTAGTATATATCGTGTTCTTTACAAGCCTCATCTAATAGGTTAATACCTTTATCACCTCTTTCTAATCTTTCTTGTAGCTTAGTTCCCGGACCACAATACGAAAATCCTGGGATATGTAATTCAAATGGTAGTTTATTAATCAAATCATTTACTAATCCTTTTCCAAGCTTCTCATCATTCCAGAATCGTGGTGGTAATGTATTTAAGATCTTAATCAAATAACCTATACCTTTTGGATCATTAGGAATAAACTGTGAATGCTTATTATTAATCATACTCACTATACCTACTTTCTCATTATAAGTTATTATACCAGCCTTTTCTTCACCATCTATAACTATTAACCGATCAATTAACTTTCGTACATCATCCATCCATATATATTCTTTAGGTATCTCTGTATATTGTTTAATTCCTTCACCAGTCCTTTTAGGAGTTGGAGGTAAAGATGGTTTAATATAATTATCCCAAATAGGCTTGATAATATTAATGTACTTTGAACCTCTACTAGATGCTACTTTTTATCTCGATTATATTTTTGGAAGGCAGCATCTGATTCTATTATTATTCCCTTGTACTGTTCAAAATCATCATCATCACAATCTTCAATGGTTTTATTAGTATTCGTCGTTAACAATTCCCATAGACCTTCTGTTCTTTATAAGTTTTACCATTAATTATCAAATCATCACCATTCACTTTAACTTCCAAATTTCCTATCTTATTTATTATTTTTCCATCTTCTTCTACAGTTCTTATTCCAAACACAATATCATTTCTTTTACTATAATATTTCGTTGCAATCTTACCAAATGATTGTGCTGTTGTTAAAGGTTCTACTCCTTCCACTTTGTCTTTAGTTTGTTTTCTCATTTGTTTTATTTCTCCCGTTATAGGTGTATCACTGCTACTTGGAGAACTATCATAAGTTATCTTTTTAGGTGTTTCTAGTAGACTAGGATCTATTGAAGCCGTCTTATGTACAACTGGAACAAGTTCAGTTATTAGATTTTTATTTTGTTCTGCTACTTCTTTGATCTCACTCCCCAAGTTTTGAATAGCATCAATTACAGGTTGCTCTTGTGTTTTAAATTTATCGTATATACCTGCTCTTTCTTTCTTCCAAGATTTTAAGCCCTTTATCAAGAACTCCTTCAACTTAATATTCTTATTAATTTCTTTCTCATCCATTTATTATATAGAAAACGAACAAACGTTAATAAACGTCAATAAACGTCAAACGTTAAAAACGTAAAACGTGAATAAACATCAAACGTTTAAGAAGTGTTTTATCTTGTTCCTATACTTACCATTGTTTACCTTCCTTGTCATATCAATTACTATAAAACCGTAATCTTCTTGCCAACATTTTGAACATATCTCTTTAAATTTATCATAAGACATATCTCCCCCAACAAACTCATTATACACATGTTTAAGATTAGTATCATCTTGTCTGAATATGCACAGGAAGTTAACGTTATCTCTTATAAGCTGTTTAGGTACTTTTGAATATCTTTGTGCAAGATAGAAACAGTCTAAATGTCTAAATGTCTTGTAAAGTAATTTCTAACAGTATCTTGATTCTCTAAAATGTAATCGTCAAACACAACGACAGAGTATTTTTCACATTCATCAATAGGTAGAATAGAATCATTACCGCTTAAGAACGTTGCTATTTGTTTATTGAACTTTAGTTCTGCTTTTTCAAATCGATCTTTTAACTGCTCAAACCTTGGCAGATTCACGCTTTTAGAATATATGTAGAAGTAATTATTGTTTAACCAACCTGGCTGTAATAAGAAGTTAAATAGCAAAAACGTCTTACCACACCCAGACGGACCCACGATAAGGCATCGAATATCATCAGGTATGAGCTCTCCATTTATTTTCTTAACTGTTGTTTCTTTTATCATCTCTTGTACATCCCAATTAATAGTTTTCTTACTCATTTATTATAGAGAAAACGTCTCTTATGATCTTATATCTTTAAGTTGTTCTCTGATCTTAAGCAACGTATCTTTTATATATTCGCTATCCATTTCACCATTTAGTGTTATTATCATCTCTAGCTGTTCTTTAAATGAGTTAATACACGTGACAATGGTTTTATATTCGTCTTTTCTTTTGCTTATGCTTAACTTAGAAGACAAACCTGTTATTATAGCACTTTCAGTTGCAAGAGACGTTGTTAATATCGAGTAAATTGTTACAGGTATAAACAAATTAATAAACCCAGTTGTTGCAGAAAGTATAACTGATAACGTGATCAAAGTGTAGTATGCATATTTAACAATTCGTAGTTTTCTCTTTTTCTTCTTTAAACTGTATTCTAACTTTTGAATGACATCTTCTATTAACTTGATTACTTTCTCTCTTGGAATATCTCTAGGTAAGTCAAACTCATTCATTTATTATATAATAAATGGCTAAGGTATTTAAGTTAACGAGTGATACTTCTGTTTTAAAGAAGAAACTCCATTACGAATTAAACAACAGGAGCAACTATTTAAGTATAGGACTAGTTGGGTTTTACAGTACATATCTAACTCCAAACATAACAACAGAAAAAAACAGTTTCTCATATGGTGATAGACAAGTTTTTATACCAGAAGGGCAATACAGCTTAAACAGTCTTAATGAATATTTAAAATTTCAATCCATCAACATAACATTATCAGAAGATCATTTAAGAAATAGAGTTAAAATTGAAACTGATAGTAATGATGTTACAATTGGGAGTATAGGCACTGTCCTCGGGTTAGATGTTTTTGAAGTTTTAGAAAAGAACAAAACACATATTGGAAGTAAGTTGCCAAAGTTTCATCCGTTTGATACTATAAATGTTCACTGTAATATAGCAGATGGCATGTTTGTTAAAGATACAGAATACACACATAGAGAAACAGGAATTATAGCATCATTTAAAACAGATGCCGAGTTTAAACATAGCATCATTTATGAACCTACTTATCCATTATTTTTTCCTATATCCAAAGACAAGATTGATAATTTTGAGATAAGGATAACAGATGAGAATGATTTCTTAATTGATTTTGGTGGAGCTACAACATATGTACTTTTACAAACTAAGATTTTCTCTTAAATAAATAGGAAGATGTGTTCTATTAAAGGTTGTATGTTTAGTGTTCCTTATAACGAACTAAAGGATTTAAATATCGATCATGTATTAACAAAGAAACAACTTAACGATAAATCTAAGAAAATTAAAGAAGGTAAAGGAATGAATTTAACTTTAACTACTGCACAAATGAAAAAGATTAAGAAAGAGCATATGGGTGGTTTTATCTTTACAATTCCAGCCATTTTAGCAGCTTTAGGAGCAGTTGGCTCATTAGCAGGTGGTGCGGCAGCGATTACTAAAACTGTACTGGATGCTAAGAAGAATAAGCAAGAACTTGAAGAACAAAAGAGACACAATATGGCTATGGAAGAAAAGCAGGGAGCAGGTAAACCAAAGAAGTCAAAAAACTAAAACCATTGACCAACTTCGATATAGAGAGGTTGGTTAAAGAATTAAAGATAAAACGATTTAGAGGTGTATTTATGAGTGATGAACTTCCACAAAAACCTTATGTACATGAGTGTGGTGTAGTTAACCTTGATAAATCAGAAAACATTGGTACTCATTGGATATGCTATTGGAAAGATAACAACATAAAGTACGTGTTCGATTCTTATGGTGGAGTTACTCCTAAACAACTAGTACAATATCTTGGTACCGAAAACTTATTCTACAATGACGAACGAATACAAGACTTTAATTCAGTTATATGTGGTCATCTTTGTGTTAAGGTTTTAAATCTTCTAAATCAAAGGTATTCTTTTAGTGATGTTATGTATATGATTAAAAATGATTAAGTGCTTTTATGGTTTGTATCCATAAAAGTTTTGTTTAAGATAAATATGGAAGCTATACACAATAGATTTTTAGATTATTTTGAGAAGCATGAGGATGAACTAGATCCACTAGTTAGTTATAATTTTTATCAGTATTTTGAACAAGTTAGTGAGATAGACTTAAAATATAAAAACAACGTATATGATGTTATTGATTCTTGGAGAATGTTAATACCTAAATTTTTGTACACGGAAGAAGAGTTGGAAAAGTTACGTCCAATAATTACCTTAAAGGAGTTGTTGTCAAATTATAGCTCTAGACCATTAAAATGCAGTAATTGTGGTAGTACGTCATTAACAAAAAGTATGAGTAGGTACATTTGTGATGATTTTTCTGTAGAGTGGTTGGGTTTACAGTACTTGTGAAGAAACGAAAGCTGCTTGTATCAGAAAACCATGGTATGATACTGTAAAAAGATTTAAGTTACAGTTATCTCGTTTGCAAACTTTACAGGATAGAATTATTCCTGAAGATGTGATCAAGGTGTTAAATGATGAATTTAGAGATATATCAAAACATTTAATATCAACAAAAGATGTTCTAGAAGTACTAAAGAAAAACAAATACACATAATATTATGATGATGTCTATTTAATACACCATCACCTTACCGATCAAAAACCATTAAACTTACGACATATGGAAGAAACGCTTATAGACGACTTCGAAAACTTATACAAAACCTTTAAAGAATTGTATCCAAAAAGAGTATTGTTTATTAACTTGAAATGTGTTTTGTACCATCTGTTGAAAAAGCACAATGGTCATGTTGATATTGATTTTAAACACTCATCTAAACAAATAGAGATGTTAAAGAAATGTTTTGAAAAATTAGGATGGACATTTTCTGTATAATAAACGAGTATGGATATATTTGGTAATGTTAAAGATAGAAAAGATAATGTTGATATTAGTGAAGAAAAGTTAAAATTGTTGGAGAATTTAAATGATGTTGTAAGCGTAAGTCAACTTAGGACAATAGAAGCTCAATTAGAGAACGATAGAAAACGATTTGAAGATGCATTAGAAACGTTACAAGACACATACGTCAAGAAAGAAGATTTTCAAAAGGTTAGGATGGATACTACTAAATTGATTATGCAGAAAGAAACTATACCCTTTTTATGTCGATTGAGAACTAAGAATGTTAAGGAGCCAATCTTTAAAATATTGAATCTTTCTAATGGTTACACATTTCTCTATAGTGGGAAAATAATGCACATGGAATTAAGTTTGGATAAATACTTTTTAGACATATATTCAGACGATACTTTGATTGAAAATATACCTTTTGGTTTTAAGAAGAACGATATAATTACGATTAAGCCAACTAAAAATTCTGCTATGGAAGAAGGGCAATTATTGTTCGTTGTAATGTACATAGAAAGAGAACTTTCCTAAAGACGTATAATTTTCGTTGATTTTCGATACAATAAATAATGATGATGTATTGTGTTAAGTGTAAGAAATTGACAGATACGGAGAAAGATACCATTAGAATAGAACAAACAAAGAATGGAATATATCTAAAGAAAGGTATTTGTTCTGTATGTGGTGTTACTAAAACTCAATTCGTTAAAAAGCTCGATTGACTGGAAGAAGGTAAAGGTGTTAGAGAAGACATTATAGAAGAAATTCACAAACCATCTAGAAAAAACTTTGACAGATTAAGTGTAGTTATAAAAGGTATCGATGATCTTTGGCAAGCTGATCTTGTTGAAATGGATAGTGGAGTATTAAAAGGTGTTTCCAAATTAAATAAAGGTTATAAGTATTTGCTAACGATTATAGATGTGTTCTCGAAATATGAGTTTGCTGTTCCTGTTAAAGATAAAAGTGGGAAGTATGTTACAGAAGCATTCGAATCCACATTAAGAACGAGAAAACCTAGTAATTTACAAACTGATCAAGGTAAAGAGTTTTACAATAAAGAGTTTAAGAAGTTGATGGATGAAAATAAGATTAATCATTACTCAACCTATAGTGGTAAGAAAGCTTCTGTTGTTGAAAGATTCAATAGAACACTTAAACAAAACATGTGGAAAAGGTTCACAACACAAGGGAATTATAAATGGATAGAGATATTACCTACACTAGTTAAAGAGTATAACCATGAAATTCATAGAACAATTGGTTTAAAGCCTATAGAAGTTTATAAGAAGAATGAGCGAACAATATTGGAGAAAGTGTATAAAAAAGAATATAATCAAATACAAATTAGGTGATCATGTTCGTATAAGTAAATCGAAAGGGTTATTTGAGAAAGGATATACACCTAATTGGTCAACAGAAGTATTTGTTACTAGCGAAGTTATTCCATCTAATCCGCCTACATATAGAATTAAAGATTTAGAAGAAGAGGATGTGCAGGGTAGATTTTACGAACCAGAACTATTAAAGACGAAACATAAAGATGAATACTTGGTGGAGAAAGTGTTGAGAAAGAAAGGTGATAAAGTATACGTTAAATGGCTAGGGTTTGATGATTCGCATAATAGTTGGATAGATAAGAGTAATGTTGTAATGTAAATATATAATTGTCTTTTATGGAATAATAACCATAAAAGGCTGGTTTGACAAAATTCAAAGTTCCCAGGATTCCGGCCACTTCACAAACTCATCTTACACAGTTAAAACTAGGTGGTAATGAAAATGAAGTTAAAAATCAACATTTTCTATATAATAAATATGAGTACTATGGATAGTTCACTTAGTTTAAATGATATTTTCTACGAACAAATTAAAGATGATTACTGGTATGGTATTTTTGGTGATTTCAAGTTGATTATAGATAAGAGTACAGGATACGTTAATGCTACTAAGCTGTGTCAGAGTGGTGGTAAAGAGTTTAAACATTGGTATCAAAATAAAGGATCGAAAAACATAATAGAGTATTATTCCAAAAAAATAGCTAGTCTTAATATAGGCCAGCAAAACTCAACGTATTATATAGAACCAAGAGGCACAAACAAGAAAGATCTATTGATAACTGGAACATATGTCTATAAAAAAGTATTTCTTGCTATTGCTTTTTGGATTTCACAGGACTTCTATGATAAATGTTACGATATTGTCGAAGACTATTTAGTTTCTAATTTCAAGCAGATTCAGGAAAACCAAGAAGAGTTGCAATCAAGAGTAGAAGAGATAGAACAAACAATGGAGAGATTAAAGATTCAAAACAAGGGCTTAAAAGAAATCGCAGCACCATATACAAACGATAATTCAAAAGATAATTGTCTAATCATATACAAGAAGAACAAACCTAATGATCCTTTCCCTTATTATGCTATTCGTTGTCAGAAGAGAAGCCTATATAAGCCTCTTAATGAAGCAGAAGAAAAATATCCGAATCATGTAATAATATATGAAAAGTTTAGAGATCCTAACAGTATTAAGCTATTCAATCTAATGCAGCAAGAACTAGATATTCGTAAAGGTAAGGGTAATGAGTTTTGGACTCCACTATCAGAAGAAGAATTGATTAAAGAAATTGATTGTTTATATTATAGGTTATTATCTGATAATTAAGGTTTATATTAAATAATTAAAGTTACAACTTTTATGATATAATAATCATAAAACATAATTAAGGTTAATATCTAAAAATTAAGGTTACGACTTTTATGATATAATAGTCATAAAAGGTAATTAGTTAAACATTAAACAAACCATCTGCTGTAACATCGAATGCTAAATTCAATATACCACCTAAATCACGATTATTACGGTATTTTCTTATTATAATTCTCCAATCTACGTAACGTCTAAATAAATATATAAACTCTACAGAGAGGTGTTGATAAATTGAAATGTTATGCCAATGAACTCTGTCTTTGAACTCTGCAATAAATCCTTCTTTTAAATTTTGAAATATTGAAATTATTTCCCAATCTACTTTGACAGCGTAATCTCTTATAAGGTTTTCTGATAATTGTTGAGTTCCAGATAAGCGCCCCCAAGAAACTTTATCTGCATGTTCTCGTATAAAGGCTTCAGAGAGTTTGCTTCCATAAGATATAGCATCAAAATCAACTTTGTCTATAAACTCATTAATAAATTCTTCAGATAGGTTTTGATTATACGATACTTCTCTCCAATCAACTCTATATGCAAATTCTCTTATAAACTCTTGTGATAACTTTTTCCATAAACATATTTCGCTGAAATTAACTTTCTGCAGATATTTGCGTATGAAATCTTCTGTAATGTGATCATAGTTATATTCCCCCTCATAATCATCATAACCTATAGATAACCATTGTTCATCAGTCAGTGAATCTAATATTTCATCAGACAAATTCATAACGTTTGCATAGAGAATGTTTTGTATAAGAAATGAGTTGTTTTCTTTAGTGGCTTTCTTGAACATATGATCTAACATACCTATTGAGATGCTAAAGTTTATTTTGTCTTCATCATTATAACCACCAATATCTAAATATTTACATACACAATCAAATATAGGTTTGTAAGATAATATTTCCTTAGCACTAGTCATGTTTGTTTTTATTCTTAGATTTTTAAATTTATATCATTTTTGTTGGTTTGTATATAATAAATATGGAGAAAGAATTTGATTTATTACATGATGAACTTAAATTAATTCATGAAAATCTTAAACTCTTAGCAGCACTACTAGAGAAGCAAATACTGTTAAAGGAAAAAGAATTATTAATAACAGCAAAAAACATCTGATTTGAGTAGTGATGATGAATATAAATATGGTAGTGATGATTATGATGATGATGATGATGATGAGTAAGTTTACAAAAATGATTTAATTTTAATATATGTATATGTGACTTTGATGGGTTATTCCCATGAAAGTCCTGTTCTAATACAACGCGTAATATGTAGACAATGGCAGGAGTGTACAATGTTAAGTGTTGTATTAGGATATATGAGAGTAAAAATAGTATGAAAATGAACTGAAATAATCCGGCGAAGATAAAAATTGAGCATAGTAAGATTTTTCTATATAATAAATAAGATGAATAATTACAATAGATTTACCGTAATAGAGTTAAGACGGCAATGTAAGGAGAAGGGGATCAAAAGATATTCCCGATTAAGAAAAGCAGAACTAATAAACCTTCTTAAACAATATGATGATGAACAAAGCAGAAGACCGATTAGAGATATATTCCCATTTAAAGAAGAAGTAATTGAAGAACCGAAAATCAAAGTTGAATCAGTACCATTTGATGTAAAACTCAAAGAAACGACAATGAAATCAAGATTAGAAACATGGGAATTTACAACAGATTACAAACCACAAGATCCACTTGAACAATATATTACTGCAACATCTAAAGCTATATTAAACAGATTACAAATTAGCTTAAGTAAACATAGTTCATTAAAAGCTAATCTTTATATAAGTTGCACATATAAAAAAGTTGAAGAAACTCAAAACTTCTATTTTAACACTGAAAACCAAGAAATATATCAATCAAGTAATTTAAAAGAAGAAATAACTAAGATGAAACAAAGATTAAGAACAAGAATGGATGAGTTCCAAGCTAGAGGTTCCGGTTGGGCTCTTATAAACATTAACTTTTTACAACTAGCAATCGCCAAATATACATCACATAGAGGACCAACATACTTAGATCTGCCTGATAAAATTAAAAATAAACAAGCAGTCATAAATGTAAAGAACGAAGATGAAAAATGTTTCTTATATTCAATCGCTTCTGCATTATATCCTGTTGAAAAAGATCCACAACGACCACCGAAGTATAAGCATGTTGTTATAGACTTAGAAAAAAATAAAAAGGCATCAATTACCCTGTAAAACTGAGTGACATCTCAAAAGCTGAAAAATTACTTAATATTTCTATAAATGTCTATGCATATGATAAAGACTATTCAATTTTTATACTATATCATACACAAAACAAGAAAGAAAATCATATCAATTTATTATATATAAAAGAACAAAATGAAGATCAAGTTAAAACACACTATTGTTGGATTAAGGATTTAAGCAGACTAGTATGTGCACAGTTAACTAAATGGAGAGCTCGAAAATATTTATGTGATAGATGCTTGTTATACTTTTACTCCCAAAACGCTTTAAATAAACATGAGCAAGATTGTTCGTTAAATGAGCCAGTAAAAATAATAATGCCTGAAGAAGGTAAATGTGTTGAATTTAAAAACTACCAATACACAATGAAAATGCCATTTGTGATTTATGCTGATTTTGAATGTTTGTTACAAAAAGTTATGGGTTGTAAAGAATGTTATCCAGATAACGAGCCATATACGAAAAAATATCAACAACATAAGCCATCTGGATTTTGTTATTATGTAGTAAAGAGCGATGGAAGTAAAACTAATCCTGTTTTGTATAGAGGTAAGAACGCTGCTAAGAAATTTATAAGACTGTTAACAAAAGAAGCTAAACACATATCGAACATATACAAACAAAATAACGAATTACCATTAACAAAAAGTCAGAGAAAAGAGTTCAATGAATCTAAATGTTGTTATTACTGTAAGCAGGAGTATACTAAAGAAAATTATAAAGTTAAGCACCACGATCATATAACAGGAAAATTTGTAGGACCTCTATGTAATAACTGCAATTTAAAAGTTAAAGTCCAAAATTTGTACCAGTGATCATACATAACTTGACAGGATATGACTCACACTTGTTTATAAAAGAGCTTGGATGTAATAAAGAAGAAATAGATCTAATATCCAATAACGAGGAAAGATACATATCATTCAGTAAAAAGGTTGGAACTATTAAATTGAAATTTGTAGATTCATTTAGATTTATGGCTTCTAGTTTAGACAAATTGTCATAGAACTTGAAACGCGAACAAATGATACATACCCAACACTTTTATCCTAATCAAGAACAGTTTCGACTTGTAATAAGAAAAGGTGTTTACCCATATGATTATATTAACAATTGGGATAGGTTTAGAGAAAGAAAATTACCGCTAAAGGAAGCATTCTTCAACAAGCTTATGAACACACATATAAGTGATGAAGATTATGAACATGCAAAGAAAGTATGGAAAACATTTGACATTAAGAATCTCGGACAATACCATGACTTATATTTGAAAACAGATGTATTATTGAAGCAGATATGTTTGAGAACTTTAGAGAAACATGTCTTGAAGCTTATGATCTGGATCCTGCTTGGTATATGACGGCACCAGGTTTAGCTTGGGATGCAATGTTAAAGATGACAAATATAAAATTAGAATTGTTGTGGGATTATGATATGGTATTAATGGTAGAGAAAGGTATAAGAGGTGGGATTAGTCAATGCTCAAAAGAATATGTAAAAGCAAACAATAAGTATATGGAAGATTATGATAAGAATAAAGAAGATTCTTACTTAATGTATCTAAATGCCAATAACTTGTATGGGTGGGCGATGAGTCAATATCTACCGTATAAGGGATTTAGATGGTTAAGTGAAGATGAGACTGAAGAAATAGATTTCACCAATATACCTGATGATTCTGATACTGGTTATATATTAGAAGTTGATCTTGAATATCCTAAAGAATTACATGACTATCACAAAGACTACCCATTAGCTCCTCAAAATATATGCCCGCCTGGTTCAAAACAATCGAAGCTATTAACAACCCTATATGACAAAGAAAAATATGTAATTCACTATCGAAACCTAAAACAATGTCTTTCACTTGGATTAAAACTTAACAAGATACGTCGAGTAATAGAGTTCAAACAATCAGATTGGTTAAATAAATATATTGATTTAAACACACAAATGAGAACGAAAGCAACAAATGATTTTGAAAAATGACTTTTATAAGCTCATGAATAATTCAGTATTTGGGAAGACTATGGAGAATATTAGAAAGAGAGTTAATTATAAACTTCTAAGTGATGAGAAAAAATACGAGAAGCTAGTAGCAAAACCAAATTATAAAAGTACTACAGTTTTTACGGAAAATTTAGTAGCAGTTCACATGAACAAGATTAAAGTGCAATTTAACAAACCGATTTATGTTGGTATGTCAATTCTAGATTTGTCAAAATATTTAATGTACGATTTCCATTATAATGTGATGAAACCTAAGTATCAAGACAAAATAGAAGTATGTTATACAGATACCGATAGTTATATATACCATATCCAAACAGAAGATGTGTACGAGGACATGAAAAATTACATTGACTACTTCGACACGAGTGATTACCCTAAAGATAACAGATATAACATACCACAGGTTAATAAGAAAATACTTGGTAAGATGAAGGATGAGATTAAAGGTACAATCATAGAAGAGTATGTGGGTTTCAGAAGTAAGATGTACAGTATAAAAGCACCTCAAATAGCTTTAACAGATAAAGACTTTAAAGGTAAGTTCGATACAGAAAAGTGTTGTAAAAAAGCTAAAGGTGTTACGAAGAGTGTTGTGTATAAAGAACTTACATTTAACGAATATAAAGACTGTTTGATTAGCCAAAGAGAATATTATAAAAAGATGAATTTAATTAGAAGTTATAAACATGATTTGTACAGTATAGAAGTGAATAAGTTAGCTTTAAGTTGTGTGGATGATAAGAGATGTGTTTTAAAGGATGGGATCAATACCCTACCATGGGGACATTATAAGTTAGAAGAAAAATGAAATATATATAAACAATTCATTTATATAATAAATGCCTAAACAAAACATAATAAAATTAGACTATTTTCGATATTATTGCACAACATGTAAATCAATTGCAACGCGAACTAAAAAAGAATGTACAAGTGACTTCTGTAGCTTTGGAAGATGTAGTAGATGTGAAAATTATGGATATGATTATATTTGTAAATGCGTAGAATAATTTAGTTGTAGTTTTAGATGTAAATTTTTAGATGTAAGTTTTTATGATTTTAAATGTCATAAAAGCCTATTCAATCTCACTTTAGCATTGTAGTTATTGGAATACTTTGCACCGTGTAACTTTATATAATTAATTGGTTCCTTCTGCGCTGGTTAAAAATATTGGGGGAAGGTAAATTGCGCTCGTAGTTAGGACAACATGCTACTCGTGTTAATATTAAATCAACATTTCTAACTTTTGTGAATACAACATTTTTAATATCAAGTGTATTTTCGTTAATAAATCCCAAAACATGCTGTAATCCCGGTGTAATACAAAATACATTGATCCTCTAATTTTAAAGACTGTTTAATAACAATTTATTTTTAATTTTTTAAATATTGTAGTACACGAACATTTTCAGGAATCAACTGAAGAATAGATTCAATAGAAGAAGAACATTCTGGTGTTATTCGAACATACTGACGTTCAACTAATTTCTTCATTTTCACCAACATAAAAAATCCACAGAATATTAATTTCTGTTAATGCAACACCCAGTTCCTCATCACTAAAATCAATAGGTTATGCTAATCTAACTCAAAATGAAGGTGTAGTATTATTATGGAAAAGTTTACTACTTGCATTTGAAGGAAGAGTAACGTAAAAGTCGTGTATAAATTTGAATTCATCTTGCAGAATGAATAGAATGTGATATAATCCACGAATTCATATTTGATGGATATCCCAACCATTCTACGCAGATCCAAGCATTTTTGTTTTATTACTTTTTCAATTAGATAAGTTTTCTCGGAATTTATAATTACTTTTTTTTAAATTCTTGTGCGTAAATTGCTATAATTTCTTGGCCATTACAATCTTTTAATTTATAAGTGACTGGATATGATTTAATACATTTATCAACAATATATATTTCTTGTGATCATTTAGGTAAATATATTTTTTCTAATACATGTCTATAGTTAGTAACACAGACATAATCACCCGGTCTAAATTTACAAGTTATATTCTTTTTATTTACTGTATTTCCGTATAATGTCTCCCATGTCTGATTAACGTTAGGATCACTTACTTGTGCAGGTACCATTTTAATATATGTATGATATAAATTATTACAATTATTTACAATTTGATCTAATACGTTAATATATCTATAAGTATTCTTTGCAGTAAAGTAACGATAATTTTTCTTTTAATGTTCTAATAAATCGCTCTGCTAAAGCACATTTAACTACGGAATGAACACTATAATGATTAATTTCATATTTTTAAACAATTATTTTACATGGCCATTATAAAATTCACCACCGAAATCTGTGTGTACCTTAAACACGGGAAACTTGAAGTTTTAAACATTTTTTGTTATCGTTTTTGCCACTTCAGGACCATTCGTTGTTTTAAAGGGAACACAATATGAAAAAATATGAATACAACATAACATATATATTTATAATTATTATTATAATTTGCAATGTTTTGTATGTCTGGTTTCATTTGTAATGTTTCATTTGATGCACTAATGTAATACTTTTAGGTTCAAAAACTTTACGAGCTGGGGCATTTAATGTATAAGAATGCTGAGTAGCTAACCATTTCTTAATTTTCTTTTTAGACAATTTTCTTTTGCGTTGTAATATCTGTATACTTGATAAAGTATCAGGATTTGAATAACCATAATATATTTTTGATAATTTTGTTATTTTTACAAACAATATTTTTTCAATGTTTTAATAAATTAGCTACTGCTGCAGGACTAGACGATTTTCTTACTTTACGATTGCGTTGTCTATTAATACTACCACTACTACTAATATCCACTTTTGATGCTGGTGTGCTAATGGGTGTGCCAATAAATTCGTTAGGAAAATTAAGATGATCTAATAAATTTTTAAATTCGCGAATACCTATAGGATTTCTTGAATATTTTCTTGTACGAGCAACATCATTTCTAAGTCTATAATATTTAAACCGGGTAGTATTTTCCCTTGGATACGTACTATATCAGATTTCTCAGACTGAATTTTTTCTTAACTTGAAATCAAAAAAATGAAATGAAATCTCTGAGTTTTTACGTCCCATGGTAATGCCGGTGAGGCTAAAGCAACGGTGATGATGAGTAATAAAAATGGTGGAATGAAGAAAGTGGGAGGAAACGGGATAATCCCGAGGAAACCAACGCACACGGTGTTTGTCCACCACAAAGTTCACTTGGTTTATCTGAACTTGTCAACTATTTTAATAATAGATCTGTTTTCCTACGTAATGTTTTCGGTACTGGTTTTAAAATGTTTGATAAAAATGGTAGTATAGAAGTATAGTTATTATGTTGAAAAGTTGATTTTTTCTTTTTCTTCTTCTTCTTTTTCCTTCTGAACAACTGGTAATGAAATAGGTTTATGTGAAATTGAAGTATGCTGCAAATAACGATGCAAAGCTTGTTGATATAATTTCCACTCTTGTTGTACACTAAGACCATGATGTTTAAAATTATTCATTTCATCATCTAAACGTGATTGATGTGAATCCATAGATTTAAGATTGGATCAAATCTCATGTATAGCATTTTCAGGAACTAAAATCATTTTACGTATTTCTGATATTGTTATCGACTAAAAACACTACCTCCTACTGCTGCAAGAAGTTGTCCCAAGATTAATGGAAGAAGCGAGCCATCTTTTTGTACTAACAACTTCTTTTTCTTTTCTAATACCGTAAGATCTTAAGTCTAAAGCATGTAAGATCTTCTTTGTCTATGTAAACGTTCATTCTGACGAGAATTTAAATTCATGTTTCCTTTTATTGTGTCTTCAGCTACTTGAGAAATTTTTCTTATTAAATCCTCTGAAGCATTTTGTTAAAGTTTGGTTTCGTTTTGTACTCTTGCATTTTCTCTGAAGCATTTTGTTAAAGTTTGGTTTCGTTTTGTACTCTTGCATTTTTTTCACCTGCAACATCTTATTCACTCAAACTAAACAAAAATTTATGTATGCATGTCTTTTACGATAGCGTACACATGCATGATTTCATTAGGAAAAATATTTGTACGTATTCGCAATGCATCGTTTGCTTTTGTGTTAAGTCAAATAATAAATAAACGTGAGGCTCACGTGTTACTCCTTCGAACACATTCACGATTCCCTTACTATATCGGGGCACTATTTGACTAGCTAAATATTGTACTTGTAATTTATCACGAGGATTTTAAATACTATATTATAATGTGAATTTAAACTAATATCACGTGCGTGTTTTTCTTTTGGAAATAAATTTTGAATAATAAATATTACAGTAAATTTTTTATGATATTCATACTTTTTATGATATTCATACTTTGTAAATATATAAGCAACATCACCTTAGTTTCTGACATTAAATCATCGTGCATTAATAATGAATTTTCTTTAATTTCAAAATTATCCATGTCGGGCATTCCCTTCACAGAACGTATTTTTCCATATACACCTACGTTTCGTATTAGTGCACCATAAAAAATACCTTATCATTACATTTTATACTAAACGTTTGATCACGTTCATTAAGTAATCGATTTACAAAACATGTCTTCCCTGCTCTTGAGGGACCTGCGATTAAAAAATGGTAGAGGGATGTTGAAACTTTAACATCTTGGACTCAGGTGAATGCATACAATAGAGCTTTTGCTTTATATACACACACTCATACATTTAACACCGAGCTTGTTATGAATAAAGTCTAACAGAAAATTCCAAGAAAATGATCCAATAAATAATTAACACCGAGCTTCCATAGGAATTTTAGTACGTTCACACAAAGAGTTTCTATAATAATTTTAAATATTTTCACAATCAAAGATTGTTCAGAGCTTCTGTAAGAAAGATAACGATTAAAATTCACTGGAAATATAAGAATATTAAAACTTTCGATGTTTCTGAGAAACCGATTCAATAAATAAAATAAGCTTCTACAAGAATTTTAATATTTTCACAATCGAAAATTACACAGTTTCTATAAGAAACAAACTAGTTAATAAGAGATATAAATTAAAAATAAATTAAATTTTAATATTTTCACACCATAAGTGTTCTTATAAGAATCCACAAGAAAAAAATTCTTAGACAAGAGACAGTCATACAGCTCACATTCACTTGTTCGTTGTCCTATGTAAGTAAGGCACACTAGCACGTTTCCGTATGAGTTCATCATCAGTCACGTCATGTTCGTCAATACGTTTACGTCTTTTTTGATCTCACGGTGTGTCTTTGTATGTGTACAGCTAAAAATACCGAACCCTGGTCTACGCGCGATACTATTTGGGTTTTCTATTACTGTGGACTCTAATTGTCCAAACACTAATTTATAGAAACTCTCAAAATTAATTTTCTGAGAGGCCCTATCCTTTAGTGTTAGCCCTCTAATTTTGAGTATTTGCCGAACAGTCCTTTGGGCATTAATTAGCCTATAACTGTAATTTTTGGCGCCTAAACCCAAAAAAGCTGTAAACTCCCAAACTTCTGGAATTTAATCTGTTAGATCACCCAAACAGTTTGCAAGCGGTAACAAAGGTTCCTCATCTTTTTTCTGCATATACATGATACTGTGGGTGTCACAGAAAATTGGTCTGTCTGGCCCTACAGCCGTCAGCAGTTTATACATTTCTAGTCTAGCGCATGAAGTAACACAGACAGAATTACATTGGGAAAATCTAAAGGCGCGTTTTCAGTTTCAATGTTTCTGTAAGTGACAATAAAATGATCATCATTAATTGGGACCACACTTTGAATTTCATACCGTGCCGTTGTTAAAGCCTAAGAAACGTGACTTTATCACTAACGATTACACTATGTGACATATGAGTGCGCTGCTTCCATTTACCATACAATAAGTTGAGGCAAACTTTTGCACATTGCCTCAATCCCAGTTTCATCCTAATATTATCATAATTCATCTGTATGCCTTCACGGGCATAGTATTCTTCAATATAGTTTTTGCTTGCCTTATTCGCTTTTGCAATAAGTAGGAAAACTAGTGGTTTCCTGCTTCATTTGAAACAAGCAATTCACGTAAGTTAAAATGGTAACAGCGCCGGCAACTGTGCCAATAAGATCCGATGAAGTCAAAGGCAGCCTTGAGTCTTTCGTGCCATCCATCAACAGTTTACCTACCAATACACTTTTCCCCACCTCTCCTAGCATGTTGGATTTCTATCCCTAATGGTTCTTCCATATGCATAAGCCATTGCATAGCTTTAGTACTAGGTCGTATGATGGAAACCAAATGCTGGAATTACGTCTACATTCATAGTATTTTAACGTAAGTACAAATTAGGATATGTGCACATCGCAAGATTTGCAATGGTGGAGGACATAATAAAACATTGCAAGCCATTCGTTTTCTCCTCAATAATATCGCTAAATTTGCTGATCGCTTCTGCTAGATTTCTAACGTCATTCTTACGATAAGAGAGAATTTCCTTTTCAAGGTTAAACTCCTCGCCACTTAGCGCACGTTGTTTGTGCCAGGCTTCTAACTCTCGCCTTCTTTCAGTGCTTCGCCCTTGCGGTCATAGAATTCAAGTGGGTGATAAGGACCAACATAATTTTGATTTCCTTCTGTGTTAAATAAATATGGAAAATCTCCCTTCTTTAAATTTTCACTAAGGCCTAAATTCTTGGGTAGATTGGATAGTTTGCAACCGGGGAAAAGGAAAGAATCTCTAAAATACACGATTTCCAAGATTAATATTAAAAATTTTCTGACCCTGAATAAGGACATTAGGAATAATATGCTGCTCTTCTATTACATTTCTAAGGTCGAAGAGACCATCGTAGTGACTAGAGTTGTGAGCTATGCATACTATAAGCCTAGAAACGGGACGCTCTACTAAAACATGATTAATAAAATCCGTCATAAAGGGTTAAAAGATTTTCATTGCTGTCACCACGTTTTACAGCGCTCATCGATACCTTCACTTATACATGCGTGACAGATATGCTTGCAAGAGACCAAAACTACTTCGTGTTCCCTCTCACCGCGCACATTCGGTGCCTTTAGCATAGTTTCTACGTCATAGGCGATGTGCATAAACCTATTAATTTGTAGTGGGGTTTTGTCTTCGTACAAAACATGTGTAGTTTATTTCACCGTTGTGTTTATATGACAAACCATTATACGCATCCAAACAATAATAGCTATAATCCTGTTTACCAACAAAACTTTTAATGCTAGGAATGGGTTCCAAACGATTTTATTCTTCTTCCTTATTTATTCTCATCAGGTTTTGTAGACTCAGAATATTTTGTACGCATTTTTTCCGGAAACAATTGCTATTTCGGCTGACAGACGATAAAATACAAGTTTGTGTGTGGTCTTACAATAACGATTTTTACTAGAACGTGTTTCAAGTCGTTCTTATTGCAAATAACCTTTGAACATAGCTTTTAAGAGTTATTGATAATCATACTCTTTTGAGGAATCGAAGTCAATACAGAGTGTAATTTCTTCAACTCGTGTATAAGAAATATATAATAATCTTAGAAACATTCACCCCATTAAAATTGATAGTGGTATTAGCAATCCCCACAGTTTGCGAACACGTCTCAAACAATAAAATGTAAGAAATAGTTTCTGACCCATATCTACGTCAATTCTTGCTGTAAGATTCGATAAAATATTAAGTCATTTTACTTGACTTTAAAAATGTCGTGATTTAAAATTGAACAACTTATGGTTAGACGCAGAACGTTTGCGAGGAATAGACCCAAATTCAAAATATCTTACAAATACTAGGATTGGATATCATGCCTAGGGAATTCTTGCACTTTTTTGGAATGTAAGAATAAAGCTATTTATTTCACTTTTCGAGTACTGGTAATGTGATTTGAAGTGAAAAACTTCCACTTTAATTTCTCAGAGCGGCGTAAAACGAAGTCAAAATTTAGAATAGGTAAAAAATAGAAGAAACGAATACATTTCATTGCGGTTATTTACGGACATATTTATATCTTTTATATTGTGTACTATAATAATAAATAATATCTTTCCCTCAGCTAAGAGAGATAGGAAAATTTCAAATTATCATTTCAAATTATATCATTTAATGGAGATTCAACTAAACGAAGGAACAGATTTGAGTGGACTATTTTTTGTGCTGCAAGATTTTTTACTATTTTGTATATTGTTGTGTCACCCAGAAAAAGGGCTATTTTATAGTAGCATTGCTAAATAAATTTTAATTTCCTCTCCCATCACTAAGTAAGGCTCATAGTTATGTACTTAATGGATGTGAGTTTAGCGAATTACGTCTTAAATTTAGTATAGATTGAAAAACTACTAAGGGAGACGCTAAAGTCTATAGTTTCCTTGTCACCAGCTAAATATTTTAACGTGAGATTTATCCAACGTTGTTGGATACAAACGAAAAATATTCAATTAGAATAGAGTAGAGTCATAGATTCAATTTTAACTTAATTTTGTACAAGAGACACCATAGTAATTACCGTTGTTAAGAGATGAAGACGTACAAAGAAAAAGAAGAAACAGCATGCTTGGCCATTTTGGATCACAGTGATGTAGAGGAAAAGGCAGAAGCAAAACGAGACGAAGAAAAGATCATATCAAAGTAAAAATCAGCTAACAAAGGAAAAGAATAGTTTTCAAAGTTCCATGTTGCACACCATCCATAAAACGTGCTGAATTATTAGCTGCTAACAGTTTATTCAACACTCAAAATTATTATTCTTTCTGTTGCTGCAGATATTTACGCTTCTTAATATTAATGGACCTTAAATACAAAAGGGACCTTACGGATGAATTACCTATTATTTATATTGATAGTATAGTAATGGTTATATGGTAGAGTTTATTGAGCGCAAGTTTTTTTAAAATATAACACATGGCTCCTTACTAGTGTGGAAGGCAAACGGCTATTAACATTATCTTTTAGTGTAATTTCATTAGGCAAAACTTCTTATATTGTGCAGTTTTGTACGTGAAGGGAGCGCAACTGAAATTTTATGGCAATGCTAGTTTATAGTAGCCCTTTTCTGGGTGACAAAACAATATACAAAATATTACAATATGTATCACCACAAAAATAGACCACTCAAATATGTTCCTTGTTTATTTGAATCCCCCAGAAAGGTGTAAAATGTTGAGCTAGCTAAAATGGACCTCAAAAATCTATTTCCTTTTGTACTATTTCCTTTTGGAAGAATCTATTTCCTTCTGGTTGGTACAAAAATAAAATAGACCTCTCAATTTTATTCCCTCGATTATTTGAATGGCACAAAAAGGTATAAAATGCTGTGTTAGTTAAAAAGATCCTTCTTTGCTTTTTAATGGTTGGTACTGAACTAAATGGGCCTACCAAATTTATTCCTTCGTTTCTTTGAGTAGTACATAATATTAATTCTTTCCTTTTCTGGTTTCTACAAAACTGAATACGTCACAAAAATTTATTCCTTCGTTTATTTGAGTACTACAGAATGATATAAAATTCGGAGTTTGTTAAAATGAAACTTCTTCGCTTTTTCTGAGTAGTACAAACTTACACCTTCGTTTATTTGAATAGAACAAAAGGTATAGAAATTCTGAGGTAGTAAAAATGGCCTTTCTTGTTGGTACAAATTTGAATAGGTCATTCAAATTTATGTTTCCGTTTATTTGAGTAGTACAAAATGATATAACATACTCAGCTAGTTAAAATTATATTTCTGATTGGTACAAAAATGAATAGGTCACTCAAAGCTATTCCTTTATTTATTTGAATAGTACAAAATGGTAGAAAATGCACAGCAAGTTAAAATGGGCATTCGTTTTTTCTGGTTGGTACAAAAAGTGGAACATCCAAATTTATTCACTCGTTTTATTTTAGTAGTACAAAAGGAACGAAGATACTGATATATTTAAAATGGACCTTCTTTGTTTTTTCTTATGATTGGTACACAGAATAGACCACTCAATTTTATTCCTTCCTTTATTTGCGTAGTACAAAAAATATAAAATTCTCAGTTAGTAAAATTACATTTCTTTGCTTTTTCTCCTGGTTGTTTCAAATTTATCCCTTCGTTTGTTTAAGTAGTCTAAAAGCTATAAAATACTGAGCTAGTTAAAATGATCCTTCGTTTTTTCCTCGTTGATACGAAAGTAAATAAGCCACTCAATTTTTTTTGCTTCGGTTTTTTAATAACAGAAAAAGGTATAACATGCTGAGCTACTTAAAATGATCTTTCTTCGCTTTTCCTGGTTACTAGAGATTTATTCCTTTGTTTATTTGTGTAGTACAAAAATTATTAATTAGATAAATGGTATTTCTTTTCTTTTTCTGTTTGGTACAAAATTAAATAGGTCACAGAAATTTATTCCTCTGTTTGTTTAAATATTACAAAAGGTATAAAATTCCAAACCAATTTAACTGGTCCTTCTTCGCTTTTTTCTCGTTAGTACAAAAGGAAATAGATTTTTCAAAATGAACCTTCTTTGCTTTTCTTCTGCAAAATTGAATAAGTCACTGAAAAGTTATCACCTTCGCTTGTTTAAATAGTACAAAGTGGTATAGAACTTCTGAAAAAGTTAAAAGAGTTCTTTTCCGCTTTTCCTGGTTAGTACAAATTTATTTTGTTTATTTAAGTAGTACAAAATCGTATGAAACACTCAGCTATTTAAAATGAACTTTTTAATGGGTATAAAATGTAGAATACCAAAATTTATTCTTTCGTTTATTGGAATGCTACAAAATTCACTTGCGTTGTGAGCTTCTTAAAATTGCACTTTTCCGCCTTTTCTGTTTACTACAAATATATTCCTTTGTTTGTTTAAATATTACAAAATGGTATAAAATACTCAGCAAATTGAAATGGCATTTTTCATTGGCAAAAATATTAAATAAGTCAGTCAAATTTGTCCCTTCAGTTTTTAATAGTACAAAATGGTATAAAATACACAGTTACTCCGTTTACAAGGTATTAGGGTTTAAATATTTGACCTTTGACCTCGATGGGCAGTACGTTTGATAAAGCTGGACTTGATGATCTGTTACCAAATGTGGAAACACCATCTCAATATGTATATCCGTTTGCAAGTTCTTCGTGTTTAAATATTTCGCATTGGACCTGGATGTTCAGTACTTTTGGGACATGTAGTAGTAGATGACCCATTACTAAATTTGGAAACATGACCTAAATATGTCGCTCCGCTTACGAGTAATTGGGTTTAAATATTTGGCATTCGACCTCGATGGTCAGTACTTTTGAGACATGTAAGAGTTGATGACGTGTTACTAAATGATGAAACGGGAAATCAATACGCTGCTCCGTTTACGAGTTATTCGGGCTTAAATATTTGATTTTTCATCTCGATGGTCAGTACTTTTGGGATATGTAGTAGTTGATGATCCATTACTAAATGTGGAAACGACACCTCAATGTGTGGCTCTGCTTACGAGTAATACGGGTTTAAATATTTAACCTTTGTCGTCGATGTTCAGTACTTTTGAAACATGTAGTAGTTGATGACGTGTTACTAAATTTAGAAACGACACTCAATATGTCACTCCGTTTGCGAGTTATTCGAGTTTAAATAGCTGATCTTTGACCTCGATGGTCAATACTTTCGGAACATGTAGCAGATGAAGACCTATTGTTAACTGTGGAAACCCCACCTTAATATGTAGCTCCCTTTATGAGTTATTCGGGTTTAAATATTTTACCTTTGGCATGGATGTTCAGTACTTTTATGTCTTGTAGTACTTGACATAGGAGTTGATAAAAGGGAAGTAGTGCGCTTCTGCTATTGGTTCATACTTTCTGCTATATTAAGAAGAGGTTGTAATCTGTGCTATGTTAAATAGTGGTCAAAAGTAAGCAATACTGTTTTGCATAATGGATTGCGAAAATAGGTGTCTGTAGTCTGTGTAATTTCTGCTATGTTAAAAAAGGGGTTAAAAAGTGGTCATAAAAAAGAACTAGTACACTCCTAAAAATGTGTCATAAAAAGTATTTACTATACCTCGTCAAATCTCTGCTAGGTTAAATAGGGTTGGAAAATGTGTTCATAGTCTAATGTTATGTTTTCTTTCTTGTGTAATATCTACTATGTTATATATGGCTTGCGGTACGCCATAGATGTGTTTATAGTCTTTGCTATGCTAACTAGGATTGCTGCTAAAATATGCGTTCGCGGTCTCTGTATTTACAGTGTTATGTATTCTATGCTATGCTATATAGGGGTTGATAAAAAGGGAACGAGAACAATTCCCCATTATTCTCTTTTATGTTAGTAGTATTTAGTAGTAAACATGAGAACAATTTTTCGCGCCCCCTGGAGCGTGGCGTCCTGCGCCCGCCAAAATTTTGTGCCCCAGTCACCCGGCGCCCACCTCGGGATTATATGGTATGCCGTCGTAGAGTCACGTGATATTAGGCCACGCCTCTTTTGGTTACGTGCTCTTAGGCCACGCCTTTTTGGGTTACGTGGTGTTAGGCCAGGCCTTTATGAAGTAGTTCCAGCGAGAGGTTGATTTGGTCCCTTTTACGGCATAACATTTTGTAGATTGTTACGTTTTGATGGAATACCGGTGTATATATAGACCACCTTGCAGTGTTTGACTTTAACTTTTGCGCTCCTTATAGTGTGACGCCCGCTGAAATTCTGCGCTCCCGGCCCCTCTAGTTTACATAGTTCTACGCTCCGTCTTTATGGGGTAGTCCCACCTATGGGTTTATTTTCTCTTTTTATGGGTACATTTTTGAAGAATGTTATTCCTTTCTTACCTTATACAGTGTGTATATAGCCTATTTTATTTTTGTTCCCTTTGATACGTCCCTGCGCCCACCTTAGCATTGCCTTTAGGATCACTTCATGTTGTCACGTGATGTTAGCCAATGCCTTTTTGTGTTCATATGCCCCACCTTTCTGGGGTAGTCCACTGAGGGGTTTATTTTGCTTCCTTTCATGGGTATAAAATTTTGAAGATTGTTATATTTATTTTTACCTTACAGGTTGTATGGATAGTCCGTTCCCTTTGATGAGTATTAATGATTGATTTTGGGGAATTATTACGTTATATAATTATATGGAGGCATACGTAAAATTATTCCCTTAAATTTTAAAAGTACTTTGTGATCCATTTTGTTCCGCTTCAGGGGTGAACATGGATACCTTACATGTGTTGATTACTACGTTATAGACATTGAAATCGTCCCGAGTTCGATTCTTGGTGCTAGATTAGGAAATTTTGAATTTAACGTCCCATCGAAACTAAGCGAAAATAATAAGAAATGGTGAAATGAGAAAACCACATAAACTTACTTGGTTGTGGATTGAAGCAGAGACCTCACACATTAGAGATAAGAACTCTATTACTGAGCCGCCGTGCCCCATTGAGAAGTTTTAATTTTTGGTGCGAGCAGTTTCGTGTATGAAAAGAAGTTGAGCAGACTTAAACAAGTTATGTTACATTACACATTTCTGCTTGTTGTTACGCACAGAAGTTTGTTATTGTGAAATTGCAGAATCTGCTTTTACGAAGAGTACTACATCAGCATTTTTGCTCAGCTGTTAGTGCGACGAAGAGCTTTTAAATCTCAACTTTACATTTACGTCAAAGACAGTTTGGTAACATATCGATGACTGTTACATTTTACAATGAAGTTAAAGGAAAATGAATCACTTAGATGTGTTAATTTCAATTTCGTAATAAATCATCCAGGGCATATTTTTTGTCAACGGTATGATGTCATGATCAGAATGCGATACTAGATGATTAAATAAAATATATCGTAACTATTTATGTGTCAGGAGAAACGTGAATAATGTTACAACCAATCAGTTTCTTACACCACGTTTCGGCTCATGATACATGATGAATGCTGTGTTATCATTGGCTCTCTGTGATGTCATTTATTAATTTCCTTGTTTTTGGTAGGCTGAGAGTGACGTCACTTTATAGTTGGACACGATTCTGACCTAAAAAAAAATCCATTTTTCATTTTTCAAGTCCTACTTTTACGAAGATCTTGAAATTGAGCAGGTGTACCTCTTGTGTTAGCGTGACTTAACTGCGTTCCTTGAATTTGAGGTACGTTCATTAAGATTTTATTCTGAGACAATTTTAACAACCGCGTTATTTAATATCAATGGAGTACTTTTGAAATGTACTACGCACGAGGATAACATTGTTTTCACTAACGCACTGTTTTATTTTAGCATGAGATATTTAGTCTATGGGAGAGCAAATAGAAGAATTAGTGGGATACCTTTCACTTATTTGACCAGGTATCGAATCAGGAATCCCACACATTAGAAGTAAGCAGGACAAATGATATGATTTGTTGATTTTGGTTTAGCGTCCCTTCAGCTGTGAGGCTAGGAACACAGCTTAATGTTGAATCTGATCGCATACTGGTTGTTGAACCCGAGCCAGAGGTGCGTAAAGCTCACCACTTAGCTATGAGGAAGCTCAGTTTCTGAAAGTTACCATTAACGTAATTTTAAAATTACAAAATTTTAGCTTTTCAAAAAACACGCACGAATTTGTTTCCCTACAGCGTGCCTTTTAACAGCGAGACGTGGACCTACAGCTTAAACTGGGTTCTGATCTCTAGCCGTGAATCGAATTCGAGTATTCCTTGTCTAACCGCTTAAGCAAGAGCATGAGATTTTGTCTCCGTTTCATGTTGTTACACGTTGCAAAGTTCAGTGTGAGGACAAAAATGCTTACTACAAAAATTCTCTCAGTACAGTTAGAAAACAATTTCATTCATTCCTTTAATGACTACAGAAACTTAGGTCAGTTACATGTTGATGTTGATCCCGGGTATTATTTCCAGTATGGCTACAATACAATTCTTTAAGAGCAGAACTATGTAATATATGATAATTCTTTTAGTATTGATCGTGTAGTCATTTTGATACCGTTAAACATGTAAGCTTTCTCTGATTTGGGAATTGAATTTTAATTCTTGCCTTTTTCTCTCTCGTTTTAGATATTTGTTTTCTTTGCCTATTCCTTTTTGTTTTACTTTACCTTTTCCTGTTTGAATACGGCTACCTTTGGCTTTACTGTTTTGCGATAAATCAATAGACGTTATCGGCGTTTTAATCTCGAAGGACGAATGCTGGAAATTCAAATCAATACACCGACCAGTGACATCGATTTTGTTGAGTAGGATCAGACCTCCTTTCAACATATGTTGGATTACTTATTGGAAAATGTCGACGAATCATCAATGGTTGAATTATGTATTTTATCTCATGATGAGAAGAACAAGGCGTTTTATTTATCTTTTCGGCGTACAACTAATCTGACATTTGAAACTTTATGGGCTTCCTTCGATAGTTTTCTCATCAACGAACCGTCATTGTACATTTTCATCATATGGATGTGCCCGTGGAGTTGGATTAATGCGTTAAGGTTTTTTTATCAAACGACGAGTTATTAATGTGCAAGAAAGGCATTCAACGAGTGAAAAACACCTACAAAAATGGCTTGGATTATGCAATTGTGATTGCTATTGGACAGAAAAAACATAAGGATACAAATAAAATTGTTTACGATCAATATCGCAAACAGTTCAAGTATGTTGTCATCCCAGACGTACATAACTTTTGTCTCGATCCTCAGTGACTTTAGATCATGGGAAATCTTTGGAAGAATTGTGACAATTGCAACGCTACTTGACCAATTATAAACTTACAGTATACACCAGCTTTTCCGGAGAAGATATTTTGTGTGAAGGACCTAATGACGAAGACAAAATTCCTATCAATTTAATGTTCATCAATTTTCATTATGACATCATCAGGTCATTAACGTCCGTTTTTTTCTACTAAGTACTATTGTGTTGCATGCCATAAAAATATGAACATCGTACTGCATACGTCAAGAATGACTCGGACACGTGTGAGAAATATTTGCAGGAACCGCCATGCAGTAACACAAATACGGAGAAACAATGACTAGAATGTAATCGTGAATTTTATGGTGAAATATGTTATACAAATCACCTGACTGTACCATATCATAAGGGCCAACCAGTATGCAAGACGGTGAAAAAGTGTGCCAAATGCCTAAGGAATTTATTCGTTTGTCCGTACGGGGGAAAGAGAACACCCTTGCACAGATTATTTTTGTAATGTGTGTCATAAACACGTTTCGTCTCCTCACGAATGTTACATAGAGCCCGATACAACTCAATTGAAACCTGGAGTTCCATCAGTGTTACATGAAAAGAAGGCTATGATTGTCTCCTATAATATTGAAGTCCCACAGGGTACTTTTTTTGAGGAAGACATGTTCATTCATAAGCCTAATTTTCTGGTAGCGCAACAAGTATGTTACAACTGTGCTCAAAACGAAGATATACATCATGCTTGTGAAGTTTGTGGACAGCGGGAACATATTTTTCAAGATTTTCAGATCAATGCCTTTCATGCGCATTTAGGTCAACCAAGACCCAACATCAAACTTATTGTATCTTCGGCACATAACTCTAAGGGGTATGATGCTAATTTTATTGTTAAATCTTTAGTAGAAGAACATGAATTGAACCTACTTTGATCTTGATCGGAGTAAAAATTTGAAGCATGAAACTGAATAATTATCGTTTATTGACTCCTAAAATTTCATGCCAATGGCTTTAAGTGAATTATCCAAGGCATTTCATTCACCAGCGACCAAATGATATTTTCCACAGTTTTTTAATACTGCTGCAAATCAAGCGTATGTCGGAAAATTACCGGACATACATTATTATGGTTGAGATGAAATGCATATGGATAAACGAAGAGAAATTCATGACGTGATAGAACGAACACCAGAACGATACGTTTATTTTCCAAGAAGAATTGGTTATGTAGTGTGTCCAGGACGTCAACGCACGTCGAATGGCTTGTAAATCTTTCATGATTACTTTTGAACAAGAAACGCAGGTCAATCCTTTCATGGAGGCTATCACTTTGGTGAGTGCGTGCAATTTAGTATTTCGACAAAATTTTTTAAACCCAATACCATTAGCATTCTTCCAGCACAGGATACCTTCACAGAAATAATTAATCACAGATTGCTTTGCAGTGGCTTGGCTCCATAGAAGAAAAGAGAGACATCCAATTCTACATGCAGCAAGAGGAAAATAAGTTTTTGTTGCTGGTTTTCATCTGGACGGTTACAATAATCATTCCGACACTGAAGAGGAACACGTGTATGGATTCCAGGGCTGTAGATTCCACGCCTGGCCTCTTTGTGTCCCTACAGACCGTGATCAGCCCATTTATGAGAACTCCGAAGAAACTATGAACTATCGCTACGAGAGAACATAGCGAAAATGGAATTATTACGGTCCATGGGATATAAAATACATGAAACGTGGGAATGTAAATTTCGTCAAGTGTTAAAATCCAATCTAGCATTGGCCTCATCTTTAAGCACACTTCCTTATACTAAGACATCGTTAAATCCAAGAGAGCTTTTATGGAGCCCGTGTTAATTCCATTAAATTGTATCACGTCGCAAATGAAAATGAAGACGAAGAAATTCGATATTTCGATATTGTTTCATTGTATTCGTATGTCAATAAATGTGGACGGTATCCAATAGGTCACCCACGAGTATATCATCAGGAAGATCAAAATATGTCTGCCACTCAGGATGTGAACGGTTTAATCAAGTTAAAGATTTTGCCTAGCAGAAATGTCCTTTATTCAGTACTGCCATTTCGCTCAAATAAGAAGTTGTTTCTACTTTGTGCTTCTTGTGCCAGACCATTAAATCGAGATTCTGAATGTCCACATTCCGACAGAGAACGAAGTCTAACAAGAACGTGGGTGTCCTATGAAATTAAAAAGCCATTGAACTTGGGTATCAAGTAATTGAAATTTACGAAATTTGGGATTACGACATCACCGAATATTGTCATGAAACCAAGACTGGCGGATTATTCAGCAAATACATCAACAAATGTTTGAAATACAAGATTGAAGCTTCTGGATGGCCGACCAATTGTATCACCGAAGAAGAAAAGTAGCAGTACATTCAAATGGTACAACAACGTGAAGGCATAACTTTTAGATGCAGCAAATATAATGACAAATTCAGCACGTCGTATTCTTGCAAAACTCTGTTTGAATGCCTTCTGGGGACGACTCGCTATAAGAGACAATTTCAGCCAAACGACCATCATTAACGACCCCAAAGAATTGTATCAGAAATTAACTGCTCCAGGTATATAAGTCAACCAAATTTTACCTGTCAATGATTCGTTCCTATACCTTTATTAACAGTATGAAGATGATGTTCCAATACAAAATCACAATGCTAATGTTGTCTTTAAAGCATTTACACGTGTCAAGTTCGTCTGGAACTCTACAAATATTTAGAACTGCTGCAAGAAAGAGTACTATGTTTCGATACATATTCTGTGATATTTACGCAGCGACTATCAGAGCTCACAATAGAACCTGAAGTATTTCTTGGTTCAATGTCAAATGAACTGAAATCAATTGCACAAAAATCATACATTAAAAAAATTGTGTTTGGTGGCCCAGTTATGTATGAAAAATTCGTGGATTCACACTCAATTATACTTCAAGCCAAAAGTTAAATTCTAATAGTCTGGAGCAAATGATCGTTAATCAATCCAATGAAAAGATCTTCATTAGCACGCCACACAAAATTTACAGAACCTAGGGTTATCTTGTCACGAAACCTGAAGAAAAAGTACAGTTTCAATTATAAAAAAACGCCGATTAATACCAGATACTTAGGAAACATTGTCCTATGGGTATAAGAAAGGAAAAATAGAATAACAGCCATATTTTCCCAAATCCCACCAACACCACCTCGCAAAGATGGGCAAAGACTCAACCGCAACAGGAGAAATGCTTCAACGATGCACGGGTTCCTTCTGATGCTACAACGGAGACAAACTCAGGTGCAGAAGATGACATCACCCCGCAGAAACCAGTGGACGAAACGAATTCTGGTACGTCACATTTGCTTTTCTCAATCTCACTTTGCTCTCTCTTGATGTTTATGTACTTGTTAAATGTTAGTAATATGTTTTTCTTGTTTCAGGAAACAAAATAAATATTAACACGTATATTCATGTGTTTTATTTTCTCTTTACAGAATTTGTACCCGTCAGAGACACGTCTTTTTTTGAAGAAAAATAAATGCACACAAACATGGATAAAAAGAAATTCTGTATTTTATTTCACTTCCTAAAAATAAATGTACAGAAACATGACAAAAAAGAAAACTCTGTATTTTATTTCACATCCTAAAATAAATGTACAGAAACATGACGAAAAAAAGAAATCCTGTATTTTATTTCACATTACAAAATCAAATTCTTTTTCTGTACCGTGATTTCAATTTCCTTTTCTGAATCAGTTTACCGGTAAAATAAAATTTCTGAAAACAATATTTCGCGAAATACTAATTTTCTGTTACTAAATTTTTGTTTCAGAATTTTTTCGTGTACGAAACAAAAAGTTTTGTGTACAAGAGAAAATTCTGTTTCAGAAAAAAATGTGTACGAAACAAAACTGTTTGAGAAGAAAAAATTGAGTATAAAACAGAATTCTGTTTTCAGAGAAAAAAAATGTGTACGAAGCAAAACTTTTTCAGAAAAAAAGTTTACAAAACAAAATTGTATTTCAGGAAAATTTATGTACGAAATAAAAATCAGTTTTCGTCACGAAACTGCTCCGACTAAATGAATCGGTGCATTCTGATAGTATTTGCAACACTGAAAAATTACGCCACTACTACTGTAGTATGGCTGAGTTACAGCGAACACAACTAGACTCGAACCAGCAATCCTAAACGACTGATTCATCTCTAAATACAGCCAACTAAACAGTAAGGATACGTTTATACGTTTCGAAGCCAATGTTTAGCACTGAGTCAGAAAAGTTTCCTTCAAAGTCAAAATCGTACACGGAGTAAAAAAAAAATATGATAACACAGACCTCCTGTCTATATGAAACATAAAGCTATTGGGAGAACTGCTCACACTGAATGGGGCACGTTGGTTCAGCACTTGTCTCTGATGTGTGAGGTCCCTGCTTCAATCCGCAAGCAAGTTTATGATGTTTTCTCATTTCATCGTTTCTCACCATCTTGGTCTCCCTTAGCCTCGAGGGACGTTCAAGTCAACATTTCCTGAAACTATCACCAAGAATCGAACTCGGGACTATTGCAATGTCTATAATCAATCATTATTCAAAGAAAACGATATAAATCGCGAGGTTCTACATTAACTTAAAATTGGTTAGGGTGAACAACACACTTTTAAGTTATCCGTGTTCATCCCTGAGGTGGAACGAATTGAATCGCGAAGTACGTACCAAATTTGAGGAAATAATCTTAAGTACATCCGAAAATCAATCGTTGATACTTATAAAAGAGAACGCAAAAAATTAACGTGTACTATGCGTACCCCATATAATGTAAGAAAAATTTAACCATCTCGAAAATTTTATACACATAAAAGAGAATAAAATCGACCCCTTCGGTAGGTCTACCCTATAAAGTCAGAGCATGGCCTAACAACACGTGACCTCCTTACGTAATTCCTAAGGCAATGCTAAGATGGGCGCAGGAGCGTCAAATTTTATCCATCATAAAGAACAAAAATAAGGTAGGCTATACACACACCCCATAAGGGAATAAAGGGGATAACAATCTTCTAATTTTATGCGGTGAATGGGAACAAAATAAACGCCTTCGGTGTGAATACCCATAGAGGAGCATGGAGCGTGGCCTAGGGGCACCGGGGCGTAAGAGTTAAAATCAAATACCGCAAGGTAAACTATTCATATACCTGTATTCCATCAAAATGTAACAATCTCCAAAATTTTATGCCGTAAGAAGAAACACAACCACCTCGGTGGAACGACCCCTTAAAGGTGGGGCTTAACACCACGTAACCCCAAAAGGAGTCACCTAACATCACGCGATCTAACGAAGCGTGTCCTAACATCACGTGACTATACGACGTCTTACCACTTAATCTCGAGGTGGGCACCGGGCGCCCGGGGCGGAAAATTTTCGCGGGCGGCGGATGCCACGCTCCAGGGGGTTGAAAAGTAGTCCTCAAGTGGGGCACTTACTACTTATTTGCTAGGTTACATAGGAGTGCTGTTAAAATATGCGTTCGTAGTCTTTGTGTTCATTGGCTTACGTAATTTTTGCTATGGAATAGGTGTGGAAAAATAAGCCAAACTTTTTTATTAGCTATGCTACCTGCTCGTAGTCTTATGTAATGTCTGCTATGTTACACAGGGGTTGGAAAATATATTCATAGTCTTTTATTAGCATTGATATATTCGTAGTCTCTGTGTAATATCTGATTAAATTTTGTGTTCATTGTATTAAGCAAGTTCTGTTATGTTAAAATAGGGCTTGAAAGAAATGGTCATAAAAGAGAACGTCAGAAAAGAGATATCCCCATTATTGTCTGTTATGTTAGTATCCTTTGCTATGTTACATAGGTGTTGGAAAATGTGTTCATAGTCTTTTATTAGCACTGTTATGTTCGTAGTCTCTGTGTAATTTCTGCTAAGTTAAAATTGGGGTTGAAAAAAGTGCTCATAAAAGTGAACGAATACTCCCTCAAAAAGTGCTCATATAACGGAACCAATACACCAATAAACGGGGTCATAAAAGAGAACAAATTTTCGGGGTGTTCTATTTTCGATTGTTGGAAGGTACACCTTGTCTCAAAAAGGTTGAGCGCATTCTTTATTGCTGTTTCGAGGCAAAAATTTTCTAAGTCAAACTTCGGGTATCTTCGGGAAAAAGTAAACCAGGTTCGAACCTCAAAGCCAACCTTTGCAATCGGGAAAAATCTTGCAGATGTGTTTTTCTTCTTTTAAATATAATAAGACTTGTTTGTTACCAATTATATGTAAAAAGCAACATTGATTGAAATACTTAATCATACAATATTTCGAAACTTTGTATTATGTCAGCACATGCTTGTTTGTCATTTTGCTCTCCATACTTAATGGAACATTTAGATACGTAAACGAATCTTTCCATATGTAAAAGAATGGTGAAAGTTAAGATATAGAACATTATTCTCTCCTGAGTACTAAAATAAAAGTTAAAGTAGAACAAAAACAGCATTTGCAGTGGATATGAATGTAATTATTATCTTAAATACCCCTATATACCGCTAGAACTATTTTTCAAAAGGCGCTTGTGTTAGCTCAGTGGTACGCCGATGGATTATAAATCGTAAGGCTGAGGGTTCGATTCCCATGTGGGCTAATGCTTCTTTTTATGAAATTCTATTTTCTGCAATGCATGAAAAATTATATAAAATAATTACATTAAAATACGTCAGTTGTATATATATAACATATAATCATTGCAGAACAAAGTGATTATTATGTTTAAAATATAACAGGTGTTCACAGTACGTTGGTATTCTATGATATATGTGAATGTTAAATACAAATTAAGAAAATAATAACATCGCAATAAATAAATTATGTAGTGTATTTATTTGCAGGTATTTGTCATATAGAGGTTACTTCTCAACATTCGTATTACAGCATGTCATTGATATTCTTGAAAAATTATCCGAGGCATAAAAAGAGGGTATAAACAGAGAATCCAAAGTCGGAACGCTCGCAAGAAATTCATGAACCCCAAAGGTCACGTGAGCAGACTGGAATTGTCCTTATGAAGCATGCCACAGCAGAAGGTCTTTACATAGATTTTCAATTCAATACCTGAGATATGCTTTTGCAATGTGGAAGTGGTGATGCCTTTGGTCACTCTCTCTCACTTTCTCGCTCGCTCACTCTGTATTTATATATATGAAAGTGAATGTATGTGTGTGTTTCGACATAATTCTGATATGTCTAGAGCAATTTTAACCATATTTCTTACAATCTGGAAAAGAATACTGTCGGGATACATATTAAAAATGCTAGAAAAGGATCGATATTAGTATCGAATCCATAGTTTCGTGGTCGCTTAGGTAAACAGTTCTACTTTCAATTCAAGTCCAATTAAGCTCCCATTAGCATCCAGGGTGGTTACATAGCGACAAAAAAAATATCGAAATCAACCGATATTAGAGTCGAAGGGTAAGTTTTCAGTGCCGCATTTCCCATTAGTCCAACTAGGCCAGTGCCTAGAGGGCAACATATTTGAAGAGCGCAAAGTTTCAAATTTTAATTTTTTTCGTATGAAAAAGTTTTAAAAATCGAGAGCAAATATACTATTTCATGAGCAATCCTCTTTTACTATTCTAATATATTTAATGATAGCGTAAGAAATCTGAAAAAAATTCAGAACATATTTCCCATTTATTTTTTGTTACGTAGTTGTAACTGTAGCATCTAGTGAGTGGTATTTAACTGCAATAAATTCACTAATTAAGCATATTCGAATTAAGTTTTATTTGTAAGTTAGGGATCAAGGGGCGGAGAAATATGTAGTTATTGGGGGCGCCGAGAGCAAAAGTGCGTAGGCACGCTGAGCTTCTAAATGCAGCACTGTTCGCTAAATTAATTGGTAGAAATTTTAATGCGATTTAAGACCAAATTTAGTCCTAGCGGTGGCGGTATCCGTTTGCTGTCCTAGGAGGAATGAAAGAGGCTGACATCAAAATTATAAAAAAAGACCTACATTAGTGTCGAATCTATAATTTTGAGGGTCTCTTACATAAAGAGTGGCACTTCAGATGCCATGTAAGTTAAGCCCTCATTAACACAATGAAGGAGTTTGTGAAATTTGCGACATGTAGAAATAATTGAAAATGACCAATGTTAGTATACAGTACAACCCATATCTTTCGGGGCTGCCAAGTTCATTGGGAGCAGTTCTGATGACCTTTAAGTTTAAGTTACTTCCAGTAGGAGTGAGATTCCCCAGCACATCTAATAAGGAGAGTTGAGTTGTTGAGTTGATTTTAGTTTAGTGTCCCGTTCAGCAGCGAGGCTATATGAGACGTGGACCTACTGATTAACGTGGAATCTGAACCACATGAGCTCCCGCCGGGAATCGAACCCGAGTCTCGTCTTTTAAATGAAATAAGACATGTTAAAATCAAAGATGGAGTGGGTCAGTGGGTCGGTTGGTAAGTGGGTGAAATGGGTCAAGATTTGTGAGTGGGTCAGTGGATCGTGGGTCAAAAGGACGTGACCTTCTGCGAAACACCACTCACCGTGACTCACACGGGCGCACCGGGTGGCCACCCTTTTAGTCCAAAAATATTTCGTCCAAAGAACATTTCGTCCAGAGACATTTAATCCAAAGACATTTGGTCCAAAAGACAATTCGTCCAAATGACATTTCGTCCAAAAGACAATTGGTCTAAAGGACATTTCGTCCAAAGGAGAATTGGTTCAAATTGCATTTCGTCCAAAATACAATTGGTCTAAAGGACATTTCGTCCAAAAGACAATTGGTCCAAAGGACATTTCGTCCAGGAATGTTTAGTTGAAAGCACATTTCGTCCAAAGAACATTTGGTCCGGTAACGCTTGGGGTCAAGGGTTTTTTTCTATTAGAAGAGTAAAAGTGATTCATATAACATTATGACTCAGTAGCTTCTATTTCTAAAGGAAATTTGAAATAGAGATTTATTCCGCAATTTTCATTTCGATAGAACAAATAATGCTGAGATATTCAGAAAAATGTAAACGCCTGAAAACAATATGGCCGAACAACAGGAGTGAGGGAAAGGTTGCAGTGTGAAGTATGTTGCTGTAATAACTGCTAACATGACATCTAAAATTTTCATGTTGTGAATGAAATAGTTCTAAAATAAGTACCGGTAACTAAAATTAATGGAGTTTAAATTTGAGTAAGCTAAATATTAGTTATTCAAACCCTTGTGTTAGAAAAGTGAAAAATTATGTGTCAAGTATCTTTGAAGAAATACTGAGAATAGAAAAATACACATGTGTGAAATATATTCTTACACGAAAGACCTTACTTTACATAGGGTCTCTAAAATGTCTACCCACAATTTCATTTGCTTTGGTCCACTACTTCCTGCGCTATTACGGTAATATTTACTTTTTTTTCGGAGGAGGCCTAGGCCCCAACAGTGTTTTCCGCACAAATTAAAACACGTTTCGTTTATTGTTTTGCGAATTGTCCCTATACGAGGTTTCGTTGCAATTCTCCATACTCTTTAAGAACCTCTGACGTATAATTATTTGCACTTTTGACATTTCGTAATCAACAGTTTAAAAGGTCCGTAATATACGCAACCGCTTTTTTTTTCTTTTTTTTAAGGAAAATACGAAACCCAATTACCTTAATTTACGTCTACAATATCTGTTCACAGTTCCATTCAACTCTGTACACTTCTTGCCTTTTAGGCCTCAAATTTCAAAATTTTGGGTGGGGGATTTTGTCCTTAAAACCGTTTTTCCTCAGAAAATAAACTCGCATTTGTTTATTTTTTGCGTAATGTCGTTCCAATGTGTCGTTCCAATTCTTCATGTCCTTTAAGCACTTCTGACATACTGCTATTCGCACTTTTGATATTTCACGATCAAAGTTTTGTAGGGGTCTGTGTCCCACCCAAACCTTTTTCTTTTTTCAGGAAAATACGAAACCAGTATTCCCTTATTTTATGTCTACAATATCTCTGCACAATTTCATTCACTTTGGTTCATTTCTTGTGACCTTTCGGGCCTCAAGTTTCAAACTTTTGGATGGGGGCTTTCGCCCCCTAAAACCGTTCTTCCACAGAAAATAAAAAACGTATTTATTTATTTTTTGCGTATTGTCCCTACTCAAAGTTTCGTTGCAATTCTTCATGTTCTTTACACACATCTGACATACAATTATAAGTACTTTTGATATTTCGTGATCAAAGGTTTGGAGGGGTCTGTGCCCCACGTAACCATTTTTTCCAGGAAAATACGAAACACGTATTCCCTCATTTTATGTCTGCAATATCTGTGCACAATTTCGTTCACTTCGGTCCACTTCTTCTTGCCTTTCGGGCGTCAACTTTCAAAATTTTGAGTAGGGGTTTTTGCCCCCCCCCCTAAAACCATTTTTCCGCAGAAAAACACGTATTCGTTTATTTTATGTGTAGTATCTACCTGCCTATTTTTTTCAAAATTGGAGTGTTACACTTGGGAGGTATTACTTGTGAGTCATAATGTTATATGCATCACTTTTACTCTTCTAAGAGAAGCAAACCCTTGACCCCCAAGCGTTACCGGACTAAATGTTCTTTGGACGAAATGTGCTTTGAACTAAACATCCCTGGATGCAATGTCCCTTGGATCAATTGTCTTTTGGACGAAATGTCCTTTGGACCAAATATCTTTTGGACCAATTGTGTTTTGGACGAAATGTCCTTTGGACCAATTGTCTTTTGGACCAATTGTGTTTTGGACGAAATGTCCTTTGGACCGATTATCTTTTGGACGAAATGTCCTTTGGACGAAATGTCTTTTGGGCGAAATGTTCTTTGAACCAATTGTGTTTTGGACGAAATGTCCTTTGGACCAAATGTCTTTTGGACCAAATGTCCTTTGGATCAATTGTCTTTTGGACGAAATGTCCTTTGGACCAATTGTCTTTTGGACAAAATGTTCTTTGGACAAATTGACCTTTGGACCAAATGTCCCTGGACCAAAAGTGTGTGGACTAAATGTCTCTGGACGAAAATCCTTTGGACGAAATATCTTTGGACGAAACGACCCCCAACTACCCACCGCCCCATTCTGTTCAGCACATTGTAGACAGCATCTTCTGAACACTGGTGAGCTTGTCTACATTTTACTTTCAAGATCTCCATTTTTCTTCTTTTTTCATTTGTTTCTAATGAAAAAAGCTCAGGCATTTTTGGATTTTGATATTTGCAATTGTAAGAGTGGCAATAGCAATAGGAGTTCAATTTTGAGATACAGCTTGTGAGCTTTTAGAGGAGCTAACTGCTGGAAAAAAAATGAATCACCTGTAATATAGGAATTATTATACCTAGTATAAAAAACTGAAAGTAACTATGTCTGCGTGATTATCACGGTCAAATTGCAAAGTCAAATGAAACGACATTTGGTATATAATCAGGCCCCAATCCCAACTGGGAAGTTATCATACGCGTATCACTTTCATTATAACACATATACTTAGTAGGGAGTAGGTGTCCGAATTTTTGCGAAAAACTGAGTATCTTACAAGCCGTTCAACTTAAAGAGCTGAAATTCAGTATATAACTCTTTAATAAAAATAAACAGAACGTGTCCTGGCATTTTTAAAAATGTGTTTTATGAGCGAAGGGGGGATTTTCTATATATTGGAAATTGGTAGTGGGTTGATTTGTTGTAAAAATTATCGAAAACGATTGATATTAGTTGAGGAACTAATTGAGGAATGAAAACTACAGTCCTTTGCATTTTATACCCACTGCTTTCTATTATAATAATTGCTGAAGCTGGTGTTTAATATATGGATCGTTCAGAGCATAAGGCAATCAAACCATAAAGTTGTGAGAAAAATTGACATAACATTTGTATTCCAAGCCTAATTTCATGGGCATTTTAAATTAGTACGGCATGCTTAATTATATGGAAAACTAGTTTTTCTTTCTTTTTTTCTTACGTTGGTCTATTTTATCTTGATTTGATACTTTCAAATTTCATCCTGTTTTCTACTGAAATGTATATGTAAGCCAAGAAAGAAATAATTATATATGATAAATTTAAATTCATCTTAATTTGAAAGATGAGAAACACTTTACCATTGTATATCGTAAAGGTCAGATTCACCGGTATTGTAACAGAGCGGTGCTTGAGTGATTGGCGGTAGGAATTCAAACTCCGATAAGTGAAAATTTCACAGTCTTGTTTTATTTCAAGTGTAACCTCTTTAGTCAATAGGGAGAAGGACGTGGATCATGGGTCAGAGTTGATTATGTTGGTGGGTCGGAGTTGGTCACAATGGTTCAGAGTGGTTCATAGTTGGTGGTGGGTCCATTCTGTATTCTACCATTAATTTCATAATTCGAAATCACCCTGTCCTTTAGCTTAAAGACACAATCGTGGAACGTAGAATTTAATATTAGTAATGTAATAAGCCCATAATGGATCGCTTCTTGTTTTACCTTGGTGCATTATACTTTTGCAATGGTAAGACAAGTTTTTACCTCTTCTGGGTAGTTTCACAGTTTCACATTTGTAGAGGTGGTCACGGAGTTTTCAATGAAGGATTTATTACCATCTTGAACGCTCGCTATTTTGCACAAGTTAGCATAAAGACTCGAGATTCCTACCATTTAAAAAAAAATAGTAATACTCTTAAATGACATACTACTTGATTCCCCTTGCCATTTTCAAATTTTGAGTTGCACCCCTCCTGAGACCCTCCGGAGAACCTTGGGGCAAATCTTTTTCCTCGACACGGGGTACCTTTCAAATTATAAAATACATGTTTTCCGGTGTTGAAATCTGTTTCATCGTTTCAGACTTTTATTAGTGTCAACGGACTTCATGGATACCATGCTTCTTTATTCTCTTAGTTTTCAGATACAAGCCCCCATGCCGTAAGCGTCAGTGGACCACCGATGCGCAACTGGCGGCCTTTCGCCAAAAGTTGGATCCCGCAGCTACGATCCGTGGTGGCCCCACTTCGGTTTTAAAAATTATACCACCAGCGGCAGAGACTCGACGAAACGCCAACGAACCACAAAATTCCTCCCCCAAAATATGTTAAATCGCCCATATGCTTGATTTGTTTATATTCAGGTGAGTGCAAAAAACACTAGGGGAAAAAGCAAGTATCCCAAGGTGGGCGCGAACCTTCAACCTTAAGTTTACTTGCCGCATATTCTTCTGACTTCGCCACGGAAACGATGAAGAAAATCTCGCTTGTAGAAGAATAAATTGTTGAGGTCTTAATTTAGCCAATCAAACAAATCCCTCTATCTTGAGTTCTGTGAGATGGTACTGTGAACCGTTTCGAGATTTATTGCTTTCTGGTGGGGTACTATCTATGTGCAAAATTTGAGAAAATCGCCGACGCGCACCTTCGGAAACTCTCCTCTTGAGTGCAATGTTGACCAGAGATGGTGTGGGTCAATGAAGCCTTGATCCACAACATACTGACCCAGCACACATCGTAACCCACAATGACTCAACACCCAACGTGAACCATTCACCCACCATGACCCACTCTGAACAAACCACCAACTATAAAAAACTCTGAACCATTGTGACGAACTCCGACCCACTAAAATGCATCGTCATTAAATTTGATCCATTATCCACACCATCCTCTTTACTGACTTAAGAGGTTATATTTGTACTAAACCAATTTTTTCCAGTAGTTAGCTCCTCTAAAAACTCATAGCTTGCATCTCAAAAGCCAAGTAGTAAATCCTATTGCCATTGTTACAACTGGAAATATCAAAATCCGAAAGAGCCTGAACTTCTTTCTTCATTATAACCAAATGAAAAAAAGAAGAAAAATAGAGATCTTGAAAGTAAAACGCAGACAAACTTGCCAGTGTTCAGAAAATGCTATCTAGAAGGCACTGAGCAGAATGGGTTGGTGGGTCAATGGGTTAGTGTGAGTCACAGTGATGGTGTTTCGCAGTGGGTCAAACCTTGTTGATCTACGATCCACTGACCCACTCACAAATCTTGACCCATTTGACCCACCGACCAACTCAATCTCTGATTTTACATTTAGTATATCATTTAAAAGACGAAACATACATCTACACATTTTTTTCTCGATTGCGAATAGCCTTGATAAAAATATACGAGTTGAGATGGTAATTTCTTCTTAAGGTGAGAAATTGATATGATTAAAGAGCCCATCTTGAAGTGGTTACAAACTACATTCCAAAGTTATTAGAAACGCTTTCGCGACCCCAGAAAACTATTACTTCGACAAATATTTAAGTAAGTTTTTACATTTTATTAAAAAGCCCCTCCAAGCCCCTCATCCTGTGAAGATGGGGATGACTATGGATATAACGCCATTGAGTGCCTCACTACTCATCTCAACGACCCAGAAAACAATGGATAACACTCTACAATCAGTCATTTTACACTATTTTTACATGTCACTCCTCCCAACTTCCATCCCTTGAGGTATCTGAATTCCACAGTATTTTTTTTCTTAGATTGAAAGTAATATGTCTCCCATGTTAGGTAAAAGTTGCTCCAGACATTCCGGAGTTTCGCTGGAATATACACGTATACATACATCAAAACATTTGGAGCTGTGTGAGCAATGCTTTCGATGTTGCTCCTGTAAATTCAAAATCCAGGTGGCATAGTCGCTCATACCAAAACGTGGCATTCAATAACATTGTGTTTGTAATAGTGTCACGAACTCAAACTATGGATTTGACACTAGAGACATTTTATTTTTCATCCTTTATCGCCCGACATAATAATGGGTGTTGAATCGATTGAATTGATTTTGAGTTTAACGTCCCGTCAGCAGTGAGGCTATATGAGACGTAGACCTACTAATTAACGTAGAATCCGAACTACATGAGCTCTCGCTGGGGGCCGAATCTGGGTCTCCCACACCGAAAGCGTGTGCGCTATAATCTTAACCACAAAGGAGCTTTACGATGAGAGTTAAATTTGGACTGTAAGTTGCTTTCGGAGTTGTAATTATTAATTTCTGCAACAACGAGAACTATGGATTCGACACTAATATCGATCGCTTTTACTTTATATATATATATATATATATATATATATATATATATATATATATATATATATATAAGAGGCGGAGAGACAGGGACCACATCCATATACAAAAGCCTTGCAGATTATTGAACTGAAATCCTTTGGAAAGAAATCCTATTCTGCCTTCTTTCTCGAGTATAAATAAGTCTCTTAGACATGACTTCATGTTCGTAAATTTCCTGTTTACATGGTTTGGGGATCGGGAGTTTTGTGTCTGTAACGAAGATTGGAGTTTGTATAATAATTTCTGTTTATACCCGAATAGTCTCTTTACCTTTCAGAAAGCGTAAATCACTTGCTGTAAAGAGAAAATTCAGAAGTAACTTCCGATGACAAATAGCAGCAAATAAATACACTACATAATTTATTCATTGCGATGATATTATTTTCTTAATTTGTATTTAACATTCACATATATCATAGAATACCAACGTACTGTGAACACCTGTTATATTTTAAACATAATAATCACTATGTTCTGCAACGATTATATGTTATATATATACAACTGACGTATTTTAATGTAATTATTTTATATAATTTTTCATGCATTGCAGAAAATAGAATTTCATAAAAAGAAGCATTGGCCCACATGGGAATCGAACCCTCAGACTTATGATTTATAATCCATCGGCGTACCACTGAGCTAACACAAGCGCTTTTCGAAATATAGTTCTAGTGGTATATAGGGGTATTTAAGATAATAATTACATTCATATCCACTGCAAATGCTGTTTTTGTTCTACTTTAACTTTTATTTTAGTACTCAGGAGAGAATAATGTTCTATATCTTAACTTTCACCATTCTTTTACATATGGAAAGATTCGTTTACGTATCTAAATGTTCCATTAAGTATGGAGAGCAAAATGACAAACAAGCATGTGCTGACATAATACGAAGTTTCGAAATATTGTATGATTAAGTATTTCAATCAATGTTGCTTTTTACATATAATTGGTAACAAGTCTTATTATATTTAAAAGAAGAAAAACACATCTGCAAGATTTTTCCCAATTGCAAAGGTTGGCTTTGAGGTTCGAACCTGGTTTACTTTTTCCCGAAGATACCCGAAGTTTGACTTAGAAAATTTTTGCCTCGAAACAGCAATAAAGAATGCGCTCAACCTTTTTGAGACAAGGTGTACGTGGGTCATGGCATATCGTGACACACTGGACTCCCGAGTACTTAGGATCAGGCGGGACTTGGATTTTTCTAGTATGAGCCAGATCGATCATTTTTCCTCTACTTGTGTTCCAAAGATGTAAATAATTCCGAATATAAGAAAAGGATTTTTTACTTACAGAATCTGCAATTACAGGTATTCTTGTACCGTACACCCTACTCCAATACAGTTTTATTCTTGATAAGCCAAGACAACCAATTAGAATGCGTGCGCAGAACAGTCGTCTTATTTCTTCATTGTTTGTACCGAGGCTACTACCATGATCTTGCATATACCTAATATTCGTTTCGTCTGTAAACCTTTCGAATAAATCAGCGGTGACATACCTATCCCAATAATCCCTGGGAGTGGAATCATAATCCATAGCTGAACTTGAATCATTAGGTTCCTCATTAGGAATCCTCAGTATATTCTACCTGTTGATTATCATCATCATTATTAGATCTCACATTCGATTCTTCATCGGTTATAAAGTCAGCATCATCATCTACATCGTCAATATCTGAATCGTGTAGTAATTCCAAAATCTCACCATGGTTTAGTTTTCCTGAAATAAAAAAAGTAAGCTACAAACAACTACACTTTACGCACAACAGTTCGATGTTTATAGTTTTATCGTACTATTAGATTTTACTATATATGTTGTAAGTTCTTTGTCAATCATTAACATCAGAAAAGATTTCAAACAAACTGTTAAAATGGTAAGGAAAAAAGTGTTTCAAAATACGAAGGAATGTGGATACATGAATGTAGTTTACTGAACCAATGTACACAAAAGTGCAACGTAATAGATGAGAAACATAAAACGTAATTAAACATGTAATTACATTAGAGTGATCTTTCATGTTTGAATTCTTCACCCTGAAATTTTCCAAGCAACAGACCAAAAAGAAATATTTTAAAAAATACTTACTTTTAGAGCCTTGAGAGTCACTACTTTTCCTCCGTCCTGCATGGTAAACAAATTAACAATTGCTTCCGCTGCAAATATTGCCAGAAAAAACATATTTTTTACTTCTCCCCCCATACATACACGAGTGCGCACTCGGGTGCGTTTCTTGAAAAAAGTAGCCCAAATCCCTATAAATTATTTATAAAATTGTGTACATTAATGTGCACGCTGGGACCGTAGGGGTTATAGGAAAATGTAGATATAGTATCTCCCACAGGATTTTTTACAGGGGGAGGGGATAAAAGGACCGACATACAAGCAAAGTCGCGAGTACAAACACTTTGAACCATAGCATATTTAATGCAAAACAACAATTATTTATACACACTGCTAACTTTACTAACTGTAGTGTGTAAATAAGGAAATCAGACATATTTTGATAAGTATTTCTAAAATCCATGGGAAATCAACTGCCTCTGCTGCGAGCGGCTATGGTTATAGAAATCAATTTTGTCGCTATCGAAAGGAAAAGTGTACGTTTTTGTATTTTATGTGTTCATAATCTCTGTTACTCTTTTCCGAAAGTACATTTTCCATTTAAACAACTTTTGCAAATTTGTATTTGCAAATTTAAAAAATATAAAATTCGTTGACAATACTTTATATAACTAAAAATATGATATTTCAAGTTCCATTTCCATTTACACTAAAAAGTAGCAAAGTACTAATTTAGAAATGATGAAGAGAAACCAGTTTTTAAAGTAATGTAGATAATAAATAAAAATAGTTTAGATAACAAAAATAGTTTAGTATCTTGTACTGTTAACATAACTATGTATGCACAAATGTATCTTCTGAGGCGAGGTTTATAACCTTTTAAAATGTAATATGTTTAAAATATCAGTAGTAGAGAACTAGTTTAGAAAATCTACTTATATATAAATTTAAACTGTTTAGCTGTGTAAAAGTGTGTGGACTTACTGTACCATTTTTTCCAAACAGTTGTTTGCATAGAACATATTGTAAGTAAATATACATTTATGCGTACTCACGGGTGTCCGCAGGGGGGTATAGGCTAATATCTCTGAAATAAGAAGTAATGGTTTCAAATAAAAATGTATTTTTTAAAGAAAGAAGGATGTTTATAAAACTGAACGTCATATTGTTTAAATACTTAATTGTCTTATCTACGCATTTTTACTTGTGTTATATATATATATATATATATATATATATATATATATATATATATATATATATATATATATATCGACCTGGTGCACAGATGTATAGCTTATTATGTCAATATCCTGAAATATTTTTTGGCAGTCAAGAACAGATTACTTTGACCTGCTAGACCTCTTGTTGGCTTTTCCTAGTTAAATGTCACCAAAACAAGGTAGGATTATTCCGTGTTCCCAAGTGACCAAAACTTCTTAAGAAGGTGGAGGAGACACACTCATCGTTAAAAATATGCATTGCTCTCGATCTCCCTCAACCTCTGCTTTGCTTATATGAAATCCTTTAAATCACGTGACTTGGATTGGGTCAAGTGCACAGCTTAAAATAGATATTTGAATTCAGCGGGCGGTTTCAAAGGGGCTGCGGTGGCTCAGTGGTAGAGCGTTCACCTCTGGTGCTTGGGGTCCCGGGTTCGATCCCAGCCCCCGCCAAGTGAACTTTGTGGTGGACAAACTCCGTGTGCGTGGGTTTTCTCGGGGTTCTTCCGTTTCCTCCCACTTTCTTCATTCCACCATTTCATTCATTACACATCATCACCGTCTCCTTTAGCCTACCCGGCATAACCGTGGGACGTAAAACTCAAAAATTTCATTTCATTTTTCAGCGGGCGGTTTCCTATATAAATCAAGCAAAGGCGTTTTTTGTGTCTTCCCAGGAAAGCAAGTACTAGCACGCAAAACGGAGCATCTTTAAAAATAAAGGAGGACATGAGTTCGCTGGCTTCGGGCTGGCTCGCTCTCTATTGTTTCTTTGTTGATACAAGAGACTGTATTTATTGCCTCCCTCTCCCCTCCCCCTTACCCGTATCCATAAAGGTATGACCTGCTACTTATCACCGATAATGACTATTCTCTAATCCATATTTCAAGGTTGGGTAAATTACCTGCCTACCAAACTTCCTTTCTATGGAATTCTATGGAATTCTAATAAAGAAGGGATTCTAATGAAGCACACCATCTGTTGCCGTTTAGGCATTATAAATTTCCATTTGTTGTAGCTTGTCAATGTTTCAAGTAAAAGAAGTCAAGTTAGTTCACTTGAGTTCTTACCAATGTGGAATCCGATTGTTGATATGTGTTTCCAATTTATTTTAATTTGTGCGTTTAATTCAATCAATAGTAGGTTTTTTCTCTGCTGCAGCATTGGACAGGAAAAGGAAAAAAACAAACAAAAATTGATATATTCTTAAAAGACTACGTATTCTGCAGTAAGTGTTGGTGCAAAAGAATATTTAAGTGATATTAGAGAAGTGGTGTTATCAAATGCCAGCAAAGTGAGTGCATTTTCCTCTAAATGTCCCAAATTTGATTCCACATTTTCTGATAGTGTCTTAAGTGACGTGATCAGCTATGATCCCAAAGATATTAGGAATTATGTTGATTTAAGTGATCAGGCATGTTTGTTTGACACTGGCAGGGATGATGCCCTAGCATCTCCATGGCAGCCCAGAGAAACGTATAATTTTATACAAGGTGTTGTGACTGGAAAGCGTCCTTTTCTATACAAATGTTTAGTCAGTTTACTTGGCATTCATACTCTAGAAAACTACAGGGAGGGTTATGTAGGCATTATGTTCCATTTTGGCCACCTATCAAATGGGGATTTCAGGTGTCTCTTATTATAACTCCATTCCAAAAGTACAAGGATTCTTTTTGCCTGTGCTCGTACACACGAAAAATCTGAATAGAACATCGCATCCACAGAATATGTTCTAGCTTTTTCAAACGTTATGACTTCCAAAAGTTTATCTGTTGAACAGAAAGTAAACGAAGCAGCTCGGAAAAAAGTTGCGAAGAACTGGCAGAGCTATCATCTATTATTGAGTCAATTGTATTTTGTGCAACATATGACCTATCTTTGAGAGAGAAGGATATCATATCCGGAAACTTCTGTGATCTTCTCCAATTTAGGGTGGATTCTGGCGATGGTTTATTAAAACAGCGCTTTGAGACTGCCGCTGAAAACGCCAAGTATGTGTCTGTACGTATTCAGAATGAGCTTATATCAATTGCAGATAATATTTTGTTCCGAAATTATATAAAACCTAAGATTATGTCTTCGAAGTATTACAGCGTGCTGGCAGATGAGACAGCCGATATTGCGGGTATAGAAAAATTATCGTTAGGAATTCGACTTTATGACCCCAGTGAAAATAAGGTACGCGAAGACTTCATCGGATTCATTCCATTAGCTGAGTTCAATGCCGAACACATTGCTAAGACAAATCTAAAGGTTTTAGAGGAGACCGGTTTATGAGTATGTCAACTTGTTGGACAAGGTTTTGATGCCTGTTCTACCATGGTAGAGTGTACTAATGAAGTGAAAAGTATTATTAGGAAAAATGTCCAAAAGCATTTTTTACCACTGCGCTTCACAAATCTTGTTGTTAACAAATTGTGTTCCGTTTCCGACATACGCAACACTGTCGACACTGTTAAAGAAATCATTACTTTCTTTCGTGAAAGCCCACTGAGAAGGATATTTATTCCTAGCATCCCACTTCTTTCAGATATCAGTTGGACTTCTAAATACAATAGCATAAGAATATTTTCTCAAACCTTCGTTCAAATAATGAACGCATTAGAAGACTTATCTGTAAATTCTCCTGTATCACCTATATCAAGCAATGCTTATCTCTTTTTCTGTACACGATCTACAGGTAGTTTCATAGTTTCTTTGGTAATTATCAGTAATTATTCTTGCTATCTTGAGTCAGTGGTGCAAATTTTACAAGGAATCCAATTGAACTTAATGACAGCAAAGTGTCATATCAATGGGTTGATTGGTGTATTTAGAAATCACAGAGTGAACACAGAAGAAACTTTTGAAGCGATTTTCCAATAGTGCAATATTCTAGCGAAAGAACTTGATATTCACTTAACAGTTAAAATAACTTCGTCTTTAGAAGTTCATTCTGCTAATCCCCCTTCTTTTTGCACAGAAGAATATTATCGCAGAACAATTTTTCTCCCATACATCAATTCTCATTTACAGTCACTAAATAATAGATTTTCTGAGGATAATAGTCTAGGTTTCTCTCTGTTTGCATTACATCCATCCGAGATGAGAAATCTTTCTAAGTCTCAGTTCTCGCAGAAGATAGAAGAAGTAAGATAGAAAATTTCATTTCTCAGCCAGAATGCTGGTTTGGTTTGTAGAGACATAGAAATGTGAATTCTGCCAATTTAGAAAAACTCTCTAAATCACTATTGTTTTTACTTGATATACCAATCTACATTTTACCCAGCAATAAAAGAGGAAATTCAAATTCCTATTACACTTCCTGTTACAACTTGTACCGTTGAAAGAAGTTTTAGTACATTAAGGCTTGTTAAACTTGGTTAAGATCTACAATGTCTGAAAAACGATTAACAGTATTATGCATGCTTAGTGTCCATCGAGAAACTGTAAAAAAAAAAAAAAAAACAGAATTTGTATCTACTGTCTTGGATGCCTTTGAAAAAGAGCAAAGACTTGTACAAATTTTGTTCAAAAACTAACGCATATAAAGTAATGATTGGTTCTTATTCGTGTGCTATGTGAATCTTGTTTTAATATTTATTAAGTAATTTAGGTGAGCAATTTTAGTGTTTTTAATTAACTACGTGACTCTGAAAAGATTCATTATAAAACAAACTTCCGAGATATGCAAAATTTCTGCATTAGCAGTATTTCATTAACTGTGATTTGTATAATGAATAATAAAGGATAGAAATTCGTACATGAAATCAAACTTAGTAAACAATTTCATTCTGTGAGTGAAACTTTAATCTTGAATGTAGTGTCTCCTGCTAGCATCATCTTTGACTCAAAACTCAGCTGGAAACCTCACTTACCGAAAATCCGATCACAGGCTAAAAATCGATCAAACCTTCTCCGGCTGCTAGTGGGCACCACTTGGGACTTACATACTGACACTGTTATTAAGATCTATAAGGTTTTCCTTCGACCTGCTCTCACACATGGCCATATATGCTGGATCTCTGCCCCTGACGCACTATATACTAGATTTGCCATATCCGAACGTCATGCTCTCCGCCTTGCTTATCGCATAAGACTACCAGCACCAACTGCCGATCTTTATCACCGTATCAATTTTCCCACCATCTTACAACACTTGGAAACACTAACATACAAGCAATTCATGTCGACAACGCCATGAACACGGGACCACCAATATCAGAATCATCAGCATCTTTTCTCGGCAGAACTCCAGACCCGGTTTATAACTTTCTACTTACCGATTTTGACTCTAAATATACACATCCAAAGATGATATTTCTGCAGATCATTAAATACGTCCCACGTGCTAATGGTGAGCAAATAGTTCACACTAGAAATGTCTATATTATTAAGTCAAAAGACCCGTATTTTGGAACCTACTTGAGAAACGAGGCATCCTATGAAATCTTTGGGAAAAATGCCAAACTTGCTAAGAAAACGGATTCTAGGATCAAACAACTTCCACCTCCGAAGAAGATACCAATGCTGTCTGTGGTCATTCGTGGCGTCCTACCTGAATTCACAGATGAAGAAGTTCGTGAAGAACTTATCAAGAGGGCATCAATGTTGACAAATGCATTCGTATCAAGAATAATTCAGGTCCTACTTATATGGTTCGGGTATTATCCCAAAACCAACAAGCTATTGACCACTTATTAGCCTACGGTGCACCCATTTACAAAATGATCCATAAGGTAGAACCGTGGATAACTCCTGGACCAGTGCCTATCAGATGTGAGAAATGTCAACTTTATAATTCTCATTTTACAAACTCCTACCCTAATCAACCTAAATGTGGCTATTGCGGTGAACAACATAACACTAGATTGTGTAAAAACCAACAGCCACCTCCAAAATGTGCCACGTGCTGAGTCTCACACCCCACTTACAGTTATTGCTGCAAGGCAAAGCCTCAGGCAGGACCTACTCGTCCAGAGTTTACAGCACCCCTACGCAGTTCTGACAAGCCAATGCCAAAAGCGCAATCCATCTTACACCCTGTCAGTGTTGAGGATCTTCTCTGCTGTTTGACTATTGTGCTTCAAAACACACTGCCTTTTCAACGTGATCGCATCCTTCGCACTATTAGTGACACAGCTAAATCACTCTTCAATATCAATCTCCTTGCAACCTACTCCAGACAATATACTCACTTTCAAATCGCACCACTTGAAATAACCGTATAAAACCATGGCACTCGTATTTCTCATTATGGCAATTATGAATATTCTATTTCTTAATACTGTCGTTTCTACAACATAAACTTCTACTGCAACAACTACTGCTAGAGGAACACATTTATCTATTTGTATTAAATGAAACTGCACTCAAACCTACCACCACAATACGTCTACCAGCTTATCAAATATCGTCATGACTATTCACGGCATGGTGCAAGAGCACAGGGTGGGGTCGGAGTTGGGTTTTCCCCTAAGGTATAGTTTCGTCAATATCATCCACAGGTTTTCATCAATCATCCGGAGCATCTTCTTTTGCCAATTTATTACCCATTACTTGTTATCAATATCGCTACAATTTATATACGGCCGCGACACCCGATCCCATTTGATTTTCTTCATTACATAGCACATAACTTCCGAAATGTCATAATCTTGGCCGACATGGACATTCATAGTCGAGGCGACCGAGAGAAACAACACTTCTTTGATTATGTAACTCCAAATTTGAATTTACATGTACATCGTTTACTTAGTCATTCCCGACCAATTAGTCAAACAACACCCGATGTAGTGATAACGTCTCTTAATCTAGTCAGTGACTGCACTATACAAATTCATGACACTATAGGCAGCGATCATGCACCAATTAAGCTATCGTTGACTAGGGGCCGCTGCCCACAGTCCAAAACCGAATACCGTACTGTCAAACGACATGATCGAGCAAACTGAAACACATATAGGCAGAATATTAACAGAGATATTACGGATATTGCTGCACCGAGTAGCGAACACGAATTATATAATAATCTCACTCATCTTACTGGCACCTTAACAACAAACGCACGTGTAAGTATTCCTGAAGACAAAATATGCGCATGCAAACCAAAATTGCCACCTCAATATCTTGCACTTGTATAGCGCTCACGTCAACACATTAGAGAATATCACCGAACTAGCAGTTAAGAACTACCTTATTGCATACAAACGGAAACACTGGATTAGTACTTGCAGCAAACTGCGAGACGAAGTACATCCAACGCGATACTGGAAGAAATTTCAACAACTAACGGGTAAAAGTATAATAAATACGTATCCGCTTCAAGTTAATGGTGTGTCACTTCACACTGATATCGATAAGGCAAATTCTTTCGCTGACCAATTACAGACAGTCTTTACTCCACCAGAATCGCCTTGCCGTGATGAGCGGATTGATCTCTCCACCATCTGTTCTCTGCAACCTCCTACATCACATCACATTGATCACAATCATCCTCTTACAAGGCCTATTACACCGACTGAATTTTATTCAGCTCTTAGTAGAAAACGAAACACAGCACCAGGCATAGATGGAATTTCCTATAGGATGATAAAATAATCACCGGTCTCTTTTATCACTTTGTTAATTTCCATTTATAATTTCATCCTCTCAACTGGGTATTACCCGTTATAGTGGAAAGTTTCCAAAGTATGTATGTTCCATAAATCTAATAAGCCCATTCATGATGTCAGTTCATATCGGCCGATTCAGTTGACATCTATATTTAGTAAACTATTCGAAAAAATTCTAGTAAATCGACTTCATGCTCATCTTAAGGCATATGATCTATTACCAATACATCAAGCAGGTTTTCGACCTAATTCTCTATCAGTGATCAAGTGTTTCGTTTAACTACAGTCATCACAAATCAGTACAATAAGGGCCTTCCATCCTGTCTAGTCCTCAAAGACTTAGAAAAAAGCATTCGATAAAGTGTGGCATTATGGCTTACTACGTAAACTACAGTCACTCCGCCTGTCCACTTGTTACTTTCGACTCATATACTCCTTTATAAGTAACCTAATCGCATATGTTTCAATAGGAGATGTACTATCAAGGCCCATTTTTCCTCATACAGGGGTACCACAAGGTTCCACCCTTAGTCTATTATTGTATATATTATACGCTTCCGACATGCCGAGCCCACCGCCTAATGTATACATCTTTCAATACGCAGACGATACTGCTTTTTATCGCTTGGGAAAACAATCCTTTAGGTCAGCAGAAACCTACAAATAACCTTAAACAACTTTCTTACTTGGTGCAGGAAATGGAAATTAACTGTTAACACTGCGAAAACACAAGCCCTTGTTCCCCCCCTCGAAACGACGCAGTAAAGTACACAGGAATCCTGGAAATCTTCGTGTGTCAGTAGATAGTCATTTCCTTAGACCAGCAGTTTCTGCAACATACTTAGGAGTGATCTTTGATTCGAAACTCTCTTAGAAACCTCACTTCCAGAAACTGGCGTTGCAAGCAAAGCGCAGGTTAAATTTCCTCAGTCCTCTCACTGGCACAACTTGGAGGCTAAATGCGAAATTACTACTCAATACCTATAAAGCATTCTTACGGCATATATTAACATTTGGCCACATTGCCTGGTACCATGCCTCACCTACTATACGAAAAGCTTGCAATTCTGGAACGTCATGTTATTCGCCTTGCATATCGTATTAAATTACCATATCCAAATTACCTCACGTATGAACGCATTGATTTTCCCAACATCATTGACCATCTCTCTACTCTTAGGGCACGATATATACGCTCTCGCATCACTACTTCTCATCCCTTATATCTCGGTACATTACGAGTTGATGCCCTTACCGATGCACCGTTCACATTTCTACACTCGCCACTCAACATCCTAACAACGAGATATATTCAAACATCAAATCTGGACGCAGCAGAAAAATATACCTTTGCCATTTACATGATTCACGAACATTTACCTCACATTCTATCATCTTAGCACTTGTTTTTCATTCATAATTAACATTGGCCTTCCATCCTGTCTACATCAGTCTCGAGTTCTCCGAGATAGACGATATAACCCTCATGTGTTTAAACTAACTTACCCATTGTGAATGTGGCGTGAATGCACTTTATTTCATGTATTCATATCCAAATTATATTTATTTACACTTTTAAATATGTATACTTTTTCATATCCAGCACCTTACTACCTTGAATGTATTTCCTGTACTTATGTTTTCTCATTATTATTATTATTATTATATTATTATTATTATTATTATTATTATTATTATTATTATTATTATTATTATTATTATTATGTATTTTTCTCATCCAGATTAATGTATTTGTATTTTGTGTTAAATATTAATCTACTCATAGTCGCACTTAGACCAACTACTATCCTTCAAATTCAATTAACTTGTCTTAACATCTGTGACAAGGAGAGGGCGTAGCCCTCTTATGGCTGGGAGTGAAACGTGTCTTCCTCAAAATGGATGCTCTAAAATGATGAATAAAGATATCTATTTTATACCTTTAGTCCTTCACATAAAAAACGGGTTTAAATATCATCTTCAGGTCGATATCAGTATTGACCTTATCATCTGAAAAAAAGAATCAGCTGGGACGTACCACACGTCAGTACAACTGCTTTTTGCGATCCTATCCTTTTCCTGGCTGAAGAAGCTGATAGCTTGTGTGCTTTTTCTGGCTGACTGATCTAGCCAATCCAGAGTAAACCGACGTAGACTAAAAGCGACTTCAAACCTACCTGAGAACCTATCCGAACGGGGTTCTCTTTACCTACATTATTACCTCACCTGGTTCACTGTGGGTACATACATCGGGCCGGAGTGCCTGCATCTTCAAAATGGCGTCTCAACCTTTGGCTGGTCGTCATTGTAATCTACCACCTGTTTTCGTTGCCCCCCTACCACGTCTGGGAAACGAGGGTTAAGGAGGACACGATCTCTGGAGAAAAATCTAGATAGTAGTTCCCGTTCAAGCTCACCTACTAAAGCTTCAAGTATTACTTCCCAACCAACGGCCAAGAGACCACATAAGTTTCATGACAATATTCGAGTACATACTTCATCTATATCTGTTGGCATAACTGACACGAACCAGTTTCCAACTTTGCAAGCCTCCAATCTACTCATTTCTTTTAGAACACTACGATCCTAAGTATGAGGGCCTCCAACGTCTTTTTCGGCAAATCACTAAATACGTGCCACGTTCTGCCATTACTGAATTAGTTCGTACTCGAACTGGCATTATTATTAAGACTACTGATTCAGAATTCTCTCGCAAACTTTTGAGTTCCTATAGCTACGAAATCTTCGGCAGAAAGGCAACTCTCAAGACGCTCTCTACTTCACGTCTAAAGCAACCACCGCACCTTGTAGATCACCTATTTTGTCCATGGTCATTCGTGGAGTAGATCCTACGTATACTGATACAGAGGTTCAGGAAGAAAAGGTCATAATATTTTCAAATGCCTGAGAATTCGCAATAACCAAGGCCCGACATACATAGTGCGGCTTCTCACCAATGATTTTTTGGATCTAGGAGCTTATATTTACAAAAAACAACATCGTGTAGAGCTATCTCACACATCTAAACCCTTGTCTATTAGATGTGAGCGTTGCCAAACTTATGGCCAACATCCTACCAATCAGTGCTATAATCAACCAAAGTGCGGCTACTGTGCAGGTACGCATCTGACCCGTACATGCTGCAATATGCAGCAACCCCCTCAGTGCTCTCTCTGCCCAGAAAAACATCCAACCTATAGCTATAAATGTCAATCTAAACCATCACCAGATCAGTCCAAACCAGAGAATGTTGTCCCATTAAGTCTCCCGGAACAAGCACAACCAGCACCACCACTTTCATTGGACGCACCTGTCACCATTTCACAATTGCTTTCTTTCATCACCTTATCACTACAGAACATACATCCGTTCTTGCGAACTCATATCTTGCATTATATACAGTTAGCTGCCAAATATGTTTTTAATGAAAACTCTCCATGACACATACACTGGACCATATGTTTACTTTCAATCCAGCACTCAGGAAACAACAGTTTAATTCCTTCATTATCCAATACATGTTCTTTTTCGTTATGAGGCCTACATTTTTATTTCTAAATATTCGTTCTTTGCAACAGCATAAACTACTGTTTCAAGCTTTACTGCAAGAAGAACATGTTGATACATTCATTCTGAATGAAACCATTACTTCCAAACTCCATTATCATCTTCCTGGGTACCAGCTTATCCGCCATGACAATTCACATATCTTACGCCGTGCCAATCGTGGTGTAGCTATTGGTTTTTCGCCTGCCATTCCATATCGTCAGCATTTTTCGCCTGTCCTCAACCTTCCTGAACACGTACTCACAACTATAAGAATTTCTACATAACCTCAGCTACAATATACGTGCGGCCCGGCCATAACATTTCATTACCATTCTTTCAATATATATTTAACACTTTTCGTACCTATCTTATAATGGAAGATATTAATCTCCATAGCAGATCCGAAGCACAACGAAATCGTTTTCATAACTTTATCACCGGTCATACGACCGGCTTAATACTTCCTCTACCGAAACCTACTCGGCCAGATAGTCGAACTACCCCAGACGTCGTCATACTCTCCTCTAATCTCGCATCTCAGTTTACGATCGATGTTCTAGATCTCGTAGGCAGTGACCACGCTCCTATCAAGCTACAACTTTATCCCACACCAGCTACCGTTGATCGATCCAACACCTCTGTTCGTACTAGGCTGTGTTTTAATGGAGCCGACTGGGCAAAATACAGAGTCTGTATACAGGAAACCGTAAATAGTGTTTTGCCTCCTCATTCAGAGTCTGAACTTTATTCTTGTGTGGATACTATCACAAGAATAGTTCTGTTCTTTCTCTCTCCCTCCTCTTCCTTCACATTATCTTCCTCTCATTGAGCGCTCCCGTCAGTTATACAGAGGCTACTTACATACAGGCAATGTCGAGTCACTTCACCATCATCGTCAACTTCTTCACACAGTCCGCAATTACCTTAAAACATACAAGTTACGCTCTTGGATCAAAACTTGTAATCAATTAGGCACTACAGCACATCCCAGTCAGTACTGGAAGCGCTTTAAGACTCTTACTGGGGAGAACACTCGTACCATCTATCCTCTGATAGACCAAAATCAACCTCTACATATTGATCTCGACAAAGCCAATGCCTTTGCTAATTATCTGCAGGGTGTGTTTACTCCTCTCCCGTCTAAAAACCCACATCGCCCACATCCAGCTGAACATCTGAACCCAAGCTCACCTAATCTTCAACCCCATATAGATCACACACTTCCTGACACTTCTTTAACAGCACCAACCACAGTTCCAGACATCACCTCGATTCTCGCAAAGAAACGCAACACTGCTCCTAGACTGGACACCGTTACATATCGCCAGATCAGAGTCCGTTCTCCCTCCTATATACTTTATCGGCCATCTATACCTTCATCCTACGTAGTGGCTACTTTCCCGCTCAATGGAAGACCTCCAAGATGCTCATGTTTTTGAAACCACAGAAACCTCCCGCCGGCACCAAGTCATACCGCCCAATCCAACTCACATCTACCTTTAGTAAAATACTCGAACGCATCATAGTTAAACGCTTACATATCTTCCTGTCGTCTACAAACCTACTCCCCTTTCAACAAGCTGGCTTTCGTCCATATTATAGTATCAACGATCTACTTCTCAGGTTCAGTAATTACATTACCAATCACTACAATACTTCACGCCCTTCCTGCTTAGTTCTCTTTGATCTCGAAAAGGCATCCTGCACTGATCTATAGACTCAATAAGCTTAAACTCCCCATATCTTACATCCGATTTATCTTTAACTTTCTCACCTGTCGCCTGGCCTAGGTTTGCATTAACTCCACCTTGTCTTTACCTATATTCATCCACTCTGGTCTCCCTCAGGGCTCTGCAATTTCTCACCTTCTTTATATTCTGTTTGTCGCTGATGTTCCCCCTCTTCCAACAAATGTCCATTTGTTCCAGTACGCCGATAATACTGCCCTACTAGCCACGTATAAAACTGTTCATCAGATCAATGTCTATATCCAAAAAGCCTTCGATACATTCGTCACGTGGTGTCATCACTGGCGCTTGAAAATTAATCCGACTAAAACTCAAACAATAGTCTTCCTTCCACCTCACGCTCGCTCCCGTATCCAGCGCAAGCCCACTCTTCTCAACCTTCCACCTCGCGCTCCCTTAGTACCTACAAAAACAGTAAAATATGTTGGAATTAAATTTGACCGTCACCTCACCTGGAACCCTTATTTAAAATACATTACTAATAAAGCGTATAATCGCCTCCACTTACTGAAGCATCTGACAGGCATTACTTGGGGACTAACGCCGACACACTTCTGAAAACGTACAAAGTTTTCCTTCGTCCAATCCTCACGTTTGGTTTCACTGCCTGGCTGTCTGCTTCCTCTCAGTATTACGAAAAACAAAGTTCTTGAGCGCCATGCCTTGCGAATTGCCTATCGAGTTAAACTTCCCAGTCCCACCCGAGAACTCTATGAGCGACTCAGTTTCCCCACATCCTATATAATCTTGAAGACCTTCGCACCAAATACATCTGCCGCTGCCTTGCACTCAATCAACCCCTTCTCCATGATACTTTTGAAGCACATGCTGGCAGTCCCCCTCCATTGCTTACACCGGCTATTCCTACTCTTCTCGCTTTACTGTTCACTCTTTATCACTTTACTCTTCCTCCAGACCACCCAGATTTTGCTTACTACCAGCCATATTGCTCCGATGAAATTCTTCCTTACATTTGGCCATCACATGCACAGTGACACCTAATGTATCTAACAGGGCTCCCATTATCTCTCATCAATGCCTAGTGTCGCCCCTAGGCGAGAAGCTAACCTGCATCTATCTAACACTTACCACTGTGATGTGATGTGTAAGTGCACTTCATTCTCATCCTTTAGCTTCTACCCTTCCTCATGATTATGATCAAAAGATCATAATGCCCAATGATGTAATATACTTAATAAAGCCCATGGTAAATGCAAATAAGTATAAACCCCTAAGCTTCCCACAACAATTGCTTACAAACCATTCTTGCTTAGCTCACAACTCTTCTCCTACAGAGGGCGTAACCCTCTTCGGGTAGCTGCTTACCGATGGTGGGCCGGTAATAAAACGAATTCAAATATAATAACTGGTCTAATCAAAGTAGAATTTTTTGAAGATGGAGTGGATTGCGTACTTGTATGTTCTATATTCAACTCCATTATATGAATCAAAACAACAATCATAACTGAACAAATATGAGATGACAGAAGATTGCTGTTCACATATGCATCAAACGATAGTGTCTTGAAATACTTTTCTGATATGGTTTCGTTGATGTTTCGATACCGTAAGATTTCGTTAGTTTGCAGTTCAGGGGTATTAGCACAAAACGCGAAAAGAATAGCACAATCCGCTGTTGGAAAAACCATGAACTATAGAGAAACGTTTCAACTACCACCATAACATAGAACACGTAACTGTATTTTGGCGGTTAACTAAAGTTCTAATTACCCGGAACGTTTGTTGCTGTAGAAATATGGAAACCAGTCTCTGTACAAAACAAAATTCGAAAATTATCACGTACAGTTCACAGATGACGAGAAAAATCCTCAAACATGGGCAGTGGGGAAAGGTGAACGACGCCGTCAAGTCTATTTTCGGTTTTTGAGGTGTGGTCTACACTTAGTTCTCGTCTGCTACTCCAGGTAGTTATGTGTGCTATTCCGTGGTGTCATTTGAAACCCCCGTGCAAAAAGTGGGCGATCCTAGTGATGGACTGATGGTCAGTGAGAATATTCAGGCTGGGAAGGAAAATAAAAATGGGAATGTTTCCGGTTTATTTCCCTGGCATATAAATTCCCGGGAAGGAGTTTATTTCAATTTCCTTGTCTTCCAAATTATAAGAACCATATGGCTAATTGCTTTATTTTCATTTACTATGATTTACTTCTGGGTTTTAATTAATTTGGAGGTTAGAAAAATTAAAAGTGGAAGGCTGTACTTTATAAACCTCATCATATGATCTTTTAACTTCAATTTCCATTTTGACTAAAAAGTAGCAAAGTACTAATTTACAAATGATGAAAAGAAACCAGTTTTTAAAGTAATGTAGAAATTATGTAGAAATAGATATGAAATTACATTAATACACACTGGGTCACTTTAGTAATAGACGCCGGTCTGTCTCCTGTTTCTGACTCGAATTTCTGAAGAAGTACTTGGACTTCTTTTACACGTGAATTAACGCACGAAATTTCGAGAAATAGGTGGGAAGAAAGGTTGTGTGTGTCAGTGTTACGTGCAAAATTATAAAACTGTCAGTATCATAAAAATATTGTGAACATTAATATGTATGTGCAAATGTTGAAAACTTCTGAGGCATGTGTCTTCTGGCAGTTACCCAATCTGTTTATAACATTTAAAAATTTAATGTTTATAATATCAGTAGTACGCGTTGGCCCACTCTCGTATCTATTTCCGAACATGCGTGAATATCTAAGGGAAAAAAGTTCGGCTTTGTGAATCTTGTTTGTTACACAAACGAAACTCCAATCAGAGAAAATTATATCCTCAAACTTATGCAACAAATGAACAACCCTTCTCCACGCTTATTTTGGATGAGATAGGTAACTTACTAATCACAAAGCACGGGAATACCTACATCTTAATTGCTTTTGACCTGACCACCAGATATTTAATAGCTATCCCCATACCTGATGTGAAACCAAACACAATCATAGAAGCGCTCGAGCCCATGTCTTTCTAGTAGACGGGTATCCTTGCGTTTTAAAACTTGACAAGTTGCCTAGTCACTCCAGCAAAATCTTCAAGGAATTTGCTGAAAGATACTCTATCCAAACAGAGTATGCTACAACACAAAACCAGAACTGTATTGGTTTATGTCAGAAATATTGTGACATTTTACAATCATCCATTCCACATTACATAAATAAAGATCGCGATGATTGGGATGAGACATTACCCGCTATCACATTTGCTATTAACACGTCTGTTAATTCCAATACTGGAGTTAGCGCGTATAGACTTCTTTTCGGCCATCTTCCCCGAACGGCCTTTGATGTTATAACCGTCACCATGTTATAGAAGTATTTTTTGTGGACGCTCTATATATTTCGTAAAGACAGTGATTATTATTTTCGATTTGTACTTTATTCTGCAACGCATATAAGTTCTTTCTTCGGTGGGAATTGCTTCTTCCGCACTCAATTGGACAAGGAAGTCTTTCATCACTTTTTCATATATATATATTTAAAACATTGCTTTTAGTGAGAACGTTTCAGTTAGTGACGAACCATTTCAGTGATTCTCCCTGACTTGTTATATGCACAATATATATTCTGCAGTTATTTGTAACTGAATTAAGTGTTTTCTTTAATCGCTTATGGAAATATTGCAGTAGTTTAGAGAAATACGGGCTGGCCAGATGTTCCAGTGACCAAAGTGGCACCAACTGCGTTGTTTCGCAGCTCGTTATCTGTACTTTCTCACGTCAGAGTTATCGCCGCGTCTAGTGCATTATAGGCAGTTGACTAAAATTAACACAAATTATTTTCCGTATTCTGCTTGCATGTGCATATGGGTGCTTTAACTGAGTGATTTTTGAAATGAACTGCCAACCCTCTTTAATCGACCACTGCAGCGCGTACCTTGAGTTTTGGTGCTCAGGGAGTTTGACTCCGGTATTGTACGCAGCCACCACACACGTTGCGTCCGGAACCAAGTGCGATTGTGTGTTTAGGGGCACAAGCTATTAGCCGGCGAAGGACGTTTTCTTACGGCTAGTCCCCAACTAGTGAACTCCCAGGTCCGCAGACCTTGTGCGTTTAAAATGTTATATACGCGCCCTCCAACATCAGCATTCTACTTTGTAGAATTTCTTGTTCAATTTGCTGAAGATTCATCTTTACGCTTCAGGATTATTTGGCGCAGCAACTGGATCCCTCGTGGAATTGTCCTAACAACTTTTCCCCAGTGCTAATCCCCCAAGTTCGTAAATGGTGTGAGAGAAGCATTTGCAGTGAAATCTGAATTATAATCATATATATATAAAGGGCTACATTGCATAAAAAGCAAAGTGTGATTTCAGTAATGAAAATTATTACACATATTCTGTGTCGTGTTGTGTTAATTTCTTTTCATTATTTTTATATAATAGTGTTCTAATAAATAAGTATGTTGTTATTTAATCCAGTGTGTTTTCGTTGTTTGTATGAGTGATGTTTGTGTGCGTTATAGTCTGGATGACCGTCTGATCGTCCGTGAGGTTTTCGAGACGAGACACCCGAACCTCTCAGCGCCTAATGCTCATCTCATCATTGAGATCAACGAGCGATTTTGGGAACAATTTGTAACTCTTCTTGGAGAGGTCCTTCGTCCTGTCCAGGTAAGTTCCAGTCTCAGGAGAATACTTATTGGTAGGATCATGAACCACAAACAGCGACCAGATTACACGGAGTGGTTACAAATACATGTTCACCCAAACAGAGACCTCGAATTGAAATGGTTACAAATGAATTGCGCCCGAACAGGGACTCGAATCGAGACCGTTGGTGCTTGAATATACATATAAGATTAATATTTTAATATACCATTTCTGTTTCAGATCAATATTAGGAGTAAAAAAACTTCTCTTTTAAGTGATTTTAATCATATCGTGTTGTGATATTATATTTTATTCTTATTGTATGTTTTAAGCTTTATCTTGTTCAAGATTGCACACCAAGAAGTATATATGGTTACTAAGATATGTTTACTTTTAAAAGAGAATATTGAAGATTTGAAAAAGGAAAATAGAGAGAATATTTACAGATTAGAGAAAGAGCTAAAAAGTGAGTTAGGCCAGAAGTTATTATTACTGTAGAGGCTGAAAGTAAACGTAGGAACGAAATCCTCGAACAAAAATACGATGGCATAACACTTAAGATTCATGACCAGCTTCTCGAAGTCAGTCATAGAACTAAACAGGCAATCAAACTCGCCAAACAGACCAGCGTCGAAGTTAGGCAACAAACTGAAGAAACATGTCATCGTGTAGAACAAATAGAAACAAAAGCCCTCACACACAATCCCTCCAGGGTCAGTTGGAATCAGCCCGAGATGTGTGTCAGGCTAATAAGGAGCGCTGCGTTAGTTTACATATAGACACAGTCGATAAATTAGATGAGATGCATGACCGTATGGAAGAAATGTCCGAACGCGTGAAAAGGCAAGGAAAAGACATTAAGATGGTATATGAAGAAGCGAAACTAATAGATTACAATATGAAGGTGAAAAGTGAATCTAACGCAGAATGTCGCGCTGAAATACGGGCAATAGATAAGAAGATAAAGTAATTAGGCATGATATGGTAGAGCTCGCTCAGAGAATAGAAAGTACTGAAAATACAGCGTCAGAATTCGAACCCCGAGTAGAAGCAGATACTCCTAGAGAAGTTAGAAATAGGCACTATAGTGATTCGGCTTATTCGGAATGTAAAGAGACCAGTAGTAGTGACAGCGCAAGTGATGATTCAGAAATCAGGGTTGTATGTGACCGAAGGCACAAGCGCGACAAAAATGTTACTTTCACAAGTCACCAGAGAAAAATACGAAATTAAAGGACGATGTCATGCTTAAGAAAATTCAGTGTTTTCGTAAATTTCAGGGTGATCCTTCCAGTGAATTAATTCTCAATTATTTGCGAAAGCTAGAGCTTACAGCTCAATTAACCAACCTTTCTGATAAAGCTCTGTTTAAACTCATTCCACATTTGTTGCAAGGAGTTTCGTCAAGTTGATACAACATCAGGAAAGACGACTTTACTAATTATGATCAAACCAAACAAGCACTTATTGAAGCTTTCGCGGGAAAATCTACAGTACAACACAGGTTATCAACCTGTAAGAGTACTAGGTTCGATCCCAAGGTACAATCAAGTTCCGTAAATGATTTTGCGCTAGATCAATTCAATAAATTTCGTGAATTGACCCAGCAATTGCCTGAATTTCTCGTACTTACATATGTAATACAGACTTTGCGTAATACATTTAAACCTGAACTCTTTCTTCATTGATGTAACAATATCAGGAATTGTTTGGCCGCAATTCAAAAATTAGAAACTTTACATGCTCAGCAAAGTCGTAGAGAGGAAAGATACAAGCAGGGTAATAATTATAATGGTAATCAAAATTCCAGTTTCCAAAGTAACCAACGAAATTTTTCGTATAATAAGAGTAATAATCAAAGGTACCAGGGTCAGCGTGTAAATAATATGAGAATTGATAATAATCAGAACCGAGGTCGTACGCGACATGACAATAATAGAAACAATAGGAACTGACCCTCGAGATCACGTGATTAGAGAAATAGGGAAGAACGAAACAGGAATCGCAACTCGCGCGATAATTCTAACACTAGACCTGAACGAAAGAACAATAATTATAGGAATCGGCGAAACAATAGTACCAATAATGAAGAGAGGGACAATAATAATAGAAATAACAACAATGGGCAAAATCATAACAAAAAAGACAACTCAAACCGGTCAAACCGACGTAATGAACGGAATTCTGGCCACTCGGAAAACAATTAGAAGGAGGTACTGAGGACCGGGTACTGGCCAACACATACTATCCCACTGTGGGTCCAACTAAGCATTTTCTGGTATCGCATACTCACATTTGTAGTGTAAATAATCCGGATTTAGCTAGAAGTGACTGTGAATTGGACACAGACTGTCTAGACCATTATATTAATGAGCAACCCAACTCTATCTCTGCTAAACTTAAAGTTTTAGTTTGTAATACTGAAGTTGAATGTCTGGCGGACACAGTCTCCGATACGTGCCTCACGTCTTTACGCTTTGGAAACGCATTAGCGCAGATGTGACGTCACCCAAACTCACTCCAGCTGATGATGTACTTTTAGTGGATTTCAGTGGGTCAACCAGAAGAAAAGTAAGAGGTTACACATTAGTCACTATTCAAATTGATAATATTTCTGTTTATGTACAAGTTTATGTTACAGAATCTCTTAATCAAGATCTTATTTTAGGACTTGATGCACTTACTGCTTTGAGAAGCCAAATTAATCTTTCGGATGGTACGATTTCCATGGAATATAATAATTTGAAACCCATTATTAATCTTTTACCAGAAACTTTTGACTTTCAGGAAATCTCCGAAGATGAAGAGAGAGATACGATAGATAACAATTTTTAAATTTCAGCTGCCACTTTTGTAAAACAATGTGCCACAGACGAACGGGTTTGAGGTGCTATTAGCCGCACTTTTAATTTAAACAACAAACAGAAAAAGCAATTATACTCTCTTTTGTCACAATATAGGGATATTTTTAGAAATTATCCAGGCCTCTGTAAAGACTTCGTTTCCAAGATGAACGTGAAAACTGACAACCCACTGGTACGTAAACAATATCCCATCCTTAATAAGTATCTCCAACATGTACGTTATGAGATTCATAAGTTATTAGAATTAGGATTAATTTGTCCTATACTTGTAGTTCCCAAGAAAAGCGGGAAACCAAGGGTATGTGTTGATCTTCGTTTCCCGAACCAGTTTGTAGAACTTCGCCAAACAAAATCTGAGGGCATACAGGACTTGTTATTAAAAGTGAAATGTAAACCTTTTCTTAGCTCTCTGGATCTTGTAAGTAGTTATAATCAAGCCTTGCTTACTCCTAAGCCCCAGGAATATACAGCATTCAATTTCGAAGGCCAGCATTTCCAATATCGAGTCACATGTTTTGGTTACAAAAATGGTACAAGTGTTTTAAACAGTATGCTCCAAAAAGTATTTGGACCAGAGTTACATGCTAAAATCTTCCGATATATCGACGATTTGGCTTGCTTTACAGATAGCTTCGAAGAACATCTTGCATTGCTGAGACAAAGTTTAGAGAGAGTTTAGAGATCACAACCTTACCCTTAACATTGGAAAATGTTCGTTTTGCACTAATTCAATATCTTTTCTAGGTTTGTTGATTACTCCCGAAGGCATAAAAAAGATTCAAAAACCATAGAAGCGGTTCGTAACTCACCCAGACCCACCAATATTAAATCTTTACAATCTGTAATTGGTTTCTTTAATTGGTCACGAAATTTTATTCCTCATTTCTCAGAAAAAGTGCAGCCTCCTTTTCAGCTTCTCAAAAAGGGAAAACGGTGGCAATGGCTTGAAGAACATGAACAATCTTTTCAACAAATTAAGGACGATATTTGTAAAGATGTTCTCTTGTCTCACCCTGATTTGAATTTACCTTATTATTTAGAACCGGATGCATCCCTCTTGGGAGTCATACAGTCCTACATCAGTACAGTGATGGATAGAAAAGGGTCATCCAGTTCGCTAGTCGGACTTTAACACCTGCTGAGTCTCGCTATAGTGTGAGGAGCTGGAATGCCTTGCAATCGCATTTGCGGTCCAAAAATGGCGCCAATTACTAATTGGTCACCATGTAATTTTTATTACAGATCATAAAAATCTTAGTTGGTTGGATAAGGCTAAGCCTTGGAACACTCGTCTTCTTAGATGGTCCCTGGAATTACAACAGCTGGACTACGAAATACGTTTCCAGAAGGATTCCTAGAACCTTTGTGCAGACGCGCTTTCACGTCTCTTCCCTTCCAAAGAATTATCAACTAAACGTGTTCATCTTTTACAGACTATTCAAAACAAAATAAAAAATATTTCAGTTGAAGAGTTACAGAACGCACAAAAGGAAGATCCTGATTATTTCCCCATTATTGCTTTTTTAGCACGCGAGAAAATAGAAGAACTTCCAAGGAATTCACGCAATTTGGAAAAAAAATTCAAACTTGATAATGGTATTCTTTTGTACAAAGATTTTCACTTCTCAGACTCATATAAAATTTGCATTCCCAGGTCATTAGTGAATAACGTTCTCACAGCTTACCATGACGATTTAGATCACCCGGGAGTAGACAAAACGCTTCGGACCATCTCAAAATCATTTTATTGGAGCAAAATGAGATCAGATGTAAAGAAACATTTAAAGGATTGTGTGAAATGTATGCAATTTAAATCCGATCACCACCCACCAGCTCGTTTCTTGTCCACTAATTCTTATTCGGCACGTAGATCTTTATTAGCCCTTGAATTTTTAGGTCCATACCCATCAGGCAAAAATGGTGCGCGCTTCGCACTGGTTACTGTTGATGTATTTACTCAATATTGTACGGCTTACCTCTTGAAGAACGCCACTGCAACTTCAGTTATCAAGTTTTTATTTGATATATATATACTACATTTAGGTATCGTTGAGGCAGTGCTGACAGATAACGCTGCAGTGTTTCATAGGAAAAAGTTTCTACATAAAATGCAAAAGAGTACAATATTAAGGTCCATCATACAACACCTTATCACCCCATGAGTAACATCACAGAACACTAATAAAATTCTTGTATCTACCCTTAGGTTATTATGTTGTCAGTCACATAATAAATGTCCGAGAACCTGACGCAAGCATTTCTGTTATATAACTACTCCGTCGTTCAAAGTTTTGGTGTTTCACCAGCAAGTTTGTATCTTAATATTCATTTTTCTCGCCCTATTTTTAAGCATTTTGGCTTGGAGATTTCTGAAGATTTTGATAAGGAAGACGTGATTAGTTGGTCAAATAAATTACTTATGGCAGACCACCGTCGAAAAGCCATCATTGAAAAAAGGAACGCACGATGGAACGACAGTCAGCAACAACGACGACGTATAAAACAAGGAAGTTTAATTTTTCTAAAGCAGCGTAACATTAGTAGTCTATTAAAAGGTGAAATCTCCAAATTTTTTTATTTGTACCAAGAATCCCTTTTATGTGTTAGGGTTATTAATGACCGTGTTGTTGAACTTGTTGACCCTTCCACAGGCGAATATTTAGGACTTCATTCCATAGATAGGAGTAAACTATGGGAACCTACTCCTGAAACCCGTGAAATTTGGATGGCCTTGGCACGTCGCCAACTACCAGAAGATCTTTTGCATAACCTTAAATTGTTACCTGTTAATGAAACTCAAGAACCAACCTCTTTTTCCCCTAGGGGAGAAGTCAACTTGTCAAAATCCGAAAACGACAAGTCCGACGAGAATAATTCAAATCCCTTACAGGTTAATAACTTATCAACCACCCATTTGTTATCTCTTTATTTAGGAGATCCTTGGTTACATTATTACTTCAATTCAACGTATTGGGAGCCTACGTGTATTCCATTAATCGCACCTAACCTTACCGGTGGACTACAATTACGTAGAAGTTATGCAGAGAGCAGAAATTAAAACAGATGTTAAGTGAGGTTCACTTCATTAAAAAAAACAGAGCCTTCCTACACTGATGCGAATTTTTCTTTTTAGAATTTTTTCAAAAATAAAATATCCAGATGCCCAGGATCAGAAAATTTTAGTTGTTACTTATATATATAGTTGTATGTTTATAATTAAAATATAGTATGTAGTCACATACGTAGGGGAATTGCATTTTAAAAGCAATTTGAAGTCTTGGCCAGATTTCAGTACCTCAGCCAGTGGGAAGATATTTTGGCCTCGTATTATATTTTATTGTGTTTTACATTTTAAAATTATTTTTAGAATCTCTTCTCACTTTCCAAATTCTTAAGCATGGTATCATACGCATGACTCTCAATTAATGTTTGATTTTCTTTTTTGAATTAAAAAAGAATATATCAAAATGCCCAGGATAAGAAAACTTTTGGTTGTTAATTATATATACATTTTTAAATTTGTGATTGAAACTTAGTATGTAGTCACATGCGTAGAACATGAACTTTTACCCTATAACCAATGTTAAATTTCTTTTGTAGTGTTAATCTTAGATTTTCGTTTTCATTTTGAAGTGTTTACTGTAATTTTGTTGAACCGCATTTACGTGATTTACCCGATTTTGACTTATTTGAATTTCCAGGATGTGACAAGGTATATTTCGTTCGAAGATAAAAGTTTAGAAAAGAAATTAGGCTAAGCCTTAAATGAGTGAAATCAGGCATTTCCTTGTTGGTTAATAGTATGTGCAGGAATGTCGTTTTAATAGCATATTCTCCGAACTAAAGTAGTAATCTTTTTATTCAAGGAGGGACTATATGAACAGTTATTCTGATGGTGAACGGTCGTTTTTCTCTCATATTGATATGTATGCGGAAATATGTTTTAACTTCTATATTTTCTTGTAATTTCTAATTAACATTCTTTTCGTCTTGTCTAGACCACTGATCGACCGTAGGGAAACTTCTTCAGCTAGGATATTTTATGGGGATAAATATTTTTTAGGGATGCAATATTTCCTGGAATTACAGATATCTTGCAAAAATGGATGTGGCCAATCCACTGGATATTCCATAGTTAACTGTATTTTCGCCATCAATCGCAAAAATAATTTTTCATTTCTCTTCTTCCTTTATGGTACTCGTAACTAAGCATGTGTATTCTTAGGTTAGATATTTTGAGTATATTTTATTGTCTAGTAACATTCTAGTGAATATCGTAATGTTTATGAACCGCAATTCTATTATGTGGATTTGTTATGCTAATGTGTTGTAAAGTTTTTTTTTTTTGTTAATTTTGAGCAAATTATGTTTTAGTTCTAGTATGTCCTATAAACTATTCGAATATGATATAGATCCCGAAAAATACCTATTTTCTTTCTTTCCAACACCATGAAGCCATAATGTTTTATGAAAATTATTTTGTCAATTATTTCGTATGCTCGATGACTGAATTTTAATGTGTCAATAAAACCATTTTAAATATTTTTTTTAGCGAAGATGCCTAAGAAAGTTTAACTGTCGTGGAATGACATAGCTGTTTTGTAGGGAATTTAATTTGGATGTTTCCGGCCGACCAGAAAGTTGTAATGTCGTTGACTATATTCTTGTTTGTATCCCATGTTTTTTCTTTTAACAGGTCTCATGTTATTTGTCTTATAGAGACATATCTTTACGATGCTACGAAACCATTTGTATTTTGTGGGTTTACACATCTTTTCTAGGTGGAAGACACGTTACGTTCCAGGGAACATACATGTATTTTACTGAATATTAAGTGTTGATATTTCAGTTATGTTTAGAAGCATTTTTCTAAGTGCTTATGGTTGCAGGCTAGGGTGGAACGAAAAAAACAAGTTTTGATTTTTAATTTATAATAGTGTGGAAAAGTTGCCTTTTGGTGTAGATAAGATAAAAATAAAATATGAAAAACATTAGAGCAAGTCTTGAGGTGGCGCAAGGACGATGAAGTTTCATAAAACTGCAATTTTCGCTACATTTTAATTTTTTTTAAAGAAGTTGTCAAATATTTCTTTTTATTTCAAATACTGTCAAGTAAGCAATTTTATGTCAAAAAGGCACAATATATATATAATATATATTTTTATTTTTTTAGATTGAGTCTTGAGGTGCCGCAAGAGCGATAAAAGTTTGTAAAAACACACTTTAGGTGCTAAATTTAGCGACATTTTGCCAATAGGAGTTGGCAACAGTGTTTTCGTGTGATGACAAGTAGTCCTTGAGCCGAAGGGGGTGTCTGGTTTTATCTCGTGGGAGTAAATGCCACCTGCATTTCTGAGTAGCTAATATTCTGAACTTTCAGATTTAGCATGATACTTTTCTGAAAGCGGTAGCTTTCAGGGGGTAAACCCTCCCAATTTAGAATGTTACAGACATTATTTACTTAACTCAGTGGTCTTTTGAAATACCTATATATCTGTCCACTTTAGTCATAAAACAATGAGTTATACCTCGTTTGATTTGGAATTAAATAGGCTTTAAAGTGATATAACACACTTACCTATAGTACTGACGAAAGGGAAGTAATGAGGGAAAAAGTAAGAAAAAATCCCTAAAAATTCATTTTTTTTACCATTTTCTTCTCTTATTACGTGGCAACACTGCATGTGGAGTAAAGGACACCTATATTTCAGAGTAGCGAATACTATAAGCTTTCATATATGGTATAATACTTCACTGTGGGTAGTAGCTTTCAGTTGCTAACACCCCCTTTTTAGATTTCTAATGAAAATTGTAACGAAATCCCGTGGTCTTTCGAAATTCCTCTAACTATGTTCGTTATGATCACAGAAGTAAAAATTACGTCTCTTTAGTTTTAGAATTATATAGGCTTTTAGATGATTAATACAGTTTTCAATAGTACTGACGAAAGGGAAGTAATAAGGGAAAATGTAAGAAAAATTCCCTAAAAATTCCCTTTTTACAATTTTCTTCTCTTATTACGTGGCAACACTGCATGAGAAGTGAAAAACTCCTATATTTCAGAGTAGCGAATACTATACGTTTTCAGATATGGTATCATACTTGCCTGTGGGCGGTAGCTTTCAAGGAATAAAACCCACTTTTCAGATTCTTTAGTCCTTGAGAGGCAGAACATTTAGTAATGATTTCGAGAAAAGTTGATGTAAAAAAAACTGTAATAAGTTTTCTGATCCTGGTTTTATATAATTGAATAACTGACCATGAAAGATCAGAAAATTCTAAAGTTTCTGTAGGGAAAGAGAAGCGGTGGCAGGAAGGGGGGTTATGTCTTTCAGTTTCAGTTTTTTTTTTCACAGACCTTTCGTAAATTGCTTGATGTTTGAAGTGAACTGAATGGTGCAAGAGAATAGATCTATATGCTTTATAGAATTTCGAAAACATAATATTTTAACTTTGAAAATATTTTGATTGTAAAATATCATGGCGGTATGTAAGTTAAAGAGAAGTTCGTAACTGAGTATGGTAATGTTTACAGCATCATTAGAAATATTCTTCACATATCAAGATCTAAATAACATTCTATTTACATTACATTAGTTATGTTGATCATCATTCAAATATGCCATGAAAATTATAATCACATGGAAAAATAGGCGTGTCTTATGATATAGTTTGTAGCCAATTGCATATTCACAGTGTTTGTTGAATACTTATATCCTTTATTTTGATTCATTCATCTTCATCTGAGTCTACAACTTCGTCTAACAATTCAGATATTTCTTCATCTTGATAATTGGCCCATGTTTGGATTTTTCACATGTCATTACACTTTAATGCATGTTTCATGCACTCACAATCGGATGGCACACAGTTCTTAGCACACGCACACGACAACAGCTCCATCACTTCTTCTGGTGCAGGCCGACAATCCATCCAATCGATGTCAAGCTCACCCGATGCGTTTGTCCTCCAGCCATGAAGATAAGGACTTGGTATGTCAGGATTCGCTTCCAGTGCTTTCTTCCAAATGGTTGCTTGGTAGTTAGCTCTCTGGATATGTTTCTCAAGAGCCTTCTTGCATGGTGGTAGCAGATGGGATTCAACTAAACCTTTCTTTGCACAGAACAGCGAGTGCCTTAATTCATTTACAGAGTTCACATTGTGGCCATACAACCTACAAACAAACTTTTCTACTATATCCAACCTCTCTTTCTTGGGTTCAAAACTTTCTAACAGTTCCTTCAGTGCCTGTACAAACTCTCCCTTTTTAAAAAGTGTAAAAGCTTTACACTTTCCCTTCCCAGCAAAAGCACTCACTGTATCACAGCCTGTGATAGCATGAAATCCTGCTAAGGCTGCACAAATGTTTTCCCCACTTGCGTGATATATCTTGTTCATATCGTGGTAACAAAGACGGTTAGATGTTCCACTCTTCAGGAAAACATGTCCTCCATGCTTTCTTAGTTCGTCAAAAGTGGTCAGTACTATGACTGCAACATTTGTATCTTCACTGTTGATTATAATGGTAGAGCAGTCTGATCTAAGAGCATGAAACGCATGGAGCACAAGTCTTGTTTCTGCTTCCTCCTGTGAAGACCATAATTCTGGAATGTTTGTCACTGGTAATGTTGAAGACAGTTGACAGCACTTCTTCTCGCATGTTAAAAACACAATTTTGTTACCCAGTTTTTGAGTATACTTTGAATTTGCCATTCTTTCCACAGAAAGTGAATGAGCTCACATATGTTATTAGTGTTGCTCAAGAATTTTCTCCAGTTTCTGACTGGATGTCTAGCCATGATGTTTTGAATATACATACTGTCCTCAGAGACTCTCCGCATTCTTTCTGCATTTTTATAGACCTACTTTCATAGGTATCAAATATGATATCAACACGAGGGCAACGACCAGAATCAAGTAATATTTTTGAAAGTAACTTTTCTGCTAGGAGGCCAAATGTTTTAGGTACTTTCATTAATTTGTGCACCTGGCTCATTGCGTCAACAATGTATGCTGAAGTCTCTTCCGGTATTGTTTCTGACTCGCGGTTTCTACTTAACATATGCATCAGCTTTGACTTGACAGTTTTCCTAATGGTTCCCTGTGGCGTTGCCAGAGACCAAGGTAATGGTCCAAGAGGATAAACAAGCACTTCCCTCGTGTTCAGATTCCTTTTTGAGCTATTATAGCCATCTGGGCAAAAATACCTCTGTCTGCTTTCAGAATAACGTCTCTCCCTTTAACTTTAATAGTTTTACTTTTCTTTGAATGGTCAAACGTCTTTAATCCTTGCTTACGCATTGGAGCGTGGAATGCCCCTGGCTGCACACCTTTCTGGAGGCGTTGCTCTTTAAAGTTCTTATATGCTTTCTCACCTTTCGCATAAGCATTAAGTAAGTCGTTTGTGATGTCTACAGAAGCTACCATACCAGAAGATATATTTAGCAGATTAGATTCCTTTAAAGGATTTGTCCATTCCTTCGTCAATATTTCAACCATCGACGAAACATTTTTTTCATCCTTCTTGATTCTCGATGTTGAAAGGTCATGATGAGTGATTTTACTTTTTAGAGAAGAATTTGTGCCTTCTCTAAGGATACGTAGAAATTCTGCCCTTACATCTGAAACTAAATAGTACCTTTCAACAGCAGCCTGCCGAGTGCTAAATTTGATTATTCCAGCAGGCCTTTGGGTATCTTTGTTGACAGTCTCTTCAATTACTTGGTCTGCAGGAATTTTCCCAAATGGATTGACTGTCCCCATTTGGACGAAGAACTCGCCTCTCTGAAATGCTTCATACACAATTGGATGATTTTTCTCAAGACCTAACATTTCATTGTAATATACCGAAAGATAGCGTGCATAATTTAGATGGTCATATGCAAAACACCACGGGATCATCTTTCGAATACTTACCAGATAAAGCGGCTAGTTACCTTCTCTTGCTGCGCGAACTGTCATTAAAAGAACATCTACCATATCGACGTAGGATATCCAAAAGGAACATAGGTCACCATTTTCGTGCCTTAGGTGATCCAGATATGCTTCAAACATTTTCCAAATTGTTACAAAAGACTGTTCCTACAAAATTTTGAGATAACTGCTCAGTAGTGGCGTCTCCTATTTCCTCGAACAATTGAGATATGTTAGACTCAGCACAGGAAAGATATCTATGTACTCGGACTGTAACCATAACCGGAATTCATTGAGGATTATTCTCATCAATGACTCAAATGCTAGCTTGTGCATACAAATAGCACGGTTATAGTGCTTCCCTTGTAAACTTCGAATTATGGATCCCTCAGCAACAGTTCCTGATTCGGATAAGAGCTCCGGCAAGCCAGAATCTTGAAATGGTCTACCGATGATGCCCATGAAGTTACAAATAGTATGAAATCCTTCAAGATTTAAAACTATTGTCCAGTACTTTTCAGTATTCTTGCATACAATTTCATTTGCTTTTGAGTAAATAGCTTGATCTGCAGTTAGAACTAAAGACTAAAGTTGTAGTTGCTTCTTTATGATGAGTGAACGATTTAGTATCCCATGTATTGTAGTCATACTTGTTTCTGGCAAATTTATTGTTGGTAGGTAGCTAAGCTTGTTGGTTAAATTTCACGATCCCTCAGTAGATTGATGTTGAATCCAGTCCAACTTGGAATTAGCTGATTCTGGGGATCTATACACCGTAACATAATCCAAAATAAATTCTTAGACCTTGACGCTGCAACGAACTCTTCATAAATAGGATCATCATACCCAATTACAACTGGACCAACTCTTTTCCCAGGAATGTAAGGCGTTAGTTCTTTCGTGGCACCAACAAAAGTTCTTGTCTACTTCTATTTTTGTTGTAACCAGACTACTAATTTGTGACTTTGATTCTAACTGTATTGCTATTCCATTCACACGAGAGTGGTTCCCGCTCCAGACAGGGTCTCCTCCAACCTATCAATGTTATCCCAAGCAAGTTGAGTAAATTTACCAGGCACAATATTTCCAGGTAGGGCTACACGATCATCTTTCTCTTTCGAAAGCCCACGGAACTTCGTTACTATTTTCTTTAAGAATATAAAAAGGGAGTTTTAGCAACTGAAAGCTACCACCCAGAGTGAAGTATCATACCATATCTGAAAGCTTACAGTATTGGCTACTCTGAAATATAGGAGTTTTTCACTCCTCATGCAGTGTTGCCACGTAATAATAGAAGAAAATTGTAAAAAGGGAATTTTTAGGGAATTTTTCTTACATTTTCCCTTATTACTTCCCTTTCGTCAGTACTATTGAAAACTGTATTAATCACCTAAAAGCCTATATAATTCTAAAACTAAAGAGACGTAATTTTTACTTCTGTGATCATAACGAACATAGTTAAAGGAATTTCGAAAGACCACGGGATTTCGTTACCATTTTCATTAGAAATCTAAAAAGGGGGTTTTAGCAACTGAAAGCTACCACCCACAGTGAAGTATCATACCATATTTAAAAGCTTATAGTATTCGCTACTCTGAAATATAGGTGTCCTTTACTCTTCATGCAGTGTTGCCACGTAATAAGAGAAGAAAATGGTAAAAAAAAGGGAATTTTTAGGGATTTTTTCTTAAATTTTTCCTTACTACTTCCCTTTCGTCAGTACTATAGGTAAGTGTGTTATATCACTTTAAAGCCTATTTAATTCCAAATCAAACGAGGTATAACTCATTGTTCTATGACTAAAGTGGACATATATATAGGTATTTCAAAAGACCACTGAGTTAAGTAAAAAATGTCTGTAAGATTCTAAATTGGGGGGGGGTTACCCCCTGAAAGCTACCGCTTTAAGAGAAGTATCATGCCAAATCTGACAGTTCAGAATATTAGCTACTCAGAAATGCAGGTGGCATTTACTCCCTCTAAATGAAACCAGACACCCCATTTTTCGAGCCTGGCTCAAGGACTAAAGCGCAGATTAGGTGTCAGTCGCTTTGTCGAGTTCAGTTCAGTTGGTATCTATTGTGTAACAGAGCAATATAGTATATTGTTAGTATGTGTGCTACTTTATTGTTGTGAGTTAAAATGGCTCAGTCTAAACAAGTGAATACAAGACAAATGTCGGAATGTCCTATTTTTGGAAGATTTAGTAACTTTTATGAAGTTGTACTACCTACTTAGCAAGACGTAATGAAGTGCTACTGTTTTATTAGACATAACCTGAAAGTTGCATCAGGGAAGGATCCTACTGTAAGTGAAATATGTGAGACTTTAGTTCCTAAAATAGAACAAATATGGTTCTTCTATTCCCACTGTTTCTAACCTTAGAATTTCACAAATGATAAAAGTTAATCATGCTAAATATAGGAATTTATTAAGGTCTAAAAGTAGAAAAGGGTGAGATAAGTTTGACTGGAACCTCGCAAAATTTACAGAAGAAGCTAAACGTTTATTTGATATTGCTGCCTGCAAGTGTCAAAACTTTGATACTTGTAGTTGTATAAAGGAAAGAAAAGCACCCGTTTTAGAACAAGACTTTCTAAAAGATCAACGCTCTACCAGGAAAATGGTTATGAGTAATGTTGGTAGAGCTACCACAAGCGCTTTGAATGAGAAAAAGGCAAGGAAAAGTAAGGAACTACAGACAAAAGTTAAGTTTAATCAAGAATGGACACAAAGTATTAGTGTAACAGACACGGCTACTGAGGACATTGACAGCACTGAAGAACAAGTAGGAGTGCAAAAAAACTAGACTTTCGAAGAACACTACCAGGCCCTTTAAACCTGAAAAAGAGAAAAAATAAGCACTCAAATGCGTATGAAATTGCCAACTATAGCTTCCATTTGTGACCGTACCGGAATATCAGATAGAGCTGCTGCAGCTGTACCTAGTGCTGCTTTACAAGACTTGGGTTTAATCATAGGGGAAGACAAAATCAAAGTAATAGACAGGATGAAAATTAGACGAGCAAGATAAAAAAAATCGAAGAAATGTCATTAATGATAGTCTTTCTTATCAGATAATCGAAAATAGAGGATTGTTTTTTGATGGAAGAAAAGACAAATCAACTGTTAAAGTAAAGAAAGGAACTAAGTTATACAAATAAGTTATTTTAGAAGAGCACGTTTCACTAATAGAGGAACCAAGCTAAAAGTCTTTAGGCCACGTAACACCTAAATCTGCCACTGGAAAGGACATAGCCGAGAGTATACTGGAGTTTCTTGAAGATAGAGAACACAACGAACAACTTTTGAACTTTACTGCTATTGGGTGTGATGAAACTGTTGTAAATACTGGACATAGTAATGATGTGATTTCATCGACCTTCCTCTTTCGGAGAACATAAATTATTTAAGTACAGATCAGAAGTATTTGTTGGATATGTGTATCGCTGTATCACGTGGAAATTGTTCGCTAGATTTGTCTTTAAGAAATCCTGGAAAACTTGCTCACTCCAGGGAGCAAACCGTATATTTAGATTGTATGTGGCAACTTGAAAATCCAACTGAAAACCTGAAGACTCTAGCTGAGTACATTTTGAAGGTGTATGCACCTCTGTGGTTTAACATTATGTTGAAAACTTCATGCACTTATGGTTCCAAACATTTGTTTCAGCTTATCTCATATTCACGCTATATCTCTGATGATTTCAAGAACGTTCTAGATCCAGTTATTCAAAGAAATGGATACTTTGCTGCTGTAGAAAAACCTCCTTTTGTCTATGTGATGAGCACAAAAATGTAAGAGAACTCGGTTTACGACGTGTTTTAAAAGCAAGAACAGAAAATTGAGGGGGAGTCAGGAAGTTTAAAGTTCCACAGATAACCTTTGATTACATTGACATTATCTGATGGGCTGAAAATGACGTAACTGAACCCCCCTTGTCCCCAGTAACTCCCTTAAAGACTTTATACGGAAGACATCTGAAGCTCAATCAAATAGTAAAGAGACCCTCTTATCGACTTTCCCCGGCTTCCTTGTCATACTCAAGCAGTGGAAACAGTTGTGAAACTGGTGACCGAATCGGCTTAAAATGTGCGGTTCATTCGCAAGAGAAGGATATATATGAACAAAAATTGACTCACGTGAGAACATGCCAAAATTTGATACAAAAAAAAGTTTGTGTCAATAAAGTAGAAACAAATATTTTGCAGTTGTAACATTTGTAATCATTAAGGATATTCTAAACAATAAGAAATGAACTTTCAATGTCTTTAAAAGTGTATTATGATATTTTTCATGTGTACTCGATTAAAAATATATGTAATTTATTTGACGAACTTTTATTTCAATCATATTTACTACTATTTGTAACAACAAAAATAGTTCCCAAAAGTTTCAAAATTAGCAAAAATTCAAACTTTTCCCCAATAATGTTTTTAAATTATATCTTGAAATTAAATTGTTTTCCAATCGTAATGCTTATATATGTATTTATAACTATCTTTTGTAGCATTATATGTACGAGAAAACCATAAAAATAATTTACCAAAGTTTATAATTTTTCAATTTTTAATTTCTTTTTACAAATTTTAAGCTCTTTGCGGCACCTCAAGATGTTGTAGTATAACAACCTAATTTTTCTTCTTCTTTTTTAACCTCAAAGGCAACTTTTCCCCACTATTACAGAACTAAAAAAAAATTAAAAAAATAAAAAAAGGCAATTTTCGTTCCACCCTATTGCAGGCCTTTTCACGTTTCTAGTTTTGCCTCGCAGGTGTTGATGGCATATTTTGTATGTAAGTACGTGTAGTATTACACATTTTTCCCACCTATAGGTTTGGTCAATTCATGACGTAATAACCATTTATTTTCAGGAATGTTTGGACTAGTGAGTCAACTTCCTTGATTTAGACCTTTGAGAAACTTGGATCAACACCGTATAGTTTTCAACGCTTTATTAACAAGTTCTTTTGCAAACAGTAGTCACCTATTCTGGTAACCATAGAATGTTTACGTTTTCGGAAGTGAACAACAACCATTATTCTAGGCCTAAGGTAATAATAACTTTGTTTCAGAATGAATCATTTCTTACATTGAGCATTACCGAACTAAAGTCTCGATTTTTTCATGACGAGCAGAGTTATTTTGATCTTATGGCATGCCAGATTTTGTTCATACATGTCAACGAAATCACGATCTTTTTCTTGATATATAGAATCATGCTTGTTTGTTGGAATTACTATGAACGTCATTTTTTGACACTTAAGTTTATTGTTTTATTTTGGAAAAACGATTTTTCGTTCTTTTCTGCCAAACAACACGAGACACAGTTAAAAAAGGTAATACAGTTGAAAGTCTTATCTTGTTTACATATTGTCAGTTTATTATGTGTTTACATTTTCATTCATTTTACTTTTTCAATGATTTTAATATGTTTTCGAATATATCACAATATCGAAAATTTGACAATAATTTTAATATTTTAGTACCTTTAACACGTTTGCTATTTACATATTCATTCACATTTTAATATTTTAAATACATATATCAGTATATTTAAAACATTTACTATTTTTCATTGCAATGCTTGATAATTCTTTAAGTTGATATTTTCATGAATAGTTCTTGAGTGTATATCTTTACTTCATATAATATATAATAAAGTGATCGAAAGGGAACACTTAAAACATTTTACGAGAAGTATTTAAAAAAGCAAGAATTCAATAGCCCTATAAACGCTTTCTGCGCACTTTCAGTAAAAAAAGTTATCATACAGGTGTTTAAACCATATTTCCTTTCTCAAACAAGTGTTAAAAAAATCTCCCCTTCTCACTCCTCATCAACTCGCCGTTGGATAACCATGGAGGACATTCAACAGAGGAAGACAGCATGGTTTAAACATGTGAAGAAACGGAAGATTAGGAAACCCAACTGCACCAATTGTTCAAAAGGATCTTATTACTTCATGGAACATTTGGATTGCACACTGCTCATGCAGGAATCTCATCATGTTGTAGTGAGTGAACAAGTTTTTAACTATCTTAGATAGCTCTTTTTCAGGTGAAAAATCATTCGTCGATTATGCACGTCTCACATCATATGCCAATGTTGCCAACTAACTGATTTTAAATTTTTGGTGAAAAACCTAATTTTATTGAATGTCATTATACGGCGAAGGGTTCTCAATCTGTCTACGTGTGCACTTAACAGATCGTTCCCTTTCGGACCCCAAAACTATAACCGCCAGAAGGTTATAGAAATATTTTTTGTGGACGCTCTATATATTTCGTAAAGACAGTGATTATTATTTTCGATTTGTACTTTATTCTGCAACGCATATAAGTTCTTTCTTCGGTTGGAATTGCTTCTTTTCCACTCAATTGGACAAAGAAGTCTTTCATCGCTTTTTCATATATATATTTAAAACATTGCTTTTGGTGAGAACGTTTCAGTTAGTGACGAACCATTTCAGTGTTTCTCCCTGACTTGTTATATGCACAATATATATTCTGCAGTTATTTGTAACTGAATGAAGTGTTTTCTTAAATCGCTTATTGAAATATTGCAGTAGTTTAGAGAAATACGGGCTGACCAGATGTTCCAGTGACCAAAGTGGCACCAACTGCGTTGTTTCGCAGCTCGTTATCTGTACTTTCTCACGCCAGAGTTATCGCCGTGTCTAGTGCATTATAGGCAGTTGACTAAAATTAACACAAATTATTTTGCGTATTCTGCTTGCATGTGCATATAGGTGCTTTAACTGAGTGATTTTTGAAATGAACTGCCAACCCTCTTTAATCGACCACTGCAGCCCGTACTTTGAGCTTTGGTGCTCAGGGAGTTTGACTCCGGTATTGTACGCAGCCACCACGCACGTTGCGTCGGGAACCAAGTACGATTGTGTGTTAAGGGGCACAAGCTATTAGCCGGCGAAGGACGTTTTCTTACGGCTAGTCCCCAACTAGTGAACTCCCAGGTCCGCAGATCTTGTGCGTTTAAAATGTTATATACGCGCCCTCCAACATCAGCATTCTACTTTGTAGAATTTCTTGTTCAATTTGCTGAAGATTCATCTTTACGCTTCAGGATTGTTTGGCGCAGCAACTGGATCCCTCCTGGAATTGTCCTAACAACTTTTCCCCAGTGCTAATCCCCCAAGTGCGTAAATGGTGTGAGAGAAGCATTTGCAGTGAAATCTGAATTATAATCATATATATATATAAAGGGCCACATTGCATAAAAAGGCAAAATATGAATTCAGTGATGAAAATTATTACACATATTCTGTGTCGTGTTGTGTTAATTTCTCTTCATTATTTTTTATATAATAGTGTTCTAATAAATAAGTATGTTGTTATTTAATCCAGTGTGTTTTCGTTGTTTGTATGAGTGATGTTTGTGTGCGTTATGGTCTGGATGACCGTCAGATCGTCTGTGAGGTTTTCGAGACGAGACACCCGAACCTCTCGGCGCCTAATGCTGATCTCATCATTGAAACCGACGAGCGATTTGGGAACAATTTGTAACTCTTCTTGGAGAGGTCCTTCGTCCTGTCCAGGTAAGTTCCAGTCTCAGGACAATACTTATTGGTAGGACCACGAACCACGAACAGCGACCAGATTACACGGAGTGGTTACAAATACATGTTCACCCAAACAGAGACCTCGAATTGAAATGGTTACAATGCTACAATCACTCAAGTTATTACAACAAATTCGAGACGAGGCGCAAGCAAAACCTAAGAACGTATTCCAGAAGAGACTCGATACTTTTCACCCTAGTCCCTGATCACATGACTTTGACATTGGTGATCCTGTAGCCATACTAGATGTGACGCCTAAAGTTAATGTGCCACAATTTTTAGATTATACCTATAAATTGCGTGGGCACATTATTGGCAGATGTCATGGCCACAATAAATATCTCGTTCGTTATGTCAATGGTAGAGGTATCCGAATTGAGGAGGAGATTGCAGTAGAACGATTGAAAAAACTATCTGCAAATCCCCCTCCCACCTCACTTGGCAAACCACAAAACGCTCAGCCTGCAAGTAATACACAAGGGATGTCCACAGACTCCGTGAACAGAGCTCCGCCTCTGAAACTAAAGCGAGTCCAGGGTCAATGGCAGACTGTGTACCCCATGGTAACCGCAAACTTGCTATCAACCCTCTCCCTGTGTTTTACCCTCGCCTCATTCCTGTTGTGTAGCATTCCCCTTGTAGATATGCATCCCGCCTCTTCTACCTCAAGTTTAAAAAGGTATTCAGGCAATACTTAGCGGAAACTGGTTTGAAAAAAAGTACTGGAAAAGGAAATTGGGAATCCACCCCTTCCCCCACCCTGATCAAGTGGTCTGATCAACCACGCCTTCCCAAACCCCTTTCCTCCCACATTCTCATTTTCTTTTCCCACTCACTTTTCCTTCCCCGTTGGAGACAAAAAGGAGACATTCACCCCCTTGAAAGACACAAAATAACTTGACGTTATTACGTAAAACTTTCGAGACGAAGAAAACAGAAAAAAGGTAGTACAAGGGAAATCGCATTAGACATGAAAATGGTGTATGTATGACCCCCCACCTCCTTGCAAAAGTGCAACAAAGAGGCCGTACGAATTCCTTTGACACTTTTGTATATGGACTATACCAGGAGAATTAATGGATATTCGTCGTTTTTTCTTTCTTCTTCACTTCCATTAATGTACGAACACGACCTGAAATTAACTCTACATATTCCTATATACATGCAAGTAAAAGATCATATAAATTTTAACGTAATGCTTCAATGCACAGATCTGAATCCTGCTTGTTTCTGTTGCGTTCTCACCGCACGACTCCGTGCTTCTCTGCGACGAGCTTTGCTCACAGTGCATGTGCTCACCTATTATCTGGTCATATGTTAACCTTGTGACGGATTGGAATCACATGTTAGCTTATGCTACACTTTTCTCTCCCGTTAACATGTATTTATGCTTCTACCCTCCTCCTCTCCTCCTTATGTTATAGGAAACTGTAATATGATTTTGAGGATTGATGTCTTAAATGTTTACTATTAAGAAAGGTATTTGTTCACGCAACAAACATTGAGCCTCTTTAATAGTTACCTGCGTTTCAGTGACACTCACATAGACAATGACATTTATCAATCAGCAAACGTTTGTTTCTCATTCAGTTTGTGTAGGAATTCGTGTTTTGCACAAGACTCTAGAAGCGAAAGCGATATCTATTTCTTTACATGTTATTTTAGCTTAACTTTGGTTTTACTCATATCATTTTGCATTTTATTTTAGTTGGTACTATTTACTGTACATCGTCGTAGTTGCTATTCATTCTCAACATATGTACTCATATAATTTTTATTTCAGGTACCGTATATTGCTTCATTTTTATTATCGTAATTTTTAAATGTTTTATTATCATTTCATACTTAATTTTCGCTTTCATATATTTGATTATTGCATGATACAAGTACTTTGCAATTTTGAGTATTTACTTACGACTTCATACCTATATCTTGTTGTGCATATTAATGATGTTTGATTAGTTTGACATATGATTTAATCTTCAATTTTCCATTTATATTTTGTTGTTAATTCCCTTTGTTTACGTTATAAATATTCATGAATTCAAGTAACGTAAGTACGGAATGAATTATATACAAGGCTTTCCATTTAAAACCGCCCTTATACTAAGTTTTTTTTCATATGTATACGTTTCAATATTTTTTCATTCAACTTTCATTCAATTTTACTATGTTTAATGTACTCATTTATTCGATTTTAATCACTTTTGTATATTTTCAAGTTTTCAATTTTGCATTTAAGAAAATTGCAACTTCGCGGAGGGAGCGTAAAACAAATCTAATTTGTAATTTATAGAAAGAAAGCAAAAATAAATAAGAATGAGTAAAACGAAATAATCGGAGAAAAACGCAACTATTCCAAATTAATTTTCATTGCATAGAAACGATTACTTTTCTTACTTTATTAAATCGGCCTTCAACATTCCGGGAAACAGACATGCAGACAGAGCATAAGATTGAAATAAATTCAACGAAACTGCAAACCTAAGATAGAAATACATTGAAGAGACCGTTCTCACCGCCAGGAAATCAATTTGCTGAGATATGGACGCTTCATCGCCCGAACAACGCCATACGAAGCTACAAATAAGACCAACGATTTGTAACATGATGACTTCTGCCTCCAAAACTCAGTCGCGCAAGATCTCCGTGTGCGAGCTCATCCTATTTTCTTAACTACAGCACTGAAAAACAAATTTAATATGAGAAAGAAGATATCCAATACGTAAAACGACTGTTTTACAATTCTTTGGATCCCTCAAAGTATTTAAAAGATACCCTCGAAATCCTCCCAAAAAGAGGGAAGTCGCCGAAAAACATCGCCCTCTCAGAAGAGAAGCGAAAAGACGATTGCTAGCCACCTACGATGCTGGGAACCCGACTCCTTATTGGTCACCGCTCAGGATTGAACTTCTAGCAATTTTGATGTCCAATGAATTAGAGGACTTTCCATTCATCTTTATGGACTAAACAAGTGCCACAGAACAACTTCTACAAACTGTGAAGTAGTGAAGTGTTTGTGTGAGTGTTGGTGCCAATTACGACGAACTGGAATGGAAAACTTTAAGTCCGTAAGTAGTAAGCATTAATTGACATAAATCTGAATCTATTGCAGTTTCTTTACAAACCTATAACTCTGCTCTCCCGTATGAATGTTTGTTTTTACGCTAAGTGTTGTTTTCAGTCCGAAACTAATCAAAATTTTCTAGAAACTAAATTCCAAATTAGAATCATTTTAGAGAACAAAGGTACTCGCATTGAGCCTCACACACTACCTTTGCTATTAATGAATGTTTCCTTTTGCTCACAATTTCCTCCACGAAATTTGTGAACCTTTCATTTATTCTAACAATCTCTCTCGTAAAATAAACATGAGGATACGTTCTAGATTTGTAGGTATGGAAATCTTATCTGGAAAAGAGCGTTTAGTGTGCGCTGTACCACTGAGCCCAGGTAAGCCTCAGTAGCATAGGCACGCAACGACTTTGCAAGCGGAGGCAAAGAAACCTAACGTAACAAGACTAGAGACGATTTATTTACGGTGACACACGTTTTATGATGTTCATATATTTGAATACTCGGATGTTTCAATACTTGAACTACCAGATCTAGAGGAATAATAACAGTAATAGCAATACTTATTATTATCTTGTACAAGATTAAAAGATAGGAGGTAATTATTTCTCCGGCCATACCATTACAAACAGAAACGTTAAACTTGGCAAGAATATTTCTGTTTTGTTTAATGTTGCCCACGAGAAGAGAAATTTCTCATCTTGTTTCTAAAACAAACAAAATAATATGAGAATTAGCATTTTACATTCGAGACGGGATAAGGGTAACTCAAATTATCATGTCGCTTTAGAGATGAAAATCGAGACGAGATGAAAAGTATCGTAAACATTTCTCGTCTTGTTACGATTCTCGAAATAGTGCATGTCCATTGTTTAAGTAACAATTGCTCTGTAGACGGAATCTTATAAGCTTTTTGTTACTTTGTATTTTACAGCTCATTGAATTATGATCTGTGTACGTATTTTTTTAACAAAGCCTTCATACTTACCTCTGCTAATCCTAAAAAAATAGTATATTATATGCCTTACTGTTGAGTGATATTCAATTATTTCTATTATAGTTATTTTTCTTAAAACATACAGTAGAACACTTTCTACATGAAACGTTAGTGGAAATCTTTTGTTTAAAATGTGGGTAGTTGCGGAGGTGTATCTTGAAGGTACGGAAACCCTTCTCCGAAATTCCTACGTTTAAGTTAGTTTTTCCAAATGTTAGACCTACCTTAAAACTTTTAATACCATTATTATTATTATTATTATTATTATTATTATTATTATTATTATTATTATTATTATTATTATTATCATTGCTATTACTGAAGTGTTGTTAATTTAGTGGTTCACCTTCTTCCACGCAGCTCCCGCGTAGTGGACATTGTGCTGAATAAACACCGTGTGTGTAGTTTTCTCCGGATTTCGCTTCCTCCCAGCTTCTTTATTTCACTATTTCTTTCATTCTCATTATGGACTTCTTCTGTAGCTTAGCTTGCATAACCATTTCTTAAAAACAAAGTTTTTTATGGCTCTTCTGAGTTCAGTATGCCTACATGAAATTGGGCTTGAACCTTTCCGTTTAACATTTAGCTAGTTGTAGGGACGTGTGCAGAGGGTATGTCTTGATGGTCCTTACAATTCTCTCCAATCCCGACTATTTTCTAACTTTTGCCTAACGCTTGGGTCGATTTTACAAATTTTAATATAATCTGTCCTCATACGGAATTTGTCTTCTATATTATTATTATTATTATTATTATTATTATTATTATTATTATTATGATTATTATTATTATGATTATTATTATTGAATATTTCAGACCTAAATATTACGTCCTATTCCAATGCAAATAAGCATACTGAAGTTCAAAAGAAATTGTTTGGACTCTCTAAAGGATGAATTGCCTTATAAGAGATACTTTCGAGGGAAAAGAGGGGGAAAAAGGAGGTGTCAGCTACTGGAAAGTATGAAAATCGAACCTTCAATTGCCTTAACAGAAACAAAGTAGGATTTGTCTTCATCAAGATACATAGTAACTCCTTTTCTCTGGGTAAAAATCATTGGATTATATTTGCGTTATATTGATATTTTAACATAATGTATATACAAAAAATGGTTCGTATTTACCAATTTTGGTTGAACGAATATATGGAACGTGTTGAAAATGACGAACGGAAATATTATTATTACTTTTAGTAAGAGTGGAAGAACGTAGAAACAATTCCATAAAGTCGTTTCAGACAAATTTATCACTTATACTAGACCTTAAGGATGACCGTTTTGTATTCATGAATTCTTTGCGAAATACGCGAAGTTTTCAAACAGTAGGAATCGAGAGTGTAGACTGTGACATCATGTTAGTTTTCCCCCTGTGAAGGAAGTTGATTCATCTCTAACTTGTAGGAACGAGAGAAATTGACTCTGTGTTACGTTATTATTCATCAGAAATATCAACTTTGTAAATTATAAAATATTTCTGAATTTCGTCGGAGGGACTCGAAGTGCGCATCCCTGACTCACGAAACGACTGCTCAAGCCAGTATCCTAAGAATGCTCTTTTAAGTAAGAGTCCAGAAACGCTCATCTATATAACACATAGCAAACGTTTATGATTGTAATATTTTATTAACGATGAAACACTGATTTCGGTCACTGATAAAACACTATAGTCAAGAGAATTTAAGTTTATTTTTTTAATAAAACACCGAAAGTATCCCCATAACTTATTTCTTTTATATTCGGTTATTCACGTTTTACATTTATTTCCAGTAGCCTTCAACGAGAGGGACACAAACACAGATGCATCGATCACATTTAATATTTCAAAGGCTCTCCCATCGTGATTCGAAACTGAGACCCCCCTACAGAGCTATCTGTTGGGTGAGGTCCCTAGTTCGTTCCCAAGAAAAGTAACCTTGAGACGGACAACATTGTGCTCGCGGGTTTTCTCGGGACATTGGTACAATGAGAAAGTGTAATAATAATAATAATAATAATAATAATAATAATAATAATAATAGTAATAATAATAATAATAATAATAATGGTATTAAAAGTTTTAAAGTAGGTCTAAAATTTGGAAAAACTTACTTAAACGTAGGGATTTCGGAGAAGGGTTTCCGCACCTTCAAGATAAACCTCCGCAACTACCCACATTTTAAACAAAAGCTTTCCACTAACGTTTCATGCAGAAAGTGTTCTACTGTATGTTTTAAGAAAAATAACTGTAACAGAAATAATTGAATATCACTCAACAGTAAGGCATATAATATACTAATATTTAGGATATGCAGAGGTAAGTATAAAAGTTTTGCTAAAAAATACCTACACAGACCATAATTCAATAAGCTGTAAAATACAAAGAAACAAAAAGCTTATAAGATTCCATCTACAGAGCAATTGTTACTTCAACAATGGACATGCACTATTTCGAGAATCGTAACAAGACGAGGAATGCTTACGATACTTTTCATCTCGTCTCGATTCTCTTCTTTAAAGACACATGGTAATTTGAGTTACCCTTATCCCGTCTCGAATATAAAATGTTAATTCTCATGTTATAGTGTTTGTTTTAGAAACAAGATGAGAAATTTCTCTTCTCGTGGGCAACATTAAACAAACAGAAATATTCTTGCCAAATGTCACGTTTCTGCTTTTAACGGCATGACCGGAGAGATAATTAGCTCCTAGCCTTTAATCTTGTACGAGATAATAAAACTATTATTATCCCTGAAGATTTGGTAGTAGAATTATTGAAACATCCGAGTATTCAAATATATGAATATAACAAAACGTGTGTCATTGTCGATTAATCGCCATCAAAAATCCTAAAGTAAAAAAGTGTCCCACGTGGATTCGAACCAAGGACCTCAAAATTACTAATCGCGTACCTTGACCACTCAACAACGATCACTACGCCGTAAATAAATCTTCTTTAGTCTTGTTACGTTAGGTTTCTTTGCCTCCGCTTGCAAAGTTGTATGTTTTATTTCTTCGTTTGAGAACATCATTTCTATTTCTTTTATGATGATATAAGTGAATAATCATCGGCAAAACTTACATTAATAACTTGAGTTGTTCTTAAATCTTTGGTTTATAAGTTTGTTTCTTCTCCACACGAAACCACAGATATGACATTTAATTATCATATTTTGCAATTGCTTTCAAAGCAGTCATCATTAACTGTTACAGCAAATTTTCCCGTCACGATTAATGTATTTTGTAACAAAACACGTCAAGAAATAAGTTAAATGAAGAGTGGAAGAGTTTATATCAAAGATGAGTACTGTAAGGTAATGAAAAGCATGTAATAACGTCTCGTATTGGAAACTAATATCAGCTACTTTCAACTCACTAACTGGTATTAAATTTGATTCAAGCTTGAAGATCTGGAGTGAACAAACTCAGTGTAGCTAAAAGAAAAACGCAACAAGAATGGACGAGATTCGAAGGTAGGACAACCCGTTTACTAACCCCTCATCTAACAAGTCAACACGTTTTATGTTATAAATTTGCTTGCAAATGATACCATTATACGTTTGTGCAATCAATGTTTTGCTCTTTCTCTCTTCAAAAACGTAACATGTATACGACGATTCGTTTCGTTTTCCATTAGAGCTTTGTAAGACATGATTTGTGTTTGAGTTTAGTATTTTTCGTCCCCTTTAAAATCAGTTGTAACAAATACAACTCAATTCACACAGCAGTAAAATACTCGTACTGCCTTAGTAAATATTCCTAAAAGGGCGAAACTGTATCATGCACCAGGCGCAACTAATGGGATTGTGGCGAGGGAGTCCTACAGCGAAAAGTGGCCCACTGAAGTTTCGTAATTCCACTGTGGAGGTATATATATAATTTCAGACTTTTTCCTCAATGTCTAAAATGCAACTACTTTAGCCTTAGATGAAAATGAAGTTGTGAAGAAGCTATAGACTGTGAAGTCTACTGAAAAGATTTATCACGTCCTTGCAGCAACAACTTTACGTTTTAGAACAGTAATGAAGAACAACATTGATTGAAAGTTTACTTAAAAAGAAATAGCTAAAAATCTAATATTATATTACTCTCATTGATAGTAATGTTCCGTATTTGTTTAGACGCCTATAAGCGTATCTCACTTTTTCTGTGACGAGAGCAACATCTAAGCGAGCATTCAGTGAATTGAATCACTAAATCCTATATTCATAGCCCAATTGTGCATATGAAGTTGAGTCCTTTGCCAATTTTTACCATAGAAAGCAAAAAAGGCAATATATTGATATCGAAAAAGTAGTTAACGAATTCCTCTCCGAAAAAAGATCACCTGTAAACTTATTTTTCAAATGGTAATTTATAATTATACTTACGTTGGTTGAAATTTCTCCATAGTTATGGGGGCGAGACACTGAAACCACCCCTACTAAGAGGTGAAGATGACATGTAAAGACGTCAAATAGAACGATATTCGTGTCGAATTCATGTGCAAAGATGAATAGTGACACTGTGGATGCTGTGTAAGTCCAAATCGAGCCTTTGTTGGCATAGAGTTAACAATGGGAGAGTGACAGGCGAAAAGAATCGAAAATACACTATATTTGTGTCAAATGGATAGTTTTCGGAATCACTGAAATAAAACCTGGTATTTCAGATGTGGATATGACCAAGGTTGACCCTGTTGGCATGAGGTCATAGGGGGAACCAGTGAAGACTTCAGAACTGTTCATTTATAGGATGTTTCAATACACTGCGGGTGAAAAATCATAATGACAGATACTGAAATCACACTTGGAATTATTGGAGATGTAACGTCTGGAGAAATATTACGTACTGCTCGAACTCTAAAATTTTCAATGCTCTGCAGGGGCGAAGAAAGTTTTTTTGAGGGCATGTTTTACTAAAATGTCTATCATCATCTCTAAAATTAGATATAATTTACAGAAAAATAGTGATTTCGTGGGGTAGGAGCTCTGGATTGCCATTCTGTGTAGTACTGAATTCTATGCATAATTAAAAAAACGTATAACGTATACAATATATTTAGAAACTATGTTATTATAAATAAGAAATACAGTAGAAAATAATTATAAAACATAATGTAGAAGGACAAGCATTTTTTAAACAATCATACTTGAATGTAAAATATACTTTTAAAACAATTTTCCATTTATGCAAGGCTACAAACAAGTGAGGAATGCCATCTGGTAGCCACTATTCCTCTCTTCGAATCAGAGAACTATAAAGTTGACACCAATATTTTTCGCATTCTATTATTTTTTATACGTATAACCTCTTTCCCTCCCTGGAATGGTTTCAGTGTCTTAGGCCCCTAAGTAGATTGTTGTGATGGTAATTTATACGTATAGTAAATTCGCTTGAAATTCCTCCAAAAGTCAATGTTGTACTGTACGTTTTTTTCTGAGTCAAACTCTCTAAATATATATACAAACATTACAGTAAGAACTGAATTTTTTATTAACGCCTGCCAGTCGTCGTTGTCCAAATATTCATGATGATATGTCGTAGGGAAATGAGTTGCATTAATGTTGTAAGATTTAATATCAAGTTTGAAACATCGCAAGTTAAAGATACACATGTAATAACAAATATCATATTTGAAAATAATTTCAAATTAAACTAGCTGTGACTACATTACTTCAAAATTGAATTTGTGAAATGCACAGTATGTGCGTACCTCGAAGAATATAATCAATAAGAATTGTCTTGATTCGAAGCTCGGACCATAGAAGTAGGAGTAACTTAAATTAACCATTTACCTAACAGACAATAACGCACAGGGTCTGGCACTACTTTGTCAGATGGTTCTATCAAATGTAACCTAATTAACACAATAGTAACAAATTTTACTGCCCTAAAAAGTGTTCTGAACAAGGAGAAGTTCATTACGCACATTGTAACTAAGTTACAGGAGGTCTATATCATATCAAAACGGCGAATCCACCAAGTCAACTTTTGAAATATCCCATTAAGTTAGCTTTCAACGTAGCTAAATGAAACCTATGTGCATGAGTACAGAGTTCTCCTTAACAGAATGGATAAAGCCATGGTTCGATAACTACAAGGTGCGCCGTCTGGGAAGCAGCACATTTTTCAAATTCTTAATTCCTCAGTTCTCAAGATCTTTCTCTCCATTCGTAATCACCTGATGCTCTCAAAAGTGTTCTCCACCTTAATTCGACAACTGCCTAATGTGATCCTCGCAGTTCGGAACCTTCCCTTCTTCTGTTTCACAAAATAACAATTTTCGTCATAATACGAATGTTGTCCGTACATTTTTCCCCAGTTCTATATCTTTGTATATAAATCATTCCTCTCTGTCTCCATATTTCAATCTCTTTCTCTGTCTATCTCTCTCAATGTCGCACAGGAACTCATATGGCTTCAGATCAAACCTTCGACTCTTGAAACCAAATGTAAGCTCTCTAGCAATGTGTTATCGTAACTCTATAGGTTTGTTGCAAAAAGCAGTGTCATTTTAGATTTTATCCTGCTAAGGGAGGGGGGCGAGAGTCTGCGCCGGCAAAAATTTTTCACTTTTTATTAGTGTATTACTATACATTTGCTGAAACAATATGTATTTATTAAGCTCAAGGGAGGGGAAATTACACCCTTCTGTCCTGCCCCAATGACGCTCTTGGAACATTTGCTTGCAATTCCTGAAAAGAAATGAAATGAATCATTGAATAACACTCATTTCTGTCAGTAGATATTGTCGATTTCTGTGCGTGCATTACAGACTTTAGTAAGCAGAAAACTTAGTACCGTTATTGGCAGTTTCCATAGATTTCTTGGGGAGCATCTTACTAGCTTGCAGTCTTTAAAGAAGGAAAAGAATGAAACTAAAGGTATTAATGAAGCTGTGGTAAGATTGTATGACTTTTTTTTAAAAAAAAAATAGGCTCTTAAAAGATATTTCAGAACAAACGAATGAAAAAGACTGTTTTTGAGCTATAACATTGTAAACTTGATTGCTGTTTTTTCCCTTCTGAATGGAAAGAGTGTATTACGTCGCATACGCTGCTTTAGACAAGGAGAGGTGGAGGGAGTTGGATTGAAGATAAGTAATAACTAATCGATCGAGACGTGTATTTCTGGATTGCATAAGCAAACGGGGCAAGAGTTTGTTATTAATTTGGACTTAGAATTTTTATAACAATTTCTAAGCCGCGGACTGTACCTGATCATTCTGTATATTATAGTAAATTTTATACGCTGTGTACACTGTCAGTGGCGGCTCGTGACTCTTTCAGACAATTCGTGAATAATAGTACTGAAACATTAGCAATTTTTACATAAAAATACACTGTCTTTGTTAGGAATAAATTCTGTCGCACATTGTATTTTGATTACACTTGACAGTCCGTGCAGAGCGGTTTGCTGGTATAATGCGCTTTGCAAAAAAGCTTCTGACAGATTACATTCTTTTGAAGAGTGAAGAATCACGTGGTTTGTTAAAAATAAAAGCGGATGTTTTTGGGAACTGAACAAATATATAGCAATTGCTGAAAAAGAAACGTGTAGCGGTGTGTGCGGATGGGGGAAAGAGTGGAAAAAAGTTTGATAAAACAAAACTTTCTACTACTCTCACCCCAATCAAAGCTCGGTAGAACGAGGAAGTGATTGTTGCAGGTAAAAGAAAAATACCATTTCAATAAGCAAAATAATAATAATAATAATAATAATAATAATAATAATAATAATAATAAAATATGTTATTCTTTGTGCAATGGCACGGAGTACTAAGGCTAGGTCAAAATGACCTAGCTACCTTTTCTGTCGTTTTTTGGGGGGTATTTGTGTTTATTTTTACATAAATTCTACTGAAATGATTTTCGAAAGTAAAAATGGCTTTTAATGGAGGAATACCATAAATATTAGCCCACTACCTCTCTTTGATACTATAGCATTTCTATATAAATGAACATCTGGGCCAAATTAACCCAGTCTTGATATTCGAAGGGTTACGTTCATTTTCAGTAAAAGAGGGATAGGTCGCTGACTATGTATGAGTTTAGTAAATTTAGTAGCGAGGTATGAGAAGAGGGGGTTGTGAGATAGAGGAGGAAATAGTGGACACTTCTGGAGTGAGTGTAATGGGCACATGTTCACTACTAAGGAGATCTAGGATGCAGATGAAAATACTGTGGGCGAGAAATAAAGTGATCACTATGTCAGGAGTAGTGTTAGATCAGGAACGGATTGGTTTTGGTAATGGGTGAATGAAGCCTGTAGTGGATGAAGCAATACAATTGTTAAAAGCTGTTTCTCTCGGTCTGAGCTGCTATGGATGTTAATATCAGAAGATATCAGGTAATGTGGGAAATTATTAGAAATATATTGGAATGGGAGGGGAATAGGACGACCTGGTCGAACATAGATGACTGTCATTGTGACACATAAAGATTTCTAATAGTTATGATTAGATGTTCTGGAATATTAGATGGGTATTCTGCGAAGGGTCATCTCTATGTGATTATGGGAAGCGGGGAAGCCAAACTGAGTAGAAAGTGATTACTGTGCAGGATATGATGGATGAAAGAGTGGGAGATGCTAATGAATAAAATAATCAGATATAGCCTTCAGCCCCAGATTAGCCCCAATTCATGACTTTTTTTTAATTATTTGTGAACTACTGCAACAACAGTTTTCTTAATTGGTATGTTAGCAACTTTGGATGAGACACTTGTCTGTTTCCTGGGAATATGTGTATTTCGTACGTATATGCCTAAAAGACCTCCAAAACATGGAATTAAAATGTCTAGTCTTGTTGAGGAAATATTATACTACACAATAAATATGGAAGTGTATGTGGGGACACAACCACAAGGTCCGTTCCAGATAGGTAACAAACCTGAGAAAGTAGTAAAGAGATTGTGTCAACTGATTTATGTTTCATTTCGCAAAGTGATGTTTGACAATAATCGGTTTACAAGCTGCAATTTGGTTAAATCAATGGAATGGGACCATAAGTTAACAATTATAGGGGCAATTCGTAAAAACAAGAAAGAGTTGCCCCAGCATTTGTGAATGGCAGGAGGAAAGAATACAGTTGTGTATTTGGTTTTCATTAGAACTGCACCATTGTCTCCTACGCATCTAAGAAAAATCGGTATTTAGTGCTGATTTCAAGTATGCACAATCACATCAAATTAGATGAGAATACCGGAGATAACAGGAAGCCAGAGATCGTCACATTTTACAATGATACTAAAGGTAGGGTGGACACAGTAGACCAGTTAAGTACTGAATATGACGAAGACAGAAACACTACACGATGGCCAATGGCGTTTTTTATCACTTCTAAAATGTAGAACCGATCAACGGGAATGTTAAACATTCAGCGATCACAGCGACTAAATTCCAACAGCGAAAATACATAAAGCAACTCAGAAAAGTTGACTGAAACAGAGAGCACTGAATAAACGAAATCCCACAAAGCTTAGAAAATCGGAGGCAAGGTTGTTTGGACTGACTCTAGAGGAAGATGCTCCTGTCCCTCTTCAAGTAGGAAAGCGAGGACGATGTTACATGTATAAAAACAGTAAGAGCAGATATTTTGCCAAAAGTGCTGTAACTGGATTTGCCTAAGTCACGCAAAAATGATGTGTGTAGACTGCTGCAGAATTGAAACGTGAATTTCCCTATTTGTAATACACCGCTGTTAGGAGAAATCCTGGTTTACTTCTTTCTAGTTAATACATGTTTTATTTTGAGTGAAGGTATTTAACCAATAAAATAGTCACATACGTATCGAACTTAATTATAACAAGAAATATATTGCTTCAATAAAGTGAATGTACAGTTCCGCTAAAAGACTATCCACTATCTGGTGTTTGTATTTAGTATTGTAAATATAATAAAAATTTAAATCCCATTTCACATCTTATCAGGCAAAAATGTTCCTGGGTCCAGGAGGCAAAATGTTACCATTCATGAAATTTTCTTTCACGTTACCATTTTAGGGTTAAGAACGATAAATCTCACGAGGTAAAGTGTACTGACAGAGCGTAAAAATTAGGGACAAGGGGTATGCTGATAGCGATTTGGTGTGGGGTCTAAAGTGAGGTACTAGATATTGATTGAATAAAGGGTGCTGAGTTTGGAAGCGTTCGTTGATATAGGTGAGATTTAGTTTTTCGATATAGTACTGTAATATGGGGAAAATTATGCGTTGGTATAGCCCCAGAGTGGTACTAGGTAATCGGACAAGGAAAGCTGTGTGGAAAACTTTTGGTTAGAGGATCAAAGGTTTTTGATAAATTTTGGATGACGGCTATCCGCACCGTAAATCTGTATGTTGAATTTGGCAATACGAAATCTTTGTATGCACTTAGCATCGTCTATGCACAAAGTTCTAAAAGATGGCATCAAACCGTAGAAAAGTTAAAGTTCGTGCTCCTGCTTCGGGAAAAATATTTGTGCTATCTCTGTGCTTTATCATCTCCATTGTGAACCCAGTAGTAAGGTTACGGCTAGAGTTTGCGTATAACAGTATCTCCAGCTGGAAATGCAGTGAAATATCGTTATCACTTATTGCTAAAGAACACTCAATTAATATAATTTACAATGTTCAACACAGATGGCAAGAAAAGACTGACTAGGACAACATGATCAAACGCTAGAGATGTGTGGCAAATCAGGTGCTCCATATTCTGCGTTTGGTGTGGTAATGAACAGAAGAATGCTGATCTAAAGTGCAGTGAACAGAAAACCCCGTTTTAACTATACTACCAAAATGTAAAAGCATTAAAAACAATTTTACGGGCTGTGCTATGAATTTAGTTAGTTAATGGAATATGGCTGTTTAGTGATGAGTGAAATATGTCTGAAAGTATCGGTAAGGAACAGTGGAATGGCATTTCTCAATCAATTCTCTACATAGATAAACCAGGGGGTGCTCTTAACCTATGTCCTGAACCTCTACTTTCACGCTTTCTTCACAGTGACGTCACCAGGGAGGAACTTAGAGCTTGTCGTCTGCTTGGCGCGCGAAGATTTGCTAGTAAAGCCACAAACAATTCTTTATTTATTTTGGGTTTTTCCTATATTGAATTGCGTTGCTTTCTTTTCTAGTGGTGTACGTGTACGAATATTATTTAATAGATAAAAGGTCTATATCTCGGAAGATTTCTTTACGTGGGCTTGGCTGTACAGACATGCAATATTGCAAGATAGTGTGAACTTGAGTACGTGTGTACGTATGTATTTCTACGTGTATTTGTCTTTCATCTTTAAGTGTTCCACATTATAGAATTAGGGATGTACCGATATATCGGTATCTTAATATCAGCCACTTTTTGAGTATCGGTATCGTCATTGGCAAATAAACACCGATATTTACCGATATATTTTTCAAACTATTTTAAGTTTGTTTAATATTAACAGTGACACTTATATTTTATCGGTTTCTTTTAGAGTTAAAAGTTGTTCTAAATTATTATCAATTGTACAATCAATCGATTTCTTTATGCATGTATACGCCTTTGGTTTGCACTATTCATACTTAACTGATAGTTTTTGTCCCTCCATGCCAAAATAGTGAAGGAAAGACAAAGGTCCTCAGTCAGGATCATAGGCACCAGAAGAAAATTTTCTAGGGGGAGCCGATTTCAAAGTAAAATAAAGTAAGTTTATTTTCCTTATTCATTTTCATAAATTTCTATGTATGCATGTTCATAATTTAAAATTATTTTTCGATATTTTTCTGCTTATTGGTCCTCTAGATGTTTATTTGAGTTAGAAATCACAGTAAAACTCCGGGACGTCGTGGGTAGAACAGGTGGGGCTGTTGCCCACGCCTTGCACCACAGAATAGAAGAGTTTGACCGTTGAGGAAAACTAGCAGGTTAACTATTTCTAATTCAGTGTTGTCGACAAGACGAGACCGAGGCGAGAAATGTCTTGTCTCGTCTGCAATTCGAGACAAGAAGAATCTTTTAAATTCGTTTAAATTTCAAAATATGGGAGTTCTCGTCTCATTTCCGAGGCAAGATGAGAAATTTCATGAGTCTCATTTGCAACACGAGTTCACCCAAGTATTAAACCTTAAACACTGGTTTATTGTTGCTTGGTTCATAGTTTTAAAAAAGAAACTATAAATTGATAAAGTGATTGTAAGAACACAATGAAGAGCATTCAAAGATACACAAGTCATTACACAATATACTCCAATAAACTTGTTTTTTAAACTAGATGTTTAAATTTTGTTATATATCATTCTTCGTGATTCTCTCGTGACTTTAGGAAGTCGGGACAAATTTTGTACACAAATTTATACAAAAGGCTAGAGAAACTTCGAGGCGAGACGAAAAGAGCTTTTTTCGAAAATCGATTTTACAAGACGAGAAAACCAAATTTCTCGTCTCGTCTCGATTCGTAACACTAGCTAGCATACAAATAACCAAATACATTTTTCCGGACTGTGTAGTATTAATGTCACGAAGTGCAATCATAGCGTCAACAATGGGTACATTAAATATAATCTGTGATGGATAGTCGACATGACGTTTAACACGGATGGGTTCCGTTTTAATAACCATGTGGAGAAGATATGAATTGGCAATTTTAAATATTAAGCCTGAGTGCCGTATATTGAACAAAATAAATTGCTAGGCATCAAAGGGCTTCCGCAACTGAATGCATCGACGACCTATTATTAATATTCTTCTTCTTATTATTATTATTATCATATATTGTTTTAAGTATGTATTGAGAAATTCCTATCAGTAATCACAAAGTAATCTATTCATGCCGGGTGCGGAACTCACCTTATCATTGGTTCCGCAATTACTTTAACTCTAAGACCAGGAAATTTCAGAGATTGCCCTGGTAAAGCACATATTTATCTGTAACTTTGCTTAAATACATTCACAGTAACATTTCAGATATAAACACATTTAAAATGTAATTATAATTCAACAATTATCTATCTCAAAAAATAAATAAATGATCATGCAACACAGGTACATCGCTAATTTTCCATAATATAAATTGCGTTGAGATGTTCTATTTATTGCTGGCTTATCATTTATTTATTTATTTACTTTTATTTGTAGTTTGTGGGTAGGAGAATGTTTTGACAGCGAAAATTTTATGCATAAAGAAAGAAAAAAGGCATTCCGGCTGCTTCGTACACCTCTAAATACCTACTTGCTGCTCCTCGCTGGTGACGTCACGCAAAACGAGGAGCGAAGCGTCTGTGCGTATAGCTCAACCTTTCCTTCTAGTAACCTTGAGATAAACGACCGCAAGACCACAGGGGCGGATCGTTTGTAGTATTAAAATAAATGCGGCAGCAGAGCACAGAACAATCCCGTACGTGAGTGTGAAATTATTTGAGCCGATTTAAGTCTGTACAAAACCAAACTTCGTCAGGTGTTTTTGTAGACTATATACGAACAGTCCTCAAAGTTTTCTTGAAACATGCCACGAATCATTTCCAGATGTTGCGACAAGGTGGCAAAGTTGCTCATTTTGGTGACTATAACTTGGGTTTAGATATGGATCTACAGTAAACATGGGAAAAGGTCACAAAAATGACATCCCTTTGTCGACTATTCTACTCAAGCACTCGATTTGGGATAGTACAATTTTCATAACGCGCGTAAAAATAACACCTTTGATTATGTCATCTCTATTTTTCCGACAGAATGCGTCATCTCATATAAAGAGTTCCTTCTCCCAAACAGCGAATTCCCCGTTCCCTATCTTACTCCCAACCCCAGAAGCCAGCAATCCAACTCAAAAAGAAAGTTTGCACCTGACTCAAGGAAGGCCCCTTTGGGTGAAATTTGTAAAGTGCAACAGGTGATACAATGGACACTTTTAGTAGATGGAACAATAGAAGAGGCACTGTATTCTTCTCCTCATGTCTTTAATGCAACATTAAATACTTTGTGCTATTCAAAAAAGTAAAAAAAAAAAAAAATGAAATTTCCAATGAGGCACGGCGAACAGAGTCGCCACCCATTACGAAATAAAAAAAACCTTTGGGAACTGAGCTGTGCATTTCCAAATGAATATATATCTTAAAAAGAATTTCTGATATAGGACTTAATATAAAAAAGCTTTTGAGATGCAGCAAATACCTAGACTATATTTTTCTAAATATCAGACACCAGCATCAACAACACTAAACAATTATGGTATCTTATCAGATCTAGGTCTAAAACTTCTAGCATAGTTCTTGTAAAGTATAATGTTATATCAGGTGCACAAGTTGAGGGAAGAACAGAAAATTTTAATGAATTCTTTTTAATAAATTCTCAACTGCATAATCAGCGTACTTCCCTGTTCAATCCGTTTATTCGTCCACTTTATCTCATTTATCTATCACTCCTCCAGAGGATGAGTTATTCTTATTTTCTCTCCGTCCTGAGAGCCTCTTGCCAGGACAATATAAACTAAACCTTTCGGTGTTCGACATCATCTATTATTGCTTTTCTACTTTTGCTCATGTTTAATAGATGTTTCAGGGAAACCTGTTTTCCCTGTTCTTAGAAAGCAGCCCGTTAATCTCCCATTTCTAAATGTGGATTAGAAAGTTATGTATCATCTTAAAGCAATACCTCGCTAATCTGAAACATATCAATCCTCTGCGAGAATATTATCAAAGACATTACTTCACGTTCAGTATAATCCTAAAGTTGGTAGTGGAGGGTGGACGGCCAATTTGCCGTCACAGTGAGCCAAAACGCGAGTTTTTTTGTTTCGCATTTACTTAAAAATGTAAATAAAAGTTTCATTATTTTTCAGTCGCTGTTTCATTTTTAACTGCTTTAGCACAAAAAATTATACAGGAAGACCATATCTGTAGAGTTAGCATTAGAACTGAGAAAATAAAGCCCGAAAGCTTCTCGAAAAATAACTTTGCAAACAAATTGCCGGTGTGATTGGCACAATATAGAAAACAAACAACCGATGATGAATCAGTCTAACCAATTCGAGGAAATATTTGCTACATCTGCGGGTCAAGGGAAAACAACAGAACTCGCGAGTCTACTTATTGAGGAAAAGCATATGCATACTGCTCTCTGCAATAAATATCAGCATTATAACAACAAGCTCAGTGACATGGATATTGGTTAGGTTAGATTCTGTTATTAGGTTACATTCTGTTGAGTTTAGTTCAGTGTTTTTACTCATATTTAGCAGTGTTGAATTTAATTTAAACGTATACTTTTCGTCAACAATGATTTGACTTAATTTACTAAACCTAAATGCTCCAAAACATGCACTTTGCATCATGCACAATGCTGAAAAATGTAAATAATCAATCACGGCCGAATTGCCGTCGTCGCGAGCGAAAACGTGAATATACTTGAATATACGTGAATACGTGTGTAAGTTGAATATACCTCTTTATTTACAAACATGATTTTTCAGTAAGTAGTTTTACATATCTTACAATGTCTTTCCACTAACAAAATATGGACTTCATGTAAACGCTTTTCACAACTACGCACTGCCATGTTTTACCTGTATGAGATAGAATGTTCCTCAAAATTGAACTTCGATTATAAAATTCTTCATAGTCTTCACACGAGCAGTTCCTCTCCATTTGTATTAATGTATCTGTTGCGAAATATAAACTTTAATTAAGTCCTTTCTACACACGACGAACGCTTTAGTTATTCCCTTAGTATTTGAGGATATGTTTTCTACTGTGTTTTAACATGTGCATTGTAAAACGAGAGCTCCTTATAAATCTTGTCACCTGTGTGTTTTAGTTTGTGTGAAAGTTTCATCTGTGTATCAAAATGTCCTGCAAAACTTGAACATAGACCAAATACTTTTCCAAACTCGTTGTATATGTGAAGTTTTCCTCTTGTGTATATTAAAATTTGTTCACCAAGCTTGAACGCGAATCATGTGACGCACTAGAATCACAAGTTGCTAATTCATTATTGCTAGATTTTACACAATCACGCTTTAAATTTTATAGAAATGTGTTGAAATACCGATATAATTGATACAATGGTCTAAAATTTTGTTCTGGTTTGTTTTGACAGGTATGCGTTGTCTTACAGTACCAGATACTTATAAGGTAAACAGAACGTTTTTGAATAAAGTTTAAAACCTGATTTAACAACTTGTCTTATAAAACGAGTGAAAAGTTGGTAAGTCAGTATACTCAACAACTTCTGAATGCATAATAAAGAATAGGGAAGGAATACGAAACATAGCTTGGAACTTTATTTTTAACAACCCACACAAACATTCACTTTATATCATCACCCCACGCTTCAGAAACGACTGTGAGAGAGAATGAGTAGAAGATACTTTGTGACGAACTTTTGGTACACAACCTCTTTTCGAACATACAACAGAATTTCGGTAAAGTCATAAACACTGGATAAGAATGCCATTAATGTCGCTTTGAAATCAAAGATGAACACAGCTGGAGTGCAATCATGTTCCCTATTATTAATGAGTCATTTTCTGACACATACAACCTTATTACGATTTTAACGTAAAGTTTGTGTGATCAGTTTAACCCATGTGGAAGGGACGAGGACTTGAGGTTTCGATCGCTTCTATCTTCAATTTGCAAAAAAATTTTTTCAATGAGCATGAAAGAATGTCCTGGAAACGGGAAATATAAATAAATGCGGTGAAAACGAAAAGGCGCAACGATGTATCATTCAGCAAGATGCAGCCAAAACGCAATGGTTCAGAAATTCCTCGTGTTAGAATAGACATGGAACATCTTTTTCAACTGGGTCTACACTTGTAGCTGATGAGGAAGGTGCACCGTCATTTTCGATGTCGCTTAAAATTGTTGCCCTTAACTCCCTTACATATAAGAACTCTCAAGAAAGGGTATGTTTGGAGTCATTATCTTAGATAAATGCTCATTTGTGGAATCGTCACTCGAATCTTCGTCGACGTCAGCCACTTTTACACTATGCAGCAATCCCTATGGCGGCAAAGCAGAAGCTCCATTCGTACAGTAGACGTGGAACATATTTCCCGTAACATCTGCCCCCGAAATACGGACTTAACAACTTGCCTTCCAAAACTCACATCCTATTACAAAGGGCAGGTACATTTGATGGGTTTAATGTGGTCTGATTCCTCTAATACTTAATTCTATTGAAGACCTCTTTAGCAAGGCATTTATCATGCATTTAAAGTTTCTTCTAAAACTTAACAGCTTGTGAGTGAGGTCAATTCTATTCTGTATGCTATGTCCAGTTACATGTTTCTTCAAAGCTGATTCGAAACTAAATCCTATTGATCAACCTTCGCATGACTTTGGTTACTCAACTATGTATTTTATCATGTGATTTGCTAAATGTGAACTGCCAGTAGGTCTGGATTAGTACTTAATTTGCTGTATGTGAACCTTGAGTATATGCCATGGTACGCTCAATGCATCTCTTTGTTTTCCACTTATGTCTTGAAATGCCTTGCAATGTTTAAGCGTACACTATATGTTTTTCCACATCTACTCACGTGTGAGCTTTTGGTCCTGTGTGGATTAAGATGTGTGTAGCCAAATGTGAACGTCGAGTAAATGACTTACCATATGCTTGGCATGTGTAAGGTTTCCCTCCCGAGTGAATTAACGTGCGTGTAACCGAATTTGAGATATTTAAATCGCTCACCACACGCTTTGCACGTGTGATGTTTTACTCCCGTTTGGATTAACATGTGAGTAGCGAAATTTGTACGTTGATTAAATGACTTACCACACAAAATGGCACGTGTGAGGTTTTCCACCTGTGTGGATTAATATGTGTGCAGCCAAACTTTAACGTTGGTTAAATGCTTACCACACTCATGACACGTGTGAGTTTCTCCTCCTGTGTGGATAACATGTTTGAAGCCAAATTTGAACGTCGAGTAAATGCCTTACCACAATCATGAGAAGGGGGAGGTTTTTCTTCTGTGTGGATTAACATGTGTACAGCCAAATTTGAACACCGAGTAAATGACTAACCACACTCTTGGCATGTGTGGCGTTTCTCTCCTGTGTAGATTATTGTGTGTGCAGCCAAATTTGAACGTCGATTAAATGCCACTACACTCTTGGTATGCGTCAGGTTTTTGTCCTGTGTGAATTAACATGTGTGTAGCTAAAAATGAACGTCGATAAAATCCCTTACCACGCTCTTGGCATGTGTAATTTTTTTCTCCTCTGTGGAGTAACGTGTTGAACCAAAGTTGAACGATGTTCAACTCCGTATCACAATTTTGGCATGTGTGACGTTTTTCACCTGTGTGGACTAACAGGTCTTTAACCAAACTTAAACGAAGTTTAAATCCCTTTCCATAATTTTGGTATGTGTGATGCTATTTTCCTGTGTGGAATAACATGTGTGTAGCCAAATTTCAACGTCGATTAAATGACTTAACACACTCTTCGCATGTGTGACGTTTTTCTCCTGTGTGGATTAACTAGTGTGTACCCAAATTTGAACGTAGAGTAAATGCCTACCACATTCTTGGCATATGTAAGCTTTTTCTCCTGTGTGGATTAACATGTGAGTAGCCAAATTTGACGTTGATTAAAAGCATCACATTTTTGGCATATGTGAGCTTTTTCTCCTGTGTGGATTAACATGTGCTTAGCTAAACTTGAAGGTCGAATAAATGCCTCACCACATTCTTAGCATATGTGAAATTTTTCTCCGGTGTGGATTAACATGTGTGTAGCGAAATTTGAACGCTGAGTAAATGTCTTACCACACTCTTGGCATGTGTGACGTTTTTCTCCTGTCTGTAGCCAAATTTGAACGTCGAGTAAATGACCTACCACACTCTTCGCATGTGTAATAATTTCCTCTTGTGTGGATTAACATGTGTCTAGCCAAATGTGAACGTCGAGTAAATGCCTTAAAACACTATTGATATGTGTGACTTTTTTCTCCTGTGTGGATTAACATGTGTGTATCCAAATTTTAACGTTGAGTAAATGCCTTACCACACTCTTGGCATTTGTGACGTTTTCCTCCTGCGTGTAGCCAAATTTGAACGTCGAGTAAATGACCTACCACAATCTTCGCATGTGTAATAATTTTTTCTTGTGTGGATTAACATGTCTCTAGCCAAATGTGAACGTCGAGTAAATGCCTTACCACACTCTTGATATGTGTCACCTTATTCTCCTGTATGGATTAAAATGTGTGTAGTCAAATTTGAACGTCGAGTAAATGCCTTACCACACTCTTCGCATGTGTAAGATATTTCTCCTGTATGGATGAACATGTGTCCAGCCAAACTTGAACGTTCAGTAAATGCTTTACCACACTCTTGGCATGTGTGACGTTTTTCTCCTGTGTGGATTAACATGTGTCTAGCCAAATTTGAACGTCGATGAAATGTCCTATCACACTCTTGGCATGTGTGACGTTTTTCTGCTGTGTGGATTAATATGTGTAGCCAAATTTGAACGGTTAGTAAATGCCTTACCACACTCTTGGCATGTGTGACGTTTTTCTCCTGTGTGAATTAACAGGTGTGTAGCCAAATTTGAACGCCGAGTTAATGTCTTACCACACTCTTTGCATGTGCAAAATTTTTCTCCTGTATGGACTAACATGTGTTGAACCAAAGTTGAACGGTGAGTAAATCCGTGACCACACTCTTGGCATGTGTGACGTTTTTCTCCTGTGTGGATTAACGTGTCTAGCCAAATTTGAACGTTGAGTAAATGATTTACCACATTTTTCGCATGTGTAAGATTTTTCTCGTGAATGGATTAACATGTGTCCAGCTAAAGTTGAACGTTCAGTAAATGCCTACCACACTCTTGGCATGTGTGATGTTTTTCTCCTGTGTGGATTAACATGTGTCTAGCCAAATTTGAACGGTTAGTAAATGTCTTACCACACTCTTCGCATGTGTAAGCTTTCTCTCCTGTGTGGATTAAGATGTGTCTAGCCAAATTTGAACGTCGAGTAAATGTCTTACCACACTCTTTGCATGTGTAAGATTTTTCTCCTGTATGGACTAACATGTGTTGAACCAAAGTTGAACGTTCAGTGAATGCCTTACCACACTCTTGGCATGTGTGATGTTTTTCTCCTGTGTGGATTAACATGTGTCTAGCCAAATTTGAACGTCGAGTAAATGTCTTACCACACTCTTTGCATGTGTAAGATTTTTCTCCTGTATGGATTAACATGTGTTGAACCAAAGTTGAACGGTGAGTAAATCCGTGACCACACTCTTCGCATGTGTGACGTTTTTCTCCTGTGTGGATTAACATGTGTCTAGCCAAATTTAAACGTCGAGTAAATGTCTTAAAACACTCTTGGCATGTATAACTTTTTTCTCCTGTGTGGATTAACACGTGTGTAGCCAAATTTGAACGTCGAGCAAATGACTTACCACATTCTTCGCATGTGTAAGATTTTTCTCGTGTATGGATTAATATGTGTCTAGCCAAACTTGAACGTTCAGTGAATGCCTGACCACACTCTTGGCATGTGTGATGTTTTTCTCCTGTGTGGATTAACATGTGTCTAGCCAAAATTGAACGTCGAGTAAATGACCCACCACACTCTTCGCATGTGTAAGCTTTCCCTCCTGTGTGGATTAACATGTGTCTAGCCAAATGTGAACGTCGATTAAATGCCTTACCACACTCTTGGCTTGTGTGTAACCTTGCCACTGTATGATTTAACATGTGCGTAGCCAAACTTGAACATACACTAAATTCCTTTCCACTCATTCCGCAGATGTATATCTTCTCACCTGTATGTACTAACTTTCCCTTCGACAAAGATGAACTTTGACTAAAGTGCTTATATTTCTTTCGGCACGTATGACGCCTTTCACTTTCCTGTGTTAGCATATCTCTTGAAAAACGTGAGCGATGAAATGCTTTGCTAAACTGCATGGAAGTATGAGATTCCTCATCTGAATGAGAAATTGCTTCCTTTAATGTAATAAACATATTCTCTACTGCGTGGAAAGCTAATACGTTATCGCGCCTGTAACAAATTCAACAAACAAGGAAATGTGAATGGAGATAATGATTGAGTAGCAACAAAAAAATATAATCATTCGCTATACTTCATGATAAAATTACGCTTAATTTGTATTATTACATGAAATATTGTAGAAATATGAAATGGAGTAACACTGAGAAGTCTTCATATCTCTCTATTCTCAAAATAAGAGGCTATAGTTTGTTTCACTATATTAAATTGAACAACCATTCATATCGTGGGAGTTATAGATCTTTGACCTGATAATGGCGCCTGCTTTGAAAATAATGCACAGTATGAGAATTAGATCTGCCTTATCTGTAGCTTCGTGTGGAGAAAAAACAAAGGTTTAAGAACAACTAAACTTATTAATATAAACTCTACCGAAGATCATTCACTTATATCATCATAAGAGAACACGAAAGCATTCTGTAGCGAAGAAAAAAATTAATATACAACTTTCCAAGCTGAGGTAGAGAAACTTAACGTAACCAGACTAAAGACGAATCATTTACATCGTAGTGAGCGTGGTTCAGTGGTCTAGGCGCTTGACCAGTAATCTGAAGATCCTTCGATCAAATACACGTCATTTTTTTTTTTTTACTTTAGGAATTTTGATGGCGATTGATCGGCGGTAACACACGGTTTATTATATTCAAATATTTGAATACTCGTTTGTTTCTACAGTTGAACTATCAAATTTTCAGGAATAATACTAGTAATAATTATAATTCTGTCGAAATATATTTAAAAATTAAAAAAATATTATCGCTCAGGTCATATCGTTACAAGCAGGAACGTGATATTAGGCAAAAAAAAAAAAAAAAAGAAATTTCGGTTTTACGTAATGTTGCCCATGAAAAGACGAAGTTCTGATCTCGATTCTAAAACAAACCAGACAAAATCGGGATGGGACTTAACATTTTAATTCGAGACAGGACAAGGCTAACTCACACTATTGTCATGCTTTGGAGATGAGAATCGAGACAAGACAAAAAGTAACGTAAACACTTCTCGTCTTATCTCGAATCTAGAAATACTCTATGCCACTCTTTAAGCAACAGCTCCTCTGTAGACTGAATCTTATACATTATTTTGTTACTTTGCATTTCAGAGCTCTCTGAATTATGGTCTGTTTACACATTTTCGTAGCAAAGCTTTTATAATTACATCTGCAAACTCCAGAAGTTAGTTTATTACAAGTTTTAGAGTTCAATTACATTCAGTTCTTTTTATTAAAGTTATTTTCCTGAAAACTTACAGTAGGATACGTTATTAAAGATTTATGTCCGTCACGATACATACGATATCAGAGTTAACTCAGGTACATACCAAAATACTTATTTTGTGCTAAGTGGAATAAATATTTATTACAAGTGAAAATAGAGATCCGTTGTCACTAACATTATTACTTTTTGTGTCAAAAAATTTAAAAATCGGAAGAGGATTTGCAGTTGCAGCTACAAGAAACTGTCACTATGAGTACAAAGAAACAAAGGAACGATATAACAACTTTTAAAAGTTTGCACAAGATACGATATTTCCTTCAGTATACCAATTTTTGGTTGCGTTTTTATATAGTCTGATAACTTGAGATAGTAAAATTTTGCGTATATTGATATGTAGCTACGTAGTTACATCTCATACATTCTAATAAAAAAAATACTTTTGAGAAGCATAGAGTCTTCAATTTCTTGTAATTTTAATTTACTTATTTGAAATACATTATATAATGATTCCAGAATCCCAGGTTAATATGGACAACCACTAGCACCTTCGTCACTCTTAGATTATTACAAGTGCTTTTATGTTTGTGCTCTCAATATAGAATTTATCATAACCTGCTGTGTTCCTATTCGCAGAAATCAAAATATATACTAGATTTAGAATACTGCTGTTACAGGATTTTTGCAAACAATGCCCCTCGTGTGTTATTAGCATCGTGAAACATTCTACTCATTATTGTTTTTTACGTTAAAAGTAAAAACGGCGGGCGAATATAAATGCTACATTCTGAATACCGAAAAATTGAAGAAATATGTTATGCATCACATTAGAAAATACAAGGAGCTGAACTGTTCGAAATAAATAATTTAATATGTTGAGCGTGTTTACTTAAGTGGCATTTTGTTACATTACGTTCATTCAAATGTGTACCATAGAGACGGGAAGAGGATTGAAATTGTACGTCAAATATTATAATCTGAGTGGACTCTCTTTTTACAGAAAGGACAGTTGGCACACTAGATTTTTTACTTTTAAAAAAGTGTTGCGTACAGCAGTGTTTCCGGAAATAAACATTCAAGAGAGAGAAGACGAACAATCTGCATACTATAACTCAGTACAAAAACTTTGAAATCAACAAAATGTGGTATTAAATACAGAAATGTCTGAATCGTTTGATATTAAATTTTACATGTCTGCAGTTAGCCAGACATGTAACTCATTTAGAAAACCTTTCATCTTTTCTTACGTCTCTGTACCGAGAATGAAGATTCTACGAGTAAAACAACAGATTTAAATTTTATGCTAAAAGTTGTGAGTGGATTATGCTTGAGAGGTGTCTTAACGCTATACCAGTGAGCAAGTGATCTACGACGTATGAGATGAAAACGGGCAATTTCTCCAGATTTCATAATACATAAATTTACCATACGATATAAAATTAATATGCAATGTACAAAACTTCATCACGCATTGCCTGGTGCACTCAAGTGATCATAATTTTGCTAGCATAAGACGAATTATAAGAAAACTACGTTTTCAAGGGGATATTGTGAAATTAAGCTGTAAACTTCAAATCAACTTACAGACTTCTATAGATGTTTTAACAAGAGCAACGTCAAAAACAGCAAAAAGGCTTGTAGTGTACGACTTAAAAAATTATTTACTGGGAAACAAAGTATTTTCATCATTTCTCCTTCAAACAACGTCTTTATCCTTTCGAACGTGCTTATTTACTTATATGGAGCAATCTACCTATATGGAGAAGTATATCTGCGTACTTGTTGGGAAAAAATATCGAAGAATCACTATTTCTTCCTCCGTAATTCACATTATATTACCAATTTCATTCCCGCGTTACTAGAATACGATACTCACGGATGAACACTTACCGACACTTTTCACTAAGTATATCTATGTACCTTTTTTACGGCGTCATACATAATATACCATCTTTAAATACAAACTTGGAGGAATAAAATCATGTAATGCTATATGTATAATGTTGTACTGAACACTGGACACTTATTAATACTTACAACGTAATAACTAATAAATAATAATAATAATAATAATAATAATAATAATAATAATAATAACTAACATTTGAAGTAAATTTTCAAGAAAATCTTTTTTTCCGATATTACCATCGCATCTCGAAGAAAGTATACATTTTATTTATACTATTTAAGACAAATAGTCTTTTCTTCGTATAAATGCGTCTTGAAACTAGACCACATCTCATTAAAGTACGAGTGACGTTCAAGATCCTGCACAAATCCTGAAAGAGTGACAATAAGCATAAGCTTGGTCCTGGTTGTATTTACTGTACTATCTGTGAAATTTAAAAGTTGAAGTTAAGCATTGGTTTTCTCCACATTCTTTTGCAGAGGTAGCACCCTCGTGATCAGATGTTTGTTTCGCCGGTTACAAGAAAGTACAACATACTGAGCATACGTTCGTGAAATTGTGAATGAAGGCTCAAAAAGTGTATTAATTGCAACAAGCGTGATTTTAATTTGAAGTTTTCATAGTAATTTTAGCAGCAATATTAAAATCTTAAAAATAAAATATATACTCCACTTTAAACTTTAGTATACATTCAAGAATATACCAAACTCATTCACCCAGTGATTAACCAAACCAGAAGTACCACACATCATAAATTCAACTTCTCAACTGGATATCATCTTACACTAAATCATGCCAACTTGGGTTATTAGAGCCCATTCTTAGACTATCGTATTGTCTTATCGTTTTTAATACACCAACCATCCACAAAAGTTTTACAGTTCATATGCATACTACTGACGCAAGCGACGTGACCCGCCTATAGTAGACATTTCGATTTCATTATTTGTGTGAAAATAAGTGATGTCTTTCTACCGTAAATGTTAACTATATATATAGCATGTAAACTTTCTTTCCTTCATCTCACGATAAGTAAGTTATTCAAAATTTAACGTTTTTTTTTTAATAATAATAACCATTTTTAGCCCTTTCAGCCCTGACCTACACATTTGTGCAGGTAGATAAAATCACCAATATATACAATAACGGCCGAACATGCACAATTGTGCAGGTTAATTTTTCCGAAAGCTAATAGTTAAAAAAATAAATAAATCATATTTAGGCGGATTAGTAGATCAAACTAGTTTATCGAAACCACTATACTTTCTATCTATTTTTTGAGATAAAAGAGATGCTCATCGATTTCTCAATCTGGTCTTTCCGTAGAATTGTTCACAGTTCAGATGAGATTTTGTAAAGCCGGTCAAGAGATATTTTCTCCTTCCTGATCGACAGCAAGGGAAACTGTTGCTGCGTGATACGTCTATTCTAACAACTAAATTTATTGCATTGATTAGAGAAACAAACAATGATTACAAAAATTATTATACATCAAAGCTAATTTCTCCTGCAAAGTGATATGACTGGTATTAAGCTTTAGAATTTTACAAACTAGTAAACTTTGGGGACACACATATCAACTTAAGTCTGCTGAACCGGACGAAACTTCACTAACATAATTATTCATGCACTAAGGGATATATCATTATATACTAAAAAAAAATGACTCAAACTGGAACCAAGCTCATGAACTTAACGTTTTGTTGTAAGATCTGCGTTTCGCCAGAGAGCTAATATCTTGAGCTTTTATTTATATTCTAGTTTTTAGTGCTAAAGAAGCGGGATAATATTGCATATAAATGGAAAAAAGAAATAAAGAAATGTTTTACAATCTCTCAGAAATATTGTGTTTACACTAAGGCAACTATAATGATCAAGTTCAAAAAGCTACAAAATTCGTAAAATATTTACGTTTACGAACAACTGATACGGTGTTAGTGGATTTGTGAAATAACCAACGTAAATGTCGGAATGGTAAAATCTTGTAGTGGTTAAAGCATACATCACTGGCTGGAAAACGAACAAATAACAGCATTGTCTAGTACTAAAATAATATTTCAAATCAGGATACAGGTTAAAATTCATGGCAGTGAAAAAGAAAGTGTGAAGGCGGCACATTTTTTATTAACCATTCACATAACTTCTGCCATATATCTGTTACATAGCTACAACTTTTTTATGCATGACTAAAGGTTTCAACTTGGTGGGGTGTATTAAACGTGTTATACAATACCCAAATTAAACAAGTGAATATCGTTTCACTGTCTAAATCTAAGACTTCCAAAATATGCGGATTCAATACGCAAACTTGAGGTAGTACATCTGTAACAATTTGTTGCCATATAGTAAGAAGATTAAAGAACGAATCTGTTCCTTGGACGCGGGATCTATCTCAAAAATCTATTACTAGTTATTCGTTACTCTTTCACTTCTATAGTGATAAATGTTGAAACAATCGTTAACTTGATGCATTTCTAATTTGAATAAAAAGTTAAGCAAGAAGATAGAAGGTATCGTTGGGACGCTGATCCGATCGGAGAAGAGCTGCTCGACACCTTATACAGATTTCTGTATGAAAATTAGATAACAGGATTACTATTCTCTTACTAAACAACAGCTACTACCTACCTGTTACCATTTTCGTTTCGTAGGAATAAATGTTGAAACCGGAGACGGATAATTTTAAACAAGACCAGTTTGAATTGAATTTCAACGGAAAAAATAAACATACTATTTGAATGCAGAATCGATTACAAGAAACTGCAACGTGATAGATTTTAGCATTCTATCTGTAAGAAAATAAGTATTGAAATTGGATGTAATAGTAAATTTGAACTATTTCTGTATTTGACAGTTTCATGGATAGTCATTATATATTGTATTCAGACGCTCAATCGCTTTCAGAAAACTGATACTGGTTACCTGCTTGTTGTACGGCAACGAAAGTTGAAAACAATATCGAATGGGATGTAACAGTAAATTTGAAAGCCGTTCGGTTTTGGGAGAGCTCAGTGGTAATCAGGATATGTACAATTTAAAAATCGAAATGTTTCCAGAAAGCCGCACTTCGGTGTCTTTTACCTTCTCAGTTCTGTAGGGATAATATTGAAATCAGAAATGGCTAATTTGAAGCGCTCACGGTTTCAAGAGGGTGGACGGAGGAGATGGACCTATTCTTGAGAAGCTGAATCGGTTGTACGAGACTGTATCTCGATATCTCTAATCGCCCTGACTCTACAGAAATCAGTATTGAAATTAGCAGTTTAGAAAATTTCAACAACTTCCAATTTCGTAACGTACTGTTGGTTGTGATATTTGAGCTACAGACCCTCAATCAGTTGAACGAACCGTTTGTTAATATCTGTTACAGTTTCCATCCTACGATGACAAATATTAACACCACAAATGGTTAATTTAAATCGCTCCGCTTTGAATAGGTCTTATTGGAGAATATGGAACCTTATCTTAGAACGCTCAGCTGATTGCAAAAACGCACCTCCATTACTCTTACCGCAATTGTCATATAGAAATAATTCTTGAAACCTAAATTAATATAAATTTGAGCCACCTCCTCTTTTGGTAGAGTGTTGTAAAGTCGTTTTATGTTCGAAGCTCAATTGTTTTTTGAAAGATGTTTCCTTGCTATGTTTCCGTATTATGGCGATAGAAGATCAAATTGGATGTGGCTAGTATAACCTTGTTTGGTTTGATTAAAATTTCAACACAGAAGATGCAAGCTATGCTTGCGATGCTTTATCCCATGCAAAAAGTCGCTTCCTGATAGCTTTTACAGTGTTCCTTCAATGGAGATCAATTTTGAAATAAGCAGTACTAGTAATATCCAGGATAGTAGCGATATGTTGTTTTGAGACGCTAAATTCTTGGCAGCAAACCGCTTCTCCTTTTCTGTTACTGTTTTCGTTCTAGAGCAATAAAGGGTGAAACCGGTAATGAAACTGGGAAAAATACAGAATTTGGAAAAGAGCCCATTTTGAGATAATCCCAGTCATTATGTGTTGTGTATAGACACAGAATTAGTTTGGATGAATCAATTCTCGTTATCGTTTGCCGTTCCGTTCTACGGTTTCATTAGCTAAGTCTGACTAATGGCTAGTCTGAAGAAATTTTGGTTTCAATATACGGCTAACCGAGGAAATTAAATCTACTCGAGGGACGCTGAAAAATTTATAAGAAACAGCATCATTAAAGCATTTACCGTTTATTCTACACAAGAATTATTTTTGAAATTGAATGCAATAGTAAATTTGAACAATCTTCGTTTTTCGGTAAGGTACATTGGATAGTAGTGAAATTGTGTTAAGATTCTGTATCTTTGCAAACAAATACTTTTCGCTATATTACAATACTCGCTGTACAGCAATAAACCTTGAAATTCGAAATGGTTAAACTGAACAAATTCAGGTTTGAATAGAAAGTTAACCCTTAAACGGCCAACGTGAGTCCAATGGACTCATCGCGCATAATTGTTACTCAGTTGCAATGTATTTCTTGCTCAATACATGTCTCTTTATAGATATGCTATCGGTAGATAATGTAAAGTGAGAATACAATTCGGGATTGAAAAATATACATTAGGGTATGTTTTGAAATTATTTTTCTAATTACGTAACACAAAAGGCCAACATGAGTCCAATGGACTCATTATTAATTTTCGTCATATATTTGAGTTCCCAGTAGAAATATAAGTATATTTGTTTTTAAATTATTAATTCTAAGGCACGTTTGTATCAGTTGATTCTTGTTGTGGTGTAGATAGTTGAACTGTTAGTGTGTGTTAGTACTTATGTAAGTGAAGAAATGACAGCTTCTTCATATATAATATAAGCAATTCGCCAGTTGTGGGAGAATGAAGACGAGGACATTATGTGAACTTGAAGATAGCAGAAGTGATTGGAAACAGAAGCATTAGAAGTTTCTGATATGATTAGTAATTCTGAGATTGAAGATGTTGGGAATCGGTGCCAAAGTAATGAAAAGATTTTCTATGCAAAGGACGGAACACATGATATTCTGAACCTCCTCGACCATAGAAGATGAGATCTCAGAACATCATCAAATGGGGAAACAATAACGTTCCTTTCTCCAAATAAAACACCCGAAGATCCCTTAGATGCTCTGTTAATATTTATTCAAGACGATGCATTGAAGACCATTGTTCGGTACACCCATGAAGATACAGTATGTGAACACAGAAGACGCAACATGCAGAATCAGTGGAAGCCGGTCGATGAGAGAGAATTGGAGTGTTTATTTGGAACTATGTATATTACTGGTTGTCTCAAAGCCAAAGATCTGAAGATAAAACTGCTATGACAAAAAGTATGCACCACCAATATTTAGTAGTGCGATGGGTAAAAATGGGTTCAAGTATTTGTCCAATTTGATGACAAAACAATAAGAAGTGACAGAAGAAACAAAAATACGTGAACTTTGGGAAAGAATAAACCAATACTTCAAAAATCACTATGACCCTAGGGAAAATTTCGAAATAAACGAAATAACCAATGTGATAATTATTTCACACATTTTTATCCCGCCATAACATTGCTTCGCAATAGTCTAACACTAGTGGGATCAGTGAAAAATCAAAAGATGTTCGTCCCATCCGAATTCGTACCAAACAGAAGGAAGGAAAAGAAGTCATCAATGTTTGGTTTCCAGAAAGATTTTACACTTGTGTCTTATGTTCCTGAGAGAAAGAGATCTGTAATTCTTCTCTCAAGCAAGCACCATTCTGGAGACATAGACATAAGAAAAGCAACCAGAGAAAATATTGAATTATAATGAGACACGTTGGATGAATTGGTCCATGAATTTTCATGCCAAAGAATGACCAACATATGTCCATTTACTTTTTTCATTAATATGCTTGATGTATGCGCTGTTGCAGCCTATGTCGTCTGGAGTACATTACATCCCAGGGTGTCTATCGGTCACGAAAGTGACGAAAAAGTCACGAAATCAGAAAACGGTCGTGAAAGTCACGAAATTTAGCTTTTGGGTCACGATTTTTTTAACTGTACAAAAGTAAGCAGAGATTATAACATTTTGTTCTATAAAACGTCAAAATTCACAACCAAAGTGTCTATAGTCGGCTTTAGACGCTGCCAAATGAGAAACAAAGTACGTTTCTATTGCATGGATGAAAATTCGGCCTAATTCGCACCCAAATTCGCGTTTTTAAAATATTAGGAAGTTTTATAATTTGGTAAAGAAAATGCCACGAAAAAGTCACGAAATTTCATTTTTGAAATTTTAGTAGACACCTTGCATCCTGATCGGAAGATTTCCAGGAAGGATTTTCTTACTGCAATGGCAGAAAGTCTTATCCAGCCACATATCGATATTGATATTAGAAGTACTGTAGGTCTCCACAAATCAATCCAGTCTGCGGCTGCTGAGTTCAACAACAATGCAGGTTACCAACATAAAGTTGGTGAAAGAAAGAAGAAAACACTTTTTCACTTATGTGATGGGCAGAAAGGACGAATGCAAATTCAAACATGCACGATCTGCCGAAAGCATGTGTGTTTTGATCATTCGGTTGTGATACTGCAAAAAAATGTAAATCAACAAACAAGTAAACCGAAGCACGTTCTTCAGTAGTTCCAGATTACGAGAACATTCCAAACCAACAATTGCATTATTTACCGTATGTTCTTTGTAATAACTTACAGTACTTTGAAAAAGAGGTTTCTTGAAAATCGTGTAGTTTGCTAACGTTTTTCCTACTAAAATTTACAATAAACCGTCTTTTAAACAATACAAGAAAAATAATTTAAATTCCCTTTAAAAATTTTACGTCAGATGGCAACACTGACAGGCTTGTAAACACTGTAGTAATACGTGGTTGTTATGTTTACATGTTCCGTCAGAAACACTTAAAATTATTATACGAAATTACATTTTGTACCACAATATAAGGTCTGATAACACGTTATCAACAGTGAGAGTCCGTTGGACTCACCTTGGCTGTTTATGTTACGAAAATAGGTTGGCCGTTGTAGGGTTAAGTAAGAAGGAACCTATTAACATATAGTTAAAAAAATAGTCTTGATATTACGCTAGACTCAACACCAGTTTTGGAATAAAAATTAGTGTAAAAATGTGTAAATATGTGTGTGTAAAAATGTTTAAATAAAACCAATACAATTTTAACCCAGATACTTTCTATATTTTGTCAGAATAATAATCTATAGGTCATTTTTGAAGAAAAAGAACTATCTGACAATGAGCGACTTAACAAATTCAAATTTCTCTTCGTAACCGTCTAACGTGAGTTGCATTTTAGTGCTGCAATTCCATTCCGACTTTATCAACCTTGAGTATTGTAGAAGAAAACGATTTCAAATTCACAGTTTAGAGTGTAGGCCCGCGAAGCGAATTGTGTTTTACGTAGTGAACGTCTCGTACATAATCAATGGGACAGAAATGTTTACCGTAAAACGCGTAAAAGTAACACTTTCAATAAAGCACACGCAGTCGAAAGTTTATTTCCGTTATAGAGCTAAAATGTAGCACTAAGGTTAAAAGGAAAAATACGAAACCTAATGATACCCAGTTGAGTTTTGTCAATACGTCAGTTAACGTAAACTCTGTTTCGAGGAGCATAATCAGCAGACGTAATAATATTATCAGTACATTAAATGTAATATTTGTTAATATTCAGTTGCTGAAATGTGTGAATTTTCAGGCTAATACTTCACTATCGCTAAATAGTAAAGGGCAAAAATTTAAGTGTATGGCTGCTCAAAATGAAGAATAGTTGATTACTCGTGACTTTTTTCATCTGATGTAATTGTATAATGGGAAATAATGCTAAATTTGTAATGGAAGATTAAGACTAGCCATTAGTTTCAGACTTAGCTAAAGAAACCGTAGAACGGAACGGTAAATGATAACGAGAAGTGCTTCTTCCAAATGATCCCGTGTCTATACACAACACATATTGACTGGGTAGACGCTCTGCCAAAATGGTCTCTTTTCCAAATTTTTATTGCTGCCAGTTTCAGTACCGGTTTCATCATTTATTGCTGTAGAACGAAGACGATGACAGGAAAGAAGAAGCGGTTTGCTGCCAAAGATTCAGCGTCTCAAAACAATATATCGCTGCTATCCTGGATACTACTAGTACTACTGGTTTCAAAATTGATCTCCGTAGAAAGAACACAGATAAAGCTATCAGGAAGCGACTTTTTGCATGGGATGAAGCATCGCAAGCATAGGTTACATCTTCTGTGTTGAAATCTTTATCAAACCAAACAAGGTTATACTAGCCACTTCCAATTTGATCTTCTATCGCTATAGTACGGAAACATAGCAAGGAGACATCTTTCAAAAAACAACTATTATAAATTATACCATATTAAATTGAGCTTCGAACATAATATGACTCTACAACACTCTACCAAAAGAAGAAACACTCAAATTTAATATTTATTTAGGTTTCAATAATTATTTCTATATGACAATCGCGGTAAGAGTAATGGAGGTGCGTATTTACTATCAGCTAAGCTACATTTTCCACTAAGCCCTATTCAAAGCGGAGCAATTTAGATTAAACATTTGTAGTGTTAATATTTTTCACAGTAGGATGGAAACTGTAACAGACATTAACAAGCGGTTTGTGCAACTGATTGAGAGTCTCTAGAGGACATATCACAACCAACAGTACGTTACGAAATCGGAAGTTTTTGAAATTTTCTAAAGTGGTAATTTCAATACTGATTTTTGTAGAGTCAGGGCGATTAGAGATATCGAGATACGGTTTGGTACAATCGATACAGATTCTTAAAAATAGGTTCATTTCTTCCGTCCACCGTCCATTCAAACTGTGAGCGTTTCAAATTAGCCATCTCTGATTTCAACATTTATCCCCACAGAACTGAGAACGTAACAGACAGCGAAGTGCGGCTTTCGGGAAACATTTCGATTTTTTAATTGTACATATCCTGATTACCACAGAGCTCTCCCAAAAACGAACGGCTTTCAAATTTACTGTTACATCCCATTCGATATAGTTTTCAACTTTCGTTGCCGTAGAACAAGCAGGTAACCAGTATCAGTTTTCTGAAAGCGATTGAGCGTCTGAATGCAATATATAATGACCATTCACGACACTGTCGAATATGGAGGTAGTTTAAATTTACTATTACATCCAATTTCAATACTTATTTTCTTATAGATAGAATGCTAAAATCTATCACGTTGCAGTTTCTTGTAATCGATTCCACATTCAAATAGTATGTTTATATTTTCCGTTGAAATTCAATTCAAACTGGACGAGGTTAAAATTATCCCTCTCCCTTTTCAACATTTATCGCTACAAAACGAAAATGGTAACAGATATGTAGTAGCTGTTGTTTAGTAAGTGATTATTAATCCTGTTATCTAATTTTCATAGAGAAATCTGTATAAGAAGTCGAGCAGCTCTTCTCCGATCGGATCAGCGTCTCAACCATACGTCCTATCTTCTTCCCTAACCTTCTATTCAAATTAGAAATGCTTCAAATTAACGATCTTTTCAACATTTATCTGTATAGAAGTGAAAGAGTAACGGATAACCAGTAATAGATTTTTGAGATAGATCCCGCGTCCAAGGAACAGATTCGTTCTTTAATCTTCTTACTATATGGCAACAATTTGTTACAGATGTACTATCTCAAGTTTGAGTATTGAATTCGCATAATTTGGAAGTCTTAGATTCACACTGTGAAACGATATTCACTTGTTTAATTTGGGTATTGATAACACGTTTAATACACCCCACCAAATTGAAACCTTTAGTCATGCATAAAAAAGTTGTAGCTATGTAAAAGATATTTTGCAGAAGTTATGTGAATGGTTAATAAAAAATGTGCTGCCTTCACACTTTCTTTGTTACTGCCATAAATTTTAACCTTTATCCTGATTTGAAATATTATTCTAGTACTAAGCAATGATGTTATTTTGTTCGTTTTTAAGCCAATGATATATGTTGTAAACACTACAAGGTTTTACCATTCCGACATTTACGTTGGTTATTTCACACATTCCGCTAACACCGTATCAGTTGTTCGTAAACGCAAATATTTTACGAATTTTATAACTTTTTGAACTTGTTCATTATAGTTGTCTTAGTATATACATAATATTTCTGAGACATTGTTAAACACTTCTTTATTTCCTTTTTCCATTTGTATGCAGTATTATCCAGCTTCTTTCCCACTAAAAACTACCATATAAATAAAAACTCAAGATATTAGCTCTCTGGTAAAACCCAGAACTTACAAAACCTTAACTCATGTCTTTGATTCCAGTTTGAGTCAATTTTTTGCTATATAATAATATATCCCTTAGTGCATGAATAATTATGTCAGTGAAGTTTTGACCGGTTCAGCAGACTTCAGTTGATATGTGTGTCCTCAAAGTTTACTAGTTTGTAAAATTCTAAAGCTTAATACCAGTCATATCAATTTGCAGGAGAAATTAGCATTGATGTATAATAATTTTTGTAATATTTTTTGGTGTTGCTCTAATCAATGGAATAAATTTAGTTGTTAGAGTAGACGTATCACGCAGCTACAGTTTTACTTATAATCGATCAGGAAGGAGAAAATATCTGTTGACCGGCTTTACAAAATCTCATCCGAACTGTGAACAGTTCTACAGAAAGACTAGATTGAAAAAGGATGATCATCTCTTTTATCTCAAAAAAATAGAAAGAAAGAATCGTGGTTTCCATAATCTAGTTTGATCTACTAATAGTTTTTTTTTTTTTTTAACTATTAGCTTTCGGAAAAAATAACCTGCGCAATTGTGCATGTTCGTCCGGTATTGTATATATTGGTGACTCTATCTACCTGCACAATTGTGTAGGTCAGGGATGAAAGGGTTAAAAATGCTTATTAACAATCAGCAAAAAGACTTTAAATTTGGAATAACTTACTTGTCGTGAGATGAAGGAACGAAAGTTCATATGCTACATATATAGTTAACATTTACATTAGAAAGACATCACATATTTTTACACAAATAATGAAATCGATATGCCTTCTATAGGCGAGTCACGTCACTTGCGTCAGTAATATGCATGTGAACTGTAAAACCTTTGTGAAAGTTGGTGTGTCAAAAACGATAAGGTAATATGATACAATACGATACTGCAAGAAAGGGCTATAATAATCCAAGTTGGCATGGTTTAGTGTAGGATGATATCCAGTTGAGAAGTTAAATTTATGAGGTGTTGGACTTCGGGTTTGGTTAACCACTGGGTAAATGAGTTTCGTATATTCTTGAATGTATACTAAAGTTTAAAGTGGAGTATATATTTTATTTTTAAGATTTTAATACTTGCTGGTAAAATTACACACTGAAAATTACTATGAAAACTCCAAATGAAATTCACGTTTGTTGCAATTAATGGACTTTTTCGGCCTTCATTCACAATTTCGCGAACGTATGCTCAGTACGTTGTACTTTCTTGTAACCAGCGATACAAACATCTGATCACGAGGGTGCTACCTCTGCAAAAGAATGTGCACAAACCAATGCTTAACTTCAACTTTTAAATTTCACAGATTGTACAGTAAATACAACCAGGACCAAGCTTATGCTTATTGTCCCCGGTTCAGGATTTGTGCAGGATCTTGATCTTAACTCGTACTTTAATGGGATGTGGACTAGTTTCAAGACCAAAGAAAATACACTTTGTCTGAAATAGTATAAATAAATTGTATACTTTCTTCGAAATGCGATGCTAAAATCAGGAAAAGATTTTGTTGAAAATTTATTTCAAATGTTAATTATTATTATTGTTGTTTTGTGGTTTTTACTTTGTAAGTGTTTATAAGCGTCCAGTGTTCATTACAACATTAGACATACAGTATTACGTAATTTTATTCCTTCAAGGTTGAGTTTAAAGATGGTATATTATATATGACGCCGTTAAAGGTACGTAGATATACTTAATCAAGAGTGTCCGTAAGTGTTCTTCCGTGAGTATCGTAATGTAGTAAAACGGGAATGATACAGGTAATGTTAATGTGAATTAAGAAGGAAGAAATAGAGATTCTTCGATATTTAATTCCCCAAGAACTACGCAGATATACTTCTGGATATAAGTAGATTGCTCCATATATATATAAAGAAGCACGTCCGGAAAGGATAAAGGCGTTGTTTGAAAGAGAAATGATGAAAATACTTTCTTTTAAAATAAATAATCTTTAAATAGTATACTACATGTCTTTTTGCTGGTTTTACGTTGTTCTTGTTAAAACATCTAAGGTAGTCTAAAAGTAGATTTGAAGTTTAAAGCTTAATTTCACAATATCCCCTTGAAAACGTAGTTTTTCCATAATTCTTTTTATGCTAACAAAATTGTGATCACTTGAGTGCATCAATGCGTGATGATGTTCTGTACATTCATACTAATTTTATATCACATGGTAAATTTATGTATTATGTAATCTGCGGAAATTGCCCGTTTTCATCTCATAAGTAGTAGATCACTTGTTCACTGGTATAGCGTAAAGACACCTCCTAAACATAATCCACTCAAAACTTTTAGCGTAAAATTTAAATATGTTCTTTTACTCGTAGGACCTTCATTCTAGTGACAGTAACGTAAGAAAAGATAACAAGTTCTCTAAATGAGTTAGACGTCTGGCTAACTGAAGACATGTAAAATTTAATATCAATCGATTCAGCCATTTCTGTAGTTAACACCAAATTATATTGATGTCAAATTTTTTGTACTTAGGTGTACTATGCAGATTGTTCGTCTTCTCTCTCTTGAATGTTTATTTCCGAAAACAATGCTGCACGCGATACTTTTTTAAAAGTAGAAAAAGCTAGTGTGCCAACTGTCCTTTCTCTAACAAGAGAGACCACTCAGATTATAATATTTGACGTACAATTTTAATCCTCTTCCCGTCTTTATGATACCCATTTGAATGAACGTAACGTAATAAAATGCCACTTAATGTACACGCTCAACATGGTAAATTACTTATTTCAAACAGTTCAGCTCCCTGTATTTTATAATGTGATGCGTAACATATTTCTTAAATTTTTCGGTATTCAGAGTGTAGTATTTATCTTCGCATGTCCTTTTTACATTTAGCGTAAAAGACAATAATGAGTAGAATGTTTCACGATGCTAATAACACACGAGGGTCACTGTTTGCAAAAAATCTGTAAAAGCAGGATTCCAAACCTAGTAGGCTATATATTTCGATTTTTGCGAATAGCATTACAGCAGGTTATGATAAATTCTATGTATAGAGCACAAACATAGAAGCACTAGTAATAAAAAAAGAGAAACGAAGGTGCTTGTGGTTGTCCATATTACCTTACCTTATATTTTTATTCTTTCCTAGATTGTAGAAAATAACTAATTACGAGGTGTGACACACACAAAAAAGAGACTGTTCCAATAAGTCAATGTACTTACAGAATTAGTTCTCTGTGATGTTATCACCTTCAAAGTAGTCCCCTTCAGTATTCACACACTTCTGCATTCGGTGCTGCAATTGCTTGTAACATTCCTGGAACGAGGTTTCTGGAAGGCCCCTCAGGAGATTCTCCGTTTTCTCCTGAACATCTTTAACTGTGGTAAAATGGGTTCCCTTTATGCAAGATTTAATTTTGGGAAATAAAAAAGTCACAGGGAGCCAAATATGGCGAGTAAGGTGGATGCTCCATTACAGTAATGTTTTTGCTGCTCAGAAACTGCTTGACAGATAGGGCCTTGTGGGCGGTGCATTGTCCTGATGCAACAGCCATCCATCACTCCACAACTGTGGCCTTTTTTTCCTAATTTTTTCACGAAGTCTTTTTAGCTTCAATGAAGTAGTGCTGAGTAACAGTCTGACCACTGGGAACCCACTCAATTATCAGAATTCCCTTAATGTCGAAGAAGACAATCAACATTGCCTTGAATTTTGATTTTGACATGCGCACTTTTTTGGGTCTTGGGGATCTTGGACATTTCCACTGCATCGATTGGCGCTTACTTTCAGGATCATAGGTAAAAATCCATGTTTCATCACAAGTTACAACAGATTCCAACAAATTTGGCTCGTTTCTAATGCGTTCTAGCATGTCGACACACAATTCTTTACGACACTGGTTTGGTCATCGGACAGAACTATTGGAACAACCTTCGCACAAATCTTCCTCATGTGTAATTCCTCAGTTAAAATACGTCGAACAGTTTTCCTATTCAAGTTAACCAACTCCGCCACTGCACGAACACTTAATCTTCGGTCACCCCGGATCACCTCACGAACTTTGGTAATGTTTTGGTCTGTAATCGTTGACCTTGGGCGCCCACAACGTTCATCATCTTCAACATTGTCCTTTCCTTCCGAAAACCGTTTATGCCATTCAAACACACGTGCTCGAGACAAAGTTTCATCTCCATAAGCTTTAGTTAACATTTGAAATGTTTCTGTGGCTGATTTCTTAAGTTTCACAAGAAACTTGATGTTGATTCGCTGTTCAGTTTCTACACTAGACATATTTCCAGCAGAATGCAGTTGCACGTGTTCACTAACTGATACAATACTCCCAACTTTCACCACCGAATGAGTCGAAACTGGCAGCATGGATAGAGGAGGGGTGTGGCATTACGTCACCAAAACAGTTGTGGCCAACACCAATCCTTTTTCAAGTTATGCACTTAGTCTCTTTTTTTTTTGTGTCACACCTCGTATTTCACTCATCGGATAGCGATAACGTGATCTGAGGTGAAACACTTCCACGTCAGTTCCTCAGAGCGCGTAAATGGGAGGCCAAAATTTACAGTAGGTAAAGAATAGAAGAAATGGATAATTTTAGTTTCTGTTATCTACGGACATACTTCTACATTTTATATTGTATCATACAGCAACAAATGTGTTTCCCTCTCTTATTACGGATAAGACAAATTCAAGTTATATCTTATATATGAGCTTTGTGTTGAGAAGCGGGAAAACAGTTATTACCATCCACAAGTTAGATATATTTCAAGAATAAGGATTGGAAATATTTTCCTAATTTGTTTCGGATTTGTACCTTTTACTTGCTACTATTCTACAACCAACTTTACTGAATAAATAATTTATTTCTTTTCATTTTTAGCAGTTAAGTGTAACGAATTAGGAGTTTTTGCTTTCAACAATTTAGCAATTTGTAATGATATTCCTAGCTGGAAACTACAAAGAAAGTTTCAATTCGTTCCATTTCAAGCGCTTTCCAAATCGAATTTTTGTTTGCGCTGTTCTGAGCCTATCGTAGAAGTATATATTTGACATCTTGCTATTCCTAGTAGAAGAGACAAATAACTCGTGAGTATTTTTTTTTTAATGAAGAAGGAAGTATTATTGTCCGTACTGACGAACAATGAAAGAAATGTTGATCGTAGCATTAAAGTTGTTTCAAACTTGGTGATCAGAACGGTTCCTACTCTGTGGATGGTATAATTTGAGATCGTTTCATTTCTTTTAGGCGAGTAAAATGAATTGAGATCTTATTTGAGAATATAAAGGAATGTAAGAATATCCCAGGTAAAAGCCATAAAAAATTTCCCAACCATTCCATTTGAAACATCTTACGAACTTTAATAGCTATTGCCAATTATTTTGCTTCAAAATGCAAAGAATGTAATATGAGATCACGTCCATCTTATTAGGTGAGTTAAATAAATTTTGTTACTCTGCTTTTAGATTTTAGACAGAAGTGAGAATGGCTATAGATACAAGTCCCACAGGATTTTGTATTTTTTTATTTAAAAACAGCTTTGGAATAGAAGATTAAGAATAGATCTATCTATACAAAATACCTATGCAAAATATGTTTTTTGACAAAATAGAATCTTTATATATTTAAAAAATGTACCCGACGTGGGTTTGTTCTTTATGGGTTCCCTTTAAAGGGAGGGCTCATTATGACTACAAATCGATTTCTAAGTAACGTTAGTTTCAATTTTCGTTATGGGGCAGCAGCATTTTATAAGTTAATGTTCTCGTTGTACTTTTGAAAAGGGTATTTCATAAACGACTTTTCGTTCTTCTATATATAACTCCTGTAGGCTGACATCATCATTATTAATTAAGTTCATTTCAGAGCTATGTTAAGTCAAATTTCTTTGTGGGTTAATGAGATGTAGTCATAAAAAGCCAGCGAAGCGATATTTATTTATTTATAAATTAGCCCTGTAAAGTCCACATTAAGAATATTATCGTAAATACGAAATTATTAGGTATATCCCGACTTTCGAACAAAATTTCTTAGTAGGATAGAAAACTACACCGTCTAGGCTGCATTTCATTCTTGAGTGCAAGTTTACGTTAGGAAAGCACGATGATGGCTCTGAATCCAAGGTTTTATGAGAGAAAGATATAAACTGCTTTAACAAAAACTATTGTCCACATTTATTATATTTCTTACACGGGAGAATATATTCTATGATCCAATTCAAAGTGCAGGAACATGAGAGTACAAGGGACCAAGACTGACGAGAAGGTTATGGAGCTAATGGTTTATAGTTTGCTTGTATACCAATTTTTTGATATATTTTGTGATTCCACGTATTTTTCCCTTTCTTTCATTTGCAACTTTTCTCAATTTTTAAGATTATTTTCACACTATTTTAGATTGAATTTCACCAAAATATAAGCTTTCTATCATTTTGTAAGTACTTGTGTGTATTGATAGATTTTCCCATACTTCATACTGCCTTTTTGAACAGGTCTATATTTTTGCACTTGAAGCTGTAAACGCTGTGTTATTCCGTATAAAATCAGAAACTTCACGAGTGAACCCTAAAAAATTAAAGTTAGATTTTACATTTCAAACAAAAGTGACGTTTGTTCGATTAGAACTTGCTGATGACTCAAAGCTCATAGGATACAGACTTGGGTGTCGTTCCTAAGCTTATGCATCACCCTTTACAAGAATTTCCATTAACAAACCTGGATTTCTTTAATTTGTACTATTGTTTTCTTTTAAGATTTTACCCTGCATTTTTCGTTTCTTTGTTGACTACTTACAGTCTTCTCTAGGGCACTTGCCTCATGCTTTTTTCTTTTTTGTAATTCTCTATTTCCATTGCCTCTCTTTTCAGGTTAGTTATAACTCAATAGGTTACGATTATGCATTTTAAATATGTTCCATCGTCTCTGAAGTTTAAACTCTCTCATTCGTCTCCTCCTGTTTTTTAAGATATTTTGCGAAATTAAAAATTACTCTAATAGCATATACCTTACAAAAATGAAAATCCTAAGAGAGCTGGGGGTCAATCAAAAAGCTACTTTCTCTTCTTTTTCTTCAGTTAAATATGATGTTACAATTCTGGCGAATCCTTCGCGATTAATTCTAATCAGTATTGTCTTAAAATCGATAGGATAAAGCGTGAGTAAAATGGAATTAAAACAAGAAGAAACTGCTGGCAATCAACAGGGATATTATCTAAAAGGTTGTTCTCGGCTTTCTTTTCATTCTTCTGAATATCATTTTGTTATGTTTGTTTCTCTTTTCTATTTGATCTATTGCCAACCATCTGGAGTTACAAACATGTATTATAACGAATATTAACAAAACGGAAGTGATATTCACCTGTTCCAGGTTATTTCAAGAGAAGTTAATTTTGTTTATAACAAGCTTTCGTCTTCGTTTATAAAGATTTATAATTTGTGCTAAAGTAATGTATGATTTTTTTTCTTGTTTTCGTTGTATTTTTCTTCTCGCGATATTCTTTGCTATATGTTGAGCTAATTTCTGAAATTAATTTTCTATTTTACCATTTGATGTTATCCTATGCCTCTGGATTAGTTTTTTTCTAATATCAATAGTGTTCTCATTTCTACCAGGGTCATAATGAGAAGCTGTGAGGGGCGTATACTTAAAATCATTAATAAGGCGCACTGAATGTAACATAGGGACGTTATAATTTATACGCATTTTTTTTATTTAACTGGCTGATCAACAGTTGTATGTGGAATATTGTTACAAACTATCTTCGCAGACCGTTTAAACGCTCAATATTGTAAGTTTCAAAACCGCATAGTTTTATTCCGTTACACTAAATAAAACATCTGCATCAAACATAAGGTGAAGACCTTGGAGTTCAAGGGAACTGACTTTTGAAGTAGGTATATTTATGCCTAGTAAAGTAAGTCTTCATAGTGAAACATATAAGCTGGTAGGAGAACCGCGACGCAATTCACTCGTTGATAGACCCACGATTGGAGTGCAATGTGGTTCTTGTAGTTTGCATATTGTGATCCGGATGGTAGTTTTTCGAATATAAATAAACGTTATTGGAAACGTTATGAATAACTTGGATCCATTTTATTATGGGGACCTCAACTGAGCTGTCTAAAAACATGAACTAAATGCATTTTCGAAATATCAGTAACCAGATTAAACATTGTAATTTTTCATAATTTGTGATAAATTATCAGTTTTGGAAACAGTGGTGGATAAACTCACATGAAAAGGTGATGTAACAATGTGGCAATCTACCTTTTTTGTGGTATTTGACTTGATGACAGCTCGAAAATGGAGTTATGATAGTTCACTTTGGTTTCAGACACCTTAATTACTATTGATGCACTGTCACTATATATATATATATATATACAATGTGGCAGTGCATCATATATTTATAGCATTTAACTTTTATTACTTTGATCTGTTTACACGACAAGAAGCAAGGACATCCTTACCTTATATCAGAGATCTTTTCAATTCTGTATTATTATGACAGAATTTATTATTTAAGACATCTTTATTCATCTTATTTAGTATATCCCTTTCATACTGCATTAACATAAACGATTCAAGGTTGTCTTGCCCGAGTTTCACCTTTAATCTTTATTTAATAATATTGAGTTTCAAAAAAGGCTTGTTTACAACTTTCTTTTTACATGTGTAAGAGGGATAGTAAAGAGGAACTTGTACATTTTAAAAATGTATGTATAACAAGGCATACATGTGATATTCATATGTAATTTTGAAAGCACACGTGAGGCAGGAGTTGCAAGCTTACTTTGATTTCCTACATCCCGGGTTCAATATCGCTTCACCATGCTTCCTCTTCATACTCACTACTTATATATTCAACATCATATTCACTCACAACATCTCCTTGCGATGTCTTGGACTAAATATCTGCATAAAATTTTAGTTATTCGGTAGTTTTCCCTTTATCTATGCCACAGATTTTGTTCATTGCATTTGAGGGTAGTTCGTCTTTTAAATCAGAAATCAGACTTGGATCGAAACACACCAATTCGTGGTAAAGGTTTTCGTCTTTCGAAAACCGGTTAGTCACACTTTGAATGATTTTGTTGAGGACATCACTGAAAACACACGGTCTGAAACTTTTCTCTTCTGTATTCTCTGATTTCATGACATGCCAATTCAGATCATGCAACGATATAACATATTTGTGAATTACTTCCATTTTTCTTGTAGCTATTTTGGACAAAGGTACTACTTAAAAGTGCACAATCTGTTGTTAAGAAGAAGAAGAAAAAATATAAAGAACATATGTTGATTTTAGATAATCTGTAATTGTGGTTACAGTAATAAAATAGAATTTTTGTTTCGGTTTGCTATAGCAACTGGTAATTATTAATGGAGATTACAGAATAAAAAGTAGCTGTGGTGAATGTGATGTGTCTAATTTGAAAGTTATGCAATCACCAGTTATTGCAAATATAAGAATAAATTAAGGGTGCCTGATAGTGTTGAATTATCTTAGTATTCGAACTGGGCTAATGTGACGAAAAATACTTTACATTTAATTATAACGTTACAATCGAACGATTACATTCTATGGAAAGAAAAGTTTTACACTATCCCAGGGAAAGTAGCCTTAGTTTATATGATTTGATCACAGAAAAACGTATGCCTCCTCCTGGCTTCTTCGGCACCTACCCCTCTCCAACTCCCTACTACCCCTACAACTTCCCGCTACACGCGACACCCAATCTGCTACGCTTCTTCTGGATTACAAAGACATTCTTTTTGTTAACCAGTGTCACCTTATTGTCAACACTTCGTGTGAAATGCCACGTAAATTCCGCGTGGTCAACAACTCAGTTTCAGAACTTGAGCGCACTAACGAATGCAGCATACATATTTTGAATTTTGTATGCAAGCACTATGAGAATCGTCAAAGTAATTTAAATATTTTTATTACTTGTTTATGGTAATGAACAATTTGTTAAAGAATTAATTTATATTTCAACTGAGTGTGACATGAAAAGTCACGAAATATCAAAACTGTAGGGTAATAATATCATCTCATGGCAGCACATGATTCGGGTACCACTTTCCTAGTGTAATCATTAGAAAAACGAACTCACATCTGCGGAACTATTTTCAAACAAGCAAACGAAGTGAAATGAATAGTATATACCCAGTCAGGAATGTCAAGAGGATTAGTAATTGTATTCGCATCAATAGTAATTGTATTTAAGCACAGAACTCAACTTTAACGAACTTGAAACCAAAAAAGTAATGAAACGACATAATGATCTTACTTTTCTCCAGACGCTATTACGTATTCACCTTAAATTTACCATGAAACCATTGCATTCAGGAATCTTGCAAATACAGAAATCTTGAAAGATAAGGTTGGTAAATACTCTTTACATCTCTTATACGGTGCAGCTTCTATACAGTATACGGAACAACTTCTATACAATATTCATCTTAACTTCTTCTTCCAAAACTAAACGCAGCAAAATGATAGCTGTTCCATAATAAATTACTAGGATTGGAAACGCACCTCCTCGAATTACATGTATCGTAGTGAGTCATCAAAATTGCCAGAAGGCCATTTTATAACTTTTACGTTTGTAAAGAAAAGTTTAATCGAATATTTCTGATTCAGGCCTACACATCCGGGATAACAATGCTACCAACTTGAAATGTGCAAACTATAGCTAGAGGACCAAATATTTAAACATGTACAAATTTTAACCTCAAATCCAAATTGAAAAGTTGAATATAATACAATTCAAGGATAGAGTAGTCACATAGATTGATTATTTAATCTCTGTGGGTTCAAATTTCAGAAAAACAATCATATGGCATTTCACTATATTTGACCCAAAAGCCGTTGGTTGTAGGAAGCGGAAACCGTTGGCCGCTAGGTTAGTCCGACGCTGATTTCTTCCGACGTTTGGTCTACCATTCAGTAACATGTTTAATCATATTCGGTATTTAATCTTCTAGTATAAGAATTACAGGAATATTCGTTTATAATCTCAGTTTGGTGTGACAAATCCTGGCTCAAAATCATTGAAAAGGAAGGAATAATTGTGCCGGCTTGGACGATCGCTTATTACTATGAGCAGAGGACTCCAGTGGATCCTTTGGATTATTCGACGTGGAACGCCTGAGGTCCTTATAACTGCAACACCCCTGAAGGAGTTGACCGGTCGAAGATTATTGTGAGAGTGAAATATTAATTTCTCAATTGTGCCACACAGTACAGTGTTAAGGGAAAATAAAATAAGATAAAAGGGAAAATAAAAGAAGTTAAAACGGCCGATAATATATACAGTAAAAGCTACTTTTTAATTTGTAACCTTTTGATATTCTTTTATTTGTATGAATTATATTCGGTATTATTATATTTTCTGTACAGTTTAGCCAGCTTTTGTGATTTGCAAAGATGATTTTAGATTGTTAATATCTGAGCTTAATTTAATTATTTGCTCACTTTTCCATTTTTACGGTATCTATGTTTTGACTACCGTTCCCCCAGCTTCGGTTTATGACAAAACGTAGGTACGGAAGAAATCGTGATTTGCCATAGAAAACTTGAAATAAACGCAATAAACAAGTGACAGAGAGAGAGAGAGAGAGGGATGTGTAAACTTTTGGGAAAAAAGCGAAAATCAATATGGAGGTTACGAATATATTTACAAGATTCTAACAACGACAGAAAACACGATTTCATGGCCGCAGGAATAATCCACGCAGTCAAAAGAAAAAAATAGAAGTGTAAAGAAATTTGACCAACACTAGCCTCCACTAACCACTGGCCAATAAAATTTAAGATATCTACAAGAAATGCAGAAAACAAATCATTATTAACAAAATAATGTTTTTTAGAGAGTAAAATATAGCTTGTACCAGCCGATACTTGAACGCGGTTTATTTCAAGAAATAACACGACCTAGTTCCGACGTATTCATGCGAGAGCTTGCAAATATTATTTTCGAAGTTTTATTTACGCTGCGAGAACATTAAATAACAAAGCTAAGAAATGTCATTCCCGCATGGATTATTGGTGAGTACACTTCCTTCAAGAGGAAGAACTGGCTTCGTAGATTTATGAAATCAACGTTCTAATCATCCTTAAAGAATTAGTGTGAATATACAAAATTTGGGAAATTAATCTTTAAAACGTCGATTCCTTCCTGTTCACTACAACCATAGGTAGGTGGCCAACATGGAAATTTTGAAACTCTTCTCTACTTTGGGAGATGATTTTTAAGACTTGATAACGTCTCTTTTTCGTAACTCTCTATATACTGTATCCCTGGTCCTCTTTTTCCTGGTATTTCTCTTGCATTTCCCGGTATCAGCATGGTGATCCAGTCGGAGTGCCGAATAAGATGGCAAAGCATAGTGTTTCTTCTTTTTCCTATTATTTTCATGACCTGTATTGTCCTTGTCCTTGCCCCTTAGTCCTTGTTCATTTCTTTTTCTTTCGGTCCATGATATACACAACATTGTGGCCAATACCACATTCAAAGTGCTTCTAACTTGGATATTTTAGCTTTCCTCAATGGAAATCCTCGATTAATCCTACATATATGTAGACGCAACAGTAAGTTCTGTAGATAGTGGATTAAATTTGTCTGACCTTGATCTACAAATCCAATGTTTTCTTTTCTGAAGCCAGATGTTAACCCATAAACATATAAAAGCCGCAAATAAACTAAAAAATTGAAATGGAACCGGAGGCAACTATATGGCAGTGTGGAGTTTTATGGCTGATTTGAACATACGTCTTAGATTGTGCAGTTACTTAGACAGCGTGTGAGACTCATTCTAATACTCCGTTGGGTGGCAGCCTGGAACTACAGTTTGTCTTTCAGGGAGTTGAACATTGTAAATTATGTTCGCTATTGCAACTGAAAGCGATTTATTTCTTAAAGGAAAAAGAAAAACCTAAAACAGAAAGGTGGAGCAGAAGGGAAATGCAGACTGTCTATGCTTAAGAATAAAAATTTCGTTGTTCTGTCCATGCTTTCTCTGTCTCAGCATGATGCATATTATATTCATTTTGTTTGCAATAATTTTCATCTCTTAGAATTCAACGTGAATGTAATTTATCAAATCTACCTAGTGCGTCTCCAAGTGATGGAGAAATATTCACTCTTTCTTGCTGCAATTGGAGAAATATACTGGCATGTCATATTTCGGGGCATCCGTGTTACCATGTTCGGTGTCCAGCTATCAAACATAAACTGAAACAATTCAACTGGAGAAAGGAGCTACTATTTCTTAGAACGACAGTCTCCTTAAATGTTAGTGGTTAGCTGACTAGGACAAATAATATACAATTTGATTAAAGAGAAATAAGTGAACATTTAAGAAATATTTGGAAAAATTCGAATTATGTAGCTGAACGCAATCATCAAAAGAAAATGCATATCATGGAAAAATTAACCATAAAGGGACGAAGTGGAAAAAATATACCGACTATTATAATTAGGAAAGGGAAAAGGGAATAAAACAAAGAAACGATGGAAATGTTTACAGGTCATGGCCCCTGTAAACTTATACTAGAAGATTAAATACTGAATATGATTAAACATGCTACTGCACGGTAGACCAAACGCCGGAAGAAATCAGCGTTGGACATAACTAGCGGCCAACGGTTCGTGCCTCCTACAAGCAACGGCTTTTGGTTCAAATATAGTGAAGTCCCATATGAACGTTTTTCTGAAGTTTGAACGCACAGAGATCAAAAAATCAATCTATGTGACTACCATATCCTTGAATTTTATTATATTCAACTTTTCAATTTGGATTTGAGGTTAAAATTTGGACATGCTATATTTTGAACATTTCAAGTTGGTAGCATTGTTATCCCGGATGTGTAGGCCTGAATCAGAAATATTCGATTAAACTTTTCTTTACAAACGTAAAAGTTATAAAATGGCCTTTTGGGAATTTTGATGACTCACTACGGTACCTGTGATTCGAGCAGGTGCGTTTCCAAACCAAGTAGCTTATTATGAAGTAGCTATCATTTCGCTGCGTTTTACTGAAAGTTACAATTTTGAGCGTTTAAGCGGTCTGCGAGGATACAACTGTTGATCAGCCAATTAAATAAAAAATACGCATATGTAATAACGTCACTATGTTACAGTCAGTGCGCCTTATTAATGATATTAAGTCTACGCCCCTCACAGCTTTTCATTATGACCTTGATATAAATGAGAACACTATTGATATTAGAAAAAAATAAATACAGATACATGGGATAATATCAAATGGTAAGAGAGAAAATTAATTTCAGAACTGAGCTCAATATATAGTAAAGAATATCGCGAGAAGAAAAATACAACGAAAACAAGAAAAAATCATACATTACTTTAGCAGAAATTATAAATCTTTATAAACGAAGACGAAAACTTGTTATAAACAAAATTAGCTTCTCTCGAAATAACCTGGAACAGATGAACATCACTTCCGTTTTGTTAATGTTCGTTATAATACATGTTTGTATCTCCAGATGCTGTTTGGCAATAGACCAAACGGAAAAGAGAAACAAACCATAACAAAATGATATTCGAAGGAATGAAAAGAAGGCCAAGAACTAACTTTTAGATGATATCCCTGTTGATTGCCGGCAGTTTCTTGTTGTTTTAATTCCATTTTACTCGCGCTTTATCCTATCGATTTTAAGACAATACTGATCAGAATTAATAGCGAAGGATTCATCCAAATAGTAACGTCATATTTAACTGAAGAAAAAGAAGAGAAAGTAGTTTTCTGATTCACTCCCAGCCCTTTTAAAATTTGCATTTTCGTAAGGTATATACTATTAGAGTAATTTTTAAATTCACAAAATATCTTAAAAAACAGAAGGAAACGAAGGAGAAAGGGATATAGTTTAAACTTCAGAGACGATGCAACATTTAAAATGCATTATTGTAACCTACTGGGTTATAAATAACCAGAAAAGAGAGGCAACGGAAATAGAGAATTACAAGGAAGAAAAAGGCATGACGCAAGTGCCCTAGATAAGGCTGTAAGTATTCAACAATGAAACGAAAAATGCAGGGTAAAATCTTAAAAGAAAACAATAGTACAAATTAAAGAAATCCAGGTTTGTTAATGGAAATGCTTGTAAAGGGTGATGCATAAGCTTAAAAACGACACCCAAGCCTGTATCCTATGAGCTTTGAGCCATCAGCAAGTGCAAATCGAAAAACGTCCATTTCATTTGAAATGTAAAATCTAACTTTAATTTTTAAGGTTTCAATCATGAAGTTTCTGATTTTATATGGAATAGCTCAGCGTTTACAGCTTCAAGTACAATAATATGGACCTGTCCAAAAATGCAGTATGAAGTATGGGAAAAGCTATAAATACACACAAGTACTGACAAAATGATAGAAAACTCTTATCTTTATGGAATTCAATCTAAAATAGTGTGAAAAAATCTTAAAAATTGAGAAAAGTTGCAAATTAGAAAAAGGGAAGAATAAGTGGAAACACAAAATATATCAGAAAACTGATACACAAGTAAACTGTAAACCATTAGCTCCATAACCTTCTCGTCAGTCTTGGTTCCTTGTACTCTCACGTTCCTGCTCTTTCGATTGGATCATGGAATATATTCTCCCGTGTAAGAAATATAATAAAAGTGGTTAATATTTTTTCTTAAAGCAGTTTACATCTTTCCCTTATGAAAATTTGGACTCAACCATCATCGTGCTTTCCTAATGTAAACCTTCAGTCAGAATGAAATGCAGCTTAGACGGTGTACTTTTCTATCCTACTAAGAAATTTTGTTCGAAAAGCGGGATGAATTTAATAATATCGTATTTACGATATTCTTAATCTGGACTGTACAAGGCTAATTTATAAATAAATAAATAACGCTTCGCTGGCATTTTATAAGTACATCTCATTAACCCACAATGAAATTTGATTTAACATCGTTCTGAAATGAATTTAAATAATAATGATGATCTATATAGAAGTTCTAAAGGAGTTCAATATAGAAGAACGAAAAGTCGTTTGTAAAATACCCTTTTCAAAAGTACAACAAGAACATAATCTGATAAACCATAACAAAAATTTAAATCAGCGTTACTTAGAAATCGAATTGTAGTCATAATGACCACCCCTCTTTAAAGAGAACCCAAACAGAAGAAACCGACGTCGGGCACATTTTTAGAACATATTAAGATTCTATTTTGTCAAAAGAGATACTTTGCATAGTTATTTTGTATTGATAAATCTATTCTTAATCTTCTATTCCAAAACTGTTCTTAAATAAAAAACACAAAATCCTGCGGGACTTGTAACTATAGCCATTCTCACTTCTATCTAAAATCTGAAAGCAGAGTAAAAAAATTTATTTCACTCTCCTAATAAGAAAGTCGTGATGTCAAATTACATTCACTGCAGTTAGAAGCAAAATAACTGGCAATAGCTGTTAAAGTTCGAAAGATGTTTCAAATAGAATGGTTGGGAAATGTTTTATGGTTTGTACCTGAGAAATTCTTACGTTCCTTTATATTCTCAAATAAGATCTCAATTATGAAACGATCTCAAATTATAACATCCTCAGAGTAGGAGCCGTTCTGATCACCAAGCTCGAAACAAGTTTAATGCTACCATCAAAATTTCTTTCATATTGTCAGTACGAACAATAATACTTCCTTCTTCATTAAAAAAAAAAAAAAAAAAAAATACTCACGAGTTATTTGCCTCTTCTACTAGAAATAGCAGGATGTCAAATATATACTTCTACGATAGGCTCAGAGCAGCGAAAAAAAAAATCGAACTGGAACGCGCTTGAAATAGAACGAATTGAAGCTTTCTTTCATTTTCCTTCTAGGGATGTTCTTACAAATTTCTAAACTGTAAAAAGCACAATCTCCTAATGTGTTAAACTTAGATACTAAAAATGAAAAGAAATAAGCTATTTCTTCAGTAAAGTTGGTTGTAGAATAGTTGCCACGATCGTTTCAATTATCCGCTCACCGCATTCCACACATACAAGCAAACAGAATATGTGATGTCACAGTATCAAAGTACCATATGACGGTACAGAGGCACCTAGTGAGAAAAATATGAACTACCACCAATCTGTTTACAGTTAATGGTTTTACCAACAAAGGACTGAAAGTCTTTTTATATTTTGTGGTAAGTTTTGCCCGATGTGCAAAGTAACCATGTGCTACAATAGCTAGTTACCACTGTAAGCGAAATGAAGTATCAAAATTCAATGTGGCAAATCGTGACACAAAACTAGAAAAAAGTTTGGGAAGGAAGGAATCCATATAATTAAGATACTTACGTCCCTAATATATTATGTTAATTTGGAACACAAATACACAAGCAAAGAAAGCACTTCAGGATGTTACCTATAACATACTTAGGAACGTACAAGAACACATTCAACACGTAAGACATATAAGTTCATCTTGAATATAGTATTTTGCGCTAACCTAGTTTACCCACATTCTGCGTAATGCCCTAATCTGCATAGCAGTCTTATTTTTACCGGCCATCTAGCACAATCTGGTTAGCGTTGTTTGTACAATAATTCATATATCATGTACGTTCACTAAGCCCCTAAGCTGATCCTATATTGAGAAATGGAGGTCCATACTCTAGAAATGATTCCTTAGAATGTAAAAAGTCGACTTTCTTGAAAGAAATGAGTGCAGCTATGAAATGGATTTCTGTATGGACCTCTAGAATTAATGAACTACCATTAATGGTTAAAATATTCTTTATCTTATATTTTCCTCATGACTTTCGAAGCCCACCGGAAAAATGAGGCTAGACACATTTGAGCTAAATCCTAAGTAAAAACTCAAACCTCCATAGTTTTTGTTCCAACATAATACATTCCATGTTTAAATTTGGAAAATTTTACGATAAATACCATTCTCACGATTTCTTATTTTACGTAAGACTCTATATAAATAAAACAATATTGTCGAGCACCCACATTTTAAATATGTGCAACAATTAGTGAGAAGTGTCTAATCAATAATAAAGAATTAATTATTTTATCAAAATGTGAACTACAGAAGGTTTGTATGAGTCGTGTCGATCTTATTATTATTTTTATTTGGTATACAGCTAGTATATGTGTGCCATGCCATTTCCAAATCGTATGTTTCTAACTTACGTTCGAGATATCTCCCATACCTAAATACTTCTCGTGAAGTATTGCTTTTAACCAACAAAATTTCTGAACGCATGTAACCGTATTATCAATCTGAGCCAATTACTATATGAAAAATTGAACATTACCTTTCTGGCCGAACTGAATTTAAACTTTTTGTTGTTAATTGTTGGGAGTCATTAGAGTACGACGCGCAAGTCTCCTGAACCACTATTTTTCTTAGCGTTTCTATATTCCCTTCAAATTCAGGATCTTCTTTTACTGCTAATTCTGATTTCACCCTATCAACGTTTCGTTTCATATCCAAAGAACACATAGCTGTATCCTTGTCCATTGTTTCCTCTTCTTCCGTTCTAGATAATAATAACTCTTTCCTGTCAGTCATCAGTTCCATTGTCCACCCTTTCCCTTCGAGTGGATCTTCCTGAGGTAAGTCATAAGTAATTTCTTCTTTGCACATGAATTCCAAATTAAAAGACGCCTCACCAGCCATTATGAATTGAAATATGATCAGAATTTAACACTGCTTTTATACTTCCCTTATATTTTGTTGCCAATATTAATGAAAAGATTTACAAGATCGTTCACAAATGCAACTTGATATTTCCAATCATCTTCTTCTTCTTCTTCTGCGGTTGTTTCTTGCCTTAGCGAAGATCGCTCTCCCGGCAATTATATTCGGTTTGATGAAAAGAAAAAGATGAGGAATTGGGATGAATCTTTAGAGATGTTTATAAGATGCTGAATAACTTAGTTCTTTGTAAATAAAGATAATAAGCAGTTAGAACAGGTGGGGATAAGGTGAAAATGAACGAATCTACATTAAAAGGGCCAGAACCGTGAAATTTATGAAGAAGAGAGAGAAATGGCGTGCGATATTGTTGATAGAGAGGGCAAGAGAAAATGAGATGATCGATAGAGCCAGTGTCGAGACCACAATTACAAAGTGGAGTGGTACGTTTTCGGAGAAGATATAAGCGTTGGGGAGTATACAGAATGTGAAGTCTGTTACGGAGCAGAAAATGGAGGTAGGAGGGAGAGAAAGGATGTTGAATAAACCAAGATGGAGAGCGGAGAGAGCAAGGATGGTGCCAGTACCAACGTGCCTTAGTACAGGAGGCATTATAAGCAGTCCAGCGTTGATAATGAAGTGTAATAAGTCGTGGAAAAAGGTCAATAGGCGAGACTGAAAGATCAATGGGAGTGCCATGCAGGGCTCCGAAACGGGCTGCGGCATCGGCAAGAGAATTCCCGAGGATGTTGACATGGCCTTTGGACCAAATTAAGCAAGTAGTATAGTTGAGGGAAGTCCGGCGGTATACAAGAAAACGGATTTCATAAAGAATCCAGGAGGATTTTGATGTCCAAGGGGAAGATTGTAAGGATTGGAGGAGAGATTTAGAATCAGTGGCGATACAGATAGATGTATACTGATGCTGAAGTGAATGAAGAAGAGTCGCAAACAAGGCATAAGCTTCAGTGAGAAAGGTAGAGACATAATGGGGCAGTTGAAAGCTGAAACATTGTTGAAGAGAGGAATCGTAGAAGGCTGATCCCAAATGCACGCCCTGGCCAGAACCATCGCAGTACAAATGAACAGTGTCCTGAGGGAGAGGAGGAATGGATGAGGAAAAGCAATGTTGGTAAGTTTCGGGAGGGAAAAGTTGGGTAGAAGGGTATTGGGGAAAAATTATAGAAAAGGATTGGGAAAGAACTGGATAGTCATGCAAGTAGCAAGGGAGAGTATACGTGCGCTGGATGTGTAATAGATGTGGTGCAAGATCTAGATAACTGGAGTATATGAAGGGGAGAGATGCGAGATATGGAGAACGTTTGCGGCCTGTATGAAGGTGTCGAAGCAGAGTGAGTTTAGGGAGGAGAGAGGATCGTGTAAATTGGAAACGTTGAAGACAGAATTTGTCGGAGAGGTGTTTCAAGTGAATTGCTAAAGGTGGAACTCGGGTCTCAGAATAAAGCGCAGTGGCAGCAGTGGTGGTAGGGAGACTAAGAGTACGGCAGAGAGTAGTATATTGAAGGGATTGGAATTTTTGAAAGACTCGAGAAGGAGATGGAGATAGAAAGAAACCACCATACGTTAAAATAGGTAAGTAAACCTGTTTATATAACAGGAGAAGAACACGAAAATCTGTAGACCAAGTAGAAGTAGAAATAGAACGAATTAAACGTAAGAAGGATGATGTTTTTTGATGTAGAAGATGATAATGGGGGGTCCAACGTAAAGAAGAGTCTAAAACGATTCCAAGGTATTTAACTGAAGGACGGCGAGGAAGAGTGATACCGGTGAAAGTAAGGGAGGGTAGGGCGGGAGAGCGTTTGCGAGTAAAGACTAGAAAGGAAGTTTTGTTCCAGTTTATTCGTAAGCCATGTGTAGAACACCAGGTGGAGAAAGTGGTGAGAGCTGAAATGAGTTGAGGTATAGCTAGTTGTGGGGAGGGAGAAGTAATATAGAAGACTAAATCATCACAATAGGAAAGAACCCGGACAGTGTTACTGGTTTGGCGAAGAATTGGGGCCAGAAAGAGATTGAACAAAAGAGGAGATAATACAGAACCTTGAGGAAGACCTTGAGAAGTGGTGCGACCTTCAGAGAGTTGGGAACCGAGGCGAAGATACAAAATACGTTGGACCAGAAGGTTGTAAATGATGCGGAGATATTTCGAAGGGATGCCTTGTTGCCAAAGTATATCTATGAGATCATAAAGGGGAACAGAGTCATAAGCCTGAGAAAGATCAATAAATACGGCAAAAACAAACTGGGTACGGGAAAAAGCAAGCCAAATATCAGAGATAAGAACAGACAGACAGTCAGAAACACTGGAGCCTAGTCGACAACCGTATTGTTGTTTGTAAAATAAAAGGTGGTGTTCACAGAACCATTGGAGGCGTTGTTTCAGGAGATGTTCGAAGACCTTTAAAAGACATGAGGAGAGGGCAATAGGACGATAATGTTCAGCGATACCTGGTTGTTTTGTGGGTTTGAGGATGGGGATAATGACATAATCTTTCCACTGAGGGGGAATTCGTTCAGAAAACCATACAGTATTATATAAGGTGAGTAGGAAGTTCTGGTACAGTGGAGGAAGATGTTGTAGGTGGCGGTAATGTATACCGTCTTTGCCAGATGAGGAGTTGGGTAGGCGGGATAAGATGAGAGAAAGTTCAGACATAGTGAAAGGACGATGGATAGGGGTTGATGGTTCTGGAGAATATAGAGGTGAAAGCCAGAGAGGAGGGAAGAGACATGTGGATGGTGCTAACTGGGAATGGAATTGATGAAGCCAGGGAGAGGAAATAGATTCACCAGAGGGAGGACGACATGTCTTGTTACGAAGGGAGCGATAAAATTTCCAAATGGAGGATAAAGAGGAACCATAACGGAGGTTGGAACAAAATTGGCGCCAGGCATTACGACGGGTTTGTTGAAGAATACGGGTCGTAGTGGCTTGGGTTTGTTGATATACCAGGAAATTGGAATAGGAACGAGTGGCAAGGTATGTTTTAAGGGCTTGACGCCGTCGGAAAATCCATTGTTGACATTCCCTAGTCCACCATTTAGGATAAGGCGAATGGACATTAGAGGATCGAATGGAGGGAGACGGATCAGGGTGGGAGTGTGATACTGCTTGAGAAAGGCGAGAACAAAATGCAGTGTGAAGATGGAGAGGATCACTAGACGAGGGAGGGGCCAATCATCTTCTGAAGTTGCTTATTTCCTTAGCCACGATCGCTCAGTGTTGCCAACCAATTTTTCGAAAAATCAGGAAAATTCTTATCCAAAATCCAGGAAAAATCCAGGAGATACAACTTAATATCTAAAGATGTTAATTAGAATGATTATTTTTTTATAAGACAAACAGTGGACCCATCAATGATTATACTTACCAATTAAAGGCTAATCATCTTTATACGCGCACATGTCAACATTTACTCTGATGGTCAGAGAGAGATTCACAGGAAATCTTAGCATGAGTTGTTAGAAATGAGACTTCTTGTGTGCAGCAATCCTTGCAAAGTTTGGGTATCAAGTCTGTCTGTTTCGCCTTCATCAAATTTACGATTGAAAACATTTTTTCTACAGTGACACTTGAGGAAGGCAGAGCAAAGACAACAAATGTGGATAAATTCGGAAATAATAACTGGTTAGGCTATCTACTTCTTTTTTTTTTTTTTTACTAACAAGCATCAAAGGCGTCATTTACGGAGGGCGCGGAGAGGCAATTGCCCTCCCTGAGTTGGAGATTTATATTGATTTTATCAATAGAATAGTAATGAATCAATGAAATGTCCGAAATTTTACTTATATCAAAGGGTCTTACCCCTCTAAGCAAAATCTGAAATGACGCTCCTGACAAGCATCCAAAAATCAAACAGAAACTTCATTTTCAGTTTACAAATCTGTGTTTCGCAATAACTGCCATTCTGTGTCTACTTGTTGCAATTTACTCTATTCTATATCGTTAGGAAAGTCAGCTACGAGAGGAACAATTGATTGTGCCGATTTCTTTATCTCATTTGATAAGCTAATCATCTTTAAATGTTTCATGACGGGATCATGAAGCATATCTCTCTCTCGAGTTGAGTTGAGTTGAGTTTAACGTCCCGTTCAACAGCGAGTCTATATGAGATGTGGACCTACTGATTAACGTGGAATCCGAACCACATAAGGTCCTACCGGGAATTGAACCCGGTCCTTCTACGCCAAAATCGTGTACGCTAACGCTTAGCCACAGAGGGGTTCATATCTCTCTTGAATTTGATGTACTGCTTCAATATATAATTCAAGACACCTGAGTTTAAAATCTTGCAGTCCATAATTTGGGAGATTTCTTGATGCCATGGATAGGGAAACTTTGCTGCAACGTACATTTCATCTGTAGATACGAACTTCTTTTGGTTTTTGAAGTCTACTTTTCTAAGAGCTTTTGGGTGATGCGCAAAACCAGGAGTTTTTAACATTTTTTAAAGAAAAATCAGTAGACCAGGAGATAACTTGAAAAACCAGGAAATCTCCTGGAATATCAGGAGACCTGGCAACACTGCGATCGCTCTCTCGGCAATTGTTTGTTTGTTTGTAACAGCCGGAGGAAAGTCATAAGTAACCCGGGTGTATACTGTTTTAGTTCATATTTCATTCAAGTGAGAGCTTATGTCGCTAGCGTCGCTCACTCTCCTATTCGCTATTCTCTTCTTTCAGAATGTATCCATCCATCTTGATCGTTTTAGCGGGAATAGCAAATCCTGTATTTCTGTATGTCATTGCGGTTTGGTTGACTGTCGAACTCTCGTTTCGTATACTGATTTTTATTTAATATACGTGCTATTATTGCTTCATGTGTTACTTTTGATTGTGACTTGTGCCGCGACCTAAGATATTTAGTGCGAACAATTTAATATTTTAATACAATTTTTCCACTTCAGAACAATAACTGGTCGTTTCTTTTGTGTGTCTGTGTAAGCGTCTTGTGGAATAGGACGTTGTTTTTTGGTGCCATTTGATAACAGTCGCTACCATCACTCACGCACCTAATGTAACTATTGGGGACAAATTTAGAGATCTCTTGCCCCAATCACTACCCATTACCCCCCACACAACCCAGGGTAGTGATGGGTAAATTCCCGGGAAGATAGTTTTTGGGAAGATTCCCAAAATGGGAATTTATCCGGGAATTTATGTACAATCAGAAAAAAAATTGCATTCTATTACTATATTATGATTTCAAAGTTGAATTAATTTTTATATCACAGCATATTATTACTGTTGTCCACAGAGGATTCTTTAAAATGTATATTCTGAACGGTACTATGTTACTTTATTAACACTTTATTGTATTTAAAGAGTACGCATAAATGTATAGAGGAAAGTTGCCAATTATGGGGAGGTTTTTTTCATAAGGCTTCCTGCTTAAACATGATTTGTAGGAAATATGTGAAACTTCCGGTAATGCTCTACAGAAACCTTGTTCGTCTATTCTACACATGGAAATGTGAGAAAAAACAATAGTCACAGAATAAAAAACATAAACAAACAGTATTGCTGTTCCCCATATTAGGCTACCGGGGTTCCTAATATGGGGATGCTGGGGTTCCTAATATGGAGCTATGACATAAAGATGCTTACATCAATAACTTTCATAAAGCAAGGACACACAACCTTTTAGAGAAACTATTGTGATAAATACGGGAAAATGAAATAAGAAGATAAAATATGAAGATATAATATGATTGTATTTACGTTATTGTTGATCAAAAATAAAATAGATCTACATTGTTCTAAAGCTGGAAAAACAGGTCTAATACAAAACGTTAATACAAATCATTATGCCTACATAACTGTAAAGAAAAATAATTTCAGATGCAGAACACAATATCTTGGAACTATTCAGAGAAACAAATGCATTTATAATAAATTGTTGTTTGAAAATAGTTTTTATAAAAAAGAAGTCTTTTCCCATTTCTCGTTTTCAATTAAATGATAGACGAAATATAAAAAATGTGTCTCTTCCTTTTTACTGAAGTTGGAAATCTAGAAAAACTTAAAAGCCTGATACTTTTTCACTCAAATTGTAAATCCACAAAAAAAGTCATCTTCTTTTCATGTATACTACTTAAATTGTAAATCTACAGAAAAAAAAAACACTGTTTGCTTTGCAATGAAATTAAAACTCCACAAACCATAATTTTACTTAGAGCAACATCTTTCACGGACGAAAATGTCATCATCGACGCCTGCACAGAGAACATGATCCCACCGTGAATACACTGCACATTGAATCCAATCTTCACCTTCACGATCTTCGGAAAATAGTCCACTGCAATAGAAACACTCGGCTTCTTCTTTGTTATCTTCGTCGGACACATCCGACAATTGCATATATTCCCAGTTAGATGAACTACTGGAATCTTGTTGTGGCAAAGACCTACGCCGGAATCGTTTACTTTGTAAATTATCCGCTTCTCTGCACTCTTTGGCTGTCTTCCTTGGCTGCTTCATCTTCTTCATTTGTCTTCCGAGGGATCCTCCTTTCTCGTCGATAGAAGAAATATTTTGCTTGAAAATGCCTTTTCTTTTCTTCGATGCTGAAGTTCCGCATTCTGTTCGTTTTTTAGTCTCTATTTTGGTTTCCCTTTGGCATTCTAAACCTCGTTTGTAAGGTGAACTTGTGATAATTTGGGCTGATTCATTTCGAGTTTGCTTGTAATTTTGTCGAACAGGACGTGCTGGAATAGGGGAAATACCATGTGCTGTCACAGTACATGTAGGTGATGGCAGTTCTACAGTTCTACTTGAACCTGGTGTGCTTGGCTCAGAAGGGTTTCGGACCTCGATGGAAATCCTTTCTGGTTCTGGTGGTATGGTAGCAGATACTGACCTACATGGATCGGATGTGTTTGCTTCAGAAAGTTGCCCGTCCTCGATGGAAATCCTTTCCGCTTGGGACGTTATCGTAACAGCTACGGACCCACAACTATCACTTGGTGTTTCATATTGGAGGAAGTCATGAGTTCTGAAAATATGTCTATTAGTCGGAAATAGGCCTGCTCTTTTGAAACCACTGACTGCATTTTCGGCTGTCGCTGCTCTCATGTACGCATTTCCAAATAATTCGCCAACCTGATATATAGTCACAACACGTCCTGGATTCATTCGCAAGCAGCGTTCTATTTCCTGCCTGTAATAGCACTTTAATAGTCCCATAAATGTTAGGTCCAAAGGCTGTATCTTATGGGTGGAATGTGGCGGTAGCGATATAATGGTAACATAGTTCTCGCGTCCTAGATTTATGACATCTAAGTTCCGTACATGCGAGAAATGACCATCTAAAACCAGAACCACAGGATCTTCTTCTGTAGGCTTGACATAGTTTATAAAATGTCGGAACCACTCTGTAAATATATCACTTTGTATCCAACCAGATTGGTGACATGCATAAATAGAACCATGTAAGGCTCATGCATGTCACTACTGTGATAAGAGTGCCTCTTTCAGCCGACTGGAGAGCAGAAATCTGGCGTTTTCCTTTAAGAGCAATGACTTTGGTATGTTTACTTTGCACAACGGAAATGACAGTTTCATCGCAATTGAACAATCTTGATGGAGAATGCTTGATTTTATCCATAGCCGGTTCAAATAAGTCAAAAATTTATTTACTGCTTCAGGAGTAAATGATGTAGCTCTAGAATGTGAGAGACCCTGTGGCGTTCTAACCGATAGCTGAGGGTGACGTTTAAGAAATTGTTTCAACCTTTTTTACCTGCCATCTTCTCTGTCCGGGAAAAAGGATTCGGAATTTCATTTCTGACTGCCAATTGGTACTCTAAACGTCGTACATCCGTCATTGACAAGCCAAATAACTGTTTTTCCATACTAATGCAATGATTCACAAGGTCCTCTTCAATATGTAACGGGAGAACGTGCTTCCTACCTAATTTGGTTACCCTCGGAGCAGTATCCTGGCCTGATTCAATGGCTTGGGTTACATATCTTTCTAACGTTGTTTGTGGTACATTATAAATACGAGAGGCTTTGAAACTTCCCATTTCCTTCTTCATCACAGAGGAAACAGCTGCGTTCATATTCTCTTGCTGCCATTGTTTCCTTTTCAGCATCTAAACAGACAGAAATGTATATCCTCAATTTCCAGAATAAATTAAGGGTTCGTAATTTGGGGAGCCCCATATTAGGAACTTCTCACCACCCTATAATAGGCAACTTTCGTTGACATTTTTCTCACGCATATATCAACAATTAGTAAATGTAGAAAACACGATATACACTATTTACTATGAGCTTCGTTTTCTACTCAAGCGCGTAAGATAGTGTAATTGGATATTTCTTACCTTTACAGCAGCGTTTCCCAACCTTTTTCAACTTGCGGCACACTATAGGTTTAACTCGAATTCTCGCGGCACACCCATATTTTATATATATATATATATATATATATATATATATATATATATATATATATATATATATATATATATATTACTATTTTTATTTGTAGATATAAAATACCGTGGTATTTTTATGTGATTACTGATCTCCTTACAGAGAAGAAAGCTCGATCACTGATTTTCCCCCGTGGTAAGTCGTTATGCTTATTTCTCATTCTAATTTTAAAATAGAAAACAATTGCAATGAAATATAGGACTCGGGTTTTTTAAAATCCACTTTCTCTTTCGAAAACTGTATCTAACCTTTAACTAAAAGAGAAGATCACTAAATAACGAATAAATAAACAAATCTCCTATACTTTTAAAACACAAATGTAGGTAATTTGAATGCATATTTGCTTTGTTGAATTTATTGAATGATATGTTAAAATTTCAAATTACGAAATAGTCTGCAACAATAAAGAAGCAATGACAATGATAAATACGTTTTCCAACATTAAAAATGTACAGAAAAGTAACACAGTATGAAACTTAAAACTGTAGATTTATAGTAGAGGTTCATAGTAACGTGAAATACAAATATACATTTTCCCCTATGTCTTGCAATTTGATTCCTATAGAATTAACAATTTATTTCGATTTCCACGCGGCACACCAGCGGCCCATTCGCGGCACACCGGTTGGGAAACGCTGCTTTACAGCGACACACAGACGTTACTTCCGAGACGGTGCAAATTTTCTCCTGGACACCAAACACTTCCATTCGACTGAGACAAAGAAACTAATTGCGACGCCACCTAGCTTAGGCCGTGTTGCCAGTTCGTGACACTAATTTACCGTTCACGCAATTTATCTTCCACAAAATTCCCTCCCCATAGAAATCCCACCTCCCCATATTAGGCAACTTCCCCATATATAGCAACTTTCCTCTATTTATTTACAATATGTTCTATCAATTAAATATGTGTGAAAAAAATATATAGTAACAGTTTAAAATTATATATAAGTGGATTTGATCAATTTGACTCTATTACTAATATTATAAACACATTAAATTTATAAATGTTATAAACCAATTAGATTGGGTAAATGCTAGAAGATACATGTCTCACCAATTTATCAACATTTGCGCATACATATTTATGTTCACAAAATTTGCAAGATACTTACTTATCTTTATATTTTAGCACGTAACATTCCCATACACGACCTTTCATTCTACCTATTTCTCGAAACTCCATACGTTAATTTACATGTAAAAGAAGTCCGAGTACCTCTTCAGAAATTCGAGTCAGAGAGAGGAGACAGACCGACGTCTATTACTAATGGTGGTTCAGGGTTTATTAATAGTACTTCATCTCTATTTCTACATAATTCTAAATTACTTTACAAAATGGTTCCTTTTCATCATTTGTAAATTAGTAGTACTTTGCTAATTTTGGCTGTTCTTTAGCATAAGGGGCTAACTTTTGCACCAACTTTTTTGCGATATTCTATTCCGATGCGGTTGTTTTATGGTTTCATACGTTAAATTACGTTACCAACATTAAATTCAGACAGCATTGCAGAGCGAGCGTTAGCGAATGAACGCGGGTTAGAGCCCCGCATGCCACGTTGTTTTCTATCTTCGTTACCAACAATTCACTTTTTTTTCTCACATAAATCACTTCCACTTACCTTTCCGTTTTGTATAAATCCCCTACTGCCCTAAAAAAATGTGTTCGATACTTTCTTGACTACTTGAACATCACAGTCAATTCGTTTCTTCCGTAAATCATCCTATTTTTTGCTAGTTTTGGCCCCCAATACTAAACAATTACCTTACTTTTTAGTAAAAATGGAAATGGAACTTAAAAAATCATATTATTAGTTATATAAAATACCGTCAAATAATTTTAAATTTTTTAACCTACAAATTCTTTAAAACCTAGAAGTAAATCATAATATATTGAAATAAAATAATTAGTGATATGGTTCTCATAATTTAGGAGATAAAGTAAACAAATGAAAATAAATTCCTTCCCGGGAATTTATAGGCCAGGAAAAAAAACCGGGAATATTCCCATTTTTAAATTCCTTCCCATCGGGAATATTCCCACTGCCCATCACTAACCCAGGGCTGATCTTAAGCAGCACGTGCGCTGTCATTCTCTTCAATGTTGCCGCACTTCCGTATCCTTTCATAAAAAGAACAAAATTCAGCATTTTTTTAAAAAAAAAAGAAAGCAATGAATGGAAGATAAAAGAAAGGGACAATAGAGGGAAGTAGCAACGTTGATTTTCAGGCAACGGGGTCATAAATCTCTAACAAATGTCTCAAAGAACAGAAGGGTGAGTTTTGAGAACTTTACAGATTCCATGAAAAAAAAAAAGAAGCATATTTAACTGTGTGTGCTAGTATACCAGGTCAAACAAACTCTTGCCTTGTAAGGAGACCATAATTCCAGTATGATACGCAGGTGGCAGCACCGAATCGAAAATGGGTGGATATAGAGAATAACCTTCTGTAATTTCTAGTTGAGTTGAGTTGATTTTGAGTTTAACGTCCCGTTCAGCAGCGGGGCTATATGAGACGTGGACCTACTGATTAACGTGGAATCCGAACCACATGAGCTCCCGCCGGGAATCGAACCCGGGTCTCCCACGCCAAAGGCGCGTACGCTAACCGCTTAGCCACGGAGGAGCCCTGTAATTTCTAGCAAGTACCTAGGTACATAGTAGTACGGAAGGGCGCCCATTTCTCTGTAAATTTGGTGGAGGGGCAATCACACGCAGAATATATATATATGAGGATGTTAAGACAAATTTTATTCAAATTATGCCAAATATTACATATTCATAAATACAAGAGGGGGCCAACATGAGCTTTGTTGGAGCCCGGGGCCCCAGAATCGGCGTCCTTGGTACTACTCAAGAAAACTAATCAATGTTTTGACATGTTCTGCGTTCTTGATCAGTTCACCATCTAAGCTTATAACGTCCTAATTCATTTGAAGACTAATTTTTTAATAATACTGAACATATCTAAAACAAACGATTATACTATGTAATATAATTTACATACTAATAACGCAGATAAATCTTAGTAGGTATTCATATATTTAAAAAGTGATTCAGGAATGAATAGCCTTTACGATCAACGACTGCCACAATAAAATTGTGTTTTGTTGGAGTTTTCTTTTCGAACCATGTAAAACATTTAAATTGCTTACGGGTTTTATGCTCCTTTGATTGAAGTTTCTTAGTCTTCCTTTCCATTTTTTTTAACTTTTCCTTTGGTTGATTTACCTTTGTTTCGTTGATTAGATTTTAGTGTCCTTTTCAGCAGCCAGGCTGTATAAGACGTGGATCTACATTTTAACGTGCAAAGCAAACCGCACGAATACACGCCAGGAATTATGCCTGCATGTAATTAGTTCCCTTCACACTGAATTTAAAATTATTTTAATGTCAATATTTTGGCCATCGTTTGATCAGGTATGATCAACCATTTCTGACGTTTGATCAGTGTTATTACCATAAATATAAGCTACATTTAGTAGAGGCCTAGCGTGTAGTTAGCCTCCCGTTCACGCCGATCAACAATTTCCAGCGTTTGATCAACTTTACTAACAGTTATAAAGGTTAGAGGGGACTAGTTCTCTCCCCTACATCTCCGATTGGTCTCTTTATTATGCTAATCGTTTGATCATTGTTTTTATCAGGTACGATCAACAGTTTCTAACATTTGATCTGCCTTACTAACATAAATATAAGCTATATTTAGTTTGGTGTTAACTATACACTAGCTCAAACTTCACGTCAGTTCCAAAATTTCTTAATGCTAACCGTATGATCCTCATTTGATCAAGTTTGAGCAATAATTTCCAACGTTTGATCTCTTCATTAGAAAAGAGGGACTATAGATATAAACAGTAGAAAAGAGGGACTATATATCTATCAAAGCAGACGATGAATCGCTTAAAACCGTTGACCAATTTGATCTAACAAATATCAAGCGACTTACATTGAAAATTGTCGAATTTAGCGTAACCAGAGAGGAATAGCTGGAGTGTACGTAACTCTTTTCTGAAGGTAGCATATATGATATATCTGTCTATTAAATCAATCAAATGCTGGAAATCATTGACTAAATCTAAATAAATAAACACCTTATATCTCCTGTTTACATATCGATCGAATGAACCTAATCAAACTATTTATAGAATTAATATATTCTTAAGCCCCATTACTAAAACCAACGCATATTTCTGTCAGTAAGGTCGATCAAAATCTGCAAATTTTTGAATAAGTCTGGACAAAACGAAGATCAAACCTACGATGTGATGAAGTGTTGCCACCAAGACGGGATTTGGTACAGTTTCGATTTGAAAATATCGTGAGAGAGCTGTATCGTCTAGAAGAGTCTTTTTTACTTTTGGAAGTGACCTGTCTCGTTTCGTATTTCGTGAAGAGAATTCTGTCTCAACTCATGTAACTGGTGCATACGAGCCATCACGCCAGCTTCTGTATTTAATGGAATATTTTTCCTTGTAAATCGATACATCAATGTTTTTCAGATTTGATCAAACAATTTCTATCTTTGATTGGCTCCTCTTACCTAGATATGAGCCAGAGTAGGTCGAGGGTAATCCTGTACATCGATTGTATTAAATATCTGAGCATGACAAATAATATATCTTTCTTTAATCAGATTTGTTCAGCCATTTCCAACGTTTCATCAGTACCCCAAAACCCAATATAGTCCTTTTTTATTAGGAAGATAAATTCATGCTCTCAATTTAATATTAGTTCCTTTTATTTCGTTAGCTAGTCGATACATCGTAGTTACATCAGATCTCTTGCCGAGATGTAACCGGATGAAATACGGCTGCTCAGCATCCCATATCCATCGGGTGAGCACTTGATCACCGCTATCGTTAGGTTTTATTTTAATCAGATTGGATCAGACATTTCCGACGTTTTATCAATATCCCAAGACCAAAAATGTCCATTTTTTATACTTTCAAACTTTGCAATGCATCAGTGTCGGAATTCTTAAAGAACTGTCTTGTTCGTCCGTCGACAGGCATCAGAGCAAAAATGTTAAAATGTGTCGAGAACTTTTTTTTTAAAATCGATTTAACGTCCCAAGAAAAGTTTCCATCTCTTCCGTGAACGAATTAGTCCCAGAAACGACAGTCCTATTAGCGACAGAAACTGTTATCTGTCCTATGAGCGACCGATTCATTTACATTGAGATGATGGAAGATGATATGATTCCATCTCGTAAAATATGTTTGCCTCTGGCGTTATTAGCGACAAAACAACCTTGGTATGAAATATGTACGTGCCAGTGATACTGTTCGTCAAATATATTTTTCATCTACTGTTTGTGTAAATAAAACTTATTTTAATTTTGAGTTAGGTTCGACATAAAACATATCAAATAACTCAACGAGACAACAGGGGTATTTCCATGAAAAGTATATTCCTAAATGTAAAACAATCCAAAAGGTAAACAAACTCTTTAAACAAACTCTCCCCTAAACAAACTCTCTACCATTCCCCTATTGTAAGCTACTAAAACTAATTGCTTAATTTGAATTCTTTCCTTGTTCTGACTTATACGTAAAAGCTTGTCTTGAAGGAATCTGAAATAATCCTTTATAACTAGACGAACTGTAAAGTCCTGCGGTAGATTTGTAATTTGTGTAATAATTTCTTCGAACACACCGCGTTTTTAGATTTCTTTGATATCCCCAAGTGGTGAACACCTTTTTTCCCTGGGCACCCGATGGGAAGGCAGGCTGGGGTCGCCCCCTGGCTCACAAAAGTGTATAAGTAATATAGCAAACCACGTATATTAAATACCAGATATACCATACGTGATACAGCAACCATGGAGATGCCCCTCCCTACAAAATTTTCTTCGGGCGCCTATACCTCTTTCTGATTACTTTCTTATGCCATAAACATATTCAATCTAAACTTATGAACCGTATCCTTTTAACATGAAGGGCTGTCGCAAGTGGGATGACACTCCGTGAACACTCTATTCAAACCAGCCGCAATTCAAATTAACCATTTCCGGTTTCGGCGTTTATCGCCGTAGGAAAAAAGGAAACAGATAGCGAGAAGCAACTTTTTGCAAAACATTTAGTGGACAATCCACAAGACAAAACTATATCAGAAAGTGTTTCAAATGTAATATTGCTTCTGGTTCGAATACTGATTTCCCTAGAGCAAAAACGTAAAGATATGGAAATGCGATTGTCAAAAGAATAGGTTCCATCTTCAACGTTGTCTTTTAAACCGGAAGTGGTTGAAATTAGCAATATCAAGTTTCACCACTTATCGCCATAAAACAAAAATGGTAATAGATAAGCATAAGAGGTCTTCTGCAATTCATGAAAGGTCTCAAGAAAATATATAAGAGAAGGCGTTGTACCTTTATAATAATGTACCTTGGAACACCTGTGCTTTTCTCAAAATCAGCACTCTAAATACAGTACCCACTAATTTAGCAGGTACAATGTACCCAAGAGTTAGCAGGTACAATGTACCTGTGATTTCTTAGGTACAAAAGCTCCTAATTTCATGGGTACAAATATAGTCAGAAATAATTTTAAGTATAAGTTAGAGCTATCATTTCATATACCTCCAACCTATACTTAATATTGTTTCTGACTATACCTATTATATGAAGCCGCGGTGACTCACTGCTAGAGCGTTCACCTCTGCTGCATGGGCTCCCTGGTTCGACCCTAGCTCTTGCCAAGTGAACTTTCTGGTGGACAAACACCGCGTGCATGGGTTTCCTCGGGGATTTCCCGTTTCCTCCCACTTTCTTTATTCCACCATTTCATTCATTTCTCATCATCACCGGCTAAAGAAGACTAACCTAACCTAACCGGCATAACCGAGGAACGTAAAACACATATATTTCATTTCATTTTCTACCTGTGTCATTGAGAAACACAAGGTGACTCAGTCAATACCAGTACATATCTAGATTACAACACTTAACAGCATTTGCTATTATAGCTCGTAATCAAAGCATTTTCCAATCAACATTAAAAGTCACAACCATTCTGATTAACGTAAATATGGTAAAAATGTGACGGATCTGTATAAAAGTTAGGTGGGCTAGGGAAAACTTTCTGGTGAGATAACGTGTTGTCCATTACACAAGTAAAAATATTGGTTTAATCTATTTTTAAAAAAAACTTTTAAATGGAAACAGGGGTCATCTGACGCATCATCTTAAGACGAGATTTCAATATAAATCCAAAGGCGAAGTCAGTTTCTCAGTATTTGTACCCTGTTACTTTTCAGCAATGACTTTATAAATGATACTAAAATTAAGAACAACATGCAATTGGTTACATAAACAGTAATAATGAAACACTCACTTTTTCAATGAACTTCTCACGAAATACTAGAACAAAATGAGATGGGCTCCTTTTTTCATCTAAGTTTAGTTTTAGACAAATCTAACATGGCTGCCTCCAAAATAGCTTACAGAACACACTGCTAGAAATTTCCCGCATCCACGTAAACCCATTTACAATTATACCTCTTTTACTTCAGAGTATACAGTAATCAGGGTGGCTCTAACTTTGACTTACCTTGCACCGTATCATATATGAATATGCCTTGTACTTTGAACATTAGTAACGATAATTGTCATACCTCTAATGATAAGAATTGATGTTAAGGGCTACACTCATTCCGACATCCATGTACTGTGTAATCATATTTTAAATAATACCTACACCATAATTAAACACAGAGATTGAAAGCATGCTTCGCGCAATACTGTACAAAAGGATAACTTTAAAAAAAAGCTTTCAAATACATCAACCCTATATTTCAACTTATTTTAAACACAGATATTTATTTGATTTGAAATACTTGAATACATTTTATATTAATTATAAAAGTACGGCCATTCGTCCTACTTGAAGGACGCGCCTCCTGATTTAAAAAAATGGAGAATTTGACCTTCCAGAACAATGTGGACCTCCCATAAGAGTGAATATTGGTATTGTCTTATCCATGAAACATTACCTTTGGAAAGCATCTCACCTTTAGTCAACGAACAATCGGATTTTTTTTTTTAAAAAAATTGGATGCCATACAGAACTTAGTCTTCCTTTCTTTTTAGTGATGTTTTCTATGCTGCCACAAATATGCGAAGTCCTCTTAACTGTGGGCAAATATTGTAGGACCTTTCGGACATTCAGCCTCCCTGAAGGATGTTTAAGTTACAAGTTTTCTTATTAAAATAATAAAAATACATAAAAATACCATCGATGATCTTTTTCATATCAAAACTTTTCTTTTATGAACCCGAATAAAACAACATAATAGCTGAGCAATGCAAATACCTTTCATTAAAATCTAAGCTTTTAGTTTTTAATAATAAGTTTTCTTTGCTCAGCTATTATTTTAGTTTACGTGGGGCAAAATGTCACATATTCTTCTTCAAGCTGTGCAATTGGGAATGAAGAAAAATACTTCAGTTTGCGCGTGAGGACCCACACCGAATAAAGTATAACAAATTGAATAAAGCAAATCTTGAAGCTAAGCGAAAAATTTCAAGAACAACCTCGGAACAAACAGGTTTGTTGGGGGGGGAGGGGAGGGCGCTGATAATGCAAATTTGATGCTTTAACACATTATTGTTCACAATTTTTCTCTGCTACATTATATAATCTTATTAAATAATAAATAAACATCATTATTTTAAAATGAAGTGCTAAAATACGTGATATACAGGAACATAATTCGAGTGAAACAAAGTTAAGTTTATTGCTATTGTTTAATTGTTATTCTTACAATTGTTTTCGTTATAATTTATAGTATTTTATATGGTGTCTACAGTATGCTGCGCCTGATGTTTCATTGCCACGTGTCAAAATACAGGAACAATCCAAACCAAGTTGGGTATAATAAATTTTTAACGTAATAAATACATAAGAGCAGCAAGCAGGCCTCTTCAGTATCTCAGCTGTTTCTCCATTTCCTGTTCACAGAAGTTTGGACTCGGCAGTATAGAACAGAGTTGGTCCTTGAGGTTTCAAAGTTTCTTGAAACGATTCCTGTAATATATATATCCAAAAGGAATGAGTTCAGATATATTTAATAAAATATAAGGAATACAGTATTTACATAACGAAATAAAATCAGGAAATAACAGTGCTATGTACTAGTAAAATATACAATAATTATCTTATCAAGTGTCGCTACATCAAAATTGAAAAGTTGTTTACATACTATCATTATGTAGAGGACACGTTAATTCTCTATAAAGAAGACAAACAAATAGAGATACTCCTTAGAATGATAAACAATATTAATTTTAAAAAAACGAAATATATTTTTTATAAATATGTTATACTTTGGTACGCTTTATAGTGATAACATGCTACAAAAACTGATAATTTTATTTGGGATACGGTTGTTCTTGTTAAAACTGTGTATTTTCGACATGGTTTGCCCAAGTGGGCGCAGCCCAGCCAAAAAAACTGGTGGGTTTTTTCGGGTTTTACTCACCTACAAAACCCCACCTGGGTTTTAAGCTTCTAGTGAGTGTATTAGTCATACAACTAAGCTGATCACATTGAAAGCTTTTTTTAACGAAATTTAGACCTTTAGGTATACTACAACATTCAATATATACTAATTAACTCTTTTCTAGGAGATTTGTAAAGTACTGAATGTACTTAATGAATTAAAAAAAACTCAGCTTGAGATAATTATATAATTAATTGAGATAATTATCCAAATTAATGTATAAATTATACTTATATTTGAAATAAATGAAATGAAGTCTTTGAGTTTTACGTCCCAGGGTTATAGTTTGTGGGCTAAATTAGGCGGTGATGAGAAACGAATGAAATAGTGGTATGAAGAGAGTGAAACGAAACGGGACAACCCCGAGGAAACCCATGCACACGGTATTTGTCCTCCACAAAGCCCACTTGGAGAGAGCTGGGATCGAATTAGGAACCTCACGCACCAGAGGTGAACGTTCTACCACTGAGCCACCGCGGCCCTATTTGAAGTAAAATATGCAATTTTATATTAAAAGTTTCGATGTACACTAAATAAAGTTGCGACTGGTCCCGGGCTCTATTCCCGGTGGGGGACACCTGATCGAAAAAATGTAAAAGCTTTTCCAGGCCAGCCATCTTGAGTGAGGTTTCCTGGGTTTTTCTCATTCACACCAGGCAAATCCCGGGATGGCACTTGACATACAGGTCACAGGCCGCTTCCTTCCTTTCCTTTCCTTGGATAGTGTGATCCCGAGAAACGTCGTCCCTCATGGTCATAGATGCCCACAGCCAAGAACTCTAAATCCTAACCTAACTTAAATAAAGTTGCATTATCGGAAATGAACCGTCTTGAAATAAGTGCTCGTGAATTTCGCGTAATTGAATGTACAAAGCATCGGAAGTGAATACTTCAACAATAAAATTATTTATTTTACATTGGAAGATATTTAATTTCATTTAAGACAGTTTTAAACATTTACTTTAAAACAAAGATATAATTCATATTGTATAAATTAATATATTTCGTATTAATATTATTAGAATCTCCTGTATACTTACCCCCTCAATCTTTTTTTTTTTTAGATTGTAAAATACTTTTTATTGAGAAATTGGGAGTTTTTTTTTTTAATCTTCTAAATGTTAAGCGATTGGATACAATTTCCAGGATTTGGTACTTTATTGAATGCTTAATTCATTTTGGTTACCAGGTAGCATCAAAGTTAAAGTTGAACTCCCCGCTGGTCTAGTGGTTAGCATGGGCACTTTCCGTGTAGCGGGTTCCGGGTTCAATTCGCGGCGGGAAGTCTGGAAAAATTTGAACGATTCTGGTGGTTCAGATTTCACCTTAAACTGTAGGTCTACGTCCCATACAGGCCCGCTGCTGAATAGGGACACTAAACTTCAATAACAAACCAACCAAATTTAATGTTAAGAGATAGATTTCCAAATTAACAGATAGATAAAGAATAGTAATATCAAGGAGACGACGGGGACTTTAGCTTCTTATTTCAGCACCTTCAAGAAAACATCTTTCATCGTTGGAACCAAAACTACGAACAGTATGTACTATTAGCTTCATAATACTTATTTCAATATAGGCCTAAATAATATTGGATTAGATTACAAGTTCGCAATGGTGGTTTCAGAATATTTCGCCCGAGACACTTTAAAAACACGAGAGGTGAAAAGAAATATTGCGAAAATATTGGTAACAGATTGAGTACAAGCGGATTTATGACCCTAGGGAATTTTTTCCGAGTCGCCTCCTGAAACCATTACTTACCATTACCATTACCATTACCATTACCATTAAGTTAGTTGGGTGTATTAGGAAAGGGGATTCCATTGCCTCCCCCTCTCCTCTGCGTCGTCACTGTTCCTATTCTGAACGTGAGAGAAGCACGAAATTCAGTATCTAGAAAACAGAAATAGAAAATCTTGAAGAGACCTTTATGTAGCAGTAAGTAGAAAATTGTTGCAAATTGTGACCATGACAATCTTGAAATATAAATCACATTTTAACACTTTTACCGCGCAGACATTTAGGTATTTCGAAAAAAAATAAGACAAATTAAATCCGAGAAAACCCATATGAGAACAGGTGGAATGGGTTTTTTCGAACACTGAATTTTGGGCCCTGATTTTAGTAGCTCTTGACTTTGGCCGGGCACGGTACTCTTAGCTATTAAGTTTCTAAAATCCACAAAAAAACATACCCCAGTCAGAAGTCGAACCTGGAACATTGAAGTTGGCGCCTGACGCTTCAAAGTGTACGGCTACTGCGGTCTTACTGCGATACAAAACTTCTTCCAGAACTGGAAAAATGATTTCAAAGTACTTTTAAATTTTCATCTGCAACAGATGTAATCTGTTGGTGATAGAAGGATGTCAGAAAAAAAAGAAAAAATACACAATAAAACAAAAATATATATATTATTAAAACTGCAGCAATTCCGTAGTAAAGCGCGGCAGATCGCGGAAAGATCTATGCAACTTTAGATACGTATGGTTTAATGTGTTAAATTTAGCATTTCAATCAAAATACAATAAATTGTATGTTGAGCATTTACTGACATAGTAATTAGAGCAATTTCTTCAAAAGTGTTGAGTGATTGGAAAACGAAACTGGTACATGTGATTAAGGGTGTTGATACAGTAATTAACTAATTGTAAGTTTGCTAAATGTAAAAATGTATACACATACCTCTAATTATTACTGCTATTTAAATATAGCAATATTTTCTCATTTTAATGGTAAGAGAACATTTACTTGATCTTCAAATATCAAAGCGAATATTTATTAAAACAGGGCATTTTGCTACTATCTATGGCTCATAAAGTATGGGATTACTTATTGAAATCACAATGCAAAAGCGAAGAAACGAAATTAATCAAATTGCGTTGTCCCAAGTCCTTTTATTCCAACGAAAAATAAGGAATTCCCTTCTGTGCCCTACTGCCATATAAGCAGATTTTACTAAAATACACGAATATTGCATAACAGGTTATTAAAAATTCCTTCCTCAATTTACTGTAATTACTGATGATGATCTTGGAAACATCCGAAACATTGATGTTGCGATTTCTAATAAATGTATTTTCGAAATAATAAAATTTGCGGGGACGCGATGGCTCAGTGGTAGAGCGTTCACCTCTGGTGCATGGGGTATCGGGTTCAAACCCTGCTCCCGCCAAGTGAACTTTGTGGTGGACAAACACCGTGTGAGTGGGTTTTCTCGGGGCTCTCCTGTTTCCTCCCACTATCTTCATTCCAGCATTTCATTCATTTCTCATCTTCACCGTATCCTTTAGCCTAGCCGGCATAATCGTGGGACGTAAAACTAAAAGATTTCATTTCATTTTTTAATAAAATTTTCAAAAGATAAAAAGAAGAATAAATGGTTAAAATGTCGAACATTACCTATGTTAAACGAGTTTAAAAAAGTCGACAGTGGCCTTATTCAAGGCACCATTAGAGCATTTGCCTAGTATGACTGAGAGAAACCAGGGAAAGACTTCAGTCACGATAGCGGTTGCTGAGCGCAATCCAGGACCTTCCCAATACGAAGCCAACGCTCTACTAACTGAGCTACGGTTACTCGGTAATATAAGACAATACTTTAATATAATTACTTCTAACTCGAATAAATAGTCAGATACATTTTCTGTTGAATTTGCAGAGTTTAAGCTCTCATTAGGAAACGGCCAAGGGTTCATTTGGTACGACACACGTTTGTTGTTTCTCTTTTGATTTCAGTTTTTGCCTTTTTCTTCGCTGTGCCAATCTTACGAAAATATCCTTCGAAGAAGCAGAGGAGAGAATTGTTACTTTTATTTTACCAATAATAAGCTAATTCATGATTATAAATCAAAATAAAAGTTACTGTGCTTTAAAGTTGAAGTAACACATTTGTATCATACTCGCGCTATGTATTTTTATTGCATCAGACTGTTACACATTTTCCTTGTAATCGATGTCTACTTTCGAAAAAAGGTATATTTTCTTATCACTGCGTTGCATAAGGACGTTAAGGCCAAATAAAATTATTTATATAAATATGTAATTTAAATAATTAAATAAATTTATTTAAACAAAAAGCCGGTTCAAATAAAAAACTGGTTTAAACCAAAAAATATTTTTTTTAAAAAAAAAAGAAAGAAAAACTTTCTTACCAGCCCTGTGTAGCAGACAGACACTGGTACCCAACAAAATATTTTCCACCAGTTGTATCGGATAATATTAAATGTTATTAGCGTAAGTTATTTTGGGGTTCCTATAAACATAAATTACACACGGGTAGAATCACAGTACTTACAGACAAATTATTGAACGGATCAGGAAAGCTTAATGAAGTGATATTTGCCTGTTTGTTTGTTTAGTTTGAGATATTGTATTTTCTATTTGAGTTTGCGATACTGAGCAAGGAACACTGAAATTTCGAAGCTACCGTATATTTTACTTTTATATATATATATATATATATATATATATATATATATATATATATATATATATATATATACCAATTTTAAGCTAGCACCGTTCACGAAAAAAAAAGAGAGCTGTTGTAGGTGCGGTTCCTAAATCTTTCTTTCGATCGTTTTTACGTTATTATTATTTTTTTTTTTTTTACTTTGTACGAACTCTTGTGGAATATCAGTTAGGGCCAGGTTATTGTAAGTCCTTTTTGTTTTCGTCGTTACTTTTCGTGATGTAAGAATATGTGGTGGGGTATGATGGAGGGAGAACCCCTCCCCATTATATTGCGAGTGTTATTGCCGCATTTTCATAAAAGTAGGCCTTTTCTGTGTGCACATTGGGAATGTTCTCTTTGCCATGTAGTTGTATACGGGCTTCGAGAGATCCGTAAAAGGTAGAGAGAGGGGCACAACGTTATGATTGGTGTCTGAGGAAGAAGGGGGCATTTGTGCTGTATCGAGGACCACACGAAATCGAAAAAAGTACCAAAGTGTACTACTTCTTGGTTAGATTACATTACGTTACGTTAGACTAGGCTAGGTTATGTTCAGTTACCTTCAAAACAGAGGCATGTAAACTATTACAATTTAGCATAGAAAATTACTATGTTGGGCGTGATAAACTGTACCGAAATCATGGCGATCCGTCCTTTCATGGTTGGCCCTTTTAAAACTGAAACATGGGGTAAACTATGAGCGCTAGTTTACTGTACTTGATTTTTCATTGACCGTAATTTTATTTTTAATATCGGACTTCCGAAGAATAAATAAAATATCACGCCTTCAGTTTTTAAAATAAAGGAAGAAGAAAGAAGAAGAAAGGGAAAATGAAGGAGGAGAAGAGGAAAAGAAGAAAAGAAATAGGGAAGGAAAATGAAAAGAGAGAAATACGGAATGACTTCGGAAAAAACGATAAAAGGTTATATTAATTGTTGAAGAATAACCAAATTTAATGAACTACTGACAGAGAATCCAATTGAAGTGATTTAGAGTAGACACATGTTCCCACATACAACCCAGACCTGGATCCAGGTAACTACACAAGAGAGAGTTATCCGGACCCAGCCCCGGTGATGAGAAAATTTAATTAAATTAGTTGTTAATTATTTTGTAATGCCAAAAATCTAACTAATATTTAGCATTTGTTGATCACAGTGGAGATAGCTAGCACATTTGAGCTATTCAGGAAAAAAAAAATAGGGGAAACTATACAGTCGTGGGCACCTTAAGGCATTTTTTAAAGTAATTAATTTATAACTTTTATACATTTGGCCATATGTATCTAATATTTGTTAAATAATATTGTTACACTATGGGCTTTAAAATAAATATGATATCGGACCGAAATGTAATGTTAGGTACGTGTAATATATTTTTTTAAAAAGTACTATAACTTTTATAGTGATGGGCCCTACAGAGACTGAGTTGGGCACTTTTGATTACAGTTATGGGCACCTGTGCAGAAATTTCTAAAATTATTTAATAATGTCAAGATATATTACTTTGTTACATAAATGCATAATACAGCATCTCGTTTTGATTTTTTGTAATTTTATAGTAACACTTTTAATAAAAAAATTAAGAACTTATGAAATTAGGCACTCTGTTTGATTAATCGCTGTCACTCTCACTTTCGTCTAAGATCTGCAAACACTGGATACAATAGCATACATCATAATCGTAGGCTTCTCCACAGCAAGAAGGCAAGCTTTATGAAAAGCCTGTCCACAGCGTTTGCAGTCCATTCCTAGTAAACGAGATCCTATACTCTCACCACAATGGTTACACAATCCAGAAAGTGAAAAAGGACGGTTTTCTAATTGCTCCTTACTGTTTTCCAACACCCTCACTTTCAATATGTTTGAATCTTCTTTGGATGCTGAAGAAGAATGAACTCCCTCATTTTTGTTCTCTTGCAGTTCGCCAAAAGGCACTCGTTTAGCCGGAGAGCCACAAGGTAATTTCTCCACATCAGCTCCAGTTATACCTGTACGTTATCTTTGTTTCTTTTTTCTACTTTCCCAGCTGGATCTGACTGTTTAACTTCTCTTTTCCTCTTTCTCCCTCTCTTGTTTTTCTTCTGTAACTCTTTCCTCTTTGTGCAGTTCTTTCCATTTATCTGATGTTATTACAAATGAGAATCTTTGAATATTGCGACCTTTCCGCTTTGGCGTTTCTGGCTATACCAAACAGTCCTTAAAAAGCGGCATATCTGATTTCTTGATTGGATACATTTTAGCCGGTCAGTAGTTCTGTTTTGCTCTTCTGGTGTCACCTCAACTTGTAGAGAAGTGCTTGCTTTCTCAAGTTGTTCTGCTAAAGCACTTTCAGTCTGTTGTAATCTTGGTGAGTTTGAGGCTTTATCTGACGGCAACTCATCATTTGTGTGGATTTTTATGAGCGTTTTATCTTTAGAAAATTCTTCAAATGTCTTACAAAGGCAAAAATCTTCACATTTTCCTTCATGACCATTTGGAGCTTTATCTGTAAACTGTTTTATTTGGTTACACTTCTCGGGCCCAAGTAATTCACAAAACTTCTCATGAGTCAAATCACGAAAACTTGATTGCATTTAAATTGTATTTAAATAATCTTGGAAATAATTCAGTCCTCAATCAGCGCCGCAAACTAACTTGGGTAGCTACCTGAGTGATTAGTTTCTTAAAAGCCGGTATTAACAGCAGTGGCAAATGATGTGCTGAGTAATCACATCCGAGGCATCAATGCAAAAACCACCGATAGACACTGGCCATTACATCACAGAATTCAGCTTAAAAAGCAACTAGGTCTATTTCATACTCCATAACTTGACGTGTAAGTACTGTACATGACCACAACGTAAGTCACTGGCGTTTTTCCTAGCGCGAGGACTGTAGGCCTTGTTATTAATTTTCAAGGAAAAAAGTGTACACTTAACAATATGAAAAAAGAGGCTTCGGACTTCCAACGCACACTGACGTTTGTGCAGTGCTTTCCCTTCTTGTTCTATTTTGGGATCATGATCTAGGTCTAGCTGAGTCGAAGCGTCGAAACCTTCCTTTCATATTGGTAATAGTGCAGATTTCCTCCTTTCCCCTAAAATTAAATGTAATCAGATACACGAGAAACTTAAATCTACTTAAGTAACCTGATTATAATGGGCCCTATACCGAGATCGTAGTTATACACTCCCTTGTACATTTTTTCCAGAAAGGGGTCTCTATAAAATAAGTCTAGTTCTATTGTTATGCTTAATCACGGCCGCCTTTATTGTTATACAGGCCAGTCTTGAAATGGCAACTGCGCCTTTTTGCCTTCCACAGACTATCCACCAAGCACAGCCGGTTGCCCAAATTCTCAGCATTAATGTCTAGAGAAAGGGAGGATCCTCGCTAAAAATGGTAGAGAAATAGTCTGTGAACTGCCAACTGTTGAAGGTGGATAATCTGTGGCAGGCCGATTTGCGCAGTTGCGACATTCAAGGTTCTGGCTTGTATAACAAAGAAGGCCTTGGCTTAATCCAATATAAACATACAGTGATGGGCATAGTGAGTTTACAGTAATGGGCACTGGGCCCATCACTGTTAAATAACCTTTAAATTTCATGAAATTTTCGAGCAAGAAACACAACAGTCTGAAATGCACTTCAGGCTTAAAATAACGACAAAAAAAATTCGTATAGTAAAATATAGTTATGGGCACTAGGTGCCCATCACTGTCATGTTCCATTAAATTAAAATACAGTGGTGAGCACCTCATGATTTGAGAGCAAAACTGATTTAGACTTACATCTCATTAGCATGAAGTGCTCTTAACATTTAATAATCACTCCAAACACAAAATTTTAATTTCCAATTGATTTATAATGAAACGAAACCTTAATCAGTACACCTATCTGATTAAAAGAATTCTTTAGAAATGAACAACAACCATCACAACGTTTCACATCGCGCACCTTTCTACACCCTGCCACACACACGAAAGAAGGAAGACAATTGACAAACTGTGAGCGTAAAGAAGAAAGGCGTACCAACATTTAAAAGTCGTCAATAGCTCGTTACAGGCGCTCAGACTCTTATTATTTGAAAATAATTGGCATAGGTGCCCATCACTATCAGAGTGCCCACGACTGTATAGTTTCCCCTATATCAATATTTATTTAATTTAATAACTGTCTTTTCTTTTATAGATAAAATTCTGGACATTTGGTGAGATCGTCGTTTATTTTAGTATATCGTATCAATTTGGTTTAAAACTTAATTTAAAACTAAAGCCCGTCTCACACGGAACTGAACTAAGACCTCAACCCAGGCTACAACTTAACAGTGTTGCATAATTCAAACTTCTATGCAATTTCTTTTATCCTGAGGTGTTCTAGGGGTCTCAGACGATCCTTAAAACTAGGTAGGTTTTATCAGCAGAGCCTCTCGTGGTCGCTTCATTAAAACAGACGAAAAACGCGTTACGCACAAAGAAAATCAACTGTCCTAATCGTAAATATTATTGATTTTTTATTTCACGATATGAGTTCATCCGATGAGGATGAAATAGCCATAGCTGCGATATCTGCTGTTGCTGACACAAAATCCGCCCTCCCCTCCCCCCAAAAGAAACGTGAGAGAGAAAGAGTAAAGAGGGGCTGGTGGACCAGGGAGTGAATTCTTCGCCGCAATAATGCACAGGAAAGCACCGTATTTTCAATGGTGAATAATTAACTACTTACAGCAGATCTTCGTTCCTACAAAAAAAAAAATCTACAGAATGGATTATTCAGAATTCCATACGCTATTGAAATTAGTAACTCCGAAAATTCATCAGCAAGATACGAACATGGGGGAGTTTGTATCAGGTGAAAAATGGTCTGTAGATCCTTGGATCCACCAGATTGTAGAACTGAAAATCAAATGACTTGTCCAAATATGTAAATGAGGGCAGTCATCAGACGCGAAAAGCTAAAATAAAGAAGAAAAAGCAATTTTCTAGTATAGGTACTGAGTGCATCCGCTCAGCTCAGTAACCACAAAAAATGCCCACATAGCCCCTAAAGTAAACTTATACCTCTCCGGGAACCTATCTCATGCACTACACCCGAAATTTTTGTATTGTGCCAGCATTGTGGAACTGTTCCCTAAAATTTCAAGAAAGCCCCATAACACTGATGACAATTAACGCTCATTGTTTGTTTTTGGCGCTGGTTTACTTTTGGTGCATCACATCTGAATTTTATGTTTAGAAGTGTAGGATTACTACTCTAAACTTATTACAAGTGCTTTACGACGGATAAAATAAGCGAGTTGATATGAAAGATGCCTGTAGACACTATTTCCCACCGGCGGTGAATTTCTGCACAGTTTATAGAAGTTGTATTTTCTTTAGAAGTGGAACGCTACCAGTATAAAACCATGACAAATGCTATTGAAACTCGTATCATTGTTAAAACCCACTCGTTTTCACTACCCTCGCTTATGCGGATACCCACCTTTGCTGACGCGCCTGTTCCCTTCAGACGCAACCCATCACAGCTTTGCTCTGCTACGACTCGGTTAGATAGCATTCGTGCTTTTTAGTGACGACCTAGCGCAGGTTGTTTTGTGTTTTTTAGGCTGTAGTTTCTATGCATGCATCCGGACTCTGTATTTATACGCAAATCGTAAAAGAATTATAATTTTACAACAATTGCTTATGTTACCCCCTTGAATTTTAACTATGCCATGTGGATATTTACATGTCGCCCAGCTTAAATCATTTAGAAAACAATAAGAAGGTAATTAGTGAAAGGATTCTAATTTTTGAACAATTATTTCGAGTAGTGCGCCAAAAGTAAACCTGCACGCTTTTTTTAACATGTTACATTTTTTAGAATACAAATTACACAGTATACTTAAATCACCTATTTTTATTTTTTAAAGGATGTAATTACATTTGTGCACACCAGCAGCGTTCCAGCGGATACCTTCACTGCATACCTCCTCTAAGGTATTTTATAAATATTTTTATAAATAATATAAATAATATAAATCGTGCTACAAAAGATCATATTTTTCGTATGATTCTAATGTTTCCCTTGTCCAGGCAGCATTGTTTTGAAATTACAGCGATAAATAAAGTTGAATGTCGTCAGGTGCTACTCTTTTCAGGACTAGCTCGGGAGAGTAATCCTCCCGGAAGTAGAAACGAGAAACACAGTTCTGATTGGTTGGCGTTATCCAGTTCTTGCCTCGTTGCATTCAAATAGCAGACAACAAACGCTTGCTATTGTCGGCCTCAGTGGCAAGTTCAGCGCTCGCAACGAGGCGAGTAACATCGTCTCTGCCGTCGCTCTAGTTTCGAGTGTTTGTTTACATCGCTATTTTTTTTTTTTTTTTGTGAGAACTTGAAGTTTCAGTGTGACTTATTTTGAGTTTCACCGTTCTAACTTTATAAGCATTTTCAGTGCATATTTATTTTGTTCATAGTTTGGTGACGTTTATCGTCGAATTACTGCCATGAGTTGCATACGAGCTAATACATTGCGTATCAACTTTGTTACAGTGAGTCAAAAGCCCACGTCTATTGCTGTTCATGAATGGATACGTAAGGTATTTAAGTTAACCATTGATCAGGTGTTGTCCATTGAAATGGACTTTCTACGTAAGAACTTATATCTGAAATTAATTAACAAAGTGTTATGTGAACAAATCCTAGCTAGTACTAATGGAGTAGTGACCTACTCAGATAATAATGGGGAACATGTGTTGCCTATTGATTTGGCGGATAATTCTGTGGTGATAGTCAAGGTGTCCTTATGCCCCATGGAACTTAGTGACATGCAATTAACGCGTGTGCTCTCCCAATATGGCGATGTTACTAGTATTGTCGACGAACAATATTCAAAGGAACATGTTTATGCTACCCGAACGGGTCGTAAGCTTGTTAAAATGACTATTAAACGAAACATTCCTTCGTTTATCACGGTCTGTGGTTTACGTTTGTTTACCAGCTTTCCTGGTCAAATTCAAACTTGCGCCATCTGCAACTCCCCCGACCATTTTGTTCAGGGATGTCCTAAGAAGAGGAATTCACGTCTTACTGTGCCATCTTCATCAACCAGTTCCGTTTCTCCCATTGTGAAAGTACCTCATAATTTACCAGTGGATCCATCAGCTCCTGATACAGGTAGTTACAGTGTTTTTCCCGTGCTTCGTAAGAATGTTCTGGAATCACCTTCTTCAAATCCACCGAACGAATCAGACAACCAGCCTGCAGATCCCCCCATTCACTCCGAATCGGCTCCTGCAGAACCTGTACCATCTAATACCATGGAAGTAGAAGAAACTCAGGATAATAACATTATTCCAGCACCCATAACACCCAGCACCGCACCAGCTGTTTCAACAGTCGTCACATCAGTTTCTACGGTAAGTGATACTGGTTTAGTCGAAGAGACTTGTTCCGTCTCTCAGACCTTACCTTTAGCTGTTCCACCAGAATTCACTCTCAACTTAACATCACGCTCTCGCGGTAGTGACTCCACAAGTGACTCAGATACAGAAATTACTCATAGTGATAAACGCAAACTCAGTAAAGAAAAAGTACTCAGTAGTGTATGTAGTAAGGACTTGCGTCCTATACACGATCTTTCTGTCATTCATGCACGCCAAACGCGAGCTTCCACAAAAAAGTTGATCAGTGGTTAATTCCGAAAAAGGGGGTACCTAAAATTGTAGTGGCATCATAATACTGCATTGTGGTACTTTTCTTTATTCTTTCTGCAGTGATATTACCTACTATTTATCATGTGTTGTAACGCTCGCTTATATTTCTTGTCTCTCCTCGTTTTTATGTTTACGTTCCGTTTAGCGACTGTTAATCTCAATAAGTTCACTTCTTTAGTTAAGCACCATGCCCTAAGTGACTTTATCCACCAACAAGAAATCGATGTTTTGTTCGCTCAGGAAGTCGCAGTCACGGAGTTCCATTACCTACCGAATCATTCTCATGTTACCAGTGTTAGTGAAACAGCTTCCGGAACCGCCATTATTTACCGCAGTGATCTCAATTTTTTGGCACCTTTACAACATCCCAGTGAGCGTATTACCACCGGAGATTTACAAAATATTCGTTTGTGCAGTGTCTATGCTAAATCTGGTTCTTCGTATAAAAGAGAACGAAATAATTTCTTTGCTACTGAACTCCCCCCGGCTTTGTATAATGGTCAGTCCCCATGCATTCTTGCCGGGGATTATAACTGCACACTTTCTCCCCTCGATGCTTATCCTCATTTTAGTGATTCGTCTGCTCTCCGTCAACTAATAACAACTTATGATTTAGTGGATGTGTGGCGCCATTTTCATCCTAATGAACCAGGACATACATTCTTCACGTCTGGATCGTCTTCCTCTCGATTGGACAGATTCTATATCAGTAAATCTCTTCTTCATGGGGTTCGAGATGTACAAATTACACCCATCTGCTTTAGTGACCACCTGGCAGTTATAATGACCATTGATCTAGCCGTCTCAAAATTTTTAAAACGAAGCGGCTTGTGGTATTTTAATACCTCCATCCTACAGGAGCCTGACTACATCCATCTTATTCACCAAGAATGGGCAGATCTTTTACGCCGTCATCAATATTACAAAGGATCCCTTATGCATTTCTGGGAACAGAGAGTCAAACCGAAGTTTCGAGTGATTACTCAACAATATTGTCGGAATCGGAATGCTTCATATTGTACTCAGTATCAATATTACACCACTCTCTTAAGAGACTACATGAAAGAACAACTTCAAGGTAGCAATTTTCGACCTCAAATTCAAGAAATTAAAGCCCACCTATTAGCCATGCACAAACGCCGCATCCAAGGTTTCACAACTCGCAGTAAAATACATCAATATGACGACTTAGAAACTCCCGGAATTGTACAAATCAACAAAGAACTCATGCGTGGAGAGCAGAAATTTATATCTCAGCTTAAAGATGCCACCGGTCACGTGTATGTAGGTGAGCAAGTAATACATTGTGTCACAAATCATTATAAACAGCTGTATGCTAAGCCTACTTCCTTCTGTGACAGTCCCGAACTTCTCAACTATCTTCCTACTGTCTTACAGAAACAGGATCAAGAATATCTATCTAGTCCATTTACAGTAGAAGAGGTTAAATCAGCCATTGCTTCCGGCCGTCGAGGAAAATCTACGGGGATTGATTCCCTACCTCTAGAATTCTATATAACCTTTATAGATATTTTAGCACCCTTTCTTACGAACCTTTTCAATGAATATAGACAGACTCTAGTTCTAGGTGAATCTCTTCGCACAGGTGTTACAGTTTTAGTACCTAAACATTCTCGCACTTCCAGTGTTAATGATTTAAGACCTATTTCCCTTCTGTGTACGGATTTAAAAATTTTAACACGCTGTCTTACTGCACGAATAAAAGTGTTTAGTGACAAACTGCTAAGTGCACATCAATATGGAATAGGCCAACAGAACCCGATCTATAAGGCTTTATCAAATCTTAGAGATTTCATTTCCTACCACGAATCAACTGCTCCTTCACCCGTTGCTGTTTTAGCCACGGATTATTCTCAAGCTTTTGATAGGATTAACCATGACTACTTATTCAAAGTCCTTGAGAAATATGGTTTTGGGTCCTCCTTTATTTCTCTTGTACGAGGAATTTATACGCATAGATTGTCAAAAATTAAAGTTAATGGTGGCTTAAGTAACCCAATAAACATTAATAATGGTATTTTGCAAGGTGACCCAATGTCAAGTTTATTATTCAGTTTGTCCCTTGCACCCCTTATATACGCGACTGCACGTTTACTCCCTGGTGTGTCTGTCTACAATACCAAACTAACTGTACAAAGTTATATAGATGATTCCCACTATTGTTTACAAAATCCGGCCGACATGAATTGCCTACAACGGTTATTAACCTTATATCAACAGGCTTCTGGAGCGCAACTCAATCGCAGAAAAACAAAAATATTATGTATTCATCCAGAATACAATGCTTCATATAGCAACTACTATGATACGGTTCAAAGTGTCAAAATACTTGGTGTATGGTGGTACAATAATATCAATCAAACAGTAGAACAGTCATATAATCTTACAGCAAATAAAATCCGAAGTCTTCTTATAACTCATAGACAGCGAAACATGAACATTTTTAGTAGAAACTTATTTCTCAAAACGTCTGTTTTTAGTATTTTCAGCCACATTGCACAGATTTTACCAATGCCAGTTAAAATATCTAACCAGTTAACCAGTCACGCTTTGTTTTTCTTATGGCATTCCAAAATCTTACGCGTGGCTAAGAATCAACTCTACCTCCCCTCACGTGAAGGAGGCATAGGCTTTTTGCACATAGAAGCACAGGCACGTGCCCTTCTTATGCACAGAAGTTGTAAGCTGGTCTGTGAACACGAGACTTCGATTACGGCTGCTGTTATCAATGTCTGCTTCCACTGTTTAGACCTTCAGGCGCCAGTACACGTGTTTCCTTGGAGCTACAAATTTCCTCATTTACGTGATGTCATACTTGATATGATATACGCCTTGCTACCAAAAGATCCAATTGAAACTGGTTCGGTCAACAACCTTTACTGGCGCTATGTTCGATTGTGGGTTACTAGTATACCGACTGTTGTCTTAAAGCACCCACATAAAAATTGGAATGCTATATGGAAAAACATCAACGCTTCCTTTCTCACCCACCACCAACGTACAACCTGGTATTTCATAGTCAATAATGTATACGAAACATTGGAAAAACTTCACAATATAGGTATTGTCAATAGCAATATATGCCCATACTGCAACAATCTTGATACACTAGCACATAAGTTTCATGCCTGTTCCAACGTACCAATCATTTGGACGTATTTTTGTATTTTAATTAGCAAAATTTGTCGTCTTTCACCTCATAGCTTTACTGTAACAGAACTTATTTTGTGGCCTGCTTTTAATTATTTTCCGACATTTAAAAACAATGCTGTTATCTGGATAAAGATACAGACCATTATGTTTCTTGTGCATACTAATCGGCCTTATCATATAGAATTATACAAGCAATATTTGCAATATCAGGCCAGCCTTCTCTCACCTGCACGAAAAAGGAAATTTTTTGCTAACTATTTAACTGTTCTTACAGAGTCTTTGTCCATGTATGTAATGTTATAAAAAAAAATGACAAATCTCTAATACACTTTTATCACATCAGCTCATGATAATGTAGGAATAACTCGTGGTAAATCTACTAATAATAATGTAACCTGCCTGCCCCGTGCAGACACCTATGTATATTTGCATTGTCTTTGTTCATTATGTCAGTTTTTTTTTCTTCTTCTTTTCGTTTTTTTTATTTTACCATATTTTTTTACAAATGTATTAATTCACTTTTTTTTTTAATTTTTAATATGTTCATGTACTTTGTTTGTTCTTCTCAATAAAGAAGGTTAAAAAAAAGTGGCAGTGTGGGCTAGCGCTATATGCTAGTAAAAAATTTATTTTGGCGCGAGTTCAAACCCCGCCCGAGGAAAGATTTTTTATTTTTTTTTTTACATTTTTATAACACTTATAAAATTAAAATAATATGAAAATAATACTTAAAAAAGTGATTTATTTATTTTTATGGAGATAAGTAGTTGTAGTACTTATGCCCTTGTACTCCATGATATAGGGTCGTTTTCTTCCCCTTGTACTTCATGATATAAATTTTGTGACCAACTTAAAACAACTGGCTAGGATAGCGCATAAAACAGCTGTCTAGAGTAGCGCGCGGAAAAACGTACTTCCGGGAGTATTACTCTCCCGAGCGGGTCGTCTCTTTTCTGATTGGTAGTTGTATGCAAGTCCAGATGAAAATAGAAACTGTTTCTATTTCTTCCAAGTTAGGATTAAAATAAGGACAGCAGAAAATTTCAACCTGAACTAGGGGCAAGTTAGCTTTCACACGATTGTTAAGTAAGGTCGTGAATTTTAGATCGTGAATCGCAGCCTTACTTCAGTCCCGTCTGAGACAGGCTTAAAAGAGAATGAAAATGTGTGGCGGGGGAAAATTGACACCTGGCTACTTGTATATCGAAAGTCTACTGTCTATTATTATCTAATTTCTTGTTACCACCCAAATTATGTCCGCTTTGAGCAATATAAACAATAGTAAAATATCGTTGTTGAGTGACGCGAAAAAAATCTAAATTACAGAGTTACACTGAATCAAAATGCAGGGAGTTCATCAAACTATGTTTTCAGCTGGTCAATAAATTCCATGAATATTCTAAAAATGTTTTGTAATTCAACCATATAATACTATTTACAATGTCAGACCAAATTTTCAATGTTGTATGTCAATGTAAAGAAATCTTCCCCCAAACTATGAAGTAGAAAGGTAGCCTTCTGTATTTGCACAAACCTCTTCATACAGGACTCGGGTGTGAAAATCAATACCCGAAATAATCATAAGAATACTAATAATCCCACATTACATCATATATATTTCTCGAAGTGCCTTCTTATTCGTAAATATTTACTTCACTATAATCAATAATCATATTTATCATTCATATTCATATGTACTCATAACTAATATGTCGTCGATTTACTAATAGGCACCCTATACTTCCTATTACTGACTGTTCGAGGCAGTCACATTCATTTAATATACTTATATTCAACTAAAATTCAATAAAATAGTAGTATTGATTAACACACGGAAACCATGTATGAACTCAAGACCATTTAACTTCAATACCTAATACATTTTCCCTCACAGCCAGGAAAATTACATGTTTACACAGTTAAGAGAAGAAATTATCAAACTGATTCTTTATTTAATGCAATTTGCTTAAACTAGAACAATGAACTTTCATTCTGTGGCTACGAATCAAAATAAAATTAATGTTATGGTCTGACTTGAAACACGAGTTTATATGGCTGGAATACTATTTAAGGAATTAAGTTTATTAACGTTAATATTTCAGTTGTTTGATTAGATAGAACGTCACGATCTTCAGTAATGTTGTATCAAGGATCAATATAGCCACCAAATGGTTTATCTAAGCCAGGAACGGTATACAATTTTAAATAATAACTAATTTACCACGCATGTCGACTAACCTATTTCACTAATGAAGTACGAAATTTGGTCACAACGGCGCTGTACTCGCATGTGAATTCTCCTTGTACTCAGTCTATTAATTATGAGAGGACTGGAGTTCAATTCTGGTCCGATCCTATTCGGGAAGTCTTTCTAGAGACAGTACTGGGTTCGATCCTCATTTGTCCGTTGTCGGCGTAAAACCTATTACACCAATTCGTAGTTAGGGTCTTACAGATTTCTGGGTGGGCTTGGACATTAGCTACTGTCCGGGATTCGATCCTCTACAACTAATACGTTTCCATTGGTATTTAACAACAGTTTGGATCATCCATCTAAGCCTACCGTATAACTTCTGGACAGCATGACTAAAGTTCGAAACAGAACGTTTTGGAGAACCGACATAAAAGTAGATGTTAATTGTATCTTCAGCGCAAATGCAATCTAATAATGTACGAATTATTACGTTGCATAGGCGCTAGTCACTCGTGCTCTAAAGAAAAGTAAATTAGATTATTTCTTAAAATTAAGAAATATAACTTTAAACCATGATTATTAAATTGAAAGGATACTCAGATTTTCACTTTGATTTTAATTAACGACACTAAAACTTTACGAACATATATTACATCACTTTTAGACACTTTACTGAGATAGCTGATTATTATGATATTTTAATTTAATTTAGGCCCGTTGATTATCGAGAACGCGGATGACGCGGTCGTCACGGATTATCAATTATGTTTCATTACGTTATTAATTTCTACGATTCCACTGACACTGTTCGCTCTCTTTGGCACTGGAAAAAGGACTATTTTGGTGATTCCAGGGGAGCTGTCCCAAAGGTTGCTGGTTGCCTTCCTCTCATCTTCTTTCCGATGAACAGGTTGGTTTTGCTGTTTATCTACTCCATGTCGCTGAGATAACTTTTAGATTAACGCTTCTAGACGAACATTTTAAAGTTATTGATAATCTTCATTCTTATAGCGTTGATTCAATATTACAACATTTAGATTTTCTACGTTTCACACTTGACGAAAATAAAACATTATTTTAAGTTGCTCGTTCACTCTAATCGTTTGCATCAGTTTCTCGTGCTAACGTGATTATTGCTGTATTTTTGCACTAGTCAGACCATTCGTGGTTGCTTCGCCGGGTGTATGTATAATACTAACTTCACTTTTCTGTCCATCTCTTCGCGTTACTAGGCAGCAGCTCGCTTTGCTACGCAGTTTGGTGATGTCAAAAGTTAAAAATAGCCATGACAACTCATAGACAGGAATTTTTAGAGACAATGTTTGCTTCCTGAACTGAATTTTAGCTCCTTATTTGGGAAGGCGAGAGGAACTCTACGATTTCCGTCGCAGACGAGACGCACATACATATATGCATATTCGTTTGTTGGCTGAGAGAAAAATTTTTGAGAGCACTTTTATGCGAGGTTCATTTAAAAAGTTAAAATTTTCTTCTTAAAAATTCGATGAGCTGAACCATACGGTTATAAAGGCGCTCGACAGGACGTTTGTTTTGAGAGAATAGGAAAACAAACAACCCTGCAACACTGATCACTAGTGTCACCAAATTTCATCCACTGGTCTTTAAAGGGTTAACATACATTAAGTCTTCTTGAGATGAAACGCCGAAAAATTTTTTTTAAAGTTCATTCGGAAATACGGTAACGAACACGTGGGCTATATAAAACGAATTTCGAATTACGGTTGGGCCATAATTTTAATAAAGTTTATTAATGTCTTTTGCTATATTAATGTTTGTCCTTTCAAAATACTTAAGTGCCACAATTTCAAACACATCAAAATATAAACAAGATTGTTATTATTTTCTTTCAAAATAGAATATTTGATGATTTGAGTAACTAATTACTGGCATTGATTACCATTAAACACAAAAATATTACATTTACAAGTATACTTGATAACTATTGTAACCTAAAATATTTACTAATGTAGTGCCTTGTACTCTTAAGTATAACATGAATTAATTTTCTTACTATTATCAAAAAGCATTCATATTCAATATTTACTTTCATTAAAAATAACTTCCAACATTCTTAAAAACTAACACAATAAATATATGTTTATTTTCCTTTATTTTTATTAGTAGTAGTCTTATTTCAATTATCATTACTACTATGAAAGAAATATATAGTGCACAAATTAAATCCAAATATGAATACACATAAATATTTTCAAAATATTGGTTACGGTATGAAAATTTTTTTTGAGATATCAAAATCATTGCAAGTGTCGGTTTAATAAAATACAAGCAGTCCGGCTTAATGAAATTTTGTGTTTATCCTACACCTACTCGAGGGTTTTCAACACACAAACAATTTTGAAAGGTTTCATTTGCCAATGAAGAACTAACATGAATATATGAACTACTATGTGGTTTTCACCCATTCGAATTACTTTAGAAAGCGGTAGCTCAAAACACAAAATTGGTTTCTCAACATGTATGATTGCTGATATAGCACAAGAAATCAACTAACTTATTACTGCTTGAATTGCAATTATTTTTCTTTCGTGATGTTTTTCTATGTGCACCAATTTCACTATATTTAGGTTGAACACTAGATTGCCTATTTTGTTTCACTAGGTTTTTCCATTTACCTGTACGTTTGATCTTTGTTACTACGTCACGATGAGCTGATAGCACATCACTGATAGTGATTGACGATTGGAACTTAATTATGCTATTACATTCACTTTCAAATCGCTTGGACGTAAAAGATTTATTCACCCGATTACCACATTCTTCGTGGAAAGGTTCGTGATTTTTGTCTGCAGGTGATGAGTGGTCAGCACCTGACCCTTTTACTAAATCACTACTTTCTAAGTTACCAGCAGGATCTGATTTGAAATTTGGTCACCGCGGTGCGACAACACAACTTGACATTTACGATAACTTGTTTGAACATTGGTGTGACTGTGACATTTATTTTTCAAAGAACATTTACGAACGAACTTAGACAATTTAGAAAAACAATACAGCATGCTTTTGACTCTTTTTAGTTTTTGTCTGACTTTACATACTTTCTTTTTATATTGCCGGTGCTTTTTGCCATAATGAACCTGTAAATTATATTTCCTTACCCCTTGACAAACTACATTTCGTAATCTACTAAAATTTTCTTGACAGGTTTTTAATTTCTTTTCCCACGTCACTGAGTTATGGTCATTACTATTAGGCCTATCTGGCATAAAGCCGTTTGTACTATCTTCTACATACACAATTTGAGTACAAGTAACTATGCAAAAGGTAACGCATTTCATTTGTTTTATCTGTATGTTTGTAACTTTCAACTCACAGCTTAAAGAAGTACTCTTCTCTTGAAAAATCTCTACAACCCTAACAGACACAAAAAATAAACAAGTTTTGTGAAACGGAACGCATTCTAATTTACTGGTTAGCAAGGTGCCATAGAAACAATTTTCCTTTAACAAATATAATACACTACAAGGCTGCGTGAATGGGCTATTCTCGCTTCCATTTTCAACGCAATTTATTACCACTCTAGTAAACCTTTCTGTAGTGACGCACGCATTGCATCTATAAATGCCTTTTGTTCCTTTACAAAACAAACAAGCAACAGCTGGAACAGCTGACTGCTCACTCATACACAGAGCTACGCTAGACGTGACCACTCGATGGTCGGGGGAGGTTGCAAAGAGACAGCTGGGTTGAGCTCGTTATTCTTTTTTCTTTCTGTTTCTTTTCTTTCTAGAATGCTATTTGAAAGAGACAAAACAAATTCTTTGGCTTGGCCTAACTCAACGTTAACGTGACTGACAACAGGAATGATTTCTTTTTCTACCTTTAATTCGCACTCAAATGTTTCTTCGACCTGTTCAAATTTATTATCAAGATACTCAACATTGGCTTGATTTAAAACAATAGGTGGTGACTGAGAACTAACACATGGCAAAATAGTACAACGTGCAACACATTCATCTTTCACGGTTTGTGCGTATGCTTTTTGAGCTGCGGGAGCAACGTCCCACAACATTCCTTCAAACTCAGATCTAACTAATTCGAAATTATTTTTAGCATATTTTATTTTTAATGGTGCTGTTTTCCTTCTACAACTCGTAATTTTGAATATTTTCTAACTTATTAATATTTACAGAGGGATGCGGACATGTTACAGTTTCAGGAGGATCCACAACCTTAACCCCTTTTGGTGGTACTGTTTTACAATTTACCTTCTGGTCATCATTGGAATCCTTTTACTAAGATTATGGTATTTTAAATACTTTTTGTAAATCCTTTCAACTAACCTTTTTTGCGATACGTACGATATCTGAAAATTCGAAGTCGCTCTTCAACTTATGTTTAATGTCTGACAAAGAAACAGATTTTGATTTAAAAATACATTCATCTTTAGCCTTTCGATAAAGCTCACATTTACGTATTTCATGCATTTTATCCACAATTTTATCTTCAACTCCTGCTCTGTGTTCTATATTGCTTTCTAAAAGAAATTTTGCAGCTTCCTGTTTAGCTCTTTTACGAATTTTAGATACTTCCTGATCTACCTTAAAAGCTTTTTCAACTACTCGCAAAGAAAATGGTTCTATTCTATATCTGAATTGCCTTTCTACCATTACATACTCTGTTTCTTTTAAAATGTTTCGCATTTCCTTTGTAACAGGTACCATTTCTCCATTCACATACATGATGATTAATTTACTGATGCCAAAACAACAAAATTAAAAAGCACTGAAAAAGGCACTACGATTTACCTTGATCAAGAATACAAATAGCGTCGCTTTTATATGGTTTTATCAAACGTTCCAGTACATAAATCTAGCGGTGCAGGAATTCTGTCCCTGTTCGGGCGCTATTATATGAGAGGACTGGAGTTTAATTCTGGTCCGATCCTATTCGGGAAGCCTTTCTAGAGACAGTACTGGGTTCGATCCTCATTTGTCCGTTGTCGAGGTAAAACCTACTACACCAATTAATAGTTAGGCTCCTACAGATTTCTAGGTGGGCTTGGACATTAGCTATTGTCTGGGATTCGATCCTCTACAACTAATACGTCTCCTTTGGTATTTAACAACAGTTTGGATCATCCATCTAAGCCTACCATATAACTTCTGGACAACATGACTAAAGTTCGAAACAGAACGTTTTGGAGAACCGACATAAAACTAGATGAAATTGTATCTTCAGCGCAAATGCAATCTAATAATGTACGAATTATTACGTTGCATAGGCGCTAGTCACTCGTGCTCTAAAGAAAAGTAAATTAGATTATTTCTTAAAATTAAAAAATATAAATTTAAACCATGATAATTAAATTGAAAGGATACTCAGATTTTCACTTTGATTTTAATTAACGACACTAAAACTTTACGAACATATATTACATCACTTATAGACACTTTACTGAGATAACTGATTATTATGATATTTTAATTTAATTTAGGCCCGTTGATTATCGAGAACGCGGATGACGCGGTCGTCACGGATTATTAATTATGTTTCATTACGTTATTAATTTCTACGATTCCACTGACACTGTTCACTCACTTTGGCACTGGAAGGGGAACTATTTTTGTGATTCCAGGGGAGCTGTCCCAAAGGTTGCTGGTTGCTTTCCTTTCATCTTCTTTCCGATGAACAGGTTGGTTTTGCTGTTTATCTACTCCATGTCGCTGAGATAACTTTTAGATTAACGCTTCTAGACGAACATTTTAAAGTTATTGATAATCTTCATTATTATAGCGTTGATTCAATATTACAACATTTAGATTTTCTACGTTTCACACTTGACGAAAATAAAACATTTTTTAAGTTGCTCGTTCATTCTAATTGTTCGCACCAGTTTCTCCTGGTAACTTCACCGAGTGTATTCGTTAGACTATTGATTATTGCTGTATTTTCGCACTAGTCAGACCATTCGTGGTTTCTTCGCCGGGTGTATGTATAACACTAACTTCACTTTTCTCTCCGTCTCTTCGCGTTGCTAGGCAACAGCTCGCTTTGCTACGCAGTTTGGTGATGTCAAAAGTTAAAAATAGCTATGACAACCCATAGACAGGAATTTTTAGAGACGATGTTTGCTTCCTGAGCTGAATTTTAGCTCCTTATTTGGGAAGGCGAGAGGAACTCTACGATTTCCGTCGCAGACGAGACGCATATACATATATGCATATTCTTTTGTTGGCTGAGAGAAAAATTCTTGAGAGCACTTTTATGCGAGGTTCATTTAAAAAGTTAAAATTTTCTTCTTAAAAATTCGATGAGCTGAACCATACGGTTATAAAGGCGCTCGACAGGACGTTTGTTTTGAGAGAATAGGAAAAGCAAACAACCCAGCAACACTGATCACTAGTGTCACCAAATTTCATCCACTGGTCTTTAAAGGGTTAACATCCATTAAGTCTTCTTGAAATGAAACGGCGAAAAATTTTTTAAAGTTCATTCGGAAATACGGTAACGAACACGTGGGCTATATAAAACGAATTTCGAATTACGGTTGGGCCATAATTTTAATAAAGTTTATTAATGTCTTTTGCTATATTAATATTTGTCATTTCAAAATACTTAAGTGCCACAATTTCAAACACATCAAAATATAAACAAGATTGTTATTATTTTCTTTCAAAATAGAATATTTGATGATTAGAGTAACTAATTACTGGCATTGATTACCATTAAACACAAAAAATATTACATTTACAAATATATTTGATAACTATTGTAACCTAAAATATTTACTAATGTAGTGCCTTGTACTCTTAAGTATAACATGAATTAATTTTCTTACTATTATCAAAAAGCACTCATATTCAATATTTACTTTCATTAAAAATAACTTTCAACATTCTTAAAAACTAACACAATAAATATATGTTTATTTTCCTTTATTTTTATTAGTAGTAGTCTTATTTCAATTATCATTACTACTATGAAAGAAATATATAGTGCACAAATTAAATTCAAATATGAATACACATAAATATTTTCAAAATATTGGTTACGGTATGAAAATTTTTTTTGAGATATCAAAATCATTGCAAGTGTCGGTTTAATAAAATACAAGCAGTCCGGCTTAATGAAATTTTGTGTTTATCCTACACCTACTCGAGGGTTTTCAACACAAAAACAATTTTGAAAGGTTTCATTTGCCAATGAAGAACTAACATGAATATATGAACTACTATGTGGTTTCCACCCATTCGAATTACTTTAGAAAGCGGTAGCTCAAAACACAAAATTGGTTTCTCAACATGTATGATTGCTGTATAGCACAAGAAATCAACTAACTTATTACTGCTTGAATTGCAATTATTTTTCTTTCGTGATGTTTTTCTATGTGCACCAATTTCACTATATTTAGGTTGAACACTAGATTGCCTATTTTGTTTCACTAGGTTTTTCCATTTACCTGTATGTTTGATCTTTGTTACTACGTCACGATCAGCTGATAGCACATCATTGATAGTGATTGACGATTGGCACTTAATTTTGCTATTACATTAACTTTCAAATCGCTTGGACGTAAAAGATTTATTCACCCGATTACCACATTCTTCGTGAAGAGGTTCGTGATTTTTGTCTGCAGGTGATGAGTGGTCAGCACCTGATCCTTTTAATAAATCCCTACTTTCTAAGTTACCAGCAGGATCTGATTTGAAATTTTGATCACCGCGGTGCGACAACACAATTTGACATTTACGATCACTTGTTTGAACATTGGTGTGACTGTGACATTTATTTTTCAAAGAACATTTACGAACGAACTTAGACAATTTAGAAAAACAATACAGCATGCTTTTGACTCTTTTTAGTTTTTGCCTGACTTTACATACTTTCTTTTTATATTGCCGGTGCTTTTTGCCATAATAAACCTGTCAATTATATTTCCTTACCCTTTGACAAACTACATTTCGTAATCTACTAAAATTTTCTTGACGTTTTTAATTTCTTTTCCCACGTCACTGAGTTATGGTCATTACTATTAGGCCTATCTGGCATAAAGCCGTTTGTACTATCTTCTACATACACAATTTGAGTACAAGTAACTATGCAAAAGGTAACGCATTTCATTTGTTTTATCTGTATGTTTGTAACTTTCAACTCACAGCTTAAAGAAGTACTCTTCTCTTGAAAAATCTCTACAACCCTAAGAGACACAAAAAATAAACAAGTTTTGTGAAACGGAACGCATTCTAATTTACTGGTTAGCAAGGTGCCATAGAAACAATTTTCCTTTAACAAATATAATAAACTACAAGGCTGCGTGAATGGACTATTCTCGCTTCCATTTTCAACGCAATTTATTACCACTCTAGTAAACCTTTCTGTAGTGACGCACGCATTGCATCTATAAATGCCTTTTGTTCCTTTACAAAACAAACAAGCAACAGCTGGAACAGCTGACTGCTCACTCATACACAGAGCTACGCTAGACGTGACCAAATCGATGGTCGGGGGAGGTTGCAAAGAGACAGCTGGGTTGAGCTCGTTATTCTTTTTTCTTTCTGTTTCTTTTCTTTCTAGAATGCTATTTGAAAGAGACAAAACAAATTCTTTGGCTTGGCCTAACTCAACGTTAACGTGACTGACAACAGGAATGATTTCTTTTTCTACCTTTAATTCACACTCAAATGTTTCTTCGACCTGTTCAAATTTATTATCAAGATACTCAACATTGGCTTGATTTAAAACAATAGGTTGTGACTGAGAACTAACACATGGCAAAATAGTACAACGTTCAACACATTCATCTTTCACGGTTTGTGCGTATGCTTTTTGAGCTGCGGGAGCAACGTCCCACAACATTCCTTCAAACTCAGATCTAACTAATTCGAAATTATTTTTAGCATATTTTATTTCTAATAGTGCTGTTTTCCTTCTACAACTCGTAATTTTGAATATTTTCTAACTTATTAATATTTACAGAGGGATGCGGACATGTTACAGTTTCAGGAGGATCGACAACCTTAACCCCTTTTGGTGGTACTGTTTTACAATTTACCTTCTGGTCATCATTGGAATCCTTTTACTAAGATTATGGTATTTTAAATACTTTTTGTAAATCCTTTCAACTAACCTTTTTTGCGATACGTACGATATCTGAAAATTCGAAGTCGCTCTTCAACTTATGTTTAATGTCTGACAAAGAAACAGATTTTGATTTAAAAATACAATCATGTTTAGCCTTTCGATAAAGCTCACATTTACGTATTTCATGCATTTTAGCCACAATTTTATCTTCAACTCCTGCTCTGTGTTCTATATTGCTTTCTAAAAGAAATTTTGCAGCTTCCTGTTTAGCTCTTTTACGAATTTTAGATACTTCCTGGTCTACCTTAAAAGCTTTTTCAACTACTCGCAAAGTAAATGGTTCTATTCTATATCTGAATTGCCTTTCTACCATTACATACTCTGTTTCTTTTAAAATGTTTCGCATTTCCTTTGTAACAGGTACCATTTTTCCATTCACATACATGATGATTAATTTACTGATGCCAAAACAACAAAATTAAAAAGCACTGAAAAAGGCACTACGATTTACCTTGATCAAGAATACAATTAGCGTCGCTTTTATATGGTTTTATCAAACGTTCCAGTACATAAATCTAGCGGTGCAGGAACTCTGTCCCTGTTCGGGCGCTATTATATGAGAGGACTGGAGTTTAATTCTGGTCCGATCCTATTCGGGAAGCCTTTCTAGAGACAGTACTGGGTTCGATCCTCATTTGTCCGTTCGGGGTAAAACCTATTACACCAATTCGTAGTTAGGCTCCTACAGATTTCTAGGTGGGCTTGGACATTAGCTATTGTCTGGGATTCGATCCTCTACAACTAATACGTCTCCTTTGGTATTTAACAACAGTTTGGATCATCCATCTAAGCCTACCATATAACTTCTGGACAACATGACTAAAGTTCGAAACAGAACGTTTTGGAGAACCGACATAAAAGTAGATGTTAATTGTATCTTCAGCGCAAATGCAATCTAATAATGTGCGAATTATTACGTTGCATAGGCGCTAGTCACTCGTGCTCTAAAGAAAAGTAAATTAGATTATTTCTTAAAATTAAAAAATATAAATTTAAACCATGATAATTAAATTGAAAGGATACTCAGATTTTCACTTTGATTTTAATTAACGACACTAAAACTTTACGAACATATATTACATCACTTTTAGACACTTTACTGAGATAACTGATTATTATGATATTTTAATTTAATTTAGGCCCGTTGATTATCGAGAACGCGGATGACGCGGTCGTCACGGATTATCAATTATGTTTCATTACGTTATTAATTTCTACGATTCCACTGACACTGTTCACTCACTTTGGCACTGGAAGGGGAACTATTTTTGTGATTCCAGGGGGGCTGTCCCAAAGGTTGCTGGTTGCTTTCCTTTCATCTTCTTTCCGATGAACAGGTTGGTTTTGCTGTTTATCTACTCCATGTCGCTGGGATAACTTTTAGATTAACGCTTCTAGACGAACATTTTAGTTATTGATAATCTTCATTATTATAGCGTTGATTCAATATTACAACATTTAGATTTTCTACGTTTCACACTTGACGAAAATAAAACATTATTTTAAGTTGCTCGTTCATTCTAATTATTCGCACCAGTTTCTCGTCGTAACTTCACCGAGTGTATTCGTCAGAATATTGATTATAGCTGTATTTTCGCACTAGTTAGACCATTCGTGGTTTCTTCGTCGGGTGTATGTATAACACTAACTTCACTTTTCTCTCCGTCTCTTCGCGTTGCTAGGCAACAGCTCGCTTTGCTACGCAGTTTGGTGATGTCAAAAGTTAAAAATAGCTATGACAACCCATAGACAGGAATTTTTAGTGACGATGTTTGCTTCCTGAGCTGAATTTTAGCTCCTTATTTGGGAAGGCAAGAGGAACTCTACGATTTCCGTCGCAGACGAGACGCACATACATATATACATATTCGTTTGTTGGCAGAGAAACAAATTCTTGAGAGCACTTTTATGCGAGGTTCATTAAAGTTAAAATATAAACAGTTAAAATTTTCTTGTTAAAAATTCGATGTGCTGAACCATACATAATTCGGTTACATAATTCGCTGCTAAGATTACTGAAATGCTTTGACATTCATGTCAACGAACTATAATGGAAAATTTGGTAATGAACAACACACTGTGCAGTCCTGCACACTCATATCCCATACTCATCAACATACCACAATTAACTACCATTCACATCACTACACAATTACACCTACTAATACGTATAACTCGATATATACTATTCAAAATTAAATGCACACTAAAACCACAAATAAATCATCACTAAACAGACTCTGAATTCAAAGAATAAACTGACCTACAACCTGGTGGCCCTACTTATAATTACTACATCTTTACCAAAACAAAACAGAAGACGATTTGGAGATCCCCTCCCTGAAGGAAGTCTCCCAAAAACTGGTAATTCAGCCCATTTTTGTTGGGAAACGGTATTCATTCTAGAAATCTGAGCGGGAGCCCCTGTCTAAATTTACTCAAACATAATCACTGAAATTACCCTAAGAACATAAAATACTAGAGATACCGTCAACTTAATGTTTGACGAAGGGCTATAACAGTTTGACTTATCACCACAGAATCCAATGCCAAAATACGCAAGCAACTTCTTCATTACCCATAGTCCCCAAATAAAATTGTATCAATCAAAGCAACGAACTTGGTGTTGAGAAAATAAACCGAATAAATATTTAGTAAAATTCTAAATATAACTGAATTTTAACATAATTAAAGTATATCAAACGAAGTGGAAGGGGATTAAAAATATTCTTTTAAATTCAGATTAGTGTTTAAAGCCAAAAATTTTACTCAATGGCGGATATATAATTTCAACTAGGAATGAAACGGTACTACCCATAATTCTTTGTAATAAATGCGTTTGCTTCTAAAACTATCATATACTAATGTAAAATAAAAGTAATTTTCCCTCAAAATATAATTTCTACCGATTTGTAGTTTAAATAAATACTAATTTGGAGAATAATAATAATCAAATAACTAAAATATACCGACCGAAAAGTATAAAAAAATTTTAGAGGTAAAAAGTGCGTTCCCTCCCAACAAAAATTCTGTACTATCAATGCTGTGACAGTATGTCATAACTATTTGTTTATAAACACGGCGTCCGGATGTATACTACAGTGCAAAAAATCAAACCAACCTATGGTAGGTAGCTGCTAAGATGTAGGAATCCTATCTCACTGAGTCAGGGCAAGGCGAAGGTATTGAGCCCGTGCGGGGTGCATCCGATGGAAGCAGGCGTGTCAGTGATGATGGGTATGCAAGTGAGTAATGAAAACAGGTTTTTACTAGTTTCAATAGCACCACTTTATATTAGTAATCACTTAGTTTCAATAGCTCCACTTAAAAAAAACATTATACCGTACCTTTCATACAATTTCAACAATTGACGTTCGTTATTTTCGCATAATTCTATAAAACGCAAACACGATATGTTACAACCTTGACATACACACGTTATTTCCACACTGCCTTTTTCGACACTAAATCATAAGTGTGCTTCTCTGCCAAATAGCCCCTTTCGCCTTCATATACAGTGTCCCTTACATCAAACGCAGCCTACAGCAATCACTTTCTTAACTTCAACTATTCCCCTCGCCTCACTTTCACTCACTCTTCTTTACAGACCAAAATAAATGATTCAATTCACCCGGTAAATTAAAAAAAAGTGGTCCGGCGATACAACACTTACTCCTCTCACACCTTCACTTATTTGCTCTTCAATCTACCTTCTATTGAATTCTCGAAGTCCTTGCACAAGTACAAGGTACAGGGATTTAGTAAACGTTCCCTTGAACATAAGCAACAGAAGCCATATACACAATCTATGCAAACAAATGAAGTGCAAGGTGTACGTAAGCATGTGTGTGAAATCCAATTTGTAATACTTACCCTTGCACTCTGTATTCCATAAATGATTCTTGATTTTTCTACGTACGTGAATGAACCACGGAAAAGTCGCAATACTATTCAGATAAAGTCACGAAAATTAGCATGTACTGCATGTTTAAAAAAAGAAATAAAGAAAGAAAAGAAAAAGATAGATTAAAATTTACATTTCGCAATCGGCTTAAGAATCGAATTGTTAATCGGCTTAAAATACTGTTTAACTATGAAATAATATAGTATACATTTTAGACAAGTTAATTCATTTACAATATCCAAATACAACTATAAATACAGAATATTCCACTTACTCTTATATATGAACCGTTTGATTGATTACTCGAATCTTCCCGATCTTCATTGAAATAATGTATACTCTTCAACCGATAACACACAATATGGCGTATATTCATGTTGGTGTCATGTACCTTCTACTATTGTAATAGGTACATTCTTCGGTACGAATTTACTGTACCCATAAATCTTCCATGTACCCACTAATTCATGGGTAAGAGGCTGAGATGCGGTGTGTACCCACTAAAGTCTTCGGTACATTGAATTTTCATAGGTACCTCAGCGAAGTACCTTCTATTTCATGGGTACTTGTGCAAAATCATGGGTACTGTTTTTAGAGTGCACTTTAAATATAATACCCACTATTTCAGAGGTACAAAACATCTGTTTTGTACCCATGAATTCAGCAGGTACATGGTACCCAAGAGGTAGCAGGTACAATGTACCTGTGACTTCTTAGGTACAAATGTTTTTCATGGGTACAAAACCTAATTTCATGGGTAGATGTACAGTCAGAAACAATATTAAGTATAGGTTGGATCTATAATTTCATATACCTTCAGCCTATAATTAAGTTAATATTGTTTCTGACTGTGCCTATTACATGGAGCTGCAGTTGCTCAGTGGTAGAGCGTTCACCTCTGGTGCATGGGGTCCCTGGTTCTACTCCATCTCGCGCCAAGTGAACTTTGTGGTTGACAAACACCGTGTGCGTGGGTTTTTTCGGTTTTCTTCCATTTCCTCCCACTTTCTTGATTCTACCATTTCATTCATTTATCATCATCGCCGTCTTCTTTAGCCTAGCCAGCATAACCGTGGAACGTAAAACTCAAAGATTTCATTTCATTTTGTAAGGTACCTGTTTTATTGATAAACACAAGGTGACTCAGTCAATATCTAGATTACAACACTTAACAACATTTGCTATTATAGGTTATAATCTAAGCATTTTTCAGTCAACATTTAAAGTCGCAATCACTCTGATTAATGTAAATATGCTAAAAAAAAGTGATGGTTCTGTATAAAACAGGTGGGCGCGGGAAAACTTTCGTAACGTGAGTGTTGCCCATTTCACAAGTAGAAATATTGGTTTAATCTATTTAAAAAAAAAAAGAACTTAATGGAAACAAGGGTAATGTAATGCATCACCTTTAAGCCTAGATTTCAATAGATATTGAAAGGCGAAGTCAGATTTTCTGTATTTGTACCCTGCTACTTTTCAGCGATGACTTTATAAATGATATTGAAATTAGGAAGAATATGACCCTGGTTACATAAACAGTAATAATGAAAAACTCACTTTTTCAATGAAGTTCTCATGAAATACTAGCACAAAATGAGGTGGGCCCCTTTTTCCATTTAAGATTATTTTCAGACAAATCCAACAGGGCTGCCTCCAAAATAGCTTACAGAACACATTATACTCCTAGAAATTTCCCGCATCCACCTAAACCCATTTACAATTATGCCTCTTTCACTTCAGAATATACAGTAATCAGGGTAGCTCTAACTTTGACTTATCTTGTATCGTATCATATATGAATATACCTTCTACTTTGTTCTTAATTGGTCCTTGTATTGTTCGTTATTTTAAACACAAATATTTATTAGATTTGAAATGTTTGAATACATTTTATATTAATAATAAAGTACGGCCATTCATTCTACTGGAAGGACGCGCCTCCTGATTAAAAAATAAAAATCTGTCATTCCGAAAGAATATGGAACCCCTATAAGAGGTATTCTGCAAAAGAATGAATATCAGTGTGATATTATCCATCAAACATCACCTTCGGAAAGCGTCTCACCTTTTGTGAACGAACAATCGTATTTTTTTCCTAAGATTGGATGCCATACAAAACTGAGACTTCCTTTCCCTTAGTGATGCTTTCTATGCTGCCACAAATATGCAAAGTCCTCGTAACTGTTGGCAAATATTGTAGTACCTTTTGGACGTTCAGTCCTTCCTGAAGGATGTTTAAGTTACAAGTTTTCTGATGAAAATAATGAACATACTTAAAAATGCCATCGATGATATTTTCGACTCAAAGCTCTGCTTTTATCAACCCAAATAAAACAACATAACAGCTCAGCAATGCAAATACCTTTCATTAAAATTTAAGTTTTAGTTTTTAATAAAACTTATTTTCTTTGCTCAGCTGTTATTTTCTTTTACTTGGGGCAAAATGCCACATACTCTCCTTGAAACTGTGGATTAGGAATGAAGAAAGAATACTTCAGTTTGCGCGTGCGGACTCACACCGATTAAAGCACCCCAAATTGAATAAAGCAGATCCGGAAGCTACGCGAAAAATTTCAAGAACAACCAAGGACCAGACTGCATTGTTGGATTGGGGGGGGGGGGGGCACTGATAATGCAAATTTGATGTTTTAACATTATTGTTCACAATTTTTGCTGGTACATTATATAATCTTCTTAAATAATAAATAAACATTCTTATTTTAAAATGAAGTGCTAAAAATACTTGATATACAGGAACATAATTCAAGTAATACAAAACAAGTTTATTGCTATTGTTTAATTGTTATTCTTGCAGTTGTTTTCGTTATAATATTTAGTATTTTATATGGTTTCTGCAGTACGCTGCGTTTAATATTTCTTTGTCACATGTCAAAATTTTTTTGCAAGTCCCAGAAATTGTCCAAACCATGTTGGGTATAATAAATTCTTAACGTAATAAATACATAAGAGCAGCAGGGAGGCCTCTTCTATATCTCAGCTGTTTCTCCATTTCCTTTCCACAGCATTTTGGACTCGGCACTATAGAACAGGGTTGGTCCTTGAGGTTTCAAGGTTTCTGGAAATGATGCCTCTTAATATATATATCCAAAAGGAATGAGTTTAGATGTTTAATAAAATATAAAGAATACAGTACATATTTACATAAAGAAATAAAATCACGAAATAACAATGCTGTCACGCACGTAGCCAGGATTTCGTGAAGGGGGGGGTCCGTGATATGAAGTACTGTGGTCATCACACCAGGGGCTCGATCATTCTAAACTATTTTACTGGAATATATATTGGTTCGTTTAGCCAGGATTTCTTAACGGGGGGGGGGACGTGACATTAAATTCTGAATGCCCAGGAGCTTGATCAATCTAAACTACTTTACTATCAACATATATTGGTTTGTTAGGACAATAAAATGAGGATATGTTGGTTAGTATTTTAATAAGAAAGTTTGAAGAAATCTCGAGTAAAACAATTAAAAAAAAACAATATTTACGTCCTTCCTCTGTTCATTCAAATATAACAATTTCCCTTTCATTATGACCTCAACTATTATAAAAGTATACGTATATTTACTATTATAAAAAGTACATACTCAATAATGTCTTGTAAAATATTTTACAATATCTGCGTTCATTTCTCTGTTGAATCAGATGTTTTCAAAACTTTCTTTCCACGTAAATTTTTGTTTTTATTATTCCGTCAACTACTGTCTGTTCCAACTGACAGATTAAAGAAGCAGTCGAAAATTGTTTTTGAAATAACATGTTAGATACTGCAAGGATGCGATGTCAAAATATGATTTTAAAAAAATGTCCACGCTGTTACACAATCGTACTATACTTTTGGCAGCTTCAAATCTGCCTCACTAGCAGCAGAAATTCTGAGAATTCCGTAACTTTTCTAGAAATTTCAAATTCCCTAACTCTTCCAGGATATCTCGCCTACCTCGCCACCATGTATTGCAAATAATACAAATCTCCTCATAAGAAAGAGTAACCAAAAGCATCTTGATTTTTTTTATTTTTAACGCGATCCTTCTTTTTCTAATTTAATTTTGTTTCATCCTTCCTTATTTTTTAAATTCTGGTCTGGAAGGGGGGATCCGGACCCCCACCCTTGGGTACGTGCCTGATGCTGTGTAAAATATGCAATAATTATCTTATCAAGTGTAACTACATCTAACTTGAAAAGTTGTTTACATACTATCGTTATGTAGACCACACGTAAATTCTCTATAAAGACGACAAACAAATAGAAGTACTCCTTAGAATGTTTAACAATATTAATTTTAAAAACGAAATATGTTATACTTTGGTAAGTTTTTTTAGTGGTATGTAACGATCTCGTTACGATGAGCTGTGGAGAGAGGACAAAATAAGAAGGAGAAAGAAAAACATCTTTATCAATATAAATCATGCTTTCCTTATGAAAGAGAATGTCTGAATTTATGTATCTTTTCCTTCTTGATTACGTTAAAAAAAAAAAGAAGAGAAATGAAGAAAAGAATTTGTACGTTGCAAACTATTTATCAGCTGGGTTTGTAGTTAAGGAGAGAGAGGGGAGGTATTCTGTCATATTGCCTCAAGGCCGTGGACGTTACGCGTTTCTCACATGACGCGATTGTGGCGCCAAGTACTTAGGTGGTTTCGCTCGTTCCTAGTGACGGCGAACTAACTTGTTACGTTAATTTTGTAGCGTTCCCATCCGCCGTCAAAGTCAGGAAAATTGCCAAGTGTCCATCACACGTGGATTAACAAAGAGTCGCAAGATATGTTGATCAATCAGCAACACCCCCAACCAACTACAGAGGGATCTACGCGAGCTGATGGCCCCATTTGTATCCGAAGCAGGAGTTTGGCAATAATAGATAATTCAGCATTCACCAATGTATCAGAAAAATACCACAGAAACAACTTAATAAACTTAAATCTAATAAATAACAATAGACACAATTCAACTTAACAAATATTTATTAACATTTTATTTACAGATCGATATCTGATACATCAGATATCCAATGGCAACAATAAATTCGTCGTTGAAAAATACTACGTCGTAGATTCAATTTTTCCAGTTCCAATTTAAATATTTTCGATATTAGCAAAAGTCAATAATAAGAAAAATATTCAATTCTCGAAATTTACAAATAATATTCAAATATTAAAGTATTTATTATATTCAATATTCAATTAAGGAGAGAGATTAATGTTTCATAATGCCTCAGTATTATCAATAACACGCGATTCGTAAAGCACTTTCGAAATAGTCCAATCTCTTGGGGGAATGAACTCTAAACGCAATTTCAATATCAATAATTCTAATTTATTTAAAGTTTCAGCAAGGGGAATCATAAGCAAGAATTCAACATCGAAAACGATAACGCCGTTTCTCACCCCGTAATTCTTCCTCATTCAATCTCCAATCAATCTCAATATTAATCCAAATTCTAATTATGTTCTGTAAGCAATATTTCGGGAAACAAAATATTTTAATGCAATACCAAATACTCATACTAATATGAAAAACAACATCGGCTCACAGCCAAAAATGTTAAATGCTGAATTATCCGTAACTTGATGATTATAGACGCATCGGTTACGAATCGGACCATAACGAGCAACAATGGATGCGAAAAGACGACCAACAAAGAAAAAAATACACACACACAACGGACAAGCCAAAGTAATAATAAATAGTTCAACACTCACCTCACACTTCATTCGGATATATAGTTACCTCCTTGTATATTGGTCCTGGGACTGCATGTCGTCTTGCAAGTGAAAAGGAGGAATCGAGAATAATTTGGTCGTTGCTGTTTAATCTGAACAGGAAATACTGAAGTTTTGACTATCCTTAATCAATTTGATGGAAAAACACAGCTTTCCAGTTCGCATACAAACTGCTGCACTTTGCAACACTCCCTTGCAACTAATTGTAATTGAGTGCCAAACATTCAGAATTCAAAACAACTCTTTAATTGGGCCCAATAAGGACATTTCCGGTTTAAATGCTCCTCTTCTAATCAAATGACTAAATTTCTGCCTCGAGACTTCCCACATCCGCATTCCACCATTTGCAAAAACGGCAAATTCAACAAAAAGAAAAAGCACTTTCTTGAGGTGGCGGGAATAAACCTTATTAGGACAAAACAAAGGTTTAATTGCCATACGCACTTACGTTGCCCACATCACCATTTCACCATTCAAAAAGAAACTAGAGTATCTCATAGAAGCAAGCACTATGTGAGTTGCATTCAACAAACAACTCTTTGGAATGCTTATACAGACTAAAGTGGGATCTTTCAGCCAGATCATGCACAAGTTACCCTCGTTCTCATTCCACCAAAATAGAGAACTGCAAAATAATATACTGAGCAAGGGATTTTCTTGAACAAGGTAACTCGGCGGTTTGACCAGACTTAGTCTAATGTATCTTCATATATTTTTTCATTCGTCCGAAACACGGCAGAATAGTGAGGAACAAAAATAATGAAATTAACAGGAAAGAGTGGAAAAGAAAGAAACTCCACTCGAATGGAAAACACAATTGGGCACAAATAGCACTAAAACTTCATTCACAAAGTAACACTGTTCTTTCCCTGCACTTCTTCTTCTTCTTTTTTTTAAATTTACACGAAACTAATTCACAGCAACAACTTACTATTCTCATTCCTGTTACTTTACACACAACGATGAAATCCAACACGAACTCTGGTTTGAATCGAAAGACGAATCCAATGTCCCATTATCTGAAGTCCGCTTTCTACCATATCGAACGCTAACAAAATAGCCATTCTCCATCCTCCGAACAACCAAACCAAGACATCTACACGCTCCGGATAGTACATAGTCAGTTCGCCGTCACTAGGAAGGAGCGAACCCACCTAAGTACTTGGCGCCACAATCGCGTCATGTGAGAAACGCGTAACGTCCACGGCCTTGAGGCAATATGACAGAATACCTCCCCTCTCTCTCCTTAACTACAAACCCAGCTGATAAACAGTTTGCAACGTACAAATTCTTTTCTTCATTTCTCTTCTTTTCTTTTAACGCAATCAAGAAGGAAAAGATACATAAATTCAGACATTCTCTTTCATAAGGAAAGCATGATTTACAATGATAAAGATGTTTTTCTTTCTCCTTCTTATTTTGTCCTCTCTCCACAGCTCATCGTAACGAGATCGTTACAGGTAACATACTACAAAAACTTATAACTTTACTTTGGAATTCGCTTGTTCTTGGTAAAACTCTGTATTTTCGTCAGTTTGCCCATCTGGGCCCAGCTCAGCCAAAAAAAAGAGCTTTTTCGTGTTGGAAAGAACTGAAAAAACCCACCTGATTATTGAAGCTTTTGATGAGTATATTAGTCATACAACTAAGCGGATCACATTGAAAGTGATTTTTACAAAATTTCGACTTTTAGGCATACTCATCATTCAATATATACTAACTAAATCTTTTGTAGGACCTTTGTAAAGTACTGTATGAATTTTTAAAAACTCAGCTTGAGATAATTATGGAATTAATTGACATAATTTTACAAATTAATGTATAGATTATGCTTATATTTGAAATAAATGAAGTCTTTGAGTTTTACGTCCCATGGTTATGGTTTGTGGGCTAAAGGAGTCTGTGATGATGAGAAATGAATGAAATGGTGGAATGAAGAAAGTGGGAGAAAACGGGAAAACCCCGAGAAAACCCACGAGCACGGTGAGTGTCCTTCACAAAGTCGACATGGCGCGAGCTGGAATCTAACCAGGGACCCCAAACACCGGAGGTGAACGCTCTGCCACTGAGCCACCTCGCCCCCTTGTTGCAAATTGTGACAATAAGAATCTTGAAATATAAATCACATTTTAACACTTTTACTCACAGACATTTAGATATTTTGAAAAAATAAATTAAATTCGAGAAACTCGATATGGGCGCAGGTGTTTTTTTTTTAAACCCTGATTTTAGTAGCTGTCGACTTTGGCTGGGTACGATGCTATTAGCCGTTAAGTTTCTAAAATCCATAAACAACCATGCTCCAATGAGAATCGAACCTGGAACATTGAAGTCGGCGGCCTGACACTTCAAAGCGCACGGCTACTGCGGTCAACTTTCGTTCTCATTTACAAAATCAAGTAAAAAGTGATACAAGACTTCTTTCTGAACTGCAAAATTGGTTTCAAAGTACTTTTAAATTCTTATGTGCAACAGGTGTAATCTGTTGGTGATAGAAGGATGTCAGAGGGAAAAGAAAAAATGTATACAATAAAAATATATTAAAAAACTGCAGCAATTCCGTGGAAAACGAGCGGCAGGTCGCGGAAAGATCTATGCAACTTTAGATAAGTATAGTTTAATGTGTTAAATTTAGAATTTTGCAATCAATATACAATGAATTTTATGTTGAGCATTCACTGATACAGTAATTCCAGCAATTTCTTCAAAAGTGATGTGTGATTGGAAAACAAAACTAGTACACGTGATTAAAGGTATTGGTACAAGGTACCTATAATTGTTACTGCTATTTAAAGATAGCAACACTTTACCATTTTAATGGTAAGAGAACATTTACTTGATCTTTAAAATATCAAAGCGAATATTTGTTAAAACATACTTCGATTTTCCTGCTATCTATGGCTCATAAAATAACGGATTATTTATTGAGATCACAACGCAAAGGCGAAGAAACGAAATTAATCAAATAGCGTGGTCCCAATTTCAAACACTTCTATTCTAACGAAAAACAAAAAAATATCCTTCTGTATCCCACTGCCATATTACCAGATTTTACTACAATACACGAATATTGCATAAAAAGGCTATTCAAAATTCCTTCCCCAATTTACTGTAATTACTGATGACGATCTTAGGGACATCTGAAACATTGATGTTGCGATTTCTAATAACTTTATTTTCAAAATAATAAAAATTCGGAAAAGATAAAAATAAATGGTTAAAATTTCGTACAATACTATTACCTATGTTAAATGGGTTAAAGAAGTAGACACTGGCCTTATTTAATTCGCCATTACAGCAGAAAAACCAGGGATAGGCGGTTTCCGAGCGCGAACCCAGGACCTTTCTAATACGAAGCCAAAGCTCTACTCAACTGCCCTATGGTCACTCGCTAATATAAAGCAATACTTTAATATAATTATCTCTAATTCCAGTAAGTAGTTAGATACATTTTCTGTTGAATTTGCTGAGTCTGATTTCTCATTAGATGAACCGGCCAAGGGTTAATTTGGAACGACACGGGTTTGTTGTTTCTCTTTTGATACCAGTTTTGGCCTCTTTGTTCCTCTGTCAATCTTCTTATGAAAATACCTTACGAAGAAGAAGAGGAGAGACCTCTCACTTTTATTTTACCAATAATAAGCTAATCCATAATTATAAATCAAAATAAAAGTTACTGTGCTTTAAAGATGATGCAACGCATTTGTATTATAATCGCGCTACTTATTCCTATTGCATCAGACAGCTAAACATTTTCCTTTAATCGATGTCTACTTTCGGAAAAAGACCTACTTTCATATCACTGTGTTGAATAAGGACGTTAAGGCCAAATAAAATTATTTATGTCCATATGTAATCTAAATAAATTAAGAAATTTATTTAAACCAAAACACCGGTTCAAAAGAAACGTGTTTTTTGCTAACCCTGTGTAGCAGACACTGGCACCCAACAAAATATTTCCCACCAGCTGTATCGAGTAATATTAAACGTTAGTAACGTAAGTTATTTCGGGGGTCTTATAAATTACACACGAGTAGAATTACAGTATTTACAGACAAATTGTTGAGTGGATCAGGAAGGTTTAACGAAATTATATTTGTCTGTTTGTTTGTTTAGTTTGAGATAGTGCCTATTGCATTTCCTATTTGAGTTAGCGATACTGAGCAAGAAACTCTGAAATTTCGAAGGAACCGTATATTTTATTTTTTATTATTTTTAATTTTTGGCCAAGTTTGAACTAGCACCGTTCATAAAGGAAGAAAAAGAGAGAGAGAGAGAGATTAGTAAGTTGTAGACCCAGTTGCTAAATCTTTCCTTTGATCGCTTTCACTTTTTTTTTTACGAACTCTTGTGGAATATCAGCTAGGGCCAGGTTAATTTAAGTCCTTTTAGTTTTCGTTGCTACTTTCGTCATGTAGGCCTATGAGGTGAGGCGCATTTTGAAAAAAGTAGGCCTTCTCTGTGTGCACATTGGGTATGTTTTCTTTGTCTTGTACTTGTACAAGGACTTCGAGGTATCCGTAGAAGGTAGAGGGGTGCAACGTTGTGACTGGTGTCCGAGGGAGAAGGGGGCATTTGTGTTATATCGAATACACATGTACAGTTCGCTTGAGAAGTGGTAGACAGAGAGCAGACTCAACAGCAGGCCTGCATATATGTATAAATTAACGACATTTTCAGGCATAATCCTTTTTCATAATTGTAAACCAAGGGTCACACATAAAAGAATGCCCCTATCAACACAAGTAACTTAAGGTAATGGGTTCACTCGAGCAGACGGTTCTGCCAAATAGAGAATTTATAGCTAAAATATACGGGTTAAAGTAGAGTATACATGTATGTTCTGCAGACACTTTTCCCCCTTCCACCCCCTAACTGCCAAAAATTTATGAAGCCACCACTGACTATTGTACTTTAACACAGATGGATAACCCAAAGTGAGATCGCATAGGCTTTTATAATATTTAAAATCAAACAAAAATGAGCTAACTATTTTCGATATTTTATATTTAATAAATCATGAAAAAGTGTGTAATTTGTGGAGAATTAAAACAATTCCAAGAGTTCGCTAGAAATGGAAACAAGAGGGCTGATAATTGTGAAAGATGTTGTAGAGCAGAGAATCTCAATAAAGAAACTGAACATGGTTTAAAATATTCTGGACCGTTGCTAGATTATTCACTCTCATCAAAAGAACGAGTGGTTGAAATACATAATAAAATGCTAGAGCATGACTTTATAAAAATAATGTATCTTTTCTTTAAGGATATAGACACACGATTTAAGATTTTAAGACCAGCTACATTATCAGAATGTAAGTTTGTAGATCCAACATATAACCCTGTAGGTTTTACATTACCAGCACCACAAGTTATTTTATTTAAAGATATAATACGTGTTGGTTTCCCGCCATATTTTACTAGAAGGAACGAAACTACATCTTGTTATGACTTAACTAATGAAAGAAATATTAATAATAAATGTGTTGTATGTGGAATTCCTGCATATTATAATGAGAACTTTTGTTCCATACCTCATATAAAACTACATGATTGGATACAGAAACGATTGCCAGAATTTAAAGAAAAGGGATATAATATCACTAACTACAAATCGCCACTGGATGACTAACGTAATTACTAAGCACTTTCTTTGAATATTTTTTTGCTTTAACATTAGTTGACTAGCACATAAGGGTCCAAGAAACTAATGCAAAGTATTCCCATAACTACAATGTTAAAGTGAGATTGAATAGGCTTTTATGACATTTAAAATCATAAAATCTTACATTTAAAACATATAACTTATAGTGCTGTCTTTCATTGAAAAAATAGTTTTTGTTTGATCGAAATCGGTCCACAGATGGCTGAATGATGATAAGTTAAAGTTAAGTATGTTGATTCGCTGTTACATACATATATACACTTATACCAGACGCACATACATATATTCAGCTTACAAACCAGTTTCAGTTCAGAGAAGCAATAACATATATGTACATGAGATTATAGCCTCTCTCTTTTGTTCTCCTCACATCAACAGAACTTCTAGCTGCAGTAGACACCAGATGGAGCTGTTATGACGTAATCCCACGGCATGGGACTACGCAATAATTATGACGTAATCCCACGGGATGGGACTACGCAATTGATACACGTCATATATCCTTCCACTCCCAGCAAGAAAGAGAGAGAATGACTTACATATAGCTCAACATGATTTCCTCAACATCATTTCCTCAAATAAAAGAAAGAAATTCACATCTCACAAATTGTATATGCTGTTCTCACTAGATCTCTTTTTTAGAATCAGTGTCTCCAACTCAATATTTTTTTCGGAACGTTCCAGGATTTTACTTTTTCAAGATATCGCTTTAAAACATATAGGGATGAATTCACCCCATTACTAATAAATATGATAATTGTTAAAAGTGAGTTGGCAACACTGGCAGCATCACCCCCAAATAACGTTAAAATTCAATAGCTCGGCCCCTAATTAACCGATTTCAAAAATTCAAACGACAGATAAATACTAATAACATAACCAATTTTATAAAATGCATAAATGGTTGCATAACCCACAGAATATTTTCCCCTTTTTCAATATCTATACAAAATTTCAACAAATCGAAAAAACAAAAAATACTACCATAATCACAATAAAATTGTAAAACTTTTTTAAAGAATAACATTTTCCCGAAAACTCGAAATTAAACCCGTGAAAAATTCCCGAAATTTCGAATTTGCTATAACTTCATCAAATATTAACCGATTTTCAAAATTCAAACGGCAATCAATAGAGAAATAAATTTAATCTCTATCGAATGTTGTGTAGGTTGCATAACTCTAAGGATATACTTACAAAAACTCAAATAAACCCCTTATTTATATGTGTATCTTTAAAATTTAAATGATATTATGTTCTGTAAAGCCAAAGGTCTTAGTTTTTATAGTCTTGATACTATAATAGCACTTATACACTTAAAACACTTATACACTTATAACATACTTAAAATTACAAGTTCGGATATTGATAATGGAATCTTCTGCTAACCTCGTTCTCTATAGGAAACAATGACTTCTTAAACTCAGTCCATTGATCATAATTCAAGCTGATCAATCAGACAGCCGTTAATATCAAAAACTATTTGAATTTCGGTTTGTAAACTTTTCACAATTACATTGAAATTATTAGTAAGTATAAACTTCTTTTGGGGATCCATTCTAATCGCTCAATTTTTTACTTCTGATGACATATTTTGATCATTTTTGTTATTTTTTGGATTCATTTCTAAAGTAAAACTGATGTATTTTATAACCATTATCTAAATCTTTCAAACCCTCATACCTAACAAACAGCTTATACTTTTTCAAATCTTTCAATACTTGCTCACTTTCATCATTATATCTTTGTGGTAATAACGTCTTATATTTCTCATCTAAATGTACTAAAACTCTTTGACCATGACGCTGTGTTTGAATCAATTTCCATAATGTTATCTCGTACGCTTTACCTTTTTCTAACTCATCAATGCGAAGGAATCTCAATGCTTTAACGTCATTTTTTTATTCAAATAATTAGCCATGGCTGCTTATTTGTTATAAGGAAAATGTTCAATTTATGAAAATATTCGTAAAACTAATCCTCATTTACATACAGAAAATTTACATAAAATTTACACACAGAACTCAACAGTTGGATAATTATCTTTTAAACCAGTGTATTTGATTTTTATTCCATCTTTAACGATCTCATCAATCATTTTATCTGTTAAGTGTTTTGTAAATCTAGGTGGAAGAAAGATCTTAAACTCCTCACACTCAACTAAAATGCCCTTTCCAAACTTAGTTTTAATCTTTTCCATTTTCACAATCTTATATTCTACATTTAATTCTAGTTCTCTTAATCCAATAACTTGTTTTTGTTCAAGACTTCCAAGTTTATTTAAAAGTTCAATATGACTCGCCATCGTATTTATTATATAGAAAATCAATGAACACTCTTCAATTTTTATCTTCACCAAAATATTTTAATCGTTTTTGTTAATTTCGTTTATGGAAAACTTCCATAAACACCACAAAAATACATTTAACTATCTAAAACTCTTCTACTACTTTCTCATTCTTAGGATCATATGAAAAGTTCTTTTGTCCAATTAAAATCGCATAACATATAGTATTAGCAGCCACAGCTTCTGCAAAGTCTACTACAATATTTATGTTTGTTCTCTCATTTACCGATACATTCTTCCTCTTACTACAATTAATCACATACATTGGTCTGTTATCTATAAACTCTTTAGGATCATAGTACATTGCCACATGTTATTCTCTTAAATGCAGTATAATCTTCGTACATCTTAAAATAATCCCTGTTAGCAATATCTAAGTTTCTTGATTCTTTTGGAAATACCTCATTCCTCCCATTCTTAAGATAGATATTCTTTACCTTACAATGATCAAACTTACTTGCATCTGCTGTTTGTTTGCCGCTTCTATCAGTTTGGAACATTACAACTACGAAATCAGGCATATCAAATTGTCTAGAATTAAATTGAGTAGTAACATCGAACTCCAAGAAAGAACCTACAACAGTCTTCTGAACACATTGATAAGTATGGAATGAAAACATGATTTTAGGTTCTTTAAGAATATTCAACTTTAACTTGTTTTTGTAATTAGATTTGTATTCAACAATAGGCATTCTTATCTCTATACTTTTTATTGCTATTTTTCCATCATGAGGAGCTGCTGCACCTGCCCCTGATCCAGTCCATTTGTACAAGACATCGTTACTGTTGTTAGCTTTTGTAAATGTTATTCTCAATCCACCTTTCCACATAACCTCTTTATAATCACTTAAAAAGCTTGGAATTAATCTTAATGGGTACAAAACGCTAAAGTCCTTTCTTAGACCAAGTTTATCATCTGTTTCAAATCCTGCTTGTTTTAGATATTCAACTTCTGGCTTGGAAATCTTTAATGTTCCAATAGCTGTAGATGTTATTCCTGGTAGTTCAATCTTATCTATAACAACTCCATGCTTTCTAACCTCAATTTGAGAAAAGAAGTATGGTAAGAAGTTATCTACAAGTTTTATAGTATCATTTGCACCAAATGTTCCTCCAACTGATGCACCAACAACTTCAAAAGTCATATGACAATCTGCTTTGTGTGGATGTATGAACCCATCTCCCACATCGAAATCAAACTCAATATCTTTGTTATCTTCATTCAAATTATTAAATGTTCTTGTGTTAGCTTTAAAGCTCTGTAACTCGTAACTCTCAACACTATCCATTAATTATAAAGAAAATCTTGAAACAACGCTTTTGTGGGATATACCCATAAAAGAATCATACATAATAACAATTAAAGAAACTTATAATCCCCATCCTAACTTAACCTTAGCATTCATAGCAGTACCAACTCCAAAAGCAGCTAATCGTTCACCAATTGACGCATCACTACTAAATGCTCTTTTCCACGCTTTAGTTTCTAGTTCCTTATCTGCAATATGTCTTGACTCTGCATCTTTATTGTCTCTGTAGTATATATCGTGTTCTTTACAAGCCTCGTCTAATGGGTTAATACCTACATCACCTCTCTCTAACCTTTCTTGAAGCTTCGTAAAAGGCCCGCAAAATCTGAAGCTTGGTATATGTAACTCTGGTATCCCCTTCATGTTTAAAATCTTATTCATTAGTCCTTTCCCAAGCTTCTCATCATTCCAGAATCGTGGTGGTAATGTATTTAAGATCTTAATCAAATAACCTATACCTTTTGGATCATAAGGAATAAATTGTGAAAGCTTAATATTAATCATACTCACTATACCTACTTTCTCATTATAAAAGTTATTATTACCAGCCTTTTCTTCTCCATCTATAACTATTAACTGATCAATTAACTTTCTCACATCATCCATCCATATATATTCTTTAGGTATCTCTGTATATTGTTTAATTCCTTCACCAGTCCTTTTAGGAGTTGGAGGTAAAGATGGTTTAATATAATTATACCAATAGGCTTGATAATATTAATGTACTTAGAACCTCTATTAGATGCTACTTTTTTATCTCGAGTATATTTTTGGAAGGCGGCATCTGATTCTATTATTATTTCCTTGTACTGTTCAAAATCGTCGTCGTTATAATCTCCAATGGTTTTATTAGTATTCATCGTTAATAATTCCCATAGACCTTCTGTTCCTTTATAAGTTTTACCATTAATTATCAAATCATCACCATTCACTTTAACTTCAGAATTTCCTATCTTATTTATTATTTTTCCATCTTCTTCAAAAGTTCTTATTCCAAATACACTATCATTACTTTTACTATAATATTTTGTTGCAATCTTACCAAATGACTGTGCTGTTGTTAAAGGTTCTACTCCTTCAACTTTGTCTTTAATTTGTTTTCTCATTTGTTTTATTTCCCCTGTTATAGGTGTATCACTACTACTTGGAGAACTATCATAAGTTATCTTTTTAGGTGTTTCTAGTAGACTAGGATCTATTGAAGCTGTCTTATGTACAACTGGAACAAGTTCAGTTATTAGATTTTTATTTTTTTCTGCTACTTCTTTGATCTCACTTCCTAAATTTTGAATAGCATCAATTACAGGCTGTTCTTGCGTCTTAAATTTATCATATATACCTGCTCTTTATTTCTTCCAAGATTTGAAGCCCTTTATCAAGACCTCCTTTAACTTGATATTCTTATTAATTTCTTTTTCATCCATTAATTATATAGAAAACAAACAAACGTCAATAAACGTCAAAGAACATCAACAAACGTCAAAAAACATTAATAAACGTCAAAAAACATCAAAAAACGTCAAACGTTTATAAAGTATTTTATTTTGTTCCTATACTTACCATTGTTTACCTTCCTTGTCATATCAATTACTATAAAACCATAATCTTCTTGCCAACATTTTGAACATATTTCTTTAAATTTATTATAAGACATATCTCCTCCAACAAATTCATTATACACATGTTTAAGATTAGTATCATCTTGTCTAAATACACATAAAAAGTTAACGTTATCTCTTATAAGCTGTTTAGTTACTTTTGAAAATGTTTGTGCAAGATAGAAACAGTCTAAATGTCGATCTCTACCTCTTGTAAAGTAATTTCTAACAGTATCTTGATTCTCTAAAATGTAATCATCAAACACAACTATAGAGTATTTTTCACATTCATCAATAGGTACAATACGATCATTACCGCTTAAGAACGTTGCTATTTGCTTCTTAAACTTTAGTTCTGCTTTTTCAAATCGATCTTTTAATTGTTCATACTTTGGCTGATTCATGCTTTTAGAATATATATAGAAGTAATTATTGTTTAACCAACCTGGCTGTAATAAAAAATTAAACAACAAAAAAGTTTTTACCACACCCAGATGGACCCACGATAAGGCATCGAATATCATCAGGTATAAGTTCTCCATTTCTTTTCTTTACTGTTGTTTCTTTTATCATCTCTTTTACATCCCAATTAATAGTTTTCTTACTCATTTATTATAGAAAAAATCATCACCTTTTGTGATCTTATATCTTTAAGTTGTTCTCTGATCTTAAGCAACGTATCTTTTGTATATTCGTTATACATTTCACCATTTAATGTCATTATCATCTCTAACTGTTCTTTAAATGAGTTAATACAAGTGACAATGGTTTTATATTCATCTTTTCTTTTGCTTATGTTTAACTTAGAAGAAAAACCTGTTATAATAGAACTTCCAGTAGCAAGAGACGTTGTTAATATTGAGTAAATTGTTACAGGTATAAAAATATTAATAAACCCAGTTGTTGCAGAAAGTATAACCGATAACGTAATCAAAGTGTAGTATGTATATTTAACAATTCGTAGTTTTCTCTTTTTCTTCTTTAAACTGTATTCTAACTTTTGAATGATATCTTCTATTAACTTGATTACTTTCTCTCTTGGAATATCTCTAGGTAAATCAAACTCATTCATTTATTATATAATAAATGGCTAAGGTATTTAAGTTAACGAGTGATACTTCTGTTTTAAAGAAGAAACTCCATTACGAATTAGACAACAGTAGCAACTATTTAAGTATAGGACTAGTTGGGTTTTACACAACATACTTAACTCCAAACATAACAACAGAAAAAAACAGTTTCTTATATGGTGATAGACAAGTTTTTATACCAGAAGGGCAATATAATTTAAAATCACTTAATGAGTATTTAAAATCTCAATCCATCAACAATACATTATTAGAAGATCATTTAAGAAATAGAGTCAAAATAGAAACTGATAGTAATGATGTTACAATTGGGGGTATAGGTACTATCCTCGTTTTTAGTGTTCTTGAAGTTTTAGAAAAAACAAAACACATATTGGAAGTGAGTTGCCAAAGTTTCACCCGTTTGATACAATTCATGTTCACTGTAATATAGCAGATGGTATGTTTGTTAAAGATACAGAATACACACATAGAGAAACAGGGGTTATAGCATCATTTAAAACAGATGCTGAGTTTAAAAATAGTATTATTTATGAACCTACTTATCCATTATTTTTCCCTTTATCTAAAGATAAGGTTGATAATTTTGAGATAAGGATAACAGACGAGAATGATAGTTTAATTAATTTTGGTGAAGCTACAACAACTGTACTTTTACAAACTAAGATTTTCTCTTAAATAAATAGGAAGATGTGTTCTATTAAAGGTTGTATGTTTAGTGTTCCTTACAACGAACTAAAGGATTTAAATATTGATCATGTATTAACAAAGAAACAACTTAGTGATAAATCTAAGAAAATTAAAGAGAAAAAGGAATGGATTTAACTTTAACTACTACACAAATGAAAAAGATTAAGAAAGAGCATATGGGTGGTTTTATCTTTACAATTCCAGCCATTTTAGCAGCTTTAGGAGCAGTTGGTTCATTAGCAGGTGGTGCAGCAGCGATTACTAAAACTGTACTTGATGCTAAGAAGAATAAACAAGAATTAGAAGAACAAAAAAGGCATAATATGGCTATGGAAGAAAAGCAGGGAGCAGGTAAACCAAAGAAAAAGTCAAAAAACTAAAACCATTAACCAACTTCGATATAGAGAGGTTGGTTAAAGAATTAAAGATAAAACGATTTAGAGGTGTATTTATGAGTGATGAACTTCCACAAAAACCTTATGTAAATGAGTGTGGTGTAGTTAACCTTGATAAATCAGAAAAAATTGGTACTCATTGGATATGTTATTGGAAAGATAACAACATAAAGTACGTGTTCGATTCTTATGGTGGTGTTCCTCCTAAACAGCTAGTACAATATCTTGGTACCAAAAACTTATTTTATAATGACGAACGAATACAAGACTTTAATTCAGTTATATGTGGTCATCTTTGTGTTAAGGTTTTACATCTTTTAAATCAAGGGTAATCTTTTAGTGATGTTATGTATATGATTAAAAATGATTAAATATTATTAAGTTTAAGTACTTTTATGGTTTGTATTCATAAAAGTTTGTATTAAGATAAATATGGAAGCTATAGACAATAGATTTTTAGATTATTTTGAGAAGCATGAAGATGAACTAGGTGAACTAGTTAAATATAAATTTAATTGGTATATTCGGGGTGTTAGTAAGATAGACTTAAAAGATAAAAACAATTCATATACAGTTGTTCAGTTATGGAAAATGTTAATACCTAAATTTTTGTACACGGAAGAAGAGTTGGTAAAGTTATATCCAATAATTACCTTAAAGAACATGTTGTCAAATTATGGCCATAGACCATTAAAATGTAGTAATTGTGGTAGTAAGTCATTAACAAAAGGTAGGAGTACATACATTTGTGATGATTGTTCTGTAGCGAATGGTTTTGTTTACAGTACTAATGAAAGAATGAGAGCTGCTTGTGTGAGGAAACCATGGTATGATACTACAAAAAGATTTAAGTTACAGTTATCTCGTTTGCAAGCTTTACAGGATAGAATTATTCCTGAAAATGTGATCAAGGTGTTAAATGATGAATTTAGAGATATATCAAAATATTTAATATCAACAAAAGATGTCTTAGAAGTACTAAAGAAAAACAAATACACAAAATATTATGATGATGTCTATTTAATACACTATCACCTTACCGATCAAAAACCATTAAACTTACGACATATGGAAGAAACACTTATAAACGACTTCGAAAACTTATACGAAACCTTTAAAGAAATGTATCCGAAAAGAGTATTGTTTATTAACTTAAAATGTGTTTTGTACCATCTGTTGAAAAAGCACGATGTTCATGTTGATATTGATTTTAAACACTCATCTAAACAAATAGAGATGTTAAAGAAATGTTTTGAAAAATTAGGATGGACATTTTCTGTATAATAAATGAGTATGGATATATTTTGTAATGTTAAAGATAGAAAAGATAATGTTGATATTAGTGAAGAAAAATTAAAATTGTTGGAGAATTTAAATGATGTTGTTAGCGTAAGTCAACTTAGATCAATAGAAGCCCAATTAGAGAACGATAGAAAACGATTTGAAGATGCATTAGAAACGTTACAAGACACATACATAAAGAGAGAAGATATTGAAAAGGTTAAGACGGATACTACTAAATTGATCATGAAAAAAGAAACTATACCCCTAATATGTCGATTAAGAGCTAAAAATGTTAAAGACCCAATCTTTAAAATATTTAATCTCTCTAATTTCTACAAATTTCTCTATAATGGGAAAATAATGCACATGGAATTAAGTTTGGATAAATACTTTCTAGAGATATATTTAGGTGATACTTTGATTGAAAATGCACCTTTTAACTTTAACAAGAATGATATAATTACAATTAAACCAAATAAAAATTCAGCTATGGAAGAAGGTCAATTTTTGTTTGTTATAATGTACATAGAAAGAGAGGTTAAAAATATAGTATTAGGTAATGATAAATTTTAATTATTTTCTTGATTTTCTATACAATAAATAATGATAATGTATTGTGTTAAATGTAAGAAATCAACAGATACAAAGAAAGATACCATTAGGATAGAACAAACAAAAAATGGAAGATATATTAAGAAAGGTATTTGTTCTGTATGTGGTGTTACTAAGTCTCAATTTATTAAAAAGCCCGATTGACTACAAGAAGGTAAAGGTGTTAGAGAAGACATTATAGAAGAAATTCATAAACCAGCAAGGAAAAACTATCCTAGACTAAGTGTTGTGATTAAGGGTATCGATGATCTTTGGCAAGCTGATCTTGTTGAAGTGGATAGTGGAGTATTAAAAGGTGTTTCCAAATTAAATAAAGGTTATAAGTATCTGCTAACGATTATAGATGTGTTCTCGAAATACGCGTTTGCTGTTCCTGTTAAAGATAAGAGTGGGAAGAATGTTCAGAAGCATTCGAATCCATATTAAGAATGAGAAAACCTAGTAACTTACAAACTGATCAAGGTAAAGAGTTTTACAATAAAGAGTTTAAGAAGTTAGTGGAGGAAAATAAGATTAATCATTACTCAACCTATAGTGGTAAGAAAGCTTCTGTTGTTGAGAGATTTAATAGAACACTTAAACAGAACATGTGGAAAAGGTTCACAACACAAGGAAATTATAAATGGATAGAGATATTACCAACATTGGCTAGTGAGTATAATAATAGAGTACATAGAACAATTGGTTTAAAACCTATAGAAGTTAATAAGAAGAATGAGCGAACAATATTGGAAAAAGTGTATAAAAAAGAATATAGGCGTGTTAAACCCAAATACAAATTAGGTGATTATGTTCGTATACGTAAATCGAAAGGGTTATTTGAGAAAGGATATACGCCTAATTGGTCAACAGAAGTATTTGTTATTAGTGAAGTTATTCCATTTAATCCGCCTACATATAGAATTAAAGATTTAGAAGAAGAGGATGTACAAGGTAGATTTTACGAACCAGAACTATTAAAGACGAAACATAATGATGAATACTTGGAGGAAAAGGTTTTGAGAAAGAAAGGTGATAAAGTATATGTTAAATGGCTAGGTTTTGATGATTCACATAATAGCTGGATAGATAAAAGTAATGTTGTAGTGTAAATATAAATGTTTGTCTTTTATGGTTATTATTCCATAAAAGACTGGTTTAAGATTACATAGAACAGGCAATGGGGGCGATTCTACCAACCGCTCTATGTACACAATCAAAGGTGGAGAAAGAGAGACAAATATAAAGTTAACAGGAAGATAACGAAATAAAGTTAAAAATCAACATTTTCTATATAATAAATATGAGTACTATTAATCATTCTCTTAGTTTAAATGATATTTGTGATGAACAAATTAAAGACAATTATTGGTATGGTATTTTTGGTGATTTCAAGTTGATTATAGATAAGAGTACAGGATACTTCAATGCTACTAAACTGTGTCAAGATGGTGGAAAAAGGTTTGATCACTGGTTAGAAAATAAAGGATCAGAAAAGTTATTAGATTATTACAACAAAATTCGAAGTTCCCAGGATACCGGCCACTTCAGAAACTCATCCTACACTGTAAAACTAGCTGGTAGTGAAATCAACAATCTAATTTCAGGTACTTATGTATATAAGAAAATATTTCTCGCTATTGCTTTATGGATATCACAAGACTTCTATGACAAATGCAATGATATTATCGAAGACTATTTCGTTTCTAATTTTAAACAAATTCAAGAAGACCAAGAAGACCTGGAAAGAAAAGTAAAAGGAATAGAACAAACAATGGAAAGATTAAAGATTCAAAACGAGGGCTTAAAAGAAATTGCAGCACCATATGCAGATGATGTTTCAAAAGATAATTGTCTAATCATATATAAAAAAGCAAACCTAATGATCCTTTCCCTTATTATGCTATCAGATGTCAAAAGAGAAGTCTATATAAGCCTCTTAATGAAGAAGAAGAAAAATATCCGAATCATGTAATAATATATGAAAAGTTTAGAGATCCTAACAGTATTAAGCTATTCAACCTAATGCAGCAAGAACTAGATATTCGTAAAGGTAAGGGTAATGAGTTTTGAACATCACTATCGGAAGAAGAATTCATTAACAGTATAGATTGCTTGTATGATAGGTTATTATCTGATAATTAAGGTTACGACTTTTGATATAATAATTAAGGCTACAACTTTTATGATATAATAACCATAAAAGGTAATTAGTTAAACATTAAACAAACCATCTGTTGTAACATCGAATGCTAAATTCAATATACTACCTAAATCGGAATTATTACGGTATTTTCTTATTATAACTCTCCAATCTACATAATGTCTAAATAAATATATAAACTCTACAGAGAGGTTTTGATAAATTGAAATGTTATGCCAATGAACTCTGTCTTTGAACTCTGCAATAAATCCTTCTGTTAAATTTTGAGACATTGAAATCATTTCCCAATCTACTTTGTCAGCGTAATCTCTTATAAGGTTTTCTGATAATTGATGAGTTCCAGATAAGCGCCACCAAGAAACTTTATCTGCATGTTCTCGTATAAAGGCTTCAGAGAGTTTGCTTCCATAAGATATAGCATCAAAATCAACAATGTCTATAAACTCATTAATAAATTCTTCGGATAGGTTTTGATTATACAATACTTCTTTCCAATCAACTCTATCTGCAAATTCTCTTATAAAGTCTTCTGATAAGTTTTGGCTTTCTGAAATAATCTCCCAATCAACTTTATCAGCTAATTCTCTTATAAACTCTTCCGGTAACTTTTTCCATGAACATATTTCGCTCAAATTAACTTTCTGCAGATATTTGCGTATAAAGTCTTCTGTAATGTGATCATAGTTATATTCCTCCTCATAATCATCATAACCTATAGATAACCATTGTTCATCAGTCAGTGAATCTAATATCTCATCAGACAAATTCATAACGTTTGCATAGAGAATGTTTTGTATGAGAAATGAGTTCTTTTCTTTAGCGGCTTTCTTGAATAAATGATCTAACATACCTATGGATACGCTAAAATTTATTTTGCCTTCATCATTATAACCACCAATATCTAAATGTTTACATACACAATCAAATATAGGTTTGTAAGATAATATTTCCTTAGCACTAGTCATGTTCGTTTTTATTCTTAGATTTTTTTTAAATTTATCTCATTTTTGTTGGTTTTCTATATAATAAATATGAAGAAAGAATTTGATTTATTACATGATAGACTTAAACTAATTCATCCTGATCTTAAACTCCTAGCAGCACTACTAGAGAAGCAAATACTGTTAAAGGAAAAATAATTAATAATAATGCAACAAAAAACATCTGATTTGAGTAGTGATGATGAATATAAATATGGTAGTGATGATTATGATGATGTTGATGATGAGTAAGTTTACAAAAATGAATTAATTTTAATATTTGTATATGTGACTTTGATGGGCTATTCTCATCAAAGTCGTGTTCTAATACAACGCGTAATACGTAGACAATGGCAGGAGTGTACAATGTTAAGCGTTGTATTAGGATATATGGAAGTAAAAATAGTACAAAAATGAACAGAAATAATCGGGCGAAGATAAAAATTGAGTATAGTAAGATTTTTTATATAGTAAATAAGATGAGTAATTATAGTAGATTTACTGTAATAGAGTTAAGACGACAATGTATAGAGTTAAGACGACAATGTAAGGAGAAGGGAATCAAAAGATATTCCCGATTAAGAAAAGCAGAACTAATAAACCTTCTTAAACAATATAATGATGAACAAAGCAGAAAACAGATTAGAAATATATTCCCATTTAAACAAGAAGTAATTGAAGAATCGAAACCAGCACGTATACCTATAAAAGTGAATTAGAAGAAACAGCACTGAAGAAGCGTTTACAAACCATTAAAGTTGAAAACGTAGGTGGATATAAAGACCCAATAAAATTTTTAGATACAAGTGGAAGAGTTGCTATTAACAAAATCAAAGAAGAATTAAAATTTCATCCTGTTAAAGTTAACTTTGTTTTCATTTGTGACTATATTAAAGACAAAGAAATACAAGAGCGCAATTTTAAAACTATGAATGAAACAATATTAGAATCAACTGACTTAAATGAATATATATCTTATGCCAAACAAAAGCTTCGTAGAGAAATGGAAGAATTCGAAGGTAGAGCATCAGGATGGACATTGCATCAAATTAAATATTTACAAATCAGATTAAACAAGTATGTACCATTAAGAGCTTCTTCCTATATTCAACTTCCTAAACCAACTAAAGATAAGAAAGCAGTGATTAATATTAAAAGTAAAGACAATAAATGTTTCTTGTATTCCATTGCAAGCTATTTAAAACCTATAGACAGATGTTCTCAGTATCAAAGACCTTCACATTATAAACAGCTTGTTAATGAGTTGCAAAAGAAGTATTGTGATAACATTGAATTTCCTGTACAATTAAAAGATATCCCAAAATTTGAAAGAAGAAGTAATATTTCTATCAATGTTTACAGCTATGACAAGAACTATAATGTATATCCACTTCAAATTACAAAAACAAAACATGAAAAACATGTTAATTTATTATATATAAAAGATGATCAAAATAATAATCATTTTTGTTGGATAAAAGACCTATCACGATTAATAAGAAGTCAAGTGACAAAACATACTGAGAAGTTATACTTTTGTGATAGATGTTTAACAAGACACTTTCAAAATGAGAAGCAGTTGCAAAACCACGAACTATATTGTAAAGAACATGAGGCTGTTAGAACAGAACTTCCAAAACCATACGACAATCAAATAGAGTTTCAAAACTATAATCGTTCATTAAGAGTTCCATTTGTCATATTTGCCGACTTTGAATATATCTTATGTAAGTTAAAAATAGAGCATTATTGTAGTAAAACAGTAAAATATCAAAAGCATGAACCAATGAGTTTTTGTTACTATGTCAAATATTCAAATTCGAACTATAAAGCCCCTGTTAGTTATATAGGTCCAGATGCTGCGAAAGTATTTATTGAAATGTTGCAAAAAGAAGCAATAGAAATTATAGAAATGTATAACAGGGTAGTTGATATGACCCCGCTTAGTGAGAAGGAAATAGAAGCTTATAACAGTTCGGATATTTGTCATATATGTGAGAAAAACTTGAACGACTTACCACCAGCTGTTGAGGGAAAAATAAATATATTAAAGAAGAGAATACAGTTCTACAAGGATAAAGACGATATGAGTGAAAAAATAAAAGAATGGAAGCATGACTTAATAAAGTGTTTGTATAAGATAAATAAAAATAAAGGAAAAGTAAGAGATCATGATCATTTAACTGGAAAGTTTAGAGGTGTAGCTCACAGTTATTGCAATTTAAACTATAAAAATCCCAACTTTATTCCTGTATTTCTTCACAATTTAACTGATTATGATACGCATTTGTTTATTAAGGAGTTAGCTTATGATACACAGAAAATTAAACTGATCGCTAATAATGAGGAAAGGTACATAACATATGAAAAATATATAAAAGCAGGACCAGAAAAAGATGGAATAAATTTAAGATTTGTTGATTCATTTAGATTTATGCCAAAGAGTTTAGCAGAGTTAACTAGTAATTTAAAACCGGAACAATTTCGAGAAACATTAAAGTTTTTCCTGATTGATAAACTTGATCTAGTTAATACTAAAGGTGATTATCCATTTGAGTTTGTTGATTCATTTGAAAAATTAGAAGAACCCGTTCCACTATCTCCAGACAAATTTACAAACAGATTAACAGGAGAAAAAAATGAGTCCTGAACGTCATAAGCTTCATGTACGAGTTTGTAAAGAATTCGATCTGAAGTTAGTGAGGGACTTAACTGAACATTATAACAAAACAGATGTCCTTCAATTAACAGATATATTAGAAAACTTTAGAGATGTGTGTTTAAAGGCATATGGATTAGATTCTGCTTGGTATTATACAGCACCGGGTCTATCGTGGTATGCAATGTTAAAGATGACTAGAATTAACTTAGAAATGTTAACTGATTATGATAAAATACTAATGTTAGAAAAGGGTATACGAGGAGGAATCTCACAATGTAGTAAAATATATGTAAAAGCTAACAACAAATATATGCAAAATTATAATAAAGATGAGTGTTCAACATACGTAGTATATCTAGACGCAAACAACTTATATGGGTGGGCGATGAGTCAATACATGCCTTATAAAGACTTTAAATGGATTAAACCTTGCATAGATATAATGAACATTCCGGATGATTCAGAAACTGGATACGTATTAGAAGTAGACTTAGAATATCCGAAGTATTTACACAACAAACATTCTGATTTACCATTAGCTCCAGAAATATGTGTCCACCAGAATCTAACAATCACAACTACTAACAACACTTTATAATAAGGAAAGATATGTAATTCATTATAGGAATTTAAAACTATATATGTCGCTTGGAATGAAATTAAAGAAAGTGCATAGAGTACTAGAATTCAAACAATCAGACTGGTTAAAGAAATACATTGATTTAAATACAAATATGAGAACGCAAGCTAAAAAAAGTTTGAAGAAGATTTTTATAAGCTCAAGAATAACTCGGTATTCGGAAAAACAATGGAAATTATTAGAAAGAGGCAGCCCATACAATTAGAATGTGATCCTGAAAGGGTAGAAAAATTAATTGCAAAACCTAATTTTGATTACAGAACAACATTTACAGAGAATTTGTGTGCTATACATATGAAAAAAGAGCGATTGACATTTAATAAGCCAATATATGTTGGTATGAGTGTATTAGAACTATCAAAACTATTAATGTATGATTTTCATTATAACACGATGAAGCCGAAATATGGAAACAATATAGATTTATGTTATATGGATACCGATAGCTTTATATATGAGATTGAGAGTGAAGACTTTTATAAAGATATAGCAGATATAGTTGATCAATTTGACACGAGTGAATACAAGGAAAATAATATATATGGACTACCACTAATAAACAAAAAAGTAATAGGTAAGATGAAAGATGAGAATATGGGTAAGGTAATGACAGAGTTTATTGGATTGAGATCAAAGATGTATGCTTATAGAGTAGAAAATAAAGAAGAGAAAAAAGCTAAAGGAGTAACTAAAGCTGTAATATCAAAAGAGTTGCAGTTTAATGATTATAAAGAGAGCTTATTTAAAAATGTAAAAAAGGAAAACGACTTTAATCTCATTAGAAGTTATAAGCACGATATATATAGTATAACCGTTCATAAGCTAGCATTAGATTCTTCAGATGATAAAAGATACATATTACGGGATGAGGTAAATACATTAGCTTGGGGTCATTATGGGATAAAGAGGAGTAGTTGTAGTTTTAATTATAAGTTTTAGATGTAAGTTAGTTATAAGTTTTTATACTTTTAAATGTCATAAAAGCATATTCAATCTCACTTTGGGTTATACTGGTGTTAAAGTACAATAGTCAGTGGTGGCTTCATAAATTTTTGGCAGTTAGGGGGTGGAAGGGGGAAAAGTGTATGCAGAACATACATGTGTACCCTACTGGTTAACTTTACAACGCCCGCTCCAGCAGGTATACTCACTCAGAAACGAGAGATTACACTTGAATAATTTTATGAAAATGGATCAAAACTTACCTAACCTTAAGCTAACCCGTTTCTAACCCCTACCCTACTTATTTCTATCTTACTCTACTCTACCCTACCCTACTGTACTATACTTTTTAAAAGGGCTTTACTTCTCGATGCGCAGCTGGAGCATGTTATGTAAAGTTTACCCAAATATACAATGTGAAACTTTTTTCGTGAAGGATGAGAGTCTGAATATGAGTAATTACTGTCAATGGACAGTCTTTGAAATGAATTTTGAGCATTACTCGAGCAGACGGTTCAACCAAATTTTCACACAATTAGTGCATTTTAAGGTTTCTTTTAAATGAGGAGCTAGTGCATAAACCATGAACCAACTTGTGCTAGGTGGCCATTAAAATAAAATAAAATTTTTAGATACAAGTGGAAGAGTTGCTATTAACAAAATCAAAGAAGAATTAAAATTTCATCCTGTTAAAGTTAACCTTGTTTTCATTTGTGGCTATATTAAAGACAAAGAAATACAAGAGCGCAATTTTAAAACTATGAATGAAAGAATATTAGAATCAGCTGACATAAATGAATATATATCTTATGCCAAACAAAAGCTTCGTAGAGAAATAGAAGAATTCGAAGGTAGAGGATCAGGATGGACATTGCATCAAATTAAATATTTACAAATCAAATTAAACAAGTATGTACCATTAAGAGCTTCTTTCTATATTCAACTTCCTAAACCAATTAAAGATAAGAAAGCAGTGATTAATATTAAAAGTAAAGACAATAAATGTTTCTTGTATTCCATTGCAAGCTATTTAAAACCTATAGACAGATGTTCTCAGTATCAAAGACCTTCACATTATAAACAGCTTGTTAATGAGTTGCAAAAGAAGTATTGTGATAACATTGAATTTCCTGTACAATTAAAAGATATCCCAAAATTTGAAAGAAGAAGTAATATTTCTATCAATGTTTACAGCTATGACAAGAACTATAATGTATATCCACTTCAAATCACAAAAACAAAACATGAAAAACATGTTAATTTATTATATATAAAAGATGATCAAAATAATAATCATTTTTGTTGGATAAAAGACCTATCACGATTAATAAGAAGTCAAGTGACAAAACATACTGAGAAGTTATACTTTTGTGATAGATTTTTAACAAGACACTTTCGAAATAAGAAGCAGTTGCAAAACCACGAACTATATTGTAAAGAACATGAGGCTGTTAGAATAGAACTTCCAAAACCATACGACAATCAAATAGAGTTTCAAAACTATAATCGTTCATTAAGAGTTCCATTTGTCATATTTGCCGACTTCGAATATATCTTATGTAAGTTAAAAATAGAGCATTATTGTAGTAAAACAGTAAAATATCAAAAGCATGAACCAATGAGTTTTTGTTACTATGTCAAATATTCAAATTCGAACTATAAAGCCCCTGTTAGTTATATAGGTCCAGATGCTGCGAAAGTATTTATTGAAATGTTGCAAAAAGAAGCAATAGAAATTATAGAAATATATAACAGGGTAGTTGATATGACCCCGCTTAGTGAGAAGGAAATAGAAGCTTATAACAGTTCGGATACTTGTCATAAATGTGAGAAAAACTTGAATGACTTACCACCAGCTGTTGAGAGAAAAATAAATATATTAAAGAAGAAAATACAGTTCTACAAGGATAAAGACGATATGAGTGAAAAAATAAAAGAATGGAAGCATGACTTAATAAAGTGTTTGTATAAGATAAATAAAAATAAAGCAAAAGTAAGAGATCATGATCATTTAACTGGAAAGTTTAGAGGTGCAGCTCACAGTTATTGCAATTTAAACTATAAAAATCCCAACTTTATTCCTGTATTTCTTCACAATTTAACTGGTTATGATACGCATTTGTTTATTAAGGAGTTAGCTTATGATACACATAAAATTAAACTGATCGCTAATAATGAGGAAAGGTACATAACATATGAAAAATATATAACAGCAGGACCAGAAAAAGATGGAATAAATTTAAGATTTGTTGATTCATTTAGATTTATGCCAAAGAGTTTAGCAGAGTTAACTAGTAATTTAAAACCGGAACAATTTCGAGAAACATTAAAGTTTTTCCTGATTGATAAACTTGATCTAGTTAATACTAAAGGTGATTATCCATTTGAGTTTGTTGATTCATTTGAAAAATTAGAAGAACCCGTTCCACTATCTCCAGACAAATTTACAAACAGATTAACAGGAGAAAAAATGAGTCCTGAACGTCATAAGCTTCATGTACGAGTTTGTAAAGAATTCGATCTGAAGTTAGTGAGGGACTTAACTGAACATTATAACAAAACAGATGTCCTTAAATTAACAGATATATTTGAAAACTTTAGAGATGTGTGTTTAAAGGCATATGGATTAGATTCTGCTTGGTATTATACAGCACCGGGTCCAACGTGGTATGCAATGTTAAGGATGACTAAAATTAACTTAGAAATGTTAACTGATTATGATAAAATACTAATGTTAGAAAAGGGTATACGAGGAGGATTCTCACAATGTAGTAAAATATATGTAAAAGCTAACAACAAATATATGCAAGATTATAATAAAGATGAGTGTTCAACATACGTAGCATATCTAGACGCAAACAACTTATATGGGTGGGCGATGAGTCAATACATGCCTTATAAAGACTTTAAATGGATTAAACCTTGCATAGATATAATGAACATTCCGGATGATTCAGAAACTTGATACATATTAGAAGAAGATTTAGAATATCCGAAGTATTTACACAACAAACATTCTGATTTACCATTAGCTCCAGAAACATGTGTCCACCAGAATCTAAACAATCAAAACTACTAACAACACTTTATAATAAGGAGAGATATGTAATTCATTATAGGAATTTAAAACTATATATGTCGCTTGGAATGAAATTAAAGAAAGTGCATAGAGTACTAGAATTCAAACAATCAGACTGGTTAAAGAAATACATTGATTTAAATACAAATATGAGAACGCAAGCTAAAAAAAAGTTTGAAGAAGATTTTTATAAGCTCATGAATAACTCGGTATTCGGAAAAACAATGGAAATTATTAGAAAGAGGCAGCCCATACAATTAGAATGTGATCCTGAAACAGGGGCGTCATTTAGGGAGGACAGGAGGGGGCAATTGCCCCCCCAAGAGTTTGAGGAATACATATACTTTAATCGATTGTCTACTAATATACTAGTACAAAACGTGAAAGCCTTATGTCGGTGGTGCTCTTGCCCCCCCCAAGCAAAGTCTGAAATGACGCCCCTGTCCTGAAAGGGTAGAAAAATTAATTGCAAAACCTAATTTTGATTACAGAACAACATTTACAGAGAATTTGTGTGCTATACATATGAAAAAAGAGCGATTGACATTTAATAAGCCAATATATGTTGGTATGAGTGTATTAGAACTATCAAAACTATTAATGTATGATTTTCATTATAACACGATGAAGCCGAAATATGGAAACAATATAGATTTATGTTATATGGATACCGATAGCTTTATATATGAGATTGAAAGTGAAGACTTTTATAAAGATATAGCAGATATAGTTGATCAATTTGACACGAGTGAATACAAGGAAAATAACATATATGGACTACCACTAATAAACAAAAAAGTAATAGGTAAGATGAAAGATGAGAATAAAGGTAAGATAATGACAGAGTTTACTGGATTGAGATCAAAGATGTATGCTTATAGAGTAGAAAATAAAGAAGAGAAAAAATCTAAAGGAGTAACTAAAGCTGTAATATCAAAAGAGTTGCAGTTTAATGATTATAAAGAGAGCTTATTTAAAAATGTAAAAAAGGAAAACGACTTTAATCTCATTAGAAGTTATAAGCACGATATATATAGTATAACCGTTCATAAGCTAGCATTAGATTCTTCAGATGATAAAAGATACATATTACGGGATGGGGTAAATACATTAACTTGGGCTCATTATGGGATAAAAGAGGAGTAGTTGTAGTTTTAATTATAAGTTTTAGATGTAAGTTAGTTATAAGTTTTTATACTTTTAAATGTCATAAAAGCATATTCAATCTCACTTTGGGTTATACTGGTGTTAAAGTACAATAGTCAGTGGTGGCTTCATAAATTTTTGGCAGTTAGGGGGTGGAAGGGGGAAAAGTGTATGCAGAACATACATGTGTACCCTACTGGTTAACTTTACAACGCCCGCTCCAGCAGGTATACTCACTCAGAAACGAGAGATTACACTCGAATAATTTTATGAAAATGGATCAAAACTTACCTAACCTTAAGCTAACCCGTTCCTAACCCCTACCCTACTTATTTCTATCTTACTCTACTCTACCCTACCCTACTGTACTATACTTTTTAAAAGGGCTTTATTTCTCGATGCGCAGCTGGAGCATGTTATGTAAAGTTTACCCAAATATACAATGTGAAACTTTTTTCGTGAAGGATGGGAGTCTGAATATGAGTAATTACTGTCAATGGACAGTCTTTGAAATGAATTTTGAGCATTACTCGAGCAGACGGTTCAACCAAATTTTCACACAATTAGTGCATTTTAAGGTTTCTTTTAAATGAGGAGCTAGTGCATAAACCATGAACCAACTTGTGCTAGGTGGCCATTAAAATAAAATAAAATTTTTAGATACAAGTGGAAGAGTTGCTATTAACAAAATCAAAGAAGAATTAAAATTTCATCCTGTTAAAGTTAACCTTGTTTTCATTTGTGGCTATATTAAAGACAAAGAAATACAAGAGCGCAATTTTAAAACTATGAATGAAAGAATATTAGAATCAGCTGACATAAATGAATATATATCTTATGCCAAACAAAAGCTTCGTAGAGAAATGGAAGAATTCGAAGGTAGAGCATCAGGATGGACATTGCATCAAATTAAATATTTACAAATCAAATTAAACAAGTATGTACCATTAAGAGCTTCTTTCTATATTCAACTTCCTAAACCAATTAAAGATAAGAAAGCAGTGATTAATATTAAAAGTAAAGACAATAAATGTTTCTTGTATTCCATTGCAAGCTATTTAAAACCTATAGACAGATGTTCTCAGTATCAAAGACCTTCACATTATAAACAGCTTGTTAATGAGTTGCAAAAGAAGTATTGTGATAACATTGAATTTCCTGTACAATTAAAAGATATCCCAAAATTTGAAAGAAGAAGTAATATTTCTATCAATGTTTACAGCTATGACAAGAACTATAATGTATATCCACTTCAAATCACAAAAACAAAACATGAAAAACATGTTAATTTATTATATATAAAAGATGATCAAAATAATAATCATTTTTGTTGGATAAAAGACCTATCACGATTAATAAGAAGTCAAGTGACAAAACATACTGAGAAGTTATACTTTTGTGATAGATTTTTAACAAGACACTTTCGAAATAAGAAGCAGTTGCAAAACCACGAACTATATTGTAAAGAACATGAGGCTGTTAGAATAGAACTTCCAAAACCATACGACAATCAAATAGAGTTTCAAAACTATAATCGTTCATTAAGAGTTCCATTTGTCATATTTGCCGACTTCGAATATATCTTATGTAAGTTAAAAATAGAGCATTATTGTAGTAAAACAGTAAAATATCAAAAGCATGAACCAATGAGTTTTTGTTACTATGTCAAATATTCAAATTCGAACTATAAAGCCCCTGTTAGTTATATAGGTCCAGATGCTGCGAAAGTATTTATTGAAATGTTGCAAAAAGAAGCAATAGAAATTATAGAAATATATAACAGGGTAGTTGATATGACCCCGCTTAGTGAGAAGGAAATAGAAGCTTATAACAGTTCGGATACTTGTCATAAATGTGAGAAAAACTTGAATGACTTACCACCAGCTGTTGAGAGAAAAATAAATATATTAAAGAAGAAAATACAGTTCTACAAGGATAAAGACGATATGAGTGAAAAAATAAAAGAATGGAAGCATGACTTAATAAAGTGTTTGTATAAGATAAATAAAAATAAAGCAAAAGTAAGAGATCATGATCATTTAACTGGAAAGTTTAGAGGTGCAGCTCACAGTTATTGCAATTTAAACTATAAAAATCCCAACTTTATTCCTGTATTTCTTCACAATTTAACTGGTTATGATACGCATTTGTTTATTAAGGAGTTAGCTTATGATACACATAAAATTAAACTGATCGCTAATAATGAGGAAAGGTACATAACATATGAAAAATATATAACAGCAGGACCAGAAAAAGATGGAATAAATTTAAGATTTGTTGATTCATTTAGATTTATGCCAAAGAGTTTAGCAGAGTTAACTAGTAATTTAAAAGCGGAACAATTTCGAGAAACATTAAAGTTTTTCCTGATTGATAAACTTGATCTAGTTAATACTAAAGGTGATTATCCATTTGAGTTTGTTGATTCATTTGAAAAATTAGAAGAACCCGTTCCACTATCTCCAGACAAATTTACAAACAGATTAACAGGAGAAAAAATGAGTCCTGAACGTCATAAGCTTCATGTACGAGTTTGTAAAGAATTCGATCTGAAGTTAGTGAGGGACTTAACTGAACATTATAACAAAACAGATGTCCTTAAATTAACAGATATATTTGAAAACTTTAGAGATGTGTGTTTAAAGGCATATGGATTAGATTCTGCTTGGTATTATACAGCACCGGGTCCAACGTGGTATGCAATGTTAAGGATGACTAAAATTAACTTAGAAATGTTAACTGATTATGATAAAATACTAATGTTAGAAAAGGGTATACGAGGAGGATTCTCACAATGTAGTAAAATATATGTAAAAGCTAACAACAAATATATGCAAGATTATAATAAAGATGAGTGTTCAACATATGTAGCATATCTAGACGCAAACAACTTATATGGGTGGGCGATGAGTCAATACATGCCTTATAAAGACTTTAAATGGATTAAACCTTGCATAGATATAATGAACATTCCGGATGATTCAGAAACTTGATACATATTAGAAGAAGATTTAGAATATCCGAAGTATTTACACAACAAACATTCTGATTTACCATTAGCTCCAGAAACATGTGTCCACCAGAATCTAAACAATCAAAACTACTAACAACACTTTATAATAAGGAGAGATATGTAATTCATTATAGGAATTTAAAACTATATATGTCGCTTGGAATGAAATTAAAGAAAGTGCATAGAGTACTAGAATTCAAACAATCAGACTGGTTAAAGAAATACATTGATTTATATACAAATATGAGAACGCAAGCTAAAAAAAAGTTTGAAGAAGATTTTTATAAGCTCATGAATAACTCGGTATTCGGAAAAACAATGGAAATTATTAGAAAGAGGCAGCCCATACAATTAGAATGTGATCCTGAAACAGGGGCGTCATTTAGGGAGGACAGGAGGGGGCAATTGCCCCCCCAAGAGTTTGAGGAATACATATACTTTAATCGATTGTCTACTAATATACTAGTACAAAACGTGAAAGCCTTATGTCGGTGGTGCTCTTGCCCCCCCCAAGCAAAGTCTGAAATGACGCCCCTGTCCTGAAAGGGTAGAAAAATTAATTGCAAAACCTAATTTTGATTACAGAACAACATTTACAGAGAATTTGTGTGCTATACATATGAAAAAAGAGCGATTGACATTTAATAAGCCAATATATGTTGGTATGAGTGTATTAGAACTATTAAAACTATTAATGTATGATTTTCATTATAACACGATGAAGCCGAAATATGGAAACAATATAGATTTATGTTATATGGATACCGATAGCTTTATATATGAGATTGAAAGTGAAGACTTTTATAAAGATATAGCAGATATAGTTGATCAATTTGACACGAGTGAATACAAGGAAAATAACATATATGGACTACCACTAATAAACAAAAAAGTAATAGGTAAGATGAAAGATGAGAATAAAGGTAAGATAATGACAGAGTTTACTGGATTGAGATCAAAGATGTATGCTTATAGAGTAGAAAATAAAGAAGAGAAAAAATCTAAAGGAGTAACTAAAGCTGTAATATCAAAAGAGTTGCAGTTTAATGATTATAAAGAGAGCTTATTTAAAAATGTAAAAAAGGAAAACGACTTTAATCTCATTAGAAGTTATAAGCACGATATATATAGTATAACCGTTCATAAGCTAGCATTAGATTCTTCAGATGATAAAAGATACATATTACGGGATGGGGTAAATACATTAACTTGGGCTCATTATGGGATAAAAGAGGAGTAGTTGTAGTTTTAATTATAAGTTTTAGATGTAAGTTAGTTATAAGTTTTTATACTTTTAAATGTCATAAAAGCATATTCAATCTCACTTTGGGTTATACTGGTGTTAAAGTACAATAGTCAGTGGTGGCTTCATAAATTTTTGGCAGTTAGGGGGTGGAAGGGGGAAAAGTGTATGCAGAACATACATGTGTACCCTACTGGTTAACTTTACAACGCCCGCTCCAGCAGGTATACTCACTCAGAAACGAGAGATTACACTCGAATAATTTTATGAAAATGGATCAAAACTTACCTAACCTTAAGCTAACCCGTTCCTAACCCCTACCCTACTTATTTCTATCTTACTCTACTCTACCCTACCCTACTGTACTATACTTTTTAAAAGGGCTTTATTTCTCGATGCGCAGCTGGAGCATGTTATGTAAAGTTTACCCAAATATACAATGTGAAACTTTTTTCGTGAAGGATGGGAGTCTGAATATGAGTAATTACTGTCAATGGACAGTTTTTGAAATGAATTTTGAGCATTACTCGAGCAGACGGTTCAACCAAATTTTCACACAATTAGTGTATTTTAAGGTTTCTTTTAAATGAGGAGCTAGTGCATAAACCATGAACCAACTTGTGCTAGGTGGCCATTAAAAAGCACGAATGTTATCTAACTGAGTCAGACAGGAGCGCAGCAAGGGGACCCGAGCGAGGGGGTGCGTCTATAGGGAGCAGGCGCGTCAGCGATAGAGGGCATACGCACCAGCGAGAACAGTGGAAAAATACATAAAATATAAGCAATAAATTTAGCTTCAAAAGAACTTAAATAATTGTAATAATTCCTATCTTCAGAATGGCATCATTGCTTTCCCGGGTACAAATGGCCCGCTGCGTGGAGAAATTCATCTGTTCTTAATTTTTACTTTTTTCCACACTTCGCACAGTAGATTTTTCGTTTCAACGTACAATGCCGCTGCAAAAACTTTCTGACATAACGCGCTTTATCACAATTCTTTGTAATAAAATTGTATGTTTCCATTACTTCCATCGCAAACGTCCAATGCTAACACGAACTGAATGTTTCCGCCGTTTATTTCCACCTTTGCATTTTTGTACTCTTCCGCTCCAGTAAATAGTTACACTTAGAATACGTTGACTGCCATTCAAAATGTATTTCAATATGATAATCAATAACAGTATTACTCATATTCACAATCTTCTACTTTTATGAAAAGTGTTTTACACCGTATTTTACTTATAAATTTTGTTTTCAGTAGAACCGTTTGCTCGAGTGAACCCGAATTTTGAGTAATGATGAAAGTATTGTATGCGTGTCTTCTTCCATTATACTTGTTCATGCATATACTTCCCATCGCTGACGCGCCTGCTCTCTACGGACGCACCTCCTCGTTACCTCTGGTCCGACTGCTGCACTCCTGCCCTAATTCGGTTAGATAGCATTCGTGCTTTCTAATGGCCACCTAGTACAAGTTGGTTCATATTTTATGCACTGTAGTTTTTATGCCATATGTCACACTATATTTACTGAGCCCTCCTGAAATCAATCTGCAAGTAGTAATGGAGCTTCTTATTTAGTGCATGTTCTGTTAAAAGAAATACAAAGCTCTAGCCTAACCCGAAAATGTAAGATATGTGTCAAAATTTGATAGAACCTTCTGCTCGAGTAATTCCAAGGTAATTTTCGTCATTCTTTATTACAATTTTAAATAATAATAGTGACTTGGTGTTACTCCAGTTGCGTAATCCTTTACAGGAGTGACTTCGTGGATTCAATAGCGAAAATAAAATTGTAAATTGTGATCACTAGGAAATCTTCATTTATAGTCTTTGTATCTCGAACGAGAAAGGAAGCAGGTAGGCCTATGGTTGAATATGTACAAGGCTATTTTTATATCGGCATAGGATCCTTACTGCGTTAAACAGAATGAATACGATTTTGGGTTCGGATCAGTTTATCTACACCAAGTAAAGTCAAATTTATATGAGAAACGTGATGTTAAGGAAAGTGTGTTGGAGTGGGTAAACGCAAAGAGAATAACTTTCGGAGTCTCGAGCCATTGTATTTAGGATGAAATACGTAGATATACGTGTGACTATATGTTCTTCCACCATAGTGGTGGTGAGAAACCTATGGAGGACAGTAAGTGAAGTTAGGCCTAATTGCTATCTATCTGTAACGACATTTATTCTGAAGTTGACCGTCCACCTGATTTGCCTGATTTTCGAACGAAAGTATAATAAAAGCTCCTAGTAATAGTAGTAATAGGCAGTAGTAGTGATAGTGATAGTTATATGCCGAATTTTGCATATTTAAGTATGAATGATTTTTTTTTATTTATTAAGAAGGATTGGTGTATAGCGTATAATATTGGTGAGTAGGGTAATATCTATTGCTTTGCACCTGCCGCCTACTCACGGGTTCAAGTCTCGACGGTGTCCATCGAACGCAGACTTACTGCGTCCAGTGCCCGTTAACAAATACTATAGACTCCGTCCGGCCTTAGTAGTTCATCTGCTTGTTTAGGATGCTAATATCAATTCAAAGAAACAGACATGTTATGTAAAGAGGCACAGGAAAGCCGTAAGATGAAGGATAAAGAAAATGAACACTATAATTTAGTAGTCTGTTGTGCTCTGGCGAACGACGAAGTGCAGAGGGAATGTTGTACTGCAATTACACAGCTATCACATGTTTTGTTAAGAACTCGGTAAAGCCCGATTGAATGTTCTTTTTTTTTAACCTTGACGAAAATAGCTCTTGTGGTAAGACAGTTGTATATGTCCACTATAAATAGTTTTGTACATGTTCAACACCCGGTTTCCTTTCTCACTCGAGGCATGAGCACTGTAAATGTAAATTTGTAGAGAGAACATTTTCGTTGGCTTCGCTGTTATAATCCACGAAATTGTTCTCGTTAAATATTATCAGAATGTAAATGTATAAAAACCTAACTTACCTAAACCATACTCTTATTTGCTTGTCCCCGTTAGTTTATGGACTACAAACTCCAAGTGTTCGCCACTGAAATTAGTAAAAAATGCTCGCCACGTATTTGCAACACCTGTTTTCATTTGTGGTTTAGGAATTGCGAGTGTATTACAATTACATACCCATTCTGTATGTAAAAGGGCAACTCCATGGAGCTTTGACCTACAGTGTTACTATCGAAATAAAAAAAAAACGTTTCGTAATCTGCTCGTGAAATAACCATGGTGCGTAATGCTGCACCACAGAAATCATTCTGTACTCATTCTTTCCAAGGGCCTCGCGCATGGGGGCAGGCATTCGTCAGTATAATCAAATGTGTACTTGCATTTTTAAGAATATTTTGTGAAAATAATTTTGATTGTGCCTCTACGTTTTCCCTTACTTTCATATAGTGGGCGGAACTGGTTATATTGCATGCTTTAATATTGTTTATCTATAGCAGTAACATTATTGACAAGGCAGGTAATAGTGTTTGTGCACAAGAATTTTAAATGAATGTTTTAAAATATATTTGTTCCACGTTGTCGAATTTGACAGAAGTTCTCGAGGTGGGCTTGCACTTGTGAGGGATGAATGGATCACTCCCAGAAAAAAAGAAACTTTCTGGCCCCCATGTAAATTGTCAACACAATATAATAAATTTTTGGTGAATGGCTAAAAAGCTGCACCAGACGAACAGTGGACATTGTATCCAATCAAGAGAATATTCTACAGTACAGGTGAGTCATTCCATAAGAAGTCAACCTAGTTCATAACCCGCACTACCACTGCCGATTTGTATGGAATATGGCGAGTAGGGCCTATAATATGTGGCTTATTGATCTTGAAAGTTGCCAGTTATTTTTATGACTTAGTATATTTCTTGCGAAGATTTGCCCAAGAAGTCGAATTGAGTTTTCTCGTGGATAATGTTTTCGGTCTGCTTCATGACCCAAGAAATCTGGTATAGCATTCTCTACGAAGTACTTCAACTTTAAAAACAGTCCTTCATCAAAATTCACTTGGAACATTTCTAGCCCGTCGAAATTTAATTTGCCTTCTGCAGTATTTTCTGTCATCTACTATGGAGTAAATTTTCAGTTAGGACTTTTAGGTGTTTCTCTGTTTTGTGTAGTCACCGATATGATCAACTGAAGTTACAAACTGAATATTCTGCTTCTGCTCACCACCTCCTTTATCCGTACTAGAATCAAAGTTTAAATTTGAGAGTCCTTTCACGTCAAATCAAACCATTTTAACTAAAAAAAAATGCCTTCCCATCGCAGATTTCAATGATTTTGTTACATTAGTACTACCTTTGGAGGGTATGAAAAATCCAAAATTTTAGATTTATCGAGCCGCGCTGGTTCTGGAAATATAAATTATTGAGAATTCAGAAAGTGCCAAATTTTGATACACCTTCGTACACAAATATATCTATATCTGTAACTCTTTGTGCTAGAGAGCTAAACATTCACTCATTTTAAATTTACTGAAATAGGCTTTCATATGATTTTATAGATAATACCAAGAATGCAATGGAGGGAATACGAGGATATTCGGCGTATACTCACCTTCAATTTTGAGACACCATTGTATGGCTACCTAAAATTTATGAAGTCTATATACCCCATCTATAAAAGCGCATTTTAAATTTACTGAAATAGGCTTTCATATGATTTATAATTCAATAGAATTTTTTAAAATGAAACTTTTCGTCTGAAATTACAATAGTTGTTCATAACAAATCTATCTCTCTTTCTTTTTCAGATGACATTCTTAAAGCCAGACAGAAATTGAAGCAAGCAGAAAACGATTCAGAATTACAATCCGCAATAGAAGAAGGGGAGAAGAAGAAACGAAGAATAAGGAAGAGAATATTGTCTTGTTCGGAAAGTGATTCAGATAGATCTGATGATGAACATGAGAAAAGAATGCGAATTATAGGTAAACATCAACTGAAATTCCCAACACCACCAAGTGCACCATTAGATTGCAGCAGGTCGTGATCTGAATTGGATATTCGCGTAAGGACTGACCAACTTGTGAATCGGAACGGGGCTACTGAACACCTGACTTTACCATCTGCCAGTAAGTTTGTTTAAATCATTGCAAGCTACCACTAGAATAACACATCAATGTTTACAAAAATGGATAAATTACGGTACATGATTTCATTTTAATAAAACATCTAGTTAAGGCAAGACTTTTCGCTTTAGGGAATCACACCCGAAGGTGTATCCAATCCATCTATTCCAGCAAACTTTTTGATTAAAGGAGTGCTGCATACAGAATTTTCCCTACGTATAAATTCATTTGTCACAATATTAGTATGGTTTAATAAGGCATGTGAAGAAATTCAAGCAGCATTATCCGACCATAAAGTTTGCTAAAATAGAGCCATTGGTTACAACTTCCGCTGTGATTTGCTAAATTGGTACGGCTTGCGTCATTATTTGTAGAGATATTACGACATTTATAACGACGCCACTATAGCTTTACACAGGTCTAGCTGCGAAACTTTCGAATTTTTTTGAGAAGAACATTATTCTTGTTTTAGTGCGTGGAATTCACCCTTAAAATTTCTATCCATTCTATATATATGTGTGTGTTCTTATGATAAACCTAGCTCTTCCTTCACAGTTCCTAATATGCAAACAACATATTAGGTTTTCATTACAGTGATAAGCCATGAGTTCTATAGGATAAGTTCTATTTGTTTAATTATTCATTACTGTTTTGTGTAAACTGTGTTTGTGTATCTTTTAATAAAGTCAGAAGCATAGATGGCTATTAGAGTGGGGTGATTAGAAGGCTGTTAAAAATTAAATGCCATTCTCATTGAAACACAGAAACTCTTGAAACTTTAGCGTTGCTTGTAATAGGTACAATATAGAACAAAGTAAATAAGAGGACGGAGAATTGTTTGTGAACACTCGGGGAAAATCTGAAAGAGTCAGGAAATTCATTCTTCAAAAAAGTATGTGAAACCTGTTATTCTCTATAATGCAAAATAATCGAATATTTTTATTTTTTCAGAAAGTTGTTGGTAGGGGATCAAAGTCACCCCATGTCCCTCTCTCCCGTAACTACAAAGAAATTCTTGACTGGTTTTTAGTCATTCAGTCTTTTAGGCAACGTACTCTCACTGTATTTCAACATTTTTAGCCGGTATGCCAAGTCAAAATTGAAATAGAACATATAGCCTCTGCTCTTTCCACTTCGAACTGTGGTCGAGAGAATATCTCGTGTAAAATGTGGTAATATGTGTGGCTAAGTTTAGGAAGATTTTCGCTATTTTGTCTTGGCAGTGCGCGCCAGGGCTTTAATAAAACACTAATACTGAAGTACCACTACTGGAAGACTGATTCGACAACAATGTTCCCAAACTGTGCTCTCATCTTGTAAGTTAGTCTGTATTTTTCAATTGCATTCCGACCATTATTTTTATCCCATTTTAATTTTAGGTGAAGGAAGTTCATTAGCTGTTGATCATAGCTCAAATGAAAGGCATTTCGAATTGGACGAAAATTATTTGGCAGTGATTTCCCGCCACCTTGCAAAAATTGAAAGAAAGCTGGAAGAAGTGAGCGAGCAGCAGAAAACTATTATAGAAAATTTTGCTCCCAAACCAGAGGCTAGTAGATCTTTCCCTGAATACATAAAACTACCTTGTAAAACTGTGGAGGACATTAATAGAGTGGAAGAGTGGTTACTATCTTCACCGGACAATGAGCAGATTCTGGTAAGTTTACAATTTTTTTTTCATACAGAAAACATCACATAATTGTAAATACAATTAGTTTTACGTAATCCTTATTCTTTCTTTGTAAACTTCTCAGGTGAGTAGTACTAGTAACAACATTACATAACGACCGCAGCAAGCACAGTCGTAAACTTTACTCCACTTTACTATTATAACAACTAATAATACAATTACTAATAATACTATTGTGCTGCCAAAATGTCTTGAGCCGTGGCAAAAATGCGAACTAAAGCTCACACCCACGCGTTGAGCCAATAAGGGTTCAGCAGCTGCTAAGCAAGAGAGCCTTAGCGAAAGAGAGTGGAATTCCTTCAGCCGATAGCAGTGCCTGAAACGGAAGACTACGTGTCAAGTCAATGTGGTATATTTATACCATCATTATTATTAGTAGTAATAGCAGCAGTAGTAGTAGTAGTAGTATAGCAAGAAGAAGAAGAACGATACATCTCAGGATAAACAGCAGAGCCATTTCTTGGTGAACTAAGCGACTGCAAAAAACTACGCAGTGTGGAAGCGACTTTCGCAAGAAAACTACACAGTGTAAAGTAGCATCCGTTATGGAGTATATATACGCCATAAACAGTTAAGGGGTTAACAGTGCTCTTTGTTGGTCTATATTAAGCTGAAATGAAGTTTATTGTACATGAAATCTTGCGAGCTTTCGAAGATATGGAACACGCTCATGTTTGAGGAAAAGTTGTCATTTACACCTTGAATACCTCAAAACATGTCTCTAATAATTCGGAAGAAAATATCTGTGGTACTAATTAATGTATGGCCACTCACTTCTGCTGCGTCAAGCTCCGGCTCAATTGTAGGTCGTGTCATGTTGACTTTGATGGACAGACGCCGTGCGCGTGGGTTTTCTCGGGTTCTCTCGTTTCATTCCACCAATCATCCCATCAACATTCATCGGCTTAAACCAAAGTTGCTGAGAGACGTTAAATAAATTAAGTTCGAAATAGTACATACTAAAGTATATTGAAAAGTTCAAAATGGCGCTACAATACTATGTATAGCTATGGTCTACAGCTTTTTCATCTACACAATTACTGGAAAGCTCAGACCCACCCATTTAATTTCTTTAAAACAAGTGAGGCCATGAATGCGACCAAATGAACTACATACATGACAGGGTGTCTATCGGTCACGAAATCCGAAAACGTTTATGACAGTCGCGAAAGTTAGCTTTTGAGTCACGATTTTTTATCTGCACAAATATAAGTACAGATTTAAAAATTTTGTTCTATAAAATGTCCAAATTCACCACCAAAAATGTATATGGTCGGCTTTAGACACTATGAAATCTCAAGAAAAACGCGCTTCTATCGCATGCATGAAAATTCGGCCTAATTTGCACCCAAATACACTCTTGAGAATGTTACGAAATGTTACGGTTTGTTAAAGAAAAGGTCACAAAGAGTCACGATACTTCATTTTGGAATTTTAGTAGACACCCTGCATGAGCTCAAGTAGTACATCTGTATAGCATATTAGACATAACGTCTCTCATATTGGATTTCACTTTATTTTCCCAAAGTGCAATAGGTTCTGGAGACATACCAATTTCATGTAAAGTTTTCTCAGAAATTCACTGATGATGTTTTACCGTTGAGAAGTTTTTGCATGTGACATGTAAGTGATAGTTGGTTCTTCGGAAAAGTAGGTATGTCCTTGAGGAAACTTTCGAGCAGCGCATTGGAACACACATTAAGTGCATGCATTAAATGCGTACGTACGTTATGCAGTCAGTTAAGTGTGTTCAAGTAGGTTATGAAGTTGCATTTTGCAAAGCATTAAACAGAATTGAAGCATCTTGTACCTGCATTACCTGCTGAAGGTGAAGATAACGAACATATTTATCTTCATGTCATGCGAGGGCATCTTTGTTCGAAATTGGGTGTGCCTTCATCTTTTGATTGTGTCCTTGTACATAGACAATTAATATGTACGATTTGAATTGTTCCTGGCAGCGAATATTACGCAATTTTACTCGTGTTTTTCATATCTATATATCAAATGATATGCTTCTGCATGTGATCTACGTCAAATTTCGCTCTAAATGTCTAATTGTTTTTATTGCAGGAGCTACAACTGAGCCTTGTAGGAGGAAGAAAGGTACAACACATCGTACGAAGAATATTGGAAAAACTATTCTGCAATAATTTGGCACTTCAATTTAACTGGACAGGCAAGCACAACAAGAAACCTCTCAGGCACCTGAAATTGATGGATATTCTACTAGGTGAGTTTTCGGGATGCTTTCAGTTGTAGGATTCTAATACTCTGTAAGGAAGGCCTCACCGGTGGTTTGTCTGTGTGTAGCGAGTTTCAAATCAGGGTTCCCCTATAAGTATCATGAAATTTTAACTTTTTTAAAGCTGTAGGATACATACTTCAAATGGCTCACCTCTGGTGCGTGGAGACCCCGGATTGGACCCAGTTCATGCCATGCGGGTTTGTGGACACTATGTGCGTGGGGTTTCTAGGAGTTCTCCGTTTCCTTCCCCCCATCTTCCATTCCATCAATCACCATGCATCCATCCGGTCTGAACCAAAGTTGCAGAAGGACTCTAAAATATATTCAAACTCTCGACTGTTAAATATTGCTGCTGTTTCAGATTCTTTGGACAGTTCCTGTTCCATTCCTGTCAAGGTGCATTTTTCTCGTGCGATTTAAATGCATTTTTGGTTCCGTATATCCCCCAAGGCTAGATAGAAGGAAATTCATTCAGCTTTAATGTTTGGACTGTAAATTAATAGGTAACATTAATAATACCAATAATGTGTTTTCTGCATACTGTAACGAATGAAAAGAAAATAATATTTTGACTGTCAGGTCCCCAGATAGTCCCGCCCTCCAACCGTTGAGGAGCAACCGCTCTCCAACTTCTACTAGTGAACTCCGCATGCATGCATGCAACAAAAGCATCTGTCGCGGGTGTGGATGCTACGATTTCTGTCAGTAAACTATGCATGCAAGTAGTTACTGTTGTGACTGGATCCAGTTGAATTAGTTTGCATAATTTAGATGGTTTGATTGACTGGCTGCGTTTAATTAGCGTCATCAGATTTTTATGATTTTACTGGAACTGTAAATTGCTGAACATACATTTTTTCGTTTTGCTGTTGTTTAGGTGGAATAGGATAATAAAGTAATTTTCTTACAACATTAACGACTATTTTAGTGTAAGTTAATGTCATGTACTGCATTGTAGAAGTTTTTTTCTCTATACGTTATACTTCATGTTGGAATGTTACTTGTCAGGATGAATTTTATGTATTCATTTTTTATTCCTTGTGCTTGTTCCTAAATATGTTTATGACAAATATGTTACCTTTACCGTCTGTACTCTAGAGGCTGTAGTTGTTTTTATGGTAGCATTCTTACTAGTACATTTACTGGAGCCGCGTTGGCTCATTGGTAGAGCGCTCGCCTCTGGTGCATAGAGTCCTTGGTTTGATCCCGGCCCGTGCCATGTAGGTTTTGTATTGAAGAACCACCGTGTGCGTGGGTTTCATCGGTGTGAGTCAAAGCTACTTAAAGCCTTTTAAAAAATTAAAAATTCAATATACCTATTACTGCTATTATCTCTATTCCATCTATACATGTGCATTTTGTATATAAAGGATGCCGCCTTCTATGTGTAGGGGCTAGTGCCATAAATAAGTCATCGTCCGCGAGAACTTGTGGAAAACACCCCCGATAACTAAATGGCCAACTAGAACCCTCATTTCTAGCATTTGACAACCGCTCGTCAAGTCCACGTGGGGTACTTAGTTGCCACAGTTCCAAACGCTGTCCTCTCAGTCAGTGATTAGAAGGTTGCTGTTCAACATATATAGTTTTCTTATACATATATATTATGCTCGATTATAGCGAAATGTGGAGGCCTGGCATCTGTTTCACATTAGTGATAGTATTGGGAGTGAGAGTAAGAGACACGAGACACAGTGGGTGCTGCGACATTGCAACCCCGTAAATGCGGTCAAAAGAGGTATAGGGGGAGGAAGAAATACTGCTGTAAAATCCAGCAGGGGAAGTTCAAACAATTAGCCGAACTGCACATCTATAGATGGAATACACAATAATGCAACTGACGTCTTTCGGAACACCATTTTCCATAAATTCGACATACCTGCAAGACAGAAATAAGCATCAAGAGGATAAGATTATCTTAGCTGAGATTTTCCAGGATTTTCCTCAGCAGCACCAAGCATATGTCCCAATCTTACCGTATTAATAGGGCGTTCTTGTCACCTTCTTACTATCCCGGCCAATCCAAATCTCGGTAATTAAAAATTAATTGAATCCTGTGAAATTAATCTTGAGTCAAAACAAAAATAACTACCGGTGATTGATAACATCACGTAAGAACACGTTGCTTTATATTAGTCAACAATTTCCTATAATAAGGTAGTGTTATTTAAGAATAACTATACCAAAGCCCACCCGTGAATGGACAACTATAGTTACATAAATAACCCTCCCAGAGTAGACGGCGTAAACGTTTCAACGAGGTTAGTCCAGTGAATCAGATGCATTTGTCCCAATCTCCCGAAAAGTATGTGAGGTACTAGATAGGAGCTAGGCAAAAAAAAAAAAATCCATCAGCATAGAATTTAATTCCTGATTGTAGTATGCCGATCAAATTTAAAAGTCATTGCTCCACAGATTTCCTGAAGAGTGTATCAATTTCCTCACATTGTATTTTACATGTAATATATTTTAGGATATGTTAACAGAATCGCAACACTAATTTCTTTGTAATTGTTTTCAGGTGCAGTTCGGGGAAGCCCATACGCATTGAATGCTTCTGAATGTGAAGTGCATTCCGTAATACAGAACTGGTTTCGCCACGTTAAAGACAGGGATGGTGGACGTGAAGCGCGTAGACACAAAACTGGTCGTGGTCGAGATGCGCCGCAACACCCTGAAACGGAACGCGTTGTTATTGTGTAAGAGAAATAACATGGTTGTCTATCTTCAGAGTGGAAAAGAGAAAGAGGACAGGAACTACTTTGTCTTCAGATTGTTTACATAAAAAGTGCCTTCTTATTCCAGACTTTTCGGCATATGTTTGCATTCCTTTCTGTATCATGGAACATTTTCACTAATGCGTATATGTCATGTATGAAGACTTCTCATCATAGATTTTTCCAGAACACACATGATTTTCCAGTATGTTACAAAAAATGAACAATCAACGTTCCAAATGAAAAATTTAAAATGTACGAGTTACAGTACAGACGAAAATCTGTAAAATATGGTATTACAGGTACTAGGAAAATTTGTTGATTGAATGGACATTTCGAGTATCGCTGATGACAAGGATATCCAAAATGTATGTTCTGTTACATATTTTTCCAGTGTAGTTATAGAGGGTTTTGCCAGGACTAACTCTTACTTTTCACATTTTTCATATTGAACGTTGATTTTGCATTATTCACAAGAAATGAAAAATCAAAGATTCCTTGGTAGAATCTGCACAACAAGTTCGTTAAATTCTACTTGCTTTCCCAGGATGTTTTTAGTTTTTACGTAACAATTGTCTAGTAATGATTAAAATAGTCTTCTTGTAACTTAATTACAAACTGGTTTACTTGAAGTTTCAGTTTTGTTAAGAGCTTTTATTAACTCTCACATTTAAATGCGGAAGGAGGACTTGAAAGCAAGGATACTTAGTGCTTGCATTTCAACTGAAGTTGAGTTTTGTGCAATTTTTTTTTTTTCATAGAAGGCTAGGTAGTGAGATATTTTCGGTAAAGGAGCTTTTATTTTTAAGAACATCTAATGTTTAGTTTTTTGCGTTGTCAATTCTTCAGTTAATCTATGCTATGTAAACTTCTATAAATAGGTGTGACAGGTATGATTCTGATTTTTACTTGTACACACATTACTGAACATGATCAGTCTGTTCAGTAGAATATCTTACACGTAGAACTCGAGCTTCAACTGAAACTGGAATTCTACTAATATGTTTAATAATTGTTTCGAAAAGGGAAATATGCATACTAAACAGACACGTTTCGTCGTTTTTATTTACAATTTGTATGTTTTGTATTTTTATATGACTTCTTGAGCCGTTTTGTTTTGTAAAAAATCTGCTGAAATATATAGTATGTACATCACGATAAAGTAATGCGGCTTCTGCACATAAATGTATGTTTCATTTCTTTTAACCAATTTTATTATTATTATTTCTGTGAAACTGAAGAATGAAAGTTCATGTATATTTCTTTCCAAATGTACTTTTTCATTGCTTTGTAAGACCTTATAAAAATCATCGTATATCCTATAATTACGACATTAGAAAATTATAATTACTCCGTATCCGCACATGAACGCAGCCGGAACATAGGCGTCGGAATTTAGAGAAAGATTAATGTTAAATGTAATGTGAACGTACACTCATATCCAAAATGATTGTCACATATCTATAACTGTCTTCTTGTAAGGATATAACTTGATAGTGATCTTGCAGGGTACTTTTATTACTGATACTATGTGTATAATCGAGAAATGTATATTTGTGGTAAATTTAATAGGAAAAGAATTATAATTACGAAAATTAGAATGAGTAAAACGAAATGTTGCTAAATGAACAAGAAACTTTTATTTTCGTTTTATTGTTCTTATTTATTGCTCTTTTGACATGAAATTTGCCACATACACGTCTTTGCCGAATACACACCTACTAACATTATAAGAAATACCGGGCGAATTCGTTATCAAATTATATTCTTATATTTATATACATGGGACAATAATTTGGAATGAGTGTACATATTAATTCAAAGATTTTTTTTGGCAAACTTTCTTTTGAATGGCGGTGTAGCTAAACTGCATGTAAGTATCAAATATGTATTGTGTGATAACAACTAGTCCTCTATACAGCGTTTACTATTATCAGATGTAGATGTTTAGAACGCAACTCCCGCGGATATAGGGAATCTACACCCCTGGATATCTGCGGGAGGTACGTTTCAGCATCCACAGCTGATATTAGTAAACACTCACGCTTACCGTCGGCAGGTTATTCCTATCTGATCGGGATATGGTCCAAAAATTGTCGTCTATTGAAGGTGAACTCTCCATTTTTGGTCGACTAGTCGTCAGTAATTGGTCGGTATTATCGGGATTTGCTCGGGAGATTGTCCAAAAATAGTCGGTGAGCTGTTCATATTTGGTCGGCAAGTCGTCGGTAGTCAGTCGGGATAATGTCGTTATTGTCCTAATATGATCGGGAATTGGTTCGTCGGGAAGTTGTCGAAAAAGCGGACATAACGACCTTTTCCCGATTGTCGGGGCCAACTTCAACTGACCATTTATGGATGTCGGGCCGATCATTTTGTGCTACTAGGGACATAGACATAATCATGCGCATTGTACAATGACGCAACAAAATTAAGTGTTGTTATTACAACAATAAATAAGAAAAAGTAAAAATAGGGTGTTCACGAAAAGATAATAAGGCCTAGTAGATGTAATTTTATTCATATATTGTACGAAATATAATTTTATTTTTTTAAACACTGAAGGTGAGATCTTGTTGTATCAAATATTCATGACAACACTCAAGAAATATAAGAATATCAATTTTGATAACGTACCATATTTCAATGTAATTTACTAAGAAGAGAAAAAGTAACATGGAAGTTTCAATTGTATGTAAAATTATTTTTTTTAGCACATACTGTTTGTATAACAAACAAGGAATCCTTCAACGTACTTGTATTTATCACTAGAGTAGACCCCTTCATAGATTTTTATTGCTGAGCAATTGATCATATATTTTAGTGCATGCAAAGTACAAGTTTTGCTTCAGAATTAAAGCATTTGCTGTGGTGGATTCTAAAATATTTGTTTTCTAATTTGACGAGAAGTGGTTCAGTTTAGAAAAAAAATTTTTTTTTTTTGGTTTTAGTTCTGCAATACAGCTAAGCACAAAAGTGCATATACGGAAACCAAATGTAATTTTCTAAATCAGTGCTGCCCCGGGCATACGTCTATTGAGTGGCAGCTTCATAATGCCAAATAGTAACAAGAGTCGATTTTGCTTGAGTTGAAAGAAGTGCTCAATATTCAACCACCTTCTTAGGCAACAGTTAATGACAGTTGGTAACATGGCTGCTACGTAAGCTGAGTTGCTGGGAAAGAAAGATGATATGTAATGAGGTGACAGGAAGAACTGTAGTATGGATCACAAGCTCATACTGATGATGAGACATATCGTAAGTAGAACTTGACTAAATTCATGACGAAAATAAATTCGGAAACAACGTTGGCAGGGTGTTATGTAACGGAAGGAAGATGTACAGAATAGCGAATTCGTTAATGAAGTAGAGAATTACGAAGTAACGAAGTTAATGAGGGACGATAGGTTGCAGGGCTTAAGTTTTGCAGCTATCATCCAAACAATTGCTTGGTCTCAATGAGGAAAAACCCTGGAAACACCCACGAGAACGATCTCGTTACGACATACCCGACAATTGACGAGTGGGTACCTAGAAAGAAATAAACACATTCCAATACCTTTTGAATATAAAACCTGCGCCTAAACCGAAGATAGTCCATGGTCACTAATGAAGTCGACGCTCGACGATCTTTTGTATATCCAAGATGAGATCCCTCATAAATATATAGCATGTTCTATGGGCCGCTTTGTGATGGTTTCGAGCAGCACATTCATAAACTGTCCCAATGGTCGTGTGTTATTACTATTCTGAATCCAGTAGCTAACGCGTACTTTATCTTCCTGAATACGCATTATGTGATGCTTTGGACATGTGGTTGCTGGTTTGATATACAAAGGGCGATGACATGACATACATACAACCAGACACCAGACGTAGGCTGGTATGACATACACCCAGAATATGAAACAAAGTACTAGAGTGAGTAACTGCACAGAGAGTTAAATGGATCCTTTTACTGGACAAAATGTCTTGAATTAAGCTCAACCGCCCCTGTATATTACAAACTAGTTATGTGACGTGGACCGCATCTCCATAGCAGTTTAGAGCGCTTGTATTGTGTTGATGATTGAGTGATTTTAGTAGGAAATGTCCGTAGTAAATAATAACTTTCTCGCCATATACGAATTTGGAGGCATTCCAAATGTTAATGATTTTATGGGTTTGTCGGGAAAATTATAGGGCTATATCTCGATTGTACGCTGCACGCTGTCTAGATCGTCAATGTTCGAAATTTTGGAAGGTTTCTCCAGAAGGAAACGTTAATAACAAACCCGTTTTTAATATTTGTGTTAGATATTAGCTTAAAATGAATAAATTAGAAGGAAAAAACATTAAATCGACCGAAATTACGAGAATTACCGACTCTGCTAAAGTGGAAAATTTTCAAGAACGCGAGGGAACTCTGCAGTTCAACAAGAAGCAACGACATCTATGTCATTGAGAGAAATATGGATTAGATGTACAAACGAATCTTTTAACGAAACATTTCTATGTCTTATTAGTGCACTATCTGCAAACTCCAAATATATAAATCTATGCCAAATATTAACGTATAGATAGAGCAAATAGTTTGTAGTTACCTTATTTGCTTACTACATTTAAAAAAAAATTAATCTAGGCTGTTGCCGTAATCTTTCACAAGATGCTTTTCATGCCATAAAGACAGGAAGAAAAGAAAAAAAATCAAAGAAATTCTTACTTAGAGAATTCACCTTTGTTGAAATTCGCTATTCTATTTAGATTTTCATTTCGATATTGTTACGTAATCAACAGTCATAAATATTGGCTATAGTGTTTCACTATTCTTTCCATAGACCAAATAATTAGATTCAGTAATCCTACAAATTTCTTATATTCGACATAAACATGCTATAATTTGGTATGCACAACGATTATTCATTTCAAAGAAAACTAACTTGTTTACCTGTACATCCAAGAACTTGTGGTAATGGCACTCCAGTGAGCAGTCTACTACGTCTTCGTACTAGTGTCCAGTCATCCATGCATTACTATTTAACTTAAATGTTATCGCTATTATTTTGATATACTAATAAAAGAGTGAATTTTCGAAGTTTAGTAACCCATTTATTTCTTTTATTAACAGACAACTAAAATTCTAACATCAACAATAACAGAGAAGAGAAAAAAAATCATGTCCATCACTGGAGTTAACTTCAAGAGGAAGATTTTAAATATGCAATTTTATTGTTACTCTTATTTTATTTTTTCTTTTTATAAATCATTGGTGTATTGCTATGTATATGAAACAGTACAATAAACGATGAATACTGTATATATATTTCAGATCATGTACGTAGTTAGATGTAAGATTAGAGTATTTATCGTTTAATCAGTCTAGATATCTTTTATTGAGATATTTAGTATAATTTGATCATGCAGACACTATCAACGTCTAGTCGCATTGTACAAGTTCACGGTAATACCCACTCACAGATTTCTTCATCAGGTTACATTTGTCAGTTAAGCCGTTCATCTTTTTCTAACATTTAATATTATTATTCAATATTCAACAATTTGAATATGTCTGTAACACATATCACTTAGTTATCAGTTGCTTCACATATATAAACAAACATATCATCACATTTCAATATACTTAAAGCGCTTAGTTTACATATAATTCGGATATTTGAACACACGGACACATTTCCATATTCAAATTACTATTATCCGTACATTTTATCACAAGAGATTACTAATATAAGAAAACCTATCCTAATTAACCTACTCTAACTTAACCTAAAAATATTATTCATAGTACTTCACTTTCATAACTTATTCAAACGATTATATTTCCGTGAGGTATTAACCGTGAATGAAGGATGATATTATTATCTAGACTGAAGCATTTGAGACAATTACTATCTTGGTCAACAATGAGTCCTTGCTCACAATCAGCAAATTATTCCATTATAGCATATAGCTAGTATAATACGTTATTTACTATTTGTTTACTGTCAAAATTTCATATTTACGATTGATAACATGGATGACTATGTGGAAAGGACACTTATAAATCTTTTAAGACATTTTAGCAATAAGGTTAATTTTTGCCCCCCATAGGCCTACCCGGACTTGTGCAACTGGAGGTATTTAGCTCCTCATGATCAAGAATTGAGATTTCCTCCGCAGAATTACAATCATTGTAAACAGTTTAAATTTCCGAAAGTAATTGTTTTAGTTAAGGTCACAAAGTCAGAACAAAATGGCAGCTAACTTACGAATCCCCATGAAATGTTATGTTTAAATTTTGTATTTCACTCACATAATTGGCAAGTACCTAGATTCCTAAAAATTACTAAGGTTGTTCTAAAGACAATTTCTCCTAAGGTTTGTGGTGAAATTGCCTTTTCCGGGCAGAATTTCGAAGTTTTGGTACTGCCTTGTAAACACGAACTTACTTCACTTTATACTTACTTTTCACTGCAACAGAAGTCATAGCTCCCTCTAGGACAACTACTATTTTTTTTAACATATTTCCATAGTTATATATATATAATTTATTATTAAATCACGTATTATTTCACCTCCTAAACTTCTAATTTAACTCTTAAATTCCGCTTTTGTCACTTTTCTGTATATCCACTATAAATTTTATACTTAATTTGAACTACTTCACTTCCCGTTTTCTATATCCGACAAACACATAAACAATATCATTTCGGTTTAATGACAACCATAGTTACTGTCATTTAATAAAGATTTCAGCCTAACACACATCAGCATTGGTCGGTAAGTTTTCCTAATCTAAGGAACATTAAATTTTACTAATTTTACGGAAATAAAAACCCAACTTACATATGTACCATACATTTAACACAGATAGGCCTACTTTACCAATACGATTATTCACTCAGTTCTTTAACGTGCATATTATGTGTTTCTGCTCTGCATGTCTAATCAACGCTATAATTGTCCTCTGAACCCTATTTACGTGCTATAAATGGAAATTTTGTATTATGATAAACAAGCCTAAATACCGGTAGTGTAATGCAAAATCATAAACATAGTCAGCAGCCGTATCGTGTTCACGAACGGTTGCAGATTAAGGATATGCGGACCATAATACTTCCTCTCGAAAATAACCCATAGGTTTCTCAATATTACTTAATAATATAAAATCTACGCTTTTATATAGATATGAACGTATGAAACAATATTGTTACGGTTTACGGTAAAAATGAACTGTAACAAGTTGAAATTACCTATGGAAAAGGACGAATTGGTAGCACGATCGTAATGAAAAATCATTTTTACCGCAAAACAGGGCAAACTAACGTCAGAAAACAAATAGCTCAGTTACTTAAAGCAACAAGCATGTAAACCGCAGGTAGCTGGTTCGAACCCCATAGAAGTGCAATTGTCACTTTTATTACAATGGTTATTCTATTTATATTTTTATGTGGGAAAGAATATAATTGTAACATATGTGTAAAACTCATGACGATACCAAAAAAGAGAAAAGTGTCGTTGTCGCACTTGCATTAGTATCTCTATTTTTTTTTTGCAGTTTCGTAATTATTTTCCCTGTGCTCACAATATGCTCGCTGGTGTATAACGAATGTTTTCCAGTAAATGTTAATTCTAATTTGGAGATTTTATAAAGTTTCACAATGTTTATCATTTTAAATAATCTTATATCTACTTGTTTGAACACTTTTATTACAGATTTCCCTATTAAATGTTTAATTTTCCCTAGATGTTTAGTTACGGAAAATTTATTTCCGTATTTGTTTTAAATTGAAATTGTTTTGAATTTACCACATGAGGTAAGTAGCCCGAAGGAGGAGAACTGAAGTAGCTGATATTCTACTTAAAAGCAACCTATTGTAGAATGATGACGCTTCTTACCTTCAGCACATAATCTTTACGTTAGAGAGTCAGATGGAGAAAAATCTTGGTTCTTCCTCCGTTATGATCACCCATCTTAAACCTCTACATACCTTGGTTGGTCTTACAGAATTTCGGTGCTCCAAAGACATTCATATAATAATAATAATAATAATAATAATAATAATAATAATAATAATAATAATAATAATAATAATAATAATAATCCTAAATATGCCATCCTTACCTAATGTAGTAACCTTAAACATCTTAGTTTAAAATGCTTTCTATAGTAATAATTTGAGCAACCATGTGAGAGGCGGCACAACGTTTCATTTTGCTCCTCTGATTTCATTACCCTTACAACAGAAAGTAATTTCTGATAAGCAGGGCATACAATATGAATAAGAAACATATTTATAACATCCTTTCCCCCTTCAAGATTGGAATATAACGTAGCATTTTTTATTCTACCGTGATGCCCCTGTGCGGTTAGGGGTAGGTAACTAAAGAGATACCTAATGCGTAGCGCCCCTTGATTGTAATATTACCGCTTCTTTATTTGTTCGAGGGAGCTCCTACACAAATAAGAGTGACAAAAAGAATAGGAAAAGTGTCTATTGATTCTAGTGGCGGATCCAGCAGAGACTCCTGTGGGGGGGCGGTGAAGTGGAGGATTCTTTTGATGATGTGAAGCTGTCACAAATTACCACTTAACTAAACTAAACATAATAGAGTAGTAGTGGTCCGCGTATATCTCGCCGAGTCAGCAAAAATTTTTTATGACGTCATAGGTCAAAGGTCAATGACCTTGGCCAGGGGTCAATGACCTAGAGGGACATAGGACCGCCCCCTCTAGATTTTGGCAGGGGTACCATGGCCCACCCCCTAAATTTTGGCAGGGGTACATAGGACCACCCCCCTTAAATTTTGGAAATTGCCAAATCTAAAAATTGAGTATGGTAGCCTAGGACCATAGTATGTACCTCTATCAGTATTGGGGGTCTATGTCGTTCCCTTTCATGGGTAAAAAATTGCCAAAAACTCAAATTTCGGGGGTTTTGACCTAATTTATCCCCTTTGATGAGGTGTTATTACCTTATATAGTTATATGGGCGTATACAGGGGTCCATTACCTTTTATAGGACATGGGTATATTGATGCACCCATTTAAATTTTTGGGAGGGGTACCTTGGCCCACCCCTTTAGTTTTGAAGATTGCTTAATTTCAACATGTGGTATTATAGTATAGGACCCTAATATGTATTATGAATTTGGGTGGTCCACCTCGTTCCCTTCTAGGGGTACAAAATTGCCAAAAATATAAACGTAAGCAATACGTTATACCACGTGTTTGGTTTTCGGCCTAATTTATCTGCTTGGATGAGGTCCTATTACCTTATATAGTTATATGGTCATGTGTAGGGGTCTATTACCTATCATAAGACATAGGTATATTTGTGCACCCCGGGAGGGGTACTTTGGCCCACCCCTTTAATTTTGGAAATTGCTCAATTTAAACATTTGGTATTATAGTATAGAACCCTAATATAGATCACTATAAATTTGGGTGGTTCACCTCGATCCCTTTTAGGGGTACAAAATTGCCAAAATTTTAGTACAACGACGTGTTTGGTTTTCGGCCCAATTTATCCCCCTTTGACGAGGTTCTATTCCCTTTCGTAAGACATGGGTATATTGATGCAGCCCCTCGGGAAGGGCACCTTGGCCCACCCCTTAAATTGTAGAAATTGCCAAATTTAAACATTTGGTATCATAGTATTGGACCCTAATATATATCACTATAAATTTGGGTGGACCATCTCGTTCCCTTTTAGGGGTACAAAAAATTCCCAAAATATAAACGTTGTACCACGTGTTTGGTTTTTGGTCCATTGTATCCCCTTTGATGAGATCCTATTACCTTATATGATTACAAGGGGTCCATTTCCTATCATAAGACATGGGTATATTGTTGCACCCTTCTTAAAATTTGGCAAGGGGTACACTGAAATTGTCCAACTTAAGCATAGTACAGGACCTCAATATGTTTCGGTGTTCCTATTGCCATTTTTTAGTACAACCACGTGTTCAGTTATTGACTCAATTTATCCTATTTGATAAGGTATGGACGGGTATCTCCTTTCAATTTGGTAGGACCCTTCGGGTGTAGTACGGTCACGTGATCGATGATTTGGTTTTGATGCGCGACGAGGTCCCTGGTCAATGTTCTCTCTTTCAAAGTAAAAAATCAAACGAAAGTTTTTAAAACAAAAATTGAAACGAAAACATTTAAACAAAAATCTTGAAATTAAAAAATTTTCAACCAAACAAATTTTGAATCAAAAAATTTAAAACAAAAAATTTTGAAACAAAAAAAATGTCAAACAAAAATTTTGAAACGAAAAAAATTTTACCAAAAAAATTTGAAATTAAAAATTTTCAAACAAAAAATTTTGAAACAATAAATTTAAAAGCCAAAATTTCAAACAAAAAATAATTGTAACCAAAGGTTTGTAGCAAAAAATTTTCAAACAAAATTTTTGAAACAAAAATTTCGAAACAAATTTCAAAAGAAAAATTTTTTCAAATAGAATTTAAATCAATGGTCATCTTTTACGGTTAACCGTTAAACTTTATCCGGTTTTTAACTATTCGAATAACAAATAAACGGTTTTCAACTATTCGATTAACAAATAAACCGTTTTCAACTATTCGATAAAGAGATGAACGGTTTTTTCCTTTTCACACCAGTGAGTGCAAGAATTTACAAACGAAAACAAAAAAATTTTGTACTCGCTTTAAATACGCATCATTTTTGAAACAAGGTGTTAGTGTTCATCATGGATACAAAGTGGAAACATCCATTTACCTGTATTCTCGCAGGGCCTAGTGAGTGTGGAAAAACGTATTTTGTGAAGCGATTATTGTTACATCTCCCAACCATGATCAATGCAAAATTTCGTAAGATATACTGGTATTATGCAGAATGGCAAGATGTGTATGCAACAATGCCGGTTCCAGTAGAATTTCACGAAGGACTTCCAGGAATGAAAGATTTTCAGCCTCAAGATGGACCACATTTGATTATTATTGATGACCATATGCGAGAAGTGAATAGTGATATTGTTGATATGTTCACAAAAGGATCACATCATCGAAATATTAGTGTGATTTTTATAACACAAAATGTATTTCATCAAAGTAAAGCAAATAGAAATATGAGTTTAAATTGTTCGTATTTGGTGTTGTTTAAAAATCCACGTGACAAGTCACAAATCAAGCATATGAGTTATCAAATCGTGCCTGAGCATCCACTGTTTCTACAAGAAACTTACGCAGACGCAACAAGAAATCCACATGGTTATTTACTGATGGACCTTAAACAAGATACACCCGATAACACCTCATCAAAGGGGATAAATTAGGTCAAAACCCCCGAAATTTGAGTTTTTGGCAATTTTTTACCCATGAAAGGGAACGACATATACCCCCAATACTGATAGAGGTACATACTATGGTCCTAGGCTACCATACTCAATTTTTAGATTTGGCAATTTCCAAAATTTAAGGGGGAGGTCCTATGTACCCCTGCCAAAATTTACGGGGTGGCCCATGGTACCCCTGCCAAAATGAGGAGGGGGCGGTCCTATGTCCCCCTTGGTCATTGACCCCGGGCCAAGGTCATTGACCTTTGATCTATGACGTCATAAAAAAAATTTTGCTGACTCGGCGATATATACGCGGACCACTACTACTAATAGTGTGGTTAACCGGAACCCAGTCAGTTCAAATTGATGTAAAAGTTTAATTTGCCTTCATATTAAAGTTTTGGTTCTAAATGAGAATTTCAGTCCGAGTGGTCAATGATCAAATCTCCGGGGGCTCTTCGGTATAGAGGCTATGACTCCCTTATGGGATTCCGATTCGATACGCCCTTTGAACCGATTTGGATGAAACTCGGTATATGGGAGTTTTCGGACATGCTGATTACGAATACCACACTTATTTTGACATGGGTCTTATAGTTTATGTGGGATACGCCTTTTCTATGACAATTTTAATCGATTTAGATGCAATTCGGTATATGGGAGCTTTCGAATTTGCTGATTACTAATATTATATTTATTTTCACCTGGGTCTTATACTTTATGTGGGATACGCCCTTTCTATGACAATTTTAACCAATTTGGATGAAACTCGGAAAATGGGGGTTTTCGACTATGCTGATTACGAATACCACACTTATTTTTTACCTCGGTCTTATAGTTTATATGGGATACGCTCTTCCTATGACAATTTTAACCGATTTGGAAACTCCGCATATAGGGGTTTTCGGACATGCTGATTACGAATATCATATTTATTTTTACCTGGGTCTTATAGTTTATGTGAGATACGCCCTTCGTATGACACCTAAAACCCAATCACTCGTAAACGAAGCAACATATTGAGGTGGTGTTTCCACATTTAGCAATTGGTCATCAACCACTACAAGTTCCAAAATAATGACCATCGAGGTCAAAGGTTTAAATACTTAAAACCTAATAAGTCGAAAACGGAGCCAAATATTGAGACGGTGTTTCCACATTTAGTAATAGTTCATCAACTACTACAAGTTTCAAAAATAATGACCATCGAGGTCAAAGATCAAAATACTTAAAACCTAATAACTCGGAAACGACACCAAAGATTGAGGTGGTGTTTTCACATTTAGTAATAGTTCATCAACTACTACTAGTTCCAAAAATGACCATCGAGGTCAAAGGTTAAAATACTTAAAACCTAATAAGTCGAAAACGGAGCCAAATATTGAGACGGTGTTTCCACATTTAGTAATAGTTCATCAACTACTACCATTGCCAAAAATAATGACCATCGAGGTCAAAAATCAAAATACTTAAAACCTAATAATTTAAAAACGGCACCAAATATTGAGGTGGTGTTTTCACATTTAGTAATAGTTCATCATCTACCACAAGCTCGAAAAATAATGACCATCGAGGTCAAAGGTCAAAATACTTAAAACGTAATAACTCGAAAACGGCGCCAAATATTGAGGTGGTGTTTCCACATTTAATAATAGTTCATCAACTACTACCATTTCCAAAAATAATGACCATCGAGGTCAAAAATCAAAATACTTAAAACCTAATAACTCGAAAACGGAGCCACATATTGAGCTGACGTTTCCTTATTTAGTAACAGATCATCAACACTACAAGTTCCAAAAGTGTTGACCATCGAGGTTGAAAGGTCAAACTCGTAAACGAAGCCACATACGCGGCGAACTCTGGTTTTCTTGAACGTATTTAACATAGCGTATATTTCAAAAAATAATCAGTCTTGTGTGAGGTTATGAGGAAAACTTAAAAATCACCCTCTCGAATTTTTGCGAGTCCAGAAATACTTAAATTTCTAAAAATCAATATTTCAGTTATTTTTAACCGCAGCGAGCGCTGGTTCCTCATTTAGTAAAAGATCATCAACTACATGTACGAAAATATTGACTATTGAGGTCAAAAGGTCAAATAACTTGTAACAGAGCAACGGAAAAATTTCTGTGATCTATTCAATTTTGTACCAAGCAGAAAAAAGTGAAGAAGGAACAAATTTGAGTGGCTTATTTACTTTTGTATTAATGAGAAAAAAATCCAAGAAACACAATTTTAACTAGCTCAGAATTTCTTTTGGGCTATTCAAATAAACGCAAAAATTAATTTGGATGGAGTATTTATTTTTGTACTAACGACAAAGAAAGGAAAGATATGCCATATTAACTAACAAACGAAGGGATAAATTTAAGTGATATATTCCATTTTTGTACCAAGGAGAAACAATTTTAACTAGCTCGGAATTTCTGTACATTTTTGGGTTATTCAAAATAAATGAAAAAAAAAATAAATTCGATGGAGTATTTATTTTTAGACTAACGAAAAAAGAAAGCAAAGATATGCCATTTTAACTAGCTGAGAATTTAAGGAAACAAGGGGAACTTACTCAATGTTCTAACAACGAGAAATGTCATGTCAACTAGCTCAGAATTTATGTGCCTTTTTGTGCTAAGGTTTGCTTTAACTCTTCTTGCACTAATTAAATAAACGAAGGAATATTGTACCAAATTGAGAAAATTTACACTTAATGTGAACATCAACTAAATGCAATCCTATATTAGATTTGGGTTGTCTTACTACATACATAGGAGTTTTAAAGATGGACACTTTCCACATAAACCAATAGAGTGCAGTCTGAATTTGCCTACTACAACGTAATAGCAAGGGCAAGAGTTGGCCAACGAACCAAATTTTGGCAGCTATATATGTATTAGAAATCCAAACTCTTTCCTCTAAACAGAAATTACGATCTTTGCAGTTGTTGCACGTAACTTCGATGTTTTGAATAATCACATTCCAGTTGTAAGTAATCATTTTATGTACAGACCTACAAACCCAGATTCCTAAGATCTTGAGATTGTCAACTTGGGAGATTGATATATTGTGTTCATTATTTCAGTTTCGAAATTTAAGTAATTTTGTTTTCTCCATATTAAGTTGTGCACCACTATATTTTGCAAAGGCATGAATAATGGCAATGACACTATCCAACTCAATTGTATCTTTAATAAGGACAGTTAAATCGTCTTCTTAGAAAAAAAGATTAAATTGCAAATCAGCGAATTGTATACCAGTTATGTTTACTTCAAGTTTATAAAGCAAAGGCATCATATATATATATATATATATATATATATATATATATATATATATATATATATTAAAAAGGATCATGGATAATGGACATCCTTGTCTCACTGATCGTTTAACAGCAAAGGATGGAGTAAAATATCCATTAACCTGCACTTGGATCTCGCTATAGTATATAATGCTTTAACTTGGGTGTGACTTCAATTCGAAACCCAATATTACTCATCACGTGATATAAATAGTCATGATTTACTAAATTAAAAGCACCTTGAAAACCTATTGATAATATTCCATGTGGTTTTCTGCTGTAATCCAAATATGACATTGTGTCTCTTAAATCCATCAGCAGGTCAATCATGTTCCGATCATTAAATCCAGCTTGCATTGGATGTAATATAGAGGGTATAACCTTCATTAGCCTATTGGCTAAGCATTTAGCAATGATTTTGTAATCCACACAAAGCATAGATAATGGACGATAATCTTTAATTTTACGTGAATATCTAGTTTTTGGAATTAGAATAATGACACCTTGGGAGAAATTCGGATGACTAACGTAACCAAAAGAATTTCATTCACCATATGAGTGAATTCTGCTCCAATGGTGCCAAAAAATTTCTGGTAAAATTCTGCTATTAAACCATCTAACCCTTGCGTCTTGTTTCTTTTAAGATTTTTAATAACTTCCCATATTTCTTTCTCTGTATACAATTCCATTAACATATCATTAGCTGCAGGTGTAACTTGTGTCGCGTCAGAAATGTCTACAAGATGAGTTAGATCAGTTGTAAATTCTTTGTCAAATAAATTTCTGAAATGTTCATATGTGCATAAGGAAATGTCAGACTGTGATGATAGTATATTGCCGGAATCAGTTTCCAGTTTTGTAATCAATTGTTTCTGTCTTCTTGCACGGTGTTTAATCAACTGGTATAATGTTAACTTCTCGTCAGGTAAAATGGTATTTCGACATGAAGTTCGAAATTTTGCAATTTTCTTACATTGTAGCTAGCCTTTGAAATATTTTCCATCCCTGTAGGAAATCTAATTGTACACCCACGTATGAGCAGCACTAACACCATCCCATAATTTTAAAGGAGATCCACTGAGTTTAATTGTTAATAAAGATTGAAAGGTACTCGCCAACATACGGTTTCTTTTGAAATATTTAATATGAACAACACTGAATCCACGTTCACCGGCAGCAGTTGATAATGGCACAGAACGAACTTTCCGCGTTAAGTCTTTAAGAACTAGAAAATCATTTACCGACTTAGAACTTGACTTGTACTCCCTCCATTCTGACACTGTAGAACCCCCGCTTGGTGTAGTGGCTAGCACGGTTCACTTCTGTTAACGTGGTCCCTGGTTCGATTCCCGGTAATGTACAGTTGAACGACCGAAGTGGTCGGATTCCATTATAATCAGTAGGTCCACGTCTCCTTTAGCCTAGCAGACATAACGGTGAGACGTTAAACTAAATTAAATTAAGCCATTCTAACACTGCAGTATCAGGATTTAATCCAAACAATTGAGCTTCTTTATATACGTCTATGTTACCGTACAAACCACTCATGTTATTTCGATCTTTATTTTCAAACACTGAAAAGCACTTTAGGACATCATTAGAAAGAAACCTTTCCACTTTTTCTACTAAACCCTGGATTACCTACCCCTTATTTGATCAAACTCACTATCATCACTCCCTGTATGAGACGCTTGTCTGCAGTGCACTGATACAAAGACTTTGGTAGACATCATCTTTCATATGCATTTCTCTCAAAGCTTGGATTAAAGATTCAATTCTTGCTGTATTTCATTGTACAAAACTGGTTCCTTTTCCATCATTTTACTAATAGACAGAATGGACGCAATATCCAGAAGAAAACCTAGCAATAGAATGTTCTTTTTCTCCAACAGCTTTTTTTTTAATACCACTCAGTTTAAAACTATCTCTGTTGGATTACATCCCATCTTGCCTAATCCCATCTCGCCTAACGATTTATCAGCCGCTGATATCTTCAAGATAAGAATGCCCGCCATTTCAGGCAAGATGGAATTTCTCCATTAAAGTAGGAATCATTTTAATCAGATTCTTCAATCAATATTCGCCGTTTGAATATGTCTGCAATACAGATACATGGAACAATTATTACATTTTCTGAAACCATCACATTTTCTGAAATCGGGATAACAATTGATCAATATTTTGAGTGGAAACCCCGTTCAACGTTGTGCGTAAGAAAGCGTTCTGGTCTTTTCATTCACTCACCAGACTAAAGAAAATTCTAACCATTGACACAAAATCACTCCTTGTAAAATATCTAAAATTTCCTCACCTCGAATATTATGATGTAGCTCTATCAGACTTAAATGAAGAACTGTTTATATCGTATCCAAAATGCCTGTATACGGTTTGCTTATAATCTTAAACGATCAAACAGCTGGGAATAATGAAACTTTCCGATAGACGTTATCTGCATCGACTCACACTTCTCTAAGATTTTGCGCTTTTAACAACCCTCTTACTTATTTCAACGATTGCAATTATTAAATGCTCATCACGATCACGATACAAGATCAGGTGTAAATAAACTCTTTTCACTTCTCCTACACTTCTCTAAATATTTCTAGAAATCATTCTTTGCATCCACTGTCCGTGCATGGCTGTGACTTACTTGGAGAGTATACGCGGTGGGAAGTTAATGTTTTATGAAGAGTACATATATCGTATTAATAGAGTTTGTGGTAATAAAACCTATTGGAAGTGCAGTGAAGGTTGTAAGGCTACTATTGTTCTAGTGGAAGATTCTGTTGTGCGTACGTCGGGTCTGCATGCACATGAGCCCAATCCTGCAAGGAAACGAGGGAAAATATTGGTGAGCAAAATGAAAGAAGAAATAAGAAGAAATCCTACTGTGCCAGCAATATATAGGTGTGTTAAGTAAACTAAAACCAAATGTTGTCAGAGTCTGACATATGTGATTATTTGGATGGAATCTGAATTAGCCGTACACATTTATATTAAGGTAACCTTCAGTGTAACAACGTTTGTTAATTTTGATAATCAGTGTAGTAGTACCATACTATTTGACACGAAGGTTAGCAATTCTATACTCCGTCTAAAATTTCTGCTCAAGTTCGTCAAATCCAGCCATTGCTGGTTATGTGCAAAAATACCTAAGATCCAGTAGGTGCGTTATTTATGGTCATGTGGAAGTGCTAGACACAGCTCGATGCCATTCAACTCATTACAAATCCATATGATTTGGGCTTTTAAAAAGGATTTAAAATGTAAAGTTTTAAGGAGGATTAAAATATTGGACTTGAAGAGATGCTTTTCCTGTCGATTCGGCATAATATAATCTTATGTCCTATCGTCGCTCAAAAGTATTTAAATAAAGAGCCTCAATGGCGAGCACGCACTCATTACTATTCGAATAGAAGTTATACAAAAAAAGTCATAGACTACCGTTCACTACTTATAGTGTCTGGATTTTAGTGTCCTAATATTCTATCAGAGTAATTTAATCCCTGTATATTAAATCTTCTTCATTCCAAGAACAACTTTCCCCACAATAATTGAGATTGCAAACTTCAAATGTGGAAGCGCGAAGAAATATTATTTGCTTCGTAATAAGGATTAAAAGAGACTTTTCAGGGATTCGGTCGGGGGTGACCCATATGTCTATGTGTTATTTTGCCGATTGTAAAGTACAATCAAGTGTCATGAACGACAATTTATGCACTGTGAATTTGGAGATCAGGAATAGCTTTGGCTCAAGTTTGGAATTTAATACTGCTTGAAATGTTACATTTCATATCCTTCATATCCTTTCACATACATATAAGGTGGATTTGCAATGCATTGAATAGAATCGAGTTTAGCCTAACAGTTCACATCCATAAATAACGCGTAGATACATTTGCAAGCTTCAATGTCCGTATCCGATGTACTTGAACAGAAATTTTCTCCATGCTAGCAAATGACGCCACATCACCTAAAGTTAGAATCTAACTATTGTTTATTTTGTTCGTTGCAGCCGGAAAACGACTAGAGGAAGTATTTCTGAAGAAGTGCTGCCGGAAATTCCTAACTATTCTTGTATTAAAAGTTCTTTGTACAGAACTCGAAATAAATGTTTACTCACGCTACGCAAGACAGTAGAGGAGTTGAGCATAGAAAGAAGATGGCGACAAACAAGTGATGGGAGAGATTTTCTCTTGATTGACGACCAACAGGATTCTAGCCGAATTATTGTGAGTTTCATCTTTTTAATTTTTACTTCATTAACCCGTATGATTAAAAGGCCTACATAGACAGCGACACAGTGGTTGCAACGGGTGTAACAACATTCACGTTAACTCCGGTTTTCATTTGTCCTACAACAATTCATTCAGTTTTAATCTTTTCTGTAATTGGCTACGTTTGAGTAATGATTCTCTATTATATTTTATTTTTTTTATACAGTACTTTCCTTTCCGTTTAATCAAATTAAGGAATGCAATTGCATTGAATATATTATAAAACAAATATATTGTAAAACTTTTCCGTAATTAAACATCTAGGGAATATTAAATATTTAATAGGGAAATCTGTTATCAAAATATCCAAACAAGTAGATTGAAGACTATTTAATGATAAACATTGAGAAACTTTATAAAATTCTCCAAATTAAAATTAACGTTTACTGGAAAACATTCGCTATGCAGCAGCGAGCATATTGTAAGCAGTGAGCACAAGGAAAATAATTACGAAACTGTTTGCAAACAAAATTAGGGACATTAATGCAAGTGCGACAACGACGTTTTCTCTTTTCTTGGGGAAAGGGTATTGTCATGAGTTTTACACATATGTTAGAATTAGATTCTTTCCCACATAAAAAATAAATAAAATAACCATAGTAATAAAAGTGACAAGTGCACTTTTATGAGGTTCGAACCAGCTATATGCGGCATACAGACTCGTTGTTTTAACTAGCTGAGCTATTTGTTTTCTTACGTGAACTGCACCCGTTCTACGGTAAAGACGTTTTTTCATTACGATCGTGCTACCAATTCGTCATTTTCCGTAGGTAATTTCCACTATTTGCTCCATGTATACGTTAATATTTGGCATAGATTCATATATTTGGAGTTTGCAGATAATGCACGTAATAAGACAGAAATGTTTCGTTAAAAGATTCGTTTGTAGATCTAATCCACATTTCTCTCAATGACATAGATGTCGTTGCTCCTTGTTGAACTGCAGAATTCCCTCGCGTTCTTGAAAATTTCCCACTTTAGCAGAGTTGGTAATTCTCGTAATTTCGGTCGTTTTAATGTTTTTGCTTCTAATTTATTTATTTTAAGCTAATATCTAACACAAATATTAAAAACGGGTTTGTTATTAACGTTTCCTTCTGGAGAAACCTTCCAAAATTTCGAACATATACAGAAAACGGAGAAATTTTCAAAAATCTTCTAAATAAAAAGACGCGTCATTTATTTTGCTCATAGTAGTACCTGGTATATCTTATTCATGGAGGAAATGTCCTGATGAAAGCGTTCCTCATGCTCATTACTAATAGCGCCAAGGTTTTCAGGAAAGAAATGCAGGTGGGAGTCTAGAAAGTGAACTTTAAGGGACCTGTTGAAACCCATTTCTTTGAATGATTACAGGAAATCACTCACAATTTCACGGTAATTTGGGGCTTTCTGGTTTCCTAAAAAATTCTCTGTTAAACATTTAAATGAACACCAAGCTGCTTTCTCACCCAGAGTTAAGAGATCCTCAAATTTTTGGTTACGAATCAAACATCTTATTTGGTGGTCTACAAAAATCTCTTCCTTGAATTTAGCGTCACTAACCAGAGGTATTTTTTCCTTGAGGTAACAAAACCCTGCATTACTTTTGTACATTGCCTTTACGAAGTTTTTGAAGAGCCCTAACTTTTTGTGAAGAGGAGGTAGAATTATTTTATGAGGGCTTATTAGTGGGGAATAAACAGCATTCTTTTGTCCAGGAATTAATACATGCTTTGGCCATTCCTTCTTGATGTAATGTTCCGCTTTGTTCCTGCTGTCCCATTCGCAGAGGAAACAAAAATATTTCGTATAACCAAGCTGCAAACCATTAACAAAGAAATTACTTTTAAATCACAACAAACGGTCCACTTATATTTCTCATACTAAATTCTTTCTAACACTGTTTCGATGTTTTCATTGGTTTTCTTCATATTAGTTGCATAAGCCAAAGGCATCGAAAGAAATTTGTTGTGCAAAAGGACAGCCTTAAAACTAGTTTTGGAAGAGTCAACAAACAATCTTCACTTTGTACTTATATGTGTATGTCCGACCGTATCCATCACAGCAGAGACATTATTACAATACACTAAATCATTTTCTTGAGAATAGTAGTTTTGAAACTCTGTATGACGGTTTCGAAAAATACACACTTAAGTGTCACGATGAAGAAGATTCCAGCCTTTAAGTATAGAAGGAAGAAGTTCTGTCTGTATCTTGGAGAGTTTTAAATCTCGTACGAGGTCACTTAGTTCACCCTGAGTTATCAAATGGGGATCCAATGTAGATGTGCTTTCTTCATAAGAAGGATCATTTTTTTTCATTTGGAACTTCAGTAGTTGCCTGAAGTACGTAATCCTCATTTACCGTAAGATGACGAGGAGGCACTGGTACAGGTAATTCTGCACTGTGTGGAACTGGCCTAATTGCTGATGGCAAATTAGGGTACTGTACTGTGTGCTTAAATTTACTGGTTATTACTTTTATCAGTATCATACAAAAGTAGCAGTCTCAAAAATGATCTTTTGATTCCCTCCAGATCATCGGTACTGTGAAATTCATGTTTCGTTCACCATTTGCCCACCCAGTCAATCATTTCACGCAAGTACAACAAATGTAGTGAAGGGCAAAATTCTTATCTTGGTCTCATACACAGCTACCAAAATATAGCTGATAACACTTCCTCACAAGTGGAGTAAAACATCGACTTTGCGATTTGAATGTCAGCTCCCCACATACATAACAGAAATTGTTCGGTTGATTTACACACTTCCTCGGCATCTTGTATCCTGTAAGGTATCACATACACATACACACACGGATCTACACTCCATCAAAATCCAACTAAATCCCTCATACAAAAATGGCGACTTGTTGTATACATAATTGAAAATATGTTTCATTGGAAGTCCAATGAGATATAAACCGTGCTTATATTGTACTTTTCGGGGAAATTAGGTGTTGAATACCGACCCGACCCGACCCGTGACCCGAATTTCCTGACCCTACCGACCCAAAACGTGATTCGACCCGATTGACCTGTCCCGACCCGAGCTTACCCGTTAATATGTTTCTCGCAACCCAACATAAGGTACCACCCTCCTTATTAGATTCTATCAACTGCAACCTTCATACACTCTCTCGATCTCCTGATATGACCCCCTTTACTACATTTCTCAGGATGCAATCCCTTAGCAAGATCGAAACTTGTGATCCGTCCATTTTTTCGCTTCTTTATATCGCCCATTATTGCTCCCGTCTCTTGCATTTCTTTGAGCATTTCCTAATACGTTTTCCTCTCTACCCTGCTAACCTTCTCTATTTTCCTCTACATCCAAATTTCCAAGATTAAAATTTAGGCAATCACCTTCGAAAGTCAAAATAAAATTTGAAGTGCTGAAGGCAACATGATTTCCTATTGAGGAATGTATTTAGAACTTCTTTCAATATTGTTTGCTGTGTAATAAAGTATAAACAAAAATTTCATCACGTTAACATTCCGATTTTTCTATTTAAAAACAGCGTTACTGTCTGATAGAATCATAATGAACTAATTGCCTTGAAATATCATTCAGTAGGGAATTACCTTTTAATTTTTTCTTGATTAATTTATGTAGAAGATATTTGCAACGTTATATAAAATCAGTGAGTAATTTAGTGCCGAGAAAGTCAAATCACTACCGCAGTAATAATAATAATAATAATAATAATAATAATAATAATAATAATAATAATAATAATAATAATAATAATAATAATAATAATAATAATAATAATAATCTGAAGGTGACAAAAAAGTTCTGTCTCTTTGTGGAGTTCTGTGTTCAATTGGTCCTCACACCGTGAGTTGAATGCGAATGGAGATACGGCGAAGGTCAGATATTGGACGAGACGAGACAGAATTTTCATGAAGGGGTAGGGGATGAGACAGCTGTTTCAATAGAAACATATGTACTTTTCGAGACGAGACTACCTTCACGACACATTTTCGAGACGAGAATGCCCCAAACCTGGTCTCGTGAGCAACACTAGTAAGTATATCAAACATGCTACCTGGTTGTTGCTGTTCAGATACACCGTGAACGTGCGTAAGGACAGAGTGAACATGGGACCCTCACAGAGCGTCATAAAAGCTTGTTTGCTGTACGAGTTCAAATTGGGGTAAAACGCTGCTCCACGGGGCGGAAGATATGCCAGGCCTTTGGTCGTCGTGACTACGCAGAGAGTGCAGCGGTAGGACGGTGACGAAAGGCGCACCACGTGCCGGAAGACAAACAGATGTTCAAAATAAATATCTCCAGGCAGCAATTGAGGCGAAGACAGACATGTGAGGACTGGTACTACAATTCAGTGTGAGTGGAGAAACCATTCGGCACCACCACCATCAACTTAGGAAGCACTGCAAGTTGGGTTGATGGGTCCAACATGATTTCACTTGGGGCCAGAAAGCAACGCGAGCAGACACCTATGTTTCTTTGGTGTCTCGTGTCAGGAAGGAGCAATTTCGGCAGGGTGTTGACATGTGATGGGAAGAATGCATTTTTTTTTAACTTGCGCAGAAACCTTTATCCTCATCTCGTACAGGAAATTGATAAGTGGAAGATATAACAAATTTACAGAGTAGACTTTTAAAAATAAAATTATAAGATATTAACTTGTTTTATTTGAACATCTTAATTAAACCCAATTTGCAAAAACTATAGAATGCATGGTGAAGTATTTTGGTGCATTCAGCATTCTGATTTACGAGTACGGTTGCCAACTGATCGGTATTTCACCCGCCTGGCCGGGAATATTGCTGTGATTTTGATTAATGCCAGTGACCGGTACAAACTTCTTATTAGCCGCCTTCTGACCGGTATTTTGGAATCTGCAATCCAGAATATAACATTGAAATTGGAAATTTTTCAACAGTGCCTTTACAAAAAAAAAATTTCCTTTGTATTATACATTATCGATATTCTTTTTAATCTATGGCAATTCTTTTTATTTATTTAACATAAGAAATTTGATAACATTTCGATTATTGATTTCTCTTGTAAAAGAATTTTATAGATTTATTGAGTGTAGAAAATGACTTTTTAAAGCAATTTCCTTTGTTTGAAGTGTAAGTTTATAGAGTAAATTTCATTTTATGGATCAACTATTGTTACGTAAAGATCAATATCCAGTATTATCCATCTGTTTCGATAATTTTAAAGAAGTGGCAATTGCTGGAAAATACAATAATAATCAAGACAGTCTTCAGTTTCTCATTTGTACAGAGAATTTAAGGGTGTGCCGGTAATTTTGTTTTCCTGAGTTTGCGGCCTATTTATGTGGTTTTGTTTCAACTCTGCTACGTAGTGGCTCTGTACTGACACTCCGCATGCAAATAAGTATGTAAGGCTACCATACGTCCCGGTTTATTAAAATTTGTCCCGGTGTGCAGTAATTTTCCTTCTTGTCCTGTTTTTCTTTTTTTTTAATATTAATTACATATCAAAAGCTCTGGAAAGATAATGAAATCGACTTATTCCTTTTGCTTTCGATTCCGACAATACTATCGGAATAATTTCATTCTAATATTTATTATTATTCCAATCGCTGCTTCCCCGGATATAACATGCAATGTTTAAATCCTTCTAACGGGCACTCTTATCACCAAAAGCAAGAATGCATACCCCGCGGTGGCGACAAATTCTTGTGACGTTACAGACCAGCCCCCAAAACACATTTTTTTTTTGTTGCAGAAAAAAATTATGCAAATTACTTTCTTTTAGTTCGCATTTTAGGTTAACAAAAATAAATCAGTCCATTGAAATTTGGAAACAACTTCATAAATCTGGATTGTTTTCTTTATAGTGATGCAGAGCATGTGAGATGGTATGTGTAATTTTATATATATATATATATATACATTGCTTAAATAGTGTATGTTCACTGATTAAATATTGCCTAAATAGTGATTGTATAATAGCTTCTAAAATAAGTTTTAGCACTGTTGATTAAGTATGGACTATATTAATACATTATTTTAAGTTGTGTAATTAGTGAGATGTTGTAGTAATATTCGAAAGATAAAATTAATACAAAATGCAATATTTATTACTAACTTGTAAGATGTCCCGCGCTTTTTCTGTTTTCAAAAAAAAGATATGGTAGCCTTAAAGCATCCTAAACCATAGAAAATAAATTGTATTGTAAATTGTACCCCCTCTGACTAGTGTTCTCAAACGGGTTGGGTTAGACCCGTGACCCGTGGTTGTCGGGTCAGCTCGGGTCGCGTTGTCGGGTCAGGCCACTCGAGTCAGGTTGTCGGTTTGGGTCAGTCGGATCGGCTCGGGTCGGTTGTTGGGTCGGGTCAGTGGGGTCAGCTCGGGTCAGGTGACTCGGGTCGGGTTGTCGGGTCGGGTCGTCACATTCTTCACTTATTTTGAAATACTATAAGGAGCTTTGTTGTAGAATTCAATTCGAAGTTGGTGAATGAATGATAATTGTGACTAATTGTAGCTGAAACAGTAATAACATTTTAATTATCCCTATATTAACTAATTAGCATGGTAATTGTACTTAATATTACGACTGACTTTTTTCCTTCTGCGTTTTTATTTCAAGTTAAGTGCACATGAAATGAAATTGAAATGAAATATGAAGTTAACGTCTAACGTTATGCACCAACGCTAAGAGATACAGGGATGACGAGAAAAAATTGAAGTGGTTGAATGAACAAAGAGGGAGGAAATGGGAGAACACCGAGAAAACCTATGCACACGGTGTTTGCCCACCAGAAAACTTACTTGGTATGAGCTGGAATCAATACCCATGGACCTTCGGGTCAAACATGTGCCTTTGAGCAGGACACATTATTATTATTATTATTATTATTATTATTATTATTATTATTATTATTATTATTATTATTATTATTATTATTGTTATTGTTTTAGGAGTGACGAAGCAAGTTCTGCCGTCTTTTCATCCACCACCTTTGAACATTGATATGTAAATTAAGACGTACCTGGAATATAAAAAATAGTCTCCATCAGCATCGACGACCTTCTGCTAACGTTCTGGAAGGCTATGGATTCCATCGCGGTAGAACGTGGTGGGACGTGAAGCGAAGAAGTTATCAAGTGCATATTGCAAATCTACTAGCGATTTGAACTGGCGTTCTCTAAGGTGATTGTCCAAGGATTGGAAAAGGTGATAATCGGACGGTGCAATGTCCATGGAGTATGGCGGATCCAATAGTGTTTCCCATCCATGGCGTAGAATGATGTTCTGGGTCACCCTAGCCACATGGGGGTTACGGTTGTCCTGCAATGGTGATTCTTTTACGATTCAGAAGCGCTGCCTCCAGAGTTTTGAGTTTTTCTTGAACACGGCTCAACTGCTGACAGTATACAGTTGCATTGATGCTCTGACCAGCTGTAGCAGTTCCCGATGGACGATGCCGCGAGCAGTCCACAAAATGCACAGGAAAACCTTATTCTTGTGTAGTGCTGGCTTGGGCTGTTTTGAACCGGTTCAAGGGATGCTAACCAACGATGACGGCGCCATGGAGCTTCGTACAGGACCCTCTTCCCATCACATGTCAACACCCTGCCGAAATTGCTCCTTCCTGACACGAGACACCAAAGAAACATAGGTGTCTGCTCGCGTTGCTTTCTGGCCCCAAGTGAAATCATGTTGGACCCATCAACCCAACTTGCAGTGCTTCCTAAGTTGATGGTGGTGGTGCCGAATGGTTTCTCCACTCACACTGAATTGTAGTACCAGTCCTCACATGTCTGTCTTCGCCTCAATTGCTGCCTGGAGATATTTATTTTGAACATCTGTTTGTCTTCCGGCACGTGGTGCGCCTTTCGTCACCGTCCTACCGCTGCACTCTCTGCGTAGTCACGACGACCAAAGGCCTGGCATATCTTCCGCCCCGTGGAGCAGCGTTTTACCCCAATTTGAACTCGTACAGCAAACAAGCTTTTATGACGCTCTGTGAGGGTCCCATGTTCACTCTGTCCTTACGCACGTTCACGGTGTATCTGAACAGCAACAACCAGGTAGCATGTTTGATATACTTACTAGTGTTGCTCACGAGACCAGGTTTGGGGCATTCTCGTCTCGAAAATGTGTCGTGAAGGTAGTCTCGTCTCGAAAAGTACATATGTTTCTATTGAAACAGCTGTCTCATCCCCTACCCCTTCATGAAAATTCTGTCTCGTCTCGTCCAATATCTGACCTTCGCCGTATCTCCATTCGCATTCAACTCACGGTGTGAGGACCAATTGAACACAGAACTCCACAAAGAGACAGAACTTTTTTGTCACCTTCAGATTATTATTATTATTATTATTATTATTATTATTATTATTATTATTATTATTATTATTATTATTAGACCCTATTATTATTATTATTATTACTGCGGTAGTGATTTGACTTTCTCGGCACTAAATTACTCACTGATTTTATATAACGTTGCAAATATCTTCTACATAAATTAATCAAGAAAAAATTAAAAGGTAATTCCCTACTGAATGATATTTCAAAGCAATTAGTTCATTATGATTCTATCTGACAGTAACGCTGTTTTTAAATAGAAAAATCGGAATGTTAACGTGATGAAATTTTTGTTTATAATTTATTACACAGCAAAAAATATTGAAAGAAGTTCTAAATACATTCCTCAATAGGAAATCATGTTGCCTTCAGCACTTCAAATTTTATTTTGACTTTCGAAGGTGATTGCCTAAATTTTAATCTTGGAAATTTGGATATAGAGGAAAATAGAGAAGGTTAACAGGGTAGAGAGGAAAACGTATTAGGAAATGCTCAAAGAAATGCAAGAGACGGGAGCAATAATGGGCGAGTAGTAGAAAATGGATCGATCTGGAACAACCTAGAACAACGTATGACAACCCACAAGCCCCTGAGAAATTGAGCATCGTACACCGTGAGCCCACGGTTTTTTACGACCTCCATTTTAGGGGTGAATTTATTCTCTTTTATGAGCACTTTTTAGGGGGTGTACTCGTTCTCTTTTACGACCACTTTTTAGGGGGTGAACTCGTTCCCTTTTATGAGCATATTTTCCAACCCCTATTAACACATAGCATAACAAGGATATACTCGTTCTCTTTTATGAGCATTTTTTCAACATAGCAAAGGGGTACGAATACACAACTATTTAGGGGTGTATTCATTCCCTTCAAACCCCTATGTTAATTACGAACACATAGAAGAGCAGATAACACATAACACTACGTAACACACAGCAGAACAGATAACACATAAGAGTACGTAACACACAAGGGTGTATTCATTCTCTTTTATGACCACTTTCTAAGGGGTGAACTCGTTCCCTTTTATGAGCATTTTTTTCAACCCCTATTTTAACATAGCAGATAACAGATAAGAATATGGGGTGTATTCATTCTCTTTTATGAGCATATTTTTAAGGGTGAACTCGTTCCCTTTTACGAAACATGGCAAGGGTGTATTCGTTTTTAACCCCTATTTGAACATAGTGCATCAGACAGAGTCAGGGGTGAACATAACGATCATAGCAGAGAATATGAAACATAACAGGGGTGAACTCGTTCCAACCCCTATTTGAACATAGCAGAAATTACATAAAACTAAGACAATAATGAGGGTGCATTCGTTCCACCGAAGATTAAACATAGTCCATTTTAAAGGGTGTACTCATTCTCTTTTATGATTACTTTTTCAACCCTTAATTGAACATAGAGCATCAGACAGAGACAACGAAACATAGCAGATAGGGTGAACTCGTTCCAACCCCCATTTGAACATAGCAGAAATTACATAAGACTACGGGGGGTGTACTCGTTCCAACCCCTATTTTAACATAATGAACATAGCAGAGAATAGGGGTGGTGAACACACAGCAAGGGTGTATTCGTTTTCAACCCCTTAGCATCAGACTACATAACATAACAGAACTAGTAAAAGACTATGGCTCATTTTTCAACAACACATAGCAGACATAAGACTGCGGAAGGTGTACTCGTTCCAACCCCTATTTGAACATAACAGATAATACATTCGAACCCTATAGCAAAGATTCTTTTAAGGAGTGAATTTGTTCTAACCTATATTTAAAGATTGCAGAGGAATACGAACTTCCGTGTTTTGTTATCAGTTACATAATAACTTCCGCCATATGTGGATAATTCTCATTACGTCATTCATCCGGATTTTAAAAACATTGAGCTAGTTTTCTCTTTAACAGACAATAACTTGTCGTTCAACGATAGGATTAAAAAAAGGAATCCCTGAACGTAATGCAATCAATCACAAAGGTATAATTTGTCATTCAACGATAGGATTTTAAAAAAAAGAGGGGAATCCCCGAGCGTGACTCATCTCTATTGCGCAATATGACGTAAGGCGATCACACAGGTATAAAAGACTGACCGAGATGTTTTTTTGTAATCACTTCCTGTTTGGTGTTTGAAGTGTAAAGTTCAGATTTTTTTCTGTGTGTGTTTATATTATTAGTGTGGTTTTGTTTTCTTTTTTAGGTAAGACATTTTATAATAATAATATCATATTATAAAAACTCACTTCAGAATTATTATAGTAACTTTGAGTTAGTTTTTTAAAAAAATGGCAACAAAAAAGGTTAAATCAAATACTATTAATTCACCAACTGATACTCTATTTAATAATAATTTGAAAAAAATCATTTTAAAATGTGATACTGTTTTAAATGAGGATAGTGGATGTTTTTTAAATAATAAAAGAAAAGACTGTTTAGATATATTAAAACAAGAACAAACTAATACATCGTTTAAAGTAAATTTTTCTTTGGCTACAACTTTTGTAAAACCAGTAGATTTAGAAACATGAAGATTCTTTGTAAATAGTGGTAACGAAATTATTTTACCGAGTACAGATGTGAATTCTATAATTGAAAAACTATTTAATAAAATTTTAGTTGAACAAGAAAATAGAGCAATTAAGAAATCAGGGTTGTCTTTATGTTCTGAACCAAACAATCACTTAGAAATTAAAATCAGTAAATATGATCCTCTGTCAGCTTCAACTTTTATAAAATTGCCTCAATGGATTTTATGTAAAAAGAATTGTGTTCTAAATATTCAAAATAACGATAATAGATGTTTTATGTATAGTATTTTAGCTGCTTTGCATCCCGCAAAAGAACAACCAAATCGTGTAAATAATTACATGCAATATATTAATACTTTATTACCATTATTTGAAAAAACGAATATAAAATTCCCAGTTGAAGTAGAAGACATAAGCAAATTTGAACATATGTATAATTCCGTATTTACTAAGGAAAAAAATTTCTATTAATATATATGGCATTGATTATGATAATGAAACAATTTTTCCGTTACGTATAAGCGAAAACACATCTGTATTTAAACGTAAAGATTTACTGTATTCTGAAGAAAATTGCAACAGTCATTATTGTCTTATAAAAAATCTCAATGCGTTATTGAAAAGTCATAAAGAGAAAACTTATGTAAAATTGCCTCAATGGATTTTATCCACAAAATGTGTTATAAATATTGAAAATAACGATAATAGATGTTTAATGTATAGTATTCTAACTGCTTTATATCCCGCAAAAGATAATCCACATCGTGTGAATAATTACATACAATATATTTATACTTTATTACCGTTATTTGAAAAAACGAATATAAAATTCCCAGTCGAAGTAGAACACGTAACCAAATTTGAACATATATATAATTCCGTATTTACTAAGGAACAAATTTCTATTAATATATATGGCATTGATTATGATAATGAAACAATTTTTCCGTTACGTATAAGCGAAAACACATGTGTAGATAAACGTATAGATTTACTGTATTGTGAAGAAAATTGCAACAGTCATTATTGTCTTATAAAAAATCTCAATGCGTTATTGAAAAGTCATAAAAAGAAAACTTATGTAAAATAGCCTCAATGGATTTTATCCACAAAATGTGTTATAAATATTCAAAATAACGATAATAGATGTTTTATGTATAGTATTCTAGCTGCGCTGCATCCCGCAAAAGAACAACCAAATCGTGTAAATAATTATATACAATATATTAATACTTTATTACCGTTATTTGAAAAAACAAATATAAAATTCCCCGTCGAAGTAGCACACATAAGCAAATTTGAACATATGTATAATTCTGTATTTCCTAAGGAACAAATTTCTATTAATATATATGGCATTAATTATGATAAAGAAATAATTTTCCCGTTACGTATAAGCGAAAATACAGGTGTATTTAAACATATAGATTTATTATATTTTAACTCTCATTATTGTTTAATTACAAATTTAAATGATTTAGTCAGACATCAGTTAGGTACTCACCAAACATTTATTTGTAGACGATGTTTAGTATCTTTTTATAACAAATCAATATTAGATGAACATGAGAAATTATGTGAAGAACACACTCCAACCAAAATTAACATGCCGAAACAAGGAGAAGTTTTAAAATTTCGAAATTTGAAATAGTTATTACAGAATGATGTGATAATAGTTGCAGATTTTGAAAGTTTATTAAAACCTATAAATAAACAAAGTGGATCTCATACAATACAAATTCAGCAACATATACCATGCAGTTTTGGTTATATTGTATGTTGGAGTAACAACTATATGAAATCAGATTTAGTTATTTATCGGGGAGAAAATGTATCGATGAAGTTTATGTCTGCTATGGAGAATGAATTAAGAAAAATCATAAACATATTAGATCAACCAAAACCATTAATACCATTAAATAGTTCTCAGTTACAGGAGTTTAATCTATCCACTGAATGCTCAGTTTGCGATAGTAAATATACGAAATGAAATGAAAATGAAATTTTTGAGTTTTACGTCCCACGGTTATGCCGGTTAGGCTAAAGGAGACGGTGATGATGATAGATGAATGAAATGGTGGAATGAAGAAAGTGGGAGGAAACGGGAGAACCCCGAGAAAACCCACGCACAAGGTGTTTGTCCACCACAAAGTTCACTTGGCGGGAGCAGGGTTTGAACCCGAGACCCCTAGTAAATATACGAGTAACAATAGAAAAGTTAAACATCATAACCATTTAACTGGTCAATATATTGCCACGGTGTGCAACAATTGCAATTTACAAATTAAACGTCAAAGTAATTTTATCCCTGTATTTTTCCATAATTTGTCTGGGTATGATGCACATTTATTTGTGAAAGAATTAGGTTGCACCCCTGGCAATATTTCGGTAATTGCTGAAAGCACTGAGAAATACATCACATTCTCTAAACACTTTAATTTGAATGGTAGACCTATCGAGTTACGTTTTGTAGACTTATTTAAATTCCTGCCGTACAGTCTCGAAAATTTGGTGTCAAAATTAAAACCTGAGCAATTCGTCTATACAAAGCAATATTTTTCTGATGATAAGTTCCCTTTAATTCTTCGTAAGGGAATTTATTATTACGATTACATAACAAATTTAGATACATTTAATGAAATTGAATTTCCTGAAAGAGAGGCATTTAATAGCAAATTGAATGGAACACAAATTTCCGAGACTGATTATCAATATGCAAAACTGATTTGGCGTATGTTTAAATGTGAAAATTTAGGGGACTACCACGATCTATATTTAAAATGTGATGTACTTCTCACAGCAGATGAGTTGGAGAATTTTAGAAAGACATGTTTAAATGCTTTTTGCATTGATCCGATTAATTGTTTTACTGCACCTGGGTTGGCATGGCAAGCCATGTTATATAGAACAAAAATTGAACTTCAACTTTTATCAGATATCAATATGTATATGTTTGTAGAAAAATCGATTCGCGGAGGTATTACTCAAGCTGTGTTAAGATATCCCAAAGCTAATAATCCTTACATACATGATTTTGATGCGGAAAAAGAAAAATCTTATTTACTGTATATTGACATGAACAATCTGTACGGACTATCAATGATTGACTATTTACCATATGGTGGTTTTCGGTGAGAGGATAAAATTGACAATTGGCAAGATAAAAATAAAATTATCAATTGGCCCACGGATAGTGAATGAGTTTTTTTTCTAGAAGTGGACTTAGAGTATCCAAATTATTTACACGAATACCATTCTGATTTTCCGTGTGCTCCCACTAATGAAGTTCCACCAAATGGTAAATACTCAAAATTACTATTGACACTAAATCGAAATCGAATTATATCTTGCATTATAGAGTATTACAATTTTATCTAAAACAAGGTTTAATATTGGTAAAACTACATAAAATATTATGGTTTCGTCAATCTAAATGGCTTGCATCTTATATACAAGAAAATAATCAACGCCGTGCAAATGCTACAATTGAATTTGAAAAAGATTTCTATAAGTTATTAAATAATTCTGTATACGGAAAGACAATGGAGAATGTACGAAAACGAATTGATATAAAATTAATTAACAATGAAAAAAGTGTAAAAAATTAGTAGCGCAAGATCAGTTTCAAAATTGGGTAAAATTGGGAGATAATCTTGCATTATTCCATATGTTAAAAAATCTGTAACTTTAAATAAACCGATCTATGTAGGAGCGACAGTTTTAGAATTATCAAAATTAGCAATGTATGAATTCCATTATAATATAATGAAACCTCGATATGGAGATAAGATTAGTATTGCTTATATGGTTACTGACTCTTTTATTTACTATATTAAAACCAACAATATTTATAACGATATAAAAGACATGATTGAGTATTTTGATACCTCAAATTTTTCTCAACCTAATCCGTATGATATTCCATGGAAAAATAAAAAAGCTTTAGGTAAAATGAAAGATGAATTAGGTGGACTTCCCATTATTGAATATGTTGGTTTACGAGCAAAAAATTATGCAATAAAAACTGGTGAAAATAAAGAATTGAAAAAATGTAAAGGGATCAAGAAAAATGTAATTAAAGAACAAATTACGTTTGACGATTATAAATCATGTCTATTTCAAAACGAAACGATTCATAAAACACAATTTGAAATTAAAAGTAAATATCACAATTTAACAACAAATCAGGTAACAAAATTAGCGTTAGATCCGTATGATGACAAGAGAAAAATTTTAAATTGTAATATACATACTGTTCCTTGGGGGTATCATAATAAAGATTTAACATGTACGATTTGTATATTGTAAATATGATAAAATTTTTTTTGGATATATTAGTATTAAAAAATATGTCACAATCAGTTCGAGAACAAATAGATGCAGAATTACATAAAAGTGCAAGACGAAAATATCCTCGAATACCCGTTGTAACGAAAGGTATTCATGATTAATGCAAGCTGATTTAGTTGAAATGAATAATGGAAAATTGAAAGGTCTAGCAAAAATTAATCGAAATTACAAATATTTATTAACTGTCATAGATACATTCTCTAAATATACTTGGGCTATTCCTGTGAAAAATAAAACTGGGAAAGAAATTACACAAGCATTTATAACAGTACTGAGAAAAGCAAACAAAAGCCCAAAATTTTTACAAACTGACAGGGGTCGAGAATTTTATAATTCAGAGTTTCAGAAGGCGATGAACCAAAATAACATTAAACATTATTCCACGTACAGTGATGTGAAAGCAAGTATTATTGAAAGATTTAATAGATCATTACGTAATTTAATGTGGAGACAATTTACACTGCAAGGAAATTATAAATGGATTGGCATTCTGCCGGAATTACTACATAAATATAATAATACTATTCATTCCACTATTAAAATTAAACCTATCGACGCTATTAAAAAGAAAATGAAAAACATCTATTGACAAACATCTATTGCAAAAAGTTTTCTGTGATAAAAAGAAAGAGTAAATTTAAGATTGGTAAATATGTAAGAATTAGCAAACTTAAGCGTCCTGGTTTTGATAGAGGTTTTACACGCAATTGGAGTACAGAAATATTTCGAATTGCTAAAGTTTTCTTCACTAATCCTCCGACATATCACTTAGTAGACTCAAATAATAAACCTATTGAAGGAAGATTTTTCGGACACGAATTACAATTAACGAAATTTCCAAAAACATATTTAATTGAAAAAGTTTTGCGAAAGAAAAATAATAAGGCATATGTGAAATGGTTAGGTCTGCCAAAAAGTAAAAATTCTTGGATTGATTTAAAACATACTATATTGTAAAAAAAGAAAAGTCAAGAATTTATAGGTGAAGCATGTCGTCACAAGTATTTCTAGTAGATTTTATAATTTCAAAAGGTTAATTTTATATTTTAAATTCTAGCAACACTGTAAATTTTCGTTGCTTAGTTAAACTGTCATCATCATCATCACGAGGTCTATCAGTATCACAAGTTCTTCCACAAACGCTGTTTTTTTATGTAAAGGAGAAAAGAAAGCAAAATATTTAAAAACGCTATTTAAAATAAATGCAATATATCTGTAATAGAGATGGAATGGAAAATTCCTTTTCATGTATGGTAGCAGGTCCTACAGGCTGTGGAAATCATATTTTGTTAAAACATTTCTTGACCATTATAGTAAGTTATTTAAAAATATTGTATGGTGTTATGGTGAATGGCAACCATTGTATGATACTCTTTCAGACTGCACGTTTAAAGAAGGTTTACCTCAAAATAATGAATTTCAAGCACACGAAGGTCCACATCTTGTCATTATTGATGATTTAATGCGTGAGTGTGACCATCGGATTGTAGATATTTTTACTAACGGTAGCCATCATAGAAATATAAGTGTAATATTTATAACACAGAATATTTTCCATCAACAAAAAGGAATGCGGGATATTTCGTTAAATTGTCATTATATTGTTTGTTTTAAAAATCCTAGAGACCAAGCTCAAATTAATTATCTCGCACGACAATTGTATCCAGGTAATACAAAATTTATTCAAGAAGCATATCAAGATGCAACTCGAATTGCACATGGTTATTTATTCTTTGATTTAAAACAAAATACTCCTGATGAGCAGCGAATTCGAACAAATATCTTTCCAACAGATTCTTTTAATTATGTTTATGTGCCTGTAAAAAAATAATTGTAATATGGTTTATATTCTAACAACTATTTGTGCTTTAATAGCCGTAAAAAGATGATTAGTAAGGAAAATGCACATTTGATAAAACTTTTAGCAAAGTCAAAATCGAAAGCACGTAAGGCAATTTTACAAAATACAGATCCTGATTTAATTCGCTCTATTTGTGAATGTTCCTATAACGTATTACAGGGAAATGTTCCATTAAATAAAACAGAGATAAATAAGCTAAAAATATAAAAACGAACTGAGATATTTGGTGAAAAAAGGTCCGTCATTAAAACAAAAGAAAAAACGAATAATTATACAAAAAGGTGGTTTTCTTACTGCTTTGCTTGCACCTATTATTGGAGGTATACTATCTAGTTTAATTAAATAATTATGCAAAACGCACAAAAACTTATTTTAATCTCACCAGAAAAATTACATCATTATCAAACGATATCTAATCTTGATGATGAAATGAAAGAAATTTTAAATAATAAAAGTTTAAATGCAGATGAAAAATGGATACGATATAGAGAAGTCTTACAAAAATATTTAAATGTAATTCAAAAACCAGCAGCAGTTACAACAGTAACTACTACTACTACTGATAAAGAGGAGGAGAAAGAAGAAGAGGAGGATGATGATGATGAGGAGGAGGATGAAAAAATATCTACTCTCCCTGAAATTTGTAAACGTAAAGCAAGACCTTTATTACGTAAATTGAAACAAAATCCAAATATTCAATGGGATGATAATGGAAATGTGAATATTAATAATAAATTAATTCCAGGTGCAAATATAGTGGATTTGATATCCGATTTTGTTAGATGTCGTAAGAAAAATATTTCAGTTGCCTTCTGGAAACCTTTTGCTACATTATTAGCAAAAGCCAATATACCCTTAGAGTACATTGGTAATCCTCAACGAATAGATTATATTAGAAAACTAACAGAAGACGAAGAGGACGAAGAAGATGGTCCTCGACCCCGCCAACGAAATGGTGTACTTATAAGCAATAATAATAATATTCTATTGCAATCTATTGATATTTTTAAGTATATAGAAAGAAAAAAAGATGAATGAGCCATACCTTAATTATTACATACATCAAGCAGGAGGTGATTATAACGTGTATAGAGGTACAGCATATCAAGAAGGTTATGGCATTGGTAGTTTCTAGGAGGTTTATTTCGTACTGTATTTCCTTTATTAAAACAAGGTGCAAAAACTGTTGGTAAAGAGTTGATACGTACAGGAATTAATGTAGCAGGAAATGTACTAGATAATAATAGACCTATTGAAGAGTCTTTGCATGATCGATGGCAAGAAGCTAAAACAAATTTAAAAAATAAAGCTCAAAATAAATTAAATCAGGTGTTGGAAGGATCTGGAAGAAGAAAAAGAAAGAAAGTTCATTTTAGTGGTGGTGGTGTGAAACGGATAAAAAGATCCAAAGATATTTTTGATTGATTGATTAACTATGGAGCAAAGTGATCGTTTTTATCTCACACTTCCTAGCAATAGTTCTATGAAATATTTTCATCAAAATACTCTTGCTTGTTATACTACTAAATTATATCAACCTATTGTACTGGAGAAGGGAGTGTGGGAAACAGCTGTTGTTGAAGTACATTATACAAGTTCATTTCAGAATGTTTCCAAATATACAAATAATATTTATTACCGTCTCATGAATACAAAAAACTGGAACATAACTAAAATCTTACCAGGCCACTATTATCATGTTGATGATATTCTATCTCAAATTACTCATAAAAGTGATATATTAAATTTACAATTAAAAGTCAAAGCATCAGTGAAACGAATTGAGGTTAATAGAGTAATAAAAGATCAAGAGAAGCATATACAAGTACGCCTATCTTCTGAACTAGCCAGAATACTAGGTTTTGATCATATTCAACAAGAAGATATTGCAGTTGTTCATTATGCTCGTTATCCACCTGATTTACAAAAAGCGCTACCTACACTTATGTATATTTACAGTGATATTGTAGAACCACAAATGGTGGGTGACACCGTAGCTCCATTGTTACGTATTATAAATACAAATGTTACAGATCATGGTATTAATAATGTACATATTTTTGATAATCCTCATTATGTGCCAGTGCAACGTAAACAATTTGATCAAATTATTATTGATTTAAGAGATAGTACAGGTAATCCACTTCCTTTCCAATATGGCAGTGTATGTGTAAAATTACATTTTCGTAGACGTAATATGGTATTGTAAATTTTACCATGTGTGAATATTAATAGTAAGAAAAGAGAAAAATGCAGTGTGAGTGTATGAAATCAGAATTAGATTTATTTGCTGGTTTACCCACTCAAACCAGTATTATAGGTAATAAAATAGTTCCATATATGCCTGTGGCTTCAATAGCTGATAATGCACCAATAGAATTTGTAGTCCCCGGTCATGGGGATGACTATATTGACTTACCGCACACAATGTTATATGTTAAAGGTAAAATTACTAAATCAGATGGTTCTAATTTTACTTCCGCCGATAAGAAAATCGGCCCTGTAAATGATTTTCTCAATGCAATGTTTAGTGAAGTTCAATTATATTTAAATAATCAAATTATTTCCTACTCTTCACATACATATCCATATCGATCGTATATTGAAAAACTACTAAATTATAATGCTGAAGCTAAAACAACACATCTTCAAACATCAATGTGGTTTAAAGATACTGCAGGGCATATGGACAGTGTGGCCGATGCTAATGTAGGATTTAAACAACGTTTTCTTCTCACTGCTTTAAGTCAGTCATTTGAATTATTGGGTTATATTCATGCTGATATTTTCAATCAGGAGAAATTTTTACTGAATGGTGTACAATTGCGTATTAAACTAATTCCAGCTAAAACTACATTTTGTCTAATGGGTGACGCAGATGCTGATGGAAAAATTGTAATTACAGATGCAACATTGCTTGTGAAAAAGGTTGATGTATCACCAGCAGTTTACAAAATCCTAAATTTAGAATAAAATATCCTCTAACAAAAGTGCAGGTGAAGACAGAAACTCTGCTACAAGGAATTATGGATAGTACACTTCCAGATCTGTTTTCAGGCATAGTGCCTAAACGTATTATTATTGGTTTTGTTACTAATACTGCTTTCAATGGTACTTATCAAACAAATCCATTCAGTTTTCAACATTTTAGTATGTCATTTTTTACACTGTATGTTGATGGAACTCCAATGCCCTTCAAACCTTTACAACCAGATTTTGATAATAAGCTATATGTACAAGCATATTCTACGTTATTTAAAGATTCAGATATTTATTATTATAATCAAGGTAATAATATTTCACTCGCCGAATATCCTAATGGTTATATTCTACTGGTGTTTGATTTAACTCCTGATTCAAGCGCAAGTGCTGCATTTCATACTAGTCCACAACGGCAAGGAAGTGTACGTTTAGAGGTTCATTTTAAAGAAGCACTGCCATCTCCTGTAACAACAATTAATTATGGTGAATTCTCTTCAAAATTAGAAATTGATTTCCAGAGAAAAATATATATTAATTAAAAATGTTAAATACAATTGAGCTTTATGAAGCATTACAATAAAATTTACCTAAAGATCATTTTATTGGTGTGTATGCCGCAGATGAGTTACCTCTGTTTATTCATACATTTCCAGCCGCCATAATTATAAACACTGATTCTAGTGATAAGCCTGGTGAACATTGGGTTGCTGTTTATATATCTAATATGTGTGTGGGAGAGTATTTCGATAGCTATGATATACCTCCCTATATACAACATCATATAAGGTTTTTAAAACGAAACTGTCTGTATTATACATGCAATAATAGACGTATTCAAGGTGATTTATCTCAAATTTTGTGGACATTACTGTTTTTTATATCTAGCATGTCGTGCATCTGGTTATTCACTGCACGATTTTTTAAACAAATTCTCACTCACAACTATTGATGCTTTATTCATTTATGAGAGTATGATGATGTTATTTTTTTAAACTCCGCCATTGCCGGTCCCAAGCCCTGGATGAGAAAGGAGGAGGGTTGGGGGTGTTGCTAGCCCCGTAAAAGAAAATGAGCCATAGTCTCTTACTAGTTCTGTTATGTTATGTAGTCTGATGCTAAGGGGCTGAAAACGGTATTCACCCTTGCTGTGTGTTCACCACCCCTATTCTCTGCTATGTTCATTATGTTAAAATAGGGGTTGGAAACGAGTACACCCCCGTAGTCTTATGTAATTTCTGCTATGTTCAAATAGGGGTTGGAACGAGTTCACCCTATCTGCTATGTTTCGTAGTCTCTGTCTGATGCGCTATGTTCAATTAAGGGTTGAAAAAGTAATCATAAAAGAGAATGAGTACACCCTTTAAAATGGACTATGTTTAATCTTCGGTGGAACGAATACACCCTCATAATTGTCTTAGTTTTATGTAATTTCTGCTATGTTCAAATAGGGGTTGGAACGAGTTCACCCCTGTTATGTTTCATATTCTCTGCTATGTTCGTTATGTTCACCCCTGACTCTGTCTGATGCGCTATGTTCAGATAGGGGTTGAAAAACGAATACACCCTTGCCATGTTTCGTAAAAGGGCACGAGTTCACCCTTAAAAATATGCTCATAAAAGAGAATGAATACACCCCATATTCTTATCTGTTATCTGCTATGTTAAAATAGAGGTTGAAAAATATGCTCATAAAAGGGAATGAATACACCCTTGTGTGTTACGTACTCTTATGTGTTATCTGTTCTGCTGTGTATTACGTAGTGTTATGTGTTATCTGCTCTTCTATGTGTTCGTAATTAACATAGGGGTTGAAAGGGAATGAATACACCTCTAAATAGTTGTGTGTTCGTACCCCTTTGCTATGTTGAAAAAATGCTCATAAAAGAGAACGAGTATACCCTTTTTATGCTATGTGTTAATAGGGGTTGGAAAATATGCTCATAAAAGGGAACGAGTTCACCCCCTAAAAAGTGGTCGTAAAAGAGAACGAGTACACCCCCTAAAAAGTGCTCATAAAAGGGAATAAACTCACCCCTAAAATGGAGGTCGTAAAAGACCGTGGGCTCACGGTGCACGATGCTCAATTTCTCAGGGGCTTGTGGGTTGTCATACGTTGTTCTAGGTTGTCCCAGATCGATCCATTTTCTACTACTTGGGCGATATAAAGAAGCGAAAAAATGGACGGATCACAAGTTTCGATCTTGCTAAGGGATTGCATCCTGAGAAATGTAGTAAAGGGGGTCATATCAGGAGATCGAGAGAGTGTATGAAGGTTGCAGTTGATAGAATCTAATAAGGAGGGTGGTACCTTATGTTGGGTTGCGAGGAACATATTAGCGGGTAAGCTCGGGTCGGGACAGGTCAATCGGGTCGGATCACGTTTCGGGTCGGTAGGGTCAGGCAATTCGGGTCACGGGTCGAGTCGGGTCGGTATTCAACACCTAATTTCCCCGAAAAGTACAATATAAGCACGGTTTATATCTCATTGGACTTCCAATGAAACATATTTTCAATTATGTATACAACAAGTCGCCATTTTTGTATGAGGGATTTAGTTGAAATTTGATGGAGTGTAGATCCGTGTGTGTATGTGTATGTGATACCTTACAGGATACAAGATGCCGAGGAAGTGTGTAAATCAACCGAACAATTTCTGTTATGTATGTGGGGAGCTGACATTCAAATCGCAAAGTCGATGTTTTACTCCACTTGTGAGGAAGTGTTATCAGCTATATTTTGGTAGCTGTGTATGAGACCAAGATAAGAATTTTGCCCTTCACTACATTTGTTGTACTTTCGTGAAATGATTGACTGGGTGGGCAAATGGTGAACGAAACATGAATTTCACAGTACCGATGATCTGGAGGGAATCAAAAGATCATTTTTGAGACTGCTACTTTTGTATGATACTGATAAAAGAAATAACCAGTAAATTTAAGCACACAGTACAGTACCCTAATTTGCCATCAGCAATTAGGCCAGTTCCACACAGTGCAGAATTACCTGTACCAGTGCCTCCTCGTCATCTTACGGTAAATGAGGATTACGTACTTCAGGCAACTACTGAAGTTCCAAATGAAAAAAATGATCTTCTTATGAAGGAAACACATCTACATTGGATCCCCATTTGATAACTCAAGGTGAACTAAGTGACCTCGTACGACCTCGTACTAATTTTCAAGCCCTGGGTACTGCTTGAAAATTAGTATGGATTGTAAAAACGAAACGTCAGTGGATATATTAATTTTTGAGGATGCGCCAATTGCAACTGACTCGGTTACACTGTCCTCTAAAATCAATGTAATCCAGGACACCAGTTGTATGCTCTAAATTTCCATAACTATTACTTGAGTGCTTAGTGTGTATTTCGTTACAGGTCTAAGAAATGAAAAAGTTGGAGGTCACAGCTTAGAAGCCATCACAAGAAAACATCATATAAAAGAGAAGTGTAATAGCTTAGTAATTTAGTTCGCACGGTGCAAAAGGAAAAAGTTTCCACTTAATCACTAACACAATAATAGGTAAGAAACTCTCCCTACTCTTCTTTAATCTCATTTTCAGAGTGGAAAAAAAACATAGAAGGTGTCATTTGAAGAGGGATACACTAGTTTAAATTCTTGTAAAAAAAATTCTGGAAACCTTTTTTATAATTCGCTTTAAATACATACTATTGTGCCATGAATATTTCTCAGAATCATCTTCCTGTAAAATTTATTTCCCAAAAGCATGTACTACAAGCGCTGTTATAACATTTAAAACACTTTGAAAATCCTTATTTTAGCAAAATGTTCAATTTTCCCATCTTCAAGTGACACGTTACATTTAAGTGTCCGTGGAAGAGAGAGCTGAACATGTATAGAGTATATTTCATCCTTTTACTGAATTGTTCTGTCATGTTGGTAGTTTTCTTGAGCATTTCATGATTCATTCCTACATTCGCGATTTTTTGTCTTCTTTGCAATGCAACGTTATGAAAATTAGTCATTTGTATAAGGCAAAGTAATATGTATGGCCTGCTCCGTGGGAAAGAAATCGAGGAAGGTAGCTTTCATTAAGGCCTTAGTAACCATCTCGGCATTCACCTGGTGCGACTGAGGGAAAAAGAATGATGGGGTCCAGATTTGAGATCGGAGCCTTCGGAATGAGATGTTAGTTCTTCATCAACTCAAATGCTGCCACGTTTTCAAATTATTTTTTTAAATATTAGGTTTGATATTTATAAGATGCTGTAGTTTTTAAAAATAAATGTGTGACCGCTTAAACATGTTACAACGTCCGTAATTAAGCTACAGTCTGAGGTATGTCAATTTCAGCTGTAGCTGTTCTCTTCCTTGCCCTTTACATTTTCTTCAGGATGTTACTTTTGTAACACAATATTGTCTTCACAAGCTGCTGTAGGTCCTACACAAACATTTTAAATATTTTTGTAAGTGTAAGATGTAATAATTGATCTTTAATCATTTCCTGCTGTTATTATGTTATTAAACGCTGCCTATTATTTTTATTTTCAGAAACTGTGTAACACAAGAGAAACGTAACTAACGATGAGATCGCGTAGATTATTGGGATTTGGCTTCAACATGTCATACAGAGACGAACAAGATCAGTTAAGAATTCAGCTGCAGTTCCACAGAACTTTAACTGACAATTTGCAGCGTCGAAATTATAGTTAGTTGTGGTAATCAAAAGTGACATTACAAAGAAGTAAATATGTATTTCTGGATATTCAGCAATGTGGTATTTCTTGATAGTAGCAAAAAGTGACATTTCGTGAAAAGATTATTCCCCATGCGCCATAGATTTGTAGAACATATTTTCAGCAACATACATTAAATATTGTTGTTGATTTTTATTTAATTAGTGTCAGTGACATAATTTTCTAGAACAAGTGTTTACAAGTTAAAATGTGAATTTCTGATATTTGAGAAGATTGTTCTTAATGTATAGAAACAAATAATACGCGCAGCATGAAGATGCTGCTGAAGAGAATTTAAATAAATAAAACCAGAATAGTGTACATTTATATTTTTATTTAACTACTAACCGATACAAACTTATATAGATGTGTATTTATTATAGTGGACAGTGTAAATTATAACTACATAATGTTAGCTTGCTCTCATAATTTTAAGCTGCTTCTATTATTATTATTATTTTTATTATTATTATTATTATTATTATTATTATTATTATTATTATTATTATTATTATTATTAACTCAAAATCTTATTTACACACAGAATGCTTCTGGGTGTTCCACTGCTTGCTACTACTGGTATGTGGCCACGCCGTCTATGTGGCCATGGGGTGTCTTATGTGATGTTACGAGGTTCAAACTGCAAATTAGAGCCTTCACAATCATCGCATGCCAGTTTTCGAAGCGGCTATATTGGATTTATTATTTTTATGATATGAAAAGGATTGCCAACAATTGTTTCTTGAATTGTATGCCTAAACTTTAATCCTTTTCGTATTTTTTTAAAAAAATTAATCCAATACAGGCGCTTTCAAAACTGGCAGGCGACGATTGTGAACACACTGATATGCAGTTTGAATCTCGTAAGTCACATAAGACACCCCAACATATATGCGCGGCGCGGCCACATACCAGTAGTACCAGTGAAACGCCCAGAAACATTCTGTGTGTAAATAAGATTTTGAGTTTAAAAAAATGCTTAAAATTATGAGAGCAAGCTAACATTATGTAGTTATAATTTGCAGTGTTTATTATTATTTTTTACTTTTATTTTGTTTTTATTTATTTATTCTGTCTGATTGTGAGCCGCTATTGTTCCTCGTCATGATGACAGAGTGAGGCAAAGATGTCTAAGCAGGTAAAATTGTACAGAAGAATCTTATGTTTTCTTCCAGCTGCTATGTTAGCCTGGCCGCCTTGTTTGCAACCCACTATTTGTTCCCAGCAAGAAGCCGTTATATATGCAGAGTGAAGCAAAAGTCCGGAGCCCATAGGCCAACTCGGTTACTATTGCAGGTATGGAAACAAGGTAAGATATGTAAGGACTCTTCTAAATTCCAGCAACACTTGTTTTTGTACTAGTGTACCGCTCAATAAAGAAAATACGTTACCATACATCATGTCGGGCTACACGAATGAAAGAATGTGTGGTTTGAAATTAGAAGAATTGAAAGGAGACACAGTGAAGGATAAACATGCAAATGCAATATCCACGCCAGTGGCGTAGCAACCACGGTGTTGGGGGAGGGGGAGCAGATACGAAGGACGCGAAATTGGGTCTTGCACTATATTTTTCATTGTGCCTTTCCGTTCCCTTTGGTCCAAATAATTATAAACCACACTTTCTTTCATTCATTGTTGTCCAACAGTGGCAGCGTTGTACTTTTCGTTACTATTGGGCGGTATACTAATATAAAAACAAAACTTGCTGCATTTTAAAAATTTCCTTCTGTATCTTACCTTGTTTTCGTATCTGCAGTAGTAACCGAGTTGGGCTTTGGGTTCTATCATGTACAGAAAATATTCTGTAAATATTTTGTCATGTACAGAAAATATTATGTAAATATTTTGTCATGTACAGAAAATATTCCCTAAATATTTTCTCATGCACAGAAACTATTCTCTAAATATTTTCTGTGATGTACAAAAAATATTCACTAAATATATTTTGTCATGTAAAGAAAATATTTTGGCATATGTAGGAAAATATTGACTGCGTTATTGGTAAATAATTTTAAAATATTCCATGAGAAACATTTTAAAATCCATTCCGTTAACATTGTATAAAACGTTTCAAATACTTTTTCAGTAGTTTGAAAATCGTACAGGAAACATTTTTAGGAAAACTTTTCTAATGGCGTATAAAATATTTCTACGACGTTTTTGAGTGTATTCAGAGAATATTTTCAGTATTATGTGGAAAATGTTTTTAACAACATATTGAATATATTTCCATAGGGAAGTAGGATACTTTTTCTGAAGGAAAATGATGGCACGTTTTAGAAACGTTTTGAAAATATTTCATTGCTGTGTGGGTCTGGGGACAACACCAATAATATACTGTTATATAAAAACGAATTCAACTTTGAAATTATAATATAGTAACAAAATGCCATTTTCTTTGTGATTGTACATAAATTCCCATTTTTGGAAACTTTCCGGGAATATTCCCATTGAATTTCCCCGAAAAATATCTTCCCGAAAATTTACCCATCACTAGGCCATACTAGTGATGGGCAGTGGGAATATTCCCGGTGGGAAGGAATTTAAAAAATGGGAATATTCCCGGGTTTTTTCCCTGGCCTATAAATTCCCGGGAAGGAATTTATTTTCATTTCATTATTTTATCTTCCAAATTATAAGAACAATATGACTAATTACTTTATTTTTATATATTATGGTTTACTTCTAGGTTTTAAAGAATTTGGAGGTTAAAAAATTTAAAATTATTTGACGGTACTGTATATAACTAATAATATGATTTTTAAGTTCCATTTCATATGCACCAAAATGTAAGGTAATTGTTTAGAATTGAGGGGGGCAAAACTAGCAAAAAGTAGGATGATTTACGGAAGAAATGAATTGATAGTGATGGTCAAGTAGTCAAGAAAGTATCGAACACCGGCAGCCAGCCCAAATTGTTGGGGGGCGGTAGAAGTTAGGGGGGCCGATACAACCATATTACAGTTTATCACCATATTATAGTTCATTTACAAGTCTACCGTGAAAATTTTAGGGGGGCAGCAAAAATGTAGGGGAGTCCGGGCTCCAAGACACCCCGTCGATACGGGCTTGTCTGGGGGTGAAGGCCCTTAGCTAGCCAAAGGCTAGTTCTCAAAGGGTATAATTATTGTCTTATATTGACAATGAATATAATTATTCTGAATGTTGTTTAAGTAAACATATTAATATGATGGAGATTAAAAGGATATGCTATCCTTTTAATTAAGACCTCTACTATGAATAAAGGCAATGACTGTAGCTAGAATTGAGGGTTCGAGAAGAAAGAAGAGGTGGTATGGGACGAGATTAGAAAAGTGTAAGGCGAGAGGTTGGAAGGCACAAAAACTTAGAATTTATGCTATGTGAATTAAGTAAATTCTATGAATCAATAATGCGAAAAAGATAGCTGAAAAATTAAGGACAGGAATTTTGAAGCTAGTCATTGAGTATTAATTACTTCTGTATAAAATGAAATGAAGGTCAAAGCTTAGAAATACAATTAAATCAAGAGGAAAATAGAAAAGGAAATTCGTCTCTTTTGATTTAAATGCATGGTCTATGAGTGGAAAAATATCTCAGAATCTTGCAATTCCTTTAAGGTTTTCGGAATCGGATATCAAGAAAAATCACTGCAACTGTTTCACGAAAGATAATGAGATCCTCGTTGGTATATAAAATAAGATATGTGGTCTTGGTGCGCAAGGTCCCGGTTCGATTCCAGCACCTAAAGCATTATAGTGATTCAGACTTCACTTTAACTTTAAAGTCTCGTGTTAGATATCATCGTCAGTGACAAAAGACGTAAATACAAATCATAATCAGAGATGCGTAGATCAATGAAACATTGGCCCACCACCCACTGACTCACCACCAACCGTGACCCACTCTGATCACCATCACCTACTCTGATCCATCAACCACCATGACACACTCTAACCGAATACCCACAAAAATCCAACGTCATCAACTCTGACCTAAGATTCAAGCAATTCTCTCCACTGACCAAAGAGTTTACGCTTTAATAAATCATGGCTATGAAATTATCATTTGACGGAGTTTGAATTTCTGCGGTCAGTCGTTCAAACACCCTTTGTTACAATACCGGTGGATGAGACCTTTACGATAAAAAAATATGGTAAAGTGGTTGTCACGGACCAAATTATTCAATTTAATTATCACACGTAATTATTTCTCTGTTGAATTGCAAAACTTTTCACTGGAAAAAAGGATGAAGTTTGAAAGTTCCAAATCTACGTAAACTACCCCAACATAAAGGGAAGGAAACTGTAAAATATTCATTTCATGAAGGGAAACGAACAAACTTAAAACTTCTAAGTAATGAAGCTTACAGTACAAATTATATCTCTATTTTTTGGGAACTCTATGGCTTGGTGCTTTGTGTTCTGAACGTTCTACGTAATAAACACAAGCTTCAGCAATTATTATAAAAGAAAGTAGTGGATAAAATGCGATGCACTGTAATTTCAGTTTCTCAATTAATTTTCTTTCAATTGTGGCTGACCCGGACCACCCAACCTAGTTATCCATTTAATTGGTAGATGATATTTCAGATCAGCAAATAAAACTGAAAGTTTTCGTCAATAAATTCTTTAAATTCTGACCAATCTTTTAAGAGTGATACAAAAATGTTTCATAATTCAATCAGGATGTTTGTTGCAAAACACTAAGAGTAACTCAGAGTAGATAGAAGAAAAGTAGGCATTAGATAAAAATGCTAACTTCCTACCATGTTGAAAATACTAATAGTAGATGATCTCGAAAAATATTTCTGACTTTCAATAAAATTAATATGTAGTAAATCCAGGGATCACGAACTTAATCCGTTATTTAACGCTGTTAGTAAACCAGAATATTTGTCACTTGACACTGAAAAACCAGAGATGGTATGTCCTCATTACTGAAAAACCAGAGGCGATATGGCATACCACCGCATACCTTCTCCCTTCGACCACTGTTTTTAAAGACAAACAAATAACACTAAATTAAACGAAACAGTAGGGGAAGGTCGTCTGGTATCGGACACCATAGCTTTTTTCAGTTTGTCATACTGAAAAATAGCTATATAAAATTACTTAATGCACAAAATGATACCTTGGTATCTTACACACAACGTGTTAAAGGTGATTTGACACTTAAAAACTAATAATATATATTTTTGGTTAAAATCAAAGGTAATACAAATTAGCATTCTTAAAAAGTGGAGGGTGGTATCGGACAAACATAAAACCATAGAGAATTGGTCTTTTCAGGTATTTAATAACAGAACTAATTGCAAATATTAGCTGTTTACTTACAGGAGTTCTTACACACAAAATAGAGTTTTATTACGCTTTGAAATACAGCCTAAAATAAGAGTAAAAAATAGATCTTAAAATTCTTAGTCTCAACAAGAGATGTTATTTTTTATTCTGACACAAATCATAATGATAAAACAGTCGGCCTTCAAAATTTTCACATTGTTCATGGACCAAGTCTTTACACATCCAATCATCAAAAGACTCCCCGCAGATTATAATGTTTTTCAGCAAGTTTGTAAACTAGTTTTAAAAAATTCTGGTATTCTTAGTGGCATTACACTAGTTAACTATACAATGCCTTTACATGATTGTATAGTATTCTTTCTTGGTCACGTTCTACTAAATGTGCCTTTGTTATCCGAGCAGAGAGGCTTAGCTGTTACCTCTTTCCCTTCCGACAGTTTTCGACACGATCTCCTAATGTACTCTAAGGAACATCATATCTAGCACTGGCCGCACGTGTTTCTTTGGAAATAACTTTGTCCATGACCAACTTTATACTTTCTTCATCGCAATTGCCACGTATTTTCCCCATGGTTTTCTGAAAAAGCCAGAAACCATTAAAATACGTCAAGTTTATTTACCAGTGTTTTGTCCGATACCACCCGATTCCCTTTTGTCCGATACCAGCCGAAAGACTTCCAACTTATGAATGGCTATCTACCGGCTTGTAACAGCACGAAGACAACTATACGCCTAAATTATAATGTATACACACTCTAATAAATGGTATGATTGCAATAATATATTAATACATTTACTTTGTGACAAGTTGCAGGCACTCAAATCTATCTCCGTGCACCTCATTACTCGCAAAAATACAAAAACTTTGAAGCAAGAGATACACCGTTCATCGAACAAATCCACTATGGCGTGGGCTTGGCTAGTTCATTTCGATCAACTCACTGTATGCTTGACATGTGCCGCCTTAAGCAGGAAATAACGAAAACTGCTTTTGTCCGATACCACCCGCTGTCCGATACCAGACGACTTTCCCCTATGAGAGCTAAACGACTGAACAAATTCGGGACTGACACTATTCATTTTAGGGACTCCAAAAACTACAGCGTAGTCCGGAGGTGGGCGTATCCCTAATTAGTCTTTTCTAATAGTTTTAGGATTTACCCACATTTGTTCGTCAACATTGCTATCCATGTGAGCACGAGCGGACTTCGTGATTCACGTGCGCAATTACCTTTATCAGATGTTTCCTTGCCGCTCGATTGGTAGAGGTTTTGCATCCGTACACCAACTCTGCCTGGCCTCCAAGAAGTACCGATCTATTCGACACCAGACAATGTTCTCTGGGGTTCACAAAGCAACAAGCAAGAAACACTCGATATCACACAACGCAGGAATTACGAGCAGCTCTTGAATACGTCTTCACCCTCGTGACTACAGAGTATCTCCGCAAAACATCTCCAAAAACTTGGCGCAGAATTCAGGTGTGTTACGACATGAGTGGTGGTCATACCGATGTTTATAACTCTTAAGACGCTTAAAACTTATGGTAACTGTGTACAGACGTTCTACCATAACTAAAACTATACTGTTGAATCTAAAGAGGGGGTACGCCCACTTCCGGACTACCCTGTATGAATTGAACAATAATATCGGTTAATTTGGATATTTTACTTTTCACTTGGAGTGGGCTGAACTTGAACTCCAACATCATTGAGCTTGTCACTATTCATCTCAGCGTCCCCAGCGATCATTCGACCTAATCTAAGTCAATTTAGACATAGATCCTCAGTCATCGAGGATCGAGTGTTATAATGTTATCTAACATATCCGTTCAATAATCCGAATTGGGAAATGATAATCAAAAAAGGCGTTGCAATAGCTCTTTGTATTTCAAACATGAACACAAGTCATTGGAACATGCTTAATGTTCAGTACGCCTTCCCCTCTGGTGACCTCATTGTAGATATTTCACTTTTGGCTCGTATTTACAGTCTACTAACGAGGAAGACGCAAGCATAATCTTGCATACATAAAATAAATATATTTTTGTTTCTTGGTTATGGGTACACTGTGTAATTTTTCCTCTCTATGTCCCTTTGTCCGTTCTTAAACGTTGCCAAGTTTCGGATGCTGGGTTGTCAGTAAACCTGTTCGGATAAAATTGCAATATACACTGAAAAGTACACACGAGCGACACTAGAGCTCCTAGCGTGAAAATCTTGAGCTACGTATTTGAATATTTTTTTTTTTCACATTTCCACACTTCTAGCCTCCAGTCGATTTTTTTGAACGTGCTCTAAAATTTTACACATAACATTAGTCGTTCTTTTCTATTTTGTTCTCATCTAGGAGTATTAAATGAACCGCAATCAGAAAAAAATATGTATTTGCAAAGATTTTATAAGGCTTTGGCATCCGAAATGCGTTAGTTGAAAGCTGTTGGAGGTCCAATGTAATGATGGTGGATTGTAGCAAATACATATAGTGGCAGAGCCCATATTTCATGGTCATTTTTAAGTATATTTAATTAAGTTCATTTTTATTAAAGATTTTTATTTTTGGTTAAGGTTTGTAGAATAATAAAAGAATACGGAAACGATTATTATCGTCATTAATTTCATAATCTTATGTAACCAGTTATTTAGATCACAATTTTAGCAAAATGTTTCTTGTCTGGGAATTAAGGAATAGAATCTCATAAATGTGTGAATGAAAAGAATTAATAAAATCCAATGTAAGTGCATTTGTAAAACGATTGTCAACATCAGACACATTCACGGGTATGTTGGAATTGCCAAGAATCGTGAGACGAAGCATTCCAAGGATCGCCAGTTGTTGATCACAATGAGGAAACATTCTCGTTTCCGGGAGAAAAGAGAACACACGCCTCTGACGTCGAGCAGCAGCGGCGAATTCCGACCAAGAGGAAATTGAACAAAACCTGACGGACGAGAGGTCTCGGGGGTGAATGAGAGTTGGAGAAGTCGAGGAGTAGAGAGTTGGAGAGAGAATTCGATAGAGAGTGTTCGGAGAGAGTTCTCGGAAGGAGGAGTTGGATGGTCATCAATGGTTTAGTGTGACTAGTCTTGTGTCACATGAATTCTTCGTATAACAGACGAACATTATAAGTTAAAAACGACACATAACTTAGTGGTTAGGCTCGCCTATAATAGAGCGACAGATGTATACGGCATAGTTTTTCTCGTTCGAGATTCGAACCATCAACCCCCATCGTAGAGATACCAACATCGGCGATACTTCTCAGCCTGAAGCCTGTCAAGAAGAGAGACCATTGAGGACCAGCATCGGAAGACAAGCAGACCTGAATCCAAGAGGTATGTGTTGCTTTCAATTCATTGATCAACAGCTCAATGCTTGGTATGCGATGCGTGGTCTGGCAAAACATCTAATTACCCGTTTTTATACCCTCCTTTACACTTACTTCCCTCTTTGCATACACAATTAAAACAGTTATTGAATTCTCTAAAAAAGTATAGTAGTAGAGTTTGTCATGCTGGAGATGCTAGAGGTTCGTTCCCGGTCTATCAACAAATTGCATACACGTAGTTAGCATATAGAGTATGTCATGGCGGAGATGTTCTGGGTTCGATTCTAGTAGCCCAACATTATCATGGTTGGAGATTGCTGGTTTGCTAAGACCTCAGATTCTAGTTTTAGTTGGTTAATGCATTGTCATGGTTGAGAAATTTATTTCAAAGTAGTTTTATTGTTAATAATTATAGTTCCCGTCCCACCCACCCTTGCTGTTGTAATTAAGTAATAATTACGTATAAAAGTAGCTTACATAATAGTTTCATGAATATACGTAATAAGAACGCAAAGAATTTCTTTTGTTTCAAGCACAGACAGCTGTTGGGAGCAAGTTATGTTACATTATCACGGGTGACTCCGAGCGTTTCCGAACGCAACCGAATGTTCACGAATCAGGGATAATGCGGCTCTCTGTTTCCATCCTAGCGACCAGCGCAGTCAAGCGTATAGCAGTGGAAAATAGTAAAGAGACTAAATTATTGCTATTTGTAGTCATAATTTACGCGAATTACACCATAGTTTTTACAGTAACTCTAGTTTATTTCTAAAATATGAAATTAAAAACCACCCACCCACCCTTACTTCTAAGTTTCATTATTTATGTTCATATTTAGTATACAGAATGCTTTCATTAAAGAACAATCATAGGGTTCACTAGCCGGTAATGAAGAGTAGTGGTAAGCCAGCCACAATGTTCTCCAAGTCGAGGTTTTATCACTTAGACTTGGGGGTATTGAAACATTTTGTCGAATATAGTCCGACTTACGGCGAAGATAAGGAATCCATGTTTGGAAGTAATATATTAGGGTTGAAATATAAGCGTTATTACATGGTTCAAGTTACGGATAAGAATTTTAGTCTTGAAGATTTAGTTGAACTTGGTTTTAATAGACACTTTTTGTCGGTTATAACAGGTATTGCGGAAACTAACACGATATTACGAGAATCAATATTCTTTGAAAAAAAGTCAGATCAGTTTAATTATAAGATATGCGCTCTGTTTACGTCTAGAGCTGATCAAGAGACTGTAAACAAATGGGGTTGGATAGATTTAGAAACAGGTTTGAGTGTACTCAAGCTATTAGAATAGCTGATTTCCTCACTACAGTCTCGCAATTTGAGAAACAGGCGAAGCTTGTTATCGCAAGCGATAAACTGTCTTTAGATCCAGTTGCTTTCGCTACCTTATTTAAACAGAGAAATCCATGGATATCTAAGTAAAAGAAGCAGTGAAACGGAGCAATGTTGTACATAGTTGTGTGTAGGATATTATTTTACGTGTAAATATTATTGGTATTAGTTAAGTCTCATTAGATTAAAACTAGATAAGAAAGTGTTAGTGATATTATTATTAGTAGGATTATTAGTATTAGGATTATTGTTATTAGTATTAGTTTATTAGGGTTAAAGTATATTAGAAGTATAGAATTATGAATTTATTTTGGTGATTAGGAATATTATTAGTTTTAGTAATTAATTATAGTAAGTCTGGAAAAGAAATTTGACTATGTCTCGAAAGCATACATATATAGAACATAGATAAGAATGATTAGAGAAGAATTTGAATATAAAATGATTATAGAATTAAGATCAATTATTTTGTTTTGAGAATAAAGAGAAATAGTAATTAGATTCATGATTGATAACAAATGTGAATATGGAGAAAATTATGAGAAGAAAAGTGAATGATTTTTGCTATCTAAATTAACAACATGTAGAATAAATAAATAGGTAAGGCCAGAAAGAACTAAAAACGTTTTAAAAAGAAATGAATTGTGCAAATTTGAGTTAATACATAAGCTAGAAAAGAGAGAAATTAGAATTGGTAAAAGCATCACGAATTTTGGGCGAACTTTTCAGAAGGTTTAAATTCTAATTAGGAGGGAAGTCCCATTCTCGTCGAGTTAAAAGTGGACGATTATCCAAAACGTCGACGAGAATATTTTATTTATGTTGTCACGTAAGTCTTCAGTGGCAAGATTCAAAGAGACACAGGAGATGCCTCGATTGTCACTTGAATGCAGTGAACAATTTTTTTTAGGTGAATCCTTCTTATTTAGCTAATAACCTAATGAATACCAAATTAAATTATCAAGATTTAATATGATTAATATCCTAGAGCGTAGGAGTAAGATAAAGATAAATGTAAGTTTTTGAAAGAGAAAATATTTGTAGTAACGTGACGTATGCTTGCATCATAGCATATAGGATTATGTCTAGTAGTATGCTTAGTTTGTAATGGTTGAAAATCTAGCTGATTATTTTCATTAATTTGTACCTGGAATGACGGAAGTGATGAAATAGAGAAGGATTTTAAAGAAAAGTGACCGAGAAGAAGGAGAATAGCAATAGTAATAGATAAATTAAATAAAGTGAAGATAGCATATAGATAAATAAACTGAATTTTGACTAAGAAGTATGAGATTATGATTATAACTAGTATGTCCTGACTTAGACTTAGATAAAGTAAATATAGTTATTGAGAAGAATAGAGAAAATAATGTTATTGATAAAAGATAGAAATAGATATATAGAGATATAGAAGTAATATAAGCATGCTAAAAAATAAATAATGAAGACTATAAGAGATTATATATATATATATATATAGTAAATGAAGAAAAAGAAGAAAAGAAATTAGATTTGCGGGTAAAAACAGACAGAAGGATTTCTGCTAAGATACTCCCTAAACAAGCTAGGAACATTCCGAGGCGGATATAAAATATCTTGTTCATGTGACAGATTGAAGGATTCCGTTTCACAAGATAGGCCTTGTTGGCAATAATAATAATATAAAATAAATATACGATAAAGTAAGATTAAGAATGCGCAATGTTTTAATTTACACTATTTAGACTTTAAATATGAGTTACATGATTAAGACGTTAGCCTAAGAGATTTTGCTGCTGGTTGGCCACCAACACGAATGACTAAGCTATTATACGGGTTTTTGACTAAGTTAAAATACGGATTAGACATTAATTTTAGTAAATATATTGATTGAACAAAGAATATAATTCTAATTTAGACATGAAGCGATTGATAGTTGAACTAGTAACAGTCAGCTTATCAAAAATTAATTTGACATAGAGTAGAATTAAATTGATAATTTAAAAAAATGAGTATGGAAAAGAATCGATTTTTTTAAATTTTATGGAAATAAAACTCAGACTTGTTATTGTTATATATATATATTATAGTAGTTTTAGATAGAAGTTGTACATTGTAAAAGAAGATAACTGGGAACAAATCACGGTTAGGATGCACGGCTAGTCGAGCAGCCGTTCAACAACGAACGCTCTTTCGAAGCCTGAGGAATTGCAAATTTCCATCGATTTCATCACCCCTGTATCTTAAAGGGGTTTGGTTTCAGTTATCAAGTGATGGGTGTAAACAAATATTTGATATTGATAGTTAGGTAGGATAAGCATATAAATAATTGTAAACACAGATACACATAGTAATAACATTTAGAACATTGATATAATGAAATGAAATGAAATCTTTAAGTTTTACGTCCAACGGTTTTGCCGGTTAGGCTAAAGAAGACGGTGATGATGAGTGATGCATGAAATGGTGGAATGAAGAAAGTGGGAGGAAACGGGAGAACCCCGAGAAAACCCACGCACACGGTGTTTGTCCACCACAAAGTTCACTTGGCGGGGGCTGGGATCGAACCCGGAACCCCAAGCGCCAGAGGTGAACGCTCTACCACTGAGCCACCGCATTGATATAATATAGGATTGCGTACTCACACTGTGTGTCCCATTGTACATGACTGTATAGATATTTTTTAATGCACATTGTTCCAAGTAAATAAATGTTTCTCACCACACATCACTACACATTATGCCAGATTTTAGCAAAGCATATTCAAGCATTAGCGATATTAATGCGTAGAAGTAACACATTACCAAACACACCAAAAACAACGTGCTGAATCCAGAACACCAAGAGACGAAATCGGGACACGTCACTGATTTCTGGCCAGCGAAATCGAACATTTTAGTGAACGAAACCGATAAATTCGATAAAAGTGGGATCAGGAAAGTCGACCGCAAGGAAACGTTTTTCCCCTGTGACGTAGTGGTAATTTAAGCTCTAAAACTCACGAAAACACATCAAAAAACATCAAAATTTTGTGTGTGGGATCACCGAGTTTAACATTCAAGCAGCCGACGCCCAAATGAGAACGAAACGTGGACGTTTGAATCAACCTTGTATGAAAAACGCTGATTTCGCGCTTCTCATCAAAGTCAAGATCATAGTTGCAAACTGTCTTGAAGGGTACTTTCATTCTCTGCGAGTGAAAATCTGGTGAAAGTTTATTTTAATTCAAATAATTGGTAAATTTGTGATTCCGATAAGTGTAGTGAGCAGTGTCATATGAATACAAATAGTTATTTAATTAGTGTGGAATCTTTCAAAAAGCTGAAAAAAGTGAATGAAAAGTGTAATAAATATTTCAATAAATCATGGATGTGCAGACAACATGTGCCTGGATTGGCAAGTCTGTATACAGCATCCGCTGACAGAGACAGTGGAAAATTTTAACATTGTTCTTAGCAACAGAATGTAAGATAACTTAATTGCGTACCAAAAGAACTCTTTGCGCAATTAACACAGAGAATATACTTACTCGAGACAATTCTCACCTCAGCCACAAGATGGTGTGAGGATTCAGATTTAAAATTTTATACGCACATAATGAATTTTCAATGATTAAAGATTAATTGTATTAATGAAAATTAGGTTTTGGGAGATGTTAATATTAATCACAAATATTTATTCATGATAGTATATATATGTTTTATTGTTGTCGTTTAATCTATGTTTGTACAGTTTTATATATTTTATATCTTTTATTATTTTTATATACAGGGTGATTTACGTTGAAATGATATCCTGCGAGATCTAATTTGTTAGCGGAGCTAACAAGGTTTCGACAGGGGGCATGTGGCAGAGCCCATATTTCATGGTCATTTTTAAGTATATTTAATTAAGTTCATTTTTATTAAAGACTAGCAGCGTTCACCCCGCTTCGCTGCGGTCACCCCGGAACGCAATAAACTTTGTTACTTAGATAATTTTTACTTTTTCGCTTTCAAGTGATATGATAAAAACCATAGAAGATTGCAGTAAATGTTAACATTATATCGCCTGTCATTTATGTTAACCCGCCCCGCTTCGCTGCGGTCACCCCGGAACGCAATAAACTTTGTTACTTAGATAATTTTTACTTTTTCGCTTTCAATTGATATGATAAAAACCATAGAAGATTGCATTAATGTTAACATTATAGCGCCTGTCTTTTATGTTAACCCGCCGAGTGACACGGTCATGCGGGTTGCATATAAATACGTTTATTTTTACCTATGATGAACTAACAAAGGATTTGTACGTTATGGACACTTGAATGGTCAATTATCTCAAGACACTGGTAATTAAAAATTAAAGTGATATGATAAAAAACATCTAGGGTCCAAATCCTAATAACCCCCCAAAAATAAAAGAAATTGGTTCAGCCGTATTAGCGTGATGAGGGAACAAAGGATTTGTACGTTCTCTTTTATAATATAGATTTTAATTTTTGGTTAAGGTTTGTAGAATAATAAAAGAATACGGAAACGATTATTATCAGCATAATATATTACATAAATGTAACAGTCATTAATTTCATAATTTTATGTAACCAGTTATTTAGATCACCATTTTAGCAAATTGTTTCTTGTTTGGGAATTAAGGAATAGAATCTCATAAATGTTTGAATGAGAAGAATTAATAAAATCCAATGTAAGTGCATTTGCAAAATGATTGTCAGCATCAGACACATTCACGGGTATGTTGGAATTGCCAAGAATCGTGAGACGAAGCATTCCAAAGATTGCCAGTTGTTAATCACAATGAGAAAACATCCTCGTTTCCGGGAGAAAAGAACACACGCCTCTGACGTCGTGCAGCAGCGGCGAATTCCGACCAAGAGGAAATTGAACAAAACCTGACGGACGAGAGGTCTCGGGGGTGAATGAGAGTTGGAGAAGTCGAGAAGTAGAGAGTTGGAGAGAGAATTCGATAGAGAGTGTTTGGAGAGAGTTCTCGGAAGGAGGAGTTCGATGGTCATCATTGGTTTAGTGTGACTAGTCTTGTGTCACATGAATTCTTCGTATAACAGACGAACATTATAAGTTAAAAATGACACGTAACTTAGTGGTTAGGCTCGCCTATAATAGAACCACAGATGTATACGGCATAGCCTTTCTCGTTCGTGATTCGAACCATCAACCCCCATCGTAGAGATACCAACATCGGCGATACTTCTCAGCCTGCAGCCTGTCAAGGAGAGAGACCATTGAGGACCAGCATCGGAAGATAAGCAGACCTGAATACAAGAGGAATGTGTTGCTTTCAATTCATTGATCAACAGCTCAATGCTTGGTATGCGATGCGTGGTCTGGCAAAACATCTAATTACTCGTTTTTGAATACACAACGTTTACACGTGCACACATTTTACTATGAAAATACACACATCATTCATTATCGAATTACTGAGTTGTTATTTCAATACTAGAATCCCCATAAGGTTATGTGTCGTAAGTTTACCCAGCATCTCCACCATGACAACCTCCTCAGTTCGTGTCTGAAAGTCGGGGATGTTGAAGTGAACCGGATAACTCACCTTTCACTCACTATCTGAAATGAGTGGGAATGTGTCTGACTAATAAGCGAAAGGTAAACTTACGATACATAACCTTATGGGGATTCTAGTATTGAAATAACAACTCAGTAATTCGATAATGAATAATGTGTGCATTTCATAGTAAAATGTGTGCACATGTAAATGTCGTGTATTCAAAAACTCAATTCATTGATCAACAGCTCAATGCTTGGTATGCGATGCGTGGTCTGGCAAAACATCTAATTACCCGTTTTTGAATACACGACATTTACACGTGCACACATTTTACTATGAAAATACACACATCATTCATTATCGAATTACTGAGTTGTTCTTTCAATACTAGAATCCCCATAAGGTTATGTATCGTAAGTTTACCTTTCGCTTATTAGTCAGACACATTCCCACTCATTTCAGATAGTGAGTGGAAGGTGACTTCTACAGTTCACTTCAACATCCTCGAGTTTCAGACACGAACTGAGGAGGTTGTCAATATATATATATATATATATATATATATATATATATATATATATATATATATATATATATATATGTGTGTGTGTGTGTGTGTGTGTGTGTGTGTGTGTGTGTGTGAGTGAGTGTGTTGTGTGTTTATGGAGGGGCCAGGCCACCAGGCAAATAGAAATTCACTTTTGGGGTCTTCCTAATTTAAAACCAAATCATGAACGCCCATGTATCAAATTAGTCTCCAGATCGGAATTTCGGTCCGCCAATATTTTAGTTTGGCTATAGACATTCGCACAAATTAGATCTTGCGATATCTTGCAACAAAACTTTATAATGTTGCTACTGTATTCAGATTTCATTTTTCGTGTCGTGCCCGTAATACCAAAACATATTATATAAGTCATTATACCAGCATGGGAAAGTCAGAAATATGACGTTTGAAGCGAACAACTGACCTCGCATAAGATCAATTTAACACATTCTCACACCCAAAGCTATACTTCATACCTCCCCCTTACAAATATAATTCTTGTGTTGTAAATTGCAATGATCAACTTGTCCTCACAAAAAAATTTTGCATTTAGTCGCTACTACAGACAATTTTATTGTTGAAAGTATGTTTCTAGACTGGATTACTCCTAAAGATAACAGTGTATTGGGAGGAGTCAATATGAAGCCGTAGGCTCCAACCTAATAAGCTTAGGCGCTAATTGAATTGGATTGATTGATATTTTAAGTTTCACGTCCCGTTCAGCAGCAAGGCTATAGAAGACGTGGACCACTTGTGTAGTCCAGAAAAAACATTTTTACTAGGATATTTGCAAATTTTTTCTTTTAGTTTAACGCCTCAGGATTGTACATTAATGTAAGTTAGAAGGTGACGATGAGATACATGATAATGGTGGAATCAAGAATATGGAAGAAAACGAGAGAGCCTTAAGAATAACCACACCTACAGTGTTCACCAAAAGCCTATTTGTCGGGAGCAGGAATCGAACGAGGAACCTAACGGATCAGAGGTAAGCACTCTACTACATAACTTTCTTTTCTTTAAAGATCTTATTTACATAGAAATAAATATATTTTACGAAGATATTTACATATTTTACAGCCTCACTGAAATTTTAAAGAAGTAGTCAGGGAGAGTTTAATTGTCAGTTTTTTTATTGTTTATTTTATTTTATTTTATTTTATTTATTCATTTTTGCTTGTTTTGTTTCCTAGCTAATTAATGTTTGGGTTACTGAGAATTAAAACCTTTTTAGTATTATTGTTATGTCATCACTTTAGAACCAAAAAGTCAGATTTTTTTTCTTGTGTTTTCATATAGGAAGTTGGCGAGTTTGTGCCTTAGTATTCATTTGGTTTCTAGAACGTAGTTGAAGGTCATGTTGAGTTGAGTCTTGGCGGTTTTGAGTTCTTGAAGTGTCGGGCACTGCTTGTGGCCGTGGCGTCTGTCTGTTATGTTTCCTGGATTTCGGCTGTGACGTATTTGTGTTGAGCAGTACCAATGCAGGCCGTGTGAAATAATAACACAGCTTCAACAGCTACGAGTGCCAGGCGTTTGAATTTCAGCTTTCGTTACGGCGTGACTAATGCAGTATTGTACTGAACCAAATTCTATGGCTGGTTAAAACGGTATATTACTTTCGTGGTGTGGTAAGAAATACAACGTAATAGTTAGGTATAGTATATATAACTAGTTTAACCAGTCGGACATTACTCTGCTTCCTTGAGCTATTCTTTCGGTTATTAGTTTAATTACCGGTAGTGTTTCCTCATAGTATTGTTTCACTATTTCTGAAAGGAATTAAGTATTAACAAAGTAATGAATAACCAAATGCCCAATTATAGTAATTGAAAATTAACGATATACATGTCGAATCCCTACTTTTCGCGGATGCTGAGATGAACAGTTAAATCTAAAGCCATTCAAGTCCAAGTTAAAACCCCATAATTAAAGAAGTTTCGACATCTGGAAGGCGGGGTGCAGGTGAATTGTAAAATGTCTCCATTAACCGACATTGGTATCGAATGCTTAGTTTTCCATATCGCTGAAACGAATAATGCCAATCCCGAATTTATCGGAATCCAAGTTTAGCCCTCATTGACACCTCGGAGGGGAGGGAAGCGATAAAATGCATATGTCCAAATTGACGAAATTAGTGTCAACTCCATAGTTTCCAGGGTCGCTGAAATAAACAATGACTATCCCGAATTCGCCCAAATCAAAGGTAGCTCCACTGACATCTCAGAGGAGACGGAGAAACGGAAGAAAAATTCATAAATCCAAATTAGCCGATATTAGTGTTGAACATATAATTTTTTGGGTCGGTGAGCTGAATAGTGACAAATGTGAAGCCGTTCAAGTCCAACTTTAGAACCGACAGTTATAGTTAGTGCTGACATCTAAAAGACAGAGGCTAAGAAATGAAATGTCGAGAAAGACCGAGATTGGTGTCAGATTTATAGTTTTCGGGTACGCTGAAATGAACAGTGACAATTGTTAATTCATCCAAATTCAAGACTAGGCCCCATCGACACTTGAGAGGGAGAAAAAAAGAGATAAAAATTAATATGTCCAAACCGACCGAGATTAGTGTCGAATCCATAGTGTTTGAGGTCGCTGGGATGAATGATGACAAATTTGAAGACGTTGAAATTCAAGTTTGGAACCCTTAAATATAGTGGGTGGGGTGAAAATAAAATATATAAGTTGATCGAGATTGATGTCGAACCTGTAGTAATTGGGTACGCTGAAATGAATAGTGATACCCGAATTTGTTGAAATCCAAGTTTAGCTCCACCGACACTTAGTAGGCGGGGAGGAGGGATAAAATTAAAATGTCCAAATTGACTAAACTTGATGTCAAATCCTTATTTTACACGGTCCCAGATACAAATAGTGACAATCCCGAATTCATCCAAAAAAAAAATGTAGCTCCCATCGTCATCTGGAAGGGAAGGGGAAAAGGAGAAAATAATATGTCCAAATTGACCGACATTAGTGCAGAAAAATAGTTTTAAGTTCTCTCTTTAGTTCCAGTGGATTTTTCAGTGGGCAATGCCTTATTCGGTTCTTCATAATGGTTTTCCAGTGAAACGAATATCCAATTCTGGTAACTCTCTGCCAATTCCGCTAATGCAAAAGATCAAAATAGTCTATCCGCCAATATCTTGAAATGCGTATCTTTAATTTGTCAACTGCATTAAAACATATTATCCCAAGCCAGTGTCTTGTAACGTACCTACTACCTAATATAAAATTAGACTTCAGTAAACGTCTCTGGGAAAGAGAATATACAACAAGCTTTCCATTTTTTATAATAAGGGGAGGAATGGGCCTAATAAAAGTTAACATAAGGTCTCAATAAGTCGGCTTACACCACAAACCTTGAACGTACGCTAAAAAATAATATCACTTCTATAGAGTAAATAAAAAGGAAGATTAACATATATATCTATATAAATCTATAAGGTTCTCAATAGGAAAAAGAGAAAAACTATATTCATAAATTTTAAAAGCCAATTTATAAACTGGAATAGTAGAACGTTGAAAATCTCAATGAATAACATTTAGGTACTAATAACCAAAGAGGAACTTGCACAATGCCTGATGATTCGCTTTTGAATATAGAATCCAAATTATTCAAACTGGACAAAAACTACAATATAAATTAGCAACTTACTAATCGTATACTGCTGTTCAATCTAATTGAGAATATCAACTCTATAGAAAATAATACACATACTATTTCACTACTTGAAAGATGTAGAAAGACACTTTTTCCTTTTAAACTAAATTTTTCAATTTCTCACATATATTATTAACACTATTGAATCGATGCAATATATATATATATATATATATATATATATATATATATATATATATATATATATATATATATATATATATATATATATATTATATTTATATTTATATTTATATTTGGTAGAATTATACTGATCACTATTCGAAATAACTATTACACTTAACTTTTTCACTTATTCCATATATAGATATTTAACTTTCCATTTCCATATATCTCTTAGAGAAGACGTAGAGTCGAAAGTACGACCAGGTTTTACGAACAACGTTTTAACAGTAATGCCATACTTATTTCTGATGTTCCCAGTTGACAATACTTAACCATTCTGGCGCTTGCCATTCATACTCAGGTACGCGAACCAATAGTACGGTACGACGACGCTTAATGGTACGCTGTGGTTAGTTAGTAAACTAATATCTAACCACAGCTGATCGAAGATTTTTTTAAACATGTAAGTCATTACAGTGTTTAGGTCTATTTACTTCTTGTCTAACGTATTGCTGAAATTGTGCGTGCTATCATGCAGAGAACCATAAAAACATCGAGTACCCCTGTAGAATGTACAATACGATAGGTAATCTTATAGTATATTTTAAAGGTAATTGAACCCCGGACTCAGGGCACTAATTAAATGCATGAAACATAGAGCCTACGTCAGTGCTCCATACCTTTTCACTAAATAATTTATAACATGTATATAGTGCAAATAGGAGGGAATTACAACCAAATAGTATTATGATCTACTTTTGATACTCTTAGAAAGATATCAGTGTTTGCGCCGCTGTACATTGAAAGGAAATTAATTAGTGATGGGTAAATTCCCGGGAAGATATTTTTCGGGAATATTCCCTGGGAATATTCCTGGCAAGATTCCCAAAATGGGAATTTATCCGGGAATTTATGTATAATCAGAAAGAAAATTGCATTCTATTACTATATTATGATTTCAAAGTGGAATTAATTTTTATATCACAGCATATTATTGCTGTTGTCCACAGAGGATTCTTTAAAATGTATATGCTAAACCGTACTATGTTACTTTATTAACACTTTATTATATTTAGAGAGTACGCATAAGTGTATATTTATTTACAATATGTTCTATCAATTAAATATGTGTGAAAAACTTATATAGTAAGTTCTAATACTTTTAAACCGCTAAACAGTTTAAATTTATATGTAAGTGGATTTTCTAAACTTGACTCTACTACTGATATTATAAACACATTAAATTTATAAATGTTATAAGCCAATTAGATTGGGTAAATACTAGAAGATACATGTCTCACCAATTTAGCAACATTTGCGCATACATATTTATATTCACAAAATTTGCAAGATACTTACTTATCTTTATATTTTAGCACGAAACACTGCCATACACGACGTTTCATTCCACCTATTTCTCGAAATTCATATGTAGTTCGTTAATTCACATGTAAGAGAAGTCCGAATATTTCTTCAGAAATTAGAGTCAGAGATAGTGATTGATATATTCCCGGGAAGATATTTTTCGGGGATTTATGTACAATCAGAAAGAAAATTGCATTCTATTACTATATTAGGATTTCAAAGATAAATTCGATTTTATATCACAATATGTTATTAATGTTGTCCCCAGAGGAGTCTTTAAAATGTATATTTTCAACGATGTTATGCTATTTTATTAATATACTATTATATTTAGAGTGTACGCATAAATGGATATGTATTTACAATAAGGTCTTATGAAAGTGAATATATTTTAAAAATGGTATAGTAAGTCCACATACCTTTAAACCGCTAAACAGTTTAAATTTACATGTAAGTAGCTTTTCTAAACTTGACTCTACTACTGATATTATAAACATATTAAATTTTTAAATGCTATAAACAATTTTGTCAACATTTGCGCATAAATATGTATGTTCACAATATTTGAAAGATACTTTCTTATCTTTATAGTTTTGCATGTTACGTTACCACACACGACCTTTCCTCCTGCCCATTTCTCGAAATTTCGTGCGTTAATTCACATGTAAGAGAAGTCCGAGTATCTCTTCAGAAATTCGAGTCAGAGAGAGGAGACAGACCTACGTCTATTACTAACGGTGGTTAAGGGTTTATTAATAGTACTTCACCTCTATTTCTACATAAGTTTACTTAATTCTAAATTACTTTCAAAATGGTTCGTTTTCATCGTTTGAAAATGAGTACTTTGCTAATTTTGGCTATTGTTCAGCATTGGGGGTCAGCTTTTGCAACTACTTTTTTGCGATATTCTATTCCGATGCGGATCTTTTATGGTTTCATACGTTAAATTACGTTACCAACATTAAATTCAGACGGCATTACAGAGCGAGCGTTAGCGAGTGAAGGCGGGTTAGAGCCCCGCACGGCGCGTTGTTTTATATCTTCGTTACCAACATTTCACTTTCTTTTCTCACATAAATCACTTGCACTTATCTTTACGGTTTGTACTATTTGCTAGTTTTGGCCCCACAATATAAACATTTAGCTTACTTTTTAGTGCGAATTCAAATGGAACTTAAAAAATCATATTATTAGTTATATAAAGTACAGTCAAAGAATATTAAATTTTTAACCTAGAAATTCTTTAAAACCTAGAAGTAAATAATCATATAGTAAAGTAAAGTAATTAGTAATATGGTTCTTATAATTTGGAAGATAAAGTAAACAGTTCGAAATAAATTCCTTCCCGGGAATTTATAGGTCAGGATAAAAAAAACCGGGAATATTCCCATTTTTAAATTCCTCCCCACCAGAAATATTCCCACTGCCCATCACTAAAATTAATATAAACTGAGAAACCGTAAATAAAGAAAGAAAACAAAGGCTTTTACATTTGAATAAAACAGTAAAATGCATTCCTAGTTGAGACAGAAATAAAATGTTACAATAATGAAATTAATGGACCCATTCTCTCCTGGTGTTCCATTATTTGAACATTGTAATTTAGATTACACTGTGCATATTATAACTATTACTTTCCTTATAGCTTTCAATATGACTGGAAACAACTATGAATCAAGTTATTTAAGGCAACAAACAGACAAAAATATAAAAATAATTAATATTTTATTTGCTTTATTTCCTCCATGGTGCATGTAAAAATTTCTTTGAGAATGACGTCACCATCGCCAGATGCAAAAACTAATAGAGCAGGAAACAATCACCTCTTCATTACATCCCTTCTGAATGCAGTTGACCCTTTCTGAACTAATTGCGATACGGTGTAGCCAGATCAGCCGGTATTTGCGTCATACTTAAAATTGTTCCAATACAGGAACACCGGGAAAAAACGGGTAGGTCCGATCAACGTCTCGGAAGGGAGAGGAATAAAATTAATAGGCCTTATGTAGAGTCGTTCTCACGCGTGATTAGTGCCATACTAAAGAGTTTGTCTACGTTTTCTGCAGCAGTCAGGCCTTTAGTATGATGCTAATTATACGCCCAAACGACTCTGCATAAAGCTCAATATGTCTAAATTGACTTAGATTAGGTCGAATGATAGTTTTTTGGGGACGCTGAGATGAATAGTGACAAGCTCGATGCTGCTGGAGTTCAAGTTCAGCCCACTCCAAGTGAAAAGTAAAATATCCAAATTAACCGATATTATTGTTCAATTCATACAGGGTAGTCCGGAAGTGGGCGTACCCCCCTTTAGTTTCAACAGTATAGTTTTAGTTATGGTAGAACGTCTGTACACAGTTCCCATTAGTCTTAAGCTTCTTAGGAGTCATAAACAATGGTATGATCACCATCCATGTCGTAACACACCTGAATTCTGCGGCAAGTTCTCGGAGATGCTTTACGGAAATACTCCGTAGTCACGAGGTTGAAGGTGTGTTCAAGAGCTACTCGTAATTCCTGCGTTGTGTGATATCGAATGTTTCTTACTGGTTGTTTTATGAAACCCCAGAGAACATAGTCTGTCGTCAGATCGGTTCTTCTTGGAGGCCAGGCGAAGGGAGTTGGTGTACAGATACAAAACCTCTTCCAATCCAGCGGCCAGGAAACGTCTGATACAGGTAATTGCGCACGTGAATCACGAAGTGCACCGGTGCTCACATGGATAGCAATATTGCCTGCCAATGCCAAGCAATGTTACCATACTATGCCAAGAAATGTTAACGAACAAATGTGGGTAAATCCTAAAACTATTAGAAAACACCAATTAGGGATACGCCCACCTCCGGGCCACGCTGTAGTTTTTTGGGTCCCTAAAATGAATAGTGTCAGTCCGGAATTTCAGTAGCGGTTCGTGGTCTGTAAAAGCAGCAGTTGCAATATCAAAAGGTACATGTTTACGCGCGACTTCCACTCCACCCCCAACCGTCCTTCTCTTGTGTCTTTGCCTCCAAGCTCTACTGCTATGTTTATTGATTTAAGTACAAGGTGGCCTAAAAGTAGGTATACAAACCCGTACTGAATTTTATTACATTTCTTATTGTTATCAAACAGGTAGACTTAGTTTCCTTTATTATTTGTTCTTAACGTCCTTTTACTTATAACTTAAGCCCAGAATAGTCGAAGGAAATAAATCCATAAACTGGAATGTTACACTTGATCAATGCAGGTGTGTATACGTACTTTAGGGCCAATCTGTATATTAACAATTACTGAACTAACCTATCTTTTCTGTTTCCTTCCGTACAAGGTAAACAATCACTGTCATTGCACATTTATACATTATGCATATACGACACTTTTAAACAAGAGATAAATATAATGTAGCATGTGTTGTAAGGCACGGAATTATAAACAGCATGAAAGCATTACGGAAACATTGAAGAAAAAGAATATGAATATATATAAAGCTAAACAAAATTATTTAATTAAATAAATCGTACCTTATTTGAAAAGGAAGTCCATCCTTCGTTCTTTTCGAGCTGCAAATTTTTCTATTACTTGTTGGTTAAAATCTGGAATGCTGTTCACCAAGCCTCTCACAATAGATAACATTGCCAGGGCAGATAGTCTCTCTTGTGTCATAGTATTCCGTAGAAAAGTTCTTATTCTCTTTAAGGTAGAGAAGCATCTCTCTGCCTCCGATGAAGTCATTGGAATAACGAGCAAAACCTTCAGAAGTTTGGTTATTTCAGAAAAGGTTCTCTCAATGTTATTGTGCTGGAAAAATTCTAATAAACTAACTGGTCCAGATATTGATGAAAACTCGGCAGTGTTATATATTATGGAAAGTTCGAAATGAAGCTGCTTTGCGTTGACAAATGGATAGAAGTTGCAAACGTTTTGAACAATTTCTTCTGGAAATTCCTTCCTGTATTCTCCAAACTTTTCATTACAGAATAAAGTGCCCGCCACAAGATGGCCAGTAAAACTAAATCTTTTTTTAACGTTACTAATAATCGCATCACACACTTCCTTCGCTTCCATGTTTAGTTGTGTGTTATCAGTTTTTCTTCTTTTCGATGTCTCCGACGAAACTAAAGGCTCAATATCTATTTCTTCGTTTCTTATTTTTTCAACACTTTCTACAAAAACTGACACATACTTTTGAGCACCTACCACATCATGTCCTTTCTTTGGAACTGTCCATACAAGATGTCAACATGAGGTAAAATTTTGTGGAAAAGAGTCAAAACACAAAGCTGTGTCTAGTAAGGGTGTCAATGTGCGCTCTTGCCTTCTCGATTGTGCTCGAATTTTTAATATCTTCATTATTTAGAATATGTTTCAAACATTGAATTATTTTTTTTTCTGTACAGATAAATTGTATTAACACCGCGTGATTGGAAATTCCATCTCGTAGGAACAGACCGGGAAAGTCTTTTCTTTACGATATCATCAAGTAATTTTGTACGCTGTGGACTTGTTGAGAAGAAGAAACAACCTCCCTGCAAAGTGGCAAAAAATACTCTAACATTTCTTACAACTTAAGCAGCATTGAGCATAATTAGATTCAGCTGGTGGGCATAACAATGAACGTACTCGGCGTTTGGAAACTGTTGTTTAATAATTGCTTGTAGTCCTCCATACGTTCCGGACATTACTGACGCGCCATCGTACGTCTGCGCGATTAATTTCTGTGGGGTCTCCTCTAACATATGTTTTTCAAGTTCTTTTAACAGGCATGACGCCAAAGTTTTTGCAACGTGTTTAGGATGTTCGAGGAAAGTCCAAAATCTTTCAACTGGTTTTCCATTCACTAAATGTCGATAAATGACGGCCATTTGAAAAGTATTAGCCACATCACTAGTTTCGTCTGCAATCACAGCTAAAAATTCTGATTCTTTTATTTCTTGTGAGATTTTGCTCTGGCAAACTTCTAACATTATATTTAAAAGTTCATTTTGAATCGTTTTAGATGTTCCCTTAAAGACAGTAGCTTTCTCCAAATGAGTTTTCATGGTTGTGTCAAGTTCTGCACTGAAATCAATGAGGCCACGGAAAACACCTGGGTTTGAAGATCCTTCTGTCTCGTCATGACCCCGCAACGCTAATTCAAATGCACCACAAAAACGTACACAATTAATTATAATATTTAGAATATAACGATTATGTCTCACTCTTTCGTTATGCAATGCTATATTTCGCCTGTACTCACTGTCTAACTGCTGAGCTATATTGGCAGTACCAAATAAAGCTAACTGTAATACATTTTTCATATGGATATTTGTAGCTTTGTAAACAAAGAAAACAAAATAATTTTTTTTACTCACAACCACAAAGCCAGTCTGTGTTGTTATAGTACTCGATTTTAAAAGAGCGCTGAAACTGTCTCTTACCTGTTTTGACTGTTTGATTGATTGTTAAAATTGGTCTTGGACGCCCTAACCTTTTTATTTCAACCTTCTCCTCCATCGGCCTACGAGAAAACGGGGTCCTGAGAAGACTGCAAACTGAATTCATTTTGAGTTTTCTGTTATTAGCGTTATATTTTAATATTAAAAATATCACTCACAGGCTAAGAACAAAATCACCATCACATTCTTCAAACACACACTTATAATAAAACAGCACAATAGGATTTTCAATTGTAACAATATTATGAGCAAAACCTCGGACACACTCTACATATCACTCCCTCTATTCTATTATTATTATTATTATTATTATTATTATTATTATTATTATTATTATTATTATTATTATTATTATTGTTCTTTGGTTTGTTCTTCCAAACTACCTCGACCCACGCAATACCCACGCCTTCATCGCTGGTGAGTGAAGGAATTCATAACTAAACTCTTTCCAGCCTTAGAAAAAAGTAGATGTAAACAAACCCACCTGACTACCAGTGGGTCGATGACCAATGATTGGTTGTTGGACTCACTGCACTAGTATCCTACCGCAATATAATCCCTACTAAAATAATAATTTCAAATAAAGATATCTGAATTTATCCTGCATTTTGTGATAATAAACGCAATATATATAATATTTAACAACAGATGTAGCTTTATTTCAACCTCACGCGTATTTGGACATATAGTATTTACTGCGCATGCGTATGCGTTCGCGCGCCTACCCAACTCATTTAAAATTATAGCAGAATGCAGAGTTTCGTGGCCCGATATGTGACAGTAATCCATTTTCGTCTCGTGTTATAAAACACAAAAGAGGACACAGGAACAGCGGTAAGGTCGTTTATATAAAGATTTAAGAAAATACATATTTCCAATATAGTGTCAGTGCGTTAATTATTTACCAACCAACTATTGCTCTAACATTGTGGAAATTATGCGACGACAGTAAGCTAGCAGACGATCTTGCTGTTCACGTCTCTGGCTGCCGAAGCACGTGTGAGCCGCGGAGTAATAAATTTCGCTTTGTTTATGTCTACTTTGTTCTAAGGCTGGAAAGAGTTTATTACAGAAGCTGAGTGGCAGTTGCCAAGGTCTCCGCAACTGGATGGAGACCATACAACAGGATAGGAGCGATGCAAGAATAAATGTGCTTTCCAATGTTAAGAAATAGGAACTCTGCCGTATGCTCAATGCTAATGGATCCTGTGGCAACGCTATTTGCCACTGGATGTGTATTTCTCTCTCTTTCTTTCAGTTTTTTTTACATGATTTTTTAATACTGTTTTGTGCTAAAGAGCAAAGGATTACTTTTACGAAAACATTATTTTAAAATTAAAAAAAAAATCTTTGGAGGTAAAAATCATATACAGTTGCACAACCGTGCAACATATAGTACCAGCTGCCAATGCCGAATTTGTTCAGTCGTTTAGCTCTCATACTGTTTCGTTTAATTTAGTGTTATTTATTTGTCTTTAAAAGCAGTGGTCGAAGGGAGAAGGTATGCGGTGGTATGCCATATCGCCTCTGGTTTTTCAGTAATGAGGACATACCGTCTCTGGTTTTTCAGTGATCAAGTGACAAATATTCTGGTTTACTAACAGCGTTAAATAACGGGTTAAGTTCGTGATCCCTGGATCCACTACATACTAATTTAGTTGAAAGTCAGAAATATTTTTCGAGATCATCTAGTATTAGTATTTTCAACATGTTAGGGAGTTAGCATTTTTATCTAATGCCTACTTTTTTTCTATATACTATGAGTTACCCTTAGTGTTTTGCAACAAACATCCTGATTGAATTATGGAACATTTTTGTATCACTCTTAAAAGATTGGTCAGAATTTAAAGAATTTATTCACGAAAACTTTCATGTGCTGATCTGAAATATCATCTACCAATTAAATGAATAACTAGGTTGGATGGTCCGGGTCAGCCACAATTGAAAGAAAATTAATTGAGAAACTGAAACTACAGTGCATCGCATTTCATCCACTAATTTCTTTTATAATTCCTGAAGCTTGTGTTTATTACATGGAACGTTCAGAGCACAAAGCATCAAGCCATAGAGTTCCTAGAAAATAGGGATATAATTTGTACTGTAAGCTTCAATACTTAGAAATTTTAAGTTTATTCGTTTCGCTTAATGAAATGAATATTTTTACAGTTTTCTTCCCTTTATGTTGGGCTAGTTTACGTAGATTTGGAACTTTCAAACTTCATCCTTTTTTCCACTGAAAAGTTTTGCAATTCAACAGAGAAATAATTACGTGTGATAATTAGATTGAATAATTTGGTCCGTGACAACCACTTTACCATTTTTTTAACGTAAATTTCACATTCACCGGTATTGTAACAAAGGGTGTTTGAACGACTGACCGCAGAAATTCAAACTCCGTCAAATGATAATTTCATAGCCATGTTTTATTAAAGCGTAAACTCTTTAGTCAGTGGAGAGAATTGCTTGAATCTTAGGTCAGAGTTGATGACGTTGGATTTTGGTGGGTAGTCCATTGGATAGACAAGATGGCGGACAGCGTGTTGGACAGTATAAATGGGTCCCATATGTCAGGTAATTTTACAGTTAATACTAAATATAGTAAATGTAAAAGAGTATTGAAAAACGGCATAAAGTGTGAAAGATGCAAGAAGTTCTTTCATTTTGGCAAGTGAAGTGCAGTTGAGAAAAATTCCAATATTGTAAGTTGGTCTTGCATGTCGTGTGGTAGCTGTGAAAAAACAAATAACAATCAACTTAGTGAGGTATCAATTTCAGCTGAGTTTGTTTCAAATTTTCTTGAGGAACTACATTCATTACGTAAAGTTGTCGAACTCTTAGCGCAAGATATCTAGAAACTGCAACGCCAAGATCAATTTCAACAATTGGGTCAAGAATCGTTTAGTACAAGGCAAAATAGAAAGACCTGGAGCGACATCGTAAGGATTACGGCCGAAGTCCCAAATGCTACTAGTGAACCTAATAATAGCGCGAAGATACCATCTTTTTCCAGTTGCAAATCACAATATAGTGGAAATACTAGCCCTCCGAAAATCATTTGTAGCCCTATCCACAACGCAAGTGCAAGAGCAAATTGCCAATGGAGTGTCAAAGCTGCAGAAACCCAGATAGCAAAAATGACTTACAACAAACTTGCAGCAAATTTGCAATTCAAGTCTGGCAAACTTGCAGCAGACTTGTGATGCAAGTCTGCAAGTTTGATGCAAGTTTAATGCAAACTTCCTAGTTGACGCTCTTCGGACTTGCAGCACGCCTGCAGTGCAAATGTATGGTAAGTTTGCAAAGCAAGTTAATACTTGCACTGCAAGTGCACAGCAAGTTTGCAGCAAGCTAGTCCAGGTTTGACGCAAGTCTCAGCAAGTATATCACGTGCACTGCAAGTGCACAACAAGTTGGCAGCAAGTTTGTGTAGGTTAAAAGCAAGTCTCTGCAAGGATACGACTTGCACTGCAAGTCCCTAACAAGTCTACAGCAAGTTTGTAGTAAGTCTTCTGCAAGTATATACTTGCATTGCAAGGCTACAGCAGGTTTTCATCAAGTGATTGTAGTAAGTCTTCTGCAGGTATATACTTACATTGCAAGTCTACTCCAAGTGTGTGGAACTTAGCATAGCAAGCCTGCAGCAAGCACTTTACTTCCTCTGCAAGTCTTCTGCTAGTGATAGCACATTGAAAGATGCATTAGCGAGTACAGCTTGCACTTTCATTGCAGAAGAAAAGTGCATTATTTTGCTATAATACAAATATAGCACTTGGCGAGACCAAGTGATGTACTTGTAAAAGAAATAATAAAACATGCATTTTTCTTTTACAATGGAAAGTCTAGGCCGCGAAGGTTAATGCTCATCTCGCCACTGCCTGCTGACTTACACATGACTTATGGAAGTGAAACGCTGTGAAGGTACTGCATGCAAACTTACACTCATACAAAAATCCAATTGGTATCAAAGAAAATGACAATATGGCCTAAAATTCTGCAACAGGAAAATAGTAAGACTATTCATACAGGAAATACAGTAATAGTTAAAACAGGAAAATGTGACAAAATAATCTAAAAATTCTTTTGCTGTAACCGTGAAAAATCAAGTTATTATTTGTATCTGCATTGTGGTTCGTTAAAACAGTTTTAACATGTGTGTAAGGTTCCTGTTATAGCAGTTATAATCCAACCACACGGAATTCCTCGACAAAACTATAACTAAACGCTAGTGCATAAACCTTGATCTTCTGAGAATGGATGCATCAATAAGACTCTAGAATACCCCCCCCCCTTTTTTTATACCTTTGATGTTGAAAAAGCTCACCCTAGACTTACGTTACAGCAAGAAATACTTTTTTAACTTAACAGCACACGTCGGAGGGTGAAAACTGGAATGCATTCCGGTGAGTTTAGCTCTTTTCATGTCTATTTAAAAATATTTCGACTTTTATAGGCTCGTGTTCATATTCTAAAGGAAATTAAATATAAACATAAAAGAAATTAATACTACAATATTATAAGGAAAGTATTCTAAATAATATAAATGAACAACACTTAACTTATTTTCATTAATTATATTTTGCCCTTGTTAGTGAACTTTTTTTTCGTCCATGGGCTAAATATGTAATACAAAATTTGCTTTTCAAAGTACTACGTTAATTCTTCCACTTGTTCCCCACCAACTGCAGCTGCTTCCTCTTTTTGCTGCTTCTCCTTACTGAAATATAAAAGGAAATGCAAACCGTCAATTTCTTATATTATAAATTCATTACATATTTCATTAAATTAATTTTAAAGTAGTTTTCGCTTTATTAATTCCACAATGTCTGTAATCAAGGTGTCTACTGGAGTTTACTTGTATGTTTCGAGTGTTCTACTAGAAATACTGCCTACTACGATATATTGTCCACCCACGCAGGTTGTGCAATATCTTCATCACTATCTCAGCGTTTTACCTTATATCTTAAATCTTATATAAGTAGTATCTATCAACGCTATCCCGAATCTAATACATTATATACAAACTAAACCTTTTTTCTTTCTCTGGCTAGATATTTTTTCTCTAAATTCTGGTGATTTGTTTGAGAAGTGAATGATTAAAGACTGTGATTGTTTCTAATAACTGAGACTTAGAACGTGTAATTGTTTAAAGGAATGAGACATTCAGTACACACTTTAGGTTTCTTGAGGGTTAATAAAAATGGCATCTTTTGTATCTTCTACGTCTGCTGTCCCATTGCATCGGCGGTAAAGACGTTGAATCCGCTCCTTGAGGTACTCGGTTCAATAGAGTTGTTTACTGTACTGCTATAGGTTATAAATGGATATGGTGAGACTGTAGTTTGGTGTAGAGACTGAGATCTTAAGAATCCGAATCCGACTGAAGGAAATAAGCGCGAACGAACAGAATGAGTCAGAGTGAGCAAAATGAACCAGAATGAGCCCCTGTGTGTCCTTTTCAGGGATTTTAATAATTTCTTTGTGGTGGACAACACTGTCGCGTGTTATCTTCGTCATCTATTGTTTCTTCTCCGAGTCTTGTATTCTTGAAATGTTCAGTTTAAGAAACCTAAACGTGACTTCATGAATGTCCAGTCAGCTTACTATATTCTTTGTCTTCAAACAATCACCTATTCTCAAGTGTGTTTTCGTTTCATTCTTACAAATTGATAAAAGAGATCCTGTTTGTTACTTTTGTTTCTAAATTCAATTCTAAATAACACACCTGTATGACCATCTTGTACTTCAGTACTACACTCCGACTTCATCATCCTTCTGAATCTAGCTGGTACACTCGAGGACAAAACTTGGGTCCTCGACAGTATTTTAAACAGATTTACTGCGTATCTAATCAGCCCTCGAGCCATTCAACGAATCAGCTTAAAGAAGCGAAACGCATAACTTTTACTACAAAGCAGAAGTACGTATTACCCTTATATGATATTTGACAATTATTAAAGATTTCTTTAAGTGTGTAATAAAGGGCTGCATTATAGGTGGCATTTGCGTTATAATACAGGGATCTATCATTCACTGACGCGATTAAGAAATCTATTAAATATCCAGTCTAGTTTCCTTTTACGAAACCCAAAATCTAGTTTTCATTTACAAACCCATCAATTATAAAATTGCATACTACTTACAGCCTAGTCAACCTAGTTTTAGCTTGGTGCAGCCAATCGCCTATGTTTTCTTTCACTTTCTCATCAGTAGTACTAATGTACACTTTCTTACACGCATCTCAAAACAGAAATAATTAATTTTAAAAAATTTTATTTGAGTATACACAGCAATGCAAGACACATCAGACAGACAATGTTTTATGAACAAGACTACATCAGTATATTCACATTTTTTCGTAAGGACAGAAAGATCTGGAATTATTTACTCATATTGTACAAAGCAGCTTGGACATGGAGTTAATTCCATACCTTTGTTTTTCTCATTTTAAATGAAAAATACAAGGTAAACACCACGGGCATTGCTGCAGAGTTTACAAACTGTAAACTATAGCTCGAAAAAAAAATATAAAATTTATTCATACAATATGTAGTTCTGTTGGCTGTGAGAATTAAAATATAAATTCTTACAAACAACTATGCAAAACAAGTTTAAAAATAAAATATTAAAAAATTAAAAAAAAAACTTTCGAAGGGAAAAGGGTGGAGAGCACTATCATTAGTACGGTATATAAAGATTTATTATTTGATTTATATGAGAGCGCTTCCCACGATTCTATTTTTCAAAGAAAGATCAAATTTGAAATTCTAAAAGCGAGAAAAACCCGCAAGTTTTTTCTCGAATTTCGATAATCGGACCTTCATTTATATATATATATATATATATATATATATTTCTCTGAAATTCGTATTTTCGAGTTAGAAGCGGATGTGTTTACGTCTTCGTTAGTGACAATATTTACGCGCCTCTAAAGGCAAACAAAGCCTCGAATCAAGGTAAGTTACCGGATCATTGTTGTACATGGGAGAAAGCAGTTCCCAACCCTAACGTCACCGCAGGCGACAAGCAAATATTTCAGCAGTAAATTGGCCCCGAAAACTTATTTAAACGGCAACAGACAACTTCTAAGAGCCAAAGGTCGTCCTACGTATAAAGTAACAAAAAAGAATAGGAAAAATTTAAACTTCCAACGACACATTTTGTTGAAAGAAACTCGGACTCGTCTTACAGGTTTGTCATTTGTTAAACATTACGACTAAAAAATCAGGCCCGATATTGATAGCTACACAAATTTGCAGATATTTCCACATTTCTGGTAAGCAGACAATATATAGGTAAAACTGAAAAATGTCTTCCTTCTGGTGAGTAAAGCGCAATCCTATATAAATATTTTAAAACTACATTTAATATTTTTCTAGAACCTCTTTTAAGTCATAAGTCATGGTAACTATTTCAATATTTATTTAAAATAAAATCACGCTAAACAGCTGCCTAATTCAATAATTCGAATGTAGCGTCAAGAATCACCGATGTTCCAAAGTTAATTTACTCCCAGCAATTATTTCAGTTTCTTTCAGCAACACCTACCTGACATCTTAATGAAGAATTGCCATGTTGGTGTCTTGGTGCAATATACGATGTGGGTGATAGCATAAAAAAGTTGCAAAATCTTTCAAAAATTCTAAAATACATATTATTTATAGCTTACTGCCCTCACCTTTTAAAATCTTAGACATATTCACAAACTAAACTTGAAAGAATGTATTTCTACCTCTTGGGTATCTAAGGCTCAGGCCGGGATAAGGGAAGGGAAGGATGTGGACAGGCAGAGTCCCAGAATCTACCATCCCATCATTCGTCTGCTGGAACTAAAGACATAAGGGGAAACCTCATCAGGTAGTCCGATCGGAGCAGTGAGATTTATAGGTATCAGTATAAAGAAAATTTTATAAAAAGTACTTACGTAATACAATATTCCCAATTTGTGTCCCAATGAACGCTTCCTTATCCAATTTCTTCGTCGATCTCCCACTTAACGTGAACATCTGGGCCAATTCATCATGTAAGAGGCGTCGGAGCATACTATTGATGAGCGTCTTCTCATCACGACCACCAGTACTGATTAACATTTGAACCTGAAAAAATGCAGATATTTAATGCTTCTATTTTTCACAATAAGCAACTACAAGCTTACATATTACATGTAAGAGACTAAAGTCGTCATATTAAGAACTATCTTTTTCCTCTAAAACGTGTTTTTCCCACTTACATTAAACAAAAGTGGCGATTACAAATTTAAACCTAGAGAGTATAAGCTTGCAGAGAAGGCTGTTCCTATCCACATAAAGGATTTAAGGCGTGGCGTATTGTGATTTTCTATTTTGTTCATTCCTGCAACAATTTCACTGTTGAATTATTTGCTAATCACGAATCAGTCAACTTATTTTAACAATGGAGAATATGGGAAATAAATAGAACCCTTTACATGGTTATGAGCTTCCTTCTCTGAAATTTTGAACCAAGTTAAAAAAAAATACAGAGAGGTTTCTGCCATCTATTCGTAGAGCTATCTGGTATATAAGATCTCTCTTTTTCGGTGCACAAATAAAATCATTACGAGTGAAGGCCATCAGCAGAAACTGAAAATCGGAGATAGTTCCTTGTCCTTTTCAAGCAACAGTAAAGGAACTGGAGCTCGGTAATGTAATAAAAATTTTCAATAGAGAAATTATTTCCGAATAAGCTTCTGCAGGCTTTGCAGGCATGCAAACAGAAGCTAGATCATTAACCTAATTAAGAAAGACTATACAGAGGTTTCAACTATTAGTTATCTTTTCACTTTTCTAGTAAACTAAAAATATCTACAGAAATAAAATATCGTATTTGCCTGAAAATAAGCATGATCCAATTCTATTCGTAAAAATCTAGTACGCAGCTTACATGACATGAGCAAACTTTCAAACAATCATCATCATCATAATAATATACAATACTTATGTCAACAGTATGGTGCTTGTTGCTCATGTTATCACTAGCATCTACAAAAGAAAGATATAAATATTCCATAATGTATTAGGTTCTAATAAATTTGATTGGACAATTCCCACGTGCCAATCTTTGCCCTTCTGTTTTTCAAGCTATAGTGGAAACTGTCGAACTCAAAAAAATCTTGGGTTTACTAAGCCCCCGTCCCTTCTCAGTGATGCACTGCGGAAATGTCTACGTGGAACTATAAAAAACTTTAAAAAAATCAGGATGACTATAAACGTAATTAGAACTCACAACCTAGCGAATGATTACCCAACGCTCCACACCTTTTAAAATTAACTTTCAATCGATTCCGTCGACTGTTTAAGGCTAACAATGCTTCAAAAAGAAACTAAGCGAAATGAAACGAAATATTTAGTTTAACTCCCCATGGTTGTGCCAGCTTAGGGTGAAGGAGACGACAAAGGATGGATGAAAGAAATGGTGGAATGAGAAAGTAGAAGGAAATGGGAAAGCCCCGATAAATCCCACGAGCACGATGTTGGCAGGGGCTGCGATCGAACACGGATCCTTGAAACTAGAAGTGAGCACTCTACTATGAGCCACCATGGGCAACTGGTTCGAATAGGCCCACGTAAACAGTACTTTGAGGAATACGGTTTACCATACAGCAATAGATGGGAAGCACATAATGTATGTGCCAAGTAGTTTCAGACTGTATGAGAGAACGAAATATCGGGGAGGTTCCCCATGACTTCTATCAGTGAATAAAAAAACATAGATCAAAGAAAGTAGCATTCACTACAAGCTAGAAAGGTATAACCTATAAATATAAAATAAAAAGCAACGCCTGACATATCGATGAACAGGTGAATACCTGTAGAATTAGGATCTCAGAATAAACTCCAACTACAATATAATATACACACAGCTACATTCAAAGAAAAATGTTGCTTACCAATTTCAATCTGAGTTTAGAGATGTCCTTCAACTGTTGTTCAAACTTATGGAAGTCTTCCATTGTTTTCAACGGTAGCACGCCCAAAGAAGCAAAATGGTCGTCATTCTCGTCTTCTTCTGATACAGCCTTACTGCCTAGAATATTATTCACCTTTTTATCCAGATTGTTTACACTGTTTGATAAATCTATCATCCACTGTTGTAGAATACTCCACTGTCGATTCGAAAACGATTCATGTCCTGCAACAGGTAATTTCATTTACGACAGTGTAAAGTTGAATAAATTGTAACGTTCACAAAGCGTATACATTCCGTGAAATTATATGAGCTACCACTACCCTGTTCCTTTTTAGATTTCTAAGGTATATATATACTGTATATATAGAATAATATCAGTTTACAATAAAAGTTACACCAGCAACAAAAAGCTTGGTGAATGTAATTACGTAGAGAAAAAAGGGAACTAACAATAAAGAGAATGTATACAACTTTTTATAGAGTGGAGGTTATGTGGTTGAGAAGTGGATCGATTGGCTGCGCAGTTGGTAGCACATCGGACGTATGCTCGAAGGTCCCAGGTTTGGTCCCCGGTTCATCACGTTACTTGCACTCCTTAAAAAAATAATTTGCACCTACAGGGATTTGGCATATCAAAATCGGAAGGTTAACCTTTATTACGAGAAAAAAACATTATGGCTCTTATTCACCCAGATTTTTACCACGCCTATTTTAATGGAGCTGACAGGAAAATGGCTTAACCATCCGAGTGACAACAGCTAATAAAGATACTGTAGCCAGGCAAACACAATAGGGCCCTTCAGAAATATGTCAGCCAAACTTGCCCGTTAGAGATTACCAATTAAGGGTCGAATTCGACCAACTGAAGACCAGCAGAATTCCCCAACACAATGTAACAGTTCAATTTTTACACTATACGAAAAACAAACAAACGTTCTTTGGTTGACCCAGCATAATATGAAATGTGTTCTGTTGAGATTTAGCCACTGTATGTGCTTTAAATCTCCAAGTTACAGAGAGAAACACTAAACCTGAGTGACAGAGTGACGGCCATATTAGATTTAGTTGACATCTTGGTTTTGCCAAACCTGGGAACTTGAAGACATATCAAGAAGTCATTCGGCCCAACTAAAGATTACAAATCAAAGATCAGCTCCGACAATTTTTTTCCCACATCCCCTCTGGTCCCAATATATAAATAATTGAGATAGTAATAATAAATTGAATAAAATTTCTCGTCCTTTACGCATACAATCCTTAGGAAAAGGGGAAGGTCAAGGATCTTGAAATGCAGCAGCCATGGCTTTATAAAAGGTGCATTTTGGCATTCGCCTGGTGGCACTGAGAAACTAGGAAAACTTCAGTCAAGACAGCTGCCCGGAGCAAGCTTGGTGCCCACGCTCAACCTACCGAACGATGCTTGGGAACCAGACACACTATCCCTACATCATCAGCTGAGTAGTAGTAATAATGAAAGAGATCAGGCTATATAACTTTAAATACGAATGAAACGAACTTTTAATAAGAATGAAAGTAACAAATCGATTATTGGCAGATAATGTATTCTACTATTCCGTTTTCCTTAAATTAAAAAAAAAAAAAAAGTTGTCCACACTAGTATTGAAGAAAATGCTACAGTTCATTTTCTCGTATAAAATACCGATTCTCGTATAAAATTGCAGAAGTTGTTTCGATTATTAACTTTCAGATATCAACAAAAAATGGTACTTCAGTACTCGAAATATTTAAGCAAAGACTCCTGTACTCAGAGAATGAAATTAAATATTGAGCTTAACGTCCCAAAACTTTTCTCAGAGGCTAAGGGAGACGGTGATGATAAGAATGAAATGGTGGAATGAAGAAAGTGGGAGGAAACGGGAGAACCAAGAGAAAACCCTTACACATGGTGTGTGTTCACCACAAAGCCCACTAAACGCAAGCTGGAATAGAACCAGACCCCACGCACAAGAGGTGAATACTATCGCTGAGCCACCGCGGCCCCGTACTCAGAGAAGAATATGGCAGTATTATATCCCATAAGCCTGTAAGTACGTATATGAGACAGTCCACAAAATTAACTTTAAAAAGATGGGTTTATGCGGAGGCGGCTCCGCGTCTTGGATAGGTGCTAGTATAGAGGGTTATAAGGTATTTGTTTCAGACTTCCTTTAATTCTTTTCAAATGAAAGTAAAGCTTTTTTTTTAAAAAAAATATAAAATATTAATAAATTGTAAAACCACAAGCGCATATTAGAATGCCATTCTGTGTCAAACGATACGATGCTTGCCGAACTACTTGAACGCGTCAGATTATGTCACTGTCAAACAGTATGTTCATATCAAGAATGCCATCGAATTGATGGCGGAAAGACAGGGTCACCCTATGCGACAAAATAGATGAAAACCTGTAACTAATACACAGGGTTTGCCCAAGCGGGCGCAGCCCGAAAAAACCCGGTGGGTTTTTTCGGATTGGGCCCACCTGAAAAAAAAACACTTTAAAACCCACCTGGTTTTTTGACCTATTTGTTAGTATATTGTTGGTACAACTAAGGTGATCACATAGTAAGTGATTTTCATCAGATTTTAGACTTTCCTTGGGCGAATTTGAGGCTTTCACGTTAAGGTATACAATAACATAAGACCTTTATAAAGTTCTGAATGCACTAAAGGATTTTTTTTAAAACTTACCTTAGCTTGAGATAGTTATACAATAAATTAATGTATGGGTTATGCTTATAGCCTATTTGAAGTAAAATAAGCGATTTTGTACTTTCGAAAATATTTTCCGTGAATAGTATGCTCGTCGACTTGGCGACACCGAGGGACATTATCACTCATACGTTTGACGGGTTTAAGGTCATAGGTGCCGGTACTATTAGTACACATGTAAATACATTAGTAAAACTACTAGTATTATCTCTTACTTTTGATGTAAAAAACAAGTTTCTTCAACTAAAATTTTGTTCTCCAACAATAACAGTTTAGTTCAGTCATTTGTTGCTACTCTTCAAATAAGCATTCTGTAGAATCAACGCCAGCAATAGCGTAAAAATTCTTGTCAAATTTAAGAAGCTTAATGTTCGGGGTTTCGAAGACTATGCACCGTTTACTATTTCAAGTGCTGAGTTCAAATTTCCGCACTAATGGAAGTTTTGATGTACACGCCGTGAAAGAAGTGCTCGGGAAATTAAACGCAGAAGGATCGGAAATGAATACTTCAACAATAAAACTATTTATTTTACGCTTAAGCCTGCAATACGTCCCGTAAAAAACGGGACAGTCCCGCTTTTGGGCCCGAGTGTCCCGCGTCACCGTAAATTTAGTCGTGACAGGGAAATGTCCCGTATTTTAACTCCGTTCCATTTCTGCTATCAATATCAGCTTATTCGAAAAGTGAAAAAAAAATTCTGACTGGCTGGAAATCCTGTAATTAGTGATGAACAGTGGGCTGCTGCAGGTAACAGTTTCAAGGAAGTTATTACACCACCCTGATAGCGGGCGAAATCCGACTTGATAGCGAGCGAAATTTGCAATGCTACTTTTTCCATTGCATTTTATGGAAACTCGGATAATTTCCGTAATATTAAAAAAAATGGCTTTGTGTGCTTCTACATTTACAAACACAGGGAAGATGACTAACCTTTTCTCCAGCAACACATTAGATAAGTTAACAAGAATTATAATCTTTTTCAGAGGCTAGGGTACAGAATTCTGCTTTGGTCCAGATCTTAGAAAAATGTAAATCTGGTCCTGACAATTACACGCGACACAAGGAGAAAAATCAGCTTTTCATCAGATTAAACTGACGAACGTAATTTTGGCAAATACAGCCATGTAAATAAATATTGCTAAACGCGCGAAGAATATTGAAGGCAGATTGTACCATTGATTTAAATAATTTGCATATTGTTTTCCTATAAAGCATTTTTATAGCACATCTTAAGTTTTTAGGCATCTTCAGTCCGTACAATTAATTGCAGGGTACGAAGAGAGAAAAGGAGCTGGTGCTTAGTGAACTTTCGCTTATTATATTCTTGAAAAAAAAAAAAAATTAAATCTTTTAGTTTTAGTCTCACGGTTATGCCTGCTATGCTCAAGGTGACGGTGATGATGAGAAATGAATGAAATGACGGAATGAAGAAAGTGGGAGGGAACGTGAGATTCCCAGAAAACAAACGCACAAGGTGTTTGTCCACCACAAAGCTGACTTGGCGCGAGCTGGGATCGAACTAGGGACCCCATGCACCAGAGGTGAACGCTCTACAACTGAGCCACGGCGGCCTATTATACTTTTGTTCATAACCAGACTACAGTTCATTGCACTGTGTTGGAAAGTTGAGGGGGGATCTGAGGTGTCCGTATTCTCATGGAGAAAATATGGGAAGTTCATTTACGCTGGAAGATGTTAATTTCATATAAAACATTTTGAAACATTTATTTATTTCATATAACATGAATTGTATCTTTCTTTTAAATTAATAGACCCCTTTTGGTATTCATATTTGGCAAACGTCAGTCAGGCTTCTGGATGACTTGATCTATATTTGTTCGTTTGTCTGCCGAGCTCCATGACTAAGCGGTTAGTGTACGCGTTTTCGGCGTGGGAGACCCAGGTTTGGTTCCCGGAGGGAGCTCATGTGGTTCGGATTCCATGTTAATCAGTAGGTCCCGTCTCATATAGCCTCGCTGCTGAAAGGGACGTTAAACACAAAAGCAACTCAACTCGTTTGACTGCCTCTACCACACACACTACAGGGTACAACTTCCGGCCTTTTAAGTTAAAATTTTCAGAGTACAAGCACGAGACACACTAAATTTCCTGCATAGATCTTGGCGAAAACGTACTATACCAACGTAAAATATCAAAATGGCGGCCATTTTTTCAAAACAGCGAGTATCCACGGTACGAAGCGCAATTTTCAGTCTTTTAAGTTGAAATTTCGACAGTAAAAGCACGACTTACGCTAAATTTGCTGTACAGATTTTCTCGGGAATCTAATGTAAAATTTCAAAATGACGGCAATTTTTTCAAAACAGCAGTGAGTAGAAAATTGTTGCAAGTTGTGACAATGACAATCTTGAAATATAAATCACATTTTAACACTTTTATCCCAAAGACATTGAAATATTTCGAAAAACCTGAAAAACCCCAATTAAACCCGAAAAAACTCATATGGGCCCAGGTGGGTTGGGCTTTTTCAAAAAAGCCCGGGTTTTTTCAAACCCTGCTAATACATAGCATATTATTTATTTATTTAAATGTGCTGTGTAAACAGATGTGATAAGTGTTCCACATACAGATCTTTTTTTATGTGCTTTTGTTTATCAAGTTTTCGTTTAGTGACGTCAGGGTGAGTGACGTGTATTACCTTACGCCCTCTAGTGACAATACGTAAGGGCAGTTGTAGTAGCGAGATGCACACACACACAGTTACAGTTTGTCTTCTGTATGAGTGCTGTGCGCTGGAAGTTGCTGCTCTGTAGGAAGCAGTCGTATGCAACTATCGTAGAGTGCGGTCAACACAGATCGTGTGCCTGTCTAACACATATCGTGAGTTTAAATAGTAAGTGAAGTGAGTATAATTACGTGCTCCGGTGTGATTTTTAGAACTACTGGAAGTTAGTACTGCAGGAAGTTGGGACGTGTATAATATTGGACTCCAGCCTGTGCACAGGACTGACTGTCAGTGTAAAAATCACGTCGAATCTTCTAGAAGATAGGAAGATCAAAGGGAGCATTACCTGTAAGAGAAGGTTTTTTTTTTTTTTATCCACGACGACGAACGGAAACCACGTTTGCGGAAATTGAGGTAAGGTACTCACCTACTCTATTGTTTTTTTTTTCTTTTTGTAAATTTCCAACATACTGGTTATGGGCCCAGTGTGCTTAATAAGGCCCAGTGTGCTTACTGAAATTTTCCGAAACTGCTGTCTCTGGTTTTAAGTGCTTGAATAGTGCGACGAACGGCTTACGCATTATTTTAGGCGTGCTAGTGACATATGCATATTCTAAGTGAAGTACAACTAGTGTGGTGTGAAGTGCAAATAGATTTATTGCATTTTGTTTCCTAGTAGTAAAAGTCGAGACGCTTGTATTCAAATACACCTAGTAGGTTAGTTGGTCTGTGTCAGTGTTTCTTTTTTCTTTCTTTAAACACGAAGATGGATTTGTTAAAGAATATAAAGCCGTTATCGTGTGAGAAAGAGTGGCCCGTATGGAAAAGAAAAATTAGGGACTTATTAGAATACCATGAAGGGACACTAGAAGTTATCGATGGCAAGTTGCGAAAACCGGAACCGTTAGAAGATTCCGCTTCAGAAGCTCAAAAGAAGAAATATAGAGCAGAGGCTGACGTTTACCGGAAAGCAAATAGTTATGCCAAGTCGATGATAACTAGTGCAGTAACGGACGAAGTCTACCAGAAGATAATGGACAAAGATACGGCTGAAGAAATGTGGTTAGCTTTAAAGAAGCTATTTGAGGCAAGTTCCACAGATCAGTTGTTCAAGATTTGTATGGACTTTTTCGCCTCTTCTTGGAGTGAAAGTGAAGATGTTTCCACACACATAGCTAAATTGAACAGTTTGTGGATGGAACTTAACAGTGGATTGAAGGACAAAGGACATACTGAATTACCGGATCTTTTGTTGATCTGTAAAGTGTTACACATCTTACCCAGTTGAAACTTTCAAATCAAGTTGGATGTTGCTGACCAAGGAAGTACAACGTACGTTTGACGAATTAACTACACAGTTGTGTATGTTCGAAAGGAACTTTGTACAGCGGTCACCAGTAGGCAAGTACAAGGGTGCGCCTTCAGAGCAAGAAGCATTAGTAGTGAATCCGCCGAAGCAATTACAGAAGAAGGTGAAGAAAGACGATATTTGTAATTACTGCAGACGAAGAGGGCATTGGGTTCGAACGTGCAAAAAGTGGATTGCAGATGGGAAACCGCCTAAGAATGAGAAGAAGAATAATCAGAAATCTAGTGAAACCAAGTTGACAATTGTCTATTCTGCCAACGAAGAATGTTCTACAGAAGAAAATGGACCTTTCGTTTGGTGGATTGACAATGGTGCAACGAAGCATGTAACACACACACCCGATTACTTCCTCAATTATCAGAAGTTTGAGAACCCGAGTAGTATTTCAGCAGCAGGTAAAGAGAAGCTGCTTGCAGTAGGGAAAGGTGACGTCAAAGTGCTTTCAAAAGTGAAAGGCAAGAAAGTTGTCTTAATCCTTACGGATGTGTGGTACGTTCCGAATATTACGTAAAATCTGTTCTCAGTTTTGGCCGCACAGGATAGGAATAGGAATAGTAAATTTACGTCCTCTACCACAGAGTGTTTATTAGAAGTGGACGGAGTTGCTATCGTTCAAGGCAAAAGAAAAGTACAAGGGGCGTTGTTCAAAGCGCAGTTTGAACCAGTACCCTCAAGTAATAGTGAAGAAGTGAATGTTGTGATGTCCGATAAAGCTCTTTTACAATTGTACCATAGCAGATGGGGACATCAGGACAAGCAACATATCAAAGATTTAATGAAGAAAGAGCTGAATATTTCTGTGAAAGATGAAAATGTTCTCTGTGACTCTTGCGTTTACGGAAAAGCGCACAGACTACCGTTTAGTAGTAGAAAACCTTCATCTTCAGTGGGACAATTATTATCAGCAGATGTCTGTAGTGCCTTTAGTGAATCGTTTCAGAAGTACAAGTACTTAGCTATATTCAGAGACGATTATTCAAAGTACAGGTTTGGTGTTTTTCTACATCAAAAATCAGAAGTGAAAGATGCGTTGAAACAGGTGTTAGCCAGTGCCAAGGCAGAAGGACATACCATTAGAGAGTTTCTTAGCGACAACGGAGGAGAGTTTGATAATGCCGAAGTACGGAAGATACTCAAGGAGTATGGCATCCATCAACGGTTCACAGCGCCTTATACACCGGAACAAAATGGGGGAAGTGAGCGTGAGAATAGAACCATTGTGGAAATGGCAAGAACATTCCTTTACTCTAACCAAGAAGTGCAATTTCCGCAAGAGATGTGGGCAGAAATGGCGTCAACAGCGATCTACATTCTTAACAGGACCGGAAAATCTTCACAAAAAGGTGTCAGTCCATATGAACTCTGGAAGCAGAAGAGACCAAGGATTAATCATATGAGACAGATCGGTTGCAAGTGTTACGTGCACATTCCGGTACAAAAAAGAAGAAAGATGGACAGGAAAGCCAAGCAAGGATATCTCATTGGTTACAATGAAGATGAAGCATATCGAGTCTGGATTAAAGAAGAAAGAAGAGTTATTATCTCCAGAGACGTCACTTTCAAAGAGAGTACACTTGAAGAAACTTCTAGGGAAGAAGTACAGCTACGAACAAGGGACGTTCAGAGTAGAGAATCGGAAGAGATATCAAAACCTCTCAAGGAAGAATTGGCAAAAATGAAAGAAGATAGACCGCTAGAGTTTCCCAAGTCGAGTACGGAAGAGAAATTTAATGGTCAGGGCATTGTGTTGCGAGACCGAGCGACTCTGAAGAAACCTGCAAAATACGACGATTATGTGATGGCCGTAGAAGAGTTAGTTAATGATTTAGACAGTCCCAGTTCCTATGACGAAGCCATACAAAGCAAAGAAAGTTTTGAAAGGAAGAAGGCAATGGACAAGGAAATGGAGTCGTTGCGCGAGAATGAGACATGGGAACTATGTGATTTACCGCAAGGGAAAAAGGCAATTCCATGTAAATGGGTGTACAAGGTTAAGAATAACCCAGATGGTAGCATTGAGAAATACAAAGCGAGACTAGTGGCGAAAGGTTTTAGTCAGAAGAAAGACATCGACTACAAGCAGACTTTCAGTCCAGTGGCAAAACTTGGTACAATAAGAGCAATGTTGAGTGTAGCAGCGAATGAGGGATTACATCTACTTCAATTTGACGTATCCACAGCTTTTCTCTATGGAAATCTAGAAGAAGAAATATATATAAAGCAACCAGAAGGGTACCAGGATGGCTCAGAAAAGGTGTGCAAACTTAAGAGAAGTCTGTACGGATTGAAGCAAGCACCCCGTTGTTGGAACAGACGGTTTGGTGATTTCTTGCTTAATCAGGGTTTTAAGAAAAGTGATGCTGATCCATGCCTTTTTATTCGGGAAAGAGATACGGATAAAATTCTCTTAATTCTTTATGTGGATGACGGCCTGGTCGCATTTAGTAATAAAGAAAAAATTAATGAATTCCTAGCGACGCTGAAAAGCGAATTCAAGATAACTGTTCAAGAAGAGGCTCACTACTTCCTGGGATTGGAAATAGAGAGGCGTGACAATGGCGATATCAAGATACATCAGACAGCGTACACCAAAAGACTGCTTCACAAGTTACATTTTGATGCGTGTAGAGCAGTAAGAACACCTATTATTAAAATGAAAACATCTGAAGAAGAAAAGGTAAACAAAGACTATCCTTATCGCAAGGCAGTGGGTTGTTTGATGTATCTCATGCTAGGTACGAGACCAGATATTGCCTACAGTGTGAGTGTGCTTTCAAGAACGCTTGAACATCCTACAGACACTGATGTCGTGAGACTAAAACGTGTATTTAGATTCATAAGAGGTACTGTTGAGCTAGGAATTGTTTATCAGCATAACAAGAATACAGGTATTCTTGAATGCTACAGTGATGCTGACTTTGCTGGCTGTGAGAAAACAGGGAAGTCAACCAGGGGAGTTCTTGTACTGTATTCTGGAGGAAGTATAAGTTGGTTGAGTCAACGTCAAAGTATGGTAACGACCTCAACCACAGAAGCTGAACTAGTAGCAGCTACAGAGGCGGCGAAGGAAGTCATCTGGCTAAAACGGCTTTTCCAAGAGATAACACAGCTGGAGAAGATGCCCGTCATTCAAGTCGATAACAGCGCAGCGGTGAGACTTGCAGAGAACCCGGAATTCCACAAGAGGACCAAACATATTCAGACCAAGCAGTTCTTTATTCGCGAAAAGGTGACTCAAGAAGAATTAGGGGTGAACCAGATCTCAACACAAGAACAGCTGGCAGATTTGCTGACAAAGCCTCTTATGAGAAATAGGTTAGCATTACTTTGTAACAAGATAGGCCTTGTAAATTAGAACATAGTTAGTTGTACATTAATTGTATATATATGTAAGTAACTTTGATATTGTTATCCATGTATCATAATATTGACGAAAACTTGTCAACAAGGGAAAGTGTTGCACATACAGATCTTTTTTTATGTGCTTTTGTTTATCAAGTTTTCGTTTAGTGACGTCAGGGTGAGTGACGTGTATTACCTTACGCCCTCTAGTGACAATACGTAAGGGCAGTTGTAGTAGCGAGATGCACACACACACAGTTACAGTTTGTCTTCTGTATGAGTGCTGTGCGCTGGAAGTTGCTGCTCTGTAGGAAGCAGTCGTATGCAACTATCGTAGAGTGCGGTCAACACAGATCGTGTGCCTGTCTAACACATATCGTGAGTTTAAATAGTAAGTGAAGTGAGTATAATTACGTGCTCCGGTGTGATTTTTAGAACTACTGGAAGTTAGTACTGCAGGAAGTTGGGACGTGTATAATATTGGACTCCAGCCTGTGCACAGGACTGACTGTCAGTGTAAAAATCACGTCGAATCTTCTAGAAGATAGGAAGATCAAAGGGAGCATTACCTGTAAGAGAAGGTTTTTTTTTATCCACGACGACGAACGGAAACCACATTTGCGGAAATTGAGGTAAGGTACTCACCTATTCTATTGTTTTTTTTCTTTTTGTAAATTTCCAACAATAAGAGTTATTGTAGCTAAAAGAACTCACTATGATTATTTATCCTGTATTTTGGAAAATACAAATAGTTCACCTTTTGCTGGACCTCGTTCAATATCTGTTCGATTTAACAAACGCGGTGTCGTTCTTAAATATTAGCACGTACCGCTCGGAAACTTCCCATAATCCAACGATGCTGTAACATTCCGGTAAGTAATTCCATCATCACTTATGAAACAAATACATCTTCACGTATTATCAAGCATACAAACGACAAATTCTCCATTTCCCACGGTAATTTTCTCAAAATTTTGACTAAAATTAACACATGCCCCCTTTATCCTGACTCGGTTAGATAGCATTCGTGCTTTTAATGGCGCCCTAGCACAAATTAGTTCGTGGTTTATGCATTAGCTCCTCATTTAGTGCATGCTCTGCAAGAAGAAATCGGAAAAAGCAATAAATGTGTGAAAATTTGTTATAGCCGTCTGCTCGAGTAATGCCGCAGCTTTTTGCACAGTGAAACTGGAAGGGCGTTCCTAGACTTCTCCATTATTTTGGATTAACTTTAGTTACTCCCCTCCATTTTGACAAGACATCTGCAAAATTTGTAGGAGAAATGAGATAAGGAATGGTAATTTCGAGTTCTTACTACTACTACTACTACTACCACGGTAATGAATTTCAAGAACACAAGGAGCGTTGCGGGGCTACTAACCCCCTTCGTTCGCTCGGCAATACTGTGTGAATTGAGTAGGCTATTGAACTTTTTCGTAGGTTTGATACAGCAGGGATACATCTAAAAGGTAATAGTACTCTGTGAATTAAGTATTTCGATTTTTTGATAGTGGAGGGGAATAATTAAAGTTAAGCCAGTATTTGCAATTACCATCGGTATCTTTCCCCCGTTCTCGATTTTAATGGAGTGGAAATCAGGATCAAAATGCTACAATTACATAAGTATTCAATTAACTATCAATGTACACAAGGGCAAGGTTCTAGATTACTGGTCCCCCTTCCCATTGAGCAGTAATAAAGACTGAAAACAATGTGCCCTGCGAGGCTCTAACCTGCCTTCACTCGCTAACGCTCGCTCGGCAATACTGTATGAGTTAAATGTATAAACTTTAAAACCTACCCAGCTACTAATCTACATGGGGGACCAGTAATCTAGAACCTTCCCGTACACAAGGGTATAATGCAAGTAAACTTCACAGCAAATCTTCACTTGCAGTAGCACAGTATTTAAACATGAGTTCGCGTACATATTAAATACACAAGTCACATTGTAGCCAATGTTACAAAACATATTTTTACATTGGTTTTATTAACCAATATATAGTAACATCGAATAATGATAGAGATGGACCAGTGATAAGTTATTTTGCATTTTTTTATTTTATCCTAATTGTCCACTTCATAGTAACAACTGAAAATAGACAGTAGGAATTACGGCTCATATCAGATAATTAAGATATGTGTGCGTGTTTTTACGCATATACAGACATATTCTGCTGTAGAAAGTGATTAATTTTGAATGCCATTTACAAACCGAACATTTACTGTATACGAACATATACTCAGTATATTTTTCTCAACAACTTAGTCAAACAATACACGTTTAAAATATAAATTATCTCTACATCTGGATACTTACGTAATTATCTTAATTATCCACTTCTAACTATACTTAGCAGCTGTACAAATGGCGACCTGGGAGATTTCTAAGATTAGACTCTTGTGCCACCTATTGGTAGAAACTAGAACTGATACACTTGCTACAAAGTTCCAGCAGGCCTCCGAGGGAAGTAAAATCTAGCAAGTGAAAATCAAATTACGACATTTGCGGGTAACTCTTTCAAAAAGCCTGCAGCAGGTGTACAGTGCACGGAAAGTCTAGCAAGTTAAAATCAAATATAATGAAAGACTTGCTGCAAACCAACATGCTATTAGGGAAGACACGACACTCTGTGCAACTCAAATACTAAGGGTAAACTACTGGGGAATAAAGTGTCAGGTCTTCAATACGATTATAATATTGAAACAAAAAACAGATTCAGTGAGTTAAGTGGCCAGTATGATAGTGTAAAGCAAGTTAGCCTAGGAAATAGGCCTATTCAAGTGCGACGTGTAGATCGTTTAAACCAGTAGGATCGCCCAAGATTTCCGTCACAGGATTCAAGCAGTAAGTCATGTTTTGGTGTTGAAAATGGAAACTCAATTTCAGTAAATCGGGTAAAAAAAAAAAAAAAGTGCAAGGGAAGGTGTTCATTGTCGGAGATAGTCACGGTCGTGGTCTTGCTTCCAGATTAATGCAGAAGTGTGATGATATGAACGTTGTAGGTATTGTTAAGCCTGGTGCAAAACTAAATAACGTTGTAAATTCATGTGCGGACCAGAAATCATTCTCAGATACTGATACTGTTGTACTTATAGGAGGTACTAATGATGTGTCAAAAAATGAGTCTGAAGATGTTGTCCGTGTTTTGAAGACTACACTCAGCACTCTTACTCATACAAATGTAATAGTAGTTAATCTACCATACCGGCATGATCTATCGAAGAGTTCTTGTGTTAACTCAGAAGTACATAAAACAAATAGCATCATTAGTAAAGTTTGTAGTCGATTTAAAAATGTACAGTTATTAGATGTAAGTAGTCTTCCACGAGAATTTCATACCCATCATGGTTTACTTTTGAATAATCTAGGAAAGCGTCATGTATGTGAAAATTTAAGTAATATGATTAAGGCTCAGAACAGGAACAGGGATCCCATTCCTGTTACTTTCCCCCGTACAGGTCTTAGCAATGATAATACAGTATCGTTTGCAGCCGGACAAAATAACGTAAAAATATAACTTTTTTAGCACACCAGATGAAAAATCCGAACCCAAGATAGCTAATACAATAAGTATTTTTCATCCGAATGTACAAGGGATCCAGAATAAACTCGAATATTTTGATGTAGTTTTAGCTGATGATTTGAAAGAATGTAAGGTTATTTGTCTCGGTGAACATTGGCTAAATGATGCACTTATTAAGGAGGTCAATTTTGAAAACTTAATCTTATCACTATATTCTCTCGTGTTTCACACGAACGTGGAGTTGTATGCATCTTTGTTCACAATAGTCTAAAAGCTTCTGAAATAGATATTACAAAATTCACCTGTGAATTTGACTTTGAAGCTGTAGCCATTAAATTACCAAGTATTAACATTTGTATTATATGCATTTATAGGTCGCCATCCGGCATATTTACTGTTTTCTTAAAGAAACTCGAAAGTCTTTTGCACTTCATACGAAAAGACTTTGAAAAAATGATCATCTGTGGTGATATTAATGTAAATTGGATAGTAAAAGCAAAAAAGAAATCCGATCTACGAGATCTGCTGAATGTGTACAATCTCCAAGCGCTAGTGGATGTACCGACACGTCATAATAAAAGTGCGCTAGATCAGTTCATCATTAGTAAAAACCAATTTGCCTATAACCTTGAAGTATTTGATCCCGGTTTCTCTGATCATGATGCGATTATTTTAAAAATCACTTTAAACAATACCACTTTTCTTAAGTCTAAAGTATACACAGTTACAAAGAGAATTTTCTCCAGTCATAATATGGAATATCTAAATTTCTTGCTTTCTCACGAGTCTTGGAATGGCATATATAATACGTCTGACACTGAATGTAAGTTTAAATACTTCTTTGAAACTTTCTTACTTCAATATGGCGTTTCCAAAAGTTACTCGTAAAATCCGGACGTCGTCCACTAAATCGTGGTTAACTAAAGGCATTAAAATTTCTAAAAGTAACCTATTTAGATATAATAGATTACTCAAAATAAATACATCACTTCCTCACAAGTTTCGAAATTATATTTTTAAGTACAGGAAAATATACAGAAGAGTAATTAAAACAGCTCAATTACTATCAAATAGCTCCACAATACTTAATTCTACTAATAAAGCTAAAACTATGTGGAAAATCTTAAATGGTGGAACAAACAAAAAAAAGAGCGACTTTGAGTATGTTAAAGTTGGGGACGAAATTATTAAAGAACCTAAGCGGATTGCAGATGTTTCCCATGATTATTTTCTAGATAGTGTACCATTACCTGACCCCATACAAGCGACTTATGACGACTCGATGAAATTTCCAATGCATTCACATATGAGTTTTTTAATTCCAGCAACAGTAGAGGAGTTATGGAAAATATTGAGTAGGATGTCTAATTCGGGATCTTCAGGTTTTAATGAAGTTCCAGTGACTGTTATTAAATTTTGTTTTCCTTTCAGTGTAAATCATCTCTGTTACTAAGTAAACCTATCTCTTGAGAAAGGATATTTTCCTTCAGTGTTCAAAGTGGCAAAAGTAATTTCTCTCCATAAAAAAGGGAGTATGCATGATGTAAGAAATTATCGCCCAGTCTCCATTCTTTCCACGTTTTCAAAAATTTTTGAATATGTGATGAAGTCACAACTCGGCAATGTTTTGAAGTCATGTAACATACTATCACCATCACAACATGGCTTCCAAAATAAGAAAAGTATTGAAACAGCCTTGTTTGATTACATGTCCAATATAGTTCTTGAATTAAAAAAACAGTAAATATGTTTGGCCTATTCATCGACTTATCCAAAGCTTTTGACACAATTGATCATGCTATTCTTTTAAGCAAGTTGTATGCTTATGGTATTAGAGGAGTAGCTCACAACTGGTTTCTCTCTTATTTATCCAGTAGGCAACAAGCGTTACAAATATCAAAATTAGCTGCAGATGGTTTTCAAACAACTTGTTCGTCTTTATCAACTGTAATCAGAGGTGTTCCTCAACGTTCCATTTTGAGTCCTATTCTCTTCCTGATATATATAAATGACTTGTTAGAATTTATGCATCCAGCAAAATTTATTCTATATGCTGATGACATCAGTATGATAATATCAGGAAAATCAATAGAAGAAGTTGAGAGGAAATCTGATATTTTTACAGACAAATTAGTAAAATGGTTAACAGCAAATAGGTTAGTTATAAATCATGATAAGTCGATTCTCTTACATTTTCATTTTCCAGGAAAACCGTGTATATCACCTAGAATAAAAATGTCTTCTAACTTTCTCCAATATTTCATAACAAAGCTTTTAGGTGTAATCATAAGTGATGATCTTTCATGGTCTGCTCATATCTCCACTTTAAACAAGAAACTAAGTAGCGTGTGTTTTGCCTTATACAAACTTCAAGGTACTGTATCGAGAGAAGCACTTCTTAGCTTTTACTACGCCAAGTTTAATTCATTAATTAACTTCGGCATAATACACTGGGGATCTGCTGAAAATAGTTTAAGCACTTTCCGATTGCAAAAGAAAGCGGTTAGAATAATTTTTGGGTTACCCACAAAATCGAAATGTAAAAAGGTTTTCAGAGAAGCAAAAATTTTAACACTCCCCAGCTTATACATCTATAAATCTATTCTTTTTACTGTGAAAAACAAGCATCTTTTTATCTTTAACAAAAATGTTCATAGCCATAATACAAGACAAGGTAGTGACATATTTGTGATGCATCAAAAATATGCTCATATAAGCAAAACCGTGTACATGAATTGTGTCAGATTGTATAATAAACTTCCTCTGTACTTGAAAAATATGACCAATGTTTCCATTCTTGGTAAGACTTTATATAATCCACTCACTGAAAAGTGCTATTATACAATTAAAGAATATTTAAATGACTCATTAACTGAAGAGTTGGTAACAGATACCCGCGAGTACCCGTGAGTACATGCCTGGTGTGGTACAAACAGTTACCTAATTAGATGTAAATTGTCATATTTTTATACTTAATATATTCTATTATGTGGTTTTGTCTTTTAGAAAGATGCATGATGTATACCTCTGGTACTTGACAATATTGTATGTTTTTTTTTTCTTTCTTTCTGACAACTGTAATGCTTACATGAGAATTTCTCATGCTTTGTAAGCTAATGAAACAGGCAAATAAATGAAATGAAATGAAATGAAATTGGATCATGGTGGGCGATTGGTCATAGTAGGTGATGGTGATCAGAGTGGGTCACGGTTGGTGGTGTTAGTGGGTCACGGTTTGTCGCGGGTCGTGGGTCAAAATGAGTGGTTGCTCAGTTTGTCGTGGGCCAATGTTTCATTGATCTACGTATCTCTGAGTCTGATTTGTATTTACGTCTTTTGTCACTAACGATGATATGTAACACGAGACTTTAAAGATAAAGTGAGGTCTGAATCACTATAATGCTTTAGGTGCTGGAATCGAACCAGAACCTTGTGTACCAAGAGCACATATCTTATTTTATATACCAACGAGGATCTCATTTATCTTTCGTGAAACAGTTGCAGTGATTTTTCTTGATATCCGATTCCAAAAACCTTAAAGGAATTGCAAGATTCTGAGATATTTTTTTACTCATAGACCATGCATTTAATTCAAAAGAGACGAATTTCCTTTTCTATTTTCCTCTTGATTTAATTGTATTTCGAAACTTTAACCTTCATTTCATTTTATACAGAAGTAATTAATACTCAATGACTAGCTTCAAATTTCCTGTCCTTAATTTTTTAGCTATCTTTTTCTCGTTATTGATTCATAGAATTTACTTAATTCACATAGCATAAATTCTAAGTTTTTGTGCCTTCCAACCTCTCGCCTTATACTTTTCTAATCTCGTCCCATACCACCTCTTCTTTCTTCTCGAAACCGCAATTCTAGCTACAGTCATTGCCTTTATTAATAGTAGAGGTCTTAATTAAAAGGATAACATATCCTTTTAATCTCCATCATATTAATATGTTTACTTAAACAACATTCAGAATAATTATATTCATTGTCAATATAAGACAATAATTATATTTATTGAGAACCAGCCTTCGGCTAGCTGGGGCCTTCACCCCCAGACAGGCCCGTATCGAAGGGGTGTCTTGGAGCCCGGAATCCCCTACATTTTTGCTGCCCCCCTAAAATTTTCACGGTAGACTTGCAAATGAACTATAATATAGTGATAAACTGTAATAAAGTTGTATCGGCCCCCCTAACTTCTACCGCCCCCCAATATTTTTGGGCTGGCTACCGGACTGTCCCCAGATCCCCGCATTTGCTCGGCGTATGGCCTGGTGATGGGTAAATTCCCGGGAAGATATTTTTCGGGAAAATTATCGGAAAAATTCGGGAAGATTCCCAAAATGGGAATGTTCGGAATTTATTACTACATTATAATTTCAAAGTTGAATTCGTTTTTATATAACAGTATATTATTAGTGTTGTCCCCAGAGGAGCCTTTAAAATGTATATTCTGAACGATGTTATGCTATTTTATTAACACTTTATTATATTTAGAGGGTATGCATAAATGTATATTTATTTACAATATGTTCTATGAAGGTAATTTTGTTTCAAAAATGGTATAGTAAGTTCACATACTTTTAACCCACTAAAAGCTTTAAATTTATATGTAAGTAGATTTTCTATACTTGACTCTATTAATGATATTATAAACATATTAAATTTTTAAATGTTATAAACAAATTAGGTTGGGTAACTGCCAGAAGACACATGTCCCACCATTTTGTCAACATTTGCGTTTAGCTTTGGGGCTCTAGATTTTGCACCGACTTTTTTGCGATATTCTTTTGCGATGCGGTTGTTTTATGGTTTCATACGTTAAATTACGTCACCAGCATTAAATTCAGACAGCGAGCGCAAGAAAGTGAAGGCGGGTTAGAGCCCCACAGGGCACGTTACCAACAACTCACTTCTTTTCTCACATAAATCATTTCCACTTACATTTACGGTTTGTACAAATTCCCTACTGCCCTAAAAATAATTGTGTTCGATATTTTCTTCACTACTTGAACACCACTCTCGACTCATTTCTTCCGTAAATCATCCTACATTTTGCTAGTTTCCCCCTCCCCAATACTAAACAATTACCCTACTTTTTAGTGCAAATGGAAATGGAACATAAAAAATCATATTATTAGTTATATAAGTATACTCAAAGAATTATAATTTTTTTAACCTCCAAATTCTTTAAAGCCTAGAAGTAAATCATAATATATTAAAATAAGATAATTAGTCATATGGTTCTTATAGTTTGGAAGATAACATGAAGAAATGGAAATAAATACCTTCCCGGGAATTTATAGGCCTGGAAAAAACACAGGAATATTCCCATTTTTTAAAATTTTTCTTCCCATCGGGAATATTTCCAGTGCCCATCACTAATATGGCCTAGCTCCTATTAATTCTATCATATCTCTAATCTTAAAGGAATTTAAACAAGGCCATATTGTTATTACAATATAAATCTCGACCCATATTTCTTCTGTTCAAATGGAAACCAAAAAACGCTGAAACACACTTTTAACTAACATGTCTCCACCCTTAAGGGTTTTCGAGATATGGCCGGGTTATTTTAACAATTACAACTCTCATCTTTCTCCTACCCGCCTTTTTCTTCCCTTGTAAGGGAAATGCTGGATCACGTCTTTAATTATTTCAGCCTTAATACCTGCACCATATTATACTAATTAATAGTAATTTTAGCTGCTTTAATTGCTACTTAACTATTAAAAAACTATAAATTGCGTGGTGAACTTAAATTTGTTTACTAGTCAATCTCACGTCCATTTAGACAGCCACTTCACCTTTTCAGACACAATCGGAAATGGTCTCAAGTTTTTTACATCGTTTGTACAGAAATATGCAGGCGAAAGTTTCGTTTGTACACAATTAGGGGCGCTGCCAGAACGAAAACAAAGTGGGTGGCTGTCTGAATGGTAGCCCCCCAAATTCCAATTCAGTCACAAATTGTCGCAATCGTTTGTACACCGTTTGTACAGAAATGTGCAGGCAAAAGTTTCGGTTGTACACAATTAGGGGCGCCGCCAGGACGAAAACAAAGTGGGGCTGTCTGAATCGTAGCCCTTCCATCATGTCCAATTAAATCACAAATTGTCGCAATCTGTACGTCATTTGTACAGAAATGTGCAGCCGAAAATTTCGTTTGTACACAATTAGGGGCGTCCCCAGAACGAAAACAAAGTGGGTGGCTGTCTGAATGGTAGCCCCCCCAAATTCCAATTCAGTCACAAATTGTCGCAATCGTTTGTACACCGTTTGTACAGAAATGTGCAGGCGAAATTTTCGTTTGTACAATTAGGAGTGCCGCCAGAATGAAAACAATCCGGGGACTGTTTAAATGGTAGTAACATTTAAAAAATTTGTCACATTCTTTGGAGTATTTACTAACAAGACTTTGTACACACTATTGTGTCGATTGGTATGTTCACACTATCGTGTGATTCACTAAATGGATCTTATTTTAATGATGATGGAATCTATTTTTTTCTTTAGTTTTTACAATTAAGGGCGCCACCAGAAGTAAAACCACGAGAGGGGCTGTCTAAAAGGTAGCCAGCCCACCATGTCCAATTCAATCCCAAATTTTCGTAATCGTTTCTACATTGTTTGTACAGAAATGTGCAGCCGAAATTTTCGTTTGTACACAATTAGGGCAGAGGCGTCATTTAGGAGGGGCAGGGAGGGGCATTTGCTCCCCGCCGAGTTTGAGATGTATATAGATTTTATCAATAGAATAGTAGTAAATCAGTGAAAAACGCGAAATTTTACTTATATTAAGTGGTTTTGGCCCCCCAAGTAAAATCAGAAATGACGCTCCTGAATTAGGGGCGCCGACAGAACTAAAAACAAAGTTGGGGCCCTCTAAATGGTAGCCCGCCTACATGTCCAATTCAATCACAAATTGTCGTATTCATTTGTACAGCGGGGGACACTTCTAAATGGTACAGCCATATGGAGATTTACGGCTAAGGTGTACCATTTAGAAGTGTCCCCCGCTGTACATCGTTTGTACAGAAATGTGCAGGTGAAATTTTCGTTTGTACAGAATTAAGAGCGCCGCCAGAATGAAAACTATCCGGGGACTGTTTAAATGGTAAAAACATTTAAAAAATGTGTCATATTCTTTGGAGTATTTACTAACAAGACTTTGTACACACTATTGTGTCGATTGGTATGTTCACACTATCGGGTGATTACTAAATGGATCTTACTTTAACGATGGTGGAATCTAAAGTTTTTTTTCTTTTTATATTTATATTTATTCTTAAAATTATTATTTGTGAATTAGTTTATCACTCCTCAGCTCTTATTATTAAACTTATTCATTATTTCTTACGTGCGCTGAATCCTTATGAGAAAAATGCAATTTTTTCTTTCTAACTTGAGCAGAAACCTCTATCCTCATCTCGTACAGAAAACTGGTAATTGGAAGATATAACAAATTCACAAAGTAGACTTTTAAAGAGAAAATTATAAGACAGTATCTTGTTTTATTTGAACATCTTGATTAAACTCATGTTGCAAAAACTATAGAATGCATGGTGAAGTATTTTGGTGCATTCAGCATTCTGATTTACGAGTACGGTTGCCAACTGGCCGGTATTTCACCCGCCTAGCCCCCTTCTGACCGGTATTTCGGAATCTGCAATCCAGAATTTAACATTGAACATGGAAGTTTTTCAACAGTGCCTTTACATACACAGATTTTCTTTCGTATTATACATTATCGATATTCTTTTTAATCTTTGGCAGTTTTTTATTTTATTTAACATAAGAAATTCGATAACATTTGGATTGTTGATTTTTCTTGTGAAAGAATTTTATACATTTATTGAGGGTAGAAAATTACTTTTTAAAGCAATTTCCTTTGTTTGAAGTGTAAGTTTATACAGTAAATTTCATTTTATGAATCAACAATTGTTACGTAAAGATGAATATCCATTATTATTCATCTGTTTTGATAATTTTAAAGAAGTGGCAATTGCTGGAAAATACAATAATTATCAATACAGTCTTCAGTTTCTCATTTGTACAGAGAATTTGAGGGGTGTGCCGGTAGTTTAGTTTTCCTGAGTTTGCAACCTATTTATGAAGTTTTGTTTCTAACTCTGCTACGTAGTGGCTCCGTACTGACACTCCGCATGCAAATAAGTATGTAAGCCTACCATACGTCCCGGTTTCTTAAAATTTGTCCCGGTGTGCAGAAATTTTACTTCTTGTACTTTTTTATTATTATTATTAATTACATATCAAAAACTCTGAATAAGATAATGAAATCGACTTATTCCTTTTGCTTTCGATTCCGACAATACTATCGGATAATTTCATTCTAATCTTTATTATTATTATTCCAATCGCTGCTTCCCCGGATATAACATGCAATGTTTAAATCCTTCTAACGGGCACTCTTATCACCAAAAGTAAGATTGATACCCCGCGGGTGGCGACAAATTCTTGTGACGTTACAGACCAGCCCCCAAAACACATTTTTTTTTTCTGTTGCAGAAAAAAATTATGCAAATTGCTTTCCTTTTAGTTCGCATTTTAGGTTAACAAAAATAAATCAGTCCATTGAAATTTGGAAACAACTTCATAAATATTGGATTGTTTTCTTTATAGTGATCTAGAGCATGTGAGTTGGTATGTGTAATATTATTGTATACATTGCTTAAATAGTGTATGCTCACTGATTATATATTGCCTAAATAGTGATTGTATAAGAGCTTCTAAAATAATTTTTAGCACTGTGATTAAGTATGGACTATATTAATACATTATTTAAGTTGTGTAATTAGTGAGTTGCTGTAGTAATATTCGAAAGATGAAATTAATACAAAATGCAATATTTACTACTAATTTGTATGATGTCCCATATTTTTTGTTTTCTAAAAAAGATGGTAGCCTTAAAGTATGCTAAACCATACAAAAAAATTGTAGTGTAAATTGTACCACTCTGACTAGTGCTCTCAAACGGGTTGGGTTGACTAGACCCGATCCGACTTGTCAGGTCACCTCGGATCGGGTTGTCGGGTCAGTCGGGTCTGCTCGGGTCGGGTCAGGCCACTCGGGTGGGGGCAGTCGGGTTAGCCCGGGTCGGTTTGTCGGGTCGGGTCGTCACATTCTTGACTTATTTTGAAATACTATAAGGAGCTTTGTTGTAGAATTCAATACGAAGTTGGTGAATAAATGATTGTTGTGGCTAATTGCAGCTGAAATAATAAATTTTTAATTTAACCCTATATTAATTAACTGGCATGATAATTGTAATTAATATTACGACTGACCTTTTTTCTTTCTGCGTTTTTATGTCAAGTTAATGTCACATTAAGTGAAATTGAAAGGAAATATCTTGTTAACGTCCCGCGTTATGCACCAACGCTAAGACACACAGTGGTAATGAGAAATAATTGAAGTGGTTGAATGAAGAAAGTGGGAGGAAATGGAAGAACTCCGAGAAAACCTATGCACACCCATGGACCTTCGTGTGGAATCAATACCCATGGATCTTCGGGTCAAACACTGGCTTTTGGGCAGGACACATTATTATTATTATTATTATTATTATTATTATTATTATTATTATTATTATTATTATTATTATTATTATTATTATTATTATTATTATTTATTATTTTAAGAGTGACCAAGGAAGTTCTGCCGCCTTTTCACCCACCAAGTTCGAACATTGATATGTAACTTAAGACACCTGGAATATCAATAATAGTCTCCATCAGCATCGACGACCTTCTGCCAACGTTCTGGAAGGCTATGGATTCCATCGCGGTAGAGCTTGGTATGGCGTGAAGCGAACAAGTTATCAAGTTCATATTGCACCTCCACTAGTGATTTGAACTGGCGTTCTCTAAGGTGATTGTCCAAGGAATGGAACAGGTGATAATCGGACGGTGCAATGTCCGTGTAGTACGGCGGATCCGATAGTGTTTCTTATCCAAAGCGTAGAATGATGTTCTGGGTCATCCTAGCCACATATTGCTTAGCGTTGTCCTGTAACAGTGATTCGTTTAAGATTCAGTTGAGCTGGCTCCAGATTTTTGATTTTTTCTTGAACACGGCTCAACTGCTGACAGTACACAGTTGCATTGATGCTCTGTCCTGCTGGTAGCAGTTCCAGATGGACGATGCCGCGAGCAGTCCACAAAATGCACAGGAAAACCTTATTCTGGTGTAGTGCTGGCTTGGGCTGTTTTTGAACCGGTTCATGAGATGGTAACCAACGATGACGGCGCCGTGGAGCTTCGTACAGGACCCACTTTCTATCACGTGTCAACACCCTGTCCAGAAATTGCTCCTTCCTGAGACGAGACACCAAAGAAACATAGGTGTCTGCTCGCGTTGCTTTCTGGCCCCAAGTGAAATCATGTTGGACCCATCACCCAACTTGCAGTGCTTCCTAAGTTGATGGTGGTGGTGCCGAATGGTTTCTCCCACTCACACTGAATTGTAGTACAAGTTCCTCACATTTCTGTCATCGCCTCAATTGCTGCCAGAAGATCTTTATGTTGACCATTTGTTTGTCTTCCGGCACGTGGTGCGTCTTCGGGTGTTTCGTCAGCGTCCTTAAACCGTCCTACCACTGCACTCTCTGCGTAGTCACGACACCCTTACCAAAGGCCTTTCATATCTTCCGTCGCATGGAGCAGCGTTTTACCCCAATTTGAACTCCTACGGCAAACAAGCCCTTTTGACGCTCTGTGAAGGTCCCGTGTTCACTATGTCCTTACGCACGTTCACGGTGTATCTGAACAGCCACAACCAGGTAGTATGTTGGATATACCTACTAGTGTTGCTCGCGAGACCAGGTTTGGGGCATTCTCGTCTCGAAAATGTGTCGTGAAGGTAGTCTCGTCCCAAAAAGTGCATATTTTTCTATTGAAAGAGCTCTGTCTCATCTCGTACCCCTTCATGAAAGTTCTGTCTCGTCTCATCTCGTCCAACAACTGACCTTCGCCGTATTTCCATTTGCATTCAACTCACGGTGTGAGGGCCAATTGAAGACAGACCTCCACAAAAAGAGACAGAACTTTTTTGTTCACCTTCAAATTATTATTATTATTATTACTTTTATTATTATTATTATTATTATTATTATTATTATTATTATTATTATTATTATTATTATTATTATTATTATTATTAATAATAATAATAATAATAATAATAATAATAATAATAATAATAATAATAATAATATTACTGCGGTAGTGATTTGACTTACTCGGCACTAAATTACTCGCTGATTTTATATAACGTTTCAAATATCTTCTAGATAAATTAACCAAGAAAAAATAAAAGGCAATTCCCTACAGAATGATATTTCAGGGCAATTAGTTCCTTATGATTCTATCAGACAGCAACGCTGATTTTAAATAGAAAAATCGGAATGTTAACGTGATGAAATTTTTGTTTATACTTTATTACACAGCAAAAAATATTAAAAGAAGTTCTAAATACATTCGTTAATAGAAAATCATGTTGTCTTCAGCACTTCAAATTTTATTTTGACTTTCGAAGGTGATTGCCTAAATTTTAATCTTGGAAATTTGGATGTGGAAGAAAATAGAGAAGGTTAGCAAGGTAGAGAGGGAAACGTATTAGAAAATGCTGAAAAAAATGCAAGAGGCGAGAGCAATATTGGACGATATAAGGAAGCGAAAAAATGGACGGATCACAAGTTTCGATCTTGCTAAGGGATTGCATTCTGAGAGATGTAATAAAGGGGATGATATCAGGAGAGCGACAGTGTGTAAGAAGGTTGCAATTGATAGATTGTAAGAAGGAGGGTGGTACATTATGTTGGGTTGGGAGGAAGATATTAGCGGAAAAACACAAAAATAGAAGCTTCTTACCTAGTTCACTGAAACTGGCCTGTCATTAATAGCAGAACATTGAGGAGAACGAGGAGGATAATTATACTACAAATAAAAAAGCCGAAACAATGGTTTATGCATACAAATTGGCCAGCATTTTTTTCTGGTCGCAGCTTTGTAAGTTTATAGTTCTCTCAAATGGGTTAGATTGTCAGGTAAGGTCACCTCGGGTCGGGTCTTATCGGGTCGGGCTGTGGGGTCGAGTCAACCTTGCCAGTTCGGGTTGGGTTGTCGGATCGGGTCAATCGGGTCGGATCACGGTTCGTTGAGTTGAGTTGATTTTGAGTTTAACGTCCCGTTTAGCAGCGAGGCTATATGAGACGTGGACCTACTGATTAACGTTGAATCCGAACCACATGAGCTCCCGCCGGGAATCGAACCCGGGTCTCCCACGCCAAAGGCGAGTACGCTAACCACTTAGCCATTAAGGAGCTCAGGATCACGGATTGGGTCACTCGGGCCGAGTCGGGTCAGTCAATTCGTGTCACGAGTCGGGTCGGGTCGGTCTTCAACACATAATTTCCACGAAAATTACAATATATTACGGTTTATACCTCATTGGGCTTCCAATAAAACATTTTCAATGATGTGTACACCATGTCGCCATTTTTGTATGAGGTAATTTCTAGAGGGGTTTTGTGGGAATTTGATGGAGTGTAGATTCCTGTGTGTATTTGTGTGTGATACCTTACAGAATACAAGATCCGAGGATGTGTGTAAATCAACCGGGCAATTTCTTTTATGTATGTGGGGAGCTGATATTTAAATCGCAACGTCGATGTTTCACTCCACTTGTGAGGAAGTGTTATCAGTTATATTTTGGTTGCTGTGTAGGAGACCAAGATAAGAATTTCGCCCTTCACTACTTTTGTTGTACTTGCGTGAAAGTCTGACTGGTTGGGCAAATGGTGAACGAAACACGAACATCAAAGTACCGATGATCTGGAGGGAACCAAAAGATCATTCTTCAGACTGCTACTTTTGTATGACATAGATAAAAGAAATAACCAGTAAATCTAACCACACAGTACAGTACTCTAATTTGCCATCAGCAATTAGGCCAGTTCCACACAGTGCAGAATTACCTGTACCAGTGTGTCCTCCTCATCTTACGGTTAATGAGAATTACGTACTTGAGGCAGCTACTGAAGTTCCAAATGAAAAAGATGATCCTACTTATGAAGGAAGCACATTTACATTGGATCCCCATCTGATAACTCAGGGTGAACTAAGTGACCTCGTACGGGGTTTAAAACTCTCCAAGATACGGACAGAAACTTCTTCCTTCTAGACATAAAGGTTTGAATCTGCTCCATCGTGACACTTAAGTGTGTATTTTTCGAAACCGTCATACAGAGTTTCAAAACTACTATTCACAAGAAAATGATTTAGTGTATTGTAATAATGTCTGTGCTGTGATGGATACACTCGGACATGCACATATAAGTACAGAGTAGAGATTGTTTATTTGACTCTCCCAAAACTAGTTTTAAGGCTGTCCTTTTGCACAACAAATTTCTTTCGATGCCTTTGGCTTATGCAACTACTATGAAGGAAACCTATGAAAACATCGAAATAGTGTTAGAAAGAATTCAGTATGAGAAATACAAGTGGACCATTTGCTGTGATTTAAAAGTTTTTTCTTTGTTAATGGTTTGGAGCTTGGTTATATGAAATATTTTTGTTTCCTCTGCGAATGGGGCTGCAGGGACAAAGCGGAACATTACATCAAGAAGGAAAGGCCAAAGTATGTATTAACTCCTGGACAGAAGAATGCTGTTTATTCCTCACTGATGAGCCCTGATAAGTTAATTCTACCTCCTTTTCACATAAAGTTGGGGCTCTTCAAAAACTTTGTTAAGGCAATGGACAAATGTAATGCAGAATTTTGTTTCCTCAAGGAAAAATGTACTCTGGTTAGTGACGCTAAAATCAAGAAAGGGATTTTTGTAGGCGCCCAAATAAGATTTTTGATTCGTAACCAAAAATGTGAGGATCTCTTAACTCCTTTTGAGACAGCAACTTGATTTTCATTTAAATGTTTAACATAGAATCTTTTAGGAAACCAGAAAGCCCCAAATTGCTGTGGAATTGTGAGTGATTTCGTGCAATCATTCAAAGAAATGGGTTTCAACATGTCCCTTAAAGTTCACTTTCTAGACTCCCAACTGGATTTCTTTCCTGAAAACGTTGGTGGTGTTGGCGATGAGCATGAGGAACGATTTCATCAGGACATTTTCTCCATGGAGAAGAGATACCAGGGACAGTGGAGTTCACAAATGGTAGCTGATTATTGTTGGATACTCAAAAGAGATGTTCCAGAAGCCAAACACAGAAGAAAGTCGACAACTAAAAATTTTTAGTTAAGGTAAGTAAGTGTTCATTGATTAAGAATACCACTCAATTCTTTTTTATTATTTATTAAGTAGATATAAAAGGGTGGCGCGGTGTATACATAATTGAAAATTTGTTTTATTTCAAATCCAATGAGGTATAAACCGTGCTTATATTGTGACTTTCGTAGAAGTTATATGTGATTTTATCTGCAATAATGAATATGATAAAATGAACAGTACACATAGCATATATTTTTATATAAATATGTTCATTTCTGTACAAAGAATAATGCTATTCTGATAAAACTTACAGGGCTTACTGAGTATAAATCAAGCTAACACACAATATAATTTTTTTGTTTATATACCTAAGGTACCGAGGTTTATATACCGAGCTACAGGTATGAAAATGGTTAAAAAAAGAAACAAAATTTGAGGGGAAATTTCCCGAAAATCCCTCTGTCACGGGAAAACTGAATCTGATGGAGAAAAACTTATTGCAAATTCGAATTCTACGTAAAAAATTCTATTAGAATCAAATATTTGTTCCGTGTGCTATAGAAAAAGCATTTTTTTGTCGACTAGTGTAATAGGTACCATTTTCAATCTCAGCAACCGTTATTCAAACCGGTTAACTCTGATCGCTAAACAGCAAAAACGGTAATACACAGCTCTAACCCCATCTCCTTTCTTACTTTCTAGGTTAAGTATCAAAAAACGTTAAAACACGCCCCACTGGTTTAACATTTGAAATGAGAAGTCGAAATAACAACTTTCATACCTCTAACTTTGAGCAACCCTGAGATGTATACATAATTACAATAAATGCAATCCCACCCCTTTTCTTTAATTCTAGGTCAAATATAAAAAATACTCACATCCGTATATTATTTAGTACAAACAAAAATTTTTCCTGCACATTTTAGAACAAACGATGTATAAACGATCGCGACAATTTGTCGTTGAATCGAACATGGCGTGGCTAGCTCTTAGACAGCTCCTCTTTGTTTTCGTTCTGTCGACGTCACTCATAGCGTAGAAACAAAACTTTCGCCTGCGCATTACTGTACAAAGATTTACAAACGATTGAGTTATATTTTTTTTTTCAATCGGATGTGGGAAGGGTCTACCAATTAAGCAGGCTATACTTCGTTATCGTTTTGGCGCGCCCCTAATTGTGTACAAACGAAAATTTCGCCTGCACATTTCTGTACAAAAATGTACAAACAAGCGCGACAGTTTGTGGTTGAATTCAATATTGTGCGAGTACTACCATTTAGACATCCCCCATTTTGTTTTTTTTTTCTGGCGGCGCCCCTAATTGTGTACAAACGAACATTTCGCCTGCACATTTTTCTACAAATGATGTACAAACGATTGCGACAATTTGTGATTGAATTGCACATGGTGAGGGCTATCACTTAGACAGCCCCCACTTTGTTTTCGGTCTGGCGGCGTCCCTAATTGTGTGCAAACGAAAATTTCGCCTGCACATTTCTGTACAAACGATGTACAAACGATTGAGGCCATTTCCGATTGAGTCTGAAAAGGTAGGGGGTTGTCTAAATGAACGTGTCCATTTCCTGAATTCACCTCCGCCTCCTCAAAAGAAGTGTACGAACTCTGATTCCAATCAGCTAGTGCGGGCTTGTTGACTGTACTAAACTACAACTGCAGCTACAATATCTTTTGCACTTCGGCTCGTCACATGTATTTCCTTTTTCCTTTCATTATTTTGTTCATAACGTTAAAGTTCAATGATTAATAAAGAATTATTTTCAACAACTAAAAGGTCAATATATATCATTAATATACTAGTTTACACTATGCTTTATGCTCATTGTATATCAGATTCCACTACATGGTCTAAATTATTAATGCCGATATACTGTTCAGTTCTTTTACTGCATCTACTACAGCAAGCCTTATCAAAAAAATGGAGACTTTTCAAAACCTGCCCTGCAGGTTAGCATAGTATTTGACATCGTGTTTCTCTATCTGACATTGAAGGCCGTCTTCGTTATCTTCAAGCAAATCCGTAGTTGTCGTAACTACATAATAAAACCTATAAACGTAAGTAGGATGGGGTCACTTGGCGCTGTTTTTTCCTACTGCGCATGCGCAAACCCTTGACGCTGATTGGCTGGCGCAGGTCACATGACCCCGCCCCCTTGACCACGCCCCTTAACGCTGATTGGCTGGCCACGCCCCCGACCACGCTGACGGTCATGCCCCCTGCCACGCCCACGGTCTTTTATGACCTCCATTTTAGGAGTATCTACTGCGCTGATTGGCTGGCACCGGACCCCGCCACGCCCCTTCACGCTGATTGGCTGGCCCCTGATTACGCCCCCTTGACGCTGATTGACTGGCCCCGCCCCCGGCTAAGCCCACTGTCACACCCCCGGCCAACCACGGTCTTTTACGACCTCCAGTTTAGAAGTATCTACTGCGCTGATTGTCTGGCACCAGACCCGTCCCCTTTACGCCGATTGGCTTGCGGCGGACCCTGGTTTTCGGGATGCCGCGCTGATTGGCCGGCGCGGGACCCGTCCCTTAACGCTGATTGACCCGCCATGCCCCCCGGCCCCGCCCACCGTCCAACCACGCTCTTTTAGGAGTGCCGCGTTGATTGGTTGGCGCCGGACCCCCGCCCGCGCACCTTGGGATATGGGAGTTTTCGAACAGGCCACATAAGATTCGTTGACTTTTATTAGCACTTTACGAACACATAGCAGATCTATACCACGTTCTCCATCCGCCTATTTAACATAACACATATTACATAAGACAATATAGCATATCAGGGGTACACCCTTTCCCTTTTATGAGCACTTTTAACATAGCAGAAATTACACAGACACTACGAACACATAGCAGATCGATAACACATTCTTCATCCCCCTATTTAACATAGCATATATTACATAAGACTATATAGCATAGAAGGAGTGCACTCGTTCCCTCTTATGAGCACTTTTAACATAGCAGATATTACACAGAGACTCCTTCCCTTTTATGAGCATAGTTTCCACCCCTTATTTAAACATAGCAGAAATTACATATGACTATGTAACATAGCAGAGCTAATAAAAGACTGTGGCTTATTTAACATAACAGCAAAGATTCGTTCCCTTTTATGAGCACTTTTCTCAACATAGCAGAGAATAAAGGGGTTTATTCGCCCTCTATTTTGTATTCAGGATGGAGACCAATTTTTGACCTACTGCGCATATGCGCAAGACTGTTCCGATTCTCTTTTACGAGACTATGGCAACATAATAGAGCAGAGATTAAAAAATAACAACTCCCACAGACTCACACACACACACACACCTACACAAACTTGATGCGCAGTTCCAACGCAGAAAAATTACAGTAGACTACAGACTAAGAAATATAACAGACTGTTCCAGTTGCTGTACCAGTTCCGGTTCAGGAGCCGATTACGCAAACTGTTCCTGTTCCCTCGGAGCAGACTACGTGTAACAAGTAGGTCGTAAAAGACTATGGACTATTATTCATTCCCTAAATAACATGGTATTCCGGTTCTGATTAAACTCATACACACACACACACACACACACACACTTGGTTGCGTATGCCAAATCCAATTAGTAGAAATAACACGCATGCGCAGAAACATTTACATTTCCGATTCGATACGCCCTTTGTACCGATTTGGATAAATTTCGGCATGTGGGGGGTTTTCGGACATGCTGATTACGAAAACCATCTCTATTTCTACCTGGGGCTTATAGTTTATGTTGGATATGCCCTTTGTATGACACTTAAAACCCAATCACTCGTAAACGGCGCCACATATTGAGATGGTGTTTCCATATTTAGTAATTGGTCATCAACTGCTACAAGTTCCAAAATAATGAACATCGAGGTCAAAGATCAAAATACTTAAAACCTAATAACTCGAAAACGTAGCCATATATTGAGATGGTGTTTCCACATTTAGCAATTGGTCATCAACTACTACAAGTTCCGAAATAATGACCATCGAGGTCGAGGGTCAATATACTTAAAACCTAATAACTCGAAAACTGAGCAAAATATTGAGGTGCTGTTTCCACATTTAGTAATCGGCCACCAATTACTACAAGTTCCAAAATAATGACCATCGAGGTCAAGGTCAAAACTCTTAAAACCTAATAACTCGAAAACGGAGCCACATATTGAGATGGTGTTTCCACATTTCGCAATTGTTTGTCAACTACTACAAGTTCAAAATAATGACCATCGAGGTCAAAGGTCAACATACTTAAAACCTAATAACTCGAAAACGGAGCCACATATTGAGATGATGTTTCACATTTAGCAATTGGTCATCAACTACTACAAGTTCCAAATAATGATCATCGAGGTCAAAGGTCAATATACTTAAAACCTAATAACTCGAAAACTGAGCCAAAATATTGAGGTGCTGTTTCCACATTTAGTAATCGGCCACCAACTACTACAAGTTACAAAATAATGACCATCGAAGTCAAAAGTCAAAATACTTAAAACCTAATAACTCGATAACGGATCCTCATATTGAGGTGCTGTTTCCAAATCTAGTAATTGGTCATCAACCACTGCAAGTTCCAAAATAATGACCATCGAGGTCAAAGGTCAACATACTTAGAACCTAACAACTCGGAAACGGATCCTCATATTGCGGTGCTGTTTGCAAATCTAGTAATTGGTTGTCAACCACTGCAAGTTCCAAAATAATGACCATCGTGGTCAAATGTCAACATACTTAAACGCGAATAACTCTTAAACAGAGGAACGTTTTGAGGTGGTTTCCAAATCTAGTAATACGTCATCAACTACTACATGTTCCAAAAGTACTGACTATCGAGCACAAAGGTCAAATATTTAAGCTTTAATAACTTTAAACAAAGCCGGTGTGACCTATTCAGTTTTGTACCAAGCAGAAAGAAGTCAAGAATGAATAAATATGACTGGGTTACTTCGGGAAAGAAAGCAAAGATATAAAATTTTAACTAGCTGAGAATTTTAAATCATCTTGTACTATTTAAACAAACGAAAGGATAAATTTGAATGACCTATTCAATTTTGAACCAATAAGAAATGCCTTTTATCTAGCTCAGAATTTTATATCATTTTGTACTACGCCAATAAACGAAGGAATAGAATATTTAGTTTTGTACCAACTAGAAAAAAGAAGTGAATAATTAATAAAATTTAGGTGGATAATTTTCTTTTGTACCAACTGGAAAAGAGAAGAAGAGCTTCTTTAACTAGCTCATTATGTACTGTTTAAAGAAACGAAAATTGACTATTTTAACTAGCTCAGAATTTATGTAACTTTTGAACTACTGGAATGTTTTATTTTTGTATCAATCAGAAAAAAGCGAAGAAGAGCCAATTTAACAAGTTCATAACTTCTCTAACGAAAGAATAATTTTGATGTTCTACTTTTTATACCAACGAAAAAATGTACTAGCTGATTATTTTATATCATCTTGTAGTATTTAAATATACGAAATAATAAATTTAAGTGACCTATTCAATTTTGTATCAATGAGAAATGCCATTTTAACTGGCTCAGAATCTAAGTAGTCTAAAATGGCGAAAAGGACTATTTTATATAATTTTACTACTCAAATAAGCAATGGATTATTTAGTTTTGTACCACCGAGAAAAAAGAAATTGCACCATTTTGGAGTATTTAAATAAACAAAGCACTTATAATTTGTGTCAATTCAGAATCAATTAAACGAAGTAATGCATTTGAGTGAGCTATTTAATTTTGTAACAACCAGAGAAAAACCGAAGCTGAGTATTTTATACCATTTTGTATTATTTCAACAAACAAAGGAATAAATTTATATTAACCAGAAAAAAGCTAAAAGGACCATTTTAAACTAGGCTAATAAACGAAGGCATAAATATGAGTGAGCTATTTAATTTTGTAGCAACCAGAGAAAAACCGATAGCCCTTTTTAACTAGTTCAATATTTCTGTACAATTTTGTACTACCCAAATTTTATTTTTGCACCAATCAGAAGAAAATCAAAGAAGGGCAATTTTATACTTTTTGTACCATTAAAAAACCGAGGATAACTTGAGTAGTCTAAGTTTTTGTACTCATTCGAAGAACCATTTTAAGTAGCTCAGCTTTTTCATAACTAATGTTGCCATGCCTATAAGGAAAGGAATAAATAAATATGGGTGTCCTAACCATTTATATCAGGCTTAGATTTTTATGCTTTTATTGTAATATTTGTACCAAACAGAAAAAAGCTACACAGATAAACAAAGGAATAAATTTGTAATAACCACAAAAAGCTCAGCTCAGCTTGATATATCATTTGAGTGGCCTATTGACTTTTGTACCAACGAGAAATCTCATTTCCAGACCATGTTTTACTATTTAAACAAACGAAGGGATAAATTTGAGAAAGCGAACGTGGACTCAAAATTTATATTATTTTGTAATACTCAAATAAACGAAGAAATATATTTGGATAGATTATTTGGTTTTGTACCAAGCAGAAAATTGAAACAAAGGTATAAATTTGTACTGCCCGGAAAAGTGAAGAAGGATCAGCATTCTATACTTTCTTGCCATTTAAAAGCGGATGTCCTATTTCCTTTTGTACCAACGAGAAAAAAGCCGAGAAGGATCGTTTTAACCGGCTTAGAATTTTATACCAAACCGAAAAAGCAAGGAAATACCATTTAACTAACTAATAATTTTTGTGCTAAACATAAAGCGAAGAAATATCATTTTAACTAAGTCAGCATGTTATAACTTTTTGTGCTATAAATTTCAGTGGTGTGCCCAATTTCTTGACCATGTTGTACTATTTAAGAAAACAAAGGAATAAATTTGTACTAACCAGACTCAAAATTTTATATCATTTTGTAATTTTCAAATGGACGAAGGAATAAATTTGTATGGGTTAAGCAAAGAAGGTCAATTTGTACCTTTTTGTGCTATTAAAATAAACGAAGGGTTAAATTTGAGTGACCTATTCAATTTTGTACCAAGTAGAAAAAAATTGAAGAATGAATAAATTTTGTTTGCAATTTAAAAAGCGGAGAAGGTCTATTTTTAAATAGTTCAGTATTTATGTAAATTTTGTACTACTCAAATTCTACTTTCTGTACCAACCAGAGAAAAACAAAGAAAGACCATATTCTGCTACTCGAAGAAACGAAGGAATAAGCTCAGAATTTCTATACATTTTCTGTTATTCAAATAAACGAAGGAACGAAGAAGGATAATTTTATATTATTTCGTACTAATCAAATAAACGAAGGAATAAACCTATTCACTTTTATAGCCCCTTTTAGTTTTGTACCAACCACAAAAAAGGGAAGAAGGCCCATTATAACAAGCTCAGTATTTTTATACCATTTTGTATTACTTAATAAATTTGGGTGGTCTATTTCATTTTTGTAACAATCAGAAGAAAAGTGAAGATGATACATTTTATACCTTTGTGAAGTATTAAAAAACGAGTGGTTCATTTTCTTGTGGTGCTACATTTTGTATATTTTTGTGCCATCCAGATCAATTTATTTATTTCTTTTAAAGAAAACAATACATTACTATCACTGACAATTCAGTTGCCGGTAATTCAGTATTTTACCTAAGTATTATTTACATGTGTTAGTCCAATGTTTGAAATCTATTAAATTCTTAATATTACAATAATACAAATTGATCGATTTATAAAATAATACAGTTAACAGTTCAACTCTCTGTAACCCTTTGTAAGTTTATTCCTAATATGTTCGTCTATTCACACACAATCAAATGCATATGCTACAGTGTCTCAGTGTTAGTTTACAGAATTAAATAATTGTTTATCTTTTTCTAAAAACATTTCTACTATTTCTTTGATATAATAATCACACTCTCTAATGTATTCATATACCAGATTAATTTTTTTCTCCAAAGTATGTGTTCTTAATATTACAACCTTTAAAATGCTTTTTAAATAAAGTTTATAGATTTCTCTCTCATTTCACGTTTAATTAAAATCGTCCACACCTTTTGTAATAATTCGTAATCATACTGCAGCAAACAGTTGTGATCTTTTTCATTTTTTTATGTTCAGAACATGCTTCACATAATAATACTGAATTTGGTGTATACTCATTAAATCTATATATATAAAAGAGAACGCACAAAATCCTTTGTCCGCTCATCACGCTAATACGGCTGAACCGATTTCTTTCATTTTTGGGGGGTTGTTAGGATTTGGACCCTAGATGGTTTTTATCATATCACTTTAATTTTCAATTACCAGTGTCTTGAGATAATTGACCAATCAGGTGTCAATACGTAGAAAAAATCCTTTGTTCGCTCATCACGCTAATACGGCTGAACCGATTTCTTTCATTTTTGGGGGGTTGTTAGGATGTGGACCCTAGATGGTTTTTATCATATCACTTTAATTTTCAATTACCAGTGTCTTGAGATAATTGACCATTCAGGTGTCCATACGTAGAAATCCTTTGTTATTAGTTCATCATAGGTATAAAAATAAACGTATTTATATGCAACCCGCATGACCCTGTGACTCGGCGGGTTAACATAACTGACAGGCGCTATAAATCACTTGAAAGCGAAAAAGTAAAAATTATCTAAGTAACAAAGTTTATTGCGTTCCGGGATGACCGCAGCGAAGCGGGGCGGGTTGGGGTGACCGCAGCGAAGCGGGGCGGGTTAACATAAATGACAGGCGATATAATGTTAACATTTACTGCAATCTACTATGGTTTTTATCATATCACTTGAAAGCGAAAAAGTAAAAATTATCTAATTAACAAGGTTTATTGCGTTCCGGGGTGACCCCAGCGAAGCGGGGTGAACGCTGCTAGTAATTGTATAACACATGTATCACTAATACACTAGTACACCCGCACTCATTAGCTTCCACTTCGAAACGGGTAATATTTGAAACACTGTCATCATCACTTTCCGGGAGTATTTCATTATATCTATTATAGCGTCTAAAATAACACAATTCTTCTATTTCTTGTGTTGGATATATGATTCTCACTTTATCACGTAATTCATCTGGCAAATCCGGGTCAGACGGGTGCATTAACAGTATAGGTTTTTCGTTTTCACGCTGAATTTCTTTTTCTCTAGGTGAAACATAAGCAAGCTCCATGCTAGTCATTTTTCTGCTCTTCAGCAAAAACAAATCAAATAAATAGTTTTTTCAAGCGTGATACATCTATTTATATACCTACAATAAAAGCATTTTATGCATTCTCCGTGTTTAATAATATGTTTGAAGGCAATACAAAATAAATCTTTTCCAAGAAACAATTCGTTAATATAACGACATGATGTATGTTCTATTATTTTCCAAACATACTCCATAAACTTATATTCCATTAGAGTAAAATACATAAATGCAAAAAATATATATTTGTTTTTTTGGACTTAATAAGTTTCATATAATTTACCTTAGACGAGGAAAGAAAGCTTAAAAAATAATTCCATTAAGCAAATATAATTGAAACGTCGAGCAATAGGCAATACCTTAGGACCCTCACTATACTAGCAATACAAATGTTAGGTAACGCATTCGTAACGTTGCTTAAATATCTGCAGCAACAGAATGAATAATTCAGCACTCTTTATAGATGGTGTGCAACATGGAACATGGAAAAATTTTCTTTTCCTTGGCGAGCTGATGTTTACTGTGATATGATTCCTTCTGCTGTGATCAAAAATAGCCAATCATGCTGTCATGATTTGTCGTCTTTCATCAGTTTTCTTTAGAACGCTAATTGCTATGGAGTCTGTTCTACACAATTAAGTTAACGTTGAATTATGACGCAACTCTGGTTTGTTAAATCTCACGTTCAAATATTTATTTAGTGACCGGGAAACTTTGGACTTTAGCGTCGCCGTCAGTATTTTGTAAACCTAATTCGCTAAACACACATCAATACCCATATAGTGACGGGAGGAGCGATTTAAATTGTTCTCTGGATGACACAAAAATATACAAAATGTAGCACAACAGCTAAATGAACCACTCGTTTATATTAATCCGTCACAAAGGTATAAAATTCTGAGCTTGTGAAAATGAATCTTTACTTTTCTTCTGATTGTTACAAAATGAAATAGACTACCAAAATTTATTAGAGTAATACAAAATGCTGTAAAAATACCGAGCTTGTTATAATGGAGCCTTCTTCCCTTTTTTGTGGTTAGTACAAATCTAAAAGGGGCTTTTCTGCCAGCTATAAAAGTGAATAGGTCACACAAATTTATTCCTTCGTTTATTTGAATAGCACAAAAAGAAATTCTGAGCTTATTCCTTCGTTTGTGTGAGTAGCAGAATATGGTCTTTCTTTGTTTTTTTCTGGTTGATACAGAAACTACATAAATACTGAACTATTTAAAAATAGATCTTCTCCGTTTTTTAATTGCAAACAAAATTTATTGATTCTTCAATTTTTCTACTTGGTTCAAAATTGAATAGGTCACTCAAATTTAACCCTTCGTTTATTTTAATAGCACAAAAAGGTACAAATTGACCTTCTTTGCTTAACCCACACAAATTTATTCCTTTGTCCATTTGAGAATTACAAAATGATATAAACTTTTAGGTCTGGTTAGTGCAAATTTATTCCTTTGTTTGTTTAAATAATACAACATACTCAAGAAATTGGTTATACCAAAAGCACAAAAAGTCATAACATGCTTAGCTAGTTTTTGGTTAGCACAAAAATCATTAGTTAGTTAAATGGTATTTCCTTGCTTTTTTGGTTTGGTATAAATTTTACAAAAAGGTATAAAATTCTAAGCCAGTTAAAAATGAATCTTCTTCGCTTTTCCGGTCAGTACAAATTTATACCTTTGTTTCCTTTTTCTACTTGGTACAAAACTAAATAATCCATCCAAATTTGAGTATTACAAAATGATATAAATTCTGGGTCCATGTTCGCTTTCTCAAATTTAGCACTTCGTTTGTTTAAATAGTAAAACATGACATGGAAATGAGATTTCTCGTTGGTACAAAAGTCAATAGACCACTCAAATGGTATATCAAGCTGAGTTTCGCTTTTTTGTGGTTATTACAAATTTATTCCTTTGTTTATCTGTGTAGCTTTTTTCTGTTTGGTACAAATATTACAAAAAAGACATAAAAATCTAAGCCTGATATAAATGGTTAGGACGCCCATATTTATTTATTCCTTTCCATATAGTCATGGCACCATTACGTATGGGAAAAGCTGAGCTACTTAAAATGGTTCTTTGAATGAGTACAAAAACTTATACTACCCAAGTTATCCTCAGTTTTTTTAATGGTACAAAAAGTATAAAATTGCTTTTCTTTGATTTTCTTCTGATTGGAACAAAAATAAAATAGATTATCCAAAATATGGGTAGTACAAAAATGTACAGAAATATTGAACTACTTAAGATGGGCCTTCTTCGTTTTTTTCTCTGGTTGCTACAAAATTAAATAGCTCACTCATATTTATGCCTTCGTTTATTAGACTAGTTTAAAATGATATAAAATTCGCAGCTAGTTAAAATGGTCCTTTTTTGCTTTTTCTGGTTAATATAAATTTATTCCTTTGTTTGTTGAAATAATACAAAATGGTATAAAATACTCAGCTAGTTAAGATGATTCTGCTTCGGTGTTTCAAATTGAATAGCTCACTCAAATGCATTTCTTCGTTTAATTGATTTTGAGTAGACACAAATTATAAGTCCTTTGTTTACTTGAATAATCCAAACTGGTGCAATTTCTTTGTTTTTCTCGGTGGTACAAAACTAAATAGACCAGTCAAATTCTGAGCCAGTTAAAATGGCATTTCTCATTGGTACAAAAATTGAATAGGTCACTTAAATTTATTCTTTCATATATTTAAATAGTACAAGATGATATAAAATATTCAGCTAGTTCATTTTTTCTCGTTGGTATAAAAAGTAGAACATCGAAATTATTCTTTCGTTACAGAAATTATGAACTTGTTAAAATGATCCTTCTTCGGTTTTTCCGATCGATACAGAAAATGTAACATTTCAGTAGTTGAAAAGTTACATAAATTCTGAGCTATTTAAAATGGTCAATTTTCGTTTGTTTAAACAGTACATAATGATATAAAATTCTAAGCTTGTTAAAGTAGCTCTTCTTCTCTTTTCCAGTTGGCACAAAAGAAAATAACCCACCTAAATTTTATTCATTCTTCACTTCATTTTTTCTAGTTGGTACAAAACTAAATATTCCATTCCTTCGTTTATTTGAGTAGTACAAAATGATATAAAATTGTGAGCTAGATAAAATGGCATTTCTCGTTGGTACAAAATTGAATAGGTCATTCAAATTTATCACTTCGTCTGTTTAAATAGTACAAGATGATTTAAAATTCTCAGCTAGTTAAAACAGACCTTAGCACAAAAAGGCACATAAATTCTGAGCTAGTTGAAATGGCATTTCTCGTTGATAGAAAATTGAGTAGGTTTCCTTTGTTTCTTTAAATTCTCACCTAGTTAAAATGGCATATCTTTGTTTTCTTTTTCGTTAGTCCACCCAAATTAATTTTTTTCGTTTATTGTGAATAACCCAAACAGGTACAGAAATTCTGAGCTAGTTACAATTGACATTTCTCGTTGGCACAAAATTCAATAGGCCACTCAAATTTATTCCTCTTTCACTTTTTCTGCTTGGTACAAAATTTTTCGTCGCACCGTTTACGAGTTATGCGGGTTTGAATATTTGACCTTTTTGGGGCATGAAGTTGCTGGTGACCAATTACTAAATGTGGAAACACCACCTCAATATGTTGCTTCGTTTACGAGTCTGATTTTTTACCTCCATGGTAAGTACTTTTAGGACCCGTAGTAGTTGATAACCTGTCACTAAAGTGTGGAAACCGCCCCTCAATATGTTGCTTCGTTTTCGAGTTTAACCTTTGAGCTCGATGATCAGTATTTTTGGAACATGTAGTTGCTGGTGACCAATTACTAAATGTGGAAACACCACCTCAATATTTGGCTGCGTTTTCGAGTTATTTGGTTTTAAGTATGTTGACCTTTGACCTCGATGGTCATTATTTTGGAACATGTAGTACCTGATGACCAATTACTAAATGTGGAAACACCATCTCAATATATGGCTACGTTTTCGAGTTATTAGGTTTTAAGTATTTTGATCTTTGACCTCGATGTTCATTATTTTGGAACTTGTAGCAGTTGATGACCAATTACTAAATATGGAAACACCATCTCAATATGTGGCGCCGTTTACGAGTGATTGGGTTTTAAGTGTCATACAAAGGGCATATCCAACAAACTATAAGCCCCAGGTAGAAATAGAGATGGTTTTCGTAATCAGCATGTCCGAAAACCCCCCATATGCCGAAATTTATCCAAATCGGTACAAAGGGCGTATCGAATCGGAAATGTAAATGTTTCTGCGCATGCGTGTTATTTCCTTGTGAGTTGTTAAATGAAAGAGTTGAAGGAATGTAAAAAAAAGTTGTTTCATACGAAATAAGCAGGCATCTGTGATTAGCTATGCGACTTCCAGATGGCCGTTAATGTTTTCTTTCCAAAGTAATGGAAAAACTAGCAAAAATATATGCCAAGTCATTGAGATGAGGTTGCCCCCTATATATTTTGGGTAATGTAATATTTCTTTAACGCTCGGAGTAAGCAATTTTGGTAAATCCCATTCTTTTTTATTTTGAATTTTTAACCTTGTGTTCTATATTCCGGCCTCATCTCGGGGTGAGAAACAAATAATTCATTGTGGGAAGGTATCTTCGAAATTTTGCCAGGCAGACCTTGTCGAGTGGTCAGAGAGAATCATAGCTGAATTATTACGTTGTAAAAATTTAGCTGTGAATCTTAAAGGCGCCGATAAATTTAATTAAACCTCGACAAAAACGTACGTTAGTCAATAATGTGTGAAAATAAAGTTTTAATATGTAATATGTTTTGAAAAATTATTTACTAACGAGAGAATTCATTTAATATATTCGTGATATCGTATTATTGCATTATGTTTGAAAGTTAACTCGTAAGTTGATATAGTGTCGTTAAATGGCGTATTTTGAATGTATGAATAATGAAAATATTACATTATTAAAAGTTATTTTGAAAATTAGTCATAAGTAAGTGCGTACACATATAAAAATAGTTATCTTTGCATTTTATATTTCATTCTGTTTAAAATATTGAAAATTTCATATGTTTAGTATAATAAGGATATTTAGTGTAAGATGTAACAACACGAGTCAGATACTTACAAAAAAAGAAAGGTTGAAATTTTATAATTCATATGTAATGGTGTATAAATTATATAGGTCATTTAATATGAATAAAGAAAATATGAAAGTTATATATAGGTGATATAAAATGAAAATATAATAAGTAATCAAAGTGTTATTCAGTTTGCATTAAAGTATTGTGTTATGAGCAAATATATAATTTTATACTTGTGCAAAAAAGCCCATTTAAAGTGAATAGCCCATAAAAATAAAATAGCCCATCTACGTTTGTGTAAAGTATTAGTGAACCATCGTAAATCAAATATTAATAGTGCAAGAATGAAGAGGAGTAATAACCGGAAAAATAAATTTAAGAAGAGGAAAATTCCAAGATTCCAGGATTCTGATAATCTTCAAAGAAGATCATCGTCCCTTCCGCGCGCCATATGTGAGCGTGTGGCCCCCCCTCACTCCCATTTCATTTTAATTTTCCCAGTTACTCTTAGCTTAAGTGGAATAAGGCTCCATGGATTATACGTCGACGCAAACTTTGTTAGTTTTATCTTTTTCAATGAGTTGGCAGTACTGTGAATGGTGACTAGTATCTTTTGTTCATCGCACAAAGGAATGAGACGTGGTTGTGACGTTATAAAAAATAGTCCCTTAAAATCTAATTTAATCGAAGAATATGTTTACTATTTTTAATACTTTACATATATAATTATAATGGTAAATACTTATAACACCTTTTGACATATATATTCTTTGTAAAGAACATTTCGTATAGATATTATTACAATTTTTCTCTGTCACCGCAAGCGTAACCATACATACGCTAGAAAGAGAAGGCGCGAGAACTTTTGTACGAATGGACGCCATCGAAAAGAAAAGATGTGAACAACTTACCACGGAAATCCATTGATAATTTGGTCATCGTTTATGTTATTGTGCTAAAATATGTATAAGTGAATTGTGGAACTTATGTTATTTCGTTACCTACGTAAGTTAAAGTGAATTTCAACGAAAATGTATTAAAACAACTTAACTTATCTGAGAATAAGAAAAACCACGTTGTCTCAGTTCCTTGCAAATGTTGCTATACAAGAACAAATACCAAATCTATTATTGAATTTTACTTATATTCGTGATAAAGTAATGTAGGTTATTCAAGGGATAAATTTACTTCTTAAATAGTTAATCAGTGGCACCATAAGTAAGTTCACGGTCGACTACCCAGCCGTACAGTGAAAATTGGAGCTAATCAAGAAAATCTAAAATCCATTCAAAAATGGGAAGAAGAATCTAAAAGGATTGCCCTCCAAAAAATCCACTGACCCCCCTCTTTTCTTCTGAAATCTCCAAAATCGAAGTGTTGTGTGAATTAGTGTTCAGTGAGCAATATGTGCAAAGTAATCATGTCTCTTCTTACGCAATGAGCCAGCTTCGTCGACATGACATATAATTCTGAATTAATTCTTCGAAATTCTTTTTTATTTTTTTTATTCTCCAATGAAAATTCATGGGCTTGAATTTGATATGGTAAAATGATAAAAGGGAAAATCTAAAATACAAAACTTCAAAAGGTATCAATAATATTCATATTAATCAAAATACAGAAGTAAGTATGTATGCTACATGTATATTGTTTGTGCTTAAGTAAATCAGTTTCATATATGTATGTTGTTTCAGTTGTTCGATACCAGTTTCATACGCAAATCACTACTGGGACGGTAAGAATATTTTACTTGATGTTATAGAAATTGTGTGGATGCGAAGTGGGCGTGTCACCGAGGGTGGGTACGCGCATATATCGGTTTGGATCGAACCCATCTTAACTGGTGATCTGGTGCAATTCTTCCCACAATCTCTAACCACTACTATACAGAAAAGAGTTTCACATTCGGTTCCATCCGTCAGACCCACTATAAATGAAAACGTTTAGCGTCCGAATGAAAGAATCATACCCAGTGGGGTCACCAGATAGGCGTACAAGACAAGACGCGAACCCTACCGGTCACAAGAATGGCTTGCCCAAACAGGAACACGAACCAGTCGTGTCATAAGAATGGCTTTCCCTCACAAGGACAAACGAGAATCGAACCCGTCAGGTCATACATTTTCATGATTTTTCTATCTAAATAGCTTTCTTATAGTATATTCTATAGTTAGTGAAGAATTCCATGACCTGAATGCGATATTTCGCTCTGAAATTCACCATTAAGATGGATGGATTACATGTTTTACGAATTAAAGCTAACATGAAGAATGTAGTATTTGAGGGCAATTTTAGAGGCTATTTAACTTTATTTTAACTTTTGAGTTATCGACATCTTTTTTCTTCTCTAGATCATTTTAGTTTGTCATCCATGTTTCTAAGAGCTTAGTACTCTAGCTTCTAGCACAAAAGTTAAACTTGCCCGTTTTTCTATTTATCCGTCAAAGCATACGTTTTTCAATATACCCGTCAAACCGTACTTCCACATTTCTGTTAAACTGTAGCTGGGAAGTGATTTAGCAATAATTTTCCGAACACAATCTTAAATATCAATTTATACAAATAATCAGTAGCGAATTTATAAAAGTACTTTAGGAGGGGTTTTTCTGTTGTTTCGTTTTCTAAAATGTCCTAATTTTATTTGGGAGGTGCTTGAAGTTTATGAGTACAGGCATAACTAATATTTCGTATCGTTTATATGTTTAGCAATAATCTTCCGGATACAACCTTAAAGATAATTTTATACTGAGAATCAGTGGCGGACTTAGAAAAGTATTTTGTGAAGGGTTTTTCTTACTAATGTTTAGTTTTCTAAACATTCGTAATTTTTATTTGACGAGAGCTTAAAGTTTATGAGTAAAAGCATAACTAATAGATATTTTGTTTGTCGCACACATCCCGTAACTTTGGGGAACGGGCTTCGGTCCGAAAAACCGCCCCTAACCTTCGCAAAACCGTCATTGCTGATAATTAGGAATAATAACGATTTACAAACAATAAGAAAGGAAGTCGGGCAACTCACGGTACACGCACTATTTCTACATTCACAGATGGAATGAAGAAAAGCTTTGTCAGAATGGTCGAATGCTGGTTGAATCCCGGACTTCCCGATAGAAGCGTAAAAGCTAATCACTCAGTCATATTTGTCGTGCAGTTGTATTTAGCTTAACTTAAATATATTCCGTAGTCCTTTTTAAGGGGGGGATTCCGTAATGATATGTTGAATCCCACTTGTTAAAAATTCAGAAAACTTGAGGATTGGGTAAACCGTGATGCTGGTTATATAAAACTTAACTGTAGAATTTCAAGAATATACAAAACCAAAAGCTCTAGATGTGCAGCCTTTAAGTGTATCATATAAAACTAAGTATTTCTCTTATGTTTTATTCTATTTTTTTTTTTGTTTCAAAAAGAGGGTTTGGAATATTTTGAAGTAAAAATACTACATACTATTTTGCTAGTTATTTGTGTATTTTTTTTTTAAAAAAAAGAAGTGTTTACTTTTAGGGTGGGCAGGTTTAAACCAACTTTTTTTTTAATAACTGGTTTAAACCATAAAAATAAAAAGAATGAAAAATGCGAATCGTGTGAACTTCATGGTGACCCTTCCAGATATCAAACCACCTGCAATAGTTTTATTTCCTTTTCACCTTTTAATCAAGGTGTCTAATGTTCAATTCTCGGTCGAACAAACCAAGTAGCGGTTTGGATGTCACTTTAAGCGAAAGTCTTCTCCTTGATAACCTCTGTATTACGTAAGGATGTTCAGCCTAAACGTACGAAATGAAACCAAATTGTATATTTCTCCTTGCCTGAATGCCTGTTGTTTTATAAAGAAGTCAGGGTTGCTTAAATATATTGATAGAAATTGGCAAAATTTATCGATTGCCTACGTATCTTCCAGCATTAGATTGGATTGCACTTTCAATGATATCTACGTATTAAATTTATAATTTAATATCTCAGTTTTAGCGTACTGATTACGATACGTTGACCTTTAAATTTTAAATGCAAAGCAATAACAGAGATTTCCCGTTATTGTCTTACATTTCAGGTAATGACGGGATTTTCCCGAAAGCTAGGGCGGGAGATTCTCAATTTAAGAAATTTACTGACCGGGCTTCTTTAAGCGTATGGGAGTTCTTCCGGCAAAATTCCGCTGTTGCATAATAACACAAAGACGAAGCAAACTTATTTCTGTGAATATGTAATATAAATACATAAAGCAAAAAATCTAAATAAAGAACTGGTTTAAACCAAAAAAACCTGGTTTAAACATCCCCCCAAAAACGGGTTTTTGGCATTTTCAAAAACAACCATGGTTCTTGTCAACTCTGCTTAGTTTTGTATATAGGAGGTTAAAAAATTCTTATTATATACATTGGTTAATCCTGTGGAATTCATAATGTAAATATGTTGAAGAAAAATTGTTTGAAATATCTTTTCGAAATTCATAATTTAGTTTCGAGGTTTTATATTATTATCAGCACCAACCACTAATTAAATGACTTTTTGTGTTATAGAGAAGCGAAACAAAGTCTCCTTTATCAATTTAAAGCAGAATTTTGAGAAAAAGCCCAAAATTTCCCAGGAAAAAAGAGAAGCAGAAAAAACCGAGTTTCTTCCAAAAACGCCGGTTTTTTCCGAGCTCTTGCATCTCTAGCGTTATATCGAAGACTACATGAAAATACAAAAAAGTACCAAAGTGTACTACACTTGGTCAGATTACATTACGTTACTTGAGGCTAGGTTAAGTTCAGTTACCTTCAAAACAGAGCCATGTAAGCTTTTACAATTTGGCATAAAAAATTACTATTGCGTATAAACACGGCGTCCGGATGTATGCTACAGTGCTAGGTGCGTCCGGAGGAAGTAGGCGTGTCAGCGATGGTGGGTATGCGAGTTGGTAGTGAAACAGATGTTTTTTGATAATAGCTTGAATAGCACTTCATATTAGTAAAGCTCCACTTGTAAATAGTATACTGTGTCTTTCACACAATTTCAACAACTGGCATTCGTTATTTTTGTGTAATTCTATAAAACGCAAATAAGGTATGTCACAATCTTGACATATACGCGCTATTACCACACTGTCTTTCCCACCACTAAATCATAGCAAGTGTACTTCTCCGCCAGTCACTTCCGCCTCCACATACAGTATCCCTTACAATATCAAACACAGCCTACAAAAATCACTATTTCGTTCACCTGACTTTCACTTACTCTTCCTGTCAAACCAAAATACATTCTCCAATTCAACCTGTAAATTTCCAAAAATTGGTCCGACGATACAACACTTACACGGTTAAGTCCTTGCACAAGCACAAGGTACAGGGTTTTAGTTAACGTTCCCTTGAACGTAAGCACCAGAAGAAATAAACACAACCTATACAAACCAGTGAAGTGCAAGGTGCACGTAACCATGTATATGGAATACTTACCCTTGCACTTTCAATTCCATGCTCTTGATTTTCCTACATACGTTAATGGCAACCACGGAACAGTCGGAATATTATTCAGATAAAGTCACGAAAATTAGCATGTTATGCATGTTTTTTTTTTTGAAAAAAAAACTAGATTTAAAATTTACATTTTGTAATTAGCTTAACCATGAAAAATTGTTTCAAAGGAACTATGGCTTTAATTACTGTTTGACTACTGAAATATAATATACATTTTAGACAAGTTAATTCATTTAAAATATCCAGATACAATTATAAATACAAAATATTCAATTTACTTTTATATGTGAATCGTTTGATTGGTTGATGGAATCTTTCCAATCTTCATTCAAATAATGCACAGACAACACATCAACCGATAACACACAATATAGCGTATGTTCATGTTACCTTATTGTCATGGGTACATTCTTCGGTACGAATTTACTGTACCCATAAATCTTCCATGTACCCACTAATTCATGGGTAAGAGGGTGAGATGCGGTGTGTACCCACTAAAGTCTTCGGTACATTGAATTCTCATAGGTACATCAGCGAAGTACCTTCTATTTCATGGGTACTTGTGCAAAATCATGGGTACTGTTTTTAGAGTGTATCAGCAGTGGAACAACTGACCGGTCGAAGATTTATCGTGAGTAAGTGAAACATTAATTATTCGAGCCACCTAGCCACTTTTTTATTGAAGGAAAGCAAATAGAAATGAAATGAAAGGTTGAAAGAATCAAATAAAATTTAACAAATCTACTTGACCGCTTGTAATCTCTTAATGTTCTCTTAATTTGTGTAATTCAGATTCAGCAACAAATTCTTTGCACAGTTTAATTATTTTTTTTTGATTTGTATCGTAAAGTGGTTTATTTTTTATTCGTTAATATTTGTGTTGAAATTAATCATTTTCACATATTTCTATTTTACGGTCAACCGTATGTGCCCAACTTCGGGTTTTCGGTAAGATATAAGTTCGGATGTAATTGTGATTTGCCGTAGTAAAGCTTGGGTGAATGCTTAAGTTTGTAGAATTTTAACAAGGGCAAAAAAACACGATTAGAAACACATGACGACCATGACAGGACAAACTCATCAATCTTCGGATGTAATTCTGCCCGAAGATACTACTGGTTTACTTGGTAAACCCGACAGTATTTAGAACAGGTATTGTAGTATTTGCGTATAGAATCCAAAGTTTGAGTCACGTAGTATATTTAGCAGACTAGATAAATTTAATTTCCTTGGAAATTGTTCAAACTTGTGAAAAAGGAAAGAGAAAATAATAAGCAGGCTTTAAATAACATAAAGTAAATTTAATTACTATAGAAATATTACTAGTATAAGTTTTTCGTAAGACATTAAAATGTAACATTTTTATCTTTGTTCGCAAAGTTTTTTAACCGTCAACTTCCAATATTACGCACATATAAATAAACACCAATCAGCTGATCAAAGCCGAACACACACCAATATAGACATAACCTTCTGTTTGCACCTTTATTTATTGCATTGTATTGTATTGTATTTATTTCATCCTTTTTTCATACATTTAGCACTGTAATACAATGCATATGAAGTGGATACGTCATTTATATATGAATACAAAAGTAAAAGAAACAATAATAGTGAAAATTACACACACTAGGTTAATAAAGCCTTACTTCTTACATCTTATTACACTGTACATTTTACACGACATCATTGTTAAAAATAAACTTAGCAATTATTACTTGCAGTGTATTTAGAAATCCTTCAATAAGTATGTAATGCTAAAAGCTAGTAATGACTTTGATTTACATGACATCATGTAATATTTCTATTGGCTTAGCAGTTCATGTATTCCTCTACCGAGTAAAAGCAATGTTGTAATAAATATTTCTGGAGTTCTTTATTAAATTTAGCAACAGAGTCCTGAGTTTTTATTTCATTCGGAAGTTTATTGTAAAGCATGATACCCGCGTATTTACACCCTTTTTCATATAATACTGTTCTGTGTTCTACAATAGAAAAGTTTTGTTTGTTTCTTGTATCATGATCATGTTGCTGTTCTACTCGCGTAAGGATACCTTGTAAGTGTCTCTTTACAAATATCAATAGATTTAAAATATACAAACAAGGCACTGGAAGTATGCGAGGTTTTTTAAATATGGGTTTGCAGTGATCTTTCGGTTTAGCAGTTGCCATCATTCTTATTATTCGTTTCTGTATCGTAAAAATTACTTTGGCCTTGTGTGTATTTCCCCAAAATATAATACCATATGTTAAATTCGATTGGAATAATCCAAAGTAAATTGTTTTTAAAGTAGACTCTCTTAACCCGGGAACACATAGGGAAATTTTACACACGTGCTTACATAGTGGGGTGCTCTAGCACCCCATAAGTATATGTGGATCTCTTGTAGATTTTTTTTTAATTTTTGAAAGAAACACATTTTCACCTTTCTTAAGAAGCATTTAATGAATAATTTCTTGAAGTACACCTCAGTTTTGATTACACACAGTTGCCACAAACAAACTTCTTGTGTTCAGCGCAAATTGGCTTGCTGCACCCGGTACAGAATGATTTTGTCTTCCTATCTGCAGATCTCGGGCACAAGTAACACCTGCCTTGCTTTGGTGTAGGTACATGAGCCTGTCCTACGTCATCTTCTACACCAAGTACTTCTTTGATCATGGTTGAAAGAGGAGTTGAAAGGGGGGTCCTGAGCCTGTTTTGCATATGGGGAGTCACTAGCTGCATTCCCAACTCACGCAATAGATGTTGTCGTGTGAAGGACATTCCCCTATTCTGCGTAGCATTTCTAAAAAGTACCATGCTATTCACACCTGCCTGATCCAACATTCCGTAGAAAAACCGAAGCGGCCACCGCCTTGTTTTACGATTCACTGTATAGTTATGCATTAGCTCATCCAAAACGTCCACTCCGCTCTTTGTCTCATTATAGAAATGAATTATTTCAGGCTTCTTTGTTTCTACATTCACAGATTTGTCGCTATGCATGGTGGAGAGGAGAATAACACTTTTCCATTTTCGTGGGCAATAGGAAACCAGTGTTTTAGGCCCATCAAACGCAAACTCTGTAGTATCTACCTTTCTCTTTCTGTCAGGAAGAAAAGCTTGAGGAATCTCCTTTTTATTATGGCGCAAAGTCCCAACAACTGTCAACTGGTAGTCTTTCAACATCGTATCAGCTAATTCCACCGACATGAACCAATTATCCATGGTTAGATTTCTGTTAGTTCCACGAATTGGTTCTGACAGTTCTTTTACTAATTTCAGAGGTACAGGTTCACGTGCGCTGTTTTCAACCTTTCCAGTGTACGGCAGTGCATTCACCATATAAAATGTTCGCGAGTCACAGAGACAATTGATTTTTATACCATACTTGTCAGGTTTAGAAGGTATATAAACGCGGAAGGGACACTTTCCTCGAAAACCAAGAAGTTGCTCGTCAATGGTGCAGTATTCATGTGGTGTATAGTATGTTTTGCAATTCACTATAAATTCTTCCCATAACACTTTGATAGGCGCAAATTTATCTGCTGTATCTCTCGCCATTTTATTATCAAACCGTAGACAGTTTATGAAGAAACAAAATCGGGCTTCAGGCATTATGCAGCGGAATATTGGATTTCCAAATGTGGTTGACCACATGTCTTTCACGTTCAAATGTCCACATTTCAGGGTGCCAGCTATGTAAAGTAGTCCAATTAGAGCAGAGATTTCGTTGGTATTTGTATCACCTACATAATACGTGCCTACAGAGTAGTTTATTCTTTGTCGCGCAATTTCTTCGTTTGTGTGTTGTACAACAATGCTTATGATATTGTCGGTAAACAATAATTTCCAACCATCAAGGGGAGTTTGAACGTCCTTTGCAGCTCCTTTGTTGCCGGGAATACGCAAGACTATATTACGTGCCGGTGTTCTACCTCTAACTGTGGGTACACTTTTCCACCGGTAACCATTTCTTCCTTTGATTATTGCACCACGAGTCGGTTCATCATCTTCACTGTCACTGTCACAGTTCAGTTCCGCATCACTAACAGCAGTTTCAGAAACTTCATCAGCATAGTCCGACTCAACTAGAAGATCGTCCTCAAAATCACTCACGTTTTTTTCAGTATCTTGATCACCTACCTCCTCTTCTTCAAGCCACTTTCGAATCTGTGCGTCGTCTGGAACCTTCGAGGATGAAGCCTTGCAAGTCCACATGATTGTAAAGCCAACCTACACTCAATGTCTTATCTCTAATGAAAGTGACGTATCAAAAAATATATATACGTGAACACATAGGCGGGGTACCACAACACCCCAAACAGCAAAATAACACACTTTTTCCGACTTCTGACTAAACTTTCTCTGTGCAATGGAACGGCGCACCCCTCTCTGCTGCAGTCAGATGATAAACTAGGAATACACAAGAGGGTAGCACCGTCAGTGGCATATTCATTATTTCCACACTGTTTAAACACCGAGTGGGGTGCGTGAGCACCCCCCTATGTGTTCCCGGGTTAAGACATTTTTAAGTACTTTAATTGCGAAATATATTTGGTTTAATTTTTTACTCAGCTTAGATATTTGCACATCCCAGGAGAGATTTTTATCTACCCAAATTCCTAAGAACTTAGTTGAGTTTACATATTCTATTTCGTTATTTTGAATTACAATGTTCCTAGGCTGTGCATGTTTGTTGCGTATGTGATGAAGATTGATTGCTTGTGTCTTTTCAATATTTAATTTAAGCTTATTTTCTTTAACCCAGCGAGATAGTTTACAAAGGATTTCGTTTGCACTACCTTCAATAACCTCATTTGTTTTACCTTTTACTATAATATTAGCGTCATCTGCATAAAGGGATGCTTCTGCTGGAGCAATATTACTTGGTAGGTCGTTAATATATATCAAAAATAATAGTGGCGCTAATACGGATCCTTGTGGCACTCCACATGTTATTTCTTGTTTCTGTGATATGTAGTATGTAGCTTGGTTTGTATCCCTGTTATTATATTGTTTGAGAATATTTTCGAAGTGGACAATGCTGGATCATTATTGTACGTTTGTGATAAGTTGGTGTAATAGTTATTAAATAGGTCAGCAATTATACGAGGATCTTTTATTACGTTGCCATTTTAATTATCTCTAAATTACCGTCATCATTACGAGTGTTTAAACTTAACTCGCTCTTCACTAGTTTCCACAACGCATTCGAATTATTTTCTGATTTTTTAATGATTGTTTCATTGTATAATTTTTTTGCTGCTTTCAGAACCCGTTTGTATATGTTCTTGTATCTTTTGTAATATGTCTCTGTACGTGGTGATAGATTTCCTTGTGTTTTAGCTTTGTTAAGTATTCTCATTTTTTTACTTGCTATTCTGATCCCTTGTGTTACCCAGGGTTTTGATTGTTTTGCTGAAGTTACACATTTTACAATAGGTAATGCTAGATCGAAATAGAATCTTATGGTGTCAATGAAATAACTGAAAGCTTCATTAACCTGATTATGTATATAAAGCTCGTTCAATTTTCTTCCCTGAGAAGGTGATTAAAATATTGTATATTTTCGTCATTAAATTTTCTTTCGTATGTTACACTACTTGCTTTTGCATTACAAAAACTTTTATTAGGAGTTACATGTATGTCAAGTACTTGGGCAAGGTGGTCTGAAAATCCACTGTTGAAGACGTCTACTGTGTTGTAGTTAAGATGTTTGCTCGCTATGAACTGGCCAATTGCACTTTTAGAGTATTTTGTAATTCGTGTGGGAACTTTAACAATTGCGTCCATATTAAATGAATCTAGAAGAAGTTCTACCTCGTGTTTTATAGGCTGTAGAAAGTCTATGTTGATATCACCAACAATTACGACTGTCTTCTTGATTTTCATAAAATAATTTAGTATCGTATCCATCCTATTTATAAAAAATTCTATATCTCTGTCAGGAGTTCTATATACACATACAATTACAAGGTTATAATCTACTAATTCTAATACACAACTTTCAAAGTGTTTTTCTACATTTAAATATTTTCTACATTTAAATATACTTATGGTAAGAATATTGTGAGAAAATAATTATAGAATACGTGTTAAGATATGTTAAAATAAATTAATAAGTTTTGAGATGTGTCAAAAAAGAGAAGGTTTTGTGCAATTGAAATAATGACACATTAGTTTCAGAAAGTTGTTTGTTTACACTTTGTTGTTGAAGTTAGGCGTTCGTATTTTTCACTTTTATATTGTGAATTAGTTGTTTGTAACTTAAATAAATATAGAGAGTAGAATTACATTAGAACAAATTCAAGCATTGTTAGAGAAACAGTCTGCTAAATTACAGCAGAAACTAGAAAATAACAGTGAACGTTTAGAACATAAAATTGAAAGCAATAGAGAAAGAGTAGATGAATTAATAGGCAAATGCAAACAGTCAATAACAGAATTAGCAAATGAATGTAAACAGTCCATAACCAAATTAGCAAAAGAGTGCACGCAGAATTGAGTTGAATTTGCAAGTAGGCTTGATGGTTTGAGTAGTAATATTACATCGTCCAATAATACGATTACTGAAATACGTTTGGAATTATCTAGCCTAATCAAACACGTTGAATCAGGTAGCGAAGAATATAGGAAAAGTGTTGAGCATTTACAGCCATCCATACAAGCGGTAGAGATTGAGAGTAGAGAGACCACCGAGGCCCAACAGCGTGATATAGATACTTTGAAAGAGGAAGTGCAAGGGGTAAAAGGCCAAGTAGAGAAAATAGAAGAACACCAGGTGCTCACAGACAGAAAATGTGAGATTGTTAGTTTTTGTATGAATAGACAGGAAAGTGCCGTACGCGAATTAAACGGATATGTAAAGGAACTCGCGGAAAAGACAGGTGAGATAGGTGAAGAAGTACAAGGGCAACGGCAAATTCTAAAACTTAACAGTGAACGGTCAGATGGAACCAAACAAACCTTAGAAAGTTTCAGTGAACACCATAAAGCTACTGGTGAAATGATAATGGAGCATTTTGAGAAATTGCCCGCTGTTATCGTAAAATCCGAACATGATCAAGATATTACTGAGGAAATTCATATATTAGAGAGAGTAAACCATGAATTATTAGTATGACAGGAAATATTGATAAATTGCGACAATTGCATATTGATACACGTACGTCACCACGTAAAGAGAATCAGTTCGATCGTGAATGCCACGGCTCACATTATCAAAGTGAAGGATTCGAATCCGACGGTCCCCTAGTGTATTTATGAATATGTAATATTTGGCATAATTTGAATGAAATTTATCGTGACATCCTTATATATATATATATATATATATATATATATATATATATATATATATAGATATATAGATATATATAGATATATATACTTTCTGCGTGTGTGTCCCCCTCCAAATATACAGAGAAATGGGCGCCCTTGCGTAGTACTATATACCTAGGTACTTGCTAGAAATTACAGAAGGTTATTCGCTTTATACCCACCCATTTTCGATGCGGTGCTGCCACCTGGCGTATCATACTGGAACTATGGTCACACACAAGGGTCGTGTTTGTCTGACCTGGAATACTAGCAGACACAGTTAAAGATGCTTTTATCATGGAATCTGGAAAGTCCTCAAAACTTTCCCTTCTCTTCTTTGAGATATTTGTTAGAGATTTATGACCCCGTTACCTGAAAATCAACGTTGCTACTTCCTTCTATTGTCCCTTTCTTTTATCATTGTTTACATTCATTGTTTTTTTTAATGCTGAATTTTGTTGTTTATGAAAGGTTACGGAAGTACGGCAACATTGAAGAGAATGACAGCGCACGTGCTGCTTAAGATCAGCCCTGGGTTGTGTGGGGGGAAATGTGTAGTGTTTGGGGCAACAGATCTCTAAGTTTGTCTCCAATAGTTACAGTAGGTGCGTGTGTGATGGTAGTGACTGTTATCAAATGGCACCGAAAATCAACGTCTTATTCCACGAGACGCTTACATATACACACAAAAGCCACAACCAGTTATTGTTCTCAAGTGAAAAAATTGTGTTAAAATATTAAATTGTTCGCACTAACTATCTTAAGTCGCGGCACAAGTCACAATCAAAAGTAGCATTTGAACCAATAATAGCAAGTGTATTAAATAAAATTAGTACCGGTATACGCAACGGGAGTTCGACAGTCAATCTAACCGCAATGGCATACAGAAATACAGGATTTGCTATTCCCGCTAAAACGATAAAGATGGATGGATACCTTCTGAAACACGAGAATACCGGTATGTGAGACTGAGCTACACTAGCGACAAAAGATCTCACTTGAACGAAATATGAACTAAAGAAGTATACAGCCGGGTTCCATTTAACTAGTGATGGGCAGTTTGGTTCCTTTCCCGGAATCAATTCCTTTGAATCCGTTCCGAAGAAGGATTCGTTCCTCCGGACCGAATCCTTTGGTTCCGCAAAGTTAAATGATTCTATAGTTTTTTCGATTTGATTCCCCCAAAAAAGGATTCGTTCCTCTCTGGATCGAATCCTTTGGTTGCGATGAACTATGGCTCTCCAATTCAATTCCTCCTTTCACCGTAAGTTGCCAAACCACTCTTATCACCTGAGAAGTTGCTGCAATGTGGTGATGTGGGAAATTGAAATGAGTAGAAGCAAAAGGACGGATTACAGTGTTTTGAAACATGTTCACAAGGTTCCATTTTTTCCTGATAAGACAGAGATAATATTGCACATAGGACAAGAGCAGATGCAGATATTGTTTGTTTCTTTGAAGTTTTCTGTGTTATTAAAGCGTGTTGCTAAGACTTCACGTTGAAACTGTTAAGGAGTAACAAGTGGTCTTCTTTTTCTTCTCATTTTTTTACATGACTATTAAGCGCCAAAAAAATAAATGTTAATTATTTTCATTCTTACTATTTATTTAAATACGTAATACCAGCAACTTCAAACGAAGTCCCGGGCTTTCTTATGTAGGAGTGTCATTTGGGGAGGGCAAGGGGCAATTGTCTATCCTGATTTTGAGAATTACATATTTTTTTATTAAACTGTATAATAATAATAATAATAATAATAATAATAATAATAATAATAATAATAATAATAATAATAAACGTTACGCGCAATTTTAGTTCTCCTCGCGGCAGACTCGAGTTGTATTTCCAGTGGTAGCTCGTGTGGTTCGAGGGGGGTGCGGTGGCTCAGTGGTAGAGCGTTCACCTCTTGTGCTTGGGGTTCCTGCTTCGATCCCACCCCGCGCCGTGTCGACCTTGTGGTGTACAAACACCGTGCTCGTGGGTTTTATCGGGGTTCTCCCGTTTCCTCCCACTTTCTTCATTCCACCATTTCATTCATTTCTTATGATGACCGTGTCCTTTAGCCTAATCGGCATAATCGTGAGACGTAAAACTGAAAGATTTCATTTTCATTTTTTCGTGTAATTCGGATTTGTCATAAGGTTGTAGACCTACGTCACATACATTAATATCCTCGGTGCTGAAAGAGAAGCTAAACTCCCTTTCCGCAAAAGTATGAAAGAAGTGTGGTGAATTATGGGAACTCATAAGCAGAGTTTCTTCCACACATATTTCTCGGGGAGAGGGAAAAGGAGTTGAATTTGTTGAGTTTATCGTCCCTTTCAGTAGCTAGGTTATATGAGATGGGACCTACTGATTAATGTGGAATCCGAACCACATAATCTTCCGCCGGGAATCGAACCCGGGTTTTCCACGCCAAAGGAGCGTACGATGACCGCTTAGCCACGAAGGAGCTCGAGAGGGAAAGGGATAAGGTAAGTAAATCACTATTTCATATCATTCTTTTGCAGGGCATGACCTTTAGGAAATAGTCACATTTTGATCTTACCCTTTTGGAGAAAATTTTCTGGATGAATGCCAGAAGGGGAGAATCTGTAAGGTTTAGGTTCCATTTTTTTATAGCTCGTATTTGTTAAATACAGATGACATATGATTCCCTAGTCTTTTTTAGAATTTCATTCCATTTTTTAATGCTGATTGTGAAACAACAAGGCCCTCTTTGATGACAACAAGCGCAACAACAATTGGATTCCTTCAGCATCTTAACAGATGAGTTTCCTTATCATGAATTATCTTTCATTTCAGTTTAATATCAGCGATTATGCCCTTTAGGCTAAAGGAGACGATGGTTGAAGCAAGTGAATGATAATGGAAGAATTGGTGAAATCAGAAAGTGCGAGAAAACGGCAGGGCTGTATTAACCCATCTGGAGGTCCGGTGCTTGAAAAAATATGTGGCCGTTGTTGACTTCACTTAATACATTTCTGTGAAAGTACAGTAGGAAAGTTAAGGGAATATGTTTCATATTTCCAGTCATATTTTGTTTTGATGATGATGATTGTATCTCCATGATTCTTTTTAAATAGCCAGTTGAGATTTTAATCAGAGAGGAGGCCCGGGGCTATAACCCTCCTAAGCCCCCCCTTAATCCGGCCCTGGAAAACGGAAATACCCAAGAAAATCCACGGACACAATGTTGTCCACCACAAACATACTTGGCCCGTGATCGAACCAGGGACCCTGCACACCAGAGGCAAGCGCTTTACTATGCCCCTATTTTACGTCTGAGGCACCTGCCCACTATTTTATAAAAAGTATAGCTAATTAACGTTGATTGAAGGTCGTACCCAAGAAAGGTATTGTGGATCAAGACAAGGTCTCCGATTCTGGGGCTCGGGACCCCAAATGATTATGTTGGCCCCATGTATTTTTATGAATATGAATTTTTATGTATTTTTTTTATTTTCACATGTATTGTTACATGTATTTTTTAAATGAATTTGCAATATTTGGTATAATTTAAATTAAAATTCTCTTAAAATTCTCGTATATACCTTCTTAGACCCTTGTCTGCAACCACACATCTGGATGGGCCCCTCCCAAAGTTAGAGAAATCGGAACCTGTCTCATCTCGTTTTGTAAATTAATATATAGAATTAATTAATGCCCTCATATTCTCTTAATTTTATCTAAAAATTGTCATAATCTTTCCGCTCTACGAGAGATCCACGAAGGATGTGAAATAAAAACATTTAAAGTAGGGTCTATACTTCTTAATTGGAGCACATTGTGTATAAACTTGGTCCGCCTTATGCAGAGTCATTTTGAGGTATGATTAGCGTCATACTAAAAGCCTGAATATTGCAGGAAACATAGTTAGTCGAACTCTTTAGTAGGACACTAATCATTCTTCAGAACGACTGTGCATAAAGCCCGGTATCTTTTAGCGTTGAAAAATGTTCATTATGTTTCTACAAACATTTTATCAATTTAGTGTTGGAGATTTAAGACTTACATGAACTAGTGTTGCGCACGAAACTCGTGAAATATCTTGTTTTACCTCAAAAAAGAGACGAGAAATGTCACTGTTCTTGTCTCATCTTGAGTATGAAAATGTATTTCTTGTATTGTTTTGGAGACAAGACGAGAAAAATCACGAGTCACGTGAGCAAAGGATTTCTCGAACTGCAACCAGTGACGTCACCAACTTTAACATCTTGGGGGGAGGGGAGCAAACGGAGAGGCGGATAAAATTTGGGACGAGTGTTTTCTTGTAAACCGAAAAGGTTAGTTCTCTATTACTTTACCTACATACAATAAATACATGTCTGGGGGTAGGTCTTGCCACTCAGGAATACTCACCCTCTCTCCGGCGTCGTCACTGGTCTGCAACTCTGCGTTTCTGTATTACTTTTGGTGTAACACTCACATAAAATGGAAGCACTTGTATAAAACTATACTGCTATTGCAATATACGATATATCGTTTTATACGTCATGAAATAAGTCTGTACTTGACTGAGAGCTATTCGATCAGCTATGGTTCTAGCTGAAAAGTTCTTTTAAAATGTGTCCCTTTCCAGGGAGGTCCACGGAGGGATTTTAGGGCACAGGTTTCATTCATTAAAATATTTGGGGTTCATAATTATTCACTGAAAATTTTGCAATCAAACTGTAGAATGGTATATTTGAAGGTTGTGCCCAAGTCTTTTAGGGAAATGAGCATCCCTGCTTCGTAAGCCGTAGATCAGTTGCCGAATTGAGTTTAGTCCACGGATCAGGTATGCTTCCTTTAGATTTTTGAACAATACATCTAAATTAGTCCCAGAAAAGAATTAGTTATAATGAAATAAAATGGAAAACTTATTCGGTATAGTTGTAAAAACACTTAATGTCCCTCTTTCCAACTACGAATTCATTGTATCAAATTTCGACTTGCTTCTACTTTTCCTCTTCGTGGTCGAGAATTGTTAGTGCACCTACTCTTTGTGAAAGTGGTCCCGGGTTTGATCCCGGTGAGGATATTTGACTTGGATAGAAGTCCCATTTTGTCCATTAAATCCTATTTCATATTATTTTGGTGTGTGTTGAAATAAGCATTAAAACCTAATCAAACAACCAATTGCAAATTTTATATTAGTATAGTGTTATATGGACTTTACATCTGAATATATTGAATAAGAGTTTGTGTGTTACAACAAATAGTTTTATTATCCATTTTGCAATAAAAAACTATAGACCTGGTAACGCTGAACATCTGTGAAAACGTAAAAACAAAAAGAAAGAAAGAAAAAATAGTGATAAGACTAGCAACCGATCTCCCCCTCTCCTCCAGTTGGGACAGCAGTTGCGATGGTCAGAATATTGCAGAAAAGTGACACGAGAGCGCTTAAGTAAGATTGCTTGTTTCCAGACATGCGCAGTACGTGCATTATTTGCTTCTCTGTTGTGCAGTATCGGTTATTCTTCACTACTCTTTTTGTCCCATCCATATCAATCCGACTCCATTCATATCAATGCACTCGTCTGTTGCAATGTATATAGAGTATTACAGGTAGCACATTTTCTGCTATCGAGAGGAAAAAAATACCCAGAATTCTTGCGCGACGTGACGTCACGTGGAAGAGAGCACGAAACAAACACATTGTAGGGAATACAGTAAGCGGTGTCGATGCGTGAAATTTATAAAGAATGGGTAATTATTGAGACAAAAATGAATAAAAATAACTTTGTTTTTGCTCAATGTCCGAATTGAGAAAGGAAGACTCCATGTATAATATAGCACCCCTTTCCTAAAATGGTGTTGGTACAACGACAGTGAGTTTCTCGGTGTAAACGCGCAGACAGAATCGATATATCAATGCTAATATTTATTCTATTCATTTGTTACCGAAAGATTATGAGACAGACTTACAACACGAACTTCATAAGCTACCTGTAAGAAAAAAAAAAGTTCCACCCTCATGCAATTTCTTCTCTCTCTCGAAACTAGGTTTTCCGTATGCCAACATGTAGTGTTCATTGCGTTTATTCTTATTTAAATATTCACAACGTTTAAAATGGTTACATGTGCAGCTTATGGATTCGTGTTTGTTACCTTCAATGGGGCTCGCGTCCTGATTTCCGTTGAGGCTCGTTCTCACTTGGGCTAGGACTCATTCTCCAATAAGGATTACACTTAGGGTGGGATCCAGGATTTTCTGAGCGGGGGTGCACCAATAAATACCAAACTAACCAATCACACTGAAATTCTTCAAAGTGACATGTTACAATATTCTTTACCCTTGACAACGCTGACACATAGGACGGGGAGGGGGCGGTTATTTTAAAGAAGGTAGCATGTTTTCTTTCCTACTTGGCAAATGTTATATTGTTTTACTTGGTGAATCCTTCTCCTTCAACCTTCAGAAAATCGACTTAATGTATTGCTTTTGCAAAGCTCTGCTTTCCCTTAAGCCTCAAACGGAAAAATAATGGTAGAAAATTTCTGAAAGTGTTGCTATTTTCACTGCTAGCTTCTCATTTTAGATAGTGTATATTTACAACGATGGGGTGCACGTGCACCGGTGCACCCCTTAAATCCGGCCCTGATCACACACACTAGACTGCTGGGAGCTCGTGCTCACTAATTTCATTGGGGGCGGAGGCGCGGTGGCTCAGTGGTAGAGCGTTCACCTCCGGTGCTTGGGGTCCCTGGTTCGATCCCAGCTCGCGCCATGTGGACTTTGTGGTGGACAAACACCGTGCTCGTGGGTTTCTCGAAGTTCTCCCGGCTGTTCCCACTTTCTTCATTCCGCCATTTCATTCATTTCTCATAATCACCGTCTACTTTAGCGTAACCGGCATAATCGTGGGACGTAAAACTTAAAGATTTCATTTCAATTCAATTTAATTGGCGTACATGTTTATTGGGTTTGGGCTCACTACACTCAATAAGCTCGGGTTTACTAATCTGAACTAGAGTAAGGGTCACTACCATTAATGACCTCGTGCTCAATGACGTCAGTGGGGCTTGCAATGAATTTATTACTTTCAGTGGGGAAAGCGTTCACTATTCTCGTTAAGGCTCGCTCTTACTCAAGCTCAGGCTCATATCCTTCAATGAGCCTCGCGTTTACTCGGTCTCGGTCTCACATCTTCCAGTGAGGCTCACTCTCACTAGGCTTGTTGGAGATCGCACACCCTAATCTATCTCGAGCGAGCACGCGATTAGTTATGTTCGGGGTCACTGATCTTAATTAGACTCTTGCTCACTCGCGCGTGCTATCTTCCGTCAACTGGGCTCGAGCTCACTCACCAATGGGGCTCAAACTCACTGACACCAGTGTGTATTAATGTGGGCTCGGGTTCCATATTATCAGTGGGGTTCGCGCTATTTATTCTCGTTGAGGCTTGAGCTTTCTTGGTCTAGGACTCACATTCTTTAATGAGGTTCGAACTCACTAGGATCCTTGGAAATCGCGCTCTCTAGTTTCCTTCGGTCAGACACATGTTTGGATTCGGGCACACTAATCTGAATTGGACTCGTGCTCACTTGTAATGGCTCACTTCCGTCAGCTGGGCTCGATCTCAGTACCATCAATATAACTCGAGCTCACTGATACCAGCGCGGTTTTCACTAATGTGAGCTCGGGTTCATTACCTTTAGTGTGCTCGTGCTCATTATTCTCGTTGAAGCTCGTGCTTATTTGGCCCCGGGCTCATATCTTTCAATGAGGCTTGCATTAACTAGGTTCCTTGGAGCTCGTGCTCTCCGATCTCCTTCGGGCAAGCGCTTACTTGGGCTCAGACTTCAACACGCAGTGGGACTTGAGCTCACTGGCGTTAGTAGGGCTTATACTCATTTTTGCTTGGGCTCACATCCTTCATTCAGGCTCAGATCCTTTAATGAGACTTGCAGTTATTAGTCTCCTGGCACTCGCGCTTACGAATTTTGTTCGGGCACATTTACAGCGAACTAAACTCAAAATATAGTAGAAACACACATAAAAACAAGCAATCTCAACCTAAAAAAATAAAGCCCAAACAATGAAGAAACACAGTGCAAGGAAAAACAATCAATGCGTTCCGGGTTCTGTGACTTCTGATAGCTGCAATTAGAATTATCACTAACATTTCCTATCAATATTCATAAAACAACAACAATGAGTGGATGATAACATTAATATAAATTTATTATAATATAGCAATTTACCCTGCGTATTTGTTGTGTTTGAATTAGTAATATTTTTGTCTCTATGTAGTTTCAACAATCAAATTAAGTTAGAATATTCTCGGAGTATACAAAAACTATATGCTAAAAGCAGAAGTCGCGATTTCCTCTCTTCCGCGTGACGTCACACTTCCAGCGACCAATGCCAGTTCGAATCGCATATTTAGCAGCCCCTGCGTCTGTGGTTGGTTCCGCCATCTGGTTCCACTAACCGAATCCACTGATTCAATCCGTTAACTTCCTAAGTGAATCCATCCCGTGAGTGAATCCGCCCAAATGAATCCGACTCCTTTCAGAGATTCAATCCTTTCATTCCTCTGAAGGATTCGTTCTTTCGGAACGAATCCTTCCGGAACTACCCATCACTACATTTAACTTCCCTCCGGCTGCTACAAACAAACAAACAATTGTCTAGAGAGCCATCGTGGCTAAGGAAATAAGAAACTGCAGAAGTTGATGATTTTACATATAAAGTTGCTTTTGTGAATGTTCTTGTAAATTATTTCATTAGGACTGGCAACATAAAATATAAGGGAAGTATAAGAACAGTGTTAAATTCTTATTATATTTCAATTCACAATGGCTGGTGAGGCGTCTGTTAAGTTGGAATTGATGTGCAAAGAAGAAATTGCTTTTGACTTACCTCAGGAAGATCCACTCGAAGGGAAAGGGTGGACATACGAACTGATGACTGACAAGAAAGAGTTAAGGGTTAAATTCCAAAGTTGGGCGTCCGTTTACAGCAAAATTTTTAAAATTTACAGGAAAGATATGGATAATTTGATCGTTTGTGTGCTTGATAATGTATAAAAGTCTCGAAAAATCTGTTTATTTGTTATATATAAACGGTTATAAACATGGGACTATACGGCGAGCGGAGGGAACTACTTGGCGCAAGGTAACCGAACAGTTGTATTGTGGGAAAGAAACGAACATTTATGTTATCAACATGGCGAATGTACAAGGGCAATGAACTAACAGTTTTAATATTTGCGAAGCAATACGCTGATAACGAGCAAAATCTTTTAAAAGTTTGTGAAGAGCACGGATTAATGAACCTAATAACAAATTGCAGAAAGTGTGGAAAGGAGATAACAGCGAAAAAACGTGGCGAAAGCGGACGCCCAACTTTGGAATAAATGCCAGAGTTAATATTATCCACAACGAAAGGAGAGGAAACAATGGACAAGGATACAGCTATGTGTTCTTTGGATGTTAAACTAAACGTTGATAGGGTGAAATCAGAATTAGCAGTAGAAGAAGATCCTGAATTTGAAAGGAATATAGAAACGCCTAGAAAAATAGTGGTTAAGGAGACTTGCGCGTCGTACTCTAATGACTTTCAACAATTAACAACAAAAAATTTAAATTCACTTCGCCCAGAAAGGTAATGTTCAAATTTTCATATACTAATTGGCTCAGATTGACAATACGGTTACATGCGTTCGGAAAGTTTGTTGGCTAAAAGCAATACTTCACGAGAAATATTTAGATATGGGAGATATCTCGAACGTAAGTTAGTAACCTACAATTAGGAAATTGCAAGGCATGATAGACATGCTGCATACCAAATAAAAATAAGATCGATACGACTAATACAAATCTTATGTAGTTTAGATCTTGATAAACTAATTATTTCTTTATTATTGATCACACACTTCTCACAAATTGTTGCACATATTTAAAATATGGGTGCTCGACAATATTGTTTTATTTGTATAGAGACTTATGTAAAATAAGGAATCATGAGAATGGTATATATCCTAATATTTTGCAAACTTAAACGTTAATTGTATTATATTGGAACAAGAACTATGGACGTTTGTGTTTTTACTTAGAATTTAGCTCAAATGTGTCTAACCTCATTTTTCCGGAGGGCTTCGAAAGACATTAGTAAAATACAAGATAAAGAATATTTTAACCATCAATGGATGTTCGTTAATTGTAGAGGTCCATACATCAAACCATTTCATAGCTGCATTCATTTCTTTCAAGGAAGTCGACTTTTTACATTCCCAGGAATCATTTCTACAGTATGGACCTAAATTTCTCAATATATAATCACTTTAGGGGCTTAGTGAACGTACATGATATGTGAATTATTGTACAATCAACGCTAACCAGCATGTGCTAGATGGCCGATAAAAATAAGATTGCTATGCAGATTAGGGCATTACGCAGAATGTTGGTAAACGAGGGTAGCGCAAAATTCTGTATTTAGAATAAACTTACATGTCTTACGTGTTGAATGTGTTCTTGTACGTTCCTAAGTATTTTATAGGTAACATCCTGAAATGCTTTCTTTGCTTGTATATTTGTGTTCCAAATTAACACAATATATTAGGGACGTAATTCCTTAGTTATATGAATTCCTTCCTTCCCAAACGTTTTTCTAGTTTTGTGTCATGATTTGCTACATTGAATTTTGATATTTCATTTCACTTACAGTGGTAACTGGCTACCGCAACACGGGGTTACTTTGCACATTGGGCATTACTTCCCACAAAATATGAAAAGATATTCAGTCATCTGTTAGTAAAACCGTGAACTGTAAACAGATTGGTGGTAGTTCATATTCTTCTCACTGGGTGCCTATGTACAGTCATATGGTACTATGTTACTGTGGCGTCACATATTCTGTCTGCTTGTATGTGTGGAATGCGGTGAGCGGGTAAATGAATTTTGGTTTCATGGCGACGATCGTGGCAACTATTCTACAACCAACTTTACTGAATAAATTGCTTAGTTCTTTTCATTTTTAGTAGTTAAATTTAACAAATTTGAATTTGTGCTTTTTACAATTTAGAAATTTATAAGAACATCCCTAGGTGGAGACTACAAAGAAAGTTTGAATTCGTTCTATTTCAAGCGCTTTCCAATTCGATTTTTTTTTTTTTTTTTTTTTTTTTTTTGCGCTGCTCTGAGCCTATCGTAGAAGTATGTATTTGACATTTACCTATTTCTAGTAGAAGAGGCAAGTAGCTCGCGAGTTTTTTTTATTTTTTTTAATAAAGAAGGAAGTATTAATGTTTGTACTGACAAACAATGAAAGACATTTTGATCGTAGCTTTAAAGTTGTTTCAAACTTTGTGATCAGAACGGCTCCTACTCTGCGGATGGTATAATTTGAGAACGTTTCATTTCTTTTAGCCGAGTGAAATAAATTGAGATCTTATTTGAATATATAAAGGAAAGTAAGAATATCTCAGGTACAAACCATGAAAAATTTCCTAACCATTCTATTTTTAACATCTTCAAACTTTAACAGCTATCGCCAGTTATTTTGCTTCTAACTGCAGTGAATGTAATTTGAGATAACGTCTTTCTTATTAGGTGAGTTAAATAAATTTTGTTACTCTGCTTTTCGATTTTAGATAGAGTGAGAATGGCCATAGATACAAGTCCCGCAGGATTTTGTGTTTTTTTTTTTTTTTTTTTTTTTTTTTATTTAAGAACAGTTTTGGAATAGAAGATTAAGAATAGATTTATCAATACAAAATAACTATGAAAAGTATCTCTTTTGACAAAATAGAATCTTAATATGTTTTAAAAATGTGCCAGACGTCGGTTTCTTCTTTCTGGGTTCCTATTAAAGGGGGGGGGGTCATTATGACTACAAATCGATTTCTACGTAAGGTTAATTTCAATTTTTGTTATGGAGCAGCAGCATTTTATCAGATAATGTTCTCGTTGTACTGTTAAAAAAGGTATTTTATAAACGACTTTTCGTTCTTCTACATAGAAATGTAGAACTTCTGTATAGATCATCATTATTATTTAAATTCATTTCAGAACGATGTTAAATCAAATTTCATTGTGGGTTAATGAGATGTACTCATAAAATGCCAGCGAAGCGTTATTTATTTATTTATAAATTAGCCTTTTTAGAGTCCAGATTAAGAATATCATAAATACGATATTATTAAGTACATCCCACCTTTCGAACAAAATTTCTTAGTATGATAGAAAACTAAATCGTATAAGCTGCATTTCATTCTTGAATTTAGGTTTACATTAGTAAAGCAGGATGATGGTTGAGTCCAAGATTTTATGAGACAAAGTTTTAAACTGCTTTAAGAAAAATTATATTCCACTTTTATTATATATCTTACACTGGGGAGTATATTCTATGATCCAATCGAAAGTGCATTAACGTAAGAGTAAAACGAACCATAACAGACGAAAACTTTATGGAGCTAATGGTTTATAGTTTACTTGTGTATCAGTTTTCTGATATATTTTTTTTCCACGTATTTTTCCCTTTCTTTAATTTGCACTTTTCTCAATTTTTAAGATCTTTTCACACCATTTTAGACTAAATTCCACCAAGATATGAGTTTTCTATCATTTTGTCAGAATGTATTGATAGTTTTTCCCATAGTTCATACTGCCTTTTTGGACAGGTCTATATTTTTGCTCTTAAAGTTGTAAACGCTGAGCTATTCCATATAAAATAAGGAAGTTCACGGGTGAAGCCTTAAAAATTAAAAGTAGATTTTATGTTTCAAATGAAATTGACGTTTGTTTGATTTGCACTTGCTGATGGCTCAAAGCTAATAGGATACAGGCTTGGGTGTCGTTTCTAAGCTTGTGCATCACTCTTTACAAGAATTTCCATTAACAAACCTGGATTTCTTTAATTTGTACTATTGTTTTCTTTTGAAATTTTAGCCTGCATTCTCCGTTTTTTGTTGACTACTTACAGCCTTATCTCGAGAACTTGCGTAATGCCTTTTTCATCCTTGTAAGTGTCTATTTCCTTTGTTTTTTTTTTCTGGTTAGTTATAACTCAGTAGGGTACGAAAATGCATTTTAAATTTTGCATCGTCCCTGAATTTTATACTCAATCTTTTTCTCCTTCGTTTCCTTCTGCTTTTTAACCCTTAAGAGGAAATATGTGTATGTCAGACACCTATGGTTTTTCTTTGTATTACATTGGCAACACTGATTCACTCAATGTATCGGTTCTCTCAGTACCTTCCAATTATTTAGTTGTATGTGTGTCGCAGTAGTCCATTGTTGGCGTAATGTCTGAGTGAACATTTATCGATGATTTTAGAAAGAGGCACACATTTCCATTATTGTTTATATTTTTGCGTGATTATTGGACACACATTTCCTGAAGAGAGTTTTGCTTTCAAAAATTTTTGTGGTTTACTTTTATTTTCCATGAAATAGAAGCTATTGAGCTCTTGAAACATACTATTTTGTTTATATGAGATTTTATGTATTTGCAAAATATAGACCTAGTACCTCGAGAAAGAAATTTAAGAATGAAACTGTAAGTACAGCAGATCCTTATTTCACGGCAAAAATTCCAAAAATGCTGAAAGTACAGAAGGAATTTATATTATTGTCTTCAGTAGCTTCTCACTGAGACGCCTAATTTTTTCCTCAAAGTCTAGAATTACCTACTGACAGTGAGGGCGATACCAATTGTGATACAGTGCCAGGTATGAGATCAAGTAGTAACAGAACTGTCAATGTGAGCAGCCCTAGTGAAGTTTCATGTGGTAACGAAGGTCTTAGATACAGAGGTAAAAACAGGTTTGTTTGGAATTGAAATGAACCACTAAGAAACCGAAGGGTTCTTCATCAAAACATAGTCAGAGAGATGCCTGGTATAGTCACCCATGTAAGAAATCTGGGGAAAAAAAATCCTGTCTAACTTATGTGATGATGAAATAATTCAGGAGATTTCAATATGAAGTTGGAAGAAAATCGAAACAGAGTTGAAGTAAATTAGAGCAAAGTCAAACTACAGATCTACTGACCTATCTGAAAATAAAGCCCTTATTGCTCTCCTAATAATGTGTTCTATTTGTAAATCAGGATACGAAGACATGTATTCACCATTTTCAAGACACTTTGGGACGACCTCTATTTAAAGCTACCATGTTCGTTAAACGTTTCCAAGCTCTTGGACAAATAGCACATTTGAACAGATTAGCTACATGTGGACAAATAGCATATTTGCAAGGTAGTAATATGTAGAATTATATCAATTTAAAATTTGTGTTTTTAAATTTATGTACTATTTTTATTTAGATATTGAAATATATTCCGAATTTATATTCCAGTAAAACCGAATTAATATATGTAATTCTTATTTATCATATTTTGCTCGTAGTACAAAATATAAAGTTTCATTATTCTACATTACACATACGTTTTTTTAAAAAAGATATTGCTTTATACATGTCCGTGTCCCACAGACACGCATTTCCTGTAAGCAAACAAAAATAACGTTCCCTGTTAAGGGTTAAGATATTTTCTGAATTTAAAAATTACTCTAATAGCATATATTTTACAAAAATGTAAATTTTAAAAGAGCTGGGAGTGAATCAAAAAACTACTCTCTCTTCTTTGTCTCCAGTTAAATATAATGTTACTATTTGGATGAATCCTTCGCGATTAATTCCAATCAGTATTGTCTTAAAATCGATAAGATAAAGCGCAAGTAAAATGGAATTAAAACAAGAAGAAACAGCTGGCAATCAACAAGGATATCATCTTAAAGTTTGTTCTTGGCTTTCTTTTCATTCTTCCAAATATCTCTTTTCCATTTTGTCTATTGCCAAGCAACTTCTGGAATTACAAACATGTATTATAACGAACATTAACAAAACGGAAGTGATGTTCACCTGTTCCAGGTTATTTCGAGAGAAGTTAATTTTGTTTAGAACAAGTTTTCTTCTTCGTTTATAAAGATTTATAATTTGTGCTGAAGTAATGTATGATTTTTTCTTGATTTCCTTGTTTTTTTTCTTGCTTTCCTTGTTTTTTTTTTCTTCTCCCGATGTTCTTTACTATATATTGAGCTAAGATCTAAAATTAATTTTCTATCTTACCATTTGATGTTATCCCATGTATCTCCATTAGCTTTTTCTAATATCAATATTGTTCTCGTTTCTACCAGGGTCATAATGAGAAGCTGTGAGGGGCGTAGACATAAAATCATAAATAAGGCGAACTGACTGTAACATAGGGACGTTATTTCATTTGCGTATTTTTTATTAAACAGGCTGATCAACAGTTGTATATGCAGTATTATTACAAACTATCCTCGCAGACCGTTTAAACGCTCAAAACTGTAAATAAGTAAAACGCAGCGAAATGATAACTATTTCATAATAAGTTACTAGGTTTGGAAACACCTGCTCGACACACAGGTACCGTAGTGAGTCATCAAAATTGCCAGAAGGCCATTTTATAACTTTTTCGTTTGTATAGAAAAGTTTAATCGAATATTTGTGAATCAGGCCTACGCATCCGGGATAACAATGCTACCAACTTGAAATGTGCAAAATATAGCTAGAGGACCAAATATTTAAACATGTAAAAATTTTACCCTGAAATCCAAATTGAAAAGTTGAATATAATACAATTCAAAGATATGGTATTCACATAGATTGATTATTTGATCTCTGTGGGTTCAAACTTCAGAAAAACGATCATATGGCATTTCATATATTTGACCCAAAAGCCGTTGCTTGTAGGAAGCGCAAACAGTTGACCGCTAGGTTAGTCGGACGGTGATTTCTTCCGACGTTTGGTCTACCATGCAGTAACATGTTTAATCACATTATGTATTTAATCTTCTAGTATAAGAATTACAGGAACTTTGACCTGTAAACATTTTCATCGTTTCTTTGTTTAATTCCCTTTTCCCTTTCCTAATTTTAATAGTCGGTATAATTTTTTTCAATTTGTCATCTCTTGGTTAATTTTCACCATGATATGCATTTTCTGTTGATGATTGCGTTTTACTGCATAATAGGAATTGTTCCAAATATTTCTTAAATGTTCACTTATTTCTCTTTAATCCAATTTTATATGACTTTTCCATGTCAGCTAACCACTAACATTTAAGGGGACTGGCGTTCTAAGAAATAGTAGCTCCTTCCTCCAGTTGAATTCTTTCAGTTTATGTCTGATAGCTGGACACTGAACATGGCAACACGCATGCCCCGAAATATGACATGCCAGTATATTTCTCCAATTGGAGCAAGAAAGAATGAATATTTCGCCATCACTTAGAGACGCACTAGATAGATTTGATAAACTACATTCACGTTGAATTCTAAGGTATGAAAATTAATGCAAACAAAATGAATATAACAATATGCATCATGCTAAGACAGAAACCATGGACAGGACAACGAAATTTTAACTTTTAAGAATAGAAAGTCTGCATTTCCCGTCTTTTTGTTTTTGGTTTTTCTCTTTCCTTTAAGGAATATTCCGCTTTTAGTTTCAATAGCGAACATAACTTACCATGCTTAACTACCTGAAAAACAAACTGTAGTTACAGGCTGCCATTCGAACGAAGATTAATTAGAATGAGTCTTACACGCTGTCGAATTGGGTGCACAATCTAAGGCGTATGCTCAAATCTGTCATAGAACTCCACACTGCCATATAGTTGCCCCCGGTTCCATTTCAATTTTTAGTTAATTTACGGTTTTTATATGTTTATGGGTTAACATCTGTCCTCAAAAAAAAAAAAAAAAAAACATTGTATTTCTAGATCAAGGTCAGGCAAATTTAATCCACTATCTTCAGAAGTCACTGTTAAGTCTACATATATGTAGGATCAATCGAGGATTTCCATTGAGAAAAGCTAAAATATCTAAGCTAGATGCACTTTGAATGTGGTCTTGGCGCACAATGTTGCGTATATCGTGGACCGAAAGAAAAAGAAATGAACAAGGACTAAGGGTTGCTAATGAAGGACAACAGATCATGAAAATAATAGGAAAAAGAAGAAACACTATGATTTGCCATCTTTTTCGGCACTCCGATGTGATCACCATGCTGATAGCGGGAAATGCAATAGAAATACCAGGAAGATGAAAACCAAGGATACAATATATACAATATATAGACAGTGACGAAGAAGAGACGTTATCAAGTTTTAAAACTGATCTCCCACGGTAGAGAAGAGTTTCAAAATTTCCATGTTGCCCACCTATCTATGGTTGGGGTGAACAGGATGGAATCTATGATTTAAATATTGGTTTCCCTAATTTACTATATTCACACTAGTTCTTTAAGGATAATTAGAACGTCGATTTCATAAATCTACGAAGCCAGTTGCACCTCTTGAAGGAGGTGTACTCACCAATAATCCATGCGGGAATAACATTTCTTAGCTTTGTGATGTAATGTTCGGGCAGCGTAAATAAAACTTCGAAAATAATATTCGCAACCTCTCGCATGAATACGTCGGAACTAGGTCGTGTTATTTTTTGAAATAAACCGCGTTTAAGTATCGGCTTGTACAAGCTATATTTTGCTCTCAAAACATTATTTTGTTAATAATAATATGTTTTCTGCATTTCTTGTAGATATCTTAAATTTTATTGGCCAGTGGTTAGTGGAAGCTAGTGTTGGTGAAATATCTTTACACTTCTATTTCTTTCTTTTAACTGCGTGGATTATTCCTGTGGCCATGAAATCCTGTTTCCTGTCGTTGTTAGAATCTTGTAAATATATTCGGAAAGTTCATATAGATTTTCGCTTTTTTCCCAAAAGTTTACACATCCTTCTCTCTCTCTCTGTCACTTGCGTTTATCCCAACTTTGCTACGGCAAATCACGATTTCTTTCGTACCTACATTGTGTCATAAACCGAAGGTGGGGAGAACGGTAGACAAAACATAGATACCGTAAAAATGGAAAAGTGAACAAATGATCAAATTAAGCTCAGAGTAGTAATCGCATGACTTGAGGCCATTTTACCGCCCCCCAGAGCGTGGCGCCCGCCGCCGCCGCCAAAATTTTGCGCCCCGGGCGCCCGGCGCCCATTTTTTTGGGTTACGTGGCCCGGGGTCAATGACCTAGGGGTACATAGGACCACCCCTTTTACATTTTGGTAGGGGTACCATGGCCCACCCCCTAAATTTTGGCAGAGGTACCTAGGACCATCCCCCTTAAATTTTGGAAATTGCCAAATCTAAAAATTTGGTGTGGTAGCCTAGGACCATTGTATGTACCTCTATCAGTATTGGGTGTCTATTTCGTTCCCTTTCATGGGTAAAAAATTGCCAAAAATTCAAATTTCGCGGTTTTTTGACCTAATTTATCCTCTTGGATGAGGTGTTAATACCTTATATGGATATATGTGCATATACAGGGTCAATTACCTTTCATAAGACATGGGTATATTTGTGCACCCCTTTAAAAATTTGGGAGGAGTACCTTGGCCCACCCCTTAAATTTTGGAAATCACCCAATTTAAACATTTGGTATAATAGTATAAAACCCTAATATAGATCACTATAAATTTGGGTGGTCTACCTCGTTCCCTTTTAGGGGTATAAAATTGCCAAAATATAAACGTAAGCAATACATTGTACCACGTGTTTGGGTTTTGGCCCAATTTATCCCCTTTGATGTGGTCTTATTATCTTATATGGTTATATGGTCATGTATAGGGGTCCATCCCCTATTATAAGACGTAGGTACATTCGTGCACCCCTTGAAAACTTTTTGGGAATGGTATCTTGGCCCACCCCTTAAGTTTTAGAAATTGCCAAATTTAAACATTTGGTATCATAGTACTGGACCCTAATATATATTACTATAAATTTGGGTGGTCCACCTCGTTCCCTTTTAGAGGGCCATTTTTTGTTCCGCTTTAGGGGTGAACATGGATACCTTGCAATCGTCCCGAGTTCGATTCTTGGTGCTAGTTTAGGAAATGTTGAATTTAATTTCCCCGCGAAAACGATGGTGATGAGAAATGGGGGAAAACATGAACTTCCTTGACTGAGGATTGAAGCATGGACCTCACACATTAGTGACAAACGCTAAGCGACCGTGCCCCATTGAGAAGTTCAGTTTGTTGATTACTATGCAATGGTCCCGAGTTCGATTCTTGGTGCTAGTTTCAGGAAATGTTAACGTCCCCCTTGAAACGATGATGAGAAATGATGAAATGAGAAAACATAATAAACTTACTTGCTTGCGGATTGAAGCAGAGACCTCACACATCAGAAAAATAAAAAAAAACGCTGAGCCACCATGCCAACTTCTGTGCGAGCAGTTTTGCGTATGAAAAAGAACATGATCAGATTATGTTACATTACACATTTCTGCTCGTTGTTAAGCATAGAAGTTTGTTATTGTGAAATTGCAGCATGTGCTTATACTACATCAGCATTTTTCTCAGCTGACGGACTTTTAAAGCCCAACTTTACATTTATGTCAAAGACAGTTTCATAAATATCGATGAGTGTTACATTTTTCAATCAAGTTTAAGGAAAATGAATCACATTTTTAGATGTGGTAATTTGAATGTCGTATTAAACTAACGAGTCAACGGTATGATGTCATGATCAAAATTGCGATACTAGATGTCGTAACGATTGATGTGTAAGGAGAAAAAACGTGAATAATGTCACAACCAATCAGATTGTTTCTTACATCACGTTTTGGCTCATGACATATGATGAAAGCTGTGTTTTCATTGGTTCTCCGTGATGTCATTTATTCATTTTCCTCGTTTCTGATTGGCTGATAGTGTTGTCACTTTATAGTTGAACCGTTTCAGACCTAAATAAAATTCTTAATTTCATTTTCAAATCCTACTTCCACGAAGATCGTGAATGAACGTAGGTGTACCTCTTGTGTCAGCGTGACTTTACTCCGTTCCTTGAATTTGAGGTAAGTATCAACCGCGTTTTCTTAACATCAATGGAGTGCTTTTGCATGAGGATAACATTGTTATCATTGTTTTTTATTTTAGCATGAAATATTTAGCAAATGGAAGAATAACCCTTACTTACTTGACCGGGGATCGAATTAGGAATCCCACACATTAGAAGTAAGCGCGAGAAATTTGTTGATTTTGGTTTAGCGTCCCTTCAGTAGTGGGGTGCTAGGAATACAGCTTAATGTTGAATTTGAGCGCATACTGGGTGTTGAACCCGGGCCATATCCCACACATTAGAAGTAAGTACGAGAAAATGATATCATTTGTTGATTTTGGTTTAGCGTCCCTTCAGTAGTGGGGGCTAGGAATACAGCTTAATGTTGAATCTGATCGCATACTGGGTGTTGAACCCGGGCCAGATGTGCGTAACGCTAACCACGTAGCTCAGTTTCTGAAAGTTACGATTAACGTAAACAAAGAAACTACGCACGATTTTGTTCCCTACAACGTGCCTTTTAACAGTGAGACGTGGACCTACAGTTTAATGTGGGATCTGATCTCCCACCGAGAAACGAATTCGAGTCTTTCTTGCCTTAGCTCGAGAAAAGCAAGCGCATGAGATTTTGTTTTCGTTTCATGTTCGTCATACGTTTTAAAGTTCAGTGTCAGAGGAAAAATGCTTACTACAATGATTCTCTCAACACAGTTAGAAAAACAATTTCATTCATTCTTTTTATCACTACAGAAAGTTAGGTCAGTTACATGTTGGTCCCGGGTTTGATTTCCAGTATGACGACAAAAAAAAATTTTAACAGTAGAACTGTTTGAGATATGATAATTCTTTTAGGATTGATCGTGTAGTCATTTTGATAACGTAGTGATCTCTGAATTCAATTTTAATTCGTGCTTTTTTTTTTCTCTTCTCGTTTTAGATATTTGTTTTCTTTGCCTATTTCTTTTTGCTTACCTTACCTTTTTCCTATTTGAATATGGCTACTTCTGGCTTTACTGTCTTGCGAGAAATCAATAGACATTATCGGCGTTTTAATCTTGAAGGACGAATGCTGGAAATTCAAATTAATGCTCCGACCAGTGGCACCGATATTGTTGAATGGGTTCAGGCCTCCTTTCAACAGATGCTGGATTACTTATTGGAAAATGTCGACGAATCATCGATGGTTGGATTATCGATTTTATCTCACGATGAGAAGAACAAACCGTTTTATCTATCTTTTCGGCGTGCAAGTAATTTGACACTGGAGACTTTATGGGCTTCCTTTGATCGCATCCTTCAAAGTAACGATAGTTTTCTCATGAACGAACCGTTCATTGTACATTTTCATCATGTGGATGTGCCGCGTCGAGGTCTTTTATCAAACGACGAATTATTAAAGTGCAAGAAAGGCATTTTACGAGTAAAAAACACCGACAAGAAATGTTTGGCTTATGCAATTGTGATTGCTATTGGCCTAAAGAAATATAAAGATACAAATCAGAAACTGTACAATCAATATCGCAAACAGCGCAAGTTTGTTGTTATTCCAGACGTACTTGAACTTTTGTCTCGATCATCAGTGAATTTAGATCATGGGGGATCCGTGGAAGAATTGCGACAATTGCAACGCTACTTGACAAATTATAAACTTACCGTATACACCAGCTTTTCCGGAGAAGATATTCTGTATGAAGGGCCGGGTGGCGAAGACAAGATTTCAATCAATTTAATGTGCATCAATTCTCATTATGACATCATCACATCATTAACGTCTGTTTTTTCTACCAACTATTACTGTGCTGCATGCCACAAAAAATATGATCATCGCACTGCACACGTCAAGAACTGTTCGGCCATGTGTGAGAAATGTTTGCAGAAACCACCCTGCAGTAAGACCAATACGGAGAAACTGTCCAGAATGCAATCGTGAATTTTATGGTGAAACATGTTATATAAATCATCTGACTGTACCATATCATAAGGGCCAACCAATATGCAAGATGGTAAAACAGTGTGCCAAATGTCTACGCATTTATTCGTTTGTCCATACAGGGGAAAGAAAACATGATTGTACAGATTATTTTTGTAATGTGTGCCATAAACACGTTACGTCTACCCACCAATGCTACATGAAGCCTGATACGACTCAATTAAAACCTGGAGTTCCATCAGTTTTACATGCCAAGAAGGCTATGATTGTCTTCTATGATATCGAAGCCACACAGGATACTTTCTTCGATGAAGACGCATTCATTCATAAGCCCAATTTACTGGTGGCCCAACAAGTATGTTACAACTGTGTTCAAGATGAAGATATACATCATCCGTGTGAAGTTTGTGGACAGCGGGAACATATTTTTCAAGATGATCCGATCAATGCCTTTCTTGCGTATTTACGTCAACCACGACCCAACATCAAACTTATTGTATCTTTGGCACATAACTCTAAGGGATATGATGGTCATTTTATTCTTAAATCTTTAGTGGAAGAACATGAATTGAAACCTACTTTGATCTTGAACGGAGCAAAAATTTTAAGCATGAAAGTGAATCACTTATCGTTTATTGACTCCTTAAATTTCATGCCAATGGCTTTAAGTAAATTATCCAAAGCATTTCATTTACCAGCGACCAAAGGATATTTTCCACACTTTTTTAATACTGCTGCAAATCAAACGTATGTGGGAAAATTACCGGACATCCATTATTATGGTGCAGATGAAATGAAAGTGGATGAACGAGAAAAATTCATGACATGGTATAACGAACACCAGAACGATACGTTTATTTTCCAAGAAGAATTGGTGAACTATTGTGTCCAGGACGTCAACGTACTTCGAATGGCTTGTATATCTTTCATGACCACTTTTGAACAAGAAACTCACGTCAATCCTTTCCTGGAGGCTATCACTTTGGCGAGTGCGTGCAATTTAGTATTTCGACGAAATTTCTTAAAACCCAATACTATTAGCATTCTTCCTGCACGAGGATACCGTCACAGAAACAATCAGTCACGGATTGCTTTGCAGTGGCTTGCCTACATGGAAGAAAAAGAGGGCCATGCAATTCTACATGCGGCCAAAGGTAAAGAAGTTTATGTTGCTGGTTTTCATCTGGACGGCTACTACCAAGATCCCGACACTAAAGAGGAACACGTGTATGAGCATGCCGGCTGTTTTTATCATGGCTGTCCTCTATGTGTCCCTACAGGCCGTGATCAACCCATTTATGAGAACTCCGAAGAAACGATGAACTATCGCTACGAGAGAACACAGCGTAAAATGAAGGTATTACGATCCATGGGATATAAAGTACATGAAATGTGGGAATGTGAATTTCGTCAAGTGTTAAAATCCAATCCAGCATTGGCCTCTTCTTTAAGCACACATCCTTATATTAATAAGACACCATTAAATCCAAGAGACAGTTTCTATGGTTGCCGTGTTAATGCCATTAAATTGTATCACGTCGCAAATGAAAATGAAGGCGAAGAAATAAAATTCTTGGATATCGTCTCCCTGTATCCTTATGTGAATAAATGTGGACGGTATCCAATAGGGCATCCACGAATATATTTACAGGGAGATCCAGAAATGCCCGACATTCAAGATGTCAACGGATTAGTCAAGTTGAAGATTTTGCCTAGCAGAAATGTGTTTCATCCAGTGCTGCCATTTCGCTCAAATAAGAAGTTGTTGTTTCCACTTTGTGCTGCCTGTGCCACAGCATTAAATCAAGATTCTGAATGTACACATTCGGACAGTGAACGAAGTCTAACAGGAACGTGGGTGTCCTATGAAATTCAAAAAGCCATTGAACTTGGGTATCAAGTCATTGAAATTTACAAAATTTGGGATTACGACATCACCGTATATGATCCAGAAACCAAGACTGGCGGATTATTCAGCGAATACATTAACACATTTTTGAAATCTAAGCTAGAAGCTTCTGGTTGGCCTGCCAATTGCGTCACCGAAGAAGAAAAGCAGCAGTATATTCAAGTGGTACAACAACGTGAAGGCATAACTTTGGATGCAGCAAATATAATTTCAAATTCAGCACGTCGTAGTCTTGCAAAACTCTGTTTGAATGCCTTCTGGGGACGACTCGCTATAAGAGACAATTTCAGCCAAACGACCATCATTAACGACCCCAAAGAACTGTATCAGAAATTAACTGCTCCAGATATAAAAGTCAACCAAATTTTACCTGTTAACGATTCGATGTTATACCTTTATTGGCAGTATGAAAATGATGTTCCAGTACAAAATCACAATGCTAATGTTGTCCTTGGAGCTTTTACAACGTGTCATGCTCGTCTGGAACTTTACAAATATTTAGAATTGCTGCAAGAAAGAGTACTATATTTCGATACAGATTCCGTAATATTCACGCAGCGACCATCACAGCGGACAATAGAACCAGAAGTATTTCTTGGTTCAATGTCAAATGAACTGGAATCAATTGGACCAAAAGCATACATTAAAAAATTCGTGTCTGGTGGCCCAAAACAGTACGCCTTGGAAATCTACAACCCCGACACGAAATCAACCAGTTATGTATGCAAAATTCGTGGGTTTACACTCAATTATACTGCAAGTCAAAAGTTAAATTTCAATAGTCTGGAGCAAATGATCATAAATCAATCGAGTGAAAAAATCTCCTTTAGCACGCCTCACAAAATTTACAGAACCCACGATCATCATCTTGTCACAAAACCTGAAGAAAAGAAGTACAGTTTTAACTATAGAAAACGCCGATTAATACCAGACACATACGAGACATTGCCCTATGGGTATAAAAAAGCCAGAACAGAATAACAGCCATATTTACCCCTAATTCCACCAACATCACTTCCCAAAGACGGGGCAAAGAATCAACGCAACACGGGACATGCTTCAACGAGGCCACAGCGGAGACAAAACTCAGATGACATCACCTTGCAGAAACCAAAGGAGAAAAAAAAAGGTATTCAGGTACGTCACATTTGCGTTTCTTTTCTCATCTCACTCTCTCTTGATCAGTTAGTTTATGTTAATAATCTGTTTTTCTTCTTTCACAGGAAACAAAATAAATATTATCATGCATATTCATATGTTTTATTTTCTCTTTACAGAATTTGTACCCGTCACGGACACGTCTTCCTTTGAAGAAAAAGAAATTCTGTATTCTATTTCACATGCTAAAAATAAATGTACAAAAACATGATTCTGTGTTTTATTTCACATCCTAAAATCAAATTCTTTTCATGTACTGCGATTTCAATTTCTTTTTTCTGAATCAGTTTACCGATAAAATAAAATTTCTAAAAAATGTTTTATGAAAAAAAATCAAACTAAATTTTTGTTTCAGAACATTTTTTCGTGTACGAAATAAAAAAATGTGTGTACAAAATAAAGTTCTGTTTCAGAAAATTTTTTGTGTACGAAAAAAAAATGTTTTCAGAAAAATTTTTTGTGTACGAAAACAAAATTCTGTTTCAGAAATTTTTTTGTGTAGAAAACAAAAAGTTTCAGAAAATTTTTTTATGTACAAACAAAATTCTGTTTCAGAAAAAAAATTTGTGTGCAAAACAAAAATCAGTTTTCGTCACGAAACTGCTCCGACTAAATGAATCGATTCATTCTGATAGTGTTGGCAACACTGGAAAATCTCGGTAAGTATCGCTCTGGCACTGAGTTACAGCGAACACAACTAGATTCGAACCAACAACCTTAAATGTCTGATTCGTCTCTAAATACAGCCAACTAAACAATAAGATTATGTGTATACGTCAATGCTTAGCACTGAGTCAGCAAGGTTTTCTTCAAGGTCAAAGTCGCACACGAAGTAAAAAGATGACAACACAGATCTTCTATCTTTCTATATGAAACATAAACCTAGTGTAAACTGCTCGCAATGAAATGTGTAATGTAACATAATCTATTTAAATCTGCTCGTCTTCTTTTCATACGCGAAACTGTTCGCACTGAAACTAACAAAAAAAAATCGGGACTCGGGACCATTGCATAGTAATCAACAAACTGAACTTCTCAATGGGGCACGGTCGCTTAGCGTTTGTCACTAATGTGTGAGGTCCATGCTTCAATCCTCAGTCAAGGAATTCATGTTTTCCCCCATTTCTCATCATCGTTTTCGCGGGGAAATTAAATTCAACATTTCCTAAACTAGCACCAAGAATCTAACTCGGGACGATTGCATGGTATCCATGTTCACACCTAAAGCGGAACAAAAAATGGCCCTCTAAAAGGGAACGAGGTGGACCACTGTATCCATGTTCACCCCTAAAGCGGAACAAAATGGCCCTAAAAGGGAACGAGGTGGACCACCCAAATTTATAGTAATATATATTAGGGTCCAGTACTATGATACCAAATGTTTAAATTTAGCAATTTCTAAAACTTAAGGGGTGGGCCAAGATACCATTCCCAAAAAATTTTCAAGGGGTGCACGAATGTACCTATGTCTTATAATAGGGGATGGACCCCTATACATGACCATATAACCATATAAGATAATAAGACCACATCAAAGGGGATAAATTGGGCCAAAACCCAAACACGTGGTACAATGTATTGCTTACGTTTATATTTTGGCAATTTTATACCCCTAAAAGGGAACGAGGTAGACCACCCAAATTTATAGTGATCTATATTAGGGTTTTATACTATTATACCAAATGTTTAAATTGGGTGATTTCCAAAATTTAAGGGGTGGGCCAAGGTACTCCTCCCAAATTTTTAAAGGGGTGCACAAATATACCCATGTCTTATGAAAGGTAATTGACCCTGTATATGCAAATATATCCATATAAGGTATTGACACCTCATCCAAGAGGATAAATTAGGTCATAAAACCCCGAAATTTGAATTTTTGGCAATTTTTTACCCATGAAAGGGAACGACATAGACACCCAATACTGATAGAGGTACATACAATGGTCCTAGGCTACCACACCAAATTTTTAGATTTGGCAATTTCCAAAATTTAAGGGGGATGGTCCTAGGTACCCCTGCCAAAATTTAGGGAGTGGGCCATGGTAGCTCTACCAAAATGTAAAAGGGGTGGTCCTATGTACCCCTAGGTCATTGACCCCGGGCCACGTAACCCAAAAAATGGGCGCCCGGGGCGCAAAATTTTGGCGGCGGCGGCGGGCACCACGCTCTGGGGGGCGGTAAAAATGGCCTCAAGTCATGCGATTACTACTCTCAGGTATTAACAAACTAAAATTATCATGTGCAAATCACAAAACATTGTTAAACTTTACAGAAAATATGATAATACCAAATATAATTCATAAAAATTAAAGAACATCAAAAGGTTACAAATGATAAAGTAACTTTTACTGTATATATTTTCGGCCGCTTTAACTTCTTTTATTTCCGCTTTTATCTTTTATTATTTTCGGTATTATCGAAATATCTTGTTATTTTATTTTCGGGTTTGTCACACAAAACTGAGATTAGAAACGATTGTTAGGATTAAACAGTGGAGTGCATTGTTCTAAAGTAAATTCATGTTATACTCTTATGAGTGCTCCAATTGTACGGATTGAGCTTCGCAAGCTAAATCGCCGTTTTCATACGTGAGATCCAATTTTTTGTTTGTTTATCATCAGTGGTTCTACGATATTTTCATACGCATCCGTGTAAAATAATTTTTTCTAATATTGTGCAGAAATCAGCAGTGAAGTGACTAGTACATATGTGTTAGCACCTTAACATTCGTTTGTAATCTCACTTTTGTGACAAATTCTGGCTCCATATCATTGAAAAGGAAGGAGTAATTGTGCCTGCTTGGACGATCGCTTATTACTATCTGTAGAGGACTCCAGGGGACCCTTGGGATTATCCGACGGGGAATGCCTGAGATCCTATTAACTGCAACGCCTCTGAAGGAGTTGACCGGTTGAAGATTATTGTGAGTAAGTGAAAACTTTATTGATCAATTGTGCCACACAGTACAGTATTAAAAGAAAATAAAGTAAGATAAAAGTGGAAATAAAAAAAGTTAACACGGCCGAAAATATATACAGTAAAAGCTACTTTTTCATTTGTAACTTTTTGATGTTCTTTTAATTTGTGTAAATTACATTCAGTATTGTCACATTTTCTGCACAATTTAACCAGGTTTTATGATTTGCACCAGAAGATAATTTTAGTTTGTTAATATCTGAGATTAATTTGATCATTTGCTCACTTTTCCATTTTTACGGTATATATGTTTTGTCTACCGTTCTCCCCAGCTCGGTTTATGACACAACGTATGTACGGAAGAAGTCGTGATTTGCCGTAGCAAAGCTGGGTAAACGAAACACACAAGTGAGAGAGAGAGAAAGGATGTGTAAACTTTTGGAAAAACAGCGAAAATCATTATGAACGTTACGATTATATTTACAAGGTTCAAACAACGACAAAAACCACGATTTTATGGCCACAGAAATAACCTACGCAGTTAAAAGAAAGAAATAGAAGTGTAATGATATTTCACCAACACTAGCCTCCACTAAGCACTGGCCAATAAAACTTAAGATATCTACAAGAAAAGCAGAAAACAAATTATTAATAACAAAATAATGTGTTTTGAGAGCAAAATATAGCTTGTACCAGCCGATACTTGCACGCGTGTATATGCGAGAGCTTGTAAATATTATTTTCGAAGATTTATTTACGCTGTCAAAACATTACATAACAAAACTAAGAAAAGTCATTCCCGCCATGCTTTCTCTGTCTCAGCATGATGCATATTATTATATTAATTTTGTTTGTATTAATTTTCCTCTCTTAGAATTCAACGTGAATGTAGTTTATCAAATCTATCTAGTGCGTCTCTAAGTGATGGCGAAATATTCATTCTTTCTTGCTCCAATTGGAGAAATACACTGGCATGTCATATTTCGGGGCATGCGTGTTGCCATGTACGATGTCCAGCTATCAGACATAAACTGAAAGGATTCAACTGAAGGAAGGAGCTACTATTTCTTAGAACGCCAGTCTCCTTAAATGTTAGTGGTTAGCTGACTAGGACAAGTAATAAAAAATTGGATTAAAAAGAAATAAGTAAACGTTTAAGAAATATTTGGAACAATTCCTATTATGTAGCTAAACGCAATCATCAAAAGAAAATGCATATCATGATAAAAAATTATTATAAAAGGAAAAATTGGAATAATGTATACCGACCATTAAAATTAGGAAAGGGAAAAGAGAGTTAAATAAAGAAACGATGGAAATGTTTATAGGTCATGGTTCCTATAATTCATATACTAGAAGATTAAATACCGAATATATTTAAACATGTCACTGCATGGTAGACCAAACGCCGGAAGAAATAAGCGTCGGACTAACCTAGCGGCCAACGGTTTGCGCTTCCTACAAGCAACGGCTTTTGGGTCAAATATATGAAATGCCATATGATCGTTTTTCTGAAGTTTGAACCCACAGAGATCAAATAATCTATCTATGTGGCTACTCTATCCTTGAATTTTTATTATATTCAACTTTTCAATTTGGATATCAGGGTAAAATTTGTACATGTTTAAATATTTGGTCCTCTAGCTATATTTTGTACATTTCAAGTTGGTAGCATTGTTATCCCGGATGTGTAGGCTTGAATCAGAAATATTCGATTAAACTTTAATTTACAAACGTAAAAGTTATAAAATGGACTTCTGGCAATTTTGATAACTCACTACGCTACCTGTGATTCGAGCAGGTGTGTTTCCAAACCTAGTAATTTATTATGGAATAGCTATCATTTCGCTGCGTTTAGTTATGGATAAAGAAGTTAAGATGAATAATGTGTAGAAGTTGTACCGTATACTGTATGAATACTGTATAGAAGCTGTACCGTATAAGAGATGTAAAGAGTATTTACCAACCTTATCTTTTAAGATTTGTGTGTTTGTAAGATTGCTGAAGGCAATGGTTTCATGGTAAATTCAAGGTGAAAACATAATAGTGTCTGGAGAAAAGTAAGATCATTATGTCGTTTCATTACGTTTCTTGTTTTAAGTTTGTTAACGTTGAGTTCTGCGCTTAAATACAATTACTATTAATGCGAATACATTTTACTAATCCTCTGGACTTTCCTGACTGGGTATATACTATTCATTTCACTCCGTTTGCTTGTTTGCAAATAGTTCCGCAGGTGTGAATTCGTTTTGCTAATGATTACACTAGGAAAGTAGTACCCGAATCATGTGCTGGCATGTGATGGTATTATTGCCACCTCGCATACAGTTTTGATATTTCGTGACTTTTCACGTCACACTCAGTTAAAATAAAAATAATGGTTTAACAAATTCTTCATTACAATAAACAAGTAATAAAAATATCTTTTAAATTACTTTGACGATTCTAATAGTACTTAGATACAAAATTCAATATATGTATGTTCCATCCGTTAGTGCGCTCTAGTTCTGAAACTGAGTTGTTGACCACGCGGAATTTACGTGGTATTTCACACCAGGTGTTGACAATAAGGTAACTCTGGCTAGCAAAAAGAATGTCCTTGTAATCCACAAGGAGCGTAGTAGATTGGGTGTCGCGTAAGCGGGAGGTTGTACGGGTAGTAGGGAGTTGGAGAGGGGTAGGTTCCGAAGAAACTAGCAGGAGGCATGCGTTTTGCTGTGATCAAATAATATCAAACCATAGAATGTATTCGTTCGATTGTAACGTTATAATTAAATTTAACGTATTTTTCGTCACATTAGCCCAGTTCGAATACTAAGAGAAATCACCACTATCAGTCACCCTTAATTTATACGTATATTTGCAATAACTAGTGATTGCATAACTTTCAAATTAGACACATCACATTCACCACAACTACTTTTTATTATGTAATCTCCATTAGTAAATACCCGTTGCCATAGCAAACCGAAACAAAAATTCTATTTTATTACTGTAACCACAAATAGATATTATCTATCTAAAATCAACATATATTCTATATGTTTTTCCTTCTTCTTCTTAACAACAGATTGTGCACTTTTAAGTAGTACCTTTCCCCAAGATGGCTACAAGAAAAATGGAAGTAATTCACAAATATATAATATCATTGCATGATCTGAATTAGCATGTCATGAAATCAAAGAATACAGAAGAGAAAAGTTTCAGACCGTGCGTTTTCAGTGATGTCCTTAACAAAATCATTCAAAGTGTGACTAACCGGATTTCGAAACACGAAAACATTTACCACGACTTTGTTTGTTTCGATCCAAGCCGGATTTCTGATTTAAAAGACGTACTACTCTCAAATGCAATGAACGAAATCTGTGGCATAGATGAAGGGAAAACTATCGAAGAACTAAAATTTTATGCAGATATTTAGTCCAAGACATCGCAAGGAGATGTTGTGAGTGAATATGATATTGAATATATAAGTAGTGAGTATGAAGAGGAAGCATGTTGAAGCGATATTGAACCAGGGATGTAGGAAATCAAAGTAAACTTGCAAGTCCTGCCTTACGTGTGCGTTTAAAATTATATATGAATATCACATGTACGCCTTATGTTATACATACCTCTTTAAAATGTACAAGTTTTTCCTTACTATCTCTGTTACACATTAGAAAGGAAGTTGTAAATATGCTTTTCTTGAAACTCAATATTATAAAATAAGGATTGAGAGCGAACCTCGGGCAAGACAACTTTCATTCGTTTATGTTAATGCAGTATGAAAAGGATATACTGAATAAAGTGAATAAAGATGTCTTAAATAATAAATTATGTCATAATAATGCAGAATTGAAAAATTTCTGATATAAGGTAAGGATGTCCTTCCTTCTTGTCATGTAAACAGATCAAAGTAATAAAAGTTAAATGCTATATATATATATATATATGATGCACTGCCACTACATATATATATATATATATATATATAGTGACAGTGCATCAATAGTAATTAAGCTGTCTGAAAACAAAGTGAACTATCATAACTCCATTTTCGAGCTGTCAACAAGTATTTGTAAAACTGGAAACCCGAGATGTCAAATACCACAAAAATTGTACACTGCCACATTTTTACATCACCTTTTCATGTGAGTTTATCCACCACTCTTTCCAAAAGTGATAATTTATCACAAATTATGAAAAACTACAAAGTTTACCCTGGTTGCTGATAGTTTGAAAATGCATTTAGTTCACGGTTTTCATTAGCTCAATTGAGGTCTCCATAATAAAAGGGATCCAAGTTATACATGACGTTTCCAATAAGTTTTATTTATAATCGGAAAACCACTCTCCGGATCACAATATGCAAACTTCAAAAACCTCATCGCACTCCACTCGAGGGTCTACCAATGAGTGAATTGTGTCGTGGCTATCCTCCCAGCTTATATACAGATGGTGATAAGAAAAATGAAAACACCTGTTGTTGGCAACACGTCAGATGTATGGGTTGGCAGTGATGTGGCACGTGCAGCGCCGGACCGCTGGTGGTGGTGTGTTAGGTCGGTCTCCATACTACGTCAGGCGCAGTGGAACAGCAGTGTCCAGTGGCTGCCTCAGAAGGAGGTAGTGTAAAATGGGACACCTATGAGATTTTCAAAGAGGGCAAATTGTTGGTGTGCGGTTATTTGGAGTGAGTGTGACGGCAGTGGCTACTATGTTAGGTGTGTCGCGTGGGACAGTGTCGAAGGGGATGACGGCCTACACAACACACGGGAAAACCACATCGGGGAAGCGGAATAAAATCATGATTGACAGGTCACGCCGGGTATTAAAGCGCATTGTCACCCAGAACCGTCGTGCCACTGCGGAGCAAGTGGCGGAGGAACTCAACCAGCACCCCCCACCCTGTTTCGACAATCAGAGTCCGCCGCGAAATACATGACATGAAGTTAAGGGGTCGTGTTGCACGTGCCAAACCGCTCATCAGGGACCATAACGCTTTCACACGCCGCAAATGGTGCCGCGACCATGTAGCTTGGACCGTTGAGGACTGGAAAAGTGTGATATGGTCGGATGAGTCATCCTTTACCCTATTTCCAACCACGGGCCGTGTTTATGTGTGGAGAACACCCAAAGAAGCTTATCATCTGCAGTGTCTCCGCCCAACTGTGTAACATCTCGGCGGCTTGGTGATGCTGTGGGCCTATGGTCAAACATAGCGGACGAATCACTGCCAACGATTATGTCGCAATTTTGGAGACCACTTGCATCCTATGGTTCGGATGTTGTTCCCGGACAATGACGCCATCTTCCAAGATGATAAAGCACCCATTCACACAGCTGGAGTTGTTGCACAGTGGTTTGAGGAACATCGGGATGAAGTTCAACAACTTCCCTGGCCCGCCCAATCACCAGATCTCTACATAATTGAACATCTGTGGTCCGTCTTGGAAACACGACTCCGGCGACGATTTCCACCTCCATCCTCTCTCACAGAACTGGCCGATGCCCTCTACGAGGAATGGTGTAAAATTCCACTTGCTAACATTCACGACGTCTATGCCTCCATCTCACATCGCATCAAGGCTGTTCTGAAGGCGAAAGGTGACCGGACACCATATTAATCTGGTAAGTTGCAATTTCGTTCAGGTGTTTCCATTTTTCTGATCACCAGCTGTATTTCACAATGGAGAGTCAATTTCCTAGTCATAAATTTATCTACTTCAAAAGTCACTTCCCTTGCCCTCCAAGGTCTTCACCTTATGTTTGATGTAGATGTATTATTGAGTGTATCGGAATAACATTATGTGGTTTTGAAACTTACAATTTTGAGCGTTTAAACGGTCTGCAAGGATAGTGTGTAATAATACTCCACATAAAACTGTTTATCAGCAAGTTAAATAAAAAATACACATATGTTATAACGTCCGTATTTTACATTCAGTGCGCCTTATTAATGATTTTAAGTGTACGCCCCTCACAAATAAGAACACTATTGATATTAGAAATATCCAGAGGCCAGACTAATCCAGAGGAATTGGATAACACCAAGTGGTAAAATATAAAATTAATTTGGAAACTTAGCTCAATATATAGTAAAGAATATCGGGAGAAGAGAGAACAACGAAAACAACAGAAAAATCATACGTTACTTTAGCACAAATTATAAAAATTTACAAACGAAGCCGAAAACTTGTTATAAACAAAATTAATTTGTCTCGAAATAACCTGAAACAGGCGAACATCACTTCCGTTTTGTTAATGTTCGTTATAATACATGTTTGTAATTCCAGATATTGTTTGGCAATTGACCAAATAGAAAAGAGAAACAAACCATAACAAAATGATATTCGGAAGAATGAAAAGAAAGCCAAGAACAAACTTTTAGATGATATCCCTGTTGATTGCCAGCAGTTTCTACTTGTTTCAATTCCATTTTACTCGCGCTTTATCCTTTCGATTTTATGACAATACTGATGTGAATTAATCGCGAAGGATTCACCCAAATAGTAACATCATATTTAACTGAAGACAAAGAAGAGAAAGTAGTTTTTTGATTCACTCCCTGTTCTTTTAGGATTTCCATTTTTGTAAGGTATATGCTATTAGAGTAATTTTTAAATTCAGAAAATATCTTAAAAAACAGAACGAAACGAAGCAGAAATGGATTGAGTTTAAACTTCAGAGACGATGCAATATTTAAAATGCATAATCGTAACCTACTGAGTTATAACCAACGAGAATAGAGAGGCAACTAAAATAGACAATTACAAGGAAGAAAAAGGCATGAAACAAGTGTCCCAGATAAGACTGTAAGTAGTCTACAAAAAACGGAGAATGCAGGCTATAATCTTAAAAGAAAACAATAGTACAAATTAAAGAAATCTAGGTTTGATAATGGTAATTGTTGTGAAGGGTAATTCATAAGCTTAGAAACGACACCCAAGCCTGTATTCTATGAGCTTTGAGTGATCAGCCAGTTCTACTCGAACAAACGTCAATTTCACTTGAAATGAAAATCTAACTTTAATTTTTAAGGATTCACTCGTGAACTTCCTGGTTTTATATGGAATAGCTCCGCGTTTACATCTTCAAATGAAAAAAAAAAAAGACCTATCCAAAAAGGCAGTATGAAGTATGGAAAAATCTATCAACACAGACAAGTACTGAAAACATGATAGAAAACTCATATTTTGTTGGAATTCAATCGAAAATAGTGTGAAAATAATCTTAAAAATTGAGAAAAGTGCAAATTAAAGAAAGGGAAAAATACGTGGGAACACAAAATATATCAGAAAACTGATACACAAGTAAACTATAAACCATTAGCTCCATAACCTTTTCGTCTCTCTTGGTTCATTGTACTCTCACGTTCCTGCACTTTCGATCGGATCATAGAATATATTCCCCCGTGTAAGAAATATGATAAAAGTGGAATATAATTTTTCTTAAAGCAGTTTAAATCTTTGTCTCATAAAAACTTGGATTCAGCCATCATCGTGCTCTACTAATGTAAACCTACATTCAAGAATGAAATGCAGCTTAGACGGTGCAGTTTTCTATCCTACTAAGAAATTTTGTTCGAAAATCGGGATGTACTTAATAAATTCGTATTTAAGATAATATTCTTAATGTTGACTTTACAGGGCTAATTTATAAATAAATAAATAACGCTTGGCTGGCATTTTATGAGTACATCTCAGTAACCCACAAAGAAATTTGACTTAACATCGCTCTGAAATGAACTTAATTAATAATGATGATCTACAGGAGTTCTATATAGAAGAACGAAAAGTCGCTTATAAAATACCCTTTCTAAAAGTACAACGAGAACATTATCTGTTGAAATGCTGCTGCCCCATAAGAGAAATTGAAACTAACGTTACTTAGAAATCGATTTGTAGTCATAATAACCAGCCCCCTTTAAAGGGAACCCAAAAGGAAGAAACCGTCGGGCACATTTTTTTAAATATATTAAGATTCTATTTTGTCAAAAAAAGATACTTTGCATAGTTATTTTGTATTGATAAATCTATTCTTAATCTTCTATCCTAAAGCTGTTCTTAAATAAAAAATACAAAATCCTGCGGGACTTGTATCTATGGCCATTCTCACTCAATCTAAAAGCAGAGTAACAAAATTTATTTCACTCACCTAATAAGAAAGACGTTATCTCAAATTACATTCTCTCCAGCTAGAAGGAAAGTAACTGGCAATAGCTCTTAAAGTTCCAAACATGTTTGAAATAGAATGGTTGGGAAATTTTTCATGGTTTGTACCCGGGATATTCTTACATTCTTTTATATTTTCAAATATGATCTCAATTCATTTCACTTGCCTAAAAGAAATGAAACGGTCTGAAATTATACCATCCGCAGAGTAGGAGCCGTTCTGATCACGAAGATTGAAACAAGTTTAATACTACGACCAAAATTTCTTTCATTGTTTGTCAGCACGACACTAATACTTCCTTCTTCATAAAAAAATACTCACGAGTTACTTGCCTCTTCTACCAGGAATAGCAGGATATCAAATATGCATACTTCAACGATAGGCTCAGAGCAGCGTAAACAAATATTCGAATTCGAAAGGGCTTGAAATAGAACGAATTGAATCTTTCTTTGTAGTTTCAAGCTAGGGATATACTTACAAATTTCTAAATTGTATAAAGCACAAACTCCTTATTTGTTAAACTTAACTACTAAAAATGAAATGAAATAAGTTATTTATTCCGTAATGTTTGTTCTAGAATAGTTGCTAGTAAAGGGTACAAATCCGATACAAGTTAGGAAAATATTTCCAATCTTTATTGTTGAAATATTACCAAACTTGTGGTTGGTAATAACTGTTTTCCCGCCTCTCAACACAAAGGATATAATTTGAATTTGTCTTATCCGTAATAAGTGAGGGAAACACATTTGTTACTATGTGATACAATATAAAATATACAACTATGTCCGTAGATAACAAACTAAAACTATCCGTTTCTTCTATTCTTTACGTACTCTAAATTTTGGCCCCTCACTTACGCTCTCTGAGGAACTGACGTGGAAGTTTTTCACTTCAAATCACGTTATCGCTATCCGATGAGTGAAATAATTTGTTATTTTCTACAATATATTAAAGGACAAGAATACATTTTAAGGTAATATGGTCAACCACTTGCACCTTCGTTACTTTCTGATTATTGCTAGTGCTCCTATGTTTGTGCTCTCAACATAGAGCTTATCATAACCTGCTCTATTGCTAATCGCAAAAGTCGAAATATATAGCCTACTAGGTTTGGAATTTTGCTTTTACAGAATTTTTGCAAACAATGCCTCTCGTGTGTTATTAGCATCGTGAAACACTCTTCATTATTGTTTTTTACGCTAAAAGTAAAAAGGGCATGAGAAGATAAATACTACACACTGAGTACCGAAAAATTGAAGAAATATGTTATGCATCACATTCTAAAATACAGGGAGCTAAACTGTGTGAAATAAATATTTAATATGTTGAGCGTGTTCATTTAAGTGGCATTTTATTACGTTACGTTCATTCAAATGGGTATCATAAAGACGGGAAGAGGATTAAAACTGTACGTCAAATATTATAAACTGAGTGGTCTCTCTTGTTAGAGAAAAGACAGTTGGCACACTAGCCTTTTTTACTTTTAAAAAAGTGTCGCCTGCAGCAGTGTTTTCGGAAATAAACATTCAAGAGAGAGAAGACGAACAATCTGCATACTATACTTGAGTACAAAAAATTTGACATCAACCTAATATGTTATTAGCTCCAGAAATGGCTGAATCGATTGATATTAAATTTTACGTGTCAGCAGTTAGCCACACATGTAACTCATTTAGAAAACTTTTTATTTTTTCTTACGTTACTGTCAGTAGAATGAAGACCCTACGAGTAAAAGAACAGATTTAAATTTTACGCTAAAAATGGTGAGTGGATTATGCTTAGGAGGTTTCTTTACGCTATACCAGTGAGGAAGTGATCTACGACTTACGAGATGAAAACGGGAAAATTCCGCAGATTCCGCCTTAATATGCATTTATGAATAACAGACAATGTTTTCTATATGGTACTAGTTTATATCTGTGGTTATTTTATATTGAAGCACTTCGCAAAGTGTAATCTGAGCTGTGAATTAAACAAGGATTGTTGTTAATGGTCGTAATATCAAAATTCTTAGTGTTTCATGTTTTAAGTGCATGTTTCTTTTTTTCGTATCAAACTGAGACATTTATATTTTTGTACTTTGAAATAGTTGCTTTTAACTCATATCAATATGGAGTCTAGTGTTTTAGAACAATTTCAAGCAATGTTGACAGAAGAATTATAGAAACAATTAGAAACCATTGCTCAGAAAATGGAATTGAATATTGGACGTCTAGGACAAAAATATATGAATCTGTAAGTGATTCAATTGTGAAGAGAACCGCGGCCGCCAGAGGGTTAATGGTCTTTGTTAAGTATCACTGAAGAAATCACTATATTGTGGAACATCCTATATATAGGTTCAATTCACTGGAAGTTCACCATGGAAATCGGTATATTGGTACCTCAATGTACATAATGGATCACTTTTAACTTGTTAACTATAAGGTTATTCAACCTATATGACGATAAGCCACCTGTTATATTTATAATCCCTCATTTAAGCCACCATTATACTACCATTAATAAAAATGTACATATTATTTATATAAATTTGCAGCTTATAAGTCCTTTTCTTTCATTCACTTATTTATTTATTTATCTATTTATTTTTCAACTGTGGGTTTCTCACCATGAGTGGATGTTTCAATTGATTTTCCAATCTTTTTCACTGAACATATAACATATTTGAAATCATAGTAAACACCTGAAACTAAATGAATATACTGGTAGACATTAACACAAAAATACTTAATTACTAAACCATAATAGAAAATGTGTATATTTCGGAAGTGTTGCCTAACAACGGTGTAAACGCTAAAGCCGAAATTCCTAATATGTGTATTTAGTGTAGTGTAATGTGTGTATATGTACCTTTTTTACAACAAACTTGTTCAATACTCAAACCTTTTTATTCAAAAATATTTTGTAATATTCAGCTACTAAATATAAACACATAATGTAGCATTAAAATTATAATATAAATAAATATATATATTCATACACAAAAAAACATTAATAAAGCAAGACAATTTTCAAAACAAGCATTTCGCAAAATAGTTATAACATTACTTGTATACTGATTATTTAAAATACTGTATCACAGCTTACTAAATAACAAAAATTCTAAAGGAATGCAAAAAGATTTAAAGTCTCAAGTTTCAATAATCATATTACTCATACGGCAAAACGAAAGACTCATTAAAATGTTTCAAATAAATTTAGAATAACAGGTCAACTCACAAAACAATCTCTCTTGTGTTGCTGCTATTTAAACACATATACTCGCAAACAAACTTCTATTTTTACCAAATCATCAACTATAACAGGTACATAGGCATAAACACTAATGCACGGATCTTTACAACATTAGCGAACACGCGATTTTTAGCTGATAGAATCATTACTTAATCTTATTTTCAACAAACATCTTATTGGCTACGGCAAAGTAAAACTCTACTAGCACATTTATGGGCATTGATCACGAACGAGCATCACAAGAGGGATATTCTATCTACCTCCAAAATATTAAAGATGCACAACAAACGGTTCCTACTCATCTATCATTCACAAGCTAAGCATTCGAGAAGCAAGAAGGAGTAACTATCTACGGAGTGATCCGCCCTCTAATGGCCATTGGCATCACGTTAAAATACGCATTCATTATAACTGTAAATTCATGTAAGGATGCTAAATCAGCCTTTTGGCATCTTGAAAATAGCCCTAAATCGTTTATAATGCTCAATTGCCATTTAGTTGAACTCAAACGTGCACAGCTCTAAAACACTTTATATGCAATCATTTTGTTCGCTTGACGAACGTTATCAATTTTCACGTGCCTAGTTGGGTCATGCATTACTCCCTCAACATACCATGAACAACGGGACCTACCCATCACTAGATTCCTCAACGAATAAAAAAAAATCTTATGTCGTTTTTTTAATATCAGAATTCTCAAATTCAATTTAAAATCCGTTACATAGTATTACTGTTGTGTGAATCATTCGAACCGTAATCAGTGAAAGATTTATGGGGTTTGTAATTTTCAGGCTGAAGGCCACCCAAAATTGCATGATTTCTTCTTCTTCTTTTTTTTTAAAAAAAAGGAAAATACTTAATTAGACTCAAACAGTGACTTTAGACGGTTCTTATTGTTTCAATCACTTCTTGGAACAGTTTCTGCGTGAGTCACTTGCTTGAAGTGTTCGTGCCTTTTGAGTGACGTCCTTTTTGAAAGATTGTTGGTAGTTCATATTTTTCTCACTATATGTCTTTGTACAGTCATATGGTAGTTTGTTACTGTGACGTCACATGTTGTTTCTGTTTGTATGTGTGGAATGCGGTGAGTGCGTAATTGAATTTTCGTATCATAGTGACAATCGAGTTAGCAAGTGCGATTGAGAAACCGTAACATGAATTTAATACAAAGAATTTGAACTTGTCGTTTTTAAATAAGTTTGAATTAGATTCGGATATTAACTCATCGCTTTGCAGCAGAGTAGTTTCATTGAGTTAGAGAAATCCTAATATGGTTGTGGTCGAAGGCTGAAGATATTTCCGACGTATGGTAAAAGTGGGCGTTTATTGGATTGTCTTGTTTGTAATAATAAGTGTCCTCGCTTTAGTAAATAGACGTCTGTGCGGAAAGGAACATTTTTCAGTAATGTGAAATTGAGTATTGCGCATGTGTTCTTGCTATCTTACTTTTTCGTGAATCATCACTTGTGAGTTCATTATTCATGAGTGGAATGGCGAAACGGTGAGTGCTTTCGTTATTAATTGATAATAATTTTTTTCTTGATTTGCTTTGCATTTGAGTTTTTAGCAAAGTATTTGTTTTGCTGCTGGTGGTTCCATTATCTTGGTGAGATGTAATTTATTTTTCCTCGTCATGCTGCACTAATTTATAATTAGTGATGATTCTTTTTTCTAAATTTTTCCTTCTTACGTCAGCTTTATAGTACTGGTTTGAATAAATATTGTTTTTTGGGATGTTTTTACGATACTTGAGTTGGGGGTTGAGGGAGCGGTAGTCCCCATTTAGATATCAATATTGATAGTCATCGCTTCACCTAGATTGATTAGGTATAGTGTTTAGTAACATTTTAACCCTTGTACTTATAGCAACATTCTTTACATTGTACATTACTTTGTCTCGGAAAGTGACTGTAACCGATTCATCTGATCCCGTTCCGGGAGCAATTGAGGAATGATTCCTAAACTGCTCTGGTAACCGGATCAGATGAATCCCTTGCAGTCACTGTTTGACCGAAAGTAAAGATTTGCCTAAAAATCTATTGTTAGTGATTCGAACATGTATAAGCTACAAACCTACTCACAAAAATCTAGTGATTTCTAAAATAAAAAAAAAAGGATTTTTGAATGAAGGCCCTGTCAAACTACTTTTCTGGATTCGCCGCTGTTCATAATTTTTTTTTCTAACAAGAAATTCATTCCGGCATCTACCTAAATAGGAAATTGACCTAACGTTAAAACACAGGAGGCTCTAGTGGTAATAATTTCCTATCTAAGCGTTATTTTGGACCGGTGCAAAATAACCGCGAGTATAGGCTTAAACCCCTTCTCCCATTTTAACGTTTTTTATGACTAATACGTTAGACATTTCAATTTCAACTACTTTATTAAAGTCCCACTATACATGGTAGTCTACGAAACTAATTTAACCTTGACGGAAATTCTTATAGATGATATCTTTCAAATTTTATCAGCCTTAGAGTGACTGCTTTCAATACCTCTACAAAAATAAACTTTCCCGGTAAGTAGAACTGAATTTAACCACCAACATTACAGCCAAAATACAGTTACATGTTCTATCTTACGGTTGAAGTCGAAACTTCCGGTTTACTGCTCATGGTTTTCGCGACAGAAAACTGTGAAACTCTTTTCGAATTTTGTGCAAAGTAACGCCCGGTGTGCCAGTAACCCCGTCTTATGGTACTTCAAAGTAGTTTTATTCAAGACATCATAGTTTTCAATAAAGAGTAGGTTATATATCAATATTTGGTTTAGCTTAACTGGGGAAAAGGAATTCCTATGATGGTGTTATTAATTTATTTTTTTTCTCTCTCTCTGTCATCACGTTAGGAATATAAAGCTCGATTCGTATACTAATTTATAACAGCAAGTTAATATACATTTATAACTAACATTATGGAGAAGAGCACTATAGATGTGAAAGACCCAAAATATTATGAAGAGTAGAGATGAGAAAATGATCAAATAGGGCCGCTATCAGTATCGAATCCATAGCCTTCTGGAGCAGTAAATGTTGCTCCTTGGTATTTATTTTGCTTAATTTTTATAATAATAGTTATTATTATAATTACGATAAGAAATTGCAAATGTACCGGTAATGGACATTGAAATCGCAAGAATGTGTTTTTTTATTTATTCTCATCAGTTTCTTATTTAAAAATTCTTCCTATATGCGTTTCTTTCCTGAAGCTAGTGCTATTTCGCCTGGCACCTGGTAAAATACAAGTTTGTACAGTATGCTAATAAGATAAGAATTTTTACCTAGTACTCTGCAAAAAATTCGTATTGTGTATCATTTGTTTAACATAGCATACAAAAGATATAACAGAAAAATATATATTAATAATCATGACCTTTGGAGTAATCGAGGACAATACATAGTGATTCCAATGATGTGTAAAAATATTTATAACAATCTTTGAAAGATTCACCACTCGAAATCGAAAATGAAATCAATAATCACTACAGTTTGGAAATACGTCTCAAATAAATAAAAAGCTAAGAAATTGTTTGTGATTCATATCTAGTCCCATTCGTTCTGTAAGATCCTCGAAAATTTTAAGTCATTTCACTTGTCTTTTAAATGGTGTGATTTCAAATTATAATTCCTATGGTGAAAAGCTGAACGCACGCCATTAATAGATCCAAATTCAAAACATGTTACAAATAAAACGATTGAGCATATTTTTATAGCTCTTACCTACGATATTCTTATCCTTTCCTAGACTGTAGAAAATAATTATTTCACTCATCGAATAGCGATAACGTGATCTGAAGTGAAACGCTTCTACGTCAGTTCCTCAGAGTGCTCTAATCAATGGAATAAATTTAGCTGTTAGAATAGACGTGTCACGCAGCTACAGTTTCACTTGCAATCGATCAGGAAGGAGAAAATATCTGTTGTCCGGCTTTACAAAATTTCATCTGAACTGTGAACAATTCTACAGAAAGACCAGATTGAGAAATGGATGATCATTTCTTTTATCTCAAAAAATAGAAAGAAAGAATAGTGCTTTCGATAATCTAGTGTGATCTACTAATCCTCCTAAACATGATTTTTTTTATCTATTAACTTTCGGAAAAAATTAACCTGCACAATGATGCATGTTCCACTGGTATTGTATATATTGCTGATTCTATCTACCTGCACAATTGTGTAGGTCAGGGCTGAAAGGGTTACAAATGGTTATTAGCAATCAGCTAAAAGACGTTACATCTTCAATAACATACTTAGCGTAATATGAAGGAAAGAAAGTTTACATATTATATATATATAGTTAACACTTACAGTAGAAAGACATCACATTTTTTACATAAATAATGAAACCGATATGTCTACTATAGGCGGGTCACGTCGCTTGCGTCAGTAATATGCATGTGAACTGTAAAGCTTTCGTGAAAGGTTGGTGTATCAAAAACGATAAGATAATATTATACAATACGATAAACTAAGAATGGGCTATAATAATAAAAATGGAATGGTTTAGTATAGTATGATACCCAGTTGAGAAGTTAAATGTATGAGATGTGGGACTTCGGTTATGGTTAATTACTGAGTGAATGAGTTTCGTATATTCTTGAATGTATACGAAACGTTAAAGTGAAGTATATATATATATATATATATATATATATATATATATATTTAATTTTAATATTTGCTGCTAAAATTACACAGGGAAAATTACTATGAAAACTTCAAATGAAGGTCACGTTTGTTGCAATCAATTGATTATTTCGGCCTTCATTCACAATTTCGCGAACGTATGCTCAGTACGTTGTACTTTCTTGTAACCAGCGAAACAAACATCTGATCACGAGGGTGCTACCTCTGCAAAAGAATGTGCAGAAAACCAATGCTTAATCTCAACTTTTAAATTTCACACATAGTACAGTAAATACAACCAGGACCAAGCTTATGCTTATTGTCCCTGGTTCAGGATATGCTTATGCTTATTGTCCCAGGTTCGATATTTTTCCCTAGAGGTATGTAGATATACTTCCCCATATAAGTAGATTGCTTCATATAAGAAAGGAAGCACATTCGGAAGGAATAAATGCGTAGTTTGAAAGAGAAATGATGAAAATACTTTGTTTCCTAGTAAACAATTTTTAAGTCGTATACTACAAGCCTTTTTGCTGTTTTTGACGTTGCTCTTGTTAAAACATCTAAAGAAGTCTATAAGATTATTTGAGGTTTACAGCTTAATTTCACAATATCCTCTTGAAAACGTAGATCTTCTATAATTCTTTTTATGCTAACAAAATTGTGATCTCTTGAGTGCATGAGCCAATGTGTGATGAAGTTCTGTACATTGCATATTAATGTTATATCATATGGTAAATTTATGTATTATGAAACCTGCGGAAATTGCCCGTTTTCTTCTTGTAAGTCTTAGATCACTTGCTCACTGGTATAGCGTAAAGACACCTCTCAAGCATAATCCACTCACGATTTTTAGCGTAAAATTTAAATCTGTTCTTTTACTCGTAGGATCCTCATTCTAGTGACAGTAACGTAAGAAAAGATAAAAAAGTTTTCTAAATGAGTTATATGTGTGGCTAACTGCAGACATGTAAAATTTAATTTCAAACGGTTCAGCTATTTCTGTAGCTAATAGCAGATTAGGTTGAGGCCAAATTTTTTGTACTTAGGTGTAGTATGCAGATTGTTCGTCTTCTGTCTCTTGAATATTTATTTCCGAAAACTGCTGCACGTGACACTTTTTTAAAAGTAAAAAAGCTAGTGTGCCAGCTGTCCTTTCTCTAACAGAAACCACTCAGATTATAATATTTGACGTACAGTTTTAATCCTCTTCCCGTCTTTATGATAACCATTTGAATGAACGTAACGTAATAAAATGCCACTTAAATGAACACGCTCAACATATTAAATATTTATTTCAAACAGTTCAGCTCCCTGTATTTTATAATGTGATGTATAACATATTTCTTCAATTTTTCGGTATTCAGAGTCTAGCATTTATCTTCGCACTCCCATTTTACTTTTAGCATAAAAAAGCAATAATTACTAGAGTGTTTCACGATGCTAATAACACTCGAGGACATTGTTTGCAAAAGTCCTGTAACAGCAGAATTTCAAACCTATTATATATTTCGATTTTTGCTAATGACATTACAGCAGATTGTGATAAATTCTATGTTGAGAGCACAAACATAAAAGCACTAGTAATAATGTAAGAGTAACGAAGGTGCTGTTGGGTGTTCATATTCCCTTAACGTTGAATTCTGGAATCATTAAATCATGTATTTCAAATAAGTACATAATAATAACAATAATTTAGAAACTCAATGCTTCTCAAATGTATTTGTTTATTTAGAATGTATGAGATGTAACTACGTCGCTACATATCAATATAAACAAAATTTTACTATCTCAAGGTATCAGACTATTTAAAGCGCAACCTTAAATTGGTATGCTTAATGAAATCACGTATCTTGTGCAAAATTTTAAAAGTTGTTATATCGTCCCTTTGTTTCTTTGTAATCATAGTGACAGTTTCTTGTAGCTGCAATTGCAAAAGCCTCTTCCGTTTTTAAATTTTCTGACACAAAAAGTAATAATATTAGTGACAACGGATCTCTATTTTCAATTATAATAAATGTTTATTCCATATAGCACAAAATAAGTATTTTGGTATCTACCTGAGTTAACTCTGATATCGTATGTGTCGTGTCGTCTTTGACCAGGTAATGGCGACTGCTTTGAAACAAATGCAGAGTGTGAGAATTAAATCTGCCATGTCTGTAGTTTCGTGTGCAGAAGATACATACTTCTGGATCATTATCGCAGAGGGTCATGGTGAGTGGTGAGTTGTAGTGGGTCGCGTGCTGTTGACCCAGTATCGACTGCCCCACCGACTCAATGACCAACTCCAGCTGTGGCACTTTCCAGAATATCCGTACAGATTTTGGAAAAGTTCCAAAGGATATGTAATTTTTACATTTTAATTTAAGGTATTGCTAGTCTGCTGTTTTATTTTTGAATGGAATTACGATTCGCCATGACTTTTTCTACATATTGTTTTTGTGAGAAAACCTTAATGAGCAATAGAAAATACAACTGTTTTTCGATTCGGATTGGTTTGGGTTAACAGTTTGAAAATGAAATCACTTAATGTCCAACGCTTATTCCTGTTAGGCTAAGGAAAACTATGATTGAAGCAGGTGATGATGGACGAATTGGTGGAATGAGGAATTGCGAGTGTCCCGAGAAAACCCACGACCACTATTTTGTCCGTCTCAACCTTACTTGCCTTGGAAACGAACCAGGCACCCCACCCATCTGATTGATTAGTAGGCGGGGTCTCACTTTCGATTCTCGATGGGAAAAACTTTGAAATATACAATGCCCTTGGTGTATCCCTGCCCTTCCAGGTTATTGAAATTATCTGTAGAAGGAGAATAACCGAATAGAATAGAGACAAATTTCAGAGATGCTTTCAGTCTTTTTAAAATTTAATCTTGAATTCTCTGGACTTCACTATTTTATCATGACCAAAATCAGTGATTCATGGTTAATAAAACATTGCATTCGTAAACGTTTGCATTTCCTATATAGACGAGTGATTCTTCACTCTTACTTAAAAGAGCATTGCTAGGGTAGTGGCTAGAGTATTCGCTTCGTGTATTAGGGATCCGCGGTTCGATTCTCCTTGGATATTCAGAAAAGAAATTATAATTTAGAATGATCATATTTGTGATTTGTAATAAAATGTAGAATTGTCGATTTCTCTCGTTCTTACAAATTAAAGTTGAAACGACTTCCTTCACAGGGAAAAAGTAATTACACCACGTCACAGCCTACAATCTGGATTTCTACTGTCTGAAAACCTCGCTTGTTTCGCAAACAATTCATGAATAGTAACGGTCATTTTTCAGGCCTAGTTTGAGTCATAAATTTTCCTGGAAAGTCATTGTGTAATTGTTACTAAGTGTTCTTGCACTCTTACTAGAATAATAATATTTTCGTTCGGCATTTACAAGAAGCTCCGTATATTCGTTCAAGAAAAATTGATAAATTATAATGATTCCTTTTTATATATTTTGATAATATATCAATATTGCGCATACATAATCCAATGTCTTTAGTATTGTAATAACCTAACTTCTGGGCCAAAACTCTGGCCAACCCATTTTGGAAATATCTGTTACCAGCACAGATTGAGTAGGGTGAGATTGAGCAGGTTGCTTTGCGCATATGCTTTTATGCCATTTAAAATCATAAAAAACTTACATCTAAAACTGCATTACACTATACATAATTACATTTTTACTCTATCGCATAATGTCCTCCTGATTGTTTATAACTTCTAGACCATTTTTTGAGTGTTTATAACTTTCAGCACACCCGTTATCGCAATGCTTTGATCAGAACATAAGAATAGCGTGAAGTATTTAATAATTAGAATGCATAAGTGCTTTGAGGTTGAAGCTAAATACTGTACATTGCGTCTATAACTAACTAACTAACTAAATCTACGGCCTATGGAACCCGGAGGTTATATGCCGCGTTCACAAAAGCTCTCCACTGACTTCTATCCTTAGCTAATTGGATCCAGTTTCTACTTTGCATTCCTATCTCTGCGAGATCCATCTTAATATTGTCCTCCCATCAGCGCATAGGTTTTCCTAATGGTCGTTTTCCGATTGGTCTTCCAGTCAAGACTTTGAAAGCGTTTCTACTTTCTTCCATTCTAGCTACATGACCCGCCCACCTAAGCCTCCTAGACTTGACGACCCTAACAATGTTGGGTAGACCATATAAATTATGTAGTTCCTCATTATGAAGTTTCCGCCATTCCCCATACCCGTTCCTCTTGGGTCCGAATATTCGTCTAAGGATCTTGTTCTCAAATACTTTCAGTCTATGTTCTTCCCTCAGAGTAAGTGACCATGTTTCGCAGCCATACAGAACAACAGGCATAATTATCGTTTTGTATATTTTAAGCTTCTGTCGAGGAATTTGAAGCTTGAAACTTGAGCCTACAAAACGATCATTTGTAGGCTCAAGTTCTTTGTCACTATCATTTGTGGGCTAAAGATTTTTGTCGCTATCCCAATTTGATTCTGGTGTATATATTTCTAATACTCCATTCTCTTTTTCTTTTAATAGCATTCCTTGTTCTTTTAATATTTGTTTTTCTAGTAGTATTGCTATGAGTTGAAGATCTTGATGAATAAGGTTAAGTTTATTCTGTATCCATTCATACTGCTTATCCATATTTATTAAATACAGACATGAACAAAAATGAATACCTACTTTCTTATTATTATAAAAAAGGAGGTTTTCGAAAGGAAAACTAACCCCCAACTTAAGCAATAATGTAGAGAGAACGGAGTACTTGGTTATTCAATGCTTAGAAAAGCAGAAATAATAGCCTTAATCAACGAGCACAGAAATAAGTCTTTAGCAACAACTGCTGCAAATTCACAACAACCAAGTAAACAAGATAAAACAATGATGAATGAAGATGAGCTTATAAAAGACATGATTCAAAGATTAAACCTGTATTTCAGAATCCGCTTTGTGGAAATATAGTTATAAATGCACTTAGTAGTCGAAAATTCAAAGAATGGAAACAAATTTTAGAAATAAAGAACTTACCCGATAACTTTCTACATATCTTCAAAAACAAGATGCATTGGTGTTCAGTTACATCAACCCATAAACTGTCACTTTCTTTTATAGAACGTTATGAAGAACACATCAATTGGGTCAGATTATCAAACAGAAGAGACTTAGATACGAAAACATTATTAACCCTCGTAGCTCCAAGGTTAAAAAATTACGTTAAGCACCAAGGTGGGGTGCAAGCGCACCCCATATTAAAGTATTTATTTCTTATTTAACGAAGTGTCCAAGCTTCATATTTTGGGTTATGTCAAACAGAAGGGGGCCAAAACTAGTAAAAAACAGAATGTTTACAGAAAGAATGAGTAATTTGTTTCCGTTTTTCAATTTGAGGTAAAATCAACATTTTCCCTAACGACAAGAGGAATACTCTGCACCAGTTCTTTCTCTGTAACTCCCACTCGGGGAATTTTGTCACCCAAACTGCGAAAGCATTTATAGCGCCAATGTCTAACATATTGGAGAATATTGTCATAGGCCATCGTTTGGTTTTCCGTTTGGTAGAAAATTCTTTGCACATTTTGTCGATTGTATTGACGCCTCCCTTTGTATCATTGTAACGGAGGGTTATTTCGGGCTTCCTTTCTAAACCTTCATATATCTTCGCGTCGTGAAGTTCCGTTGATAGAAGAACAACAGCTCGATTCTTGGCTGGTACATACGACACAAGTGTATGTTTCTCAGTGAAGCCAAATACACTTGAGTATATTTCTCGTCGTATGTCTGGTGTAAAAACTCCGACGGAATGTCAGTTTCGTTTTTCTTATGGTCCCACACAATGTGAGGTTCTTCTCCAATAGGGCATCGGCCAATTGCTTTCTTCTGAAGAAATTATCTGTTGTTATGCCATAACCACCTTGCAGATGGCTTACAAGGTCTAGAACTACTCCTTTCCCTTGATCTTTCTCTCTGCCTTCTCTGCTATCTTCCCAGCATAAAGTTGTATATTGTGTGCATACGGGATTTCGTTCTCAGCAAGCACCGAGTATTTTAGGCCATATTTATCTGGCTTATTCTTCATATACACTCTTACTGGAGCCTTCCCTCTAAACCCTACAAGTTGTTCATCAACACACAGATGTGGTCCCGGATTCATGTTATACCTGCAATTCTCAGCAAATATTTCAAAAATGTTCTTTACGGGAGTTGTTTTGTCTACAGCTCGTCGTTCTGCCCTTGTTTCTAAATTGTCAAATCGAAGGAAAGATGTCATAGCAACAAATCTGTTCTTTGACATTGTCGCTGAAAATATCGGTCGACAATATGCAAGATCACTCGTCCACAACTTTTTGACTGCTTCTTTGTTAGCTTTCAAAGCTCCTGCAGTAATCAACAAACCAATGTAAGCCGTTACTTCTGTCCTCTTTGTTGGTTGCCAGGTACGAATGTTTTCAGGGTGATGTTCGTTCCGTTTATCAAATGCTGAAACTGCTTATCTGTGTGTCTCAATCACAATAATATCAATAATTTGATCTGAAATAAAAAGCTTGAATGATTCGTCCATTTGAGTCACGGAAGCACTGTGTTGTGTAAGGCCACGTTTCTGGTGTAATACGTTATGCGCTTTATATCTTCTCTGTGTAAACGGCTCCCTAAACCACTTCTCATCAGATTGTGCTGTCATAAAACTGCTAATATGGGCTGTATTTTCACCTTCACTGTCACTAGATGATCCCCAAAGCATGTAAGCAGATTCTTCTTAACTTTGCAAATAGTCTTCTTCAGTACCTGATTCTGAAAGTGCAAAAACTGGATCGTCGTAGTCCTCGTCGTCAAGGTATCTCAGGATTTCATTTTCTGTAAGACTACAACCCGATACACGAGAAGTTGAAGCAACTGGGATTCGTTTTCGTTTCTGATACATCACAACGCATGGTTCAAAGTCAAGTAATAAGCTTCAGCACTGAGCACTAAACACCAAAAGAATACAACTTCGTCAAATGAGGCAAAAGACAGAAAACAGATTACACAGGAGTGACATCTATGGTTAAAACAATTGAACTTAGATCAAAGTCGAACAAAACACTATCGCCAAGCGTTACTATATAATAACGTTCACAAAATCAGTACTGCAATCAGTGTTTGCAACTCAGAAATCTCAAAAGTGAAGAAATAAAAACAACAAACGTTAAACACCAACGGGGGGTGCAACTGCACCCCACTAACAAAACTAAATATTCCAAGCCTAATTATTTGCTGAAATGTTCCGAAACTTTTCTCAAAGAAACGTGACTTTTACAAAAACAATATCCTAAATGCATATATTTCTACTAAAACACACAAAAGAATTGTGCAAAAAAAATTGAAGTTGGGGTGCACGTGCACCTCTCCTTGGGGCTACGAGGGTTAATAAGTATAGTGATATACTTTTCTGAGACAAATTGTGTGAACGAAGGTATGGTTCATGTTGTTATCATCATTTAAAACCAGATTTCGTACGAAACAATAAAGAACATACAAGAGGACATATTCATTGGGAAGACTACACGTATGAATACGCTCAACAAATGAGTGAAGATTATGTTAATGAATTTAAAGAAGAAGTTGATTGGCTCGTGTTTGGTGAAGAAAATAACTGGAGACATATTCGCAAAAACAAGCTATTGAGGTTTGCACACAATTCCAAGAATACTTACTTGGGTCTTTGGAGCATACTCTCTTGCAAAACAGATTTGCTTAAACTTACATTCCTAAAAACCTTAAAAGACAAACTCTGTTGGGATATAGTTTCTAAAAATTGTCTAATCTCAGGAAAAGAACTAACAGCCTTCTTGAGAGAATTTGATTCTATTATCGATTTGTACGATATTACACCACCGCTAGATGAAGCACATGTGAGAAATAAAATAAAGTTTACTGGTCAAGTGTTAGTTTACACGATAAAACCGGAAATTCGTTCTCGAGTTCGAAAGCAAAGGTTTAGAGTAAAAACAGCATAATACGCACTTGTTGCGATAGGAAGTTCTCAGAAAACTATCTAATGAAAATCACAGGTAAGATCGATATGTTTAAATTCTTAAGAGTAAATAAGCATGTCAAGAATCCCTCAGAAACAAACTAATGCTACTCTTAACAGGTTTACATTTAATAGAGAACTCAGAATGCTCAATATGCAAAGAAACAAAAACTGAATTATGTAAAATGACGTGTAAGGTTGTGTTCTGTGTTGAATATATGCTTACCTAGTTAAGAATTATTAACACTTGTCCTTTCTGTAGAACAGTTATTATACTTGACAACAAAAACAACAACAACAATGAATATCCTGAAGAAAATCCTGATTTTGATAATCCGTTTTTTTTTCTGTGGAAGATTGGAAATAATAAAATCGAAGATTGAAGTTAAGTTTTTATGAAACGATAATCATAAAAGTTATATCGAAAGTTTTTACATAGGACTCGACGTTAACCGATAATAGAAACAATCAATTTTTTTAATTTCTTTAACCAAATCTTCTTCTGATAGGGACGTCGAAAACTCATTACCCTTACCTTTACGAATATCTAATTCTTTTTGCACTAGGTTGAATAACTTAATACTGTTAGGATCTCGAAACTTTTCGTATATTATCTCATGATCTGGATATTTTTCTTCTGCCTCATTAAGAGGCTTATATAGACTTCTCTTTTGGCATCTGGTAGCATAATAAGGGAAAGGGTCATTACGTTAGTTCTTGTATATCATTAGGCAATTATCTTTTGAATCATCGTCTGTATATGGTGCTGCTATTTTTCTATATCTTGCATTCGTGTTTGGAGTTATTCGTTGTTTACTCTATATTGCTTAAAGTCTTGGATGAAGTAGTCTTCGATAATATCATAACACTTATTGTAAAAATCTTTAGATATCAAAAAGGCAACAGCTAGTAGTATTTCTTGTGTACATAAGTTCCACATATGATTGAGATTGCTTCTTTGTCTCCTCGTTTTATTAGGTATGTGGAAGAGCAATTCCTATAATTAGAGGAGTTGGTTAGTTCTAGCTCATAGTATCTTATTAACTCTTGTGACTTTATTTTTTAACCAATTATCAAACCTCTTACCACCATCTAGAAACAACTTAGTAGCAATGAAGTATCTTGTACTCTGATCCACAATCAATTTAAAATCTCCAAAAACAGCATACCAATAAATGTCTTTAATCTGTTCGTAACAAATAACTTTTAAACTATCCATAGTACTCGTATCTATTGTTTAGAAAATATTTTTTAACATTATTTCGTTACCAGCTAGTTTTACTGTATAAGGTGAGTTTTTGAAGTGGCCCGAATTCGGTCCACTTAGTTTGTTATTGTAATATTCTAATATTTCATTTGAACCTTTATTTTCTAACTTTTTTTAAATCTTCTACCTCCCGTTGCACACAATTTAGTAGCATTGAAGTAACCTGTGTTCTTTTCTATAATCAGTTTAAAATCACCAAAGGTACCATACCAATATCTTTAGTCTGTTCGTAACATATCTCATTCAAACTTTCACCCATACTAACCTATTATGGTTATTATTCCATAAAAATAATATTTAAATTTATACTACAACATTACTTTTATCTATCCAGCTACTATGTGAATCATCAAATACTAACCATTTAACGTATGCTTTGTCACCTTTCTTTCTCAACACCTCAACTAAGTATTCATCTTTATGTTTCGTCTTTAATAGTTCTGGTTCGTAAAATCTACCTTGCACATCCTCTTCTTCTAAAGCTTTAATTCTATACGGAGGTGCATTAGATGGTATAACTTCGCTAATAAAAAATACTTCTGTTGACCAATTAGGTGTATATCCTTTTTCAAATAACCCTTTCGATTTACTTATTTGCTCATTCTTTTTATTCACTTCTATAGGCTTTAAACCAATGGTTCTATGCATACGATTATTATACTTGTTAACTAGTGTTGGTAATATTTCTATCCAGTTATAATCTCCTTGTGTTGTAAATTTTTTTACATGTTTTGTTTAAGAGTTCTATTGAATCTCTCAACAACAGAAGCTTTCTTACCCCTATAGGTTGAGTAATGATTAATCTTATTTTCCTCTATCACCTTCTTAAATTCTTTATTGTAAAACTCTTTGCCTTGATCAGTTTGTAAGTTACTAGGTTTTCTCGTTCTTAATATGGATTCAAATGCTTCTGTAACATTTTTACCGCTCTTATCTTTAACAGGAACAGCAAAAGCATATTTCGAAAACACATCTATAATCGTTAGAAATACTTATAGCCTTTGTTTAACTTAGAGATACCTTTTAACATGCCACTATGCATTTCCACAAGATCTGCTTGCCATAAATCATCTATACCTTTAACAATAACACTTAACCTAGGATAATTCTTTCCGGAACGTTTGTGAATTTCTTCTATAATGCCTTCTCTAATACCTTTACCTTGTTCTAGTAAATCTTTCTTTTTAACGAATTACGATTTAGTAACACCACATACTGAACCAATACCTTTCTTACTATATCTTCCAATCTGTTTTTTTTCTATTCTAATAGGGTTTTTCTTCGTATCTGTGGATTTCTTACACTTAACACAATACATCCTGTTTATTATATAGAAATTTAAAATTCATCATTACCTAATACTATCCTCCTAACATTATCATTATCACATGATTCGTTTTCGTATTCATCTTCATCCTCTCTTTCTACATACATAATAAGCATTAATGATTTGCCTTGTTTCAAATCAGAATTTTTGGATGGTCTAATTGTTAACTGATCATTTATATTAAATTGTAATGGAAAACTTTCAAATAGAATGTCATTTAAAAATGTGTCTATAAGTTATGAATTGAAACTTGATTCTGTATGCATTAACTACTTCTATAAAGAAATTTGTAGGCAGCAGCTAAATTATATACAAAAATGGCTGGTTTCCCAACATCATCTTTTGCCAATCGACATGGTAATTCTACAGTTTCTTTTTGTGTAAACTCTTCGTTTGCTTATTCAAGCTGCTCTAATGTTACAACATCTTGTTTATCGATAGCATTAGATACATAACCAATCTTTTATTCTTAAAATCAACCCAGGATGTATAATTTGACGTAAAAACTTCTTTTTTACTTTTAATGTTAAAAGTAAGTTTTAGATATAAGTATTTTTATGATTTTAAATGTTATAAAAGTCTATGCGCAAAGCACCCTGCCCAATCTCACCCTACTCAATCTGTGCTGGTCAAAGATATTTCCAAAATGGATTGGCCTAGAGTTTGGCCCAGGAGTTAGGTTATTACACTACTGTCCTTTACCCAAAGAAAGGGTGTTACTTCGAAAGGGTGTTGTGATAAAGACACATCCTACTTGGGTTCTGTTCGATTTTCACATTATCCAGTAGCTGACACCTTTTTCCTATCTTTTCTTTGCATAGTACCTCATAACTCAATTCATCCTTATATAGGGTTAAAAGAATTTGTTTCCGTACCTTCAGTTTGTTTATTTACTTTGCTGTAGGACGTAATATTGAGGTATCAAATATTCAATAATAATAATAATAATAATAATATAGGTAACAATTTCCGTATGAGGACACATTGTATTAAAATCTGTAAAATCGCCCGTAGCGTTAGCCAGAAGTTACAAAATAGTCGGGATTAGAGAGAAGTGTCAGGATCAACAGGACATACCCTCACAAACGTCCCTTCAACTAGCTAAATGTTATAACGGAAAGTTTCCCTAGTACTAGTTAAATGTTATAACGGAAAGTTTCGAGGCAAATTTCGTGTAGAAAGTATGGATTCTGAACTCACAAGAGCCGTAAGAAAATTTGTTTTTAATTAATGGTTATGCCGGCTAAGCTACAGAACACGTCGATGATGAGAATGAAAGAAATATTGAAATAAAGAAAGTACGAGGAAGCAGAACACGGAGGAAACCTATACACACGTTGTTTGTTCAGCACAATGCATACTAGGCGGGAGCTGAGTGGAACAGTTTGTACCATTAAATTTACAACACTTCAATAATAATAATAATAATAATAATAATAATAATAATAATAATAATGCTATTAAAAGTTTTTAGTTGCACTAAAATTCGGCAAAACTTACTTAAACGTAGGGGTTTCGAGGACGGGGTACAGCTACTCTAATTTAAACGAAAGCTTTCTGCTAATATTTCGTGTAGAAAATATTCTACTTTACGTTTCCAGGAAAATAACTGTAATAGAAAGACCTGAATATAATTGAACACTAAAGCTTGTAATAAACTAACGTGTGGAATTTGCAGATGTAAAAGCTTCGCTACAAAAATATATACACAGACCATAATTCGGTGAGCTCTGAAGTACAAAGTAACAAAATAATATATAAGATTCAGTCTACATAGCAATTTTTGCTCAAAGAGTGGCATACACTATTTATAGAATCGAGATAAGACGAAAAATATTTACGATACTTTTCGTCTCGTCTCGATTCTCATCTCCAAAGCATGACGATAGAGTGAGTTAGCCTTATCCCGTCTGGAATTAAAATGTTAAGTCTCATCCCGATTTTGTTTGGTTTGTTTGTAGAATCGAGATGAGAAATTCGTCTTTTCATGGGCAACGTTACACAAAACCAATGTAATCTCATAAATATAAAAATCTACGGGCTAGATACGATGGTTCTGACGTAGTAAGTATTTTGTACAATATGGTAAGATTATGTAAATTTCTTCTTCCGACTAACGTCAGGCATGACAGTTTTTTATAAAAAGATGTGAGATGTTCCCTGTAAGCTATTTTGCACTCTTTGCAAGCGCTTTGATTGATTTTCTGTTAGATCAGAATAGACTGAGTCGCAATAGTCAAGATGTGGGAACACCAGTACTTTGACAAGTTTGATCTTCAAACATATTGGTAAGAAAATTCTTAGTCGAGTTAACGTATGTAGAGCACCAAATGCTCTCTTACAAACTCCATTTATTTGATCTGACCAGGAGAGATTTTGATTTATTATGACTCCGATATTTTTGGCAGCTGTAGAAAATGAAATAACAGTATTGGACAATATTATATTTGGGAGCTGATAGATATTAATAGAAGAAAGAATTCTTGGGGAGCCAATTAAGATGCACTGCGATTTTGTTGCATTTAATTTTAACCCATGAGCCGTAGACCAGTCGCTGATTTTGTTTAACTCAGTATTTATTTTCTCAATCGCATTATTAATATCTTGTTGGGGAAAAGAAGCATATAACTGAAAATCATCAGCGTAAATATGGTATTTACAATAGGTGAGAATTTTAGGGAGATCATTAATGTAAAGGGCAAAGAGAAGGGGACCTAGTACGCTACCCTGCGGCACTCCACTGTTGATACAATGCCATGTCGATATGTGATCCTGATTGATCACTACTCTTTGTTTACGTTCGTGAAGGTAAGAATGAAACCATTTAACCACTGATTCAGAAAAATTAAACAATAGTGATAATTTCTGAAGTAATATGTCAACATCAATCGTTTGAAATGCCTTACTATAGTCAAGTAGAGTAGGGAGCGTCAGTTTTCTGTTATAAATAGCCAATCTTATATCCTCCGTTATGTTTACTACAGTGCATGTGCTATGATTACTTCGAAAACCAGATTGAAATGTATCCAATAAATTATTTGTTGTTAGGTATTCCCGAATTTGATCATTTACAATATATTCAGAAATTTTTGAAAGCTCGGGAAGGACAGCGATTGGACGATAGTCTGCAATATTATCAGCGTTGTTCTTTTTTGGAAGTGAGGGGACCCTAGCGAGTTTCCATACTGTGGGAAAAGTACCTGTGGCAAGAGAGTAATTAAAAATGTCAGTGATAAGATTAAGTACATACAGTAGGATTTTCCTGATCATGGTTATTGAAATATCATCTGTACCAGTGGCTTTAAATTTAATTCTTTGGATCGCTTTTAATACATGTGCAGGCTGTACGTGAGAAGTAGAGAACAGAGAGTTAATTTCCGAAGCTACAATACTATTCATTGTTTGCAGATTCATAAAGGCTGGTACCATACAGCTTTGACAGAAAAAAGTGTTCAATTCATCTGGCGTATAGTTAACAGCGTTCTTGGCTATGTTTCTCCCAACACCTAATACTTCAGCCATTTCCAAAGAACTGCTCCATTATTTTGGAGTTCAAGTATTTAATAGGCAAAGAGCCGTTTTGCCTTCCTTACTTCTTGCGTGCAACGGTTTCTTAATATCCTATTGTTTTCGAATTTCGTATTAGGATTCATTGTGCTATCACTGGAAGGATTACTATTTTTAACATGTCTCCTGTATGCTCTATAAGCTTTATCTCTCCGCGCCATTAACGAACGTAATTCATCGGTTTAGCATGGTGATGGGTGTTGCGCAACACGTTTCTTAACTATAGGGGCGTGTCTATCATAGAAATTTATTATTAAAGAATTATTAAAGAAGTATTCAAATATTTGAATGTAATAAAGCGTGTGTTATCGTTGGTCAACCGCCATCAACATTCCTAAAGTTAAAAAAAATATGCTCGACGTGTATTCGATCGAAAAATTTTCAGATTACTGGCCAATCGCCTAGACCACTGAACTACAATCACTACGCTGTAAATGATTCGTCCTTAGTCTGGTTACTTTAAGTTTCTCTGCCTCACCTTGGAAAATTTTTTTTTTTCTTCGTTTCAAAATGCATTTCGTATTCCTCTTATGATGATATAAGTGAATGATCTTCGGTAGAGTTTATTTTAATTAGTTCAGCTGTTCTTAAACCTTTGATACGCAAGTTTGTTTTTTCTCCACATGTAACTACAGATAAGACAGATTTAATTCTCTTACTGTGCATTTGTTTCAAAGCAGCCACGGTCAAACACTTATGACAGCCACGGTATAAACGATGGCTCAATTTGATATATTGAAACAAACTACAGCCTCTTATTTTGAGAATAGAAAGATATGGAAACTACTCAGTGGTACTCCATTTCATATTTGTACAATATTTCATCTAATAAAAAAATTGAGTGTAATTTTATCATGAAATATAGAGAATGATTATTATTATTATTATTTTTTTTTTTTGTTGCTACTTAATCATTATCTCCATTCACAGTTCCTTATTTGTTGAATTTGTTACAGGCGCGATAACGTATTACTATTCCACGGAGAAGACGATACGTGTATTACTTTAAAGGAAACCATTTCTCATTCAGATGAGGAATCTCATACTTTGCAGTTTGGCAAGAGGTTTCATCCATCACTTTGGTCAAGGCATATTCTAGCTCCGGAGAGTGAAAAGGGTCATACCTACCGAAAGAGTGAAAAACACTTTAGTCAAAGTTCAACTTTGTCATGGAATAACTTAGTGCACACAGGTCAAAAATCCCACATCAGCGGAGCATGTGGAATGGAATTTAGTGTATGTTCATGTTTGGCTACGCACATGTTAAATCGTACAGGTGCAAGGTTACACACATGCCAAGAGTGTGGTAATGTATTTAACCAACGTTCATATTTGGCTAGACACATGTTAACACACACAGGAGAAAAACCTCACACATGCCAAGAGTGTGGTAAGGGATTTAAACGTCGTTCAGATTTGGCTACACACATGTTAATCCACACAGGTGAAAAACCTCACACGTGCCAAGAGTGTGGTAAGGGATTTAAACGTCGTTCACATTTGGCTACACACATGTTAATCCACACAGCAGAAAAACGTCACAAGTGTCAAGAGTGTGGTAGGGGATTTAAACGTCGTTCACACTTGGCTAGACACATGTTAATCCACACAGGAGAAAAACCTCATACGTGCCAAGAATGTGGTAAAAGATTTAAACGACGTTCAGATTTAGCTACACACATGTTAATCCACACAGGAGAAAAACCTCACACGTGCCACGAGTGTGGTAAGGGATTTAAACGACGTTCCGATTTGGCTCAACACCTGTTAATCCACACAGGTAAAAAACCTTACATGTGCCAAGAGTGTGGTCAGGGGTTTAAACAACTTTCTAGTTTGTCTTTACATCTGTCAATTCACACAGGAGAAAAATCTCACACGTGCCAAGAGTGTGGTAAGGGATTTAGTGTACGTTCGCATTTGGCTAGACACATGTTAATCCACACAGGAGAAAAACCTCACACGTGCCAAGAGTGTGGTAATGGATTTAAACAACGTTGCGATTTAGCTCAGCACCTGTTAATCCACACAGGAGAAAAACCTCACACGTGCCACGAGTGTGGTAAGGGATTTAAACGACGTTCCGATTTGGCTGAACACTTGTCAATCCACACAGGAGAAAAACCTTACATGTGCCAAGAATGTGGTAAGAGGTTTAATCGTCGTTCAACTTTGGTTAGACACTTGTTAATTCACACTGGTGAAAAACATTACACATGCCAAGAGTGTGGTAAGTCATTTAATCATCGTTCAAAATTGGCTACACACCAGTTAGTCCACACAGGAGAAAAAGCTCACACGTGCGAAGTGTGTGGTAAGGGATTTAGTGTACATTCGCATTTGGCTAGACACATGTTAATCCACACAGGAGAAAAACCTTACACATGCAACGAGTGTGGTATGTCATTTAATCAACGTTCCAATTTGGCTTCACACATGTCAATCCACATAGTAGTTAAGCACCACACGTGCCAAGAGTGTGGTAAGGGATTTAAACACCGTTCAACTTTGGTAACACACGTTAATTCACACAAGATATAGAACTCACACTTGCCAGAGTTGGCTACACACATGTTTATACACACCCGATCCAAAATCTCACACGTGCCAAAACCCTGAAATAGAATTTATTCAACGCTCATACGTGTTAAGCCATATAGGACGTAAATCTCACACATGGAAAATGTTGAAAATGATTTATTGCTTGAATCGATTATCCAAGCTTGAATCGAACCAAAGCTATCTTGTTAACAGACAAAGTATTCCCTGTCACGCCTTTCAAAAAACTATTTGTTGCTTGAACTTTAGCAAAACGCGGGACCATGGCCTGACCAATACAAGACACCTGTGATCCAGAATCCAATAATAAAGGACTCTCTTTCCCATTAATAGTAACATTAACATGAGGAAGCGCACGATCAATCTGAATAGGGACTTTAAGACGTTGAAGAGCTGATGGCCCTGCGTCATCAACTCTATTGATCAGTTTAAATTACTTCTACAGTGGGTGGCAATATGGTTTTCTTTTCCACATTTATGACAAATAATAGGACCCCTCTGCTGTGTCCTATTCCCTGCATTGTTATTCTGACCACCCCGGGAACGATTTTGCTGAAACCGTTGGCCATTGCCCCGTCTATTATAATTACGTCCATAATTGTTATTACTATTGTTATTATTAGTATTACGTCTCGAAAACGAACGTTGATCATCTGTTCTCTTATTTTCTGCTTGCAAAGACAATTGCGTTAATTGCTTTTGTATAGCAGCCAGCTGATCTTTAACCTGATCAGTTTCCTGTGTGTTCGTAGCTTGAGAGGGCAAAGTCCGTACTCCAGCCTGGGAAAGCTGACTTTGCGGAACAGAAGCCGATTGAACTTGAGTATTCTCAGGTGGATTACATTGCATTAACTGAGAATTAGCTAACAACGGATTTTTCTTAATCAGCTTTTCAATTGCTTTTCTTTCTAACAACACGCGTGCCTTCTCCTCGTCCAACAAATCTTGCACTAAAGCTTCAACAGTAACATATTGTTTTTTTATTGCCAATCTCATATACTCCGGAGATAATCCATCGATTATTAACTGCACTTGCTTAGCTACTGGCGCGTCCTTATCGTTACGTAAAATTAAATTACGCTTGGCGTAAACGTATGATAGAATACTCTCTCCTTCATTTTGTTCTCGCATCCGCATTTCCTGTTCTGTAAGTTGAGGCAAAAGCGCGTCCTTGAAAGCAGCTATTAACTTCTGTTTAAATTGCTCATATGACAACTCCGGAAAATCTGCTTGTTTTGACGTAGTGTCAAACCAATAGGCTGCTGACCCCTTTAAAAGCGAACCCAGAATCCATTTTTTCTTTACGTCTGTCCAATTATTTACCTGAGCCAATACTTCAAATTGATCGATATAGCGAACAATATCATCGCCCATACGTCCAAAAAATGGTTCTGGCCGAAGGATATGACTCAAAATGCCAATATTATCCTGATTTCCCCCAACAGCCATGTCTACAGTAAACTCAAACCTGTCAGAATCTAATGAAGAAACAGTGTCAATACTCGAAAGCGAATGCGTAAACTGTAATTGCTTTTTAATTTTGTCAAAACATTGTCGCGTAAAATGTATGCGACCCGGAGATGATGTAATAATCGGCTCAAAAAATTCAGTAGCATCTAAATCATCACAAAAATCAGATAAAAACACATTGTCCTCAGCAAAGTAACGCAACATATAAAAATAATCTCCAAATAAATGTAGTCAGAACAAAAAAGTGAAAACGCCAATTTTTTTTTTCTTTTTTTAACCCAGCTGCACAGGTACTACAGAGATCAAACCTAAAGCATCTCCATCATGAAACATGACTAAATAGCTCTGTAAGTTTAGCTTGGTATCATCTATCGCTTTGGTCATTATGAGACCGATACATGACTAGATTTTGGGGTATCTTCTCCACCACCAGCAACTAGCGCTGGAATATATAAATTAATCTCATCTGAAAGATAATTCTACAACTAAAGCATGTGGGAAATGTAGCTCATGGTATTTAGAAATCATAACTCATGCTCAAATTTGCTTTTAAAAGTGCAGCAGATAAGGAAAGGAAAATTAAGTATAAGAGTAATTAGTCTGGCGTAGTCACTTATTGTTTCGACGAAATAAACAGTACCTTCTTCAAAGTTAGTAACTCCATTCTTCTCTCCCTCTCGCTGGCTCGTTGCTGTTCTTCCAACTCCAAACGAAGTGCCCCGAGAAACACTCACCATCCAGTTTTGTTTCCCGGACTGAGGCCTCAAACCACACCTCCTGATTTCCTCAATACCAAATATGGTCACTCCCTAACTCACCTTCTCCTAACACCGTGTTCGTGACGTCACATGAGTCAAAACGTTTGAGAGTCGAAGACCTCACACGCTGGGGACTTCACCTCCTGATCCTGAATTGTATTTTCTGAGGAATTTCAAGTGCAAAGCTAAACCTCAGCGAAAAGTAGAAAATACAAAATACACACATAATAATCGTTGACGTAGTTACCAGACAATAACTTTTAGTGGAGGCAATCGAATGAGTCAGCTAGAGAAAAGCTAACTGGGCGCTCGAAATATTTACAAATAAGTTGAATGTGAGCAATGTCCTCAAACGCAGACTAGTGACACTGCCAAGAAATGGAAACGTAGCCAGACACAAGTAGAAAGTTGATAAGTTGCACAAGGGTAGGAAAACAAACAAGGGTAGTGACTTTATATGAGGTTAAAGGAATCTGCTATTGCACTTATCTTTTAATAATACACAAAGGTATACAAATATGCTTCTAGGAAGCTTGAGACTACATAATTGAACTTTCCGAGGAAAGAAAAAAAAATAAAAATAATCCAGCGAAGTAGATAACGTGAATCCAAAAGTCTGTCGTTGGAATCGAACCAGGGACCTCCGACGTATCGTATCGTAACACTACGCTCAGTTCTTCCAAGGCATTTGAATACACAAGTGACAAACCAAAGAGATGCATTGTACGTAGCCTGCTATTTACTCAAGGTTCACATTGAGCAAGTTAAATGTTAATCCACACAAGACAAGAGCCTCATACGCGCGGAGTGTAGAAATACATTTACTGGCAGTTTTCATTTGGAAAATCGCATGGCAAAACACATAGTTCAATAACCACAGATATGCGAAAGAAGTTCAATAGGATTTAGTTTAGAATCAGCTTTGGCAAGACACGTGAGTAGACATGGCATATGGAAAAGAGTTTGCCGCTCTCACAAGTTAAGTTTTGGCAAAAATATTATGTGCACGATAAATACCGTGCTAAAGAGGACTACAACAGAATTAAATATTAAAGGAGTCAGACCACATTAAGCAATTCAAATGTACCTGCCCTTTCGAATGGAATATATGTTGTAAAGGACAAATTGTTAAGTCTGCATTTTGGGGGCAGATGTAACAGGAAATTGGTTCCGCATCTACTCCACGAATAGCTCTTCTGCTTTGCCGCCACAGCGATTGCTGCATAGTGTAAAGGTGACTGACGCCGACGAAGATTCAAGTGACGATTTCGCAAAGGAACATTTATCTAGAGATAAAAATTCCAAATATAGTCCGTGAGAGTTCTTGTATGTAAGGGAGTTAAGGGCAACAAGTTTAAGCGACATCCATAGTGAGGGCGCACCTTCCTCATCAGCTACAAGTGTAGATCCAGCGGAAAAACGTCAATTCCAACACTAGGACTTCTGGACCACTGCATTTTAGCTGCATCTTGCTTGTCGGTACGTGGTTGCGAAGTTCCATTTTCACCGCATATATTTATATTTCCCGTTTTTACAATATTCTTTCATGCTCTTTGACAGAAAATTTTATGCAATTTGAAGATAAGAAGCGATCATAAACTCAAGTCTTCGTCCCTTCCACATGGGTTAGACTGATCACTTTAAACTTTACGTTAAAACCGTATTAAGGTTGTATGTGTCAAAAAATGACTGACTAATAATATTGAAAACGATTGCATTCCAGTTGTTGTCGTCCTTGATTTCAAAGCGAGATTAATAGCATTTTTATCCAAAGTGTTAATGACTTTACCGGAATTCGTGGTGTTTGTGCGAAAAGAGGGTCTGTACCAAAATTTCGACGCAAATATCTTCTATTCTTTTTCGCCCACAGTCGTTTCTCAAGCGCGGGATGATATAAGGTGAATATGCATGTGGGTTGATAAAAATGAAGTTCGAAGCTATGTTTCGCATTCCTTACTTATTCTCTTGTATACTTAAAAGTTTTTGAGTATACTGACTTTTCACTCGTTTTATAAGAAAAGTTGTTAAATCAGGTTTTAAATTTTATTCAAAAACGTTCTGTTTACCATATAAAAATCTGGTACTGTAAGACAACGTCACACCTGTCAAAACGAACCATCATACAAAGTTTTACACCATTGTATTAATATATCAGTATTTCAACACATTTCTATAAAATTTAAAGCGTGATCCTGTAAAATCAAGCAATAATGAGTTAGCAACTTCTGATTTGAGTGCGCCATATAGTTGCTCGTTCAAGCTTGGTAAGACTAATTTTAATATACACAAGTGGAAAACTTCACATATACGAAGATTTTGGAATACTACTTGGTCTATACTCAAGTTTGGCAGGACATTTTAATACACAGATAAAACTCTCACACATATGACAACACACAGGCGAAAAGAAGATTTATATGGAGCTCACGTTTTACAATGCACATGAGAAAACATATTAAATACTAAGGAAAAAAACTAAAGCGTTCTACGTGTGTAGAAAGGGCTGAATTAAAGTTTCTATTTCCCAATAGATATATCAATACAGATGGGGAGTAACTGTTCAGTCAAGACTATGAAGAACGGTATAATCGAAGTTCAATTTTGAGGAAACATGCTATCTCATACAGGTAAAAGATGGCTGTGCATAATTGTGAAAAGCATGTACATGAAGTCCATATTTTGTTAGTGGAAAGACATTGTAAGATATGTGAAACTAATTACTAAAAATATCATGTTTGTACATAAAAAGAATATTCAATTTACACACGTGATAAAATATACAAATGCGAAACATCTTAGTTATCAAAAGTGCGATAAAATTCGTTCAATATTACGTATTAATCTCACGTACTGCCAATTCAGGTTTCCGTTCGCGACAACGCCAATTCGACCGTGTTTGATTATTCACATTTTTCAGCATTGTGCATGGTGCAAAAAGTATGTTTTGGAACATTTAGGTTTAGTAAATCAAGACAAATAATTGTTGACCAAACGTATAAGTTTTATTAAACTATAATACTGCTAAATATGAGTGAAAACACTGTACAAAACACAAAATAACAGATTCGAACCTAACCAATATCCATGTCACTAAGCTTGCTGTTATAATGCTGATATTTACTGCAGAGAGCAGTAATGATTGAATGCATTTTGCATATGCTTTTCCACAATATGAAGACTCAAGGCGGGTTCAAAGTTAATTAACATCCACTTCACTGCTCTCTTTCTGAGATTGCTTGCATGTATTGCAAGTAGTGATAATTGTTGACTGCAATCTGAACATGTATTTTCCACAATCATTACATTTAAGGCGAGTTCTGTTGCTTTCCCTTGACCCGCAGATGTAGGAAATATCTCTACGGATTGGTTACACTGCTTCATCATCGGTAGTTAGTTTTCTGTATTGTGCCAAGCACACCCGCATTTTTTTTTTTTTTTTTTTTTTTTTTTTGCAAAATTGATATTTTGCGATGAGCTTTCAGGTTTTCGTTTATTAATTCAAATGCTAACACGTATAAATATGGGTTTGTAATATTTTTTATGTTAGGGCAGTTAAAAATGAAACAGCGGATGAAAAATAATGAAACTTTTATTTACAATTTTATGTAAATGCGAAACAAAATATCACGTTTTGGCTCCCTCTGACGGCGGATTGGCCGTCCACCCTGCACTACCAACTTTGGGATTGTACTGAACGGGAAGTAATTTTCTCACAGAGGATTTGATAATTTTCTCGCAGAGGATTGATATGTTTAGAGTAGCGAAATATTGCTTTTGCATTACACATTACTTTCTAATCCACATTTACAAATGGAAGAGAATCGAGCTGTTTTCCAAGAACAGGGAAAACAGGTTTCCCTGAAACATCTATTGAAAATGAAAAAAAGTGGAAAAGAAATAATATATGATTTCGAACACAGAAAGGTCCAGCTTATATTGTCCTGGCCATAGGCTCTCAGGCCGGAGTGAAAATAAGAGTAACTCATCCTCTGGGGGAGTGATAGATAAATGAGATAAGGTGGACGAGTAAAAGGATTGAACAGGGAGGTACGTCGATTATGTATTTGAGAATTTATTACAAAACAATTCATTAAAATTTTCTGTTCTTCATCAATTTGTGCACCTGATATAACATTGTACTTTAAAAAACTTATGCTAGAAGTTTTAGATCTAGATCTGAAAAGATACCAAAATTGTTTAGTGTTGTTGATGCTGGTGTCTATTTTTTTTTAGATATAATCTAGGTGTTTGCTGTATCTCAATAGCTTTTTTATATTAAGTCGTATATCAGAAATTATTTTAAGATATGTATTCATTTGGAAATGCACACCACAATTCCCAAAGGATTTTATTTTTATTTGGTAATGTGTAGCGACTCTGTTCGCCGTGCCTCATTGGAAATTTCATTGTTTTTACTTTTTTGAACAGTACAAAGTATTTATTGTTGCATTAAAAACATGAGGGAAAGAAAAAAGTGTCTCGTGCCTCGTCTATAGTTCAATTTAGTAAAAGTGTCCACTGTATCACCTGTTGCACTTTGCAAATTTCACCCAAAGGGGCCTTCCTTCAGTCAGGTACAAACTTTCTTTTTGAGTTGGATTGCTGGCTTCTGGGATTGGGAGTAAGATAGGGAACGGGCAACTCGTGGTCTGGGAGAAGGAACTCTTTATATGAGATGACGGATTATATCATAAAAATAGACATGACATAATTTAAGCTGCTATTTTTACGCGCGTTATGAAAATCGTACAATCCCAAGTCGAGTGCTTGAGTAGAATGTTCGACAAAGGAATGTCATTTGTGTGATGCTATCCCATGTTTACTGTAGATCCATATGTAAGCCCAAGATATATTCACCAAAATGAGGAATTTTGTCACCTTGTCACAACATTTGGAAATGATTCGTGGCATGTTTCAATTAAACTTGAGGACTGTTCGTATATGGTCTGCAGAAACACCGGACGAAGATTGTTTTGGATAGACTTACTTGGGCTCAAATAATTTCACACTCACGTACGTGATCATTCTGTGCTCTGCTGCCCTATTTATTTTAATACTACAAACAATTCGCCTCTGTGGTCTTGCGGTCGTTTATCTATGTAGAGAATTGGTTGAGAAAAGGCATTCCACTGTTCCTTACAAATACTTTCAGACACGTTTCAATTACCACTAGACAGCCATATTCCAGCAACTAACTAATATTCATACCACAGTCCGTAAAATTGATTATAATGCATTGTACATTTAGATAGTATAGTTTAAACGTGGTTTTGTTCACTGCACTTTTGATAAGCATTCTTTTGTACATTACCACATTAAACGCAGAATATGGAGCACCTGACGGCACACTTCTCTAGCGTGAAATCACGTTGTTCTAGTCACTCTCACTCTTTTCTTGCCATCTGGGTTGAACATTGTAAATTATATTAATTGACTGTTCTGTAGCAATAAGTGGAAACGGTATTTCACTGCATTTCCAGCTGGAAATACTGTCAAACGCAGACTCTAGCCGTAACCTTACTACTGGGTTCACAATGGAAATGAAAAAGCACAGAAATAGCACAAATATTTTTCCCGAAGCAGGAGCACGAACTTTAACTTTTCTACGGTTTGATGCCATTTTTTTTAACTTTATGCATAGACTATCCTAAGTACATACAAAGACTTCGTATTGCAAAATTTAGCACACAGATTTACGGTGCGGTTAGCCGCATCATCCAAAATTTATCAAAATCTTTTGATCCTCTAACCAAAAGTTTTCCAAAGAGCTTTCCTTTTTCGATTACCTAGTCCTACTCTGGAGCTATACCAACGCATAACTTTCCCCATATTACAGTACTATATCGAAAATTTAAATCTCACCTATATCAGCAAACGCTTCCAAACTCAGCACCCTTTATTCATACAACATCTATTACCTCACTTTAGATCCTACACGAAATCGCTATCAGCATACCCCTTGTCCCTAATGTTTACGCCCTGTTAATACACTTTACCCTTGTGACATTCATTGTTCTTAACCCTACAGTGGTAACGTGAAAGAAAATTTCATGAATGGTAACACTGCTTCCAGGACCATTTTTGCCTGATAAGATGTAAACTAGGATTTAAAATTCTATTATATTTACAATATTAAATAAAAACACCAGATAGTGGATACGCTTTAAGCGAAACTGTACATTCACTTTATTGAAGCAATATCTTTCTTGTTATAATTAAGTTCGATACTTATGTGACTATTTTATTGCTTAAATACCAGCACTCAAAATAAAATATTTATTAACTAGAAAGAAGTAAACAAGGATTTCTCCTAATAGGGGTGTATTACACATAAGGAAACTCATTATGTTCACTGTTGACTCATTATGTTCCATATCGAAAAGACGAGACTTCACAAGAAACTAATCAATTTCTTTATATTCATAAACTATTAGCATTTGGCAACCACACTCTTCAAAAGGATCATCTTTTGCACAACCATGAATATTACACGTTCAGCTCGCAACATTTTTCACTTCGATTTTCATGCCACTTACAATGGTTCGTACGTGCAATTTCATGTATCTTCACTCGAAACAAATATTTAACTTCATAGTGACCTAGGTATTTGACTATGACTTTTATTTCTATTTCTCAACATTCTTTTCTACTTACTTTATAAACTCATATTTGAACAATTATTATAAGAGGAACAATTTCACACATTGCTTATCAGTAAAACGCATCTCACTTCCAAATTTAATTGCAAATTTACCGGCTATCAACTCATTCGACAACGATAAGAAGCTTCCGGCTCGACGCGCCACCAGCGCCGTGACAATAGTATTTTATCCTTACACATGGTATAGTATTGACTCTCCATCTAATATTCCAGAACATCTAATCATAATTTTTATTACAGATCTTTATGTGTCACAATGACAGTCATCTATGTTCGACCAGGTCGTCCTATTCCCCTCCCATTCCAATATATTTCAAAAAATTTCCGACATTACCTGATCTCTTCCAATATTAACTTCCATAGCCGCTCAGACCGAGAGAAACAGCTTTTAACAATTTTAACACTGCCTCCACTAAATGCTTCATTCACCCAATACCAAAACCAATCAGTTCCTGATCTAACACTACTCCTGACATAGTGATCACTTCATCTCTCGCCCACAGTATTTTCATCTACATTCTAGATCCTCTGCGTAGTGAACATGTGCCCATTACACTCACTCAAAAAGTTTCTACTACTTCTTCCTCCGTCTGAGCACCTCCTTGATTAATACTTTGCTACTAAACTTACTAAACTCATACACTGTCAGCGACCTATCCTCCTTTTACTAAAAATGAATTTAACCCTTTGAATACCAAAACTGGGTCAATTTGGCCCAGATGATCTTTTATAAAGAAATGCCACAATATCAAAAAGAGGTAGTGGGCTAATATTTTTGCTATTCTTCCATTAGCAACCATTTTTACTTTTGGAAATCATTTCAGTAGAATTCATATAAAAAAAAATCCCCAAAAATGGCAGAAAGTGTAGCTAGGTCATTTTCACCCAGTTTTGGATACCTCGCGGCACGGCCCACGAAAATATCATTTTATTAATATTATTATTATTATTATTATTTTGCCGATTGAAATGAAATCTGGAATAATCACTTCTCCGTTCTACCGAGCTTTGATTCGGGTAAGAGTAATAATAAATATTATTTTATAAAACTCCTTTTTTCCCCATTCTTTCCCACGTCCACACATCACTACGTATTTCCTTCTCAGCAATTGTTATATTTTGGTTCAGTTCCCTAAAATATCTTTTATTTTTAGCAAGACACGTGATTCTTCACCCCTTAAAAGTACATGTAATCTGCCACAAGCTTGTTTCCAAAGCGCATTGCACTAGCAAACCGCTCTGCAAGGACTGTCAGGTGTAATCAAAATACAATGTGTGACATAATTTATTCCTAACAAAGCGTATTTCTAAGTATAAATTTCTAATGTTACAGTACTATAATTCAGGTATTGTTTGAAAGAATCAAAAGACGACACTGACAGTGTATACAGCGTATGAAATTTACTATAAGAAGCACGAATGGGTCAAAATAACCCACGCTTAGTACTTTACCTAACATTTTAGGTTTGGTTCTCTAAGGGTTAATCCACTCTAATCTCTACCACCAATCATTCAACTCGCAATTGAGCTTTTCATCCCTCAAACCGCATATATATCACCTCATCATCCTAAAATTCCTCCGCGCTACTTTCGTCTACTTAAACACTCACGTCAAATCTATAGAGATTATGTTTGCACTGGCAACCACGAAGCTCTTCAGCAACATAGAACCCTTCGCCGAACAGTGTATAAATTACGACAGTGGATTAAAACCTCAAACACAATTTCTGCCTTATCACACCTTTCGCAATATTAGATGCGTTTCAACGCATTAGCTGCTGAATTTACCCAAACCTCTTATCCTCCCTTACATCACGATCAGGAATTGTACAGAGACCAAGGAAAAGCTAAAACCTTTGCTTCCTAATTATAGGAGATTTTTACACCTCTATCATTCACTTAGCATTTTAGGCCTAATTATCATTCTGTAGGCATTTCAACTTCAATTCACCACATATCCATCTTCAACCCAACATATATACTCACAAAGCACTCACTACCTTCATTTCTACAACTGAAATCACTAATTTCATCAATCATAAATGTTATAATGACCCGAAAATCAATAACATCTATCAACATGTAAGACAAAGTCCACGAATACTGCTAAATCTTACAAATCATCCAAATTTCTCTTGTTTTTTAAAATCAACAATACCGTCCGATACAGCTCAACAGAATCTTCAACCAAATTCTAGGGAAAAATATCGTCAAATGACTTCATGCTCATGTTTCTCATTACTATCTTTACCACACCATCAAGCAGGCTGCCGCCCACAAATTACCATCAACGATCAGCTTCTACGTCTCCTCAGCGACATCCATAAGCAGTATAATACCACCAAGCCATCCTGCCTGGTACTATTTAATTTAGAAAAGGCATTTAATGACGTGTAGCGTTAGGGTTTGCCTTCAAACCTCCTACACTTTCGCCTTATTGCATATATCCGTTGTATTTACAACTAGCAGCGTTCACCCCGCTTCGCTGCGGTCACCCCGGAACGCAATAAACTTTGTTACTTAGATAATTTTTACTTTTTCGCTTTCAAGTGATATGATAAAAACCATAGAAGATTGCACTAATGTTAACATTATATCGCCTGTCATTTATGTTAACCCGCCCCGCTTCGCTGCGGTCACCCCAACCCGCCCCGCTTCGCTGCGGTCATCCCGGAACGCAATAAACTTTGTTACTTAGATAATTTTTACTTTTTCGCTTTCAAGTGATTTATAGCGCCTGTCATTTATGTTAACCCGCCGAGTCACAGGGTCATGCGGGTTGCATATAAATACGTTTATTTTTATACCTATGATGAACTAATAACAAAGGATTTGTACGTATGGACACCTGAATGGTCAATTATCTCAAGACACTGGTATTTGAAAATTAAAGTGATATGATAAAAACCATCTAGGGTCCACATCCTAACAACCCCCCAAAAATGAAAGAAATCGGTTCAGCCGTATTAGCGTGATGAGCGGACAAAGGATTTTTTGTACGTATTGACACCTGATTGGTCAATTATCTCAAGACACTGGTAATTGAAAATTAAAGTGATATGATAAAAACCATCTAGGGTCCAAATCCTAACAACCCCCCAAAAATGAAAGAAATCGGTTCAGCCGTATTAGCGTGATGAGCGGACAAAGGATTTTGTGCGTTCTCTTTTATATATATAGATTTCTTGTCTGGCCACCGTACTTACGAATACTTTAATCAACAGTCATATCAAATGATATTTAAATTAACAGACAAATTCTGACCAAAGCATATATTAACTAATAAATAATAGCGTTACAGTTTCGGCAAATTAACTTTGCCTTCATCAGACACATTATGAAATACAATTTCTAAGATTACAGCTTATATACTTCTTAAAATGAGAGGAGGTAATTCCTCATTTTAAGAAGTATATAAGCTGTAATCTTAGAAATTGTATTTCATAATGTGTCTGATGAAGGCAAAGTTAATTTGCCGAAACTGTAACGCTATTATTTATTAGTTAATATATGCTTTGGTCAGAATTTGTCTGTTAAGTTATACAAGAAGTTCCAAAGCTAGAATGAGTGGTATTCAAATGATATTTGTGCACTCAGCCGTATTTAAGGCTCTTTACTATCACCCTTATTATATCTGTTTTATGTTGTTGACATGCCTCTTTCCCCACAAAATATTCAGTTATTTCCATACGCTGATGATACAGCTTTTCTTGCAATTTGCCGTATTATACACTAAGTAAACAACGCCTTACAACCAATAATACAGACGTTTGTTCTGTGGTGCAATAAATGGCGACTGAAATGCATTGGTGCTAAAACCCAAACTACAGTATTTCTGGCCCCTAAGAAACGCTCCAGATTTCACAGTAATTCACTTCCATCACTGTTAACGACAACCGTCTTAGAACCTCCAAAATTGTTAATACTTAAGACTCACCATAGATAGACACCTCAGATGGAAGACTTATGTCCAGGACATCAATAGAAAGGCATACATTTGACTCAATCTATTAAAACGACTTACTGACACAATCTGGAGTAGTTCTACAAACCTACTCTTAAACACTTATGTAGTCTTCCTTCGACCTGTGATTAGTTACGGCCATACCGTTAGGTCTCGGCAGCTACCCCCTTTTTTTTTATCAAAAACTTAAGGTTCTCGAACATCACACACTCAGAATTCTATACCACATCAATCTCCTGAGCTCTATGCTCGCGTAACTTTTCCATATATATGGTTCCATGTAGAAAAGCTTTGCCTCAAATACTTCCAGAACGCTCAATCCTCATCATCCACTCCTCTCTGATTCCATCAACGCTCATATTTATTTTTATATCGTTCACAGCATATGTCATTCTACCTCTTCCTCCTCTTTACAATGTATCTTTATCCCTTACCACCGAATCATCAAGATCTTCCCCTCATCAGAATGTTTCTTCTCTATCACCCTCCATACAATATCATACATATTCAACACAATAATTCCTTTGTCACTAACAGAGATACCCATTTCTTTGAATAATGCTTGAAGAAGTCCCCGAGGGAGAAGAATATCCTATATCCGTCATTTTACAATATATTATGTTTTTTTCGTCCAAACGCACCTCGTCTCATAGATTTCACTCAACAACGCAATATGATGAAATGTAAATCCAAATATTTTCATCATGATGTCCATAATTCATTGTACAATTTCCTTTCTCCACCATCATTATAATTACGATTGTAAAGATCGTAATGTCCTATTTACTCACGTTGTTTATGACATAAAATTACAAAATTTTGAAAATTCCTTAGACCATCTTTAACTCCTTTCTCGAAATACCCTTCACTTCTCTTTCCCCCATGGAGGGCATAACCCTTGTGCGGGTGGTTATCTAAAACAAACGTGCGCCATACCTTTACGTTATAATTTCAATTATTATGTTATTTCTAAAGGGTGTCTTATAGGTAATTTGTCTTGAAGCAAAGTAAAGTTCTTTGTTTATACCTTTATCACAAGACTGAAGTCGCTGTAAGACCGTAAATAAAATTTTGCCCAAATATGTATCTTGTTGGCACTTTCAGATAATGATTTTTTTTAAAAAATTCCGTATCAGGGAGCCAACACAAATATAGGAAATAAGTGTGAGGTTTAGGACAGTTGGAGATGTGGGACAGTAATATACCTCTCTGGTGATTTGTGTTAAGCCATAGCGGTTGCTAGCAGATGTGGCGGATACGTTTAAAGAGCATTGCTACCAGGTTCTGAACGTGTACAAGGTTTTAGAAGCAAAGACAGATTTTCCTTCACCGCTGATAACTATTATATCAGATGTATATTATAAACATATTTCACAATATGAAGGAGTAGTAGAGGATTTGATATAAAAGTAGAGAGTTAGGTATTGAAAGTATATTTAGAACATTTTTGTATGATTCTAATACCAGAGTTCGTAGCTTTATAGTGACAGTAGTTAAAATGGGTATAGAGGGAGGATTATAACATGATGAGTTGAGGAGGATTGGGACTCTGTCCCACTCCTTTCTGCTCACAAGTGTGAAAACGTTGGGTACCTTTATTATAATTCCTGTGTTTCCGCTCGGCTAACGCTATATTTATTTAGTACATTTTCACATCAGAGTTTCAGAAAAATGCCACGGAAGTGGAAGAAGATAAACCTAGACTAAATACAAACAGTGATATTCTGCAAGCCGTAAAGATAGTAATATAGAAAAAGAAGAGTATTTGAGAGGTAGCAAGAGAACACAACATATTGAAAAGTACAAGCAAGACTCAAATGGAGATGCTGTAATATTTCAAGGAAATCTCTTTGTGAGAATCTCTCGTTAGCGCAAGTAAGACGAACTATGGGCTTAGAACGAGGCACGGACGAACTTTGATTTACGCATATGAAAATGCCTTGAAGAAGAATATGCCAGAATTTTAAACTGTGCAGAAAAGTGCGGGATATGGCTGGCTTAATGGTTTTATGGAGCATCCCCCTCAGTTATCTCTGCGATCCCTGGAATCAAAAGTTTATCAAAAAGTACCGGCTTCAATAAGCAGAACGTGGACGACTTTTTGAACAATTTGAAATCAGCATATGAGAAATGAAACTTCACTCTGAAGTGTACTTTTAACTGTGATCAAACTGGATTTAGTACCATACACACAACGCCACCTGTGATAGCTTCACGAGGACAGAATCAATTCGGACAGGTAACTTGAGCGGAACGTGCTGAACAAGTGACAGTCCTATGTCCCTTCAATGCAGTTAGGAATAGCATTCCTCCAGTTTTTCTATATTCGAGAGTAGGGTACAAGAATTTCTTCCCGACGAAAATACCACCTCATAGCTTGGTATTAACAAGGATCACTGGATGGATGATTGCTGAGGTATTTGGTGTTTGTTTAGAACACATTAACCAAATTTCAAAATATTCGAAAGAAAATCCAATCATATTGCTCCTCAAACACCACGAAAACCTCGTAAACATCATTGTGGTAGAGAATGCTTACCAAAATGGCGTGTTATGAATATTTTAACCCGCATTGCAGTCAAACTGCAACTGGTGGATGTTTCGCTTTATGGACCTCTGAGGACCCATTACAATCGGGTGTGCAATGACTGGCTGATTAATAACCAAGGAGAAACTATTTCTCCTCATTCTATTGATGAGTATATAGGATGGGTAAACCCCTGTGCTATGACACAATAGAATATCATATCTCGATTTAAAAAGACTTTAATATACCCTTTCAACAGTGCTTCTTTTACAGAAAACTAATTTTTGATATCTTTAGTAAATGACCTTCCAAATCCCTCGTTGAACAGAAACGCACCGTTTCACCAGCAAAATCTATAGACAACCTTACCACGCAGAATGTTGCTGTCATATCTGAGGGTATGGACCATGGCTTATCAGAGCTTCTGCCTCAAAGCTCGCTTATATTAGCTATCCAAGAAACTACATATGTTATATTTTGCAGCAATATCTTCCACTGCGTTAGTATTCACTCAGAATATCCGTCCTTATCCGAAGGCTGCCTACCCCTCTTAATAAAACCAACCGTGAGAAAAAGAGGAGTGGTCGAACAAGAATACTAACAGCAACTCCAGGAAAGATGAAACCAAAGAAGAAGGCTTTGCACAGCAAAAGCGAAAGAGATGTCGGTATTAGAATTCATTTACAACAAGTAAGAGGAAGGTTGATACGAACTCAGAGTCCTCAATCGAAGACAGTATTTTCTCTCAAGAACAGTAAATAATTATAAAATGGAAGTTATTATGTATATTGTTGAAATTAATAATATGTCAGGCGATGTAATTGTAAACTTAATAAAAAAAATAACAAATAGCTCAACTCTGCGCTGAACAGCATTATTAGTTTGATAGAGATTATTATTATTACTATAGTTCGATGTGTCCAATTCTGCTCTGAGCTTATGGGAGTAGGTGATGGTGATGATGGACGACATAGTAGACTGAGGAACGTGAGATGAATCGGGTTCGGGACAAACCTGAGAAGTCACACGGATAGGATGTTTATCTACCTAAATGCCCACTTAACGAGAGCTAGGGTCAAAACAGGAATCCTACATATCAGAACTGATCGGTCTACTACTGAGCCACTTCGAGAACCGGAAACATTCATGTTGGAAATGAACGTAATTCTTTCTACTCCATATCTTATCCCGAATTGCATCCAAAGCACCGAGAATTATCAAAAACCCTAAAGAAAATACACATACTTCATATTATGTGAAATCAAATGTACATTCTAATTATCCATATTCTTCTCCACACCCACATTTCAAAAGACTGCAATCTTTTAGCGTCCCTTTTGCTTAAGTCCATGTTTCTGCCCCATTGTGAGAAAATGTATAAAGCAGTCTAAACATCTGAAAAGAAAACAGGTTCGCAATTATAGTATCGGTGTCTAAACGTATGAACAAGTACTATGACTATGGGCTATCTAGAAGCAAATGTGTTTAAGAGGTTTGAATAGTTTATCTATTCATGTTACAATGTTCAATATTAATGTTTACAGCGTTGAATATTAATGAAAAACGCAAGTGCAAATCTGCAAAAATTGAGTCAAACACAACATATTACAGTAATGCTTAAATATAGTTAGTGATGCCCACGAGACAAGATTTGAGAATGTCTCATCTCAAAAAAAGTTTCGAAAGTTCTGTCTCGTCCCGAAAACCGTATATATTTTCTATTGAAATAGATCTATCTCGTCTCGAATCTTGTAACGAAAATTCTGTATCATCTCGTGCGTATCACTAAGTATAGTGTGTGAAGTAACAAAAAATCAAAATCACGAACCTTAATCCTTCAATAAATCCCAAGTTTTAATTAACTTTTAGTCTAATTTTTGAATAGATTTTACAAATGTTAAAATAACTTATTCGTATGTTTAGTTTGGACCCTCAAAAGCTTTGGATCCCTTCCGAAATAAGTTCCTACGCACGTGGCTGAATATTAGATATTCATGATGTTTGTATATACATAGTTGGACTTCCGTCCTTGTTCAGTTTCATCCCTTAGTAATTATAATACTTCAATATGAACGACTCGATTATGTTATATACAGAAACAGTATCAATCAATATTGTATACGCTTAGTTAACTATCTACTCTCTGTATTTCGCGATTCATCACCATATTTAATCTCACTCTATTAATAGAAAAACTCCAATTTAATCTTTTCAGGTGGCTAAAGCGCGTAGCTCCATGGTAGATTCATAATAATTAGCGACTTGCTCTTCGAACTGACTGAAAATCTTACCTGGTGAAGGATAACGCGCTCTTTAGTGTCCGAATTCTCGTTTATGTTCACGAGATCAGACTAGTTAAAATTCTTTGCGGAGTTACCTCTTACGAGAGAACCTATCCAAGTGAAACTCTGACTTCGAGTCGAGACTATGGCCGTTGGATACCTTGTCCCAAAAGAACATAACACGAAAAGGCATATCCTCGATCGCAACCATTGCGGAGATAAAACGTGAAAAGTTAGATATTGAGCTCCATACTATATATTACAAATTCGGATTCCGGGTCAAATTTTTCGGGAACGGTCCCATAACGAAACGTAGCCAATACATATCAAATTAGTGTGGGGAACCCAGCACCGTTTGAATGAAAAATTTGTGTCCCCAGGCGAAGTCCAACTCAAAATTTGCAAATCCAACCTGGGGTCAAGTAGCATACTGTATAAGAGCTATTGTTAAATAAAATAAGATAGAACAAATCTCAACTCTCTACGATAACCCTGTGCAAACGGGCAAGTGGTCAAAATGTCAATACAACCTACATCAGAAAATCTATGGCCAAGCTTCTAAATCCGTTTAGTTGCGACTATAACAAAACAGAAAAATACGTTTAAAAGTGCAAGGTATTGAAATCAAACAAATTGCTGCAGTCTCTCACAGAGTTGCACAACGGACCTTATCCAGGTATAAGTGTGACTTCGAATGACCAATGGACCATAGAATGACCATGGCCATTGGATTTCGTGTCCTAGAAGAGAAAGGTTACATTGTTAACCGCAACCGTCGTGGAGGGCGAGAAGGTGAAAAGCCAACGGTATATGCGTCGCACATCGGGACCCCAAATTCACAGATTCCGCCGCGGAATTTCTATCGGAAGGATGGAGAAAACTGGAATAATGGTGCAGAAATAAAATATATCGGAGGATGCTTTTGAGAGAGTGACTCTGCAGAAATTTCCTTTACTTCAATACCTTGCACTTTTAAACTTGTTTTTCTGTTTTGTTATTGTCGCAACTTAACGGATTTAGAAGCTTGGCCATAGATTTTCTGATGTAGGTTGCATTGACATTTTGACCACTTGCCCGTTTGCACAGGGTTATCTTAGAGAGTAGAGAGTTGAGAGTGAGAGATCTTATTTTATTTAACATTAGCTCTCATACAGTATGCTACTTGACCCCAGCATCAATTTGCAAATTTTGAGTTGGACTTCGCCTGGGACCCTGCGAGGGCCCCGGGGACACAAATTTTTCATTCAAAAGGTGCTGGGTTCCCCACAATAATTTGATATGTATTCGCTGAGTTTCCTTAGCAGACCGTTTCCATAAAATCTGACCCGGAATCCGACTTTGTTATGTATAGTATGGAGCTCAATTTTTAAATTTTCACGCTTATATCTTCACAAAGGTTGCGATAGAGGATGTATACCTTTTCATGTTATGTTCTTTTGGGAGAAGTTATCCAACGGCCATAGTCTCGACTCGAAGTCAGAGATACACTTGGATAGGTTCCCTCGTTGGAGTTTATTTTTAGTTACTTTGTTGTTAAGCGTTTTATATTTTCTAATTTAATCTTTATATATATATATATATATATATGTATGTATGTATGTATGTATATGGCTATTTTTACTCTATTATTTTGTCGAGCTTATATCTAAACTTTAATTTTCTCTAGAAGTCTTTGCTTTGAACAAGATGCATGTTTTGGGCATTGGCCTTATCGTAACGGGAATGAATAGCTTCGATGCTGACATCACATTAAACCTTAATGAATTAATCAGTCAATTGTAGATATCGTGCCACATAGGATCGGTGTTAAAGAGGGGCGTTAAATTTCCATCCATCAATCAATATAACATAATAATGAAAACAGCGAAACATATTTCATTTTATACTCTTAAACAAACAGTTCTTGTGAATTGAATGATGTTAATTACTGAGTGGCTGGTCACAAAGCGATTCAGCCACTAGATGTCAATGTAGGAAAATCCATTCACAATGAGATGATAATAAACCATTCCCATTGTATTAGAGAATTATAGGTACATGCGAACTACCAATTCGAAAGACCTTCATCAAATATTGTACATTTGCCATTTCCATCAATTTAGAAATCGCTTTAGCTTTGGAGGAAAGTCATTTACACTTAGTGATCTGCATGGACCAGGCTCAGTCTGAGACCCGCAATCCGCTTCGGTCTAGAGGTCGCACTTGGGAGGACCAGCTCATTCCCTTCTTTGGATCGGGTCTGGCTCCGGCGGGTTCGATACTGCTTTCTCTTGAGGGCGGGACGGGCTCGAGACGATTAATTACAGTTCTTTAATAATGTTTCTTATTAAATGATAGTTGGAATAAAGCTAAGCGTTGAAGTCTGTTTACACGGCTGCACATGTACTGAAAGACATTGCAAACAATGCAATTTGTACAGTTAGTGATCCTTAGCTGTAGGACCATGCTCGGGCCAAGACCTTTTAAAACTTAATGCTCAGGTTGGGTTCGATTCAAAAACCTCCAAATCTTTGCGGGTCCGAGCTGGACTGGAGTTAGCTACGTTAGGGATGGATTGGGCTTGGGGCAAAAAGTTCGGCTCATGTATTTCTCTAGTACAACTTCAGCAACTCTAGTTCATGAAGTAAAAAGAAGGGGGTATAGAAAGAAAAATCTGCAAACCAATAATTTTAATGAAATAAGACTTGTTTGTCAATTTATAATATCAGGGTATGGCAGATCGCTTTAGCTTGGTTTCAAATTATATGAATGTCAAATTGAAATCTTATTTGTAGAACGGATATGTATCCACATGTGCAAAAAATTGCGCGTATAATGCCACTCACGATTTTTCGCGTTTATTTCATTTTCCGTACGTTTATGGGTAAAATTTAGTTATTAGTATGTGGTAATAATAGAAAGCAATCTATCTAAGGAGATATTTTCAAAAAAAAATAATATAATAAAAATATGAGCAAAAACAAAATTATGCTTGGTTTTGTCTTTACTTGCAACGATGATTTCTAAGGATTTTTCAGTAGCAGAGCACGATTGCTGAGGGAATTCAGTAGGGGAGTCAAGGAGTCGGATTAAGGAACTGGATAGTGGAGTAAAATGTTGCATTTATTGGTTAAAACCTAGTGTGTACATTGCCTGCCAAATATAAGTTAGCTTCTGTAACTAAGATGTCGTTCGAAAATATAGAATTAAACAGAAAAACTCTTATCTTAAGGTTCGAAGCGATACGAACCATGGTTATTAAGATTATTTATTAAGAAAAAAGAGCAAACACAACGTTGCCTCCGTGGTTAGGTGGATAGAGTGACGGGCTCGTTGTTATTTTATTATTTTGACATCACAACGAATCCCATCCCATCCCAAATATTTTTTTTACAAAACATTATAGGAAGTGTATAATTGATATATCCTTTAATCGACGTATTTATTCAGTATTAGAATACCTGTACTATTGGAAACAGTTATTGTTTTGTTTATGGTCTTGTATGTTACTCCTCCCCTACCCGTTCTTGAACAGCAGACAACTCACTTCGGATTTGTGTGTCAGGAACAGGAAAAAGAGCATACGCGACCTTGACAGTCTTTCCAGTGTTACCTATTGTTATATCGACATGTCGTTATATCCAATGACGCTTGTTGTCATGAAAAAAGATTGAAAGGAAAAAAGCTGATGTCAAATTATCGTTTGTGTGTGTGCTTGTGTTTTTCTTTTTAGAGTATTGACTTTCTCTCTATCTTTCCTTTTTAGTATCCAAAAGTGCAAGAAGTGCAATCAAAGTCTGTGTAAGGAATGTTTTTGTTGAACGAAGCTAAATTATAAAGATCTATGTATGCTGAACACGAATACTTCCAAAAGATAGAATGATAATGAACGATAATCATACCATATTTCAACATTATATACTAGCGTGAAAAACTGATATTAAAATTATATAACAAACAGGCATAAGCTTTTTTCTAGCATGGCAACACATTAAACGTAACTCATTAAATTTTGGAAATTGCAAGTTATCACTTTACATGACATTGTATTCCTATTAGTTTTCACGTTCGAGCGACGAAAGAAATTCTAGTAATAGTGATAAAAATCGAATTCGAGATTTCAATTAATTCACGTTTCACGCCCCCACATATCGAAAAAGTGATTTTGATGTATGTTCATCTTTTCGTCTGTCGGTTCGTCACGTTTTTACATGCATTCAAATAGAGGCCATACTGTTCGACGTATATGGACCGAGTTCTAGACATGAAGTTTCAATAACACTTTATCGTTTCGAATTCTATATCCCCCGACACCTAAAAATAAGAGCAGTTTACTGAAGGATGAAAATTTAAAATAATTAAATTGTCTCAAAAACAGCTGTAAAGATTTTGCTTATTTTCTACAAATATAGTATGAATCATTGCTCTGAAAAAATACGTAAGGTCTAATTTACTGTATGGGATGCGTTTTTTCGAACAATCTTCTCAATCACATTTCATAAATAAATGTATCATTAATAACCTAATAATATGACACAACTCGTTTGTCCAGAAAAGATACACAAGGGATATTTTATTCTTGGGGACGACTTTTTTGACGATTAAGAGAAATATGACCACTCGGTACTCTAATTTTGGACGTAAGTTGCTTCCAACAAAGTTTTCCAAGACACATTATTTTTTCGCATTTCCCAAATAAATGTTTCAGTAATAGCTGCAGCCTAACACGAGTCAGTTTAAGAAATTCGAGCGAGAAAATTCAGTGTGTTTCATCCGTACCCATTCTTAAATATATTTTTAAATGTTACACCTAATCACAATTTTCCTAACAAAATCGAAGCTTCTTTTTAAATGTGCTTTGTTGTGGCCAAATGGTTCAAGTACATTGGTTCTGGATTTGATTCCCGGTGGGAGCTACTGTATTTTTATCCAACGTTAAGATATAGGTGCAAAGAGAAAAGTATTTAAACAAGCCGAATCAAGCTAATGAATAATACAAAGAAATAATACAATATTACGAAATTATAGAAGAAACGTTGTTATTATTAGATATTTCCGTGGGAAATGTCCAACCGGTGACAGTCAACTCCAAAGGTAAGAAAGTGAAACATCCAATATCAGGTTAATCAGTGGTCTCTAGTTAAAGCTATCCTACTAGGAAGTGATTGAGATACCAAAACATGTTGTAATTGCTGGGAGGCATGTTAGGAGAATACATTGGGTGAGAGAGTTTAACTCATGAATAGTCTGCACCTTCGTTGAATATTGAAGTGCGTAGGTCTATATAGGTTTGCTTTGAAATGAGTATTAATACACAATATCTGTTGAATATTACGGAGGCTTGCGGACAGGTTTGCAGTGCATTTCACGGAGTTCGATATTGTAATGATCCTAGCGAACTCCTGAGCCTTCCCCACTGTACACTATAAGTTAAATTAGTGCTTAATTAAAAACTATTTGTTTAAATTCACCACTGTTAACCGTTATCACCTGTGCACTACGGGCAACAATCCGCTAATACTTCTTCAGTTTTGCCCTTTGTTTTAGCGCCGTAAATGTTTTTGTTCATAAATTTCTTTGTCTATGATTTTGCAAATATGTAGCGTTGGCATTAGATTTTGACTTCTACTTCATATGCATCTAATTACAAACACACGTATAGAATGAACACAATAAACTTGGAATATATAGTTTGTGTACAGAAAATCATACACGACGGGCTGCACGGGAGAGCAGTGTGCATACCTTTGGCAGTCAACTTCCTAAGAAATTTATAATAATAATAAACAGAAAACGAAACAGTTATTTACATAATTTATTTATTTAAGTATGTAAGTGCAATGTACTTAAGTTTTCTCTCTCTCTCTCTCTCTCTCTCTCTCTCTCTCTCTCTCTGAAGGCAACAACCCTTAGGGTACCAAGACGTAGAAAAGGACTTGTTGCACTCACGACTATAGGGTGGTGTGTGTTTGGCACATCGGCTAATCTTGTTGTTAGTCCCATTTTTTGGACCGGATAAGTTATTCACGGAAGAATATACAAGAAAATATACCTTTCTTTTACTTTTAAAGTAAATAATTACACTCATTCCCTCAATGTGATACTTGTTTGTTTAACTGTATACAGATAACTGATCCGTGGAAGAATCGTTGATAATATTAAATAAAATAAACTCGACAAATATTGTTGTAAATAATAAGAAAAAGTTTGCGTTACACTTTTCATTTTGCTGGGCACGCCAGTGTGCCGTGTTATCCGGTTGTGGCACACTGGAATATAGGGTATGGCTTTCTATTTTTTCCCTATATTTGTTTCCTTCTCATGTAAGTGTACAAGGACTTGATCCCTGTTGATTTCAATATACGAAGAAATTGTCCAACTGTCAAATGAGATGCTACATAAAATGCCCTATGCAACATAATGTAGTATAGAGCCATCATTTCAGGTTGTCTAAAGAACACTTTCGTTTTAGCAAGAAAAGATGAAAATAGGAAGTACTCAGTTTTAACCTAGTAGAAAGTTTGCAGATTTAAGGGAAAATGCACAGAGTTGTTGGATATTAAATGTAGTTCGGATTGATGGAGTAAAACATCGTAAATATTTTATTGTTTGACAAATACTGGGAGTGACCAAGCCATTACTTATGGAAATATCGAAAGAGATACGTTAATGGTGTTAGTTTCAAACTATTGTAGAAATGAAAAATTTAAGGAAATCTCTAAAACTGAAATCACAGATCCACATTGACTGACTGCTAAGTAAAACTGCTAAATCTGACGAAAGCCAAAGAAGAAGTCTTAATGATCTTTGTTACAGTTTCAGACATATCATTCTCATATCAAAAGTACGATAGAAGTAAACTATGAATAAAGGTGAATTTAGTTTTGGAATACCAACAAATGATTTTGCTAGATGTAAATTTTGGGAAAACTTTTTTATAATGCTTTAGATTTTGTTTATTGGTTTGTTTGTTTATTAGATTCCCCATGCCGTAAACGTCGCCAATACCTAGTGGCTCACTTGACGGTAAACAGCGATCGTCGATATAGCGACGCGTCGAAGGATTGCCGCTAGTGTGCCACTAGTGGCAGGGATTCGTCGAGTCGAAGGAAATATCGGGGATATTGAAGTTACCACCACGTAATAGCGAGAACTTCATTTTGATCAGCGCTCCTTTGATTTGTCACGGAGAATGGCAAAGGGACAAACACGAACTATCGCCAGTCACGTGCATGCGGTTGTTATTATATAATATTTTCCCTGACGAATTGTTATTATAAGGACAACACTTGAGCTCCGGGGGTCAAGAGTAACTGTTACTTTTGCAACATGAAGTTAAAAATCTGGAGATGGGTGCGTATAATTGTATGAATTTGGTTGGCAACTGTCGCCGATCACTAGCAAGTGAATATGGGAGAACTATGAAGAAAGCAAATAGACGCTTGTCATTTTGTTATAAAATTACATGACGAGTGCATTTCATCTCATTCCAAGCAATTATTGTCAAATACACACGGTTAAAGGAGCACTCTGATTAGAAATATTAAAACGACTTCAACGATTTATCACTCTACAAGCTGTCTTTGTAATCGCCTCCGTGGCGAATTCGGAAAAACACGCAACTAGTAACCCTAAGGCTGGTGTTTCATGCCGAGGTCAGGGCACTTCTTTTACTTTTTTAAAAATGTTTTTAGACTCACCTTGATGCAAAGAAATTACGCATATAGGCGATTTAACGTGTTTTAGGGGAATAATTTTGTGGTTCGTTGGCGTTCCGTCGCTTCTCTGCCGGTGTTGGTATAATTTTCAAAACGGAAGTGGGACCAATTTTTGGCTGCGGGACCGCCAATTTTTGCGGACGTGTCGCTAGTTGCTTATCGGTGGTCCACCGACGCTTACGGCATGGGGTTGTCCCCTAACAAGTGAGACAGATTGCAATCGACCTAAACTGTTTTAGAAAAATGGGAAACATCTTCCGACTTCGACTTCCGAATGATTCGTTTAGGATCAACTCGAAACAAGGCTGCGCCACGGGAAGGTAGAACAAGTGAGGCAATCGTTCCAAGCAGTACGCTCGAGAGCCTCCGTCTCATTGAAGACTTAGACTCTTCAGGAAAAATAACAAGTTTATTTCTTTTTTGGGCAGAGCCCGTATATTTTATTTATTTTAGGTTTATTTTCAGTTAATCATATTTTATTAAAGATTTTGATTTTGAGTATTAGATTCATAAAAACAGCAAAGTGTCAGGAAATAATAATCCACGAAAAACAAATTACAAAAAAATTGTATTCATTGCTTTTTAATGTAGAAATACTTATGCAACGATGGTATGATGTACGCTTTCTCTAGCAAATTGTTTCATTACAGGAAATTAATTAGAGAATTCAATTAATGTCTGATTGAAAAGAATTGGCAGAATTCGTTGTAAGTAAATTTGTAAGATGTTTGTCAACACAAGACACTCTTCTCGGATATGTTAGGATTGCCAGGAATTGTGAGTCGAAGCATTCCAAGCATAGCCAGTCGTCGACCACAATGAGGAAACCATTGCGTTTCCTAGACAACAAAGAGCACACGCCTCTGACGTCATGCAGAAGCGGCAGATTCCAGGTCACAGGAAGTTCAACGAAAACAAGAGGACCAGAGGTCACTGGAGCAGTTGGACAGTCGAGATCAGATCACTCAGGAGTGATCAGTCGAGATCAGTCGGAGACGGAGAGTTGGAGAAACGGAACAACGACTACAAGTCGGAGATCGACGTTAAAAGTTCTAACTAGTAGAATGTCTAGAAATAGCATTCTTTAAGTTAAGCGAGTTAACGTTTCGGTAAGACGAACTCTGAAAGTTTATCATACGATACGGAGGAATTATTATTATGCTGACCGTTCGCAAAATTTCGGCGTAATCAAATCATATCGCAGCCCGTTCTTAGTTTGAATCTCCGTTCCATCCCTTGGAGTGACCGCCAGTGAGATACCATCCAGCCTGTGGTTTGACGATCGGAAGGAGCTTTTAGTGGACCAGCATTTGCAGGAGCATAAGAACAGAACACCAAGACGTATGTGCTATTCCCACTCATTTCAGATAGTGAGTGGAAGGTAACTTCTCTGCGTTCACTCAAAACATCCAGGGAGATTCACATGGCGGAGATGTTCTGGGTTCGAGCCTAGTCAAAACTGATCACCAATGTCATTAGTTCAATTGTTCGATTCCCGGTAAATGCATACTTAATCACGGCTGAGATGCTTGAAGTTCGAGTCCTTCGATATTAGTTTAGATTAACCATCATTGTTTTTATATTACATTATATTACACCGTATTGCCATAGTGGAGTACTTTAGTATAAGCCCCGTTGAGGTTAATTTTGTAATGTTATAGTACAGATTGTCATACTATTCTTATAATCAGTTCTAGTTTACATTAACCAGCCTAGTCTAGATTAAGAAATTCACCCACCCACCCTTGCTTCGTTTTTCTGTTGTTTTGATTTTATTATAAATACTGTACAAAATGCTGTCGCTGAAAAACAATCACCGAATTCACTATCCTGTGATAAAAAGCAGTGGCAAGCCGGCCACAATATTTTCAAAATCCAGATATTACTATTTAGACTTGGGTGTACTGAAGCATTTCGTAGAGTATAGCCCGATTTACGGGGAAAAGAATGAAACCATTATACGGGATAATTTGTTAGGTCTAAGGTACTAAAATATTTCATGGTGCAGTTCACCGATAAGAATTTTAATTTAGAAGACCTTATCGATCTAAGATTCAGGAGGCATTTCTTGTCTATTATAACTGGAATTGCAGAGACAAATACTGTTTTGCGAGAATCCATTTAATTCGCATTAAAATCCGAACAGCACAATTACATATTATGTGCCTTATTCAAGTCGAGAGCAGACCAGGTTACTGATAATAAGTGGTTTGATCGCCTCCGCAATAGGTTCAATTGCTCTCAAGCGATTCAAATAGCGGAATTTGTATCAACAGTCGCACAATACCAAAAAGAGGCGAAATTGGTTATAGCGAGCGACAAATTATTGTTAGATTTGGTAGCATTCGCGAATCTCTTCAGAGAGAGAAATTCTTGGTTATGTAGGTAGAGAAGTGAAACGGTGGTAAATGTAAATAGTTGTTAATTTAAGGATTTTAGATATTAGTTATATTTTATTCCGCATTGATATATACACCGTAGCATTTAAGTTAAGATTATATTAGAATTAGATTAGTATTGTTGTTAATGGTATTATTATTATCATTATTATTTGACTATTAGATTAGGTAAGAAGTATAGGTTTAAGGATTATAAGTTAGATAACACAGCTGTTTTAGTGATTAGGATTATATATGTATTATTAGTAGTAAATATTACGTTGAAAAGTTAGGAAGATTAAAATTTAGAAAATGGAAATATGTCTCGAGGACATATATATAGACTAGACAAACAAATAAACATGACTGATAGAGAGATAGAAAGTAACAAATAGAGAAAAGGTAAGTTAACATCTGTATTGAGAAAAGTGAATAGTAAAAAAGAATTTAAAAAGTAATTATGTGTATATGATAAGTAACAAATGTGACTGTGAAGAAGAATGAAAAAATATATAATAAATGCTATCTAGAAGGAACATCTAGGTTAATATAAATAGGAAAAGGCAAGAAACAACGGAATATTAAAATGAATGATGAAAATTAATGTTAATGAGTTACCTAGCCGGAAATTTGAAAAAAAAATAGTTAAAATACCATATAATTTTGGAGAACCTTTCAAAACGTCAGAGTACTAGATAAGAGGGAAGTCCCATTCTAGTTGATTTCAAAGTGGGCGATTATCCAAAACGTCAATGAGAATATTTTATGTATTACGTCACATAAGTCTTCAGTGATAAAGAATGAAGAGATACAGAGGTTGCCTCGTTTATCCCTCGAAAGCAGTGAATATTTTTTAGGTGAATCCGACTTAATTAGCAGATACAAAAGTAAAATTTAAATTAAATAAATGAGTAAGGTTAATGTGATTAACATATTAGAGTATAGGGGTAAGATAAACAAGTGTTTTTTAAGATAATAGTAACTTGGATTAAGATAGCACTATAGAACATAGATTTTATATCTAGTGGAGTGCTTGTTTAGGAAAATATAGTTAAGAGTCTAGCTGATCATTTACATTTATTTGAATATGGAATGAGAGAAGAGATGTAATAGAGAGTGGGTACGAATAGAAAGAGACTGAAAAGAAGGAGAATAGCAGTAGATAAATAGAGATAGCATAGAGATAGATTAACAGAATATTGACTACAAGAATATGAATATGATATTGACATTTATATACCCAGATTTAGACAAATAAGATAAGAGTATAATCGCTAAAATAAAATAAATATAGTTATAGAGAAGAATAGAGAAAATAGAGATATAGATAAAAATAGAAATGAATAAAAATAGAGATATATAGAAATAAATAGAAATAAATGAAGATAGAAATAAGTGAAGTTAGCATGGTATACAATAAATAGTGAAGATTATAAGTTATTATAAATAGTAAAAAAAGAAAGAATAAAAAAAGTTGTAGGGAATTAAAAAGACATACGTGTTTTACTAGTCTAAAGATAGCCCTAAACAAGTAAGAAATCTTTCGAGACGGTAAAGAATATCTAGTTCATAATACCAGATTTAAAAGTCACCATTTCACAAGCAAGGCCATTTGGCAATAAGATAAGATAATATAAGATTAAAGACGTAATTATAAGATTATGACCTCGGGATATTTTGTTTACTCTACTTGGACATTAGATAAGAAATATACGATTAAGACGAAGGCGAAAGTTATTTTGTTGTTGGTTGGCCCCCGACGCAAAAGACTTAGCTACTGTACCGTTTAAGGATAATGAATATACGGATTGGGCATAGATTTTCAAATGAATATACAGATTGGACAAAAATATATAATAATTATCTACACATTAGGTAATTTGTAGTTTATAATTAAATAGACGACATAATAACTAAAAGTCAGCTTAGCTATAATTATTTTGACTTGACATAGATTTAAAATGATAGATGAAAAAATACCGTTTACGAGTATGGAGAAGAAAAGTGTTTTTTTTTTTAAATGGAGATAAAAGTAAGATTTTATTATAGATGTATATACATTGTAGTTTATAAATATACTGGGTAGAAAGAAAACAAGATAACTGAGAACAAATCACGTTTAAGATGCACGGCTAGTCGAGCAGCCGTCGAACGACCAATGCTCAACCCGAAATCTGAGGAACCGCAGATTTCCATCGTTTTCACCAACCCCTGAATCTCTAAACGGGTTTTAGTTTCAGTTATCGATAGATAGGTGTAAATAAATGTTCAATCTTTATACTCCGGTAGGTAAAGGATATAAACAATTTTGTAAATAAGTATATGCGTAATCATAATATTATTAATTAAATCATAAATACAAAATAGCATAGGTTCATGTACTTACCGAGTCATAATTCCCATTGTATGCGAGAGTAGAGAAGAATAAAGCACATAGACACGACACTAACATACATATTATACAAATAATTAAACACACTTCATTTCAAACAATGTCAGATTCAAGCAATGCATATTTAAACACTAGCACTGATCATGGAAACGTAGTAGCACATTCTATAAAAACCAAAAATCATAATTTGCATCCAGAAGACCCGGCAATGCAAATAGGACACGTCACTGATTTCCAATCACGGATATCAAAAAACTAGTGAATAAAACCGAAATAAACAGTAAAATTGGTGTCACGAAAGACCGCGAAAAGGAAACATTTTTCCCTTGTGATATAGTGTTAATTTAAGCTTAAAAATTAATAAAATCCACCACAATTTGTTGTGTTAGGACGGCGTTCATAACTACCCAGGTACCTACGCGCAAATGAACGAGAGACGTGGAAGTTTTTTGAGTCAACCTTGATTAGAAAAGTGATGATTTTGCTTTTCTCAAAGTCAAGTTCAGCGTTGCTAACTATCTCAAAGTGGATTTTTTTTGATTCATAAATATGTGGGTCTGCTGAAACTTATTTTAAATTAAATATTAAATAAAAAGGTAATGTTAAAGTGTAGTGATAAGTGCAGTATACATAAAAATAATAATTTAAATTGTGTTGAACCTATGAAAAGTTAGTAAAAAGTGTGTGAAAATTTGTCATAAATGTTGCAATGAATTATGGATGGACAGATAACTTGTCTTAAATTGGCAAGACTGCAAACAGCATCAGGTGGTATGTGACAGTGGAAAAATTTCATTACAAACGTTGTTACCAACGGCAACCTTAATAATCTTAATTGCAAACATTAAAAAGAACTTCATCTGCAATTAATACGGCTAATGCGTTCAGTTGAGATAATTTTCAGTTTAGCCGCTAAATGGTGTGAGAATACAGAGTCATGACTAAACTGCATATAATATTTTTTTAATTAACAAAATGAATGAAGATTAAGAACATTATAAATCTATTTGGTTTTGGGTGTGTTGGATTTAATAATAGATATTTATTCATATTGTAATATATATGTGTATAATATTAGATGTTTTTCGATATTTTTATGTACAGTTTTCATATATTTAATTCTTTTATATACAGAGTGTTTCAAATTAAACGATCTCCTGTGAGATCTAGTCTATTAGCGGAGCTAACAGGGTTTCAGCAGGGGGCATGTGGCAGAGCCTGTATATTTTATTTATTTTATGTTTATTTTCAGTTAATCATATTTTAATAAAGATTTAGATTTTGAGTATTAGAGTCATAAAAACAGCAAAGTGTCAGGAAATAATAATCCACGAAGAACAAATTACATAAACATTGTAGTCATTGCTTTTAAAACTTATGTAACGATGGTATGTAGCACGCATTCTTTAGCAAATTGTTTCATTACAGGAAATTAAAATCAGAATTCAATTAATGTCTGATTGAAAAGAATTGGCAGAATTCGTTGTAAGTAAATTTGTAAGATGTTTGTCAACACAAGACACTCTTCTCGGGTATGTTAGAATTGCCAGGAATTGCGAGTCGAAGCATTCCAAGCATTGCCAGTTGTCGACCACAAAGAAGAAACCATTGCGTTTCCTAGACAAGACAGATTACACGCCTCTGACGTCATGCAGAAGCGGCAGATTCCAGGTCAAAGAAAGTTCAACGAAAACGAGAGGACCAGAGGTCACTGGAGTAGTTGGACAGTCGAGATCAGATCAGTCAGGAGTGATCAGTCGAGATCAGTCAGAGACGGAGAGTTGGAAAAACGGAACAACGACTACAAGTCGGAGATACACGTTAAAATTTTAACTAGTAGAATGTCTAGAAACAGCTTTCTTTAAGTTAAGCGAGTTAACGTTTCGCTAAGACGAACTCTGAAAGTTTATCATACGTTACGGAAGAGATATTATTATGCTGACCGTTCGCAAAACTTCGGCGTAATCAAATCATATCGCAGCCCGTTCTTAGTTCGAACCTCCGTTCCATCCCTTGGAGTGACAGCCAGCGAGATAACATCCAGCCTGTGGTTTGACGATCGGAAAGAGCTTTTGGTGGACCAGCATTTGCAGGAGCATAAGAACAGAACACCAAAAGGTATGTGCAACTTTCTAAACATTAGTCGAAAGCTCAATGTTTGGTATGCAGTGTTAGAACTGGCAATTTCTAATTACCCGAATTCATACACGACACCATACACGTACTCACACAAAGTAATGAAAATACAACAGTAATTCAATTATCGGATTCTGGAGTTGTTATTTAATTACAGAAATCCCCATAATAACAATCTCGAAATATTATCTCTCGCTTAGTTATACATCATATTCCCACTCATTTCAGATAGTGAGTGGAAGGTAACTTCTATGCGTTCACTCAAAACATCCCCAAGATTAGAAAGGAACCAGGGAGGTTCACATGGCGGAGATGTTCTGGGTTCGAGCCTAGTCAACACTGATCACCATTGTCATTAGTTCTATTGTTTGATTCCCGGTTAATGCATACTTAATCACGGCTGAGATGCTAGAAGTTCGAGTCCTTCGATATTAGTTTAGATTAACCATCATTGTTTTGATATTACATTATATTACACCGTATTGTCATAGTGGAGTACTTAAGTTTAAGCTCCGTTGAGGTTAATTTTGTATTGTTATAGTACAGATTGTCATACTATTCTTATAATCAATTCTAGTTTACATTAACCAGCCTAGTCTAGATTAAGAAATTCACCCACCCACCCACCCTTGGTTCGTTTTTCTGTTGTTTTGATTTTATTATAAATACTGTACAAAATGTTGTCGCTGAAAAACAATCACCGAATTCACTATCCTGTGATAAAAAGCAGTGGCAAGCCGGCCACAATGTTTTCAATATCCAGGAATTACTATTTAGACTTGGGTGTACTGAAGCATTTCGTAGAGTATAGCCCGACTTACGGGGAAAAGAATGAAACCATTATACGGGAAAATTTGTTAGGTCTAAGGTACAAAAGATATTTCACGGTGAGTACACCGATAAGAATTTTAATTTAGAAGACCTTATCGATCTAAGATTCAGGAGGCATTTCTTGTCTATTATAACTGGAATTGCAGAGACAAATACTGTTTTGCGAGAATCCATTTAATTCGCATTAAAATCCGAACAGCACAATTACATATTATGTGCCTTATTCAAGTCGAGAGCAGACCCGGTTACTGATAATAAGTGGTTTGATCGCTTTCGCAATAGGTTCAATTGCTCTCAAGCGATTCAAATAGCGGAATTTGTATCCAACAGTCGCACAATACGAAAAGGAGGTGAAATTGGTTACAGCGAGATTGCTAGATTTGGTAGCATTCGCGAATCTCTTCAGAGAGAGAAATTCTTGGTTATGTATGTAGAGAAGTGAAACGGTGGTAAATATAAATAGTTGTTAAAATAAGGATTTTAGATATTAGTTATATTTTATTCCGCATTGATATATACACCGTAGCATTTAAGTTAAGATTATATTAGAATTACATTAGTATTGTTGTTAATGGTATTATTATTATCATTATTATTTGACTATTAGATTAGGTAAGAAGTATAGGTTTAAGGATTATAAGTTAGATAACACAGCTGTTTTGGTGATTAGGATTATATATATATTATTAGTAGTAAATATTACGTTGAAAAGTTAGGAAGATTAAAATTTAGAAAATGGAAATATGTCTCGAGGATATATATAGAAAGACTAGACAAATAAATAAACATGACTGATAGAGAGATAGAAAGTAGTAAATAGAGAAATTTTAAGTTAACATCTGTGTTAAGAAGTGTGAATAGTAAAAGAGAATATAAATAGTAATTATGTGTATATGATAACTAACAAATGTGACTGTGAAGAAGAATGAGAAAAATATATAATAAATGCTATCTAGAAGGAACATCTAGGATAATATAAATAGCAAAAGGCAAGAAACAACGGAATATTAAAATGAATGATGTAAATTAATGTTAATGAGTTACCTAGCAGAAAATTTGAAAAAAAAAAGAATTGGTTAAAATAACATAAAATTTTGGAGAATTTTTCAGAAGGTCAGAGTACTAGATAAGAGGGAAGTCCCATTCTCGTTGATTTCAAAGTGGGCGATTATCCAAAACGTCAATGAGAATATTTTATGTATTACGTCACATAAGTCTTCAGTGATAAAGAATGAAGAGATACAGAGGTTGCCTCGTTTATCCCTCGAAAGCAGTGAATATTTTTTTAGGTGAATCCGACTTAATTAGCAGATACAAAAGTAAAATTTAAATTAAATAAATGAGTAAGAGTAGTAGTGGTCCCGTTATGGCGAAGTTTGGACTTTGACCCATGTGTACTTGTGACGTCATAGGTCAAAGGTTAATGACCTTGGCCCAGGTCAATGACCTAGGGGTACCTAGGACCACCCTCTCTAAATTTTGGCAGGGGACCATGGCCCACCCCCTAAATTTTGGCAGGGGTACCTAGGACCACCCCCCTTAAATTTTGGAAATTGCCAAATCTAAAAATTTGGTATGGTAGCCTAGGACCATAGTATGTACCTCTATCAGTATTGGGGGTCTATGTCGTTCCTTTTCATGGGTAAAAAATTGCCAAAAAGTCAAATTTCGGGTGTTTTTGCCCTAATTTATTCCCTTTGATGAGGTGTAATTACCCTATATAGTTATATGGGCGTATACAGGGGTCCATTACCTTTCATAAGACATGGGTATATTAATGCACCCCTTGAAAAATTTGCGAGGGGTATTTTAACCCACCCCTTAAATTCTGGAAATTGACCAATTTAAACATTGGGTATTATAGTACAGGACCCTAATATCTATTATGATAAATTTGGGCGGTCCACCTCATTTCCTTCTAGGGGTACAAAATTGCCAAAAATATAAACGTAAGCAATACGTTATACCACGTGTTTGGTTTTTGACTCAATTTATCCCCTTTGATGACGTGTTATTATCCTATATAGTTATATGGTCATGTATAGGGGTCCATTCCCTATCATAAGACATAGGTACATTTGCGCACTCCTTTAAAAATTTGGGTGGGGTACTTTGGCTCACCCCTTAAATTTTAGAAATTGCTCATTTTATATATTTGGTATTATAGTACTGGACCCTAACATGTATTATGATAAATTTGGGTGGTCCACCTCGTTCCCTTTTAGGGGTACAAATTTGCCAAAATATAAACGTAAGCAATACGTTGTACCACGTGTTTGGTTTTGACCTAAGTTATCCCCTTGGATGAGGTCCTATTACCTTATATGGTTACATGGTTATGTATAGGGGTTTATTCCCTATCATAAGACATAGGTACATTTGTGCACCCCTTTTAAAATTTGTGAGGGGTACCTTGGCCCACCCCTTAAATTTTAGAAATTGCTCATTTTATATATTTGGTATTATAGTACCGGACCCTAACATGTATTATGATAAATTTGGGTGGTTCACCTCGTTCGCTTTTAGGGGTACGAAATTGCCAAATTTTAGTACAACCACGTGTTTGTTTTGGCTCAAATTAACCCTTTGGATGAGGTCCTATTACCTTATATGATTATATGGTTATGTATATTGGTCCATTCCCTATTATAAGACATGGGTATATTGATGCACCCTTTAAAATTTTGGGAGGGGTACCTTGGCCCACCTCTTTATTTTGGAAATTACCCAATTTAAACATTTGGTATAATAGTATAAGACCCTAATATATATATATTACTATAAATTTGGGTGGTCCATCTCGTTCCCTTTCATGGGTACGAAATTACCAAATTTTAGTACAACCACGTGTTTCGTTTTTGACCTAATTTATTCACTTGGATGAGGTCCTATTACCTAATATGATTATATGGTCATGTATAGGGTTCCATTTTCTATCATAAGACATAGGTACGTTGATGCACTCCGGGATGGGTACCATAGCCAATCCCTTAAATTTTGGAAATTTTTCAATTTAAGCATTCGCTATCATAGTACATGACCTCAATATGTATCATGATAAATTTGGGTGGTCCACCTTGTTCCCTTTCATGGGTAAAAATTGCCAAAATATAAACATAAGCAATATGTTGTACCATGTGTTTGGTTTTTGGCCCAATTTCTTGCCTTTGATGAGGTTCTATTACCTTATATGGTTATATGGTCATGTATATGGGTTCATTTCCTATCATAAGACATGGGTACATTGACGCACTCTTTAAAAATTTGGGAGGGGTATCTTGGCTTATTCACTCGGTTTTAGAAATTGTTTAATATAAGCATTTGGTATCATAGTACAGGACTTCAATATGTACCACTATAAATTTGGATGGTCCACATCGTTCCCTTTCATGGGTAAAGAACTACCAAAAAAAATCAAATTTCGGAGGTTATTGACACCTATTTAGCACGTTATATGGGTATGTACAGAGGTTTATTACCTTTATATGTTTATGTTCCCTTTTAAATTTGGGAATTATCAAACAACAAAATTCGGTAAACGTTTTCTAGGACCCATTGGTGTTCCTCTTATGACCAAATATTCAAAATTTAAAGGTTATTGACCGGCTTTCTTATTGAATAACTACAGGATTTATTACTTTTTCATAAGACACATGTGTATTTGTGTACCAATCTTAAATTTTGGGAGGGGTACATTTCTTATTGTCATATCAATAATTGGTAATTGGATAGTATCTCATTCATTGGGTAAATCATTATGATCACGTGATCAGTTATTAACCTATGATGGGATTAGAAGTCCAGAACAATGGTACATTGAAACTTTGTAGGATAATTTGAGAATGCGTCATTGGTTTTGATTATTCCCGCCAAATATAAACGTAAGCAAGACGTTGTACCACGTGATTGTCCTTGATGAGGTAGTGTACAGGGATTCATTTCCTTTGTTGTGGTACTTCTTAAGTTTGAGTACACACACTTCTAGAAAACAGTTGGTTCTACTCAGGTAAACAATTGACGGACATTATTGACCTTATTGAACATATAATGATATGATTAACTCTAAGACTTAGGTATATCAAGAGAAGTATTCTTTAAATTTGGGAATGGTGATAAACAGAATTTTGACATAAGGTGCGAAATTTGAAACAATACATTGAACTTTAGTCACAGCTCATATTCTAAGATCATTGGTGGTGATTGATTTGACCTTGAGCTTTAGAAATCTGATAGCTAACCTTATTGAATCTTATGACTCATAGACGAAAGGCAATACATGCTACAACAGTTTGAAATTTAATCATAAGGTGATGTAATCTGACACTAGCAAAGTTATTGTTAATGCAATTTGATTGGCTGATCACTATCTTTCGTACAATCTGATTGGCTGATCACTATCTTTCGTGCAATCTGATTGGTTGATGATTTTCAAATCTTTGCTCTATTCAGTTTTAAGTTTTGTTTAACATTTAAAAATCTAGGTTTCGTTCAACATTTTGCACTCACTGATAAATATGATCAAAACCTTTATTTGTTAATCGAATTGTTAAAAACCGGATAAAGTTTGACGGTTAACCGTGAAACGTAAAATTTTTAGTTTGAAATTTTTTTGTTTGAAACTTTTTGTTTCGAAATTTTGTTTCAAATTTTTTTGACAACTTTTGTTTCAAAATTTTTTTGTTTAAAAATTTTTCGTTTGAAATTTTTTAAAATTTTTCGTTTCAAAATTTTGTTTAAAAATTTTTGTTTGAAATTTTTCGTTTCCAAATTTTTTGTTTGAAATTTTTTGTTTCAAAATTTTGTTTGAAATTTTTTTTCGCTTCAAAATTTTGTTTGAATTTTTTTCGTTTGAAATTTTTTGTTTGAATTTTTTTCGTTTCAAAATTTTGTTTCAAAGATTTTTGTTCTAAATTTTTGTTTTAAAGTTTGGTTTGACATTTTTAAAAGTTTGTGCACTCATTAGTAAAGAACCGGAACTGTTTAGAACAAAAACCTCTGGCAACATTGTGGTGCAATAGTACACGTCAGAACATGATAATGCAACGTCATCAGTTTTGCATCATATATAAGTATCGTTCGAGTTAGTATTCATGATAACATCATCATGGCTACTTGTCTGCAGTTTCTAAACACACGTGATGTGATGAAATCATTTACCAAGATTACTGATTTACAACAGAATGTACCTTATAGAATCTTAGCTAGCCAAACGATCCCTACAAAGTTTGGATTAAGAATCGTAGTGAAGCTTGAAAATGATAAGAATATAATTTTACCAGCAAGATATTTACCCATGGAAGCATCAAAACAAGAAGAACTGCTACGTTTCTTAAATACTGGATCTGTATCTTTATGTTACAAAGGATTCTTGGGTCGAAGTCATCAACTTGAATTTAGTACACAGCCAGATTCGTCAGCAATTATGATGAAATGATGAATTCAAACGTCAGCACATTCCTTTGACGTCAGACATAGTTGTATGAATGTGGTTGGTCGGCATGACGTCAGCAACTGTGATGAAATCATGAATTCAAATGTCAGCACATTCCTTACCAATGACGTCAGCAATAACTATAAACCAGCAAATACAGTGTCATCCCATGAAATCATTTGAGCAAGTGCTTTTCAGGAGGAAAGATGTGTACTTCTAACGATAAAGAATTCATCTTCGCAAGCTATTATCCAATAAATATATTTCAAACAAAGCATGTGATGATTGGTATCAGTGCTAGAACATTTGAACCAGTGATTCGATTGGGCAAAGCAGAACAATTTGGTGTACAACTGACCTGTGAAGAATGGCAAATATTATGTTCACGAATCGACCAAATGAACGATTATTTTCATGATGAGCTAAATGTGACCATAGTCAAATCATTAGGCTCAAATCATGAAGTGCTGCTGCGTACAGTCCTCGAAGAGAAGATGGTGCTGTTACGTAAAAAGAGTACATTCCATGTCCCTCGCAATATGGTGTATCTAACACAAACAGAATGGAACAAATTTATCAGCGTATTTCAGTGTGTTAAACATGCAGTGGAAGTGTGCAACAAAACAAGTATATTCCTGAAAAAGTACTACTTTGAAAAATGTGTTATGCATATTGTACAATATGTATCTAGATATTGTGATGGTTGTCAACATCGTTCGTGGGTGCATACCTGTATTGATAAACAGTTTATTTGTGATCAAATGGACATTGAGTTTCCACCAATTGATATTGCATTAGACCTTAAAAGACTTCAATTGGAATTAAAATTATATGCTAAAGACAAACTAGTGCAAGAAGTTCAAAATACATTGTATCGACAATATCCAGAACCACTATCTGGTATGGATGTATGTGGAGTGTAATAAAATGATCCATTTCAATGAATTGTGTGTTTTTTTTCATTTCAAGTACAACCCCATGTTCTGACGTGTACTATTGCACCACAATGTTGCCAGAGGTTTTTGTTCTAAACAGTTCCGGTTCTTTACTAATGAGTGCACAAACTTTTAAAAATGTCAAACCAAACTTTGAAACAAAAATTTAGAACAAAAATCTTTGAAACAAAATTTTGAAACGAAAAAAATTCAAACAAAAAATTTCAAACGAAAAAAATTCAAACAAAATTTTGAAGCGAAAAAAAAATTTCAAACAAAATTTTGAAACAAAAAATTTCAAACAAAAAATTTGGAAACGAAAAATTTCAAACAAAAATTTTTAAACAAAATTTTGAAACGAAAAATTTTAAAAAATTTCAAACAAAATTTCGAAACAAAAAGTTTCAAACAAAAAAATTTCAAACTAAAAATTTTACGTTTCACGGTTAACCGTCAAACTTTATCCGGTTTTTAACAATTCGATTAACAAATAAAGGTTTTGATCATATTTATCAGTGAGTGCAAAATGTTGAACGAAACCAAGATTTTTAAATGTTAAACAAAACTTAAAACTGAATACAGCAAAGATTTGAAAATCATCAACCAATCAGATTGCACGAAAGATAGTGATCAGCCAATCAGATTGTACGAAAGATAGTGATCAGCCAATCAAATTGCATTAACAATAACTTTGCTAGTGTCAGATTACATCACCTTATGATTAAATTTCAAACTGTTGTAGCATGTATTGCCTTTCGTCTATGAGTCATAAGATTCAATAAGGTTAGCTATCAGATTTCTCAAGCTCAAGGTCAAATCAATCACCACCAATGATCTTAGAATATGAGCTGTGACTAAAGTTCAATGTATTGTTTCAAATTTCGCACCTTATGTCAAAATTCTGTTTATCACCATTCCCAAATTTAAAGAATACTTCTCTTGATATACCTAAGTCTTAGAGTTAATCATATCATTATATGTTCAATAAGGTCAATAATGTCCGTCAATTGTTTACCTGAGTAGAACCAACTGTTTTCTAGAAGTGTGTGTACTCAAACTTAAGAAGTACCACAACAAAGGAAATGAATCCCTGTACACTACCTCATCAAGGACAATCACGTGGTACAACGTCTTGCTTACGTTTATATTTGGCGGGAATAATCAAAACCAATGACGCATTCTCAAATTATCCTACAAAGTTTCAATGTACCATTGTTCTGGACTTCTAATCCCATCATAGGTTAATAACTGATCACGTGATCATAATGATTTACCCAATGAATGAGATACTATCCAATTACCAATTATTGATATGACAATAAGAAATGTACCCCTCCCAAAATTTAAGATTGGTACACAAATACACATGTGTCTTATGAAAAAGTAATAAATCCTGTAGTTATTCAATAAGAAAGCCGGTCAATAACCTTTAAATTTTGAATATTTGGTTATAAGAGGAACACCAATGGGTCCTAGAAAACGTTTACCGAATTTTGTTGTTTGATAATTCCCAAATTTAAAAGGGAACATAAACATATAAAGGTAATAAACCTCTGTACATACCCATATAACGTGCTAAATAGGTGTCAAAAACCTCCGAAATTTGATTTTTTTTGGTAGTTCTTTACCCATGAAAGGGAACGATGTGGACCATCCAAATTTATAGTGGTACATATTGAAGTCCTGTACTATGATACCAAATGCTTATATTAAACAATTTCTAAAACCGAGTGAATAAGCCAAGATACCCTCCCAAATTTTTAAAGGGTGCGTCAATGTACCCATGTCTTATGATAGGAAATGAACCCATATACATGACCATATAACCATATAACGTAATAGAACCTCATCAAAGGCAAGAAATTGGGCCAAAAACCAAACACATGGTACAACATATTGCTTATGTTTATATTTTGGCAATTTTTACCCATGAAAGGGAACAAGGTGGACCACCCAAATTTATCATGATACATATTGAGGTCATGTACTATGATAGCGAATGCTTAAATTGAAAAATTTCCAAAATTTAAGGGATTGGCTATGGTACCCATCCCGGGGTGCATCAACGTACCTATGTCTTATGATAGAAAATGGAACCCTATACATGACCATATAATCATATTAGGTAATAGGACCTCATCCAAGTGAATAAATTAGGTCAAAAACGAAACACGTGGTTGTACTAAAATTTGGTAATTTCGTACCCATGAAAGGGAACGAGATGGACCACCCAAATTTATAGTAATATATATATATTAGGGTCTTATACTATTATACCAAATGTTTAAATTGGGTAATTTCCAAAATAAAGAGGTGGGCCAAGGTACCCCTCCCAAAATTTTAAAGGGTGCATCAATATACCCATGTCTTATAATAGGGAATGGACCAATATACATAACCATATAATCATATAAGGTAATAGGACCTCATCCAAAGGGTTAATTTGAGCCAAAACAAACACGTGGTTGTACTAAAATTTGGCAATTTCGTACCCCTAAAAGCGAACGAGGTGAACCACCCAAATTTATCATAATACATGTTAGGGTCCAGTACTATAATACCAAATATATAAAATGAGCAATTTCTAAAATTTAAGGGGTGAGCCAAAGTACCCCACCCAAATTTTTAAAGGAGTGCACAAATGTACCTATGTCTTATGATAGGGAATAGACCCCTATACATAACCATATAACCATATAAGGTAATAGAACCTCATCCAAGAGGATAAATTGGGCCAAAAGACCAAACACGTGGTACGACGTATTGCTTACGTTTATATTTTGGCAATTTTGTACCCCTAAAAGGGAACGAGGTGGACCACCCAAATTTATCATAATACATGTTAGGGTCCAGTACTATAATACCAAATATATAAAATGAGCAATTTCTAAAATTTAAGGGGTGAGCCAAAGTACCCCACCCAAATTTTTAAAGGAGTGCACAAATGTACCTATGTCTTATGATAGGGAATAGACCCCTATTCATAGCCATATAACCATATAAGGTAATAGAACCTCATCCAAGAGGATAAATTGGGCCAAAAGACCAAACACGTGGTACAACGTATTGCTTACGTATATATTTTGACAATTTTGTACCCCTAGAAGAAAACGAGGTGGACCACCCAAATTTATCATAATACATGTTAGGGTCCGGTACTATAATACCAAATATATAAAATGAGCAATTTCTAAAATTTAAGGGGTGGGCCAAGGTACCCCTCACAAATTTTAAAAGGGGTGCACAAATGTACCTATGTTATATGATAGGGAATAAACCCCTATACATAACCATGTAACCATATAAGGTAATAGGACCTCATCCAAGGGGATAACTTAGGTCAAAACCAAACACGTGGTACAACGTATTGCTTACGTTTATATTTTGGCAATTTTGTACCCCTAAAAGGGAACGAGGTGGACCACCCAAATTTATCATAATACATGTTAGGGTCCAGTACTATAATACCAAATATATAAAATGAGCAATTTCTAAAATTTAAGGGGTGAGCCAAAGTACCCCACCCAAATTTTTAAAGGAGTGCACAAATGTACCTATGTCTTATGATAGGGAATAGACCCCTATACATAACCATATAACCATATAAGGTAATAGAACCTCATCCAAGAGGATAAATTGGGCCAAAAGACCAAACACGTGGTACGACGTATTGCTTACGTTTATATTTTGGCAATTTTGTACCCCTAAAAGGGAACGAGGTGGACCACCCAAATTTATCATAATACATGTTAGGGTCCAGTACTATAATACCAAATATATAAAATGAGCAATTTCTAAAATTTAAGGGGTGAGCCAAAGTACCCCACCCAAATTTTTAAAGGAGTGCACAAATGTACCTATGTCTTATGATAGGGAATAGACCCCTATTCATAGCCATATAACCATATAAGGTAATAGAACCTCATCCAAGAGGATAAATTGGGCCAAAAGACCAAACACGTGGTACAACGTATTGCTTACGTATATATTTTGACAATTTTGTACCCCTAGAAGAAAACGAGGTGGACCACCCAAATTTATCATAATACATGTTAGGGTCCGGTACTATAATACCAAATATATAAAATGAGCAATTTCTAAAAATTTAAGGGGTGGGCCAAAGTACCCCACCAAAATTTTTAAAGGGGTGCACAAATATACCCATATCTTATGAAAGGGAATGGACCCCTATACATGACCATATAACTATATAGGATAATAACACGTCATCAATGGGGATAAATTGAGTCAAAAACCAAACACGTGGTATAACGTATTGCTTACGTTTATATTTTTGGCAATTTTGTACCCCTAGAAGGAAATGAGGTGGACCGCCCAAATTTATCATAATAGATATTAGGGTCCTGTACTATAATACCCAATGTTTAAATTGGTCAATTTCCAGAATTTAAGGGGTGGGCCAAGGTACCCCTCGCAAATTTTTCAAGGGGTGCATTAATATACCCATGTCTTATGAAAGGTAATGGACCCCTGTATACGCCCATATAACTATATAGGGTAATTACACCTCATCAAAGGGAATAAATTAGGTCAAAAACCCCCGAAATTTGACTTTTTGGCAATTTTTTACCCATGAAAGGGAACGACATAGACCCCCAATACTGATAGAGGTACATACTATGGTCCTAGGCTACCATACCAAATTTTTAGATTTGGCAATTCCAAAATTTAAGGGGGGTGGTCCTAGGTACCCCTGCCAAAATTTAGGGGGTGGGCCATGGTCCCCTGCCAAAATTTAGAGGGGGTGGTCCTAGGTACCCCTAGGTCATTGACCTGGGCCAAGGTCATTAACCTTTGACCTATGACGTCACAAGTACACATGGGTCAAAGTCCAAACTTCGCCATAACGGGACCACTACTACTGCAAGGTTAATGTGATTAACATATTAGAGTATAGGGGTAAGATAAACAAGTGTTTTTTAAGATAATAGTAACTTGGATTAAGATAGCACTATAGAATATAGATTTTATATCTAGTGGAGTGCTTGTTTAGGAAAATATAGTTAAGAGTCTAGCTGATCATTTACATTTATTTGAATATGGAATGAGAGAAGAGATGTAATAGAGAGTGGGTACGAATAGAAAGAGACTGAAAAGAAGGAGAATAGCAGTAGATAAATAGAGATAGCATAGAGATAGATTAACAGAATATTGACTACAAGAATATGAATATGATATTGACATTTATATACCCAGATTTAGACAAATAAGATAAGAGTATAATCGCTAAAATAAAATAAATATAGTTATAGAGAAGAATAGAGAAAATAGAGATATAGATAAAAGTAGAAATGAATAAAAATAGAGATATATAGAAATAAATAGAAATAAATGAAGATAGAAATAAGTGAAGTTAGCATGCTATAGAATAAATAGTGAAGAGTATATGATATTATAAATAGTAGAAAAAGAAAGAATAAAAAAAGTTGTAGGGAATTAAAAAGACATACGTGTTTTACTAGTCTAAAGATAGCCCTAAACAAGTAAGAAATCTTTCGAGACGGTAAAGAATATCTAGTTCATAATACCAGATTTAAAAGTCACCGTTTCACAAGCTAGGCCATTTGGCAATAAGATAAGATAATATAAGATTAAAGACGTAATTATAAGATTATGACCCCGGGATATTTTGTTTACTCTACTTGGACATTAGATAAGAATATACGATTAAGACGAAGGCGAAAGTTATTTTGTTGTTGGTTGGCCCCCGACGCAAAAGACTTAGCTACTGTACCGTTTAAGGATAATGAATATACGGATTGAACATAGATTTTCAAATGAATATACAGATTGGACAAAAATATATAATAATTATCTACACATTAGATAATTTGTAGTTTATAATTAAATAGACGACATAATAGCTAAAAGTCAGCTTAGCTATAATTATTTTGACTTGACATAGATTTAAAATGATAGATGAAAAAATACCGTTTACGAGTATGGAGAAGAAAAGTGTTTTTGTTTTTAAGAAATGGAGATAAAAGTAAGATTTTATTATAGATGTATATACATTGTAGTTTATAAATATACTGGGTAGAAAGAAAACAAGATAACTGGGAGCAAATCACGTTTAAGATGCACGGCTAGTCGAGCAGCCGTCGAACGACCAATGCTCAACCCGAAATCTGAGGAACCGCAGATTTCCATCGTTTTCACCAACCCCTGAATCTCTAAACGGGTTTTAGTTTCAGTTATCGATAGATAGGTGTAAATAAATGTTCAATCTTTATACTCAGGTAGGTAAAGGATATAAACAATTTTGTAAATAAGTATATGCGTAATCATAATATTATTAATTAAATCATAAATACAAAATAGCATAGGTTCATGTACTTACCGAGTCATAATTCCCATTGTATGCGAGAGTAGAGAAGAATAAAGCACATAGACACGACACTGACATACATATTATACAAATAATTAAACACACTTCATTTCAAACAATGCCAGATTCAAGCAATGCATATTTAAACACTAGCACTGATCATGGAAACGTAGTAGCACATTCTATAAAAACCAAAAATCATAATTTGCATCCAGAAGACCCGGCAATGCAAACAGGACACGTCACTGATTTCCAATCACGGATATCAAAAAACTAGTGAATAAAACCGAAATAAACAGTAAAATTGGTGTCACGAAAGACCGCGAAAAGGAAACATTTTTCCCTTGTGATATAGTGTTAATTTAAGCTTAAAAATTAATAAAATCCACCACAATTTGTTGTGTGTTAGGACGGCGTTCATAACTACCCAGGTACCTACGCGCAAATGAACGAGAGACGTGGAAGTTTTTTGAGTCAACCTTGATTAGAAAAGTGATGATTTTGCTTTTCTCAAAGTCAAGTTCAGCGTTGCTAACTATCTCAAAGTGGATTTTTATGATTCATAAATATGTGGGTCTGCTGAAACTTATTTTAAATTAAATATTATATAAGTAAGTAATGTTAAAGTGTAGTGATAAGTGCAGTATACATAAAAATAATAATTTAAATCGTGTTGAACCTATGAGAAGTTAGTAAAAAGTATGTGAAAATTTGTCATAAATGTTGCAATGAATTATGGATGGACAGATAACTTGTCTTAAATTGGCAAGACTGCAAACAGCATCAGGTGATATGTGACAGTGGAAAAATTTCATTACAAACGTTGTTACCAACGGCAGCCTAAATAATCTTAATTGCAAACATTTAAAAGAACTTCATGTGCAATTAATATGGCTAATGCGTTCAGTTGAGATAATTTTCAGTTTAGCCGCTAAACGGTGCGAGAATACAGACTCATGACTAAACTGCATATAATATTTTTTTAATTAACAAAATGAATGAAGATTAAGAACATTATAAATCTATTTGGTTTTGGGTGTGTTGGATTTAATAATAGATATTTATTCATATTGTAATATATATGTGTATAATATTAGATGTTTCTCGATATTTTTATGTACAGTTTTCATATATTTAATTCTTTTATATACAGAATGTTTCAAATTAAACGATCTCCTGTGAGATCTAGTCTATTAGCGGAGCTAACAGGGTTTCAGCAGGGGGCATGTGGCAGAGCCTGTATATTTTATTTATTTTATGTTTATTTTCAGTTAATCATATTTTAATAAAGATTTAGATTTTGAGTATTAGAGTCATAAAAACAGCAAAGTGTCAGGAAATAATAATCCACGAAAAACAAATTACATAAACATTGTAGTCATTGCTTTTAAAACTTATGTAACGATGGTATGTAGCACGCATTCTTTAGCAAATTGTTTCATTACAGGAAATTAAAATCAGAATTCAATTAATGTCTGATTGAAAAGAATTGGCAGAATTCGTTGTAAGTAAATTTGTAAGATGTTTGTCAACACAAGACACTCTTCTCGGGTATGTTAGAATTGCCAGGAATTGCGAGTCGAAGCATTCCAAGCATTGCCAGTTGTCGACCACAAAGAGGAAACCATTGCGTTTCCTAGACAAGACAGATTACACGCCTCTGACGTCATGCAGAAGCGGCAGATTCCAGGTCACAGAAAGTTCAACGAAAACGAGAGGACCAGAGGTCACTGGAGTAGTTGGACAGTCGAGATCAGATCAATCAGGAGTGATCAGTCGAGATCAGTCAGAGACGGAGAGTTGGAAAAACGGAACAACGACTACAAGTCGGAGATACACGTTAAAATTTTAACTAGTAGAATGTCTAGAAACAGCTTTCTTTAAGTTAAGCGAGTTAACGTTTCGCTAAGACGAACTCTGAAAGTTTATCATACGTTACGGAAGAGATATTATTATGCTGACCGTTCGCAAAACTTCGGCGTAATCAAATCATATCGCAGCCCGTTCTTAGTTCGAACCTCCGTTCCATCCCTTGGAGTGACCGCCAGCGAGATAACATCCAGCCTGTGGTTTGACGATCGGAAAGAGCTTTTGGTGGACCAGCATTTGCAGGAGCATAAGAACAGAACACCAAAAAGTATGTGCAACTTTCTAAACATTAGTCGAAAGCTCAATCTTTGGTATGCAATGTTAGAACTGGCAATTTCTAATTACCCGAATTCATAGATGACACCATACACGTACTTACACAAAGTAATGAAAATACAACAGTAATTCAATTATCGGAATCTGGAGTTGTTATTTAATTACAGAAATCCCCATAATAGCAATCTCGAAATATTATCTCTCGCTTAGTTGTACATCATATTCCCACTCATTTCAGATAGTGAGTGGAAGGTAACTTCTATGCGTTCACTCAAAACATCCCCAAGATTAGAAACGAACCAGGGAGGTTCACATGGCGGAGATATTCTGGGTTCGAGCCTAGTCAACACTGATCACCATTGTCATTAGTTCTATTGTTTGATTCCCGGTTAATGCATACTTAATCACGGCTGAGATGCTAGAAGTTCGAGTCCTTCGGTATTAGTTTAGATTAACCATCATTGTTTTGATATTACATTATATTACACCGTATTGTCATAGTGGAGTACTTAAGTTTAAGCCCCGTTGAGGTTAATTTTGTATTGTTATAGTACAGATTGTCATACTATTCTTATAATCAATTCTAGTTTACATTAACCAGCCTAGTCTAGATTAAGAAATTCACCCACCCACCCACCCTTGGTTCGTTTTTCTGTTGTTTTGATTTTATTATAAATACTGTACAAAATGCTGTCGCTGAAAAACAATCACCGAATTCACTATCCTGTGATAAAAAGCAGTGGCAAGCCGGCCACAATGTTTTCAATATCCAGGAATTACTATTTAGACTTGGGTGTACTGAAGCATTTCGTAGAGTATAGCCCGACTTACGGGGAAAAGAATGAAACCATTATACGGGATAATTTGTTAGGTCTAAGGTACAAAAGATATTTCATGGTGAGTACACCGATAAGAATTTTAATTTAGAAGACCTTATCGATCTAAGATTCAGGAGGCATTTCTTGTCTATTATAACTGGAATTGCAGAGACAAATACTCTTTTGCGAGAATCCATTTAATTCGCATTAAAATCCGAACAGCACAACTACATATTATGTGCCTTATTCAAGTCGAGAGCAGACCAGGTTACTGTTAATAAGTGGTTTGATCGCTTCCGCAATAGGTTCAATTGCTCTCAAGCGATTCAAATAGCGGAATTTGTATCCAACAGTCGCACAATACGAAAAGGAGGTGAAATTGGTTACAGCGAGATTGCTAGATTTGGTAGCATTCGTGAATCTCTTCAGAGAGAGAAATTCTTGGTTATGTATGTAGAGAAGTGAAACGGTGGTAAATGTAAATAGTTGTTAAAATAAGGATTTTAGATATTAGTTATATTTTATTCCGCATTGATATATACACCGTAGCATTTAAGTTAAGATTATATTAGAATTAGATTAGTATTGTTGTTAATGGTATTATTATTATCATTATTATTTGACTATTAGATTAGGTAAGAAGTATAGGTTTAAGGATTATAAGTTAGATAACACAGCTGTTTTGGTGATTAGGATTATATATATATTATTAGTAGTAAATATTACGTTGAAAAGTTAGGAAGATTAAAATTTAGAAAATGGAAATATGTCTCGAGGATATATATAGAAAGACTAGACAAATAAATAAACATGACTGATAGAGAGATAGAAAGTAGTAAATAGAGAAATTTTAAGTTAACATCTGTACTAAGAAGTGTGAATAGTAAAAGAGAATATAAATAGTAATTATGTGTATATGATAACTAACAAATGTGACTGTGAAGAAGAATGAGAAAAATATATAATAAATGCTATCTAGAAGGAACATCTAGGATAATATAAATAGCAAAAGGCAAGAAACAACGGAATATTAAAATGAATGATGTAAATTAATGTTAATGAGTTACCTAGCAGAAAATTTGAAAAAAAAAGAATTGGTTAAAATAACATAAAATTTTGGAGAATTTTTCAGAAAGTCAGAGTACTAGATAAGAGGGAAGTCCCATTCTCGTTGATTTCAAAGTGGGCGATTATCCAAAACGTCAATGAGAATATTTTATGTATTACGTCACATAAGTCTTCAGTGATAAAGAATGAAGAGATACAGAGGTTGCCTCGTTTATCCCTCGAAAGCAGTGAATATTTTTTTTTAGGTGAATTCGACTTAATTAGCAGATACAAAAGTAAAATTTAAATTAAATAAATGAGTAAGGTTAATGTGATTAACATATTAGAGTATAGGGGTAAGATAAACAAGTGTTTTTTAAGATAATAGTAACTTGGATTAAGATAGCACTATAGAATAAAGATTTTATATCTAGTGGAGTGCTTGTTTAGGAAAATATAGTTAAGAGTCTAGCTGATCATTTACATTTATTTGAATATGGAATGAGAGAAGAGATGTAATAGAGAGTGGGTACGAATAGAAAGAAATATACGATTAAGACGAAGGCGAAAGTTATTTTGTTGTTGGTTGGCCCCCGACGCAAAAGACTTAGCTAATGTACCGACTAAGGATAATGAATATACGGATTGGACATTGATTTTCAAATGAATATACAGATTGGACAAAAATATATAATAATTATCTACACATTAGGTAATTTGTAGTTTATAATTATATAGACAACATAATAGCTAAAAGTCAGCTTAGCTATACTTATTTTGACTTGACATAGATTTAAAATGATAGATGAAAAAATACCGTTTACGAGTATGGAGAAGAAAAGTGTTTTTTTTTTTAAATGGAGATAAAAGTGAGATTTTAGTATAGTTGTATATACATTGTAGTTTATAAATATACTGGGTAGATAGAAAACAAGATAACTGGAAACAAATCACGTTAAGATGCACGGCTAGTCGAGCAGCCGTCGAACGACAAAGGCTCAACCCGAAATCTGAGGAAACGCAGATTTCCATCGTTTTCACCAACCCCTGAATCTCTAAACGGGTTTTGGTTTCAGTTATCGATAGATAGGTGTAAATAAATGTTCAATCTTTATACTCAAGAAGGTTAAGGATATAAACAATTTTGTAAATAAGTATATGCGTAATCATAATACTATTAATTAAATCATAAATACAAAATAGCATAGGTTCTTGTACTTACCGAGTCATAATTCCCATTGTATGCGAGAGTAGAGAAGAATAAAGCAAATAGACACGACACTAACATATATATTATACAAATCATTAAACACACTTCATTTCAAACAATGCCAGATTCAAGCAATGCATATTTAAACACTAGCACTGATCATGGAAACGTAGTAGCACATTCTATATACACCAAAAATCATAATTTGCATCCAGAAGACCCGGCAATGCAAATAGGACACGTCACTGATTTCCAATCACGGATATCGAAAAAACTAGTGAAAAAACCGAAATAAACCTTAAAACTGGTGTCACAAAAGACGGCGAAAATGAAACATTTTTCCCTTGTGATATAGTGTTAATTTAAGCTTAAAAATTAATAAAATCCACCACAACTTGTTGTGTGTTAGGACGGCGTTCATAACTACCCAGGTACCTACGCGCAAATGAACGAGAGACGTGGAAGTTTTTTGAGTCAACCTTGATTAGAAAAGTGATGATTTTGCTTTTCTCAAAGTCAAGTTCAGCGTTGCTAACTATCTCAAAGTGGATTTTCATGATTCATAAATATGTGGGTCTGCTGAAACTTATTTTAAATTAAATATTATATAAATAAGTAATGTTAAAGTGTAGTGATAAGTGCAGTATACATAAAAATAATAATTTAAATTGTGTTGATCCAATGAAAAGTTAGTAAAAAGTGTGTGAAAATTTGTCATAAATGTTGCAATGAATTATGGATGGACAGAGAACTTGTCTTAAATTGGCAAGACTGCAAATAGCATTAGGTGATATGTGACAGTGGAAAATTTTCATTACAAACGTTGTTACCAATGGCAACCTAAATAATCTTAATTGCAAACATTAAAAATAACTTCATCTGCAATTAATACGGCTAATGCGTTCAGTTGAGATAATTTTCAGTTTAGCCGCTAGATGGTGTGAGAATACAGACTCATGACTAAACTGCATATAATATTTTTAATTAATAAAATGAATGAAGATTAAGAATATTAATAATCTATTTGGTTTTGGGTGTGTTGGATTTAAGAATATATATTTATTCATATTGTAATATATATGTGTATAATATTTGATGGTTTTCGATATTTTTATGTACAGTTTTCATTTATTTCATTCTTTTATATACAGAAATTAAACGAAGCAAATTAAACGATCTCCTGTGAGATCTAGTCTCTTAGCGGAGCTAACAGGGTTTCAGCAGGGGGCATGTGGCAGAGCCTGTATATTTTATTTATTTTATGTTTATTTTCAGTTATTCATATTTTTATAAAGATTTAGATTTTGAGTATTAGATTCATAAAAACAGCAAAGTGTCAGGAAATAATAATCCTCGAAAAACCAATTACATAAACATAGTTGTCATTGCTTTTAAAACTTATGTAACGATGGTATGTAGCACGCTTTCTTTAGCAAATTGTTTCATTACAGGAAATTAAAATCAGAATTCAATTAATCTCTGATTGAAAAAAATTGGCAGAATTCATTGTAAGGAAATTTGTAAGATGTTTGTCAACACAAGACACTCTTCTCGGGTATGTTAGAATCGCCAGGAATTGTGAGTCGAAGCATTCCAAGCATTACAAGTCGTCGACCACAATGAGGAAACCATTGCGTTTCCTAGAAAAGAAAGACCACACGCCTCTGACGTCATGCAGAAGCGGTAGATTCCAAGTCACAGGAAGTTCAACAAAAACGAGAGGACCAGAGATCACTGGAGCAGTTGGACAGTCTAGATCAGATCAGTCAGGAGTGATCAGTCGAGATCAGTCGGAGACGGAGAGTTGGAAAAACGGAACAACGACTACAAGTCGGAGATAGACGTTAAAATTTAACTAGTAGAATATCTAGAAACAGCTTTATTTAAGTTAGCGAGTTAACGTTTCGCTAAGACGAACTCTGAAAGTTTGTCATACGTTACGGAGGAGATAATATTATGCTGACCGTTCGCAAAACTTCGGCGTAATCAAATCATATCGCAGCCCGTTCTTAGTTCGAACCTCCGCTCCATCCCTTGGAGTGACCGCCAGCGAGGTTCCATCCCTTGGAGTTACCGCCAGCGAGGTACCATCCAGCCTGTGGTTTGACGATCGGAAGGAGCTTTTGGTGGACCAGCATTTGCAGGAGCATAAGAACAGAACACCAAGAGGTATGTGCTACTTTCTAAACATTAGTCGAAGGGTCAATGTTTGGTATGCAGTGTTAGAACTGCCAATTTCTAATTACCCGAATTCATACAGGACACCTTACACGTACTTACACAAAGTAATGAAAATACAACAGTAATTCAATTATCGAAATCTTGAGTTGTTATTTAATTACAGAAATCCCCATAATAACAATCTCGAAATATTATCTCTCGCTTAGTTGTACATCATATTCCCACTCATTTCAGATAGTGAGTGGAAGGTAACTTCTCTGTGTTCACCTAAAACATCCCCAAGATTAGAAAAGATCCAGGGACTTCACAACTTGTAATTTATTCTTTGAGTCAAAGTATTTTGCATAAAACATCGTTTCGTAAGATATGTATACGATTGTATACTATTAATTTCGAAAATTGTACTCATAATATAATTTCCCATCATGGATTTGAAAAAAACAAAGTTCGAAGAAAGAAAGATCTCCGATCCACATATCTCTTCATGTGTGATATGGAAGTCTCATCTTCATTATTGACCCTTAATCTATTTTAGTCCTACGCAACGAGAATCAATGGGATGGCTTAAGTGAAAACATTCATTTAAATGGTTAAGTAATCAGGAATCATACATCCCTTTTATGAGCACTTTTAAGGGGGTGTATTCGTTCTCTTTTATGACCACTTTTAAGGGGTGAACTCGTTCCCTTTTACGAGCCCCCTGGGAATTGACCACCGTACAACGTGAGCCCATGGTCTTTTATGACCTCCATTTTAGGGGTGAACTCGTTCCCTTTTATGAGCTCCATTTTAAGGGGTGAACTCGTTCTCTTTTATGAGCATATTTTTCAACCCCTATGTTAATTACGAACACATAGAAGAGCAGATAACACATAACACTACGTAACACACAGCAGAACAGATAACACATAAGAGTACGTAACATAACAAGGGTGTACTCGTTCCCTTTTATGAGCATATTTTTCAACCCTTATTTTAACATAGCAGAAATTACGAACACACAGCAGAGCAGATAATACATAAGAGTACGTAACATAACAAGGGTGTACTCGTTTTTCAATCCCTATTTTAACATAGCAGATAACACATAAGATTACGTAACACACAGCATAAGAACACATAACATAACAAGGGTGTATTCATTCCCTTTTATGAGCATATTTTTCAACCCCTATTTTAACATAGCAGAAATTACACTGAGATTATGAACACAGAACAGAGCATGGCTTATTTTCCACCCCTTATTTTAACATAGCAGAAATTACACTGAGACTACGTAACACACAACATCCTCCATTTTGGGGTGTACATCACTTTTTAGGGGTGAACTTGTTTTTCAACCCTTATTTTAACATAGCAGAAATTACACTGAGACTATGAATATACAGCAGAACAGAGCATGGCTTATTTTCCACCCCTTATTTTAACATAGCAGAAATTACACTGAGACCACGTAACACACAACATCCTCCATTTTAGGGGTGCACTCGTTTTCCAACCCCTATTTGAACATAGCACATTAGACAGAGACTACGAAACATAGCAGGGGTGAACTCGTTTTTACGAACACACAGGAGATACATAAGACTCGTTCCAACCCCTATTTGAACCCATGGTCTTTTAGGGGGTGAACTCGTTCCCTTTTCCAACCCCTATTTGAACATAGTAGAAATTACATAAAACTAAGACAATAATGAGGTTGTATTCGTTCCATGGAAGATTAAAAAAAGTCCATTTTAAAGGGTGATCTCGTTCTCCAACCCCTATTTTAACATAGCATAGAATACACTGAGACTATGAACATACAGCAGAACAGATAATACATAGCACAGCTAATAAAAGAACATGGCTTAGTTTCCAACAACACATAGCAGACATAAGACTACGGGGGGTGTACTCGTTCTCATTTTTCAACCCTTATTTGAACATAACAGATAATATATTCGAACCCTATAGCAAAGATTCTTTTAAGGAGTGAACTTGTTCTAACCTATATTTGAACATAGCAGAGATTATTTAAAGATTGTAGAGGAATGCGAAACTTCCGTGTTTTGTTATCAGTTACATAATAACTTCCGCCATATGTAGATAATTCTCATTACGTCATTCATCCGGATTTTAAAAACATTGAGCTAGTTTTCTCTTTAACAGACAATAACTTGTCATTCAACGATAGGAATCCCTGAACGTAATGTAATCAATCACAAAGGAAAAAAATGCATGACTTATACCTATTGCGCAATATGACGTAATGCGAACAGACAGGTATAAAAGACTGACCGACATGTTTTTTTGTAATCACTTCCTGTTCGCTGTCTGAAGCGTAAAGTTCAGATATTTTTGTGTGTGTGGTTTATTATTAGTGTGGTTTTGTTTTCTTTTGTAAGTAAGAAATTTTATAATAATAATAATATTATATTATAAAAACTCAGTTCAGAATCATTATAGTAACTTTGAGTTAGTTAAAAAAATTACAACAAAAAAGGTTAAATTAAATACTATCAATTCTGATACTCTATTTAATAATAATTTTAAGAAAAATTATTTTAAAATGTGATACTGATTTAAATGAGGATAGTGGATGTTTTTTAAAGAATAAAAGAAAAGACTGTTTAGATATATTGAAACAGGAACAAGATAATTCATCTTTTAAAGTAAATTTTTCTTTGGCTACAACTTTTGTAAAAGGAGTAGATTTAGAAACATGTCGATTCTTTGTAAATAGTGGTAACGAAATTATTTTACCGAGTACAGATGCGAATTCTATAATAGAAAAACTATTTAATAAAATTTTAGTTGAACAAGAAAATAGAGCAATTAAGAAATCAGGGTGGTCTTTATGTTCTGAACCAAACCATCACTTAGAAATTAAAATCAGTAAATATGATCCTCTCTCTGCTTCTTCTTTTATAAAATTACCTCAATGGATTTTATCCAAAAAGAAATGTGTTATAAATATTCAAAATAATGATAATAGATGTTTTATGTACTGCATTCTAGCTGCGTTGCATCCAGTAAAAGAACAACCAAATCGTGTGAATAATTACATACAATATATTAATACTTTATTACCATTATTTGAAAAAACAAATATAAAATTTCCCGTCGAAATAGAACACATATAGCAAATTTGAACATATGTATAATTCTGTATTTACTAAGGAACAAATTTCCGTTAATATATATGGCATTGATTATGATCATGAAACTATTTTCCCGTTACGTATAAGCGAAAACACATGTGTAGATAAACGTATAGATTTACTGTATTGTGAAGAAAATTGCAACACTCATTATTGTTTAATAAAAAATCTCAATGCGTTATTAGAGTCATAAAGAGAAAACTTATGTAAAATTGCCTCAATGGATTTTATCCACAAAATGTGTTATAATTATTCAAAATAACGATAATAGAAGTTTTATGTATACCATTCTAGCTGCGTTGCATCCCACAAAAGATAATCCATATCGTGTGAATAATTACATACAATACAATAATAATATATTACCGTTATTTGAAAAAAACAATATAAAATTCCCTGTCGAAGTAGAACACATAAGCAAATTTGAACATATGTATAATTCTGTATTTCCTAAGGAACAAATTTCTATTAATATATATGGCATTAATTATGATAATAAAACAATTTTTCCGTTACGTATAAGCGAAAATACAGGTGTATTTAAACATATAGATTTATTATATTTAAACTCTCATTATTGTTTAATTACAAATTTAAATGGTTTAGTCAGACATCAGTTAGGTAGTCATCAAACATTTATTTGTAGACGATGTTTAATATCTTTTTATAACAAATCAAAATTAGATGAACATGACAAACTATGTAAAGAACACACTCCAACCAAAATTAACATGCCGAAACAAGGAGAAGTTTTAAAATTTCGAAATTTGAAATTGTTATTACAGAATGATGTGATAATAATTGCAGATATGGAAAGTTTATTAAAACTTATAAATAAACAAAGTGAATCTCATACAATACAAATTCACCAACATATACCATGCAGTTTTGGTTATATTGTATGTTGGAGTAACAACTATATGAAATCAGATTTAGTTATTTATCGGGGAGAAAATGTATCGATGAAGTTTATGTCTGCTATGGAGAATGAATTAAGAAAAATCATAAACATATTAGATCAACAAAAACCATTAATACCATTAAATAGTTCTCAGTTACAGGAGTTTAACCTATCCACTGAATGCTCGGTTTGCGATAGTAAATATACGAGTAACAATAGCAAAGTTAAACATCATAACCATTTAACTGGTCAGTATATTGCCACGGTGTGCAACAATTGCAATTTACAAATTAAACGTCAAAGTAATTTTATCCCTGTATTTTTCCATAATTTGTCTGGGTATGATGCACATTTATTTGTGAAAGAATTAGGTTGCACCCCTGGAAATATTTCGGTAATTGCTGAAAGCACTGAGAAATACATAACATTCTCTAAGCACTTTAATTTTAATGGTACACCTATCGAGTTACGTTTTGTAGACTTATTTAAATTCCTGCCGTACAGTCTCAAAAATTTGGTGTCAAAATTAAAACCTGAGCAATTTGTCTATACAAAGCAATATTTTTCTGATGAAAAGTTTCCTTTAATTCTCCGTAAGAGAATTTATTTTTATGAATACATAACAAATTTAGATACATTTAAAGAAACTGAATTTTCTGGAAGAGAGGCGTTTAGTAGCAAATTGAACGGAACACAAATTTCCGAGACTGATTATCAATATGCAAAACTGATTTGGCGTGTGTTTAAATGTGAAAATTTAGAGGACTACCACGATCTATATTTAAAATGTGATGTACTTCTCACAGCAGATGTGTTGGAGAATTTTAGAAAGACATGTTTAAATGCTTTTTGCATTGATCCGATTAATTGTTTTACTGCACCTGGGTTGGCATGGAAGCCATGTTATATAGAACAAAAATTGAACTTGAACTTTTATCAGATATCAATATGTATATGTTTGTAGAAAAATCGATTCGCGGAGGTATTACTCAAGCTGTGTTAAGGTATGCCAAAGCTAATAATCCTTACGTACATGATTTTGATGCGGAAAAAGAAAAATCTTATTTACTGTATATTGACATGAACAATCTGTACGGACTATCAATGATTGACTATTTACCATATGGTGGTTTTCGGTGGGAGGATAAAATTGACAATTGGCAAGACAAAAAGAATTTATCAATTGGCCCACGGATAGTGAATGGGTTTTTTTTCTAGAAGTGGACTTAGAGTATCCAAATTATTTACACGAATACCATTCTGATTTTTCGTGTGCTCCCACTAATGAAGTTCCACCAAATGGTAAATACTCAAAATTACTATTGACACTTAAATCGAAATCGAATTATATCTTGCATTATAGAGTATTACAATTTTATCTAAAACAAGGTTTAATATTGGTAAAAGTACATAAAATATTATGGTTTCGTCAATCTAAATGGCTTGCATCTTATATTCAAGAAAATACTCAACGCCGTGCAAATGCTGCAATTGAATTTGAAAAAGATTTCTATAAGTTATTAAATAATTCTGTATACGGAAAGACAATGGAGAATGTACGAAAACGAATTGATATAAAATTAATTAACAATGAAAAAATGTGTAAAAAATTAGTAGCACAAAATCAGTTTCAAAATTGGGTAAAATTGGCTGATAATTTGGCATTATTTCATATGGTAAAAAAATAGGTAAATCTAAATAAACCAATTTACGTAGGAGCGACAATTTTAGAATTATCAAAATTAGCTATATATAACTAACTAACTAACTCTATGGCCTATGGAACCCGGAGGTTCAGTGCCGCGTTCACAAAAGCTCTCCACTGACTTCTATCCTTAGCTAATTGGATCCAGTTTCTACTTTGTATTCCTATCTCTGCGAGATCCATCTTAATATTATCCTCCCATCTGCGCCTAGGCCTTCCTAATGGTCGTTTTCCTATGGGTCTACCAGTCAAGACTTTGAAAGCGTTTCTACTTTCTTCCATTCTAGCTACATGACCTGCCCACCTTAGCCTCCTAGACTTGACGACCCTAACAATGTTGGGTAAACCGTATAAACTATGTAGTTCCTCGTTATGAAGCTTCCGCCATTCCCCATTCTCGTTCCTCTTGGGTCCGAATATTCTTCTCAGGATCCTGTTCTCAAATACTTTCAGTCTATGTTCTTCCCTCAGAGTAAGCGACCATGTTTCGCAACCATACAGAACAACAGGCATGATTATCGTTTTATATATTTTAAGCTTCAAATTCCTCGACAGAATTCGCGACGACAAGAGATTTTGAACCGAATAGTAACACGAATTCCCTGCTTTTAGTCGACATTTAATTTCTTCCTGAATATGATTTTCGCCTGTTAATATTGATCCTAAATATTTGAAAGTATCCACTTTATCAAAAGTATTATTTAATATTTAACTTTCATTATAATATAATGAAACCTCGATATGGGGATAATATTAGAATTGAGTATATGGATACTGACTCTTTCATTTACCATATTAAAACTAACAATATTTATAACGATATAAAAGATATGATTGAGTATTTTGACACCTCAAATTTTCCTGAAAACAATTCTTTATATAGCACAAAAAATAAACACGTTTTGGGTAAAATGAAAGACGAATTAGGTGGAGTTCCCATTATTGAATATGTAGGCTTACGAGCCAAAACTTATGCAATTAAACGAGCAAACACTAAATCTGATAAAAAAAATAAAAAAAATTAAGGGTATAAGACAAAATGTTACTAGTATGATCTCGATCGAAGATTTTAAGGATTGTTTAAACAATAATCGAACTATTAGAAAGACACAAACACAGTTGCAATCTAAAAAACATGAAATTTTTACAGTATCTGTTAATAAAATTGTTTTAGATCCGTATGATGACAAGCGATGTATTCTTAATTGTAACATTCATACATTGCCATGGGGACATTATCAGTTACCACTGAAATATTGTAATAAGTGTAAAATGTAAATTAATTCTTTTTTTTTTAAAAAAAGGAAGTTTTTCAATCGAAAACAGCATAATGATAATCAATGTAAAATATCTAAATAATATTTTAGGAGAAATATATAGAAATGATGTCACAATCAGTTCGAGAACAAATAGTTGCAGAATAACATAAAAGTGCAAGACGAAACTATCCTCGAATACCCGCTATAACGAAAGGAATTCATGATATATGGCAAGCTGATTTAGTTGAAATGAATAGTGGAAAATTGAAAGGTCTAGCAAAAATTAATCGAAATTACAATTATTTATTAACTGTGATAGATACATTCTCTAAATATGCTTGGGCTATTCCTGTGAAAAATAAAACTGGGAAAGAAATTACACAAGCATTTATAACAGTACTGAGAAAAGCAAACAAAAGCCCTAAATTTTTACAAACTGACAGGGGTCGAGAATTTTATAATTCAGAGTTTCAGAAGGCGATGACCAAAATAACATTAAACATTATTCCACGTACAGTGATGTGAAAGCAAGTATTATTGAAAGATTTAATAGATCATTACGTAATTTAATGTGGAGAAAATTTACACTGCAGGGAAATTATAAATGGATTGGCATTCTGCCGGAATTACTACATAAATATAATAATACTATTCATTCCACTATTAAAATGAAACCTATCGACGCTATTAAAAAAGAAAATGAAAAACATCTATTGACAAACATCTATTGCAAAAAGTTTTCTGTGATAAAAAGAAAAAGTAAATTTAAGATAGGTGAATATGTAAGAATTAGTAAACTTAAGCGTCCTGGTTTTCATAGAGGCTTTACACGCAATTGGAGTACAGACATTTTTCTAATTGCTAAAGTTTTCTTCACTAATCCTCCGACATATCACTTAGTAGACTCAAATAATAAACCTATTGAAGGAAGATTTTACGGACACGAATTACAATTAACGAAATTTCCAAAAACATATTTAATTGAAAAAGTTTTGCGAAAGAAAAATAATAAGGCCTATGTGAAATGGTTAGGTCTGCCAAAAAGTGAAAACTCTTGGATCGATTTAAAACATACTATATTGTAAAAAAAGAGAAGTCAAGAATTTATAGGTGAAGCATGTCGTCACAAGTATTTAAAATAAATGCATAATATCTGTAATAGAGATGGAATGGAAAATTCCTTTTACGTGTATGGTAGCAGGTCCTACAGGTTGTGGAAAATTATATTTTGTTAAAACATTTCTTGACCATTATAGCAAGTTATTTAAAAATATTCTATGGTGTTATGGTGAATGGCAGTCGTTGTATCATACTCTTTCAAACTGCACGTTTAAAGAAGGTTTACCTCAAAATAATGAATTTCAAGCACATGAGGGTCCACATCTTGTCATTATTGATGATTTAATGCGTGAGTGTGACCATCGGATTGTAGATATTTTTACTAAGGGTAGCCATCATAGAAATATAAGTGTAATATTTATAACACAGAATATTTTCCATCAACAAAAAGGAATGCGGGATATTTCGTTAAATTGTCATTATATTGTTTGTTTTAAAAATCCTAGAGACCAAGCTCAAATTAATTATCTCGCACGACAATTGTATCCAGGTAATACAAAATTTATTCAAGAAGCATATCAAGATGCAACTCGAATTGCACATGGTTATTTACTCTTTGATTTAAAACAAAATACTCCTGATGAGCAGCGAGTTCGAACAAATATCTTTCCAACAGATTCTTTTAATTATGTTTATGTACCTGTAAAAAAATAATAATTGTAATATGGTTTATATTCTAACAATTATTTGTGCTTTAATAGCCGTAAAAAATGATTAGTAAGGAAAATGCACATTTGTTAAAACTTTTAGCAAAGTCAAATCCGAAAGCACGTAAGGCAATTTTACAAAATGCAGATCCTGATTTAATTCGCTCTATTTGTGAATGCTCCTATAACGTATTACAGGGAAATGTTCCATTAAATAAAACAGAGATAAATAAGCTAAAAAAATATAAAAAGGAACTGAGATATTTGGTGAAAAAAGGTCCGTCATTAAAACAAAAGAAAAAACGAATAATTATACAAAAAGGTGGTTTTCTTAATGCTTTGCTTTCACCTATTATTGGAGGTATACTATCTAGTTTAATTAAATAATTATGCAAAACGCACAAAAACTTATTTTAATCTCACCAGAAAAATTACATCATTATCAAACGATATCTAATCTTGATGATGAAAAGAAAGAAATTTTAAATAATAAAAGTTTAAATGTAGAAGAAAAATGGACAAAATATAGAGAAGTCTTACAAAAATATTTAAATATAATTCAAAAACCGGCAGCAGTTACAACAGCAACTACTACTACTACTACTACTACTACTACTACGGAGGAAGAAGAAAAAGAAGAGGATGAGGAGGAGGATGATGAAATAATATCTACTCTCCCTGAAATTTGTAAACGTAAAGCAAGACCTTTATTACGTAAATTGAAACAAAATCCAAATATTCAATGGGACGATAATGGAAATGTTAATATTAATAATAAATTAATTCCAGGTGCAAATATAGTGGATTTGATATCCGATTTTGTTAGATGTCGTAAGAAAAATATTTCAGTTGCCGGCTGGAAACCTTTTGCTACATTATTAGCAAAAGCCAATATATCTTTAGAGTACATTGGTAATCCTCAACGAATAGATTATATTAGAAAACTAACAGAAGACGAAGAAGACGAAGAGGATGGTCCTCCACCCCGTAAACGCAAATGGTGTACTTATAACCAATAATAATAATATTCTATTGTAATCTATTGATATTTTTAAGTATATAGAAAGAAAGAAAGAAAGAAAGAAAGAAAGAAAGAAAGAAAGAAAGGTAAATGAGCCCTACCTTAATTATTACATACATCAAGCAGGAGGTAATTATAACGTGTATAGAGGTACAGCATATCAAGAAGGTTATGGCATTGGTAGTTTTCTAGGAGGTTTATTTCGTACTGTATTTCCTTTATTAAAACAAGGTGCAAAAACTCTTGGTAAAGAATTGATACGTACAGGAATTAATGTAGCAGGAGATGTACTAGATAATAATAGACCTATTGAAGAGTCTATGCATGATCGATGGCAAGAAACTAAAACAAATTTAAAAAATAAAGCTCAAAATAAATTAAATCAAGTGTTGGAAGGATCTGGAAGAAGAAAAAGAAAGAAAGTTCATTTTAGTGGTGCTGGTGGTGGTGTGAAACGGATAAAAAAGATCTAAAGATATTTTTGATTGATTAATTATAGAGCAAAGTGATAGTTTTTATCTCACACTTCCTAGCAATAGTTATATGGAATATTTTTCTCAAAATACTCTTGCTTGTTATACTACTAAATTATATCAACCTATTGTACTGGAGAAGGGAGTGTGGGAAACAGCTGTTGTTGAAGTACATTATACAAGTTCATTTCAGAATGTTTCCAAATATACAAATAATATTTAGCTATTACCGTATCATGAATACAAAAAACTGGAACATAACTCAAATCTACCAGGTCACTATTATCATGTTGATGATATTCTATCTCAAATTAATCATAAAAGTGATATATTAAATTTACAATTAAAAGTCAAAGCATCAGTGAAACGAATTGAGGTTAATAGAGTAATAAAAGATCAAGAGAAGCATATACAAGTACGGCTATCTCCTGAACTAGCCAGAATACTAGGTTTTGATCATATTCAACAAGAATATATTGCAGTTGTTCATCATGCTCGTTATCCACCTGATTTACAAAAGCGCTACCTACACTTATGTATATTTACAGTGATATTGTAGAACCACAAATGGTGGGTGACACCGTAGCGCCATTGTTACGTATTATAAATACAAATATTAAAGAGCATGGTATTAATAATGTACATATTTTTGATAATCCTCATTATGTCACTGTGCAACGTAAACAATTTGATCAAATTATTATTGATTTAAGAGATAGTACAGGTAATCCACTTCCTTTCCAATATGGCAGTGTATGTGTAAAATTACATTTTCGTAGACGTAATATGATATTGTAAATTTTACCATGTGTGAATATTAATAGTAAGAAACGAAAATGCAGTGTGAGTGTATGAAATCAGAATTAGATTTATTTGCTGGTTTACCCACCCAAACCAGTATTATAGGTAATAAAATAGTTCCATATAAGCCTGTGGCTTCAATAGCTGATAATGCACCAATAGAATTTGTAGTCCCCGGTCATGGGGATGACTATATTGACTTACCGCACACAATGTTATATGTTAAAGGTAAAATTACTAAATCAGATGGTTCTAATTTAACTTCTGCCGATAAGAAAATCGGCCCTGTAAATGATTTTCTCAAAGCAATGTTCAGTGAATTGCAATTATATTTAAATAATCAAATTATTTCCTACTCTTCACATACATATCCATATCGATCGTATATTGAAAAACTACTAAATTATAATGCTGAAGCTAAAACAACGCATCTTCAAACATCAATGTGGTTTAAAGATACTGCAGGGCATATGGACAGTGTGGCCGATGCTAATGTAGGATTTAAACAACGTTTTCTTCTCACTGCTTTAAGTCAGTCATTTGAATTATTGGGTTATATTCATGCTGATATTTTCAATCAGGAGAAATTTTTACTGAATGGTGTACAATTGCGTATTAAACTAATTCCAGCTAAACCTACATTTTGTCTAATGGGTGACGCAGATGCTGATGGAAAAGTTGTAATTTCAGATGCAACATTACTTGTGAAAAAGGTTGATGTATCACCAGCAGTTAAAATAGCACAAAATAAAGTATTACAAAATCCTAAATTTAGAATAAAATATCCTATAACAAAAGTGCAGGTGAAGACAGAAACTCTGCCACAAGGAATTATGGATAGTACACTTCCAGATCTGTTTTCAGGCATAATGCCTAAACGTATTATTATTGGTTTTGTTACTAATGCTGCTTTCAATGGTACTTATCAAACAAATCCATTCAATTTTCAACATTTTAGTATGTCATTTTTTACACTGTATGTTGATGGAACTCCAATGCCCTTCAAACCTTTACAACCAGATTTTGATAATAAGCTATATGTACAAGCATATTCCACGTTATTTACAGGTTCAGGTATTTATTATTCTAATCAAGGTAATAATATTTCACTCGCCGAATATCCTAATGGTTATACTCTACTGGTGTTTGATTTAACTCCTGATTCAAGCGCAAGTGCTGCATTTCATACTAGTCCACAACGGCAAGGAAGTGTACGTTTAGAGGTTCATTTTAAAGAAGCACTGCCATCTCCTGTAACAACAATTATTTATGGTGAATTCTCTTCAAAATTAGAAATTGATTTCCAGAGAAAAATATATATTAATTAAAGAAAAAAATGTTAAATACAATTGAGCTTTATGAAGCATTACAACAAAATTTGCCTAAAGATCATTTTATTGGTGTATATGCTGCTAATGAGTTACCTTTGTTTATTCATACATTTCCAGCCGCCATAATTATAAATACTGATTCTAGTGATAAGCCTGGTGAACTTTGGGTTGCTGTTTATATATCTAATATGTGTGTGGGAGAGTATTTCGATAGCTATGGTATACCTCCCTATATACAACATCATATAAGGTTTTTAAAACCAAACTGTCTGTATTATACATGGAATAATAGACGTATTCAAGGTGATTTATCTCAATTTTGTGGACATTACTGTTTCCTATATCTAGCATGTCGTGCATCTGGGTATTCGATGCAGGATTTTTAAAACAAATTCTCACTCACTATTATTGATGCTAATGATATTATGCTTTATTCATTTATGAGAGTATGATGATATTTTTTTAAACTTCGCCATTGCCGTTCCCAAGCCCTGGATGAGAAAGGAGGAGGGTTGGGGGTGTTGCTACCCCCGTAAAAGAAAATAATCTCTGCTATGTGTTCGTAGGGTTTGAAAACGAGTGCACCTCTTAAAAGGGAATGAATCTTACGTATTCTCTGGTCTGCTGTGTGTTCATTGTCTCAGTGTAATTTCTGCTATGTGAAAATAAGGGTTGGAAAAGGGAACGAGTTCACCCCTTAAAAAGTGGTCATAAAAGAGAATGAATACACCCTTGTGTGTTACGTATTATCTGTTCTGCTGTATGTTCATAGTCTCAGTGTAATTTCTGCTATGTTAAAATAAGGTGTTGAAAAACGAGTTCACCCCCTAAAATGTGCTCGTAAAAGAGAACGAATACACCCCCTAAAAAGTGGTCATAAAAGGAAATAAATTCACCCCTAAAATGGAGGTCGTAAAAGACCGTGATTATCTTTTCTGCTGTATGTTCATAGTCTCAGTGTAATTTCTGCTATGTTAAAATAGGGATTGGAAAATAAGCCATGTTCTTTTATTAGCTGTGCTATGTAATTTCTGCTATGTTAAAATAGGGGTTGAAAAATATGCTCATAAAAGGGAATGAATACACCTTTGTTATGTTATGTGTTCTTATGCTCTGCTGTGTGTTACGTAATCTTATGTGTTATCTGCTATGTTAAAATAGGGGTTGAAAATCGAGTACACCCTTGTTATGTTACGTACTCTTATGTGTTAGCTGCTCTGCTGTGTGTTCGTAATTTCTGCTATGTTAAAATAAGGGTTGAAAAATATGGTCATAAAAGGGAACGAGTACACCCTTGTTATGTTACGTACTCTTATGTGTTATCTGTTCTGCTGTGTGTTACGTAGTGTTATGTGTTATCTGCTCTTCTATGTGTTCGTAATTAACATAGGGGTTGAAAAATATGCTCATAAAAGAGAACGAGTTCACCCCTTAAAATGGAGCTCATAAAAGGGAACGAGTTCACCCCTAAAATGGAGGTCATAAAAGACCATGGGCTCACGTTGTACGGTGGTCAATTCCCAGGGGGGCTCGTAAAAGGGAACGAGTTCACCCCTTAAAAGTGGTCATAAAAGAGAACGAATACACCCCCTTAAAAGTGCTCATAAAAGGGAATAAATTCACCCCTAAAATGGAGGTCGTAAAAGACCGTGGGCTCACGGTGTACGGTGGTCATTTTCCCAGGGGCTTGTGAGTTGTCCTCATATGGCCTAATATGAGCCAGATCGATCATTTTTCTTACACCACACATCAAATAATGACCCAGAGACTAGAAAACCTGAAATAATCATATTTTATAACATGAGTAAAGGCGGAGTGGATACTCTAGACAAAAAATGTACAGATTACACATCAAGTCGTCAAACAAGACGATAGCCGTTGACAATTTTCCTTTTTCTGGTGGATGTTGAGTGTGGTGTCAATGCGTATGCCTTGCGTCAAGTCTATGCTAAGTCCGCAGTGATGACAAGACTTGATTTCAAGAAAAGGTTGGCAAAAGGACTTGTTAGGCCTCACATAGAACGTAGAATGTTTATTGAACATCTGCCATGAGAGCTGAGTTTTTCAATCAAGAGCATACTATAACATGAAAGTGAGTTTCCCACCATCGCGCACACGGAGTTGAAGAGGAGAACATAGTCCGCTCTCCACTAAGTTGTAAGCGCAAAGCAATGATATTCGTGTCAGCGGTGTAGGGTACCGATTTCCTTGCAGTGCAGAATAAAAAGGTGTAAGTGCCTACTTGAAGAAAGTGCATGCTATCAGAACAGTTAGTGCGGTACCGGCAAAACGAATTTTCTTTACTCTCGCGATCATATAAAAGCTAAAAATAAGTTTTATTCATTACCTTTTTACTACAAAAAATATAACAGTACAACTGTAACAGTGCTTTCTTGTAAGTTTTGAAAGCTAATATTTCATGTTTTTCCTCCGTTTTTACTGTATTTTTTATTCTCAGTGCATCTATAAGAAGAGTGTATTTTAAATTAGTGTTATTTTGACTACATAGAAACGGAGAAAAAAATTGAATATTTCAACAATTACAATTTTAGAATAACAATGAATACATTGTTGCAAATTTTAACTATATTCTTTTTCTCATTGCTTTAAAAATATAAAACTTTTTCTACATCGGGAAATTACTATGTTTTATTTTTCTATAAGTAACTAAGATATGTAGGATAGCATTATAAGAAAATATGCAATAAAACTACTATTCAGAAAATGTGAAACAACAATGCGGTCTGACAGATTACGTGATTACTTTCGTCAATAGTACTTAAGGGATAAAGAACAATTTCAAATAGGATTAATATTTCGTTTCCGTTCTATTTTTAACTTTAGTATATTAGAACGATACACTTAATGTCTTCTTGCTATTTTTGTTATGTGATATACGTAATAGAAGTTTTCTTTAGTTACATTTCTCTCGAAAATATATTTCATTTTGTTTGTGATATAATTCAGTTTCCAAAGTAAACCGGTTTAAAAATGGAAAGTAGGAAAAAGTTTAAGAGAAGTACAGAACTGTTGCATTATTATTATTATTATTATTATTATTATTATTATTATTATTATTATTATTATTATTGATATTTTTAAAACATTAGAATTACGTGCTTACGAGGATTCGCGTTAGGCCCCCTCCGAATAGAAAACCTGGATACGTGTCTGCACAGCATGATAGACGTATGAGTCAAGGTGTAGACAGACGCGATAGGCGATAGACTCCAGAGCATGAAAAATAGATTAAGACCACAACTAGCAGTTCTTCTTGCCGATTGGGGCTATCTGCAATGATATATTGGATCATACAGTATGTGGAACAAAGGATGGTCGGATAAGCGAGACCATGGTGTATTGGTGTTTAACGCACCTAAACTTGTAAAATGTTTGTATAAACAATTATCTTTCACTGTTTAGCTAAATTTGTGGGTACGATCGCAGACCTTGCCTCATAAAGTATAAAAAAAACTTTTTTTTACCTAAAAGCTAAAGAGAAGCCAACTTCAATAATTTAGTTTTCTTTTTTTTAATAATGGCAAACTAGTCCATTTCATCACGATAAATCAGGCTTGGTACTAAGATGTCTTCTTCTGTCCGTATATACCCTTCACACTTTGTTAGAGACAAAATTGTTCTCTTTCCAAGAAAACAGGATGAGAGAAGCTATACAACAGCATGAACTGAAAACAATAGCTATTACCAATAGTACTCTATTCCTTGATAAATACGTCATTACCTCAAAATATCAATAAGTTGACCTTATTATATTGCTTCGGTTCTTATTAACATGAAAATTATAATGTTTTGTAAAAAAAAAAAGAATGGGATAGGATGGGATTCGTTGGTAAAATAACTACGAGTCCGCCACTCTATCCACCTAACCACGGAGGCAACGCTGTGTTTGCTCTTTTTTTCTTAAGAAATAATCTTCATAACCATGGTGCGTATCACTTTGAACCTTAAGATAAGAGTTTTTCTGTTCAATTCTATATTTTCGTACGACATGTTAGTTACAGAATCTAATTTATATTTGGCAGGCAATCTACACACTAGGTTTTAACCAATAAGTGCAACATTTTACTCCACTATCCAGTTCCTTGATCCAACTCCTTGACTCCCCTACTGAATTCCCTCCGCAAATGTGCTCTGCTACTGAAAAGATCCCTAGAATGCATCGCTGCCAGTATACACAAAACCGAGCATAATTTTGTTTTTTTTCTTATATTTTTATTATTTTATTACACTTTTTGAAAATATCTCCTTAGATGGATTGCTTTCTATTATCTCCACATAGTAATTAGAGAATTTTACCCATAAACGTAAGGGAAATGGAATATATGCAAAAAACGTGAGTTGCAGTATACGCGCATTTTTTTTCGCATGGGAGTACGTCCGTCTGTCTGTCAACAGCAAAATGGCAAAAGCTGTCGACAAGCCGTTTTCAAGGATCGATTCAGCGTTCAAAACATATAGACCAACGGCCAAGGGGGTGATAACTCTCCCCCCTAGGGAACTTTTGCCACTATATTAGGAATATTCCTTAGTGTCCCTAGAATCAAAAAATAGTTGTTAGTCAACATATAATTGTAACACCTGGGTCCTGAGGTCCTTAACCCTTTAGCACCCGTGTATGTATACAGACATCGATGGGATCTCTCTAAATAACCGTAGATCAGACCGTTAGGGCAACACTGGAACACGTTATACCTCAATCGATTTATACGACTGTAGGCTTTCAGTTTACGTAATAAAATTGATATTTCTGTGTACAAAGGAAAACTAATGGAGGGATATTTAACAAAATTTCCCCTAAAAACGTCCCTTCTTGCCATTCTTTTAGTTACTACGTGGACAATAAAAGGCATTTATGGATCCCATTTCATGCTTAACTTACACTAAAAATTTCATCTTCATCCAACAAATAGCAGCAGAGGAAAGTTTGTTCTTTTTATAGTTTTCACAAAGTTCATAACAATAGATATTCATGGAAGTACGAGTATTACTTTGTGTCTGACCATCGGTGCAACACTGGAACAAGTTATACCTCGATCGATTTGGAAGAGTGTAGGCTCTCAGTGTACGTAACCAACGAGACATTTCTGCTTACAAAGATAAAATAATGGAGGGATATTTAAGCAAATTTCCCTTAAAAAGTCCCTTCTCGCGATTCTTTTAGTTATTACGTGGCAACATTGCAAATTGGAGAATAAAAAATGTATTTAGGTATTCTGTTTTATGTTCAACTTAAACTGAAAATTTCGTCTTGATCCATCAAATAGCAGCAGAGGAGATATGTATTTTGTATTCTTCACAGGGTTCATAATAATGGATTTTCATGGAAGTATGAGTATGACTTTGTGTCAATGTACAGTTATTACGTGGCAACACTGCAAACTGTGTGAATAATAAAATGTAATTATGCGTTCTATTTTATGTTCAACTGAAACTGAAACTTTTGTCTTGATTCATCAAACAGCAGCAGAGGAAATATGTATTTTAATGTCTTCACAATTTTCGTAATAATTGATTTCCATTTAGGTATGAGTATGACTTTGTGTCAATGTTCCGTTTTATTTTTCTATAGAAAACAAGTGATACAAATTATTCTATTCGATTTTCTCATTAGTTGTATTACGACATATCCCAGTACCGAGAAATCCCCCAGGAAGGTTTTATGGTTTGTTGGTCCGTGGTATAATAGAAAAAATTTCAAAGCAATAATTTTACTGTTGTTCGATTACAAAATGTTCCTTTGAAAATACTTGTTGTTCTGCTATTCTACAATGAATACACTTCTAAACATGTCTGCTGGTATGTGAAGTTATTATACAGCTCTCGAACGTATTGCGTAGGGCATGTATCCTTATTGCATGTGCACATATATAATCTCACTTAATATAGTATGCAATATGAAGTTTTTTAACTGCCGTAATAATAAATAATTTGTAATATTCTTTGTGTTCTTGTCTGCCTGTAAGTTGATAATAGTAGCACATTCGCCCTGAAATCACGTGTTCTCAGTTATTCTGGAAAAGAATGACAAACAAAAAGAAGCCAGTCAGACAGACGACAATTGCAACAAGAAAAAGGATTACTGTAATGAAAAATTGAAAATCCTGTGTAATACACTACGCATAAAACGAAACTGACACGAGGACGATAAATTTCATTAAAAAACCTTCCGTATGAACTTTCAGGTCAAAGTACTGCGGCAAGAGACTGACACTGCAAACCTGCATCGCTAAACATCAAATTGCATCCAAATTCCTACAGAACACGACACAAACAAACATGGTCTATCCTTGGGACTACCAAAATTTCACAAAATTACCACGATTGCTAAGTCAGTCTGCTGAATCCTGTGTAGCGAAAAGTTGTAAACTCTTAGTGGATAATTCACCATATTTATAGAGTACTGCTATACGGCAATTTGTAGCAGACATCGTGTTTAACGAGGAAGCAGTGCGTATTTGGCCAGAATTAGAGCTAAAATGGTAATGACGAAAAGAAAGAAAGGATGTTTCATGGGAAACTCTGTTGACATGTGTTACTAGAATAGTTGAATGTGTCATTAAAGAAACACCTATTCGATAGGAAGACGAATCATTAGTGTTACAGATTCAAGAAGTGGATTTCATTGCAGCCGAAATGATGTACCGTAACTTGCACCAGATCATCTAGCTGAAAGTGTTCATGGAAGAAACATTCCTAAGGATAAATTCACTGAAGACGCAGTGCTAAGAGGGAGATCACTTTATGCTATTCGAATGAAATTAATCAATGATGAACATGAAATCAGAGCAAACAAAATATACACCTGCGTTTCAAAGAAGCTGAGCAACATTTTCAGAAACACAAACTTTATTGTGAAACTACTTTGTTAAAGAATCCTGCATTCTATGTTTAATTGTAAATTTGGTGATTCTGTGGAAACTGAAATTGTTTAATTTTTTCTTCAACAGAAATCATGTGAGGCACGCACGTACGCAGGAAGGGTAAGTGCCCCTGGTTCGATTCCACGCCATGTGAATTTGTGATGATCAACATTACGTTTTTGTATTTTTTTTCTGGGTTTTCCTATTTCCTTTCATATTCTTATTTCACGATGTCATTGAAAACCATTCACTATCATGGATTATCGATCTCTTTTAACTTCTACAGGGCATACAGTAATCATGGTTCATAAAAGAAGGAATTTAATATTCTACAATAGAATCTACAATAACAAGTGAAAAATAAAAAGCCGAAACGAAAGTGTATAACTTTTCCCACGATTTTTTCCCTCAGAATTTGTTTCGAGATTACCGAAACGATACCGAAAGAAGATCAAGAATAATATTCTGAAGGAGATTCTTTTCGACTCGAGACGAGACTAAAACCGCTGTTGTTTTGACTTGTCTTGTTTTGTTTTCATCCCTGGCTATTTACCTTCGCCTACTCGCTAGTCTTATTATTTTAAAAACAGTTGGAATGTAGGAAAATATTATTGTAAAATATCGTCTAGAATGTATGCTAATATGTGTAACTAATAATCATAGGCGTAGCTATGGGGTGTGCTGAATGTGCCTTTACACGCACACAAATACAATGGTTTGAACCTATTATCTTCAAAGGTCATGTAAACTAAAACGCTTTTTGTAATTCGTCAATTCATTATCTTTTTATTTTATTATTTCTAATACATTTAAAATTCAATAAAAATAGCACGTGGAAATGTTATGGTAAGATACGGTCGAGTTTAGTTACCTTTGTACAAATCCATTGAAAAAGTTATTTTAATTTCTTACGCGCACACCCATATGAAAAGTTATTTTTTGTCTTTGATACCCCCATATGAAAGATCCTGGTTTAATTACCTTTGGTAGACCCGTATAAAAATTCTGCTTTAATTAACTCTGCGGACACCAAAATAAAAAGTTCCGGCTACTCCTATGTAATAATGTAATTTATTAGAAGTTTCAGTACATACAAAACAAAGCACTTCAATTGATTTTGCGCACCAGTATATCCGTATTCCACAACTCAGAAACTTCAATGTCAACGTCCATTTACCAGCAGTGTGTCGTACTAATGTTTAGGTCTAATAACTCATACTTTTACTTCATGTGTCTACACACAAAACTCATTTACGGCTAGTGATACGTTAGTTTGTGTGAGATCGAGCTATTATATATTAAACTATTAAATACCACATAAAACAAACTAACTTCGATGCACTATAGGCGTTAAAAATTTGCAATTAAGATGTTTCTGGTTTGAATTCTGCGGTAAATCATCTCGAGTTCTATTTTCTGGTTTTACGCGGTTCCACAAGGGCTATTTAAGGACCTTAAATACATAGCCACCAGAAGAAGCGACTTTCCTCCACATACTGAATACTTAATATATAAATCAAGAAGAATGTACTAAAAATTCGATGAAAACTGGAAATATCAACATATTTTCCTTTTCTTGCATTAATATATGCATCGCGTGTGCTTTATTTGAACCTGCCGTAGAACATCATATTGCTCCCGTTTCCTTCCCTCCATCTTCCATTCCATCAATCACCTTCCATCCATCCGGTCTGAACCAAAGTTGCAGAAAGACCTTAAAATATATTCAAAGTCTCGACAGTTAAATCTCGGTGTTCAGATAATTTGGACAGTCCCTGTTCTATTCCTGTCAAGGTGCATTTTTTCTCGTGCGATTTAAATGCATTTTTTGTTTCGTATATTTCCCATGGTTAGGTAGAAGGAAATTCATTCAGCTTTAATGCTTGGACTGTAGATTAATAGGTAACATTAATATTACCAATGTGTTTTCTGCGTACTGTAACGAAAGAAAAGAAAAGAATATTTTGACTATCAGGTCCCCAGATAGTCGCGCCCTCCAACCATTGAAAAGTGACCGCTCTCCAACTTCTACTACTGAACTCCGCATGCATGCATGCAACAAAAGCATCTGTCGCGGGTGTGGACGCTACGATTTGTCAGTAAACTATGCATGCGAGTAGTTACTTTTATGACTGTATCCAGTTAATTGTATGTTATGACTGGATCCAATTGAATTAGTTTGCATAATTAAGGTTGTTTGATTGACTGGTTGCGTTTAATTAGCGTCATCAGATTTTTATGATTTTACTGGAACTGTAAATTGCTGAACATACATTTTTTCGTTTTACTGTTGTTTAGGTGGAATAGGATAATAAAGTAATTTTCTTACAACATTAACGTCTATTTTCGTGTAAAGCATTTTAGAAGTCTTTTTCTCTATACGTTTTACTTCATTTTGGAATGTTACTTGTCAGGATGAATGTTATGTATTGATTTATTGTTCCTTGTGCTTGTTCCTAAATACGTTTTTGACAAATATATTCCCTTTACCGTCTGTACTCTAGAGGCTGTAGTTGTTTTTATGGTAGCATTCTTACAAGTACATTTACTAGAGCCGCGTTGGCTCATTAATAGAGTGCTCGCCTCTGGTGCATAGAGTCCTTCGTTTGATTTCTGCCCCTGCCATGCAGATTTTGTGGTGAAGAACCGCCGTGTGTCAAAGTGTGAGTCAAAGCTACTTAAAACCCTTTAAAAATTAAAAATTCAATATACCTCTTGCTATTATTAATGCAGCTGGCGTCTCTCGGAACATCATTTTACATAAATTCGACATACCTGCAAGACAGAAATAAGCATTAAGAGGATAAGGTTATCTTAGCCGAGACTTTCCAGGGTTTTCCTGAGCAGCACCAAGCATATATCCCGATCTTACCGTAATAATAGGGCGTTCTTGTCGCCTTCTTACTATCCCGGCCAATCCAAATCTCGGTAATTAAAAATTAATTGAGTCGTGTCAAATTAATCTTGAGTCAAAACATAATTAAATACCGGTGATTGATAACGTCACATGAGAACACGTTGGTTTATATTAGTCAACAATTTCCTATAATAAGGTAGTGTTATTTAAGAATAACTAGACCAAAGCCCACTCGTGAATGGACAACTATAGTTACATAAATAACCCTCCCAGAGTAGACGGCGTAAACGTTTCAACGAGGTTAGTCCAGTGAATCAGATGCATTTGTCCCAGTCTCCCGAAAAGTATTTGAGATAGTAGATAGAGGTAGTAGTATGTCGGGTAGTAAAACAAGTATGTGAGGTAGGAAAAAAAATTGCCAGCAGCATAGAATTTAATTCCTGATTGTAGTATGTCAAATCAAATTAAAAAGTCAGTGCTCCACAGATTTCCTGAAGAGTGTATCAATTTCTTCACATGTATTTTACATGTAATATATTTTAGGATATGTTAACAGAATCGCAACACTAATTTCTTTGTAATTGTTTTCAGGTGCAGTTCGGAGAAGCTGATACGCATTGAATGCTTCTGAATGTAAAGTGCTTTCTGTAATACAGAACTGATTTCGCCACGTGAAAGAGAGGGATGGTGGAAGTGAAGCGCGTAGAGAGAAAACTGATCGTGGTCGAGATGAGCCACAACACCCTGAAACGGTACGCGTTGTTATTGAGTAAGAGAAATAACATGGTGCCAAAAGTAACCAAATTTTTCAGTGTGTTAAGAACTCGTTTCAGGGTGTTACAATTGTAAGTCAATATACATGTTATAACATTCAATTTCGTTTTACGAAATCTGTTAGAAGATATATATATATATATATATATATATATACAGATAAATAGCTGTCCTTAAAATTAGTTTCCTGTAAAATGATCACAGCAATATGGCAGAATTGCACGCAGAAAAAGAATATGTGCAAATAGAGATAAACAAGCAAGTCCATAAATGATACGAAGTGATGATCTGTCGTTGCGTATTATTGCGACAACCGCTAATGAAATTGTTACCGAATTTAACAAAGGACAAACTCTTTTGTGTACAAATGTTTGTAATGTTTGTTAGATCAGGTTCCGTTTCCCAAACTCGTGGTCAAATTTTCTTGCACAGTGACAGCAGATCATCCAGTTGTAGTTAGTATTCCATTATTAATAGTAGTAGTAGTGCAGAAGACGAAGTCTCCCATTCTATAACAAATAGTTTAGTATCATGGGCAAAAAAGCATAACGTTCCCAATAATGCTCCAACAGATAATGCTCTTCATATTTTGACACCACACATACCCGGACTGCCTCTAGATTCAAGGACACTTTTTCAAACACCAAGGACAATCGAAATCAAATAATGTTCTGGTGGATCTTTTGTTTATTTTGGTGTCAAAGAAAACATAATTAAAATGTCGTTGTCAGGCATTATATCCAAACTTTATCCAATAGTAGAAGAGAGGCTTTCAGTTGAAAATACAAGGGATATTTTCACTTTGAAAGTGAATATGGATGGCCTCCCAATACACAAAAGTTCAACGAAATCTTTTTGGCCTATATTAGGAATTTTAGATCAGGCTATTGACAGGACTCCTTTCATCATTGCATTTTACTTCGGGGAAACAAAACCAAATAGTTCAAATGACTTCTTAAAACAGTTTGTTGATGAATGTATTGAATTAGAACAAAATGGTATTGTAGTTGAAGGTAAATTGTATAGGTTTTCACTAAGTTGCATTATTGCGTATGCTCCAGCTAGGTCTTTCTTAAAATGTAATGTTTCTCACAATTCTTTATTTGGTTGCGAAAAATGCATACAGGAAAGTACATATTTGGGAAGGACCTGGCAATATGAAAATACTTCAGCTCTAAGAAATGATTTATGCTTGAATAACTGATTTATGCTTCAATAACATGCAGTACGAGGATCACCAGCGATCTCTCAATATTGTTGGTAAATTAAATATAGGTTTAGTTTCACAAATTCCAGTTGAATGGATGCATTTAGTATGTCATGGTGTTGTCAAATATTTATATATGTATGGGTACAAAAGGGCCCTAAAATGTAAATTGAAGTCTGTGGACATAGAAAATATTTCTGATAGACTTCTTTCAGTAGCAATTCATGTTCCGAAACAGTTTTCAAGAAAACCACAATCTAAATAAATGTTTAAATTTTGGAAAGCTACTCAGTTTCGAGCATTTGTTTTATACTTTGTACCTATAGTTTTGAAAGATTTGTTGCCACAGCATTTGTTCGATCATTTCGTATTTTTTTTTTTTCATTTTGTTATGTACCTTTTAGCTAACAATAGTAGCAGACTGGAAACATGGAGAATTTATGCACATGAACTCTTTGACACTTTTGTTAGGTACATCCCAGAATATTACACTCCAGAACTTTCAATATATAATTTTCATAATTCATTGCATGTAGTTCAAGATGTTGAAAATTTTTGAGTTTTAGATAGCTATTCTGCATTTCCATTTGAAAATTACATGAAAACAATTAAAACTATGATTCGTGGACGCAATAATTCTTTGCAGCACGTAGCAAAACGAGTTGAGGAAAAGTGTGTTACTCCTAGTACTCATAATGTTAGGAAAAGTGTGCTACTCCTAGTACTCGTAAAGTTAAAAGACAAGTTGTTTCTTGTAGTGGTGTCATTACATCAGTGAAAATGCATAACAACGAAGATTTTTTATGAGTATAAACATCCCAGGTAATTGCTTCATAACAAAAAGCGGTGAAGTTATCACTATGAACGCCATTGATAAATAAAGAAAGTATGGTAGTATATATATCTTAAAATGCGATGTATTCTCAAGTAAAGCAAATTTTTACTTTTCGCCCTTACGTAGTAGTAAGTTCTCTATCTTCAGAGTGGAAAAGAGAAAGAGGACAGGTTCTACTTTGACTTCAGATTGTTTACATGAGAAGTGCCTTCTTATTCCAGACTTTTTAGATGAATCGGCATATGTTTGCATTCCGTTCTGTAACATGAGCCATTTTTACTAATACGTGTATGTCATGTATGAAGACTTCTCATCATAGAATCTTCCAGTACACACATGACTTTCAGGTATGTTACAAAAAATGGAAAATAAAATTGAATTACAAAACATGAACGACCTCAATTCTAGAGGTTACTGGTTAATACATAATATATACAGAGAAGTTAAGATCAAACTAATACGAAGACAGCATGCGTGCTGTGCCCTTACCCATGAGAGAAGAAAGCAATTTCAGCACGATATCTTGCAACTCAGGAAAACTAGCATCTTTTTGTACAGAGCAAACAAACTTACGACATCCGACACATTTGCGCATAAATTTCACTTCGCATCCATCGCTCTATACATTTTAGACAATTCCTACATCATACACTACACACTTTTTGATGTAAAATTTACGAATTATAATATCACCTTTTCAACATTAACATCAGTGTTTTCCCATCCTATTTCGTTCATGAGCAGACCAACATCACTAACAGAACTACTAAAGCATATATCAAATCATTGTCCTCGAGAGAAAGCACTATGGCTTCGATTAACTACTCAAGTTTGTATCAATCTGTCCATTTCTTGTTGGAAATGAATTTTTATACCGACATTTCTTTCGCTTTTGCTTTGCAAAGGCTTTTTCTTTTCGTTTCATTTTTCCTTGAGTTGCTGTTAGTATTCTTGTTCGACCACTACTCTTTATTTCACGGGTTGCTTTATTAAGTGGAGCAGGCAGCCTTCAGATAATGACGGATTTCCCAGGGATTACTAACGTAGTGGAAGATATTGCTGCGGAATATAACAGAAGATTATTCTTGGGTAGCTGATGACGTACCGGAGCCTTGAGGAAGAAGCTCTGATGAACAATGGTCCATATCCTGAGATGTGCGTGGTAAGTTTGTTTATAAATTACGCTTGTGAAACGATGCTTTTCTGTTCAACGAGGGGTTTGGACGGTCTCTCACTGAAGAAAACAGGTATTCCTCCCCTGTAAAAAGGAGCACGATTGAAAGGGTAGGTTCCAGTCTTTTCAAATCTAAGTACGATGTTCTGTTGTGTTATAGTACAACGATATACTAACCCTACAAGTTCACCAATAGAATGAGGATAAATAGTTTTTGCTGGATTATAAACCACCCAGTCGTTAAACAGCCAATTGTAGTGGGACTTCGGAGACCCATAAACCGATATTTCCACCATTTGTAGTTTATGATTGCAATGCGGGGGGAAAATATGCAAATCTTGGTAAATATATACAGGAATTGATGAGGAATTTGTAATCAATAATAAGGTAATCATTATTTCATGAATATACGAACTACATAAGATTTCAATGGGTAGTATCGATCTTACTATTAATTGGTATAGCCTACAGCTAGTATATGTAAGCCATACCGTTTCCAAATTGTAGGGTATTAATTTACGTTCCAGGTATCTCCCATACCTAAATATTTCTCGTGAAGTATTGCTTTTAAGCTATAAAATTTCCAAACCCATGTAACCGTATTACCAATCTGAGCCAATTACTATATGAAAAATTCAACTTTACCTTTCTGCCCGAACTGAATCCAATTCTTTTGTTGTTAATTGTTGGGGGTCGTTGGAATATGACGTGCAAGTCTCTTGAACCACAATTTTTCTTAGCGTATCTGTATTTATTTTATATGCAGAATCATCATCTACTGCAAATTTGGATTTCAACCTATCAACGTTCATTTCCGCATCCAAAGAATACTTAGCACTATCCTTGTCCATTTTTTGCTCTCCTGGTGTAGATAATATTAGTTCTGTGTTGTTAGTCATCAGCTCGTATGTCCACCCTGTCCCTTTGAATGGATCTTCCTGACGTAAATCATAATCGATTTCTCCTTTGCACATCAATTCCAAATTAACAGACGCCTCACCAGCCATTATTACTTCAAATTTAATAAGAATTTGGCACTAGTCTTGTATTTCCCTTATATTTTGTGCTGCCAGTGTTAATGAAATGAATTACAAGAACGTTCAAAGATGCAACTTTATACTTCCAATGAAACAAACGATCAGATTTTAATAAATGACTGTATATTTGATTTTTGAAAATAATAGGTTCTTCGTCTTCATCTCCAGTTTTATGCTACAGGAAGCAAAGACCATTGGGTAGTTATTAAGCGTATAAATCGTAAAATAAATTTAAAAAAAGCGTATTACTTAACAAAGGGTTTAAAACATACAGCAGATAAGAGCAGAATGAGAGGTTTTACCCACAGATCAACATACCCTAACGGTAAAATTGTAACGACTTAGAAAAAAAGCGTATTATATTTGCCGCGCTTGCAGTGACATCTACTCTCACTGGCAGAAGTATGTAACTATTTGCCCGCAGTGTAGCCATTCAACTAAAGTATTCACCAAAATTTTGCAATGGATCCATAGTCGTAAATTAGTCACCAATAGTGGCAGTGTATCCATATAGAATTTAGGCCCAATTTATAAATATTTCACAACAGAAATAAAACAGTGTCCAAACAGAATACAATCTTTTTATTAAATTATTGATGTATAACAGTTTCGCCAACTGAATCACTAACTTCATCAAACACCTTATCTATGACGAATTTGATGAAGCCAGAGGTGTATTTAGTTAGCGAAACTGTTATACATCGATATCTAAATAGAAACATCGTGATCTGCTTAGAAATTGTTATTTATATCTTTCATTAGAAAAAGAAGTTGCCACGAACCAGATAAATACTCCCCCATGAAATTAAAAATTCGAAACCGTGTGATTTTCAAGAATTTTATCTTCAATCGATTATTTCAATCCAAAGTTATATTAAATGCAGAAAGGTGTTTAGTGTTTACACTATATGTATAATTTTATGTACTGAGGATTTAGAGAAATTTCTTTTCGCGCTGTTAATTGCTAACTCAATTATAAGAAAAAAAAGAATAGTCTGGCAATGAAATCCGACCTTCATCTTACAACGCCGGTGAGTAAATAATACGCTTTCAGTCCCTCTCCCATAGACTTTGCACGGTCGTGAACACTGAATTATGGATGGTCTGGATAGGAATTGATTAGGCTATCAAAACGTACAGCCAAGGACCTTCTAACCAGCCACAAAGTTTCACGGTTTCAACTTTATCGATTTCGTAACTGTTTTCGAACCAATTTCTTAATATATATTGTTGAGGGATTGAAGTTAAATAGATTTTATTTCTAAAATTTTTATAATTGGATTGAATAAAGATAAAATGAATGTAAGAGAATTAAAAGACAAAATTAAAAGTTAAGTAATTGCAGAATTAGGTTAAGGAAATAAATTACAAAATTATGTTGTCCATGTTTTGGTTGTGTCAGTTGTAAATACAGACGTGTTAATGTGCAATGTTTTGATTACGAAGAATAACACAGAAGTAATGCTGTGTCAGGAATGTTTGAGAATAAGTTGTAATGTTTATGTTTGTCAATTGTTAACACCAACACAAATTTTAGGATGTGACAAAATTGTCAGATTACGAAGATAGACGTCTGGAGATTTTGTCTATTTGATTATCATTGCAGAAACGTGAATTTCGGCAATGAGGTAGCAAACACGTGGAGAAATGTGAAGCAAGGTGGCAGTTTGGAGAGTAACAGGTTTGACATAAATACTCTCGGAAGATGAGATCGAGGCGATTCGACGGAGAGAGGTCTCAGACTGTCATTTGACGAAGAAGAGACTCTCAGTTTAGTTTTTGTCATTTTATAATTCGGCGAGATTTACTTTAAGACCATTCATGAGCTATGGTCAACTAGTTCATAATACAAGTTCTATAACCGTTCTATAGTGGAGCATTTGAGCAGCATTATTGTCGCCAGTAGTTGGAGTTTACTCTGCTGCATCTTTGCTTCCTGAGAGACAACATCAACAGCTATCCTAAAGGTAGGGGAGAGGGGGGTACATTTGAACAGGGGGTACCTTTGAACATTTAAGATAACAGGCTAGAAATAATAGCATATCTGGTGGTTTCAAAATTTTTAGTTTGGCAAAACTGCGTTGCATGACGGTCAACTGTTATCTGCAATTTTAATGTAACTGTTGATGAACAGCAGTACTTTGTTACATTTGTGGGGTGAAAAGTTGGAATTTTTGTGAAGTTTTGTAAGATTTTTGACAGAAGCCTGTGTTTTGATATTATCTGCCATTCATTGCAGAAGCAAGTACATTAATTTACTTATCCAATGTTGCCCTTTGTATTTCACAATAGCTTGTACTATCTGGGTATTATCAAATTCTGCTTGATCATGCCGGTTGGGGCAGCTTTGAACAAAAATTAGGGGGCACATTTGAACATTGTTCTACCTATGCTTTTCTGAAAGTTATAAGTACCAGCAACATGTTTGTGTTCTCAGACAATGAAGACAAATGTTCAATACCAACTGCTGATATTGTGTGTGGACTTTCTAATTCTTGTCTGTCGTTTTCGATTACTTTTAAACTCTCGTCCGCCTCACTTGGGAGTTGAGTATAACCTTGAAGTTGAATTGGAATATAACTGTCACTATTCATCTCAGTGACCCCAAAAACTATGAATTCAACTCAATTCAGATGTGTTTCCGAAGGGAAGGCAAATTATTTAGAGCACAGAGGCGCACAATATACAAATACGGGCCTGCATATATGTTTCAGCAATTATTACTATTATTATTATTTCCTTGCCATACGCGATTGGTTAAGTCTTGTGCCTTAAACTGTTAATGCTGCTTTGTTACATTAGCCTTGTTGTTCGTAAACGAATTCATCCTGAAAATAACGATTATTGTAGTAAAATAATGGTTTGTTCAAAACTGCCCCACGTATGTTCAAATCTACCCCATGCTTGTTTAAATCTACCCCCCAAGGGGGTACATTTGAACGACACCCCCTGCGCCCTTGCACAGAATGACAAGATCAAACAAACTACTCTATTTTATGGCAAATATAATGTATATTATATTTAGCTTTTGTTACAGTTCTATAAGGAAATTTACTGGGTGTTTGGAAGCAAAAACGAATATTCGAAAACAGATGTTCAAATGTACCCCCCTCTCCCCTATGTGTTTGCTATTCGTTTTCCGTCATCAAATAGAGAAATTAGTCAGACTCCTTAGGTTGTGATCTGGTAATGTTTGTACATCCTACAAACAACAAAGTACACTCTAAAATCACGACTGATTATTGAAAATACAATGATTCTAAACTTAACTCGTCATGTGTTTACTTTATTGAAATTAGTAATAGACTTTTCCCTGACATTATAGAAAATGTCAGGAGGACAACCTTCCTGTCACTTCGAGAAATCCACTCGCTAGTAAAGGCACGACAAGGGGGGTTGACAATATATATATATTTATAAAATGCATCAGCAAATGATTATGACATCAAACACTATTCGAAGCTTTCTTGCACGCACTGGAAAACGTGAAGTATATTCATATATTTATTTGCATATATTGTAATTGTAGACTGTTCCCATAATGCCCACCGACATCGATTTTGCAAAATAAATATTAATTGAGAAATAATAATTGAGAAATAAATTTCACTTTTTTATTTTGTAGGCAATTTAAAGGCATTTTGTTATACTATCATTAAGAAACCCATATACATCATATTACGAATCAATCATTATGGAACAATTGCATGTGTTACACGCAGCAGTGGTACCAGTCTTTGAAAGTTTCATTTACAACTTTCTTCCTTTTTCTTTTTTAATTGATTTTGTGAGTAATGGGGCATTCAGTATAAAGGTACAAAGATTCTCTCTCTCTCTCTCTCTGTCTGTATGTGTGTATGTGTTTCTATTTTCCGGCGTAAACGTGTGGATACTACCACGTATACTTTCGTGTGTACATATGCTAGTGTATGTGTGTGTGGCGGGAGTATATGAAGTATTAATTGTGATCGCGTAGTGGAACTTATCGATATTAGTACGTACATATGAGCGGCTGTTACTACACACGATAACTTTGGACGAATGCGAATTTTTTAGTTCTGTTTTTTGCAATAAATAAGTAGAGTGATTTCTCTCCAGGGAGTTCCCCTAAATGGTAGCCCCTCACCGTGTCCAATTCAATCACAAATTATCTCAATCGTTTGTACATCGTTTGTACAGAAATGTGCAAGCCAAAGTTTCGTTTGTGCACAATTAGGAGAACCGCCAGAACGAAAACAAAGTGGGGGCTATCTAAGTGGTAGCCCCCCACCAACATGTCCAATTCAATCACAAATTGTCGCAATCGTTTGTACATCGTTTGTACAGAAATGTGAAGGCGAAATTTTCGTTTGTACACAATTAAAGGCGCCGCAAGAACGAAAACAAAGTGGGGGGCTGAGTGGTAGCCCCCCACCAACATGTCCCATTCAATCACAAATTGCCGCAATCGTTTGTACAGAAATGTGAAGGCGAAATTTTCGTTTTACACAATTAGGGGCGCCGCCAGAACGAAAACAAAGTGGGGGCTGTCTAAGTGGTAGCCCCCCAGATGCCCAATTCAATCACAAATTGTCGCAATCGTTTGTACAGCGTTTGTACAGAAATGTGGAGGCCAAATTTTTGTTTGTACACAATTAGGGGCGCCGCCAGAAAGAAAACAAAGTGGGTGCTTTCTAAATGGTAGGCCTTGCACCATGTCCAATTCAATCACAAATTTTCGCAATCGTTTGTACGTCGTTTGTACAGAAATGTGAAGGTGAAATTTTCGTTTGTACACAATTAGGGGCGCCGCCAAAACGAAAACAAAGTGGGGGGCTGTCTAAATGGAAGCACCCCACCATGTCCAATTCAATCACAAATTGTCGCAATCGTTTGTACGTCGTTTGTACAGAAATGTGCAGGCAAATTTTTCGTATGTACACAATTAGGGGCGCCGCAAGAAGGAAAGCAAAGTGGGGGCTGACCAAATGGTAGCCCCGCCACCATGTCCAATTCAATCACAAATTCTCGCAATTGTTTGTACTTTGTTTGTGCAGAAATGTGCAGGCGAAATGTTTGTTTGTACACAATTAGGGGCATCGCCAAAACGAAAACAATGTGGAGGACTGTCTAAATGGTAGAAACATTAAAAAATGTGTCACATACTATGGAGTAGTTTTCTAACAAGACTTTGTTCACACTATTGTGTTGATTAGTATGTTCACACTATCGTGTGATTCACTATGTTGATCTTATTCTAACGATGATGGAATTAAATGTTTTTTTGTTTTTATATTTATATTTATACTTACAATCATTATTGGTGAGTTAATTTATCACTCCTCGGCTCTTGTTATTAAACTTATTCATTATTTCTTACGTGAGCTGAATCTTTATGAGAAAAATGCATTTTTTTTTTCAAACTTGAACAGAATCCGTTATTCTCATCTCGTACAGGAAATTGATAAGTGGAAGATTTAACAAATTGACAAAGTAGGCGGTTAGAGGTAAAATTATAACACAGTATCGTGTTTTATTTGAGCAGCTTCATTAAACTCATTTTGCAGAAACTACAAAATGTATGGTGAAGTATTTTGGTGCATTCAGCATTCTGATTTACGACGAGAGTTGCTAACTGGCCGGTATTTGCTGTGATTTTAATTAAGACCAGTGACCGGTACAAACTTCTTATTAGCCCTCTTCTGACCGGTATTTTGGAATCTGCAATGCAGAATATAACATTGAACATCGACATTTTTCAACAGTGCCTTTACAAACACAAATTTCCGTTGTATGATACATTATCGATATATTTTTTTAAACTATGGCTTTTTTTTATTTATTTAACATATGAAATTTGATAACACTTAGATTTTATTGTAAACCCAGATAGCACAGAAAAGTTTTTTAAATGTTTAAAAATTTGCAGAGGCAAACTAAAAAGTTTGCAAAAAACTTGCCGTTTCAAATAAGAAAATTTACCGAAAGTTCAATGCAAATAACGAAGTTGACGCTGGCTGAGTTTGCAGCAAAGTTGCCTCAGAAAACGAAAACATCTGCCAATACAAACGAAATGTTTGCGACTGCACAGCAAGAAAGTTTGCCAGGACTTTGCTGCAAATATTTGGTGCAAATTTTCTTTGACAACATTTCCGAAAATTAGCTCATAAATTTGGTGAAAATATTAAAAGGTTTGCAGCAATATTGCAGAAAGTCTTTCCACGATCACAAGATCATGTTTGCCGAAAATGTACCAAGTAATGTTTGCTGAAAATTTATAAAGTAATATTTGGTGCAAATTTATAAGGTAATGTTTGTAGCAAATTTAGAAGGTAATGTTTGTAGCAAATTTATAAGGTAATGTTTGTAGCAAATTTAGAAGGGAATGTTTGTAGCAAATTTAGAAGGGAATGTTTGTAGCATATTTAGGAGGTATTGTTTGTTGCAAATTTGGTATAAGGCTAAAATATGTATCAAAATTCTGAAACTAGTGATCGAGGTATAATTCAAAATAAAAACTGCTTGCGATTTAATATTATTAAAACAGAAAACACAATCTACCATTCCGGTTGCATTCATGGAGTAATCACTTCTGACGTTTAGAAGATATTTTTCATTATTTCCAGGTTCTGCCTAAATGTAATCGGAATGAGACATTGTGTTTCGTATGCTTTAATAGTTTTTAAATCCGAAGCAGTTTATATTCTGACTTGTACCTCACTAGTTTCAGAATTTTTCTACATATCTTAATCAAAATTTGCAGCAATTGTCTTGAAACTAGTACAACTATATAAAAATATCAAACGAGATCACAAACAAACAAAGAAAAAACAGCAAGGGAGCTTTTTCTAAAAATATGTGTATTTTAATTTTTGGCAGGAGAGAAAGTGTCCTTCAAAAACATTGCGATATATCTGTTCGCCCAATAAATAATTAATCATTATATCGCTTGTTGTACAGTTCGGCTTTGTTATTGTTTCTCTTTAATGTATTATATATAATAAAATATTTCTAATTTAATTCTTGGAAAAACAAAAAAAAATGCATGTACCTCTAAAATTTATGGTTATACCCGGAAACGAAACAAATCATTTTCAGAGGCGAGTACCATGTAAACTTCTTCATATAACCTGCTCAAACTGGTGTGTTTGTAACCAGCTAGCTGAACAGGAAGCGGAAATGACGTTTTCTTCACCAGCGTATTCCTTTATTTTCTACATATTTTGCCTACCTATACCCATCCTTACAACGTGGCTACAGAGAACGAACCTAGTTCATTATTCCATCACATGTGGCCATCCATCAGATTTGTTTTCGAAGGTCGAATGGCTTCCATACATTCCTGTGTGAGACAGCTATTAATTCACAAGTGGCAACAGATATGTAGACTTTGCTTACAATTCCAGTGCTCTTTGATACCCCACATGACCCCATTCTCATTTATACTGTTTCCAATTCAATATGGCGGCTTTTAAGATGGTGACATTGCACTGGAAGTGCCCTCAAAAATAAGTTATCTACCCCGATTTCCAATAGTTGTGTTGGATCTGCCAATATTTCCTTCATGACGGATCCAAACAGGTATTCTTCACATTTTATTGCCTACCTGATTTCAAAATGGTATGCATGTAGCAGCTCAATGGAATATTTGAGAAACGAATGACCACTACTGTCCTGCTTAGCAACTAGAACTTGATTTTAACACAAAATTTCATAAAAAATCCAATTCTCATGATTCGTGTACTTTCCTCGTAAGCAAAAACTACAAAAATATAAAACTCAGCGCCATTACACCCTCCATGTGGTTATAAAGTGCTTTCCCTGAAAGTATGGATTTTCTTGCATTGGTTCAAACTTGTACGAGTATTTTTATTTTTTCATTATTTGAAAAGAATATTAGGGACGATATGAAGATTGTACTGCTTTTGAAGTGACAACCGGTTTCATTTCATAATGACTACTGAATTTTTAACTGTTTCTTAGTGCTACTTTCGGCCGTGTGCACCAACGAAGTTCAACTGTTGATCGAGGGTCATAACCAAGCTCGGTGTAAATGCCTGTTGCACCAAAAACGTTCATGGTTAAGTCTCGGTCAAATGGTGAATAAACTTGGTTTTAATTTGAACGTCCGAATTTGGGGGTTTAAACTTCTTTGATCCAAGAACAATGTATGTCCTAGATACAATGTATGTCGTATCAAGAAAATGAAATAAATGTTCTGAAGTTCGTTCTTGAAATACAAAAGAAAAAAATAAATAAAATAAACGTTATTGATTAGGAATACAGTTCTTCTTTAATTTTCAGGGAAGTCTTAACTCGCAAAAAGAAATGAGGAGGATATGTACGTAGAAAACCTGCGAGGCTGTAGCTTTACAATAGAGAACCCACTAGAAATAAACCACATATACATTTTTTTAATCAGCTCACAGCATTTTCTAAACAATTTTCCAGTAAAGGTTAACCTTAGGCGGGCATAAAAGTTATATCTATAAATACAGTCTTTTTTTCTGTCAAACTCCCTGCAAATACCATAAAACTCCTTATCCAGTTATTTATCGTAAAACTGATTATCTAGTTACTCCTCAAGTGGTATTACCTTGTGCGTACAATTGTATATGACATATAAAAACTTACCTTCATAGAGTGAAAGCCCCATGTCTCAAAATTACGCACCAAACTTTGGAAGCTGCTCGTAACAAGCTATTTTTGAACCTATTAGGGTTTGAAGGTGAAGCTGGAGGGCTATAGTCGAGGTGCGTATACCTGTAAGCAAATTAAGGGTGAACTCGAGCAGACGGTTCTACCAAATAGAAAATTCATAGGTAAAATACGACGTGAAATATTTTCCATGAAGGAATGAGTGTGAATATAAGTAATTGTCATCTATCACAGCATATTGAAATCAATTATTAGTGATAAAGAAATTATTATATGTGTAAGTGTGCTCTTTCACTGTCCTTGTTTATACGTATACCCGGTTGTTGACGCGCCTGCTCCCTATGTACGCAACGGATCGCTATCTTTTGGGCCTCCTTACTGCACTCATACTCTAACTCTGTTAGATAGCATTCGTGCTTTTTGGTGACCACGTAGCACAAGTTGGTTCGTGTTTTATACACAGTAGTTTTTATGCTGTACGTCCATACTTGATTTATATGATCCTGAGCCATCCTGAAATCAATGTGCAAGTAGTAATGGAGCCCTTCATTTAGTGCATGCTCTGCTAAACGAAAGCTCTAACCTAACCTGAAAATGTAAGAACGTATCAAAATTTGGTAGAACCGTCTGCTCGAGTAATGAACAAATCAGAACGAAAAATACTTAGCAATCTGTAGTAGGTGATAACTACAATCTAGTTATGCATTATAATTGTATAATTTTGAAACATATATTTTAATGCTGTTTCTACAATTACATGTTACTTACACGTGTAACGAATGTATTTTGAGAAATTGCGCCGGAAAACAGGAGGCTGATATTTTCCACACTTTTCTTTCCTTATCCACACACCACCATCGCTAATGTGCCTGCTTTCTCGGACAAAATCACGAGCGATCCCTCAAATTGTGCTCTGCATGGAATCGGAATAAATACAAACTCCGTGGTTTTTGCACTTATTGTATTTATAACATATAAGTTTGCGGCATATTATAAATGTGTATGCAGCTGGTGGACAGGTGAGAAACTAAGAATGCAGAAGACGTTAAATCATAAGTGGAAAGAATAAATGGTAGTGCTCCTCAACTTTACCTATGCTAACTGGGAATTGTAGGCAAATGCCAACAAGAAAAAGGATGTAAAAGACATTAGAATAACATTTTTATGATGATATATGTTGTTGAGTCAATTTTCTCCATCGGTGGATTCCACTTTTTTTTAATATGTTCTAGTGGTGGCGAATTTCTGTATACTGGGGGATGAAATGTATTAGTAATGAAAATACTGGGATTCCGCATTGAGCATAGGTCCCGATGGAATTTCATGGTTCTCGGGGAGAAATTGCCCCGGCCAATTCCTGAAATCATCACTGGTCCACATAGATCCACATTATATTTGTTCTTTGTTATAAGTTTAGTGTAATCTTAATAGTGCAATTTTACTATACGGATCCACATATTGTGAAATATACGGAAAAATGCAGAAGTCTTTCATTTGGCCACTTTATGTCGAGAACAGCATGTGGTTTTACTCTACGTATCCATAGTATAAGTATTAGTAGTAGTAGTAGTAGGAACGGGTTAGAATCCCCGCAGGGATTAAGTTGGGTTTTGTTCTGGACATAAATTGTATTGTATTGTATTGTATTTATTTTCATCCTTTTTCATACAAATTGTTCACAACGTGAACGTATGAGTTGGACACGTCATAAGAACACTGAATGTGTACATATGTATACATTTAAATCTACATGCAATATTAAAATAGTGTGAATTTATGTACAAAAAAAGGTACAATTTTTCATTATTCTAATTTACATACATCGATATAAAACAACAAAACAGTTAATAAAACCTTACATTATAGATATACAAAATATATATACTTTAAACCTTATTTACTACAGGCGAAATATTCTTCTACAGAATAGAAACAGTACTCGAGTAGGTAGGACTTGACTGCTTTATTGAAACCAGATGTTTTGTTTTTTAAAGTGGAAGGAAGCTTGTTATAAACATTCACTGCCATAGGAAATGTACTATTCTTATGTACTTTTAAACGTGAGGACTCTACATGAAGATCAGACGCTTGTCTTGTATTATGCATATGAATATCTGAGTTCAACCGGAAGTTGCTTGTATCTGTCTGTATATCTTTTCTTACAAATTTTAGAAGTTCATATATATATAAACATGGAAGAGGTAAAATTTCAAGAAATTTAAATAGAGGTTTACAAGAAGTTCGAGGTTTACTTCCGGTCATAAACCTTAAAGCTCTCTTTTGTAAAACGAATATGGAATTTAGCAGTCCAGTAGATCCCCAGAATATAATACCATATTTCAATTTAGAACTAAAGACTTGCCCATATTTTTTTATACATTTTACAATCTGTGTATCCGTATAGTAAAAGTGCGGGGATCGAACCCAGGACCCCAAGCACCAGAGGTGAACGCTCTACCACTGAGCCATCGCGGCCCCTGCTTGCAAACTTATATGTTAAGGATACAATAAGTGCAAGAACCACGGAGTTTGTATTTATTCCGATTCCAAGCAGAGCACAATTTGAGGGATCGCTCGTGATTTTGTCCGAGAAAGCAGACACATTAGCGACGGTGGTGTGTGGATAAGGAAAGAAAAGTGTGGAAAATATCAGCCTCCTGTTTTCCGGCGCAATTTCTCAAAATACATTCGTTACACGTGTAAGTAACATGTAATTATAGAAACAGCATTAAAATATATGGTTCATAATTATACAATTATAATGCATAACTAGATTGTAGTTATCACCTACTACAGATTGCTAGGTATTTTTTGTTCTGATTTGTTCATTACTCGAGCAGATTGTTCTACCAAATTTTGACAAGTTCTTACATTTTCAGGTTAGGTTAGAGCTTTCGTTTAGCACAGCATGCACTAAATGAAGAGCTCCATTACTACTTGCACATTGATTTCAGAATGGCTCAGTATCATATAAATCAAGTGTGGACGTACAGCATAAAAACTACTGTATATAAAACACGAACCAACTTGTGCTACGTGGCTACCAAAAAGCACGAATGCCATCTAACAGAGTTAGAGTATGAGTGCAGTAAGGAGGCCCAAAAGATAGCGATCCGTTGCGTACATAGGGAGCAGGCGCGTCAACAACCGGGTATACGTATAAACAAGGACAGTGAAAGAGCACACTTACACATACAATAATTTCTTTATCACTAATAATTGATTTCAATATGCTGCGATAGATGACAATTACTTATATTCACACTCATTCCTTCATGAAAGATATTTCATGTCGTATTTTACCTATGAATTTTATATTTGGTAGAACCGTCTGCTCGAGTTCACCCTTAATTTGCTTACAGGTATACCCACCTCGACTATAGCCCTCAAGCTTCACCTTCAAACCGTAATAGGTTCAAAAATAGCTTGTTACGAGCAGCTTCCAAAGTTTGGTGCGTAATTTTGAGACGTGGGGCTTTCACCGTATGAAGCTAAGTTTGTATGTGTCTTATAGAATTGTACTCACAAGTTAATACCACTTGAGGAGTAACTAGATAATCAGTTTTACGATAAATAACTGGATAAGGAGTTTTATGCTATTTGCAGGGAGTTTTGACAAAAAAAAAAAAGACTTTATTTATAGATATACCTTTTATGCCCGCCTAAGGTTAACCTTTACTGGAAAATTGTTTAGAAAATACTTTCTCGAAAATGCTATGAGCTGATTAAAAAAAATGTATATGTGGTTTATTTCTAGTGGGTTCTCTATTGTAAAGCTACAGCCTCGCAGGTTTTCTACGTACATATCCTCTTCATTTCTTTTTGCGAGTTAAGACTTTCCCTGAAAATTAAAGAAGAACGGTATTCCTAATCTATACCGTTCATTTTATTTATTTTTTTCTTTTGTATTTCAAGAACGAACTTCAGAACATTTATTTCATTTTATTGATACGACATACATTGTACTTGGATCAAAGAAGTTTAAACCCCCAAATTCGGCCGTTCAAACTAAAGCCAAGTTTATTCACCATTAGACCAAGACTTAACCATGAACGTTTTTGGTGCAACAGACATTTACACCGATCTTGGTTATGATCCTCGTTCAACAGTTGAACTTCGTTGGTGCACACGGCCGAGCTGAGCCGTGTGCACCAACGAAGTTTAAAGCCCGTTATAGACGAACAAATATTCCATCATATATTGTATCAAATATTTCATCAAAGTGGAATTTGGACATGTATGATACCAAGTTGTATGCAACTTTTGCGTTGGTTACAACATTTGATACAATTGCTCTAAATTAGAACTTGTTCTATTTCTATCCAACATTGTATCAAAGAAAACAAACGAAAATCGCTATGCGGTGGCACTAAAATCGAGTATGTGGACACGGAAAGCAGTTGATATTCTTTTGATGCATACTAGCAGTAATCTGATTTGTATAACTATAAAATTAAAGAATATTAAGGCTAAGTACAACAGGCGACTTCCCAAAATTGTCGTAGATTGAGAATATTCCGTGATTTTTTTTTAAAGCAAATATTTTCTTTCACTTTTCTTGATTTAAATGATTTCTTAAGACGTTCTGGCATGTTATTACTTTGGCGCATGCTCAGATTATTGCGTACAGATTGATAATATGCCTGTATATGATGTGTCTGGAATGATCATGTGCTATCTTATTATTTGTAGTTATTTCTTCACGAAATTGATTCGTAATGCCTTAAAAATTGTTTCTCAGGGCAGGAGTTGCATTCATGAGTGCAGATTCACTTTACGAGGACTTTCTTTAAGGGTCTTCACTTCAGCAAAATTAAACTACCGCTAATTTTAGTTTTTCTGTAATATCTTCTAAGCTAATAAAAATATTCGAAAAGCAGAAACGTAGTGAACTAGACAATACAATTCTGAATTTGATACTTTTACTACAATTCACCTATCTGCTTTTGGTATGCCGCTATTTACAGAACCAGCAAAATCTGTTAAATATATCTACAGTTGCAAATCGAAAGCAGATAGATGAGTTGTGATAACGGTATAACACCAAAATCGTATTGTTTAGTTCACTACGTTTCTGCTTTTCGGATCTTTTTATTTGTTTTGAGGATATTACAGAAAAGCTCTAAAATTAGCGGTAGTTTAATTACGCAGTAGTGAAGACCTTTAAGGTATAATTACGCATCGAACGAATATCATTTAAAAAGAGACTGCAGGAAAAGCAACTTACGATAGGTGACCATTAAAAGCGAGGATAATATTTAACCGATTCAGGGCAGGAGCACAGCATGGGACCCACAAGTTAGCACAGGGTTTTGTTCGCAAGAGGCAGAGGCATCAATGACTGAAGGTGACAGCCAAAATGAGGATAGTGCGAAAAACATTTGGTGTTGCATAAAATCAAAATAGGTTAGAGTGCGTATTATTTTCGCATTTCTAAATATAAATTAGTAGTTTTCTACACTGAAAAATTCCTCCGAAATTTAATATCCTACAGAACCCTCTTTAATACGTACTCTCTCATTTTAACTGTAAAACCTACCATTTGGTAACTGTTTAGTAATGGGGGGGGCAACACTAACGAAGACTGAAAACAGTGTACCCTGCGAGACTCTAACCCACCTTCGCTCGCTCCGCAATACTGTATGAATTAAATGGTATTAACCTAATCTAACCGAATATCAATAGAAAATCGCAAAAAAGTCAATTAAAAACCTGGCCCCCCAAAGCTAAACAATAGCCTAACATTTTTATGACGAACTATTTATTCTTAATCAGTGCCCCAAAGTTACAAAAGTTACTCGAAAGTTAACTGAATTAGACGAAATTTAAGCATCGGACCAATAAATAGAATATAGATTCATACGTATTTACTGAACAAGAAAGGAGCCATGAAAATAAGATTTATTTGGGAATAGCAATAAAAAAGGAAACGAGTCAGAAGTAACTGTGAATAGTCATTCCATTCATTTCTACAACCTTATTCATTATAGTTACACCAGCAGTTGCCACCATAAAACTCACATATACGTTCATGTAACCTAACAAATGAATCAAGAAATGTAAACAATTGAGCAATGATATTCACCTTTATATTTGATCGTTTATAATGGGTGCGAAAGTTTTACCCAATTTATTTGACCAAATTACCGTCAAAGAAAAGTTTGATACAATATTTGATGGAAAAGTTTGACGATGTATAATCGGCTTAAGACAGCGTTCACTTAAACGCGTTCAACATTGAACTTTCCAGTTTAAACTTGGTTCCCGGACTTTCGTTGCACCATTGAAAATCGAAGTTCAGTAAAACTCGTTTAAGTAAACTTCGGTCAATTTGTAAAATCGACTCTGATTGGTTGTCGTGTTTCGTCTCTAACCTTCGTTTAACAAAGTAACATATGAAGAAAACATACCGTGTGCCGGGATTTTGGACTTTCGCGACTGTATGCATCTCGACTGAATACATCTAAGAATAATCTAATAAATTCTACCTGTAATAAAATAAATGAGTGATACTTGGTGTTGCAATATTGGTAGTAGATTTTAGATTAGATTGTAGCCTGTAGTTTTACTATACGGATCCATAGTATAAGTAGTAGTAGTAGGAAAGAGGTAGAAGTCCCGCAGGGGTTTGTTGGGTTTTGTTCTCGGTGCAGTTTTACTATACACAGATTGTAAAATGTATAGAAAAAACATGGGCAAGTCTTTAATTTGCTCATTTTATGTCCAGAACAGAACCCACGGCTACGTAGAATAAAACTGCACGCTGTTCTCGACATAAAATGGGCAAATTAAAGACTTCTGCAATTTTTTCAGTATATTTCACAATCTGTAGATCCGTATAGTAAAACTGCAGCATTAGGATTACAATAAACTTATAACAAAGAAAAAATATAATGTGGATTTATGTGGACCAGTGGTGCTTTCAGGAATTGGCAGGGGGAACTTCTTCCCGAGAACCATGAAATTCCCTCGGGACCATATATCCTATGCTCAATGTGGATTCCCAGTATTTGCGTTACTAATACATTTCTTCCCCAGTATACTGAAATTCGACACCACTAGAAAATAATAATAATAACTTCTGGAATCCACTGACGGGGAAAATTGATTCATGAGTTATACATATTTCATCGTGAAAATGTTATTCTAATGTCTTTTACATCCTTTTCCTTGTTGGCGTTTGCCTACAATTTCCAGTTAGCATAGATAAAGTTGAGGAGCGCTACCATTTATACTTTCCACTTATGATCTAACGTCTTCTGCATTCTTAGATTCTAACCTGTCCAACAGCTGCATTCACATTTATAATATGCTTGCATACTTATATGTTATAAATACAATAAGTGCAAAAACCACGCACAAATCTGTGCTAAGTGGCACACACAACCTGAGTTTGTATCTATTCTGATTTCAAGTAGGGCACAATTTGAAGGATCGCTCGTAATTTTTCCCGAGAAAACAGACACATTAGCGATGGTGGTGTGTGCATAAGGAAAGAAAAGTGTGGAAAATATCAATCTCCTGTTTTCCGGTGCAATTTCTCAAAATACATTCGTTACACATGTAAGTAATATGTGATTATAGAAACAGCATTAAAATGTATGGTTTATAATTATACAATTATAATGGAGGAATGAATAAAGGTGGAGGAAACGGGAGAACTCCGAGAAAAGACAAGCACACGGTGTTTGTCCACCACAAAGTTCACTTGGCGGGAGCTGGGATCGAACCCAGGATCCCAAGCACCAGAGGTGAACGCTCTACCACTGAGCCATCGCGGCCCCTGCTTGCAAACTTATATGTTAAGGATACAATAAGTGCAAGAACCACGGAGTTTGTATTTATTCCGATTCCAAGCAGGGCACAATTTGAGGGATCGCTCGTGATTTTGTCCGAGAAAGCAGGCACATTAGCGACGGTGGTGTGTGGATAAGGAAAGAAAAGTGCGGAAAATATCAGCCTCCTGTTTTCCGGCGCAATCAAAATACATTCGTTACACGTGTAAGTAACATGTAATTGTTGAAACAGCATTAAAGTATATGGTTCATAATTATACAATTATAATGCATAACTAGATTGTAGTGATCACCTATTACAGATTGCTAGGTATTTTTTGTTCTGATTTGTTCATTACTCAAGCAGACGGTTCCACCAAATTTTGATACGTTCTTACATTTCCAGGTTAGGTTAGAGCTTTCTCTTAACAGAGCATGCACTAAACGAAGAGCTCCATTACTACTTGCGGGTTGACTTCAGGATTGTATAAATAAAGTGGACGTACAGTATAAAAACTACTGTGTATAAAACGCGAACCGTCTTGTGCTACGTGGCCACCAAAAAGCACGAGTGCTATCTAACCGAGTTAGAGTAGGAGTGCAGTAGAGAGGCCCGAGCGACAGCGAGCGGTTGCACCATAGGGAGCAGGCGCGTCGACGACGGGGTATATGCATAAACAAGGACAGTGGAAGAGCACAATTACACATACAATAGTATCTTTATCACTAATAATTCATTTTAATATGCTGTGATAGATGTTAATTACTTATTCCTTCATGAAAAATATTTCACGTCGTATCTTACCATTTGGTATTGGTAGAACCGTATGCTCGAATGAACCCTTAATTTGCTTACACATACCCACCATCGCAAATTCGCCTGTTCCCTACAGACGCACCTCGACTATAGCCCTCCAGCTTCACCTTGGTGTAAACCTTAATAGGTTCAAAAATAGCTTGTAACGAGCAGATTGCAAAGTCTGGTGCGCGGTTGTGATACGTGTGGCTTTCACTATATGCAGCTAAGTTTGTATGTGTCTTATACAATTGTACGCAATTGGTTGATACCACTCGAGGAGTGACTAGATATTAAGTTTTACGATGATATTAACTGGATAATAAGTCTTACGCTGTTTGCATGGAATTTTGACAAGAAAATACTGTATTTATAGACATAGCTTTTATGCCCTCCTAAGGTTAACATTTACTGCAAAATTGTTTAGAAAATACATTGTCGAAAATGCTATGAGCTGATTTTGTCAAAAAAAATGCACATTATATGTAGTTTATTTCTAGTGCGTTCTCTATTGTAAAGCTACAGCCTCGCAAATTTTCTACCTACATATCCTCCTTATTTCTTTTTGCGAGTTAGCAGACTTTACCTGAAAATTAAATAAGAACTGTATTCCAGATCTACACCGTTTATTTTATTTTATTTATTTATTTTATCCGAACACGAGAAATGTATTGTAATTTCATTAGTAGAAAAATAAAAAGACACTATTGGATGTCAAGGGATTGACCTGGACCAAACAAGTTTAAACCCCCAAATTTGACCGGCGCCATTCTTATGACCGGCTGGGTTCGATTTCCCGTGTTCGGGCTATTGATTTTTGTAATTAAAGCGGACTTTGTGGTTAGAAGGAACAAGTACTTCACTTTGCAGGTGGTAGTGGATAGAGTAAAAATAATGCAAGCCTCCTAATTAAATCACAAACCAAAACAAACTCTTGCTGAGGTTGCGCATGCCCACCATCCTTGACGCGTCAATCTTTTATGCTTGCAGAGTATACGTAAATACCTGTACACAATACCAAGAATTCCTGTGGTGATTCGTGTAAGAAACGCGGAAAAGGTAACTGAGAATAAAACAAATGCATAGGATAAATTCTATTTTATCAAAAAGTAATTTACATGTTATATTTACTAACGTGCACCTTTTTTTAATATATTTTTATTGATAAATCTGCTTCGATATGTTTTCAGAACCTTCTAGCCCATTTTGATATATAATAAAAAAAATGCCGAAGGAGTGCTTTAAAATGGTATGATATATTATTGCCGGCTTACGTTAAGATTGGTGATACACGACCACCTGCCACAAGTTGGATCACTGAACACATCACTGCACTACACATAAATTAAAGGGGATTTAAGGGGAGAGGAACTTAGAGTAATTCCGTGTAGAAGAATTCCTTGCAACTTTGTCTTCTTATTCCGACGATGATAAATTTAGCCTCGATCTGGATTACATTATCTGACGCTTCCTCTTCGCAGAGTTTAATGTGAAATTACTTCAATTACAATAAATTCAAATTAGCACTAATAAATTTGTATTTCTACGAATATTTTACTATGTTTTCCTTAATATTGGGGCGATTTACTATAAAGATTAGTTTGGTTAATTGAACGGACTAGTACGTAATAGATATTCAGAATGTATAATCACTGAGTTACAACTTTTATCACATATCTTCTCTAATATTCACTAGAACGATTACATTCTGAACTGCATTGACTATAGGAGATATTTATATTATTAATTTCACCACTCCGTGGAGGATTCTTCGTTTAATCACATACATTGTTCACACTCGATTATTAAGTTTGTTCGTTCATTTCACACTGGCATTGCAACTGATTTTCACAAGAAGTGTTCTCATGGTTTCAAACTAAATAGTATTATTTCATATATATATGTTGACTTTCACAAAATATTTATTCCATGAAACTACACTAACTCGAGAAACTGTTTACACAATATATTTCACTACAGCGTGAAGGATTATAAATCTTGTTACGGATTTCTTTCAGAATCAATATACACGCTTGCTTATATGTTTCACGGTGGCGCCCAATGCTAATCCTTGCGCCTTCACCACAAAGCGTCTGTCTTCCTACGCCTATTAATGGCAATGAGAAACATTAAAATATTATTGGAAAACATTCTTTTATAGGTAATATGCACACTAATGAGTTTTATACTTGTTTGCCATTAAAATAACGGAATCCAAGTACCAAAAACAATAAAATGAACGTCGATGGCGATAAGTTTCATTAAACTAAACTTTTATTATAACATCATAACCACAGCTCTTTATTTGCTGAGCACGTAATGCAAGTCACCACGGCAAAGCATTGCCAACACGTTGAAAAAGACAGCACCATAATCTAAGGTTTGCGTCAACGTATTATGCTGAAGGCCTTATTCCACTTCAGATGGGGTTAACTGGGGAATTTAAAATGGAATGGAAGTGAGGGAGGACACACGCTCACAATATGCACAGCTTTGACATACGCGCTCCATTTCCACACTGCCTTTCGTGCTAGTATCTCATAACAAATGTACCTCTGCGCGAAATAGTCCTTCCGCCTCAGCATATAGTGCCGCTTATAACATCAAAAATAACCAACAAAGACAACAACTTTCTTCACTTTTACTATTTCACTTATCTCACCTTGACTCATTCCTCCTCACAAACTTAAATAAATTTTCCAATCGACCAGGTAAATTTCCTAAAATTGGTCCGGCGATACGCCACTTAACCCTAAAATAGTATTCGAGCCATAGTGATGCGTTCATACTTCAGTCCACTCGTACCGTGAATCGAAACCATCAAAAGTGCAGACGAGCATCGTTACTAATCAAGATGGCAGAGACAAAATAATTATATATACTATATTTTTGGGGGTAAAATCGACAGTTAGTATCTTGAAATATATTTTATAACGACTGGTTTACTTTTGGAGAACAATATCATTATAGCTATAAACAGTATTTTTTGAGCAACATTACTCAAATTCCCTAAAAGACTAACTGTACGAGATTTGCTCCGTGATAGAAGCTAGTGGCTAATGTACGAAGATAAGAAATTACACCCAATTAATTTTTAAAAAATGAGTCCTAACTTTCGTAACGCTAATCAATAGTTGAAGTGTGTATTTTAAGGTGCATGGAATTAAGCCACCGACGGATCTGTGGCGGCCGTTATAAATTGCACTTGATATGTATGACAAAAAAATCTTGCTTATAGTTTAGGTATGATAAACTGATGAATTTGAATCTAAACATAATCCGCCTTATGCAGAGTCATTTTGATGCACGATTAGCGTCATATTAAAGACCTGACTACTGCATGAAACCTATGTTAGTAGAACTCTTTAGTATGGCACTAATCGTGCGTGAGAATGACTTTGCATAAGGCCCAATGTTAATAACTTACACCCCAATGTATTTAGAGTCATAAATATCGGTACTATTTTCCAGTCTTCATTTCTTCAAGTTGCTATGATCCCGTGCTGCATCTAGAAATAATTCTAGTTCCGATCTTCTAATCGCTACCCACACAGCAATGAAATGTTTTCAAGACGTTTTTAAAACGTGCCATCATTTTCCTTCAGAAAATGTATCCTACTTCCCTTAAGGAAATATATTCCATACGTTGTTGAAAACATTTTCCAATTAATACTGAAAATATTCTCGTAATACACTCAAAAACGTTGTAGAAATATTTTATACGCCGTTAGAAAAGTTTTCCAAAAAATGTTTTCCGTGCGATTTCCAAACATTACTGAAAATGTATTTGAAACATTTTATACAATGTTAACTGAATGGTTTTTAAAATGTTTCGCATGTAATATTTTAAAATTATTTACTAATAACAGAAAATAATTTGTCAAGAATGAAGAAAATTGTTTTCTAAATATTTTTTAAATGTATTGCGTACATTAGTTGAAATATTTTCTGAAGATTTCTAATTCATTTTTAACAAAGATTAATGATCTGTAAAATAATAATTTTAAAATGTTTTCCATACATAACAAAAAATATTTTCTGTACAAAAAAAACATTTAGTGAATATTTGCTGTATATCACAGAAAATTGTTTGGAGAATATTTTCTGTATATGACAAAATATTTAGAGAATATTTTCTGTACATGACAGAAAATATTCAGAGAATATAGGGTAGACATATCAAAAAAATTTTCAAATTAAATTTCCTTGGTGTTCTGTAACAGTAGAAAATCTTTAGAAAATACGAAACTAGTTTCAGATATGAATTTGTGATAGAGAAAATATTTACGAATAATTTTTCAAATAGCAATTGATATGTTTTTGATTTGTTGTTGTATGTAATTTCAGAACTTACCTAAAATATGTTTCTAACATTTTCTAGTTTTCAGAAGAAAATATTTTAAATTCCTTCTGTAAATTTTTCGTCATTACCACAATAACACCTACAGTTTGAAATACATTTCTTTCTTCAAAACTGAAGGAAATGCATATGAACAGTTCTCCAACTCTTTTGGGTTAAAATAGCTGGATTCCATTTATACAAATTCATGGGGTGGTAGAAGTTTGTGTATGCCTGAACCGGTTTAGAAAACACGGAAACTTCTAGCATCACATAAATTTGTGGAAATAAATTCTAGTATTTTAACTTACTGGTTGAAGAAAGAAATGTATTTCAAAATGTACGTGTTATCGTGGTAATATTCAGAACAGACGAAAAATATTCAGAATTTAAAATATTTCTCTGCGAAAACCAGGAAATGTTAGCAAAAATATTTTAAGTACGTTCTGAAACTACATACAATAATAAATCAAAAACATATAAATTGCTATTTGAAAAATGAATCGTAAATATTTTCTTTCTTAGCACAAATTCATATCTGAAACTAGTTTAATATTTTCTTAAAAATTTCTACTACTACAAAACACCAAGAAAACTAATTTGAAACTATTTTCGATATGTCTACCTTATATTATCCGAATATTCTGTCATGTACCCGGGATCCCTTAATATTACAAGGCGACAAGACAGGGAACACTGTACAGTATAAGTGGAGAAAAACTAAATCATCTTGGACACAACACGTTCTATATCTATGACAATATTCATTGAAAAATATGAAGGAACAATAACAATCGGAACAAATCACATGCATTTTGAGAAAAGTATTTGTAATGGAACTCCTAAAAAATACATTAGTACAATTTCTTACAGAAGTATTAAAATATACGAAAGTTACAAACACGTGCATATAATGAGTTATTCTTTTAAGGAGTCATTATAAAGCGTGATCATACCACCATGAAACCATTTTATTGCACCATGTCTCTCAACATAAGGATGACGTGGACCACTCAGTTGTTCACAGGTGGGATGTCTTCATTGTTCTCTTCGTTGTATGCTTTACACAACACTAAAATAGCTATTGTAGTGCGTAAAATAAATGACTGAGCACAAGAAAGAGACCCCGGGTGTCAACATGTGAGTGGTTCATGTCGTTCTTGTGGTGGGTTCACCGGTGGTTAGATATATATATGATAAATGGAGAAAGTAACTGATTTTATATCATGTAAATATTTAATGTGATATACAATCGATTACTCCCTTGAGTTATCATATATAATAAGAGAAATTAAACCGTTTATCCTTAAAATTATCTAAATTCCAACATCCTACATTACTTAGATTGCGTAACAAATCGAAAGCCAAATAAAGGAACGAAGGTTTAAAAGACAATACATAAAATAACATCTTGTACATTTATTGAGAATAATTTCTTAACTTTACATCAAGTATGAATTTGTTGTACACAATATATTTAATGTGAATACATAAACAAAAAGTCTATAATAATTTAAGTCTAGTAATTGCATACCGTATATTAAAATAGTTTGAAATGGATATACACCTCATCAGTGTAATATTAACTAGTGTTATATAACATTTTAAAAAAGCACTTACTTTGTAAGAACAGTTCGAATAGTTGCAGCTTATATCCATTTTCAATCTTGTCCCCACATCCTAGCATTGTAGTTCAGAAGATGGCAGTACCAATCACCAAAAACCAAGCACCAGAATCATGCGTTTACTTACGTTCCCCTCTCCTTCAGCACACACCCACAATATAAGTTAAACTATTTCTTGGAAAGTTTTCTGTTACCTTCTTCTAAGAATATATTTAACGATACCAAGTAGGTATATTAACATTACTTTAGCATTTGAAGTGTGATTTAACTGCCATGCATGAAAACTGATCACAATATTCATGCAAATTAGCTTAAATGGGTACCATATACATTACACTAAACGAACTATGCCAATAAAAAAATCACAGTCAATAAGAATTAGATCTTCAGTCTAGATTTTTAAATAGCTGCTATGTTGATGCTATGAATTTTGGGCTCCCCACACCAAATGTCTCTATGCCAAACGTTTTTGGTCGAAGCTGTGAGCAAACCGCAGGCTAATGATCGGATGATGATAGCATGCAGGCTGATGATAGTTCATCACTTATAGGAAGACAGTTCGAAGTACTAGGTGAGACAGAACACTCTTCTTTTTTCTTGGATTCATCCACACTTACGGTCAAATTTAGTACCGTCTATGCAGTATCTATGTGCGGTGTACCTTGAAATCATCTCGGTTGATAGCCTCCACAGTGCACTCCTAAAATAAAGCAATTGTTTTAGAATTATAATTTGCAGCATGTGTGGCAAAATTTAAAAACCAAATACATCTCAGAATCAAGGCTAAGTCAAACGAAGCGATATATAGGTATTTTTTTATCTTACCACAGGCTATCCAAAACACTAAAACATTGTTTTCTATACTTTTGGAGGTTATATACTAAATATCTTAGTAGCTGACAATCAAATTTAGAACGCTGAATAAGTTGTAGTGTAGATATACAATTGAAGCTATGATCCAAACATAAAATAATTATATTACAAACAAATAAAATTATCTTAGGATGAAAATGGAAGCTGTAGACGCATGAGTATTACTGAGTGAGGGAAGGAAAGTACCAACGTTATGGCACCTCCAGCTGGGTTACGAGTTTGACACAGTTCATACACATAAATCGTTGGTGGTTTATATTTCCTGGTTCGACTTAAAAGATAAGAAAATTCGCTCGCTTTAAAAGAGTTAAAAGGTAAAAACTTTAAAAAGGTTTAATTTATTGTATTTTTGTTAATGTAAGTAAATAATGTAGAAAACTGACACAGAGCTTGCCCGCTGGACCTTGGCGCCCTAATCCAACTGCCATTTATATGCCTGCCATAAAGTAATAAAAATATAAACTTTTTTATAAAGTGCAGATTAAAGGAAGCTTAATATTTACATTTTTTAACGATACCTATAAATTAATAAAGTAGAAGTATATGTGGTCCTTCTCACTATGCTTACTTATATATATCTTAAAGCCTAGTGATAAATAATACCAGCCCTCTGCTCCTATACCACCCTGTGATACTGGAGCAGGACGTTTGGACGCAAAGCCATGTACCTAAATAGGTTAATCTACTTAAATAGGTTATAATGTATTTCATAACCAGAAACCAGATGATTTAAAAGCCTTAAAGATAGGCACTAATATCACAAAAACTCTTAAAAAATAACTGCACAAGCTAAAATCAAGAAGTTCAAAAGGTGAAATTTGATCCAAATTTTCTTTAAAATGTCATCTTCAAAACTAAGTTTTCGTTATGTTATAATATGTCTTATGGTAAACAGTCACTGAAAGTCTCAGTTGCAACAAATGCTTAATTTAGTTCCGAAAAATGTTTGTGTGATGCAGAAAGAAAACATATTGGTCTAATTATTTTGTTTTTAGAATGACATATCCTAATTTCAGGAAAATCGGAGACAATGACCTGCAGAATTTCTTTTTCAGCATGAATCTATCATGAGCTAAAATAAAACTTGCTGTAGGCATACTATAACACGCCAAAGTAAACTTCGGCGAAGTTACCTTTATAATATCTCTAACATAAAGGATATTCATAACTTCATAGCAACTCATAACATTGCATTACTGCTTATTACTATGTATTTGCAACAGAGATACTTGGAAAGGAAACAACAGTGAAACCACAAGTAAACAGTGAAATCTAATATACATATTGAATAATTTATTTTGTCTTATGTTACAATTACCATGACATTATCATTCCATGACGGAATTATGGGCCAAATCCAGCACTATTCTACAATTTCAAAAGTTTCAAAATTCTGCACGGCGAATTCTTTCATCTGCCTGAATATATTTCCTTCTTTTGAGTTGATTTTGAGATTAACGTCCCGTTCAGCAGCGAGGCTATATGAGACGTGGACCTACTCATTAACTTGAAATCCAAACCACATGAGCTCCCGCCGGGAATTTTCTTCTTTTCTTGGGCGGATCTTTTCTCGAGGCATTGCCTCGTACACTAAGTCCTGCTTTTTTGTCTGAAATGCATCAATAAAGCGCCAAATCGACCAATATCGTTCCTTTACGTTAGATATACTATAAAGAACAGAAGTTATTTTATTTTGGGGTATCACAGGCTGCCTAAAGTACGGTAAATTTTATTTGGCCCATTCTTCGTATTTAAATATATAGTTAGTGCCTATTTTTATCAAAATTTATTAATATTATAATGTCTCAACTTTCTATTAATACAATAGTCTCCACTATCCGGTCTAATGGGCATATCGAATAACAAAAAAGTGTCTTCCATTTCAATTCAGGTAGGGCGTGTACCATCACCATCTAAGATATTGATGAAACGTTTTTTATAGCAACTAGACATGTTTTTAAGGGACTCGTATTTTTTTTGCTTTGTTTTGTCTAAAAAACTTTTCCCGCCAAGTAAATGGGCATCAAAGATGGGGAGTACAATTTATGAATTTTACAAAAAATGGAAATGGTCAATTTCGGAGCACCACCATTCAGCTATGGAGACCAAACACCGTGTGCGTGGGTTTTCTCGGGGTTCTCCCGTTTCCTCCCACTTTCTTCATTCCACCATTTCATTCATCTCTCATTATCACCGTCTCCTTTAGCCTAACCGGCATAACCGTGGGACGTAAAACTCAAAAATTTCATTTCATTTCATTTTCAGCTATGGAGACAGATAGAGTTATAATTCTTGTTGTGGTATGTACATAAGGATATAAGTAAATATATTTTATTATAGTTTGGTTTGCGTATTTGTATCTTTCTGTATATAAGTTAACAAATGAAATCCAGTTTATCTGAAAAGTCGAGGTTTGCGATTTTTTCGAGCACTTCCGGTTCGAATTTTAAAATTCTGTTTTCACGGTTAGTGAGACCTACTTACCCGCTTTCCAAAAAAAAAATTGCATCGCTTCTGTGTGCAACCGTTTTGTCGCAAAAAATTTGAGAAATCGTCAAATTTTTAAAAATTGCCAATTTTGGGTGCCATTTTCTCGAAAACACCATAATATAAAATTCTGAAATTTTGTCAATGGTTCAACTTTACATGACTAACAAACACACCAAATAGCATTCTCCACCATTGCTTCATGAATTAACTACAGCCTTTTGAAGTTAGCGAAGATTCGTTAACTTTGATGTCACAGTTGGCAGCACTGAAAACAATGAAAGTGCAACAATTTAATGATGCTTTTGGTTCACATTCATTAAATAAAGAATAAAAAGTTTTCCTGGCTGCTTTTTATTACTTTGATCAAAATGGCTCTCTGAAATGGTAAAATGAGCCTCCAACTACTCCATCTTCTTAAATCGATCTAATCTGATATGGAAATTACGATTATGAAACACACATATTTTAAGTTTACTCTAAACGGCCATCCAATAGATCCTGATGATCTACAAACAACCTGAACTATTACCTCAATGATGAACTGGAATGCTCCAGACAAAATCCCAATAAGTGCGACGCCATTACAGTGATCGAAAATGGATAAAAAGTTAAAAAATCGAAAGATTTTCTTACGCGTGCTATCAAAGAAATTTACGGGCTGTTTAAACAGATCAATCCCAGCATAAGAATGGTTCACTCGAAATTTTATAGTATTCGACCAAAGTGGGTCAGTCCACAACCTGCGAGGGAGGTGTTTGTGTGTACTGCGTTGCAACAAATCAAAGGAGCAGCCTGTATTGAAGCTGTCATAAGTGACCTATTTCTATTAATAGTATGATTTGTATAAAATGACAGCTGTCTTCTTCAATAATGTGGTGATTGTCATGGAGCGGAAGGAGTAAGTGTGGAGTCTTTAATTATTGATCCTGATGAAAATGAAAATATTACATATGTCATATGGGAAAATAATGATCTTGTTAAAAAGATTGATTTAAAAAAAAAACACGATTTCGCTCGTACTCATAGCCATAGATAAGATTCTAAAAAATACTTGAAGAAAAGCGAAAATATAGGTTTTAGAAAAAGGTTCGAATACATGTGTAAAATTTATCAAACCGTTTCAGTGATTTCTAATGATGCTGCATCCCACTTTAAAAATTGCTTTCAGATGTTCGAGACGCGAACAGGTCCGATAAAGCAGTGGCTTTTCAGTGAAACCGGCCGTGGCAAGGGTCTCTGCGACGGTATTGGGGGTGTGGGGGGAAAGGTATAAAGAATATGGCAACACGGCATAACCTTAGGCAAGAACAGATTCACAATATTAAAACTGCAGAAGAATTCGTGAGTATAGTGCAAGTACAAACTCCGGGTATTACTCTCGTAATGTTGTGAAAAACCGAATTGGACAATTTTCAAGAAAGAAAAAAAACAGAATGGGAAAGTGTGCGACCGGTAACTGGTATTCGACGAAGTCATCTTTGGCTTTTATGGCAGTAACGGGTCACCATGGACTAACTTTGTGCTTTCCCCAAAATCGAGCTTCTGCAATTCAAAGTGTAAATTTAAGAAATCTGCAAAAAATGACTGCATACATAATAACCAGTGATGGATAGGAGAAATATTATTAAAAAATCATGAATTACATGAAGTTGAAGTGTTCTTTATGTTTCCACATAGACCTTCAACAGGGTACAGGTTTCCAAAAAGGCATAAGAGAAGTGAAAATAAGTGTTCTGTGACTATCGACAACGTGCTAAGCGTTGTGAGTGCACCAACACCTATTGGAGCATTTGCACGGTTAGATGCTATTAGCGAAAAAGACACTAAGCAAGCAAATAATTACTTCAGTGTGATAAAATCAGTGAAACTTTGATTTCGAAAACCATTTTAAGTAACTTAGTTTAAAATTTGTGTTTTTCGTAATCGTAATTTTCATCTCTGATTACATCGGTTTAAGAAAACGGAGGAGGAGAAGGGGGAGGTTCATTCTACCATTTCAGAGAGCCATTTTGATCAAACAAATAAAAAGCAGCCTGGAAAAACTTTTATTATTTAATTAATGAATGTGAACCACAAACATCATCAAATTGTTGCACTTTCATTGTTTTCAGTGTTGCCAACTGTGATATTAAAGTTAATGAAACTTCGGTAACTTCAAAAGGCTGTAGTTAATTCATGAAGCATTGGTGGAGAATGCTATTTGGTGTGTTTATTATTCATGTACAGTCAAACCATTTGACAAAATTTCAGAATTTTAAATTATGGTGTTTTCGAGGAAATGGCGATTTTTAAAAATTTGACGATTTCTCGATTATTTTTTTTTTCTGCGACAAAACTGTTGCACAAAGAAGCGATACATTTTTTTTTCGGAAAGCGAGTGGAAACAGAATTTAAAAATTCGAACCGGAAGGGCTTGAAAAAAAATCGCAAACTTCGACTTTTCAGATAAACTAACGTTCATTTGTTAACATATGTACAAAACGATACGCATGCGCGAACCAAACTATAATAAAAAATAGTTTATTTATATCCCTATGTACATACCACAATAAGAATTATAACTATCTGTCTCCATAGCTGAATGGGGCTGCGAAGTTGACCATTTTCCATATTTTCTAAAATTCATAAATTGTACTCCCCATCTTTGATGAAGAGTAAAGACATCTGGTGGAAATTTTTTTTCGGACAAAACAAAATATACGGGTCATTTAAAAACATGTCTAGTTGCTATAAAAAAGTTTCAACAATATCTGACATGGTGATGGTACATTTTTGCGGAGGCTGAGAGGATGGTACAGTTTTTTTGGGCTGTTACGAATACAAAAACAATCCCTAAAATATAAAAAAAATACTCTTTTTTTAATAATAGCCCTATCTTATTATAGATTCCTCTCTCTACTAAATGAGGATTCGAACTTATGAAAGATCAATAAAAACTGTATTCTATAACCATAGCCGCCCGCTGCAGGGAACAGTTGCTTTCCCCATGGATTTTCAGAATACATAACAAAATTTTAAATTTTCTTATTCACACACAACAGTTAGTGAAGTTAGCAGTGAATGTAAATAATTTGTTTTTGCATTAAATATTATATGGTTCTAATTATCTGTATTCGTGATTTTCCTCGTATGTCGGTCCTTTTGCCCCCTCCTCCCTGTAAAATACACTTTGGGAGTTACTATGTCTAAATTTCCCTTTAAAATTCGCTTATATACTACATATATATTTATATAGCAACTAGTTTTGAAAGATGAATAAATTTATGATTACACCAACCAAAACGATTAAAATAATCGAGAGCCGTAATTACTAGACACTACTTTACTCGGTTAGTGCATTGCATACATGACAATGACAACCAGCATATCTGAGAATGTTTCATACTGTGAAGAGATAAATTTACTTCGAAATATCCCATACTGCAGCTAACTTAATATTATATAAGAGTTTCGATACTCAAAAAGAAAGATCAATTGAGACGTGCTAATTTATCCTGAATAACCGAGTCCAGTAACCAAGGAAGAGAGGTTAAAATAGCTAATTGTCTACAACAGCTCAAGTGCCCGGCAATAATTAAGTGCAATGAGCAATTACAAAGAAAAGACGATTATGGTTACCGCAAAACCGTACAATTGTTATTCCTCTTGCTTAATGTAACCAGGTAAGTTGGTTAACACCTTTTGCTCTTTTCCTTGGTAACTAAAGTCCAGAAGGTATAACGTCATTGACTTCCCGTACTTGGACATGCTCGTCACTGAGGGTGTGGTAAAAGGATAGCCAATCACCAGCCACAATTCACCGCACTCAGCGAGCCATGAGTAACCGAGCTGGCAACTCCGCATAAACGTCACTACATCTTTTCGCGGGAAGCAAACTACGTTATACCTTCCGTATTATAGTAATCCAGGAAAAGGCAGTGTACTTTCACTGAAAAAAATGAAATATTTAAGTTTTACGTCCCACGATTATGCCGGTTAGGCTAAAGGAGACGGTGATTGAGAAATGAATGAAATGGTGGAATGAAGAAAGTAGGGGGAAACGGGAGAACCCCGAGAAAACCCACGCACACGTGTTTGTCCACCACAAAGATCACTTGGCGGGTGCAGGGTTTGAACCCGGGACCCCAAGCACCAGAGGTGAACTGTACTTTCACTGAGTACTGCTCGGTTACTATTTGGCTACACGATTTCTAGCGTAGGTTTAACCGAAATTCGACTACTAGCAGCTAAGTTTTCATTTAATTCATACTCTGCACACGATAAAAAAAAGTCATATGCACCCGTGGTGTGAGTTATTAGTTAAAATTTATTAGTAATTTGTTACAATTTTAGGCAATGCCTTTCTTTTCAAAACAAGACAATACTGCATAAATTCTAAGGGGTGAAGTGACACCAGTGCTTATAGTGTAAATCTTCGTACATATACATATAAGCTCTAAGATAGCCTTTTCCAACCCGGAGTCCGCAAGCCAATCTGAGAAAGGCACACACATACACAGTTATGAGAAATACACCATTTTAAGTTAATCATCGAATTAATAATGACAAGTCAAACTCCAAAAGGGTGCTACGAAACTTAATGCCGTTTGTCATGACATACCGTTGTGAATCAACGTTTCCTGCTCTTTCTTATCTGAAGTATAAGAACAGGAAGAGACTTGATGAAAATGAAATGAAATAAAGTCTTTAAGTTTTACATCCCACGGTTATGCCGGTTAGGCTAAAGGAGACGGTGATGATGGGAAATAAGTGAAATGGTGGAATGAAGAAAGTAGGAGGAAACGGGAGAACCCCGAGAAAACCCACGAGCAAGATATTTGCCCAATACGAAGTCCACACGGTGCGAGCTGGGTTCGAACCAGGGACCCAAAGCGCCGGAGGTGAACGCTCTACCACTGAGCCACCGCGACCCCCGGATTAGACTTGATGTTGAGGCGGATCGTCACTTAAAAGTTTCTTTTTTTGATCCTGACATTTCCAAGTTAGTGGCTGAAAGATAACACCACACATCACATTAATGAAGTGGTGTATCTCGGTGAGTCATACACTTAGTGTCAGGTTAATTTGTTGAAGTTAATACATTTTATATTCTTCCAGAAAAAAATACGTTTTTCTATACTGGACGGGTAGGCTATTGTGGTTTTGTGTTGTTTACGTACTGGATTTATTTGTAACATCTTAGTCAAGATATCCGGCCTGAGATTTGAAACCAAGGACCACCTGATTAGGCGATTGGCATCATACAACTCTAACATGATTATACCACTGCAAAGAAAAACAAACACACTCATATATGCACTAACATGGGAAAAAATATAAACACTAACCGTATATTATTGCAAGGAGTCCTTCACATGCATTGTAGACTCTAAAGTAGGCCGCAGTGTGGAAAAGGTTGGGAAAGGCTGCTCTACGATATCAAGGGTTGCTGTGGCTCAGTGATATAGCGTTCAGCTCTGGTGCATGGGGTCCTAGGTTCGATCCCAGCTAACGCTATATGAACTTTGTGGTGAACAAACAGTCTGCGTGGATTTTCTCGGGGTTTTCCTGTTTCCTCCCACTGTCTACATTTAACCCTTTCGGTCGTTTCTCGTTGAAGTTAATACATTTAATATTCTTCCAGAAAAAAATACGTTTTTCTATACTGGACGGGTAGGCTATTGTGGTTTTGTGTTGTTTACTGGATTTATTTGCAACATCTTAGTCAAGATATCCGGCCAGAGATTTGAAACCAAGGACCACCTGATTACGCGATTGGCATCATACAACTCTAACATGATTATGCCACTGCAAAGAAAAACAAACACACCCATATATGCACTAACATGGGAAAAATATATATACTAACCGTATATTATTGCAAGGGGTCCCTGACATGCATTGTAGACTCTAAAGTAGGCCGCAGTGTGGAAAAGGTTGGGAAAGACTGCTCTACGATATCAAGGGTTGCTGTGGCTCAGTGATATAGCGTTCAGCTCTGGTGCATGGGGTCCTGGGTTCGATCCCAGCTAACGCTATATGAACTTTGTGGTGAACAAACACTGTCTGCGTGGATTTTCTCGGGGTTTTCTTGTTTCCTCCCACTGTCTTCATTTCACCCTTTCGGTCGTTTCTCATCATCGTCTCCTTTAACCTAGCCGGAATAATCATGGAACGAAAATTTTTCACGATATCAAATAAAGAAAATATCAATTAAACAAATTTCCTGTATATCACATTACTATTGTTAGCATATATAGGGACCAAATTTTTACTTTGATTCGGACAGTGACTGCAACCAATTCACCTGACCCGGTTCCCGGAGCAGTTTAGGAATCACAGTGAAGTTGCCCCACCAGGTCGTGATGTAAGGTCATGTGGTATTAACATGAGGTAAGAGTGGAATAAAACGAGCCCTGCGGGACTTCTAACCCAATTTGCTCGCTCAGCTACGTTTCGTTGCGTAAGTAAATCACTTTTTTTAAAAAAATTAAATTAGTGTTTGCAAAGTGGAGCACCAAAGGCATGAACAATTCCAACAAGTGACTGAGGCACAAAACATTTCCAGGAAGTGACTGAACCTATACGAACCGATTGAAGTTACTGTCTGACTCAAAGTAAAATCTTGCCTAATGGGTATACTCGAGCATACGGTTCTAATAAATTTTGACACATTTCTTGTAACCTATTTTCAGGTTAGGTAAGCGTTCACTAAATGAGGAGCTCCATTAGTACTAGCAGATTGACTTACAGAGGGCTCATTATAAATACAGTGTGAACGTATGTCATAAAAAGTACAGTTCATAAAACACGAACCAACTTGTGCTATGTGGACACTAACAACCACAAATGCTATCTAACCGAGTCAAGGCAGGGGTAAAGCAGGGGCAAGCGTTAGCGAGGTGTTGAGTCCGAAGAGAGCATGCGGGTCAGCAAAAATGAAGATAGTGGAAGAGCACACACATACAATAGTTTCAGTATCACTCATAATTCATTTCCATATACTGTGCACTGACGACTCGCATCCCCTCACGAGAAATGTTTCACATAGTATTTTATCTTTAAATTTTCTATTTGCTAGAACCGTCTGCTCGAGTGAACTTTATGTCGGCTCTTCATGGCCCAACAGTTTTGGTAAAAATTACTACATTGTTAAAAATTGGCTAATTTTGGTTAGGTCATGTTAGTTTAGCTTAATTTAAGCGAGGTCTAGTTTGCTATTTCGTAGTAACGTAAATTTGTACAAATAGAAAATTTGTATGTAAAATACGACGTGAAACTTTTTTTGTGAAGTAATGACCGTGTAAATATAACCAATTACTGTCAGTGCACAGCATATTACAATGAATTTTGAGTAAGAGTGAAAGCATTCTATGTGTTAGTTAGTGTGCTCTTACACTATCTTCGTTTATGCGCATAACCCCCGTCGTTGACGCGCCTGCTCCTTACGGACGCACCCTCTTGTCGCTCGGGTTTCCGTGCTGCACTTCTGCCCTCACTCAGTTAGATAGCATTCGTGCTTTTCAGTGGCCAGACAAAAAACTGGTTCGTGTTTTATGCACCGTAGTTTTTATGCCCTACGTCCACACTGTACTAGTACTGACCTCTCCTGATGTCAATCTGCAAGTAGGAACGGAGCTCCTCATTTAGTGCACGCTGTTAATAGAAATACAAAGCTCTACCCTAACCTGAAAATGGAAGAAATGTGTTAAAACTTGGGGATATAGTATACATGAAGCTGCATCAGTTCCCGAAGAAGCAGGACGCTCATACTTTTAGGGATTATTCATTGAGTATGTACGAACTTACAAAGGGGGTAACAAAATGACTTTTATTTAGGCCTACTTATCGACTGATACGAAAATAATAAAGAACGTACATGCACTTTATATCTTCATGTGTAGTGCCCTTGTACTTTATCTATGACTATGTGTGTGGGGGGAGGGGAATTTAACGCATATCGCATGTCTTGTGAACATAGATACTTCTTACTATTACACTACGTATAAAATTTATGGTATTTCATGCAGAAGTGGTAATAGAAGACAGAAGAAACGCAGATCAGGGGTTCTCATGTATACTGTTACCAAATTTGGTACAACCGATTCCTCGAGTAATGCTATTAATCTTCCCAAAACACCAACTCTTCACTTTGTCCAACGTCACCTACTTTCAATTGTTTGCGTGTGGATGATAGTTTATCATTTAATAACTTATTATTATTTCGGAACACCTCAGCATTGCGTTTCTGTTGTATGCAGCACTTCACAAGTTTTTCACACATCAATTACCCTTCCAAAGCACGAACTCATTTCTCCTGTAGTTTTGGTCCCAAAAAGCCGATATTACCCAATTGTCAATAAAAACAGACAATCAATATGTATAAACACTCACTTGTTTTGGATCTTACCTTTGATGTCTTCTTTCCTTTCATACTTCGGTTGGTCACTTCTCTCCTGTCACAAACCTCAGTTCAAAATCCAAATTTGCCTGTTTTAAATATACTTGTCTTTACATTGTAAGATATATTTACATATATTGTGACGATGTGCAGACTCTTTTTTAAATATTTACCTCGATTTATTTTACCATAAGGATGAGATCTGCTCGCGCTATAAGTTAGCGGGTGTCACGTTGGTATTATAATTAAATTACACCATGATCTTCATGGGGAAAAGTGATTAACCTAGGGGAAATGACAACATAAAATTTAAGATGTTTAGTTTATTACACAATTAATTTTGAAGGTACAACAACATTTAGTTGAATTATTCTACAAAAGTAATTTGATATCTGCTTCTTCATTGATAGTTAAGTACATTAATATAGATTGATTAACTGATTGGAAATTCAAATATTTAAATTAGCAAAGATGTAAGATGAATTACGAGTATGCAACTATTAGTTCTTAGTCTTGAAAGTTTTACTATAGGCTGATGAATCATTTTATAGTGCTGTAAGACATATCATTACTTGAACTTAATATTGCATTGGTGCATGTACATACCTTGTATAGAAGTCTTCTAACACCTTGCAACTTGGTGTTCCGAATGTCTGAGTTACGATACTCCTAATCACTACTTCGTTGGTCGTCAAAATAAATTATTTAGACCTTGAGATCCCTTTTTATTATTTTACGAGGGCCACACCCAGGCCTCACATCAGTCATCATATAAGATTCGTCAGATTCACAAATATGGAAACTTGTTGCTCTTTGCATTCTGATTGGCTATTAGTAAGGAACCGCACCCAAATTATATGGCGTGATTCAGAACACACGTGGATGGAAGATTTCAATAACAGGATTTCTAGAATTATCCACATCTATCTATGACTTGTCCAGAGATTCTTAACTATTAACCAAAATTTCCGCAAATGCGGGGTCACGTTGACAAAATCGTGATAGTTTATCCTGTTAGTAACCAAGCATAACCTTCAATAAGTAAACATCCTACGAATTTTTGCGTAGTAAGGCGACCACAGTCACCTTCGAGGTTTTGCGTATTTCCTTTCTCTGTTACTAGCTTGTAACAAGCTAAAAGAGAAAATTGTCTTGTAAATTACACATTAATCCAAATTAGCCCTTTTCAATTCCTGCAATAAAGAGCAATGTAACCATATTTTTGAATCCAGCGTCACATTCCCACTGCTTCATAATTTTCGTCCTCGAAAATCATCAAGAAGCGAGCGCTGAAGCTGGCACATAAGTAACCATACTTTCCGAATGACCCTCGCATTTACTTGAATAAAGGTTTTGCAAAATAGAGAAGTAAATTGTATGTCATGCATTGTTTACGTTTCCGTATCTGAGTTTGTTGTCGGCATAGTCGTAATTCACCTTTTCTATATAATAAGATAAAGAACATTTGCAATGTAAATGATATCTTCCGTCTCTTCATTAAGATAACTAAATAGACGGACACTTAAGTATGAAAGACATCAAGTGAACAAGCATGGAAATTGGTCATTAAACTTTGGATAAAAATACTATTAATCTCGCTTTGAAATCAAAGACGATAACAACTGGAATGCAATCATGTTCAATATAATTACTGACTCATTTTTTGACACATACAACCTTAATACGATTTTAACGTAAAGTTTATCTGATCAGTTTAACCCATGTGGAAGGGACAAAGACTTGATTTTGTGATCGCTTATCTTCAATTTGCCTAAAAGTTTCTATCAAAGAACATGAAAGAATGTTGTGGAAACGGGAAATATAAATATATGCGGTGAAAATGGAACTGCGCAACTATGTATCGGCCAGCAAGATACAACTAAAATGCAGATAGTCCGGAAAGTCCTAGTGTTGGAATTGACATGTTTTTCCGCTGGATCTACACTTCTAGCTGATGAGGAAGGTGCACCCTTACTATAGATGTCACTTAAACTTGTTGCCTTTAACTCCCTTACATACGAGAACTCTCATGGACTATATTTGGAATTTTTATCTCTAGATAAATGTTCCTTTGTGAAATCGTCACTTGAATCTTCGTCGGCGTCAGCCACCTTTACACTATGCAGCAATCGCTGTGGCGGCAAAGCAGAAGAGCCATTCGTAGAGTAGATGCGGAACCAATTTCCCGTAAAATCTGCCCCCAAAATACGGACTTAATTTGTCCTTCACAACTAACATTCCATTTCAAACGGCACGTACATTTGAAGGGATTAATGTGGTCTGACTCCTTTAAAATTTAATTCTGTCGTAGTCCTCTTTAGCAGTGTATTTATCGTGCACATAATAGTTCTGCAAAACTTAACTTGTGAGAGCGGCAAATTCTTTTCTATATGCCATGTCTAGTTACGTGTCTTGCCAAACTAATTCTAAACAAAATCCTATTGAACTTCCTTCTCATATCTGTGGTAATTGAACTATGTGTTTTACCATGCGATTTGCCAAACAGGAACTGCCACTAAATTTATTTCTACACTCTCCGCGCGTGTAAGATTCTTGTTATGTGTGGACTATATGTGAATCTTGAGTAAATGCTATATGTGAATCTTGAGTAAATGCCAGGCTACGTTCTATGCATCTCTCTTGTTTGTCACTTGTGTATTGAAATGCCTTGCAAAGATTGAGCATAGACTAAACCATTTTGAACATTTATTTGTGTGTGAGATTTTCGTCCTGTGTGGCTTAACACGTATGGACGTGGAATAAATTCCATTCCAGGGTTTTGGCACGTGTGAGAATTTGGCTTGGGTGTGGATTAACATGTGTGTAGCCAACTCTGAACGTCATATAAATGCTTTATTACACTTTGGCAAAAGAGCTTTATATCTTTTGTGGATTAACATCTGTGTAGCCAAATGTGAACGTAGTCAAAATTTGCCACCACACTCTTAGCATGTGTGACGTTTTTCTTCTGTGTGGAACAACATACGTCTAGCCAAACTTGAACGTTCAGTAAATGCCTTACCACACTCTTGGGATGTGTGATTTTTTTAACCTGTGTGGATTAACGTGTGTCTAGTCAAAGTTGAACGTCGATTAAATGACTTACCACACTCTTGGCAAGTGTGATGTTTTTCACCTGTGTGGATTAACATGTGTGTAGCCAAATATGAACGTAACCTAAATCCCTTACCACACTCTTGGCACGTGTAAGGTTTTTCTCCTGTGTGCTTTAACATGTGTGCAACCAAATCTGAGCGTCGTTTAAATGCCTGGCCACGTTTAAATGAATATGCTTTCACAAAAGTGATGGATGAAACCCCTTGCCAAACTGCATCGAAGTATGAGATTCATCATCTGAATGAGAAATTGCTTCCTTTAAAGTAATACACGTATCGTCTTCTCCGTGGAAAGGTAATACGTTATCGCGCCTGTAACAAATTCAACAAACAAGGAAATGTGAATGTACATAATGATTAAGTAGCAACCAAAAAGTAATCATTCTCTATATTTGATGATAAAATTACACTCAATTTGTTTCATTACTTGAAATATTGTACAAATATGAAATGGAGTACCACTGAGTAGTTTCCATATCTTTCTATTCGCAAAATAAGAGGCTGTAGTTTGTTTCACTATATCAAATTGAGCCATCATTTATACCGTGGCTGTCATAAGTCTTTGACCGTGGCTGCTTTGAAACAAATGCACAGTACGAGAATTAAATCTGTCTTATCTGTAGTTTCATGTGGAGAAAAAAAAACTTGCGTACCAAAGCTTTAAGAACAACTGAACTTATTAATATAAACTCTACCGAAAATCGTTCACTTTATCTTCATAAGAGGAATACGAAAGACATTTTGAAACGAAGAAAAAAAAATATACAAATTTCCAAGGTGAGGCAGAGAAATTTAACGTAACCAGACTAAAGACGAATCATTTACAGCGTAGTGATTGTAGTTCAGTGGTCTAGGCGCTTGGCCAGTAATCTGGAGGTTCTTCGATCGAATACACGTCGAGCATTTTTTTTTTACTTTAGGAATGTTGATGGCGATTGATCAGCGATAACACACGCTTTATTACATTCAAATATTTGAATACTTCTATAATAATTCTTTAATAATAAATTTGTATGATAGACACGCCCCTGTACTTAAGAAACGTGTTTCGCGACCCCCATCACCATGCTAAACCGATGAATTACGTTCGTAAATAGCGCGGAGAGATAAAGATTATAGAGCATACAGGAGACATGTTAAAAATAGTGATCCTTCCACTGATAGCACAATAAATCCTAATACAAAATTCGAAAACAATAGGATCTTAAGAAACCGTTGCACTCAAAAAGTAAGGAAAGTAAAACTGCGCTTTGACTATTAAATACTCGAATTCCAAAATAATGGAGCAGTTCTTCGGAAATGGCTAAAGTATTAGGTGTTGGGAGAAACATAGCCAAGAACGCAGTTAATTATACGCCAGATGAATTGAACACTTTTTTCTGTCAAAGCTGTATGATACCAGCCTCCATGAAACTGCAAACAATGAATAATATTGCAGCTTCGGAAATTAACTCTCTGTTCTCGTTTTCTCACGTACAGCCTGCACATATATTAAAAGCAATCCAAAAAATTAAATCTAAAGCCACTGGTACAGATGATATTTCAATAACCATGATCAGGAAAATCCTACCGCATGTACCTAATTCTATCATTGACATATTTAATTACTCTTCTCCACAGGTACTTTTCCCACAGTATGGAAAATCGCTAAGGTCCCCCCACTTCCAAAAAAGAACAACGCTGATAATATTGAAGACTATCGTCCTATCAGTGTCCTTACCGAGCTTTCAAAAGTTTTTGAATATATTGTAAATGATCGAATTCGGGAATATCTAACAACAAATAATTTATTGGATACATTTTAATCTGGTTTTCGAAGTAATCAGAGCACATGCACTGCACTAGTAAACGTAACGGAGGATATAAGATTGGCTATTCATAACAGAAAACTGAAGCTCCTTACTCTACGTGACTATAGTAAAAAATTTCAAAGGATTGATTTTGATATATTACTTCAGAAATTATCATTATTATTCATTTTTTCTGAATCAGTGGTTAAATGGTTTCATTCTTACCTTCACGAACGTAAACAAAGAGTAGTGATCAATCAGGATCACATATCGACATGGCATTGTATCAACAGTGGAGTGCCGCAGGGTAGCGTACTAGGCCCCTACTCTTTGCCCTTTACATTAATGATCTCCCAAAAAATCTCACCTATTGTAAATACCATATTTACCTTGACGATTTTCAGTTATATGCTTCTTTTCCCCAACAAGATATAAATAATGCGATTGAGAAAATAAATACTGAGTTAAACAGAATCAGCGACTGGTCTACGGCTCATGGGTTAAAATTAAATGCAACAAAATCGCAGTGCATCTTAATTCGCTCCCCAAGAATTCTTTCTTCTATTAATATCTATCAGCTCCCAAATATAATATTGTCCAATACTGTTATTCCATTCTCTACAGCTGCCAAAAATTTGGGAGTCATAATAAATCAAAATCTCTCCTGGTCAGATCAAATAAATGGAGTTTGTAAGAGAGCATTTGGTGCCCTACATACGTTAAATCGACTAAGAAATTTCTTACCAATATCTTTGAAGACCAAACTTGTCAAGGTACTGGTGTTCCCACATCTTGACTATTGCGACTCAGTCTATTCTGATCTAACAGAAAATCAATCAAAGCGCTTTCAAAAGTGCAAAATGCCTGCAATAGATTTATTTTCAATATAACTTACAGGGAACATCTCACATCTTTTTATAAAAAACTTTCATGGCTGACGTTAGTCGGAAGAAGAAATTTACATAATCTTACCCTATTGTACAAAATACTTACTACGTCAGTACCATCGTATCTAGCCCGTAGATTTTTATATTTATCCGACTTTCATACTAGAAGCACAAGATCACAATATAATTTCTTGCTCTCCATCCCCAGTCAGAATTCTGATTCATACTCAAAATCCTTCACAGTAAGTACTACACGCCTCTGGAACAGTTTACCTCAATTAATACACAACGTTTCCACAGTTGCCAAATTTAAAAAATCGGTATATTCCCTTCTCTTAAGTAAAGATAAGGACACTGGTAGCACATGAAGAATCTTCGTTTTACCAGATTATTAATAACCCACATATGAACACACAACCAATAGGTAACTTATGTTAATTTGTACACCTTATTCATACTTCTAGTACCGCTATATGCAATACGCAATTGTTGGTTTCTCCATGTTATTTTGTTTCCCCTATTTTATATTATTTTTCAATTTTTGTTTTTGAAGGGCTTAACCATTTTTTTTTACTTTAGCATATTGTTTTTTTATGTGGCTCAATACTTTTCTTTTGTAACTCTTAATACTTTCTATATATTGGTGTTTTTTTAAATATATATAATGTATGCACGTGGTTAAGTGCTCGGAGAAGGCTGCAGAGGCTTAACTTCGCCACGGAAAAGAAGTCATAAATAAATAAATAAATAAATAAATAAATAAATACTCGTTTGTTTCGACACTTGAACTATCAAATTTTCAGGAATAATACTAGTGATAATAAATATTATCTGGAAAAATATTTAAAAATTAAAAATTTATTATCGCTCAGGTCATACCATTACAAGCAGAAACCTGATATTAGCCAAAAGAAATGGGTTTTGTGTAACGTTGCCCATGAAAAGACGAATTTCTCATCTCGATTCTAAAAGCAAACCAAACAAAATCGGGACGAGACTTAACATTTTAATTCCAGACAGGACAAAGCTAACTCACTTTATCGTCATGCTTTGGAGATGAGAATCGAGACGAGACGAAAAGTATCGTAAACATTTCTCGTCTTATCTCGATTCTAGAAATAGTGTATGCCACTCTTTAAGCAACAATTGCTATGTAGACTGAATCTTATATATTATTTTGTTACTTTGTACTTCAGAGCTCACTGAGTTATGGTCTGTGTATATATTTTGTAGCAAAGCTTTTATAATTACATCTAAAAACTCCACACGTTGGTTTATTACAAGCTTTAGTGTTCAATTATATTCAGGTCTTTCTATTACAGTTATTTTCCTGGAAACGTAAAGTAGAATATTTTCTACACGAAATATTAGCAGAAAGCTTTCGTTTAAATTAAAGTAGCTGTAGAGGTGTCTCATGAAGGTACGGAACCCCTTCCTCCAAACCCCTACGTTTAAGTAAGTTTTGCCAAGCTTTAGTGCAACTATAAAACTTTTAATAGCATTATTATTATTATTATTATTATTATTATTATTATTATTATTATTATTATTATTATTATTATTATTATTATTGAAGTGTTGTAAATTTAATGGTACAACCTGTTCCACCCAGCTCCCGCCTAGTACGCATTGTGCTGAACAAACAACGTGTGTATAGGTTTTCTCCGTGTTCTGATTCCTCTTACTTTCTTTATTTCAATATTTCTTTCATTCTCATCATCGACGTGTTCTGTAGCTTAGCCGGCATAACCATTACAAAAAAAACAAATTTTCTTACGGCTCTTGTGAGTTCAGAATCCATACTTTTTACACGAAATTTGCCTCGAAACTTTCCGTTATAACATTTAACTACTTCTAGGGAAACTTTCCGTTATAATATTTAGCTAGTTGTAGGGAAACTTTCCGTTATAACATTTAGCTAGTTCTAGGGACGTATGGAGAGGGTATGTACTGTTGGTCCTGACACTTCTCTCCAATCCAGACTATTTTTTTTTACTTCTGGCTAACGCTACGGGCGATTTTACAGGTTTTAATACAATGTGTTCTCATACGGCAATTGTTATCTATATTATTATTATTAATAATAATAATAATAATAATAATAGTATTATTACTGAATATTTGAGACCGCAATATTACGTTCTATAGCAATGTAAATCAACATACTGAAGTTACGGAAATAAAAATAAATTCTTTTAACCTTATATACGGATGAATTGAGTTATCAGATACTATGCAAAGAAAAGATAGGAAAAAGGTGTCAGCTACTGGATAATGTGAAAATCCAACAGAACTTAAGTAGGATTTGTCTTTATCACAACACTCTTTCGAAGTAACACCCTTTCTTTGGGTAAAGGACAGTAGTGTAATAACCTAACTCCTGGGCCAAACTCTAGGCCAACCCAGTTTGGAAATATCTTTGAACAGCACAGATTAAGTAGGGTGAGATTGGGCAGGGTGCTTTGCGCATAGGCTTTTATGGCATTTAAAATCATAAAATACTTACACCTAAAATTTATATCTAACATTAAAAGTAAAAAAATAGTTTCTACGTCAAATTTTACATCCTGGGTTGATTTTAAGAATAAAAGATTGGCTAATGTATATAATGCTATCGATAAACAAGATGTTGTAACCTTAGAGCAGCTTGAATAAGTAAACGAAGAGTTCACACGAAAAGAAACTGTATTATTACCATGACGATTGGCAAAAGATGATGTTGGGAAACCAGTCGTTTTTGTATATAATTTAGCTGCTGCCTACAAATTGCTTTATAGAAATAGGTTAATGCATATAGAATTAAGTCTCAATTCATAACTTATAGACACATTTTTAAATTACATTCTAGTTGAAAGTTTTCCAATACACTTTAATATAAATGATCAGTTAACAATTAGATCATCCAAATATTCTGATTTGAAACAAGGCAAATCATTAATGCTTATTATGTATAAAGAAAGAGAGGTTGAAGATGAATACGAAAACGAATCAAGTGATAATGATAATGTTTGGAGAGTAGTATTAGGTAATGAATTTTAAATTTCTATATAATAAACAGGATGTATTGTGTTAAGTGTAAGAAATCAACAGATACGTAGAAAAACACTATTAGAATAGAAAAAATAAAGAATGGAAGATATAGTAAGAAAGGTATTGGTTCTGTATGTGGTGTTACTAAATCATAATTCGTTAAAAAGAATGATTGACTAGAACGAGGTAAAGATATTAGAGAAGACATTATAGAAGAAATTCGCAAACCTTCCGGAAAGAATTATCCTAGGTTAAATATTATTGTTAAAAGTATAAATGATTTATGGCAAGCAGATCTTGTGGAAATGCATAGTGGCATGTTAAAAGGTATCTCCAAGTTAAACAAAGGATATAAGTATTTGCTAACGATTATGCATGTGTTTTCGAAATATGCTTTTGCTGTTCCTTTTAAGATAAGAGCGGTAAAAATGTTACAGATGCATTTGAATCCATATTAAGAACGAGAAAACCTAGTAACTTACAAACTGATCAAGGCAAAGAGTTTTACAATAAAGAATTTAAGGTGATGGAGGAAAATTAGATTAATCATTACTCAACCTATAGGGGTAAGAAAGCTTCTGTTGTTGAGAGATTCAATAGAACTCTTAAACAACACATGTGGAAAAATTTACAACACAAGGATATTATAAATGGATAGAAATATTACCAACACTAGTTAACAAGTATAATAATCGTATGCATAGAACAAGCCTATAGAAGTTAATAAAAAGAATGAGCAAATAAGTAAATCGAAAGGGTTATTTGAAAAAGGATATACACCTAATTGGTCAACAGAAGTATTTGTTATTAGCGAAGATATACCATCTAATGCACCTACGTATAGAATTAAAGCTTTAGAAGAAGAGGATGTGCAAGGTAGATTTTACGAACCAGAACTATTAAAGACGAAACATAAAGATGAATACTTAGTGGAGGTGTTGAGAAAGAAAGGTGACAAAGCATACGTTAAATGGTTAGTATTTGATGATTCACATAATAGCTAAATACATAAAAGAAATGTTGTAATATAAATTTAAATATTATTTTTATGGAATAATAACCATAATAGGTTAGTATGGATCAAAGTTTGAATGAGATATGTTACGAACAGACTAAAGATAACTATTGGTATGGTATGTTTGGTAATTTTAAACTGATTATAGATAAGAACACAGGTTACTTCAATACTATTAAATTGTGTGCAATGGGAGGAAGAAGATTTAAAAAAACGTTAGAAAATAAAGGTTCAAATGAAATATTACAATAACAATCTAAGTGGACCGAATTCGGGCCACTTCAACAACTCACCTTATACAGTACAACTAGCTGATAACGAAATAATGTTAAAAAATATTTTCTAAACAATAAATACGAGTACTATGGATAGTTTAAAGGTTATTTGTTACGAACAGATTAGAGACAATTATCTGACTTTCTGGTTTATTATGCACATATCTTCCACAACGTGGGCCGGCACGAATTCAAGAATATTTGCGGTTTCTTTTTCGCCTTGCACTTCCTTGCACTGTTGTATTTTAGTGGCTTGAAAACACACAACCTGTGCCGTTCGCATGTATTCACAATTCTCAGTGAGACGTTTCTTTCATTCCACTACACTATTTTTAAACTCGGCAGTTATTGAATCAATATGATTGGCCGCGTTAACTAATTCACAGCGTACCTCAGTTAATGAGTTATTGGCTTTCTTTGATATTATTACGTAAACTGTCAGCTTTGGTATTCAATTCGCTATTTCCTACGCTCCCAAATCGCTTCTCTTACAGACTGTTGGAATTCACTTAAAGCTTCATCTATTTTTTGTCCTAGACGTCCAATATTCAATTCCATTTTCTGAGCAATGGTTTCTAATTGTTTCTATAATTCCCCTGTCAACATTGCTTGAAATTGTTCTAAAACACTAGCCTCCATATTGATATGAGTTAAAAGCAACTATTTCAAAGTACAAAAATATAAATGTCTCAGTGTAATACGAAAATAAGAAACATGCACTTAAAACGTGAAGCACTAAGAATTTTGATATTACGACCATTAACAAAAAAATCCTTGTTTTATTCACAACTCAGATTACACTTTGCGAAGTGCTTCAATATAAAATTAACACAGATATAAACTAGTACCATATACAAAACATTGTCTGTTAGTCATAAATACATATTAAGGCGGAATCTGCGGAAATTGCCCGTTTTCTTCTCATATGTCGTAGATCACTTGCTCACTGGTATAGCGTAAAGAAACCTCCTAAGTAAAATCCACTCACCATTTTTAGCGTAAAATTTACATCTGTTCTTTTACTCGTAGGATCTTCATTCTAGTGACAGTAACGTAAGAAAAAAAAGTTTTCTAAATGAATTACATGTCTGGCTAACTGCAGACATGTACAATTGAATATCAATCGATTCAGCCATTTCTGTAGCTAATACCAGATTAGGTTGATGTCAAATTTTTTGTACTGAAGTATAGTATGCAGATTGTTCGTCTTCTCTTTCTTTAATGTTTCTTTCCGAAAACACTCCTGCACGCGACACTTTTTTTAAAAGTAAAAGGGCTAGTGTACCAAATGTCCTTTCTCTAACAAGAGAGACCACTCAGATTATAATATTTGACGTACAATTTTAATCCTGTTCCCGTCTTTATGATACCCATTTGAATGAACATAACGTAATAATATGCCACTTAAATGAACACGCTCAACATATTAAATATTTATTTCAAACAGTTCAGCTCCCTGTATTTTAGAATGTGATGTATAACATATTTCTTCAATTTTTCGGTACTCAGAGTGTAGTATTTATCTTCGCATGCCCTTTTTACTTTTAGCGTAAAAAACAAAAATGAAGAATGATTCACGATGCTAATAACACAAGAGAGGCATTGTTTGCAAAAATTCTGTAAAAGCAAAATTCCAAACCTAGTAGGCTATATATTCCGATTTTTGCGAATAGCATTAGAGCAGGTTATGATAAGCTCTATGTTGAGAGCACAAACATAGGAGCACTAGCAATAATCAAAAAGTAACGAAGGAGCAAGTGGTTGACCATATTACCTTACCATATATTTTTATCCTTTAATAGATTGTAGAAAATAACTAATTATTTCACTCATCGGATAGCGATAACGTGATCTGAAGTGAAACACTTCTACGTCAGTTCTTCAGAGAGCGTAAATGAGAGGCCAAAATTTAGAGTACGTAAAGAATAGAAGAAACGGATAATTTTAGTTTCTGTTATCTACGGACATAATTGTATATTTTATATTGTATCATATAGTAACAAATGTGTTTCCCTCACTTATTACGGGTAAGTCAAATTCAAATTATATCCTTTGTATTGAGAAGCGGAAAAACAGTTATTACCTACCACAAGTTTGATAATATTTCAACAATAAGGATTGGAAATATTTTCCTAACCTGTATCGGATTTGTACCTTTTACTTGCAACTATTCTACAACCAACGTTACGGAATAAAAAACTTATTTCTTTTCATTTTTAGTAGTTAAGTTTAACAAATAAGGAGTTTGTGCTTTCTACAATTTAGAAATTTGTAAGAATATCGATAGCTTGAAACTACAAAGGAAGTTCCAATTCGTTCTATTTCAAGCCCTTTCGAATTCGAATATTTCTTTACGCTGCTCTGAGCCTATCGTAGAAGTATATATATTTGACATCCTGCTATTCCTGGTAGAAGAGGCAAGTAACTCGTGAGTATTTTTTTTTATGAAGAAGGAAGTATTAATGTCCGTACTGACAAACAATGAAAGAAATTTTGATCGTAGTATAAACTTGTTTCAAACTTCGTAAACAGAACGGACCTACTTTGCGGATGGTATAATTTGAGACCGTTTCATTTTATTTAGGCGAATGAAATGAATTGAGATCTTATTTGAGAATATAAAAGAATATAAGAATATCCCAGGAAAAACAATGAAAAATTTCCCAACCATTCTATTTGAACATATTTGGAACTTTAAGAGCTATTGCCAGTTACTTTGCTTCTAGCCGGAGAGAACGTAATTTGAGATCACGTCTTTCTTATTAGGTGAGTGAAGTAAATTTTGTTATTCTGCTTTTAGATTTTAGACATAAGTGAGAATGGGCATAGATGCAAGTCCCGCAGGATTTTGTATTTTTTTTTTAATTTAAGAACAGCTTTAGGATAGAAGATTAAGAATAGATTTATCAATAAAAATAAATATGCAAAGTATCTTTTTTTGACAAAATAGAATCTTAATATATTTAAAAAATGTGCTCGACGTCAGTTTCTTCTTTTCGGGTTTCCTCTAAAAGGGGGTGGTCATTATAACTGCAAATCGATTTCTAAGTAACGTTAGTTTCAATTTCTGTTATGGGGCAGCAGCATTTTATCAAATAATGTTCTCGTTGTACTTTTAAAAAGGGTATTTTATAAGCGACTTTTCGTTCTTCTATATAGAACTCCTGTAGGCTGACATCATCATTATTAATTAAGTTCATTTCAGAGCGATGTTAAGTCAAATTTGTTTGTGGGTTACTGAGATGTACTCATAAAATGCCAGGGAAGCGTTATTTATTTATTTATAAATTAGCCCTGTAAAGTCCACATTAAGAATATTACCGTAAATACGAATTTATTAAGTACATCCCGATTTTCGAACAAAATTTCTTAGTAGGATAGAAAACTGCACCGTATAAGCTGCCTTTTATTCTTGAATGTAGGTTTACATTAGTAGAGCACGATGATGGTTGAGTCCAAGTTTTTATGAGACAAAGATTTAAACTGCTTTAAGAAAAATTATTTTCAACTTTTATTATATTTCTTACACGGGGGAATATATTCTATGATCCAATCGAAAGTGCAGGAACGTGAGAGTACAACGAACCAAGACAGACGAAAAGGTTATGGAGCTAATGGTTTATAGTTTACTTGTGTATCAGTTTTCTTATATATTTTGTGTTTCCACGTATTTTCCCTTTCTTTAATTTACACTTTTCTCAATTTTTAAGATTATTTTCACACTACTTTCGATTGAATTCCAACAAAATATGAGTTTTCTATCATTTTGTCAGTACTTGTGTGTATTGATAGATTTTCCCATACTTCATACTGAATTTTTGGACAGGTCCTTTTTTTTTTTTTTTTTTTTGCATTTGAAGCTGTAAACGCTAAGTTATTCCATATAAAATCAGGAAGTTCACGAGTGAAGCCTTAAAAATTAAAGTTAGATTTTCATTTCAAATGAAACTGACGTTTGTTCGATTAGAAATGGCTGATGACCCAAAGCTCATAGAATACAGGCTTGAGTGTCGTTTCTAACCTTATGAATCACCCTTTACAACAATTTCCATTATCAAACCTAGATTTCTTTAATTTGTACTATTGTTTTCTTTTAAGATTATAGCCTGCATTCTCCGTTTCTTTGTAGACTACATACAGTCTGGTCTAGGACACTTGCCTCATGCCTTTTCCTTCCTTGTAATTGTCTATTTTCGTTGCCTCTCTTTTCTGGTTAGTTATAACTCTGTAGGTTACGATTATGCATTTTGAATATTGCATCGTCTCTGAAGTTTAAACTCAATCCCTTTCTCCTTCGTTTCCTTCTGTTTTCTAAAATATTTTCTGAATTTAAAAATTAATCTAATAGAATATACCTTACAAAAATGGAAATCCTAAAAGAGCTGGGAGTGAATCAAAACACTACTTTCTCTTCTTTGTCTTCAGTTAAATATGACGTTACTATTTGGATGAACCCTTCGCGATTAATTCTCATCAGTATTGTCTTAAAATCGATAGGATAAAGCGCGAGTAAACTGGAAGTGAAACAAGAAGAAACTGCTGGCAATCAACAGGGATATCATCTAAAAGTTTGCTCTTGGCTTTCGTTTCATTCTTCCGAATATCTCTTTTCCATTTTGTTTATTGCCAAACTACATCTGGAATTACAAACATGTATTATAACGAACATTAACAAAACGGAAGTGATGTTCACCTGTTCCAGGTTATTTCGAGAGAAGATAATTTTGTTTATAACAAGTTTTCGTCTTCGTTTGTAAAGATTTATAATTTGTGCTACAGTAATGTATGATTTTTTTCTTGTCTTTTTTTGTTTTTTTCTTCTCCCGATATTCTTTACTGTATATTGAGCTAAGTTCTGAAATTAATTTTCTATCTTACTATTTGATATTATCCCATGTATCTGCATTAGATTTTTTTAATATCAATAATGTTTTCGTTTCTACCAGAGTCATAATGAGAAGCTGTGAGGAGCGTAGACATAAAATCATTAATAATGCGCACTGACTGTAACATAGGGACGTTATTTCATATGCGTATTTTTTATTAAACAGGCTGATCAACAGTAGTATGTCGAGTATTATTACAAACTACTATAATAAAACGCTGTGTTTAAACGCTCAAAATTGTAAGTAAAACGCAGCGAAAAGATAACTATTTCATAATAAGTTACTAGGTTTGGAAACACCTGCTCGACACACAGGTACCGTAGTGAGTCACCAAAATTGCCAGAAGGCCATTTTATAACTCGTTCGTTTGTATAGAAAAGTTTAATCGAATATTTCTGATTCAGGCCTACACATCCGCTCACCTTTCCATTTTTAAGGTATCTATGTTTTGTCTACCGTTCTCCGCAGCTTCGGTTTATGACAAAACGTAACACACAAGTGAGAGAGAGAAAGCATGTGTAAACTATTGGAAAAACAGCGAAAATCATTATGAACGTTACGAATATATTTACAAGGTTCTAACAACGACAAAAACGGCGATTTTATGGCCACAGGAATAACCCACGCAGTTAAAAGAAAGAAATAGAAGTGTAAAGATATTTCACCAACACTAGCCTCCATTAAGCATTGGCCAATAAAATTTAAAATATCTACAAGAAAAGCAGAAAACAAATTATTATTAACAAAATGATGTGTTTTGAAAGTAAAATATAGCTTGTACCAGCCGATACTTGAACGCGGCTTATTTCAAAAAAATAGCACGACCTAGTTCTGACGTATTCATGCGAGAGCTTGTAAATGTTATTTTCGAAGTTTTATTTACGCTGTCAAAACATTACATAACAAAGCTAAGAAAAGTCATTCTCGCATGGATTATTGGTGAGTACACCTTCTTCAAGAGGTGGAACTAACTACGTAGAATTATGAAATCAACTTTCTAAGCATCCTTAAAGAACTTGTGTGAATACAGTAAATTTGGGAAATCACTCTTTAATCGTTGATTCCATCCTGTTCACCCCAACGATAAGTAGGTGGGCAACATGGAAATTTTGAAACTCTTCTCTACCTTGGGAGATGAGTTTTAAAACTTGATAACGTCTCTTCTTCGTAACTCTATATATTGTATCCTTGGTCTTCTTCTTCCTCGTATTCCTATTGCATTTCCCGTTATCAGCATATGAACCAATCGGAGTGCCCTATGATATGGCAAAGCATAGTTTTTCTTCTTTTTCCTATTTTTTTCATTACCTATCCTGTCCTTGTTCATTTCTTTCTCTTTCGGTCCATGATATACGTAACATTGTCCGCCAATACCACATTCAAAGTGCTTCTAACTTGGATATTTAAGCTTTTCTCAATGGTAATCCTCGATTAATCCTACATATATGTAGACGCAACACTAAGTTCTGAAGATAGTGGATTAAATTTGCCTGACCTTGATCTACAAATCCAATATCTTTTTTTCTGAAGCTAGATGTAAACCCATAAACATATAAAAGTCATAAATAAACTTAGAAATTGGAATGGAACCGGGGGCAACTGTATGGCAGAGTGCAGTTTTATGGCTGATTTGAACATACGCCTTAGATTGTGCACGTACACCTTGTCTCAAAAAGGTTGAGCGCATTCTTTATTGGTGTTGTGAGGCAAAAATTTTCTAAGTCCAGCTTCGGGTATCTTCGTAAAAAAGTAAACCAGGTTCGAACCTCCAAACCAGCCTTTGCAATCGGGAAAAAGTTTGCAGATGTGTTTTTCTTCTTTAAAATATAATAAGACTTGTTACGAAGTGTAGAAAAAAAAACAACATTGATTGAAATAATAAATGATACAATATTTCGAAACCTTGTATTAATGTCAGCACATTCTTGTTTGTCATTTAGCTCTACATACGTAATGGAACATTTAGATACGTTAAAGAATCTTTCCATATGTAAAAGAATGCTCAAAGTTAAGGCATAGAACATAATTATCGCCTAAAATAAAATTCAAAGTAGAACAAAAACAGCGTTTGTACTGGATATGAATGTCATAATTATCTTGAGAAACATTATACATGTTTCTTTAGAAGCATGTTGCCATAAATCCTTGTGTTAGCTCACTGGTAAGGTGTCGGATTTCAAATCTTAAGGTTACGAGTTCGATTCCCATCTGGGTCAGTGTTATTTTTTATGAAATTGTATTTTCTGCAATGCATGAAAAATTATATAAAATAATTACATTAAAATACCTCAGTTGTATATATATCACATAATCATTGCAGAACATAGTAATTATTATGTTTAAAATATAACATCTGAGATAGGTAGGTGTTCACAGTAGGTCGGTATTATATATGAGAATGTTAAATACAAGTTATAAAAATCGTTCAATAGCAATAAATAAATTATGCAGTGTATTTATTTGCAGCTAGTTGTCATAGAGATGTAACTTCTCAATATTCTCATTACAGCATGTTTTTACATTCGTGAAATACAGTATATTCCTACTGATATAGAAAGTGTATAAACAGAGTATCCAATGTCGGATCCTACTTGAAGACACATAATTTTTCCCGATCCCCTTAACGTCACGGGAAGAAACACAAATTCTCTTTAGAACGGAATGTCGTTACTTAGAGTCTCATTCGAATACGTTGAATATGCTTTTGTATATTCATCTCTCTCTCTCTCTCGCTTTGTTTATGTGTGTGTTTGTGTTGCGGAATATCCCAAGTTGAATACACCATTTGCAAAGTATATGAGCATCATTGTCATCGAATACGAGAAATTGAAAATCGTATTTGGGTTGCGTGTTCATATTAGCTCACTGGTAGAGTACGGGCTTGGTAATGAAGAGGTCTTGAGTTCAAAGCCTGCAGCGATTTATCGTTTTTTCTTTGTTAGTAGAATTGCACTGAAATCGGATATAAGGAGTGGTTTACTTCTAGAAATATTTTCAGAAGCGTTTAGGTAGCCCCGAAAAGGGCTGCTTTCGGAAGTTAAGGTGCGGACATTAGTATTGTGTCCAAGACCCTTCTGAATTTATTACACGCTCCATTCTTCTGGGCATGGAATCTATTAAATGGGTGACAAATCTATCTCCTTCCTCTACCTCCAGCTATGCTCCGGAAACAAGATGCCACAGGTCATCCTGAGTTCTTGGTGGATGTGCCTCAGGCCAACTGTCCCTTAGAGTACGCTTCACTTCTGCCCACATATTTTCTATGGGATTGAGGTCTGCTCCACGAGGCGGCCAGTGGAGCTCAGGCTGCCCTGCGAACCATTCCTGAACCACACGGGAAGTATGTATTGGCGACTGTACTTGCTGGAACTGAATTACACCATCAGGCTGAAACACTCGTACAGATGGCACCATGATATTACTCATAATGTCTAAGTACTGAGCACTGTCCAGATATCCTTCAATTCTGTGAAGCTGTCCTGCTCCGCGACTGGAAATCCATCCCCAACATGAAATATATACATGGCCACTGCGATTGCAAGCAGCCACATATCCAAGGTCACATCGGGTGCCTCTCGGACGATACACAAAACGGCGTCCCTCATTTGATGTTATGAATATGGATTCATCTGAGAAAACTACGTTTTCCCAATTGCGACCCACATTCGCCTGTGCAAACGCGAGACGGTAAATTTTGTGGTCGTCTGAAAGTTTTTCTTTCACGGCAGCAACACAGCCACGTAACCCAGCATGACGAAACCTTCGCACAGCTGTATGCTTACTACCAGGAAAGAGAGAAGCTTTCCTTAGCTGTCTAGACGTCCTTAGTGGGTCTAACCGGGCTTCGTTTACTAATCTCGCATCTTCGGCTTCGTTTGATACATGCGGACGACCAGGAGATCGTAAATTACCAGTCTGACCTGTAGCACCATATTTCCGAATCCATCGCCTTCCTGTAGAGGCCGGGACACCTACTCGCCTGCTAGCTGCAGTTGCAGAATAGCCTTCCAACTCCCATAAAGCAATTACTGCTGTACGTCTATCCATAGTTACCAATGTTCTGAGCTGTGAGCAGGAAGCAATAGGTAAAAGCTAGTACCTGACGTGTGATTGGTTACTTGCACGACACGCCTATTGTGGGGAACGAGTTTGTCAACGACTCGCAAAAGAAATCTGAAAATGGTGCGCCGGAATAATAATATTAAAAACAGTTTTTATAAAGGAATATTAATACATGCGAAAAGCTGTTTAAAGAATAAATTGTTATACTGACTTTATACGTATAAAAACATATACCATATACCAAACAGATTGAGCGATATGATGATAGCTGTTTTGAGACGAACACTTTCGATGTCCAACTTCGAGTATCTTCGGAAAAGAGTAAACTAAATCTGCTGGTTCGAACCTCGAAGCCAACCTTAGCAATCGGGAAAAAAATTAGAGATATGTTTTTCCTTCTGTTAAATATAATAAGACATGTTGAAATGGTATTAAGTGTAGAAAAAAAGTAAAGTTGATTGAAATACCTAATGATACAATATTTCGAAACTATGTGTTCACACTCTTGTTTCGTCATTGTGATTTTCATACGGAAAAGAGCATTTACGTATGAGCTGTTATATTTCAGAAGCAGATTCCGAAAAGCGGTAATGTTAGCTCAGTGGTACAGCCCGAGCGTTTAAATCGTGAGTTCGATACCCGTTCAGGTGAGATTCTTTTATGATATTCTACTTTCCTCAATGCATGAAAATTATGTAAAATAGTTACATTACAATTCATCAGTTGTATATATATATATCAGTTGAATATATATATTCATATCATTTCACGACATAAGTAATTCTTATCTTTAAAATATAACATCTGAGGCAGGGTGCGAAATCATTTGAAAATTGTAAGGGGGAAGAAGTTCATCGATCCGCACTAATGCTTCGTGGGGCCTCCAAAAAGTTGAAATTTTAATGGATTATTATTATTATTATTATTACTAATAATAATAATAAGAAGAAGAAGAAGAAGAATAGGAATAAGAATAATTAATGTTCAAACTAGTCGACATTATTATTTAAAAATACGTTAATGCTATTTGTCCATTTAAACAAAATTGATAACATATCTACTGCATTTAATATACACTTCGGTGCGTATGGTCCAGGGTTAGAGTCCCGTGGGAGCACAGTGCCCTTGTGTTTACCATCGTACTGAAGACTGCATTCACGAAAATAGCGGTAGAGATCTCTAAGTCAGAAATAATAGTCTCTGAGAACCGATGACCTAACCAACCATTAGAACTACTAACTTGAAGCGCTTCACCTGGACAGCCATAGATCCCCATGACGAGTAGAGTTAGAGTCACAGCATAGTTTTTATTATTTATGAAATTCCCGATTCTTCACTAAGTATTTAGTATTTCAGTTTGGTCGCTCAGATATCATGTCACTTATGTAAGTCTAAATAATACTATGTATTTATATTGTATTATTAGCAAGAATGTATTATTATAAATAACAGATATGATTTCAATACAAATACTTGATAGACAACAAAAAGCCGTGCTGCCTCAGTGGTTGAGCATTCACCTCAGGTGCGTGGGATCCCTGGCTGGATCCTAGCTCGCTCCAAATTCTGCTTGTGGTATACAAACAATTGTATTTGGGTTTTCCCGGGATCTTCCCGCTTCCTTCCACTATCTTAATCCACCATTATTATCTATCTCATCATGGCCGTCTTCCTTAGCCTTACTGAATATTCGTAGGATGTTAAACCTTAGAAAATGAAAGCACAAAGACAACAATACGATTGACTTGCTTATTTAAATTTAGTGTCCCTTTTCGACAGCGAAGCTATGAGATGTGGACCTACAGTTTAAGGTGAAATCCGAACCACGGTAATCGTTCAAATTTTTGTAAGGCGCTTCCACCGGGAATCCAACCCGGGACCCCTTGCACCGAAGATGGTGCGCGAATGCTAACCAGTAGACCAGCGGAGAGAGCCACAATAATACGAGTAATAAATGATTGTGTTACTGTATTTATAGACCTAAAATATAGTTTGCAATAACGTATCTTACCTTTGAGAAAAAATTTAAGATTAAACTTCACTTTCTTTCCGTGTGTAACGAGAGTTGAACATGTGATTGCCAGAAGAAACTCACGTATGAGCAGCAGTAACAGCAGAATCCGTATGTTAGCGAGTACCTAGTAACAGCATCCCATAATTTTAAAGGAGATCCACTGAGTTTAATTGTCAATAATGATTGCTAGGTACTCGCTAACATACGGTTTCTTTCGGAACTTTTAATATGAGCAACACTGAATTCACGTTCAAGTAGTTGATAATGGCACAGAACGAACTTTCCGCGTTAAGTCTTTAAGAACTTGAAAATCATTTACCGACTTACAACTTGACTTGTACTCTCTCCATTCTGACACTGTAGAACCCCCGTTTGGTATAGTGGCTAGCACGCATGACTTCGGTTAACGTTGTCCCTGGTTCAATTCCCGGTGGCGTACAGTTGAACGACCAAAGTGGTCGTATTCCATTATAATCAGTAGGTCCACCTCTCCTTTAGCCTAGCAGACATAACCGTGGGACGTTAAGCTAAATCAAACCAAGCCATTCTAACACTGCAGTATCAGGATTTAATCCAAACAATTGAGCTTCTTTATATACGTCTACGTTACCGCATAAACCACTCATGTTATTACGATCTTTATTTTCAAACACTGAAAGCACTTTAGGGCATCATTAGAAGGAAACCTTCTTTCCACTTCTTCTAATAAACCCTGGATTACCTACCCCCTTATTTGATCAAACTCACTATCATCACTCCCTGAATCAGACGCTTGTCTGCAGTGCACTAATATAAAGTTTGGTAGACATCATCTTTTATACGCATTTCTCTCAGAGCTTGGATTAAAGATACAAATTATGCTCTACTTCATTGTACGAAACTTGTTCCTTTTGCATCGTTTTACTAATATTAGACAGAATGGACGCAATATCCAGAAGAAAACTGAGCAATAGAATGTTCTTTTTCTCCAACAGTTTTTTTTATACCACTCAGTTTAAAACTATCTCTGTTGAAATGGTCAGTATTTTCATACTCCAAAAGTAGGAATTGCATTATACAAGAAAAATGTGTAAAGACTGCAAATAATACATCCTCCTCATTTGAAGTCCAACGTATGTGAAACAATCTTTTGATTTTTAGCATTCCTGTGGCATCTGTGACTGTCGCGATACTTTTAGTTTTGCAGCTGTAGATGACTTACTGAACACATTGTGAAGTTCGCCTAACAAACATTCAAAGTTGTGAACAGCATTCACAACACCAAAAACTCTTTCAGATACAAGATCCATTCGATGTGCCATGTAGTGTATTCTAATTAGGCACTGGTCGACATTTCTTCTAATTTAGGCAGTAACACCTTCTTTCTCCCAGTAAACATTACATCCCCGCCCGAACCAAATCCAACAAGCTTTTCTTTAAGATTAAAAGTATGCCATCTTCGGAAAACGCTAGAATAATTTTCTCTTCAAGGGATTTTGCATCGGCATTTTCTATAGGCACTAATTTATAAAAACAACAACAATGGTTATTTTCTTCGTCCACATATGTTACATATAACAGCAAGTGCTTATCCGCAAAAGTGTTTGTAGATTCGTCAACTGTTTAAGAAATTTTACCAATTTTGCACGCAACTGGTACGCTAGAGAATAAAGGTCTCCATTTCGTCACAACGAAACAGCCGACAAAGTTAAACACCTGATCCCTTTACAACTAAACTACGTTTTTTAAAACAAGCATGTATTTAGATTTACTGTTTGCTTGAAAATTTTCATTATAGACCAACTTATATTTTATATTAAGGTGTCTCCCCTTACATATTTTGGTGGAGGGAAAACTCAAGTATGAAATTTTTGGTGGGGGGAAATCCCTCCCGTCCCCCGGGATTTCGCACCCTGATCTGAGGTATTGACAGAATGTCGGTATGTTATATGTGAATATTAAATACAAATTAAGAAAATCGTGTAATAGCAATAAATAAGTTATGTGATGTATTTATTTGCAGCTATTTTCATACGCAGGTAACTTCTCAATATTCGCATTACAGCATTTAGGTAGAGCATATAGAAAATCGGATCGTGGTTCAAGACAAAAAACTAGCTAGCCCCAAACTGTCACGTAAGAAATTTACGAATCGCAAAAGTAAAGTGAAGAGATTGAGAGCGGTAATACCTTAATCGCTCTCTCTTAACCCTCTCTTATCTGTATTTATACACATAAAAGTGTATGTATGTAAGTTCCAACATAACTCATGTATGCCTAGAGCAGGGTTTCTCAACCTGGAAGTCGCGAAGATAAGCGGAAGAGATGAATATAGTTAGAATCTAATACCGGAAATTATTTTTAAATATTATTTTGAATTTTGTTCTGATAGGCATACTTTTATTTTTATACATAGGCCTACTGTAAAGCACAATAAAAAATAAGTCTACTGAACATTTTCAAAGGGTGCAGAGTTGTTTAAAAATGAATTTAAATGAAAGGGGTATGATATGAAACTAATGAGAATTGTATATAGAAATGCTAGAAAAATACACAAGGAACAAAACCTGCACATTTAAATGCAATTACAACTGAAACCTAATGAGATACCTAAGCATGGTGTAATTTCACTAGTACAGCAATGCCCGGTTCAATCTTCGTGACGAACATTATCAAACCATTTTCAACTGATAAGCGATCTCTTGTCTTTGTTTTAATGTTTACCATGAAATAAAACAAACACACATACTCTCGCACAGGTACGAAATAGCAAATGGAATTATTACTTTTAAAGCAGCAGATACCAGACCAGGATATTCTTTTCTCTTCATCAGGCAGAACTTGTTCAAGTCTTCGTTACAGAAAACCAGTTGCAAAGACTTGTCGCATGATCATTCGATTATTTGGTCAAGAAGTTGTGGGCATAGATCAGATACGTTAATGACCTCTTCAATGAAGGAGTTTAACGTCCATCTTGAACCAACACATTCGTCGTTGGGAATATAGATATTACAGTTACTGAATCCAGTGCCGGGCGCCGAGAAAAGGGAGCACAAATTTCGGAGGAAGTGTGTTACTCATGTTAGGAAGGTGCATGTGCACATATATAAAATAGAAGGAAAAAGTAATAAAATGTGCTAAAAATCAAGGAAATGCAGGGTTTACTTTTGAAAATTGTATTGAGCTTCGTGCCAACCATGGTGGCGTTTCGCAGTTAGTCTGTCGACCTCACTCATTTGTACGGAGACATCGTCATATACTTTCGCCCCGGGCGCTGATTTTCCATGCCACGGCTCTGTTCACTATAAACAAGAAATGGATTCTACTATTATAGAAATAGGTATGTTAAAAATCCCATACAGTATTGGATCTTTCGTCTTCTTTAAAACAGTTCGAACAAATACAACTTAATTCACACAGCAGTAAAAAAAAACTCGTACTGCCTTAGAAAATATTTCTAAAAAGCGAAAGTGTATCATGCACCCGGCGTAACTAACGGGAGTGTGGTAAGGGAGTCCTACAGCGAAAAGGGGCCCACTGAAGTCTCGTAATTCCACTTTAGATGTTTTATATAATTTCACACTTTTCCTCGAAGTCTAAAATGCAACTACTTTAGCCTTAGCTGACAAAGAAGTTGTAAAGGAGCTATAGACTGTGAAGTGTACTGAAAAGATTTATCACGTCTTTTCAGATACAACTTTACGTTTTCGAACAGTAATGAAGAACAAGATTGATTGAAAGTTTACTTTAGAATGAAATAGCTAAAGATCTAATCTTATATAACTCTCATTGATAGTAGTGTTTCGTGTTTTTTTAGACGCCTATTCTTTTGATATTTAGCTTTACCTATGGTGCAATGTGTCTTTGGTTCGATATCCGCTAGCGCCGAATGAATTTTATTATGGACAAACACTGTGTGCATGAGTTTTCTCGAGTTTCTCCCGTTTCCTCCCACTTCTTCCTTCCACGATTTCATTCATTTCTCAGCATCAACGTCACCAGTAGCGTAATCGGTATAAACTTGGAACGTGAACCTTAAATATTTAATTTTATTTTTCTAACTGTATCTTACTTTTCCTGTGACGAGAACAACATCTAAGCGAGCATTCAGTGAATTAAATCATTAAAACTTATATTCATAGCAGAAATGTGAAGATGAAGTTGAGCTCTTTGGCAATTTTTACCATGGAAAGAAAAAAAAGCCAATATATTGATATCGAAAGAGTAGTGAATGAATTCCTCTTCGACAAAAATCACCTGTACACTTATTTTTCAAATGGTTGAAATTTCTCGATAGTTAAAACAATTTTCCATTTATGTAAGGAAGACTACAAACAAGTGAGGAGTGAAAACTGGTAGCCACTATTCATCTCTTCGAATCAGAAAACTATAAATTTGACACCAATATTTTTCGCATTCTATTACTATTTTTTTTACCTATAACCCCTTTCAGTAGTAGAAAAGGGATCGATCTGGGACAACATTAGCCAACTCACGAGCCCCTGGGAAATTGAGCACCTTACACCGTGAACCCACGGTCTTTTACGACCTCCATTTTAGGGGTGAATTTATTCCCTTTTATGAGCACTTTTTAGGGGGTGTATTCGTTCTCTTTTATGACCACTTTTTAAGGGGTGAACTCGTTCCCTTTTATGAGCATATTTTCCAACCCCTACGAACATCAGACTACGTAACATAACAGAAGATCAGATAACAGATAAGAATATGGGGTGTATTCATTCTCTTTTATGAGCACTTTTTAGGGGTGTATTCATTCTCTTTTATGAGCATATTTTTTAACCCCTATTCTGAACATAGCAGAAATTACGAACACAAAGAAGAGCAGACAATACATAAGAGTACGTAACATAATAAGGGTGTATTCATTCTCTTTTATGAGCACATTTTTCCAACCCTTACGAACACATAGCAAAGCAAGGGTGAACTCGTTTTCAACCCCTTAGCATCAGACTACATAACAGAACTAGTAAAAGAGTATGGTATATTTTCCAACCCCTATTTGAACATAGCGCATCAGACAGAGACTACGAAACATAGCAGGGGTGAACTCGTTTTCAACCCCTATTTTAACATAACAGATAAGAATATGAAACATAGCAGGGGTGAACTCGTTTCCAACCCCTATTTTAACATAACAGATAAGAATATGAAACATAACAGGGGTGAACTCGTTTCCAACCCCTATTTGAACATGAGTTTATCAACACATAGCAGAGCATAAGACTACGTAACACATAACAACGTCCATTTTAGGGGTGGACTCGTTCTCTTTTATGATCACTTTCCAACCCCTATTTTACCATAGCAGAACATCAGACTACGTAATATATAACAGATTCAACCCCTATCTGAACATAGCGCATCAGACAGAGACTACGAAACATAGCAGGGGTGAACTCGTTTCCAACCCCTCTCTTTTATGATCACTTCTTTCAACCCCTATTTTAATATAACATAGCAGTTGGCCTATTTTTTCCACCCCTATTTGAACTCGTTCCGTTTTTCAACCCTTATTTGAACTTAGCAGAGAATACATAAGGGTGTATTCGTTCCACCCCTATTTTAACATAGGAATTTATTCCCTTTTATGAGCACTTTTTAAGGGGTGTACTCGTTCTCTTTTATGAGCATATTTTCCAACCCCTATTCGAACATAGCAGAACTAGTAAAAGACTACGGCTCATTTTTCAACACATAGCAGACATAAGACTACAGGGGGTGTACTCGTTCTAACCCCTATTTGAACATAATAGATAATACATTCGAACCCTATAGCAAAGATTCTTTTAAGGAGTGAACTTGTTCTAACCTATATTTAAAGATTGCAAAGAATGCGAACTTACGTGTTTTGTTATCAGTTACATAATAACTTCCGCCATATGTGGATAATTCTCATTACGTCATTCATCCGGATTTTAAAAAACATTGCGCTAGTTTCTCTTCAACAGACAATACGGATTTAATAGTATAACTTGTCATTCAACGATAGGATTGAAAAAAAGGAATCCCCGAACGTAATGCAATCAATCACAAAGGTATATGTTGATCGCTCGCGGTATAACTTGTCATTCAACGATAGGATTTAAAAAAAGAGGGGAATCCCCGACCGTGACTCATCCCTATTGCGCAATATGACGTAATGCGATCACACAGGTATAAAAGACTGACCGAGATGTTTTTTCGTAATCACTTCCTTCTTGGTGTTTCAAGTGTAAAGTTCAGATTTTTTGTGTGTGTGTGTGTTTATATTATTAGTTTGGTTTTGTTTTCTTTTTTAGGTAAGGCATTTTATAACAATAATATCATATTATAAAAACACACTTCAGAATTATTATAGTAACATGGAGTTATTTTTAAAAAAATGGCAACAAAAAAGGTTAAACCAAATACTATCAATTCACCAACTGATACTCTATTAAATAATAATTTTAAAAAAACAATTTAAAATGTGATACTGTTTTAAATGAGGATAGTGGATGTTTTTAAATAATAAAAGAAAAGACTGTTTAGATATATTAAAACAAGAACAAACTAATACATCTTTTAAAGTAAATTTTTCTTTGGCTACAACTTTTGTAAAACCAGTAGATTTAGAAAAATGTAGATTTTTTGTAAATAGTGGTAACGAAATTATTTTACCGAATACAGATGTGAATTCTATAATTGAAAAACTATTTAATAAAATTTTAGTTTAACAAGAAAACAGAGCAATTAAGAAATCAGGGTGGTCTTTATGTTCTAAACCAAACCATCACTTAGAAATTAAAATCAGTAAATATGATCCTCTGTGAGCTTCATCTTTTATAAAATTACCTCAATGGATTTTATCTAAAAAGAATTGTGTTCTAAATATTCAAAATAATGATAATAGATGTTTTATGTATAGTATTCTAGCTGCTTTATATCCCGCAAAAGAACATCCCAATCGTGTGAATAAATACATACAATACATTAATACTTTATTACCGTTATTTGAAAAAACATGTAAAATTCCCCGTTGAAGTAGAACACATAAGCAAATTTGAATATATGTATAATTCTGTATTTACTAAGGAACAAATTTCTGTTAATATATATGGCATTGATTATGATAATGAAACAATTTTTCCGTTACGTGTAAGCGAAAATACAGGTATATTTAAACATATAGATTTACTGTATTGTGAAGAAAATTGCAATAGTCATTATTGTCTTATGAAAAATCTCAATGCGTTATTGAAGAGTCATAAAGAGAAAACTTATGTAAAATTGCCTCAATGGATTTTATCTAAAAAGAATTGTGTTATAAATATTGAAAATAACGATAATATATGTTTTATGTACTGCATTCTAGCTGCTTTATATCCAGTAAAAGAACAACCACATCGTGTGAATAATTACATACAATATATTAATACTTTATTACCGTTATTTAAAAAACAAATATAAAATTCCCCGTCGAAGTAGCACACATAAGCAAATTTGAACATATGTATAATTCTGTATTTACTAAGGAACAAATTTCTATTAATATATATGGCATTAATTATGATAATGAAACAATTTTTCCGTTACGTATAAGCGAAAATACATCTATATTTAAACGTATAGATTTACTGTATTGTGAAGAAAATTGCAAGTCATTATTGTCTTATAAAAAATCTCAATGCGTTTTTGAAAAGTCATAAAGAGAAAACTTATGTAAAATTGCCTCAATGGATTTTATCCACAAAATGTGTTATAAATATTGAAAATAACGATAATAGATATTTTATGTATAGTATTCTAGCTGCGTTGCATCCCGCAAAAGATAATCCACATCGTGTGAATAATTACATACAATATATTAATACTTTATTACCGTTATTTGAAAAAACAAATATAAAATTCCCTGTCGAAGTAGCACACATAAGCAAATTTGAACATATGTATAATTCTGTATTTACTAAGGAACAAATTTCTATTAATATATATGGCATTAATTATGATAATGAAACAATTTTTCCGTTACGTATAAGTGAAAATACAGGTGTATTTAAACATATAGATTTATTATATTTAAACTCCCATTATTGTTTAATTACAAATTTAAATGGTTTAGTTAGCCATCAGTTAGGTACTCATCAAACATTTATTTGTAGACGATGTTTAGTATCTTTTTATAACAAATCAAAATTAGATGAACATGAGAAATTATGTAAAGAACACACTCCAACCAAAATTAACATGCCGAAACAAGGAGTTTTAAAATTTCGAAATTTGAAATTGTTATTACAGAATGATGTGATAATAGTTGCAGATTTTGAAAGTTTATTAAAACCTATAAATAAACAAAGTGGATCTCATACAATACAAATTCAGCAACATATACCATGCAGTTTTGGTTATATTGTATGTTGGAGTAACAAATATATGAAATCAGATTTAGTTATTTATCGGGGAGAAAATGTATCGATGAAGTTTATGTCTGCTATGGAGAATGAATTAAGAAAAATCATAAACACATTAGATCAACAAAAACCAATAATACCATTAAATAGTTCTCAGTTATAGGAGTATAATCTATCCACTAAATGCTCTGTTTGCGATAGTAAATATATGAGTAACAATAGAAAAGTTAAACATCATAACCATTTAACTGGTCAATATATTGCCACGGTGTGCAACAATTGCAATTTGCAAATTAAACGTCAACGTAATTTTATCCCTGTCTTCTTCCATAATTTGTCTGCCTATGATGCTAATTTATTTGTGAAAGAATTAGGTTGCACACCTGGCAATATTTCCGTAATTGCTGAAAGCACCGAGAAATACATTACATTCTCTAAGCACTTTAATTTTAATGGTAGACCTATCGAGCTACGTTTCGTAGACCTAATTAAATTTCTTCCATACAGTCTCGAAAATTTGGTGTCAAAATTAAAACCTGAGCAATTCGTCTATACAAAGCAATATTTTTCTGATGATAAGTAATCGTAATAATAAGGGAATTTATTATTACGATTACATATCAAATTTAGATACATTTAATGAAATTGAATTTCCTGAAAGAGAGGGATTTAATAGCAAATTGAATAGAACACAAATTTGCGAGACTGATTATCAATATGCAAAACTGATTTGGTGTGTGTTTAAGTGTGAAAATTTAGGGAACTACCACGATCTATATTTTAAATGTGATGTACTTCTCACAGCAGATGTGTTGGAGAATTTTCGAAAGTCATGTTTAAATGCTTTTTGCATTGATCCGATTAATTGTTTTACTGCGCCTGGGTTGGCATGGCAAGTCATGTTATATAAAACAAAAATTGAATTTCAACTTTTATCAGATACCAATATGTATATGTTTGTAGAAAAATCGATTCGCGGAGGTATTACTCAAACTGTGTTAAGGTATGCCAAAGCTAATAATCCCTACGTACATGATTTTGATGTGGAAAAAGAAAAATCTTATTTACTCTATATTGACATGAACATTCTGTACGGACTATCAATGATTGACTATTTACCATATGGTGCTGACTATTTACCTTCATATGAACTGCGTAGCCTACAGGAATTGAAGGAAGTTCATTTCCAATATGTAAAAGCACTGCCTTTAAACTCACCTTGGACGAATCTATAAAGAGCCTCCAATCCGTAGGTCCGTATTTAATTTTAAGTGCGCTCTTGAGACCATTTACATCTGTACATGCCACAAGTGTGTCTTCCATAGTAAAAAATGAAGTGAACATCTTCTTCCTATTCCGATACACTGAAATATTTACTTTTTCCTGCAATAAATTCCATTGCTTTAAGCGTGACGCTAAAATTTCGGCTTTCCTTTTCGAGAGGTCCAAGTCTCTGATTAGATCACTTAGCTTCTCTTGAGTAAGTCTATGTGGTTCACATGGAGGTTGTTCTACAACAAACGTAGGGTCCTTCGAAATACTTGATTCAGGAGCTTCAACTTCTTGATCATCATCAGAAAAAAGATCGTATTCTTTAGGTGGGTCAGGAACAGGTAGTCCTTCTCCATGCGGAACAGGGCGCATTGCAGAAGGAATGTTAGGATAGATCAAGGCCCGCTTCTTCTTCGTGGAAATTCCCTTCTTGACGGAAGGAACCATATAAAAATAACAGTCTCTGATGTGGTCGCTTGGCTCCCTCCAAATCATGGGCTCTGCAAAAGACATTGAGCGCCCCTTCCCATTAATCCAATTTCTTAAATTGGTGGCACAAGTGTTACACACAATGTGGGGTGCCCAAGATTTATCTTGGTCTCCAAATTTACAACCAAAGTAATGTTGATAGGCTTTTCTTGTTAGTGGTGTTATAGTCTGCTTTTGTGAGGAAGATGTCACTTCCCCACACACGCAGCATAAGCTATCCGCACTGTTTACACAATTTCGAGGCATTTTTGTTTATTGAAATCCTCAAAATATCACTTGAAATAGTTCCGACAATTATTTAAAAATATACATTCGAAATACCAGTATTTTTGCGTACTTGTAGTTGTATTTTTATATCCTGCACTACACAAACGTCACATCCAAAACGCTAATAACTGCACTAAACCTGTCTTTTCTAACAATAGCAGAACACTACTGAGATAAGGAACACAACGAAACCAAGCGTTCATATAGTTTCTCCAGTGTTGCCGGATCAGTGTAACATTTTACCCCAAACGAAGCGAATATATTTATTGTTAAAGCGTTATTATTAGACATGCCTGTAAAACGAAAAGTAGAGCTAATATTCGAAAATAACTTTCAAATTCGTGATCAGCAACCCAAAATCAATAAGAATTAGCTGATTTTGTTCAATTTACATTTTCGTTGTTGAGCAGTGTTATTATTCTGATAAAATATAGAAAGTATCTGTGTTAAAATTGTATTGGTTTTATTTGAACACGCATCTTTTAGAACATTCATTCCAAAACTGGTGTCAAGTCTGGCATAATATCACGACTAATTTTTTTCAACTATATACATACATCTCATTTGTGTGCTCTTGTTCATAATGTACATGAATACAAACAAAGGTTTTTAGACTGAAACTATGGTGTGTGTAAGTGACGGCAGTCTTCTAGAACGAATTTGCTCGTCCGTGCGTCTGTCAAAGAGTATCAGAGCAAAATATTTAAAAAATACAGAGAAACGTTTTCTTCCAATTGAAATAGATTCCTTCTCATTTAACTCTCTATTCAAACCTGAATTAGTTGAAGTTAACCATTTCCAATTTCAACGTTTATCGTTCTACAGCGAATATTGTAATGTAGCGAGGAGTGTTTGTTTGCAAACGATCAGCGTCTTAATACAATTTCATACTATCCAATATACCTTACCGAAAAACGAAGATGGTTCAAATTTAGTATTGTATCCGATTTCAAAAGTAATTTTTGTGTAGAAAAAACGGTAAATGCTTTCATGATGCTGTTTCTTATAAATTTTTCAGCGTCCCTTGAGTAGATTCAATTTCCTCGGTTAACCGTATACTGAAACCGAAATTTCTTCAGACTAGCCATTAGTTTCAGACTTAGCTAATGACGGTAAACGATAACGAGGAGTGATTCTTCCAATTGATCCTGTGTCTATACACAACACATAATTACTAGGTAGACGCTCTGACAAAATGAACTCTTTTCAAAATTCAGCATTGCTGCCACTTTCAGTACCAGTTTCATCATTTATTGTTGTAGAACGAACACGGTAACAGGAAAGGAGAAGCGGTTTGCTACCAAGAATTCAGCGTCTCAAAACACCATATCCCTACTATCCTGGATATTACTAGTACAACTGGTTTCAAAAATGATCTCCGTTGAAGGAACACTGTAAAAGCTATTAGGAAGCGATTTTTTACATGGGATGAAGCATCGCAAACATAGGTACCATCTTGTGTGTTGAAATCTTAAACCAAACCAGGTTATACTAGCCACATGCAGTTTAAACTTTTATCGCCAGAGTACGAAAACACGAAGACGTCTTTCAAAAAACAATTGAGCTTCGAACATAAAATGACTCAAGAACACTCTACCAAAAGAAGAAGTGACTCAAATTTAATACTAGTTAAGTTTCAATAATTATTTCTATATGACAGTCGCGGTAAGAGTTATAGAGGTGCGTTTTTACAATCAGCTGAGCGTTCTGCATTTTCCAGTACGCACTATTCAAAGCGGAGCGATTAACATTAATCATTCGTGGTGTTAATATTTGTAATTGTAGGATGGAAACCGTAACAGACATTAACAAACGGTTTGTGCTACTGATTGAGGGTATGTATTGGATATATCACAACCAACAGTATGTTACGAAATCGGAAGTTGTTGAAAATTTTCTAAACTGGTAATTTCAATACTGATTTCTGTAGAGATATCAGGATACGATTCGTACAACCGATTCAGGTTGCCAAGAATAGGTCCATCTCCTCTGTCCACCCTCTATTCAAACCGTGAGAGTTTTAAATTAGCCATTTCTGATTTCAACATTATCCCTACAGAACTGAGAAAGTAACAGACAGCGAAGTGCGTCTTTCTGGAAAAATTTCAATTTTTAAATTATACATATCGTAATAACCACAGAGCTCTCCCAAAAACGAACGGTTCTCAAATTTACTGTTACATCCGATTCGATATAATTTTCAACTTTCGTTGCCATAGAACAAGCAGATAAGGAGAATCAGTTTCTGCAAGCGATTGACGTCTGAATACAATATATAATGACTATTCACGACATTGTCAAATACGGAAGTAGTTTAAATTTACTATTACATCCAATTTCAATACTTATTTTCTTACAGGTAGAATGCTAAAATCTATCACGTTGCAGTTTCTTGTAATCGATTCCGCATTGAAATACAATGTTTATCTTTTCCGCTTAAATTCAATTCCAACTGAACGTGGTTAAAATTATCCGTCTTCGGTTTCAACATTTATCGCTACAAAACGAAAATGGTAACAGGTATGTATTAGCTGTTGTTTAGTAAGCAATTAGTAATTCTGTTATCTAATTTTCATAGAGAAAACTGTATAAGATGTCGAGAAGCTCTTCTGCGATCCGATCAGCGTCCCAACTATAGGTTCTATCTTCTTCCTTAACTTTCTATCCAAATTACCGATTTTTTCAACATTTATCTGTATAGAAGTGAAAGAGTAACGGATAAGTAGTAAGAGATTTTTTAGATAGATCCAGCGTCCAACGAACAGATTCCTTCTTTGATCTTCTTACTATATGGGAACAAATTGTTACAGATGTACTACCTCAAGTTTGAGAATTGAATTCGCATATTTTGCAAGTTTTAGATGAACACTGTGAAACGATATTCACGTGTTTAATTCCGGTATTGTATAAAACCTTTAATACACCCCACCAAGTTGAAACCCTTAGTCATGCATAAAAAAGTTGTAGCTATGTAACAGATATGTGGCAAAAGTTATGTGAATGGTTAATAAAGAATGTGCTGCCTTCACACTTTTTTTCACTGCCATAAATTTTAACCTTTATCCTGATTTGAAATATTATTTTAGTACTAGCCAATGCTCTTATTTTGTTCGTTTTCCAGCCAATGATGTATGTTTTATCCACTACAAGATTTTACAATTCCGACATTTACGTTGGTTATTTCACACATTCCGCTAACACCGTATCAGTTATTCGTAAACGCAAATATTTTACGAATTTTGTAATTTTTGAACTTGTTCATTATAGTTGTCTTAGCGTAAACATTATATTTCTGAGAGATTTTTAAACACTTGTTTATTTCCTTTTTCCATACGTATGCAAAATTATCCCGCTTCTTTCCCACTACTAATTAGCATATAAATAAAAGCTCAAGATATTAACTCTCATATTTCATGTTTTTTTCATTTCATGTCATGTTTCGATCCAAGGCGGATTTCTGATTTAAAAGACGAACTACCGCCAAATACAATGAACAAAATCTGTGGCATAGATAAAGGGAAAACTATCGAAGAACCTAAATTTTATGCAGATATTTAGTCCAAGACATCGCAAGGAGATGTTGTGAGTGAATATGATGTTGAATATATACGTAGTGAGTATGAAGAGGAAGCATGGTGAAGCGATATTGAACCAGGGATGTAGAAAATGAAAGTAAGCTTGCAAGTCCTGCCTCACGTGCGCGTTCATATATATATATGAATATCACATGTATGCCTTATGTTATACATACCTCTTTAAAATGTACAAGTTCCTCCTTACCATCCCTCTTACACATGTAAAAAGGAAGTTGTAAACAAGCCTTTTTTGAAACTCAATACTATTAAATAAAGATTAAGGGCAAACCTCGGGCAAGATAACCTTCAGTCGTTTATGGTAATGCAGAATGAAAGGGATATGCTAAATAAAGTGAATAAAGATGTCTTAAATAATAAATACTGTCATGAAAATGCTGAATTGAGAAGATTTCTGGTATATGGTAAGGATGTCCTTGCTTCTTGTCATGTAAAAAGATCAAAGTAATAAAAGTTACATGTTATATATATATATATATATATATATATATATATGATGCACTGCAACATTATATATATATATATATATACAGTATAACCTCGTTAACACGAACTCGCTTAAGCCGAACACTCGGTTAGGACGAACAAAATTTCGGTCCCGGCATCGCTGTACGTTATCATATAGGAAGTTTTATCGGTTAACACGAATTTCGGTTAGCACGAATTACGAACTAATTTTTAGTCCCTTGGGTCAGTAAATGTTTTCATTTAACACGAACTTTCAATCCTTTGTTTTTTTAAAGACCATTTTTATTATTTTAGATTTCACTCCAGATCAGTTTTTGTCATACAGTATTTATACAGACGAAAGTTGCCTTGTAAATAAGAGAAAAACCAGAAACGGGTATCTTTCCTCTCTTATGAGGTGTTGATTCGGTCCTCCGTCAAGAGCTGAACATGCAGGTGCTTGGCAGACGAGCTGGTGACAGCATCCATAAATACCTTTCCGTTACTAGCGGTACCCAACCTGCTAGCGGAGTTGTCAATTTTATAACTTGACATTGATTTTCTGCGTGGAAACTTTTCTTTTTTAATCTTCGAAGGTAGGATAATAAGCTTACTGTAGTGTTTTTACTTTTCAGAGGACGGTACCGAGGCTGAAACTAATCTCGATCTCGATCTTAACTGGAATTTGAGACCGAGCCGTGCTTTTCGGAATCAAGACGAGACCAAAACTCTCGGTGTCATCTCGATACAATTCTGTGGATGGTATCAAGACGGAGAATAGTCTTAGTCTCGTCTCGAATTTGGAACCGAGACGAGACCGAGACTACTCAGTCTCGTCTCGATACCATCTCTAGTGTTTTCTATGACATACATAATATAATGTAGTGGTATGTATAGTCTGTGTGCTGTAGTGCGTATGTATGGAGAAAATGTATTCGAATAATAAAATTTGAGTCCCCGGTTAACACGAATTTTTTTAACACGAACTCCTGATTTTTCAGTCCCTTGGAATTCGTGTTAACGTGGGTTTACTGTATATATATATTGTTGAGGCATGTCATTGATTTTATTCAGAAAGATATTATTTTTGGTAAAGGAAGTATATTTAATAAATTGAATGTTAAGAAACTAAATGTTATCACGTAACGTAAACACGTGTGTGTGTTTATGTGTTGACATCAATGTTGTGTGTATGTAATGAATGTTATACGGCTAGACGCTTGGTCGTCAGTTCGTAAGATATTGTAATTTGTATTTGTAATGTTTTTGAATTGTCATCAGATTGTCACATTGTAACATTGACACACTTTGACTGTGATATAATCGTTGAGTTCGCAGAAATTTGTAAGTCTGAGAATTTGATCACGATGTAATTCGGGTGAAACCAACGTTTTACCAATAGCTGAGATATACAGAAAGTCGACGACAATGAATTCCAGGATGTCTGGAATCTTCGTATAAAACCTTATAGTTTTTAGAGATTGGGATCAGTCTCAAAGGACCAGTATCAGAGCATTCGTCTCAGAGTTCAGTCTAAGAGATCATCGTACATCAAGTATTTACTTAGTTACTCATGTCACAGTAGTTACTTCTCTGTGATTCTAAGTCCAGTATTAGATCAGGAGATCTAATAGTTCAGCAGACCATTATAGTGCATAATGGTACACAATAGTCGACCATTCTAGACTATTGGCAGCAATATAGAGATCGTCCAGAACATCGACAGCAGTTCCAGTCATCAGTTGTATAAAGGTACGTGTATCTCAGCTGTGTTCGAGTTCATCGTGGTTAACTTCCTAGCTGCTTAAAGATATGTGATCTTGCGTTTATATTCAGTCGACGATCAATCACAATAGTACACAAGCTTTAATGAAAATACAAAGTTTTAATTCAAAGTTAATTAATGTGGTTTCTTTCCGTCATCCTGTACCTACTCATTCTAGATGGTGAGTAGCAGCGATCTTCAACCGTCATTTAACATTTCATCCCCATGCTATATAGGCACGACGGTGGAAGGTTGTTATGGTGGAGATGCTGGTTTTTGTAACGATCCTAGGGTAGTTTATGGTGGAGATAGCTGAGGTTCGATTCCCGAAAAGTACTAGGAGTAACTCTCACCATTGTTATGGTAGAGATGCTGGTTTTTGTAACGATCCTAGAGCAGTTTTATGGTGGAGATATTTTGGTTCGATTCCCGCATAGTGCTAAAAGTAGGTCGCACCAGTTTTATGGTAAAAATAGCTATGACTCGAATCCCGAAACGGAATAATTTTAGTGTTAAGAATATATTTTATTAGGTTATGGTTAAGTTCGGTTTATATTTAAGTAATTGAGTATGTTAAGAGTGTGTATTATAATCGTTCACCACTTAAAGACGAGATATGGTTCGGATCTCGAATGACTAAGGCAATTGACTCAAGTAGAATAAGTAATACGTTAACCCTCACCACCCACCCTCACTTCGTAACTAAAGTTGAATTAAGTATTAAGTTAAATGAATGAAAGAACTGTGTTGACTAGAGCACAGAAAGCGAGTAAGGGAATAAATATTGATGTAAATTTATTTGGTGTGAGGACACCGGAAAGACAAAATACTTCTTGTAGTCACGATAAAGTCGCGAGTCCTAAAATTGTTTTGAGTAAAGAACCAGTTTTTAATTTCCCAAGTAGTCCGGTGACGAAATCTGTATCGGAAGACTTTCCTTCAATCATAAATTTAGATCCGAAATTAATAAATAGTGAAAATAAGAATTTTACGATGGCGTCTAACATTACGTTTTATGCAGATATTAACAAATTGCCTAAATTCGATCTCAAGAACGATAATGACATCGTGTCGTTTTTCGATGAATTCGACGATGCTTGTCAAATGGCAGGCATCGCCGAAAGCAAACGAAAGGAATTACTGCCCAATATTTTCAAAGGAGTAGGGAGGCAATGGATTAAATTGTTCCTGAAACGGAGAAACACGGCAGAAATACAGTATAAAGAGTTACTGTCGGAAATAGTAGACGAGTTTACGAAATCTAATGTAACAATAGATATTGAAGATAAGATTAAGGAGCGGTTACAGCATGAAGACGAAGCTGTAATTAATTACGTTTATGACATGCTCGTTCTTTGTGAACGACTGGATTCAAAAATGAATGATATTAAGAAGATAGGTATTATAGTTGGAGGTCTACATCCATACTATATGGAAAAGGTAGGAACGCGTGAATACTCTAGCTTAGACAAATTCGTGGAGGATTTGCAGAAGATAGAAAAGAATAAGTGTAAAATAGCAAAGCGTGTGAAAAAAGAATCCGGAAAAGTTACAATTAAAGATCTTGTAAAGAAAATTAGAGAGCAAGTAGAAGATGACGAGAGTGGATCTGATTCAGATCACGTGGTTGTAAGAAAACATAAAGAAGAAAGTAAGATCAAACAAGAACCTCATAGTATTACACAAATCGCGGAATTAGAAAAGAAAATAGACAAATTACAGCTAGCATTGTCGGCAAAAACACAAGACGAAGAGAAACAAGAAAATAACGCGAGAAAACAAGGGAAAAATCAGTATTTTAGGAATAATAAGCAGAATAGAGGGGGTTATCGAAATAATTACCGTGGTAATGGAAATAAAAATAAGAATTGGCACAGTAATAGTAACAAAAGTCAAAACAACAATAGAGGCAATAATGGTTATTACAATAAGCGTGGTAATCGAGGAAATTTTTGGAGAAACAATAGAGGACGTGGTCAACAAGGAAACTGGCAAGGGAATTGTCAGAATTCGTGTTGTCACCAGTCTTATAATTTCGAAAACCCGAATCAGCAGAGATTTGTGCAAGTGGTACCCACACAAGTAAATGGTACTACTTACTATCAAACACCGAGCTCGAGTAATTTAAACGGAACACATCTGTAAATGGGAGAGGCGCATTTACAGGCAATCGAAATGTCCGAATAAGAGAAATAATTGCCTCAGTTAATTTAGACAACAACATGGTATATTTACCATTAGAAATCGATGATAGACAGATCAAGGCGTTACTCGATAGTGGGTCGCAAATTTCAATTATTAACGAGAAATTAGTGCCACCGAGTGCAAAAATAATCCCACAACAAACTAAGATCAAAGGGATTACGCAAAACACGCTGGTAATTAACAAATTAGCCATAATTAAGTTCAAAATTTTAAATCAAACGTTTCATCAGGCTTTTAGAATAATAAAAGACTTCCCATATCAAATGTTGATTGGGAATGATTTTTTGCAAACACAAAATTGTAGAATTGATTATGGAACTAGTAAAATTATTGTTCAAAGATTTGGGAAACCAATTAAACATTGTAGAAACGATCAGGAAACCAGAACAGTTTCCGATAATGTTGCAATTAGTATAAAATCAAGTTTAAAGCCAAAATGGGTTCTTGGTCATAGGGTGAAGTTGTTACCAAGAACTAGGACAACTGTTGAGGTTAACCTAGTTAATTCTTGGGAGAACAATGAATTTCTATTAGAGCCAGATAAGTTGTTAGAGTCTCAATATAACATATTTGTACCTAGAGTAATTTTGTCGAATGAAAATAGGTGTTTAGAGGTAATCAATCCGTCAAATAAGACGATCATGTTGACGAAAAATTTAAAAATTGGAGATGCAGAAGCATGCATGAATGAATCGGAATTAAGACAAGAAGGATTATCAGAGGATGAGATTGAAGAGGTGTTAGAGGCGAGAAAAAATTACGATAAATCACGGTTAAAATTTGGCAATAAGACTAAACCAGAAATCAAAAAGAAATTAGAGAAATTGTGCTACGATTACGCAGATGTTTTTGCGTGGCGAGAAAATGAATTAGGAAGAGTCAAGGGAGTAGAACATAAGATAGAGTTGGAAACGGAAGTTCCGTTTCGACGTCAACAGTATCCAATACCTATAGCTATGAAAGATAAAGTTAAAGAACAGATAAACATTTTACTCGAACGAAACATCATCGAGGAAAGTAGTAGCTCGTATAACTCACCTATGTTATTCGTAAAGAAGCCAAACGGATCGATTAGGGCCTGTTTGGACTGTAGATTGCTGAATCGGCACGTAAGGTTCCATTCCGTGGCGTTGCCGCCTATCCATCAAATTCTTACATGTATGGGTGGTCACAAATTCTTTAGTGTGTTGGACATTAAGAGTGCCTATCATACGGTATCAATTTCTAAGGATTCTAGGAAGTATACAGCATTCAATATTCCTGGCGTAGCAGCGTATCAATACTCGAAATTACCAATGGGTTACATTCAATCGCCCGCTATATATACAAAAATCATGGTAATGACATTAGCTAACGTTCATCCGGAGGCGGTGTCATTTTACATGGATGATATATTTTTATATGTAAACAATCAGGAGAAAATGGTATCTGTGTTACACTCAGTTTTTCAAAGGTTAAGGAAATATGGTTTAAAGTTATCAGTAGAGAAATGTCACTTCATGGAAGAGAAGGTAATGGCTTTAGGTCACATTGTGAGCGAAGCTGGTTACGAAATCAGTCCTAAAGTGATTCAAGCAATAAAAGCTTGTAAGCCACCTACAAGCGCGAAAGAGTTGAAATCATTTCTTGGTTTGACTAATTATGTGAGGAAGTTTTGTAAAAACTACGCGGAAATGACATCTAATTTCCAACAATTATTAAGAAAAAACCATAAATTTGTGTGGACGGAAGAACACCAACTGAGTTTTGAAAAACTAAAGGAAGCGTTAATGAGTGCACCTTTATTGGCACCTTTCCGTGAAAATCTGGAAACTAGAGTGTATACGGATGCATCTACAAAATCAATAGGGGCTGTGCTTATGCAGAAACAATTGAATGGAGAGTGGACACCTATAGCGTATTATAGCAGAGTATTGAGACCAAACGAAACACGAAGACATATAGTGGAACTAGAAATTTTGGCCGTAGTGAGTGCTTTTAAAGCATTTAACTATTATTTGTACAATAAAGAATTTGAGCTATACACTGATTGCAGATGTATAAAATATCTTCAAACAACGCCAAAATTATCGCCGAAACTGTTACGGTACAGTTTAGAGATGGCACAGTATCAGTACACGCCAGTATATTGTCCAGGAGAGAAAAATCCTAGCGATGTATTATCAAGAAACACGAACATCCAACCAACTGATGAAGATATCGATTTAGATGCGTTACCAGTCAAGACAGAAGACCTTGAAGTCAACATCACGTTCGACGAAGATGTGGATGTGGCTGAGTTGCAACGGAAAGACCCTTTCTTCGGTTCAATAATGAAGGCTATAGAACATCCGGAAGAAGCAGATGAAAAAGCAGAAAAGCAGGCACGCTGGTATGAACTTACGGACGGAAAACTTTTCAGAACTCAAAAGATGGCTAATGGGAAGAAATTCCTATTATGCATTCCTTTTTCTTTGAGGGAGCAAGTTTTCAAAAACTTGCATTGTTCGATATACGGAGGAGGACATTATTCCTACACGAAGTGCTATAATCGAGCATTGAAATCCATCTATTTCCCAAACATGAAAAGATTTTTCCAAGAGAAGGTCAGCCAGTGCATCAGTTGCCAAATTCAGAAAAGTAAAGCTGGTAGGACACCACTGCATCCGCAAACATACCCGAGTTATATGCCATTCCAGCATGTAACTATGGATGAGATTGGGCCGTTTAAAAGATCGAAAAATCACAGGAATAAATATGTTATTGTATTTGTGGACAGTGCTACTCGATACGTAATTGCAAGAGCAGTTCCTGCTATAACTTCTGAAATTATAGCAGAAGTAATTTTTGAAGAATTAATTACAAAACATGGGATTCCTGAAATTCTTGCGATGGACCGGCATAGCACACACCGGAGCCGAGTGATGGAAGAGATGGCTGAACGGTGTGGTATGCGGTTAAATTTTGCCAATACAGATGCCCACTATAATATTGGAACATCGGAGAGAGCTATCGGGTCTATTCAACAAATTATGAAGCACTATATAGACCGTGAGTTTACAAACTGGGACGAGATCTTACCTTCAATAGTGTTTACCATGAATACACAGATTCATGACGGAACAAAACACTCGCCTTATTATTTGCTTACAGGGCGTGAACCCAGAACGTTCTTGGAACAGGATCTGGACATACCTTGTGAGTATGTAGAAAACGATGAGCGAATACGAAATGTAAAGGAAGCGAGGAAGATCGCGTATCAGAATTTGCAGAAGCGGTTCAAATCCCAAAAGAAACAAATTGAGAAGAAGTTCTCTCAACCAAACTTTGACGTGGGACAAAAAGTTTGGATTCGTGAAATGCCAAGAGCAGGCATTCCAGCTTGTTTTGGAAAACGATATAACACTCGAGGAGTAATAGTGCAAAAGTTGAATAATAACTCATATAAGGTGAGATACGAGACTAAGAAAGGACAAGAGAAGACGGATTCAGTTGACATAAGACGTTTGAAGCCATTTGTAAGTGCAAATGAGGAAGATTCGGATAGACCAGAGGAAGAGTCGGATTTAGACAGTGATGTCTAATGAAAAAAAAAACAACGCGTGGAAAAACAAAAAAGTTTTTCAAAAGGACTACATCACGAAAAAAAAAAGAGTTTTGCAACTACGAAAACACGAATAAGTTTTAATAGACAAGTTTAATATTTTTTTTTGTTAGGTATCTGTAAACAACATGTTTTTGTCAGTGAAACAGCGAGTTGGACCGCTGTTTATCAACAAAAGTCCGTGTCCCGAAATCAAAGTAAATGTTGATTTCCATCTGAAAATCCCTTAACTGATAAAAATATATTGTTTACAGAGCATAAAGTGACTAGGAAATTAGAGAATTTTTTTTAAAGTAGAGAAATATCTAGTAAATATATTTAATTTGTTAAAATAATCCAAGGTACACATACAAAGTAAACTAAATAAATGAAAACATAAGTATTAAATAAATAATAGATATAGAAATAATTAAAATAAATAAGTTAAATTCAGAATAGTAATTCTAAGTTTCAATTGTTTACAGTTATCATCATGTTCAAGATTGTCGTTTGTCTAGTACTATTGATTAGTATTGGGGTAGCTGAAGAAAAACATCAACAAATAACGTTATCAGATATTGGACTAGCATTGACACAGAATGCTTATGCTGTTCATGCGACGAACATGGTGTTTACAACCGTTAAAATGCATTTAAATTTCCAAGAATCAGTGCCAGTACACGACAAATGTACTGACGCATACGAGATTTTAAATGATTATGCAGTAAAAGAGAGAGAGTTTAGACAGAATATAGTAAATTTATTGCCATGCCATTTTGTTTATGAAAATGGTAGAACGAGATGTAATAATAATCACAGAAATAAAAGATTTATATTTTCGTGGTTACTGGGATTGTCGTCCATTGGTTTATCGACGTATAATTTAATCCATAATAAACAATTGTCTCAGTCTATTGATAAGTTAAGTAAACATGAGAATGTATTAACTAATGAAATTAAAAATCTAAAAGAATCATTTAATAATGAGATAACAGTAGTCCACGGGATAGTCGTAAAAGTACAACAGGTGTTGCAAGATTTTAAAAATAAAATTCAGGAGCTATACTGTTATTTGCATCAATCCCAACGCAAGATAATGGCAAACTTGTTTGTTCATCTTGTACAGGAGAGAGTAAATAAAATAGTAAATAGCATTTTAAATAATGAGTTAACATATCATATATTATCTAATGATGATGTTAAAAAGTTAATTAATTTTCATGATGTATTGAAAAATACTATTTATAGGTCAGACATTGGAATGTTTTACCAAATGTCTAGCGTATATTTAGTAAAATACCATTACGAAGATAATAATGTTGATTTAATAATAAAGACTCCGATAATATATGATACTAGTATTTCAATAATGTATGACGTAACATCAATGGGCTACTTAATAAATAATACAAGAATATTTTATCAATTACCGGAGGCAGTCTATTTGGCTGAAGGTAAATTTCATTCATTGGATAAAAGTAAATGCGAATTTAAAAGTTTTCTATATTTTTGTGAAAGCATAACTATGGATCGTGAATCGAAATGTTTGAACAATATCGTTTTGAATAATTCTCTAGAAGGATGCCAGCAGAATTCTGAAAAATTTTTGGGGAATGTGATATTCAGATATACACACGCTGGTGTAATGTATTCTTCTGTTGAAGAAGCGTACATGACAAAAGTGGGTGTACATCAAGAAATTACTTCAACAAAACTTGATCAAACTAGAACTAAATCAAATTTCATAAACTATGATAAATTTGATAACATAATAATTGGAGAGCTGGTCATTCCATCCAAACGGATAATTCAGATTCAGAATAAACATATTAAATTGATCGGTAATTGGACTGAGAGACAAATAAATTTCACCTTGCATACGCAAGAGCTAAATAGTTTAACTGAAAAATTGTTAAAATTGAAAGTCGATACTTCGATCCCAGAACTACATCTAAAAACAGACTATATCATGTATGTAATTTGTGGAGTAATAATATCATTAATTTTGACAACAATATTGTTATTAGTACTGTATTGTAAGCTGTATAGAGCAATACGGAAGTATAAAATTCAAAATCAGGAATAATAATAATAATAATAATAATAATAATAATCATAATAATAATAATCATCAAAAAGTAATAATAAAGTAAGTGTAGTATGTAAATCAATATCCTATGTGCCTTGGGTTATGAAAAAAAAAGTTTTACATTTTTGGATATGAAGAAGAATGGAGTTTATTTGAAAAAAAATCTAAGTTGCAATAAAACCTGAAAAGGAACATTGGATTAACATTTAAAACAATTGGTAATATGTAGACATACTTACCTACAGCATGAAGTAGTTGTGAGTTGAAAAGCCTTTGGTTATGTCATCCTAGATAAAACTAGGATTGGTCTAGTTGAGTTGGTGAAACGATTAAGTCGTTGAATAAAAAAATGGTTACGCAGTACTAATACGGCAAAACTCTTTGTTTTGGTAGAAAAGAAGCAATGGAAAATAAGCATAGATAATAGATCATCATAGGTAAGCATAGATAAAAGCATGTAAATAGATAATAGCTAAGTTAAATAACATCAGAATATTAATGAAATCATTAGCTTCAAGCTAGAGAAAACAAAAGCGAAAAGAAGAAAAATAGAAAAGTTGTCTATTAGTAAAGCTAGATAAATAGACAAATTATAGATAAAGTAGATGCTAGTGTTATAAACTAGTTCAAGTAAGCTTACAAATCTACAATAAGAAGTCGTTAAAAGTACGAAAAAGTACGAAAAGTGTAAAAAGTCGTTAAAAAGAAGTAAATAGTTTCAATAGAAAAGTAGGAAAATCATAGATAAGAGATGAGAAATAGTTGGAAATAGAACACAATCATAATGCATCATATCAATAATCATCATCAACTTGTATGTAAACACATTATTTTTATCAAAATTCATTTTCTAAATTCACGTTTTTTTTAATGAGAGAAGAATTATTGATTTATTATTATTATCGAATGATCAATTGGCGTATGGATTATTTGTATAATAAGAAGTTATTGTATTCAGTTTATGAATATCTTTGATATTCATGAGGATACAGTACTCTGTTTGGTAGTTTTCTGTTTTCTAAAACATACTACTTGCGGTGTGCCGACGGAAGCCTGTTGCTTGCAGCTCGTGCGGACGAGAGAGGATTCGTTGCTAGGGGGCGTGACTTACGAGAAGATGGCCGCCGTCTTAGCAACCAAACCACTCCCACTGTGGATGAGTGTCGCTCATTTAGATTGTTTTTGATGCTTTATGAATGATTTCTAAGTACAGAGAGTGTTGGAATGTTAAAATAAGATAGATTGAACATCAATAAAGATAATTGCACCTACAAACAACATTAAAACTAGTAATAAAGTGTATTTAAGAGCTGAAATATGCACGAAAATGTAGGATTTTACGACTTAAAAAAAACAATAACAGCGTCAAACGAGTGAAAATGTAACAAGGATAGCATTTTTGTATCCGAATAGGTTACATAACGATTAGAACACTAGTCATTATTTAGAATATGCATCGATTATGCATTTTATAGAGAATAATGAACGATTAATGAACATTGATATTAGGCCTATGCTGAAAGTATGAATATATTGTTCAGAAGAGAGTCATAGACCGCGATATAGTTATATTAGTTTTTAAGAAAAATAAGAACGCGATTTCATACTGAGTTATCTATATTTACAGGTATTATGGAAAAGAAGTTTACCGTACTTGCTATTGCTTTAACATTTTTAACAGCCTTAGTACTAGCAACGTCTATAATCATCATTTATTTAATTATTAAATTACGTAGATTTAGTAGAAAGAAAAAACAGGAAGGAAGAGTAGAGAATAAAAAGGTGTATGACGATATTAGTAATGTAGAAAACTGCGGATTATTTCCAATCTATGCAGAAATAAATAAAAACCACACTAAAAAGCACACTATTTGCACAACACAAAATGCAGATCACTATCTCAAGCAAAAAGAGGAACCACAAGGTAACTTGAACATTGTTGGTATGCACTGCACCAAAACCAAAGAGGGATGTATCACAAATCACGAATTATCCGGTTTTGAAGCGGAAAAAACGGATAAACATTTTGTCACAAACTTGAAACACGAAAAACTGTACATTCGTCCATGCGACGTAGTGGTCCTGTGAACATTTTGCCGAAATTTTCACGAAAAGTGCGGAGCACGTATTCAAAGTTAACTTTATCCATCGAAGCAACGCGGCAAACAGGATAAGACGTGGAAGTTTTTTCAAGATCAGTGTCAAAAACGTTGCTGACACAACATTTTCGGAAGGAAGTGCATCAAGAGTTGCTAACTCTATAGATAGCAAACTTAACATAAGTGAAGTGAATAATATTTTTAAATTTTATTTTTGTGTTCTAAAATTAGGCAACGAAGAGACGTTGTTGATTAGTGTATTAGTGGTTTATATCAACATATCTAGTGTATAATAAAGTTCATTATATTTATGGAAAGCATCAGTGATATGGTCACTGATATTAGTGGAAACTATGCGGAGACAATAAACACTGAGTTGAACTTTGCGACTGAATTCAGTGGAAACTTTCCAAGAACGAGAGCGAGAAAATATATGTATGTGCAGTTCCGAGCACAGGAAATGCAACACAACTTCAAGTAGTTATATATGTAACTCAGTAGATGGCAGGAGCTCATATTTTTATGAGGACTCTTGAAAAGTATTTTTAAAAAAAAAGAAAACAATGATTGTAAATAAATAATGTTTTTATGATTTCTTTTAAAAGTGAAAAATGAATATAAAGATATATACAGGGTGATGGTTGAATATATATGATTATTTTATGTAATATTTGTAATTATTTTTCGATCAATTTCAGGGAAGAAATTGAGTCGAGAACGGAGTTCTCTCATTTTGAAGGAGGGGCATGTTGAGGCATGTCATTGATTTTATTCAGAAAGATATTATTTTTGGTAAAGGAAGTATATTTAATAAATTGAATGTTAAGAAACTAAATGTTATCACGTAACGTAAACACGTGTGTGTGTTTATGTGTTGACATCAATGTTGTGTGTATGTAATGAATGTTATACGGCTAGACGCTTGGTCGTCAGTTCGTAAGATATTGTAATTTGTATTTGTAATGTTTTTGAATTGTCATCAGATTGTCACATTGTAACATTGACACACTTTGACTGTGATATAATCGTTGAGTTCGCAGAAATTTGTAAGTCTGAGAATTTGATCACGATGTAATTCGGGTGAAACCAACGTTTTACCAATAGCTGAGATATACAGAAAGTCGACGACAATGAATTCCAGGATGTCTGGAATCTTCGTATAAAACCTTATAGTTTTTAGAGATTGGGATCAGTCTCAAAGGACCAGTATCAGAGCATTCGTCTCAGAGTTCAGTCTAAGAGATCATCGTACATCAAGTATTTACTTAGTTACTCATGTCACAGTAGTTACTTCTCTGTGATTCTAAGTCCAGTATTAGATCAGGAGATCTAATAGTTCAGCAGACCATTATAGTGGATAATGGTACACAATAGTCGACCATTCTAGACTATTGGCAGCAATATAGAGATCGTCCAGAACATCGACAGCAGTTCCAGTCATCAGTTGTATAAAGGTACGTGTATCTCAGCTATGTTCGAGTTCATCGTGGTTAACTTCCTAGCTGCTTAAAGATATGTGATCTTGCGTTTATATTCAGTCGACGATCAATCACAATAGTACACAAGCTTTAATGAAAATACAAAGTTTTAATTCAAAGTTAATTAATGTGGTTTCTTTCCGTCATCCTGTACCTACTCATTCTAGATGGTGAGTAGCAGCGATCTTCAACCGTCATTTAACATTTCATCCCCATGCTATATAGGCACGACGGTGGAAGGTTGTTAATATATATATATATAGTGGCAGTGCATTAATAGTAATTAAGCTTTCTGAAACCAAAGTGAACTATCATAACTCCATTTTTGAGCTGTCATCAAGTATGTGTAAAACTGGAAAGCCAGGATGTCAAATACCACAAAAAAGGTAGATTGCCACATTGTTACAATATTTTTTCATGTGAGTTTTTCCACCACTGTTTCCAAAAGTGATAATTTATCCCAAATTATGAAAAACTACAAAGTTTAACCTGGTTAATGATAGTTTGAAAATGCATTTAGTTCACTGTTTTCAGACAGCTCAATTGAGGTCCCTATAATAAAAGGGATTCAAGTTATACATGACGTTTCCAATAAGGTTTATTTATTTTCGGAAAAATACTCGACGGATCACAATATGCAAACTACAAGAGCCACATCGCACTCCACTCGAGGGTCTACCAATGAGTGAATTGCGTCGTGGTTCTCCTCCCAGCTTATATATTTCACTATGGAGAGTCAATTTCCTAGGCATAAATATATCTACTTCAAAGGTCACTTCCCTTGAACTCCACCTTATATATGATGTAAATGTTTTATTGAGTGTAACGGAATAAAACTATGTGGTTTTGAAACTTAGCAATTTTGAGCGTTTAAATGGTCTGCGAGGATAGTTTGTAATAATACTCAACACACAACTGTTGATCAGCCAGTTAAATAAAAAATACGCATGTTATAATGTCCCTAGGTTACATTCAGTGCGCCTTATTAATGATATTAAGTCTACGCTCCTCACAGCTTCTCATTGTGACCCTGGTAGAAATGAGAACACTATTGATATTAGAAAAAAACTAATCCAGAGGCATGGGATAACATTAAATGGTAAAATAGAAAATTAATTTCAAAACAGCTCAATATATAGTAAAAAATATCGCAAGAAGGAAAAAAAACAACGAAAACAATAAAAAATCATACATTACTTTAGCACAAATTATAAATCTTTATAAACGACGACGAAAACTTGTTATAAACAAAATTGACTTCTCTCGAAATAACCTGGAACAGGTGAACATCACTACCGTTTTGTTAATGTTCGTTATAATACATGTTTGTAATTCCAGATGTTGTTTGGCAATAGACCAAATGGAAAGGAGAAACCAACCATAACAAAGTAATATTGGGAAGAATGAAAAGAAAGCCAAAAGAAAACTTTTAGATGATATCCCTGTTGATTGCCAGCAGTTTCTTCTTGTTTTAATTCCATTTTACTCGCGCTTTATCCTATCGATTTTAAGACAAAACTGCTTAGAATTAATCGCGAAGGATTCATCCAAATAGTAACATCATATTTAACTGAAGACAAAGAGAGAAAGTAGCTTTTTGATTCACTCCCAGATCTTGTAGGATTTCCATTTTTGTAAGGTAATATTAGAGTAATTTTTAAATTCAGAAAAGACCTTAAAAAATAGGAGGAAACGAAGGAGAAAGGGATTGAGTGTAAACTTCAGAGACTATGCAACATTTAAAATGCATAAACGTAACCTACTGAGCTATAACTAACCAGAAAAGAAAGGCAACGGAAATAGACAATTACAAGGAAGAAAAAGGCATGAGGCAAGTGCCCTAGACAAGACCGTAAGTAGTCAACAAAGAAACGGAGAATGCAGGCTAAAATCTTAAAAGAAAACAGTAGTACAAATTAAAGAAATCCAGGTTTGATAATGGAAATTCTTGTAACGGGTGATGCATAAGCGTAGAAACGACACCTAAGTCTGTATCCTATGAGCTTTGGGTCATCAGCAAGTTCTAATCGAACAAACATCAATTTCATTTGAAATCTAAAATCTAACTTTAAATTTTAAGGCTTCGCTCGTAAACTTCCTCAATTTATATGGAATAACTCAGCATTTACAGCTTCAAGTGCAGAAATATGGACCTGTCCAAAAAGGCAGTATAAAGTATGGGAAAATCTATCAATACACACAAGTACTGACAAAATAATAGAAAACTCATATTTTGGTGGAATTCAATCTAAAATAGTGGGAAAATAATCTTTAAAATTGAGAAAAGGTGCAAATTAAAGAAAGGAAAAAATACATGGAATCACAAAATATATCAAAAAATTGATATACAAGCATATAAACCTATAGCTCCATAACATTCTCGTCAGTCTTGGTTCCTTTTACTCTCACGTTCCTGCACTTTCGATTGTATCATAGAATATATTACCCCGTGTAAGAAATATAATAAATGTGGACAATAGATCTTCCTAAAGCAGTTTATATCTTTCTCTCATAAAACCTTGGATTCATAGCCATCATCGTGCTTTCCTAATGTAAAAATGTATTCAAAAATGAAACTCAGCTTAACGGGGTAGTTTTCTTTCCTACTAAGAAATTTTGTTCGAAAATCGGGATGCACTTAATAAATTCGTATTTACGATAACATTCTTAATGTGCACTTTGCAGGGCTAATTTATAAATAAATAAAAAAACACTTCGCTGGCATTTTATGAGTACATTTCGTTAACCCACAAAGAAATTTGACTTAAAATCTCTCTGAAATGAACTTAGATAATAACGATGATGTCAGCCTATGGGAGTTCTATATAGAAGAACGAAAAGTCGTTTACGAAATACCCTTTTCAAAAGTACAACGAGAACAGTATCTGATAAAATGCTGCTGCCCCATGAAAAAATGGAAAGTAACGTTACTTAGAAATCGATTTGAAGTCATAATGACCCCCCCCCCTCTAAGGGGAACCCAATAAGAAGAAACCGACGTCGGGCAGATTTTTTAAAGATATTAAGATTCTATTTTGTCAAAAAAGATACTTTGCATAGTTACTTTGTATTGATAATCTATTCTTAACCTTCTATTCCAAAGCTGTTCTCAAATAAAAAATACAAAATCCTGAGGAACTTGTATCTATGGCCATTCTCACTTCTATCTAAAATCTAAAATCAGAGTAACAAAATTTATTTCACTCACCTAATAAGAAAGACGTGATCTCATATTACATTCTCTAGATTTAAAAGGAAAATAACTGGCAATAGCTGTTAAAGTTCGAAAGATGTTTCAAATAGAACGGTGGGGAAAATTTTTATGGTTTTTACCTGGGATATTCTTGCATGCCTTTATATTCTCAAATAAGATCTCAATTCATATCACTCGCCTAAAGAAATGAAACGATCTGAAATTTTATTATCCGCAGAGTAGGAGCCGTTCAGATCACGAAGTTTGAAACAAGTTTAATGCTACGATCAAAATTTCTTTCATTGTTTGTCAGTGCGGACATTGATACTTCCTTGTTCATTAAAAAAATACTCACGTGTTACTTGCCTCTTCAACTAGGAATAGCAGGATGTGAAATATATATTCTACGATAGGCTCAGAGCAGCGCATAAAAAAAATCAAATTGGAAAGCGCTTGAAATAGAACGAATTGAAACTTTCTTTGTAGTTTCAAGCTAGGGATATTCTTACAAATTTCTAAATTGTAGAAAGCACAAACTCCTAATTTGTTAAACATAACTTCTAAAAATGGAAAGAATGAAATTATTTATTCCGTAAAGTTGATTGTAGAATATTAATCCAATGTTCTCGGGATTGCTGCCAGAGTGAGTGTTGCTGTGCTGAGCTTTCGTTACCATACAGCGGCAACATCTTCAGAGCTATGATTGTAGAATAGTTGCAAATAAAAGGTATAAATCCGAAACAAGTTAGGAAAATATTTCCAATCCTTATTCTTGAAATATTATCAAACTTGTGATTGGTAATAACTGTTTTTCCGCTTCTCAACACAAAGGATATAATTTGATTTTTTCTTATCCGGAATAAGTGAGGGAAATACATTTTTTGCTAAATGATACAATATAAAATATACAACTATGTGCGTAGATAACAGAAGCTAAAATTATCCATCTCTTCTACTCTTTACGTACTCTAAATTTTGGCCACTCATTTACGCGCTCTCAGGAACTAACGTGGGGGTGTTTCACTTCAGATCACGTTATCGCTATCCGATGAGTGAAATAATTAGTTATTTTCTACAATCTACAAAAGGATAACAATATAAGGTAAGGTAATATGGACAGCCATTAGCACCTTCGTTATTCTTTGATTATTACTAGTGCTTCTGTGTTTGTGCTCTCAACATAGAGTTTATCATAACCTGCTGTAATTCTATTCGCAAAAATCGAAAAATTGAAGAAATGTGTTGTGCATCACAATATAAAATACAGTGAGCTGAACTGTTTGAAATAAATATTTATTATGTTGAGCGTGTTCATTTAAGTGGCATTTTATTACGTTACGTTCATTCAAATGGGTATCATAAAGACGGGAACAGGATTAAAACTGTACGTCAAATATTATAATCTGAGTGGTTTCTGTTGTTAGAGAAAGGAGAGTTGGCACACTAGCTTTTTTAATTTTCAAAAAGTGTCGCGTGCAGCAGTGATTTCGAAAATAAACATTCAAGAGAGAGAAGACGAACAATCTGCATACTATACCTCAGTACAAAAAATTGTACATCAACCTAATCTGGTATTAGCTACAGAAATGGCCGAATCGATTGATATTAAATTTTACATGTTTGCAGTTAGCAAGACATGTAACTCATTTAGAAAACATTTTATCTTTTCTTACGTTACTGTCAGTACAATGAAGATTCCACAAGTAAAAGAACAGATTTAAATTTTACGCTAAAAATAATGAGTGGATTATGCTTAGGAGGTGTATTTACGCTATACCAGTGAGCAAATGATCTACGGCTTATGAGATGAAAACGGGCAATTTCCGCAGATTTCATAATACATAAATTTACCATATTATACAAAATTAATATGCAATGTACAGAACTTCATCACGCATTGCCTGATGCACTCAATTGATCACAATTTTGGTAGTATAAAAAGAATTGTAGAAAAACTGCGTTTTCAAGGGGATATTGTGAAATTAAGCTGTAAACTGCAAATCAACTTATAGACTTCTTTAGATGTTTTAACAAGAGCAACGTCAAAAACAGCAAAAATGCTTGTAGTATACGACTTAAAGATTATTTACTGGGAAACAAAGCACTTACATCATTTCTGTTTCAAACAACGCCTTTATCCTTTCCGAGCATGCTTCTTTACATATATGGAGCAATTTACTTATATCTAGAAGTATATCTGCGTACTTCTTGGGAAAAAAATATCGAAGAATCACTATTTCTTCCTCCTTAATTCACACTAATATTACCTGTATCATTCCCGCGTTACTACAATACAATACTCACGGAAGAACACTTACGAACACTCTTCATTAACTATACCTACGTACCTTTAACGGTGTCATACATAATATAACATCTTTAAACACAAACTTGGAGGAATAAAATTACGTAATACTGTATGTCTAATTTTGTAACGAACACTGGACACTTATAAACACTTGCAACGTAAAAACTACAAAATAAAATAATAATAATGATTAACATTTGAAATAAATTTTCAACAAAATCTTTTCCCGATTTTACCATCGCATTTCGAAAAAAAGTATACATTTCATTTGTACTATTTCAGGAAAATGTATTTTCTTTGGTCTTGAAACTAGTCCACATCTCATTAAAGTACGAGTGAAAATCAAGATCCTGCAAAAATCCTGAACCAGGGACAATTAACATACGCTTGGTCCTGGTTGTATTTACTGTACTATCTGTGAAATTTAAAAGTTGAAGTTTGAGAAATCTTTGAGTTTTACGTCCCACGATTATGCCGGGTAGGCTAAAGGAGAAAAGTTGAAGTTAAGCATTGGTTTTCTGGACATTCTTTTGCAGAGGTGGCACCCTCGTGATCAGGTGTTTGTTTCGCTGGTTACAAGAAAGTACAACGTACTGAGCATACGATCGCGAAATTGTGTATGAAAATGTCAATTGATTGCAACAAGCGTGACCTTCATTTGAAGTTTTCATAGTAATTTTCAGTGAGTAATTCTAGCAGCAAATATTAAAATCTTAAAAATAAAATATATACTTCAGTTTAAATTTTAGTATACATTCAAGAATATACGAAACTCATTAACCCAGTGATTAACCAAACCCGAAAACCTACACCTCATAAATTTAACATCTCACTGGATATCATCCTACACTAAACCATGCAAACTTGGATTATTATAGCCCATTCTTAGAGTATCGTATTGTATGATATTATCTTATCGTTTTTGACACAGCAAACTTTCACAAAAGTTTTACAGTTCACATAAATATTACTTACGCAAGCTACGTGACCCGTTTATAGTAGGCATATCGATTTCATTATATGTATAAAAATGTTATGCCTTTCTACTGTAAATGTTAACTATATATATAGCATATTAACTTTCTATATATATAAATGTTACCTATATATATAGCATGTAAACTTTCTTTCCTTCATCTCAATATGAAATTTATTCAAAATTTAACGTCTTTTTGCTGATTGTTACTAACCATTTTTAACCCTTTAAGTCCTCACCTACACAATTGTGCAGGCTAATTTTTCCGAAAGCTAATAGTTAAAAAAAAAAATCATGTTTATGATCATTATTAGATCAAACTAGATTGTGGAAACCACGATTCTTCCTGTTTTTTGAGATAAAAGCTATGATCATGCTTTTATCAATCTGGTCTTTCTGTAGAATTGTTCACAGTTCAGATGAGATTTTGTAAAGGCGGTCAACAGATATTTTCTCCTTCCTGATCGACTGGAAGTAAAACTGAAGGTGCGTGATACGTCTATTCCAACAACTATTTTTTTTTCATTGATTAGAGCAAAACCAACAATTACAAAAATTATTATACATCAAAGCAAATTTCTCCTACAAAGTGATATTACTGGTATTAACCTTTAGAATTTTACAAACTAGTACACAATGGGGACTCACATATCAACTGAAGTCTGCTGAACCGGACGAAACTTCACTGACATAATTATTCATGCACTAAGGTGTATATCATTATATAAAAAAATTGACTCAAACTGGAATCAAAGACATGACTTAAGGTTTTCTAAGTTCTGTTGAACAAACATGAAATATGACATACCAGTATATTTCTCCAATTGGAGGAAGAAAGTATGAATATTTCGCCATCACTTAGAGACGCACTAGACAGATTTGATAAACTACATTAACGTTGAATTCTAAGAGATGAAAATTAATGCAAACAAAATAAATATAGTAATATGCATCATTCTGAAACAGAGAAAGCATGGACAGAACAACGAAATTTTAACTCTTAAGCATACACAGTCTGCATTTCTCTCCTGCCCTATTTTTCTGTTTTGAGTGTTTCTCTTTCCTTTAAAAAATTAATTGCTTTTAGTTGCATTAGCGAACATAATTTACAATGCCTAACTCCCTGAAAAAAGAACTGCAGTTCTAGGCTGCCAATCGAACGGAGAATAATTAGAATGAGTCTCATACCCTGTCTAAGTAGGTGCACAATCTAAGACGTATGTTCAAATCAGCCATAAAACTCCACACTGCCATATAGTTGCCCCCGGTTCCATTTCAATTTTTAAGTTTATTTACGGCTTTTATATGTTTATAGGTTAACATCTGGCTTCAAAAGAAAAACAAAAAAAGACGTTGGATTTGTAGATCAAGGTCAGGAAAGTTTAATCCACTATTTTCAGAATTTACAGTAGCGTCTATATATATGTAGGATTAATCAAAGAATCCATTGAGAAAAGCAAAAATATTCAAGTTAGAAGCACTTTGAATGTGGTATTGGCGCACAATGTTGCGTATATCATGGACCGAAAGAAAAAGAAATGAACAAGAACTAAGGGACAAGGACAAGGACAGAACAGGTCATGAAAATAATAGGAGAAAGAAGAAATATTTTGCTTTGCCATCATATTCGGCACTCTGATTGGTTAACCATGATGATAACGGGAAATACAATAGGAATACGAGGAAGAAGAAGACCAAGGATACAACAGAAGAATAGACAGTTACGAAGAAGAGACGTTATGAAGTTTTAAAACTCATCTACCAAGGTAGAGAAGAGTTTCAAAATTTCCATGATGCCCACCTACCTATGGTTGGGGTGAACAGGATGTATCACCGATTTAAAGAGTGATTTCCCAAATTTAGAGTATTCACACTAGTTCTTTAAGGATGTTTATCAAGTTGCTTTCATAAATCTACGTTGCCACTTCTACCTCTTGAAGAAGGCGTACTCACCAATAATCGATGCGGGAATGACATTTCTTAGCTTTGTTATGTAATGTTCGGGCAGCGTAAATAAAACTTCGACAATAATATTTGCAAGCTCTCGCATGAACACGTCGGAACTAGGTCGTGTTATTTTTTAAAATAAACCGCGTTCAAGTATCGGCTGGTACAAGCTACATTTTACTCTCAAACACATTATTTTGTTAATAATAATTTGTTTTCTGCATTTCTTGTAGATATCTTAAATTTTATTGGCCAGTGGTTAGTGGAGGCTAGTGTTGGTCAAATATCTTTACACTTCTATTTCTTTCTTTTAACTACGTGGGTTATCCATGTGGCCATGAAATCGTGTTTTTTGTCGTTGTTAGAATCTTGTAAATATAATCGTAACGTTCATATTGATTTTTGTTTTTTTCTCAAAAGTTTACACATCCCTCTCTCTCACACTTGTGTATTCCGTTTATCCCAGCTTTGCTATGGCAAATCCCGATTTCTTCCGTACCTACGTTGTGTCATAAACCGAAGCTGGGGAGAACCGTAGACAAAACATAGATTCCGTAAAAATGGAAAAGTGAGCAAATGAGCAAATTAAGCTAAGATATTAACAAACTAAAATTATCTTCTGGTGCAAATCATAAAACCTGGTTAAATAGTACAGAAAATGTGATAATACTGAATGTAATTCACTCAAATTAAAACGTCAAAAATTTACAAATGATAAAGTACGTTTTACTGTAATTTTCGGCCGTGTTAACTTTTATATTTCCCATTTTATCTTATTGTATTTTCTTTTAGTACTGTACTGTGTGGCACCATTGATAAATTAAGATTTCACTTACAATAATCTTCGACCGGTCAACTCCTTCAGAGGCGTTGCAGTTAATAAGATCTCAGGCGTTCCACGTCGGATAATCCCAAGAGTCCGGTAGAGTCCTCTGGTGATAGTAATAAGCGATCGTCCAAGCCGGCACAATTATTCCTTCATTTTCAATGATTTGGAGCCAGAATTTGTAACACAAAACTGAGATTACAAGCTTTTCTCAATTGAAATCCTCGATTAATCCTACATTGTGCACCTACTTAGACAGGTTGTGAGACTCATTCTATTTATTCTCCGTTCGATTGGCAGCCGTGAACTACAGTTTGTTTTTCAGAAATTTAAGCATTGTAAATTATGTTCGCCAATGCAACTAAAAGAAATTTATTCCTTAAAGGAAAGAGAAAAACCCAAAACAGAAAGATGGGCAAAGAGGGAAATGCAGACTGTGTATGCTTAAGAGTTAAAATTTCGTTGTTCTGTCCATGCTTTCTCTGTTTCAGAATGATGCACATTATTATATTTATTTTGTTTGCATTAATTTTCATCTCTTAGAATTCAACGTTAATGTAGTTTTTCAAATCTGTCTAGTGCGTCTCTAAGTGATGGCGAAATATTCATACTTTCTTCCTCCAATTGGAGAAATATACTGGCATGTCATATTTCGGGCCATGCGTGTTGCCATGTTTGTTGTCCAACTATTAGACATAAACAGAAATAATTCAACTGGAGGAAGGAGCTACTATTTCTTAGAACGCCAGTCTCCTTAAATGTTAGTTGTTAGCTGACTTGACAAGTAATAAAAAAATTGGATTAAAGAGAAATAAGTCAACGTTTAAGAAATATTTGGAACAATTCCTAATATGTAGCTAAACGCAATCATCAAAAGAAAATGCATATCATGGTAAAAATTAACGAAGAGAGGACAAATTGAAAAAATTATACCGACTATTAAAATTAGGAAAGGGAATTGAACAAAGAAACGATGAAAATGTTTACAGGTCATGGTTCCTGTAATTCTTATACTAGAAGATTAAATACATAATGTGATTAAACATGTTACTGCATGGTAGACCAAACGTCGGAAGAAATCAGCGTCGGACTAACCTAGCGGTCAACTGTTTGCGCTTCCTACAAGCAACGGCTTTTGGGTCAAATATACTGAAATGACATATGATCGTTTTTCTGAAGTTTGAACCCACACAAATCAATTAATCAATCTATGTGACTACTCTATTTTTGAATTGTATTATATTCAACTTTTCAATTGGATTTCAGGGTAAAATTTGTACATGTTTAAATATTTGGTCCTCTAGCTATATTTTGCACATTTCAAGTTGGTAGCATTGTTATCCCGGATGTGTAGGCCTGAATCAGAAATATTAGATTAAACTTTTCTTTACAAACGTAAAAGTTATAAAAAGGCCTTCTGGCAATTTTGATAACCCACTACGCTACCTGTGATTCGAGCAGGTGTGTTTCCAAACCTAGTAACTTATTATGGAATAGCTATCAGTTCGCTGCGTTTTACTTATTTACAATTTTGAGCGTTTAAACGGTCTGCGAGGATAGTTTGTAATAATACTGCATATACAACTGTTGATCAGCCTGTTTAATAAAAAATACGCAAATGAAATAACGTCCCTATGTTACAGTCAGTGCGCCTTATTAATGATTTTATGTCTACGCCCCTCACAGCTTCTCATTATGACCCTGGTAGAAACGAGAACATTATTGATATTAGAAAAATCTAACGGAGATACATGGGATAACATCAAATGGTAAGATAGAAAATTAATTTCAGATCTTAGCTCAATATATAGTAAAGAACATCGGGAGAAGAAAAAAAACAAGGAAAGCAAGAAAAAATCATACATTACTTCAGCACAAATTATAAATCTTTATAAACGAAGACGAAAACTTGTTATAAACAAAATTAACTTCTCTCGAAATAACCTGGAACAGGTGAACATCACTTCCGTTTTGTTAATGTTCGTTATAATACATGTTTGTAATTCCAGATGTTGTTTGGCAATAGACAAAATGGAAAAGAGATATTTAGTCCGTCAGTTAGACCGCTAAAAATGAGAAAATAACATCACAAAGAGGGAGGAGCTGCAACCTGTATAAAATCGTTTAACATAATCCCAGCAGTGAAAAAATGCATGTTGCCCACCCTGAATCGGTAGCTTTCCCAATATGGCGGCTAAAAACAAAATGGCATCAATTCTTAAAATCATCATAACTCTCAAATAACATGTGTTTTAAAAGTTTAGAAGTTCAAATACATGGTTTTCGGGTTTAAGGAATATGAATTTTGATTACAAAATCCATTAACTGGCTTTATTGTATGTAAAGTGCATAAATTTACCAAAACACAATGGATAAAACAATCAATTGACTCCAAAACTCTACGTTTATTTAATTTTCCTATATATTGCAGAATTGTGTGTAACTTAAATAACGTTCTTGACGTAGATATAGTCTGAAATCTCTGAATATAGTATTTTACACATATGTGTACCACATTAGTAGCACCTTCATTTTAGCATAATCAGGAATGCAAAATAACATATTAAATGTAATTTTAACGCGGTAAGCTGTGTCTGATATAAATGTCTCTTAATCTTCCATTATAAATCCAAATTTCCAGTTCTACTCGCAACTATAAGGTTAATAAAATTCCAACTGACCGAAGCAGTATATATATTTTAAGAGTATATATATCTATGTTGCAGTTTCGACCTATTTAACATAGATATATACTCTTAAAATATATATACTGCTCGGTCAGTTGGAGTTTTGTTAGCGATCTTGAATTTTCCAAAGCTACAATGAATAATTCATATGGTTAAATGCCAATTCTACAAGATTGAAGTAACTCATCCAAAACTTGGCCTAGTAGCTATCGCCTGTTTCTAATTTCCTAATGAACTCTAGTAGGGTTTTTATACAATCTACTGTGATACTGTTATGCTGCAGCGATTCATACGTAGTTTGGCAGATGTTCATTTGAAATTCTTCAAGAGGTTTCATAAATTGTTCCTGTAATAAAGACTATTGTGAGATGAGTTCTGAGTCCTGGAATTCCTGTATTAGCAAGGAACCTATTGCCTCATAAACTGCATTATGCATTCGAATAGCTGGATTGTAGCTTTTCCCAGTAAGTGTATTGTCAACTGACCCTTCCACTACAATTCCACTGTTGACAATTAGATCTTTTAAACCAGCAGCTCCAAATCTACTACTAATTATGCCTGACAGCATCATCAGTAGGTGGAATCCTCCCATCATCAGCACTATATTCCTGATCTGGTCCTTGTGCTTCCAGTACATCTCATATATTTTCTATGCTTTTGCATAAAAAACCTAATCGAAAACACAAATCACAACAGATAACTTCATCTGGTCTTTTATTGCACTCCTCTGCACAAAACATCACAATCTGTTCTTATGTCAGTGGCTGACGAATCAACAGTACCTAGATAACCAATTTTTGTTTTTATGGCAAATACAAGATCCCGTAATGTGATGAAGAACCATGTCCAGCCTGGTACCAGGAGACTTGGGTTAGTTTTGAGTCAACGGCTGGTAATCCATAACATGTACTGTACCCTCTGCAGAGCTAAAACTGCTTTGTAGCTAGTAGAATTCTCTAAATTTTGAACTGTGTCAATTCATCAAGTGGAACCTGCTGTCCACTGTAGTATTCTGACATTCTCCTCGTCGTCAAATTTTCAGGTAATGATTTCTTTGGACGTTTTTGAGGCGGTTCTATTGGAGTATTACATACTTGTGTAGTTAGTTCTGTGGCAGTAGTTGATGAAGTTCCAGGTTCTGAATAGAAGACTATTGTTTTTGCCTTTACAGTGATTCGCCAGTTTGTCGCATAGCGATTATTGAATTTGCATGATATGATGTGCCACCACCTGTTAATGTTGGTTCTAAATTGTCAATGTTATTTTCAGTCATTAGGGTAACATCTCTCTCTGGATTCATTGACACTAGAAATTTATCAGGAAGTACCACATATCCTTGTTTTTGTTTAGATATAACAATCACATATTCTGTTTAATGCATATTCTGTCCTAAAATGAAATGAAATTTTTGAGTTTTATGCTCCACGGTTATGCCGGTTAGGCTAAAGGAGATGGTGATGATGAGTAATGAATGAAATTGTGGAATGAACAAAGTGGGAGGAAGCGGGTCCACCACAAAGTTCACTTGACGGAGGCTGGGATCGAACCCGGGACCACAAGCACCAGAGGTGAACGTTCTACCACTGAGCCGCGGTGGCCCCATATTCTGTTCTAGTTTGTCAATGATATCATAGCTGATACCACGACCATTACTATTCAGGAGCCGTACACTGTGTTGTTACACAGAGCTTGTACTACAGATGATAGTGAAACACTTTTAGGGGTGCTTAATTTCACCTCGAGAAACACTATACACGAGTCCTGGGCCAAAGAATTCTTTGAACGCAAAACCTTCGCACTGTATTGAGTGGAATTAGATATGCTACTGAGTATAACTGTAACAAATGTATCTAATCTTGGCGGTACATACAGAGAAATACATTCAGGATGCAAGTCGTGTGATGTAGGTGGCCATGGTAGCTTTTCACTAATATTTGAAATGTCTTTTCTTAGAGCTGCAAGATGCACTATTCTATCTTCTGCTTGCATGTTGCGTAAATGCTGCAATTCCTGTTGCAGTTTATCATTTTCTATAACTAACTTCTCAATGCTTAACCAAACTGGGTACACTAATATTCTTCTATGTTCAGTACTAACAAATACCAAGTTCTTGTGTAATTAAATTTGCCTCATAAAATTACTTCTTCTCGAGAAACTTTTATTTTCCTCCTATTTTTTTCTTCTTCTTCCTCTTCCATAACTTTGACAAATTGTTTAAAAAGAATAAGTCGAGGATTCTTGACTGTGTTCTCCTAACTTAACCCTTTCACAGAGGAAGTCGACTTTTGTCGACAGAAACAAAATTTCCTTAACATGCGAATGTCGACTATAGTCGACGTGTTAAAATTTGTTTGTCCGTATCTTGGCTTTGTCGAGAGTAGTCGCCAAAGTTGTACCGTTCATTTTTTTGTGTGTTCTTTTGTTTTCGATAAACAATAGAAATCACACAGAAAACCTTTGGCGACTACAATCGACAAAACCAAGATACAGACAAATTTTAACACGTCGACTATAATCGACATTCGCAGGTTAGGGAAATTTTTTTCCGTCGCCTTCCACAGTGAAAGGGTTAAAAATATTTCAACAAATGCAATATTTTCACAGTTCACTTCCAAATTGTCAATGCTTGACTCTGGGTCATTCTGTTTGTGTACTATCCAAACAAAATTTCTGTAACATGTGAAATGAAAGCTTCACTTGACACTATGTCTTTAGTAGCAATACCTAATATTTTCATAATTAATTCTATTTATTCATTCTTTAACCTCCAACGTTCATTTGCTGCTGAGCGAACTGTGTTATTAGCTCTCAGCTCACAACTGTCAGAGAGTGGTTTACGTGCTTTCTTTCCTTTCGCATACTTTGTTCTCTCACAGAATACACATACTTTTGACAGAATATTTGATGATACATATATCCTACTTGTCTTGTGACGTGGCCTCACATTATATGATTGAATATTATTTTCTTGTATTTTCTGAAGCTTTTGTTTATGTGTAAAGTCCTGGTAGAATTTTCGGTGGTATCTAATGTCTGTAATACTGGTACTCATCACGGAGCTCATTTATTCTATATGATGATTTTGTCGGGTTTTTGCAGCATATTTCAGTCTCTCCCAGGTAGCTTTCACATCCTGTGGCTCAGTGAGGTCAGTAGCAGATGATAAACAGATAACACACCTCCATCATGCTTCTATCTTGAATTTGGATAGAAAAATTTGTTAATATCATGGAATTTAATTCTCGAAATCAGTTAATATAACACCAATTTTTATTTTCCACTTTTAAATTATTATGTAATGATCATAAAACATATTTGAACTATGTTTTACAATGCACTAATAGATTCCACGATCCTAAAAAACATGGAATAGAAACAAAAATATAATAAAATGGATGTTAATTGGGAGACTTATGACGGTTTTAAGAATTTAAGCCGCCATTTTGTTTTTGGCCCCCATTTTAAGAAAGCTACTCTTCCAGAGCGGGCAACATGCCTTTTTCCACTGTTGGCACTATACGGAACAATTTAAAGTATGTTGCAGCTACTCCCTTTAAATGATGTTAAATTTTGCTGAATCTGATAGACTAATTCGGAAGAATGAAAAGAAAGCCAAGAACAAACTTTAGATGATATCCTTGTTGATTGCCAGCTGTTTCTTCTTGTTTTAATTCCATTTTACTTGCGCTTTATCCTACTGATTTTAAGACAATACTGATTAGAATTGATCGCGAAGGATTCATCCAAATAGTAACATTATATTTAACTGAAGACAAAGAAGAGAGAGTAGTTTTTTGATTCACTCCCAGCTCTTTTAAGATTTCCATTTTTGTAAAATATATGCTATTAGAGTAATTTTTAAATTCAGAAAATATCTCAACCCTTAACAGGGAACGTAATTTTTGTTCGCTTATAGGAAATGCGTGTCTGTGGACACGGACATGTATAAAGCAATATATTTTTTTAAAAAAACGTATGTGTAATGTAGAATAATTAAACTTTATATTTGGTACTTCGAGCAAAATATGATAAACAAGAATTTCATACATTAATTCGGTTTTATTGGAATATAAATTCGGAAAATATTTCAATATCTAAATGGAAATAGTAAATAAATTTAAAAACTGACAAATTTTAAGTTAATATAATTCTACACATTACTACCCTGCAAATATGCTATTTGTCCGCATGTAGCTACCCTGTTCAAATGTGCTATTTGTCCAAAAGAGCTTGGAAACGTTTAACGAACATGGTAGCTTTAAATAGAAGTAGCCCCAAAGTGTCTTGAAAATGGTGAATACATATCTTCGTATCCTGATTTACAAATAGAACACAATATTAGGATAGCAATAAGGGCTTTATTTTCAGATAGGTCAGTAGATCTGTAGTTTGACTTTGCTCTAATTTACTTCAAATTTGTTTCGATTTTCTTCCAACTTCATACTGAAATCTCCTGAATTATATCATCATCACATAAGGTAGACAGGATTTTTCCCCCCAGATTTCTTACGTGGGTGACTATACCAGGCATCTCTCTGACTATGTTTTAATGAAGAACCCTTCGGTTTCTTAGTGGTTCATTTCAATTCAAAACAAACCTGTTTTTACCTCTGTATCTAAGGCCTTCGCTATCACATGAAACTTGACTAGGGCTGCTCACATTCATACTTCTGTTACTACTTGACCTCACACCTGGCATTGTATCAGAATTGGTATCGCCTTTTTGGTAAAATGCATTTTCGTAACCTACTGAGTTATAACTAACCAGAAAAAACAAAGGAATTAGACAATTACAAGGAAGAAAAAGGCATTACGCAAGTGCCCGAGATAAGACTGTAAGTAGTCAATAAAAAACGGAGAATGCAGGCTAAAATCTTAAAAGAAAACAATAGTACAAATTAAAGAAATCCAGGTTTGTTAATGGAAATTCTGGTAAAGGGTGATGCACCAGCTTGAAAACGACACCCACGCCTGTATCCTATGAGCTTTGAGCCATCAGCAAGTGCAAATCAAACAAACGTCAATTTCATTTGAAACATAAAATCTAACTTTAATTTTTAAGGCTTCACTCGTGAACTTCCTGATTTTATATGGAATAGCTCAGCGTTTACAACTTTAAGAGCAAAAATATAGACCTGTCCAAAAGGGCAGTATGAACTATGGAAAAAGATATCAATACACACAAGTACTGACAAAATGATAGAAAACTCATATCTTGATGGAATTCAGTCTAAAATGGTGTGAAAAAAATCTTAAAAATTGAGAAAAGTGCAAATTAAAGAAAGGGAAAAATACGTGGAAAAACAAAATATATCAGATATGACGGTCCGAAATACCGCTTTCGAGATATGACGGTCCGAATTTTTTTGCAACTTGGTCCACCCTTGTCGTACAAGATTGAAACATGGTTCCATGGGTTTTCATGTGTAAAAACGGCAAGGGGTGAGGTAAGAGGAGATTTTTTGATTATTTTTTTGATATTTTTGACCGTTTTCGAGATATGGGCCATTTTATGAACTTTGGACACCCAAAATGAACTTAGACGATCTGTTTGGAGTATTTCTTGCAATGACGCTCGGAAAGTCGAGAAACAGTGCTTCAATGTTATGTTTGCTCTATCTCTTACCGCTTTCGAGATATGACGGTCCGAAGTTTTTTGGCAACTTGGTCCACCCTTGTCGTACAAGATTGAAACATGGTTCCATGGGTTCTTCATGTGTAAAAACGGCAAGGGGTGAGGTATGGGGAAATTTTTTTGATTATTTTTTGATATTTTTGACCGTTTTCGAGATATGGGCCATTTTATGAATTTTGGACACTCAAATGGACTTAGAAAATCTTTAGCACATATCAGCCGTTTTTGTTTGGAGCCAATAGTAAATAGTTTTATTTTAGCCAATGAGATACTTGACTTGCAGATTTTGCTCCAATGAAAAAGACTTTTATTTTAACCAATCAGAGGAAAGCAGAACAACTATATACGTGCTGAGGTTCGAAGCAATTCTCAGTCAGTTATTCCTTGGATTGTAAAAATACAACATCGTGTGCAGAGTGTGAGAACATTGAAGTGAATTTTAAGTGTGAATTAAAGGTAAGTATTTTTGAACTTTGTCAAAATTTTCGGTGGTGATTTTTAAGTGTTCCTCATAACCGCACCCAAGACCGATTATTTTTTGAAATATACGTTGTGTTGAATACGTTCATGAAAACCAGAGGTCACAGTGGTAAAAAATAACCAAAATATCAATTTTTAAAAAATTAAGTTTTTTTGAACTTTGTCAAAATTTTCGGTGCTGATGTTTGGTGAAATATACGAAGTTTTCGATCATGCAGATTACGAATATTCTGCCCCTTTTTACCCAGAGTTAATAGCTTATGTGGGATACGCCTAATATGCGATTTTTGGATGATTTTGCAATGTAAGATTCTTTTTTTCTATTTACAGGCTTAGGAAGAATACGTTATTGGGAAAAACACTTTTTGGTGCTCTATAGTGGGAACAGCCCCCAATTACTTTTTCTTGCAAACACCTGATTTATCCGAGAGGAGTTTTGCAAAAAAATTACAATAATTAATTATTAGGAAAAAAAGACATTTTATTTGGTATAGTTAGAAATTCTATAAACTTTGCTTTCAATATAGCGTAAACGTTATTACAGCGAATAATCGTTGATTGTTAAGAATAATAGGTTATTAGAAAAAACACTAATTGGCGTTCTATAGTTGGAAAACCACAATTAAGGAAAACAGCAAGCAATAACTATTTTGCAATATTCTAAAAGTTAGATAAACAGCAAAAAAAAATGGGGCGATTTAATATAATATCCGAATCTCAGCAATATTATAGACAGTTTAAAGATAACGGGAATTTACTGACAATTGAATTAACTCCTTCCCCAGAGGGAGAAAACCCACTTGAATGGGTAGAAAACGGCATTAATGATTTGGTACGGTATGTAATGAGAGGTGTGCTCCCTCATCATCGTGTAGGCTTGACTTTTATCAACCAAAATCACCCAGATAAACCATTCTATTTGTCTTTTCGAACTTCTAATAATATGACTGCTGAAAGTGTGTGGGGTGCGTTAGAAAAAGTAATTCAATCGAATACATCATTCTTATATCAAGATCGCTTTATTCGCTATTTTCACCACGTCGAACTACCTATTGGTATGGGACGGGTGAAACAGAATTTTTCTGACATAATCGAATATATAAAACATAACAGAGGTATTATAGTCATTAAAAACCCTGAATACTATTGTTTGGGTCAAGCTCTGGTGGTTGCTATAGGGCTTATTGAACATAAAAATGATAAAAAAAGATATAGATATTGCCATCAATACGCAAAAAATATGTTTCAAAAGGTATCCGAACAAAGTCAAAAGGCTGGTGTTAGCCTAGAGAATGGCGGGGGGATACCGGAATTTAAAAAAATTCATGCATATTTATCGGAATATAAAATCACAGTGTATGACGGGTTATCGGGGGAAAAATATTTCTTGAGGGTCACGGTCATGGGAAACGGATTAATTTGTTATATATTAACAATTATTATAATATAATCACTAGCCTAACAGCAGCCTTTTCATGCGGATACTATTACGAAGAATGCAACAAAAAATTTCACACTAAAGACCGGCACGTGGGGAAGTATAAAGCTTTATGCAATAAATGCCAAAACAGACCACCATGCACGATTACAAAAAAGTGTAATATACTGCCGGGAATGCAATAGATGCTTTTATGGGGCTCAGTACCTCAAAAACCATAAGGCTTCATTGTGTGATATTCTGTAAGTGTGTCCTCAATGTCGTAAAGCATATGTGGTGAAAAAAGGCGGAATCCTCATATCTGTGGGGAAGTATTCTGCACAGGGTGTAATAATATGATGCCGTCAGGGCATTTATGTTACATTCAGCCGTGCCGAAGGTGTATTCCACAGAAATGGTTATTAGTGTTTTACGACATTGAGTGCCGCCAGGATAAAGAAGTAGCCGGTGGTATTTTTGAGCATGAGCCCAAACTGTTAGTTAGCCAACAGTTGTGCTACTGTTGTAAAAACGGTGCGAGTGAACAGTGTATTAGAGAACATGTATTTTATGGGGACAAATGCATTGTCGAGTTTTTAGATTATTTAGCACAAAGGCGTTCTGAAATAAATAAAATAGTCGTTGTAGCTCATAACGCAAAGGGTTACAACGGCCATTTTGTTTTACGCACGATGATGCTTGATAAAGAGTGGACGCCGCAAATAATTATACGGGGGTGCAAAATTTTAGCGATGGAATATTTATATTTAAAATTCATTGAGTCTAAATTTCTTACCAATGCCTTTGTCCAAATTAGGCGACACGTTCGATTTCCCCGTCTCGATGGGTCATTTTCCTCATTTATTCAACAAAAAAGCTAATCAGGAGTATAGGGATGCTTTACCTGGCATTGAGTATTACGATGTGGGGGGCTTAAAAAAGAAACAGAAAGAGAAGTTTTTGCGTTGGTATAATGAGGAAAAGGAAATACTTGGAGAGACGGGCTTCATTTTAAAAGAACAGCTTATTAAATACTGTGTAAACGATGTGAACGTGCTGTGCAATGCGTGTATAAAATTTATGAACGAGTTTGAGGTTATATCTGGTGTCAACCCGTTCCTAGAATGTATAAGCATTGCCAGCGCGTGCAACCTAATGTATAGAAAAAAAGTTCTTGCGAACAGGCACCATTGGTATTAGTGGGTACAGGTGGCGTGATAACCAATCTGTCGGCGCCGTTCAGTGGCTCGTGTACGAGGCCGACCGATTAAAAACCAAAATCCAGCATTCTGGTAACGGACGAGAGGTTGTGGTGAGAGGTGGGTATAAAGTGGATGGTTATGCGCACTATAATGGTGCAGAACATGTTTGGGAGTATCAGGGGTGTCTATTCCACGGGTGCCGGGAGTGTTACCCTACAGGTCGTGATAACACCATATATAACGACGCATACACTACTTTTAATATGCGTTATGAGAATACTGTAAACAAAATTAATAGATTAAAAAAGCTGGGGTATAGTGCATGAAATGTGGGAATGCCGGTGGCACGAGTTTCTGAAAGAACACCCAACAGTGAATATATTTGTAAAAAACCACAGCTTGGCTAAGAAATGCCCAATTCATCCGCGGGATGCCCTGTATGGCGGCAGGGTCGAAGCCATGAAACTTTACAAAAAGGTGAAAGAGGGAGAACGTATTATGTATACCGATATAATCTCCCTTTATCCTTATTGTTGTAAAGTGAAAAAATATCCTGTGGGTCATCCGAAAGTTTATGTGGGTGATGACGAGTGTCCTGATATTTCGGGATTTGAGGGAATAATAAAGTGCACGGTATTAGCCCCGGACAATCTCTACCACCCGGTGCTGCCCTATCGGAGTGGTGAAAAGTTATTATTCCCCTTATGCCGAACATGCGCGGACACTCTTAATGAAGAAGAAGAATGCACGCATTCGGATGAGGAGAGAGCTTTGACTGGAGTATGGGTTGTAGAAGAAGTGCAGGTAGCTGTCGAGAAAGGATATAGAGTGCTAGAAAAACACGAGGTATGGAGCTATGAGGTTGTAATGTATGACGCTGAAAAGAAAAGGGGCGGTCTTTTCACGGAATACATTAACCTATTTATGAAGATCAAGACTGAGTGTAACGGTTGGCTTGCAGGATGCGTCACTGAACAACAAAAAGACCAGTTCATACAGGAGTATTATGAGAAAGAGGGTATCCAATTAGACCGGGAAAAGATTATGCGCAACAAACCTAAGAAACGAATTTCAAAGCTAGGAGTAAACACCCTCTGGGGTAAGTTCGCACAAAGAGAAAACATGGAGTAATAACGCTCTCATTATAACTCCCGAGGAGTATTTCGATAAATTAACAAATCCGAATATTGAGGTTAAATCATGTATTCCAATCGGCGACAAATTCCGTGTGCTCAACTCGAGTGTTAATGAGAGCGTTATTGCTCCTGCTAAAAATATTAACGTGATAATCGCAGCATACACCACGACACACGCTGGCCTCGAGTTATTTCGTTATTTGGATTTACTTCTCGAGCGTGTGTTATATTATGATACCGACAGTATTATTTACACTCAATCGCCTGGTGAGCCAGAGTTAAAAATAGAAGTGCATTTAGGGGAATGGAAGAATGAGTTGGCAGAATATGGTCCGGATGCATATATGTAAGAATTTTGTGCTGGTCCCAAATGTTACGGCTATTCCGTTGTTAACACTCTTAATGGTAAAACAAAGACAATATGTAAAATCAAGGGAATCACACTGAATAATAAAACATTAAAATATGTTAACTTTGAACAGATGAAAGATATTATTTTAAATAATTCACATTCTATTAGCGTTCCTCTCGGTCGACAAATTGTACGTACTAAAGATTATAAATTGATTACTAAGCCGGAGGCGCATAAAATCTATCAGGTTACTGCTACTAAAAAGAAACTAATAGAAAATTTTGATACACTTCCCTACGGGTATAAAAGAAAACGAATAGGGTAAATACAGTATTAGTTTTTTAATTAAGTAGAGAGAGAGAGAGAGAGTAAAAAAATGGATAATCAAATTTTAAATCATTATTATTATTTTAATGAAATCGAGGTATGTGTTGGTCTATCATACGATGATGAGGGAGAATTTTCTGTTATTATCACTTTACATAATTACTATGATCGTATTCGTCTTTCACCTGATGAGTGGTATACTTTTCTATCATATTATTTATATATTGAAAACTACTTTAATGCTGTTACAAATTCTTCATTGCCTACACAATTTTCCATTAGTGAAAATTATGAAATATCATTGTCAGATACTCTTAAAGGTATTCGTCAGTGTTTTATTCACTCGTCAGATGACGATAGTAATGGTCAGGTAAATTTCTGTGTTTATACATGGCGAAAACTCCAGCTTCATTTGTCGTGCATTCAGCGGACCATAATTACTTGTTCTCAATTATGTAAAGATGTAACAAAGTATGCTTAAACATGTCTGAAAGAGAGTACTAATACCATTCCAGAATTTACTACTACTACTACCAATCTACCCTCTGAAGGTATTGCACTAGAAGTATTCACATTTTTGAATCGTAATAATAATAATATGTTATTATATTCATAATTATTTTGTGGTGTATCAGAATATGGAGTTTCAACATCCATTTACTTGTATTATAGCTAGCCCCACTGGATGTGGTAAATCATATTTTGTAAAAGAGTTTTTAAAACATTATGCCGAAAAATGGAAAAATATAGTATAGTGTTATGGTGAGTGGCAACCTCTGTATGAAACTCTATCCTCAGGTTGTACATTTAAAGAAGGGCTCCCCAAAATAGATGATTTTTTTAGCACAAGCGGGCCCACATCTTGTAATTATTGATGATTCAATGCGAGAATGTGATACTGGAATTGTTGACTTTTTTACTAAAGGTAGCCACCACCGAAATTTAAGTGTTATTTTTATGACGCAAAATATTTTTCACCAAGCTAAAGGTATGCGAGACATATCATTAAATTGCCATTATATAATATGTTTTAAAAACCCCAGAGACCAGGCTCTAATTATCTAGCACGCCAATTATATCCTGGTAACAAAAAATTTGTGCAGGAGGCCTATCGGGACGCAACTCGAGATCCTCATAGTTATTTGGTTTTTGATTTAAAACAGGGCACTTTCGACGAACATCGTGTTCGAACAAAAATTTTCCCCTCAGATTCTTACAATTATGTTTATGTACCAGTAAAAAAATAATCTCAACAACTGTTATATTTTAATAATCAATTTTAGTATAATAGCTACAAAAAATGATTAGCAAAGAGAGTGCGCATTTATTAAAACTTTTAGCAAAGGCAAAACCCAAAGTACGCCAAGCAATTTTACAAAATGCTGATACCGAATTAACTCGCTCTATTTGTGAATGTTCCTATAACGTATTACAAGGAAATGTTCCGTTAAATAAAAAAGAGAAAAATAGATTAAAAAGATATAGAAAGGAATTGAGGTATTTAGTGAAAAAAAGGTCCATCATTAAAACAAAAGAAAAAACGAATAATTGTAAAAAAGGTGGGTTTCTTACTGCTTTGCTTGCACCTATTATTAAAGGTATACTATCTAGTTTTATTAAATAATTATGCAGAATGCACAAAAGCTTGTTTTAATTGCACCACAAAAATTGCACCAATATCAAACTATATCTAATTTAGATGATGAGATGAAAAATATTTTAAGTAATAAAAATATGAGTGTTAAAGAAAGTGGATACGCTATAAAGAGGTGTTACAAAAATATTTACTCATTGTGCAAAAACCTACTGCAACAACATCAACTAGTGTTGGTACTAAGAAGGAGGAGGAGGACGAGGATGATGAGGGGGATGAAATACTATCTATTCTCCCCGAAAATTATCTGCGTAAAGCAAGACCTTTATTAGGTAAATTAAAACAAAATTCCAACATTCATTGGGATGACAATGGTAATGTTAATATTTATAATAAATTAATTCCTGGTGCTAATATAGTAGATTTAATAGCAGATTTTGTCAGGTGTCGCAAGAAAAATATTCCCCTACAGTTTGGGAACCCTTTGCTGTACTGTTAGCTAAATCCAATATACCTTAAAGTATATAGGTAACCCACAGCGTATGGAATATATTCGTACGCTGACATTATCATCTGCCGCTGCTGCTGATCCAAAACAGGAAGAAGAAGAGGAGCCACCACGTAAACGTAAAGTTGTCAACAGATGGCGTGATTATAAAATATGAAGAAGCTGGCCGATATTAATTATAACCCTTCACACCCTGCCTCGTTTTCAACTGCTACGATATTATGGAGAGCTGTGAAGAAATCAATCCCTTTACACAAGGTGCAACAGTGGGTAAAAGAACAGCCGACTTATACTCTGCATAAGCCAGTACGTAAAAAGTTTCCACGTAATCCCTATTTAGTGTTCAACATTGACGATCAGTGGCAGGCTGATTTAAACGATACGCAAAGTCTGCAAAAGTATACTGATGGTTACAGGTATATTTTAACAGTGATTGATTTGTTTAGTCGTTATGGATGGGCTGTGCCTGTACGTACAAAAATTGGTGAAAACATTATAAAAGCATTTAAGCAAATTCTTGCATCTTCCCGTCGTAGACCCTTACGTCTACAAACAGATAAAGGTACAGAGTTTGTTAATAAACCATTTCAGTTATACTTTAAAAAGCAAAATATTAAATTCTTCACAACACAAAACTCCGATATTAAGGCAAGTGTAGTGGAACGTTTTAATCGAACTCTTAAGGAACGAATGTGGAAATATTTTACAGCAAAGAATACTTACCGATACATAGATGTGCTATCGAAACTTGTTCAGGCATATAATTCTAGACCACATAGAGCTCATCAAACATCACCATCCGCCAGTGTGAACCAGGACACTTTTCAACAACCTTGGAATAAATTAATAAAACCGATGCCACATACTAACATTACAAAATATAAAAAAGGTGATACTGTACGCATTACTAAAGCAAAACGGCATTTTGAAAAAGGGTACAAAGAAAAGTGGACTATAGAAATATTTAAAATAAAACAGGTGATACATAAGAAAAAGGAAGTGGTTTATGTGTTGGAGGACTTAAATGGTGAAGTAATTGATGGTACATTTTACGAAGAGGATTTACAAGGAGTGCCTCTGCCGAAACTTTATGAAATAGACGAAATTTTAGGAGTTAAAGGTAAACGTGTACTTGTTCGTTGGCGGGGATACCCCCTTCCTTTAATTCATGGATTTCTGTGGCACATTTAAAAAACATTTAGCTACAATACAATATTATAAACGACTGTTATATCTGTGTATATAGGAAAAAAATAATAATGAATTGTCCATACTTCAAATACTATACGCATCAAGCAGGAGGTGGTTATAACGTGTATAGGAGTGCACCATATCAAGAAGGTTATGGTATTGGAAGTTTTTTAGGTGGTTTATTTCGAAGTGTATTTCCGTTAATTAAACAAGGAGCAAAAACTGTTGGTAAAGAATTGTTACGTACAGGAATTAATGTAGCTGGAGATGTATTAGGTGATAATAGACCTATTGACGAAGCTTTAACATCACGTTGGCAAGAAGCTAAAAATAATTTAAAAACTAAAGCTCAAAATAAAATAAATCAAGTATTGGAAGGATCTGGAAGGAAAAAAAGTTCATTTTGCAAAGACTGCTGGTAAAAAGAAAAGGAAGAGAGAGAGTGATATTTTTGATTAATATGGAACAGAGTACTACTAGCTTTTATCTTACATTACCGAGTAACAGTTCTATGCAGTATTTTCCACAAAATACTTTGTCATGTTATACTGCCAAATTATATCATCCATTGGTGCTAGAAAAAGGTGAGTGGGAGACGGCAGTTGTTGAAGTACATTATACAAATTCATTTCAGAATGTTTCCAAATATACTAATAATATTTATTACTGTCTCATGAATACAAAAAGCTGGAACATAACTAAAATCATACCAGGACATTATTATAATGTTGATGATATTCTATCTCAAATAAATCATAAAAGTGATATATTAAATTTACAATTAAAATTTAAAGCATCAGTAAAACGAATTTAAGTCCGTAGAGTAATAAAAAATCAAGAGAAGCATATAGAAGTACGTCTATCTCCTGAACTAGCCAGAATACTAGGCTTTGGTCACATACAACAAGAAGATATTGCAGTTGGGCATCATGCTTGTTATCCACCTGATTTACAAAAATCGCTACCTACACTTATGTATATTTACAGTGATATTGTAGAACCACAAATGGTGGGTGATACCATAGCTCCATTGTTACGTATTATAAATACAAATATTACAGAGTATTGTATTAATAATGTAAATGTTTTTGACAATCCTCACTATGTCCCCGTGCAACGTAAACAATTTGATCAAATTATTATTGATTTAAGAGATAGTACAAGTAATCCACTTCCTGTCCAACATAGCAGTGTATGTGTAAAATTACATTTTCGCAAACGTAATACGGTATTATAAATTTTCACTATGTGTGAATATTAACAGTAAGAAAAAGAGAAAAAAATGCACTGTGAGTGTATCAAATCAGAATTAGATTTATTTGCTTGTTTACCCACTCAAACCAGTATTATAGGTAATGAAATAGTTCCATATAAGCCTGTGGCTTCGATATCTGATAATGCAGCAATAGAATTTGTTGTCCCCGGCCATGGGGATGACTATATAGACTTACCACACACAATGTTTTATATTAAAGGTAAAATTACTAAATCAGATCGTTTTAATTTAACTTCTACCGATAAGAAAATCGGCTTTGTAAATGTATATTAATTAACTTAAAAAATGTTAAATACAATTGAACTTTATGAGGCACTACAAAAAAATTTACCTAAAGATCATTTTGTTGGTGTGTATGCTGCAGATGAGTTACCTCTGTTTATTCATACATTTTCAGCCGCCATAATTATAAACACTGATTCTAGTGATGAGCCTGGTGAACACTGGGTTCCTGTTTATATATCTAATATGTGTGTGGGAGAGTATTTCGATAGCTATGGTATACCTCCCTATATACAACATCTATAAGGTTTTTAAAACGAAACTGTCTGTATTATACATGGAATAATAGACGTATTCAAGGTGATTTATCTCAATTTTGTGGACATTACTGTTTTCTATATCTAGCATATCGTGCATCTGGTTATTCACTGCACGATTTCTTAAACAAATTCTCACTCACCACTATTGATGCTAATGATATTATGCTTTATTCATTTATGAGAGTATGATGATGTTATTTTTTAAACTCCGCCATTGCCGGTCCCAAGCCCTAGATGAGAAAGGAGGAGGGTTGGGGTTGCTAGCCCCGTAAAAGAAAATAATCTCTGTAATGTTCAAATAAGCCATACTGTTTTATTCGCTCTGCTATGTTATATGTGCTATGTTAAATAGGTGGATGGAGGATGTCTTATCTGCTCTGCTATGTGTTCGTAAAGTGCGCATAAAAGGGAACGAGTACAACCCTGCTATGTTATGTTAAATAGGTGTATGGACAAAGTTTTATCTGCTCTGCTATGTACTCGTAAAGTGCTCATAAAAGGGAACGAATCTTATGTATTATTTGCTACGGTATGTGGCATGCGGGCGGGGGGTCCGGCGCCGACCAATCAGCGCAGTAGATACTCCTAAAATGGAGGTCGTAAAAGAGAGTGGGTATGGCCAGCTAATCAGCGTAAAGGGGCGGAGTCCGGTGCCGGCCAATCAGCGTAAAAGAGCGTGATTATGACCAGCCAATCAGCGTCAAGGGGCGTGGCCAAGGGGGCGGGGTCACTTGACCGGCGCCAGCCAATCAGCTTCAAGGGTTTGGGCATGCGCAGTAGGAAAAAACATCACCAAGTGTCCCCTCTCTACTAATGATCTATATAGTAGTTCTAAAGGAGTTCTATATAGAAGAACGAAAAGTCGTTTATAAGATACCCTTTTCAAAAGTACAACGAGAACATTATCTGATATAATGCTGCTGCCCCATAACAAGAATTGAAATTAACGTTACTTAGAAATCGATTTGTAGTCATAATGACCACCCCCCTTTAAAGAGAACCCAAAAAGAAGAGACCGACGTCGGGCACATTTTAAAACCATATTAAGATTCTATTTTGTCAAAAGAGATACTTTGCATAGTTATTTTGTATTGATAAATCTATTCTTAATCTTTATTCCAAAACTGTTCTTAAATAAGAAACAGAAAATCCTGCGGGACTTATATCTATGGCCAATCTCACTTCTATCTAAAATCTAAAAGCAGAGTAACAAAATTTATTTCAGTCACGTAATAAGAAAGACGTGATCTCATATTACATTCTCTGCAGTTAGAAGCAAAATAACTGGCAATAGCTGTTAAAGTTTGAAAGATGTTCAAAATAAAATTGTTGGGAAATTTTTCATGCTTTGTACCTGAGATATTCTTACGCTCTTTTATATTCTCAAATAAGATCTCAATTCATTTCACTCGCCTAAAAGAAATGAAACGATCTCAAACTATACCATCCGCAGAGTAGGAGCCGTTCTCATCACGAAGTTTGAAACAAGTTTAATGCTACGAATCAAAATTTCTTTCATTGTTCGTCAGTACGGACATTAATACTTCCTTCTTCGATAAAAAAAAAATACTCGCGAGCAACTTGCCTCTTCTGCTAGGAATAGCTGGATGTCAAACACATACTTCTACGATAGGCTCAGAGCAGCGCAAAAAAAAATCGAATTGGAAAGCGCTTGAAATAGAACGAATTGAAACTTTCTTTGTAGTCACCACCTAGGGATGTTGTTATAAATTTCTAAGTTGTAAAAAGCACAAATCCCAATTTGTTAAACTTAACTACTAAAAATGAAAAGAACTAAGTTATTTATTCAGTAAAGTTAGTGTAGAATAGTTGCCACGATCGTCGCCATGAAACCAAAATTCATTTACCCGCTCACCGCATTCCACACATACAAGCAGACAGAATATGTGACGCCACAGTAACATAGTACCATATGACTGTACATAGGCACCCAGTGAGAAGAATATGAACTACCACCAATCTGTTTACAGTTCAGGGTTTTACTAACAGATGACTGAATATCTTTTCATATTTTGTGGGAAGTAATGCCCAATGTGCAAAGTAACCCCGTGTTGCGGTAGCCAGTTACCACTGTAAGTGAAATGAAATATCAAAATTCAATGTGGCATATCATGACACAAAACTAGAAAAACGTTTGGGAAGGAAGGAGTTCATATAATTAAGGAATTACGTCCCTAATATATTGTGTTAATTTGGAACTCAAATATACATGCAAAGAAAGCATTTCAGGATGTTACCTACAAAATACTTAGGAACGTACAAGGACACATTCAACACGTAAGACATGTAAGTATAACCTAAATACAGAATTTTGCGCTATCCTCGTTTACCAACATTCTGCTTAATGCCCTAATCTGCATAGCAATCTTATATTTACCGGCCATCTAGCACATGCTGGTTAGCGTTGTTTGTACAATAATTTATACAAAGATGGCATTTATTCCGAAGTTGGGCGTCCGGTTTCGCCACGTTTTTTCGCTGTTATCTCCTTTCCACACTTTGTGCAATTTGTTATTAGGTTCATTAATCCGTGCTCTTCACAAACTTTTAAAAGATTTTGCTCATTATCAACGCATTGCTTCACAAATGTTAAAACTGTTAGTTCATTGCCCTTGTACATTCGCCATGTTGATAACATAAATGCTCGTTTCTTTCCCTCAATGCAACTGTTCGATTATCTTGCGCCAAGTACTTCCCTCCCCTCGCCGTATAGTCCCATGTTTATAACCGCTTATATATTACAAATAAACAGAATTTTCGAGACTCTTATACATTATCAAGCACACACGCGATTAAATGATCCATATCTTTCCTGTAAATTTTAAAAATTTTGCTGGAAACGGACGCCCAACTTTGGAATTTAACCCCATAAGATTTGTATGAGTCGTATCGATCTTATTTATATTTGGTATACAGCTTTTCTATCTGTGCCATGCAATTTCCAAATTGTAGTTTACTAATTTATGTTCGAGATATTTCCCATACCTAAATATTTCTCGTGAAGTATTGCTTTTAACCAACAAAGTTTCCGAACGAATGTAACCGTATTAGCAATCTGAGCCAATTAGTACATGAAAAATTAAACATTACCTTTCTAGGCGAAATGAATTTAAAGTTTTTGTTGTTAATTGTTGGGAGTCATTAGAGTACGACGCGCAAGTCTCCTGAAAAAATATTTTTCTAGGCGTTTCTATATCCCTTTAAAATTGAGGATCTTCTTCTACTGCTAATTCTGTTATCATCCTATAATCGTTTAGTTTCACATCCAAAGAACGCATAGCTGTATCCTTGTCCATTGTTTCCTCTCCTTCCGTTGTAGATAATATTAACTCTTTCTTGTCAGTCATCAGTTCGTATGTCCACACTTTCCCTTCGAGTGGATCTTCCTGAGGTAAAACTAAGGCCGTGTCCAAAAGATACAAGTGTGCATTCGAAGTACGCTTCTTTCCGGAACTGACGTCACCTAGTGTGCGTCAAAAGGTCCAAGTTCACAAGTCTGCGAGTGCATAGTACGTAGTGTGCGAGGATGTACACTACGTTAGCACACTTGCATACTTAAGATGGCCCCACACAGCAATGAAATATTTTCAAAACGTTTTTAAAACGTGCCATCATTTTCCTTCAGAAAATGTATCCTACTTCCCTTAAGGAAATATATTCCATACGTTGTTGAAAACATTTTCCAATTAATACTGAAAATATTCTCGTAACATACTCAAAAATGTTTTAGAAATATTTTATACGCCGTTAGAAAAGTTTTCCAAAAAATGTTTTCCGTACGATTTCCAAACATTACTGAAAATGTATTTGAAACATTTTATACAATGTTAACGGAATGGTTTTAAAAATGTTTCGCATGGAATATTTTAAAATTATTTACTAATAACACAGAAAATAATTTCTCAAGAATGAAGAAAATTGTTTTCTAAATATTTTTTAAATGTATTTCGTACATTACTTGAAATATTTTCTGAAGATTTCTAATTCATTTTTAACAAGGATTAATGATCTGTAAAATAATAATTTTAAAATGTTTTCCATACATAACAAAAAATATTTCCTGTATATCACAGAAAATATTTAGTGAATATTTCCTGTATATCACAGAAAATATTTAGAGAATATTTTCTGTATATGACAAAATATTTAGAGAATATTTTCTGTACATGACAGAAAATATTTTCTGTACATGATAGAAAAAATTTTCTGTACATGATAGAAAATATTCAGAGAATATAGGGTAGACATATCAAAAACATTTTCAAATTAATTTCCTTGGTGTTCTGTAACAGTAGAAAATGTTTAGAAAATACTAAACTAGTTTCAGATATAATTTGTGATAACAAAGAAAATATTTCCGAATCATTTTTCAAATAGCAATTGATATGTTTTTGATTTGTTGTTGCATGTAGTTTGAGAACTTACTTAAAATATTTTTCTAACATTTTCTAGTTTTCAGAGAAAAATATTTTAAATTCTTTTTGAATATTTTTCGTCATTACCACAATAACACCTACAGTTTGAAATACATTTCTTTCTTCGAAACTGAAGGAAATGCATATGAACAGTTTTCCAACTCTTGTGAGTTAAAATAACTGGATTTCATTAATACAAATTCATGGGGTGGTAGAAGTTTGTGTATGCTGAAACCGGTTTAGAATACACGGAAACTTCTAGCATCACATAAATTTGTGGAAATAAATTCTAGTATTTTAACTTACAGGTTGAAGAAAGAAATGTATTTCAAAATGTACGTGTTATCGTGGTAATGACGAAAAATATTCAGAATTTAAAATATTCCTCTGCGAAAACAAGGAAATGTTAGAAAAAATATTTTAAGTACGTTCTGAAACTACATACAATAATAAATCAAAAACATATAAATTGCTATTTGAAAAATGAATCGTAAATATTTTCTTTCTTAGCACAAATTCATATCTGAAACTAGTTTAATATTTTCTTAAAAGTTTCTACTGCTACAAAACACCAAGAAAACTAATTTGAAAATATTTTTGATGTGTCTAAATTATATTATCCGAATATTCTGTCATGTACCCGGGATCCCTTAATATTACGAGGCGAGAAGACAGGGAACACTGTACACTAAAAGTGGAGAAAAACTAAATCATCTTGGACAGAACACATTCTATATCTATGACAATATTCATTGAAAAATATGGAGGAACAATAACAATCGGAACAAATCACATGCATTTTGAGAAAAGTATTTAAAAGGGAACTCCTAAAAAATACATTAGTACAATTTCTTACAGAAGTATTAAAATATACGAAACTTACAAACACGTGTATATAATGAGCTTTTCTTTTAAGGAGTCATTATAAAACGTGATCACACCAGCATGAAACCATTTTATTGCACCATGTCTCTCAACATAAGGACGACGTGGACCACTCAGATGTTCACAGGTGGGATGTCGTCATTGTTCTCTTCGTTGTGTTTTACACAACACTAAAATAGCTATTGTAGTGCGTAAAATAAATGACTGAGCACAAGAAAGACACCCCGGGTGTCAACATGTGAGTGGTTCATGTCGTTCTTGTGGCGGGTTCACCGGTGGTTAGATATATATATGATAAATGGAGAAAGTAACTGATTTTATATCATGTAAATATTTAATGTGATATACAATCGATTATTCCCTTGAGTTATCGTATATAATAAGAGAAACTAAACCGTTTATTCTCAAAATTATCTAAATTCCAACATCCTACATTACTTAGATTGCGTAACAAATCGAAAGCCAAATAAAGGAACGAAGGTTTAAAAGACAATACATAAAATAACATCCTGTACATTTATTGAGAATAATTTCTTAATTTTACATCAAGTATGAATTTGTTGTACACAATACTGAAAACTACATACTTAATGTGAATACATAAACAGAAAGTCTATAATAATTTAAGTCTAGTAATTGCATACCGTATATTAAAATAGTTTGAAATGTATATACATCTCATTAGTGTAATATTAACTAGTGTTATATAACATTTTTAAAAAGCACTTACTTTGTAAGAACAGTTCGAATAGAGTTGCAGCTTATACCCATTTTGTCTTGTCCCCACATCCAAGCATTGTAGTTCAGAAGATGGCAGTACCAATCACCGAAAACCAAGCACCAGAATCATGCGTTTACTTACGTTTCCCTCTCCTTCAACACACACCCACAATATAAGTTAAACTATTTCTTGGAAAGTTCTCTGCTACCTTCTTCTAAAAATATATTTAACGATACGAAGTAGGTATATTAACATTACTTTAGCATTTGAAATGTGATTTAACTGCCATAAATTAAAATTGAGGACCATATTCATGCAAATTAGCTTAAATGGGTACCATATACATTACACTAAACGAACTATGCCAATAAAAAAAATCACAGTCAATAAGAATTAGATCTTCATTCTAGATTTTTAAATTGCTGCTATGTTAATGCTGTGAATTCTGTGCTCCCCACACCAAATGTCTTTATGCCAAATGTTTTTGGTCGAAGCTGTGAGCAAACCGCAGGCTAATGATCGGATGATGATGATAGCATGCAGGCTGATGATAGTTCATCACTTATAGGAAGACAGTTCGAAGTACTAGGTGGGACAGAACACTCTTCTTTTTCCTGGGATTCATCCACACTTACGGTCAAATTTAGTACCGTCTATGTAGTATCTATGTGCGGTATACCTTGAAATCATCTCGGTTGATAGCCTCCACAGTGCACTCCTAAAATAAATCAATTGTTTTAGAATTATAATTTGCAGCATGTGTGGCAAAATTTAAAAACGAAATACATCTCAGAATCAAGGCTAAGTCAAACGAAGCGATATATGGGTATTTTTTTTATCTTACTACAGGCTATCCAAAACACTAAAACATTGTTTTCTATACTTTTGGAAGTTGTATACTAAATATCTTAGTAGCTGTCAATCAAATTTGGAACGCTGAATAAGTTGTAGTGTAGATATACAATTGAAGGTATGATCCAAACATAAAATAATGATATTACAAATAAATAAAATTATCTTAGGATGGGAATGGAAGCTGTAGACGCATGAGTATTACTGAGTGAAGGAAGGAAAGTACCAGCGTTATGGCACCTTCAGCTGGGTTACGAGTTTGACACAGTTCATACACAGAAATCGTTCGGTGGTTTATATTTCCTGCTTCGACTTAAAAGATAAAGAAAATTTGCTCGCTTTAAAAGAGTTAAAAGGTAAAAACTTTAAAAAGGTTTAATTTATTGTATTTTTGTTAATGTAAATAAATAACGTAGACAACTGACACAGAGCTTGCCCGCTGGACCTTGGCGCCCTAATCCAACTGCCATTTATATGCCTGCCATAAAGTAATAAAGATATAAACTTTTTTAAAAAGTGCAGATTAAAGGTAGCTTAATATTTACATTTTTTAACGATACCTATAAATTAATAAGGTAGAAGTATATGTGGTCCTTCTCACTATACTTGCTTATATGCCTTATATATATATCTTAAAGCCTAGTCATTAATAATACCAGCCCTCTGCTCCTATACCACCCTGTGATACCGGAGCAGGACGTTTGGACGCAAAGCCATATACCTAAATAGGTTAATCTACTTAAATAGGTTATAATGTATTTCATAACCAGAGATGATTACGTACTAAAAGCCTTAAAAATAGGCACTAATATCACAAAAACTCTTAAAAAAATAACTGCACAAACTAAAAACAAGAAGTTCAGAAAGGTGAAATTTGATCCAAATTTTCTTTAAAATGCCATCTTCAAAACTCTTAAGTTTTCGTTATGTTATAATATGCCCTATGGTAAACAGTCACTGAAAGTCTCAGTTGCAACAAATGCTTAATTTAGTTCTGAAAAATTTTTGTGATGCAGAAAGAAAACATATGGGTCTAATTATTTTGTTTTTAGAATGATATATCCTAATTTCAGGAAAATTGGAGACAATGACCTGCAGAATTTCTTTTTCAGCATGAATCTATCATGAGCTAAAATAAAACTAGCTGTAGGCATCCTATAACACCCCAAAGTTACCTTTATAATATCTCTAACATAAAGGATATTCATAACTTCATAGCAACTCATAACATTGCATTACTGCTTATTACTATGTATTTGCAACAGAGATACTTGGAAAGGAAACAACAGTGAAACCAGAAGTAAACAGTGAAATCTAATATACATATTGAATAATTTATTTTGTCTTATGTTACAATTACCATGACATTATCATTCCATGACGGAATTATGGGCCAAGCCGGTCCTCGTGGCCGAGTGGGCTAGCGCTATATGCTAGTAATGAGAATCTCTTTTCTCATATGACCTCGCTGCTGAAAGGGACGCTAAACTAAATCCAGCATTATTCTACAATTTCAAAAGTTTCAAAATTCTGTACGGCGAATTCTTTCATCTGCCTGAATATATTTTTTTTCTTTTGAGTTGATTTTGAGATTAACGTCCCGTTCAGCAGCGAGGCTATATGAGACGTGGACCTACTGATTAACGTGGAATCCGAACCACATGAGCTCCCGCCGGGAATTTTCTTCTTTTCTTGGGCGGATCTTTTCTCGAAGCATTGCCTCGTAAACTAAGTCCTGCTTTTTTTTTTGTCCGAAATGCATCAATAAAGCGCCAAATCGACCAATATCGTTCCTTTACGTTAGATATACTATAAAGAACAGGAGTTATTTTATTTTGGGGTATCACAGGCTGCCTAAAGTAAATTTTATTTGGCCCATTCTTCGTATTTAAATGTATAGTTAATGCCTATTTTTATCAAAATTTATTATTATAATGTCTCAACTTTCTATTAATACAATAGTCTCCACTATCCAGTCTAATGGGCATATCGAATAACAAAAAAGTGCCTTCCATTTTAATTCAGGTAGAGCATGTACCATCACCATCTCACATATTGATGAAACGTTTTTTATAGCAACTAGACATGTTTTTAAGGGACTCGTATTTTTTGTTTTGTTTTGTCGAAAAAACTTTTCCCGCCAAGTAATGGGCCATCAAAGATGGGGAGTACAATTTATGAATTTTAGAAAAATGGAAATGCTCAATTTCGGAGCACCACCATTCAGCTATGGAGACAGATAGAGTTATAATTCTTGTTGTGGTATGTACATAAGGATATAAGTAAATATATTTTATTATAGTTTGGTTTGCGTATTTGTATCTTTCTGTATATAAGTTAACAAATGAAATCCAGTTTATCTGAAAAGTCGAGGTTTGCGATTTTTTCGAGCACTTCCGATTCGAATTTTAAAATTCTGTTTTCACGGTTAGTGAGACCTTGTTACCCGCTTTCCGAAAAAAAAATTGCATCGCTTCTGTGTGCAACCGTTTTGTCGCAAAAAATTTGAGAAATCGTCAAATTTTTAAAAATTGCCAATTTTGGGTGCCATTTTCTCGAAAACACCATAATTTAAAATTCTGAAATTTTGTCAATGGTTCAACTTTACATGAATAACAAACACACCAAATAGCATTCTCGACCATTGCTTCATGAATTAACTATAGCCTTTTGAAGTTAGCGAAGATTCGTTAACTTTGATGTCACAGTTGGCAGCATTGAAAACAATGAAAGTGCAACAATTTAATGATGCTTTTGGTTCACATTCATTAAATAAAGAATAAAAAGTTTTCCTGCCTGCTTTTTATTACTTTGATCAAAATGGCTCTCTGAAATGGTAAAATGAGCCTCCAACTACTCCATCTTCTTAAATCGATCTAATCTGATATGGAAATTACGATTATGAAACACACACATTTTAAGTTTATTCTAAACGGCCATCCAATAGATCCTGATGATCTACAAACAACCTGAACTATTACCTCAATGATGAACTGGAATGCTCCAGACAAAATTCCGATAAGTGCGATGTCATTACAGTGATCGAAAATGGACAAAAAGTTAAAAAATCGAAAGATTTTCTTACGCGTACTATCAAAGAAATTTACGGGCTGATTAAACAGATCAATTCCAGCATAAGAATGGTTCACTCGAAATTTTATAGTATTCGACCAAAGTTGGTCAGTCCGCAACCTGCGAGGGAGGTGTTTGTGTGTTGTGCAAATTTTAAGTTAGCTGCTACTGCGTTGCAACAAATCAAAGGAGCAGCCTGTATTGAAGCTGTCATGAGTGACCTATTTCCATTAGTAGTATGATTCGTATAAAATGACAGCTGTCTTCTTCAATAATGTGGTGATTGTCATGGAGCGGAAGGAGTAAGTGTGGAGTCTTTAATTATTGATCCTGATGAAAATGAAAATATTACATATGCCATATGGGAAAATAATGATCTTGTTAAAAAAAAACTGTGACACTCTGTTGCTGGTTAAAACTAAGAATTTTAAATCATGAATACATCGAGAAAATCCAAAGAGAATTAATTGCTACTGAAAAGCGTCGTGTAAAATTTCAAGATACAAATTCTATTTTACTGCATGTGGACTTCGTTCAAAACTGGACTGTTATTCTGCTATGTGAAATTCAGAGTGAAAAACGATCAAATCTCCATCGTTACGGCAGTGGTATATTATTATGAAACAACTGACAGTTTTGCTGTAATAGGCGACGACAAAACACACGATTCCACTCGTACTCATAGTCATGGATAAGATTCTAAAAAATACTTGAAGAAAAGCGAAAATACACGTTTTAGAAAAAGGTTCGAATACGTGCGTAAAATTTATCAAACCGTTTCAGTGATTTCTAATGATGCTGCATCCCACTTTAAAAATTGCTTTCAGATGTTTGAGACGCGGACAGGTCCGATAAAGCAGTGGCTTTTCAGTGAAACCGGCCATGGCAAGGGTCTCTGCGACGGTATTGGGAGTGTGGGGGGAAAGGTATAAAGAATGTGGCAACACGGCATAACCTTAGGCAAGAACAGATTCACAATATTAAAACTGCAGAAGAATTCGTGAGTATAGTGCAAGTACAAACTCCGGGCATTATTCTCGTAATGTTGTCAAGAACCGAATAGGACAATTTTAAGAAAGAGAAAAAAAGAGGAAAAAAACAATGGGAAAGTGTGCGACCGGCAACTGGTATTCGACGAAGTCATCTTTGGTTTTTATGGCAGTAACGGGTCACCATGGACTAACTTCGTGCTTTCCCCAAAATTTATTCTGCAATTCAAAGTGTAAATTTACGAAATCTGCAAAAATGACTGCATACATGCATACATGATAACCAGTGATGGATAGGAGAAATATTATCAAAAAATCATGAATTACATGAAGTTGAAGTGGTCTTTATGTTTCCACATAGACCTTCAACAGGGTACAGGTTTCCAAAAAGGCATAAGAGAAGTGAAAATAAGTGTTTTGTGACTATCGACAACGTGCTAAGCGTTGTGAGTGCACCAACACCTATTGGAGCATCTGCACGGTTAGATGCTATTAGCGAAGAAGACACTAAGCAAGCAAATAATTACTTCAGTGTGATAAAATCAGTGAAACTTTGATTTCGAAAACCATTTTAAATAAGTTAGTTTAAAATTTGTGTTTTTCGTAATCGTAATTTTTCTCTCTGATTACATCGGTTTAAGAAAACGAAGGAGTAGGGGAGGTTCATTTTACCATTTCAGAGATCCATTTTGATCAAAAAAAAAAAATAAAAAGCAGCCTGGAAAAACTTTTATACTTTATTTAATGAATGAAATGAAATCTTTAGTTTTACGTCCCACGGTTATGCCGGTTAGGCTAAAGGAGACGGTAATGATGAGAGATGAGTGAAATGGTGGAATGAAGAAAGTGGGAGGAAACGGGAGAACCCCGAGAAAACCCACGAGCACGGTTATTTAATGAATGTGAACCACAAACATCATCAAATTGTTGCACTTTCATTGTTTTCAGTGTTGCCAACTGTGATATTAAAGTTAATGAAACTTTGGTAACTTCAAAAGGCTGTAGTTAATTCATGAAGCATTGGTGGAGAATGCTATTTGGTGTGTTTATTATCCATGTAAAGTTGAACCATTTGACAAAATTTCAGAATTTTAAATTATGGTGTTTTCGAAGAAATGGCCATTTTTAAAAATTTGACGATTTCTCGATTTTTTTTTTTTGCGACAAAACGGTTGCACATAAAAGCGATACAAATTTTTTTCGGAAAGCGAGTGGAAACAGAATTTTAAAATTCGAACCGGAATTGCTCGAAAAAATCGCAACTTCGACTTTTCAGATAAACTGACGTTCATTTGTTAACATATGTACAAAACTATACGCATGCGCGAGCCATACTATAATAAAATATAGTTTATTTATATCCCTATGTACATACCACAATAAGAATTATAACTATCTGTCTCCACAGCTGAATGGGGCTGTGAAGTTGACCATTTTCCAATTTTCTAAAATTCATAAATTGTACTCCCCATCTTTGATGGCCCATTACTTGGTGGAATTTTTTTTTCCGACAAAACAAAATATACGGGTCATTTAAAAACATGCCTAGTTGCTATAAAAAAAAATTCAACAATATCTGACATGGTGATGGTACATTTGGGGAGGGGGCTGAGAGGATGGTACAGTTTTTTTGGGCTGTTACGAATACAAAAAAAATCCCTAAAATATAAAAAAATTACTCTTTTCTTTATAATAGCACTATCTTATTCTAGATTCCTCGCTCTACTAAATGAGGATTCGAACTTATGAAAGATCAATAAAAACTGTATTCTTTAACCATAGCCGCCCGCTGCAGGGAACAGTTGCTTTCCCCATGGATCTTCAAAATACATAACAAAATTTTAAATTTTCTTATTCACACACAACAGTTAGTGTAGTTAGCAGTGAATGTAAATAATTGTTTTTTTACATTAAATATTATATGGTTCTAGGTATCTGTATTCGTGACTTTCCTCGTATGTCGGTCCTTTTGCCCCCTCCCGCCTGTAAGAAATCCTGTGGGAGTTACTATCTCTAAATTTCCCTTTAAAATTCGCTTACATACTACATATACATCTATATAGCAACTAGTTATTAAAGATGAATATATTTATGATTACAGCAACCGAAACGATTAAATTAATCGAGAGCCGTAATTAGTAGACACTACTTTACTCGGTTAGTGCATTGCATACATGACAATGACAACCAGCATATCTGAGAATGTCTCATACTGTGAAGAGATAATTTACTTCGAAATATCCCATACTGCAGCTAACTTAATATTATATAAGAGTTTCGATACTCGAAAAGAAAGATCAATTGAGACGTGCTAATTATCCTGAATAACCGAGTCCTACAACCAAGGAAGAAGGGTTAAAATAGCTAATTGTCTACAACAGCTGTGCCAAGTGTCCGGCAATAATTAAGTGCAATGAGCAATTACAAAGAAGAGACGGTTATGGTTACCGCAAAACCGTACAATTGTTATTCCTCTTGCTTAATGTAACCAGGTAAGTTGGTTAACACCTTTTGCTCTTTTTCTTGGTAACTAAAGTCCAGAAGGTATAACGTCATTGACTTCCCGCACTTGGACATGCTCGTCACTGAGGGTGTGGTAAAAGGATAGCCAATCACCAGCCACAATTCACCGCACTCAGCGAGCCATGAGTAACCGAGCTGGCAACTCCGCATAAACGTCACTACATCTTTTCGCGGGAAGCAAACTACGTTATACATTCCGTATTATAGTAATCCAGGAAAAGGCAAAGTGTACTTTCACTAAAAAAAATGAAATATTTAAGTTTTACGTCCCACGATTATGCCGGTTAGGCTAAAGGAGACGGTGATTGAGAAATGAATGAAAAGGTGGTATGAAGAAAGTGGGAGGAAACGGGAGAACCCCGAGAAAACCCACGCACACGTGTTTGTCCACCACAAAGTTCACTTGGCGGGAGCAGGATTTGAACCCGGGACCCCAAGCACCAGAGGTGAACTGTACTTTCACTGAGTATTTGGCTACACGATTTCTAGCGTAGTTTTAACCGAAATTCGACTACTAGCAGCTAAGTTTTCATTTAATTCTTACTGTGCACACGATAAAAAAAAGTCATATGCACCCGTGGTGTGAGTTATTAGTTAAAATTTATTAGTAATTTGTTACAATTTTAGACAATGCCTTTCTTTTAAAAACAAGACAATACTGCATAAATTCTAAGGGGAGAAGTGACACCAGTGCTTATAGTGTAAATCTTCGTACATATACATATAAGCTCTAAGACAGCCTTTCCCAACCCGGAGTCCGCAAGCCAATCTGAGAAAGGCACACACATACACAGTGATGAGAAATACACCATTCACACGGTGCGAGCTGGGTTCGAACCAGGGACCCCAAGCGCCGGAGATGAACGCTCTACCACTGAGCCACCGCGACCCCCGGATTAGACTTGATGTTGAGGCGGATCGTCACTTAAAAGTTTCTTTTTTTGATGCTGACATTTCCAAGTTAGTGGCTGAAAGATAACACCACCCATCACATTAATGAAGTTGTGTATCTCGGTGAGTCATACACTTAGTGTCAGGTTAATTTGTTGAAGCTAATACATTTTATATTCTTCCAGGAAAAAATACGTTTTCTATACTAGACAAGTAGGCTATTGTGGTTTTGTGTTGTTTACGTACTGGATTTATTTGCAACATCTTAGTCAAGATATCCGGCCTGAGATTTGAAACCAAGGACCACCTGATTACGCGATTGGCATCATACAACTCTAACATGATTATACCACTGCAAAGAAAAACAAACACACCCAAATATGCACTAGCATGGGAAAAAATATAAATACTAACCGTATATTATTGCAAGGAGTCCTTCACATGCATTGTAGACTCTAAAGTAGGCCTCAGTGTGGAAAAGGTTGGGAAAGGCTGCTCTACGATATCAAGGGTTGCGGTGGCTCAGTGATATAGCGTTCACCTCTGGTGCATAGGGCCCTAGGTTCGATCCCAGCTAACGCTATATGAACTTTGTGGTGAACAAACACTGTCTGCGTGGATTTTCTCGGGGTTTTCCTGTTTCCTCCCACTGTCATTTCACCCTTTCGGTCATTTCTCATCATCGTCTCCTTTAGCCTTGCCGGAATAATCATGGGACGAAAAATTTTCACGATATCAAATAAAGAATATATCAATTAAATAAATTTCCGGTATATTACATTACAATTGTTAGCGTATATAGGGAGCAAATTTTTACTTTGATTCGGACAGTGACTGCAACCAATTCACCTGACCCGGTTCCCGGAGCAGTTTAGGAATCACAGTGAAGTTGCTCCACCAGGTCGTGATGTAAGGTCATGTGGTATTATCATGAGGTAAAAGTGGAATAAAACGAGCCCTGCGGGACTTCTAACCCAATTTGCTCGCTAACGCTCGCTCAGCTACGTTTCGTTGCGTAAGTAAATCACTTTTTTAAAATTAAATTTGTGTTTGCAAAGTGGAGCACCAAAGGCATGAACAATTCCAACAAGTGACTGAGGCACAAAACATTTCCAGGAAGTAACTGAACCTATAAGAACCGATTGAAGTTACTGTCTGACTCAAAGTAAAATCTTGTCTAATGGGTACACTCGAGCAGACGGTTCTAATAAATTTTGACATTTCTTGTAGCCTATTTTCAGGTTAGGTAAGCGTTCAATAAATGAGGAGCTCCATTAGTACTAGCAGATTGACTTTAGGAGGGCTCATTATAAATACAATGTGAACGTATGTCATAAAAAGTACATTTCATAAAACACGAACCAACTTATGCTATGTGGACACTAAAAACCACAAATGCTATCTAACCGAGTCAGGGCAGGAGTGAAGCAGGGGCAAGCGTTAGCGAGGGGGTGAGTCCGTAGAGAGCAGAAGATACTGGAAGAGCACACTTACACATCCAATACTTTCACTATCACTCAAAATTCATTTCAATATACTGTGCATTGACGGTAATTACTTATATACACACTCGCATCACTTCACGTGAAATGTTTCACATAGTAGTTTACCTTTAAATTTTCTATTTGCTAGAACCGTCTGCTCGAGTGAACTTTATGTCGGCTCTTTGTGGCCCAACATTTTTGGTAAAAATTGGCTAATTTTGGTTAGGTCACGTTAGTTTAGCTTAATTTAAGCCAGGTCTAGTTTGGTATTTCGTAGTAACGTAAATTTGTACAAATAGAAAATTTATAGGTAAAGTACGATGTGAAACTTTTTTTTGTGAAGTATTGACCGTGTAAATATAACCAATTACTGTCAGTGCACAGCATATTGCAATGAATGTTGAGTAACAGTGAAAGCATTGTATGTGTTAGTTTGTGTGCTCTTACACTATCTTCGTTTATGCGCATAACCCCCGTCGCTGACGCACCTGCTCCCTACGGACGCACCCTCTTATCGCTCGGGTTTCCGTGCTGCACTCCTGCCCTCACTCAGTTAGGTAGCATTCGTGCTTTTCAGTGGCCACACAAAAAACTGGTTCGTGTTTTATGCACCGTAGTTTTTATGCCCTACGTCCACAATGTACTAGTACTGACCTCTCCTGATGTCAATCTGCAAGTAGTAATGGAGCTCCTCATTTAGTGCATGCTGTTAATAGAAATACAAAGCTCTACCCTAACCTGAAAATGGAAGAAATGTGTTAAAATTTCGTACAACCGATTTCTCGAGTAATGCCATTAATCTTCCCAAAAGACCAACTCTTCACTTTGTCCAACGTCACCTACTTTCAATTGTTTGCGTGTGGATGACAGTTTAATAGTAGTGTAGAATATTTATTCTCATTAAACATTTTTATTATTATTATTTCGGAACACCTCAGCATTGCGTTTCTATTGTATGCAGCACTTCACAAGTTTTTCACACATCAATACCCTTCGAAAGCACGAACTCATTTCTCCTGTAAACAATGTTTTTTTTTAACCTACTTTTGGTTCCAAAAGGCCAATTACCCAATTAGCAATAAAAACAGTGGATCTTACCTTTGATGTCTTCTTTATTTTCGTACTAGTACTGACGTACTCTTCATTTTTTTGTATTTTCGTTGGTCAGTTCTCTCGTCACAAACCTCAGTTCAAAAATATACATGTATTTAAATATATATAACACCACACAAACCTATAGTTTGAAATTCACCCCACCACCACTGAACCACTACGACAATCATTTGTTAAAAAAAACTCGCTCCGAATTCAGTGATGCCAGTTTTGTAACAGCGAAATTTCCGTCCGAAACCATAAATTTCCCGATTACATACAATATTTACCGTCAACTTCAGTAGATATAATTTACAATATCTATAGCAGGCCAAAATTTAAAAAAAAATAAATAAATAAATAAAATAGAATGTACACCATTTTTACGAACAATATGGTGTTTTTTGTGTTTTTAAGGGATGTTATGTTCAGCAAAGCAACACTTAATTAAATTGTATTAGCCTTAACACGATTCTGGTGTTGCTTGCACACCGCTTGTTCCTTGACACAAAAATAAATAAATAATTATTTAAAATGTTTAAAAATGCAGCGATAAGTAGGGTATTTTCCAATAGTTTACATTAGCTTGATGTTTCAAGTCTTTTGTGTGTTTGTAATGTTCACTTTTACCCAGGGATAAAGTAGATCTCAGATGGTAGGGGGACACATTACGTAAAGCCGTCTCCTGTACTTATCTTTTCCCATTGTAATTGTGATGTCACAGATATTTTCTGGAAGTGAGGAGACGACATCCACCTGCGTTCCCCCTCACTTTTAGCTCTGCTTTTACCCAAGGGTAAAAGTGGATCTGAAAAGAAGGGGGGACGGTAGCGGCATGACGTTCGCCCATTGTAATTTTGTTTAGGAATTGAGGGGACGCCGTATATATTTTTTCGAGGTGGGGGGACGGCGTCAACCCGCATTCCCGCACTTTTATCCCTGCTTTTATCAAGAAAGCTCAATGTTGCAGGCTAGGTTGTTGTACGCCTAGAAAAGTTGAGAATGCAAGAATTTCCCGTTTTCAGCCTATTTAAAAAAAATCTCCGCATTCCCGTCAGTGCTCAGAATTTTACGTTTTACGGGAAATTTCCCGCCAACTGGTATTACTGACTGAAGTTGAAATACTTGCTTCCTGGTGCTGCAAACTACATGTAATAGAATTAAGTTTAAAAAACATCCACATGTATCTTAACAACGTCATTTTTGTTATCATTATTTAACATAACAAATGACGTTATATTTCTTTGCCTGATGTAATTTCATGACCAACATTTGACGTTGTTAGGACGTAAGTGTGCTACTAAGGCCGCGTTCGATTCCTAGCGGGAGCCCATTTAGTTAGAATTCCACGTTAATCAGTAGGTTTCTTTAAGAAAATTTCCCTCGAGTGACAAAATTTTTCCTTTTCTTATGAATTTTCCCTGGTTTTTGAGTGTCCAATACCTATAACAGAAGTTATGTAGTAAGATTAATTTAGCTATATTAAAGGAACTACTTACCGTATTTGTTTTATTCATTTGCTTTTTGCTTCTATTTTTTCGTGTATTTTTCACACATTTTTTTAAAAAATATACACCGAAATACACCAAGCCAACAAAATGAAATGAAATCTTTCGGTTTAACGTCCCACGTTTATGCCTTTAGGCTGAGAGAGACGAGGATTAAAGCAAGTGAACGTTAATAGAAGAATTGGTGGAATGAGAAAGTAGAAGAAAACGAGGGTACCCCGAGACAACCCACGGATACGATGTTGTTTACAACAAGCTTACTTGGCTGAGGATGTAAAAAGGGACCCCACGAACCAGAGATAGGCGCTCTACCACTGTGAAACCGTGACCCCCCATTCAGCCAAGAATGGTTGCAAATTATGCTACTTTCAGCACACAAAATCTATATCTATTGTATTGGTTTACTTCTGACGAACAAAGAAAAATTTAAAACATTGATATTTGAGAATTTCCCTGGATTTTTCACGTTTTATCGAAAATTTTCCTTTTTGTTAAATTTACCTATCAAATTTCCCTAGATTAGGGAAATTTCACTCAAACTACGAACACTGTAGGGATGCGCACGAGACAAGATTTGTGGCTGTCTCGTCTCGAAAATGTTCTGTAAAAGTGATGTCTCGACTCGAAAAACATATATTTTTCTATTGGAAGAGCCGTGTCTCGACTCGAATTTTGTCAGGAAATTCCTGTCTCGACTCGTCTCGTGCGCATCCCTAGAACACTGATTAGTAGTCCATGCCCCGCTCCTAAAAGGAACGTTAAACTCAATATTAACTCAACAATATATATATATATATATGTGTGTGTGTGCTTATGTGAATTTCCTCGCTTCTGTATGGTTAGCACATACGCCTTGAGCGCGGGAGACCATGGTTCGATTTCCGCTGGGAGCTCATGTAGTTGTTATCCCACATTAAACTGTAGATCCATGTCTCAAATAAGCACACATATTGGTACACTTATCTTCTGATTCGTCGAAAATTTCGGAACACAGTGTCCCACAGACCGAAAAGTGAGTAGCATGGGTACAGAGAAAACTAGTCATGGAAATTTAAGCTTTTCACGCTATGTTAATCCTTACATATAATGAAACTAGCTTGACCAAGTTACAATGGAAGAAATGCAATCATCTGCAATACCTTGATAGCAGAAAATATTCTCCATGTATTATTATCCCCCTCTCCTGCAGAATGAAAGCCCTGACGAAAACGCAATATTATTTATATATAACTACAACCTTAAAAAACTAACTAACTCTATAGCCTATGGAACCCGGAGGTTCAATGGCGCGTTCACAAAAGCTCTACAATGACTTCTATCCTTAGTCAGTTGGATCCAGTTTCTACTTTGTATTCCTATCTCTGCGAGATCCATCTTAATATTGTCCTCCCATCTGCGGCTAGGTCTTCCTAATGGTCGTTTTCCGAGTGGTCCTCAAGTCAAAACTTTTAAAACGTTTCAACTTTCTTCCATTCTAGCTACACGACCTGCCCACCTAAGCCTTCTAGACTTGACGACCCTAACAATGTTGGGTAAACCGTATAAATTATGTAGTTCCTCGTTATGAAGTTTCCGCCATTCCCCATTCCCGTTCCTCTTGGGTCCAAATATTCGTCTCAGGATCTTGTTCTCAAATACTTTTAGTCTATGTCCTTCCCTCAGGGTAAGCGACCATGTTTCGCAACTATACAGAACAAAGGCAAGATTATCGTTTTATATATTTTAAGCTTCAAATTTCTCGACAGAATTCACGACGACAAGAGATTTTGAACCGAATAGTAACACGAATTCCCTGCTTTTAGTCGACATTTAACTTCTTCGTGAATATGATTTTCGTCTGTTAATATTGATCCTAAATATTTGAAAATATCCACTTTATCAAAAGTATTATTTAATATGTTAACGCCTCCACAATTTGCCGCATTACGGTCCCGACGCACTTCCATGCATTTAGTTTTCTCTGCATTTACTTCTAAACCCATGTCCCTGCAAGCATTTAATAAGATCTCTGCATTTATTTTTACTGTTCTCCTATCATCCCCTATTAAATTTACATCATCAGCATATGCCATAACCTGGTGAATACCGTTCAACTCTAGGCCCTGGTTGCTATCTTTGATTTTCCTTATGGCGTATTCCAGCATAAAGTTAAATAATAATGGCGACAACGCATCTCCTTGTTTCAGGCCATTTTCGACGTGAAAGCTCGTGGACAAAAATTTTCTTACCCGGACTTTACTTTGGGATTCATTTAAACATATCTTAATAAATCTAGTTAGCTTTCTCAGTATTCCAAGTTTTGTAAGAACGTTGTATAATGTTTCTCTCCTAACCGAGTCGTACGCCTTTCAAAAATCAATAAATAGTTGATGTACCGGGATATTGTATTCCCACTTTTTTTTTTGATTATTTGGCGAATTGTAAATATTTGGTCGATAATTGATCGATTTCGTCTAAATCCGCACTGATAATCTCCAATAATTTCATTTGAGTATGGGGTCAGTCTTGCTAATAGAATATTTAAAAGGATTGTATAGGATGTTGACAGAAGAGAAATGCCTCCATAATTATTACAGTCAGTTTTGTCGCCTTTCTTGTGAATTGGAACAATGTAACTACAACTTTACTTTGTGTAATATACCAAACAGTGGCGGTTAGAATCCAGTCTTTCTTTTTTTTCAGAGATCCTTCCGAGGGTTCGCTTCCATCTCCCCCTCCCCCAAGAACTAAAATAAATAACAATTGCGATTACTTTTTATTTTTGCACAAGGGACGCAATTAAAGTCCCAGTTCAGCACCTTCACACTTAGATTTTGCCCCTGGAAGAAGTTTTCTGGAAGAAAACCTATTATCAATGTTTCTTGGTCTCTCATGTGATCTCACATACATAAACAAAGTATAAGAGTGTAGAACTTCATATGCCATAGTTAATGGAAATTTTCTCCTGAAATCAGGAATTCTTACACGGATAAAATTAAAGGATGGAACATGTTTAGAGGGCTTGCTCGTGACATCTAACTATAGTTCTTAACAAATGTGTTACAAATGAAGATGTCTGACTTGCCTCTATTTTTTTGTACTTACGTTTTATTTATTTTATGTTCCTCAAATTCATTGGGAAGCAAGTAAAGACTGTGCCTGTGTGCGTGACAAAACATAAATGCACCAGATAATTATTTCTTCACTTCCATGAAAAAAATACAAATTTAGTCCATCTCATATCTGCTAACAAAAGGAGGTAGCAGACCAAAGATAGCCGCTGTTTATTAAAGGTCGTTATCTAGCAGAGGATTCATTCAGTCAGAGGGGAAAGAAGAATAATTGGAAGTTTCTATATTCGTTCGAACTACAATATACAATTATTTTAAGAACCATTTCCTTGCTATTTGTCTGCATCAGGAAGGAAACGCCATAAAAATCACTAGAATTTGCAGATTTACCCGAAGTACATACTAGATCACTAGTTCAATAGCAAATCACTAAATCTATGACGAAATTACTAAATGTGGCATATATATTAGAGACATGCAAGAGCCGAAGTTCTCGCCCCAAGCCTAATCTGGCTCGAATGTAGCTAGGCCCGGCCCAGCCCAACCCAAGCCAGACCCGGAACAAATTAATAGTGGAGCCAACCCACCCAAGTCCGGTCACTAGGGAGAACAATTAATTCTCTATATAGCAAAAGTGGAGCCGCTGAGCAATACCAACTGTAAAAGTTGCATTGTTTTTAATACCTTTCAGTCTTCATTTTTTTTTTTTTTTGCAATCACCATTTAACTAAAGTCAATAATTATTAAAGAACTGCAAATAATCGTCCGAGCCCGGCCCTACCTGAAGCGCAGGCCCGCCCAAGCCCGGCCTGGGCTAAGGAAACAGCATAGCTGGACTTCCCAAGCCCGACTCGTGCAATGCACACACACACACATATATATATATATATATATATATATATATATATATATATATATATATATATATATATATATATGTGTGTGTGTGTGTGTGTGTGTGTGTATAATTTTCAAAATATTAAAAAATATCCAACATAATATCTAAGGATATGCAATTTAAATTAGAAAAATGTTCCAGAAACATTTCCTGTAAAATTCATTTTAGGTACAACAAGGTATATTACTTTTATGTAACTGAAGCATATATTGTGAGAATAATGTGAAAGTATTTCTTTGATATATCAGAAAATATTATTAGCTAAAAGCACAAACTATATTTCAAAAACGCGATGGTAAACAGTTTCTATTCATTAGACCCTATTAATATATGTTTTAACTGTTTAAATTAAACATTAGATAAAATATTCTGAAAATAATTCTAAAATAATGTATGAAAATATTTCATTTAAGTTACAGGAGAAGGTAATAAAAACATTTGCATACAAAATTAATAGGCGTTTTAAAAACATTTCTGGAAAATATTTCTAATATTACGAACGAATTTATTTTTAAAATACTCGAAACATTTTAAAAATTGTATTTCATACGTTTTCTTGTAACAAAGAAAAGATTGCAAATACTACATTGGGAAATATTTATAAAATATATGGAATACATTTCCTATTCTGTTTTCTATTATGTATGAAAAACATTTTTAGTATTACTTCGAAAACATTTTCTCTCTCAACATTGAAAACATTACATTACATTCAACACAATATTTCTAGTACAATTTGTGGAAATTTTCCTTACATTATTTTTTCCATAAGTAGAAGCTTTGCTTTGTTATAATTAAGTATAAACTAATTATTTGCTGAGCAAAACTATATATTTTCATTAAAATTCAACATGTGTTACAGTTTCGCCAACTAACTCTTTGGCTTCATCAGACACTATGTGATACAATATAACTGTACAATCGTATATACAGTTTTGCTCAGCAAATGATTAGTTTATACATTATTTTGCTTCTAACTTTCTAAAAAAATATACTTCCTTTACTTCATAAAATGTTTTCTAAACATTTCTTTAAAAAACATTTCCGGTAAATATTTGGGATATTTCTCAGATATAACGAGGAATATATTTTCTCCAGTAACGGAAGAGTATATTCTGAAAACAATGTAAAAATGTTTCTATAATATATCAGAAAATCTTGGTAACTAAAAACACAAAATATTTTCCAAAACATAACGGAAAACATTTTCTATTCATTTTTAATGTGTTTAATTTTCCCTGTTTTGAAGTTTTATATTCAAAATTCGATAAAATATTCTGGAAATAATACTAAAATATTGTACGAAAATATTTTATTTAAGTAATAAGAGAAGATTACCAAAATACTTTTGTAAAAATTCGGTAAACCTTTTTAAAACATTTCTGAAAAATATTTCTTATACCACGAAAGAATTTATTTTTAAAATATTCTAAACCTTTTTAAATATATATATTCAATATGTTTTCTCGTAAAAATAGAAAATATTGCAAATAACGTATTAGAAAACATTTTTTAAATATATGGAATATATTTCGTTTCATTGTTTTCCGTATCATATATGGAAAACATTTTTAGTATCATTTCGAAAACATTTCCCTTCTCAACAGTGAAAACATATTACATTACATCCAAAACAACATTTCTAATATATTTTGTGAATATTTTCCTGGATTTACTTTCCGGCTAGCATTCTCAAAATGTACTCTCGGTAATTTCTAAAATGTTTTACAAACATTTTTGAGAAAATATTTTCGGGAAATATTCGGAATACATTGGGGAAACCAGCATGGAAATCTCCAGAGAATGAAAACCTTTTGGAAACCAAGGAAAATATTTTCTTTTGATTGAGGAAATATTCCTTGCTGTGTGGGGCAGTTCTTCGTAGTAGGAACAACAATAATGTCAAAGTGACTTAATAAAATTTTAAGACATATTTTTAATACTTTTGTTGAGGTGAATATATTTGTGGGCTGATCTAATAATAATTTACTTGATAAATATACAAATTAGTGATTTTACAAGTGGAACATAAAAATGTTACGCAAATAACAAACGTATTACGTTGTGTTCTTTGAGTATGCAATGGAGTATAGGAAAAGCAACCAAATGTTTATTTAATAATGCTATAAAGGCATTTGTCTTTAAATATTATATGGTTTATGTGGCTTATTTGAAATAATTACACTATCGGTAATGGAGCTATTTGCACGTAAATGACAAATTTTAATGGCGTATGAATTAAATTGTTAAGTTCTAACATAGAATAATGAATACCTAGATTATTCATTTCTCCATAGCTACAGCTACAACTGTAGGTGCAAATGTTAATTCGTAGGTAGATAGGCCTAATTTTCTAATTTTGATTCTAAACAAATTCCTTTCAAAGCGCATATTTCCTTGCGCTTGAGAGACTGTAATATACTAATTACCATATATATTTTGCATTTTTGACAGCTGCCCAAAAGTGAAATACAGATCAAAAATTTCTTTCTCCACATTTATCAAAGATTTCATAAATTCCCCTTGGTAAGTCTACTTTGTCCACTTTTTTTTTAATTATTCTTCGATTCAGCGATTTGATGTTTCGGTTCCGGTTTTGAGAACAGGAACCAACCTATTAACTAACTTTTACTGCGTAGGTTCCTTTTTGTACCAAAGTTTAATATTTAATTCACATAGTATTGTCGAGCGAGCGTCAGCGAGTGAAGGCAGGTTAGAGGCTCGCAAGGCACATCTTTTCAGTCTTGGTTACGAATCGGTTCATTGAATGAAATGGCCAAAGTAAAGACTTGCCTTCCTTTTAATTCATATAATCCCATTGCGGTACCCATTATGAATTGATTATGAACAAGTAATTCCTTCCGTATAGTTGAACAATAAGGGCCACTACGTTGCATACTGTATTTTTTTCATAAAAACGTCTCTTATTTTTCATAAAATTCTTATTAATTTAATAGTAGCTTCTTATGGTTATATTTGGACGAGGGGATTTGTTTCGTTACTGAGTAAGCATTTTCGTAGTGGGAAGCATGTAGGAGAGACAGCGGATATATTTCAAGAAAGATGTAGGGCACCAAAAGCATAGTGAAGTGCCCGCAAATGTTGAAGTGTATACAATGTACAGAACTCAATTTAAGCGGGCTTACAAGATAGTAATCTTATATATATTGTAAGTGTTAATTTTGGTGTACATTAACAATATGGAGGCACTATTTTTAAGGCTTACGGGTAAAATCTATAGATTCACAAAGAAAGAGTAACATATAAGGAACTTCAACATCAGCATAGTATGGTAGAAAAAGCCTAATCAGTATGCCTGTAATTGAAACAATACAGTAGAACGACGGCAATTATAGTGTCATTCTTGTGTATCTACTGTATATAAAGGAATTATACTCAATATGAACTCTCTCCCAAAGTGGTTTTGAGCCACATTATTGTAAATAGCGATCTCCTCTCGGTGTCCTAACGCTTTTGCAAATTGCCTACTTTCACCTGCAATAAAATTCTTAATCTACTTCGCAACAGTGCCATCAGCGCCCTAACCACCAGTGCTAATTTTCTTCCGGGAGATTAATAGGGGCCTAATATTAGGAAGCATGCCTAATAAAATAGAACCGCCAATAGTTTAGTGGTTTTTATGCTGATAAATATTTGCAGATACTGCAAAGCTGAAGCTGTTGGCATACATGAAAGAAACTATTAAGTCATTTTATGGCTACCCCATATTGTCAATCGGTACGATATATTTATCTTTAATATGACTGGAAAGTCATTCATCTAAAAAAAAAAAAAGCATGTTAATTTTTCTAGTACGCGAAATTCTCCCTTCTTTTGTTATCAATGTTCCATATTCCACCACGATCAGGCGCTGTAAACAAGTGTGGATCAAAAGCTAATTTGACGAAGTGTACACTATTTAGTGTGCACTCCATTTGTAGACTTCGAGTGTGCATCCTCGAAGTGTGCACTATACACTTTTGGACACGGCCTAAAGCAATTTCTTCTTTGTACATCAATTCCAACTTAACAGACGCCTCACCAGCCATTGTGAATTGAAATATAATAAGAATTTAACACTGTTCTTATACTTCCCGTATATTTTATGTTGCCAGTGTTCATGAAATGATTTACAAGAACGTTCAGAAACGCAACTTTATATTTAAAATCATCTTATTCTGCAGTTTCTTATTTCCTTAGCGCTCTCTCGGCAATTGATTGTTTGTTTGCACCAGCCGGAGGAAAGTGAAATGGAACCCAGATGTATATTGTTTTAGTTCAGATTTCGTTCAAGTGAGATCGTTTGTCGCTAGTGTAGCTCAGTCACACATACCGCTGTTCTCGTGTTTCAGAAGGTATCCATCCATCTTTATCGTTTTAGCGGGAATAGCAAATCCTCTATTTCTGTATGCCATTGCGGTTTGATTGACTGTCGAACTCCCGTTGCGTATACTAATTTTATTTAATATACGTGCTATTATTGCTTCAAGTGCTACTTTTGATTGTGACTTCTTCCGCGACTTAATATAGTTATTCCGGACAATTTAATATTTTAACACAATTTTTCCACTTGAGAACAATAACTGGTTGTGCCTTTTGTGTGTATGTGTAAGCGTCTCGTGGAATAAGACGTTGATTTCCAATGCCATTTGATAACAGTCACTACCATCACTCACGCACCTACTGTAACTATTGCTGTAACTATTGCAGACAAACTTAGAGATATCTTTTGCCCCAAACACTACACATTTCCCCCCAAACAACCCAGGGCCGATCTTAAGCAGCACGTGCGCTGCCATTCTCTTCAATGTTGCCGTACTTCCGTAACCTTTCATGACCACCAGAATTCAGCATTTAGAAAAAACAATGAAAGGAAGATAAAAATAAGGGAAAATAGAGGGAAGTAGCAACGTTGATTTTCAGATAACTGGGTCATAAATCTCTAACAAATATCTCAAAGAACAGAAGGGAAAGTTTTGAGGACTTCCCAGATTCCATGACAAAAGCATCTTTAACTCTGTCTGCTAGTATACGAGGTCAGACAAACACTGCCCTTGTAAGGAGACCATAATTCCAGTATGATACGCCAGGTGGCAGCACCGAACCGAAAATTGGTGGGTATAAAGCGAATAACCTTCTGTAATTCTAGCAAGTACCTAGGTATATAGTACTACGCAAGGGCGCCCATTTCTCTGTATATTTGGAGGGGGGTACTCACACGCAGAAAGTATATATATATATATATATATATATATATATATATGAGGATGTTACGACAAATTTCATTCAAATTATGCCAAATATTACATATTCATAAATACACTAGAGGGCCGTCGGATTCGAATCCTTCACTTTGATAATGTGAGCCGTGTTACTCATGATCGAACTGATTCTCTTTACGTGGTGACGTATGTATATTAATATGCAATTGTCGCAATTTATCAATATTACCCTGTCGTACTAATAATTCAAGATTTACTTTCTGTAGTCTATGCATTTCCTGAGTAATATCTTCATCATATTCGGATTTTACGATAACAGCGGGCAATTTCTCCAAATTCTCCATTATCATTTGAACAGTAGCTTTATGGTGTTCACTGAAACTTTCAAAGGTTTGTTCGGTTCCATCTGACCGTTCACTGTTAAGTTTTAGAATTTGCCGTTGCGCTTGTACTTCTTCACCTATCTCACCTGTCTTTTCCGTGAGTTCCTTTACGTATCCGTTTAATTCGCGTATGGCACATTCCTGTCTATTCATACAAAAAGTAACAATCTCGCATTTTTGACTGTGAGCACCTGGTGTTCTTCTATTTTCTCCACTTGGCCTTTTAGCTTTTGCACTTCCTCTTTCAAAGTATCAATATCATGCTGTTGGGCCTCGGTGGTCTGCCTACACTCTATCTCTACCGCTTGTATGGATATCTGTAATTGCCCAACACTTTTCCTATATTCTTCGCTAAGTGATTCAACGCGTTTGGTTAGGCTAGCAAATTCCAAACGTATTTCAGTAATCGTATTATTGAATTCAGTAATCAGTAATCGTACTACTCAAACCATCAAGTCTACTAATGTGTCATTATTTCAATTGCACAAAACCTTCTCTTTTTTGACACTTCTCAAAACTTATTAATTTATTTTAACATATCTTAACACGTATTCTATAATTATTTTCTCACAATATTCTTAGCGTAAGTATAAATAAAAGTGCAAACAGAAGTTTATGTCTATATTGGTGTGTGTTCGGCTGTGATCAGCTGATTGGTGTTTATTCATCTGTGCGTAATATTGGAAGTTGACGGGAGAAAAATTTTGTGACCAAAGATAAAAATGTTATATTTTAATTTCTTACGAAAACTTATACTAGTAATATTTCTATAGTAATTAAATTTACTTTATGTTATTTAAAGGCTGCTTATTATTTTATCTTTCCTTTTTCACAAGTTTGAACAATTTCCAAGGAAATTAAATTAAACTAGTCTGCTACATATACTACTTGACGCAAACACTTCAATACCTGTTCTAAATACTGTCGGGTTTACTAAGTAAATCAGTAGTATCTTCGGGCAAAATTACATCCGAAGATTGATGATTTTGTCCTGTCTTGGTCGCCATGTGTTTGTAATCGTTTTTTTTTCTTTTTTGGCCGTTGTTAAAATTGTATAAACCTATGCATTCACCCCAGCTTTACTACGGCAAATCACAATTACATCCGAACTTATATCTTATCGAAAACCCGAAGCTGGGCATATACGGTTGACCGTAAAATAGAAATATGTGAAGATGGTTAATTTCAACACAAATATTAACGAATAAAAAAGAAACCAGTTTACGATACAAATAAAAAAAACTAATTAAACTGTGCAAAGAATGTGTTGCTGAATATGAATTACACAAATTAAGAGAGCATTAGGAGATTACAAGCGGTCAAGTAGCTTTTGTTCAATTTTATTTGATTGTTTCAACCTTTCATTTAATTTCTATTTGGTTTCCTTCAATAAAAAGTGGCTAGGTGGCTCGAATAATTAATGTTTCACTTACTCACGATAAATCTTCGGCAGGTCAGTTGTTCCACACCACTCGGGTCCTGGCGTCGAATCCGCTAGATGTAAACAAGATCCACAAAAGTTCCTGTACTAGAGCCGAAATAAGCTCGGAGCTTCGTCAACTAGTCTTGAAGGTTCAATGTAATTCCCTATTGGCAGGAATAAAACGACCATCCGAGCTGAGGCCACAAACGAATGTTAAAGTGTTAACACGTATTACGAGTCACTTTATATGAAACTTCGACACACTGTTAGAATGACCTTTTTTGTACAGATGCGTAACATATCACTGTTGATTAACTCTGTAAATTAACTCTCACATATGCCAACGGCGATTCAACGTGCGAAGCTCAACCCATACAAGGGGAGCGCGTATTATCTTTAGAACACGGCGCCCCACTCGCCTTGGTGGGTGCTCCTCGAAGTAACAAACAGGCACGCGTACAAAACACACAGTGAGAGTTCTATTTAGCAAACCAAAGCTTGTATATGGTCAACGGGGAAATCCCGATTTTCGCTCCTAGCATCGGGATCAGAATTATTGTCCAATGAGCTTTTGGTAATAAAAGTGCGTAGGTGGAAAGTCATTGTCCCAAAATCAGACCCAAAAGGACATTTACCAAGCATGTAACTCTCACGTGAACAGTCCTTGTTCCTCGACCGTAAGAATCAAAACGAGACCAACACAGATGCACGAAATACAAAACTGATGAAGAAAGCTTCGAGATCGTTCTCTTTATATACGAGGGTTTGTTAATAAAGTTTGAAATTATGTCTGACTCTTCCAAATGTCTTTTTTAAATTTTCAAAATGAGCTTCGCGTGGGTGATAGTAAAAATGCATGACGTACAAAGTATGAATGTCTCGAACACGGAAAAGAACAGCTATTAGAACTATCTTGGGAATTCATGGAGAAACTTTTAAAAAATGAACTTTGTAACTGTTGGTTGCTTGTGCGCTGTGAGTATGAAGAGTTGTGTGAAAAGGCATCACAACATTTGATGGCTTTCCCTACCACTTACTTAAGTGAGCATACCTTTTCTGCTCTTTGTATTATTAAAACCTAGAAATTAAATCGTCTTGGTGTGAAATCGGACCTAATTGATGGTGACAAAACCTATTCCAGATTTCAATTCAATTATGAAAAAAAAATCATTCTTCATATTAGTGATCGCACATTTGAGAACATTTTTTAGGAAGTTGTATCCCTTAAAAAGAAAAGACTGATTTTCAATCTTGAAAATTACTGTATTTTCAATTGAAATTTCGTTAACTAGGAAACAATCATGTATTTTTAGAATAAACTAATTATTGCATTATTCTTCTTGATCTTTTTCTTCTCAGTGGTAATTCCATCTATTTCAAATAGCGTTGCAAGGGGACCTACAGACCACTTTCCGAACGAACAACGGGTCCACGTTATTGGAAAGTTTGAGAACCACTGAATTAGAGAAAACTACTTCCAACGTTTCATATTGGCACTCCCATTACACACAAAAAAATTCTGAGTCCGTGCCCCTGAAAGGAAAACAACACACGGGTATTATCCTATTGTTACTAAGACTCTTTTCTAAATAAACATTTTCTTTAAAAAATAATGACAAATTTCCCATTAACTATAAAAAATATTTAGCTCCTGCCAGTAAATCCTTGCGTTAGAACAATCATATTGAACTTATTATGCTCTTCGAAGGGGGCTGTAGTCCCATATTAGTCATTGGTACATAAAAGTAGTATGGATCATTAATTCTGCGCATCTTGCAAGTAATTTGAAACTCATGAGCACTCCCAAAATAAAATTTGGAATTTTTATTTGCCCTCCCCTGTGATTGCCGAAGGTATCACTACTAATTTACTCTGCGTACTCTGTGCTCCCTGTTACCAAAATAACATTCCAGATTTTTACTAACATAACGACAAATTTCATATTAATTGACAACCAATAGCTTTTTGCGTATATCCCTGCTTAAGATATTTATCATGAATTTTAATGTGATTTTAGAAGGGAGGCTGTAGCCCAATATCAGTCACTGGCTCATGAAAGGAGCATCTGAATGTTAATTTCGTATAATTTGTGATCAACCTGACACTCACTGGATTTTTTTTAAATATTTTTTTATATAAAGATCCAGTAACTTATGCTTCCCCCCCCCAGTGTCCCCCTAAGACGGTGCGTTACCCACATAACACTCAAGATTTGATAAGCACATTTTTTTGTTACAATGACGCTAAATTTCACATCAATTGACAAGAAATACATTCTTCTCGTATGTTCGTACTAACGATATTTATGATGACTGTTTTATTTCTGACAGGGGGCTATAGCCCCATATAAATCACTGGCACATGGAGGGAGCATTGAAATATTAATTATATGATATTTGTGGATAATCGGACGCTCACTTGCATTCCGGGAAAAAAAATTTTGAATTTTTATAAAGATCCATCTTCTGAGCTTCGCCCCCTAAGACGGTGTATTAGCAAAATAACATTTCAGATTTGAGAAACACATAGTCTTTTGCTACAATTACGCCAAATTTGTCATTAATTAACAGAAGATAGTTCAATCTTCTATGTCCCTACTGAGGACACCGGCGTGTTTCCGCGCGATTTTCGACAGCGACGAGCAAAAAGATATTCGTTCACCAAAAGAAAACAAAGAGAGTTAGAAGGTAATTTGTTGCTTTAAAATACGAATTAGGGCTTATATTTCCCTCGTATAAAGCTTTCTCGAAACACTCGGCAGCCAGTAGGACGACGATTGCAGAAAGACACTGCCGGTAATTTCTTTTTAAAAAAACGACGTCGGAGAATGTTTCAATATCGCGTAAAAGTGGCAACGAGTCGAATTTTGAAAAATGAATAGAGCCTGTATCTTCTTTAGCCTCTACGGACCCCAGTGCTCATTTGAGTACATTCATTTTAATATTACGTAAACGTATGTCGTTTCATGTCAATTGCATCCTTACAACTTTTGCTACTCAAGTACTCATTCGAAAATACATTTAGTGCACTCTGGGTCCATCATATGGCAGCTTTAAGTATACAGTGTACAACTAGAAAATATTTAGAAATATTTTTTTCGAGCATTGAAAAATGCTGGTCCGTAGATGTTAAAGATGAAGTAAAAATTGAAACTGTCCGAAGGTTTTTCTTGTGAGTGGGCACTAATTCCATAAAATATCAATTGTAAAAACGGAGTCGGCAGATAGTCGGCACACCGCGGACGGAACGACTTTTGCAAATGATGGTTGTAAAGACGTCCAAACGTTGACGGCGTGCCGATCATAAAAGAGGTAAATGTATGAAAAGAAATGTACCAAAGGGACTGCAAGTAAACGGTATATGAGAAGTAAATTTTTAAAATTAAATTACAAGTACGAGAGGATCCTTGACAAACATTTTGGAATAAGACGGCAAACAGCGGACGGGCGACCTCGGCAAATGTTGTCGGAAAGGCGCCGAAACGCTGTCGGCGTGCCGACAAGTAAAGAAGTAGAAAAAAGGTCGGCAAAAAGCGGACGGACTGAACTTGGAAAAGTGCTCGGCAGGCACCGAGCCGCCTTTGCCGCTGAAGAGCCTCATTGGAGAAATCGTAGTCTGGTCGCGCTGCATGGATGTTCGGTTCGCGTCCTTCATTTGTCACATGGTGATGCCGTGTGGGTGAACTGCTTCAAACAAAGTTCGTTGATTCTTATAGTCAAGTGAAGGTGATTTTACAAGTGGGGAAAATGTTTGTGATAAAAATATTCATCAATTGGCAACTGTACCAAGTTGCTGGTTAAGCATATATCACGAAAACATGATTTGTAAGTGTCCATGGTGGGGAAGACGACGAATAAACTAAATATTAACCAGCTAATAGTATTCCATGTGCAACATGAGGAATCGTGGCCTTAGAAGTGGAAGAGCTATATACATGTGGTGAGTTAATATAATACTATTCATATACATTTCAAATTGTAATAAATTCTATATGTTGTGTTACATATGTTAATTGTTGCTGCGCATGAAAAAGATGCAGTTATAGTATGTTCCCGCGCACTGGCGTCTTCGGCATGTAAAATTTGGAGTGGGCATCAAAGAAAGTGATTTAAATGGTACTACCTAGCCAAACCTGTTTATTAACTTCGATTATATTTGTTACCCTTCTGCTTACTTTCACCGACCCCTAATGTATATCAAGAACTCGATTACGATTGTAGGGAGCGCAATGGCTTAGTGGTATAGGTCTCTGGTTCGATATATCTTCACTAAATAAAATGAAAATGCTAGAAACAATGTTCATAAATAGTGGATTCTATTAGGGTCTTAACTTGTGGAGGACATCAGGGCAACTTCTCCCCAGGGTAGCTCCCCACCGTTCGAGGGGGATCCAATTGAAGACAAATATTTTTAATCCATATACGATACGAACATGAAATTATAAATGAAGTATCAAACAGGTTCACTTTAATACATAAACAAAACAGCACAAACAAAAATGAGTCGTGAGCCAATTTCAGTTAAAAAAAACTCCCTATTAGTAGTAGCCCTAAAAGTTATATTTATTCGTACGGCTTTGAGATATGTCAATATTGTCCCTTAATTATTTTGTCATGTATGGAACAAGCCCAGAGACATAACTATCGGACCCCACTTCTCGAGCCTGGGGTCCCTGGTTCGATCCCAGCCATCGCCATGTGAAGTTTGTGATGGACAAGCCCTGATTGTCTTTGCCCATTGTAATTTTTTTTTTGGAACTGGGGGACGCCGTACATATTTTTTGGAGCTTGGGGACGGCATCCTCCTGTGTTCCAGCACACCTTTACCGCTAATATAAAGGAAAACTGAACAATTTATATTCAATGAAAATGTGTTAACGTAGAATGTCACAGAGGACTTTCTATTAGATATTGCTTGATTTATACCTCGAATTGGAGTATATTGTCTATACTGTTTGATTTTCAATTATTGCACCAAATTCTCTGTTACCAAATTGGTCTGACTAGCATAGGGTGACCAGACGTACTAATTTTCTCAGTACAGTACTGTTTTTAAAGAGCTGTCCTGTGTGTTGCGAAGACTCACAGTGGTACGAAATGCTAAAAACGTGGCCAAAATCAAAATCACTTTCAGAGTGTACAAAAATGGGCATGCTGTGGTTTTTGACCTAACGAACTTGATATCAAAACTGAAATCTTCAAAATGGTGGATCCAATACGGCGGATCAAATTTTGCAAAACAGTAGAATTTATTTTCATGCTTTGAAACAAGTGCTTGTATTGAGGTCTCTAAAGAAAAATACAATATATACAGTATTTTCAATCACTGCACGGACGTTTTCTTCTGCTCCGGGTTCAATTTGATTAGTCTCAATAGTATCTTGCACCTCCTCCTGCTTTGACCAGATGCTATTTAGATGTTTTAAGCGTGCACACATTTCTTCGATAGTGCCTTCATTTGGAAATCTTTGACTTTTACCTCCTACGCTTATGTCGGTTAGGCTAAAGGAGAAGATGATGGTGAGAAATGAATGAAATGGTGGAATGAAGAAAGTGGAAGAACCCCGAGAGAAACATGCACACGGTGTTTGCCCACCATAAAGTTCATATGGCGCGAGTTGGGATCGAACCAGGGAACCCATTCACCAGAGGTGAACGCTCTATCTCTGATCACCCGCGGCTTCTGCTTTCATTTGGATCAAAAGCCTGAACAAAGGTGTTTATTCTGGTTAACTGGCCTCTGTATGCAGATCTTTGCCTTAAAAGACGCTAAAGTCTTTCAGTGATTCAGTCATGATTAAATGCTACGCAGAGATAGGAAGAATAAAAGAAAGAAACCTGTAGGTGCTGCTTTTCTTCTTTTTTATACACCTATGAAATGGAATTCCGAAGTTTGATGTTGTATACAATAGCCTGTCCGCCCTCACAGCAACGTGATTATTGTTCAACGTACGTGCTTGCGCCACATATAAACCGACAAAAACACCTTAAATGTAGTCTTCGCAGCAGCACAGAACATTTATCAGGAAACTTCTTTCACCCATGTGAAAAGCAGGAACAAATGTTTGAGTAATGTAGAAAAACAAAAATTGTAGTGTTAGTTATACCTTCACTAAATGAGATGAAAATGCTAGAAACAATTTTCATAAATAGTGGATTCTATTAGGGTCTTAACTTGTGGGGGGCAGGAGGGTAATTTCTCCGCAGTTTAGCTCCCCGCCGTTCGAGGGGGATCCAATTGAAGACAAATATTTTTAATCCATATACGATACGAACATGAAATTATAAATGAAGTATCAAACAGGTTCACTATATTACATAAACAAAACAGCACAAAAAAATGAGTCGTGGGCCAATTTCAGTTAAAAAAAACTCCCTATTAGTAGTAGCCCTAGAAGTTATATTTATTCGTACGGCTTTGAGATATGTCATTATTGTCCATTAATTAATTTATCATGTATGGAACAGGCCCAGAGAGATAACTATCGGCCCCGCAGACCTTGCCGTACAGGAGGGTCCACAGGCTCCGGGAGGCCTACAAAGAGCAAGAGAAAGATGGAAAAAGGGGCCATTTTCGAATTTTGAAGGAGGGCCCACGCGATGTTTTTCTAGTAGGCTCAAATATTAATGCTTACCACCCCGCTCTCCAAAAAAAGTCTAAGTTACGGCGGTGGGCTGTATTGATGTTCAATTCACCATACGAATGCAGATCAGTCGTTTCTTCAGAAAAATATTCCGGGTGCACTGCTGGTGGTATTCTATTTATTATTATGTTATACACGTATTTCCGAATTCCCATCAGAGAAACGTGTAACACATATCCTTTTATATAGTATGATCTAGACTTTCAATAGTTCAACATTCTCTGTTCTACAGGCTTCCTAAACTAATACAACGAGATGTCACATACACCCATTAACTTATTTTAATTCTGAATCTGCATATAACTCTGCACTACGACGTCATTTTAGTTGATAAAGTTTAGTCAGCTATTACCATCCTTTCTTGTTATTATTTAGAAGTTGTTATTTTTATTATTATTGCTATTGTCAGTATATTATTATTATTATTATTATTATTATTATTATTATTATTATTATTACTAATAGTAATAATGATAATAATAATAAATGTTCGAACAAGTCGTTATTGTTATTTAAAATACTTTAATAATGTTTTTTATTCTTTTAACCTAAATTGGTAAACTTATCTACTGCATTCAATATCTATTGCACTTCTGTGCTGATGGTGTAGGGTTAGACTCCCGTGGGAGTACAGACCCTAGTGTTTCCCATATATTGAGGACCTCATTCACGAAAATTGCAGTATGAGATCTAAATTCAGAAATAATAACACCTGGGAACCGATGTGCTAACCAATCATTAGACTTACGAAGTTGAAGTTCTCCACCTGGCGAGCCATATATCCCCATGAGCTATAGAGCCGGAGTAAATTTTTTATTACTTTTATGAAATTACTGTTTCTTCCCTAAGTATTTAGTGTTTCAGTTTGATCGTTCAAATATCCAGTCACCTATGTAAGTCTAAATAATACTACGTATCTATATTGTATATATTAACAACAATAGACTATTATTATAAATAACAGATATGATTTCAATACAAGTACTTGAAAGTACAACGAAAAGCCGGGTTTCCTCAGCAGTATAGCGCTCACTTCAGTTGCGTGGGATACCTGGATGAGTCCTAGCTCGCGCCAGGTTTAGCTTGTAGTGTACTAATACTGTGTCGGGGGTTTCTCGGGGGACTCCCGTTTCTTTCCACGTTCTTAACCCTCCTCATCGTGACCGTCTTCCTTAGCCTTGGCGGGTATTCGTAGATCATTAACTTATAAGATGAAAACACAAGCACAGTAATACGAATGATTGGCTGATTTAAGTTTAACTTCTCTTTTCAGCAGCGACGCTATGAGATGTGAAATTCGAAACACCGTAATCGTTCAAGATTTTGTAAGTCGCACGTGCTAGCCACTACACCAGCGGGGAGAGCCACAATAATACGAGTATTGAGTGATTGTGGTAATATATTTATAAACCTAAAATATAGTTTGCAATAACGTATCTTACGCATCGGCGCAAAACTGTCTTCAACATTGGGGGAACAAGTAAGAACGTTTCTTTTTCATTTATTGTTAAGCGATGCTCAAAATATTTGTAAAGTTGAAAACCAGTCCTGTGGAAGATCAGGGAGCAGAGGTATCTTCAACATTGGGAGGCGGGCAGATTTGAGGCTTATTCTGGAGGGACATCATTTCATCTCACTTTCCTTTGTGGGAATCGGACACAAATCATGTTTTTCGCGAAAAGAACATTTCAAATCTGTATATTGGGGGACAGTCCCCTAGTTCCAAGATTGGAGGGGAGTAGAGTACATATGTATGTTCTACCCCACTTTGCCCCCTTCCACCCCCTAACTACCAAAAAATTATGAACCCACCCCTGACCATTGTACTTTAACACAGAGGGATTACCCCAAAGTGAGATTGAATATGCTTTTATGACATTTAAAAATCATAAAAACTTACATCTAAAAACTTATAACTAACTTACATCTAAAACTTATAACTAAAACTACATCTACTCCTCTTCTATCTTATAATGCCCCCAAGCTAATGTATTTACACCATCTCTTAATATGTATCTTTTATCATCTGAAGAATCTAATGCTAGCTTATGAACGGTTATACTATATATATCATGCTTATAACTTCTAATGAGGTTTATATCCTTATACGTTTTAACATTTTTAAATAAGCTTTTTTATAATCATCAAACTGCAACTCCTTGGCAACTACACATTTAGTTACTCCTTTAGCTTTTTTCTCTTCTTTATTTTCTACTCTATAAGCATACATCTTTGATCTCAATCCAATAAACTCTTTCATTATCTTACCTTTATTCTCATCTTTCATCTTACCTATTACTTTTTTGTTTATTAGTGGTAGTCCATATATGTTATTTTCCTTGTATTCACTCGTGTCAAACTGGTCAATTATTTCTGCTATATCTTTATAAAAGTCTTCAGTCTCAATCTCATATATAAAGCTATCAGTATCCATGTAACATAAATCTATATTGTTTCCATATTTCGGCTTCATCGTGTTATAGTGAAAATCATACATTAATAGCTTCGATAGTTCTAACACACTCATACCAACATATATTGGCTTATTAAATGTTAATCGCTCTTTTTTCATATGTATAGCTCACAAGTTCTCACTAAATATTGTTCTGTAATCAAAGTTAGGTTTAGCAATTAATGCTTCTACCCTCTTAGGATCACATTCTAATTGTATGGGCTGCCTCTTTCGAATATTTTCCATTGTTTTACCAAATACCGAGTTATTCATGAGCTTATAAAAATCTTCTTCAAACTTGTTTTTAGCTTGCGTCCTCATCTCTGTATTTAAATCAATGTATTTCTTTAGCCAGTTTGATTGTTTAAACTCTAATACTCTATGCACTTTCTTCAATCTCATTCCAAGTGACATATATAGTTTTAAGTTCCTATAGTGAATTACATATCTTTCCTTATTATAAAGTGTCGTTAGTAGTTTTGATTGTTTAGATTCTGGTGGACACATGTTCTCTGGAGCTAATGGTAAATCAGAATGCTTGTTATGTAAATGCTTTGGATATTCTAAATCTACTTCTAATATGTAACCAGTTTCTGAGTCATCCGGAATGTTCATTATATCTATGTAAGGTTTAACCCACTTAAAATCTTTATAAGGCATGTATTGACTCATAGCCCATCCATATAAGTTGTTTGCGTCTAAATATGCTAGGTATGTTGAACACTCATCTTTATTATAATCTTGCATATATTTGTTGTTAGCTTTTACATATCTTTTACTGCATTGTGAGATTCCCCCTCGTATACCCTTTTCTAACATTAGTATTTTATCATAATCAGTCAATTTCTAAGTTAATTTTAGTCATCTTTAACATTGCATCCCATGATAGACCTGGTGCTGTATAATACCAAGCAGGATCTAATCCATATGCCTTTAAACACACATCTCTAAAGTTTTCAAATATATCTGTTAATTGAAGGACATCTGTTTTGTTATAATGTTCAGTTAAGTCTTCCCCTATCTTCAGATCGAATTCTTTACAAACTCGTACATGAAGCTTATGACGTTCAGGACTCATTTTTTCTCCTGTTAATCTGTTTGTAAATTTGTCTGGAGATAATGGAACAGGTTCTTTCAATTTTTCAAATGAATCATAAAAGTCATATGGATAATCACCTTTTGTAGTAACTAGATCAAGCTTATCAATTAGAAAAAACTTTAATGTTTCTCGAAATTGTTCTGGCTTTAAATTCTTTGTTACCTCTGCTAAACTCTTTGACATAAATCTAAATGAATCAACAAATCTTAAATTTATTCCATCTTTTTCTGATCCTGCTTTTACATATTTTTCATATGTTATGTACCTTTCCTCATTATTAGCGATCAGTTTAATTTTCTGTGTATCATAAGCTAACTCCCTAATAAACAAATGCGTATCATAGCCAGTTAAGTTGTGAAGAAATACAGGAACAAAGTTGGGATTTTTATAGTTTAAATTGCAATAACTGTGAGCTGCACCTCTAAACTTTCCAGTTAAATGATCATGATCTCTTACTTTTGCCTTATTTTTATTTATCTTATACAAACACTTTTTTAAGTCATGCTTCCATTCTTCTATTTTTTCACTCATATCATCTTTATCCTTGTAGAACTGTATTTTCTTCTTCAGTATATTTATTTTTTTCTCAACAGCTGGTGGTACGTCATTCAAGTTTTTCTCACATATATGACAAGTATCCGATCTGTTATAAGCTTCCATTTCCTCCTCACTAAGCGGGATCATATCAACTATTCTTTTATATATTTTCATAATTTCTATTGCTTCTTTTTGTAACATTTCAATAAATACTTTCGCAGCATCTGGACCTATATAACTAACAGGAGCTTTATAGTCCCCATTTGAATATTTGACATAGTAACAAAAACTCATTGGTTTATGCTTTTGATATTTTACTGTTTTACTACAATTGTGCTCTATTTTTAACTTACATAAGATACATTCAAAGTCAGCAATTATCACAAATGGAACTCTTAATGATCGATTATAGTTTTGAAACTTTATTTGATTGTCATATGGTTTAGGAAGTTCTATTCTAACAGCCTCATGCTCTTTACAATCTAATTCATGTTTTTGCAACTGCTTCTCATTTCTAAAGTGTCTTGTTAAACATCTATCACAAAAGTATAACTTCTCAGTATGGTTTGTCACTTGACTTCTTATTAATCGTGATAGGTCTTTTATCCAACAAAAATGACTGTTTTTTTCATCTTTTACATATAATAAATTGATATGAGTTTCCTGCTTATTTTTTGTGATTTGAAGTGGATATACATTATAGTTCTTGTCATAGCTGTAAACATTGATGGAGATATTACTTCTTTTTTCAAATTTAACTATATCTTTTAACTGTACAGGAAACTCAATACCATCACAATATTTCTTTTGTAATTCATTAACAAGTTGTTTATAATGAGAGGGTCTTTGAGGATTTTTTGAAACAGTTTTATCAATAGGTTTTAAATAACTTGCAATAGAATATAAGAAACATTTATTATCTTTATTTTGAATATTCATTACCGCTTTCTTATCTTTAATCTGCTTTGGAAGTTCAATATAGGAAGAAGCTCTTAATGGTACATACTTATTTAATCTGATTTCTAGGTGTTTAATTTGATGTAACGTCCATCCTGATCCTCGGCCTTGAAATTCTTCCATTTCTCTTCTAAGTTTTTGTTTGGCATAAGATATATATTCACTTAAGTCAGTTGATTCTAATATTCTCTCGTTTGATGTTTTGAAATTTCGCTCTTGTATTTCTTTATCTTTAATATAGTCACAAATGAAAACAAGGTTTACTTTAACTGGATGAAATTTTAATTCCTCTTTGATTTTGTTAATAGCAACTCTTCCACTTTATCTAAAAATTTTATTGGGTCTTTATATCCTCCTGTGTTTTCAACTTTAACGGTTTGTAAGCGCTTCTTGAATGCTGTTTCTTCTAATTCTACTTTTATAGGTATACGTGCTGGTTTCGGTCTTTCAATTACTTCTTCTTTAAATGGGAATATATCTCTAATCTGCCTTCTGCTTTGTTCATCATCATATTGTTTAAGAAGGTTTATTAGTTCTGCTTTTCTTAATCGGGAATATCTTTTGATTTCCTTTTCTTTACATTGTCGTCTTAACTCTACTACAGTAAATCTATTATAATCACTCATCTTATTTATTATATATAAAATTCTACTATTCAATTTTTACTTACACCAAAATTTTTTACTTCATTTTCGTCCATTTTTTAACACATCGTTCAAACATCTGCATGTGCCTACATATGTTTAAACTGTGTGTTAGTCTAGAACTTTGATGAGAATACCCCATCAAAGTCACATATACACATATTAAAATTAAATCATTTTTGTAAACTTACTCATCATCATCATCATCATCATCATCATCACTGCCATATTTATATTCATCATCACTACTCAAATCAGATGTTTTTTGTTGCATTATTAATAATTCTTTTTCCTTTAACAGTATTTGCTTCTCTACTAGTGCTGCTAAGAGTTTAAGATCATGATGAATTAGTTTAAGTCTATCATGTAATAAATCAAATTCTTTATCCATATTTGTTATATAGAAAACCAACAAAAAATGAAATAAATTTAAAATCTAAGAATAAAAAACAAACATGACTAGTGCTAAGGAGATATTATCTTACAAACTTGTATTTGATTGTGTATGTAAATATTTAGATATTGGTGGTTATAATGATGAAGACAAAATAAATTTTAGCGTATCCATAGGTATGTTAGATCATTTTTTCAAGAAAGCCACTAAAGAAAACAACTCATTTCTTATACAAAACATTCTCTATGCAAACGTTATGGATTTGTCTGATGAGATATTAGATTCACTGACTAATGAACAATGGTTATCTATAGGTTATGATGATTATGAGGAGGAATATAACTATGATCGCATTACAGAAGACTTCATACGCAAATATCTGCAGAAACTTAATTTGAACGAAATATGTTTATGGAAAAAGTTATCGGAAGAGTTTATAAGAGAATTAGCTGATAAAGTTGATTGGGAAATTATTTCAGGAAGCCAAGACTTATCAGAAGACTTTATAAGAGAATTTGCAGATAGAGTTGATTGGAAGGAAGTATCGTATAGCCAAAAGCTATCTGAAGAATTTATTAATGAGTTTATAGGTAAAGTTGATTTTGATGCTATATCTTATGGAAGCAAACTCTCTGAAGCCTTTATACGACAACATGCAGATAAAGTTTCTTGGGGACGCTTATCTGGAACTCAACATTTATCAGAAAACCTTATAAGAGATTACGCTGGCAAAGTAGATTGGGAAATAATTTCATTGTTTCAAAATTTAACAGAAGGATTTATTGCAGAGTTTAAAGACAGAGTTCATTGGCATAACATTTCAATTTTTCAACACCTATCTGTAGAGTTTATATATTTATTTAGGCATTATGTAGATTGGAGAGTTATAATAAGAAAATACCGTAATAATCCTGATTTAGGTAGTATATTGAATTTAGCATTCAATGTTACAGCAGATGGTTTGTTTAATGCTTAACTAATTATCTTTTATGATTATTATATCATAAAAGTTGTAACCTTAATTATCTTTTATGATTATATCATAAAAGTTTTAACTTGAATTATTTAATATTAACCTTAATTATCAGATAATAACCTATCATATAAACAATCAATTTCTTTAATCAAATCTTCTTCTGATAGTGGCGTCCAAAACTCATTACCCTTACCTTTACGAATATCTAGTTCTTGCTGCATTAGATTGAATAACTTAATACTGTTAGGATCTCTAAACTTTTCATATATTAATACATGATTCGGATATTTTTCTTCTGCTTCATTAAGAGGCTTATATAGACTTCTCTTTTGACATCTGATAGCATAATAAGGGAAAGGATCATTAGGTTTGTTTTTCTTATATATGATTAGACAATTATCTTTTGAATTATCGTTTGTATATGGTGCTGCGATTGTTTTAAGATGATTTATTTCCTTTTCTTGTTTCTCATTGTTTATACGTAATTCATTCATCTGTTGTTCTATTTTTTGTAGTCTTGTTTGAAGTTGATCGTTGTTATCCTTATATTGTTTAAAATCTTTAGAGAAATAGTCTTCAATAATATCATAACACTTATCATAAAAGTCTTGTGAAATCCAAAAAGCAATAGCAAGGAATATTTTCCTGTAGACATATGTTCCTGAGATGATTGATGTTGTTTCTTTATCCCCTCCTTTTATTAGATATGTAGAGCAACAGAGCAAAAGTGCTCCATTGCTTTTTTCCGTTTTACTATTAATTTTTTCATTATAGTATTGTATTAGTTCTTTTGATTCTTTATTTCTCAACCAATCTTTAAACGGCTTACCACCATCTTGACACAGTTTAGTAGCATTGAAGTAACCAGTTTTCTTATCGATAATCAACTTAAAATCACCAAACAGACCGTACCAGTAATCATCTTTAATCTGTTCATAGCAAATATCATTTAAACTATACGAATTATCCATAGTACTTATATTTATTATATAGAAAATTTTTATTTTTAACTTCATTTTCGTTACCAGCTCCATTGCTTTTTTTGTTGTGTTGCTAATTTTGTTATGAGGCATCGTTTCGATACCCCCTTATCTCATTTAAACCAACCTTTTATGGAATAATAACCATAAAAGGCAAACATTTATATTTACACTACAACATTACTTTTATCTATCCAACTATTGTGCGAATCATCAAAACCTAACCATTTAACATATACTTTATCACCTTTCTTTCTTAACACCTTTTCCACCAAGTATTCATCCTTATGTTTCGTCTTTAATAGTTCTGGTTCGTAAAATCTACCTTGCACATCCTCTTCTTTTAAATCTTTAATTCTATAGGTAGGTGGATTAGATGGAATAACTTCACTAATAACAAATACTTCTGTTGACCAATTAGGTGTATATCCTTTCTCAAATAACCCTTTCGACTTACTTATACGAACATGATCACCTAATTTGTATTTAGGTTTAACACGCCTATATTCTTTTTTATACACTTTTTCCAATATTAGATATTACTCACTAACCAGTGTTGGTAATATCTCTATCCATTTATAATTTCCTTGTGTTGTGAACCTTTTCCACATGTTCTGCTTAAGTGTTCTATTAAATCTCTCAACAACAGAAGCTTTCTTACCACTATAGGTTGAGTAGTGATTAATCTTATTTTCATCCATTAACTTCTTAAACTCTTTATTACAAAACTCTTTACCTTGATCAGTTTGTAAGTTATTAGGTTTTCTCGTTTTTAATATGGATTCGAATGCTTCTGTAACATTTTTACCACTCTTATCTTTAACAGGAACAGCAAACGCATATTTTGAGAACGCATCTATAATCGTTAACAAATACTTATAACCTTTATTTAATTTAGAAACACCTTTTAACACACCACTATCCATTTCAACAAGATCAGCTTGCCAAAGATCATCGATACCTTTTATAACTACACTTAATCTGTCAAAGTTTTTTCTAGATGGTTTGTGAATTTCTTCTATAATGTCTTCTCTAACACCTTCACCTTCATATAGTCAATCGGGTTTTTTAATGAATTGAGTTTTAGTAACACCACATACAGAACAAATACCTTTCTTTAGATATCTTCCATTCTTTGTTTGTTCAATTCTAATGGTATCTTTCTCCGTATCTGTTAACTTCTTACACTTAACACAATACATCATCATTATTTATTGTATAGAAAATCAACAAAAAAATTAAAATTTATCATTACCTAATACTATACTTTTAACATTATCATCATCATCATCACTTGATTCGTTTTCATCTTCTATTTCTACATACATAATAATCAATAATAACTTACCTTCTTTCAATTCAGAATCTTTAGATGGTCTAATTGCTAACTGATCATTTATATTAAAGTGTAATGGAAAACTTTCAACTAAAACGTCATTTAAAAATAAGTCTATAAGATGTTTATTAAAACTCGATTCTATATGCATTAACCTACCTCTATAAAGAAATTTGTAGGCAGCAGCTAAATTATGTACAAAAAAGACTGGTTTCCCAAGATCATCTTCTGCCAATCGACATGGAACTTCAAAAATTTCTTTTCTTGTAAGTAAATTAAACTCTTTTTTCACTGATTCAAGCTGTTCTAATGTTACAACTTCTTGTTTATCAATAGCATTAGATACATTACCAAAAATATCCATATTTATTATATAGCAAACGTCTTTAGGAAAGCTCTCTTTCTATGTACATCACAACAAACAATAATTGACCTTCTTCCATAGCCGAATTTTTAGTTGGTTTAATCGTTATTATATCATTCTTCTTAAAACCAAAAGGTATATTTTCAATCAAAGTATCACCTAAATATATGTCTAAAAAGTATTTATCCAAACTTAAGTCCATGTGCATTATTTTCCCATTATAGAGAAATTTGTAACCGTTAGAGAGATTAAATATTCTAAAGATTGGCTCCTTAACGTTTTTAGCTCTTAATCGATATAGTAGAGGTAGAGTTTCTTTCTGCATAACCAATTTAGTAGTATCCATCCTAATCTTTTGAAAATCTTCTTTCATTATGTATGTGTCTTGTAACGTTTCTAATGCATCTTCAAATTTGCTTCTATCACTTTCTAATTGGTTGTTAATATCGCTTTTCACTGACTCGAGCTGGTTTAACGTAATAGCATCTTGTTGGTCAATACCATTAGTTATATTAACTAATCTTTTTTGTGTAAAATCAATCCAGGATCTATAATTTGTTGTGAAAATTTTATTTAGTTCAGATTTAAAATTTGTACGACTCATTAAATTTTCATGTGTGTCTCTTTTATATTTTTCAAATTCTTCATTCTTAACAACATTATCTAAATTCTCCAACAATTTTAATTTTTCTTCACTAATATCAACATTATCTTTAACATTACCAAATATATCCATACTCATTTATTATACAGAAAATGTCCATCCTAATTTTTCAAAACATTTCTTTAACATCTCTATTTGTTTAGATGAATGTTTAAAATCAATATCAACATGAACATCGTGCTTTTTCAACACATAGTACAATACACATTTTAAGTTAATAAACAATACTCTTTTTGGATACTGTTCTTTAAAGGTTTTGTATAAGTTTTCGAAGTCGGTTATAAGTGTTTCTTCCATATGTTGTAAGTTTAATGGTTTTTGATCGGTAAGGTGATAGTGTATTAAATAAACATCATCATAATATTTTGTGTATTTGTTTTTCTTTAATACTTTTAGAGCATCTTTTATTGATATTAAATCTTTTGATATATCTCTAAATTCATCATTTAACACCTTGAACACCTCTTCAGGAATAATTCTATACTGTAAAGCTTGTAAACGAGATAACTGTAACTTAAATCTTTTTATAGTATCATACCATGGTTTTCTTACGCAAGCTCTCATTCCTTCACAAGTACTGTAAACAAAACCATTCGCTACAGAACAATTATCACAAATATATGTACCCCTACCTTTTGTTAATGACTTACTACCACAATTACTGCATTTTAATGGTCTAGAGCTATAATTTGATAATATATCCTTTAAGGTAATTATTGGATATAACTTTACCAACTCTTCTTCCGTATACAAAAATTTAGGTATTAACATTTTCCATAACTGAACAACTGTATATGCGTTGTTTTTATCTTTTAAGTCTATCTTACTAACACCCCGAAAATACCAATTAAAAAAAATCTAACTAGTGCATCTAGTTCATCCTCATTTTTCTCAAAATAATCTAAAAATCTATTGTGTATAGCTTCCATATTTATCTTAAAACAGAACTTTTATGAATATAAGCCATAAAAGTACTTAAACTTAATAATATTTAATCATTTTTAATCATATACATAACATCACTAAAAGAATACCCTTGATTTAGAAGATTTAAAACCTTAACACAAAGATGACCACATATAACTGAACTAAAGTTTTGTATTCGTTCGTCATTGTAAAATAAGTTTTTGGTACCAAGATATTGTACTAGTTGTTTAGGAGGAACACAAGCATAAGAATCGAACACGTACTTTATGTTGTTATCTTTCCAATAGCATATCCAATGAGTAGCAATGTTTTCTGATTTATCAAAGTTAACTACACCACATTCATTTATATAGGGTTTTTGTGGAAGTTCATCACTCATAAATACACCTCTAAATTGTTTTATCTTTAAATCTTTAACCAACCTCTCTATATCGAAGTTGGTCAATGGTTTTAGTTTTTTGATTTCTTTGGTTTACCTGCTCCCTGCTTTTCTTCCATAACCATATTGTGTCTTTTTTGTTCTTCAAGTTCTTGTTTATTCTTCTTAGCATCCAGTACAGTTTTAGTAATCGCTGCTGCACCACCTGCTAATGAGCCAACTGCTCCTAAAGCTGCTAAAATGGCTGGAATTGTAAAGATAAAACCACCCATATGCTCTTTCTTAATCTTTTTCATTTGTGCAGTAGTTAAAGTTAAATCCATTCCTTTACCTTCTTTAATTTTCTTAGATTTATCGTTAAGTTGTTTCTTTGTTAATACATGATCAATATTTAAATCCTTTAGTTCGTTATAAGGAACACTAAACATACAACCTTTAATAGAACACATCTTCCTATTTATTTAAGAGAAAATCTTAGTTTGTAAAAATACAGTTGTTGTTGCTCCACCAAAATCAATTAAGGAATCATTCTCATCTGTTATCCTTATTTCAAAATTGTCAACCTTGTCTTTGGATATAGGGGAAAATAATGGATAAGTAGGCTCGTAAATAATATTATGTTTGAACTCAGCATCTGTTTTGAATGATGCTAAAATTCCTGTTTCCCTATGTGTATATTCTGTATCTTTAACAAACATACCATCTGCTATATTACAGTGAACATTTATAGTATCAAACGGATGAAACTTTGGCAACTTACTTCCAATATGTGTTTTGTTCTTTTCTAAAACTTCAAAAACATTAAACCCGAGGACAGTACCTATACTCCCAATTGTAACATCATTACTATCAGTTTCAATTTTAACTCTATTTCTTAAATGATCTTCTGACAATGTTATGTTGATGGATTGAGATTTTAAATACTCATTAAGTGATTTTAAATTATATTGCCCTTCTGGTATAAAAACTTGTCTATCACCATATGAGAAACTGTTTTTTTGTGTTGTTATGTTTGGAGTTAGATATGTACTGTAAAACCCAACTAGTCCTATACTTAAATAGTTGCTACTGTTGTCTAATTCGTAATGGAGTTTCTTCTTTAAAACAGAAGTATCACTCGTTAACTTAAATACCTTAGCCATTTATTATATAATAAATGAATGAGTTTGATTTACCTAGAGATATTCCAAGAGAGAAAGTAATCAAGTTAATAGAAGATGTTATTCAAAAGTTAGAATATAGTTTAAAGAAGAAAAAGAGAAAACTACGAATTGTTAAATATGCATACTACACTTTGATCACGTTATCAGTCATACTTTCTGCAACAACTGGATTTATTAATATTTTTATACCTGTAACAATTTACTCAATATTAACAACGTCTCTTGCAACTGGAAGTGCTATAATAACAGGTTTGTCTTCTAAGTTAAACATAAGCAAAAGAAAAGACGAATATAAAACCATTGTCACTTGTATTAACTCATTTAAAGAACAGTTAGAGATGATAATAACATTAAATGGTGAAATGGATAACGAATATATAAAAGATACGTTGTTTAAGATCAGAGAACAACTTAAAGATATAAGATCATAAAAGAGTCGATTTTCTCTATAATAAATGAGTAAGAAAACTATTAATTGGGATGTAAAAGAGATGATAAAAGAAACAACAGCTAAGAAAAGAAATGGAGAGCTTATACCTGATGATATTCGTTGTCTTATCGTAGGTTCATCGGGGTGTGGTAAGACGTTTTTATTATTTAATTTTTTATTACAGCCAGGTTGGTTAAACAATAATTACTTCTATATATATTCTAAAAGCATGAATCAGCCAAAGTATGAGCAGTTAAAAGATCGATTTGAAAAGGCAGAACTTAAGTTTAAGAAACAAATAGCAACGTTCTTAAGCGGTAATGATTCTATTGTACCTATTGATGAATGTGAAAAATACTCTGTAGTAGTGTTTGACGATTACATTTTGGAAAATCAAGATACTGTTAGAAATTACTTTACAAGAGGTAGGCATAGACATTTAGACTGTTTCTATCTTGCACAAGCATATTCAAAAGTACCTAAACAGCTTATAAGAGATAACGTTAACTTCCTATGCATATTCAGACAAGATGATACTAATCTTAAACATGTGTATAATGAGTTTGTTGGAGGAGATATGTCTTATGATAAATTTAAGGAGATATGTTCAAAATGTTGGCAAGAAGGTTATGGTTTTATAGTAATTGATATGACAAGGAAGGTAAACAATGGTAAGTATAGGAACAAGATAAAACACTTCTTAAACATTTGACGTTTATTGACGTTTATTTATGTTCTTTGGCGTTTATTTATGTTCTTTGACGTTTATTGACGTTTATTTATGTTCTTTGACGTTTATTTATGTTCTTTGACGTTTATTGACGTTTGTTCGTTTTCTATATAATAAATGGATGAGAAAGATATTAATAAGAATATCAAGTTAAAGGAGTTCTTGATAAAGGGCTTCAAATCTTGGAAGAAAGAAAGAGCAGGTATATATGATAAATTTAAGACACAAGAACAACCTGTAATTGATGCTATTCAAAACTTAGGAAGTGAGATCAAAGAAGTAGCAGAACAAAATAAAAATCTAATAACTGAACTTGTTCCAGTTGTACATAAGACGGTTTCAATAGATCCTAGTCTACTAGAAACACCTAAAAAGATAACTTATGATAGTTCCCCAAGTAGTAGTGATACGCCTTTAACAGGAGAAATAAAACAAATGAGAAAACAAATTAAAGACAAAGTTGAAGGAGTAGAGCCTTTAACAACAGCGCAATCATTTGGTAAGATTGCAACGAAATATTATAGTAAAAGAAATGATAGTGTGTTTGGAATAAGAACTGTAGAAGAAGATGGAAAAATAATAAATAAGATAGGAAATTCTGAAGTTAAAGTGAATGGTGATGATTTGATAATTAATGGTAAAACTTATAAGGGAACAGAAGGTCTATGGGAATTATTAACGATGAATACTAATAAAACCATTGAAGATTATGATGATGGTGATTTTGAACAGTACAAGGAAATAATAATAGAATCAGATGCTGCCTTCCAAAAATATAATCGAGATAAAAAAGTAGCATCTAATAGAGGTTCTAAGTACATTAATATTATCAAGCCTATTTGGGATAATTATATTAAACCATCTTTACCTCCAACTCCTAAAAGGACTGGTGAAGGAATTAAACAATATACAGAGATACCTAAAGAATATATATGGATGGATGATGTGAGAAAGTTAATTGATCGGTTAATAGTTATAGATGGAGAAGAAAAGGCTGGTAATAATAACTTTTATAATGAGAAAGTAGGTATAGTGAGTATGATTAATAATAAGCTTTCACAATTTATTCCTAATGATCCAAAATGTATAGGTTATTTGATTAAGATCTTAAATACATTACCACCACGATTCTGGAATGATAAGAAGCTTGGAAAAGGATTAGTAAATGATTTGATTAATAAACTCCCATTTGAATTACATATTCCAGGATTTAGATTTTGCGGTCAACTGGGCCGCTGTCGTGCTTGAAAAGAGCATGGCAACACACACCTTGTTGCGGGAACGTCCTTAGTGCCTAATCTACCACCTCTATTAGGAAACTTTTAGGGGGAACTCGCGTAATGACCGAACACAATGGTAATAACGATTAGGATTGGATAATCCGCAGGCGAGCTCCTTAGTTAGCAAAATAAAAAATGAATTAGTATAATAAAGTTGATTAAGAAAAAATAAATATGAAAGGTGTTATATATAAACTCGTAAATAGCGTTGATGAAAAAATTTATATTGGAAGTACAATGATGAGGTTATCTCAAAGAATGGGTTCTCATAGAGATGATGCTAGAAATAATAATCCTAAACGTGTTAGCGAGCACATGAGAACTATTGGAATAGATAAATTCTCCATTGAACCTATTAAGATAGTAACTGTTTCTTCAAGAAAAGATTTAAGAATTAGGGAACAGCAAGAACTTGAAAAATTTGATAAAAATATTATACTTAACGTTCTTCGAGCTTATTCGTTCAACAGAGAGAAAACAAGAGATTTGGATAAAAAGAGAGCAGTAAGAAGGGCTTATTATCATCGACATAAACAAGATCCTATTTAGCATGAAAAAGAAAAAGAAAGAAATAAACTTAGAATGAGAGAACGAAGAAGTAAAGAGAAGCTATTTAAAACTGTATGGAAAGAATTTTGCAAGATAGAAATATAATGGTCAGTCTAATATGGAGCCGTCTCAGAGACTGAACGGGTGTGGTGGTGAGGAGTCTGACCAACTCCTATGATCCATTAAGATACAGTCCAGCCTTCAGGGAAACTTGGAGGGTTAACTGCCAGGAACTAAGCTACAAGAAATATTAGAAAGAGGTGATAAAGGTATTAACCCATTAGATGAGGCCTGTAAAGAACATGATATATACTATAGGGATAATAAAGATACAGAGTCAAGACATATTGCAGATAAGGAACTAGAAACTAAAGCATGGAAAAGAGCATTTAGTAGTGATGCGTCAATTGGTGAACGATTAGCTGCTTTTGGGGTTGGTACTGCTATGAATGCTAAGGTTAAGTTAGGATGGGGGTTATAAGTTTTTAATTGTTATTATGTATGATTCTTTTATGGGTATATCCCATAAAAGCGTTGTTTCAAGATTTTCTTTATAATAAATGGATAGTGTTGAGAGTTACGAGTTACAAAGCTTTAAAGCTAACACAAGAACATTTAATAATTTGAATGAAGCTAACAAAGATATTGAGTTTGATTTCGACGTGGGTGATGGGTTCGTACACCCACACAAAGCAGATTGTCATATGACTTTTGAAATTGTTGGTGCATCAGTTGGAGGAACATTTGGTGCAAATGATACTATAAAACTTGTAGATAACTTCTTACCATTCTTCTTTTCTCAAATTGAGGTTAGAAATCATGGTGTTGTTATAGATAAAATCGAGCTACCAGGAATAACATCTACAGCTATCGGAACATTAAAGATTTCCAAACCAGAAGTTGAATATCTAAAACAAGCAGGATTTGAAACAGATGATAAACTTGGTCTAAGAAAGAACTTTAGTGTTTTATATCCATTAAGATTAATTCCTGGCTTTTTAAGTGATTATAGAGAGGTTATGTGGAAAGGTGGATTGAGAATAACATTTACAAAAGCTAACAACAATAACGATGTCTTGTATAAATGGGTTGGAACAGGAGCAGGTGCAGCAGCTCCTCATGATGGAAAAATAACAATAAAAAGTATGGAGATAAGAATGCCTATTGTTGAATACGAATCTAATTATGAAAACAAGTTAAAGTTGAATATTCTTAAAGAACCTAAAATCATGTTTTCATTCCATACTTATCAATGTGTTCAAAAGACTGTTGTAGGTTGTTTCTTGGAGTTTGATGTTACTACTCAATTTAATTTTAGACAATTTGATATGCCTGATTTCGTAGTTGTAATGTTCCAAACTGATAGAAGTGGCAAACAAACAGCAGATGCAAGTAAGTTTGATCATTGTAAGGTAAAGAATATCTATCTTAAGAATGGAAGGAATGAGGTATTTCCAAAAGAATCAAGAAACTTAGATATTGCTAACAAGGATTATTTTAAGATGTACGAAGATTATACTGCATTTAAGAGAATAACATGTGGCAATATCGAAATGTACTATGATCCTAAAGAGTTTATAGATAACAGACCAATGTATGTGATTAATTGTAGTAAGAGGAAGAATGTATCGGTAAATGAGAGAACAAACATAAAGATTGTAGTAGACTTTGCAGAGGCTGTGGCTGCTAATACTATGTGTTATGCGATTTTAATTGGACAAAAGAACTTTACATATGACCCTAAGAATGAGAAAGTAGTAGAAGAGTTTTAGATAGTTAAATGTATTAAAGTTTTTCCATAAACAAAATTGATAAAAAATGAATAAATATTTTTTGGTGAAGATAAAAATTGAAGAGTGTTCGTTGATTTTCTATATAATAAATACGATGTCAAGTCATATTGAGCTTTTAAATAAACTTGGAAGTCTTGAACAAAAACAAGTTATTGGATTAAGAGAATTAGAATTAAATACAGAATATAAGATTGTGAAAATGGAAAAGATTAAAACTAAGTTTGGGAAGAGCATTTTAGTTGAATGTGAAGAGTTTAAGGTATTTCTTCCACCTAGATTTACAAAACACTTAACAGATAAAATGATTGATGAGATCGTTAAAGATGGAATAAAAATCAAATACACAGGTTTAAAAGATAACTATCCAACTGTTGAGTTCTGTATGGAAAATTTTTATGTAAATTTTTTCTGTATGTAAATTAGGATTGGTTTTATGAATTTCTCATAAAACGAACATTTTACTTATAATAAATAAACTATGGCTAATTATTTGAATAAGAAAAATGATGTTAAAGCATTGAGATTCCTTCGCATAGATGAGTTAGAAAAAGGTAAAGCGTACGAGATAACATTATGGAAATTGATTCAAACACAGCGTTATGGTCAAAGAGTTTTAGTACATTTAGATGAGAAATATAAGACATTATTACCACAAAGATATAATGATGAAACTGAGCAAGTATTGAAAGATTTGAAAAAGTATAAGCTGTTTGTTAAGTATGAGGGTTTGAAAGATTTAGATAATGGTTATAAAATACATCAGTTTTACTTTAGAAATGAATCCAAAAAATAAAACTTGTAATTTTAAGTGTATAAGTGTTCATTATCAATATCCGAACTTGTAATTTTAAGTGTTTTTATAGTATCAGACTATAAAAACTAAGACCTTTGGATATATAGAACACAATGTCATTTAAATTTTAAAGATACATATATAAATAAGGGATTTATTTGAGTTTTTTGTAATTATATCCTTAGAGTTATGCAATTTATAAGACATTCAATAGATAGGAAATTTATTTGTCTATTGATTGCCGTTTGAATTTTGAAAATCGGTTAATAAACAACGGAGATATAACAAATTCGGAATAGTATCCTTAGAGGTATGCAACCCCCAATACCATCAAAAAATGGCAATTTTTTTTCTTTATCGATTGTCGTTTGAATTTTGAAAATCAGTTAATAAACAACAAAGTTATAACGATCTGAAGATATTTTCCCTCACGTGAAGGTAAAAATCATCACGTTACAACTAAGAAGTTTAAAAAAGTTTAAAAATTTTTCGACTTCGAAAAGAGAGAAAATTGTAACTGCATAATGTGACGAGCTAACGTGACGTGACAGTTTTGGTTTTGTTATTACTACGCTTTCCATATACTAAAAAGAAAGAAAGACGCCTTAGGGAATGCAACTTGTGACTTAAAAAGAAACAAGTTCTCCTTTACATATGTTCATATGGAAGTCACGTACGCAGCTTGCATGGAAAATCTTCCACATATGGGTTTCTGAATTACAATGGAAGTAGATAGCCTTGGCTTTAGCTCAACTTATTTTTTTTCTCACAGAGCAAACTGGATTGTGTGTGCATGTATCAGTGAGTTAGATGAATGAAATATATATATATATATATATATATATATATATATATATATATATATATATATATATATACTGTGGCTGTGCGTTTATTCAATACTCATATACAGTTTAGGTTCATCTTTATATTACTCAGCTATTAGTAGGTCGATTTCGATCAAACAAAAACTATTTTTTCAATCAAAAACAGCACTATAAGTTATAAGTTTTAGATGTAAGTTTTTATGATTTTTAAATGTCATAAAAGCCTATGCGATCTCACTTTAACATTGTAGTTATGGGAATACTTTGCATTAGTTTCTTGGGCTCTTATGTGCTAGTCAACTAATGTTAGAACAAAAAAATATTCAAAGAAAGTGCTTAGTAATTACGCTAGTCATCTAGTGGTGATTTATAGTTAGTGATATTATATCCCTTTTCTTTAAATTCTGGCAATCTTTTTTGTATCCAATCATGAAGTTTTATATGGGATATGGAACAAAAGTTCTCATTATAATATGCAGGAATTCCACATACAATACATTTATTATTAATATTTCTTTCGTTAGTTAAGTCATAACAAGATGTAGTTTCACTCATTCTAAAAAGATGTGGTGGGAAACCAATACGTATTATATCTTTAAATAAAATAACTTGTGGTGCTGGTAATGTAATACCTACGGGGTTATATGTTGGATCTACAAACTTACATTCTGATAATGTAGCAGGTCTTAGAATCATAAATGGTGTATCTGCATCCTTAAAGAATTGATACATTATTTTTATAAAGTCATGCTCTAACATTTTATTATGTATTTCAACCACTCGTTCTTTTGATGAGAGTGAATAATCTAACAGCGGTCCAGAATATTTTAAACCCTGTTCAGCTTCTTTATTGAGATTCTCTGCTCTATAACATCTTTTACAATTATCAGACCTCTTGTTTCCATTTCTAGCGAACTCTTGGAATTGTTTTAATTCTCCACAAATTACACACTTTTTCATGATTTATTAAATATAAAATATTCGAAATACTTAGTTCATTTTTGTTTGATTTTTAAATGTCATAAAAGCATATTCAATCTCACCTTGGGGTAATCCCTCTGTGTTAAAGTGTAATGGTCAGTGGCGGCTTCATAATTTTTTGGTAGTTAGGGGGTGGAAGGGGGCAAAGTGGGGTAGAACATACATATGACCCCTACTGAGGGGACATGTTCCCCTTATCCCTCCGGGATTTGCGCCAGTGATCTTACGTTAGAGAATAATTAAACTTCTCTTCACTTTTTGTTTCCGTGTATAATGTGAGTTGGACATTTGCTATCCAGGTGAAAGCCACGTATCAGCCGCAATAAGAGCGTCCCAGAATTTTAAAGGAGGTCCATTAAGTTTAATTATTGTCAATAAAGATTGAAAGGTACTCGCCAACATACGATTTCTTTCGGAATTTTTAATATTATCAGCATCACTGAATCCACATTCACAGGCAGCAGTTCATAATGGCACTGAGCGAACTTAGGCGTTAAGGTTTTAAGAAATGGAAAGTCATTTACCAACGTAAAAATTGACTTGTACTCTTTCCATTCTGATACTGCAACAATTCCAACAGTCGAGCTGCTTTATATATGCCTACGTTACCGTGTGAACAACTCAAGCTATTACGATCTTTATTTTCAAACACTAAAAAGCATTTAGTACATTATTTGAAGGAAATATGCTTTCCACTTTGTCTACTAAACTCTGGCTCCTTATTTGATCAAACTCACTATTATCACTCCCTGTGTCAGATGGTTTTAGCATTGCACTAAATGCTTTCCTTTACAAAGACTGAGGTAGACATAATATTTCACATGCATTTCGCTCAGAGATTGGACTGTGGATTGAATTTTTTCCCCATTTCATTGTACGAAACTGTCTCCTTTTGCATCGTTTTACTAATAATAGACAGAATGGACGCAATATCCAGAAGGATACCTAGGAATAGAATGTTTTTTTTCTCCGAAAGTTTTTTTCTTCAAATACCACAAAGTTTAGAGCGGTCTTTAATGAAATGGTCAATATTTTCACGCTTCCAAAGTAGAAATTACATTGTACAAGAAAAGTCTGTCAAGACTGTCAGTAATGCGTACCTCTCATTTGAAATCCAACATAGGTAAAACATATTTCTTTTTATTGTTAGCAGTCTTGCAGCATCTGTAACTAATGCGATACATTTAAAGTTTTTTTTTCTTCAGCTGCAGATGGCTTACTGAACACTTTGTAAAGTTCGTCTAACAAATATTAAAAGTTGTGAACAGCATTCGCAACACCACAATCTCTTTCAGAAACAAGATTCATTCGATATGTTATGCAGTGTACGCTAATTAGGCATGGATTGACACTTCTCCTAATTCGATCGGCAACCCTTCATTTCTCCCGGTGAACGTTGCAGCCCCTGCGAAGCAAATCCAACAATTTTTTTTAAAAAATTTAAAAAATCCATGCTACCTTCGGAAAATACTTGAATAATTTTCTTTTCAAGAATTTTGCATCGGCATTTTCAAATGGCACTAATTTATAAATAAATAAATAAAAAAGGATTATTTTCTTCACCCACATATGCCACATATAACAGCAAGTGCTTATCTGCAAACCTGTGTGTGGATTCGTCCACCGAAATTGAAAAACAATCTGTTTGTTTGAGAAGTTTTACCAATTCTGCACGCAACTGATCAGCAATAAACCTAGCCACAGTTGCCACAGTTTTATGTGTATACCTTAATTGCAAGCAAGAAACCCCTTACAGCCTATAAGACAGTTAAATCTGTTTCATAGATAAGCTACAGATTTATTTTAGAATCTGTGACCATGATAATATTTTATTAAATTTTTATTCATTTATGAAATTTTCTTTCCATCTCTCCTTCTAGTCTAATATTAAGGTGTCGCCCCTACAGATTTTTGTGGTGGGAAATGCAAGCATAACAATTTTGGTAGGGGAAAATTCCCCCTTGTCCCCCCGGGATTTCGGACCCTGGTGTTGCCAAGCTGTACAAACTTCGAAAAAGTGTATTTTTCCCGATTTTTACATTCTTCTTCATTTACGGGTTGGGCACGGGAGGCACAAATGTTACCTCGTTAGAATCTGTGTCCCATAAATTTTTCAACGAGGTATTCTTCTTATCTCTGTGACAATTAGGGTCGTCGCTAGGGCTGCCAAAGTCAGGGTAGATGACAATATATAAATATATACAGGATGATTCTCATAGGTACGTTGTTCCGAATTTTTTATCCCTTGCTCTTGTATCTTCATCTTTTCATTTTTTATATGATTGTTCCGAATGTCTGGCGTACATGTGATATTATTCTTTGGCGTATTGCAAATAATAGTATTGGCAGCGTCCCACAATTTTCAGGTAATATGTTTTACTTTTATAAAAATATATACTGAAAAAAGGGTAAATTCAATATGCCTCTGATTCCCCCTCGAAAGCCCAATGGGAATACACATGGTATCACTAGTTAGTATATTCATTTATCTTTCTTGATGCCACTTTTTATGCTTGTAGCTCCTTTGGGGAGAGAGTTTCTCCTCTAAATGCTGAGGGAGGGGGGAACAAACGCATTCAATTTACCCCACTACCTTTTTTTAGTGAGACCTTTATGTGAATGAAACGCACACCATTGGAAAGGTTTATCCTTCCTGAAGAGACAGAGACCTAAATAATCCTTCTACGTTAATGAGGAGCCGAACTACGGAGGTTTAAATTGCTGGCTCAGAATTCGAGCAATTGGTCCTGAAGAGGTCAACGCTTTGGCCCTTGTACTTAAAAAAAAATACGAAAATCTTGTATACCACTGTCATTATTGTCAAGAGAAAGTTCAAGTATTTCATCTTTTTTAAACTTACTCTGAGCCATATTTTATGAATAGAAATGTCAGAAATAAAGAAAAGCAGGTGGAATTAAAAAGCAAATAAAAGAAGCAAACGTTTACGCGCCGGTCACACTGGGATGCGTTGGATACCAAACACTCTTTACAAGCGTCTTCTATAGCACAAATCTCGCAATGGACGCAGTTTATTTACCAGCCATAACAACAGACAGTGTTACGAATTGAATTTACTTGGATGGAAAACTTTTCAAAAAACAACAGAAAAAATTCAGAATAAAAAATAATTCATCTGGGGTCTGTCAGACCCAAGGGTGATCACGAAAGGTTAATGTGCTTCCACAAATGTAGACGTAGGAACCGAAGGAGTTAAATCATTATAACTGCAACTTGCAGGAGGGACGACGCCAGAGGGGCAAGGAGGCGAGCGCACCTAGTGACTACTCCTGTCCCCCTACTCAAACTCCTAAAATCTTAAAGCATCCTGTATATGGAATTTTATACGTCAGTATCATAACCAATCTCATGTCAAAAAATTGTATTACCCATACATTTACTATGTAACTCAAGCTTTCTTCTTTGAGCGTCTGAGTATGCAAGTATATTCTGTTTTCCAATTTAGCGCTTTTCCCGCTAAATTTTAGTTATAGGCTAGTTCTTTGTTATGATTGTTAATTTTAAACAGTAAGAATAGGCAACGTTGTTTTTTGAAGAGTTAGCAACATTGTAGATCCAATTCAACTGAAAATAGAACTTTGTCTAGCAAACAATAATAATAGAGTTAGAAGACCTGTTTTCTTTGCATTGGATCAACTTTAGTTAGAAAAAAAGAAAGGTAAAACCTTATTTATTAGTTGTAAATTTTACTTGAAATAAATTTATATGAAAACAACAACAAAACACACACTGTACTGTAATATAAGTCAAACATAATAAAACTATCATTTATTGTGTGAAAAACAGCCGACCCTCTAAAAATGTATGTGTCCTTTGTTTGTCCAATAGCTCGTCGCAGGCAATAACATTACACGAAAATAAAACATCGAGGTCCTTATTTGTAATTTTTTATAATAGGGTGGCCAATTTTTTGAGATATATTGTGTAATTTTCTACCATGCTATGGTCCATCAAAAACTACACTAGCTTCCACTTACTCACACTGTGCTCAACCATAATTTCAGTATGTGTCGTGCAGAATTATTGTACTAGATTGTAAGAGTTTTGTCAAGGAAGGAAGGAAGGGGGAGGTTCATGAAGTCAATTTCATTTCCTTTTAGGACAAGCGTAACTTAGGTATAATATCCAGAAATATTAACTTTTCCACAGTTACTTGCTCAAGGAAAGATTTAAATTCCGAACCTTGAGCTCAACACGATGCGTAAGTCATTAGACGGGACATTAAGTAGCTTTGTGCGATACACATGAGAGATAATGGTCACAGAAGGACACAAATGTTCGCTCCATTATCGCAAGTTGATCCCCAGTACTGCTGCAGATTTTTGCGCTTGATGGTACACAGGTTGTCATTGTTGAATGCAGGTGAGCGACAATCTGGCTCCAGCAAGCGTGGCTGAATAATTCGATGTAGAATTATTTATCGGAGATATTTTAAAAAATCGAAAATTTGGAATATAGCTACAGAAGAATACAGAGGCAAAACTAGGAAAAGAGCAACATGGATCAAAATTAAGCCTACCATATTTTTCTCCAGAAGAATACGGGACACCTTTGACCCCTCTGCACAATTTTCAAACACTACATTTTTTTGGAAACTTTTTGACTGCATTATTTGCAATAGATACAAGGAAGTAACGAATAATCTGTTAAGTTTAAATTTAAATCATTGTCTTGCTCCTCAGGGGAATGCGACGGAATTCGGCTTCCACATGTCGACGTTTCAATACTACTACCCTCATCATCACAAGGAGACGAGAAAACATCTAAGGTTGAATCTGTGTCTTCGTCTCTCAGTGTTGTAGGTGGTGAAGAACATGATGATGATGTCATTTCCTGCCATTTCTTGCGGAATTTTAAGCGAGGACCTGCTTCAGGAATTAACGCTTTAATTGTTTCTTCATCTAACAAATAAAAGCTTTCCTCGTCTATTTTTTCACCTAAAATGAAAACACATACAGTGTGCACAAATGGAAGCTTCGCAACTTAATACACTGCAACTCAAGAGACTGAATCATTAAATTACACCTGTATATCACGAATATTCACAGCTGCTTTTCCCTAGGAAGGTACGGTGGCTACGCGGTTTAGCGATATTTATTATACTATGAAACGTGATGTAGCAGGTACAATATTTTATTTTACAAAAGAAGAGTGCACTTTCAGGAACTTGTTTATGTAGGACGTGGAGGTGCGATCATGAACCGCTTACTTCTGGCGCGAGGAGTCCATGCTACGATCTGGTGGACATCAAGTCCGTGAGTTTTCTGGAGGTTCTGCATTATTTTTAAATATACTAGACAAGCAGAATAGTTGTGCTACAACCTTATTATAACCGCTCCACTCGAAACTAAAACGGTGATTAGCAAATTTGCAATTGCTAGGTTTTTAGGCACCAACGCTATTATGATTAACATTGATAAAAATACTGATAAAGCGTACTGATCACCCGTACATTTTGTCGCTTTTGAACTCAATGTTTAGCAAAAGAAGAAAAAGCACCAGCGCCTGCACAAAAGTTCCTTAAAGACCACTCAGTGGAATGAGGATACAAGGTCGTATCAGTTACCAGACATTATTAACCCACACGCCTTTAGTGTCCACATGCCAAAAGGAAAATATTAGAATGTTCACTGCACCATGAAACAAGATTTAAAACTTACACAGTAAGGATCCTTTACTTAAAAATAATACAGGTACACTCTTATTGTAAAGTTTCAATAACTTACTTATGAAGGAAGAGTCGTGCATTCATGTGTCGCAAAGGATCCCTGGTTCGACCCCAGGCCATGTATATTCTGAGACAACGAGCCCGTGAGCTTTTAAGATTCTCCCGTTTTCTCCAACATTATACAAACTCTATAAATCATATAATCATTCAGTATCATTAATTATCAGTCTGTTTTATCCCAATGGAAATAATTTCTGCGTAAGTATAATGTTCTACACTTTTGTCCGAAGTTAAGTAGACTGTAATAAACGAAAGGGTGGAATAATAAAAATGGAAGGAGACGAAAGAACTCCGATAAAGCCCATTTACACGATGTTTGCCCAGCACAAAGCTCACTAAGCGGAAGCCTGGATCGAACCAGGGACCCCACGAGGTTTGCGCTCTTATCACTCAGCTACCGCAGCCTCTACGGTCATCACTGCATGAAATTAAGTGAAAAATCACTTTTTGGTTAGTAACCAGGGAACAGTTAAGTCACCTGTGAACACAGAAACTGCTTTCAAAAGTATGGCTCATGCAACTGTAATGGGAAGGTAGATTGCAGTGACTACTTAGTACAGATTGTGTGTGGTTCACACATAACCCCGTAGCTGATGTGCCTACATTCTAATGACGCACTCATGGGCTGCCACACATGCCTTTCAGCTTCGCCCTTCACTCAACCGGACTAGAAACAATAGTTCCTTATTCAAACAACCTGGCATATGTACATGTTTGTCTTATGAGCGTATTATACACCTGTATACAGTAGGCACTTAGTAGACGTCATAGTAATGCAATTCCAGTTTGATACATAGGTCTACATCTTTTGGTCTTCAATTATACGTACTAGTATAAAAACTATAAGCTTATCTTCATCCAAATTTTGTCCTCAAAGATAAAAGACTATAGATTATGCAGAGAGTGTGGGAGAGGAATTCAAATGAAACCCACATTTTTTCGTGGAAGTAGAATCCGCTTACCTCATTTCACAGTGTTAAACTACGGTAGACTTCCGAACTATACACATTATATGTTATATTGAAGAAATGAAGCATATTCTTGAGACTCTCAATCGATTCCCAAAAATCACTCTTCGATATCTCTTACCGTTTTTGCTATATGAAAATCAATATTGAAACCGGAAGTAGTGGTAAATTTTTACCACTTCCGATTTGAGCAGAAATATAGAGGTGGGTGTGGTTAATTTCCCTGAGATCCTGAGACAATCTGCGAAAACTGTTTGTCGCTAGCTATCACCGACTTTGAGTTATAAGCATTACTGTTGAAGTCGGAAGTGGTCGATTTCAACCACTTCCGTTTTAAGTATAACATTTGCGAAGAGGATGGAATCTATTCCTGGGACGCTGAATCGATTCCCAAAAACTGCTTGTCGCTATTAGTTTGATTTGTAACCGGAAGTAATCGATTTCTATCACTTCCGGTTTCAGCAGAAGATTGTGGAAGGGGACGGAACCTATTTTTGCAACGTTGAATATATTTCTTAAAACCGCTTTCCGATATATCTTACTGTTTTTACTCTATCTAAATCAGTATTGAAACCGGAAGTAGTAATGAATTTCTACCACTTCCTGTTTTAGTAGAAATATACGGGTGAAGGTGAATTATTTGCTATATATACAGAGACAGAGAGAACAGATTGTTAAAAAATTAGAATAGCATCACTGCAAGAAACCACTTATTTGATCACAGTGTATCGACAGTAACGCAGTTCACTCTTTCGTCTAACAAATCGTACCCATAACCAAATGCCTTTTTGCATGCATTTCCATCTATCCTCTCCTAACTCCAACATAAATGAATCATTTCCGATTTAAATATTGATCGCCATAGATCAGAACCAGATAGCCACAAGCGGTTTCTTAGAATGGATTCAAGATCTCAAGAAGAGGTTTCATTTCAGTTTCAATGTCCATTGCCATAGAACAAAAATGGTAACATAGCGAGAAACGGTTTTTATATTTCAGTGAAATGGAAACAAAGCAACAAAAGTTTTTATTAATTTTTCTACGAATAATAATTTTTATAAATACATTTTTTGAGGCGAGTGAAATTTGATAATGTTGTTATGTTGGTATGTTTGATAACGTCTTTAGTTAAAAAAGAGTTCTTACAAATATCTTACATAGATACTGAAGTGGAAGTATATAGAGTGTGGATATATAATGTTCACTTTTAGTTGTATATATTTGCTTTTGGAAGTGCTGTATGTGTACACTAAGTGCCTGCACTCGCCAAAATAAACCGCTAAGTATGGTGAAAAGATCAAAGTTAGCCTGCACTACCTTTCCTATTTTTTTTCTAGTCTCTTAATGGTGAAAAATGTCAAATTGTTTGGTGTTCATGCTTTATCTGGTTCCTTCTTTTTCTCTGTTGGTGAGACTGTTCTACAACCAAAGAAGCAATTACTTGACGCAATTTTTCACCATTCCATGCATGGAAATATTCATTTTTCCAGAAGCATTTTCTTCCTTGAGTTCATAGTACCCTGGAGGTACACAACAGAGGCTCCTGTTGAATTATTCACCATTTGTTTGGATCCTTTCATTGCGAGGTGACATGCCAAAGATTGAACGGCATATGAACACATACGAATTAGACAAGAACTTCACAGTAGCAGAACACAAGTAACATGTGACGGAAGTGACACCTCAGATGGTGTGGGTGATTGGGAAGTATTGTCAGATTGTTATATTTCAGATTCAGATGATAGTCTGCCATGCGCGGTAAACGTCTCGCCGTTAGTCACTTGTAACCGTCAGTTAGCACTGCAACTTTTGCCCTTCGGTCTGCAAAATATAACGTATCTTGTCGTGCTATAGATGAGTTATTGTTAATACTGAGGGGAGAGGGACTTGACGTTCCTTAGACGTACAGAACTCTGTTTAATGTGGATTACAAATTCGATGTCAAGGACATGCCTCCTGGGAAATTTGTTTATCTCGGGATATGGGAGGAGATGAAGTGAAAATTGTCTGCAGTAATGTTGAGACTCTAACTTCCTTCTCTCTTGTTGTAAATATTGATGACCTTTCGATTCCCAGAAGTTCAAACTGCCACTTGTGGCCTATTCTATGCATTGTCCGAGAAATTGAAGGCTGCACACCATTCCCAGCAGGAAATGGTGAGTCGAAGCCACACACAATCCAGAAGCTTCTGTCTGAATTCACATTGGAATTTCAGCACTTGTCCGCAACAGGTTTGGATGTGCATTCAAAGCTTATTCGGCTACATATTTCTAAGTGTATTTTTGTTTTTGACTCACCTCCCCGTTGTTTCTTCAAGGCCATAAAAGGTCATAAGAGCAAACATGCATGTGAAAAATGTTGTGTGAAAGGAAAATATGTAAATGTTTGCATGATATTCCTTCAGTGTAGTACTCTCTTGAAGGCAGACAAATGTTTTCGTGAATAGTTGGATCCGGGTCACCATAGTGGAACTTTACCACTGATTGATGTAGGTGTAGTTTTGGTTTCTCAGGAGCCATTAGCCTACATGCATTTGACTCTCCTAGGCGTAGTCCGCAAATTACTGAAGCTTGGATGAATGGCAAACCTCTCTTTAAAAACAAACTTCTTTTTCGTGGCAGGAGTGACTTTACTGATAAACTAAGAGATACTGTACCTTGGATTCCTGTTGAATTTGCACGCATCCTCGTGATGCACAGATGTTCGATCATTGGAAGGGTACCGAGCTTCGGCTGTTCTTAATGTATGTAGGACCAGTGGTGTTACGCGGGATCCTCCCGCAATATACTTATGAGCATTTCCTTCTTCTTTCTACAGCAGTGTACATTTTGTGTAGTTTGTATGTTATTAATAACAGGAAACAGTGGTGCGACTATACTCAATGTCTATTGGTGAGGTTTGTAAATGAGTGCAGAAGGTTGTATGGGAGGGAAATGTTGGTATATAACGTCCACAACTTGATCCACATTTCCCATGAATGTCTAAGTCACGGCACTTTAAATACGTTCAGCTGCTTTCCATTCGAGACATATCTGTAAAGACTTAAAAGACTTATTCGGGCTTCTCGTCACCCTCTGGAGCAAGGTTGCTTGAACTAGATCTTCTTGAAGAAAGGTTTGGAAGGAATTCTTCCACAATTGAGGTGGTGGAATGTCATTATGATGACCCGCTAATACAGGGTCTATCTGGTGTACAATATGGTTTACAATATAGGAAGTTGTTAGTTCAAGGTGTCAAAATATCCTCTCGTGAAATTCACGACAGTGTTTTGTATACAAGAAGCGATGACGTTGTATTGATAAAGAACTTTTGTTATTAACTTTTTTTGCCGTTGGCCATGCTTTTGCGAACTACACTCATTTCTTCAAGTACCCGAGTAATTATAGAAATTCTCGTATTTTTAAAGTGAGTGGCTTACTTACTTTGAAAGCTTTTCCAATAGCAGGTGCAGAGAAGTACATTCTGTTGCCGTACACACCAGGCGTATATGTCGATGTATGGACGGGAACATTTGTGGCAATAACCGTCTCGCATTGAACTGAACTTTTCACTTGCTTTTACGTCATGAAGCATTTTTCAACATCTCTGTAGGAAAGAGATATGTGCGTATTTAAGTATACATATCTGTGTGGCCAAGGGATTTAGATATTATGAATAAAATCAAGAAAATTCATAAAAAAGAGTAATATCTAAGGAACTTTTTTCTAAAAGCGCAACATTTTCAAGTGATAAGGTAGACATCTAATAATTAATGTAAACGTCATTATCATGTAATCCACCTTAAGATGCAATTATACATAATATAATCACCCTAACGTGCAGATTGACAAAGTGTGGGCAAAAGGAAAACTGTAAAAATATACAATTAAAAAAAAATAATTTTTAGAACAATGTTAGTTCTATTGGGACATTTACTTTCCTTATGTTCATTCTTGATAATGGAAATTCACAATATTAATGTCTACAATATTACAAAAAGAAAAGGGAAGAAAGCAAGCCTTTGGAAATTTTCAATCTGGACCATCAATGGACATAGGTCAGATCTTTTCTTATATTCCCTACCAAAAAAAAAAAAAAAAAAGAAGCAGCACAATAAGAAAATATTCAGTTTTGAATGGTTCAGCGTATATTCTAAACAACTGTTAAACAATTATCTTGTACACGTATGCAATGTTATGACACTTATATTAATGAATAAAAAAAAATTTAAAGTTGAACAAAGATGAGAATATTTTTTCTTTTTCTATATATATTTTTTAGTTTCACTGATTAGAAATATTTAAAAAAGAAACATAAATATGTCATTCACTCTAATGTTTGCAATATTTCATCACTGTTTTCGCTTTGCGTTTAGGTTCTTTAGGTATTTAGGCTACTTGTTGTTTAGAAAATAAAATGGCGATCGCCATGGCAATGAAAAGGATGAGACGTCACACCATTTCAGTCTATTCTGTCGTAAAGGTAAGAAAGGAAGAAAGTGTAACACTCGTGCATCAGCTGTGAAATAATTTTTTTGTTTGTTTGAACGATCGAAAGTAACTGTGGTGAAAATATTGTCATTTGTAATACATTGGTGCATTTTCCCATATGCATCAATCCATTTCAAATCATCCAATTTTAAACAAAATTGTTGCTCAACATTTTTTTATACAGGGTGGCCCAAATGTAGGTATGCAGTACTGTACTTATCAGTTCATTTCATTTTATATCATTTCTTATTGTTACCTATCAGGTAGACTTAGTTTCTTTATTATTTGTTCTTAATGTCCTTTTACTTATATCTTAAGCTTTGAAGAGCTGAAGCAAATAAACCTATTAACTAGAATGTTATACTTAATCAATGCAGGGGTGTATACCTACTTTTGGGCCACTCGGTATTCCTGATTTTTTTCATCATAAGTTCCCTACAGGTAAATAATCACAAAACACTGTTTGGAAAAAAAATTATATGCCATAATTTTTTTTTCTGGCAGTCATTTTTACAGTGGACGAAAACATTTTAACGTTAATTTTCTTAGGCCAATATCTAAAAAGGGACTCAATGAAAATAACTGAAAATTTTACAGAATGTACTTTGTACAGTCCACAGCATGACACATGAGCATGTAAGTTGATTCCGAAGTCAGCTATTCCAGAATAACAGCACAGGGAATCAACATAACGTCTAAGTGGCACGAATCACGCCAGGAGAAACCTCGGCCTCCTCCCCTGCACAGGTATTTTGAAGTGAAAAAAATCGTCGCTTCACAATAAACTTAGATGCTCATTTAGCAGGTTTTCGCTGCGGACTGTACAAATTCCCCCATCAGGTTGCCGCGGTCAGCAAGAGGGATTGGCGCCGTCGACGGTGGCAGGTCGCCGGCTCCCGTCCGCGGCGGCACGATGATCTACTTTTTCAAAATTGCCGACCTTTTGCCGTGCAACGCTCTTTGCATATCTTTGGTTTCTCACTTGTATATTGAAATGCCCTGCAAAGTTTGATCGTAGATTATATCCTTTTCCATATATTTCACGTGTGAGGTTTTGGTCCTGTGTGGCTCAACACGTATGAACGTTGTGCAAATCCTATTCCGGGATTATAAGGACGTGTGAGCTTTTTCTCCTGTGCGGATTAACATGTGTGTAGCCAATATCGAACGTCATTTAAATGCCTTACCACTTTTTTTTGCATGTCTGGGGTTTTACTCCTGTGTGGATTAACATGTGTGTAGCCAAATGTTAACGCTGAATAAATGCCCTACCACATTCTTTCCATATGTGAGCTTTTTCTCCTGTGTGAATTAACGACTTTAGGCAAACTTGAACGCTTATTAAGTGCCTACCACATTCTTGGCATATGTGAGCTTTTTCTTCTGTGTGAAATAACATGTGTAGCCAAAATTGACCGTTGATTAAATGCCTTACCACACTCTTGGCATGTGTGAATATTTTCTTGTATGGATTAACATGTGTCTAGCCAAATAAGAACGTAGACTAAATCCTTTACCACATATTTGGCAGGTGTAGGATTTCTGTCCAGAGTGGATTAACATATGTGTAGTCAAACTTGAACGTTGATTAAATGCCTTACCACACTCTTGGCATGTGTGAGCTTTCACTCCTGAGTGGATTAACATGTGTCTAGTCAAAATTGAACGTTGATTAAATGCCTTAGAACACTCTTGGCATGTGTGAGGTTTCTCTTCTGAGTGGATTAACATGTGTCTAGCCAAATTTGAACGTCGATTAAATGCCTTACCACACTCCTGGCATGTTTGATTATTTTCTCCTGTGTGGATTAACATGTGTCTAGTCAAATAACGACGAAGACTAAATCCTTTATGACACTCTTGGCATGTGTGAGCTTTTTCTCCTGTGTGGGTTAACATGTGCGTAGCCAAAGTTGAACGTCGATTAAATACCCTACCACAGTGTTGGCATAAGTGAGCTCCTTCTCCAGTGTGGATTAGCATGTGTGTAACCAAATTTGAACGTCGATTAAATGCCTTACCACACTCTTGGCATGTGTGATTATTTTCTCCTGAGTGGATTAACATGTGTGTAGCCAAATAACTACGAAGACTAAATCCTTTACCACACTCTTGGCATGTGTGAGCTTTTTCTCCTGTGTGGGTTAACATGTGCGTAGCCAAAGTTGAACGTCGATTAAATACCCTACCACAGTGTTGGCATAAGTGAGCTGCATCTCCTGTGTGGATTAGCATGTGTGTAGCCAAATTTGAACGTCGATTAAAAGCCTTACCACACTCTTGGCATGTGTGATTATTTTCTCCTGAGTGGATTAACATGTGTGTAGCCAAATAACGACGAAGACTAAATCCTTTACCACACTCTTGGCATGTGTGAGCTTTTTCTCCTGTGTGGGTTAACATGTGCGTAGCCAAAGTTGAACGTCGATTAAATACCCTACCACAGTGTTGGCATAAGTGAGCTCCTTCTCCAGTGTGGATTAGCATGTGCGTAGCCAAATTTGAACGTCGATTAAATGCTCTACCACACTCTTGGCATGTGTGAATATTTTTTTCTGTGTGGATTAACATGTGTCTAGCCAAATAAGAACGTAGACTAAATCCTTTACCACATACTTGGCAGGTGTAGGGTTTCTCTCCAGAGTGGATTAACGTGTGTGTAGTCAAACTTGAACGTTGATTAAATGCCTTACCACACTCTTGGCATCTGTGAGGTTTCTCTCCTGAGTGGATTAACATGTGTCTAGTCAAAATTGAACGTTGACTAAACACCTTACCACACTCGTGGCATGTGTGATTTTTCTCTTCTGAGTGGATTAACATGTGTCTAGCCAAATTTGAACGTCGATTAAATGCCTTACTACACTCTTGGCATGTTTGATTATTTTCTCCTGTGTGGATTAACATGTGTGTAGCCAAATAACGACGTAGTCTAAATCCTTTACCACACACTTTGCATGTGTGAGATTTCTCCCCTTTATGAATTAACATGTGCGTAGCCAAACTTGTACATACACTAAATTCCATTCCACATACTCCGCAGATGTGGGACTTTTCACCTGTATGCACTAACTTACCGCTTGAAAAAGTTGAACTTTGACTAAAGCGTTTATCACTCTTTTGGTACGTATGACACTTTTCATTTTCCTGTGTCAGCATGTGTCTTGACAAACGTGATCGATGAAAACTTTCGCCAAACTGCAGGGAAGTATTCGATTTCTCATAAGAATGAGAAATGGCTTCCTCTAATGTAGTAAACGCATCCTCTTCTCCATGGAAAGCTAATACGTTATCGCGCCTGTAACAAATTCAACAAACAAGGAAATGTGAATGGAGATACTGAGTAAGTAGCAACAAAAAAACGTAATCATTCGCTATATTTCATGAAAAATTACGCTTAATATGTTTTATTACCTGAAATATTGTACAAATATTAAGTGGAGTATCACAAGGAAATTTCCATATCTCTCTATTCTCAAAATAAGAGGCTGTAGTTTGTTTCACTATATCAAATTGACCCATCGTTTATATCGTGGCGGTCTTTGATCAGGTAATGGCAGCTGATTTGAAACAAATGCACAGTATGAGAATTAAATCTGTCTTATCTGTAATTTCGTGTGGAGAGAAACGATCCAAAAGTTTAAGAACGACTCAATTTATTAATATAAACTGTACCGAAAATCATTCACGTATATCATAATAAGAGGAACACGAAAAGCTTTTATAAACGAAGAAAACAAAATAACATATAACTTTCCAAGCTGAGGCAGAGAAACTTAACGTAACCAGACTAAAGACGAATCATTTACAGCGTTGTGATCGTGGTTTAGTGTTCTAGGCGCTTGACTAGTGATCTGGAGGTTCATTGATCGAACACACGTCGAGCATTTTTTTTTTTTTTTTACTTTATAAATTTTGATGGCGATTCATCGGCGATAACACACGGTTTATTACATTCAAGCAATTCCCAGGTCTGATAATCGTAAAAACAGTAACAATCATAGGTTTCTGAAAGTTAATAAGGTGTCTCTTAACAAGAACGGTAAGCACAAAAATAATCAGAATGGTGTTAATGATTGTGATGAGTCAGATCAGGTACAATCGAACGAAAATTCAAACAACAGAGGTAATCGGAAAAGAAAAAATTCCTTTCGTAGAAACAAAAAGGAAAAATTGAACAATAATGGTAGTTCTGAAAGGCACGAAGAAAGTATATGTTTTTGTAATCATGATTCAGTTGTAGATAATAATAACTCTAACGTAAATCAAGGTGAAGTCACTAGTGGTGTGACTAATAGGCCAGCGAATGGTAATTCTCAAACGAAGAATTCACCTCAGACCGGTTACAGTAATGGAAATTTTGTAAATCCTTCGACTATTGGTAATCCTACTGGGTTTAGGCCACAGAGACCGAATTTTATGAATAACACTGCAGGTAATTTTGGGTTTCAAAAAAGATTTCCTCCCCCAAACTAGAAACGTCCTGCCTGAAGAGTGCTCATAGGAGGAAATTAATTCAAACGTGTAGTAATGAGTTAAATAATGCATTCCTTCCAAATGGTCAGACTGTTTTTTTAAAGCTCGATAAAAATTTAATAGATTTAGTACAGTGGGATGATGTTTTCTCATCTGACGAAGAGGAAACTAAAGATTCTTGTAAAAGTAATGTAATTTTATGTGCCACTGATGAAATTCTTGTCAAAATTATGAACGAAAATCTTTATGCTCTGTGCGACTCAGGTGCTTCGGCTAGCTTGTCAAGTTACAATACGTGGAAAAAAATATCTAACATAGTGTCAAACGCTGTATTACAGCCCGCTCCTCAAATTGTTCTAGTAGATTATAGGGGAAAAAGAACAAAATCTGTTAAGGATGAGGTTACCCTCTGTGTAGAAATTGGACCTGTAACTTATGATGTTAGATTTATTGTTGTCAGCGGCCTTAATTGTAATTGTCTGCTAGGCAGAGATTTCTTATCGCTAGCTAATGCAAAATTAGACTTTGGCGAGAAATCTGTTACTGTAGGTTACGACCCTAACACTTATAAGGTACCAATGAAAGAGTATGAGCACAGATCTGGCTGTGACCCCCTTTTAAGTAATGAAAATAAAGGTAAAGTGAAAATACTTACTAGAGAGAGTATTAATAAGGTTAGTTTTCACGTAAAAAATGTGAATTGTGTTGACACTGATTTTGCTATTGAAAGCGAGAACGAAGGTGTAGTCGAACCTGTGCTAGAGTGTCCAATAGTTAAGAATTTAAAAATTCATAAGAAACAGCTGACGCAGGAATGGATGGATAGTTTGTTAGAAAACAGTAAAGCATTTCAACATGTAGAAAAGTATACTATCAATAATGATTTGAATGTATAGCAAATAAAACAAGCACGTTTGAACAAAGCTGCTGAAGTAAATTTTTCGTATCATTTCTACGGGGAAAAAATTCATAAATTGGATGAGGAAATTCAGAAATCACATAATAATGAAAAAGTAAATCAGGATATTTGTAATTTAAGTAAAACTACTTATAGTACCCAAAGTCACTTTCCTTCTGTTAATGAAATCAGAACAAAAGTTCTTGAAATTGAAAATTTATCTAATGTTCAAAAACAGCAATTATATGATTTGTTATTGAAACATAGATTGGTCTTTAGCGATTTTCCAGGTAAATGTAATAAATTTAAATATGCTATTGAAGTTGAAACTGACCAACGAATTGTAAAACGCCAGTACCCAATACCCTTTAAGTATAAAGAAAATATTCAACAACTAATAGCTGAATGGCTAGAATGTGGTGTAGTTGAAAAATGTGTCTCCGTGCATTGTCATCCTTTGTTGTGTGTAGCCAAGAAAATTACTAGTAAGCTTCGTACTGTTGTAGATTTAACTCAGTTGAATAAATTTGTCAAATTAAAGCAATTAAAAATCAATAAGATTGATGATATTCTCATCAAATTCCAAGGAATTCAATTCGTATCTTGTCTAGATTTTGTGGGAAGTTATTTGCAAGTGTGTTTAAGTGAAGAAACTAAACAATACACAGCCTTTTGTCGAAATGGTAAAATGTATCAATATACTCGAGTTCCGTTTGGTTATATAAATGGAGGAGCTGCTTTTATGTTGTGTTTGCAAACTGTCCTTGGGGCAGGTATGTACAAAAAGGTAGTCTCGTATATTGATGATGTTTCAGTAATTTCCATAACTTTTGAATAACAGTTACAATTTTTGGATTAAATATCTCAGAAAGTTTACGAGGCTGGTATGACTTTAAATCCACAAAAGTGTACTTTTTGTAACACGAAATTTAGCTTTTTAGGGTTTGACATTAGTCCGCAAGGCATTACAAAGAATCCCTCTTACGTACAATATATCAAAGACCTTCCAAGACCTAGAAATTTGAAAGAATTGCAAAGAGTTTTAGGTTTACTCCAGTGGCGTGCTAAATTTGTAGAAAGTTTCGCTCAAAAATCTGAACCTTTATTTGGTTTACTTAAGAAAAATAGAAACCGGATTTCAGATCAATCTTGTGAAGATAGTTTCAATCAATTGAAAAATGATTTAGTTCAAGAGGTGATCCTTGCACATCCTTTGTTAGATCACGATTTTTGTTTAATTACTGACTGCAGTTCAGTTGGTTTAGGAAATATTATTTTTCAAGAAGTAGATGGTAAAAAACATATTTTAGGATTTTATAGTAGAACGTTGAAGTCTGCAGAGAAAAATTACACAGTGACTGAAAGTGAATGTCTTTCAATTGTAGTCCCGCTTATACGTTGGTCTCAATTGTTGTATGGAACACATGTAAAAATTTATACGGATTAAAATTCGTTGGTAAATTTACACAAAATGAGACAGTGGAATTCTAGACTTGCTCGTTCGAGCTTGCAAATTCAGGGATTTGACGTACAAATTGTGTATATTAAAGGCCGAGATAATCAAGCTAGCGATGCGTTATCACGTATCATTTTGTTTCCTGAGGTTGAAAAGTATGAAGTTAATAAGTACGAAGTATTGCCTTCTTGTTTTAAACATTTGTTTGTTCAAGATTTAATCAGTAAAAAAAGAGTATGAAAATATCATGAAGTATTTAGAGAATCCCAATCATCATTATGTTAAAGTTAAGAATCGTAATATTGGTGAGTTTTACAAAATTGAAAATGGAATTTTGTTGAAACGCAGTTACCATTTTCTTAATCAATGGAAAATTTGTAATCCTCCTTCACTTGTGAACGATGTAATTCAAAATTATCATGAACAAGGGCATTTTCGTTTCGAAAAGGTTTTAGGTTTTATAAGTGATTGTTATTATTGGAAATCTATGCGTATGGATATCAGCAATTATTTGCGTGACTGTGTTGTGTGTAAACGTACGAAAATTGAAACTTCGCCACCAGCTAGACTTTTACAAACTGTAGCCGTAAAGAATGTAAGAGACATGGTCTCAATTGATTTGTTAGGACATTATCCACCTTCTCATATTGGAAATAAATTTGCATTATCAATTTTAGATGTATTTAGCAGATATTACACAATGTTCCCAATCAGAAACGCAACGACCAAATGTGTTTTAAGATGTTTAGAATATTACCATTTTCTAACCATGGGAATTCCAAAATCCATATTGGTGGATAATGGTGGATGTTTTGTATCGGCAAAATTTAAATCTAATATGGAAGAATATGGTATTAAAATTCACTAAGAGAAAACTCCTTACCATCCTAAGAGCTTAATTGTAGAAAGAATCCATAGGGAGACGAATAGGTTGTTCAAATTACTGTGTAACGAAGAACATACTTCTTGAAAGAGATACATCCCTCGAATTGTCATTTTGTTAAATTATTCTGTGCGTAATAGTTTAGGTGTCAGCCCTCCTAGCCTTCATCTAAATGTAAAAGCAAATTACTCTGTGTTGAAGCATTTTGGCATTGTAACAAACGAGAGCTATGATGAAAATGAACCTGTAAATTGGGAAAATAAACTCATAATGGCTGACTATCGCAAAAGTGAAAAAGTTAGAAAACGAAACGAGAAATATAATGCATCCCAAGAAAGAAAATATAAAATAAAAGAAAACGATTTGGTATTCTTGTTACAATCACATTTGTTTCCTATATTGAGAAATGGAGGTTCATGCTCAAGAAATGATCTCTGGGAATGTAAAAAGTCGACTTGCCTGAAAGAAATGAGTGCAGCTATGAAATGAATTTATGTATGGAACTCTACAATTAATGAACATCCATTTGTTGGTTAAAATCAGGGCTCGAATTACCGGGGGGATGAGGGGGATTTTCCCCCTCAATCACATTTTGTTCCCCCCAAAGAAGTCAGCTGAAGTATCCCCACCAGAGATGCTCGCTTTCCCCCTCAAACTATGCTTAGTATAACTCCAAATTTCACTGATTTTTATTTCTTGTAAATTTAATCTTGTAGCTGTATTTCGAAATGATCGATGTAAACTGTTCAGTTTTAGTCATTTCTACTTACCACCTAATTACCCACTATTTTCAACGTTGTTTAGTAGAACTATGTTATTATGACTACGGTTGTTACTTGCAACTGTACTTTCGTACCCTTCAGTTCGTCATCGTTTGTGAATTTGAATGTACTAATTGCGTATAATAAAGCCACATATAGATTTATAAATGTTCTTAGCGGTTGGCCAAGAAGAAGTAAACAAATAGCTTCTTCTACCATACTTGGCGAAGTTCGGATATGTCATATTCATCCTCTATATGTGTATCGATTATCATCTTATTTTAATTTTTGTTATAACATGTTATTTCATTTTCCAGTGTACTCTTTGTTAGCACATGGTCTTCATTCCCTAGTAGGTTGTGTGTATGCAACTCAAAAGTTGCATTTAATTTGTGATAATTAGCATAGTAATGACTGCTTTTACAGTTTACAGAAATGAACTTTTGAAACTGTACTCAAAATCTGAGATATAGGTATTCTCTCGTAAGTATATGTTAACGTACACGCTGGGGGATACGCTCCTAGTGAGCACACATGTTAATGAAGGTGATTTTTAAGTGAATAAGCTAATGATTCAAGATTTGTTTTAGCATTTGTTAATACGACTGGTTCTCCGTGTCATTGTCCGTGTCTGTATAAGCATTTCAACTGGAGCGGTTTTTTTTTTTTTAAGTTAACCCTTCATTTTTCAATTTTTGCGCTGTACAGTTTGCTGTCCACGCAATTAATGTTGTCTGAAAAACTTCAGTGTAATGTTTTGCTTTATTTGAATAACGTAGCCCATAGTGAATCAACTCATCTTCAACCTAACAGTAAAGTAATTTTTAAGTGTTGACTTTCTGTGCCTATCACGGAATCAATATTTGGAGAAAAAAGTCGTGATGAGCACAGCTTTAGCGGGAAGTAGAAGCACAAGCTCAAAATTTGAATTGAGAGATTTTAAATATGTGGCCTTCGATTTGACCTTGATGTGAGAAATCGGGACCAGTAACAATCCACTTCTTATTTGATAGGATAATATCTAGATTTTCTTTTTTTAAAAAAAAAGTCCGGTTTAACTGATAATTTTAGTGGTTTTCACTAGACTGAAGTAGGTTTCTTTTCGCAACCTGTATGTATTAATGCAAAGTGGAAGCTTTCAATATAAGTGGAAAAATTAACATATGCTTGTGATCATGGCTATCGCTCGAGCCGAATTATTAACTAAATAAACCTTAGAGAGCTACGGGGACAAGAGTGAGTACAACATTAAAACACGTTCAGAAAGGTTTAGCGGGGTGTGTGTATGTCAGACAATATATATATGCATAGTTATTGTCGGCAGATTTATTAAATTAATAAATCTCCTATTTATTACAGATGTCACACACACACACACACACACATATATATATATATATATATATATATATATATATATATATATATATATATATATATATATATATATATATATATATATATGGGGGGTAAGGCATTTATTGTCTCATTTTGAAATTTGAACCTTCAGACTATGTCCTTTGGCCTAATTTTATCCCCCCAATATAGATTATCTAATTCGCACACTGGTTAAAATATTGTTTATCTTGTATTTTGCTTATATCTTTCGAAGCCCTCCTGAAAAATGAGGATAGACCCATTTGAGCTAAATCCTAAGTAAAAACCCAAACGCCCATAGTTTTTGTTCTAATATAATAAATTCCATGTTTAAATTTGGAAAATTTTAGGATAACTACCATTCTCACGATTTATTTTACATAAGTCTCTCTATAAATAAAACAATATCGTCGAGCACCCATATTTTAAATATGTGCAACAATTAGTGAGAAATGTGTAATCAATAATACTGAAATATATATTTTATCAAAGTATGAACTACATATGATTTGTATGAGTGGTATCGATCTTATTATTATTTTTAAATGGTATACAGCTAGTCTATGTGCGCCATGGAATTTCCAAATTGTAGGTAACTAACTTACGTTCGAGATATCTCCCATATCTAAATATTTCTCGTAAAGTATTGCTTTTAACCAACGAAGTTTCGGAACGCATGTAACCGTATTAGCAATCTGAGCCAATTAGTACGGTATATGTAAAATTGAACATTACCTTTCCGGCCGAACTGAGTTTAAACTTTTTGTTGTTAGTTGTTGGGAATCATTAGAGTACGACACGCAAGTCTCCTGAACCACTATTTTTCTTAGCGTTTCTATATTTTCAAATGCAGGATCATCTTCTACTGCTAATTCTAATTTCACCCTATCAACGTGTAGTTTCACATCCAAAGAACACATAGTTGTATCCTTGTCCATTGTTTCCTCTCCTTCCGTTGTAGATAATATTAACTCTTTGTTGTCAGTCATCAGTTCGTAGGTCCACCCTTTCCCTTCGAGTGGATCTTCCTGAGGTAAGTCAAAGGGAAATTCTTCTTTGCACATCAATTCAAACTTAACAGACGCCTCACCAGCCATTGTGAATTCAAATGTAATAAGAATTTAACACTGTTCTTATACTTCCCTTATATTTTATGTTGCCAGTGTTAATGAAATGATTTACAAGAACGTTCACAAAAGCAACTTTATATTTCCAATCTTCTTCTTGTGAAGTTGCTTAATTCCTTAGCCACGACACTCTCCCGGCAGCATATTTGCGGATCCCAAACGTTTTAGCATATGAGATTGCTATTTTATAATCTTATTGGACAAGTATATATCACGTCATGAATAAGAATCCTTGGCTGAATCATGACTCACAAAACGATTATGTTTTGTTTTTTCTCTGGACCCATGTGCTACGCTTCCGCAAAATAAACATAGAGAAGTTTCCTGTAATTGTTATGACAAAAAAAGTAATATAGGTTATGTGTGTTGTGGTATGCCGTCTTGTATCTCGGATCTAAATGTTGTAGATAATGTAAGTTGCCCAAGTAATACTCCTCTACTAAAAGCAGTAGATATAACTACCGGTAATGTTCCTAACCAAAAAGTAGAAGACGTAAGTGAGTCCAAAAATATCAATCTCCAAATCCTACACCACAACGTCCAAGGATTAGGAAATAAAATAATCGAATTAAAAATAATTTTGGAAAATGAATTAAGTAAAACTGATGTCTTGTGTATATCGGAGCACTGGCTGAATAAAAAAGAAATAGAAACAATTTCATTCACAGGTTTTAAACTATCTGCGTACTATTGTAGGGAAAATATATCCCATGGCGGTATTGCCATATTTGTCAAAGAGGACTTTCGTATCAAAATTCTAAGGAATACCCTTACATTGAATGTTGAAAAAACTTTCGAATCTGTAGCACTTGAATTTTGCGATCATAATTTAATACTTATCTGTCTCTATCGCACGCCAGACAGTAATGTCAATGACTTTTTGAATAAATTAGAAAGGCTTATATCGGAATTCTCGTCCTCTAAAAAGTCGTTAGTAATTTGTGGTGATATTAATATTGATTTTTTACTAAATAATAGCAAAGAAAAAGAAGATCTCATTTCGCTCTGCACATCATTTAATCTGAAACCTATCGTAAATACTCCTACCAGAATAGGCAAAACAAGAATCTCTGCTCTTGATCAAATTATAATTCCACGTGATGATTTCGTATCTCATGTTGATGTACTAAACCTAGGCTATTCTGATCATAATGCTCAACTCCTTTATTTTTACACAGAAATAATTAATAAGAATAGAAACGTGGGCGTGGAATGGTCCGAACGGCGTTCATTTACATCCACTAACATGGCATATTTCAGATACTTGTTGAAAACTGAGTCGTGGGAAGATGTTTATATTGAATGTAATGTTAACGACCAATTTAATTCATTTTTATGCATATTTACTCATTATTTTAATATTGCTTTTCCTAAACAAAAATTTAAGATAAATAAATCGGTAAATGTCAGTTCGAAGTGGAAGACTTTTGGAATAAAAGTTTCTCTAGAAAAAATGCGCTATTTACATGAACTATCCCGACGGTGCCGTACTCCCGTGTTTAAACAATACCACAAAATGTACAGACGAGTTTTACATAAGGTCATAAAACAGGCAAAAATGTTAGAGAATGATACTTACATAGGGAAAGCTTCCAATAAAATGAAAGCTACATGGCAAATTATTCGGAAAGAATCTGGGGAACGAAAATCCTCCTCTAAGATAACTAGCATTTCTTGTCAAAATAAAATTATAAAAAATCCGACTGAAATTGCAAATGCTTTTAACGATTACTTCACGAATGAAGTGGAAAAGCTTATCACTAATAACGTGAACAATAAACTATCTAGCAAACAATACGTTAGTAGACATAACGATATTTTCGAAAAATCATTGTTCTTGCACCCACTAACTAGTCAGGAAATCTTAAATACTACACTGAAAATGACAAATAAGAGTTCTTCAGGATATGATGAAGTTCCTGATAAAATTCTAAAGCAATGCTCTTGTGAAATTGTTGATATCTTATGCTTCATAGTAAATAACTCATTTAGTAGTGGCGTCTTTCCTGAGGCATTGAAGCTAGCAGTTGTTAAGCCCTTATATAAAAGTGGCAAGAAAGATCTTACATCGAACTATAGACCAATATCATGTCTGTCTACCTTCTCTAAACTTTTTGAAAAACTTATGTATATAAGACTAGTTAGCTTTCTAAATAATTTTAACTTAATATCTCCTGCTCAAAATGGCTTTAGATCAAATAAATCTACTGAAACTGCTCTTTACTCTTTTCTCTATTCTGCTTTAAATTCAATAAACGCTAAGAAATATACAACCGGCATATTTCTTGATCTTAGCAAAGCTTTCGATACAATTGATCATCAAATTTTACTTAAAAAATTGCAAGATTATGGTATTAGGGGAAATGCTTATGAGTGGTTTAAATCGTATATATCCAACAGAAGGCAAACTGTTGAAATTAACTGTCAAACTCGAGACACTCAGGGAGTAAGCAAATATTATTCAGATACCAAAGAGTTAAAATTTGGAGTTCCTCAAGGTTCCATCTTAGGCCCTATTCTATTTTTAATATATATAAATGATTTGCCACAATGTTTAGACTCTGCTAAAATTGTTCTGTATGCTGACGATACAAATATATTTGTAACTGGAGAAACTTACGTTGAGTTATGTAATGCAGTAGATTCCACCATGTCTGCCATCAGTGACTGGATGTATAGAAATAAACTAATACTAAACACAACAAAGTCTTCGTGCATGTGCTTTCACGTAGCAAAAAACGAGATAAGAAACCGCCCTTGTGTAACAATTAACGGCAAAACGTTGAATTACGTCTCGGATATCAAATTTCTTGGTCTTTGGGTGTCAGATACATTAGATTGGAAAATTCACATTCAAAAATTATCTAGTAAATTGGCTCAAACCTGCTACATGTTAAAGCTTTTACGAAATAGTGTCAGTCAACATGTTCTGCTCACAACTTATTTTGGACTTTTTCATTCTAAATTGAAATATGGTATTATATTCTGGGGATCTACTGCACTGCTAAATTCCATATTCGTTTTACAAAAGAGAGCTTTAAGGTTTATGACCGGAAGTAAACCTCGAACTTCTTGTAAACCTCTATTTAAATTTCTTGAAATCTTACCTCTTCCATGTTTATATATATATGAAATTCTAAAATTTGTAAGAAAAGATATACAGATAGATACAAGCACCTTCCGGTTGAACTCAGATATCCATATGCATAATACAAGACAAGCGTCTGACCTTCATGTAGAGTCCTCACGTTTAAAAGTACATAAGAATAGTACATTTCCTATGGCAGTGAATATTTATAACAAGCTTCCTTCCACTTTAAAAAACAAAACATCTGGTTTCAATAAAGCAGTCAAGTCCTACCTACTCGAGCACTGTTTCTATTCCGTAGAAGAATATCTCGCCTGTAGTAAATAATGTTTAAAGTATTTATATTTTGTATATCTATAATGTAAGGTTTTATTAACTGTTATGTTGTTTTATATCGATGTATGTAAATTAGAATAATGAAAAATTGTACCTTTTTTGTTTTATATAAATTCATGCTATTTTAATATTGCATGTAGATTTAAATCTATACATATGTACACATTCAGTGTTCTTATGACGTGTCCAACTCATACGTTCACGTTCTGAACAATTTGTATGAAAAAGGATGAAAATAAATACAATACAATACAATACAATACAATACGACATTGATATATCTGGTCGAGGGCGACTTTTACGTATTATGGGCCATTCCACGCGAAAGTGAACCTGAACCCATATTTTCGAAAACTGTCAAAACCAATGCATTTTTACGTATATATGAAGTAAATAGAACGAAATTTACTTTTTCACAAAGAAAAACGTATTTATAATTAGAATTCACGTAAAATTTTAAGTCTAAGTTGTGAATTTGTAACATGTCAGCTGCGAGGAATTTTTTTTTTTTATTATTATTGTTATCGGCAACATTTTACGGTATATTGTGCATGTTTGGCTGAAGTAACTTCGAGCTACTCAAGATGCTTCTTTTTGCTACAAGCTGCAGTTGAAAAAGTGTTTACAGAATAAACATTGTTTATAATATCATTAAAGAAATAAACGTCAACTTGAGTGTCCTGCCCGTGACAGAAAACTACCAAAAGTTATTCTACTGAATTACTAAATTTGAGAATGTGGTTCGTACTTAGTAGAAGTAACAATTTGCACGTGTACTTCACATTTACAAAATCTTGGACTAATGCTAATAATATATTTCGATTTATTTCGATTTGAAAACTTGTCCTGCCCGTGACAGGGGCATGACACTGGTGGGATAGTTTGAGTACATTGGTTATTCATGATAGAAAATGATTCCATGTGTACTAAAATAAAGTTTTCTAAGCATGAACATTATTTACTTAAATAGAGGATTATCTATTACTGTCAGTATGATGTTTTACCTTAAAATAAATGTCATATAAATATCATCATTAGCGTCACCTCTTTGTTCGTTTCAAGGAAGCACTGGATGGGATTCGAGTACGTACAGAAAGACCAGTATGGAACTTTGTGAAACAAAAGAAAGTAATTGTACAATCTGCTGCTGATTTCGTAGCACCTTTAAGCTCTTCGTTTCAAAATATATCTGTTTTACCACTATCATCATCAGAAATTAAAAAAAAAAGACGCTTTGAATAAAAGACGGGAAAATGCTCTTGTCAGTTAAATGTCTCCAATCAAAACAGTTTTTTCCCTGCAATTTAACAGCGAAAATTTGGTAGTTTGTCGAACTTTTAAATTAGAACTTCATCCGTGTAAAATCTTTAAATTTCTAGCAGACTTTTATTCAGATTCTGAAAATGATTATTCCAAATGCCCTGAAGGTATCCTGAAAGACGACTTAGGTGTGCATGTTAACAAGGCTTGTGTTAGACCAGCTGTTGAAAATATAACACAAGGAACATTTTTGTTGGTGGAATTTTTCACTAGTGGACAGAAAAAGAAAACATAGACATGGTACTATCGCACAAAGCCCAGTGGAAGAGGACGAAGAAGTCAAGGAAATTTGTATGAAGACCGTAAGCGATTGCGGTAAAATTTTCAAGACTGTTGGAGATGTGTCTTAGGTGCATTTTGATCAAATAATACCTGTGATACCAGCAATGCCGTGCCGTGGAGGAAAGGGAACAGCGGGGTGACGGCCTCGGGCGTCAAAGTAAGGAGGGGCAAAATTTAGGAGGAAAAAATAAAAGATATATATAAAATGGAAGGAAAAAAGTATTAAAAAGTGCTCAGAATCAAGGAAAAGCAGGGTTTATTTTTGAAAATGTTCTTACGCGTCGCACCAAGCATGGTGAGGCTTTGCGGCTGGTCTGTCGATCTCATTCATATTTCCGGGGGCGCCGTCGCGACATGTCGTATACTCTTGCCCGGGGGCACGGGCACTGGATACCAGCACATATATCATATACTGTTAGACAGTGTTTTGTACGAATTTCCCTATAAGGTGAGTGTAAATGGGCAAATAAAACCCTTTCCTAAGGTGTAGGTGGTGAGAAAAAAGTGTACGACATATTATTATTTTTATATGATAAAAGCGAGCCTCAAGTAAAGTAAATAGAATTATTTGTGTACAATGCTATAGCAGAACAGCAGAAATTGACTTATTTTCGATTTTATTTCATTTTTAAAATCATTCTTAATGAGATTTTGTGTGTTGATCAGTAGCGTCTTCTCTGGGTGTGCAAGTCGTGTGTTAACGCCCAACGAAAAAATAAGAAAAGAGAATTTTAATTTAATTAAACGGATCGTCAGAACTTGGGGTTTTTTATTTTCAACGAGACAGAATCATCTGTTGAAGTGCAAAAGAACTTTGAGGAGGCAACTCTGCGAGTAAGTCGTTGGCAACGCTATGGCTGAAGTTTCACTGTTTTAGAAGACTCTTATTGTGCATCCGCTTTGTGTCCCTCACCTCGTGCTTGTGTGATCCAAGGCGTTGGTTAGGAAATCAACGTCTTGAGTTTTCTGCTTCTCTCAAGCGTTGCCAACTCTGTAGATTTATTAGTGGATGTACAGATATTTTATAGCAATACGGAAAATAATTTTTGGGGGCAGAGGGGCTATGATCTACGCACTTTTTTATTGCTAAACATATCATTTAATTCAAAAGTTAATGGTACAATCGAGTTCTTCCTAAAATACGTGTAAGGAGTACGGTAAAAAGAAACATCTTCTTTTCTCGATCCAAATTGTGTTGGAAGTGTCAGTTCATGCAAAAAAAAAAAAGGCCTGGACGTTAAGCTACAAAACGGTTTTCTATTCTGCCTTTCTTTTTCCCTAATTTTCCTTTACTTTGTCGTTAGTGGGTCACTCTCAAGACTTACGGTTTCGAGCCTCTATTACTGTTTCTAAAGCAGTAATCCAGAGGTTGCTACGCAAAGAAAGACGACTTGGGCCGAAATTCACGTAATTGTAAGTAAATAATTGCTTGTTTTTGATTATCAGTTTCATATTTTGAGGGTATATTTACTTATACTATAATTATTATAATTAAATGTATTCCTTACGTAACAACATCCTCCTTGATTGCTCTTTATAATTTACAGACTAAATTGTTAGACATAAATTTCTATTTATATGTTGGCGTAAACAGGACATTATGCAGTGACGATCATAATTCCTTACTTTCGAAAATTGCGAGAACTTCCAGGTACAAACTATATTCAGGAAATCGATGAGTAGTAATGGGGTTACTATAGGAAACTTTTTGGCACTTGGGTCCCTGCCTCAGGACCCATGGTCCCTGGCCGGGGTCAATGACCTAGGGGTACCTAGGACCACCCCCTCCAAATTTTGGCAGGGGTACCATGGCCCACCCCTAAATTTTGGCAGGGGTACATAGGACCACCCCCCTTAAATTTTGGAAATTGCCAAATCTAAAAATTTGGTATGGTAGCCTAGGACCATAGTATGTACCTCTATTAGTATTGGGTGTCTATGTCGTTCCCTTTCATGGGTAAAAAATTGCCAAAAAGTCAAATTTCGGGGGTTTTTGACCTAATTTATCCCCATTGATGAGGTGTTATTACCCTATATGGTTATATGGGCGTATACAGGGGTTCATTCCCTTTCATAAGACATGGGTATATTAATGCACCACTTGAAAAATTTGGGAGGGGTACCTGGGCCCACCCCTTAAATTTTGGAAATTGACCAATTTAAACATTGGGTATTATAGTACAGGGCTCTAATATGTATTATGATAAATTTGGGTGGTCCACCTCGTTCCCTTCTAGGGGTACAAAAATTGCCAAAATATAAACGTAAGCAAGACGTAGTACCACGTGTTTGGTTTTTGGTCGATTTTATCCCCTTTGATGAGGTGTCATTATCCTATATAGTTATATGGTCATGTATAGGGGTCCATTACCTATCATAAGACATAGGTACATTTGTGCACCCCCGGGAGGGGTACCTTGGCCCACCCCTTTAATTTTGGTAATTGCCCAATTTAAACATTTGGTATTATAGTATAGGACACTAATATAGATCACTATAAATTTGGGTGGTCTACCTCGTTCCCTTTTAGGGGTACAAAATTGCCAAAATTTTAGTACAACCACGTGTTTGGTATTTGGTACATTTTATCCCCCTTTGATGAGGTCCTATTACCTTATATGGTCATGTATAGGGGTCCATTATCTATCATAAGACATAGGTACATTGGTGCACCCCGGGAGGGGTACCTTGGCCCACCCCTTAAATTTTGGAAAATGCTCAATTTAAACATTTGGTATTATAGTACTGGATCCTAACATGTATTATGATAAATTTGGGTGGTCCACCTCGTTCCCTTCTAGGGGTACAAATTTGCCAAAATATAAACGTAAGCAATACGTTGTATCATGTGTTTGTTCCTTTGGCCCAATTTATATTCTTGGATGAGGTCCTATTACCTTATATGGTTATATGGTTATGTATAGGGGTCTATTCCCTATCATAAGACATAGGTACATTTGTGCACCCCGGGAGGGGTACCTTGGCCCACACCTTAAATTTTAGAAATTGCTCAATTTAAACATTTGGTATTATAGTACTGGATCCTAACATGTATTATGATAAATTTGGGTGATCCACCTCGTTCCCTTTCATGGGTACGAAATTGCCAAATTTTAGTACAACCACGTGTTTCGTTTTCGACCTAATTTATTCACTTGGATGAGGTCCTATTACCTAATATGATTATATGGTCATGTATAGGGGTCCATTTTCTATCATAAGACATAGGTACATTGATGCACCCCGGGATGGGTACCATAGCCAATCCCTTAAATTTTGGACATTTTTCAATTTAAGCATTCGCTATCATAGTACATTTCCTCAATATGTATCATGATAAATTTGGGTGGTCCACCTTGTTCCCTTTCATGAGTAAAAAAATGCCAAAATATAAACATAAGCAATATGTTGTATCACGTGTTTGGTTTTTGGCCCAATTTATCCCGTTTGATGCGGTCTTATACCGTATATGGTCATATGGTCATCTATATAGGTTCATTTCCTATCATAAGACATGAGTACATTGGTGCACCCGGGAGGGGTATCTTGACTCATCCACTCAGTTTTAGAAATTGTTTAATATAAGCATTTGGTATCTTCGTACAGGTCTTCAATATGTACCACTATAAATTTGGATGGTCCACATCGTTCCCTTTCATGGGTAAAGAACTACCAAAAATCAAATTTCGGAGGTTATTGACCCCTATTTAGCACGTTATATGGTTTATTACCTTTATATGTTTATGTTCTCTTTTAAATTTGGGAATTATAAAATAACATAATTTGGTAAACGTTTTCTAGGACCCATTGGTGTTCCTCTTATGGCCAAATATTCAAAATTTAAAGGTTATTAACCGGCTTTATTATTAAATGAGTACAGGATTTATTACTTTTCCATAAGACACAGGTGTATTTGTGTATCAATCTTAAATTTTGGGAGGTGTACATTTCTTATTGTCATATCAATAATTGGTAATTGTTCTTTGGGTAAATCATTGTGATCACGTGATCAGTTATTGACCTATGATGGGATTAGGAGTCCAGGACATTGGTACATTTAAACTTTGTAGGATAATTTGATAATGCGTCATTGGTATTGATTATTACAGCCAAATATAAACGTAAGCAATACGATGTACCACGTGATTGACCTTGATGAGGTAGTGTACAGGGATACATGGCTAACCTTATTGAATCTTATGACTCATAGTCTTAAGGGAATACATGCTACAACACTGGCAAAGTTATTGTTGATGCAATTTGATTGGTTGATCACTATCTTTCGTGCAATCTGATTGGCTGATCACTATCTTTCGTGCAATCTGATTGGTTGCTGATTTTCAAATCTTTGCTGCATTCAGTTTTATGTTTTGTTTAACATTTAAAAATCTTGGTTTCGTTCAACATTTTGCACTCACTGATAAATATGATCAAAACCGTTTATTTGATAATCGAATAGTTAAAAACCGGATAAAGTTTGACGGTTAACCGTGAAACGTAAAATTTTTCCCACTTTGAAAATTTTTGTTTGAAAACTCTTGTTTCAAATTTGTTTGAATTTTTTTTGTTTCAGAATTTTGTTTGAAATTTTTGTTTTAAAATTTTTTGTTTGAAATTTTTTTGTTTGAAATTTTTTTGTTGCAAAATTTTGTTTGAAAATTTTTTGTTTAAAACTTTTTGTTTGAAAATTTTTCGTTTTTCAAATTTTTTTTGTTTAAAATTTTTTTTCTAAATTTTTGTTTCAAAGTTTGGGTTGACATTTTTTTTATAGATTGTGCACTCATTAGTAAAGAACCGGAACTGTTTAGAACAAAAACCTTTGTCAACAGTTTTTTTTTTTCATGATGCAATAGTACACGTCAGAGCATGGGGCTGTACTTGAAATGAAAAAACACAAATCATTGAAATGGATCCTTTTATTACACTCCACATACATCCATACCAGATATATGATCTGGATATTGTCGATACAATGTATTTTGAACTTCTTGCACTAGTTTGTCTTTAGCATATAATTTTAATTCCAATTGAAGTCTTTTAAGGTCTATTGCAATATCAATTGGTGGAAACTCAATGTCCATTTGATCACAAATAAACTGTTTATCAATACATGTATGCACCCACGAACGATGTTGACAACCATCACAATATCTAGATACATGTTGTACAATATGCATAACACATTTTTCAAAATAGTACTTTTTCAGGAATATACCAGTTTGTTGCACACTTCCACTGCATGTTTAACACACTGAAATACGCTTATAAATTTGTTCCATTCAGTTTCCGTTAGATACACCATGTTGCGAGGGGCATGAAATGTACTCTTTTTACGTAACAGCACCATCTTCTCTTCGAGGACTGTACGCATCACCACTTCATGATTTGAGCCTAATGATTTGACTATGGTCACATTTAGCTCATCATGAAAATAATCGTTCATTTGGTCGATTCGTGAACATAATATTTGCCATTCTTCACATGTCAGTTGTACACCAAATTGTTCTGCTTTGCCCAATCGAATCACTGGTTCAAATGTTCTAGCACTGATACCAATCATCACATGCTTTGTTTGAAATATATTTATTGGATAATAGCTTGCGAAGATGAACTCTTTATCGTTAGAAGTACACATCTTTCCTCCTGAAAAGCACTTGCTCAAATGATTTCACGGTATTGGTTGGTTTATAGTTATTGCTGACGTCATTGGTAAGGAATGTGCTGACATTTGAATTCATGATTTCATCACAGTTACTGACGTCATGCCGAGCAACCACATTCATACAACTATGTCTGATGTGTTGATGTTTGAATTCATGATTTCATCACAATTTCTGACGAATCTGGCTGTGTACTAAATTCAAGTTGATGACTTCGACCCAAGAATCCTTTGTAACATAAAGATACAGATCCAGTATTTAAGAAACGTAGCAGTTCTTCTTGTTTTGATGCTTCCATGGGTAAATATCTTGCTGGTAAAATTATATTCTTATCATTTTCAAGCTTCACTACGATTCTTAATCCAAACTTTGTAGGGATCATTTGGCTAGCTAAGATTCTATAAGGTACATTCTGTTGTAAATCAGTAATCTTGGTAAATGATTTCATCACATCACGTGTGTTTAGAAACTGCAGACAAGTAGCCATGATGACGTTATCATGAATACTAACTCGAACGATACTTATATATGATGCAAAACTGATGACGTTGCATTATCATGTTCTGACGTGTACTATTGCACCACAATGTTGCCAGAGGTTTTAGTTCTAAACAGTTTCGGTTCTTTACCAATGAGTGCACAAACTTTTAAAAATGTCAAACCAAAATTTTGAAACAATTTCCAAAAAAAAATTCAAACGAAAAATTTCAAACCAAATTTTCTTCTAAGCAGTTCCGGTTCTTCACTAATGAGTGCACAAACTTAAAAATTTTAAACAAAAAAAAATTTGGAAACGAAAAATTTCAAAACAAAAATTTCGAACAAAAAAATTTTAAACAAAAATTTTCAAACAAAATTTTGCAACAAAAATTCAAAAAAAATTTTGAAAACAAAAATTTCAAAACAAAAAATTTCAAACAAAAATTTTGAAACAAAAAATTTAAACAAAATTTCGAAACAAATTTTTCAAACTAAAAATTTCAAACAAAAAATTGCAAACCAAAGATTCAAACAAACAATTTTGAAAAAAAATCAAATAAAAATTTCGAAACAAAAATTTTCAAACTAAAAATATTAAACGAAAACAAATGTCAAACCATAGTTTCAAACAAAAAGAAACATTTCAAAAACTTTTTTAAATGTTAAACAAAACTTAAAACTGCTTGCAGCAAAGATTTGAAAATCAGCAACCAATCAGATTGCACGAAAGATAGTGATCAGCCAATCAAGTTGCATCAACAATAACTTTGCCAGTGTTGTAGCATGTATTCCCTTAAGACTATGAGTCATAAGATTCAATAAGGTTAGCCATGTATCCCTGTACACTACCTCATCAAGGTCAATCACGTGGTACATCGTATTGCTTACGTTTATATTTGGCTGTAATAATCAATACCAATGACGCATTATCAAATTATCCTACAAAGTTTAAATGTACCAATGTCCTGGACTCCTAATCCCATCATAGGTCAATAACTGATCACGTGATCACAATGATTTACCCAAAGAACAATTACCAATTATTGATATGACAATAAGAAATGTACACCTCCCAAAATTTAAGATTGATACACAAATACACCTGTGTCTTATGGAAAAGTAATAAATCCTGTACTCATTTAATAATAAAGCCGGTTAATAACCTTTAAATTTTGAATATTTGGCCATAAGAGGAACACCAATGGGTCCTAGAAAACGTTTACCAAATTATGTTATTTTATAATTCCCAAATTTAAAAGAGAACATAAACATATAAAGGTAATAAACCATATAACGTGCTAAATAGGGGTCAATAACCTCCGAAATTTGATTTTTGGTAGTTCTTTACCCATGAAAGGGAACGATGTGGACCATCCAAATTTATAGTGGTACATATTGAAGACCTGTACGAAGATACCAAATGCTTATATTAAACAATTTCTAAAACTGAGTGGATGAGTCAAGATACCCCTCCCGGGTGCACCAATGTACTCATGTCTTATGATAGGAAATGAACCTATATAGATGACCATATGACCATATACGGTATAAGACCGCATCAAACGGGATAAATTGGGCCAAAAACCAAACACGTGATACAACATATTGCTTATGTTTATATTTTGGCATTTTTTTACTCATGAAAGGGAACAAGGTGGACCACCCAAATTTATCATGATACATATTGAGGTCATGTACTATGATAGCGAATGCTTAAATTGAAAAAATGTCCAAAATTTAAGGGATTGGCTATGGTACCCATCCCGGGGTGCATCAATGTACCTATGTCTTATGATAGAAAATGGACCCCTATACATGACCATATAATCATATTAGGTAATAGGACCTCATCCAAGTGAATAAATTAGGTCGGAAACGAAACACGTGGTTGTACTAAAATTTGGCAATTTCGTACCCATGAAAGGGAACGAGGTGGATCACCCAAATTTATCATAATACATGTTAGGATCCAGTACTATAATACCAAATGTTTAAATTGAGCAATTTCTAAAATTTAAGGTGTGGGCCAAGGTACCCCTCCCGGGGTGCACAAATGTACCTATGTCTTATGATAGGGAATAGACCCCTATACATAACCATATAACCATATAAGGTAATAGGACCTCATCCAAGAATATAAATTGGGCCAAAGGAACAAACACGTGATACAACGTATTGCTTACGTTTATATTTTGGCAAATTTGTACCCCTAGAAGGGAACGAGGTGGACCACCCAAATTTATCATAATACATGTTAGGATCCAGTACTATAATACCAAATGTTTAAATTGAGCATTTTCCAAAATTTAAGGGGTGGGCCAAGGTACCCCTCCCGGGGTGCACCAATGTACCTATGTCTTATGATAGATAATGGACCCCTATACATGACCATATAAGGTAATAGGACCTCATCAAAGGGGGATAAAATGTACCAAATACCAAACACGTGGTTGTACTAAAATTTTGGCAATTTTGTACCCCTAAAAGGGAACGAGGTGGACCACCCAAATTTATAGTGATCTATATTAGTGTCCTATACTATAATACCAAATGTTTAAATTGGGCAATTACCAAAATTAAAGGGGTGGGCCAAGGTACCCCTCCCGGGGGTGCACAAATGTACCTATGTCTTATGATAGGGAATAGACCCCTATACATGACCATATAATCATATAAGGTAATAGGACCTCATCCAAGAAAATAAATTGGGCCAAAAGAACAAACACGTGGTACAACGTATTGCTTACGTTTATATTTTTGGCAATTTTGTACCCCTAGGAGGGAACGAGGTAGACCACCCAAATTTATCATAATTCATATTACTGTCCTGTACTATAATACCCAATGTTTAAATTGGTCAATTTCCAAAATTTAAAGGGTGGGTCCAGGTACCCCTCCCAAATTTTTAAAGGAGTGCACAAATATACCCATATGTTATGAAAGGTAATGGACCCTGTATACGCCCCCTGTACTATAATACCAAATGTTTAAATTGGGCAATTTCCAAAAATTAAAGGGGTGGTCCAAGGTACCCTCCCCAAAATTTAAAGGGGTGCACAAATGTACCTATGTCTTATGATAGGTAATGGACCCCTATACATGACCATATAACTATATAGGATAAAATCGACCAAATACCAAACACGTGGTTGTACTAAAATTTTGGCAATTTTGTACCCCTAAAGGGGAACGAGGTGGACCACCCAAATTTATAGTGATCTATATTAGTGTCCTATACTATAATACCAAATGTTTAAATTGGGCAATTTCCAAAAATTAAAGGGGTGGGCCAAGGTACCCCTCCCGGGGTGCACAAATGTACCTATGTCTTATGATAGGTAATGGACCCCTATACATGACCATATAACTATATAGGATAATAACACCTCATCAAAGGGGATAAAATCGACCAAAAACCAAACACGTGGTACTACGTCTTGCTTACGTTTATATTTTGGCAATTTTTGTACCCCTAGAAGGGAACGAGGTGGACCACCCAAATTTATCATAATGCATATTAGGACCCTGTACTATAATACCCAATGTTTAAATTGGTCAATTTCCAAAATTTAAGGGGTGGGCCCAGGTACCCCTCCCAAATTTTTCAAGTGGTGCATTAATATACCCATGTCTTATGAAAGGGAATGAACCCCTGTATACGCCCATATAACCATATAGGGTAATAACACCTCATCAAAGGGGATAAATTAGGTCAAAAACCCCGAAATTTGACTTTTTGGCAATTTTTTACCCATGAAAGGGAACGACATAGACACCCAATACTAATAGAGGTACATACTATGGTCCTAGGCTACCATACCAAATTTTTAGATTTGGCAATTTCCGAAATTTAAGGGGGGTGGTCCTATGTACCCCTGCCAAAATTTAGGGGGTGGGCCATGGTACCCCTGCCAAAATTTAGAGGGGGTGGTCCTAGGTACCCCTAGGTCATTGACCCCGGCCAGGGACCATGGGTCCTGAGGCAGGGACCCAGGGGCCAAAAAGTTTCCTATAGTAACCCCATTACTACTTCGATGGGTGGGCAAAGTATAGTCACTTTTAAATACTCGTATGCTGAATGCGAATGCCACTATAATAGTTATGCGTAAATTGAGGTAAATTTATCACAATATTTTTGATCAGTAAAACAATGTGGGTGGGCCCATCTTTGCTCCTGGGAAGAGGGGGTTCCCCCTCTAGTATCGCCTATGGTTGTGAGGGTAATATATTTTTTCTTTCTTGCCAACGCCTTAACATCCACCTCAGGAGACGCTACTGGTGTTGATCCACACGGTGTCCTGCCAGTGACAACCATGTGTCCTGCCCGTGACACAGTAGAAGTTTAGTTTATTTATTAATATAAATATTTGGCAAATTTCTCTTATGTGAAGTTTGTTTAAAAAAATTTCATCATTTATACATTTCCGTTTAAATAAAAACATTTTGAACTAAGAATTCACAGAGTTTTGTAACATTTATTTGGTGTGTCAAAAGTCACTTCTCTTTTTTGTCCCCGTTCGTGACAGACGTTTAGGGATTAATATTTTCTACTTTAAACAGAAGAAAATACTGAAAACATATTGAAAATCAGCTACATATACTTCTAAGTCTCTACTGCTCATATATCATACAATTAGCAGAATTCTTGTACTTTTAGAAATATACAACTTTAAAGCATCAAATATGTAGTGTAATTGTCCTGCCCGTGACGATGGAATGGCCCTTATTGTTTCATTTTCGCTTTCTTATTTCTGAAGAATATTTTAGTAGAATGTGTGAGAACGTATCCGAGCTTGTAGAAGAAGCTAATCTTCCGAGAAACTACACATATTTAACCCTACAACCACACCATGCTTTTATTAGGGCATGTATCACATTTTTTATTAGGACATATTTTAATACTGTGCAGGAAATAACTTGTTTATTTATTATTATTGTTGTTATTTGTTAAATATAAATTTCTATTTTGCGAAAGCCTATTCGGTGTAAACCGTACAAATTTGAGTTAATGGATCAGGAGCCAGTTATTGGAAAGATATATCTAATATCGCAGTTGATGCGAACGGCATTTGAAGGTGAAATATGAAAATGGATAGATTTAGGTATTGTCGAAGAAAGTCCAGCCAGTTATCGTAACTTGATACATTGTTTAAAAAAATATCAGAAGGTGTTAGGTATGTAATCGATTTTCGGCAATAATAAATAATAAATTTCAGTAACAAATTTCACCTGAATTCCAAGTGGAACCTATTAATGAAATTCATGCTCGAATTGCATGTGAAAAATCTTTAGACCAATGGATGCCACAATAGGCGCAGATGATTTGTCCACCACAAAGTCCAGTTGGCGCGAGCTGGGAACAAACCAACAAGACCATGTATCAACGACGAACGGTCTACTACTGAGCCACCGTGGCCCCTGTAAGGATTTCTAAAAACAAATATAGTTTAACTAAAATATATTGTTCTTTGGTATAACTTGGTAAAATTTTCTTTTATGTCGAACTTCAGTGAAACCTCTCTTAACGGACACCACTATAATACGGACAGGTGTTTTGACTCGGCAAAAATAAGTTCTACGGAACAAAACCATCCATTTTACGGACAATGTTTCAGGTACGCAGGGACTTTTTTAAGTGTTACAATAACTTCTTCATAACAGACAAAAATTATTCTCGGTTCTGCGACATATTACAGTACACAAAAAAGTGTTTTCCCCATAAGTGTATATGAGTCTAGACCTGGAAAACCATCAAACAGAACAGCTTCGAACTGAAATTGAAAATCGTTCTTTTCTCACCAATAAACTGCCTTCTCGTGAAAACCTTAACAAAACTTCAATAAGTAATAACACTCAAGCAGGGTCAATCGTATGGACAAGAATTCTATGCGAAGGATCTTTCACTCCCTAACAAGTTTAGTCCTTTTTCCTCTGGACTTTGAGTCTTTCCCGATAGTGTCATAGATAACAAAACATTGTTTGTTTTACAATAACATTTTCAACGAGCAATATTTCCTCTCGTACTTTCTTGGAAAAGCAAACTTTTACTTATGATGCTGGAACAAGTCTGGGAAATGAAAATGAAATGCAATTTGTAAGTTTTACGTCCCACGATTATGCCGGTTAGGCTAAAGGAGGCGTAGATGATGAGAAAGGAATGGAATAGTGAAATGAAGAAAGTGGGAGGAAACGGGAGAACACCGAGAAAACCCATGAGCACGGTGTTTGTACACCACAAAGTCCAACGGAGGGAGCTGGGATCAAACCAGGGACTCCAAGCACCGGAGGTGAACGCTATACCACAGAACCACCGCGGCCCCTTGGAACAAGTCTGTCTGGAACGAGTTTTCCGGGCTACATTTTTCACTTTCTCTAAGAAGATATTCTTTGTGACTGGGGCTGGGTCAATAAACATGTACACTCCCAATAAATTGTCTTTTTATCCATTCCGCGAAGAAAGATATAACTCCAATACACAAATATACACATACACATATTTCTTCCGCAACCGTACTCAGGTTTATCAGAATATACTTCCTAATGAATTTTATTATGATTTAGAAGAAAAAGCATGACTTTTTCACTAAACAAGGGCGTTTAGCCTGTTAGTTAGTTCCTAACGCAACTTTTGATAATTTGAAATAAATGAAAAACACTTCAACTCCAGCTTTCCCCTCCCATATTGGAAAATATCCAAATATCTTTGGTATATTACTCTTCATCAGTTGATAGGCAGCGTGTGAACAAATTTACACCTCATTAAATGCCTTCTCTAAATCAAAGAGTACCAGACAGAATGGCTTGGTGGTATTATACTGCTTACGGATGCAGCTGAGGAGACGCAGAAGCTGATCGTTGATGCTAATTTGTCGGAGGGAGCCTGCTTGATGGTGTGGTAAAGATGGTATTGAGAAAGATGAGCATGAAGTCATTTGACGATAATTTTTCCTAGGATTTTGCTGAAGATTCTGTTGAGCTGTATCGGACGGTGTTATTGAGTTTAAGGAACAAGAGAAATTTGGATGATTTCTAATGAGCTGGTACATAATTGTTCCGTGGAATAAATATGACCAAGAAAATTGAGCAGTATTGGTGGATTGTCTTACATGTCGATAGATGTTATTGATTCCAAGGGGCATTATAACGTTTATGATAGATGACATTAGTGATTTGTGTGGTAGAAATGGAGGCAGAGAGTGCTTTGTGAGTAGATATGTTGTGCGCCATGTTGGGTTGAAGCTGAATCTGTGGTGAATTGAAGTTGAAATGGTCTACAGGAAGATAGACAGGAAGTGAAGTGGATTATTTGAAAACCGAAAATGCTGAACTACGATCTAATGTAAAACAAGTAAGTGAACAGGTTAAGTTTGCAGTGCAAGGTGTTACTCAAGAAGTGAAGTCGCAGGCAGCATGTAGTAGCAGTAATGTATATAAAACTAAAAGATTGAAAAATAGTGAGGATGTGTTGAAAACCAAATACTCAATTCCAGTGAAAAACCGGTATGAGCTACTGGACATCGAAGTGACAACAAATCAAAATCGAAAAGTAAAAAGTGTGCAAGGCTAACAAGAAACGGTACACATACCTATGAAAACAATGCATGAGGAAAAACGTCACCCTACACAGAAGAATGGCAAAGTAGAAATAAGAAAATATTAATTCTAGGGGACAGTCATGCCAGAAACTCAGCGGTTCTGTTAAAAGACGTATTAAGCAACAGTTATGAAGTGTCATGTATCACGAAGACGGGTGCCACCATGAGTGAAACAATGAGAGACTGTGGTTCACTATGCAAGGATATGAGTATGAAAGACACACTAATAATCATTGGCGGGGGGAACGATGTTGCACGTGGTGAGGGTAACAAAGCTGTGGTAAATCTGTACAAGTGTCTAAATATGTTAAATAACACTAACGTAATTGTAGCAGGTATTCCACATAGACATGACTTAGACGGTAACTCCTGTGTTAATGTACATTTAAAACAAACAAACAGCAAAATTTCCAAAATATGCAAAGGTTATTGTAATGTAAGGTACGTTGATTTGGGCTCTATGGAAAGGGATAATTTTACTACGCACAGACTACATTTGAACAACACTGGAAAACGTTCACTGTGTAATAAATTTGCTGAACTTGTAGAATCATCATCTGTAGTCTCGACAAGCGTCATCCCTTTACCATGGCAAGCATCGTTAGACAATAACGAAAGTCTAGCACCTGTAGTAAGAGACAGTAGCAATAACGTATGCAAGACCCTTGATACATACTCCAATATTAACGTAGAGTGTGGTAATGTAGGAGTAGATCATATTAATAGGATTAGCTTAATACAAAGGGCAAGTAGTTCAATCTATAAAGCAGAAGATTGTTATAACATAACTGTAAATGCTCAAAAGATAGAACGTTGGAAGAGAATGCGTAAGATGTTATCCGATGATTTTTTTATGGTAGGAAATACTGACTCTTTACACCTCCTTTTTCATAATGTGCAAGGTTTAGGGAACAAAATTGATCTTCTGGAGGTATTGTTGGAAAGCGACTTCTCAAATGTACAGCTTCTTTGTATATGTGAGCACTGGTTAGATGCAAATGTAGTTAATATGGTTAGTTTAAACGGTTTTAATATTATTACTCACTACTCTCGTACAATAAAAAGTCGAGGTGGTGTCGCAATTTTTGCTCGCTCTTATATACATGCAACTGAGATTGACGTTCGGAATTTTTGCGTCGAAATGCATTGTGAGGTAGTCGCATCAAAACTTCAAGAGTTAAATATTTGTATTGTGTGTATCTATAGGACCCCTTCTGGTGATTTAGGAATTTTCTTTAAAAATTTTGAGAAACTTCTAGCGAACTTACGTAGAAAATTTAGTAGTGTAGTTATCTGTGGGGATATAAACATAGATTGGTTAAAGAATTCAACTGATAAATCTAAGTTTCAAGATATGTTAAATTTATATGAACTACAAACTATTATTAACGTACCTACTCGTCAAGGAAAGACAGCTATCGACCAAATTATTATTCCAAAAAGTAATCTTAAATGTTTGTTTGAAGTTACTGAACTTGGATTTTCTGATCATGAAGCCATTTATTGTAGAATACCTACCGAGAGACTACTAAAGGGACACCATATTAATCTGGTAAGTTGCGATTTCGTTCAGGTGTTTCCATTTTTCTGATCACCATCTGTATATTGTTTATAATCGCATGTTTAAAAAAATCATGAAATACAATATTTACCTTAGCAACTAAGATCCTTTTCATACAATCTGCTGAGAAGCCTTAATCATCAATATCATGCCTTCAGTTCATAACCTACAGGCATTTCGTGGGAATAGGACCAAGGGGCTAAGGAACACGATTTTGTATGGGTATGTGTTTCGTTATGAGACTCATATATTGTTTATAATCTCACGTTTAAAAGATCGTGAAATACAATATTTACCTTAGCAACTAAGACCCATTTCATACAATCTGCTGAGAAGCTTTAATCATCAATATCATGCCTTCAGTTCATAATCTACATGCATTTCGTGGTAATAGGACCAAGGGGCTAAGCAACACGATTTTTATGGATGTTTCGTTATGAGACTCATATATCGTTTCTAATCCTACGTTTTTTTAAAAAAAATCATGAAATATAATATTTACCTTAGCAACTAAGGTTAATTTCATACAATCTGCTGAGAAGCTTCGATCATTTGAATATCATGCCTTCAGTTCATAACCTACAGGCATATCGTGGGAATAGGACCAAGGGGCTGAATCGCTCATGCTCTTTGGCTTTCCATGAGGAGTAGGGGGGTGGCGGGGGTGTCGATACCAGCTCCCTACCTACGCTAAGATCAATACGTGAAATTCTTTTTTTTTTTCATGCAAGATTCAACTCTACGATTAATTCAACTCTAAATCGTGAAGTACTGGCCTTGCGCGGGGAAAGACGAAGACCAATCAAATTGGAGTGCTTCCATCACTGAATATCAAAGGATTGGGGTAAAGGTCTAAAATATCTACTCAATGCTATGCAAAATAGCTATTCAATACATAACGAAAAGACGAAAATCAATCAATCAATTGGGAAGCTTCGATCGTGATAACTGAAAGGATTCTGATGAAGATCCGATAGCCGGCCAAGAGTATGAGTAGTGGTGGGCAGTGGGAATATTCCCGGTGGGAAGGAATTTAAAAATGGGAATATTCCCGGGTTTTTCCCTGGCATATAAATTTCCGGGAAGGAATTTATTTCCATTTCTTTACTTTATCTTCCAAATTATAAGAACCATATGACTAATTACTTTATTTTAATATACTATGATTTAATTTAAATTCTAAAAAAATTAAAATTTCTTGACTACTTTATATAATTAATAATATAATTTTTTTTCATTTTCATTTGCACTAAAACGTAAGGTAATTGTTCAGAATTTGGGAGCCAAAACTAGCAAAAAATAGGATGATTTGCGGAAGAAATGAGTTGATAGTGATGTTCAAGCAGCCAAGAAAATATCGAACACATTTCTTAGGGCAGTAGGGGATTTATACAAAAGTGAAAGGTAAGTGGAAGTGATTTATGTGAGAAAAGAAAGTGAATTATTGGTAACGAAGATAGAAAACAACGTGCCATGTGGGGCTTTAACCCGCCTTCATTCGCTAACGCTCGCTCTGCAATGCTGTCCGAATTTAATGTTGGTAACGTAATTTGTCGTATGAAACTATAAAACAAACGCATCGGAATAGAATATCGCAAACAAGTAGGTGCAAAAGCTGGCCCCCAATGCTAAAGAAGAGCCAAAATTAGCAAAGTACTAATTCACAAATGATGAAAAGGAACCATTTTGTAAAGTAATTTAGAATTATGTAGAAATAGAGTGAAGTACTATTAATAAACCCTGAACTACCATTACTAATAGACGTCGGTCTCTCTCCTCTCTCAGACTCAAATTTCTCAAGAAGTGCTCGGACTTCTTTTACATGTAAATTAACGTATGGAATTTCGAGAAGTAGGTAGAATGAAAGGTCATGTATGGCAATGTTATGTGCTAAAATATAAAGATAAGTAAGTGTCTTGCAAATTTTGTGAACATAAATATGTATGCGCAAATGTTGATAAATTGGCGAGACATGTATCTGTTAACATTTACCCAATCTAATTAGTGTATAACATTTATAAATTTAATATGTTTATAATATCAGTAATAGAGTCAAGTTGAGCAAATCCACTTACATATAAATTTATATATTTTTTTCACACATACTTAATTGATAGAACATATTGTAAATAAATATACATTTTTGCCTACTTTCTAAATATAATAAAGTGTTAATAAAGTAACATAATACCATTTAGAATATACATATTAAAGAATCCTCTGTGGACAACAGTAATAATATGCTGTGATATAAATATTAATTCAACTTTGAAATCATAATATGGTAATAGAATGCAATTTTCTTTCTGATTGAACATAAATTCCCGGATAAATTCCCATTTTGGGAATCTTCCCGGGAATATTCCCAGGGAACATTCCCGAAAAATATCTTCCCGGGAATTTACCCATCACAAAGTATGAGCATCCCAGACTATGAGCATAGCAACAGCCGGTTCTCACAAACCAACATTTTCCCACGGGATCCTGTGGTAGCCGTAAAAGGCTATGAACATAAGAACTAAAGGCCTGTCGAAATTTGCCTCCGACATATTCGGCTTTCCAGAAGTAGCAGGGGTGGATGGGGGTCAAATAACTAAACAATATAAGACAAGAAGACGAAAAGAGGCATGTCTTATCTTGTTTTTACATCTGATAAGCGTCCAAGAGTATACTTCCTTATTCTAGCATAGCAACATACTGGTTTAGGCCAGTTTAGGGCCTCGGATAACGGTTTTAGGGCCAAAATTTTAACACGGGGATGAACGCCGGGACATCTACTACAGCTGTTTACTTGTTGAAATACACAGGTAAACCTATCGCAGGTAAATCAACAAGTAAGTTATGGAATAATACTGTTACATAGCTTGAAACATCTAAAAGTGTTTGGAAAAAAATGTTTTGTTCACATTCCGAAACAAGATCGTAAGAAATTTGACAATAAAAGTGTCTTTGGTTATATGGTCGAATATTTGAACCGGTACGATGGATATCAAGTGTATGTGCCTTCTTTAAATAAAGTGATAAAATCCCATGACATGTTGTTTAAAGCAGAGCAACTGAGTGATGTAGAACGCGTGGGGAAAAAAACACAACACGCTAAGTTCCCAGAAGTACAGATGCCACTTAACCTTTTGTCACTCACGCTGTTGGAAAGAAGCAAACAGGTGAATAAAAACTAATGATTTTTACGAACGGTCGCATTAGCGGATTCACACTCACTGCTATTCCTCAAGTGGTTTCTCCCCCTCTGCCACCTAAAAGCTCGCTGACGTGCTGCAATTGTAGTACCTTCCAGTACAGGTTGAGGAAATAGTTTCGTCTGTGTTTGCGTTTTTCAAACGCGCGAGTAGTTCCGTGATAAAAGTAGCAACCATATATTTCTATGGAGTTTGAAATTTTCCAATGCGCGATCGTTAATGTAATAATTACTGTTTTTGTGTGAAGTTTTGTTTTTCTAAGCGATGTTTCCCTTCTTGAATACAAGTGAGATACAGAAGTGGCTTGACAATATTAATGATAAGTCTGATGCTAACTATCGAAAATTAGTGGCTGCTAAAAGTGATGCGGATTTAAGTAATGAAAAAGTGAATGAAGATGATATTGATCATGATAGTGAAGCAGATAAGAACAGGGTAGATGCAAACGATATGGATGTGAGTTACAGTTACAGTGAAAATAGTGAAGATTGTTTCATTGGGAAAGACAGAAAAACAAAATGGAAGAAGTAACTGGCAGCATCGACAAAGTGTAAAAACATTGTGAAAAAGATGCTACGACCGAAACTTACTGCTAAGAGTATCACTGAGTAAATTCATGCTTTAAAAAAAGATATCTCTATTGTCGTGATTGATGAAATTGTAAAATATATTAACAAGTATTTGGACAAATTACAAACAAGTTTCGAGGAAGAACGCACTGCAACGGTACAGCAACTTCAAAAGCGAAATTAATGTCTTTATTTGATTGCCACGAAGAAGGGAGCACGTGATGATGTAAGATCACAGTGGGCATGTGACGGAACCGGAATTCCAATCGTAAGAGCAGCAATGAGTCACACGAGCTTTTTACTGCTACTCAGGGTATTAGATTCAATTATTTCTAAACCCGAAGTCAGAGAAGAGATATTGACAAGCTATAGATATACCACACTGCCTTGATACCTAGTTCTTCTGTTCCAAGCGCTGCTATCGGCTAAGGAATCCACTCCCTTTCGCCAAGGCTCTCTCGTTTAGAAACAGCTCAGCCCTTATTAGCTCAACGTGTGGGTGTGCGATGGTTTGAGCTTTAGTTCGCACTTTTGCCATGAATCAAGACATTTTGACAACACTATAGCAGCAATTCGAAATGTTCTAGTAATTTACTCAGGAATTGCATGCATTACTTCAAATAAATGTTACTAAATATATTGTTTGTATCTCAAAATGTCAATGGTGGAATAAAGCAAACGCGCGAGTAGTTATGTTACTAAATTTGGCGCGAGTGACAAAAGGTTAAGGAGGAAGACGAATAAAAGCTAATTTCCAGTGCGAGTGACCTTGAAGGTGAAAATGTACGTGACAGCAACGTGTATACACAAAGTGAAGGCCAAGCAAATGAATGAACAGACAATACGTCATATCAGTGAATTCAAAGAGAAAAGAAACAGCCCAGTTGGATGACAAGTGGTGATTGTTTTTATTGTTGTAGCATATTCTGGATTAAGTACCGCTGATGATCCTGTTACTTATGAGCAAGCGATTAATTCAGAAAATAAATCTGAATGGATTTCAGCTACGAAAGAAGAGATAGATGCCCTTAATGAAAATAAAACGTGGGATTTAGTTGAACGTCCTAACAATATGAAAATAATTGATAATCGGTGGGTTTATCGCACAAAGCTAAATGATGATGGGACAATAGCTCGTTTTCGTGCAAGATTTGTTGCAAGGGGTGATGTTCAAGAAAAAGGTATTGATTTCGATGAAACATTTAGTCCAGTGGCGCGTTATGAAACTGTAAGAACTCTCTTCGCGGTTGCAGCTAAAGAAAATTTTCTTGTGTACAATTTTGATGTAAAGACTGCGTTCTTATATGGTGACATTGAAGACGAGGTTTACATGTCGCAGCCAAAAGGTTTTGAAGACGGTACTGACAAAGTGTGTAAACTAAATTGTCACCGTCTGCCCGGCCACAAAACTATGTATTTGGACGACCAGTGTATTTCTTTTTAACTTTTGTTCATGCAACGAAATTATTATTTTACTCATAGAAAAGCTATTTCTCTTCTTGGTGAGAACTTCAATTCTTTCTGTATATGCAGGTGTTCTTCAGTTGTATCTTATCGTTTCTCACGATAGAACAAAGAACTTGTTGTTTTTCAATGCAACTCTTATCGTCTAGCCAGAGTGCTTCGTCGCAGCAAACTTATTTTTTCTTTCCTTAAAATAGTTTCCAACTTATAATCTTCGTCACCATGACTATTACGCATATCCTTTTTTTTATAAAATCATTTATTAAGATTGGGAATATTTTTAGACAAGAAGTTGATATTGTGTTTGTCGTGTTCTCACGCACTCATATTACGTCATCCTTCCTGCCGTGAGAACAAGTGCTCATGTCCTGCAGGAGTCGTAGGTGAAATGACTCATACACACAATTATCATCGTTCGCTCCTTTTCACTAAACTGTTTTATGTATAACAGTAGTGCATAAAAAGCCAATAACCATGGAAAGAATCTGTTAGTTGAGGCTGCCACACTTTTTTTAACTATTATTTCCAAACTTCATTCTCACGGGACCAAATCAAATGTTGCCAGTGTTCTCTATTATAACATCAACCCATTGGCACTGTGTATGAATGCAGAAAACTTCAACATTTTCTTTATTGTTTGATATAGTGCATTGTCAACCCTAAGTGCAGAAAACGGGTTATTCCCAAGCGTCAGTACAAGCGGAGAGTTAGCAAAAGGAGTTCGCAGTAAGAAGAGTTAGCAAAAGTTCGTCGTAAAGAGAGCTAGTGCAAGACATCGTAGGAAGTGTGTGTGTGAAGAACGTTGTGTTGCTATATTAACATATGGGATGTGAAGCAAAAGGACAAATAAATACCTTCTGGATATGTAGCGTCCTTTTGGAGTCAAGATACTTCGTTGACCAGCGTTTTTCCAGCTTTTCCCCTTTCCCCCTTTCATTATTACATGGTGAAAGTCTCGACTCAGTGCGAAGAGTCAATTTATAGTGCAAGTGATATTTAAGCAGTGGCTATGTTTCTAGTGTTCATAAATAGTGTGCGCATATCTACATTTACCATGCAGTGTTAAGAGTTTTATTCTCCATTTCGCTTATTCGATTGCCGAAGCGCAATTTCTTCTGTTTGAGCATTTAACTCTGTCAAGTGAGAATTTTGTGTTTTGTGAATATATATATATATATATATATATATATATATATATATATATATATATATGTGTGTGTGTGTGTGTGTGTGTGTGTGTGTGTGTATTCCGTTCCGTACCCACAGTAGTAGTGGTAGGCGTTCGCCCGAATGACTCATCCTCACTCTCTTTTATGACCAGGATTTTTGAAATTTGTTCCCTTTTAGTGCTTTGGTACCTCGATTCTGATTGGCTGAGAGAGGTCACGTGACTTTAGGCCCCGCCCACGCGGGAAATTCAAATTTTCCAGGTCACGTGGTATGACGTCATGAGTCACCCCGCGGGGAAAATCACTCACCCTGGGATATTTGAAAATTCGTTCCCTTTTACAGGTAAGATGAATGTTTTGGTACCACGACGTTGATTAGTTGATAGAGGTCAAATGATCTTAAGCCCTGGGACTTTTGAAATTTGTTTCCTTTTACGGGTAAGATGAGTGCTTTGGTACCTCGATTCTGATTGGCTGATAGAGGTCACGTGATCTTAGGTCCTAGGATTTTTGAAAATCGTTCCCTTTTAAGGATATTTTCTCTGATGAGTACTTTGGTACTACGATACTGATTGGCTGATAGAGGTTACATGATCTTAGACCCGCTACACGGTGAACAGGTCACATGGTATGACGTCATGTTTTACCCTTGCGGGGAAATCCATCACTAATTCGTTTCCTTTTACTTGTAAGATAAGTGCTTTGGTACCTTGATTCTGATTGGATGATAGAGATCACGTGATTTTAGGTCCTAGGATTTTTGAAATTAGGGTGTCCTTTCTGATGTATACTTTGGTATCTCGATTCTGATTTGTTGATAGAGGTCACATGATTTTAGACCCGCCACACAGTGAACAGGTTACATGGGAAAACCCCTCACTCATTTGTTTTATTTTATGTGTAAGATGAGTGTTTTGGTACCTCAATTTTGATTGGTGGATAGAAGTCACATGATCTTAGCACCCCAGTCCATGAGGGAAATACAGAGCGATATGACGGCGATCCATCCTAGACCGGGATTTTAGAATTTTGTCCCCTTTTTATGGTTATCCTTAAAGTTCCCATGGAGGGTTCAACCTCCTCCTTAAATAACCCTTTTTGGTATCATGATATTGTACTGAAGTTTACCATAATATTATCATTCTCTTTGACAGATAAGATGATTACCAGTTTTCTTACCTTGATGGAGAGACAGCTTGCCTTATACGTTTACGTATGGAGATCATGTCCATTAATTAGTTGCCTATGCCTCTGAAATTATACATTTATTTTAACAATGGTGAAAGAGGGGTCCATCCTTGTCGCTTGTAGATTTCTTATAACACATTGTTTTGAGTTTAAGAGATTTTTTTAAACGCTCAGCGTTTTATTGCTCAGTAAGCGCTTCATTAATGGAAACAGTGTTGCCAGATTTTTCTTACCTAAACTGCTCCGATTCTTTTCGAAACGGTTCCGCAGAGTGCAAGAATTTTCAAACTAAAAATTTTTCGAACTAAAAAAAATTTCAAAACTAAAAATTTTCGAACCAAAAAAAATTTCAAAACAAAATTTTCGAACTAAAAATTTTGAAACAAAAATTACAAAAAATTTTCGAACTAAAAATTTAAACAACTTTTTTTGAACAAAAAATTTTAAACTAAAAACTTTCGAACTAAATTTTCAGATCAAAAATTTTTCGAACAAAAAATTTTCGAACCAAAAAAATTTCAAAAAATTTCGAACCAATTTTTAAAAACAAGTTTCGAACTAAAGTTGTAATCCACATCTAAAAATTTTCAAATTAAAAATTTTTCGAACTAAATTAAAAATCAAATTTTGGACACTAAAAAAATTCTTTAATTAATTTTTCGAACAAAATCGTGTAAACCAAATCTTGAATATATTTTTCACCTTAAATTTTCAAGATTACCATGATTTGAAAACAAGTGTTCAGGGTTTCAAGAAATAATAAAACATATTTTTTTTCAACTTGTATTTTAACGAAAGGTATGTGCTCTTCCTATACATGTTTATTAAAATAATAAATACAGGATCTAGTTTAATGAATATTTTGGACGTGTCATCATCTTCGAATGTTGTAGACGTATCCTGTAAAGAAAAAGAAGAAACAATGGATTACTTTATGAATTTCTTTTTTTTCCTGAAACAATAAAAATGAGTCAATATTGGTAAGAGAGAAATAAAACATACTCGTAAATGATGGATCTGTTTAGGTTCATCTTCCTCCTCGGGTACGAGATAACACCATTTCATCCACTGATGGTGGTATACGAACTTTTTCTGGGTACTGCATTTTTCTTGATGTTGCACCTTTATGGTCAAGGTTTCCGTTAGGTACGAGATGACTACATTTCTTACACTGATGGTGTTGATTGTTTATGAACTCTTCTGGGTACTGCGTTTTTTTCTTCTTGGTGTTGCTGCTTTGTGGTTAAGGAGCGGAAAAAGGAAAAGGAAAAAAGAAATGGCGGCCTTATTGGGTGTTTACAGTTTTTTCTTCTTCATCTTCTTCTTTTTCCAGTTCCATCTTCTGTTTTTTAACGTACCCGTACGGAACCGTATCGTAGGAATTGAGTTCTTTAAATCGACGTTTTGTGTACTGGATGCTGTACATTTTTTCTTCTTTGCGTGTGACGATGGTATGGTCTTTGGTCCTGCATATTTTATGGGGGATAGTGATGGTGACTTGTCCACGGCATTGATTTGTAATCATTTCTTTTAGCGTGTTGAAATTTAATTGTTGTCCTGCATTGTAGTTTAATGTAAATCCTCTAATTTTACATATGTAGCTGGTGATATTGGTATCTGGATTGTATATTTCTAAGCTGTAATTTTTCGGTCCTCCACTAACAAATGTCTTGATGTACGCTCGTTGGCCATAAGACTCCATCTCATCCGATAAGCATCCCAAGTACGTTGAAGGTTCAATGGTTGGCTGCCCAGGCTTTTCTGTAAATATCACAGAATCCGTGTCGAAATATAAAACACGTTCCTGCAACATTTCCAGGTACTTGTACAGTTCCAGACGTGCCTGACATGTTGTAAATGCGCCTAACACGACATTGGTGTTTCGGTTTTGAACAGGCACATGTTCATTGTACTCCCAGAATGCATATAACATGGTATCATTGATGGGTACAATTTGATGGAGTTTAATGTCGGGGGAAGTGAGTTTTTCATAAAATTCTTCCGGCCGATCAATAATTGTGGTCTGGCTAAAGTTTGAACGCTGACAAAGCTTTCCCCATAATGAGTTAACACAAAGCTTAGATAAACTTCTTCGTGCAGGATTATTTTCAATTTTGGACGGATCCAATGCAATACCTTCACGCTCCAGGACGGTTTGTATAAATTTTGATTTGTCTTCTTCGGTGACACAGGAACTGGGCCAGCCAGACGCTTCCATTTTTGATTTTAAAAATGTATTGATATATTCCGTGAACAAGCCACCTGTTTTCGTGATGGGATCATATTGTTCAATGTCATAATCCCAAATTTCAAAAATTTCCACCGGTTGATATCCTAATTCTATTGCTTTCTGTATTTCATATGATACCCATGTTCCAGTGAGGCACCGCTCCTGATCGTTGTGTGTACACGTTGCTGTAGGGTCTGGGTTCATTTCTTCGGCAGACCTTGGCCCAGGGTCAATGACCGAGGGGTACCTAGGACCACCCCCTCTAAATTTTGGCAGGGGTACCTTGGCCCACCCCTTAAATTTTGGCAGGGGTACATAGGACCACCCCCCTTAAATTTTGGAAATTGCCAAATCTAAAAATTTGGTATGGTAGCCTAAGACCAGGGTATGTACCTCTATTAGTATTGGGTGTCTATGTCGTTCCCTTTCATGGGTAAAAAATTGCCAAAAATTGAAATTTCGGGGGTTTTTGACCTAATTTATCCCCTTTGATGAGGTGTTATTACCTTATATAGTTATATGGGCGTATACAGGGGTTCATTACCTTTCATAAGACATGGGTATATTAATGCACCCATTGAGAAATTTGGGAGGGGTACCTTGGCCCACCCCTTAAATTTTGGAAATTGCCCAATTTAAACATTTGGTATTATAGTACAGGACCCTAATATGTATTATGATAAATTTGGATGGTCCACCTCGTTTCCTTTTAGGGGTACCAAATTGCCAAAATATAAACGTAAGCAATACGTTATACCACGTGTTTGGTTTTTGGCTCAATTTATCCCCTTTGATGAGGTGTTATTACCTTATATGGTTATATGGTCATGTATAGGGGTCCATTACCTTTCATAAGACATGGGTATATTAATGCACCCCCGGGAAGGGTACCATGGCCCACCCCTTAAATTTTGGAAATTGCCCAATTTCAACATTGGGTATTATAGTATTGGACCCTAACATGTATTATGATAAATTTGGGTGGTCCACCTCGTTCCCTTTTAGGGGTACAAAATTGCCAAATTTTAGTACAACCACATGTTTGGTTTTTTGGCTCATTTTATTCCCTTGGATGAGGTCCTATTACCTTATATGGTTATATGGTCATGTATAGGGGTCCATTATCTATTATAAGACATGGGTACATTGGTGCACCCCGGGAGGGGTACCTTGGCCCACCCCTTAAATTTTGGAAATTGCCCAATTTAAACATTTGGTATTATAGTACAGGACCTCAATATGTATCATGATAAATTTGGATGGTCCATATCGTTCCCTTTTAGGGGTACAAAATTGCCAAAATATAAACGTTGTACCACGTGTTTGGTTGTTGGTCCATTTTATCCCCTTAAATGAGATCCTATGATTACAGGGATCTATTTCCTATCATAAGATATGGGCACCCTTCTTAAATTTTGGCAATGGGGTACACTGAAATTGTCCAATTGAAGCATAGTACAGAACCTCAATATGTTTCGGTGGTCCTATTACCAAATTTTTTAGTACAACCACGTGTTCGGTTATTGACTCAATGTATCCTAATTGATAAGGTATTATACCCCTTTCAATTTGGTAGGACCCTTCGGGTGTAGTACGGTCACGTGATCGATGATTTGGTTTTGATGCGTGACGAGGTCCCAGGTCAATGTTCTCTAGGAATTAGGTGGAAACTTTGTCCAGGGTTCTCGTCTTATATCGCACAGTTCTTTAGGAGAATCTGATAACGTTGTATATGGAATGGACAATAAAAACACATAAATAAGCATAAATTGTTTTTTATTCAATTTTCTGGTTTCTTCTTTTTCTTTCTTATTGACAATGTTTGTATAATCAGCTGGGTTTCTTCATTAGACCGCCTCCTCTTCTTGATTGTAATGATTTGTTTCCATGTTTTCAGCATAGCACCCGTTTGCAAAGCTTCGTATTGTGAATTCTGTAAAAAAGAACGAGGAAAAAGATGATTAGTAAGAAATAGATGATGATAAAACAAATACACTTACAATGATAAATATGATAAAATTACCTGGAAGGTATATTGCAGCAGTCTACGATCATTAACCGTGGGTACTGTTGTGAACAAGTATTGAATTTCACGCAGAGATTTTCCTTGGGCTTTACAGCACAAATAAAAATAAGCATAATAGCCACATACGGATGAACCAAGACTTTGCATTTGGCTATTATTATATTTATAGTATATACAATGAAGTTTTAAGAATGCAACATGTTGTGGTACATAAGGAGGAAGGCCATAGCTGTCAAAATATTCTCCAACACCGCGATGATCAATATAAATTGCAATCCAATGGCTTCCTAGTTTTGTGGATGGATCTGTATTTACAATGATTGCCAGAGGAAGAGAAATCCGTGAGGGCAACTCATCGCTTGCAAATACCCCAGTAAAATGATTTCTGAATAATGGACTCCCGTTTAAAGCACTAGCTAATTGTAATGTATTCAACATCGTGAATGGAAATGATACATAACGTATACGTACCTTGTAATTTAAAAGTCCAGGATAATGTTGCGCTGGTGGTCTATCTCTAGGAGTGAGGAAAACTCTCCATACACAATACAGTTTGCAGGTGCTGCTAATTTCTCTTGGAAATGAACTTCCAATCGGATGGCTCCATGTCGTTGTAAATTCCAATAGTGACAATCTCCAGCAGAAGAATCGGGAGTTAGGTCAAATACAAACAGTGTATATCCATTCTTGTAGTCGGCTCTTGAAATTGTATTTCCAGTATTGGTAAAATGTATGCCAGAGCCTGAGAACAATGTGTGGTACGATGAAATGTAGAGATTTTCTTCAAAGTTGGGTTGCAATGGTTTTGAAGGTACAGCTTTTCCATCCACGTACAATGTAAAGAAATTAATGTTTAGATGTTGAAATTCAAATGGATTGGTGGTAATAGTTCCACTGGATGCTTCATTCGATGTAAATCCTACAATAATACGATTTGGCAATGTTCCCATAAACAGGTTATCAATAGTTTTGGATTGTATATCCTTCGGGATGGTAAATGATTTCATTTGAACCCTTGTCAGAGGATACTTTGCCGGTGTAGATTGTAAAATTTTATTGTGTGCCAATTTGACACTAGGGCTGATGCTGACTTTTTTCACCTGCAACGATGCATCTAGAATATTGATTTTTGCATTGACACCACTTTCACCGGCCATGAGACAAAAGTTTGGCTTTGCAGGAATAAGTTTCACACGTAATTCCACTCCATGAATTAAAAATTTATCTTGATTAAAAATGTCACAATGAAGATGTCCAATCATATCGAATTTCATACTTTGTTTTGTCAGTTCATAGCGTTGTTGAAATCCTTTGTTCTCACTTGTGGTTGCGCTCATATGACCAGCCGTATCTTGAAACCACATTGCTGTTTGTAAATGTGTATTTTTAGCTCCATCACTATAATTGAGTAGTTTTTCCATGTACGAACGATATGGATGATTATGTGACGGAAATGAAATCAGTTTATTGTTCAAGTAGATTTGTACTTCACTAAACATAGCATTTAGAAAATCATTGACAGGTGCAATTGCTTTATCCGTATTGGTGAAGGAGGAACCATCTGGTTTCACAATTTGTGCTTGGATGTATAATAAGGTTTGTGGTAAATCAATGTATTCATCACTGCTACCACTCACTACAAATTCTATTGGTGAATTTTCAGCTATTGAACTAATTGGTTTGTAGCCAATAATACGATTGTCCAGAACACTGGTTTGCGTGGGCAACGTTGAAAAAATTTCCAATTCACTTTTTACACATTCACAGGATTGATGATGTAAGAAAGCCATCGTTGAATTAATCAAAAATATCTGGTGACGATGCCAATGATCTCTTCTTCTTCTTATGTGATAATTTACGTCTCTTTGTAGGATTGATGGTGTTGTTGATCGTTGAAAGGTCAACCTCAAACTGAGAGCAGTCATCCCATTTTCGTTTATGATATCCACTTCCCAGCATAGTTTTCAACTTATTTTTAGCTTTTTCTTGTAAATTCGATTTTGCCTCTTGCATACGTTGATGAAACGATTCTTCCAGCGGTTGATTCGAGATCACAACATCATTAATCATATTGGCACCTGATTTTAATAATTCTTTTCCCACAGTTTTAGCGCCTTGCTTCACAAGTGGTAACACTGAACGAAATAAGCCACCAAGGAAACTTCCAATGCCATGTCCTGCTTGATAGGGACTTCCCACATAGACGTTGCCGATACCGGATAACGCTTGTTTTTGGTAGTATTGCAAATACGGATCAGTCATGACGACGACGACGGAAATGTAGTTTTGTACACACCGTTCCAAAGGTGAATGGCATCCGATGACCTGTGCTATCCCTTATATCGATTTGTATTTGCTCAAAATTCATTTTTTCCACAGGAACATAATGTGCAGGATTAAAGATTTGTACTGCATGACTTCCAAAAGTATGATTTACAGGATCCATGTTGACAATTCGTAGCAAGGGTACCATTGTATCTCCAACAATGACAGATTCAATAATGTCACAATAGACGTACATTTGTGATGGTAAGCCTAATCGTACATCCGGTGTATATTGTCCCTTTTCCATATCTTTTAAATCACTTTTCGGGTCAAATCCAAGCATTAAACTAACACTTGGTGACAATTGTACAGAAGTATGGATTTCCTTTTTGGGATGTCTTATGAGGCATATATTATTAGTTGCGTCATGAGATATAAATAAATTGGTTTCTTTATGATGTATATTAATTGCATGAATAAGATCCCGTATATTGTTATAATAGCGTACAGGGATCGTTACAACCTTCCACGGTTCCTGATCATTACTACTTGATGATTTGTAATATATTTTATTGTTTTTACTGTTAATGTTCAGCAAAGAATGTGGATAATGAATCTCTACAATTGCCACATCCCATTTCTGGCGAAACTCTACACATCGTTGTAATTTCGTAATATATGAAGTCAATGTATTTTCTGGAAAATAATCCATGGAACTATTACTGGGAAGTGTAACGTAAAAATCTTGATCAGGTTCCATTCTTCTTCTTCTTCTTCAATGAAGTTGCAGGGATCCACGAATTGAATGAGGAAGGATATCCTTTCCACTGGACGAGATACTCCTTTCTGCGACCTTTTGTTCTTGTACGTAATATTTTATCGATGAGGAACGTCGAAGGGAGCGGTACTGGTTGTAATTCTTCTCTGTAGAAAACACCATCGATAAGTTGATGATTTAAATCCTCTAGTCGATACACTGGTGGGTTTCTTGGTACAATGGCTTTTACTCTGAATATTTCCCAAGTCCAGTTCTCGAGGTAACCCTTGTCAAAGATACGTTTTGTTTTACTTATACGAACAGTATCACCAACAGATAAATCCGTATCTTGTTTTGAACGTTGTAGCTTTTTGTCGTATAAGTTATGCCACACCTCCAGTAAATTGTCCTGAGAAACGTTTGCAGGTGCCATTTTAATACTGGCTTGCCGACTTTCATTGTATCCTTTTACAAGTAAAGGTAATACTTTGATGTAATTGTATGTTTGATATTTGGTAAAGTATTTCCACATACGATGTTTCAATGTCTGATTAAATCTTTCTGCGATGCTGGCTTTAATATCTGGATCCTTTGTTGTAACATGTTGCACGTTGTGTTTTCTGAGAAACTTTTGTACTGTCTTGTCGGTAAATTCAGTTCCTTGATCACTACGTAGTACAATTGGTTTCCTCTCCTGGAAAATCATTTCAAATGCATTCACTATATCCTCGGCACTTTTTGATTTTAGTGATACAGCCCACCCGTACCGACTAAACACATCAATCACTGTAAGAATATAGCGGTAATTTGTCATTATAGTTTTGAAGTGATTGTAAATCATTTAAATCACATTCCCATTGATCATCAATATTGTTGACAAGATAAAAATCTCTACGGAAACGACGACGTACAGGACGATGTAACGTGTAGGTAGGTTGTTTGTTTAACCAAAGTTTTATTTTGGCTAGAGGTATAGATTTTCCTGTGGCTTGCCATAATTTCTTTGCAGTAGAAAACGATGCAGGATGTGCTGAATTGTAATAAATGGATTTCAACTTTTTGTTCATGGTTTGTACGTTGACCATTGTAGAATGATATGTTTTCTTTTTGGTCGGACTTCTAAAACATCATCATCATCTTCTTCTTCTTCTTCTTCTCCGGAAGAAAATAATTCAGGTGCCGGTTTTGGTGGTGCAGATCCTTCAGATGCTGTTGTACTATTATGCTTGACAATATAGTTTAATCTTCGTGGATTACCAATCAATTCTTGAGGTGTGTTTGACGATGCAAGGTAGTTGCAAAACAATTCCCAGCCTTGAGGATTAGAATGTTTCCTCGGTCGAGTCACATCGCACATTAAATCTACAATATTGGATCCATGTAGTTTATTATCGTTGATGTACACTGTTCCTTTATGATCCCACGTAATTGCGTCATCTTGTTTTAAACGACGGTATAGTAGTTCGGCTTTCTTACGATACATTTGTGGTATTGCGGCTAAAATTTCTTGTTTCGTGCTATCGTCAACATTCGGGACGTCACCATCAGGTTTCATTGATGTAATTGTAAGTGGTATTGGTTCTTCTTGTTTACGTATCACATAAAGATATTTCTGTAATATTCTATTGTACTGATTCCATTTTTCTTCATCACTTGGATACGATGTATTCAATATGGATTGCATTTCACGATCGAGATTAGATTCTCGATTTTCACTCACACGGGATGATGATGCATGCATTCGTTGAAGCATTTCTGGTGGCACTAAAACCATCTTCTTGCTATGTTCCATGATGTTTATTGTTTAAACAAAATACTGGATAACACACTTCCTACAATAGGTGCAAGTAATGCAGGTAAGAATCCTCCTTGTTGTACGGCTAAATGTTTCTTCTTTTTATCCAATGATTTTGTATTGTCTACGAGATAGCGGAGCGTGTTCTTGTAACGCTTTAATCTTGACTTCTGCGCACTTGTCAGTGGAACATTGCCTTTTAAGACATTATAACAACATTCACAAATACTATGAATTAATGAAGCGTCTGCATTGGCAATAATAGCTTTACGCAATCTTGGTTTAGCTTTGTGCAGAGCACGTAGCAGATCAGCGTGTTTCACTGTAGGAGACATCGTGACAGACTAAGTCATTTTTTTCACATGCACAATAATTTAAACATGTTTTGTTGGTACGTAAACATAATGATGCAAATCGTCGGGAAAAATATTTGTACGAAATCGCATTTAATCGGGTGTATCTTGTTTAAGATCCATCAGTAAATAACCATGTGGATTTCTTGTTGCGTCTGCATAACTTTCTTGTAGAAACAGTGGATGCTCAGGCATGATTTGATAACTCATATGCTTGATTTGTGACTTGTCACGTGGATTTTTAAACAACACCAAATACGAACAATTTAAACTCATATTTCTATTTGCTTTACTTTGATGAAATACATTTTGTGTTATAAAAATCACACTAATATTTCGATGATGTGATCCTTTTGTGAACATATCAACAATATCACTATTCACTTCTCGCATATGGTCATCAATAATAATCAAATGTGGTCCATCTTGAGGCTGAAAATCTTTCATTCGTGGAAGTCCTTCGTGAAATTCTACTGGAACTGGCATTGTTGCATACACGTCTTGCCATTCTGCATAATACCAATATATCTTACGAAATTTTGCATTGATCATGGTTGGGAGATGTGACAGTAATCGCTTCACAAAATACGTTTTTCCACACCCACTAGGCCCTGCGAGAATACAGGTAAATGGATGTTTCCACTGTGTATCAATGATGAACACTAACACCTTGTTTCAAAAATGATGCGTATTTAAAGCGAGTACACATTTTTTTTGTTTTAGTTTGTAAATTCTTGCACTCACTGGTGTGAAAAGGAAAAAAAACAGTTCATCTGTTTATCGAATAGTTGAAAACCGTTTATTTGTTAATCGAATAGTTAAAAACCGGATAAAGTTTAACGATTAACCGTGAAACCTGATCACTGTTTGATTTAAATTCTATTTGAAAATTTTTTGTTTCAAATTTTTTTTCGAAATTTTTGTTTTGAAATTTTTCGTTTCCAAATATTTTTTGTTTAAAATTTGTTTTGAAATTTTTGTTTGTAAATTTATTGTTTCAAAATTTTTTGTTTGAAAATTTTTCGTTTCAATTTTTTTTTGGTTGAAAATTTTTCGTTTCAAAATTTTTGTTTCAACTTTTTTCGTTTCAAAATTTTTCGTTTCAAATTTTCGTTTTGAAAAATTTTTTAGTTTCAAGATTTTTGTTTAAAAGTTTTCGTTTCAATTTTTGTTTTGATTTTTTTAAGTTTGAAAAGTTGAAAAAAAAAAGTTTTAAATGCCAAGAATCTTGTTCAAAGTTTCCACCTAATTCCTAGAGAACACTGACCAGGGACCTCGTCACGCATCAAAACCAAATCATCGATCACGTGACCGTACTACACCCGAAGGGTCCTACCAAATTGAAAGGGGTATAATACCTTATCAAATAGGATACATTGAGTCAATAACCGAACACGTGGTTGTACTAAAAAATTTGGTAATAGGACCACCGAAACATATTGAGGTTCTGTACTATGCTTCAATTGGACAATTTCAGTGTACCCCATTGCCAAAATTTAAGAAGGGTGCCCATATCTTATGATAGGAAATAGATCCCTGTAATCATAGGATCTCATTTAAGAGAATAAAATGGACCAAAAACCAAACACGTGGTACAACGTTTATATTTTGGCAATTTTGTACCCCTAAAAGGGAACGATATGGACCATCCAAATTCATCATGATACATATTGAGGTCCTGTACTATAATACCAAATGTTTAAATTGGGCAATTTCCAAAATTTAAGGGGTGGGCCAAGGTACCCCTCCCGGGGTGCACCAATGTACCCATGTCTTATAATAGATAATGGACCCCTATACATGACCATATAACCATATAAGGTAATAGGACCTCATCCAAGGGAATAAAATGAGCCAAAAAACCAAACATGTGGTTGTACTAAAATTTGGCAATTTTGTACCCCTAAAAGGGAACGAGGTGGACCACCCAAATTTATCATAATACATGTTAGGGTCCAATACTATAATACCCAATGTTGAAATTGGGCAATTTCCAAAATTTAAGGGGTGGGCCATGGTACCCCTCCCGGGGGTGCATTAATATACCCATGTCTTATGAAAGGTAATGGACCCCTATACATGACCATATAACCACATAAGGTAATAACACCTCATCAAAGGGGATAAATTGAGCCAAAAACCAAACACGTGGTATAACGTATTGCTTACGTTTATATTTTGGCAATTTGGTACCCCTAAAAGGAAACGAGGTGGACCATCCAAATTTATCATAATACATATTAGGGTCCTGTACTATAATACCAAATGTTTAAATTGGGCAATTTCCAAAATTTAAGGGGTGGGCCAAGGTACCCCTCCCAAATTTCTCAATGGGTGCATTAATATACCCATGTCTTATGAAAGGTAATGAACCTCTGTATACGCCCATATAACTATATAAGGTAATAACACCTCATCAAAGGGGATAAATTAGGTCAAAAACCCCCGAAATTTCAATTTTTGGCAATTTTTTACCCATGAAAGGGAACGACATAGACACCCAATACTAATAGAGGTACATACCCTGGTCCTACGCTACCACACCCAATTTTTAGATTTGGCAATTTCCAAAATTTAAGGGGGGTGGTCCTATGTACCCTGCCAAAATTTAAGGGGTGGGCCAAGGTACCCCTGCCAAAATTTAGAGGGGGTGGTCCTAGGTACCCCTCGGTCATTGACCCCGGGCCAAGGTCATTGACCTTTGACCTATGACGTCACAAAAATTTTTGCTGACTCGGCGAGCCATAACGGGGTCCCTACTACTCCCACATATATTCATATTCAATAAATAGGAGTTTACCTAAGTAAATATTATCGTCTCCGTTCATGTGTGTGTGAATTCCTGCGAGCAGACGACTTGCCAGTTGGGTATATGTATGCGTGTGCATACGCAAACAGTAAGTATTATACAACCTGAGTCTCAAAAGCACCAACGTGGCTCATGTCAAATCACTTGTCATATTTCAATATTATCATTCTGCGCCCAAACACAGTATGAGCCTGGACCAGAATTGTTATCAGCTGTTTCCTTAGGGAGTTCTTCGGGAGCCAGCATCCAAGGGAAACGGTAGGTAGCAATTTTAATGACGCCCGAGCTAGCGACACGAGCCAAGGCCGCCAGTGATTTGAGCATGGAGACAGTAGTTATATATGAATAAGTACTAATAATATTGGAATAGGAAATTTTATTAACCATATTTTCTTTTTACAGGTTGTCCCAATATAAATAATAATAGTAAAACTTAGTATTTTCGTACTCATATAGTGTTTTGTAATATATGTATTTTATTTGAATTCTATTTACATTTATTATTTGCGACTAGTAATTGTATTTTCATCATGGCGCACCAACAGATTGACATACTTAAGATACTTGAACAAATGCAAGCTGAAAATAGAGAACATTTTAAGAAAAATGAACAGGCCCAGATAGAAAATAAGGAATATTTTGCAGAAGCAAGAAAAAAATTAAATAGACTAGAACAGGCACAGAATGAGAACAAGGAAAATTTTGCAGAAGGAAGAGAAAAATTAGATAGACAAGAACAAACACAGAATGAGAACAAGGAAAATTTTGCAGAACTAAGATAAAAATTAGATAAGCAGGAACGGGCACTGAATGAGAATAAGGAAAATCTTGCTAAGCTACAGGCACAAATAGAAGCAGTTGAAATTAAGTGCTATGAGGGAACTACGAAAATAGCTGATAGAATACAAGCGTTAGAGAAAAAATTAGATCAAAACATTGAAAGAGTTCAGAGGGGAATTGAACACAATACAGTAGCCATTCAGCAGAACAGAGATAAACTAGAGCTCATGGTCCGCGACGTACATTCAATGGGAATGAAAGTATCCAAAAACACAAATCTTTTAATGGGTAAATCCGAAAAATTAGAATTAACACAAGGACAGGTAGAGGCTAATCACACCATTTCTAACGCTAATAAGGAACGTTGTCTCGTAGCGCATATAGAAACTGAGAGTCACTTAGACGAAATACACGACGAAGTCGTAGATTTAAAACAACAGGGTCGGAACAACGGTCACTTCAGATGTGTTACCAAGAGATTAGACATATTATCACGTCAAAGTTAAAAATGAACCGGCTTTCGAGAACAACGCCCAAATTAAAGTAGCACAGGGTGAAATATGAGAAATTAGGCACGATTTGGCGTTAGTATACCAAAAAGTAAAAAGAATCGAAAACAAATCACGGGAATTGGAACCTAATATCGATAGTAACATTCATGTTAGAACTGGATACCAACCTAACAGTGATTCAGCTTATACCGAACATAGTGAAGTTAGCAGTAGCGACGAAACTCATGTTAAGCTCATTACCAATAGAAATTTTAGACGTCATAATCGTGAAACAAGACATAGGGAAGTAGAAACAACTAAATTGAAAGACCATCTTACTCCGAAAATTATTGCGTATTTACCTAAGTTTAAAGGTGATCCCGCTACTGAATCAGTACATACATATCTGCGTAAGTTAGCATTAGCAGCAGAAGTTGCTAAATTATCAGAAAAAGCTTTAGTACAAGCCATACCTCATGTATTGGAGGGTGTAGCCTTAAGCTGGTATTACACACGTAATGAGGAATTTAAAACTTTAGAAGAGGTTAAAAAAGCGTTAGTTGAATCTTTCGCCGGAGACGCGACAATACACCACAGACTGTCAGCTTGTAAAGCAACTCGATTCAATCCTAAGACTCATGACTCAATGCATGCTTTTGCTTTAGATCAGTTTAACAAACTTAGAGAACTGACACCGCAATTACCCGAGAATTTGATATTAACAGACATTATAGGCCTACACATGTTACCTCAGAGATTTCGTACGGAACTTTATTTACATTCTTGCACTAATATTAGAGAATTTTGGCGTCTATCCAGAAATTAGAAACATTGTATTTTCAACAAACTAGAGAGGAAAAACTTCTGCAGGGTAACAATTCGAACAACAGGCAGAATCAAACTTCTCAAAACTATCAGAGATCTTTTAGTTATGGTAATAATAATCAGAATAGGTATTACAATCAGAAAGTTAATAATATCAAGGCTCAAAGAAACGGTAACTGAAACAGGAGAAATGCAAATGGTCGTGACAACAACGATTGACAACCACGTTCTCGTAATCAAAACACTAACCACGAGCAAAATCGGAATCGTAACCCTCATAATTACAATAAACGACCAAAACTACGTAATGGTAATTCCAAGGATCGAAGAAATGACAACCGAAATAAGAAAAGTAGAGGTAATATACCATTCTATGCTCGTAATAATGACAATCAAAATAGGAATAACGAACATGATTATAAAAGGTCAAATCATCGTAATGATATGTATCTTTCTTCATTATTGGGTATTAGATCTATTTCTTCTTTATTACATCCAGGCTCTTTTATAAACAAGTGAGAGTCATATCCTGTCAAGTTATGTATGATCACTGGTACAAACTTTGGTACTTTAACTTTTAAATTGCAGTTATTACATAGAGGTGCTACAAATTTTCCTGTTATATGATCGTGATGTTTAACTTTATGATTTTCTTTAGTATACTCCTCCTTACAGCAATAACAACATTTAGATTCATTGAACTCTTTTCTCTGACTTTTTGTTAATGCTAATTCGTTATTTTGTTTGTATATGCTCGATATGTGTTTGGCTTCTTTTGTTAACAGTCTTACAAATTTAGTAGCAGCGTTCTTACCTCTATACAAAACAGGATTAGTTTTACTTCCATCGCTCTTTACTACATAATAACAAAATCCAGATGGTTTATGATGTTGATATTTTTCGTATATGGCTCGTTATTCGGATAACATTCTTCACAACCCATAACTTTATGTAACAAACATTCAAAATCAGCATAAATCACAAATGGCACTTTCATTGTGTATTGGTAGTTTTTAAATTCAACACATTTACCTTCTTCAGGCATTATTATTTTTACTGGTTCATTTAACGAACAATCTTGCTCATGTTTATTTAAAGCGTCTTGCGAGTACAAGTATAACAAACATCTATCACATAAATATTTTCGAGCTCTCCATTTAGTTAACTGTGCACATACTAGTCTGCTTAAATCCTTAATCCAACAATAATGTGTTTTTACTTGGTCTTCATTTTGTTCTTTTATATATAATAAATTGACATGATTTTCTTCCTTGTTTTGTGTGTGATGTAGTATATAGATTGAATAGTCTTTATCATATGCATAAACATTTATAGAAATATTAAGTAATTTTCCAGCTCTTGGAATATCACATAGTTTTACAGGAAAATGAATATTTTTTTAATTTTTCTTCTAAGTATTTAACAGCTTGCTTGTACTTGGAAGGTCGTTGTGGATCTTTATTAACTGGGTATAGTGCAGAACAAATTGAATATAAGAAACATTTTTCATCTTCGTTCTTTACATTTATGATTGCTTGTTTATTTTTAATTTTATCAGATAGATCTATGTATGTTGATCCTCTATATGGTGTATATTTGACGATTGCTAGTTGTAAAAAGTTAATGTTTATAAGAGCCCAGCCAGAACCTCTAGCTTGGAACTCATCCATTCTTGTTCTTAATCTTTGTTTCATTTTAGTTATTTCTTCTTTTAAATTATTTGATTGATATATTTCTTGGTTTTCAGTGTTAAAATAGAAGTTTTGAGTTTCTTTACCTTTCTTATATGTACAACTTATATAAAGATTAGCTTTTAATGAACTATGTTTACTTAAGCTAATTTGTAATCTGTTTAATATAGCTTTAGATGTTGTAGTAATATATTGTTCAAGTGGATCTTGTGGTTTGTAATTTGTTGTAAATTTCCATGTTTCTAATCTTGATTTCATTGTCGTTTCTTTGAGTTTTACATCAATTGGTACTGATTCAACTTTGATTTTCGGTTCTAAAATTATTTCTTGTTTAAATGGGAATATATCTCTAATCTGTCTTCTGCTTTGTTCATCATCATATTGTTTAAGAAGGTTTATTAGTTCTGCTTTTCTTAATCGGGAATATCTTTTGATTCCCTTTTCTTTACATTGCCGTCTTAACTCTATTACAGTAAATTTACTATAATTACTAATCTTATTTACTATATAGAAAAACTTACTACTCAATTTTTATCTTCGCCGGATTATTTCTGTTCATTTTTGTACTATTTTTAGTTCCATATATCCTAATACAACGCTTAACATTGTACACTCCTGCCATTGTCTACATATTACGCGTTGTATTAGAACACGACTTTGATGAGAATAACCCATCAAAGTCACACATACACATATTAAAATTAAATCATTTTTGTAAACTTACTCATCATCATCATCATAATCATCACTACCATATTTATATTCATCATCACTACGCAAATCAGATGTTTTTGTTGCATTATTAATAATTCTTTTTCCTTTAACAGTATTTGCTTCTCTAATAGTGCTGCTAAGAGTTTAAGATCATGATGAATTAGTTTAAGTCTATCAAGTAATAAATCAAATTCTTTCTCCATATTTATTATATAGAAAACCAACAAAAATGAGATAAATTTTAAAAATCTAGAATAAAAACGAACATGACTAGTGCTAAGGAAATATTATCCTACAAACCTATATTTGATTGTGTATGTAAATATTTAGATATTGGTGGTTATAATGATGAAGACAAAATAAATTTTAGCATCTCCATAGGTATGTTAGATCATTTGTTCAAGAAAGCCAATAAAGAAAAGAACTCATTTCTTATACAAAACATTCTCTATGAGATATTAGATTCACTGACTGATGAACAATGGTTATCTATAGGTTATGATGATTATGAGGAGGAATAAAACTATGATCACATTACAGAAGATTTCATACGTAAATATCTGCAGAAAGTTAATTTGAGTGAAATATGTTCATGGAAAAAGTTATCGGAAGAGTTTATAAGAGAATTAGCTGATAAAGTTGATTGGGAGATTATTTCAGGAAGCCAAGACTTATCAGAAGACTTTATAAGAGAATTTGCAGACAGAGTTGATTGGAAAGAAGTATCGTATAATCAAAACCTATCTGAAGAATTTATTAATGAGTTTATAGATAAAGTTGATTTTGATGCTATATATTATGGAAACAAACTCTCTGAAGCCTTTATACGAGAACATGCAGATAAAGTTTCTTGGGGACGCTTATCTCGAACACAACAATTATCAGAAAACCTTATAAGAGATTACGCTGACAAAGTAGATTGGGAAATAATTTCAATATTTCAAAATTTAACAGAAGGATTTATTGCAGAGTTCAAAGACAGAGTTCATTGGCATAACATTCAATTTATCAACCCCTCTCTGTAAAGTTTATATATTTATTTAGACCTTACGTAGATTGGAGAGTTATAATAAGAAAATACCGTAATAATCCCGATTTAGGTAGTATATTGAATTTAGCATTCGATGTTACAACAGATGGTTTGTTTAATGTTTAACTAATTACCTTTTATGACTATTATATCATAAAAGTCGTAACCTTTATTATCTAATATTAACTTTAATTATCTTTTATGATTATTATATCATAAAAGTTGTAACTTTAATTATTAGTTATTAAGCTTAATTATCTTTTATGACTATTATATCATAAAAGTTGTAACTTTAATTATCTAATATTAACCTAATTATGTTTTATGACTTATATCATAAAAGTTGTAACTTTAATTATCTAATATTAACCTTAAATATCAGATAATAACCGATCCTATAAACAATCAATTTCTTTAATCAATTCTTCTTCTGATAGTGGTGCCCAAAACTCATTACCCTTACCTTTACGAATATCTAGTTCTTGCTGCATTAGATTGAATAGCTTAATACTGTTAGGATCTCTTAACTTTTCATATATTATTACATGATTCGGATATTTTTCTTCTGCTTCATTAAGAGGCTTATATAGACTTCTCTTTTGACATCTGATAGCATAATAAGGGAAAGGATCATTAGGTTTATTCTTCTTATATATGATTAGACAATTTTCTTTTGAAACATCATCTGTATATGGTGCTGCGATTGTTTTAAGACGATTTATTTCCTTTTCTTGTTTCTCATTGTTTATACGTAATTCATTCATTTGTTGTTCTATTTCTTGTACCTTCGTTTGTAGTTGTTCTTTATCGTCAAGGTATTGTTCAGCATCTTGTGCGAAGTAGTTTTCAAAAATATCATAACACTTATCATAAAACTCTTTAGACAACCAGTGAGCTATAGCAATAAATATTTTTTATAAACGTATGTTCCTGAGACAATTGATGTTGTTTCTTTATCTCCTCCTTTTACTAGGTATGTAGAGCAACTCCTATGATTATAGGGACTGGTTATTTTGTTATAGTATTCTATTAGTTCCTGAGATTCTTTATTTTTCAGCCAAATATCAAATCTTTTCCCACCATCTTGACACAGTTTAGTAGCATTGAAGTACCCTGTACTCTTATCTATAATCAGTTTAAAATCACCAAAAACACCATACCAATAATTACCCTTAATCTGTTCATAACAAATATCATTTAAACTATACGAATTATCCATAGTACTCATATTTATTGTATAAAAATGTTGATTTAATCATTTTCGGAGTTTTTTACCCACACAAATAAATTCTCATTTTCCATTTGATCATATCAAGTATTAACTCTTTCGAAATAGTTACACCCTTACATAATCATCTAACACAGAGAGTAACGGTTCGCTAGCCTTCTATGGAATAATAACCATAAAAGACAAACATTTATATTTACACTACAACATTACTCTTATCTACCCAACTATTATGTGAATCATCAAAACCTAGCCATTTAACATATACTTTATCACCTTTCTTTCTTAACACCTTTTCCAGATAGTATTCATCTTTATGTTTCGTCTGTAATAGTTCTGGTTCGTAAAATCTACATTGTACATCCTCTTCTTCTAAATCTTTAATTCTATATGTAGGCGGATTAGATGGAATAACTTCACTAATAACAAATACTTCTGTTGACCAATTAGGTGTATATCCTTTCTCAAATAACCCTTTCGATTTACTTATACGAACATGATCACCTAATTTGTATTTGGGTTTAATACGCTTATATTCTTTCTTATACACTTTATCCAATATTGTTCGCTCATTCTTCTTATTAACTTCTATTGGCTTTAAACCAATTGTTCGATGCACTCTATTATTATACTCACTAACCAATGTTGGTAATATCTCTATCCATTTATAATTCCCTTGTGTTGTAAACCTTTTCCACATATTTTGTTTAAGTGTTCTATTAAATCTCTCAACAACAGAAGCTTTCTTACCACTATAGGTTGAGTAATGATAAATCTTATTTTCCTCCATTAACTTCTTAAATTCTATATTATAAAACTCTTTACCTTGATCAGTTTGTAAGTTACTAGGTTTTCTCATTCTTAATATGGATTCGAATGCTTCTGTAACATTCTTCCCACTCTTATCTTTAACAAGAACAGCAAACACATATTTCGAGAACACATCTATAATCGTTAGCAGATACTTATAACCTTTATTTGATTTAGAAACACCTTTTAATACTCCACTATCCATTTCAACAAGATCAGCTTGCCAAAGATCATCAATACCTTTTATAACTACACTTAATCTGTCTAAGTTTTTTCTAGATGGTTTGTGAATTTCTTCTATAATGTCTTCTCTAACACCTTTACCTTCTTTTAGTCAATCGGGCTTTTTAACGAATTGAGTTTTAGTAACACCACATACAGAACAAATACCTTTCCTTAGATATCTTCCATTTTTTGTTTGTTCAATTCTAATGGTATCTTTCTCCGTATCTGTCAATTTCTTACACTTAACACAATACATCATCATTATTTATTGTATAGAAAATCAACAAAAAAATAAAATTTATCATTACCTAATACTATACTTTTAACATTATCATCATCATCACTTGATCCGTTTTCACCTTCATCTTCTATTTCTATATACATATTAAGCAATAATAATTTACCTTCTTTCAATTCAGAATCTTTGGATGGTCTAATTGTTAACTGATCATTTATATTAAAGTATAATGGAAAACTTTCAACTAAAGCGTCATTTAAGAATAAGTCTCTAAGATGTTTATTAGGACTCGATTCTATATCCATTAACCTACCTCTATAAAGAAATTTGTAGGCAGCAGCTAAATTATATACAAAAAAGGCTGGTTTTCCAAGATCATCTTCCGCCAATCGACATGGAACTTCAACAATTTCTTTTCTTGTAAGTAAATTAAACTCTTCTTTCACTGATTCAAGCTGTTCTAATGTTACAACATCTTGTTTATCAATAGCATTAGATACATTAACCAATCTTTTGTTCTTAAAATCAACCCAGGATGTAAAAACTTCTCTAGATTCTTCTATTATACTTTTAACATTACCAAAAATATCCATATTTATTATATAGCAAACGTCCTTAGGAAAGCTCTCTTTCTATGTACATTATATCAAATAAAAATTGTCCTTCTTCCATAGCTGAATTTTTATTTGGTTTAATCGTAATTATATCGTTGTTGTTAAAGTTAAAAGGTATATTTTCAATCAAAGTATTATCTAAATATATGTCTAAAAAGTATTTATCCAGACTTAATTCCATGTGCATTATTTTTCCATTATAGAGAAATGTGTAGCCATTAGTGAGATTAAATATTTTAAAGATTGGCTCCTTAGCATTCTTAATTCTCAATCGATATAATAAAGGTATAGTTTCTTTCTGCATAATCAATTTAGTAGTATCCATCCTAACCTTTTGAAAATCTTCTTTCTTTATATATGTGTCTTGTAACGTTTCTAATGCATCTTCAAATCGTTTTCTATCGTCCTCTAATTGGGCTTCTATTGATCTAAGTTGACTTACGCTAACAAGATCATTTAAATTCTCCAACAATTTTAATTTTTCTTCACTAATATCAACATTATCTTTTCTATCTTTAACATTACCAAATATATCCATACTCATTTATTATACAGAAAATGTCCATCCTAATTTTTCAAAACATTTCTTTAACATCTCTATTTGTTTACATGAGTGTTTAAAATCAATATCAACATGGACATCGTGCTTTTTCAACAGATGGTACAATACACATTTTAAGTTAATAAATAATACTCTTTTCGGATACAGTTCTTTAAAGGTTTCGTATAAGTTTTCGAAGTCGTTTATAAGTGTTTCTTCCATATGTCGTAAGTTTAATGGTTTTTGATCGGTAAGGTGATAGTGTATTAAATAAACATCATTTTGTGTATTTGTTTTTCTTTGGTACTTCTAAAACATCTTTGGTTGATATTAAATTTTTTGATATCTCTAAATTCATCATTTAGCACCTTGAACACATCTTCAGGAATAATTCTATCCTGTAAAGCTTGCAAACGAGATAACTGTAACTTAAATCTTTTTATAGTATCATACCATGGTTTTCTTACACAAGCAGCTCTCATTCCTTCACAAGTATTGTAAACAAAACCATTCGCTACAGAACAATTATCACAAATATATGTACTCCTACCTTTTGTTAATGACTTACTACCACAATTACTGCATTTTAATGGTGCGGTGCTATAATTTGATAACATATCCTTTAAGGTAATTATTGGATATAACTTTACCAACTCTTCTTCCGTATACAAAAATTTAGGTATTAACATTTTCCATAACTGAAGAACTGTATATGCGTTGTTTTTATCTTTTAAGTCTATCTTACTAACATCCTGAAAATACCAATTAAAATTAAATCTAACTAGTGCATCTAGTTCATCCTCTTGCTTCTCAAAATAATCTAAAAATCTATTGTGTATAGCTTCCATATTTATCTTAAAACAAAACTTTTATGAATATAAACCATAAAAGTACTTAAACTTAATAATATTTAATCATTTTTAATCATATACATAACATCACTAAAAGAATACCCTTGATTTAGAAGATTTAAAACCTTAACACAAAGATGACCACATATAACTGAATTAAAGTCTTGTATTCGTTCGTCATTGTAAAATAAGTTTTTGGTACCAAGATATTGTACTAGTTGTTTAGGAGGAACACAAGCATAAGAATCGAACACGTACTTTATGTTGTTATCTTTCCAATAGCATATCCAATGAGTACCAATGTTTTCTGATTTATCAAGGTTAACTATACCACACTCATGTACATAGGGTTTTTGTGGAAGTTCATCACTCATAAATACACCTCTAAATCGTTTTATCTTTAATTCTTTAACCAACCTCTCTATATCGAAGTTGGTCAATGGTTTTAGTTTTTTGACTTCTTTGGTTTACCTGCTCCCTGCTTTTCTTCCATAGCCATATTGTGTCTCTTTTGTTCTTCATGTTCTTGTTTATTCTTCTTAGCATCCAGTACAGTTTTAGTAATCGCTGCTGCACCACCTGCTAATGAACCGACTGCACCTAAAGCTGCTAAAATAGCTGGAATTGTAAAAATAAAACCACCCATATGCTCTTTCTTAATCTTTTTCATTTGTGCAGTAGTTAAAGTTAAATCCATTCCTTTACCTTCTTTAATTTTCTTAGATTTATCACTAAGTTGTTTATTGTTAATACATGATCAATATTTAAATCCTTTAGTTCGTTATAAGGAACACTAAACATACAACCTTTAATAGAACACATCTTCCTATTTATTTAAGAGAAAATTTTAGTTTGTAAAAGTACAGTTGTTGCTCCACCAAATTCAATTAAGGAATCATTCTCATCTGTTATCCTTATCTCAAAATTGTCAACCTTGTCTTTGGATATAGGGAAAAATAATGGATAAGTAGGTTCATAAATAATACTATGTTTAAACTCGGCATCTGTTTTAAATGATGCTATAATTCCTGTTTTTCTATGTGTGTATTCTGTATCTTTAATAAACTACCATCTGCTATATTACAGTGAACATTTATAGTATCAAACGGATGAAACTTTGGCAACTTACTTCCAATATGTGTTTTGTTTTTTTCTAAAACTTCAAGAACATTAAACCCGAGGACAGTACCTATACCCCCAATTGTAACATCATTACTATCAGTTTCTATTTTAATTCTGTTTCTTAAATGATCTTCTGATAATGTTATGTTGATGGATTGAGATTTTAAATACTCATTAAGTGATTTTAAATTATATTGCCCTTCTGGTATAAAAACTTGTCTATCACCATATGAGAAACTGTTTTTTTCTGTTGTTATGTTTGGAGTTAGATATGTACTGTAAAACCCAACTAGTCCTATACTTAAATAGTTGCTACTGTTGTCTAATTCGTAATGGAGTTTCTTCTTTAAAACAGAAGTATCACTCGTTAACTTAAACACCTTAGCCATTTATTATATAATAAATGAATGAGTTTGATTTACCTAGAGATATTCCAAGAGAGAAAGTAATCAAGTTAATAGAAGATATCATTCAAAAGTTAGAATACAGTTTAAAGAAGAAAAAGAGAAAACTACGAATTGTTAAATATGCATACTACACTTTGATCACGTTGTCGGTTATACTTTCTGCAACAAGTGGATTTATTAATATTTTTATATCTGTAACAATTTACTCAATATTAACAACATCTCTTGCAACTGGAAGTGCTATAATAACAGGTTTGTCTTCTAAGTTAAACATAAGGAAAAGAAAAGACGAATATAAAACCATTGTCACTTGTATTAACTAATTAAAAGAACAGTTAGAGATGATAATAACATTAAATGGTGAAATGGGTAACGAATATATAAAAGATACGTTGCTTAAGATCAGAGAACAACTTAAAGATATAAGATCATAAAAGAGTCGATTTTCTCTATAACAAATGAGTAAGAAAACTATTATTTGGGATGTAAAAGAGATGATAAAAGAAAAAACAGTTAAGAAAAGAAATGGAGAGCTTATACCTAATGATATTCGATGTCTTATAGTTGGTCCATCTGGGTGTGGTAAAACTTTTTTGTTATTTAATTTTTTATTACAGCCAGGTTGGTTAAACAATAATTACTTCTATATATATTCTAAAAGCATGAATCAGCCAAAGTATGAGCAATTAAAAGATCGATTTGGAAAAGCAGAACTAAAGTTTAAGAAGCAAATAGCAACGTTCTTAAGCGGTAATGATTGTATTGTACCTACTGATGAATGTGAAAAATACTCTATAGTTGTATTTGATTATTACATTTTGGAGAATCAAGATACTGTTAGAAATTACTTTACAAGAGGTAGACATAGACATTTAGACTGTTTCTATCTTGCACAAACATATTCAAAAGTGCCTAAACAGCTTATAAGAGATAACGTTAACTTCCTATGCATATTCAGACAAGATGATACTAATCTTAAACATGTGTATAATGAGTTTGTTGGGGGAGATATGTCTTATGATAAATTTAAAGAGATATGTTCAAAATGTTGGCAAGAAGATTATGGTTTTATAGTAATTGATATGACAAGGAAGGTAGACAATGGTAAGTATAGGAACAAGATAAAATACTTTATAAACGTTTGATGTTTTTTCATGTTTATTGAAGTTCTTTGACGTTTATTGACGTTTGTTCGTTTTCTATATAATAAATGGATGAGAAAGATATTCACAAGAATATTAAGTTAAAAGAGTTCTTGATAAAGGGCTTCAAATCTTGGAAGAAAGAAAGAGCAGGAATATATGATAAATTTAAGACGCAAGAACAGCCTGTAATTAATGCTATTCAAAACTTGGGAAGTGAAATCAAAGAAGTAGCAGAACAAAATAAAAATCTAATAACTGTACTTGTTCCAGTTGTACATAAGAAGGCTTCAATAGATCCCGGTCTACTAGAAACACCTAAAAAGATAACTTATGATAGTTCCCCAAGTAGTAGTGATACGCCTATAACAGGAGAAAAAAATGAGAAAACAAATTAAAGACAAAGTTGAAGGAATAGAACCTTTAACAACGGCACAGTCATTTGGTAAGATTGCAACGAAATATTATAGTAAAAGAAATGATAGTGTATTTGGAATAAGAACTGTAGAAGAAGATGGAAAAATAATAAATAAGATAGGAAATTCTGAAGTTAAAGTGAATGGTGATGATTTGATACTTAATGGTAAAACTTATAAAGGAACAGAAGGTCTATGGGAATTGTTAACGATGAATACTAATAAAACCATTGAAGTTTATGATGATGACAATTTTGAACAGGACAAGGAAATAATAATAGAATCAGATGCTGCCTTCCAAAAATATAATCGAGATAAAAAAAGTAGCATCTAATAGAGGTTCTAAGTACATTAATATTATCAAGCCTATTTGGGATAATTATATTAAACCATCATTACCTCCAACTCCTAAAAGGACTGGTGAAGGAATTAAACAATATACAGAGATACCTAAAGAATATATATGGATGGATGATGTGAGAAAGTTAATTGATCGGTTAATAGTTATAGATGGAGAAGAAAAGGCTGGTAAAAAAAACTTTTATAATGAGAAAGTAGGTATAGTGAGTATGATTAATAATAAGCTTTCACCATTTATTCCTAATGATCCAAAAGGTATAGGGTATTTGATTAAGATCTTAAATACGTTACCACCACGATTCTGGAATGATGAGAAGCTTGGAAAAGGATTAGTAAATGATTTGATTAATAAACTCCCATTTGAATTACATATTCCAGGATTTTCGTACTGCGGTCCGGGAACTAAGCTACAAGAAAGATTAGAAAGAGGACATAAAGGTATTAACCCATTAGATGAGGCTTGTAAAGAACACGATATATACTAAAGAGACAATAAAGATACAGAGTCATGACATATTGCAGATAAGGAACTAGAAACTAAAGCATGGAAAAGAGCATTTAGTAGTGATGCGTCAATTGGTGAACGATTAGCTGCTTTTGGGGTTGGTACTGCTATGAATGCTAAGGTTAAGTTAGGATGGGGATTATAAGTTTTTTAATTGTTATTATGTATGATTCTTTTATGGGTATATCCCATAAAAGCGTTGTTTCAAGATTTTCTTTATAATAAATGGTTAGTGTTGAGAGTTACGAGTTACAGAGTTTTAAAGCTAACACAAGAACATTTAATAATTTGAATGAAGCTAACAAAGATATTGAGTTTGATTTCGATGTGGGGGATGGCTTCATACATCCACACAAAGCAGATTGTCATATAACTTTTGAAGTTGTTGGTGCATCAGTTACAGGAACATTTGGTGCAAATGATACTATAAAACTTGTAGATAACTTCTCACCATTCTTCTTTTCTCAAATTGAGGTTAGAAAGCATGGAGTTGTTATAGATAAGATTGAACTAACTGGAATAACATCTACAGCTATCGGAACGTTAAAGATTTCCAAAGCAGAAGTTGAATATCTAAAACAAGCAGGATTTGAAACAGATGATAAACTTGGTCTAAGAAAGGACTTAAGTGTTTTGTATCCATTAAGATTAATTCCAGGCTTTTTAAGTGATTATAAAGAGGTTATGTGGAAAGGTGGATTGAGAATAACATTTACAAAAGCTAACAACAATAACGACGTCTTGTACAAATGGACTCGATCAGGAGCAGGTGCAGCAGCTCCTCATCATGGAAAAATAACAATAAAAATTATGGAGATAAGAATGCCTATTGTTGAATACGAATCTAATTATGAAAACAGGTTAAAGTTGAATATTCATAAAGAACCTAAAATCATGTTTTCATTCCATACTTATCAATGTGTTCAAAAGACTGTTGTAGGCTCTTTCTTGGAGTTCGATGTTACTACTCAATTTAATTCTAGAAAATTTGATATGCCTGATTTCGTAGTTCTAATGTTCCAAACTGATAGAAGTGGCAAACAAACAGCAGATGCAAGTAAGTTTGATCATTGTAAGGTAAAGAATATCTATCTTAAGAATGGAAGGAATGAGGTATTTCCAAAAGAATCAAGATACTTAGATATTGCTAACAAGCATTATTTTAAGATATACGAAGATTATACTGCATTTAAGAGAATAACATGTGGCAATACCGAAATGTACTATGATCCTAAAGAGTTTATAGATAACAGACCAATGTATGTGATTAATTGTAGTAAGAGGAAAAATGTATCGGTAAATGAGAGAACAAACATAAAGATTGTAGTAGACTTTGCAGAAGCTGTGGCTGCTAATACTATATGTTATGCGATTTTAGTTGGACAAAAGAACTTTACATATGATCCCAAGAATGAGAAAGTAGTAGAAGAGTTTAGATAGTTAAATATATGTTTGTATTGTTTTATTAAAGTTTTTCCATAAACGAAATTGACAAAAATGATTTAAATATTTTTGGTGAAGATAAAAATTGAAGAGTGTTCATTGATTTTCTATATAATAAATACGATGTCGAGTCATATTGAGCTTTTAAAAAAACTTGGAAGTCTTGAACAAGAACAAGTTATTGGATTAAGAGAATTAGAATTAAATACAGAATATAAGATTGTGAAAATGGAAAAGATTAAAACTAAGTTTGGGAAGAGCATTTTAGTTGAGTGTGAGGATTTTAAGGTCTTTTTTCCACCTAGATTTACAAAACACTTAACAGATAAAATGATTGATGAGATCGTTAAAGATGGAATAAAAATCAAATACACTGGTTTAAAAGATAATTATCCAACTGTTGAGTTCTGTATGTAGATTTTATGTAAATTTTCTGTGTGTAAATGAGAATCGGTTTTATGAATCTCATAAAACGAACATTTTCCTTATAATAAATAAACTATGGCTACTTATTTGAGTAAAAAATGACGTTAAGCATTGAGATTCCTTCGCATAGATGAGTTAGAAAAAGGTAAAGCGTACGAGATAACATTATGGAAATTGATTCAAACACAGCGTTATGGTCAAAGAGTTCTAGTACATTTAGATGAGAAATATAAAACGTTATTACCACAAAGATATAATGATGAAAGTGAGCAAGTATTGAAAGATTTGAAAAAGTATAAGCTGTTTGTTAAGTATGAGGGTTTGAAAGATTTAGATAATGGTTATAAAATACATCAGTTTTACTTTAGAAATGAATCCAAAAAATAACAAAAATAAAACTTGTAATTTTAAGTATGTTTTAAGTGTATAAGTGTTTTTATGGTTTCATTATCAATATCCGAACTTGTAATTTTAAGTATATTTTAAGTGTATAAGTGTTTTTATAGTATCAGACTATAAAAAACTAAGACCTTTGGATATACAGAACATAATGTCATTTAAATTTTAAAGATACATGTATAAATAAGGGATTTATTTGAGTTTTTTATAATTATATCCTTAGAGTTATGCGATTTATAAGACATTCGATAGATAGGAAATTTATTTGTCTATTGATTGCCGTTTGAATTTTGAAAATCGGTTAATATTTGATGAAGTTATAGCAAATTCGAAATTTCGGGAATTTTTTACGTTTTTTTTTTAGTTTTCGGGAATGTTATTCTTTAAAAGAGTCTTAAAACTTTATTTAAATTATGGTAGTATTTTTTATTTTTTCGATTTAATGAAATTTTGTAAAGATATTAAAAAAGGGAAACATATCCTGTGGGTTATGCAACCATTTATGCATTTTATAAAATTGGTTATGTTATTAGTATTCATTTTCCGTTTGAATTTTTGAAATCGGTTAATTAGGGATCGAGCTATTTAATTTTAACGTTATTTGGGCGTGAGACTGCCAGTGTTGCCAACTCATTTTTATCAATTATCATATTTATTAGTAATGGGGTGAATTCATCCCGATATGTTTTAAAGCGATATCTAAAAAATTAAAATCCTGGAACGTTCCGAAAAAAATATTGAGTTGGAGACACTGATTCTAAAAAAGAGATCTAGTGAGAACAGCACGTACAATTTGTGAGTTGTGAATTTCTTTCTTTTATTTGAGGAAATGATGTTGAGGAAATCATGTTGAGCTATATGTAAGTCATTCTCTCTCTTTCTTGCTGAAGGTGGAAGGATATTATGACGTGTATCAACTAACATCATAGTTATTACGTAGTCCCATCTCGTGGGATAATGTCATAGTTATTGCGTAGTCCCATCTCGTGGGATTACGTCATAACAGCTCCATCTGGTGCCTACTGCAGCTAGAAGTTCTGTTGGCATGAGGAGGCTAATGTATATATATGTATGTTAGTGTGAGGAGAAGGAAAAAGAGACGCTATAAATCTCATGTACATATATGCTCATGCTCTCTTCAACTGAACATATGTATATGTGTGTGGTGAAAGTGTATATACATGTAACAACCATATGCGACATACTAAACTTTAAGTTCGTATTACTCAGCTATTAATAAACCGATTTCGATCAAACAAAAACTATTTTTTCAATCAAAAACAGCACTATAAGTTATAAGTTTTAGGTATAAGTTTTTATGATTTTAAATGTCATAAAAGCATATTCAATCTCACTTTAGCATTGTAGTTATGGGAATACTTTGCGCATAACGCTACTTCATTCATTTCTATGTCTAAATAATCTGGTTCGAAAAAAAGGTCAAAATTGCGCTCGTAGTGAGCATAACAACCTACTTGTACACCAAAAATATCTAACATTTTTAATTATATATTTTTAAAACTACTTCAGAAGTGAAAGGTGATATTACGATTTTTTTCATACTATATTAGGAAACAATTCTCATTATTATTTATTTATTTTAGTACGGCTACACAAAATAAGTTTCCTCATTAATTAATAGCCAAACCAAAAAGAAATAGACATAAGAAGTTTCCCCTACTACGGATGAAAATTTTCTCCTCTAGTGTGGCTGAATTTTGTCAAAGGTAATTTCCTCGAATCCACGGTTAATTCCTACACTGTTTATGTCTCTCTTTCCTCGCTTATTTGATAGTACGCCCATCCTTTCAACAGCGCTTAAAACAGAACTCACCGCTAGTTCCTTTCATTAGAAGAGGAGTTCCATTCTGTACAACTACTTGCTAAATGTTTCGGACAGCAGCGCCACGAAAAAGCTGGATCAAAGAATTTTGAGTCTTATATCGGTCATTGTAAAATACAATGCATATTTTGCGCCGCCGTTGACTTTTCACTTTCTGAATGGTCATCCATATAATTTCGGGCTCTATTCTTTATCAAATTTCGCAAAATTTGGAGAACGCAACGTAAACCGAAACATTCGTAAATCGTTGGCAATCAGTCTGAACATAGATAAACCTGCCATATTTTCGTCATGAGAATATGGGACACCTTGATGTGGCCTCGCCAAACTTTCGAGCACAATCCAATGAACTGTAGCTCTGGTTATGAACAACAGTATAATAGGCGAAAGTTCGCTCAGCTCAAGCTAGTTTTCTCTTTTTGTTCCCTACAATTAGTTGTACGAAGTGAAGATATTTTTTTTAAAAAAAAGTCGCCTTAATAACTTAAGTTGAGTCTTATAAAAATGTTTTACGGGATTGAATCAGGGATACAATCTACTTTGAATATTTTTTACATAGCAATATTTATTTACAGAGCAGTTGCCAAAATTACATTTGTGAGTTTAACGTGACGAAATCTTAGCTGATGTTGCTCCTTGCGTCTTGTGTGATTGTCAGGGCCGGATTTACACATTTCCAAGCCCTACACCAAATCACAATTCTGCGCCCCTGCCACTCAAAAAGATTATTTATAATTTCCGTTAACTTACCTAATGTCTTGGAGTAAAACACACTCATCTTCCCTGTACTTGTAGATATAGAGGCACTGGAAACAATGTTATGTTTGCTTGTTTTCTGGCCTTAAAGAGTGACCAAGTTTCCACCATGTGCAATGGAAAGAGTACCATTGCAAATTTGCAGTCAACTCCATAGTTGAACTTCGTTGCTTTCAGAAAAGGGTAAGTCTCCACCAAATTGAAAGAATACATGCATTTCGATTTAGGTATTCTCGTTGACACAAAATTCGAACACTTCACTTGTTATGTATTATCAACAGCTGAGCTCGTGAACTTTATCAAATATCCCCTTGACTCCCAGCAGACAACTACAACTCTGCGCTTTGAGTCTATTTGTTTGTTCGTATGAAATCTGAGATGGTGGTGTGATATAACTTGCTCCTAACTTTTATGTTTTCCCCGCGGGAGCTCATGTGGTCCGGATTCCACGTTAATCAGAAGGTCCCATCTCATAACTTCGTTGCTGAAAGGAATGTTAAACTCAAAATCAAATCAACTCAAACTTTCATGTCATGATGGGCATCCGCAGGATTTTTTGCAGGGGGCAAACATTAAAGTTACAGAGTTTTTAACTTTTTTAAAATTTATAATTGCTTTTCTCTCTGCGACTCACCTTGGGATAGGGGACGGGTAAGAATCTCGGGAGGAGTCACCAGAGCAAAATTTGTGTGATATGATCACGATATTCGCATGATGCGACCAGTGGGCCTAACCAGGGGTGGATCCTGGGGTTCCGCACCCTCTCTAAAATTTCTGAAAGTTAATAAAATAAAACCTGAAGTCCATATTGAGGCAAAAATTTCCACCCACGCCGAAACACCTCGGGCGCTTCCCGAAATGAAATCTTGGCGACGCAACTGGATGTGACTGAAAAAAGGAACTATTTAGAATGACTGGTCACATAGTTTGAGCTTACTACTTCCCAAATGTGAAATAAAATTAAATCTTAAAAAAAAACTGAAATTAAAAAAAATTTCAAATCTCCTCGTAAATTAATTATATATATATATATATATATATATATATATATATATATATATATATATATATATATATATATATACAGTGGCGTATTTACGATTTTGTTTCAGGAGGGGCTTTGCTAAATTTCGGGGGGGCTTTGCCTGGAAATGTGAAAATTCTGCAAGATATTTCATTTACTTTACTATACTAAGTAAGATTTCGGGGGGGGCTTAAGCCCGGAAGCCACCCCCTAAATACGCCACTGTATATATATATATATATATATATATATATATATATATATATATATATATATATATATATATATATATATATATATAAACACTTCAAACTATACAATTACAATAAAATTCGAATTACTGTTAAATGGTTTGATGTTTCTTACCTTAGTCTCGGAAGAGAAACTGAAGTCTTCTTGGAGCCTCTTTAGCAAAAGCAGTTATTACGCTTGAAACTAAAGTTTCATTACCTTCTGCGATCTTGTTCCGATGAACACTCATCATGCAGAGACCATCGAGTCTGTCGTCGCACATCGTAGAGCGACGGTCGCAAGTGGTAGCCAAGAGCATCACCACACTCGACTTTAAAATCAAGTAAATAATGAAGAACACCAGAGAAAGAAGAATCCCCTTGCAAAGAAGGTCGTGAGTTGCGCGAAACACAATTGAAGACATAATTGGCAACAATTTCTTTCTGTTGGCTGTAATTTGTTTATCAAGGGCAGAATCAATTTGTTCAATAACATTATTGTGTCTACCTTCCATTGTACTCTTGAAATTCTTCAAGCGTTCTATTGCTTCTTTATGCCACTCAGACAAAACATGATTCTTACATGCTTCATGCATATTTTTATTTTAATAAATGGTCCTACAATGAAAGCACCTTGCATACTTCTCTGAACATTCGGTTTAAACAGAACACAGTGTGGACACAAAGCTCCTTTGACTTTTACTGAATACCCCAGCCAGGAACTATACCGCTCGAGCCACTTAAACAAAAAAAGGACGCTTTTCTCCCTCTGACAAATCACCGCGAAAATCATACGATGATCTTGGTTACCACGGTTCGTCTATCATTTTCAACTTGTCGTTGTCTCTTTACACACTAATAAATTATATTTGCAAATATTGTCCTATATCGTAACATCACAACATATAGGGAAGCCACTTTGATCTGCGGAAACTGAAGCAAATCCTTCGTTAACCTCAGTGTGCTTATTTACAACATCACTATGTCTCTTAATAATACTTCTTTCTTTCTCATTATTGTTTTCATTATTACGTTCTAGTGAATCACTGGCTGTTCTTTGACGTTTCATGTATTTTATAATATCCATTTTGAAATTAGCAACTACACGGAATTCAGAATACTCACACACTTCCTGCACAACATAATAACTAAAATTGTGACGAGAAAACTAAAACAAAAGGGTAGAAGGGATAAACAGCAGAGGATAGTTCAGGTCTATTTGTAGAATTTGGGGATGGAAAATGGTTTATGATCGGCCTTTCCGTTTGGGAGGGATGAGGTGGATGGGTGTCAACCCTCAATCTGTTTTGAAAACATGTTCATAACCCAATGCCTGGCTCGAATGAACCGTTAACCACTCTGTGAAATTGACAACACGGACACATGTGATACAACTGTGTTCACATATTTTCTCGAAGCGCGCGGAAAATCAACGAAGGAAAAGTAAAGTTATAACATATCTACCAGGCCACTTCCACGTCACAATTACAATTGTTATCGAAATAAAGCATTTTTCGCTTCCCTCAACAGAACACAGTTAGCAGCACATAGCACAGTTAACAGCATAAGTTAGCAGCGTATTCTTATCGATGTTGCTTTCTTTTTATAACAAAAACAGCATTCTGCCTTCTTCGAAGTTCCATTCCATCATTCTCAGGTTAGGAAAAAAATATGTACGCATACTTTTTTTTTAAAAAAAAGAAAGAAAACCCGCCTGAACAAAGCAATTATTTTGCCTCAAGCTCAAATATAGAAAGTAGTAATGTAGGTAAGGAAAGGGTTCCCACATGGCTGAAATCTCTTCCGTAATATAGTAAAGCAATATCAAATTTAAAATAGATGTGTGAACAATTTTCTTCAAGCTCGGAGTAGTAGGGGTCCCCGTTGGCGCGACTTTGGACTTTGACCCCGACCTTTGTGAAGTCATTGGTCAAAGGTCAATGACCTTGGCCCGGGGTCAATGACCTAGGAGTATTTAGGACCACCCCTGTAAATTTTGGCAGGGGTACCTTGGCCCATTCAAAAATTTTTTTGCCAGGAGTACATACGACCACCACCCTTAGAATTTGTAAATTGTCAAAACTAAAAATTCAGTATGTAGCGTAGGACCATAGTATGTACCTCTATTAGTATTGGGGTTCCACCTCGTTCTCTTTCATGGGTAAAAAATTGCTAAAAAGTCAAATTTCGGGGGTTATTGACCTCATTTATTCCCTTTGATGAGGTCTTATTACCTTATATAGTTATATGGGCGTACACTGGGCTCCATGCCCTTTCACAAGACATGGGTATATTGATGCACTTTTTAAAATTTTTGGGAAGGGCACATTGGTCCAACCCTTCAATTTTGGAAATTGCCCAATTTAAACAATTGGTGTGGTAGTGCTGGAGCCTAACATGTATTATGATAAATTTGGGTGGTCCACCTCGTTTTCTTTTAGGGGTACAAAATTGCCAAGATATAAACGTAACAAATACGTTGTACAACGTGTTTGGTTTGGCCTAATTTATCCCCTTGGATGAGGTCCTATTACCTTATATGCTTATATTGTCATATAAAGGGGTCCATTCCCTATCATAAGACATAGGTACACATAGACCCCTTTAAAATTTTGGAAAGGGTAACTTGGCCCACCCCTTTAATTTTGGAAATTGCCCATTTTAAACATTTGGTCATATATAAGGGTCTATTACCTATCATAAAACATGGGTACAATGGAGCACCCCTTTAAATTTTGGGGAGAGGTACCTTGGCCCACCCCTTAAATTTTGGAAATTCTACAATTTAAGCATTTGGTATCATAGTAAAGGACTCCAATATGTATTACGATAAATTTGAATGGTTCACCTCATTCCCTTTCATGGGTAAAAGATTGTCGGAAATTAGTACGACCACGTGTTTGGTTTTGACCTAAGTTATCCCCTTTGATGAGATCCTATTAGCTTACATGATTATATAAGGGTCAATTATCTTACATAAGACCTAGGTATATGAGTGCATCCTTCTTAAAATTTAGAAGGGCCCCCTTTAAATTTTGAAATTGTATAATATAAGCATTTAGTATTATAGTATAGGACATCAATATATATCACTATAAATTTGGGTGATCCATCACGTTCCCTTTCATGGGTAAAGAACTACCAAAAAATTAAATTTCGGAGGTTTGACCCCATTTGATGAGGTCTTATTACCTTATATGATTACATGGGCATATGTCTATTCTATTTTTAAGATATAGATACATCGGTGCATCCGTTGAAAAATTTGAAGGAGTCCATTTGAAGGAGTTAAACGTTAGTGCTACGTTAGTGCTGGTCAGTGCCAAAATTTCAACGTTAGTGCTGTTTAAATAACGCCGTTATAACGAATTAATTAGCGTCAAGTTGGCCCCGCCTTTTTCCCATAATTGAGATAGAATGGACTTTCTAACGTCGAACGTTAGTGCTACGTTAGTGCTGGTTAGTGCCCAAATTTCGCCGTTAGTGCTCTTCAAATAACGCCGTTATAACAAAATTAATTAGCGTCAAGTTGGCCCCGCTTTTCTGCTTAATTGAGATAGAATGGATTCTCTAATGGGAAACGTTAGTGCTATGTTAGTGCAGGTTAGTGCCCAAATTTGATCGTTAGTGCTACTCAAGTAACGCCGGTAAAACGAATTAATTAGCGTCAAGGTGGCCCTGCCTTTTTCCCTAATTGCGATAGAATGGATTCTCTAACGTCAAACGTTAGTGCTGGTTAGTGCCCAAATTTCAACGTTAGTGCTGTTTAAATAACGCCGTTATAACGAATTAATTAGCGTCAAGATGGCCCCGCCTTTTTTCTATAATTGAGATAGAATGGATTTTCTAGCCCCAAACGTTAGTGTTACATTAGTGCTGGTTAGTGCCCAAATTTCAACGTTAGTGCTGTTCAAATAACGCCGTTATAACGAATTAATTAGCGTCAAGTTGGCCCCGCCTTTTTTCCCTAATTGAGATAGAATGGATTTTTAACGTCAAACATTAGTGCTACGTTAGTTCTGGTTAGTGCCCAAATTTCGCGGTAGTGCTCTTCAAATAACGCCGTTATAAATAAATAATTAGCGTCAATCTGGCCCCGCTTTTCTCTTTAATTGAGAGAGAATGGATTTTTCTGACGTTAAACATTAGTGCTACGTTAGTACTGGTTAGTGCCCAAATTTCACCGTTAGTGCAGGAGCCGCCGTGACTCAGTGGTAGAGCGTTCACCTCTGGTGCTTGGGGAGCCGGGTTCAAACCCTGCTCCCGCCAAGTGAACTTTGTGGTGGACAAACACCGTGTGCGTGTGTTTTATCGGGGTTCTCCCGTTTCCTTCCACTTTCTTCATTCCACCATTTCATTCATTTCTCATAATCACCGTCTCCTTTAGCCTAACCGGCATAAACGTGGGACGTAAAACTCAAAAATTTCTTTTTTTCACCGTTAGTGCTGTTCAAATAACGCCGTTATAACGAATTAATTAGCGTCAAGTTGGCCCCGACTTTTTTCCCTAATTGAGATAGAATCGATTTTCTGACGTCAAACGTTAGTGCTACGTTAGTACTGGTTAGTGCCCAAATTTCAACGTTAGTGCTGTTCAAATAACGCCGTTATAACGAAATTAATTAGCGTCAAATTGGCCCCGCCTTTTTTCCCCAATTGAGATAGAATGGATTTTTAACGTCAAACTTTAGTGCTACGTTAGTGCTGGTTAGTGCCCAAATTTCGCCGTTAGTGCTCTTCAAATAACGCCGTTATAACAAAATTAATTAGCGTCAAGCTGGCCCCGCTTTTTTCCCTAATTGAGATAGAATGGATTTTCTAATGGGAAACGTTAGTGCTATGTTAGTGCCGGTTAGTGCCCAAATTTGAGCGTTAGTGCTATTCAAGTTACGCCGGTATAACGAATTAATTAGCGTCAAGTTGGCCCCGCTTTTTTCCGCTAATTGAGATAGAATGGATTTTCTAATGTGAAACGTTAGTGCTGGTTAGTGCCCAAGAATAACGTCGTCATAACGAATTAATTAGCGTCAAGTTGGCTCCACCTTTTTCTCTAATTGAGATAGAATTGATTTTCTAATCCCAAACGTCAGTGCTACTTTAGAGCTGGTTAATGTTCAAATTTAATCGTTAGTGCTGTTGAAATAACACCGTTATAACGAAATTAATTAACGTTAAGTTGGTCCGGTTTTGTTTCTTATTTGAGGTATAATTTTTATAATGACAAGCGTTTGTGCTATGTTAGAACTTGGTCGTGCTTCCATATGTTCTATAGTTGTGATGAAATTTCACGTCAGTGAACTTGGCCTCCACCTGAGGCATTAACAATAAAATTAGTGTCAATCGTGGGTTCATCTTAGTGTACAACCCCTAACGTTAGGTCTTCATTAGTGTACATGCTACAAGTAAAAGAAAACCTTCATGTACTCAACTTCACGTTGGCCTCCACTTCAAGCACTAGCTGAATAATTAGTCTTTCGTTAATGCACCGTCAGTGCGTGTAGAAAATACTAATCGTTTCGTTAATGTTTCAATATTAGTGTAGTTATGGGAATCTCATTTCAGGAAACTTCCCTAAAGAAATACATGAGTAATTTTTCATTGCGTCAAATTCCCGGTAAATTCAAAAGCACTTATGATCTATTTTAGTGCAATCGTTAGTGCTTCTTAGTGTACGAACCCCTAATGTTAGTTCTTCATTAGTGTAGGTTGTACAAGTAAAGCACCTCTGGAGGGCTAGCGTGAACTTGGCCCCCATTTTAGGAACTAACGAAGAAATTAATGACATTCGTTAGTGCATCGTTAATGCTTCTAGAAAACTGTGATATTTTCGTTAGTGCTCACTATTATTGAGGTTATGGCTAATTACATGTCACGAAACTTCCATAAGAAATACATGGGTAATTTCTGATTGCGTCCAACTCCCGCCAAATTCGAGAGCACTAATGCTCTGTTCTAATGAGGTCATTAGTACATCATTGGTGCGTTTTGGTGCATCAACACCTAACGTTAGTTGTTCATTAGTGTAGGTGCTACAAGCAAAACATATTTGGAGGGCCAGTGTGAACTTAGCCTCTTATTTAAGCACTTACGAATAAATTATTGTCATTCGTTAGTGCATCGTTAGTGTTTCTTGAAATCTCTGATAGTTTCGTTAGTACTGCATTATTAGTGTGGTTATGGATAATTTCTGATTGCGACAAATTCCCGCCAAATTCAAGAGCGCTAATGATCTCCTTTTGTGTAATCGTCAGTGCATCGTTAGTGCTTCTTTGTACAGCAACCCCTAACGTTAGTGCTCATTGGTGTATGTAGGTGCTACAAGAAAAAACCCTTTGGGATCAAGTTGACATTGCCCCCACTTCTAGCACTAACAAAAAGGTAGTGCCATTCGTTAGTGGATTGTTCCTGTTTTTTAGTGCACAAACTCTTAACGTTAGTGCTTCATTAGTGGAGGCTCTAAAGCCAAAACATGATAGTATGTAGTTACACTCTGGTCGCCATTTCAAACACTAACGAAAAAATTAGCGCCATTCGTTATTGCATCGTTGGTGCTTCTAGGAAACACTAATAGTTTCGCTAGTACTTCACTATTAGAGTAGATATGGCCAATTGCATGTCACGAAACTCCCATAAGAAATACATTGGGAATTTTTCATGGGCTCAAATTTTGGTCAAATTCAAAAGCACTGATGATCTCTTTTAGTGCAATTGTTATTGCTTCGCTAGTGCTTCTTAGAGCACCAACTCCCAACATTAATGCTTCAATAGGTTGGACGCTAGAAGCGAAAAGCTTTAGCCCGTAAGAAAGCACTACCGAAGAAACCTAGTGAAATCGATAGTGCATCGTCAGTATTTCTAGAAAACTCTAATAGTTTCATTAGTGCTGCGCTATTACTGTAGATATGGCCAATTTTATGTCTCGAAGCTCCCATAAGAAATACATGGGCAAATTTTTATTGTCTCAAACTTCCACCAAATTCAAATGCACTAATAATCTCTTCTAGTAAAATCGTTAATGCTTCGTTAGTGCTTCTTGGAGCATTAACTCCCAACATTAATTGTTCAATAGTTTGAATGCCAGAAGGAAAATTTTGGGAGGTCTAAATACATGTTAGTTTCCCGAGAAAGCACTAACGATGAAACGCAGTGCATCGGTCGTGCTTCTAGAAAACATTAATAGTTTCGTTAGTGCTTCACTAGTAGCTAGTGTAGAATGGCAAATTATATCATGAAACTCCCATAAAAAATACATCGGGAATTTTTCATTGAGTCAAATTATCACCCAATTCAAAAGTAGTAATGATCTCTTCTAGTGTAATCGTTTGTGTTTGCTAGTGCACCAATTCCGAAAACTAGTGGTTCTTGTCGTGAATGCTTTTGTGCGGAGGGGCTAGTCCTAGCGTGTAGTTAGCTTCCCTCAAGTTTCACCTTTTAGCATCCATACAATTTGAGCACTAATATTAGGAGTTCTGCAATAAAACCTTCTAATGTAATAGTTACCGTTACACTATATGTGTTCATTAGTGCTTTTAAATTTGGCGGGAATTTTACAAACTGGAAAATACCACTTATCTAAATTTAGATTCGCACGCATCTGAATTACTACCAAAACAGTTCACATGGTTAGTGCTTCGTTCACTAAACATTAACATTAGTGCTATGTGAGTTTAGGAGTTATTAGTGAATACCTCTCGTGGGACTAAATTGAAATTTATTGAACTCTACAATAATTGTCCTACAAAGGTGGAATAAACATCAAAAGTTAGTGCATCGTTATTGCCTGCCGAAACATCAAGCACTAACGTTAGTGCTCTCATAGTTTAGGAATTATAAGTGAATAACTCGCTCGGGACTCATTTAGTTTTATCGAATTTTACAATAATCGTCCCATACAGGTGCAGTAAACGTCAAAGGTTAGTGCATCGTTAGTGCTCCAAAAGATACTAAACATTACCGTTACTGCTATAGCAGTTTACAAGTTATTAATGAACAACTCGGGCGGGGCTAAGTTTAAATCTTTCAATTTTTATACAATTTTACGCTAATTGTCAGACAGAAATGAGACAAAGCCAGAGGTTAGTGCTCCATAAACTCAGCACTAACGTTAGTGCTATCTCAATTTAGAAGTTATTAATGAATAACTCGCGCGAGGCTAAATTTAAATTTATCGAATTTTACAATAGTTGTCAATCAAAAGATAGTGTAATCGCTAAATATTAGTGCTCTAAACATAGTAAGCACTGACGATAACGATATAGTTTAAGAGTTATTAGTGAATAACTCGGACGAAATTAAATTAAAATTTATTGAATTTTACACTGATTGTGTAAAAGTTGAAAAACCTGATTTTATCCCTGCCGAGTTATTTATTAATAACTCCTAAACTGTGATGGCACTGACGTTAGTGATTAATGTATTATGGAGCACCAACAGTGCACTAAGCTTTGGTGGTTATCCACCTTTGTGGAACAATTAGAGTAAAATTCGATTAATCTAAATTCAGTCCTGCCTGAAGTATTCGTGAAATTACAAAGACAGTGCTTAGTGTTTTATAGAGCTCTAGAAATGCACTAAGCCCTGGTATTAGTCCCACTTTTGTGGGACAATTGTGTAAGTGAAAAATCTAATGTGAATCTAAATTAGTGTAAAATGAATAGCCTCGCTTGAGTTCTTCATTAACAACCACTAAAATGAGATAGTACAACGTTAGTACCTAATTTTTTTGTTTTTCTTTTTTTGACTGCTAAGGATGCGCTAAACTTCAGTTGTTGTCCTACCTTTGTGAAACAGAGTAAAATTTGATAATTTTAAATTCTGTTATTCATTGGTAACTCCTAAACTATGATAGCACTAACGTTAGTGTTTTGAGTTTTATGTAGCACTAACAATGTACTCATCTTTAGAGTTTGTTCTATCTTTATGGGGAAATTAGTGTAAAATTCAGTAAGTTTCAATACTGTACCATCCATGTAATTCAATAATAATTCCTAAATTATGACAACACTAACAATAGTGCTTACTGTTTAATGGAGGTCCAACAATACACTGACTTATGTTGTTGATCTTGTTTCTATCTGACAATAAATGTAAAATTCTACAAAAACTGAAAGGTCTAAAGTTAGCCTCGCAAGAGTTATTCATCAATAACTCCCAAACTATGATAGCACTAACTTTAGAGATTAAATATCACTACCGTTAGAACTTTTTGGAGTACTAACGATGAAAAATTCGACGTTTATTCTACCTTTGCGAGATAATTATTGTAAAGTTCGATAAACTTAAATTTAGTGCTGAGTGAGTTATGCACTTATAACTCCTAAATTATGCTAGCACTAACTTTAGGGCCTACTGTGTCATAGAGCTCTAACAATGCACTAACCGCTGGTGTTAGTTCCACTTTTGTGGCACAATTACTATAAAATTGTGCGAAAGTTGAAAAATCTAAACTTAGAACTGCCCTAGTTATTCATTAATAACTTTTAAAGTACTATGGTATTAAGGTAAGTGGTTAGTGCACTAATGTGCACTAAAGAAGCTGTAAATATGTAAAAAAAAAATGTTGGCATTTGAGAACCGTGCGCAGTTAATTTTACGGACATAGCATTTTTCATTTTGTAAAATTAAGGCCAAATTTAAAAGCACTAATGACGACGTGTATTGTAATGGTTACTACTTCGTTAATAGGTCTTATTGCAGAACTCCCAACATTAGTGCTTCAACAGTATGGACGCTATAAAATAAAACTTAGGGAATGCTAACTACACGCTAGCTTTTCCCTACAAAAACATTCACAATGAGAGGCTCTAATGTTCGGACTTGGTGCACTAGCAACCACTAGCGATTCACTAACGATTGCACTAGAAGAGATCATTACTGCTTTTGAACTTGGCGAGAATTTAAGTAGTAAAAAAATTAACGTTTTTGTTTTGGGAGTTTCGTGACATATAAATAGCTATATCTACAACAATAACGAAGTACTAACGAAACTATTAGCGTTTTTAGAAGCACTAACGATGCACTAAGAAATTCCACTATTTTCTCCGTTAGTGCTTAAAGTGAGGCTTATAGGGTAATTACTTCCTATCATTGATTTGGTTCTAGAGAATACACTAATGAAGCACTAACGTCATTAGTTGACGCACTAAGAAGCAATATCGATGCACTAATGAAGGCACTGATTTTTCGTTACTGCTTGAAGTGAAAGCAGCGTGAACTTATCTCCCCAAAGTTTTTTACTTGTAGCATCTACACTGAAAAAGCACTAACGTTATTGGTTGGTTCACTAAGAAGCACTAACGATGCATTAACGAGTACAATAAAAGATGTCATTAGTGCTTTTGAATTTGGCGGGAATTTCACGCAATTAGAAAATTGTCCATGCATTTTATATGGGAGATTTGGAACTTATAATTTGCTACATCTACACTAATAGTGAAGCATTCACGAAACAATCAGTGTTTTCCAGATGCCTAACGATGCACTGACGAAAAGCACTGATTTCTTCGTTAGTGCTTAAAGTAGGGATCAAGATCACGCTGACCACATAGGTTTTCCACTTGTTGCAGCGACACTGATGAATAACAAACGTTAGGGGATGGTGCACTAAGAAGCACTAACGATTGCACTAGAATAAGTCATTAGTGCTTTTGAATTTGCCGGGAAATGCAATGAAAAATTCCCCATGTATTTCTTAAGGGAGTTTCGTGACATATAATTGGCTATATCTACACGAGTAGTAAAGCATTTACGAAACTATTTGTTTTTCCTAAAAGCACTAACCATGCACAAACGAATGGCACGATTTTTTCATTAATGCATAGTGTGGAGAGATCAGCGAGGACCATTGCTTTGGCTCTAAAACCTACACTATTGAAACACTAACGTTAGTGGTTAGTGCAGTAAGAAGCACTGAGGCTGCACTAACGAATGGCACTAATTATTTCGATAGACCTTAAAGTGAGCCCAGCACCAATTTGAAACCCTAAAGTTGTTTTACTTGTAGCATGTACACTAACGAAGCACTAACGTTAGAGGTTGCTGCACTAAGTAGCACTAACGATGCAATAATGAGTGACACTAATTTTATCGTTGATGCGTTAAGTGGAGACGCAAAGTTCACGGACGTGCAATTTCAACACCACTAACGGACAAAATGAAGCACGACCAAGCACCAACGATCAAGCACAAACTGTTTGCATTAAATATAAAATTCTACCTTAATTAGTGAAAAATAGCGAGGCCAGCTTAACGCTCATTAATTTCGTTATAACGGTGTTATTTGAAGAGCACTAATGGTGAAATATGGGCACTAACAAGCACTAATGTAGCACAAACGTTTGGCATTAGAAAATCCATTCTATCTCAATTAGGGAAAAAAGCGGGGCCAGCTTCACGCTAATTAATTTTGTTATAACGGCGTTATTTGAAGAGCACTAACGGCGAAATTTGGGCACTTACCAGCACTAACGTAGCACTAACGTTTGACGTTATTAATTCCATTCTATCTCAATTAGGGATAAAAGGCAGGGCCAACTTGACGCAAATTAATTCGTTATAACGGCGTTATTTGAACAGCACTAACGATGAAATTTGGGCACTAACCAGCACTAACAAAGCACTAACGTTTGACGTTAGAAAATCCATTCTATCTCAATTAGGGAAAAAAGTCGGGGCCAACTTGACGCTAATTAATTCGTTATAACGGCGTTATTTGAACAGCACTAACGTTGAAATCTGGGCACTAACCAGCACTAACGTAGCACTAACGTTTGACGTTAGAAAATCCATCCTATCTCAATTAGGGGAAAAAGGCGGGGCCAACTTGACGCTAATTAATTTTGTTATAACGGCATTATTTGAACAGTACTAACGGCGAAATTTGGGCACTAACCAGCACTAACGTAGCACTAACGTTTGACGTTAGAAAATCCATTCTATCTCAATTAGGGAAAAAAGGCGGGGCCAACCTGACGCTAAATAATTCGTTATAACGGCGTTATTTGAACAGCACTAACGTTGAAATTTGGGCACTAACCAGCACTAACGTAGCACTAATGTTTGACGTTAGAAAATCGATTCTATCTCAATTAGGGAAAAAAGGCGGGGCCAACTTGACGCTAATTAATTCGTTATAACGGCGTTATTTCAACAGCACTAACGTTGAAATTTGGGCACTAACCAGCACTAACGTAAAGCTAACGTTTGACGTTTGAAAATCCATTCTATCTCAATTAGGGAAAAAGGCGGGCCAACTTAACGCTAATTAATTTTGTTATAACGGCGTTATTTGAAGAGCACTAACGGCGAAATTTGGGCACTGACCAGCACTAACGTAGCACAAACGTTTGACGTTAGAAAATCCATTCTATCTGAATTAGGGAAAAAAGCGGGGCCAACTTGACCTCAAGTTGGCCCCGAAATTTAAATTGTTCATAAGTTTGTTCTTTTGATTGCACAAACGCTGAAATTTGGGCACTAACCAGCACTAATGTAGCACAAACGAATAGAATTATTTATTTTCTCCGTCCAAAAGTGGTGGGGCCAACTTGATACTAATAACAAATTTCAATGTACAAATGTCCTGAACTCCTAATCCCATGATAGGTCAATAACTGACCACGTGATCATACTAATATTTGACAATTATTTACCCAATGAATGAGATACCATCCAATTTTAAGAACAATTAAGCCCGTCTCACACAGATCTGAACTAAGGCCTCAATCCAGGCTACAACTTAACAGTGTTGCTTAACTTAAACTTCCATACAAATTATTTTATCCTAAGGTGATGGAGGGGTCTCAGACGATCCTTAAAACTAGGTAGGTTTTACCAGCAGAGCCTCTCGTGGTCAGTGTTAATCAGACAAAAACACTTGAAGAATGTGTTACGTACAGGGCAATCAACTGTCGTAATTGTAAATATTATTGTTTATCTATTTCAGAATATGAGTTCATCCGAAGATGAAATAGCCGTAGCAGTGATATCTGCTCCTTTGTTGAGACAAAATCCGCCCTCCCCAACCCCCAAAAAGCGAGAGAGAAAGAGTAAAGAGGAGCTGCTGGTCAAGGAGTGAATTCTTCGCCCCAATAAGGCACAGTAAAGCACCGTATTTTCAATGGCGAATAATTAACTACATATAGAAGATCCTCGTTCGTACAAAAGAAATCTACAGAGTGGACTATTCAGAATTCCACACGATATTGAAAGTAGTAACTCCGAGAATTCGGCAGCGAGATACGAACAACAGGGACTCTGTATCAGCTTTAAAAAGGTCTATAGATCCTTGTATCCACCAGATTGTAGAACTGAAAATCAATTGACTTGTCCACATATGTAAATGAGGACAGTTATCAGGCGCGGAAAACTAAAATAAAGAAAGAGCAAATTTCTAGTATAGGTACTGAGTGTATCCGCTCAGCTCACTACCCACAAAGAATGCCCACATAACCCATAAACTTATACCGCGCCGGGAGCTCCTTTCATGCACTACACTCGGACTTTCTGCATTGTGCCAGCATTGTAGAACTGTTCCCTAAAATTGCACGATGGCCACACCACGTTGATGACAATTAACTCTCATTGTTTCTATTTCTGGTGCTGGTTTACTTTTGGCGCACCACATCTGAATTTTATGTTTATATGTGTAGAATTACTAGTGTAAAATTATTACAAATGCTTTACGACTGATAAAATAAGTGAGTTCATATGAAAGATGCCTGTCTAAAAACTATTTTCCACCGGCGGTGAATTTCTGCACAAGTGTACAGAAGTTGTATTTTTTTTACAAGCGAAACGCTACTAGTATAAAACCATTACAAATGCTATTGAAACTCATATCACTGCCAAAACACATTCGTTTCCACTACCCTCGCTTATGCGGATACCCACTTTCACTGACGCACCCCCTCGCTAACACTTGGGCCCCCCAGCTTCGGGTAGATAGATTTCGTGCTTTTCAGTGGCGACCTAGCGAAGGTTGTTTTGTGTTTTTTGGACTGTAGTTTTTATGCATGCATCCGGACGCTGTATTTATAGGCAAATGGTAAAAGAATTATAATTTTTCAACAATTGCTTATGATAAGTTACCCCTTGAATTTTAACTATGCATTGTGGATATTTTCATGTCGCCCAGCACAAATCATTTAGAAAACAATAAGAAGGAAATTAGTAAAAAGACTCTAATTTTTGAACAATTATTTCGAGTGGTGCGCCAAAAGTATACCTGCACGCTTTTTTAAAACATGTTTCATTTTTTTGTATATTACTTGCAAAACATACTTAAATAACCTATTTTTATTCTTTTAAAAGATTTAATTACATTTGTTCACACCTGTTGTGTTCGGGCGGACACTACTTACTTCACTGAATACCTTCTCTAAGGTCTTTATTCTTGCAATTTTCTAAAATAATATAAATCGTGCTTCACATTATCTAAAAATTCATATTTTTCATATGATTTTGTTAATATTATTAATATTTTTCTTGTCCAGACAGCATTGTTTTGAAATTACAGCGAGAAATAAAGATGAATATCGTCAGGCGCTACTCTTTTCTGATTGGTAGTTGTATGGAAGTCCAGAAGAAAATAGAAACTGCTTCTATTTCTTCCAAGTCAGGATCCAAATAAAGACAGCAGAAAATTTCAACCTGACCTAAGGGCAAGTTACCTCTCACACGATCGTTAAGTAAGGTCGTGAGTTTTAGATCATGAATCGCAGCCTTACTTCAGTCCCGTCTGAGACAGGCTTTACCAATTATTGATATGACAATAAGAAATGTACCCCTCCCAAAATTTAAGATTGGTACGCAAATACACCTGTGTCTTATGAAAAAAGTAGTAAGTCATAATAATAAAGCCGTATCAAGAAAGATAAAATAGGTCAATAACCTTTAAAATTTAAATATTTGTCCATAAGAGGGACACCAACTTGTTATTTGAAAATTCTCAAATTTAAAAGGGAACAAAAAAATATAAAGGTAATAAACCTCTGTACACATTCATCCTTGTCAAAGGGCTCATTTACATTTTTGACAATCTTTTACCCATGAAAAGATACGAAATTTATAAGAACCAATATTATTGTTCCAAATTGGGTAATTTCTTAACTTTAAGGGTGAGCCAATGTACCCCTGCCAAATTTTAAAATGAAAGCATCGATGTTCTCATGCCTTATAAAAGAAAATAAACCAATGAACACATTCGAATATTCATATAAGCTAATGAAACTCCGAAATTTGAATTTTTAATAATTTTTTATCCATAAAAAGGGAACAAAATGGACAACCCAAATTTATACTAATACGTATTAGGGTCCTATAGTATAATACTAAATGTTTAAGTGGGGAGGGGGCAATGTACTAATTCAAATTTTTCAACGGATGCACTAATGTATCTACATCTTAAAAAATAGAATAGACATATGCCCATATAATCATATGAGGTAATAAGACCTCATCAAATGGGGTCAAACCTCCCAAATTTAATTTTTTGGTAGTTCTTTACCCATGAAAGAGAACGTGATGGATCACCCAATTTGATAGTGATCCATATTGATGTCCTATACTATAACACCAAATGCTTATATGCAACCATTTCCAAAATTTAAGGGGTGGGCCTCTCCTAAATTTTAAGAAGGGTGCACTCATATACCTATGTCTTATGTAAGATAATTGGCCCTTATGTAATCATATAAGATAATAGGATCTCATCAAAAGGGAGAGCTTAGGTCAAAACCAAACACGTGGTCGTACTAATTATCGACAATCTTTTACCAATAAAAAGGAAAAAGGTGGACCATCCAAATTTATCATGATACATATTGAGGTCCTGTACTATAATACCGAATGGTTAAATTAGAAAATTTTCTAAATTTAAGGGGTGGGCCAAGGTATTCCTCCCAAAAATTTAAAGGGTTCACCAATATACCCACGTCTTATGATAGGGAATGAACACCTACACATGAACATATAACCATATAAGGTAATAGGACCACATCAAAGGGGATAAAATGGACCAAAAAACAAACACGTGATACAACGCATTGCTTACGTTTATATTTTGACAATTGTGTGCCCCTAAAAGGAAACGAAGTTTACCACCCAAATTTATAGTGATCTATATTACGGTCCTATACTATAATACCAAATGTTTAAAATGGGCAATTTCCAAAATTAAAGGGGTGGGACAAGGCACAACTCTCAAAAATTTAAAGGGGTGCACAAATGTACCTATGTCTTATGATAGGGAATGGATTCCTATATATGAACATAAAACCATATAAGGTAATAGGACCTCATCCAAAGGGGATAAATTAGGTGAAAATTCAAACACGTGGTACAACGTATTGCTTACGTTTATATTTTGGCAATTTTGTACCCCTAAAAGAAACGAGGTGGGCAACCCAAATTTATCATAATACATTTTGGTATCCAGTACTATTATACCAATTGTTTAAATTGGGTAATTTCCAAAATTGAAGGGGTGGGCCATTGTACCCCTCCTAAAAATATAAAGGGGTGTTTCGATATACTATGTCTTATGAAGGGGAATGGATCCCAGTGTACGCCCATATAACTATATAAGTTAATAAGACCTCATCAAAGGGAATAAATGAGGTCAAAAACCCCCGAAATTTGACATTTTGGCAATTTTTTACCCATGAAAGGGAACGAGGTGGACCCCCAATACTAATAGAGGTACATATTAAGGTCCTTGGCTACCATACCCAATTTTTAGATTTGGCAATTTCCAAAATTTAAGGTGGTGTTCCTATGTACTCCTGCCAAAATTTAGGGGTGGGGCAAGGTACCCCTGCCAAAATTTACACGGGGTGGTCCTAAGTACCCCTAGGTCATTGACCCCGACCCAAGGTCATTGACCTTTGACCTATTACGTCACAAAGGACCTATGGCGCCAAACTCGCGCCAACGGGGACCCTACTACTCTCGGCTATCAGTGGCGTATTTAAGGGAAACTATTGGGGAGAAATCAGCCCCCGAAATGAATTCGTTATTTTGTCGAATTGTACGTAAAAACACAAATGCTTCTTACTGTTTCCCAAGCAACCTCCCCGAAACACATTCAAAGTGCGCTACTGTCGGTTATTATAAAAACTCTCTAAGAGACAAAGAACATTCTATGAATTTTCTCTAATAAACTTTTCACTTCGCGAAACAACAAAAAAAAAATTGAGAAAATTATAGAGTTTGAGAATTAAATTTAGGAAATGAATAGTGGAAAGGAAAACGAAATGTCGCTTTTTGTCGAAATTGATATCTTTGTGTAGGCCTTCAGGTGCAGAATCTATTGATAGTGTAAAAGAAAATAAACCACATTTTATTTTTTTTTCCTGCTCTACTTTAAGTAGTCTGCAGTTTCAAAGTGTAACAGTCAATTTCTCAGATCGAAGAAAAAAAATACATTTCGCCTTTGTTTCCTGTAGCCTCAAATACTATTGCTGAGGCCTGAAAACTACATACAAGAAATTGCAGGGGTCCTGGCCCCGTCGTCCCTGCGGACGTTCATGCATGTAATAGTTTATTGTTCATTCACTAATAACAGGGTTTCCAGCCAATGACTTTTGGGGGGGGGATTTTTACTTTTTGATAAGCTGATATTGAGAGTAGGAATAGGACGGGACCAAAATACGGGGCATTTGCCTGTCCCGACTGAATTTGCGGTGACGTGGGTATAGTGATGGGCAGTAGGAATATTCCCGGTGGGAAGGAATTTAAAAATGGGAATATTCCTGGGTTTTTTCCCTGGCCTATAAATTCCCGGGAAGGAATTTATTTCCTTTTCTTTACTTTATCTTCCAAATTATAAGAACCATATGACTAATTACTTTATTTTAATATATTATGATTTACTTCTAGGTTTTAAAGAATTTTTTAGTTAAAAAATTTAAAATTATTTGACGGTACTTTATGTAACTAATAATATGATTTTTTAAGTTCCATTCCCATTTGAACTAAAAAGTAGGGTAATTGTTTAGTATTGGAGGCAAAAACTAGCAAAAAATAGGATGATTTACGGAAGAAATGAGTTGATAGTGATGTTCAAGTAGTCAAGAAAGTATCGAACATATATTTTTTAAGGCAGTAGGGGATTTATACAAAACGGAAAGGTAAGTGCAAGTGATTTATGTGAGAAAAGAAAGTGAATTGTTGGTAACGAAGATAGAAAACAACGTGCCATGTGGGGCTCTAACCTGCCTTCATTCGCTAACGCTCGCTCTGCTATGTTGTCTGAATTTAATGTTGGTAACGTAATTTAAAGTATGAAACCATAAAACAACCGCATCGGAATAGAATATCGCAAAAATGTATGTGCAAAAGCTGTCCCCCCCCCCAATGCTAAAGAACAGCCAAAATTAGCAAAGTACTAATTTACAAATGATGAAAAGGAACCATTTTGTAAAGTAAATTAGAATTATGTAGAAATAGAGATGAAGTACTATTAATAAACCCTGAACCACCATTACTAATAGACGTCGGTCTGTCTCCTCCCTCTGACTCGAATTTCTGAAGAGGTACTCGGACTTCTTTTGCATGTGAATTAACGTATGGAATTTCGAGAAATAGGTAGAATGAAAGGTAGTGTATGGCAATGTTACGTGCTAAAATATAAAGATAAGTAAGTATCTTGCAAATTTTCTGAACATAAATATGTATGCGCAAATGTTGATAAATTGGTGACATGTGTCTTCTAGCATTTACCCAATCTAATTGGTTTGTAACATTTATAAATTTAATGTGTTCATAATATCAGTAATAGAGTCAAGTAGATCAAATCCACTTACATATAAATTTAAACTGTTACATATAATTTTTTCACACATATTTAATTGATAGAACATATTATAAATAAATATATATTTATGCTTACTCTCTAAATATAATAAAGTGTTAATAAAGTAACACAGTATCGTTCAGAATATACATTTTAAAGAATCCTCTGTGGACAACAGTAATAATATGCTGTGATATAAAAATTAATTCAACTTTGAAATCATAATATAGTAATAGAATGCAATTTTCTTTCTGATTGAACATAAATTCCCATTTTGGGAATCTTCCCGGGAATTTTCCCAGGGAATATTCCCGAAAAATATCTTCCCGGGAATTTACCCATCACTACACGTGGGACATTCGTATCCAAAACTGTACTGTCCCGTTTTCTACGGGACGTACGGCAGACTTAGACATAGACTAGTAACGATAGATTGATTACCTTTAAACACGTTTCATTAGTTGTGTTTTATTTTAAAATTGTTATAGCCCAAAGTAAAAAAGTAAATTCTGCTTTTTGTTAAAAAAAAAAAATCGAAGCAGAATAAAGCGTTGGTATTGATTTTAATTTGAATGTTCAAATATTTCTAGAAGAAAACGAACTAAAATTCCGGAGGGCAGTTACGAACTATTGACAAAGTTACTGTTTTCACAGTAAATTTAAGAAGAAGAAGAAGAAGAATTATGTTGATGTTTCGTTATGATCAATAATGAATCCGTCATCAACTACATTTAATATGTGAGTTGCATTTTCAGATGTTTATTAATCATATATTATTATTTGTTCCTTAAGAGATTGGAAGATAATGTACAAAAGGCTCTTATAGACATGTCCTGGTAATGACTCCAGATTGCTATCCCAATTCATGGATGCTTAAACTCATAAAATTTACAGAAGAAATAAATGTGTTACCTGATTTCATAATAGGATTCTGTAAGTAATCAAAATATATTGATATCTTACTTCTTACGTATAGTTTAATAAAGTTTTGTTGTGCGCTTTACTGTATTTTTACAACTTCATACTCTATTATGAAGAAGACATTTAACTAGTGAAATGCTGTGTGAAGGTAGTGTAGAAGTGTCACAGAGCTGTGCTAAATGCAAGCCATGCTTTATGCCTTCTAAGGTATATTTGCACTTTCCTCGCTTTTGGGTTTACCCACCGTCGCTGACGTGACTATGACTTACCGACTCATCTCCGCCCGCATCATCCTCCTGCGCTCCTGCACTGACTCAATTATATAAACGGGGGGCGCGGTGGCTCAGTGGTAGAGCGTTCACCTCTGGTGCTTGGGGTCCCGGGTTCGATCCCAGCCCCCGCCAAGTGAACTTTGTGGTGGACAAACACCGTGCTCGTGGGTTTTCTCGGGGTTCTCCCGTTTCCTCCCACTTTCTTCATTCCACCATTTCACTCATCTCTCATAATCACCGTCTCCTTTAGCCTAACCGGCATAACCGTGGGACGTAAAACTCAAAGATTTCATTTCAATTATATAAACGCTTTCCAGGGGCCTAATAGCAGAAAGTAGAACGTGCTTTGAGCAGTTTCAGTTTTATAGTGTGCATGCATGGGTTGTATTTGTACTTAAGCTTCGTAAAGTCAATCAGCATTCATTAATTCAACTTAAATAATTTCTGAGAGAATTGCATTTCCTGATAAAGAAAATATTTTTAAAATGTTTGTACGCAACTATCAAAACGTTAAAATACGACACAAATTATTTACGATAATTTAATGTATAAACAGAGTTCAATTGTTGAATGAAATGTGGTTGAAATGTTGAAGATTTTCCCGGTATGATTTTACTTTGACAAGGACAGTGACTGGAACATGTTGTTCCATGTTCAATCACTTGCTAAAACTGTTTGTAGCAGTAGTAAAAAAAAAAAGAAAAAAAAAAGAAAGAAATAAATTCAACAAAATTTTGAGCTTTACGTCCCACGCTTATGCCAGCTAGGCTAAAGGAGACAGTGAAGATGAGGAATGAAGAAACGGTGGAATAAAGAAAGTGGGGGAAGCGAGAGAACCCCGAGGAAACCCACGCACACGGTATTTGTCCACCACATAGTTCATTTGTCGGGTGGAGTGTTTTAACCCGGGATCCCATGCGCCAGAGGTGAACGAAGTTTATTGTGAAATGAACTGGTGGCAGTGGCTATTTTTTCCACTAGGTGTCTGACCTTAATGTGCAGTCATTGGGTAGTTTGCTTTTGTGATGTCAGCTGTTCGTAGCTCCATGTAGTCAGTATGTCAGTGGGTTAGGTTTATGCGCTGGTTGTCAAATTCGTGGAAGAGCGAACTACAATTTGTGTATCATGGTAAGTGTACAGTTAGTAAATGAGATTGAACAGCCGTTTAACGGTTTGCTGCTAAATATTGTTTAGTTTAGTTTAGTTTTATCCTTTCTGTACATAAATGTTGCAAAAGACTAAGCACATAGGACGGGAAGGTTCTAGATGAATGTCCTCTCTATATTTTTAATCGGTGCTGTTTGAAATTCATTTGTTCACAGTTTTGGTACTGCTTTGCACTATCGATACTTTTTTTTTATTATTATTTATTTGGGGCTTTAAAGTAGAGTCCTTGTTTTGACTGTCTGCAGATATTTATTGTCGGGGGGTTAGAGGCTTTGTCCCCCCTATGTTTTGAAGAAGTATTTAACTTTTTGTAAAATAATAATACTTTAGGTTTTTTGAGATAGTCAAAGGTTGTCCTGCTATACATTTACAGAATATTGTGTCGTTGTCACGGGAGGAGGTAGTAGGTTAGGGAGTTACGGATCAGTGATATAGGTGACCCGGAAGATCCGAAAAAGTGTATTATTTTCTTCTGGTCATCTAATAATACAGTTTTTCGGCTCTTCTGCATCATGTATATCACTGACCCGCATCCAGGGAAGGGGGACTTGTAATCTAGAACCTTGCCACATGGGACACGTCTAAAAATAATACATCAAATAACAGACAAAGATAGTAGTAAAAAAAATAAAACACTAATAGAAAATTGAGTTACAATCGATAGCAAAATAATAGGAGCAAAGAATACACCTAAATGTATACATATTTTAAGAGTTACACTCTAGATATTCAGAAACGCTATAATAAGCTTTATCTAGAAGAAGTTTGAACACCTCATTCTTAAACACCTTTATGTTCTTAATATTTTTAAAATGTTGGGTAAGTGATTATACAATCTTGTACACATAGAGTACACACTATTTCTAATTGAGCTATAATCTTATTGCGAGACAAACATCCGTAGCTTGCCTTTTATTATGTGAATGATGCACACAAGATGTAACTGTAAAGGAATGCCAATTAGTCTTAGTGAAGATAATGCTTTTGTATATGTACAGAGATGGGATCTAAGAGCTTGAATTCCTCATTTCTCAAATAGGTTTATATTAGATTCAAAGATTGTTATTGTTTTGCAACATTGAGCGGTTTAATCGAGTTAGAGAAAACTTCTGATGGGTGGGCTCGAAACCTTATTTCCCACCTATGGCAAGAGTAGACGTTATTAGTTTTTTGTTGTTTTAATTTTTCTTTTTCTTATGCGGAATTCTAAAACGAAATTTTGTAATAAAATCTTATCTTCAGGAAACCTTATCTTGCATTTTTCATGGTCCCTGTGGCGTCGAAAATTTGCTAATGGTTTGTTATTTGCGGAGCAATATCTTTTTATTTTTATGCCATTGTGGATCTCTGTATCATTAGAGCAGCGCTCCATGTACTTTCGGAAATAAGCTTTGTACATTTTTTACATCTTTTTACTGTTGTAACTTTTAGCTGAGAATTTTATGTCATGTTTGAATATTAGTTTAGATTAGGTTAGTTTAGAAGCGAATAGAAGTCAGAGCTTAGAGCTCATTTAAAGATTTCAGGTTTGTTTTTTAATGCAATTTTTCTAGAAATTATAAATCACTGTTGTTTGAGAACTGATTTATCTCAAACGATTCCTGGAGTAGTTTGGGAAACAGTTGTCAAAGATGTTTCTATTCTCCGAAGTAGTCTGGGAGTGAGTTCTTGGTAACATGTTGTCTGTTTCAAACAACTCATTCCTAGACTGCTCTGATAAATTAAATTCTTCTTCGAAAATGAACTATAAACGAAAAACCGGGACACCAGTTTGAAATTATATATAAGATTTGCTTTTCAACTCATTTCGTCAAAATCAGTTAATTTCCTGTCTTTTCCCCGGTTACTGTTCACAGCTTTTCAGTTCATTCTGTACGTAGTTAATACAAATGAAGTCCTACAAGAGATGTACAGAGAATGAAAAAGTTAATATAAGAAGACCTGTATGGCGTCCCTTAATCCGATTTGTTAGTTTAACAAGTCCTCAATAATGTACCAGTTACAGCACACCCTTCCATTTACGATTGAAGATATATTTTTTCTTTGTTGCGTCGTCATCTGTGTCAGAAACACTATTAGAACACAGAAACACAAATTTATAATTTAGCAAGCAAAATACATTTACGCTAGATACAGAACAATAAAGGAAAACTCAATCTCTTGAAAGACTTTAGCAGGCTCTTCCAAATTTGGTAGGAAACAAAATTCAATATGAAAGTTAAACATACCTTCATGTGTTTAACTGTCACTTCTTGTGCTAGAGTAAGTCGTTATGGAATATTAGCCTGCAAATTACTGATAATTTTATCAGATAAAGAAAACATTATAGATCCGAAATTATTTAATTTGTGCACAGTTTCTTTAGAAATATTTATCCCCGTATGGGAAACTATATTAAAGAGAACTCAGTTCTCAGCAGAAATTGTGCTTAAGAAGACGATAGACAGGACGAAACAGACAGTTTAAATGCGGTTAAAATTCAGCGACTGAGAGTAGTATCGCATTGTTGATTGAAGTTCCAACAATGAAGTATAAAATAACTAGTAGTTAAAGCAGTGACAGAGAAAAGTACGTTCTTTTCTATTGAAAATGATATTCAAGAAAAAAATTACATAGGATATGCCCCCTCCAGAATATTTTTTGAAATCCTTTTTTCATTTGGAAGTTAAACTACCCGTAGGAGGGATGAATGGAAATGATTTCAAACTCCCTGCTGTTTGTTTAGTAAAATTAATTCGCCAACAAATCTTCCGAAAACCTTCCGTTTTCAGGTGACAAATACTACTTCTTGCAAGTTGATTTTTTCAATCTGAAGAAGGAAAACTCAAACAAACAGGCGACTCGAAAACCTGTTTCGGGACAGTTAATTCTTCCATTGAAAACCGGAATGTCTGTCAAACCTATATATACCGATAGTTTAGTGTTTGTACGTAAGAAAATCATTGCATTTTGCAAAGTATGGATATTATACATGAGCTTCAGAAATCATAAGCATACAGAAGCTCTAAGCTTTGACTTCTATCCGCGTTATATTCTGACTTTATGCTTTGCTCTTCACGCTGTATATATATAGAAAAAGTCGTTTGAGTGCAACACCACTTTATGATTCGAAAACGTAGTCAGCATGACTCTGTTTCAAAGAACATATCCAGTAAGTACTTACATCCTTGAGAACTCTGAATTTACTAAGCACTTTAATTTTTCTATGGAGGTATGAAAAGTAGTTCATAAACACTCTACTGAAGTTCTTGACTGCATTTTATGTGTTAAACATTTAATGTCGCCATCGGTGATGGCTTTTTATTTACTGCGACTTAGTAGACAGTATCTAAGAGAGCATTACTGCTTCAATCATTTAATTGTGACGTTTATGTTCTTAAGTTAATTGATTAATTGAATTAAAGCTCATTGTTATTTCAGCACTTCCACTACCATTTCGTACTCCCCACAAACACTTCGAGAGTTGTTGCTGCTTAAGTATAGAACTCATTGGGTGTAGCTCATTTATTACAACTCCAAACTTCTACTAAATTTGATACAACTTTTCCCTTAATTTTCTGTTAGAGGTATTTTCGATACTCCTCAGTTCATTTTCATTTTACTATTCATAACTAAAGTAACTCCTAATGTTGCTAGACTTTCACTAGTAGTCTCGCTGAAGTAATTCGTAATTGTGCTAGTCTTTCAGTAATACACTCGACATTGCTAACAGAGCGACCAAATTATTTATCTTACAGTTCCCCGTGTATTCTATTCTTCGCATTTGGTACCTTAAAAGTTTTTATACGCAATACCATGGTCTCTACAAGCTTGATCTAGGTATTAATTCCAGGGTTTGAATAAAACCCGGGATTTATTGAAAGAGCCCAACCCACCTGGGCCCATATGCGTTTTTCGGGTTTAATAGTTTTTTTTTTCGAAATATTTCAATGTCTTTGGGGTAAAATCGTTAAAATGTGATTTATAATTCAAGATTATCATCGTCACAACTTGTAACAATTTTGTATTCACTGCTTTTTTAAAATTCCCTCCATTTTAAACTTTTACGTTGGATCGCCGCCAAAATGTATACAGCTAACTTAGTGTGTATCGTGCTCTTACTTTGAAAATTTCAAACTAAAAGACCGAAAAGTCTGCTTTGTAGCGTGAATACCTGCTATTTTGAAAAAATAACAGCCATTTTGAAATTTTACGTTGGTATGCCGCCAAAATCTATACACAAAAATTTAGTGTCTTGTGCTTCTACCCGGGAAATTTAAACTTAAAAGACCGGAAGTAGTACCCTGTAGTATGTACGATACAGGCAGACTTACGAACAATTGTAGACCTAATCATTCCAGTATCCCTAGTGCAGGGCCGTAACTTGTGGGGGCAGGGGGCAACTTTCTCCAAGGAAATCCCCGCCGTTCGAGGAGGGCCCCCTTTAAGACAAAATTTTCGTACTCCATATACGATACGATCATGAGTTTATAAATGAAGCATCAAAACAGGTTTACTACATTACATAAACAAAACAGCACACAAAAGGTAAATAAAACAAAATGAGGCATGCCCCATTTCAATAAAAAATATCTACTATTAATGACCTTCGGAATACTATTTATTCGTATGGCTTTAAGATTTGTCAATATTGTTCCCTTAATTCATTTCTGATGTATGGAACGGACCCAGGGACGTAACTAACGGCCCACAGGCTCCGGGGATTCATAAAGAGTAAGAGAAAAGTAGGAAGAAGGGCCAAAATATACTTATTAATGCTTGCCCCCACCCCCAAAAAAAATCAAGTTACGTTACTGCCTCAGTGATGTTCGCCAAATATGAACATCAAATATATTAATTTAAAACAAAAATATAATTCATATTTATAAAATAATTGTTTCAAATGTCTTATACGACATACATATTTTCCAGCGTAAAGTAAATGGTTTTCATGTTCAAGTTTACTATCGATACTTTGTGCGTTCAATTACGGGAATTTCTTGAGCAGTTGTTGCAAGACTTTTTTTTTTCGAGCTTTTTTTTACTGTATATCGAGATTTCCAGTAGTACGTAAATTTCAATTCGGCACTTGAAATAGTAAGCGTTACGTAGTTTTCAGAACTCTGAGCATTAAGATTCTTAAATTTGACATGATTTTTTAGGCTATTGCTGGTGTTGAATCTACAGAATTCTTATCCGAAGAGTAGCAATAAATAACTAAATTAAACTGTTATTGCTGGAAAACAAAGTTTACTGAAGAATGCTTGTTACCATCAAACTAAATAAAAATAATACTAATAATTTTACGAATGCACTATTGTAGTACCGACTAGTATTTATTTGTAGTACCGACACCTATGGCCTTAAACCCGTTACACGTATAAGGAATAACGTCCCTCGGTGTCGCCGAGTTGGCCAGCACACTGTTCACGGAAAGTATTTTCTAAAATGTAAAATTGAATATTTTACTTCAAATAGGCTATAAGCATATTTCATACAGTAATTTGTTGTATAATTATCTCAGGCTAAGGTAAGGTAAGTTTTTTTTTTTTTTTTATTCAGTTTATTCAGAACTTTGCAAAGGTCTTTAGTTGAATATTGTTGTACACCTTAATGTGAAAACGTCTAATTTGCTCAAAGAAAGTCCAAGATCTGACAAAATCCACTTTCAATGTGATTACCTTAGTTGTACCTATAATATACTAAGAAAAAGCTCGAAAACCCAGATGGGTTTTAAGTCGGTTTTTTCTCAGGTGGGTCCAATCCGAAAACAAACACCGGGTTTTTTCGTGCCTGGCTCACTTGAGCAAAACCTGATTACATCCCCTACCAAGTTTGCTTGATCTTTCATTGATACGATTTCCTAAACCACAAAATTACTAGTGGATATATGCATCTCACGGGGAAGTTTATTTATGATATCGTTAACCAATCGTTATACGTTTTTTCGGAACTCCGATAGCAGTAAGTTAAAGAATTAAATAGTCCATATCTTTAACTTTCTAAAGTACTGGAGAGGTCGGTTGACGGCCTACGCGAAGGAAAAAACCCAGCCTATGCTTCCTCGCGAGATAAAGCGAACAACGTCTTAGCTGGACAACTTAGATGGGGAACGACTGACTCTCGGAATAAGGAGTCAATCTCTCTTGAAACATAGTAATTTTACTACCTGCAGATAAACTTGAAAATTTAAAAGTGGAAATGGATAAATGTAAAGTGAACATAGTGGGTTTGAGTGCAGGGAGAAGGTCAGGAAAACGTGAGATAGTATCAGGAAGATACGCAATATTCTGTCCGAATGACGTTAAGGTCGAGAATGGTGTCGTGAGAGCAAATAAGTTTTTTTCATGCACCATCAAAGAGTAGGAAGAATACAACTGATAGATAATTTCAGGAATAGAACAAAATATTAGGAGTTAAAAGAGAAAGCTGAATATTGAGAAACATGAAAGAAACATTTCCAGGGCCAAACCTTAAAATATAAGAAAAATAAATAAATTTCCCCGAACTGCCAAAACCCAGACTACTTAATAATAATGCCTTTAGGTATAAATATAATAAAATCAGACAAAGGTGTAACAAATGTACTATGATAGTACGTTTCTTAGTGTGGAATGATCGATTCCTGACCATTACTTCATCAGAAATCACCATGAGTCAATCTACAAGCTTCCGTATATCATATATATTGATTAATTCTTTTCATAATTCCTTGTACTTCATAATCCATGCATTTTTTTGCCACAAATACCTCCAATACCTTTCACTTGTGTGCTTTCCTTTAGCTAAAGCGGTTTGATCGTGTTCCGATATATTTTATTGGATGATGATTTCCAATTTTTCTGATTGTTTTACATGTTTCTAAATATTTAGTTCTTGTTTTAAACTTATTTCTTCTTGTTTTATGACATTATTGTGTTCTTAGTTTGCTTTTATTAACTATTTCAATATTGTTCTTGTTGTCTTGAGAAAATAATGGTTCTTCCTGCGGATTACAATTAAGAGGAAGAGTAATTAGTGTCACATTATTTATCGGTATTTTGTTCTAGTTTTCCCTGTAAGTTTTCTTGTTTTTTCTGTCCACTGTTTTCTTTTCAAATTTTCCCTATTTCTTCTTTTCTCAGTCCACTGTTTTCTTTTCAAATTTTCCCTATTTCTTCTTTTCTCAGTCCACTGTTTTCTTAAATGTCTTTATTCATGATCGCTCGTTTTCGTCTTACTGTAGTAATTTTGCTCTCATCCATTCTCCTATTATATCATTCCATCTTTTAAATTCATCATATCCTTCTTCATTATCCTTTATTATTTTATAATATACTCGAACTCTTCAAAATGTTGCTTGTTAATTTCGCATGTCTCTGGAAGGAAACAAGACCTGCACACAATATTCTCCCAATAAGTATGTACTGAAACTAGTCGTCAGTTAATATGCGAAAATGTAATAATTATCATATGAAAGAAGTGAAATTTTACAAGCGCAAAAAATTGTAGAGTTCTTAAAAATGCATTTTCAAGAACCAGTAAGAAATACAACGTCTGTCAACCAGACGGAATTACTTCGCATGTTTCCTTTCACTAGGTTGCATATCCAAAAAATTCCGTACGCAAATACCGATTACATTATTCCCGATAACATAACATTCATTTAAATTCAGTGTTCAAAGGCATATTGGGATAATTACATTTGAACATTTACACGACTCTACATTGACCTAGGGCTTTACTTGTCATTTATGTCTAATATTAAGAAATTATTGCTTTTTTTATATTTCTGCTTTATTGCAAATGAAAGAATCGTAAATTTTAGCGTAATATGCTTAAAAACAAAATTCCTTACCAGATTTTAGTGGCAGAAAACAAAAATAAAAAAAAAACAGAATATACACCCATCAGAATATCAAATGTGTAGGCGACGTCACAACAGTGTGACATACGTTACGCTATTGTTCCGAGCAGAAGGTACGTTTACGGAGCATACAAATTCATAACTTGTGCACAATTATACCCTCTTACCTTAAAAACATGTAAGTGTTACTTGTGCAGCACGTGAAGGAGTTTTGTTTGTTTGTTAGTGCGATATTTTGTTAATTGCTTTTTTACCGAAAGTGGTAATATATTATTCCAATTCTGATTATAATAGAGAGAGAGTAGAGCTTAGATTGAATATATTTATTTGATGAATATAGTTATTTGACTCCTAATTAATAGCAGAAAATCCATTTTTTTTTTTTTTACTAATTTCACTGTACAATGATCTACGTTAAAAGCGGAAGTGGTGATTCGTGCTATTTCCGTTTTCAATAGAGAGACTACAGATATCTGAACCTTCGAGTACAGAAATTCGTTTGTGGCTATCTAGTACAATTTTTATTCTAAGGCTATCGACATTAAAATTGGAAGTACTTGATTTGTTACAATTTCGGTTTGAATAGGGATTAAGGAACAAATGGTAAAGAACCTGTTATCTTCTTTCCTTATATAACTGAAAGTTGAAACCTGAAGTTCTAATGAATTTCTACCACGCGTAACGCTAGTTGAGACTTAAAGGGAAATGAATTTTTGGGGTATGTAACCGATTGCACAATATCATATTTCTTTTACCGTATTTTCTTTATAGCGATCAACGTTAAAATCGGAAATGACGAATTTCTATTATTTTCGGTTTGAGTGTCGGCTCCTAAAGGAGCTTGCTTCTTAACCTTTGACCTTGTACATTTTCACCAAATGGTAATGATTGATAAAGAGTTCTTGAGATATATATAAAGGAATTTATTAAACCAACAACTTAAAGAAAACCAGAGTATGGCACAACACAATAATATTTATATTCCTACATTGACACTGTAATTACATTTTGATTCTTTATATATCTTATCTGTCTTACGAAGAACAGTAGACACAAATTTATCAGAATGATATTGAAAACTTCACATGCCATGTAAGGATTTCTGCCTTTTACAGCACAAGCTAACTCAAACACTCATGCCGATCTATCATAAGTGTTCACTACGAGCAATTTCTCTCTGGTGGCGCAGGGCTTCCAACTGTTGAAGTACTTAATTGCAATAGTCCCAAGAATGAAAAATAGAAAACAACCCTGTAGCAAATCCAAGTATGGTCTATTACATCATACGATTTTCATATTTCTTTGACGGAAAGTATTCCAAAGAAAATAGCAGTTTCCCGACGACAATTCAAAGACAAAATTACGTTAGTAAATTATTCCATATTTGAGAAAGACTGGCTGTAACCTCAAGAAATGGCCTAGGGACACATAACGAATGTATACAAATGACATTTCGCAAAACAAAAATACAGCCTGAAAGCAGTAATGTCACAAGTATTAATTAAACTATTGAGTAAAACAATTTATTACATAGGATAACAAGAAAGCATTTATTTTGTCAATAGTAATGCAACAATATTTGCAGACACAAAGTTATATTTGTCCTCAAATGACCCGTTACGAAAACTACAAAGCTGCGTTTTTTACTCTATTACACCACAGATTTTGATATTTGATAAAACGTGTATAAAGGCAAATAGTGTTTCAGTAAAATGGCTCATCAAGACCACGTAAACCCATTAAAAGCACAAAGTTTCCCGATTTCAAATGCTTAAAAAATCAAAAGTACTTCAAAAAATAGGATGGGTTTTCTGCCCGGGTACTCCGGCTAGACGACTTTCCAGAAATAGTGACATATAACTGGAGTTGAAAGTCCTTAATGTGAATTTTTGTCTCCGAAAGTAAATCAAACTTTAACTTCTAATTTTTCAACAAGCAAAAGGAAGATAATTTAAATTTTAACCCTAGATACACTTACTAGTTCTGAGTAGAACCTACGGATTTCGTGTCATGGTTTGCACAGATGGATCAAGTTCACGGGATAACGTAGGATTGCAAAATATCAACAGAAATAGGTGACAGACAGGAAGATGTTCGTTTGTAAAAGGAAACTCACTTGTGATAAAAATAGCCCTCCTAGCATCCTGGGAGTGGCGTAAAAGCAACTTTGAAACTTTAAAAGGAACCGCGCTTTTTACTTCAGATTCGGAGCTTTCGGGAAGAAATAAGTAAATTTTAGTTGACACACTTTTGTTCAATTCGTGATAGATGGCGCTGTAATTAGTGAAAATTGTTTCACTAAATTTCCTCACTTTAGACCTCCGATGTTTTATTCCAGAATAATTTTGCGATAAACAGTACAAAACTGTAGTCTTAAACGCTTTCTTGACTCGGAAAGTTGCGTGATGAAAGATGGTTCTGCATTCGACGTGATTTCAACTTACTGACAGTGCACTTTAATGTAGCGTACGATGTAAATACTTTCTTTTCGGAAGCAACATGAGTCTTAACCATACTCTACACAAAATTAATTCCATAAAACTCGCAGTGACAAGAAAGATAACGAAAACCTTCTTGTTGTGCTTCTTTAGCGATAAGGTCTATTCTGTATGAATGTTTTATATCGAGTGCAACATTACTTCTCATATCAATTATTTCAAATTTGTTCCATCGTGGAAAGCAATCAATACCCTTATTTCTGATCACTTTACAATTTCTGTTTTAGTGCTTTACTTCATAGCATTTCTTTCTCGTACTAGGTGGATGGGATCGTATCAATAACAACAGAATTTGGTGCTATATTCGGCAGATTTACAGGAATCATATTTTCCTGCATTTAATTTCCATGATAATCACTTCTGCTTGTACTTTAGAAAACGAAGTCAGCTCTAGTAAAGCGACTTTCAGCCATGGTGAGAGTCGTTAACGCACCTCCGTTCCTTTCCATAAGGTATCCTGATGCTTGAGGGTGAAACACTTTCTGTAAGCTTGGTCAGCTGATTTGATGTTAGTATTTCGGAATTTCTTTGTCTTTGTGTTGCTGTCGTACCAGGTTTCGTCCGTATTAAATAATTTACACACCTGCTTCTCCGTCTTGCTTAATATTCTTTAAGCATTTATGTCTCTAGGCTCTGATCATCTTCTCAATCGATATTATATTTCATGTTATTCAGAATGTAATGTATTGTTGTGGTTTCGTCTGTAGCCGATCTAGATGTTCCCGTTCGAAGCCTGTATTTAACAGCTTCCGTATTCCATAATTCAAATAGGAGTGTATCAACTGTATTGTTAGAGATATGATTCTTTTAGGGTGGAATAGGTCTGCGATGACACACCTAGCTTACCCGACATCACAAAAATCTATGCGTTTAGTATTCTGTGAAAACCATCCAAATAGTGAACCTGAAACGAAAAATAATGGAAAAGCATTGAAAATATAAAAACTGTTCGTAATATACAAAATACGTCTACATATGTTAATTAGTGAGCGAGTTTAGTACTAGAATTCTCTTTCCAAATTGAAATTTTGAAGTGGAACCCATGATTATGGATTTCAAAATGGCCGGCGGAAAAGCTTTATAATCAGTAACATCTTTCCTTCCCATATAACTTGTGTTGGATCATTTCGTTACTGTTTGTCGCATTTTTTTATTTTATTTAATTATTCTAAGACTTTTCGTCCATTATGTAATAAAATTGAAGGTAAGGGGGAAAACAAGGAATGTCCATGTATGTGTTTTTCGGGTGCTTTGTCCTATCTATTGGTGACCCTTGGTACTATCTGACTGTATATGCCATGTATAAGTAGATATAAAAACGTTCATGTAAAAAGGGACAAAAGGTGTAACCCTATTCTTCTAATGCGGTTTTCAATATTAAATCGCAGTTTTCTAAAAAATGCAGTTTTGTGACATTCCTTTTTTATCTACTTACCCTTGAATTACACTGTGTTACTGTCGGTTGGCAACTGCAAAGTATGTCTATTGGGAGGTCATGTACATTTATTGTATATTATATAACTTGGCCATTCATTTTATCTTCATTCTTATCCCAACATCTAATCCCGAAACGCATTGTAGGATGTGATAGTTGTTTCAAAAAGTTAAAGCAAGTACGTTCCGATAGATAGACTTTAGCTGTTGAAAACTAAAGATGTAGTTTCCGATATCAGGCAAACTCTCATGATTAGAAATCTTTGAAGCATTTTGTTTGCTTTTACAAAACATTCTTAAAATTACAACTCAGTACTTACGACTAGAGTAGTTGTATCTTTTTACTAGAGTAGACTTAAATATATAAATTTACCATCTCATTCTCTTATACAGGATAGGCCAGAAGTCCCTTACCACACCTTTGCGTGTTTGTGGAAAATACTGAACAGCAACCATGTAGTAACACAGTAGGCCGAGCGGGAAGTCAGATTGTGATGGTGACCAAGATAGCCGCCATCTTGAAAGCCACCATCTTGAATTCACGACAAGATTTTTAAGTGGGAGTATGGTCATGCGGCACACCAATTTTGGCTACAATTTAAAGAGAAGCACAATTGTGAAATCGGTTTGTTGATATCTTAATGTGTTCAAACGGTGCAGACATTTCAAATTGCTAATTTTACCGTACTGTTTCTGTTCTTGCAGGTGAATAATTATGCCGCAAACGACAGCAGAGAGGATGGAGTTGATCAGGGCATGGGGAGGAAGGAGTGCAAGGGCTCTAGAAGCTGAATTCAATGCCAGGCACCCAGACCTGCATCCTCTGTCCCATAACAGTGTCGCCCACCTTATCCAAAAGTTCATGGATACTGGTTCCTTAGCAGATAAACCCAGGTGTGGAAGACCTACGATCGAAACAGATCAAGCCACATCAGTAGCAGTGCTAGCATCATTTGCTACATCACCACACCGCAGTAACCGTCGTCTCTCCATGGGATGTGGTATCAGCCGTACATCCATCAGACGTATCTTACAGAAAAGCAAGTGGCATCCGAACAAATTGCAACTTCAACATCATCTATCTGAAGATGACCCTGATCGTCGTGTGGAATTTTGCGACTGGGCCCTTGCACAGTTGTAAACGGATTCCACACACAAATTTTATTTTCTGATGAGGCCAATTTTTATGTGACTCGGGAAGTGAATAAGCATAACTGTCGCTATTGGTCCCAGACAAATCCTCAGTGGGTTGACCCTTATAAAATGGTAGGTACAGGCAAATTAATGATGTGGTGTGGTCTATGGGGCAACAAGCTAATTGGTCCATTCATCATTCCTGGTGTCCTCATTGCTGAACGGTATTTGGATATATTCAGGGATCTCGTCCTCCCTTCATATTTTCCGAGGAGGACACATTTCCACTCTTTTTCCAGCAGGATAGTGCCCCTCCGCATTACGGGTTACCGGTCCGTAACTATCTGGATGAACAATTTCCTGGACTTTGGATTGGGCGCCGTGGTCCCATTGAATAGGCAGCACGATCACCAGATCTAACGACCTTGGATTTTTATCTGTAGGGTCGTCTGAAGGCAAATATACACGCCAAAAGATCCGAGATCTTGAACACCTGGAAGAACGCATATTTGCAGCCTGTGGCGATATTTCACCAAAAACTCTTGTGAGGGTCATGGACAATTGGGTTGAACGATTTACCTTGTGCATAACTCAGGATTTGGGCCACGAAGAGCACGTGCTCCGCCATGCGTGACAGCTAAAATTAGCAATTTCAAATGCCTGTAACTTCTGAACAAATTAGGATATTAACGAACCGATTTCACCATTGTGTTTGTCTTTAAATTCTAGCCTAATGACCATGACCATGTTTCCATTTAAAAATCATGACGTGAATTCAAGATGGCGGCTTTCAAGGAGGCCGCCATCTTGGACTTCTCCCTCGGCCTACTATGTTACTACATGGTTCTGGTTCACTATTTTCCACGAACACGGATTTTACAAGCGGTGGTAAGCGACTTACAGCCCACCCTCTAGATTATTTCTGATTTATTGTTGTTATTTCTGAATCGGTTTAGGTATAACTGTTCGAGCCCTCTCTTCATCAGTTCGTATATTCCTGAATTCGGTTAAGAATGTATCAATTGTTCTCGGTGAGATAGAATTACTTTTAGGATAGCAGTGGTTGAAATCATCTGCGATGAATCGCACACCTTGTTAACTCTCCATTACTATAATCTATGCGTTCTGTTTTTTGTGAAGGCCACCTTCAATTAATGATCGTAAAACGAAAAATAACGAAAAAGCATTGAAAATGCCAGAAACCGTTAGATAGTCAAATTACAATTATATATGTAATCTTAGTGCTAGATGTGTCGCACCATCCATTTCCAATTTAAATTTTCAAATTCAATCCAAAATGGTGGATTTGAAAATGGCCGTGGGAAACGAGTTATCGTTTGTGACATCTTCAGTCTCGCTTGCATCATATATAGGGATATTTCATTCTCCTTTAATTTAATTTATCCTAGATTTTTATTCCACTGCATATAATATTATACACTTAATTCTTTGGTTCATTCGTAAAATGACAATATAGTAGAGACATAGTAAACAATGCTTTGAATTATGGTTTTGCTTAAAAGTAGAGGATGATATATAATTTTTATTCCAGTAAAATGCACTTTCTTATAGTAACACTCTGTTTTCAAAGATTGGAATGAACGTTTATTTTCTTCTTTGAAATTACTAGTTGTGATGGTAGTGTTGTCTATATAGTTTTTCAAAACAGAATACCAAATCTGACTCTTTACCTTACAGTAAATACTCGTAAAAATAAGAAATAAGAAGTATTGAAACTTAATATGTACATTTGTGAACGTAAGTGTTCCAATAAATATTTAATTTAAATTTTACACTTGTGTATTCGGAAATTTATAGTACAGTATAAGTAGATTATAAATTTATTTTTCTTTTACAGATTTTAATAATATGTCTTTCATAAGCTTAAGATGAGCACCTGGACCATTTTCAGCTTCCGATATCTTATTCTAAACTTTAGGACGAAGATTTAAGTAACTTGCCAAAATGTTGATATTTACATACTATACAGTATACTGATTATAATTAAGATTACAATGGAAAATCATTATGATAACAACAATACAGATTCTTTCATGTCCGAAATTTTGATCAAAACCGAAGATATCGGCTGTTATGTTGACGAGTCAGTGAAAGTTGAGCATATGTCATTCACAGAACTCGAACTGTCAAAGTTGGAAGTATGTACAGAAGAAAGTTCGGAAGCAAGTGAAACCCCTGAAGAAAATCTGGAACTTGAAGTCAAAGACACATTTGCTCCAACTCCTGAGTCAGTATGTTTAGTAGAGAAAGCGGAAGTCGAAGGTGGTACTTCGATTTCCGAGACTGTCTACTTTGTAAAGTCAGAGCTAGAAGTCGAAAATGACATACATGCAACTAGTTTCTGTAATGAAGTGAATGCGGACGGAAATAACATCTGCCTTGAACCGTCGAAATTATCTCCAAGTAATATAGCGGAAGAAGAAGCATCTTTTATAAATCCTGGTCCATATCAAAGGTAATACATATCTTTATAATTCGTATATGTGTATGCAGGTATATCTTCTTTAGGTAACGTAAATAACCAACATTGTCTATAACTTTTTTACGACTGTTGAGATGCTTTCAGCCATAGAAAGAATAGAGTAATTTAGAATGGAATGTACTGTGTTTGAAGTGGTTCATAAGATAGATAATTTGTTTCTTTTTACTCCTGAAACAATTCATAAAAGAAAAATATGAGGTAATACACTTCAGAGCCGTAAGGTCTGTATAATGATGTGTAGGAGACAGATTTGTACTACCTGTAGGAGCAGGAAAATAAACATTTTTAAGGTAATACACGAGTAGTACATTACAAATGTTCATATCAAATGAAAATCCGTTGCTAAGAATGTTACTATGTATTAAGTGTGTTCTACTTGAAATTCATGAATAGGATAAAGAAAGAGGTATTTGACGGCATTCTTCACAGGCACATGCATCGATTACAGTTATATTTTCATTCTATGAAAAGTAAGTGTAGTTACCTGCCAGGGATTCATCAGATTATTGTTTTTAACGTAAAACAGGATATTGATATCATACTAATTTCTAAGCTGAGAAACTTGTAACTGGTTCAAAGCCTTGTATAAATTATTTTCGTACATCTATAAAGCATAAAAAGAAAGACAAGGGTTTACAATGTGGTAGAAAATATGGAGAACGAAGAAAAATATACTTCCATGTAGTATTCCTTTGCGTAAAGCGTGTGAAAAATGTAACAGCAGTATGAAAGATTGGATAGCATAATTCAGTATACACGAAAAGACGTTCAAATAAGATTCTTCAATAAAGTAGTGGCGAAACCGAATCTTGGATGCCCCACAAATCAATAAAAGAAGCTTTCTATAAATTTTATTTTTAGGGGATCCCAATTTTATATTTTAAAGGATCCGTAAAATTAGCCGTCCATCCCACAACGAAGGGTTTCGGGATATATATATATATATATATATATATATATATATATATATATATATATATATATCAACAAACAAGGAAAAGTGTTGGGGAGATACATTATTTACCACCCACATACAGACAAACTGTAAGAGGTGATTTCTCACATCAAAATAAGAGGAAAAGTTCGTATGAACCTGTGGGGAGAAGTGCATAGTTTCAGAGTTACGTCTCCAAAATCGCAAAAAAGCTAAATTTCAATAGGCCGTATGTCGAATTTCAGAAACTGGATGGTGGTTCTTATCACCGTAAGGGAAGCCACGTATACACAATCTAAAAGTGCATATTTCATCAATTGTCAATAGTTGTAGTGGGTAATCCTACAGGGTGTGATTCTCAGATATGCTCTCAATAGAGTTTACAGATATACCCTGATTTGAAGGAGGGTTCTAAGTAGCAAGAGGTAAACCTTGAACAATAGACATGTAATGCTTCGGAGGGAAAGCGGGAGTGTTAGGAACCGGGAGCTCCATGTTTTTTGTTTTAGTGTTCGGAATAACATGTTATGTATTTCGTCACGGTATATTTCACGTTTTCTTCACTTAAAAGCGTGAAAGAAAAGATCACAGCATGCGTTTCCTCGAGTACAAAGGACCGTTCTCCTGACGATCCTTAACACGTCCGATATCGCGCCAAATATTTTCGTGTTCACTACTGTCAAGGCTTATCGTTTGCCCACTTTGGGCCGAACATAATGTGAGAGTATCTCGAAATTAGTTTGATCGCATGTCTGGGAATTTGACCCTGCACGAAATGCTCTGTACAAACATTGAGCATTAATGAAATATGCACTTTTGGATTGTTTATGCGTTATTTCCTATACGCTGATAAGGACCACCATTCATAATTTCTCAAATTCGAAATAAGGCCTCCTGAAATTTAGCTTTCTCGCGATTTTGGACAGCTCTAGTTCTGAAACTATGCACTTTTCGCCATAGGTCTATTTTTATGTGAGGAATCACTTCTTACAATTTGTCGGTATTGTTCATTAACACCCTGCATATATATTTGAGTGGTCCTTATTTTCAAACTTCCAAGGCTTTTAGAGTCTAAGCCCCTGTACTGCTTCCATTTTAGACCAAAATAACCTATGAAGAGTATTGCTCAATTAAATAACAGTATATAGTGCCTGCTGAGGGAATGTGGGAGTCTTTTAGGCGATTTATGACAAAGTGTTAGTTGAGTGCATATACCTATTTGTAATAGTAGTTATGAGGATCATCTGTGTTAACAAGATGGATTAAAAGATTACTTGAAGATACGTATAGATATTTGACACTTGTTCATAAAGTAGAAAAAGTATTTATGATTAGTTGAAAATATTGAGAAAATAAAGAAAATCGTCAGTTGAAATGTCTATCTCGAAAGAAGGTCGTAGGATGAAGCAAGATATAGTAGAAATTACTTAGTTCTAGATTTTTGCAAATACAATTAGAGGAATTTGCTAAATATTTACTTTGGTTGGAATCTAAAGCTACAGTGGCGCAGATCTTTCTAAACGAATTTTTATTGTCATCTGACATGGAAGAATTGCAGATGATTTTATTTATTTAACAATCACCAGATACAGCTCAGAGGCCATTTTACACTGGATATACAACAACAATAACAATGAAAAGGATTTGGGAAGGTATCGGCCAGGGCCTGTTTAGTAGGTACCATCCCGGCATTTGCCTGGTACGACTGAGAGAAACCCTGGAAAACCTCAGTCAGGATGGTCGGCAAGGGGATTCGAACCCGCGACCTCCCGAATGCAAAGCCAACGCTCTACCACTTAATCTACTTCGTAGATTCTAATACCAGAATGTAGAACACGACTGAATCATATCAGCGTGACAAATTTCTACTTTAAAGCAAGAAATTTCTGTACCAATAGAGCAAATTATGTACATGATACATAAGACATCACCATAACGGGTAAGATGCTCCCAAAAACCAAACTACGAAGCATTGGTGGAATTTTCCACTTGTGCAAAACCATCGTAGGAAGCATACTGATATAGTTTGTTCTACAAAAACAAAGAAATGTGCTTGGTATTGCTTGCGAGTTATCTCACAGGACCTTACATTTCAAAGAACTAAATCCTATGTTTCAATTGCAATTGTCAAAATTAGCGCAAAAGTTTCGTGTATCAGATTTCACAATTAGCATCTGTTCCATGCAGGTTACAAGCATATTACAATGAAAACTTTCATTAACCAACATCTCATCACATACTGACAAAGTATCAAAATCCACGAAACGAATCGTGCAAAAAGAAGACAAACCATACTCGCTTTCAAAGCAGATAAAGATGACACATGGATTCATTAAACCCATTTTGAGAAACCTGAAGATAAAGTATTACGTGAAAAAGCCTAAAATTAAGAAAAGAGGCAAGAATTTTAACGAGAAAGATGCTCAGCAGCATCTCAAAACGTAGCAAGGTTCCATACCCGGAGCGGATAAATCCAGAGAATAGTTTCTTATGTTCTAAGATTAACCTTGAGATTTTGGTACCAGTAGAAAGGAAAGAAGAAAACTAATGCTTATCGAAATGTAAGAAAAAACATGCTAACGGTTAGGAAGTAAGCTGATGTTGGGTTGAATTGCCTTTTATTTATGTTCTTTTGACGGTTCAGTTTCAATAAATGTAGTGGGGAAGGGGATTGAAAAATTAAGTCTGAGCAGGCGAATTAGGGCAGAAAGTATTAGTTGAACGCACATAACCATTTGTAATAGTAGCTATGAAGATTATCTATTTAAACAAGATGGATTAATAGATTATATGAAATTCGCATATGTAGCTGACATTTGATCACGAAACTGAAAAAGAATTAATAAGATTAAAATTTATAAGACTAAATAACAACAACAGATAAGTCATTTCTTAAGATAATTGTAAATTCAAGAGTACCTCGAAAGAAGGTAGAAGAAATAATCAAGATAGAGTAACAGAAAATGAGTTCTAGTTATATGTAGACACGACTTTGCGAGCATTATCTAAAATATACATACAAAACAATTTGAAATATTAAGCTACAGTGTAACAAACGAGTTTTAAATGTCTTTACAGTATACAATATGAAGGCAAGGTGCACTGTAAGTTTATAAAAAAAAATTATAGGGTAATAAATGTATTATGGAGGTAATAACTATTAAACAGTCAAAGATAAGATGGAAATATCATTAAATATTTTTGCGGTGAACGATATGTTACATTATGCCATCGTACTAAGGATTTTGAAAGTTTATCAATGATGACATACTTCAAGAGTGCCCCATAATAAAAACGAGAGTAAAAGATACGGTTCTACCTCCTACTCCAATCCAAGAAATGCCACTCCCGCCAGACATTCTAGTCTTACAAGGTACTTTTGCCTCGTATTGTATGCTCTAAATGAGGCTCATGGTGACTCAGTGGTAGAGCGCTTACCTCTACTGCGTGAAATTTGTGGTTCGATCCCTGGCCAAGTAAATTTGTAGTAAACATTATATCCGTGATTTTTCTCGGTTCTCCCGGTTCCTCCCATATTATCATTCTACCAATTTTTCAATCATCATTCCGTTACCTTAATTATCCGTCTCCCTTGTCCTAAATGGGATAATCATGGGATATTGAACTAACAGATTTTATTTTTATTTAGTGTATATGCATTCAAATCTTGAGGTCTCCTTCGGCAGCATTTTCTACTATTCAATTGGAGTAACTTTCCGTATGTGCTACCTCGGTCTGATTTCGGGCTATTATAGGAGTGAGACTCAACCTCAGGAGTCCAAGAATGAAGACAACTTTCATGTAGGGTTCACTATTAATCTTCATACGCCCTTGTAACTTCTAAACCAGTATACAAAGAACGCTAAAATTTTGCCCATGAATATATTTGCAAGGGACATTGTTACTCTTATTCAGTGATATCACAAGCTGAGGAAACGTACCAACATATTGATTATGATCCCATCATGAGTTAAGCGGGTCTTGAAATAGACAAGCATTATGTGGGTGTGTTCTTATGGTATCCTCCCATTCTTCCATTACACGATTCCTTTTAGTTCTAATTAACGTCGTCGGTTTTAGCGTACATAGAATATGTGGGACGTAAACCAAAAATTTATCTCACACTAATAAGTAATTGTTTAGAAAAAATCTTTCATCAAATTTTCTTCATTATCTGATTGTGTAAATAATTTAAATATAACGAATTGAAAGGTAAATTTTGTAACTAAATAAAATATGTGTTACCACAGGTTTGGTATTTATTACTGTAGAGTTCCATTTTATGTTTGAGTAGTACTAACAACAGTTTTATGTAATTTTGTATGGAAATAGGTCCTTTATACTTCAACACTTATGGAGAGGCCAAACGTTAAGGCATTTTCGGATGGTATCCTTAAGTCATGGATAGCATTTCTGTCATATAGAAAGTTAATGTTATTGTATTGAAGCTCCTGTTTATGTAATGTTTAATACTCTTAAGTCACAGGATGAATCAACATAACTTCATTGAAGAATATATTGCTTAATTAGCAGCGAGATAAAATCATAGTTGAATTGCCGGCTTTCATCTTCCGACCTTTGCCAACCACTCGGGAGTAATGAAAATTCTTTTAATTTAAACTTATTTTAATTAGCAACTTTCCAATAAACTTATCATTTCTTGTTTCCTGCTACACGATTTATGCATCTCTATTTTTCTTGACTTCTTAAAACCTCGAACTATTGAGAAACTTACTTCTAGAGATGGAATTAAATCTATCTCGGTTATGAAATTATCTGTAGAAGAAGTTATGAATATTAATGTGAAACATGTTGTTTAAATTTCGCTTTCTTAATTTTAGAAATATTCGGCTCGGAATTTGTTTTTTCTGTCTCTCTTTCGTAACTTCTTGTGGCTAAAGGGAGTAGTAACCGTAATGCGTTTTCTAGAATTTGGGAAGAAAATAAATTTTATATCTATATGTCCATTAACAAGAAAACGTATATGTCTGTCTCTATTTCAATGTCAAAAAACTTTAGAGGAGCAGCAGTGCTGTTGTCTTAAAAATGTCTATAAACAAGTTATTTCTTGTTACAGTGAACATAATACATCGCCCGACAAAACTTCTAATTCGCAAACACACACTTCACTTGTTCGCAGGAAACAGTATGGCCACAATGAAATTAATGAAACGTTTGATGGTTGTGGATATACATTAGCGAGAAAATCGGACTTAACAAGTTCCAGTTTCACTCAGAGAAAGTTAGGTTCATGTTCACGACAGAATTGTGAGAGCACATTCGCTATAAACGTGAATATGAAGGCAACCGTGTTAGTTTCTAGTTCTGGAAGACTATATTCATGCCAAGATTGTGGTAAGAGCTTTGAACATGTTTCGTATCTAAAACGACATTTCTTAAGTCACACTGGTGAGAAATCACATTCTTGTGTAGAATGCGGAAAGGCTTATTCTCAGAAATCAGGTCTGAAAAAACATCTACTAATTCACACGGGTGAAAGGCCATTTTCATGCCACGAATGTGGAAAAGCGTTTGCGCAGAAAACAGTTCTAAAGAAGCATGCATTAACACACACAATGGAGAGACCTTTCCTCTGTCACGACTGTGGGAAAACATTCTCCGAGAAGTCAAGTCTTAGTTCTCACGCGGTAGTCCACACAGCTGAGAGGCCACATTTATGTGATGAATGTGGAAGGACATTCGCACACATTTCAACTTTGAGGAAACACACATTAACTCACACAGGTGAGCGACCACATCCTTGTCCGTACTGTGACAGGACATTTGCGCGAAAATCAGGTGTGAACATCCACATTTCAACTCATACAGGGGAGAAACCGTATCCCTGCAATATTTGCGGAAAAACATTTGCACAGAAATCAGGTTTGAAAGACCATGCTTTAACTCATACAGGTCAGAAACCATATCTGTGCCACGATTGTGGGAAAGTTTTTGCCCAGAGATCAGGTCTGAGGAAGCATGTGTCATCTCACATCGGAAAGGCTCCAAATTTATGATACAAGTGTCGTTATTCATGTTTCGTTATATAAAGTCGAACAAAATATCAATATTTACATAGACTCACATTTACACTATAGTAATTAACAATTGCTAACTTTAGAATGTGTTTCTGACATTTGTCTGTGCTATCGTTTACAAGGTTTTACCAGGGTATTTGAAACAAATTATATGAATTATCATAACTAAAATCAATCACTTAATACACATATGCAGGTAAATATTGTTTTCATGATTGCCTGATAAATTTTGACGAGAGAAACTTGTATACAGTTCCAATCTATTGTCCTATGTTAACTGTCATCCAGATATTCTGGAAACTAGAATAAATAATTTGAATAAACAAAATGTTAGCACTGACAAAATAAACATGCTGGAGTTGACAATATTCGCCTAGTGATTAATTTGGTAATTTAGTCTTGAGAAGTTTCATTGAAATTTATCATTCCTTTAGATTATATCTAAAAATTCGTAGTTCCAAGATTTAACTATAAGTTTTCCCACAGTTCGGGACAGGTTCTTATGGATATACCAGATTTAAAAATACTAAATGGCGCGAAAATTCTTACGTGGTTTAATTTTGAGTTATAATATTTTCGAAAAACATCAAATCACAGTCCATATAGATACCACAAGCTAAAGAAGGGTGTTCAGGAGGTAACACGGGGTGCCAGCTTGGAATCGTCAATCAAATCCTTACTATTGTAACAGGACAGCAACATGTGCACAAACTTCAAGTGGTGATTCGTTATATCAAATAAAACATAAAGTCGTCCTGCATGTCGAATTCCGCGTTGTGCAACTGCAACCACATGTAACTAATTTGGTGTCACAAATCACTTTCTACAGTTTGTGCATATCATTCTCTACCGTTTTGATTGTCAAGATTCGATAGTCCATTTCACGTTGACGCCCCTGTCACTCGTACACAACACTGAATTAGACAAATTGCATGAGAACTTTTTGTATTTTAATGTCACGAATGACTTCGGTAGTGTGTGCATACCTTTTTGATTTGTTCCAATTCGGGATTCCATGTCGACTCCAAGTTGGTACCTCTGTCACTCATACATGACGCGGTATTCGACAACATAAATAAGGGATTTTATCTACTTTTGATGTCTCAAATCACCTCCTGGAGCTATGCACTTCTTTCTGTTGCCTTCGAATAGTTAGGATTTGATTGTCGATTCCAAGTTGGCACCACTTGTCACTCGTACACAACGCGGAATTCGAGAACATGCAAGAATACTTTTTATCATCTTGGGATGTTACAAATCACATCCCAGATTTTATCTACATTTTTCAGGTTCACCCTGTACAGTCATGGGGAAATTCCATGTCTACAGGGGCGAAAGTCATTCGGACTGCCCTTTAATTATCACTGCTTCAACTACAAACACAAAAGAAAAGATATATGAAGTTTTCAGGAAAGGCTACATGTTTCAGGCAGACTAAAAATTGTATAAATAAAACTCGAGAAGCTACCTCAACATCCAACCACGGACTATTTTCTCGACCAAATTGGAGATCCTTAGTGTATACAGGAAAAGCAATCATATTCGGCCAAAACTGTGCCAATGTATTCTTCGAAATATTAGTGAGATTTTACATAACAAAATAGAGAATGCTCATATAGACTTGGGGCAGAATTGCATAATTTCAAATGTAGTGCCCCACTAAAGCGAGAAAAAATTAAGATATACGAACGTTATTTCGTTCTCGAGAAAGTGTGGTCATTAACTGTCAATGTAAGAAACTCATATGAATGCCGTCCGAAGTGCATATTTTATCAATATATAATGTCCGAGGAACACATTCCATGCAAGGAAAAGTTCTCATGCATGCTTCCAACAGAATTCTCAGATATGCTTTGGACTAAAGTGTAAAGTAGACAATAGGTAAACCTTGATACTAGTAAATATATAATGTGTTGGCGGAAAGTCCAAAAAGTAAGAGACCGCAAGAAGCAGGTTTCCACATATCTGGAAATGGTGTTCTGCGTTCTAATATTTCGCTGTCTTTGCGAGTAAGGAACGTGAAACATACTTTGAGAAAATAAAAGCTCTAAACCAGAGTAATGGAAACTAGTACCGGGAGCTGTTTGTTCGCAGACCCAACCATAAAATGATTTGAACCATATTTATAATTTGTAAGGTAATTTATTATTTCTTTTATTAAATTTGATTTCTTTGCATTATTTATGTTTATCCGTTGACAATTATCGGAAACTCAAGTGTATTTAGTAATCGAGTTACAACTTAACGCAACAGCATGTTGCGTGTTATCTTTCCATAACTCTTCAGAATGTTGACATTTGTACCTTTGTGGGGAGTTATAGAATGCCGCAGTCAGTTTAGCAACTTGTACGGCAAGTAGAAACTTTTTTTATTCGCTTTGATATAATGGCTTGGAAAAATCACATCATTTTTTGGGATTTACCAGAAATTAATGTCTGAACCTACATTAATTTTGGGCACATAATTTTCACTAATATTTTATTCTTCTACTGTTAGAAAAGTATTAATTTAGCCGACAGAGCTGTGTAGTTTATTCACAATTTGGAGTTCTTTGTTGGAAGTAGGCAGAATGCAAAAGGAATGGCAAAAACGGATTTAGGGGCAAAAACTAGCACCCAAAATTTTGAAACTTGACGTCCGAAAGGCAAGAAGAAGTGAACCGAACTGAATGAAATTAAGCACAGATATTGCACACGTAAAATGAGGATACGGGTTTCGTATTTTCCTCGAGAAAACGGTTGGGTGGGGCACGGACCCCTCCAGACCTTTGATCACGAAAAATTAAATATGTTGATAACAGCATGCCAGATGTGTGTAAAAGAACATCAAGAATTGAATCAAACTGCGAGTATGGACAATACGCAAAAAATAAAAGAAAATATTTTTTAAACTTTTCTGTGGAAAAACGGTTTTAAGAGGCAAAACTCAAACCCAAAATTTTGAACGTTGATGCCCGAAAGGCAAAAGGAAGTGAACCGAAGTGAATGAAATTGTGCACAGATATTGTATACCAAATCGGGAAATCCGCGTTTCGTATTTTTCTGATTGAGTGGGACACCGATCCCTCCAAACTTTTGATCAAAATCGAAAGAGCTAGTAAAAGTATGTCAGTTACATGTGTGTAAAGGACATGAAATATTGAAACGAAAGTTCTTGTATGGATAATACAGAAAAAATAAAGGAATATAGGATTTTCTATGTTCTTCGCAAAGACGGTTTTAGGGGGCAAAACAACTTATCCCAAAATTTTGAAATTTGACGACCGAAAGGTAAGAAGAAGTCAACCTTGCACAGATATTGTGAAAATAAAATGTGGGATTACTGGCTTCATATTTCCTTGAAAAATGACAGGTGGGCACGGACCCCTCCAAACATTTGATCACGAAATATCAAAAGTGCTAGTAACAGTATATCATATTTGTGTAAAGGACATGAAGAAGTCCAACGAAACTTCACGTACGGGCAATACGCAAAAAAATGGAGAAAGGTATTTTCTGCGGAAAAACGGTTTTGGGGGCAAAAGCTCTCACCCAAAATTATGAAACTTGCCGCGGGAAAGGCAAAAAGAAGTGAACCGAAGTGAATGACATTGTGCAAGGACATTGTAGACATAAAATGAGGGAATATGGGTTTGCTATTTTCCTGGAAAAAAGGGGTCGGTGCGGCACGGACCCCCCACTATCCTTTGATCACAAAATATCAAAAGTGCTAATAACAGATGTCAAATGTGTGTCAAGGACATTAAGAATTGCAACATAACTCAGTGTATGGACAATACGCAAAAAATAAACATATACGGGTTTTTCTAAGTTCTGCGGGAAAATGGTTTTAAGGGGCAAAAATTTCTACAATAAATTTTGAAAGTTGAAAATTTTGAAAGGCAAACACAAGTGAACCGAAGTGAGTGCAAATGTGCACAGATATTGCAGACATAAAATGTGGATACGGTTTTCACATTTTACTAGAGAAAATGGTCGTGTGAGGCTCGGAACCCTCCAAACCTTTTATCAAAAAAAAATTAAAATGCTAATTATAGTATGTCAGAAGTGTATAAAGCACATGAAGAATTGCAACAAAACGTTTTGTATGGATAATACGCCAGAAATAAAGCAATATGGGTTCTTTTATGTTCTGCTGAAAAATGGTATTAGGGGACAAAAGTTCCCACCCAAAATTTTGAAAATTGACGTCCGAGAGGCAAGAAGTGAGCCGAAGTGAATTAAATTGTGCACAGATATTGCAGACGTGAAATGAGGATACGAGTTTCGTATTTTCCTGGAAAAAACGGTAGAATGGTGCACTAACCCCTCCAAATCTTTGATCCCGAAAAATCAGGAGTGATAGTAACAGTATGTCAGGTGTGTGTAAAGAACATGAATTACAACATAACTTTTTGTATGGACAATACGCAGAAAATTAATGAATACAGATTTTTTCATGTTCGGCGGGAAAACGGTTTTTGGGGACAAAATCTCCCAAATAAAATTTTGAAAGTTGACTCCCGAAAGCCAAAAAGAAGTTAATCGAAGTGAGTGAAATTGTGCACAGATATTATAGACATAAAGTGAGTGAATACGGGTTTCGTATTTTCCTGGAGAAATCGGTTGGGTGGGGCACCGACCCCTCCAAACCTTTGATCACAAAAACTGAAAATTGCTAGTAACAGTACGTCAGATGTGTGTAAAGGAGATGAAGAATTGCAACAAGACTTTTTGTATAGACAAAAAAATAAAGGAATATGTTGTTTTCTTTTTTGCGGAAAGACGGCTTTAGGGGCAAAACACCCAAAACCAAAATTTCGAAAGTTGACGCTTGAAAGGTAAAAAGTGAACTGAAGTGACTGACATTTGGACAGATATTGTAGACAAAAAATTAGGGAATACGGTTTGCGTATTTTCCTGGAAAAGACGGTTAGGTGGGGCACGGACTCCTGCAAACCTTTCATCACGAAATATCAAAATATCTAGTAACAGTATATCAGATGTGTGTAACGGACATGAAGAATTGCATCAAACTGCGTGTATGGACAATACGCAAAAATAAACGAATACATTTTTTAATTTTGGTTAATAACGGTTTTGGGGGAGAAAGCCCCCGTCCAAATTTTGGAATTTGACCACAAAAGACAAGAAGAAGTGGACCGAAGTGAATGAAATGTGCACTAATATTGAAGAGGTAAAGTGAGGGAATACGTGTTTCGTATTTTCCTAAAAGAAAAAAAAAACTTTTGAGTGAACTGAGGCGTTGAGTTGCGGGTAGGAGTAGACCGAAGCGAAAGAAAGATATCGGATATGTAAAATATGGCCTTTCGTGTTTGACAAGTGTCGTGCCTCCATCCGATTTCTTCAGATTTGGCAGATCAAGTAACAGCAAACACAAACAGTGTAGCTTATTCTATAGTATTTCAGGAGGCACCTTTAACCGCTTTAACCCTAAAACACGTGTCGATTATATCCAGTTTGCTATTGATATGCCAAATTTGAAGGAAAACCGATAGGAACACTTGAGAAACACGAGAGTCCTTATTTTACATATAATATCTACACACAATTTGATTTCCTTGGGCCTATTCCTTCCTGAGCTATATTTCCTTTTTTTTCGGATGGGACCTAGGCGTCAACACTGTTTTCCCGCAAAAATTAAAACATGTTTCATATATTGTTTTGCAAATAGTCCCTTTACGAAGTTTCGTTGGAATTCTCCATATTCTTTAGGAACTTTTGCGTATGCTTATTTGCACTTTTGATATTCCGTAATGAACAGTTTAGAAGGTCCGTGTCTCACTCAACCGCTTTTTCCAGGGAAATACGAAACCCAATTATCTCATTTTTCGTCTACAATATCTGCACACAATTTCATTCGATTCGGTGCACTTCTTCCATTTTGGGCCTCAAATTTCAAAATTTTGGGTGATGGCTTTTGCCCTCTGAAACCGTTTTTCAGCACAAAATAAAAAACCCGTGTTCCTTTTTTTTTGGTATATTGTTCATACACAAAGTTCCGTTGCAATTCTTTGTGTCCTTTACACATATTTGTCATATTGTTACTATCACTTTAAATATTTCGTGATGAAAGATTTAGAGGGGTCCGTTCCCCTTCTGGCCGTTTTTCCAGGAAAATTAGAAACACGTGTTCCCTCATTTTATGTCTGCAATATGTATGTAAAATTTCGTTTACTTCGGTTTACTTGGTTTTACGAATAAGTAAGCCGAATCGTTTAATTCGGCTTACTTACGAATAAAAAACACGTATTCGTTTATTTCATGTGTAGTATCTACCTCCCAAATTTTATCAAAATCGGAGTGTTACACTTCAGAAGTGTTGCTTGTTAATAATAATATTTCTTTAAAATTTTATGAAAAAATAGAGGGAATTACAGCGAAAAATTGGGATCAATTGGAACTTTCGGCTCCTACCAACATTGAAAGAAATGACAGCACAAGTATTTGGATGCAAGGTAGACATGAAATTTGAAACTGAGATTTAACTATATTTCTGTCATGATTTTAATGCACGCTGCGAAGTTCTTAAATGCTAATTAAGTGAGGATTTTACAACCAAATTGGGTTGCAACATAATATTTCTTGTTAGAAAACCCGCATCGGCAATGCGAATTTAAGATTAGCCGATACTTTAGATAGCATGGGAAAAAGGTGAAGAGTGTAACCTAAGTATGCGGCCTAGTGGGTTGCGAGGCGATTTTATAAATTGCATGTCTTCTACTCAGCAGAGTCCACCTCAATCGCTTCATTTTGTTTTAAAACAAAACATTTTTGTCATGAGTTACATTTAGGGATGCGCACGAGACGAATCGAGACAGGGTTTTCATAACAAAATTCGAGTCGTCGCGGCACTTCCAATAGAGAAATATACATTTTTCGAGTCGAGACATCGCTTTTTAGCACATTTTCGAGACGAGACAGCCACAAATCTTGTCTCGTGCGCATCGCAAGTTACAGTAGCACACACTACATGAGTGACAATTTATATTATGATCTTATGTCACAATATTATGTCATATTATGTTTATATTATGTCACAATATATATTATGAGCTTTAATAGAAAAAGTGTAGACACTCGATAATTATTACGTAGTAAGATTTCAATAGATTCAGTGCTTGATCGTGCCGTGTATGAAGTTATGAAATATGAATTGCGAAAATCCAAGGCGCGATCCAAGGGGAATTTTATAGAGGCTGCAGCCTCCCCCCATGACGCTCATGTATACAGTGTACAGAGTGTGTTTCAACCCAACTTTAATTACACTGGGTAAAGTTGGAAACTATGGTTTAGTCCATCCCTTGATCATATCCTGGTTCTGCGGTGTTAATATGTGGTCAGAACTTGCTGTTCTAGAAGCCTCAAGTTCATACGCGATAAAATAGTATTTCTGCATTATGCACCTTTTTAAACTATTTTCAATATTTGTTTGCATCTTCAGACAAATCCTCCTCGAAAAGTTTGATTTATTGGATACTGTATTTCTAACGATACTTCCATTATCAAATAGTGTATGTAGTTTTATTTAACATAGAATTGCATACGCCAAAACAGTAGAAAACATTCTCATCGTTTTAACTTTTCTTGTGTTGATTTTGAGATTAACGTCCCTTTCAGCAGCGAAGCTATATGAAACGTGAACCTACTAGTTAACGTCGATTCCGAATCACATGAACTCCCACAGGGAATCGAACCTGGGTTTTTCATGCGTTAACTTTACTTGAATTTGGACTCGAACGCTCTCAAGCGGATTTAAGACGGTGGACTTGCCATCTGTAAGTTTTTCAATGAATGTATTTCTTAGTAATTATTTTAATTTTACTTTTGAAAAGGTGTAAGCATTTCGCTTTTTTAAAAAAAAGGTGTAAGCATTTCGCTTTTAAAAAAATCCTTAAAATATACGTAGTCAGTGTTGAATACAGGTTTCATTTTTGTACGTGGCAATAGTAACTTCCATGGTCCCCTCTCTTCTACCTCTAGACACAGAAATATTGACTAATAACTGCCAAATTACGATTTTTATCAATAAAGAGTAACTGTCCTACTAATTCTTGTATCGATTTCCTGCTAAGCAAAGATAAAGTGAATATGAAAAGGTAGGGAAACGGTAGGTAGCGGCGTGACGTCACGCCGTCCCCCATGCCTATCTTTGCCCATTGTAATTTCTTAGGACCTGGGGGGACGCCGTACACATTTTTGAAGGTGGTGGACGGCGTCCCCTGCATTCCGAAGCACTTTTACCCCTGCTGCTAAATTGCTGTGAGGACTAACGAAAAATATTATGTAGTAATATTAATACTACTACCATTACTACTACTACTACTACTACTACTACTAATAATAATAATAATAATAATAATAATAATAATAATAATAAAGGATCTGAATAATGAAGATATTATCTTAACTTTCTATTGCACTCCCTGTGGGCTTCCGTGAATCTGGACATATTGTTTTTATAAGGAAAAAAGAGGCTTCAAACAACAACGATTTGTATAAAAGTTTTATTAACTGTTTTACGAAGAACTAAGCAACTGACAACTGACCTTGTGTCTGTTTTTCTTTTTATACAATATTACGAGGCAGAGAAACCTGCGGGTATTTTGCTTTTTTTTGACTGAGTGTAGCTTCAGTACTAGAATCAAGACTTTCATTCTGTCGTTGGCACGTGTCGAATCAGCTTGTTTGTTGTGCAATGTTTTGCCTTCAGGCGATCGACTAGATAGATAGATAGAAGAGTCAAGAAAGAAAGAAACAAACAAAACGATATGCTTATTTCATGGAGATATGCTTGCTTCTTGGCATTAAGTGTTTGAAAACCAAAACTATTCTGAATATCCATTTTGTTATTTCCATAATAAGTATAAAGGGAAATGTTAATTCTCATATATAGTAGGGGTAAAACTGAGGGGGAACGCGAGGGAAACGTTATATATATAATAACATAGCAAATTTCTTTCCAAAATTTTATAAAAACTATTTATTTTATAGAGTTCAAAATTCGGCCAAATGTTTATTAGTATAAATATTGCATGTTCACTTTTACTTTTTCTTGCTAAGGTAATATTATAGCGCGCTAATTAAAAATTAATTTTCTTCCATTTAAAAGCTGTTTAAGATATTGGCTGTATTTTGCAACAGTGCAGAACAGCAGATAGGAATCTAACCAGGTAGATTTCTTTCTCTCTCTGCCTTCGCTAGGTCACGTGCGTGAACTTAGGGTTGTCCGCGGAGAAAAAGAAACCGATGGAATGCAGATTGACAGCAAATAAGAGCAAAGTCTGTTTTCTCTCTCTTCATAGATCGTAAAGATTTAGTTGATTCTATGTAAACATCTCCGCGGATAATTACCTGTACAGGAATATTGCAGCTAACAACGTACGAAAGTTTCAGAAAATCTGTCTATGTTGTTTTCAAGTGAGGGAAGTCTGTCCATCTTATAAAATCAGTTTCGAACTGTAGAGCGTAGAACAAACTCACTTATTTTTTGCATCAACTGACAAAAGTTTACATACAGATCAAAGAGAAGTCTTAGTGCGTTTGCACACGGCAACGATAATATCGGTGGAAGCATCGATAATGTCGGCGGTGAAATCGACTTCAATATACTCAAATCGTAGCTTACACACGGCACCGATATTATCGACCGATCCTTTGACACGCAGATGCTGTCGGCCAAGCCCCCGATAATGTCGGCGGTATCGCCGACACCAATTTTGTCGGTGGCAATGTTTTCTTATGATTGAATGCACATGTGGCAGATAATGTCGGCCGGGCAGTGGGTTAGATGAAGAGAGTGAGTGACAAGGCGCTGTGTATTTTTGTTTCGTTTCTTGTCTTTGAAATTTTGTTGTTTCCATTTTTTCTATTATAATTGTATAATAATATTATTATTATCTTGTCCTATAAACAACTTTGGAACAGCTTATTATTTTTTTACAGTCTCTGTTTTGGAGTAGCTAATTCCCTTTATTAAATAAGTATAAAATGTGGGAAGTTTGAAGAGTACTGGTTTCCCTCTAAATAGCTATTACCAAATAGAATATAGGAAATTTAGATAACCAATTTCTTGATAATTTTCCACTAATTTTTAATTTTTGTTCTTTCTCTCTCTGTCTCTCTCTCTCACACACACACACGCTCTTTGATGGTATATTTTTTAATCTATTAATGCATTTAAATTTCAATACATTCTTGAAATTAATTTAAGCGTAATTTTCAAATTTTGATACACTGTGAACATAAGCATATGGAAAAAATCCTGATTATTATTACTTCCTTTTATTTTCATTAGAATTGTGTGCAGATCACTTTTCCCGGTTCCACTCAATAAGCAATGATTGAATACAATATTTTTTGACAAGCAAAGTAGAATTATTATTTTGAAACGAAACCAACACAATCAAACACTCTTTCCCAAGCTCCAAGGACAAGTTACTCACTTGGCATTTTCTTGATTGTGATCTCAACAATAGGGATGTGACTTCATGCTTCACTTGTTACAGATTTTTTCTCTCACTTCCAAAACTATCCCAAATCTCCCATTTTAAAAAATAATGTGTAGAATGGCAATTGAAAACAAAGACCAAAGCTATGTATCCAAGTTTTCCCTCTCCCCTTTGTACCGGGATCGACCCCTTGATAGAGTTCTGCAGTTTAGCTACAGTGACTGGATGAAAAGGTTGTGTATTATTGCATTTTTACCTATCTAGTTTTCCTTAGATTTTTAGAGATGGCAGGAATTTTTCCATTCGATATTTTAACCGTTATTGAACTTGTGGAATGTAGAATTTGCATATGGGATAAGATAACAGACTCTTTCAAGGACAGAATTGAAAAGCAAAAAGCATGGCGAGAAATTTATGCAAGCCTTGTCCAGGATTTTGAGTTCATGGACAAAAAGAAACGAGAAACGACAGGTATGTATGCAACAGCGCAAATCTGTCTTCAACATTGGGGGGAGGACGGGTAAGATCGTTCCCATATTAAATATATACATATATAGCGATGTTCAAAATATTTCTGTAGCCTAGAAACAATGCTGTAGAGGATGTAGAGGACAGAGTGGGTCACGGTGGGTCATGGGTCACGATGGGTGGTGGGTCAGTTGGTCGTGGGTAAAGTTTTCATTGCCCCACACTCTCTCTGAACTACAGTGTTGAAAATTAATCAGTGAAAATCAATTGCAATTGATCAATCAATTGAAAGTAATTGCTGTGGAAATCAAAAATTGCAATTGAATTAATTGCTAATTAATTTCAATTGCAATTGAATGACTGAATTCAATTGCAATTACTTTCAATCGATTGATTAATTTCAATTGATTCTCTTTTATTAATGGCCAACTGCAATTAACAATTAACCATTACTTACTTCCGTTGTCAATTGCAATTAACAATTAAATTGAAAGATTAATTGTTAATTATCAAATCAATTGAAATTTGCACAACACTGCCACTCTTCTCTTCACTGTCCCGATCCGGCCCTTCAAACTTTTTTTTCCTTGTATCGAAGCCAGTACTGCCTATTTCGGAAAAGTTTCAATGTAAAGGATTGCTAGTGGTAAAAACGATCCATTCGCCGTTCTGTTGGAAGGGGGGCTGGTGGAATGTGCCGTAAAATTTTACGTTGCCCCCATAGGAAAAATTTAGATTCGACACTACTAATATATATATATAATTGAGAAACACTATATTTGTGACTCTAAATCTCCCGAACCGCCCCACTGATCTTAATCAAATTTGAAACATGGATGAGTTTTACGGCTGGGCTGGTTTTAGGCTGTTCACTTTGATGGTAGAACTTAGGGGGGGTGTAAAAATAAATCAAATTTAATAATTCCTGAACCATTCGATCGATCTTGATCAAATTTTCAACATAGATGAGGCTCAGGTCTGGGATTGTGTTATTTAAATTTGACGAAGCAACGTGGGGGCGGAGGATATATATATAAATCAATTTATATAAGACTCAAAGCCACTATTTTTTTAACTTAATAACTCTTGAACTATATCTTGAATATCCGACCGATCGCAATCAAATTTTCAAGATATATGAGGTTTGGATCTGGAAACATTTTTGTAATTTCACTTTAACGGTACATCCTAGGGGAGGGGAGGGGGACGTATAAATAGAAACTAATAAAACCTAATAACTTTTGAACCACCCAACCAATCTCGATCTAATTTTCAACAAATATGAGAGTCGGGTCTTGGGTGGTTTTTTTTCGTTTCACTTTGACGAGCCAACGTAGGGTAGGGGGAGGGGGCAGATATATGTAAAATAAAAATAAAAATGTCTGGCTCTGTGACTTCATCACTCTTGAACCACCCGACCAATCTAAATCAAATTTTCAATATACATGAGTTTAGGGGCAGGGATTACTTTAGGCTATTCACTTTGACAAAGCAACGTAGGGGAGGGCGAGAGGGAGAGAAATTTAAAAATGATCAAAAATGACCGATATTAATGTTGAATCCATAGTTTTCGGGCCCGATGAGACAAACAGTGACACTTCTGATGCTGTTTTAATCCAAGTTCAGCCCTAATAGTTGGGAAGGGGGAGGGAACAATGGTGGAGAGGGTTTAAATGCTTAAAAATGATCGAAACTGAGTAATATTAGTGTCGAATCAATAGTTTTAGGAGTAGCTGAGATTAACAGTGACAATTCTGATTTCGTGTGCCGCAGCACGGGGGAGGGGGAGCTATATATATATATATATATAATAATAATCGAAAATGACCAATATTAGTGCCTAATCCATAGTTTTCGGGATCATTCTGATGAACTGTGACATTTTTGATCCGGTTTAAATGCAAAATCAGCTCCGCCACTTGCAAGAAGGGGAGAAAGTGATATATAAAATGATCGATAATGGCCACTATCAGTGTCAAATTTATAGTTTTCTGGGTTGCTTAGATGAACAGTGGTACTTTGGATCATGTTTAAATTCAAATTCAACCTCACAACTTGGGGGAAAGGGAGGAAGAGATATTTAAAGATACTGGAAAATGACAGTTAATAAGTGCTGAATCCACATTTGTGGGGGGTCGCTGAGATGAACAGTGACACTTCCGTTGCCATGGCCCGCAACATAGAGGAGGAGGAAATAGATATATATATATATATATATATATATATATATATATATATATATATATATATATATATAAATGACCGTAAATGACCATTATTGGTGTCGAATCCATGATTTCTGGGGTCGGCGAGATGATCAATGATCTTTCCGATGCTGTTTAAATCGATGCCATTAAAAACGAAAACAGCATATTTCATGGGTACTAAACACATGAAATACGGAGTTGTGCTTTTAAATTTTCATTTTAATTTAGCAAAGCGGGTAATATATGCTAGTAATACTAATAAAGCTCAGGTATTGTCCTTTCTCTATTTCAAAACCACCTATTTTTTAAATCTCTTTGCTATAATATCTATTACTGGAGCTATCAGTATATTTTCCAAGGTTATAAAGGAAGGTCTTTTTAATGTGGGTTCGGAACTAAATCTGATAGGTCGTTCATAACCACATTATCTCGCCTCCAGAAAAACTGGATTACAGGGCAGAGTCTAAAGCAAGAAATTTCTCTCTTGCTAAAAAAAAAAATTAGTTCGCATACTAGTCATAGCACATGTTTAGAGGTTTTTCAACGAATCTGTATGAGACGAGACCTGCAAATGACACAGGACTGAAAGTTGAGCTTACACCAGAAGTCGAATATGGGATCATCCTGAAACAAAAAAAAATCATAATGGCTGACTACGTTAATGCTCATAAATCATTCTAATGTAAAAATTTTGGGTGAGCCCGGCCCCCTAGACTCCTCGTGGATACGAGCCTGTGTGACCCCCCCCCTCGAACACAATTTTCTGGAAGAAAGCCTCTATTCTTCCTTTTGTCTGTCTAGTTTACTGAAAACATGAAAAGCAAACTAGGTCACAGAGCATAGAGTTGGAAATGATGGACATGTAGCACTGCAGACATATTTCGTACCGTTGATGATTTTGGGAGGTTTTCCAGGGACAAAATTCACCTCGGAGTTATATATCTCCTATGGTGCTCAATATGAGTTGAGTTGATTTTGTCGTCCCTTTCAGCAGCAAGGCTATATAAGACGGGACCTACTGATTAATTGAGAAACCCGAACTACATGAGTTCTCACCGGAATCGAACCCGGGTCTCTCACGTCAAAGGCACGTACGCTAATCACTTAGCCACGAAGAAGCTCGGAGCTCATATTAGAAAAGAAAGCACATTATGGGAATTTCAGTGTACACAACTAAGTACGACGACTGTTAAAAGAATATTTTTCATCTTGAATATATTGTAATAATGGTCAGTCTTATTCGATAATGTCATTTTTAAAAAAATAGCATTCCCTTTTCTGTAACTTACTACAGTATACAAGTTAAATTTCACACAGTGTGCAAAAGACGGGAAGGAATTACAACGTAAGATGGGCTTCGTTCACTTCCTATCTGATGGACAAAACCTTTCTTGTAAAATTCAGCGTTTCAAAGAACCTGTGTGGTTGACTGATAGCTACACATAAATTGACAGAATTTTAGTACTGTCTGCCTGAGGCAAAGTCTTAATTTTAGTACTGAAGCTGCCTGAGGCAAAAAAGCAAGCACACCGCAGGCGTGGTGGCTTCTGTGCCTCGTAACATTGTGTTTAAAAAACAGACACAAGGTCACCTATCATCTTTGTAAAGCAACTGATAAGGCTTTTTTTCTTTTATACAAATCATATTGTTGTTTGAAACCTCTTTATTCCTTACAAAAACAATATAACCAGATTCATGGGAACCCACAGCAATTGTAATAAAAGTTGAAAAATAATCTGTATCATTCAGATACTTTATTATTATTATTATTATTATTATTATTATTATTATTATTATTATTATCACATAATTTTTTCGTTAGTCCTCACAGCAATTAATACTTAGCAGCAGGGGTTAAAGTGCGTGGGAACGCGGGGGACCCTATCCCCACCTCCAAAAAACTGTGTACGGCGTCCTCCCACTTCCTAAGCAATTACAATGGGCAAAGATGGGCATGGGGGATGGCGTGACGTCATGCCGCTACCTACCGTACCCCTACCTTTTCAGATGATACCCTTCGCCTAACGATTTATCAGCCACTTATATCTCCAAAATAAAAATGTCTACCATTTTAGGCGAGATGGGAATTCCCATCTTACTTAATCCCATCTCGCCTAAAATTGCGGTAGGATGCAAGGAGGTAATTTCTGTACTGAAGAGGGAATTCCTCTAATAGAATTTTAACCAGATATTTCAATCAATATTGGCAATCTCTGTCAATTACAATATAAATATATAATAAGTACTATACAAGAAGAAAGTATAGGAGGAAGGCGATTTAGTGAATTTAGTTTACTTTTGGTTTATTTTGGGAATACTGGAAATTGATTAGCAAAGAGAAGCTAATCAGAAACAGGATAGAAATATAGAGCGTGTTTCAAAACAACACTTACAACGTTTGAGAGCTCATTCCTGACACCATGATAAGACAACCTGGGTGCACAATACTTCCTTTTGGCGCTATGACCAGCCAAAAACCAGTCGGAAAAATGCCCAAAACAGCCGTAACTCGAGAACAAAATGTCGGATCGAAGTCGGGGGAAAGGAAATGTATATTATTTTTAGCCATGGCTTCCATTAATGCACAACGCGATATGGTACGGAGGCAGGACAAAGGTCACCTCAAATGAATTGAAGAATTATGGGGATATTTTATGAAACGTTGAGCGAGGCAAGTTAACTATAATTAAATACGATATTTCAACTAACAGGAATCTTAGAACACGGTCAAAGTTACAAGAACATCATTAAGATTATAAAAAAAGCTAAAATAGACACATTTGATTGATCTACTTTGTCTCAGTATAGAATTGGCTATCGAGGAAGAACTGAAATTATTTGAAGTCCATAAAGTTTAAATGTTATGCCTTATAGGCTAATGAAGACAGAGAGATCACGCATGGCTATGGGGTAGCGTCTGCGACTTTCGCATAGGAGACCCGGCTCCGATTCGCGGCGGGAGCGCAAGCAGTTCGTATCTCACGTTAATCCGTAGCTCCATATCTCATGTAATTTTGCTACTGAAGGGATGCTAAACTGAAATCCGATCCAATAATAAAGACAGGTAATAGATGGAAGCTAATTTTTGGGAAATAATTTGTGAAATGAGAATGTAGGAGAAAACAGGATAATTCCGAGAAATCTCACGGGTACGATGGTATCCACTACAAATTTTATAGTCTGGGATCGAACAAGGTCCATCCCACACCAGAAGTAAGCAATCTATCACTAAGTCACCCTGCCCCTACTTTGGAGGAAACACTATGATTCTGACAGATGTATCGATATACTAAATAATGTGTGTGATAAACCAACATACAAGAAGTACAAACGGTCAGAATGTGGGATTCGTGGAGTTTCCTTTGTGCGAAAATGGTAAGTACGTGTTTCTATGTCAGTTATTCTTAACTGGATGCCCGCGTCTCTTAGGGATTGGGGGAAGACAAGGTGACTCAGTGGTAAACACTTGCCTCTGGTACGTGGGGCCTCTGGTTCGATCCTCAGCCAAGAAATTTTGTGGTGGACACCATCGTACCGTGTGTGGGTTTTCTTGGGATACTTCAATTTCCTTCCACATTCTCATTCCACCATATCTTTCATCAACATTCAATTGCCTTAATCATTGTCTCCCTTAGCCTAAAGAGCATAATCGTGGTTCGTTAAAATGAAATACTTCATTTCATTTTACAGGGGTTGCTTAAAGTTTGTCGGTGGGTTACCGTTAAGATAATTTTTAATATGTTGTATTATTGATACTAATATTTGTAAGAAAGAAGGAGTCTATAAGGCTCACAATTTTCGAAAGGCTAAGAACTACAATTGTACGTTGATTGTAAGAAATGCTAAAGGTACGAACTAAATTTGATTTGTGAGTCATTTAGCATTATGAGTCGTATTATGGACAAGAAATAACTCACATATCTACAAACCAAGAAAACTAACAGTGAAATTTGATATTCGACAGTGAAATATAATAATATACAACTTGGATATCAAATTTCGAGGTTAGTTTTCGTGACTTTGGACATGTTCAACTTACATTTTTTTCGTGATAGTCCAAACTTTCAACATACGAGTATCAGTCTCCTAGATTTTCGTAAATAACTATGAAAATTATCCTAAATCTAACAAATAAGTACAGATGACGATCACTAAAGTTCATAATTGACTTCTGAGAGCATGCTAGCCCTAATTGATATATCACGTCACTACCTTTCCATTTCGAAAATTATCACAGATTTCAAACTGACGGATTTCAAGGTGCCACCAGAGATTCGTGATCTACTCTGCCCATTCTTCTTCTGTCAATATGTGAAACTATCACCGTTTGCATTGTCTATCTCTCACTATTTTTATGATTCAACAGTTTATTTGATGTATTTCAATAACATAGCATAGCTTTCCTACCCATCAATTTTGACCCCCTCCGTCTCTTATGACGTTCAGCCCTTATAATTTTGCAAATATACATTATTCCATATCCTCTATCAGTCGCACTACGTCTCATCCCGCAACTCGATTCATCCATTTGGACCGTTTACCTGTCAGACAATTTTTATTGATGGAGAAACAAGGAAAATAGTTCTACAATGACTGACAAGTAACACTTCCCAAGTGTAACACTCCAATTTTGATAAAATTTGGTAGGTCGATACTACTCATAAAATAAACGAATACGTGTATTATTATTTTCTGCGGTAAAGTTGTTTTAGGGAGCGAAAACCATGACCCAAAATTTTGAAAGTTGACGCCCGAAAGGTAATAACAAGTGGACCGAAGTGAAATTGTGCACAGATATTGTAGACATAAAATGAGGGAATAGGGGTTTCGTATTTTCCTGGAAAAAACGGTTAGTTGGGCCACGGACCCCTCCAAATCTTTGATCACGAAATATCAAAAGTGCTAATAACAGTATACCAGAAGTGCCTAAAGAACATGAAGAATTGCAACGAAATTTTGCGTAGTGAAAATACGCAAAAAAATCAAATGCGTTTTCTATTTTCTGTGGAAAAACGGTAAAGGGGAAAAGGCCCCCACCCAAAATTTTGAAAATTAACGCCCAAAAGGCAAAAACAAGTGAACCGAAGTGAATGCAATTGTGCACAAATATTGTAGAGGTAAGATGAATGAATACGTGTTTCGTATTTTCCTGCAAAGAAAAAACTTTTGGGTGGACCGAGGCGTCTGGTGGCGGAAGAAGTGGACAGAAGCGAAAGAAATTGAGTGTAGATATTGGATATGTAAAATAAGACCTTCCGTGTTTCACAAGTGTATCCATCCGATGTTTCAAATTTGGAAGATCAACAGTAAGCACAAACAGTATATGTACTATTTTATAATATTTCAGGAGGCAGCTTTAACGCTTACAATGTTTTCGTGATCAAATGTTTGGAGGGCTCCGTGCTCCACCCAACCGTATTTTTCCAGGAAAATACGAAATCCATATTCCCTTATTTTGTGTGTAAAATATCCGTGCACAATTTCATTCTCTTCGGTTCACTTCTTGTTTTTCGGGCGTAATCTTTCAAAATTTTGGGTGATAGCATTTGCCCTCTAAAACCGTTTTCCACAGAAAATAAAAACCCGCATTCATTTATTTTTTGCGTATTGTCAGCACGTAAAGTTTTGCAGCAATTCTCCATGTCCTTTACACACATTTGACCTAGTGTTACTAACACTTTTCATATTTCGTGATCAAAGATTTGGAGAGGTCCGTGCACCACCCAATCGTTTTTTCCATGAAAATACGAAACCCGTACCCTCATTTTACGTCTGCGATATCTGTTCACAATTCCATTCAGTTCGGTTAACTTCTATTTGCCTTTCGGGCGTCAACTTTCAAAATTTTCGGTGCGAGCTTTTGCCCCCTAAAACCGTTTTTCCGCAGAAAATTAAAAACTCGTATTCGTCTATTTTTCGCCTATTGTCCATACACAAACTTTCGCTGCAATTCGTCATGTCCTTTACACACATCTGACATACTAATACTAGCACTTTTGATATTTCTTGTTCAAATGTTTGGAGGGTTACGCGTCCCACCCAACCGTTTCTTCCAGGAAAATACGAAACCTGTATTCTTTAATTAGATGTCTGCAAAATATTTTCGCAATTTCATTCACTTCGGGCTACTTCATCTTCCCTTTCGGGCGTAAAATTTCAACATTTTGGGAGGGGAGCTTTTGCCCCCTAAAATCGTTTTTTTCCACTGAATATAAAAACCCGTATTCATTTATTTTTGCGTGTTGTCCATACACAAAGTTTCGTTGTAATTCTTCATGTCCTTTACACACATCCGACATACTGTTACTATCACTTTTGATATTTCCTGGTCAAAGGTTTGGAGGGGTCCGTGCACCACCTAACCGTCTTTTCCAGGTAAATACGAAACCCGCATAAGCACATTTTGTCTACAATATGTGCAAAATTTCATTCACTTTGGTTCACTTGTTATCTTTCGGGCGTAAATTTTCAAATGTTTGGGGTGGGTACTTTTGCCTCCTGAAACCGCTTTTTCGTAGAAAGTTAAAAAACAATATTCCTTTGTTTTTGCGTATGGTCCATACAAGAAGTTATGTTGCAATTCTTGATGTCGTTACACACATCTGACATACTGTTACTAGAACTTTTGATATTTCGTAATCAAATGTTTGGGGGGTATATTCACATTTTATGTCTAAAATATGTGTTCAAAATTTCATTCACTTCGATTCACTTCTTATCTTTCGGGCGTTAACTTTCAAAAGTTTGGGGTGGGTTCTTTAGCCCCCTTAAACCGTTTTTCCGCAGAAAATCAAAAACCGTATTCCTTTGTTTTGTGCGTATTGTCTATACCTAAAGTTTCGTTGCAATTCTTCATGTCCTTTACACACATTTGATATACTATTGCTAGCACTTTTCGTATTTCGTAATCAAAGGTTTGGAGGGGGCCATGCCCCACCCAACATTTTTTCGAGAAAATTCGATACCCGTATCCTCATTTTACGTCTGCAATCTCTGTTCACAATTTCTTTCACTTCGATTTACTTCTTCTTACCTTTCGGGCGTCAGCTTTAAAAAATTTTCCGTGGGGACTTTTACCCCCCTAAAATCGTTTTCCCACAGAACATAAAAGCCCATATTCCTTTATTTTTGCCCTATTGTCCATACACAAAGTTTCGTTACAATTCTTGATACCCTTTACACACATTTGGCATAGTGTTAGTAGCACTTTTCATATTTCGTGATCAAAAGTTTGGAGGGGCACGTGCCCCACCCAACTTTTTTTTTTAGAAAAATACGAAACTCGTATCCTCATTTTACGTCTGCAATATCTGTGCACAATTCATTCACATGCACTTCGGTTCAGTTGTTGTTGTCTTTCCTTCGTTAACTTTCTAAATATTTGGTGAGGCTTTTACATTAAACCTTTACATTATGTAACTATTTTCTTTTTTATGAGATTATTTTTTGTTGCGGGGGGAGGAGATAAATGCTTTCATGTGATATGTGTTTCTTGCCATTCATCTTGTTTGAACTGCTTAATAAGATCATGTTGTAACTTTTGATGTTATCCAACTCCGCCACGATAATAAAATTGTCATTTTTAATAATTCATTTTATTCTATTATTTGTAGTTTGCAACAATGATATATTTGTTACGAAATTGAGGTTTGGTCCGACGCCTTTCGAATTCGCAACCAACCCAATCGCCGAGATTTTTGGGTTGCCTGCTATTGCAGGAAAAGGAGAATCGCAGGTGGTAATGCACTTTTGGAGTCGTGTATACATACCCGATCCCATACACTGGCAAACTTATGAATTTTTCGACAGGCTACTTACGTTTTCTGGCAGTTACCGAAATTTATTTGCTTCTAACATTTAAAACTTTAATACGTTTGCAACATCAGTAGTGGAGTCAAATTTAGAAAATCCAGTTACACATAAATTTAAAACGTTTAACGATGTAAAGGTATGTGGACTTAATATACCAAATGTTTTTCCAACATATTTACTCCTATAAAATATATTGTAATTGAATGTACATTTATGCACACTCTCTAAATGTAATAAAATATTAACATTATTCTGTTCAGAATTCACATTTTGAAGAATCTTGTGCAGACAACAGTAATAAATATACTGTGATTAAGGAACGAATTTTTATTTTGAAATCAAAGTAATAGAATGCAATTCGTTGTGTTTATACACAAATTCTTGGAAAACTCCCATTTTTGTGAAACTTTCCGGGAAAAATCCCGAAAAATATATGGACGATAGAATTTGCCCATCAGTAGGTATAACGTCATTTAGGATTCTGGAATAAAATTTCTACAATAGTTTTAGAATTGAGAGGGAAAAATATCTAAACATAAGACCATGCAGTGAACCATTTGATAAATCTTTTAGAAGTAAGCAATATAATATTCGTGACTATAAAAGCTCGTACATACTTCTCAAGAGAATGAACAATAACCAGTATCTTTTTAAACGTAAAGTTTATGCTATACTACAATCACAACACTTATCAAGGTGAAATTAATACTGAAGGACATCATCACTAAACTCTTCGTTACAGTACCAACAATACGATAGTACATAGTAAGGATAATGAAGTACAGACTAAAATCTTAACTATATATAAAACTACATGACCTGTAATAAATTATTGAGCACTTCTTGTAGGGCTACAACGATTAAATTTGGAATGATTGTAGCTTTTCGGAAATACCGCACAGGAAAATTGCCAAAAGGGAATATTTTTAATTTTTAAGGGGTCTAAAGAGGGGATGAAAAATGTCTCCATGTTATTTGAACGAGACCTTTTGGGACCTATAATCTCGTTTTAGGTACTTGGAATTGGAATAAAAACTTGAAATTCGGATGCTTGTACATTTTCATTAGCACTTCTTAAGTAAATCAGTAAAAATAAAAAGAGTTTAACTTCAGAGTGGTTTTATGGGGAACTGAAGATCTATATTATAAAATTGAAAGTGACTATGTTTTTTACTCCAAATCTCTTGAACCACTAGTCCTATCTCGATCAAATTTTCAGCATTCATGATGTTCGGGCCTGAGAGTGTTTTTATCATTTCGCTTTGATGATGTAACTTTGATGAGAGATGAATGAAATGGTAGAATGAATAAAGTGGGAGGAAACGGGAGAACACCGAGGAAACCCACAAGCACGGTGTTTGTCCACCACAAAGTCCACAAGGCGCGACCTGGGACCGAGCCAGGGACCCCAAGCACAAAAAGTGAACGCTCTACCATTGAGCCACCGCGCCCCCACAGTAACTTATAAGAGTAGGAGGAGGGGGAATTATAAAAAATAAATAAAACTTAATAACTCTTGAACCATTTGACCGATCTCGATCAAATTCTTAACATAGATGAATTTTGGGCTGATATTTTTTTCATTATTTCACTTTGTCGGTAGAACGTAAGAGAGGAAGAGATACATAAAAATAAATAGAACTTAACTCTGGAATCACTGGACCAATCTCGGTTGTTTTCAACCTAGATGAAGTTCGAACCTGAGTTGCTTTTCGTTTTCACTTTGACAGTGTAACTTAAGAAGGAGATATATTTAAAAATGATTGAAAATGACCAGTGTTATTGTTGAATCTATAGTTTTTATGGTCGCTGAGATGAACAGTGACACTTCCAATGCTGCTTAAATCCAAATTGAGCCCCGCAGCTTAGGAAAGGAGGTACTTATACAACACAACGCTTCGGTTTGCACCATAGAATGTACGATAGAATAGAGAAACGCGATTTTTTGAAAGCCTAAATTTAGGAACTTAAAGATAATAGTAAAAATAAAAACATTTGGGACATGTATAAAGGGATCAACGAATTTAAGAAAGGCTATTAACCTCGCGCTTATATTACAGAAAGCTGATGGAACAGTTCTCACTGATACGGATAGCCTCTTAAATAGATGGAGAGATTTCTTTGACGATTTGCTTGACACGCAGTCAGAAACTGACGGGCGTGGAGAAAAGAAGATACCGCAGGACCGTATATTCCAGAACCCAACCGAATAGAAGTAGAAACCCCTATAAGGAAATTAAAGAAACAAAGTGTTCGGGTGTAAACGAAATACCGGCTGAGTTAATTTTAGCTGGTGGCGAAAAATTGTGGAACAAGATAAACAAACTCATTCTCCTTATCTGGAACAAGGAAGAATTCCCACTTGAGTGGAAAAAATCAATCATTGTTCCAATCCACAAGAAAGGCGACGAAACTGACTGTAATAATTATCGAGGCATCTCTCTTCTGTCAACATCCTATAAAATCCTTTCAAACATTCTATTGATGAAATTTCGAATGAAGTTCCGCAGATGAAATTTTTGGAGATTATTAGTATGGATTTAGACGAAATCGATCAACTATCGACCAAATACGTACCTTTCGCCAAATACTCGAAAAGATGTGGGAATAAAGAAGCCCGGAACATCAATAATTTATTGATTTTAGAAAGGCTTACGACTCGGTTAGGAGAGAAACATTGTACAACGTTCTTACAGAATTTGGAATACCTAAAAAGCTAATTATATCAACTAAGGCATGTTTAAATGAATTCCAAAGAAAAGTCCGGGTAGGAAAACTTTTGGTCACGAGCTTTTACGTCAAGAATAGCCTGAAGTAAGGAGATGCGTTGTCGCCATTATTATTCAACTTTGTCCTGGAATACGCTATAAGGAACATCAAAGATAGCAACCAGGACCTAGAGCTTAACGGTGTTTACAGGTTATGCATACGCTGATTATGTAAATTTAATAGGGGATGATAGGAGAACAATATAAAGAAATGCAGAGATCTTATTAAATGCTTGCATGGATGGGGGTTTAGAAGTAAATGCAGAGAAAACTAAATACATGGAAGTGCGTCGGGACCGTAATACAGCAAATTATGGATGCGTTAAAATATTAAATAATACTTTTGATAAACTGGATACTTTCAACTATCTAGGGTCAATATTAACAGACGAAAATCATATTCACGAAGAAATTAAATGTCGACTAAAAACAGGGAATTCGTGTTATTATTCAGTTCAGTTCGTCGCAAATTCTGTCGAGGAATTTGAACTTAAAATATATAAAACGATAATCATACCTGTTGTTCTGTATGGTTTCGAAACATGGTCGTTTACTGAGTGAAGAGCATAGACTGAAAGTATTTGAGAGCAAGATCCCGAGAGAAATATTCGGACCCAAGAGGAACGGGAATGGGGAATGGCGGAAACTTCATAACGAGGAACTACGTAAATTATACGGCTTACCAAACATTTTTAGGGTCATAAAGTCTAGGAGGCTTAGGTGGGCAGAACATATGGCCAGAGTGGAAGAAAGTAGGAACGCTTTGAAAGTGTTAGCAGTAAGACCAATCGGAAAACCACCATTAGGAAGACCTAGGCGCAGATGGGAAGACAATATTAAGATAGATTTCGCAAAAATATGAATACAAAGTAGAAACTGGATCCAGTTGACTAAGGATAGAAGTCAGTGGAGAGCTTTTGTGAACGCGGTCTTGAACCTCCGGGTTCCATAGGCTATAGAGTTAGTTAACTTACGAAGCATCAGTAAATGCCTAGGCTGATACTACAAATAGATTAAATGCGAATTTACTGGAAAGATGGGTTCTACTGACATTGGATAGTCTATGTACTCTTCGTGTGCTAGGGCCTAGGGGAGAGGAGATAAGACTTCATATCAGGTTACGTCACGCACAGTCGCACGCCTACATTTTCATTAAAAATAGAAAAGCCAAGAGAAACAAATTTCATCTCAATTTTCTTTGTAGCAGTCGGACACAAGTCATCACATGTATCTGCAAAATGCACTTTTCAAATCGGATTATTGGGACAGCCTCCAGTTACAATGTTGGGAGGGACATGTCTCCCCATTTCCCCGGAATTTGTGCCCGTACCTACAGCTGAGACAAGTTTCCAACATGAGGAGGGGGACATATCCTCCTCTGGCGTTTATTGCATTTGTGCCGAAGTAGCGAAAGTGGAATTAATACATATTGGTGAAACTACTAAACGCACTACAGCAAGAAGTACAGTATGAAATACTACAGAATACGATTCTTTTTTAAAAATCGAAAAGCCAAGAGAAATCGATTTCATCTTACATTCCTTTGTGGCAATCGGACAAAAATCATCACACTTATCCCAGAAAGCACTTTTTAAGTCAGATTATTGGACGGGATAGTCCCCCCAGGCCCAAAATTGGGGGGACATGTCCCACGGGGTTTGCGCCAGTGCTCTTCAATGAGGGAGATTGAAATACGCCATACAATTTTAGATAAAAGATGATATACTGGTTTAGATTCCCCGTACGTTTTGTTTCTAATACTATTCCAAAAGTCTTGGGTACTTTTACTAAGTGAAACCTTATTGTTTCATAGAATCCCCAATCAGTGCCATATTCACTTTCATATTTATTTGCCTGTTCATAACTTACAATATGAGAATATTCCCCAATTTAGCATTTCAGTTGTCAGATATGTTACTTTCTATGTTATCAGAAAGATGAGTTTCAACAGAGTTATAACTTTTTTGCTAACAATAATTGTAACAGAGTTCCTGTATACTCGTTTTCGTTAAGGTTCGTTTTCGTGTAAGTTCCTGTATACTTTGTCGGCAGTTCCTTATACAATTTTATACAATTCATATAAACAGTTTTGTTAAAATTTGCATACTTTTACTGGATGATATACATGTTAAAATTCTGCCTAGTGTTATGTGAGTGATTCACATTTGCTAATATAAAAAGGAGAAAAAAATAACTACAGCTGGAAAATGAAAAAAAAATAGATTTAATCACACAAATTTAGTTTTTTTAAGGTTTTAACATTTTTAGACTTAATGCTTATTCTAAATCATTATCTAATTATATTCTTACAAAAAGACAGTTATAGATTTGCGACAATCATTTTGGACATGGGTGTACACCCGCCAGTCAAGGTCACTGCCCTTTCGACCACTGGGCCACCCTGTCTAACCCCAGTCGTTGTTTTACCGCCAATTCAGTGACGAAATAAGTACATAATATTATTTCCCGGGTAATCCGAACCCCCCGAAATCCGAACAGGCTTCAGCCTCAATTAGTTCGGATTTGAGGGGTTGTACTGTATATATATATATATATATATATATATATATATGTGTGTGTGTGTGTGTGTGTGTGTGTGTGTGTGTGTAGTAAGTAATGTCAATAATTTATATTTTTTAAACATTTTTACATGAGGATACGATGGTCGTTTAGGCATAATAAACATTATTATCATATTAATTTTTGTATTCGGAATGTACTAGCATTTATTCTTCCTCCAAGCTATAACACCATAGTTTATTGTTGAAGAAACTCTACTAAAGTATAAGAACATGACAGCTTCCTTGCAGCCTACGCAATGCTAAGCACAGTGAACTGAACTTAGTATTAATGTATTCAACATTAGTATGCCTTATTAAATCTTCGTTAACATATAACCCTAGAAATGTAACAGTGTTTCATTGACATATTTCTGCAAAGTTTATAGTTATTGGTATAAGTTCACTTCTTAAGCCCTGGAATCGAAATTTGACAAAAATTCAAAGTTAGTTAACTAATGTTCAGCCAACTAATAATTTAAGTTAACGTCTTTGTTGAGTGCATTCCTGCTACCTCTACCGAGTCTTCACTGATAAGAACATTTATGTCATCAGCATATAGTATTGATTTGACACGACCTAAATTGTTAACTAAATCATTAATGTATATAACAAATAAAAGAGTACCTTGTATTGACCATTGTGGTACTCCTTTTGTATAGACGATTTGAATATTTCTCTTCTGCCATCTACCTCTTTACAGATGTCAATAGTTTGACTACGTTCTGATAAATAAGACTTTATCCAATTGTATGCCACACCTCTGATGCCTTAAGAATAGTTTTCCTGGCATAATACCTTAGTCTATACAATCGAACGCCTTAGATAGGTCAACAAAAATACCAATCACATGCTTTCTTTTACTTATATCCATCGCTACATCAGAAATTAAATTAAAGACTACAGTGTTGGTTGACCCTTGGCATTGAAATCCTGTTGACTTATTGATATTCCGTCATGTAAAAAGAAAAGTTATTTAGTCGCGCTCTCATTTCTAACTCAAATATTTTAGAAAAGGACGATAAAACAAATAGGGCGATACTTATTTCAACCTAACTTATTTCCCTTTTTGTACACAGGTGTAACTCTAGCTAACTTAAACCGCGGAGAAAAAAATCTCTGTCAAAAATGAATTATTCAATATATGATAGAGTTGAAGTGCAATAAGAAGTGATTGTAGAGAAAAAATCATTTTACATGTAGGAATACCTACAGGTATGCTTCTCTCTGTGTCTCTTTTTCTCTCGCGCTCTCTCTCTATTTTGCACAAACAAATAAAAGACACGGAGATAGAGAACTAAATAAAGTGACAAACACGAGAGAATCTATGAAAGGCAGAAAAGTGAAAATCAATAGATTAATCATGGAGCAATGTCACTCATGTATTACGATAATAAACATATTTATTAATTAATCTCTCCATTGTCCAATTACATGCTTTACGTAGTCAGGGCTTAATTCTGATACGAGTATAATTAAAAAAACAAACCATAGCTTAGCTCAGCCTCGATCTAAAAATTTAGACTCTAATACGTTAACCGTAATACTATATCAGAAATAGTTCTGTCGCCAGTATTGTCTAAAATGTTTGTTCAGTGGTTCCAATTCTTTACTGCTCATCTTATCCTTCCTATCTTCAATACATTCTTTACCATAATCCGTAGGAGTCGTCCTCAGAAACTCAGAAATTCGTTAAGGAGTCAATAATGTAATTAATTAAATAGAATGAGAAAAAATTGGTAGTAATACCAGATGACTATAAAATTCATTGCGCCAAAACACTTAAAAGTGAGAGATGGGAGAAATCATATACATTTAAAAAATTTATCACCGGAACTGATCGGAAATTTCCTTTTGTAATAATACAAAAATACAATTCAACTTTACCTCGCTTCTAAAATATCAATAGTTATTTTCCAATTGCAAAGTTTTGTTTTATATGTGTTGTCTTGCTCCACTCAGAAGAAAAATATATAGAATCACCTCCTGAAGTTTGTCGGGTTGGTGCCTTCCATCCTATATATATATATATATATATATATATATATATATATATATATATATATATATATATATATATGTGTGTGTGTGTGTGTGTGTGTGTGTGTGTGTGTGTGTGTATAATGGAAGGTAACAACCCCACAAACTTCGGGAGGTTAATCTACAGCAAGAAAAAGAAGGGAAAAACTCCAATAAACATAGCTTCAACGCGGCGGCATTTTCACGTTGCAGCCGTCCAATGTTTTCCCGGCCTCCCTCTTCTAAGTGCAAAATCTGCCGAACAAATAGAAACATTGACATTGGGTCTAAAAAATATAAAGGAAGTCGTACCCCACCAAAATGATGGTGTAAACAGAAAATACTCACAAGAAAGGGTCACGCAGTGGCTCTGCTGAGATCCGAAGGAGACAATGTGTTAGCATTTGACATGTTATAACTAGACGAATGCCAAAGTTATACGTGCCACTGGGTGGAATGTCGCGAGTTACAACATATTTTGTAATATAAAAACTACAAAGCTGGCAGAATAGTTTGAACCGATTCATTTGTTCGGAAACGGTTGGGTAAATGGAAAACTCGGACAATACGTATCCCATCATTTTCAAGGACACTTTTTCGGATAAAAAAGTTTGCCCCAGGGTTCTCGTAGGGTCCCAAACGGGATTCAACTCAGTTTTTTTTAAATGGCAAGGGGGGTTAAGTAGCACCTCGTTTGAAAGCTGTTGTAAAATGAAAGAAAATGCAGGAAGTCTTGACTTTCTACGACAACTCTGTGCAAAATGGCGGAGGGTCAAAATTATACAAAAACAATTGAAAAATCCATGGTCACCCCCATAAATCGGAAACGGTGAGACAAATATGAAAATACGAAAGGGAGTGTGGCATTATTTTCAAAGTACAACAATTAAAGTTAAACCGTCTTGTCCCAGGGTGCTCACAGGGTCCCAGGTGGGGTACAACTAAGAAGTTTCAAATGGCAGGAGAGGTTAAGAAACTCAACGTTTGCAAGATCTTGTTAAATGAAAGTAGATGGAGTAAGTCTTGACTTTCTACGACAACCCTGTCCAAAATTGCGGCAGGTCAAGATGTAAACAAAAGCGTAATTGAAAAATTATGACCACCTTGAATCCAATATGGCCGTTTAAAACCTGTCATTCATAACAGTGCAAATCTAAATCTCTATTTTTCTCTATTATGTATTTAGAAATAATAGGAAGACAAAAGAACAATTGAATTTCGATTCACTTCAACTATTATTTCATTCGGTAACAGCACATATATGTTTTGTTCTTAATGGTTCACGGTTCACGGTTCACGGTTCAATGTTCACGGTTCTCTCGACATTATTTACTTGAATATAACGAATATGCGATGAACAGACAACTCTGACTTCCTACTCATACTGCTAAACAAAAGTTGAATACTTTCAGGTATTTTTCTAATTTTGTCATACGTAGTTCAAACAGAAAGAACTTGCTGTACCAGTATTCGGGGGCTCTATTGTAACGTATTCGTGACGGTTACGTTTGTATGTCATTCGTTGGTTTGATCGCAATACTTCAAGCAATACCAAATATACAAAAAAAATTGCAAGATTGGCAAGTAGTACCAAACATGTGTAAGTCATTTCAGTACATCGAGCTGCGTCAAACTTTGTTGGTTTGGTCACAGTATTCCAGGAAATAACATTTATATACAAACTCATTTTTCACGCTGGCAGACATATTGCATTTACAGATTATACTCTTTGATATTTTGTGGATATCTACTATTAACCATAAACCTTCACTTCTCCAATACTAGTGGTGTGAGCTGGATATGCGTTCTACACATAGTGCAGCATTTTGAACTCAAGATGTCGCGTTTTTGAACATTTTGCATATTTTAGTCACTTACTAATCAACATTAATGCCAAATTTGTTTTCCTAGCTACAGGAGTTTGGTATGCTTATCCTTTTGATATAGGTTTTAAGCGGCCATCTTGGATTCAAGGTGGTCATAGATTTTCAATTAGTCTTTTGTTTACATTTTGACCCGCCGTAATTTTGGACAGGGGTGTCATAGAAAGTCGAGATGTGCTCCATCTTCTTTCACTTACAAGAGTTTTCAAACGATGTCCTACCTCTCTTGCCATTTGAAACTTTTTAGTTGAACACCGCCTGGAACCCTGTGGGCACCCTGGAACAACACGTTTTCACTTAAATCGCTGTACTTTGAAAATAATGCCACACATCCTTTCCTGTCTTCACATTTGTCTCACCATTTCCGATTTATAGGGGAGACCATGGACTTTTCAATTAAGTTTTTGTTTACACTTTGACCCGTCGCCATTTTGCACAGAGTTGTTGTAGAGAGTCGAGAGTTGCTGCATTTTCTTTCATTTTACAACAGCTTTCAAACGATGTGCCACTTAAACCCCCTTACCATTTCAAAATTTTGAGTTGGACCCCGTCTGGGAGCCTGCGGGGGACCCTGGGACAAAGTTGTTTACCCAAAAAAGTTTGTCGTTGAAAATGATGGGATACGTGTTGGCTTAGTTTTCCACTTACCCAACCGTTTCCGAACAAATGACTCTGTTCAAACTATTCTGCCTTTTTTTTTTTTTTTTTTTTTTTGTTTTGTTTTAGTTCTTACATTACAAAATATGTTGTAACTCACGATATTCCGCCCGGTGGCGCGTATAACTTTGAGATTCATCTAGTTATAACATATCAAATGCAAATACAATTGTCTCGTTCGGATCTCAGCGGAGCCACTGCGTGACGCTTCCTTGTCAGAAATGGAGAAATAATTTCAGAACATATTATTGGTGATCCTTACGTCTTTTTGTTTACATTAGACATGTTTCTACTTTATTTTCATGTCTTATGTACTTTATATTACTTAACTTTTATTAGGTATTATTTCCCTAAATCTCTTTTTTCAAATTTTCCTTAGCATTCTAATTTATATATAGTGAGTTTCAAAACAACACCGACAACATTTGGGAGGTGATTACTGAGAGTAAGATAAGACAAAATGTATGGACCAACGTGGGCGCATAAATGCTTCTATTCGAACTTACAGCAGGCTGCCGAAAATATGAAATAATGAATTTTTACTGTCCATAGCTTCAAAACAATTTCACCTACGGCAGTCGGATCAACACTTAACTTAGGAACTATTATGTGCCCTATCCAAATATCCAAGCTTCAGAATTCTAAGGTACTCAAGCAACAATTTTTATAGAGGGAGTTTGGCTACGGGCATATAAGTTGAAGTACTCACCAACTACTTCTATAAGAATTATTGTGAAGGTACTGCAGGATTCTAAAGCATGAATATTTGGATAGGACACATACTAGTTCCTAAGAGAAGTCCGGACCTTACTACGATACGTCCCATAGTTTTGGAACTATCGACCTTTAAAGTTCATATTTTCATGTTTTCGGTAGTCTATTACCCCGAAAGGAAGTATTTGTGCACACAGGTTGGTGTATACTTTTTTTCTTATCGTGATTTCAGGAATCACGTCCCAAACGTTATCGGTGTTGCTTTGAAGTGCCCTGTATATATATATGCTAAATAAAACGCCTGTTCTTTGCACGGGGAAAAATAAAATGAAATCTTTGAGTTTTACCTCTAATGGTTATTCCGGTTAGGCTATAGGAGACGGTGATGATAAGTAATTAATAAAATGGTGGAAATTAAGAAAGTGGGAGAAAACGGGACAAACCCGAAGAAACCCACGCACACGTTGTTTGTCCACTTGGGATTGAACCCGTGACCCCAAGAAGCAGAGGTGAACGCTGTACCACTGAGCCACCGCGACCCTTTCTTTCCACGGGGAGAATAGGTTTTGGAGAAATACTTCAATCCTCTTCCTCCTTCACCTACCTTCCAAAAGTCATTGAAAACAGGTCAGACTTCGACAGCTTTGTATTCAACAAAAGTCTCAGTAATTTTTTGACATTTTATTTTTTCACTTCCTTCTCAACCTCTGCCCATGGTTATAAACTTAAACGCGATTGGAACATCCTATTCATTTCAGCGACCCAGAAAATTATTCATTGGACACTTATACCAGTCCTTTTGCGTTATATTTACATCACACTGCTAACAACTTTCATTCCTTAGGGAGACTTTCTACCACAATACTTTTTCCAGATTCAAAGCCATATGTCGAAAAAGTTTGATTAAAGTTGCTCCGGGCGTTAATGGGTTACTGTGAACTATGAGTTCATATACTTCGGATAGTACACCCGAACCATTTTGGGGGTACAGAGAACTCGTTTCAAATTACTTGTTTGGTATTTACTTATTTCAATAATTTTGATGGTCAATTTTACTGCGCATAAGTGAGAATGAAGTGTTAATACAAATATGTGAATTTATTACTCTGTTCTAAGGCTAACTATACACTGTGCGATAAATCCTAGGAAGTATCTTGGGATTTATCTTCGGAAAAATGTTACGACCGTTCTCATTGGAAATCCTATCTTTTGTACTCGTGAAGATTTTTTCTGTCTGACCGAATGACGTTACGAGATGTCGATCCATCATGCATTTAAAAAAAAAGTGTCTCTTACAATTGACAAGCAATTGATAGTGTGGGACTAGTGTTAACATGATGATCACGATCCCCTCTTAAATACAATGCATAGATCACTTCGTGTCGTAGACAAATATTGTGACTGGCGGGAAGAAAATAAATGTATTTATAATTTCTCTCACCTTATGCCACTTAAATCGAAATCTTACGAATTTTCTTTTCGAAATAGAGAGAGCTCTAACAAGAAAAATCTCATAGGATCATTCAGGACATAGGAAATGACATGCTCTCTGATACTGTACACGTTAAGATCTTGACTCTAGGATAAAGCGTAAGAGATTTCGTAGGATCTATCCTATAGTGTATAGTTGACCTAACTCACACAGTATTTCAAGCGAAATTTCCTATATCGAGGGAAAATAAGGAGACAAATTTCTTTATCTGGAGAAAGCGCAAAATTCCTTAAGAAAGCTGAAAAACGTGGGAATTTATGATGTTCTGGAAGAAAACATATACTTTTGGATAATAATATTGATTGACGGTAGTCTAACACTATTCGGAGACTTCTTACTGTTTGTGTTGCGTGAATAAATTACTCAACAATTTCTAACGTTAATGACTTTAATGGTGATTTCAAATTTCCAAATTTAGAAAGCTCGCTAAACTGGTCTTGTGCATTCCATATTCCACTGCGGAAGCTGAAATAATATTTTGTTTTAAGTGACTTTAAAACATGCAAAAGAAATAGAATAAGCGATTACTTACTAAATACAATTTGAATGGTTAAATCCTCAGTTTGACCATCCGAATTCCCGACTTCCCTGTAAATTTATTCTAATTTTAATGTACATTTAAAAAATTAAATATAATTTCTGATATTGAATATGGACCACCTGAAGTAAATTCTTCTGTGCGCCTCTGATTGTCCAACATTTACGTTAGGCGAGAACGTCTAGATCTTTCCACTAAACAAAATTTGTACAAGTTGTGCAGTAGCAAGTCGAGTAAATGGCAGGGAAATTTTATTCGTAAGTGAAGTGTTTCACATTATATTATCATTATCATCATAGGTACCGTCAAAAGGGGCTACTTGAGACAAAATACATTTTGGCTACATTTTTGTGAGTGGGGCATTTCGGAAGACAGTTTACTTCTGGAATGTTATGCAGAAAGCAGCAAGCAATTGCAATTAAGATTGATATGGAAGATTAAGAACGGGCTTAAGGGAAATTTATTTGGATTGCTTTATAACTACTCATTTGTTTCGCAAAGAATTATTAAAATTTGAAAATTTGTTGCGTATAGTCTACCCTAGTGTGTCTAATAGATGACTCAATATTCATCTGCGCAGTGTGGAGAGTCCGTTCTCACGCGCAGTTTAATTTCATAAAGTTAGCTTGATGAGAGGTAACTTGAGGCAAAAATGTGGTAAAATGAGACACTTGACCATTTTCAATTGAAAATTAAATAATTAATGAGAAGAAAAACGAGGTAAAAATAACAAATATAACATTCTTTGTGTCGATTTAAGACTAAAAATCCTTACGTAGGATCTACCAACGAGTCAGAATCTATCTCCTGACTTAATTACTCAAATTCTGAGAAGGATATTCGTGATATTCCCTTAAATGAGAGTGAAGATGAGAATAGCTACGAACCTTCAGAACGCAGAACTCCAGCACATGATTTTGACCAAGTGAAGGAGCTCCTTCAGTAGAAGCAATTACAGAGGAGTACTTTGTCATTGTCAAATTACTCTGAGACTTGAATACCAAAACGGGAAGCATTTTGTAGCCTAACTTACAGGGAAACCTGGTTATGGTAGTTCATGCGAAGATATCAAGAAATGACATTTAGGTTTATCCTGAGATTGACGACGAAAACGAGTTTAATTTTGAACTTGATATCTGTAACATTTTCCTCTCAAAGGTCTCAAGAGAGAGATGCTCTTTTGATATTGCTTTATAGACGTCTGCATACAAACTTTGGCTTACTTTTACTTACCATTGTGTACGTACTTTTTCAATGAAATTCTTTTTCTGCTTTATGCTGTTTCTCAAGTATCCTTTACGATGCATAACTTGCGACAGTGTTTGATTTCTCATGCTTAATTACATCGTTGCTTTCCTTGTTTCAAGTTAGCCCAACTTGCTGTGTAATTTGAGACACTCAGGGCCTTATGCACAGTCGTTTTGAAGTCCGATTTATGATCTACTACGGGTTTGACTAAAGGATGGTTATCAAAAGTGTATTCAGAGTCTATGATTAGGACGTATTAGTTGTCGAAGTTAATCACATGTGACTAATTAATCTAGAGCAAAGGGTACCCTTTTAGCCACGATTTAGCCTGTGCAATATATTTCGGATTTCATGTATTTTCGTGTTTATAGACTACGCATGCGCACATCTTCTTTTCCGTAGTTACCGCATTTATTTTTCTCACCCGATGCATTGAGGTTATATTAGTTAATCATGCCCAAATCAGCTATTTAGTTGTACTCAAAGTAGAATCTGAATCCCCCCCCCAAAAAAAAAAACATTCCTTACTATAGAGCTAGAATACAACTAATTAGTTGGTGACTAACAATCGATTAACGATTTGTCTCTGAATACCGTCCACAGTTTTTTATATCCCTATGAGAAAACATGAAGCATAATTTATTATATTCCTTTTTTCATATAAATATCGTGTGCAACTCGGACTTCTGAGTATGTAAATTTTGGTATATATGGCATAGATTTTAAGCAGCTTCAGACTGAAAATTTTAAGTGTCTCAAATAATTCCATCTCTCAGTATCTGCTCATTATTGGATAAGTTACTCCTAAGGAAAAGTTATTTTTTGATGTTTGTCTCAAAACCGACTTAGGTTATTTTGTTAATGTTGCAGATAAATAGTTCATTAGCAACCCTATGATACGTCGTAAGTCATTTCTTCTGGAAAAGTCAACAGAAGGTAGTTTTAGTGTGGATTTTTTTTTGGGCGGGAAGAACTATTTTCCGGAATGTCTTAGGCATTTTTGTAGGCTACATACATCATAAATAACTAATTTAGTTATTAACCTATAGTTTGAGGTAACAAATTTCTGCCGAGAAATTCCGAAAGTGATAGTTTATTCTTGACAGAAAAATTTTACCGTACGATTTTCTCAAAACTTCTCAGAGAACTTTTCGTAATTTCTAAACATATTTCGTTAACAACATCATAATGAACATTAGTCGTTTCTCCTGAAAACGTCATCAACGATACCAGCCACGCCATCTCTGAAGGAATTCCCAAACAGAACTAGAAACTCACATAAGACGGAATACATCTCCCTCTTCTAATTTCTAATGCTTCTAATTTCTTTGGTCAATCCTGAGGAGAAGTCGGATCTGCTTTCCTCTACATCAGTGGTTCTCAACCTCTGTCGCGATACACTGGAGCAGGGGTGTAGCCAGCAGGTTTGTGTAGGGGGGCCCGTCGTTTTTAGGGGGGGCAGCTACAATGTACAAAGCCAAAAAATATGTTGCTGCTAGTGTTTTTGAGGCCTGAAAGAAAGGAAAATTTTGGTTTACTTCTGGAAAACTAAAAATACTATTTTAGATTATTATTATTATTATTATTATTATTATTATTATTATTATTATTATTATTATCCAAAAATTATATTCAAGATAGTTTTTATTATGCTTAATCAAGAACTACTGCCCGGGACAAAACGCTATACTTTTGTGCAAAACTATAAAGGTAACCAAGAAAGTTCTGTCCCTTTTCGTGGAGGTTTGTGTTCAATTGCACCTCACACCGTGAGTTGAATGCGAGTGGACATAAGGCGAATGTCAGTTGTTGGTGTGGGTATATCCAACATACTACCTAGTTGTGGAAATTCAGACACACCGTGAACTTGCGTAAAGGCAGAGGGAACATGGGACATCCACAGAGCGTCATAAGAGCATGTATGGTGAACGAGTTCAAATGGAAGTCAAACGCCGCTGTAGTGGGACAGAAGATATGCCAGGCCTTTGGTGAGGGTGTGGTGACGACGCGGACATTGCAGCGATGATTTAATAAGTTTAAGGACGATGACGAAACACCCAAAAACACCACGTGACAGAATACCAGCACATGTACAAAGAGGAATTGGGACTACAATTCACTGTGTGGAGAAACCATTCGGCAGTACATCCATCAACTTGTGAAGCACTACAAGTTGGGTTGATGGGTCTCACATATTTTGACACCGGGTTAGAAGGCAACGCGGCAGTCGCCTGTGTTTATTTACTGTTTCGGAGCCATTTATTGACAGGGCGTAGACATGTGATAAAAAGTGTGTCTTATACGCAGCTCCACGGCGCCGTCATCATTGGTTAGCATCCCATAAATCGATTTAAAAACAGCCGAAACCAGCACTGTACCAGAAGAAGGTCCTTCTGTGTGTTTGGTGCATCGTGCATCGGGAACTGCTACCAGCTGGTCAGAGTATCAATGCAACTATGTAGTGTCAGCAGTTGAGCTGTGCTCAACAAAAACTCAAAACTCTGGAGCCATCACTTCTGAATTGCAAATGGGTCCTCGTTTACGGGACAACACTAAGTCCCACGTGGCTAGGATGACTCAGGACACCATTTTCCGCCTTGGGTGGGAAACAATATTGCAACCATTATATTTCCCGGGTATTGCACCGTCCGATTATCACCTGTTCCATTCTTTGGACAATCACCTTAGAGGACGCCAGTTCAAATCCCTAGTAAAAGTCCAAATGGACCTGATACTTTCTTCGTTTCACGGCCCACCAAGTTCTACCACGATTTGATTCCATGGCCTTCCAGAACGTTTTCAGAAGGCCGTCGATGCTGATGGGGACTATTTTTGATCTTCCAGGTTAGATGACACATCCATGTGCGAAGGTGGTGGGTGAAAAAGCAACAAAACTTTTCTTGGTTACCTTTATATTTAAATTTAAGACCTTGTATACAGAACCTATCTACACAAGATTGATTTTCTTTGCAATTTCACTTAATTTCTTTACGGTTTCCTGACAAAAATATTTATTTATTATTCGTGACTAAAAAAAATAGCCTAATTATTTTATTACACTGAGTAGAAATAAAAGAGAGCGCGAATGAAATCCAAATTGAATAAAAGCATTGTTTCTCACCAAATTTTCCATCCTCTATGTCTTTTAAAACACTTGTTAAAGCATATAAAAATATACTGTACTTACAAATCAGTTTAGTACCTTTGTTTTATGGCTGTATTTGTAGTACCTTGTTAAAACGTTTATCTTCAAACTGTCAAATATAAATCGCAGTAAATTGTGTAATATGTTGTCACAAAAAAGTATCCTATTTTTCGATCGGTATAAAGAAGAAATACTATACTATTTTTCGATCGGTATGGAAAAACAAAATTTCTCCATACTATTTTACCACAAATTATTAATTGTCAATAAACTTCGTTACTTTTAAATGAATGAAGCGAGATATTTTTTTTTCTATGTTATAAAAGCTGGTCATTTGGAGGGGGGGCAAGGAAACAATTTGGGGGGCCTGGCCTCAATGCCCCCCTTGGCTACACCCCTGCACTGGAGTGTCACGTAGTCCACTAAGTTCTGTCGCGAAATTCTAGAATTTAAATATCGTTATCAATTTCATAATGACTAGTTCAAATCGAGACAGACTGTACAAGTCAACAACACCAGCGGTACCACTAATGCTGAGTGCTATAAAGGTCATTATAAAAACTAATTGGTACCGTATAATAATAATAATAATAATAATAATAATTATTATTATTATTATTATTATTATTATTATTATTATTATTATTTATAATAATAAAAACCACAATGTTTCTTGCAATGTATTAAATGTTCAAAAAATGTCTATCAGTAAAAAAGTTTGAAATTCACTGCTCTATATAAATATCTGTTAACTTCACGAACGTGTTTCTAAATACGGAAGTTAGGGTCAAGCACTTATTACAACGTTAAAACGACTATGCATAGGGAACAATAATTACAAAGGTGTACGGTAATCCATTCGAAATACTGTAATTCTCATACAACTACACGATTTTTGCTTTGTGAATAATCTCCAACACTGCTGGCCTTTTAAGAGACAGATATACAATGATATCAAGTTCGTCAAGATAATGGATTGCAGTTTTTCACCATAGAATCGTTCTAAATGGCACCCTTGATGAACTTATCAAGTTCATTAGCACATTGAAATGTGTAGGGAGGTATACTGAGATTTTGCAAAGTATACGGGGAAACGATTATCTTTAAGCAAGTAGAAGATTCTTTCGTTTATTTATTTTTGATATGTTTGATTAGTTTTAACGTGTAAGAATATGCGGTCAATGTTCCGTTAAGGGGGTCCAGTAATTTCTTTCACACGAAGTTTCAAATTTGTCCAGTTCTCTCTATTGATTTTCGTTTGATTACATAATATAACGTTATAGTAGGATAGGTTATATTATCCACATAACTTACAAACAACTGGCAATCAAATAAGGCTTTCTCTTACAGAGTGGAGTTTCCTCAGTGCAGTTTTACTATACGGATCCAAAGATTAAAAAATGAATAGAAAACTTCTGGCAAGTCTTTAATTTGCCCATTGTAGCTCGAGAACAGAACCCAATCAACCCTGCGGGGCTTCTAATCCGCTCCTACTACTACTACTACTAATACGTATGCTATAGATATGCTCATCATTGCTGTAAAGATTAAGACTATGAGGCTAATGTTTTAAAATAATTTTTATTGCTACCATATTTTATTGACACATGCTTTAATAATGGTTCACACGAGCAGATGGTTCTACCAAGTAGAAAATATATTAAATGTAAAACATTTTTTGTGAAGGAATGAGTGTGTGAATATAATTTAGTTGTGTCTCTTCATAACACATTGAAATAAATGTTGATGGTAGTGAAAGTATTGTAACTTAACCTAACCCGAGAACTACTACTGCATTTTAGAAGCTATAATCTAGCCTGAAAATATAAGAAATCTGTCACAACTTGTTGGAACCAACCAGAAAGCTCTAACCTAACGTAAAAATGTAAGGAAACTGAAAATTTGACCGAATCGTCTGCTCGAATAATGCCCTTAATAATGTTGCCAAAATAGATAATATTCCTGACAAGTTTCATTAAAATCATAGCTAATCTTCCAGAGACGGCATCCCCGAATTGAACTCACGTGGTCCTATTTTCAATGTTACTATTTATTTGATTTTGTTTTAATATACCTTACCAACACTTACTCTATAATTCCTATCGGTAATGGGGCGTTTACACTTAGTCGATTTGCGTTCGATTCAGTTGAATTGACGTCACTTTCAACTTAATCGACCGTGTAAACGGGACTTCAACTTAATCGCTTGTTGATCGAAGGCGACTAATCGACTGGCAACTGAATTGAAAGACGTTCTATTTTCTGTGGTTGAAATAATTGAACACACCCATTGATCTGATTCGGCCTAGTTGCTTCGATTTAGTGGCAAATGCAGCGAGTCGATTTAGTCGTGCGACTAAATCGATTTAGTCATGCGACTAAATCGACCAAGTGTAAACGCCCCATAAGAGTGCACTTTATGCCGAACATTCATTGGAACCGATTCACCGGAATCGATTCCTCGGAACAGTTCAGAGATCAGTTCCCAAAAATAATCCCATAAATCAAAGCAATCAAAAAGTAAATTCTAGACTAGTTTTGCAGACCACCTAATAAGCAATCGTAACCTAACTTTACACCAGCAAACTAAGATATATCATGACAATGATAATAGATTACGATTGCTAACCAAATGATCTACCACTCTCACCAAGAATTTACTCTTCAATTACTACGTACAAGGGCAATATCGTTCAGAACTGACGCTGAAATATTCCGAGAAATCAATGCAAGTAAAACGCTGACTATCAATTTTGAGATCTAAATCTACCGTCCCCCTTCCCCCCCCCCCCCCCCTCAAGTAGTATAAAAACATTAAAAACAACAATAAATAATCAAACGACTACTATAGATCTAACGTAAAAAGAAAAACTACTGTAAAAAAGTAAATTAACACTCACCACTAATTATAAATCAATCCAGCATGCCAAAAAAATTAGATACGTTTCACTAACCACCAAGTAGCAGCAGCCTATCCACTTCTGACTACGGCGCATTCGACCAACATTAAATTTACGTTTACCGAACAAACTCTCGTCCACTCCAACTGCTCTTCCAGGACCTCCGATAAGGTCCCTAGAATTTCTAACGATTGTTTCAAGAATCACTTCTCTACAGAAACACAACAAATTCGAAACAGTATGCCTACTACATTTCGAGGAAATTCCAGAACATTCGCTGATAATGAAATCATAAATTAGTAACATTACAAACTATATATATATATATATATATATATATATATATATATATATATATATATATATATATATATATATATATATATATATATATATATATATATATATAATTCTTCTCAATGTTAATCAATCCACACAATATTCCGAAACGATATGAATTCACTTCAATATCACAAACATATTTCAACAAAAAAAAAAATCAAACTCACTTAAGAATATCAGAAACAAAACGACATCCAAACTGACTTAACATCACACTTCACAAACGCAACACACACATTCAATCGTACAACATTCGAATATCAGTTACGAATACATAACAACCAATCAGCGATTTCAACACAACCAACCAACCACAGCACAGGAGGCAACATCAGTGCCACCAACCACTATAACACCGACTCCTTACCTGTTTAAAATAACAGTGATTCCGTTCCTCCAATGCCACTTTCAGTGACAAAATCAGTTGTTCGGCATAAACTGCACTCTAACCTAACCTAAAAATGTAAGGAAACCGAAGATTTGGCCGAATCGTCTGCTCGAATAATGCCCTTAATAATGTTGTACAGAGAGATAATATTCCTGATCAGTTTCATTAAAATCATAACTAATCTTGCACAGACGGCATCCCCGAATTGAACTCACGTGGTCCTATTTTCAATGTTATGTTACTATTTATTTGATTTTGTTTTAATATACCTTACCAACAGTTACTCCTCTTTAATCTCTATCGTTCACTCTTAACTGTTACTCACAAATATTTCTTATATTCATGCTTTTTACGTTCTTATTGTGCGCAACAAGGTACCTTAGTGGTAAAGTGCTTACCTCTTTCGCATGTGTTCCTGATTCAATCCCTGGTCAAGTAAATTTCTGGTGGTCAACATCGTGCCCGTGGGTTTTTTCGGGGTACTCCCATTTTCTCCCACAATATCATTCCACCAATTCTTCCAGCATCCTCACGCCATAAAACTGAAATAATTCATTTCTAACCATTGTATCTACTTCAAATCTAGTACCAGGGTAGTCTATGTCAGTTCATCCAGGCCATTTAACCCATCATTTCGGATTTTCATACTAGTACAAGAGTGATACTCCATGGGGGCGCGATGGCTCAGTGGTAGAGCGTTCACCTCTGGTGCTTGGGGTCCCGGGTTCGATCCCAGCCCCCGCCAAGTGAACTTTGTAGTGAACAAACACCGTGCTCGTGGGTTTTCTCGGGTTTCTCCCGTTTCCTCCCACTTTCTTCATTCCACCATTTCATTTATCCTCATCATCACCGTCTTTTTTAGTCTAACCGGCATATTCGTGGGACGTAAACTCAAAGATTTCATTTCATTTTCAAGAGTCATACTGCGTGTGAAGTTTTTCTCCTTGCAAGGGAAGTTCGAGAGAGAACACTCGCCTGCAGAAAAACTAAACGTGCCATTGAAACACCAATTCATTCTGATCACAAGCTAATAAAATTTCTGTACGGTTAAGAACTTTTCGAGAGATTCAAAGTTAAATGCACAAAACAATTATGCAGTTTTGATGGTTTGAACTTGCTATTGCTGGTGACTGTGGTTTACTCACAGACAAATTGTCGATTGCAAGTTGGACGATGGATGGCAAAGACGTAACGGTTGAGGATATACCAAAGAACTGCACACGATTTGTACAATCATTTGATGTGTCGGGATTCCGACTAATCAAAGATTATGGTAGGAGATTTGTACAGTCATGAACATTAATAAATAAAGCTAAAGCCATTATTTCTTATTGCTCCAACCTCCATTTATTAATGTTCGTGGCTGTGCATAGTGTGAAACCTCTTTATCCAGACGTTGAGATGTACCAAAGAAACAATGAAATAAAGTCCGTGTCCATGCAGCAAAATTAGTTCCGATCACTGCGATACATTGGATTACTTCAGTTTGCGTTCCACAAGGCACATTACCGAACAAATTATATACTTATTGAATCACATGTTAACTTTGCTTTTCTTTTTGGTTGTGAGAAATATTGAGTTCACGGACGCAACGCAGTTGCACACACGTATTAACTGTAACTCTTCAGTAAAACATTTCTCCAATTTGCAGGAAAATCTTACAACAGTGTTCCATTTATATCCATCTGTTTGTACGACTACTTCACATGACCTACATCTGTCAGAGATTTTTTTAGGCGTCAAATGTGTGCAGACGATTGGAGCAGGTACAATCCGGTTGTGTAGTCATAGCTCTTTCTAGTGCTTCCTTAATAGGGTACATCTTTGTTACTTTTTTGGAACAAAAGTTTCATTCCGAGCGTGCCTTGTATAATCATATATAACTTCTATTTCCCAATATGTTCCTTCTCTATCTTCCAACACACAGTATTTTAAGTTTTTAGTACCTTCTAGTTAATTTATTGAATCCACAATAGTGGTCGTACATATCAACAGAGTTTTAGACTTAATGCGAAACTTATGTACATTTTTTCACATGACTTTCAAAGCATAAAATTACCGTGCATGATTCTTAAGCTTGTGATTTCAATGCTTAAATATAAAACTTTTAATAATTATTTATTCTTTCTTTATGTTACAGAATAAATTGGAAAATTTTCTATCATAATTTTTCCCTACTCCAGGTTGTTTGAACGTAGCCCATTTTTATTAAACTTATAATGGATACCGGATCAATCTCAGCCTCTGATAACAAATTCTGAACTTTCAGGAAAAGATATTAATAACTTCTCAGGAATTACTAAACACAAAACAGGATACCGTTCATCACAATTTAATGTCATAATGCAAAGTGAGTGCGAAAGGAATAATAAAACAAATGCTACCCTCTCTGAAATTTTCATAAAAGCTGAAAGTGACAAACACTATATTGATGAATCCCTGGAAGAACAGGATATGGTATTCACACAACTCGAAGAATCAGAGTTGCATGCAAGTACAAAACCAAATTCTGCAATATGTGAAACTGTGAGTTGTAGTTCGCTTTCCAAGTCTCCAGAACTTCAAATTAAAAACGGTTTTCTTTCAACCTATAAGTCAGTAAATATAGTTCAGCCAGAATCTGATAACAAAAATTATGTTTCGATTTCCGAGACAGAACATTTAACAAAGTCAGAGCTGGACATAACAAATGACACGTATGAGACCAGCCTCGTTAACGAAGTGAATATAGATCGAAATAGCATATGCAGAAATCTCTTAGAATCACCTCCATGTAATCAAGTAGAAAAAGGAACAACTTTAACATATCACGAATTCCAAAGGTAATATTTTATTTTGTATTAATTTATATATTTGTACATCAAAGTAAGTTTTTGTCAAGTGAAAAAAATTAACATGTTTTACTGAATTTTAGAAACCCATATTCGTATTTGTACACAACATTTAAATTTTATGGGATATTACAAACATCCTATATAGAATTGTGTCAACATTTTGAAGTATATTCGGTACATTGTCTGCGTAAATTCTCCAAGTTTGAGATTTGATTTTCTGATTCCTTCTCTCTCTTGGTTTTATTATAAAAATATTTATTATTATTATTATTATTATTATTATTATTATTATTATTATTATATAAGCTCTTTACTGTGTTTCTTTTCGCGTTCTGTCTATTTGAAGATTGTAGACAAAACATCGATTTTGCCGGATTCAAGTACGTTTTGTATTTTACTTGTTCAGTTGCACCTTTGTATGATCAATTTCGCTGAACTCTCTAAATTGTCAGTAATTCTTATGCCTTCTGACCATTACACATGATACGTTGTCTTTTCAGATTTCACTCGCAAACACAGCCTTTAAATAATACTCGGAACGAACAGTGCTCCTTCAAGAGAATTGATGAAGCATTCGAAGAATTTGAAACAGCATTTCCTCAAAAATCATGTTCAATGGCTGTCGCTTGCGCTCCAAAACGAGAGAAAGAATGTTCAAGCCAGCTGTATAATAGCATATTCCTCCTAGAGACTAATGTGAACACAAACATAACTCGTGAGATTTGGAAACCACATAAGTGTCAGGAATGCGGCAAGAGTTTCGAGCGTCCATCATATCTAGAACGACACATGCTAACACATACTGGTCAGAAACCACATAAGTGCTCGGAGTGTGGTCAGAGATTTGCGCAAAAATCTAGTCTCAGAAAACACATGTTATCACACACAGGTGAGAGACCATTTTTATGTAATGATTGTGGGAGAACGTTTGCCCGAAAATCTATTTTGAAAAGACACACTTTAACTCACACTGGTGAGAAACCATTTTTATGCAACGATTGTGGAAAAGCATTCGCACAGAAATCATATCTTATTTCGCACGCATTAATCCACGTAGATTTTACATCTTATTCAGGTGACGAATATAGCGACTTTCTGCCGCCGATCTCAGCTGGGACGAAGCACTCATTTTCTAATATAATTAAAAGATCACACTCATGTCCCCATTGTGAAAAGGCATTTGCTAGAAAATCAGATATGGAGAAACACATTTTAACTCATACAGGTGAGAAACCACATCTATGTCCACATTGTGGGAAGGCCTACGCACGGAAATCAGGTCTAAATATCCACATATTAACTCATACAGGGGAGAGACAGTTTACATGCCATATTTGTGGGAAAACATTTGCACAGAAATCAGGTCTTAATGACCACATAATAAATCATACAGGTGAGAAACCATTTCTATGCCAGGACTGCGGTAAAGTTTTTGCTCAGAAATCTGGCTTAAGAAAACATTCATTTACTCATACATGAAACGCTATTGCCATTAAGGTAATAGTTTGTACGTAACAGCTAGTCACTTTACAAAAATTATAAGTTTTACTTATATTAGATCTGTATTGAGGTATACCTGGATAAATATTTTTTGTCTGAATACGTGTTACACCACATAATTAACAGTACACAACATTGACAGCAGTCTAATAAATCAGCAGCGATTGAATCAAGTTGAAAAGGAATGGAAGTTCTGATGACAGGTCCTGAATAAACATACATTGTAATAATTCTGAAACTTCAAAAGTAAATTTCAATACATGGGCAAGAAATTGCATCATATTAAATCTACACTTAACAATTGTTGCTATAATATCATAGTAAATTTAAAAGGTAAGGATCTAATAAATTTAATGATTTCCTTATCAGGTATTTTAGAAATTGTGTTTAAACATTATACACAGGCAGGTTTTTGATCGACATCTTGTAGACTGTCACATTGGAGGCCCTGGTGACACTGTAACAATTACACGATAATGATTGGTACCTCATTGGAAAGCTTTCGGAATACGAATTCCAGTGAGGTAATACTTGTGCAATTCCCACCGTATTTGCAAAGGAGAAAAGTCAAAAATAAAACTTAGGGTGCTCTGGCAACTCTTATAGTCACTCTACGCTGAGAAAGTGAATCTAATCTGTTGGCAATGAACTTGTGACACTAATATTTAAAAAATGGTAGCTTTTGCTGCTATAAAAAGCAAGAAAAAATTCCTATTTAAAAAAGTTCTGCATATAACAACGAAGTGCCGTTGCAGACCTTTACGGTGTTGGCTCCCTCCCCGTCATAGTGCACATTGTATGCACACCAATGTTTTCACTATTCTCCAATGTTTTCACTTTTCTAGACCAATTCAGTATAAAGATGTACTATATGGAACCACCCAGAAAATATAATTTACGCCAAAAAACTGGACGCAAAAATCAACATTGTCCCTCCCCCATTTAAGTAACAAGAACTTTTGGAGGGTACTAAGGTGTAGTGAACTACTATTTTGCTTCACATACAATTTTTTTCGTGAATACCCATAAGGAAGAAAGGACCCCTAAAAAAAACCTGAGATATCTCTCCTCTCCGCCGTGGTACCCCCTACATACATAAAATTTGTCATATGGACGACAAGCCGCATCCTTCAGAAATGCATTGATATCAGAATTAAGCTCCGTGGCTAAGCGGTTAGGGTACGCTCCTTAGACGTGGGAGACCCGGGTTCGATTCCCGGCGGGAGCTCCAGGTTCGGGTGCCATATTAATCAGTAGGTTCATGTCTCATAGCCTCGCTGCTGAACGGGACGTTAAATTCAAAATGAACTCAAATGATATCAAAATTATCTTCCTAACTTAATTAGGGGGTAAGTTATTAAGGTTCATGCCTTGACGCATCAGTTGCGGCCTTCACCGTTTAAAGGTTGAAGAACTAGATTAACTTCTGCAGATGACACCAAGCAAACATCTCTATTGTGGGAAGGTGTGGTAGGTCATCGTAGACCCAAAGCAAGTGACAGAAATTTAAAATTTTTTCTCTAATTGCGTATTTTCATATTCTTGAAAATGAAATGAAATCTTTGAGTTTTACGTCCCATGGTTATGCCGATTAGGCTAAAGAAGACCGTGATGATGAGTAATGAATGAAATGGTGGAATGAAGAAAGTGGGAGGAAACGGGAGGACCCCGAGAAAACCCACGCACACGGTGTTTGTCCACCACAAAGTTCACTTGGCGGGGGCTGGGATCGAACCCGGGACCCCAAGCACCAGAGGTGAACGCTCTACCACTGAGCCATCGCAGCCCCTTTTTATATTTTTGTTACAAATTTAACACATAACTTAAAAAAACCGATGAAGAAATACATTCTGAATAATAATTTGTGTTATAAACATTGTCGTCATAATATTTCGTTAATTTGTACACTGGTTTACACAGAAATTTTAGTTTTGTTTAATTATCAATAATTTCAACTTTGTAATGAACTTCGTGTATTCAAAGTTTTTCACATTTGTGAACACGTTGAACCTAATAGATAGCACATTCTAAATCATACTGGTAACTTATCGCTTTTACCGGTACGCTATAATTATGATGAGGCTTGCGAACAACGCAGATATGAGGTTCCTTATCTCGTATAGGTAAGAGACTCCTTCTACAACTCAAAATTATTCACTAAAAATGTAGTTTCAAGAACCCACTTTGTACACGCAATAACCAGAACAGTAGGGTAATACATTGTTGCGTCACTCTTCTACAATGAGATTATACTATAAATATAATCATTATAGTCCTACTAACATCTATTAACGCATGGTATACTTATTACATACGAGGGTTTCTATAATCTATTCGTCAGTTGCGACTACATTTTTTTTACATTGAGTGTAAAAAATTCCATCAAAAATGTGAATTCAAGAATAAATAGCAGATGTCACTCTTTCTTTATTCATAAGAGGCATGCCAATAAACAAAATAAAAAATGTGTTTACTGTGCCGCAAAATGATTTCTGTTTATTTGTATAACCACTAACGGCAAAATGGTCTGACTAGCAGATTTTTTGGCTGGTGAGTACTTCCAAGCAAGAGTTTACAAGTCCTGTTATATGGTACTGCGAATGCAGCAAGATAATCGATTTACGCAACCTGTTTCAAATATTTATATATGAATAGCATAATTCGCAAGTTTGTGTACGATAGTCTCCCTATTCAAACAAATTATCTCTGCTTAACCCACCACGCTTTTACTCTATGATATTTTAAATATCAAAAACGACTGAGAAGGAAATATCCATGCCAAGGACAGTACCAAGTAGAAGAGTTAGTCTCGGATTCTAAACCAAGGGATACAATAAAATTAAACCTTTTCCCGTTCGTTTTCAGTTTTCATACTGGATAAACATTTGGCGTGTAATACGTTCCAAGTACCCATGTAAAAATGTTATTTATAAATCCCTAGATCTCTCCTTTCTAAAATAAGATTTTTGTATAATCATATATAGAAAGTATATTTTTAACACTTTCGTATGTAGAAATAATAATTGAGCTTTTTTTTTACAAAAATAATTTCAAGTAATGTTAAAGTCTGATATTAGTACATTTTTCAGTAAGACATAAATCTTTTTGTGCAACGTACAACACTTCATGAAATACTTGCTTCGAAGTCATCAACAAGAATCGAATTTATATTCAAACCGGTAAATCTTCAAATCAACTTGTGTTCAAATCAAATAAAAAAGAAAATAAAATTCCTGTTGATTTTCATAGTATTATAAAGTAAAAAAAACTTATATTTACTTTCGCAGTAGATACTTGCAATTGTACACAATGTTTTATTTTGTGTGTCGCGACCACATCTCGCAATACGGTGTGTCACGACCACACCTCTCCTTCTTTTATCTAACTAGGGCAATTTTATTATTGCTTTTAAAGTTAAGACCTGCTCTGATTAATTTAGGTTTAAACCATAACTATTTATCAATTATGTATTATTCTGTTGAACAAGAAAACAAATGTCACTAATGGAAATCTCAATTAAATGTTCACACCTAATTAAGATGTAAAACGCAATACACATCAGGTGGGTAGTTGAGGAAGCAGTAGCTGGGAAACGTAACAGATTACGGCGGATAACACATTTCTTCCCAGGACAAACAAAAAATACAACCTAAACATTGTTTTTTCCGTGTTGTTTATTCTCCTTAAAGAATTGATTTATCCATTATGTTCACCATGTTAGATGGAAATAAATGGAAATGACCGAAGCCAAATGTAACTCTCAAACTACACTTCTACACTAGCAGCCTCATTTATTATCTCGCAGTCTGTCTTTTAAAGATATAGAAATGCAAATTAGCGATTTTGTGGTGCAAATCTACTACTCCTGATTAACGTCTTGATCTACTTCACGCGTATTAACCCTACATGATTCCTAATTGCATATGTAATACTTGTAACAAAAGAATCAATATATTGTTTGCACGTCATATATAAAGGAAACAGTCAGTCATATTAAAACAACAATTTAAACATTCATAGAAATTATTATCTTTAAATGGAAACATATTTATCTTTTCCTTAAATTCGGCATTGAACACTGTAAATAGGAATTTTCCGATTTACCGCATGTAAAAATTAGTTAATTACTAAAACGTTATTTCAGTGAATTACATACGCATAATTAATGAGATTCTTCTTGGATGAATATGTATATAAACCCGACTATTTAACCCATTTGGGGCCATCGTTCTATTTTTAGGACATTTGATATTTTATTTTTTATAACAAGAATAAGGTTTTCCAGTTCTACTAATTACAGGGAGCATTGGAGACCTGTCCTAACTCACTGTAATTTTTGATACATTTTTTCTTCCCCTCTGTAAAAGACAGACCCTTAAATTTACCTGTGCAAGCTACTTTATTTGGGTAACGTTATTTCTTTGTTTGTAATGCAAACAATGCATTTGGTTTATATGTGTCAGGTAGTAATAGGTATGCGGCAATCAGAGAGTAGGGAAGTTATTTTAGTTATGTTATAACTTTCAGTGCTATAGATGTTGAAACATTAGTGTCATATAAATAGGACGCTGGTCCAAACAATATATTACCAAATAATAAAAGCGAATGTATAGATAGACCAACGCCCTTGATTTTTTCGCATTCTTACGCTTATCATCCATTTTTCAACATTTGAAAACATCAAGTTTTTGCTTTTCTCAATTGAATACAATTTATATCTAAGTTTTATTATAGCTACAATAGAGAAATAAGTGATAAAAAAAATGCTCTATAACAATGTTCAAATTTGGATAAAAATCAAAGTATCATACAAAAAGCTTCCCCAAGATTGTGTACAAACTGGCAGAAACTTGAGCGAACTTAGAGAAATGTTGCAAACAAATTGGGGGCGCGGTGGTTCAGTGATAGAGCGTTCACCTCTGGTGCTTAGGGTCTCGGGTTCGATCCCAGCCCCCGCCAAGTGAACTTTGTGGTTGACAAACACCGTGCTCGTGGGTTTTCTCGGGGTTCTCCCGTTTCCTCCCACTTTCTTCATTTCACTCGTTACTCATCATCACCGTCTCCTTTAGTCTAACCGGCATAATGTGGGACGTAAAACTCAAAGATTTCATTTTTTTTTTTTTTTTTTTTTTGCAAACAAATCACCTACAGAGATATTCTATTGTATTTTCAACAGACACACAATGCAATATAGCTATATTAAGGAAGACAGTTCGTTATGGCGTGCAAATAAAGAACGATCATTATTTGTGTGTGTGTGTGTGTGTGCGGTTATAAAACTTGCTATAAAAATTTGGTCTCTGCTATGGAAATGATATGAAGATAAAGGGGAGTGCTAGCGACAATGTACATAATTATAGAGAAATATTTTCTTCAGAGTTCAGAGTTGTTCTTAATATTCCGGATGTCATAGATGATCCAAAAAGTCATTTGCTATATTATGTCAACCCCCCTTCGTGTGCCTTCTATAGCAAATACGTAGCTCAAAACGCAGGGAGATTGTCCTCCGAACATTCTCTAAAATGTCCGGGAAAATTCAGTGACTAATTTCGAGAAAATAAACACATGCCAAGTTTCATTAATAAACGTTTGTATTTTCAGTAAATAACTTCGTTATTTAAGTGTACTGTGTGCGGTGTAGTAAGTGTACAAAACATTATCAGATCACAATCCGCGAAGTCTGACCATTTTCTCTATTTGACAACAATGACCACATAGCAAACACATACCTTCTGAATCGATGTTGATGATGGTCCACAGGAACAAGGTGCAGCAGAGCTAATTCCAACCACTTGTAATGATAATGCTACCAAGATCTTAGATCGTGGCATAGTTGTTGATACTGAAGACTAGTTCATCATAGCTAGTGACTATCCTCTAACGACTGACTCTCTAGAAATCAATCTCTAGCATCGTCTTAGAATGCTCTTCTTCGAATGATCGTCTGAGACTGCTCTTCGTCGAATGATCACCTTCCAATCTTGGTAGGGTATTTATCTCGAACATGTCAATTTCCAAACTGCCACCTTGCTTCACGTCATTCCACGTGTTAGCTATCTCATTGTCGAAATTCACATTTCTGCAATAATCATCAAATAGACAAAATCTCCAGACGTCTATCTCCGTAATCTGACAGTTTTGTCACATCCTAAAATTTGTGTTGATGTTAACAATTAACGAATAACAAAATAAAAATTACAACGACTCTCACAATATTTCTTACTCTGCATTACTTCTTTGTTGTCCTTCGTCATCAAAACATTGCACATTCACACGTCTGTATTTACATCTTCCATAAAACCAAATAATAACATGGACAACAGTACAATAATTTTGAAATCTATTTTCTTTAACCTAATTTTGCGTTGTTGTAATTTCTTGTCTTTTAATTTTGTCACATTTATTTGAGCCAATTATTATAAATTTTAAAATATAAATTCATTTAACTTTAATTCCTCAACACGGCCCCCTTTGAAACTCAAACGTGCTTCGCAGCTGATCCAATCGAAACATGAGATTGTAAAATACAAGCATACAATATATAATAATATAATATGAATATATTGTATGCTTGTATTTTACAATCTCATGCTTCGATTGGATCAGCTGCGAAGCACCTGATAATATGAACCTTGTTCCATCACCGCAAATTTAGCATAAAATCATAATAATATTAACGATAAAAATCAAAACATAAGGTAGTTAATTAAATATTTACAATTTCGCGTGTCTATCTACATAATTACAGGTATTTAAAATGTTCATAGGAACATTTTCCTGCCATCTATCGTCTTTATTTATGTACTACAAGGACTTAGCTACTCGCTGAGTACTTGAACATATTGTTCTTTTCATTATATATATCTTTAATCTGAAGAGTCCCACATGGAAAATTCCTTTTGCTCTTTCACATTCATTGTCTCCAACTGATACATTTTTACTGAACTATCTCAGTTTTTATTCCACTACATCATACTGTAAAGATATACTAAATAATATATTGATTATCAATTCCACACACTCGTAACAACACTTAAAATTTATACTTCACACTTCTTCGCCAACACTCTGATCTTTTTATTATTTTTATCACCACAAAATTTTATAACACCATAATTATTAGCAAAATCATGATAATCCATCATCATGTCATTTGCAACACTGGTACTTCCGCAAACTTGCTGAGTTCGAAATTCTAAAGCTTGGCCTTGAACGAAATCAAGAAATTCCCGCTTCCAGTGCGCGTCACTTCTAGTTGCGAAATAGATTCACTGTGCGAGTACCTGCCTATTTTCCATAATTTTACGGTTATATCAATGAAAGTAACTTCACAAGGCACAAAGTAACTTTTATTTGATTTTGTGTCCTTGTCCGTCGATCGTGTTTTCACCTCATTCTCGGTCCGTGAACAAAAAAAAAAATCATCGTGTTTGGACGTACTCGTGGAATCCGCTGCATTCTCTATACATTTAGTGATGTCTTGATTCTTATTTTGTGGCTGCTATCCGAAAATTCGTTATCTTGTGAAATAACCATTCTCAGCGAATTGTGATCTGTGTTATTGTGATTAATGTTTTAAAAAATAGTGTGTGTTCTTATATCTTCGCGTGTTGTTAACTTCTGTGTGCATTTTTTACTACTCTTATTTACTTTTGCATAAATCGGAACAGAGAGGTAATGTTTACTTATTGCTGTTGGTGGGCCTATAATCGGCTTTTCATAAAAAAAACTTCCGGAATTAGTTTCGCTCCTGGTACTAACGATCTTACAATCTTTATTGTGTAACTTTCCTATTTTAACTAGAATATAGCCTGTAATCATACTAATTATGATTACTAGTACAATCAGTACTAAAATCACAACGTAAAAATATAACTTGCTGTTATCCATTATTCACGATAATCTGTAATAAACAGAGGAAAAACTATAAACTTTATTGACTTGATGGTACTATCAATTAAATTTTAGATACTTAACAATAATATTACTCATAATTCTGTCTACCAACTCATCTGATTGTATTCTCCAATCCCGTTATTCGTACGGTAGATGATTTCTGTTCTCATTTCTCAATGCATTTCCTTATGCATAACTTTGCTTCTTAGATGCAATGTGTTTCTTATCGTTTTCCTATTATATGTAACTTCTCATAGTACTAAAATAGTCCTTTGAATTACATATTTATTTTCGTCGCTTTTTTCAATCTACATATAACGCTACATTCCTGTTGTTAGATTTCTAAATATTCTTTATTTAAATTCGTATTTAAATATCTAATACTAGAAATTAACCATTACTAACTATTTAGCATTATTTTAGATTATTTTAATCACATCTTTTTTAATTTTAATCTTTTAATTTTGTATTAAATTTCGTCACATTTATTTGAGCCAATTATTATAAATTTTAAAATATAAATTCATTTAACTTTAATTCCTCAACAATTACGAAAATTTCTTTGCAAGTAGAGATCTGCTAATTTATCTTCGTGAATTGGGATTCAGAGCAACCGGTACTCTACAAAGCAATCGTGTGTCTCAGTATCCATTGACTGATTCAAAAGAGTTGAGTAAATATGCACGGAGTATACATGAATACAGATTCGACTAGGACGTAAGTTCTCATTGCCAAATGGCATGACAATCGACGTGATGTATTTAGCATAAATTTTGAAAACATACATCCTGTTTCGCGAACGAAGAGGTGGAGCCGACTACATCATGAATATATTAAGCATCCTCACGTTATAACATCCTACAATAACCACATGGGAGGTGTCGACCATCTCAGTTTCCTGGATCAAAAACTTGGAATTGATATAAGAGGCAAGAAGTGGTATAGTGCGCCACAGATGACAAGTTCAGCGGAAAATATGCGAACTGAAAACAGTGTTGTAAATGTATGAACTCTAGTAGTTACTGTTGTTAGAAGAACTTTATTGTGCTATTAATGCAGAAAGAAAGAATGTTCAATTTTGTTGTTCATGTTATTCCCTTCCGCTTCATTGTCGAGTCGTACTCGAGAAATATATCCATTTACTTTTCGGTTGAACGATCTGCAGGCCCATATGTCATATAAGGAGTATAAATAGAGCGAGTTATGAACAAAATTAATTCATTGTCTATTTAAAATCTCTTGATCTATTAATGACTTTTTTTTTAATTTCGCTTAGTATGTTTGAACAAGATTTGATTCGTAACTCAGTTGCTAGAGAGGGAACTGAGCGAGCGTTGGCGACGTAAGGCATTTTAACTTAGAAAACAAGCTCCCACTGGAAACCGAACCCAGGCCTCATAAAAATGTGAGAAGACAGAACCATATAACCATGATGGAGTATGTTACTTCTCTGAAAGAATTATTTCAGTTACCGCATCTCTCGTATGTGGAGTTCCTAGTTCGATTCCAACTTGCACCAAGTCTGTTTTGTGTAGGACGCATACAAAACACCATATGCGGGGTTTTCTCATGGTTCTTCTGCTTACTTCCGCTTTCTTTATTTGATCATTTTCTTAATTTTTATCAATGTCCTCCTTAGTCTCGGACCATAATCGTGGAACGTTAAACTAAAAAATAAAAAACTGATGCAGCTAAAAAGATATAAAATAACCTGTTTAATATAATTATTTTTTCTGAGTAGAGTATTATATTATTTTCAGCCTTATGTCAGGAGGGCCACGGTGGATCAGTGGTAGAGCGTTTACCTCTGAATCATGGGGTCCTTTTCCGATCCTAGGCCAAGTTTGTGGTGGACAACATCGTGTCCGCGGGTTTTGCTTGTACTTCCGTTTCCTCCCAGATTCTCATTCCACCAATTCTATCGTTATTCACTTGCCTAAACCACCGTTTCCTATATATATATTAGCATTCTTGGTTCTTTATCTGATGATCCCATGTTCGTCCGTTTATCGTGTCTGAGGTTTTTCAAGATATTTTCTTCAAGATTCATTAGACGAATGAAACGTTTCAGTAAGTAGTGACCAACTTTCTTCCACGTAGTTTTATGCTGTTGATTGTTGCTTTTTTCCAGTATAAATGACCGTATCAGGAATTTTATTAAGTATAATAATAAACATTAGTGTTCGATATAAGCTCAATGTATGCAAAAAAATATTAGATGTTATGGTCAACTCAACAAAAAGTTCTTTTGTGAAAGCGCATTTTAAAATGTCTTCATAAAAGCATATTCAACAAAATGTTCATCTATCAATTATTTATTATTATTGGTGGTTATTTGAGTTTATCTTCCTTTTTAGCACCAAAGTTAAGTAAAACGTAAACCTACAATTTAGCATAGGATCAATATTACATGAGCTTCCACGAGAATCGAATCGTGATCTACCGCGCCAAATAGCTAATAGTATTGTTTAAGTTCTGTTTTTATTAATTCTTTGAGTAAATAAGAAGGGCACGGTGGCTCAGTGGTAGAGCATTTACCTATTGTGTGTGAGGTCCCTGGTTCGATGCTTGGGCAAGTGAGCTTGTGGTGAACAGCATCGTGCTCTTGAATAAACTCGGGGTACTCCCGTTTCCTCCTACTTTCTCATTCAATCAATTCTTCCATTATTCATTTCCTTTAATCATAGTCTCCCTTAGCCTAACAGGCATAATCGCGGGACATTAAACTCAAAGATTTTATTTCATTTCATTTTGAGTAAATAAAAAAGCAGACCCAATGTTGTTTGCCCTTACTACCCGAAACACATTATAAGTACAAATGTTGTTTGAAATTAAAATATGCCTATATTGAAAATAATAGTCCTTCGATTTCATAAAGATTATATGTGTAAATAAGAAGTTTTGTTTAATACCGGTCAATGCTTAAATGGACTATGAAATTCATCGTAAACTTAGTATCACTATATCAGAGTAGTGAAATGTTCTCAGTTATTGCAACGCTCTTCTTCAAGACGACAAGAAAGTTTCAACCAATAGGGGTTGCAAACACATTACATACCCCCAGCGCGACAGTCAACAGAGCTGAGTTGCCATACGCTTACACATCTGCCGCCGAGAAGAAATCCCACTCATGTGCTTCATTTATTAAGATTCGCGCGGGCTGCAGGCAAGTTTAACTCGAAGGGGCGAAATTAACAGTACATTTCTTTTTTCTCAACAGATGAAAAGAGAAAAAATGAGGAGAGAGCCGGAGAAAAGTACTCCGTATCCATAAATACGCTTTCGCCAAGAACATTAATTTAAACTTTTTGCTATAATCATTTGAAAATAATTCCTTATAATGACATACAAAGGAACATGCTATTTTAACAAAGGACATTTTTTATTATTGAGAAATGAAAAATAAAATACCGTGGTGACGAACTCACTTGATGTACAGTACATATTAATCATCATCGTCTTTTCCATCATTGAGAGCTAATATTAATACCATCATCATCATTACTGCTGTCACTGTTTCCTAACAGTGTGACACGTTTGTTGACAATTTTTAAAAATTCCTCGCATTGTCCAAGCCTTTTGTATTAAGTCCCATGCATGTTTTATTACATTTTTCCAGAATAAATTGTCAACTTTGTCTATTGCATCCTAAAAAAGTTTTTCGACATTCTTTAGTGCAAAATTAGTGTTCTTTCGTGTTACATAACTCTTTAAATGTACTCTTATCATATCAATTGCATCGATATGGCAGTTTTAAGTAGGATTGTAAGTAGTGTTGCGCCAAGCCCACAACTAGAGGGGGGCTAAGGAACCTTCCCCCCAAACTTTTCCTGGCCCCCGTAGACCTTAACACCAAATGCTATTATTAATACAAAAAACAATTTAGCTATGTGTAAGAGAATTTTTAATGACTTGGCCCCCTAACATATTCATGCTCCCCCCAAACCTCTGAGGCTGGTTGGGGGCCTGTGTTGCGCACGAGACGAGTGCATTTTCAAATTACAGAGAAGACGAGAAACATACAAGTAATGATTCTTGTATCGTTATCAAGACGAAACATCTTTCAAATCTAATGGGAACCTAGTTCACCCGCGAAGGGAAACGAAAACGATACTTGTAATTGGAACCTAGTAGCAGAAAAAAAATTTTTAATATATTAAACTTCTTATTTTGATATACATTTTTATTTCTATACTTTGTTACCAAATACAGCAAAGAATATTAAACAAATAAAGATTAGTTAAAAAAAACATTTTAAATAAAAAAGGAGAAACTGGTGAGAAACTGCAAATTGAGACACCAGAAGCAAAAAAAAAGAAAAAAAAAACAACTTACAACTGTAAGCGATTGGAAGCAATAATAAAAACTTATTGCAAACCGGAAATTAATTATGGGGATTACAGGCAAGAAGATGTGATAAAAGGGGTCGTGATATAAAATGAGATAAGAAAGCCCAGTTTATTATATCCTTAGTAAGTCTTTCGTAGTATTTTATCTTCAGTGATTATTGTGTTAAGGAATCAAAGTGCACGAGAATTTAAATTCATTATTATAATAAAAGAATAGCAGAATATATACCTAAACGTGCCGGTATATATACTTAACGTGCGAAAAACTCATACAGATCCTAAATACTAACAGACACATGTAATTTGCAAACAGCTTTAGAAAACAAACTGAAATTAAATTTTGTATCCACTACAAACACAATATCAAATGATCCTGAGTGAACAGAATCTTTCGCCCTTAAAATTTTTGGCGTTTGGGTAAAAGGAAGAGCGAAGGTTGGAGAGGGAGGGTAGCGTGAGAACATGGCAACACCGGCTTGTCAGAGCGAAAGTGGGTAGTATTCAGAGTGCCTAACTGACACTAGCACTACGTAGAAATTGGTGTTCAGACATAACGTCATTTGTGTTGTACTATATTGGGTGATATTTACACGAATTATTAACATGGTGTCCGTAAACTTATGATTGTTTACGAAAACAACTCAGTCCAATATAGATCTTCTCACATTTAGGAGCAACTTTTCTGTCAAATATCTCAGACTTGGTGATCAACTGTTCAAATGCATTCAATGATGTAGGCCTTGCTGGAAAGGATTACTTCATTATAGAAAGGAAAACGTGAAAATGCTATGAGAATGAATGCACTTCAAAAGCATTATCGTACTTTGAAAAATGTAATGAGACATTGTGTTTAAAGCGTTTCGTGGAATACCACGAAGGCAAAGAAAAATAAACTTGAATCAAAGTCAAATACGTGTAACAAACTAGCACAGGTATATTGACATTACAAAATACCAATTATCTGTGCTTCAAACGTAATTGTTGGGTGTTCCAAATACTGGTAATTGTATATTCTGTTGAGTTATATGCTATATATTTTATTTTGTATGATTTTCGTATATAAATGTTAATTGAAAACACACAATATATATATATATATATATATATATATATATATATATATATATATATATATATATATATATATGTGTGTGTGTGTGTGTGTGTGTGTGTGTGTGTGTGTTAACGTGTGGTACAAATTTCTAACTGGAACAACTAAGTATCTTAGAAATTTTTTACTTGGGAGCAGAGCGTAGCTCTTTTGAAATTTGTAACACCGTGTATTTAGACAACTCAAGAATGAATTTAACTAATCTTCTTAGGGTTAGAAATGAAATAATCAATTTCTTTTGGATATTTTCGACATCACACCACAAGCTATCAGGACTCGAAATGGTTTTAACTATAAAAATCTACTAAATTGTAATGGCACAGAAACTTAACCATTTTAACTATCCAACATCGTAAATAGATGTAATGCTTACAGGTAGCTCAGCTTTGATAATCTCCAATCGATGTCTTTTCACTATGCGATCATATTTTTAACTCCCCAGTCCACTCTCCGTACTCAACCAGCACAACACCTCTCCGGGATTCAGATGCTTCCTGGTTGTTGCGTAGAGCTTAGCTTAGGTCTCCTTATGAAATGCCATACTTCGTTATTTTCATCTAGGAAAACTTCCTATAATTGTGGTGTGATGCCTGCATTATCTGTTTTTATTTTCCTAAATGGTTTGAATATCGCTTCCATGTTTTACAATAAACAAAATAAATTTAGAAAATGCATGTGAGTATTTTGGGTACTTTACATTACCCCTGGCTCGAAATTTTGAGCACGATCCTATGTGCCAAAAAGAGAAAAAATACTGTCCACCTGTATATACATGAAAGAAAATAATTAAATTCATCCATTAATCCTTGAACACTCTGTATATGTAAAGTTTTCTTTTGACTTGTATGTATGTATATAAGTTCCACCACCAGCATTGTCCGTCAACAACATGAGTATATGTTGTTTGTATCACACGAGTATTCTGCTGACAAAGTAATATTATAATAAATGTAGGTTAATGTCACTGCATCCTGTCTGTAAGAGAGGAAGAAAAAAGATTGTTACAAAACACTTTGCACTCTGAATGAAGCAAAACACTGCACTTCAGTTTATTTCACCAGTTATCTGCGAGTGGTGTCTTTCGTAGTCTGTTCCTTGCTATACCGGAATACATGTTACTTTGAGGTATATATTCTGTCATATGTATTTAATGTCATTATTACTGAAGTCCTCACTTCGATAACTGGTAATAATATTTAATACACTGCAAGTATAGATTTCTCAGGATCCTGTTGTTCGGATCACCCCACATGGTCCATTGTTGATATCTCACATCGGAAATAAGGCATCTATGGGAAACTGCTACTGCTGCTGCTGTTCTTTTGTTGATGATTTTGATATGTTGTTGAGCAGGCGTGATCATTTATTGTTTTTGTTTATGTGTATAGTAATTACATCCATATACAGATATTAGGATGATCACAACTGTTAAGTCTGCATCATTACTTAGAAGTAGTGAAATGTATCCCTTTATAATGCTTGAATAACATAAAGTCTGAAGAAATCATAGACATACCATAGAAACAGTGTGTATTGATTCTAGTGGCGGACCCAACACGGACTCCTGCGGAGGCGGTGAAGTAAAAGATTCTTTTGATTATGTAAAGCTGTTACAAATTACCACTTAACTAAACTAAACATAATACTGGGGTAAACCGGAACCCAGTCAGTTCAAATTGATGTAAAAGTTTAATTTTTGGCTTCATATTAAAATTTTGGTTCCAAAGGAGAATTTCAGTTCGAGTGGTCAATGATCAAATCTCGGGGGGCTTTTCGGTGTAGAGGCTATGACCCCCGTATGGGAAAAGGGAAAAATATTAAAATTCTTAAAACTTTCAAAGTTTTCGTCTATTTTAAAGGAATTTTTGGCTTCATATTAAAGTGTTGGTTCCAAATGGCAATTTCAGTCAGAGTAGACAATGATCAAATCTCGGGGGCCTCTGCCATGTAGGAAAAATAATGACGTCTATATCGTGATCCTGTTAGTGACATCACGACTCATGACCTAAATATAGCACAAAGTAAACGCCAGAGTCTATCGGCTCTCGTAGCCGAGTGAGCAAGCGTAACATGCTGGTAAGAAACATTTGTTTTGGCGTGGGTTCAAATCCTGCCTAAGGAAATTTTTTATAACAGTTCTTTCGTTAAAATAAGATTAAAAATAATATTCAAAAAGTGATTTAATGATTATTTTTTTAAATTGTCATTAAGCTTCTTTCATTAACCTCTTCAGTCCCAAGCTGTTAGTTGGAATCGCAGAGATAGGACTTTTATATATTATAAAATTGGGGTGCTGTGAAGCACATAAATGACAGTTTCGTTGGGGTAGGGTTGATGGGATGGGGTGGGGGGCCTGTTCAGCCGGCTGAACATTTGTAACAAGGCACTATATTTCAGTCCATATTCGGATACTTACTTTTGGAAGAACAGTGAGACTAACCTTTTTAAATTTTGAGTACATTTATTCCTATATTTATCGTACATTCAGTTATGTATGTTGACTATGTTAAACTAATACAGCATCTGTACAATATTTATGATGTGTTTATATTGATAATTTGTGAACTTGTGTCCTTTCCAATTCCTTTCCCTTTCTGCATTCCATTATCCGGTTCACTTTCCATAGAAATCATAGGAGCAGTTTCTGCTTTCCTGAATGCAGAAGAATATTGCACTAGATACATTTGGAACCTGTTGATTTTGAGCACCCTGGTTTATTGTTTATGTGTCCACCGTCGCTACACACATACATGGTACATTCATATCTGTGAATGTCTACTTTCTGACGAATTTATGTAGCCTTCTCTTTCGTTGCTTCAATTTTTTGTTGTCCCGCCAAGGCTGCTTCGATCACCACGGTTTCAATTACTCTCGTCTTCACACACCAAGCAGCATACTAATTCCCAGATGTACCAGCAACAGTTTGCCGCACTCTTAGAACAGTACCCTAATTTTAATGTGTTCTATACGGACGGTTTAAAGAGGGAAGTTCTGTTGGCTGTGCCTTTGTCATTCATGAGAGCAATTCAGAATATAGCTTACATCGCCTTTGTTCCGTATATACTGCTGAATTTGCTGCCATTACGATTGGCCTGGAACATCCTCTCACGCTCTCGTTCCGCCGTGTGCTGGTTTGTATCGATGCTCAGAGCGTAATTAGGAGCCTCCAGAAGTCTTGACTAAGCCCGCCCTCGTTGAAGAAATTCTTCTGAGATCCAGCCATCGGCTCTAACACCAGGACTGTGTCATCGTTGTCTGTCGGGTGCCAGATCATGTTGGCATCAGAGGAAACGAACGTGCTGCCACCATCGCCAAGAATGCCGCCTTGGCTGAAGTTGTATTGGAGCATACTCTTCCTTACTGTGATCATTACTCATTTTTCCACCTTGATACGCACTCATTGGCAAGTAGTTTGGGACTTGCCTAATGAAAATGAACGCAGCTAAGCCGCTCCTCGGAAAGTAACATACATCTTCTCCCTCTAGTCATCGAGATGAAGTGTCTTCTGACGCGTTTTCGTATCGGACACTCTCACCTGACACATGAGTATTTGCTGAGTGGTTTGGGCCGTCCATATTGTGAGGATTGTATTGTCCCTCTGAGTATTCGGCACATTCTTGTGGAATATCCTGAATATTCACATCTCAAAGAACGTCACGGATTGCCTTGTACCTTTACCCGGGCTTTGGTGGATGAAATGGTATTGTTAGCTTGGTACTTCAGTTTCTTCATGCTTCTGAGGTTGCTCACATTCTCTGTGCTTTCTTGTCTCTTTATTCTTTAATTGCTGCTACGCTTTTAGCTATTGTTCTATATTTTTATTCTTTTATCTATATTGTTTTTGTTATCTATTTTTATACCATATATTTATTCTTTTATCATTATTTTTTGTTTTTAATTTTGCAGCACTTTATGTTTTTGATATATTCGGTTCAGCTTTTCCTTGCTCTTCTATTGATGCAGTACTTGTGCGAGCAGCCGTATCGGTCGTGACACGAACATTTGGCCTCAATGCTGACGTCCCCATTCGCCCCCCCCCCAACTCAGTCATACATAAGAAATATTAGAAAGCTGGGTACACTGATGCCCTCAATGAATGCAGCCTATATTCAAAAATAAAAAAAAAAATGTAGAGCAACATTATCATCTGAGCTTAATACTTGAATACTGTTTCGCTTTCATAGGCGTCAATATCGCTTTCATCAATCATTTGAAGTACATCATCCTGGTCAAGGCCTCGACCTGAAATGGAAATCGAAACAAGTTTCCTCTTTAATTAACCAGAATTGTCAAAGTTCTAGAGAAAAATTAGCTAAAAAACACCAAATTAACATTTAAAATAATTCATACAATTAAATAAATACAGCAACAATTCCAGCTAGTTAAGCATCCAACCCTGGCTACAAGCCTAAACAATTATACAAACAATTGTTCAATATTTCTAGGAAGTAATAATAAAAATTAAACACGACGCAGTAGTACAAGGGTTAGCCAGAATTTTATCAGTTGCGTACGATTGTTCAGCCGGCTGAACACGCCAACAATGTCGTCTTATATTTACAGACTTTAGTTCATATCAATGAAATTTCTTACTGATAATACATACCAGACATTTGTTGATAAGAAAGAAGCGAAATATATTCCCTAAAATAAGTTTTATAATGAATAGACGTACCTTTGTGAAAGGACGTTGCAGCTTCCCGCTTCTCTGGACATTCAGCCATACTTCCGAACACAAAACAAACAAAAGAAAAGCGGCACTCGCACTACTCACACATACAGATAAAGTACAATGTCCAACGAGATCGATGAGGGAACTTGAGTGCATTTGTCCCGTTTGCAATAATACAACGTGACCTTGAAATTTGTTCAGCGGGCTCGACAAGGGGACTGAAGAGGTTAAAATAAGTTTGCCCTTGTACTATACAGATCCATAGCAAAAGTAGTAGTAGTAGTAGGAACGGGTTAGAATGCAATTCAGCATTCATTTGTTTCCGTGCGATGTTGCCAAACCTAACTCGCGTACAATGCCTTCTGCCTAGGGCTGAGTGTATTTCGAAAATATGCTTGGTGTTCCTTGTTCGGGGTGAAGTTCCAAGGTTCAGCACTGACTAGGAGTTTTTGCTATTAATATCCCTTCTAACAATATTGACAATGGACAAAAGTTAGCCCGTGTTGAAGCTTTCTGCTCCTAATTTATTTATTTTACTTTCTTATTTAACGAATATATTGAAAATATATTTGTCAGCAGGCACGTATGTAGAAACTTATTTCAGGAGTGGTCCAAAGCTATTTGGAGAGGTCAGACTTCAATATTAGGATAAATTATAATAACATTTTTAATAATAACCCCCAAAATTAGATTAAATTTACAGAAAGCTGGAATTTCAGAGAAGGTCCGGACCTCCTGGGCCCATCTTTAAATGCGTCCTTGTTTGTCAGTAACGTTACCTCATTTCGAAACCCTCAGAAACTTCGAATATATAAAGGAAAATGAGTTATTTTCGATAAAGTATCACTTCAAGGAGACGCGACATTTTTATTGCACATGCAGTATCTCACGTTAACAAGGGCAAGAATTCCTTTTCTTTGGTTATCTGCCATTGCACTCTATCGAAAGGTTAAGTTTGTAAAATAATACTCCTAAGAACAAACGTTATTGACCGATAGGAATACTGAAAACAACTACAGAAATGCATGCTGAATTTTCGTTTATAGCTACCGTTTGGTGATTTGCCCTCAAGGTGAATCGAGTGATAATTCAGTTCCGTCCCTGTTCTTAATCCGTATTCGTATTACATTGAACAGTTTTGACGTATTTCTTTTCCAACTTCCATAGGAACAGACAATCAGGGCCAATCATAGCATATATTTAAGCAAGTATATTTGTCGTGAAATTATTACCCACATTACCAGTAGCGTAGGGAAGGGGGGCCCAGAGGGGCCGCCCCCCAAAGAGGTCCGACAATGTACTTTGGTACTTTGATGTTTGTAATTTTTTATATATTTTTATGTTTATATATTTTTTGTTTGTAATTTTTCTATGTGTACCTATAACTGCACTTGCCCCCCCCCCCCCAAACACACATCCTGGCTACTACACATTACCCAAAAACTCTTAATATATGAATCTATACATTTATTTATATAGATAAAGCAAACAGTGGAAACTACCTATCGAAAGAATAAATTAACAACACAATTATAATGAAAAGCATGCCTGGTAAGACTTCTTTCGCGTAAGAAACCGAAACTCAGTTGGTTGGAACAACTAGTCTGAAAGAATTAGGTTGCTAGTTCGAGCCCAGTACGAGTAAGGGTTTCTATAACTATTTGTTTCCTCTTTTTTATGTGAGGAAAAATCAAATTGGGACATCGCGATTACAAATGTATTTGGTTAGGTAACTTTGTCTTAGCTAAACTTTTAATATCAGTAACCGTTGAAATTATTTCACTAACCGATCAGTTACTGAACATTCCAAATACGTCAAACCAGTGGCATAACATGAAGGTTAACCACTCCTCAGCCGCCTTTAGTTATGCGTCCGTACTTTCAGGGTGGACCAAGGGCCGGGCAACCCGGGCGATTAGCCGGGGCGCCAGAGTAAAAAGGGCGCCAAAACTAGCCTCAAAAGCTAAATTTTATAATGTGTTTTCTACTCACTTCTTTGATTTATATTTTTGTAAAGTAGTGGCAATTACATAATCTTTTTTCATTTCACCATGGAAGAAGAGAGTTTCATTGTACTAAGAGGGCTGTATCGAACAAAAGGAGAGATGGCATGTAGAATAAAGTGTGGAGTGGGAGTAAGTATTGTTTGTTTGTTTGCTTGAGTTTAGCGTTCCACGGTTATGCCTTAATGGCCAAAGGAGATGTGGATACTGATTATAGTGGAGTCCGAACCACTTTTATCGTTCAACAGTAACCCACCGGAACATTAAGATGGATCTTGCAGAAATAGGAGCACAGGGTAGAAACTGGATCCAATTGGATAAGGATAAAAGTCAGTAGAGATATTTTGTGAACGCGGCATTGAACCTTCAGGTTCCATAGGCCATAGAGCTAGTTAGTTAATCGTGAAGAATCCCATTCACATTAATGTTTCTTTCCTATGTTTTCCTACAACATTTTAGTTAGCTTAATCCTGTAGACTTAACCGCATAATGGTTATCGTATTGTAATGATGATATTGGTAAATTTACAAAGTTCACTAAGTGTAAAAGACATAAAGAAAAACAGAGATTGGAATGATGTTCTCTCTCCCGTAGATATTAACCTTTTGAGATAACTCACCTTAGGCGCGCTATACATCACGAGATCAATCCTAGGAAATATCTTAGGATTTATCTTCGGAAAAATGTTATGACATATCTTGTAGGAAATCCTACCCTTTTTGTGCCATACACGTGAAGAGTTTTCCTGTCTGACCGAATGACGTTTATCAACATTGTGAAATAGTTCTATTTAATAAAAGTACAAAATTGAAGAACTTCTATGCTAACCATACTGCACATCCTAATGATATTAAAAACAGGCGTTATATTGTTAAATTGGATACCTCTAAAAAGAACATAAATGTCAGAAGGGCGCTAGAGTACTTTTGGTGTACCACTTGTTACAAGATTTACAAATAAAATTTAATACTTTGCATGGAAAGATATATTTATAAGGATCAAATTTCTGCAAACAACAGAATTAAATACAAAGTAATACAGCTGTATTTTATGTTTACAATTGTAGGGTTATTAGTGTAAAATTATTATAAATGTTTTAACGACGGATAAAATAGGTGAGAGACAATGTTTAGAAGAAAGGGTCCAGCTAATTTTTCTAAGAAATGTTGCAATTTCGGTAGTTTCTATTTACATTAGTTTAGTTTAGGCTGGTTCAGGTTAGTTACGGTTATGTTACGTTAGATTATATTAGTATATGGTTCCAGCTAATTTTCAAAAAGTGACAGAATTTCGCATACTTTTATTAATATTAGGTTAGTTTAAGTTAGTTTATTTCATTTGGTTAGATTTGGTTAGGTCTAAGTACTTGCATCTTTCAATTCTCCTGTAAATTTTGTATGTTTTGCCTACTTTTGGACTCCTTCTGCGTAACATTTACCTAAGTGAATGCATATCAAAGATGACCGGTGATACTATTTTCCACCGCCGGTTTATTTCTGTATAGTTTACAGAAGCTATAGTTTATGTTTACAAGTTGGGCGCTACCACCACGATACCATGACAATTGCTATTCAAACTAGTATCATTGCCGAAACCCACTCGTTTTCACTACATTAACTGACGCGCCAGCTTCCTTCGCTCGCACCCTCTGACTGACGCTTGGGCCCCGGTTTCGCCCTGCCCTGACTGTTAGATAGCATTCGTAGTTTCCAGCGGCCACCTAGCACAACTTGGTTTGCGTTTTATGCACTATAGTTTTTCATGCTATATATCCGGCCCCCGTATTTGTACGCAAATCGTAAAAGAATTGTAGTTTATCATCAATTGCTTGTGATGGTTCTCTTGAGGGATTTTATTTATGCTATGTGAATAATTTTCATGTCGGTTAACGTAAATCATTAAGAAAACAGTGATAAATTATAATTTTTCAAGAATTATTTCGAGTGGTACACCTAAAGTTAACCTGTACGATCAGACGATACCTCATCAGTTGTGTTTTCACTTGTTTTGTTTTCACTTTCTCTCACCTGATGTCGCTTAAATCGAAATCTTACGAATTTTCTTTCCGAAATAGAGCGTGCTCTAAACAAGAGAAATCTCATAGGATCGTTCAGAACACAAGAAATGACATGAGATCTGATGCCATACACGTTGAGATTTTGATTCTAGGACAAATCGTAAGAGATTTCCTAGGATGTATCCTATAGTGTATAGCCCGCCTTACTAAAGAAATCTAAACTTTAGATAATTTGTAAAATACATAATTGCTTTCGTCCAATAAAAAGAAAAAGTCTAAAAGGTCATGAAATCTCAAACGCTCCCAATTGCTCTTTTTTGTTCCAGTGTATCCTTTGGAAATGCGAACGCACCTTGTGGTACTTTAATGCTCACTTTGAGAAGTCCTGTTTTAAATTACTAAGAATAAAGTTGAAATATTAATGACTATGTCAAAGGGACAAAGCAATTTTTACTGCTTATAATGTAACTAAAAGCCGAAACCACCCCAGTAGCACATGTCGGTGGGCCGTTGATGGGTAAATGGAAAACTGCGACATCAATCCATATGGATCTCGAGGTTGATCCTCCTAGAACGGTTAAGGGGATCTTCTACCATCTCCGCTTAGGTTTCTAACTCTCCATTTGATAACATGTAAAATTTAATATGGTAATTTCTAACAAAGTATTGCAGGTAATAACTTGAAATTTTTAATACAAATACACAACACCCATATAAATCCAACCACGGTCTCCAATTTACGTTACATGCGTTAGATTAATTGCAATATATTCTTCAGTAAGTTTGGCAACAGAGAATAAAAAGTATGCTGCAGAGGGGAGAGGGCTGACCATCTGTTTGCTTGTTAGCTGCTTTTAAAAGGACGCTCTTACCAGAAAAATCACGTTGTGATTCTCACTTCTCAGTGGTTAGAATGGTCTGGACTGGAAGAGCCCAAAACCTCTTCTTTCTTCCTTTCACGGTTTGTTTGTTTCTTCCACCCCCTGCTGTCACAAGAAGACAACTTGTTTCGGAAAGCACTTTGAATTAGTAGCGAAAAGCCAAACTGATTGACACCACGGACGGATTAAAGGGAGGGGCGGTCACTCCCTCCGAGAACATTTGAATACTTTGAATAATCGGAGTAAGAAACTAGAAATTGCGTAATCTAATAAGAAAAGTTTGTTGAAGTATACAAATCAAGACGCATTTTAAGTGTCACAGCATTGTACTCTCATCCCCTCCCCTCCCAATTCCCTTCTGAAGAAGTTCTCTTTTGTTTCTCTGTTCCATATTAGCCTTTACACTTACACTTTCATTATCTAGTATTGATTTTTACCATACCATCTGCACAGAAGGCGAATAAGGTTTACGAGTCCTTCCTGCCCCCTTTTTTAAAAATTGCTAATTATAATAAAATTTATCGAAAACAATTCATCTCAACGATAAAGACTTATACACATTCATTATTGCAATTTTAAAATAAACTCGCCGCTTGTCGCGTATGCTAGCGATCTAATATATACGAATAGATGAAAAGTTAGTTTGAAGCGTATTGTTTTTCTGTAATTAAGTCCGAATTCATATTTGTTTCTATTGTTGCATCGACAAAAGTGAGTGCTAAATCGATTTAGGCTCGTTGGTCTTTGCGAGGTCCCTCAAGATGCAAGGCCGTGGGCAGTCGCCCACCACTTGAAACGCCTCTGCACTAGAGGTCTGCACGTGCTCGGGCCTACAAAGAATGTATCACTTCGGGCCCGGGAGGGGTTCGGGCAGTAGCGTCATTTCAGATTTGGCTTGTGGGGCCAAGACCCCTTGATATATGTAAAATGTCGCGTTTTTCACTGATTTACTACTATGCTATTGATAAAATTATATAAATCTCAAACTCGGGAGGGGGGCAAATGCCTCTCCCTGTCATCCTAAATGACGCCTTGGGTTCGGGCTGTGAATTTTTAAATATACAACCATATTTCTCGGACTTTTTCGGGCCTAACTTTGTAAATATAGTGTAAAACGATACAAATTGCACCGTTCTTTCTGGAGGACTTTTAAAACACAACTGCAAAATCAAACCTCGAATTGCTGTAAATAAAAATACAATTTTGCATTAATAATTAAGTTTCTGCAATTCGGGCTTATTTCGGGCTCATTTGATTATCACAGAGCTCAGTCCGGGCTAGGGCCTAAATGCTAAGACATATTTTGGACTCGGGTCGGGCCTCACATTGTAAATTCACGGGCCGGGCCCGGGCTGAAAATTCCGGCCCGTGCAGACCTCTGCTCTGCACCCGCACACATTCCTTCCTAGTCCAGAAAATCTCCTCCCCTCCGCATCGTCAATAATGATAAATTTGTTCCTCGTATATTTGCTTATTATTGTAAGAGAAGTTCAAACCAGAACTCTAAAATTTGTTCGTTCTCTGGGGTAATGTGATTAATGCAAATTAAGAAAGATATGCGTAATATACAAATGTCAGAAAAACTTGATATCAATTTGAATAACCTTTTACGTAATGTTTATTTTAGAAATAATAAACTTATGCAAGTATATCGAGGCATCTGAAATTTAATGTTAAATAGTGGCGAGTGAGCCAGAAGGGGCGTGCACTATTCAGTTAGTCAAAGAACTCATATATGTAGCTTGAAAACTAATACTATTTAAACCAATATTGAATTAGACAAATTTGATCACTCTGGCCACAGAAAAGGCGTCACCTTCTATGGCCCACCCATCGCATGATGGGAATGAAAGACAGAGGAAAAAAAAGACAAATTTGTAAAAAGTAGGATAACCATAATTGGAAATAGTGTGTGTATTTTTTAAGGAGGAAACCCAGAAGTACATTCTCGATATAATAATAATAATAATAATAATAATAATAATAATAATAATAATAATAATAATAATCTTTCTCACTTCAATCATAGGTTGATGCGCAAGAAGGAAATTTTAAAACTTTTCTCTCCCCTGGGAGAGCTGTTTTATAATTTGATAAGGTCTCTTCTTCGTAACTGCATCTATCCCTGGTCGGGCCGCGGTGGGTCAGTGGTAGAGCGTTCACCTCTAATGCATGGCGTCCTTAGTTCGATCTCAGCTCGCACCAAGTGAACTTTGTGGAGCACAAACACCATGTGTGGGGGGTTTCTCGGGGTTCTCCCGTTTCCTTCCACTTTCTGCATTCCAGCATTTCCTTCTTTTCACAACATCACTAGCTCCTTTAACCTACCAGGCATAACTGTGGGACGTAAAACTTATAGATTTTTCTATCCTTGATCTTCCACTTCCTGGTTTTTCTTCTGCCTTTTCCCCTATCAACACGGTGATCCAATCGGAGTGCCGAATAAGATGTCCAAGCATGCTGTTTCTTTTTTTTTCCTATTATCTTCATGATCTGTCGTCCTTCATTAGCTTCCTTTAGTACGTCTTCATTCCTTTTCCTTATACAGTATTATTATTATTACACAACCACACAAAATAAATAAAAGTTCTGTGCACTGGACCCCAGGGTATTGATTCGATGTATTTTGGTACCCAGAACCCAAATTTCGAAACTCCAGGACGATTTGACCGTGTCAACTTTGTTTTATGGGCGAAGAACGTAAGTGCTGTTTTACGTTTGCTTATGTTTATCGCCCATTTAAAAAAATATCACGGTCAATCGTCCTGGGATTTCGAAATTTGGATTCTGGGTACCAAAATATTTTGAATCCATACCCTGGGGTCTGGTGCACAGAACTTTTATTCTTTTTGTGTAGCTGTGTTATTATTATTATTATTATTATTATTATTATTATTATTATTATTATTTTCCATGCGTACATTTTCTCGAAAATATCCTCCCCCTAAGAGATGATCAACAATTCATTCCTGAATAGTACTCAGCTTCTTTTCCTACTAATGACTATTTAGGAGTTTTTCCTTAGCTGAATCTCGTTATATTGTGTCTCCATTGTACGTAGAATAGGATTCGATTGCCAGTGTAAGCTCACAACTTCCGAAGTTGAGTCAACATCGTGAAAGAAATGGAGAACTATCCGAATAAACTGGTAGCGATCTCTGGCCAAGAAAGACGAAAGGATTGTTTGATGTCATTGCACTGATCACGATCTTCTAGGTTGTGAATGTTTACCAGCTGGCATGTCCAGGCCCCTATGGGCTGTATTGCTGAGTTTAGATTTTAGACTAATAAACAGCTGTCTTTAGAAAATAACCTTGTAACACAAATATGATAGTCATGAGTTCCGAACCATAGTGTCAAGTGGTATAAATCTTACTTGGGTGGTAAAATTTGTTATTAGACATTCGTGGAAATCAACTGCTCTGTTAAAATATTTCAGTTTTCTAACATTGTTATGCCTAATTATTATTAAGCATTAATAATTAATTATTATTAAGAAGAAGCTGAAAATCGAGAAACATGGAAGAAATATTTCAAGGTCCAAACTGAAAATTAAGAAGAAACGAAAAAAATCTCATCAGTCCCAGGACCGGCCAAAAGGCAGAATACTTAATAATAATAAGAAGAAGAAGAAGAATTTTAAAATTTCGTTCTTGATTATAAGAATACATTATACATTATAAAAGTCGTATAAGGGAAGTTCCCCAAAGAGTACGCACTTAGTCTTTAAACACGTAACGCAGAAAAGGGAAATCACCCAGAGTGATAATTTTTATCACAAATCTTTATTTATTCCTTAAGGTTAAAATTGGAGGCAAATATAAAGACAGTGACGCAATAGTTACAACAATAGACGCATTGTTATAAAACAATGCATTTGCGCACTCTTGAAGGACTATGCCTCTAAGAGTACGCAATGTGTCCTCCAAGAGTACGCATTTGCTATGTGGGAATAATACTATTACAAGGCAGCAAATCAAGATGACATTACACAATTCAAAGAAAATTATCACAGAAACAGGGAAAAAGGTACAAAGTTTTCTGGTTTTGCTAGAAATTGATATAAATGAATACAAATATAAGTGTAACATCAAAAGTATCAAATTCTTGACAATGAGGGAAACCAAAATTTAGCCTACAATTAACCTACAAGTAGGCATAGAAAGTGCAATTACAAAATAAAATTGAAAACTACCAAATTATACCAAAGTATAATTGACACTGCCTTTAAACTAAACCGAAACATATATGCGCAAATAAAACAAATAGAAACATTATACTGAAATTGTGCATCTAAAACCTAATATTTTTTGATAATTAGCAGCTGTCACATTAAAAAACCCCGAGGCCTTCATAATTTGAACAGGCGTCATGCCACTACGTCCTGCAGGCATGACACTGCTCCTAATCCTCGACGATGGGTTCCGTGTACTGCTCATCACATCCAGGGCAGAAGTAATTCTCCTGGGATGAAGATCTTGGTTGGTCTGAAGAAACATGACATCTTTCTTCAGTCTTGCAACAGCTTAATCGTTAGGCCTATTCCTCTTGCAGGCTGCTTCTGGGGATGCTTCAAGTTTGTTTTTGAAAAGTGGAAACTTCATAATCTCAGACTTCTTCCCTGCTCTTTTTCTTTTCTGTACACCTGAAGGTTTAGGAAGCTGTAGAAATACTTATGTATGGACTGCTACTGGTTCATCTGGAACATCTGATGTTGTTGCACCATTCTCTTCGCTATCAGCAGAGCACAGTTGTTGATCGATCAGCGTCGAAAGTTGGAAGTCTACTTCGCTCAAGACGTCAGGATTGAAAGGGTGGATCTCTGTAGCCTGCACGAACTCCTAGCTTTCTCAATTGTTGCAATCCCTTCGTATGCAATGTGGATGATGAAGGAAATGTCTCTTTGTGTTATTCTTCCCGCGGGTGATCAATGGTTGTTGACCATCCATTTGTCACATTCAGCTGCAAAGGCAGTCTTCATAGATACGAACGCCTTGTCAAGGGGCTGCAGCATGTGGCTTGCATGCGGAGGAAGAGAAAGAAAGGTAATGTAATTATCCCTATAACACAACACTGCTTCCAAAATGCAGTGTGTGTGGGGTGGTTATCAAGAACGAGCAACACTTCATCATTCTGAGTTGGCTTCACGAGGTGAGAGAAATGTTTCAACCAATCCAAAAAAGTTCGTTGGTTATGTATCCAGAATCTGAGACCAAGGTAAAGTTCCTGCAGGTCCATCTTCATACAACACTATTTTCATTCTATTTCTGGGAAATATGATGGCTCGGCACATGTAAACTCCAGTTGGAGACATATAGCAGAGAACAGTTATCGTCTGTTCCGTCTCACCAGACACACCTTTACCCACAGCCTTTTACCGATTGGCAAAAGTACTTTTGGAATTTTATTTGGGAAAGTTAAAATTCCATTTTCATCCATATTAAACATTCTATGGGATAAAAATTGTTTGTCTTGTAACACTGCCTGAAAGTTGCTAAAGAATATCGTGTATTGAGTTTTGTTAAAGCCAATTATTCTTCCAAGGCTGCATTTCTCCGGTGTGCGCAATATTAAGTTATTATTCCTTTTGCAAAATGCATATATCCAATTCTTTCCGGCTTTCTTCTTCCCTCTGTTGAAGTTGTGTTGATGGGATTTCTCTCTGCACAGTCGAACGCAAGGTCCATCAGTTGTTGGCATGTGATACCGTAAAGCATGGAGTCAAGGTTCCTTACGTTGCTGAGCCAATTCCTGTTCTTGCGTAGGGATGAATGTTGGCTTTATCCGTCGCACAGACGTTGGGACAGTACCCTAGAAAAATTAGAAAACAGGAAATTATAGCTAAGAAACTCTTTTCCAAGGTTAGTTCGCATGCTGTAGATTCAAATTTGTCATTATCTGATTTTGAAAATAATCATACCCACTTTTCTGAGATTTTGTCCTACTTCATTCACTTCAGGAATAGCGTAATTACTCATTGCTATAATGTAAATAATTGGTGATTCACATTAGTATTGCTTTAGTGAAACGTGTAAATCACCGGCTATTCAAATCGCCTAGGCCTACCTACTTTCTCGGGCCATACGAATCAACAGTTATGCACACCGCTAGTGTTTATATTAGAGAAACCTATTAATTTTGCCTCCAAGTAACCCCGCACTATCAGAATTGGAAAATAATCTGACAAGGTGTTCTCTGATAGTCAAATTCAATTGTCTACACAGTCCTCCAAGAGTACGTATCACCGGTCCCGAAGAGTGCGCGCGTACTCTTGAAGGAAAGAAAATGCGTGCTCTTAGAGGAATCGCACTCATTTTACAAATCTATTACAAGTGTGCAGTGGTTTCCAGATATGATGGTATTATCTGCCTTATGCCCAAACCTGATTGTGACACCTAGAGGAAAAGGTTTAAATATGGGCTACCACTTTTATTTTCGTTCTCATTTTCAAACAATGTATATAACTGAAAGTTTAAATGTTCAATAATATATTTCAAAGATTACTCTTTACTACAAATATTATAAAGTAAATAAAAAGTACATATTTCTTTGGAAAAAAAACTAATTTTTTTAGGAACTCAAAATTTAAGTTTTTAAAAACTGGTCTAAATATGGGCCCCAGTTTTAAAAAATCGAAAATAAATACATAGACCTTAAAAGAATACAAATCAAACAGTAAGATTAATCCAAATGCAAATGAACGTTCTACTTGCAAAAATCACATATGTATATGTCAGCATCTGTACCCCCACATTCAGTGTGTGCCCACATCAAACACATTTGGCACATAACCCACAATTCGTTAGGACGGTCCTCTGAAAATTTCATATCACACAACATGCAGTTTCTCTTCTGGAATTCTCTGTCATATCGGGAGTTCAATATCATTTTCCCCGCTGTCAATTAATTTAATACCAAAGCAGTCTTCATCTTCTGAATCACTACACTCCTGGTTTTTATCTTTCTTCTTTCCCACTACTGATTGTTTCTACTCTTCTCCGTTTCGATCCATTTTCCCCCTCTGGTTTCCTGGAACAACCTTGTTTTCTCAAATTTTCAATGCCCTCTTTTATGTTTTCCTTAGAGTTTTCAAAATCCAAATGAAAACAGGAACTTTTTCCTGTTTTCTTTTCGTTGCTGACTTTGCCATCGAGGCGGACAAAGCACCGTTATATGGAGAACCTGTTATGCAGGAGACGCCTGCAGCTTTCGGAACTCGGTTACTAACCTTCTTCTTAATTGCAGGAAGTGGTGAAATGTCAAAAGGTGTCACAAGACCCTAGCCCATATTTAGACCAGTCATTGTAGCCCATATTTAAAGAAAGACGCCAATTTGTTTTGAAATGTTTTGATTATGTATCCTTATAAATACTTACGATTTAAACATGCAAATTATAAACGCGATGTAGTAGGAATACAGTTCATATGAGGCAATTGGTTTAAAGCATGTATGGAAACAAGAAACGTGAAGTATATACATACCTACAAAACTTTTAGCATGACGAAATGAACTCCTGCGCACTGAAAAGCCAACAAACACAAGTACACATGCTCCCATCTCGCCCCCAACTGGTGCCTCGTCTTTTGTGTATACATGTAACGAGCTCTTACAGTTTCCGCCTCAGTGCAGCACTGTGGAGCGCAGATATTGCTGGTAGCCCATTTTTAAACCCTAGCCCATATTTAAACCTTTTCCTCTAACATTTGATACTAAGTTTAGAAACAGAATACATCTGTATTCAACTACACACACTAATTAGTGGGAACTCAATTATTACACTGGAAGTATCAACAATATTTACTTACCAATAAAACGTAGGGCAAAGATCATGGCAGCAGACAAATTTGGTACAACCACCTTTCACACAACAACGCTTCTGCAGGAATGCACACAAACATCGTACAGCGTTGCCAGATCTGGCAAATTGTTCATCGTACTCTTAGAGGCCGCGCGCTCTTAGAGGAACTTCCCTTACAAAAAAATGTATACATCCTAGAAATAGTATATACATATCAACGAAATACCTTACTACTGTCAAACAACATTTGTACTGTGTATACATTTATATTAATTCTATAGACTGTCACGTCTTTTAATCACGTGGCTCCCCAGCTTGGCTCACAACGATGAGCAAACGCCAATGATTTGAGTATTCTAGTAGGGAATCGAACCTAGAATCACGCGAACAGGAGTCAAAAGTTCTAACCACAAGACTATGGAACCCCTTAGTATGACGTTATGCTTGAAATTCAAATGATTCTACCAAAAACAATTATCAACGAAATAGTTTATTACATCTCTAACACATTACATTTATACTGTGCATACATCTATATTAATTACATTATGAAAAGGAGTAGAATGACTATATGCCTGAAATTAAAATGATCCTACAAAAAGCATATTTTTCAACGAAATACCTTATATTGTCATGTATACGGGTAATTTTATTCGTGGGTGGAAGGAGGAGTCGCCCGAAGTAAGGAAGAAATACAATACTCTCCTATCTGATAATTGAAATCATGAATAAATTTTATTATTATTATTATTTCTGTATATGTTCATTTTCGAGTTAATCATTCCATATCGGACTCCCGAAGAAAAAAAAACTATCGAAACAACTTATTGACCGTGCTGATAGCGACTACTCCCCGTCACGACACCGTTTTTCAGTTTTGTTAGTGTTAGGAAAAAGAATAGTGAGAAAGAAGAGTAGCAGAGGGAGGCAGAGAAGAAAAGAAAAAGAGAAAGAATGTAAAAAGATAAAGGATTGGAGGAGAAAGGATTACTGGATAATTCAGGAAATATAGTAATGAACTTGAATGGTTATTAACGAAGGATCAATTCCGAAGTGATCCGGAAATAGACACATGTCCATAAATACGAGCCTGATCTGGGTCCAGGCGACTGCACAAGAGGGAGTTGCCCAAACCCAGCCCAAGCTAGGTGAAAATGAAATTTAATTGGTTGTAAGGTAATCCTGAATGGTAAATATTAACTATCCAGTCTCTGAACTCCATACTCTGAGATCGACCACACATATGAATTAGCTTGGCGAGACTTCTTTTTTGGAAGGAGAGAGTACCAAATTCTTTTCCTCTTTGATTTCTTCATTTTGTCACACTTCTTGCAACACAGATATTATAGCACAACGACAGTAGAATTTCCAGTAAGTGCACTTTGCAGTTCGTTTCAAGACTATTCTAAAACTCAAGGGTCACAAAATCACCCTCCCCTCTTTCCCTTTTCGAAGGGATCTTTCGGGGGGAAAGGTGAAAAATGTGGAAACAATTGGATACAATTACTAAGAACATTTTCCTTCTTCCTTCACAAGTCTCTTGTTTATGGTCATTTCGTCTTGTGTGATAAGGCGGACTTCAGAACACAAAATTGCAACGCTCCAGATTCCCTACCCAAATTGTCACGCGGTTCTTATGTCAGTCTTCGAGTTTCTTCAAAGAATGTTACATTATCTGCTATGAGATCTGCAAACGATCTCCATTGTATAACTGCTATCTCGATAGAGGCAGTGGACAAAACTGAGGACAAAGCTGCCCAAAACAAGTTTTTGACAAAAAAAAGGAAGAAACAGAGACAACATTTGTTTTTAGCCAGAAGCGCTCATAAATCACTACCACGTGACGCGAAGACTATTAGGGCTAGAGGTTCAGCAGAGAGCTCTCAATTCCTGGAGAAATTCTATACTCTACGTTGCCAAGTGTAAACGGAAGTATACATTATAATTAATCTAAATTGATCTGGGGCATTAAATCAAAAACAGAAACCATGAACATATAGGTATTGCTGTTGGAAAATATCATGGAAAATTTTTGAGACGGTAAGTGCAATATCTTGCTAAATATTCACATAGAAATATCTACGTGTTATCTTATAGGGATCCTGAAACACTTGCAAGTGGGTAGACATCCCCTTAACAAGTCGCCCCATTACAGATGGCGCGATGTCAAACTACGAAGAATGATTTAGGCTAGGTAAAACGACATTCGACGACATTGCCCCATATCGACTGTTACATTGGCTTAAAAAGTCTTATAGTTACGTTAACACACAAATTCCAAAAGAAATTAGTAATTTACGTTCCAATTCGGCAGAATCTGCACAAATCAATAAATATGAGTTATATCCTTTTTCGACATGGACTGTAAGGGGATCAATTTGGGGTCTGCTGGGCACACTTAAATTCTACATGATCGATATGGAAATTACTAGGACCCGATGAATGACCCGGGAATTTTTTCTAGTGGTGCATTTTACACACAATTAGTTAGTTAGCCCATGCCGTAAACGTCGCCAACACCTAGTGGCCCATTTGCCGTTAAATAGCGATCGTCGATATAGCGATGCGTCGAAGGATTGCCGCTAGTGTGCCACTAGAATCAGGAATTCGTTGAGTCGAAGCAGATACCTAGAGTCCGGGGTATTAAAGTTACCACCGCGTAACAGCGAGGACTTAATTTCGGTCCGTGCTCCTTCGATTTGTCGCGGAGAATCGCGAAGGGACCAACAGGTACTATCGCCAGTTATGTGCATGCGGTTATTATTATATATTCTTTTACCCTGACGAATTATTATAAGGACAATACTTGAGCTCCAGGGGTCAAGAATAACTCTTGCTTTTACATCATGAAGTGAAAAATCTTGACATGGGTGCGTATAATTGTATGAATTTAGATGGCAACTGTCGCTGATAACTAGCAAGTGAATATGGGAGAACTATGAAAAAAGTAAATAGACGCTTACCGTTTTGTTATAAAATTACATGGCAAGTGCATTTGATCTGATTCCAAACAGTTATCGTCAAATGTACACGGTTAAAGGAGCAATCTGATTAGAAATATTAAAAAGACTTCAACGATTTATCACTCTACATGATGTCTTGTCTTCATCGCCACCGTGGTGAATTCGCAAGAACACGCGACTAGTAGTCCTGAGGTTGGTGGTTTGCGCCCAGCTCGGGTTACTGTTTTTTTTACTTTTTAAAAAATGTTTTAGACTCGTCTTAATGGAAACTAATTACGCATATAGGCGATTTAACGTATTTTCGGGGAATAATTGTGTGGTTCGTTGGCGTTCCATGGTTTCTCTGCCGCTGGTGGTATAATTTTCTAAACGGAAGTAAGGCCACCGCAGATCGATCACCGCGCCAATTTTTTGTCGACATGTCGCTAATTGCCTATTGGTGGTCCACCGATGCTCACGGTTTCTATTCCTTTGCATTCCATTTTGGAGAACTCAGGCTTGCCTGGGAAATCCTATTTAGGGAAAATCCCGTTTACTTTTTCTGGGCAATCCCGCTTTCTTGAAGAATCTCGTTTTCCTGGGAAGCCCCGTTTTTCTCGGAAATCCCCTTTTTCATAGTAAATCCCGTTTTTATAGAGAACCTCCATGTTAAGGGAAATTCAGTTTCATAAGGAATCATATTTTAATGGGAATACACACTTTATGGGTAGACTCCACTTTTTGAGGAAATCCGTTTTCCTGGGAAATACCCACTTCTTAGAAAATCCCCACTTTTGCGAATACCCGCTTTCTGGGGAATCCCCACTTTCTGGGAACCACCACTTTATTGGGGAATACCCACTTTTTGTTGAATTCCAATTTGTAGGGGAAATCCCATTTTCTAGGGAGTACTTGTTTTTGTGGGAATTCCCACTTCCCAGGGAGTCCGTATTTTTATTATTGCGGAAATCCTGTTTTCCTAGGCATACTCACTTTTTGGGAGAATCTTATTTGAGGGAATTCAACTTTTTGGGGAATCCCGTCTCTCTGGGAATTCCTACTTTCTAAAGAATCTCCACTATCTGGGAAATCCCCACTTTGGGGGAATTCCAACTTCTTATGGAGTCTCTACACTTTGGAGAACTTTGTGATGAGAGCTAAGCACTCACCTTTGCTATGTGTGGTCTTGGGTTAGATCACCAAACAAGTTAGATTTGAAGTCCAATATTTCGCATAGTTCGCATCTGAATTTAAGTACATTCTGTTTCTTATACAAGTTCATAAGGTCGTAATGCATTACATAAGCATATATATCCAGAGCCGTAACTAGACAGGAGCAGCTGGGACAGTGTCCCGGGATCCTCACCATTGAGAGCGTCGGAAAACACAGTCAGGCGTACAAAATTTCTACTCTGAGAGATAAAGAAAGGATAATACCTAAGAAATTGAAGAATTTAGTGCTATAATTTAAATAAATTGTCATGGATACTGCAGATCTATCTCTTTATACGCTAGGAAAAATGTCTCCCTTCGGTGGCGACGAAATCGGCTTTGGGGGTCCACAGAGTTATCGTTACTCATCTAAGTAGGACAAAACAATAATTTGTTTCCTTTTGGAAATATCTAGTTTTACTCTTCGTACTACTCTTCGCAGTAGTTTATGTGAAGTATAAAAAAGTTTTAAAAATTATTTATTTATTTTATTTTATTTATTTTTTGCTCTGATTAACCATAGAATTTCAATGATGTCACGCAGAGACGTAAGCAGACTACAGCAGAGCCGTAAGCAGCACGCTTGACTACAATTCGTGTGGTCCCAAGTTCGATTCCCGATGTGGATACAGTTGAACTACCGAAGTGGTTCCACTATAATCAGTAGCTCCACGTCTCCTGTAGCCGTCCTAGCATAATCGTGGGATGTTAAACTAAAACAAACCAATCCAAAAATCAACACAATGCGTATTACTAACTGTAAGTCTGTGAATAATTGCATATACACTAAAAAAAGGCAAGTCCAGATTTCAGGAGAGAACGAGGATAATATGCTTTCTGTTGGAAACACCATTACACGACAGTGCTGTCAATCGTAATACTGGTTGAAACACCTTCATTTCTATGGCGACATAGTCAGTAAGTAGGAGCGGTGCTTACTGTTTTCACAACAGTAATTGGTGCTCTCACTTACTGAGGTACGTAGCCACATGAAATAAGGGTTTTGCACCCAGTATTACAATTGACATCACCGTCTTGTCATGATGTTCGTAACAGAAACACTTTATCCTCGTTTTCTCTTATATCTGGACTTGGCTTTTTTCAGTGTAGCTAAATGGTTTGGATCGAGTTTGAGGCGGTCGATGGTCAAACTACAACAAGTGAAATGTAATTAGTGTGTAATTAGAACTTTTAATTAAGCACGGTTTTAATCTAAAGTGTACACCAGGCCAAACAAGTAACGGTTCTCTCCCAATAATCGGGGATCTGGAAACTGCGCATATATTTAGATACAGGAGGATCATGAAGGAATACTGATGAAATATGCTGGGCCGACAGCAAGGGATACATCCAATATGGCCACCCGAAGGTTATGCCAATCGACTTTTGCTAGCAATCTCTCATCCACTTCCCATGGGCAGATTGACTTAATGTTTCGGAGATTGATATATGTATGAACGCATAATTACTATGAAAACAACGCGAGAGGTGCATTGTCGTTAGTCGTCAACCAATACGTGCACAGTGTCATGTTGGAAAAACTTAAATGAGAAGGCCAGTTCTTAGCGGCCAAATCTTGTGTAAAAAAATGGTTTCTTTCAACTAAGAATATGCAGTGTGTTATAAGAATACTAAAATATTTAACACTACTACGATAGTCACAGTATATACGTTAATCAAATGAGCTTTATAAATGAGGCATAATTAGTAAGTCCATATTTAATTCCATTTGAGTGCTCAGATGAGAAGTAAAAGAATATAGAGATATCTTAGGTTCGTCGACATCGGCACATAATTTATAACTAGATTCAAAAACCTCCGAAGATAAAACCCCACCAAACAGCAAACCACTACTCAACCACTTTCGTAAGAAGAAAAAAGAGGGAGAAAATATGCAAAAGTAACTAACACAAGAAACTCATTATGTGTCAGTCATCCAACTTGTGAAATGTAGGTACGACTGACGTGGTTGCCCAGTGTCAGATTTCCATCTCTAATACTAAAGTCTGCAATTCGGTTCAAACTACGAACTTTTGTGTAATCATGTTTGTGGGTTTCCTCCCCGTTCATCTATTTACTTCATTAACCTATAGACCCTATACACCGGGCAGGGATTTGAACGAAGTCGTGAACTCTCACCTTGGGGGCCATGGCGACCCCTAATTATTACAGGGTAATGATTAATACCCAGATGGGAATCTTATAAAACAGTTATTCTAACGAGGTATCACTTGTGGAATTCTCGCCCTATTTCTAGAAGAAACAAAAATCCTAAAAATATGAAAAATAGCCCTGGAAACTCTTATAGTCATCTTACGCTGCAAAATGAAGCTAATGTGTAGGCACTGTGATAATATAAGAAATGGTCACCATTGCTGCAATACAATGCGAAATAAAAATTCAGAACAAAATTCCTATAAAAAACTGTATATCATTTTCGAAGTACTGTTTGCAGATCTCCACGTTGTTGGCCCTAGTGATCTCCCTTGTTGTCACAGTCATGATTCGTACACCGTTGGAGAGCTTATGGATCACAGATTCCAACGACGCAACATAAAAATACAGTTTTAGACACATTCAGTGAAAATATATCTTGTCTGTTATAGAACTTCCCACAAAATAAAAGTGATTCACGTCGAAAAAACCGACTGAAAAAATTGCCAATTTTATCCCTCCCCTCATATAAGTAACAAGTACTTTTGCAGAGTTCGACTACTTCATTGCTTCACATATCAATATTTATAACGGAGGCTGTGGTGGCTCATTGGTAGATCGTTCACCTATCGTGCATGAGGTCTTTGGTTCGATCCCTGGCGTGAGATATCCGCGTTCGATTCCCAGCAGGATCTCATATCGTTCAGATACCACGTTAATCAGCAGGTCCCGTCTCATATAACCTCGCTCCTGAAAGGGACGTTAAACTCAATCAATCAATTGATCCGATCTCAGCTAGCTGCAAGTAAAATGGAAAGCAAAGACAATGCGTGTGCGTTTTCTGCAGGTTCTCTCGTTTCCCCCACTTTCTTCATTCCACCATTTCCTGCATATCTCATCATCGTCTGCTTTAACCTCGCCGGCATAACCGTGAAACGTAAAATTTGAACATTTCATTTTTTCATTTTCAATTTTTATGATTACTCCAAAAGGAGAAAATGTCCCCAAATAAACATGATGGAAAAAATTAAAAACACGAAATTTACTATCTCTCTACGTTGTTATACTCCCGACATACATAAAATGCATATTGGAGGCAAGCATCATCCTTCACAAATACATTGATACCAAAGTTACAGTCGTACCATAATTAGGGGTTGTGCTATTAAGGTTTAAAGCCTAGACGCAGCAATTGCGTCCTTCGGCGTTTAAAGATTAACTTAATTGGCTTAAACGGTTCTGTGTTCTATTCCCGGTGTCGACATACGGCCGAAAACCTATAACATTTTTTTTGAGGTTAACTATTCTAAGTGTGCTTTTACTTTCCTTCGTCTACACCAGGCAGATGCCGGAATGGCACACCTAACATACTGGTCCTAGACTGTTTCTCCCTGAATAGTATACTAGTAGCCTAAAAATTGATTGTGTACAAGACTTACGCAACTTATTAATGTAAAAATATACTGATATTTGAGTCCATCAATTTCTTTTCACTCCACTAGAGGGACTACAATTCTTGGGATGGTTAATCAGATAGTTCACAAAATTATGATTATGTCAAGCTCTTAATCAGATAGGTCCAAAAATTGTGACTATACCAATCTCTTCACCACTCCATTAGAAGGATTACAGTACGTCGGATGGTTAATCAGATAGTTCCCAAAATTATGATTATATCAAGGTGTACATCACTCCGCTAGCAGGACTACGTGCGATGGTTGATCAGATAGCTTCAACAATTATGATTATAACAAGCTCTTCGTCACTCCTCTAGAAGAACTACAGCACATATGATGGTTAATCAGTTAGTTCAATATGTGTTCCCAGCCGAGATAAAGCGTGCATAATCATCAAGTTAATCTACCCCTGCACATCTATGCTCCTTTCGTCTACTCCCCGAAATCTGTCAAACTTATCACTACCCTTCAAATCTCTTCAATACCGCACCTTTTTCGTACACTATTCATACCCGTACTACTGCTGCCGTAGTACTTTTTACGGAAGCGCGTGTTCTTCCGGTTCTTAATTGTCCTTATGCCATCTCCCTTCCTTTACTATAGTCGAACAGTAGTAAGCCCCCCGTTGGCGCGAATGACCCACAGTGACGTCATAGGTCAAAGGTCAATGCCCTTGGCCCGGGGTCAATGACCTAGGGGTACTTAGGACCCCCCTCTAAATTTTGGCAGGGGTACCTTGGTAGGGTGCAGCGTTTTACCACTTTTTTCTCAGAACGAAACGTAATACCTGGCAAAAGTGGCCAATCCACATGGACATTTCAGGTATATTTTTTTTTTCAAATCAGATAATATCTTCTGTGAGAACTATTGCCTCAAAGTTTCAAAATTTACCTGAAAATTGCAAAAAAATACCAAAGTTGTTCATTAATTTTAGTTATGTTAAAGTAAACATATTTTTGGTTAAATACATGTCAGTTGCTATGAAAACTGACATTCAAGTATAAAAATGCCAGTTATATGCACTTTGGTGGAATAGGGGTGCCTCCTCTGGGGCCAGAAAAGGGGCAAATTCAGTACAGTTAAGCGGTTGTGCAATTCTTCACTCACCTGGCAATATAGCCTGTCCAAGTGACCTAGAGCCCACCATGTAGAGGTAGCTGCACCTAGAGCTCCTCCGCTAGGCCTACCCAATCAACCAACCATATATTGGGGCGGATGAACTGATCCGATGAGTCACTGTCAGGAAAAAAATGTCACAAATTAGGACTTTGATTGAAATTTAGACGCAGCTTGCCTAGAAAGTAATTTTGACCTGATTATTCCGCCTCTACCATCACTGACACATACTCGGGAGACTTCTTCAGTGACCAATTTCACTATCTGTTCTACTGCCACCGTGTGGCACGGATGGACGGTGAAGGACCATTCTGGCACAGTGTTGTCAGGAAGTGAAAGTTTGACCATGGGATGTTTGTTTGGTACCATCCATAGAACTTACTGGTAGTACAGTTATTGAAACATCACTGCTTTCCCAAACGGTCATTGCAGTGTAATCGTTTGCCTCAAAATTCAGTCTGGGAATGATGTTATATCTAATGGAGTTATGGAGATTCTCTGCTTCGTGTTCCCGAGCACTTAGAATCTTATGTAATGCATCTTGTCGGACAGCAAGTCGACCATCAGTCATCATGGCGAGAAGAACTTTTCTGGGAGTGCAAAGAATGCATTCGTCTGAATGGATGAACGGATTACAGCCTGGTATTTCCTTGGTAAGTATCTAGACCTTGTAATGGTCTCATTGACGTGAGAGGACCATCAGCATTGGAAGACTATGTTCTGATACGGTATTGCATAACCACACAGACTCTTAAGTATGATTGTCGCTATTTCTATTAATTCCTTGGTAGGTTTCTTTGTTGCAATATACAATGTTAAAATTCTGTTTGCACTAGTCAACCAGCTAGCTTTGTTTAGTTTGCCAGGGAACATAGTAACAACCTCTTCCGAGCATGTTCCGGAGTCAATGGCTTGAGATATCTGGAACAAGCATCTTAGGTCTTTACTGGGTTTTCTGTTCTCTTCTAAGTCACATTTTATTGGTTTGAATAGCTACACTGAAAGCTTTTCACAGTTAGATAGTTTTGAAACTATGGGGCCTGTAAGAATAGGGCTTGAATAAGCGCCGTGAATATGCGTGAAGAGAGCTCGGTACAGCAGTACATTAAAATGCAAGAGACAAATAGCCCATTGCATAGGTTTTCCTGTTAGTTCCTCTAATTTTCGAAGAACAACTCCATTCCAACCAGTGTTAGTGTATGTTCCATCACACCCAAGAACCTCAACCTTATCAAAGCCAACTCTGAGTTGGTTCATGATGTATTCGAAAATAGCTGTGGTATCGCCATGCGCAGAGCCAGAGGATGGTGTCACGTGACCAACGTATTGAGAGTTAGGTTCAGCCGCAAGTGATAAGTGCTCTTCGCTAACGATGCCTGTGTGTATTTTAGTGTCATCCCTTCGATCATCAAAGTATAGGCTTTTAATGGGATCATCATTTCTAGAACTTCCTTTTAAATTCCGAGCAAATTTAAGTTTCGCAAGCCTTATTTTGTTCCTGTCTACAGTTAAAGCAGATGTTATGTCGCTAGATTTTTGAGAAGTTATGATTCCAGCCTTTGAAGCTGCCTGAATCACAGTTGTTATATGTGCCGCAGCTCTCTCGCTTACATTGTATCTCTGAGCAATCATAACAGTTTCAGTCAAATCTACGAAAATCGTTCCGAAAGTAATGCTTCCTCTTTTATGGAAACTAATGGAGATACATAACTAACAACAGCACAACTAAACAGAGCAATATTTCAGCTACAGACTCATTTTTCCACATAGTTCTCACCATTTGTTATGCACTTTTGCCAACGATGAACCAGAGCCTTGTAACGGAATTGAAAAAAAAAGGGACTTTAAGTTTGTGAGCATCTTGATTGAAGTAAGAAAGTGGAATAAGTAGTAATCAGTTTAGTCGCTAGAGGTAGGCAGTGATAGATGCTTTCTATACGCATCAAAGACATAGTGACATCTAGTGGCAAAAGTTGGAACTCGCTGAACTGATGTGAGAGTATTCAACCTTGTGTCAGGTACATTTGCTGACAGGAACACGGAGTGAATTGAATGGAACAGTAGAATTGTACTTGTAAAAATGTGATTGAATATCGTTCCATTCTGAGTAATCTTTAATCATTCTTTTTGTGTTATTTTTCTTGTATTTTTTTCTTTCTTTTTTATTCTTTTTCACACAGTTAACTTGACTGCTTAGTTTGATTGGGGATGCCTTATTATTTATGGCAATATGGGCTAGTGTATTGCGTATTAAGTGAAACTGGGAAAGTGGTATAAATACTTCTTTTGGACATTTAATTCTTTTAAAATTAAAATTGAAATATAACTGTCAAACTCCGATGTTCATTAAAATGTAATGATAACTCTGCATCGAAAGATCAACGTTTCTGACGACGAATTTGTTACGAGAATTTTTCATGGTTATTGTTATCTTCGTTTAGTGATTTTGTTGTTGTTGAATTCATTTATGGCTTTTGTTAAAATAAATGTTACAGCAGAAACGTTCCTTTTTGATATTGAAACTGAATCTAACCTATATCCAACACATATTGCAGCTGTATAACCGCATTGAACCTATTGGGATTTCCTCTAGTCTCTTTGAGGCCTCACGAGGAAGTAAAAATAAAAGATTGGGGTGTACCCCCCGCAAAAATTAATTTTTGTTGCAAGGTTCCTGTCAGCAAATGTCGGTTATTGCTGTGTTGGATCGTATCCCGGTATTATTACATGTGTTGGTCTGTGTTCTAGTGAAATATTTGAATATTGGTTCGGATCAAGATAGCGCAGGTTCGATCCCGGAAGGTAGGAGTGGTTAGTGCATTACGGTTCGAGTCCTGATTTGTGGTACTTGGTTCGATGTCCCATTATACAAATTTATATGTGGTCGGTTGAAGGTAAAGAGTACGTGTGTGTTTCATTCCCTTACTTGTTGGAAAAAAAAACCGTTTCAGCGTTTGGAAATAATACGAATATTTGGCTTTGAGAAAATATGTTGTAAGGAATATTCTTTCTGATATACGTAATATATGTAAATGGTTCTACTGTGTTATAGAATTAATAAATTTAATGTGTTGTACGGGGTAGCTTATGACCATTTTCGGCCTATCAATTAGAAATTATATTTTTCAAAAAAAAAAAAATCAGAATCATGAATTTTGCCGCTCGTTTTGGGAGAGAGTTCACAGGTTGGTCTTCTGTGTGTAATCCACCAGGGGGTAACGAGGTGCCCGTTGGTTCTCTGGTGCAAATTGACGATGTGCCCACCGCAGGAGCCTGGGGGGCCCCTCAGAATCGGGATGTTTCTGATTTGTTGGACTTCGCTGGCTGTGCGGTGCCACAAGTTCGTCCTTATCGTGGGTTGAATAAACCACCTATCACATGTAATTTCACAAAAATATTCTCAGAAAGCATTTATAAATCTATTGAGATGCAAATTAGCGAACTACCTCTTGTGAATGAAATTAGTGGTATTCTTTTATGTCAGTTCTTGTTGAAGGTTAACGAAATGATCGAAATGAAGGTTGCACCATCTGAAGCAGTTTTAGTTGCTAGTTTAAGTAAATGTAAGAACCATATGTTTGAAGAGATGCAGCGATTACTTAATATAACGACTGATTGGAAGTATATTTCTGAATGTATTTTGGAAAAATTTATCTCACCTTTAGTTCGTACGGAATTTTATAATAGTAAGATGTTTAGAGTTATGAAAGAGCATGATTCCCTTCAAAATTTTCTTCGTGAAAAAATATCAGTGTTGCAACTATTGAATATAGAAATGTCAGATGTAGAATTCTGTCATACGGTCTCTAACTTAATCAAACCTGAGATTCGGGATTTATTATTGTTAACTGGTTTGCCTAATACTGTTCATGAATTTTTAGAATTTGCGGAAAGTTATGAGATGAATAGGAGATATGCCTTGGATTATCAGAAAACAGTAAAAGATCAATATATTTCGAATACAGTAGTACGTAATCTTACGAAACAAAATCGTGTTAGAAATTTTGGGGCAGGATTGGTCTGCAATGTATGTGGTAGTAGTAATCATGCTTGGAATCGATGTCCGTATAAAGGTAGTAACATTCGGGGAGACTCTATGTATTTGAATAATGAAAATGAGAAACAATATCATCTTTTACAAATGATGGTTTCCATCTGTCGAACGCCTTATCCGGCAGTTATTGATACAGGCTCAACTCTGAATTTATGTGAACGAACAGTTTTTAAGGAAATAAGTATGAAATGTCGACCTAAAGTTAAACCTGTAAAGTATTCAGTGACTGTTTTGGACAATGAGTCTGTAAACATCGAAGAAATGGTTGAATTAAGATTTTTCGTGAACAATTCTTGTTTTAGTGCTTGGTTCGGAATTATTGATCACCCTAATTTGAAATTATTATTGGGAATTTCGTTTTTAAACGAAAATTTTGCTCATATTGACATTCGAAATAAAAGTTTATTTTTTGAGAAACTCAACAAAGAAGTTAAATTGACTGAATTTAATCAACATGATTCTTATCATTCGGATGTGTTTGTTGATTATCCTACAAAATTAAAACATTCTAGTGTAATTTATAGTGGGGTTAATAGACAGAACAGTTATACCGGATGTCGTCCTAGAGTATGTAATACGACCGCTTCACTTCAGAATTCTATACATTGCTTTCCTGGTGCAGATATACAATGCCCGGGCCAGGTAGGTTGTTCATCTTCTACTGGACAAGGTTGTCAAGTTGAAAACAATCATCAACAATTGGAATTTAGTGGAAATGAGAGTAATGGTATTAGACCTGGATCACGTTCTCTATCTATGCAGCGTAGCTCCTCAGCGGCAGCGTGTAGAGGAAGGGGTTTTTATAGGTCAGCTGGAAATATTGGTAATCGTCGTGGATCAGCGGGGCGTTTTCGTCAAGGGACTTTTGTTATCAATTCATCCCGTCCATCAACAACATCGTGTGATGTGGGAAATAGATGCCCGTCTGTTCATCAGAGTAGTCACCATCCATCCATGATGTCAAGAGATCTTGGAGTTTCAGAGGCGGAGCGTGATCTAGATGTCTCTCCCCAGGCAAAAGTAGTACCATCTAGGAATATTAGACGACAGTCGACTATTCGTCGAGGTCAGTGTTCGTCGGCGGTACGCAGTGGTCATGAGTCTTCAGTGGAGGTGAGCAGTCATGGTTCGTTGTGTCAACCGTCAACATCTGATGGGAGCGGATTTCAATTTACGACATCGGATAAACGATCAGCGTTACATGATGGTTATCATTCAGCAGTGGCGGAGTTCAGTGGTGGTGTTCATACTCAGTCGCCTATCACTCAGAGGTCAGAACATCTTGAGGAATCAGTTCCAATGCGTGATCGTCGGTTTCCAGTGATGCGTAGTGACATTGATTTACCTGATCAATCATTAAAACCCCCATTAACTAGTAACTATTCACAGTCAATTTTGCAGATAGATCGTTCAACTTCAGGTGTGGAGAGCAATGGTGGTGGTCCTAATCGATCTTCCCTAGGCCAAACAACATCGGGTGTAAGCAGAGAGATGGTTTCCGGTCAGCGTCAGCGGGCCAGATCTAGGTGGAGAAGGGGAAGTTCCAGCCGAACCAATGTTGAGACAAACGTTCATATACCACGGCGTTCTTCATTTAGGCAGATGGATTCGGGAGATTTTTCCAGAGAGGTCCAGTTTGTGGATGAAGTTCCAGCTGGGGTCAGTGTTGACAATCCCACCAGATCAGAATTCCAGAATTCTCCCAATGAGTTGGAAGAAAATGGAAAAGGTAATGTTGATTTCTCTGTTGATATCATTTCTCCAAATTTAATACCTTATGTTGAAAAACTGTTTGATGAATTTAAAGATGTCATAACCGATGATTTAGGTATGATAAAGGATTATCAACATAAGATAATATTAACTGATACTACACCGTGTATTACACAGCCTTATCCTGTTCCCAAACATAAATTGAAAGATATGGATAAATTTATCGATTCTTTAATAGAAAAAGGGGTTGTTGAAGAGATTAAAAGTTCGCCATTTATTTCTCCCTGCTTCATGATTTCAAATAAAGATAAATCGCCGAGGTTAGTAGTCAACTTCTCAGAAATCAACAAGCGTGTGTTAATGACAGGATTTCCAAGTCCTCACGCAGAATCTATCATAGCTAACATTGGGAGACATCGTTATTTTAGCTGTTTTGACGTAAAATTTAGCTATTATCAAATAGAACTTCATCCTAGCTCTCGACCAATAACTGCTTTTGCCACCCCAACTAGATTACTTCAGTTTCGCAAGATACCAATGGGATTAGTTACATCAGGCTTTGTATTGTCTAGCTTAATGCATAAAATGTTTAGGGACCTGGAAGGCGAATATTTAGACATATTTGTCGATGACATAATAGTTCATGCTGATAGTATTGAAAAACATAACGAGATTCTGGAAAAAGTTTTGCAAAGACTTCGAGAGAATGGTGTAACCATTTCTCCTCATAAAACTCGTTTGTGTAAACGTAAAATAAAATTTCTTGGTTATGAATTTTCTGAAGGAAATATGTATATCGACAAAGAAAGAGTGAAGGTTATTAAACAACTTCCCAGACCTAAAAATCGTAGAGCATTAGCGAAACTGTTGGGTTTTCTTTCTTATTATTTGAGATTCTTGAAAGATTATGGAGAATTGTTAGGGCCTTTATACGAACTTAAGAGTCCTAAAAATACATTTAAGTGGGGTAAAGAGGAAGATGAAATTTTAGATCAGATCAAGGAAGCTATAATAAATCATGTCATTTTGAAAGTCCCGGATTTTTCAAGTCCATTTGTAGTACATGTCGATTCGTCTTGTCGATGTTATAGTGGAGTCCTTAGTCAGTATGATGATCAAGGGTTATTAAGACCGGTGATGTTTGCTAGTAAGTTAATTCCAACAACTGATTGGTCGAAGAATATCTTCGAACTTGAGATGAAATCTTTAATTTACTGTTTAGACAAGTTTGATATGTATCTGCATCATAATAAATTTACAGTATTTTGTGACAATGCCAGCTTGACATGGATTTTGAAAAATCATAAAAGACAAAGAAAATACGGGTCTATGATAGAAAAGATAAGTAAATATAATTTCAATATAATACATCTTATGAGTAAAAAGAACTTTTTGGCTGATTATATCAGTCGTATGTATAGTTTTGTTGATTTCGAGCCTCCGGGCGATGATATTGTTGAGATTAATACTGTTAACGATCAAAATGTTCATTTATCTTTTATAAATTTTTGGAAATTGCCTCTTTTTAATAAACCTTTAGGAGAACTGCAAAGGATGGATCCAAAGCTGAAAGGTATAATCCAATCTATAGAAAATAAACATACAGTAGAACCATATCTTATCCAAAATAATATTTTGTTAAAAAGGACGAATGGCAAGGTATATGGTGGACTTCGGGCTGTAATTCCTGACAGTATGAAAGAGAGTATCATTAAATTCTTCCATGAACAAATCGTCGGGGGTGGTCATGGTGGTCGGGCCAAGACCATCGCTAAAATTGCAAGCCGCTTTACTTGGGACAATTTGTATCAAGATATTGCTCAATTTATTCAATCTGCAATTTACCATTGCTGTGATATCTGCCAGCGGATAAAAGATCGAAATATACCACTTTATGGTACATATTTCTCGAAAAAATAAACTAAACCCAATGCTTGCTTGCACATTGACGTGATGGGTCCTTGGTTACCTAGTCATGGATATAAATATTTGCTAGTTGTCACGGATGCCTTTTCAAGGTTCGTTATTATTGAACCACTTAGAAAGGTAACTTCTAAGATTATATGTGTCAAGTTGGATAAGATATTTTATATGTACGGATATCCAGCTCGATTATTGCACGATAATGCGAGTTACTTTAGATCTGATCAGTTCCGTCAATATTTGTTTAGTTTGGGCATACAAGACATTTGTACGGCTCCTTATTCGCCTTCTTGTAACTTCACGGAAAGGCAAAATAAAAATATAAAGTTAATATTGAAAGCGTACATAAATCAAAACCAAACTAAATGGGCTGATCACATTTACAAAGTGCAATATACTTTGAACTCGTCAGAGAATTCAGAAACTCGTAAAACTCCTGGAGAGTTATATCTTGGGAGAATAATGTGGAATCCTCTTGACGTTAGATGGATCATAGATCTTGGTGTATTGGATAATACACAAGATAAGGAAGAGATGAGTCAGAGGATAGCTCAAAATATAGAAAAGGCTTGGCGTCGGAAAGAATCCGCTTATAAGAAACGCCCGGTGACATTCTCTGTGGGTGATTCTGTCTTAGTGAAGCGTATGTTAAAAGCTTCGATCGAGCAGAAAATTATGCCGAAACTAAGTCAGAATTATGATGGCCCATTCCAGATACTTTGCTATCCGACCAAAAATACTGTTTTGTTAAAGTCTATAGAGAATCCTGATATTGTCATTAAAAGGAATGTAATGCATATAAAAAAGTACTATCCTCCTAGAGCTTCGTAATTTGTAAAATTGAAAGAATTTAAATGTAAATTGTAAAATTGCATTTGAAATTTCTATTCATAAGTAACTGAACCTTATTCATGAAAGTAAAGCTTGTTGAAAACACATGTAATAACCTTAAATATTGTAAATATGTAGATAGACATGTTTAATGTTAGACATTTTTATTATGTTTGTATACTGTGTTTGTTTGTTTAATCCTGCAGGATGTGTGTACTTGTCCATGCCTGTTCATGTCCCTGGGAATACATCGTCAGAAATGGTAGAGACTTTCTTTCCTTCGTCATTAGTTGCATTTGGTAAATACTCTGGATCCTCGAGATGGCTGTCACATTTTCATACTCGTTATGGAAAGGATTAGAACTCCATGGAACTCTGAATATTCCGGAATTAAGTGGGCCCATATTCAAGTAAGATCTTTGTTTGGAAAGTGAGTGGACATGGTGACTTGATCCTTCCGATTTTGGCATGCCTGATTTCAACAGAGACAGATCATTTTTTTTCAATTACCTTATTGTCTGTTAAATTATTTATACACCCTTGTGGGGGAATTTTGTAACGGAATTGAAAAAAAAAGGGACTTTAAGTTTGTGAGCATCTTGATTGAAGTAAGAAAGTGGAATAAGTAGTAATCAGTTTAGTCGCTAGAGGTAGGCAGTGATAGATGCTTTCTATACGCATCAAAGACATAGTGACATCTAGTGGCAAAAGTTGGAACTCGCTGAACTGATGTGAGAGTATTCAACCTTGTGTCAGGTACATTTGCTGACAGGAACACGGAGTGAATGGAACAGTAGAATTGTACTTGTAAAAATGTGATTGAATATCGTTCCATTACATATCTTTCGGTGTGGATTGCCTGAACAGGAGTTTCGTGGTATCGTAAGTTATAATTGTAATAGTCCATATTAGCATAGGATAATGAGTAATCTTTAATCATTCTTTTTGTGTTATTTTTCTTGTATTTTTTTCTTTCTTTTTTATTCTTTTTCACACAGTTAACTTGACTGCTTAGTTTGATTGGGGATGCCTTATTATTTATGGCAATATGGGCTAGTGTATTGCGTATTAAGTGAAACTGGGAAAGTGGTATAAATACTTCTTTTGGACATTTAATTCTTTTAAAATTAAAATTGAAATATAACTGTCAAACTCCGATGTTCATTAAAATGTAATGATAACTCTGCATCGAAAGATCAACGTTTCTGACGACGAATTTGTTACGAGAATTTTTCATGGTTATTGTTATCTTCGTTTAGTGATTTTGTTGTTGTTGAATTCATTTATGGCTTTTGTTAAAATAAATGTTACAGCAGAAACGTTCCTTTTTGATATTGAAACTGAATCTAACCTATATCCAACACATATTGCAGCTGTATAACCGCATTGAACCTATTGGGATTTCCTCTAGTCTCTTTGAGGCCTCACGAGGAAGTAAAAATAAAAGATTGGGGTGTACCCCCCGCAAAAATTAATTTTTGTTGCAGCCTGCATGTCGCGCTTGTAAAAATCGGCATTTCATGGACTGTCTTTTGGATTCCGGCTCGTAGTGATAACACCACGTATCATCTCCAGTGACGATGCTATCCAAAACATTGTCACGTTCATCTTCATATTGGTCCAGCAGGTCCCGAAGGAAAAGGCAAGGACGAAAAAAGCTGTAGAAACGCTTGATTATATTGAATTTACCCTCTTTTCCGGCCCCACAGAAGGCACTCCTATCCCTCCCAAGCGCATATAACTGGCATTTTTATACTTGAATGTTAGTTTTCATAGCATCTGGCATGTATAAACCCAAAAATATGCTTATTTTAACATAACTGTACAAAAATTAACAATTTTGGTATTATTTGCAATTTTCAGTGAAATTTTGAAACTTTGATGTAATAGTTCTCACAGAAGATATTATCTGATTTGAAAAAAAATCTATACCTGAAATGTCCATGTGGATTGGCCACTTTTGCCAGGTATTACATTTCCTTCCGAAGAAAAAGTGGCAAAACGACCCACCCTAGTACCTTGGCCCACCTCCTAAATTTTGGCAGGGGTACATAGGACCACCCCCGTTAAATTTTGGAAATTGCCAAATCTAAAAATTGGGTATGGTAGCCTAGGACCATAGTATGTACCTCTATCAGTATTGGGGGTACACCTCGTTCCCCTTTATGGGTAAAAAAAACTACCAAAAATTCAAATTTCGGAGGATTTTGACCTAATTTATCCCCTTTGATGAGGTGTTATTACCCTATATGGTTATATGGGCGTATACAGGGTTCCATTACCTTTCATAAGACATGGGTACATTAATGCACCCTTGAAAATTTTGGGAGGGGTACCTTGGCCCACCTCTTCAATTTTAGAAATTGCCAATTTAACCCATTACCCGCCAAAACTCTTGTATCGTTGTTAATTGTTTAAAATGTGTTTATTCATAATTGTTTGAGATATAAAGACGCAAAATTAACGTTAAAATAGAGTTAGCCGATATACTTCAGGAAATACAACCCGTCCCATTTTTGGGACAATGGAAGAATACGTAGGTATTTTATGTTTGCATTTCACAAACGTCTTTGAAATTGGGAAATTTATAAAATTGTTCCAAATGAATACACAATTGCACACTTGATTTTTTTTACATACATGTAATTCTAAATTACTTTATTGTTATCCTACAGTAGTTTGTACACTTATATTGCACTTATCGTTATGCATTTGTTAGATCATCTCTATAGTTTGCAAATTATATGGGATTGCACGAAAACCAATTTCATAAATTATAAAACCTACTCACTTCACTAATTCACATGAGCAACAATGTTTCACTACGATTTATGTGTGAAATGAGTCAAAGCATTTGTCATGCAGTCCTACGTTACATCTTTTACAAATCTTTATTATCTTCTTCTTGCAAAATGCACATCTTTTCTAGGTTTTGGTTACTATTGTGAGATGATTTCCTGAGTGTCTACGCACGTCAATACTCACTCTGCCACCTAACACTGCTTGCCTGAGGCCCTCTTCTTGTCGCAAAACGGTTTCCCTTCGAAAGATAGAAGAGAACAATCCTCCTCAGAACATCGAGCAGGGACATGATCTCGTTTGCATTGACAATCTGATAGATCCTCCAAGTATTGACAACTGCAACATCTAACATTTGTGTAAACAAAGGCCACCATCACTTCTTTGATCTGATTCTTACCCTGTATACTGCTACCTGTTTATCTAGAAGGTCTACTCCTCCCATATGCGCATTGTACTCTTTGACAAGATGTTGCATTGGGATATATATTTTCCTTTTTTGCTTCTGAGAATAACGCCGAACTGACGACACTACATTATCTAAATGTATTTCTTGAGTTTGCATTGATCACACTTATACCACTTCGAGGCACGAAAATTCCTCCCGCCTGTTTTATTTTCAGCTTCAGATACATTTGACGTAGACGGCGCAACATCAACACTTACCCCTGATGTTTTCCTTCTCTTTGGAATTGATGTGCCGTCCTCAATTCTGCCGGACTTCTCGATCAATTCCAAGGTACCAGCTACAGCACTAACAACACTTTCCAGTAAAGAGTTCTCTGGTATCTCTTCTTCGTCGGTAAGTTCATCTGGAGGTATAATTGCAACTTCCACATCTTCGGGGTTGATCTCATCACTATCGTACTTTTCTAATAAATTCACTATTTAACAAATGTGAGGGCAGGCTTATGCAATGTCATAGTGTTCTACAAAATGCAACCTCTGTTAAGTTACCACAACACCTAATTATATCTTCAGAACTACCACTATTCGACACAAAACTGAATTATAACTCACATAGGAAATAATAGTAACGTAATCAGCCAATGTCCCAATTTTGGGACGCTTGAAATAAATATATGAGAAATTTAAGTAAATGCATTTATGTTGCATAGCAGACGATCATATAACTTTGAGATTCATGTTGTCACAGAACAAACTTTATTTTATTGAATATGCGGTAAAAATATTACGCTAAAACGGAAAAAAGTTTGCACAGCTGAAAAATGCAAATTCGACATTATGTCGTGCCGTCTCTTGGCCATCGTATTATTAAAAGTTTGCAAGTAACTTTTGTATCATGCAGAAGAGACTCTAAACAAATGAAAGGAAGTGAAATATTGAAAGAATATCTTTGCAAACACTTTTAAAAATAATCAAAAACCCCGTCCCAAAAAAGGGACAATGGCTGATAATGGGTTAAACATTTGGTATAATAGTATAAAACCAAGTATGTATCCCTATAAATTCGGGTGGTCCACCTCGTTCCCTTTCATGGGTACAAAATTGCCAATTTTAGTACAACCACGTGTTTGGTCTTTTGGCCCAATTTATCCTCTTGGATGAGGTCCTATTACCTTATATGGTTATATGGTTATGTATAGGGGTCTATTCCCTATCCCCTATCATAAGACATAGGTACATTTGTGCACCCCTTTAAAAATTTGGGAGGGGAACCTTGGCCCACCCCTTAAATTTTAGAAATTGCCCATTTTACACATTTGGTATAATAGTATAGGACCCTAATGTATATTACTATAAATTTGGGTGGTCCACCTCGTTTCCTTTTAGGGGTACAAAATTGCCAAAATATAAACGTAAGCAATACGTTGTACCACGTGTTTCGTTTTTGACCTAATTTATTCCCTTGGATGAGGACCTATTACCTTATATGATTTAGTGATGGGCAGTGGGAATATTCCCGGTGGGAAGGAATTTAAAAATGGGAATATTCCCGGGTTTTTTCCCTGGCCTATAAATTCCCGGGAAGGAATTTATTTCCATTTCTTTACTTTATCTTCCAAATTATAAATACTATATGACTAATTACTGTATTTTTATATATTATGACTTACTTCTAGGTTTTAAAGAATTTGGAGGTTAAAAAATTTTAAATTCTTTCACATAATTTGATATAACTCATGATATGTTTTTTCAAGTTCCATTTCCATTTGCACTAAAAAAGAGTTATTATTTAGTATTGGAGGGCCAAAACTAGCAAAAAGTAGGATGATTTACGGAAGAAATGAATTGATAGTAGTTTTCAAGTAGTCAAAAAAGTATCGAACACATTTGGGGGGGGCAGTGGGAGATTTGTACAAACCGTAAAGGTAAGTCGAAGTGATTTATGTGAGAAAAGAAAGTGAATTGTTGGTAACGAAGACAGAAAACAACGTTTCCCTGCGCGGCTGTAACCCGCCTTCACTCACTAACGCTTACTCAGTAATGCTGTCAAAATTTAATGTTGGTAACGTAATTTAACGTATGAAACCATAGAACAAACGCATCGGAATAGAATATCGCAAAAAAAATAGGTGCAAAATCTGAGCCGCCAAAGCTGAACAATAGCCAAAAGTAGCAAAGTACTAATTTACAAATGATGGGAAAAAACATTTTGTAAAGTAATGTAGAATTATGTAGAAATAGAAATGAAGTACTATTATCAAATCCTGAACTAATGATGGGGAGTGGGAATATTCCCGGTGCAAAGGAAAATAAAAAATGGGAATATGTATTCCAGGGTTTTTTCTCAGGCAAATAAATTCCTGGGAAGGAATTTATTTCCATTTCTTTATGTTATCTTCCAAATTATAAGAACCGTATGACTAATTACTTTACTTTCATTTATTATGATTTACTTCTAGGCTTTAAATAATTTGGAGGTTTAAAAAAATAAAATTCGTTAACTGTACTTTATATAACTAATAATATGATTTATTTGTTCCAATCCCATTTGCACTAAAAAGTAGAAAAGTACGTATTTACAAATTCTGAAAAGGAACCAGTTTGTAAAGTAAAATAGAAATTATGAAGTACAATTAATACACCCCGAACCATCTTCAGTAATAGACGTCGATCTGTCTCCTGTCTCTGACTTCAGCTTCTGAAGAGGTACTCGGACTTCTCTTACATGTGAATTAACGCATGAAATTTCGAGAACTAATTAGGAAGAAAGGTCATGTGAGGCAATGTTACGTGCAAAATTATAAAGATGAGTCAGTATCTTGCAAATTTTGTGAACATAAGTATGTATGCGCAAATGTTGATGAATTGCTGAGACATGTATCTTCTGGCAGTAACCCAATCTAATTTGTTTATAACATTTAAAAATTTTTATATGTTTATAATATCAATAGTAGAGCGAAACTTAGAAAATCCACTTACTTATAAATTTAAACGGTTTAGCGGTGCAAAAATATGTGGATTTACTATGCCATTTTTCCACATATTTACTTTCATTGAATTCTAAGTAAATATACATTTATGCGTACTCTCTAAATATAATAAAATATTAATAAAGTAACATAGTACCGTTCAGAATATGCATTTTAAAGAATCCTCTGGGGACAACTGTAATAATATACTGTGATAAAAAAAACGAATTTAACTTTGAAATCATAATATAGTAATAGAATGCAATTTTCTTTGTGATTGTATATAAATTCCCGGAAAAATTCCCATTTTGGGAATCTTCCCGGGAATATTCCCGAAAAATATCTTCCCGGGAATTTACCCATCACTAATATGGTTATATGGTCATGTATAGGGGTCCACTTCCTATTATAAGACATGAATATATTGATGCTCCCCTTTAAATTTTTGGGAGGGGTACTTTGGCCCACCCCTTTAGTTTTGGAAATTGTCCATTTTATATATTTGGTATTATAGTATAGGACCCTAATATAGATCATCATAAATTTGGGTGGTCCACCTCGTTTCCTTTCATGGGTACGAAATTACCAAATTTTAGTACAACCACTTGTTTGGTTTTGGCTCAATTTATCCCCTTGGTTGAGGTCCAATTACCTTATATGGTTATATGGTCATGTATAATGGTCCATTTCCTATTATAAGACATGGGTATATTGATGCTCCCCTTTAAATTTTTGGGAGGGGTACTTTGGACCACCCCTTTAGATTTGGAAATTGCCCAATTTACACATTTGGTATTATAGTATAGAACCCTAATATAGATCACTATAAATTTGGGTGGTCTACCTCGTTTCCTTTCATGGGTACAAAATTACCAAATTTTAGTACAACCACGTGTTTGGTTTTGGGCCCAATTTATCCCCTTGGATGAGGTCCTATTACCTTATATGGTTATATGATTATGTATAGGGTCCATTTCATATCATAAACCATAGATATATTTTACCCTTCATAAGCATCCTTTAAATTTTTGGGAGGGGTACCATGGCCACCCCTTAAATTTTGGAAATTTTCCAATTTAAGCATTCGCTATCATAGTATATGACCTCGACATGTATCATGATAAATTTGGGTGGTCCACCTTGTTCCCTTTCATGCGTAAAAAATTGCCCAAATATAAACATAAGTAATATGTTGTAGCACGTGTTTGGTTTTTGGTCAAATTTATTCCCTTTGACGTGGTTTTATTACCGTATATGGTTATATGGTCATGTATATAGGTTCATTTCCTATCATAAGACGTGGGTACATTGATACACCCTTTAAAAATTGGAAGGGGGTATCTTGGCTCGTCCACTCAGTTTTAGAAATTGTTTAATATAAGCATTTGGTATCATAGTACAGGTCTTCAATATGTACCACTATAAATTTGGATGGTCTACATCGTTCCCTTTCATGGGTAAAGAACTACAAAAAATCAAATTTTGGAGGTTATTGACCCCTATTTAGCACGTTATATGGGTATATACAGAGGTTTATTACCTTTATATGTTTATGTTCCCTTTTAAGTTTGAGAATTATCAAATAAAAAACTTTGGTAAACGGTTTCAGGGACCCTTTGTAGATATTGGTGTTTCTCTTATAGCCAAATATTCATAATTTAAATATTATTGACCTATTTTTTGATACGGCTTTATTATTGAATGAGTACATGATTTATTACCTTTTCATAAGACACAGGTGTATTTGTGTACCAATCTTAAATTTTGGGAGGGGTACATTTCTTATTGTCATATCACCCAGATAGCACGAATACTTGCGGCAAATTTTTGCTTTGTTTAGTGGAGCAAACAATCTGAAAGTTTGCGAAGGCAAAGTTTCTTAATATTTATTTAAAGCTTTCAATATGATCTGCAAATTTTTCGCTGATTTGTAAAAATAAATTCACCACTGCAATTAACTTGCATCTTTTTTGAAAATATATCGTTGAAAGTCTGCCGTCGCAAACAGTTTGCAACTCTGTAAAAAACTTATTTCGAAAACCTTTATGAAAGCAAATATGTGATGATATTACCGAGTGCGTGCGCATCGTACCCAGAATTCACTGCGCTACATCAACTGTGACAAAACAAGCGGGAAGTGAGAATCGAGAAAAACCAATACACCAGACGACTCCAGAATAAACTCACTGGTCTCTTATCAGATGTTTTTATTGACCCAGGCAGCCTGACGTTATTTTGTGAATGTGTGTGAGAGTAAGTACAGGGATATGATCGTTGAGTAAGTAGATAAATTGCGATATCCTTTGTCTGTGCGTTTATCGTTCATAAGTTTCTTTTCTTTGGCAAGTAGGTAAAGATGTTTAATGCTTGCCACTAAGAAAAAGACGGATCCACATTATAAAAATTTTGATGTTTCATAAAGTTAGGTTTCACTTTATAAATTTGCAGCAAATGTTACCTGATACATTTGCAGCAAACATGATCTTGCGATCGTGAAAACACTTTCTGCAATGTTGCTGCAAACATTTTAATATTTTCACCAAATTTATCAGCTTATTTTCGGAAATTTTGTCAAAGAAAATTTGCACAAAATATTTGCAGCAAAGTCCTGGCAAACTTTCTTGCTGTGCAGTCGCAAACAATTCGTTTGTATTGGCAGATGTTTTCATTTTCTGAGGCAACTTTGCTGCAAACTCAGCCAGCGTCAACTTCGTTATTTGCATTGAACTTTCGGCAAATTTTCTCATTTGAAAAGGTAAGTTTTTTGCAAACTTTTTAGTTTGCCTTTGCAAATTTTTAAACATTTTTAAAAAATTTTCTGTGCTATCTGGGCAATAATTGGTAATTGTTCTTAAAAATTGGATAGTATCTCATTCATTGAGTAAATCATTGTCAAATATTAGTATGATCACGTGATCAGTTATTGACCTATGATGGATTAGGAGTCCAGGACATTGGTACATTTAAACTTTGTAGGATAATTTGAGAATTATCAAATGAAATTGCGTCATTGGTTTTGATTATTCCTGCCTATGGACCAAATATAAACGTAAGCAATACGATGTACCACGTGATTGACCTTGATGAGGTAGTGTACAGGGATTTATTTCCTTTGTTGTGGTACTTTTTAAGTTTGAGTACACACTTGTAGAAAACAATTGGTTCTACTCGGGTAAACAATTGACGAACATTATTAACCTTATTGAACATATAATATGATTAATTCTGAGAATTAGGTATATCAAGAGAAGTATTCTTTAAATTTGGAATTGTGATAAACAGAATTTTAACATGAGGCGCGAAATTTGAAACAATACTTTGAACCAGTGTGCGAATTAGATAATCTATATTGGGGGGGATAAAATTAGGCCATGGACATAGTCTGAAGGTTCAAATTTCAAAATGAGACAATAAATGCCTTACCCCCTATATATATATAATATGTGTGTGTGTGTGTGTGTGTGACCTGTAATAAATGAGAGATTTAATAAATCTACCGACAATAACTATGCACATATATATTGTCTGACATACACACACCCCACTGGATAGGTGCTGATTGCCACGGGTGCTGACTGCCACAGCCAATTATTGGTGCTGATTGCCATGACTGTCGCTGATTGCAAATATGAAGGTGCTGACTGCCACGACGGTGTGCTGACTGCCACAAACCTGGGAGAAACTGTATTTGGAAAGAGAGGAATTAATCCCTCATACTTAATTTATGATTATTAATTAATTTAGTAGGGATTAACTAAAAATTAATTTAGAAATCATCACAGCAAATCTATGTGGCATCCTGTAAGTTACAAAGTTGCTCACTAAGTGGAACGACATACACTTGGATATTTATAAAGGAATTGTCTTTTCTGTTATATGTACAATTTGCACATTTCATTGTTTATATTAATGGTTTTATTGTATTATTTAATGGATATGATGGTCTGAAGCCAGCTGACAAGGGAAGTTTGGGAGAAGCACTCGCCTGCAGAGAAATAAGCATGTCATTTGAAGGACCAATTCATGTTCATTACAACAGGTAATAAAACTCCTGTACTTTGAGAACTGTTCGAGATATTCAGCTTGGAAGTTTATATGAGAAAATGAGTGGATGCACGTTTCAATGCGTTAAGTATTCTCTCCCATGGCGAAGCCTGATGGTTTGAACTTGCTATTGCTTGATCACTGAGGTCCATTCACAGACAAATTGTCCATTACAAGTTGCATGACGGATGGCAAAGACCTAATGGTTGAGAAGATACCAAAGAATTGCACACGATTTGTGCAACCATTTGATGTGTTTTGATTCCGATCAATCAAAGATTATGGCAGGAGATTTGTACATAGTATGAAACTTCTTCATCTGGACGTTATAATGTACCAACGAAACAATCAAATACAGTTCGTGTCCATACGAATCACTTCCGATCACCGTGATACATTGGCTTGTTTTAGTTTGCGTTCTACAAGGCAGGTTACGAACAAATTATAGGTCTATAACTTTTGAATCACTTGTCGAATTTTCTTTTTGCTTTGGTTCTGCAAACTGTTCCCTTGACGGATGCAACGCAATTGCACATATAAAATGTTCATGGTGCAAGGGTGTCTTTTGCCTGCGTCATTTCTTCATAAAACAGAAGAACAACAGTGATCAATTTTCATCTCTAACCTATGATTATTGTGAACAATGTAATGACTAATTGTATCTAACAAACCCGTTAGTTATTGCGAAACACTTTTTTTTCTGTTACTTCCGATAGCTTTCAATTCGTATGTCAATATTCGTTACTAATTATGTTGTACTTAACGCGTATAAATGCGTGTATCAGCGGCGTGCCGTCAAGGGGACTAGGGGACTAAACTAGTCCCCTGGAATTTTAATTAAAGTATTTGTGATAAATATATACCAAAGAAAACGAAACATTGTTTGTATTTCTCTATTTTTTAAAAATAACACTATTTCAATTGTTCTGACACAACTATAGTCAGCGCCCGTGTGCTGGGTGCGATAGCGAAGTGGAGATCGGAAACGCTCGGGTTTTAATCGGCTTTTCTCGGGGAAGGGAACAGGATCCAGTCAGCTAGTCCTCATATTGTTGTCTAAGCTCTAAGCACGGGCGTTCTGTCGTAAGCGAATTTAATGCTCGTTTGCTTTTTACAGTTAATAGTTTTAACGCTATTAAATTTACAGTATTAATCTTGACACTTGAAGAAATCTAGTGAAGTGTGAACTTTTTAGATTATCAATATATTTTGAAAATGACTCAAAGAATAAAGTATGGAAGGGGACTCGTTTGAGAAACCGAGTCCCTTGCAGCAAAGCGATGGCGCAAGCAGTGATGTTACTTCAATTGGTATAGGGGACAGTAGGGGTGGGGATTGGCCGTTTCAGTCTTGTATTCTGGACCATTGGATTCCTTAATTTTCAAGAAATGCAACAAATAATAACCAGTGGTAGAACAACTCCAAGCATTTCCATTTAGACAAAAATGAAAGATTATATACATAATATCAAAACGGATTATTTTGCTGCTTCAAAATAGCTAACTGCATGTAAGACAAGAAACAAACTGTATTGCTGGCCTTGTATTCTGTTCCACATAGAAAAGGACGTGTGGAATAATGCTGGCTTTTGTGACATGAACAATTTTCACAAACTTAAATTGCGCCAAGAAAAATGTTATTCACACTTGTCAACAATAACTAAATCAAGACTTTCGGGAAACCAGAATTGATTTTTAATTGAGCAAGCAATGCAGAAGTTGATTCAAACCGAGAACTAATGAACCGATTGATTTATTCCTCTTGTTTTATGGCTAAACAAGAGCTATAACAAACAGGAAGATTCTGTCAATTAGGGAAATAATTATTATATTGAAGTAATTCAGTTACTTTCTAAGTACGACACTAAATGGACTTGCAGGGGCGCCTGAAGAAAATTTTCTAGGGAGGGGCCCATCTCTATGGTTGCTATGTTGCATCTGGTATTTCTGGTATTTAATATACGTGGTTTGCTATATTACGTATACACTTTCGTGAGCCAGAGGAAGGTCCGGGCTCCACCCTGCCCTCTCGTTCGGGCGTCCATGTTCACTTGTCACTTTACAGCATGGGAGTGTTCAAAGGAACGTCAAACAGAATTCAGAATTATATTATTAAATGTGTTGGTGAGTAATTCTGGATAAAATTAAGTCAGAAATAAAACAATACACTTCTTACAGCAATAATGTTGGACAAAACTACGGACATTGCAAAGATCTCTCAACATTCAATCGGTACGTGAAATACTCCAATTCGTGAAAGATTTATTTGTTTTGCAGATGTTACTACTAAAAAAAGTAGTGGTTGCACTGCGACTGCTCTAAGTGAGCATGCTTTCCAAATTCTCTCTCATTTTAATTGTAAACAAAAGCTTGTAGCACTAGGCTATGGATGAAGCTGCCACATTTTCTGGACATTTGAACGGTTTACAATCTTTTGTGAAAAGGTGTTTGAGTGCACTCACCATACACTGCTACAAAGCAAATCCCGTTGTTCTACTCAATCTCGTTGTTCCACAGTCTGTCAATCACATCAAGGAATGTAAAATATATTTTTAGAATAAGTGGCACTCCAAATTTATTTTCATATTCATCGAAACGCTGTAACGCGCTTGCTGAATCAGAAGTAACTAAGCGATTTCCAATGGTTGCCACTATAAGATGGAATTACAATTCCAAAATTGTGAATGCAGTAAATGAAAATCAAATAGTACTCTTACGGTGTTCTGAGAACATTGTAGAAGATTCAGATAATTGCGACACCGAAGCTTTCATGACTACAAAAAAGAAAAAATGAAAAAACGTGTGAGTTATGGAAGAATTTCGATTTTGCATTTCTCCGCACGGATATACTATTCAACATTCTTTAAAGTAAAACCTTGGATGTGAAATATTGCATCCAAAAAGTACAAAAGATGGTATCTCAACTTAGAAATGCAAGAAACGATTTTGAAGACTTATAGAAAAGTAGAATTGGATGACAACGGGAACCTTCTAATAAAAGACGTAAAGTAGATGACTCAACAGATTCAGAAATTAAATATGTGCGTATCTTCAATGACATTATTGATACTTTGATTTCAAGATCTCAGTGAGTTCCAATTTCTTGAGCTGTTAGATTTAAAGAATTTTCAGTGCTTGAAATCTCGATTTCCTGATTGATTGTTTTTGACCCTTAAATCAATTTACGGGAGTTTTTTTTTAATTTTAACAATTTGCGGAGTGAATTAATATAGGTTTACAGACACTTAGATTTTTCAAATAAAACTGTGACTGAAATTATCCATTTCTTGAAAGAAAGAGGCTTGGTAGAAGAAGCGTTTACAGAAACATATAAATTGTGTTATTTGGTGTCAACAATACTACTCAGAACCTCCACTCTACAGCACACATTCTCTTCGAACCTAGTCCCCTGTGAGAAAAGTCACGGCACGCCACTGGCGTATATCCTCATTTTCTCATATAAACTTCCAAGTTGAATATCTCGAACCGTTCTCAACTGTACAGGAATTTTATTAGCTTGTTATAATCAGCATGAATTGGGACTTCAAATGGCATGCTTAGTTTCTCTGCAGGCGAGTGTTTTCCCCTTAAATTCCCTTGTAAGGGACAGCCAGCAATGCTTTTTTGATTTAACTTTCAAGAGCTGCTCAAAACAATTTGAGCAGCTGTACACAGTTCATGCTGACATAGGGAGTTCAAGTGAGAATACATAAATCGTACCAATTTTGTACGCACCACTCCCTGACAAAACTGAAAGTACACTCATGTCCAAAATTATTGTCGCATATCTATAACTGTCTTCTTGTAAGAATATAATTTGATAATTTTGCAGAGTACTTTTAATACTGATATTATGTGTATAATCAGGAAATGTATATTTGTGGTAAATTTCGTAGGAAAAGAATTATAAATAAGAAAATCATAGTGAGTAAAATAAAATGTAACTAAATGGACAAGAAAATTTTATTTTCGTTTTATTGTTCTTATTTACTGCTCTTTTGACATGAAATTTACCACATACTTGTCTTTACCGATTATACACATACTAACATTATAAGAAATACCGGGCGAATTCGTTATCAAATTATATTACTAAAACAACATATTTATAGTCATGCGACAATAATTTTGGACATGAGTGTACATACAGAGACCTGTTTACCTTTGTTAAGTGTTGGACTGAACAACACGATCCTAAGGTTCATCTAGTTTCTTTCATGCTTCTTGGTGTCTGGTCATGTTACGTCTAGCAACTTTCTCTCAGGCTCGTGGCAGTCAGCACGCCATCGTGGCAGTCAGCACCTTGATATTGGCAATCAGCGCCAGTCGTGGCAATCAGCACCAATAATTGGCTGTGGCAGTCAGCACCCATGGCAGTCAGAACCCCACCAAACCTTTCTGAACGTGTTTTAATGTTGTACTCACTCTTGTCCCCGTAGCTCTCTAAGGTTTATTTAGTTAATGATTTGGCTCGAGCGATAGCCATGATCACAAGCATATGTTAATTTTTCCACTCATATTGAAAGCTTCCACTTTGCATTAATACATACAGGTTGCGAAAAGAAACCTATTTCAGTCTTGTGAAAACCACTAAAATTATCAGTTAAACCGGACATTTTCTTTTTTTTTTTAAGAAAATCTAGATATTAGCCTATCAAATAAGAAATGGATTGTTGCTGGTCCCGATTTCTCACATCAAGGTCAAATCGAAGGCGAAATATTTAAAATCTCTCTATTCAAATTTCGAGCTTGTGCTTCTACTTCCCGCTAAAGCTGTGCTCATCACGACTTTTTTTCTCCAAATATCGATTCCATGATGGGCACGGAAAGTCAACACTTAAAAATTACTTTACTATTAGGTTGAAAATGAGTTGATTCACTATGGGCTACGTTATTCAAATAAAGTAAAACATTACACTGAAGTTTTTCAGACAACATTAATTGCATGAACAGCAAACTGTACAGCGAAAAGATGGAAAAATGAAGGGTTAACTTTAAAAAAAAACCGCTCCAGTTGAAATGCTTATACAGACACGGACAATGACACGGAGAACCAGTCGTATTAACAAATGCTGAAACAAATCTTGAATTATTCGCTTATTCACCTAAAAATCACCTTCATTAACATGTCTGCTCACTTGGAACGTATCCCCCAGCGTGTACGTTAACATATAGTTACGAGAGAATACCTATATCTCAGATTTTGAGTACAGTTTCAAAATTTCATTTCCGTAAACTGTAAAAGCAGTGATTACTATGCTAATTATCACAAATTAAATACAACTTTTGAGTTGCATACACACAACCTACTAGGGAATGAAGACCATGTGCTAACAAAGAGTACACTGGAAAATGAAATAACATAACAAAAATTAAAATAAGATGATAATCGATACAAATATAGGGGATGAATAAGACATATCCGAACTTCGCCAAGTATTGTAGAAGTTATTTGTTTACTTCTTCTTGGCCAACCGCTAAGAACATTTATAAATCTATATGTGGCTTTGTTATACGCAATTAGTAGGCCTACATTCAAATTCACAAACGATGACGAACTGAAGGGTACGAAGGTACAGTTGCAAGTAACAACCGTAGTCATAATAATATAGTTCTACTAAACAACGTTGAAAATAGTGGGTAATTAGGTGGTAAGTAGAAATGACCAAAACTGAACAGTTTACATCGATCATTTCGAAATACAGCTAGAAGATTAAATTTACAAGAAATAACAAAGATCAGTGAAATTTGGAGTTACACTAAGCATAGTTTGAGGGGGAAAGCGAGCATCCCCGGTGGTGATACTTCAGCTGACTTCTCTGGGGGGGAACAAAATGTGATTGAGGGGGAAAATCCCCCTCATCCCCCCCGGTAATTCGCACCCTGCTTTGAACCTTAGTCATAGCTCATAGTCTAAGATCATTTGTGGTGATTGATTTGACCTTGAGCTTTAGAAATCTGATAGCTAACCTTGTTGAATCTTATGACTCATAGTCTTAAGGGAATACATGCTACAACACTAAAATTTAGTCACAAGGTGATATAATCTGACACTGGCAAAATTATTGTTGATGCAATTTGATTGGATGATCACTATCTTTCGTGCAATCTGATTGGATGATCACTATCTATCGTGCAATCTGATTGGTTGATGATTTTCAAATCTTTGCTGCATTCAGTTTTAGGTTTTGTTTAACATTAAAGCTTTTGAAATTTTTGTTTGAAAATTTTTTGCTTGAAAATTTTTTCAAAATTTTTAGTTTGAAATTTTTTTGTTTCAAAACTTTGTTTAAAATTTTTGTTTCAAAATATTTGAATTTTTTAGTTTCAAAATTTTGAAATTTTTTTGGTTAAAAATTTTTGTTTGAAATTTTTCGTTTCCAAATTTTTTTCGTTTCAAAAATTTTTTTGGAAATTTTTGTTTTTAAACTTTTTATTTCAAATTTTTGTTCGGAAAATTTTGGTTTCAAATTTTTAACTTTGTGCACTCATTAGTAAAGAACCAGAAATGTTTAGAAGAAAATTTGGTTTGAAATTTTTTTCGTTTATTTTTTTGTTTGAAAATTTTTGTTGTGAAATTTTTGAAAAATTTTTTGTTTGAAATTTTTGTTTCTAAGTTGGTTTGACATTTTTTAAAGTTTGTGCAGTCATTAGAAAAGAACCGGAACTGTTTAGAACAAAAACCTCTGGCAACATTGTTTATCATGATGCAAGAGTACACGTCAGAACATGATAATGCAACGTCATCAGTTTTGCATCATATATAAGTATCGTTGGAGTTAGTAATCATGATAACATCATCATGGCTACTTGTCTGCAGTTTCTAAACACACGTGATGTGATGAGATCATTTACCAAGATTACTGATTTACAACAGAATTTACTTTATGGAATTTTTGCTAGCCAAAAAATTCCAACAAAGTTTGGATTAGAAATCGTAGTGAAGCTTGAAAATGTTAAGAATATAATTTTACCAGCAAGATATTTACCAATGGAAGCATCAAAACAAGAAGAACTGCTGCGTTTCTTAAATACTGGATCTGTATCTTTATGTTAGAAAGGATTCTTGGGTCGAAGTCATCAATTTGAATTTAGTGCAGTCAGATCAGTGAATTTGGATTCGTCAGCAAACGTCAGCACATTCCTTAAACATCAGACGTAGTTGTATGGTGAATGCGATCTATGAATTTGGTTGGTCAGCATGACGTAGGAAACTGTGATGAAATCATGAATTCAAACGTCAGCACATTTCTTTCCAATGACGTCAGCAATAACTCTATGAAACCAGCAAATACAGTTTAGCCTATGAAATCATTCGAGCAAGTGTGTTTCAGCAGCAAGTGTGTACTTCTAACGATAAAAAATTCATCTTCGCAAGCTATTATCCAATAAATATATTTCAAACAAAACATGTGATGATTAGTATCAGTGCTAGAACATTTGAACCTGTGATTTGGTGTACAACTGAACTTTGAAGAATGGCAAAAATTATGTTCAAAAATCGACCAAATGAATGATTATTTTCATGATGAGCTAAATGTGACCATAGTCAAATCATTAGGCTCAAATCATGAAGTGGTGTTGCGTACAGTCCTTGAAGAGAAGATGGTGCTGTTACGTGAAAAGAGTACATTGCATGTCCCTCGCAACATGATGTATCTAACGCAAACGGAATGGAACAAATTCATCAACGTATTCCAGTGTGTGAACATGCAGTGGAAGTGTGCAACAAAACAAGTATATTCCTGAAAAAGTACTATTTTGAAAAATATGTCATGCATATTGTACATGTATCTAGATCTTGTGATGGTTGTCAGCATCGTTCGTTGGTGCATACCTGTATTGATAAATAGTTTATTTGTGATCAAATGGACATTGAGTTTCCACCAATTGATATTGCAATAGACCTTTATACGCTAAAGACAAACTAGTGCAAGAAGTTCAAAATACATTGTATCGACAATATCCAGATCCTTTATCTAGTATGGATGTATGTGGAGTGTAGTAAAATGATCCATTTGAATGATTTGTGTTTTTCATTTCAAGTACAACCCGATGTTCTGACGTGTATTATTGCACCATGATAAACAATGTTCCCAGAGGTTTTTGTTCTCGTTTGAATTTTTTTCGTTTGAAAATTTGTTTCGAAATTTATGTTTGGAAACTTTTTGTTTGAAATTTTTTTCAAAATTTTGTTTGAAAATTTTGTTTAAAATTTTTTATGAAATTTTTGTTTCAAAATTTTGTTTGAAATTTTTTCGTTTGAAGTTTTGTTCGTTTCAAAACGGAATTTTTTTTGAAATTTGTTTTAAAAAAATGTTCGATTTTTTCTGTTTAAAAATTTTTTGTTTGAACACTTGTTTCGAAATTTTTGTTTGTAAATTTTTGGTTTCAAATTTTTAAGTTTGTGCACTCATTAGTGAAGAACCGGAACTGCTTAGAAGAAAATTTGGTTTGAAATTTTTCATTTGAATTTTTTTGTTTGAAAATTTTTGTTTCTAAATTTTTGTTTCAAATTTTGGTTTGACATTTTTTAAAGTTTGTGCACTCATTAATAAAGAACCATAACTGTTTAGAACACAATCCTCTGGTAACATTTTTTCTCATGGTGCAATAGTACACGTCAGAACATGATAATGCAACGTCATCAGTTTTGCATCATATACAAGTATCGTTCGAGTTAGTATTCATGATAACATCATCATGGCTACTTGTCTGCAGTTTCTAAACACACGTGATGTGATGAAATCATTTACCAAATCATTAGGCTCAAATCATGAAGTGGTGCTGCGTACAGTCCTTGAAGAGATGGTGCTGTTACGTAAAAAGAGTACATTTCATATCCCTAGCAACATGGTGTATCTAACGGAATGGAATGGAACACGGAATGGAACAAATTCATCAACGTATTCCAGTGTGTATGCAGTGGAAGTGTGCAACAAAACAAGTACATTCCTGAAAAAGTACTATTTTGAGAAATGAGTCATGCATATTGTACAACATGTATCTAGATGTTGTGATGGTTGTCAACATCGTTCGTGGGTGCATACCTGTATTGATAAACAGTTTATTTGTGATCAAATGGACATTGAGTTTCGACTTATTGATATTGCAATAGACCTTAAAAGACTTCAATTGGAATTAAAATTACATGCTAAAGACAAACTAGTGCAAGAAGTTCAAAATACATTGTAACGACAATATCCAGATCCTTTATCTGGTATGGATGTATGTGGAGTGTAATAAAATGATTCATTTCAATGATTTGTGTTTTTTCATTTCAAGTACAACCCCATGTTCTGACGTGTATTATTGCACCATGATAAACAATGTTCCCATAGGTTTTTGTTCTAAAGAGTTCCGGTTCTTTAGTAATGAGTGCACAAACTTTTAAAAATGTCAAACCAAACTTTGAAACAAAAATTTTAAACAAAAAATTCGAAACAAAAATTTTCAAATGAAATATTTCAAACCAAATTTTCTTCTAAGCAGTTCCGGTTCTTCACTAATGAGTTCAAAAACTTAAAAATTTGAAACCAAAATTTTCCAGACAAAAATTTCGTAACAAAAATGTTCAAACAAAAAATTTTTAAACAGAAAAAAATCGAATTTTTTAAAACTAAAATTTCAAAAAAAATTCCGTTTTGAAACGAACAAAGCTTCAAACGAAAAAATTTCAAACAAAATTTTGAAAAAAAATTCATAAAAATTTCAAAAAATTTTCAAACAAAATTTCGAAAAAATTTCTAAAAAAATTTTTAAACAAAAATTTTGAAACAAATTTTCAAACGAAAAATTTCAAACCAAAGTTTCAAACAAAAAATTTGAAACAAAAATTTCGAAACAAAAATTTTCAAATTAAAAATATCAAACGCAAAAATGTCAAACCAAAGTTTCAAACAAAAAAATTTCAAACAAAAATTTAAAAGCATTTTAAATACTAAACAAAACCAACTGAATGCAGCAAAGTTTTGAAAATCATCAACCAATCAGATTGCACGAAAGATGGTGATCAACTAATCAAATTGCGTCAACAATAACTTTGCCAGAGTCAGATTACATCACCTTGTGACTAAATTTCAGTGTTGTAGCATGTATTCCCTTAAGACTATGAGTCATAAGATTCAACAAGGTTAGCTATCAGATTTCTAAAGCTCAAGGTCAAATCAATCACCACAAATGATCTTAAACTATGAGCTGTGACTAAAGTTCAAAGTATTGTTTCAAATTTCGCGCCTTATGTTAAGTTCTGTTTATCACAATTCCCAAATTTAAAGAATACTTCTCTCGATATACCTAAGTCTTAGAATTAATCATACCATTATATGTTCAATAAGGTCAATAATGTCTGTCAATTGTTTACCTGAGTAGAACCAACTGTTTATATTTGCTTATATTTGGTCCATAGGTTAGAATAATCAAAACCAATGACGCAATTTCATTTGACAATTCTCAAATTATCCTCCAAAGTTTGTGTATCAATGTCCTGGACTTCTAATCCCATCATAGGTCAATAACTGATCACGTAATCATACTAATATTTGACAATGATTTACTCAATGAATGAGATACTATCCAATTTTAAGAACAATTACCAATTATTGATATGACAATAAGAAATGTACCCCTTCCAAAATTTAAGATTGGTACACAAATACACCTGTCTCATGAAAAAGTAATAAATCCTGTACTCATTCAATAATAAAGCCGTATCAAAAAATAGGTCAATAAATTTTAAACTTTGAATATCTGGCCATAAGAGGAACACCAACATCTACAATGGGTCCTAGAAAACGTTTACCGAATTTTGTTATTTGATAATTCCCAAATTAAAAAGGGAACATAAACATATAAAGGTAATAAACCTCTGTATATACCCATATAACGTGCTAAATTGGGGTCAATAACATCCTAAATTTGATTTTTTGTAGTTCTTTACCCACGAAAGGGAACGATGTGGACCATCCTAATTTATAGTGGTATATATTGATGACCTGTACTATGATACCAAATGCTTATATTAAACAATTTCTAAAACTGAGTGGATGAGCCAAGATACCCCCGCCCAATTTTAAAGGGTGCATCAATGTATGAGCCTATGGTGCATCATGATGCATTAAAGGGTGCATCAACGTCTTATGATAGGAAATGAACCTATATACATGACCATATAACCATATACGGTAATAAAACCTCGTCAAAGGCAATAAATTTGACCAAAAACCAAACACGTGGTACAACATATTGCTTACGTTTATATTTTGGCAATTTTTTACCCATGAAAGAAAGCAAGGTGGACCACCCAAATTTATCATGACACATGTCGAGGTCATGTACTATGATAGCGAATGTTTAAATTGGAAAATTTCCAAAATTTAAGGGGTGGCCATGGTACCCCTCCCAAAAATTTAAAGGTGTGTCAAATGTACCTGTGGTTTATGATATGGAATGGAACCCTATACATGATCATATAACCATATAAGGTAATAGGACCTCATCCAAGGAAATAAATTGGGCCAAAACCAAACACGTGGTTATACTAAAATTTGGCAATTTTGTATCCATGAAAGGGAACGAGGTGAACCACTAAAATTTATAGTCATCTATATTAGGGTCCTATACTATAATACCAAATATATTTAATGGGCAATTTCGAAATTAGAGGGGTGGGCCAAGGTACCCCTCCCGAGTGCACAAATGTACCTATGTCTTATGATAGGTAATGGACCCCTATACACGACCATATAACCATATAAGGTAATAGGACCTCATCCAAGGAGATAAATTGAGCCAAAACCAAACAAGTGGTTGTATTAAAATTTGGTAATTTCGTACCCATGAAAGGAAACGAGGTGGACCACCCAAATTTATAGTGATGTATATTAGGGTCCTATACTATAATACCAAATATATAAAATGGACAATTTCCAAAACTAAAGGGGTGGGCCAAAGTACCCCTCCCAAAAATTTAAAGGGGAGCATCAATATATTCATGTCTTATAATAGGAAGTGGACCCCTATACATGACCATATAACCATATAAGCTAATAGGACCTCATCCAAGGGAATCAATTATGTCAAAAACGAAACACGTGGTACAACGTATTGCTTACGTTTATATTTTGGCAATTTTGTACCCCTAAAAGGGAACGAGGTGGACCACCCAAATTTATAGTAATATACATTAGGGTCCTATACTATTATACCAAATGTGTAAAATGGGCAATTTCTAAAATTTAAGGGGTGGGCCAAGGTTCCCCTCCCAAATTTTTAAAGGGGTGCACAAATGTACCTATGTCTTATGATAGGGGATAGGGAATAGACCCCTATACATAACCATATAACCATATAAGGTAATAGGACCTCATCCAAGAGGATAAATTGGGCCAAAAGACCAAACACGTGGTTGTACTAAAATTTGACAATTTTGTACCCATGAAAGGGAACGAGGTGGACCACCCAAATTTATAGTGATACATACTATGGTTCTATAGTATTATACCAAATGTTTAAATTGGCAATTTCTAAAATTGAAGAGGTGGGCCAAGGTACCCCTCCCAAAATTTTCAAGTGTGCATTAATATACCCATGTCTTATGAAAGGTAATGGAACCTGTATACGCCCATATAACCATATAGGGTAATAACACCTCATCAAAGGGGATAAATTAGGTCAAAATCCTCCGAAATTTGAATTTTTAGCAATTTTTTTACCCATAAAGGGGAACGAGGTGTACCCCTAGTACTGATAGAGGTACATACTATGGTCCTAGGCTACCATACCCAATTTTTAGATTTGGCAATTTCCAAAATTTAACGGGGGTGGTCCTATGTACCCCTGCCAAACTTTAGGGGGTGGGCCAAGGTATCCCTGCCAAAATTTAGAGGTGGTGGTTCTAAGTACCCCTAGGTCATTGACCCCGGGCCAAGAGCATTGACCTTTGTCTTATGACGTCACTGTGGGTCATTCGCTCCAACGGGTGGGCTTACTACTCGCACTTTTCTATGCCCCCTCTTTCCCCTTCTCTCTCATACCAGGACTCTCTTACCTTGTATGTACACTTACGCTCTTTCGACTTTCTATAGACTTTCCCCTACCCACTCTCTTCAATTGGCCTTCGTCATCCGAGCATCTACGATTCTATTTCCTACCATTGGCTTTCTCGTTTCCCATTAGATACCCGTTATTTATATGCTGATGTTTGTAAATTCCGCTACTGTCTTGGTTCTGGTTTCTATGATTTCTTTTCCAACTTTCATTTTAGTTACAAATTGCGCTCCTCCTCTACTACCTTTCTTGCCGAAGTTTACACAATTTTTGCTTCGCTCTGTCATCTCTTCAACACTCTTATGTTACAGTTTGTTTCGTTACTGATACTAAATCCATCCTTACTGCATTACTATCCGATCGTTCGATTTCTAAAGCTGATCGATCTCTCTTAGAGATAAAGTAATTGGCAACACAATTTTTATAACGACTTATCAAAAAGATAGTCGTAAACCTGGTTCGTTTGCTGAGATAAAAATCTGAAGTGGTAGTATTTCTTTGACATGAAAATATTAGCTTCGATATTTAAATACCATTAATCTCACCTTGTTTATAAAAATGACAACGTCTATAAACGGTGCTAAACTGGTTTATTATTTGATATAACTTATAATATTATTTTCTTAACTTTCCAAGCACACAAACTTGCTGACGAGGTATGCACATGCAGTGCACATGTATGAGTACTTTCTGCCCAAGGTACAGGTAAATATTACACAAACCAAAGTATTTTGTTATATAAAAATGTCGCTGGACAAAGGGACTGAATATAAAAGTCATGAGTTGGCTTGGCTTTTATCTTCAAGAACCACTGGTCCGTTTACATTAATGTTCCTACATAGCATATGTCCATCATATTTTGATCGCACCTTGTATATCACTTCATTACATTTCACATATATTTTAAACAAATTTTACACTTCATCAATACTTACTTTTAACAATAAAGTTTTAACACAAATTAATATAATGAAAACAATTTTGTGCTTGATTAATCATGCATTAAATTATAATCCTTCACGTTAATAAGAAAGAATTCAAGTTATTGAAAACTTATCGTTGATGAATGAAAATCAAAGAAAATATAATTGAACAAAAATCAAAAATTAAACACAATCTACGTTTGATTAAGCACATGTAAGTAAATAAATCTATTTTTACAGAAACAAAAGACACCCTTTTGTTATTATATAAATACATTTTTATTATTATTATTATTTTTCATTCCTATTTATTTGAGCAAGAATGTCAGGTGCTACTAACTCTTTCACTAGATGCATCCATTTTTCCTTTGTATACGGAGTAGGTTTCCAAACCTTTAACTCATCTATATTGCGAAGTCCAATTGACATCCCCGTTTTAGCGTTCAACAATTCGAAAACTTTAGGATTTATTTCCTTAAAACATAAATAAGGACCTGAGAAAATGTCACAAAATTTATAAATTTTCTTTAACAACATATTACTTTGTGGATGTTGTTTAACAAAAACTAAGTCATTGACCTTGATCCGATATTTTCCTTCTTGCAATGACTCTACTTGGGAATTACGTTTCAAAAACTTGTTATGTCTTCGGATCTTCACCATATTCACTAAACTGGATGAATCTATAATTGTCGAATCTTCTAATTTGACATCAAAATGTTGTTCCACAGGGAAAATCAAATCAGAGCCATTATGCACATTAGCAGGAGATACACCTAAAGTATCTGATATAGAATGGTTCAAAAGGTACGTAATTTGGTTGACATGCTTAATCCATTCAGCATGTTTATCCTTACAAAAGTGCCGAAACAACATACCAAAATTGCGATGTACATTTTCTACCACGGAGCTACTTGGGTGGTACGGAGTCACAAAATGAATTTTAATGTTGGCCTTGTTCATGGCTTTGAGAAACACATCACTTTTGAATTGTGAACCGTTATCGCATAATATATGTTCGATAGGGCCACAATGTGGAATATATACATTCAGAATTTTATTCACGATAGCAGCGGAGGTTGCTTTACGCAAGGGATAGGCTACCACATATCGTGAAAAGATATCCATAGTTGTTAACAAATAAACTTCTCCAGTAGCTGCTCTGGGTAAAGGTCCATATAAATCGATCGACAGAAATGAATGTGGTCTCTCAGGCGTTATTGATAGCATTGGTTTTTGTATAGCCTGGTAATTATGCTTAATTCGCATGCACTCAATACAGTCATTGATATAATTTTTGACTTGAGCTCTCATTCCCTTCCAGTAAAAAGATTTATTAACCAAGGCACATACCTTCACATACCCAAAATGTCCGAAATCATCATGGTAGGCCTTTAATATGCGTGCTGTTAACGTAGGTGGAATGCAAATTTTGTTCCTAGATTTGAATTTAAAATCCTTAATAAGTAAAATTCCGTTATTTAATTTAAATCTGGAATTCCAGTGTTTGGGACAACTACATCCCTCGCCGCATGAAGATAAATGTTCCATGATTTGTTTGTATTTATGATACTTCATTTGATGTTCTCTTAAATCTTCTATTGAAATGGTAGCTATTTCATCCTGTAAGATCTTAAATTCGTTAATGGACAAAATATGTTGCTCTTCTCCAGGAAACAGACGTGATAAGGTATCTACGGGTCCATTATCTATCCCTTTAATGTGTTGTACTTCGAAATCATAAGCTTGAAGATCTAACGACCAGCGAAGTAATCTGTTATTATATCCTTGTACGCTATTAAGGTATCGCAATGAATTATGGTCGGTAAGTACTATGAAATGACACCCGCTAAGATATGGAGCGAATTTTTGTATTGCAAAACGTATAGCCAAAAGTTCAATTTCTGTCGTGGTGTATCCCTTTTCAGCTTTCTTTAGAGTACGGCTAGCGCAATGTATAACAGCTGGTCCCTGAATAGTTGGGTTAGGTTGCCATAGTACTGCAGAGATTCCAAGTTGAAAACCGTCACACTGCACATAGAAAGGAACGTCATATCTGGGGTGATTCAAATGGATGTTTCGTTTTACGCACTCCTTCAACTTATTAAAACTGTGTTCTTGAATCGGACCCCATTGCCATGGTACTCCTTTCTTTATGATCATAAATAAAGGCTGGGCTATCTCAGCGAATCGCGGGATGGCTTTGCGAAACCAATTGAAGAGTCCTAATATTTGTCGTGTCTGTTTCACATTTACAGGCGCAGGCAGATCTTCTATTGCTTGAACTTTAGATTGACTGAATTGTAAACCAGAGGCATCAATTTGGTACCCAAGAAATTCTATAGAATTCTGCAAAAATTTGGATTTCTGTAGATTGATAGTAAGGCCCGAACTTTCCAATCTCTCTAAAACTATATCTAAGTACTTCAGGTATTCATGTGGATTTTTCTCCATGATTAAGATGTCATCAGCATAAGTTATCACGTTGCTGCGTAAGTCTTGACCTAGAACTTTGTTCAAGCAGGATGCTAATGCTGCACTACCATTGATAAGCCCAAAGACTACACGATTGTATTCGTACAAGTGACCTTCAAAACTAAATGCTGTGTATGGTTTTGAATCTTCATGTAACTCGACCTGATTATACGCCATCACTAGATCTAGATTTCCGAATACAGTGTTCCCTTGTAAAGAAGCTAGTATTTCTTCTACTGGAGGATACCTCACTTGTTCTAGATCAATGTGACTGTTCGTGCGTCTCAAATCTAATACCACACGTAAAGAACCATTTTTCTTTGGAACAACATGTAATGGATTAAGGTGGACGCTTCTTGAAGGCCTAATGATCCCATCTCTTAACATATCTGCAATTTGCTGCCGTACATTCTCCCTGTATCTATATGGAATTATATAGGGCTTGGTTACTATGGGTTTGTCTGTTTTAACTTTAAAAGAATAAACAAAATCCTTGCAACGTCCAGGACGTTCTGAAAAGACATTTCTATGTTTATATAAGATGTTCTTAAAATCGGCTATTACTATATTATCAGCAAAATCAAGGCTGCTTTCGAGTAATTTAACATGTTCAGAAAATAATACATCGTCCTTTATATTCACCAAATTTTGTTTGTCTTCCAATCGTGGATCATTTAATTTATCACTTTTTGCACTAATAGAAACATTATTCACTATAGGAGACATATCATTATATTGACAAGCAAGATTATCTAATTTTGGAAGCAGTTTCTGAACGATTTCCTGAGGTATACCCGGTATCGTCAACGTTTGGTTTTTAAAATCAAGCATGACACGTAATTGGGATAATAAATCTAAGCCCATAATTAATTTCTCGTTAAGATCCTTTATTACCAGAATAGGGATTGATATTTCAAAATCTTGAATAGATATTGTCACACGAGTAATTCCTGCTACTCTCTTTTTATGTTTACCGGTAAAATCAACTATAATAAGATTCTCAGCCTTTTGTAGCTTAGGATTCGAATAATTACTAGTAATTGCTTTCCACAATGAATACAATAATAGAGAGGCATTTGCTCCTGTGTCAAGTAGAGCTTCGGTACTTAACCCATTGACTTTAATAGGTATTTTAGCTGTACTATATGACTTTAAAAATACAAAATTTTCTTCAATATTAAAACCATCATTGACAGTATCATCTTCAAACCAACAACGATTTACAACCGGTATAAATTAGTACTGACACCTATTAATTGCTATTTCAGAATAATTATTTACAGTGACGTCATGTGAAAGATCATTTTCATAATTAGCATGTACATGTAAATTGGAAGATAAATGTTCATAAAAATTATCACTTAAATTTTTAGATAAATGTTCATGAGAATCTACAGCTGACATGGGTTTAACCCCTACCACATCAGCCGCGATTAGTTTAAATTCATACTCGTGTATGGTTCCAATAAAGTACACTGTACAGCACAATCGTGATTATGTCCCGTATTATTGTTCTGTACAGAAATTACTTCAATGCCTGGATCTTGATGCGAAGTGCCATCTCTTGTCCTTCCATTACGTCTATCCGCGTAGTTCGCTGTATTTCCGGAATTTCGCCATACATTACGTCGATTTTTAAATCTATTTTGACTATATGGTCTAACATAGGAATTGCTACGATTAATTAGGTTAGGCGGATTCTCTACATAACCTTGTCTATTTTGCTCATTTTGATTGCTAGAGTATACTCGGCTTAGGTTAGGTTTCATATTATTCACACTTCGGATATCTAAATTCCGAACAGGCACCAAATGATCTGAATTATTCTTATTTTTACCCATTCCTAATTGTGGAATCATGGCATGGTATTGAGTTTCGTAGCATTGGACAAGCATCAATAAATGGCTGAAACTCATACACTGTGTGGAAAATAAGATCTGTTGCAATTTAAATGGAAGCAAATTTCGAATCGATGCTATTATTCTCGATTCCGATTGTAATGGATTAACAACCTTTAATTCGTTGTAGACATTTACAACAAATTCTACAAGAGATTTGTGCAATCGAGGATTGAAGTGTTGATTTCTAAGGGTGGCATCTCTATTTGCCAGCAAAAAGTCATTTTCATAATTTGCGATCAATGCCGCTTTGAATTCCTCATATGTACTAATGTGATCACGTATGGCTTTAAACCATAAGGAACAAGGTGGGAGTAATACATGGGGTATTAATTTCATATACTGTGATCTATCTATACACATTATATTGCATTCGTCTTGGAATTTCTCTAAGAAAGAAGTAGCATTCTCATTACACTTACCACTGAATTTGCTCATAGCTCGAATTTCACTCATCTTAACACTTAATTTTACCTTCCTTTTCTCATTCCTTGTTCTTGTTGAGTGATAGTTCCTATCCATGACATGCTGTGTCGTCACACCATCTATGTTTCGCTCATCAGTACTCTTCGGACAACTTTCTTCTAGTATAATATCCTCATCAGACCCCGGCGAAGGCGAGTTCATCTCCGGTGAGTGGGGAAACTCCAAGCGATCACTATCCAAGTTATTACGGTAAATGTGGTCTTTAGCCTGTAATGTTCTAATCTCTTCCTGTATAGTAGCTAACAACTGTGTATTTACACGTATGTTGTTAGAATTGTTGGTGACCTGGATCTTTTGCTGTTTAATGGAAGATTCTATTACTTCTAAATCTTTTTTTACAGCACTAATTTCTTGGTTTTGGTGATTGTGCTTTTCTTGACAATCATCGGATATCCTTTTTAACTTTTCCTCGAACTGTGAGGATATGTCGTTCACCACCTGGACAATTGTCTGTTTCGTTTCATCTGATTTCTGTTCTATCCGTCTACTTAATTCTTCATATTGCTTATTTGATTCGTCAAACTTCTGGTCCATTCGTCTATTTAATTCTTCATTTTGCTTGTTAGCTTCGTCAAACTTCAGTTCTATCTTCTGTTCTATGGTCTTGTTAGATTCGTTGAACTTCTGTTCCATGGTCTGCTTTAATTCTTCACATTGCTTGTTAGCTTCGTCAGACTTTTGCTCTATGGTCTGCTTTAATTCTTCATTTTGCTTGTTAGCTTTGTCAAACTTCTGTTCCATGGTCTGCTTTAACTCGGTAGACATTTGAATTAATTGTCGCTGTAAAGCTAACAAGATTCGATCCTCCGATGTCAATCCTGGTGTTACACTAGTCTCATCGCTGTCACTATTATTTGATTCATGCTGCATTGTTTCGTTGTCCATTTTTCTTATGATTACTTTACCACTTCGCAATATGGTTAAGTTCGTATTCATTAACTGTAGTATAAAAGTAAATTCAACCTTACTCTTCTTCGGGAATTGAATTTACAAAGTCCCGGGTGAGGTAAACCAAAATTTTTATAACGACTTATCAAAAAGATAGTCGTAAACCTGGTTCGTTTGCTGAGATAAAAACCTGAAATGGTAGTATTTCTTTGACATGAAAATATTAGCTTCGATATTTAAATACCATTAATCTCACCTTGTTTATAAAAATGACAACGTCTATAAACGGTGCTAAACTGGTTTATTATTTGATATAACTTATAATATTCTTTTCTTAACTTTCCAAGCACACAAACTTGCTGACGAGGTAACCATAAAACATGTCCATATCAACAACTATCCCATAATAATATCTTACATATATTAAAAACATTCTTCTTTTGTTAATATGAAATTAACATTCTGCTAAGTATAGTGCACATGTATGAGTACTTTCTGCCCAAGGTACAGGTAAATATTACACAAACCAAAGTATTTTGTTATATTTTCTCCTTCTGCACACCGCTCCCGCTACCTTTCCAGCCACATACAACGTTTGGAATGTTGCAATTCTCAAAGTTCTACCTCTTCTTGGTACTTGCACCCCTCTCTTTCTCTCAGTTCCTCTCCTTGGTTTCCTTTCACCTCCCTCTCTACTTTCCAAATCCGTTTACTACTAGAACTCCACCTTCATGTCCCCTTCACTCCTGTTGTGTCTATCGTCTCCATCTACGTTCCTCACTTGCAGTGATTGTTGAATCGTCCTCAGTACATACAATCACTTAATCTCTGCTTGTCTCGTTACTCTCTATACTTCTCCAGTTCTACTCTCTCTTGTAGTCTTGGCCCTTACAACTTGGATTCGTCTTTTACCAGCATCGCTTCCTTATTCATTTTTCTCTTTTGTGTTTCTACTAATCGCTTGTTATCCTCTAGTACATAATTCCAGTCCAATACTTTCTGTCAACTCTCCACGTCTATGTAGCATTTTTGATTTGACGTGCGTGAAGCTGACCCATCCCAATTGAGAACATTTCTTAAAAGTAGCACCAAAAATGGGCTAAAATAGGCTTCACAAAAAACAAAATTTTAAGGAATGAGCTCTTCAAATTGGCGAGAAATTAGAAGATTAATTTAGGCGGGGAGCCACTAAACTAGCAAAAAATATTAGTGCTAAAGAATGAGCTTCCAGAAAAAAAAAGTGCTCTATTCTTTCCTGTACAAATTACGTTGCTTAGTTGTGGGCCAACGTAAAGCTGGCCTCGCTCACCCAACGGGGGACAACTGAATTTGTGTCAAATATAAAGATAACCAAGATAAAGTTCTGGCGATCTTTGTGGAGGTCTGTTTTCATTTGCTCTCACCCCGGGAGTTGAAAGCGAATGCAGTTAAGGCAAATGATGTGGTCAAGATATCGGCTCACACTGTAAAGAATTCACTCTAGACCCAAATTGCTGCTGGTCTTGTTTCTACCGCAAATAGTTGAGCAAATACTGAGCAAGCATAGTGTTTACAGTTCTTTGTTAGCAATCGGAGTACGAAGTCCCGAGATCGTCCTAGCCTTTTCTAGGACTTTCCTGTTACACCAGACAAATGCTGAGACGATACCTAGAACTATGGGCCATGGCCACCAATATTTCACTTTCTCCGATGTTATCATCTGCTGAGTGTTCTAGTGTAAAATGGTCTCTGAGACTGTATTTTTTATTTTATAATAAATATTATAAATATTTGTTGCATATGACAATTCTAGCATAACATTTAAATAATAGTTTCGTGGCTCTGAGTTAGGTAGGTGAGCCTATCACACGCTGGCCTCCCAATTAGCAACCCTGTTTGTACAGTGAATAATAGAGCACATTTTTTGTCTTTATACTTTTCTGGGAATAAATTTTTAGAATTGTTTTCTGGCGCTAGTTTTTTTAGCTCCTCCTTGGGTGGACGCTATAGCATCATGCTGGTCCTTAATTTGGCAACCCTGTTCCTACGGTAAATATTTTAGCACACTTTTTGTTTTGATGATTTCTCTGAGCACATATACAGCACTATTATATGACACTAGTTTGCCTTCACCACCCCCAAAGTGGGAGGGGCTAATGTGAATATACCCCGATCAAATTAATTCTCACAATTTTTTTTTAATTTCTCGCCAATTTCAAGAGCATTCTGTAAAATTTTGCATTGTCTGAATCATATTTTTTAGTTGTAGATAGATCTTGTACAAGAGAGAGTAAAAGCAAATTAAGATTTAAAAGTTTTTAGAAGAAGAAGAGGAGGATGAAGAAGAATGCTCATTAATGTAACTTCTAATGAAATGTCAAGAGTTAATACTAATTTTTCAGTAAGATTTGTATTAAAGAAAAAATGAATTGAGACGGTAATTTTGTATTTGTTTTACACCTGTTTTTGAACAAGGGTTTGATGACTCAGAGTATTAATTCATCAAGGAGAGTTTCTTGAGAAAATTATGTCAGATAAAGCAGGCGAAATAATAGGAATATATTTCATCATTACTCGAGCAGATAGTTCTCACGAATTTTGATACAATTCTTACATTTTCAGGTTAAATTAGAGCTTTGTATTTATTTTTAGCAGACCATGCACTAAACGACTAGCTCCATTATCATTTGCAGATAATATAAAAACTACAGTGCATCAAACACTAATCAACTTGTGCTGGGTGGCCAATAAAAAGCACGAATGCTATCTAACCGAGTCCGCGCAGTAAGTTGAGCCCGAGCGGTAACGAGACAGTGCGTCAGTAGGGAGCAGGCTCGTCAGCGACTAGAGCAATATGCATAAGCACGTATAGCGGAAGAACAAACTTAGAGACACATACGCAATGTTTTTAGTATCTCTCAAAATTCATTTCAGCGTCTTTTGCACTTACAGTACTTAAATTCAAACTCTCATTCCTTCAAGAAAAGTGTTTTATATCGTATTTTACCTATTTTTTTTATTTCATAGGAGCGTCTTATCTAATGAACCATGTATTTCTTCAAAAGGTGCTGTCAATTATATCCATTTCTGCGAACCTTTGATTTTCAAATTTACATAGCATTTCCACTATCTGTTACGGCTAAATTGGGAGAGTAGTGTAGATTCTTCAGAATTTCGTCGGAAATTAAAAATATGTTTCACAATTTTCAATCTCCATTTTTGTTCTAAGTAATGCTCTCTAGACTCTTACTGACGCATGCCTCAATAAGTGCGTACAGGTTCGTCATATTCTTGCTAAGTAAAGTGCCATGAAGTCAATTGAATATAGTTCGTTAGTTGGTATCCCGCTAACAATCAGATGTCAAACATTTATCTGAATAATGAAACAACAATGATTTTATTATATTTCAGAAAGGAATGGAACTAAATTTTAAAAAATGATGAACTATTTCCACGTAGTGTAATGCAAAACGTTGTATGATAACAATGACGTTATCCGTTCTACTTTCGTTTTCATCGTTTTCCTTCCAAAAGTATAATTTAAATCATGTTATTTCAATATTCAAATAACGAACTACTATTCTTTCACATTGTGAATCAAACAACACATACATCAAAAAATAACAGACGTATTATGACCTAACCTAGGACAAGCACTGGAAAACCGTATCCTGTCACAGTTTAGCTATCGCAACTGCTACACGGGCAACACGCCATACACATCGTACAACATTACAACATCAACCAATCACAATCTTTAAGAACATGAATCATCACGGTACTGTGTTAACAACTCACCCTCAATCAAGACAAAACACACTACCTCGAAGTACCTATTAACGTGGGATCAAAACATTCTGTATGAAGTGATAGAAATAAATTTAATGAATAAACAGAAAAATGTTTATATTGAATTTGTTTCAACACTAAACAGTTGACAAAAAGCAAGCTTCTAAAATTTTACTCTTGCAAAGTATGTATTCACTGAAAACAAGAGCATTTCCACAAAATACGAGAAGCAAGTGAAAAACACTGATGAATGTAGGACAAGACTAAACATGAAGCAAGTAGTTTAGATATCGAGGTGGTCAAGCCCTCCTAACCATACTTAACAGACTAAGTAACACTAAAAATACTAATATAATAAATGTCTTATTGTAATTTGCAATTTTTAAATAGCAACGTAACACACCAACGCCTCCGAACTACTTCCATAAGAATTCACCACAAAATACCAAGTAACAAACTAAACCTAAACATTAGTTATGCGAGAAACACGCACTATCCTGATATAAGTTATCACTATAAACAAGAATTGCGTTTGCAGAGAGGCTTGGTTTGATTAGGTTAGTAAAATAAGTTGGGTAGGTTAGGTTAGTTAAATTCAGGAGATATGTTGCTGCATGTTGTGTTATCAAGTATGTTTGTGTGGGTGCAAACAATAATACGAGTTCCTGTAGCACTTGTAATCGTTTCACACTAGTAATTCTACGCTTAAAACTATAAAATATAACATTTTCAGAACTGCATAAAAAATCTCGCCACCCAAAACAATACCTAAATCAATTCTTGACGTCGTGCATCAGTTGAAATTATTCATACGAGTAACCTTACAATTCTAAAAGCAAAAAAAAAAAAAAAAAAAAAAAAAAAACTATAATAATATGAGTAACAAGCTGCCTGCCTATATAATTAAGATCAGTAATTATCACCCTTCTGTAAATAGATTTAACCTTGTCCTTTAAAGTGGTCCCATCCTAAGAGTACAAGTCTTTGTAGGATTAAGGATGTGTTTCCTTTTGAAAGAAACTTATTGCCAATAGAACTGGACAAATTGGAAACATTAAGAAATTACAAAATCCCACTTAATGAAAACACTAGATGAAGATAAACTCCGAAGCTATCAAGGAGTGATTTTACGTTGGATAAATGGATATGTATAATAATAATAATAATAATAATAATAATAACAAGATAATAACTATAGCCCGAAAGTTTCACAACACTATTTTTCTATAAAAGTTGCCTGTATCGGTAATTCATTGAAGGAAGAGTTCTTTTGTGTTGTTAACACGTAGCAGAGGTTCTTGTATTGATGTTTTGCTTTTTTTTTGCAACTTTTTAACGAGTGTTTTTCTTTTTTGGCTTTTTATTATACATATGTTCATTCTGTCACTGAAATTTTAAACTGGGAACCCTCAGTTTCGACACGAAGCGTGCTTATCCGTAAATGTCACCTTTTATGTGAAACGTTTACCTCGGATAATATCGTGTTTAACAACGTTGCTTTCAGGTTCATGTTCTTTTACGCAACTTCGGCTCACTTAAGTCTGAGAAGTGTTTGTTGGAGTGATTGTTTTGTTTATTCGTGCCTTGATTGTTTCCTTAGTTGGTATCTGGACGAACAGAAGCTTTTATAAATTTAAAGCTCCATCAAAAATGATCTGTACAGCTGCTGCAGAAAGGAAGAGCCAACTTAAGTCACAAAGGATCATTAGTTTCAATATATTTTATTCTAAACTCAAACCCTAAGCAGGCCTCATCATGCCAAAATTTACATTCTTTTGAGAAGTAAGTTACAAAAGTATGGTTTGTCAATATTTCAGTTCATCAATTCATATGTCGCACTTTGATCACAGAAAACGCGACTCAATAATGTCTTCTTGTTCGTTACTGATTCAGCCCCATACATATAGAAAAAGTTGCAAGGGTACTATAAACCGATAAAATTTATATCTGTTTCATGGGATACATAGAATTTCTGAAGAGATGAGACAGCTACTCACTATAGTAGACAAGCTAATTTGAAACAACAAAATATATTTTTGAAACTTTTTTCCAATGACAGAGTTTAAGAGTAACATCCAACATGACACTTCCCCCATAACAGATCTTCACGACGTGAGGGAACAGAATATAATCTAGTCTGCACTACACAATCAACCTTGAAACGATCCCAGCTGTGATGCAACATTTATCAAAAAAGATCATTATTTTGTATAGAAAACGATTTGGGGTATCATGAGAGATAAAGCCAATGGTGCATCAAATTCCTAATACCATTTATCTAGTACTTCCAGGTGCGATACTTTACATATCGCTGATAGCGAAGCGAATCAACAGAAGCTAAACTAATAGCGGAAAAGTTGATTTTGTTTAAAGGTGCTTTCTTAAATCGTTAAAGACGAAGCACGAAAGGAATTTAGTCGCCTGGTGTTCAAAACATATAAACTTCATTTCGAAGTAGCACCAGGACAATATGACTACGGTTTGGAATAGAGATTCGAATACGATACGAAACATGAATTCAACTTACTTGGTCTTCTCCTTACCAAAAAGTTTCAATGAAGATACAGAGCTCTTCTTTAGGTTTAGTTGTTCTATTTTGCAGTAGCAATCAAGTGCTCGAAGTAGATCTTCCCATTGTCCTTTTCCTCTTTTGTCAAAATACAAGGCAGAAGGCCAGCAGACACATCTGTCGCATTCAGATTGTCAATTAAAATTAACCTAAAGCATCCTTCGCTTATTTGGCAGATAGTGCATAGTTATACGTCTATATGCTTCCACCAGTGCTTAAAGTTGACAAGCTTTTTTTATGTTAAAGATAGTTCTGGTCTTCAAGCCGCCAATTCTTTGCTCCACATTTGAAATAGTAGCACGATTTCTTGTGGCTGCATCACTGTGTACTGTGTGTATGTTCTGTAACGTTTCACTAAAACACTTTCCCGGTTCGTTATAACACTATTCCATTTAATCCACGTGTTTCGTTGTAAAACTTCGCGTGAGCTGCATCTTTTTTAAGCTTACCCAGATACCAAACGAATGAAACCGATTGTAGCCGGAACCTTACATAAGTCTTCCCAGTGCTACCACACTCGTAAACTTTCTGGTTGGTTATTTTTGTAAAACAGCTTGTATAATCATGTATATATTTACTAGTAGATTGCTTATCTTTCTTATAACGAACAGCGTTTTTAATTTTTGAAATTATGTTTATTCTTTTCCTTCAAATAATGTCATTGAAGACGCAGTTATAGACGTATAGATAACATTTTAGATTTAATGTGAAAGTTACGCGGAAGCGTTCACCTTACATTCAAGACATAAAATTACCGTATTTTATTTGTAAGTTAGTGATTACACTGGTTAAATATAAAACACTGTAATGGTCTAGTTTTTCCTTACGTTATACAGTAAATTCGAAAGAATATTTTTATCATTGTTTTTCATTTTTCAGGTTGTTTGAGTGCAATGCATTGTTATTCAACTTACGATGGACACTGGATCATTATCATCTTATGATAACAACTTCTAAACTTAAAATAAGCTGCAAATACCTTGATCAAGAGTTGTTTTTTATATACATTACAAATTATCGTTCGTGACTATTTATTGTCATAATGGAAAGGGCATACGAAAGAGAAAACGAAACGAATTCAGCCCTATGCGAAATTTTCATAAAAGCTGAAAATGACGACTACTATATTAATGAATCCTTGGAAGAACAGAAATCCTTGGTACACACAGAATATAAAGAATCAGAACTGCAAATATCTTCAACAGAAAATTCGACAATATTTCAAAATGTGACTTCTAGTTTCAATTCAACGTCATTATGTTTTGTGAGCCCAGAATTTCAAGTGCAAACCATCTCTCCTTCAACTTCTAACTCAGGTGATATAGTCCAGCCAGAACTTATTATCAAACATGATATTTCTATTCCTGAGCCAGTATCACTTTCAATAAAGTCAGAGCAAGACACAACAGATGGCACACATGAAACTGCTTTCGTTCACGAAATCAAAATAGATGAAAATAAGAAATACCGAAATCTCTTCGAATCATTTTCAAGTAATAAAATGGAAGAACAAACATCAACATATCATCAATTCCAAAGGTAATCTTTTATATTAGTTCATATTTTTAGATAACAGTAAATCTTTATCTTGTAAAGTAAATAAACGATTTCTGCCTCTACCTTAAATGACCATGTTTATATATTTGAGTAATATAGACAAAACATTCAAATCTGATGGTATATTACAAACATAATACGTAGAATAATCAACGTTTTGAGGTAAATTCTTCACATTCTTCTGTGTAAGTTCTCAACGTTTGAGATTTGCATTTCTCTTTACCACTTCGTCTAGTTTTAAACTTCCAAACTATGCTATGCATAAATGTCGAAAGTCTTATAAAACACCTTTGTCCGTTTGTCTACGGTATAAGAGTAAAAACGGTAAGAGATATCGAGATGTGATTTCTTGCAGTCTATTCAGCCTGCAAAGAAAACATTCCATCATCTCCACTAATTCTCTATTCAAACCATCAGTGGTCCAAATTGGTCATTTCCAGTTTCAAATTTTATTGCCGTAGAAAGAAAATGATAGCAGATAGCGATAACATATTTTCTGCAAACCATTCAGTTCTCAAGACAATATATCCACAAAGCAATCAAAACAGAAAGTGGTTCAAATTCACTATTACTTATTACCACGCTTATTACCAAAGAACGAAGATAGTAACAGATACCGAGTAAAATGGAAATCAATAGACTAGCCATGAAATAATTTCATTGACGTCTTACGATAACACATATACTTATTAATATCTCTATTTCCGTCGAGATGGTTTGCATTTCCTAGCTAGGACATAACTCTGATATCAGTAAAATTTCAAAAAACAACTTACCATATCTTAGTTGAGGTAGAGCTTTCATCTACAGATTCAAACGAACACGTTATGAGTTATACTACATCGGACGTAGTTCTATCTTTGATAAGATGATATTAAAATTTTCTCTCTAGGAATCATGTCAAATTTTAGTTGTCAAAAGGATATTCACACCAGTTTGTTTCGAAGTCTTATCACTGGTTCGAATTCTTCACTATTACATTTTGTATTATAGCACTTGAGAAGAGGTGGGTGTTAACAGCACATCAGTAACTGTCAATGTTGTATGTCAACGTTAACTGCAAATTAGGTAGAATCGTGTAATAATACATAAATATGTGTAGTCTGTTTATCTGTGGTTAATTGTCAAACCGAGGTTACTTCTCAATATCCTGTCTACAACGTGGGATTTACGTTCTTGAAATATAATCAGTGGGGAAAAGAAAATGCTGGTATAAGCAGAGAATATCTAAATCCAGATTTTGGTTTCAAAAAGTAAGTTCACTATCTTTTAGAACTATATCCAGAGCAGTTCACTGTTCCGATAAGCTACTTTCAAAGACTAGTTTGCTTCACTAAGGAAGGCAGAACTTCTTTCCATAGCTCAGTAGTCTGAAAAGCTTTTTTATACTGAAGTCATGCGTTTTGATTGCTCTCTGATATGTATATATAAAGTATATATATGCACCGGTTAGTAAAATGTGTTGAGTATATAAAAGTATATACCCGTCACTCTGACCGACCTTTAAAGAAAATTATCTGAACAATTGAAACAGAACTCAGAAAAACGAAATTTATCAAATAAAACTTCCCAAATGAAAAGTAACTTTCAAGCTAAGCGAATCTTCCCACCCTGCTAGCAGAACAGACAGAAGTCCGAAGGCTTGCGTAGCTGTCTTGCTGTTCTGGGGCAAAAACTCTCAGATAAACACAGAATTTTCCGTTTCGCATTTCCTCATAATAATATACATCGCCCCTGATAAAACTTAGGTGCCTCAGATGAATCCATATTCACAACATCGAATGAAAGGCGCCGTTTTCTGTATCGTCCGAGGAGCACCCGCTATGACTCAATATGCGGTTGTGTGAAAACGCAGTCGTTAGGTATCTATTTCGTTTTGGAGTTAGATTACCATTCGAAGTGCAGGACAGAATTGGAGGGCACTTGGAAAGTGCTCAATACTTACATATTATGAGTAACACGATGCCATCACTACGAGTACTTCAGCATCATGGTGTCATTCTCTTCCAGTAAGATCAAGCTCCAGTACGTTCTTCCCGTGTGGCTTAGGAATCGTTCGCAAGACAGCCTGAGATTTACTAAAGTCCTAATTGCTTTGCTGAGTACACCTCGAACTATGGAAAACGTCTGTGGAGAGATGAACCGTACTCTAAGGAACAGTTGGCATGAAACAGATCCACCAGAGCTCGGGATGAACCGAGGGGTATATTTCCTGACGCATAGGTGGAGGTAGAGAAAGTAGATTTTTGGTTCATCTAATAAATTCTGTGTCCAGAAGAATTGAACGTGTAATAAATGCAGAAGGGTCTTGCGCAAAATGTTATTTTCCCTACCAAAAATCCCAAAAGTCCTTTCTACGCTACCTCATTTTTTGTGAAACTATTTCTCGTAGCAACCATTCATTCTATTATATTTTTGTCTATTTATAAAGAGAAGTCACTAAGGGATTTTAACTCAAAAACCTCCCGATTGTCAATCCAGTGCTTTACGACTGAGCTACATCAACACAAAAATCCATTCTAAAAAAAATGACTTTCAATTTGCGCGTTTTAATAACTTTAATACTGATATCAATTGAAAATGTATTAAACTTGACTTGTTTGAAATCCGGGAGACTCGATGTAGAAAAATCATCCAACACACTTAGACAGCAAACGGCAATGAAAATTTTCGAAATTACTTACATTACTTAATTAGAGAAAGTGAGGACCGCGATGCCTGTGTTACAGCGTTTACCTCTGGTGCATGGAGTCCTTGCTTCGATCCCAGCAATGCAAGGGTTTTCTCAAGTTTCTGTTTCCTCCCACTTTCTTCATTCTACTCATGCGTTCATTTGTCATCACACTCTCCTTTCCCAGCCGACATAAGCATGGGACATAAAACTTAAATGATTTCATCTTTTCAATTAAAGAAAGTGTAAATTTATACAGTTTTTTTATCCTACAACCCTGTTAACCTTTTGAGCCATGTTTCAATTTTTAATTATGGGATTTTCAAATTCTACAATCAGAAATTTCAACATTCTATAATTCAGAAATTGATATCATGAATTTGGAAAGTTACTTATCCGTCTCCCGCTAGTTCTTGTACACAGAATTTCCAAAAAGGTCCATACGTGAAGTGTTTAACCACTTCCACTACGATTTATTTTCTGAGTTTCCTACCTCTATCTAGCATTTATTTTTCGTATTTTTTTTCAATGAAAATTATATAAATTTAAATATCAAAATAGTAACCCTATGTGATGCTACACTTTAAATTTTATGACGAGTGTAGCTTGTCATTGTGTGGTTTGGCACCGGGAGTTCATGATGAGCTAGATTCGTCATTTCAGTGCAAGGGATTAACGAAATATGATTACGTATATTTCAATCTGTCACGTAAAGTGTAAGGGGGAAATGCAAGTAATTTCAAAATAATAGAAAAAACCGCATTACTCAAATTATAGAATGAATAGTGCATTTTACTCTACATAACTGTGATATACTAGACCAAAAAATTTCATATGCAATAATACGCAACTGTAGCAGTGAAATAAATAAACGCCATATGCATATATTTCATATACAGCGACTATAATATTATCTTTAAAAACACATCCCAAGATGTAATGAGAATATTGAGAAAGTACATCAGTATGACAAATTCTGCAGGTAAATACAGTACCCACACTCATGTATTGCTATTAGAAGTTAAACCTCGACACATGATATCCCGACGTTCTCTCAACACCAATTATACCTCAGATGTTATATTCTAAACAATAATTTATGTTCTGAAATGATTGTATGAATACACAAGTAACTCGGAATATATCATGTATCTTCCGGAATATATCATTACAAACTAAAATGTTTGTCCCAAAAGACAATCGAACTCGACCCGTAAACTCCAACTGAGTTAATATCAAGCCCATTTCGAAGTCTTTCTGATAGACTATAAATTTCCTAGACAACGGTGTTCATATTCATTGCTCATAATGTTCTTCTTCTCCTTTGTCTTTTCCATTCTACTATGACGCCATAATTATATTTGTTGTCGTATTTTCATTGAAAATGTTCTCTTACATATGTAACATTGCTGAAAAATCAGCATGTTCTCTTATCTATGCATAGCTTCGAAATACTGTATCATTATGTATTTCAAATACATTTTTCTTTTTAATTTAATAAGATTTCAACAAGTCTTACTACATTAAAAAAAATTTTTTTCCCCAATTACGAAACTTCTCCTCAACTTTAGGGGTCTCGATCGTGGCATCCTTGGTTTACTATTTCCGAAGATATCCTATATTGGAATTGGAGCATTTTAACCTATGCAGTCAATAAGGTCATCCTCTCTGGAATAGAACGTACGATCTCCAATGAATAGGTTTTGTATATCTCTGTTTCACTATTTCATCCGGTTCTACTATGCTGCTTAACGGAGACTCAGAAAATGCTCTAGTATTTTCAAATATTCCCATTAGCCACTTCTTATAAACGTTTTATACTTCGGTTGTAGCTCTTCGACTCAGGTGTCATTATTTTCATATAATTCTCGGAATTACCAATAGCCCTTGTGCCTTCTGATCATTACCCTGTCCATCCGCGATTAAGTTATCAAATATTATTTTTTATCTGCAGCAGCTCAAAAATAAACAAAAAAAAATCGCCTGAGTTCACCGTCTGATATTATTCGACATACGTGAGTTTTAGCTTTCCACTTTAGAGCTCTTTTTAGGGGCTCCTACTTCTTCAAAAGACAAGAAAATTGTCCATTATTATCTCTCATTTTTTGTATATATTTGCATAACTATCATACCGTTCAAGAACCCTTTGAAATTATTTTATTTTAATTGTTTATCGTTTATATACTAAATTTCATCATTCGACACCAAAACTTTTCACATTGAACATTACTTCATGTTTTTCAGGCTTCATTCGCAACTACATCCTTTAAATTATTCTCGTGACCAACAGCGCTCTTTTAAAGAAATTGACGATACATTTAAGGATTGTGAAAAGACATTTTCTCAGAACCCACGTTTTACATCTGTCACTTCCAAGGGCAGAGAATGTTCACAGCAGGTCTGTGATCCCACGGTCCCTCTACAAACTAATGTAAAAACAAACATGTTATCTCGTGGTGTATGGAAACCACATAAGTGTCAGATTTGCGGCAACAGTTTTGAGTATCCATCACTGCTTGAAAGGCACATGTTGAAGCATACAGGTGAAAAACCGCACTCCTGTTCCTATTGCGAGAAAAGATATGCACTGAAAGGTGATCTCACGAACCACATTAAAACACACACAGGCGAAAAACCACACACGTGCAACGATTGTGGAAAATCTTTTTCCCTAAAATCAAATCTGAAAAAGCATACTTTAATTCATACAGGTGTGAAACCATTTTCGTGCAACGACTGTGGAAAGGCATACACAGAGAAATCTTCTATTATTTCACACGTATTGACGCACACAGATATGTCACACGTGTGCAGCGAACATAGCGAAGTTCCTGTACTTAAACCAGCTTCGACAAAGCATAGATCAACGAAAATAATTAAGAAACCTCATTGATGTCCTAATTGTGATAAGAGATTTTTTTAAAAATAGTTGTGAATGCCCACATATTATCTCATATAGGTGTGTGAAAGTAAATGAGGAAATCAGTTCTAAATATCCACATGTTAACCCATTGGGCGAAACACTATATACGTGCCACGTTTGCGAAGAAATCAAGCGTCAATAACCACACACTAAATAATGCAGGTGAACAGTCATATCTCTGTCAAGAGTGAGGGTAAGTATTTGCTCACAAATCTTACCTGAGGAAACTCATTTACTCACTGATGAGAGGTAATATACTACCCACAGTTGTCACTGGGGAAATAGACTGTAAGTAAACGCGCTTTAATTCACAAGACTAATATCTTTTATTCGTAACAATTGTATTCAAATATATTATGAAAAAAAACTCGCTGAACGGGTGCTACATCACATACCTAAAAAGATACATTAATAAAAGCAGTTTAGGTAATCAATAGGATTCAAACAACTTTAAAGACACAGAAGTGGTATCAAAATCATATTCAAAGATATATTGTGCTAATTCATTAAATCTAAACTAAATTTCAAAATGTTTGTAATAAGTAGCATTCCAATTAAATATATTCCAAGAAAAATAAATCCTGTAATACAGTAAACCCAAAATTATTTCCACGGTTTTCGGATGGTGTAAATAAGAAACTGTATCTAAGGAAACTTTTTCTCTAATGAGAACCACCATATACCAGTTATGAATGTAACCTGCAAATTCAATAATCAAGAGCACAATAAAGCAATGTATTTGACGTAAATAATCCGTGTCAAACTTTATTGTCATATTAATAATCTAACTAATACATTGTTTTCTTTTTGGGTCTAGCCAGACATTTTATTTTTTATTTAGTTAATAATAATTTCAAAATTTGTCTGTGAAACATTTTATCCCAAATTTGTCACGAAAATTGTCAAAATATTAAAACATACGGTGGAACGTACTGGTAGCCTATAATACTACGCCAGAACTCCTGAGATAATTGCGAGCAAATGTGACGCTGGATTCAAAAATATGGTTACATTGCTCTTTATTGAAGGAATTGAAAAAGGCTATTTTGGATTAATGTGCATTTTACTAACAGTTTTCTCTTTTAGCTTGTCACAAGCTAGTAACAGAGAAAGGAAATACACAAAACCTCGAAGGTAACTGTGGTTGCTTTGCTGCGCAAAATTCGTAGGATGTTTACTTGTTGAAGGTTATGCTTGGTTACTAACAGGATAAACCATCACGATTTTGACTACGTGACCCCGCATTTGCGGAAATTTTGGTTAATAGTTAAGAATCTATAGACAAGTCATAGATAGATGTGGATAAGTCGAGAAATCCTGTTATTGAAATCTTCCGGCGGTAACAGTCACGCTATCCACGTGTGTACTGAATCTCGCCATGTAATCTGGGTGCGGTTCCTTGCTAATAGCCAATCAGAATACAAAAGAGCAACAAGTTTCCATATTTGTGGATCTCACGAAAAGAATATGCTGACTGATATGAGGATTGGGTGTGTCCCTCGTAAAATAATAAAAAGGGACCTCAAGGTCTCAATGATTGATTCGGATGCCCAGAGACGCAGAGATGAGGAGCATCGAAATCCAGACATTCGGGACGCCAAGTTGCAAAGTGTTAGAAGACTTCTAATACAAGGTATGTATAAGCACTTGCTGCTACATTAATTTCAAGTAAACAGATGTCATAGAGTACTATAAAATGATTTATCAGCCTATCGTAAAACTTTCAAGAGTGAGAACTGAAAGTCGCATATTCGTATTTCATCTTCCATCTCTTATTACTTAAATAATTGAATGTCCAACCAGTTAAACAATCTATATTATTGTACTTAACTATCAATGAACTAGCAGATATCAGATAACTTTTGTTTAATAATTTAATTTATAATTCAAATTTAGTTATGTAATAAACTTAAATATTTTAATATTTATGTTGTCATTTCCCCTAGGTTAATCCACTTTTCCCATGAAAATCATGGTGCAAATTGATTATAATACTTTTGTGACACCCGCTAACTTATAGCGCGAGCAGATCTCATCTTTATGGCGGAACAAAACGAGCTAAGTAAATAAGAAAGAAACCTGCACATCATCACACAAACCTGATCAAAAGAGAGATTTCGAATAGTAGGAGATTATATCCCTTGTACAACTCAAAATTATTCCTTGAAAATGTTTGTTTTCGCAATAATGGCAAAAAAGAAAAGGTAATATTTACGTCACTACTGCACAATGATATAATCCTAAAGCATAGTAAACTTAGTGCTACGATCCTTGTATCCAACTTTATTCCCAAAAAACTATACACTTAAAACCATGTAATTTGCATGATAGTATGTGACATTTTCTATAAAGAAAGTTATATCTGTTTAATCCACCACATTCATGATTCTTTTAGTGTGAGTGTTAGAAACGATTAAAAAGAAAAATATACCACAAGGAGAAGTACAAAATAACAGAGACTGTCTTCAGTTTACAAGACGAGCGTTAAAATAAAAACAAGAGATTGTTCACGTTCGTTTTTCTCTTTTATACCAGATAAAAATTTCACACGTAATACGTTTCATGTAACATGTTTTGGCAATTGTAAAAATGTTAAATATGAGTTCCAAGACATTCCATCCATTGAATATGACTTTCTTCATCTAATGGTAAAAAGGATAGGTATATTTGAACAAAGTATTATAATAAACGGAAATAGTAATTCAATTTTTGATGAAGTTGTTGTCGAATAAGGTTTAATTTTGCTTTTAGTATATTTTCTGCAATATATAAATCTTTTTGCCTTTTCATCCAACAAAAACTGTTCACGTAATATTTTTTTTAACTCCGCTAGCATATTCGAACACATGTTCAAATTTAAAATCATGGTTTACTTTCATAGTAAGATTAAAGGAACATTTCTTCCTCTCTCTACTAGGTTCATACTCTCAAGTGTAAAATGAATATGTTTGGTATGTCGTAAACGCAGATCGCAATACGGGTCCATTATTTCTTTCCTTCTGTCTAACGGATTAATACCCTACTGCTTAGAACGGAAGCATTCTTAGCACCAAAATTTCCTAATTAATTAACAAGAATAAACCTCAGAGAGATGGGTTTTATCAGTCTGTTTTCAAAACAAAATATGTTATTGTCACATCCACTTTTGTATCTAAGTAGTCTCATTAAGTTTAAACGGTTTGTCTTACAACTGTTGAATACTTAAATAATCCATTAAACGAATATCGAAATAGTAACGTTAAAGTCTATTGGTTGGAATTATCACTTTGCCGTTAACGAGCGAATGTCGAGATTATGTTATCATCAGTTGTTCCTCTTTCCCGTACGAAAAGACACAACCCCGTAAGGGTTCAACACATAAAAGATATCTTACTCAAATATATCTAACCTAAGAAAAAAACTAAGAACAACAATTCAACTTGCATTCTCTTTCACATACTGAATATTATTATCCAAATGAACAAAATTTAAAATGCAATAATAAAGCACAAAAATATGACCTAGTTATTTTGAAACAAAAGATTACCCATTTATAGTTCGGATCCATTTGATTGTTTCAATAAAAATTTCCCAAATACAGTTCTTGGGGTTTTATTCTAAAAGCTGAATTCAAATTTGACATACATCAATGTCTTAAGAAAGCAAGTTTCGACTTATTTTTATAACTAATATGAAAATAAAATTTCATTCTAATTAAACAATAAAAACACATGGCTGTAAATAAATACCTACAAACTTTCACTTTTAAACGTCACAGCGCATTTTTCTTCTCAACGACAGACTCAAAAATGCAGTTTCAGATGAAATATCAAACTAAAAATTATTCTCGAGATACTAAGTTTTTACCTTCATAGATGATATATGATATAAGAACACGTGAACTTAGCTCTTCCTGCGTTATTTCCTGAATGATGCCACACCGCCATAAAAAAATTAAATTTATAATTCATCCAGTAAATCTGTTACTGCTTAAATAACGGTGAAGTGGGGCTTATCTAAACCTTGTTCCCGTGAGTGTTACGTTCTATGTAAAATATCGAGAACATAACACATCTCAGTCACAAGCTCTTTCAATACCAAAAGTTTTTATTTAATTATAGTGTACATTGAGAACAATGGTAATGCTCTGACGTCGACATAAAGCACACTTCACCCTTGACCAATGGTCAGCACTTTGTCCAGCAACATCATTGTAAAAGAAATCCAGCTGGAAAGGTCATTGGTGCTCCTTGAGCACAATTTCAACTAAAACAAAACAGCTACGGGCAAAGATCATATTGTGATCACTAATTAGCTGAAAATATTAAGCCATTTCTCTCGAAAATATCTAGAATGAAGCAGAAAGGTTTAAAAACTCTCAATGTATTACCAAAGTTACCAAATGAAAGAAAAAAGTGCAAATGTTCGTAACCGACAAAACATTCCCATGTAGTTACAAAAAGAGTTTTCAGTCCTAAGAAGAGAACATGTTATAATTTTGGGAAAACTTTCGGCAAAATATGCCATCAACTAAATTTGGCCAAATTACACTCGATTGGTAGATTTCACACATAGACGTTCCTTTCAAGGGTCTTTAGGATAGCTTGAGACTTGTTTTCACGGACTGTAGTGTTTTCGTAGAGAAATTTTAAAAGGGCTTATAAATTGCAAACGCTGTACTTTTAGAGTTTGTTCCTTTAGGTGACTACTTTTTGTTCGTAGGTTCATGGCGCGAAAAAAGTTCAGATCCCTTGATCGTAAACACTAATTGTTTTACAATTCTTCACTTATTCTAAAACCACTGACTAAGTGCTTAGCCATTAGTTACTAAAAGACCCAAAGTGACTACCCAAATCAACGTATGTTCCAGTCACAGGCCGAAAACAAATATCACGATAAGGGGGCATGGTGGCTTAGTGGTAGAGCGTCCCTGGTTCGATCCAAGCTCGCGCCGTGTGGACTTTGTGGTGGACGAACACCGTGTGAGTGGGTTTTCTCGGGGTTCTCCCAACTCCTCCCACTTTCTCCATTCCACCATTGCACTCATCTCTCATCATCACTGTCTCCTTTAACATAACCGAGGGACGTAAAACTTAAAGATTTCATTTCCAAACATCACGGTGTAAGAAAGTACTTAACAGTAATTACAAGATCAAAACCCATCCAAAGGGTATTCGTACGTGTAACAAAACAAGTATTACGTATTTTCTAGTAACCAATATGAATGTCTTGACGAAATAATATAATCTGCCCAACAATATAGGTAAACATAAGTATTTGAACGACGGAACCATTCTTCATAGAGATATAAACCTGTACCAAGCACCAAAGTTTCATCACATTTTTCTTATGTTTAACTTTCAAATTACTTTTAATTATATGAACTCAACTAACCACGAACGATTGGACATTCATAACAATTGAAAATATAACATTTCTAACCAAATTACTCTAAACCATTGAAAATCTTTTTTAAAAATATCACTGAGAGTTGTATATTCCGATGTGTCTTTGATGGGACATCCAGCTAAGTTGTGCCATAAGAAAAAACTTAATTCTTTTGCATAAACTACAAAACAATAGTTGAACTAACCATATTACTTTCTGTAAGAAATAAATATCTAAGCAAATATTTTGTATTGTTTCGAAGTCGTATTCGTTTATATGGACAGATCCTACCATGTCAACGTGTGATAGTTCTAACAATAACGTTACGGTTTCATGTGTTACTAAGGGACCAACAAAGAATTAGTTTCCTTTAGAATTCCTCTGTTGCATGGCTCCCTTGTTTCGATTCCAGTTCGCACCAAGTGAGTTTGGTGGTCGACAAACACCGAGTGCGTGGGTTTTCTCGCGGTTCTCCCGTTTCCTCCCACCTTCATTGCACCATTTTCATTTCTCATCATCACCGTCTTATCTGTGGCCGGCATATCTGTGGGACGTCAAACTTAAAGATTTCATTTCATTTTTTCTTTTAACATTACGTTGACAAAAACAGATAAACAGGAACTACAAGCAGAAAAGACAGTTCCACATTAGGTACTACAGTAGAAGAAAAGACGTTTTCACTAGTACAAAATATCATTCAATTTGCAAACCCATTATTGATATATTTTTTTCATAATTTTCACTTATTCAAAAGTTCATACAAATATCCAAATAGCATTCTTATGAAAATGCATACGAATGGGTTTGGAATGCCCAAGAAGATACTTGGTCAGACTATATGTTACAAAGACATCTCCTTTAGTTAAAGCTTTAACTAGAAATTGTATATAGTTCGTTAAATGACGCATGAATGTATATATATTGGTTTACTTAAGTAAAGCATAAGTAATCATGGGTCAACCTATGTAAATAGTCACGAGTGACGAAAATATTTGACCTACATTTTACCCATTCCCAGTTTCTCGTAATGTTAATATGGAGGCTACAACAACTACTATTTTGCATATCTGGAGATCTACACGCAACAAATGCATAAGCAAAACAAACCAGGAATATTGGGCTGTCATAATTCTTAGGTATGTTTTACCTTGTCATATACCACTACATGTTCTCATTCAAAAGCCGTCGACTTCTTCGTACCCTCGATATAAAATATTAATACTAAACTTGATGCAAACATAAAAAATGATTAAGATCTTGCTCGCAATTGTTACTAATCATATTGTAGAAGTGAGCTTCAAAAGAAAGTGATAGCAAATGTCTCGGATATCACATAACCTCAATTCTCGCAAGCAGCAATCGTCATATATTCTGATAGATATGCGATTGCAATTTACTAATTCAACTTTTAACTCTACACTGTGCTTAGAGATAAACATTCTACCGTTTACCCCCACCACATCCTGCAATTTCATTTACATTGTCCCCATTGTAGAGAAAGCAAAAATTCCGTTTTTGGCCTCGCCTACTATACCTCAATTCCAGAATTCACTTTTAATATGTGTTCTATGCTAATCAGTTCTCACAGTTTCCCATCCCGAATTTTGTAATTTACTGGACAATTTCCTTCCAACGACATATAATTTCTCATAAATACGATCCACTTGAACTAATATTTTGAAGTGGTTCACAATATGATCAGTTAACGGTACAGAGAGGTCCACACTACTTTCTCCCCAGCTGTGCAGTTGGGGGTCAATTTCTCCGATGTAATAACAGTACAATTTTAATTTTATGCCAATCAGCATAATCTCAAACACTAACATAGGAGGGGGTAACATAAGCCTACCTCCACCCAGAACGTTTCTCAATTTTTGCCGTTTAAATAACAATACTATATATATCGTAGATAGAGAACACTAATTTGGCATAACTTTTAAAAGTAATACTGCAGTGGATGCTGGTAGCATAGGTGTAGATCCACTGAAAATCGTATCTGTTCTATGATGTAAGTTGGCACTTTTTTTTATTTCGAAACTATATTATGTATAAATTTGGAAGTTCTATAGAACGACTATATCCATCCGTCCGCCCACCAATCTATGCACATGCATCAGAGCAAAATCGATAAAAAACATATCGAGTAGATTTCTTTTGCAATCAATTCAGGGTGTCAAGAAAACATATCACCACCACCCGGAAGAGTCTATCAAAAAAGAAGTGGCTGAAACTTACTAGAACGTCCGCTTTAAGTACTTCCTTTCCTAGGACAGAAACGGTCAGACATATGGGAAAGCGATTTTTACAGAGATACAGGGTGAGTTCTGTTCCTACTTTTATCTCTCTTCAAACTGAAAGCTGTAGAAATATGATTTCCTATTACAACACTAATCACATAATAAATAAATTGCAAATAGATAGTGTCTAGGTGTTTCTTATTTTTATACAGCACCGCTTATAGTAAAGATGGCGATTAATGGCTTTTTCACATGGTTATCAGTAGCGTAGCGTGATATTCCGAAAGGGGGATGCCAAAGTTAGTCATTTGTGCGATATAGTACTACTGCAAGCAGCAATATATAGCTATTCCGAATGGAATTATAGGGTTATACAAAATTATAGGAGGAAGCCCCCCTAATTGGAGGTCTAGTGGGGCATAGAGAAGCGAATGCGTGGATTACGTTAGAATTTAATAACCAATTGTCTCAGCTCCTTCTTGCCACTACAGTTGTGACGAGAAAACTAGGCCCCACTTTTGTATGAACATTGTTTCCACTATCGCTCCCTTCATTTCTTTGTCGTGAGCGGCTTTTTTCTCCACATACCACACGTCAATCTCTTTCTTTCAAAAAAAAAAATATCGCCCCTAGGAATTTGTCATCTTGGGTCCGGAACTCAGACGGTTCGTGAATATGGGCCTGAGTGTATATATCATTTGAAGATGTAAATACAAAGCACTTAAACCAACTCTGGGGGCCTGTTTCTGTATCCAGATACTAAAGTCAAGGGCGCAAATCTGTCTCCAACGTTCGTGGGATGGGTAAGACTGTTTCCATAATCCTTTCCTTTTTTTAACGATGTTCAAAATATTTATGAAGTTGAAAAAAATGCTGTGGAGGATTAGGGGAGCACAGTTGTCTATAAAATCGGCAGGAGGGCACATTTTAAGGCTTATTGTGGGGGGAGGGGAGAAGAGACTCATATTACAGTAGATGAATCAGATTTCTGAGGTAAACCTGTTGTATATTATATACCAAACGATGTAGATGAAATAGTGGTACATATCATTATTACAACTCAGTGCTGTGAGCACATTCTGAAATTTGAATATATGCATAATAATAATTGACATGTTTCTACTTACGCATCCACAATGTTCCACATTAAAATTTTAGGACATTTGTTTTATAACAATACAAATAATGACTTCCCCAAAACTATGAAAGAAAATCAATCAGGCCTATATTTGGCGCAACAATACTCTTATCTGAGCAAAATTATGATTACCACAATAGCATTATAGGAATTGTTACAGGAATTAAACAAATAGTTGAAAATAGACTACTAATAATTAATGACAATGAAATATTAAAGAATACGATTCTTTTTTAAAAAATGAAACAAGTCAAAGGACATCAGTTTCCTTTGTGGCAGTCGAATAGAAATCATCATCATCACAATCTCAAATCGGATTATTAAGGGGGGAAGACAAGATTGTAGGGAACATGTTCCCCTTATATCCCCGAGATTTGTGCCAGTGACTGAAGGGCCCTGGCACAATCTTTGCGAGTGACGGGGAGTGGTGGCTCTCTTGTCCTACCAGATCGGTGACCGTAATTCTACAGAATGCTTTAAATTTATGCCCGTGTCTGTGAGCTCCTTTACGATAAAGATTATAATTACGATGCATTTAGTTACGATTAAGGCATAACTATTTTAATACTATTATTTACATAACCGCATGCTTCAAAAATGCGTTGAACTAACCATTTTCGTTTTGTTCTATTTCCTTTATATTAGGGCTCGTACGTTCTGTTCAGAAACTATAGCTTAGTTCAAAATATATACAGTTGGAAATACTTGAATATGCCAGCGTATATCTAAAGCAAATGTCGGGTTGCTAGGGACGAGGAGGAGTGAGAAGGGAAGTATTGCGCATGCACATTCAACAGAAAACAGACGTAAACCCCGGTGCTTTCAGTAGGCCTGGAAGCCCGAGGAAAATAGCATACGATAGGAGGAAAGACAGAAAATGTGCATCTGAGCGACGCGCATGCGTAGGTTTCTCTTGTCAAAGTAAGTTGAGAGAGCGCGCCAGAAGATTGCAATGGAAATAATTGTGATAATTACAAGCAAACAATTTATATATAATGAAATACGTACTTTTTCTGATTAACAGGGGATGCCGGGCATACCGGCGTTCCCTTACGCTACGCCGCTGATGGTTATAGGTCCGAAGAACATGTTATATCTTTGATGTTATTCCTCTGTTTATGTAGATATTAATCTAATGTTTTATGAGGGTGTTTATTTTCAGAATCTTTTGGATCGTAATGAAACTGATAATTCTGTCTTCGATAATGTGAAGGTCTTCAACGATTATGATACCATCTTTGATGAAATTAACACATGTCTGGCGAATATTTCTCTTACACTTTCCGCCTGCATGTTTAGCCGAATCATACATGTTTAGTTCAGAGGCAGAAGCATATACATACTAAAAGGTTTCTTTGCATATTATCTATGATGTGGAAACTATGTTTATGTCTGAATCATCAGGAGTTTATCATAAATATGTCCTTACAGATTTCTTCAATCCAATCCAATGATTTCTTCAGACAGTGGAAGTCTTTCCTATTTCTTTAGGGAAACTGACAGGATAAAATAATCCCTTACTGACCAAAAAATCTGGTGTGACTGATTTTAAAATAAAATTGGAAATGAAGGAAATATGTTTAGCATTCGTTCAAACTCCTTTTGCTACATTTTGGTTTAATTAAAAATCAAATCTCACTTTAGCGTGCAACTCCTATAGTTTTAATTTCCCGTTAAAATGGATAATATTTCTTCAAGCAATGATCTATCATTCTTCACTTTTACTTCTATACAATCTATAATGTAGCAAATGACATTTCAGTTCCGTTAAAGTGATTACTGACCCAAATATATTTCTTGGAGTTGAAATCGTATATTGTTCGGAGCTCAAATCTATTGAGAATAAGGGGAAATGATTCAAATTTAACACAATCTACCTGTAGCATATTTTAGTTTAAGACTTTCTAATCATTCACATTGCTTTGGTTTGAAATTTGCCAAGGATGAAAAGATAAATTTACCCTCCACAACGATTTAAGAAAAATGTTTTAAATAACTTTATTTAAAAAGTATTTTACTTTCACGCAATGTGATGTATGTTTTCTCCAAGGTTTTCCATTATCGCTTTTGCTTAGGGTTAAAATGGCTTAAGAATGGGGCGTTAACTACAAATTACTATATCTGCCCATATATTGTGCATATATGCATGCAAAAATAGGTAATAAAACTAAGTACGTGAAACAAGTGCTAACCTGCTTAAGTGTTCACTGTAGGCACGATTCCTATCTATTTGTGTTCAGAGCAGGAATAAGAGGAGCGTCCATAGGAGACAGACATTAAGAAACAGTGGGTATATAAATAAAACAAAATTTATTTTGTAACTACAGTCCCTGTAACAAACGTTTTTCCCTTCCTAGCAATTTTCAGGTAGTTCTTAACTTTTTCTTCAGTTTATTTTGTTATTTGTAGATGTCTGTTAGTTTTCCCATTATTCACAATACTATTATCTACAACCAGTTCGATACAGTGCAATATAAGCAACCTAAGAATGTGGAAATTTTACCTAAAAGCAAGAATACAAGGGGGAAAATGAGATGTGTTAACCACGTAATCGTCTATAAGGGAAAAAATACAGTAAGATGGGGCTACTTTCCACATCAGGCGTTACTTTGCACAAAATATGAAAAGAGTTTCACAGTTCTTTGTCGGCAAAACCATGAACAGTAAAGAGGACGTTTCAACTGCCACCGTAAGATAAAACATCTAACTGTATTTTGGCTATAATGTTGGCGGTTGAATTCAGTTCCAATTACCGAGAAAGTTTTACTTGTAGAGTATTGAAAGCAGTCACTGTAAAGGCTGCCAAAATTTGAAAAAAAATCACGTACAAATTTTCCGTCAAAAATAAGTCAGTTTCGTAGAATAGTACTGTGTATAATGGAACTTTGATGCAATAGTTAAAATTGAAATGTGAAACGTTTTAAAGTCATAAAGAAAAGCAAAACTGGGAGAAGGCGGTTTCAGTCTCTACTCGGGGTTACTTTGCACCGGTCCAAAGTACCGCTTAGATAGGAATTTATTACTACTGGAATGTACTGCACTCTATATTTAGGTAAATTTCGTATTTAGGAAGATGCCGGAATGAATTTGTTGTTGGAAAACCAATTATGAACACTGGTGGATCCAGAAAAGTAGTTTGAGAGAGGCTTTACTCACAAAGACTTCGGTTTCTTTTTTTTTCTTTTTTTTAAAAAAATCACTAGACTTTTTGGGGAGGGCTTTCAGCTTAAACACATAGGAATGACTAACATTAGATTTTTTTGAAAAAAGAAATGCAATTTGGGTGGGCTTAGGCCTAAAAGTTCCAAACCTCGTAAACCTTCCACTGATTACGGTTGGGACGACATTCTTGGACATAAGGAATAAGCAGGGCAAATCAGTTCACGGGGATTTTTTTCTGTTCCTGAGTTTGCATTTTTGTGGGACATATGCTAAGCTATTAGAATGCAGTTTCTGTGCCGGTCCCAGAAAATACACAATTTTCTTTACAAATATCGATAATTCAAACTAAGTACTGATACCGGTACCATCATTCTAATATCGATATCTTTAGACTGACTGCAGTTTTGTGTAGGCACTAACGAGTACTGAACTCATTTTTTAGATGATTTTTAGACATGGGCCTGTTGGCATGCAGATATAAGACTCATACTGATTATTTAGAAAGTACACATTATCTGTGAAGTACTAACGATTTGCGTCACTATCGAACACTAACGTAGCACTAGCGAAAGTCGAAATTGGAATCTGGCGTAAGTGGTTTGTCAACTTCATGGACATTATATTTTCCTTATTCATACGGAGTTTATGTCACCCGGGACAAACGTGAAATTACCCTCCCGCTAATTACCCTTTTAGGCGCCCCTCCAACCACACGCCCGGGGGACATTCCTTCTCCCTTAGTAGCGGCCTGCATTCGTATATCTCTATATTTGAAACAAGTTCTGACTGACTGATCAACGTTCAGACCAAATAGCTTAAGCTAGAAACTGGAAACTTGGACAAGACATACAGTAGATACAACTAGGAAATAGTTTTTGGAGATTCGATGGGGCAGTGGCAGAAGAAGGGTGGCAATTACTTTCTTAAAATGTAATTTTAGTGTTACCCACGAAACGAGACGAGACGAGAAAAAGCTTTATTGTCTCGTCTCATTTTTTGTAAAAGTCTCGCCTCTATTCCCAAACGGTTCTCTCTCCTCTTAAATCGATTTTAGGCAAGCCTTTTTCGTCTCCAGTCAAAAATTTCTCATTTCGTGTGTCGCAAATATGTATACAGTAGAATATCGACTATCCGGTCTAGTGTTGCAGAAGGGCAAGCCGGATAACAAAAATGCCGGGTACATTGGAGTACTATGATTGCTGCACCACACATATAATTAAAAAAACACTTTCTACGTCACATTTCGTCTTATCAATATTACATGGATACTTAGTACCTAGTACAGTCAAGTAATTTATAAAAATTTGTTAATATTGTAACATACGTTTAAACGGTACTATACAAAAAGGAAGTCAAAAAGAATAAAAGTACTGTACATGTTTTTAAATAAATTTAATAATGTCTAATTTAGTTGCAGGAAACATGTAAGAAATGTAAATCAGAAGTTCTCAACTTTTGCACTACCGTACTGCCGTAAGTAATACGGATCACCTTTAGCGCCTCGCGATCAAAATTAACCAGGCTTAAAAGAGTCAAAATATATATGGCCTTATGCAGAGTCGTTCAGATGTGTGATTACTACCATACAAAAGAGTTCGACTAACATGCTTACTGTAGTAGTCAGGCTTTTAGTGTGACGTTAATCATACATCAAAACGACTCTGCATAAGGCCCATAGTATCTAGTTTTTGAAAATGTCTTTGATCGATGACTGTTTCTTCTTGACACAGTCGCGTATTTATGAAAGCGTTAAAAGTTTAGTAGCTCCTTTACAAAACATTTCTTATTTTATTACAGAACTTTCTCTTTTTCTTTCATTTTCTGTCTTAACTAGGCTGGATAGTGCCAAGTCTACTGTACTTGACTTTTGGAAATAACGTAAACAGTAGTCTTTGTGGATTAATTTATTAAAAGGACAAGTCGCGGCTCGTTTGTGAACCCAGCATGATATGCGCAAAATGAAGTAGCAATTTGCTTTGAAGCAATCTCGGAACAATATTCTGATAGACTGTAGGATATCCCCGTGTCCTATTCGCTTGGTTTGCACAAGATTAATGTAGGAATTTGGAAACTTTTGACACATATCAATGATAGTAAAATATGCTTTGGCCCCGCGTAGCGTAGTTGCTAACACAATCGTCTTTGGTGAGAGCAGTCCCGGGTTCGATTCCCGGTGAAAACACTCGATCGAAAAAGTGTAACAGCTTTTTCAGGCCAGAAACTTTGAGTGAGTTTTTTCGTAAGTTTCCCTCATTCACACTAGGGTAGGGTGACCAAATCGACAACTAGAAAAAACGGGACACCTTTTATTTCCGGATAGATTGCTCCCCTAAATATATATTTTTGTCTTTCCGCCCCCCCCCCCTCTCTGTATCCCCCACAAAAAATAGTAAATTTACACTTTTTAGTTTTAAAACCTATTTTAAAAGGTTCCGGAATTAATTAAATAACAAGTAACTATCAGCAACTAACAAAAAATTAAATATTTGAAAACATTACTAAAAATATATGAACGCTCAAATCTGTCTCCGACAGGATTTATAATTACTCTCAGCATCGGATTCCAACTCCTTTTATTTGCATTTTGTTACTTTTAAACATTATTTCACTTACAACTGATTTTCTTTTTACTTTTATAGTTCTATACCTTTGTTACCCTTTCGTAGTATGTTACATCTTAGTCAAATCACGGAAACACTGATGACAGCGCCTCAATGCGCCCAAACAGAGAGTAAAAACAGGTTACATTGTTCTTCATAAGACTTTCAGCCCTTTGCACTGTCGTCTGCAGAGTGGGGAGGCCTAAGAGGGAAAACAGTGCAACCACCACATCCAATATCGCAAACGTCGTAATGACGTTGCTCAGTAATTAGACATATTCCAATATAATCACATAGCTTAGAAAAAATATAAATTAGGAACTTCGAAAGGTTTTTTGTACCGAATGTACGTAAATACGGGACATTTTGGCGTCCCGGGAGAATTTTTCGGGACACCGGAAATGGTAGTGAAAAACGGGACAATCCCGTTTTTACGGGACGGTTGGTCACCCTACACTAGGGAAATGCCGGGATGGTACCTAACATACAGGTCCCAGGCCGCTTCCTTCCTTTCCTTTCCCCGAATAATGTGCTCGCCGAGGGACGTCACTCTCATACGTGATGGGCTAAATGGCCATAGATGCCGACAGCTCAGAAATCTAATCCCTAATAATATATACTGGTTGTGTCCCTTGTTAATATCATCTGAAAGCTTATTTTTAGCAGATTGTAGAAATATATGTAATAGGAAATATATATGTGTATTCATCTATTTTCATGCCTAAGAAGGTTGGAAGCCAAAATATTATACAGTTTTCCAAAATCTAATGCAGCGTAACTATTTAAATCCGGTCGCAGAGACGCAAAACAAATTGAAGCATTAATGAAAGTGAGATATAAATTATGATAATGTAGGCGAACATACAATAGAAGGTTAGTTCTAAAAATTCTGTTTTACTCTTGCAGGATATGAAATATCACTAACATCGTTCGGTTGTTGTCTACTAAAAATTGAAACTGGTCCCCGAAGCAGTTCTGCGAAAAACGACAACATGAGAAGGGCAAAAAAATCTACGCGTTGATCATTCGATTGTAGTATCGCATTTTGAGAAACTAGAAAGGGTGAAAAGATGAATGAATTGTTCAAGAACCAAGGAAATCGATGATTTACATCTGCTTTACATTGCTGCTACTTAGGAGCGACGAAAGCGATACATTTTTCGAACATATTCACACATTCAAGGCAAGCTAAATATTGTACGGTAAGCGACATTTCATATCCATATTTTCAGTCAATCTTCATCTCATCGTTGTCAAAATTCAGCACATATCAATATATATAATAAGTCACCACTAGGCTTAAAAAATGCATACGCATAAAACCTACACTGCTTGACTCATAACAGGTCAAGTAATCTACGCCTTGGTTTCCAACTCTCTGAAGGTCGCACCAGTTCCGTAGGTCTTCCTCAAGGTTCTGTATTACCTCCTCTTTTTCTTCAATCTATTTCTGGTTCCTATTCTTCGCCAAACCAGTAACACTGTACGTTTTTTTCTTATTGTGATGATTTAGTCTTCTATGTTCCTTCTACCTCCCCTCAACTCGCTATACCCCAATTCATTTCTGCTCTCACCACATTCTCCACCTGGTGTTCCCAACATGGCTTAAGAATAAACTGGAATAAAAATCCCTTTCTTGTTTTTACCCGTAAACGCACTCCCGCCCTACCCTCCCTTACTTCTACCGGTATTACCCTTCCTCGCCGTCTCTCTGTTAAATACCTCGGAATCGTCTTAGACTCTTCTTTACGTTGGACTCCCCATTATCAACTTTTACATCCTTCTTACGCATAGTTCGTTCTATTTCCACTTCTACCTGGTCTACAGACTTCCGTGTCCTTTTCTGTTACGGGTATATAAACAGGTTTACTTAAGTATTTTAACGTATCGTCGGTTTTTTCTTTCTCCTTCTCCTTCTAGGATCTTTCAAAGATTTCAATCCCTTCAATATTCTACACTCTACCGTACTCTTAGTCCTCCTTCCACCATTGCTCTTACCGCGCTTTATTCTGAGACCCGAGTTCCACCCTTGGTAATTCAGTTGAAACACCTCTCAGACAAAATCTGTCTTCAACGTTTCCAATTTACTCGATCCTTTTCCCTCCCTAAACTCTATCTGCTCCGACACCTTCATACAGGCCGCAAACTTTCTCCATATCTCACATCTCTCCCTTTCATATACATAAGTTACCTTGACCTTGCACCACATTTGTTACATATGCAGCGCACGTATTCTCTCCCTTGCTACCTCCATGACTACCGTGTTTTTTCCCAATCTCTTTCTATCATTTTCCCCAATACCCTCCCGCCCACCTCTCCTCTCCCGTGTCTTACAACATTATTTCTCCTCCATTCATCCTCTTCCTCAGCACACTGTGCACTTGTACTGCGACGGTTCAGCTCAGGGCTTGTATTTGAGATCAGCCTTTTACGATTCCTTTCTTCAGCAATGTTTCAGCTTTAAACTGTCCCATTATGTCACTACTTTTCTCACTGAAGCTTATGTCTTATTTACGACTCTTCTTCATTCTCTTCAGTATCAGTATTCATCTATCTGTATCACCATTGATTCTATATCTGTCCTACGATCCCTACAATCTTCCCCCTAGACTCCGAAATCCTCCTGGATTTTTTTAATGAAAATCGTCTCCTTCTCCACCGTCCCACTTCTCTCAACTATACTACTTGCTTAATCTGGTCTAAAGGTCATATAGGCATACTCGTCAATTCTCTAGCTGATGTAGCAGCCCGATTCGGTGCCCTGTATGTCACTCCCATTGATCTTTCAGTCTCGCCTATTGACCTTTTTCCACTACTTACTACACTTCATTATCAACGTTGGACAGCTTATAATGCCTCATGTACAAAGGCACGTTGGAACTGGTATCATCCTTGTTCTCTCCGCTCTCCATCTTGGTTCATTCATCATACTCTCCCTCCCTCCTAACTCCATTTTCTTCTCCATCATTCATCTCCATTTAATGTAGATTCGTTAATTCTCACCTTATCTCCACCTGTTCTTAATGCCTATCAGTGGCGTAGCAGCTGCCCCCGCAACTCCCGCAGTGCGGGGGACCCCGAGGTATAGGGGGCCCCGAAGTCTTGCGATGAATAAAGATTTGAAGAAGTAGAACTCCAACCTTACTTCTATCGGCTTTACAACTAGGGCCCCTTCTCTATACCTTGCGGGGGGGCCCGCAAAAGTGTGCTACGCCACTGATGCCTATTACCTTTATTTACAACGATCTACGTTATTTAGCATCTTATAAGCATCTCTAAAGATTCATCTCATAATATCATATTTTTCTTTTGAAAACAGCGCCTATAATTGCCGGGGGATCAATCTTCGCTAAAGCAAGAAGCAACCGCAGAAGAAGAAGAGACCGATTTGCTTACGATCAGTGTTGCCAATGGCAGCGGTTTCCCACTAAATCTGGTGGTTTTACGATCGTGTCACGCGGTGAAAATTGGCTGGCAGCTGAAAATCTAGCTTTTTAAAAAAATATATTTGCAACATATTTCAAAACATGTTACTTTTTGATAAAGTGTGTTACTGTTGTATTTTTCTTATCTAGGTATTGGACGAGCTTATTACAGATGATTGCGAATTACCTGCGTACTATAGAAGTGGTATGTGGTAATGTTGGTCTCGGAACGAGGTATATGCCAACCTTCATTTTTTTTTTCGAAATCAACGGAACAATCCCGTTTAATTCAAACGTATGTTCGTCCCTTTCGTTCCTCACTGGATATGATCGTTCCGAATTAAGCATCCGAGACGGCCTAACTTTGTTCGAATGAGGACTCTGTTCTCACTACCACTTCCCGTTAATTAATAGTTGTTAGTTGACAGTTCTGTGGTCGGTCGTTTCTTTTTCCGGTTTAAGCGGACTTGTGCTACTTTTAGTTTTTCTTGACTCCAATTGTCATTGTGTGGTGTAACAATGGGACGAACAAGAGCAAGTTATTCTCAAAAATTTAGAAAAGACAGGCTAAATGATCCAAATATGTAAGACTGGGTGTTGGAAGATGAGGAAGATCGTACGGTAGCTCGGTGCAAATACTACAAGTGCAATTTGAAAGCAAAATTTTGTGATCTTATAGCACATAGCAAAACTAAAAAAAACACACGTGAGTGCACCTAAACCTTTTAGTTCAAATAGACAAAAAAAATAGAATTCCCGGTGACAAACGTTACTTTTGACACTGCTCGAGTCGAGGCAGGGTTTGCTTTATTTACCGCGTGTCATTGTTCTATTAAAAGCATTGACCATCTTAGTGAATTGTGCAAACGCTATTTCCAAGTGAAAGAGGTACACTTACAGAGTAGTAATTGTAGTGCTATGATTTAGAATATTTTATCTCCATACTTTAAGGAGAGCCTTCGGAAAGACATTGGTGACAGTGACTATAGCATTCTTCCTGATGAATCAACAGATATTGGTGTAGTCAAACAGCTAGGATTATGTATCATTTACTATTCTGATGCACGCTCTACTGTCGTGTCTACTTATTTACGAATGTACGAGTTACAATCGGCTGATGCTAATTCAATTGTGAAGGTATTAAAAGTAGCTTTGAAAGATTTTGGGCTTGATTTGAAGAAACTACGCGGTTTAGGGACTGATAACGCTAATGTCATGGTGGGAGTTAACAATGGTGTATACAGAATTTTAAAAAAAGAAATCAATCATCTCGCGTTAGTTCGTTGTGTTTGTCATTCTGTGCAACTAGCTGTGTCCACGGCGGCCTCCGAATTACTCCCGAGAAATTTGGAATTATTGATTTACGAAACTTATAATAGGTTTGCTCGATCACCTCTCCACGGACAGGTGTACACAGAACTGTACAGAGCTATAAATGAAGGGTCTAATCCACTTAAAATTGTACAGGGGTCCCATACTAGGTGGTTATCAATAGAAATAGCAGTGAAACGGATTTTTGGGCAATGGTTGGAGTTAAAAACGGAACAGTGAGATTTCAAATAGTGCGGAACAGTGAAAAGTGCTACATATCTGAATTGCTTTCCCAAATATACAGTGATCCAAATAATGAAGTGTATTTTTTTTTATTTTTTGAACTCTATCTTAGTAGAAACCCAACATGTAAATCAATCTTTTCAATCAAACTGTGTTGACCCAAGTAAGCTACTGCAAGATCTTGTCTTCCTTATTGAAGGACTGGCAAAAAGAATAGATGTACTTAATTGTCCAGTTCATTTGTTAACGGAGAATATTAAAAACTATGTGAGTTCCAAACCTTATCTGGGCCATGATGTTGAGAAAAGAATAGGACAACTAAAAACGACTGGTGAACTTTCGATTGAAAATGAAAATTAGTAAAAGATGTACGAATTTTATTGTTAAGCTGGTATCACAGCTTCAAAAGCGTTTAACTGCAAATGTTGAAATATTGAAAAATGTTTCAGTGTTCGCACGAGAAAACTTAGAAGGTGTTAAAGGATCCAATTATTCCTTTAGCGAAACTCATTAGCTTTCCTAAAGAAACCATAACAAACATTGACTTTCAATGGCAAAATCTAACATTAGATGAGTAGAAAAGAACGGAAATTTTTACAGCGTTTTGGACTGAAGTTCAAAAATATAAAGAAGCAGTCGGAAAAAACCCTTTTCATGAACTTTATAATCTCGCTTTGTGTCTCCATGTTTTACCATGGTAAAATGCAGAAATAGAGAGACCTTTTAGCCAGCTCAATCTCGTGAAGACGAATCATCGAAATCGAATGGGAATAGATTTGACGCTATTCTTACTAGTTGTGCAGGGTTGAGACGACTCGGAACTGCTGCCTTTATTTCGATATGCCTATTTCCATATTACAGAATATTCATACTATGACAAGAGCAACGTACTTCAAAGTACAAGTTGAAGACGACGAATCGCAGGATGAATTAGCTCCATGAATGAATTACTGGTAAGTACTCCTGTGCTTTAATTTTTTTTTTTAGTGCACAGATTGGAATTAATTAAAATATGCAGCTTTTTCAGGTGTAACGGGATTTTTAGCTATTTTTGTACATCGCGACATTTTTTTGGTGGAATTCTGGCGGTTTTCCTTTACAATTTAGCGGGATTTTGTGCAAACTCGTTGGCAACACTAACGATTGCACAAGTATGATTTCAACCACTGAAGCACCGTCCAAAGTACCATATTTTTCTAATTTACTGAAACGTATATCATGATCTTCGCAATCAGAAGCGTTTGAAAAATCACAATATGGATATAGTATACGAGGGTGCCTCATCATTTAACGAGGACTCACGAAGTGCAGTCTTTTAAGGATTATTCATTGAGGATATAGGAACTTGAAAATGAGGTAATAAGGCGACTTTCATTTAATTACTGAGTAATATAAAATAAAATGTACGTCGGTTTGCGTTGCGTTTCGTTGTGTTTTTTGGTATGCGAAGAATAATAATGTGCCCTTGTACGTAGTGTATGAGTATATGTGGGGGATTTGAAACACATATTGCATGTCACGTGCACGTGGATGCTTCTTACTACTTCTAAATGTAATAAAATCATATTTATACGTAGTGCAACAGTAGGAAGTATCCACGCGCACAGATCATGAGGCACTGTTGTATACTATTACCTTACAGGTACTTTGATATTTTCATATATCACTGTAGTTGTGGATTTCTTGGGATTTCGAGATTGTCTTGTTCATTAATGAAATTTAGCACTAGATTTCATACTAGTTTTTCAATAAGTTTTGAAAAGTAGAAGCAAGTGAGTGTTCTATTTATTTTCTACATCCTTTAAGGAACAAGGGTTTGACGACAAAACTTAATGCATCAGGGAAAATACTTTGAGAAAATGACCCCTCAATGATATCTGCTGATACATGCGCGATAAAATGGATACGTCGGTGATGCCAACATGTGGGAAAATTCCCATATCGTGGGAGTTTTTGGTCTTATTTTCTCAGAAAGGGATAATAAGCAGCATGTATGGGATTTGTCGAGAATTTCGAAATTTACGGCTTATTCATTTAGATATTGTAAAAAGTGACTAACACAAAAAAAAATATATAATTTTTAATATTACAACATACTTTTAATTATTATAACGTGGGAAATTCACACGTAAAATGGGACTTTTGCCTCGACATGGGATTCCATATTGTTTCGGGGGAGTATGTTTAGTACAAGGGGTCCAAAAGCACGTACAAAACGCAAAATTTACAGGAGAAATGAATGATGCAAGTACTTAGACGTAACATAATGCAACCAAATCTAAACTAACCTAACATAAACTCACCTAAGCTAACCTGAACTAACAACCTAAACTAACCTAATATTAATCGAAATAAGCGAAATGCTATGATTTTTTGGAAAATTCTCAGGGATTCCTACACTAATATAACATAAACTAAACTAACCTAACTTAATCTAAACTGACCTAACCTACCCTAAAGTAACCGAATGTGAACAGAAATTACCAAAATTGTAACATTCTTTTAGAGAAAAAAGCTGGAGCCGTTTCGGGTTGGCATCACTCGGATACGTTTCTTCAGAAACAAGTGTGGAATTACATCCACTTCTTTAGACCTTTTATTTTCAAGTTATGCACTACTTGCGCTAGATCTCGTGAGGGAGTTGAGGTAAGCAAGGTAGATTCGTCACCATTTTATGGAGATTGAGTATGGGCTTCACTTTTTTTTAAGTTGTTATTTCTTCTAAATAATGCGCTCAGGTCTCGTTATTTTAGTGACGCGATACACAATATTGATGCATATAGATTGATGTTATTCCTGCGAATGAAATGCCATAAAAACAATTTGTCATTTTAGAAGCACGACAACTAGCGAGAGAATTCGCTTAACATGAGAGGCTAGGTTTGATTAGGTCAGTAATGTTGAGTAGGTTAGTAATGTAATGTTGCTTTTGGAAGTATTTTAATGTGCATATGACCGTGATCAGTTTCTGTCGAACATGTAATCGTCTTACACTAACAATTCTACACGAATAACAATAAAATATATCAGCTTTTGAGCATTTATTTCCAAGTTGATCGTCTGCCTAGCTTTTGGCTAAAGGCATAATAATTGGTTCCTTTGTGTACTGAAGTTTAATTCAGATAGTATTGCCGATCGAGCGGAGGCAAGTTACACCCCCACAGGGCACGTTATTTTTTGTTTTTATTACAGCTAAATGCAAGGGGGACTGTGTTCTACAACCCTGCTGCAATTTTGGTTATGTTAATTACCGTTACATTGAGAAGTATGACTTTATCCACGTTCCTTCACAGTTATTTCCTTTCCACATTTTGTACAACTTATCATAGTTCTGTCACATCCATTCATCTATTTTCAGCATTGCGCAGCTGTTGAAATTGATTCACATTACTTAGTATCCGTACACATGTAACAAAAAATACATATATTAGTTAGAGGTTACCTGCCAATATAAACAAATTCATTAATAAAAATCTATTGTAAAAATATGTAACCTGTAATTTTCTGGCAATTGGCACTCATATTCTTAAAGTCTACTAATGTAAGTTTGTGTGTGAGTAAGGCGTAAATTTCTTTTCGAATTTGCAGATGTTCTCTTTGAGCAATAAGGTTTTCAGGTTAGCAAACATCAGCTTTTTATTTTTTTTTCTTCATTGTTTTCATTATTAAATGTAGAGTGTATGCCAGTAACGTAATGATTTATCGACTGGCGACTATTCATTGTTTACACTTCTGTCCGGTAATTTTAAATGAGTGTATGCGGTATCAAATTTCTGGTTTCAGTATAAAAGTGTCAATACAAAATCTTCAGATACCGGATCTCAAAGCGGTTTTGAGCCAAGATATGTAGTATATTTTCCAGAAGGGGTCCAGGAGCACATAAAAAGCACGTACTTTATAGCAGAAACGGATGTTGCAACTACTTAGACGGAAAGTTTCTAGATTACTAGTCCCCCATGTAGTTTAGTAGCTGGATTGGTTTCTTTCTGTACTAATATTCATACATTTAATTTACACAGTAGTACCGAGCGAGCGTTAGTGATTGAGGGCGTTAAACCCCCGCAGGTTACGTTTTCTGTCTTTATTAGTGCTCAATGAGAAGAGGGACCAGTAATCCAGAACCTTGCTTACTTAAACTTAACATAACCAAATCCAACCTAAGCTAACCTCAAGTAACCTAAAGTAATATTAGTAGAAATAAGCGAAATCCTATCATTTTTTGGAAAATTATGCTTGAACCCTATACTAACATAATATAAATTAACCTAACCTAATGTGAACAAAAATTAGCAAAATTGTAACATTTTTTACTAAAAATATCTGGACCCCTTTTCCTAAACACAGGACCAAAATATAAACAGTCAGTAACTTCCTTATTTGTTTTAAATGAGACAAAGAGTAAAATTCTGGTGCTGCTCCCTGTTTTTCCTAATTCATGTAAGTAGGTGGCTATTTGAAGCGATCGCAAAGCGCATTTATTGCTCATGCGTTTGCTTGAAATACGCTGACCATGTATTTAAATCTGAGCGGCTAAACATGAACGCGAAAGCAATAAAATCGCTGAGAAAACGCCGGCTCGAGCGTATTTGGTGCAGGTCGGAACAATAGACCGCCTGCTGTTTAAAAGATTTCAAAAGGAAGGACAGGAAGGAAAGACGTGTTGCCAGGCAGGGGGATTGTAACAAGAAACAGCTGCTTGGAAGACGCTTTGTGCAGAGATTAAAACTCTGCTATTATAAAGTATGTGTGTGTGTAACAAAAGAAAATTCACAAAAATAGAAGGAAATTCCGAAAAATTAGCTAATCACAGAAAAATCTATGTAACACAATAGGGTGATTTCTCGTGATACACTTGATTGACACTTAGCTGGTGCCATGGTATTCTATAAGCAAAATATTTGGCTTTAGGCAAAAGATGAAACAACGAAATAACTTGAATTTGAGCCCCTATCTCCGAAGCTCGAACTCCACCCCCAAACAGATAACCACAAGTGTAATCACAAAGAGAAATTTTCAGTTGTGTTTGAAAACGTGTCCTGTGTACATCCAGTCATGGTTAGTGTGTTTAACACAGAGGCGTTTATAATCGAAATACAAAATAGGCCATGCCTATATGATTTAAGAGATCCGAACTACATGAATCGTGACTTAAAAATAAAAATGTGGATAGAAGTGGCTGCGATATTTGTTCCAGACTGGGAGGGAATGGAACGGAATTCTCAGAATGAAGAAGGTAAGAATATTCTTATTTTATGATTTCATTTAATACTGTTAAGTAGAGCTACATCGAGCCAAATTGTATGTTCACTATGAATAATAATAATAATAATAATAATAATAATAATAATAATAATAATAAATACTTTGTTAAAGTTGTGCCAACTTTCAATATACCTAATATATACCAAACCTTAAGGCGCAACAGCCCGAAAAGGCCAGGGTCGGCTATGCGTCATTTTATGGGATGGATATGTTAGATGATGGAACAATTGCCCTTAGATGGTCTAAACCATAGATGTGTGCACAGTAGAAAGGCGGAAAATGCCACCTCTAATAGTTTGGTACTTAGGTATATCGAAAATGTTTTAAACAGCAAAGACCATAATTTTAAATTGGGATTCAATACATCTTATTCTCTTTCCAGTCTTTGAAATGACCGAAAAACTACGTTGCCTAATTATTTGGAAACTTAGTTTTGTAAAACAAACACATAATGCTTCAGTTTCCACACATTTCTTTCCATGCAGCTTAGAAATATTACTGGGAAAGATATGTTTATTTTATTTTATTTATTTATTTTAACTGTAACTGCTCGTGTATTATCAACTTTGTTATGAAACTGAAAATAAGGTGCTAAAATTGGTAGAGAGTAGGAATTTCAGAAGAAGCCAAAATCATGAGAGGAAAAAAATTAAAAGATTAAACCAGAGAATTGGTTAAAATATCATGGTGTAAATTTTATAGTTGGTGGCTTGGAATTTAGCGGTCCTTTCAGCACCGAAGCTATACAAGATGTGAACCTACAGTTTAAGGTGGAATCTAAACTACCTTTATGCGCTGAAACTTTTCAATGATCTCCCACAGGATTCGAATCCGGAACCCCAGTCTCCAAAGGCACGTGCATAGCTAGTAAAGTATAAAGTAGTGTAAATGTTGGAATTTATTCATTGGGGTCTAATATTTGTTTTCGATACAGAGGATATCTCTAAAAAACAAATGCCTCTTGCTCCCTCCCTTTTGACTATATCAGCGAGGCTACATCAGACGTGAACTACAGCTCAACGTGGGACCCTAACCACATAACCTCCTGCCTAGAATCGAATCCATGTCTACCACTTCTGGCGCGGGAAGTGAAAAGAAAAGACCTGGAAACCCTGACTGGCTCATAGTATGATTTACAACTTTGGTGAAACTAAAATTACCGTGTAGCCACTTAGGCCGCGTTCGCTGTGGGGGGTAACGCTTTGTCGACTAGCCTAGTACTAAGCCTTGCTTATATTTTACGTTCTTGTGTTCATGAAAAATTTGGACTGTTTGTTTGGTTCTAAAACTTATCCTAATCTATGTTAGAGGAGAGCCTTATGTCTGTGTAGTTCATACCAAGCACTTTTCAATCATTGTTATTGGTGCGTTCATGGAATTTTCAAATAGCTAGTGCTTGCGAGCAGCAGAGTATAGATTCTGCAAAAGTAAGTTACACATAGCAGTGTGATAGTAAATGTGTTGCATAAAAGACTGTTGAGATGATTATATAGTATTATCTAGTTGGATTGTAATATAAGCAAGACTTTGAAAGGAATGTAAAAATGAAATGAAATCTTTAAGTTTAACATCCCACGTTTATGCCGGTTAGGCTAAAGGAGACGGTGATAATGAGATGAGTTAAATGGTGAAATGAGGAAACGGGAAAACCCCGAGAAAACTCACGAGCACGGTGTTTCTCCACCACAAATTCCACATGGCGCGAGCTGGAATCAAACTAGGGTCCCCAAGCACCGGAGGTGAACACTCTACCACTGAGCTACCACGCTCCACTGGAAGGAATGTAGTTCAGAATTAGGTCCCTATATGCTTTTGTTTCCTATTTGCTACCTTTCTTATCTAAGGCCTCGATTTCACACGCTGATGCCAGTTGTGTATTTGCCTTGCTATTGTAAACCATTAATAGCATTTAAAAATGCTCCTAACCTAATCATATTGCTTCTCAATGTTAGAATTAAAATCGAGCAAAATGTTTATATCTAATACACATTGATATTTTCCAATGAAAGTGAGAAATTAAAAGTAGCATTGTATCAAATCTGGAAACATTTCGAAATACACTAGTTGGGTTCATTTCTAGTTCAACGTCCCTTTCAGCATCTTGGAGGTAGAATTGATTACTAAGATACGAAGAATTATATTAATGCATCGATATAAGCACTAATGATATGATATATATATATAGATAGATAGATAGATATATGTAAGAAAAAAGTGTATTTCAAAATTTCCTCTAGAGTTTGTTATTAAAGTTGCATTTGAACACACACAATTTCAAAAATTCTCCACTATCATTTTGATAAAATATATTTAACTTTTGAATGTTTGAACAAGATTCTTGTAACAAACATATTTGTTTCCTTTACCTGATGTCGTAGTATCTCTGTAAATTTAGTAGAAACTCTTTTGTTCCGTTATTTTGGTCACATACATATTAATATGTGTTATACGTAACTTTTTGAAATGTACCAAATCAGTTTCTTCAGTTATCTTTAAATTTGGTAGCATTTCCAATCAGTAATCCTTCTTCTATTGAATTTAAATTCGTTGCACTCGCAGTAAGTTTTTCCAAGGATACGTGGACTAATCGTATTTCTTCATCTGAAATTTTCGGGTTCTAAATCTACCGTTATCACTTACATAACCTTCAAGCGATTTTCTTAAATAACACTGATGGTAAGTGAAAGTTCGTGTTTAAAGAAAAGTTTGAAACGATTTCAATTTTTTCTTAGTTTTAATATTGGCATCAATAACTAACGCACACATTCTCGGCATCTGTTGTGTTGCATGTGTTTCATTTCTAGGAAAATGTTAACCATATATTATAAAATGTTGACAACAGATGCAATTGAAGCTTTCACTTTTATAATAATGAACTGAAATCAAAGTTATGATTTGGGATTCGAGGCAATTGTCGTTTTTAAAAAGATACGTTATTTTACATAATTCTGAAAATTTCCATTTTGGGTAAAGAGTCAGTGAGAAATGAATCATGGTAATAAAATAGATAATGAAACTAGGTATTACGCACGTGCTATTTTGTTGAGTGTGTTACGATTATGCTGAGTTAGTGACTGTGAGATGGAAGATAATGGTAGAGTACAGAATGTAAATTTAATGACGAGTAAGTCCACTCACACAGTTTCTCCATCAACAAGCCAACTTGTCGCGAGTTGCAATCCAACCAACAATGTACGCACAACGTGTGAACATTCTACCACAACCATCACGACACGATCTATGCCCTGAGGGGAATTGCAGCCGCCAGAAGAAAAGTTTTATGATCACCAGCTTACTTCCTTAGATTTGCTGTTTATGCCGGTTGGCAATAACATATAGTATTACTTTATTGTATAACGTTTTTAAAATAAGCTTTTGTTAAACTAAAATAAGTTATAACCTAGTCAATTTTTGATTTGAAAATCAAGTACTGCAGACGTGTGGAAGAGCTGCGAATTAAAGCAGAAAATGAAGGCACATACGAAAGATCCTTTTAAAAAGGGGACTCAAATTTCGATGTATTTATCTTCTTCAAAACACTCGCGAAACGACGCAGTACGCCTTGTCTATCTTTTGTTAATAACTTAATAAATATTTGCGGTAGTGCAACATATAAAATATTGTTGATAAACATTTGCAGAATCTCTTCGCAAAATACGGGTAACGTTTGCAGATATCTACTTTACCACAGTATCTTTAATTTGACAAAGATACTTTTTTCCTAATCTCCCTCATCTTGCTTTTGATTCGCCAGTGTTTCCTTGTAGACTGCTTTGTGTTTAACGACGAATTCATGATAGGCCGTTCTAAATGAAGAAAGCAAGGATACTGAAATCGAAAACAGAGGTAATACTGATAGGACGGCAATAACTATACTTTTCATTTCTCACTATACCTTTTTCTATCTCCTCTTGTTTCTGGCTCATAATGAAAACATCAGGTTTCATATTCTGCTATGGTTAACTTTATTGTAGTCCTTAAGTTTATTATAAAAAATGTATCAAAGTTATAAGGTTGTCTTTATTTATTGGATGGTCATCATCACTAAGCGAATGAAACTAAAAGAAAGCTTCATTCATTTTAATCCTCTTCGTCTCCATGTTGTTTTCTTGTCCTCTCAGTTCCGAATATCACTGCCCGTTATGGAGGGTAAACAGTGGACGACTTACTATGAAGAGGTCGATGTCTCAAACATTACTTTGTGCGTCCAGTGTTTTCTTTCTTCTTATATAATATTCTTTAAAATCAAAAAGTATACAATATTTAAAAGTCCACACATTTTATTTGTTGTTTGTGTTGTCTTTGTGAGTAGTTTGCATAGATTATTCAGTTGTTTATTCCTCTTTCGTGTCGCTTTACATTTCGAGGCGATATAGGGACGAATTGGGTAGTGTCCATCTCTGATTCTCTTTAGTGATCGCTCGGTTCTAATCCTTCAATAACGCTCCCGCCAAGTGAACTTTGTGGTGGACAAACACCGTGTGCGTGGGTTTTCTCGGGATTCTCCCGTTTCCTCCCACTTTCTTCATTCCACCATTTCATTCATTTCTCATAATCACCGTCTCCTTCAGCCTAACCGGCATAATCGTGGGACGTAAAACTCAAAGATTTCATTTTTCCTTCAATGAGGTGTTCCTACGGTACTTTTCAGAGAGTGCCGTTAGTTCTCATTATGAACGACCTGGTGTTGGGTTCCAGCCACCGCACGCTGTTTTTATTTATACAGTTTAGAGTTAAGGCAGTTTTGTGTGTAAACTTGTTTCCCTTCCTATCTAGACTCGCCCTGTTTAAAAGCCCAAATCTAAAATGAACAAGACCGGGAACCAACCCAGTAGAGCAAATGATAAGTATCGACATTCCTGTAGTCCAATAACTTCCAGTTAAAGAAAATAATTTCCGAAAGTGTGAGTCTGTGTAGGATTAAAGGCTGTTCCTTTTCTTATAAACAAATTTATTGCCTATAGAGTTGAACAAGTTAAATACATACCAAAATTACGAAATTGCATTGATAGTAAAAACGCTACATGAAAAAGAACTGAGAAGCCATCGAGGAATGATTTCACGTTGGGAAAATGCAACTAAATATTCATTCATTTATTATATGGATAGTACGGAAATTTAGCAAAATTTTAACTATTAAAGTTGCCTCTGTCTCTAGTTCCGTAAAGGAAGAATTTGTTTTGTGTTGTGAACATGTACCGAACTCTTTATATTGCTGTTTTGTATTTTATTTTATTTTCATCTTTTATTTATTTATTTTTTGATATATATATTCAGCATGTTACAGATGTATTAAACTAAGAACCTTTCTTTTCGATACGAAGCGTGCATAAGGTTCAAAATATCACTTTTTGTGTGAAACATTTACGTTGGTTTTTATTGTGTTCAACAGTAACATTTTTTACATGGTTTCTACGAAACTGTGGCACATCTAACTCTGAGCAGGGTTTGTTAGAGTGATCGTTACATTTGTTCGTGCGGTGATTGTTTCCTTAGTCGCCATCTAAACAAATAAGAGTCTTTGTCAAAACAAAGACCTTCCAGTAATAAATTTTTTGTATAGCTTCTGTAAAACGAAGAAAAGAGCCAAATGAAATCAACGCAGCTTTATCAGTTTCAATATTTTTTAATCTAGCTTCGAATGCCAAACATCCCAAATTTACACTCCCTTGTGGAGTAAGTTACAAGGATACCTACCTGCATTTGGCACAGGTACGTACACTACCAGGGATGGTTTTTTTGGGGGGCAAAGTATTTTCAAAAACAATCATGAAAAGAAATACTTGATATCTCAGCATCTGATAAACTGCTAGGGATAATGATGGTGCATCTAAAATGATGCAACAGAAAAACTTGTAATTGATTTCGACAGCCATCTCTTTATCCCTTAGGCAGTCACAATGTTTTCTTAAAGTTCGCAGTTCTTTCATAGCAGCGAAAATTCCTTTCTGAAATATAGAAGACACTAAAAGATTTCCTAGAAAAGCATCTGAAAGAATTTGATCTTTACATTCTACGCTGAGGCAATGTTTGCTATGAACAGACTATGGAAAACATTCCTAATGAACTTGGTAGGGAGAGGATGTGGATTAGATTTATGAGACTATAGACGCTTCAGGGCGTTAAGATTGGAATCATGGAACCATCGTCAACCTCGGGATTTCTTGTGACATCAGAGGAGGTGGAGCAGGTTAATGGTTCATCAATACTTCTGTTGTCCAATTTGGCCAGAGAGAACGCGACACATTGATGTCCTCTTTTTCGTCATTGACTCGGCCCAATATATGAGGAAAGCTCCGACGGTGCTTTCCTCCAACAAGGTTTACCTCCATATCTAGTTCATCGGATACATCGAATTGCTGAGGACATAAGACAGTTATACCCTGAAGTAGAGAAGCTGAATTCAAATACAAGAAAAAAAAGAAACTTCTTCACTTGAGTTTTACAAAGTAGCATCTTACATTACTCTTTCCTCGCAACCGAACTCCTTCGTGGCTAAGCGGTTAGCGTACGCGCCTTTGGCGTGGGAGACCCGGATTCAATTTCCGGTGGGAGCTCATGTGGTTTGGATTCTACGTTAATCAGTAGGTCCACGTCTCATATAGCCACCCTGCCCAAAAGAGCGTTAACCTCAAATCCTTCACAACCAATTTTCACTATATGGAAGACCAGGATTTTATCTACTGTGTAGTAGACAGAGTTGAAAGAATTCTTTTCTATTATGAAATATTAATCAAATGCAGATACACTGCAAGGGAGACGACTTGGGATATCATGGGATACACAAAGCCATTGGCGCAGCAAGTGTGGGGGGGTGCGGTGGCTGTTCTTGAGCGTTCACCTCCGGTGCCTGGGGTCCCTGATTCGATCCCAGCTCGCGCCGTATGGACTTCGTGGTGGACAAACGCCGTGCTCGTCGGTTTTCTCGGGAATCTCCCACTTTCTTCATTCCACCATTCCATTCATTACTCATCATCACCGTTTCCTTTAGCCTATAGCCTAACCGGCATATCCGTAGGACGTAAAACTTTTTTTTTTTATCCAGAGCTTTGAGGTGCGGTATTTTACCTGTGCCTGATAAAAGCGAAGCAACAGAAGCTACACAAATAGCTGGAGGCTTTGGTTCTGTGTAAAGACTCTTACTTAGACGTTAAAAGGCAAAGTACTAAAGGAATTTGAGTCGCCTCATATTCAGAATATATGGAAATCACTCCGAAGTAGCATCAATTGCCTATATCTCCAGTTTAAACAAGGGATTCGAATCACATTCGAAACATTCCTTCTTGCTTTTCTCCTCACCAAGAAGTGTAGTTGAAGTTGAAGGGCTCTTCTCCAGGTTTACTTGAACTTTTCTTTAGTATCCATTAAATGCTCGCAATGCTTTTTCCCGTTGTCCTTTTCATCTTCTGTCAAAATACGAGGCACAAGACCAGCAGATGATTTCTCTCATTTTCAGATCATTAATTAAAATTAACCTACAAATTTTCTCGCTTATCTGGCAGATACTGCATTGTCACTTCTTGACGTAAAAATGCGTTCTGTGTTTGAACCACCAACTCGCGCGCGGGGTTTCTGGTTCGATCCGAGCCCAAGAAAGTTTGTGCTGGACATCGTGTCTCTGGGTTTTCTCGACATACTCTATTTTCCTTCCGTGAATTCTTCAATCTTTCACTTCCCTTAATCATTGTCTCCCTTAGCCTCAAGACAATCATGGGACGTTAAACTAAAATTTTTCATTTTTGAACCAACACCAATTTTTTCGCAACAACATTTGAAATAGTTGCACCATTGATACACAAGTGTTCTTCATAGTTGTGCGTCACTACATACTGTCCGTATGTTCTGTAACGCTTCACTAAAACATTTTTGCAGTTCGTGAGAGCTGAATCTTACAACACTGTTCCATTAAGATCTACATGTTTCATACGAACATTTCGCATGTCTTATATCTTTCTCTAGTTAGCCTAGATACTAATGCATGAAACCGATTACAGCCGGAAGCTTAGATATAGCTGTGTATAGTGTTGACATGCTAGTAACTTTGGTTAGTTATTTTTGTAAAACAACGGCTTTTTACAGGCGTCCCTTATATAATCATGTGTACTGCTTCCAGTAGATTCCTTTTCTTTTTTGTAACACACGACATTTTAAACTTTTAAAATTATATTCATTCTGCACCTTCTAATTATTTCGTTGAGTATTATTTCCTCACAGATTTAATATAAAAGTTAGGGAGAAACATTCACCTTAAATTCGAAACATAAAATTACTGTACATTATTCGCACGCTTGTGATTACAGTGGTTAAATATAAAACTCTTAATAATGATCAATTCCTTCTTTACGTTATAGAGTAAATTGGGAAAATATTTTTATCATGTTTTTTCCTTTTTCAGGTTGTTTGTGTGACGTGCATTTTTATTAAACGTACGACGGACACTGGATCATTATCAGCGTCTGATAACAAACACTATTTTTTTAAATCAAATCTGAATACCTTGCGCGCTTGTAAGGTATGTATTTTTTATTTACACAACAAATTATCGTACATAACAATTTAATATTATAATGGAAAGTGAATACGATAGAAATAATAAAACGAATTTTACTCTATCTGAAGTATTTATAAAAGTTGAAAATGACGATTGCTTCATTGACGAATCCTTGGAAGAACAGGAGTCCTTGATATCCAAAGAACTCAAAGAATCAGATTTGCAATCATGTACAACAGGAAATCCAATAGTGCGTGAAATTGTGACTTACGGCTTTCCTTCCAACTCATTATGTTTGGTAAACCCAGAATCTAAACTTCAAGACCTCCTTGATTCAACTTCTAAGTCAGCAGATATACTACAAACCGAACTTTACGTCAAAGATAATAGTTCGATTTCCGAGCCAGTAGGTTTAATAAAGTCAGAGCTAGACATAACAGATGACACACATACAACCTCTTCCTTTGCCAAAATCAAAATATATGGAAATAACATATGCCAAAATCTCTCAGAATCATCTTCTAGTAATAACGTGGAAGAAGACACAAAATTAAGAGATCATGAATGCCAAAGGTAATATTTTACTTTGTAATAGTTCATATTTGTAGATAAGAGTACATCTTTAACAGGTAAAATAAGTAACACATTTTCGTCTGTAATTTAGTTCCATCTTCCATTTTTAACAATAACAAGAAGAAATCAAAATCTGATGGAATATGACATTCAGATCGAACGCAATATTAGAAACATGCTACATAGAAGTTTGTCAATATTTTGGGGTCAATTCTCCATATTCTTTTGCTTAAATTCTCAACGTTTGAAATTTGAATTTCTGTCTCCCTCTCTTTCTAGTTTTTTTCATTATTATTATTTGTAGTGTATGTATTCGCTCCCGTTCTGTTTGTTATAATTCTACAGGTAAAACATCAAAATAGTCGGTTTCAACTACAGAAAAGAGTTTTAATTTGACAACTCATTAGTCAGAAATCACATACTCTCAGAGAATCCAATCTGAGATGACTTATTGATACCTCGAGTATTTAAGTTTTAATGTCTTCTTCGTTGGATTCGAACCCAGAATATCAGTTGCATATGATTACACAAGAAGATAGAGCTACATATTGTGTCAGTTTCCTTTATTGTATGTACTCTACGATATAGGCGTTTCCAACAAATTTGTATACATATAGCTTTATAACTTATTTTTGTCTCTTACTTGATAATCACATGTAATGCGAATAAATTTGCCAGCATTTTGTGGAAGATATTTTTGTATCTTATCGCCTGTAACAAATAGATATAAATTCTTGTATAGTGATTTCCTTCTCATGTACGTATCTGTCGTAACAAATTCCCCGACATTCCGTGCAATGTACCTTGTAGTGATTTCTCGGTAGTAGGGAAGTTTAAGTAATTAAATGATAAATTCAAGCAAATAAAAAATGACGATCCTAAAGGAAGTGACTACCACTACTGCAATAACCAAAAGAACAGCAATGAAAGCTACAGAAAGTACGGTGATTCTAGCAGTTGGCGGCTTTGCAAATAAATGATCCAACTTTTCTGGACCATAGTGTGTGGCAGATCGGTTAAAAATATTGGAGAAATTTCGGATTGTAGACGAGCGCAGTTCGTTCAGCTAACATCGGTTCAGAGAAAGCATATTATTAATATGATATATGAGACAGATCTCTGGTCTCGCAGTGAAATAGCGATTGCCTCAACAATGTTCATTGGAAAGTCATGGTTCATAGTTCAATGTCTCCAGCACAAAACAAGCTTTCCAGAGGTGCTATGTATTTAGGCCCATAACGTATTTGAACACGAAAATTGGGAGAATGTCCGGAAAATTCCCTCCCATTAAATTTGGCTCCCTCTGCAGTGGCACTCAGTAAAAGCACAAAATTCAAATGTACCTCGAAAAATACTATTGGGGATAAGAAATGAATGTACCAGTTGTTTTGGTGGGACGGAATAGGTATGAAGGTAAAGGTTGTCTACCAATACGCTCAATACATACAAAACCGAAGCTATGACCTAACCTATAAAGAGAACATAATATAAAAACTATAAACTCAGTACTATTTATTCCCATACCAAGAGTCATATCATATTCACTGTAAAATAAAGCAAGTGTTTCAATAGTTATCAAGCAAATTGTTCGCCGACATGCGGAGCGGGAAATTGGGGAAAAGTCGCAAAAATATCTTCCAAAATAGCTGTGTTATGAAGTTGTGAGTCCTACAAAGCTACAGCAGAGCCAGTAACAGCCAGTGTGCGAGCTGAAAAACATTTTAAGCGGAGATTAAGTGCACATCTGAGAAATTTAAAATAAGGAAATTCCAAACTTATGGGAGACATCCAATTCTTCAGAGGGGGATTTCCCCTCATCCTCCCTGGTAAGTCACACACTAGTAGGACAACATAATTAAAATAGACTTGAAAAATACAATGAAGTATACGTGTAAGACGTATATCCTGAAAACACGATATAGTATAACACAATAAGTACGGAATAGAGAACAAAGGAGCATGGGTGTGGGTTGGTGGATAACGTGGCTTTATCCCAATACAACTGTAGCACAGTTTCTGTTTAAAACACTTGTTTCATTCTACAGAGTACGTGGTACATTTTGTCTCATAAAGGTTTGCCGCACACATTATTGCCATTTTGAGGCAAAATTTTTCCAACTTCGGGTATCTTCGGAAAAAAGTAAACCAGGTTCGAACCTCCAACCAACCTTGGCAATCGGAAAAAATTGCAAGTGTGTTTTTTTTTTATTTTAAATATAAGAACACGTTACAAAGTATAGAAAGAAAAAAGCAATATTGATTGAAATTCTTAATGATACAATATTTCGAAACTTGTATTAATGTCAGCATATGCTTGTTTGTCATTAGCTCTCCATATGTAATGGAATATTTAGATACGTTAAGGAATCTTTCCACAAGACATAGTACATAATTCTCGCCTATATACTAAAATAAAAGTCGAATAGAACAAAAAAGCGTTTGCAGTGAATATGAATGTCATAATTATCATGAGAGCCGCTATACATCACTAGAAGCATGTTCCGAAGAGTGCTTGTGTAAGTTCAGTAGTAAACCGTTGGATTCCAATTGGTAAGGTTGTGAGTTTGATTCCCATTAGGATCAATCCTTTTTTTTATGAAATTCTGTTTTCCGCAATGCTTGAAAAATTATATAAAATAATTACATTAAAATACAACTGTTGTATATATATACATACATATATATATATAACATGTAATCATTGCAGAACATAGTAATTATTATCTTTGAAATATTAATATCTGTGATAGGTGTTCACCGTATGTCGGTATTCTATATGTGAATGTGAAACACAAATTAAGAAAATCGTTTAATAGCAATAAATAAATTATGTAGTGTATTTATTTGCAGCTATTTCTAACATAGGTGTTACTTCTCAACATTCATATTACAGCAAGTCATTTATGTTCTTGAAAACTTATCCGAAGGATAAAAAGAGGGTATAAACAGAGAATCCAAAATCGGAACGCGCGCAAAAAATTCATAAACCCTAAAGGTCACGTGAGCAGACTGGAATTGTCCTTATGAAGCATGCCATAGCAGAAAGTCTTCACATAGATTTTCAATTCAATGCTATATACATTGTTTTGCAATGTGAAAGTTGTGATGCTTTGGGTCGCTCTCTCTCTCGCTCGCTCGCTCACTCTGTATTTATATATATATATAAGTGAATGTATGTGTGTGTGTCAACATAATTATGATATGCCTAGAGAAATTTTAACATATTTCTTACAGTCTGGAAAAGAGTACTGTCGAGATATATATCAAAAATGCTAGAAAAGGATCAATATTAGTATCGAATCCATAGTTTCGTGGTCGCTTAGCTAAATAGTTCTACTTTCAATTCAAGTCCAATTAAGCTTCCATTTGGGGGTTACGTAGCGACATAAAAATATAGAAATCAACCATATTAGAGTCAAATCGTAAGTTTTCAGCGCCGCTAACAGTGCCGCGTTTCCCATTAGTCCAACTAGGCAAGTGCCTAGAGGGCAACATATTTGAAGAACGCAACGTTTAAAAATTAAATATTTTAATTTCTTTCTTATGAAAAAGTTAAGAAATCAAGAGCAAATATGCTGTTTCATGAAATATCCTCTTTTACTATTCTAATATATTTAATGATAGCATTAGAAATTAAAAATAATTCAGAATATGTTTCCCATTTGTTATTTTTTGTTATGTAGTTGTAGCTGTAGCATCTAGTGAGTGGTATTTAACTGTAATAAATTCACTAATTAAGCATATTCGAATTAAGTTTTATTTTTAAGTTAGGGATGAAGGGGCGGAGAAATATGTAATTGTTGCGGATGCCGGGAGCAAAAGTGCGTAGGAACGCCGAGCTTCTAAATACAACACTTGACGCTGAATTAATTGGTTGAAATTTTAATGTCATTTAAGAACAAATTTAGTCCTAGCGGTGGCAGTATCCCTTTGCTCTCCTAAAAGAATAAAAGGGGCTGACATCACAATTATAAAAATAGACTGACATTAGTGTCGAATCCGTAATTTTAGGGGTCGCTTAGATAAAGTGTGGCACTCTAGATGCCATGTAAGTTAAGCCCCCATTAGCATCCTGAAGGGGTGTGTGAAATTGTGACATGTAGAAGTAATTGAAAGTGACCAATGTTACTGTCGAATCCATATCTGGGGCTCAAAGTTCATTGGAAGCAGTTCTGAGGACCTTTAAGTTTAACTTTCAGTATGAGTAAGATCCCCTAGCACATCTAATAAGGAGAGGCGAAGGGAGTAACATATACAATGATTCAAAACGACCGATATTAGTGTAGAGTCCATAGTTTCGTTATCACCGAGATAAATAGTAACACTTCTGAACGAACGTGCCAGCTGGATTTTGAACTTACAGAAGCAGCATCGAAGGCATTGCTCGCACAGTTTTAAGTACTTAAATGTTTCCGTATAAATGTATATTCCATGTGTAACTCAAGAATTTCTGACGCAACCTTTACCAAACTTGAGGGACATATTACTTTCAATCTAAGAAGAAAATATTGTGGTATAATGAAGAAATGGAACTTGGGAGATGTGACATGTAAAAATAATGTAAAACGACTGATCTTAGTGTTTTATCCATAATTTTCTCGGTCGTTGAGATAGTGATTCTCCCAATGAGAGTTTACATCCAAATTTATCCTAATCTTCACAGTATGATGACCTGGTAGAGCTGAAAATAAAATCTCAAAAATTACTGAAATATTTGTCGAATTCATAGTTTTGGGGTTGAGAAAGCGCGAATAACTTTGGAAGATAGTTTGTACCCGCTTCAGCATGGGCTTTTTAATCATACCAATTTCTCACCGTGAGAAGAAATGACCATTTCAACTATTATATCAAACCAACCTTCGCAATCGAGATAAAAAGTGTGGTTGTATGCTTCGTCTTTTAAATGAAATAAGACATATCTTAAAATCAAAGATGGAGTGAATCAATCGGTCGGTTGGTAAGTGGGCGAAATGGGTCAAGATTTGTGAATGAGTCAGTGGATCGTGGGTAAAAAGGACGTGACCTAATGCGAAACCACTAATCGTGACTCACACTGATCCACCAACCCATTCTGTTCAGTGCATTGTAGACAGCATTTGAACACTGGTGAGCTTGTCTACGTTTTACTTTCAGGATCTCCATTTTTCTCCTTTTTTTATTTGTTTCTAGTGAAAAAAGTTCAGTCACTTTTGGATTTTGATATTTGCAATTGTAAGACTGGCAATAGCAATAGGACTTTGATTTTGAGATGCAGCCTGTGAGCTTTTAGAGGAGCTAACTGCTGGAAAAAATATTTTTGAATCACCTGTAATAAATGAATTATTATATAAAAAATTGAATGTAACTATGTCTGCTTGATCATCACAGTCAAATTCCAAAGTCAAATGGAATGACGTTTGATATATGAACAGGCCCCAATTCCAAGTGAGAAGTTACCATACGCGTATCACTTTCATTATAATACATATGCTTAGGGAGGAGTAGGAGTCCGAATGTTTGCGAATAATTGAGAATCTCACAAGCCGTTCAACTTAGAGAGCTGAAATTCAGTATATAACTCTTAAAAATAAATAGAACATGTCCTGGCATTTGTTTAAATTTTCTTTTATCAAAGGGGGTCTTCTATATATTGGAAATTTGTAGTGGGTTGATTTGTAAAAAATAATCGAAAATGGTTAATATTAGTTGAGAAAGAAATTGAGAAATGAAAACTACAGTTCTTCGCATTTTATAACCCCTGTTTCTGTTACAATAATTGCTGAGGATTGTGTTTAATATATGGAGCGTGAGAGCCTAAGGCAATCAAGACATACAGTTGTGAGAAAAATGGCCACAAAATTTGTATTCCAAGCTTAATTACATGGGCATTTTAAATTAGTACGGCATGCTTAATTATATTGAAAACTGGTTTGTTTTTTTACGTTGATCTAATTTATCTTGATTTGAGACTCAAATTTCACCCTATTTTCTACTGAAATATATCTGTAAGGCAACAAAGAAATAAATATATATAATGAATTTAAATTCATCTTAATTTGAAAGACGAGAAACACTTTACCATTGTATATCGTAAAGGTGAGATCCACCGGTATTGTAACAGAGCGGTGCCTGAGCGATTGATGGTAGATATTTAAACTCCGATAAGTGATAATTTCACAGTCTTGTTTTACTACAAGTGTAACCTCTTTAGTCAATGGAGAGGAGAACGTGGTTCTTGGGTCAGAGATGATGATGATGGGTTTTTGTGGGTCGGAGTTGGTCATAATGGATGAGAGTGGTTCATAGTTGATGATGGGTCAGAGTAGGTCACGATTGGTGGTAGATAAGAGTGGATCAATGCGTCATTTGGTTGGTGCATGATAGTGGGTCATGGTGGGTCGTGGATCAAATCTTCATTCACCCACACCATCTCTGGTTAAAATACTACTAAAGCAAAGTGGCACCGAAGGTGCACGTTGGTGATTATGCTCAAATTTTCCACATACATAGTACCCCACCAGAAAGCAATAAATCTGAAACGGTTCACGGTACCACCTCCTAGGACTCAAGATATAGGGGTTTGTCGATTGGCTAAATTAAGACCAATGATTTATCCTTCAGCAAGCAAGCTTTTTATGATCATTCCCGTGGGGAAGTCAGAAGGACACGTGCCTAGTAATCGTAACATTGATAGTTCGCGCCCACCCCGGGGTATTTGCTTTAGTGTTTTTTGACTCACCTAAATGTAAACAAATCACGCATATAGGTGATTTAACGTATTTTGGGGATGTAGATTTGTGGTACGTTTTCGTTCCGTCGTGTCTCTGCTGCAGGTGTTATAATTTTCTAAACGGAAGGGGAGCAATCGCAGATCGTCGTTGCGGGGCCGTCAATTTTTGACGAGAGATCGTTAGTTGCCCATCGGTGTTCCACCGATCCTTACAGCATGGTAAGTCCGTTGGCACCTCTAAAATCTGAAACGGTGAAACAAATGTCAAAACCGGAAAACACGTATTTAAAATTTTGAAAGATACCCCGTGTCGAGGTAAAAACATTTGCCCCAGGGGCTCCCGGAGGGTTCCAGAAAGGGTCCAACTGAAAATTTGAACAGTATAACTAGTATATCATTTGAAAGTATTGCTAGAAGAAAGAAGATTTTAAGATTCTCGAGTCTCTATGCTAAACTTGTGCAAAATAGCGTGTGCTCAAGACGTTAATAAATCTTTCATTGACAACTCCGTGGCAACTTCTAGAAATGTGAAATTGTGAAACCGATATCATAAGATGTAAACACTTGTCTTATCATTGCAAAGTATAATGCATTATTGTAGGGAAAAAAGTGCCCTATTGTAGTTTTATTATATAACAAATGTTAAATTCTGCGTTCCACGGTTGTGACCTTTAGGCTAAGGGACTGTGATTATGAATTATGAAATTAATGCCAAAATATAGAAATGGAAAGAATGGTGGGCAAGATGAGTTTTATTTACTAGTAGAGTTGCCAGTTCGTTATAAACTTTGACAATATCCGTTTGTTTTTGTTTGTTTTGTTTCTACCTTTTTCAAGCACTTAGCTACGTAAGCCCCTGCATTCCTTCTAATTCTGTATTCTACAATTAATTTCATAATTCACAATCACCTTCTCCTTTAGCCTAAAGACAATCGTGGAACGTAAAATTTAGTATTAGTGATATAACAAAACCACAATGGGGCACTTCATGTTTTAGCTTGGTGCATTATACTTTTGCAATGGTAAGACAAGTGTTTACCTCTCGTACTATCAGTTTCACAATTCTAAAGGTGGTCACGGAGTTTTGAATGAAGGAGTTTTATTACCATCTTGAACGCTCACTATTTTGCACAAGTTTAGTATAAAGACTCGGGACTCTTACCATCTTTTTTAATTTTAGCAGTACTTTTAAATGATATACTACTTGACTCCCCTTGTCATTTTCAAATTTCGACTTGCACCCCTTCTGACAGTGAGACCTTTCAGGAGACCTCGATACGGGGTACATTTGAAATTATAAAATACGTGTTTTCGGGTTTTGACATATGTTTTATCGTTTCAGGCTTTTAGGAGTGACAACGGGCTTCATGGATACTGTGCTTCTTTACTCTCTTACTTTTCAGATACAAGCCCCCATGCCATAAGCGTCAGTGGACCACCCATGGGCAACTAATGACCTCTCGCCAAAAGTTTGGTGATCCGCAGCTACGATCCCTGGTGGCCCCACTTCCGTTTCGAATATTATAACACCAGCGGCTGACACTCGACGAAACGCCAACAAACCACAAAATTACTCCCACAAAATATGTTAAATCGCCTATATGCCTGATTTCTTTATGTTGAGGTGAATGTAAAAAACACTAGGAAAAAACCAAGTACCCCGAGGTGGGCGCGAATCTTCAACCTTAAGTTTTACTAGTCGCGTATTCTTCTGACTTCGCAACGGAATCGATGAAGAAAATCTCGCTTGTAGGAGGATAAATTGTTGAAGTCTTAATTTACTCAATCAAACAAATCCCTCTATCTCGAGTTCTGTGAGATGATACTGTGAACCGTTTCGATATTTATTTATTTCTGGTGGGGTACTATCTATGTACAAAATTTGAAAAAATCGCCGATGCGCACCTTCGGAGCCTCTCTTCTTTAGTACAATGTTAACCAGAGATGCCGTGAGTCAATGAAATCTTGATCCGCAACACACTGACCTACCACACATCGTGACCCACGACCCACCGTGACCTATGACTCACCACCCGTGACCCATTAACCCACCATGACCCACCACCAACTATAAACAATTGAACCATTGTGACCAATTCCGACCCACTAAGATCCATCGTCATTAACTTTGATCCATGATCCACGCCATCTTCTCTACTGACTAAAGAGGTTATATTTGTAATAAACCATTTTTTTCTAGTAGTTAGCTCTAAAATAGGGATGGCCAGAGGGAGCCGGATCTCGAATATTCGGATCCTATAAGATCAGGATCCGGATTCTATAAGATCCGGATCCGGAATTTCGCATCTTGGATCCTGATCCGGAATTGCGGATCCGAAGTTTCGGATCTTGGATCCGGATATCCGGTTCCTGGATCCAGATCCAAAATTTCGAAATTCAGATTCAGACTCCTGTTTTGAATATTTTAGGTCTTGGATTCAGACCCAGACTTAAGTATCCATATGTATAAAATATATATAAAATTTACTATGTGAATTTTATCTAACTCAGTGGGAAGACAATTCAATTTAAATGACAAAAGATTACATCAAAATCTCATTTTCACATTTTTCGGGGTTACACCACTGTTGCGCACACCCCATCATTTAGTCTAGTATATCTTTAAACGCACTATAAGTATGCCACTTGCATCTCAAGTCAGTAGGTGTATAGATCTACCTTTTGTTATATATTAATCGAGTTAGGATTAAAATTCGATTGTTCGTGAGACCTATGATAATATTTTCAGATTGAGTTATAACGTTGAAAAACTGCATAGTAATGCTGCATATTGTCTTTGTCCCACATTGGAAATTAATGTAGTCTATCTTATACAGTAGGCTCTTATGATTAATGCAATGATCTGAACTCCTGCAGCATTACGCTAAAATCATGAATGTCTTTGAATTTTTATCATTTCTATTTTTTTATTAGGAGCAAAATAAATATCTAAGCAATGGATGCAATTAGCTAAGGATAGAAGTCAGTGGAGAGCTTTTGTGAACGCGGCACTGAACCTCCGGGTTCCATAGGCCATAGAGTTAGAGTTAGTTAGTTAGTTAGCAAAATAAATATCATAAGCGGTATTTTACATAATACATATAGACGCAGATCAGTCAGTTGATTGCTTAATGTCTATAGCAAAGCTATTACATCTCTAAGACACTGGCGGTCTTAGAACAAAATCCATGGCTTTCCCATAAAATCTTAAATCTCTGTATATAAAAAAGGGCAAAGTCCTGAGTGACTGAGTGACAGATCACCGTACAGGCCAAACCACTTAAGCTAGAAACTTGAAATTTGGACAGTATATAGGATCTGTGACGTAGGATACCACTAAGGAAGGACTTTGGGGAATTCGTCGAGGAAGGGGGAAATGGGGTGGAAAATATTTCAATAAAATGGCCATATCTCCGAGATTCTTGACGTTAGATACTTCAAATTTGGTATTTGGTTTTTTCATTGAAAATAATTTGACATGTGTTTCAGTGTTTTTTGATGTTTTAGTAACAAGGAAAAGAAACGAGATGGAAAGGAAAGAGGGTGAGAATTGTAATTATTATAATAACATGTCGATATCTGGGAACCTCTGAAGGTTAGGAGCATATAATTTAGTGTTTAGACTTTTCATTTGAAGTAATTAGATATGTACTTAAGCGTTGTTTGATGTATGTCTTAGAAGGGAAGAAAAGATTTTTATATCTCGGAATCCTGGAAAGTTAGAGAAATGAAATTTGTTATTTGAGGAAAAATTCGTTATGTTTGCAGGCGTATGATGTGCGAGGCCGTAGACCGATCAAATGTGTGGGGAGCCCTTACGTACTCGCACTGAAATTCGGTATATCTCGGGATGTTGCTACATAGGCCTACAACTTGATATTTGAACTGAGATTCGGTATGGTTGTGGGTTTACGAGGTGCGAGGCCGTAGGCCGATCAAATGAGATATCAGAGGGTCTGAGAGCGAATCCCCAGACATTTCTTTTTAAATTGGTCATGATTATTAGAGGCTTTTGTGGTGCGAGGCCGTAGTAACGGGGGTCTAGTGGCGAAGCCCCCAACTAGCCGCAGTCTAGTAAGTAAATAAATGTATTTGCGTAATGACTGGAAATTGAATGTATCCCTGTGGAAAAAATTGCATGAGTAGCCACGAGAAATGACAATCCTTTAAAATAAAAAAATTTAAAAAGTCAACAAAATGTACTCTTGAATGAGTTGTATATTATGTTTGCGCAGGGACGAATCCAGAACGGACTGCTGGAGGGGGCGGATGGATTCTTAGGGGGGCGGTTGGGGATGCTAGCAGTGAAAAATAACTTAGATGAAATTGCCACAAATTACTACTAAAGTACACTGTTAATGGTGCCGCTGGGTAGGGTATGCAGTTAGGGTATACAAAGTATTGTTGCTTTATATGTGAATGGGACAGTAGAAATCGTGGATCTCGTTACCGCAAAAGTGATTGGAGTACCAGAGAAACTCTTCAGCCGGGAGTGAAAAATGTGCAGCATGAACAACTGGTAGATCGTAACCGAATTTTGCTTCCCCCCCTACATATTAAATTAGGTCTTATGAAAAGTTTTGTTAAGAGCATGAACGAAGAGGATGAGGCCTATAAGTACCTAAGAGGACAATTCCCTCGATTAAGTGATGCCAAAGTTAAAGAGGGTGTTTTCATAGAGCCACAGATTAGGCAACTATTCAAAGATCACAAGTTGACGAAATTCTCCAAGGTAAGGAGAAAGCTGCGTGGGAAAGCTTGAAGAGTGTTTGTTTACAGTTCTTGGGAAGACACCGAGCAACAAATTACAAACAACTGGTAGCAAAGTTGTTATTGTGCTACGAAAATCTTGGTTGCAATATGTCTGAAACTCCACTTTCTTCATTCACATCTAGACTTCTTTCCCGAAGATTGTGGAGCAGTAAGTGACGAACATGGTGAGCGTTTCCATCGAGATGTTGCAGCCATGGAGAAGAGATATGAGGGAAAGTGGAGTTCTAACATATTGGCCGACTACTGTTGGACTATTGCAAGGGATGCTCCAGATGTAACCTACAAAAGGCAAGCCAAGCGAAGAAGCTCAAAATAAAATAAACATAATCCTGTACAAGGGATCACTTGAAACTTTTGTCTACATTGCAGTGTAGTTCTTGCACAAAAAGGTATTTGTACATATTTTTCATGTTTTGATGTTAATACTGATTTTTATTACGGAATTGTTAATGTTTAACTTGACCACGGTTACTTTATTTTCTGTATCGCTGTGAAACGTATTTGCGCAATTTTGAAAAAGGAAGTACAAAGGTATAGAAAGCTATAGGTTAGGGTACTTCTTAACTCCCCAGCTTATCACATCACAGTGAAATAGATAAAAAAAAAAGTGAAATGTACGTTTTTACAAGGATTTTGCTTAAATGTTCTATAAATATTAATACATTTGTATATATACAGCTACTGTTGTACAAGGGCGTTTTTTTTCACAACCTGAGCTAAGAAATTTTTCTATTATCATTTCCTTTCATATTATGCTTAAATGAATGTAAAAATCGCAATTTCAAAGAATTTACATACTTTCGGTCAAAATTTTTTGAACAGTGTTATCAGTTCAGGGTTCCTCCTGATCTGGAGAAATCAATTTACTGACTTCTCCCTGACCTTTGGCCGGAAATTCCCTGACTTTCATGACATGTGTAGGATGACTTTGATATATAAATAAGGAATAAATAGTGATGAATATTTATATATGAAAACATTTAATCTATAGAAACAAATAGTAATTAATAGCTCATACGTACATTCCACTTACCACCCATAAAAATCTGACCAACGTTCCATACTGTGATCATTAATGGTTGTCTAAGCTGAAATTGCTGTACAATTAATGTTAAAAAAAAATATTTTATAAAATTTCTCTGAGTTTCCCTGACTTGCATGGTTTCCTCTGAGTTTTCCTTCACTTCCTGACCAATAGAGACTCTGCGGTTAAACCGGACTTACTTAAAAAAAAATAACTTTAGGTATTAGGCTATTATACAAGAAATGGATTGTTGCTGGTGCCGATTTCTGGCATCAAGATCAAATCGAAGGCCAAATATTTAAAAACTCTCAATTTAAATTTCGAGCTTGCGATTCTACTCCCCTGCGCTCTTTATGCTTTTTTGCAAATATCGATTCCATGAGGGAGCTCTGGAGGTCAACACTTAGAATTAGGCCTACTTTACTGTTAGGTTACAAATGTGTTGATTTATTATATGCTAGGTTATTCAAATACAGTATAAACATTACATTGAAGTTTTCCAGACAACATTATTGGCGTCAACAGCAAACTATACAACGAAAAGAAAGATGGAAAAACGAAGGATCAACTTCAAAAAGCCCGCTCCAGTTGAAGTGCTTGTACAGATACGGACAATGACACGGAGAAACAGTTGTATTAGCAGATGCTCAAACAAATCTTCAATTATGCGCTTTCTCACCTTCAATAACGTGTCTGCTCACTAGGGGCGCATCCCCAGCGTGTAGTTAACATATAGCCACGAGAAAATATATCTCAGATTTTGAGTACAGTTTCAGAAGTTCATTTCCGTAAACTTAGGGTTGCCATTCGTTCCAGAAAATCTGGGACTGTCACGGAATCAAGATCTGCGTTCCGGAGTCCCGATAATATTTCTCGAGATACTTAAATGTCCCGGATTTCAGCGAAGAAGAAAGGAATGGAATATTATAGTTTGCTTTTTACACAGGATTAGTTATATAATTATTCTCTTCAATTTGTGAGTATGTCAATTCAAAAGTTGGAGAAAATGTTCAGTACATAGAGCATGGATTTAATAAATACACGATTTAACTGCTTTGGCATGAAAGAAGCATTTCTTTCATTAGGCCAGGGACAAAAGATTTTCTCCTGAATCTTATTGCTATCTTTAGTACTCTGTTTAACTCTGCATCTTGCTTCTGAAATATTTTAATCAATAATCCCAGACAGATATTTTTAGTAATTTTCAGCTGACCATTCAAGAAGAAAAAAAGAATACAATATGAACAGACAAAATGTGTGAAACGAAACTTCATACTTTGAATGAGCTAAAACAGACTCTGAAAGCCACGAAACATAACAGATCCTGAGAAATTAAAAAAAAAAAAATCTCCTTACCGGGAAGAAGCGGCAAATCATCATCTGATGTTTGCTTAACTAGGAAGAAAGTATACTAAAATGACTAACATGTGATTACGTAATACTGGAACAACTCTAACGGAAGAAAGCAAATTAGTATATAACGATTTTTTGCATTTTAAGCATTTCAAAGATTCTTGTAATTTAGTAGCACCAAGGATTTTCGTTTTTGAAATACGACAACCCTACGTAAACTATAAAAACCACTGATTACTATGCTAATTGCCACAAATTAAATGCAACTCTTTGAGTTGCATACACGCAAACTACTAGGAAATGAAGACCATGTGCTAACAAAGAATACACTGAAAACTTGAAATATAACATAAAATTAAAATAATAATCGATACAAATGTAAAGGATGAATATGACATGTCCGATCTTCCCCAAGTATGGTGGAAGAAGCTATTTGTTTCTTCTTCTTGGTCAACCGCTAAGAGCATTTATAAATCCATATGCGACTTTGTTATGCGCAATTAGTACACTCAAATTCACGAACGATGACGAACTAAAGGATACGAAGGTACGGTTGCAAGTAAAACCGTCGTCATAATAATATAGTTCAACTAAACAACGGTAAAAATAGTGGGGAAATTAGAAATGACCAAAACTGAATAGTTTACTCGCTCATTTCGAAATACAGCTAGAAGATTAAACTTACAAGAAATGACAAAAATAAATGAAATTTGGCGTTATACTAAGCGTAGTTTGGGGGGGAAGCGAGCATCCCTGATGGGGATACTTCAGCTGACTACTTTGGGGGGAACAAAATGTGATTGAGGGGGAAAATCCCCCCGGTAATTCGCACCCTGACAATAACTTAGAAAGAATTAGAAAAGTAAGCAAAGTGAGCCTAATGGAGAAGTTCGGGCTTGAGACTGTTTCATCCCAGCATTTGACTAGTGTTACAGAAAACAAAGGACACATTTCTATCAGAACCTCCGCTTTAAAAAAGATTTACTACCTTCTCGATCGAGTATTTCCACTAGAATCGAATCTGACAGTGAGATTGCTCTCACCAAAGTCGACAGTTTTAGTCAATCAAATTTGGTGTAATTGTAACATATTAAGGTACAAAAACCAAATATCAACAGAATGAAGAGAACGCAAAGCTGTCACGATCACATACCACAAGTGTCTTAAAATCCTATTTTAAGCATAGGATTGAAAATCACCTTGTCAATAATTTCGAAAACTTTGCTGATTTGGAACATCCAAATTTTCTGACACTGAGTTTCGGATCCGGATCCAAGATCCAGGTTTTTGGATCCGGATCCAAAATCCGATTTTTCGGATCCGGATTCAAGATCCGAAATTTCGGATTCGGATCTAAGATCCGTTTTTTCGGATCCGGATCTGGCCATCCCTACTCTAAAAACTCACAGCCTGCATTGCAAAAGCAAGTAGTAAGTCCTATTGCCATTGTCACAATTGCGAATATCAAAATCCAAAAGAGCGCGACTTTCTTTTTTCCTTAGAACCATATGAAAAGAAAAGGAGAAAAATGGAGGCCTTGAAAGTAAAACGTAGACAAACTCACAAGTGTTCAAAAAATGCTCTTTACAAGGCACAGAGCAGAATGGGTCGGTGGGTCGTGTGAGTCACGGTGAGTGGTGTTTCGAAATGGGTCACGTCTTGTTGACCCACTCAATCTCTGATTTTAACATGTAGTATATCATTTAAAAGACGAAACATATATCTACACAATTTTTTCTCGATTGCGAAGGCTGGCTTGATGCATATACTAGTTGAGATGGTCGTTTCTTCTTAAGGTGAGAAATTGATAGATTAAAAACCCCATCTTCAAGTGGGTCCAAACTACATTCGAAAGTTATTTAAAACGCTTTCCCGACCCCAGAAAATTATCACTTCGACAAATATTTAAGTCAGTTTTTACATTTTATTGGTCATATCTCCGAGCCTCGCATCCTGCGAAGATGGGGGATAAGCTTGCATATAACGCCATTGAGTGCCTTGCTATTCGTATTCATGAAGTTAGCAGGCCACCTATGGCAGGCCAGAATTTCGACTTCACACATCGTTTCTGTTTCGTTAGTGTCGCAAACCCCATCGTTACTGCTACAAAAATAACGTCTCAACTTTAGTAGTTACTATTGGCCTGCTAGTTTCATCCTAGGAGGCCAACATATCAAAATCACACCATAAGTAAGATTGCCGGTTCTAGCAGCGTTAGTTCTATAAACATTAACGTTAGTGCTTCTATGTATACAGTTTATAGGGTAACAAAATGGGTCCGTTTTATGAAGCTGGTATGAACTTAGCAGGCCACCTACGGCAGGCCAGAATTTCGACTTCACACATCGTTAGTGCCGCAAACACCATCGTTAGTGCTACAAAAATAACGTCTAAACATTTAACAGTCACTATTGTGCGGCTAACTTCATGCCAATGAATTAGGCAGGCTATAATTCCGAATTCATACATTGCTAGTGCTTTGATAGTGCTCGTTAGTGCCGCTAATCCCATTGTTAGTGCTATAGAAATAACGTCTCAATTGTTAGCAGTCAATTTTGGGCTGCTAACTTCATACCAATAAACTTGGTAGGCCACCTATGGCAGACCACAATTGCGAATTCATACGTTGTTATTGCTGCAAATCCCATCTTTAGTGCTACAAAAATAACGCCTCAATTTTCAGTAGTCACTATTGACCAGCTAACCTCATGCCAATGAACTTGGCAGGCCAAAATTTCGATTTAACACATTGTTAGTGTATCGTTAATGCTCGTTAGTGCATCAAAACTCATCGTTAATGCTACAGAAATAATGTCTCAATTTTTAACTGTCACTGTTGGCCTGCTAATTTTATGCGAACAGGCCAACATATCGAAATCACCCCATGAACGAAATTGCCGGTTAGCGCAGCGTTAGTGCTATAAACATTAATGTTAGTGCTTCTATATATCAGTTTTTGGATAACAAAATGAGGCCGTTTCATGAAGCTGATTAGCCACGTATGGCAAACCACGATTTTGAGCTCTCATATCGTTAGTGCCGTATATCCCATCGTTAGTGCTCCAAAGGCAGCGGACATAGAGAATCCATTTTCCCCACCTAACTTCATGTCAACACGCCGCACAGAACTTACAGCGAATCACAATTTCAACTTCACTCATCGTTAATGGTCGTTATTGCCGCATGTCCCATCGTTAGTACTCCAAAAATATCACCTAGAATTTGAAGAAACAATTATTGGCCTGCTACTCGTGCCAGCAGACCAGAGGCCAAACCTACTGAAAACCACAATTTCGATTACTCCCATAATTAGTGCTTCGTTAATGCTCGTTACTGAAGGATATTGCGTCGCTAGTGCTCTACAGATAACGGCTACATATTTTCAATAAAGCCTTATTGGCCTACTAACATCGTGCCAGCAGGCCAGGGATGAAATTGCGACAGATGACACCAGTCATTAGTGTTCCGTTAGTGCTCGTTACTGCCGAGTATTATATCGTTAGTGCTCTATAGATAATAGCTACATTTTTTAAATAATTGCTACATAATGGTTTAAAAAGCCAAAAATTCCTGCAGCATTATGCCAACTGACAACGGACGAAATGTATGACAGAACAGAATTTCGATTGCACCCGTCATTATAACTCGACAAGTTTCAGACCAAGATGCGCAGATCGCTGCGGAGCACATCGTATTCCGCCATCCTCCCCACTACTCTTTTATCCACTGGTCTGGCTTTGAAAGTTCCAGTGATACTAACTCAGCAAACTTATGTTACAACAAATATCACCTGCTAAAATGTTTAAAGTCCGAATCTTACTTTTTTTAGTAGGTAAGCAATCTCATGGTAGAGGTTTGCGTGAGCTCGGGCTTAGGGCCGGGCCCGGGCCGTAAATTTTTGAATAAACAATCATATTTCTCGGGACCTTTTCGAGCATAATACAACGATATTTTCTGGAGAACTTTAAACGCACACCTAAATTTGTAACTTAAGACGCCCACACTTAAAATCACTGTGCAATTGAGAGAAAAGCTGTGGAATAGAGAAAAAAAACTAAAAGTAACAGAAATAAATATGCTTAGCTTGTCTGATTGAAAATACTGCTTCTTACACTGAATTAAAGGAACAAGAGCATTGGGAACAACGTGTCTTGGTTTTTTCTTCAAGACAATGTCAGTTTATATTATATGAGAATTTTTAGAGAATTCATAGTTAACTAATGCAAAATTAAACATCTGCTGCAAATAAAAAATACAATTTTGCCTTAATTGTTAAGTTTTTGTAATTCGGGCATATTTCGGGCTCATTTGATTATCACATGGGGTCGGGCCTAAATGCTAAAACATATTTCTAACTCGGGTCGGGCCTCATATTATTAATTCACGGGCCCGTGCAGACTACCTCATGGATACACTGTAAGCAGTGACGCTTTCCGACGGGGCGATCCCTTCACGTCTTCTGAAAGGAAAATTTCTCTTTTTGTTATTATTTTTTCATTGGTATGAACTGGCACAGTTAATATACAGCATTTACACTCAAATGTCGTAGAAAATCATGAGACCATTCCGCTCCCTGCAGATTGCAATGCTGCAAAACATCATCGTCGCGGAGAAGGGAGTGGGGAAATGTATTATTAGGTGCGCAACAGCTAGGCTGCAGCGTTCTGTTTACAAACTTTTTTACTTATAGTGCGTCGTTAGTACTCGTTAGTACCCCATATTCCATCGTTAATGCTCCATTGAGAACGGACACATTTTTAAGAAGGCATTATTGGCCTACTAATTTCATGCCAGCAGATCATGGACAAAATCTAAGACACACCACAATTTTGATTATACCCGTCATTAGTGCTTCGTTAGTTCTCGTTAGTGTCACAACTTCCACCGTTAGTGCTTCAAAGATAACGGATGCATTTTTCAAGAAAGCCATTCTTGCCCTACTAACTTCATGCCAGCAGACCAGGGACGGAATCTACGGAAGACCACAATTTTTATTACACGCGTCATTAGTGCTTCGCTAGTGCTCGTTAGTGCTGCATATCCAATCGTTTGTGCTCCAGATATAATGGATACATTTTTAACAAAATTCATTTTCCACTCCTAATTTCATACCAACGCGCAAGGAACGAAACCTACAGGAGACCATAATGTTGATTACACCTGTTATTAGTGCTTCGTGAGTGCTGGTTACTGTCGCATATCCCACCGTTAGTGTTTCACAGAAAACGAATATATTTTTTTAAAAAGACATTATTGGCCTGCTAATTTTATGCCAGCGGATCAGGACCAAATCTGCGCAGACCGCAATTTGATTATACCCGTCATTAACGATTCGCTACTGTTAGCTAGTGCGGCGTATCCCATCCTTATTGCTCCACAGGTAAGAGCTATATTATTGCAAACTCAATTTTCCCCTCATAATTTCATGCCAAAAGGCCACCCACTAAACGTACAACAGACAACAAGTTTGATTATACCCGTTATTAGTGCTTCTTTAGTGCGCGTTAGTGCCGCATATACAATCATTTGGCTTCATAGATAACGTCTACATTCTTAAAGAAAACCATTATTGTCCTGGTAACTTCATGCCAGCAGTCGAGGGACGAAGTAGGCGGCAACCCAAAGGTTTGATTATATCTATCACTAGTTCTTTGTTGATGCTCGTTAGTGCCGTACATCCCATCGTTAGTGCAGTGGCGGCTAATGTTAGTGTTGCAGCGTTGCGCAACGACCAAAGTATTTCAAGAAAAAAATATTATTATCAATAGTAGTAAAGAACAGAAAAGATACTTTTTAATACTCGCATATATACACTTCAAATAACATATTTTTTATTTCTGTAACTGTCCGTTCCGATAATCCGTTTTAAAAACCGAAAAATAATCCGTCACAGAGTCTCTAATTTATATTCTGTTGCAGCGAGCATACAACGACCAGATTCCTTCAGCGCGGCAATTGGAGCAAATGTTAAGTCTTCTTTCCCCTATCTCAGAAGTTAAAGGGACTGGTCGATGCAGTGCTTCTGCAACACAGCACGGTTTCCAGTGAACGAGAAGGTTTTTCGCGCTAAATAAGATTTCTGAGTTTTCTTTCACTAGCAATTAACAAATGGAATTTGTTTTTATGCATTCATATTTTTAAATTACGGGACCATACTGAAGCAAATCAATATAATGACGATTAAAAAAGTGATTGCAGAATTACAAAATAAGAAAGAAAATATATAGTAGAGAAGAAAACAAATAAAAGTAGACCCGCATTTACAAGTTAATTCTTAGCTTATATTGATAATGAAGGCTTCTACAGTAATTTGTGAATCAAATAATAATAAGTCAGTATGTAGAATCGCCCCCCTCCCTCTGTGGATAGTATTTTAATATAAACGTATTTCTTTTATAAAATAAGTATATTTTATACTCTTGATAATTTCCACATAAAACTGTATGATGAGGAACGCCACATTGAATTTGGGACTAGTTGGCAATGCTCAGGGTCGTAGCCACGAGGGGGTCCACCAGGTTCGGACCTTCCAAAAATTTCGAAACTTGACTACCATTTGTAGACTTTCTTAACGAACTATACTTGTTTAACAGAGAAACGATTGATGTAGGCTAAATATTTTATTTTATGCCTCATCATGTACTCTTCTTTTCTTATAAAAATAATCGTTCTATCATTTTTTCTAAAAATATAGATGACAGTAAGTAAGAATTACTTATCGTCTTTCCGGGTGCAGTATAAGACAGGTTCCATATTATGTAGTCTTATTGGACCTCCCTCAAATACTTTGGATCCCTCCCAGCTAACATTTCTGGGTGTAGAACTGGCAGTGCTGTTTATTTTGATGTTCTTTGATTTTTGGCTTCTGTTACATGCTGATTCTTCATCTGGCGAGTTTCGAGGTTTCCTTTCCAGAACATATCACACTGGTAAGCATTGTATCGCCTCATGTGGAAGTATATTGTGTTCATCGTGCATTGCGTAACAAACAAGACGGATGATTTGGAATGTAGTTTTTTTTTCTTTTACGCACGTGTATGTGTGTTGATGTATGAATATGTGGCATTCGGAGCTCATATACCAGTACCTCTTTTGTATCAGCTGATTTGGTTTTTAATTATTAGGTTTAATTTTATTGTGTGTGCTTTAATTCTGTAAATAACCTACAAATTCTGAATGAATTGTATACCATGACTTCTGTAAATAACTTATAAAAAACATTGACCAGCTTTCAACTGAGGAAAAAATTGCAATTAAGGCTTAGACAAAACAAGCAAAGAGCAATTCAGGAGAGTGTTCGAAAAAAAAATCAGTTTAAATTTACAAAATATCTTATGCCAGTAGTGTTGTTTGCACCAGATACATTTCCTCAATTTATTTTAAATTTTCCTGGATAAACTATGAATAAAGTACGTTCAGTGTACATTTTTTATAACACTAATCTCTGCTACGAACTCTCTTCAGTCAACGCTAAAGAGGAATTCGGATCACTGTCAGGGACTGAGTTTGCTAGAATGAATCGTTCGCAATAATCTAGAAAAAATATTTAGTGAATCTGCAAAGCTTTTCAAATTTATATTAACTGTACCTATAGTGTCAGCAAAAGACGAAAAGTTTTTTTCCACATGAGAAAGAATTGACACTTTCAAGGAATTGAATGTCCCAAGAAAGGTTATCACCATTGGTTATGCTTTCCATCGAAAAAGACCTGACAATAAGAATACCAGAGTTCAACCAGCATGTGTTAGACAGATTTGCCTCAATCAAAGAGAGGATAATGAACTTACTAATTAATTATCGTGATTAATCGCATAAAATGTTCTGCAGTTTTTGTTTTTTAAAAACAGAAATTTATTTAACATGTCACATAGCATTTGAATCTAAAGTTATGCTGATTAGTCAATGAGTCAACCTAATATCTTCTGTCTCTTATCGTTCGTACTGCAACACCCGAAACCACAATCTACCGACCGCCACTGCGTTAGTGTTTGTTAGTGCTGCATATTCCATCGTTAGTAATCCCCATATATCGGCTACGTTTTTAAGAAAGCCATTACTGGCCTTCTAACTTCATTCTAGCATACCAGGGACCAAGGTAGACCACAATTTTATTATATCCTTCATTAGTACTTTGTTAGAGCTCGATAGTGCTGCATATCCTATCCTTAGTGCATAATATATAAACGGCTACATTTGAAAATAAATGTCCATTTCCCCTCCTAATTTCATACCAACACACAACGCAGGAAATCTTCAGCAGACCACAATATTGCTTACGCCAGTCATTAGTTCTTCACGAATAACAGTTACATTTTTTAAGAAACAAGTATTGGTGTGCTAACTTGATGCCATTAAAACAGGGACGAAATCTGCGGCAGGTTAGAATTTAGATTACACTCGTCATTAGTGCCTCATTGGTGTCTCGTATTAGACTGTTGGTTCCTCACAGATAACGGCTACATCTTTCAAGAAAGACATTTTTGGCCCACTAAATTTATGCAAGCAGACCAGGGACGAAATCTACGGTAGATTACAATTTTGATTACATTTATCAGTAGTGCTTCTTTAATGCTCTTTAGTGCCGCACATCCAATCATTTGTGTTCGTTAGTCCTGCACATCTTATACTAAATACTCCCCATATATCGGCTACATTTTTAAAAAAGACATAAATGGACTGCTAACTTTATAGTAGGAGGCCAAGGACGTAATCCACAACAGAACACAATTTTGATTACACCCGTGATTAGTGTTTCGTAAGTACTTGTCAGTGCCGCATATCGCACCGATGATGAATACATATTTTAAGAATCATTAGTCGCTTGCTAAATTTATAACAAAGACCAGGGACGAAATTTACGGCAGATCACAATTTTGATTACATTTTTAATTAATACTTAGTGCTTGTTAGTACTGCATATTCCACCGTTTGTGCTTCAAAGATAAAAGATATGTTTTTCAAGGAAGCCATTCTTGTCCCGCTAACATAATGCCAGCAGACTAGGGGAAAATCTATGGCAGACCACAATTTTTATTACACCCGTCAGTAGTGCTCGTTAGTGCGGCATATCTCATCGTTAATGCTCCACTGATAACGGCTACAATTTTAAAAGATCCATTTTGCCCTTCTAATTTCATGCCAACACGCCACGCACGAAACCTCCAGCAGACCACAATTTTGATTCTATCTGTCATCAGTGCTTCGTTACAATATACCAGGGACGAAACCTGCTTGTAATAACAATTTCATTTACAGTCATCGTTAGTGCTTCTTTAGTGCTTGTTAGTGCATCATATTCCATCGCTACTGTTCCACAGATAACGGCTATGGCTAGGTCGATGCTGCTTTAATATTCGGCATACACCATCATTAGTCCTCACATATAATGTTTATTTTTTAAACCCATTATTGGCCTTCCACTTTTCTGTCAACAGACCTGGTACGACACCTACTTCAGACACAATTCAATTTCATACATCGTTAGTGGATTGTTACTGCTCGTTAGTACCGCAAACTTCATCGTTAGTGCTCCACAGAATACATCTATATTGTTTTTAGAAAAACCTTCATTATTGGCCTACTAACCTATTGTCAAAGAGCAGGCCAATAATGATGTTCGTAAGCCAATAATGAATTTTTTAAGCGATATAGGTGTTCTCTGTGGAGCACTAACGATTAAATTTGCGCAACCAACGATGTGTGAAATTGAAATTGTGGTCTGAAGTAGGAGTCGTCCGAGGTCTATTGGCAGGAAGTTAGAAGGGTAATAATCGGTTTTAAAATAATAGGCATTATATGTGAGTACTAATGATGGTGTATGCGGTATATCAAAACAGTAACGACCTAGCCGTAGCTGTTATCTGTGGACTAGTAACGATGAAATATGCTTCACTAACAAACACTAACGAAGCACTAACGACGACTGTAAATGATATTGTTATAGCAGCAGGTTTCGTCCCTGGTCTCTTGTAACGAAGTTAGCAGACAAATAATGGTTTCTAAATAATATAGGTCGTTCACTAATGATATGATATACAGCATTAACGAGTACTAACGAAGCACCAGTAATGATAGATAAAATCAAAATTGTGGTCTGCTGTAGGTTTCATGCGTGGCGCGTTGGCATGAAATTAGGACAAAATGGATGTTTTAAAAATGTAGCCGCTATCTGTGAAGCATTAACGATGAGGTATCCAAGCATTAATGAGCACTAATGACCAGTGCAATAAAAATTGTAGTCTGCCGTAGATTTCGCCCCTCGTCTTCTGCCATGAAGTTAACTTGACACTAACGGCATTCTTAAAAATGTAGCCGTTATTGGTGGATCACTAACGGTGGGATATGCGTCACTAGAAATACTTACAAAGCACTAATGACAGGTGTAATCAAAATTGTGTTCTGGTGTGGATTTAGTCTCTGGTCTCCTGCCATAAAATCAGCAGACCAGCAATGCCTTTCTTAAAAAATATAGCCGACATATGTGGAGTACTTATAAGATATGGAGCACTAACGATTGTATGTGGGCACTAAAGACCACTAAAGAAGCACTAATGACAGATATAATCAAAATTGGGGTCTGCCGCAGATTTCATCTCTGGTCTGCTGGCATAAATTTAGCGGGCAAAAAAGTCTTTCTTGAAAGATGTTGCCTCTATCTTTGAGGAACCAACGGTCTGACGTGCGACACTAACGAGCACTCATGAAGCAGTAATGACGAGTGTAATCTAAATTCTAACCTGCCGTAGATTTCGTCCCTGTTCTTGTGGCATCAAGTTAGCAGGCCAATACTTGCTTCTTAAGAAATGTAGCTGTTATTCGTGAAGTATTAACGATGGGATAGGCGGCACTAATGATATGTGAGGTCGAAATTGTGGTCTGCAATAGGTGCCTTGTGAGAACCATGAAGGAACCCATTTTGTTACCCAAAAGCTGTATATAGAGAAGCGCTAACATTAATGTTTATAGCACTAACGATCACTAACGCTGCTCGAACCGGTAATTTCGCATGAAATTAGCAGACCAATGGTGACGGTTAAAAATTGAGATGTTATTTTTCTATAACTAACGAAACAATAACAATGTGCAAAACCGAAATTGTGGCCTGCAAAGTTCATTAGCATAAAGTTAGCAGGCCAATACTGACTGCTAAAAATTGAGAAGTTATTATTGTAGCACTAACGATGGGGTTTGCGGCACTAGCGAGCACTAACAATGTCTAAAATCGAAATTGTGTTATGCTATAGGTGGCCTACCAAGTTCATTACCATGACGTTAGCAGGTCAATAGTGACTGTTTAGAATTCAGACGTTATTTTGTAGCACTAACGATGGGGTTTTCGGCACTAACGAAGCTCTTACGATGTGTGAAAGAGTCGAAATTGTGGTCCACAAATTTCATTGGCATGAAAGTAGCAGGCCAATAGTGACTTAAGAATTCAGATATTATTTTTGTAGCACTATCGATGAGGTTTGCGGCACTAACAATGTGTGAAATCAAAATTGTGCCCAGCCGTAGATGATCGGCCAAGTTCATTGGTATGAAGTTAGCATTCCAATAGTGACTGTTAAAAAATGAGACGTTACTTTCGTAGCACTAACGATGGGGTTTGGGGCAGTAACAAGCGCCAACGAAGCTCTTACGGAACTCGGAACATGCTTCTAGTGATCTGTAGCGGCTCTCAAGATAATTATGACATTCATATCCACTGTAAACGCTGGTTTTGTTCTACTTTGACTTTTATTTTAGTATTCAGGCGAGAATTATGTACTATGTCTTAACTTTGAGCATTCTTTTACATTTGGAAAGATTCCTTTACGTATCTAAATATTCCATTAAGTATGGAGAGCTAAATGGCAAACAAGCATTTGCTGACATTAATACAAGGTTTCGAAATATATTATTATTAAGTATTTCAATCAATGTTGCTTTTTTTCTACACTTGGTAACAAGTCTTATATTTAGAAGAAGAAAACACATCTGCAAAATTTTTCCCGATTGCCAAGTTCGGCTTGGAGGTTCGAACTGCTTTACTTTTTTCCGAAGATACCCGAAGTTGGGCTTAGAAAAATTTTGCCTCAAAATGGCAATAAAGAGTGCGGCCAACCTTTATGAGACAAGGTGTACAAATCTTGATATCAGGATAAATAGTACTGCTTTTATATTTTTTATGTTACGTTCTCTGTTTAGGTCACGTCATAGTTTCGGTTTTGTATGTACAGAGTGTTTTGGTAGACCACCTTTCCCCTCATACCTATTCCGTCTACCAGAACAAAACTTGGTACACTGATTTCTTATCCTCTATAGTATTTTTCAAGACATTTGGATTGTGTGCTTTTACCCGGGGCCACTCAAGAGGGAACCAAAGTTGATGGGTGGGATTTTTGGAGGGAATTTTCCCGGCATTCTCCAATTTTCCCTGTTCAAGCACGTTATGGGCCCCAGTGCATAGTACCTCTGGGAAGCTTGTTTGACGCTAAAGAGAATGAACTATAAACTATGATTTTCCAATGAACAATGTTGATGCAATGGCTATTTCACTGCAAGTCTACGATTTCCTTTATTCTAACAGAGTTAGTGGATCCAGGGACGTACTTCGTTCTCCATGGCACCTATTTTTTTGCGCATGAACGTATTTTTGTTACGTTTATCGAATGGACGAGGTTTGATTTGCATTTCCGGATGACGTTCATGTCCGTTCCTTGTCAGAAAAACGAGATGCATAAAATAAAATCTCCCAACTGAAAAGTAATTATCAATAATGTGAAAGCAAGGCAAAGTTGAATTGCCAGTCACATTATCACAAAAGAAAATCCCTGATCAGCTCAGGTGATAAATTTCTTCACATATCTTTTTCATCTTCTCCTTCCACATTTAAGTTCTTTGGTGTAGGCAATGTTAATTCCAGATTACACTTTACTAGAATTAATACGCGAATTGTATGTGGTCATCTGATTTTACTTCAAATCTTATTTTAATTAATTAATGACATAAATTTCGCTAACGAATCTGTGAGTTTCTGAAGACTCGTTCTATGGATTCTTGTAAACTTGGCTCCAAAACAATCCGTTAAAATTAAGGCCCCTACTAGGTTTGAACTCGGTCCCGCACTCAATGTAACAATCCGCAAGACCTGTATTTAATCCAGTACCTTAGATTCCCTCTCCGCTGTTTCAATGTTACTTTTTTATTTATATCAGCGTTAAGTTCACAAGAAGTGAAACTTCCCAATAAATAGAATCGCTAAAACGAGATATGAAATAGTTTCTCTGTAACTGCTTTCATTAAGATTTAACCTCGTGATCGTGGCCCTTCATAAATAAAACGATCTCTAATCAGCTTTAGAGTTACCAAATTTTAATCGGTAATCAAGGTAACAACCCAATTTTGAAATAATTTCTCTGTTTTTAGTTAACTACTAGGATAGATTTTTAAAATGGAAAAAGCTAACTAAACAGAAAAGATCTACTATTTTCATACGGATGATGAATAAAGTGGAATAAAAAATTAAGATAATCAGACAGTTATATCTTACGCTAAACCAAAACACAGAAGAACTCAGTTGTATTGTTCTTTATCATTCAATTTAGAGAAGCGTTGTCGGACTCGGTAGGAACCCAAGTGTTCCCACATTAAAGAGATAATCCCAAACTTAGAACTTCAAAAGTACTTCTGGACTAAACATTCATCATCCCATTATTCGCACATTAAATTCGTATGCCAAAGGTTGTGTTTGGCTACCGGATGCAAATTTGCATGCGTCTACATTGGATAATCGTTTACTTTCTCTTACATGGTAGAAATGCATTTATTTCAGTAATTATCAACCGGAGTGCCACAACGCATTAGTGAATCTCGAGGACTGATCAGAGCCGCGAATTCAAACAAACTGAGGGGGCGCGGTGGCTCAGTGGTAGAGCGTTCACCTCCGGTGCTTGGGGTCCCTGGTTCGATCCCAGCTCGCGCCGTGTGGACTTTGTGGTGGACAAACACCGTGCTCGTGGGTTTTCTCGGGGTTCTCCCGTTTCCTCCCACTTTCTTCATTCCACCATTTTCACTCATCTCTCATTATCACCGTCTTCTTTAGCCTAACCGGCATAAGCGTAAGACGTAAAACTTAAAGATTTCATTTCATTTTTCAAACAAACTGATCGTCTGTATTCTGCTGATACAACATAAACATTGTGAAAATGTCGTTCACAATAATCTCAACGGTAGTCTATACGAGTTGATGGTCTTCCAATTCTTGGGTTGTCCGCAGTACTTACACGCCCATCAGGAAAACGAGATTACCACCATAATACAGTGCTACGATCCACTACATTATTTCCACGAACCTCTCGCAAAGCATTGTAAATTTCAGTTGGATTCTTTCCTGGTAAAGTATCGATTTTGATCTAGGAACGTTGGTCACTATGTGTAATCCGACCTGAGTCGGGTTCACCTTCCATTTTAACACTGAATTTCTTACAACACAGCCACGCGGACTAAGAAACACAGACACAAAAGTCAAGGCAAAACTCTGACTCACAAATAACATAAAATTAAACTTGATCACACCAACCAAACGTTCGCGCATGCGCTGTGTGCAAGACGTTTGCGATGATAATCGTATATTTGCTGTCTTCTGAAAATGTTCTTTTACGTATGAAACGTAAGTGATAAGACCACCGTGTGCTCACATGTACACATATTTTCGAAATAATGTAACATTATATATATCAAAGAATGTTACATTTTTCTAAGCTTTATAATATTTCAACATGTCTTACTACAGCAAATAGAAGAAAACCCATCTGCACAATTTTTAACAAATGGTAAATTCACCCCACTATTAGGGTGCTCGAACATATTTGGTTTACTATTTCCGAAAGTACCCTAAGTTAGACTTGGAGAATTTATGGTATACACACCTACAATCATGAGATCATCGTTTTTGGAATAGAATGTAAATATCCAATAAATAGATTTCGTTTATCCACGTTTCGCGTCTCAACAGCTAGTCTGTTGCTTAACGAAAGCTTGAAAAAACTCCCTAATATTTACATGTATGTCCATTAGCCACGTAAACGTTTTATGATTCTCTAGTAGCTATTCGGTTTATGCAGGTTTATGCAGCTATTATTTTCACTTAGCTCTCGAAACTACCAATAATCTCTATGTCTTCTGATCATTAGCCTGTAAATCAGCGACTAAATAATCAAATATGGATTTTTATTTACAGCAGATACCAATAAAGTGTGAAAATTTTCACCTGAGTTCTGCATGTGATATTTTTCGAGATTTCTGAATACCAACTTGTCATTTTAGAAGAGTTCCTACTACCTCAAAAAAGCAAAAATTGATCTTTTATCTCCTGTCTTTTGTTTTATCTATACTTGAGTAACTAGCACCTTTTATATTTGTTGAAAACACGGACAAATAGTAGTATCATATTTATTTTTAATTTATATACTAAAATTACATCATTCAACACAAGAACTTTGTTTTGTTAAACCTTAATACCGCAAGGTGTGTCCAATGGACACATAGCTTTGAATTTTTGGAAGCTGTATCTTTATTATTTGTAAAATTTTCTATTCCTTCTAGGTATGCTTCTAACTACTCAATAGCATTATGTTACCAAAGTAACTTCGTTCTAGGTGCTGATTCTTGTTGCATATGGCGGGATTTATACTTTTAGTTCGTTAATGCCGCAAGACGAGTCCAATGGACACATACTTAAAATGTATTGAATAATTGTATTTTCAAAATTTTTGAATCAATTATCAGACGTTTTATTATACCCTCGTTTTCACTTGCGTTCTTCTTTCGTGTTTTCTTTCTTTGTATCTTTTTCGATATTTATGTTGATAAAATTTAGTAAAGTATCTCTTGTATGTAGTTGCTTTCTTGACAGATGTGGCTGGATATTGTTATGCCCCTTTAGTCATTCATTTGTTCTCCCTCGCTTTTGTGTTGGTGGATGTTGTTCCACATGATTTATCTTTTGAAATATTTTCCTTTGTGTTTGTAAGCATACTTTATATGTAAGTATGCCAAAAAGAAAACTGAATGATACAGAATTCGAACAAATACTTGCTGATGATGAATCGTGTTCAGATTACAGTATAAACTCAGATGAAGAATTGCTATTCGATGAAACACTAGAAAGTGATTTGTGTGAGGCGGATCACGTGAGTAATGTAAGTGAACATGAAGATCAAGAAAGTGCTTCGGATAGTGATAATGACATTCAAGTACCTTCTCGTTCAAGTGTAAGTGAATATGTAAGTAAAAATGGGACCCGTTGAAATAAGGACGTTCCAACTTCTACCAAAATAAAAGCACGAAATATTGTTAGAGGCAGTTGCAATAAAGTAGTTCTTCCTGCTAACTGTGAAATAAAGGCACCTGAAGATGTGTTCCAGTTATTCGTCGGGGATAATATATGTGATATTGTTACAAACACAAATGCAGGAGCTAATCGGGTCTATAGGGAAAAAAAGAGGGAAAAGGTGTAGAAGATGTGATTCTGAAGAAGTTTTAGCATTTATTGGATTTCTTATTACTGCTGGTCATCTGAAATGGAAAACCATAAAGTCCCTATGGAATAAGAAGTACGGTCCACATTTATTTCGCGCCACTATGAGATATAATAAATTTATTGATCTACTGTCGTTTATCAGGTTTAATGATAAAACTACTAGATCGGAAAGACGGAAGAAGGACAAACTTGCTCTGATAAGAGACATTTGGGAAAAGATTTGCAACAACTTAACAAAATATTAACCTCCTGGTAGTTGTCTAACAGTCGACGAGCAGCTTGTTTCCTTTAGAGGTCGTTGTCCTTTCAAACAATACACACCGTCAAAACCAGATAAGTACGGATGAAAATTTAGTGGATATGTGATTACAAAATCCCTTATCCTTTGAAAGGTATACCGTACTTAGGCAAAGAAGGAAAAAAAGAGCAAATAAGTTAGCTACAGAAGTTGTTTTATTCTTAGCGGAACTATATTATCGAACTAACAAATATAACTTTTATTTTTACAGACATGGAACTCGGAAAAACCTTACTAGGAAACGGTCTAACAATAGTAGGCACTGTGAGAAAAAACAATTGTTCCTGAAAAGTTCAAACAAAGAACAGGGTTGAACAATCATCTATCTTCGAGTTCACAAGTGATATCACATTAGTTTACTTTTGCTCGAAACCGAAAAAGGCTGTTATTCTTTTGTCAAGCATGCACAACACTGACGATATAGTTTTTTGATAAAAAACGAAGCCAGAAATAATACTGTATTATAATGAAACAAAAGTCAGCGTTGATAGTTTAGATTAATTAGTACACTGCTACTCCTGCAAAAGGAAAACCAATCGATGGCCTCTAGCATTCTTCATGAATCTTCTGGATGTGTCTGCGGTTGCCGCCTATGTTGTGTGGTTGAATATCAATCCTCAGTGGAACATAAGAAAAGCGAACTCTATACGACATATGTTTCTTGTGGAATTGGCGGAATCCTTGGTTCTCCCTCAAATTCATCGAAGAAGAAAATTAGGACTTCAGAGACCTGTTCTTACTGCAATCGACCTAACACGTGATGCTTCAGCAGCTCAGTCAAGTGTCTCATCCACAGCTGTTGGCACACTGAAATCTACGCCCAAGAGAAGATGTTACATGTGTAACTCCAAAAAGAGCAGAAAGCAGAGACAAGTGTGCAAGAATAATGTCTGCTCTAAGCACTCAAGTGTTATCAGAAAGTGTCTGAAATGCTCCATTGGTAACACTGAAGGAGGAATATACAAATATGTAATATCAATGGTATATCAAAACATGAAAACTAAGAAAATATAAAATATTTTCAAAGTTTTTCAAATGAGTTTTTCCAATAAGTCGCTTATCTTTCATTAGATACTTGAGGATGGAAACCCTGAACAATATATATACATTTTATCTTGTATTTGAATGTATGATGTAGTGATGTTAAATATGTGAAATGTTGAATGTTTTGTCACCAATACCAAACAAGTCTATTAAGAAAACATTAGTGTTCAGTTTTTCAAACTAGTTGTTTATCTTTGGTAGTACAAAGAGATGGAAACACTGAATATTATATATTTTTCCTTATATTAGAGTATTTTGTTGTTCAATGTACAACTTAATCCATGTTATGTCAATAATATACAAAAATATGTCTATCAAGAATACATTTGTCTTTACTTTTACAAATTTGCTGTCGCTTATTTTTCGTAACGCAAAGGGGTTGGAAACGCTGAACATTATATATTTGGCTTATATTAGAATGAATTGATTTTAAATACGCGTTTCTACAAAATTGCAGTTAAGAAAAATCAAAATATTAAAGTATTGAAAACGACATTAAGTAAAAAAAAAAAAAAAGCAGTGTGTCCATTAAACACAGCTTGCGGTTTTGTGTAACTGGAATACCTTTCCGTATTAAGGGTTAAACATTACTCCATGTCTTTCAGATTTCACTCGCAAGTACATCATTTAAATAATCCCGTTGACCAAAAGAGTTCTTCCGAATATTATGAAAAGGCTCTTTCTCATTACTCATCTTTAAGAGCAGTCACTTGCACTCCAAAACAGGACAAGGAATGTTCACGCCAGCTGTGTGATCATACAGTACCTCTACAAGCTAGTATAAAACCAAGCACGTTAACTCGTGGAGTTTGGAAACCACATAAATGCAAAATTTGCGGCAAAAGTTTTGAGTACCCATCACGTCTAGAAAGTCACATGTTAATACATACAGGTGAGAAACCACACCAATGCTCTTTCTGCGAGAAAAGATACACGTTCAAAGGTGATCTAACGAACCATATCAAAACACATACAGGGGAAAGGCCACATACATGTAATGATTGTGGGAAATCATTTGCTCTAAAATCAATTCTTATCAAGCACACTTTAACTCATACAGGTGCGAAACCATTTTCTTGCAACAACTGTGGAAAGGGGTACACACATAAATCCTCTCTTATTTCACACCTGTTGATCCACACGGATGGTAAGTCACATTCATGCAACAAATATAACTACGCTCCTGCGCTTAAACCGGCAGTGACAAATCACCCATTAACAAAAAGGATTAAGCGACCACTTTTATGTTCCTACTGTGGGAAGACATTCCTTAAAAAAACAGATATGAATGTCCATATATTAACACATACAGGTGAGAAACCAAATCGCTGTCCACGTTGCGGAAAAACCTACGCGCGGAAGTCAAATCTAGACATCCACTTATTAACCCACATGAGCGAGAGCCTATTTGTATGCCATATTTGTGGGAAAACATTTTCGAAGAACTCAAAACTTAATAATCACATACTAAATCATGCAAGTGACTAGTCATACCTCTGTCAGGATTGAGAATAGGTAATTGCCCACAAATCTAGCCTGAGGAAGCATTCACTTACAGATGAGAGGTCATGTTCACAATTTAATTGTCAATGGGGATATAGGTTGTACGTGAACGTGCTTTAATTCACAAGACTAAAATTTTTTATTAATGTTAGGATTGTATTCAAGCATATTGGAATAAATTATTTGTGGCTAAACGGCTGCTACATCACATACTTGAAAACACACTATGTTAGAAGCAGTTTAGCAAATCAAAAGCGATTAGATCAACTTCGAAAAGATAAGAGAGATGATCTTTCCGGTATCATATTCACAGAGATTCATATCATATTCATTAATTCATAAACTCTAAATTAAATTTCAAAATTTTGCAAAAAGTCTTACGCTTTTGCATTCGCTCGGAAGCTTTCGTCGTCGTTTTGAAGAAAGAAAAGAAACGATAATCGTTATTTGGGAAATATAGCTCACTGGTAGAATTGAGAGGTATCTACGAAGACGACGAGCGTTTTTAGTTTGTAGGGTATGTGGGTAGAAATAAATAAGAACAGATATTTAAAAATAGAGAGTCCAGCGTCTTGGTTTACTAAAAAAGAAATGAAGATTGTTAGGGCGTTTAGGACTTTAGATGCGTGTTCCATACCTCAATTCCTGGACGTCGACTGGTCGTCTCCATGTCTTAGCCTCTCTACCAAATTGGCGTGGAAGTTGGAATAGATCTCTCTTGTTGCTCACACTCGCTTCTCGTGTGCTTCTGCCCTCTTCCGGGTACTGGAACTTTTTTATACCATCAAAGAAGAAAGATGGCCGTCGAAAATACGGAAAACATCCAAAGTACGCATGTGTAATCATTGAGGAAAGTGCAAGGTTAATGGAATTCTCGACTTATTTAATAATTTGTCAACAGTTACAAAACAATCCGGTTACATAAGTTACATAAAAATACACAGAATGAAAAATGAGGAATCGTCTGCTAAAGAGAGCTTTGAAATATTTCCTGACTGTCTTATTATTCCAAGTTATGACTGTTATACATCATCCACAGAAAATAAGGAGGAAAAAATAATAAAAAAATGAAATCGTTATTAAATCTTGAATTGTCTTTATACTGAATACTAGTAATATGAGGAAAATCCAATATCTCTACAAAAGTTATATTCAACTAAATCTACACTTGAAATAATAATTTCCATAATAGCATGGTCAAATCAAAGATAAGGTTCTCACTGTTTCCACGAATTTCCGATGGCGTAAGTTAGAAATTGTCTTAGAACCACATGTCAACTCCTACAACTAACATAGCAAGCATATGCCTATATTCTTGCAAGGTGTTATATCTTCCGAGGAAAACAAAGCAGGTGATGAAAATTACAAAATATTTTCCTAATAACAAACCTCAATGTACTGGTCACGAATAAAACCTTTTAGTTAAATGCAAAAAGCAGAATAAACCAATAAATTTGAGATTAGTAGTTTATGTCTTATACTTTATCGTCATATTGTTACTGTAATTAGTACTTTTCGTTTATCCCGAGGCTTCATTTCACAATCTGTACATGAAAACCTTTATTTATTCCAAGTTTGTAGAGGCGATTGTGAACACATTTAACTTCACAAATATGTCTTTGGTCACACTCGTAACCTATTTCTATTATGCCAGAACGCTGGAGAGAATTTCAAATAAAGCAGACCTCCAAAGAAATTCTTTCTATCGCACAGTAGGTCATTTTATTCCTTCTACAACTTCAAATTATTCATCTAAAATGTATTTTATTTTTCCACAATAATTACGAAAAAGGGTAGTACATAGTTGGGTCAGTACTGTATAATGACATTGCATTCCTATTAGCACATTTTAACCCACAGTAAACTTTTTGTATACAGTTGCGACTGTAGCAAAACAATCGACTTTACGCAAAATATTTTCAAAAATCTATACGCTAATAAATATGTAATTTGCAAGTTTCTATATGACATTTCGCATAATGGACAAAGTTATATCTGTTTAAATATGAAGAATGAAATGTATTGTCAGAACAAGTATCAAAGAAAGAGAAAAATGTCTTTAGATTACAACCTTAGGGATTCGAGTGTCTGAAAATTTTGTCGTACGGAATCGTTTTTTGGGGTAATACCTGTCATTCGATAAAAGAATTTACAATGCAAAAGAAACTGCTACAAATGAAGTTACCAGTTCCGTTTCATGCACCAAGTACACTACTGTTTCAGAAACTAAAAATATCATTGCCGTGTATACACATTCTCCAAAAAAAAATCATTCATACATATGAATAAAAGAAACTTCCAACTCAATTAAAACCTACACCAATATAACACTAGTACAATCTTAGAATTCACATACAAAACTTCCGTCTAAAAAAAACTCAAAATTCGTTATTTCACATGAGAATAAAACTATGAGAAAAATAAATTGCCAGATTGTATCAAACATATGCCAAACTTGCAGTTTAAAACACCCCAAGCTGATGTTACATAAACATCTTTTCTATAGCTTAGAGGAATACTTTGTCTAATCTTTCTCTATAATGTAAATATTAAGATTTACTTGAATGTTAAAATATATATATAAAACAAAGTACAATTTATATTTTTTTAAGAAATTACACTTTTAGTTTGGTATTATTGTTACGTATATATTTGGAATGTATATTTGTATGTTAATTATAATAATGTATCTCAAGACGAAGCCACGAACGCAGAATTCTTACGGCGGAGAATGAAATAGATAAATAAAAAAGAGATAGTTCACGTTTCTTTTACTCTTTCATACCACAAAACTTCGCACGTAATATGTTTGAAGTAACATTTCTTCAAAACTTAGATTTGTTTAAAATGTTAATTATGAGCCTTAAGACGTTCCATCACTTAAATAATATTTTATTATCTAATGGGAAATACAAAATAACATAATATTAGAAATCAGTAGAAGTGATAATTGAGTTTCTCTATGAAAATAATTTCGAGTAACGTTAGATTCAGTTAAGTATATTTTCAGCAATATATAAATAGTTCTTTTTCGTTTAACATAAACTCGTCAGGTAATATTTGCCTTAAACTTCGCAACCTTAATCGAACCCATGTCCAAATTTAATATCTTCTTTTTATATTCATCGTAGGGTTAAAAAAATATTATTTCAGTCTCAAATAGGTTCATACTCTCAAATGTGCAGAACGTATGTCCAGACCACACATCACAATACGGATCTATTAAATCTTTCTGTCTCTGAAGAACGTATATACTACTGCTTAAAACGGAAACATTTTTAAGCCCGTGTTTTTCTGCTTAACAAGAGAAACTTCAAAAAAATTGGTTCGATCAGTTTGTTTCAACTTAAAAAAATGGCAACTTTCACTTCCAATTCTGTTTACAATTAGTCTTATTAAATTTTTACGGTCTTCTTACAATTTCTGTATACCTAAATCCTCCATCAGACCAATTTAGATATAATAGCACTATAGTAGTTGCAGGTCTAGCTTTGTCGTTAATGAGCGAATGCCGTGATTATGGTCGGCATACCGAGATCATAGCGCACTTGTCGCGTTAATCCCTTTCATATGAGAAAACACCACTCCATGAGGGATCAACAAATGAAAGGTATCTAAATCAAAGGTATCTAAGAAGAAAAAAATTCAACTTATTTTGTCTGTTCCACATACTGTATATTACTATCTAAACCAATAAAATTTAAAATTAATAATAAACCGCAAAAATACGGTCTCGTTATTTTAAAACAAGAGACTATTGATTTATAATTGCAATGAATTTGAATGTGTAAATAAAAATTTCCCAAATACAGTTACTGGCTTTTCATTCTAAAACTCGATTTCAATTTTATGTTGGGGCCGCGGTGGCTCGCTGGGCTTTATGGTGTACAAACAACGTATGCGTGTGTTCTCTCGGGGTTCTTCCGTTTTCTCCCACTTTCTTCATTCCACCATTTCATTCATATCTCATCATCACCGTTTCTTTAACCTAGCCGGCATAAGTGTGGAACGTAAAGCTTATAGATTTCATTTCAGTTTTCTCTTATATATCAATATCTTAAGAAAGCAAGATTTGGATTATTTTTATAACAAACATGAAAATAACAGGGCGTTCTTCCTTGAAAATAGGAACAGATAAATCTATAAAGAAATGATTAAAAACTATTGCTTCAAAACACCATAACGCACTTTTATTCTCAACGACTGACTCAAAAAATGCACTTTCAGATTTAATACAAAACACCGGGAAAATTTTCGAGATATTTAATTTTTATTTTCGTACATGAAATATCTGGTAAATAGTACTAAATTTAGCTTTTCCTGCAGTGTCTTGCGTGTGATGTCACACCACCATAAAAAATAAACTTTGTATTTCATCCAGCAAATCTCTTACTGTCTTAAATAATGGTGATGAAGTGTGGCTTGTATAAAATCTTGTTCCCGTTAGTGTTAGCTTCTTATGTGAGAGAACCACAAACAGGAAACCTAAGTGAGAAAGATTCCGAATACCCAACGGTTCTGATTTAAATCTAGTGCGCATTGAGAACAATGGTAATGCTCTGAGTCAACACAAAGCATACGTTCACTCTTCACCAATGGCAGGCCTTTCAACCCGCGACGCTGTTGTGAAAAAATTCAACTCGAAGGTACATTCGTGCTGCTGTGAGCAAAATTACATCCAAAAACATAATACAGCTTCAGGCAAAGAGCCCTATCTAATCACTAATTAGCTGAAAATATTAAGCCATTTCACTTAGAAAGATCTACAATGAAAGACAAAAGTTCAAAAAGTCTGAACGAATTAAAAAGGTTGGCTAATGGTTGAAAAACTGTAAAAAATCGTGACGAACTTGAAGTTCTCATGCATCTAGAAAAAATTCCATCCTAAGAGAACACGTAATAATTTGGGGGTAACTTTTCGACATAGAATACCTTTGATTAAAGTCGGGCTAACTTCACATGATTGATAGATTTGACACACAGATTGTTCCTTTCAAGGGTCTCTGACGATAGCTTAGGAGTTGTTTAAGAGTGTTTTAATAAAGGTATTTACAAAGAGTATATAAGGCCGAACACTGTGTTCTTAGAGCTTGTACTTTCGAGTGATTTTATAACAAATTTTAGTTTATAAATAGGTTCACAGCGCGGAAGAACCTCAGTAGCCCTTGTTTACTTTATGGATCGTAAACACCTCATACTGAGTGTTAAATCATCAGTTGCTAAGTGATCATCAGTAACACTCCTTTTCAATGTATATCCCAGTCCTGGGCCCAAACCAAACATCACAGTGTGTTCGGAAGTACTTAACTCTAATTTCAAGATCAAAACCCATACCAAGGGAATACGACCGTTTGTAGAATCAATTGTTCCATCTTTCAATCAAACCAATATGCATGCCTCGACTGATCAATATAATCTCTACCATGATATAGGTATATGTAAGTATTTCAGCGACAGAACGCATACTTATCACGGAATTAAAACAGTACCACGTACCAGTTTCATTACATTTTTTATCTTTTAAATTACTTTTAATTATCTTAACTAAATTAATTACCAACTATTACATTCTCCCAACAGTAAAAAAAATGTAGCAATTGTAACCAAATTACTTTAAATTACGCAAGTGCGGTCCCTAACCTTTTCTAAATATTGTTACTGAAGATTAGACGTGGCTTTCTAAATACAGCCCGCTGACAAAACGTCATAGGGCAGAATGCAACCTTCTCCATAAGCCAAAAAACCGCCAGTCAAATCCAAAACCAAGCATTAGCTCACTATTTTCTACGATAGTACCAGCATTACGCTTTTTTTTTTTTTTTTTTTTTTGTTGTTTTTATTATTTTTATAAGACATAGTTAATGGCTTATTTTACTTCGAGGTATGCGGACCGAGTATCGGAATTAGATTCAGTGGCGTCTGTTGCGTGAGAATACCACAAGTTATACGGCAGTGATTCTGCAAAACTTTTTATCCCAAAATGATATCTGTCTTGTCTCACGCTAACTACTCACCAGATCTGGCCACGTGTTATTATTTTCTATGCTCTAATGATCCAAGGGAAGGAAATTCTATTTTTTCCTTCAGCTCCAGTCTCGATTTCAATTGCCACACTACGTACATATTTCAATCTATATATAAAACAGTAGCTTTTAATGCCATTCTTGTCATATATCGTGGAAGTAGTGGAATTCACAATCAACAATATTTCATTCTTTATGACTAATTGTGAATTTATATCGTCCTGCTTATTTCTTTTATGAGTGCTAAATATTAGTATTGTCACTTGCTCGGTTATTTTCTTCTCTTATGTTCTTTGATGAATGTTTAACACATTACATGATATGGTTTAATACAGGTGTTCATTGTCTTTTCATAAAACATGTGTATTTTGATGCTACATTCTCAAAATTTAGGAGGTGTGCATAGGATGCATCTTGAAATTGGCAATTGTCAAAACTAGAACTGGTAAAAATTAGATGATCTAACTTGTGCTCTCTCATGCCAAAATTCAAATTTGAGAACGTTGACCAAATATATCAGTTTGAAATTTAGTGACAATCCATAGTCTAAGGTTATTGGTGTAAAACTTTTAGAACTTGCAACATAGTAGGCAATTATCCACATCAATACATATAAAATAACACAACTTTCATACTATGAACTTTATTTACAACTCAAAATGTAAGGTCATTGTGCACAGTCATCTTACTGAAATCTGATTGGTTGACTTTTCCCTCAAGCTTAAATTCTGTACTTGAAACCTGATAGGTAACATATCGGCATATAGTAACAATGTAGAACTTTGAATATTAGAATTGTAGTTGTGATTCGTAAGATAAGATTGTTGTCGCAAAAATTTTTAACACGATAACTTATAAATCGATTAATATGCAACAACGCTATGGACGTTAGTCACAAATCACTGTCAAAAATTATTAATAGAAAGTAATTCTTGGCACAGTTTAATTCGTTGATCACCGGATGTCTATTCTTGATACAATCTAATTCGTTGATAATTTCAAATTTTTGTTTTTTTTAATTTTTCAAATAATTTTAAAATATTTGAAGCTTGGCATTGAAGTTACGACGTATAGTCTAAATTCATTATTTCTGCTGCAATTTGATTGGTTGATTAGCTGCAAGTTATTTCTGGTGCAATTTGATCGATTGATCACATTCACATCATTGCCTCATGTATTGTCTAAAAGATTCAAAAATTTTGCTTATCATATTTGATCACTGTTAAAATTCTTAGTTTAAAAAATATGTAATTTGAAACGTTTTTGTTTGAAAATTTCCGATGATCTTTCAGAATAAAATGTTTAGTTTGGAAACTTTAATTTAACATTTTTTGTTTGAAATTTTGGTTTAATGTTTTTTTTTTTGTATACAATTTTTTGATTAACAATTTAATTTGAAAATCTCAATTCTAGTATTTAAATTTTCTAAAAACATTTCAATTTTTTCCTCTAAATTTTTTTATCATTGTTTCGAACACTTAAATTTTCAGGTTGAAAATTTTAGTTTAACAAGAAAAGAAATTTGATAACTTTGCCAGATCTTTTATTTTGAAAATAATGATTTGAAAATTTCTAGTTTGACACTTTTACTTTGAAATTTTTAGTTTAAAAATGTTGGTGTGAAAACTGTTTGAAAATCTTGGTTTGAAAAATTTTAGTTTGAAAATTCTTTAAAAATTTTGCTAGGTGACCTGCAAACTTTCTTTGCCTGCAACTTAATGTCCACGTTCGTATTTTTAACCATTACAAGAAAACATTCAAGTCTGATGGGATATCACAAATATACTACGTAGAATTTTGTCAACATTCTGAATTAAATTCCTCAAATTGTTCTGCTTAAATACCTAACGTTTGAAATTTCCATTTCTGCCTCCCTTTCTTTCTAGTTTTTATGCGTATTATTATATGAGTTCATAGTTTATGTTTCAATTTGCGTCCTATTTGCTTGAAGACTGTAGATAAGGCATCAACTTAGCCGGTTTTAAATCTGAAGAATTACCTTCATTTGGTCACTCATTACGCACAAATCTTGTAATTTATAGAAGCCTCATAGTCACAAGTAATGCGAATAAATTCACCATTGTCTTATTGAAGATATTCTTATATATCATCGCCTCAAATTTTTGCATGCTAGTTTCCTTCTCAGATACGTTACCGGAATAACAAATTTTCTGACTTTCCCCACAATTTACCGCGTACTTACTTCTGGGTGGATAGGAAAACTATTAAATGGTAAACACAAGCAAATGAAAAATGAATATCTTGCAGGAAGTTACCACCAGAAATGTATTCGTTTTGTTGTTATTACAGAGCTGTAGTGTGATTATCAGCATAACAGCGATGAAGACTATAGAAAGTGAGGTCGTTGTACCAGTTTGCGACTTTGCAAACATATAGTCCAAGTTTTCTGTATCATAGCGGTAATTCGGTTTAAAAGATTGGAGATATATTAGATTGTATAGATAAGCATACTTCATTTGCTTACATGATTTCAGATTAGGCAAATGAAAGCCTCCCGAAGGCACTGTTATATTTCATATAATTTTGCAATGCGATACACGAAAAGCATCCTTGGTCTATCCCTGTTTTGGTGCTACCTATACTATCTACTGAACTAAGTTTTGTTTGTAGTAACCAATATCAATATAACAATAATATATTGTTAAAATTTTGCCTATCAAATACAGTCTTGCCTAGAACTTGTAGGCTTTTATTGTTAGTGTTACAGCAGATCACTCAGTTTTAATTAAATTCTTAAGAGAGCAATTCTGTTTTCAATTTCCATTAAGCTCAGAAAGAACAATGTGAGATGGTGAAACGCCGATATACCAAATTTTTTCACTGGAGATCGCACGTTCACCGTACCGAGAGACAGACTCTGTTGTTCAATCTTTAAAAAATAGAGAGCGCCTAAACATATCGAGTTGAATAGAAGCACCCTTCAAGTGTGAACTACGTAGTGTAATTCAGTTTCTGCAGGTAGATAAAATTTTCTCTAATCCAAAGATTGAAAGGTTCAGAAACCATATTCTACCCATCCCCCGAACCGTACAATTGACGAATTCCTATCAAAGTAGCCTTCTGCCACAGAATTCCAGTTACGTCTAATCTCTTCGTGTATATTGCAAAGTATTTCTTTAAATCTTGAGAAATTGTAGAAATTGAAATCACAGGTCTCTTACAAATTTACTGTAAAATTTCTTAATTACCCAAAACATACATTGTGACTATTATAATATTACGACTGGGGAAATTGAATTACGTCACATAGTGCCTACTTGGCGGCGCGTCGATTCAATTCGGTATGTTTTAACGCTTGTTACTTCATAATGACTCAAACCTAGTGTGTATTTTCGGTATGAGGTATGTACGATCTCTAACTACAGATTTATCTAATCACGTTTCGTTATCTCATCTGGTTCTCCTCTGTGGCTTAACAGAGCTTGAGGAAACGCCTATTAATTTACGAATATTTCCAACAGCCACTTTCTATAAACGTTTTATATTTTGCTCTTAGCTATTCGACCCATGCATGATTAGTTTTACTCAGCACTTGAAATTAGCAATGATCCTTTGCTTTCTTTCCATTATTTATGGTATCCGCGACCAAATAACCAACCTGACATTTTTTATATAAAAATCATATGCATGTCACAAATAAAGTAGCAGTATGCCGCTTGAGTTCAGTGTTTGATTTTCTTCGAGATATTCGAATTCACACTATCCATTTTTGTACAATTTTTGGAAGATCCTACTTCACAAAAGTGATAATTGACATTTTTTCTACTGTCATTCCTTTTGATATATTTAAATCACAATCATGGTCGCAGAAGAACCTTGTATACATGTTTAAAGAAGATAGATAAATAGCCCTTGTAATCAGTTTTTATTTATATATTATAACATCTTTCAAAACAAGTACTTTCTGTTTCATGGCATCATTTGTTTCAGATTACGCTTGCAAACACATCCTTTAAATAAAAATTGTAATGAGCAGTACTCCTTCAGGAAAATAGAGGGTACATTAGAGTGTAAGAAGCCACTTCCTCAAAACTCATCTTTGATGACTGTCACTTGCGCTCTTAAAGTGGACAGAGAATATCCACGCCAGCTCTTTGATCGCACATTTCCCTTACAAACTAATATGAATACAAATATGTTAACTCACGGAAATTGGAAATCACATAACTGCAGAATTTGCAGTAAGAGTTTTGAGCATCCATCAGGTCTAAAAAGACATATGTCAACACATACAGGTAAGAAACCGAATTCCTGCCTCTATTGCGGGAGAGGATTTGCGCAGAAATGTCATCTCTGGAACCACATCAGAACGCACACAGGCGAAAGACCATACACATGCAATGATTGTGGAAAAACTTTTGCTCTAAAATCAATTCTGAAAAAGCACACTAACTCACACTGGTGAGAAACCATTTGTATGCAATGACTGTGGAAAGGCATTCACAAATAGATTTAACCTTAATTCTCACGCATTGTCCCACGTGCAAGATACATTACATTCATGCAATAAATATGAGAACGTTCTAGCGCTTACATCACCTACCAAAAAGCATCGATTAACTAAGGCAACTAAGCGACCACATTCATGTTCTTATTGTGGGAAGGCATTTGTTAGAAAACTAGATATGAACGACCACATATTAACTCATACAGGTGAGCGACCACATTTATGTCCACATTGCGGAAAAACTTACTCACGGAAATCAGTGCTAAACATTCACATATTAAATCACTCGGATGAGAAACCATTAAGGTGCCGTATTTGTGGAAAAATATTTGCGAAGAAAACAAGCCTCAATCACCATATACTAAATCATTCCCTGCCAGGATTGAGGAGAGGTATTTTCCTAAATGTTTGGTCTCAAAAAGCTTTACCCACAAATAAGATAACAAGTTAACCCCAGTTGTCAAGGAAAAATAGGCTGTAAGTCAGCGCTCTTTAATTCACTAACAGTTTTCATTTATGTGATGATTGTGTTCAAGCATATAAAGATAAATAGCTTGTGGTTGAACGCGTGTTACATGACGCCTGAAAAGACGTATTGTTAGTAATGTTTCTTTTAGAAAACGTTGACGTTGGCAGTCTAAAACTACGTATTAACAAAGACTACAGCTACTTGTCTTACATTTTCTGAAATATGCGTAACAAGATGTTGAATTGTCACTTACTTGTTCAAGGTTGGTAGTTATAGATACAAGGTACCACCTAATCTTTAAGTATGAAAAACCAATAATAGCTTGAGCAGGAGCTTTAGAACACGTGTAAAGTAGCAATATTAAAATGTTTATTTATTTATTGTATTCTGAATCTCCCATTCCTAATACTCTTCTAGTTAGTATTAATCTTATCTCGTCCAGGGGCACTCTCTGCCCCCGAAAAACATGCTTGAAAGAAACTGTTAAGGCTACTCTAGTTGCTGGTGATTAAATTAACTTAGAAAAGCCATAGAAGTGATGTTTACTGAATCACATTCAAACACAGGTTGTAATAGTTCGTGAACTCTAAAATCAATTTCGAAACTTGCGCAACAAATTGCATCTAATTAAATCTAAACTGGGTCAAGTAATTCCTGTAATATCACACTCAACTTAAAGATAAGATCCTCCTTATTTACAGGATCTTAAAATGCTGTATTTTTGATATTGCATCTAAGGAAAGCGTTATCTCGTATAAGTGACTTAGCAGGTTAATGCATATATTGCCGCAAGATAATAAAATATCCGAGAGAAAAAAGAGCAGGTTTAAAAAACGAAAATATTTGGCTTAATATAAAGTCCGCAACACGAATAAAAATCGGGGCCGCGGTGGCTCAGTGGTAGAGCGTTCACCTCTGGTGCTTGGGGTCCCGGGATCGATCCCAGCCCCCGCCAAGTGAACTTTGTGGTGGACAAACACCGTGTGCGTGGGTTTTCTCGGTGTTTTCCTGTTTCCTCCCACTTTCTTCATTCCACAATTTCATTCATTACTCATCATCACCGTCTTCTTTGGTCTAAGCGGCATAACCGTGGGAAGTAAAACTCAAAGACTTCACTACGACTTCACGAGTAAAAATCATGTTCAAATGTAAAATCTTATTTTCATAAGATTTAAAAACTTTATTTTTCTTTTTTTTTTATAGTAAGTTCATATTCTTATAATGTGCAAAATTTGTTTTTTTTTCATGTCCTGACAATATGAATTTATTATCTCTCTCTCTCTCTCTCTCTCTCTCTGACGAGCATATATACTGCTTTTAACGGAAACATTCTTAGAACTGAATTGTTCTGCTTGATTAATTAACAAAAGACATCATAAAGATTGATTCTATCAGATGGTTACATCAAAAAAATGTTAATTGTCACTCCTACTTATGATTACAAATAATTTCAGTACCAACATTCTGTTTTGTAATTTTTGAATACTTAAATTTTCCTTTACATGAATATCGAGATAATACCATCATACTTTAGTAGTTACTATTGTCGCTTTGCCGTTAATGAATGAATGCCGACATTATGTCATCATAGCGCAGTTGTTTGCGTTCTTCTTTCGCATACAAGAAGACACTACCCCATGAGGATTCAACACATAAATGGTATATCATCACTCCAACGTATATCTAATTTAAGAACAAATAAAAATTCACTTTATGATATTTGTTTGAATACCGAATATCACTGTCTAAACAAATGACATACTATAATAACCCACAGAAACATGGTTTCGATATTTCAATACAAGAGACTACTGATATATATTTTCGATGATTTGGTTGTCTCCATAAATATTAGCAAATAAAATTTCTGAATCTTGATTCCAAAATTGGAAATTCAATTTTATGCCGTACATCCATATCTTGGAAAAGTAAGTTTCGAATTATTTTTGTAAAAAACACGGAAATAAATTTCATTTTACTTTAAAAATTAAAACCAGGTAAGTCTGAAATTAACACCTAAAAAAATATTACTTTAAAGTGTCCCAACGCACTTTTATTCTCGACTTACTTAAAAAATGTAGTTTCAAATGTTTGATACCAAATCCCGAAAAAGAACATCTCCAGATATTTTTGAATTCATACCATGAAACGCCTTAAAATACACGTAAATACAGCTTTTCCTGGGTTGTTTCTTGAATTACGTCATACTGTCATAAAAAATAAACTATTATACTTCATCCAGTAAATCTGTTACTGTCTTAAATCACGATGATGAGGTGGGGCTTCTGGAAGATCTTGTTCCCGTTAGTGTTATTTTTGCGTAAAAAAACAAACGACATTGTGCATTCAGAATGACATTTAATTCTAGTGTGCATTGAAAACAATGGCCATGCCCTGACATCGATATAAGCATACGTTTAAGCTTGATCAAATGTCAGCCCTTCGTTCAACCTCGCCGTTGTGAAACAAATACAACTAAAACGTCACTTGTGCTGTTGTGGGAAAAATTATTCCCAAAGCCATGATGCAGCTGCGGGTAAAGATCCTGTTCTAATCACTAATTAGCTGAAAGTATTAAGCCATTTCTCTTCAAAAGATTTACAATGAAGCAAAAAGATTTAAAAAGTCAGAAGGAATCAAAAAAATTAGCAAGTGGCTGAAACAAGTGTAAAAGTCCATAACCCAATTAAACGTTCTCGTGCAACAAGAATTTCAGTCCTCAGAAGAGAGAACGTCAGAGTTGTGCATTAACTTTTCGACAAAAGTTAGTTTTAAATAAAGTTGGGCTAGTTTCACACGATTTAATACAAAGCTGTTGTTCCTCTCACGGAACTTTCAGGGTAACTTTTGAGTTGTTTTTGCAGATACATTTGTGTTTTTGTACAGATATTTAAATAAGTTTGAAATTCAAAAGCTATCCTTTATAGTTGGTACCTTTTAAATGATTTTATAATTAGTTTAAGTTCAGAAACTCGTGGCGCAATAGAAGCTCACTAGCTCTTTCTTATTTAATAGTTTGTAAACATTATTTATTTGACAATTCTGTACTCATGCTGAAGCTGCTGGCTAAGTGCGAAGTTATTAATTGCTGAAGTATTCTTAGTAACAAGCTGCATCAAAGTATATTATGTATACTCTAGTCATGAACCCAAACATCACAATGTGCTCGAAAGTACATAACACCGATATCAAAGTCCAAACCTGTCCCAAGGGCATTCATCCCTGTAACAAAATTATTAGTCTTTTGTTAAAACCAATATGGATGCCTCGACGAAAGAATATTATCCGCACCACGATATAGGTAAGTATTAAAGGACAGTGTGTGTACTTTCCAGAAAAATAAAGCAGCAAGCCACAAAAATTTTCATCACACTTTTTTATCTTCAGAGTTCCCTTTGTTTTTTAAATTGCTTTTAATTGTTCTAATTAAACTAACTACCAGCTATTAAATATTCCCAATAATAAAATGTAACATTTGTGATAAAATGAAAAAAAATTGAAATTCCCATGTAACAAACATCACTGACTTGCACCTTTTCATTTATCTCTAACAGGATATTCAGTTAAATTGTGTAATAAGAAGAAAGAACTTAATTGTGTAGATTCTATAAAATAATAGATTAATTAAACACATTACTTTCAGTAAATAATAAATATCTAGACATACTTTCATATTATTTAAAAAGTGATATTCCTGATAGGGTACATTCTACCATATCAACTTGTCTACTTCAGTATGACAGTTTTGATGATAACGTTACGATTTCATGTATTACTACAGAATCAACAAAGAATTAGTTCCTTTTAGCAGTATTTCGACAAGAAGATTTAAATACCAACCACATTACACAAAAGAGACCTTTCCACTTATAAAACGTTCATAGAAGTAGCAAGCCGACACAAGATTCATTCTCATGGAAATATATAAGAATGGAATTAGAATAAGAAGTACCAAAGAAGATACTTGGACTGGATATGTCTTACAAAGGTAAGGTTATTTCCTATTATGTGTATTTTGCAATTTCCAAAAAATGAATGGTACTGTCCTCATAATTTTTAGCTGATCCTTCAGGAATTAGTACAGCCATTCCAAGTAGATTTGGAACCATATGAAATGTATTAACATTCTTCTATCACGGTCCACAAACATTTCGGCAGCTCTTGAACTCCTACACAAAAGAAGTTTTCTACATAAATGTAGTAGTAATGGGGCTAGTTGATCGAACTTTTGTGCCCCCTGGAGTGGCGCCCTTGTCAAAGACTTGGGGTACGGAGGACGACCCCTCTACATTTTGGCACGGTTACCTTGGCCTACTCATAATTTTTGGCAGGGGTACATAGGACCACTCCCCTTAAATTTTCAAAATTGCCAAATCTAAAAATTGGGTATGATAGCCTAGGACCAGGGTATTTACCTCTATAAATGTTTGGGGCCCATCTCGTTCCCTTTCATGGGTAAAAAATTGCCAAAATGTCATTTTTTAGGTTATTGAAATAATTTATTCCCTTCGATGAGGTCTTATTACCTTATATGGTTATATGGACATTATAGGGGTCCATTCCCATTCATAAGACATGTGTACATTGGTGTACCCCTTTAAAAATTTGGGAGGGGTACCTTGGCCCACCCCTTAAATTTTGTAAATTGTCAAATTTAAAATTTGGTATAATAGTATAGGACCCTAGTATGAATCATAAATTTCGGTGGCCCATCTCGTTCCCCTTCATGGGTAAAAAAATACCAAAATATGAACGTAAGCAATACATTGTACCACGTGTTCGGTTTTTGATCTAATTTATCCCTTTTGATGAGGCCTTATTACCTTATATGGTTATATGCATGTGTACAGTGGTCCATTCCCTTTTATAAGGCATGAATCCATTGGTGCACCCTTCTTAAAATTTGGGAGGGGTCCATTGGATGACCTCGTAAGTCCAATTTAAAAATTCGTTATAGTACTATAGAACCCTAATAAATACCACTATAAATTTGGGTGGTTCATTTCGTTCCCTTTTATGATTAAAAAATTGTCAAAAATTCGAGTTTTGGAGGTTATTGATCCAATTTATTCTCTTTGATGAGGTCTTATTATATTATATAATTACAGACGTGTTCAAATTACTAGACTCAACATTCGGTTTCTGAATATTTTACTGTTCTTACAATATTGTCAGAAAACGCGTTTGAACTTAGTCCAAATTACTGTTCTGTAACTCTGTTCTAATTTCTTGCGGTCATGGCACATGCTTTTCAATATCAATTAAACAAATGCGTACGTGACATTAAATATAAATACTATACAGTATGTGTATCTAAATTGGAAACAAAAAAATGAAACGGAATACTTACAAGAAAGTGATCTCTCGCCCAAAGATTACTATTTCGTATGAAATCCGTTGTTCTTTATTAAGTCTTTTATCCTTTGTGCATGGTATATACAAGTTTAGCACATTTTGGCTTCAATTCAGCATCATGATACCACAAATTGTTGATCTTCTCGATCAATTGATATTTGATTGTAATATGCTTCTTTAGCTTTTCCTTCATGAAGCTCCATGGGTTTTCAATCGGGTTCATATCAGGACCATTGCCCGGCTACGGAAGAGAACTAATTTCGTTGTTCTCGAAGAATTTTGTAACAGTTTTGCCCCGGTGGCATGGGCTCCATCATGCATAAAGATGAAGTATGCGTCATCAAACCAGATTCCAGTCTGGGGAAGCAGTTCTTCTTGAAGAACTTGTAGGTATAGTCATGCTTCATTGTTCCCTCTATTATATGCAGTTTCCCAAGCCCGAAAACAAAAATCACACCCCAGATCATGACTGAAGTAAGATGCTTCACTGTTTGTTGGAGGCATTCCAACTTGAATTCCTCCTCAGGTCGAAGTCTCATATATTGTGAACATTCATCAGGCACGAAGACACGTGATTCGTCACGGAAACATCTATTCTCCAATCAGCAGCAGTCCAATGTTCTAGGCCTCGTGCCCATTCGAGACGCTTCTTTGCCATGATTGGAGTAATTTTTGCTTTCTTTCTAGCCTGAGTGCTTTTATTCCCTCAGCAAAGAATTCTTCGAATATTTTCAGGCGAAATGTCTACACCATACTCAGCCATTTTTATGTTTAATTAACTAGAAGTTGCGTTTCTGTTTCCCAGAGCCAATCTTTTTAGTTTTCTGATACCTCTTAGCGATAGTTTTGGAATTCGCCCACACTTCCCAAGCCTATTTTGTTTATACACTTGCTTCTTGCTCATTGGAACGGAGATTTTACACACAGATTTTTGCCCTACTCCAACTCTAATGGTAATTTGTCGTTGTGTATATCTTCCTTCTGCCAAAAGTGTTTTGACAACCACTTTACGCGAAGAAAGGCCTCCGTCTTTTCAAATTATGCCGCGATTATAGGCACTGGCGCAAATCCCGGGGGATGAGGGGACATGTCCCTTCCAATCTTGAAACTAGGGGGACTGTCCCCTCCAGTAATCCGATTTGAAATGCGTTTTTTGATGAGAAATGTGACGATGTGTGTCCGATTGCCACAAAGGAAAGTGAGATGAAATTCATGTCCCCCAGAATAAGTCTCAAATATGCCCGCCGCCTAATGTTGAAAACTCTATTCCCTTGATACTCCACAGCATTGTTTCTCAACTTCATAAATGTTCTTAATATCGCTTAAAAAAGGTATTAGTCGCCCCCCCCCCCCAATGTTAAAGACAGATTTGCGTCGCTGATTACAGGACTTCATAGAATAAAAGACTAATACACAAAACACGTCAAGATCACTTTAAACTGGCCCATTCGAACTCTTGAACCCTTTGAATGTCGTAACTGCTTACGACTGCAACCACAATACTTCAGATTGTAACTTGTTGTTAGAAGCCACTTTAGCTGTCTATAACTGAAATATCACTTTCAGAACTTCCTCCCCTCTACTCATGCATCTGCTGTTCAACGGTGATATTACCACTTCAAGTGTACAGTAAACAAATGGAGCATCCTATATTGGTGGTTTAAACCATTAAATTACATGCAACATCAATTTCGCATTTTTCGAGGTTGAGTCTAATAATTTGAACATGTCTGTATATGGGCATGTACAGACGTCTATTTTTTTAAGATATAGGTGCATTCGTGCACCCCTTTGAAAATTTGGGGGTACATTGGCCCACTCTTTAAGTTTTGGAAATTGCTGAATTTAAAAATTCGGTATAATAAGACTACAATATATGCCACTATCAATTTCGGTCTTCCATCTCGTTCTCTTTTACGGTTAGAAAGTTGCCAAAAAATTAGCACGATCACGTGTTCTGTAATTGACCCAATTTATTCCCTCTGATGGAGTCTTATTACTTTATAAGATTATTTGGGCGTGTACAGAGGTCAATTCTCTTTCTTAAGGTATAGGTACATTAGTGCATCCCTTTGATGAAGTCTTATTACCTTATATGGTTATATGTTCGTGTACAGAGGTTTATTCTCTTTCTTTAGGTATTGGTACATTAGTGCACCCATTTGAAAACTTAGGAGGGGTGCATTGGTTCATCCCTTAAATTTTAGAAATTGCCGAATTTAAAATTTTGGTATAATAGTATAGGGCCCTAACAATTACCATTATAAATCTTGTTCCTTTCATGGGTATGAAATTGTCAATAATGTAAATTTTGGAAGTGATTGACGCCCCTTTGATAAGGATTTAACACGTTATATGGGTATGTTCAGGCGTTCATTTCCTTTATAGTACATTTCTATTTTGATGCTCCCTTTTTAAATTTTGTTAGGGTACATAGGACCATTTCTTAAATTTGGAAATTACCGAATAATAAAATTCGGTAAACGTTCTCTAGGACCCATTGTAAATGTTGGTGTCTATCTTGTTCCCTCTTATGAGTACAAAAATGGCCAAATATTCAAATTTCGCCGAATGTTAAAATTTTATCTTCTTTGATACGGCTTCGTTACTTTATATCAGTACAGGTTTATTGCTTGTCATAAGACACAGGTATATTTGTGCACCAATCTTAAATTTTGGGAGGGCACATTCCGTCACCATTAAGTTTTGGGAATTGTCAAATCAATATCTTTTAATTCTTCTTAGAATATGGATATGTATCATTGTAGAAATTTGGGTGGTTCAGCTTATCCCATTCATTGGGTAAATCATTGTCAAATATTTGCATAGTTACGTGGTCAGTTATTGACCCTTGATTGAATTGCATTATCTTATATGGGTCCATGACATTGGTACATTGATACGTTCCTCTTAAGCTTTGCGAGGAGTACTTAGGATCACTCTGCTTAAATTTGAGAAGTGTAAAAAAAATTACATAATGTAGTACATTTCATTGGTCTTGATTATTCCCGCCTATGGGTAAAAGAAATACCAAAATATAAACATAAGTAATACGTTGTACCACTTGGAAGGTGTTATTTACCTTGATGAGGTTTGACACGTTATATGAATATATGGTAATGAACAGGGATTCATTTCCTTTAATGCTCCTTTTCAAAATTTGTTGCAGTACTCCGTAAGTTTGGGAGTTACCAAATAACACGTTTCTACAACACAGCTGGTTCTGCTTATTTCCTTCTAAGGTAAACTATTGCCGGAGGCTATCGACCTAATTGAGACCTAACTACAACATATAATTATATGGTTAATTCTAAGACTTAGGTATATTGATGCACTTCGGGAGTGGTAGATAGGTCGTCTTTAAATTTCGGAATTGTGATAAACATAATTCTAGTATAAGATCATTGGTGGAAGATTACTGAAATCTGATTGGTTGATTTTTACCTCGAGCTTTAGATTATGGAATCTGATAGGCAACCTTTTTGAAACTTAGAGTTGTAGTTATGACTCATAGTCTAAAGACAATATTTCAACAAATGATACCTAATATTTTACACTTTCAAATTTAGGCACAACTCACTGTTTAAGGTTATACCATCTGATCGGTTAATCACTGACAAAGTTATGGTTGATGCAATTTGATTTGCTGAACACTATCTTCCATGCTATCTGATTGGTTGATGACTTTCAAATCTTTGTGATTGGCTGATCACTATTTTTATGCAATCTGATTGGTTGATGATTCTCAAATTTTTCTTGCATGCAATTTAAAAGTTTTGCTTAACATTTATCGGTTACTGTTTAAATATTTATTTAAAAATCTTGGTTTGAAAAGTTTTAGTTCGAAAATTTTGAACGACAAAGTTTGAACATTTTCGTTCAGGCTTTCGTACTCACTGATAAATATGATCAAAACCGTTTATTCGCTAATCGAATAGTTAAAATCGGATAAAGTTTGACAGTTAACTGTAAAGCTTGAAGTTATTTTTGGTGCATTTTAGTTGAAAATTTTGTTTTCAACATTTGTTTGAAAAATTTTGTTTCGAAATTTTTGTATGAAAATTTTTGTTTTCAGAATTTTTAAGTTTGAAATTTTTTCATTTTTGAAAAATTTGTTTCAAAAATTTTTTGTTTGAAATTTTTAGTTTGAAAATTTTATTTGAAAAATGTTTCGTTTCAAAATTTTGTTTGATTTTTTTTTGTAAACTCTTGCACTCATTGGTAAAGAACAGTTCCGAAAAGAACCGGAACTGTTTAGAGCAAAATGATTTGGCAACACTGTTTCATCATGATGCAATAGTACACGTCAGAACATGGTAATTCAACGTCATCAGTTTTGCATCATATCCGCTTATATACAGAGTGTAACATAAATACATGGCCAAAAATGACGAGGTGATTGAGGGACATCCAAATAAGTAGTGTTTCTATAAACATGGGTCCGATGCCGCTTTGTTTCCGAGATAGAGTGTTCAAATGTCGACTTCTCCAATGCTTCACTATGGGGAAATTGATTGGAAATGTCCAATATTACAGGAATAACCAAGTGAAATTAAGCCTATGAAAATACATTTACACAAACATAGACAATGAAACTAACCAACATTTGAGGTTATTAGGTTGTCAGTGTTGCCAACTTGGTACAATTCTTGTAATACATTTCGTCACTGTCTTTACGAGCACTGTCTTCCAAAGTTTGTATTCATTTTAAACGAACGCTGTGGCCTCCGTCGAAGCCACACTCCTCCGTCGAACTTTTCTCAATTACTTATCTTTGGAAACATGCAATATTTGTGGTCTATAAACCGTTGTTTACTTTTGTGAGTCTTTAATTGGCTTCACACTTGACACCTTGTCTTTCGAAAACGAAGCGGAATCTACCCCATGTTTAGGAACGTTTTGATATCAACAATCATATGCTAACGTGTGGGCGTCTAGTGTTATTTGAAAACATAATACTTTGTACCAGGTTGGCAATACTGACCACCTAATAACCTCAAATATTGATTAGATTCATTGTCTATGTTAGTGTGAATGTATTTATAGAGGCATAATTCCACTTGATTGTATTATTCCTGTAATATTGAATATTTCCACTCACTTTCCCACAGTGAACCACTGGAGGAACTCGACATTTGAACACACTGTATCTCGGAAACTAAGGGGTATTGGACCCATGTTTATAGGGACAGTTTTACTTATTTAGGTGTCCTCAATCACCTCGTCTCTTTTGGTCATGTATTTACGTTACACACTGTAAAAGCTTCGCTCGAGATAGTATTCATCATACCGTCATCATGGCTATTTCTCTACAGTTCCTAAACACACGTGATGCGATGAAATCATTTACCAAGATTACCGATTTACAACAGAATATACCTTATAAAATCTTAGCTAGCCAAATGATCCCTACAACGTTTGGATTAAAAATCGTAGTGAAACTTAAAAATGATAACAATATAATTTTACCAGCAAGATATTTACCCATGAAGCTCCAAAACAAGAAGAACTATTATGTTTCTTAAACACCGGATCTGCAACTTTATGCTACAAAGGATTTTTGGATCGAAGTCATTAATTTGAATTTTGTACACAGCCTGATCTGTGAATTTGGTTTGATCTGCAAATTCCTTGTCAGCATAACGTCACCAATAGCTCTATGTCTTGCGATGAAATCATCAGTTCAAACATCAGCAAATTCCATTCCAATGACGTCTCAGCATATAAGCAATAACCCTATGATCTGTGGTGAAATCATTCGAGCAAGCGCGTTCTAGTTGAAACGATTTGTACTTCTAACGTTAAATAATTCCTTTTCGCAAGCTATTACCCAATAATTATATTTAAAATAAAACATGTGATGAATGGTATCAGTGCTACAACGTTTGAACCTGTTATTCGATTGAGCAAAGCAGATCAATTTGGTGTACAGAATACAACTGAACTTTGAAGAATGGAAAATATTATGTACACGAATCGACTAAATGAATGATTATTTTCACGATGAGCTACATGTGACCACAGTCAAATAATTAGGCTTAAATCATGAAGTGGTGCTTCGTACAGTCTTCGAGGAGAAGATGGCGCTGTTACGTAAAAAAAGAAAAAGAAAAGTACACTACATGTACCTCGCAACATGGTGTACCTCACACAAACGGAATGGACCAAATTCATCAATGTATTCCAGTGTGTAACACATTCCGTTGAAATATGCAACGAAACCAATATATTCTTGAAAAAATACTATTTTGAGAAATGTGTCATGCATATTGTACAACATGTGTATAGACGGTATGATGATTGTCAACACCGTTCGTGGATTCATACCTGTATTGATCAACAGTTTATTTGTGATCATATGGACATTGAGATTCCATCTATCGATATTGCAATAGACTTTAGAAGACTTATATTGGAATTAAAATTATACGCTAAAGACAAACTAGTGCAAGAAGTACAAAATACATTGTATCGACAATGTAAGATCCTTTATCTGGTATGGATGGATGTGATTAATGAATGCAATGTAAAAAAATGATTAATTTCAGTGATTTGTGTTTTTCTTTCCAAGTACAACCACTGGTGCTATTCACCCGGTTCTCACTGGTTCGCTAAAACCAATTGTCAAAATATTTCGAGTTCACAGTACCATTTGTTATACCCAAACATAACAGTAAATTTTACCCTAATATATCCAGAAACAGTATATTTTAGTTTTACTGTATTTGTTTTCAGAAATTCTTACAGCTACAGGGTTAAACATATGATCTCTCAGGATAGGATATAAGCGTTTATTTCTTAATCTCAAATGCTCACATATTAAGAATGAGAACTGGGATCACATGAGTGTATGGTGACGGTTATTTATATTTTAAACGCATTCACACCATTATCAACAACTGTCGATACATTGCTGGATTAAGGTCTTTTCAACATTTTTTCACAACCATCTATCATATAATTAGTTTCCAAAATTTTTCCTAGTGATAATTTCGTCACACCACCTTGTATTAGGATGCTCTGTAAAAATCTTCCTGTCACTTGCGGTATGCTTTAAAAAAATTGTTTTTCCTATATAAAGGTAACCAAGAACGTTCTGCCGCTTTTTGTGGAGGCCAGTGTTCAATTGGCCCTCACACTGTGAGTTGAATGCGAATGAAAATAAGGCGAAGGTCACTTGGTGTGGGTATATCCAAAACTACCTGGTTATGGCAGTTCAATTACACCGTGAACTTGCGTAAGGACAGAATGAACATGGGACCTCCACAGAGCGCCATAACAGCGTGTATGCTGTACAAGTTCAAACTGGAGTCAAACGCCGCTGCAGCAGGTCGGAAGATATGCCAGGTGTTTGCTGAGGATGCCGTGACTGCGAGGATAGTGCAGTGGTGGTTTAACAAGTTTAAGGACGGTGACGAAACCCTCGAAGACGCACCACGTGCCAGACGACCAACACATATACAAAGTGAAGATATTCATGCAGCAATTGAGGCGAACACTGGCCAGACATGTGAGGAACTGGAACTACAATTCAGTGTGAGTGGAGAAACCAATCGGCGGCACCTCCATTAACTTGAAAATAGTGCTCTCAGCGGGTTGGGTCGGGTTGAAAACCGACCCGACCCGACCCGATTGACTCGACCCGAGCTGATCCGATTGACCCGACCCGAATAACCCAACCCAACCCGAGTTGGGTCGGGTCAACCCGACCCGTTTGAGAGCACTACGTCACCACACTGGGTGAACGCCAAAATGCACTCCCATTGGAAATTAAACCCGGACCACGTGTACCGAAGTCTTACACGTTAACCACTAGCTAGATAAAACGGGGGATTTGTATATGCACTTTATGGAATATTTGGCAATTGTAAGGTTTGGTGATTTCTTTTTATAACTGATATTAATGTCCGACGTGGGAGAATTTTTTTCTTGCTTTAGTTCTATGTGAGGAAATTTTTCTTCAAGGTCAGTGTTCTCACCTGCTCGGACGGCAGGGAGTCTTCTCGGAAGGTAGTAGCAACAGTCTCTTGGCGGAGACAAAAGGAAATCGTTTAACTACAACGATAAAAATTGAGGAAACGGGAGAACATCTGTGATTTTTTCCAACCCTTCAACTTTCATTCCAAAATAGGTTCTTATGATTCCGGGACCCGCGCCACTTTGATTTTTTTTCTCGGTAATTAAAACGTATTTTACAGTATATATAGTTGCAAGTAAGAAGATATATAATATGAATTAATTTTAAAATACAGTATGATAATTAATTATAAAGTACTAATTTTATTTCATCACTTTCAGCCCAACAAATGAAATTCAAACAATTCGCACCCTGGGTCTTGGTCATCAATACTGCGTCTTATCCCTTGTCTTACATAGTCAAGTCTTGGTCCTGCATTTCGTAGTCTTGGTGATCTTTAATGCTGTACAAGAGTCAAGAATGCTAGCCTCATCAGTACAAATGAAGACCAAGTGTAATTTTGATTATCGTTTTTCATGCTATACGGAAAGCAAGAAAATATGCTCATCGCTATTTGGTGATCACCAAAACAAGGCCAAGAGCAAGATTACTATGCAATTCGTCTTGCATATCCAATCTTTATCTTGTTCTTGTATCGATGTTCTTGGGCTTGGTGAAATGAAATGAAATATTCAGTTTAAGGTCCCTCGATTCTGCACCGAGGTTAAGGGAGATGGTGACCATGAGAAATGAATGAAATGGTGGAATGAAGAAAGTGGGAGGAAACATGAGAACCCCGAGAAAACCCACTACACGGCGTTTCTCCACAAAGCCCACTTAGCACAAGCTGGGATCGAACCATGGGCACCACGCACCAAGGCTGAATTCTCTACCACTGAGCCCCCGCGGCCTCGCTTGGGCTTAATCGTCCATATCCAATCTTTCTTTTGGCCTTGCTTAAACAATTTCTAGTTTTGTTCTAAATCAAGACTCCATATTGGCGTAGATATTAATAAAATCAATTGAAAATTGTTATTTTTAATTACGCAGCTAGCGAAAAACAGCAGCTTTTGACTCCAGCCGAGTTTATTTTATTTATTTATTTCATTTTCCGCCGTAAGAACTTAGCGTTCATGGCTTCGTCAAGAGATACAGTTACTATTACAATTAATAATAATAATAATTACACGAGAAACGCTACAATTAATAATACAATTATTTAAAAAATAATATATAATAATACAATATATATAATAATAATACAAAATATATACGTAACAATAAAACTTAAACTAAAAGTGTATTTTAGAGAAAATATAAATAATACCTTATTTTATATATTTCAAAATTCAAATAAATTTTAATATTTACATTACAAAGAAAGATCACACTGAAGATATTCATCTAAACCATAGAAAAGACTTTTAAGTAACAGTAACTTGAGTTGCCTTTTAAACTGCCAGTTTGGCATTCGTTTGACACGATCTGGTAATTTATTATAAAGTTTTATTCCTATGTGGTGTAACGAATTTTGAGTTCTTGTTAGACGGAAATTTTGGGTATGAATATGATTGGTTGTTCTTGTGTTGCATTGGTGTAGGTCCGAATTGAGTTGAAAGTTTCTTTTATTCACATGTATGAATGATGTTGTTTCAAGAATGCATATACATGGCAATGGTAATATATTTAGTTTCTGAAACAGTGGTCTACTTAGTCTATGAAACGGAACTGATAACATTAAACGTAACACTTTCTTCTGCATTGTAAATACTTTCTTCGCATAACAGGTACTACCCCAGAATATGATTCCATACGATAGAATTGACTGGATCAATCCGAAATAAATTGTTTTCAATGTTTTTGTAGTTAGAATCTTACTAACTTTACGTATAAGATATATTTTCCCGCTTAGTTTCCTCAACAAATCATTCACGTGATCATACCATGTTAACTTAGAGTCTAATTTTAACCCTAAAAATTTAAAAGTGTCAGATACCTGCATGAGTTCCCCGTCTATACGTATTTGATGTATATTTAGAGAGTTCAGTTTTCCTTCATTGAAACTCATTATAGTTGTTTTCGCTGTATTTAAGTTTAGTTGGTTTGCTTTTATCCATTCTGCAATTTTATCTGTCGTGTTCTTAAATATGAATTCCTCGGAGCAAATGTTATTTGGAATTTCAATTAAAATGTTTGTATCATCCGCAAAAAGTACGCTTTTGTTTGAAACTATATAATCGGGAAGATCGTTAATGTATATAAGGAAAAGTATAGGACCTAATATTGATCCTTGTGGAACTCCGTGCGTAATGTGTCTTACCTCTGACTTGGTTGGACCTATTTCTACATATTGCATGCGGTTAGTCAAATAGGATTGGAACCATAAATTAGCATGACCTCTAATACCATAACTGCGCAATTTATTCAATAAAATTTTGTGATTAACAAGGTCAAAGGCTTTTGAGAGATCCAGAAAAATTCCATATATTTTATTTCTTCTCTCTCTCGCTTTATATATGTCACTTAGAAAAGCAACTACAGCATTGTTAATTGACTTGCACTTCCTAAACCCGAATTGGCTCTTCGTGAAGATATTATTCTTTTCCAAAAAGGGCACCAATCTGTTATACATAACTTTTTCTAAAATTTTGGAGAAAACAGATAAAATGGAGATAGGACGATAATTTCCTGGGTCAGTAGTTGATCCTTTTTTGTATACAGGTCTTATTTTTGCAAGTTTAAGATCATCTGGAAATGTTCCTGTTTCAAGGGAGGAATTGCATATATCAGTCAATGGTATTAGAACATATTCGGCACACGTTTTAAGCAAATAATAAGGAATATCGTCGGGCCCGGAAGATCTTTTCGTCTTCATTTTTTTTAATAATCGATCTTATTTCTACCTCTGTGGTAGGTATTAAGTATATAGTTAATTTAGTTAGTACTAGATAATTTTATTTTGTTAGTCTTTCCAGACTCAGAATTTGAGTATGTTTTCGCAACGTTGGCAAAGAAATCATTAAGTAGGTTTGCAATATGGTATTTATTGGTTATTTCTTGGCCATGGTGTACTATTTCTTTAATTCCTGTTTTTTGCGGCTTTGATACGGTTGATTGTTCGTTTACTACTTGCCATAGTGTTTTGTTCTTGTTATCAGATTTAGATATCCTATTTGATGTGTGCATTTTCTTTGCTTCTTTTATTACTCCTTTCAGAGTACTTCTATATTTATTAAAATATTCTTTTATTTTCCTATTATCCGTCCTTTTCACAATTGTATGTAGTTGTTTCTTTCTCATGCAAGAATTAATTATGCCTCGTGTTATCCAGTTGCATCTAGTTTTGTGAGAATATACCTTTATCTTCTTAAGTGGAAAGGCTATTTCGAAATTGTGTCTAACGGTATTAATGAACTGTCTGTATTTATTGTTTACTTCATTTTCTAGTAACGTGTCCGTCCAGTCTTCCTTGCTAAGAAGATATTGAAAGTACTTAACGTTCGTTTCATGCTGTTGTTTTTTACGTTATACTTTAATATTTTTCTCACAAACATTAAAGCACCACCGCACCTACTGAAGGTCCGGCAAAATCCACCAACACATATATAATTTGGTAGGACTGTATACTCTATTTCACCTTCCCTCAACCAGTGTTCGGTAGTACAAATTACATCTGGGTTCATCAGCTCACTGTCGTTTCTAATTAGTATGTCTAGTTCTTCTATTTTATTTCTAATGGATTGTATATTCTGATGTAGTACCTTTAGTTCAACTGTATTACATTGGTTTGATTGATAGCATACTGACCTAGAAGAGGTATCTATGTCGATGAATGGACCATTTGTTACCTCTTCGATGGTTAGATTTTCATCTAACTTAGATACATGTTCCCTATTAACTATTTTAGAAGTGATATTATAGTCTCGTCGCATAAAAAATCATTATTCCTGAGTTTTTCGGGTAATCGCCTTTGTCGATTGGTCACACGCATACTACTAATTACTAGGGGCGCCTACCGCTGAATGTGTATGTTTCTTTTGTGGTGTCATGCATTGAGAAATTGGGAGGATAACTTCTGCGTTTCTTTTGTTGTGTTCCGAAACGTTTTCATTGCCTTCAGCTCAACCTAAACTCAGTTGACCAAAGTGAACTGACCCGACCCGAATAACCCTATTCGACAACCCGACCCGAGTAGCCTGACCCGATAACCCGACCCGAGTTGGTCGGGTCAACCCGACCCGTTTGAGAGCACTACTTGGGAAGCACTACAAGTTGTACTGCTCCACTAAAGTGAACCTGTACAGTTGTCATCACCATTATAAACCTGCACACTTGTTACGTCAGTACCATTTCGTATTTATCTTGATATTTAAGTTTATTTTATTTATTTAGTTTCACGTTTTAGTTGTTTCATGCTTTGTTTCAGTATTAATCCAGATTATAGCAATGAACTTGTAATTTGTTTTCTAGTTATAACGGTGTATTCAAGCATTAGGTGACATGTGTATAAATTCTGCACCTGAATACGAAAAAGAGAGGGCAAGTTTTTTTACAAATAAATCTGTACAATATTTAATATAAATATTACTTTTAGAGCCCCTCCGTGGCTAAGCGGTTAGCGTACGGGAGACCCGGGTTCGATTCCCGGCGGGAGCTCATATGGTTCGGATTCCACGTTAATCAGTAGGTCCACGTCTCATATAGCCTCGCTGCTGAACGGGACGTAAAACTCAAAATCAATCAATCAAATATTACTTTTTAAAATTATTACAGATGAATATTAAGAGTAATTCCATTGGTGATAAATTTTTCCAGACTTTATTTTAATTCGAAATATGTTTATGTTTAATTAAGATAAAAGATTTCTTCTAACTTGTGTGAATGATGCTAATCTCATTAACTCTTTGTATAGCTAGGCTAATGCGTTGTACTAAATAGTGTTTGCTTCTGGCGTCGCCTGATTTAGTAATCAAATTGGAACCCAGTTCTTTCAAAAATTTGTGAGCTTCTTTGCTGAAAACCCCCATAGTTTCAATTGCAAAAGCAACGAAAAGATGTTCTTCTTTCAGTTTAGAATACTTGGAGTGTTTTCTCTTGCAGGCCACTTCAGCTGCACTACCCATGCACTACCTGCTTCGTTTCGTGTGTATGGCAAATAAGATGGTGCAAAGGTATCCACGCATGTGACATCCCATATCTACCGTTGACCCATTTTCCATGGAATTAGAGTAATTCCATCTGGCCGCTTTCCGTCTTCTCGAAACATTCCTGATGGTTCCAAAATCAATGCTCGCTAGTATTCGTTTTATTATATTGTTCAATTCACCATGGCGTGCTAATCTTCCTCCACTTTTAGTACAACTTAGTGCGTGTAACCCTTTTTCATCCATTCTGCTTTGGCATGTACAAGTAAATGTACGGCAGATATTTACCCCCAGACGCAAAGCTATTTGAAAAACTTTATCTAAAAAGGTGCCTATCGTTTTAGATGTCGTGACTTGCAACCAAGCACCGGTCTCTTTTTTCTGTAAAGCTTTCATACGCACAGTGTCAATTATGCTTTCAGGAATTACTTCATTATCTATTACTTCCTGTAATAATATTGAATCCCAACTTTTTTGTAATTCTTTTGTCTCAGGAATTTTACTGTTGTAGATCCCCTTCCGAATTTCCAAAGCCTCATCCATGTTATGTATATCCACGTTGTCAACTGAACTATTTAAAATATTGGAGACAAGTGGACGCACCCCATGGCAAGAAGAAAGGAAGGCTGCTAGGCTCAAGTCCGATGCTTTTCGTATGTTTAGACCTCCTAAGCGGACTGGAAGGCTTGTTTGTGTCCATTGGGTTTCGTTTAGGGAATAGTTGATTATTAGTTGTAATGCCTTTTTCAAGTAATTATCTATCTGTAAAACTTTAGATGGTCTTTTCCATGTTGGAACAGTTCTTAAAAAGTACGTTAGCTTTGGCATGCCGAAGCAATTTTTGAAAAAATGAAAAAATGAAATGTAATCTTTAAGTTTTTACGTCCCACGGTTATGCCGGTTACGCTAAAGGAGACGGTGATAATGAGAAATGAGTGAAATGGTGAAATGAAGAAAGTGGGAGGAAACGGGAGAACCCCGATAAAACCCACGAGCACGGTGTTTGTCCACCACAAAGTCCACACGGCGCGAGCTGGGATCGAACCAGGGACCCCAAGCACCGGAGATGAACGCTCTACCACTGAGCCACCGCGCCCCCACAAGCAATTTTTGAGAAGAAAATAAGATATGTGATTTGGTAAACTTTTTAGTTACTCAGTTATTAATTTGAAACTATTCATATGTTTCTGGAAATGGAGATCATATCCTTCTTCGTGGAACGGAGACCCTAATAACGATAATTCATCTGGTTGTAAAATACGTATGCCTGGCAACAGCTCTTTAAATTGGATTTCTACGTCTGTGTCTATTTTACCCTTTGTGTAATAAGGTTCACATTTCGATGGATTCACCTCTAGCCCAATTTTCTGTAATTAAATGCTTCATGTCCTCTATGACTATATTCGGCGATTCTCCTAGGGTTCCACCATCCAGATAAAAGGCGTTCAATTCAGAACAAAGCGCTTGGACTATCGGATGAATAGCCAAACTAAACAACATTGGACCTGCAGGATCTCCCTGTTGGCATCCTACTTGCGATGAGATAGTTCTTTCCCCATAAAATAATATTGATGGATAAGCATAGCTTTGCCCAAAAAAAAAAAAGATACAAATGTGGCATAAAAGATTTCACTTCTTTTAGCATTGAGTCTCTTTCCACCGAATTAAAGGCATTTTTGTAATCGATTTTTAAGATTACTTTGTTTGCGTTTTCATTTCTCTTTATGTATGTCCGTGTGGCATGTATAATAGCTTTATTACCTTTTTTAGTTGCAAACCCCAGTTGGTGTGGTCGTAAGTATTGAGAGCATTGGTTGTAAGCGAGCGAAACAGCTATCTTGGATGCTATTCGTCGAAAAACACATCCAACTGCTATAGGTCTGATTCCGCCATCCTTTTTTCGTAATGCACACAAATTGGCTCCAAAAAGGTATTTCCACACATCTTGATTTACGTTTCCATTTAAAATGATGTTAACCAATTTCGTGATTTCGCCTAGTAAAACAGACGCTGATGCTCCTGTAGATTTAGAAATTAAGTGTTTCAGGTGTTGAGGGGATAAGCCATCGATTCATGAAGCGGAGCCACTCTTAAAGTTATGGATTGCTCTTGATACCATATCTTCTTTACAAGGAGAGAAGATGTCAAGCACTCTGGTTGCTCCGGCATTTCTAAAACTCTGGAGGGAGACGGATGTTTGTTTTGTAGACTAACAAAAGTTTCCTCACTCGAAGGAGCCAGAGAATCGTCGGATATCAGTAATCTTAAGGCACCTCTTGTATCAAAATCAGCGATTTTGGCTGTAATCAGTTTAGATAAGTCGGGTTTGATCTTCTTACTTGAAGTTGCAGGACATTCTACTACAGAAGACTCTCTTAGATTTTGTTTGATTATGTTAGTGACTGAGGATGTTGTTCGATTTCTGGGGATTCGTAGATTATGAAAAGCAAATCTGAACAGTTTCTTTCAAGAAGTTAAATCATTTTTGTTGGCGCAATCACTAATGATAAATGATAGTTTGTCTGCTACAGCACCTCGTATGCCTCTTGGAATCCTTTTTATTACCCATATATTTGATTTTAATTTAGCCAACTCGTGTGTAAAGTCTTCCGTAGCTGAGTGTTGTTCCTGCGTAGCGTGTTTTCTAGTATTGTGTATGTTGTATCCTTTCTTTGTCGGGAATTTTTTATCGCATTGAGAACAATAAATTTCATTTTCGAATTAGATGGATAAATCTTGTGAACAGTTTGCATTTATAGATTTGTTTTCCATTGTTTTCTATTGTTTAGGATTTGAAAAAAATATATATATTTTGTTGAATTCGAATTTTAACGACTAATAACTGATATAAAAATTTTCTGCTGAAATGTATATAATACGTAATGGACCAAAATTACACGTTGACTCTTGGATATCCTATAAACAAAAATATAGGACAATGCACTACACGATGAAAGCAAAGCACCACACCACAACGTTCTGAGCGATGAAAAGAAGACCACACCACGCACACCCATCAGCGCTGGCCAGCGCCTGTAGATCACACCATGTTCCCTAACTTGTTCAGAACATGCATGAAGCCAAGAATAGACACCTTTCTCACCAATAAATCACAATTAAACCTTAAAATTAATTAAATTTACGGAGCTCTTCAAACACGCGTCCACACCCTACAACAATAGAAGATACCAAGAAAGCAAGTTGTTGTGATCAGTGTTGTGATTGTTGTGATTGTTGTGATCAGTGCACAAGCCTAAGGATATTCTCTGCAAGGTTTTCGATCAAAAGAGAGGAAATACTTTTGATGGACATGTTTGAGTTACATGTGTGTGTGCACGACGTCTCCTAGACAAAAATGTTGAAATCCGTTCAAAAATAGGATTAGTGGTTATCTTCTTATAAAGAAATGAAAGAACTATCGAACGTTATAATTCCAACATAGTATTCTAACAATGAAATAAACAGCAACAGAAATTCGTTAAAAACGTATATTTAGATTTTTTTAAATATTAATATCATAGATTTTTTTATATATTACAGAATGAACTAATGGAATTATCAAGTGACGGTTCAAGTGTTCCATCGATTGAATCAGCCAAATTAGGTGAATGTAATATAGCTAAGATTGATTCAGTTGCCAACATTAGCAGGCCGAATTCTACTAACTCGAAGAATGTGTTACCATGTCCTCACTGTGGAAAACATTATGTGAATTCCAGAGGATTAGCTATACATATAGGTAAAAAGCATCAGGTTATAAATGGGGACGAAGATTGTTGTCATATCTATAATAATAGCTATCCTGGTTATAAAACTAAAAGAACTTACATCTCTAACCGCAATAAAGGCACACAGGATTTGACGGTGTCTAACTTGGGCAAAATATTAATATCATTAAGATCCTCAACACATATTTTAAGACGTGTCCCTCGAGGTGCTCGAGCTGCAGTTGCTGATGCACTTGCCGATGTGTTAATTCAAGTAGCCATTTCAAATGACGAAAAAGATTGGATCAACATGTTATTATTTCCATTAGTTGCACTACCTGCTCCCAAAAAATCTGAAAATGTAAAAAATCTTACCTCGTGGGTAAAACAAAGAGTTCGTCTTTGGTGTGATGTAGGTATTGACGCCTTAACCTGGCATCCAACAAAGATCAGGAAATCTCTTCCAAAACAGAATGTTTCCAATCTTAAGATTGTAGAAAACAAACTTGCGGATGGTGACATCCGTGGAGCAGTCCGTCTACTAATGTCAGATGATACTGTTGCAGCCCCCGACATTTCTGTGTTTGAGACGCTATTGGAGAAGCATCCAGCCCATCCTGGTGAATTTACTTTACCGAATTTTCCAGATGACTCAAACAACTGTGAAGGAGTTTCAATTAATGAAATTAAGGTAGCTATTAATTCCTTTCCATCTGGTAGCGCGGGAGGTCTCGATGGTCTTCGCCCTTCGATTCTCAAAGATCTCCTATTCTGTCAAGTACTTGAATCGAAGGAAAAGCTCTTAAAATCATTATGCGATCTGTTTAATTTAATTATTTCAGGAAAAGTTCCCTTGGAAGTTCGGCCATTGTTTTTCGGAGCCAAACTTACTGCTCTAAAAAAGAAATCTGGTGGAATTAGACCTATTGCCGTTGGTAATGTCTGGCGCAGAATATCAGCAAAAAATTATATGCTTCAGAACACGGGAGCATTTTAAGAACTTTTTGTCTCCCCATCAACTTGGTGTTTGTACTCCCAACGGAGCCGAAGCAGCTGTACATGCAACCAGGGTTTATTTTTCCTCTATTCACAATACTCCTAAGGCTATCTTAAAACTGGATTTTCGCAACGCATTTAACGAGCTTCGCCGGGACCCCATGCTCACTACAGTGTTGAATGAATTTCCTTCAATCTATCCATATGTTTACCAATGTTACGCTCAACCCAGTGATCTATTCTTAGGTGAAGACACTATTTCATCCCAGAGAGGAGTACAACAAGGTGATCCCCTGGGCCCAGCACTTTTTGCTATAACCATTCATTCCTTAGTGAAATCGATCAACACTGAATTAAACATTTGGTATTTGGATGATGGAACTATCGCTGATGAACCTGAAGTAGTTCTTTCAACTCTAGCACAAATAAATGAGAAGGCTTCTGCACTTGGCCTATATTTAAATTTTTCAAAGTGTGAAGTTGGTTTTCTTGGATCAGACGAAGCCAAGTTCGACCTATTATTCAAAAAATTTGACGAAAGTGCCCCAGGAATACGTCTTCTAACTAACCAGGATGCTTGTCTTCTAGGCGCCGCCCTCACAAAGGAAGCTTTTACCAATGTCCTGTTAAGCAAAATATCGAAGTTAGAATATTTTTTGTCTCGACTCGCCTCGATTTCTGTCCATGCAGCTTTCTTTCTTCTACGTGCCTCTTTGTCGATCCCTCGTTTAAACTACTTCTTACGATGTTTTCCTTCTTGGAATGAGACTCCATTACTGGAGAAATACGATCATATCCTTAAAATGGGTCTGGAGTCAATTTTAAACTGCTCCTTAAGCGACGAATCGTGGATTCAAGCATCCTTACCTGTGAGATTAGGAGGTCTTGGTATTCGACGATCCGTGGATATGGCGATTCCTTCCTTTTTAGCGTCCTACCACGGATCTCTTCGTTTAGTCGAGGCTCTTCTTCCGCAAGGTTACTACCTAGACCCAGATGGCACAGTTCAAGAAGGCTCTACCAAATGGAAAAATTTAACAGATACAGATCTTCCAGAGATTAACAAAATAGGTTCTCAGGCATCTTGGTACACACCAATTGCAGAGCATTTTCATGAACTTCTCTTACAGTCAGTTATTGCTCCAGAGGATAAAGCCAGGATTCGTGCTGCCTCATCCCTACATGCTGGGGCATGGTTGAATGCATTACCCTCCCCACCATTAGGTCTTCATATGACTAATGAGGCATTTCGAATCTCTGTCGCCTTAAGATTAGGTGCAGATATTTGTGAGCCACATCGCTGTCCAGTTTGCGGGGATCAAGTTAACCAACGTGGCCTGCATGGCCTGTCATGCATGAAGAGCATGGGTAGAAACGCTAGACACTCCTCTGTGAATGATATCATTTTACGAGCCCTTACCACAGCTGGAATTCCTTCAATACGTGAACCTTCAGGATGTTGTCGTTCAGATGGTAAACTACCTGATGGCATGACATTATTTCCTTGGTTGAAAGGCAAATCACTAGTTTGGGACTTTACGTGTTCAGATACATTTGCCCATTCAAGTCTCCCTTTAGCTGTTATGAATGCTGGGGCTGTTGCTAGACGTAGAGAAGTAGAAAAGCAAAGGAAATATAACAGCCTCCTTGATAAATTTATTTTTGCTCCAATTGCCATCGAGACTAGTGGTGCTTGGGGATCTGCAAGCCTTGATTTTATTAGAGAAGTAGGCAGACGCATTTCTATTGTCACTGGAGATATTCGTTCAACATCTTTCTTAATACAACGCATATCTATTGCTATCCAACGTGGCAACGTGTCGTCGGTTCTTGGCACCTTACCACATGGAAAAGAACTAGAGGAGATATTTCTTCTCTAACACAGAGGACAATACTGAACATTTGTACAACTGGACGACGTGCTATGCAAGTAGGGTGTGGTGTCATTGGATGTCGTGGAAAGGCAGGCAGTGGCACTGGATGTGATGCCGTTGATAGGTGGTTTTCTACCCCTTCCTTTGGTTCGACTATCGAAATATGTTTCCTGTTGACTTAGTTATTTTTTCTTAATTGTTTCATAAATGTATTTAATAAATGTGCCAATGCAAAATATATATAAAAAAAGAAAGAAAGCAAGTTAAAATTAAATACCATATACACAAAATGGTTTTTGAAATGTATAAAGTTTGAGTCTTCTTAGTGAAACGTCAATTTTGAAGTAACTTCGTACATTCTACGGTTTTGTTATTGGAAGGAGAAATATAATCCAAAAAAATTTAGTAAAATTCAAGTTAGCAGAAATTTGATGGAATTGTGAATACCAAAAGTGGAATTATAGCTACGGAGCAATACCAACGGTAACTTGTATTTTTTTCATATTATGTTTAAAGCTTTTTGAAGGGGAACATTACAAAATGATGTCTAGCTAAGCAGTTTAATCTTGTCCAGGAGGTGAAGCCTCCTGAATACATAATCTTTCCCCAAAATGAATCTGCACTAAATTTAATGAAATAATAATACTAACTGGAATTCTCAGCTTTAGGCCTAACTTCTAAATCAGTAGTTCTTTGGACATAGAACATGTATGCATTCAATATCGTATTCCGTATCCCAGGACAATAAAGCAATTTAGATATAAACAATTCAGTATTAATGTATGTTGCTACATTTTAAATGCTTTGGAACTAGAATATAAATGCAGCCTTTTAAAGAAGAAAATAGGATAGAACCATACAGATTTTATTACAGTTATCTTCGTCTTATCATCTATATTAAAAATAGAGTAATTGCTATCAAAACAAAATAAAATACTACGATATTAACAATATATAAAGCAACGAGATATTGATGAAAATGTTATGGAATGCTAAGTAAAATGGATTATATAGATAAATGATTAATTATGGAAGAAGTATATGAAGAAATATATATACATAAAGAAAATAAAAGGTCGATGCACAATTAATAATAAATAAAATAGCAATTAAATAATTTGATGAGGTGTCGAAGATTGAACTTCCATATGATATGACAGTACCTAGGTTATGATAACTTTAGTTCCATTGACTATTAAACTTTTACCTAATAGATTACCAACTGAACTTGCTTACCTGGGACTGTACCAGTATGTTTACCTGTAATTACATCAGATATACGAGGGGGTACCCAAAAAACGGGAAATTGGTCATAACTTCTTAATATTTTTACACCAAATTTTCATCACCTTCAAAGTATTGTCCATGGACCGCAACGCATTTCTGCAAACGATCCTTCCATTGTTCAAAACAGTTTTGAAAATCACTTATCGGGATCTTCTTTATGACCTCCAGCGATTTTTGTTTTACCTCCTCCACACTGGCAAAACGCTTTCCTTTCATGTCACGTTTGAGTCTGGGAAAACAAAAGAAATCACAGGGGGCTAGATCCGGTGAGTAGGAGGTGCACAATCGGTGTCATGTCGTTTTTGGTCAAAAACTGCGTTACGGAGAGGGCGGTGTGGACCGGAGCGTTGTCATGATGGAAGAACCATTCGCCTGTGCGCCAAAGATCCGCCCTTTTCTTACGGATACTCTCCCTCAATCTTTTCAAAACCTCCAAGTAGAACCCCTGGTTAACAGTTTGACCCGGGGGAACGAACTCCGCGTGCACAGCACCTCTGCAATCGAAGAAACAAATTAGCATTGTCTTGATGTGTGACTTCACTTGGCGAGCTTTCTTGGGACAAGGAGAGCCACTTGTCTTCCATTGGCTTGATTGCTGCTTTGATTCGGGGTCGTAGCCATAGCACCACGATTCATCACCAGTAATCACTTTGGCAAAAAAGTCAGGGTCCTCTTTGAGCTGATTTTGAAGTTTAACACATGCCTCAAATCGACGCTCCTTTTGCTCGTCTGTGAGAAGGCGAGGGACAAATTTGGCTGCAACCCTTCTCATATGCAAATCTTCCGATAAAATCCTCTGAATTGAACTCCACGATATTTCAGACATCTCACAGAGTTGATCAATGGTTCAGCGACGGTCTTCACGAACAAGGGCATTGATTTTTTCGACGTTTTCGTCAGTTCTTGCCGTTGCGGGGCGTCCTGAACGGGGTTGGTCTTCAATTGACATTTCTCCATTTTTAAAACGTGCAAACCACTCCTATACTCTGGTTTTACTTAGGGCAGCATCCCCATAAGAAGTATTCAACATTACAGTAGTTTCCGCGGCCGATTTCCCCAACAGCAAACCAAATTTCACAGCCGCCCGTTGCTCTCGATAATCTGCCATAACGTTGTCGCCGAACTAGAAAAAGTTGTTTTACTAAACAAACTCTCAAGAGCGAACCGATGCACTCACAGCGACACAACGTCGCACACTGACGCAGGTGGCGTGATCGTAACGGACAACTGGTACAACAATGGGTTCCCCACTCTCTCTCCCCACTGCAACACAATTCCCGTTTTTTGGGGTTCCCCCTCGTTGTACTTTCTGATATAATCTATTATGATGGCATGTCTTGTATTTATGTGTCAAAGTATTCTATGTAATGCATGTGTCAAATTTGATTTCGTGTCATGTTTCTTTGTAATGTCTGCTAAGACGTTTTGTTTCAGCAATAATTTCGTAACCCAGATTACATATGTATTGTGAGTAATTGTCAACTCAATTTCGATAAAGTAACCTTACAAAATTCATATTATGAAATTCTGAATGTTCATAATTAGTTAGTACATGCCTCTGATAAAATTTTTGTGTAAAAGTTTTTTTTTTCATTTGATAAGCTGTATTTCAATTCTGATGAGTCGTACATGACTTCTAAAGCTCATATCTCGGTCGTTCACCATCCGACGGACTCAAGATAAACTTCTTTCCGTTGGTGATCTATAGACCGTGTTTGATGTTCCTAATTCCAGCAATTTCGGACAGACAGCGTTGAATAGAAAATCACTGTTGCGCAACAACTGCCACATCCTTACCGTTGACAGACGTGTGACATTACATCAGACTGGATGTTTTCCGGGGCTGCAGACCTGGATATCGGTCCTGCGTGCGTGACCTGCATTACGGGCAGTGGGGTAGGACAAAGTTAGGTCAATGGGTTCCACGATTTGACTCCGGGCCAGAAGGCAACGCGAGCACATACCTGTGTTTCTTTGGTGTCTCGTCTGAGGAAGGAGCCATTTCTGGACAAGGTGTTGGCATGTGATGAGAAGTGAATCATGTACGAAGCCCCACGGCGTCGTCATCATTGGTTAGCATCCCATAAACCAATTCCAAAACAGCAGAAACCAGCACTGCACTAGAAGAAGGTTCTCCTGTGTGTTTGGTGGACTGCTCGCGGCATCGTTCATCAAGAACCATTACCAGCTGGTCAAAGCATCAGTGCAACTGTGTACTGTCAGCAGCTGAGCCGTGTTCAAGAAAAACTCAAAACTCTAGAACCAGCACTTCTGAATCGCAAAGAGATCCTCCTGTTACAGGATAATGCTAAGCCCCACGTCCGATCCGATTATCGCCTGTTTCATTCCTTCGACAATTACCTTAGAGGATTCAAGTTCAAATCCCTAGTAGAGGTGCAAAATTCACTTGATACTTTCTTCGCTTCACGGCCCACCAAGTTCTACCGCGGTGGAATCCATGGCATGGCTTACCCATCCATCTCTCTCTCTCTCTCTCTATATATATATATATATATATATATATATATATATATATATATAACAACTGGTTATTAAAAAAAATAGAATAGCACCACTGAGTACAACCCCAAGAAAATATGTTCTGATATGTACTTTTGCATCATGATGAAACAGTGTCGCCAGATCTTTTTGTTCTAAACAGTTCCGTTTCTTTTCGAAACTGTTCTTTACCAATGAGTGCAAGGGTTTACAAATCTTTAAAAAAATTAAAAATTTGAAACAGAAATTTTTTCAAACAAAATTTTCAAACTTAATTACTATTATACTATACTATTATACCAAATTTTAAAGTTGACAATTTTCAAAATTTAAGGGGTGGGCCAATGTCTCCCTCCCAAATTTTTAAAGGGTTGCACCAATATCTCATGTCTTATGAAAGGGAATGGACCCTTATACATGCCATATAACCATATAAAGTAATAAGACCTCATCAAAGAGGATAAATTAGGACAAAAACCTCCGAAATGTTAATATTTGGCAATGTTTTAGCCACCAAAGGGAACGAGAAGGACACCCAATACTTATAGAGGTAGATACCCTGGTCCTAGGCTACCATACCTAATTTTTAGATTTGGCAATTTCCAAAATTTTGGGGGTGGTTCTATGTACCTCTGCCAAAAATTAGGAGGTGGGGGCAAGGTACCCCTGCTAAAATGTAGAGGGATGGTCACTAGGTCATTGACCCTGGCGCCACTCCAGGGGGCGCATAAAGTTCGATCAAGTGGCCCCATTACTGCTAATGTAATTGATGATTGGTAATATGCTAAGCCATATCATTTAAGCATGATTTTGTTTTCTTGGTATGAAACTAAGACGTAAATAGGAATTTTTGGCAATATCAGTAAATTACAAGGGTATTAAGACAGTAACTTTCAATTTGTTTTCCTGGAACATGAAATAACTGCTGCTGATCTTCACAATATGCTATACGTTTCCTACTTACTTCAAAGAACATTGTACTTTTCACACTTTCACGTCATATTCATTGATGAAAGGTTATACTAGTAGAACATATGAGCGAAGAATTGAATATACAGCAAAACCTATCTATGTTGACCACCATCGATTCCATTCCAATGTGGAGAACTTAGATAGGTTACTTAGGTGCTCAGAAAATAAAGAAATTTTGAAACAATACCTTAATAAGCACTCTTATTGCAGCTGTTAAATTTATACATGTATTGTGCACCGTGGTTTTCCTTGTTCTCGTAGCTTAAAATAACAGTAACAAAATAAAGATGGAGGGGATTTAGAACTGACAAATCACCCTACGATTTCGTAAACAAGAATTGGTAGAACAAAGGTAAGGGATTTGTAATCTGGGTTGCTTCAAAGAATGAAACAGAATATTTTCTTTAATGACCCAGACTGTGATGTAATAGGGATGAAAAACGGTAAAAGAGAATGAGGATATGTTTGCGATAGGAATAATCTACACACTACTTGTTATATATTCTCGGTGATTCTCCAGTGATGATTTTTTCAGCCTACTGTTGTTCTCCGTCTGGTATACTAGTACACAGTATGTGGGAAAAATAACTTAACTTTTTCTTTTCAGATAGCTACTAGCTTCATCTATTGAAGCAACGTATCATCAGAAAGCTGGTTATCTACTCAACCTAACGAGACCACAATCATGAGAACCGATTAACGAAGTGTCAAATTATAGCAAGAAAAGTGAATGTATCTGGTGTCACCTCGTCACAAAAACACGATGGAGCAAAGAGCCAATATTAAATTTTGTTTCAAGCTATGTAAAACATTCATACAAACATTGGAAATGATGAAACAAATGTATGGAGATGAGTGCGTAGTGGTATACGCGATTCCGGGACGGACGTGAGTCCTAGGAAGACGATCCAAACCCAGGCAGACCGAAAAAATTGCGATGAGTTGGTGGAGCAAGTGCGTGAAATGATCGCCCACGATGCAAATTCAACTGTGAAATGGATGCCGAAGGAATTAAATACGACGAAAGACATGATTCATGAAATTTTGACAAAGAATTTAAAGAAATGGAAAGTCTATGCTAGACTTATTCCGCACACCTTAACTGACGACCGAAAAATTGCGTGTGTTGAACATTGCAAGGACCTTATTAAACAAGCCAGACGGAACAGAACATTCCTGAAATCGATTGTAACTGGTAATGAGACTTGGTGCTTCAAGAACGATCCGCAAACAAAACGCGAAAGTGCTACGTGGAAGTCCCCAGGTTCTCCGAATGCGAGAAAACTGCGTTTATTTTTACGATTCCAAAAGCATTATACTTCGAAAATTCGTTCTATAGGTTCAAACTGTTAATGGTGAATATTATCTGGATGTTATGAAGCGTTTATGGAATTGTTCGCGTAAGACTTAAGTATCGAGCGCCAGGCAGTTGCTCTTTATTTCACAACAATGCACCATGTTACAGTATCGTCGCAGTTCGTAACTTTTTGGCTAAAAAACAAACCTGTGTGCTTCCACATCCTCCGTATTCGCCTGATTTAACGCCATGTGACTATTTCCTATACTCAATATTAAAATTGGCCATGAAAGGAATATTTTATGACAATGTTACACACGTCCAGTCTGCCGTGATTAGAATCATTAAGGCGATTCCGAAAAAGAACACTAAAAACTCTATGCTAGCGTTGGTTGAACGTGCCCAGTGGTGTATTGATGCGGAAGGGATATGTATTCAATAAAAAAAAAAACACTTGGTAAAATACCTAATTCTTTTTTTTTAATTTGAAAAGTTCCATTATCTTTTAGATACATTGGATAGATATATGCTCCATGGAATCGGTGGCGAGATGACTAGAATGGAAGTCCGGCGCGTATGAAGATGAAAATCAGTGTTTCAGCGGTGATGAACTTTATCAAAATACAGACGCTCTGCTAAATATCGTGACATTCTTGTCAAATGTTAAAGAATGTAAACATGAATGTTCCCTTGTAAAACGTGGGTAAAACAAAGACTTTAAAACGAATAATAATAATAATAATAATAATAATAATAATAATAATAATAATAACAATAGTCAGAAAAATAATAAAAAAAAGAACTTGTATCAATAACCTCCGAAATTTGAATTTTGGCATTTTTAAAAAAAATTAAAGGGAACGAGATGGATCACGCAACTTTATAGTAGTATATATTAGGGTTCCTACTACTATACCAAATTTTTAAGTTTGGCAATTTCCAAAATTGAAGGGGTGGGCCAACATACCCCTCCCAAATTGTCAGAGGGGTGCATCAATGTAGCTATATCTTATGAAAGAGTGCACCCCTGTACTCGGCCATATAACTATATAAAGTAATAAGACCTCATCAAAGAGAATAAATTAGGCCAAAAAGCTCCGAAATTTGATCTTTTCGCAATATCTTATCCATGAAAAGAACCAAGATGAACGCCCAAAACTTACAAACGTAGATACCCTGTTCGTATAGTACCAAAACCGAATTTTTAGTTTTGGCAATTTTCAAAGGGGTAGTCCAACATATCTCTGGCAAACTTTAGGGTATGGGCCAAGATACCCGTGTCAAAATTTAGAGGGGGTGGTCCTAGGTACTCCTAGGTCATTGAATCGGGCCAGGGACCATGGGTCCTGAAGCAGGGACAAAATCGGGAGAAGTTCTGGGCTTACTACTGACATACCGTGAAGGATAGAGTAAATTCGGAAATAAATTAATTTTGAGGCGTTCCACTACTTGCTAATGCAAGAACAAACAAACAGGTTTTACAAACTACATAAGAGTAGATACTTTGAATTTGAAATTACTGAAAAGAAACTAACATATTTAAAATTGATGAAATCGGTAGTAGCTAATTAAGAGAAAGAGGACAAACTGGGATTGCAACTATAATCATAGCTTTGTCTCACCATGAAGTCCTTTTAAGTTGGGGCTGTCGCACTAATAGAGCATCTACTCAGGCGATGTGTACAGAGATAGCGTGGGTCAATGAAAACTTGACCCATAATCAACCGTGACCCACTCTAATCGACCATACACCATGATCCACTGACTCACTGTGTCCCACTCAGACCCCCCATCCACCAAAACCCATCATCATTAACTCTGATCCATGATCCGTACACTCCTCCACTGATTAAAGAATTTACAGTTGTAATAAAAGAAGGCTGTGAAATTATCACTAATCGGTGTTTGAATTTCTACGGTCAATCGCTCAAGCACCAGTCTGTTACATTATCAGTGGATATGACCTTGACGACATAAAATGGTAAAGTGTTTGTAATTGGCCATATTAGGGTGAATTTCAATTTAATTATCGTATATAATTATTTCCTTATTGAATTACAGATATTTTTCGGTAGAAAATAGGATGAAATTTCAAAGTTTCAAATCAAGGTAAAGTAGACCAACGTAAAGGAAAAAAGTGTAATATTAGACTTGTATTAAAAGCCAAGTAGTAAGTCCTATTGCTATTATTACAATTACAAATACAGTGAAACCTCTCTAAAGTGGACAGCCGTGGGGAATCAAAAATTGTCCGCTATAGAGAGGTGTCCGCCTTAGAGAGGTTTCAATATCTTCTTATGTAAATTAATAAACAAAGTAATATGCAATTAGAATTTTTTTTGCATGAATCACGTATTTATGAATATTACTGTACCTGCATTATCTTGCGCCATCCAATTCGAGGCACAACATGGGAATAAGATGTTATAGTTCTCTGCACTTTACACTTATCGCTACTTACTACGTTTTCGGTGTGTTGCTTTAATTTGTGAGTTACTTGCAGTCCAGCAATGACTTTTTAAAAAGACAATTTGCCTACCCGTGGTCAAAAATACCAAACTTGTCTTCTGTTTGGTTAGAGATTCCAGCGAGACAGTAGAATGATATGTCATTCCAAACAGTGGACAACTGTCAATCACTTTTGTTTCTGAAGTAGGTTGGGTGGGACTGGAATGCAAGCAAAGGATATAAGGGTGTTTTGAAACAGAGAGTTGAGTTGCTCTCTGGGTTGCTGAACAGACAGTTGAGGAGGCAAAATGTCACACCCACATGTTCTTCCTTGGTGACATACGTATGAATTACTAAAAGTGTATTTTTACTGCACTTTTCAACTTGTTTCTAGAGAAAGTGTCCGTAATACGGAGGTAAATAATACCTATAAAAGACAAAAAGACTGTCCGGCTGTCCGTGTCCGTAGCAGAGAGTGTCCGCTTGAGAGAGGTTTGCCAATATGTTTTTTTTCCTATTACAGTTTTTGGGGATTACAAAATATGTCCGTTATGGGAAGTGTCCGTTAGTAGAGGTTTCACTGTATCAATATTCAGAAGTGCTTTTTTCACTTACGAGGAAGATCCATAAACCGTGAGAGTTGAATTTTGATGAAAATTAGTGACAAGATTCAGTTCGAGATGCTAAGTAACGTAGTAATAGTCACTCGATGCGCAAATGCTTCGTTGAGCTGCTACACCGACGCCATCTTGAAATCCAATAGGGAATGTCCAAGAATACCCTTTTGGCATAAAAATGAAAAAGCTTTTGGTAGATGTGACTTCAACATTGTAAACCGGGATAGGGAATCTATATGTGGGAGTACTTCCAACGCATGATCGCCATCTTGAAAGGCGCCATATTGAATCGCGGTCAAATATGATAAATGACAAGGGGGTCATGTGGGGTATCAAATAGCACTGAAATTTACTCCTGAATCCATTTCCGTAACCAATGTTTACATATCTGTTTTCAGTTCAGAGTTAAGAGCTCTCTCACCTACAGGAACATATAAAAACTGTGCGAGTTAGATTTGTTATGAAACATGGTCGTGCGAGTAAATGCAGGGTTTTAACTTATGCAGTAGTAGTCATTTAATTCACAAGAGCCACTATACCAATAAGATCTTGAGCCTAGTGAGAGAAATCGTTAATTAAATTGATATGCCTGTAGTGAAAAATGGAATAGCAGCACTGTAACAAATTATAAGCACTTAAATGATGTGATTTAAGTTAGGTGCAACGGCACATATGATTTTACAAGGGTATGTCTTGAAGTTATTAGAAAATTAATAGATAAATCATCAGAAAAATAACATAAAGTGGTGCACATAAGCAGATATTAACCTACTGACCTTTTCCTCTTCAGTTGTGATTATCGAGATCCATAACGAAGTGATTAGCACACAGCATCATGGAGCAGTACAAACACTTAACAAATGCACTTTCGTCACAATCTTCATGAACACAGACACTATTTTCTACTTGCAACATAGTCTCCAGAGCATTTGTAAATGAACCAACTATTGCTCTTGTGACGTACCCACATTTTTCCCATGCATATGAAAGCATGTCCTTTAGGACTGGCGCACAAAATTGATGATACACAACAGAATGCATTTTCATTATGAGAATTCTCTCATATAACTTGTTCGGTGTACCAGAAACAATGAATTTATGTCGAAAATAATCCTCAAGTCTCCGAATTACCAGTTTATATTGCCGAAAAAAGTATACATCAAGAGGCTGAATAAATTTGGTGGTCTTTGGGGGTATAACTTCAACATGAATGTTTTTCTCATATAACAATTCTCGCACGTCTTCACTCGTCTGTCCACTCCACGAGTCAAGCAACAGCAGGGAATCCTCTTTCACATCAGGAATAAACACGTCTTTTAGCCACCGTTTGACGTGTCCGCGAGTAAGTTTACCTGATTTGCTCGCATCAATAACAATGTTGAAAGGTATCTGTCTAGCTAACTGTTGTTTCACTTTGGGTCCGAACACGCCTTTAGGCTCCTGGAAACACACACACACACACACACATATATATATATATATATATATATATATATATATATATATATATATATATATATATATATATATATATATATATATATATGTGTGTGTGTGTGTGTGTGTGTGTGTGTGTGTGTGTTGTGTTTGTGCCTAGCCGTACTGGGGAAATGTGAATTTGGATGGTATATGCGTGGGACACTGAGGCCAAAGACTGAACGACTGCTGTGGTATGTTTCTCACCTATTTCTGACAGAGTTCTACCAGAGGTCATTTCGTACTCAAACCTAGACTGATCAGTATTAAAGATGCATTCACTGTTGTACGGTTTCTCATGTATTATTTTATTAATTTTAATCACAAAATTTTGGGCATTATCAAGTAATTCACCTTCGTTTTCAACATCTTTCTTCGTTACAAATTGAGTAATCCTTCGTGAGCGAATCCTGTGCTCTTTTTTAAATTTGTTAATGAAACCACGAGAAGCATGGAATGGATAGTTCAATTTCCTCGCTGTCAGTAACATCCACGCTTTTAAATGATAATCATGTACCGTAAGTCCTTTAGTGCGATAAATGTTGAATGTTTTTAGTACTTCGTATTTTAGTAGTGACATGACATGAGAGCGAGGAGGTTTGTTACGGAATTTCAAAGCCTTATACACAAATGCCGTATTGCATTTGAATTTCTTCGCTGCAGCTGCAACGGTGTTACGTTTCCCATTCTTTTTCAATATTGCAACGTGCTCCTTGTTTGTATTTTTTTAACGACAGCTTCTGCTACACGTACAGATTTAGTCCGGCTTGGAGATGACATCTCATACTCGCTCGTAGAAGGCTCACTTTCACTAATTGATGGACTAGTTATCTGTTCCAAATCCATTTCGTTTGTCGAATCTTCACGCTCACTCTCTGTGTCAGTGTCTACATCTAATGTGTCACTCACTATTAGAGAAATGTTGCCATCATATTTGCTTGCTATCATTGCAAGCAATATACCTGCAAATGTTTTATCTTCTACCCCATTCTCACTCACGACACTATATTTTTCCATCACTGCTTGATTTAAAATGTTGACTACCTTTATTGGATTAATTGTTCGCATTTTATGCACGGAACGAATGTTTCACTGGTCAAACAAATGCGTTCGTACCGAACGTCACACGCCTGCCCGCACCAAAATTGCTGTACTACTACCGTTTGTCATTCGGAGAAAGACACCATACACCTCACTGCACACCCATGTTGCAATTATTGCCTGTAGGAAAACTCTCTAAATTCTGCGTGCTATGTCTTAATACCCTAAACAATAGTTTAAAGTCAAGAGAACTAATAAGCCTACTTTGTTAGTTTTTAATAGTACGGAGTACAATATTCGGGAAATTCACCACATTCCCATAGAATATTTCAAACACAAAAAAGAGACATATATATCATTGTGTGTTAAAGCACATGAATAAACAAATCCCAAAATGAATTTCTTGAGTTGTCAAGTACGTGATTTAAATAATAAATAAATCCTCGAAACACCTGCTACAATTAGTTATTTATCACAGTTTTGATATGAAAACTAATCTTGCCATTATTATAAGCGAGTGTTTTATCGTTAAAGGTGGAAAGATGCAGATATTTAATTATTTAATATTGAAGGGAAAAGCAAGAAGTGACATTTTTTATGGATTGCAACTTGATATTGAAACTTGTAACAATCTTTATTGCCATCTCTTCTTAGCAGGTGTGTATTCATTCTCTTATCACTAATAGCAGAACAGACACAAGAAAAAGTAAATTCTAAGTTTCCAGGTCTATATTCTAAGAATAGGCTGTGAACTGATAATTTAAATCCCCTTCATTGTTCAATGCATCAGCGATAAATCGACTTTATTTAGACAAACTGACAACAAATACATTAAAGTGTTTTAACTTCGTAATATGCACGGTAAATTATAGGTTGTCAAGTATGAGTATTGGAAAGGAACGCAATATTCTGCAACAATGAGAGTCTTTGCGTAAGGTTTCAAGATTGGAGAAGGAAACACAATATAATGGGCCATATAAAATTGCCTAAAATAGATTTTTGGTTTGATTCAGTTCAATGTCCCACACTTATGCCCGCTACGCTAAAGCAGACCTGGACCTACTGATTATAGTGGATTTTCTAATATATATCTGAACAATCCCTTTAGTATTCTTTGCTCGTCAGTACTAGTCAGTACTATTAAACGTGTGTTTCATCGACCACCAGTCTATTCCATCACACTTTAAAATATGTATAATTTGTTACAGTCCTGCTATTCCATTTTTCACTACAGGCATATCAATTTAATTAACGATTTCTCTCACTAGGCTCAAGATCTTATTGGTATAGTGCATAAGTTAAAACCCTGCATTTACTCGCACGACCATGTTTCATAACAAATCTAACTCGCACAGTTTTTATATGTTCCTGTAGGTGAGAGAGCTCTTAACTCTGAACTGAAAACAGATATGTAAACATTGGTTACGGAAATGGATTCAGGAGTAAATTTCAGTGCTATTTGATACCCCACATGACCCCCTTGCCATTTATCATATTTGACCGCGATTTAATATGGCGCCTTTCAAGATGGCGATCATGCGTTGGAAGTACTCCCACATATAGATTCCCTATCCCGGTTTACAATGTTGAAGTCACATCTACCTAAAGCTTTTCATTTTTATGCCAAAAGGGTATTCTTGGACATTCCCTATTGGATTTCAAGATGGCGTCGGTGTAGCAGCTCAACGAAGCATTTGCGCATCGAGTGACTATTACTACGTTACTTAGCATCTCGAACTGAATCTTGTCACTAATTTTCATCAAAATTCAACTCTCACGGTTTATGGATCTTCCTCGTTAGATATACTCATCTCAGGTAAGTAAATACAGACAAATGAAAAAGGAAGAAAACGGAGGCCTTGGCAGTAAAACGTAGACAAGTTCTCCAGTGTTCAGAAGAGAGGTTCGATAAGTCAGAGTAGGTAATGGTGGGTCGATGCGTCGCAGTGGATTGCGTCCTGTTGACCCACTCCATTTCTGGATGTGTACCGTGCCAAAACTATATAACAGAGTTCGTCGAACAGCTCTACTCCAACAATTTTGTTCTTGACTCGTGTGTGACGTCAGGTAGCAAACGTAGTGTGATTTTCACGTGTGTCCAAAATGTCTCCGTAGAACTTCACCAAACACAAAGTCAGCTTTGTCTCCGAAGTCCTACAGTCACTCAGTCTTGTGTTCCAACAGAAAAGAAGACATGCTTCAATATGGCAGGAACAAGTCACATTCCAAAGCTGGAAAAGAATTTCGACCTTAGCCTAACAGTTCCCCAAAGCTTGATTTCTAATACATACTGTAGAATCGAAGTGTTGGCTCTTCTCAAAACACATACCTCCATGATTTGCAAAACACACTCACAAAGAATATAAATCAATGGCCGAAAATAATGCAGAAAAAGCTTAATTTCATGTGGCGTGATAAGTGAAGAAATTGAAATTAAGGGAAAATGAGATATTAGTTATGTCCGTTGAATAGCTGCTCTCCTAAGGTTTATTACTGTAATTTACAAATTATCGAATTATTTTCAATTTCAATGACAACAGAATTACTGCTTTGCGGTAAGCTTGATTAAGAAAGTAAAAAAGAAACTTATGTTTATTCCTGCTATGATGTCATGGAAGCGATGTTGCTCCAAGGGAGTTGAACTCCAAGGTAAATGACCAAACGCTCTGACGTTGAAGACGGCTTAGCTTCCGTGTACAGCTGGACTCTTGAACATGATAAAAATGAAATTCATGAATAAAAATCTCCTTCCCTTGTCTTGGGTCCAGGGGGCTACTCATCCAACACAGAAGTATGTAAGCCAATTTGATTTTCCCTCAAGCTGAACATACCAAAAAAAGAATATGTCCCTATCTGTTAAAGAATTCGCATCAAAAAGTTCAAACCCATTCACCATACGCTGAACATGTACTCAGAAATAGCTAAACCAATTTCTTTTCCCTAAAGTTCAGATCATGTTACAACAAAGTCTCCTTAATATTCCTATTAACGAATTTGTATTTTAAAGTTCAAACCCGATTACCATACGCAGAATATGAATTCAAAAGTACAAACCCAGTTTCTTTTCCATTGAGGGCTATAAAAATGTGTGTTTAACATTTGTGTAACACAATTCGCATTGCATTTGTTTCTTAATATTAGAAATATTAAACACTGTTGTTCAAGAGATGAGACTAAACCAGAAATAAATTTTTACGCTTCGTGTTGTAAACTTTGTATAAATCTCGTCTCATTTCATCTTTCATTTTAAAATGTGGTTTTTCATTTCGTGTTAACAAAGGTAAGTTTCTCATGAGCTGAAATGAATCGAGAGTTTTTAGAAAAGTTATTTTTAAAAAAGACGAAAAACTTAATGCTTGTGTCATCTTGTTTCATTTTTCACAACAATCTAATTGAGATGAAAAATTCTTCAAGAATTAAGGGAATTCTCCGAAAGTTATTAAAAAACGAGATGAGAAATGTGTTCGTTTAAGATAAGAATCCGCGAATTAAATCGACAGAGAAGGAATTTCTCAAAAATAGAAATCGGACGAAACTCCTACAGAACTTTTTGAAGAATGAAAACAAGACGATCTACATAAATTAAACGAAAACAAAACAGAATTCTCCGTAAATAAAAATAAGACGAGACTTCTACAAAAGTTATCAAACGAGACGAAAAAATCTTAATGTTCGTCTTCTTTTGTGTTGATTGTGTGTTTAAGTGAAAAATCCGTAAAATGCGAAACAATTACTTTACATATCAAAACGAAAACCCTTATTTGTCATCTCGTCTCATCTCATCGGGTAACACTACTATTAATAATGCAATAAACTTCGTTGTAGGTGATGTAATCTACTGTCGACTCTTAAAGAAAACCATTTTTAACACAAAAAGATAAAATCTTTTACCACACAAAGAATCACATTTAAAAGTTGAAACCCATTTACCATACGTAAACCATGAACTCAAAACTACAGAAGTCTTTCCATTAGCAACCAGAACACTGTAGCACAAAACATAAACGCTCTATCACTGAAATACCGTACCTTTCTACCATACGTAGAGCATGAACCCCAGGTAGCCAGAAAATTTGTGTACATTTAAGGTTAGTCTAAAGCCATGAAATAGTGTCGTTAGAAAGAAGTACAATTTTACGTTCGCAGGGGACATAGTTTTCAGTTTTTACGAAACTTACAAAAACAGATGGCAGTGTTGTCGATCCCAACTTGGAAGATAGGACAAGACCTCTTTGAGTTAGAAGTTTACCTCCCATTCTTGTTTTTCCCTCGCGAAGGATGGGACAGAGGGTGTGGGATGTCGTTTGTCTGCGACCTTCATAGAAATTTTCTTTCTCGATACTTCCATCCCTCTAAGTAACCTGGCATCACTAACCCCTGGCTAGTAATCTGCAGCTTGTGCGGAAGAGGAGTTAGAAGCTACTCGTTCCATTTCTTGTAAAGAACGCTGAATAGCGAAAATGCCATTTGCTGAGAACACTTTTTTTTTCGGTATTTGCAGTATATTGCTTGTCTTTGTTCACGTGACACTGGAATTGCAATTAAATATATTTGTTCGGCACAGATTTAATCAAAGATGTCATAAATGGCAATTTAAATTGAACACAAGAACCTCCAGTGGCGTACACACAACGTTATAAAGAGGAGTTAAAGCACCCAAGTTCATATCGTATACCATTGATCTGTACAATATATTAACGAGTAAAGTACAAAACTTTGAATTCTTTATCCAGTATAGGAATTTTGAAATGCGTTACTCCTTTAAAACTTCATGTACTGTTGGTATCTAGTCATAACGTTATTTAGCGATGAAAACAATATAAGAAAAAGAGAGAAAAATGGAAAATAGTTTTAACGACAGATTAGTAAGAGAGAGTATTGTTGTATTTACGAAGACACAATAGTTATTATCAAATATTTGGAATTAATTAAAAAAAGTGGCTAAATTGTTAGTCCATTTTAGAGTAGCATCTTATTTACGAAAGAAAATCACTTCGTAAATAAATATTTCATTAGATTTCCCCCAATATTGCATAAGTTATATTTCCCATGGAACGGAGTAGTATACACTTTGGGTGGGTTTTCTTCTGACGTAGTTTTCCGAAAACGTCTGTTATGATTTTGTTCATATTTCGTAAGTAATATTTCAGTATTAACTGCAGCATATGCTGATTTAATTTTAAAAATGGGTTTGGGTTTGAAGTTTTGTGTTTTTCTTTCTTATGCAACAATGCAACTTAGATTATAAAGGACGGAACCAACTATTCATTCCGAACCACAAACCACTTGAATATCCCCATGCTTTGTAGGCACGACGTAAGGAGGTTGTTATGGTGGAGATGCTGGGTACCCCAGGAGATGCTATTGGTTCGAGTCCCGGTGAGGTTGCAATAAGATTAAGCTATTAGTATTATGGTAAAGAAATGTTTAGTTCGATTCTCCGTTCGGTTATTTTGCAATATTAAGTTCACCATTGTTATGGTGCGAATTTTTGGTTCGAGTCCCGACTGGCTCACGAATGACTCATAGAGTGTGTAAGTAAATAGGTTAACCCTCACCACTCTCACTCACTAAGTATTTAAGTTAATTCAAGTTATTTTTAAGTTATAAGTTTATTATTAGATGATACAAAACAAAGTGTTAACGAGGGCACAGAAAGCAAGCAAAGGCATTCGAATTAAATTTAATGATTTATTTAGTGTGAGGACACCTGAAAGACGAGAACACATAAGTAGTCAGGATACAGCCGTCGAACCCGCGAGTCCAAAAATTATAGTAGGAAAAGATCCTGTATTCAATTTTCCGAGTAGTCCAGTGGTAACATCATTTTCGGAAGACTATCCGTCAATTTTACATATAGACGAGAATTTGGTAAACGTTGGTAAAGATAAGAAAACAGAAAATTTAAACATGGCGTCAAATGTCACATTCTATGCAGATGTGAATAAAATCCCGAAATTTGATTTAAAAACTGACGGGGACATCATAGCTTTTTTCGATGAATTTGACGACGCATATCAGATGGCAGGCGTCGCCGAAAATAAAAGAAAGGAATTACTGCCGAGTATATTCAAAGGAGTCGGGAGACAGTGGATAAAACTTTCTAAAACGGAAAAATTTAAACGAAATTTTATATAAAGAATTGCAAGCAGAAATAGTAGATGAAATCACGAGATCTGAGGTAACTCTTGATATAGAGGACAGGATACGCAAACGTTTGCAACAAGAGGATGAAGCAATCATAAACTGTTTATGATATGGTGGTATTATGTGAAAGGCTAGACTCGAGAATATGAATGACAAGAGAAAAATTGGTATAATAGTGAGCGGGTTACAGCCTTACTATATGGAAAAGGTAGGGACTGTTGCCTACTCAAATTTAGACAAGTTCGTGGACGATTTGCAGAAAATTGAGCGTAATAAATGTAAAATTGAAAAACGGGTAAAGCGAGAAACTGGTAAAGTAACGATAAAAGATTTGGCAAAGAAAATAAGAGAGCAGGTCGAAGACGATGAAAGTGATACAGAGTTAGGTCGTGTATTGGTCCGGAAGAATAACGACGAAAGTAAAATTAAGCAAGAACCGCAGAGTTTAACGCAATTGGCTGAATTAGAAAAGAAAATTGATCAACTTCAGTTATCATTATCGGTGAAAACCCAGGATAATAAAAAGCGTGAAAATAGAGAAAATAAGCCAATGAAAAGTCAAAATTTTCCAAACAATCAAGGTAATAGGCAATATAGAGTTAAGGTAGAAATTATAACCGAAATGATAATAATAGATCTTGGAATAATAATGGTAATGGAAGAGGTCAAAACAATTTTAGAGGAAATAGAAGTAATAACGGATTTTCTAATAGGCGCGGAAATCGGAACGGGTATTGGCGAAGTAATAGAGGTAGAGGTCAGCAAGGACAGTGACATAGAGACAACCATTGTCACCACACGTGCTGTCACCAAAGTCAAAGCCAACAAGAGCAAAACCCACAAAGATTTGTGCAAGTGGTACCGGCCCAAGTGAACGGTACAACGTACTATCAGTGGATGGGTACGCAAAATTTAATCGAGGTAGGAGTGTAAATGGTAGAGGCACATTTGCAGGAAATAGGAATTGTAGAATACGTGAAGTCATAGCCTCTGTATTACAGGAAAATAATATGGTGTACTTGCCGTTAGAAATAGAAAATAGACAAGTTAAAGGTTTGTTAGGTAGTGGATCGCAAATATCGATCATTAACGAAAGATTACTACCACCAAGTGCGAAAGTCATCCCAAAACAAACAAAGATACGCGGAATCACCCAGAACGTCCTTGTAATCCATAAATTGGCTATTGTGAAGTTTAAAATTTCAAATCAAACATTCCATCAAGAATTTAGAGTTATTAAGGACTTTCCTTATCAAGTGTTGATAGGAAATGATTTTCTGAAAACACAAAATTGCAAAATCGATTATGGTAACAGTAAAATATTAGTGCAAAGATTCGGAAGACCTAAAAAGAACAATAAGAACGATCAAGAACCGAGATTACTTTCGGAAAATACAGCGATTGGTATTAGGACTAGTTTAAGACCAAAATGGGTGCTAAGTCACAAAGTTAGGTTATTACCAAGAACTAGGACGACTGTTGAAATAAATTTAGTTAACTCTTGGAATGGTAATGAGTAATTATTGGAACCGGATAGGCGATTAGAGAACCAGTATAATGTATTAATACCTAATGTATCAATATTGTCAAAGGAAAATAAGAAATTGGAGATTATAAACTCGTCCAATAAAGTTATCATGTTAGCACGAAATATGAAAATTGGTGAAGCTGAGAAATGTATGGGTGAGAAAGAGTTGAGACAGGAAGGTTTGACAGAAGATGAGGTTTTACAGGCAAGGAAAAACTTTAATAAATATAGATTAAAATTTGGAGTAAATACTAAACCAGAAATTAAATTTGAAAAATTGTTTTGACTACGCTGACGTATTCGCGTGGAAGGAAAATGATTTAGGTCGAGTGAAAGGTGTAGAACATAAGATCGAATTGGAAACAGAAGTTCCTTTCAGAAAACAGCAGTGTCCTATACCGATTGCCTTGAGAGAAAAGGTTAAAGAACAGATCAATATTTTGTTAGAGCAAAATATTATTGAGGAAAGTAATAGTTCATACAATTCACCAATGTTATTTGTCAAAAAGCCCTCTGGTGCGATCAGAGCTTGTCTCGACTGTCGTCATATTAATGCCAAGGTCAAGTTCCATTCCCTGGCATTACCGCCCATACATCAAATTTTGACGTGTAGGGGGGCCATAAATTTTTCAGCGTCCTTGACATCAAAAGTGCGTACCATCAGGTGGCCATAACAAAGGATTCGAGACAATACACGGCATTAAACATACCAGGAGTAGGCGCATACGAATACAAAGTGCTACCCATGGTTACATTCAATCGCCAGCTGTGCACACAAAGATCATGGCTATGATACTTGCTAACGTTAGTCCGGAGGCGGTGTCATATTACATGGACGACACCTTTGTATACGTTAATGAACAAGATAAAATGGTGTCGGTGTTGAAGTCCATCTTCCAAAGATTACGCAAATACGGCTTGAAGTTATCTGTTGAGAAGTGTCAATTTATGGAAGAGAAAATTTTGGCACTAGGGCATATTGTAAGTGAAGCGGGGTATGAAATCAGTCCTAAAGTAATTCAGGCTATAAATGCATGTAAACCACCAAAAACGGCTAGGAGTTGAAATCATTTTTAGGATTAACGAACTACGTTAGAAAATTCTGCAAAGATTATGCAGAAATTGCAGCAGTTTTTCAACCATTGCTTCGGCGAGGTCACAAGTTCGTTTAGACGGATGAACACCAACAGGGTTTCGAAGAATTAAAAGATGCATTATTAAATGCACCACTCCTAGCACCGTTTCGAAAAAATTTAGAGACACGAGTATACACGGATGCGTCGACAAAGTCGATAGGAGCTGTGTTGATGCAAAAACAAGAAAACGAATGGACTCCGATTGCATACTATAGCAGAGTATTGCGACCACAGGAGGCGAAGAGGCATATTGTAGAGCTCGAAATTTTGGCCGGGGTTAGTGCATTCAAAGCTTTTAATTGTTATTTATATAATAAGGAATTCTAATTATTCACGGACTGCCGGTGTATAAAATATCTCGAGACTACACCGAAATTATCACCTAACTTGTTGAGATACAGCCTTGAAATGGCACAATATCAATATACTCCAGTTCATGCCCTGGCGAGAAAAATCCAAGTAATGCGTTATCACGAAATACTGATATTCAACCTACATCGGAAGACGTTGATTTAGATGCCTTACCTATTAATAAAGAGGACTTAGAAGTAAACAGCATTCAGTGACGATGTGGATGTGGCTGAACTCCAAAGGAAGGATGCGTTTTTCGGACCTATCATGAGCGCTATTGAACATCCGGAGACAGCAGAGACGAAAACAGAGAAGCAGGCATGCTGGTATGTGATCAAGGAAGGAAAATTTTGTAGAACTCAGAAGATGGTAAGTGGAATGAAATTCCTCTTGTGTATTCCGTTTGCATTGAGGGAACAAGTTTTTAGAAACTTGCATTGCTCTATTTAGGGTGGAGGTCACTACTCCTACACAAAGTGTTACAACAGAGCATTAAAATCGATATATTTCCCCAATATGAAGAAGTTTTTCCAGGAGAAGGTCAGTCAATGTGTGAGCTGCCAAATCCAGAAGCGGAAGGCTGGTAGAACGCCACTACACCCACAAACATATCCCAGTTACATGCCATTTCAGTATGTAACGATGAATGAAATCGATCCTTTTAAACGTTCAAAGAACCACAGGAACAAGTGTTATAGTTTCTGTTGACAGTGCTGCAAGGTATGTTATCGCTAGAGCAGTTCCGGCTATTACAGCCGAAATAATAGCGGAAGTAATCTTTGAGGAGTTAATAACAAACCATGGCATTCCCGAAATATTATCAATGGACAGGGATAGTATTCATCGTAGCAGAATAATGGAAGACTTAGCAGAACGTTTCGGTATGAAGTTACACTTCGCAAATACCGATGCTCATTATAATATAAGTACCGCTGAACGAGCAATTGGGTCAATTCAGCAGGTAATGAAACACTATATTGATAGAGAATTTACGAATTGGGACGAGATTCTTCCATGTATTGTGTTTACAATGAATACGCAAGTTCACGACGGTACGAAGCATTCGCCATACTATTTACTGACAGGACGTGAACCCAGAACGTTCCTAGAGCAAAATCTGGACATTCCCTGTGAGTATATTGAAAATGATGTGCGAATCCAAGCTGTGAAGGAAGCGAGAAAAGTAGCGTATTAGAATCTACAAAAAAGGTTTAAAACGCAGAAAAACAAATTGAGAAGACGTAGGACAGAAAGTATGGATAAAAGAAATCCCACGAGCCGGAATCCCAGAATGTTTTGGAGGAAGGTTTAACATCAGAGGCATTATTTTAGAACGAATGAATAACAACTCGTATAAGGTGAAATACGAAACTGCGAAAGGTAAAGAGAAGGTTGATACTGTGGACATTTGACGAATCAAACCGTTCGTCGGACCAAAAGATGAAGAAAGTGACAATGATGAGGAAGATTTAAGTTCGGACAGTGATAACTAAGAGAATGGAAAAGGGAAATTTAGTGTAAACCATAAGGCTCGATTACCATAACCGTTCATGATAGTTTCGGTTGTTGAAAAAAAGTAAATAAATAAATTGTTTATAAGTTTGAAATATTTAAATAGGACATATGTAGGCAAAATAAGTTTATCGGTGCACTGCGAGCTGGACCGCAGGAGAACAACCAAAGTCCGTCCGAAGCCGAAGGAAATATCGATTTCCATCAGTAAATTCTGAACCGGTAAACACGTTTTGCTTACAGAAATTAGAGAAAATAGGAATATAGAGTGTTTTTTAATTAGAGAGTGATAATCTATTGATTTGTGTAGTAAAATATCTAAGGTACATATACAACATAAATAAATTAAATAAAAATAGGATTAAATAAACAATAAAAATAATAGCTAACTAAAAGATTTAAAATTTATTAAAATAAATGAAGTAATTCAGTATTCGGAAGAGAATAAGTAATTTCAGATTTTAATTATTTACAGTAATCACGATGTGGGAGAATATAATATTGGGCACGATTGTGATGATGGTATCGTAGTTAAAGTACAACATGTATTGCAGGGGTTTAAAAATAAAATACAAGAATTTTATTGCTATTTACATCTATCTCAACGTAAGATACTTGCGAATTTATTTGCACATTTAGTTCAGGAAAGGGTGAATAAAATTATAAATAGCATATTAAATAATCAGCTTTCATATTACATACTATCAAACGAAGACATAAAAAGATTGGTAAATCTTCATGATAATTTAAAACACACTTTTTATAGGTCAGATATTGGAATGTTTTATCAAATGTCTAATATATATTTAATGAAGTACCACTATGAAGATAATAATTTTGACTTATTATTAAAAACACCGATAATATACGATAGTAGCATTTCTATTATGTATAATGTGATCTCAATGGGATATTTGATTAATAATACGAGAATATTTTATGAATTGCCAGAGGCGGTATATTTAGCCGAAGGTAAATACCACTCATTGGATAAAACGAAGTGTGAGTTTAAAAGTTTTTTATATTTTTGTGAAGGTATTACGTTACACGATGAGGCGAAATGTTTGAATAATATTGTACTAAATAATTCATTAGAGGGATATCAACAAAATTCAGAATTTTTTTAGGAAAAGTAATATTTCGATATACACATGCAGGTGTCATGTATTCATCTGTACAACATGATGCGTATATGACGAAGGTAGGTGTACATCAGAAAATTACATCCACAAAATTAGAACAGACGAAAAATAGATCATATTTTGTAAATTACGATAAATTTGATAACATAATTATAGGTGAATTTGTAATCCGACTAAGCAGATCGTACAAGTGCGTAATAAGTATATAAAAAATGGGAAATTGGACGGAAAGACAAATTTTTCTTTGCATACACAAGAATTAAATGGATTAACAGAGAAATTATTAAAATTAAAAGTAGATACGACAATGCCAGAATTAAGTTTAAAAACGGATTACATAATGTATGTGATAGGTGGTCATAATAGTATTAATAACAACGACTACGTTGCTTGTAATATTATACTGTCGACTCCACAAGTCGATACGTAAATATAAAATGCAAAATCAAGAATCATAATAATAATAATAATTATAAGAAGAATCGAAAAGTAATAATATAGTAAACGGATGACGTAAAACAATGTGGTATGTACCTTGGAGTTGAAAAAATAGTGTTGAACATTTGTAGGTATGGAGAAGAAAATTATTTTTTTGAAAAAAAGTGAGAATAACCTGGAAAAAACTGAATTAAAATAGTAAACAATTGGACAAATTAGCGTAAATACTTACCGAATAAAAGTGGTAACCATAAGTCATGAGTCAGTAAGCCTAGACAATAGGATAATCCTAGAGATCCTAGAATCAGCGTATCCATTGGTGTAACGGAGAGGTTTAACCGAACGAAAGGAAATACGTATGAAGTAAAATAATAACATCCTGTACCCCAGTCACGTAAAAGAAGCATTAAGAATAGTAATAGCAAAGCCTAGACCAGGATAGATAAGACTAGACAACATCAAATAAATATAGCGATAACTAGGATTAGTAACAAACAAACATCAGTGAGACAAGTAACTGAAAGCTAGTAAAACAGCGAGAATAAAAAATAGATTTTAATAAAAATAGTAATAGAGCTAGATAATAGATAAAATAGAGAATAAGAATAGATAAAAGAAGTATGTAGAAAGTAAGCTTACTAGTGAAAATAAATGTCGTAAAAAGTATGTAGAAGTTTTAAAAATAGAGTAATACTGAGAAGAAAATAATAGATTAATAGTTAAAAAGAGTGATTAATAGACCATAAAATAGTCAGAATAGGATTTATACGTATTGCATCTTGTCTAAAATATTCAAAATTTTAATGTAAACTGTTTTTGGACCAAGTTAAATTTCTAAATTCAAAGTTTTTTTAAATAGAAGTGAAAATTAAAAATAATCTGTAATCAATATAGTAACATATTGGTAATAAAGGAATATTGATATTAATCAATACTAGGTGAAGTATTCATTATGTAACAAATCAGATGTAAAAGTTTAATATCTATATGGAGAGCAAGACAAATGTTGATTGCTCTGACGCAGAAAATACAATAGCTTGGCAACCTTGTCTGCATGTTTCGCAGGGCGAGCGCTGGTACTGTAAAATCCCTTCAAACCTTAAAGAGGAGGAGCTTACGAAAACAAAGATGGAAGCTTGCTGCAAGTCACGCCTACATATAATGAATACAGCATTTTCATGCAAATTACGATGCAATATGATAATTCCGACTGAAGAAAGGATTGTAAAGTTATAGAAAGATAGAAAATTAATACCTGTATTAGTACATAAATATATGTATATCAGTAGTTAAAAAGAGTGTTTAAGTACGTAAATATGAGCGGTAACTAGTCTCGGTAGTACGACTTTGAGAAAAAAGAGTAAAATAAGAGAGGAGAAAGGAGAGAAGTAATATGTAATAATAGTGATTTTTATCACTAGATAGATTACATAAGAGTAGGAAAATAGTTCATTGCAAGGAAATATGCATCTATTGTGCATTGAAAGAAGCAATGAAAAATAATAGAACGGAAAACTAGGCCTATGGTCAACACAGTGTAAGATTTTACTAATGGTAACAATAGGCACAAATATAGAAACGTATTAGCTCAGAATAGATAAGGTAGACGAAAATAGATTAAGAATAGATTCTCACACCTAGTTATTTTATATTTTTACAGAATTATGGAAGAGAAGACAGTGATGTTAATAGTAGTTTTAATAGCTTTAGGAATGTTAGTAGTATTGGTAATAGTAATTACTGGATATTTAGTATATAGATTAAAGAAACTAGATAAAAGAGAGGAAAGATTACTGGTAGCGTTCAAGTAGAAAACACGGACATGGCCTATGAACAGCCTAGGCAAGACGTACACTACGCTAGTACAGAAATTTACACTGTAATTAATAAACACAACACTGGAAAACAAACACTTCAGATCACAGTTGTGAGATGGTGGAAATATCACGAGAAAGCACAGATATAGGGGGTGCACAGGTTTTAACGGATACTGATGTAATCCAGAGTGTTGCCGATAGTAACACGAATTGTGGAAGTGCCGATATTGAAATTAAACACGAACTTTCATCTCGAAAGTCGAACAATTCTAAAACTTATTTCACACCGTGCGAAATTATCTAAAAACTAATAAATTTGGAGAAAAAATAGCGACAGCGTGAACTTCACAGGCTACAAACACACATCGAGAGGAAACGACTGAGGATGCCACGTAAAAAACTTTCAAGTTCAGTGCCAAGGACAGCCAAAAAGTTCGATCTCAGCATTTTACGGCATGAGTGGAAATCATAGTTGCTATCCTCAGGATTCATATTTGTAATAATTTGTGAAGTGAAAACTTAGTGTTGTATTATTTTAAGCACACTACAAAATGTAATAACGTAACAAGGATGTTACTATTGAAGCAAGAAAGTGTGCAAATGTATTCTAGATATGTGAATTGTGTTTAAAGTGCAAGATTAATGATGAGATAAAATGGTGAGCAAGATAAAGAGACTTGCAATAAAAGTATCTGAATTAGAAACTATGTAGTGAACTTTGGTACTATAACGAATGGAAAAGTACTGTGAAGAGATCCAAAAAGGAAATATATGCATATAATTTTGTTAAGAGCACTGAGCAGTAAGCAGTGCAATGTAAATATCACTAGATGGCATAAGAGTACGTTTTTATCATTAAAATTCATGCCATGAACATTTTAAAAACCTGAAAAATATAGAAAATGTATATATTTTTGAAATTAAACGTCAAATACGTGTTTTATATAAAATAAAGTATAATATATGGTGATGGGAGTTATGTATGATTTTAAGATATTGATTTTTTGTTTAAAATGTATTATTTTTGTATTAAATGTTAAATCGATTTCTATGTAGAAATCTAGTCGAGAACGGAGTTCCCTTGTTTTGAAGGATGGGCATGTAGAGGTATATTGGTTTTAATATTTTATTTTTGGTGATTGGAATAAAGATTTGTTAGAATTAAAGTTAAAAAGATTAAAATGTTACGATGATGTTAGATTATGTCATATTGACACGTGCGTTTGTTTGTTGATGTAAGTTATTACACATGGTTGTGTTTATGTTATTATTGAAATCGTGGCGAGACGCTAACTCGTCGGATTATGTAAAGATGAAAACCAAGAACAGTAATGTCAGCTTTGTAATGTCATAAATGTGTAATACAATTTGTTGTTAACATCGACACTATTTGGATATGGCATAACATTCAGATTCGCAGAAATTGATAGTCTGGGAATTCGGTCACGATGTAATACGGTTTGAAACAAATGTTTTACCAATAGCTGAGATAAACACAATTGAACAACATGACGAATTCCATCGTCTGAAATAGACAACAAAAACCCCGAGTTAGAGAGAATCTGGATCAGAAGTGGATCAGTCGATAGCAGCCTAACGTTGGTCTGAGATTAGTTGGAAACCACAAGTAGATCAAGGGTTGATCTACACTACATTCAATTACGACTAAATATCATCGAGTAATGGTTGGTCTTTAGTTGGCAATCTGTGGAGACCAAGCGCAGACACCAATCTTGTCCAGAGAGAGAGCCAGAGCCAAGCAGTAAGGAGTCATCGTTCCAGACAGTCACAGTATAACCAAGGTACGTGTGCCTCAAACTATGTGTGTTGATCGTGATCTAAGTTCCAGGCATTTAACGATCTGTGATCTGAACCATTAGGCCATATTCACTCAGTACACACACACTAACACAATGACATTAAGTAGTCAAATACATAAGTTAACCGAATTATAGAGTTTTATAATTATCCTCTCATTTAAACATTTACCTACTCATTTTCGATAATGAGTAGTAGTAGCTTCGTTACGTCACTACTTGAATATCCCCATGCTTTATAGGCACGACGTAAGGAGGTTAATATATATATATATATATATATATATATATATATATATATATATATATATATATATATATATATATATATATATATATATATATATATATATAATGTCAAAATTTATTTTTATATTTTTCAAACAAACGATGGCTTTAGATTTTGAATCCACCGAGTCGAGACAGCATTTTCTCGACACAAGTAGACTTAAATTTCGACTCGTCTCGTCTTGTGCGCGTCACTAGTTTTGAATCAAATTTTGAAAATTGAGGGTAGTGTGAAGTGTGAGCTTAATTTTTTAAATACTTCGTTTTTGTTTTTTTTTTAATAAACTATTATTTCTTAAAAACAATCAATCGCAAATAGAATACAAATGATTGATTTTGGCTTTGAATCGAAATTTAGAAGGGGGACAATTTCACACATGTGCATCTGATGTATTTCTATTTGTTTTGAGTGCTTTAACATATTTTAATGTGTTATAAAATTTGCATTGCCCATTGAATTTTGTCAGTCATCAACCGTTGCCAAACTACTACTGTTAACTACCGAAAGTCAGATTCGACAATGTAATTGTTGGATTATATTACGGTATATATAATAATATGCCCAGTTTCTACAATGCTGTTGTTATATAATCGTTATTTCAAAATGAGGAATCAACATATTTGCAACAGCATATGATATGAGGAAGTGCCATAATTTTAGTAAGGTCGGGAATATATAACGCATCCTAATTTTTCACAATTGAAATGATGATAATATGTTCGGCTTATATTACGGCCAATACGGTATTTGGTTTCTCATAATGTGAGTTTGAATTGTATTTGATGAAAAAGCAAAGATCAGGTAGAGAACGTCACTTGTTTTCCATATTTAATAACAAAGTTAATTATAGACAGCACACAAATTCGATTATAGCTGATTCAGAAACCACAATAATTCTGTGCTAAAAATTCCACTTTGAAGACCAAGCCAAATCACGAGTTTGATACTAGACAGTGTATTTAAGCATCATCTGTTTGAAGAATGCGAGAACGAGTCTATATGAGACGTGTGGCTACATGCTTATCTGCATCCTAACTAGGGCTGTTTGTTATTTCGATATTTCGATCCATTCATAAGATATTTTCGAATATCTAAACACCAATACCGAAACATTTACGAATCGGTGTTTTCGGTATTTGATATTTTCGATATTCAATGTTTTCGATTTTTTGATATTTCAATATCTTTCGATATTTCTGTTTTTCCTTTTTTAAATAACATGTTTGATGTTGCCATATAGAAGTCTACTACTGATGGAATGGGTCACGAACTTCGTGAAACATGATTCGGAAGACATACTGCAATCAGAGCCAGAAAGATCCATGACTAAGAAACCACGACCCATGATCCGGAGTGACACAATGATTCGATAGGATCCAGAGACGGAATGTCACGGATATGTGGAAGTGAATAATTGAAATAGGAAAAAGAATTTATTGACTAATTGTTTGTGCTGAAAGTGTGTAAAGTGATTGTGAGCAGTGTCGCTGTGTTTCATAACACATTTGATACAAATATTGTGAAAGGGAAGAAAATATATCCCTCCCTTTCATAATATGTTCCGTAATAGCAATTCCGAAACCAAGGAATGAAAATAACATGTATCAATGTAGCCAACATAAATTTAGAAACACCCATACTGACTAACAAGAATAATGACCTGTATTAAGTGCTGGTTGGAAACGTAATGCCTCTCTAAATAGCTCAAAAGGTGGATAATTGTGTAAATTCAAATGAATATGTCAAGAAACAAATGAAATTGAATATAAATTCCTTTGATGCTGCCGGTAAATAGCTCCAGGCAAATAGTTATCGATCTGAACCCAGATATTCACATGGTCAATATCGTGCAATGCTTGGCTATGTTGAATTTTGAATCGGATCCCATTGAGTGTCCAAAATGCAAGTTTGTGGTGTTTTAGTACACATATGAGACTACAATCTGGACAATTTTGAACAAATTCAGAAGGGCATTTCTATGCGAAATTCAAATCTTAATTTGAATTTTTGAATTGTTATTTTTTATTTTACAGGTTTTTTCAATATAGTACAACTTGTAGAGCAATCTTTAAGCTTTCCAATGATGTTTGTTCCACGTCTCTAGCACATATTAACCATTTTATGACAATTTTTAATAATCACTGTAACTTAAAAAATACCGGTTTTTGGCATTTTTGAACATTCTGTATGGGGACACTTTCAGGAGGAAAGAGGTAATATTTGGGATTTTTTTTCATCTCCCACTGTAATAAAGCTGTGCACCAATTTTTGCAAAAATCTAAGATCGTCAGGTCAGATTTTGCCATTTCATTGGTTGATTTCACATGGAATGTCCCTATACTAAATGCGGAAATTTCAGATTCTTAGAATAAGCGATAACGGGAAAAGCATTGTGTTCATCTGCAACAATCAAACAACAATCGAAAGAACAAGATGTAAAATTTTCGCCTTGAGGTTCATATATTACTTCATTCTGTACTCAGTGACAGAATTTCATTGTCCTTGTGCAAACGATAACGGGAAAGGGATCAGATTTATCCACAACAATTAAAAGGTTACAACAATGGGAACGAAAATACATAATAGAATTTTCACCTTAATATTCATACATTGCTATATTCTTTGCCAAATGCCAGAATTTCAGTCCTAGAACAAGCAGTAACGCCAGAAGCATTGGATTCTTCTCCAACAATTAAAAGCTTACAACAATGGAAACAACAAAATTTCAAAAAGATAATGTTAACTTGTGATTCATACTTTACATCACGCTATACTAAATGCCAGAAGTTCAGTGTCCTAGAATAAATGATAACGAAAGAGGCATATGATTTGTCTGCAACAATTAAAAGCTTGTAACAATGGAAAGAACAAATGTCGAAAAATTGTCACCTTGGAACCTATAGATTACATTATGCTGTACTAAATACCATAATTCCAGAGTCATAGAACAAATGGTATGGGGAGAGGCATTGAATTCCTCTGCAACAATTAGGTGAACTCAGCAATGAACGAATCAACAATTCGAAAATCTGCACGGAACAATTGCTGCGTATAGTCATTATCTTCAAACAGACTGACAGTGAAGAACATAGTCCAGTATTTGTAAAAGTTATTAGTAATTTTTTGTGAATATTAATTTACATTGAAAAGATAGGACGATAGCAACGCCATCTCTTATTACAGAAAGAAACTTTTTGTGGCTTTACACTATCCTTAAAGAGATCAGAATCATAAAATCCTTATCACCAAAAGTGAGACCCTCAGAAGTTCAAATCCACTTATCATGTGTAAAGCATGAACGCCAATAGAGAAGGCAGTTAGCTTTTATAAAAGTCGAAGTCATCTCACCAAAGATTAGCGATCTACCACTGACCTCTGATGCCCCTCGAAGTTTCAAATCCAAGGATAAAACTTAGATATAGAGGGATAATTTGTTGAGAAATAGACGCAGGATACTTCCCTGTATTTGTTTGTTCTTGGAAATTTAAACTAAACGGTACGTATTTTGGGGTATATCTCGTATAATCAGCGTTTCTTTTTAAATTTTCCTTTTGCCTAGCACACACCTAAACAAATTTACACTCGCATAGTATTTAGATCTGTATTGCATATTCAACAGCGTAGGAAAATATATTTATGAAATGAAATCCCAACGTAATTCATAAATTTAGAAAAATATTGATGAGTGTTGTGGCCCTATCAAAAGCCTATTGAGGCTGGTGTTCCTACATCTAAGAGAATCTATAACCATAATGATGGCCATCTTGAAGTCTATCGTCTTAAATCCAATTGACATCGTTTGAGACTAAAATCTATCAACACGAATTCCACATTAGTTTTTACTTTACTTTATTCCTGTAAGTATGACTCAGGCCAACATGGATACAACAGTTATAATATGTATTCAATGAAATGACCGGCTCGCTCGATGCATCATATACTGTTCTTTTTTTTTTTTTTTTTGTTTCTACTCTTCATGCACTCTTGTGAACACATCAGGTCACTGAAAAAACGTGTTCAGGGACGTTCTCGGTTTCGCGTGGAACAAACATGCATTTTACGTGTCCTCACAGGTGGAAGTTTAGCAACGTAAAATCTAGGAATCGCGGTGATCATGTCACTTGTGGTCCGCGTCTCCACACTCAGCAGAAAAAGAACTGTTGGTCACAGCCGTCAGATCTGCACCTCATAGTACAGAATGCATCTTCTGGATGCAAAGTGAAAGAAACGCTTCAAATAACAGGTTCTCATATCGTTCATCATTCAATGTGCTTTCGATGAACACGGGACCTACAATGCGTTGGCGTCATACTTCACACTACACCATACGTTTCTAACTATCCACATATTTACACATATCAAACCAGTATGAGTTTCGTCTGACCAGCATCGATGGCCCTGTTTACTTCGCCATTCAGGAAGAAGTCTGCATGTCACTGAATCTCATACCGAAACTGTGAATTAACATGGCATTGTTTCTGGGCCCATTAACAGATCTATAGTCGCCTGTTGGGGTCGTTCTCGTTAGCTTGTAACTGCAGCTTGCAGGAGTGCACTGTATGATCTATACGATTGAACTCGGGGCACCGTTAACACGTGCTATATTTATTTATTTATTTATTTATTTAACAATCTCGTTTCATTCGTAACCGGCCTTGATGTCCAATTGTTTTCCTGATTTTGACCAGAATCTTACAGTACTGTGCAATATGAGTGGATGTTCCGGATGTACTGTATTGAACTCGACTACAATCACTTGCGTACTCTTTCCGGGTTATAGTATAGTATAGTTTCATGTCATCTGCAATTGTTCGTCCTTTCTTTATGGAAAGCACATTGAATACGGAAAGATACCTGGACATGCTCAGAAGTCACGTATAGCCCGTAATTTCAGTGAAACACTATTTTTAAACCACGATGGTGCATTTGCACATTACAATAATGAGGTTCGCGAATAGCTGCATGTTAAGTTCCCAGATCGTTTGCTGAGAAGTGGTGAATATTAATGGATGACCCGTAGCTCAGATATAACGCCCAGACTTTTTCTCTGTCTGGGAGTGGGCTAAGGACAAAGTTTACAAGAGGAAAGTATGCAATTTCAATGAACTAAAAGAAACAATAACGTGATCAACAATGTTCCAAAAAAACTTTCTGCAAACGGCTGTGGTGAATGTACCACTTCGTTTAGAAAAATGTGCTGAGAATGCCGGTACTCAATGTGGAGTTATAACAAGATATAAAAAAAACACTATTTTTGAATGCTGTTGATTCTAAATATATTAGTTTTATAAATAAATAAGTTACAATGTTTTAGAAATAAGGAGTGACTTATTAGACATCTTATACATATATAGACAAATAAATAGATGTAGGGGCAAAGTGACTCAGAGATAAAGCGCTCATTTCTGGTGCGTGAGATGCATGGTTCAATCTTAGCTCCCGCCAAGTGGGCTTTGTGGTGGGCAAACACCGTATGTGGCTTTTCTCGAGATTCTCCCATTTCCTCTCAGTTTCGAAATTACACCATTAAACTTACTGTCCATCTCATCACCATCTTCCTTAGTTTTGGTACAGATATACGAAGTTCCTGTCAAAAAAGGCAAACATATATATATATATATATATATATATAGTGGCGGATCCAGGATATGATCAAGGGAGGGGCTAAACCATAGTTTGCAGGTTTATCCAGTGTAAAGCAGAATTGTATCCGGTGTATACCTGAGCGTCAAGAAGGGGCTATAGCCTCTATAGCCCCCTTCGATCCGCGCCTGTATATGGCGGATCCAGGATATGATCAAGGGAAGGGCTAAACCATAGTTTGCAGGTTTATCCAGTGTAAAGCAGAATTGTATCCGGTGTATACCTGAGCGTCAAGAAGGGGCTATAGCCTCTATAGCCCCCTTCGATCCGCGCCTGTATATGGCGGATCCAGGATATGATCAAGGGAGGGGCTAACCATAGTTTGCAGGTTTATCCAGTGTAAAGCAGAATTGAAGCCCATTTTATCCAGTGTATACCTGAGCATCAAGGGGGGGGCTATAGCCCCTATATCCTCCTTGGATCCGCGTCTGTGTATTTATATATATATATATATATATATATATATATATATATATATATACAGTAAAAAATGTGATTAATATACAAGTACATACTTTGGGTATTTTTCGACGCAGTCACCATGAACCTGCAGATATTTCTAGTAGCGTGGCACAAGCTTACGTATACCCTCTGTGTAAAGATCTACCACGTGAGAGTGCAGGCAGCCCAGAACTGATGTTTTGAGCACTTCATTGACACTGAAACGCTTCGATGCAAGCCACTTTTTCATGGGAAGAGAAAGAAATAAATAGCTAGGGCAATGTTTGGGCTGTAAGGAAGATGACCGATTAGTTCCCATCGAAATCTATGAATAGTGTCAAAAATACGAGCCATTGTGGGCGAGCAAGTATTGTCATGAATCAGAAGAAATCCAGAGCGTCCCATTCCTCTCCGTCAATTTAGGATGACAGGTCGCAGATCATTCATTGTTTAACAATAGACATCTGCTGTAACAGTTCGTCCTGGTTCCCGGAATTCCACTTGGTCCCAACACACGCTTGCAAAATTTTGTGACTTGGTGGTGACTGAATTTCTTCACTTTAGGAAAACTAGTGCCGCTAATGCACTGATTGTTGCTTCGACTCACCAGTGGCGTATGATATCCATATTTCATCCGCATAATCCCCCAGTGGGTAAATAATCATGTGCAGGTTCCATTGTTTATTCTTTGTGAGCATCTGTCAGCATTTTGACACCCATGTCGCACACATTTTGTGATAACCCAAACACACACTTCAATGCAGTTTTTTTTTTTTTTTTTTCGCCAACACTTCTGGAAATTTTTGGCGAGTTCAGTTATTACGGACCAGCGATTGGATCGCATTTTCTCATTAACAACTACCACCTGGTTGTTTGAACACTAGGTCTTCCGTTACGTTCATCATCATTTGAACGCACTTTCCCGAAGCGCTCTGCATGATTACCCGACCTTTCCTTCACTCATTACTTCGGTCTGCAAATGGCATATAATTCCCGATGGGTATCAGCTGCGTTCTTTTCTTTGGTGTTTAAAATTGTAAGAATGATCTCCCTTTACATTTGATTGAATTTTGTATTACAACAGCAATTTCCCTTACTGCTACTTACACCGTATGCAACTTCAATGGGACGATTCTATCTCTGCTGCAGGCACAGAATACTATAGCGTACTCCTGCGCATGTTCAATTTCATCAGTGTTCCCAACCCTGCGTAAAAATAACCGGCCCGTTTTTCACATGCGCCTCGTAACAAAAGGAATCTAACCTCCACATAAAGAACTAGAAAGTAGTCTACAACATGCTTTTAGACAAGACAAGTCTTAATATCTTGAACAGCCCGACCGATCTCTATCAAATTTTTGACGTAGAAGCGGTTCTGGCCTGGTAGTGTTTTTAGCTATTCATTTCGACAATAGAACTTAGGGGAGGGAGAATTATAAAAAAATAAATAAAACTTAATGTCTTGAACCACCCGACCGATCTCGATCAAACTTTCAACATAAATAAGGTTCGGGATGTTTTCGTCATTTCACTTTTACGGTGCAACGAAGGGAAGAGGGGAGATATATGAAAAAAAAGTAAAAATAAAAGTGACTGTCTTTGTGACACCCTTAAACCACCCTACCATTCTTAACCAAATATTCAACATAGATGAGATTCGGCCTGGAAAGGCTTTATTGTTATTATTATTATTATTATTATTATTATTATTATTATTATTATTATTATTATTATTATATTATTATTATATACTTTCACTTTGACGGTGGAACCTAGGGAAGGGAGAGGGATATAAAAATAAATAAAACTCTTGAACCACGCAACTGATCTCGATCAAGTTTGGGCCTTGGATAGTATTTATCTATTTACTTTGACGTTAGAACTTAGGGGAGGAAGGAGTTAAAAAATAAATAAAACTTAATAACTCTTGAACCAAATGAGGGCGTAAATGCCAAAGAGAGGGCGTAACCCTCTAATGGCTGGGAGTAGAGGTCTCTTTGCTCCTATAAAATAATTGATGAATAAAGAATTATGAAGTTAACCCTATTCCCGCACCTTTAAAAAAAATACCAAATGATCAGTCTCGATCAAATTTTTAACATAGGTGAGGTTCGGGCCTGAGGCATTTTTTATCATCTCACTTTAGCGGTAGAACTTAGGAAAGAGGGTAGGAGGGATACTATATATATATATATATATATATATATATATATATATATATACAGCGATTTATTTGTAGCCAGGGAAGCCTGGGAATTTCCCCCCTTCTAAGTTTTGTCTTCCCTGTCTCTAGATTTAATTCAGTCTTCCCAGCCTGGGAAGATATTTTCCTCCTTTCTTAGGCTATACAATCTGTTTTAAAGTACAATAATTCATTTTTTCAATATGTTTATTGCTTCCCGAAGAAAAATTCTTTCAACTGGTATCACTACATATCATTCTTAAGCTGAGTAGCACAGTAATAAAAAAAACAACAACGTTTTCAGTAATCAATGAGCAGTCATAGCAGTTTTGAATTGGTATCTTCTTCGTTGACAAGCACGTTAAAAAAAAAAATGAAATGGATATTAGACTATATTTTAACAAAAGAAAAGCTCCTGACGATGAGGCAAGTAATTCCAGCACACAAAGTAAGAGGTTTTTAAGATAGTGCAACGTTCGAAATCACATTAGTGACATCTCATCAGAAAGATGAAAATGATTCGTGGCCTAGTGTTAATAATGGTAAGGTTATTTCTAGCCCCAGTGGCTTGTTCTCTTCTATATGTGATCAAAAACAATTTGCGAGCTGGAAAATTAAACGACCGTGGCTAGATGTTAAACAAAATACTAATGACATTCGTGTTATGTGTACTATATGTGCTTCCGTTCGTAAACTCGGTATTGATGCAGTGCGTGAGTCTTCTGTTTCCTTCCACTTCTTCATTCCACTATTTCGTTCATTTCTCATCATTACCGTCTCCTTTAGCCTAACCAGCATAAACGTGGGACGTAAAACTTGAAGATTTCATTTCATTATTCATACAGAAAGAAGAATAAATGTACAAAGTTTATGGTGCAATGATATTATTGCAAAAGCATCAAAAAACTTTTTAATAAAATCTTTGACTACGAAAAATGTTCACATCTCAATATGTGAACAAAGAGATAGGGAAGAAATATAGGTTTCAATGGCAAATACAGAAGACAGGTGGAAAATTATGAATGAAATTCGTGTTAAAAAGACAGCTACGATATTTAGGACTTCCTACGTTATTGTCCAAAATCGTCTATTGTTCACGGTGCTCCCACATCTTATTAAATTACAAGAAATAAATTTAATGGACCTCGGACAAGTTCTTTACTGCTATGTTACATGTGCAAATATTATTACAGAAATGAAGGCAAACTGGTCGAATACGTTGCGCGTTCCGTTGAACCCTTCGAGCTAATGGTGGATGAATCCTCCACTGTGTCTCATAAACCAGTTCTCATTGTGTGTATCCGTATTGTAGCTAATCACGTATGTATCAATATAATTTTAGGATTATTTGAGTTACAGGCAATAACAGGCAGAGAGGTTTGTGATTCCGTGATTATGTGAACGTATGAATCTTTCCAAAACTATATTACGGGAAAGACTTATGGCAGTTTGTCAGAGAGCGCCAGTAACATGCAAGGCGGAATAAATGACGCTATCTCTTTACTGCAGCAAGAATTTGACACCAATTTACTCGTGTTTTACTACATGAGTTAGAAGATGCAACTGGTTGTTCACAACGTTGTTAATACGGTTTCAGATATGGTTCATTTTCAAAACTTTGTAGAGCGATTACGCGGTGTTTACTCAATGTCCCCGTAGAACACGAGAAATCGAATTAATATCAGAAGAACTAGATATTCTCTTTTATAATATTACTACAGTTTTTGATATACTGTGGTTAGGCTCTTCTTACTGTTCAGTAGAAGCATTGTGGAAGTCCTACCCTGCGCTAGTGGAACACTTTCGAGAAGCTTCTACAAATTTGCAGAGAAGTTTTGAGCAGCGTGCAATATTTTCGGGCCTGCAAAATTTCACTAAGTGGAATTTTGTTTATGAAATGTCCATGATCCGAGATGTGCTGGAACCTCTAGATGTCCTTAGCCTGTTTCTACAAGAAAGGTCAGCATCCCTTGTACTGTACAGGCAATAAGCAAAATTGAAACAACTGTACGTGTACTGGAAGCGTTGCAAGAAAAGGATGGCATGTTCATGAAAGAATTACGTCAGTTTGAAGAAACTGGTCAGTTTTGTGGAGTCCCGCTCGCAAAACCCTTAGACAGTTCTCTTGAGAAGTACCAGAAAATAAGATTTCAATTCTGTCAGGGTCTAGCAGATAACATACGGTCTTGCTTTCCTAACGAAACGTTCAGTAGGGTCGAGGTTTTGCTACAATCCAAGTGGCCAGAAGAATTGTCTGTAAGAATGCTATACGGCGACAAAGAAGTAATGGAAATTAAAAAATAAAATAAATTAAAATAAAATGTTCCTCTGATAATACAGCCAAAATTCTGCAGCATTCCGAGAGAACCTCCTAATTATGGACCAAATCTACAAAATCTTAACATGAAATCATTGTTCTTCTAGTTTCTTCTGCATACTGTGGGAGAGGCTTTTCCAGCTTAAACTTACAGCACACTGACGCTAGAAACCGTTTATCTGTAAAAACCCTCAAATCTACCAGACATTACGAGACTTCTTTCAATGCAGAAAAGTATGTCATCAACTGGATAAAAAGTGGATATCATGCTGCTACCGACAAATCAACTGGGAAAAAGGCGGTATCCGATTTAAACCAATCTCCTATTGCTTCACTATTCTAAAGTGAGGTACGGTGTGAAAGTACTATTAATTCTACTGGTACTAAAACTTATTTATGTTATGAAGAATGACATTTAGTACTGTCTTTCCCCTTCTATTTAATAAAATTAGACTCAAGTGTATGTGCACCTATCACTGTTCTGCAAAAAGTAAACTCTTAACTTTTGTAGCATTTATTGTTTGGGGCGATGAATTTCGTCTTCAAATACCTAATAAGAATGGACTAAAGAATTACTTGTTATAACAAAACAGTTTTACGTAGAAGTGTGACACTTGTTATGACAAGTTATGCAGGTTGCAATGTAACTATAGGACTTTTGCTGGATGCTGCACACTTGTCCTCAACAGTAGGACGAAAAGTATCAAGGCAAGTAACGAATGTGATCTCATCTACCTAACCAAATTTTATCTAACGTCCCTACCAATATTTATCATAAAATTGTTTTTTTAATGAAAAAAATATGAACTTGGGGACTGGCTATGAAACTAGTACCATGATTTCAAAGTAGATAGGTTTAAAAATAACGTTGTCTCAACCCGAGTTTATAGTTGTTCTGTTATACGGAACACAATCCTTCACAAATATTCCCTCCTTCTACAAAATCCACAAATAAATCACTGTATATATATATATATATATATATATATATATATATATATATATATATATATATATATATATATAAGCGCCGTAAGCCTCATTTCCAAAGTTTTCAGGAGAGCAAAAAAACCTCTAACTTTCATTTACATCCTTGCAAGGCACAAGTATAAAAAGTGGTTTATTTGTCGTAATAATACACGCAAGCTTACAATATTTTTCTCACCTATGGCCTGACCTATAGTGAGCTGCATAACATAAAAATCCACATTTTCAATTTTTGGAGGGTTACGACCTTTTACCTTAACACCGTCGATATATATATAAACAAAACTTAATAATTCTTGAACCACCGGACCGATCACGATCAAATTTACAACCTAGATGAAGTTTAAACCTGAGATGTTTTTTTGTCACATCACTTTGACGTTGTAACTTAGAGGGGGGGGAGGGAACAGACATTTAAAAATGATCGAAAATAACCGATATTAGTTTCGAATCCATCATTTTCAGAGTCGTTGAGATGTACAGTGACACTTCTGATGCCGTTTAAATCCAATTTCCGCCCCGCTACTTGGCGGAGGGGGAATATATAAGGGGCGATCAACTGAAACCCGTTCAGTGGTCGTAATTCAGGAAATAAATTTTATTTCGAGCGGAAACTTGTACATTATTTAGAGGCGTTTATGGTTAGTGTGTAGTAAAAATGTTCAGAAGAAGTCACCATGAGCATTGAGACACTTGTCCCACTGTATCACTAACTTACAAATGCCGTCCACGTAAAATTTGGACGACTGACTATCAAACCAATCACGCACAGCGTCCTGAACCTCAGCGCCAGACTGAAATCTCTGACCTTTCAATGCCTTCTTTAGAGGACCAAAAATATGAGAATCACAAGGTGAAAGGTCAGGGCTGTAGGGCGGGTGTCGCAACATTTCCCACTTGAATCGTTGAAACAAATCCTGCAATTGGTTTGCAACGTGTGGACGCGTATTGTCATGCAACACAATGACTCCAGTGGTCAATAAACCAGGCCTTTTGTTTTTGATGGCTCTCCGTAACTGTGTCAAAAATCTGACAGTAGGTTGACAACCTTCGGCACTCAGAGACTGGATGACGGCACGCTTGTCCTGTTTGGAAGGATTGGGGATCTTGAACGCCATCTTTCACTCGTTATACCTGCAAAACAGGAACACGAATCAACAACATTCCTACATCCAACACACAGGGACATTATCCATTACACACTATTAAACAAACAATATCCTCCTACGCACTATACCAATAATACATGGAACGAACGGGTTTCAGTTGATCGCCCTTTATATATATAATCGAAATGATCAATATCAGTGTCGAATTCATAGTTTTCGGGGTCGCTGAGATGAACAATGACACTTCCGATGCCGTGTCCCGCAACATCGGGAAGTGAGGTGGTATATAAAAATTATCAAAATTGACCGATATCAAAGAGCGCTTTAATATAGTGAAACCTGTCTATGTTGGCCACCATCGGTTCCATCGAAAAGTGGCCAACTTACAGAAAATAATTGTGATTTGTATATTTTTAGAATAGGATTTCTAGTATTACTTGATTGTAAAATTTTAATAAGCAGTGGCACGACAGCTACTTATAAATAATGTATATAGAGTAATCATAAAAATATACAGTACTAGAAAATATTACTATAGTATATTTAATATATGTGCATACTTTTCTCTTCCTGAAAACTAGTCTGATACATTGGATTATTCGGGTTGAAAACACAATAACACAAACAACCATGAAATTGAAGCGTATGTACGCAGTTTGTTGAAATTGATATTATAGCACACTAAGTTATTCAGATTGAAAACAAGAAAAGCTAAGTTATAAATTGAGAAATTCATATGTAATTTATATGACTTCTTTTCAGTTGTTATGGTGGTTCGTTCTAGATGTATTTGTTTTATTCTTTTTGGCAGATATGCACAGTCTAATATTGTAGTTAACTACCTCTTGTTAATGAGCTAAAAGTGTTTCCCTCGGAGCAAAAGATGTTTTGAGAAAATCTTGAAGGAATTGATATCTCAAACACTCCGCTATCTTTTGACAAGCCGACAGGTGCCAATAGTTGACAATTGAGATGGTTAGTTTTAACCTTGAGAATTTTCCGGAATTACTAAAGCTCCCCACTGATGAGAGGAGTTGATATAGCTAATGGTTTTACCAAAACAGACAGGGTAAACAAATACGTACAACCATTTCCTGAATTCCTGTACGTGCTTTTTCTTATTCACACCTTCTTTCACCACTCCTTTATGAGGGTAGTGTTCTGGCCATTGACCTCCAAGAACAAATCGTGCGAATCTATGCTTCTTTTTGTCCAGTCACAAATACAGAACATCTGCCTCTCATATGGGAATAAGAAAGAGTTAAGAAAAATAACAAAACATATTTTGCGTGGGCAAGATACGCAGGTAAATTTATCACTATCATCATAGGATAAACATTGCTTCAGTGTGGCCAACTTCCAAGATAGACAGGTGGCCAACTTATAGAGTAGTAAGTAACGAATCTCTCATGCGAAAATGCAGGTTCAAGACGAACTAGGCCAAGATCAGCAGGTGGCCAACTTAGAGAGGTGGCCAAGTTGACAGGTTTCACTGTAATAGTAAAAAGTGACTCACTAACGAAACGTATTACTATTTTTTATTAATTTAACACAGCGAAGCGGCTAATTGATGCTAGTTTATTCTACAATTGGGAGTTATTTGCATAATTCGACATGCGTACTGTTCTTCACCCTTTTCCTAGGCTCACGCTGTTATTCTCAATTCAAAAAGTGCCTTAAAGTTCTCTTTATAATGAAGAAAAATATAATTTTTAACCAATGAAACAAGGAAGAGACCAAGTTATTAACCAAGCCTAGTCATATATGCGTACTTTTTTGTGGATCACCTGGTACGAATGCAGAAAGTTCAGAAGTCAACATAACATTATTTGAAAAATCTAGAAATAAAACAACTAACGATTTTTTTTTCTCATATGTATTTATTCTGAATATATAGATAAGACTTTTCCACTTCAATAGGCTAGCAAATAACGCACACACGCATTGAGTATCATAAATATGCATACGTACAGCACATCCACACACATCCACAACGAAACTATAAAATAATACACTTCTTGACATTATAATCACATAATACATAAAAAGTAAATTTACCCTAAAATTTTTACTTTTGTACTAAATGCACTGCACAAGACATCTTACAAGATACCCTGATACATATTATTTTCAAGCCAGTATTTTCGTTGTTTATCGAGCATAATATAAGATACTACTAATTTTTTCATCTATATGAATAATACACAGTATATGGCATGAATTTTAACTCAGGGAATTATAATTTCAACCAGAAATACCTTTTGTAGTTTTCATTTATCGTATTGGACGTCAGTTATGAATACTCATTTCCTAAAACAGAACAGATTGAGAAATATGCATCTACTCCTACGAAGTAGTACGTACGCGAGTAACCAGGAATGCTTTTGTCTTTTGTGTAATACGTTCAGAAAGTATTACTTCTTTGTGTATGCTCTTTATATTCTACCCTCAAATGAATAACCAAATGAAAATTCCTTTCAAACCCTTTTCATATACTTTTGTGGTTTCGTCGTTCAAGTTCATTATCATTGCACTTGGTGATTCTGCAAGTTCCCTTCACAACCAAAACAAACAAAATAAACGTAATTTTTGGGTACTTACTACTTATCTAGTATAATCGTGACCGTCCATTTTGTCATTACCAAAATAAGGTTTATGGCTTACCAGCTTATTTAAATGCATGTTCCATACTGCCACATCAGAACATTCTATTGAATTACCATCAGTTGTACAACACTGAAGCCTGCGTATGGTTGGCCAATGTTAATTACATCATTAATTAATTGCTTACGTGCAGAACTAAAATCTAGCCAGATTAACAACTTTATTTACGCTACGAAACTGCATTTAACGGAAGATTTGCACATACACTTGAAAACACTTTTGCCACTGTACCTCTTAAGAATTAATTACAGTTTTCCCACATTGTAAATTACTTGGAAACAACGAAAATGGAAGACCTTACTTTAAAATACTTTGTTTTTTTACACAGATATATATAGCCAACCAATCAAATTTCAGTAAGGCAAACAATCGTAAATATACGATTTTATTAGAAATACATGTATCACCAGAAAAAGTCCTTATTATAGACAATGAAGACTGTAGAGACCTTCTGAAAATCATATTTCTAATCAATAATAACAATATTTGTGAAAGACTCTTAATAACTGATGCAAAAATAGAGTGCGCAGCTTTACTTTGGTTCATCATGTCCTAATATCCCTACAAATTCACGCGAAGAACTTACTACTTCTCGAGTAATATCCCATGAAACAATCGGGGAGGGGGGAAGACAATTTGAAAGACTTAAGCGCAGATGGGAGGACAATATTAAGATGGATCTACCGGAAACAGGAATACAAAGAAGAAAGTGGATCCACTTGGCTAAAGACAGACGTCACTGGAGAGTTTCTGTGAATGAGGCATTGACCCTTGGGGTTCCATAAACATAATTAGTTTGTTACGTCATTAGTGACGGATCCAAAACAATAAAAGCTAGCTATTTTTCTTTTTAGTTATGCAATACACAGCCACATCTATCCTTCTCACTTTTTTTTCATTTTTATTATTATTTTTTTAATTAACGCTTATGTGCTACTTATTTTTCTTTGTTTTTCATTGTGCTAAATTGTACCCTGCTACGGTTGTGCATGAGATGAGACGATAATTTTATGATATCTTTCCGAGATGGGACAGCCTCAATTCTAACTGCAGCTAACCACATATTATATATAATCCGTCACAAAAATAACAGCACTACTTACAACAACCGTAAGGGTTTTCTCATATTTATTATTTAAATAAGCCACTCCGTGTCATAATGGTATCTACTTGATGAATGAAACAACCTTTAAGTAGGATTACGCACTATTTTGTTTATTACATTAGTTCAGATGCTTTTCGTTTAGTAACTCTGTACTCAATTTAAGTGTAGTCGAGATTAGAATTTTTGCTTTATTTGCTTTCTGGAGTAGTGTAAAGTGCATTTTTTAATGAAAAATCTTTATTATTGAGTGTTTCTTTTATTTACGTTGTAGACGGAATTGCTTCACGTACATTACAAGGCGTTGAAGATTATCATTTTCCCTTTGAACTCGCAATACGGGAAAAGTGTGTATGACACAAGCCTTCATAAATACGGACAAATTCTGACACTGATAGATGAGGGCTACTCAGACAAATCGTAAAAATTCTAGGAATCCATTATACTATCGTTGGTAGAATAATACAGAAGTAAGAAGAGCATAATGTATCTTCTGATTGAGGAAAACTCCAAAACAGAAACCACTTTTAAGTGATAAACATATAAACGCTAGAAGAGAGTTCGTGAGTAGATAAGGCGTATGGAGTGATGAATAATGGCGGCCCTTCTCGGATGAGAAGAAATTAATGATTGTTGGAAATTACAGTGGAGTGCAATTATCTATGAGAAAAGGACAAAGTCTGAAGCCAAAGTGTTTCCAAAACAAAGAAATTTGATGAAAGTGTTATGTTGTGCGGATACTTTACCTCAAAAGGACTGGGATTAATTGAAATTTGCAATAAACAAGTTGATACGGCATATTACATTGATAGTCTGAATCGAAAGTTACTACGACCAGCTGCTGACTATTCCTTAGGTGTTCGAATTCGAGTTATTTCATTTTTCAAGATGACAATGCGCCGTGTTACAGGGTACGGAGTGTAGCAGACTGGTTTTTCAAGCATTGGTTTCCGAAGATTATGGTGGCCACCAAATTCTTCAGATATGAATCCCATTAAGAATCTGTGATATATTATGTCACGAAAACTACATGGGAAGATGTCAGTCTCGGAGACAACTCACTGCGGAACTGTTTCGAATCTGGCACCACGAACTGGATATTACTCTGTATAAAATACTTATAAACATCATGCCCCGTCGGTTTGCAGCATTAAGAGCTGCCCGTGGTGGTCTAACAAAATACTGAAATGTCATAAAGGTTGTGTTGTAAACAATTTTTTTCTTCTTTTTATGTTTACTTTCAATAATTGTCCCATCATTTAGCGATACACATTTTTGGAATAGTGTAATAATAATAATAATAATAATAATAATAATAATAATAATGCATTAAATTGAATTTTTGGATTGTAAGGTAACTTGATGCATAAAGCTTAGTGTTTTCATTTATATATATATATATATATATATATATATATATATATATATATACTACAGTGGCACAACATAAACATTAGGGCACTATTAAAAGATAAGTTTAATGGTGTGTGTGTCTAAAATTGGCACGTACATTGACATTGACAGTAGCACTGACAATGTAACTGTTTTTCTTCAAAGTGGTGCTATTTTTTGTGACAGACTATATATATATATATATATATATATACACGAACGGTCAACTATTTTAATACGCCCTTTTAACTTTTGAACTAATGCGCAGAAAACGCCTGAAAGTTTGTACCATGCACATATTTGCAGGGCAACATCATTTGACATCCTGTGTGATAACAGAAGATTAACAGTGTTGCCAATCTAACATTTTGTTTTTCTAATGGCACTACAGCAGGTTAATACACATTTCAAATCCACATATAAAATGAAAACTTACAATAACACACTTGCTATGCAGCGTTGCAACCTATAAGGACGCTACAGCATCACAAACATTAGAAAACAACAGAAGTTTGGAAGGTTTTACAACAGTAATTGCTCAAGTGAGATGGATGGGGTAATGCACAACTAAAGTAGTTTAATGTCGAATATTACCATCATCATATGACGAATTTCGATCAAGCAGAAACACAGTTACACGGAATTGAAAATTTGACTTTTTTTCAAGTGACTTTATTTCGAAATGTTCAGATAAGTACCACATTCAATGACGTACACTGTTTCCAATTGACATAAAGATCGTAATACCGTTTACAGCAATTTGATACCTCAAACCGTTTATGGGAATATGAGAAAAATGGTAAAATTTGTTATATTGCTATTTTTTTTAACAATCTTTGATTTACTTTGCTTCTATAACATTACAGCAATACTTTTTTGATAGCTGTAATTACAACCCAAGTTCACAAAATTACATAATTTTAAGCAGTGTTGCAAACTTTAACCTTTTTTACCGTATCTTCGGGACGGTTTCATACGTCAAATTGTTATAAACGACGTGATCTGCACATCCATAGCAAACCATCTATGCAATAGATGAGGTACTTATCTTAAAAGTTTATCGAAATAAAGGCTTTTAAAAAACAAAAAGTCAAATTTTCAATACATTGTATCTTTGTTTGTCGAGATCAAACCCAGATTTGCCGCAAGATAAGCAACGAAAGTAACCGCTTTAGATATACATATTCGTGCCTTGCTAATTTTTTTCATGATAAAAACAAGAAATAAAATAGTGAAAGAAAATAGGAAAGAACACCAGGTGTACAAATATAGGTACCAGACTAAAGTTAATACGCTCCGGTTCAGTTGCTGAAGAAAATGAAGACGACAAGCCAAAAGAAAGCTAAAATGTGGAACGATATTTTTTAAAGTCTAATAATTCAGGCACAAGATCACTGAGTGCAGATAGTTCTTTCTGAACGAGACATGCACATACAGAGAACATGCTGCTGACTTCAGTAGGATTCCAGAGGTCAACAAGCTACAGTGCAGTTAGAAAACTGCTCTTTAAATATTCACATAAAATGTCGTTTAATGTTTGAGGAAGTGAGCTGCAAAATGAAGGCAGATATGTGAAGCACAATTTGCATTCAAGTAATTTTCTGTTCATTAGCTTTTAAATTATATCACCTATTTTTAGGTAATAGAGTAGAATCTTCATTATTCGATTTGAAAAAATACCAATAAAGCTTTTTACTTCGTTTTTTTTTTTTTTTTTTTCTATTTTTCAAGTCTGGAGGCATTGTAAAACACGTTACATATGCTTTCACGCTTTACTGCGTCGAGACATATCATATGACGTCATAACATATATTTTTTCTTATTCCTATTTTTATTATTTTTTGGCGGCCTCACCACCTAGAAGATTGAAATTTTGCACACACATGCAGTGCAACCCCTTAGTATTTTTCAGATTTGTTTCATATCTCTGCGTTAAAACAGGAGGGTCCACAGGGGACAAGGTAAAAAAAAAATTAACAAAAAATCCTTTTCCAATGATTTTCCCTCCTCAGATACACGATGGAGACGTGTGAATGGTACCGTTTGAAACTCTGTTGTATTCTGAAGAGAATAATGTACGAACCATGATCCTAGGATAAAAAGGGATGTCTCAGGAAATCATTACATCCGGGACATCTGGAGCATTGTGGGGATGTTCTTAGTTGATTGGTAAATATTTTTTCGCGCCCTTACTATTCAAAATACAAGCTTGAAATTTTAAGTACTCTCTTTGTCTTTTTCAGTTGATTTTGAGCTCTGTGTGTTAACAGGGGGAGTCTTGAGGGGTTCAAAATTTGAAAAAAATCACCAAAAAAATTCCAATTTCCTTGAAAATTTCCCGCCTCAGGGACATGATAGAGAATTGTGGATGGTGCCATTTGAAAGGCTGTTGTATTTTGAAGAGAATGAGGTACGAACTATGGTCCTAGAAAAAACAGACATGATGCTGTAGCTGCTTGACTGAAAGTCTATTATTTACCTTAAGAAAGGCATAATTTAGAAGGGTTAGTTCTCCCACCAAAGGAGCTTTATCATACACAGAGCACGAGCATTTCATTAACTTGCATGAATTTTGGATATTCTAAAATGAAGTAAAATTTTTAATTTTACGTACCACGATTATACACTTTAGACTAAGGAGACGGATGATTAATGAAACTATTAGTGAAATGAGAACGTAGGAGCAAAATAGAAGAAACAAAAAAAAACACGAACATGATGTTGTCCACCACAAAATCACATGCTCTGGGATAATACTAGAGAACCCTCGTACCGAAGGAAACATTCTATCACTGAGCCACTGATTCTTCCCTTTGGGAGCTCCTCTGTGGCTAAGCGGTTGGTTAGCGTACATACCTTTGGCGTGAGAGACCCGGGTTCGATTCCCGGCTGGAGCTCATGTGATTCGGATACCACGTTAATCAGTAGGTCCCGTCTCATATAGCCTCGCTGCTGAAAGGGACGTTGAACTCAAAATCAACTCTCCCCTTTGGATATTCTTGTCCAAAGGTGGCAGAAGAAAAAACAGAATTCAATATAGCAATTCCAAGATAATAAGAGAGCTCTTCAGCCACTGAAAATATACGTGATATTTGATATACAGAGCAATTTCGATACACAAAATACGATCATCCCATTCATGTGTAGAATTTTGGAAATATCTCGTCAAATACGGGAAAGGAGATGGGTTTTATTCAATCACTGATATAGAGGCGTAACATTGGATGCTTGATGGTTCTCAGATACACAAAATAGGAACATCGTGCTCACTTGCACGAATTTCGGAAACTTCACTCTCATGGAGTAAGGAAATTTTATTACTAAAATGAGAGAAGTTTTGCAACATTGGTATATATGCATCACTACCAGCGTACGTCATCTGGCTGAGACAGTTCATGTAGTCCACGGTACTAAATTGTACAGGTATAAAATGAAATGAAATGAAATGCAAAGTATCTCACGTGGTAGAGAATTGGCTTCACATTCGGGAGGTCGTGGGTTCGATTTCCTCTGCTGACCATCCTGATTGGGGTTTTCCAGGGTTTTCCTCAGTCCTATAGGCAAATGTCGGGATGGCACCTACTAAACAGGCCCCGTCGATACCTTCCCAAATCCTACGAGAGATGGGTGATTAAGTCAAGTGAATGATGATGGAAGATTTTGTGCAATGACAATGTGGGAGGAAATGGGAGCTCCAAGAAAACAAATAGACATGATGTTGTCTTGGCTAGGATCGAACCAAATTCACGCACCAGAGGTAAGTGCTCTACCACTGAGGCACCGTGCTCCCAAGTATACAGCTTTAGATTAGGGATGGCCAGAACCGGTTTCTGGTGGAACCGGTTTTCGGGTCTGAATGGATCCGGTTCTAGAAGATCCGGTTCCGGAACCGGTTTTTCGGATCCAGGTCTGGAACCGGTTCTTCGGATCCAGGTCTAGAACCGGTTCTTCGGATCCAGGTCTGGAACCGGTTCTGAAAACAGAACCGGTTCCGCCCGTGACCATCCCTACGCTAAACCCAAGCTGCTGAACCGTATGCTAGATGAAATGGTGGAAGCGACAGGCAGGCGCCCAGGCGGCGGCAGCTTGTCTCATTTGGCTAAATAAACTGGGTAACTGGCAAACTCATTGGTTAAACAGGCAAACTGGCCAACTCATTTGGCTAAACACCCACTGGTGGGCCAAAAATTTTTTTCTGGGGGCACAAGCGGGTCTGGGCGGGGAAGGCACAAGCGCATGGTCCTCTTTGCATTATTTTTGAAGATGAACTTTATGCCTCCTTTACGGGTATTTGGGGGCTTTCGGATCCAGGCCTGGAACCTGTTCCTAAGATCCGGTTCCTAAGATCCGGTTCTGGAATCGGGTTTTCAGATCCAGATCTGGAACCGGTTCTTAAGATCCGTTTTTGGAACCGGGTTTTCGGATTCAGGTCCGGAACCGGTTCTGAAAACCGGATCTCCGAGAACCGGTTCTTCGCGGAACCGGTTCCGTCGGAACCGGAACTTTGTGGCCATCCCTACTTTAGATAGTAGAACTTCATGCGCTAAGTTCCGTGTGTGATTTGACAGCCGCTGTCTCACTTGGGAACTTTTGCTTTCCGAGATTGAATAGGGCCAAAACGCCGCGCAAGCATCTGTTGTGCAAAAGGTGAAGGAGTAGTAACGAAATGATCAAAAGTTGCAAGATCGCATCGATCAGTCAAGTTATGTCGAAAACTGTGGACTGATGTCATTAATAGAGACAAACTCGACTAACAGCAGTTGGAAATTATCAGGTAAGCTCGGTATCTAACAGCTCATTGCAGTACCTAATCTTCATAGTCTCGGCAAAACCATCCGGAGCTGTCTAATTGCACATCAACAATTCATCCCATCTCAAACACAGTGGCAAGTAGAGGTACCCTCCCCCTCCTCCTTCTAAAAAAAAAAACTAGAAACCCCGAGTAGTTTCCTGAAGAGAATAATAAGATGCGATGAACAGTGGACTTTTTTTTTTTTTTTTTTCAAAATCCCCATGTGCACAAGCACTAGTTAAGCAAAGGCCACGTGTCAGAACCTGTCACCAAAGACAGGGGTTTCGAATACAAAGTGATTCTCTGCATCTGATAGAATTATGAGAGGATAATTCACTACCAGTTTGCTAAGGATAGAGAAGTATTTTTGCAGCAAGACAATGCAAAACCTCATAACTCTATATGGACCCAGAATAAACTCCACAAACTTGAGAGAATTGAACTGAAGTCATATCCAAGATAAAGTCTGTGCTTCACATCCTTGGATTATTAGATTCATAGCTCACTTCTTGCACACGTAATGCTTTAACAACTAAGAGAAGTTGGAAACTGTAGTGTAGGGGTCCTTTGCCTTGAAGAATAAGACGTGGTACTTATATAGGATCGAGGAACTGGTCATAGGATATTGCAACCCGACGGCTTCTACTTTGGTTGTAATAGAATGCATAATGCAAATACATTACTAAAATATTGTAAAACTTTTTTTTTTCGCCCTTGTATTATCACGAGGCTTTTTGGTACCTAGAAAACCAAACCCCTTGTCTCATCCAATTGGATCACTTTTGGAAATTCAACCTCGGATAAATAGAAAAGAATTCAACGCACATTCTAGTTTTCACATAGAAAAGTGGCAAAAAAATATCGCGCATACAATGTGGAAAGCAACTTAAGTTCAGGAAACGCTTTTATTAATCATTGGTCGTAAAGTTGCTGTTATGTGAACTAACAACACATCGCATCATGCCATATATAGTGACTATTTCCTGCTTTGTGGACCAAGTCGTACTAGTTCAAGATAATTTCCGGATAAACCTGTGAAGGTGTGTGATATATGCAATGAACTTGTGAAGCACCGTGAGTTGTTAGAATTATTTCGTCTGTAACAAATACCAAACAGTTTTGCTCTAATTTTGTTTTTTACAAAAGTGCAAATTAATATGGTATTTGGTCATTCTCAAAACGAAACTCATACTGTCAGATTGACAAGAAGAACCAAAGAAAACACTGCACCGACAAAATTAATAAATATCTTAGTCTCTGCACTACATATGTACACTGTACGATAAAGAATTCGATTACTCTATTATGTCTGAGTAGCCTGGCATTTCTGGTTCCCTGAAGGTTGTATATAACTAACATAGGCTAGATTTAGAGGATTCTCTCGCCCACAAGAGTTATCACGTAAATGGAAAACTGTTTTCAATGGCTGATGATGAGACAGATGATGAGAATGATAATCATACACTACCGCCCGCTCCCCACTTGTGCTCTGAACGCTTGTGCCACTCCTTCCTCCATGAGTCTTTATGTGTTTATTTAAGTAGGAAGAACTCACAAAACACTTGGAACAAATAGAGCAACGGTATGGCTTCTCCTTGCTGTGTGTTCTCTCATGTCGTTTTGCATTGTAGTAAACAGCGAAAGCTTTAGAACAGAAGCGGCACTTGTACGGGCGCTCTCCTGTATGAGAACGCATGTGAATTTTTAAGTGAGTGGTGTCTCGAAAAGATTTACTACAAATTTTGCACAAAGTTAATTCTTCCTTGGTATGAGTATCTTGATGTTTCTGCAATAACGAATAGTCAGAAAACATTTTGCTGCACACTGCACAATGGAAAACATCCTCTCGTACCCCGTCACTGTTCTCACCACTTGTTGGAGGAATATTTAACGCACTGGATGAGGGGAAAGATTGCTCACTGGACGACGAGGAAGAACTACCACCAGAATTATCGTGCGATAATGGCGACGATGATGATGAAGTTGATTTTTTGTTGGTGAAATGAGTTTTTTCATGCCTTCGTAGATTGAAAACCACGCTGAAGGATCGACTACAGTACTGGCACGAATAAGGGCGTTCCTTTGTGTGAGTTCTCATATGGACTTTTAAATGAGAATTGTCCGAAAACAACTTGAAACAGATATTACACTTTAAATTCTTTGGATGACCACTACTACCATTATTATTATTACTTTTCACCGTACACAATTTCTGGAACGAATTATCAAAAACTGCATAATGATAAGGGTATTCCCCGCTAATATGTGTCTGCATATGTTTCATCAAGTGTGATGAGCTCTTAAAAGTACGATTGCACACACTGCAACTAACAACACTTTTCTCCGCATGGGTGCGCTCATGTCGCTTTAAATTAAACAATACACTAAATGCCCGACCACAAAAGCCACACGGATAAGGCCGCTCGCCGGTATGTTTGCGCATGTGGATGCGAAGATGCGCAGTATCAGCGAACGACTTGTGACAAACGTTACAATGTGACGAACGGTCCTTTGGGCGTGAAGTTCGATTTTTACTATTCACACATGCGCATGGCGCTTGGCCACATACATGGCACTGAGTGGCTCCAGGTTCACAACAGATTCTACACAACATAGTTCTGTTCTCAGACCCACTATTGCTCACTTCAGGTTTAACAGGCACAAGGCCAACAAATCCTGTACTTTCACTATCGAAAGGTCCACTGGTACAATCTGTACAGGGTTTGGGTGCCAGAGATTTATCACGAGAATTCACATCAACTGTTGCCGGTTTCGGCCATAAATTACCAAAGAACATTGTTGTACCGTTGTGCTGAAATTCTGCGGTATACGTAAAATTCGCAACAGCTGGTTCTGCGTATTTTCCCTTATGGCCTTTCTTGCCTTCGGGTCGTCTAAACATCTCGTTAAACAGTGAGAACGCTGTTCCATCCACTTTCAATCTGAAATGAAACAAGACAATATATAAATGACTACATATAAAGAAAACATGTTAAAAATGAAATATAACGCACTCTTAAACAAACTGACGTATACCGTTTACTCCTTTAAACTAATGTAGTTTTGTAGTTGAACAGTTTGCATGTTGTTCTCGTATGTTTTATCCGGTTTAATTTTTCTTTTCGCTATCTTGCTTTTGTATCGTCATTTCCTCATGTATCTAAAAGTATAAATTATGAAAATATGAAAATAAAGTAAAACCTTCCTTAAGGACACCTCACAATAATGGACAAACTTTTTGTCCCGACAAAAAATATATGTATTATTGTGGGAGAGAAATCTCGCATATCGACACGGATTATATAGTCTCAGGGGTAGCACAGAACATACTTTCTACAATGATTTAAAAATAAATCTTGATAAATCCCTTTAACTGATCCAGCCCTTACAAGGAAAGGACCTATTCGGTTGCAATGATGTGAACAGACTTTGGGGGGAGACTGAAATTTACTTGAAATATAGAAAAGACTATTTAGATTGTATAGTCTAAAAGCAAGTTGTCTTAAAATGGATGGAACATAGTCAAAAATAACGAAACATCAACACTAAAGTCAATGGAAAATAAACTTATAAAAATGAATCCGTCCACATATCTCAAAGACTATAATAAGGAGATGGCTAGTTGAAAGCATATTGTAAAGGCAAAATGAAGAGCTTAAAAACGATGTATAGCACGTAAGGTAAATATGGATAGAACATTACCAAAAGTCAAGTTGTTGCAGTAAAATCAATAATAATGATAAAGTATATGCATCTTCAAATTACCCAGGGCGTCCCATGTGGAGGTGAGAGATAAGCTTCCCATCCTTTATGCTACTCAAGAGAAGCAATTACTACTTTATATACAAGCGGTACTTTATTGACAATATTAAGAATAGGATGGATGGATACAAATGACGTACTTATGAATATAAGTGATTATGAATCTTCAATGTCATGTTGCGCTTCTCGTTCAGATGAATCGAATTAATGAGCAAGGAATTGTAATCGTGAATTGGCAAAATGTTGATGGCGTTCATATCCTCGATACAATATTGCAGCAGGACATTGGCAGAAGTGTTCGAGTACTGTTTTATAGCCTTGGTTAGAAAGATCTGAAAGTATAAAAAATAAATATTCCATGGAGGTGGTTTGGAATCTCCAGACTGGGTTTAGCATGCAATGTGACTTTTGTCCTGATCAGGTGACACAGTCTGGTACATATGGCAAACAGAATAGGCCCTTAGGTCTGAAAGTAGTGTCCACAAGGTTATATAACAGCCAACTACAGCAAACTCTTTCCCGAAAAATTTACAGTCATGACTGAGTCATAACTGGTTATTTTATAGTATTTTCAGTATTGAATAATAATGATGCATGTTCTTATTGGCTAACTTTTACTTTTAGGCAGTCAGTAAGTCCATTAAGAAACTTTTGGAGGAGGAATAGAGATACAACTTCTACCTGAGAAGAAAATGATCACATATTGTTAGATTTTGCACTACATGCCCATATAAACACCTTTTCAGCGACGCTTTTCTTTTTCTACATAGGAGGATTGACCCTCATTCCTCTAGTAATTCGAATCTATGTACAGTATTCCGATATATTATATGCACATAATTAGCACAAAAACTGAGTACTCTAGATTTGTGTAACTTCTCTGTAACGGATAGCTCTCATTTCCAGACAAATAATTACGTTCATCAGTGTCCGTTATTTAGAGGTTTCACTGTATATAGGTAGCTGAATGAATAAAAGGCACAAAAGATTTTTTAAAAAAAAGAAAGAAAAAAAAAAGAATACTGACCTCAGTGGTTAACAGCTAGTATACTACATGTTACTTCTGTACGTTAAAAAAATGTTCTAGTAATATTCAGAATAGCCCAAGAATCTTACAGATTTCAATTACAATATGTATTATGGAAGTAAGCAGAAAAACGTACACACACACACACACATATATATATATATATATATATATATATATATATATATATATATATATAAGTACTTGAGCTTCCTTGTTTTTCTGCCCTTATTTCCACAATTCAGGCATATTCTAGTATTTCTGAAAATTGAAAAATCAACGTCCCTGGTATCTGTACACGTAGTGTGTGTATTGAACTACGTAGGCTATATCTTTTCTAATTTTCGTAAATAAAACTTACAGTGTCATCAGAAAATGACGGTAGGAAAGTAGCAACACGGACAGTTAAACGGGATAAAAGACACGAAAACAACATGTGAAGTGTTAAACTACAAAAACAACAATATTTCTTGAAGAAAGGCATTTCTTAGAACTTTTTCACTTTACATGAACACGTTTCTTTCTTTCTTTCTTTCTTTCTTTTTCCAAAAATAGTGAAAAGGTAATCAAACACACTAAAAAGTACACTTACGAGCACTTTCGTCGAAGTGCTTTATCACATTTAAAGTCAGAAGTAAGGAGAGAACGTTGGTTGGTTGGTTAAGTGTTCCTTTCAGCAGTAAGGCTATATAAGACGTGGATCTACAGCTTGTGTGGAATCCGAACCATGAACACCTAAACTCCTATCAGGAATAGAGCCCAGGTCTCCTGCGTACACTCACTATATTTTTCACGACTGAGTTCACATAAGCAGGCATATAAAGAAAAATCATTGAACACGGATTGGGCTAAGAAGCGTCCATGTGAGGGCGCACCATATGGAATGCAGTATCACGTAGTTATATGATCGTATTACCAGGTGTAAGTAGGTATACGCAGCACAAAATGCCGTGATGAAACAGCTTCCTGAGGTTTCCAATATCCTCTGGTTTTTTAATACTCTTGTACCCATATCGGAAATATTTAGCAACAGACAGTAAGAATTTATATTACTTTTTATATTTTGCTACGAGCAAGCTTTACGCGGTATATTTAACATTTATACCAACCACGGGCGGACTGGGATGAAAATTTCACTGTGGAACAATTCCACGAACCGGACCCTTTCAAGAAAAGTAGCCCCTATTTTTTAGTTATCCAATAATAATTTTTATAATTTTATATTTTTAAATTGGATCTTTATAAATTAAGGAATATACGCTCTTGTAAAGTAAACTATATTCAATTTGAGATAGGTCTACTTTTTGCTTAGTGTTCTCAATGTTCCTTTAGCACACAATCCTCACAATAGTATAGGTATTCTACTGTTTTAAGAGAAAGATTTTTTTTATGTAATTAGCTTTTTATTTTCATACAAAACAAAATTTCGGGAGTCGGCTGGCTGTTATATATTTTAGCAAGGTTTATGAAGTTGTGAAGTGAATTACAACTATGAGCACATAGCTACAACCAGACATTAATACATACGTACATGTCTTTCAGATTACATTTTCAAGTTATGAGTAATTTTTTTAGGACATCACTTTTCTGTCCGACACTATCTAGGATGTTGTCTACATCGATGTATTGAAACATATCCTTTTCCACTGACATAAGCATAAAAGATTTCATCTTATCCTGTGATTCTCAGACCTTTTTTTTTTTAACTTTAACACAGAAAAGCGAGCATGTACTTGTAGGCAAATCCTATGTTACAATTAGTTCCTGTCAAAAGTTACTTCAGGTGATGTCCAAAGCACATTTCACACACAAGGGAACAACCAAACATGATCCATATTAAATGTCCGTGCACTTTCACTCCTATCTGACATCTTAAACATCAAGTAATTCCCAAACTTGTACACAAATTTCCAAACGACCTTTTTTTACCGAGTCACTCTTCTCCGAAACTCCGACATGTTCTAAGGGTTTCATCGTTTCCCTCCCACGTTTACCTTCTTTCCACTGACTCGAGATAAAGTATCGGTATAGACACATGATTCTTCTCTTCTTTCTTTTTACATTATAGCCCTTGCCTGAACGTTACGCAAAATAACGAACACTGTTGTATTTCGAAAGTGGAGGCCTATTACCTCAGGGAAGGAATCAATTTTTGAATTGGAAATTAAGAAATTAATTATTTTGACTGTTCAATAGGCCTACATTTTAACAATGTTTTACAGATATAGCCTACATCTTTTAATTACATTATAGTGTACTGTCTGAAAGTCTTTTAGATCTACCGGCCCCTTGAAATTATAATGGACCGGCCCCTGTGGAAAGCTCCACAACTCCACTATAGCCAGCCAGCCCGCCCCTGATACCAACTAATTAAAACGAATTTTATTTCCTGTAATCCTCCACGAAAATAGTGTTGTGAGCGTTTGAATTTCCTCACATTTACATGAGTAGTAAACGTGCCGTGCAGTGCAATATCTTCCGAACACAAATAAAAGCATGAAATGGTAGCATTGCTGACATCTTATATGCAAATATGTTCCTAGTACAAATGAAATGTTTTTTTTTTTTTTTTTTTTTTTGTAATTTAATTTAATGTCACACAATTACGTCCTTTAGGCTAAGGGACCTTTTAGATTAAGAAGATGATACACACGTCGTCGTAATGCAATTTCCTCTTCTTTTTTCAGCCGCCTACTGCTCACATCTGCTTGCTCAGTACAAAGCACAATATCTATGAACTTTGGTACCTAACATTGACTCGCACTACTCAATGTGGCTTTGATGCAGAGATGGCACGTTTGTGTGTTAACTTTCGCCCATGCCTTCATTATCATTTTTGCTCTACAATGATCAATGCTAAAACCGGAAATATTTTATTTCTACCACTTCCGGTTTGAATGTCCCCTCCATCACCGAACTACATCCTAACAGTTAACCCTCTACATTCTGGCCCAAAATGATGGTCATCTATCAGAAAGTTCTTAAGATTTTTTTTTTTTTTTTTTTCAGACAGAGTACATAATATATAAAGTGGTTTGGGTAAACCAAACTTCTTAAAAAAATGAAAATAAATCTTACGAAATAAAATCTAACTTCAAAATATCTAAGTCTATGGCTGGATGAGAAACGGAATTCTCACCATCACCTTGAAATGACAGCGGAAAAGACAAAGAAAACTGCCAATACAATCATCAGCACGGACAACAGACAATATACAGTAAAGCATAATCAGGCAACTCTAACACACAGTTGAGTACGGGTTGAGTTGATTTTGAGTTTAACGCCGAACCACATGAGCTCCCGCCGGGAATCGAACGCGGATCTCCCACGCCAAAGGCTTAGCCACGGAAGAGCTCCCAGTTGCCTACGGGACACGTAGAATAATAAAATAGACAGCGTGCAAAGAATAATATTGTTATGCCTAACAGAGCCATAGAAAACACTCCCCATAGCTTTATTTCTCTGGTTCAAACAATTACAATTATAACACCCTGAACGCACAAATTCACAATAGAGCATACACATAACGAGAAAAAAAAATACAGAACGAGCAGTTGAAATATTTCAAGGGAAACCAGAAATAATATAAAAAAATCAAATCTTTCAGTTTAACGTCCCATGTTATGCTCTTTAGCAGGGTTGACAAAAACCATGGTTTTTCTTGAAAAAACCAAAAACCCGGTTTTCTTGGTTTAAATAATTTGCTCTATGTATTTATATCACATATGAACGAAAACAAGTTTGTTTCGCCTTGGTGTTATTATGAAACAATCGGGTTATACTGGAAGGGTTCACATAAGCTTAAAGCGGAATCCAAACCTCTTTTCGGCTTACATCCGAGAGAAATTGTTCTTCATTTGAACTCGAAGCCGGGACTAATTGGCTACAAATGCGACTCACTCACGAAAGACTCCTGATAAAATTACGTTGTACTAATCTTTACATACTTGTTAATATAATTGTCAAGAGTCATTTCAGAAGAACAAAAAGATAAACAGTTGCACAAGTGAAACCATTATACAGAATTACATATGGACAATTTCAAAATACTGCAGAGTACAGAAGAACTAATTTAGTTCAAGTTAGTTCACTACGACTTTTATTAATCCAAGAAATACAACAATTTAATTTGCATATCAGTAAGAAAAGTGAATAATAAAGATACGAATTATTTGAGTCTACTTTGGCTCTGACCCATTTATACATAAATAGATACCAAAGATACTTCTGATTTCAATAGATGTTTCTCGTGGGATTTCTATGACAACCCCCCTCCCTCAAAAAGAAAGTACAGCAATTCGATGTATTTTATCAATAGTAAACATTAAAAGAGAAACAATATTTAGAATTTTCCTTTGATTACAATTGCATAATAATAATAACAAACTATAAAAAATCAGAAAAGGAACATTCATAAACTTATAAAAAATTAAAAAGAAACAAAAGTTGCTTTCGTAATATAATCTTTTTGAGTAATGAATAAGGAATTTAGGTCTGAATATAATATGAATAATATATGGGAGTGAAACGTGATAACCCACAAATGTGTTTTCATCAAGATTTTACGAACACTTACACTTTTACGATCATTTTTTTTTTTTTTTTTTTGTTTGTTTGTTTGTTTTTTGGTTTAAACCAGTTTCTTTTAACCAGTCAATCCTGCTCTTTAGGCTAAGAGAGACGGACGATTAAGGCAAATGTATGATGATGGAAGAATTTGTTGGTTTTAAGAATATTAGTTGCACGAGAAACGTTTTAAATTTGTAATACACTAAATAAATAAATAAATAAATAAATAAATAAATAAATAAAATAAAAGTGCTGCGAAGTAGATTGTTGTTGTTTATCGAACTTGAGATTGAAATACATGACATGAATTAGGGAAAATGTCAAGTGAGTTTAGGTGTAAATAAGTAGTAGATGTTGATGTGATTTAGGGTGTTGGAATATTACGATATTGTAATTAGAGTGTGTCATGAGTTATAAGTAGGGACGTGAAGTTTTCGTTTTAACGATAACATCGAAAACTTGAAAATGGAAAAATAAAGTATATAAATATACATAAATGTATGATAGAAGGCCGTTTTTGGTGTTTTTAAATCGCGAAATAACGCGAATTTGGTACCTTTTTCAAAATAACACAGAAATGCACTGCATAAAGCGATAGATTTGCGAAATCGCCCTGTTGGCCGGTAATACTAATAAAATAACACAAGTTTCCTTTGTAAAAAAAAAAAATGTGATTCAGAGAAGACCATCAGTCCTGTTATTTTTAGATCGGTTGGTCAGTGAAAGTTTGCCCCTGAGATTTTGCTGCCTGTACTCTTGAAGCAATATCTCTGCCAGCTTCCAACATTGATTCTGAAAGATATTTTTCAGAATACAACTCCGTAGGCAGGCAAAACCTTAAAGATGAAAATGTAGAAATATTGATAATTTTGTCCTTTCAAAAATAAGAAACATTGAAAAAGCTATAAATTCACCATTAAGTGAAAACGTGTGTTGATAATTATATGAATTGCGTTTTAAAAAGTATATTGTGAATTGATCGTTTTTTGAAGTGAAGAAAATATTAAGAAACACTGCAGTATGGTTTTAAGTCGATATATGTATTAAAATCATATATTAAATAAATCCAAGTTTAGGAGGGATGTCGAGCCAATTTTTTCTCAGACGGTGAGTCCAAATATATAATTTATTCTTTTAAATTTAAGATGTCAAAATTTAAACGTATTCGTTTAATTTTAAAATTTTATTTTAATTACCTTTTACAGACCACTTCCTCTATTTTATAATCTACTTGCTTTACGAAACCATTACAGAATAAAGCAAATAACCCCTATTCACTTGTATTAAATCGCGAAAACTAAAACCGATTTTGGGCAAAAATAACACCGATTTCAGGGATAAAATAAAACAAAAACTTCACGTCCCTAGTTATATGAATGAAAGTATTTGAAAGAGAAAACAGGGTTGAGACATGTGAAAGTTATTGAATTTAAATATATCTATTGTTTTACTGTTTCGTGAAATAATTTGGTAGAAATTACTTTTAATAAATATGGTAAAAAGAAGTTTAACAGAATTAATGGAATGAGAATGTGTGAGGTACCCCGAGAAAACCCAAGGATATGATGTTGTCCACCACAAACTTACTTGATCAGGGATCGAACGAGGGACACCATGCACAAGAGATAAGCGCTCTACCACTGAGCTAAGCATGTCACTCAAGTAATAGAAAACAATTGAAAAATACCATCGGTGGAAGAAACAATGAAAATAGACAAGTTTTCAATCCTGGAAAATGAATAATGCAACCAGTAAATCTTCAGGGATATTTCGAGAACTCTTCACACAATATAAGAATAGCCTAGTAGAAAAAGAAGAATGAAAGTGCGGAGAAAGACAAGGTACCAGAACACACCATTAATCGCCCGGAAGCAGAAAACAACCAAAGAAAAGTGGCACTGAATGAAATAACTTGATTTGATATAATCACGAATGGAAATCTACAAGCATTACAAGAAATATGTAATAAAAATTTTGAAGATTTACAGAGGAAAGCAAATGTAGGATTGAGATAAGCAGAAATGAATCTAAATCTCAATCCTCAATATATAAGAGAATGTCACTTTGTGTCTGCACGCAATAACTACTAAAGCAATTAAAATAATTCTTGGCACTATTTTCAACCTTAGACCTCCCAAGGATCTTATATTTGATTGACACTTTTTGTCATGGGAGTGAGGGGATGGGTGAGAATGGGTCAGATGTAAAAATTATCGAAAAAGATTTATATTAGTGTCGAATCCATAGTTTGTTTCGGGTCGCTGAGATGAAGTAGTGACACTTTCGATGCCGTTTAAGTCCGAATTCATCCTTCATCGGCATGGGAGGTTAGGAAAGGGGAAGAAAAAAAGGTTAACATGTACAAATAATCGAAAATGACCGATATTAGTGCCCAAATCCACTGTTTCCGGAGTAGCTAAAATGAATAGTGCCAGTTCCAATGCCGTTTAAGTGCAAGTTCAACCCCATCGGCACAGAGATGAGAAATGCGGATGAGAAGGAGGTGACATATCGGATTTTTCTCATTATACTTCTTATTGGAATGTGAATCCTCAGAGGATTTACTTTCCCTAAAAGGCCGTGGTGGCTCAGTGGTAGAGCGTTCACCTCTGGAGCGTTGGATCCCTAGTTTGATCCCAGCTTCCACCATGTAAGCTTGTGGTGCACAAACGCCATGTGCGTGGGTTCTCTCGGGGTTCATCCGTTTCTTCCCACTTTCTTCATTCCGCCATATTATTCATTTCTCATCATCACCGTCCTCCTTAACCTCGCTGCATAATTGTGGGACGTCAAGGTAAATATTTCATTTTCCTATTCTCCCCATCCGAAGGAGGAGGAATTTCAGCTAGTACTAGCCTAAAGCGAACAGTTTAGCGTACTATCAATAATACATAGTATAGTAATAATTGTGACTGTGTTCTGTGAATCTATCAAGTTGTAGTGGTCGTGGTAAGGGTCAGGAAATCCGACCTGTTCAGATTCTAACGTGAATTATAGTGTGTTAAGTGAAATCGTGTGCTGCTGACAAAAAGTGTGGGCAAAGAAATAGTGGAGGAGGAATAGTGGAAAAATACGTATCAGCGAGGAAATTCGATTACGGTAAAGAATAAGAAATGACCCCGATATATGTTGATTACTTACAAAATCCTGTTGTGATATTTCTTGCGTAGATTTAACACATTTATGCTTCCCAGAAATAGGATGACAAGCTCTAAGGTGGCGATACGTTGTGGAGCACTACTGGGTTTGCTAGAATCAATCAGCAGCTTTTTTTTATTGCATTACACACTTCCTAGGTTAGTTACTTAGGCACTGACATATGGTGTTCTATTGTCAATTTGTCTAATATGGCCTCACTACAGACGTTGATATAGTCCAAGATTAAACTTCATTCTTGTCCATAAGTAGCCATCGTACACTGATGACGTTTTTTAATATTTTTTCTTTTTTTCTGATGCTTATGTTTAAATTTTGTATAATTTAAAGCAGTTAGTGTCTGATGAAGATAACGTTAAGTTGTCGAAACCGTTACACTGTATTTTAGTTTTAATAAATAAGTGTATATGCTCTGGTCAGAATTGTTAATTATTCCTAAAGAATCAGAAGTTAGTGAAAAGTCGAACTGATGGTATTCTACTAGAAGAGAGTACTGTACGTCTAAATTAGTGTACGACGAAGAATAACCTCTACGGGGAAGGAAATGCAAGAAAAAATAAATCACGATACTCTGGTACTAATACAAGAAAATGGTCTCAATGTATTCAAAAAAAAAAAAAAAGAATCTACACTATAGTCTTGGTGTTTATGAACGATAATTATAACTATAAAATACAGAGAAACACGAACAGGCAAGGTAACTGTATTTCTTGAGTGTTTATATCTATGTAACTGCGTGTCTTGTTAATGCGTATGTATCCCTATATTTTAATAAATGATGAATAAGTAGAAATAGAAAATAATTCAAAGAGAGAAGACAAAAAAGTATAAATGTATGGTCTGGTGTTACTAATCAAGCACCAGACTAGATTAATAGGCGTAACTAGCAATTCTTAAATTTTCCAGGAGAGCACAAAACTAATGCCCTTATTCAATTAACCAACATGTTCACACACTATTTCTGGAGACAGGCGTTCGGTACGGAGCAGAGATATTACCTTAAGCACCTAGACACATACTGACATGCTCAGAGTTGCAGAAAATATATATATATATATATCATTTTATCGTAAACAGGTCGATATTTCTTCAATTAGTTCTACTTCAACGCATTAGGAAATTTGTGTCAAAGAAACAAACACACACAAAAAAAAAAAAAAAAAAAAAAAATGAAGAGATTATTCGAAAACACGGTACAGGTACCGACTGAAATGAGACTTTACGAAAAGACAATGGCAGAGAAGAATGGAAGATAACACGAAAAGTTAAAAACTTAATGACTGGACCGGGATCTCCGGCATACTGTGACGATACGTAGTGTTTAAAGTGCCGCGGTGGCTCAGTGGTACAGCGTTCACCTCCGGTGCATGGGGTCCCGGGTTCAAACCCTGCTCCCACCAAGTGAACTTTGTGGTGGACAAACACCGTATGCATAGGTTTCCTCGGGGTTCTCCCGTTTCCTCTCACTTTCTTCATTCCACCATTTTACTCATTCTCATAATCACCGTTTCCTCTAGCCTAGCCGGCATAATCGTGGGACGTAGAACTCAAGAATTTAATTTCATTTCATTCACTTTTTCACTCTTTGCGTGTTATTGAATCCGCACCTACAGAGGATCTGATGTGTAAAAAAATTGGCTGTTTTCTCTTTTCATTAATATATAAGAGTGAAAGATATATAAGTATATATATTTAAAAAAAAAAAAGCATTACAACAGTTGTATTCGTGCTTTGCTAATGTTGAAATTCGTCTTTAAATTTTGGCCATCTAAGAAGCACATTCGATTCGCTACGTGATTTCTTTTTCTTGGAAACATTTGCAGATTACCTAATCTTTTGTTCATTTACTTTTATTTTATTTTTATTTTTATTTTTTTTTTTTTTTTTTTTTTTTTTTGGATCAAAACATCCAATATATTTCAATAAAAAAACTTATTGTAGGCCTTATATTTGGAGAACTACATATAGTGTAGCCGAACCCAAACTATCAGTTAACTCAATATCACGTGATTATTCCGTAGAAAATACAAAATCTCGATTTACGGGCCGTTGAAGATTTTGTGACCCCTGATCCAAAAAAAAAAAAAAAAAAATATTGGCCAAGATCGCAATCTTTTGATGCATTTTTTAGACCATTCCTAAAATTCTTGTTTCTAGATGGCCAATAAGTTTAAGATCAACTGCATCGATACATGAAAAGACACAAAAACTTACTATCTATTGGAGGTAACTTGACCAAAGATACAGAATGAGATAGTGCTATTTACAGTTTTCTCTCTCTGTATTCACTGTCAGCAACCATAAACAACATCTGCTCTCACACAGTTTATCCTGTTCCGACACCACTTAACTGTCGGGATAGAAACGAGAGGCACCTAAAAGGTGCGGGATAACAATACCAAATTTATAGCAATAAAGCACATATTAAATGGGGGCGACTCCACCACTAGTCTTAGGCGACTAGAACCATAAGCAAAATTGGACAAGATAATGAATATGAATTTACTGTTAAAATAATTTGAAAATAACCAATGCATTTTCATTGAAAATTGGTAGCAATAAGGGCGTTAAGGAATAGAAGGTAAGCAAAGGAATAGCAACTAATTTTGAACAGTCTCACCCTAATTCGAAGTAGTTCCAATCTCCTCCCTCTTACTCATAGGTGATGTTTAGGCGCTGTCCTCGAAGTTCCAGTAACTTGCAGGTTGGGTTGTCCTGATGAAGTCCATGATGAGAACTTGGCATTGAATGCCGGACCCCAAAGGAAGGGAGACTCCGATGTGCCTCGCGTCGTGGTTGAGATCCAAAGACCAAGATCGTGCTCTCTCAATTGCTTTTGACCTGACTGTCCCTTTGACGTCAGAATGAGATGATGTTGACACCACAGAGTTTCCTGAGCGTGGTCGATTACCCAAAACTGACATTGACCAAGTCCATGTTTCTACATGTCGTCGACTCAACACAAAATTCTCAAACTTGCTCCTGAGATTGCTAACGTTGTCAGGTAAACGAACTAAAAAGAGACTCACCTGAGTCAAAGTACTTACTTCTGTATTTATTACTTCCTTGTTGTAACATCGTGTCGTGGGTAAACGAACGAAACGGACAATGTCTTGTAGTAGCCTGACTATGAGGGGCCAATGAGGTCGAACCAATTGAGAGAAGCAATTGATCTAACAAAGCAAATTAAAAGCGTCGCGTGTGAGACTGTTTGGTAGGCAAAAGGTAATAGGAAGTTGCTACCAGTGTTTATTACAAATTACAAGTACAAAGACTTCCTCAATAACAGAAAAGCAATAGTTGATTAATCTTTCAATGCAAAGTCAGATTGCGAAGTACAACAGAATATTGGTGTTAATAACATCAGGCAGTGAACTCTTGAAGGCTGCTTGGCTTCCATGGATGACTGGTTGAATTTCCACATGAAATAAAGATGTCCTAGCTTGTCCTTACTTCATATCCTGTAACAATCCATTCATTTTCTGAATTACCAGGACACTGCTGAATCGACAGTCGAACCTAGACGGTACATTCATACCTTTTTTTCCTCTACAAATTTATAGCAATTTTCTACGTGCAACAGATGCCATTTAGTGGAATGAGGAAAGTGGAAGAAAACGGGAGAACCCCCACAAAATCCATAGACATGATGTTGTCCACTACAAGGTCACGTGATCTGGGATCAAACCCGGACTCTTCGAGCTGAAGCGTGAGGATAACATTCACTTAATCTAGAAGCAAATGTGATATATGCACAAGCACAGCACAAAACGGTTCGAAATCGGTTTTGGACTTTGACAACGAGCTACCAAGACAACGCAACAAGATGTTTCAGTTTTAAATTGTAGTAAACAATATGTCTCAAATAGTGTTCTCAAATATATCAATACGTCGAATATATTAACTGATTGAGTATAGAGCCAGAAAAAGATATTTCACAGTGTACGGTGAACAAAGAATCTTGATTGGTTAACTAGAGTTTTTCCAACTACAATTTTCAAGGAATTAACAGTCTTACCTATAACTTGGAAATTCGCTGATACTACGACACATTCCAGAACAGGTGATAGAAGCTATTCACGAAATCTCTATACGTGTTAAGGCTTAGTTTGATGAAACAAAAACAATGGTCTGATTATACTCAAAACCTTCCCCGCTGTACCATTGGTGCACGTGCTCCTGAGTTCTATTGTGCCCTTTACTCCGATGTTAAATGTTAAAAAAAAAAAAAAGAAAGAAAGAAATCAATCTCACACAAAACTTTCCTATTCATTTGGCGACGAAATTTTCTTCTGCTTATCTGATGAAGGATTTCAATCCGTCATTCCTAGTTCATAATACAATGTCCATACCTGCTCACCTTTAATTCAAACAGGACAAACTGGGGAACGGACGGGGCATATTATGAAGTCCTAAGGCTGTGTTCTGGGAAGTTTACGCATATTCCATTTAGTGTATTTTAATAATACATTTTAATGAGTTAAGTCACTATTTAATATATCTATATATATCTATCTATATATATCTATCTATCTATATATATATATATATATATATATATATATATATATATATATATATATATATATATATATATATATATATTCTGCTTATTTGATAAAAATACTAGGTGTTACCACTGCAAGCAGGCCTCTTTTTCTGAATGTTTCTCGTTTGCTTTGGAATCAAACAGGTTATGTTGTTCATATAGCGACGCATAACTTTCAAAAGCATACAGCAGTTATTCATAGACCTGGAAGCTCGTCTCCAACATCCAACCTAGTCTTCAATGTTGGAACTTTTCACATTTAAAGCCTTTTGTAGAAGAAATGAAATGTAACAGATGATAGAAAATTCAGCAGAAGAAGTTTAGATGTAAAAGTAATTATTTCTCTCTATCTATCAATGTGAAAATATCTAAATCTCTTTAGAAAATATTCAAAGTAATACACGACCAGTATAGTCCTCACTGAATGATTTGTTGTGCATATCATCTTGGGCTTAATTCGGTTTGGAGCACACATTACAATTACATTTATTATTACTATTTTCTTGGACGATACAAAAATACTTAAATATTTTATGTTTACTTAAATAAAATTGAAATGTAAAGCCACTTCCTTAGTATGGAGAATTCTTATATGATTATTCTTGTCGTAGCATGTGTAAGTAACAAGTCATACACTAAAGGTTGAACCGAAGAATCCTGAGAATAAAAAATTAATTACTTATCAGAAAATAGCGAAATTATTACCATATACACTATAAAAACTTTCACTAAACATATTGTCGGATAAGGAGGGACAAGCTGATGAACAGTGAAATAACTATGAAGCATTTAGATGAATACCATGTTCAAAAGCCAGGTCTTATACAGGCTGGAAGGGAACAGGACGAAAAATTTCGGGAGGTGATTCTACAACTAAAAACAACGAAAAAAGTTCAAATAAACATAGGTCCAACGCAGCGTTTTCGAGCAGCAGCCGTGCGACGTTTTACTTGCCTCCTTCTTCTAAGTGCAATATCTGCCAAACAAATAGAAATATTGACGTTGGGTCAAAAGAATGTAAAGAAAGTTATAAGCAACCAAAATGATGGCGCAATGAGAAAGGAGCAGAGCGAACTACACAAGGGGACTCCTCAAAGGGATAAGGGGGATTTACCAAATGAGATGCAGTAAGGAACGTGAAAATAAATAATAAGGTAAAAACGTAAAATGACCTGGTTATGTTTAGTGAACATACTGAATGATTGATTGGAATGTGCAATAGGGAGTCCGCACTGCAGCGTCGGGGAACAATATACGACAGTTGAGTTGATTTTGAGTTTAACGTCCTTTGCAGCAGCGGGGCTATATGAGAGATGTATACGACAGAATACACAACGAACGAGGTGGCTTGTTGGATCGACGCTACCAGTCACAACTACTGTTTCCGACAGCGTCCAAAACAGAAAAGTGGCAATATCAGGGGAGGGTGTTGATTATTTTCGGGAGTGATACCATCCTTCTTGCGTTACCGTCGGTTCAACAAACCACCTCATTCGTGGTGTATTATGTCGTATACATTGCTCCCCGACGCTGCAGTGGGGAATCCCCATTTGCACGTTTCAATCGATCATTCCGCACGTTCGCTAAACATAACCAGGCCATTTTATGTTTGTACATATTATTCATTTTCACGTCCCATACTGCATCTCATTTGGTAAATCCCCTTGTGCAGTTCACTTTGCTCCTTTCTGTTTGCGCCATTATTTTGGTGGGGTTGGACTTTTTTTTTTTTTAATTATTTATTCTTTTGACCGACGACAATATCCTATTTGTTCGACAGACATTCCGCTTAGAACAAGGAGACCGGCGAAACGTCGCACGGCTGCTACTTGAAAACGCTGTTGCGTTGGACCTATGTTTTTTGAACTTTTTTTCTTCTTTTTAGCTGTAGGATCACTTCCCGAAATGTTTCTGTCTTGTTCCCTTCTATCCTGTATATGTTCCGGTAGTGTTGATTCAGGTAAATAAAAAAGAAATGAGTTCAAAACTTCTTGAGTAGTACTTTCAAAAGTCTACACACACAAAAATTATAAGAAACGTAATGCATTGTGAGTGAACATTAAATTTTACTTTTAAATTAAGATATTTTTGCTGTTTTCTTTAAGCCTGCCTCATTGTGGAACTACGTTTGGTTACTGGATTGAAGAAGAATGAAAAGGCGATGTGCTAAACGTATCAAGAAACTGTCGGAAAAAATTAGAGTACTATAAAAAATGCTATGATGCTACAACGTCCCACAGGTAATTTTCTGTTGGGGAAACAATTCTGATTTTGCATGCTAATTCGAAGCCTAGTAAATCGACGTGTTTTAGCCAAATATACATAGGCACAGATGATACATTTAATAGGAACGGCTAGAACAACTATATTGTGAGACATTATTCTCTACACGATAAGAGAGCTAAGGACTCTATTAAATAATAACAATACTTTCGACAAAGTTGATATTTTCAAATATCTAGGATCAATATTTACAGATCAAAATCATATCCAAGAAGAAATTAAAGTTTCGACTAAAAACAGGAAATTCATATTATTATTCAGTTCAAAAATTTTGTCATCGGGAATTCTGTCGAGGAATTTGAAGCTCAAAATACATAAAACAATAATCATGCTTGTTGTGCTGTGTGTTTGCAAAACATGGTCGCTTATTCTTTATTAACAAAAAAAAAAAAAAAAAAAAAAAAAAAAAAAAAAAAACTGAAAGTAACTGAGAATAAAATCCTGAGGCCAATATTTGGACCCAAGAGGAACGGGAATGGGGAATAGTAGAAACTTAATAACGAAGAACTGTATAATATATACCTTTTACCAAATATGGTTCTGGTTGTAAAGTCTGTGAGGCTCAGGTGGGCAGATCACGTAGCCAGAATGGAAGAAAGCAGGAACACTTTCAAAGTTTTGACTGGACATCCTATCGGAAAACAACAATTAGGAAGATAATAGGGAGATGGGAGGACGATATTAAGATGGATCTCGCGGAAATAGGAATACAAAGTAAAAACTGGATCTAGTTGGCTAAGGACAGAAGGCAATAGAGAGCTTCTGTGAAAGCGACATTGAAACTTCGGGTTTAATACGCCATAAAGCAAGTTAGTTAGCTAATTTATTTAAAAAAAAAAAAAAAAGTGTAAACAAGTTTCCCAAGAGCTTACGAGCAGAAAAGTATTAAAATAAGGATAAGTAAGAAAGAAAATAAGGCTTGGACGAGAACAAGTTACTAGCAAAGTGAAGAATGAAGAACGAAGAATTTGTATAAGATACAAGAATTAAACAAAGACGACTACGAAACAAGTAAACAGATGAACAATTGAGAGTTGAGCATAATCACTAACATTATCTTAAATTCCTGTTTCTATCATTTGGGTCTGGGTGCGTATAAGGATCCTCCACCGACTTCTCTCATTATCCTCCCTGATGTATTATAGAAGATCACCTAATACACTACTAACAAAGACCAGGCGCTACATATGCATCCTCAACTCAGAAATCTTATGTATTGCATATTACAGATGTTTCCACTATTTTCATAACTACCTGTATATTTTGCACGTGATTTAGTTTCTAATTCAACAGTAAAAGTAAATAAAATGTTATTTTGCAAATTCTGAAGAAGTTTTTTGTTACTAAAGAATGTTAATGTTCAAATAATCTTCATTTGAAAGTTATAACGAAATCACAGGAATTGATTGCTTATTATCTTCCTTACCACCAAACAAAAACCTCGCTAACATTTCTAAGCAGGTACATTGAACAGTATGAAGGTATAAAACTTGTTCAATAGATTAGTAAGTTTGACTTGTGAACGGTACTGGTTGACTGACAAAGTTCCCAGACGCTCGATTCGAGAAGTGTGCTATTGTAGACAGAGCAGCAGATCGCCTGACTTCAATCCTATGGTCCTCAGTTCCAAGTCTTAGCTGTGTGCTATGCTGATCCTTGACAATAATCACATGAATATCTTTCATAATGGTTAATTAGTTCCGCACAATGCAAAAACTGAGATGTTCGAGGTGTATATCTATATCTATCTATCTATCTATCTATCTATATATATATATATATATATATATATATATATATATATATATATATATATGTATTTAAACTGAATTAGTTTGTCATAAATGATTCAATAAAGCGATATAAAGGAGAAAATAATTTTAAAAGCACTAAGAGGAAGAAAATCATTTTATAAAGTGTTAAAACGTTACTACGACGGCCGTCCAGAAGGTAAAGGATTGCGCATCGCGAGCGGCGCGGATTCCCCACCACTGCGATCGCGTGCGCGGCAGTAAGCTCCTTCCTTCCATTTGAGTATGAGTCGAGTCCCAATGCTGTGCGGTCACGCTACTTGTTTTTGCAGTGATTCAAAATGGCGACGCCAATCGAAAATCCCACCAAATGTGAAATACAGAGCGTCATTTGTTTTCTGAACGCGCAAAGAGTTAAGCCTATTGAAGTTTATAGGCAAATAAAGAACATTTATGGTGATAGTGCAATGAACGAGGCATTATGTTTAATCAAGGAAGGACCAGCGTGCGTGATGAAGATCGGAGTGGGAAGCCATCAGTTGTTATGGGAGAACTGAAGGAAAAAGTCGAAGAAAAAATACAGGAAAACCGGCGTTTCACTTATTCCCAAAACTTTAGGAATTTTTGGATGCAAAACAGTTCGCAAACGATGAGGAATTCAAGCGAGCAATGACAGCCTGGCTCAAATCTTTGGCGGCAAATGAGTATAACATCGGCATTGAAAAATTGGTCCCACGTTATAACGAGTGTCTTGACAACTATGCCGATTACATAGAAAAGTAGGGCAAGGTCCTGTGGCTTTGTAAATCAAGTTTTGTGCTGATACTTTTTGTTTTTATTTAGCCATGCCAAAACGTTCTGAACTTTATGGACGACTCTCGTATTATCAATAAAAATTTTGAAACCTGTGCCAAGCCAAGTAAATTATTGTTATATTCTTAATGGTAATTTTATTAGACAATAATTTGTTTGGTTAGCAGAGTTTGAACACCCCAACTTAAAAAAAAGAAAAAAAGATGGGTTTTATTGAGTAAAATTGAGTTTCATTAAATTTTGCACGTATATTTAAAGCCATATTCCTACTTACAGTACTCCTTAAGATTCATGTTCCATTGTATACGTTATAAAGAACGGAATTCCCTTGTAGAGTCGTAGTGGCTCCCCTCTGGCTCGGGTTCTTGGTTCGATCCTAGCTTCTTCCGCTAAATGGACTTTGTGGTAGGTAAACATCGTGTGCATGGATTTTCTCGGGATTCTCCCGTTTCCTCCCACTTTCGTCATGCCACCACTATCCATCATCACTATCTTCCTTAGTTTCGGTGTAATTGTGAGATATTGAACTACCAGTAAACTTATCATTAAAAAAAAAAAAAAAAAAAAGTCGCACAAGGAAATTTGTGATGCCCAATCTGCGTTTCGTGTTCCTTTATATTTTGATCTTTTAAAAAGAAGGAAGTAGATAATTTTGTAGATTAACGAAGAGGTAGGTAATTCTATATAATACAAAGCAAGAATAAAATCCCCCATTACATTCAAGATTCAAATCCCTTAACCAGCAGTCGTGACTGAAGATTTCTTTAGTTACCCTCGAAACATGCCAGGCGAATACTGGGATAGTACTCAAGTTCAGGACTCAGAGATTTTAAAAAATGTCTTTTTTACACGAACGATAATGATCTACTTAATAAAAAGTAGTTTTTAAGAGCTGAAATCTTTTTAAATCATTCTTATTTCCAGTTGCCAATTTCCTTTCTTACAATAGTTGAGTTGAGTTGAGTTTGAATTTAACGTCCCGTTTAGCAGCGAGGCTATATGAGACGTGGACCTACTGATTCCGAACCACATGAGCTCCCACCAGGAATCGAACCCGGGTCTCGAACCCAAAGGCGCGTACGCTAACTGCTTAGCCACGAAGGAGCTCTTTCTCACAATAGATTTTACGATTAAGAGGCCATTGTAACATATCGTAATTGTATTATACTCCACCAGATACGTAAGAATTCGGGAGTTCCAGATTTGATTGGCGTTCAAATTCAGAGGATAGAGGTATATTTTTAGTAATTTCCTTTCTTAAATAAAGTGTTTTCGATTTGTAATTAACCAACACTTGGAGCAAGACACTTTAGAGTTTGTTTGTACTAATAAGCGAGTGTGTACAAGATAACAAAAGAAGTTCCTGCCGTTCTAGAGCAGTGATAAACAAAGAGTAAAAGTATCTTTAGCTTTCGAAGTAATCCCCAGCATCCAACACCTTTAGCCAACGTTCCCACAGCTGCACAATATCCTGGTGATAAAACTCGGCGGTCTTGGATGCCCTCATTTGGGCAGGATCTCTAGTGGGCGAATATTGTTGTCGGGGGAATGAAAAAGGTGGTAATCTGTTGGCGCAAGGTATGATGAATATGGTGCATGGCACAGTGTCTCCCAGCCGAGGTGCTGAAGGGTCTCCTGTGTCTTTTTTGCCACATGTTACTTGGCGATTCACCAAAACCGGCTACTTCTGCCACAAAGTACGGTGCACTCTTTGCAAGTGCTGAGAGTAGAGGCCAGTACTGATGGTCTGAGCGCAGGTGAAAGGAGCTTGTAACGCACCATTTGCCGACAATTCCACCATACAGATAGCATTATCTTTTGTGAATGCAGAGATAGTCTTGAGGCGTGAGGAACAGGGTCATATGGCGATAACCAATATTTGTTATGATTGGGAGTGTAATAGAGAACCCACATATTGTCACCAGCGAACAAGCGATCAGAGATAAGCGTGTTCAGGTGCTAAGTGAGCAAGGACACACAGATTGTCCCTCGATGTTCTTCGTTGGCTGTCGACAATATGGGGTACCCACCTGCTTAACTTGTATGACTTCCCTATGCTATGCAGGTGCAGTTTAACTGTTTCAGCCGGAACATGAAACCTTTCTGCAAGTTCATCACACGTTAAACCATTGTCCTCCTTGATGGTTGCTTTCAGGGCCTCGTCATCCAACACATGTGGTCGTTCACTGCGAGGTTCATCAAGAAAGCTCACACATCCCGAACAGAATTTCTGAAACTAATGCCTGGCTGTGCATTCGTACATGGCATTTCCCGAATGCCTGGCATATACAGCGACTTGATGCGTCGCTGACAGGCATACTTTAAAGTCATACAACAAACACACGAACAAGCTGTTTAAATACCTCAATTTCTCTTCCACTGCTGTATGTGCGGAACATACATGTATTACTAACTGTCGATGGTCACACTAACTCTCGATCGCTTGGGAGACACAAACGTCATTTCGTTTCCTCTCTGTGAGCATATGATTACTGGGACGTCAGAAACGGTCAGAACTTTTCTGGTCACCTTATACTAGAAAAACAAAGCAAATGTAGTCGCAACGCTTTTTATTCCAGACTAGCTGAAATGCCTGTTCTTTGCACAGGGAGAATTAGGTTCCAGGGAAACATCTGAGCCTTCTCTCCCCCTCAACATACACATATCAGTGCCAGTGTACTAACTGAAACTTCGCAAGATATTTACTTTTGGTATAAACTTTGAACTACCTTCGCCCCTAAAATACGCCCTTTACGGAAAGTTACATGATAAAATCCCACCTTAAACTCTATTTAAAAAAATCATTTCAAACTATTCACCCATTTCCTCGTGACGCATTCACAAACAACAGGCAACGTCGACTGAAATGTGAAGGAAGAAATTATAGGAGTTGTCTTCCTTCTCCTCTTATTTTTAATAGGAAGTTCATATATTGAGTCTCATCTTGTTAACTTGACAGACTCAGAAAATACTTTATTTTTTCTGAAATTTTGAACAGCTTTTTTTTTAAAAAAAAATCAAAATATCCTATATATTTTGAACAAAAGTTTTCTTGTATGCCTTATATCTAGAGAACTCGCTTAACCCAGTATGATGTACTTATTTCGTAAAAAATACGAAAACTCAATTTAGGGGCCATTCAAAAATTTTGTGACCCCTGAACGAAAAACTAATTATTGGCCAAGATCGCAATCTTTTGATGCTCTTTTCTTTAAAAAAAAAAAAAAAAAAAAAAAAAATCATAAAATTCTTGTTATATTAGGATGTACTCTTTAAATCAAAGTAACATAATAAAACAAAGCTCAAGACAGGTACTAACCATGTTCCAAAATTCATTTGAAACTGTTCAACCGTTTCGCCGTGATGCGATCATAAAACCCAGACAACATCAATTTCAATGTAAAGAAAGAAATTATAAAGAATGCTCCCTAACCCCCTTAAAACGGGAATTCTCAAAATCGATATGACACAGGTTCTAACTTGAGAGAATTGAGATACTCAATTCCACGCACGGATTCTGACCCTCCGCTCCTCTCTTTAGAATACACATTTTAACCCTTTTCAGATATATCGTAGTTTTTACTACGAAATGATAGTGTCTTCAAAATTCGATTAAAAGAGAACTAAGAAAACTATTTAGTTTTTTTTTTTTTTTTTTTTTTTTTTTCATTTTACAAGAGAGGGGGCATGGAAGAAAGCTTTGAAAGGGTCTATATGCTACCGAGAGTCGGAACATAGGGGGGTATGGCGTCATCACTTTACACATTCCCTTTTTTAAGGTCTAACTTCAACATTTTTTTGGTCAGCTTCTCTTTAATCTTAGATTTCTGAAAAGTTTTACACTCTCAGTGGAACATTCAGTTTTTATCTGAATTTTTTCGGATCTCTTCGTCAACACAGAAGGAGGATTCAGAGGCGCTAAAGGGTAAAAAGGGTCCACTCGGGTACATGATAGGGACATGTGAGTGGTACTTCCTGAAAGCCTACCCGATTCTGAACAAAACAACGTATGAATCATCATTCTACGATAATTAGGGACGTGACAGGAATTTTTTTTACATAATATCCTTTTTGTTACTACTGTAATTTGGAGCGCTTTACGCGCTTTTCCCATATAGGAAAATATTTTTTCCGACCTTAGTATTGAACATAGGAGACTGGTATTTGTCACAAGTAATTAGTACCACAAGTACTATTTTTGCAAGTAATTTCCAGATTTGTATGTGTACCCAGGGCCGCGGCAGAGGGCCCCAAAATGGGAAAAAGGGATCTTTTTACAAAAAAATCCCAATTTTCCTTAATGTTTTCCTCCTTAGGGACGTCCAAGGGACATGTGAGTGGTAATGTTTGAAAGCTTACTCTATTCTGAAGAGAACGACTATCATCCTACGATAATTAGGGACGTGTCAGGAAATTTTTTGAATATATATCCTTAAAAAAGTATTTTTGCAAAGAGGAAAATTATATAGATTTTTTTAAAAATAAATTTTGAAAGGACAAAACCTTTTTTTTTTAGGTTGCTTACAAAATGTTTTATATTTCAACACAGCACACATGTGCAGGAGAGCCGAAAGTTTTTGGTTTACAGTAATGCTTATCCCCCTGCCCCCTTTACTGAGCCTTCTTTGTTGTCAACGCTAAAAAATTAAAACCCAGGCGAGTTAAAAGGCAGGCTCTTATCAAGTGCACGTGACAAATGACAACACGTCATTTCTTTTTCAAGCAGAGTAAAACAAAGCCAGCATTGTGGACACCAGAGTACACCAGCCTGCCCACGCTTCCCTCCTCCCTCCAAGCTTCCACCCACCCCTGTTTTATGATACTTTTTCCTTGTTGGTCCCATTACGGTAGAGAATTCTGTGAAAGAAAGTGTGCGTCTGAGTATTTTTGTGTTCGTGTGCAGTGTTGTTGTGTACATTCTTTCGAGCAGGGTTTCGAAAAGTTGACATTTTCTGAGGGTACTTGCGTGTATCGTTGGTTCGAGTTCCATTTAGTGTCTTTGCTAAACTGATCATGACTCTTTCAGACGCTCACACTCGCGAGGCTCTGGAAGGCTTTGATACAGACGAAGAGCGGGATGATAATGATTTCTAGATGGAAGATGAGCGAATGGAGAGGGTTGGGGAGGAAGGTGATGATGTTGGCCCGGTAGTACATTTGTCCGAAGGAGAAGGCGGTCAAGAATCTTCTGATGACTCTGTTGCTCAACCTTCAACCAGTACAGGTAGGCGCCCCAAGCGACCTCGTCGGCAACTTCGTCAACCGAGACATGGGGCGGGCTCGCTAGCCGGGACGCTCAAGACATTGGATGAAGATTAATCACGGGAGTCAACAGAATATTCGACAGCCCCAGGTTCCACCTTTTACTGCAACACTTGGGATGAAGAACCGCACTCTCAGTCGGCCAGATGTGCGACCAATTGACTTGTTTTTCCTTTTCGTGACTAAGGAACTTCTCGAACTTGTAGTGGAACGGACCAACTTGTACATCGATCAGGTTTTTCAAACTCTTGGTCAAGGTACAAGGAGGAATCATGAAGCATCTATCTCTGTAGAGGAACTCTGTATATTCCTCGGTGTATGTCTATAAATGGGGACGTCTCGGCGTAACAAATTGATAGACTATTGGATTAAGAAGGGACCGAAGCATTCTCCATGGTACCACCAAACCATGTTTGTATATCGATTTCTTTTTATTCTGAGACACCCACACTTTGAGGATAAGAGCAAGAATCCTGATCCTCATTCCCTAATGTATGACAGGTTGTGGAAATTCAGGCATTTCTTTGACAAGATAAATGACAGATTCATAACAGTATACTACCCAAGTCAGTTCGTAACTGTCGATGAGGTCATTGTCCTGTTCAACGGGAGGGGTGCGTTTAAACAGTACATACCAAAGCATAAAAGATTTGGAATAAACATATTTCAAATCTCTGATGCTCTTGGTTATACTCACAACATGGAAGTAAACCTTGGGAAATTGGGAGAAGTGACTCAGTCAGAGCACTCTATCACACACGACCTGGTAATGCGGTTGTCACGAGAGCTGAAACAATTTGGCCATACTATTTATATGGACAACTTTTGCAGTTCCCCTGACCTCTCCGACGAACTTGCATCATGTGGAATTCGAGCATGTGGGACAGTGAATCCTAGAAAAAAAGGAATGCCCCCTAACTTTGGTCCCAAGCAATTGAAACTAAAGAAAGGGGACATTCTATCTTTCTGGGTTTTATAAAAAAAATTAAAAAAAAAAAAGACACTGGGTTCTGTCGAGTTTGCGAAGATTCTAACAATCCTTTTGATTACGCACAAACTTTAATCTTTGTTTATTGATAATAGTAACGTTTTAGCACTTCATAACATTCATAACACTCTATCTTTTAACGCTTTTTGGAAGTCGGTTAATATTATTGAGTTAACGCTATCACCCGCTGAGGAGTTCCACGGTGTACCTTTAAAGATTATAATCAGATCTTAAAATTTACAGAAGACTACCGCGAAATCATGCCTTTTGAAATATATATATCAAAATATGTGCATCTGTGCCGAAGTGATGTGTAAATGAACACACAATGAAATTGGTGCGTTACATTGTTACAGTATTAGTCTCCCCCCTGGTCTGGTCCACGTGGTCGGAGAAGAGAATAAATAAAACTTAATTTCACAATTATTCATTTTTATTAATCATCCACATAGCCTAAAGGGCATAATCGTAGAACGTTAAAGTGAAAATCTCATTTCATCTGTTTTTCCAAGAAATATCATTAGATTCTATTTAAATTTATCTGAGACCACCCAGAAAGTATATTCTTTCAAAGAAATAATAATCATCAAAATCGATACATCTATGCTCAGTGAACACACCTGTAATATATATATAAACGTGTCGAATTGAGAATTTGGTTAGTGAACGCATCTTCAGTGCGGGAGAGCCGGATTCGACGGCGATGCGAGCTTATGTCATTCGAATCCCACGTTAAACTCCCAATTCACAGTCTCATATGGCCTTGCTGCTGAAACGGACGCTAAACTTCAATCCAACCAAAGAACCAGTTAAGAAAATGTATAATATACCAAAATGAAACGAAATAAAACATAGCACTCTATACAGGGTGTTTCAAAACAACACTGACAACGTTTAGGAGGTGATTCCTCACATGAAGATAAGACGAAAAGTATAGACCAGCTTCGGTGCACAAATGCCTCCTTTCGGAGTTATACGTACCGAAAACATGAAAAAACGAACTTTAAGAATCCATAGCTCCATTACTATGTGACCTACAGAAGTCGGGTCAAGATTTCACTTAGGAACTAGTATATGCTGTATCCAAATATCCATGTTCCAGAATCCTTCCGTACTTGAGCAACCATTTTTATAGAGATAGTTGGTAAGTACTTCAAATTATATGCCCATAGTCAAACAGCCTCTACAAAAATTGTTGCGTGAGTACCTTAGGATTCTGAAACATGTATTTTTTGATAGCCCACATATTAGTTCCTAAGTGAAGTCTTGACCCGACTACGGTAGATCCCACAGTATCGGAGTTATAGACCTTTAAAGTTCAGTTTTTCGTTTTCAGCAGCCCATAGCTTCGAAAGGAAGCATTTATGCACCCAGCCTGGTCTATACTTTTCGTCTTATCTTGCTGTCAGGAATCACCTCCCAAACGTAGTCGGTGCTGTTTTGAAACACCCAGTATATGTGGTAAGTATCAATCGGTATAAACAATACTGAAATAAAAGAAAAATCTCACCTCTGAACTGGAAAAGACCCGAATTCCTATATCACGCTGAAATACTCAGGTTGTTGAACTGTCTCTACAAATTACTATCACTGAGCAATACACGTTTATGGAATAATTCCATCAGAACACAAAAAGGAGTGGATTTCTCTCTAATAACTTAATTGCTTAACAACTACTCTGCAAGAGGGAGATAGGTTTCGAGTTGAGTTGATTTTAGTTTAGCATCCCTTTCAGCTGCGAGGCTATATGAGACGTGGACCTACTGATTAACGTGGAATCCGAACCACATGCGCCCTCGCCGGGAATCGAGCCCGGGTCTCCCGCGCCAAAGATGCGTACTCTAACCGCTTAGGCATGAGAAAGCTCAGGGAATAGGGTTCGAGTCCCCGCCATTCCAACAGACAGCCATATTTTTGATATACACGCTGCTACTTAGGAGCTTATTTATAATAGCTACTTGTTTTATAAATACATGAGGATTACAAGTTTAATGATGTCTCTTGTATATATGCCACGAAACGGAACCAGTGCTTCTCGCTTACACATATAAGTTGGATATCTAACTACCTCACAGAAAATGAACTTTGACACTATGCGCATGCGCTGTAATGAAAATGGACCCACGGTTATGCACCTTAGGGCTAGGCTAAACGAGACGGGTGATTCATGAAAATGAACGGTTGTTCACCACAAACTCAATTGGCCTAGGATCTACTCTGGAAGCCTCGCACCATAAGTGAGTGCCCTACCCCTGAACCACCGTGCCTCCCAGCGCCTGTACTATGGCAAGAAGAATAGAGTATTATATAAACTGGAGATCTAGAGTATAGCCACGATGTACTCGAAAGCAGAATAATGGAGTCTTGGATAAAGAATGAATATGCCTGCAGCTGTACAGCACAAGTGACATCGAGGTCTTCATGAGAAGTGTGGAAAATGTACGCTGCCTTACAGAATAGTGATCCAATGAATAAAAACTTCAATGAGAAAGCAAAGTGTGGTAGACAAAGCTCGCCCGGATCGCAGCAGTGTCAGTGAAGAGGAAGTGTAGGCTGTTATCACATTACTGAAGCCCTACGACGAGATACAGGATTATCGTTCATGCTCTATATTCTGAAATAAAGTCTGGACATAAGAAATTTTGTATTACAGTGAGATACACACTATTTGAAGAAAGTGCAGAAATGGCAAAGATACGACGCTGGTCTAACCCACTTGGAGCGCTATGAACACCAAAGAGCTTTTTTATGCCGTTCCATTACGATGGGTGACTGATTCGCCATGTATGTGCCATTGAGCCTGAAACGCCAACAAGAATAATTGGCGTCATTATGGGTTACCACGAACGTCAAAAGTTCGTCAAAATCACAGCAATATTAAAGTTATGGCGATTCTCGTGTATGACTGTGATGGTGTTATCCTAACACATACTGTGCTTCAAGGATAGGTCGTTAATGCATAGTATCACTGCTAATTTTTGAAACATAACTGCGATCAGTGTTACGAAAGATGCTGGAACATTTTCTGCAGAATTTTTTCGTTATTTGGAAGGGTAATGTTCTCGGGTGCAAGTGGTGCAATCTGCGTTTAATTCGTTCGCTCGATGGGTCCGTGAAGCGCCGTACCGTCCACCATGCTTTCCAGACATACGCCTTTGAAATCTTGATTTGAGTTTTAAGATAAAAGAGCCATTTTATGGTATTCGTTTCCAATTTTTCCGCAAATTTCTCAACCAACACACTGCTCCATTCGATTCATCAGCAGAACAGGTGTTGCTACAGGTATACTACGATTTATACACCCTTAATGGGTACCCCGAAGACCAGTAAAAACTCGCAGAGGTATCTCTTTAATGAACGGAATAACTGAGGATATTTCCTGCATCAGGTCGTCACTTCCGATGAAATATTGGTGTACAACATGACAATCGTAAACGGTGAGAACACTGACAATCAATAAGTAGTTGCCACTATTAAGGTTCCAACTCCCATAATAAATTAAATAATCGTATATACTGAAATATCTACTTTGTTAGATCGATTCTCTAACTAGCAGTACGAGGTGGCCAATTTACGCTTCAGGAATAGCTAAGTACACAAATATATACTGAAATAAGAAGTTGTGTCACTGGTATGAATTGGCAGACTTTCATTAAGGAGGTGGAAGATTAGGTTTAGAGCCTCGCTGACTGGACGATCAGATTTTCTTGCATTATCAGAATCATGAAATCAGCCTGTCTTAATTGAAGCGATATTAAAACCCTGAAATATTTAGGATAAAAATATTGTGTACATTCCCACATAATGCAACTGAATGTCACAGTTACCTGTTTGCATCGTCCTCCACAGCCATGGTCGCTGAAAACGCATGAGATAGACCTCCACTCTTCGCCATCATATTGCTTGTATCCTGAAGGTTTGGTGCGACAAAGTGAGTACCACACTTGGAACTATCAAAATTGCTTCTAATAGACGGGTTCTCTATGCTATTTTCTATCTTCTTTCCTGATGATTCCATTCGCAATTCCTGCAACAGGAGAAACATAAAGCAGGTTATAATGGAGGGAAGAATGTACTAGTTGAAATTATACTCAGAGTGTTTCAAAACAACGCCGATAACGTTTCGGATGTGATTCCTGACACCAATAAGACGAAAAGTATAGAGCAACCATGGTGCAGTAATCCGTCATTTCGGAGTTATAGCCTGCCTAAAACATGAAAAATGAACTTTCAAGGTTCATAGCTGCAATATACTATGGGACTACCGTAGTCGAGTCAAGACTTTATTTAGGAACTAGTATGTGCCGTATCCAAATATACGTGTTTCAGAATTCTGCGGTACTTCCCAATCATTTTTATAAAGGCAATTGGTTAATACTTCAAATTGTATGCTCTTAGCCAAAATGCCTCTATAAACATTGCTGCGTGAGTGCCTTAGGATTCTGAAATGTGTATTTTTGGATAGCACACATAATATTTTCTAAGTGCAGTCTTGACCCGACTACGGTGTCTCATAGTTTTGGAGCTATGAACCTTTACATTTCATTTTATCATGTTTTCGATAGCCTATAACTCCGAAAAGAAGCATTTGTGCACCTAAGTTGGTCTATACTTTTCTTCTTATCTTGATGTCAGGAATCATTTTCCAAACGTTGTTGTTTTGAAACACCATATATATTACTTGTACCTCTTTCTGAGTGAATAAACTAAGGAAAGAGTAAGATAAAAATTAATACACAACTTCTCTTCTTTTTCTGTTAGAAAATCTCTTCATTAAAAAAAAAAAAAAGCAACAGTCTTGAAAAAGCTATTTCGTTTAATAAATCTATATTCAATAATCATTAAAAAGCACTTACCCGCAAAACACCCAAAATTCATCTTCTTGTAAACGTTTTGGTAAAATGTTATTGCCTTTAGCAGATAACTTTTCACAAAACTAACGTTGTTTGTGCAACTATATGTTGTTGGTTCTTATCTTCCCAGTAGCATTACTTTTCCTACTACCAATTATTATCCATGAACTTTCCTTGTACCTGACTATTCTTCGTGACCACTGCAGCTGATTATAGTGTGTCTACTAAAATTCCAAAATGAAATTTCGTGATCTTTTCTTTACCAAACCATACAATTTCGTAACATTCAAAAACTAATAACAGCACCTATATTCTGTAGCACTTACCTTCATCTTATCGCTACTTTCAAAGGCTGCTCCGTGGAGCGATAAAAAAAACTTGGTGTCTTCTCACCAAGAACTTAGAAACTGGTTAGAAAGTAGGTGGTTTTGGCGATGCGATGCGATTAGCATCGCCACTGCTCAGTGATGCCAGCTGAAGGACAATCTCAAGAGCGAATTAGTCCGAATTTTCATGCATGCGATAGAAGCGTGCTTCGCTTGCAATTTGATAGCATCTAAAGCCTACCACAGGCTAATTTTGACATTTTAGAGAACAAAATTTTCCTGTCTCTACTTATATTTGTACAAATCAAAAAAAAAAAAAAAAATCGTGACCCAAAAGCTACATTTCTTGACTTCCAAGAGTGTTTTCTGATTTCGTGACCGATAGACACCCTGAATTAACAATTACAAAAACATTGCTTCTTACTTTCGCTTGTTTCAACTACGTTTTACCTCACTCCACTAATAACGTAGTAGTCGAAGGAAGGTATTAACACTACAACTAATTTAAATTTCATCAACATTTCTCAAAAATTAGAATTTAACATATACTCCTCTTCAAGGCGCAAAATTTCAGTCAGACTCACTCGTCAATTCAAAAATGAGGGTCGCCAGTATCTCTCACGTATAAATTATGAAAAATCTCTCCTTCCCTCATGACATTTGGTTTGACAAAGAAATTACATTTGACGCGCCAAGAGGCAAACCATTTCGATTGAGGGTGGGAAGAGAGGGGCGAATTACAACGTTGTGAAGATTTCACTTTCCATGTCCGTTGTGAAGACTTCACCTTCCGTGTTCTCTCTCATTCATTGACAACTATTTTCATGCGAAACAGAAACTACGAGCAGTATGAGTTTAGGCAGAAACCATTCCTACTGATCGCCAGCTCTAAATTTCTAGTCGCCAGTGGCGACCTGGCGACCGGAAAATTTGCGCCCTGCTCCACTAACTGTATTCAACCACTGTATTCCTTGTAACAAAACAGTAACACAGACGAATACAGTGGGAACACAATTCGTGACAAAAAGATTTTTTCCTGTCCGACTATTATGCACTGAGACTACGGGAAACTGACAGTAAGACGGGTGATAATGGTAGTACAAATAAAGTAGTAGGAAACGGGATAAACCCCGAGACGCACGGTGTTTGTCCTTAGCGTGATTTGGGATCGAACCAGGTATCTCAAGCACCAGAGGTGAGCGTTATACTAGAGCCATCGTAGCCCCCAGATATAAAGTTTTTATATGAAATACGCTATTTTATTCTGTTGATAGAACAGTGGACTTCTACGCAATGCAAGTTACTAATGCACATAATGTATTAGTAACCGTATTTAAGATTCTTTTAAATTTAATATGTATCTAGTTTTCACGAGCAGCACTAAGCAGTTCATTTGTTTCTCAGGTTTACTGTAGTGTCCCATTTCAGCATCAAGGCTATCTAAGCGTGGACCTACATTTTAACCTGGGACCCAAACAACTGTAATGTGTTAAAATGTTAATCCTCTCCCACTGGGAATCAAACCCATGAATACTAAGCAGATTATGTTTGTTTTTTATACATTCTAGAAGCACAGCATAAGGCATTGCATTGTTAACCTTCACACAGAGGTGAGCTTTAACTAAATTAGTGTCCACAAGATTTCTACATTTTGACCACGAAGCATTCATCAAACAGAAAGTTCGTTCTGGAAAGCCATTATTCACTACAACTAACATAGCTTGAACACGTTTTAGTATATTTAGTTCAATATTTTGTTCAATAAAGAAATGTCTTAAAGATGTAGTAAAAAAATGGGTTAAGTTTCGCAGGCGACCCCTCAAAATTACAAAGTCTACGAGAACATTGATACAATTATACAAAATTTAAACATAATCATCAGAAAAAAAACAAAAAGGTATATATATATATATATATATATATATACACTACGGTAGTTAATTACGGAGAAAAACTAAGTGTAGTCTTGCACCATATGAACGTTGGTAGTGAGGCCAGATTAGCTAAATGACAATCAGGATGGAAAAAATCATGATTTTTTTTTAAAAAAAATCATTTTTCTTGATTTAAATCGATTTTTTGAATTTAAATCAAATCTTTCTCTTCGTAAATTACAAGTCGAGAACTCAAGAAAAAGCATTAGAAATTAGTATAAAATGATAATTATGCCATTTAAGTGAAAGTGTTAGGGTTGAATTTTGAATTAATCCCCAATTGTTAACCTATATCAATCCCAAACAATGTTTCTTAACCCTTTTAAATTATGGCCTTTTTTAAAGATAAATTATAGACTTTCAGTCAAGCAGCTACAACGTCATCCCTATTTATCCTAGGATCATGGTTCATGCCTCATTCTCTTCAGAATAGAACAGCCTTTGAAACGGTAACATTCACATTTCCCTATCGTGTCCTTAAACGGGAAATTTTGAGAGAAAATGGGATTTTTCTGATTTGTTTTCAAATTTTGATCCCCTCTGGACTCCCTTGTGTTACTGCACATATCTCAAAATCAACTGGGAAATACTAAAGGGTGTACTGAATGCGTGTATAAAATTTCAAGCTATCTTGAATAATAAGGGCGGGGAAAATATTTAACTGAGCTAAGAACATCCTCACAATGCCCCAGATAACTCGCATGTAATATAAAAATCTCAGACATCCCTATTTATCCTACGGTCGTGATTTGTGCATTATTCTCTTCAGAATAAAAAAAGATTTTCAACTGTACCATTCAGGTGTCTTCTGTGATTTGTGCATTATTCTTCAGAATAAAAAAAGATTTTCAACTGTACCATTCAGGTGTCTTCATTGTGTATCTGGGGCGGAAAAATCACGAAATAAGGGATTTTTTGTTAAAAATATCCTTTTTTACTTTTTACTCCTCTGGACCAACCCCCTGTTTTAAGGTAGAGATGTGAAACACTGAAAATTACTAAGGGATGCATTGAATAAATGTGCAAAATTTCAATCTTCTAGGTGCAAAAGTAAGCCCGCGAAAAATAATATTCCCCAAATACCCCAGATTTCCGTATAAAACAGGATCTCAGGTAACAGTTTCATGAAACATTCCTATTTATCCTAGGATCATGTTCGTACATGTTTTTTTGGTTTAAACAAGTTTTTTTTTTTCTTAAATATTTTACTCGATGTATTTATATTAGATATGGACAGAAATTAGTTTGTTTCGCCTTTGTGTTATTATGCAACAACAAGGTTATGCTGGCAGAATGCAAACCGCTTCTCGGCTTACATCCAAGAGAAATTGTCCATTTGAACACGAAACCGGGACTAATTGGTCACAAATGCGGTTGCCGACTCGCTCACGAAGGACACCTGATAAAAATACGTTGTACTGATCTTTACATAGGCCTACTTGTTAATATAATTGTCAAGAGTCATTTCAGAACGACAAAAAGATAAACAGTTACACAAGTAAAAGCATTATACAGAATTACATATAAATCGGGAAACTCCCGCCTTAGCCACTGGAAAAATCCTGTTATTACTTTAAATGTATTTGTATGTAAAATTTTAAGGTCAACATATCATAATCACTACGCTAAACCTGAGGTATCAAATTAAAAATTTGGTATGTAGACATTATTCAATAAAATCAAAGCAAAGTCAAATCCAAGCTGATATTGGAAGCTACGTAGGCAGTTGATAAATTTTGCCAATTTCTATCAATATATTTAAGCAGCCTTGGCTTCTTTATAAAACAACAGGCATTTAGGCATGCAGAAGTAACAATTTGGTTTTGTTTCATATGTTTAGGCTTAACATCCTTATGAAATACCAAGGTTATCACGGAGAAGACTTTCGCTTAAAGGGACCCTCGAATCGCTACTTGGTTTACACTTGAAGAATGGGTTATGGTTCGACCGAGAATTGAACACGGGACCCCTTGATTAAAAGGTAAAAAGTAGATAAACGTAATGCGGATGGTTTGATATGTGGAAACGTCACCATGAAGTTCACACGATTTAAAGCATTTTTTTGTTTTTTTTATTTATCTATTTTTTAAACAGCTGGTTTAAACCAGCCAACCCTGCTGTGAATCATTCGCATAACTTTGTTGATCCCGAGAGTGGTGCATTTAAAGTCTATCGAGAATATGTGGTTGCAATTAAAGAGTAATTTAAATTTAACTTATCGTTTTGATAATTTAATACTTCATTTTGCCTATTACTTATGGAAGAGAAGGTTTGCTGCTGGCTGCTCGATTGGTGAAATGTATTTCATTTTTCTTCGTCATGCTGGATTGATTTATAATTATTGGTGTGTGTTACTTTATTTTTTTACTATTTTTATTTTACTTTTTTTTCTTTTGCAGTTAATTTTTCTGTATTACGTTAGATTTATAGTAGTGGTTTTATTGTTTATTGTGGTTTTCTACGTTTTCTTAACTGGTTTTGGAGCGAGGGGTTTGGGGGGCGGCAGCCCCCCATTTAGATCTCACCTGAATTGATTTCTCGGAAGATTTTAGCGTCAGTTCTCAAGGGTATTGCCCTTGTACGTAGCAATTGAAGAGTAAACTCTTGGTGAGTGTGGTAGATCATTTGGTTAGCAATCGTGATCTCTTATCATTGTTATGATATATCTTAGTTTGATAGTGAAGTTAGATTACGATTGCTTAAACTTGTCCAGAAGTTACTTTTCGATTCCTTCGATCCATGGGATTATTTTGGGGGACTGATCTCTGAATTGTACCGAGGAATCGGTTCAGGTGAATCGTTTCCATTGAATGTTCGGCATAAAGTGCACTCTTACCATTTTTCCTTAGTTGTTAAATATTTATTTGGTTTTGTTTGCTGTTGTTTCTTTTCAAGTATATAAGTATGTGAAATTTGCACTGCACGTTAATTGCCGTTTTTTAAGCTGAGATGGGATTACAAAGGGTTAGGAGGGCGTGCTCTCCTCATGTGTATAATTTATTTTCCCTTTCTAAGAGGGGGTTGGGAGACTTGCCCTCCCCCTCATGTGCTTCTTTTCATTATAAGAGCATCGTGGTTAGAACTGATACGATACGAAGTTCGCTTAGTTCTATATGTATTAATACTGGAAATATGAAATGTAAATAATAGTAGAATTATCAGTCGGAACCACCATAATTTCTAACCGATTCGATTCGTAAGGAACTGGTTCCTGGTAATATTTCACGAACTGTTACGACGAACCGGTTCTTTATGAATCAGTTCATTGAACAATTCAATTGAATGAAATGGCCTAAGTAAACTCTTGGCTCGGGATCATATCTCTCGTATGCGCAGTAAGTTAGAAATACGAAATGTGCTTCTTACCACGTAGTAGTCCGTAACCAAAACATGAATATCTAGGTGAAGTCAATCTACAAAGTTACCATGAAAGTATTGCTAAGTTTCTATGCCACATGAGAAGTTTTTCCACTATTACTATTTATTCGAATACTTACCGTCTCTTACGTGCCTGCTTTGTACGGACCCTGCGTTACCACGTAAGTTCAAAACCAAACAGGTGGCAACCCCAGCGGTAGAACTGGGACGGTAAGGGGGCGAATGTGGAGGTTACTACATAACCTTTCCTTGTTCTTAAGACTTACAAGGGTGGATTTCGTTGGGCTGTCCCAAATATGGAGATACACATAACCTTCATGATTCACAAAATTTTACATAATATGTAACGCTACGTTCTAGTAAACCTCCTTGAAACTGACACCTCCTTCGATTTATCGGTAATAGTATACATGAGAACCCCCTGATCTGCGTTTCTTCTGTGTTCTATTACCACTTCTACACGAAATACCATAAATTTTCTACGTAGTGCAATAGTAAGAAATATCCATGTGCACAAGACATGCGATATGCGTTAAATTTCCCCCCCCACACACACACACACGCGCGCGCGCACGCGCATAGTCATAGATAAAGTACAAGGGCACTACACATGCAGATATAAAGTACAGGTACCTTCTTTTTTATTTTCGTATCAATCGATAAGTAAATAAAAGTCGCTTTGTTACCCCCTTTGTACGTTCGACAATACTCAATTTATTTATTTATTTATTTCGGAAAAACAACAGGCAAATGCCTAATTACAATGAATAATCCCTAAAAGTATGAGCGTCCTGCTCCTTCAGGAACTGATGCAGCTTCATGTATACTATATCCTCTGTTCCATCAGTGGGAGCTTAGCCATACAGAATGGAAGAATTTCAAGAAGGTTATACAAAACTTCTCTACATAGCTACAGATCGTTAAAATATTTACATCACTCGTATTAATTTGTTACGCACACACGTCTTTCTTTTTTGCTGACTGAATAACTTCACCTACAAAAAACATACTACCGCTGCAACAAATCCTAAATGACACAACCACAAGAATAGCTATCATGAAAACATTGCGTCAAATTTTGTTATATTTAGTTTTCAATTCAGAAAAAATTCAAATTACTTTAAAATAAAACTTAACAGTAATTCGCAGAACAACACTCCCTTAAATAAGAAATTTAGATGTATGACAAAAAAATACAAAATCATTATTATCTTGTTATATGCCACAGAGAGAAAGTGTTAGGAATGTCAGCTTTGTATATTCAAGTTATTTAAATGGTAAACAAACTAGCATTTTATGTTTTCTATGCGTATTTCGTTAGTATTAAGATTTAACGAGTGAAAATAATACTTGCTAACGCTTAGGCATTTGTTTAACTTGTAAATTACATAGAAATGAGGTTACCTTCCAAAATTCAGAACAAAAAACGCTTTCACCCTACTTTCATTCAGAATAATTCATCGATCCATTTCTTCACAGACTATTAACTAAAGAAAACAAATCCCATATTCATGGTTGGAAACTCAATCTTTCTTAATTTCTTGGATCGTACTAACTACGGTCACAGATATAGCGCCATGTTGACCATATTACTGATATTGTTTTGTGTAGTAATTAATTTGTAATTGATTAAAAGAAAAGAGCAAGACACTGACGAGCTGATTGCATGATTACACACAGAAGGTCCCTACTAAAAAATATTAATTAAATACCGATGTAGAGAAGCACAAAGATAAAATGTTATGAAACAACAATGGTTACACTAATAAAAGAATGGCCAAAATGCAGATTATTGAAACCAAAAATATGGACGTAAAACAAAATGGATTCCAAATAGAACATTTTCGCTGCAACACCCACGTTGAAGTCTATCTCAATCTCAAGAAAAACGTAAATATTTTTACAGAAATTAACTGCACATGCTCCGCATTCCGTCAAATTAACGTCCTTTATCAGAAGATTAGTGCAAATTACTATAGAAAGATTATCGATTTTTTTCTTACACTAATTTTTAAAGAGTCTGGTTTACCTAAAACCTTATTCTGTATCGATCCAGCAAAGTTTATGAATTACAACGCAATGTATAAAAAGCTACAAGAAATTATTGTAACTGTTATACCGATTTTCGCAAACTCAAACGCAAACTTTGCGTTGCATTAACGCAAATATCACTCAATGAGGCCACAGAACTCATATGCCTTTATCCTATCTGTCCGTTCGTCCGGGAGACAAAAAAAAATCTCAAGACTAATTAATGGATCACCATCAATTTTTGCCAGAATCTGTAGGATTGAATGTAAAATTCAAACCGCAGGGGAGTAACGCTTCTTTCACATTGAGGCGGCGATTTGCCGTCGCCGCTTCCGGCAGTTTGCCGCGTGAGAATTTATAGAATTATAAGTTCATTTGCCCAGCGCTATCCGCACATATATCCCAATCTTCTATTAAATAAAAAATAATAATTTGTATTGATTTGGACTCTTTTTAATCAACGACCTATGGATTCGACACTTCGGTAGTATCGGTCGTTTTCGATTATTTTTACATATTATCTTTTCCCATATATTGTACGTAACAAGTTTGGTTAAAAGTACTTCAGGTGTTCTAAGCTAGAACATAACCACATATACAAACCACACTCCACACATACACACACACACACATATATATATATATATATATATATATATATATATATATATATATATATATATATATATATATATATATATATATATATATATATATATATATATACGTAAAACACACCCAGACCCATACTATCGCAACCACTCTCTATTCTTTAGGGATGGGCAAAACTGTTTTTTATAAAAACCGAAAACCGATTTCTATAAAAACCGAAACCCAGAAAACCGACGAAACAGGAAAAACAGCCTACTCTCCCTGCTAGAAAGCGGCGCGGCAGATTGCCGCGTATAGCGAAGCGAGACATTGCAACCAATGGAGCTCCTTATATATAGGCGGCGATGTGCCGCTTGGGTGTTGGGGGAGGTAGCAAGTGTTGCCATAGTGGTGGGCACAAAAACCGGTTTTTCACCGTAACCGGCTTCGGTTTTTCATTGAAACCGATTTCGTTTTTTTCCAAAACCGGTTCGGTTTTCACCGAAACTGGTTTCGGTGAAAACTTTTCGAAAACACATAAAACTATTTTTGTGGAAATGGATTCGGTTTCCGGAGAACAATGAAACATCATTCTGGTCAGAAATAGAACAAATTTTGGGAAAAAAACGGAATTGGTTTTGAACAATACCGAAACCGGATCAGCTGAAAAACCAAACCGGTTTTGGAGAAAACCGATAACCGGTTTCGGTGAAAAAACGGTTTTTGTGCCCACCACTATGGCAACACTTGCTACCTCCCCAACACCCAAGCGGCTTATCGCCGCCTATATGTAAAGAGCTCCATTGGTTGCAATGTCTCGCTTCGCTATACGCGGCAATCTGCCGCGCCGCTTTCTAGCAGGGAGAGTAGGCTGTTTTTCCTCGCCGCGAAAATTTGCGGCGACCGCCGCGCATATATGAAAAGCTACATTGCTTGCAGTGTCTTTCTACGCTGCGCGGCAATTCGACGCCACCTCGAGCGGCAGTTCGCCGCCAAATGAGAAAGAGCTGTAATGGAGATTACATTCAAACGCAAGCGGTAGAAATAAACCATTTTCGGTTTTACGTTGATCACCATAAACTAGAAATGGTAATACATAGCAAGAAGCTGTTTTCTGCAGTCGATTAAGCGTACCAAGAATACATGTCTGTCATCTATATTCTTAGCTGTTTACTGAAAATGTAAGTGATGTGAATCCACTACAACTTGAAAATTGATCTACATAGACAAAAAAAAAAATTAAATTAAATAAATAAGTATAGCAAAAAGTAGTATTTTTGAAATCAATTTACCGTTCTAACAATGGGTTTCGTCTTCATAACGCTCTATTAAAACCAGGAGGGGTCAAAATCAAGTACTTGCGGTTTTAACGTTGGTCGATATAGAGTAAAAATATAATAAAATATACAGCGAGAAGTGGCTTTCAGCAATCAAGCGTCTCAAGAATATACTCTATTTCCACTCCAAGTTTAATAAAACATTCCATCTATAATCTAATCGCATAGTGTGAGTTCAGAATAGTTCGTCAAAGTAACAAAACACTCCATCTGCGCTCTAATCGTTTAGTACAAGTTCAGAATAGTTCGTCGAAGTAGCAAAACATTCCATCTCCACTTTAATCGTTAGTACAAATTCAGAATAGTTTGTCAAAGTAATAAAACACTCCATCTCCACTCTAATCGTTTAGTATAAGTTCAGAATAGTTCGTCAAAGTATTAAAACATCTACACCCTACATTATTAAAACACCCTAGTATTACATCTACACCCTAGTAATATTAAAACATCTACATCTACATCTACACCCTAATCGTTTATTGCAAGTTCAGAATTTTTCGTCAAAGCAATAAAACATTCCATCTCGACTCTAATCATTTAGTGCAAGCTCAGAATAGTGAGTCAAAGTAATAAAACACTTTGTCTCCACTCTAATCGTTTAGTGTTAAGTTCAGAACAGTTCGTCAAAATAATAAAAACCTTTATATTTCACTTTTCTCTTTCATATTATTACCTAAGATGTTCCGAACTGTTAGTACTGTAGCGCATAACAAAATAATTGCTTACAGATTGATGATATGCGTGTAAATGGAGTGTCTCCCTTATGGGGCGCTTACACTTAGTCGATTCAGTTGAATTGACGTCACTTTCGTCTCAGTCGACTGTGTAAACAGGACTTCGACCAAGGATGTTATAAAATAGAGGATCTGCCCATACAACAAAATCGTGAAGCCATACGTCACAGCTTCGCCACACCTAAATTTACTCTGCCCACTCCGCACCACTAAGATAGCAATGTTTCGAGCCAACAATCATGGTGAAAACGTGAGTAGCCAATCAAATGTTCCGGCTCAGACGATGCTCGGTGGTTGTTTTTTGGCTTCACTGAGTTCATATGATGGAGATAGGTATGGGCAGATCCTCTATTTTTTAACATCCTTGACTTCGACTGAATCGCCTGCTGGTCGAAAGCTACTAATCGACTGGAACCTGAATTGAAAGATGCTCTATTTTCTGGCATCGATTCGATCAGATTGCCGAGTGAAAACAAATACGATAGCGTAAACACCTGATTAAAAAAAGAAGAAGAAGAAGATTTTAGCGAAAAGAAAAACTTTCTTGGAAATGATCCGTTTCAGTACAACTGAGATGATGTTACTTGGAGAATTATAATAGAAAAATGAATGTTTACGAAATTTTAAAAAACGCTCTTTACAGGAACATTGCTGCTAGAGAAGCAGCACTAGAAGTAATTATGCATCAAATGAATTTAAAAATCACAACTGCGGATCTGAGGAATAAAATTTAAAATATTAGAACGACCTATAGTAGAGAAGTTGCAAAAGGAAATACTTCGGAAAGATCGGGTGCAGTTGTGGAAGAAATATACCAACCAAAGATAGCTTGGTTTCATGAAGCTAATTGTTTTACGCTACATTATACCTAGGTAGAAGGACGAAGCTCCATTAGTAACATGTTATGTGTTATGATATGACCTGTTAAGAATGATCTAATATATTATGCTAATCAAGGGTTTCGCTGTTTTCACCTTGAGTGGTTTAGATAGCATTCTCGCTTTTAGTAGCTACCCGGCACAAGTTGATTAGTGCTTTTTATACTTGCTATTAGGATTTATGGCACTACGCTTTATTTATACCGATAACAGTAAGTCTTTCTGAAGTAACTCTGCATCCAGTAATGTAAGTCCTCCCTTCTGCAAAAGTAAAATACCGTTAAATGAAATGAATATATTATGATTCTAATAATACACAATAACACACTGAGCAAGGCTATGTGATAATATGTACAAAAAAAAAACAGTATCACGTAACAGTTTCAACACAATAACTCTGTCTTCATCAGACTTCCACTCCTGGCTGCTTGGGAGTTGGTCGTCACTTATATATACTCTCTGGAGATCAACTTTTAATTAGGCTCCGCCCCTTCATTAAAAAGTAACACTTGTGTGGCTTTCACTTTCACTGTTTAGCTGCACACGTGTCCAAGTAAAAGTTTACTTTTTTCGCTGGATACATTCTGTCCTCTAATTATCCTTATTTTACTTGTTAATTTTTTCCCTTTCTTTCTTCTTCCTTTTCACTTCCTCCTTTTCACTTCTTCTTCTTCCTTTCTTCTTTAAGCAGAATCTTCTCCCACTCTTTATTTATCGATAATCCTGCATTCCAATCAGGGTGGATTGATTTAAATCAGGGGCGTCATTTAGGGGGGCCAGGAGGGGGCAATTGCCCCCCAAGAATTTGAGAAATACATATACTTTAATCCAGGGGTCCCACAAGGGGAGGCTATGACGCAAACTGCGTCATTGAAATATTTGGGGGGGTTAAAAATCTGTATAAATGTTTGAGGGAGTGTAAAAATTAATCGAAAAGATTTTTTCATGGAAGAGCACCTATGGATAGACAATTGGGGTGGGGGTGCGTCATGGACATAAGGGGGGGCACCACTGCTTTAATCGATTGTCTACTAATATACTAGTACAAGACGAGAAAGTCTTATGTCGGTGGCGCTCTTGCCCTCCTCAAGCGAAGTCTGAAATGACGTCCCTGATTTAAATCAGTCTGATTTAAATCAAGATTTAAATCACTTGATTTTTTAATAAAAATCATTGATTTAAATCAAATTCCGAAATAATTTAAAGTGAAAATAAGTAAAGTCCCATTTCAGTTCTGTTATTTCGATTTTGGAAGATGATAATCATAATACAATGAGACTCAAATGTACAGTATGTACAGCATTGTATGAAAACAAATGTCACGCAGAGGATGATTAGGGAAAATCCCGTTTTGAACGGGTAATAGGGCAATCCTGTTTTCTTCTCTTCGCAACATAGGGTTTATATTGTAAATCGTTTATTCCAACAGGGAAATCACCATCGACATTTAAGACGAAGATGCTTTTGTGTGCGCGTCTATATAATAGTTCCCAGATAATAGGGCGTATTTAGAAGTGTCCTATCCCCTCTCGATTTTTTTTTTTTTTTTTTTTTTTTTTTTTATAACTTTGGGCAAAATTTATGTATTTCGTACCGCAAGCTAGTTACAATTTCCTTAAAAATATGACCCTGCCAAATATCAGTAACTTTTGTGGGGAAAAAAAAGTGTCACCTTGATGAGAGTTGCTGTACTTTTTCCTTAACGCTTAATCTTTTAAATTATATCACCTATTTTTAGGTGATAGAATAAAATCTTCATTATTCGATTAAAAAAGTACCAATATAGTTTTTTAGTTCGTTTTCTCGAAGGACTTTGTAGAGCGTGTTACATATGCTTTAACGCCTCTCTGCGTCAAGACATAGGATGTGATGGCGTCATAAATTTAAAAAAGATATTCTCTGTTGTGCCTATTTTTATTATTTTTGGCGGGCCTACATTTTGCATCCAGAAAACAAATTCTGCACACTTGTTCAGTTCACCATTAGTATTTTTTAGATGATTTCAGATCTCTGCGTGAAAACAGGGGAGTCCAGAGGGGCAAAAACGTAAATAATAATAATAATAATAATAATAATAATAATAATAATAATAATAATAATAATAATAATAATAATAATAATAATAATATTTTTAACAAAAAATAGCTTTCTTCGCGATTTTCCCGCCTAAGATGGAGACATATGGAGGTACCATCTGAAAGGCTGTTCTATTCTGAAGAGATTGATGTAGGAACCATGATTTAAGGATACTGTAAATAGGGATGTCTCAGGAAACTGTTACCTGAGATCCTGTTTTCTACGGGAATCTGGGGATATCTTTTTCGCGGGCTTACTTTTGCATCTAGAAGTTTGAAATTTTGGACATTTATTCACTGTACCCCTTAGTATTTTTCAGATTTGTTTCAGATCTTTGCCTTTAAACAGAGGCGGTACAGAGGGGTAAAAAGTAAAAAATTGGATATTTCTTAACAGAAAACCCCTTTTCTCGCGATTTTGCAGCCCCAGATAGCCTACACGATGGAGACATTTGAATGGTACCGTTTGAAACTTTGTTTTATTCTGAAGAGAATAATGTACAAATCATGATTCTAGGATAAATAAGGATGTCTGAGGAGATTTTTATATTACATCCGGGTCATCTGGGGTATTTTGGGGATATTCTTAGTTCATTCTTAAATATTTTTCCCGCTTTTACTATTCAAGATAGAAGCTTGAAATTTTGTACACATATTTAGTACACCCTTAGTATGTCCCAGTTGATTTTGAGGTCTGTGCGTTAACATAGGGGAGTCCATAGGGGATCAAAATTTGAAAAAAAAAATCAGAAAAAATTCCGACTTCCCTCAAAATATTCCGCTTCAGGGACATGATAGGGAAAATGTGAATGTTATCGTTTTAAAGGCTGTTCTATTCTGAAGAGAAGGAGGTATGACCATTATCCTAGGATAAAAAAGAATGATGCTTGACTGAAAGTCTATAATTTACCAAAAAAAAAAAAAAGCCATAATTTAAAATTGTTAAAAAAAACATTGTTTGGGATTGATATAGGTTAACGATTGGGGATTAATTCAAAATTCAACCCTAATATTTTCACTTAAATGGCATAATTAACATTTAATAATAATTCCTAATGTTTTTTCTTCAGTCCGCGACTTGTATTATACGATGAGAAAGATTTGATTTAAATCAAAAAAATCGATTTAAATCAAAAAAATCATCAAAAATGATTTTTTTTAATCATGATTTTTTTCCACCCTGATTCCAATTCATCACCTTGTCTCCTGCCTTCATAATCTCCCTGGCTTCCTTCCATTTTCTCACCAAAGTTTTATTCTCTACTTCTATGACCTCTGCTCCTTCCCACCCTATCCTGTGGTTTGTCTCTTTCTGATGCTTGTATATCGCATTGTTGTCCCTTTTCAATCTTACATCATCCTGGTGCTGTTTAATCCTTTCTTGCATTTTCTTTTTTGTTTCTCCTATGTAAATTTTGTTACACTCCGCGCATCCTACTCTATATATTACTCCCCTTTTATCTTTGTCCGCTATTGCTTTTCTCTTGGTTCTTCTGACTAGTTCAATTATTCTGCTTCCTCCTTTCCTGTACGTCCTAATTCCTGCTTTCCGAAGCATTCTCTTTATCTACTCTGTTTCTTTGCCTAGGCTTTCTATTCCAAACCATTGTTTGTTCTTGTCTTCTTCCTCTTTCTTTCTCCCTCTTGCTAAGTCTCTTGTGACCCTATCCTCTTCGTTGAATCCATTTCTCCTTAGTTGTGTCCAGAACTTCTTTAAATCTGTTTTCCTCTGTTCTTCATTTGTGTTTAGGTCTCCTATTCTTTCTTCCATGCTTTTTATGAAATTCTTCTTTGTACCCTCATCCACATCACTTCGTTTGTGGCAATACACTCCCACTGCACACTCTTTGTGTATTAGTACAAAAGAACAGCAATTTTACGAGATGATGTCAATTAGAAAATAAAATCATACCATTTTTGGTTATTTAATGATTCTACAAGAGACCGTCATAAAAATGGTAATTTTATAGTTAAAATGAGTTGAGTATAAATGAAAGAAGACTAATAGAATATATATTACCACTGGTAAAGCATTTCTACAAAATGTAAGTAAGCAGTATTTTAAGTTTACAAGTTGTATACCACGGTTACAATGAGTGAGTTCATATGAAAGAACACTGTAACATATTAATTTCAACCAGCAGAGTATTTCTCTATAATGTAGGGAACGTGTATTTTATGTTTACAAGTTTAGGGTTATTACTGTGAAAACGTGACAAATGTTTAAACCTACACAAGGATCCTCTACTGAAAATTCTTTTATCAAAGTATATGATGCTCCTAAATACTGTCTTCTTAATATCCATTCCCTTACCCAACACCATTTTCTTTTCTTTTCTCTTGTCACTGCTATTTTAATTTCGTTCCATAATTCTTCTGCTATAACATGGCAAATTAGTCCAATTACTTTCCGCTTGGACATCTTTAGAATCGCCAGTCGATTTCGAATCGACCAGACAAGAGCGAGTTGACAAGCAGCATTCAATTTCGGTTGAAATTATTGACTACAATCCATCGATCTGTTCGGTCTAGTTGCTTCGATTTAGTCGCAACTGCCAAAGTCGATTAGCCGTGCGATTAAGTCGAACAAGTGAATACAGAGCTTTACGGGTATAGACAGGCATTCTGATGTACATCTTAGAAACGATTGTGAAAAATCGAAACTTTTGCTAAGTGAGCACACTAAAAGAGAGAATATTATCTAACCAAATCAAAGCAGGAACACACCAGGGGTTCCACGTGGGAGTGCGTCCGTATGGAGCAGGAGGGTCAGTGACGGTGGCTATGTGATATAGCATAAATAACTCTTGATATTGCATAAGTTACAGCGTTTGTAATGGTTTCACATAGTAACCCTATACTTGTAAACATAAAATACAGGATTCCTACATGGTGCCGAAGTTGTCCGCCAGTATAAATTAGTATGTTATACAGTTCTACTATGTTCTGCACTCACTCATTTCAAACCTAATATAGTCCTTATAATTGTTTGACACTAGTAACATAACGTTTATAAATATAAAATATTGGTCTCCTACATTGAATAGAAATACTCTAACAATGGAAATTAATATCCTACCTAGATAATGCTCTTTCATATGTTTTCACTGATTCTAACCGTAGAGTTACCATTTTTATGATCAACCATTCTGCACTACAAGCATCTCTCTACTAAAACCGGAAGTGATATAAATCTACTACTATTTCCGGTTTCAATAATAATTGAGAAGATTTTATGCCATACAAACAAAACCTTTCCCGTGGTGTATAAATGACACGGATACTTGTTTAAATGGTATTAGAGAAAGGGCCAAGGGGGTGATAACTCCCTCCCTCCTACTTCGGAACTTTTCCACTATATTAGAAATGTTCCTTAAGGTCCTTAGAATAAAAAAAAATACTTGTTCGTCAAAATATAAGTGCAACACCTGAGTCCTGGGGCCCTTAACCCTTTAGCAACCGTGTATATTTACAGATATCGATGGGATCTCTTTAAATGACCGTAGATAAGACCGTTAGTGCAACACTGGAACAAGTTATACCTCGATCGATTTGTAAGAGTGTAGGCTTTCAGTTTACGTAATGAACGGTACATTTCTGTGTACAAAGGAAAATTAACTGAGGGATATTTAAGAAAATTTCCCTGAAAACATCACTTCTCGAGATTCTGTTGGTTATTACGTAGCAACACTGCAAACTAGGTGAATAATAAAATGCATTTGTGTTTCCTATTGTACGTTTAACTTAAACTGAAAATTTCATCTTGATCCATCGAATAGTACCAGAGGAAACCTTTTTTCTTTTTTATAATTCTCACAGAGTTCATCATAATAAATTTTCATGGAAGTACAAGTATGACTTTGTGGCAAGTTTTCGACCGTCACTGCAACAGTGGAACAAGTTATACTTCGATGGATTCGTAAGAGTGTAGACTTTCTGTTTCATCATGAACGACACATTTCTGCATACAAACGAAAAATAATTGAGGAATATTTTGAAAAAAATCCTCAAAATCCGCGATTCTTTTAGTTACTACGTGGGAATACTGCAAACTAGGTGAATAATAGAATGCATTTGTGTGTTTTGTTTCATTTCAACTTAAACTGAAAATTTGGTCTTGATCCTTCAAGTAGCAGCAGAGGAAATAAGTATTTTATAGTCTTCACAGGGTCCATAATAATTTATTTTCATGGAATTACGAGTATGACTTTGTGTCAATGTACAGCTATTACCGTACGTGACAACATTGCAAACTACGTGAATAATAAAATGTATTTATGTGTCCCATTTTATGTTCAATTTAAACTGAAAATTTTGTCTTAATCCATGAAATAGTAGCAGAGGTAATAGATATTTTATTGTCTACACATGGTTCATAATAATTGACTTTCATGGAAGTACGAGTATGACTTTGTGCTAATGTTCCGTTTTATTTTTCTATAGAAAACAATTGATACAAATTATCCTAGTTGATTTTCTCATTCTTTATATTATGACACATTCCCAGTACCGAGAAATCCCCCAGGAAGGTTTTATGGTTTGTTGGTCCATGGTGTAATAGAAAATATTTCAATGCAATAATTTTATATTGCTCATGAACGAAACATACCTAAAGATAAATTCCTTGCAGGCGCATTCTGTGCAGGTATGTCAGTAAGTATTTTGCTTACTGCGAGCTGTTCTTAATCACCACCAACATGTGTGAGTTCCTTCGTAGCTGTCCACGGCAAAATTGCTACATTCATGAACATTTTCAGTTCGACTATCTGGTACAAGCTGTGGTATCTCATTTCGGCTGCCATGAGATCCACTTCTTGAATCTGTATCAGTAGTAATTCATCTTCCTATCGAATAGGTGTTCCTTTAATGGCACGTTTAGCTGTTCTAGTGACGCATGTCACTAGAGAGTTTCCCATGAAACATCCATTCTCTTTTCTTCGTGATCCCCATTTTAGTTCTATTACTGGCAAAATACGCACTGCTTCTCGTTAAACAGGACATCTGCTACATACTGTCGTATAGCAGTACGCTCCAAATATAGTGAATTATTCACTAAGAGTGTAAAATTTTCCGCCACACATGATTCAGCAGACTGGCTTAAGCAACAGTGGTAATTTTGTGTAACTTTGGTAGTCCCAGCGATAGACCGTGTTTGTGTCGTATTCTCTAGGAATTTGGATGCAAATTGATTTTAAGTGGTGCAGTTTTGCGATGTTCTTGTTGCAATTGTCGTCTGTCTGTCATCTATCTGGCTTCTTTTTATATATCATTATTCTCCAGAATAACTGAAAACGTGGATTTTATGGCGAATGTGCTACTATTATCAACTTACAGACAGACAAGAACGTAAACAATATAACGAATTGTTTAATATTACGGCAATTAAAAAACTACAGATTACATACTATATTAAGTGCGATTATCTGTGTGCACATGTAACAAGAATACATGCCCTAAGCAATAGCTTCGAGAGTTGTTTGATAACATCACATATCAGCAGATATGTTTGGAAGTTGTATTCATTGTAGAATGGCAGAACAACAAGTATTTTCAAAATAAGATAGTGTAACCAAACAACAGTAAAATTATTGCTTTGAAATATTTTCTATTACACCATGGACCAACAAACCATAAAACCTTCCTGGGGGATTTCTCGGTACTGGGAATGTGTCATAATATAAAGAATGAGAAAATCAACTAGGATAATTTGTATCAATTGTTTTCTATAGAAAAATAAAACGGAACATTAGCACAAAGTCATACTCGTACTTCCATGAAAGTCAATTATTATGAACCATGTGTAGACAATAAAATATCTATTACCTCTGCTACTATTTCATGGATTAAGACAAAATTTTCAGTTTGAATTGAACATAAAATGGGACACATAAATACATTTTATTATTCACGTAGTTTGCAATGTTGTCACGTACGGTAATAGCTGTACATTGACACAAAGTCATACTCGTAATTCCATGAAAATAAATTATTATGGACCCTGTGAAGACTATAAAATACTTATTTCCTCTGCTGCTACTTGAAGGATCAAGACCAAATTTTCAGTTTAAGTTGAAATGAAACAAAACACACAAATGCATTTTATTATTCACCTAGTTTGCAGTATTCGCACGTAGTAACTAAAAGAATCGCGGATTTTGAGGATTTTTTTTCAAAATGTTCCTCAATTATTTTTCGTTTGTATGCAGAAATGTGTCGTTCGTGATGAAACTGAAAGCCTACACTCTTACAAATCGATCGAGGTATAACTTGTTCCACTGTTGCAGTGACGGTCGGAAACTTGCCACAAAGTCATACTTGTACTTCCATGAAAATTTATTATGATGAACTCTGTGAGAATTATAAAAAAGAAAAAAAAGGTTTCCTCTGGTACTATTTGATGGATCAAGATGAAATTTTCAGTTTAAGTTAAACGTACAATAAGACACACAAATGCATTTTATTATTCACCTAGTTTGCAGTGTTGCTACGTAATAACCAACAGAATCTCGAGAAGTGATGTTTTCAGGGAAATTTTCTTAAATATCCCTCAGTTAATTTTCCTTTGTACACAGAAATGTACCGTTCATTACGTAAACTGAAAGCCTACACTCTTACAAATTGATCGAGATATAACTTGTTCCGGTGTTGCACTAACGGTCTTATCTACGGTCATTTAAAGAGATCCCACCGATGTCTGTAAATATATACGGTTGCTAAATGGTTAAGGGCCCAGGACTCAGGTGTTGCACTTATATATTGACGAACAAGTATTTTTTTATTCTAAGGATTCTAAGGAACATTTCTAATATAGTGGAAAAGTTCCGAATTGGGGGGAGGGAGATACAACCCCTTGGCTCTTGGCCTATATATTTTGTGTCAATACCAAGGACGCTCGTGTTGTTTAAAAGAGATAATACACAATGCAATTCTCTTAATACACAATACAATACAATTCTCTTAATTCTCTTAATACCCATTACAAAACACAATTCAAATAAAATACAGTTTAGCATACATGTAGATCTCTATTTTTTTTTTTTAAGTCTTTGATGGTCTTCTGCTTCATTAAGCTGTCTTGCCCGCTATATTGCGCAGATGTAGCAATCATAATGTCAGCTTATGCCTCGTCGTCTTACTGTTAGACATAATACAGTTCGTATTCAAACTGAAACTCAAGACGTGCAACACTTGAAACTCGGGCGGAGTCATCATCTTTACGCCAGCTTCATTTTTGGTTTGTTGTTTAACGTTGTAACCATATTAGTTTTTAAAAGATTTTATTTGTTTGAATTAAGCTTGGATGGTTAATCGAAACTCGGATAATCGGAATTCCACTGTATATTATTCAACGAAGAGAAGAATCGTTTAGTTTCAGTTCCTGTGGGGTCGTTTAGTTTCGTAGTCAGTCCAAGTTCTCCGGGATCGTAATACTAAAAATTATGGATGCGTGACAGTATCAAATAGTGTTTTCGATAAAGTGGGTATTTTCAAACATCTAGGATCAATATTAAAAGATCAAAATCAAATCCATGAAGAAACTGAAATTCGACTCAAAGCAGGGTATTCGTGTTATTGTTCAGTTCAAAATCTTTTGAAGTCGTGAATTCTTTCGAGAAATTTGAAACTTAAGATATGTAAAATGATAATCATGCCTGCTGCGCTGTATGGTTGCGAAATATGGTCGCCTACTTTAAGGGAAGAACGCAGACTGAAAGTATTTGAGAATAAAATCCTGAGGCGAATATTCGGACCCAAGAAGAATGGGAATGGGAATGGGGAATGGCGGAAACTTCATAACGAAGAATCACATAATTTATACGGTTTACCAAACATTGTTATGGTCAACAAATATGGGAGGCTTAGGTGGGCAGGTCATGTAGACAGGATGGAAGAAAGTCGGAATGCTTTGAAAGTTTTGACTGGAAATCCAATCGCAAAACGTCCATTACGAAGACCTAGGAGCAGATGAGAGGATAATATTAAAATAGATCTCACAGAAATTGAAATACAAAGTAGAAACTAGATCCAGTTGGCTAAGGAAAAAAAAATCAATGGAGAGCTTTTGTGAAGGAGGCATTGAACCTCCGATTTCCAGAGGCCATAGAGTTAGTTAATTCATACTCCTCCATGAAATATATTACAACTATTTACAACATCATCACGCGCTCTGACAAAGTTCCCAACATATTAGTAGGGGAAGTGGGGGCATAATAGAAACCTTAAGGTTAAAATTGGAAATAGCAACGTTGCTATGAATATAAAGTCAATGGTTTTGCGGCAGGAACATTCTTTATTATTTCTTCTACAAACGTAAAGAGGTGCAAGGCGTGAAAGTTTTACCAAACAAGTTGTATGTGCAAATAAATTGACCTATTGTGAATGACCGTTTTACCCCACCTCCTGGGTAAAAAGGGCCCATCCTTGGAGCATATACATATTAACCAAAATTATGTTCTATTTCGATAAGGAAATGCTAGTTTCCTTATTTATTGAAAATGTTAATGAAACAATTAGTTGTACAACTATAAACCAATGAGCGGAAAACTATAAAAACGAAAAAAATATAAATTTTGATTATAATTACTACGAAATTATAATCGACTATAATTACTATCCACAAAATGCACTCATACAATGCACTAATATCAGACTGCAAACTCGTACTACTCACGAGGTTATATGGTAGTACCCTGTTCAATTCGTCACGGGATATTTTGGTCCTCTGTACAATTTTAAGGGGCCATTTTGCTCCAATCCCGATATAACTTTTAAAAACCATTTATCCGCCATCTTCCACAAGGAAATCATGCTGATCATTTGATGGCCAAACCCTTATCATTATCTATGTGTGTAACATGTTTTATTCAAGTAATTACTTTCTTCAGCAACAGGTATAATATTCGCTACATCTCTTATATCGACGTACCAAGAAAATTGTTTTCTCCGCTTATTTCGCGCGATATTGAAGGTAACGACATCTCCCTATCTCAACACTCCGCGCCACACTAACTATGGCTTGTGCACAAGTTTCAGTTCTCTGTCACCAGAGGAACATCGTTATATACAGGAGTGACTATCTTGCACCGAGGGTTCATTATGCCCCCACTTCCCCTACAATAGAAAAATTTTAGAAGCGGTATTACACTAGAGGTACAAATTAGCGACTGTATAATATTTCTAATTCAGTTCGTAATTTCGTATCATTTCTTGTAACATACACTTTCAAAGTTGTCTGAAACACTCTCATGGAATTTAGAAGAATCATATAAAGTGTGTATATTTTTTTAACATCCTCGTTTCGGAGCATGCTCACCGTCGCTGACGCGCTTATTCCTTACGGATGCTCCCTCGTACTGACACGCTCCTACCACGTACTTCGTACGCCCCTGCACTGACATAATTACATGCAATTTGTGCCTTTTAGTGGTAATTTAGCTAAAATTGGTTTCTACGCCCCTAGTTCATACGACATATGTCCCAAATACTATACCCATAACGGTTAACCAGTTCAAAGTGAATTGGTACCGAGGACACATAGGGATGCAATTTCCCACACAAGGAATAACTCAAAATGTACTAGGAGTGCATTTCCTCTTCAAAGTCAATCATGAATTCATGTAGGGATAACTAAACTGGGATATCGGTAGTACCAAAAAATAAATATCGTATCACTTAGAACCAGGCCCGTAGCCAGCCCGAAAGTGTAGGAGTTTTCGATCCAACCATATTATAGTTCATTTGTAAGCCTGCCAAGAAAATTTTAGGGGCCAGTATAATTTAGGGGACCGGCCCCCGGGGATACGGGCCTGCTTAGAACTTTAGGTTCAACCCCTATCTCCTTTTCGAAATCGATGAGACTACATAAAACACTGCTTCACGTTAATAAATTTTAAAAAGAAATTGAGATCCTAAAGCCGGAGAGAGCGATCAAGCCTTTTTCATCGCCACTGTATGTGTGTCTGCCCGTGTTTCTTATTCGTTTCTTATTTGATTTTAGTGTCGTAACTTTTATGGACTGAGCCTATACTTGAAAAATAAGTCTTACCACCTTCGCTGGGGTTGGTAATGTCTCATAATGCCTATACATACTTTTATTGGATCTGGATGCATTATTGAATTGAAAGATGTAGTTGTATTCTTGAAAATGTACTTTTGTTGCCCTTTAGCAGTTTTGATAAGTTAGGGTGACCAGACGTATTGATTTTGGCAGTATAGTACTGTTTTTCAAAGAGCTGTCCTACGTGTTGCGAAGACGCCTAGAAAATTCAGAAATGTCCTTTTTTTAAATGTCCTGAGTTAACTTATTTATAATATTTAATATTTCGTACTTTATTCACAACATTTTGAATCGCAAGCACTCTTTTCCTGAATGATGAACCGCTTTGTATTTTTAACACTTCTCAAAAAATTAGGGAAAGAGAACAACCAATAAACCATTGTTTTGCAATACATTGTTTTTACTGAGAAGGGCTTGTTGAGATAACGGTAAGGGGTCGTCCACACGGGCGTCTCTGGCGGGGGGACGAGAGGGACGCGTCCCCCCCAATATTTTGAAGTACAAAATATTCCATATTTTATTTTAATTTAATTTATTTACTAACGACAGAATATCATATAATTAATAATAATTATATTTATTTGGAATATAATATTCAGGCTGTAAAACGATTGTAATTGAGTTTTTGATATACTCAGTGGTGCCCCCCCTTATGTCCATGACGCACCCCCCCAATTGTATACCCGTAGGTGTTCTTCCATGAAAAAATCTTATTTTCGATTAATTTTTACACTCCCTCAAACATATTTATACAGATTTTTTACCCCTCCCCCAAATATTTCAATGACGCACTTTGCGTCATAGCCCCCCCTTCTGGGCACCCCTGCCTTAGGGGTCCGTGAAGGTAAGCAGAAATGTAAGAAAAGGAATCGAAGTTAAGAAACAGGTTGGGCTAGGTAGTACCATTTAAATCACTTTCTTTGATTCCCCCCCCAAAAAAAATTTTACATGCCAGAGACGCCAATGGTCGTCCACATATTACGTAACGCGGAAAAGGAGGGAGGGGGTTCGGCGTTGCGTTACGAAGTGTGAGAAAGGGGAAGGAGGGGGTAAAATTGATCAAAAATAGCGTTACGTAATATGTGGACTCTGGGGCGTCATTTCAGACTTCGCTTGAGGGGGGAGGGAAAGAGCACCACCGGCATAAGACTTTCACGTTTTCTACTAATATATTAGTGTAAAATTGATTAAATTGTATGTATTCCTCAAAATCTTCGGGGTGCAATTTACCCCTTCTGCTCCCTCCCCCTAAATGACGTCCCCGTGTGGATGGCCCCTAAGGTATGAAGGATTTCCTTTCTCAACTTACGATGGTGATGCTAATTAAATTAAGTAGAAGTTCCTTCGTGGCGGTCTAAATTTTCCCTAATTTCTCACGCTCCGAAAATCGATTAAAAAAGTATTTAGCCTTACATGAAGTTTCACCGAAGTTTATGTTCCTAAAAATAAACCACTTTGTCATTCATCAAAACATTTGGAGTTGTATTGAATTCCTTCAATGCTTTCATTCAGTACTTTTCTTTTTAACAAAAAACGAATGATTAACTTAAGGTTAATGTTAAATGAAATAAGGATATGTGTATTGCTATTGCCTACACAGTAAACTATCATATACTATTATACTTGTGTCCTACTTTTCGCTTGTCAGAATCTGGTCTTCCTATGATAAGTTGAGTCAATTATCGTGCCTTCAACTTTTCAGCAAATTCCGCGCACGGCAGGTCAATATCAAAACAAGTTATAAACTCTCCTTTAATCATGTTCACTGATAAACTATTCCTTTTGTAACTCCAAAATAATCTGAATAATACAGAGAAGAGGACTAAGAAGAATATTAAACGGACATTTATCGTCTGGTTTTGAGGTCGTACTGGACACCGGACAAAGAGATCAAACACCGAAGTGTCCGGTAATACACAGGACGGTTGCCAATCCTAAGTGGAATGCTATTTCGATTTCTGTATTTTTTTTTTTTTTTTTTTTTAATTTTGTCTCACTCCCAAAATAGGTTTCCTCCTTACAAGTGATTCTTTTTCTTTGTTTAGTTTGATGTCCAATCTTTATGCCCTTTAGAACTATAGAAGATGGATTATTAACAAAAGTGAGTGTTGAGAATTCAAAATTATGTGTGCTTTCCAACTGGAAATCGAACTTCACACATGAATTTATGGGGCTTTTACACTTAGTCGATTTGCGTTCGATTCAGTTGAATTGACGTCACTTTCAACTTAATTGACCGTATAAACAAGACTTCAACTTAATCGAAAGCGACTAATCGACTAGCAACTGAGTTGAAAGACGTTCTATTTTCTGTGGTCGATTCTATTTTCTTCTGCTATAACACCGCAAATTGTACCAATTACTTTTTGCTTGGACATCTTTAAAGTTGCCAGTTGATTTCGAATCGACCAGAGGAGAGCGAGTCGACAAGCAGCATTCAATTTCGGTTGAAACAATTGAACACATCCATAGATCTCATTCGGTCTAGTTGCTTCGATTTAGTCGCAAATGCAGCGAGTCGATTTAGCCGTGCGACTAAATCGACCTAGTGTAAACACCCCATTATTGCCACAGCAGTGGAAAGATTCGCACTTACCGCACGTAAACATCACGATAGAAAAAGAACAAAGATGAAACATAGATAATCTTCATTAAACTACATTAACTTCATATATAACGTGAACACTCACGTCCACGTCTTCAAAAATGTGCAAATGAATGATTATGACGTCCGAGAAGTTGGCCCCCCCCATTGAAGCACTAATGACCTCTTCTAGTGCAATCGTTAGTGCTTCGTTAGTGCTTCTTAGAACACCAACTCCCAACATTAGTGCTTCAGAAGTTTGGACGCTAGAAGCAAAAAACTTTGGGGGGGGGCCAACTTCACGTTAGCCCCCCCCAGAAAGCACTAACGATTAAACCTAGTGCAATCGTTAGTGCATCGTTAGTGCTTCCAGAAAACACGAGTAGTTTCGTTAGTGCTTCACAACTAGTGTGGTTATGGCCAGTTATATGTCACGAGATTCCCATAACGAATACATGGGGAATTTTTAACTGGCTCTAATTCCCGCCAAATTCAAAAGCGCTAATGATCTCTTCTAGTGCAATCGTTAGTGCTTCGTTAGTGCTTCTTAGAAAACCAACTCCCAACATTAGTGCTTCAATAGTTTGGACGCTAGAAGCAAAAAACTTTGGGGGGGGCCAACTTCACGTTAGCCCCCCCCAGAAAGCACTAACGATTAAACCTAGTGGAATCGTTAGTGCATCGTTAGTGCTTCCAGAAAACACGAATAGTTTCGTTAGTGCTTCACAATTAGTGTGGCTATAGCCAGTTATATGTCACGAAATTCCCATAAGGAATACATGGGGAATTTTTAATTGGCTCAAATTCCCAACAAATTCAAAAGCGCTAATGACCTCTTCTAGTGCAATCGTTAGTGCTTCGTTAGTGCTTCTTAGAAAACCAACTCCCAACATTAGTGCTTCAATAGTTTGGACGCTAGAAGCAAAAAACTTTGGGGGGGGCCAACTTCACGTTAGCCCCCCCCAGAAAGCACTAACGATTAAACCTAGTGGAATCGTTAGTGCATCGTTAGTGCTTCCAGAAAACACGAATAGTTTCGTTAGTGCTTCACAATTAGTGTGGCTATAGCCAGTTATATGTCACGAAATTCCCATAAGGAATACATGGGGAATTTTTAATTGGCTCAAATTCCCAACAAATTCAAAAGCGCTAATGACCTCTTCTAGTGCAATCGTTAGTGCTTCGTTAGTGCTTCTTAGAAAACCAACTCCCAACATTAGTGCTTCAATAGTTTGGACGCTAGAAGCAAAAAACTTTGGGGGGGGGCCAACTTCACGTTAGCCCCCCCCAGAAAGCACTAACGATTAAACCTAGTGGAATCGTTAGTGCATCGTTAGTGCTTCCAGAAAACACGAATAGTTTCGTTAGTGCTTCACAATTAGTGTGGCTATAGCCAGTTATATGTCACGAAATTCCCATAAGGAATACATGGGGAATTTTTAATTGGCTCAAATTCCCAACAAATTCAAAAGCGCTAATGACCTCTTCTAGTGCAATCGTTAGTGCTTCGTTAGTGCTTCTTAGAAAACCAACTCCCAACATTAGTGCTTCAATAGTTTGGACGCTAGAAGCAAAAAACTTTGGGGGGGGCCAACTTCACGTTAGCCCCCCCCAGAAAGCACTAACGATTAAACCTAGTGGAATCGTTAGTGCATCGTTAGTGCTTCCAGAAAACACGAATAGTTTCGTTAGTGCTTCACAATTAGTGTGGCTATAGCCAGTTATATGTCACGAAATTCCCATAAGGAATACATGGGGAATTTTTAATTGGCTCAAATTCCCAACAAATTCAAAAGCGCTAATGACCTCTTCTAGTGCAATCGTTAGTGCTTTGTTAGTGCTTCTTAGAACACCAAGTCGAAGCATTAGTGCTGCAATAGTTGGGACGCTAGAAGGAAAAAACTTTGGGGGGGGCCAACTTCACGTTAGCCCCCCCCAGAAAGCACTAACGATTAAACCTAGTGGAATCGTTAGTGCATCGTTAGTGCTTCCAGAAAACACGAATAGTTTCGTTAGTGCTTCACAATTAGTGTGGCTATAGCCAGTTATATGTCACGAAATTCCCATAAGGAATACATGGGGAATTTTTAATTGGCTCAAATTCCCAACAAATTCAAAAGCGCTAATGACCTCTTCTAGTGCAATCGTTAGTGCTTTGTTAGTGCTTCTTAGAACACCAAGTCGAAGCATTAGTGCTGCAATAGTTGGGACGCTAGAAGGAAAAAACTTTTGGAGAGCAACTTCACGTTAGTCCCCAGGTAACACTAACGATTAAACCTGGTGCAATCGTTAGTGCATCGTTAGTGCTTCCAGAAAACACTAATGGTTTTGTTTTGCTTTACTATTAGTGTAGACGTGCCCACTTATATGTCACAAAGATGTCCAAACTCACGAGGTCGGCGCTCACGAGTTCGAAACTTACGCTAACTCGACCTCAACCTCACGAAGTGAGGGTGAGATAAGGCTGGTGATGTGAGCGTGAGGTTGAGTGAGCTCTAGGTGAGACGGGTGAGGTGAGCGTGAGGTCAGACTGGTGATGTGAGCGTGAGGTCAGACTGATGATGCGAACGTGAGGTTCAGTGAGCGTGAGGTCAGGCTGATTATTTGAGCGTGAGGTCAGGCTGGTGATGTGAGCGTGAGGTTGTGTGAGCGTTAGGTCGAAATGAGTTTGTGAGTTCAGGTCGAAATTAATTTTTTGAGCGTGAGCTTGAGTGAGGTTAGGTCAAAGTGGTCACCTCTGTTTACGAAACTCCCATAAACACATGGGGAATATTTCACTGGGACTAATTCCCGACAAACTCAAAAGAGCTAATGATATCTTTAATACAATCTGTAGTGCTTCGTTAGTGCTTCCTACAGTAGTGACTCTTAGCACTAGTGCTGCAATAGTTTGGTCTCTAAAAGCAAAAAAAAATTCAAGGACAAACGTGAAGATAGTCCTTTTTTTTTTTTTTTTTTTTTTTACTCCTAGCATCCAAACTAATGAAGCATTAATGTTCAGATTTCGTGCTCTAAGAAGTATTAACGATTGCACTGGAAGAGATCATTAGTGCTTTTGAATTTAGCGGAAGTTTAACTCAACGAAAAATTCCCAATGTTTTTCTTACGTGAGTTTCGTCACTAATAATGAAGCACTAACGAAACTATTAGTGTTTTCTAGTACCACCAACAATGTATTATCAATTGCACTAGGTTTGATTGTTAGTGCTTCCTGGGGGGCTAACTTCACGTTTGTCTATGAAACTTTTTTGCTTTTAGTGACCAACTATTGCAGCACTAGTGTTAAGAGTCACTGCTCTAGGAAACACTAACGAAGCACTAAAGATTGTATTAAAGATATCATTAGCTCTTTTGAGTTTGTCGGGAATTAGTCCCAGTGAAATATTCCCCATGTGTTTATGGGAGTTTCGTAAACAGAGGTGACCACTTTGACCTAACCTCACTCAAGCTCACGCTCAAAAAATTAATTTCGACCTGAACTCACAAACTCATTTCGACCTAACGCTCACACAACCTCACGCTCACATCACCAGCCTGAACTCACGCTCAAATAACCAGCCTGACCTCACGCTCACTGAACCTCACGTTCGCATCATCAGTCTGACCTCACGCTCACATCACCAGTCTGACCTCACGCTCACCTCAACCGTCTCACCTAGAGCTCACTCAACCTCACGCTCACATCACCAGCCTTATCTCACCCTCACTTCTTGAGGTTGAGGTCGAGTTAGCGTAAGTTTCGAACTCGTGAGCGCCGACCTCGTGAGTTTGGACATCTTTGTGACATATAAGTGGGCACATCTACACTAATAGTAAAGCAAAACAAAACCATTAGTGTTTTCTGGAAGCACTAACGATGCACTAACGATTGCACCAGGTTTAATCGTTAGTGTTACCTGGGGGGCTAACGTGAAGTTGCACTCCAAAAGTTTTTTCCTTCTAGCGTCCCAACTATTGCAGCACTAATGTTTCGACTTGGTGTTCTAAGAAGCACTAACAAAGCACTAACGATTGCACTAAAAGATATCATTAGCGTTTTAGAATTTGGCGGGAATTTGTCCCAATGAAAAATTCCGCATGTATTCCTTACAGGCGTTACGTGACATGTAATTCGCCAAAGCCAAATTAATAGTAAAGCACTAACGAAAACATTAGTGTTTTCTGGAAGCACTAACGATCCACTAACGATTGCACTATGTTTAATCGTTAGTGCTTTCTGAGGGGGAGCTAAAGTGAAGTTGCCCCCTAAAGTTTTTTGCTTCTAGCGTCCAAACTATTGAAGCACTAATATTGGGAGTTGGTGTTCTAAAAAGCACTAACGATTGCACTAGAAGATATCGTTAGCGCATTTGAATTTGGTGGGAATTTGACCCAATAAAAAATTCCCAATGTTTATCTTACGTGACTTTCGTCACACACAATTTGCCATATCTACACTAATAATGAAGCACTAACGAAAAAATTAGTGTTTTCTAGAAGCACTAATGATGCACTAACGATTGCACTAGGTTTAATCATTAGTGCTTTCTGGGGGGGCTAACGTGAAATTGGCCCCACCCCACAGTTTTTTTTTTTTTTTTTTGCTTCTAGCGTCCAAACTCTTGAAGCACTAATGTTGGGTTTGGTGTTCGAAGAAGCACTAACGAAGTACTAACGATTGCACTAGAAGAGGTCATTAGCGCTTTTGAATTTGTTGGGAATTTGAGCCAATTAAAAATTCCCCATGTATTCCTTATGGGAATTTCGTGACATATAACTGGCTATAGCCACACTAGTTGTGAAGCACTAACGAAACTACTCGTGTTTTCTGGAAGCACTAACGATGCACTAACGATTGAACTAGGTTTAATCGTTAGTGCTTTCTGGGGGGGGCTAACGTGAAGTTGGCCCCCCCAAAGTTTTTTGCTTCTAGCGTCCAAACTTTTGAAGCACTAATGTTGGGAGTTGGTGTTCTAAGAAGCACTAACGAAGCACTAACGATTGCACTAGAAGAGATCATTAGCGCTTTTGAATTTGGCGGGAATTAGAGCCAGTTAAAAATTCCCCATGTATTCGTTATGGGAATTTCGTGGCATATAACTGGCCATAACCACACTAGTTGTGAAGCACTAACGAAACTACTCGTGTTTTCTGGAAGCACTAACGATGCACTAACGATTGCACTAGGTTTAATCGTTAGTGCTTTCTGGAGGGGGCTAACGTGAAGTTGCCCCCCCCCAAAGTTTTTTGCTTCTAGCGTCCAAACTTTTGAAGCACTAATGTTGGGAGTTGGTGTTCTAAGAAGCACTAACGAAGCACTAACGATTGCACTAGAAGAGATCATTAGCGCTTTTGAATTTGGCGGGAATTAGAGCCAGTTAAAAATTCCCCATGTATTCGTTATGGGAATTTCGTGGCATATAACTGGCCATAACCACACTAGTTGTGAAGCACTAACGAAACTACTCGTGTTTTCTGGAAGCACTAACGATGCACTAACGATTGCACTAGGTTTAATCGTTAGTGCTTTCTGGGGGGGGGGCTAACGTGAAGTTGGCCCCCCCCAAAGTTTTTTGCTTCTAGCGTCCAAACTTCTGAAGCACTAATGTTGGGAGTTGGTGTTCTAAGAAGCACTAACGAAGCACTAACGATTGCACTAGAAGAGATCATTAGCGCTTTTGAATTTGGCGGGAATTAGAGCCAGTTAAAAATTCCCCATGTATTAGTTATGGGAATTTCGTGGCATATAACTGGCCATAACCACACTAGTTGTGAAGCACTAACGAAACTACTCGTGTTTTCTGGAAGCACTAACGATGCACTAACGATTGCACTAGGTTTAATCGTTAGTGCTTTCTGGGGGGGGCTAACGTGAAGTTGGCCCCCCCCCCCCAAAGTTTTTTGCTTCTAGCGTCCAAACTTTTGAAGCACTAATGTTGGGAGTTGGTGTTCTAAGAAGCACTAACGAAGCACTAACGATTGCACTAGAAGAGATCATTAGTGCTTCAATGGGGGGGGCCAACTTCTCGGACGTATGATTATATTAAGGCTAAAGGAGACAAGTCAGAAACACCACTCTTTGTTAATATAGTTAAAATTATAAAAATAATAAGCGTAATGTAAATTAATGTAATCTTTTTCAGGCAAATTAGCAAGTTTATTACAATAACTTTCTTTCACTTAAAATAGAAATATTTAAGGACTAAGATAAGGTGAAAAAGTTTTTTGAAGATTTTTGATTACTCTTTAGCCTTCTACCTCAAATAAAAAGTATATGTGCTACCATCTATTGGGCTCATTTGAAGCTCTAAAACCCCTGAAAAATTAAATCCGGTTGGTTTGATTTATTTAGAAATTAATTGAAATAGTTTATAATTTTAACCATCAACTTACATTGATTGGTAGTTACTATAGTTAACTAAAATTCAAAAAAATGTATAAAAAGCTTACTATCAAGGGCGATTATTTACATACAACATTCAATCTATTTACCAAACAGAATGTGCACAGAGATAGCCTTTTAAGCAGAAAAGCTGGTCAATGGAGCAAAAGTGTGAGAAAAAAACGTCAACGGGTGGGACAAAAGTCACCATACAACTGATATTGCCTCTTCTTTTACTTTTATAGGTTTTATTTCTGTTGTCTTTACTTTGCAGTTTGAAAGATACCTCTATACATCGTATGTATATAGCTGTGTTGTTTACATTCAGAATGTTTATTATTATTACTATTATTATTATTATTATTATTATTATTATTATTATTATTATTATTATTATTATTATTATCAGGGCCGGCGCGAGGAGGGGTGGAGCAGTGCCACCGCCCAGGGCGGCAAGTCTAATGGGCGGCAAACTTTGGGAAAGAAAAGAATACTTTCAAAATATAATGCTTCGTAACAGACCCACATAGAAAAATATAATTGTGTTTACCTGAGAATGTAATTGCACTTACTTCACTCACCTTCAGGAAAATACTCACTCAGGAAATTCAGAGCATTCCCCCTTATTTTCAATTATCAAACTACTAGCCACAGGTATGTCATTCAATATTTCCCTTGCAGCGGTATAGATAAGATTTCCTGCTAGAGAGGATAAGATTGCCAAGCTATCTTTTATATTTTTCTTTTTTTTTTCTATTCAGCAATGTTCTAACGCTCCACTCCAAGTATGCAAAAGGTACACTTCCACTTGAGACAGGTCTTTCTAGCCTACAGCATCTAGACTTTTAGGTTCTAACAGCGAGTTTTTAACCAATTTACAAATTGATTATTCCGAATATTAGAACTCCCTAGTCAAAAGAGGTCCTCCAGAGCAATTAACCAAGTTTGACGACTGTCGCAGAGATAATTTCAACCGTCGGTTCACAGATAACTGTTTCAAGTATACATTATGTAATGGCGAATCTGTGTTCAGAAAGTCGTTAGTTTATTCAGAAAGTAAGAATGCTGTTTTCTATTTTTGTTGCAAATTATTTTCCACAAGTAAAATATATTTCACAATTGATGGCTATAACCATTGGTGCCACATTTCTGAAGCTTTGGCTAGTCATGATAGGTCTCCTCTTCACCTTGTGTCACAAAGATGGACGAAGCTTTCAATAAGACAGAAGAGTGGTCTTACAATTGACGCAAAACACCAGAAAATGTTAAATGCCGAAGCACAACATTGAAAGAACGTAATAGAACGACTAGTTGCAATAGTAAAGTTTTTAGATGGAGAACATCAGATAAATTTTACACAAGTAATAACGGTAATTCTCTGAAACTGGTAGAAAACATGAGAGTGCAAGGATATGACAATGGTTCCAATATGAAAGGCAAACATTCAGGTACTCAGAAGAGAATTTGATAAATAATTCCCCAAGCCTTCTATGTTTTTTGCAGTGGTCATTCAAAACCTTGTCGTTAGCAATGCAACTACAGCATCTCGGTACACAGTTTAATTTTTTGTATAGTTGAAAATGTTTATGACCTTTTTCTGCGTTAGTTCAACGTTGGGGCATAGTTAAAAAACTTTAGGACCTTTTTCTGCGTTAGTTCAACGTTGGGGCATACTAAAGGAACATATTAGCAGTCTCACTCTTAAAACCATTAATCAGTACAATGGGGTCTGACTCTATTTAGGTATCAAATAGGGAAGGTTTGTGATACCTTACTCCAAATAAGTAACGACAATAGAACAGATAGAATGGTCGCCCATGATGCTCTGCGTATAGTAGAAAACCAGCTGCGTGACTTTACTTTCCTTTGCTCACTCGTTATACCTGGTATGACTTGTTACTCCACATACACATAGCAAGCAAAAGTCTCCAAAGCATTGATTCTCATGTGTTGGGTGCAGTCGGATTTCTTGAATGTATATATGCGTACTTTGAGAGAGCAGAAATGATGGAAAGTTTCAATCTTACTTGGTTGATGCGATGGGATTGGCATCAGCATTAGATATGGATGAACCACTAATAGGTAATACAGTGTAAGCTCGAAGTCAAAAGAAGAGATAATTTTATTTATTTATTTATTTCGGAAAAACAACAGGCAAATGCCTAATTACAGTTTTCCCTTATTGTAAAGTGTATTTAATACACTTTAAAATACATATATAATAACATACTAATATGACCTCAATTCTATTATAATACACTCTAAAATACACATATAATAAAATAATAATATGAAAGTAAAATATACGTTAAAATACAAATAGCACGATATACAGGATACAACAAATTTATGTAGAGTGAAAATTTTGTTTGTAACTAAAAACATCTATATCTGGGTGTTCTTGTGACGTCTTATTATACAATATACACATTTTTCTGATAGGCGATACATCTAATGCATTAGTCCTTTGCGCTGAAAGATGGAATATGTCATTATGGGGTCTCGTTGCTCTATGTGGGACGCGAATTTTGATTTCTGATAACAAATATTCTGAATCTATTGCACCATGAATTATTTTATGTAAGAAAGATAATATGAAATGACTTCTTCTGCTTTCAAGAGATTGTAATAAATATTTGTTTCGAAGACCTTCGTAGTTCTCAAATTTGGGATATATACCTGTTTCTTTATATGTCAAAAAGCGCACAAATTTATTTGAATGTTTTCGATTTTATTTAAAATATATATTTCTTACTATTAGAACCCCATATTATCGCTGCATATTCCACCTTAGACCGCACATAGGCAGTGTATAATGTTTTGAGAGCATTAGTATTCAAAAAATCACCTCCTAATCTCATCACAAAGCCAAGATTCCTAAAGGCCTCACCAATTACTCTGTTGACATGAATATCGAATGATAGGTTTGACTGCAGAGTGACTCCAAGATCAGTAACATAATCCACTCTCTCAATTGGCGTTTGATTAATAGTATACGCATTGCGTACATAGTTTATTTTCCTGGTGTATGACACTACTTTACATTTTCTAATATTTAGTAGCAACTTATTTGATTCACACCATTGGGAAATAGCATTAATGTCATTTTGCAAAGAAATTGCGTCTAATTCCGTGGAGATACTGCGATAGATTTTTAGATCGTCAGCAAACAAAAGTTTGTGGGAAGATGTTATTACAGGTGGTAAATCGTTAACAAATAGTATAAATAACAGAGGTCCTAAGTTCGATTCCTGAGGCACACCAGAGTCTACGACATATTCCTTAGTTAAAATATTCTTGTATCGAACGCGATGTTTCCGTTGGTAAAGATAGGATGTTATAAGTTGTTGAAGATTTTGTGAAAAAATGAATCTCACAAGTTTGCTTAGAAGTATATCGTGATTAATTACGTCGAACGCCTTGGAGAAATCTGTATAAATTACATCTACTTGTTCCTTTTTATCAACTTGATTAGCTATAAAATGTGTAAGTTCTGAGAGATTAGTTACAGTTGACCTCTTTGGCATGAAACCATGTTGAAAGGGAGATATTACTGACCGTACATGTGAATAAATTTTTTCGTATATAATGTGGCAGTATTCGTTTTTCAAATCGAAAATTATGTATAATTTTAATTTTATTTTTAATCAATGTTTGTGTTGCAAAGATCGCGTTTTATAAAATATTAAGGTTAAGGTGAATAAGTGTTACGAATTAAGTATAATGCAAGCTGCGGAATATTATTATTCAAGAGTCAGCGAAATGATGTAAATAAAGTGTAAATAAAATGTTTCATTGAGAGTCTGGCAATGCAGGAAGGCAATGCAGACAATGCGTCAATTCTTGCATATGCCAAATACTGTACATTGTGAAAAGAGAGATTGTAAGCTTTTGTGAACATTTCACACATTCACGGATATGAGGAAATTGCTTAGAATCGAGAAATCAGAGTGTGTCGAGAGTTGCAGCTTTTGAGTCTTGACACATGGAAAGAATTTGTTTTTCCAAGTGAAAAGGGGTCGCACGTGCCATCCAGGAGACGACAGGAGTAGGACCAGGTTGAACAAAACTGGGAGACGAGAGGTCTTCAGGAGAGTCGATCCCGGAGTGACAGTCGGATCTGGAGTGACAGTCGGTCTTGAACAGTTGAGGACAGTTAGTCTTGGAACAGTCTTTAAGATCAGCGAGAATTAGTCCTTAGTAGTCTACATGATCAGTCTTTGAGTATTTAGTTAAAGACAGCGGGACAGTCAAATGACAGTCATCATAGAATACATTATTTTATCCACGGAGAACTTCGAGACATCGTTAGCATTTGGGAGTATCCTAAACTCAATGCTCGTCTACATCAATCTCTAACTGGGAGTATCAACTTGGAGGAACTACATCCAACACCTAGGTCATCATTGGAGCATCATCAGAACCATCAGGTATGTGTTACTCCTATTCAGGGCTCAAAGGCTCAATACTCGATCAGAGCGATACTCATCTGGCAAATATTCCGATTATCCGTAATTAATACATCACAACACTTACAGTCATAAATCTTATCTATGAGAAATATAATTGTTGTTAGCTGAATGAGGTCAATGTGTTATTATTTGTATTAATCCCCATTTGGTATATGATAATTACGTTAACCTCTCGCACATGAATATAAGATCATTCCCACTCATTCTAGATGGTGAGTGGAAGGCGCTCAGCATCACTCTAATTGCATCCCCAAATCAGGCACAGAGTGACTGGGTTGTCAATAATAATTTCAAATATCTTAGATGGGGCAGATAGTAGGGTTACCGGTCGATAATTTTTTATTTGGTCTGTAGGACAGCCTGTTTTGGGAATGGGACAGACGTCACCAATCTTCCATTTCGTAGGAAATGTAGAAGAAGCTATTGACTTGTTAAAAATAACTTGCAGGGGATGTTTCAGTATTTCTGAGCAGCCTTTAATGATATATGGTGGTATTTTGTCTGGTCCACAAGATGACCGTAGTTTAAGTTTTTTAATAGCATTCTCCACATCTTAGATATCTATAAAGTTAATGTTTAATTTGTCCAGGATTTCCGAATTATTGTGTTGCTCCATAGGAATAAGATTGTAGCTCGATTTATTGTGTGTCACTTGAAAATTTGTCATGAACGCGTTTGCAATATCAGCATCGTCACTCAAAGTTTGACCATCATAATGAAATATATTACTTCCCGAATTACTCTTTTTATTCTTAACATACGCCCAGAAAGTCTTAGGATTATTTATAATATTGGCCTCACAGTTGTTTAAATATATATTGTATGCATTAGAAATTTCTTTTTTAGAAAGAGCTCTCAATTCTTTAAATTTATTATAGTGATAAAGTGCGTCCCGAGAACCCTGCTTCCATTTCTTATGGTGATATGATTTGCTCTTAATTAATCTAATTATGTCACTTGAAAACCAAGTAGGGTAATTGAATTTAGCTCTTTTTCTCGGGATGCATCGGTCAAAAATAGAATAGAGTATATTATAGAAAAAATCCACAGAGTCATCTACAGTCAAACTATCTGTGATAGGTTCCCAATTTGTTAGTGATATTTCGCGATACAGTTTATCAAAGTCAGTTTTAAAAAAAATATAGTATCTTACTTCGCTTTTGTTTGTACACTTAACATTTCTAGAATTAATACATTTATATTCAGCTAGGAGGGCTGGGTGATGAGCATCCTCCGGTAAAAGGGGAGGGTGTTCATGTATGACCTCTACGCTGGTAAGATTCGATAGTATTAGGTCAAGCGTTTTTCCATACGAGTTTTTAATATTATTGTAGGTTTGTAAATTATAAAAATTCATTAAGTGAAATAATTCTTGACAGGTTCCAGTAGATTGAGTTGAGTTGATTTTTAGTTTAGCGTCCCGTTCAGCAGCGAGGCTATATGAGACGTGGACCTACTGATTAACGTGGAATCCGAACCACATGAGCTCCCGCCGGGAATCGAACCCGGGTCTCCCACGCCAAAGGCGCGTACGCTTACCGCTTAGCCACGAAGGAGCTCAGGTTCCAGTAGATGTTAAAAAAATTGAAATCAGTTCCCGTGACCTGTGAGAGATTATAGTCGCCTGTCAGAAGAATGTTACTCTTTGGTTGTAGTACACTAAATATGTATTCAAAATATTCTCTATATATTGATTGATTTGACCCAGGTGCAATATATACAAGACCAATATATATATACAATTAACCATATCTACAAAAACTTTTACTGTAATACAATCAACACCAGGAATGTTTGGGGAAGGAATTTTCTGCACACGATATTTTTTATTTACAGCTAATACAACACCACCACCCAATTTCTTACCAGAAGTAACAATATTTCTGTCAGATCTTACCACGACATACCGCGAATCAAAGAGTTCAGAGTCATTATGACTGTTAGTAAGCCAAGATTCAGTTAATGCAATTGCCTGATAATTGTTACTTAATACATTTTCGGTCAGCGTTCTTAATTTGGTACGAGTTCCCCTTACGTTTTGAATATATATATTAAAATAGCAATCTTTCCCCTCAACTATATTGTCACTTTCACCTCTCACTTCGAATGTTTTTGTACTTACGGAAGTGTCCTTGGTGCACCCCCCTCATGCTGATATCTTTCTGCCTGCCTTGGAATGTCCAGATTGTGGGTTGGGGGAGGGAGCGGATGCTTGGTTTTCTTGTCGCAGATGCTGTCGAGATTTTTCTTGTTCTTGATTGACAGGTGCTTTAGGCGATTCAGGTGGCTGATTGTAAATTCCCTCGGCTTGGTCAGTTTCTTGGAAATACCTGTCTTCACTGTTCTGCAGTTCGGCAAGCGTGAATCTTTTCCCTTCAATATACAAATATCGGAAATTGATATTTGCATATTTTCCTTCTTTGCGCGCTTTCATTAAATAATATTGTAACTGTTTACGTTCCTGTCTTACAGAACTAGAGTAATCTTGGTCCACATAAATGTTTGTACCCCGAAGTTTATTTCTATTTTTTAATGCGTGTTCCTTTTTCTTATCACTTAAAAATTTACATACTATGGGTCTTGTTCTGCCCTGACACTTTCTTCCAACGCGGTGAGCCCTCTGTATAAGTTGGTCATCAGTTTCCATTTGCAGTCGGTCGTTTAGCAAATCACACACTTTTTTCTCTGTAGTTGCCCAGTCTTCATTCCCTTCCTCCTTCGCCCATAAAACACTAAATTTTGTCTTCGTGACCTGTTCTCGAGATCGTCAATTTTTTGTTCTAAAAACGTAGTATAACGATGTAGTTCACTTACTTCACCTGTCACTTCCAATAGTTTCGTTTCGATGGTATCTACTCTGTCAACCAGTTTTGTTACTGTTTCCCTTAATGTTTTGATTTCAGTTGTTAAGCGTTCATTAGATGCACAAAGGGATGCCACTTCAACCACTACTTTTTCATTGGACGCGCGAAGAGAAGATAATATATCTTTAATTTCAGCAATGTCATTACGTTGAGTGCTAGGAGGCCCAGGATGCTGCTCTACACCCCCGATGATTAACAAAGTAAATATTATTAATCCGTAGGCAAAAAACACTTTCGCATAGCCTGGTGTATTCACTAACACAGAACATGATGATTCTTTCACAGCAATTCTGAATAAGCCTATTCTGGCCCTATAAATTCCAAGCTCAACACCCATCACGGTTCACTGCACTCAGGAGCAAGAGAAAAACACGTTCACTCACTACCACACTCGTTGCAATTTTTTTTTTTTTTTTTTTTTTTTAGGTACAAGGTATTAATTTCTGTACAAGGTAGAGGATGAAGCTATTAAAGATCTACAAGTAAGATACAAAATCGATTTTTAATACGTTCTAGACATGATTGTGTTAGCTTTAAGAGAAAGATTTGGGCAACTTAAACATCACAGCGAGTATATCGAATTTCTTTACGATATAAGTAATCGTACAGATATACCTCCTGAACTTTTTGTCTGAAAAGTGTACTAAGATTGCCAACATTTTAACATACGAAAAATCGAAAGATATTAACTCCAGTGATTTGAAAGACGAACTGAAAATGTTATCCACTATAATTAAGCCTGTGAAAGTTCACCGAAAGAGACATTAAAATTAATTAAGGAACATGACTTTGCTCCCAATGTCGGTGTTGCAGTTAGGATTTTGTTAACCTTACCAGTAACAATGACAAGTGGAGAAAGAAGTTTAGCTTATTGGCTCTAGCTTATTAAAACCTATCTACGTTCTTCCATATCTAAAACACGCTTGAGCGGTCCAGTAATGATATCAATAGGACACGAATTGGCTCAAACATTGGACTATGCGATCATATAGGAGCAAGAAAAATTTCTTTAAGATGTGTTAAATCTATGTATCTATATTGTGTTTTCGTACATTGTAAGGCTTAGGCTAATCACTTAGTTTTGCCGTAATATCGGATTCACTATATTATCTTCATGCTCCATATTCTATTGGAAACACTTTTTGACATAAAATAAGCTTAAAAATTAAAGTTATTAGTCGTGAGTAAAGCTTTTTAAAAGAAATTATTTTCTGCACGCGCTGCTGTACGTAACAGATATACAGCGAAATCGAGCATACTGAATATTGTGTCATGTGTGGAGTCACTTAAATATTACGTAAGCATTCGAGAGAGGTAGTTCAATTTTTTAACTACATTTCCATTTCATACATATTTTTAAATGCGGCATCTTACTTTTTCTGACAGTTGAACATCATCTCTCAAAGTAAGGTTTGCACACTAAAGGGGCGGCATTTGAAAGTACCGCCCAGGGCGGCAAATTTGCTAGCGCCGGCCCTGATTATTATTATTATTATTATTATTATTATTATTATTATTATTATTATTATTATTATTATTATTATTATTATTATTATTATTCCGTTTTCAAATATTCCACTGACGATCCAGGATAGAATTGAAGTAGACCTAATCATTCTCGTAAGCGAAAATTCGACCCGGCAGGTTGCACAGAAGTTCAACGAAAAACATCCGGACCATGATCCTGTTATACATGACATTCTTGCTAAGTGTAATATAAGATAAGAAGAGAATTGAACGTTGTTGTAAAACAGCAACCGATAAACAGAACGTGGACATTTATCATTGCGTCCAGGGTGAAAAGTCCGAAGAATAATAATCCTCGAATCTTAAAAATTACAAAAATTAAACAATGTTTAATGGAAAAACAGTGATCCAAATTGTACTGTTAATCACTCAGCAACAGAGTTTCTCTCAGAAAAAAAAAATTCACCGATGGCATTTTCAGATGCGTAGGGGAAAACATCACAATCAGTGGCGGCGTAAGGGCGGGGCGAGCGGTGCCCCCGCCCAGGGCCCCACATTGTGGGGGCCCCCGACGGTAGGTAAAAAATAATTACTAAGGAACCTTTTTAGCATGAGCCGTAGAAGGGCCGCCAAGGTTTATAATCCATACCTTCCCTAAATGTAAACGCAATTAACTGTCAATCCATATTACACCAAATAACGCATGAAACAACACAAATATCTCTCTAATAAAGCTAATCAATGCTGTATTTCCATATAAGCTGAAAGCTTCGGGCCTCACTCTCTTGGAGACCCGAAAGAAATTTAAAGAGAAAACTGAATGTAGATTAAAAATAAATAAAATAAGTGTCATTATCCTGGAGGTTCCCAAAGAAATTTAAAGGAGAAAGCTCTGAATGTAGGTGAAAAATAAAGGTTTTATACTCTTCGGGGCCCCAAAAGAATTTTGAAAGTAAAGGCTGAATGCAGGTAGAAAAATGAAAAACGCTTCAATTTCTTGAGGCCCCCAAAAAATTAAAGAAAAAATTGAATGTAGGTGAAAAAAAAATAACAAAATAAAAGTTTCACTCTCTTGGGGTTTTCAAAGAAACTTAAAGGAAACAATGTGTGTGTATTGAAATACGAATATAATAAAAGTTTCACTCTGTTCAATAACCTCAGAGAAATTTAAAGGAAAAAGCTGAGTGTGGATTAAAATATAATAAAAGAAAGTCAAAGTATATTGTGTTGTTTACATTGTAAGTTCTTACGATGAAAGTAATGGGGCCCCGTCTGCTAGCCTGCTTCCTAAAATATCACTATTTATTTATTTATCTATTCGTATATCAGTTCAATAGAAGAGTAGAAAGAAGGGATCAACGTACATAATGCTAGCAGGGTACTAGGGTATTAGCATTATGTTGCTAACTAAAAGTTCTTTGGTGCAGACGCTATAGTCGCTGATTCACTTCTGTCTGTTTTTCTTTTGTTCTTTACAAGTCGAATATTCAGCGACAGAAACCCTTTTGCGTAGCTGTTTTCCCCATTTCTGCTCTTTGTTTTTTGGCGTATGAATTTACATTTTAGCCCATAATTTTAGAGTGAAGAAAATAAGAAAACAAGAGTTCCAACTTTGATACGGAATATAAGTCCTTTGGCCATTTTCGTTCTTCGTAGCAATAATTCATTGAACCTTGTGGCTTACATGCTGCGCACATTAACGTTCTGGCGGTCACTTTGTTTGGAGCAATAGAACGTTTGTTAGTATTCTTCTCTAGATCTACTCACCGATGAAATGTGCTGTAAAATCATATACAGATTGGTCTGAAACATGAAACTGACACTAGATGGAGTTCAAAAGCAGAAGCTTTAAAGGCACTTTCTGGTCAATTGGATGAAGTAATTAATCTGTTGGAAGATCTACGTGACACTTCGATTGAAACGCTTGATATTAGAGGAGATGCTTGTCTTCTTCTTGCAAGCATCCAGTCTTTTAACTTAATCGCTTTATGGGGGCCGCGGTGGCTCAGTGGTAGAGCATTCACCTCTGGTGCTAGGGGTCCCGGGTTCGATCCCAGCCCCCGCCAAGTGACTTTGTGGTGGACAAACACCGTGTGCGTGGGTTTTCTCGGGGTTCTCCCGTTTCCTCCCACTTTCTTCATTCCACCATTTCATTCATTACTCATCATCACCGTCTCCTTTAGCCTAACCGGCATAACCGTGGGCCGTAAAACTCAAATATTTCATTTCATTTTTAATCGCTTTACTATATTTCTGGTCTGCAGATCTCTCATATATTGATCGGATCCAAAAATGCCTTCAATACCAGTATATTAGTTTCAATCAAACTCTTATTCAGTTACAGAGCCTGGTTGACACCATTGATACCTGGAGACTTGAGCTGGGCAGGGCTTATCCGCAGCTGAAGGAAGTTGCACGGCATGGAACATAACTGTGGGTACACACAGTAGAAGAAGGAGATGCATGTCTGGAGAAGCAAAGAATGAACCCCTGACTACACATTCCGAAGTGAAGCGCTCTATCAACGAAATTCTAGATGAGATGAAACAACAAATGTAGGATCATTTTACTCAGATGCATGAACTGTAAGACATATTTGTATTTCTGTGTTCTATGGCCAACTTTGTGCAACAGCTAGATGATGAAAGCAAGGAAAGGCTGCTAAAAACCATGTTGCTATGATTTGGCTTTGTTCTACCCGAATGACCTGGATGGCTTAAAATTATTTCAGGATTGTAAGGATATAATCCGTTCACTGAGGTGTACTCAGAAAGCTAAAGAACAACTTGACTTTCCCCCACAAGGCATCCTGAAATATGTATCTTCAATGGGGCTTGAAATTTACTAAAGATTGGCAACCGTTCTTCAGATTTTGATAACACTGCCTGTATCTGTCGTATCATGTGAAAGGTTTTTCAGCAAAATGAAATTGATAAAATCATACTTGCGTTCCACAATGAGTCAAGAAAGATGCACGAATCTGGCTATTCTTTCTATCAAAAATGAACTAGCATCCACTTTGGATTTTGATAATATAGACTTTTGCAGTTACCAAAGCAAGGAAGGTATCATTCTGAATGTTGGTGGAACACAGGTTAATATGGTAGTGGAAGTACTGTCGAAAGTAGTTTCATGTTTCAAGTAAAGGCAATAAAAATACAAAAGTACCAAAAAAGTAATAAAAAGCCGTCAAGGTCTATCAATTGACTGGTGATAGGTGGTAATGAAAAGTAGGTTGGTATAACCCCTAGAAGAATTCTGTGATCACACATTTAATCTATTACATATCCCCAATTATTCAGTATATTCAAAAATTTTTGTTATAATATATTGTAACACTAAGTACGTTAGGAAGTGGTAATGGAAATAGTCATAAGTGACAGAATATAAACATGTCTGAACTATTAAATACAAAATAATAATAATCATAAAACAAGTGTAAAATCTGGAAACAATAGTAAAAAGGACAAGTAAGAGAGAAATATTCTAGTGCTTAACTATTCATTCGGCAAAAGCAGTGGTACTAAATAGACCGTACATTATCACTGGAGAGAAACCTAGTAAAAGATGAATGAAGAAGACACGCAGGGGAGAAATCTATTCTATCCATTATTTACGGATAGTTCGGTAAAGAAAAAAAAGTATTTTGAATATTGTGTATGATCACTGGAGAGAACCTAATGTTAAAGTGAATGGGGCTAATTGTAGAAGAAAAATCTAATCAAATAAAATCCATCTAGCGTAAATTCAGACAGGGAGAAACTATGAATAAACAACCATATGAGAAATTGTACAGGAGAAACACCAAAGGCGAGAACCGAACAAAAAATATTCTAGAAAACATTTAGAAAGCTTACATTTAGAAATCGCATCGGTTATATTATTATTTGCAATTTTTGCAATATCAGCTCATTGTTACGTTCCGTAAGTAAATTTGACTCCAAATGTATTGTTAGGAGCATTACTTCCACTATTCCATCTCATAGTACGCGTTGATACTAGGCTAATATAGGTGTAGGATTATTGATTGTTACGTTTTGTTCTTAAGATTATGCTATTTTTGTTGTGGGTTGTAGTTTCCGTTACACTTGTATCCCTAATCCTTTTTCTATTGTGTCCTTCGAAAATGAATAAAAAAGAAAAAAATATGCAATGATAGCCTGGTCCAGTTTTATTTTTAGATTAAATAAAGGCGGTTCTAAGCATTTGAAAAATAGACAGGGGTCTGAATGTCACCCCCATTTTTTTAGATCATTTTAATCTGGGATATATTAAACACATACACCAACAGGAAAGAGGGATTAGTATACAGAAAGAATGGTTATGTAAATGAATGTCAAACATAGAAGTGTATAAATCACGATTGATCGAAAAGGGGCCCCGATCTACTTGACTGGCCCCGGGCCCCAGTTTGCCTTACGCCGCCACTGATCACAATTACTTAGAGACATAGTTACAATGACCAAAAGAGTTTAAGAACGTCGCCCACATATATTTAAAAAAAAACTTATGCCCTTTCCTTTTTCATTTGATATGTAATACCAGGCACATTATGAAAGAATTTATTTTGAGATAGGTCTAAAGCTTTAGGGGAAGGTTCCAATTCAGGATGACGATAAAGCAGTGCTGCTATTCGGCCGGTACGCACCCGTTCCACAGTGGGGCGAAAACGCAAAAAGCTGGCCAAAAGGAAAAAACGAAAGTTAGTAATATAGGATTTTTTTTATGTAGTTGGCTAGAGTGATGTTAGAAGGGCCCAAATCCATAAATAGATTAGGGTTTTTACTTTATTCCGACTACCTGAGCCACTCTTAAGTAGACCCTTTAGCAGGTCCAATGCGTACAGAATAATAGAAGAATTGTGACGCGTCCGTTTAAACGGTTGTAACTTTCGAACGCGTTCATAGTTTTTAAATCTGTAAAGTTTTCCTATATCGTACTGGTAAGTAGAATAAGTGTATGAAGTTAAAAATTAATAATAATGATGTAATAATTTATAATTTGAATCGTAAGTCAGGCAAAATTTTCACATTGTTTATATATTTTATTAACTTAAAGCGTTGAAAACATTATGTGCACCCTCGTGCACCACGTTCATATTTTGTAGAATGGTAATCTGAATATTAATGAATGCTGTCGATAAAAAACTAGCTGCCAAAACGTGCCAATTACGAAGCGTGTTGATGTTAATTATTGCTCATTAATGTTACAGTGACAAGCCGTTGCAGTTATCATAACCGAATCAAATACCAATAATTTGTGTCATTTAAGTAATAATACATTTCTAATAAATAAGAACGTAAGTAACAAGTAATTGTTCATCAAAATATGTGAAAAAAGTGAATGTTGTTAAAGATACATTGTGAAAATTACGAAGTATGTTGACATTCTTGTTATTCCGCCATTTTGGATCCGCCATTGTGTTTTTTTTCAACTTTAGACTGCAGAATCGTAATCAGCAACCTTAATAACCCCTTTATCGCCACTTTTGAGAACATTTCTACGACTTTTTCGACTTTTGCAAATTTTATTCCGCCATTTTGGATCCGCCATTTTGTTTTTTTCAACGTTAGTTGCAGAATTGTAATCAGCAACCTCAATAACCCCTTAATACTAAATTTCATTCAATCTGAATATAGTTATCATATTTTGGCCAGCTTTTTGCGTTTTCGCCCAACTGTGCGTTCGTTAGAACCGGTTGTTGAAATATGTCCAATAGCAGAACCATTTGTTATACCTTGACTTAACAATAAATTTTACCCAGTTATACAAAGGAACATTAAATTTTAGTTTAACTATCTTTGTTTTTAGAAATTCTTTCAGCTACAGGGTTAAACATGATTTCTCAGAACAAGGTGGTGCTGATTGGTGCTTAATCCCTCCAAAACAGTGTTTCTAGTGTTTCATAAGCCTTCATTTAAAACACGGATCCCTGACAAACTACAGGTAGATGAATTGACTATACTCAGAGCACGTACTGTAAAATACTTAGGTCTGGTACTGGATGAAAATATGAAATGGGACAAACATATATTAATGTTAACACAGAAGATATCACCAGTTGTGGGAGTTCTCAGTCGTTTAAGTAATATCGTACCAAATTCAAGTGTTAGAGCAGTATACTATTCACTCATTCAATCCCACCTATCTTACTTATCGGTAATCTGGCAGAATGGTAGGCAATCAAATATAAAGAGATTAGCAATTCTCCAAAAGAAAGCAATAAAGTCAATGTATGGATTACCTCCCAGATATTCCAGCAATAGTTTGTACATGGTCTCAGGAATATAACCACTAAATTTAATTACAAAAGTTCAAACAAGTATTTTAATCTACAAAATTATAAATTCCCAGACACATATTAATCTCAGGCTTCAAAAAAATAACGATATTCATGAATACAATACTAGACGTAGAAATGCACTACATATAAGAAGAATGAACACAACTAACTATGGCACAAAGAGTGTCAAATACAGGCTACTCAAAACGTATAACGACCTTCCAGATAAACTTAAAAATTGTTGTAGTGAGTATATATTTAAGAAACAGGTGACAGCATTACTGGGAGCAGTTTATATCTCATTGTAAATAACTGTCACGCTATATGATATTTCCCTAAATTTGTTGTTAATGTAAATTACATATATAATCCATAACTATAAAAGTTTCTGTTCATGTATTTCATATATTGTTATTCAAGTTAACATCTTATGCAATATTTTGAATTTCTATTATTGTTCCGTGTATTTAGTAGTTACCATGTATTTCCTTTTCTATATATATATAGTGTACTTTATTTCCATTATTGTTTATTTTTTATTTTATTTGTCTCTTTTTAGTCTATGACAAACATATATTGTCAAGTTATATTATTATTGAAGTATGTACGTATTGGATTGTACTGCCCCTTAATGTAAGCATTAGCTCGTTGGGGCCAAAGGAAAGTGAATAAATAAAAAAAAGTGTAAGCGTTTATTTCTTAATCTCAAATGCTCAGATATCAAGTACGAGAACTGGGATATGTTTGAAACACATACATATCATTATCAGCATTTGTTGACTCATTGCTCGATTAAGGTCTTTCTAATACTTTCTGACAACCACCTATATTGGATAATTTGTTTCCAAGATATTCACAGCGCTACTTAATTTCGTGACTCCACCTTGTATTAGAATGCTATATAGATGTCTACTAGTCACTTGTGGTGTCCAGTAAAAAATTTGTTTTTGACTACCTTATATCATTTATTTCCTAAGAGAGTTATATCTCTCCACAAAATCTCTCTCTCTCTCTTAGTCATTATAGTACAGAAAATGTGATACAGAATTTACGAATTGCAATACAAACTGAAATTTGTATTGCATTTTGCTACACAAAATATAAATTGTAAAAAACGCTGATATATCAGCGTTTATATATATATATATATATATATATATATATATATATATATATATATATATATATATATATATATATATATATAGAGAGAGAGAGAGAGAGAGAGAGAGAGAGAGAGAGAGAGAGAGAGAGAGGAGAAGGTCTAAATACGGGCTACAATTTTTATTTTTCGAATATCAATAAAATGTTCTAAGGTATGTACGAAATAACAAGTCCAAATATGTTGAGAGATGTTAACTTCATAACAGAGTTACAAATATAGTTAAAAATTCCAAGACTAACAATAATACATACAGTTTTCTGAGAGAGACCATATTGTTAAGTTTTGAAAGTATGGTCTAAATATGGGCTACCTTCGAAATTTGCTACAGAGATACTAAGAAAAATGACTGATGGTACAAAATAAGGTGAAAGAATAATGTAGAGGTGATGACTGTCTATTTACAAAAGTCACAGATAGTCTTCCTTTTCCGCACCAGCACATTCGTTATGTGCCCACATTGAACACATGATACATCTAACCCATAGCTCCCCTTGTGTTCTTCAGAGAATTTCCTATTGCAGAATATACAATTTTCATCTTCATCATCAGGCTATCCACTTGGATGTGCTACGCCAACAGATCTTGGAGGACTTTCTTTCATTAATTGACTACTCATGTTCGTTCGCGGAAATATTACCATGGGAGGCACAAATTGTTCAGTGGCGTTCATACAGGCAATAATTGTGATTGTTGCACCTTTCTCTGTAGAAGTTAGAGCTGCTATTTGTCTTTTACCTTTCCTTCCAATTAGAGACGGGAATTAGCTTTGAACAGTTGTTGGGCCATTCATCATAAGCATCTTTGAGCAGACGAAAAAACTGCTCAATATTTTCCTTGTTGAAACCAAAAGCGCGAGCAAAATACGTTCCACATGATTTACGAAGCGCAATAACGTTTTTGTGCCGATGAAGGAAAATATCAAACCATGATCTTCCAGCCTCTATGTCCCTAAATGGATATTGAAGACCATTTCGTTATGCTAGTTGATACGCCATACGTTGCAAGTCGCTCTTGGTGTATCCAAAGAAATTTTGCTTCATGAGGAGTAGATATTCTACCAATTGCTTTTCAAGCTCGTCCTCTAATATAGGTTTTCTTCCAAGTTTTGTCGTTGCTGCTTCAATGGGAGTTAGATTGTTTCTTCCTTAACGTTTGCAGAGGTTTAAGTGGCACATTAAAAATTTTTGCTGCTTTCAGCGTCTTCATGCGTTTTTTTTTTCCTTACGGCGCAAATAGCACTCGCCATGTCCACATCTTGCTTTCACATCTTTCTCTTGCCTTTTGGAATGTACTTGGGTTTCGATCTTGGCATGCTGAAACAAAATACATAGTTTGAGAATTTTACAATGATGGCCCAAATATGGGCTATTAGCTTATATTTAGACCTAGCAAGGTAGCCTGTATTTAGACCATTCATATATTTTGCTTTGTCGCTTAACAGTACTCATACACAATACTATTTACCTTTCATTTTCTACTAACTACAAGTGCTATCCCTGCATAATACAACTTACCTGTTACAATTTTTCAAACTGGGTTTTCTTATGGTCAAAAATAATACAAAACACATACTTAATAAAACTTTCACACTATTGCACATAGGCAAAATACACAAGTTGATCAACCAGTCCCAACTATTCATCGCCAACTGAATCACGCTACCACCTTCGTCCTTGAATAATGCTTTCACACATTTGTCACTAGGTTTTAGTACTAGACAAGCATACAGAAGTCTAGAACGTCACCTAGCCCATATTTAGACCACAGCCCGTATTTAGACCTTCTCCTCTCTCTCTCTCTCTCTCTCTCTCTCTCTCTCTCTCTCTATATATATATATATATATATATATATATATATATATATATATATATATATATATATATATATATATATATATATATATATATACAGAGAGAGAACCGGTTGTTATAAAATTCGAATAGCACCACTGGGATAAAGTGTATTAAGTTTCGAAAATCCCCTTTAAAAAAACTATATTAAATTTTCAGAAGAAATGGGATTTTGGCGATCCAGTCTCCCCCTCCCCCTCGAAGTTTAATGTCTGCGTACATCCATTTGCAGCACATAATGTTATAACAACACCCGCACATTCAGTAATATTTTGCGTCAACGGAATGTAAACTTTGCCATTTTGCTTGCCAAATGACTTTTTTTTTTTTTTTTTTGAAACTTCGCGGTGATGTATGCAGAATTTCGCGAAGACTGACAAGGAATGCGACTTAAATTTATTGTTGTTTTGGATTTAGCCTCTGACTTCGAAACAAAATTCTAAATATGCCACTAGAATTCTGTTTTAAAATAATGAAATTAACCGGAGAGTTTTATTCTATTGATACTCTATAAAATAATACAAGATAATAATTGTTACATTTTTACTTTTTTGTTTCTCGTTATTTCTAGGAAAAGACGAAGGACGTGCCCATGCGTTAATGCAAAACAAGAATTTTAGAAAAAAATGGATCAAAATTTTCGGACGACGACTAAATCGAGTTTTCGTATTTTCTACGGAATAGACACATCATATAGAGTTAAGTAATAGTTTGGGTTTGGCTACACTATATGTACCTTCTCCAGATATGAGGCCTACAAGAAAATTTTTGATTGAAATATATTGGATCATGGACGGCATTATGGGTGGGTGGGGGTGGGCAACCGCCCACCCGATAGATGGCCTCGCCCACCCCAACAGAAGTAGAGTAATGAAGGTGACATCCTGTACTTCAAAAGCAATAGGTATTACTTTGGATTGTAATGTAAACGGTTCTAGGACTCTGTATAACTCTGTAATGAACAATGATTTTAAGACAGATACTTGTACTAATATAATGACGCCAAAAGTCGTGATTAACCTTTAAATTACGCGGGTTTTAAATTCCAGCAACTCGTGAACTACGAAGCCATCTAAACCGATTTCGTAGGGTTGGAAAAAGTGTAAAAATAATCACTCATAATTGCCGCAGACACATGAAACAAAAAACAAACAAACAAACAAAACTTTTGTTACTTAATATCTCTACTTGAATTTCAGTTATTGACATATACGTGATTTTTATTGTTTTATGTATTATTAGTATTGTTGTTACTGTAAATTTCCTTTTAGGAAAGAAAACTAAAATTTTCCTCCCACCCCTCCTCAAATATACTGATAGGAGGAATATGTATTTATTATTTCTTGAATTCATTATTTTACATCATAATCAACGTAAACCTTCCTTTCTAATTCCAATTTTTACTCCAGGAGAAAATAACACGAAAAAAACAAAACTTACATTTTGTATCTAGTTTTAAAGGGGGATTTCCCCATCATTCCCAGATAATTCGCAAATTGCTGTTGACCAATAAAGTTATCACGGCGAGAATTGCTAATACTGTTTCCCCTCGCATGGTGTAAACCATAGATGGCCATTTTCCATTGGGCTCGCTCGCGCTCACCTGTCTCAACTGGGCTCGCGCTCACTCGGGCTCGCGCTCATCTCTTTTGACTGGGCTCGCACTCACTCGCGCTCGCGCTCAATTGTCTCAACTGGGCTCGCGCTCACTAGTACTCGCAATCACTTCTCTCAACTGAGCTCGCACTCACTCGAGCTCGCGCTCATCTCTTTTGACTGGCCTCGCACTCACTCGCGCTTGCACTCAACTGTCTCAACTGGGCTCGCGCTTACTAGCGCTCACGATCACTTCTCTCAACTGAGCTCGCACTCACTCAGGCTCGCGCTCATCTCTCTTGATTGGGCTCGCACTCAATGGGGCTCGCGCCCACCTGTTTCAACTGGGCTCGCACTCACTCGGACTCGCGCTCAACTGTCTCAACTGGGCTCGCGCTCACTAGCGCTCGCGATCATTTCTCTCAACTGAGCTAGCACTCACTCAGGCTCGCGCTCATATCTTTCAACTGAGCTCGCACTCACTCGGGCTCGCGCTCACCTGTCTCAATTGGGCTCGCGCTCACTAGCGCTCGCGATCGCTTCTATCAACTGAGCTCGAGCTCGCGATCTTTTCTTTCAACTGAGCTCGCGCTCACTGCAGCTCACGTTTCCTTCTCTCGACTAGGCTTGAGCTCACTCGGGCTCACTTTTCTCAGTTGGGTTTGCGCCAACTTATTTCATTGGGGCTAGGGCTTACTCGGGCTTGAGCTCAATTATTGAGTCCAAGTTCGGTTGATCTCGAGTTCCGACCTCGCGAACATCAGGTTCGGGAGTTTGGACATCTATGAAATGGGGTGTCAGACATAAGCTCACTGGCAGTTTTATATTACAGGGCAGACAAAAGCTTACCCCTAGCAAACATGAACTCCCTTCAGGGACTTAATAAAATTCACCGAATATTGAAATCTAGGCTTTGGCTACTTCCTAAACGGAAAATGGAGCTACTATCCTAGATCACTTATCAGATATATATATATAAAGAAAAATAAGGATGTTGCGGAGTTGCGTTGTATTAAAACAGGGCAGACTTTGAGGAACTTCTAATAATATGCCCTGGATATTAAAATCTATCCTTTGACTGTAATTGTAAATAGACCTAATAACTTAGTAGAAAGTAGAGCTATTACCAGATACCAGAAAAAATAGGGATGTTGCAAGTTTAATGTGTTAAGCATGGGCGACAGTAGGCCTAATTTTGGCCCTGGAAATTTTGGGACCAAATTTTTCTCATAGGCCGGACAATTCATTGCTGCATTAAAATAATTTCATGATTAGATATGAATACTTACATAATAGAATTTGCTTGCTTGCTAACAAACAGGATTGGGAATTCTGATTTTTTTTACCAATTCATTGTACTTAGATATTTTTAGGCCTTGCTTCTTACTGCTGCCGTCGTGCTTGCAGACCAACACTCAAAGAAATCTCTTTCTTATTTACTAACACTAAGCTTTTTTTGGCTTTTTTTGTTGTTTTGTTCTTAGTAAATAAGAAAGAGATTCATTTGATGAGTATTGGTTTGCAAGTATGATGACAGTCTTAAGACTTGAAGTCTGCAACATTATTAGTATTTTATTCTGATATCTCCTATATGCCATTAGTCATATAGCCTATTTTCTATTGAGGAACTAGGCCTACTAGTAACCAAAGAACATTTAAAAATCCGGAGCATTTTGAAATTTTGTTAAAACACTTGCTTCACCAAAATGAATTTAACCTGTCCAACAAGACCTGTTGTTTATGCAGCTGAAATTTGAAATAGGCCTACTGCTGACTGATTAATTGATTGGTTGATTATCGTTTAGCGTTTCCTTTCATCAGCGAGGCTATATGAGACGTGGATGTGGTACACAGTTTTGACGTGGAATTCGAACCACTGTAGTTCAAAGCTCCCTCACCGGGAATCGATCACCAAAGGCACACTTACTAGCAACTAGACCACCGAGGAAGGCTTGTAATAATGTTGTTCATTTTTTATTAGGAATAAATTACAGGTGATTTTATTTATAATCGTTTAGTCAACGTAACGAAGATGTCCAAATTACAATATGATAAACTATTGTGAATTTGATAGTGCAAGTATTGAACCATTATGTGGTCGACAATCCAGCATACACCTTTCTTGTCAGCCTCGCTCTGAACCCTATCACCAAATCAGGCTAAGGCATTCAAAGTGAGTGTTAGTCCCTCTTCATATTTATCCACTGCAGTGGCGCAACTCGGTGGAGCAACTGCTTGTGAAGCATTGCTTTAAATTGCTGCCTTCGTTTGCTTCCACTGCAGTTGCTTCCACTAAAACGGTTGCCGCCAGCGACCGCTCTCGCGCAACTGTCTCGAGCAACTCTCAGTGTCCGTCACTCGAGGAAAAGCATTGCTTTAAATTGTAGCCTTCGTACGGGGACACTGAAGTGGCGGTCACCGCACAAGGTTGCCACTGTATCTCGATGCCAATGTATGTATATGTTGTTTAAAAAAAAAAGGAAGAAAGAAAAGAAGAAAAGGTGCTAATCAGACGAAACATGCACACTTGATCTTTCTGTGCCTGCCCTAGTCGCGGGTTTACTACCCCTCCACGATGGGGAAAATTTTTAACACAATAGAAAATAATAATGAAAAACTTATTTTATGCATACCTTTATTTCGTTTTAGTAGAAATTTTAATGAATTCCATTTTACATATGTTGTGAAGAAAGACTTTAGTTACTATAAATTCACGATCTTTTCTTGTTTGAAATAGTTACAGAGAATGATGAGTTTTACGATATGCGTTTACAATGAAATAAATTCGTTTTGAATTTTCGCCCGTAATAGTTTAAATATTCCAATACTAAGAATTTCATTAAAGGGAATAAAATAATCGGATTGTAAGGGCGCCCATCAGGAGGGGCAAGGTGGGGCAATCGCCCCCCTAGAGGAAATTGTACTTCAGAATATCGAAAATCCAATAGAATTTTTACATTAGTTACAGCAAAATTTGAAACTATTTTTGAAACGTCGCTTATACTGCCCCCCCTTGTAAACCACAACATGGGCGCCCTTGTCGGATTGTTGAACTTTATCTAGATTTATATTGTGACAAGGTGTTGAGGAGCACAAGCACAGAGGGTTGCGAGGGAAGTGCAGTACACCATAATTACCCGCCTCTTCACTACTGTCTACTGCAAGTAGAACGTTAAAATTCTATTTAGCTTCGACGACCTATTATTAACGCCAATAGACTTCTTAAATCAATTATTATTTGGAGACTGTTTGACTTCTATTATTATTATTATTATTATTATTATTATTATCAATAATAATAATAATAATATTTTTGCACTTTTCTTTGTCTTGCTAATTAAATTTTTATTCAAAGTGCTCCCCTCAAAACGTTGCGCCCCTAGACTCGGGAATAGTGGTAAATCCAACTCTGCCTACTCATCTATTATGTTTTGTTCTTTGGGTATTAGTCATTCATCACCAGACTAGCAGCCATCCCTTATGCCAAATGAATCATTTCCGGATACGTTTATAACTATTATTATTATCACGTAACGGGACTTATAATGTTGTATTCTTAGTCCGTTCGTCCGTTACTCCTACGATAACTCTTGGACAAATGCCAAATTGTTATATTCTGTTTTTGCAATAGATATGTGGAGCGATTATGGTATCTCGTCCGAGTTCGTTAATGGAGACGATTAATCAACCGGACGTGGTAAAAATCAACCATTTCCGGTTTTAACGTTGCCATTATAGAGCGAAAGCCATAATAGATAGCGAGAAGGGGTTTTCTCAGATCGATTAAGTGTTCCAAGAATATCTTCCATATCCATCCTTAATACTGTATTAAAACCGGAAGTGGTAGAAATCCAGTACGACTTCCGGTTTCAATATTAATCTATATAAAGAAAACCGATAAGAGAGCAAGTTCGATTTCCTTGGAATCGACTTAGCGTTCTAAGAATAGTTCGCATTTTCTCTTTTAACACTTTATTCAAATCGCTAGTGGCAGAAATCAACCATTTCCGCTTTCAGTGTTGATCGCCATAGAATAAAAACAATAATAGATAGCAAAAAGTATTTTTGTAATCAATTTAGCATTTCAAATATATGTACTATCTCCTCTCTTAACCCTCTATTTAAACCAGAAATGGCATAAATCAACTACTTCCGGTTTAAACGTTGATTACTATAAGGTAAAAACAGTAATAGGTAGAGAGAAGCGGTTTTCTATAATCAATTGTGTCCCAAGAATAATATTTCATCTCGATTCTAATATGTTTACTAAAACCAAACCTGGTACACATGTACCATTTTTGGTTTCCAGACTAATTTGAAAAAAAAATATTGGCACGCTCCACTTTATTGTCTTTACAGAATTATGTATTATTAATAATATTAATAGACCTATTATTTATTAAATCATTGAGGAAAGAAGTAAAGGACGGAAATATGTTGTTGACAAAACCAAATATATATTGATGGGATTCTTTGTGGCTAAATGCTTAGAACTTTGCTCCCTTGCAGGAGTCGGATTCGATTTCCGGTGGCAGGTACTGTGGTTTGTAGATCTACGTCCCATGTAGCCTAGTAGCGTAGGTGTTGAAATGAAGTTGAACTCTAAGTAATAAAAATGAAAAATGAAATGAAATCTTTAAGTTTTACGTCCCACGGATATGCCGGTTAGGCTAAAGGAGACGGTGATGATGAGAAATGAATGAAATGATGGAATGAAGAAAGTGGGAGGAAACTGGAAACCCCGAGAAAACCCACGAGCACGGTGTTTGTCCACCACAAAGTCCACACGGCGCGAGCTGGGATCGAACTAGGGACCACAAGCACCGGAGTAAGTAATAAAAATATATAAACAAAAATATAGGTAAATGGAAGAGTATTATCTGCGTCTAACAAAAGAATATAAATTGAGAAATTAATTACAAAGTTTATGTTGACTTTGGAGCTGCAACACCTCAAAAAAAAAAAGTATGGAAATAATATGCATATGTATATAGTCCTAATGACAGGATTGCTCTCATGCAAATCCTCCTCTAACAAGTAGGGTGTCCGAAGTGTAAATCTCAGATTTCAAAAATGTTTGTGCAGATCGTTAGGGAGGCTCATAGAATAAAGATCAGCACAACAAATTTCGGCGGAACCCCATATTTGGGTGGGGCAGTGCCCCATTTGCGATTTTCGGCTTTCGTAGTAAAAATCGGCCTTTTGATTTGAAAATTGACTTATTGTTGTCGACAATCGTTATCATTCGTCTTCATTTGCATAAAGATATTACAATTGTGGGTCAGGGATACCTATGTGTGTGGGGGAGGGGTCCGCCTTACAAACGTGATACATGTTCCTGCTTCATTTTGACGAGCTGAATTCAAATATGTCATTAAAAGTTCTTTGTGGAGCACATGTGCGGTACAGGTCTCTACCTAGTTTCTGGGATGCTGAATCACAAGTTGAAAGAGAACTGAAGGGCTTGAAATAGAAGTTTGACAGAATCAGTGCTTACTGTGTGGATTGAAGCCAAAAGAGCTTTCATGCCTGTACATGACATGAATGTTCGGAAATGGGCAACTGAAAAAGCGAAAGAAATTAATTTTGTAAACTTTAAAGGTCCCAAAAGTTGATGCACAAGTTTTAAACGGAAACATAATATTGTGTAGCAAGAAGTAACAAAATTCGTGTCGCGAGCAGACGTTGACACTTCAGAACAAATAGAAACTTCGGCCATATCTTTCCAGCTAGAAGTCAGGGATACGTTACCGGAATTCGATATAGACAATACTTACAATTCCGAGCAAAGTGTTTTTGCAATGGAACTGCACTATAATTGTATGTTAGGCATACAAGGTGGGAAAAAAAGTAGAAGCTTCTCCACAATCCAAAAATGCCTTATCTCATAGCTATACAATAATACCCCTTATATCTGCCAGTGGAAAATTAGTTGGGCCATTATAGATTGTATTCCCAGAGCCGACAGAAAAATTTGGAGCACAGGTCAAGAAAACTTTATTCCAGCCCCCAAATGTTAAGGCTTCTGTACCAAAATCTGGAAAGATGGGTAAGCTGCATTTAGAGGAGTGAATCCGTTACGTTTTAGTTCCTAACATAGGGGACAAAGGTGTCTTGCTCGTAGATTCACGATCATCTTTTAACGAGAAAGAGACACAGCAACACATTCCGGAGGAAAACACGTTATGTAAACAGATTCCACCGGAAGCAACTTGGGCTGTACAACCACTGGATATTTAGGGCTTTAGAATATGGAAGAATTTTGTGAGGAAAATGAGAATTTCGTAATTTTACACCAAATTGATATACAACTTCACAAAGTAACAACATTATAAAATTGCAATTGCTAGTTGCAATTTTCGCCAATCGCCAAGGTACCATGATCTGTTCAAATAGTTGGTATAAATCTGGATATGTAGATGCAAGACCACCAGAATTTGTTAATCCAGTGAGTTTCTCATTTTACTTAAGCGACACTATCATGATTTTGAGTTTAACGTCCCATTCAGCAGCGAGGCTATATAAGATGTAGACCTACTGATTAACGTGGAATCTGAACCACATGAGCTCCTGCCGGGAATCGAACCCGGGTCTCACACGCCAAAGGCGCGTACGCTAACCGTTTAGCCACGAAGGGGCTCTATACACTATCATATATGATGAGTGCGAAGATATAACACTCCTGAAATATAGTTGGTGCTGCAAAAGTATTTGCGCGGAACACTTTTACGAGCAGTTTCATTTCTGTAAAACATACAATACATAAAGTAAGCACGAATTCTGCCAAACTTCAGCCCTTCAGTTCTATTTCAAGCCCTTCAGTTGTCTTTCAACTTGTGATTCGGCATCCCAGAAACTAGATAGAGACCTGTGCCGCACACGTGCTCCTCAAAAACCTTTTAATGACACACTTGAATTCAGCTCGTCAAAATAAAGGAGCAACATGTATCACACCTGTAAGGGGGACTCAAGTGGCGGATCTAGCCCGGGGCCGAGGGCAGCCCCAGCTTTTTTAATGACAAAAATAATTTAAGTTATTATTTGTATATTCTTGAAAGTTTATAGTAAACTCATGATATAGTATCATAGCCTGGGGTCGACCTCCCCAGTTTTTACCTTCTAAATCCGCCACTGGGGACCCCCACACACAGGGATCCTCGACCCACAATTGAAGTATCTTTACGCAAATAAAGACGAATGATAACGATTGTCGACAACAATAAGTCAATTTTCAAATCAAAAGGCCGATTTTTACTATGAAAGCCGAAAATCGAAAAGGGGCACTGCCCCACCCGAATATGGGTTTCCGCCGAAATTTGTTGTGCCGATCTTTATTCCATGAGCCACCCTAACGATCTGCACAAACATTTTTGAAATCTGAGATTCACACTTCGGACACCCTCCTTGTAAGGCAAATCTCTTAGCAGAAAGAGAACCGTCCTGTGAATCCTCAGAAACCTCATTCAAACTAGTTCAGGCCAACTGTCATTCGGGGAATCTAAAATATTCCCCTTCATGTCAGCATCTTCAAAACCCAGGGAACTCACTCAATTAAAAGGATTTAGTTCTAAATATCTAAAAATTTTCGACATACGGAAGGTTTTGACACACGGAAGTAGTTAAAGAACTTCATTTTGCCTGCACAGAGATCAAGATACAAAGTATGATACAGGCCAGTTTGCAATCTCGTTGATAGCATAGGATGCACGGACATTCGTTTTTTCCCTCTACTTTTCTTCTTTTTGAGCAGCAAAATAAGAAAAAGTGCTTGCTTACTATTAACAGCCATTTCTCAAAGTGGAATAACTTGAGACGGTGGAAATGCTTCTACGAACTATATGAACCGGATAGTCGCCGAATGGACACTGAAATCTCGAACCATGAACGGCTGTATGTGTGTTTCTGTGTGTTCCGTGTATTTCTGTGTCCTGGCAACACCACTTATAACTTGGGCAATAAAAGGGGGGGAAACAGAAAATAACAAGAAGCCCTGGTACCTGCTGTCGGTTGCTCGTCTTTTCACAAACAGTGGCGCAACTCAGTGTTTCCACTCAGTGGCCGCGAATGAAGGGGACCTTAGTTCTCTGAAGAATGTTAGGTCCCCTTCGTTCGCGGCCACTGAGTAGAAACACTGAGTTGCGCCACTGCTTGTGAAAAGACGAGCAACCGACAGCAGGTACCAAGGCTTCTTGTTAATTTCTGTTTTCCCCCCCCTTTTATTGCCCAAGTTATGAGTGGTGTTGCCAAGACACACAGAAATACATGGAACACGCAGAAACACACATACAACCGTTCATGGTTCGAGATTTCATTGTCCATTCGGCGACTATCCGGTTCATATAGTTTGTAGAAGCATTTCCACCGTCTCAAGTTATTACAATTTGAGAAATGGCTGTTAATAGTAAGCAAGCACTTCTTCTTATTTTGCTGCTCAAAAAGAAGAAACGTAGAGGGAAGAAAAGAATGTCTGTGCATCCTATGCTATCAACGAGATTGCAAACTGGCCTGTATCATTAATTTCTCAATTTATATTCTTTTATAAAGACGCAAGTAATACTTTTCCGCTTACCAATATTTTTTGTTTATATATATTTTTTACTAACTCCGGTGTTTGTGGTCCCTAGTTCGATCCCACCTCGCGCCGTGTGGACTTTGTGGTGGACAAACACCGTGCTCGTGGGTTTTCTCGAGGGTTCTCCCATTTCCTCCCACTTTCTTCATTCCACCATTTCATTCATTTCTCATCATTACCGTCTCCTTTAGCCTAACCGGCATAACCGTGGGACGTAAAACTTAAAGATTTCATTTCATTTTTCATTTTTATTACTTAGAGTTCAACTTCATTTCAACATCTACGCTACTAGGCTACATGGGACGTAGATCTACAAACCAGAGTACCTGCCATCGGAAATCGAACCCGACTCCTGCAAGGGCAGCAAAGTTCTAAGCACTTAGCCACAAAGAATCACATCAATATATATTTGGTTTTGTCAACAACATATTTCCGTCTTCTTTCCTTAATGATATAATAATAATAATAATAATAATTAGGCTTCGGAATTTTAGGTCCCAAAAAATTCAAATTAGGATTTTAAAAAGTGCATTTTAGGATTTTATAGGTTTTTAAAAACACGGTTTAGGATTTTTAGCGTTATATTACTAAAAACGGAATATTACTACAATTTAAACACTTTGTTAGCTATTTCATACTTAAATGGTAAACTTAATTTAGTAAGCTTTATGCTAACCAGTCTTCTGCGTAATAAAATTAATAAAACTCTTCTTACCTTGGACTTTTTTTGATAGCTGAAATATAGTTTAACATATGTATGGCCTGTCGTACTATAGTAATAGTAATAGTAGTAGTTTTTGTCAGTTTTCTTATATTTGAAATTTTATACAACACCACAAATATCACTTCACTTTTCTAACGATACCCTGAAAAAATACGAATGTTCAAATATTGTTTTTCCGGCACTTTTCATGTTTTTTATAGCTCAAAAAGTGGTCACTTCACTCAACGTAATGGCGCTGAACAACAAAATATTTGGCAAGATTTTCTGTTGTGAACTTTTTCCTGTCGTCTGACAAAATTCTCTTGAATGCAGAAAAACTGCGTTCCACATCACACGATGTAAGAGGCGCATATTTCACACTGGCTAATTCCTCGGGATTCCATAGCAAATTTTCTTGGACATTGTCTCCACGAAGAATTTGGCCCACTAGTTGTATCTGTGTGAAATCAGGACTGCGTTTCAAAACCGCCTCCAACTTGTCCGCAATGTTTGTTCCAACTTCCCCAGGTACTTTTTTCTCTTTCAATTCTGTTAGTGGAAGAGACTTCTTCTCCAATTAAGTGATGGCTTGAGGCAGATGAGAAAAGTTGGCTTTAATGTAACCTAGTCGTTGTACAGCAAACTGTGACTTCAGTGCTTTTTTTGTAGACGTGATTGAAGCGGCTTCAATCTCGTCGAGCGAATCGATGACCTGAACAATGCTTTCAAAATTATCTGCATAGTACAGTGCTGCTGAGAGCCACGTTCCCCAACGGGACACAACGGGCTGTGGTGGCAGTGGTGTGTTTGGAAGCATATCCTTGAAGGTAGCCAGTCTGTTAGGAGCTTTCAAGAAAACCTTCTTTACAGATGAAATTATGTCGTTGACGATTGACTACGTGTTTGAAAGTATTTTTCAAGTTAAAAATAACTATAAAGAATCATTTAGGACGTTATAGGTTCTAAAAGCTAATTTAGGATTTTTTAGGTCCTAGCCCCCCAATTAGGACAATTTAGGTCCTACAAAACTAATATAGTTCTACTTATAGCAACTTGAAATGTAAAGAAAACACGAATTTTTGCATTCACTATACAGGAATAAAATAGGTTCGAACCTAAGAATCCGGAGCCTAATAATAATAATAATATAATAATAATAATAATAATAATACATAATTCTGTAAAGACAATAAAATGGAGCATGCCAATATTTTCTTCAAATTAGTCTGGAAACCAAAAATGGTACATGTGTACCAGGTTTGGTTTTAGTAAACATATTAGAATCGAGATGGAATATTATTCTTGGGACACAATTGATTACAGAAAACCGCTTCTCCCTACCTATTACCGTTTTTACCTTATAGTAATCAACGTTTAAACCGGAAGTAGTTGATTTATGCCATTTCTGGTTTAAATAGAGGGTTAAGAGGGGAGATAGTACATATATTTGAAATGCTAAATTGATTAAAAAAACACTTTTCACTATCTATTGTCGTTTTTATTCTATGGCGATCAACACTGAAAGCGGAAATGGTTGACTTCTACCACTTCCGGTTTTAATGCAGTATTAAGAATGGACATGGAATATATTCTTGGAACACTTAATCGATTTGAGAAAACCCCTTCTCGCTATCTATTATGGCTTTCGCTCTATAATGGCAACGTTAAAACAGGAAATGGTTGATTTTTACCACGTCCGGTTGATTAATCGTCTCCATTAACGAACTCGGACGAGATACCGTAATCGATCCACATATCTATTGCAAAAACAGAATATAACAATTTGGCATTTGTCCAAGAGTTATCGTAGGAGTAACGGACGGACGGACTAAGAATACAATATTATAAGTCGCGTTACGTGATAATAATAATAGTTATAAACGTATCCGGAAATGATTCATTTGGCATAAGGGGTGGCTGCTAATCTGGTTATTAATATAAATTACTAATACCCAAAGAACAAAACGTAATAGATGAGTAGGCAGAGTTGGATTTACCACTAGGCCCGAGTCTAGGGGCGCAACGTTTTGAGGGGAGCACTTTGAATGAAAATTTAATTAGCAAGACGAAGAAAAGTGCAAAAGTATTATATTATTATTATTATTATTATTATTATTATTATTATTATTATTATTATTATTATTATTAATAATAATAATAATAATAACAATAACAGAAGTCAAACAGTCTCCAAATAGTAATTGATTTAGCAAGTCTATTGGCGTTAATCATTGGTCGTCGAAGCTAAATAGAATTTTAACGTTCAACTTGCAGTAGACAGTAGCGAAGAGGCGGGTAATTATGGTGTACTGCACTTCCCTCGCAACCCTCTGTGCATGTGCTCCTTAACACCTTGTCACAATATAAATCTAGATAAAGCTCAATAATCCGACAAGGGCGCCCATGTTGTGGTTTACAAGGGGGGCAGTATAAGCGACGTTTCAAAAATAGTTTCAAATTTTGCTGTAACTAATGTAAAAATTCTATTGGATTTTCGATATTCTGAAGTACAATTTCCTCTAGGGGGGCAATTGCCCCACCTTGCCCCTCCTGATGGGCGCCCTTGCAATCCGATTATTTCATTCCCTTTAATGAAATTCTTAAGTGTTGGAATATTCAAACTATTACGGGCGAAAATTCAAAACGAATTTATTTCATTGTAAACGCATATTGTAAAACTCATCATTCTCTGTAACTATTTCAAACAAGAAAAGATCATGAATTTATAGTAATTAAAGTCCTTCTTCACAACATATGTAAAATGGAATTCATTAAAATTTATACTAAAACGAAATAAAGGTATGCATAAATAAAGTTTTTCATTATTATTTTCTATTGTGTTAAAAATTTCCCCCATCGGGGAGGGGTAGTAAACCCGCGACTAGGGAAGGCACGGAAAGATCAAGTGTGCATGTTTCGTCTGATCAGTACCTTTTATTCTTTTCTTTCTTCCTTTTTTTTTTTTTTTTTAACAACATATACATACATTGGCATCGAGATACACTGGCAACCTTGTGCGGTGACCGCCACTGCAGTGTCCCCGTACGAAGGCTACAATTTAAAGCAATGCTTTTCCTCGAGTGACAGACACTGAGAGTTGCTCGAGACAGTTGTGCGAGAGCGGTCGATGGCGGCAACCGTTTTAGTGGAAACAACTGCAGTGGAAGCAAACGAAGGCAGCAATTTAAAGCAATACTTCACAAGCAGTTACGCCACTGCAGTGGCTGAATATGAAGGCAGGGTTAGCCTTTGTTTTGTAGTTCAATATTTCTATCCTGCCTCCAGACCACATACCTATCATCAAAGAATTCTGAGTCAGAATAATTTGTCGTTAAAGAAGTTTCTGCCAAGCTAATAAAGTCATAAGAGTTAGATAAAACAGCATTATGAAAACAGCTGGCTTTAGTACGCAGCAGGGAGTAATCTACACCCCCCAACACCCCCCTAACACCCCTCCAAATTTCTTTACACACACCCCTGGATGGAAAAGGAATACTCCCCCAAATCCAATTGTATCAGTCAGTATCATATAGATTGTTTATTACATCAAGTTAAAAAAGGTTTAGCGTTTAGGAAAGAAGCCAATATTCCTATTTATTTATTTCACTTCAAAATACGAAGCGACCTCGTTCTCATGTACGGCTTCGAGAATCACATGACCTCATTGTTTCGGGCGGTGTTTCGATGGAAACAATTGACAAAACAGACCGCTGATACCTACCCTCCTGGGCTCCGCGGTCGTTTCCGAGAAAAGAGATTGATGGACAGATGCAGATTACTGAAATTGGCAACGTCTTGAGCGGTCATTCACCTACCTCCTCCTCAATAAGGAAAAATGTGACAATATAGTAATAAGGCTATACCACATTCAGTTGGTAAATGCTACTCTGCAACAGGCTCGCAAGCAGAGGGGAGGCTAGGGAGGGCCTGGCCCTCCCTAAATGTTTCATGTCCAGTCCAGAGCTCAATACAAAAGCACAATTTAGATATTTATAAGAGAATTTTTAATGAGTTGACTCCTACTAACATATTCATGGACCCCAAAGCTCTATGGCTGGTTTGGAGCCTTCTCTGCAAGTGGTGTATCAACGAACGGACGTTACAAGGGTGTAGTCAAGACGTTTTTAGAAATGAAGAGATCAATCGAAGTAAGAATTATATATTTTTTAGACTGTCTCGTGTTATGTAGGAACACATTTGGCGCTAGCTTAATTTTTGTAAAGTATATTTTTATTCACGTAAATTCATTGAACGGAACAGGGCTCATAGCGAGTCACTTTTTTAAACTAAAATTTACATTTTTTTCAAGTTGGTCACTAAAAGTTACTTTTTTTCAAATTTGTCATTAAAAGTTATTTTTTTGAGAGGTAAAGTGACTTTTTCGTGTGATTTATGTTTTGCATTGGCAGTTTTCTAAGAAAAATATAAAAAAATGGAAAAAGGCAGAAATTTGTTACTCATTACTCTTCTGAAAACTTCAGAACTTGCTCCTACATGTGAAACAGTCAGCTTTATTCTCATTTCAGCTTTTGTTCTTTCTAAAGCACAGTGGACGGTTGGTGGATGCTCAAGCTCTCAAGGTGGGGTTGAGAACTCTTCTGTGTCTATTCTTTCTTCTATCATAATAATCTTTTAGTTTTCTCTCGTAATAGTTAACGCTCCGTTCAACGTTGTGTGAGTGTGTTTGTGTGGTTCATCATGTTCGTCTTATGTTATGCTTCTTGTATGTTCTTCTTAAGAGTAGTTGATGAATTTGAATATTTCACGTTTTTGAGCACTCTTAATGCAAAGTTAAATATAATGTCTGGGATGAAGAAATTCGGAAATAGGCCAGAACTGGTTCCACTTACTCAGAAGCTTTTTACATCTGCTAAGTCTGCTTACCGTAACTACAAAACATACTTTGAAAACCTAAGAAAGGAGAAAGCTCAAAAAGAAATAAAGAAGAAACAGACGAACAAACAAATAGAAAGGTGATGGAGAAATTGACAAAGGGAAAAAGGGGCATGATGAGATTTTGGTCACTTTTTTGTGTGCTTTTGGCCAATTTTGGTCACTTTTCAACTATTTACAAGAGATCAGATCACTATGAGCCCTGGGATTATTAAAATTAGGGTATATTAAAGAAGACAAAACAGAAAGATACAACATATTTATAAATTGAAAAACTGGATTTCTGGAAAACAACTAAATCAATGAATAAATTTCTTATGAAAGATATTCAGAGCCAATAACGTAGCCAGGAAGGGGCAGGAACGGAGATTAGGAGATCAAATAATATTACAATTAACGTTAACAACAGGGTTAGAGTATTAAATGAAATGAAATTGGAACTATGTACAGTATTAATTACTAAACGAATGTGATTTCAGCGTGGGACGAGGAAATTTTTTTCCCAATTAATATATTTTTTTAAAAAAAAATCACCCACTAAAACTTGCTGGTGTGAATCAATTGAAATAATAGCAGAATTTTGCGAAATAATTAGACTACAATAATTCGTATGTAATCAATTCACATGTAATTACTAGGTAAAATAGTGGAGGTTAATTTCTAATACAGTGGAACCACTTTTAATGGGCATCTCTCAATAGTGGATATCTTCGTAAGAGAACAAACTTTCTTATTTTTTCATGCCATAAATATGTGTGATGTGGTGTTATGAGAGAGGAACCTTCCTTTTAGGGACACCTCTCATTTACGGACAAATAATCGGTTTCACCTATGTCCGTTTTGAGAGGTTTCACTGTATTACTTAGTTTAACAATACTAAATGCTCAAATGTGTGAACTTACTTTATTGAACTTACCACTGCAAAGAGTTGATATTAATAATAATAATAATAATAATAATAATAATGCAATAGTTGCGTAACAAGATATACTGTTTTCTTGTTTGAATTTGTTTAAAAATTATATCGCTATTCTGAGAGCACACCCTCCTTCCCTTTTATTTTGAACACCCCACTAAGTAAAAATTTCTGGCGTACTTACTGGACGCAGGCCATTGACATTTTGAAAGCACAAAGAAAATGTTTGGCTTTGATGTTTTGATTTTGATGGGTCACTGATTCTACCAAAAGAATAGTTACTTACTGGAAATGTTGGCTTCTGTTGTCTCTGATGGCAGTTTTCCCGGTCATTTATTTTGGCGCTTGAGCTGCACCCCTAGTGCGAGGGTCCTGTTGTTTCCCTGCCCCGCCTAACACTGCCTTCCTTTTGTACCCGAGGGGTCATCCACCTTCCGTGTTTTCCGCCTTTGGATTTCTCTTGAAAGCTGTTTTCAGTGTTGCTAACCACACGCACTTTTTCTCTATCCACACTCTCGTCTTTATCTTCTTTATTGGAAGCACTAGCACTAACTTCACTTCTCTTGTTATTTTCATTACTGCTACGACTTTTGCGGAAAATTTTAAACACACTCCGACCTTCTTTACAGAGGAAATACTAATAAGTTGACGACACATGTTTATGAATACATAAGGCTCATTCTTAGGGCTTAGACACTAATCCTTCCAAAGTATCTCTTATAAGGCAGTTCACCCTTAGACCCTGTGAGAAAACAATTTCTTTTTCTTTTTCCTATTATTTTCTGTATGCTCATCTCGGTTTGCATTTATCTCAGTCTAATTTCACCAATCCAAGTGTCACTGATTATTCTAAAAATTTTAAACCGAGTAGTCTTATAACTAAATGTAAACAAACATGTAATATGGGCAGTAAACATCAATTTTAATATCAAATCATTGTATTTGCAATTTACAAATGTAAAAAGTATTACACTTTTATTATTTCATCATATCTTCATGTTAAAAAACGAATGAAATATCTCAGACCGAGTTTCGAACATTCGATCTTCAAATTTCACAAGTTCTTTACGAAGACAGAGCAGCTCAAGATGCTTGTCTACTGGCAGCATATGTACGGCTTGCAACTAGCGCCTATATAAAGAAAGGAAGGAAAATGCAATTCCTTCTTTATAAATCTGCGAGAATTGTGACGAATCTAGGCTTACTTTTTTGGACTTAGTGTCTGAACAAGTTTCCAAGTTTATGTGAACAGGAGTGTACCACTGAAACCGTCCGAAAATGTCCTCAATCTTGTTGGAATAGGACGTAATATTGAGGTCTCAAATCTTCAGTAATAATAATAATAATAATAATAATAATAATAATAATAATAATAATAATAATAAAGGGACCAACAATGGGCAACTAGTGACATTTCGCCAAAAATTGACGGCGTCGCAGCGACTTTACGCGGTTTCCCTACTTCCGTTCTCAACATTATACCAGCATTGGCCCAACAACGGCAGAGACGCGACGGAACGCCAATGAATCACACGTTAAACCGCCAATCTGTGTGATCAGTTTACATTAAGGTTTGTCTTAAAAAAAAAAAAAAAAAAAAAAAAAAACTTTAAAAGGAGTAAAAAACATGATCCCCGGGATTGGCGCGAACCACCAACCTCGTGATTGCTAGTCACGTTCTCTTCCGACTTTGCCACGGAGGCGATAAAAAAAGCATTCCTTCTGGATAAACCGGTGAAGTCTTTATAATGTGGCTAATCAGAGTGCTCCTTTAACCGTATATATTCGGCAAAAACCATTTGGCATCAGATCGAGGGACACAAGCTGCAGAGCAGAGTGGGCTACGACTGAAACAACCATAAAGAAAGCTCATGACGTTTTTGGTACAGGATGAACCATTAAATTCACAAAACTTTAATAGTAATTATATTATTATTATTATTATTATTATTATTATTATTATTATTATGTATTACAATTTTTAAAGTTGCCCTAAAATTAGGAAAAACTTCGGGATTTCGGCGATGGGGTTCGGAGCTCCACAAGAACATTTCTGCAACTAACCAAATATTAAACGAAAGCGTTTTATGTAGAAAGTATTCTACCGTACGTTTCAAGGAAAATAACTAACAAAAACAGCCGAATATCAGTGAACAGTAGGGCATATAATGAACTAACTTTTAGGATATGTAGAAGTAATTATAAAAGCTTTACTGCAACAATCGTACACAGACCATAATTCAATGAGCTCCGAAACACAAAGTAACAAAATAGCATACAAGATTCAGTCTATCGAGCAATTTGTTACTTGAAGAATGGACATACACTATTCCGAGAATTGAGATAAGACGAGGAATGTTTACGATACTTTTCGTTTCGTCTCGTCTCGATTCCCATCTCGAAAGCGAGACGATAACTTGAGTTATCCTTGTTCCGTCTCGAATGTAAAATGTTCCTGCTTGCCACGTTCCTGCTTGTAATTGTATGACCTTAACAGTAATAAGATCCTAACTTTTAATCTTCTACCAGATAATTATTATTATTCCTGAAGATTTGATAGTTCAAGTATTCAAACAACCAAGTATTCAAATATTTGAAGATAATAAAACGTGAGTCATCGCTGATCAATTGCCAGGAAAAAGTCTAAACTAAAAACCCTCATCAGCTCGGCATGAGACCCGAGTACTTTTAGATTACTAGCCGAACGCCTTGACCACTAAATCACGACCACTACGCAATGAGTAGTTAGTCTTGAGTGTGTTTACGTTAGGTTTATTTCCCTCCAGTTACAAAGTTATACGTTATTTTTCTTCGTTTCAAAAAGTCTTTCTTATTTCTTTTATTACGATATAAGTCAATAATATTTGGCAAAGTTTATATTAATAACTTGAATTGTTCTCAGACCCTTGGTTCACAATTCAGTTTCTTTTCCACATCAAACTACAAATATGACATATTTAATTCTCATACTCCATTGTTGATTGTTATGGCCCTCTGGGCCATTTCGGCAGGGATAACAGATGACCTGAGTGACGCCGTGCTTCAGGTCATCCAAGTTGCTAGGTTTGCTGGCATACACACGATCCTTTTAACCATGCCCCACAACCAAAAATCACATGGCGGCATGTCGGGAGAACTTACTGGCCATGGCAGAGGACCTGCTCTACAAATCCAACGTTTACCGATGTGTTGTTCAGGTAATTCCGAACCATCTGACTGTAATGTGCAGGGGCGCCGTCTCGCTGAAAATATCCTCGCTGGAGAATGGCAAGTGGCGCGTTCTACTCCATCAACGTCCTGAGCATGGCAAGGTAATTCTCTATTCGGACAAATCTCTTTCTGCCAGTTTTCCTTGCAATCGTCTTTACGGACACCGTCCTTACAAACTTCTCGTAGATCCTACCAATTGTCAGGTGCAAAAGTGCATCCCGTCCGGTCCCTGCCATGAATTTTTCTTGTACGATGCTGAGGACTGAAAAACCTCCCTCCACGCAGCTATTTTCCTTCATTCCTGAATGGAACATCGGCACGCCATGGTTTAATCTGCAAACCGAAAACAAAAACAACACCTATTTAATGTTAACATCTTTTTGCCTCACCCTGCATATTGAAGAAGTGGCAGACAGCATCATTAACCAACCTGGACTCAATCTCTAATGGCCAAAGAACGCAGTCTGGCTTCAACATCTCATTTCGCCAAATGGAATCAAAGAATTTGCAAATAGGGAAGCATAAATAAAATAAAAACTTAAAATAGAAATATATATTGTATATATTGAATAATAAAAAAAATATAATCATAAAATCCAAATATATAAATGGTATAACCTTGTATTAATTTCAGCATTTTATAAGCAATTAAAAATAATTTTTGTACACTTTAATTAATTAATAATTTGTATTATAATTAAACTTGATCTCATCTAAAGTGGTACAAATTTGACAATTTATACTAAACAATGCGCTTTTTCCATGTATTTTTTTTAAAAACATGATTTCATTCATTTTGAATTTTTGTTAGATCACCAACTAAGCGTTCTGCACTAAGTGCACTCGTAACATAGGGATGATTTTATTACCTTTATTCTGAAATTTCACCTGCCTGATAGTGTTTTTATTTCCAAAATTAGAGTAAAATTTAGATTTTCAATGTAATAAGGTATTGAGAGACAGGTATTCACACACTACTAGAGCATTTCTATTTCACGTGTACCCCTTCTGGCGTTGCTGTCGATGTGTGTTTTCTCGTACCTCCCTCGAAAGAGGAGGGACAAGTTGCTTTGGCCGAGATCCTTCAGTAGTTAAATATGGATAGGGTTGCCACATTGACGGGGTTCGCTGTACACTGTCTTGTTAGCCATTCCAAGTAGCGTACGATCTTCAAACGCGGGGCCGCGGTGGCTCAGTGGTAGAGCGTTCACCTCTGGTGCTAGGGGTCTCGGGTTCAAACCCTGCTCCCGCCAAGTGAACTTTGTGGTGGACAAACACCGTGTGCGTGGGTTTTCTCGGGGTTCTCCCCTTTCCTCCCACTTTCTTCATTCCACCTTTTCATTCATTACTCATCATCACCGTCTCCTTTAGCCTAACCGGTATAACCGTGGGACGTAAAACTCAAAAATTTCATTTCATTTTCATTTTTCATCTTCAAACGCCAAGGCCAAGCGACTGAATGACAAATTGGCAACACAGCTGAGGTCATTCACTTCTTTCCCCAACACAAAGGGATAGTTTCCTCCGTAAGAGAGCAGAATCGATGAAGCCGAAGTGTGTTACACATATTTTCCGAGGGCATACTGGAAATAGAAATGCTCTAGCGTATTCATTACGTTACTGTTTCAATAATTTATTAAATATAATTACCAGTATATTACTACTATAACCACCAGTCAGTTATTAATCCAATACATAGTTGTTTGATCGAAGCTTGAAATGAAGTTAACATGCTACGAGGGTTATTTTTGAAGTACGGTCTCTTTGTGAAATACCGTTAGTTTTCCGGTTTCTAACAGCAAGAAACGCTGGCAGTTGCGAATATTATTCACTAGATATGTGAAGTGTATGGTGAACAATGGAATGAGCGACCGTAAAGTGACAAGATTGTTCAAGGAAGATCATAAAAATGTTTATGATATGAAATTTAAGATCTGATCAAATCTTTTAACAGGGAAGAACTCGATCATCCGCCACACAGTCCAGACTTTGTACCTACTACCTCTTCCGCCATCTGAAAACCTTTATATGCGGAAAGCTGAGTTCATTTCAGCAGCGAAGCTATATGAGACGGGGCCTACTGATTAACGTGGAATCCAAACCATATGAGCTACTGCCGGGAATCGAACCCGGGTCTCCTATACCAAAAGCGCGTACGCTAACCGCTTAGCCACGAAGGAGCTCTTGTAGGAGGAAAGCGTTTACACACTGAAGAAAAAGTGCAAATGACAGTAAGTAACTGGATATAATCACAGGAGGCATAATTCTATGAGAAAGGGATATCCAAAATCGTCGTTCGTTATGATAAATGTTCAAACTCACAAGAAAACTACGTAGAAAAGAATAATATAAATTCGAAAAATGATTTTTTTTTTTTTTTTGAAAAAAAAAATGATGTTACCTTGTTTCATTTACATTGCTAAATGGGGCTTGCTTAAAAACTAACCCTTGCACTTAAACTTTACATACTTTTCTGAAGTTGCATTACGCGGACAAATTGATATACTGATACAAATTAATACTGACTAGAGACCCTGAAAACCACATCTCCACACAAACATACACAGAACGAAGGTAACATTAAAGTTAGAAATATATTAGGGTCTCAGGCCTTACGCGTATCCAGTTCATTTGTGAGTTTTGTATTTGAATATTACAAAACTTGTTTACTATATGATACACTTATTATTATTATTACTTGTTTTGTCTTAAAAAAGCTTTATTCCATGCATTTGTTGGCAACAGTTCACGTCATTTAGGCAGGAAGGCTTCATGTTTCGCTTTAAGTTTATTTAAGACACAAACGATTATTCCTTCAAGATTCCAGAGAAATAACACAAGTCATGCATTCCCCTTCATCATACTTACAAATACGCTCAGAAAGAACTGAAATACATGTAGAAAAATGTGCGTTGCAGATCATATTCTTTGATCCTTGTTCACATATTGTATTGTATTATGCCTATTCAGTATGCACTGTAATCATTGAACTTTACCCACTCCTTTTTCCGAACACAAAACAGCTACGAATAATAAATGTTTCTATTGTAAAATTAATGCATATGTCCATACACATGATCTATTTACCATAATTGTACATACAGGTAACAAATAAATTAAATATTAACAATTAATAAGCTACTAGAATTAAAAATATATATCATCTAAAATAAGCAGTAAGTGTTGTTTGCCCTTTTAATAATGGCTTTGTCTTTTTTACACATGATTTGGAGCGCTTGTTCTCCACCGATTGGTCCCGTTTAAGTTTCTTCTGAGTAGTATCTAGGTTGGAGATATCGCTGAGCAAAGATCTTTTCGACTTCTTCACCGTTGTTTCTTTCTCTTTGTTACTTCTTTTGGTAGGCACAGTATCCTACAAAAGGAAAATACAATATACAGTAAAATATCCTGTAATAGACGCCATAATTATAGTAAAATATTCAGTTTTAATGCTAATCTATTACCCTTCCCTTTTCTCTGTTTAATATGTGTTAAAACATTTCATTTGAACGAATATTGAAAACTTTCAACGTAACAAATAAAAATTTCGTCTTTTGCCTATATTTACCCGTATTTAATTATTAAATTTCCAAACTATACTATGCATGTGTCGGAAGTCTACAAATCAGAAAAAAATGAAATGAAATCTTTAAGTTCTATGTCCCATAATTATGCCGGCTAGGCTAAAAGAGACGGCGATGATGAGAAATGAATGAAATGGTGGACTGAAGGAAGCGAGAGAAAATGGAAGAACTCCGAGAAAAATCCACGCACACGGTGTTTGTCCACCCCAAAATTCACTTGGCGCAAGCTGGGACCGAACCAAGAACCAGAGGTGAACGCTCTACTACTGAGCCGCCGCGGTCCCATCTATGAAACGAAGTCTATGCCTGTCTGCCTGTCGACAGGTACTGAAACAAAAACAGTAAGAGATATCGACAAGCAGTTTTTTGCAATCGATTTAGCGTCCCAAAAATAGGTTGCATCTCCTCTGTTAAACTTTATTCAAACCGTGACAAATTAGCTATTTCAGTTTCAACATTTTTCGCCGTAGAACGAAAATGGTAATAGATAACAATAATCATCTTTTTGTAATCGATTCAGTGTCTCGTCTGCCAAAATCAGAAGTGGTTGAAATTTACTACGATTTCTGGTTTTAATACTGATGTCCATAGAGCAGAAACGATAAATGATTTCGAGAAGCAGTTTCTTGCAATCGACTCTGGAAAAATGGATTCCATCTCTCCGTTGATCCTCTATTCAAACCGGAAGTGGTAGAAATCAACCAATTCCGGTTTCAACGTTCATCGCTATAGAACAGAAACCGTAATAGATAGCGACAAGCATTTTTCTCAATCAGTTCAGCGTCTCTAAATGAAATGAAATGAAATCTTTTGAGTTTTACGTTACACGGTTATGCCGGTTAGTCTAAAGGAGACGGCGATGATGAAAATTGGATGAAATGGTGGAATGAAGAAAGCTTAAGGAAAGGGAGAACCCCGAGAAAACCCACGAGCACGGTGTTTGTTCACCACAAAATCCACACGGCGCGAGCTGGGATCGAACCAGGGACCCCAAGCACCGGAGGTGAACGCTTTACCACTGAGCCACCGCGCCCCCTTCAGCATCTCTAGAGAACATAGCATCACCGCCTGTAACACTCTACCGAAACCGGAAGTGGTTGAATTTTCCTATTACTTCTGGTTCCAATTTTGATTTCCACAGAGCAAAACGGTAAGAGATGTCGAGAAATGTTTTTTGCAAATGATTTTGAACCCCAAGAATAGGTTCCAAATCTTCTGTTAACTTCTATTCAAATAAGAAGTGGTAGAAATCAACTGTTTGGGAGTTGATTTCTAATGTTGATCGTCGTAGAAATAAAATGGTAACAGACAGCGGCAAGCGTATTTCGGCCATCAATTCAGCGTGTCAAAACAGCATACCATCACTGTCCGTAACTGTCGACCAAATTCGGAAATGGTCGGAATTTACTAGTACTTCCGGTTTATTTCTATAGAGCAAAAACGGTAAGGAATAACAAAAAAAAAAAGTTTTTTGACAGATTCAGCGCCCTCGGTTTTTAACAATCTGTTGAAGCAGGAAGTGATGAAAATCGACGTTTCTTCGATTACAACACTGATCGCATTGGATAAACGGAAATAGCGACAAGCAGATTTTTTATATGGTTTCAGTACAAAGAATATGTTTCATCTCTGACTTTATTCTTTTATTGCAACCAGAAGTGATAAGACATCAAATTATCACTTCCGGTTTTAATCTTATTCCCCATAGAGCAAGAACAGTAAAATAGACGAGTAATGACTTTTTGATATGGTTTCAGCGTCCGAGGAACAGGTAAACTTTTAGAAACTTCTTAAAAACCTTGGGGGGAGGTATAGAAAATTGACCTATTAACCTTCTTCTCCTACTACATGGACTGAAACCGATATTTTCTCCGAAATCCGATGTTGCCAAGAAATTCAAGCTAGCTGACAATTTTCGACCAGAGGGGTGAGTATTCTTCTCCGTCACTTGAGAAAAGTTTTGGGAAAAAAGAAAAAAAAAAGTAGCGTAGAAACTCCGAATGGTTTGTGTTGTTTTGTTATTTGACATTTTGAGTGGAAAAATCTTCCTTCTTCCTTTGGAGAGGAACAAAATTCGAACTGGACGGCAGCTCTCGGCGAAAATAGGGAGTGAGCAAAAGCTGATCTTCTCCGTCATATGAATATGGAATGGAATGTCTCAAATGTTTTGGCGAAGAAAAAAGTAGTCTGGAAACTGCGAGTGCTTGATGTTGCTTTGTTATTTGACACTTTCAACCTGCTTTCAACAGAATATTTCTTTTTCCATTGAGAAGGAATGATCTATATATGCAGGCAAATTGGTCAGTGTTTGTTTATTTCCCACTTCTCTATATAGAAAGAAAGAACCCACATGTGAAAGCCATTAATCACAGTGTAATGGGGACCAAAGCTATGGCAACGTCGTTGAACATAAGTTAAGTTACAATGTCACTAGTAAGAGGATATGATTGTTCGGACAGTTCCGATTACTACCCACTAAGGTTTTTAAGATCCTACCAGTTCTATACTATCTGTGATCTTATTCCTCCATTGCAACCAGTAGTTATAGATATATTACTTCCAGTATGAGTATTGAATTTGTATACTTTGGAATGAAACGAAACTCACTTACTCCAAATATAATTGAAAAAAAAAATGAAATGAAATTTTGAGTTTTACGTCCCACGGTTATGCCGGTTAGGCTAAAGGAGACGGTGATAATGAGTAATGAATGAAATGGTGGAATGAATAAAGTGGGAGGAAACGGGAGAACCCCGAGAAAACCCACGCACACGGTGTTTGTCCACCACAAAGTTCACTTGGCGGGAGCAGGGTTTGAACCCGAGACCCCTAGCACCAGAGGTGAACGCTCTACCACTGAGCCACCGCGGCCCCCAAATATAATTGAAATTCATCCTGTTTTATAATATAAATATTTTCTTATTGCATTATTTTATTATTCAGATGATATAGCAGTACTTTTCACACATGCACGTCAGGGGTGGCCAAAACATCTTGCATAGTTTAGTAGTAGAATGGCTAGTCAAAACTGGTAGCCCGCAGATGTTTGTGTCATACTCTGTGTATCATCACTATTTGTTTGATAGCTCCCTCTAGCGGGCTAGTGAACAGACAAGTAAACCACCATTGATTTCTGAATAGAAAAGTAGCCCTCAAACCTAAAAGGGTTGGCGACCCCTGGTGTACAGGTAATGGACAAAAATATGAAAACACCCGGTATAAAAGAGCAGCCATTTCAAACATGATTTGCGTCTGAGTGGTAGATGTCGCTGTGGTCACCAGCACATCCTGATAAAGTATACAACCTGACCAATCGAACAGATGGGCCAGTTACAGTTCAGCTACCGATCCGTGCAGGTTATCGTGAATCACGTCTAAGCTGACCAGAGTTTCAAAGAGGGCATATTGTGAGTGCGCGTATGGTGGAGCTTCTGCGACGAAAGTAGCAGAAATGCTTGCTGTATCAAGAGGCACAGTCTCGAAGATCATGACTGTCTACGAGTGTTCCGAAAAAACAGCACCAGCGAAGCCCCAGCGTGGACTCAAGTGTGTCTTGCGGGACAGACAGACGCACATTGAGTAGGATTACGACCAGGGCGCCAAAAGTCACAGCTGAGCTGAATACAGTGCTTACAAACCGTGTTAGTGTCAAAACAGTCAGTGTAGGGAATTCCGTAAGCACGGTATTTATGGCAGATCTGCAATTTCCAAACCACTCGTGACTGTTGATCATATTGCTATGCGGAGTGATGCAACTCCCATAAAAGCTGGACAATGAAGCAGTGGAAGACTGTCATCTGGTCGTCTGAGTCTTTCTTCACATTGTTTTCAACTGCTGGTCGAGTTTACGTGTGGAAAATGCCAGCACAAGCGTACGATACAGACTGTCTCTTACCAAGAGTGAAGCATGGCGGTGGTTCAGTGATAATTTGGGCACGCATATCCTGGTATTTTGCCGGATCCATCATCGCCCTGCTTGGACATGTCACTGCCAAGGACTACGTAACCATTTTGAATGACCAGTTGAATCCCATGGTGCAAACTTTGTTCCCAGATGGTAATGCCGTGTTTCAGGATGACAAAGCTTCCTGTTCATACAGCTCACATCGTCTAGGACTGGTTTGATAAGTACAAAGAGGAAGTGTCACTTCTGCCATGGCCTCCACAATTGCCAGACTTCAATATCATTAAGCCCTTGTTGTCAGTTTTGGAGACTAAGGTGCGAGCTTGCTACCCACCACCGTCATCTCTACAACTTCCAGTTGCTTTGACGGAAGAATGGTACTGTCCTTTCTTCCTTTGACAACCATACGCGACCTGTATTTCTCCATTTCCAGTCGACTGCAGGCCGTTCTGCACGCCAAAGGTGGTCCTACTCGCTATTAATAAAGGTAATGTGCAATTTTTCAGGTGTTTCCATATTTTTGTCCATCCCCTCTACGTGATCGGTCGAACAGGATAGCAATTTAAAAGCAATCAATGAGTGTTATTCCATTTAGATAAGCTCTGCACGTCTTCCAGTGCAAGAAGTAACGTTATGATTTTGATTCACTCACGTCACATTCGCATCACGCGTTCATTCTTTGTCTCTTGAAAACGTGCATAATCAGTGTGCCTGTTAACTTCATAACGGCAATATAGAGAAAAAGAAACGACACCAGTTTTTTTGGGTCCTAATTTTCTCCTCATGTAGTAAATATTGACCAATTTTATCTGTAAACTCATGTTGAAATATTGTAAGATTCTATAGCGGATATAACAGTTAAATTCTTGAGAATTAACTTCTTTCAGCTTAACGAAATTTCATTATAACAGATTACTTTCGGAGGTACCCACAATTTCGTTATACTGATGTTTTTAGAATCATCCAGTGAGACTTATAGGCGTGTGTTGTTAGTACACCCGTACATTACTCAGCACGATGACTCTTCAACTCATTATTATTATTTTTTTCAATAGATAGCTGGAGCAAAGGTTAGGAGAGAAACATTATACAACGTTCTTACAGAACTTGGAATACCGAGAAAGTTAATTAAGATTAATTAAGATATGTTTAAGTGAATCCCAAAGTAAAGTCCGGGTAGGAAAATTTTTGTCCACGAGCTTCCACGTCGAAAATGGCCTGAAACAAGGAGATGCGTTGTCGCCATTATTATTTAACTTTGTGCTGGAATACGCCATAAGGAAAATCAAAGATAGTATAACCGCTACCAGGTTATAGAAGGATTTTTTGTGGACACTCTGTATATTTCGTAAAGACGGTGATTATTATTTTCGATTTATACTTTATTCTGCAACGCACATAAGTTCTTTCTTTGGTGGGAATTGCTTCTTTCCCACACAATTGGACAAAGAAGTCTTTCATCGTTTTTTCATATATATATTTAAAACATTGCTTTTGCTGAGAACATTTCAGTTAGTGACTAACCATTTCAGTGTTTCTCCCTGACTCATTATATACACAGTATATATTCTATAGTTATTGGGAACTGAATTAAGTGCTTTCTTTAATCACTTATGGAAACATTCCAATAGATTAGAGAAATACGGGCTGACCAGATGTTCAGTAGCCAAAGTGGCACCAGCCTCACAGTTTTCGTAGTTCGTTATCTGTACTTTCTCACGCCAGTGTTATCGCCGCGTCTAGTGCATTATAGGCAGTTGACTAAAATTAACATAAATTGTTTTCCGTATTCTGTTTGTATGTGCATACAGGTGAGTTAACCGAGTGATTTTTGAAATGAACTGCCAACACTTTTCCGTTGACCATTGCAACCCGTAGCTTGAGCTTGGATGCTCGAGGAGTTTGACTCCAGGTCTGGAAGATGCAACCACGCATCTCGCGTTGAACTTCAAACATAAGTTGTGTTAAGGGGCACAAGCTATTTAGCCGGTGAAGGACGATTTCTTACGGCTAGCCCCAATCAGTGAAATCCCAGGTCCTCAGACCTTGTGCGTTTAAAATGTTATATACGCGCCCTCCAATATCTGTATTCCATTGTGGAGATCTTCTTTTGTGTGTTTGCTGAAGATTCACCTTTACGCTGCAGGACTGTTCAGCGTAACAACTGGATTCATCGTGGGACGATCCAGACAACTTTTCCCCAGTGCGAATCCCCCAAGTGTGTTAATGGTGTGAGCAAAGTATTTATAGTGATACCTGAATTATAATCATATATATAGAAAGGGCTCTATTTCCCGAAAAGGGCAAAACGTAATTTCAGCGGCAAAATTTATTAGTGTCCAGTGTTGTATTCATTTCTCTTCGTTATTTTTTTTTCAAAATAGTGTTCTAATAAATAAGTATAGTGTCAATTAATCCAGTGTGTTTTCGTTGTTTGTATGAGTGATGTTTGTGTGCGTTATGGTCTGGATGACCGTCTGATCGTCCGTGAGGTTTTCGAGACGAGACACCCGAACCTCTCGGCGCCTAATGCTCATCTCATTATTGAGACCGACGAGCTTTTTGGAAACAGTTTGTAACCTTTCTTGGAGAGGTCTTCATCATCCTGTCCAGGTAAGTTAAAGTATCAGGAGTATACTTATTGGTAATACCGCGAGCCGAGGACAGCGAACAGAACTACAGGCGGTTACAAATAAATGGACGCCCGAACAGCGACTAGAACTCCAGCCGGTTACAAATAAATGACGCCCGAACGTGGACCACGAACTTCAGGCGGTTATAAATAAATTGACGCCCAAACTACCGACCCGAATCGAGACCGTTGGTGCTCGAATATACATATAAGATTAATATTTTAATATATCATTTCTCTTTTAGCTTAGTACCAGTAATCTGAAAAAAAAATCTCTTTCAGGTGATTTTAATCATATATTCTTGTGATAGTTCATTTTATTCTAATTGTATGTTTTAAGCTTTATTCTTGTTCAAGATGGCACACCAGAGACTTAATGCGATGGCTAGGGTGATTTCACTTCTTGAAGAATTATTGAAACAAAGTAAAGAAAGCCGTGCTGAGTTTAAAGAGAATGTCGATAGATATATAAAGCAAAGTAAAGAGTCCCGTGCTGAAAATAAAGAAAACCTAGATAGATTAGGAAAAGAGCTAAAGAGTGATTTAGGTCAAAAGATAGACGCTTTACGGGACGTGTTTCGTGAAAATAGTCAGCAAACGGAAACTGCTGAAAACAAAATACCGGAATGTGAACCCCAAGTACAGTCAGATGTTCCTACTGAATACGAAACACCGGAAATTGAACCTCAGTTAGTGACTGATATTCCTAGTGTAAACAAAACATTGGAACTGAAACCTGAGCTACAAACTAACACTCCTAATGAAAAGGAAACGCAGGAATCTGAACTCCAACCAGAGACAGGTAGTCTAAACCATCCTCGTAACAAATCCGATAATGATTTTATTCATTCAGTATCTAGCAACACCACTTGTAGTATCAGAAGGAGTGAAATCCACGAACATATGATTGTAGACGACAGAGGTCGTAAGCGCACAAAACAAACTACCACAAACTACAGAGAGAAAAAGCGTAAACGAAGTTACAGTTATTGTAATAAGCAAAGATACCAAGTTCAGATCGTAAACAATACGAAATTTAAAGGGAATCAGAACCAAGACCGCACTCGAAAAGGTAGTAACAGAAACAGAAGGAGTCGTAAATCACGGCCACGAAATATGAGTTATCACAAACGAGATTGGAAACGCAACTTGAGTGAGAACATTAAGAGTATTTTTGTACATAGAGGTAACCATCGTAGAAATAAACGAACAGACTGCAGTTACCAAGGCAGAAACAGTAATCATAGAAAAAGAAAAAAAAAAAAGTAACCAAGAATTTGTGTGTTGATACAAATTTTTCTCCTAGGAGAGCGACGCATTTCTAAGCGATAAACATGTATTCATTTTCTTCCTTTTTGCTTTTAGTTTTTGATCAGAACACCTGGATACGAAAAGAAGAACTACGCATTTCTCTCAAACTTATTTTTGCTTCTAGCTTTTAACTGTTCGGCAATGAGCAGATAACACGTTTTTCTTTCTTTATTTTGATAAGATAGTCGCTGCATTCTCGACCACCTGTGCTTATGGTTACGAATGACGAACGACACATAGCTGATTCTTTTCCGCTTTTGGTCTTTACTCCGTGTCGCGCCTCACAATTGAATACTAATGTTGCAAACCTTATCACTGACTTACTATTAGTTTAATGTCATTAATTTTTTCTTGTTTTCATTTCAGATGTTTGAATTTAGATCTTTTAGTAAATAATTAAAGTATCACATACGTAGGGGAATTGCATTTTAAAAGCAATTTGAAATCTTGGCGCGATTTCCGTACCCCCAGCCAGTGGGAAGATATTTTGGCGTTATAATATATATATTTTTATTGTGTTTTAAAATTAAAAAAAAAAAAATCTTTTAGGATCCCTTCCCACTTTCGAAATTCTTAAATATGTTATTACATGTTATTTAGAATTAATGTTTGATTTTCTTTTAGAAAAAAAAAAAATGTATCGAGATGCCCAGGATAAGAAAATTTTTAGTTGTTAGTTATGTATATATTTCTGTATTTGTAAATGAAACTTAGTATGTAATCTCATGCGTAGAATATGGAATTTTACACTTATAATCAATGTTGAATTTCTTTTTAAGTGTTAATCTTAGATTTTCGTTTTCATTTTTGTAGTAACCCGTAACTAAGTATGCGTATTCTTAGGTTAAATATTTTGAGTATATTTTGATGTCTAATAACATTTCGGTGAATATTTTAATGTTTATGAACCGTAATTCTATTATGTGGATTTGCATGCTAATACGTTGTAATATTTTTCATATTAATTTTCAGAAAATTATATATTAGTCACAGTATGTCCCAAAACTATTTGGAATTTTTTAGTAAAATTGTTTTTGTTATGGAGGATTTCCTTCAGAAATCAACATGGCCAAAGGTTTTGAAATATAAATCTTTAGGTTTCAGCCATACTGCCAATGACGGATGATTTTCTTAAAAAATCGACATGGCCCATTATTTATGAGGTTTCAGCCGTCTCAGAGAGATTGATATAGATCCCAAAAAATAAACTTATTTTCTTTCTTTCCAACAGCATGAAGCCATAACGATTTTTCAAAATTAATTTGTTAATTATTTCGTATGCTCGATGACTGAATTTTAACATGTTAATAAGACCATTTTGAAAATTTGTAGCGAAGATGCCTAAGGAAGCTTGTTACAGCTGTTTTGTAGGGAATTTTATCTTGATGTTTCAGACCGACCAGAGAGTTGTAATGTCGTTGACTATACTCTTGTTTGTATCCCATGTTTTTCTTTTCACAGGTCTCATGTATTTTGTCTTATAGAGACATATCTTTACGATGCTAGGAGAGCATTTGTATTTTGTGTGTTTACACATCTTTCCTAGGTGGAAGACAACGTTATGTTCCAGGGAACATACGTGTATTTTACTGAATATTAGTGTTGATATTTCAGTTATGTATAGAAACATTTTGTAAGTGCCTATGGTTGCAGGCCTTTCCTCGTTTCTAGTCTTGCCTCGCAGGTGTCGATGGCATATTGTGTGTGTAAGTACGTGTAGTATTACACATTTTTCCCACCTATGGTTTTGGTCAATTCATGGCATAATGACCATTTATTTTCAGGAATGTTTGGACTAGTGAGTCAACTTCCTTGATTCAGACCTTTGAAAAACTTGGATCAATATTGAATAGTTTTCAACATTTTAATTAATAAATTTTTTGCAGATAATACCCATCTATTTTGGTAACCCTACAATGTTTACGTTTATGGAAGTGAACAACAACCATTATTTTAGGCTTAAGCTAATAATAACTTTGTTTCAGAATAAAATCATTTGTTGTATTGAGCATTAGCGAACTAGAGTCTCGACGAGCAGATGGCATTTGATCTTATGGCGTGCCGAATTTCCTTCATACAATGTCAACGAAAACACGATCTTTTCTTTGATATGCAGAATCATGCTTATTTCTTGGAATTACTATGAACGTCAATTTTGACACTTAAGTTTATTTTTTTTATTTTGAAAAACGATTTTTCGTTCTTTTCTGCCAAACAACACGAGGCACAGTTAAAAAAAAAAAAAAAGGACATACAGGTGAAAATCTTATTTTGTTTATATATTGTCAGTTTATTATGTGTTTACATTTCTATTCATTTTACTTTTTCAATGATTTTCATATTTTTCAAATATATTATAGTGATATCGAAACTTTAACAATAATTTTAATATTTTAGTACCTTTAACATGTTTTGCTATTTGCTTATTCATTCACATTTTGATATTTTAAATACAGATATTAGTATATTTACTAATTTTTATTGAGATATTTGATAATTCTTTAAGTCGATGTTTTCATGAATAGTTATTGAGTGTGTATATTTATTTCATATTATACAAAATAAAGTAATCGAAACGGAACACTTAAACATTTTACGAAAAGAATTTATTAGTGTTAAAAAAAAAAAGCATTTAAATAGCCCTATAACGTATTTACTTCATATTATATCAAATAAAGTGATCGAAACGGAACACTTAAACATTTTACGAAAAGTATTTGTGTGTTTTTTTTTAAATAAGAATTTTAATAGCCCTACAAACGCTTTTTGCGCTTTTTTAGTGAAGTTATCATACAGGTGTTGTAACCGTACTTCGTTTCTCACACCAGTGCTTAAAAAAAAAAATCTCCCCTTCTCCCCTCATCAACTCATCGTTGGAGAATCATGGAGGATTGGAGGATACTCACACAGGAAGACACTATGGTTTCAACATGTGAAGAAATGGAAGATAAGGAAACCCAACTGCACCAATTGTTCAAGAGGATCTTATTACCTTATGGAACACTTGGATTGGACATTGCTCATGCAGGAACCTCATCACGTTGTAGTGAGTGGACAAGTTACTTAACTATTTTAAATAGCCCTTTTTCAGGTGAAAAACCATTCATCGTTTATGCACGTAAGTCTCACACCATATGACAGTGTTGCCAACTAACTTATTTTAAATTTTCAGGTGAAAAACCTAATTTTATTCATACTTCGTCAGACGGCCAAGGGTTCTCAACCTGTCTACGTGTGCACTTGACAGGTCGTTCCACGTTCAGACACCATATATAACCGCTACCAGGTTATAGAAGGATTTTTTGTGGACACTCTGTATATTTCGTAAAGACGGTGATTATTATTTTCGATTTATACTTTATTCTGCAACGCACATAAGTTCTTTCTTTGGTGGGAATTGCTTCTTTCCCACACAATTGGACAAAGAAGTCTTTCATCGTTTTTTCATATATATATTTAAAACATTGCTTTTGCTGAGAACATTTCAGTTAGTGACTAACCATTTCAGTGTTTCTCCCTGACTCATTATATACACAGTATATATTCTATAGTTATTGGGAACTGAATTAAGTGCTTTCTTTAATCACTTATGGAAACATTCCAATAGATTAGAGAAATACGGGCTGACCAGATGTTCAGTAGCCAAAGTGGCACCAGCCTCACAGTTTTCGTAGTTCGTTATCTGTACTTTCTCACGCCAGTGTTATCGCCGCGTCTAGTGCATTATAGGCAGTTGACTAAAATTAACATAAATTGTTTTCCGTATTCTGTTTGTATGTGCATACAGGTGAGTTAACCGAGTGATTTTTGAAATGAACTGCCAACACTTTTCCGTTGACCATTGCAACCCGTAGCTTGAGCTTGGATGCTCGAGGAGTTTGACTCCAGGTCTGGAAGATGCAACCACGCATCTCGCGTTGAACTTCAAACATAAGTTGTGTTAAGGGGCACAAGCTATTTAGCCGGTGAAGGACGATTTCTTACGGCTAGCCCCAATCAGTGAAATCCCAGGTCCTCAGACCTTGTGCGTTTAAAATGTTATATACGCGCCCTCCAATATCTGTATTCCATTGTGGAGATCTTCTTTTGTGTGTTTGCTGAAGATTCACCTTTACGCTGCAGGACTGTTCAGCGTAACAACTGGATTCATCGTGGGACGATCCAGACAACTTTTCCCCAGTGCGAATCCCCCAAGTGTGTTAATGGTGTGAGCAAAGTATTTATAGTGATACCTGAATTATAATCATATATATAGAAAGGGCTCTATTTCCCGAAAAGGGCAAAACGTAATTTCAGCGGCAAAATTTATTAGTGTCCAGTGTTGTATTCATTTCTCTTCGTTATTTTTTTTTCAAAATAGTGTTCTAATAAATAAGTATAGTGTCAATTAATCCAGTGTGTTTTCGTTGTTTGTATGAGTGATGTTTGTGTGCGTTATGGTCTGGATGACCGTCTGATCGTCCGTGAGGTTTTCGAGACGAGACACCCGAACCTCTCGGCGCCTAATGCTCATCTCATTATTGAGACCGACGAGCTTTTTGGAAACAGTTTGTAACCTTTCTTGGAGAGGTCTTCATCATCCTGTCCAGGTAAGTTAAAGTATCAGGAGTATACTTATTGGTAATACCACGAGCCGAGGACAGCGAACAGAACTACAGGCGGTTACAATAGCAACCAGGGCCTAGAGTTGAACGACATTCACCAGGTTATGGCATATGCTGATGATGTAAATTTAATAGGGGATGATAGGAGAACAGTAGAAATAAATGCAGAGATCTTATTAAACGCTTGCAGGGACATGGGTTTAGAAGTAAATGCAGAGAAAACTAAATACATGGAAGTGCGTCGGGACTGTAATACGGCAAATTGTGGAGGCGTTAAAATATTAAATAATGCTTTTGATAAAGTGGATACTTTCAAATATTTAGGATCAATATTAACAGACGAAAATAATATTTACGAAGAAATTAAATGCCGACTAAAAGCAGGGAATTCGTGTTACTACTCGGTTCAAAATCTCTTGTTGTCGCGAATTCTGTCGAGGAATTTGAAGCTTAAAATATATAAAACGATAATCATGCCTGTTGTTCTGTATGGTTGCGAAACATGGTCGCTTACTCTGAGGGAAGAACATAGACTGAAAGTATTTGAGAACAGGATCCTGAGAAGAATATTCGGACCCAAGAGGAACGAGAATGGGGAATGGCGGAAGCTTCATAACGAGGAACTACATAGTTTATACGGTTTACCCAACATTGTTAGGATCGTCAAGTCTAGGAGGCTTAGGTGGGCGGGTCATGTAGCTAGAATGGAAGAAAGTAGAAACGCTTTCAAAGTCTTGACTGGTAGACCCATAGGAAAACGACCATTAGGAAGACCTAGGCGCAGATGGGAGGATAATATTAAGATGGATCTCGCAGAGATAGGAATACAAAGTAGAGAACTGGCAGGATCTTAAAAACCTTAGTGGGTGGTAATCGGAACTGTCCGAACAATCATATCCTCTTACTAGTGACATTGTAACTTAACTTATGTTCAACGACGTTGCCATAGCTTTGGTCCCCATTACACTGTGATTAATGGCTTACACATTGGGTTCTTTCTTTCTATATAGAGAAGGGGGAAATAAACAAACACTGACCAATTTGCCTGCATATATAGATCATTCTTTCTCAATGGAAAAAGAATTATTGTGTTGAAAGCAGGTTGAAAGTGTCAAATAACAGCAACATCAAGCACTCGGAGTTTCCAGACTACTTTTTTCTTCGCCAAAACATTTGAGACATTCCATTCCATATTCATATGACTGAAAAGATCAGCTTTTGCTCACCCCTATTATTGCCGAGAGCTGCCGTCCAGTTCGAATTTTGTTCCTCTCCAAAGGAAGAAGGAAGATTTTTCCACTCAAAGTGTTAAATAACAAAACAACACAAACCATTCGGAGTTTCCACGCTACTTTTTTTTCTTTTTCGCCAAAACCTTTCTCAAGTGACAGAGAGGAATACGCACTCACCCCTCTGGTCGAAAATTATCAGCTAGCTTGAATTTCTTGGCAACACCGGATTTCGGAGAAAATGTTTGTTTTACTACCATGTAGTGGGAGGAGAAGGTTAATAGGTCAATTTTCCATACCTCCCCCAAGGTTTTTAAGACGTTTCTAAAACTGTAGAAACTGGATGCAATTAGCTAAGGATAGAAGTCAGTGGAGAGCTTTTGTGAACGCGGCACTGAACCTCCGGGCTCCATAGGCCATAGAGTTAATTAGTTAGTTAGCTGGAGCAAATAGAGTGAATGTTAACTGAGTTAATCCATTGATATCTTAACGAGTAATATTGTCTTTAGCGGAAATATTTTGGGTGATACTCTCTCAACGTCTTTACCAGAGTTTATATTGTACTGGTTCTACAAGAACAGACCTAAAATGAATGTGAATGTAGTAGTACGAAAAAAAAGAAAGAAAAAAAAAAGAAAAGAAAGGTTAAGCGGTATTTTCAAAGTGCCAATTGCAAATTCATTAAACAATTTTGGATGAAGCATTGCGTATTACCTTCCATTTTGTGTGAATTCCTGAATAAATCATTATAGTTGAATATGTTGTTGCATCATTGTATCAACAACTTTATCACATACATCACAGATCCCATGTTCAGTGTTTTATTTGTCTGATGCTCTTCAGAGTTACGAGTGTATTTCCAAAAGTTTCCGGCTTCACATTGAAATGTCACACCATTAGTACCAATATTGCGTTCACGGAACAACAATATATCAGTTTCACCTGTCTAGTTGCGTCAATTATTATTGCAGAGTTCCTACAGATTTGCAGAAAACTATTTCCCTGACTTTCCCTGACCTTTGGCAGGAAATTCCCTAACTTACATGACAGGTGTCGGATGACGTTGGCATATAAATAAGGAATAAATAACGGTGGAAATTTATGTATAAGAACATTTATTCTATAGACACAAATAATAATCAATTGCTCATACGTACATTCCATTTACCATTCCATAAAAATCTGAGCAACGTTCCATACTGTGATCATTAATAGTTAGCTGAGCTGAAATTGGTGTACAATTAATGTTACAAAAATATATTTTATAAAATTTCCCTGATTTCCAGTCTTTTTCCCCTGAGTTTTCTCTGACTTTTCTGACCAGTAGAAACCCTGTATTGGAGGCAGTCTTTGAATCGGTCGCTGTGCATTGAGCTTGCATCCTGCATGACAACGGTCCAGTCCGCAAGGCTATTGTTACCAAAACTCTATAATGGGCGCTGAATCGTCTCAAAGCTACAGTCTTTCACTCCAGCCTTGGCCACAACAGCCGTGTGGATTGCACCATTATCGTGATGATTCAAATGACCGCTACCACTGAACTGACGCATGTAGACAGATGAAACTAATACATTATTTCTTCCACAGATGGCACTATAAGTCACGGATAGCATATTATCATTGGTGATTTATTTCAGTCAGGCCGCCAACTTTTGACAGTACCTTCGTATGCGATATCTCTGGAGAGAATGTCTGAGTAAAGCGTTGTTATAATACTTCAACTGTAACACTTTAATAAAACATTTCTCCAACTACAGTACTTTGTTCAGAATTATTTATCTGAAAATAGTGGAACTTGGATTCGCAATTACAAATATTGCTACGTCACGCACTAAAGACTAAATAATATATTAGATGCTTTATACAAACACTTCATCGCCCCAGCAAAACTGACTGATAAGAGTTTGAATAATACAAAATAGCTAAGACATACGAGAGAGAGAGAGAGAATTGGTTTAATTTTTCAGCTATTGAATTATTCGTTTCATAATGTATTTTGGAGGCTGGAAGTGTCTTTAATTTGATCGCCATGGGTCCGTAGTAATGAGGTAGGAAGATAGTCCTTCTACGTATACATTGCAAGTGGTTAGTATGACTATTTGTATAGTAAAGTTCCAATATTGGCAGAAATACTGCCAAACATTTATTTTCTAATACTTCCATCATCCTGTACCAACAAAGGTTACCGGCCACTTACGAAGCTCATATAGTGATGGAATGGAATCATAGCTGTGGCATTAAAAAAGCTCACACAAAATTGAAGTTTAATATCACCCTGCTTTACCACATGAAGGATGAGCTGCTAAAAATCTCATATGCAGAAATGAAATGAAATCTTTGAGTTTTACGTCCCACGATTGTCCCGGCTAGCCTAGAGGAGAAGGTGATGATGAGAAATTAATGAAATAGTGGAATGAAGAAAGTGGAACGAAACGAGAGAACTGAGAAAACTCACGCACACAGTGTTTGTGCATCACAAGGTTCACTTGGCGCGAGCTGATATCGAACCAGGGACCCCATGCACCATTCAGGTGATCAACCCCATCAACAGGATGAACTCTCAGAAGATAGGTGCATCACAGTCGCCACTTGCTCTATTCCTGTGTCATATAACATTCAGCGTCGTCCCAAACATACGATTCCACAGATCGCCATCGGTCCTCTGTCTTCACTCGTGTAATATTTTCCCACGGTGTCCCTTACCTTCTGCATGCGAGTGTATTAATAAGCCATCTTTGGATCACCCAGCCATCAATATTTTAATTGCAACTAATTTATTAATTAAGCATTTTCAACAACGTCAATTTTTGGTGATTTGTCAAATGAAAGTGAGTTTTAATTAGAAACATATTGAAGTTATAAAGATTGGTTGGTAGGAGACTCTACTTAAGGCCTTAATAAGGGCTTTCTGGTTGTTATGCCCACTATGACTTAGGTTCACAAAGATATGACGAATGGAAATATCACATATTTAAGAAATTTAAGGAAAGGTATTTTTCAACAGGAGCAGTGCGGTGTTTTTTCTATTTTCACATATGGACATACGAAGTGCTTCAGTGGTAGAGCGTTCACCTCTGATGCATGGGGTCCCTGGTTCGATTCTAGCTTGCGCCAAGTAAACTTTATGGCCGATAAACAAGGATAAACGCTATGTGCATGGGTTTCCTCGGGTTTCTCCTGTTTCCTTCCACTTTCTTCATTCCACTATTTCATTCCTTTCTCACTATCAGCGTCTCCTTTAGCCTACCCGGCATAACAATTGGACGTAAAAGTTAAACTCAAAGATACGAAGTGCTCCCTATAAAACCCATATTATACAATTAATATATTAAATTTCAAAGTGTTTTATAGGTCGATTATGCCTCGTGGGCTTTCTCCATAACTACATGAGTTTGTACTGCCTTTACGTGATTCCAAGTAACTACACCAAACTAGAGAACTTTGACAAAAGCTCTATCTTACTCTTTTTACAGCAGTCGACAAATACTGTTTTTCTTCCCTGGTGTAGAATCCCGAGAAAATTCACAAAAACGATGTTGTTCAACACAAACTTAATTGGCTGGGAATCGAACCAGAAACTGCACGCACCAAAGGAAAGCGCTCTACCACTGAGTCACCGTGCCTCCCTTAACTATTTTCATGCTAGTTAAATTTAATCATTAGGGCAACCATAAAGCATAAAAAGCAGTAAATTTGCTAATCTTATAAACGCAATAAAGCATAATTTACAGAAATAAAGCATAATGCTTAATGCTTTTTATTCCAGAACCTTGTGTATGTGTACAATAAAGAAAAAATGTTAATATATTTGGAATTTTTCAGTTTTAGTCCCACGGTTATGCCAGCTAGACTAAAGGAGACGGTGATGATAAGAAATGAATGAAATGGTGGAATGAAGAAAGTGGGAAGAAACGGGAGAATCCCGAGAAAACCCACGTACACGGTGTTTGTCCATCACAAAGTTCAGTTGGCGGGAGCAGGGTCTGAACCCGGGACCCCATGAACAAGAGGTGAACGCTCTACCACTGAGCCACGCGGCCCCTGTTAATATATTTGTATCAAAGAAAAAAAATCTACAAAGGCTCTCATCAATGTCGCAAACAATCGGAATAAACTGGCAATTGTCTTTACGCGTAACAATGGAAAGTTTCAATTCCTCTTCTCTCCGCACTTTTCGGTCTGGAGGATATTTCCATCACTTTTATTAAAACGTAGGCAAGACTGGTTGTGCTCAGGGATAAAAGTGAGGGGGAACGGGAGGACGTCGTCCCCCCCACTTCCAAAAAGTATCTATGTTGCCCCGCACTTTCTAAAAAATTACAATGGACAAGGCACGGAGGAGAGCGTGACGTCAAGAGTCCACCTACCTTTTCAGATCCACTTTTACCCATGGTTGTGCTTATTCCAAGATGCCAAAATCAACAGTATATGCAATCTCAGAGACTAAGAGAATTCCAAACTGACCACTTCAAAGTAGAAGCTGGTAATCTATTTTGTACTCTTTGTTCTGAATTAATTAAATATGAGAAGTTTATTGTGCAGCTACATGTTTCTTCTTCGAAACATCGCTTAAGTAGATTGCACAAAATGAGGTAGTTCGTTGTATTGATGTAATTTTTAGTGGGAAAAATGAGTAGTTTCATACACATTTTTAATTCATGTGTAATAAAAACGAGTAAAGTAAAACAAGCATGTAATAGAAATGGGTAAAAATGAAGTATAATTCAAGGAACAGCATATTAAAGCATAATTTAAGAAAAAGCAAAATAAAGCATAATGTAAGGAAAAATACAGCATAATACACAACTGTATAAAGCATAAAGTTGGTTACCCTATTAATCATATTCTATTGAAATTATATGTTACAACTAACAAGTCACACTCGAAAATACCCAAAATTACATTTAGTTGAGAGAAATGGAAGATCCGATATCTTTGGAGGAAATCTATGTTTACTTCGAGTACAAGCGCAAACACAATATTTTGAAACACGTAGCTAAAATTATACTAAGCCAAACTGCGTCGACGAAATTCCGTTCTTCTTCTGATTATGCCTTCTCAATATCTATGTCGCGATAGTGATAACGAGTATTACAACTACGCACGCAATTATCAATATTGCAGTAAGCCCTAACGGAACATTCCTGGGCTATTGGCATTATTGTTGCATCTATGATTCCAGGCAAACAATGCAAATCATATTAAATGGGGGGATTTAAAAGAGTAGTTTATAAAACAGCCCCACAGAGAAAATAATTGTTTAGAGTGTCGTAACATTCAGGAGGAAGGCTCAGTTCTTAAACATAATAAGGAAAATTTCGAAAGGCCAAAAACTAACAAAATTAATGAAAATACCGGACGCATACTGCAAACACGTATATTTCTCTAAAGAAAAGGGAAGTTCCATTATTTAAAAAAAAAAAAAAAAAAAAAACTGTAGCACGCAGCCAAGTTAAACGTGTGATTGAAGACTAAATATTGAAGAAACTCAGAAAAGGAAAAGTACGAGACGATGTGTCATATCAGGGCACCATTGATCCTTCCCTGAGGATATAAACAGGTATATATAGAGAAGATATTGAACGTACACGGGTGTATGTAGAGGAAAATTTAACATCTTTTGTACACTAAATAATGTTGATATGAGCAAGCAAGTATTTGGCAAGAAGCGTATATTTGCCAATGAAATGTCTGCCAACCTTAATAAGTATTTCCTGGTCAGTTCATTTTTTGACAGACTCTACAGGAATTCTTATTGGCCTTTGTGTGATGAGTGTTTGAGGGGATGAAAAATTAACAAAACAGCGTAGTCTACACGACCTTCATGAAGATCTTAAAATAATTTAACACGGAAACTATAATGCGAGGGGGGATCCAAAAATAAGTTTCCCCAAGCGGGGTGGGGATGCAAGACCAAAAATAGCATGTGATATTCAAGGTCAGACGTGCCTTTATTTTTCCACATACCTACCACGTACATTGAGACACTTGTCATACCATCTATAAGCTTCAAAAACCCTTCCAAGGAAAACTCAAGGCTGTAATGCGCCGCTATGATATAGCTGTACCGTCGCATTACATAACATTTTGGAAGTATTGAGAAGGATACGGATCTGTATCGGATGATTCAAAAAATTAAAATCTAAATTAAATCTTCAACTTTTTCGCATCGAAACTCGTAAACAAACTATTAAACGAAAAGATGGCCTGTAAATCACATATAGTGTAGATGACATTTTGCGATTGTTAACTGGTAATTTAGTTTGGAAACATGAACATCTAAATGGATAGAACCTCGGATCAAAATGTCGAGTGCTAAAACCAACTGTAAAATTACATTTGTGCTTAGATCTAAAAATAATAACCAGATGAAATTAAATACTTAAAATTAGATCGAGCTGTCGCAATTATGTCCATATTCTATCAATGATTTGCAGTTTTACAGAAACATAGTAATTTATAATCAATTGGTACTTTTGATGATGTATATATGCATATATACATTGAGAATCTAATTCTAGCTTTGAAAACAACCATTTACAGAATTCGAAGAAGAAATACGAGTGATTTTAATATTACGATAAAGTATGAGAATCATGTATAAATATAAAGAAGATTATAATATATATAATGAATACTTTATAATAAAAAACTGTGGAAAGAGTTCAGAATTGATCTTAATTAAAATATGATATAAAACTATATGTTTTCTTAAATGCTGCATAATCTGGTCGACATTTTCATAATGCACAGCTTGAGTATTACTAGTCAGACGTTCTTCATTGTGGGAGTTTCTCCGTCAGTACACGAACCTCACATACGAATATACATTAAATGTACAAATTAACAGAGAGTTTCCAAGGCTCTGCATATGGAACAAGTGTCGAACAGCTTCTGTGACTTCAGCATTGCTTCCAAAGCGCCTGCCGCCGAGAGTCTTCTTCAAAGCCTTGAGGAACAGCTTCTGTGACTTCAGCATTGCTTCTAAAGCACCTGCCGCTGAGAGTCTTCTTCAAAGCCTTGAGGAACAGCTTCTGTGACTTCAGCATTGCTTCCAAAGTGCCTGCCGCCGAGAGTCTTCTTCAAAGCCTTGAGGAACCGCTTCTGTGACTTCAGCATTGCTTCCAAAGCACCTGCCGCTGAGAGTCTTCTTCAAAGCCTTGAGGAACAGCTTCTGTGACTTCAGCATTGCTTCTAAAGCACCTGCCGCTGAGAGTCTTCTTCAAAGCCTTGAGGAACAGCTTCTGTGACTTCAGCATTGCTTCTAAAGCACCTGCCGCTGAAAGTCTTCTTCAAAGCCTTGAGGAACAGCTTCTGTGACTTCAGCATTGCTTCCAAAGCGCCTGCCGCCGAGAGTCTTCTTCAAAGCTAGAAACTTGTGTCTGGGTGTGTTGCGTGTGCAACCGCTGTCTTGTTTCCCCCACTGCTGTTCGCTTTCCTGGGGAAAACGAGAGGGGAAACTTATTTTCGGACTCCCCCTTGTACTATGACTACTAGATTACAGGTAATTGTAGGAGACATCCAGCAAAGTTGTACGGTATGTGCTATGTCATCAAACTATTTCGGTTACTTTATTTCTTGTGTGTTGGGGGGGGGGGAGGTTATTCTGTACTATAGGGTTTCTGAACGAATTAGATTCGGTTTTATCAGTAACTATTTCAATCCGACCGGAGAAACTGATATTGAAAATACTGTGAGTTTTTGAAATAATATGTACACCTATCTATTCGAAGTAAGTTAATTCTATTCACGCACATATATTCAACGCAGAGTAGGAAAATTACTAATTAAAATTCCTCACATACATCATTACCTTGAGAGGGATATTTTCTTTTTCCTGTTCTTTACAATGTCTTGCAGCTTCCTCTTGCCTCTTAATTTCTTCACATATTTTGGCTGCCATCACACTTATTGAAGTCGTCGGAGGTTTCGGCGAATCTTCTTTCTTAAACATCGGTGACTCAGGAGCCCACGACATACAAGATTTATACCTGTAATAAAAGTACAACTCTATCATCGTTGTTTACAGGATTGTGAGAAGGGAAAATTAACTGTGATTATACGAGCATTTTATAAAATAGGAATACATGTTAGTACAATTTTTTAACTGCGATTAGCTATCAAATTCAAATCAACTTTTAAATAACAATTCACTTTACATGCATAATGTATTAGGGGGTCACCGTAGTCTAGTGGTTAGAGCGTCCGCGTGGTCCCGGACTCGATTCCCGGCCGGTGCGTCCCTAAATTTCGGCGTTCACCCAGCGTTGTGAGTCCCGTGAATAAAAGACGTGACGGCCAATAAGTCTAGAAACCTCCCAATACGATGGTTAGCGATAGGACCACGCGTTCGTCGCTAGGTTGGACGTAGTTCCACCAGCCACTAACAGATGGCGTGGAGCGGCTCAGGCCCACAAAGCGGACCGTTACGCCAAATGGTTATAATGGATTAATTTTTCATATATTACTAATATTTCAATTTACTCGTTTACTAAAGTTTTTCGGACAATTTTTCTTTCAATATTTCGAGTATTACAATCAGACATTCGTGTTAACAGGCGCACAATGGCTTAAGTCCATTTCTTTCTTTTTTAATTGTGAAAATCGAAAAAGAAAAATATTACGCAAGTTTTATCCGTACCTATGTTCACTTACCTTTCCCAATACAATAAATGAAATCTTTCAGTTTAACGTCCCACGATTATGCCCTTTAGGCTAAAGAAGACGGATGATTAAGGCAAGTGAATGATGATGAAAGAACTGGCGGAATGAGAAAGTGGGAGGAAACGGGAGTACCCTGAGAAAACCCACGGACACTATGTTGGACACCAGCCCAATATAATGAATTCCTCTTATTTTATTACACAGGGTGTCCCAGGAGGATTGGGAAATTGTAGTATGGCTGATTCTAAGCAAAAAAAAATCTATATATGAATATGGGTCCGATTTTTAACTACAACTGAGATACGGACAGAAATAAAATCCCACACAAAGATCAACTCATTTCATGTTTTGGAAGTACGACTAAGTAATTTATTGGAGTTGAGTTGAGTTGATTTTGAGTTTAACATCCCTTTCAGCAGCAAGGCTATATGAGACGTGGACCTACTGATTAACGTGGAACCCGAACCACATGAGCTCCCGCCGGGAATCGAACCCGGGTCTCCCAAGTAATTTATTGGAGTAGGCAGGAGCTACGTAGTGGCTAGTAGGTAAACTATTGTCCCAAATTGCCTTATTTGGTTTCAGTTTCTTTATTGGATTTTCAATATCTCTTTTATTTATCTCCATGATTTATATTTTTATATTCCAGGTATCTTCACCAAATCAATACTTCTTAATTCACAACGTAGCTCTGATTGCTCCACAGACAATTTATTTCAATGGTACTGTGCGCAATGTACCAAATAACATTCTTAAGTTTTCACTCTTAAAACATTTGTTTCAGTGTGAAACTACAGTAGACTTTCAAACTATGCGAATTCAATTCCTAAACTTCAAGGTGCATTGTATTTATAACTAACTCACTCACTCTACGTCCTATGGAACCCGGAGGTTCAATGCCGCGCTCAGAAAACTTTTCAAATACTTTCAGTCTGCGTTCTTCCCTCAGAGTAAGCGGCCGTGTTTCGCAACCATACAGCACAACAGGCAATGATTATACGCTGGTGAAGAAAGCGTCATTTCCGCTTCCTGTTTAGTTAGTTAGTTACAAACAAACCAGTTTGAGCGGGTTATATAAAGAAGTTGACGTGGTACTCGCCTGTGAAAATAATTTGTTTCACTTTCGGATATAACCATTTAACAGTTTAAGAAATACATGTAATGTTTTCGTTTCCCAGGAATGAATTGAGTTGAGTTAATTTTAGTTTTAGCGTCCCTTTCAGTAGTGAGGCTATATGAGACGTGGACCTACTGATTAACGTGGAATCCGAACCACATGAGCTCCCGCCGGGAATCGAACCCGGGTCTCCCAGGAATGAAATTAGAAACATTGTACTATATAATATATTAAAGAAAAACAATAACAAAGCCATAATGTACAACAAGCGATATATAATGATTAATTATTTATTGGACGAACAGATATATCTCAATCTTTTTTAAGGACACCTTCTCTCCTTGCATATTCCGCCAGAAAGAAATTAAAATTCCAATATTTTTACTAAAAGTACCCTTACTTTTTTAAAAAAAAAAAAAAAAAAAATTTAGGCTAATTTCGCCAAATGTTTAATATATATTCATACTTAAAATATTGTAATATCTTTTCTTAGTAAACTGATAACTGAATCACACGTTTAAAGACATGCTATAATCTTCGAACAGTCAATGCCCCACCATGGATTGTAATGCTCGCTTGCCTCCGTTCTTTTCGAGCCCCACCAGCGCAAGCTCGATAACAATTTTACCCTTGTGGTAACATATGTGTATAATAATTTGAAACTCTTGACACAATTGAGATTTGCAGGCAATGGATGATTTTAAAATTGGTAAATCGGCGTTACACATATATGTAAAACACCCTCATTTAAGTACGCATAAACTAACCTAACAGTACCTTACCGCATATGAATGTTACTAAGAGCATAGTACAGGCAATATAGTAAAGTTTAAACCGGACTTGTTAATTTGTCTAATTTCGTTTGACATAAACTATAATTTTTCCATTCTATCGTTCTACGCTAAGTGAGCATGAAGAATACGGGATTATTTTTCGAATCGACTTCAAGCTGTCCTTAATCATCAGAGATATAGTGTTACGTGAAGTGACCACCCAGCGTAAGTTTGTACACGTTTTCCTCATGAGTTCTAATGTTCTAATATATGTGTATGCTGACATGTTACAAATCTGTATGCTGTTTGTGGCAGCCGCAAAGAAGATAATTCAGATAACATTTGGACATTAGATAGGATAGTTAGAGAATTATACCTTTTAAATAATTATTTTTGGTGACTCCTTTCAACTTTACCAGAGCCAAGCAGGGAATGGACACCCGCTAATAACAGAATGAAGAATAAATTAGAAAATTATTTTCACGAAAAGATGCTAAGTTTCTGAGATCTATTATTCGTAATTGTATGTTCTAAAATGCATTGGTTATTCTAGCGCTGGGCTCCTTTGCTCCAAATATCTGATCACTAATTTTTAAAAATCAAGTTTCTTCCATAATTAAACACTTTAACTGAAGCTAAGTAGCATAACAATTTTCAATAATATTAATTAAAATCAATCTAAAATTATTATTAGGTGGCGTTCATATACATGCTTGGGATTGTCACTCGTTATCCAGTAAGTTATTGGCGATTGAAGTAATTAAAATATAGGGTAATTTTGTTTCATATTATAATAAATATAGGCTTCCTAACGCATACAATGAATATATTCAGTGCTATTTGTGAAAAATTTCGCCTTTTATATATATACATATATATAATTTTAAAAATATGAAATGAAATTTTTGAGATTTACGTTCCACGGTTATGCCGGTTAGGCTAAAGGAGACGGTGATGATGAGAGATGAGTGAAATGGTGGAATGAAAAAATTGAGAGGAAACGGGAGAACCCCGAGAAAACCCACGCACACGGTGTTTGTCCACCACAAAGTTCACTTGGCGAGAGCAGGGATGTATAATTTTAAGTTCGTCTTTCACAAGACTCACAGGTACTACATACGACGTCATTGAAACTGACTTAGCAACAGTTAGTTTGTAACCAATATGGCTGCGCCGAGTAAAATTCACAGCAGACGACTTTAGCAGCGTATTGTTTTGTATATTGTAAGCTTTAAATTTCTGGACAGAATTCGCGGCAACAAGTGATTTCAAATAATAACACGAATTGTATCTACAACCACTGATTATAATAAAGGAAAATCATCAAAGATAGAGCCTGTTCCTCGAGCGCTGAATTCATATCGAAAAGCCATACTTGCTATCTCTTACTGTTCTTGCTCTATGGAGAGTAATGCTGAAACCGGAAGTGTTAACTGACAAAACTGACTGACGCTATCTATTTCCGTTTTATCGATTATGCGATCAGTGTTGTAACAGAAAAATCGCAAAATTTTCACCAGTTCTGGTTTGTAGGCATACACAAAATTCGAGAAAAAACTCATTTTTGGAACGCAGAATCTGTGCCATGAAAACCACTTTCCGATATCTCATACAGTTTTTTGCTCTATCAAATTAAGTAATACTGAGACCGGAAGTACTAGTTAACTTCAATCTCTTCCGGTATTGGTAGACAATTGCGGGTGGTGGTGGTATGTTCTCTTAAGATGCTGAATCTGCTGCAGAAAACCGTTTGTGGCTACCTGTTATCGTTTCTGTTTTTATGGCAATGAACATTAGAACCGGAAATAGCCTACTTGATTTCTACCACTTCCGGTTTGAATAAAGGGTTAACGCAAAAGATGATACCTTCTCTTGGGATGCTGAATCGACTGCAATAAACATCTTCTCGATATATTTTACTGTTTTTGCTTTGCGGAAATCAGTATTGAAACAGACTCTGAACCATTTCCAGTTTTGGTAGAGTGTTGCAGGTACTCATGGTATATTTATTGAGACACAGAATTGTTTGCAATAAACCGGTTCTCGTTATCTGTTATTGTTTTCGTTCGACGGCGATAAACGTTCAAACTAGAAATCGCTAATTCCAACCACTTCCGGTTTGAATAGAGGATTAATTTAGGGTTAATGGAACCTATTTCGGGGATGCTGAATTGATTGCAGAAAAAGTGCTTCTCGATATCTCTGATCTTTTTGCTCTGATACCCATAGACAGACGGGCGGACGGACAGTCGTTTTGTTAAGACTTCCGACACTTATGCATAACGTAGTTTGGAAGTGTAAAAACTAAAGATCTTGTTGTGAAAAAAAGACTTAAGACTTTGTGTATCCCTGATCATGAGTGTCCGATTTTGATTTTCGAAATATTAGAAGAAAAATTATCCAAGAAACATTAGACGTTAACTTCAAAGAATTTTCAATATTCTATGTCTGAAGATGTTTTATTACTATATTATATAAATTTATGGTATTAACATGTAATAGAGTAATACCTTAAATCAACAATAAGAAATCACACGATTTCAAATCACAAACCTATAAACAAAGATTTCACTGCTAGTTATACTGAAGTATCAACAATTAACTTTATCACAAAAAAAATTATACCTACTAAATCACTGTTCTATTTTAAACTAAATATATAATTTTACTCAATTTTAAACACGTAAAAAGTGAGTGCTTTAATAATAAATAATTAATATACAAAATTCACGTCAAAGTTGTTAAAAATTGTTCAAGCGGTGTTTCTCCACCAACAAACATCGGTTGTTGCAGTCAAACTCATATCTTCATGTAAGTACCTACTTATCTGATGATATCTAAAATTATTTATCGTATGACTCGAATCTATTATAATTACTCTTAATATGTGTGATTTATATCATCTAAATAAAGAAAATCACTAGATGTGTTTCATTAATCTTGTAATTCATAACTTATCAAAACTGTAAAATAAACTATTTGATATTTAAAATGTGTGACTACGATTCTCAAAAGAAATTATATCCCTTTATTATTATTATTATTATTATTATTATTATTATTATTATTATTATTATTATTATTATTATTATTACATATCCAAGATGGCGCCGTCTGAAGACGCATGTGGATTGTGTGACAAGCCATTTCTTGGCAAACAATTAATACTAGCGTGTAGTTTATGTGTAAAAAGGTTTCATGTGAAAAACTGCCTAAAGTTTGTATGTATAGAGTACGATATGTACTCAGAAAAAGATGTATCAACATAGAAATGCCAAAATTGTATAAGGAACAAGGACGACACCACAATGGTCACTCCCATACTGACGAAGAATATTAGGACAAGAGCAAGAATTCAGATTGAAATAAGTGAGAATGAAGACTTAGATGAAAATGCACGTACAACTCTTAAATAGAAATAACCTAAGTTGTTCCACATGTCATATAATGAAAAATAAGCTATGTTAAATGTTATCAATATTAAAGAACGAATGAAAAATATGACTCACTGAAAGCAGAAATCATTTCAGTTAAACAAGAAAACATAAAATTGAATGAATTAATATCGAGTGGAAATAAAATTAAAACATTTGCTGAGGTAGTGAATAATCCATCGCCAACAAACAAAACAGTGTACAAGGTAAAAATATAAACACAACCACGAAGGTCAATGAACCAGCTTGTAGCACATCACAAGAAGATTGCGGGTGATAGTGAGTGGCAGGTTGTTACCAATTGCCGGAGGCGTAACATCCAACCAAGACAGAGAGAAACAAACTAAATGCATGAGTCAGGTCCCCTCAAGAGAGATCGTTCCAATTTAATGAAAGGAAAAGTGAACACAGAGAAGCTGAAGGCCAATAAGAAACCCACTCGTGTGGCTCCTTTATTCGTTACACGGCTTGACCCAACTGTTTCTTGTAATGACGTCTGTGAGTTCGTGAAAGAAAGTGTAAATATTGAAGTTGGAAAGTGCGTAAAATTAAAGACCAAACATAACAGTTATCTTCATTTTATGTAAGTGTACAAGAAAATGAGTTTGATACTGTATGTAATGCAAATGTATGGCCAGATGGTGTATTGTTTACTAGGTTTATGGACCGTCTAAAAACTGAAATGGTTGTGGAAGCACCTGAAAATGAATTGAACGAAAAGGAAGAAAAGTCAGGTAAATAAAACTGTCTTTATTAATAGCTTAAACCAAAATATGAGTACCTTGCACTTATTCTATCAAAATGTAAATGGCATTAACACAAAAGAACGGTCTTCGGACGAAGTAAAGTGTGAAAATTACGATATCTATTGTATCACAGAAACATGACTAAAGGAAACAAATGTACATTTTGTACAATTATCTAATAAGTACAATATCATTAGGAGGGATAGGAACCTGGCATTAGAAAACAAATCTAAAGGAGGTGGGTGTAGGTTTTAATAAACAATAAATATTCATACTCAATGATACAAATTCCTGACGATAGGTTAGATGTAATAATACTAAAAATTTTAATCCCTGACAATAAACCACGTTTTCTTTGCACTATTTTCCACCTACACTACCGTTAAAGAATTTTACAAACTACTGTGACTGGTTGAGTTCTTACTTGTTGACAACAAACGGTAATTTTATAACATTAGGTGATTTTAACGCTGGAGGAATCGACTGGGAACTGGGACTGTAACTGCTAGCAATTTTTATGTTAAGAAAAAACAGAAAAGGTAATAGAATTAAGCAGCCTTCTTCAATTGAATCAGCTAAATAAGTCATACGATGTCATGAATAAGGATAAAGTATTGGACCTTTGCTTACGAATATAGAAAATAGTGCAATAAATTTTAATGTTGAACCAATTACAAAAATTAATCGTTTTCACCCACCATTTGAGTACTCATGGAATATTTTAAAAATAATAACTTAAGAAAGAACACAAAATAGATCAGCAATTATAACTTCAAGAAAGCTGATTTCTTACAGGTTTATTACGGAATAAAGAATATAAAAGAAATTAATGATCCTACCAACAATGTCGATAAAATGTCTGAAACCTCGTAAATAAGAAAACAAAGTGTTTTGTAAAGGCTAGACAATCAAATAATAAAATTTGGTATCAGAGGTACTCCGATTTAAGGAAGGTGGTCAAAAAGAAATATCTAGAGGCTAGAAAAGTTTACTTCTTATCACTGGATAACAGTATTTGTAAAGACAATCTGTACTTCTGGAGATCATTCAAAAAAAAAAAAAAAAAAAATCACACAACAAACAAATACCAAAACAGATGAAGTATAATAAAACATCATTGTTAGAAATTACTGACATAGCAGAATGTTTTAAAGTTTTATTTTATAATTCTTTTAATTTTGACTCCAACCAAAATAAAAAATGTAAGATTACGAAACTGACAGAATACAATGGTAATTATAGGTCGATTTGTATTCCATCCATTACGCAAAAAGAAGTAATTAAAACAATTAGTAAAATTAAGGAGAGTACTACACCTGGACCTGATAACATTCCATATTATGTAGTAATGAAGTCAAATTTACCAGACATATATAACGCATCGTTAAAGACTGGAATATTTCCTTCAAAATGGAAGCAATCATATGTAGTCCCAATATACAAACATGGTGATCAAAATGACGTTAAAAATTATAGGCCTATAAGTTTAGTAAGTGTTTTCTCTAAGATTTTTGAAATAATTGTGCACAAACATTTATATTTCCATGTAAAGAATATCTTGAGTGATACGCAACATGGTTTCTATAAAGGTAGATCAATTGCAACAAATCTTATCCATTTTACTGATTTTACATACTTTGCAAGAGTAATTTACAGGTAATGTTATACAGGGGTTGGACAAAAAAATCTAAAATGTTTGCAAAAGTGTGAAAATCATACCTAGTATGGTGTGGGCCTCCTTTTGCATCCAAAACAGCTTGGATCCGACGTGGAATGGACGTATACAGATCCTGAATCGTGGTGTGTGGAATTTAGTATCATTGTTCTTCCAAAACATGCTCCAGTTCCTTAAGGGATGCTGGTGGAGGGTAATGAGACCGAACACGCATTTCTAACTCAGACCACAATGGCTCAATGATGTTCAGATCTGGTGATTGTCGGACCCTGGGGTGATATGATAACTCCTGGTCATGCTCCTCAAACCATGATTTCACCGTTTTTACTGCGTGACAGGGTGCCAAATTATCTTGGTAGATGCCATCACCATCAGGGAGCAATATTTGGGCCATGGGTAGAACCTGGTCCCATAAAATGGCCTCATACGCCTTAGCATTCATCATTCCATGCAGGGCTATGATGGGACCTGCAGAAAACCACAATATCACTGCCCATACTGTAACAGAACCACCCCCATTCCTTACAGTTGGGAGCAGACAGTCTGTATCATAGGCCTGAGACGGTGTTCATACGTAAACACGACCGGTTGTTGGAAACAAGGTGAAGGTCGATTCATCAGACCACATTACGTGTTTCCACTGCTCATGAGTCCACGCCTTGTGGTCCTTGCATCACTGGATACGCCTTTACGCATTTACTGCTGTGACCAGGGGTTTGGCGATAGCGGCCCTGCCATGAATTTTCATTTTATGAAGTTTCTGTCGCACTGTTTTCGATGAAACCGGGCTCTGTAGGCCGGAATTGAGTTCAGACGTAATTTTCATTGCAGTGGTCTTCTTTTTAGCTGCTACAATCCGTTTTAATGCCCTCCGGTCCCTATCTGACAGGATTGTCTTTCGACCAATGTTGTGCTTTGCAGGCGTCGTTTGCCCATGAATTGTGTATGCCTTCGTGACATTGGATACAGCGCCTTTCGATACCCCCACAATGTTGCCACTGTTGCCACTGAAGCTTCAACCAGACGGGCCCCAACGATCATGCCTCTTTGGAAGTCTGTCAGGTCACTCATTTTACCGCACCACTTTCATACCACGATACTCACAGGTGAACTGGTTATTGCTGACGGAAGAAGGTCCACATGACACATTGAAAACAAAAAACGATCGGCAACAACAACACGTGTTGTACAGTGAAAGGCCAAACTTACGTGTCCTGTATGAAGTGTTTTTAGATTTTTTTGTCTAGCCCTGTATATATCGATATGTCAAAGGCCTTTGATTCCATTGATCACAAATTACTACTAAGTAAATTATCAAATATTGGCCTATCATTGTAATATATTAGTTGGTTTGAAAGTTACTTATCAAATAGAACTTTTAAAGTAAAGATAGTGAATGTAACATCTAGTCAAGGTCGAATAGGGAAGGGGATACCTCAAGGATCTCCCCTGGGGCCACTTCTTTTTTCTCTATTTACCAATGATTTACCAGGGAAAGTCGAATACTCAAAAATACTTTTACATGCAGATGACTTAAAGCTTTTTAGAGTACTTAATAACGAGTATGATAATTATCTGCTGCAGAAAGATTTAGATGCAGTAAATCATTGGTGTGAAAATGATTTATTAATGATCAACTCAGAAAACTAAACATATGACATTCACTAATAAAACTCAATATTTTGTTAGCAAATATAAAATTAGTGGAGTGACAATAGACAAAGTTGAACAAATTGAAGATCTCTGTATTTTTTGACAGACAATTAAAATTTGGCAATCACATAAATCACATAGTACAATCGACAAGAAAAACAATAGGTTTTATATTTTATCAATGGCTTGATTTTATAAATGGTAGTTCTTATGTGTACCTACATAAGACGCTTGTTAGATCCAAATTGGAATTTGGTTCAGTTGACTGGAACAGTCTATGCAACACACTTGTAAAAAAAAAAATCGAAGCTGTACAGAAATGTTTTATAAGGCTACTATGTTATAAAATGAAAAATTATTATTATGCACATGAATATGGATATTGGTTAACATTTTGGGGACTTCCAAGCCCTATCGGATGGAGGAAAGTTATTGATAGGTTATTTATTCAAATGGTGTTGGATAACAAATATAGTAGCGAATATTGCTTAGAAAATGTACGAATAAGAGTGCCGCCTTAAAATGTTAGGAATCGATCGACATTGGTTGCATTAAATTCAAAACGTGAAATACTAAGAAGGATGATAATGTCTTACAATTTAAAATGAACATAGGCCTATGTTAGGTTTAATATCAGAGCATTTCTTACAAAAATTAAACTGTTTTAACTTTATGACAAGGGTTTTAGCTGCTTATCTTTATTTTATTGTTATTGTGTATTTTTAGTGTATTTTTATGTTATAATCTTTTACTCAAAGAACCAGTCTTTTATGTTAAAATATGACAGTAAGTGAACATTTTTGCATGTTGGATATGCAATGTTAAGTAAAGTTGTTTCATTCTTTTAAATGATAGTTAAATGAGACTTTAATTTGCATAGTTCTTTTAATCGTATATTATGAAATTGACTTTTTTTTTTTTTAATATTTTGTTTTATATATCAGTTTGAACCTTATAATTTTAATATATTAACCTTCTGACAAAGGCCCTTACCTGCTCTAATAGTCATTCTATACTATATATATTTCTGGTGTGTTTAAAATTATTATATAATGGTTTTAAAATAATGCTGTATCTTTGCTTATGAGCTGTTCATAGCGCTTAAAATAAAGCTGCTGCTGCTATTATTATTATTATTATTATTATTATTATTATTATTATTATTATTATTATTATTATTATTATTATTATTATTATTATTCCAGAAAAGTAAATGATACTGGTATACGAAATACGGACAAAATCGTAGGAAGTCATCAAGAAAATCGTATTTGTTAGGTTCGCTCGTCAGTATCATTGTTAGAGGAAGATTGAGAAGAATCAGAACATCTTCCCACCTCTATGAAACTCTGGAGAAGTGTCAGTACTAATTGGCCGATCTACGGCATAAGTGTCATAAATTGTCCTCATAATGGAGTCTACAAATGTCCTCAGTGACACACGAAGTGGGAATAAAATGAAGTTTCTTTTCTTGCTCATTTGAGAGAGAGAGAGAGAAATTATACAGAAATAATCACACTAACACAGTGTTTGTATCATGAAGCAGGAGGACTTAGGAACAAGGTGTACGACCTCCTTTAAGGTTCGTCATACAAAAACTGAACTCTAAGTTTAACGTCCCACGGTTATGCCTCTTAGGCTAAAGGAGATGATGATAATGAGAAATGAGTGAAATGAAAGAAGTGGGAGGAAACGGGAGGACCCCGAGAAAACCCACGAGCACGGTATTTGTCCACCACAAAGTCCACACGGCACGAGCTGGGATCGAACCAGGGACTCGTCATACAAAAAGTGGCACTGCGAGTAAGCTCTACTGCTCTAGGAAACCTTTTCTCCCATACAGGCTGAATGCTGAGTAACATGAAGATCTACTTAATGCTAAGTAACATGAAAATAAGCCCCGGAACAATCATGTACTTCAAAGCCATTCCTCGGTAAAATTCTGAAATTCCAAAACTCAGAATGCAGTAGATGTCACCTAAACTTGTGACTCTGTTTGTCTCAGAAACGTTTGGCTGCACACCCAACGTAAACATTTCTGCTAGTAATGATGCTTTCCGTTTTATTATACCAAACACTTAGCAACTCAGTAGGTCTAGTTTCACACATCAAATCATGGGGGTAGAGACTCAGTCTGATTACAGGGCACAGCTTGCGCCCATGGCATTATCTGGGAGAACAATTCTACATTGAGAATGGTATATTAGGGGAGGCAGAATGATAGATTTCGCAGAGTTACACCCAAGACCTTGGGGGTATGGAAATCCCCTGAACTCTCTTAGCAGTTTTTCTACATCATCAAATAGATAAGAGTCATTGGTCTTGCTTCAAATCTCTACATAAACACCTACTATCCTGCGGAAAAAGAGTTAAACATTTCAGGTTGTACGCACAACAAATACATTATCTCACCAGTATTTCCTTTTCCAGCTTACTTGAGAAAATGTTACGAACTCAATCCTCTTAGCTCTCAAAAACTAAAAATAATTAAATTTTACCTGGGCTTTGGAGTCTCTAGTTTCTTGGCTCCTAGCCTTTCACGCAACGGTCTTGTATCGATTTCATTATCTGCTTCAGTCTCACCTTCAGGTGTCCTGCAATAAATTAATGTCATTAGTATTCATTAAACAAAGTATCATGCTACACATAGCCAATTTACAGATTCAGCCGTTTTAGCATTGAGCATAAATATATACATATATATAAAACTAGGGAAAAAAATTACAAGTCAGATGGGCCTATTTTGACCCAAAAATAAAATCTTTTGCCGCGATTCCTGTATTATTAATGCTAGGAAGACATATATATATATATATTGTAGCGAACATGCAGCCAGAATGGGCAAAATTATAAGTTTATTTTAAAAACACCTTTTATTATTAAGAAATTAACATTTCTTGTTTGGAACTGTGAGCATCCTTTGCGATCCCAGAATAAACTGTTATTTTGGAAATAGGGACACGGATGTCATAGTAACACACTTTCACTGACTTAAAATTAAAACCCATATGAATAAACTAGGATGCTTATCCATATATAAGCTCAAATTTAGAAAGTTTATTTGTCCAATTCAACACGAGCGAATAGAGTGTCAATGCCGTCGCTCTGTGCGCCGAGCGATAGGACCCGATGCCAATACGTCGGTGGTGTAGCATCTAGCACCAGAGGTTCAAGTAGCTGATCCGGCCCACATCCAAGTGTTCAAAAACGTTTCTGCCTGAGACGACCTCCAGAGAGGACTTCACAGACCCAGTCCAGCTCTGCCGAGGTTGACGTCGAGGACACCCGCCAGCCAAGTTCGAACCCTGGACCAGAAGGTTCCAAGCCGAGTAGCGAGGCCCAGCGAATCTAAGAGGCTACGCCACAAGGGAAGAAGAGGAGAAGTTTCCCGGTGGGTTTGAACCAAGAACCTCAACAACTGAATACAAGTGCATAATGCATCGTATAAGTCCCAACAACAACAGTATCAACAGTTAGCCCAGTTCATTAAACAGCATCCAGCCAAAAAATACGTGAATAAGCAAAACCATATTTAATTTTTTTTTTTTCAAAGAGGTTCATTTAAAGGAAAAGGAAGCTAATATTTTATTTCCACACATAGCCTTGCATTAGCATGTTTTAATTCATTTGTCTCAATTTAGTTAGCCTTCAGCTAACGAGACACCCGGTCATAAACCGAGACCCTTCAGGTCAATGTGTAAACCGGTCTAGTTAAAAATTTAAATTATCCCCTTTTAAAACTCCAAATCTTTCATCTCATTCATTCATCTTTCCATCATTATCTATTTTATAATAAAATATAAAATCCAATTTCCAATCTTTCATTTACATAACATATTTCGGCTTAAAACCTTCTGGTTCAGGGTTCAAACTTGGCTGGCGGCTGTCTCGTCATTAACCTCGGCGGAGCTGAACTGGGTCTGTAAAATCCTCCCTGGAGGTAGTCTCAAGCAGAGACATTTTTGGACACTTGGATGTGGGCCGGATCAGCTACTTGAACCTCTGGTGCTAAATACTACATCACCAAAATATTAGCGTCAGGTCCTATCTCTCGGCGCACAGAGCGACGGCGTTGACACTCTATTCGCTCGTGTTGAATTAGACAAGTAAACTTTCTAAATTTGAGCTTATATATGGATAAGCATCCTAGTTTATTCATATAGGTTTTAATTTTAAGTCAGTGAAAGTGTGTTACTATGACATCCGTGTCCCTATTTTCAAAATAACAGTTTATTCTGGGATCGCAAAGGATGCTCACAGTTCCAAACAAGAAATGTTACTTTCTTAATAATAAAAGGTGTTTTTAAAATAAACTTATAATTTTGCCCATTCTGGCTGCATGTTCGCTACAATACATATATATATATATATATATATATATATCGAGAGAGAGAAAGAAAGAGAGAAAATCAGAATATAGTGAATTGAGACCTCTATTAGATTCCATCATCTAAATGTCATTTTGTCATTTTTCAAAAGGGGTTCTGCATTTAAAAAAAGAAAAAAATGTAACATAATAGCCCCGCACTTGGAGCTATTACGGGACATGCTTATTATCCAGGACCAGATGGTCATACGAATATGTGAAGGTTATTAAAGACAATCGCGGACATCACCTGTCAGAAAAACCAAGTTTGTGACTGTAATTTTCTTTTCTGTATTTTTTCAAAATCAGTAATACGACAGTCCAGAAAATGATGGAAATCTTAACTATATGGAGTTTTTGTAATTCTCAAAAATATGACCTTCTACTTTACTAAGAATTTATTTCAAAGAGTTTCCTTTGTTTCTGCCACGTTTCTCATTTTAAAAATTAAGATTAAAGTGATAAACACAGTGACACACAAAGCTTTGAAGAAAAGGCTAGATATTACTGACGACATATAAATTAGTTGTTTATATTATGCTGTTATTTACGAGCTGAATAATGATAAAGTTTTGATATTTTATAATAATAACAAAAACTAATATATAAATAGAACAGCAATACATTTCAATGGTCATAACAGCTGTTTCACAATAGTCCCGTGAGCTGTCTCATAATAGTCTCGTGACTGACAGCTCCTACCTCCTTACAGGCTGCTTGATTCTGGTACTCTTTAATATTTATTACCTGCCAACGTTTTCAATTCTGGATTACCATGTGCCGTTCAAGAGTTAAAATAAAAGTTCCCTGACGGTACTTTTTTTTTTTTTTTTTTTTTTTTTTGTGGTCACAAAATGGAGAGTTTTGGGAGGATTTTAATTTTTTGTTTTGTTTTACCAATAGTAGTGCTGAAGTATGTTTTTCATATCTGAGTATAACAGATCAGTCAACGAGCTAGTATGTAGTACTTTTTAGAAGTCTCTAATATACATCGTCTTAATTCTGTGCGTCTCATTATAGCTCCTCCTTTTAAGGGGGTTTCACAATAGCTTCACCAGACCCTAATTCAAAAGTAAGTTCGAAGAAATAGAACAAAACAAAACAAAAAGACTTAAAATTTTAAAAAAAAAGTTTCGAAAAACTAAGAATAAACAAAACACAAAAATATAACAAAAAAAAAAAAACTCAAAATGTACGAATGATGGTAAAAACATAACAGATAAAATGAAAAGAAAAACCTCAGAGAATGTTAATTATTTCAAAAATACAAATAAATGCAAAAATAGTCTCTGAAAACAAGTTATCCTCCAAGATATGAGTAATATTATCAGGTAGGTCTGAACGTACTCTGAGATGTAAGTATTATCGATATTCTATAAAAACGTATGAATACTCAGCGAGACCATAAAGTCACTATTCGGTTTTGTATTTAAGGTACATACTCTTATTGGAAATGAAGCCTTGGAGACCACCTGCACAGCAGTTAGATCTGGACTAAACGTTGAGTGTCCACGTATTAGACCACATCAGCACTCTCCTATTGATATCTCGTGTTTTGAAAGCACATCAGGTAATAAATGAACGTTTTAAGCAAGGTTGGTTCGTTTAAACAAATAAATAAATCCGACAAATCATGTGATCTTCATAGTGTGATTTGCACGTATCTCAAAGCATCTAGATCTTTACTTTCACATTACAAACCCAAGAAACATGAATGTAAATGATTTATTGAAGTCATAAGTATTTTCTGAATATTTTCTGAGAATGGTTCAGAACCAGAGTGAGCTAAACTGAGTTATCTTTATTCACTTCCTTTATTAAAATGCAAATTAAATTAAGTCGTCGTATTTCTGACTCAGTGTACTAAATTAGATCTTCTGTACTCTGTAGTTTTTGTTTTCATTTAAAGATATGACTACCAAATTTTAAGTTTCTCATTAAATTCTAATATTATGTTAATCTAAACTTACTTATGTGTAGTTGGCACTTTCTTCCATTCAGGTGCAGGTTTGTAGGCGGCAAATGGAGAATTACTTTTTTCTCATAGCAACGGTTTGCCTGCGGATTTTGGTGCGAATTGTAAATTCGTCTGCAATAAGATTAAGATTGAGTCCTGCAGAAAGTTCTTGATGACAATTTAAAACTGCTAACACGTTAAGCCATTTTTGTCCCATAATATATCGTAGATAGGACTTTAATCGTTTTACAGTAGAAAAGGATTCCTCCCCTGTGCAAGTGGTGGATGGTAGCGTCAAAAATAATCGAATGGCTCAGTGGTAGAGCGTTCACCTCCGGTGCTTGGGGTCAATGGTTTGATCCCAGTTCGCGCCGTGTGGACTTTGTGGTGGACAAACACCATGCTCGTGGGTTTTCTCGGGGTTCTCCCGTTTCCTCCCACCGTTTCATTCATTTCTCATCATCACCGTCTCCTTTAGCCTAACCGGCATAAGCGTGGGACGTAAAACTTAAAGATTTCATTTTTTCCATTAGATATCGTTACACGAAGGAATAACAAAAAGTTGTTGTACTTAACAACATTAAGCATATCTATATTGTTAAAGATGAGGACGTCTCTGAAACATGTGAAAAAGTCGCTACATCAAACTCAGAAGATCCCGGCGTGCAAAGCTGTGGAAGTCAGCCTCTATTGCTAGGAAACTTGTGCCCACTAAATATCATTCAGATCCAGCTAGTAGTTACTGAGAAATAAAATACTACGTACAAGATAAGCTAAGCATACCGTGGCCGAGCTCGGTCACCAAATTTAGCGCTCTTTATTCTTTAGACCAGTGCTTCACTACATTTTTCGACTCACGACACATTTTACTAAATGTCTACTACATTGCAATACATTTACTTGATATTTTATTATTAATAATATGAATTATAATAGTGTAAGCCGTACGACTCTATAAATCAACGGCTCTATGCAGTGCTGGACATTGTTGCTGTTGCTAGACGCGTTGATGGTACAGTTTGTCTATAAGCTGCTATTAACTAATTATTAAATACATCATGATTTTTAAATTCTAAATTTTGTGACACACTGTGTAGTACTGCACGACATACTGGCTGGGAACCATTGCCTTAAACGATGGGCTACTTGCTCAACGAATTTGGTTTAGATTCGGGCAGTAACTTCCGAGAAATAAAGTACCTCCCCCCCCCCAAACACACACACACGCACACGCACATAAACACTCCTACCTGTCTAGCTCTGAAGTAAAACCATAAGCTCCCCTATGCTTATGCCGGGAGCTAATAAAACGTTTTGTAGATGTTGAAGTTACTGACAACTATGTAGATGTGGTAAAGTGGACAAGAACGGGATTCTTCTAGAGTTTCAACTCAACGTTTAGTTAGTTAGTTAAATACTTAGTTACTTAGGTTATTCAATCAAAATCTTTGAAACCTTTAAGCCCCACGGTTATGCCGGCTAGGCTCAAGGAGACGATGAGAAGAAATGAATGAAATGGTGGAATGAAGGAAGTGGGAGGAAACGGGAGAACCCCGAGGAAACCCACGCACATGGTATTTGTCAACCACAAAGTTCACTTGGCGCGAGCGGGGATCGAGCCAGGGATCCCATGCACCAAAGGTGAACGCTCTGCTACTGAGCCACTGAGTGATTCAATCAGTCAGTCAGTAAGTAAGTTGCTTAGTTACTTAGCTAGTTAATTAGTTGGTTAAAACTATTGAACTGTTGCTTCAACGATGTACATAGCCTGTGTACTTTTTCAAAGCTTTATTGTTGCAAATTTTCAATAGCAGCCGTCCATTTGTGATACAAAAGAGTTTTGTGAACAATTGTTGCATCCTGTCTGACTACAGAAGTTGGTGCATTTTGGAAAACTGCAACTGCGTCGTTTGGATTCAAAGAAAGCACAAATTTGCTTCGTCTTGTCAAAATTCCGCACATTCATCATGGCTGAGAGATTTGGAATAAAATTTTAAAATTTGCAGTAAAAGAAGAGAAAAGGGGATTGCGGGCAGATTAAGAGATTAAAAGGCTCCAAACGAGAGGGGGGGGAGGTAGAAAATTAACTATGTTCCCAGCTGAAAGCGACACTTGACACATCGGCTAATTTCTCGGATAGCTCCTTTTTTGTTCTCAAATAAGAACGTAACCTGAGTAATAAATAATTACGCTACATAAGACTCAAAATGATATGAAGTCTCCAGGCGACTATAATACACGGAAGGAAAAACTCTGTGCTCCGATCGAGAATAGAATTAGAAAATATAATTTATCTATAATTTGTTTTCTTGCACTTAAATCACTATTATTTTTATTATTGTATATACAGTAATAATAACAAACCACAAATCAGTGTGCCAACCAAAATTCATAAATGTAAGTTTGTGACATTTTTTTTGGAACGTTTTCTGGTTCTCAGTATAAAACTGTTAGCTCCAAAAACCTTATCAACCCATAATGACGAGCATGTTGGTACTACAAATTCAAAAGAACTCAAAGCCAAATTCTCAACCTTAACAAGAAAATCAGCGATTATCTTTATTTCCATGACCTTTCCTCAAGTTCTGCATGACTACAGTAATCAACAGATCTCTTGAAATATCTTTCACACACAAGAGCTACGAAAATACTTTTTCCAGTTGTTACAGATTTTACCTGAATAAAGTCATCAACGACGGCAATCGAACGGGAGTTCCCTGCGAGAGAGAACTGCTTCCTCCCAGAGCATCAAGGATAGAAAGAGAAGGTGTTTTTGATGCCATGCGATCAATCACGCCTCTTAACACCTGAAACAGTCAAGTTAAAAAAAAAAAAAAAAAAAAAAAAAAAAACGAAATAACTATGTTAATTAAGTGAATATAATAGTTAAAATATAACTTGTAAATTTCCTTATAGCGGATAAAAAACAGTCCTTTATTGATTTTCAGCAAATATCTTTTTATATATTAAGACTGTACTTACTTTTCTCAACAGGTTTGTTAAACCCAAATCCTAATTTTGATGGCTATTAACTCGGGAACCAACGAAATATCGTAGTATGTAGACCTTTAGTGCAGGTCATTAAATGTATTTCATATGCGTTCTCAGCTCGTCAAGCACTAACACCATGCCAATTTTAGTCAAAATCGAATGAGTTCCATTAATCGCATTTTAGTGAAATTTCTTGATTTTGCTAAGTGCAATCCTAAATTTGATGCCCAACAACTCAGAAACCAAAGAATTGCACACAATACTTCATACGTGTACTAAACTAGACAAAGGAATGTGTAAGAAAAGGGGATCGTGGAACAGGTTAAGAAAGCCCGCATAAAAGTGCACTTTTTTACATGAATATTTCTCATATTTAGTTTTCCTTGATCCTACCCTATTTGCAGGCTTCGACACTGATTGCGACGATCAATAAAGGTACGCGGACTTTTGGCGATAAAATACTTACTTGGAAATTCCTGCAGTTTATTTTTCAAGTTGACCGCCTTAAGTTCACGACACTATCAAAAGAGTTGTAAAAGGAAACTTTTAGTGAGAAACGTTGAATTCATACAAGGTTTTCAAAAAAAAGTCAAATATACGAGATGCGATTAAAAATTACGGTGAATAATTTTATTATAAACAAAGTAATAAGCATGGATGGAATTTGATTTAATCTCCGTTAAGTACTGTCTTTGGCTAGCAATGCACTTATCCCAACGCTGAATCCATGACTGAAAGCATTTCTGAAAGGCTTGTTTTGGAAGGGGATTCAGCTGCTTGATCGTGGCCTTCTCAACGTCAGAAATGGTTTCAAAACGTTTTCCTTTAAGCACGGTTTTAATATTTGGGAAGATCCAGAAGTCGCATGGCGCTATATCTGGAGAGCACACCGAATGTGGGCAGGAATATTTTTTCGGCCAAAAACTAGGGATCAAAAGCAAGGTGTGGCACAGCGCGTTTTCGTGGTGAAGAAGGAAGCAATTTGTCCATTTAATCGGCAGATAAAATGCTTTTCACCGACCCGTACGAAATATTTAGTTCTTCAGAAAGCTCTCGAATAGTCATTCGCCTGTTTGAACAAATCATTTGTGCCCTTTTTTGTACACGTTTTCATCTATTTTTGACGTCGAAGGACGTCTTGATCGTTGCTCGTTTTCAACCGATTCCTTGCAGCTTTTGAATCGCTCATACCACTTGTAAACAGCCTTCAATGCCACCGCTTCAACGCCATACACTGATTTTAACATTTTGCGAGGTACTTTGGCACTTTTTTGAGCTTAAAACAAAATTTAATAACGACGCGCGACAGACACTCTTAACACGTCCTCACTCTTCTGCATCTGGAAGCCAACTAACATGTCACAACTCGTTCAAATTCAACACTGACTGTACTAAAGGTTTAGACTACCGGACTTACTAGTTGAAACGGATAACATCGATAGATGGCACTGTGCAACTACGTTCACCGTCCTTTTTGATCACACCTTGTAAGTATTTAAAAGAAATCTGAAATGATTGTCTTAACAGACATAATTTTAAAATGGCATATCACGGTAATTATAACTCAAAAATCATGAGCATAAATTTGTGTACAGCCTCGTTCAAAGAAGCCTGGCCACCCACTTACCTGATCTTTTTTGGTCAATATGAACTTTATTTTACGTCATAGTACAAACATTTCCCCCACAGACAGCTGCAAATATGTCCTTTTCGGGGTGCGTGCTCAAATTTACAGATAATGAAGACTGCATAAACACCAAACTGGTACAAATGAAATTAAATTTTTGAGTTTTACGAGTGGCACGCTTATACACTGTAGATTAAAGGAGACAGATGACTAAAGGTTATGAAAGGAACTGGTGGATTGACTGTGTAAGAGGAAAAGGAAACCCCCGGAAAAAAACCTACGGACACAATGTTGTCCACCACAAATTCTCATGGTCTGGGATCGAATCACGGACATCACATCAGACTTGAACATTCTACCACTGAGCTACTCTGTTTCCTTGTAAATTTTAGGAATTAACCAGAGTTCACAGCGAACTTCTGCTATTTATTTTACTTACTTTTCCTGAATTCCCATAACTAAATAAGTGATGTTTCCTTGGCCTCCGATACAGCGAATACTAGCATTTAAGGTTCGGTTTAGAATTTTTTTTCTAATCGGCCTTCACGATACACATGAACAAGTAACCATATATCACAATTGGGCCTACCTTTTTAATTATCTGCAACCAACAAACTTTTCCTTTCAAAGCTTTTTGGTGCTTCTGAAGCTTTATTTTCAAAGATTTTTCTTCAGCTTTTTTCTTATCATGTTCTTTCTCAATTTGCCTTGTGAGGTATATAACAGATTTATTTCAGTAACAATGGTAATACGGTGGATGAGTGAAATTTATTTGAGGCGGATGAAGTATAACTTAGATTTATTTTTAAAAATTATAAAAATTGTCGAGTTAACTGTCGAGTTAAAAGAAAGGGTATTCAACTTAGAACTAGGAAATGTAAACGAACAAAGAAACAAAAGAAAGGTAATTAACATCACGGAAAGAGAGAAACTGCAAACTAATACGCACACGTAACAGGCGGAAATGTTGTAAGCTTGCAGACGTCTGTAATTCTAGGTGATTTCAGAGAATGCCAAGTAGAATCCACGAGCTGTCGAAATTAAACTGACTAATCCATATTGAGCGAAGACATAGCTGAAAAACCTTTGCTTGGGAAATAAGGAATGCAGAAAAGTATGGGAGGACAATGAGTGCGATATCGACCTCATATAAAACGGAACCCAAGCTATTGCATAGTACATTAATTACCCGCACAGATCACACAGAGGCAACTCCAATCCGAGACAAGTCTAAGAATTCTAACTCTCGACTTTAGACCACAGACAATACGACTCTATAATTGTACTATTTTTAGAGATTACGATTAGAGCTTCTTAGTCGCCAATCTCACATCTTTCAGAAGGAAGACCCGCAGAAAAGCCTATTCAACAACAATAGCAGAAAGAAGACGACAATACGAGGTTAGTCTTAGCTCATAATGTGTTGCTGAGTGAGGCACTCATTATAACACAATTAAACATTTTTCCAACCATCTTAATTCTTGTATTCTTATTTCATCAATATCCAACACAGAATAAGCTTAATTTTAAGGATCTCGGTATTTGCCATTTACAAAGGCGTGTGAAGGAAACAACCTTCTCTTATTAATACAAGTCTTAGATTTTCTTGTTGTTTCCTACGCCACCCAAGTCGGTACTAGTAAGGAAAGGAGAAACTTTATTCTTTGATTTGACGTTTTCTTCTTATCTTCTCTGGGGAGAAAAAAAATCCCTGATTCTTGAGTTGATTTTGAGTTTAACGTCCGTCAGCAGCGAGGCTATATGAGGCGTGGACCTACTGATTAATGTGAAATCTGAACCACGAGTTCCTGCCGGGAATCGAATCCGGATATCCCACGCCAAAGGCGCGTACGCTAACCGCTCAGCTATGAAGGAGTTCTTTCTGATTCTTCTCTGAAATATAGCAATTTCCCTGAATTTCGGGATATTTTGAAGCATTTTCTTGACTCATTTTAATTCCTCTGACTTTCAAGGTCAGTGTGAACCCCGTCAACCATACGACTTATTATATCCATTCTAAAGTCATTCTCTGCCCAACCCTTGGCAAGTTCAAAGTATTCTTTTCCAAGACAATGGCCCCGGCGTAGTTGTTAACGCTCTTGCCTTCAGTGCGAGCGGTCCCAGGTTCGATTCTCGGTGGGGGCACTCGGTTGAAAAAGTGTAAAAAGCTTTTTCAGGCCAATCCTGAAAGAATTTTCCTCATTCACATCAGGCAAATGTTGGGGTGGTACCTAACTTCCGTCCTTCCCTTTCCCCGAACAGTGTGCTCGCCGAGGAACGTCATCCCTCATACGTGACGGGCTAAATAGCCTTAGATGCCGAAAGCCTAGAAATCTAAATCCTAAATCCTTTTCCAAAACTTCACATATCCAGACTTCGGCGCCGTCAATGACGTTAAACTAAAATTAAAAGAAATCTATATAGCAGCGTATGTCTTCATACGAGCAACGCAGCAAAATTAGACGTACATCTCAGTTCAAAAAATGCACCAAATTTCTGAGTGAAAACCAATATGGAGAGAGAATAAGACTTACCTTCTTAGTGAAACTGCCACTTATTGTACCTCCGGAAGAAATATCCTTGCTGGGACTAGTAGAGGCTTCTGAACACAAAGTGTTGTAGATATTTTCAGCTAAAAGAGATAAAACTTCAGCCGTTTGTTGAATGGCTTCCCGTCTCAGAACAGTGTTCTTTGCACTGATGATATGTTTCTTCACGGTTGAGATTATTTTCTTTACTGCCAAACTACAAGGAAAGGAGAATAATTCAGTTAACAAGACTTAGTAACAAATGAAAGACATTTTCTTCATTTACTCTATATGAGTTACACAGACAGATGGTAACTGCAAGTGAATGGTGAACGAATTCGTGGAATGAAGGAAAACTGAGGAAAAACTTGCGGACCCTTCGCACCAGAAGTGAGCGCTCTATCACTGAGCTACCTTATCTCCTCCTCCTACCCTCACTTGTATAATGAAATAATTGATAAACCAAGTGTATGCAAACTAAAAATATGTATTTTAAAATGCTGCGTTTAATAAGGACAGCAGAATTTAGCGCAGTACCACAATAATAGTGCATTCACCATTAAAATAATGTGTAGTTAAGGAAATCTGGCGACCGACAGTTGGATAGGATACATGATGCATTGAAGGTGTTCTTACCTGCAACAGAAGAAACAAGAGCTCTACCGATGAACTTAAAGTGTTAGGAAGTCATACAGTAACTCTACAATTGTAATAATACGACAGAATGGTTTGTAACATTTGATATCCAAATAACAGTATCTGGAATATTTGACAGAAGATTCAACGTTCAACTACTGGCACCAGTCTGTCAATGCAGTTCACGAAAATTGGCTTCTGACAGTTCGAGAGAGCACGTGCTGTAGTGATGGCGTTGTTGCCAATGGTAGCAGCTCGGACTACACACTTGGGATGTTTAACAAGTCATAATTCTGTAATAGTATGGCAGGAAGAAATGATTTCCAAATAATATTATTGTTACTTGGAACAGTGGCGTGTGCAAGAAGTAGGTAGGTCTCGAGATCATCCTCCTAATACTTGACATGTTTGGCTTTCATCTTCTCTGCTGGCATATCGCATCAGCCAGGAAGTGACCTGTACGTTGTTTGTAGGCTCTGAGTTCATTGTCACGACTGAGTACTCGTGACATGGTTAGTCTCAAAATGGACATCTCTCCTTGAGTTGAATTTTGCCGAATCTTTGCGGCTACGGCTTTAACTACTTGTGGTTCCTCAATGTGCGCTGCCGGTCACTGACACTTCCAGTTTCATTGTAACGCGGTAAACAAATTATTCACTGATTTGAAGGGGTTTCGGGGTGGCAAAGATACGTAGCGGTGGCATGTCCACTTTGTGTAGTGCTATGACTGCAACACGATTTTCGTAATCGCCCTTCATCGTTACACGTTTCCACTGCTCCGTGTCTAACCATAGAATGAATAGCTCAGGGACCCACTTTTGCCTACAATAATCAAATGTGTATAAGTTTAACATTGGCTTAATTTTATTAACCCTTGATTAGGGATTTTAGCAATTTTGATAGGAGCCGATAAGACAGTAACAAGCACAACTGAATTTATAATAATAATAAAGGAAAAGAAAAAAAAATAATTCAGAATTAAGATTTTGCTTTTAGAAGATGCAGCACGGATAGAAGAGCAAATAAGAAGAAAAAAACTGAATATGAACATTTGGAAAAAATAATTAGTTCGCGTAATATTGGTTTTGTTTAAATGTTAAATGACCTAAGTAACATTTTTTTAAAGTGTACATTTATTATTTAACAACTTTATACTTGTTGTTACAGCGTTTAAATATTACAGACTTAGGTATTATAGTATGCTTAACACATTAGTTACAAGTATAAGGATGAAAGAAGAAAAAATTAATTATAGTTATTGAGTTTAGTATAAGCTTGAACAGGTTTTGCTTGGTTAATTTTCAGTTTAAATATTTTATTAGATTTTTACAGGTACGTTTTTGTTTGTTTGTTTGTTTGTTTGTTTGTTTGTTCGTTTTGTTTTGAAAATGAACAGTTATTTAATTTAAAAATAGTTTTATTTAATTTAAATAGTTAATTGTCTAAGGTTTAATTTTAGTTAACTTTAATAGTTATTTATTATAGATTTAATTTAAAATGATTACTGAGATTTTTTGTTGTTTCAGAATTTGTAGTTACATTGAGCTGCTTAAATACTTTTTATAAAGTTTATATATATTTAAGTTAATTACTATAAAATATTATATTTTTATATATGACATTACATTTATGTTAAAATTGAACAGGATTATCCATTACGTCCCGCCGACGCGCGTGTCGGAACCCGGAAGTGCGAATGATTTACAACTAGTTTAGGCGTTACCAAACGAGAACAAACGGAAATAGAGGATATTTATATATTACGTAAGGTCTTTTTGTTTCAAGACATTGCAATACTAATACACTATACAACGAGATTAAATCGTCGCCTCCAGGGTAGAGGGGCGTAAGCTGCATTTTTAATTTTTTACAGGAGAGAGGAGAAAAGATTTTGCTTGCCAATCAGAAGGTATGTAAACGTCTATAGTGTTCTATGACGCTGTGCATAGAATCAGCTTCTATCTGAGTGTGTCCTGGTTCACGAAACTTGTGATCAATATACCTTACACTTGTATCATGGACCGCATATATAAACATTGCTGCAAATTTCTTGTTCAAATTCTGTCCACAGCAATAGTTTGAGTACATCGTCACTTGTTTTAAACGAGGAGTTAAATTTCGCAACTAGAGTAGAATGCAAGAGGCAATTTCATCAGGACCTCTCTTACACCTTGTTTCATCCCACATGTGACAAAACCCTTCGCGCCTGGTAAGACTGTAGATGGTCAGGTTATAAATATTAAGTTTACATAACACCCGTTTTACATGATGGCGTTGTCAAGACTTGTTGGAGACCAAACAGATAGTTACATGAGTGTCGTAATTTATTGCTTCTTTGTCTTTTTCCTTTTCTGATCTTGCTTCTTCTTTTCTTTTCAAATGTTCTTCATAAACCAATTTCTCTCTTTCCTTTCCCTCAAAAGACAAATTTTTAAACCTAAAACAAGTTTTACATTGATCTTTCTTCGGCTTGTGTATCTTGATATTCATTTCATTCGGAATTTTCATTTAGTATGAAGTAAGCCCTATTACATATTCAGGTGAGACTTTCTTCTCCTTGCAGTATTCCTTATAAAGGTTGTAAAGCTTCTCACAAGACAGTCCTGGCTCAACCTAGCAAAGGCAGGTTGATGAAGAGTGACAATAATGAGACTCAACTTGGGGCATCGATAGTACATGCTCCGTTGCGACATAGGTGTCCAAACTCGCGAGCCCGACGCTCGTGAGCTCGGCACTCACGCTCAACCGGGCTCGGGCTCAATAATTGAGCGCGAGCCCGAGTGAGCCCGAGCTCCAATGAAATAAGTGAGAGTAAAAAAAAAAAAAAAAAAAATAGGGAACTTATTCCATGTGCAGAATTGTAAAGGAAGAATGAAACAACTTTACAAAAAGAAAAAGCACATTCTTGAGGTCTGAGCTGTCATTTCTTTGTCCAGAGAACTAACAGGATTTACAAATGTATCATACGATTTTACGTACGCCACGTACACTTTTTTCTCAGTGTATTGCTGTATTACAAGCTCTCCCACTGGTCTAGTGGCTAAAACGCGCGACTTTGATTATCGATTCCCTGTGGGAAAGTATTGAACGACAGTGGTTCAGATTCCACGTTAAAACTATAAATCCATGTTTCATATAGCCTTGCTGATGAAAGGGGACGGTGAAAGATAATCAATTAATCAATCAACAGTATTTCAAATTTCAGCTGCATAAACGACCTATGACTTGTAGGACTAGTTCATTTTGTTAAAGCAGCTTTTTTAACGAAGTTTAGTATTAACGTGTCAGGTATTTCTATGAGGTAAGAAAAATTAACATTATTTTGTAACTAAATGATAGCTTTATCCACGAAACAATGAAAATCGATATAAAAATGTCTCACATTATTTTAACAAAAATCGATTTAGATAATAGTTTGGGCTGCCGCAAAAATAGAAAAAGTTAGAAAACTCCGATTAATTGTAACAACTCCATCAGAGGTTGAAATTGGAGGGGGCATTTGCCATTAATCAGTTCATACAAGCTCGCGAGCATGGCTCTTGCGCTCAACTAGGATCGGGCTCAATAATAAGTAAGCTCGAGCCCCAATGAAATACGTGAGCGCAAGTCCAATTGAGGGAACTGAGCCCGAGCACGAATGAGCGCGAGCCCAATTGAGAGAAATGAGCGCGAGCGCAGTCGAGAGAAGAGAGCGTGAGCCCGAGTGAGTGCGAGCTTAGTTGAGAGAACTAAGCGCGAGCGCGAGTAAGCGCGAGCCCGGGTGACTGCAAGCCTAGTGGGGAGAAGTGAGCGCGAGCCCGAGTGAGTGGGAGCCCAGATAAGATTAGTGAGTGCGAGCGCGAGCCCAGTTTGGAGAAGTGATCGCGAGCGCTAGTGATCGCGAGTCCAGTTGAGACTGACGAGCGCGAGCCCGAGTGAGTGCGAGCCCAGTTCAGAGAGATGAGCGCGAGCCCAAGTGAGTGCGAGCTCAGTTGAGAGAAGTGAGCGCGAGTCCAGTTGAGACAGGCGAGCGCGAGCCCGAGCGAGCCCAGTGGAAAATGGCCACCTCTGCGTTGCGATATTTTTAGCTGCTGATGTTAAACTGTGTTTCGGTTTGTATTTCCCTCGAAACTCATGACCTGTACTTCTGGAAGAAAGCCCATTCTGCAAAACGAAATGACACACTTTATCACTAAGGAAAAACTGCTTGCAAACTTGTATCATTTTCCCATCCATAGTTAAATAATAGCCAACTGTGAGCTGCCTTCTGGACGTGATGTTAACGTTTTCCACGTGACTTTAACTTTCGCTTTATGTGACGCAGAAGATAGTCTCTCTATCTATGAATGTCTCCTAGTTTCCAGCACAAACGATGCACAAATTTCCGTTTTTCTTTATTGATAATTTGTTTGCAACTCTACATGCATCTACATTTAACATTGCGTACACTGCGAGCCTCATGAATTTTGCCAGCACTGGTAACGTATTTCTTAACCAAATTACGATTAGTTTTGGCTTTATTTATTTTTCTTTTTTCCAGTTCACGGGATTCGATGGTATGTTTCTTGCTTTGTATGCACGTGATGATTTTGTGGCCACATTTGTTTCTATTAGCATTTCATCACTTAAAGTACTTTCATCTATGTCCACCTTAAATTCCAGGTCGGCATCACTGTCGTACGATACACTAATATCAGTAATGGAGTGTCCAGAGTCGTCTTCCTCCAAAATCCTGAATATTTCCTGACCAGACAGCGAAACACCGTCCATCTTGATCACTCTCTTCATCTCAACGACAAGATATATAGACACTACAAAACTAAAGAAAGGCCAAGAATGCCACAAACTGCAGCATTATTTAGTTTACTTATTCACTGCCAACATTAAAGCAATGGAAAGAAAAATATATAAGGTAATGCTGCTTCTTTTGAAGTCGCAATTGCTTTTAATACAGATCGAATGCAATTAACGTCCATCCATTGTATGTATGCTCAGAAATATATTTCCTGCGATGTGAATGTTATTTTCTGGCAAAGGCGTAAGTGAACTTAAGCCCTTTTGTCATGGACAACTTAGTGGAACACATTGTTACGTCTTCCAAACATTGAACTGTAAATCCGTTTTTCATTGGAAATTAATGTGCATCAATTTTCCAGGTGCAAGAATATAACTTAAGTGATTCAATGAGCGAAAAAAATGTATTTTCAAAAAAATGTCACTTACGCCCCTCTGTCACGGAAGGGACGAAATTGGAGACAAAATTGAAAGTATTAAGACGGCAATTTTTATTTGATTATAATTTTTTTGTTTATTTTTCGATATTAATAATTTTATACTGAGATTTGAAGTGAAGATAATTATGGGCAGCTGACGTAGCATTTAACAGAACGACGGTAACAGAGATGTCTTGACTTTTGTAAAACATAACGAGAAAAATTAACTTGCAACGTTTGTAAATATTAAATTATTATGTGGATGGAAATTGAATTAATTTGTATATTTACGATAGACAATTATTATTTACAAAACCTGAGCGAATATTATACATTTATTATATATTTCTAAATTATAAAGATAATGGAATGTAGAATATTTTTGCGTGATAACTAAATTTGTAAATGAGAAGATAAGACTTGTGATATTGCAATTAAAGATACATTAAAACACTTAAACACTGTAATTTAATAATGTGAATCATTTACCACAACCAGCTATATTTTACAAGAAGGCGAGAGAGAGAGAGAGACGTGAGGAATGAGAGCGAGTTACTTGGGATGATTACGGGGACCGGCGCTGAGCCAGTAGCCCAGACAGGGATTTTTTCCCATTGGAAGTTAATCAGCCATGCTGAGACAGACCATGTATGAAGTGACATATTACGTATGAATGAATACAAAATTTAAGTATTTAGGTTGCTATTTAATTTGGAATTTTTTTAAGATATTTTTAATTATGTTAATTTTGAAAGGTTATTACTCAATGACAAGACGACAGTACGATGACATAACATTTAACTCGAATTTTTTTGAACTTCCTTTCCAGTAAACTGCTTACTTAATGTCCAATCCAATATTCCGATGAATAGCTTTAAACATGCAGCAGAATAAACAGTATTACCTGAGCTGCCGTTATACTACGTTCCAGCCAAAACTGCAAGCTCCATTACCAAACCAGCCAGAAAATTGCATGCGTTCATATTATTCCTCACAGTAATTTGGCTTTATCCATTTTCATTATCTTTTTAAACGATTTCTTTTATGTCTCAACGGCGCACTAATACTTAAACATTAAATTGCATACGTAAGAAAGTCTCGATCGTAACGATTACTTTGGATGTTGTGCCCTTATGAAGAGATTGCGTGAATATTTTGATGTGGTATCATGTTGATTTTTTGTTAGGTTAATAGCACAGACTACTTTCAATACGTCTGAGGTATTGAAATTGAATACAATTGATTGTTGCTTTTTTTTATACTAAAAATATTTTTTGTCAAGAACATTTAAAACATTTAAATGGAAATTAAATTATGAAACATATTTATTAATCTAACACAAAATATAAGAAATATAAAATAGAGAAGAAAAGAACAACGAAGAAAGAAAATAACATGAGTATAGAGTATTGTTTTATTTTATATAAGATATAGCCTTAGTTTATACCCTTTTTTGCGCATTTGAATATTTTGAATGTTTAACTTGGTTATGATTGACAAAGTAGACAAATGGGAAATAATATTAAGAACTTAAGATGAAAAGTACATTAAAAGACGAGACGCGTAGAAGAAACTTTTTGCAACGTCACCAATATATAAAAGACAAAATACGTAAGTTACAACAAATTTTAGGTAAATAAGAGAACAAGAGAAATATATAATGTATAACTGCGACCAATACATTTTTCAACCGATATGTAACGAACAAGGTACATTACAAATGGCAGCACTCACTCACATTCAGCATGGTCAAATAGTGGTCAAAATCTCTGACAGTATTTAAGAAATAATTAGGTACAATAATGCGATAATGAAATCACAGGCAGGAATAATGCATATTGCTTTTAAATCCGACATTTCGTTTTTAAGTAATGGCCACGTTTGTCTCATTGCGACAAATTTTCGGTGACTTCTCAAACGATGCATTTTTGGATATATTCTTATTCTCATATTGGTTGTTTTGTCATTGTCTATCTCTGATTACTGAGTTTACTGATACCTTTTTACCTTATTTTGTGACATTTTGTCAATAATCGGTTATTTGAAAACAGTAACTTTACTTTTTGTAAAAATCGATTAATTTTCCTATGCCTTAATTTTATCAGTTACACTTTATATTAAGATTCACAAGTCACGACAATTTTGATTGCATAATAATGAAAATTCTAATTTTTAGTTTTAATTTTAATCAATTAGTTTTGACTCTTTTTTTTTTTTTCAACTACGATTCTCTATGACAATGTTAAAACGTTCATTGGTAAAGAGTTGCTTTTGGTGTCATACAGCAGTCTAAACTGAAGTCTTCAACTTGATATCTGACAATCTGCTAACGTGTCATCCAACTGCTTTCAAAGTCTTTCTATTATCTGAGAAATTTTCAATCGCTACAGCCCATATAAGGACGATATATGCCCTACCTTTAACTGGACGACGTAATAATCAAATCACCGTTTGCTTTCTCTCGTTCTAGATCGGAGCTTTGCTAGGCCTTAATTAGTGGTGGGCACAAAAACCGGTTTTCGGTTTTTCACCGGATTAGGTTTTCTTCAAAACAGTTTTTTTTTTCAAAATTGGTTCTATTTCTGACCAGAATAATGTTTCTTTGTTCTCCGGAAACCGATTCAGTTTTTACAGAAATAGTTTTTTGTGCTTTTCAAAAGTTTTCAGCGAAATCAGTTTCGGTGAAAACCGATCCAGTTTTCAAGAAAACCGAAACCGGTTTCGCCCATCCCTAGTCTTAATTCAAGTAGCTTTCCAATTGTCCCACAATGCCGAGCAAACGCTATTCTCACTAAACTTATTGAGTGGTGTGCGACTTTAAAGCTGAACCCTCAAAAATGTTTCACTCTTAGCATGTCTTAGCATTTCTTTGAAGAAAAATAAAATTTTCACAGCTATTTTATTAGTTAGAGTGCTATCGAAAGAGTTACGACACATAAAGACGTTGGGGTAGTACTCAATGAAAAACTTGCATTCGCTGATGAGAACACTGGGTATTCCTTACAGATTGACTGCAATGCACGATCTCAAAGCTTTTGTATGTCCTAAAATTGAATCAAACTTACTCCATTTTGATTCTATTAACACTTCTTTTGCCATTATTAAACAGAGAGTTCCTTCACTGCGTAATCTTAAGAGAATAGAGCTCCTAACTAAAATTGACATACAGACTCCATTTACTCGACGCAAAGTGGCAAACTTGCTGCTTCTCCATAAAATTATCAATGGAAAATTGACTCCAAATTATTGGTTTCCGTTGTAAATTTACGTGTACCTTTTCGCCTTACTCGCAGTTATAGCAATTATACAACAGTCTTTATACTTCAGGTTGGTGTCATTGTATAACAGTTTATCGTCAGATGTTGATCATTTTGATTCTGAAAATCGTTTTAGAAACAAATCTCTGTAAATGTGGTACGTATATATATATATATATATATATATACAGACTGTTCCATAATTCGTGTTATTTTCTACAGCGCTGGGAGAAGATGAAGTTTATACACTATTAATGTAAAATTTGGCACTCTTATTCAGAAATATCTGAATTTTTCGAATTTCTAAAGAAAATACGAGAAAATTGCTGTTTAGCCCCCCTTTTAGGGGTGTAAACACGAAAGTTCATTTTCATTATGGGAGATTCAATGTTAAATTTTAGAAGCAGTTTTCTCCAACAATTATTCGTGAAGATTTTTGAGCAAATGAGTTGTATTTGTTACAAAATGCAAAAACACTTATTCACAAAGCTAGTAAAGCCGTCCCAAACATTATTTTGCGAAGGTCCCCTTTTGGGGGCAAGGGGCGTAAAAAGGTGGTGGGTGATATGTTACCAAAATCCCAAAATTTATTTTCGGAATGCCAGTAAGCATGAGATTAATCACAAATGTCACAGAATTAATGCTCCAATGTCCTTACATGTAAGAGTGACTGATAATGGGGCTACAGCCCCCTTTCAAAAATAAAAAAAAAATCACCATAAATATCCTTAGTAGGGACATACGAGAAGGTATTTTTGTTAATTAATGTGAAATTTGGCGTCATTGTATCAAATGAGTATGCGTTTTTCAAATCTGGAATGTTATTTTGATAACGCACCACCTTAGGGGGACACAGGGGGCGAAGCACTCAATGATGGATCTTTATAAAAGTTCAAAATTTTGTTCCGGAAATACCAGTGAGCGTCAGATTTTTCACCACTGTCACAGAATTAATATTCTAATGCTCCTTGCATGTGCCAGTGACTTATATGGGGCTATAGCCCCCTTTCAAAAATAAAAAATCACCATAAATATCCTTAGTAGGGACATACGAGAAGGTATTTTTTTTTTAATTACTGTAAAGTTAGGCGTCATTGTATCAAAAGAGTATGCGTTTTTCAAAGCTGGAATGTTATTTTGATAACGCACCGCCTTAGGGGGCAGAGGGGGCGAAGCACTCGATGATGGATCTTTATTAAAATTCAAAATTTTGTTCCGGAAATGCCAGTGAGCGTCAGATTTTTCATCACTGTCACAGAATTAATATGCTAATGCTCGTTGCATGTGTCAGTGACTTATATGGGGCTATAGCCCCCTCTCAAAAAATCACCATAAATATCCTTAGTAGTGACATACGAAAAGAAGGTATTTTTTGTCAATTAATGTGTAATTTGGCGTCGTTGTATCAAATGAGTATGCGTTTTTCACTTCTGAATGCGAATTTTAGTAACCACTGCCTTAGGGGGGCACAGGGGGTGAAACATAAAATGATGGATGTTTATAAAAAAAAATCCAAATTTTATTCTGGAAATGCCAGTGAGCATCAGATTATTCATAAATTTCGCAGAATTAATATTCCGATGCTTTTTGCATGTGCCAGTGATTGATATGGGACTACAGCTCCCTTCCACAAATCACGATAAATATCCTTAACAGGGACACACCGGAAAAAACTATTTTTTTAAATCAAGTAATGTGAAATTTGGCGCTGGCGTTTTTTTTTAATTCGGTATAATTTTGATAACGCACCACCTTTAGCGGCAAAGGGGGCGAAGCATAAGATTGTGGATCTTTATGAAAATTCCAAATTTTATTTTGAAAATAGTAATGAGCGTGAGATTAGTCACAAATGTCACAGAATTAATATTCCGATGCTCTTTGCATGTGCCAGTGACTTATATGGGCTACAGCCCCCTTCCAAAAATCACAAAAATTCACAATACATATGTCATAATTAATATGTAAGTTGTCATTATTGCAAAACAAAAAAAATATACAATAAACCTGGAAATTAATGTAAATGAATAACTTCTGTCAGTGTAACTGATTATGCATATAACTTTGTTGCATATGGTGTCACTGGAATATAATCAAAGAATTTTATATTTTTAAAAATCAATTAGGGCTCTTTTTATAGCAGAAAATCTCACACACCAATCACCTGTGTATTTTCTACGCACTTAAGCAGAACAATCTCGAAATAGAACACAAAATGACAATGAAAAACGTAGCAGGAACAAAAAAAAAAAAAAAATCTTAATGAAAAGTAAGATCTTAAAAATTAAAAGTGAGCTTTAAGTTTCAATATTGTTTGCTTTATTCGTAAAAAGAAAAAGCATGTATTTTCATTACTTCTTACACAATAACCGTATTATCCAACTTTCCATATAACAACTTACTCGTATGTACTGCAGACGTAATACACATGGACACACGGTTGTAATAGAAACAAATGTTCCCGAGGAATAAGAATCAGTTGCTGGAAATTATTCTTTGTTGAAAACAACTCTTTTTCGCTCTACTATCACTAATTGTTTAAAAAGATCATTAACCTAAGTGTAAAACCCATAAAATCAACTTACTTTTATTCGGCATGCCCTCCTGAACGAACAAGACATAAATTAATGCGATTTACTAAAGAAACTGTGAACACCTTCTCCAACATATCTGGAGTGATCATCTCTATACTGTGGACAATCCTCTGTTTCAAGTCCTCTACACTGTTATATGATTTTTGGTAGACAATTTGTTTTAGGAATCCCCACAAGAAAAAATCGCATGGTGTAAGATCCGGACTTCTTGGTGGCCATTCGACACTTGACCCCATACAAATAATCCGTTCCCCAAATTTCTCTCTCAAAAGATTTATAGTCGTATTTGAGCGATGTGCTGGCGCTCCATCTTGCATAAACCATAATTCATCACTTTGACCTAAATTTAAACGATCAAGTTCAGCAAATACTTTTTCTCTTAGTATCTTTTGGTATGATGACGTTGTTACATTTTCATCAAAAAAGAAAGGTCCTATCACCTCAGTCGCAGTATACCACACCAAACCATTATTCCTCATTTGTCCATTGACACTTCTGATCTCACGTTCGGCTGTATCGATGACCAATATCTTGCATGTGATGAGGACACAGAACCATTTAAGAAGAATTTTGCTTCATCGGAAAACATCACTTGAAATAAGAACATAGGGTTTTCATTTAACTTATCGATAAACCAGTTACAGAAATAAACACGATCACCATAATAACTTGCACACAATTCAGAAACCATTCGGACCTTGTATGGTTTTACCTTCAAGTTTCTTAAAATTCTTTGTAGCGTAGTTTTCTTAATATTTAAGCCTAAGCTTCGACGAGCAAGGGATTTCTGCGGTGAACTAGTAACAGATAACAACACCTGTCTTTTTGTTTCTTCTGTAGATACACTTGGAGATCTTCCTGCATTTTTTTTCTAGATGCAAGATGGGCAGTGTGAAAACGATTGCAGATTTTTCTGATAAAATGTACCATTCAATTACATTAGCACGCTGATCCTGAGTTAAAGACTGCATGATCGAAGGACACTACAGTATGAATGCACTCTTAAAGTATACTGGAAACGACAAGTAATTATCAAATGATTAAGTCAGTCTATCCCCGAGATTCACCTACTATGTAATGTCCATTTCCGAAGAAGCCAATCTAACCCAGGTGTTAATTACAGACACGAAATCCTATTGAACTGTCAACACGTTAACTCGTAAATCGTTGGTGTATTGCGATAAGAAAAGGTCTGAAACCGTTGTCAGCACACATGAACAAGAAGTTGAGTCAGGAATTAGAGGGTGTTTTATAAACAAAAGTTTGTTGACATTGCTTAAAATCAGCTTACAGTGGGACACAACAAATGATTCGGAAGTGTTCCAGTGCTTCTTAAACACACATATCTTAGCATGCATTCTGAATAGGCCAGAGAGAAGCATGGAAGACAATAAAACAAAGTGGTGTGGTTCTTTAAATGATTTTGGGACCGGGAAGGGGGAATTGAATCACTAAAGTAGTCGCTGGCACACGGAGGTAGCTTCTAAGCATTAATTTTGGTATATTTCCAAATATTTTGACGCTCACGGGAAATAACAAAAAGTTTGAATTTTTCTTACTGCCTATCTTCCCCAATTTGGAGGTTTGGCGTAATAAAACTAGAAACGCATGTACCATCATAGTTGAAAGGGGAGGAAGAAGAGGAATGGTATCGTATTTTCTACCTAAAACTGCTACTTTATAGCAAAATTCGTATAAATATAGAGCAAACTGCTTTCCGCATTTTACATTGAAACTCCAGTTAGGCCAATCAAATTTTGAGTTGACGCCACTAAAAGAAATCAACACATGACCATTATCATATTGTCGCTTTAGCTCTTTTTCTAAACAAACATTTTTCGACAATAATGGCAAATTTCACTTTAATAATGAAAAATATTTACCTTCTGCTAGTAGGTCCTTGCGTATAAGGACATTCATCATGAATTTCTATTGTTTTATGAAAGGGGATTGTAGCCTAATATCAGTCACTGGTACAGTCCGCAGCAAAAAACCTGCAACATGAGCATATATGTTTATTGTGAAACGACGAAGTCTTTTGCTCCAAAATAAGTGTGCAGGGGAGGACGCCGAGGTTTCTCCTTGCGTGATTCATGCCACTTAGACGTTATGTTGATTCCTTGTGCTGTTAGTCGTAGTTTCACAATAAACTTACATGCTCATGTTGCAGGTTCTTTGCTGCGGATTGTACATGGAAATAGCATAGGAGCATTAATTCTGCGCGCCTTGCAATTAATTTCATGCTCATTGGCACTACCAAAATAAAATTTGGAATTTTTATACTTCGGCCCCTGTGCCCTCCAAAGCCAAAAATTACCAACCACGCCCTTTGTCCCCTGTTACCAAAACAGCATTTCAGATTTGGAAAATACATAACTTTTTATTACAATAACTCCAAATTTCACATCAACCGACCAATAGAAAAAAAGCTTCTTCTGGCATGTCGCTGTTAAGGATATTTATCGTGATTTTTGGTGATTTGTGGAAGGTGGCTGTAGCACCACATCAATCACTGGCACATGCAAGAAGCATCGGAATATTAATTCTGTGTCATTTGTGATTAATCTAATACTCATTCCCACTTCCAAAATTTTTATAAACATCCATCATTTTATGTTTCGCCCCCTGGTGCTCCCCTAAGGCGGTGTGTTATCAAAATAACATTCCAGATTTGAAAAGCGCATACTCTTTTGATACAATGACGCCTAATTTTACAGTAATTAAAAAAAAAAAAAAAAAAAAACCTTCTCGTATGTCCCTACTAAGGATATTTATGGTGATTTTTTTTTATTTTTGAAAGGGGGCTATAGCCCCATATAAGTCACTGGCACATGCAAGGAGCATTAGAATATTAATTCTGTGACAGTGGTGAAAAATCTGACGCTCACTGGTATTTCCGGAACAAAATTTTGAATTTTTATAAAGATCCATCATTGAGTGCTTCGCCCCCTATGCCCCTCTAAGGCGGTGCGTTATCAAAATAACATTCCAGATTTGAAAAACGCATACTCATTTGATACAATGACGCCAAATTTCACATTAATTAACAAAAATACCTTCTCGTATGTCCCTACTAAGGATATTTATGGTGATTTTTTTTTTTTTTATTTTTGAAAGGGGGCTGTAGCCCCATTATCAGTCACTCTTACATGTAAGGACATTGGAGCATTAATTCTGTGACATTTGTGATTAATCTCACGCTTACTGACATTTCGAAAATAAATTTTGGGATTTTGGTAACATATCACCCACCACCTTTTTACGCCCCTTGCCCCCAAAAGAGGGACCTTCGCAAAATAATGTTTGGGACGGCTTTACTGGCTTTGTGAATGAGTGTTTTTGCATTTTGTAACAAATACAACTCACTTGCTCAAAAATCTTTACGAATAATTATTGGAGAAAACTGCTTCTAAAATTTAACATTAAATCTCCCATAAGGAAAATGAACTTTCGTGTTTACACCCCTAAAAGGGGGGCTAAGCAGCAATTTTCTGTTATTTTCTTAAGAAATTCGAAAAATTCAGATATTTCTCAATAAGATTGCCAAACTTTACATTAATAGTGTATAAACTTTATCTTCTCCCAGCGCTGTAGAAAATAACACGAATTATGGAACAGTCTGTATATATATATATATATATATATATATATATATATATATATATATATATATATATATATATATGGATGGATGGATATGTGCGTGTGTGTTTTCTTCTTCATTATCTTGTTGTTGCTGTTGTTGTTTCTTATATATTTTGTTACCTTGTTTCAGCGTAAAATGGACACAGATCTATATTTGAAGCATATATAAACAAATAAATAAATAAAAATTTCACGTCGTCAAGGGGCAATCGAGCTCGTGACCACGTGTACTGAAAGCTCTACGATTAAAACATGCAATGATGAAATAAGACAAACCACGAATCCTTAACTTCCTCAACGATTCCTTGTAACTTCTGTACTAAGTCTACGAACTCCCCAAGTGGTTTAGTGTATGGCAGGAGCGGACATTCAGGATCTGGAGCATAGCCCTTTCCTCCTAGACGAATTTTTAGAATGTACGACAAGACAGTCTGAAAAACAGAAAGGACAAAACAAATATTAGTTATCAGTAGGGCTGATATCTGTAACCTAAAAACTTTGAAAATATGCTTGCATTTATTCCCTAAAAATGGGAAACAAAAAAAAAAAACAAAATCTAAAAGCAAAGATGCCTTTGGAACTACAGGAGTGGGGCGGGAATGCTCCCGCTTGACATACAATTTAATCACCACAATACTATACTAGTGAACAAGCCGATGGAACTGAACTCAGAAGCTTTCGGTGTGCAAAGCTATGGAACACTGATTCTGTTGCCACGTAAAGCTTGTCCCTGGCCGACCTCAGCCAGCATACATAGAGAGCTTTATTCTTTTAACGATAGACTACTTGCTCGCCAAATTTGGTTGAGACCCGGCCAGTAGTTACCAAGAAATAGAGTAGAAAGTACAAAGTAAGCCGACCTGAACCTATCCCTGGCAGAGTCCGCCCACCAAAAATAGTATTTTTTTTTTTCCTACACCATGGGCTACTTCGTCACAAAATTTGGTTCAGATCTGGCCAGTAGTTATAAAGAAATAATGTACACATATACATATACACCTGGAATGAAACTATAAGCTTCCGTATGCTAACGCCGGAAGCTAAAAATATGAATCTCTATACTTATAGCGGAGTCTCTAACCCCCGCTCCGCCACCAAACAAAGACATACTGAAATTACGCTACTGCTAAACTCATAGTAACATCATATACTAGAGTACCTTTTTCCGACTGATGGCATACTTTACTGAGCGTCCAGGGCATCGTGTCAACTTGTTTGTTATTTTTATTATCAATAATAATCAGAATGGATTTTTTTTTTAAATTTAAATCGATTTTTTGATTTAAATCAAATCTTTCTCCCCGTAAATACAATTAGCGAACAGTAGTAATTTATAATATAACAGTTTTCTTAATTAGCAAAAAAATCAAATATTTACATATTCAAGATTGTGCATTATATCATTGAAACTGTATATAATAATTTTCTAAAGATTGAGTCTTCAGGAACAAACAAACAAACAAAAAAAAAAAAAGCGAACTGAAGAAAAAACATTAGGAATTAATATTAAATGTTAATTATGCCATTTCAGTGAAAGTATCGGGGTTCAATTTTAAATAAATCCCCAATCGTTAACATATTTTAATTCCTAAACAATATTTCTTAAGCATTAACAAAAAAGTACAGCAACGTATCAATATGACACTTTTTTTTTTCGCCTAAGTTATAAAATCTAAAAAAAAAAAAAAATAAGTTTCGGAGAGGATATCGGACCACTCTCAATACATCTCTATAATCTGGGAACAAAACAAACATACGCGCATACAAAAGAATTTTCGTTTTAAATGTTGATGGTGATTTCCCCGATTTACAATACAAATTCTATGTTAAGAAAAGAAGAAAACAGGATTACCCTGTTACCCGTTCAAAGCAGGATTTTTCCCTAATCATCCTCTGCATGACATTTGTTTTCATACTGTGCTGTACATACATTTGAGTCATTGTATTATCATTATCATCTTCAATAATTGAAATAACAAATCAGAAACGGGATTTTACTTATTTTCACTTTAAATTAATTTATTTCGGAATTTGATTTAAATCAACGATTTATTCAAAAATTAAATTTAAAAATTTAAGTGATTTAAATCTTGATTTAAATCAATCCACCCTGATAATAATAATATATATTATAATAGTGAAACCTATTAGTATTTATAATAATGAGTCCATATAGAAGAGCATAATTGCTACCGCTAGAGGTGTTGACTAGTACAGCGTATCTCGATTTTAACTAATTATTATTAAATTCATCATGATTTTTAAATTCTAAAATTTAGCGACGAAAAGAAAAAAAAACAGGATTGCCCTATTACCCGTTCAAAACGGGATTTTCCCCGTTACAGGAGTACATCGGTTGAAAGCCACTGTACTAGAGCACTTGACTTCAGGAATCTTGAAACTATACTCAGTGATACCAGCCAACTAAATCATCAAAAAAAAAAAAAAATCCCTTCCCCAACGTTTGCCAAATATCCCTCGCACTCGAAAAATATCCGTACGCTTAGTGTAAGCAAAACAAAACAAAAGACTGATCTTATTGTAACTACTAATGATTTTAGATGCTAGCCTGTTGGAATTTTCAACCGAGGTTGTCCTCAATGTGGATGGCCAGTATTCTCGCAATAGTACTTTCATCTCCCTTGTATTTAATCCCAAAATATGCAACAAAGAAACTGGACTTCATGTATCTCTGCACGAGAGAGAGCACATTGATGCTACGCTATGTCAACTACTTCCGTTACCTCACACTGTACAATATGCCTTCAAATCCTGTTAAACAAGGCCACATATTTGTAAGAAACAGGTTGCAGGCTGATACTATTGGTCTCCCTGGGGGAAGATTCGTTTCTGGTCTTGGTTGTTTATGTATTTTTGGTAGTAGGTAGAAACTCGGTAGTTTTGACCCTCTGTTTATCAGTCTTCCTGCATGGAAGTGTTTTAGTGCTCCTGTTTTAATTAGTAGGTTCTCAAAAAAGGTTATCTTGGTTTCTATCATTTTGATGATTGCTTGTTTTGATTGTTTTATTTCTCTGAACGTGGTTTCGTCTTCCAATTGGAGGAGTGCTTTTTCATAGTCTTTTGTGATCATTATTACTAGTCCTCCTGATTTATCAGTGGATTTTATAATTATATCCCTTTGTTATTTAAGTTGCTACAGTGCGTGTCTGTGGCGTCGCTATAGGTTTGATTTGTTTCTGTTTTGAAGAAGTTTGAGGATTTTTTCTTGTAGCTGACCTGTGTGTTCCTGAATGCAGTGTATGGGCAGGTCTGGGTCTTTGTTCTCTTTCTTTTTTAGGGGCGGGGTTTGTGGTTTGAGTTCTGTTCTGGCTCTTTCTTTTATTGCTGTCTGGTAGAGTTCGTTTGGTTTTTGTGTGAATTTTATCAGGTCCTTTCTCAGGACCATTGTGTTTGTTTTATATTGGGCAGAAGGATAGTCCTTTTTCCAGCACTTCTAGTTGGTCTGGGTCCAGAGTTTTATTTGAGAGGTTGTGTATGAGTGATTCTTTCTTTTTCATGTATTTGTTTCTGGGTCTGCTTTTTTCTTTTTCCTCTTTTGATTGTTGGGTTTTTCTGTGGGTCTCAAAGATGTGTTAAGGTTTGACTCTTTTCTGGGATTTTTGTGGTCCTGAGAAGGACCCTTGGTTTTGATTTGGGACTAGCATATTCAGTTTTTCTCTTTCCTGAGATTTTGGTGGTCCTAAGAAGGACCGATGGTTTTTGTTTAGGGTTGGCATATTCAATTTAACTCTTTTCTGAAGTTTTGGTGGTCCTAAGAAGGACCTTTATTTTTTTGTGATTTTGTATTTCTCTACTTTTGGAAGTTCTTCAAGAACTCCATTAGTTCTTCTATTGAGTCTCTCCTTGGTTTCCTATGTGGGGTGTTCTGTCTTCCTCCTTGTGTGGTTTTGGTCCTCTTCTGTTGTTCGTTTGTATGTTCTTCGTTTTTTTGAGGTTGTATCTTCCTCTTGAGGAAATCCACAACTACTTTTTTTTTTTTTTTTTTAGCTCTCTGGACAACCTCTTTTGTTTCCTGTGGCCCAAAGCGGGATTTGCATTCTTCTAGGGCAAACTCCCATTCTTCTTGTAGTTTTGGTCCTAGTCGTTTGTAGTGTTCTGTTACTTCCTTCTTTATTTCACTTTCAGCTTAGTATGCTTTGGATGTTTCTCTCTGAAATTGGTTGGTAATTTGGCGTATGGAACCAACTTTTAAGTCTTGTTTTTGAAGGCCTATTAGGAGTTTGGAAAGTTGTACCCACTTCTTGTCTTCGGCCTCATAGTGCTGCACAATATGTCTTTTGTGTACAAGCTTGCGTAGCATTTTGAAACAATCTTCCCTTTCCCCACTCAGCCTGTAGTTGGGCCGAGAGGTTCCGGGTTGGTTCCCCACTGCTTGTGGGGGTCCGGTCGTCTGCTGGGTCCTGGAGTGCTGCTCCTGTCCTCTCTCACCGTGCGGTCCTGGTTTTCTTCCTCCAGCTGGGTGTCTTCCAGAGTGTCATTCCACTCCGGCAGGTCCATGTTTAGATCGTCCACCATTAGGATGTCTGCTTGTTCTGCCATTTCTGCTGTATCTTCTGTTTCGGGTCTCTATGGATCACTGCACTATTGGGGGTTCGTACTAATAAGTACGGTTTTGACGTGGGCTTGTACTTAGTACAATTGCGGTAATAGGAACGTGTGTTTTGTACTAAAAAGTACAGTTTTTGTTTTCTCTTTAGAAGTTTGGACTGCTATGGTGTGCCTTGCCCCAGGATGGTAGGGCTCCAAACTATTTCGACTATTCGTCTCGTCAGCCGAGGCTTCTTGCAATGTGAGTTCTTCGCAGTCTTCTTGAGAAGTGACTGGTTTGGGTCATATTCCCCACATTTACGTCTTTTTATGTGTGGCCTGCCTGGCCAATCACGTTTCACCTGTGCGTTTGCGAGGGTGCTTTTGTTCTGTTGCCCGCGTGGTTCTGTTCCTTTGTTTCACCATATCTTTTGTTTTGAGTTTATTTTTGTGTGGCTTTCTTTTTTCTATCTGATTCCATGTTAAAATTGTGTTTCCAGTAATTTGAAAATAAAGTTTTTGAGGTTCGCCCTTTTTTTCTTCCAATCTGGAGGTTTTTAGTTTCAAAGGAAAATTTCTGTGCCTCATGTCCACTAAGTCGTGGTTCTTGGTGTCCATAGAGGGTGAGCGGGGATCAAATAGACCTAACGATGCCCCAGTCGTCCTAGCTTGTCGACTTCCAGGGGCAATGTACACCAAGCAGTCATGAAGACCAGAAATTAAAAATCGGAAAACAATCTCACCACGAAAACTCCTATACCTCGTAAAAACCTGTGTGAGAAGGTACTTTCTAATACGAACCCTCCTAGACTGTGAAACTCCGAAAAACCCAAAACAAAGAATACCCTTTAACACAATGGACAAGCCAAAGACCGGAGGAAGTGAACCAAGGCCAAACAAGAAGAGAAGAGAAGAGTAAAGAAGCAATACTCCAAAACCAGCAAAAAACGGAACCCCTTGGCCCAACTAAAAACTGAGCGGGGGAAAGAAAGAGAACCTTTAAAAACACTACGCAAGTTAGTCTACTAGGACACCTTGCGCAACACTACGAAGCCAAACAAAAAAATAGGGGGTCCAACTTGGAAAATCCCGAATACGGCTTCAAAAATAAGATATGAACTTGGTTGAATACGCCAAAGTACCAACCAATTTCGAAACAAAACACACAAAATATACTAAAAAAACTAAAATTGAAATAAGCAGACGAGTCATTTAACACAACAGACAACTAGAACGAACACGAAAAAAAAAAAAGGGTGAACTTGCCCTAGAGAAGCGCAAGTTTCGCTTAGCCCACATGATACAAAAAGAGAGAAACAAGTAGCTCTGGAATTCCCAAAAAAGAAATATTCCAACCACAACCGAAAAGAAACAAAGCACACAAAGAAGAAAACAAAAACACCTTACAAAGAAAACCAAGAAGGCAATCGATGGAAGACCTTATGAGTTTCTGAAGTACTTGCAAAAAACTCTCAGGACCACCAAAACTTCAAAACACAGTTAAAATTTTACATACCCTACCCAAGGAATACTGAAAAACCACCAACAACAAACCCAACGAAATGACGACGAAAAGAAAAAACAAAAAGAAGGGAAAAGGGAAAAACACGCAGAACCAGAAAACAAACAAAAAATGAAAAGAATCATTAATACGCAATCTCTCAAACAAAATTCAAACCCGTAACCAACTGAAAGTACTGGGAAAAGACTTTCCACTTGTTAACACACGAAACAATTCAGATTGTTCTGAAAAGGAATCCTGGAAACTCGCATAGAAACTGAAACATAATTCTACCAAATAGCAATAAAAGACACAACAAACACTCCTCAAAGAATACTGACAGCTCAGAAATAAATCCCACAGACCTCCTATAACAACAGACACCAAAATTCTACAACCAAGCATGAAAAGCAAAAAAGAATAGCACTCGCACCAAACCATCACACCTCAAGACATCCTGGGCAAAAAAAAGAATACGAGGGAGAAATTCTGTAACCACCAGCCTCATCACTAGACAGGAGAGGGCTGGATACTCTTATATATATTATTACATTAGACTTGGTGACAAAACATTTCTCCTGCGCAAACATACAGCCACAGGGAGACCGGTTGTCGGTTACCCATGCGAACGACTACGTTCACATGGAGCTAACTCAGACAGAAACGGACCCTAAGAAACCTTTATACGAAAACAGAACTGAAACCCATCGTGAAAATAATCCTAGGCACAAAACAAAAACTTGAAACAGAAAAACCTGCCAAAAACATAGGTGTGTGGGAACTCACCATGAAAAAATGAAAAAATGAAAAAAAAACGATCAAACTACCTGGATGTAGCAAGACAAAAGACAATGCTGTCTCCTAGACAAAAATACACCACAAGCACACAAACAAACAAGAAACTCCGGGAGATGAATAAAAAAAAAGGAAAAGAAAAAAATGAAAAAGGAAAAATAATAATGAAAAGAAGGAAAATCAGGAGAAATAAATAGAAAAAGGAAAATGCCAAACGAAGGGATAAACAGAAACTTATCCAACCAAGGAAACTGGAAACACAGAAAATAAACAATTGAAGCTAAAATCCATGAGAAAAGAAAAAACAACCAAAACTGTCAAACATACCAACCAGAGACCACAAAAGAGAGATCGAAAACAAACCCCCCCCCCCCCACACACAAAAAAGGCTTTAATGCAAACCGAAAGATCGGACCAAGAAGTCAAAAAAACAAGAATTAAAAGCAAGTGAAACAACAATAACAACAGAAAAAATACCGAGACACGAAAGACGAAACATAATAAAGAAAACGGAAAGAACAACAACAAAATAACGAAAGAACAGAAACAATAACGACATTTATAGTGAAACAACCACACGTGTGGCCACATCGGCGTAAACCAAACTATTCAACGAATAACAATAACAATAATAATAATAACAGTAATAATAAAGAAAAACAGAAGGAAAAAAGGAAAGAAAAAGGGAAGATATACAGGGGAAAACTAAGGCCCCCTCTGATTTTATATACATCACACATATATATGTATATATGAATCTTCACACAAACGCTGGTATAAAGGAGAAACCGAGCTCTAGTGAGCAAAGGAAAAAGATGTTAGGTGAAAATGGAGGAACCGGGCTCTATGTCCCGCCTGCACACTTGAATATAAAGATGTATGAGTCAAACACAAGCTTATCCTTACACTAATTTAAGGTCTTGTGTGATATTTCAGCTTATCCCCTAATTTTTTTGAGCAGCCTAAACCTAAAATATAGTTCAAATATGTATTTATATGACCAATAAAATCCGTTTTTTATGTTCAAAGTATAAGAAAAGTGTTTATATTTAATTAGACATACAAAAAGACGCCAGGTTTAAAAATACGACATATGACAGAAATCCAAGCCTTTGTTATAAAAATGAAATGAAAGTTTTATAAGTTTTACGTCCCACAATTATGCCATGTAGGCTAAAGGGGACGGTGGTGATGAGAAATGAATGAAAATGGTGGAATGAAAAAAGTAGGGGGCAAACGAGAGAGCCCCAAGAAAACCCACGCAGATGATGTTTGTCCACCAGAAAGTTCACTGGCGCGAGCTGGGATCGAACCAGGGACCTCACACACCAGAGGTGAACGCTTTACTACTAAGCCACCGTGACCCTATTTATTAATCTCCCAAAAAACTATTTGAACAAGAGGTCTAACTAACGATTAGTTAACCAAGTTCTTCCTTGAACCAACTTCTAAGTATCAGAGAATAAAATTAAGACAAAAGTTTTAGTAACTAGTTCTAAGCACTAAATTCTACACAACTTCTGGATACCTGTCCTTGTTCAATATCGAAGACATTAGAAGTGAATGTATATAAAACAATATATTAATGAAAGGGTGAAACAACTGGAAGAGTAAAAACCATCTCAAAACCACTGATTAACTTACTAAGTAGTATGTTCTACTTAGTTGTAATGACTTTTTTTTATTTACGTCCCATGTTTATGTCCTTTAGTCTAAAGGAGACGGATATTAGCGAGAACAAATGATTTAAAAGCAATTGATAGAGTACGAATATGGGAGGAAACGGCAGAATCCCAAGAAAACACATGGAGACGATGGTGTCTGACAAACTCACACGGTCTAGGATCAAACCACAGATCTCTCGCGCCAGACGTAAGCGTTTTACAAATGAGCCGCTGTGCCCTCCTTAAATATTTTTTGCCAAAATAAGTAAGAAGAAAAAGGTGAAGGGACTGACGAAAACCTTCAAAAAGTTTACACAAAAAGACTTACAATTTTCCTGGTTTCAAGGAATTTTATTAACACGAACAAGGAGATGAAGGGTTAATTTTGCTTGCGTATTCGAGTTGAGTTGAGTTCATTTTGAGTTTAACACCTTCTCAGCAGCGAGGCTATAAGACATGTGAACCTACTTATTAACGTGGAATCCGAACCACATGAATTCACGCTGGGAATCGAACCCAAATCTCCCACACAAAAGGCGCGAAAGCTATCCGCTTAGTCACGAAGGAGCTCGTTTACGTATTTGATTTTTTTTTTTTTCAGGATAAAATGTTTTGCAAAAGCTTTGGAATGTTTACTTTTTAATATACGCTATAGGATACATATTCTAACTTAAAATTAAGTACTTGGTTCGTTCCAATCTAATGTTCACTTTTGTTAATTTTCCATTATAATATTGATTTTAATTTAATAAAACAATTCTTGTGCTGCGACCTGACTTGAATCCCCTACTTTTCTTGGTAGGAGGTTTGATTTTGTCTGTTTCGTATGTCTTTGTTTCTGCAAAATTTCTTTTCAGTCTAGTACATACATTTGTTTCAAATGCCAGCTTGTCGCTTATACAAGGAGCAGTGAAATAGTTTTGGTATTTCTGATGTAGTAGTAATCACAATGAATCTGTTCTAGTACTCTCCTTACGTTGCCTAATTATGAATTTGACAAATGTGAACAGGTTATAACAAACAATGTACGCGTAATGTAGCTGAACGGAGGAGTGTGTGATGATCCTTGGCGCAATTTCACAGATCGAGCAACGCTCAAACATCTTATTCATGTGCAAATTGGAGAAAATCTGCTGCAGAGACTTTGGTGACGTTAAAAGCGGTTTAACACCATCAGATGTTTTACTCTTGCCAAAGCTAAAAATGGACCTCAAAGATACCTTTTCACCACCGTAGGAGAGATCAAAACCAATGCGACGCTGAACTTCAGAACTTCGGAAGTTACCAGAAAAGGACTTTGGTAGGTGTTTCCAGCAATCGTACAAACGGTGAAGCAAGTGTGTGTGTGAATCCGACGGTGGCTACTTTGAAGGTAATTAAGTAAATGTGTGCTTTATATTATGGAATACAAGGAACCTACAAGGAAATTCCGGGATAAACACTGAAGCTTACAGCTTACACATTTTCTAGTGTTAAGTCATATTATTTGTTTCCTCCTATCTTGAATGTTGTTTGAGTGGAACTCGGATGTGACCACAATTTAACTACACTTTCGTTTAGTTGTTTAACGTGATGTTAAGCTCTGAGGCTATATGAGACGTGGACGAACAGTTTAAGATAGGATCCGATGATGAGCTCTTACTAGCAATCGAAGCTGGGTCTCCTGCGCCAAAAACGCACACGCTAACCACTTAGCCACGAGGAAAATCTGTCCACACTTTTGAACAGTCGATTGTGTTAGCATGTTGGGCTTATATAACTATGTATTTCATAACCTGTATAGAACACTTTGTTTATTGATGACATCCAGTAAATATCTTAATAGAAGGAAAGTGCAGAATGTCCGCTTGGAAAGCGATATTATTGATATGAGTGCGGTTAAGGAAAATAAGTCTCATAAATAGTTAATCCAATAATAAATTTTATTCTGAAAGTGGACATACAACCTGTGATCAAAAATACGGTGAATGCCGTACCCGTGTGTCGTATTTCCGCTGAGTGGTATTGCTATAGATGAAATAAGTCGAATTGAATGGTAGTTTGGATTTCGCACATTGTGCACCATATCAAAAAAAATATATATATATGGATTTTAGCAGAAATATGATCATCGCACTAGCGTAACACGTGGTGTTGAAAGGTACAAAATGATTGATGTGTTATCTGAGCTGAATACAAGATTTCCTTTACTCCCAGTCCCGCCGAGGCAGTTGAGGTGATTATTATGTACGATGTAATGTGTTATATACAAGTATGCAAAAGAGTTTAATTGTCGATTTCCTAATCCTCTGACAGGAATGGTTTATCATTGTCGCCAAAGAGCCGAGATTCGTCTTCTTGTGAATAAAATAAATAATCCAAGAATGCAAATGTCTTAGGACATGGTGCAATTGCTTTGTCCATTCCTAAGTACCAAATAGTGAGCATGACATGGGCACAACATCCAACTGTCCGTGCTTCATTTGCACATTGTTGCGTGTGATAAGTTTTATCACACTTAATTCTGGATATATATATATATATATATATATATATATATATATAAGAGATAGAAATCATGTTATCCTAGAGGTTATATTAAACTTACGAACACTCGGCATATGCAGCGCCTCTAGAGGAAAACTTTAGAACTACTGAGTTTCGAATGAGCTGCGGGTTACCTAAGCGGCCATTCGGAACGAAATGTAGAACTGGGCACATCGAAATTATACTGGTTCTATAACATATATTTAAATTTAATCGGAATACGGTAATTCTTCAAAAGTTTCAAGTGATTTACTATTCGAGTTGGCAAAAAGTGTTAAAGTTCTCATGAAGTTAATCAAGTGTTATATAATATTATAATTTATATAAATCTGTAATTGGTGTCTAATTGTGTGATTATTTGATGGAATTCAGAGACAATATTGTGAAATACTCCTCCTGGCTGGTATTTAACAAGGCAAAATAGTGAAATTGTCTAATGGTGAGTGTTATACTTTTTCAATTTAAATACAAGTAATTTATTCAATTTATCACATTGTGAGATATATTTAATTATTCTAAATACTTATTGAATTTAAGGAGGAATTTAAAAACTATCAGTTATCCACGATTTAATGTATTATAGTATTAATCAAGTAGTGTCAGTTAATGTATCCTATTGACATACTTGAACACGTGTTGGCTTGTATGAACGGAGAATGTACTTATAGATATTTCATAACTGTTAATATTTTCTTCAATTGTTTCAATATTTAATCTGTATTTTTCGATACATTTTTGATAGTTCTTTTTTTTTGTTTGTTTGTTTTTTCTAAATAAAATAAGAAAAGATAATTTACTGATTTTCCGTTTAAAAAGAACCTGATATTGAATTACCTATAAAACGGTATATTTCTAGTGCAGTTCGTAAGTGTATTATTAATATATTTGAATTTAATGTTAAATTTATTCAGATTCATAATCTTTAGCCATAGATTTGATAATACACCAGTTAATTTCTTATGATAGAGAAAATAGGTCTAACAACTCTAACCCCTCAAATACTTTAAATAGTTGTCCTGGATCTAATATCCAGCGGCCCAGAACGGCGTCCATCGAGGCACGTTACAAACATTTCGTTCCGAATCCCTAATTCTTCTTTAAGAAGAAAAGTAGGCGTTAAAATAGAGGGGTTGGTATGTTCAAATGTTCAAATGCTGAATTAGATGGAAAGTATAATAGAAAGTTATGTTATGTAGGTGAAACTATTTTGATTGCCCTGTATATATTTAATAAGGAAATAGCAAATTTAAAATTTAAGGTCAATGAATGTAAAGAGTCTATCGCTTATCCTAAAGAAAGGTAGTTCATACAGACATTACTTTGGTTTAAGAATAATAATTTTCTTTAGCCTTGTAATTTTCTTGGAAAATATGGGGGAAAGAAATCAGTCGCAGTTGGTATTAAATGGATTTGAAAATGGAAATGCAGGGGTAGTCATTCCTCCCAATGCTAGGGTGCGATGTGATCTTTCTTATTTAGAAACTGAAAGTGAGTCAAGGTCAAGGCTTTCCACGTCAGTCGATGAAAACAGCGAGACACGTGAATTATGTTCGAACACTAGTGACATAACAAGCAAGCTAGCTGCAATAGGTATGTCACGGGATAGCTCACATCAGCTTTTGTCTGTAGAAAGTGATAGTGGAGGAAGTCTTGTTACCAATCCGTTTATTGACCTGGTGGTTACAGCTAATAGAAAAGGAAACGACGAAAATGAAAGTAAGAATCCTTTTGTAGTTGACAATTTGTATGAAGCTACCAATTTAAATACTGGGAGAAATCCCTTAATAAACAGTTTTATGCCTTTCCATATTAGGGCTGATAAATTAAATAGTAGTATTACAGGTAACTTATTTAATGAGAAAATTCAATCAATACCTAGTACAGATGGAACACATGATCTTAATTTATTTCAATTTCTATTAGCAGTACATAAAATTATGAAATTAAAAATTTTTCCAGTCGAGTCAGTTTTAGTTGCTGCGTTAAGTAAAGCGCAAGGGAGGTTGAATCAAGAGTTGCTTACTTTATATGAAATGTCACATGACTGGAGGTTTATTTCTAATTATTTGTTTACTAAATTAGTTACACCTTTAGGAAAGCGAGAACTCTTAAATCGGTATGTAAGAGTAATACAGAAGCCTAGAGAAAATTTACTAGATTTTGTAAACAATATATGCGATGCATATGAAATATGTTATGGTACTGTGAATGGGAATAATTCTAGTGAATTAATTAGTTTAATAATGGATGGGATGCAGCCGCAAATAAGGTTTGATATTTATAAGTACCGATACCCAGTATCAATGGAGGATCTTATGGGAGATATTTCTGAGTATGATAATCATCAGCGGAACTTAGAATCGTATAATGCACTGGTGAGAAACTCCGATACTAGTGAAACTCGGAAAAAGAAAATTGAGTGCTATTTTTGTGGCGGACAGCATCGTGTTGCTAACTGTAGGGCTCATAAACAATATCTTGTGAATAAGCAGTTAGTGAAAGTGAATATGAACTTAAACTCGGACGGACGCTTTGCAGATCTTAGTGACCGGTTAGAGGGAACTACTCAGATGTCGGGGTCGGAAGATCAAATCCGGAGCATTCATAGTGGTGTTAGTGCCTCCAATAAACATTTACCCTTTACTTTAAATAATAATGAAAGACGCTTTGCAGGTAATCGGTCAAGGTTGGGGTGATCCGAGAAACAAAAAAGTGAAAGTAATGATGAAGTGTTGACTCTTATGAAGGGGTCCGGGATTCGATCCCATAGGGGAGGTAGAAGTCATGGACGTAAGGGAGTACAATTAGAACAACACGAAGTGGTCCCAAAAGCAATACCAGTTAATGCGAAAGTGAAAGATAGTAATACGCGTGACCAACAGCGCGGAGACTTTGGTTTCAGTGGCGGTTCTGGAGGGAACAGCTATAAAAGTAAAAAACACCTATTTAAAAGAAATGAAAATAGATTTTGCTATGATTCGCAACAACGAGATATAGGAGACAGAAGATTTTCGTATTCTGAAACTAAAGATAATGATAATAAAAATAAAATAAAAAATGAAAATGCCAATTCTTGTGGAACTTTGACTGCAGCATTGGTGGATGCTTTTGTGTTGGGACAAAACATAAGAGGTGGTTTGGACACATGTTCTACGGCGTAACTAATAAACAAACAAAGGTTTATTAATTGGAATAAACAGTTAAAATACCCAATTAAGATAATTAATGAAAAATTCATAGGAGTTGGGGTTGATAAACAAAAGTTGACATTAGATCAGAGTGTGATCATTCCAATTAAGTTCAGGTACCGTGTTTACAGAATGAAGTTTTTCTTAGTGAGTGACTTAGAACCAGTGTTCATAGTTGGGATAAATGAACTTAAAACTCTAAAAGCGAACATCGACTTAGTGAACAATAAGTTGTTTCTCCCTTTGAAAGGGGCTTATGTACCATTAAACTTTACTTTAAACACCCTCCCCCCTAATTTGAAAACAGAAACTCCTCCGGGTGATTTGTTTTGCAGTGAAGCGGTCGGAAACACATCCAAGCTATTCTTGCGTGAATCGGACACTGATGGACAGTCAACCAGTCAGACGATGGTATCGGAGACAGAGGGGTATCTCAGTGGTCCAGTTCATGGGATTTGCAGTGTTGCCAGTGCAGTTAATCCTTCTATTGAAAGCAGTTTTAATACCCATATGGAGCAAATGGCTTGTCCGTTGAGGGTGGATCCAGATGTACTTGAGGCAAACCCAGACTTACAAGGGTACGTTGATGAGATTTATAATAAATATCCTAAAGTTTTTGCATCGCAGGTTGGAAAAATAAAAGATTTTGAGTATAAAATACAGCTTAACGACTACACTCCTATACGTAAGAAAGCCTATCCATTATCTCGGAGTACGCAAAGAGAAATGGATAAAATTTTAGATGAAATGTTAGAAGCAGATTTAATTCAGCCCAGCAATAGCGACTATGCTTTTCCATGTTTCCTAGTGAATATAAATGACGGATCCAAGAGGTTAATTGTTAATTATTCGGATCTTAATCGTCATTTGTATTTGAACACACAGTTCACTCCTAGGATTGAAGATATATTGGCAGAATTGTCAGATGGAAAAGTATTTAGTCATCTGGATATTTTAAAGGCTTATTTAACAATTCCTTTAACAAAAGAAAGTAGACACCTTACTGCCTTTCTTACGCATAGGGGATTGTATGAATATAAGGTCTTACCTTTTGGTTTGGCTGCAGGTAGCCATGTTTTGTCTAAAATCTTGACTGAGTTATTATATCCATTGAAGGATGAAGGGGTTCAATGGTACATGGATGACCTCATATGTAAAAGTCCAGATGTCGATTCCCATAAGAAACTATTGGAAAAAGTGTTAGGATTACTTGAAGAAAAAGGTTTAACTTTGTCAACCAAGAAATGTACTTTCTTTTCCAATAAGATTTCTTACTTAGGTTATATTATAGAAAATGGGAAAATGTATATGGATCCTTCAAGATTAGAGGTCATAAGAAAACTACCTGCACCAAAAACTAAAAAGGGTTTAATATCTTTGTGTTGTTTCTTACAATATTATGCTAAGTTTGTACCGCAATTCCATGAAGTCGTGGAACCACTTGAACGTTTACGTGGGACTTCAGCAGAATTTGTCTGGGGAGCGGAACAACAGAAAGCTCTTGATGATGTAAAAGAGTTATTTGCCAACCATGTTATGTTGAAACTTCCAGATTTAAGTAAGAAATTTATAGTCAATACTGACAGCTCTCTCAAAAGTTTAGGCGGGGTCCTCCAACAGTACGATGAGAATAATAACTTAGTTCCCGTTGCATTTTACAGTCGGCGTTTAAAGAAACACGACTTTAACAAACCTATTTATTTATTTATTTATTGGAAATGTTAGCTGCAATCGAAACCATGGAACGTTTCAGTACGTACTTACATAATCCTTTCGAACTTAGGATGGATCATTCAGGATTAGTATATGCTATGAGAAATATGAGGAGGGTCAAGCGATATGAATCGCTATTGTATAGACTCTTTGCCTTTAACTTTGAAGTGAAATCTATAGCCTCAAATATGAATATTTCAGCCGATTTCATATCTAGATTATATGATCATAACAACTTTGAAGAAATGGAAACCGAACCATCCCATGCGGAACAGGTTAATAATTATTGCTTAATAAACATCTGGAACATGCCTTACGCTAATATTTCCATAAAAGAACATCAACTTAAAGATCCAGAGTTAGAGAATATTATAAAAGATATAAGAGCTAGGAAAGAGGTTGAAGGTTATAAAATAATTCAAGGAATTCTTTGTAAAAAGACCAAAGCAATTAGAAATCCCTATAAGGTTTGTTTACCGAAGGAGTTAGTTCCCAGCATTATTGACTTTTTTCATACACAAATATTACCAGGTTCTCATGCTAGCATTAATAAGACAATAGCTAAGATCTGTGCTAGATTTACTTGGAGAGGTATCCTAGAAGACATAAGAGAATACGTATCTACTTGTGTAGATTGTCAATTAAATAAAAGTGATAACAGAAAACAATCTGGTACTTTAATATCTCAGTATGAGAACATTGTTAACGGACTCTGGGCTGTAGACTTGCTAGGTCCTTTGGTAGAGAGTAAGTCGGGACGATACTGTCTAATTGTAGTAGACTCTTTTTCAAAAAGAGTATTCTTAGAACCGATAAAGGTCTTATCTACACAAAGTGTAATAAACAAATTGTACAAATTGATGTGTAGAAATGGTTTTATATTCAGTATATGTCATGACAATCACTCAATCTTCACCTCAGCGAAGTTTAAAGATTTTGTATATGCTAACGGGATTAAAGATATTAGTATCTCACCATATCACGCGGCATCTAATCCCAGTGAAAGATACGTGGCTACAATTAAAAATTCCTTAAGAATATATTTTGGTAATAAACAGAGTTCGTGGGACAAAGGACTATGGGAAATAGAATTTTCCGTTAATAATGCGGTCCACGAAGAAACTAAATGTAGTCCCATGGACCTAGTTTTCAATTATAACGTTTGCAACCCTCTAGATGTTAAGTGGAAAATAAGTACTATGAATTTAACTCAAAAGGATCCAAACTTGTGGAATAGAGCATTAGAAAATCTAGATAAAGCCTGGAAACGTAAAAAGAAATTGTATGATCAAAGACGAGTAGAAACAGACTATAGGATTGGCGATAAAGTATTAATTAAGTCACAGGTTTTGTCTTCATTAAAAGAAAAGAAAACTAAATCATTATGTGCAAAATGGCTTGGGCCCTATCAGATCGAGAGTTTCTTAGGTAGAAATACTATTAGAGTTGTAAACGTTAATAATCCTAGGGACATAAGAAAAAGCCACGTCAGTTTAACTAAAAAGTACAGAGAGCCTAGAAGAAATGCATCGTAAATATTGGCTTAATTGGAAATAGGTAATAATCTAGTCAGCCTAAAGCAAAAAAAAAAAAAAAAAAAAAAAAAAAAAAAAAGTTAGTTTATAAGAACTTATTCAATAAATTCCATCTAGTCAGCTATTTAGACAAATGTAGTGTTATATAAAATTAATTATATTTATAATAAAAAAAAAAAAGGTTTTTAATGTGTTTTCTAATGCATGTTTTTATCAGTATTCCAGATCTGGATGTCCTTATGTCTATGTATTGAGAATTGTTTGTATGAATTGTCATTGTCCAATGTCCTACATGGAGATTTTAATGGAAACCGAGAATAACAGATATATGGAAGCTTCCAAAGATTATTCCAAAGATGGTACCAAAGATTATTCCAAATATTATTCCAAAGGTTGTTCGAAAAATAGTTCTAGAGATTGTTCCAACGATTGATGGAAAATAATGGTGCTATATCAGATGAGTACGATGGATAATAAAAAAATTGTAAATTAAATATATGTGAGATTAATAGAATATTGTTACCTCCTGATATTCATATTAGGATATACGGTATATATGAGTATTTTAAGAACATCTAATGAGTATATATTGTAAATTTATGAATAGATAGACAACATTAGTAATAGCTATTTAATTTTAACTAACTTAGAGTGGATGATAGAATTGTTAGTGGTATGTTAGAATTTTGGGGGGGATTTTTTTTTTCGTTTAGTTTCGTTTAATTTTTTATTTTTGTATGTAGTGAATTTAGTTTGAGTGTAGGTTAGTTAGAATTAGTAGTTAGTAGTGTAGTGTAAAAGTAAGTTATAAATTTAACCTACTAAAAATAAAAAGTACTATCTATTCATAATTAAAGGTCGAAATGGAACATCTTAATATGGTTAAATTAATTAAATAAAAAGTTGCCTCAACTTTTTATATGCCGCGAGGGCGATATTTGTTGCGTGTGATAAGTTTTATCACACTTAATTCTGGATATATATATATATATATAAAAAAAAAGAGATAGAAATCATGTTATCCTAGAGGTTATGTTAAACTTACGAACACTCGGCATATGCAGCGCCTCTAGAGGAAAACTTTAGAACTACTGAGTTTCGAATGAGCTGCGGGTTACCTAAGCGGCCATTCGGAACGAAATGTAGAACTGGGCACATCGAAATTATACTGGTTCTATAACATATATTTAAATTTAATCGGAATACGGTAATTCTTCAAAAGTTTCAAGTGATTTACTATTCGAGTTGGCAAAAAGTGTTAAAGTTCTCATGAAGTTAATCAAGTGTTATATAATATAATTTATATAAATCTGTAATTGGTGTCTAATTGTGTGATTATTTGATTCCTGGCTGGTATTTAACAAGGCAAAATAGTGAAATTGTCTAATGGTGAGTGTTATACTTTTTCAATTTAAATACAAGTAATTTATTCAATTTATCACATTGTGAGATATATTTAATTATTCTAAATACTTATTGAATTTAAGGAGGAATTTAAAAACTATCAGTTATCCACGATTTAATGTATTATAGTATTAATCAAGTAGTGTCAGTTAATGTATCCTATTGACATACTTGAACACGTGTTGGCTTGTATGAACGGAGAATGTACTTATAGATATTTCATAACTGTTAATATTTTCTTCAATTGTTTCAATATTTAATTTGTATTTTTCGATACATTTTTGATAGTTCTTTTTTTTTTGTTTGTTTGTTTTTTCTAAATAAAATAAGAAAAGATAATTTACTGATTTTCCGTTTAAAAAGAACCTGATATTGAATTACCTATAAAACGGTATATTTCTAGTGCAGTTCGTAAGTGTATTATTAATATATTTGAATTTAATGTTAAATTTATTCAGATTCATAATCTTTAGCCATAGATTTGATAATACACCAGTTAATTTCTTATGATAGAGAAAATAGGTCTAACAACTCTAACCCCTCAAATACTTTAAATAGTTGTCCTGGATCTAATATCCAGCGGCCCAGAACGGCGTCCATCGAGGCACGTTACAACATTGACAAAAATATCCTATAATACAATTGTCCCCTTCCAGACCAAGATCGTGTAAGAGGAAAGTGCAGTACTTTAACCGATTAGTCCGCCTTGAGTGGATATGTGCACGAACAAGGTAAGGTGTTTGCCGTATATCAAGCCAGTCTGATCATCGGAGACGGTACATCCCCTGATTTTGACCCGATTTGTTTTCCTGTTCCGCAGGCTCGAGTGCAATTAAACTCCCAGTACTTGTAGAGCTCAATGTGTAGTCTCACTTCCATCAACTGTCTCCTCTTTTTGGCGATATAAACAAAATACGTCAAAAACATGTGCGCCTTATGGGCATTTCCATTGTATTGTTGACCCATTTTTGATCATGTTCCCGCTGAGCTATGGTCACCATTATTTACATATGAGGGTCTTAGGCCACGACCTCTTCCCATACCAAATTGTATGTGTGCAACGCAAAAGGGAAAATTAAGCACTCTTGGAACATCTCCTTTAATAAATATAGTATAAGAATCAGTTGAAAACAATGCGGAATTTGACCCCACCCTCCTCTTCCTTGGTAATTCACGCAACAGATATGGGACTAGTAATTCTAAAGTTAATATCAAGCTCTTACCTGAAACATAGGCATATTTTTCTTTTTGGCTTCCCGCTTAATTCCAATAAAAGAATCATGGTCTAATTCCCACCCTGGACCACTAATAGCCACTGCCAATGCTAGTTCATCCCGGGAGTTCACTAACAGACGCAAATATGCAACTATCAGTTTCTCAGCATATATCTTGGACATGGAACTTTTTTTCCACATTCTACCATCTACATTAGAAACACATTTGACGTAAACATCCTCCCAATGAACACTAGAAACTACCACTTCCATGTTCTCTAGCTCTGATTTTGTGGGCACCTCTGACTGTTCTAAATCATCATCCATCCCCAGGTAACTGGTGTTTTCCCTGTCTACGAAGCTTACATTCAAAGGTGTGGCGATACACACATCATAAATAGTACTATTATCAAATAATGTTTCAAGAATAGCTCTTTCGGTGCGCATATTTCCACTGGGCACACCGAACAGGACATAGACAGAACTGCGTAATCCAGAATAAAACTGAGAATCTTCTTTCGTCCTTTCCGAATTCAACACCGACAATAAATCAAATTCATCCAGCACGTTGTTACTTGTCAAAAACTCCTTATAAATCTCATAAGCTTCTTTCAGATTATCATCTGCGCTTTCTGCAGCGTTGAGGTCTTTTATCTTGACTTTCTCCACTAGCTTGTACAGGTCCAAAACATCACTCAATTGGGCATTGTACTCGCCTAGGACCTAAAAATTAAAAACTGAGAATTAGAAAACACATGATTTGAAATGCGAATAGAACTCATATTTAAACAGAAAATTATACTCTGGTTTTCGTTATCAAATATTTCGTAAAGTATTCTGGAGCCAACAGTAAACTTGACACAATGAAAAGATATGAGCGAATTGTAAGGACGAGTCTTCGCCTTACTGTATATATTAACATTAAATAAATAGTGAATTATAATTATGCAGTTTAGATGTTTAAAAAGGTAAGTCTGGCCAGACGTATATATTCTATAGTATAATTACTAATTATATATATATGCATAATTTTATATATATATATATATGTTGATAGAATAAAATATTATTTTAAATCTTATTCTTGTAATTGTATATATGCTTCGTTGTGTATTCTTCTTGTTTTTTACTAGTTGCTTAACGTTATAAGTTCAAGTTTTTTTATATATAGCTTTTCTAGTATGCGATGGAAAATTCCAGAGGGTAAGGACCTACAAAAGATTTTCAAACGATTTGTTGCGGATTCTTTTTAGCAAAAATAAGAAACAGCATAAAAAAAAAAGATATGGTCACTCGAGGATATATAAGTGAAGGGGGCCATTTCATTGTGCGGGAGTTGGGTATGAATCTTGGCTGTTAGAAGCTTCCCGTCATTGGTCTAGGTCATTGCCTCGTCTGGATTTTTTTTTTTTTTTTTTTTTTTTTTTTTTTTTTTTTTTTATACGGAAGGTTGTAGTTAGGGCTTCCTGATAGATTTAGGGTAGGACTGAGCTGTGAAGAGATGACTGATTTTTAAGAGACAGGGCACCGAATCTAAAGAGCCCTGAATAAGATTTCTCTCGCTAATTGGAGAATTCATTTTTTAAATTTATTCTGATTTAATTACTGAATAAAGATTGTTCTTTTCCCTGAACTTTGTTACAAGTTTTATTGAGAGGTATTCAGCTGAGTGAGTTGGATTTTTTTTTTTAATTATTATTTATGTTAGTGTTTCTAATTGTTAACATCTCCTAGAGGAGCCTGAAGAAACGTTAGCAGAGACCAGCGATAGAAGTTAAAATTTAAAGGATGGAAGGAAACACTACAGAATAAAGAATGAAAGGAAAAATGTAAATCGGAAAAGACCTCGTTAACTGAAAATGAGTTTCAAGAAGTGAACTACCATACATTAACGTTAAATAGTTATTAATGATGTTAGGGAACAAAAAGTGATATTGGTACTGCAATATAAGAGCGACCAGTAACTTATAGACCTATTCCTTATTGACTACAGTGTTTTATATATACACGAAGTCATCAACATCTTGATCAGTTGGTTGGACTCGGAGTTTAGAGTCCCTTTCAGCAGTGACCTTCAGTTTAAGGTGTAACCCGAATCCCGGAATGTGTTCAAATTACAAGCCTCTCCCCCATCGGGAATCGAATCCGGCACGACGTGAACTAAAGGCGTCCACACTAACTGTTTTGCTCTGGTTCTAAATGATGGAAGTCATTATATAAAAAGTGCAATGCAATTATTTGAAATGATGTTACACTTTAAATTCCATTTTTACACAAAAACAATTCCGTGCCGCCACAAGTTCGCAATCATGACCTTGCACACTGCCATCGAACACTCCTACTCTCACTTCTTTCTTTTCAGTGTTACCAGGTCTTATGCTCTAATATAACTAACTTAAACAAAAAGTTACTAAAATATATAAACCTCAACACTAACCACTAGACCTCTTATGTTAATATACACTGGAACACATGATATATGTGGACAAATGCTTCCATTGATGCATCTATTATCTCCACCCAGAACTATTAACATAATCTGATACCAATGCTGCATTCAATCCAGAATTTCAGTATCAGGAAGATTATAAATTGCCAGATATTGCAATAACGACATTGACAATCAATAACAAGACTGGACCACCACCACCAAAATTTATTCCCATTTTTCAAACGCTGTATGCCATATTCCTCATTGGACTTCCAACAATTACGAAGGAAAATGATGCTCTGCCATACTAACACTTTCATACTGAGAGGTAAATAAAGGAGCAATAAACAATATCGCGGCCAGAATATGTTAACTGAACAATTTATGTATTTTTTGTGTTTATTATTATATTTGATCGCTTCTCGGGCCTTTGGCCCCAGGCTGCTCACATTTTTCTGGTTTTATTCCTTTTTCCTTATCTGGCTTCTTACATCTGTAAGCAGCTGTCCCCTCCCCCTTTTTGGTAGAGCTGGTTACACTGGGGACATCAGTTGACCGGACACTGTCTTAATACCTGTGTGTGTGTGTTGCTGAAGGATCCCAGGTGACCAATCAGGGACTTTTTTTCTTCTAGTCCTAGCTCTTCCAACTATGTTTGAAGGGTCGAGCGGTCGTCTGATAGAATAGAGAAGAGATTTGTCCTGTTTTACTTGTTTTATTGTCTACTCTTTTTTTTTTTTTTTTTTTTTTCATTTTGTTTTCTGATCCTGTTCTTATTCATTTGAGCCGGAGTGGTGAGGATATGTGTATTTTATTTATACTTATGTGTGTTTTAATGTGTTGTTTATGTAAGCATGCCAACATCTGATAATTGTCCGGATTGTAATGAACCAATTTATGGTTCGCAAAGAGCTTTAAAATGTATTGTTTGAGGTACTAAATTTCACTTTAAATGCGTACAGATTCAACCTGGTGATAGGGATAATAACCTACATATTAATGTTAAGTAGTCAAGTTGTTGTATTCAGAAAATTACGGCGTCCAGAGAATCTGGGATACCTACGAATGTAAAAAAGATGCTGACGCAAAAATTAATATGAATCAAGCTACGGCTGAATCTCAGGCAATAAAGGTAAATATATCAAATAAAAATGAGCTGCCATCTTAAAAAACACAAAGAAATGTTATCTACTAATATGAAACATGTCTTTTTGAATGAAACTGAATAAAACTGAAGCTTTAAATTCCGGTATTGTTGGTCTAAGACAAGAAAATAAAGAGCTCAAGTCTATTCTTAAGGAGAAATGTGAAGCTTTCTTTGATCATGAATCAAAATTGGACCATACTCAAGGTCATGCACTAAATGAATATCAGTATGAAGTGAATTTTCCTAGTTTTATAATAACTAATCAAAATCAGAAGAAGGTGGAGCTAGTTATCGAGAAATTCTCAGATAAAAACAATGGAACATGGATTAAAGCTGTCTAAAAACAGGAAGAAATTGTTAAACAAATAAACGTATTGTAGTTGTTACTCAGATTTTAGGGAGAGTAGACAAGAAAAATAATCGTAAATTGAACATTGGATATGGTAACTATAAAAAGAAATGGTTTCAAATACTAGAAAGAAAGGTTTGTTTATAACTAGGTTTAGTCCTGATGCCTTTGTTAAAACATGTTGAAGGTAATTTGTATAAGCATTGAAACAGAACTGTTCAAAAAAAAAAAAAAAAAAAAAATCAGAATAAGCAAGGATATATGACAGACATTTCTTTAAAGATATTTAATATTTCGCATGATTAGCTATAGATATCAGTTTTAGCTGTTATCTGAAAAGATTTATTTAAATAGTGCTGCCATCTATGGGAGTAAGCGTTAACTATTGTAATTTCTATTTCCCTGCATTAAGTCAAGGTAATTCAACCGTGATAGTTCACAATTTCTAGTGTCAATATTTGTTGCAGTGGAAATTAAATTGTAACTCGAATTATGTGAAGTGTAATAAGGGTTAATATGTCCGAGGATTTATGGAGAATCAGGAGCGGACCTATATAGAATAATTATTATAGTATATATATAGTACTTTCGTTTGTAGTTTGTTCCTTTTGACCTATGGTACTTTGGTTCTATTCGACATATGGTCGGATTCTCATTGCCCTTAAGCTCCTCCAATATTTAGCTATTTATTTTGTATTGTATAGAAATTAAATGGTGAAGGCCAATCGAAATTATACTCTAGAAATTTCAAGTATTTTGGTTACTGAATTTCACTAGAAGCAATGTCCAAACTATTAATCGCTGGACACTGGAAATTAAAGTTAACCTTACGTAATATTCAGTTATTGTGTATATTATTATATTATTTGCGTTTAGTTTTGTTGATATTATATGTTAAATAAGTTAATAATAATATATGAAGACATACTAAAGGAAACTAACGAAGTATGACAGATCATGTAGATAATACGAAGATGATGATACCACCTTATTCGATATTCCGATTGGATCACCGTGTTGATAGAGGGAAAGGCAGAACCAGGAAGAGAAAAACCAAGGATAGAATATCTAGATGCAGTTACAAAGAAGAGGCCTTATCGAAGCATAAAATACCTCTCCGAAAGGAGGGAAAAGTTTTAAATTTCCCATGTTGCCCACTAACCTACAATTGAGGTGAGAAAGATGATGATATTCCCAATGCTTATACTTGTTTTAGAGATGATAGAGTATATGAACCGAATATCTGTGAAAGAGGCGGAGGAGTTTTATGTGCTGTCAACAAAAACATTAAGGTGGTTAGAACAGATCTTGAAATATTCATTGAACGTCTTTTTTTTTTCTTTTTTAAGGATTTTGTTTAAAAAAAAAACGATGAGAACTTACTATTACTTTGTGTTTATCTCTACCCGTACTTATCTCTTCATGCGTTTGACAATTTCTTTAGAAACTTTTTTTAATAAAATTAACTCTCTTAAGTATGATATTCTAATAGTTGGTGATTACCATATACCTCAAGTTAATAGGGCCAATAGGAATTTTCTTGCTGGCATACATTATTATGTCAAATGTAAAGCTATTTTTTTCTTTTTTAAATGGTTTTAATTTGGATAATATTTCGAATATTTCCCATCTTGATTTGGTTGTATCTAATTTTAATTTAAGTGGTACAAAAGAAGTAGAACTTATTGTAAAACCTGACAACTTTCATTACCCCATTGAAATTACTATCATTAACCTAGTTTGCACAATCGATGCTGGAATTTTACTTGATTTGCTTTTCATAGTGTGTAATTACTTAGCGTTACACCGTGAATTAACTCAGGTTGACTAGACTAATACATTACTAGCTAAAAAATATTAATTTAGCTGTTGAAAATGCTATAGTATCTGCAGTATGAACAATTATATTCCCATATACAAACCTAAATAGGGTTCCTACTGATCTGGAGAAATCTATTTCCCTGACTTTCATGACAGGTGTCTGATATAAATAAGGAATAAATAACGGTGAATATTTACATATGAGAACATTTATTCTATAGAGACAAATAATAATTAATTGCTCATACGTACATTCCACTTACTTTACCAAATAGATATTATAATGGTTGGCTAAGCTGAAACTGGTGTACAATTAATGTTAGAAAAAATATATTTTATAAAATTTTCCTGATTTCTTTTGATTTTCAGTCTTTTCCCCTGAGCTTCCCTGTCTTGGACCATTTTCCCTGACCAGTAGGAACCCTGCTAAAACTACAAAGTATCTACTTGGTATTCCAGGAAATTAATTTCTTTAATTAAACCCAAAGATAAGGTATATACATAAATATAAGAAGACTGGATCCACTGAGTATTATACCGCCTTTGCTAATTACAGAATACACTCTAAAAACAATTTGCGATTAGACAGAGCAAAGTACGTCTAGTGTTGAAGCGTCTCTAGCATATAATTCGCAGAAGTTTTAGGGTTTTCTTAATAAGAATAATAAAAATGTTATTTCTGGTATCACTGTTTCTAGTGAATATGTACCTGATCCTATTAAGTTTGTCAATGCCTGGGCCGATTTTTTAAATCCATTTATCAATAGCGATTATCTCCCATTTGTATTGACTTAATATGTTTTGCAGATATAATATTGTAATATTTTCTGTCCTACCTCTATTGTTGACCAAGTGATTAATGTTATAAAAAGTTTGAAGGTTAAATCCTTTTGTGTATTAGATGGCATACCAGTCTTTATAATTATAATATTATAATGTATTATGAATATTTCTGCTCCTAAATCCTTATAACAATTTTTAATTAAAGTTTACTTACTGCCACCTATTCTGATACATGGAAAGGGGTTATTGTCTTCCCTATACCCAAAACTAAAGATCTTACCGACTTTAGATCAATTTCTATTATGGGTATTCTGCCTAAAAGTTTTGATATGTTAGTTTATAATTATTTGTATAACAATGTTTCTTCAGATATTATGGTACAACAACGTGGTTTTATGAAAAACAAATCAACGAATACTAACTTGGAATTTTTCATGTCTCACATTCTTCCTGCAGTTAAGAACTAAAGGCTGGTTGATGTTATATATTTTGATTTCTCTAAAACCTTTGATAAATTGCCTCATGTTACAAGAAAATTGAAAGAATATAATTTATCTATTAATTTTATTATGTGGCTTCTGATAGAAAATTTGTCGTTAGATATCGTGGTTATATCTCTGCAATTCATGATATTTTCTCAGGAGTTCCTCAAAGGTCTAACTTGGGATCGCTTCTGTTTCTTTTATTTGTAAATTACTTCAACGAGTACATTTGTCATTTTCGTATGTATGCTGATGACTTAAAAATTTACCATTCTATTGATAACTGCGCTGTTATTCAAAGTAATATTAATCATGTTGTTACATGTCTTACCTTTAAATCCCAACAACACTCTTACTGTTACTTTTTCAAATAAAACTAATCCTGCTTATTACACATACGCTATCCATAATTTTCTGTTAAATATGTTGAGCCCGCTAAAGATCTGGCTATAATATATGATAATAAATTCTTATTTAATAAGCATTCTGAACAGATTATCTCCAAAGCAAGGGGAAAATTAGGCATTATCAAATGGATCAAGAGATTTTGCGTATATGGAAACTTATGGTACTTTGTATCTCGCTAATGTTACCAGTCATCTTGAATATTGTTCTAGTGTTTGGAACAGAAGCGTACAGTACTTTTATAATGATATGAATCTGTACAAAATTTATTTGTCTCCTGGTTACGCTGGAAATTTAAGTTTTTGTCACTCAAAACTAATGATGAGATGATACACTTACTTGGACCCTTGAAACTATCAGAAAGAAGAACTTTATATGATCTGCAATTATTGCATGAAATTCTAACTGATAAACTACAGTTAATTAATATTGTTAACTGACATGTTCCTTACACAACTACTAAGAATCACAAAATTTTTAAGTGTCTACCTAGCTCAATTGATCTACCTATTTCTAACAAGGTACGTTCGCGAAGTGTCCCCTCGGAATTCGTGTAAAATTGATTCAAATACAAAGTTCTCCACGACCCAATGTGTATTGTACTAATTTTAGTGGCCTGTACCGGTAATTTGCATATTTATGAGCCTTTATATACCCAGAATTCAATCCTACACTACTATAACGTTCAGACACAAAATTGATTCTAGTTTCTTTAGATGTAACTGGACATGAATGTGCGCATATGCAAAACAAATTGGATGAAGTACTGCTTCTTTGACACGTGTTACCCACCCCGGCCACCATCTTGGACTCAACTTTCGGTTTTTCAAATGGAAATAGGTACAAGTGATACATCAAATTCATGTACAATTTTCTCGGAAATTCACTGTTGTAGTGAATTTTACCGTAGCTTGCAACGTTAGGAAGGTATTGCATGTTAAATCCCTCCAAACACTTCACGAATAAACATCAGTTACGCTTACGTTTTTAATGTCGACAAATCAAACCAATTTCTAACTGAAAAATACTGTAGGTATAAACAGACTGTTACAACATTGATATCATAATCTTATTACATTTCTGTGAGTAAGTGTTATTACTTCCATGTTATACTATAACAAGGAAGTATTGTACTACGGTCAAAATGGCTAATGTAAATCCAGATACGATCAGGTTTGGGTGAAGACCTACCATTTACGTATTGAAGTCTATGTATGTACCTTCAGAGAATATTTCACCAACGTTAAATGACATAAAAGATCACATATACACACGAGGCCCTGCACAACTTTCTATTTGGTTCAATATTCGTGAAGTGCCTGACACTTAACATGCAATACCTTGCAAACGGTACAACCTACGATAAAACTGACTACACCAATTAATTTGCGAGAAAATTGTACATGTTTCGCTGTTTCTGATGTTTCACTTACACCTATTCCCATTTGAGAAGCCGAAAGTTGAAGCCAATATAACAAACCCAAGATGGCGGCCGGGGTAGGCAACAGTGTCAGAGAAGCAGTAGTTCATCCAATTTGCTTTGCATATGCCCACATTCATGTCTATTTACATCTAAAGAAACTAAAAGCAATTTTGTGTCCGAGTGTTATAGTAGTGTATGATTGAATTCCGGATATATGAAGGCCCATAATTATGCAAATTACCGGTACGGGCCGGTAAAATTAGTACAATACACATCAGGTCGCAGAGAACTTTGCATTTGAATCAATTTTTCACGAATCCGGAGGGGACCCTTCGCGAATGTACCTTGTAAGTGTTCGTCTACGGCCAGTAACTACTCTCATCTTATAGATATATTTATTGGAGATTTCGGACCCAAGAGGAACGGGAATGGGGAATGGTGGAAACTTCATAACGAGGAACTACATAATTTATACGGTTTACCCAATATTGTTAGGGTCGTCAAGTCTAGGAGGCTTAGGTGGGCGGGTCATGTAGCTAGAATGGAAGAAAATAGAAACGTTTTCAAAGTCTTGACTGGAAGACCAATCGGAAAAGCGACCATTAGAAAGACCTAGGCGCAAATGAGAGGACAATATTAAAAAAAAATAAATGAAATCTTTGAGTTTTACGTCCCACGGTTATGCCGGTTAGGCTAAAGGAGACTGTGATTATGAGAAATGAATGAAACGGTGGAATGAAGAAAGTGGGAGGAAACGGGAGAACCCCGAGAAAACCCACGCGCACGGTGTTTGTCCACCACAAAGTTCACTTGGCGGGAGCAGGGTTTGAACCCGGGACCCCATGCACAAGAGGTGAACGCTCTACCACTGAGCCACCGCGCCCCCAGGACAATATTAAGATGGATCTCGCAGAGATTGGAATACAAAGTAGAAACTGGATGCAGTTAGCTAAGGATAGAAGTCAGTGGAGAGCTTTTGTGAACGCGGCATTGAACCTCCGGGTTCCATAGGCCATAGAGTTAGTTAGTTTTTTACTTAGTTTGGTATTATGAAAAAAACAATTTCCACATGTCACTCTTTATAATATAGTTATAATTGTGTTCGATATATCTGTGCATGACCGACCTGCTTCTTTTTCTCCTTTATTATTTTATTATTGTGTTTCAGTGTAATGTTTTATATGTACAGGAAATTGTTATTGGATTTTTGTCTGTATTTCCTGACGAATAAATAAATAAATGAATTATTGTAATTTAAATTTTCAATGACATTTTGCTAAATTTATTCAAGACTGATGATCAGCATCTACTTGTTATTAATTGAATAGAGAGACCTGTTTTATCGAACTAATATACTCTACATACATAAACACAACCAGAAAGACGTTGAAAGCATATTCTACAAAAACTGGATAACTATTTTTTTTTCGCATTACTTGTAATACAATATTGATTAAAAATGAGTAAATTTATTTTGTCAAGTGTCAACAAATGAAAGATATTCATCCTGTATAACAGCAATATGTTTTATTATTATTATTATTATTATTCCTTTCTTACTATGAAGTGAACCATACTAAATAAATTCTTAGTGCTTAGCTACGAAGTTTGGAAGAGCAGCTTTGCATGAGCACTTACCACTGGTAGTTCGGTTGCCAATCAACGATATGATTTTATGCACTAGTCAGTATAAGGATGAATCGAACAGTCTTCGGAGCTAGACCATTCAGTTCATTAACAGAAAACAGTGTTAATATCGTAATTAAGTAACTGCATTCTGACCATGTTCACTCATAATGTCAATATAGATGGACTGATTTTGATTATTCTCTTTTACTTTCAAAGAGGTCGTAGGTTTCGTATTTTATAACAATCTCATGAAAATCTCTGGAGTTAGATCATGATAGTGTTAATAACATGTATAACATCATCATCTTCTAAGCCTTTCACCCAGTTTGCTGGGGTCGACTTTTCGTATCGCTGTCTTCCACCTGTTTCTATCTTGTGTCATATCCATTGTGATAGCACACTGCACCATATCGTGATTAACACAATCTCCTCATTACTTCTTTGGCCGGCCTCGGGTTCGTTTCCCACTCACTTCTACAGCATCTATTCAGTGAGCCACATATTTCGAAGGTCTTGTTCTTACATGTCCAAACCATCTTAGTCCACTTTCTTGCAGTTTTTCTACTACTGGTTTTACCTTTATTGTTCTCCGGATCACTTCATTCTTAATTTTCTCCTTCCGCGTCACTCCACAATTCACCGTAGCATCTTCATCTTCGCAATCCTCTATCTTCTTCGTCGTCCAACATTTCGCTCTTTATAATAAGGCAGGTCTCACTACTGTCTTGTAAACTTTTCCTTTAAGGCGCATTGATATCCTGCCGCTTGTCTTCATTTCATACAGCGCTGGTAATTCTGCTGTTTACATCATCTTCTATTCCTGCATTTTCCTGCAGAAGTGATTTCAACTACTTAAATATATTCGTCATTACCACGTCTTTTTCGTCCAGTCATGTTCTTATATTCTCGATTACATTCTTCCTGATGGGACAATATAATAATTCTGTCAGTTCTACCAATTCTACACCCTTTGCTCTCCAATGCTCCTCTCCAGGCTGGTCACGTTCAATCTAAAAGGACTACAAGGCCCCTCGCGGTCCGTGTACCACAGTATCAGAAACAGTAGTCTAAATTATGGTCAGAAAAAAAAAATCACTCTTAAGTAAATTGAATTTATATTGTCTTCCCGTCATCATTTCATTTTTTTATTTCAGTTATGCTAAAATAAAACCTTCTAATGCATCTAACTTTTCAGGAAATTTCAAATATGCATCCTTAAAAGTTCACATTCGATTACCTTGAACAGATGTTCTTCCAAATCTAATTTTGTAATAGAATCTTTAAAAGCTTATTTTATTACTCCTCAAACAATACTTCGAGCATCTCTCCACGTCAACTAGATGCGTAGTAGTGATGCATTAAATTTTGCACTAAGAACACATTTTTCCTAAATTAGGCCTATTTATTTTAATTTTCTATCTCCCATAACTACTTCATACTTACCAATTTATTTTGACCAAGCCTTCAAAATACTAGTTTCCCGAAAATCTGAGATAATCCGGTTCTAGCTATTGTTGATTTAATATGGAATGACCGAAGGGTAAATCAAACTAAATTACTTATGTATCACTATTTACTACAATTCGGGATTTCAAAATCCACACCGAGATCCTGAGAAAAAAAAAATAATTACACTTCTAAACCGCTTACAAACAGAGCATCCAATTAATTGAGTGAAATCTCTTACCTGCTTGTTCCTTTGTGCTAGACATAACTGCATCGCAACCAATGAGTCCTCATGTTTCAACAACAAGGTTCGGTCATTTCTCAGCAGCGAGTGTCTGCGGCAGTGGTTCAGAGCAAATTCTACCACATTTACCCCCAAATGACTCTCCGTTTCAGCTGCTGACAGTGAAACAATGGCAACATCTGGTTTATCATTACACAAAGACTGTTTAATATGGTCCACTATGAGCTTCGAATGACGAAATGCTTCCACGTCTTTTACAATATATACACTCCCTGCCATGTTACCTGCAAAAATACAGGAAACTTTACCTGCAAAAATACAGAAAACTCCAACTTGCACATACAACTGTTAAAACAATTTTTACTTTCTAATTATTATTAATTATATTATCTAAAGCCCTGAATAATCTTCCTTCCAATTATATTCCTATCTTTCGAATGCACTTTATGAGCATTCTTCCTAAAGGCCACAAGGCTTAAGACATAAATTTTGTAAAGTCTTCACAGTGTTCTTGTATTTCAACAGTGGCACAGTATATTTACCTATACTTGTAGTTTTGTGTGTCTGTCTTGGCAGGTATGTTATCTTAGACGAATCATTAGAGTTTATGTTTGCAAATTTTTACAAACTAATGCACTAGCTATTACTAAAACCTGTATTTTTGCTTTTAGGAATTTTTGTTTGTTAGACGTTACAACATCCATTTACTCGTCCGATCACTACTTCAATTCAATACATGTATAATAGACCCATGCCAACATTGGTTCTAATCTGGTAACCATATGTTAACATAATTTTTATAATTTTGAACATCACTTTGGTATGTAGATTGTAAACAGTAATAGTGGTTACGTTTATTTTTATTAATATAGTTAGTGATATTAATATCCCAGCTCCTCTTCAGATTCCCTTTCTTACTATTTAATAGTAGATTTTTCGTCCTTATGTAATACCTTCGAATATGTTTGTTTTGGTGTTTGAGGTCACCTGACATAAAACTTCCACTTTTCGTATTAAGTGTTCAGTAGTTTGTGTTTTGACAAAATTGAAATCGCCTCTTTATCTTCACGAGACACCCTGATGTATTCTTTAATCTCTGAACGTGAAATAAAAACCAGGGTAAAGAATGACGAAAGAAGCCTTTAGGAGGAAGAAAAATCTACGTGAGAACCTTGAATAGAGTTGAGAAAAAGACTCATAAAACGCTTGGTGTGAAGTACTGTAGAGTATGAGACAGAAATATGGACATTATGCAAAAATGATGAAAAATAACTGGAAGCTTTTGAAATGTGGGTGTCGAGAAGAATGGAGAGAATTAGCTGGACCGAGCGAGTGTTAGAAATGATGAGGGAGGAAAGAACAATTTCAGATATTGAGAATATGAAGAGAAACTGGTTGGGACATTGGCTAACTGTATCATAAGGGACATGCTAGAGAGTATGGTGGCAGAAAAGAAAGGAAGGGGGCGAAGAAGATTAAAATTGATAGACGATATCAAAACAGAGAAATCGTACATGAAGACGAAGAGATTAGCGGAAGACCGTGGAAGCTTCTCAGGAAGGAGTACTCTATCATATATTTTCCTTAATATATATGATAGATTCCAAAGAGGGAAAGAAGCCCACTGGGAAGTCTCATCTTCTTATCTCATTTTGTTCCCATTTATCCGCCTACTGTAATTGTTAAGGGTGTATTATTTCCAAATGTCGTTCACCATACCGCTGCAATCCCTTGTAATTTCAATTTGGTAATTCTATTTATTTATTTATTAACTCTTTTAGTTTAACGTCCAATGATTATGCCCTTTAGACTAAAGAAGACGATAATTAAGGCAAGCGAATGATAATGGAAGAATTGGAGTAAAATGATAATGTGGGAGGAAACGGCAGACCCCGAGAAAACCCACGGACAGATATCGTCCACCACAATCTTACTTGGCAGGGGATCCAATCGGGACCCCACGCAACAAAGGCAAGCGCTCTATACTGAGCCACCGTGCAACTTAGAAGAATCTATTCAAAATAGTGCAGCCATTATTCTTAGCGAAAAACATTAACGTCCTTCCTTCCTCAAGATACACATTTCAATCAAAATGAAGAGATAAAAACCAGGTCAACCCAAGTACTAAGTTCGAAGATTTATCGTAAACGGTTCACGCGTTTCCTCACTTTAGTCCGAAGATGAAAACTAAAATATTTCTCAATTTCTTCCCTCACCTCTTCAGTGACGAAAGTTCCGAAAACGCTCGGACAATATAAACTTATATTAATTGAGGTGTTTATATACCGACTTACATTTGCATAATTTGAGAAGCTTGCAAGTTACTGCATTTTTGCCCTATACTTTGCACCCTCTCGCTCCCCTTTACGGTAAGCATTTAAATTACAATGAAAAACCCGACTCAACGATAGTAATATGTTGAGAAATTAACGAGTGTTGCTGTCTATTTTAGGAAATCGTCGATTTGTTGAGTGTACAGAAGAGAGGCACCTAATGTTATTTCAAAAGATGGATCCATAACGGGAATCTCACCTCTCTGACATGCGAAATAATGTTCGAAAACGTAATCCAAAGCGTAATCTTCTAGCCATGTAATAACCCGTAACGAAATCTGATGAACTGAATATCTATATGAATACACTGTGTTACGTCACGACTCGTAACGACGCAAGTACATGAATTCAAAAGCTGTCAGACATGTAAGGTGCAGTTTTTCAGTATCTTCCTCCCCAATGTGTCTGCTCGCTACGCACGTACCACCGTGCGGGACAGCCAGCTTCGCTCCGGTCTTACGCGGGTTAGATACAATTCTTGGTTCCAGTGTCCACCGAACCAAGTTAGTTGGTGTTGTTTATGGCATATGAATGCACATTGTATTTATACCCACAACGGTTGAGCTCTCCTAAAGAGAATTTGCAGTCAGGAATGTAGCTTTACTCGTTTACATAAAATACTAGGAGTGCATTTCGTGATGAAAGAACCACATAACTCATGAATTCATGTATGGTTCCGTAAACCTCGGCTGTACGGAAGCTTTTCAGAATCTTTCCCGTGACTATGAGACATCTTTCTCACTTTTGTTATAGATAGGATTTTACCTGTAAAATGACTGAGATTACCGCATGCCATTGCGTTTTCAGCGCTCTATCCCTCAAATGCTACTAAGCGGCTTCCTCTCTCTCCGGTTCACACATTTTCGGTGAGTCACAAATCAAGGCATAGCTTCCGTTAACCCCCAGCACGACAATAGTGACTTTCCTTTTCGTTCCTTATTCTTTTCTTCCAGTTTTTGGACTTTTTTATCTTTGAAATATATTCTTACCGAAACCAAGAACACTGAACTTCAATCTTTGAACAGTCCATTACCATGTTTGTTTACTTAACCTTATTAGTCGTATATAGGCCTATTGTTTTATACATAAGGTAATAATAATGTTTTAATTATTTATTATTTTTTGACAAATGAAGTTTTTCGTTATTTCTTTGATTTTACGTACATAAATTTTACTTTAGTTTGCTTTTTACTTTATTCGAAATTCCATTCAGTTTCGTTTTCGAATTCGGAGTCGATGTTGAATTGTTCATTGACGGTAGACGTGGTATGTGATTGTATTGTCTGAATCTGTCGAAGTTCTTAAAATTCTATATGATGCATATGTACACTCATGTCCAAAATGATTGTCGCATATCTATAAACTGTCTTCCGGTAAGAATATAATTTGGTAATGATTTTGCAGGGTACTTCTAATACTGATACTATGTGTATAATCGGGAAACATATATTTGTGGTAAATCTCATAGGAAAAGAATTATAAATACGAAAATTATAATGAGCAAAATAAAATGTTGCTAAATGGAGTAGCAAGTTTTATTTTCGTTTTATTGTTCTTACTTACTGCTCTTTTGACATGAAATTTGCTACATACATGTCTTTGCCGATTATACAGATAGTAACATTATAAGAAATACCGGGCGAATTCATTATCAAATTATATTCGTACAACAACACATTTATGGATATCTGACAATAATTTTGGACATGAGCGTACATACCAAACCGAAATACGCGTCCATACTATGGAATCCTAGTACTCAAAAATACACACACAAATTAGAAGCAATTCAATCCAAATTTGTTCGCTACTTAATATACAAAGACACGGGGATCTATCCTCGATACGAAAAATATCTTGAACTCTTACCATGCTATTCAATGTATTCTCTTGACGCAGGAAGAGCTAATTTCCTTCTGTGTTTTCTGCATAAACTTTTACATAATGAGACAGATTCGTCAATATTATTGTCTGAAATGATCCTTCACGTTCCGAACAGGAAAATGTGCTCGCGGCTACAAACACTTCATGAACCACCCCAGCATACAATGTATTAAGTATATCGCTTATTTGGAGAATGTGCACAATATATAATAGTGACCAAATAAAGTGCCCTACAATAGATATATTTGATGTACATATAAAAAATACTTTGACTACATAATTTAACATGTAGAACAAATATTATGTAATATAATCATTTATGTATACTGCTGAACACTGTCAATTGGTACATACCTGTCGTGTTCAAATTTCAATAAATAAATGAATAAATATATTGCTTTACATCTCGCGTGTTCTGTGTACATTTTAGAGTTTCTTTTAGTGTTCCATTTCTTGATTCCTGTGTGTTTGGGTTTTATGGGTTTATAAAACGTTTTTGTGGCATACAGTCTGATGATCTTTCAAACTCACTTGTTCGCAATGAGTATATTTTTTACATTGTCTGATGTTATTAATGTTCCAGATTTTTTTTTTTTTTTTTTTTTTTTTTTTTTTTTTTTTTTTTTTTAAGGGCAAGTTGGGTGAATGATAAAATAAATTATTCGAAATTATTAATGCAAGTACAAAATTCCACTTGCATTGAAGGATTTCTTCAAATAACATATATTCTAAAATAATATACGTTCAGGAGGTTTCCCTTCGCCACATTGTTATTTTATAATGTAGCTTATTGGAAGAAATTCTTTTATCCAGATGCTATTTTGGTAAGTTAATAGTTTACTTTGTCATAATTCAACTAACGTGGCCTCTGGGTCGGGGACCTGTGACCTAGAACTTTGCCGACTAACGCGAATAGTTTCGAATGCATTTGCAGTTCATTTCCACCATGAAATGTTTTATTTCTTCATTATTTATTGGTACACGGGGTGAAATCTTACCAGTGAGCTTCCAGTTCGGCTAAGGTTACGCTGATGGCCTCCCGTGATCGGGGGAATATAAAGATGTTTTAAACGTTATTACTTATTGATAGTTAATAAATGGGATGGTGGCCCTGAAATACAAAATTTATAGAGAAATGAAGAGAGTTGAGTTGAGTTTGGTTTAGCGTCCCTTTCAGCAGCGAGGCTATATGAGACGTGGACCTACTGATTAACGTGGAATCCGAACCACATGAGCTCCCGCCGGGAATCGAACCCGGGTCTCCCACGCCAAAGGCGCGTATGCTAACCTCTTAGCCACGGAGGAGCTCGAGAAATGAAGAGAATCAGACGAAATATCATCATGAGGGTAACAAAAAAGCTAGTAAAAGTCAACATTGTAAGATGATTAAATAGGCAGAAAAACGAAGCATATGAGTTAACTGGAGCATATGAGTTAGCATACTGATGTAATATTAGGTAAACAAGCAACAGAGCACAATCAAGCAGTGTTTCAAACCAACTGTCTTATTAACTAAGCTAGGACGTATATGCTAGAATAATGGAAAGGAATACAGAAATGTAGAGCAGAAACTAAAAAGAAGAGTTGCATCTTAACCAAATGAGGTGAAATGGGGCACAAGTTTGGGTGCTATCCTATTTTACGGGAGCATAAACTTGTAAAATTCAGATAAGAAAAATCTTTCTTCATTTCACAGTAGGATTCGACTTCGGACAATTAAAATACATCAGAATCTTACTTTTTTACATGTATAATAAGCCAGGGCCGGCGCGACGGGGAGTCGAGCCGTGTCACCGCCCAGGGCGGCAAAATGTCGAATCCAGGGCGGCAAAGAAAAGAAAACTATCAACATATAATGTTTCGTAAAAGGCCCCACATGGAAAAATAAAATTGTGTTCACCTGAGAATGTAATTGAACTTACTTAACTCATTCAGCAAAATAATCACTCAGGAAATTCAGAGCATTCCCCCTCATTTTAAATTATTAAACTACTAGCCACAGGTATCTCGTTCAATATTTCTCTTGCAGTGGCGTAGATAAGATTTTCAGCTAGGGTGGACAAGATTATCAAGGTATCTTTTATACTTTTTTTTTTCTATTCAGCAATGTTCTAACGCTCCACTCCAAGTATATAAAAGGTACACTCTAGTGTTGTAAATAGAAAAAAAAAACGGTTCGTATTTTTTCAGAAATTTACGTTTTTTTTAGAAAAAAAACATTGCCTCTCGTTTTTTTTTCTAAATTTCGTTTTTTTTCAAATAGTCATTTGTAATGCATCTTACGTCAATTTAAGTATGAAATATTTTTATGTAGGTGTAATTACCGTAAAATGCAACATAAATTATACGCTAGATACTGATACGCTACAAATATTTTACAATTTACATGAATATCATACCTATTAACAATTCGGGTTTCAGCAGTTTTCATCACTGTCAACTAAGAAATAAAACTTGAAATGAAATTTTGTTTTTTCGTGAAAGCAGGCCTTTAATAAGTACAAAAATAATGTCACGAGCAGTATCCAATAACTTGTCTAAAGGTAAAAACTAATACTAAATTGCCTAATAGTATTTTTCTAAATGTCATATATAAATAATTTGTCGACTAGATATATATGATATGCAGAGCCGATTCTACCATATATGCAACACGTGCATTTGCGTGGAGCGGCAAGCTTGGATGGTCCGGCAAAATCTGTCATAAGTATATTGTAATATCCTATGTGATGTGGTAAACAAGCAATTCCACATCAATGTTTACAAACACCTTCACATAGTTCGGCAAGAGGATCTCCCACCAGAGGGACCTATAATCACATGCAGACGACGGCTTCTGACCCCTCCCACGGAGCAGAAGACGACATCGGAGCAGCAGCGCCACCGCCACCCAAAGGACCCTATAAATTGGATGGACGAAGGCAACTCGATACCAGTTTTCTGGTGACCCTCCTTTAGTCTGCTACGGGACTCTTGGAGTAACCTAACCCCAGGCCTCTAGTCTGCTATGGGACTACGCCTATCCCATCTCCTGGCTTAGCCTGCTACGGGGCTCTGTCTGGGAATCCTAACCTCAGCCGCTTAACCTGCTACGGGGCTCTGTTGGCCACTTAACCCGCTCCTGCTTGCTACGGAGCATTGGTTCCTTAAATCCACTCCTCTTAGCCTGCTACGGGCTCTGTTGGAGATCCTGTCTGCGACCTTACGGTCAAAGACCACCTATAACTCACCTTGATTCTAGAGAGATCAATTTGTATAGTATTTTGTGAAAATACTTTTATAGAGGAAACTTTTTATAATAAAAACTGGTAGTGGAGAGTCGATTCCGGACGCTCTTTTTATTAACTCCTCTACCCAAAGATCCTATATGAGACAAAGTTTTACAATATTATTTAAATTAAATATTTCTTGTTGGAAACAGACTTCATGAGGATGGTAGTTACATTTACTAAGCTAACCTTCTATTTGAATACTACATTCATAAATTAAGTTTAGGTTGCATTAGTTTAAGGCTACATGGACAATGCTAAAGCAAATGGCCGAATAAATCCGAGCACAAATTGCTTGATTGTTTCAAATGCAAGAATTCAATTCTCGAATAGTAGTGAATATCTGTTCCATGTAGTACGCTATCACAGTTTTGATATGAAACTAGTCTTGTTTTTGTCAGAAACAAGTTCCTTATCATTGAAGATAGAAACAAGTTTTTTTTTTTTTTAATGTTAGAAGATATAGAAGAAAAATCAAGAAATAAAGATAAAAGGGCTAGTTGCACTGGAATTGCAAACTTACACATTGAGATTGAAGCTCGATAGTGAATTCTATAAAAAGGATTACCATCTTTCCTCTGCAGGTGTGTTTGCTTTATCTTTTACTAACATAATAGATTAATATTTAAAAAAAATAAACAGCCACGACGGGATTGCATTTTTAGTAAGTATTTAAGCCTTTCTGAGTGCGACTGCACTTACCCTCACCTTTGTTGTTCATGCTGGAGTAGCATACTTAAAATCATGACTTTTAAGATTTGTTCTTTCTGGAGAAAGGGGGAGGCGGCAAATTATGGCATTGCACGAGGCGACAAATTGACTAGGACCGGCCCTGATGATATGTATATAAAAGACATGAATATAGGATGACTCAATTTGAAGTAATGCAGGGTGTTTCAAAATTAATATTAGGGTTTTGAAACTTTGTAGTATCTATTACAATTAACTTACAATTATAAATATTATATCAAATGAAAGAGCAACTCAAACAGTTTTGTACTCACGCATGTACATGCATTGTTTCTTCTGTCTGCCGTTAGAAAGAGCAAGTAGCAAAGATGGAGACTAGAGAGCAGAAAGCTTTTTGTGTTTTAATAAAGACTGAATCTGTAGTTACAGTGCAACCGTTTGTGTGAAGAATATTAAGGAGACGCTTGCAACTACGTCCTTATCGTTTGCAGTTGCTACAGGTCTAAAGTCTACAGACTACGGTTTACGTGCCAATTTCGCAAGTGAAATATTCCTGCATAACAATGAAGATTTTCTGGATCGTGTCGTCTTCAGTGATAAATCGACCTTTCACCTAAGAGCTAATGTGAACACTCATAATGTTTGCGAGCTCCCTCGTGGCTAAGCGGTTAGCGTACGCGCCTTCGGCGTGGGAGACCCGGGTTCGATTCCCGGCGGGAGCTCACGTGGTTCGGATTCCACGTTAATCAGTAGGTCCACGTCTCATATAGCCTCGCTGCTGAACGGGACGCTAAACTAAAATCAACTCAACTCATAATGTTTGCATCTGGCCGTCAGCAAATCCTCAGGAGATAGTACAGTTGAAACGAGACTCCCCTAAATTGAATGTGTTTTGTGTCATATGGCAGAAACTTTATGGGCCTTTCTCGCCTATCGACTAGATGTGTGCCGTGTGACGAATGAATCTCACATCGAACACTTGTAGCAAAGACTGTTTGAGGTGCTCTTTTACTTGATGCATTGCTTATAATTGTACATAAAATGTAATAAGTACTACGAAGACTTAAAGCCTAAAATTTATTTTGAAACACCCTGCATTTCTCACCAACAGTGTTGGAACTAAGATGTAAAAAGGAGAGAAAATTTTCCTTAAAGTTATTATTTACAACGATATTATTATTAGTCGAGACTATAACTACAAAACAACATGAGTTAGTAGTAAAAAAAATGTAATCAAATGTATAATCGGTGGCCCAGGTGGCCAAAGTGGCACACACGGGTGTGTCACTTGTTTAATCCGCTCCTGTGTGGACACTAATTAAGATATCGGGATATTATTCTTGCAAAATATGGCTGGACTATAGTTTATCATATTAATTTCTTTTTCTTCTGGTATCGAATTTCCTTTTCAAATTTCACCCCAGTCAAAAATTCGAGAATTTTCTAATTTCGAATTTCCTTTACTTCTTTTTCCCCTGTAGCTTCGGAGATACCTCGGATGGATACCTAACTGTTGACATCAATTGGACGGGCCTGCGCGCAGTGTTGCCAATTAGGGAAATTTAAATTATCCTATATTTGGACAAAAAATTAGAAATTTTTGTTTATAAATCGGTACTTATACATCCGAGTGCAAGTCAACTTACGCCAATCGAAAATTTGTCCTTACTTAACAAACGCAAGTACAGATCGTTACAATGGGGCAATTAGGGGGCGTACGTAAAATTCGTATTTAGGTTCTAACCCTTGATTTTTCTAGTTTTTGCCTACTTTTCTGTTTACCGTAATATATTTTTGGTAATTAGAAACTTTATTCCTCAAATATCGCCATCATACTTGTAGGATATATTAGTGGTGAACCAATGTTTAATTTAAGATAATTTGCGTCTGTCTGGTAGCAGTGTTGCCAGCTACAGAAAATTTTAATTCCAGATTTTAGGGGGAAATTTTGGAAAAAATATATGTTTTGTCTCTATTATTTACCTCTTGTTGGCTATATCGGAACAAACGTACCACTATCTGGAAATCTCGTCTTTGCTCTACACAACGCACTAGAGAAAGTTTCAATAGGATAATTAGGGGAAGTACAGTTGAGGTTTACAGTAGACCTTGTTCTCTAATTGAAAAGATAACTGATTTTTTTAAAGGTAGAATGAGATATTTTTTATTGACATGCTTACTTTATTAAATATCGTCACAATACTTGTTGGATATATTAGAGGAATACCAAAGCTTATTTTAAGATAGTTTGTGTGTGTCTGATGGTAGTGTTGCCAGCTACAGAAAATTTTAATTCCACGTTTTAGGGGCAAATTTTGGAAAAAAAATTCCCTTTTTATTTCTATTATTTCCTTCTTGTTGGCTACATTAGAACAAACGTACAAGTGTATAATAGACTCATCCTTAGCCTACACAGCGCACCACAAAAAGCTTCACTAGAATAATTAGGGGAAGTACAGTTGAGGTTTATAATAAACCATTTTCTGGAAATGGTAAGAAAATGGTGAATTTGTGAGGTAGAACGAGATTTTTTTTAAATTTCATGCTTACTTTGTTATATATCGCCATGATACTTGTAGGATATATTCTTGGAGTACTACGGTTTATTTTCAGATAGTTTTCCTCTGTCTGATGGCAGCGTTTTTAGCCAAAACAATTAATTCCCACTATTAGGTGAAAAATTCGAAAAAATTCCCTTTTCCCCTCTATTATTACCCTCTTACTGGCTACATTGAAACAAACGTATCACTACCTGAAAGCTTCGTCTTTTCCCTACAGAACGCACCATAAAAAGTTTCAATAGGATAATTAGGGAAGCTGTAGCCTCGGCATATTTGATTTTTGCTTCTGAGGCCTAAAAAGTGTCAAAATTTCATGTGTATGACAGAATTTTTTCCCCTCTTTGAATGGAAGCCAGCGACTTCAAGATTTCACTGTACCTTGTCAACACACCAAAGATTTGTTTAGGTGACTTGAACTCATATAGCAGCAGTGGTGCTAGATACAAAAAATTTTGAAATTCGGTTAGGGAATTTTTTGTAAATTTTCACCCCTACATTTCCCTCAATAATTTCCCACCCGTTGGCAACAATGCAATGCAACTTACACCAAAAAAATACCCACTTCTATTTTCTAAAGAACAAGACCTTAACCATATCAATCAAATGAATAGTTTTTGAGCAATAAGTCACTAACTGAAAATGTAGGAAAACGCCAAAAATGACCTGGGGCCGAAAGGAATAATCGCATAATTTTGCTCGTATAGGTACAAAGAAAGAAATGATTTGTAAGTTACGAGGGCTTCGACTCAAGTTCTGTTGATTATTTCAATAATCTGCCACATAAATCAATAAATAATAGTTGCCAGAAAAAAAACAGACTTTTGAAAAAAAACATGAAAAAGAACGGTTTTTTATTGAAAAAAAAAACTTCACAGAAAAAAAACCGTTTTTTTACAACACTAGTACACTCCCACTTGTGACAGGCCATTTTAGCCTACAGCATCTAGAGACATTTAGGTTCTAGCAACGAGTTTTTAACCAATTTACAAATGAAGATACAGCCAATTTATAAGTGAAGAGAATTAGATTTAAATGAAGAACTCACTCAATCAGGAAATATAATTCTGAGGGAGTGCTCTCTGTTAGTGATACACCTTCGTCTTTACATCTTTCTGAAGACCCAGATTGTGACGGAAAAAAATCTTAACGTTCCTCAAAATGAATAGGAGTCAAAAGAATTAGATTTAAATGAAGAAATCACGCAGTCGAGAAATATAATTCAGAGCGAGTGCTCTCTGTTAGACAGTGATTCACCTTCATTTTTACATTTTTCTATAGATGCAATGAATGACGATCTCACCACAAAAGCAAGCACAAATACCACAGTCGTTACAGACCAAGATCGAGTGAATTGGCCTCGTAGTATAAGTGATTTCTTTAGAATCCCTAGTCAAAAGACGTTCTCCAGAGCAATTAACAGGGTTGGCTGGTTTAAACCAAAAAACTAAAAATGTTCGTAACATCTTGATGAACACACATTTATGGGTTATCACGTTTCACTCCTGAATATTATAGTATTATATTCAGATCTAAATTCCCCATTCATTACTCAAAGATATTAATCTACAAAAGCAGCTTTTGTTTTATATATATCTTTATTCAGTTTATAAATGTTTCTTTTGTGATTTTTTTGTAGTTTGTTATTATTGTTATGCAATTGCAATTAAAGGAAAATTCTAAATAATGTTTCGCTTTAATAATGTTAACTATTGATACAATAAATCGAAATGCCGTACTTTTTGGGAAGGGAGTCATACAAACCCCACAAGAGGCGTTTATTGAAATCAGAAGTATCTTTGGTATCTATTTATGCATAAATTGGTCAAAGCCAAAGTGGACTCAAATAATTCATTACGTTGTTGTATTTCTTTAACTTGGACTAATAAAAGTCGTAATGAACTAACTTGGACTAAATTAGTCCTTCTGTACTTTGTAGTATTTTGAAATTGTTCATATGTAACTCTGTACAATGATTTCATTTCTGCAACTGTTTATCTTTTTGTCCTTCTGAAATAACTCTTGATAATTATATTAACAATAATGTAAAAATCAGCACACCGTATTTTTATCAGGAGTCCTTCGTGAGTGAGTCGGCAGACGTATCTCATTTATGCCCAATTAATCCCGGTTTCGAGTTCAAATGGAAGACAATTTATCTCGGACATAAGCCGAAAAGCTGTTTGTATTCCACTTTAAGCTTATGTGACCACTTCCAGCATAACCTGGTTGTTGCATAATAACACCAAGGCGAAACTAACTTATTTCTGTCCATATGTGATATAAATACATCGAGAAAATTATTTAAACCAAAAAAACTTGGTTTAAACCAAAAAACTTGGTTTTTTGGTGGTTTTTTTTTTTTCAATAAAAACCATGGTTTTTGCCAACCCTAGCAATTACCAAGTTTCCTAACTGTCCCAGAGATAATTTCAACCGTCGGTTACAAGTACACATTATGTAATGGCGAAACTCTGTTCAGAGAGTGGATAGTTTATTCAGAAAGTAAGAACGCTGTTTTATGTTTTTGTTGCAAATTATTTTCTTTGTTGTTTAAAAGTTTTTGACTTCTAATTATTTAAAAGTTTATGACTATTTTCCTGCGTCAGTTCAACGTTGGGCCATAACCTACTAAAGGAACACATTAACAGTCTCACTTTAAAATCATTAAATACCACAAGGTGAGACAGCCGAATTGATGCTCTGATTCCACTTAGATATCAAATATGGAAGGTTTATGATGCCTTACTTCAAATAACTAACGACAATAGAACAGATAGAATGGTCGCCCACGATGCTCTGTGTATAGCAAACCAGCTGCGTGACTACTTTCCTTTGCTCATTCGTTAGCTGGTATGAATTTTTACTCCGCATAAGCACAGTAAGCAAAATCTCCAAAGCACTGATTCATATTTGTTGGATGCAGTCGAGTTTCTTGAAAATATATCTGAGTACTTTGAGAGGAGCAGAAATGATACAAAGTTTCAATCTTATCTAGTTGATGCGATGGAGTTGGCATCAGCATAAGATATGGATGATCCACAGATAGGTAATACTGTGCAACCTCGAAGTCGAAAGAAGAGACACTTTCAGTACGAGGCAGAGGATGAAACTATTGAAGATCTACAAACAAGATACAAGATAGGTTTTTATTGCAAAGTTCTAGACGTGACTGTGTTAGCTTTAAGAGAAAGGTGTGAGCAACTTAAACATCAAAGCGAGTATTTCGATTTTCTTTACGAAATAAGTAATCTTAAAGATTTGATACCTGAACTTTTATCTGAAAAGTGTACTAAACTTGCCAGTATTTTAACACACGAAGAATCGCCAAAGATACTAACCCCATTGATTTGAAAGACGAACTAAAAGTGTTATCCGCTGTAATTAAGCCTAAAAGTTCACCAAAAGAGACTTTAAAATTAAAGAATATGACATTGCTCCCAATGTCAGTCTTGCACTTAGTGTTGTTAACCTTATCAGTAATAGTGGCAATTGAAGATTTTTTTTTTTTTTTTTTTTTTAAGTTAATCTTCTGAAAAACTATCTACGTTCTTCCATGTCTGAAACACGCTTGATTGGTGTAGCGATGATATCAATAGTACAGCGATGGTATCCGAATAGGCTAAAACATTGGACTATGCGAATGTGATAAAAGAATTTGCTCATATCAAAGCTAGAAAAACTTCTTTCAATTAAGCTATATATATTACCTTCATGCTCCATACTCTATTAGAAACATAGCTCTTTCGTGGCTAAGCGGTTAGCGTACGCGCCTTTGGCGTGGGAGTCCCGGGTTCGATTCCCAGCGAGAGCTCATGTATTTCGGATTCCAAGTTAATCAGTAGGTCCCGTCTCATATAGCCTTGCTGCTGAAAGGGACGTTAAACTGAAAATCAACTGAACTCTACTGGTAACCTCTTTTGATATCAGCTTAAAAATTAAAATTCTTAGTTGTGACTATATTTTTATTATTTTGTTTTATTTTTCGTGGCGGTTTCCGGATAAAAGGGGAGACACATGAAAGTACCGTCCGGGGCAGCAAAACTGCTAGCGCCGGTCCTGCAATAAGGTAGAAATACGAAATGGAAATCATCACAAAAAAGGGCTTTTTAACCTCACCATCTCAGATTGTGATGAAAGTTGGTGAAAAGCAAGAGCTTGTGGAGTAAGCAACATATGCCAAGTTGTAATCTCCAGTGACAAGTAGTTGTCAGATAGAAGTGTTGCCAATCTGGCAGAAAAGTGCTCCATTTTTGCAAACATGATAATTGAAAAAAAAAAAAATCATAACTTCGCTCCTAATTTAGATAGAAAAGTCAGACTAGGCTTATTGTAAATCTGAAGGAATGCCCTTTCAATAAGAAATAGGTGCAGATCATTTCTGTTATTTTGTTGGATCAAGGTTACACACCGTGACCTTTGACCTCAAATATCTATTTAAAAAATGCATTTTTGATTTCCGTAGAAAAAACTACATTTTGTGTAGTGTCGTGTTGTCCACCTGTCGTGTAAATTTGATGTTGGAATGGGTACAGGAACAGGAGTTACAAACTAATGAACCTAGCAGACTTCAATAAAAATGCCAAATTAAAAGATTATTGGTTGAATTAGTTTAACGTCACACGTTATGCCTTCTTGGCTAAAGGAGACGTGGACCTACTGATTATAGTAGAATCCGAACCACTTCCACTTTCATCCATTCATCTGTTCCCCCACCGGGAATCCAGCCAGGGTCAAGCGAACCTAAGCCGGGTTACCATATTAAATGAGTGGATATGATATGAAACAAGTAAATATTGCACATTTCACAATGATACTCACTTAAAAGTGGAGAGCGTGTTGTTTTATCCTTTGCATTCTCTCCTATGTGGTAATAATGTCTGTAGCTGGTAAATTATATGTGCGACTAGCAGAGCCATGCAAACCCAGGCCCAAAGACCGGTCTGAGAACAAGTCAATCCTTTAATATGCATTAGAAAATGAGAAATGTGTCGCCATAGCATTGCAATGTCTATTTGTTCTTCTCGAATGAGAAAAGCGTGTGAAAGTTTACCTAAGGTTTGCTTTCTATATCCTTATTATGTCTGTCTATTTGTTATCTGTCCTTGCTCTGTCCAGCCATGTTTATTATATAATACAGCTCATGGACCTAAAAACCTTATACTACACTCATTAGTGCATTACGAGTAACAGAGAAGATACGTAAAACTTCTACACCGTATGTAATACTAATACTACAACTACTACTGCAAATATTACTATTAATATTACGATTGCGAATGCTAGTACTGCCACTATTGCTGCGAATGCTACTACTATTATTATTACCACTACTACTACTAATTACTATACTAATACGACAGCAAATACCACTACTGCTATTACTATTAATACCAACACAAAAAAATGAAAATGAAATCTTTAATTTTACGTCCCACGGTTATACCGGCTAGGCTAAAGGAGACGGTGATGATGAGAAATAAATGACATGGTGGAATGAATAAAGTGGGAGGAAACAAATGCACACAGTGTTTGTCCACCACAAAGTTCACTTGGCGCGAGCTGCAATCGAATCAGGGGCCCCATACACCAGAGGTGAAAGCTTTTCTACTGAGCCACGTTCGAGGAACATCTACTCGGCCCTGGCGTCTTGGTGATTTATTTGATCATTATATTTTATCATATTTGTAGCATCATACTATAAACAAGACAGGAACATGTAACACCATTTGGTAATATCTGCCTTGTTAATTGAACATTACTACAGATTGCGCTGATATTATGAACACGCCAGTTCACGGTTTCGTCCTCCTTGGTCTAATGGTAGCGTTCCAAATTCTACTTAATAGGTCATGTACCTGACTTCATGATAGGTTCTTTAGGTAACTACAGCTCAGGCCGTATGGATGATGATGAGATGAATTGGTGGAATGAAAACAGTGGAAGGAAATGGGACCACACCGAAAACTCCCACACACATGGTGTTTGTCCACCACAAAACTCACATAGCGCGAGCAGGGATCGATCCGACGACCTCTAGCACCTACTGACCCACGGTTACCCCTCGTAGATCAAGCATCAGTTCACATTCTACGCAGACCGACCATAATAACTAGCATTTCTCCGATTTTTTCTGTACTTACAAGGTAAATTCTGTACCACCAGACATGTCAATCGTAGCAGTTGTAGTAGTATTATCAGTGGTCGTAGTAGTAGTACAGTACTTTATAGTCTTGAATAAAGAGTGAGTTTCCCAAACACATTACATTTAAAATAGGCTGACAACATTAGTTCCCGATCCGTCTTTCATAGTGTCCGGGCCGGCCTGGAAATGCACGTGCCCGGTTCGGCCCTATAGCATTTGTGTCCGACCCGGAATGTTCCCGGCCCGGTCCAGTTTGATATACTTGAAACGCGCGGGGCGGGCCAGACGGGCGCGGCCGGCCCGTGCAGAGCTCTGGCGACCAGTAGTAGTGCACAGGTCCACTGAAGCAAAAACATGAGTGATTGGAACAGTCAGAACAACAGGAGGTTGGAGATATAAGCTGGGTAAGTTGTTGGGAAATGCGGAGATCTGCTTATCAACGTACCCCCACTGCCTGTTAATTATGAATTACCAGGGTGCGAATTACCGGGGGGATTTTCCCCCTCAATCTCATTTTGTTCCCCCCCAAAGAAGTCAACTGAAGTATCCCCACCGGGGATGCTTGCTTTTCCCCCCAAACTATGCTTAGTATAACGTCAAATTTTATTAATTTTTGTCATTTCTTGTAAGTTTAATCTTCTAGCTGTATTTCGAAATGAACGATGTAGACTATTCAGTTTTGGTCATTTCTACTTACCACCTAATTACCCACTATTTTCAACGTTGTTTAGTTGAACTATATTATTATGACTACGGTTGTTACTTGTAACTCTACGTTCGTACCCTTCAGTTCGTCATCGTTCGTGAATTTGAATGTACTAATTGCGTATAATAAAGCCACATATGGATTTATAAATGTTCTTAGCGGTTGGCCAAGAAGAAGTAAACAAATAGCTTCTTCCACCATACTTGGCGATGTTCGGATATGTCATATTCATCCTCTATATTTGTATCGATTATCATCTTATTTTAATTTTTGTTATAACATGTTATTTCATTTTCCAGTGTACTCTTTGTTAGCACATGGTCTTCAGTCCCTAGTAGGTTGTGTGTATGCAACTCAAAGGTTGCATTTAATTTGTGACAATTAGCATAGTAATCACTGCTTTTACAGTTTACGGAAATGAATTCTTGAAACTGTAAAATTTACTCAAAATCTGAGATATAGGTATTCTCTCGTAACTATATGTTAACGTAGACACTTGGGATACGCTCCTAGTGAGCAGACATGTCAGTGAGGGTGATTTTTACGTGAATAAGCGCATAATTGAAGATTTGTTTCAACATTTGTTAATACGACTGGTTCCCCGTGTCATTGTTCGTGTCTGTATAAGCATTTCAACTGGAGCGGGTTTTTAAAAGTAAACCCTTCATTTTTCCATCTTTCTTTTCGCTGCACTGTTTGCTGTCCACGCTAATAATGTTGTCTGATAAACTTGAATGTAATGTTTTACTTTATTTGAATAACGTAGCCCATAGTGAATCAACTCATCTGTAACCTAACAGTAAAGTAATTGTAAGTGTTGACTTCCTGACCCCATCACGGAATCGATATTTCGAGAAAAAAGTCGTGAAGAGCGCAGCTTTAGCGGGGAGTAGAAGCACAACCTCGAAATTTAAATCGAGATATTTTAAATATTCGGCCTTCGACTTGACCTTGATGTCAAAAGTCGGAACCAGCAACAATCCACTTCTTGTTTGATAGGCTAATATCTACATTTAAAAAAAAAAGTCCGGTTTAACTGATAATTTTAGTGGTTTTCATAAGACTGATTGATTTTTTTTTTCAACCTGTATGTAATAACGCAAAAGTGGAAGATTTCAATACGAGTGGAAAAATTAACATATGCTTGTGATCATGGCTATCGCTCGGGCTGAATTATTAACTAAATAAACCTTCGAGAGCTACGGGGACAAGAGTGAGTACAACATTTAAACACGTTCAGAAAGGTTCGGTGGGGTGTGTATATGTCAGACAATATATACGTACATAGCTATTGTCGCTAGATTTATTAAATTAATAAATCTCTTATTTATTACGGATGTCATATATATATGGGGTAAGGCATTATTGACTAATTTTGAAATTTGCACATTCAGATTTTATGTCCTGTTGGCCTAATTTTATCCCCCCCAATATAGATGATCTAATTCGCACACTGCAATACACTGTATGCCCAGGAGGTGACAAGATGAGGGGCATTCTGGATAATGTTCTACAACAGAACGCAATTGAACATGTTAGCTTCATATAGTGAGTTACTTTTAATGCATGTGCCCTTGAGACATTAGTGAAACCAACTAACGAATTTGTTGACCTATTTAATTCTAAATTAACACTTGCAGGCACATGCTTTTATTGCAACCCAACAGGCAATGTACATGAAGGACATCATTCGGACGCAAACCGCGCTAACGTGCGGGCCCACCAGCTTCGCCTCGTACAGACTCGGCTATATACGATTTGTGCCTTTTAGTGGCCACCTAGCACAATTTGGTTTGTATTTTTGCACTGTAGTTCTTATGCCATACATCCAGAAGCTGTATTTATAAGCAAATCGTAAAAGATTTGTAATTTTTCAACAATTACTTCAGGTGGTCCCTTTTAATTTCTTCTATGACAATTGAGATACTTTCATGTCGTCAAGCGCAAATCTTTTAGAAGGCAATAAGGAGATTAGTGAAAGAATTATAATTTTTGGTCCATGTTCCGTTAAGGGGGTCCAAAACTACACTGGACCCATTGAGCTAACGTAATGTAACCTAACCTAATAGAACCTAATATAACGTTATATTATGTAATCAAACGAAAATCAATAGAAAGAAGTGGTGTCAAAGACACTGGACCCCCTTAACGGAACATTGACCTAATTTTTCAATAATTATTTCGAGTGGTGCAAAAAAAGTAAATCTGCACGGATTTTACAGTAGAACCCTAAAATACAGCTGTATTACTTTGCACTTAATTCTGTCCCTGCAGAAATTTGTTACCATATAAATGTCTTTTCGGGGTATGTTTAGTACAAGGGGTCCAGAAGCACGTAAAAAACACAAAATATACAGGAGAAATGAGTGATGCAAGTACTTAGACGTAACATAACGTAACCAAATCTAACCTAACCTAACATAAACTAACGTAAGTTAACCTGAACTAACCTAAAATAACGTAATATTAGTAGAAATAAGCGAAATTCTATCATTTTTTGGAAAATTATGCGGGACTCCTACACTAATATAACATAAACTAAACTAACCTAACGTAACCTAAACTAGCCTAACCTAACTTAAACTAACCAACCCTACCCTAAACTAACCGAACGTGATCAGAAATTACCAAAATCGTAACATTTTTTAGAGAAAAGAACTGGACCCCTTCTGCTAAACATAGGCCGCCTTTTCATACAAAGTATTGAATTTTACCTGTAAATCTTCTAAAATGTGGTGAACTATAAATATAGCAACCCCGTTAAAATTACGAATAATTTGTGTCATAAAAATTCCGATATTTCATCTATTAATCATTCTGATGAAAGCAGCCAAAACGTTCCTGTCTTTTTTCAAAGAAATAGAAGGTTAACCTACGATTATACGTGAAATTTATGATAATTATATTTATATGCAGATTAAACTTACGAGTTCAAACGTACACAATTCACATTCTTGGTAAAAATTACTATTACAAAAAATGATTTTGTAACTGAATTAAAATATGTTAAACCTGAAAGAACAATCTAATAAAAAAAAACTAATAAAGAACAATCTTATACCTTAAAGTCTCTCTCTCAATGTTTTGATGCTTCAGGAGAATGTCCAAAACTTTAAATTAATGTTTAGATGGTTTAGCAAATATTTAAACTGTGCACCTCTTCGAACGTCATTCAATTTCAGTGTTACCAGGATATGGCGTTTACATCTACGGAAGCAATGCGGTGAACCTCACTCGCTGCTTCCGCAAAATTTGCGTAAAAACAACGCAAGCATTCAAAAAGTAATAATAAGCTTAACTTCCGCCGATTATCAAAATAAAATGAGAATTTTGCTGTGTTGATGCAAACCGTTTACGGAAGGAGGCCACCTGACTAGATGAGTCGTGTAGAAATTACGAACACTCGAGCACACTCTCCTGGCAATTCGATCAGAAGATGAATATGCATTCCAATAACATTGTATTAAGGTTTAAAATAGTTTGGTAAACAAGAGGGGGCTCCTGATTCTTTGAACCTCGTGTTCTATTACCATCTTTGCACTTCCACCAACTTCAGTAAAATTTGTCTCATAGTGCCTCAGAAACTCGTAACAATTACATGACATTTTTACATTTTCGTGACTCACCGGAGAGTGTTCAAATTAGACAGCTATAACTAAGACAAGCAAACGAATAGTACAGGAAATTTTACTGAATACTCTGTTGTGTGCGATATACATTTTTATTTTCAAGTTGGTTCGTTTCAACTTTCAACAATTTACAATTTTGATATATACTTTGTGAAATTGATTAACCATGTCGTTTACATACTGATTATTACTTTATTATGCAAAGATATTTGTTGTTAAAATACAATGAAAACACTTTTCAGTTTAAAGGAATTAATAAAATATAGACAGATCTATAGTAAAAGAAAAATTAAAGAAGAGTATTTTATAATAGAGAGGAAGAAGAAACTCGTGACAATAAGATAATTAATAAGTTGCACCGAATTCTCCAACTCCACACAACAGTTGACCATTAGGTTATACACGACAAATAATGGCGAAAAAATTCCAACCGATATCGTGACTCTCTATGGTAGAACGAATGTCGCGACATCTGCTAGCGGACATTGTAACTAAGTACATAGAGTAGGTAAGTGTCGCCATCTGCTAAGCTTTACTCAAATTGATTGATCGATTAGATATGATTCTTTCTCATAAAAATAGGCAGTAAAGATGAATCCAGTAAAACGAGAAAAAGGGAAAGCTTAAGCGTTAGGTTTTGAGTTGTTTACGATTGTATGGATTTAGAAATTAAGCTACAATTTAACCGATATACCAAATACAGAAATTATTATTATTATTATTATTATTATTATTATTATTATTATTATTATCAGGGGTGTAACCAAGGGGGGGCATCGGGGCCGCCCCCCCCAAATGACCAGCTTTTAAAACATCATAGTAAAATTATCTCGCTTCATTCATTTAAAAGTAACAAATTTTATTGACAATTAATAATTTATGGTAAAATAGTAAGAAGAAATATTGTTTTTTTTCATACCGATCGAAAAATAGTATAGTATCTCTTCCTTATACCAATAGAAAAATAGGATACTTTTTTGTGACAGCAGATTACACAATTTACTGCGATTTATATGCTTTAACAAGTATATTTTTATATGCTTTAACAAAACAATGTTTTTATTCAATTTGGATTTCATTCGCTCTCTCTTTTATTTCTACCCAGTGTAATAAAATAATTGTTTTTTTTTTTTTTAAGTCACGAATAATAAATATTTTTGTCAGGAAACCGTAAAGAAATTAAGTGAAATTTCAAAGAAAATTAATCTTGTGTAGATAGATTCTGTATATAAGGTCTTAAATTTAAAAGTAACCAAGAAAAGTTTTGTTGCTTTTTCACCCACCACCTTCGAACATTGATATGCCACTTAATCTGGAAGATCAAAAATAGTCCTCATCAGCATCGACGACCTTCTGAAAACGTTCTGGAAGACCATGGAATCCATCGCGGTAGAACTTGGTGGGCCGTGAAACGAAGGAAGTATCAGGTGCATTTTGGACTTTTACTAGGGATTTGAACTGGCGTTCTCTAAGGTGATTGTTCAAAGAATGGAACAGGTGATAATCGGACGGTGCAATACCCGGGGAATATAGTGGTTGCAATATTGTTTCCCATCCAAGGCGGAAAATGATGTCCTGAGTCATCTTAACCACGTGGGACTTAGCGTTGTCCCGTAAACGAGGACCCATTTGCAATTCAGAAGTGATGGCTCCAGAGTTTTGAGATTTTGTTGAGCACAGCTTAACTGCTGACACTACACAGTTGCATTGATACTCTGACCAGCTGGTAGCAGTTCCCGATGCACAATGCACCAAACACACAGAAGGACCTTATCCTGGTACAGTGCTGGTTTCGGCTGTTTTGAAATCGGTTCATGGGATGCTAACCAATGATGACGGCGCCGTGGAGCTTCGTATAGGACACATTTTTTATCACATGTCAACGCCCTGTCCAGAAATGGCTCCGAAACAGTAAATAAACACAGGCGACTGCCGCGTTTCCTTCTGGCCCGGAGTCAAAATATGTGAGACCCATTGACCCAACTTGTGGTGCTTCACAAGTTGATGGATGTGCTGCCGAATGGTTCTTCCACACACTGAATTGTAGTCCCAGTTCCTCTTTGTACATGTGTTGGTCTTCCGGCACGTGATGTTTTCAGGTGTTTCGTCATCGTCCTTAAACTTGTTAAACCATCGCTGCAATGTCCGCGTCGTCACGACACCCTCATCAAAGGCCTGGCATATCTTCTGTCCCGCTACAGCGGCGTTTGATCTCCATTTGAACTCGTTCAGCATACATGCTCTTATGACGCTCTGTGGATGTCCCATGTTCCCTCTGTCTTTACGCAAGTTCACGGTGTATCTGAATTGCCACAACCAGGTAGTATGTTGGATATACTCACACCAACAACTGACGTTCGCCTTATCTCCACTTGCATTCAACTCATGGTGTGAGGTTCAATTGAACACAGACTTCCACGAAAAGGGACAGAACTTTCTTGGTTACCTTTATAGTTATGCACAAAAGTATAGCGTTTGGTCCCGGGCAGTAGTTTTGATTAAACATAATAAAAACTATCTTGAATATAATTTATGGGTAATAATAATAATAATAATAATAATAATAATAATAATAATAATAATAATAATAATAATAATAATAATAATAATAATAATAATAATAATAATAATAAGCTAAAATTGTGTCTTTAGCTTTCCAGAAGAAAACCAAAATTTTCCTTTCTTTCAGGCCTCAAAAACACTAGCAGCAACACTTTTTTGGCTTTGTACATTGTAGCTGGCCCCCCCCTCAAAAACGACGCCCCCCTACACAAACCTGCTGGCTACACCCCTGATTATTATTATTATTATTATTACATGGACGTTTTTATTAAGATGGTGTCATTTCGTTAAGAGTTTCTTGTTGTAGAACCAGGAAATTTACTACAGTGAAACCTGTCTATGTTGGCCACATTGGTTCCATTGAAAAATTACCAATTTATACAGGTGGTCAACTTACAGAAAATAAGTGTGATTGGTGTATTTTCAGAATAGGATTTTTAGTATTCCTTTATTGTAAAATTTTATTAAGCAATAGCATAAGAGCTACTTTTAAATAATGTATATATAGAGTAATCATAACAACATGCAGTACTCGAAAAAATTACATACCTATATTATCTGTTTAATATTTGTACCATATTCTTTCTGAAAAAACCAGTCTGAATTATTCGGATTGGAAACACAATAGCACAAACAACCATAAAATAGAAACATATGTACGGAGTTTATTGAAATTGATATTGTGTTCAGATTGAAAATAAGGATTGATTATTCAGATTGAAAACAAGAAAAGCAAAGTTACAAATTGAACAATTTATATACTTTTTTTTTTTTTTTTTATACCTTTCTTAATGAGCTACAAGTATTTCGTTCGGAGCAAAAGATGTTTTGAGAAAATCGTAAGAGAATTTATATCTCAGAACCTCTGCTATCTTTCGACAAGTCGTCAGTTGCCAATAGTTGACACTCCCCCCCCCCTTCCGATGAAAGAAGCCGGTATAGCTAATGATGTTACCATAATAGACAGGTTAAACAAATACGTATACAACCATTTTTTGAATTCCTTTACGTGCTTTTTCTTATTCACATCTTCCTTTCCACCCCTTTATTAGGATAGTGTTCTGGCCATTGACCTGCAAGAACAAATCGTGGGAATCCATACTTCGTTGTCTCCAGTCACAAATACAGAACATCTGCTTTCAATATGAGAATACGAAAGAGTTATAAGAAAAATAACAGAACGGTATTTTGCGTGGCCAAGATACGTAGGTGAATTTATCATTATCATCATAGGGTAAACATTGCTTCAATGTGGCCAACTTCCAAGATAGACATGTGGCCAACTTGCAGAGTAATAAGTAACGAACGTCTTATAAGAAAATGAAGGTTCAAGACGAACCAGGCCAAGATGAGCAGGTGGCCAACTTAGAGAGGTGCCAAGTTGATAGCTTTTACTGCACTTTTGTTGCACTAGGCTATTTGTCAAATCTTCTATTTATAGCTGTATTGCAGTGGCGTATTTAGTTAGGCTTCCGAGCTTAAGCCCCCCGAAATCTTATTTAGTATAATAAAGTACATGAAATATCTTCCAGAATTTTCACATTTTCAGGCAAAGTTAGCAAAGCCTCCCCGAAACAAAATCGTAAATACGCCACTGCTGTATTGGTACAACAAATAAATTCTATTCTAGTTTATGTCTATTATAATCTAATTTTCGAATTGTTTGTCATCAATTCTTTAACCCTTTCGGCAGATATGCTCACAATTGTGAATGCTACTTTCGGTTGCCCAAAATGCCAATTAATGGATTTTAATAAACAAATTAGGCACAAGCACATTTGTGAGTGTCTGAATGACAAGTCGTCAGGTACTGAATTGCCATCTGTTGAGTATATTGAAAATCACAACGTTTATAAGTAGTGTGTTCTGCTGAAAGGGTTAATCAAGAATACTCATATTATTATTATTATTATTATTATTATTATTATTATTATTATTATTATTATTATTCAAAGGACGTTATCACGAGAATTTAAATAGCGACGTATCAAAGGAAGATATGCATTCACATTTCTTATCATCTAGATTGACGATTAAGGGAATGCTAAGTAGTATTTTTTATTTTTTTCCGAGGAAACTATGACAGGTACTCTCCTTTCTTTTTGAAATAATCTCTTCTCCTGTTTTGGTGTCAATTACGAAAATCGGAACGAAAAAAAAAAAAATGGAACGAGTGGTTTGTTCTCGGTTTATCTATATTTCTGTATTGCACTGTTAAACATTTTTTTTTTTTTTCTACAAAGACGAAAGTAGCTGTTCTTTATCGATTTTTAGGCACTGAAAACGTAAATCACTGTGTTAAGAAATGTCTTCTAGCCCATGTTTACGAATAAATCGTCTGTTTATGTTTTACTTATAATATAATGTAACATTATAATATCAATACAGTGCTTCACAGGTTAAATAGTTGTTAGCAATTCAGTTGTGTGCTGTACTTCTCATGCGATTTGACAATGCTACTCATGTCAGCCACACATAACTTGCTCCGTCAACCACATGATACTAGCCAAGGAGTGAATGGACTTCTAACCATCTTTGAAGTGAATTTCCTTTTAGTAACATGTCTGTTTTTGTCTGTACTGTGTAGTGTTGTTCGCGTGTTTATAGTACTTCGTGTATTATTATTATGTCCAGCACTTGTAGTAAAAATCCAGCTAACTGTTGTTACATTTGTGGGGATGTGATTTAGTGATCGAGGAAGCAATCTTTTACTCTAGCATTGAAACAAATCTACATTCTGTATTTTGTGTGTCGAGTTGGAGAAGATAACACTTGGCTTTACATTGTGTTGTAGGCCTGCAGTATGTTCATCAACACTGGGAGGGATGGTGGCTTAGTGGTAGAGCGTTTCATTCTAGTGCATGGGGTCTCTAGTTTGATTCCAGGTCAAGTAAGTTTCTGGTGGACAACACATCGTTCCTGTGGATTTTCTCGGGCAGTCCGTTTCCTCCCACATTTTCATTCCACCAATCCATTCACTTGTCTTAATCATCTGTTATCTATTAGCGTAAAGGGCATAATTGTGGGACGCTCAGCTGAAATATTTCATCAACACAGAATTTGGACGCTCGGCAGGCCCGTATCCACGGGGGCTAGCGTGGGCCACCCCCTAATTTTTTGCTTCCCCCCTTAAAATTTTCACGGTAGGCTTGCAAATGAACTATAATATGGTGATGAACTATACTATGGTTGGATTGCCCCCCCCCCCTAATTTCTACTGACCCCCGTACATTTTTGGGCTGGCTACCGGCCTGACACTCCCATCCCCCCATAGTACCATCTCCCGAGTAGCTGGAAATTATTCATGGGGACCTATACATATACAGTATATGGAGAGCCTAAGGCTAAATGCATAGAGGTGTAACCCAAGCCAAAGTCCTTTTTAAAAAAAAAAAAATACATAATATGCATCATTTAACAACATCCTAGGAATAAGTCGTTCTCTATCAGCAGAAAATAAATACAGTAAACTACCGATTTTATCCGCAGAATTGAAAAAATGAAATGAAATGATATTTTTGACTTTTACGTCCCACGATTATGCCGGTTAGGCTAAAGGAGACGGTGATGATGAGAGATGAATGAAATGGTGGAATGAAGAAAGTGTGAGGAAACGGGAGAACCCCGAGAAAACCCACGCACACAGTGTTTGTCCACCACAAAGTTCACTTGGCGGGAGCAGGGTTTGAACCCGGGACCCCAAGCACCAGAGGTGAACGCTCTACCACTGACATCCGCGGAATTGAGTGACATGGCAACCGCGGATAAGCGAATTCCATGGATAATCCGCAAAATGACCAAAGAAGAACACAAATCAACATGAAAATGCTTTTAAATACTTTTTATTTACAGTAGGGGGCTTTAATACATAATTATGACGTAATAAGTAGGAGTTTCATGGAGTTACAAGTTTGATACTTTACTTGTTTTTACAAAATAATGGATCAACTTTTTTTTTTTACGTTAAACTTCTCTTCTTTATTTGCGGTTGAAAATTTCATATTGTACCGTAGTATGACGTTGCTCAAAACAGGAAGTAAAACAGCGGATAATCGATATTTTACTGTACAATTATAAGCTGTCATCCACATACCTCGACAAACATAGAAACTATGAAATGAGTGATGATTTATGCAACTACGTATGGTCTTCAGTTCTCTGTTTTATCTATCAATCAACTTATTTAAATGTATACAGGGCGAGCCATTAATCTTGAAACGCCATTGTAACTTATAAACTGATAAAAATGTTAGAATTGTATGTGAAGCAAATATCGACAATGACATTGTTTGACATACTTTACAATACCGAATCGAAGTAGAAACCGCTATAAAGAAATTAATGAAGAACAAATCTCCGAGTGTAGACGAAATTTCGAGTTTATTTTAGCTACAGGCAAAAAAAAAATGTGGAACAAGATACACAATCTCATTCTCCTAATCTGGAACAAGGCAGAATTGCCACAAGAGTGGAAAGAATCAATCATTGTTCCAATTCACAAGAAAGGCGGCACAACTGATTGTAATAATTGAAGGGTTTGGTGCAAGAAAGAGGCGGCTCCAAGGCTCCACTTTTTCCAGTATGTAGCAAATAAAAAAAAAAAAAAAAAAGTTTTAAAATTCTCGCGAACTCGGAGTACAGGCAGCTCCATCTGCCGCATTTCTTTGGAACTAACGGGTGGAGCTGCCTCATTCTTGTACTCTGTACCAAATGAACCGCCTGTTTCTTTTGTATGTGATAGATTGTGCAACTCAATAGCGGCACAAAGTGGAACTACCTTCTTCTTGCACCAAACCATTCAATTATCGAGGAATTTCTCTTCTGTCAACATCCTATAAAATCCTCTCAAACATTCTATTATCATGACTGACTCCATAAGCAGATGGAATTATTGGAGATTATCAGTGCGGATTTAGACGAAACCGATCAACTATCGACCAAATATTTACTATTCGACAAATACTCGAAAAGAAGTGGAAATACAATACCCCGGTATATCAAATATTTATTGACTTACAAAGGCTTACGACTCGGTTAGGAGAGAAACATTATACAACATTCTTACAGAATTTGGAATACCGAAAAAGCTAATTAGATTAATTAAGATATGCTTAAATGAATAACAAAGTAAAGTCCGGGTAGGAAAACTTTTGTCCACGAGCTTTCACGTCGAGAATGGCCTGAAACAAAGAGATGCATTCTAGGCATTATTATTCAACTTTGTCCTGGAATGCGCAATAAGGAAATTTAAAGATAGCCACTGGGGCCTAGAGTTGAATGGTATTCCACCAGATTATGGCGTACGCTGAAGATGTAAATTGAATAGAGGATGATAGGAGAACAATAGAAAGAAATGCAGAGGTCTTATTAAAAGCTTCCAAGGACATGGGTTTAGAACAGCGTTTCCCAACCGGTATGCCGTGAATGGACCGCTGGTGTGCCGCGAGGAAATCGAAACAAAATTATTAATTATATAGCAACCAAATTGGAAGACATAGGAAAAAATGTATATTTTTGTATTTCACATTACTATGAATTTCTACCATGGAAAAAATCACTGTAATTGTAATATATTATTCTAAATCTATTACTGCGTAGCAGACAGTATTTCGGCTCGTACACATTTCCACGTTTAGCTGTTATGTTACGCTTCGATTGAGAGTCACACTAACACCGAGAAATGGAAGCACTTGTACGGTACGCGTCAAGTGAACGTTCGTAGAACACTCATTCGCACGTGAATGAGAGAACAACACTTTGTTCAACAGGTGTGTTTTGACTTCGACACATCGCAAGCTGTGTGATTGCAATGATATGCACCGGTTTTGGTTAAAACAGCAAAGTTAAAAGTACAATACATTTGTTTGTTCGTTTGTTATTTAGTGATCTTCGTTCTTAGTGAAGGTTTGGATACAGTTTTCGAATAAGAAAGCGTATTTTAAAAAATTTGAGTCCTATATTTCATTGCAATTGTTCTCTATTTAAAAATTAGAATAAAATATAAACAATGAAATAGCATAGGGGAAAACCAGTGATCGAGCTTTCATCTCTGTGAGAAGGAGATCAGTAATCACAGAAAAAAATTACCATGGTATTTTATATTTGCAAATAATAATAATAATAATAATAATAATAATAATAATAATAATAATAATAATAATAATAATAATAATAATAATAATAATATCTATGAGTGTGCCGCGAGAATTCAAGTTACACCCGTAGTGTGCCGCAAGTTGAAAAAGGTTGGGAAACGCTGGTTTAGAAGTAAATGCAGAAAAAACTAAATACAGAAGTTCGTCGGGATCGTAATACGGCAAAAGATGGATGCGTTAAAATATTAAATAATACTTTTGATAAAGTGGATACTTTCAAATATCTAGGATCAATATTAACAGACGAAAACCATATTCACGAAGAAATCAAATGTCGACTAAAAGCAGGGAATTCGTGCTATTATTCAGTTCAAAATCTCTTGTCGTCGCGAATTCTGGCGAGGAATTTGAAGCTTATACTACAAAAAATGATAATCATGCCTGTTGTAATGTATGGTTGCGAAACACCGTCGCTTACTCTGAGGGAAGAACATAGGCTGAAAGTATTTGAGAACAAGACCCTGGGACGAATATTCGGACCCAAGAGGAACGGGAATGGGGAATGGCGGAAAGTTCATAACGAGGAACTACATAATTTATACGGTTTACAAACGTTCTTAGGATCATCAGATCTAGGAGGCTCAGGTTGGCAAGTCATGCAGCCAGGATGAAAGAAAGTAGGAACGCTTTCAAAGTCTTAACTGAAAAATCAATCGGAAAACGACCATTAGGAAGAGCTAGACGCAGATGGGAGGACATTACTAAGATGGTTATCGCAGAAATAGGAATACAAAGTAGAAAGTGGATCCGGTTGGCTAAGGATATAAGTCAGTGGAGAGATTTTGTGAACATGGTATTGAACCTCCGGGTTCCATGGGCCAGAGTTAGTTAGTTAGTTGCAAACTTTAACATTTTTTGTAATATCTTCGGAATTGTTTGAGATATCAACTCACTGTAACCGGTGGTTTTTACGGTAATTGAAAGCGATCGGATCACCGGATGTGATACTAATTTAACCAATTTTTTGAAACAAGATATTTTGGAGAAAAGAATAATATTTAATTCCTTCTACGTCTTATCATGATCGTAGTACTCGATACTGATATACTTTGGATGCTATTTGATCCAATCGACTCATATAATGTTATGACTGCTGTAGAGCTCCCCGAAATTTGGTTGTTTATGGTACTGTAGCATCCGAAGTTTCAAAATTGAATACAAAATGCGATATTGTAGGTTTTAGTTTAATATGGAGAATTGACATGTGTAGAGCCACCTGAAAAATATAGCTTAACCCTTAAAGGATCCTGGCTTTTTGGGCTATTTTTTAGACTTTCAGTCAAGCAGCTACTGTATCGTCACTATTTATCCTAGGATCATGGTTCATACCTCATTCTCTTCAGAATAGAGCTGACTTTCAAATGGTACCACTTGCATGCTCATACCATATACCAAAAGCGGGGGAAAAAATGTCAAAGTGAAAATTTCGGAGGGAAAATTTTTTTTCTCGAACTTTGGCCCCCCTGGACCCCCCTGTGAGATCGTAGTCATCTAAAAAGAATCTGATAAATAGTACTTGGTATACTGAATGCGTGTGTGAAATTTCAAGTTTCTATCTTGAATAGTAAGGGCGGGAGAATTTTTATCAAAAATTCCCACAATGCCCCAAATTACCATAAAACACTATGATCTCAGGGGAAAAAAATCCTGAGACATCCCTAATTACCCTAGGACTATAATCCGCCAATCGTTCTCTTCAGAATAGAACTGTCTTTCAAGCGGTACCATTCACATGTCTCCATCATGTATCTAAGGCGGAAAATTCCTGAAGAAAGGGATTTTTTGGGGCAAAATTTCCCTTTTTTCAACTTTTGCCCCTCTGGACTCCCCCTTTTTTTTACGCAGAAATCGAAAAAAAAACTTCTGGTAAATACTACTCGGTGGACTGAATGTTTGTACAAAATTTCAATCTTCTACGTGAAAAAATAGGCCCGCCAGAAAAAATTTCCCTACCATGCCCCAGTTTTACCCTATACAGAAGTATATTTGGATAAAAATTCACTGAGACGGCCCTAATTACCCTAGAATAATAATTCGACCGTCGTTCTCTTCAGAATGGAACTGCCTTTCAGACGGTATGACTCACGTGGTCCTATCATGTATGTAAGGCGGGAAAGTGACGAAAAACGGGATTTTGGGGGTAAAAAATCCCTTTTTTTTACCCCTTTGCCCCTCTGGTCCCCCTCCCCCTGTTTTAGCACTGACATCGGAACAAAAAACCTGGTAAATACTACTCGGTGGACTGAATGTTTGTGGAAAATTTAAATCTTCTACGTAGAAAAATAAGCCCGCCAAAAAAGATTGAACATAGGCTTAGAAAATGAGAAAATAAATTTTTGATTTATGACGTCATCACCTCCTATGTCTGGACGCAGGACGGTCTGAAACCATACGTAATGTCTTCTACAAGGCCTCTGGACTTGGAAAACAAAAAAAAAAAAAAAAAAACGGACGAAAAAGCTCAAATAGAAGAGAAATAACGCAATGTACCATGAAAAACGCGTATGGTACAAATTGTACCATAGGATCCCCAAAGGGTTAAAGGTTAATTCACACAGTGTACCGTTCCCCTGCCATGCTCCGACAGCTTCGCTTTGCAGAGAAACAACCTCGGTCGCAACTCGACGGTCGTGATGCTTCGGCTTTCCTCGGAGCACTCGAAGTGGCACGAAGTTGACCACAACCAAGGGGAATGTAGAAAGCAGTAGCAGTATGACACATCACATGGTATGTGTGGATGGAGCATGGCAGAGGAATGGTATGTGCACGGTACTTTATGTGTGAATTAGCCTTTGGGTTCGCAATACTATTAATCTAGTGGTATTGCAAAGTATGTCTAACAATATCGCTATCGATATTTGCTTCATACAAAATTTCAGCGTTTTTATTAGTTTATAAGTTACTATGGGCTTTCAAGATTAATAGTCCACCTTGTATACATTTAAATAAACTGATAGGTAGATAAAATGGAGAGCTGAAGACCTTACATAAATCATCATTCATTTTATAGTTATCATGCTTGTCGAGGTATGTGGATGACAACAGAGAAAATGGTTGAAGCATGATTGTACAGTAAACTCTCGATTATCCGAGGGCGGATATTCATTTTGTGGTTTACACGCGGTGCTTTTTTCATTTTTTTTTTTTTTTTTAGCGACGATAATCTACAGTACGATATAACATTTTCAACTGCAAATAAAGAAGAAATATTTAACGAAAAAAAGAAGTTGATCGATTACTTTATAAATAATAATAATAATAATAATAATAATAATAATAATAATAATAATAATAATAATAATAATAATAATAAACCTTCAAACTTTTAAGCAGGCTCGCAGCCAGCCCAAAAATGTAGGGGCCGATCCAACCATATCATAGTTCATTACCATATTGCAAGCCTACCGTGCACATTTTAGGTGGGCTAGTAAAACTTTAGGGGGACCAGCCCCTTGTGGATACGGGCCTGCTTGGAAATGTATAAAAGTACTGCTTATTAAGTCATTATTGTATATGTAGTGCTTTACTGTAAATAAAAAGTATTTAAAAGCATTTTCGTGTTGATTTGTATCATTTTTTTGGTCATTTTGCAGATTATCCGTGGAATTCACTTATCCACGGTTGCCGTGCCAGCCAATTCCACGGATGATCGGTAGTTTACTGTATTTATTTTCTGCTGATGGAATACGACTTATTCCTAGCAAGTGGTTAAATGCTGCATATATAGTGGTGCCCACCCCCCTCATGTCCATGACGCACCCCCCTCAATTGTCTATCCGTAGGTGTTCTTTCATGAAAAAAAACTTTTCGATTAATTTTTACACCCCTCAATCATATTCATATAGATTTAACCCCCCCAAATATTTCAATGACGCAGTTTGTGACATAGCCTCCCTTTGTGGGCACCCCTGGCATATATCGAGTCTTGAGAGCACAAATCTTCTTATGTCCATTTTCTATATTTTTCAGGAGACTGTTTCCAAGTGATAAGTGTGCCCTAGAGAGTTTGCGTTTTGCGACAACTGTTCACTGTGTATTACCAAGGAGCTATTTACAATAGACATATATTTGTGCACCTGACATAGCAGGTATCAAGCTATCGAAATAGTTGACAAAGTCAATACTGAGAAAAATTCAACATGTGACATTTCTGCTCTCAAGACTCGATATTATGTATTTTAATGTTAACAAATATGTTTTCTTTTTCTTTCTTTCTTTTTTTTTTTTAAGGAACTTCGGTTTGAGTTGGACCTAGGCCCTCCATACATTGTATATGTATAGATCCCCTGAATAATTCCCGGCTACTGAACGTATGGTACTACCGAGCATCCAAGTTCAGTGTTGATGAAATATTTCAGCTGAGCGTCCCACAATTATGCCCTTTACGCTAATAGACAACAGATGATTAAGACAAGTGAATGGATTGGTGGAATGAAAATGTGGGAGGAGACAGGAGTGTCTGAGAAAACCCACGAACACAGTGTGTTGTCCACCACAAACTTAATGGGGCCAGACTCGAACCAGGAACCTCACGCACCAGCAGTATGCACTTAACCACTCAGCTACCGTGCCCCGTGATGAACAACTCGTACAACACATATGTGAAGCCCAAGTGTTATCTTCTTCAATGCGACACACAAAATATAGAATATACTCCCTTTTTTTATTTACTGCTGAATAAATCGTTGCTTCTTCGATTCAAAATCATGTCCTCAAAAATGTAACATAAGTTATCTGGACTTTTACTACAGCTGCGGAACATTTTAATGCACTTAACTATAAACACGTGAACAACACTACACAATACAGATAAAAAACAGAGAACATGTTAATAAAGGGAAATTCAGTTGAGAAGTGGATGGAAGTCCACTTATTCCTTGACTATTATGTAGTTGATGGAGTAGGTCACGTATCGCTGATATAAGCAGCATTGTCACTTCTCCTCAGAAGTACCGTACTTAACACTGAATTGCTAACTACAGTTTCCCTATCGAGCACTATATTTATGCGTATCGCTATTATATCGTTTCATTACATTATTTGCATAAGATAAACAAACGATTTACAGGACAGTGTAATACAGAATTACACTGAAAACTAACTACCGGTACGTGTTGAATTTTGTATTTTTCTGGTTTTTATAGCTGACACTAAAAAAGAAGATTATTTCAGGAAGGAACGAGCGATGCCCGTCACAAGTTTCTCAAGAAAGTACATTTAAAGAATACTTGCTTAGCAATGATAAGAAATGCTGTTGGTTTAGCAGGAATACATAAATTCTCCTGATATGCCCTTCCACTATTATTATTATTATTATTATTATTATTATTATTATTATTATTATTATTATTATTATTATTATTATTATTATTAACAACAAGAAAAACAACTACAATAATAATAATAATAATAATAATAATAATAATAATAATAATAATAATAATAATAATAATAATAATAATAATAATAATAATAAAATTTGAAATTACGGCGCATTCCAATCTACGTGATTTCAATATTGAAACCCAAAATAGTTGGTAGCTATAACTTCTGGCTGCAGCAGAAAAAGAATACGAGAGGCAGAACCTGTTCATTTGACTTTGAAGTCATTACCCTCTATCTCTTACTGTTTTGACTCTATTGAGCTTAACATTAAAAAAAAGGATATATTCTATTAATTGATATTGCAACAAAGGAATAAAATCAGAGACGAAACGAACGAGGCTGTATCAAAAAGTCTCAAGACTAGTTCTGTAACACGCAAACAGATGGCAGCACTAGACTGCACGCACAGGCACAAGGAGCACCGATCTTCATAAGTCAGTGTGCCAGCCAAGATAGCCTTGTGTACCAAATTTCACAGAAGTAAATCCCCACGCTGAGCGGGTTTGCATATCCAGGCTCCTAACTATGAAAATATTTACGATCACTCCAACCCCAATCATTTCACAGATTCAACCTGTTGTATAAAAGTTATTAGGACATAAAATTGAATGTAATTTATACGAAAAACCCTTTTATGCATTGCAAGACCTGTAACGTCCAAATATTCAACCACAAACTTATAGTTGTATCGACATAAACAAACAAACAAAATAAAAAAAAAGTGTGGAGCAGGAAACCACTTTACACAAAAGTCAAAAGAGGTTATTGAAGGCATACGAACTGGTCGAGCGGTTTGGGTGACTAGTCTGTCAATCAGAAGTTTATGTGTTCAAACCCTGTAGAAAATATTCGTTTTGTTTTTTTTCTTAAAAGTGTGTTCCTATTTTCATCAGAGGACTGAGAACATTTCTTTGAATAAATCTTTGGAAATTACTTTTCTCTCAAATTCGATTAGAAGCGAACATTATATGAATTGCAAATCTAAAATCCACAGCTGAGAACAAAATATTAAGTATGTTCAATATGTCATTATTATCATTTGATTTGTAATTAAAAAGTAATTATAAGCATTGACGATTTCAGAAGATTCTCCCCGGTAATGGTCAAGATATGAATGAGAAAAAACTGATAAAACATTATTAGTCTACTTTGAGCATGATCGAAAATAACTTATGGCCACGAAGGGGAAATTTATGTCGACAGGATCTCAAATTCTCCGACGGGTCATGACCTGAAATTATCATTGTTTGAAAGGTTTCCTTAACAAATAGAATATTATATTTATTTCTCCTTCTACGTTTTGAAATGGAAAAATCATAATTTTAAATAGAATTATAATACGATAAGCATAAAGATTTATACAACTAATGAAGTAAATATCCTTGTGTAAGTTATCGATTTCTATTCGGATTAAAACTCGAATATTCGTTTGCATCACACTTTAAAGTAAATCCTCTCTATATATAGTTCCTACTGGAAAGCATGTTTAACTCCAATTACTTAATCAATATTTTTAATAATATATTTTTATTGTAATACTCTTACTATTCAATGTTGTATGCACTTAATTTCCCAAAGCAAAACCTCACAAATGTATAATTGACTAGTAAATATTATCAAATAAATTATCATTTAGTTTACGTAAACATTGCATCGCCTGATTTGAAACTTCGTATTTTAAATAATAATAATAATAATAATAATAATAATAATAATAATAATAATAATAATAATAATAATAATAATAATAATAATAGTAGTAGTAATAAAATCATAGCCATATCTTTATCAGAATTTCAGGCTTAGTCAATAAATGAATTCAACATAGTCTCTATTCGAAGCTCTATTTAATCGAATCAGATAGAAATACGAAGAGGAACTTCGAGAACAGATAAAAGAAAAATGTTACTTTGGTGGGTTTGGATGTAACTTTTAAGAGTTAGTTTTTTTTTTTTTTTTTTTTTTTTTGCAAATTACAGACAAATGCCTTGGACACTTTTTTCTTTTCTTTAAGTTAACTGATTCACCGAACGTATCTGACATATGAGTAACTTGTCTCTATATTCTACTCGGTTATATACACGTTTTACAATCTTTTCCATTAACCTTGAACGACAAGAACACGAACACAAAAACATCCACATAGGTATGACAGTTAAAACTCCTAACCTCCCCCACGGGGAATCGAACCCGGGACCACATACACCTGAGGCACACGTGCTAGCCACTAGACCAGCGGGAAGAACAAATTAAATGTATTTTGTAGTGTCTGAAGTTTATAGCTATTTCCCCCTGTTGTAGTATGTTTATTGATTTTTTAATGTTTACCGTATTCGTTACTTTGAGGAATGATATATATTATTGATATAGGTTTTATTACATATTCGGCCATAAATATTATATAAATTATCAGAATTATTCATGATCTTCCATGGAAATTCACTGGTGCATGCGCAGTAGACAGACAGTGTAATTGGAAGATGAGTTCAACAGAGATTATAGGGCTATATTCCGCCGATTATATTTTATTTAATAACTATTTAGAAGAGATAACGAAAACGAGTCTACATAATGAAGATGGAATTTCCGTAGAAGATAGAATGGTGAGGTGTATACGGTTTGGGGTTGATATGGTTGTTGTTGTAGAATCTAAAAAGAAAATTAATAAGATGTAGAAAACTTGGGAAAGGCTTGTGAAGAATATGGGATGAAAATAAATGTTAGAAAGACAAAATCCATGGTGATTGAAACGAAGCGATCGGTGTGAAATATAGAAGTAGGAGCGGGAAAAAACAACAAGTGATTAGTTTTCGATATCTGAGTACTATTACTAGTGATGATTTGACATGCGAACGTGAAATAAAAGCAAGGATAGAAATGGCGAAAAGAGCCTTTAGGATGGAGGAAATAGTATTTTGAGGGGTATGGTGGCAGGGAAGAGAGGGAGAGGACGAATTAGACTATATAGAAACAGAATTAGGCTATTGGCGATATCAAAACAGAAAAATCGTATGTGAAGATGGAGAGGTTAACAGAAGATCGTGGAGCATGGCAGCTTCTCAGCTGCGGTAAGTGACCCGCTGGTAATGGCGGAATACTTCTGATATAATGATACTGATGATGCACAGTAGGAACAGAAATATCCACTTTACTGTCATTGCTAATACGAATCACAATGCAAATTTCTACAGGTTGTCAAAATACCTCGCTCTAAAAGCTGTAGAAAACTATCTGTTACTATGCGAGGGAAAATCATAGGTCGAGCAACAATTAGACAAATTGCCATTCAGATAGCTAGGGGTATGAGCTGTGACGAGAAAACAGTGAAGAAATTGATTTAGCGGTATGAAGAAGGTAGTGAATATTTCACATCTTGGCCAAGAAGTAGGAGACCAATAATAATAATAATAATAATAATAATAATAATAATAATAATAATAATAATAATAATAATAATAATAATAATAATAATAATAATAATAATAATAATCATCATCATCATCATCATCATCATCATCCCAGGAATTTATATTTATTTCCAGCAAAACTTTTGCATACCCTCCTAGTGCAATATGATGTTTTTGTAAAACGGCAATTATAAAATTGTCAAGCTGAATTTGAAAGTCATAATAAGTAGTGCTTTGTTTACTTATTGCACAATTCTTTTATGCCAGTAGCTTTCGCCACCTTACTCGCTCTTCATGCTTACTCAGGAGGAAGCTGCAGGTCCCTAGGTTGGGAACTACTGCTTTCCACCAAGGAATTCAGACAGCCTGTTAGAAATTTGCGTTCTGACCAACATCAGAAAATTGTGTTCTTCTGTTTCTACTGCGCATGCACCAGTGAATTTCCATGGAAGATCATGAATAATTCTGATAATTTATATAATATTTATGGCCGAATATGTAATAAAACCTATATCAATAATATATATCATTCCTCAAAGTAACGAATACGGTAAACATTAAAAAATCAATAGACATACTACAACAGGGTGAAATAGCTATAAACTTCAGACACTACAAAATACATTTAATTTGTTCTTCCCGCTGGTCTAGTGGCTAGCACGTGTGCCTCAGGTGGATGTGGTTCCGGGTTCGATTCCCCGTGGGGGAAGTTAGGAATTTTAACTGTCATACCTACGTGGATGTTTTTGTGTTCGTGTTCTTGTCGTTCAAGGTTAATGGAAAAGATTGTAAAACGTGTATAACCGAGTAGAAAATAGAGACAAGTTACTCATATGTCAGATACGTTCGGTGAATCAGTTAACTTAAAGAAAAGAAAATAGTGTCCAAGGCATTTGTCTGTAATTGTAAAAAAAAAAAAAAAAAAAAAACTCTTAAAAGTTACTTTCAAACCCACCAAAGTAACATTTTTTTTACCTGTTCTCGAAGTTCCTCTTCGTATTTCTATCTGATTCGATTAAATAGAGCTTCGAATAGAGACTATGTTGAATTCATTTATTGACTAAGCCTGAAATTCTGATAAAGATATGGCTATGATTTTACTACTACTACTACTATTATTATTATTATTATTATTATTATTATTATTATTATTATTATTATTATTATTATTATTATTATTATTATTATTATTATTATTATTATTATTATTATTATTATTATTATTTAAAATACGAAGTTTCAAATCAGGCGATGCAATGTTTACGTAAACTAAATGATAATTTATTTGATAATATTTACTAGTCAATTATACATTTGTGAGGTTTTGCTTTGGGAAATTAAGTGCATACAACATTGAATAGTAAGAGTATTACAATAAAAATATATTATTAAAAATATTGATTAAGTAATTGGAGTTAAACATGCTTTCCAGTAGGAACTATATATAGAGAGGATTTACTTTAAAATGTGATGCAAACGAATATTCGAGTTTTAATCCGAATAGAAATCGATAACTTACACAAGGATATTTACTTCATTAGTTGTATAAATCTTTATGCTTATCGTATTATAATTCTATTTAAAATTATGATTTTTCCATTTCAAAACGTAGAAGGAGAAATAAATATAATATTCTATTTGTTAAGGATACCTTTCAAACAGTGAAGATTTCAGGGCATGACCTGTCGGAGAATTTGAGATCCTGTCGACATAAATTTCCCCTTCGTGGCCATAAGTTATCTTCGATCATGCTCAAATGGACTAATAATGTTTTATCAGTTTTTTCTCATTCATATCTTGACCATTACCGGGGGAGAATCTTCTGAAATTGTCAATGCTTATAATTAGTTTTTCACTACAAATCAAAGGATAATAATGACATATTGAACATACTTAATATTTTGTTCTCAGCTGTGGATGTTAGATTTGCAATTCATATAATGTTCGCTTCTAATCGAATTTGAGAGAAAAGTAGTTTCCAAAGATTTATTCAAAGAAATGTTCTCAGTCCTCTGATGAAAATAGGAACACACTTTTAAGAAAAAAAAAACAAAACGAATATTTTCTACAGGGTTTGAACACATAAACTTCTGATTGACAGACTAGTCACCCAAACCGCTCGACCAGTTCGTATGCCTTCAATAACCTCTTTTGACTTTTGTGTAAAGTGGTTTCCTGCTCCACACTTTTTTTTTTTATTTTGTTTGTTTGTTTATGTCGATACAACTATAAGTTTGTGGTGAATATTTGGACGTTACAGGTCTTGCAATGCATAAAAGGGTTTTTCGTATAAATTACATTCAATTTTATGTCCTAATAACTTATATACAACAGGTTGAATCTGTGAAATGATTGGGGTTGGAGTGATCGTAAATATTTTCATAGTTAGGAGCCTGGATATGCAAACCCGCTCAGCGTGGGGATTTACTTCTGTGAAATTTGGTACATCTGACCACGCTGAGCAGCTGATGTTATTCTGACCACGTGCGTTACCACGTCTGCGATTTCATCATGAACAGCAAGTTAGAACAACGAACAAACGTGGAATTTTGTGTGAAACTGCACAGTTCTTCCACAGAGACTCTTGATATGATTGAGCAAGTATACGGCGATGCTGCAGTGAGTCTTTCGAGGTGTTTTCAGGGCCGCTTTTCCGCTTAGGCGCGCTAGGCATGTGCCTAAGACGAAAATATTTGGGGGCGCAAAAAGAGAAAAATTAAAATATGCTCGTGCCGAAAACGTCATTTCCGTTCCAGTTGAGCTACCTGGTTACAAACAAATTAGATCTCGGCTGCTAAGGTAAATGTGATCACGTATAATTTTATTTTTTTTTTTTAAATCGAAAATAGAGATTTATATTACTTGATAAATAAGAATACCTAAGAATAGTTGTCTGAGGATAACTGGGAGCTGGAAACAAATTATTAGCTGTACTAATATTAGGAAAAATATGCGTTACCAAAGCCGAGACTGTGGAAATGATTCCTTGTGCACTTTTTAATTATAATAATTTAGGAGAAACCTATAAATGCAACCTCTGTCCATTTAAAACTACCAGCTTGTCACTAATCCGTAAGGTGAGGAATGAACAAGAGTAGCCAAACCATGCCACTGTCCTTTCCTTACGGCTGCCGGTTGCCAGTCCATGACACGGGAGGTTCATAGGTGGTGGGTGGAAAGACTCTCTAAAGAGCAAAAAACAAACAGAGGGAAAAGAGTAAGAGAGTTAAGGGAGAATTCGTCCCGAAATAAAACTGGCAAGGTAATAACTGAAGGAGGGGCTGCTCTGCAAATTTTTTGGGGGGCGTAACAATTTAAAGTGCCTAGGGCGTCGGGGAGATTAAAAACGGCCCTGGATGTTTTGAGTGGCACGCGCACTTCAAGAGCGAAAGAACATCACTGGAAGGCAACGAGAGATAGAGCTGACCTTGAACGAGTACAACACCCGAAAATATTAAAACCATTCGGCAACTTGAGCATGAGGATAGTAAGAAAACAATCCACAACATTGCCGCCATTCTCGGTGTGTGTCATCCGACGTGCCAAGTTTCCTAAGAAGGTGTCAAAGTTTGTCAAGAACTCCGTCAACGTGTTGTGGATGATCCATCATTCATGTCGAGGATTATTACCTGTAACGAAACTTGAGTGTACTGGTACGACGTGTAACCGAGAAATCGTACATTTTAACCACTTCCGTTTTCAACTGTTATAAAGGTCGAGGGAAAGCTTTATTATTGGAACTCTGAATCTTCGTCGGAAAACCGCTTTTCGAAATCTCTTACCATCTTCGCTCAATGCAACTAAGTATTAAAATAGGAATTATTACTAATTTAATTCATTGGTAGTTTTAGTAAACATAGTAGATATTATTACTCCCAGTTTCGACAGAGTGTTGTGCGTGGTAATGATATGATCTTTGAGAGGCTGAATCAACTAAAAAGAAACAAAACCGCTTGTCGCTATTTATTACCGTTTCTGTTTTATAGGAGTTAACGTTGAAACCGGGAATGGTTGATTTCTATCATTTTCGGTTTGAATAGAGGGTTTCCGGACGAGATGGAACCCATTCTTGGGACTCTGAATCGATTACAAAGGAAATGCTTTACGATAGCTATTAGTATTTTTACTCAATGGAAATTAGCATTAAAACCGAAAGTAGTAGTAAATTTCAACCACTTCCGGTTTTGTTAGAGTGTTGCAGGTGTTGATGGTGTGCACTCTTGAGGCCCTGAATTTATAGTTTGCAGAAAACCGCTTGTGGCTTTTAATACCATTTTTGTTCAATGACGACAAATGCTGACACCAACAATGGTTAATTTGAACCACTTTCGGTTTGAATAAAGGGTTAACGCAGCAGGTAAAACTCATTCTTTAGATGCTGAATCAATTGCAAGAAACCCCATATCAATATCGCTTACTGTTTTTGCCGTCTAAAAATCAGTATTAAACCGAAGGTATTAGTAAATTTAAACCACTTCCGGTTTTGGTAAAGTGTTGTAGGTTGTGACAATATGCCCTCTTGAGCCAATATTCCAGGTTGTGGGAATATTCCCCCAAAGCTTACCGCTATCTATTACCGTTTTGTTTTATAGTGATAAAGTTGAAACCGGAAATGACTAATTTGAACCACTTTCCATTTGAATAGAGATTAATGAACGGGATGGTATCTATTCTTGGGACAATGAATCGATATCTCTTACCGTTTCTGTTCTGTCGACAGGGGCAGATCCAGGAGGGGCGATTGCTCTGCCAGAAGAGGAAACTTTCCTATTTTATATATATAAATAAAACCCATCCCAGAGTTTGGAGCTCTTAAAAGTAACTTTAAGTAGCAGTATTACAAGCCACCGTTCCCCCCTCAGAAGTCCGTCCTAGATCCGCCCCTGTCTGTTGAAATGAGTATTGAAAGCGCAAGTAATACTAAATTTAAACCACTTCTGGTATTCGTACAGAATTAACGGAATAGATGGAACCTATCCTTCGGACGTTGAATCGATTGGAAGAAACCGCATCTCGATATTTCTTACCATTTTTGTTCTGATACCTGTCGACAGAGGGATGGGCAAAGCCGTTCTATAAGACTTCCGATACTTACGCACAGCATAATTTGGAAGTCTAATAATAATAATAATAATAATAATAATAATAATAATAATAATAATAATAATAATAATAATAATAATAATAATAATAATAATAATAATAATAATATGTACGAGGAATGTTAAAAAAAATACTGAGGATGTAGAAAGTAAAAACGGGGGAAAGGGCAACCAGAAGCCAGACTATGGTAGATATATCATGAGTTTACAATTTTTCATGGCTCCTGCAGCAGTTTCCAACTTAATTTTCTTCCGATGCGTATTATGACTGGGTTGGACGTTGACATTCCGGACCTCAGGTATTGTTTTAAACATTGTATGAGAGAAGAATTGCAGCCAAAATTATATCTAATGTTTCAAAAAAAAAAAAAAAAAAATCCAATACAGAATAAAAGTCAACGCTTACTAAAAGCTTTCAAAAAGTATACAATAAATTACAGTATATTTGTCACTCAAAAAACTGGGGAAGGGGGGGATAGGCTCCATGGCCACGGACTAGATCCACCACTGCGTTTAGTTTTGAATTAAAAGTGGTTGTCAATTTGGTTGCTTTTCCAATGAAAATGGGTTGGTGATAATGGACAATTGTATGGTAATAGACTGGAATAGTGGTGACGCCATTTCCTCTCCGTTACCATGGTGATCGTCATTTTGTTTTCTACACAAACGTGAGTGTGGAAATGAGGTGTTGAGTAAACAATGGCTGTGAAATTATTTAGAATTTTTAAATACTTTGAGAACGAAGTAAAGTTTGTGCAAAAAGGCGAAAATGCTCTTGAATCAAATCACGTGTCTTCCGTAATTGATGATGAATTTAAATATTTAAAAGGCAGAGTGGAGGCAAACATGAAGAACTGAATTAGAGGTAAGTTAGTATCTATTATTCGTTTGTAACCATTATTCGTTTCTATCCTCGATATATTGCACAGAAGGGGAACAAACCATATGTAAAGATCGTGTTGATATGTCTGTATTATGTAATATTACAATTGTGTGTTCTCATCGAATCATATTTGGTCATTTATTTTGCCTTAGTAATTTTACGTTTACGATTAAGAATTTTATGTTGCCTACAGAATATCGAAAATCTTTAGTAAAGAATTCTAGGATATTGCTTGTTCCATTTCTGCTCAAGTACATTAATGTTTACAATCAAATACATAACCCATCACCATTTATGCGTTATTTCTCAGTCTTGTTTGTTTGTGTTTGTTTAGAAAATAAAATGGCGATCACCATGGCAACGAAAAGGATGTGACGTCACACTATTTCAGTCTATTCAGTGGCAGATCTAGACAAAAAAAGGGGGGGCTAGACCCCAGTTTCTTGAGTAACAAAAAAATTAAAACTATTATTTATATATATTTTGAAAGTTTATTAGAAAAACATGATAAACCTATCATAGTCTGGCCCCAAAGCTTTTACTTTCTAGATCCGCCACTGGTAAATACCAAAAATCAACCTTGATCAACACTCATTTGGTTACTTGCATGGGCGCAAAAGGGGGAGGGAAGGGTGGAGCCCGAGCCCCCTGGCTGACGAAAATGTATTAAATTTCTTAAGATTTTCTTAATACAAATAAAAAAAAATGCCAAATGTAATACAGCAACCAGGGATTTGAGCCTCTCCCTAGAAAATTTTCTTCGGGTTACCTGGGATAGTTGAGGTGATTTTATCAAATAATAATAATAATAATAATAATAATAATAATAATAATAATAATAATAATAATAATTATTATTATTATTATTATTATTATTATTATTAATATTATTATTATTATTATTATTATTATTATTATTATTATTATTATTATTATTATTATTATTATTATTATTATTATTATTATTATTATAACAGAACAGCAACATGCGGTGGCTCAGTGGTACAGCGTTCACCTATAGTGCCAGGGTTCCCGGGTTCCATCCCAGCCTCCGCAAAGTGAACTTTGTGGTGGACAAACACCGTGTGAGTGAGTTTCCTCGGGGTTCTCCCGTTTCCTCCCACTTTCTTCATTCCACCATTTCATTCATTTCTCATTATCACCGTCTCCTTTAGCCTTAGCACGTGAAACTCAAAAATTTCATTTCATTTTCATGAATGCCTGGCTCAAGAAAACTGGAGCCCTTTCCGAAACAGTAAGATTTATGATGGCCATCCAGGCCCAAGACCGAGTGACACCAACCCGTAACTATTGTAAACGCATACTGAAGCAAGAAATAACGAATGAAAAGTGCAGAAAATGCGGAGACACATCAGAAACACAGGCTCATACCGTATAATGATTCCCACAAATTATCAGAACAGACACAACGATGTTGCAAAAAGCAGTATAATGATACCCCTCACGAACGGACTTTTTTTTTTATTGTAAGAAAGCCTAATAAATCATAAGAAACTTACATGGCTCTATATTTTGTAGAATCAGAAATGTTTCATCCCATGATTATATAGAGCCTATATTACTATGAACAAAACCTACGTGGCAGTAATAATAGATACTATAAAATAAAATTCTACCAAGTTAATGGAAAACAATATTGCCTTTCCTTGAGTCAATTGCACTTATAATATCTTAAACTTATTCACGATTACTCCTTCAGATCATTTATTAACAATCTGTTGATGGAAAAAAATTTCTGCCGACCGTGACAGGACTCGAACCTGCAATCTTCGGATCCGAAGTCCGACGCCTTATCCATTAGGCCACACGGTCACGGTTAAAGATGCTTCCTGCTTCCTGATATCCGGTAATGCACGTTGCTACTTGCTGCAAGGATTCCTCTTGTGAATGAAAGTCAGAATTTAGAAGTTGTTGACTTGCATAAGATTGCATGGCTTGTTTTCTAATGTCCATGCACTCCTTGCACATACAGTTCTCGCAATGAAAGCTGTAAAACCATTGAATTGCTCAGACAGCGCCACACGACGGATAATATAGCATAAAAAAATGCCGGTTTCTTTTTAAAACGAAATCACAAGTTCCTGAAAAAGGAAAAGAAAGAAAAAAACATCTACCAATAGCTATATTGCAAGACATGCAAAGAGAACTATATCCCAACATACAAAGCAAAGAAACATCAGCTAATAAATGTGTAGAGAAGCGCTATTTTCGAAACATTGAGAGGCTTAAAATGGATTTACACCGAGGCAGGGGTGGATCCGGGGAGACGAGCGGGCGATCCCCCCCCCCCTGGAAGATGAAGCTTTCTTATTTTATATATAAATAAAGCCCATCTCAGAGTTTGGAACTCTTAAAAGTAGCTCTAAATATCAATATTACAACCCACCGCCCCCCACCCCACCTCGCCTCCTGGATCCGCCCCTGCACCGAAGTTAACATTGTTTATTGTTGAAAACATTTCTTATCATCATTACTTGTCTTCAAACAATATTAATAACAGTTTTATTGTTAACAAATGTTGGCAATATTTGCCATTAACATAGTTTTTATTTCGGTAACATAAGAATTTTGCAATAGCTTTGCAGGCGGTCCGGATCAAAGGATATTGATAACATTTATATTTGTTAGCTGATCAATATTCTTCCCGAACATATGGTCATTTGATATATGTGTAAGTTATCATTCAAACCGCTGATTTATTTTAAAGATAATGACTTAAAACAACTAAATTAAAAGTTAATTATGGAACGAAGAACATACATATAGTTTGAATTTTATTTTTTATTTCCATACCAAACAACAAAGGTTGACAAATCATAGCCTAGAATCCGTAGTACTTTTCGAGATACATTTCCTGTGCGTATGTGAACCTGAAGCCAAAATTTGGAAAAAGAAAAAAGTTTTCGTGGCAAATTTTCCCGAATTCCTTGTAATCTTATAATTTTTTTTTTTTTTTTTTTTTTTTTTTTTTTTTTTTTTTTTACTTTACAATAGTGATTCTACTTACCGTGAATCCAAGATAATCACCGTACATACAGCAGCTCCCTGCCGTACACTCTAGTATTATACTATATTATTTTGCAGCTCTCAACAAAGACAGTATTTTATTTTTATTTGTTCACTAAGGATTTGAATCATTTCATTTTGGACATATTTTCCTAAGTAATGGTGATATTTATTTTGTCCTCCATGGTTCTTTTAATGTGTTCGGCCATGATGCTGTCAAACTTTGCAAAGAGTTCTACCAGTTTCAGAAAATTACCATTATTGCTTGTAAAAAGTTTATCTGATATTCCGCGTAGTGGTAGATATTGTTCACTTAAAAACTGTGTTATTGCAACTAGTCGTTCTATTATGCCAGAACTAGCTATTCCAATGTTGTGCTTCGGCATTTAACATTATCTGGTGTTGTGCGTCAGACCACGCTTCAGTCTTATCGAAAGCTCCATCCATCTTTTTTGCAACTCAAGGTGAATAGGAGACCAATCATGACTAGCCAAAGCTTCAGAAATGTAGCGCCAATTCTTAGAATATTGCTGAATAGAAATAAAAAAAAAAAGACACCTTGATAATCTTACCCATCCTAGCTGAGAATCTTACCTACAGCTGCAAGGAAAATATTTAGTCTGGTCTCTTAACAACAGAAAAAGCTCGGATCGTGACAGACCGGACACAAGTATGAAACTTAGCAGACTGAAAGTACTTTGGTATTCAATTCGTTTTAGGGTTGGGTGCCAAAATTTTCTGGCCGCCATTTTGAAATATGCCGCCATATTGGATTTTATGTAATGTTCTCTTAAAAGATCTTTATCTCGGTAACCAATGGTCCGATTTTGATGATTCTTTTTCTAAATTATAAGTTAAGCCCGAATGTAAACGATTACAACAGTAATGAAGACAAGGAAATGTGATAAAAACGAGATAATTAGAAATATTTAAGATTTTATGAAACATATTTACATATAAATGAATTTTTCTCCAAAATGGTGCATTTTATGAAAGCATGTACCCTGTAACATTTGAAAGAGCATATAAAGAGCTTTAATTTGATATATAATACGTTAAAATGCTATGAAAAATTACCGAAATATAGTTAAATTAAGAAATCAGTACAATAGAATACAAAGAGTGTCCAGAGTCAACTAGACGAATCTTGATGTTATGTGATAACAAGCATGCTCGGAACCTGGCAAATTAATATTTTTTCTCCACTTTTGTAAATTGTTATTCAAATTAATATTATTTGCATTATTGCTATTGTTATTAAATTAACATTATACTGTTCATATAAATTATATTATGTAAGACACTAAAAAGCCACATCATAAATACGTCTTTGCATGTATGCCAATTTTTAAATTTAACTCTTTCAAACATAATAAATAGCTACTGAAAAACTGAATATTCCAAATCAAAATGCTAACAAAGTGACAAAAATTGATAACATCCAATCGCCTATTCCACAAGAAAAAAATACTTCTTAGTCACATTGCTGTTCATCACAGGAGCTTCCGCAGCAGCAAAGATCTGTATATTGAACACCATTCGTTGAACATACGCACTGTTTTGAGCAAAGAGGAAGAGCTTTGCAGCCATACTTTAGCAATTCTCTTGAACTTTTAGAAACTGCTGGTTTGGTCATCCATAACGGCTTCCACGATCCACCTTCTTTCACCCAGCCGAAGTTTTCTGGACTTGAAAATATTCAGTAGTTCAGACTTGTTTGACGACAGTAAAAGTTTCTCGTGATCAATGATGATAGCCAACTACGATTTTCATGAGAAAAAAGTCTTGCAGATCACCCTCACGCGGTTTGCATGACATATACAGCCCACTGAACAAACTGTAATCATTTCTCAATTCATTTATCTTCTGTTAGGATGATCTCCTACCCTTCTTTAAGTTTTCTCAAGAAAAAAAAAACTATTCCTTTTTATAGGAGACTAAATTGACTTGCTTCGTTTTACAAACACCGAGTCAACAAACTCTTCATATTGGTTTTTACCAATCACTTTTATTTCTGCAACAGTTTCTGAAGATCCTGTAAGGCATACGCATGCGATGATAAATTCATTACCTGTTACGTATCTAAAATAGGATTTCCTGCAGCAGAAATTGTGTCATGCAATGTTTGACAAAGATTCTTAAAACTTACATAACTTCCAACATAATTTTCGTTAATTATTTCCTCAATGTGTGCAGCATCTTCAAATTCTTTTGTGGGTCTGCATAACTCAGGAGCAGTGAGCATCCATCGTTGAAAAGCACGTGGATTTTTAGTTAATGGCTCCACTGGAGTCTCTAACACTTCTGTTATTTTGGTCGAACGGCATGAAACAAAACTTTTGGTTAGTCTTTGAAAACACCTAGTTCTCTTAAATTCTGCCTTTTCTTCATTTAAACTCTTCATGTCCCTGAGATGCACAGATAGATGCAGAAGACACTCCAGCACAGTTACATATAATAGGAAGTTACTTTGTAGGTGAGTTCTAACAAATATCAAAATTAGAAGTTCCAATTCCAGTACAAGATCCCAATATGAAAACATAAATCTTTTCTATATTATTCCTTCCCGCCACTGTTGGAATTCTTGTTTACAGTTTCTGGACTCTTGTTCTGTATGAAACCCTGTCATTTGAAGAAAGCCTAGAACTACAGCTGGTTTCTGCTGTGCTCTTCTGGTTCTGGTTAGGTGTGAGCAGTCCAGGAATGAATCAGCTGACTCTGAACCTGCTACTCCGGTCTCAACTAAGAACGATGTCCATCCAGTACCAATTAGTATGTGGCCTAACACTCTTCAAAGGGCCATTTCTCTTTGTAGTTCACCAAACATAACGATAGAACTTCTCCATAGTATGAATCGGACCATCTCCACTTTATTTGTTTTGCTATTGCAAAGACTGGCGCGGGAGACCCGGGTTCGATTCCCGGCGGGAGGTCATGTGGTTCGGATTCCACGTTAATCAGTAGGTCCACGTCTCACATAGCCTCGCTGCTGAAAGGGACGCTAAACTGAAATTCAATTCAACTCAGCTATTGCAAAGAGAGGTTGGTCAAGGAAAATAACCTGTATTTGATTAGGATCAGGAATTTTCTTTATGATAGACATACCATGCTTCACCATTGAAAGAGACTCTGTTTTTCAGTAAAAATTGGCAACATGACGTTGGTACCTTTAGTAGAACGTACACTTCCTGATTGTGTCAAATGATACTCTGCCCACACGCAATTATTTTCACCTAGCGGAGAATTTCTTTCAATCCACCGCCTCTCTGTCTAAAGTGCTTCTTCGAGCCCTGACCGTATTTGTTCTTGAACAGTAATAGGAACTTGCAGTTTGTCAAAATCACATGATGATACTGATGGCACAATAACATTGATATCTGGTAATAAGTAATCTTATACTGATAAAGAAACTTCAATTCGAATTTGGGGGTAAACCAGGGTTGGAATCGGAAGGCAATTAGAATACGCTAATACTTGATCCATGAAAAGATCCTGTCGAAGTAGTTATGTTGTGGTCTAAATTGTCCAATGCACCGATGGTGTACACATTAGTCATTAATGGAAAGGGGCACACAATACCCTGTAACGTCTGGATGTCACTGCTGCTATTTGATCTTCAATTTGGATCACACGATTATATGTTACAAAAATGTCTAAGTTATGTAAATTACTGACAATCTTTCTTCTAGCAAGTAAGAGTGTGTACCTGTAAACCTACATACAGTGGGAGCGGCGGTTCATGAGATATGTTGTGCCTTTTTTTCGTGGTGCTAATCTTCTGTTCTTAAAATTAAAATATATTAATTGTCTTATTGTTAGGGCAGTTTGAGAATATGTTATAGATTTTTTTTCTATGTTAGATCCATACAGCAGCAATTGAACGAAATTCTTTAGACTTTCTGGAACACTTTCAACTTGACAGTTTTCTGTAAAGTATCCTGAAAATGTTTGGCACTCCCAGTTTAACATATTTCTTCTTAAAGACTTTGAACACATTGAGAAGGCAAAAATATCTCTTCATTTTATCGTTTAGACATGAAATCCTTGAGTAATTTCTAGTGTCCTTTCTTTAAATACCAATAAGTTATTTTGCCATCACTGTTTAGTACAATCAGAAATAAAATGAACGAGAATTTTGTTCTTTAGTCTTGTTTTATTCACTGCTTTTGATAAACCTACCGCTCTCAACTTGTTTTCATATAGACTGTGCAGCTCTGACAAATTGAAAATGAAATGAACATCTTCTATTTTACATTCCAAGTGATCTATGAGCAGCAAATACATGAGATTCTAAAACATCATCATCATCTTGACTTTCGGTTTCATTTAAAGATCTGTTCTCCCTTTTCCAAATTTTGTACCTATTTTTATACATCCATAAGCACTGTATATGGTATGTAGCCTCCATTACTACCAAGTCTCTTCCGGAAATTTTTGAAAGCAGAAATATATTCTGTAATTATTAAGCCATTTCCTTAAGATTTTTGTCAAGCGTAAGTGACAGTTTCTTCTGACTCCTTTCCCAGAATTACAAAAAATATAAACCGGTGGAATTACGTTTCCTCTACTTTCATTTCTCCTCTTACGCTTTGGTTCATTATTTTCTGTTGATTTCTGTTTACTTTTTGTTTTGTATTCTTTTACGATTTCTCTTTCTAGTTTTGAGACAACAAACTTCAGTCTGCATTGTTTATGCCACTTCGCTGCATTGTCAATTAGTGTGTTTACTAATTCTTTTTTTTTTTTTTCAGTGACAAGTTTCACAGATTTCTTCTAAGTTATCGAAATCTTTGTAGATCCTCAGGAATTCTGAACACGAATCGCCTAGAAAACACTTAATAAAAATATTATTTCAAATACTGCAAAGAATGATATTTTTCAACTTAAAAGGCACAATACACTTTTAATGTGTTCACAGTTACATTATAATAACCAATATTATGAAAAAAGTCCATGTTTACATAGAACTGCTGCAATGAAAACTCCCATAACAATACTAAATAATGATTAAACGTAGTTATTATTAAGTGATCATGACAAGAATAATAACTAGATAATTTAATGATAAAAAATTCTGCCAGACACCGCTAAATTTCATAAAGTTGACCGATTACGGTCTTCCTATTTGCATTGGGTTTGTTTTCAAGATTTATATTTCGACTATTTCTCATCGCATTTTAACGTATTATACATCAAATTAAAGCTCTTTTTATGCTCTTTCAAACGTTATAGGGTGCATGCTTTCATAAAATGGACCATTTTGGAGAAAAACTCATTCATATGTAAATATGTTTCATAAAATCTTAAATATTTCTATTTTTCTCGTTTTTATCATATTACCTTGACTTTATTGCTGTTATAATCGATTATATTCGGGCTTAACTTATAATTTAGAAAAAGAATCATCAAAATCGGACCATTGGTTACCGAGATAATGATCTTTTAAGAGAACATTACATAAAATCCAATATGGCGGCATATTTCAAAATGGCGGCCAGAAAATTTTGGCACCCGACCCTAAAACGAATTGAATACCGAAGTACTTTCAGTCTGCCAAGTTTCATACTTGTGTCCGGTCTGTCACGATCCTATCCTTAACAGTCCAGACTAATTAGAGATATCTGTGGCTAGTAGTTTGATAATTGAAAACGAAGAATGCACCGAATTTCCTGAGTGAGTATTTTCCTGAATGTGAGTGAAGTAAGTTCAATTACAATCTCAGATGAACAGAATTTTATTTCTTCCTGTAGGCCTATTACAAAGCATTATATTTTGATAGTATTCTTTTCTTTTTCAAATTTTGCCGCCCATTAGACTTCCCGCCCTGATAATCTTATCCATCCCTCGCGCCGGTCCTGCGCATTATATTAAAAGTATTTCGTTTTAATTAACAAGTCTATTTACGTTTTATTTTCTAGGTGAGTGTGTATCTAAAAATATGAGGATATTCATACACGTAATTACCTCTAACATTGTTGAGCTGATTTTCGTTAAACATTTACTGATATCTTAAAGAAGGTTTTAATTAGAACATTTTCAATTTACGTTCGAGTCTATTGGCAATTGTAATCATGATATCGATCTTGATAAAATTTAGTAGATTTGTTCATGATAGTTCAGAGAATATTTTATGCGTAACAATACAAAATTTTAGAAAGTGTAATTTTAAATTAGTTAATATTATATGTTTTCTGTTAGGAAGAATTAGAAACGTAATTACATTCTTATCTAAATTTGTTTTTCTATTATATGTTCTATCAGTGGCGTATTTACGGGGAAGGCTATTGGGCTCAAGCCCCTCCCGAAATAAATTTTATGGTATTTCGCATTCCACGTAGGGCTACAACAATAATTCTTCTCACCATTTCTAAGAATTTCTTTGACTTTCCATTTCCTTATGATCTTTGTTCACAAACAATACTGTATTTGTCAAATTTTATTGCATGTAAGAATTGTCCTTTTTTTTCTTTCGTCCATTCTGCTCTTCTGTTTCTTTTCTTAGATGTAACTTTCTTTCATTTCTCCTGTCGTACTTCCGACCGTGGCCGTCGCTAGTAACACCAAAACTAAGAGGAGCTGGTGTTACCACACACCAACTTGCACGGATATAACATAATGAGACGTAAGTTATTATAGCAAAGGAATATTTACATCGTTTAATTATAAAGAAAGGTAAATGTTTGAATTTTTTTAAAAATCAAGAGGGGGGATAAGTAGTCCGGGAAATTAGGTAGGCCAAGAAGATGCGTCCTTTTGCCTCTATGAATAGAATAAAAGGTTAGATTCACTGCTAAATTTTTTTGTGTGTATTATATCACATAAGAATCACCAGTCTACAATTCTTGCTATTAAAACTGCAATCAGTATATTTCAGCTTCAACTTGTCTCAACATTTTCTTTCAGATAAAGCCTTACACATAAAGCTGAATATTTCCATTTGTTTCTAACTTGAAATTAGTTAAATTGAAATGAGATTACGAATACTCAACGTGTGTTTGTAGGAGCGTCATTTTGAATTTGCGTGGGAGGTAATGACCTCCACGACATACGAGTTTGACGTTTTTTTTTTTCCTAGTACAGAATTAGTAGACAATTGATTAAAATATTAGTTCTCAAACTCAGGTGGGCAATTGCCCCCCATTCTTCCCCGTATTGTGCATAGCCTTCCCCGAAACAAAATCCTAAATACGCCACTGTGTTGTATGAATCTTATTAAATTGTTCATTTTAAAAATATTTCTGCTACTCTAAGTATATATATATACACAGGGTGTTACAAAAATGTGTCTTAATATTTTGGGGACAGATTCCTCACATCAAAATAAGAAAAAGGGAACAGATTTCTCACATCAAAATAAGAAAAAGGTAACAGATTGCTCACATCAAAATAAGAAAAGGGAACAGATTCCTCACATCAAAATAAGAAAAAGGTAACAGATTTCTCACATGAAAATAAGAAAAAGGGAACAGATTCCTCACATCAAAATAAGAAAAGGGAACAGATTCCTCACATCAAAATAAGAAAAAGGGAACAGATTTCTCACATCAAAATAAGAAAAAGGTAACAGATTCCTCACATCAAAATAAGAAAAGGGAACAGATTTCTCACATCAAAATAAGAAAAAGGGAACAGATTCCTCACATCAAAATAAGAAAAAGGTAACAGATTTCTCACATCAAAATAAGAAAAAGGGAACAGATTCCTCACATCAAAATAAGAAAAGGGAACAGATTCCTCACATCAAAATAAGAAAAAGGGAACAGATTCCTCACATCAAAATAAGAAAAGGGAACAGATTCCTCACATCAAAATAAGAAAAAGGTAACAGATTTCTCACATCAAAATAAGAAAAAGGTAACAGATTCCTCACATCAAAATAAGAAAAGGGAACAGATTCCTCACATCAAAATAAGAAAAAGGTAACAGATTTCTCACATCAAAATAAGAAAAAGGGAACAGATTCCTCACATCAAAATAAGAAAAGGGAACAGATTCCTCACATCAAAATAAGAAAAAGGGAACAGATTTCTCACATCAAAATAAGAAAAAGGTAACAGATTTCTCACATCAAAATAAGAAAAAGGGAACAGATTCCTCACATCAAAATAAGAAAAGGGAACAGATTCCTCACATCAAAATAAGAAAAGGGAACAGATTCCTCACATCAAAATAAGAAAAAGGGAACAGATTTCTCACATCAAAATAAGAAAAAGGTAACAGATTTCTCACATCAAAATAAGAAAAAGGGAACAGATTCCTCACATCAAAATAAGAAAAGGGAACAGATTCCTCACATCAAAATAAGAAAAGGGAACAGATTCCTCACATCAAAATAAGAAAAAGGGAACAGATTTCTCACATCAAAATAAGAAAAGGGAACAGATTTCTCACATCAAAATAAGAAAAAGGTAACAGATAACAAATAACACTGACGAACTGGTATGTGAACTATCCAAATATCCATGTTCAACAATTCTTCAGTACTTGAACACCAATTTTTAGAGAGGTGGGTGGAGAGTGATCAAGTACTCGCAAACTGCCTCTCTAGAAATAATTGTGCAAGTACCGTAGGTTCTTGAAGATGGATATTTGGATATATTACATACTATTGTGCTGCCAAAATGTCTTGAGCCGCGGCAAAAATGCGAACTAAAGCTCACACCCTCACACACCCACGCGTTGAGCCAATAAGGGTTCAGCTGTTGCTAAGTGAGAGAAAGCGAGTGGAATTCCTTCAGCCGATAGCAGCGCTTGCAACGGAAGACTAGAGATCAAATCAATGTGGTATATTTATAGTTCCTCAGTGATGTCTTGACCAGACTACGATCGGTCCTACAGTAGTGGAACTACGGACCTTTAAAGTTCATTTTCGGCACCCTATAACCACAAAACTATGCACTTCCTACCACAGATCCATATGAACTTTTTTTTTTCTTATTTTGATGAGAGGAATTATTCCCAAAAATATTGTATCAAATTTTTGTAACGCTCTGTATACACATTTATCTTCTCGAGTACAAAAAAAAAAAAAAAAAGTTTCTGTATATTAAAAAGTACGAAATAAGTAAACGAAATATACATGAATTCTAAATATGAGCATCGCAAAAGTACGGTAGCCAATAGAACATAAGATATTCAGGTATAGGTGCGTGTTTCTGGAAGTTTTAACAAATTCTTCCTGATATGACAATAATAATAATAATAATAATTGGGGTATGTTTAGTACAAGGGGTCCAGCAGCACGTAAAATACACAAAATTTACAGGAGAAATGAGCGATGCAAGTACTACGTAACATAACGTAACCAAATCTTACCTAACTTAACATAAACTAACGTAAGCTAACCTGAACTAAACTAAACTAACGTAATATTAGTAGAAATAAGCGAAATTCTATCATTTTTTGGAAAATTATGCGGGACTCCTATAGTAATATAACATAAACTAAACTAACCTATCGTAACCTAAACTAGCCTAACCTAACTTAAACTAACCAACCCTACCCAACACTAACCGAATGTGAACAGAAATTACCAAAATTGTAACATTTTTTAGCGAAAAGAGCTGGACCCCTTCTGCTAAACATAGGCCTAATAATAATAATAATAATAATAATAATAATAATAATAATAATAATAATAATAATAATAATAATAATAATAATAATAATAATCATATTATTATTATTATTATTATTATTATTATTATTATTATTATTATTATTATTATTATTATTATTATTATTATTATTATTATTATTTTAATAATAGTATCCGATAAAGTAGCTATTTATTCGCTAAGTTTATCTATCAAATCGAACATGTTGGACCTTCTCCGGTGCGAGAGAAAAATCTTGCACACGTCTCTGTATGTAGTCATCCTGCTGAAAATCGGGAAGAGCTGTTAACAGTAGTTCCAAACGTTTATGCATGCAAAGCAATTTTAAGGTATTCAAAAATTTAATTGAGGAAATTCTATAAACGACAGCTCCTCATTCCAGCTGATTGACACCAAAATCATCTCAATTGTTAGCGTATCGTTTGTGAACGTTTGTCCAGCAAAAAATCTCGTTTGTGTGAAAAGCGAGTCCAAGATTTTGGCGTATACTTCTCCTGAGCACCACCTTCCGATTGGCACTGATGGATTTTCGGTTAGGTTTTCGGCTCTTGGGTCTAGTCCATTGGTTCTCAACCGATGTATCGTAACACGCTGGTGTGTCACGCAGTCCCCTAAGGTGTCTCGCAAAATTTTAGAATTTAAAAATCTTAAGAATTTAATAATGATTAGTCTAGACAGACTATACCCAGTCAACACCTTCAGCGGCAGCAATAATCTTCAGTGCTATATGGACTCTTTATAAAAACTAATAGGTTTTACTATTATAATATATTATTATTATTATTATTAATAATAAGGCGCGCTATACATTACGAGATCAATCCTAGGAAATATCTTAGGATTTATCTTCGGAAAAATGTTATGACATATCTTGTAGGAAATCTTTCCCTTGTGTGCCATACACGTGAAGATTTTTCCTGTCTGACCGAATGACGTATATCAACATTGTGAAATAGCTCTATTTAATAAAAGTATAAAGTTGAAGAATTACTATGCTAACCACACTGCACATCCCACTGATATTAATATCAGGCGCTATATTGTTAAATTGGATACCTCAAAAAAAAAAAAAAAAAAAAAAGCATAAGTCAGAAGGGTGCTGGTATACCGGTACTTTTGGCGCACCACATTTTAGAAGATTTACAAGTAAAATTTAATACTTTGCATGAAAAGACATATTTATAAGGAACAAATTTTTTGGAAGCAACATAATTAAATACAAAGTAATACACCTGTATTTTATGTTTACAACTGTAGGGTTACTAGTGTAAAATCATTATAAATGTTTTAACGACGGTTAAAATAGGTGAGACAATGTTTAGCAGAAAGGGTCCAGCTATTTTTTCTAAGAAATGCTACAATTTCGGTAGTTTATATTCACATTAGTTTAGTTTAGGTTGGTTCAGGTTAGTTACGGTTATGTTACGTTAGATTATATTAGTACGTGGGTCCAACACAATTTTCAAAAAGTGATAGAATTTCGCTTACTTCTATTAATATTAGGTTAGTTTAAGCTAGTTAACTTCATTAGGTTAGATTTAGTTAGGTTGTGTTAGGTCTAAGTACTTGCATCTTCCATTTCTCCTGTAAATTTTGTATGTTCTGCTTACTTCTGGACCCCTTCTGCGAAACTTTTACGTAAGTGAGTGCATATGAAAGTTGACCGGTGTTACTATTTTCCACCACCGGTGTATTTCTGCATAGTTTACAGAAGCTATAATTTATGTTTACGAGTGGAGCGCTACTACCACGATACCATGACAAGTGCTATTCAAACTCGTATCATTGCCAAAACGCACTCGTTTTCACTACATCAACTGACGCGCCTGCTTCCTTCGCTCGCACCCCCTCACTAACGCTCGGGACTCCGCTTAGCCCTGCTCTGACTCGGTTAAATAGCATTCGTACTTTCTAGAAACAACCTAACACAACTTGGTTTGCGTTTTTTGCACTATAGTTTTTATACTATATATATGTCTTGACCCCGTATTTGTACGCAAATCGTAAAAGAATTGTAGTTTATCAACAATTGCTTTTGTTGGTCCCCTTCAGGGATTTTATCTATGCTATGTAAGATATTTTCATGTCGGTCAACGCAAATCATTTAGGAAATAGTGACAAATTATAATTTTTCAACAATTATTTCGAGTGGTACATCTAAAGTAAAGCTGCACGATCAGAAGATACCTCATCATTTGTGTTTTCATTTGTTTTGTTTTCACTTTCTCTCACCTGATGTCGCTTAAATCGAAATCTTACGAATTTTCTTTCCGAAATAGAGCGTGCTCTAAACAAGAGAAATCTCATAGGATCGTTCAGAACACAGGAAATGACATGGGATCTGTTGCCATACACGTTGAAATTTTGACTCTAGGATAAATCGTAAGAGATTTTCTAGGATCTATCTTATAGTGTATAGCCGGCCTAATAATAATAATAATAATAATAATAATAATAATAATAATAATAATAATATCAAACAAGTGTGTCGTCAATCAAAAAAGGTTGAAAACCACTAGCCTAGCGTACTGGGATGATTGTAGCCAAATTAGAAATATTCATAACTCTTTGGCCTACGACTATTTTTCTAAAATAAATAAACTTATGTATTTACATATACAATGACGGACAAAAACAATACTCCATATAAAATTTGTCATAATGAATCAAAACTTGCTCTCCATAAAGTTCTTAAAAATAACATAAGATTTCAATTTTATTTTCCTATTTGGCGAAAGCAAAGGAGCCATATTCCCCGATGTAATCGTCATATTCGGCTCTTACGTTAGTTCTAACATAGAACGACTGGAGCGCTTGGAATCACACTTGTAGGATCAATACCTCATCGGCCTACAACTTAAAACAAATTAATAATAATGATACAATTAGTCAGGCCCGTATCCAGGGGGATCTAGGGAGGCCGGCCTCCCTAAATTTTTACTGGCCCCCTCGAAAATTTTCATAGTAGGCTTGCGAATGAACTATAATATGGCGATGAACTATAATATTTTTGGATCGCCCCCCCCTAAATTCCATCGCCCCCTCACCCACATTTTCGGGCTGGCTACGAACCTGCAATTACCTATTTACATATACAAGGGGACAGCGGGGCATACCTTATAAAAGTTGTTCAATTCAATTGGAACAATGTTTGCAGAATTGGCAAAATTAAAATAATTTAAAAATTAATTGACAATAATTAAAATTCATTCTAAAAATAATTGGAAAATGTTAATCTTGAACAATTACGTGTTCGAGGGTGAGTCAAAAATTATCCGCAATTGTGACGTAACTCTTCCTACATTGCTCATAGTGACATCTGTCCTCGTTTATTTTATTGTTATGCTATGAAAGTTTGAACCCAATTCCTCCATTTGTCTTCCTTTTGTTACAGATAGATCATGGCCGCTCCATTAGAAGTTTGCAGCAAAGAGGAACAACGAGCAATGATTGGTTTTTGTGGTCGGAAGGTGTATCAGGGGCACAATCCATCGAAGACTTCCGGCACAACATGGGAATAGTGCCTTGCCGCAACGGAGTGTCTACGAATGGATTGAAAAATTCAAAAATGGCCGCGCAAGTCTTACGCGATGATGTTAACATTGAGCGTGCACGTGATATAGTTCTGTTAGACAGACGAATGACTATTGGCGAAGTTTGGAAATTGGTAATGGTTCTTCTGTGTACGAAATTGTCCACAACAGATTTGAGTTTCATGAAGTCTGTGCAAGATGGGTTCCGAAACAACTCACAATGTTAAACAAATGCGCTTGGACATCTGAAAAAAAAAAAAGAAAATCGCTATGGTAACGAACGTGACGGTTTCATAGACAGAATCATCACTAGTGACCAAAAATCAAGGATGTTATAAATAGAGGATCTGCCCATATGTATCTTCATCCTATTAAATCTATGAAGCCAAAAAACAACCAAGCATCGGTACGTCTGATTGGCTACTCTCGTTTCTGCCATCGTCTGATTGGATACTTTCGTTTCCGCCATGATTGTTGGCTCAAAACATTGCGATCCTATTGGGCGGAGTGGGCAGTGTAGGGGTGGCGAAACTGTGACGTATGCCTTCAAGATTTTGTTGTAAGGGCAGATCCTCTATGGATCCACCATTACGAGCCGGAGCGGAAACTTCCACAACCTCCCAGCAAGAAAACGTTCTAAACCCAACCGTCTTCAGGAAAATAGGATAACACCAGATAAGGTGACCAGACGCAGTACAGTACTGTTTTTCAAAGAGTTATTGTGTGTTGCGAAGGCGCCTAGAAAATCGAGAAATGTCCTTCTATTTTCAAAATTTTTCTGAGTTAACTTATTTCAAATATTTTAATACTTCATTCTTTATTCACGACATTTTGAATCACAGGCATTTTTTCCTGAATGATGAACCGTTGTGTTTTTAACACTCCTCAAAAGATTAGGAATGGAGAATAATCAACAAACCATTGTGTTACAATAGGTCCAGGGTGACTGGGCAGATAGTGGTTATCCTTTCAGTAATGGTTACCTAGGATAATAAATTTGCAGTGCAGACTCGTATGAGCCAATAAGCTTTAGTTTTTCATTTTTACTGTAATTCCTATTACCCTTTCTGTATACTGCAGCCCTAATAGATAGCTTTTTTAGTTGAAGTACGATTCTAGAAGAGGTTTTTCTATGTGTATGTGGAGAATTTTTCCAATTTCCAAATTTTGAAGGTAAGCAAACCGTTCAATTTATTCAACTATGTCTCGTTTATTTTATAAGTATTGTGAATCTTTTTAATATGTAAGAATTCAATAATGATCAACTATTTCAAAAATATATTTACTTCTTCGGCTTACATTCTTGCAGACGTGAGTTGTAGGGGTGACCACTACTAAAATATAAAAGTGACTACTTTTTAGTAATGGTAACACTAGGTGACCATAATTAAAAGCACAATTTTAGTAGTGGCCATAGAAATAACCAGAATAAAAATTAGTGGTGGACACAAAAGCAGTTTTCAATTTTTGTTTTTTAATCATTTTCAAAAAACCGGTTTTCAGTTTCTTCCAAAACCAGTTCCGTTTTCAGCGGTTCCGGTTTTCTACAAAATTGGTTCTATTTCTGACCAGAATAGTGTTTCGTTGTTCTCCGGAAACCGATTTCGTTTCCACAGAAATAGAAATAGTTTTATGTGTTTTCCAAAAGTTTCCGCCGAAACCAGAAAACCAAAACCTATTTCGACGAAAACCCGAACCGGTTTTGGAGAAAACAAAGACCGGTTTTGGAGAAAACAAAGACCGGTTTTGGAGAAAACCGAAACCGGTTTCAGTGAAACACCGAACCAGTTTTTGGAGGAAACCGGAGAGAAAACCGGTTTCATTGAAAAATCGAACCGGTTTTGAAGAAAACTAAGATCGCTTTCGGTGAAAATCGAACCGGTTTTTGGAGAAAACCAAAACCGAAACAGGTTTCGGTGAAAACGAAAACTGATTTCAATGAAAGAACCGAACCGGTTTTTGGAGAAAACCGGAGAAAAACAAAACCGGTTTCAGTGAAAAACGAACCGGTTTTGTAGAAAACCAAGACCGATTTCGGTGAAAAACAACCGATGTTTGAAGAAATCCAAAAACCGGTTTCGATGAAAAACGAACCGGTTTTGGAGAAGACCAAGACCGGTTTCGGTGAGAAACCGAGTCGGTTTTCTCAGAAAACCAAAACCGAACCAGTTTCTGCAGAAAACCGAAACAGGTTTCGGTGAAAACGAAAACTGGTTTCGGTTAAAAAACCGAACAGGTTTTTGGAGAAAACCGGAGAAAACCATAACCCGTTTCAGTAAAAATAGAACCGGTTTTGGAGAAAACTCGAATAATATACAAAATACATATGAATAATATATATACAGAATACATATGAATAATATACATACAAAATAATATTCTATACCGCACCGCGTTTCCACTTCTCGAATTCTTTTGTTTGTTCCGAAAGATGTTACAGAAAAACTGTAAAATTAGTGGTAGTTTAATTTCGTTGTATGGAAGACCCTTAAAATATGATTTTCTGCCAGATTGGACCTTTGTGTATGGATGTAAAGGTACACAAGCATAGCTTCACTATAGGTTTATATATTTTTTCTTTTATAAATGTAACATTTTACTTAAAATATATTCTTTATTTTCATTGAATATTGTAGCTAGCTAATATTACTTACTTTCAATATTATTTTGATAACACTAGAGTAGTGACCATTTCAATATAAATTAAATTTTACCAAGAAAATGTAATACGAATATACGCAGTAACCTATAATAAGTGTCACCTAAAATGTGTGACTACTACTGAATATAGAAGTAACCACTACTAGAAAAAAGTGATCACTACTAGCAAAACTGTTCTTACAATGAAAAAATTTCATATTTTCTTAATGAATGAAAGCTATGGTTGCATTGAATGAATGAAAGCTATGGTTGCATTGAAAGAGAACAAGATTTTCCTTTAGCTGAATAAAAGCCAGTACTGTAATATTAAAACACAAGTGACAAACAAATATCAAAATCAAAATTTCCTTATGGTTGTCCACTACCGACCCAGTCACCCTACATTGTTTTTACCGAGAATGGCTTGTAAGGTAGGAAAAGTTTCAACTTATGGAAGTGGTGCTAACCAAGTTACGTTGAAGTTCCCTCGTGCCGGTCTAAATTTTCTTTAATTCCTTAAAATAATACCGCGCTCCGAAAATCAATAATAATAATAATAATAATAATAATAATAATAATAATAATAATAATAATAATAATAATAATAATAATAATAATAAAGCCCAACGGGAAGTTTCACTGTACGTTCATAAAAATTAACCACTTTGCCATTCATCAAAGCATTTGGAGTTGTGTTTAATTTCTTCAGTACTTTTGTTTAATGCTTTTGTTTTTAACAAAAATGAATAACTTAAGGTTAATGTTAAATGAAATAAGGACATGCGTATTACCGACGCAGTAAAATATCATATAGGCTACTATTGTGCCCTACTTTTCGCTTGTTAAAATCTGGTTACCCTAACATAACTAACCCCATGTTTGTCAATTGCAAGGATGTTATAAATAGAGGATCTGCCCATATGTATCTTCATCCTATTAAATCGATGAAGCCAAAAAACAACATCAGCATCGGCACGTCTGATTAGCTACTCTTGTTTCTGCCATCGTCTGATTGGCTACTTTCGTTTTCGCCATGATTGTTGGCTCAAAACATTGCGATCCTATTGGGCGGAGTGGGCAGAGTAGGGGTGGCGAAACTGTGACGTATGGCTTCAAGATTTTGTTGTAAGGGCAGATCCTGTATTCTATAAGATCCTTGGTCAATTGTTAAATTTGCAAACTTCTTTTTTTCTTTTTCTTTCTTTCTTTTCTTTTCTTTTTTTAAAGAAAAAACCTTACTCTCTTTCACCTGATGTCGCTTAATCGAAATCTTACCAATTTTCTTTACGAAATAGGGCGTGTTCTAAACAAGAAAAATCTCATAGGGTCGTTCAGAACGTAGAAAATGACATGCGTCCTGATGCCATGCACGTTGAGATTTTGACTCTAGGACAAATCATAAGAGATTTCCTAGGATTTATCCTATACTGTATACTTGGCCTAAGAAAACCTTCGAACCCATTTCCTTCTTAGGAGTCGCATTTCGTAAAATTTCCTCTGCTTTACAGCCTACAACGTTTTGTTTTGTTTGGTACAATTCACTATTACTCTAAAATAACAAGCCTAAATTTTATGTTAAAACGATTTCATGGTTCACACTTAAAGGGGTCAGAAAGCGTTGCATAACGTAATTTATTAAACTGCTGACTACACAAATAGCTTTATGAGCTCCTTCGTGGCTTAAGCGGTTAGCGTACGCGCCTTTGGCGTGGGAGACCCGGGTTCGATTCCCGGCGGGAGCTCATGTGGCTCGGATTCAACGTTAATTAGTAATCAACGTCACGTCTCATATAGCCTCGCTGCTGAACGGGACGTTAAACTCAAAATCAACTCAACAAATAGCTTTATATATTAGCCTAGGAAGTAAATGGACTGTATTGCAAAACAGTCTGTGGCTACAGCAAATTTGTCAAAACTATACTGGTACAATTCCATAGTGGAGCTCCCTCTGGCCATATGTTGTTTAGAGCCGCAAAATGCCTACATTCGCCGCTGCTATGGGGCAAGAAAAATATTCACTCAAAATTTCGAAATTTTGAGATCTAGTGAACGAAAAAGAAATCATTGATTTATCAAGGTCCCTAGGCGTCATTTAGGAAAAGTTTGGGGGGACAATGTCCCATGATTTTGATATATATATATATATATATATATATATATATATATATATATATATATATATATATATATATAGTAATTCAATAATTAGGAAAACGTGAAACTACTTGTGACCAGAGGCTGATCTAAAATGTGAAAACTGGGAGCCGACCAGAACTCAGACTATGGTATACTATAGATATAACACTTGTTTACCATAAACTTTCAAAAATATATAAATCACAGCTTCAATTATATTTGTCATTCAAAAGATTAGGGGGCTAGGCCCCACTCGGCCCAGGGCTAGATCCGCCTCTGCTTATGACGGTGGAAAATGTTGCCCCCTCAAATCAAAATCTCAAATTACGCTACTGTCCCTTACTCCTTAAAGATTGTATTTTGACTAATACAGGGTGTCCAATACACAATGCAACCCGGAGTTTGGGACAGTAAAACTTTTCAACCTGATGCGGTATACAACTAACAGTTATACCAAACTGAAGCTTTGTTCATGCATATATTTTTAAACTAGGAAGCAATGATTTATGTACACTAGGAACACACAGTTTTGCCGGATGTAGCCGGAGGTGTAAATCTTTTTTTTTTTTTTTTTTTTTTTTTTTTTTTTTACAAAACATGTAAATTGACTCATAACTCATACGTATGGATGTTCTGTCATTAATTTTCAGTTTGCCTAGTTGGAGTAGCTTGGAAATTATGGAATGGAAAGAAGAATTTTTCATTTTCACGTATAACCAATCGGCTGAGGCCTCTGTAAGGGATAGGGTAACTAGGGAAATCGTAGTGATCATAAATTAACACTATGAATTAGCAACACTGCTGACGTTTCAGTGCATTAAAAGGTGTGTTAAGGATAGCCTCTCCAAATAGCCTCTCTAGAAATAATTGTGCAAGTACCGGAGGTTCTGAAAGATGGATGTTTGGATATATTACATACTAGTTCCTCAGTGATGTCTTGACCAGACTACGATCGGTCGTACAGTAGTGGAACTACGGACCTTTAAAGTTCATTTTCGGCACCCAATAACTGCAAAACTATGCACTTCCTACCACAGGTCCATATGAACTTTTTTTTCTTATTTTGATGTGAGGAGTCTATTCCCAAAAATATTGTATCAAATTTTTGTAACGCCCTGTATACACATTTATCTCCTCGAGTACAAAAAAAATGTATATTAAAAAGTACGAAGTAAGTAAATGAAATATACATGAATTCTAAATATGAGCATCGCAAACGTACGGTAGCCAATAGAACATAAGATATTCAGGTATAGGTATGTGTTTCGGGAAGTTTTAGCAAATTCTTCCTGATATGCCAATAATAATAATAATAATAATAATAATAATAATAATAATAATAATAATAATAATAATAATAATAATAATAATAATAATAATAATAATAATAATAGTAATAATAATAATAATAATAATAATAATAATAGTATCCGATAAAGTAGCTATTTATTCGCTAAGCTTATCTATCAAATCGAACATGTTGGACCGTCTCCGGTGCGAGAGAAAAATCTTGCACACGTACAGTAGCTCTATGTAGCCATCCTGCTGAAAATCGAGAAGAGCTGTTAACAGTAGTTCCAAACGTTTGTGCATGCAAAGCAATTTTAAGGTATTCAAAAATTTAATTGAGGGGATTCTATAAACGACAGCTTCTCATCCCCGCTGATTGACACCAAAATCATCTCAATTGTTAGCGTATCGTTTGTGAACGTTTGTCCAACAAAAAATCTCGATTGCGTGAAAAGCGAGTCTAAGATTTTGGCGTACTTCTTCTGAGCACAACCTTCCGATTGGCACTGATGGATTTTCGGTTAGGTTTTCGGCTCTTGGGTCTAGTCCATTGGTTCTCAACCGATGTATCGTGACACGCTGGTGTGTCACGCAGTCCCCTAAGGTGTCTCGCAAAATTTTGGAATTTAAAAATCTTAAGAATTTAATAATAATTATTATAGTTAAAATCAAGACAGACTATACCCAGTCAACACCTTCAGCGGCAGCAATAATGCTCAGTGCTACATGAACTCTTTATAAAAACTATTAGGTTTTACTACTACTAGTAATAATAATAATAACTAATAATTATTATAATAATAGGTTTTACTCTTATAATATATAATATAATATATTATATTATTATTATTATTATTATTATTAATAATAATATCAAACAAGTGGTCGTCAATCAAAAAAGGTTGAGAACCACTAGCCTAGTGTACTGGGATGATTGGAGCCAAATTTGCAATATTCATAACTCTTTGGCCTACGATTATTTTTTAAAAATAAATAAACTTATGTATTTACATCTACAATGACGGACAGAAACAATACTCCATTAAAATTTGTCATAATGAGTCAAAACTTGCTCTCCATAAAGTTCTTAAAGATAACATAAGATTTCAATTTTATTTTCCTATTTGGCGAAAGCAAAGGGGCCATATTCCCCGATGTAATTGCCATATTCGGCTCTTAGTTCTAGCATAGAATGACTGGAGCGTATGGAATCACACTTGTAGGATCAATACCTCATCGGCCTACAACTTAAAACAAACTAATAATAATGATACAATTACCCAGGCCCGTATCCTGGGGGGTCTAGGGGGCCGGCCCCTCCTAAATTTTTACTGGCCCCCTCTAAAATTTTCACAGTAGGCTTGCAAATGAACTATAATTTGGTGATGAACTATAATATTTTTGGATCGCCCCCCCCTAAATTTCACCGGGCTCCCCTACATTTTTGGGCTGGCTACGGGCCTGCAATTACCTATTTACATATACAAGGGGACAGCGGGGCATACCCCATAAAAGTTGTCCAATTCAATTGAAACAATGTTAAAAACAAAATTATAATAATTTAAAAATTAATTGATAATAATTAAAATTCATTCTAAAAATAATTGGAAAATGTTAATCTTGAACAATTACGTGTTCGAAGGTGAGTCAAAAATTATCCGCAATTGTGACCTAACTCTTCCTACATTGCTCATAGTGACATCTGTCCTCGTTTATTTTATTGCTATGCTATGAAAGTTTGATCCCAATTCCTCCATTTGTCTTCCTTTTGTTACAGATAGATCATGGCCGCTCCATTAGAAGTTTGCAGCAAAGAGGAACAACGAGCAATGATTGGTTTTTGTGGTCGGAAGGTGTATCAGGGGCACAATCCATCGAAGACTTCCGGCACAACACTGGAACAGTGCCTTGCCGCAACGGAGTGTCTACGAATGGATTGAAAAATTCAAAAATGGCCGCGCAAGTCTTACGCGATGATGTTAACATTGAGCGTGCACGTGATATAGTTCTGTTAGACAGACGAATGACTATTGGCGAAGTTTGGAAATTGGTAATGGTTCTTCTGTGTACGAAATTGTCCACAACAGATTTGAGTTTCATGAAGTCTGTGCAAGATGGGTTCCGAAACAACTCACAATGTTAAACAAATGCGCTTGGACATCTGAAAAAAAAAAAGAAAATCGCTATGGTAACGAACGTGACGGTTTCATAGACAGAATCATCACTAGTGACCAAAAATCAAGGATGTTATAAATAGAGGATCTGCCCATATGTATCTTCATCCTATTAAATCTATGAAGCCAAAAAACAACCAAGCATCGGTACGTCTGATTGGCTACTCTCGTTTCTGCCATCGTCTGATTGGATACTTTCGTTTCCGCCATGATTGTTGGCTCAAAACATTGCGATCCTATTGGGCGGAGTGGGCAGTGTAGGGGTGGCGAAACTGTGACGTATGCCTTCAAGATTTTGTTGTAAGGGCAGATCCTCTATGGATCCACCATTACGAGCCGGAGCGGAAACTTCCACAACCTCCCAGCAAGAAAACGTTCTAAACCCAACCGTCTTCAGGAAAATAGGATAACACCAGATAAGGTGACCAGACGCAGTACAGTACTGTTTTTCAAAGAGTTATTGTGTGTTGCGAAGGCGCCTAGAAAATCGAGAAATGTCCTTCTATTTTCAAAATTTTTCTGAGTTAACTTATTTCAAATATTTTAATACTTCATTCTTTATTCACGACATTTTGAATCACAGGCATTTTTTCCTGAATGATGAACCGTTGTGTTTTTAACACTCCTCAAAAGATTAGGAATGGAGAATAATCAACAAACCATTGTGTTACAATAGGTCCAGGGTGACTGGGCAGATAGTGGTTATCCTTTCAGTAATGGTTACCTAGGATAATAAATTTGCAGTGCAGACTCGTATGAGCCAATAAGCTTTAGTTTTTCATTTTTACTGTAATTCCTATTACCCTTTCTGTATACTGCAGCCCTAATAGATAGCTTTTTTAGTTGAAGTACGATTCTAGAAGAGGTTTTTCTGTGTGTATGTGGAGAATTTTTCCAATTTCCAAATTTTGAAGGTAAGCAAACCGTTCAATTTATTCAACTATGTCTCGTTTATTTTATAAGTATTGTGAATCTTTTTAATATGTAAGAATTCAATAATGATCAACTATTTCAAAAATATATTTACTTCTTCGGCTTACATTCTTGCAGACGTGAGTTGTAGGGGTGACCACTACTAAAATATAAAAGTGACTACTTTTTAGTAATGGTAACACTAGGTGACCATAATTAAAAGCACAATTTTAGTAGTGGCCATAGAAATAACCAGAATAAAAATTAGTGGTGGACACAAAAGCAGTTTTCAATTTTTGTTTTTTAATCATTTTCAAAAAACCGGTTTTCAGTTTCTTCCAAAACCAGTTCCGTTTTCAGCGGTTCCGGTTTTCTACAAAATTGGTTCTATTTCTGACCAGAATAGTGTTTCGTTGTTCTCCGGAAACCGATTTCGTTTCCACAGAAATAGAAATAGTTTTATGTGTTTTCCAAAAGTTTCCGCCGAAACCAGAAAACCAAAACCTATTTCGACGAAAACCCGAACCGGTTTTGGAGAAAACAAAGACCGGTTTTGGAGAAAACAAAGACCGGTTTTGGAGAAAACCGAAACCGGTTTCAGTGAAACACCGAACCAGTTTTTGGAGGAAACCGGAGAGAAAACCGGTTTCATTGAAAAATCGAACCGGTTTTGAAGAAAACTAAGATCGCTTTCGGTGAAAATCGAACCGGTTTTTGGAGAAAACCAAAACCGAAACAGGTTTCGGTGAAAACGAAAACTGATTTCAATGAAAGAACCGAACCGGTTTTTGGAGAAAACCGGAGAAAAACAAAACCGGTTTCAGTGAAAAACGAACCGGTTTTGTAGAAAACCAAGACCGATTTCGGTGAAAAACAACCGATGTTTGAAGAAATCCAAAAACCGGTTTCGATGAAAAACGAACCGGTTTTGGAGAAGACCAAGACCGGTTTCGGTGAGAAACCGAGTCGGTTTTCTCAGAAAACCAAAACCGAACCAGTTTCTGCAGAAAACCGAAACAGGTTTCGGTGAAAACGAAAACTGGTTTCGGTTAAAAAACCGAACAGGTTTTTGGAGAAAACCGGAGAAAACCATAACCCGTTTCAGTAAAAATAGAACCGGTTTTGGAGAAAACTCGAATAATATACAAAATACATATGAATAATATACATACAGAATACATATGAATAATATACATACAAAATAATATTCTATACCGCACCGCGTTTCCACTTCTCGAATTCTTTTGTTTGTTCCGAAAGATGTTACAGAAAAACTGTAAAATTAGTGGTAGTTTAATTTCGTTGTATGGAAGACCCTTAAAATATGATTTTCTGCCAGATTGGACCTTTGTGTATGGATGTAAAGGTACACAAGCATAGCTTCACTATAGGTTTATATATTTTTTCTTTTATAAATGTAACATTTTATTTAAAATATATTCTTTATTTTCATTGAATATTGTAGCTAGCTAATATTACTTACTTTCAATATTATTTTGATAACACTAGAGTAGTGACCATTTCAATATAAATTAAATTTTACCAAGAAAATGTAATACGAATATACGCAGTAACCTATAATAAGTGTCACCTAAAATGTGTGACTACTACTGAATATAGAAGTAACCACTACTAGAAAAAAGTGATCACTACTAGCAAAACTGTTCTTACAATGAAAAAATTTCATATTTTCTTAATGAATGAAAGCTATGGTTGCATTGAATGAATGAAAGCTATGGTTGCATTGAAAGAGAACAAGATTTTCCTTTAGCTGAATAAAAGCCAGTACTGTAATATTAAAACACAAGTGACAAACAAATATCAAAATCAAAATTTCCTTATGGTTGTCCACTACCGACCCAGTCACCCTACATTGTTTTTACCGAGAATGGCTTGTAAGGTAGGAAAAGTTTCAACTTATGGAAGTGGTGCTAACCAAGTTAAGTTGAAGTTCCCTCGTGCCGGTCTAAATTTTCTTTAATTCCTTAAAATAATACCGCGCTCCGAAAATCAATAATAATAATAATAATAATAATAATAATAATAATAATAATAATAATAATAATAATAATAATAATAATAATAATAATAATAATAATGATAATAATAATAATAATAAAGCCCAACGGGAAGTTTCACTGTACGTTCATAAAAATTAACCACTTTGCCATTCATCAAAGCATTTGGAGTTGTGTTTAATTTCTTCAGTACTTTTGTTTAATGCTTTTGTTTTTAACAAAAATGAATAACTTAAGGTTAATGTTAAATGAAATAAGGACATGCGTATTACCGACGCAGTAAAATATCATATAGGCTACTATTGTGCCCTACTTTTCGCTTGTTAAAATCTGGTTACCCTAACATAACTAACCCCATGTTTGTCAATTGCAAGGATGTTATAAATAGAGGATCTGCCCATATGTATCTTCATCCTATTAAATCGATGAAGCCAAAAAACAACATCAGCATCGGCACGTCTGATTAGCTACTCTTGTTTCTGCCATCGTCTGATTGGCTACTTTCGTTTTCGCCATGATTGTTGGCTCAAAACATTGCGATCCTATTGGGCGGAGTGGGCAGAGTAGGGGTGGCGAAACTGTGACGTATGGCTTCAAGATTTTGTTGTAAGGGCAGATCCTGTATTCTATAAGATCCTTGGTCAATTGTTAAATTTGCAAACTTCTTTTTTTCTTTTTCTTTCTTTCTTTTCTTTTCTTTTTTTAAAGAAAAAACCTTACTCTCTTTCACCTGATGTCGCTTAATCGAAATCTTACCAATTTTCTTTACGAAATAGGGCGTGTTCTAAACAAGAAAAATCTCATAGGGTCGTTCAGAACGTAGAAAATGACATGCGTCCTGATGCCATGCACGTTGAGATTTTGACTCTAGGACAAATCATAAGAGATTTCCTAGGATTTATCCTATACTGTATACTTGGCCTAAGAAAACCTTCGAACCCATTTCCTTCTTAGGAGTCGCATTTCGTAAAATTTCCTCTGCTTTACAGCCTACAACGTTTTGTTTTGTTTGGTACAATTCACTATTACTCTAAAATAACAAGCCTAAATTTTATGTTAAAACGATTTCATGGTTCACACTTAAAGGGGTCAGAAAGCGTTGCATAACGTAATTTATTAAACTGCTGACTACACAAATAGCTTTATGAGCTCCTTCGTGGCTTAAGCGGTTAGCGTACGCGCCTTTGGCGTGGGAGACCCGGGTTCGATTCCCGGCGGGAGCTCATGTGGCTCGGATTCAACGTTAATTAGTAATCAACGTCACGTCTCATATAGCCTCGCTGCTGAACGGGACGTTAAACTCAAAATCAACTCAACAAATAGCTTTATATATTAGCCTAGGAAGTAAATGGACTGTATTGCAAAACAGTCTGTGGCTACAGCAAATTTGTCAAAACTATACTGGTACAATTCCATAGTGGAGCTCCCTCTGGCCATATGTTGTTTAGAGCCGCAAAATGCCTACATTCGCCGCTGCTATGGGGCAAGAAAAATATTCACTCAAAATTTCGAAATTTTGAGATCTAGTGAACGAAAAAGAAATCATTGATTTATCAAGGTCCCTAGGCGTCATTTAGGAAAAGTTTGGGGGGACAATGTCCCATGATTTTGATATATATATATATATATATATATATATATATATATATATATATATATAGTAATTCAATAATTAGGAAAACGTGAAACTACTTGTGACCAGAGGCTGATCTAAAATGTGAAAACTGGGAGCCGACCAGAACTCAGACTATGGTATACTATAGATATAACACTTGTTTACCATAAACTTTCAAAAATATATAAATCACAGCTTCAATTATATTTGTCATTCAAAAGATTAGGGGGCTAGGCCCCACTCGGCCCAGGGCTAGATCCGCCTCTGCTTATGACGGTGGAAAATGTTGCCCCCTCAAATCAAAATCTCAAATTACGCTACTGTCCCTTACTCCTTAAAGATTGTATTTTGACTAATACAGGGTGTCCAATACACAATGCAACCCGGAGTTTGGGACAGTAAAACTTTTCAACCTGATGCGGTATACAACTAACAGTTATACCAAACTGAAGCTTTGTTCATGCATATATTTTTAAACTAGGAAGCAATGATTTATGTACACTAGGAACACACAGTTTTGCCGGATGTAGCCGGAGGTGTAAATCTTTTTTTTTTTTTTTTTTTTTTTTTTTTTTTTTTTACAAAACATGTAAATTGACTCATAACTCATACGTATGGATGTTCTGTCATTAATTTTCAGTTTGCCTAGTTGGAGTAGCTTGGAAATTATGGAATGGAAAGAAGAATTTTTCATTTTCACGTATAACCAATCGGCTGAGGCCTCTGTAAGGGATAGGGTAACTAGGGAAATCGTAGTGATCATAAATTAACACTATGAATTAGCAACACTGCTGACGTTTCAGTGCATTAAAAGGTGTGTTAAGGATAGCCTCTCCAAATAGCCTCTCTAGAAATAATTGTGCAAGTACCGGAGGTTCTGAAAGATGGATGTTTGGATATATTACATACTAGTTCCTCAGTGATGTCTTGACCAGACTACGATCGGTCGTACAGTAGTGGAACTACGGACCTTTAAAGTTCATTTTCGGCACCCAATAACTGCAAAACTATGCACTTCCTACCACAGGTCCATATGAACTTTTTTTTCTTATTTTGATGTGAGGAGTCTATTCCCAAAAATATTGTATCAAATTTTTGTAACGCCCTGTATACACATTTATCTCCTCGAGTACAAAAAAAATGTATATTAAAAAGTACGAAGTAAGTAAATGAAATATACATGAATTCTAAATATGAGCATCGCAAACGTACGGTAGCCAATAGAACATAAGATATTCAGGTATAGGTATGTGTTTCGGGAAGTTTTAGCAAATTCTTCCTGATATGCCAATAATAATAATAATAATAATAATAATAATAATAATAATAATAATAATAATAATAATAATAATAATAATAATAATAATAATAATAATAATAGTAATAATAATAATAATAATAATAATAATAATAGTATCCGATAAAGTAGCTATTTATTCGCTAAGCTTATCTATCAAATCGAACATGTTGGACCGTCTCCGGTGCGAGAGAAAAATCTTGCACACGTACAGTAGCTCTATGTAGCCATCCTGCTGAAAATCGAGAAGAGCTGTTAACAGTAGTTCCAAACGTTTGTGCATGCAAAGCAATTTTAAGGTATTCAAAAATTTAATTGAGGGGATTCTATAAACGACAGCTTCTCATCCCCGCTGATTGACACCAAAATCATCTCAATTGTTAGCGTATCGTTTGTGAACGTTTGTCCAACAAAAAATCTCGATTGCGTGAAAAGCGAGTCTAAGATTTTGGCGTACTTCTTCTGAGCACAACCTTCCGATTGGCACTGATGGATTTTCGGTTAGGTTTTCGGCTCTTGGGTCTAGTCCATTGGTTCTCAACCGATGTATCGTGACACGCTGGTGTGTCACGCAGTCCCCTAAGGTGTCTCGCAAAATTTTGGAATTTAAAAATCTTAAGAATTTAATAATAATTATTATAGTTAAAATCAAGACAGACTATACCCAGTCAACACCTTCAGCGGCAGCAATAATGCTCAGTGCTACATGAACTCTTTATAAAAACTATTAGGTTTTACTACTACTAGTAATAATAATAATAACTAATAATTATTATAATAATAGGTTTTACTCTTATAATATATAATATAATATATTATATTATTATTATTATTATTATTATTAATAATAATATCAAACAAGTGGTCGTCAATCAAAAAAGGTTGAGAACCACTAGCCTAGTGTACTGGGATGATTGGAGCCAAATTTGCAATATTCATAACTCTTTGGCCTACGATTATTTTTTAAAAATAAATAAACTTATGTATTTACATCTACAATGACGGACAGAAACAATACTCCATTAAAATTTGTCATAATGAGTCAAAACTTGCTCTCCATAAAGTTCTTAAAGATAACATAAGATTTCAATTTTATTTTCCTATTTGGCGAAAGCAAAGGGGCCATATTCCCCGATGTAATTGCCATATTCGGCTCTTAGTTCTAGCATAGAATGACTGGAGCGTATGGAATCACACTTGTAGGATCAATACCTCATCGGCCTACAACTTAAAACAAACTAATAATAATGATACAATTACCCAGGCCCGTATCCTGGGGGGTCTAGGGGGCCGGCCCCTCCTAAATTTTTACTGGCCCCCTCTAAAATTTTCACAGTAGGCTTGCAAATGAACTATAATTTGGTGATGAACTATAATATTTTTGGATCGCCCCCCCCTAAATTTCACCGGGCTCCCCTACATTTTTGGGCTGGCTACGGGCCTGCAATTACCTATTTACATATACAAGGGGACAGCGGGGCATACCCCATAAAAGTTGTCCAATTCAATTGAAACAATGTTAAAAACAAAATTATAATAATTTAAAAATTAATTGATAATAATTAAAATTCATTCTAAAAATAATTGGAAAATGTTAATCTTGAACAATTACGTGTTCGAAGGTGAGTCAAAAATTATCCGCAATTGTGACCTAACTCTTCCTACATTGCTCATAGTGACATCTGTCCTCGTTTATTTTATTGCTATGCTATGAAAGTTTGATCCCAATTCCTCCATTTGTCTTCCTTTTGTTACAGATAGATCATGGCCGCTCCATTAGAAGTTTGCAGCAAAGAGGAACAACGAGCAATGATTGGTTTTTGTGGTCGGAAGGTGTATCAGGGGCACAATCCATCGAAGACTTCCGGCACAACACTGGAACAGTGCCTTGCCGCAACGGAGTGTCTACGAATGGATTGAAAAATTCAAAAATGGCCGCGCAAGTCTTACGCGATGATGTTAACATTGAGCGTGCACGTGATATAGTTCTGTTAGACAGACGAATGACTATTGGCGAAGTTTGGAAATTGGTAATGGTTCTTCTGTGTACGAAATTGTCCACAACAGATTTGAGTTTCATGAAGTCTGTGCAAGATGGGTTCCGAAACAACTCACAATGTTAAACAAATGCGCTTGGACATCTGAAAAAAAAAAAGAAAATCGCTATGGTAACGAACGTGACGGTTTCATAGACAGAATCATCACTAGTGACCAAAAATCAAGGATGTTATAAATAGAGGATCTGCCCATATGTATCTTCATCCTATTAAATCTATGAAGCCAAAAAACAACCAAGCATCGGTACGTCTGATTGGCTACTCTCGTTTCTGCCATCGTCTGATTGGATACTTTCGTTTCCGCCATGATTGTTGGCTCAAAACATTGCGATCCTATTGGGCGGAGTGGGCAGTGTAGGGGTGGCGAAACTGTGACGTATGCCTTCAAGATTTTGTTGTAAGGGCAGATCCTCTATGGATCCACCATTACGAGCCGGAGCGGAAACTTCCACAACCTCCCAGCAAGAAAACGTTCTAAACCCAACCGTCTTCAGGAAAATAGGATAACACCAGATAAGGTGACCAGACGCAGTACAGTACTGTTTTTCAAAGAGTTATTGTGTGTTGCGAAGGCGCCTAGAAAATCGAGAAATGTCCTTCTATTTTCAAAATTTTTCTGAGTTAACTTATTTCAAATATTTTAATACTTCATTCTTTATTCACGACATTTTGAATCACAGGCATTTTTTCCTGAATGATGAACCGTTGTGTTTTTAACACTCCTCAAAAGATTAGGAATGGAGAATAATCAACAAACCATTGTGTTACAATAGGTCCAGGGTGACTGGGCAGATAGTGGTTATCCTTTCAGTAATGGTTACCTAGGATAATAAATTTGCAGTGCAGACTCGTATGAGCCAATAAGCTTTAGTTTTTCATTTTTACTGTAATTCCTATTACCCTTTCTGTATACTGCAGCCCTAATAGATAGCTTTTTTAGTTGAAGTACGATTCTAGAAGAGGTTTTTCTGTGTGTATGTGGAGAATTTTTCCAATTTCCAAATTTTGAAGGTAAGCAAACCGTTCAATTTATTCAACTATGTCTCGTTTATTTTATAAGTATTGTGAATCTTTTTAATATGTAAGAATTCAATAATGATCAACTATTTCAAAAATATATTTACTTCTTCGGCTTACATTCTTGCAGACGTGAGTTGTAGGGGTGACCACTACTAAAATATAAAAGTGACTACTTTTTAGTAATGGTAACACTAGGTGACCATAATTAAAAGCACAATTTTAGTAGTGGCCATAGAAATAACCAGAATAAAAATTAGTGGTGGACACAAAAGCAGTTTTCAATTTTTGTTTTTTAATCATTTTCAAAAAACCGGTTTTCAGTTTCTTCCAAAACCAGTTCCGTTTTCAGCGGTTCCGGTTTTCTACAAAATTGGTTCTATTTCTGACCAGAATAGTGTTTCGTTGTTCTCCGGAAACCGATTTCGTTTCCACAGAAATAGAAATAGTTTTATGTGTTTTCCAAAAGTTTCCGCCGAAACCAGAAAACCAAAACCTATTTCGACGAAAACCCGAACCGGTTTTGGAGAAAACAAAGACCGGTTTTGGAGAAAACAAAGACCGGTTTTGGAGAAAACCGAAACCGGTTTCAGTGAAACACCGAACCAGTTTTTGGAGGAAACCGGAGAGAAAACCGGTTTCATTGAAAAATCGAACCGGTTTTGAAGAAAACTAAGATCGCTTTCGGTGAAAATCGAACCGGTTTTTGGAGAAAACCAAAACCGAAACAGGTTTCGGTGAAAACGAAAACTGATTTCAATGAAAGAACCGAACCGGTTTTTGGAGAAAACCGGAGAAAAACAAAACCGGTTTCAGTGAAAAACGAACCGGTTTTGTAGAAAACCAAGACCGATTTCGGTGAAAAACAACCGATGTTTGAAGAAATCCAAAAACCGGTTTCGATGAAAAACGAACCGGTTTTGGAGAAGACCAAGACCGGTTTCGGTGAGAAACCGAGTCGGTTTTCTCAGAAAACCAAAACCGAACCAGTTTCTGCAGAAAACCGAAACAGGTTTCGGTGAAAACGAAAACTGGTTTCGGTTAAAAAACCGAACAGGTTTTTGGAGAAAACCGGAGAAAACCATAACCCGTTTCAGTAAAAATAGAACCGGTTTTGGAGAAAACTCGAATAATATACAAAATACATATGAATAATATACATACAGAATACATATGAATAATATACATACAAAATAATATTCTATACCGCACCGCGTTTCCACTTCTCGAATTCTTTTGTTTGTTCCGAAAGATGTTACAGAAAAACTGTAAAATTAGTGGTAGTTTAATTTCGTTGTATGGAAGACCCTTAAAATATGATTTTCTGCCAGATTGGACCTTTGTGTATGGATGTAAAGGTACACAAGCATAGCTTCACTATAGGTTTATATATTTTTTCTTTTATAAATGTAACATTTTATTTAAAATATATTCTTTATTTTCATTGAATATTGTAGCTAGCTAATATTACTTACTTTCAATATTATTTTGATAACACTAGAGTAGTGACCATTTCAATATAAATTAAATTTTACCAAGAAAATGTAATACGAATATACGCAGTAACCTATAATAAGTGTCACCTAAAATGTGTGACTACTACTGAATATAGAAGTAACCACTACTAGAAAAAAGTGATCACTACTAGCAAAACTGTTCTTACAATGAAAAAATTTCATATTTTCTTAATGAATGAAAGCTATGGTTGCATTGAATGAATGAAAGCTATGGTTGCATTGAAAGAGAACAAGATTTTCCTTTAGCTGAATAAAAGCCAGTACTGTAATATTAAAACACAAGTGACAAACAAATATCAAAATCAAAATTTCCTTATGGTTGTCCACTACCGACCCAGTCACCCTACATTGTTTTTACCGAGAATGGCTTGTAAGGTAGGAAAAGTTTCAACTTATGGAAGTGGTGCTAACCAAGTTAAGTTGAAGTTCCCTCGTGCCGGTCTAAATTTTCTTTAATTCCTTAAAATAATACCGCGCTCCGAAAATCAATAATAATAATAATAATAATAATAATAATAATAATAATAATAATAATAATAATAATAATAATAATAATAATAATAATAATAATAATGATAATAATAATAATAATAAAGCCCAACGGGAAGTTTCACTGTACGTTCATAAAAATTAACCACTTTGCCATTCATCAAAGCATTTGGAGTTGTGTTTAATTTCTTCAGTACTTTTGTTTAATGCTTTTGTTTTTAACAAAAATGAATAACTTAAGGTTAATGTTAAATGAAATAAGGACATGCGTATTACCGACGCAGTAAAATATCATATAGGCTACTATTGTGCCCTACTTTTCGCTTGTTAAAATCTGGTTACCCTAACATAACTAACCCCATGTTTGTCAATTGCAAGGATGTTATAAATAGAGGATCTGCCCATATGTATCTTCATCCTATTAAATCGATGAAGCCAAAAAACAACATCAGCATCGGCACGTCTGATTAGCTACTCTTGTTTCTGCCATCGTCTGATTGGCTACTTTCGTTTTCGCCATGATTGTTGGCTCAAAACATTGCGATCCTATTGGGCGGAGTGGGCAGAGTAGGGGTGGCGAAACTGTGACGTATGGCTTCAAGATTTTGTTGTAAGGGCAGATCCTGTATTCTATAAGATCCTTGGTCAATTGTTAAATTTGCAAACTTCTTTTTTTCTTTTTCTTTCTTTCTTTTCTTTTCTTTTTTTAAAGAAAAAACCTTACTCTCTTTCACCTGATGTCGCTTAATCGAAATCTTACCAATTTTCTTTACGAAATAGGGCGTGTTCTAAACAAGAAAAATCTCATAGGGTCGTTCAGAACGTAGAAAATGACATGCGTCCTGATGCCATGCACGTTGAGATTTTGACTCTAGGACAAATCATAAGAGATTTCCTAGGATTTATCCTATACTGTATACTTGGCCTAAGAAAACCTTCGAACCCATTTCCTTCTTAGGAGTCGCATTTCGTAAAATTTCCTCTGCTTTACAGCCTACAACGTTTTGTTTTGTTTGGTACAATTCACTATTACTCTAAAATAACAAGCCTAAATTTTATGTTAAAACGATTTCATGGTTCACACTTAAAGGGGTCAGAAAGCGTTGCATAACGTAATTTATTAAACTGCTGACTACACAAATAGCTTTATGAGCTCCTTCGTGGCTTAAGCGGTTAGCGTACGCGCCTTTGGCGTGGGAGACCCGGGTTCGATTCCCGGCGGGAGCTCATGTGGCTCGGATTCAACGTTAATTAGTAATCAACGTCACGTCTCATATAGCCTCGCTGCTGAACGGGACGTTAAACTCAAAATCAACTCAACAAATAGCTTTATATATTAGCCTAGGAAGTAAATGGACTGTATTGCAAAACAGTCTGTGGCTACAGCAAATTTGTCAAAACTATACTGGTACAATTCCATAGTGGAGCTCCCTCTGGCCATATGTTGTTTAGAGCCGCAAAATGCCTACATTCGCCGCTGCTATGGGGCAAGAAAAATATTCACTCAAAATTTCGAAATTTTGAGATCTACACTGAGAAAAAAAATTGTAAGTGGCATACTTAAAAACGTAGGTTACATTCGTAATTCCTGTAGTTTCTGGACTTAACGTACAACCGTATATAACATCCTGCAGCAAACGTATAGCTAGGGATGCATTCGAGTCGAGTCGAGTCGAGATTTAAGCCTGTCTCGACTCGTCTCGAGAAAATGTTGTCTCGACTCGTGTCTCGACTCGAAAATATGTTTCTGTCTCGACTCGTGTCTCGACTCGACAGTCTCTGTCTCGACTCGACAGTCTCTGTCTCGACTCGACTCGAATTCGAGTCGAGACGTCTCGAAATTCGAGTCGAGACAAAATGTACGAGTTAAAATATACGCACACATCAGCCAGACCATCATGACTACCTACCTAATTGTCAGTATGTCGACTTTTGGCATGGATAAAAACAGCGACACGTCTTGGCATACACGCAATGATCCTTGATAGGTCGCTGGAGAGAGCTGGCACCACATGTGCTCACTCAGTCACCTAATTCCCGTAAATTCCGGGAAGGGGGGCGATGTGTTCTGACGTCACGTTCAATCACATCCCACAAGGGACATCATTCAAATGTCCGGCTCCAATTTCAATGAAACTTTTTTTTGCTGATAGAAGGCATGTATGCATCATTACTTGTGATGACAAATTTTTGCCATGGTGCATGTTTTCTATTTTTTTTTTTAATAACTTTTAAGAGTTGTGATGTGGTTATTAGAGATTACTACAGAAGTCCCTTACTACCCTTTGTAAACGGAGCGTTAATGAAGAAAAGTGAAGAAAACACGCATGTGGATACATATAAGTCCTGGGGGGAAGTCGTATGGTAGATATGACCTTGATGGCAGCCATCTTGAAATCCGCCATTTTGAATTAAGGTCAAGTTTTCAAAATGGGAATAGGGTAATATGATACATAATTTCGGGCTAGAATTTAATTAGAAAAATAATGGTAAGGTTTGTTTTAAGATACACCCATTTGGGGGAAAGTTACAAGCATATTAATTGTTTTTACTTACTGTGTGCGTAAGTCCCTTCTTACTTTCGTCTCAAGACCTGTAAATCGATCGCAACGGCAGAGCTCGGTTTCGCACTAGTGTTTAGAAATCTTTAAACTCACTTGAGGCAATATTTGTGGATTATTGTATTGTATTTTGCCTTTAATAAAATTTGAACCCACTTCATGATCTTGTGTAAAGTATCACTAAAAGAGAATTTCTGTTTTTATGGAGAACGTAAGCATGGCAATTATAAAAGGTGAGTAAGGTGCGTATGTATTTATAAGAAAGTTTATTTTACGAGTCTTTTGTGGTTCCGCCAACCTATTCTTTAGTTGTTTTTTTTTTTCAAAATACTCATATCTCATAAATAAAAGAGCTATTATAAAATCTCTTACCACTATTCTTTAATACTTATAAAATTTTATTTATTGTAAAAGCACTGGCGAGATATTTCTTATCGCCCACTAAAATTATGGTGGAGCTCCTTCGTGGCTAACGGTTAGCATACTTGCCTTTGGCGTGGGAAACCTGGGCTTGATTCCCGGTGGGAGTTCATGTGGTTCGGATTCCATTAATCAGTAGGTCCACGTCTCACATAGCCTCGCTGCTGAACAGGACGTTAAACTCAGAATCAATTCAACTCAAAATTATGGTTTTGACTTGATTATGATGTCATTAGTTTAAACGCCCAACTGCCCAGTAATTATAAACATTGACTACATTATAAAATTGTAATTTGTGACGACTAAAATATCAGAAATTAAAGATTATTCTTTGGGTTTTGGAACATTTTGAAAAACGTGAAAAACTGGTACTGCACCGATACAACACACCTTTTGGATTTGTCATAACATGTCTTACATAGCTTTGGTTCGATTCTCAACACGGACTGCAACTTCCCGTTAAATTGTGCATCCGAAAGGCACTCTTTGTTAAACCTCGCTTATCACCGCTCATCTTAATAATATATATAACTTCACCGCGAAGCAAATGTTGCATTTCTCTCTTTCATCCTAACACAAAACAAAACTAAAAACAGCTGTGACACGAAGGAGCTATTTCGAAAAGAAACAAGCTGTGCTTCATAGAGATGTGTACCAAATGATAGAAGTATAAAGTATTGTTTTCTTTCCTGTTTATTGATATCAGTTGGTGTTCTTAATGAGTTTACTCATTAGTTTAGAAAGAGTATATATGGAATTTGGACATATGTTGTACGTATTCTCCTGAGAAATTGATGAGACCAGAAGAGTTATAAGGACAGATGGAATAGGTTTAAGCGCATCTATGTGACTTTATCAAATATTTATTCTCCATAATGGTACTACGCGGAAAACTTCGGTATAGGCCTACTTTTATCTTTGCCTCCCTCTGTTAGCTGTTTCGTATCATATATATCGGATAGTTTTGATATTTCTTCTGATCATTAAAACAACAATGGTACCTGTGTGCGTGCAGAAATGCAAAAGCACAAGGTAACCTCCTATTTGATTTGAAAACAACAAACCCATTTCACGTGTGCGAGAGAAATTTAGCACAGCGAGATCGGGTGTTTACTCACGGTCAGTTCGCAGCAGGAGTCCATGGTAAAAGATTTGGCTATCTCGAAAACACTCGCAAAACCTTACAAATACAAAAGACTGCGCTTTAAAGAAAGTTTAGACACAGATGTTTCAATTTTCTTTTAGCATCTTTCTTCAGCAGAAGAGTCGGTTCATTGTATTCGAAAAAGGGAAGGGAGAAAGGGTGATTTTACTATTGAACTAGTGATCTAGTACGTACTTTGGGTAAATAGGCACATTCTAGTGATTTTTTTGCATTTTTTTTCTGATGCAGACAAATGAGAAGGAAATGGTTCTTAAAATAAAAGGAAGAAGTATATTGCAGTTCAAAACAAATGTAGAAACCTTAAATTTTTTCTTTTCCCTCTGACTGAATGAAACCCCTGCTGTGTAACGACCTTAGGTAAACAACGGCTATCTTTGGTCCGCTACCTCCTTTTGTTAGCCGACATGAGATGGGTTACTTTTTTTTCTGGAAGAAAGTGAAGAAATAATTATCCAGTACATTTACGTTTTGTCAGGCACACAGGCGCAGTCTGTACTTATTTCCTAACGAATTTTAGCAACATAACATAAATGAAACATATGTACCAGAAAATAGAGGCAGTAAAAACGGAAATTTTCATCTGTGACACATTTGATGAGAAATATAGTTAGATGTCACGTGCAAGCACTCTAAACATGTCCTATCCTGTAATTCTATTCGTATGTTTATGTAGGTGAGACTGAGAAATCAAGAAACAATAATAACTGGTTTTCTTCCAGGGGAAAAATCTAAATGTGAAGGGGTGTTACACTGGGACTTTAATTGCGTCCTTTGTACAAGATTAACAAGTAATAGCAATTTTTTAATTTATTTTAGTTCTTGGGGAGAGGAAGATGGAAGCGAACCCTCGTAAGGACCTCTGCAAGGAAACATGAATACTATCCGCCACTATTTGTTACATTACACAAAATAGTTATATATATATATATATATATATATATATATATATATATATATATATATATATATATATATATATATATATATATATATATATATATATATATATATTGAGTTTTAGTCAGGGTTTTCATTCTGCACGAGAGGGGGGGATAGTAATACCTGACGAACATTTTCTATTCTCAGAGTGTTGCAATGATAGCATTTCCTCCATTATAACTTGGCCAAGCTAGTTGCATTATATGTAAGGATTAAGTTAGCCTAAAAAGCTTAAATTTCTATGGCTGTTTTACTCTGTACCCATGTTTCTCATTTTCGGTCTACGGGACTCTGTGTCCGGAAATTTTCGATGGCTTCCAAGTCGGAAAATAAGTGTATCAAAGGCATATATATTATATCTATGGTTATATGAGGCATGGATCTACAGTTTAAAGTGGGATACCGGTAACAACTTCATGAGCTTCCACCGTAAATCGAACCAGAGTCTCCCGCGATCAAGGCGTATGTGTTAACCAAACAGCCACGAGGAAGTTCACATAAGCACACACACATATATATTGTTGAGTTGATTTTGACTTTACTGTCTCTTTCAGCAGCGAGGATATATGAAATGTAGACCTACTGATTAACGTGGAATCCGAACTACATGAGCTCGCACCGGGAATTGAACCCGAGTCTTCCACGGCAAAGACGCCTACACTAGCCGCGGAGTTCACACACACACACACAGAATCAGAGTCCTCACACACCAAGGGTGAGAGCTGTGCCACTGAGTCACAGCGGCCACGGGGCTAGGTCGAGTCCACTTTACGTTCATAGTTTCTTAGTACATAAATGTTACGATTATGAAATAGATTTTCCTTAATGAGCTGCATAAAAACAAAAGCTTTCGAAATGCATTAAACAATTAGCTCGATTTGAGTGTGAACTTAAAGTTATATCAGAGTGTAAATACGGATACGCACCAAAGCTCGAAAACTTAATACACTATTTCTCCTATATAGTCAGCATGTATCAAGCAATCGTTCAGCTTTCATTTGAGAGGATGGAAATCGAAGGCCCCTGAACAACTATGTTACTAATGTGCGGAATGTATTTATCTTACAGTGAACTGCTTTGATGCCAAGTGGCCTAACTCCAAAATTGAAATTTTCCAGGAGTGAAAGTTGAAGTTCAATATCTCATGAACAATCCATATTTCTTTTATGTTGGGAACCAAAACCATAACTACTGTATGTAGTTCATTGTTTTATAACTTAGTGTTTACAAAAATCCTTTAAAAAAATACCTATTCATAGAAGTGAATGGTACTTATCTGTACTAGTTCTTGGCATCCAAGCAGTCCATTTATTGTAATACTAGCTTAATATACCCATTCTTCGCATGGGGGCTGCATTTGGAAGTCAACACCTGTGGAAGTATCACCATTCATTTCAGTGACCGCGAAAACTATGGATTTGACACTAGTATCAATCAATATGGGCTATTTATACATGTCTCGGTATTCCTCTCCCGCTGACACCCGGCCCGCATACAGTAGTAGCTGAATTTGCAAGTCATCGCTGATGGAAGTGTCACCATTGATCTCAGCGACCGTGAAAACTATGGATTTGACACTAATGTCGATCAATTTGGATTACTTTTACTACATGTCTCGCTAAACGCCCCCCTGAGACCCCCTGGTTCCAATTTTGACAAAAACGCTTCGCCTTAAACTGGGACCTGGACCAAGGTATCCGTGACCAAAATTTGGTAACTCTCGGTCAACTTGTCTGGTCCCCAGGTCGGTCCCAGTAAACGTCCCCCCGAGACCCCCTGGTTCGAAATTTAAAAAAAAACGCTTCTTCTTGATCTGGGGCCTGGACTAAGGTACCCGTGACCAAATTTTGGGAACTCTCGGTCCACTCGTCTGGTCCCCAGGTCGCACACAGACAGACAGACAAACACACAAACAAACTCTTTATTTTATTTATATTAGATAAGATATACTATGTAAAATAGTCTCGTATCATAATATGTGATGTACAACAAATCTTACATTATATATTATCCGTAGCTCGTGATATGCTGCAACATATTAAAGCCTCAGAATAGTTGGGCAAGCGAATAATCCAGAAGTTACGTAACCCTATTGCGTTCATGGGAACGAAAACACAATAATTAAAACTATGCTAAATTACTATAGACTACCAACTGCTCATTCAGAGAATTTATGAAGTTCACTTTATCGCAATAGTTTTATACAAACTAGATTTAGACTACGGATAATAGTTTTATACAAACTAGATAATCAATTATTATTATTATTATTATTATCATTATATTTGCAGTACAACCAAATACAACGACATTAACTATTAGTTCTATTAACTGAATTGAGCTGAAAATTAAATCTTGATCTTTAAAGATTAACTATTAATTTTATGCGTTCTGTACCTTTCTGAAGGAATAAAAGCTGGAATTGGTTTCAAGGCTGTTTCTGAGTGAATACTTTCTTCAAAATAATATTAAAAATTATAGAAAGATTTTCGAGACATTCGAGTCGAGTCGAGATTTTTAAGAGCCGTCTCGACTCGACTCGTGTCTCGACTCGAAAATTCGAGTCGAGAAATACGTTTGTCTCGACTCGTCTCGAATTTTATAAAGTGTGTCTCGACTCGAATCTCGACTCGAATTCGAGTCGAGGCGAGTCGAGATTCGAGACATGTCTCGACTCGAGCGCATCCCTACGTATAGCTGAAAAAGTATGTATTATACGTACTGTCTGCATAAGTGCAATGACGTCATTCGTGTGACGTCATCTGCAGTAACAAGTATATACGGAGGTGATATCTAGCTTTGTGACGTCAGGGTCGTATGTAGCATGTGGGTTAATAATGACGACATACACTGACTATCAGGACGGAGCATGATTTCAAGAAGTATGCAATATACGTTCTGTACGTATGTTTCTTGCGTTCAACCCCGAGACAGCATCTATATTGTACTTGTGCCCCATACGTACGACTAGATACAGTATACGTATTGTACGTATGTATTATACAGATTTTCCTTATGTCGCACACAGCTTGTCCAGATACAGCATACAGAATATCCGTATGCACCATACAGAGTGCATATATGTAGCTTACAGACTGTCTGCATGCAGCATATAGATTATACGTATGTCGCGTACAGGTTGGTCATATGTAATGTATAGATCGGATGTATATAGCTAATAGGTTGTCCATATGAAATATACAGATTTTACCTGTATCGAATACGTATTGCCTTCTTGTAATGTATGGATCGGACATATGCAGGATCTAGAGTGTACGTATAGTGCACCATTATTAAAGTGCTGCAACATACTGCAAAGTGCATGATACATTCTTACTGTAATGTTGTCAAATATTGTTTTACTCTGTATGAAAACAAAAATAGCTTAAAATATGGTTGATCTCCTTTGTGCCAATAATAATAAAATTAACAATACTACACTTTTCAAATCTTAGTTTGGAGCAGTGAAACTGTCCAAAGAAATGTATTTACCTGCAGGGTGTCCTATAAGTTTGGGCTTCCTGCTAATTCGTTGGAAAGCTACTGCAAAGCCAAGTGTTGAAAAGTGACACAAGCGTTAATTTTAAAATTATGGGCACAAAGGAGGTTAACCATATATTAAACTATTTTCGTTTCCATACAGAGTAAATCAATATTACTGTAAGAATTTATCATATGGTTTGCAGTTAGTTAGTTGCAGCACATCAATAATAATGCAAAATGCACAGCCTTATACAATCCTATATTCAAACTCAAACAAGATTTACGTACAATCATTTATTAAGCTGTTATCATCCATTGCTTGTACGATATAAAGATTAGTTTACCTCATTTCTTTCCTTAATAGTATCTTCTTCTAAAGTGCAGTTGTTACCACAAGAGGCCTGAATAGAATTTTCCAGAAATAACTTCTCTGAACATTTTAATTAACAGGTAAGTTATGTCTTTTTTTTTTTTTTTTTTTTTTTTTTTTTTAATGTCGCAATAATTAAAAGTGTAGTGTCAGCCGAAAACGTATTCGCTTACAAGATGATTCCTACTCAGTACTCGCTATTAAAAATGCAACACCAAGAAGGAGACTGGGTAGATGCGCCAAAGTTCCCAGGCCGATACCTAATAGTAAGTGCAGAATACTCTTAAACGTTCGCTGTATTCGCTGTGTGACAACGTGGTGACAGCGGAGGCGTTGTGCAGCCATCGACTAAACATATTTATTCTTCCCTGCTATAGACGTTCTGCAAATCTGGACTTTCCTGGATGCATCCTTCTTAGTGCAACATTTTAAGCAACGAGCAATTTAACAGTGTCATACATTGCTTAAAGAAAGAGCAATGATTCTCAGAATTACTCGGAAGATATATATACACAATTTAAAACGGTTATTTCAAACTTTGCAATTCAAAGCACAAAAAGAACTATAGATAAAGGAACACTGATTTTAGCCAAATAGTAATTAGTAAACTCAATCACACTCAGTACCATTAGTTGCTTGGTGTTATCCGTAAGTCAGAGATCACGGTATCTCATTTCGTGTAGATTTTTGCATTTGTTTAACGCTAAAAATGTATTTTATCGCTAATTGAACCCAGTACCATATATATACCGACAGGACGTACCTTAGTCACAAGGTGACATGAGTGAAACACTAAACTATTCGATTGACACCTGCGGTCTTGTCAACACTAGAGAAAGTTACAAAGTGATTAAGTAAATACGGAACATAGTTCATAGAAAGTATAGCGATGTATGAAGTCTCCGTTTCATACGACTTGGATAAAGGATACATCTGAAATAGCAACAAAGAAATATATAATGATTTCTCTGGATAATTTGGATTAGTCCAGAATTCGAACACACACACAACACGAACACACACAAGTCCAACTTTTTTTTAAACTTCTTTCTTCGGATTCCCAATAAAGTTGACTACTGAAAAGCTGAGTTATAGATTCTGTATTAAAACAACACCTTCGCTAGACATGTTCAGTATACACATTGTCTTACATACAGAACAATACATTAGTTATTAATGCATGTCTGAAATAATAGTGCTTCGTATAGAATTTTACTTCATCCAATCGCAATAGCACAAAGATAAAAAATATTGCGAGGGATAATGTTCTTATTACAGAGAAAAAGAATTAAAATGACTTAACATTAACAATCATTTTCTTTAAACAGAGATAATATTTTATTATAATTTATGGAAGAAAGAAATAATTTGTAGTACAGTATCTTTATTAGGGTTATATATTCGTACAAAATAATGTAAGTACAACTGGGTCTGTCTTCAGAAAGGACGTACTTTTAGCCACAACCTACACTGCTTCTTTTGACTGTCTTTCAAGCAGAATCCTGGTTTGAAGCACGAAATACCTGCAACAAAAATCAGAAAATATTTAAAATGTTATATTCAGTGTGTTTAATTTGGTTGTACTTAACAATACAAAATATCTTAACCTTTTTGAGATTAAATGGAAAAAATCTGTTCGGTCAGGTATGGACTTTTGGGTTGCACGTAGAAAAAATATGACGTGTTTATTGATGCTGAACAACAACTCAAAATGTATTACCATTCAAAAGTAAGTGGGTACCCCAATGGTGTTCGGGGTACCATGGGGTACCTAATGTCTGTATTTTTTAGATATATGGAAATGTATGTCTCTAAAATGTAAGGAACTGATATCTGTTTACCGAAAACCTCAACTCGGTAAGCCTTATGGATATCGAGATATGGGAAAATAAAGAACGACACCATAGAAATGTGGGGTTTGCGTACTAGATGGGCAGTTTCGGAAACGTAATTACGAGAGCTTACAACCACCTCAAAAGTAGTTTCAATTAAATACACTACACACACGCCCTGATGGGGGTTTTCGGGTACCATAATATTCGCAGAACTCTCATTTCTAAACATTCTAAAATATGTTTTAATAACGTTTTAAAGAACCTTAGAGGTGTGTGTTTACCGAAACCGCAAGTCGGTACGCCTAACAGTTACCGAAATATGATGAAATAAAAAGTGACACCATAGGTACGTGGAGCTTGCATATTAGACAGTACAATTTAGAAAATTAATTAAAATATGACTATCAAGATATTGTCAAATAAAGGGAGGATCCATACAGTTATGGGGTTTTCGTGTTAGGTGGTAAAATTTCCGAAACCGGCCATGGAAAGTTAATAAGCATCAGTAGCAATTTCATCTTAAAGTAATTAGGTATTTCCATGGAGTTTAAGAACATCATGGGATCTACCAAGATTACATTTTAAAAGCTTTGGAAAATATATTTTGACATTTATAAAGAGTATTAGAAATATATATTTACCTAAAACTTCCAGCTAGTACATCTAGCAGCTAGAGAGGCACCATACAATAAAAGCGTATTAGATCTTGAAATTTCAGAAAACAATTATTGATCCTAACAAAAGTTAAATAAGATGGTACTTCTATGGGTTAAGTGAGTACCGCAGACTCGTCAGTACAATTTCGATCGAAAGATTAATTCAGCTCTAAATTTTCTTTGGACAATTCCAAGCGTTCATCGGGCTCTGAAATAAAGTGAACATTTTTTTGTCAATATCTAATATAGCAAACGAGATATAAGGAATTGTGTATTTTATGACGTCGTAAAAATAGAGACCCACATGGATTTGTACTTTTGAGTCTTTGCTGTAAGAAGAAGAAATTTTAGAAAACAACCGTATATACCTTAATAGACAATTAAATTGGCGGGGGCACAGTGGCTTAGTGGTAGAGTGCTAACCTTTGGTGTATTGGGTTCTTGGTTCTATCCGCGGCCAAGTCAGTTTGTAGTGGACATCGTATTCGTGGGTTTTCTCGGGGTTCTCTCTTTCCTCCCACCTTTGCATTCCATCAATTCTGCCAACAACATTCACTTGCTTTAATCAAAATCTCCCTGAGACTGAAATGCATAATCGTGGGTCGCTACACTGAAATATTTCCTTTTATTTAATTTAAAATTAAATAGGGAGTTAAGTATGATCGTATCTCTATGGGTTAAGTGAATACTCCAATAGTTTCTGCAAAAAAAGATTAGTTAAACACCCTACCACTAAGCTACTGTGTCCCCGCCCATTGAATTGTCTATTAAGGTATATACAGTAGTTTTCTGATTTTTTTCTTATAGGAAAGACCCAAAAGTACAAATATATAAAGATCTCTATTTTTACGCCATAAAATATATAATTCCTTTTATCTTGGTTACTATCTTAGATATTGACAGCGAATTTTCATTCTTTTGTACAGCTCGATGAACCCTTGGAATTGCCTGAAGAAAACCTAGGACTGAACTAATCTTTCGATCGAAATTGTACTGAGGTACTCATTTAACCCATAGAAGTACCATCTTATTTAATTTTGTTGCGACCAATAATTGTTTCCGAAATTTCAAGATCTCATACACTTTTATTTCACAGTGTTTCTCCAGATGTTAGATGTACTAGCTGGAAGTTTTGGGTAAACACATATTTCAAATACTGTTTACAAATGTCACATTATATTTTCAAAAGTTTTTAAAATTTAATATTGGTAGACTCCATGATGTTCTAACACCCCATGAATATATCTAATTACTTTAAGATGAAATTGCTACTGGTGTTTATTAACTGTCCATGAACGATTTCGGAAATTTTAGCGAAATCTAACACGAAAACCCCTTAACTGTGTTGGTCCCCCTTTATTTGACATCATCTTGATGGCCGTTAGTCATATTTTAATTCATTTTCCGAGTTGTAGCGTCAAGTATGCAAGACCCACATACCTATAGTATCTCTCTTTATTTTCCCATATCTCGGTATCCATAAGGCTTACCGAATTGCAGTTTTCAGTTTAAAAAAAATCAGTTCTTTACATTTTAGAGACATGTATTTCCATATATCTAAAATGCAGAAATTAGGGACCGCATTGGAACCCCATTGGAGTACTCACTTACTTTTGCATAGCAGGGTAAAAACGCCAGTGGTTCTCACTTTAAGGTTGAAAACATACTATTTTGTCTTTTCTCTGAGCATTGTGAATCTGTCGGAGCTATACCGTAGTTGGAAAGACTCACTGATCCTTCCTATAATGACCATGTAGTCAGAATTCAAAAAGGAGTAGAAGGAAAAACAATATTTTAAAATCCTTGCACCAGTAGTCCTCACCTTAAAATCAAAATGTTCCAGTAATAGTCAGGATTTTCTATCAGTGTTCGTCACTCAAATAACTTGACATAATTTATTCAAAAACGCACTGTGTATCAGTTTAGGGTTAAGAATACAATATAAAGTAGTAAGCTTAATAACTTTTCATCACTTTTAGCACTCAAGAAAGAAAAGAAAAAAACGTTTTTACATACTTTTTAAAGCAATTTCAGAAAGAAAAATGTTAACTGAATTCTAAAGTTAACTGTGTATCACTTTCACGTTAAGAGTACAATATTAAATACTATGTTTAATAACTATACGTCACTTTAAACACTCAAAAATGAAAATAAACGTTTGTACATACATTTTGAAAACAATCTAAGAAACAAAATAAGTTAACTGAATTCAAAATTTAATTATACATCACCTTAAGCTTAAGAATACACTATAAAATACTGAGATTAATAACAATGCATTACTGAAGAATGAAAACAAAAATGTTTTAGCTACCGATATTGTATTTAGATGTTATTTCTCATTAACAATTTTTTTTTGAGAACTCGTGATCAAGTCTAGGGATGCGCAAGAGAAAAGATTTGAGATTGTCTCCTCTCGAAAAGGTGCCGCGAAAGTTATGTATCGTCTCGAAAACTGGATCCGTTTCTATTGGAAGAGCTCTGTCTCGTCTCGAATTTCGTAACAAAAATTATGTCTCGTCTTGTCTCGTGTGCATCCCTAATCAGGTCCATAGCCAAAAACTTCATTTCCGAAGGGTTCGATAGGGCTTTGCGATATCCGAATTTAAATATAGATAATCGATATCGACAAACTATCGAAACTTGTTCGAAATATTGAAAAATACAGCAATATCGAAATATAAACAATATCAAAAATCAAAAATATAGAAATACGAAAGAGAGAAAAGAATATGGATATATCGATCAAAAATTTCGATATCGATGTTTTGATATTTGAAAATATCAACCGTTCGATTTAAATATCACACAGCCCTAGGCTCCAACTGTTGTCACCTTTAAAATTAATGTGAAAATTACTGACTAATATTCTGTAAGTACCATAAGACGGGATTATTTTGCACTTCAGGATTAACTTTGCACAAAATACGGCAAAAGTTTCACAGTCCTCTGTCGGTGAAATGATGGACTGTAAAGAGAAAGTTTCAACTGTCACCGTAAGATAGAACATTGACTATTTGGTTGGCGGTTAACATCAGTTCTAATTACCTGAAGGGTTTGTTGTTGTAGAGGTATGGAAAGCAGTCACTGTAAAGGCCGACAAAATTTGAAAGATATCACCTACAAGAATTTTCGTCAAAGTCAAGTCAGTTTCGTAGAATACTCTGTGTATAATGGGACTTTGAGACAATAGTTGAAATTGAAGTGTGAAACGTTTTAAAGTCATAGAAAAATAAAACTGGGAGAAGGTTGTTTCAGCCTCTAATCGGGGCTACTTTGCACCGATCAAACGTAACCCCTCAGATAGGAAATTATTACTACGGGTACCTCCTGCCATCTAACTTTAGGAAAATTTCCTATTCAGGTAAATGTCGGGATGGATTTCTTGTTGGAAAATAAATTACGAAAAGCGGCGGATTCAGAAAAATAGTTTGAGAGTGACTTCACACAGAAAGACTTCCTTTATTTAGAAACGACTAGACTTTTTGAAGGGCTTGAAGCGAAGACGCATAGGAATGACTAACATCAGAATTTTGTAAAAAAGAAATCCTGTAATTTGGGTGAGCTTCAGCCTGAAAGCCTCAAATCCCGTAAATCTTCCACTGATTACGGTTGGGATGATATTCTTGGATATAAAGAGCAACCAAGGCAAAGGCAAATCAGATCTCGAAGATTTTTGCTGTTCTTGAGTTGCCATTTTTGTGGGACATACTAAACTATCAGAACGTGGTTCCTATGTCGGTATCAGAAAATACATAATTTTCTTTACAAATATCAATAATTCGTACTAAGTACTGACACCGGTACCGTAAGTCCAACCTCAATATTTGTAGACTGCATGCAGTTTTGTGTAGGAAGTGAAATGTATAAATAGAAGAGAGAAAACACTGCACAGAAACATTATGTTCGTATGCTGAAAATACTTTTTTGTATGTGTTGCAAAGTATCTTCAGCTATCAGGTTACTTTGCAACAAAGTTTATATGAAATGAAATGAAATGAAATTTTTGAGTTTTACGTTCCACGATTATGCCGGATATGCTCAAGGAGACGATGATGATGAGAATGAATGGAATAGTAGAATGAAAATGTGTGAGAAAACGGGAAAACCCCGAGAAAAATCACACACAGTGTTTCTCCAACACAAAGCCCATTTAGCACGTGCTGGGATCGATCCAGGAACTTCACGCAGGAGAGGTGAACGCTCCACAACTGAGCTACCACGTCCCCCAAAACACAACCTCAGAATATATTTCATATAGAGTAGAAATAACAATATGTTGTAAAAAAAAAAAAATGGTCGGTCTGAAAGGCATGTAAGCTAAAAAATTACAATTGCTACTCGATTTGTTTACTAGCATTGTTTAATTATCTACGGTACTGAACATCGCAACACCAACATCATTATGTTATGTCACATCCTTTCAAAACTATGAAAACTGCAAAGTACCTGCTTTGCTTCGTGATGTCCGAAGAGTAAGACGACTGAAGGCGAAAGCAGGCAAGTGGCATACAAATTTATGATGTTGAAGGCATTATTTTTCACAGCTATGGAGAAAAGAGATAGAAACAATAATAACGAAATCTTTGTTTTACGTCCTACGAATATGTTATGTAGGCTGACGGTCACAAATGAGTAATGAAAATTTATGATCTTGGAATACGATTTGGTGGAATAATGAGGGAGAAAAATAATCATTGATTAAATATTAAATTAAAAAGAAATAAGAGCCTGACGCTCAAATACTTATCTATCCGGCACCCATCTTGATCCCTCTAAAATATCATGAAATGCTTGATTGATTCTAAACCCAATAATAGTAATAATAAACACAGAATATATAATTTACGCACCTTGAAATGTAGAAATTAATGGTTGTAATTCCCAGCTTTCCAATAGACCTTTGATTTCTCCAAATGAAGATTCGGATATCTTGTTTCTTCTCAAGCAATAATGGGTTACAATAATCAGTTGCAGTCCAAAGCCAAGTCACTAAGTTAAGTATGAATATAAAAGAATTCATTAGTTAGATGCATACAAAATCCTACGCATGTAAATCCGAATCTACTTATTAAATTGTAAATTTAAACAAACTAAATTATACTACAGATATAGTGACATCAAACATATATTAAATAAGATATACAGGGTGTCTCAAAAGTCCCCTGACATAGGGTAACTCTGTTATTATCCGAGTTATAACAAAATGTCGGAGGGGAAAGCATCTCCAAATATGATGTGTCCAATCTAAAGTGAAGGAATTTTTAAAATCGGATGACCCCTTTGCGCTGTACACTCTTTATGCGCCCAATGTGAAATGAAAATGCAACGTTGCCATTTACCTGGATCCACAACATAAGTGAGTGAAGTTACTGTCTTTTACGTTAACATGTTGATGGCCAGCCTCCGTTTCAAACAGTAACTTCATTCACTTATGTTGTGGGTTCAGGTAAATGGCAACGTTGCATTTTCATTTAAAATTGGGTGCATAAAGAGTATACAGCACAAACATCTCGTCCGATTTTTTTAAAGTGTTCACTTTAGATTGAAAACGTCATATTTCGAGATTTTTTTTCCTCTTACATTTTGTTGTAACTCTGATAACAGAGTTACCCTATGTTAGGGAACTTTTGAGACATCCTGTATACATCATAAGAAGTTCCTTTCTAAATTCTACACGGATGTGGTTAAATTGAATGTGAGGTGGGTGATACACATTAGGCCTTTTGGGAGTACGTCACACGGACGACCGTAATTTTGTGTTCAAAATTTTTATGAACTGGTGGGATATGTGATACATATGGCCACGGGCTAGAATTTTCTCAGTATGTCAAATATGCAATCAGATTTCATGCAGCTTAATTTGGTGGAAAGCTATTGCCAATTGAACGTTACATTTACCTCTTTTTTGCAGATGTTGAACCATGCCGTTAGCACGTGAGGAATGGATCGAAATAATCAAACTGTGGGGCGGGAGGAGTATATGTGCAGTGGTTGCCGATTGCAGAGTCATCTACAATGTGACTCTGTGTCACATGTTTCAGTGTCACAGTAATTAACTAAATTTGAGAAGACGGGCACATTCGTGAACATACATCGTAGCGGTTCAAACTCGCGGGACCTTGTTCCTTCCCCATTTTGAACCGGTACATGAAAATGCCATTTACTCCATGTTTGCCTGCGCCGATTTTGAAAATTCCTTCACTAATCGATTTCTCCCGTTGAGTACTACAAGAACCAGTTAAAATCTCGCGGGCCCTTTATTCTTCCCCATTTTGAACCGGTACATGAAAGTGCGATTTTTTTTTCATGCTTGCCTGCGCCGATTTTGAAAATTCCTTCACTAGTCGATTTCTCTCGACGAGTACTACAAGAATCAGTTAAAATCTCGCGGTTCTTTTTTCTTCCCATTTTGAACCGGTACCTGAAAATGCGATTTTCTTCATGTTTGCCTGTGCCGATTTTGAAAATTCTTTCAGTAATCTATTTCTGTCGTCGAGTACTACAAGAATCAGTTAAAATCTCGCGGGCCCTTTTTTCTTCCCCATTTTGAACCGGTACATGAAAATGCGATTTTCTTCATGCTTGCCTGCGCCGATTTTGAACATTCCTTCACTAATCGATTTCTCTCGTCGAGTACTACAAGAATCAGTTAAAATCTCGCGGTCCTTTTTTCTTCCCATTTTGAACCGGTACATGAAAATGCAATTTTCTTCATGCTTGCCTGCGCCGATTTTGAAAATTCCTTCACTAGTCGATTTCTCTCGACGAGTACTACAAGAATCAGTTAAAATCTCGCGGGCCCTTTTTTCTTCCCATTTTGAACCGGTACCTGAAAATGCGATTTTCTTCATGTTTGCCTGTGCCGATTTTGAAAATTCTTTCAGTAATCTATTTCTGTCGTCGAGTACTACAAGAATCAGTTAAAATCTCGCGGGCCCTTTTTTCTTCCCCATTTTGAACCGGTACATGAAAGTGGGATTTTTTTTCATGCTTGCCTGTGCCGATTTTGAACATTCCTTCACTAATCGATTTCTCTCGTCGAGTACTACAAGAATCAGTTAAAATCTCGCGGTCCTTTTTTCTTCTCATTTTGAACCGGTGCCTGAAAATGCGATTTTCTTCATGTTTGCCTGTGCCGATTTTGAAAATTCTTTCAGTAATCTATTTCTGTCGTCGAGTACTACAAGAATCAGTTAAAATCTCGCGGGCCCTTTTTTCTTCCCCAAGCCAATATTTTTTTGTATATTTTGAATGTATTCAAGTATGGAACAAAAGTATTATATAATTCCCTTAGTAGGCTTCTCAACTTAATATTTTTCAACTTAAACTTTATTTATTTTAATTATTTATTTTCTTGTGACTCAATATTTAATTGCAATCGTTCATTGGGGAGAAGGGTGGCCATTCTCAAATATATAAATATAGTATTCTTAAAATTTATGTGTTCTCGTACTATTAGTTTCTTCCACTAGACCTGGAAATTGCAAAATTAATACCTGGAAAACCTGCAAAATTTAGGGAAATTGAGTTCCATATTTATGTATGAACACTGCTATTTACAATTTTTTTTTTTTTTTTTCGAATAGGGAGAACTGTACGAAAGGGTGGTTTGAGAATAGTATAACAGTAGGTTTCTGGGAGTGTTGTTCGAAATGAAATCTTTAAGTTTTACGTCCCACTATTATGCTGGCTAGGCTCAAGATGACGGGGTGTTGTTCGGTGGGGGTCAATGTTGCCAATTTTGGGTAAAGTCGCTAAATAAGGGGAATTCGACCTCAACGATAGCGTAGGGTGACCATAAAATTTTCAGTTAAAAACGGGACAGGTTCTTGCAACACTAGACTTTTAGATCTACCTTTGTTCTTATCAGTGCCTTGATATCAGAGTTCCCCCTCTCTCTCTTCGTTACAGAGCGGGTACTTATGAAAAAGGAAAGACACGTTGAAGTTTGTTTAACACACAACCAACTGCTAAAACCTCTGCTGCCTTTCGAGCAGTACTGCGAACTATAGAGTATGTTTAATATAGGGATTTTCAGTTCAATTTTTGCCGCTTTGTTATTATTTAATACTTTTAAAAGGAGTAAAGGTACTGGGTTTGTTATTTACTTCTTTCATTTACATAAAACGGGACGAATACTACTTTTTCCATCTACTGACTGGACGGCCGCGACACGCCCCTAAAACGGGACTGTCCCGGTCAAAACGGGACGTATGGTCGCCCTACGATAACGACAAAAAAAAAAAATCCGATTGGAGACTTTTTTGGGTGATTTTTAAATGACGATTTACCTACTTACACATTTAGCGACTTTTTGCTCCAAACAAAATGTTCATCTGTAGAGAAGCATTATTAGTTCAAAAAAGTTTTTACGTTATTTTTTTCTGTTTGTTTGTTTTAATCAGCGCAAGTGATGAAGAGTTTGGAAATACAGCGTACTCACTACTCCACAATCCTGCATTGTTATGTTACCCTTGCCCTCTAACGAAGAATAACTACAAACTTGATGTCCTTTAGTTCGCAGAGTTTCCGTTGAGAGACACACGTAATACATCATTACCGATAGCAACAAGATTAGCTATAGATGCGTGAAAAAAGGCGAAGAAGGTGTTTGTTATATTTGTCCTCTGGGGTCTTTTAATTATTCTGCACTTTTTCTTTTACAAAAAATTGCTTAACGTAAGTACTGTAGTGTTAATTATTTCGGAACTATTTTGACCACAACATGAACAAAAGTACCCGAAACAACCTGAAATGATCCCTGAATTAAAGGATTGGTTGCGCCCTGTTTACAAAGATGTGAATAGAACCAGCGGCGCAAATCTGTCTTCAACATTGGGGGGGAGGGGAGGGTAAGACCGTTACCATACTTTTTTTGGCGATGTCCAAAATACTTATGAAGTTGAAAAACAATGTTGTGGAGGATCAGAGTTGTCTTTAGCGTTAGGAGGCTGCAGATTTGAGGCTTATTCTGGGGGACATCTCACGTTTCTTTGTAGCAATCGGACAAAAATCATCAAATTTCTCCCAAAAAACACATTTCAAATCGGATTATTTGGGAGAAGTCCCCCTCAGTTCCAAGATTGGAGGGGACATGTATCCGTCATCCCCCCCCCCCCCCCCGGGATTTGCACCAGTGAGTAGAACATATTGTTTAGTTTACATCTACAACTTTTACAATGCTTATAGACAATGAATTTCTCGATTATTTCTTATAGCGACTTTTCACCCAAAATTGGAGTCGTCACCT